>NC_139482.1:95306210-100773710 GCF_008360975.1 Lichenostomus cassidix | reverse complement strand
GAAAAAATACTGTTCAAATATCAAAGGGGCTTTTTTATTACCACAGAAATTTCAAATGGAGACAAACCTTTTAATGCCTACAGTGGGTATGGCTATACATGAAGCTTTATCTGCTTTAACTTAAGAAGTGAAAATATACATATTCTCCACTAGATAACACTGATTAATGATCTTCATACTGTGTATGGATTTTCAGCATGAAAACAACACATGTCATTTTGTTGAGGAAAACATTTTCTTTCTCTTCAAGCAAGCTCCTTTACCAAAATTTATTCTTCTCCAAGCTGAATTTTAAATTAAAATTTTCACAACCAATGCCAAACAGCTTCCATTTAGCAATTTCTTCTATTTTTAAAAATTAACACCGTGGGAGCCTAATTGTTTGATTAAATACAATAAATGCAGACAGACGTGCTCGAAACTACCCTGTAGCCTAACTGTAAACATCTGCTGTTGTTTGGGGTTTGCACTGTGGTTGTTAGTGCAACAGTATTATTAGAATGTATTTGCATGTTAAGGAGGTGGGTTAGAGTCCCAGTTCAAGGGAAATTATATCTTGAAATTGCCTTAAGAGCAGGGCTTTGTTTTGTTGCTGAAACAAGCCTTTCAGCTGCTGTTGTGGGAGGCTGGAGCCCATAGGGGTGGATGTTCAATCCATTATTCATGATTTTAGCAGAGCTCTGTTATGGTGGGAGGGGAAAATCATTTTTTATTATCCAAGGAAAAAGCAGGTGAACTAGTTAGAATTGCCCTGACTAAAACAAACAGGAGAACTAAAAAAACAACAAAAAAAAGGTAACATGGAGCAAACATCCTATGGCAACAAATGGAAACCAGTGGAAAAAATAGTAAATAATTTTTCATTTAGTGAATTTTATCAATGGGATATCCATAAACAAAAGGCAGTTTCCTTAAGCAGTCTCCTCCTGTTTATTCAGAAGCAAGAAGACATTCTGAAGAAGAAAAAATTCATTCTTTCAAATAACTAAATGGTTTGTTACAGTATTTGATACTTGATGCTCTAAATTGGAGCTGTATCTCCAAGTTCTCTTCCTTCAGAGGGTACCTGTTCTGACTTTACCTGAGCAAGTTTATATCAAAGGCAAAAGCACTTTGCATTTCAGATCTTGATTATTTTCATATATGGCTTTTAAAGACTTACACATTTAGTTCTGTGTAGAAAAATACCATAAAATCTTGACACTCACAGGTAATAGAAAAAGAACCACTGAAGAGAATTAATTAATGTAAAAGGAGCTAATTGTCACCAGGTATTTAAAATAAAAGCAGATAGGCTGGAGAAAGTGAGACCATGTTTTAAAAAACAAGTTTTCCACAAGGTCTAGTAACAAAATAGGAATAGCTCACACAATAATTTCTTCTAAGCCATTATTAATATGTTTCTCCATTTTGCTTACTTATCATGCCAATAAGAAATGTATAAGTTAATACCTGGGTTAAGTGTGGACCAACCAGATACAGTAATGTGCAACTTAGGTAAGTCACTTTACCACCTGTTTTGAATCAAAATATCTGTACTGATCCACTTTGAACATATGAGGAGAATTTTGATCTATGTTTTGAATGTTCTATTTTTTAACTGATGCTGTTTCTGTGCAATTTTCATAATTCCATGTGAGAGCTTTTCAGCTGGATGGTTTTTGCAGCAGCTCCCAGCCATGTGCTGAAAATTTGCACATCTATTTCTCTGGTTAAAGATTTTGTTTTCCCAGAAAGGAAACACTGAATGGTTTACACATTGTGACTTTTTTTCTTCTGGTAAAAAAAAGCAACCAAAAAACACAACTGATGGCCACATAGAAAGTTGTATGTCTTATGTCCACTATTCCTCCAGTGCAACGTTGTGGGAAGAAGAAAGATAAACTGATGCTGTGATTATTCCTTCCCACCAAGATTAGGGGCAACAAGAATAATTTACTTTGATGTCTTGTATTCTTTCTTGCTGTGTAAAGGTTGACAATATAATGGCTTAAAAGGCCTTTTATGATGTAAATCTGGATATTTGAGTCCTAACTGAACTTGGTGGGACTTTGTGTACTATCCATACAATGAGATGGATTTTTAAAGACTCTGAGCAAAGTGTTCTGTGTTTTCCCAAACTCAGACTTTTCATATAAGCACAGACAAATAACCACACAGCTGCCTATTGTACACTAGCAAATGGAATATATGTCATCTATTTTTAAGGGGTGAGAAGGAGAGTACATCTTCAGAAGCAGCCTCTGCAAATTTAGTTATATGTGAATTGCATGTAAAAGGTATTACAAAAGGCACTGGAACTTTCTTTCTGCTGCATGCAATAGTCAGCTGTCAATGTGTGAAAAAGTAGCAATTTTTAAACTATGTGTTCATATGTAAGGTCCAAATATCAAAGGATTATAGTGTAGCTTTAGAGGAACAGCATAAAATATTCATCTTTGGACTTCCTTGGAATTGCACACATATGCTGGAGAGCGTCATTCCACCCTGCCTCTTCAGGCCTTATTTTGTTTGATCATTTCTGGAGGGGGAAAAAAAAAAAAGCTTAAGAGAAAGATTCCATGAAATTTCATGTTCACGGTTGTTGCATATAAATTGATTAAGTTTGCAGGCAAATTGAGATTGTAATTTGCAACGGTAAAATGGAGCAAACAGACAAGTAAAACCCAGCCGTACCTTGTCTTGGATGGCAATCTTGCAAAGAACAAGTCATGGCAGGACTGTGGGATTGTGTGAGCTGGAAAGTAACTTGAAAAGCTGTCAGCAGTCTGGGAGGGTGAAAGGGGTCTGTACAGTGAGGGAGCAGTGGCGAAGTCCCCAAGCGTGGATGACTTTTCTCTGCACATCCTCGTGAGGTAAAGACATCAGCATGGATTAGCTTGTTCTGGAGTGATAACAGGTGAGAATAAAGTACTGAGCAGAAGGATTTGGCAGTGCCCATCTGAGGGGACAGGAGGTGTACCTGGTAATGCAATAACTGGGATACATGGGAAACTGTTGGTTGCTGTTGAGCTGTGGATGAAGTGCAGCTGTTTCTGTGGTGCTGTGGTAGAGTAGCACTAGCTCGTAGTTCCCATGATATTGTGTTTGTATGTCTGGTTGTAGTGAGCTGGTGTCTGTCTGTGGTGTCAGTATATCCGTGGTGTGGTGGCATTCGGGGTGTTTTCTGTTCCTCGTATAGCGCGTTCCCTGATGAGAACAGAGGAAACAAAGAATGGAATTTAACAGGTTATCAACTTTTTTGTCCATTTTGTAGTAGTGTTGCTTTACAAAACAAAACCACAGTGTGCCACAGACTACACCCTGCTGATTTTATGATAGGGGACTGATTTCCACATATAAACATACAGACATCCATCAGTGCAGTGTCAGGCACCTGAGCTGAATACACAAATCTTACATGATACATTTCTAAATATTATTAATTCTTGATCCTAATAGATTGCTTGGCAGAAATTTATTAGTCAATTAGACAGCCTTACCTCCCATGATTTGAGCAGTGCAGATATCCCAATATGCTTCTGTTAGAAATGACATGTATAATTGTAGACTATGAAAAATCGTCAGGTTGCACTGGAAGATAAAAGGGTGCAGCTCTACAGCCATGCATTAGCTGCTTTTCAATATGTTTACTTTAGCATTTATAAAAATATATTGTCCTTAAAGAGGCAAAGCAGTTATGACATGATTTTGACTTAGTGTGCGTGTAATACTGCATCTGTCTTTATGATACATTTAATTTCTTTTTAGTAATTCCAACAGTTACCATATAATCCTAGCACCCAAGTTTCCTGTAACTTGGCTTTGCATGCGCTACACATTTATAAAAAAAATTGGATGACTCAATAATTCTGAATTCATAAAAGGAAGGAACAAACTTTTATTTTAAATTAACTGATACATTGGTTCTTATTTGCCATATTCTGGAATAAGCCTGATCAGAATAAAATAATGCCAAAATTCCAGAAGAAAGTAATTTTTCCTTTATTGCATAAGAGAATTAAAATAATTATTTAGAAATGACTGTGCAAAGACTGGCAAATGCCATCACAAGTGGTTCTTTTCAAATTACTTGTGAGACCAGATTTTGACCTTATGCACTACAAAATGTCTGAAGACAGTAACGGATGAAATTGATAAGGCAGATAATGTCTCAGTCACTTTATGTGTACCTTTCACACATGAAGGGGATGGAATTGTCTTTTCCTCAGGTACGAAACAGACATGTACAAGTCAATAAATTACTCAGGTGAAGAAGGAACTGATAGGGCCCAGAAAGTGTACATAGGACCATTTCGGTTTTCAGCAGAGTATGGTCCTGCAGGTAGTTCTTGGGATATTTTCATTTGCCTTATCTCATTTTTCCCTAGAGGAGGAGTGAGGAGTGTCCATTCCAGTGAGAAAAAAATTTTGAACAACCAAAATGCTCCAACAAGGGCTGCATGGCCTGAACACTAGCAGCTGCTGGCTTTGCTCTTGGGAAGTGGGAGGAGGCAGGAGCTGGGGCTGGTGCTGGAGGGGAAATGGCAATACAGCCCATGAGAGTGTCCCACGATCTTTGTTATCCTTGCAGATGCTGGGGCTGCAGCACGCAGGACATGGGCCAGCTGGGAATTTGGGATTACGCTTTGAAGCCTGAAGTAATCCCATCTTTATGTACATCTTTACTCTGGGAAGTAGGAGTTTGGTGCTGTAGTGTTTCCTGTAGTCACACATGTGAAGAGAATGGCATTCAGCCAAGCATCACTTTTGCACAGATAAATAAATTTTAGCTCCAATATGCGAGACACAAAGTAAAGGGCACAGAAAGTTCTGATCAGGAATATAAATGCCACATGATTAATTAACATAGTAAAAATATGAGATCTGACTCTGCCTTCTTGAATCTTTATTTTTGAGTTCAGTAACTTTCAGGAGTAAAGTTGATGGCATGCCAAACTTAATGAGAACATAAAATTGAAAGTATTATGATTAAAACAGTATTGGACCTGAAAGGAGGGATACTTAATGATTTTGGTCAGATCTCAGGCTGACACAGCTTATCACCGTGACATTTGTGTAGTAATTGTTTTGAGTAGAAATCACAGAATTAATTTGACTTGTGCAAAGGGCTATCTTGTATCTGAAGAAAGGGACTTTATGTATGCTTAGTTGGTTTAATAAATGCTATCCCATTAACTGCCCAATCAAAAGTGTTGCAAATGAATAAATAATTAGATTCAATATACATGCATTAGATTGATATGTGCAGAGTTTAAAATTTTACAGCTTTGATTATGATGAAGAAATGCACCACCAAATATTTAAATCTGTAAATAGGAGTCTCAGCTATTCAAGTGCAAACCCAGAGCAGAGGCCTGAAGGAAATATCCAAATGTAACATCAGCATCCCAGCTTTAGCTTCCAGAAGAAGCCACACAGGAAATTCCCACACAGATTTAGGGCATTGCTATTTATTTGCACACTGTGCTTTGGTTTTAACTATTGATAACCGTGATTTGTGCAGATGTCTGTCCTGCAGTTCTTTCCTTTTTTCCTTATTTTAACACCTCGGAGACACATTTTCTGCTAAACCTATCCCTTTGTCCTGCTGATCAGCTCAGGGGTTCCCATGTTTTACCTGTACAGAATGTATCGATACAGGAGCTTCAGGCTCAGCTTGAGCAGGAGACAAGACTTCACCGAGAGGAGCAAGAAAAGTTTTCAGAAAGGATCATCCAGGTAAATACAAAACCCACCTGCTGGGAGAGACGCATGACCATGATGTGTGACGTGAGCCTTGTTTGTCAGAGCTGTGGGAACTTGTGTCCTGATGGCTGTGCCTGTCTGACCTCATCTGAGTAAATGAAGAATCTGGAACTTGAGGAAATCTAAACTCAAGCCTATTTTGCCATGGCAAATCTGGCTTCTCTGCTAGGTGGAGAGTTTTGTCCTCCCCTCTGCAGGGGAAACCATGGTAGAGACATTAAATACTCCATGGAGAATTCTTTCACCCCTCAGCTCTCCATGAGCTGGGAAAGGGTGCATTTGATCCCTGGGAGCTCAGTTCAGCCCTATAACTTATTCTGACTCCTCCTAGCCCAAAGAAAATCCAGCACTTCTCTGAAGTCAGAGGAGTTGTTATGCAGACATAGCTGAGACACAAATCAGGACATTCTTGTATTTCTCAGTAGTCAGAGCTTCCAATCTTCTTATTAATAGCTGGAGAATAAATCATTTTTTTTTGCATGAGCTCCTCCTGCTCTTTTGAAGGCTGGAACAGATTAGTCAATCGTTTTGTGATCTCTAGCTCCTAGAGCGAAAAAAATCTGTTGCTAATTTCTGCAGGCTGTTTGGCTCTTAACTGAAGTTTTCTTTTTAAATTTATTTCATCGACCAAATTCAGCATAATTGTTGTATGGTGTAAAGAATTTTTCCTTGTGCCAACTAATCTCTCTACACCCAAGTGGTATCTCTCTGTTTTTTCATAACTAGCTTTAATTTTCAGTAGATCTCCACAGGAGCTTTCTATTGGAGCTTTTGAAGGCAACCAGTCAATTAATTTCCTTCCTAGTTGCCTTGGCTGTAAAAGCTTTTTGGATGCTATGCCTGCCTCTTAAAGTTCTTTTCTTTTACAATTGCTATCCATTGAAAAAGCATAATACTCTATGAATGTACCTCCACTAGGGTCTTCTGCAAGAATTCATTACCATAGGGGCTTGAAATACAACAGCTTGTAAAAACAATGAAAAATGCACCAAAATCAAAGCTAACTGTTCATGTCGACAGCCAACAGAAATAGAAGAATAAAAGCATCTTCTGGATTCTTCATTTTTTTTCTAGATTATGCCCATCCTGTTGATAATATTCCTTTTTAATCACCTTCCAGGATTTATGGTGGAAATTAGTCAGATTTTTTGCTGTATTTAATCATAACTTCATTTGGTGGAAGAACTTGCATCAACATCAAGCTATTAATTTCTTCCTGTAAAAATTAAATTTAAAATCAGCCCCCTTTTTACTATTTCATTTTTAGGCATGGTTAATGACATCAAATTGATGGTTTGCTAGCAGTGTACGATCTCCATGGGTGTTATTAGGAGTTGTGTGTATGTTTTTTGGGCCATTATGGCTAATTTTATTCCAGACTACTTTTAAGCTTCATTTTAAACACATTTAAGCAAGCAACTACTGTAAGTAATTTCAATTTAATCAGGAACGTTTTAAGGCATAGTAGCATTTATTCTAAAAATTTGCAATATGCTGGTGCACATCATTTAGATGGAAGGCAAGTTCTTAGTAAAATATCTAGTATGGACCAGTAGCCTGTTTCAGAGGCATCTGAATGTTGCCATGGAAATCAAACATATATTTCTTAGCAGTATTTATTTCTAGGGAGGCCTAGTCCCTGAAATAGTCTTTATTCTTATGTCAAAATTGTTTGTTGCAGGGCGTGTTCTGATGGTTTGGATTGTTGTGGTCATTAGTGTACTGTGGCTTTCATAGATTTCATCTATGGAGCTTGTCAGGAAAAGGAGAGGCTGTTGTTCTAGAGAATGGAAAACAGAAATTGGCACCTGTAAATAGTGACTCTGTACTCATTTTCCATCTGCATTTTCTTCATCAATGTGAACCACAGCTTGGTTGAAGTGGAAACATTTTCTCATCCGTGCACAATATGAGATTTTGTGCAACTAACTTGTACAAGTGGTGTTGGATGCAGGTCATGCCACAGTTTGATTTTTATGTATTGAGGGAGAAGTCACATTTAAAGAATGATGTTTCAGGTGGCCTTGCATTGAAACAGGTGTAGTTATGTGTCCTCCAAAGAATGAACTTTTCTTGGTGTTTTCAGTGCTGAAGCTGAGACATGTCGAATGCTGAGTGGCAATCTGTTCCTGTCTCTTCAGTTCCTGCCTGTGTCCCATATATAGTCATGCCAGAATGAGAGACTTTACTGTGGTATCATTCAGATGCCTTTAAGTATGAACTGCAAGGAGTGAGGGACCAGTAGCTGTATCTGAGGTACCGGAGGAGGTTTCTTCAGAAGTGTTGCCCTTCTAGAGGCAGAATGAGACACAGCCACTGTGGAAGGGTTGAGGCTGTGGCTGTGGAGGGAAGTGACAAGGGAAATATTCCAGGTTGTCTGAAGGGCAGCTGTGGTCCCACATTTTACAAATGGCTGCAAATGCATTTTGTAGGTGTGATTTGTGCAGCAGTGTGGGGTGGTGGCTGTGCTGGGAACCTACTGCAGAGATACAATCAAGAGAGGGAGGAAAATATGAGTGGTATAAAATGTTTAACCAGCATCAGAGCTCTTGAGCATCTTTGAAGTAAATATCCACTTCCACAGCAGGTCACTTTCACATGGTTATCTAAACAAAGCTTATCATCTGCTATCCTCTAATTTCCTCAGCAGACATAACTGCTGAGGAACTTATTGAGCCAAACTCAATAGCTACTCACTACCGGTGAAAATTGGAGATTTCAGTTTGTCTCACCCAATGAAGTACAAATCCTGGAGACTGCCTCAGGGCACCACCCCATTGACATGTTGCCTGTTATTCCATTAAAGCTGGAGGAGGAGCATTTGCAGACCCTGAGGAGGAAAGACTTGGAAGTGCAGAGCTTGACTTTGCAGAACAAACTGGAAGAGAAGACCTGGAGTCAGGAGAAAAATCTGCTGCAGCAAGAGCTCAGGCATTTCAAGCAGGACACCTTTCTCCTGTATGTCAAACTGAAGTGGCTGCTGAAACACTGGCGGCAAGGCAAGAGAATGGAGGAGGAAGGAGAGGACACAGTAGAGGTAACTGTTCCACCTTAATAACCCAGATGAGTACTGGGATGTCCATTCTTTAAGTATAGACTTGAAATATGATGTGGCATCAGCAACTTTAAAATTGCACATATGTTAAAAGGGGATTGAAATTAAACATGAAAGCTTAAGCTGGTTGTGTTGAAATATATTCTGGATTTTATGTTACACATCACCCATCTTTAAATCAAAACCCTTAACTAGTACAAACTGCTGGTCCTGAGAAACTCTCACAGTAAATTAAAAATTAATTAGGTCTCAAAGAGATGACCCCTGAGCAATTTTTTAAAAGAAAAAAAGCATGTTAGCAAGATGAGGGAGTCAAATCTGTTTAGATGGGTTGAGTGCTGTTGTTTTTCTCATCATATGCACAGTGTGTTCCTTACAAAGCCTTCAGCAATACAGATGGAGGGAAGCTCTGTTTCTGTGTTGGCAGGAGAATTACACAGCTTCTTGTGGGAACTTACAGTGAATCATCCTTATTTGTTCCCTTTCTCTATACACACGTCTATCGCCGTCAGCAGCAGCGCACCAGTCATCATCATGGTGCTTTTCCAAGGAGAAGCTAAATCAAGATCAGGAATTTCAGAAGTACATAACAACCTGGAATCCCCAAGCTGACGCATCTCAGCAGGGGTGTGGTTGCCAGCCAACATGCACTGTGAAGAAAGTGTTGATTGGCACTCCCAGAATTACCATTTTCTTCTTAGCTAAACAAATAGAAAATTTAGTGTTTTCCCATTCTGACATTTTATGCTAAATTCTTGAGAAAAATAGATTTGTTTTGCAGGTTCATGCAATTCTGAAACCATCTTCTAAGCAACAAAATAATTTTTCTCAGTATTTCTGATCCTTTTGTGCCTAGTATTTTTCAAGGTTTGCTGCATTTACAAGTAGCCTTTCCAGTTTGGTAGGAGTACGCTGAAGTTGAATACTCCAATGTTTTGTATTCTTAGATAAAGGATGGATGAAGATCTTTACATTCATCTGCTATGGTAATATGAGACAGAAATAAGAGATGAGTAGTTATTTAGAAATAATTTGCATCTACTTCAGCAGTGCTAATTTTCTTCTGTGTAAATGAACTCATCTTCTAATACCAAATAGCCTTCATTTTTTGGCTGCTTGGATTTTTTGACAAGTTAATTTATAATCAGCCCATCTCTAGTCATTATTGGAGCCATGCTTTGCTCACTCTTTGCTCAGATCCATTCTGTAGCCTGAGTTGAAGTAAATCAATCCCACCACAGGGATGCAGTCCCTTCCCTTAGTCCCTCAGTAGATTTCTGGCCCCAGAGGTAAGTGACAAAAGCATGTTCCTGTGTTCTCTCTTGCATTCTAGATCGAGCACCCTGAGGCTGTCCCAGACTTTGGCATTCAGTCTGAGCAGAAGGCAAATGATGCAGAGCGAGAGGAGGAGGAAGAGGATGTTGTGTTTGCACTGACAGATTTCTCCCAGCGTCCCACCACAGAGAGCACAGATCATGGACCACAGCTGCAGACTGCAGAATTACTGCAGCAGCAGAAGCAGGTACTGCACCATTTATAAATCTTGCCCTGGGAATGGAAACTGGATTTTCCAAGGGAGTTCTGTGCTGCTGTGTTAAATCACCTAGAATCATACTTGTGTAAATACTTCTAGCTACACAGCAATTGCAGTGGATTTCATCCATTATTTTTATATTTAAATTTAATCATGAGCCACGTGATTACTGTTCTTCTGTTGACAGATGCTATCAGTGAAAAATCCTATTTCCTCTTGTGGCTCTTTGCCCAGCAACATCTATCACTATGTGATGGTTTGTAGAACTTACATGCTCCTCTTGTCTGAGCACATCTATTGTACTTTACTGTCAAGCTTTTAGCAAGAACACGTGATTTTATTTCCTTTAAATAATTTAAGAAACTAGGACGTGTATTTAATGTTTCCCTTAGAGATGATGGGCAAACAATGTAAGAATTCCTTCCTGTCACTGGCTTGTTTTTAAAAGCCTGAAATCAAATCATGCTAACTTTTCCCTGACATCTCCCATGCCCTGACTGTGTCAGAGCACTGCCATATATCCTAACTTTTTCCTTTGTGCATTTAGTATACTAACCAGCCTAACAATAGAAATGGCAAACATTCAAAGGAGACAGATTTCTTATAGTTTTAAAATGGAAAGTGTTCATATGAGAGAATCCTGTTACCTGGATTTATTTGTAATCATAAATGGAATGGAGCGAGAATTCTGTGTAAAAGATAAATTCAGTGAAAAAAAAAGTCTTTAGTGCCTGATGTCCCTTCTCTGTCTGGGCCCTTGACTTGGGAGCCTTGACTTGGCTCCACAGTGGTAGCTCTAAGCCAAATATGTATCCCTAAAACCACAGTACTTTGCTGGAGTCACTGCAGGGCCTCAGGATTGTGTGTCTCTTTGCATTTGAGTTCTTCATCTTGAATTTCCTAGACTCTCATGATTATGGACAACCTGTTTGCTTAGTGCCTATGTTTTGCAGCAGGCAACAGGAAATCTCTATCCTATAAAAAGAATATTCTCTAGCTGTTATGTTCTGTGAAGTGCGCTACCAAGTTAGTATTCATTGGATCAGTTTGGCATTTGGAAAATTTCTACCTTGCTGGTCACCCAGACCCTTCACTGTCTTCCCCTCAGCAAGATTTTTTCTGGTAAAGTCTGTAGAAGGGCATGAAAGAGATACTCTTGAATGCATAATTTGACTGCATTCCATCTGTAGA
Source organism: Lichenostomus cassidix (assembly GCF_008360975.1). Lineage (NCBI taxonomy): Eukaryota > Metazoa > Chordata > Aves > Passeriformes > Meliphagidae > Lichenostomus > Lichenostomus cassidix. The sequence goes on along the minus strand of NC_139482.1, from coordinate 100,762,182 downwards.
CTGATTTAGTCTAGAATTAGTAAAATAAATATAAACCAAAATGCTGTCTCTGTACAAACTGTCATATGTTAACTTTCCATATAGGTCTCTTAAAATGACCAAGAACATTCAAATGAATTATGCACTTTTTGAAATAATCATTGCTTAGACATTAATCTCAATTAAGGTGGCAGAAATGGGCCATAAATTGCTTATAATTCATTTTTATATACATCGCAGCAATCCCAGCTAATCTTGCATAAAGAAATGATCCATAGGAACTGACCACATCTCAGTACTCCTCATAATAATGAATAGTGCATGATATCCAAATGAACTTGTCAAGGTAAAACAGATTTCTTGCTTTCCAACCAGGAAAAATTGTTATTTCAACACTGCAAGAGTGAATGAGTTTGCTAAATATTTCTCATTTTGAGCACTATTATTTGTTTTGCCTGTGCATGCTAGGGCATCTTCTCACAAGCTCTGCTATGCTGAAAAACACACAGAGTTTTGAGGGGTTTTCTGCAGGTTCCTTAAGCACACAACTGGAAAAAAACCACTGTTTAGGCAGTGAATTTAGAATGAGAGGTGCAGCTGAAAGTCTCCAAGGCTTCTCCACCCAGGAGAACCCAAAGCTGCTGGTTCTGCCTGACAAGCTCCAAGATTAAATGCATCAGGACTTGTTTCATATCAGGAATGAAACTTTTAGGTAGTCTAGGAGTGGCTGAGATAACTAGGTCAGAAAAAAGAAAAGGCTTGTGGTAACCTGAGGTTACCCATATTTATTTTTAACATTTAAAGTTAATATTTAATGGGTTGTATTTTCAGCCTGCACTCTTGCTGCTGACTTTCTTACCCTGCCTGGAAAGTGGAATTGTTTTGAGAAAAATTATAAGCCCAGAGGCCTTAATTTCAACACACCACTTTTAATTTCATATTCTATGATTTGAGATACTCAAATTTGGTGGATAGTACATCACTCTGGCTTGTTTGGGATTTTTATGTGACCAGTGTGTGGACGGCTAAAGGCATGGTAGAGTGGAAAGGGGAGAAAAAAGGTTAATTGATGAGAAGCAGAGTAGATGGGGACTCTCAGAGGGATCCATTCATCTTTCCCTGCATGGCATTGTCCCTTGGCTGGTAGGTGGGGGACACAGCAGAAAGGGTCAGGCAAGGTTAAGAGGCAAGCTGGAAGTCTGATCATGGGCAGGAGATAAACAAGCAAGTTGGACTGGTGGCAGAGCAGAGGAGGGCTTGCTATAAATCAGTGTTTCTATGTGTATGGTAAGAGATCAGGGAGAACAGCCTGTGGATAAAGGAAGAGCTTTATTTCTCTTGAGTATAAAAGGTGAGATGCCTGTTAGGTGGTGTAAGATAAGAGAGTAAGGAGAAATGAGTTTACACATCTGTGGTCCAGTGGAAAATGCATTAAAAAACAATACAATAGTGTTGTTGCTGGGAGGGGTGTCAAGAAAACCCCCAATCAGATCTCTTTTCCCTCATATGTTTGTTTTCAAAGATAAGCTTAGAGAAAAACCCAAAGGAATAGTCATTAAGCCCTAAATATACTAAAATGAGTTCCACTAAGATCCAGCTTATGTTTTGCCTAGATCTGTGATTAGACAGAAAAAAAATACACTGTTCTTGTTTTCTGTTTAGGCTCCTGACCTTGTGCTGTTGATTGACTGCTCTTCTAAACTGCTTGTAACACCAGGCTGTGGCTAAAGTCTTCAGTGAAATTCTCAAGTGAAATTCTCAGAGAAAAATGAGTTGTAATTAAAGCAGAACTAAACTGCAAACAACTTCTCCATTTCAAAATTTTTCTAGAGTTGGATGCTCCCATTTCTGTGGTTGACTCAACTTAGTAAATGCTCCAATGTCCTGCAATTTAATTGGAGTTTGCTACATAAAGTTTTTGCTTTTGTCAGCTACTGTTTCTATAAATCCAGAGCTGTGGATATAAGACTTTAAACCTTTGTAAAGCCTTTGTAATTATCTTGTATTAGATCAGCTGTGAATCAGTGAGATTCCTCCAAGCTTTAAATTTTAGAAATAGCTAAGATGCTAAAGAGCCATCTTCTTGCATGGAAGACTGTCCAGGGAATCACAGCCATGCCAAATTTCTGCTGTGCAATATGCCTGAAAGGAAGGGGAAGGCTATAACAATATTGTGTATTTACAGGACTTAGTCTTATGAAGATGTTCAGCAGTTTTTCCAACAAAATCTGAACCATATCTAGATGTAAACATTGCATTTCAGAGTACATTTTCTCAAAAGTACTTTCTCTGTTCTCCAAAACCACTCCAGTTTGGCAAAACAGAAAAAAAGTAATGTCACAGACCGCTCCAATTTCAGACTGTAAATACAAAGTCAGGCAGAAGAGGCTTCTCCGCAAGAGTACAAAGTATGTAACCAAAATTGGATTTATATTGGCAAGATAATTAAAATCCCAGCAAGCCTGGAGGCACCTGGGGTACTTGTCTCATAACAGTGACATTGATGTAATGCCTCTAGAAATAAGAAATGCCCTCATCCCAGTAGGCTACAAGCCTGCAATGAGGCTTTTTGAGGTGCAGGAAAAGCATGTAGTGAGAATTCTATGTATCTTCTTTCTTTGCAAACCAAATTTTATAGGACTCTAAAATTATCAAATGTATGCACAGGAATGAGAGATGTAACTTGCTTTAGTGTCATTTGGTTTTATTTTTCTTCTGCCTCATTTCTCTTACGGAGCCTTTTGACTGCTTTGCCAGAGAAAGGTTTATACAGCACACCAGAAAACACAGAACGTGGCTCTTGAATGAAAGCACTTCACAAATATTTGGAGTTGGGGTTTTCAAAGAGTATGAGACCAGATTTTGATGTCTTCAATACCCAGCAGCTCCTGTTGTGGCATTAAGGGCAAAACTTCAAAGGAGTTCTCATTCTGATTATTACACAAGGGGCTTGAGATGTTTGGAGAATTTAGCCTTAATTAGGTAGTAGAACGAAAACGCATGGTGGAAACATAAAATCTCATTGCATATTGAATAGTAGGTGATCTTATATGCATGGTGGAGACTGCTGCTGGATAGCAGGAAACTGCTAATTGGCATTAAATGTTAATGGAATTAATTCTGCTTCTGTGGGTGCGTTTCTTGCAAAACCCCATCTTGTTCACCATCACATTTCATTAGCCTAACATACAGGTCAGTCAATGAGCACCTGCAGTCACTTCCCTACATCTAGCATATTTTTCTGATGTATCAAATGGTTTGGAAAAAGTAGACCACATTTGTTTGTTTTTTAAAGAAAAAAGGCACCTTGGCATGCATGATTAATGATAACAAAAATGGGTGAGGTGGGTTTAGTGATGCCAAAAATCTGATGAGCATATGAAATCAGCTTAGTTGTCTGCATAAAATGTTGTAAGTATTGCCATTGAAAAAAGCACTTGACAATTATTTAGATTTTTGCATACATCTGTTTGCTTGACTTGTCTTCAAAGAGGCCCCCATGTAGTTACTTCATGAAATACCAGAAAAGGAAATGCTGGAAGCCTTCACTTGGGAAAACAAATAAAAAAATAAAGTCAATTTGACTATCATGCAAGGATGGAGACAGCTAATTTGAGTTAGGCCTTCCCAAGGAACTAACACATTCATGAGAACCAGGTGATTAAATGCTGAATTTGTTGAGTAAGCTTTCCCATTTTTCTGCCCATGCTGTGTCTGCTAGTCATGTATAATTTTCATAGAAATATTTTCTAGTCAGGATAACTTGTCAGATACAATCTATGGTTACTCCCTGGTGTTTGAGAAGCTTATGGGGAATATTTGATTTAAATTTTGGACAAACAAATCATATATATTTCTGTTTTCTGATTCAATGACTGGAAAAAAATGGTGGGAAACCTTTTCTTTTACTCACCCAGAATGAATATTTAGAAGACCTTTTTTGGTATTTAACATAAAAATGACAGGTTTTGCAAGTCTCCAGAGAATCTGCAGAAAGCAAATGCCAAAACTAAGGAAAAAAAAAGATTTTAATAAGAATACATGATGCTAGCCTGGGTGCAACTGCCTGGCATGGAGCAGGAACACAGAGTACAGACTACTGAATCACCTTAGCAGAGATACTCAGCTCAAAACCTCACTTTATTTTCCAAAAGAATTTTATCTGATAATACAAAAAGTGCTGAAAATTAGTCCCCTTTCTTTAGATTTTAGATGATATTTGGGATTTGATACTGAGCAATGACTGTATGTGTGAGACAGACATGTAGCTACCCAACAAACCTCAGGAACATAGCTTTGGTTTACTGTACTAAAAAATAAGTTAATAATGATGCCTTCAGCCCAGAAAGATGTTTAGTGCCTTTTCCAGAGGGACTTAAGTACCTTTCAGGAAGCATCAGCACTAGGACTACTGAGAAGCAGAATCATAGAATCATTGAGGTTGGAAAAGACCTTTAAGATCATCGAGTCCAGCCGTAAACTTAACACTGCCAGTTCCACCACCACATCACATCCCAAAGTGTCACATCCACACATCTTTTAAACACCTCCAGGGATGGTGACTCAACCACTTCCTGAGCACCCTGTAGACAGAGAATGCGTTGCTATTCCTAGTTTTCTCATGCAAAAGTTAGCCCAGGCACTTTCTCTTCCATGCAGTGGAGGACACACAGTCAGTTTTACTCCTAAAAAATGAAACTGGAGACTAAGGCCAGCATCCAATGACAACGTTCTGTTTGCTTTGCTGTGGCAGGCAAGTGAAAATCGGAAGCTCCTGAACGCTCTGAAGGGTTTGCTGGACGATTTCCGCTCGGAGCTCCGGGACGAGGAGCGGGAGCGCCAGGGGCTCCAGCAGCAGTATGCCCTGCACAAGGCAGCCTGGGAGGTGGAAATGACTGAGCTCAAGTGTCGCCTCGAACAGGTAACACCCCCTACATCCAACACATGTGAAAAATAGCTGAGGGGCCTAATGAAACAGGAAATTTATGACAAACAGAAAAGAGACTTTATTTATGCATTTTACCCTGGTGCCTGAAAGCTCCCACCCAAATCCTGAGCAAAGCTTTGCTTCTTGAGTTGCCTCTTGGATTTCCAGTTGTCCCAGTACAAGTGCCCATGTAGTAGGCACTGTGTAACATAGGTGAGGACAAAGGAACTGAACCTCTTGTATTTTCTCAGCAGAGCTGACTGCTAATATGTCAGCTGTGGTAATGAGACATGTGGGTGTCTGTATTTATTGGAGAGAAAAATGTCTTGATGTTGGCATGCTCACAATTAGTTCATCACCGTGCTTTGGCACACAGCAACTGCAGTATCTGATGCATATGAGAGAAAAGAGTGATTCAACAACACTGAAGTGATAGATCAATGTATTAATATTAAACAAGCCACTCAAAGCTACTGGCTAGTGATGGATGGCACCCCAATGAAGAGAGAGCTCTAGAAACCTGCCATGGGATACTGTTAAAAGTATTTGTATAAAACCTGGTGCCAGGTGCTTCAGTGTCATGTATGGCAGTTCACAGACGATGTGCTGTTTCTGAAGCAGCATGAAAACAAATCAGCAAAAACTCACAAGAATATATTTCCAAAGCTGATGGCATAATAGCTCCTATTTTACACATTGAAGAGGGGAGGAGTGGGAGAATTAGAACATTCAGATCTTGAGAAAAATTGTAGAGCTTCTCTTCAGAAGGAAAATATAATAAAAATATTCACTGTTGGAAGGTGGTACATTTAGAAGGATTTACTGAACTTAGAGGCTCACTGTGACACACAGAGCTGAGATGTGAGCACTGCTTCTCCTGCCCAGGTACTGTGAGCTGTTTTCCCAGAGTGAAGGAGGCAGCTTTCATTTTTAGCAGAGTCTTCTCTGAAAAGATTCAGATTCTTAGCTCAGCTGCTTCTTAGTGAACATGCATTTCCAAACAACATATCACTTGAGAAAGGAAACAAAATCAGTTCCCATTTTTGCTCCTCCCAAAACATCTCTGACAGATTTAAGCTTGAGATGGCAACAAAGAACAAACTTAGAGAAAGCCTGACCATGAACTGCCAAGCTTGTGTGCTTTGTTTTGTATGGGCAATACCTTTCCAGGCTGACACTTTGGCTGGTGTTTGGCACCAGGATGGGGCTGCCACTTCTGCTTAGGGGTTTCCACCCTTCCTTCTAGGGGTTTTGCCAGGCTCTTTGCTACCTTCACTGCTCCACTGGTAATAATATACAACATATGGAAATTACTGAGGCATGGGTGTTACTGTTTACATTTTTTCAAGCAAATGAAAAGAATGAACCTGGCCAATATTTAAGATACAAAATTGTGCTCCTTAGCCAAGTCCAAACAACATTTCTATTACAGTAAAAATAGGTCCTGAATGCAGTAGAAAAAAATACAGCACAAATTTAGTTAACCACATAATAGCCAAGTCTGCCAGGTTCATGTGTGTAGAAGAACCTCTCATGATGCCATTTTGTTGTGTTGATGGGTGGTGATAAAGTTACCTCCCACCTAGGTTTCATATAGAGCTGCCAACAACATGACAGACCCACAGAGAATCAAGGTCTTTCTAGCGTCCACTGTTATCTTCACTGCTGTTGTTTTCCACCTTTTTTATGAAGTTGTAGGTCAATTAATAAAAAATTTTCCTCAAGAGAGTCAAGTCCTAATTAATAGTCACTGGCAATGGTTTTGCATTCTGATGCTTCAACTATCTCTGTACAGGAAAGAAAGAAAAAAAGGAAAGAAAACTCTTTGGATATAAAACCACTGCATATCAGAGGGGACAGTGTATTGTTGCCTTCTGCTTTGGAGTTTTAGCACTGTAAAGATCATTAAAAATAAAAACCTATCTGTCAGAAATGTACATTTTATTTGGCAGAAGGATCCATAGGGATTGTTATTTAAGTAGGAAATAATGAGATTTCTCTCAAATATGAAATCCTGATAATGCTGAGGCAATAAAGAGTCACAGTAATTTTCAGCTTCCTGCCCAGCAAGTGAAAAATCCCAGCATCTGGAACCTATAAACTGAGAAATGTTTGGAAGAAAGAGGGAGTTAGTGTTAGGGGCCAAACCCTGCCTATGCTTTGACAACTTGCATGAAGGACATGGGACCCATTAAGGATATGGGAGTCCCTCACTAGGACTCTGACCAATAGTCCAGCTTCGGGATGACTGGGAGGAATATATTATAATATGTGGTGCAGGTGTGAGAAAGATGATGTCATGTTGACTTTGTTAAAATAGGATGCTTCTCTTAGAGAATTGATTTTTTGGTTGGTTGTTTGAACGTTTGAAAGAAAACAACTGGACTCTGGAAATTTGCTTGGTTTTTTCTAGATTAACTAGAATTTTTTAAATTTCTAAATTAAAGAAAGTTTGTTCTTTGTTGCCATCTCAAGCTCAAAATCTGGCAGAAGACGCAGGTGTTTTAAGTTTCCCTGTCACTGCAAGTGGCTGTAACAGGATGTTCTCTGCAGCTCAGTACAATTTAAATTACTCAAGCAATAATCTCTCAGTCAATGGTTTGGGGAGGCTGTTCCAGACACTAGTAAGCATCATTCCTGAATCCAGTCTGAACTTCCCTTTGCTCAGAAAGTTTAGGCTTATTTTCCACATAGGGCAAGGTGAAGGTGTTGTCCTTCTCTCGTGCTGGAGGAATATGTTTCCCTGCAGATCTGCTGCCTCTCATTTCTAAGGACAATGTTAACTCCAGAGGCGGAAATGAGTTTTCGCTGCTTTTCACTCCTTTTCACCTGCAGAGCTAGGGGATGGAGATGTATCCCATTCTGAGTCACTCACACATCTACTGAGCTGTCAACAGAAGGTCAAGTTCCAAGGATAAATTCTTCACTTGCTTGAAATTACACAAAACAATTGAGCACTTTTTCCATCTGACAACAGTCCAGCACTGGCCCAGCTTGACCAGAGAGGTTGTGCAATCTCTGCACTTGGAGGATTTTTAGGATCCATCAGAACAAAGTCCTGCACAACCCAATCTGACCTCAGAGCCTATCCTGCTGGAAGCAGAAGGTTGGACTAGAGACTTCCTGACAGCCCATCAAGCCTATGTTTTCCTATGAATCTTTTACCTTGGGTCAGCTCTTCTGAACTGATTGGGCTGCTCCCTGAGTGTAAAATTGAAGAAGGGAGGGAAGGTTGCATCAGAAACTGCCCTTAAAATCAGCTCAGACTCCAGAACCTCAGAGATGGGGGATGATATTGGTACATCTGCTGCTGCCAACACTCTCTCTTGCTGCAAGGTGGGAGGGTCATACAATAATACCACTGCTGAGGATTGTTATGGGAAAAATCTCTTCAGAAGATGAATTCACTCTCCTTGTGTTTCAGGTGCACTGAGTGAGAGATCAAAAGCAGAGCACTAGCTGAGGACATTGTCCTGGCAATTGTCTCAGAGATAATGATGAGGTTGGAGTTTATTGCCATGTTTCCTTCACTGCAGATACTTATATTCCTATCAGAAAGATCATAACTGCTGGCTTAATAGCAGGAACTGGTAGAGCTTAAGAAATTATTCCCTGTAGTTTCCACAGTCTTGATTTTAGAACTTTTTTCACACAGAACATATTTGATCATTTATTGTGATCCTAAGATCTAAGAATTGCCATAATTCGCCATTATGTTGCTGGAGTTAGGTCTTTAACTCAAATCCATTGTCAGACACAGGCTTTTACTGCAGAAAGTTTAGCATCCCAGTAACATTTTACTTTAATTGCAGCTGCAAGGGAAGAGTGACAACACCTCTGGAGAAACAGGAGCTTTTAAAAGGGAAAGAGAGGAGCACAAGAGGCTTCTAGCCGACAGTCACAGTGTGGTGATGGACCTGCGCTGGCAAATCCAGCACAGTGAGAAGAACTGGAACCGGGAAAAGGTGGAGCTCTTGGACAGGCTTGACAGAGACCGGCGAGAATGGGACCGGCAAAAGAAGGAGCTGCTCAGGCGGATAGAGCAGGTGAGGAGTCATCTTGGGTGAGCAATGCCTCTCTGAAAGAATGAGGCCATTGTACCACTGCTATGCTCAGGCCAAGCTCAAGGGACTGCATTAAGAAGCAGCACAGGAACGATTTTGCTTCCTTAGCTACATCAATGTTTCTCATGTTACAAAACAATTTATATGCACAGGGGAATAAAAGAAAAATGCTCATAATCCCTATAAAAGACCACTTATGAGAAAGCAGTTCTAGGTTGGAGGTCATTTCCTGCCTCATTTCAATTACCCTGGACAAGCATGGTCACATTCTGTTTGAAAGTTTTAGTGCATCTCTGTGCTAAAACACTCAACCCACAGAGTTCTTCAAGGCTTGGTATACAGCTTCCTGCTGACAGAGACTGTTCTTCTGTGAATTAGCCACCAAAGATGTGGCTGCTGCAATTATTCAGTCTCCACTGAATTCTTTTTCTCTAGCAAAGGAACACAGATGTTAACATGAAGAGTCCTGACTGATAACACAGTTATCAGTACTAAATATTCAGAAGAATATTGGTCACACGAATTTTGTGCACACCTCTGTTATTATTTGCAAATCTGAGAAAGCATACCTATCCCTTTGTCTCATGCCCATCAGTACTTTCATCTGCTTAGTATTAGAGACAGATAATACCTAATGAATTTATTACTGGACTGGAAGCCACACAAAAAAATAAAAAGTTTAATGAGGGAGAGTTAACACTGTTTTTGACTGAACATTGTTCAGCTCTGAGTCATGAATTCCAGGAACAGCAAGAAAAACAACTGAAATTGTGGGTCCTCAGCTAACTGAATGCTTTCTGTCCTTAGGACATCAGAAGTGGAACCACATCAGACGTGTTCATGCTCTCTAGAGAGCATCACACTTGAGCAAAGCACAGAGTGGCCTCACAGGTTTAGACTGATGAAAGCCCAGTGTGTCTTCATGGCCAGTTTCTGAAAAGGGTTCATTGTCTGTGTCTCATGTTCCCATGTCAGGGCTGCAACATAAAGTCAAAGAAAAGGCATTGGGCTGCAAATACTATGAGTACAAACTAAACCTTGGTTGGAGCTGTGGCTGTTAAACCCAGAGAAAAGCACATAGGAAAATGCCATGCTCTGGGGTATTTCTAAAATTAATGCTAAAAGCGTAGGTCTGAGTGGGCAGTGCCGAATGTGAACGTTTTACAGACCAAAAAGGATAATTTTTGACTTTCTGAATTTCAAAATATCAACAAACTACATTCTGGATCTTTTAATCTCCCATATATCTGAGGGGTTTTGTGTATACTTCATGCAGCTTGTTGAGCTAGCCCTCATAAGGCAACACAATAGTACATCTCCTAAGATAAACCCATCAGAGCCTATGAGGCTTGTAGCAAAGCCCATCATGCAAAGTTTCCAGGTTCCAGGGTTCAGTGGCAGAAGATGCTGAGTACTCTATGGCTGGACTGGGTTGGTTTCTCGCTGTTGGGTTTCAGTGGCCAAACTAACCCCTGGGGATTCTTCATGCACAATGGGAATTAAATAACACTCAGAAAATTTTCCAATATACTAAGGATGTAGACAGAATCTTTTCTTTGAAGAGTCACTGGTACCTCTTTGGATGTTTATTTTCCTGTCCTTATAAATTGTAGGGGTTTTAATATTATTTCTTAGGTGTATCCTCAATAGCCTGAGGGACTTAACCTGGTTAAAGACTGTTTTTTCTATTCCCTGGGAATGGGGCACATTGAAGGAAGTCACAGAGAAATCCCCGTTAATGTTACCTAGCCTTTAATTCTCTTAAAACCTGACATAACCTCTCAGTGTCATCTTGGGAGAGCCTACAAAATAGCTCTTAGCTAGTGCTGGAACTGATTCCTTTTGTTATGTCTCTGAAACCTCTGGGCTTTAACTATATATTTACTGTGCCAATGGAGTTGTACACAGAATTGGTAATGAATAGGGGAAATAAAAAAGTATTATATCAAGCTAATTTCAGAGGACTAGATGACCAAAAGTAACATTTGAAATCTTGGCTACCTGCCTACAAAACTTCATAACTCCATCTTTGCTTATAATCAAACATTTCCCTCTGTGACAGGAAGCTTCCAAATATTTGCAAACTTTTAGCTGAATATCCTCTCAGATTGCAGTCATGCCCTGCTTTATATGGAAACAATTAGTATATCTCTGAAGTCGTACTCCCCAGGGGTTTACTGTGTGTATTCCATGTATGGCAATACACAGAGGATGAGGAGACAAGTCACTGTGTGTTTGAAACAAAGTCTAAGAGATAGTAGAAGCATGTGTGCCAAATTTCATAGTAATGCTTTATTGCTGTCTGCTTTCACACAGCTCCTGAATAATACATGTAAGACAAGGGGGAAGTCACACCAATGTATAAAATATATAAAATACTTCACTCTGAATGGTTGTGGGAATACTGCTCGCATATGAAAAACATGATGACCTACTTTTTTCGGAGCTCACAGTTGTTGTTTTTTCTTTTTAAGTACTCTGTCACTTTGTTTTCCCTTAGAGAATCTCCCTCCCCTGTTCTCCTAAAGCTAATTGTGCACAGAGCATGCTGACAAATATTTAAACCCACAAGATCGCCTGTATGAAAAGCTGTGTGTTTAAAGGTATAAATACATGGGAACTCAAAATTATTAGTCACTCTTGAAAAGTTAGGGCAGTATTTCTCACTTTAATTCTGCTGTCAGCTCTCTGAGGTTCAGAGAGTAAGGCAGTACCTGTACTGTTCTCTCATAAAGGTTTCCAGAACATTGTCCTTATAGGATCTCTGAAAATCTGAAGGGCTTGGAAGTGGAGCTATCTATACAGAAAGCACGTAATTACCATTTCTCCTTGCTTTGGATCTTGGCCATATCCTCTGGAATGGCCTCCAGGATCTCTTGATATATACCTTCCAGCCCCTGCCTTTATAGGAGACCTCCTTTTAATAAAACTGTTTCAGATTTTGTATATCATGAACAAAACACTGAAGATGCATTTCCCTTTTTGTAGACCTGAGTGAAGAAAAAAAAAAACTCACTGTTTTCAGCTCAAGTGTAAATTTAGTCATTTAGAACCTAAAATGGTTTGGTCTGTATTAAGCAATACAAGGTCTGTTTATTTTTCCAAACACAAGCAGCAAGATTAATATGTTTTGTAGGTTCTCAGTTTCTAGGGTCCTAGTGAATGACTTGCATTTTCAGTTTATTGTCACTAATCTTAGCACACTGCTCTAGCAAAACATCAGAGATCTTATCAGATTCCTGCAGTCATTTTTCATGTTTGAAATTATCACTTATTTCATCCATCCTGTTGTATTTACAATTGAAAGAGAAGTTGATCACATAATCTAATTTTAATATTGGCAATTTCACTAATGGTTTAGCCTCTCTTCACCGGTTTTTGAAAAGTGTAGAGTTAATAGCTTTGATGGCCCTTCTGTAAATACACATTTTCTTTGAACATGTTCTGCATGCCTAATTCATCCCTTTGACAATGCTGTTCTGTACAAATAGTCAACTTTCCAGTCATGCATTCAGGCTAGGCCATTTATAAAACACAGCTTTTGGTTTTTGTTAATAATAATTTTCCACCTCTGGAAACAGGTGATGTACATTAATGCACAATTTTTGTGTTGCTGACCAGAGGAAAAATGTGTTTGTTTTGATGAGAATCCAATCCACTCACCCCTCCTTCAGCTTCTGCTGTGACGATTGTTTTTAAATAACAGTCTGTGTTGATTTGTTTCTTTACAAAACAGATTACAGACAGATCATTATTTTGTATGTACATATATACACCGTGTTTATATATGTATACATATACATGTAAATAAGCAAAACTCTACAGATACACATTCAGTCACTCAAAATCCCATGAGTAACACCATCAAAGCTCTAGAGAAATCTCCCTTTGTGGAAGGACCAGTAGAGCAAGGCTGGTGTCCCTTGGAGGTGCACCTTGAAGCCAGGCAGTAATCCCCAGGGTGAGTTCTGCCAAATGCCACACACTGCAGAAGTGATTGCTGTTCCTTTTCATTTGGCTCATCTCCAGCTTCAGAAGGAGGCGAGCCCCCGGAGAGGAGGTGGTTTGCTGTGTGAGCAGAGCGAGAGCAGCCGTCGGCCGTTCACGCCCCAGGGCAGCCTCCACGCGCCTCGTTCCATGGGCTCTCGCTCCTACTCCGACTCCGACACCATCCAGTTTGACGATCGCTCGCTGTCCAAGCTGAAGGAGAGCGACCGCTGCAGTGCCACGGAAAACCTCTTTCTGGAATCACTGTCTCTTGATTCCCCCGACGAGCCTGAGGAGCATCGCTCTCGGCAGCTGGAGAGGGAGAAATTCCTGACCGGATTGACGGAAGTATGAGCTCCTCTACGTTTTATCATGCTGTCATGTTATCTCTTGTGTCAGAATTAGTACAGCTTCCCTGCTGTAGGAAATGAGATATTGTGTCACAGGCGCTGCTTACAGTTACCCAGTAGTGAATTTGGGATGGACGAGGTTTTGTTCCTTGTCATGAGCTGATTAGACCAGTGTCAGTCACCTGAGAAACTGGGAGCTAGCCTGAAGGTCCCAAAGATTACTTCATCTCATGCCCATTCCTATTATGTATGATAACCATATTTGACACAGCATACTGGCTTAGAAAGACTCAAATCTTTTCCAATTGTAAGTAGATACATATTTATGAAGAAACATGGGCTTTACTTTGTTAGTAAAGCAGTAAGTGCTGCAGAGAGGCACTTCTGATTGTTCCACCGTGGTTGCCTTCCAAACAGATTAGCGTAAGTGAGATGAGATGTTAAAAAAATGAGGTTATTCATCAGCAAAGTACCTACCCTGAAGTCACACCATACAGCTATAAAGACATAAAACACAGTGCTAAAAGATGCTAGTGGGAAATAGTGAGTGTAGTGTGTGTCCTACACCATGGCAGGCGTATTTTCATCAGTTCCAGGTCTTCACAGTTTGTTTACGTTGTTTCTGAATGAAACCAAGCATCCCTGTCCCCAAATGCTGGTACAAAATTAAAGGTTTGAGAAATCCAGTTCTTTGAGAGAAAGAAGAGAAAAAAAGATTAGGAGAGGCAAGAAATATGACTGTCCTTTTTACATAGCTGTGGGTACCTATGTGTTCCAGTTAGATTTTCTTCCCTCAGTGCCATAAGTGTATGGCTGGCAGTGTGGGATCCCATATTTATTATTCCTTAGCTTTTTTTTCATACATATACAAATGATCAGTGAATGTTGGTAACACTGTCAGGGAACTAAGTTTTGTGGTTAATATTGATTGCTGTTCCCTTTTCTACAAATTCAGTCTGATTTTCAGAGAAAATCTCTCTTCCCTTTTCTGTTTTTCAGATATTTCCACCATTAACAAAAGTGTGGGCAGCAAAAGTTATCCTTGGTGACATTTGCATAGCTTCTTTCCTTCAAAGCATGTTTTAGGGAAACCTGGGCAAAGTAATTTTCCCTCAGAGGGTTTGCTCAAGCGAGACTGATTGGAGTTTGAGTAGCTTAACTGAGGATGCACAGAGGCAACTGCAGCCTGCTGACTCTACCTTCCACTATATTTTCTCTTTGGTACTAACTGCAGTAGAAGTCAATCCAGCCTTCACCCTGATTATGCATTCAGTTAGATCAGATTTACTCTGCAGGAACTCCACTGAAGCCACCGACATTATTCCACACTTATACCACAGTGAATCCAAGGAGGATCAGTTTACTACTATTTTTTTTCCCTGACCCAGGATAAATACCATAAAGGTATTTGCTGAGATAAGCAGTGCTGTTTTTAAACGGTCCCAATTTAAAATGCACTTTTAGCACTGTTCTTCATTTCATGAGGTCAAATAAAAGCAGTATGTACAGTACCAATGCTCTTTTTTTTTCTGATCCTATTTTGTATTCCCTAAAGTTTACTAGAAATATAAGTAAGTACTTAGAATATCTGTAGAGCAAATGCTTCAGAAGTAGTTATTTAAAACCCCAACTCATTACGGGAATTGTCACAGGGAAATAAGTGCCATAAAAACATCCTAATGCTGTTAGCAATCTGTAGGTATTCCCCCTATGAAACAAGCAAGTCTTCCCACACATTTAATATAGCAAGCTTAAGGAATTTCAACTGGTGCCACTTGTTGGCTCCTAGAGAACATATAATGAAATCTTAACTCAATGGACTCTGGTTCATGTTTTATTTCAGCACAGCTAGGTCTCTGGTATAAAGTATATTACCTCCACAGAAAGAAAAGTCACTCACAAATATATGGTCAAAAACATTATATTGTGGAAAAAAGCCATTTGTGACCTACATCCTTTTGTGATTGCATGGGAATATAAAAGTTCAAGGCTGTTGTAGATTTGGTATACAGGTTTTACCTATGCAGTGTGTTACCCTGATGGGATTGCCCATTCTTCTGCCTATGTACAAAGTGAAGAATATTCCCACTGGCAGTTTAAAGCTCTTTATCAGAGGGAAATTCAAACATTTTTTAGACAAACATACCTGGTGCAACTAATGGGAAGCGAATGACAAAATACCCGTCAGCTAATGCCACCAACACCTTTAGAAATGACTTATCCTGCTTGTTTCTGTTTTCATTCAGGAGGAAGAAACACACAAAGGAAATCTTCAAAGGTGAGTAAAACTTACAGGGAAAAGCCCAGCAAATACTCAGCTGCTGGAGCTATAACTCTCTGCACCCAAGCCACAAACTCAGGGAATAGCCCTGCCTCCTCCTAAACGGCCTGCTGGCCAGATTAATGGATTTGCCCAGGGATTAATTTGTCTCAATATGCTTCTGTTCTACTTTGATTAACTTGGGCCACATTCAGTTGTTGTGCACAAAGATCAAACTCTGTGAAAGTGCATGAAGCTGCAGCTTACAGTGAAGGCTGAGCCTGCCTTAGCAAGTCCTGCAGTACACACTGCAGACATCAATAGATAGAGGAAAATGCTTGGTGCTGAGGACCTGATTCTCTTCTGCATGTAAGGGATATTTTGCTTTGGACTGGTTCTGGTCTAATCCCATGGGCTGAATATCCACCTAACCTTAAAATGCATTAGCTGTGCTTCTGGAGAGCATCTTTAGCTCACTTTCATCCCAAAGGAACCCAGCCTATGCTCTCTGAGATAGCTGTCCTGACGCAAACCAGAGCATCTGACTAGGAGGTCCATTTAGAAACCATACTCACCTGACTCCCTAACAGGGACACACCCAAACTGCAGCTGGAGCTCTTGATTAAAAACTCACAGTGTGACTTGGCTGTATGTTCTGGATCCCTGATGCATGGAAACCATTGCTTGTTGACTTCTCATCCAGCTTGAGTTACCTTATTGAGCCAACTCTGATAACCACACTCATTTGTATTTTTATTTAGTTTCTTTTTTCTTTTCTTAAAAGAAATTTTTTTTTCTTCTCTTAAAACAAAGCAGTAGGACAACTCATCAGAATGCCTGTGGTTTGTACAAATTAGTGAAATGCAGAAGAGCAGAAGCCAAGAATTCAGCATTATTTCTTAGGGATTCCCTTTGGTTGAATTTCAGCATGAGCTCAACTCACCAAGCCAGTTCAATGTAGCAGCATCTCTGCTGGATGTCCACATCACTGCACACCAGCTGTGCTGCCTGGGCACTCTCAGGAGTGGGGATGGATTTGATGATTTCCCAGCAAGTCAGAAATACTCTACACTTGTTTTGAAAAGTGTTCCTCGTATTGTCACAAACATTTATTTTCTGTGAATGGTATAATTCTGAGATGCATCCTACTGCTCCACACTACAGATATTTGCCAAGCAGTAATCCATGAGAAAGCCGTAAATTAGGAACCACTAATAAATCATTTGGTACTTTTAATGACACATTGCAAATGTTTATGTTCACAGCTATTTCAATGATAATAAAAGGGGACTTGAAAGAAAGGGCTAAAGGAAGGGAAACTAGAAAATGGTTTTTCATACAGAGGGTAATTGGGCACTGGAACAGGCTCCCCAGGTAAGTGGTCATGGTATCAAGCCTGCCAGAGTTCAAGAAGTGTTTGGACGGTACATTCAGGCACATGGTGTGATTTTTGGGGTATCCTGTACAGGGCCAAGAGCTGGACTTTGATGATCCTTGTGGGTCCCTTCCAACTTAGGATAGTCTATGATTCAATGATTGAAGTGATTTTATATGTAAGCAGATAGAGAAAGTTGGGTTTTCAGAGTTTGCTGCTGAAAATAAGTTACTTTGTGATAATTTCCAAGCATATGAATGACTCTCTTGTGTTCCTCTCTTCAGGGCAATGTCCGTTTCTTCCATGTCAGAATTTCAGCGCCTCATGGATATTTCTCCATTTCTACCAGAAAAAAATTTGCCTTCATCTGGCAGCAAAGATGATATAACCCCTCCCTTGTCTCCTGATGATCTGAAATACATTGAGGAGTTCAACAAAAACTGGGATTATAGTAGCACTAGAAACCATGGTGGGGCAACTGAGAAGCCTGCAGAGGGCTGGGTAGAAAGGACAGAAACTGGAAAAGCTGGGAATGACCCTGCTTCAGATCCATTCCAGGCATCCTCATGGTACCTCACCACCAGTGTCACTATGACAACCAACACCATGACCAGCCCAGAGCACTGCCAGAAGCAGCCAACGAGGAGTCACGGTGTAACTGACAAAATGGGAGTTCGGGTGTTTCACAGCCCACCAGTTGTCCGTCGGTTTGATAACTCGGTGATAGCTGGCAGTGAAGGGAAAAACCAGGCTGAGCCGGACTTCCTGTTTTCTGTGACCAAAGCTATGGGGAACGTCGCTGAGACTAAAGGTGCTTCCTCAGATATGTTTGGAAGGTGGTCCTGTGACCTGGCCAAACATCATAAGGATTTTCTGGAGAATGGTCTTCATCCCATCGAACGCCCTCTTTGCACTACTGTGGGCTTTGCCTCACCCTTGCACAGCTTGGAGATGTCCAAGAACATGAGCGATGACATGAAGGAGGTGGCTTTCTCTGTCCGCAACGCAATACGCTCCAATTCCGCAGAGCCTCAGTTCAAGGACACCGCGTGCCAAACCAACGGCATGAGGACCACAGGGACGCAGACCACGCAGACCATCAGCGTCGGCTTGCAGACAGAAACCCTGCGCAGTATCACCAGCAGTCCACACAAGTGTCTGACACCAAAGGGGGGGTCCACGCCTGTCTCTTCACCATCCAGAAGCCTAAGAAGCAGGCAAGTGACCCCCGTCATCGAAAAGGTCCAGGCTAAGTTTGAACGCACATGCTGCTCCCCCAAATATGGCTCTCCAAAGCTGCAGAGGAAAGTCCTTCCCAAATCAGACCAGCCAAATAACCGGACTTTGCCTGGTACGCCTCAGAAAGGATTCAGTGAGTCTGCTTGGGCTCGATCGACCACCACACGGGAGAGTCCTGTCCACACCACTATCAATGATGGCCTCTCCAGTTTGTTCAACATCATTGACCATAGCCCCATCTTTCATGAGACTTTCCAAAAATGTCCCAGATCTGGCAGCCGGTCCAGGTCAGCAGAACCCAGACCAGAGCTGGGCACGTTGCAGGAGCCATGTACAAATGCCCGTGGCAGATCACCCAGTCCTCTCCGGTTGGGGACAGAGACACAAAAGGAAGAAGGAACTGAGGTGACAAGTA
This sequence comes from Lichenostomus cassidix, assembly GCF_008360975.1. Classification (NCBI taxonomy): domain Eukaryota; kingdom Metazoa; phylum Chordata; class Aves; order Passeriformes; family Meliphagidae; genus Lichenostomus; species Lichenostomus cassidix. The sequence continues at coordinate 100,743,586 of NC_139482.1, read as the reverse complement.
TTAGGCAGGACTTATCTGCTCCTCCAGGGTACACACTTGCAGAAAATGCTGCCAGGATCTTGAATAAGAAACTTATGGAGCATGCCTTAAAGGAAGAGAGAAGGCTATCCTCACACAGCCCACCAAATCTTAGCAATGACAACAGCACAGGAGAAATTGTCAAAGTAGATCCAGGGTCCATAGAGGTAATGAGTTTGCTTGTTTTTCCTCCTATAGCTAAATGCACTCTTCTTTGAACAAATGCATTATGATATCTCTTGCAGTCCTAGTGAGTATTTACAGTGAATATCCTAGTCCTGTCCTGGCACCACCAGCGGTTTCCAGTCATGAAACTATTGGATTAGTCACTGAAGAATGCATTAAAGAGTTGAGTTTCTATCCTGGCAGCTTGTTTGGCTTGAAAGCATCAGAAGAGTTTTATCTTTTATAGGATAAAAATGGTTCTTCCCTGAATAACTGGGATCAGGTTTTCTGTCACAAAGCACACCACAAGTTACAGATGCTCCAGGGACTCTAGATTTGAGTCAATTTTTATGCTGGATGGAAAGGTAGATTCTTTCTCCTACACAGGAATGGGTCTTAACAAGTTTGTGTGAAATATAGTCTCTACAGTACCCTGAAGCAAAACTTCAGGGCCTTCTTTTCTGAATGTAGCTGATTAAGTTTGGCTCAGGTCTGTGAATGTGATTGAATGGCATGATGTTTGGTATTGACTGCTGCTGGCTCACAAAAGTAACAAAAAGCAAAAAATACACATATAATCAACTATTTTAGGCGCATACCTATTTAGTGTTTAAGAGCTCCTTGTTGATATTTTGTCCTCAACAGTGTAACAGTCATCATCTGTCTCAGAAAGTGTGGCCAGGTGTTGGGGGTCAGTCTCAGGTGCAAGACCAATTAATAAAAAAAGAAGGTGTCATGATGGATGAAAGCTTTCAATTACCAGTATTTAAACCTCCTGTTTCTGGGGAATCTTTGTTTACTTGAGAGTGTTCCTCTGAAGAAGCCTAGAAAAGCTGAATTATGCCCAGTTCTAACCTGCATACGTCAGCTTTCTGGTACAGCCCTGAAATGGGGTGTGTACTGCTGGTTGGTGACAGTCCCCAGGGCAGGGGCAGGCACTCCTCATCCTCTCTGCCCTGTGCTGCCCCTTTAGCACCCTGGTGTTGTGGTGAGCCATGGCTCCAGGGAAGCAGCTCCTTGACCCCTGTGCACCTTGTACATCCACCTATCTGCCTCAGATAAGGGAAAAAACTTCCCTCAAAAGGGGAGGTTCAAACCCTGTTTTCTAACTCAACATTTGGCTTGAAGGATTTCTGGGGACCTGAACACCGAAACCTTTGGTCTGAGGTTCACCTTGCATTACTGGGTGGTTCTCAATGTACACTCAGTTCCCCTTTTGTAGGTACTGCTCAGAGAATGTGATTTTTTTTAGCCTAACAGACAATCCAAACCTAAGGATATATTCCCAATTTGCAGTTTGAACAGATGTAAGCAGGGAATTTTTTACATTAAAAAAAAAGAAACCACATGCACATTATAAATACTAGTGAGTGAAAGTGGTCTTTGTGCACAAACCTCAGAGTGAATAAAAGTGGGAAGTAGTCTCATTTATTTTACTTTTTCTAGCTATCTCTGTATTTTGTCCTTAGTTTGAAATACTGGGAATACACTACTGGTCCTTATTAGGAAGTGTGTTTTACTCTTTCAAGTTCAGCTCAGCTTTGCCTTCAAGGCATCCCTGGAAACTCTTGATTTCCTCCTCTATCTTTTAAATGTCTCAGTAGATTTCAAATGTAAGTAGATGGATGTCATCCTGCATCATCACAAATTGCTGTTGGCAAAATACAACTAGCGACATACAAACTGGTGCCTGAGTTTGATGCACAGAGAGATTTGGGTAAATGCTATTTAGCAAAAACTCATTGACCATCGACCTGGCAGAAAATTGCTGATTTTTGTAAATTATCTGTATTTTTTGCCTAATTTTTTGAGTTCTGAGCCTCAGAGCTAAGACTTATTTCTCTCTGCAACTCCTACAAGTTATGAGTGTCTAGATGCCCAGACTTTTTTTATTTGTCTGGTCCTGGCATTTCTCAGGAATGTGGATTTAAAAGGAAACTGGTGGGCATTCAAACAATGAGCTTATCTTTCCCTAAGTGAAGTGGCTCTCTGGAAAATGTACTCAAGCAAAGCGTGGGCGCACTGCTGAAAAGAACCCCCACAAATAAGCTTAGACTCTGCAGGTGCCTTGGGTTATTTGTGGATTGCCCTGACACAAATCACACTTTGTACAAATTCCACTTAGCACATTTTGTACAAAGCCAGACACAGCTGTTCAGGGAATTATGATCTTGAAGGAGGCAGGTTTGTGCTTGGGGCAGCACTGACACATCACTTCCACCCTCGTGTAGATCCGTGCTCTGCTTCCCTCTCACCTGCTGGTTCCTGGCCAAGACAAGTGCCCTTCTTACCACCAAACGCCTTCTGGTTTCTGCAGTTGTGGCATATTAATGACTTTTAAACTTGCATGCAGCACCTGTTGGTGACTATTCCTTAACTTGAGCTTCTGAGTTGTTCAGTTACGTAATTTCCTTTTATATTCCTGCTGCAAGAATGAAATCTAGTCCATTTATATATTTATCTATTTATGTACACGTGTATGAGTGTATATGCATACAGAGTAGCAATAACTTTGTATTTTCTAACTTGCCCAGAGGTGCTTACAAGCAAATTCATATCCACATAGTGTGGCCTACTTGTGTCTTATCCTGCTAATTCACTAAACCACTAGCTTACTTGCATATTGTAGGATTTATACATTTTGCTGTTAAAAATGCAGATTAGCATTACCTAACTAGCAATGTAAGAGCTTTATAAACATTTTGCTTGTATGACTAGCAAGGGTATAGATCATGGAGGTTACACAACAGTCTTGGACTGGGAGTCAGACTCATTTCTGGAGACAATGCTGTGAAAGGACCATCCACACAGATCCACTGATGAGAGGGTAGATGCTGCACGCTCTGCTTGCCAGGGCAAAAATTGCCATAGGTTTGCCACTGAGCCATTCAGCAAGGGAGGGAGAATGTTGAAAATAAAGGAAGGTGTTGTCAAAACTAAAGGGCTTTTGGTTAAGTTTGAGTTTCCCATCCAGCATCGCTGTTGAAGAGAAATAAGGGAGAAGGGTGAGCCAAAAGATTGTCATGAAATCTGAGCAACATAAGTGTAAGCAACAGAAAATAACAGTAATTTTATTGCTTTTTAAAGATTTTCTAAGAAGAAATTCTCTCTTGACATCTAATGAAGGGAAACATAATATAGCTTTATTCCTCTCATAGTAATGTGGTTTTTCCCTAGCCCTAATCAAGGTTGGCAAAGGATAACAGATATCTTTCTCTGCTGAGTAGAAATGTTTGATTTGTTTATTGCTATGTCCACTTCTGAAACTGTGCTAGGATTGTAAAAGGTTGGTTTGTTTGCTTCCTTCCTTTCTAAATCTTTTTCTGCTGGTGGCTTATCTTTTATTTTCAATTATTAGTTTCCCTGTGATAACACCGGTAACATGATCTGAATGAGTAGTAACATCTGGAGACTTCTTCCTGCTGACATGAAATCTTCACTTTAAAAAAAAAAATAATCAATTAAAACAGTTCTTTCCAACCTACTTGCTTTCTCTTTCTTTTCTGTCTGTTCTGTCCAGAACCAAACTGTCTTATTAACTGCCCCCTGGGGACTCTAACCCTGCCTGCCTCACTGCTGTAAGTCTTTTCTACCTTGTTTCCAGAGCTTTCTGAAAGTGGTCATTCATGAACGTGTGGGTTAAAAGAGGGAAATAAATGACCACAACTCCAGAGGTATTGGCACTCACCTGACATCCCTGTGGGGTCCTTTGTGTGTGACAGTCAGGAAGAGCCCAGGACAGGAGCTCATCTGCTGTGTCCTGCAGCAGCACAGGCTGTGAAGCGGTCACACTTAAGTCAAAATTTGTGCTGTTGGGTTTCTTTTTTTGCTAAGCTTTTAAAAATTGGCAAAATTTAAGATCAACAAAAAGGTATGCAAAAATGTTGGGGAGGGATTCAGATTTATGACAGACTTTTTTTCTTTTATCTTCCTTTTTGGTTTTTTTTTGGGTTTTTTTTTTTTTGCACTCCTCAGGGCTTCTGGCTGTCCCAGAATGCATTCCCTCCAGCTCTGGCTACAGCAGCAGGTGGAGAGGGCTGGGAAGGGAGCTTCAGCACCAGCCTGTGGCTAAAGGCTAAAGGCTAAAGTCACCTTTAAGCTCTTCTGGGCCCAGTTTTGTCAAGTGGCTGCAGTTGCCACAGTAGTGGGAAGACACTGTGCAGACATAAGCTGTGACCATCCGTTCTGCCTCAGAAAAAAGAGAAAACTGTTTTCTTTATTTATTAATATAGGCATAGCCATGATGGCTGACAGCCTGGTTTAGGAAATAGCTAGAGACTGAAGCTGAAATCATCTTTTCCATTTTCAGTGTTCAGGCTAAGAAGTGCTGCCTGTCCACCCACACCCCTAGAAACTACCAAACTAAATTAACCAGAGGTTATTTATTAAAAAAAAAAAAATCTAGCTATGACAGCTACATGTAGTAAGGGAGTAGGGGTTTTCACAAACCATTCTGCAGAGTTTCCTTGTCATGGCTGGATTTCCAAGCTGCAGGTGGGGGTGACTGACTCAGCAGCCAGCACTTTATAAGATTATGCTGCCAGTCACTTTTGGCCCTGGAGCAACATCCATCACCAGCACAGCCTTGTGTGGTGCTGGGCATGTGTACATCACAGATAAGATGAGCTTAACCCTGCTTTTTGGTAAAAGCTGACCAACATCTGCAGGCATTCTGGAGAGAAGCTTTTGAACTGGGAGGCAGCAGTGGAAATAAATTTTGTTATCGCTGTGATAACTCTGATTTACTGCTCTGAAACTGGGATAAAGCAGCCAGGAGCAAGCAGCACTATAAAGATATCATTTTAAGCCTCCTTTTTGAAAGAGGCTAAGACAAAACCCTCAAATCTCGTAGCCTCAATTCACTGAGTTGTGCTGCCCATGACTGCTGCTGCACAGATGGATTTCTCTTAACAAATCCGAGTCTAGTGGCAGCTTTCACAGACCATATGTTGCCCCAGGCACGATGGGGTAAGGTGAAGTAAGGACACAGTCAATCTTTTTGTTACCACCAATTCCTATTTCAGCCTTACTGCTGTTTTAGCAAGGGTTATGAAGTTTATGGCACAGAGATGGGGTGGGGGTGAGGACACAGAGAGGAGGGGTGCAGGCTGAGATACTCTCTGAGTGCCAAGGGCAGCTGGTCATAGCTCTGTCTCAAGCACTGGTCTCAAGCAGCTGTAGATCACCCCGTTGGCTGCATGTTGCCCAAAGGCACTGAGGTTGACCCTTCACTGAGGCTTCCCCAGGTTCCACAGTGCACTCTCTCCAAAACAGGTCTCACCAGCTCCATTTCTCACACCTCAGCTCTGTGTCTTCAAAACTGGTCTTTCTGTCCTATGACATTCATGTTTGGTCTTCCACTGCAATTGAGAGGTTCAGTGTTGTATCACCTTGTTTGTTCACTGTCAATCACATCATGTTACCTACTCCAATATTCTCCATCCTTAGGCACTATTCTCCTTCTCCATGTGAAACAGTGTGCTGAATCCTTGTCTCCCTGGTGCCTTGGTATTCCTGTGCCTTACTATGACAGAGCTTTTTCTTTGCATTATATAATTTTTGGTCTCTCTCTTCATTTATCACCATTTTGCATTCTGACTTTGGTTTTATTGGCCTCCCCTGTGCTTTCCAATGACTGCTGCTTAGTGTACACATTGCTAGAGGTTGGCAAACGTCTCTGATTTGCTTTTATAAATTGCAAAGCATGCAGTGAAATTCAGAAGTTTGGCTTTGGCCCTATGAGATGGACTTGCTTCCACAGTCAGTCATCTAGATGTAGGGAACATTCTGAGCAAGGCAGGAAGCCCAGCTGTACTTTGAGCAAAGTCCTTGAATATTAGAGGTACTACCAACTTAGTGCCAGGGTGAAAAATCACAACTGCAGATTGTTTCCAATTGCAAAGGCAAGCTAACCAAGCCAGATCAGTGGAAAGTTGTTGAAGGAATAAAATTTCCAATTTCTTCCATTTCTGTGAATGTTGCCTTTAACATACAGTACCTCTGAATCCTTTAATTCAGGCTTCAGCAGCTGGCAGTTAGAAGTGGTGTTCCAGAAAATGAAATCTGCAAGTAAGCCTCATCTTTAACGCAGCTGGAGATCATAACTACCCCTGTAGTCATTATTCTGTGCTAAAAAGTCTCCTGCATGTCAGTCTGAATTCTGAAACAGAAAAAAGAAGTCAGCGGTTGATTTTTCACCCCTCTTGCAAATGCCAAACCTGCCCTTTTTATGCCAGGTCAGCATTTAGAGTAACGTGTTGAATAGAGGATTTTCCTGAATTATTATGCAAATGTACTTTTCAGCTCTTCTCTTTCTAGCACGAGGAGAAATAGGAAATGGAAGTTTGTCAGCTACCCCAACTCATCCCTCTTTCTTTCATTGTCTCCTTACCTGTGCCATAAATCATGGACATCATGCAGATACCTGGAGCCCACACACAGCCACATGTTCGCTGCTTGCTTTTGTCCCTCGCCACGACACACGCTTAGCTTTACCCTGACGGTTCTGTTTCTTAATTCTTCGCGCGTCCCGTTGGTCTCTAACGCGAGTCACTAACCACTGTTTTGCTCTCTTGGCTGCCAAGGAACTGCCTTGTTCTGCACTAGCCCCGTCCCTCCAACCCTGCTTCTCCCGGCCAGAGAGACCAGCGAAGCGGCGCCCACCGTCCCGATGGGCATCACATTCCCCTACTGCCTCACAGTCGCAGTCCACCGGAGACCTGACTTCCTCAGAGGAGTGTGGAAGCAAGGAGATGCTGGCAGAGACCCCCAGCCAGGGAGGCGAGCCGGCCTGACTCCGAGAACGAGGGGCCACCACTCGCCTCCGCCAGGTCGCCCGCCAGCCGTCTCTGCCACGGAGGAGGTTGGTCTGCTTGGAGAGGTCACAGAATGTTCTCAGACACAGCTGCTGAATGTCCGACCTGGGAAACAGAGGTGTTTCTAGAATGAAACAGTTAATGTGCCTGGAATAACTTAATTTTTTTCATAGCTGAGAAAACTATTTTTGTCTCCATCTTTTCTACATACAGTATATTAACAAAAACAAAAAAAAAAGGTTAAATGATATAAAGATTTAAAGTAAAATGTAAATTAAGTTTTAAGGGAATTTGAATGCGTGCTCGCGCTCTCTCCAAATACTGACTGCCTTTTGGTTATATTTGCACTGTTACGTTTTCAATTTTGGTTTTGGGTATTTTGGGTTGGTTTTTTTTTTAATTTCATGTAAAACTAGGGTCTTAAGTTAATTTTATTCTATTTTAATGTCAGTGTTATCGGTTTTTAAAGGTAAGGTTCTTAAAGATGCTTCAACTGTCTGAAGCGATACTTTTTAAGTAGTGAAGAAAGCCATTAAGCTCGTTCACTAGACTTGTAATTAATTGAGATGGAGGGGAATACAGGTAAACACAAATAAGTGTGTAAAAAAAAGAAAAGAATGCCTCAGAAAGTCTTACAGAGTTAGCTGTAAAATACACCTACAATACTTGACTTGCATGCCTCTGGGTCCTCGCACTTTAGTGCATGTACATACTGCTACTGTACCATCACATAAATGTGAGTCAATCTGTTTCACTGTAATATTGTTGTGAATTTACCTGTACTGTACTTTTATCGTTGGTATTCTTGCATTGACTATACAAAAAAGAGTTTTTAAATTATTGTTAGCAGTTCAACTGGCTATGTACAGCGTTTACTGAGAACTTCCTTCGTTTTGGAAAAACCATGGAGATCTCTGGGCATACTAAATTGTAACTGGTCTTGTTTAAGTCTGTTGGAGACCATGTGAAGTGGAAATAAAACCCTCAGTATTTACAAGCTGCTCGAGTGCTTCGTAATGTTTTTTTAATGATGGTAGTTCCCAGGTTCATTTAACTGGGGGAAATAAGAGCCCCCAAACTCTCCTTTATTCATAAGGGAAGGAAAATCTTCCTTATATGAAATAAATCACGGCAAAACTAAATACTATGCTATGCTCTACAGACTCCTGTGAGCACTGGATCAGACTGTGGGAAGGTTTTTAAATTACCTCTCTGAACTCCACAAAACATCTGCTCACACAGATAGTAGGACCCATATTCTCAACTTCTCTGAGGGCCTATGGCTTGTCGTTTTCTCACTCCTGAGAGTGAGAACCAGCCAGCTAAACAGAACACCAGAGATATGACATGTCCAGTATTAATCAAAGCTTATGTGCCATCTGTATTACACAGAGACCAATAAAACCAGGGCTTTTATGAAACTGAAGGCTAACAATGAGACATAAATGCAGCCAAGAATTCACACTTCTGAGAGGTGGAAACCTCTCAAGCTACTTTGCCTGGGACCATCTGTTTGGCCACATGCTTTCTCTGGAGCCCCAAAACTGGTCTGACTAGTTATCCCATTGCTGAACTGGCTCATTCCCATTCTATTTCCTTTACTGAGGTTTTCTGAGGCTCATTTGTTGAAGAGCACCATCTGGGCTCCCTAAAAGCCTTCCTGGTTAGCTCTGTCAAGAAATAAGCCTTTCACATCCCGTCCTGCTGTGTCACAGCCGGCTTTCTAGGAAGTTTAATTCAGCTGTTGGATAAGAACAAACTCCCTGTCTCCCAAACAGCAGCTAATTGAGGTCTGATTTCTCCTGTATCACGAAGGGCTGTGGCACTGACCCAGGGTCACAATGTCCACCTGTGGGTCATCATTACAAAAACAGCCAATTACCAAGACAGGCTGTGACTGAGCAGTGCTGTTCTTTAATGACTCTTTGGTGCCACAGTCAGAGCAAGGTGTGTCCAGAGCCAGTGCAGAGCAGCAATAGCCATGTTAGTGATAGCTGCCTTCCCAGCTGCCTCAAAGCCTCACTGCTAGCCTTTTTCATCACTTAAGGATAATCTCACAGTCTAAATGTCGAAAGTTGTCTATGGTGGCCACCCTCCTTGCTTGAAAATCTTACTGCAACACATTGTTGAATTGTTGGACTGATTTCAGTTTGGGAGTGGAAGGAGGAGCACCTGCAAGAGGTGTTTTGAAGGTTAACTGCATGAGTCACAATGTTACTGGGCAAGACTAACCCACAACTGAAAAATCCTTGTTTGTTTTCAAAAATTACCAATAGTAGCTTTGCAGGGATAAGGGGGAGGTTGATGCTTACTTAAAATCTATTTCTCCTAGATGAAGTAATTTGAAGTTGCAAATGAACAAGCAATGTTGACAACCAGCAAGGAAAGATGATGTTCTGTTTCTTCTAATAGCTGTAATTTTTTTTAATGATGCACCAAAAAATTCAGGGCACTAATCTGTCACTTTGATTCCAGGAGATGGTATTTGCTTTTCAAGTCAAGGATACACCAGTTTGCAAAAATAGCTGCTGGCCATCCTGAAAATCTGTGAGGATAAGCAGCTGCCTGTGGCTTGACAGGTAAAGTGCTTCTAAAAAGCAGGAATCACTGGAACAAAAGCGAGAGAGCAAGCGATATCAAGAAGAAGGTTAAGCACAAACAGAGATTCTGTGGGCAATCTTAAAAAGAATGACATTAATTAAACATAATCTTCTTTCTAGTCTAATTAGTGAATACAGTGACATTGAGAAATATCCCAAGTTTCTGCTGGCTCTTTGGAAACAACGGGGCTTTTCTCTTCCAGTATAGCTGCTGGTGGCTTTGGGACATTCCTACCCACCCTGACATTATTCCATCATGCTCCATAATTACTTACATAAATCATAAAACAAATGACAAGTCTCTAGTCCATCTGAAGTCCTTTTAAAATCTTCTGAGAGGAAATGGAAAGCCTTTTTAGAAAGTCTGCAGCTCAGTGTCTGTGGGGTATCTGAATTACTGCCTCATGAATAATCAGGGCAGGAGAAGCCTCACAGATTACCACACAAGTGAGTGCAAGGGCATGTGAATACATCTGTCACAGCTTTGTTTGCTAAGGCTGAAATAGCTGGATTCCACCAGGGGTCTGACACTCCTCTGGTGCCAGAGATTATGGCCTTCACCTGCTCCTGCAATATGGAGGGGGTCAGGAGCAGGACTGTGACCTGTGCCATCCCTCCCAGTCCAGACAGCTTTGAGGTGGCTGTAACATCCCATGGTGATGGGGCATCCCTCATGTCACAACACTGATGTATCCACGTGGATACCACAAGGAGGAAAAGTCACCCCTTTTCCCACTTCCTGCCTCTCCACAGTCATTTGCCCTCTCCTTTACCCACCAGGGAGACTTGGGTATGTACCAATGGTAATGGTGTTTGGCCTCTTAAATCACCCACCCAAGCTTGCAAGGAAATACCCAAAATAGGACAACATGGCAACACCACACCTGTGTTGTGCCTCAGTGACTGGAAAACAACCAGTCTTGGACCATCCTTCCCTATTACCCTTTTCCCTTGACATCTCACTCTGCACAGAGAAAATCTCCATGACCATACAGTGCCCCAAGGCATGCATTTTCTCCTGATCCCTTCCTTTCCTGAGTATCTGACCCACCAAGCTCCTCCATGGTCTCTTTAGAGGTATCCCATTTCTTGCTCACTCTCTCTTCTCCAGTTCTGACTTCCTTTTATGTAAATCATTGCAATCTGCTGGAGTATTATTAAGCTGCTGAGTACATATAATTTTCATAGAAAATGACAGCTAATGTCTTCAGTCTCCACATAGCCCTGTCTATTTTGCCAAGAGGCTTAATAGCTCTGAGCAAAGTCTGCTTCCCTTCCCTGTTGTCATCCTTTTATCCATCATGCAGGTGTATGAGACATTCTGCTTCAGGTTTGGGTGAGAGATAGTACTGCCCTGCTATAGATGTTTCTAGAATAAAAGTCCAGAATCTGTTGCTGAAAACCACCCTTTATTCCCCATCAGAGCAGATTTAGGACTTCTCTCATTATTCAATCTTATTTTTTTGGTGTACAAACACTTTCTGGAGGCCAGTCTTGGAGTCCTCTGAAAAAAACATGGGAAAAATCCTGAGAGCACTTGGTGATTTGGGCAGGATTTTACCAGTGAGCAAGGGATCAATAGGCTTCTCAGCAAAGTCAGTGCAGCCTCTCATCCTGAAGCTGCCTTGAGGAAAGGTGATGCTCCATTTGGAGCAACTGTTTGGGGGCAAATGTGAGGCTGGGGCTGCACAGGCCCAAAGCAGCTCCTCAGAAGTCCCAGGTTTGTTAGCAAAGTCCCTGGTTTGACAGCCATCACTTGCAGGTTAGAGCTGCAGGAGGTCAAGGGATGGGTGGCACAATGTTTCCTTTCTGGGGACAGGGCAGGGGAGCCCAGGGTGGTGGACTGAGACCTGAGGAGAGAAGGTGACAGAAAAAAAAATCAGTGTACTTGGCAGCTTCAAGTAGATGGATGTTTGAATGAGGAGAAGAAAGAAGGTGGTTTGGATATTTAGTTTTATATGTCTCTTGATGGCAGCAAGCCTGGCTGAGCAATGTAAGCAGATACTACAGTAAAAGGGAAGAGTGCTGTTAGGCTATGAAATGGGAATCCTATTAAATACCACAATAGCAAATGGCAAATTTTGTTTTGTCCTTTTAAATCCCTAGGTTGTTTGTTTGGGGGTGGGTTTTTTTAATATAAAGTAATTGGATTTTTTAATTTCTACAGTAAGACTTTGGAAAATGTTTACACTCAAAAATGTTATGGACTCAGGTACTCTCTTAATCCTCCTCCTGCTCCTCTCTCCCACTGTGATCCCTCTGGATTAGTCTGCAGAGGAGAGAGCTGAGTGCAAATGGACAGGCTCATCCCACAGGCTTTGCTCAGCAGGCACTCTTTCTCACTGAGTTACTTGGAACCAACCTGGCTCAAAAATATTAAGCTCTGCCTTAATGGAATAGGGCATCATTTTGGGGTGTTGAAAAAGTTCCCACTTTTAATAGGAGAGGAGCAGTCCATACATTTTAGCTATTAAGAATTGCAGTGTTAAGTGCTTAGCAATTCAGAACATAAATCTCATTGATTTTCTGTTCCGGGAGGAGACTTAAGTAACTAAAGATATTTGGGGAACTTTTATCACAAATCTCTCTACAGCTTCAGCATGTTTGTCCTTAAAATACAGCCTCCATTCCTGATGTTGTCTGAGAGAAGACAAGTATTGTGTTGCTCCTAGTTGGATTTTCTGCACACTGCATTGGCAGGACCAAAAAAAAAAAAAAAATCCACTTTGCATATGTGAATGAGAGGAAGAACAATAAGGGCCATGATTTTGTCACAGCTATTTCCATGACAAAACCAACGACTTTTGAGAGGGAGTTTTCTTACTACAATGTCACTGTGGTTTGTCATGGAAATCACATCTCAGACAAAAATCAAAGCCCTGGCTTCACAAATTATCTGTGTTCCCCTCAGTCTGTGATGCTTCTGACAGCACCACTGCTTCACTACGTTCACATAAAAATGTAATTTAAATATGTTGCACAGGCATTTTAGATGTATTACAAGTAGGTTCTGATGTGTACTCATATTAAACAATTTTATTTTTTTTAATAAAGTAATAGGACCATGAAATAGTTGGAAGGAAAACAGCACTAAGAAGTTGGGAAAGACAGAGCCCCTGGAAACCAACACCCTGAACTGTGTTTTGTAAATGAGTCTCTTTCTGATTTCCTGAGGAGCAGCCCCAGACCTGTGCCTTGGCTCTAGCAAACCTTGAGTGGTGTCACTTTCATGGGAGGACACAGAGTGACAGACCTTGCCTGTCTGTAACACTGACAGCATCTCTCAGCAGCAGTCCACATTTGAGTGACAGGGAAACTCAGGCTGATTAAACTGCACTGTGCTGTGCTTTTCCCAAAAAGCCCCAGAGTCTTCAGCAGGACAGACTGACTTTGTCAAGCCATGAGTCCTGAAAAACACAGTGACACACAGTGGAGGAGACATGGTGAGACACTACTCCCTGAATTATGCAAGCTTTTTCACATCGAGAACAGGAGCAAAATTATTTATTCAGAAACTGCAGCACTGTGGGATAGCACCTCCTCAGGTATGTGGGTTACTTCTACTCAGCAAATAATTAGTGCACCTTCCTAGCACAGAGCTAAATAATTTAGAAGAAACATTTCCCCACTTAGAAGAGTCTGTCTGAATTCTTGGTCAGCAGGTCTGGGTTAGGTGACCAACATCAATCCTTCTTGAGGAACTGGGAGAACCTCCACCTGCTCTGCACCCTGTTCCACAAGCACTGCTCAGCCCCTGCCAGCTCCCAGAACCAGAACTGGTTTATTTAGCCAGTCCCACTGCCAGGGTTTCTGGTTTCTCCCACTGGAGTTAGCTACCCTGAAATCATCCCAGGGCAAGCACAGAGTATTCTTTTGGTGCTGGTTCTTCAGGTTAGGCAGAGGCAACTCTGAAACTCAAATCGAGCTAGGATGGGGAATGGAGTGAGGAATTAACCCACTGTTACCTGAGGCCACTCCTGACCTGAATGGAAGAAAAAAATCCACACCACCCTACACCAAAATTAAATTATCATTTGAGCTACTTAGCAAGTTAACTAAATTGACTGTGACCTACATACCAGAAAGCTCTGGATGTGTGGAAGTGCTTCTTTCTGTAGGAGTCAGGTCACTCAGTAAAATTGAGTTTAAAAATCCACACACACTTTTCTGAAGCCTCCATTGATCTCACAGCAAGAACAGCCAATCTGAAGAAGCAGTAAGACATTTTTAAACCTTGACATCTATTAGGTCAGGTCTGCAATGGTTTTAGTCTCTTGTCAGGGTAGCAGACAACGCTGACAGATGAACTGATTAGGCTTGGTGCATATTGCATTGCAGACGCAGTAATTACAGCCTAGAAACAATCATTTAAACAGAAAATAATGTATTACATGCAGCAGGTTCATTGCCAGCTGCCTAGAGGCAGCACCTCCACAGCTACTCTGCAGAAATAAAACACATCACGCAGCACATTGGGCATTAAATCTTTCTCAAATACATCAGCTAAAGACCAACCACTTAAAAACAGCTGATGAAGTCACAGAAGATAACACAATTAAATGTATATATTGAAAACAGTCTCCTAAAGGAAGATGGACAAAGAATCATCGATCTGTCTGTCTGTCTCTTTCTTTCTCTCTGTCTTTAAAACAGAAAGCCTCTTTTATCTTTTTATATTTAGCAATGCATGTGTGTGTATACAGGGGTAACACCAGACCCCTAATAACAGACACTTTGCATGGTCTGTAAAGTGGCCTTTTCCACAACAGGGTGGAGGAGATGTTCTTTAGACCAGATTGACTTTCCCAGCCCTCTTAGTATTGTCTTTTATCCCATATCAGCATCACACCACTTTTAACCACAGACTGCTGCAAACCTGGTCTTTGGAAACAAAGGAGCTGAGTCACCACATAGTATTTGCTCTGCTGTTTTTAAATACAATACAGAGCTTCAAAGATAAGTTAAATGGACAGTGAAAATTGGCCCTTAATCTACTTAGGGAGTCTTTGTGATTAAAGTCTAGCATTCTGTGCTAATGAGGGACTAGGCAAGATGGTGACTGAAGAAATATCTGGGGAATAGCATATAAGCCATGGCTGGTGCCGCTGTTTTCTCTTTCCAAATCATTTACTTTGATACATTTTGGGTTAGTTTCTGTATCAGTGTGATCAGATGAAGTGTGCAGACACTATCAAAAGATGCATACCTAGGCTTTCAAGCTCCATCAGGGTGAGTTCCCTTTTTCCAGCAGGCATCTGAGTGTGCTACCACGTAAGCAAACCTCCTTTTGATGTATGTTTTATGCAAACAAGTCTTTGCTTTAGGGAGCAGCAGGCCACGAGCTGGCACATACATCAAACAGCATGCAAACCCTTCCCTACCAAAGACATGGTTTATAGCATGCCATCGGATTGTAAAAATGTAAAACATCTGACAAATTCTGTAGAGCTATGGCACGATGGCTCTTTAAAACAGGCAGGCATTGCTTTCACAGAGCAGATGTTTTGCAAAAACTTCTCTGGAACACCTATGCCCTCAGCTGTATATTCAAAAGCCATAAGAAACAGCAGTGAATCATCCCAATGCTTTACAGGTTAGAAAGCAGAGGGAACGGGCATGGATATCAGCTTAAATCAGGTTAACTGGAGTTTAGGTTATTGAATGATTTTCTAGCAGTTTGTTTTACCAGCAAGATAAAAATAATATTAAGAAGGCACTAGTGTTCATTGGGAGGTTTTGAAAAGTTCAAGGGCCACCTGATTGGAACAACAGCATTGCATGGCAAGGTATTACTTGAGGCAGAGCTGCCCTTAGTTAAGCTAGTGTTTTCCAAATGAGAAATGGGAATGGAACATTATGTCCCAAATGAAATCAAAGAGGATTTGTGTGCTTACCCCCTCTGAAAACATGATTATTAGAAACAGACATCTGAAAATCAGTTTCCCTCCTCAACTCAGTCCTGCCACTCTTACTACTTCAGTATTCAAACGCTACCATGCTGTGGTTTAATAAGCAGCATGACTAACATCTGTCTCATAATTTGTTTGCTCGTCCTCGCCCTTGGGAAAGACCCATATGCAGAGGAGACCGTTTTTATTATGCATACACACCAAAAAATACATAATCACACAAGCACACACACGTCCATGTAAGGTTGTCAGACAAGGCAAGATGAAAGCAAAGATGGCTCATACCTCAGGCAGGGGGTGCTGGGGTTTGCTCTGCATGAACAGGGAGGCCGGGGCTTAGGAGGTCCCTCAGGAGATGCTGCCCAGACACATCTCACCCTTCTCCTGGGTACATCACCGCTGTGTTGGGAAGGTGTTCATCTTCTTTAGCAGCATAAACAACCAGACACTCCTGGTGACCAGTGTGACTGAGTGGTTACAGAAAATTTGGAGTCTTACATGAGTTTTAGCTGTAGCTGCTACATGCAGTACCTGGTAATCTGGACCCAAAGAGCTTGACCAGTTATAAGATTTCTTACCAGTTTTGGGGAGTTTCCTCTATATTACAGCATTTTACTGGGAACTTGTTTTTATATTAGTGTCTGTTGTGCTGGAGTTACCTGGAGAAGAAGAAGCCATTTCCCTAGTACATGAAGAATTTGTGGTACTAATTAAATCTGAGCAAGTAGAGGCAGGAAAAAGGAATTTCTTTTTCTCTCTGTTTTTGGCAGAGAGAAACATATTTACAATGAGTTTTTCGGAACTTGGCCTCTTTGAATAGGGAATATCCATAACCATTCAGGAAATGCATTAATGCAGTGGCAGTGCTATGCAAGGAATGATCAGCTTCCAGTTATTTTCATAATGCAGCCTGGATGCCCTTTAGTTGGCTGTGTCCCATGACTGAAGAGAGGAATGCTTTTGCCCATTTTTCTAGAGGTGTGTGCTCTCTGTGATGATGAAATTGTATTTTTTTAACTTGGATGAGAAATCCAGCAGTGGAAATGTTACTAATCCAGAAAGCTCAGCAAGACTGAGCAGGAGAGGTCAGGCAGCATCACAGCAACTATAAGTCACAGCAGACATAAGAAACTACAACTGCTCATCCAAATTCCAGGGGCCAAAGAGAAGGACCCAGCAGGACTGTGTCTGACTGTCAGCCTATGTTCTGTGTACCTATCTGAATTTTGATACTGGCTTCCCTGTTCAGATTCTATGTGAGTTCAGAAAATGCTTGCACAGCCATTTGCTTCTTGGGAACATATGGAAGTTTGCTTGCTCTCCTGTGAGAGTTGCTGTTCTGCCAGCTGAGAAACTGAGGCATTTAGATGTTAAATAATTTATTTAAGGAGGTGCAGCAGGGCTTGGGAAACACCCCATTCCTGCTTCTTACTAGGCTGCATTGAATACACCAAGCTGCCTTTCCAGTGGATCAATGGCAAGGTTTAATAAAACTTTCCAGATCCTGTGAGTTTTTCCATGAAGCAAGAAGGAGCCATCAGGCTGGAGAAGGTGAGCCTGCAGGAGAAGAGCATCCTCTGGTGTCATGAAGCTGGTGTCTTAGCATTGTCAGACATTTCAGTTGGTAAGTTCTTTAAGGAAGTTACTGAGCCACATCTCATACTGTCTAAAGCTTCATCAGGGAGAGCAGACAAAGTACTACAGCCCCAGGTGTGACTTCTAGCCACCGTAGACCTGGACTGGATTCCTCTGATTTGCACCAACCCAGTCAAGGCAAAACTGTCCAGAAACCAGCTCTGGGTGCTGCTGGGCACCCTCCACGACGAGAGCAGCTCTGGCTGCAAGGATCCTGGCCGTGGGCTTTCTACTGCTGCCTCGCTTGTAGCTCCCCAGAGCCAGAGGAGAGAGCCTGCCTCCCACCAGGCTGCTGTGCTGCATGGTTGGTACACAAGGGAGAGTGAAGCAAGATGAGAAGTGCAGCTGGAGTGGGTGTGTCCACAGATCTGCCTCCATTTATGTTTCCTGCTTTTTCCAAGAAGGATGGCACAAAACAATGGCATCATAAAGACCACATTTTCGCTGTTTTCCTAGCACTCAGAGCGGGAAATATGCATGTGCCTTAACTACCATCATGGAAAATGTCTTTCAGCTCAAGCTGGCATCTTGGAGGATTTCCTGGGAGTTGCAGGTGGCACTCTGCCATATAGAGGGATTTAAACACAAATAAGAACTGGTCTCAGTGGTGAATGAGAAGCATGGATCCTTACAAAATATGTTGCTTGCAGGCATGTTGCAGACTGGCAGTGACATCAGTCTCAAAGGTGATGCTGGCCTCCTGCCACCACTCAGCACATCTAAAGGCCAACTTGGCAAGCAGCAGGACATTGTGTGGAGCTGTTTGTACAGCAAGTATGGTGCTGCAGATTGGGAAAATGAAATCTACTATCACCTTGAACTATTTCTTTATGCTTCCTGCACTGAGAGTGGGACTAGACCTGAGTTTAAAGCAAAAAGAAGGAACAAAAGAAAAAGGTCAGCTTTGTTTAATGTCACTTTTAGCTCTGTGGATAGCGCCAGGTTTTCATCTGTGCACAGAAGCTTTGCGTATATCCTTTTGTGGTGGAAACCAGTGCAACCAAGCAGCTGGGACAGGCTTTTATTGTGCTGCTGAGAGAGCCCTCAGTACCTGCAGAGCCCTCCTTCTTCCCAGCCCTGTCCTTACTCAGCACATCAGGGCCTGGCATGCAAGAGGAGGATTTATGTAGTGCCTGTTGTCTGCTGAGCACTGAGAAACCACTCCAGCATCGACTGTCTGGGCACTGGATTCCTCTAGAGGGAAATGTGGTAAAACAGTTCTTGGAAATCCAGTGCCGTTCTCAGAAATAAGGGAAGTTTACTGTTAGCAGTATCAAAGCACCAAATTATTCCTTCACACATTCTCAAAAAGGTCAGGGCACAACTTTAATTTTAAGAGACAAAGCTTTCTAAATAATTCTGGTATGTTTACGGCTAAGCAGATATGACATTGCAACCTTATTCTCCTTTAGCACCAAGAAGAGCCTATTTTCTGCCTTAAAATTTGAGGAGGGCAGAAATATCATGGGTTTAGAGTATTGTTCATCATTATACATAGTTTTGCTCTGTTTATTAAGAATCTAATTTCCCCGGTCCTCTCAAATGTCACCCTCATGTTTCTTCATAATTCTTCATTGAAGTCTTAAACACCAAAATTATAGATAGAAACCAACGCAGACATGGAATATTATAGATTGCATTTTCCTCTCCTCATGTGATTCAGTCACTTTGGCCAGTTACCCTGCTTGGGCTCTAGAAGTATTGGTAATTCTGTAATTTCTTCACGGAACTCCACTTCCCTTTCTTCCCTGGTCTTGGGCCCTGATTCTCCATTCCCCATGTACATAAAGCACCCGAGGGATTTAGCAAGGAAGAGGATAAGGGATCAGGCCCTGGCAGCACGCAGAGTTTAAAGAAATTGGCTCCCACTGGGCCCCCAGCTGGCAGCACTTACAGCTCTGTGGCTTTCGCAGCAAATCGATCCCTGTGCCAGAGCCCAGAAACAGAACATCCTCCCTGGAGCAGCAGTGTAAGGACAGGACACAAAGCTGCTGGGACTGCAGGATGGCATTTCACAGTGCCTTTGAGATTTGCATCCAAACCACTCATCACAGGAGTCGTACTCCATTTTACATTACACTTGAAAAGAAGACTACATAAGCTCTAATGAGTGTCCAGGTGAAAAACAAACTGAGCCATCATCCTCTGTGTGGGTACATCTGAAGCCTGTAGCTTAACTGGCATTGCTTGATAAAGATGAGCAGCACAGGGATTACAGTGATGGAGGACTAGATCTCTAGATTCACAGGCTGTGCAGACAGCTGATGAAGCTGAGAATTTAGCAGATACCTTCATCTGCACCTGTTCTTCCTCCCAGAGACCACCCTCTGTCCATCCACAGGTACGTCCATCTCTCACATTCTGGCAGAAGATCAATGGCTGTCATTCTAAGCAGTTTCTTATTTCCAGCCAAAATTTCAGTTGTTGCCCTATTTTGTTCTTTGCCAGAACACAAATGTTTCAGATCCAGACCAAGACCCTGGGTCATGCCAGCCGTCATTACTGACTTGAAATCTTGGGCCAAAAAATATATTGCAAGGCTTGATCCTCCTGGCAACTTCTGAAGACATTTACATCTATGTAAAAAAGCCTATGGATGAAATTCGTTGCAGAAATTGCTCCGCAAGTTGCACTGAGAATCACCAAAGTGACTCGTGCAGAAAGTCCAACCCACAGACTTTGACTCAGTGCCATTTCTGTGTTCCTTGTGCATGGGGAAATGAGGGCACAGAGACCACAGCACTGCCAGCCAAGTCTGCAGGAGCCCCCTTACAGATAGAGAGCAGAGGTTGCCCAAGGATCTCTTTTCTTCCACTCCATTTCAAAATGTACCAGAGGTACAATTCTTCCCCTGATTTTCATCATACTTCAAATGTTAGATTTTGCTGAGAGGTATTCCAGCATCAGAATCAACTTTTCTGACTTGTAAGACTTCTTGTTCCTACACTGTTCAATGTTTAACAGCCTTGCAGTATGTCAGTCATGTTATATTACAGCTAGCAATGAAAATTAAGATAATGATAAGGACACATGATAATACACAGTGACAGCAACAGTTTTTCTGTGGTTTGGCCATTAGAACAATAAATATTTGCCGCCTTGGGGATGGAAGGTATTCTGTCAGGGACAAAATTTTCCCATTTTTATACTAAGTAGGATAATGAATTTTAACTTCCATTGGAAAAAAAATAGTTTAAACTATTCTTGCCATGAAGGAAAATTGAGAAAATGCTTTGAAGAGCAGTATCAGTTCTAAACCTCTTAAGCAGTGGTAAATGGCAATCCTGGTTTTGCAACTAGCTTTTCCAAGTAAGGGTTTTCATGGGCACCCACTCATATTGATCCTGTTACAGCACTGTGGTTTCAAATCAAGACAACTAGACAGAACTACCGGGGAAAATACTGTTAAAAACAAAAATGCTTTGATTTTTGTTAATACAAGCTAGGAGTCAATACAATATCCGTTTCCTGCTGTAAAATAAGAGATTTTTTTAAATATTAAGATGTCACAGAGGCTCCATTAGCTGAGAATATCAAACCCATAAACTACCATCATACCAAAAATAATGCATCTAGCGATCATAGGAGCTTTCCCCTGTGTACAAGAGAGAGGAAAGTGCTTAGACCCATGGGGGTTAATGTCTGGGAAAGCATTCAAATTACAGAATCCACAAATGACTGGCAGACTCCATTAAATTTCTTGTCTTGAATCAATTGAGAGT
Organism: Lichenostomus cassidix; assembly: GCF_008360975.1. Lineage (NCBI taxonomy): Eukaryota > Metazoa > Chordata > Aves > Passeriformes > Meliphagidae > Lichenostomus > Lichenostomus cassidix. The sequence goes on along the minus strand of NC_139482.1, from coordinate 100,722,722 downwards.
GGTGTGGGGGATCCCACAAGAGGTATTATCCTGTTTGGCCTTCAGCCACTCACTGGAAAATATGCATACTGGAGGTGAAATTGAATTGCATAGATTTGTTCTCTAAATATTCACCATATGCTCTCATAAAAGTAAGCACCAGCCCGATCCATAAAATGAATTGTGTATTGTGTAGCTGTTTTCTTTAGGCTTTGCTTCAAATCCTTAGTATACAGCATGAGATCTGTAAACATTTGAGTCACATACAAGATGCTAAATGAGTTTATTCCAAATTTTTAGAAAGGGAGGCTTGACAGCCTGAATGTTTGTTTACATTTGTGGATTGCTCTGCTTTATGTAATTACAGTCATTCTCCAGTCCCTCAGCAGTTTCAGCTTATCTCTTTCAATCCTAAAACAATTTGTGCCATGTCAACTTTTGTGGAAAAGGTAAGTACCATCCCAGAAGGGACCTCATCTCAGTTATCATTAATAAACTTGTAACACAGAAAAGTAACACAACCCATTCTCTAGTTAATAACATCTGGTGTGGTCTGTAGAAAGCTGGCAAATCCATCTGAGAATTAAAGCTGTACAGAATATATGTTCAACAGTTATCTAGCATAATAATAGGAATGTTTTAGTAACTCCAGCTGGCCTGTGTAGCAACAGAAGAAAACAACTGTAATGACCTTGACACTTTGACTATACAAAGCTAAAAAATGCCTTAGTGCCTCTGGGTGAGAGACATCAAAGAAGCCAGGAAGAATTTCTGCTGTGAGTAGGCTTGGATGATGTCTAACACCAATTTCATTTGTAACTTGTTTTCCAGGTCCTGTTAAATGAAGTTTTGATTTTCACAGGAAGCCTGGTGTGAGAGGAGAGATGAATGAGATAGAAACTCAGCAACTTCCTGAAGCAGCCACACAAGTGCTGCAGTATGTGCAGGCAGAAATGAGGAATCATCATCCCAGGACAGGAAAAAGGGTCCTGACAGAGGATGGACAGAAAAGGAGCATGGGGGGTTGGGCTGCCAGGTAAGAGGAATTCCTGTGAACAAGCAGGCACCCCAACCGTCCTTGCAACAGCTGGTGGAGATACCTTACAGCTCTGCACAAAGCCCCAGAATGCCAAAAATTTCCCTTCTGAAGCACCTGCTCAAGGGCATCTATAAACACTGAATCCAAAGACACTGAATACAAAACATTGGCTCTGGTGGAAATGAGTGGCAGATTTGTCTGTTAGATGTCAAACTACTGGGCATGATATCTGCAATCTCTGAGCAAAGAGGGCTGGCTGTCTCTGAAGAGCCCCACTGGACCCTGGGGATGGATTCTTGCAAGGTTTAATACATGCTGTAGGTAAAGCATGGAAAAGAACCATGGCTGGGAGAGAGAAACACTACTCCTTCCCTACCACCTCCTGCCTCACGCATGGGAAGCAAAGACTGAGACCTCACAAATCCCTCTGCATGAGCTCAGTGCAGGGATGCTTCCATACTTTTGTTTACAGCACTTGCAACCAACCTCTCAGCCAAGCTCATTTCTCAGAACGAACACCTGGTATCAATATGTTGTACCTTGAGCTTGGCAATTTTTGCCTTTGTGATGCTGGACTTGGTGTATTCCATGACTTCAGGCACTGTTCTTGGGATGTGTTTCTCATCCAAGACCAAACAGGGGCTCAGAAATGAAGAAAAAGTGCTTTTTAAACAAGGGAGGCTTTTTTATCCTCTAGAGAGACATTTTGCCTTCTTGTGTAATTGCTCACTCTGCAATCTGTTTGTTGATATTTTTCTTCCCTTGTTCTCAACATCATTGAGGAAGTTCCCAGGAAAACAACATGAGGCTCACTAAAAATGAAGGCTTCGTGGGAACATTATCTAAAGAAGCAAATGCTTGCCTATATTTCTGCTGCTTGCTTTAGCAGAACTTGTGAGTTTCAGGACATCACAAATTCCTATTTGTTCTTTTCTGTACTGTATTTTTAGATTCCCATGACAAACCCACACAACTCCACCAGGACACACACTCTTCCTCCTTCTCATAATTTGTTTATCATAAAAACTCCAGGTGGCCTGAGGCCACATAGCTTATAAGGAATGAAGGTGAATTTCCTTTTCCCAGCTCTCATAAAAAATCACAAGCTTTTTTTATGTTTGATTGAAGTTTAAATGTTGTTATAGTACCCACCTTAAACATAATTTTGTTCTTTCTCTGACATAACAATATGTTTATTGTTGATCTCACTTTATATGGATCAGATACATGTAATAGCTTTTGGTATATTGTTTCAGTAACATGTTTTATTTGGTAACCTCCTAAGAAAGTAAGCCCCGAAGCTTACATATTCATAGTGGTTAAAAAAAAGAAAAACAAAACCAACAACAACAGAAAACACAGCTCTGATTGAAGGGTAACTCTTTCAGTAGAGATGAAAATATTTGCTTTGGGACAATTTATTTTAGCACTGTTTCTACCATTTTCTAGGAAAAGCGTATCTTAACAGTGCTGTCATGAGATCTCTTCACTGGTGTCCACATCATATGGGAATTCATAACTTACCAAAGATCTAAAAGCTAAGACCTGAAGTGAAAATAGCTATATTCATATGGTCTACATCCATTTCAAATTACAATTTACATCTCAAATTACAATTAAAATTCAAGGCTTTTTAAGAATAAGAGGAAAAGAGGGACCAGCTCATCAGGGAGATATAAACACCTTACAGCTGTTAATTAATGATGTCTGGACCCCTGCCTTGTAGTTCAAGGTTTCAGAATTACTCAGGAGCATTTCTCTTTTAATTACTTATACCATCCACCAAGATTTTCCTGCAAAGTCTTCCCCAGAATGTTTTTTTAATAGCTTCCCCGTTACAGCTAAAACAGAAGATGGTGTTTTTAATGGAGTTTAGTAGGACCTTCCTAAGGTCCTCTTTCTGACAGACAGGCAGCTAGAATGGAAGAAAATAATGCTGCGCTCCGAGAAGAGACAGGCATGTGGTATATGCACAGAGTTTAAAGACACAATATGTTTGTAAGTCCTGCTTCTAAAGAAAGTCATCATGCTCCCTCTGCCTTATTCTCTTCAGGTCCAGGACTCTGCACAAGGCAACCTGCCACTGTGTGATTTTCACTTCAAGTCTCTCTGTTCTGATTCTATTCTCAGATTCACCACAAGGAGTAAGATGCAGCATTCCCTACGGTGCAATTATCAAAGGCTCTGATATAGCAAGTACTTACTTGTCACCATAGATCCTTTTTGTTGTGTTGCTGAGAGCTCCATGCACTTCCAGGCACGCTTTTTTCAAGTCTGAGCCTGTGTGTTGAGCCTAAGTTTGTCCCCAAAATGTGCTATATTGGGTCACTTGCTTTCCCAGGTGTTTTGGGGCACCATTCAGCCCTAAAATCATGTTAAATCAGTCAGGTCAAGTGGTACTTGCAGAGATGTTTAGCTCAGCCACAAAGGACAAATTGGTCTTTTGGAAATCATCTCAGCTTAACATCTCTATCATTAGCTGTTTATAAAAACAGAGCTGGATATCTGACATTATTGAAAAACAAACAGATCCTGCAAGCTGTCTCAAAAACTGTGTGGTAAGAATAGCTCTGAAATAGTTGTAGTGATAAAATCCATGCTCAGATGGGTAAGCCATTCATTTTCTAGCCACGGCATCATTGGTGAAGCTGTTTCTATTTTGCATACAGGCTAGGAAGGTCTGCTATCCTGTATCTGCTAGAGGGATAAGAAATTATTAATTGTTCAAAATGGGGTTAGGAGAGCTTGTAGTCCTCACACCAGATGAACCAGATAGAGCTTATCTCCCAAGGAAAGTGTTGGTAAGTGAATGATGCAGAAGCCCTGCGAATTTCAAGCCCCTGACTCGAGAAACTGAAGGAAAGAAATGGAGGAAGGATGAATACAACCCTAGAAGGAGGTACTTTGTTGGGAAGTGAAGAGGTGCAAGAATGTTTACTTGATGTATTTGTTTCCTGCAGAATGAAGACAGGAGGTCTTCATGATTTGACCAGGAATGCCAGAATGATTTAACATGTCAAGGTTTTCTCATGCAATATTGAAAGCAAAATCTCTGGAACAAGGATAGAGGATGGGGAAGGAATAGCAGAGTGGCACACCGAGCAAAGAGATCTCTTCAAAACACCAGCAAAATTGTGCACAGCTGTATTTATTTTCAATTGAATATAATTTTGTATTCTCTAAATTCTACTTTGTTGAAAGAGGAAGAAAAAAGATCCCCCAACTCTCTAACAGACCAGGGACCTGCTCATTTCTGGAAATGTCCCAGGAGGTGAACATTATGTGGTGAAATGTTTGTGGCAGCAGTGCTGCCTATGCAACAGAAGGTGCATAGGGACTGCTTTAGCAAATTATTCATAGGCAATAAATAATGTATAATGTGTCTCAAAGATTAGTGAAGTGCACTCTGCAATGTACACAACATTTCTATTCCAGAAGTCATTTTTATTGTTGTTTGGATAGTTTTTTCTCATTAGCTCTGTGGGTAAGAGTGACCTTGCACGAGCCTGGGGTTTTTTTCATGCCTCATGTGACAATTTTCATGTCTAATACACAGACTAAAACAGAAATAAATTTTCTTCCTGATCCTGTCTTTATTAGGATTTATTGTTAAGTTCATGTGCAACCAGGCTAATTTGTTAGCTTTATATACATACATTTTCTTGGGGGTAATATTGTCTGTGAACCACATTATCCTGTTAGGTTTAGTGGTAGTAAGAGTGTTTCCAATGTCAGCTATAAAGCAGGTTCTGTAGCAGTACATACAGCATCAGTCTCCTGTAAAATAAACTCTTCATCCTTGGGAGCTCATAAACTAGGATGTGATAAGTTGCAGCTGGATGATGAGGTAACAAGCAAGCAAGATATCATGTCCTAATTAAAGGACTTGGCTTGCTTCCTGCTTGGCTACTGCAGTAAAGGGAGTTACTTGGAAAGTTACTTGTCTTCCTGCCTCATGTATGAATAATGTTTATTAATCATCACTGATTTCTCAGTGCACTTCTCCCCTGTGAGAAACAAGGGAGGATCTTTCTCCTTCCATTTCACTCTGTGCGGTTTGCAGCTTGGATGACTCAGGCTAAGCTGGGCTATTTGGTCTCCTTTCATTTCAGGTATTGTGTTAACCACACTCTGGTCTGTGCTGCAGAACTGCCTGACCTTGCCTATTAACTATTTAAAAAGAAGCCAGACTAAACTAATGCATAGTTTTGCCTAAGATTCCCTTCCTCCACTCTTATGATCTCTTGGACAAAGGCAGTTGGGAAATGCAGTAAAGTAGTTCATACATTCTTTCAGTGGGACCAGCAAACTCTCTTTGAAGACATAACTGTCCTGTAAATTTATTTCCAGGAGAAAGTCTCAGGGGTAGTTCCAATCCAATTTCATGCTTGTTTTAGGCTCTTCTTTCAGTGGAGATTGAGACTGGATATTAGGAAAACTTTCTTTACCAAAGGAGTTGGAACAGGTTGTCTAGGAAAATGGTTAAATCACCATCCTAGAAGCATTTAAAATTCATGTACTTGTGGCAATTAGGGACATGGTTTAGTGGTGGACTTGGCAGTGATGGGTTAATGGTTCAACATGGTGATCTTAAAGCTCTTTTCCTAGTTAAATTATTCTATCACTCTCAAATACATCTTTTTCAAAGTTCCTTTTCTTTTTATTTAGTACATCTAGGTAAAGAAGTGGGAAGGGAAAACCTACACCTTTTTTTTTTTAACTTACTTTTTTGAGTGTCTTCTCTTGTACCAGTCTTGATATCTTGTAAGTCTTGACACAAATACCTGAACAGTGTCTGATTACTACCTGGAATTAAAATGGTAGCCATTAGCAGAAAAGATTTAGAGTTATGGATTCTAAATTATGCTTAACCCAAAATTTACATGTCAGTGATTCACCTAGTAAAGAGATAGCCACAATAATATAGGTGCCAATTGAACTGAATAGATGTAGTACATATATCCAGTTTGAAAGTTAATAATTTGAAAGATGACATTTATGCTTCAGGCAGTCAGAATTTGCAGATAATCCAAGAAATATTCAACATAAATACGCCAAAAAGAAAAATTTCTTTAGCAAAAAAGTTACTTGACTTGATTATATGATTAAGTATTTGTTAATAATGAGTCATCAGACTGCGGCTGCACACATCTTGGGTGCTTCCAAGGTTTCAGATTTGTCTGCTTTGAGTGCTTTAAAAATCTCATTTCTTGCTGAAGGGCACACATGCAATTTAAGAGACTATCATATCTTCACACGATTGTTACAAACAGCTTTGCAAACTACTCTCAAATTGACCTACTTTGCTCTTCAAACCTATTCCTTTGGAAATGACAGAAGTAATTGGCATGACTGGCAAGTACCAAATCTTGTCCAAGATGAGAGCATAGGAAATATTGAAAAGAAATGTGCATCTTGCATTAAATTGATGAAGTCTTCCAGGTACTTTGGTGACATTACACTGGAGGGGAATATTCTCTGGGACAGCTAGAAGGAAAAATAATTGATAGATGATTATACCTAAAAATTATCAACTGGAAATCAGATGGTGATCAGCAAAGATTTGTTATTCCATTGTTCTCCAGGGTTAAGAATATCTACTCCTCTCCAAACCCAAATACATAGCTCCTCCTTTGTTAGTTTGCTCTGGTAACAGGTGATATTCACAGCTTTTAGGAATAGCTCCATCTAGGGCTGTGTTTCAGCAATCTATCCCAAAGATGGCCAAAACAACATTTATAAGGGTCCAATTAGGTCAGGCATAGATATCACTATCAACAATTTAGTTCCCACCTTATGTCTAAGTGTTCACCAAGGACAAGCAGTTCAGTAAAACTTCTAAACTGCAGAAGACAGTGAACAAATTTATTTACTGAAAATGGGCTTAGAAAATTTCCTTACTTGGCTGCACCCTACTCTTAGCCAAGTCTACTTGGCTAACACTTTAATGTTAGCCTTCATCTCAATTGGCCCCATGTTCGTTCCTACTCTGCTGACTGGATGAAAAGAAATCCAAGAAGTAAATGCTGCCTCAGTAACTCATAAAACCATGGTTTCATTGAACAGGAATAGTGCAAAGACCAGAGGTGAGGGCACTCCACACAGAGGTACTAAGACTAGACAGTCCTTTGCCTCATTCTAGCTTTCCACTCTCTGCGTAGAAGAAAGCTCTTGGCATGGAAGAAATGAAACCTCCTTCCTCATTCTCCCAATTAGATTTGTCTCTCCTCTTGGACTCGTTGTGGTTTTAAATTCTTGCAGTACCTTCAGGCTCTAGCATCACACCTATTCATTAAAAAGAGCAGTCATCTTAAAATCATCTTCTATAGATGTAAAGACTGTAACTAAATAACTTCTCATTTAATATACCATTCCCATCTTTTGGGTGACTTGGCAGTGCTGTAAGGAACTGCTACTGTAAGCCCTCGATCAAACAGTCTAAAAATACTCAATGCCTCAGGATTGTTCATTTTGTCCTTTCTGCTTGTTCCATGGAGAGTTGTCATAACACCCCCTCTATACAAACTCACCTGGAAGATTTAACAAGCAGTAACCAGCAAAAAATGTGAAACTGGAAGCCTTTTCTGACAACACTGAGCAGCTATTCAACAGCTGAAATCACTTGGATGATTCGTGAGAGTCTGTCACTGCTCAGCAATGCCAGTAAAGATCTCACTATTTCATCAGAATCCACAGAGGCCTTATAGGAGACTCCCAACCCCTGATGCATGAGGTCTGGGATGCTGTTCAAGAGCTGACATATGTGCTGCAGAGAGACTGGCTGGTTGCAAACAGATAAACTGTCTTATCTGATGTGACAAAATCCGTGCTCCCCAGCAATTGCCAGATGTTGTCAGGTCTCTCTTCAGAAGATGAAAAGGCTAGGAAGACATGCAAATTGTGGATGATAAGAGGATGTGACTCTGACCCCTGGGCCTGACAGTTGATATTAGGCTGTTCCTGTGGCTCTGCTGTCCCCAGCACTTGGCTCTCCACATCCTCTTAGTTTTCTTACTCATAGCAAATTCAGCTTGGCATGCAATTTACAGAAAAGTAACACACCAGTACAAGAATGAGCTTGTACCTGAGGAATGTCAGGAATTTAAATGGCAGGATTATAAATTGAATACCTTTTTTTTTTCCCAAATGCCATTGAATTTTGCAGCAATTAGGAGAATGGAACAATCTGTTTAGCATCAGGAGGAGTAGAATCCTTGCAGGACATGGCCTTCCATCCTAGTTTTCATCATATGCTCAGCCAGGTTAATGACACAGAAACAAACCATTCCCTTCATGGGAGAGACAGAACATCAAAAAGCTGGGATTATCTTGATTGATGGACTTTTCTTTACCCTCACACTATTTGAATATGCACAACCAACTGTGTAAATTTATTTAAGTCCTGATATGGGATCAAGCATGATACACAGCAGCAGGAAAATAACACACAAGTTTCCTGGAGCATTTCCTAGAGCATTTCCATTACACTGGCAATTATTGATTTGAAAGTTGAATCATTAGGTTTGTGAAACTAAACTATTTGAATGCTGATACTTCTCAAGGTAGGCAATATTCCTCAAGGAATACTCAAGGGCTTGTTTCCTACTAAAATGGAATGGACAGAAAATGGCTTCATTTCTCATGCCTATAACTGTTGGTCCTCTACTTTGTACTGCCCAGGGTAAAATATATTAAATAAAAGTCACCTCAAATGAACTGAAAGTATTTCTTGTTCTGTTTGGCATAAAGAAGTGGGACCATCACACCATGGCAAGGATGCTACACTGTCCTTGAGGATCCTTAGTAGGGTAAAGGCAGTTCATCTGCCTTCCTCTGATGAAGCTTTACCTGTTTTGATGAAGTACCTAAGACTTCCATCATGTGTCTTACCTAAAAGTTTAGTATGTTCTACTAACATCAGTTAATATCTATGTAATTGAACATATAGTAATTTTTGTTTTATTAGAGATTAAGATTCTAAATTCATACTGAAGTTGTTTTTGTGCACTTTACATATTGGCCATAGCCGGGGGTATTTGTATGAAATATGAATTTATATACAAATATGGAAATTCATTCTAAAATATGAGGTCTCTTTCTCCTGGAAGGCCTGACAGAATATTGAAATCCTGGATATCATTTTAAACCCTGCAGCAAACTGTGATCAAAGAACTGTTCTTCCTGAACATTTCTGTGCTCTCTTCCATCCTATTTACTATGTCCTTGTAATTCCTCGAGAAAAAATGACAAATAAAAGCTCATCATTTCACTTCTAAAATGGAAGGCACCAACAGGATGCACTCCCTGCCCAGTGCTTTGGATTGCCTGAGTCCTCGGTGACCTTACTTGCTATTTGTGAACCAGTAAATCCACTTAGGAAGCTGTGTTATATGTGATTCCCTTTAGTATACAGCATTCTTTTTCCTAACTTTTAAAATCTCTGTTTTACGAAGGAAATCAGCGTATGCAGCGTATGAAAAACATGTCTATATGCCACTCCCTCAACAGAAAAGGACAAAGTGGAATTTCAAGAGAACTTGACTATATTTGCATTTTAAAACAAACTTTGGATTTCACTTACTGAGCTTCCTTTTTTCTTTTGCATGTCAGATGACTGAAGCATGCTGGCCTCCCACCTTTCAGTTACAATCTCAAACAATCCCAAACCATTCAGCTGTGGCCTATGAATTTTAAACATAGCTTTTCTGGTTACCCAGAAGTAGGGCTGGTCTCATATGTCTGCAAACCAAAACTCTGAACTCAGCAACTCTTAACTTAGTCCTCAAATGTTTGCCACAAACAAAGTTTCTCTGCAAAACTGAGGAGAGGTGGGAGATTCCCTTCAGCTCCTCCCCTCAGCAAGGGTTGTCTCAGGAGCATTGTGAAAACACCAGCCTGATTTAAAGCAGAGCCTCTCAAGTAGACAGAACTTGCTGTGCTCCAATTTCTAAGCACAGGCAGAGGGTGAGGAGGGCAACACCTAACCCAGCTCCCACGGGGGTATGATGGGAAGCTGGACTCTGCCCTTCATTTGGAGATCCTGTTCTAACATGGGAGGTAACACCAGACCTTGTAGTATGAGTGACTGAGTTGCACCCAGTTTGTTGAATATGCTTATACCTCAGGATGTGAGTGAGACTTGCTGGAATTACACAACACTGATATGAGACCAAAAATAAATAACCCATTTGATGCTCAAGGTGTCCAGGGTACCAAAGTACTGTCTCTGAACCAATAGATTAGCTCTAAATCAAGTTTGTCTGATTCCTCCATAGGTCAGTTATTTTTATTCCATAAAACAGATACATTTTCTCTGTTTCTATAAAGCAGAGATACATTTTGCAAGCGAGACAAGAACACAAGCATGCCTCCTGCAGAAAAATCTTTTATCTCCAGTACAAAATCAACAGGGAATCTATTTCATGCCAGGGAAACAGAAACCAGTATGGCTCAAATGTGGACAAATTCACCTTCATTCCCTGAAATCTGAAACAAAGACAGGAAAGAAATCAGTCACAGGGATAAAAGCTGCGGTTCAGCTATCTTTAGTCTGCACTTTTTGTGTCACTCTAGAGGTCAGATAAACAGCGTATACTTATCCCTGAGATGACAAATGAAGATTAAATGAAACTATTCATGTGGAATTTCACTTGTATCCTGAGCACACGCTGCTTTGAAATGTGCACTGGATTAGCATTCCTGGCCCATGGAAAACTAAGACCCCATCTGAAACTTCTGGGGTCTCCAGAACATGAAGAGGTTGCTGCAACCTGGCTCTGGGCAGACTTTCCATAGCAGTGTCAAGGAGCAAAAAAGCCAAGACAAAGATTTTCATTTTCACAAGTGTGCTTCCATCCTGGCTGTGGTCTTGTCCCTGTGCTGACTGCTGTGCCAGTCCTGGAAAATGGCACACACACGCCCTGGTTTTTAGCATGGGAAGTGAGCGAGCTAGTGAGTGAGCCAGCTTCTGAGACTCCTGAACTTCCTGGAGCTTTTGGAGCATGTTGAGTTATGCCAATGTTCACAGGCAAGAAATGACTGTTTAAATGAAAAATACTACTGATATATTTTATATTTTATATGTCAGCTACTGATTCTAGACAGCTTGTTTTCATTAATGCAGAGGGACTGGGCATACATGTGTGATTAATAAAGAAAACACTTGCTTCTTTTGCATCACTACCCATGAATCACTACCCATTCTGTGAAGCAGTCCAAAAAAGACTGACTTCTACCAACTGGTCCCCAGTCCCACCTTTTCTCCAGTAGTTTAGGAAGTCCTACAAGCCATCTTCTTTCTCACCAACACCCACAGTGGTTTCTAAATCCACTTCATACTTTGTCCTTTCCAGCTTTCCTTCACTTTTTCCCCTCCCCATCCTCATTTTGCTCCTTATCTGAGATGCACAGCTATGGGCTCACCCCACCCCTGTGTTGTACCCAAGTTCACTGCCTCCTCTGTGTTTTCCCCTCCATCTTTTCCCATCCTAGCTCCAAACCATCCCTCCCTCCTGGCAGAGCACAGGCACTGGAAATGGCCTTCCCTGCCACCAACAGCCTCTTTTAACAGTTGCCTTTTCATTAATCCAGGCTATGGGTATGTGTGTGACTCTTTGTGTATGACTATAGACACATGCAACTTGGCAATCTTCCTGGAAGATCTCCATGGAGTAAGGTTTGTTAGCTGTTGGGCCTTAGCACCCAACGGGAAATGTTGTAACACACAGTGCAGGGAAACAGAAATTTGACCTCAGTAACTAGACAAATGTTGTGCTAATTTCTGAAAGTAAATATTATCCTGCATTTGTCTCCAGTTTTCCTGTGCCACACACATAAGTATGACATCCTCATTATATTTAAAAATCTCATTTAGCCAGAAGATTGGTTTGGGCTTAGCAGAAAGGTCCAACAAGATCACATTTTTGTAGATGATGCCTCTTATTTCTCTGTTCTGTCTGCACCTAGGCTGTCCCTCTACTGCTGTCCTTAATTCCATACAGGTTTTCCAGGATAGCTCTCAGTGTACCTTTCTGGACAAGAGATTTTGATCCCTGAAATGAATCCAGACCAACTCTGCATTTAATGCACTTAAATGAATACATTCTGAAATTACCATTTTTCCTGTACACAAACTTATTAGACATAAACAAGACACCACAGATGCCATAAATGGCACTCTGATTTGAGCTATTTCTAGAAAGAGCAGACATTAAAAACAGAAATTATTTTCACAGATTTGTGGAGCTGTGTTTTTCGTTTTGTTAAGGAGAAGCAGACAAGAAAATGTGTCACATTTCCCAGCAATTCACATGAAACCTCAGTATACTCTCTGAAACATGGTACCCCTGCTTCTTCTTATCCATGAGCTTCGGCAATTTGGAGAGCCCATAGCGTGTGCCAGCAGCCATAAAGAAAACAAGGATGAGGGAACGGTGCTTGTTTGCATGAGAGACTTGGCCGTGCCTTACCAAACACAAACCCAATTCATCATCTTCCAGACGCTATTTCATACCAACCATTTTGCTGTCTCTTTAATGCATCTGTCTGTTTATCTATTCTCAAGTACCATCTGCTTGTCCTGCTCTCTCGCACCGCACATGTTCACAGCGAATACACCTCCAAGGTGACAAATGAGCAGTCGAGCTAATTTCATTGGGATAAACAAGAAAGCAAGAGCCAGATGGAAAGCCATGGAGAGAGCCAATGTCATTTGGGGGGGAGGAGAGAGTGTTTGGAGGAAGAATCACCATAACAACGGCAAGTGCAAAGAAGAGGTTTCTATTCTGTTTATCCCACTAATTACTATGAATATTTTATTCTTGCCCTGTGGTTTATCTATGTCCAGATCAATGATTTACTGGCAGATGGCTTATTTTGTTTTGGATTCTTTTTCCCATTGAGTTTGACTGGTTTGATTTTCATGAGGTTTGGGGTTTAGATTTTTTAGTTCTCTTTTAGGAGTTTTTGGACTGTTTTTATCAGATGTGCATAGACAAGCAGCACTGGAAGGAGTTTAATGACTTTGTGAATTTTTAAATGAGACCACCCTTTTATTAAAGATTTTAATTACTGTAAAGAGACAAGTTGCTTGTTGATAATGTTCATTCAGACCCTGCTTTCAGTTTACAGATAATCTTTTGAGACTGTAACTTCTCTCTATATTGCACTTCCAAGTCCTGGCACAGCATAAAGATCTTAACAAATAATACTGACTACATTGGCAAAGGTCCAGCTAACTTCAAAGCACCAGGATCTCTCCTCCTGTCAAAACACAAAGATTGTGCCCATTTCACTAAACTGGTTTAAAAACACATTTTAGGTTTAAAAAATGCAAAGGTTAATGTCTGTGTGTGTGAGTATGTAGCTTTAAAACTGTTTTCTATTGCCTTTGCCTGCCTCAGCAAGAGACATATCCAAAAGTGACAGAAGAAAACTTTGATTGAGCTAAATATGTTTATATAGGCCTTAAGAGGATATGGATTTTTTAAAACATTGTTTTAGTTCAGTTTTCAGTTCAAATTTTGCTTGAGGCATGTTTATGCAGCACAAAGAAGTGCAGTGCAGGTACACATTAGCTACTGCGTGGGGAGCTAGCTTAGAGCTGGAAGCAAAACTCTTTGGCCAGGCTAATAAACTTTTTCAAAAAAGGCACAGCACAGTGTCTTGCAGAGATATTTGTGCCAGCTGGGCATTCCCACATAGTAAAAGTCAGTGACCTTACTGCAAAAGACGATCTGGTTTATAATTCCTAGTGACACACAAATACAGAGCTAAGCCAGCAAGTTGAGAAACCTCTCAAGTTCACTGTCATTGCGTCCAATAATGGCTCGATGAATTTAACAATACAGGCTCAGCCCTTTATTTTGCTAATACAGACAAGGCATTTTAAAAATGTCTCTGGTTTTCGTACAATATCAGTATCATTCAGTACGAATTTGGTTCCTATATCTCAACATGTAATACTAAAAAAACCTCACCATGTGAAACTACCATGACCTAACTAAAATATCCCTCTACCTGAGCTTCCCAAAGTTCAATTTCATTGCCGTGTATTTTCAGTGATTTCTTCAAAGACTAATCTATCTGCATCAGAAACTCCTATTTCACACTTTTCAGTGAAATGCCTCTCAGAAAAAAAAATTGCTCCCTCCCCCGCTGGAATATAAACTTTGACTTTGAAGATACATTTTCAAGCAATCTCCTTTAGACCTTTGCTATAAGAAAAGAGTCATTCTTGATGTAATACAATCATGCACTATAAGCTTTGTCTTTTAAAAGCAGTTTCAGACTCTGTAAAGTAAGAGGTACTCTGTCTTCATGAACAGGAGCTATTCTGCTGAATGGTGCAGAATCACACCGTGTGCTGGAAGACTTTGCTCTTTGTCTCCCTTGTCTTACTAAACACATGGTTCTCCATCAGCTTGCTCAACTAGTTTGCTTTTGTTATGTTAAACACTCATGAAAAGATTAAGGCTCAGATCTGTCCTATATCCCTGTGTGTTCCAACTGCACTCAATGCTATTTGCATGAGAAGCACTATTTGATTAAATTTTGGGCATGGTATTGTGTGGCAAGTTTGCACATTAAAGTGGGGGCCTAAGCTTAATAAACAGAAGGGTCCTTCCTCTTCTATAGCCTAAGTTCCTACGGGAAAGGTCCACTCATGAAAAACAGTCCTTGGTAAAAAGCCTGTTAATGATTCAATTTGATCCTTAAAGTCTTATCTAAGGTTTTTCTGTAAGCAATGTTGTACTCCTTGGAAGACAATGCTGTGCTAAATCACACTGTGTGTTCTACTACTTGTAAATAAACAAAACTAATTATATGCCTGGAGAACACACCCAAAACCTCAAAAAGAAAAAGTTTTAGGACTGAGAATGTTACGTATCTCTATGTGTAAGTAAAAGAAATTAATACAGTTTGCAGATGGAACAAAAAAGGAATAAAACTTGCCATAAATATATTCTCACATGAGTGTCTGCTGGTGGACTGGTATTGTAAGAAAGAAGTTCAGGTTCCACCTGAACTTTTAAGAGAACAGTCACACCTGTCTACACACAAATGATTGCAAAACTTTTCACCTTCTCAATGGCCATGAGATGCCCAAAGTCAACAGAACGGAAGACCTTGAAGCACCTCAGAGTTTTCCTGAACAAACATCAGGAACTCTGGAAGGCAACTTCATCCAGGGCCTCCCTGACAGAAGGCCTTCTGTAGTCTGCAAGTACAACAGTACAAGAGAAAAATATATGGTCATCTCACATGAAGGAGACTCACTCTATTTTCAGTAGCACCCCCTCCTTCCCCCTGCCCACAGCACAAATGTCCAGGTTCTTCTGAGGATCAGGTCTGGCCTGGGCAGCCCTCAGTATCTTTATAACCCTTTGACCTTTTCTTCTGCCTTTTTTAAGCTCTGTTATTTCTGTTTTGAATACTCGCCTCCATCTGAGGATGGATAGATGGATGGATCTGCAACTGGTGACCTTCTGTTCATTGCCAAGGTGGAAAAAACCAATGGACTCAGTTAGCAAGGGACATTTGCCCACCAGCATTGCTTGCAATAATTTTCACATACCCTGGATGAAATGACCATAATCCTCATTCTCCCTCTGAATGCTCAAGGCCTTTGGATGAGTAAGCAGCACCCTGAAATCAGTGAAGCAGCTGCATAATGTGCAGGTGCTCTGGAAAGTATTACCGCTTCCCAGGGCTATCAGGATTGTATAATATTTTAAAAAAAATCCACAGAACAAGCTTTATATAACCTTTTTTTAAAATGCCTCTTCATCAATCCCTTTGTTAATCTATCCTTATGCTGACTGCACTTTGTTGAGGATCTCACTCCCACTGTACCTGAAATAAAACATGATATGCCTTCTGGCAAGATCAAAGCTGGAAATTTATACCAGAACAAGAACCTGTGAAAACCCTTTAAGAAAATCAATTTCCAGTATAAAAATTCAAATGCAATAGCTTCTGTTTAATCTTTTCAGAATGGTTATTTGACTAAGATTTATATGAATATATAATACTTCAAAACTGTACAGCTCCCAAACCAAAGTACAGTCTTAATAATCAATGATCAACTTTGTTGTTGATTGTAGTGATGGACACTAGAAAATCTGCTCCTGCATTTACCAGGTCCTGAAAATCGATCATACACGTGACAGAGGGAAGAAAAAAAATCTAAAAAAAAATTCTGCAGTAAAGCTCTGACCCAAAAAACCACACCTGCTCCTGCAGTTGTACCATCTCAAACCACCTATATTAGAGCTCTTTGCACAAACTTTATCATCCTCCAGCCTGCAAAGCTGCATCTCAGGGCAAGAAGTTCTGGATTAGGATTGCCAAATGAAAGAAGGTTACTTTTCTGGTGGGTTCAGTGTCAGGACGAAAGTCTTTAACTTTGCTAGTGATTTTAAATTGTTTGGGTCTTTTCAGCTTTGATGCCTGCATCTAGAAATACCCCTCAGAAATACCATTCTTCCTCACAGCAGCTTTGCAGGGCTTAGCAACCTGACACATGCAGAGCATTTTAAGATGCACAGTGTACCCAGCTTTATTATTAATAGTGCTGAATGCTCACTTTTCCCATGCAAAGGTACCAGATCTCTGAAACAAAATAATCTTAGGCACTTTATGGAAATAAAATATTAAGAATAGGACATTAAAGAACTATTTTGGACTACCTTTTATCTCCACATGTACACAACAGTCAAGGGCAGCTTCACTTAATTCTGCACTAGCCTAATTGCTGGGTACCTTCCACATCCATCTGTGTTCTTTGTGGTGAGTACGTGCACTGAGGCCTTAATGAGTCAGACACCTGCTCAGATGAACAAATGGACCAGAATTATCACTGCTAATATCATCCATGCATTTAAGCTGCTCTTAATTTAAAAAGGAGTGCCAGTGCACCAAAATAAATGGAGATGCGTACTAGAACTGGTAAGGTTACCCCAGCCAGGATGCATCTGCAGGAACAATGATTTGTCCCCAGGACCATCCTCTGGCAATGACTGCACCCACACACTTGAAGAGTGAGAGTTCTCAAAGCAGGGTAGTCCTGTTGGGAATGGTCCTGCCAAAGATACTTAGGAATGGAGGGTGGGGAATGCTAGTTAGCCTGGATCAGCACTATGATAGGGACTATTTTATATCTGTAATAGCATAAAAGACCAAATCTCAGTGACAAGAAATGTTCTCTGGCATTGTTCTATTTACTGTGATTTAATTACTAGTGAGCCCAGAACAGAGCTGCTACAGTGCACAGAGCAAGGGAAGATGCTTCAGTACAGTGCCCATTACAGAAAATACCAATTTGTGTTTCCATACTTTTAATAGAATTCTTATGCAATTTTCTACTCCCAGAAAGATTTGACTATTAAGTAGCTTATACTCTGAGTAACTATAGATACTGCCAAGTCAAGCATCCCCAACAGCCTCCCACAGCCAGAAGAGTAATTTTGGCTCTGTTTATGGTGACATTTCAAAAAAGATATGCAGGGGAATAATCAACAGAAGCATAGATACAACAGGATCATAAAAGCCTGCTTCATACTCAGTAAATAAATGGGCATTCTCAATTTTGTTTTCATTTATATTACTTGAAGTATTTAGCTGATATTTCTCTCAGGGCTTTTTCCCAAGGCCTGAAAGAACATAGCTTCAAGTATAAGCTTTTTTCAAAGCAGATTTTGTGGCACTCAGTTGATACTGTGTCCGTACCAGCATGGTACTCCTGATAGCCTCATTACTAGGGTACTCCCTCTTTAACCTAAGCTACCAAGACTGTGAAATTCCACCTCCAGAGAAGCCCCACCTTCTGTCTGTGTTTGCACAGGTAGATAGGCCTCAGCTGGGAGTTTTAGCTCAGTTCTTGATAATTTCATGTTCTTCTTTCAATTCATTCCCCCTTTGAAAGCCATGTGCCTGGGTTCTGCCATTTCATCTCTCCCTTGCCGTCTTCCATCAAACGCAAGTCTCCCTTCCTCATAATTCCTCCCCACTCCACTTCTGCCCTGCTTGAGAGGTACTCCTTTGTATGTACTGAACCATCCTCTGGGTTTTCTTCACCTCATCACTTACATCAGTCTTATCACTGATTACTAGTGGGAAAAACCACCATGAATTTCCCACTAATATTTGGCCATGTTCCTCCACAACTACTGTGCAGACCCACTCCATGTACTTCCAGCAGAAAAGCCATTAACTAATTAATACCAGTATAAAGACTAAGAGGGGCTGCTCCAGGCTTGGAAGGTTTTTTATACGAAAATGAAAGGATGCTATCAAATTCTTGCTCGTACATACTCAAGTACAGTACACATGTAGAACCATACAGCCCTAGAATCATAGAATCATTTAGGTTGGAAAAGACCTCTAACATAATCAAATCAAACCATAAACCTGGCACTGCTGTGCTCACCACTCAACCATGTTCCTAAGTGCCAGATCTACATGTCTTAGCTTTTTAGCATTTTTTAATTTTATATAGGTATGTATATATATATATATAAAATATATTATTTATTTTTAAAAATTAGCATTTGCATAGAGGCAGGGTGATCTAACAACAAGGTCTATTTTTTTGTATGTAGACTCATAAATCTATAAATCTCTTCACGTAAGCACATATTATAATTTTAGAATTTGGAGTGTAGTAACACTTCTTTTGAATTGTCCCTGAAAGTTTACTTAATTAGAATGATAACCCTATGGGAAAAAAAGGAGTCAGAGCATGCTAAAGCATAGGATAAAAAATTATACCAAAAAATTGTGGGAAAAAATTGCTGCAAAATAAAGTCTGTTCTTCATATAGGACCACAGAGAAGTTTTTAGCCTCTGTCTGTTTAAGCTTCTCTCTTTGTGCTGGTCATGACCTCCAGCCCAGGTGGAGACATCCCTGTTCCAGCACCATGAGCTAAACTGCAGACGTGGCAGCCGCTTGCTTTCGCTCACTGTGCGTATGCTAATGGCTCAGCTGGATCAATTCCTTCATCTCACAGAATCCTGAAAGGTACTTGTTAGTGCCTCGTTCCATTAGGACAGCACTGTTAAAATGCAGAAGTGATTCCTCCAGGGCTGTGTATATGTATGGCTGGCCAGGACACTGAGCTGGGATTTATTAGTATGCCGTGTTACAATAAGTAACAATCAATACTTCAGTCTTGGCACAGTTTAACTCTGCAGAACAGTCTGAAGATACGGGTCATGCCAAATAGCAGCATAGGATTTAGTGTAGTACAGATGTATCTGAAATATTCTATTAAGAAGAGGGGTTATTGAAAACATTTGGCAGTTTCTGGACCACGCAGCAAATACTACATTATACACCATCTATAACAGTATAGCTGAGCATGTACAATGTATTAAAAAGATGTTGCATCCATATCATATTAGAAGTTCCATCTTTCTGTAAAAAAATTAAGCTTTTAAGATTTGGGGTTGTTTTAAGGTTTCCAATTAGGTTGGATTGGTTTGATTTGGAAAAAAGATCCTATTTGTGCTCAGCTCAACTTATTTAATATTCTTGAGATTAGATAAAACTTAAATTCTTTGCAAGTTCCATTCGATAGTCTTCAATTTAAAATGCTCTTGCTAGAATATCCAGGACAAAATTGTATTCTGGACTCCAAATCCCAAATGTTTCTTCTGCTTTCTACTGTGGCAGCAGAAAAAGGCTTTTTATTCCAAACAACTGGTTTGCAGATGAGGGAGCACTTCAAGGGCTGCCACTATGATGATGAAATCACCTCATGATCTCACTCATTAAGCTAATGCAACACACAAAACATACACGCTGGAGCTAAAACCAAACCTATCCCTTAGTGAGCACTCAGAAAGGCTCATGTATTGAAGAGTAACTCATTAAGCTTCATGGGTCCCTTAGTGGTACAAGCAGTTGTAAAGAGATTCACATCTGAGGGAAAAAAGTACCTCCCCCTGGGCCATTATGAATGGAAGAAGACTCTGCTGATCATCACTGCCTTCATTCAGATTTAAAATCCTATTTCTTCACTCTTTCCAAGAATGTGAGCAACAGTGGAGTAACACTGTAAAACCCCAAGTAAATAGGCAGATGGAAACTTGAGCAGAGGAAATATCTTATCTACCAGACTCTGTTACACCCAGTCAGACTTCCCTAAATAAAGCTAATCTTTTTCACACCAGACCATGCTGAATGCTAAAAACAGGGGTCCCTGGAAAAAATGTAGTTCCATGTGTGCCCTTCTCCTTTGACTTACTGCATCCCTAAATATGTCGCTCTCACTGTTGCATCACTTCATATATATGAACAGGAAGGCTACAGGATCTGTAATCCTTTCCATCTCTTGGTGTGGGAGTCATTGGGGTGTTGGCAACATATTGACATTTGAAGGAACAGAGCCTGGTGACACATTCACTCTAGAAAGGCACTGAAAAGCAGCAGCTCACTGCCTAAATGATGTATTCTATAATTCTGCATGCACTACAAAGAGCAGAAGCAGGCTTGTGTTTCTGTGGTATGATATAAATGTGATTATGGCATGGGGATAGTTTAGATCTTTCACTGCTTCCTCACTCATTGCAAAATTGTGCAAAAATACTATTGGGCAACATCTGCTCAGTAGGAAGTAAAGAGGTGCTGCTGTTGTAGCCATTGTGGGCAGATATGATGATATTTTAGGTAAAATTGAATCTTGGTCTGGCATGTGCCTTTCTCTTGATCTGGTGTTCTTTGCTGTTTTTAATGTCAAACCATTTGCTGTGTCCATGCAGTGTTGAATCCCTATGCATGTGAAGACTGCCAGAAAGTGAAAGCCTGTTGGAATGATACTTCATGGTTTAGAGCCTAAATATGACTTTCTTTCTGGCTTACAGATGTAGTATAATGTCTGGAACAACAATGCCCAACTAGTAATTCCATTCAGTTTTGGTTTAAGGATGACTTTTCTTTTTACCGCCACAAAAGAGTTGTTGGCTATAGACATTCCAAGTATAGTGCTTCTAAACTTAGTGTCATATTTGAAGCATAGTCTCCTACAGAATTTGTAGAAGGTTATGCTGTGTGATGGATTGTGTTCTGGTTTAAGTCATGGTTTTACAGCTGTATAAAAGCCAATGAGGGGCATATAACAAATAGCTGAAAAATAGCTCATTCTCTAAAACAAATCACTCCTCAAAGCAGAGGACCGAATTATTTAATACACAGTAAGTCAACAGTGTAAGCAAGTGACTTCTTTCTGGAAACCTAGGAAACTGCTAATCTTTAACCAGCTGTCAGTACTTGTTAAATTTCAGTGTGCAATGTTCGTTTTGCTTTTCAGAATGTTCTGTCACAAAATATTTTCTCTTGGAAGCCCTGCAACAAATAAGGTGGGGAATTGTTTAGGTGCTTGTTTGATTTTTT
This sequence comes from Lichenostomus cassidix, assembly GCF_008360975.1. Taxonomy (NCBI): domain Eukaryota; kingdom Metazoa; phylum Chordata; class Aves; order Passeriformes; family Meliphagidae; genus Lichenostomus; species Lichenostomus cassidix. Next base: position 100,701,312 of record NC_139482.1, on the reverse strand, counting down.
TTTATTTTAACCTTTAGATGAATTATTATCGATACTAATATTCCCTAAATGCTTTGTCATGGTAGTGATGTCTTATCTAATAGCGAAAGAAACTTTCAATACTCGTACTGAAATTAAGGAAAAGCCTCATGGCTTGGACATTTTCCATTTCTCAATGTTATCTTACAGCAAACCATTACTACAGACAGTTTTAAAAAAAATTCTCTGTGATGACAGAAACCCAAAAGGCCCTCTGGAACTCCAATAACATTGAGACAGATGCTGTTTCTGATCATAAAAGAGAGAAGCATTACCATAACCACAAATGGAGTGCAACATATGATTGGTGAAAAAGACTTACACTAATCAGTAATAATGCACATATACATATATATATACATACATACATGCATATGTGCATACATAAATCTGTTAGGGTAAGTCCAGAAAAAGACACGAAAATGCTCAGAGGGCTGGAGCACCTCTCCTATGGATACTTCTGAGAGAGCTGGGGTTGTTCAGCCTGTAGCAGAGAAGGCTCAGGGAAGACCTAATAGCAGCCTTCCAGGACCTGAAGGGAACCTACAAAAGACCTGGAGAGGGACTTTCTAGGGCAGGTAGTGATAGGGCAAGGTGTAATGGCTTTAAATTGAAAGGGGGCAGGTTTAAATTTGATATTAGGAAGAAATTCTTTATGGTGAGGGTGGTGAGACACTGGCACAGGTGGCCCTGAAGAAGTCATGGGTACTTCATCCCTGGAGATGTTCAAGAGAAGTCCAGGTTGGATGGAGTTTTGAGCCTGATCCAATAGTAAGAAGGTTGGAATTAAATGATCTTTAAAGTCTCTTCCAACCTAAAACTTTCTGTGATTCTATCATTCTATTAAGCTTAAGACTAAAAGTTGTCTTGGTTTCATTTCACCCTGGAAGTTAATATTCCCCATCTAATTGTCTGTAAATATGTCCATTTTGGAGACACTATTAACATGCCTGTATTTTGTCAGAAGTCTCAGCGAGAAATTATTAAGTTGGAGTGTGGAAAAAATGTAGAATGATAGAGAGATCCTTTTCAAGCACCTCACTGCAACTCGACTACATTTTTTAAGCAGCTCACAGTGACTTGCAGAGCCAGCTACTATTCTTCACTAACTAATTACCAAGCAATGATACACTTCAGTAACACAAATGTTCACTTTCGGTGCCTACTCAGTACCATTTTTAGTTCCATTTACTGAGGAAATTAGGCCTATTCTGCAGCATTGGGAAGTCTATCTCTTTGTCCAACCCAGTAATACTTGGCTGACAAAACAAATCTGACAGAGGCTTTGATAATGGGAGACAATTCATATGCTCAGACAAACATCTAGAGCTATTTTACATGTCCACATAAATCCTCCATCTGCTGCTCCAGAGAGGTGCAGGTCTTCAATAGATTTTTTATGTTAGCTCCAGTCCCGTGTGCAAGTCTCTAGAGGAGGATGCCAGGTTTAGGCAATGACATAAATGTCTGGGCCTTTATCTGGACCAAACTCTTGCCCTAAATCCCAACAAGTTTTTTGAAAATCCATTGCCTGCTGAGTTAATAGCCACAGTGTAAAGCTGAACATTTACCTGTCGTATTTTAAGTGCCAGTTCAGAGCTGGCCACAGCCAGGTACAACCTCTTCCACACTGGTAGGTGTGGGTGGGGAATTGCCTGGAGATATTGTGAAGAGGTTTAAGATTAAGTGGAGAGGGAACTGCAGGAATGACAGGACACTCATAAAAGGCTGCAACTATTGCAGTGAGGTCAAGGCTGGAAATTAAACATGGACTTAAAGAAAACCAGACTTCCTTACTTCCACTGTTTCCCCTGTTTACTGTATAATAAATTGCTTATATAGCTGCTCATTAATCTCTCCAGACACAAGTAACCCAAAAGGCCCTGATTAATTTCCAGACTTCACTAACCATATCTTTCCTTATAGCTCACCATTAATGGTTCTCCTAAGGCAGACCTAAGGCATGGCTGCAGAAGTCCCTGCAAGATTGTTCCTGTCCCTGGACTTTAGTCAGGGCTCTTACCTGTTGTACACAGACCCAGTCCTGAATATCCCTCTCTAAGATGATTACTGTAATGAAGTAGTGTATTTGCCAAATTTAAACTGAACTACTAGTCAAGGACTAATTTAACCCCTTGTTCTGACTGCCTGGTTCTAATAATGCATAGATTAACTCCCAGCTACTGAAGTGCATCTTTTAATCCCCCTGTAATCTGTTGGCCTTACTCCAAGATAAACAGACCCTAGAGCTTTGTTAAATACTTCTGGCCTGAGTGTTGAATACTGCTGAGGAAGGAATGTGTAACTTCGAGTGAAGATATGGTTTTGCTCCTCCCCAATGTCTTATACTGGCTCCCCTGGAAATAACAACAGCCCTGTACCCAAATTCAGAGCCCAACATAAGGCTCCAATTGACTGACATTTATCATGGGAACAATTGAGAACTGAGACTAAATGAGATCTTTTCATCTTATGACCCTCTTGCTTCTTTTCACAACAACTCAGAGCAGAAGAACCACTGGAGCATTTACACACCTCCATTTCAACACATGAGATCTTGGAGATCCCATTTGGGCTCAGCAGGCAGGTATCAGCAGTATTTTATTTCCAGTAATCTATCTGCCATGGAAGGGCAGGCAGGGCAGGCCTGTGAGCCCTAATCTCCTACGACCCTGCAGAAAGGTCCCAGAGCTCATCTCTCACAGCAGAGAGAGTGAAGTGCCTTCTGCATGTTCTGGTGATCTACTGAAAATGGATGGAAGAGTGCTATGTTGTCGTCATTATTTGGTCGTTCCACCACTGGCAAGTTAAAGAAAATTATGACAATATACTCTTCTTCTATTTGCATTTGGAAAACTTTGAATGCTTTTTGACATGTGGCTGCTTAAAATTGCAAATTTACAAAATAATTTGTTTAATGTGGTACATCTGACTAATTTTTTTTTTTTTTAAATAAGCCTGGCAAGCTGTGTATCAGAAATGCTTTCAATGTTTCTTGCTATCTGCAGTTTGCAGTTCTCCCTGGCATTACTGATGGTTCGTCCATCTCTTTCAAAGCCCCAGTGCATTAAATCATTTTGTAAATTAAAAGAAGTGTACTATCTCCAGCAGACAAAGAGTGAAAAGGAGATCTTCCAGGTTAACGCCAAGCCTTCAAAAAGGTTTTGAAATCTCATTACTCAAGTACCTAATGGACAGAGTAACAGTGAATGCATTATGTTTGCTATGTATTGTGTATAACTGGCATATACCAACACTCACTGTGTTACTAAATGGGGTGGCTAATCTGCCAGGTTTTCATTCCCATTAATACTCTTTTCCATGATATAAGAACATTAATGTTTACCTGTTATATATATATCTATATATGAGTGTGTCTGTGCTTGTATTTATATATACACTTTACATTATACACATATATATCATCTACAAATTATAATTATATATATAAATGTAGTTTAAGAGGACTGCCATTCTCGATATTAGTATAATATCACAATATGTTTATAAAGTGTGACCAGAAAGCCTTGTTACAACCTCTTCACTTTATCCATTACCTAAAGTAGCATAAAACATATTCATAGCAATCTCAACTTTTCTCTCGTGTCTTCTCAAAAATCCAAAGCCACTTAATCATGACCAGGGTTTAGACTCATTAGTGTCTAATGAAGCACACATTGTAGCCCTATACAAACCACAGTGTTGAAAATCACTTTCTTCCTCACCATTCCCTTTCTGTCTCTTCCCAAATAAAGTCTGAATTCACACTGATATCTTCTTGGCTACAGACACCAATATATTCTTCCTCACCAGCAAAACTTCCCATCCTAATAAAAAATAAAATAATCCAGAATTTAAGGCTACCTTACATAAGCTTTGACTTCAGTTATATATGGATTCAAATATTACAGCACATACACAATTATTACCTCCTAAGTTACATATTCTTTCCAAGTGAAGAGAAAAATCACTTCAGCAAAATTTCCACACATTTCTGAAATAGCACAGCAGCATTTAGCAGAATACACTAATCAAGACAAAACAGTATATTCCATAAATGTCCAGACATGGATATTCTAGAAAAAGCAGTGCAAGCATTTTCAAAGGTACATTACACTCATCTCACTCTGTACTGCCAAGCCAGCTTGACAAATTATCTCAACAAGGCGAAGAGCATTGTTGAGCTCTCCCAAATACCTTCTGCCTTCTGCAGTCTTCTGACTGCAGAACTTGATTTGAACAATTGCCAAAACAAAACAAAAAACCCAAAACAAAACATCATCCAAACTTGTGCAGACAACTGGCCCTGACACAACCTTACTTCAATCCCTTTCCTTTTATTTGTGTTTGGGGAAGCAAGTGAGAGCTGCTCTCTGCCGTGCAGCCACCCTGAGTCAAAAGCCCCACATCCCAGTGCTCCAATCTGCCTACTGACAGCCAGGCTCAGCAAAAGGAAGCCATGGGCCTACATGGAGAGGTGCATTTCAGATCTGGAGGCCTCTCACACAGAGCAGATGGGATCAGCATGGGTTGAGGAAACTAACTTAATGTCAGGACCGTAGGGAACTACTAAGTGATGCAAATTTTGGCTCTGGTCTGAAGGGGGACTGAACATGTCCATTTGCTACCCCTGTTCAGAGCGAAGGGGGTCTCTGGGCAAGCATACAGAGAGAGCAATTACAACTGTCACTGGCTAATAATTATTGGACAAAATTTAATTAGATGATCTTGATTCATAAAAGTCATAACGTGATGTGGTGTTTTTTTCTCATTAAGACTTCAGCTAAATCAAATTCAAATTTCTATCAGGAAGTTGCCTCACCACCACTACCACATTTTCTGTCCTGGAAGCCACAACCTGAGAGGCCCAAAACCTTTCAGAGCCCCAGTTCAAGATGAGGTGGACTTTTGGATCCATGGAATACCTCATTTCAGACTATGCCAAGTATGGAGCACCACCATCTGCACATTTGTTAGACAAATGGCTTTGCACGCCTACCTCTTGAGGAGGCATGTTGCACTGCAAAAATATCGTGTTGCTGGTATTTGCCGTGTGATTTATTTCTTCACAGAGAATTTCTTCTAGAAATTGTAACAAATTTTATTTCATTTCAAACTGGAACAAACCCAAATGTCAAAATAATTACATGTTTCTCTGAAGAACACTTCCCTGGGTTTGGCTGGCTCTGATTAAGGTAAACTAAGAATGAATGTCCTCAAACTGTACATCTATCATTTATCTTCCAGCAAGGAATCAGCCTGTTCTGAAAAGCCCAACCAGACGTGCTGAGCAATTCAAGTTGCCTGAACAAAGAGATGAATGAAAAGCTGAACAAAATGTGTACAAGGGAGCAGGCACAGCATTGTGACTTGCGAGCTACATTATCCTGCAATCACAACGTGACAAGCGGGTCCTGTGGCCAGACTGCACTTTAGTTTGGGAAGTATTTTGCATAGTCTGGTTTGCATCTTTGGGACTAACCAAAGGAAGATGGAGAACAGCCTTTGAAAGGCAGACACATTGATTTGTCATACTATTCAGGTGTCAGATTTCTAGTTCAATGGAGGATTTAATTTACTTTAAAAATCCGAAGATTAATTCCCTTTGTTTACTCCCTCCTTCAGATCCAGTTCTTGCGACACTTCATTCTTCTTACATGTTTTTGAAAGTCATATGTATTCTTACTGGGAACAAGAATCATCTTAAATTCCTGAGTGACTGGGTGGCTCACCAAGATTCCTTTATGACTAATAATTTTTTTTTACTCCTTCAAACCTTCATCATTAAGACCATTGTTTCCCCAATGAGATGTCCTTGGGGGACATTCAAAAATTGAGCAACATTCTTCCCATGTACTTTGTGGCAGATGCAGCTGAGTTCTGAACACCTGTGGAGACTCAGCTTCTCTGTGAGCTGGTATCAGCCATTAGCTGGCAAGCTCTAAGGATAATATCTGCTCACATAACTGCACTCTTATTCCTTTCTTCCTGTTCTCATTCTACGAAGTTTATGGTAGGATTGTATATATTTTTTAAAAAAAACTTATGATTTCTCTCCACTAGGAACATGGTAAGATATGCTTATGAAACTGCAGATTGTAATAAAATGAGGTTTCTGGATCTTTGTCTCACCCTTCTGCTGTTCATCTGTCTCTGAACTCTCTCTGTAGCCTCACCATTCCCACATATTTTAAAGGAACAAACTTCTGGGGAAGGCGTGACCATATTAATTACAAAGGTAAAACCAATCTTTTCTTCTCTGTTCCCTCCAGAAAGTCTGTTTCCTTTCAACACAAAAAGTTTTCTGTTTATATTTGTTAGGGTGAGGAAGTGAGTAGATATTCAGGCTTATGCAAGTCTTGAGTGATGACAAGTGAGAACAAATATTTTCTTTTCTTCTGGTTTTACTTGAACTGCTGTAAAGAGAGAACAAAGCCCTTTACTCTGAAAGAAACCCTGGCTGTTTGATGAGATGGCTGCAGTAAGTGATAGAATGAGGTCTGACCTTTGTGTGTGACAAATTTAAATGGTAGTTTTAAAAGAATTTTAAAAGCCCAGAAGAGGAACTGCTATCCATTTCCTATGTATGTAGGTGTTATACCATCTGCTCACATAGTCTAGCACCTTGTGGTTATTATTGGTTGGTTTTAACAAGTGTGTTTTCAGATTCCTCTGTTCTTAACCCAGGTATCCCCCTTTCTCCACTCAACAAACCTATGGGCTTGTACAGCTTCACAATCTGACATAAGCAGCTATGGCATGGCCTGAAGAAATCCCTTCCTTCTGTATGCAGCAGCCCAGGGGAGTCCCATTAGAGCACTCAGGAGGAACTGCTCAGCTTCTCTTCATTTCACCAGCCTCCTGCCCATCCAAATCCTTCCCCCATTCTGTAGACACAGCTCACACAGTTCTGTCTAGTTGGTTTCTCTGACACTGCCCTTCAGATGAAGCTCTTGGCACAAATACACCTGGGAGCTGAGACAAAACTTCCTTTGGGCCTTTTTGCTCTCAGCATATGGTTCTGCAAGCCCATCCTCTGCCAGGCAAAGAGGAGATGTGGCTGAACCCAGGACAAGACTGGTTGCTGGCAGGGCCCAGAGAGACTGTTTCTGATCTCAGCTAACATAATTGAGGGGGGTATGAGTATGTATTTTAGCGTATTCAATTTGTTAACCATTAGTGATGGAGAATCAATAGTGTCCTTTCCCAGGGAACAGAAGGGTGAAATCTGTCTTCTTTGAGGATTTTGCAGGGTAAGATGCTGGCTGATAGTGAAAGGATTTCTTTCAAGGTACAAAAGAGAGTATAAAATGACTGAGGCTTGTGTGGGTTTGGGAGAGGACAGGGCAGAGAGAATCTTTGTCGGCCTTTATTCCTCCTTCTTTCTTCCTACCGACCCAACTCTCTAATTACACGCAAACATGCACAGCTTATTCCACACAGCTGCTGGTGGTGTTTTCAGTGTGGTGGCTGGCAGCAGCCTCAATCTTAGCTTCTAGTCACTGTATTTGTAACTCAGTCCACAGAATGCTGGAGACACTAGGCGGGGGTTTTACAGAAGTCAAGGGCAAAAGCAGCTGAGTCCCCTTCAAGACACTGAAAGTATAATGACTGTCAGAATCATACCCTGGCTGTTCAGAAATTGGTGCCATTAGCAGGAAAAAGCGCATACTAATCAATAAGTGTTGGCACTTAAAGGCTCTGAAGTATTGAAGGGCTGGCAATTTGCATCTACTCACAGCACTGCGCCGAGTCACAACAATTTACTGTCTGCTCTCCTGTTGAAACCCACCAATATAAATTGTCTGACAGGCACTTGCTAAATTCTTCCTTCCAGTCACATAAATTATTCTGTTTAGAAATCAATAAATCTTATATGGGGAATGGGCAAGGAGGCACAGTGTTGTTTAATTAATACCTAATTTCACAAGGTAACATCATGATTTCCCCACCAGATTTCTTTGCTACAATTCTATAGATTTGCTCAAAAGACCTCTCATGGTACATGCATGTCCTTCTGAACTTTCAGAGATCAGTTTTCACTTAATTCAGTCTCATCCGAGGTGCTTGTGTTCCCCACGTCTCTTGTGATCCAGCTTCCTTCCTCTTCGTGCAGGATCTGCTCTGCAAAGTGCTTCTGTTCAATTACTGATGAAATAAGCAACTGAATGAATGTACAAAAATGCATCATAGTTACATTGTGGCCTAGATTCTCAGCTCTCCACTGATTTCAAGGTGTTGCAACAAATCTAAAGCACCCTGTAGGCCCCTTCATGTTTCAAATACTTGTAAATAATTCAGATCACACATATACAGGGATATAAAACGGCCACAGATAAAACAGCTTCTCTTGTATATATTCTTGTTTGAGAATATATAACAAAAATGTAAACCATTTTATAATGTCCCAAAATTATTTGCTATCTAAAAGTAAATGCCTGCTTACCTCCAGCTGAACTAACACTTATGTTTGGTCCACCCAAACAGTTGCAGATACCCAGAAGACAGATGAAAAACCATAATGGTTGCACAAGAAGTATGAAAGCTCTGAAAAGGTTTTGGAAATGCCTGAACATGAGTACTGAGCAGAGACGTGGGGTGGTGTGAGGATGTCAGGAATCCAGAAAGAACACCTAGCTATGGAGCTGCTCTCATGCTCTGGTTGTCTCTCTGACAAGCCATTTATGAAAGTCTGAGTCTTCTGGTAGAATTAAGAACAAAAAAATGGGCTATTCACAAAAGAAAAATTGCTAGTTACAGGTGAGACTCCAGAGAGACAGTATCTCTAGATAGCTGGAGACTTACCTATGACTCTGCTTTCTAGGTCTCTTGTGCTGTGGAAACCAGCATGGAAAACTTTGCCTTGCTAGGTAGGAGATACAGAGGGAGAGAGCAAAATGTCATGGAAGCTCTTCTGTACTCAGACAGCTCAGCATCACCACGCTACATAAAAGCATCACTTAGGTCTGGGGGAGTTTTGAAAATGGAAACCAACCTGTACTCAATGAGCCCTAGGGTTTTCTTGCATAAGAAAAAATACACTCTGCATCTGCAAGCAGGTGTGATTGTAAGAATATGGTCATCCTCAGTAACAAAGGGTTTTGTTTGGTGACTTGTCTCGGAAAGTCACCTTTGTCAGAAACAATACAAGAAGTGAGGCACCTCACTGAGCAATGTGACACCTGTATACACCTACTGCAGACTGACTATTTACATTATTTCTTAAAAAAAATCTGAATTCTTGTTGCAGAGTTTAACAACTTGCATTTTTCCAGGCTTTTTTGCTTTCTCATCTGTGCCTTTTATTCTTTTTAATTGGAGTTCTCTTCTAGCCTAAATAAAACATTTATCTTAACATAAATTCATAGATATCCACAAATGCACTAACTGAATAAATAAAGCTTGTCTACAATATAACATTTTTTTGGTGATGGTCAAATTATTTGAGGTCTTCTGGTCCTAGAGGTCACTGTAGTGTAAACTGATGTAGTCACTGGGTGGCATAGTGCAGCAGGCACCAAAACTCTGTCACAGCTCTAGCAACTGCTCCCTAGGGCAGGCACATTGGTGATGAGGCTGGAGGAGTGGATGGATTTGCTGTCTCTTGGCATGAAACATTTGGTGACCTCAGCAACCTGCCCAAGAGAGATGCACATACTATGCCTCTGTGTCCTACATAAACTATGAAGAGAAAATGTTCAGTGCTGTCAATCATTCACTTTATTTCCCTGTCAGTGTTCAAATTCAGTGTATGAGCTTATTAATAAACACCATTTGTCAGCTGCATCTCCAATGTATTCCCAGTGAAACAAATAAGGTGCACCAGAGAAGCATTAAATGTTCAGATTCACTGGTTTAATTTTAGCCAGTTGTCACTATTGCCTCATACTTCATCCTACTCACAAATTTATGTCTGGGTTTTTTGATCATCCATGATTTTTTTCACTATTCAGCGCTTTGCCTTTTTGCCCCTATTCTGAGCAGATGGGTGATGCACACACATCTCTCTCTGGGGCCAAAGACACTTTCAATTCTTCCTACTGCATTAATAACACATACAGACAACTTGCCTTCTGAGGGTTTTTCACTGAATTTTGTTGCCTCTTACTCTACAAAAGATATAGTGCTATGAAAAGACTCGTCGCTTTCTCCTACCCTTATCCTCAGGGCAGTGTCATTGTTATCTATTAGCTACAGAATAGCCTAAGTTTTTCATATTTCTCAATAGTCCTGTTTATTATTTACTGTTCTTTTCACCAGACTGTCAGCTCATTTCTGCTCTCTGCTGTGTATCGTGCTTTAATCATTATGATTTTCCATTGCTACTTCTCCATCTTCTATAAAAGCACTCAGAGGGGAGAGCCCTTTCACTCCTATGGCTATGAAAAATGTAACTGGGGCTTGTACCAAGAGGGAATTCTCAGCATCAGATGAAGCACATTTATCAGATTTTTCCATAAACACTCAGGTTCACAGGAGTTTGCTTCTTTAAGTCTTTTGCTTTGCTTGAGACTGCCCTCCTTTGACAATGTAGTGATAGTCTTTGATGATGTCTTGAAAGAAAAGACCAAGGTTTTCTTCCCTGTTTTTGTCTATGACTGGAACAGAAGCTCATGGGGTAGGGAGAGCTGAAAAGAGGGCTGCTTGGCAGTACACCAGAGACAAGGCTCCATATGAAATCCTGCTTCATTCACTGTTTATATTCTTGTTGGTCTTGTTGTTTAGCATAATTCTGCCCCACATAACTAGATCCAGCTGCCTTTCACAAGCCCTTGAAAAATGTAGATCTTCACATACTCCTTTTTCAACAACATATAACAATAACAAGTAATAACTTACTGTTAGAAAAGTTTCAACATGTGCAAGCAGCGTGTTAATGAAAATAACTTTCAGGGCTGGAAAAACCTCTTAAGAGCTCTCTTAAAGGACAGTTAAATTTCTCTTAGGATTTTCTCTTCACCAGAAGCCCAGCAGCCACAAACAAACAATGCTTTACTTAACATGGGTCAGAGGGTTTTGTTGTGGTGATGCTTTGCTCTGCTTTGTCAGCCTGACTGACAATAATCCAGCTCTGGATGTTGCTCCACCCTTGCCAAATGAGAACATATTTGCAACTACTACAGCTCCTCCAGCTGAATGGGATATTTTTGTACTTAAGGAAGGGTGTGGAAGAAAAGTCCCTTATTATCAAACAGGCTCTTTCTGAAAATGGCAATAAATTGCTTATGGCAAATTTCAGCTAATGATGGCCTTTCCCATCAAAATGCTGCATTTCGTCCTATCTCCAGACTCCATCCAAATCCCCATTCTTTGATTTCACTGGCATAAGACAGAATGGACAACAGCTTTAGGACAACAGCTTCAGCTATACTGTTACCGGAGTAGCGCAGGTCTGTGGAATCATTGGTGAGTTTATTTATACACGTCCTGCCCAAGTCCCCAGCTCCCAGTGCCAGGCATGGCTGGGCAGTGATTCAGCAGCAGGAAACCTGGCATTGATCCTCCTCAGCTCACATCCAGGGCATCACTGCTTCCTGCTCCCTAGCAGTCACTGGGGCACTACAAAATCCTCCAGATAAAGACACAGCCACCTTCATTCCACACCCCAGACAGCCCATACTGAATTCCTTGTCATGTGAAGCATTACACAAGCCCCTTCTCCCCTTCACTCCTTCCCTCTTTCCACAGCAGTAATAGATTTTGGAGAAACAGAGGCATGAGAGCAAATTCTGCTGAGATTTACCTAACCCAGCTTAGAGAAGCAAACACGGCAGGGAGGCGCAGAGATTCATTCAGAATGCTCCTTAGTTTTTGCTTGCAGCAAAAGATTTTCCTAGGCCTTACTTTGCATGTGTTTGAAGGCACAGAAGCATATGAAGTTGAAGGCTTGTAAAAAAAAAAAAAAAGCTGTCTTTTTTTCCTGCATTTAAATCTCAATAATGTCCTTAGACTACACTACATATATATGTGTGTGTATGTGTGTACTATACACACATAATGTGTGTATTCTGCTTCAGTCCAGCTGCAGCATTTCAGCTAACATGGCTTTGCGTCACCTTTTCGCCTGGGTCTCTCTTATTCTTCAGGTGAGTCCCAAGAGGACAGGATAGGCAGGTAACCCACAGGTATTCCTGCCACAAAACTCCTCCAACAACTTCTCCAAGCCCAGGCCCCCAGGAAAATTTGCCTCTGAAGGGGAAAAAGCCTCACCCTTTTCTCTTTGCGAGTCGGAGGCCCCCGAGCTGGTTGGCTCAGCTGCTGTGTGAGACACCCGGGAGCAGCTGAGGGGCAAGAAACACAGCGGAGGACATCCATGTGCTTGTGCCTCCCTTTGCCAGCACCCTGCGGTCACTCAAAGGCGATATCAAAGGTGGTGTCGAAGGGATATCTGTGTTGCATGGCTTTCGCATGTCCCCCAGCCGGAAAGGCTCCCCTGGCCACGGCCGCCGCCGCCTGGCAGACAGCGGCCTGTGGCACTGCGGGGGCTGCGGCGCCATCGTGTGTCGGCAACGGGACGGGGACAGGGACACGGGGACACGGGGACACGGGGACACGGGGACACGGCAGTGCAGGGCGCTGGGGCGAGTGTTGGGCCGGATCTGAGCGGTGAGAGGGATGGAGCTGCCGGGCTCGGCAGGAGGGAAGGGCAGAGCCGCGTCCCCGCAGCAGCAGCAGCAGCACAGGGACAGACCCTGCAGAGGGACTCTGGCAGCAGGCAGGCTGCTCCGGCTAGGTGGCAAGCTCTGGATGCTCTCTGATGGTACACTTTTCCCATTTCTCAAAGAGCTGGCCAAAGAGGGAGTGTGAATAAAGTGCTTGACTAAAGATGGAGCCAAGGGAAATGGAGGGATGGTGACCGAGTCTTTGCTCTGAGGAGGGGCTAATTTTCATAAAACAGCTCCATCTTTTCATTCAACTCAACCTATGTCCCAAGAGATGGGCATGAATGCAGGTACCCCATGGAGGTGACGTGCTACTTTCTAGCAAGTGTGTGGATGCTCCATCAGGAGAGCTCTGCGGCACCTCTGCCCTATCCAGGATCTGCATTGTCCAATATCCAACAAGCTCTTAAGTGCAACATGACCAGAAGCCAGGTGTAAGGAACACCATTTTCACTGAAGGGCATTTCTTTCCACCTCTTGCACCTGTTTTGTTTGGTTTGGTTTGTTTTTGCACAGCAGTTTTCATTTGTTGTAAGCAAAACAATTTTTTCCAGGCCATAAGCATCTGCAGAAGATTCAAGTTCAGGATGTACTAAGTTCTTTAGTGCTGGTACAACAAAAAAGAGGAAGAATTGAAGAAGTGGAATAGCAGAGTCAAAAGCTACACAGGAAACTCATCATCCTCCCTTTGGCATTTCTCCTCAGAACTCTGAAAAGTGCTTGGGGGAAGAAAAAAAAAAGCAGCACAGAGAAGCAACAGGTACATTGTTAATCAATCCATATAGACTTCCGGTCCTAAACAACAGAGAAAAAAAAATCCTCAGAGATGAGTGAAATTAAAAGCCCAATAAAATGGAGAAACATTGTAGGGGCAAAAAATGAACTGAAGAAAACAAGAATCTTATGAGCACAGAAATATTTATAAAAGGAAAGGGTTAAAAATGAAGGGGTAAATGACTACCCCACAGAAAAGATGAAGGCTTATTTTAACATGACTGAAAATGCAGTTTAGTTATGGTATCCTTCTCTCATTTTTTACAGGTTATCTCAAAAAAACACTTCTCTAATGCCACTTCTATAACCTTTGGATATATTTGCCTCCTACATCCCTCCAAGGCAGGGTCAAAGCAGTCTTGGGAAAGAATAAACAAAAATATACAGAAGGTGAAAGAGCACAGACTGATTCTGAGCATCTAATTCCTACACATTTAAATGCTTTTCAGAAGAGTTCAGGACATCATTTTCTTCTTCTGTTCTTGATTTTCAAACATCTAAGACACTAAACACTTTGGCAAACATCAATTAATCAGAAGTCTATGAGCACTTTTGGGGAATTTATTACCTCAATAAATAATACCATGTACTTATTTGTACAAAGTATACAACAGAAATGTAAATAATTTTATAATGTCCCAGAATTCTTTGCAATCTAAAAGTAAATGCCTGCTTGCCTCCAGCTGAACTATTAAAGTTCATTTGAACATCTCAATGTTTCTTCTTTCACAATGCTAATGGTTTATAATATGGAAAAATAAATCCACATTCCTCAATAAGTGAATGTGCATTTAGCCTTGTTCCAAACTGAAATGACCATACATAATTTCCATTATTATGTGATACTCTGGTTATGATTATCATAAGTTTCTGCTTTGAAATACATCAAATTCATTTCATGATTCTGTGTTTGGAAAGAAGGAAAAAAAGGGGAACAAGTCTTGTCTGGAACAAGTTCTTGTCTGGAACAAGTTAAGAAACCCAGCTGGGTCTTCCACTTGATGCTCCCCTCACAAGCCAGCATCCCTACCCTATCCCAGAACGGCACCAACCAACCAAATGTCTAAAGCCTCAGACATATACCCAGGTGTGCTGACCACATACGTGAACAAAGGTATGCAAAGGCAGTTTCATTTCAAGGGTGGCAAAGAGACCGTAAGTGGCCACCAAACACATGATCAGATTACTTAAATTTAAAGCATGTAACAGAAATTCAGGTATGAAATCTTAGGGGTGACACTTTGGAAATTGTAGTTCTAGCCAGATTCCTTGCATGATGGCACATGAAAGGGTTCAGTGTTTTTCCTTCAATTCAGCAGGTGAACAGATTATGCCTTAGTTCATTGTACTGAGCTGTAATGGCCCATACCAGTGTTTCATAAAATGGGTGCTGAGCTCATCCCTGAGTGGAAAAGCATTATTTGCAGTCATAAATCTCTAACTACTTATTGATGGAATCAGCACAGTCGTTGTGAACTCCTTACAACTTTATATGGTATGGTGTTAACTTATATTTTATTATACCCTTTCAAGAAAATCTATTTTCTTCTTGGGCTCACTGATGATAAAACTCCTGCTAAAAGTAGAGGGGTAGTAGCTCTGTCTTTGCTTCACCATCAGCTCTGCAAAATTAATTAACATTTTTATTTGCTCTTTTCACTCCATACTGTGGCAATTTTGAGCAAGCAGATCCGTACATGTGGTTTTAATGCATGTGTTATGGAAAGAATAAGGAGGCAACTCAGTCATAACTCAAGGGAATGTTTGTCACCTATAAAATTGATGTCAGAAAATAAATATAGAAAGAGTGATAAAATAAATGAAATATGTAATAATGGGTGTCAGCGTCGCAGACAAAGCAATGAAAGCACTGCTTTGCCATAACTCTGATGTGAAGCAAAATCATGGAGGTTGGCTGTGGATTTTGAACAGCACCCTAAGTAAGAGGCATAAGCAAGTGACTGAATAGGTTAGCATTAAAGTCAACAATATCTTAGTTTTTCCTTGATTGTTCAAGCAAATGAAGCATTAGATAATTATTTGTGATATTTGCACAGCCCCAAAGCCTTTTGTAGTGTCACCATCTGCTTTTTTTTTTTTTAAATCTCAAGTTTATGGATCGTGTCACCTAGCAAGAGTGCAACAATATCTGTAACAATGACTGATTTTTCCCTTTCCATATTCCCTGCATAGCAAATGGAACAATAAATACAGAGAAGCTCAGGTGATGATTGATTTGTCATCAAAATATGCCACTAGCTATTTGGGGGCTCAGGAAGGATTTTTGCTTTACATCCTGAAGTCTGTGATGCTATCTGATTTTAGAAGGCATTTTAGAGACTACTTACTTAGAGGGAACACTGTCTTTACGAGGGAAATGCAGCAGGAATCAGCTTGCAACCTGCTCAAGAGTGAGCTGGCTTGCTGAAATCCCCTGCCAGCTCAGAGTGTGACAGCACAGGTAGATCCCTGCATGCGCCTTCCCCTGTGTAGACGTGTGTGTGCATGAGATGTGCTCATAAATGTGTTCTAACTGTTAGAGAAAACAAAATTATAGCAGCTGGTAGAAGACAGCGCTTTTATAACCGCTTGCTAATGTTTCCATAGCTTATCACCAAGCATTTTAGAACAGTGGTCTTGCCAGTAAGTGTTAGTTCTTCTTGTTCAGTTCAGTTTAATAGCTTAATAATGCATAATTGGAGTTCTTGGGTACTGGTAGTGAAAGGACACTACAGTCCATTAAGTCCAGGATATTTATGTTGAGAAAAATGAATGAGTGCACAATTTTCTGGGAGCACTAATAGACTTAAATGGATTTAAAAAGCCTTTTACCATTACAGAATAAAACTCAGCTATGGGTCACATGCTCAGCTCCCAGGATGCATCCAGAATGCAGCCTGTCACTCTCTTGTTCTGCACTAAAGAAATTCTGTGGATCTTGCTGGGAGTGTCCTTGATTCATTGAACTATGAATGGGATCAGAGTCAACCCTCTTATTTTTAGAACAGGCAGCACTCTTTATATAAAGATATATGGTTTTGAAGCAAGTTAATTCAGCATTATATTTATGATTTGGAAGGTTACCTGCTAGACGTACCCCACTAGAAATTCTGTTATTGACTGATTCATCCACACAGAGGGATGTTGGTCTTAGGATGGTTTTAAAGCTCTTTCATTGACTGGTGGGTTTTGTGTTCAGACTTTCTACACCCTCTCTTCCAGAGCTCATGTGTGACGGACTGTAAAATAATGTAACACCCTCCCTGCTGCTTCCTCTGGCCTCAGCACCACCGATTAGGCAGCTACTGAGCTATAGAGGTACTTCTGTGGAGTGATGGACATTTGGAGCTTGTTCAGCATTTTCATGTCTGTGGAACACCACACCCTTCCCACTTTTGTTCAGACTTCTTAGCTCCTGAGTTTTCAACACAAATATCCATTCAGCAATGTACAGTACAGGAGGTGTCATTTTCTAGTATCTGATGAACATTTCTTTTGTGGCTGTAAGCATCTTAATCCTCTCAGACTAACATTCTACTTTGGTAGAATGTTAGAACAAAATTGCTAAGAATAGAAAGCGGAAAACTGATCAGAGATTTGACACACACAATGCATCCAGTGTGGCAATGCACAAGGCTTGTCTGTGTTTCTTTCATGTCACTGGAGGGAAAAGGAAGTTGGGATATTTTCTGTTGCTCAAGCATGGGAACTTTATTCCCTTCTGATCAGGCTGGTTTATCACTTCTCTCCCCATCCCTCAGTCTGATACTTTGATCATCTCTGGTTCACCTTCCCACTTGCTAAACATAATGTATTCTATTGAGGAGATGAGATCTTTTTTCTCCAGAATGCCTGGTATAAATGCCTAAATGAATTCCTGACTGAGCCTAGCTTCACTTTGAGCTTGTTTCTCCATTGCTATCAGTGTTAGTAAAAGTTACTTGGAAAATCTACCCATTTTGTGCCCATGTCACACATTTCATCTCATGTCTAAATAAGAAACAGATAAAATTCATGAGCCCATATGCTGAGCCAGTGCTTGGCATATAAACAATAAAACATTAAAACATATAAAAAATAGCAAAAAAACCTAAAAGATTCCACATTTCACTTTTTATCACATCTCATTTTCACTTGTCACATGCTTTTGGAAAACTGTCCTGCAGCAATATTTTTGTTTTCAATTTAATTTTCATTGACTGCTTTTCTTTTTTCAATCCCACTCGCATAAATATGACAATATGAGTTATCTATGGATGATTCATTTATCTTGCTGACAGCTAGCCTGTCCAATGAATTAGAAACATTTACAGTTCCATGACATCTATTTATACTTCCCCTCTGGTTTTGCTATATTTAAGAAGAAAATACAATCTTTATCAGCAAGGATGCACACACACACACACACATATATATATATATAAACACACACATACTTTTTTTTTCG
The DNA here is from genome assembly GCF_008360975.1 of Lichenostomus cassidix. Lineage (NCBI taxonomy): Eukaryota > Metazoa > Chordata > Aves > Passeriformes > Meliphagidae > Lichenostomus > Lichenostomus cassidix. The sequence continues at coordinate 100,683,411 of NC_139482.1, read as the reverse complement.
AGGGCTTTCATTTGAGTTAAAATATTTTCTCTTTTCATTTTGTAACCATGCTGAAGATATATGATTTTCTGCAAGGGGTTGTAATATTCAATTGAATGTCACAGTTATGACATAGTATAATTATTATATTTCTAATTTCTGGTTATTTATGTTTCTAGACGCAGTTTTTTTCATATGTGATGATGCTTGTATTTGAGCATCACAGACTATTTCACCCAGAAGAACTTTTTTCCCATACAACTACTTTTCCCTTTACAGAGTGTGGTTTACATTGTTCTGCACAGAGGAGTCTTGAGCCCCCTCAGCTCTTGGGACTATTGACCTGGAGTCAACCTCTGTCATACCCATCTCTGATGATTTTAAAGGCAGTGATGCTAAAGACAGTTTCCTAAGCACAGTTCCCAAGGTCAGATGGAGAGCAGAATTTTAATCCCTATTCCGTAACACTTCCAACTGCAGGGAAAGTCTTAAATATCTTCTTTCATCACCAGCCACACTGGGGACAAGGATGTGACTTCATGTTCACAAGAATGCTTCTGTTGTGAGAACCCTTCCATATTCAAAGACTACCTCTGAGAAACAGGATTTACAAGTTTGGATCTGCAGTTTCTATATGAAGATGATCACTAGAAACAAGATACATCGCTGAACTTGAGTGTGAACAGGAGGGTCTGCTCCTCACTATTTCACCAAGAGGTGATCCACACAAAGCAACATTTCTCTCTACTTTGAGAAGTACTTGCTAAATAAGAGGGTTCTGACATGCCCAGGAACTTTGCTGCTTTTACCTCCTACTGCCACTTTGTGCATTGATCACACTGATCACATATTGTCTCTGCTCTAGCTGAGCCCCAGGATGGCAATCATTTTGCTGTGTTTAGTTCCACATTCATACATATGGAGCTAGTCCTACAAAAGCTTACATTTGCAGCTGGCAAAAAGCCACAGAATTTATTGTTTTGCTATGCCTCCTGTCTTTGGTGAATGATACCATTGACACCAAGGTCATTGTGCCCTTGTAGGTACCACTGTCATTTTTGCTAGCAGGACTGATGAGCTGTAGGGGAGCCTTAGAGCCACCCTTTGCAAATAGGTGGTGTGGATCCAAATCAGGATTTTGAAGTGGAAAAAAGCAGTAGGCAGGCAACAATGCTAAGTCCTGCTCACTCTAAGCAAAAGGTATTGAGCTTTGGAAGAGGTGTAAAAATTATTAGTAAGGCACTTATTGGTAAGCTCCTGCTCTTTTTCTTGTGTGGAGTTGTTTTTCTCAATGCCAACTTCATGGAGAATTCTCTGAGGCTCATTCAGGTCACCAGCACAAAAAAATTCACCCACTGCTGGGTAAAGTAATGCAAACCGTACAACGCTACAATTGAAGGAAATCAGGAGGAAAATCAGAAGATTGTCCCAAATCTGCATATGCTTTAAACTTAATAAAGCTCTAAGTGTCAACTAAATGCCTTGTGGTTACAAGGAGCTCAGAAGTTGAAGGCTAGGAGACATGAAATTATCAAGGTACACAGATATGTTTTGCATGGCTTCTAAACCTCAAAATAATTAGTATTGAATATGTCTGCTAATAATCTAAAGCAGATGTTGGAAATGAGAGGCCAAATCATGTAATCCTGGATGCCAAAAGTTTATCCAAAAGTCCTATTTATGGCACACATTGTTTCTTTGTTTTTTATTTCAGTAATAATTGAAACGTGGTTTAGAACCATAACTGACAAAACCTCCCATTTTAATAACTGTTCTGTATTTATGTCAATGTACATATGAGCATGCCTATTTGGAAGATTCCTGGCTCTCATACCCATTTTATAACTGTTGCCAATTTTGGCAAAGAACCATTTAAAAGCAAATATAAAATTTAAAGACAAGTTTCTCATAATTAGTCACGTTGTAATTTGCATTGCAACATGCTCTGGGAGCTTGTTTGTTTGGGGGGTTGTGGGATGCAGTCACAGAATGAGCCCTAAAAGGGATTTGATTAGGGGAGAACAGGCCTAGCTCTGGGAAAACATTTGTTCACTTGCTTGTGATTCTTTAGTCATGATGGTCCTTATATATATTCTTAGAGGATCATTTCCAAAATTTGGGCTGAACGAGTTGAAGAATTTCAATGGTTTTGCTAAGTTTTGAAACTCAACATGGCTTTTAAAAACAGCTGCAGCCCAATTAAAAGAATTATTTCTTTGAGGTCTGAGTACAATGTCATTTAAATGGGACTTGTAAATAGTACCTGCAAAAACACCATCTGGCAACTTTCACAGTGTTAAAGTGTCTAAGCCTTTGAGAAACTTGGAAGAAAAAGTTGGAAACTAATTTCTAGCATAATGCAAATAGTATAGAAATATATAGAAAATTACATTTCTTCATTAAGTTCAATTAAGGAAAAAATAGGCTTCATTGTAACAATTGTATTAATTTAATTAATAACTTAATAGCCTCTTAAAAGTAATGGAAATTTTTTTAATGTTCATTAGCAATAATAAGTAAATCTCAGGCCCATCTATCTGTCTATCTGTCTTACAAATCAGGACCACATTTGAGAGGACAAGGCTTGAAATATTGACCTAAATTATTTGTTTGTGCTGAAATTTCTGGAGCCTGAAATACAGGTCCTGCATTGTTGTCAAAGCTGATCTCCATGATTTGTTCAACTTAAACATAAAGGAAAATACACAGAGGGATAAATCCAGTAGTCTCTTTTCTGTTTGATGTGGGATTCTTTTTAAAAACCCAGTTACCTGGGGTGAGTTTCTTGAAGTCTTAGAGAAAAATGGCACAGAGAAAATGTTGTCCTGTCTTCCCACACATCAGGCTTCCTGCATTCACAAACCTTCGTGTAGACAGGAGCCATGTCCTCCTTTTGCCTCAATTTTTTGGTCTCCTCAGCCTGGGAGACCCAGCCTAACCCCTGTGCCTCCAAGCTGCACCCCAGCTCCATGCCATTGGGGAAAAAATGGCAATGTTTGTGCACAGGGAGCCCAAAACTGCTTCCAGGGGAGGCAGCAGTGCCCAGACCTTGACACTGCTCTCTTTATTCCTGTCCCCATTTCTCTTTGTGGTGGGCTGCTGCCATGCTCCAGCCAGCTCCAGTCCAAAAGTCTTGGGAACTTATACTGTCAGGAAATGTATGTAGCTTTCCTCTTCAGCATTGAAACTGACCCACATATTAACCTCGTTATTTCTACATTTGCATGACAACATGCAGTTTGCTAAAAAAAAAAAATTAAAAAAAAAATTTAAAAAAAAAAGAGTGAGCCAACAATAAATCTGTGTAAAAAGCTGAGAAAGGATAACTGTAAGTCTGATGGCTACAGTATGACTTCTCTCCTGTAAGGCTGCACCACAGAAACAGCTGAGAAACAGAGGAGGTAGGGAGAAATTGCAAGCATTACGAAAATTTTGAAAATTTTGGTTGAATGATCCCAGCACAGATACAATAGAATTTAGAGATTTTTTTTTTCCCCTGTTCAAAAGCAAGAAACTGCTCCATTTTTTCAGCACATTCACCACTTTTTATACTAAACTGCAATTCCAAAACTTTGCAGGCTGTATGCACTGGCTAATTCAGGTCCTGGATAACTGTTTGCTTAAAAATATTTTTCCAAAGTTAATTATTTCATGAGGATTTTTTTTAAAGTTATAAATACATTAATTGAACATGAAACTTTCAGAATTGCACTTTCACATAAATCATTTAACTTTGTAGGCTAAATCAGCAGAGTGTCAGAAGGAGCTGTTATGCAAGTATTAACAGGACAGCTGCAGGTTGTCCTTTCATTGTACTATTCAGATAACCTCATTTGTTGTCCAGAAATCACTCAGAGCCCAAGCACTAATAAAAATCTTCCAAAATCTGTGTCCAAAACAAGTCCAGCAGTATTCTGTGACAGAATCAGCTCCACAACAGAGCAAGTAGTTCCAAATACCTCTTGGAAGATCCCTTTAAGAATAGAGTTTCCCACAACAGTATTGCTGACTGAGTTTACAGAGTTTGATTGAGCTTTTAGTTTAACTGCAAATAATTCCAGCCCCATCTACTGAGTTATTCTAAATTTGCAACAGATCATATATTTAGAGAAAATACAGAGAAAATGTGCAACACTTGTCTTTTTCACCAATTTGAACTTTAAGTTGTTCAGAGAAGAGAAGTTTTCTTCATGACTTTGTAATAAAAAGTGCTCTACTAGCAGTTAGAGTCTTAAAACTATAAGCAGAAATAAGTAATGAGGAAATGTCAAAAAGTTCTGAGGCTCACTGAGCCAAAAGTCTTTTATGTTTAAGAACAGAATTTCAATAAATTTACTTTACTTTAGACTGTTGTAACAGACATCTGCAGCGACAGGAACAAAATCAGTCTGCCTTATCCAGAGCTCACTACAGAAATTTCAGTTAGGGCAAATTCTGGATTTCTATTAAGAAGTTCACACATCTTGTCAGAGTACCTTTGTGATCGCCTGTCTTTGAGGAATGCTTCAGAACACTAAAAGGGACAGGTTAAGGACAGAATATGCTATCCATTCGCTAGGGAAACATTGCATATTACACCTGGACAAGCCAACAGAAAGAGTTAGATTTCATCTGCCAGCAAGGCTTTCCTCTGCTCCCTTCATCAACACAAGGTTGCCATAAAGACTTCACAGGTCACCTTATCTCGGCACTGCAGAGCTCATCTCACAGCTTGGGATGGCAGACAGTTCCTGCTCCACTCCACTGCTGCCTGGAGATGGGGGAATGGTACCAGATACCTATCACCAAAACCTTTCCTGATAGTCAGAATAGCTTTTGTCACATCTGCTGCCAGAAACCGCATCTGTGTTGGTTCAGTGTTGATGACCCAAGGCAGGGGAGCAGCTCCAAGGAGATATTAGATTGGACCAAGTCCTCCTGGCCACTGCTACAGCTAATTAGATTGACTAACTTGATTCTTCTGCCCTGAGAGGTGGGTGAGGTACTAAGAACACTCTTGCTGTATCAGGAGAGCCCAGATACCTCCCACAGCACAGGGCCCAAGTTGGAGTGTTCCTGTATACTTGGGCAGTCCCATGTGTAGCTACACCTGACCACATGCTGTTGAGGTGATGGTGATGAGTATTTAATCATTTCTCTACCAAGTCATGTTTCTGATAGTTGGAGTGTGCTATGAGAGCTAACACTCCTTAGAGTGCAGAAAGTGTGGTGGCAACTTTCTCCTCAAACTGTGGCAGGCGAGTTCCTGGTGTCTCAATAAGAGCCCTTCCTACCTGTGAGCAGAAACTGAGCTTCCCAAAAGTACCACACAGAGCTTTAAGCTGAAATATGACATGGCAGTCACAGGCTGCTCACTAATGAGAACAGCTGGGAGATTCAATATGTGACTTTCCAACAGATCCTAGGGCATCCTTAGGGAAGGGAGCATAGTACACCAGGTTAGAGTAATCCTTCTGTCACACCTGAATAATAAGTACCTTCAAAACATTTTCTAACAGTTTGAAGAAACTTATGCAACCACTCACATCTCAACACATTATCGCACTGCAAGTTAGTCATACAGAGCTCTTCCTGATATTGTGTGAGACAATGTCAGGAAAAGGCTGCCTTTTTTCAGAAAGGAGAAATATTTCCTCAATTTCTCTGATTGCAGATAGCTTTCCAATCACACGCTCGCAGACTGGCTCTGCGACGTTCTTCCAAACTCCTTCTTGTACTCCCTGTGTGCCTTCACACAATTCCCATGCAGACTGCTGGACTAATGAGATAAACTGGAGCTTGTCACAGTTTATGTAACACTGGTGCTACACAGCTACTGAAACTGAACAGTGAGGGGCTCTAACTAAAGAAGGTAACATTCACTAATGATGGGATTAGAATCCATTTATAAAATGTGATTCAGGCACCTAAATTTAGGTGTGAACAGTGTAGTTGTCTATGATGAGGCAGCTGTCTGTGGCACCATTATATATTAAGGAGGTTGAAGGGTCAGCTCAGCTTCCTAAATCATAGGTGTCCTGTGCTATTTGAAGGGGAGCTGTTGCAGAAAGCTGACAGGGAATTTGTGTCTTGCTGCAGCGGAAAGAACCTGCTAGAGAACAGGCAGGATGACCTTGGGCTAGGGGCTCTGTTTACTTGCTCACACATGGGCATCCATTGCCATTGAGATGCTCCAGGAAATCCAAGGTGTGCACAAAGCTAGAAGACAGGGCAGAGGATATCTGTGGGACATGTGCCCAGCTGAATTGACTGATAAATATGCTTTATTAGACAAGAAAGCAAGACAAGTCTTGTACAGGCAAGACACCCTGGCCACCTCAGCTGGCACAAGATATTTGAGGGTGACCAAATGATGATATACATGCCATTGTCCAGGAAAATGGGCCACATCTCTAGTCAATGCAGTTGGGAATGCAGATGCTGACATCCATTCAAGATCCATCTAGATCCATCCACTGCAAGGGCAGCTTCCCCGGGAGACATGGGGAGGATTCACAGAAACTGGTCTAGTATTGGCACTAGATCAGTCATGCCTGGTGTCCTGCTGCTGTTCCACAAGATTAAATATCTCCTGAGGGTTCTGTGTCATACACACAACTGCATGGATGTTCCAGAGACAAGGAGACATCTTGAACAGCACCAGGAGCCCATTTTTAGGCAACTGAATCCTGCAGCAATTCACAATGGTTATAATGGCACCCTCACCACCTAACTCACCTCTTGATACTCACACTGCAGACAAATTCTTGTACAAACCTGAACTGGGATCTTCACCTCCAGCTCTGCCCAGATCCTGATGCTATAACACTTCAGACTACAGGCTGTTCCCTTACTTTGTGTCTACCTCTGTGGCACCCTGATCTCAGCTCCTTTCCCCAGCTATGCTGAAATAGAACCATTGAATCACAGAATCAAATCACTGAACATACAGAGTTAGAAGAGATCCATGGTATCATTGAATCCAACTACTGACTCCACACAGGGCAACCCAGAAGTTAACCATATATCTAAGAGTGTTGTCCAAACATTTCTCAAACACCAAGTTTGGGGCCATGACCTCTTCCCTGGGGCACCTGTTCCAGTGACTGACCCCTCCCCCACGGAAGAACTAGGATCCAATCTGAACTTCCCCTGATATAGCTTTAAGTCATTTCCATGCATCCTATCAGCAGAGACCAGAGAGAAGAGATCAGCACCTCCCTCTCATTGTAAAGGAAGTTGCAAACAAACCTGTGCTGGCTGGGCCTGATGCCCTGGCTGTCCTGCATGTGCTGCATGATGGCACTCAGGATGATGTGCTCCGTGACCTTCCCTGGCATGGAGGTCACACTGACAGGACTGCAGTTCTCTGGATCCTCCTTCCAGCCTTTCTGGTAGATGGGCATCCCGTTTGCTCACCTCCAACAGTCAACTGGGACCTCCCTGGTAAGCCAGGACTGCTGGTAAATGACAGAAAGTGGCTCAGTGAACACTTCCACCAGCTCCCTCAGCACCCTTGGGTGGATCCCATCCAGATCCACAAGTTACAGGTAGTAAGTAAAACATATCTCACTATTGAGAGAATAACAAGCTTCTTTTTTCCTTTTTTTTTTTCTTTTTTCTTTTTTTTTTTTTTTTGTGGCTGAGCAAATCTACCATCAGAGAAACTGCCAATGAGAAAATTCCTATTTCCTGTGTCAGGTTCCCTGCAATACCCAGGATCACAGTGACACAGAGAACAGAGACCTTATTTTTTTTCCCCCACTCACATCTCTTTAATAACTTCCAAATCTCTTCAAGAACCCATTTAACCCTTTATAGCTGCTGAATTCCCAAGTTTTCCCTGACTTACTGATTCAACTAAATCTGCCTGAAAATGGATAAAAGCTGGTGAATACCTGGTCCACCGGGTACAGGTTTCAGAGTGTTCTCTGGTCTGGAGAGAGTATCCTCAGATGGAGCCCTCTGAGTGTCATTAATTCTGCACCTGCTCAGTGTGCCCATGGTATCATCTGATTTTTTATTTTTGTATTATTTCTAACATTTCTTATTATTACCTTGGCACCTGGGGACTCTGATTTGCAGGAAGGGTTCTTTTCCAGGCCACACAGAATTATATTACAGTTCCAAGGCATGTTTGGCAACTGCTAATAGTGGCTGGCTATTTTTAGATTTTTTTTCTCTTCTCACAGTTCAGATCTGTCCTATTTAATTCTCCCTTTCTTTTTTTTTTTTCAAAAAACAGATATTTTAGACCTGTTATAATTTTCACTGAAATTTTGGAATATATTTTTACTACTTTTAAAAAGATTTTCCATTAGATTTCTCCCACTTTGATTTTTCTAAAATGGTGGTATAATTATTTTGGACCTAAATCTGTATCTCTTCCATGATGTAACAGCATCTCTCAGAATAAGGTCTGAATTCCCATCTAAACCATTTTTTACTCAGGGGAATTTTTTTAATATATCCAGTAATACCTGGTTTTGTCATCTGAATATGAGGTTTAAATCTTTTTGAGAGTCCCACCCCTCAGTCTTTGCTATTTATTTGCATGCCTTCAGATTTGCACTGTTCTAATAAACAAAGTCAAATTTAGTGACCCTCCTCAGTGTCTGAAAACGTCTGGGGACACTTGCTGAACTAAGAGTAGCAGAGGAAGCAAAATTTGGCACCTTCAGTACCAGTAGAAATAAGCAGAAAAAACCTGCTTTCTCAGGTTTATTTATTATTATTTCACCTGAACCCACACACACTATTGCCCTATGTGCAGCTAATTTTGTCTGAAACCCATGGTTTTAAAAAATAAGAGGGGAGGGAAAAGATAATTTGGAGGGAAAATGTACAGTAGATTTTCCAAGGCAGCTGCCAAAGTTTTCACACATGCATACACAGAGAGGAAAAAATAGTGCAGTAGTGATGCTAGATCCTCTCTCAAGACATTTTTAGCATCTTGCTAAACGATGATATTCCCAAAGGAAGGGGATGTACTCTTGAGCATACATTAAGTGTACCAACAGAGTACAAATTATATTAATGTGCCATGAAAATTTGACTTGGCAAAGCCAAAAACAAAGATCTTGTTTACTTTCCATTTCACAGGTATTTCTGGTTTTTTATTACTGTCTACAAGTTGATTATAACACTGGAGACATGTAGAAAGGCATCTCACGATGTGATAAATAAAAAAAGATCCACCTGCGACCTGCCGTGTATTACACATATCAGAGTAATGTCTCCACAGAATATTTTCTCCGGAATATTTTTAAATCTACCTGGCTTTTGACTGTCTGAAATATTCATTTTTGGCTGCTAAAATTCTCTGTAGAGTTGCTGTGCAAGGCAGCACAGCAGATGATGAAAAAATCTGACCTGCTTAATGGAAAGGTTACAGGTTGCACATTACAAAATGCAACGTTATTTTCTTTTTCTTGGTAGCTCACTATTGAAAGCTTCCTCAAGGCTATGCAAACATTTATAAGGACTAATATTGCAACTGCTGCACGTAAATTTACAGACAGAGAATGAGAAAGCTAGAATGACTTTAACAAAAAGGCCTCCAGCTGGAAATGTGTGGCTTAGTTCTTGTCTCTGCTATTCTTGTATAAATCAGGATTAACTTACATTTTAAAAGACCTTACCCTGTTTTAAAAATGTGAGATCAGTCTGTGGCTTCTGATCTGGATGGATGAGAAAGATCTAGTCAAAAAGGAACAGCTATTATAAGTCTGCATTTACTTAAAATATTTATAAAGTGCACAAGTACATTAGTTTGAGTACACTTGCCTTGCAATAAAACCAGAAATTCCATACAACAGAAAGGATTGTCTTTGAAATTGTGCTCCATATCCCTGGCAAATCAAGCAGCCCCCTTGTCTGTTCTGCATGGGAGTGTCCATGCAGGGCATAAAAGCCTGTGTAGGTAACATTGAGCATTTGGAGAGGACAAATGCTGTCAATGCATTTGAAGGACAATATGAGAGGAAATCCCCCTCCCAGCTTTGGCTTTATCTGCTAATCTTGCTTTCCAGCCATGTGTCATACTGTTTCTTGTAAGATACCTCTCTGGCAAGACAGGCATTGTATTTCTGCTGAGTTTTCAAGTAAGTGGGAACAAGCCAGGCGGTAGCTTGCAGACAGGTAAACAACTAGCCCTGCTGCTTCATGTTTCAAATATTAGACTGTACTGATGCAGAAACTTTGCAGATGCTGCAACTCCAATATTTGTTGGTTTTCCAGGCTCATTTCCTACTTGGTTGAGAAGAGTTTCTGTGAAATTTTGGCTATCTAGAGGGGCTTGGAAATTTTGCCATGAAATAGGATGTGTTTGTGCCCTGATGGTGTTTTGCTAGTAAAAGAAAATAAAAATGGAAAATTTATTTATGTAGCTGACACACCACAGACAGTTGCAACCATTTCCCAACTCTATGTTTGATTTACTTTCTCCAAAATTAGCACTAATCATAACTCAGTCTAGTGAAAATTGCCTCAAGAGTACTGTAAGAATTGTTATCTAATGGCCTGGAGAGAAAGAGCTCAAATGCTAGAAACTCAAAACAAAGTGCCACTCAGAGCTACAACAGCCAGATTCAAAGGGATTGAAACAGCTAAAAAAGCATATCCATTGACAAAAAGCATCTAAGTTCTTTGCTACCATACCAAGGCTAATGTAAGAAAAATATCATCCTTTTTCCATTTTTCCTTTTCTTTTTTTAGTTAGTCTCTCTTCTTAGAGAGACTATTAATGGATTTATGTTGGAGTATAATGATGCTTCCTGTTTTGCTAGTTCTTCCTTCCATAATAAGTTCTGTCATTAGATTTGCCTTTCGCTTTCCACTAATGTTTTCAAAACATTAAATGCAGAGACTGCAGGATATCTTTCCCGGATGGTAATAGATAATCAAAAACCTATCATTGTATAAGCATAGGTAGGATTCTTTTTCTCCAAAGCATTAGTTTGCTTTCCCTAATTTAATCTAATTTGAACTCATTATGGATCTTCTTTCTCAGCTCATGGCTCCTGCTTCTTATGTGCATATCTGTCTTTCTCTCCTTTTCCAGACACAACTGGGTATAATCATGTTGGCTTTGACACAACTTCCTAGCATGGATATTTAAAATACAGGCTTCTTTCCAGCAAAGCCAAGGCTTCAGCTGCCACAAATTTCATTGCCAGACTTCTGCCCTGTGCTCCTGGCAATAGTTTAAAGGACTGGAGTGAGATCTCTGTGGAGACTGCCGTCATGAGCAGGGTCTTTTTTTGTCCCGGCTTGCACCAGGTGACCAGGCACAGATGTACATACAGCGTAGCTCAGGCAACAACCAGGGGTGAGCAGCTCTGGAGCCATGGAAAGCAATGCCCTTGACAAGGCTTCTCAAAGTTTTCCCACACCGTCCTTTCCACAGCATCCTGGTCCCAGGACACACATTACACTGTATCAGGGCTGGCCTTCAACACACAGGCCACTAAATCCCTGGAGTGGCGAGGGAAGAGGCTGCAGAGCATCTTAAAGCAGTCAGGACCATGAGATTTGTATCTTTTTCCTTTACTTCCAAAGGAGGCCTAAGATCACCTGTGCTCCAAAAGTGGCACTTGAATGTAAAATTGCTAATGGACGATGGGAGTGCTTCGAAGGGTCATCATGTTAGCACTGGAATGAGTGCCACCAGGTGCCTGGGAGAGCATAGTCCTTGAATCCTCTGTGTGTCCTCAGAGCCACTGTACATCATTTATTGGTTCAGACAATTGTAATGGATTTCTCATTCCCTTCTGAAGACAGTATAAAAGGGATTATTGGTGTCTGGCCAATATTTTAGTCATTACCAGAAGTAATGGAAAAACCTGTGTTCCTCTTTGAGTGATCATAAACTGGTCATTTTAGGAGATAATCTAAGGTAGAAATGCATTTTAAGGGTCATAGAAATAAAACTCTATGTTTTTTCATTTGTCAATTACTTAAACACAAAATACAAAAAATAAAGAATTTTCATGCTTTATTAGCAAAGATACATTCATTTAGTATAATTTCCTAAACAGAAGGCACTGAGTTTGCACACAGAAGGAGCAGAGTAACAGCTGTAGGAGCAAACCACTGTTTGAACCAAGCAGTTCACTGGGAATGAGGTGCTTTATATTCATTGAACCAGATGCTTGGATTACATATTTTGTATCAATTTGGTACATTCTCTGTATTTTAGATGCAATTCCTTTTTAATGACACAAACAAGGCTCTCGAAGCAAGTGTGAAAAAGCAAGCTAACCCCATCTCAGAGAGGGAGCTCCTTGGAAGGCTAGATCATTATTTTTATGGTAATGGCTTAATTCTTAATAGCTTAACTCCCAAGCAGAGTTCAGAGAGGGCTTAACTCAGTATGCATAGAAGTAATTTAACTACTTACATGGAAGTTAACCTATTAGAGCTCCCTCAATACCTTTAAAATGGCTAAATTATGCATGGTGCTGGGATGGGCTGTGCTGACTGAAAATCAACAGTGGCATTCCAGTGGAAAATAAAAATTATTCTACTGAGTTTATATGTTGGCCCTGCTCTCACAGTGAGAAAGAATGTATGTGCTCCTTGTGAAAGTGTATGGAAGGAATGCAGATGCAGGCTGTTGCAGTTTTTTCTGCCAAACTTGTGTCGTTTCATTTTAAATTCCAAAATAAGGTCACAGTAAATTTTCTGCATCCAGGTGAGAGCTCCTTTTTTTTCTGGTGCTTCAGTTTGCCAGAAATGCGAGCAGTTGTAAATTTCCACACAAAGTTGAATCCAAAAAGGACAGTGCAGATTTTCCACTGCACCTGTCAGGCGAGCAGTCACATCCACTGACTTCAAGAGACAAAAAGCTGTAACACTGAGTGCTTTGGCTATTGACTCTGGTGAGAGCAGCAATAAGCCAAGTTTGAGAATTTTTGACAGTCTCATCTAGAAAGGATAAAAATACCAATGAAAGAAGAGCTGTTTGGAAAGTACGTAAAAAGACACTGTGGAATAAAAATTTAAACTGTACAGAAGGAAAAATATCCATTCTTATCACTCAAGAATTGCAAATCAACAGTACATTCCGTGAAAGTGTTCTGGGTATGGTGAAATCCCATCACATGAGATGCTTAAGGTGACAATGGACAAGGGAAGAGCTACAGATGTCACCTACCCAGACTGCTGTAAGACCTTTGATATGGTCCTCCCCAAAATTCTTATCCCTAAATTGCAGAGCTCGGGTTTGATGCATGGAGTGTTAGATGGACAAGGATCTGGCTGGATGGTTGAGTCCCAGATCCGATCCAGAAAATGCCTGAATGTTCAAGTGAAAACCACAATAAGTGGTGCTCCTCTGGGTCCACACTGGGACCAGTTCTATTTAATCTCTTCACGAATGACATAGACAGTGACACTGAGTGCACCCTCAGCTAATCTGCAGACAGCACCAGGTTGAGTGGTAACAATGATGCACTTTAGGAAAGGGATGCCATCCAGAGAGATCTTGACAGGCTCGAGGAGTGACCCAACTTTTTACCAAGGCCTGTGTGACAAGACAAAGGGAAATGGTTTTAAAGTGAAAGAGGGTAGATTTAAATTAGTTATAAGGAAAAAATTCTTTACTTTAAGGGTTTGTAAGACACTGGAACATGTTGCCCAGAGAAGCTATGGCTACCCCATCCATGTAAGGGTTCAAGACCAGGCTAGACACGATTTTGAGCAACCTGATCTAGTGAATGGCATCCTTGCCCATGGCAGGTAGGTTGGAAATAGATGACATTTACAGATCCCTTCCTGCCAAAGTCATTCTATAATTCTGTGAAATAAGTAGTTTGTCAGACATCTCATGTCTGGGATTAGCATAATTGACCAAGGGTTTAGCTGGCTATCTATCCTGTGGATTAATAGCTCAAGGGGAAGGAGCTATTACAGCTCCTATCCTGTCTTTAGGATGACATTTCAGCTTTTACCTTGCACATTAGTCTTAATTGTTCCGATAGAAGGAATAATCAGTTCTTATGTTCCCTGCATGCTGGCAGCCTGAAATGTAATCTGCTGCCCAAGGGTAAAGATCTCATCTGAGTCACCTTTGTTCAAGATGAAAATCTAGCGAATTTTGTTTTAAAATCTTCTAGGTGAGTTAAGCTAATACCTGCAGGACAGCATGACTGTTCAAACATTTTTGCTAATTTCTCAGCTCTAACAACTATATCAAATACATGTTCCACATTAAAACCACAGTTGAGGGGGAGGATTAGGATCCCAATTTTCACCCCCAAATAATTACAGCTTCCCTCTTCCTCCTCTGCCATGTCTCTCATTCTCAATTTGGTGTCACGTTGTGATGATGGTTATTCAGGCTGCAAGACCATAATCTCTGCACTGCAGCAGTGTTTACAGCTACATTTGCTAGTCACTCAGGGACCAGTTCTGTCCCTGCTTCAAGCTGTGCAGAAGGCAGGCTTCTCTCTTTCTGGGTCACATATGATAAACAAGGATGGCCACCTCTTCTCCAGGGAACTCAGGATACTTCTGCTTATGTCTGCATATGCTCTCACTCTGTGGAAAGAATAAAACATCTGTGGAGTGATGAGCACCTGAATGCATTTTAAAAAACACCAGTGACTTTCTGGGAAAGAAAAAGACAACAAAAACACCAAACCAACGAGATTTAATTAACAGTTGTTATAATCAACAGTGTTAAGTAGGGGCTTCAAAATGTCAGTGACACTCTAAGCAGTGACTAAAAAGAGGAGATTGATGCTCTGCACACTAGCTACTCTTCAATAAGTTCTACATTTACTCTGATTTACAAAGCAAAATAAGATTACTCTCCCTCCATTTCCCCAAGTGTTAGCTGTTAATCTCAGTATTTCAGAGGTTATTAAAGCAGGCAGGTTTGCAGCCTTTACAAGGTACTGCTTATTTACTAATACCACTCATAGTTATATGAGCTGAACAAACATTAAAAGGGATACTGATCCACCTCTCCAGCCCACCAGCTTTTCCCACTCTGCATTTCCTACATCTTCTAAGCAATTGTGGATTGTGTCAGTTGAATGAAAATTGTCCCAGTGGTTAAAAACCTTACCTGACCAGCCTGTAGTTTCTTAGCAAAAATGCACTCTATGACCTTCCACAAATCCCAGGCCAGGACCTTCAGGTATTCATTGGATGGTAGCACTTTAGGAGGTTGTGGCTGCACCCTTAAGCATCATGTCTGGTTCTGGGAGCAGCCTCCACAGTCTGAATGTGGATGTTTCTCTCTCCCTCCTTCCCCTGTACTTGTGTACATCCCAACCATTATGAAGCTTAGTCTACCTTCCTAGACCAGGCTGAGAAAAATGCAGGAGCACTGTTTCTGAGATGTGACTTGGAAGAAGGAAGGCAGTTGGCTGGACAAACCCTCCACAAGCCAGGATTTGCAAGGAAGATGGAAAATAATTAATAAGACCTAAGATGTGGAATCATTTGTAGTGAGGTGAAATAAGAAGGGGAAGGGGTTGGATTAAAAAATAAGGTCAATAATAGATGTTTGAGATGGAAAGAGTCAACCATTATTCTGCTGCAAGAGAGGAAAGCCAGACAGGCAATAAGCAGGGAGAAGAGTAAGAAAGTCTGAGTTCAGGTGGAAATCAGTCAAAACCAGAGAGCTATCTGCTTTTCACAAAGCAGATAAGGGTAAGAAAAATACCCTATGAAAATATCATTCTAGAGACATGATGTACACACTGCACAACATAGATTAATCCTACTCCAAGCATTGTTCTCTTTTGTTTTCATTTGCCAAAGCTAGTTTGGTCATTAGGTTAACAAATCTGTGGGCTTTCCTCAGTTTTACCCTAAACTAAGCAAAGTGATGTCTGTTTCTGAAACTGAATTCTTTCTCCTCAAAGGAAGCCAGTATCTGCTACTAAACTCAAAAGCCAGATGGTGCATTTGGATGTATTTAGACATGACCCACTACACAGGAGGGAGTGTTGCCAATATATGATGATACCTTTACTTTGTGGATTTGCAAGAGGGACCAAACTTCACTGGGCTGATGAGGCAGAATGCAGAGTGATGCTGAGCCCAGCACTGTTTACTGCAGGAGATGGATTGCATTAGCAGCTCAGCTGCATGCATCAGGAATTTAATGCCTTCCAAGTGGCAGCTTTTTTCCACCTTAGGTACTAATAGCTCTTACAAACGAATAAACTGTAACAGCATCTTCTTGGACTGGCTTAGAGAAGAAGGGCAAACAGAGCTAGAGTGGATGAAAGAAGCCTGTCTTTCTTTTCACCCACATTCCTAGCTTCGACCTTTCAGAGGGATTCTGGTACTCCGTTTGGCTCTCCAGCCATATGAAAACATCTGCTATGAGTCTCTCAAAAGGAACTTGCTAATCTGTAATGTTTCATGCACGCAACAAAACAAAACCTGGAATCCATCCTACGTATCATATGTAGCTGTGTGGAAAGATGTCTGTGGAATGAAGCTGAGCAAGAGGAATGCATTTATTTATTCACAGCAATAAAAAACAAATAATGACTCAAAATGTCTGTAAGTGCCTTCACATTTCTCAAGCAATGCAAATTACTGGAGTCTGCTCACTTATAGGTGTTCACTAAGGTGACAGTGTCTCAGAATCACAGAATGGGTAGAAGGGACCTTCAAAGGTCATCTAGTCCAATTCCCCTGCAATGAGCAGGGACATCTTCAACTAGATTAAACTGCCCAGGACCTTGAACATTTTCAGGCATGAGGCATCTGCCACTTCTCTGGGCAATCTCTTCCAGGATTTTACCACCCCAGTGGTAAAAAAAATTTAAAATCCTTATATCTACTTGTTTCTACCCTCTTTCAGTGTAAAACCATTACCCCTTTCCCTGTCACTACAGACCCTGCAAAAAAGTCTGTCCCCATCTTTCTTACAATCCCCTTTAATTTTGAAAGCCCACAATGATGCCTCACCAGAGCCTTTTCTTCTCTCTTCATTTGTTTTAAACCTGACACCACATGATTTCACTAAGTATTCTGCAGCTTTTATACTGCAAGAAACAGTGAACAGCTATTCTGCAACTCCCTTCTCTGTACCACTCATGGTATTATAAAATTTATCACATCTCTCCCCCTTCCCACCCACAGTGTGTTTTCCAAGTTGATGGTCTTGAGATTGCTTACTCTTTTTCTGTGGGAGTAGCTGCATTTTGCAGATCAATGTTGCTATTCTTATCAGCACACTTCCCAGCTCAAGTAAAACCCCTTCTAGATCAATGGTAAGAATTTAATTACATGTGAAATATATTTGTGAAAACAGAATGTTAACTCCTACATTTGTTTCCTGTTTTTCAACGTGATATTCATCCCTAAAAGATCTTCTGGTTTAGCTCATGATAGCTTTACATGCCTTTGGTACGGAATCTTTTTGAAATACTTTTGAAAATCCCCATGTATGAACAACTGTAATCATCTGCTCATTGACACCTTCAAAAGACTTTAGTTACAATAAACTTGCAACTAAAAAGAAATCTGAGCTGTTTTTTCCCCTATATCTCATATTTACACTTTGCCCACTGTCTGATTTTATTCTTTTTCATAGTTTCTACAAATTTGCTTGATACAAAAGTCAGATTTGCTGCCCTCAGAACAAATTCTCTAGCTTTTTTAAAGATCGATGCAGCATCTGTTTTTATTTTTAATGGAAAAAAGAAAGGCCTTCAGTATTCTGGCTGCAACTCTCTCACCTTTTTTATTCATTTAAATAAATGTTTAGGATTAAGGATATAAATTATTAATTAATCAGTAATATATACTTCATGACTGGAAAATAGTCTCAAGTAGACACTTTACAAGCAATCATTTCAATAATCTGTCAGTCTGAGGAGACCTTATAGTGCCTTCCAGTACGTGAATGGAACCTACAAGAAAGATGGAGAAGGACTTTTTCCAAGGGCACAGAGGGATAGGTTGAGGGAATAAGGCTTTAAAATGAAAGAGGGAAGGTTTAGATATTAGGAAGAAATCCTTTACTGTGAGAGGGATGAGACACTGGAAAGCCCCAACCCTGGAAGTGTTCAAGGGCAGGCTGGAGGGAGCTTTGATCAACCTGGTCTGGTGGAAGGTGTCCCTGTCCATGGTGGGGG
Source organism: Lichenostomus cassidix (assembly GCF_008360975.1). Classification (NCBI taxonomy): domain Eukaryota; kingdom Metazoa; phylum Chordata; class Aves; order Passeriformes; family Meliphagidae; genus Lichenostomus; species Lichenostomus cassidix. The sequence continues at coordinate 100,665,343 of NC_139482.1, read as the reverse complement.
GCTTGAAATTAGATAATCTTTAAGGTCCCTTCCAACCCAAACCCTTCTATGACTCTTCTACTTTGCCTTCTCTTTCTTTTAGATCTCAAATCTTGTATGTGGTAGATAAATACTTTCTCAATAAAGTCTGCATATGAAGATTTTTTTTTCCCTTTAGCAATTTTTTTTCCCCTTTAGCAGTCTTGGATGGAGGGTTGCAAACCTTTCTTTCCACCAGAATCTGAAGCCAAATGCCATTTTTGTCTCACAGAAATTGACAGGAATAAAGTGCAGTACAGTCTTAATGTCAACATACTGGGGAGCCCACGTCTTCATTACTGCATTTACAAAGTCCTGGCAACAAAATTCATTATATAAAGTTTAAAACCAAACATACACTAAAATCTGATCTAAAAGTAAAGGATCTGGTGAGTTACTGATTGAGAAATTAAGAGATGTTTCCAGGATGCTTGTAGGGATGCACAAATTATGTATGGCTACTCTGTAGCGCTTATTCAGAGGAGTGTCTAAGCTTGAAAGCACTAAATGGAAAACTGAGAAACCAGGGAGCAATTTTCCTGCTTGCAAGCCCCCATAAAAATCTCTTACAATCTACATCTGTGAGTTCCCTGACAGAGGAAAAGAGGTGAATAGTGTGTCAGTCTGGAAAAAGAAAGGCTATTTATCTTGGCTGAGCCAATATACACCCATGTATGTCACATGTAGCAATGCCACGCTTTGCAGAAATATTTCAGAGGCTGGCAAGAAAGATCCTCAATTTTACAAGATCTTTTAGTTAACATTGTCCTCACTCTCAAGAATAGAGAGAGAATGAAGACACGGAAGATGAAAGGTGCACCTCTGGTTATAGGACTCACGTAAGCATAAATAAAACCCACTTCCATTTTTATAGAATATTCTACCATCTGACTGATTGGAATAAAAATATCATAGTAGTCCCTGAGATCATCATCTGCAGACTTATGTAACAGCAGAAACTGTTTTTCAGGGAAAATATTAATTGCAGCCTATTATTAGCCATGAAAACATTCTTCAGTGCTATGAGTCATGGTTCTTGTTATCAAGCTAAATGCTGTAAAATGTATTTCCTAAGAGCAATACCCTTAACTCTACGCAACGCAGGATTGTGTTGTATGGTTAAATGCTGGCTTTCCAATGTTTTATTATGAAATAAAATGGGTACATGTGGAAGGACTTCAATGGTATCACATATATTTGGACTTCCAAAGTGGAGTGCTGATGCTGCCATAGCAACAAAATCTCAGGACTGTTTAAATTTGAAACCACTGCAGTTAAACTCCCTGTTGTGATAGAAAACAGCTGTATTGGTGGCCTGTGGCGACCCTGATTTTTGCAAGTACATTAGTTTGCAGTATGGTCAATATTTATGTAATTAGGGGCTGCATTTCTCAAGGATTTTACAGGCAGACTGATGCTTCTGTTGTCCTTCCTCCCATCTGAACAAGAATTTTGTCAACACCAGATTTTCAGAAGATAAAGCTCCATGCACATGTCCTTATTTACATAACTAGATACCAAAGCTGTGACTAAAGTTGGATGTTTCAACTGTAACATTGTCTTGATGTTGCTATTATTTGATTGAAAAGTAAAATCCCTGGACTTGTAAATAACTTGTATATATTATATATATATATATATTTGCATCTTATTTTATGTATTTATGTGTATATATGGTATCCTCAATCACAAACTAGAGGCAGTAAAATAAAACTTTAGCCAGACACATTATTCTGATACTTCTGCTCTTTTCTTTCTGAACTTGGCAGAAGTCTGGTTTAGAAGATTGCCTCCCTGCTTAAAAATTGTGATGTTTGAAAGTTTGTTAATGAAATATTTTAAATTTCTCTCTTTTCTGGCATTAAACTATATAATGCTTCAGATTCTCAGGAGTTTTTCACAATTCTTGAAGCAGTAATTATACTTATCAAATACTGATCTTTTTTCATATGCTCAATTGTTACGTCTATTACAGTTATCTACCCCATGGACAAATAGCATTACAGCAATGTGAAGAGTATATATCAATTTTTAATCCTTTTAATGTGTTGAGTTCAGCTCCTGGGTTACATCTTTTCATTTCTCAACTGTTAGTACTTTCCCAAGTAATTCCATATTTTTTCTATACACAGCCGTTGCTACTCTGAACTTGGCTCTCCCTGCTCTCAGGCTGCTTATGTCACTCTGGTGGAGTAAAGGCTCTATCAAAAGGTAGATTATATTTTAATCTCCCAATTTTCAGGTCTTTTTATGTATGGTAATTGCATTGGGTATCTTCAAACTGAAAAAGAATCAGTTGTTCTGGTGTATTATCCAGCCCCGCTGTAATTTGCAATTGTTCACAGTCAGAAATGGTGTATTATGAAAGAGCTGCTACCTATTAAAATATTTTTGGTGGGAATCCATTAGTGAAAATTTATGTTCCATTAGTGAAATTAGCTATGTAGCCAACATGGCTTTCTACTAAGTGCTGGATGAACACTCCTCTCCCTCCCCACTTTGTAACTGACTCACAAGTCATAGCAGAGCTTCTGACCACTGCTACCCCAGGGAAATAAAATGAGAGTATTTTGGGAGATAGAATCACTGCTACAAAGCAGAAACTTGCCTGTAAAGTGAAATTATCCATATAGCTATAGGAATACAGTTACAGTTATGCTGATACTATTGATATGGTGCAACAGCTTCTGTAGGTAGTTTCTCTCATGATTTGGAATATCTCTTTTCAGCTCAATATATGTCTCTTCAAAAGCACTTTAAGGCAAAATGAAAACAAGTGTAAAAGCACATAAAGGTCCACAAGAGGACTAAAACTGATTTATTCTCAGGGATAAAATTAAACTAATAGAGATTACAAACTTCCTCAGTGGAAAAAATCCTTAAATAGATTTATTAATGTGAAAAAAGTGTGTAAAACACAAACTCACTATCACATAAGCTGTTATACCTCTTGGTACCCCAGGGAATGAGCTAGGCAGACAGCGGGTATGGCATCCACCTGTGCTATCATGACAATCCTGAATATAGGCGTCTCAGAGGAACAATTACTCACTGGCTCACCTTACTGGGGATTTTTGTTTCAGGTCTGGCTCTGAGACTCTGCTGGTGTTCAGGGAGCACTGGCCATCCAGACTGCCACATTTTCCCTGTGAAACACCAAAGGTTCCTCGACCTCAGTGCAATAGCGTGGAAAATGGATTATGACGCTCAATCCTCACTTGCGTTTTTAAAAATAAGCACCTTTTTATCTTGTGACCAGAGGCTAGTACAGGCTGTTCTACTGCTCTCAATAAATTTCCATTGCCTCTAAAAATTAACCAATTTGGGAGCTCCTAATATATCATCATCATCATTACATTTGCCTTTGGTAAATTTACCTAAAATGTCTTTCCAGAGGACTAAATTGCAGCATAGCAGGGGAGATGAGAAATTGCTATTCACAAGCTACTGCCTTGCAAAGGTTAGCTTGTAAAAATGTGTGCTGACTTAGGCAGTGTTCTTCATTGCAATTTTGGGGATGAAGATTTGGTTACATTAAGATTTCTTACATATCATGGGGTGTCCTCACACACATATAAATAAGAGGAGTTGCTGAGCTCTGAAAATAAATCACTTAGCTTTGCTTGGAGATTTTTAGGAAACTCTAAGGGTTGTGAAGGTAGAAAAATTGCTTAAAATACTTCCATTTTTCATACCAAAATCAGTTTTCAATACTTCCACCAAGGCATATTCCAAGGATAGTCAGGACACAACACTGAAGAAATTAGTCAAGTGCCAGTTCTTGGTTGACAGGGTAATTTGGAAAAATCAGATACTTGACATCTATGTAGAGATCTTGTCCTGCAACTGGCTATTCTTCCATGGGCTACACAGGCTTACCCATAATGTTAATAATAAAAAAAATGCTTAATAAAGGATTGTGGTAGCAGGGAACCAGAGTTTCATGAGCCTGGCAAGTAAAAGCAGCACTGGAGTTCACGACTTCACTTGTAAAGTTATGTATCCATTTGTTTACCTACAGAACAAAAGGAAGAAAAGCAAGCTGAGAAGATCTAACACTGAGGTCCTTACTTGGCCAGGTTTTCCAGTTTTCTGACAACACTTTATTTTTCAAAATATTAAAATCAAGTAGAAAAGAATCTTTATAAACTTAAAAATTATTAAGTTGTCCAAAGTTGTACGGATGAATTCAGAGGTTATGGAAGTCACTAGCATGTTACAATGATGAAAGAAATGTCTAGGAGTTACTCTGTGATGTGGGACTTACACATGATGGCAATATGTTCCTATTATTTAGTCTGATACAAAATTTTATTATGAGAAGCTGTGTATCCCTAGAATTTTACATGCAAATCACTGCCTCTTAATTCTTCTTCCCATATGAACCAGAGCATTAACTGGGACACATTTTCAATAGGTGGAGCTCCATATGTGTACATCTGTGTTTACATGTGCAAATCCCAAAGCTGTCCTTGCAGCTGAATGTTTTGGTATCTGTTATTTGCATGGAAATTGTTGTTACTAAGGATAAAAATGTAAGCATGCTTTGTATCAAATTATAGGCCTCAGTTTCCTGGAAAGACTTGTGCACATGAATTATTATAATATGAATAACATATTGCCTGATCTGTTATCTTCTTTAGACTCATAAAATTGGGAGAAATTTACTCCATATCTGGGAAACTAAGACACCCAAACATCATATGCTGGCCCAAAACATTGCTGTGTCATTGCAGTCCCTGAGCCACCAAAGGCATGTTGGATTGTTCAGGTGGCTAAAGTGGAATTGTCCCATAAAATCTCAGACTGTCCTTGTGTTGGCTAAGCAGTGTGAAGAATGTTCTTCCCAAAGAACTGCTGTAAATTATCTTCCTGGTCACAAGGCAACAAAAGCAAACGAACTTGCTTTGCAAACAGGCATGTATTTGAGGCACAGCACTTCCTTAAGCAGACAAATTTATGTAAGAGCTTACACTTTGCTCTACACTCTTCTTGAGCATAAAATCTCATGTCAGAGCTTTGCAGGGTCAGAGCAACATGCACACATTTTTCTTTAAAGTTATGAATTTGGTCATAACAGTCTGTGACATTCTTAGCTCTTTCCTAGAGCTCTAATTTCCAAGGGCTTTTTTTGTATTCACTTCCTTTACACAATATTTCAGCTGTTGTGGATTGTATAAAAAGTGATCTCATTCCACTGGATATAGGATAAGCAAAAGGAGGCTAATTTCAATGGCTACATTTAACCTGTGTGAATAGCACTTAATTTTTCTGTAGTTGTTTTGGGATTTTTTTTCACACTTCCATTAAAGGAACCATTTTAAATAATGCAAATTATTCTGACAAAGGGAACCACAGGATCAAGCACAGAGTGTCTGGTATCTGTTCCACTTTATCTTGCATGATGACATCAGAGGATAATTTTATAAACAAAGATTTTCCAGGATGTATTCCAGATTTGCAAAGAACAACATTATCCCCTCAGCCTCCATCCTTCCTCTGTGTCATATGTTCTGTAGCTTGGGAGTACTGTACATTGTCTACTGCAAGCATGTGTTTTGCATGTTAGGACATGATCTAAAATCTATGTAAGTGGATTTTTGCATTGTGACAATTCTCACCTTTTACCAGTCTTTCCTACGTGCAGAGGAATGGACAGAAAGAACGGGAGTCCTACTCCAAACTTCACTTCAAGTGGCAGAGAACAGAGCCATCTGTTGATAGGGGGGAAGAGTAATGTCTCCCTTCTGACATTCACAATGCTTTGGGAGTTTATGTGTCATCTTCTGAACACCAGCATTGTTCACAAGTTTTTATTTTGGTAAGTGCCATGCTTCACTGATACATCCTTGAGAAGGAAAAGACCTAGACCCCAGAGCTCCCAAGTGTGATCTAGAAAGGCTGTTCAGGACTTTTTTCCAAATGTTAGGTAATGACTAAGGCCCTCCTTGGTATTTAATTTAGTAGTACCTCATGAAAATGTAGAGGTATGTAATAAATTGCATAATACACAACAGAACTGTCTGCTTCAACATACTTTATTTATTAAAAATATACAAAGAAAATCTCTTACACATGCCTGGAGACTTTATGCTACCATGGCTAAAGTAGAAATACTTTATTACCAATAGTTTTAAAAGGCTGTATACAAAGCCCTGGTGAACCCAAAACCAGAAATCACTGGAGAAAATCACAGATGCAAAACTGAATCTTTGCACAGTACTAGCTACCAGACACTCTACTAGATATATGTCATGTGAAAATAAGTAATCCTCAGTTGCTTAACTAACAAAAAAAAAAAAAAGAAAAAACGGAAGAAATGCTCTCCCAACGCAGCATGCTTTGATCCTGCAGGTATCTCTATATTCCCAGCTCCATCCCCGGATGAAGCAGCCGGAGCAGCCGCCAGCCCCCACTGGGTGGCACTCACTAACCAGGCGTGGAGCGAGCGCTGTGTCCGTGCCCCGCTCCGTGTCCTCCCGAAGGCTACGGGGTGCTGCCGGCAGAGCTGCCCCACTCCTCGCAATATTCTGAACCACAGCTGGATGTTTCCATCAGCTTGGCCTTCACAATTGGTAAGTGCGGCACTGTAGTTCTTCTGGTGCAATTGAATTGAAGGAGGGAGACAGCAGCCGCGACAGAACAAGGCACTGCCCCGGACAGCAATCAGCACTTTGCTCATGACTGTCCAGCTCTCATATCAAAGCCTGACCTTTACTTCATTCTTTTGTTTCGTGATAACAAGTCAGACTAAACTGACCTGCCAAACCTTTGCAAAGAAGCTCTAATGCAGTTGTTGACCAAACCTAGTTTAAAATAAAGTTCTCGCTGTAAAAAAATGAAGAAAGGCAAACCTTGTATCTGTTAGCATGTAATAATGCAGCCTCACAAATGCCAGCCTTTCAAGCCTATATGCATTCTTCAGGACTCAAACCTAGTCTTTCAACAAACAGTAACCTTAAAAAAAAAACTCTTTCTTTAAAAGTTTCTCGCTTTTTTGTGAACTTGTTTGAAGTGAACAGAGAATCTGCAAAAACCCTCACTGGGACTTAGTGCTTATAATTTTGCCTGCTAAAACAAGGTGTCAGCATAGGCCTTTTTTCCACTTGTATGCTGAAAAACATAGTATGTGAACATGGAATTGGCTGCAGGAGGTCACACTGAAGACCCATCTAGTCCTGCAGTACAACCCATTTTAATGCAGCAACCAAACACTGATGGCAAATTTTTGCAGTTCCTAGCAGCATGGAGCTCAGGCACTCACACAGAGGTGATGTTTGTGCTTAGAAGCCTTTGATGGGTTTTTGTTTATTTGGTGAGGATAAAAATAATGAATTTGTTTTATTTCCATTTTCTCATAATGCAGACAATTTGCCTTTGGACATGCTGCATGGAAATATGTTCCACATTTAAGAGCACATTGCTTGAGAAGGAGTTATTTCTGTTTGTTTTGAGCAAAAGAAGCATTCCTGGATGTAAGTATGACACTGCAGTGTTACACACAAGGGGAGAAGTTTGACAGTTTTAAATCAGATGGGAGAGCTACCTAACCAAGCAGACTTACACATGCTATTTTCATCATGTATGATAAAAGGAGTCACAATTATTTTTATATCTTCTCAGAAGTCAGGTGATTTCAGCATCTATAAAGCTCAGCTACAAAGGCTATGACCTTCAGAACCAAACTAGCATAATGTTTATCCAGGCATAAAGATGCTGTGAGGATAAATCTCATTATTTCAGGCCTTTCCAGACTGAGGGAGAAGTGTTATATTCATAATGACATGTGGGAAGTACAGTGATACAAAGCACTGAGGTGAGAATCTGTGCCATGCTTGAGTCATCTTACAAGATCTTTAAATGCGCAGATAGTTTTGCACCTACCCAGTTCTGAGGGTGTCTGTGCCTGAGGAGCTCTGCCTGTTAACTTAGGCTGTTTAAATCTCTCTGAGGCACTCACAGGGTCACAACACTGCCTTGTATCATCCCCTCCTTCTAAAACTTTTTCTATGATACAAATACATGTTGTATATTTAAAGTCAGCAAAAGGTTCAGTCTCTTTAAACTGACTCTAGACTAAATCCATCAAGAAGCTCTGTGGTTCCTCCTTTTGACAGCTTAGATCTGAGTGTTTTTCTTCCTCTAAAAGTCAGGCCAGGGAAATTATGAGTAAACCTGCTCTCTTAAAAGGATGGGGAAATAACTTTTCTTTGGAAAACAGTTTAAGACTGGTGGTTGAAGGTTTTTTTAATAGAAAATACAATTAAAATCTAATGATAAAGGTCTGGATGTTTCCTACATTTATTCATAAGTGTCATTTTTAACAAGTGAAAAATGGGTCTTGGCACTTTCCCATCCTAAGGTCAGCCAGAAAGCTAGGTGCAGACCTAGACTTTAAAATTAATTTTGAATAAATCTGTAAACAAAACTAACTGGACCAAATTCCTTCCAGCTGAACCTATGTGAATTCTGTCGAATTATGTCAATAAGGAAAAGAATTGACCTATCTTGTTTGTAAAATGTTGCGCAAATACAACAAATACATTAAGTAAACAGTTCCAGAAAGAGTGCAGCATCATCATCCAAAATATGTTCTAGGAAACATAAGGGTAGATAGCGAGCTGGAGATTTGCATCATGGAAAAAAAGCTAAATAAGGATTGAAATATGTTCTAACATATTTAGCCTTGCTGCTCTTATTTTTTTCTCTATTTATGACAGAAGAAAAATCTACTTGCCAATCAAACACAATCAAATTCACCTCTGGTTTAACTTAGCTAGATTTAAGACCAAGACTGACTCAGTATTTTGATTGCCAGAGGATGACAGACAGTGGGCATGGGTAAAGCGCAGAGTACAATTCTATCCACATACACTGAATATCCAAAACCAGCAAGAATACTTGGTGTTCAATGCATGGATTGAAAACCCTCCAGTATCTACTTGCACAGGAGACCTGGTCTACTGGACTTACAGATATCCTGTTCCTGTCCTCAGTTCCTGTGTGGTGTTACATCCCCCAGCAGGAGCTTCTTTTCAAGTCCTGAAAAGCCTGGTAAACTGGTGTGGGCACCAGAATCTGCTTTTTGCCCACTTTGCAGCTAAGCCCCAGGGACCAGTGTAATGGAAGAGTTCTGAGAGAATGAGCCAGTCAATAATTCAAGAAACCATCTATTTATGCTCAGCTTTTAGGCAAACCTCCTGTTAGCAAACAAAAATAAAGCAATGTTTAAACATACAGACCTAAACATGAATCCTTAGATCTACATACTGTGACACTGCTGCTGCTTTGTGGTTTCTGACAGCTGCATCATTTGACAATTCCACCACTGCCTCCAAGGCAGTGGTGGCTGAGTTTGGCAACTCTCCAACTTCTCCATGGGAAGCCAGAACTAATGGGGGCATATTCTCCCTTCCCTAAACTCCTCTGTGTATCACTGGTGTTTACACATAGCTTTCCTGTGGACCAAGACCAGTCTGGTCCAAAGGTTTGCTTCCCCTTTCCCTAGGTCAGAGCCAGTCTGCTCTGTCCGCCAGACAGATTTTACACCCTTCTGTGTGCAGGTCCAGTCCAGCCTCTCCAGGTGGGTGTTTTGCAGACTGCATGTTGACCATCTGATTCAGGTCTTTGCAGTCTGGGTATGATTATCTCAACTCTACTATTTTTGTGTAACTATGCCAAGCAAACAGGTATTACACAATATTTCACTTCCTAAGTCAAACAGTCTTGTGATATGTCTGGGTACAAGGCAAACAGGATGCCTCACATTTCTGCTTTAACTCAAGCAGACTAGTGGTATATTTGGGTACAATGCAACATATATTTCTCAAAAATGTCTTCTCACTGCAAAGCTATCCCTCCTGAGTCTTGCTCCCTGACATTCTGGAGGGTAAACTAGGTGATCCTTCAATGGAGTACAGCATGACTTTCCTTTTTTTGTCAAATCACCTTTTACTCAGCAGGGCACTAGTCACTGACTCATCTGAGAACAGCCTCTACTCCTCCTCTACCTGAGTCACTGTAAGCTGCCTTCTCCTATCAGACAACAGATAAATGTGTATGTAAATGTTGGGTTTTCTAAAAAAAAAAAAAAGGAATAGGTCATTCATGTGCTTAAATGTTAATATGATGATTGTACACTTCTCTGACTTACAACTTGGTAGCAGTAATGATTACTTGTTTAATGAGGGCTAGATATAAATACTAGAGGGAATTTATAATCTCCTGCTCTTCAACTGTGAATCACAGCAGATGGTTTCAGTCTATGCAGATTAAGAGCAAAGTAACACATTTTGTATTTCCATAATAAATAAGAATAACTTAACACCAATTACAGTTAGATTGTGCAAAATAGGAAAGACAGCAGTCCAAGCACTGAACATCTAGTGATTTGAGCAGATTTTGAGATAATAAATATTACATTTGGCAGTTTAGAATCATCCACACCACAAATGGATGAGAAACTGTGAGAGAGAAGAATGAATCTGCCAAAACTGGGATTTGGTTCTCCTTTCCTGTACATCACTCTTCCACTCAAGTCTTTACAGTAATTTACAATATAGCTTTTTTATGTTAGAACTAGTTTGGTCACTGGAACAGTTCCTCTGAGTAAAGCCTGTCTTACATCCTATGTTGTCTCCAGGAGGTTAAATGAAAACATTAAACAGGAGAGCACAGATGGGGAAGTGCAAGAAAACAACACATCAGTACCCATCAGTGTGTCTGGTATCAGTTCCAGTAGTCTTAAGTGTTGTCATCAGAGAAAAGAAGAACTTTAACAAGGAATTTAAAGGTTGTATTAGATATTCATACACATAGAAAATTTCTCCCTAGTGAGGAGCACAGGGGAAACATGAAACAATTGGGCAATGCATGTTGTAAGAGGAGATTTTCCACAGAATCCACGTCCACCAGACCTGCACAAGGGCCTGCCCCGGAGTTCCCATGCATGTGGTTTTTGTTCATGGCTCACCATTCTGCAGCCCAGGTGGCTCAACTGACGCCAAACATGAGCTGGCGATTCCAAGCCACATGATCTCTTGTCACTGTACAAGGACAGTGTCCAAGATGGAGAAAGAGCATTCTCTGTATGACAGCACCTGCAGTGCAGACAGGCATTTCTGTTGATGAGTTAGTGCCAAGGTAGGTCCTTGTTTGCCTTTGGGGAGTGATTGACAGTCAGCAAGTGTAGTGCAGATTGGATCATGGATTTTGTCAGGCAGGGTCCAGGATGCAAAATGATTCCTAGTGTCTTTGCTGGTCCCATAGCTCATGATGTCATCCAGTTTCTGACACAAAATAGCTGTTGTACAATTGGATCAAAATAATTACAGCAGTTAAACAGAAGAAAATGTTACAAATGCAGTTTGCCTTGAAAGCAGAAACAATCTTTTGGAGAATAAAGGAAAGTCAGAACTTTGCTGTATTTTGTAGCCAAATCTGGGGAAACAGTGTTTGCAGCAATATTCAGAGTGGCTGTGAATGGGGAAAGATTGAAATCACTAGGGCGTTTGCTCAGGAGAGAGAAAAGAATGTGACAGTGACAGAAATAAATAATAGACTTAGATGACAGCAAAGTACAAGGCCAGAAGATGAATTAAAGTGGGGGTTTTCTTGATGAAACCCCAGATAGGAATTGTATGCTGAGAGATGTAAAGAGAAAGGATGATAAGGCAATAAACAGGAAAGGCAGGTGAGTTCAAGGCCACTATTTTAAGATGGGAGGGGTTAAATCATGCCTGGATCTGTGAAGAAGACAACCCAAAGAAGAGTGACTAGAAGGCTGACGATGAGTAAAGATCGTTTGATGAGTGGGCAACAGAAACTAAAAGAGAGGATGAAATTAAGTTCTTAGGAACATGGTCAGAAGAGGAGGACAAATGGGAAATTTGAAATCTCACCCTCTACTGTGGCAGGAATAGCAAGCTGCAGATGGGTAAGGGCATATTGGTTTTGGGTCTGGAACATGCCTCCTCTGTCTCCTCTCATGCTCTGCAGTGTGAGCATGAATCCCTGTGTCAGCTTTCATGAGGAAAGAAGGACCCAGGCTCTGGCAGTCACACTGCTGGCACCAGGCCTTGGTGCTGGGTCCCAGAAAGGTGTGAGTGTGCAGGGCACACAGCTGCTGGAGGTTCTCCTGTTGTAAGCAGAACCTGTGCACCAGGATGCTCCTGTCAACTTGGCAGCAATTCGTTTCACCACAGGTATCAGAAGTGGAACTACTGGATTCTAACAATCCACTAAGGTATCAAATTAGCATGACTGTTCCCAACACACTTAATTACTCTCAAGGCTTTGGATAAGACAAACATAATTCCTGTGCTTGTAATTATTATCCATAGAGATGTGAAGGTAGCTCTAAGTAGGAATGCATGTTTTGGTTTACATCAGGAAAAACAGATTCCTTCCTTGAGGATCCACTTTGACGCAAGGGAAAGGCTGATCTGACCTGGTGATAGCAAGAGTTATGCCAACAGAATCATTAAGTCCTGCAAGGACCATCCAAGGTGAACAGATCAAAGATTAAAGAACAAATGAAAAACAGCTTCTGGTCATCTAGGATGGTGTATATGTAATGCTCAGGAGAAAAAGAAAAAGTTACTGAAATGCAGTATAATTATTATAACAGACAGAATAGCAGATAAGGATGGCAGAAACTTACTGTGCCCTAGGATACCTGACAGAACGAGCAGCATTTGTTTTTAGACAAGATACTAATGCATTAGAAAGTCAATGCCTTAAAAGTCTTACTAGGCGAAGTAAAAACAGCCCTTTAAACTGCATAATAATAACTGCATAATAATAATTTGACCAGAAGTCAAATTAATTCCTGATAGAATTTTGCTGCCTCTAGGGACAAAATGAAGATGTTGTCTCCTTTCATGCACACATTCATTGTGTTGCACTTTTTTTGTTACTATTTTTTGTAACCTCAACCCCAAGAGGTGTAATGCATTTTAATTTCTCGTTAAGTAGGTCACTGGTTTTCCTTTTCTGCACTGCCCTCTTTCAAAACCAACTTGTAGTCTAAATCTTTATTTATTCTCTTTAAAATGGATGGAAATAAAGCTCTGCAGAAATTTCAAATCTATTTTGGCAATGCTACTGTATTCCACTTTAACCTCACACACTCAATACCCACCCGGCTGTTCTCAAGTTCTTGCCTTTCCATCTGCTAGTCCTTCACAGAGAAGGATTTGGGGAAGAAGGCATCCCAGAAAGATTAATCTGCACTCTGCAGAAGAGATGAAACTTGTTCTTAAAGACCATGACAAAGCAATGCAACTTGTTACTAAAGCTGTCACCATTCTGGTCATGCAGGATCTTTGTAAAAAGACAGTGTGTTACTGACCATCAGGAGCTTAAAAGAAAACAGCCTAAAACTCCACCCAATTATGGTCTTCCTGTATTTGTCTCCACTGAAAATTTCAGTTACCTCTCCTCCCACCTCCAGAAAGACTTTCAGTACTTGGTGATACAATAACTCACAGAACGTGAAAACAATAATTTACCCAGCATGAGGTGGGGAGAGAACTCAGCGAGGGATTGACAAGAATTACAGTACAGGCAGGCAATAGCTGTGTGCTGGGGGTAGTAATCTCTGATTGCTGCCTGAAAGGTGGAGAGAGAGAGTGCCTCGGTAAATTTTGAGCGTGGGATGCTACAGGCTGTAACATCACTAGTTGCATTAGGTCAGCACCCTAAAGCCCAGATTACAAATCAAGGGCCATGCCACAGGGACTATTGTGTTACTTGGAGCTTGTGAAAGCAACATTCAGACTCCAATCTCTGCCAACACAAGATGTGAGGTTCACAGGCACTGTGGGAGGAAGATATAAATAATAAATGAGCTAAATAATGACGGCTAGCTGTACCTAATTATAGTTCTAGATGCCCTTTTGAATAAAGAAAGTTCAAAGCTGCTGCAAAAAGAGGCTGATTCCTTTTCTGAATGGTGTTTGAAATTCACAAATTGTTAGCATGAGAAAGTGAGGAGACGCCAATGGAAGTCACACCAGCCTGTCACAGTCTAGTTGAAGAGGGGAAGCAGTGTCTCTAACAGCAATTTATTTACACATCAAAACATCCTTCAGCTTAAATTAATATTTAGCCTGAATACAGAAGCAATGTAAGAATTAAAATTAAATTGTGTAAATTATTTGGAAGATGTTCTTCCTTACAGCTTTTGCTACCTGACTTGGGAGACTCATTTAGGAAAGTAGCTCTTCAGGCTCTGTACATAGGGAGTGCAAGGGTCAGTTAGCTTCAGAAGGAGTGCATGATCCTAACCTGGGCATTTAAGTGTCTAATGCCAAGTGTATGAAAGTATTTACCTCCTCATCCCTCTCTATTCACTGAGAATAATTTTCTCCTATGATGCAAATCAGACATTACGAATGCCTGATCACCATGAACTGAATTTCTCTCAGATTAGGAGAAAAACATGGCCCATGGAATAGGAAGCCAGGTTGGTAGATTTGTATTCTTTTCCACCTCTTGGTGATTTCCTGTGGTTAATTGGGGTACACATTTTCCTCACATTTTTCTATCATCTGTAAAATAAACTAAATAATTCCTAATCACATTCTAAAAGAAATCTTAATCTTTGGGTAAAAAAGTCTTAATTATATACTAAATATGATTATTTCATTCCCAGCACAATTACCTATCTGTATGGGCACATTTAAGTTATCATTACATATTTCTAAATAATCTGAGTAGTATCTTAAATTAGGATTCTTTTTAAACTTTAAGTGTATTTACAGTTTCATACATAACATGAAATGTACTTCCACATAAAACAGAAATTTAAATTGCTACAGCATATTGAAACAACTGCATTTGTAGAAAGTCCAAACACAATCAAGTGAACAAAAGTGTACAATACCTTTGGGCAAATAGTAAATAAAAGTGTGGGTTGTTTTTATTCTATGTTCCATGTACCTTCTCATTTTCTTTTCAGTCTCTGTCCTCTTGCAGTTATTTCTCTGAAGACAAATGTTGTGAGGAAGTGGTTCCATGTACAATCTCTACACTACCCATACAGTCATCTTTTGTTGGAAGAGTTCCTTCTGTGATACCAATAAATATCCATTCTAATTTTTACAGTTCTCCAAGTGGGGGTGTTAAACAAGCAGGCACTTCATTGCCTGCTTTGTCTCTGCTTACAGAAAGGGGTTTCATGTTCTATTTTACACTAGTTTTGCTCTTATTACATATCATTTTTTGATAAATTAAATCTAATCTATCAAAAGGATAACAACAGTTTTTCATCTGAAACACTCCTGGGTATAGAGGTCAGTTTTCTGTACAGTGTTGCAACATGAAGATTGCAACTGAGAATATTTTGTTTTCCAATGTTTTAAGGTTTTAATTAATTAATATGATCTCTTGTGTTTGTCCTCTGTGTTTTCACACTTCTTGAAATTGAAGTGTGTTAAATACACTGTACTGTTTAAATACAAACATACTATTGTATAAAATAAAAAAAAATATTAAGACCCACCAGAGAGATCTAATAGCCTTTAATTTTTCTCTTTTACATAGTTGACAGCAGAGCTGATTGAAGGTGTTTTAATGGGATTAAAAACCTGTGATACCATTTTATAGTTTTTAGGTTCTCCCCAGATGACTTGCTTTCAAAAGAATCTCATCAAATGGCTTGCCAACATTCACAGTCCCCACGCTGCAAATTGCTTACTATTTATATTAATGTTAGAGTATGTGTTTGAGGATGCCCCATCCCTGGAGGTGTTCCTGGCCTAGTGAAAGGCGTGCCTGCTCATTGAAGGGGGGTTAGAATAAGATGATCTTTAAGGTCCCTTCTAACCCAGTCTATGCTATGAACCTATGATTCTAAAATAATAAAAATCTAATGTTTTCAAGTATGATTGGTTAATATTATTTGTACTGCCATGGCTGGAAGTACTACTTTTGAATGTCAGGAAATATACAGCAAATATAGGATTAAATATTAATGAAAGCTGATTTGCTTATTTTTGTATTTCAAAATTGAGAGTACTGCAACAATCATTAAATATCCCTAGTATTATTTCCATTTAAATCAAAAGCCTGAAAGCCATTATTTGGTATAATGCATACTAATAAAGAAATCCAATGGCACAGGAAATAATTATTTGATTGCAAGAATAATTGTCTAGCCTACACTTGCAGAAAATAATAGAATTCCCTATAGATCCCTTACTTGCCTGTGGAACTGGAGCTTATGTGGCTCCTGGGGACAGGGTGCAAGGTTTCAGAAATAGGTGGTTTGGCAATTTCTCACCTGTCTTTGCACACCTTCCCCACACAAGTGTATCACCCGCTGCATTTTCAGACACTCGTCAAAAGAGTAAACACGGGGAGCCTTTTTTTTCCTTACTGAAGCTTCCCTGTCTGATGGGTCACACTAGAAAAAGAGCTGTCTGAAATCGCTGGGGTGCATAAAAGACCTCTTAGGTATCACTGGTGGGTTGAGCAGCTGAATGCACACATTTTATGGTGCTACACCAGGCCCTGCGTGGGCAGGGCTTTGGCACTCCTGTGCATGGAGTAGGCAGCAGCCAAAAAATCAATGGGCCACCCTGCAGATCACTGCAGGTACTGGACTTCCATCAAAGGCCACACTGTTTTCTCAGTATTGTCATCACATAAATAGACTGATTTCAAATTACAAAATTATTCCAATTTTTTTTCCTTCTCTAGTAACACATTTATGAAATGCAACTGAAAAACTTATATTGGGCTAACATGTAATTAATAAATTACAGTGATTACACATTTTATGGTCTAAAAATGAATGTTTATTAATTTATCTGCACAGGAGCAGTCCCTGAATCTAATCATACATGGCCCCTGCTATTCTTAGATTGTATGCCTAGGGCAGATTCTCATCAGGATGTAAAAATTTAGCTTAGCAACAGAATTTGTAATCTGTGCTTGAACATTGCTGCACCGTTATACTTGCTCTTCTTTAGGCAGTCTTTTAAGTGCTTTAAGAATTCACCTCAAGGAAGCATACAAGTAGAGAAATGAGGTTTATAAGCAAGTAAACAGTTAGTGAAAACAAATCAATGAAAATATAAAATACTGGCAGCAGCACTTAAATTACAAATGCCGATAGTGTCTCTCAGCATTGAGGAAATTTAGAACAAGGAGCAGGAAGACAACCCCTGACTACAGTGAAGCCCAAAGTTAAGGGCAGTAATCTAATCAGAGCTACTACATCCTGCCTGATCCTCAGTACAAATGCAATGTATTCTGTTAAAAGGACATTAATTACAGTAACACTTGCCAAATATATATGTGCACATATATACGTATCCCTGTATGTACATATGCAATTATCTGAAAGAGTAAGAAGTATCCTAAAATATCCTGAAGTATCCTAATACGTGCATTGCTTGGTTTTTGGGTTTTTTCTAGAGCTATCTGGCACTTGTCTCATCATACACACAGGTTTCTTTGGAGGAGCCCTCCAGGTGCACTTACATAGGCATGGCCACTGTAGTTCTCTCCAACCCAGCCTTTTGTCCCAACAAGTGCCCTCATGGATCATTTAAACAGTAGAAATTCGTAACATAATCATGAAAACTTTTAAATGAAATTCAGTTTGCTGTAGTGTAGTTAATTCCGCCTTTTTGAATGTTTATATGGAATAAAAAAGGGTCTCTCAACATAAGTAAGCAGATGAAAAGAAAGTTGATATTGTGGGTGAAGAAAAACACTGTAAGGAAAGCTGAATTTTTGTTCTACTGTGTATTTACTAAAAGTACTTGTTCCAGTGTCAGCTGGCAAATCATCAGAGTTTTTGTGGAAGTGAAATATACATGGATCGATTTTCACGGTGAAATTAATAAAAGCGTAAGGCTGCCCCACTGAAAGCCAGGGTAGGTGAGAGAGTGGGGAGTGCAGGGAAGATTCCTCCTCAGAGGGAAGGAGGCTATGGTAAGAGATATCAGAACATCAGGTAATGCTTCGCCAGTCTGCAATGCTGAGTACTCACTGGAATATGAGTCTTCCTTCTTAGCTGTTCTGCGAAAAATGTAAATTTGTTTTACAGTGCAAAAGGTACATTTGCACCCCTCAACAAAAACCTGAACGGCCAAGGCTCTGCACAAGGATGGACCTGTGAACCACATTCCTAACAACCTGCTGCACCTAAGGAAGAGCCTGTTACCTCTCAGCCAGAGAAGCTGTGGATGCCCCATCCCTGGGAGCGTTCCAGACCAGGCTGGATGGGGCTCCAAGCAGCCTGGGCTAGTGGAAGGTGGCCCTGCCCATGCCGGGAGTTGGATCCAGATGATGTTTAAGCTCCCTTCCAACACAAACTGTTGGAGTTCCCTTGCCGCACAGGGCCGCTCTGAGGCACAGCCGCGGGAGCTCCTGCTGCCACAGCGGGCAGGCGCGCTGGCAGTGCGGCGCATGCGCGCTGCGGGTCTCCTTGGCGCTACGCTGAGGAGGACGGGCGGCAGGCCTCAAGGAGAGGCGTCGGGAGAGGGAAGAGCCCCGGGAGCGGGATCGGCGCTGCTGCCGCCGCCATGCTCCTGTGCGCTGCCCTGCGCGCCGCGGCAGAACGCTCGGTAAGGGAGGAGCCCCTGCCCCCGCCAGCCGGGAGCGGAGAGGCCGCGGGAGAGCGGGGAGGCCGCGGCGGGGCGTAGGGCAGGGGAGGCTGGGGGAGGTGAGTGCCTGGAATCCAAGCCGGAGTACCGCGGAGCCACAGTCCCGGCTCTTCTGAAAGCCAGCCCGGTCAGCTCCGTCTGTCTAGCAGCGGATCACGCAGTTGTACCTGCAGGGTAGTGTCACAGGATGGCTGCAGCCTCTCGCTGTCATGTGATGTGTCCCTTCCCTGGCAGTGTTCGCGGCCAGGCTGGATGGGACTCTGAGAGCCTGGTTCAGTGGGAGGTGTCTCCGCCCATGGCAGGGCTTGGGACGACATGGTCTTTAGTGTCCTTTCCAACCCAAACTATTCTGTGATTTTACTTTAAGAAATCTCTAATTCGCTCGAGAATCAAGTATAAAAATAAACGTAATTGAATATAAAACTGATTTCTAATGGAATCAATACGGTAAAATTGTCGAATCTTAGTAATACCGGCCAGAATCTAGTAATCTTGATCTGTTCTGGCATGCCAGAGAGTACAGAGAATAGTTGAACAGAACTTGCATATAGATCTGTGTTCTGTTGATACTTCTGCACGTTTGTGTTTACATTTGTGCTCTTATGGGAGTCTCAGGTTGAATAAAAGCTGAAGAAGTATGTAAATGCTTACTGGAGAAGAACTTCAGTAGTAATGGTGGTTTCTGCAAACTTTAAAGCATACCGGATATAAAGTCTCAAATTGGGAAATGCTTAATGAAATGTTGGATGAGAATTTATGTCCAAGGCACTTAAATTAAGCATAGTGGAGTTTAATCCTTTTGATTTCTACATTGTTTGAATTGGTCAAGGTGAGAGTCAAGAGATCTGCTTTCCTAATATTAGAGAGCCCTTAACAGCTTCTTCTTGACTTACTTTAAATTATTAGTGATGGCAGTAGAATTAATAGTTTACAGTTAGAATGGAAATCAGACTGATTGTGAAAAAGGCCTCTAGCAGTATGTGAATTATTAACACTATATTTTGTTCACAGGTAAGACAGATCCGATACTTGCATGGAACAGCAGAACGCAATGCCACTGGAGCCTTATTTGTGGTAGGTAAACTGCTTTACTGGAGGGGGGATGGGTCAGAGGAGTTTGGCATGTGCTTTTTCAAATCTGCCCAAAAGCTCCTGATGGGCAGAACTATTTCTTTTATTTATTTTAGTTGAGTTTGTAATTGAAGCCCATTACACTTTCTGCAGGTGCATTTTCTTGATTTCTGAATTTTGCTGCAGAGTTACCTGTGGGCTCAGGTCCTAGCTGTGTTTACAGGAGTTGAAAAGTACAGTTCTTGTTAATGTTCTATTTTATACAGCATGTTGCACAATGACTAGTAATTGAGGCCATTAGGCATTATCATGGTAGGCATAAATAGTAGTAGTGATTGCAAAAAATAGAAAGCCCTTGAATTTAAGTGTGTAAAGCAGCTGTGTTGTCTGTCTGCCTCAGAAGAGAACCTGAAGCATCTCAAGAGACGTGTATTTTGTCCCGTTCTGCTCCATTCAGAGCTTTAGCTGGTCTGCAGTTTAACAGCTGAATAATTTGGCATTTTCCCAACACTTGCTAAAAATCAGCCCTTTACAAGAGAGTTGACCACTGTTGAAAACAAGTGCTCAGGATTTTTGGACAAGTTGTTGTTGTCCTTGCCTTTCTGCAGCTGTCTCTACAGCTTTAATCATAAAATTAATTTATTGGGATCACAGTGTATGCTTCGTGTACTTTTCCAGAAATCTGAGCAGGAATTGGTGATTTACAGAGTGAGAGTTGGTATTCAAGGAATAGAGGAAATGGTGTAGTCTGGCAATTTAGGAAACTTCAAGGGTAGTTGGAGGTTATTGAAGACAGGCAAAAGATGTCTTTGGCAATGTAATGGCTGTTGATGCCTGACATATGAAGCTAGATAGCTTTGTAAAGTCTACAGGCATTTTTCAAGGTTTATGTAATTGTTTAAATTATTTGCTGCAGGGAGGAGCCTGATAACAGAGAAAGGGAAGTAGAAAGCCAAGTGTTTTGCAGATGTTTATTTAATAGCATCATTGATTATTATTATTATTCTGCATCAGAATTTTTGCTAGAGGAGCATAAGAACTTGATTCTGTGGTCTTGTTAGTTTTGATTTTGGTTTGGTTGTGGTTTTGTTTGTTTTTTTGTTTTTTCCCCTCATTGTTTTTTATTAGGGTAATATTTGTTCTTCTGTGAAGTAAAATGTAATGGGAAGAAGACAGTTGGATGTCACTGTATGTGTGTGTAATTGTTTGCCCTAACGACATTTCAGATGTTACTTAAAATGACAATTTTCAAGGGAAACTTGTCCTGCTGGTTTGAGACAAAGGCATTATTTTAATCAAGACCAAGTGTTTATATGCAGTCAGAAAATGGGACTCCCCTTGGATTTCTCTAGAGGAAAAAGAAATTCAAAAGTTTTTTTGGTTTTTAGTGTTTTGGTTTTTTTTTAATATTACAAGCAGAAGAAGTTTCAAAAGTTTGTTTAAAAACTACTTGTGGAGGAATAATGGACTTACCTGGGAGTAACTCAGGTTACCACCACCTGTTGTGGCAGTCCTCTTTCTATGTTAGTCCACACATAAATGTCTTGTGTTTGTTTTACAAAGCTTATTGCTACTGCTTCTTGCACTTTTCGTGTATAAAGCTGTGAGAAAGGGAAGTGCATGCAGTGTATTTGTTTTGTTACAGCAGGCTAGCAAGTGACCTAGTTGTCATAAAATCTAGTACTAAAAGGCATTTCTGATTTGCATGCCTCTGCTTCCCTTTGCAAAAATGCTACATGTTAGCAGAAACACACAGAAATAAGAGAACTTCTATTGAAATGCCTTTGTATTCTCAAACACCCAGAACGAGCCTTTCTCTCAACCATTAAATTCAACCAGGTGCCATCAGAGGCAGCTACATCACACTTCCAGTGAGAGGATATCAAGTACAAAATTAGGTAGATTGTTTGCCCCTAGCAATGTAAGAGCTGTGCTTCAAATCTGTAATTTCTGGTGACTAGGGAAGGCCTGATTTTAGAGACATTTACTATGATTACCTTTCTTCATTGAAACCTGCATTCTCTCTACTTGACTTTTACATGGTTTTAGCCTTAACAGCTAAATTTTAGCTCTTCCACTTTGTTCTTTCCAATACATGGACTGAGTTTCCTTAACACGTCAACAGCCCTGATGTGGACTTTGTCATAGGGCTGCATAGGGGCTTCAGCACAAATAGTTAAAGAATTGCTGTATTCAAGTTTTAGTTACTTCTGAAGTTGGTCAGTGAAATAATTGGGTTTGAGAGCACTTCCACCATTCTTATAGTAAGGGGATTTATATCTTGAGTTCTGTTGAGGTAGTAAATGTAAGGTACTTTACCTTTAGAGGAGGAGTAATAAGTTTTTTTTTCAGTGCTGATTTTATATGAATTCTGAACAAGGTGTTGCCCTAAATATCTCCCCTGCACACCACACATTTGTCTCGTTTTGGTTTACAGTGCTTTGGACTGGTGTTTACCATAGGGCAAAGGTCAAGTTTCAGGCCAACCTTTTTGCAGTGTACATGGACACTAAGAGATTCTATTTTTTCTGTTGAAATTCCTCAGTTCTCTTTAATAATTTTCTCTGTCAAGACAGATGATTAGATCACTGGGAAAAAAAGAATAATAATAAAATGGCCCAGGTTGGTGTAGCAAGAAGAATGTGAGGAGACCATTCAGCAGCCTTAGTGCCTTCCATGAGAGTGCACTGGCATCTGCAGCTTGGGTAGCCTTTGCAGTAAAGGTGTTCCCACTTAAATAGGCTCTAATCTGCAATAGAGATGTGATACACTCAACATGTGAACGGAATGAAAACTTCATGTAAGACTTTGGGAAATGGGGGAGCATGAGAAGAGACTTGGAAAAATGCGTGGATAGTGTTTGACCTTCCTTTTCAACAAGTAACTGCAGTTGGTAAAGACCTAATTGTTGTACTTAGTTTGTGTATGGAGGAAGCCTTAATATAGTGGTTTCTTTTCATGAGCATAGGAGAAAAGAATGGGACTGTTAGAGAAGAGAAGGCTTGGGGAGGGATCTTATCAATGTCTACAAATACCTGAAGGGATTTGCAAAAGAGAACAGTGCCTGCCTTGTTTCAGTGGTGCCCAGCGACAGGTCCAGAGGCAATGGCCTCAGAGAACATCAGGAAACACTTTTTCACTGTGAGGGTGACAGAGCACTGGCACAGGTTGCCCAAAGAGGTTTTGAAGTTTCCATTATTGGATATATTCAGAAAA
This sequence comes from Lichenostomus cassidix, assembly GCF_008360975.1. Lineage (NCBI taxonomy): Eukaryota > Metazoa > Chordata > Aves > Passeriformes > Meliphagidae > Lichenostomus > Lichenostomus cassidix. The sequence goes on along the minus strand of NC_139482.1, from coordinate 100,642,418 downwards.
AGCCATCTGGACTCAGTCCTGGGCAAGCAGCTCTGGGTGGCCTTGCTTGAGAAGGGGAGTTTGACCTAGATGACTTCCAGAGGTCACTTCCAAATTCAACCAGTCTGATTTAATAGTACTACTCTTTACAATGCTGTGTCCTTATTTCTGATCTTGCTCTCCAGAATCTGTATCCTAAAAAAATGTGGAAATGCACCTGTATCATTTAGGAGCACATCAGTGCATGCAAGTCTCAGATAAATGGCACATTGTCAGACAAATGTAATACTAGGGAACATGTGATAAATTCCTAAGTGCTCAGGAGTCCTAGAACTGTGTAAGCTCTTGATGAAAACTGTTAAATTCTCCATGGCACAGAATTAGATGAAGCCCATTCAGGAAAACAGAAAACATTAAAGGTGCATGATCTTATTTAGTGCTCACCTCTGCTATAAGCCTTTACAATATATTGTGAAACATTGCTGTAGCTGCATTTGCAGCTTCCCATATAGTCTTTATTATTCCTCTTCATGTGTGGAGCATTTAAGAGTATCAGTTTAGAGATGATACACTGAAAAGAACAGCTGCCCTAGACAGAGAGGGAGACTTTAATAAATCAAATGCATTTATTTGCAAAAGAAATTTAGATGAAGTACAGTTGTTAACTATCAAATAGCTACAGAAGGCAAAATAAGCCTGCAGATTTGAGAAGGAAAAGCTAAGTTATGGAAATTGTGGAATTGATCTGTGCAGCTAAGACATGGAAAGGTCTGTAAGGGGAAAAAATAATAAAAGTTGTACAGTGTTTCCAATCAGTTTTTCCTCCATCAGCTTCTTTTTGAGAGCTTCCATTAAAACTGGTAGAAAACCCTCACCAGCACTACATGGGAGTCATCAAATCCTTTTTCTGGGTCAGTCTAAAATAATGGGAATCATGTTCCTAAAAGCTCTTTTGCGTTATTTTGTAAACCACACAATAAGCAATAAATTAATACTTAATAAAACATTAGCGTGTTCAGTCAGTCATCGTTCTGTAATTCCTGTTCTTATAGGAGAGTCATCCTTGGTGGAGCAGTATTTATCCACTGTAGTTTTATACTGGATTTGAAACTGTGGTGAGGGCACATGCTTTCAAATTGATGGTGGCAGTCATATTGTCTGCTTTGGGATATAGACAGGATAAGCAAAGGTGATCCCTGGACAGACCAACAGATGTAATTGAAGTATTTATCCTTGCAATATTTCCATCTTAAAATTTCTAAATCCAAGAATAGCTATGGACCAGACATGTTCGGAGTCCTTCACTGATGATATATACTTCACTTCAGTATGCAAGTGTCTTGCAATGTTAAGGTTTTTCATTAAATCCTTTGCTACTTAATAAGAGTGTAGTGTGGCAACTGCAAAGTCACTCTCAGTTACTGGAGGAAATTATCAAAGTGGAAGTCAGCGGAGGCAGCTTCTTTGTTCTAAATACACTTTTAAAGCTTTTATTATTAGCTAGCTGTGTATTACTTTTAACATCAAACCTCAAGTATAGCATGTATCTTCCCACAAACTTGCCATTTAATTAGAAACATTCTCAGTTTGAAAACTGTATAAAATTTGGAATTAAACTTAACTATAGGTATTTAAAGGAAACCCTAATGAGCTGCTTAGAGACAACTAAAAATCTTGTGCAGGAACATTTTCTGGTGGAAAAGGATTTTCATTAGAAGTGAGATTTTATTATAGGAAAATGTTACTTTTTTCAAAACCTCCAAATTTTTATTTCCTGAAAATAGAAGAACTAATTCAAATTTGATGTTTACCTAGAAGATCACCTTAAAAATACCTTGATAGAATACCTTATTTTGGAAATACTAATTCAAAATTCTCTTTCTTCCATTTTGATTCAGAATTGTATATAAAATGAAAACATGGAAATCCAGTACAAATCAAAATAATGTTAAAATGGATTAATAATGTGTTTTAATGTGCAAATGTTTTAATTCTACAGCAAGCTTCTTGATGAGTTTTGAAGTTTTTAAAATTAATGTTTCATGGTAAAAGGAAAAACAGACTGTTGTTTTAGTCTCTTGTTTATTAAGGTATTAACCAGAGTGTTCTTACTCTACCTATTGTAAATTTGAACATAATTGTCAAACTGTATTAACAGTGTTAAAAATACGGATTTTGATAACAACACCATACATTTTCTCAAGATATAATTTCACGTATTTCTCAGTAAATAATTTTTAATAGGAAATAACAGGAATACATAATGATTTTTAAAAGTGATTAAATTATTATCAATATTTTTGATAACTTTCCCAAATATATTTAATAACTTTAGTACTATGAAATTTTCATCTGGAATATATAGTTTTTATTCAAGCAGCTCAACTGTAACTGTCAAATGAGAAGGTATTTTACAGTGGTAAATATGTCCTGAATAATTTCCTAACAACCCATTTTTACATGTTTTTCTTCTTCTTTTCCTGAAGCATAGAGATAGTCCTGAAAACAATCCAGATACTCCATTTGAGTTCACACCGGAAAACCTAAAGGTATGCAGACAAAGAAAAGGTTCAATACACAGACTTTGTCTTTAGATCAGTACTGATTTGTTTCCTTCTTGCCCTTTAAAAAGCGAATAGAAGCAATCATAAACAACTACCCAGAGGGACACAAGTCTGCAGCTGTCATGGCAGTGCTGGATTTGGCCCAAAGACAGCATGGATGGCTGCCCATCTCAGCCATGAACAAGGTATTTAGTGCTTAATTATTTTTCAAGCATAATTTTACTGTTTTCTTTCAATATCTTACTAGAATATTAACATTAATTAATCAAAGCTTACTAATGTGGGAATTTGCATGCGGCACAGAATTGTGAGATTTCCCTATGAGACTACATTTTTAAAAACAAAAGGGAAAACTAATGCAGAAAACTCAGGGCTTCAGTTTACATATTAGCCCATTGCTAGAAACTACAGACAGAACAAAATAAAAATTAGATAAAACCTATTCAGATAGGCTCTTCCAGAATGATCCTAGAATTAGGAACAGAAACTTGATTTTGTTAACTGTTGAATTTGGGGAAAGATAAAAAAGGTCATGTCAGTTGAGTTTTCTTCCTTCCAGATTAATGGCATTTCACACATTGCCTGGATTACACTTAATCTCCAGGCCTCTAAAGATTCTTCAGAGCAGTGTTACTGTAGTAGATGTCAGGAGTGTTGGGTAACACAGCAAATGCCCAGAAGACTTGTCAGGTTAATTATTAAAATTGTTTCAAAATAAGCAGGCAAACAACTACACTGCTCCAGAGTGAGAGGCTGCATGATACTAACCAAATACCAAGAAATAAAAAACTCTGGTTTATATTCACAGGAATAAATCTACTGTACTTTGGGTTACAATCTGGCATATCATCAGTTTTAAATACAATTTAAGGTGAGGATTGTGAGCATTAGAGAAATTACTGAAGGAGTTAAATGAGTATTTAAAGAAAGGCAGCTTACGTCTGCTGCAGTTTCTACAGCAAAACATAAAGCCTCAAAGCTCCATTAATGCTGTCAGTATATTTTTGTTTACTTAAGTTTCAGGTTGATATTATGTTTAAAATGATCTTAAGGCTTTTAAGTGAACAAATATTTTCCATGATTTGTTATTTGCCTGCTATAGAAACTGGAACATAGAACAGTTACACTATTGAAACCAGAGCCAGTTATCAACTTGAGCAGTTTGCCAGGGTTCCAGGTTAATGAGGTCAGGGATACTTGCACCAGAACTGGCTCCAGGGATATCATGCTTCACTCCCTACTTATTAGCTGTGACAGGAATCTGCAGATGTAGCCCTGGTGTGTCACAGAACCTGAGGGAGACCTGCTCTATATAAATTAGGTGAGCATAGTACCAGTTTACAAGTATTCCTTACCAAAAGGCTTAGATGGATTAGTGTGGCATGCTTGTACAGGTTTGTTCATTCACACAGCACAAGTGCCCTGTGAGCTGGAGTTGACAGTGAAAGCCCAAACCCAGCTGACTCCTCGCATCCACTTTCTGACAATAGATGCTGGAGGGGAGCTGACTTGAGCTCCTCACTGTGCTCGTCCATGGCTCAGTGGAGTTAGTGCTCAAGCAGGGTGATGCCAGTCAGTCAGAGTAACTCAGTTATCTGGTCTTGGCAGGCAGAATACTTTTGTGCTCTTATACCCACACCCACCCCCTTACCTGTTACTGCAAACAGGACAGGTGACTTTACTGAAATGGTTTGCTAAATGCTTTTACTGCTGCCCTCTGAGAATTCAATATAGTATGTTTCCCCCGCCACAGGTTGCTGAAGTTTTAGACATGCCTCCCATGAGAGTCTATGAAGTAGCAACCTTCTACACCATGTACAATCGCAAACCTGTTGGGAAATACCACATTCAGGTCTGCACCACCACGCCATGCATGCTGCGAGACTCTGACAGCATTCTAGAAGCCATTAAGAAGAAACTCGGTATGACGCAAATTTGTAATATGCTTTTTGTATTTTCTTTTACTTCAGTATATTAAAGGTAAATTCTTCATATAGTGGAAGAAAAAACTGGCTTTGTTTGACTTCATAAGGTTCACATGGGCCCACCTCTTTAGCCTGTCAAGGTCCCTCTTGATGATAACATGATGTTAACATAATTTATAAATTCTCCATTGAAAAAGGCAGTTGAGAAGGATGCATCATACGGGATGTAAGGAGTACTTGTGTGTGGGTTGGGGTTTTTTTCCTTCTTTTTGGGTGGTTATGAGGAGAAGAGAGGGTAAGATCAGCAACTAACAACTCTTCCCCTGCTGTGAAAAGCTGTGTTAACTTTTTCTAAAAACCAGTGATAAGAGCTGCAGAACAGCTGCCTATTACCTGTCATTTCATATCCTCTGTTGTATGAAAAAGGTGTATTTAGATGAAATGTCTTGTTACTGCAAATTCAGCTTAATTTCAACTGAAACTCTCTGCTTGAGAAATGAAAGCAGTAATGATGATTCTGTAGTTTTTACCGAGAAAGGCCTTACAACTTTTATTATTTCCCACCCTTTCCTACTAATAAATGGAGGAAAACTGCTTTTCAGCATTCTTCCCTCCATGGAGTATTTTGTAGAGATCACTCTTGAGATAGGACTTGGACTAACTTGCCTCTGGGGAAGGTCTGTATCTGTAGCAGAACAATAACATGCCATGGATGCTAAGTATGTATACAGTTCAGTAAATCATCTTTTGTGTATAAACTTGGAATTTGTTTATGAATTTGTAGCTTACAATGCTTGGATCTTGGTTAGTTTGGGAATATTCAACGCTATATTAATGCATTTCGTATCAGCACATAAAAGCTATGTTTCCCTATTTTTCCATTTTATTACATTATTAAAAATGTTGAGTAGATCTGCTGTGTTTCTTAGAATTGTCATTTCCTGGTTATTTTTCAGTAAATCATACCTGTAAACAAGGTGTCACAAATGTATCTGAAAACTAACTTCATGGTTTATTACAAACTTCTGTCTAATGGAAACATTTTGGACTCATTTAAGGGGGTTTAACTTTGCAAATGCTTTTAAGGCCAGAATACAAGAAATGCAGTGTCCATGGAATAATTAGATTCATGTTTTATTACTCTTGTTTATAGCCATTGCTGAAGCTAATTAATTTATTGGTTTAGGTATTAAAGTTGGGGAAACAACACCTGATAAGCTCTTCACACTGATCGAAGTGGAATGCTTAGGTGCTTGTGTAAACGCACCAATGGTACAAATAAATGACAATTACTACGTAAGTACTACATTCCTTTTTAAAAGATTAAGCCTCTTTGCTGGCTTACCTGTATTTTCCAGTTATTCCAGATTCTGCATTTTTCTAATTCCCGTTGGCAGGGATAATTCATTACCTACAGAATATTTTAGTTTCTTCGCCTCTTCCTAGAACACTTAATCTTTATCAGGTGTATCAGTGTATTTTTCATTTCAGTTATTGTCTTGATTATACAAGAGGAGTGATGCATTTTTTTTGATTGTGGTCTGCCCATATATTTGGAATTTTTAAATAGGTATTTGTTATGCTTTTGAAAGCACTTTAAAGAAGTCTGTTGGAAAATATGGACTAGTTGAGGAAGTGTTGTCTTGGAATTTTTTTATTGCAGCTGACACCATTCTGCAGTATGTGTCATGTCATGTGTGTAGTGGGTAGGCAGAGATCCAACTCCCTAATACCAGGAAGCTGAAAACACAAACCCTTGTGCATGGCCTGCATCTACATTGTTTAACGTAATTTCTGCAACTACACATGAAACAAAAATCTCAACGTTAAAATGACAGTAGACTTTTCAATTTACTTAATTCTTTAAGCCAGGATGTGTGTTAATGGATAGGATCAAAATTACCTGCGCTAGGGTCACACAGAATAGTCACTGATCTGATAAATTTGAAGTGCTGCAGTTAGCATAACTGATGACTGTCAGCTTTTTCAATGATTTAACTTTTTTTTTACAGGAAGATTTGACACCCAAAGATATTGAAGACATAATTGATGAGCTAAAGGCTGGCAAAGTTCCCAAACCAGGCCCAAGGTATGCTGTATTTATAGTAAACTATAACATATAATATCCTGTATTTATGTATTTGTTACATTGGTCACCCACATGAAGGATGATCCTTCTGAGAAACTAAGTTACTCTTCTAGTGATTTGAGATCACAGCTTCCATCTAAAAAATATTAATTTACTGAACAGAAGTGCATGCATTCAAAGCCAAAACAAACCAGAATGAACTGAGAATTTGCATCTTCATGCTCCTCTGGTCAGTCATCAAGAAATGTGAAAACATGAATTCTGATTTGTCTTAGTACTTAAAAGGTGAATGGTGTCACCTGTTGGAAATTTATGTCTAGATCATTTAAACCAACAAATGCCTGTTGGTTGGTTGTGTTGTTTTTTTCTGATTTCTCACAAAAGCCAAAGATTGTAAATTTTTGAGAAGGTTATTATTGCTGAACTTTTCTTACCTGTTATTTCCAGCTGTTCTTTGTTAGCACACCCACGTTTGTGTCAATGGGGAAATTAATTTGACTTGTTACCTATTCCCCTTGTTTCAATAAAAATGTTTTGAATACAAGAACAATTATCTTAAAACTGTTGTAGTTTAAAAAAACCACAGGGAAGCATCTGTAACAAAACCATTGATTGATATTTGTTGCTGCCTAGCCAACCTATAAATGAATATAAAAGAAAACAAGTGGTTCTAGCTTGCATGTCAGTTATGAAATTATTTGTGAAATCCTTTGACTTTAACCAGCTACATCACACTTTTTTTTAAGGTTTAAATGGGAAGAATAAAAAAAATAGTCGCTTCAGCCTTAAGTCACATTTGTGACTGTGGTTCTATCCAACAGTTAAACAGAATCTCAGTTTTTATCAATACCAGTAATGAATAAAACTGCTTTTATTTTTCAGGAGTGGACGTTTTTCTTGTGAGCCAGCTGGTGGCCTTACTTCTCTTACTGAACCACCCAAAGGACCAGGTTTTGGAGTTCGAGATGACCTCTAAGGATTTTTGTAATATAAGATGAACTGTCTGAAAAGAATAAAGTATCTTCAATCTCAGTAAAATTACATACATTCTAATATTTTTGTTTAACAAAAAAAAACCCACTAGCAATTACACTAACTTAATATGGTTTTAACTACAGCACAATTTAATCATAATTTTCAAACTGTAAGTGGTTCTGTAGACTGTGTAAAGTGACTCACTGAAAGAGTCTACTTAACAATCAACGAGAGGTGAAAAGTTGCATCTTTTGATCCATCATTGAAAATTCTTTCAGCTTTTTCTGAACCTCTTTGTAGAAGCAACAAAACTCACTAAGTTACAAATCTGGCAGATGCACAAGGAATCAAACTGAAAGGAGATTACGTGACAAAACTTCATCACGTTACTTTTATTTGCAGTTTATAAACACTCACGAACAGGAAAGGTTATCTGAGCTGTGTTGTGTACAAAAATCTTGTAGGTTCAGTAAGAAGTGGTCCTTAAGCTTAATTCTTCTCATCATTCAGTAATCAGGAAAAATGTCAATCTCCAAACAGTAGTAGTGCTCTACTAAAAGAATGAATAGCAACAAAACCCAACATCTTGTGCAAGTTTATTTAGTACAAATACGGTATGGATTTGGGGGAAGACAAAATATACTAGAACAGTTCAACATGTGTCTAAGGGTAATAATATCCGATACTGGATCTTTGATTCACACATCCTTCTTTGACCTTACCTACTGTGTACCAGCTACCTTCAAGAACTAATCTGTGTGAAATGGAGGAATTTCTTTCAATACAAAAAAAGATTTTTTTTTTTAATTGATGGCATATTGACACTTAATAGCTATGCTTATAAAATTGGGCAAATGCTTTAGCTGTACAGACATACATTTTCACCTAAATTAGGAAATGTGGACACATCAGTTACCTGAGACCATATTGTGTCTGTCTCTTCTAAAATCTGCTATGGAACTTCTGTTCTTATTACAATTGATGAGATCTATGGATCTTAATTGTATTATTTGTAATTTTATTCTGTATTATATTTAGTTTGGTTTGATAGTCCGATTAATAGTATTTTGCCAAACTATTCTCCTGAGTTAAATTTTGTTTTTACAGATTACCTGCATAATCTCATGTAGTCTGTTCATGCACCACCTTTATTTCAATAGGCTCTGTGAAGTTCATTCACACAGTTAAAAAAGCATTATTACTGTCGATAGTTCTGGGAACGAAATATATCTGTGAATCATTTATACAGAAAACTAGGTATCTCTTGCATATTCCTGTGTTAATAATATGAAATAATTGAATTGCATACAAATGGAAAAGTAAATTCAATAAATACATACAACTCGTTAAGTGAAGCAGCTTCCAAACAAGCATGAAAAAAGTCTTGTGTAAAAGGAGTACAGAACATAGTGCATAGCAGAAAATAGTACATGGATTGAAATCTTATCTGTCATTTAAAGTTCCTGAATGCTCTTCTGAAAGGTCATTCCATGTTTGTAATAGCCACAGGCCTTGTAGCAGGCCAGGCATCTGGCACTATGTGGCACTGTCTCTGGAGACATGAAGTAAGGCAGACGGCATATTAAATCTTGATGCAGAGACACACTCATTTTAGTATCCTGGTCTGACTCAGCCGTTTGTTCAATTTTAACAACAAAGCTGTATTCTGGTTTGTACAGCCTTACCTTATTCTAAGCTAGTGTGAAAGAAGGCAACTGTTTTTGAAGTGTATGTTGAATACAAGTGATGATGTTGCATGCATTGTGGAACTATCCTGTGCTACAGTTATTCATGGTTTTGTATGTAACAGTGCAATCCCATGGGATTCCATAATCCTATCAAAGGGAAACAGTTTCAGAAGCTTGAAACTTCCAAGTATACAAAAACAAAGCTCTAGAATGCCAGACTCTGCCCATTTGTAAAGCCAGACAATTTGTGGCCTTATCCCACTTTTCTCCCCAGTTCATTCCATCTGCACGTGACAGTTTTGATGTCTGTCTCATGAGCAGAACATGGACCTCAACAGTTCCCCATTTATTGGAGATTGTTCATGATGTTCCATAGACAAGTTGTCACTCATTTTGATGCAACATGTAAGAGTTTGCCAATTACTTGACTAGAATAGGATAATTTATATTATCCCTACTGCATGGCACAAATCTGATACATCACTCTTCAAACTGAGTATTGTAAGGCAGCTGCAGGACTGTGAAATAATTGAAAAGAAATAAGAAGATAACCATTAACTCTTCTTTCTCATCTCTACCCACTTCCTTCATCAGTTATAAGAGGCTTTATGGTCCTGGTTTCTCCTCAAAAAAAGTTTGGCAATTTTGTATTAGGATAAATGGTTAAAATCACATCTTGTGTTATTTTAGATTTTATTGAAATTTGAACATTTCAAACATCTCAACTAGAAATACATATTCTGCATTATTTGTTACATACAGATGTTCACTACATACAATAAATTTTTTTCACAATGGTAATTTATACAGGATTGTAATGAGAATTAACAAGGTGATCTTTATGGAGGAGTTCCAGAATAGTGCAAAAATTGATATATCCAAGTTCTTTTTTTTTGTTTTTGGATAGCTGCAGATAATACCTTGTGCTTGCTTCCACTAGTAGGGGAAAAAAAAAGTGTACTTTACTAGTAGTAGAACATTGTAGGTAACAAGTATTAATTAACAGGACATAATTTTCATTCTCCTCAGTACTGGAGGGTTACTAATATTGATTCTAGGCAGTAGCACTAACCTGTCAAATACTTACACACTTGTAATTCTGCAGTTTCAGTCTACCAGTTAATATCCTTGGTCATAAGAGTACTGGGTGGTGAGTTAAGCAAAAAATGAATCAACTAGAGCAACAGTCAACACATTCCTGAAACTGGTACTGCAGTACCAACAGAACTGATTCTGTATTTGCCTCTCCTTGAATGACAGAAAAATTAAAAGAACTCACATACTATATTCTCTAAAGGTGGATGAAAAAGAAGTGAAAGAAATGGGAGGAAAACAAAGACTACCTTGAGAAGATTTTAAATAGGTACTCTTGAGAAAGGAAATGTGATTTAGGACACAGAAGCAGAAGGCACCTGAAGAATCCCCTGGAGTGCAAGAGTGGGAGGTGATGGTTCTTTCCTTTGGTGAAGACAGAAGAAGTGTGGAGTAATAGGAAATTCTAGATACGCAATGATGCATTTGATGTTGGATAACAGAAAGGATTTCCACAACCACCACACACTACTAGAAAAATGTTATCTGGAACAGTGTTCTGTCATTAAGTAGGAAGAAGCGGTGAAATCCCATTTCACCTTTGTAGGATGTTTGCTGGCCCTACAGGCTGACCTGCCAGTTACCTCCTAGAGCCTGGTGCACACACCTTCACCAGCGTGACATCCTGCAAGTTCTTATGTTAGATTATTGTACTGCAGTCTGAAATTCTCAGTCCTTCAGTCACTAGACTGAATTCAGTGTTGACACAGTTCAACCCCACGCTGGACCTGTTTGTCTTAAGACCAGCAGTTCACAGGGCTGGTAACAGGATGTTCCCCTGGGGAGAGTAGACCAAGGGAAGTACTGTGCACACCAACACTGTGCAGCTACAAAAGCATCTTGCAGTTGTGCTAGATGTAAATGGGTGGGGCTGCTGGAAACAAGGAGCAGAAACAAATGTAGGGGTAGCAGTCAACTGACTGATGCTTTTCATTAATTCAAACAGTAGTTCCTATAAAAGGCTTAAGGAAATGTATTTTTTTAGTATCTGATAGATGTTATCAGATCTTAACATCTGCTGCTGCAGATGTCGCTCATGAAACTCCTTCCCTGTTTGCTGGTTGTGAACGCTTCCTAACACACACCAAACTCCTGGAACTGTACACCACTCATGCACCAGGCTCAAAATGCAGTATCACAATGCAGGCCACACCTGTAGCATGTCATATCTTACAGTGTGAATCCCAGCATAATATCATGAGAATAAAGATTATCCTGCCTTTGGAAACTCCTCTTACTCCACCTATGCTGACATTTCAGATGCTGGCTGCTCTTCAACAAGCTTGCCACTTCTAGTGACAGCCTCTGCCATCAACCTAACACAAAAGAATATGAAGGCAACTCCCTTTGTTACATGGTCACTGATGCTGGCAGAGCTGTTCCTGGCCACTGGACAGTACTCACTGTACACTAACAGACTCAAATGAAAGGGGAGGCAGTTGCTTTACAACACAAATGACCTGTACCAATATTTGTACGGAAGATTGTGAAAGCAAGTGAGAGAAGTTTGTCTAAACAGTAAGCTGTGGAGCATGGGAATATGAGAGATTTGTGATGCCATCCTCTATCCATGCCGGTACGTCATGGGTAGGGATCAGAATATACGGCAAGTCCACACAATAGGTGGCCTCAATCAAAGTAATCTTTTAATTCTGGGGGGCAAAAAAAATCACTCTTCTGATTAATAGAAAATATTAAGGAATTTCTACCTAGTAACAGGTGAAAGTAATCCAGTAGCAGTGACCACGGCAATTAAGATTGTGCCAAAGGGCTTTGTGTAGGTGCCTTGTCAAAATACTACCCCTGGCAGCCTTTCAGCACCTCTCAGAAGCACTGTGGAGAGCACTACTCGAGAACCCACGAGTACAGCACCAGACACGTTCCTTAAGTCCTGCCACATACTACTATTCTTACAAGCAGATGCACAACTTTTCACGAGTACAAACGAATTCCAAGGCTGCAACTAGGGCTAAATAGTCTTCAGCTTCCGTAGCCCCTTTATATGACGTCGGGCTCATTTGTGCAAGCAGGGAACCCCAAAAACACTAGTTTGGAAACCCAGAAGTTGTCTTGTCCTGCAGCTCCTTGCCTGTCCCGCCCGGAGGGAACGGCGGGCGGGGGGAAATTGTGCCTGATGGGGGAGAGAGACGGGAGACGATGCAGCACCGACCAGCAGCACTGACCAGACCCCCAGGCGCGGCGGGATCGGCATCCCACAGCCTTTCCCGAAGGCGAACGGCCACCCCGGGCTTTCCGGCACCGCGCCACACGCACCTGCGTCCGGGGGCTTCTCCCAAAAGCTGCGTGGCCTTTAGCCGCAGCCCCTCCGCGCCCGGCAATGCGATGGAATGGGGTAGCACGGAATGGGCTGAGCTGCACCCGCCGCGCACGCGCACTGCGCCGGACAGTTAAAACTCACTGCGCCATCACCGCCGGAAAAACCCCTCCCCGCGGAGGGAGCGGCAGCGGCAGGACGGGGCGAGGCGGGGCGCGCTGGTGGCTCTAGGTCGGCTCCCGTCCCGCGGCGGGGACCGGAAAAGCTCTCGTCCGCCACCTCGCCCCATGACCAGCCGGGGCCGCTGCCGCCATTTCCAGAAGGTTCCAGCAGCCGCGGCCCAAGAGGATGCGCGGCTGCCCCCGGCAACCCCCCCCCCTTGCGCATGCGCGGTGCTCGCGCCCTATACCCCGTCCCAGCCCCGCGCGTCGGTGGCACCCCGCGAGCCCGTTATTTCCCGTCGCCCCGCGGGCGGCCGTGCCCGTCTCCTTCGGGACGGGGCCGGCACCGAGAATGGAGAGAAGAGCTCCGCTGTTCCCCCGCCCCGAGCGCGCTGTCGTTGGCAGCAGCGCCGCTCGCCCGCGTCCCGAGCCCTGCGCGAGGCCCACGTGGGCGGCGCGCGGCCAATGGGAGCGCCGCTGGGAGGGGGGCGGGGGGAGCCGAGCGGCGGCGCGGGGTGTGAGGGAAGGAGGGAGGGAGAGAGGGAAGGAGGGAGAGAGAGGGAGGGAAGGAAGAAGGGAGGGAGGGAAGGAAGGAAGGAAGAAGGGCGGGCGGGGTGTTTGCAATCCCCGGCAGCCCCAGCACCCGGAGCCGCGGCTGAGCCCCAGCCCCTGGGCACTGCGGGTGGCACCCGCTGCCCTGCCCGATTCTCCGCGGCCGCGCCGTCCACAGAGCCAGGAGGAGGAGGAGGACGCGTCCCGCCGCCGCGCTCCCGGCTGAAGGTAAGGACCGGAGCGCACCTTCCCGGCGCGCGGCGGGGATCCCCGGCCCCACCCGGTGCCCGCGGGGTGCCGCCCCCTCGTCCCTGAGCCCGGGTAGTGCCCGCCTCGGCGGTGTCACCGCTGCCGCCGCGTCCCCCCGGGCAGCGGGCACCGCGCCTCCCGCCCGGCTCCGTCCGGCCGCCGCTGTCAGCCCGTCAGCGCCGCGGCGGGAGCCATGGCCGCCGCTGTCACCGCCTGGCCCGCCGAGCCTGGCCCCTGCCCCGGCGTGGGGGGCCCGCCGCCTACGGGAGGTTCCCGCGGCAGGCAGGGCCGGGAATGTGTGGGGAAGGCAGGGAGGCGGCATGAGGGAGCGGTGCGCGGGTGCCGAGCGCGGCATGGCAGTGTACACACACACGGCACACATAGCACACAGACACACACACGCACAGAGCACACACGCCCCGCCTCCGTGTCGGCAATTTCGGCTGCTCCCTGCAGCCTCGGGAGTTCTCTGCCGGTGCCGGCCCCGCCGAGGCTGCTCGGCAGGATAACGCATTCGCTCCTTCCCTGGCAGCGCCAGGCAGCCGCCGGTGTGCATAGAGCGCGGCAAGTCGCGCTGCACAGGTGACAGCAGGCAACAAAGGAAGGGCAAGGAATGCGAGAATGCCAGGCTCAGTTGCTCAGTTCTTCATTCTAGTTCTTGTCAGACTCTCGAGGTACCATTGATAATATTCAGTCTTGTTTGGTTGGGTTTTTTTGTTTTGGTGGGGCTTTTTGTGGGGCGGATGTTGGGTCTTTTTTTCCCCTAAAGGCTGTGTATCCGGTAAGAAATGAAAGGATTTTTATTTTATATACTTTAAACTCCCAAATAAAATTAATATTTGGCAGAATCACAGAATCAATTAGATTGTAAAAGACCTCTGAGGTCGTTGAGTCCAACTTGTGACCAAACACCGTCGTGTCAAGTAGACCGTGGTACTAAGTGCCATGTCCTGTGTTTCCTTAAACACCTCCAGGGACATTGATTCCACCACCTCCCTGGGCAGCACATTCCAATGTCACTATTATTTTTAATATCGGTGTTATTAACTAGAGCTCCTGTGCAGATTGCCTGGACACTGTCGCTGTGTTCCATGCCTTTCTTCTGCAGGCCATGTGTTATGGAAGAAAGGGAATCTTATGCCACTGAATTACAAGGTAATCATGGGATAAAACAAATCCTTAATGGAGAAAAGTGAGTGAGTGGTGATGCTTATAGGAACAAAAAGCTATTGGACAGATGTGGAGCAGTCCAAATGTACTTATGTTCCAGGAAAAAAATTGTCCAGTCTTGGAATGCTAGGTAGGAAAGGGTGAGATCATTATGTCTATAAGAAATCATTCACTATTATTAAAATAATTCGTGTTTATTGACAAGTCATGATTTGGAGGTTGGGGACACTTCTTTGTCTCTAATTTCAAAACAGCAAGGGTTTGGGTGTTTTCCAATGTACAAGTTGATGGCAGTTTGGTTGTCCTCAAGTCTTGGTTACTGTAGGTAGGGACATCGTGAGCTACTCACAGGTGCTGTGCAGCTGTAAGGAACCAAGCATCCTGTGCTTTCTTTCCTTCTTCTTCTCAATCCTTTGCTATAGTTTGGTAGGTGAAAGTCCTCACAGCAACAGATCTTCAAAATTATCTGAGATGCCAAGGTATTTAAACTGTTATTATTTGAGGTTTGTGCAGGTGTTAGGTGTCTCTTGCTTTTCTTCATTCTTTAAGATGGAAATTCAGACTCCCAGGTGACCTTGTGACTTGATCGGATGGAGACCTTAATTTCACCCTCTGTGAATTTAGTAGGTTTCTGTGCAAGCTTGAAAATAAAATTGCAGGGTTTGAGGTACAGCAGAATACTTCTTCAGGAAGGTAGTGATGAACCCATTGACTGTCTGTGTCTTCTTACACCCCACCTCCCCCTCAATAGTTCTGCTTTTCTCTGTGTGTCTTGTATGCTAAAATGTCAAGGAGTACCAATGTATTTCTTGGCGCCCAGAGTGCCATGGTGGCCTTCATGTGGCAATGTCAGGTTTTTTAGTGTGTGGTATGTCAGTCCCTTTTCCTATTTCCTGGCTTTTCTGTAGTAATCACTGAGTGCGGGCAGTTGATCAGAGAGCCTTTGGTTCTTTCACAAAGATGACAGCTCAATCTTTCAAATATAAATATTTCTGGCTTTCTATTGCCATCTCTTTGTGTGTTCTTCTCCCACCCAGAGGATTATTCAAAATCATTTGTTAGCTCAAAATACTACAGGCATTAAAGCTTAGGACAGATGTTGTGTAAGAAAGCAAGCCACATACCACAAACTGAAGTCTGTGTGCAGTTTCTTCCAACGGGCTTGCACAATAGGTGACTTCTTAAGAGGAAAGGGCCTTTTAATAAGCAGGCTAAATGAGTGCTTGTATGAAGCTTCCGTGTTTGCTTGGCATTAGTTGCTGGAGGTACTGCTATGTTACCACTTTACTTTAGGATTAAAAGCATACACTGAAAGCTGAATACCTGTGTTTATAAATTAGTGGTCAGCAATCATAGTCTCAAACAATAATTTCTTTGCACCCTTAGGTGTCTGTTTAAATTGCTACAAACTCCTTAAGCTGTTGAAGTTTTAACTAGGTGGAAGGTCCTGGATATCCTTTTTAGTGGAAATATGGGCACCAAGAAATGACTGAGCTAGAACTTCTACCTCAGGATTGGACATGCAGACAGGAAAACAGTTTTTATTTGTTGAACTGATCTACCATGTTTAGACAATCTTAGGCTGATGAAATTGCCTGGGAGACTAGTGCAGTTGGTCCTCTTGAAAATTGGAAAAAACTATTGATCACAAAATATGTAATGATTAACCTGCTACCACACTGTTAATATACACACTCAGAACAACCCACTTTTGACATTTTTTGGATCTTATCTTATGAAGTGATGGACCGGGCATGAATGTTTGGTGTTTCTTCTGTTCCATGTTCTATTGCAGATGGAATATTATAAGTGTTGATTGGTCATTTAGTCTCCAAATCAAACTATTTTTTTAACTACATCATTAGACTCTACTTAGACTCTAGTGACAGATGGTATGAAATAAATATTAGCACAAACTCAGTCTTGCATTTTGTGCTATTACATTGAATGGTTTTATTAACAGAATAACAGAAGTCAGAGCTCTGCTAACATCTTCAGGTTTTTTCTTGTCAGTTCGTTATTATTTCAGAATTTAGAAAAGTCTTAGAAGTTCTTGTGTAAGCTTATGGAGGCAGCTGAGGACCTTCATTGCCACCTTGCTTAAAGACTAAATATTCATGTAGAGACATGAAGCCCTTTAGAGTATGACTTTGCCTTGGTTTATTTTAGGTTATTTCCCTGGATCTGATGAAGCATCCTTAATTCTGCTGCAACTGCTTTTACCTTTAACGAGTAACAAATGAATAAATGTTCCTCAGTTTCATGGCTTCTAATCAGAGTGCTCTCGGTAGTGATAGTGTCACAAGAGGATTAATTTTCACACTAGTTTATGTTAAGAAAAGCCATTAGCAATGTTAGAGACAGAATTATGGGCTATATTAGAGGCAAAAACTAAAAATGCACACTGAGGAGGAAACTTTTATATATTCTTTTTCTCTAGTCCTGTCATCTGCTTTCTACCTGTGAGTAGCTTGGTGGAAATGGAGAGTATTGGAGCAACTCTTTCCTTGCCTTATGTCTTGCATTTGTGAGGCAGGAAAGCATCAGAGGTAGAAAGCACCTTTTTCCTCCATCTCTGGGCTTCAGAATGTATTCAGTACAACAAACCCCACATAACTTACACATTTCCAAGCATGCTGTGGTAGATCTTAAAAAGTTCCATTGTTGGATGGCAGCAGAAATGAGCTTGTGTGTGAAGACATTTCATATGGTTTCTCTTTTCTTTCAAAGCCTTTTGTATTAGTCCTACTTATGAGGCGCCTGTCTCAAAGCTTTCAAGCTCTGTTGGCTAGGTAACTTTCTTAGCTGGTTTGTGGAAATGTCTTCCTGTTTGTTTCCTTCAATACTGTGTGCAACAAACAACTGAGAGAAACCAACTTTCTGTGGTACTCTGTAGTCTGCAGCAGCCTACTAATCTGGGCTCTTTCTGCAAGTTTGATGATAAGGGGAAAATGGGCCTTTCATTTGGTGTTACTCTCTTTTTTGTGTGGGTAATGCTAATCTATTCATCTTTTGACTCAAAGAAGATGAAACAGGTGTCTTGACACCTGTTTTACCTTTTTAAAGCAAATAAAAAAGTCCTGTCTTTTGTCTTGAAAATAACTGGTTCTTTGCTTTCCAGTCCCTTTGATTCTCCAGATGACACAGTAAAACTTTAACGGAAGTTAATTGCAGTACTCACTGTAGTTTTACAGCCCTAAATAGGTGTACTTGTCTGCAGACAGTATTCTGCTTGTTCTGTTTCCACTCCATCTGTTCCCTCACTATCTCTTTTCCCTCGAAGAAAGATTATTTCTGTAAAGGGGCTGACAGATGATTTTGTTGTTATTTTTGTGAGATTTGGTGATGGCCAAGAGGTGGCAATAAAGACTGTTAAATATTTTGCATGTTTCCACAATTTAGCCGGGATAAAAATCTGTTACCCGGGTGGGAACCTGTGAGTGAAGCAGGATTGCTTTTCGTCCTGCATCTACTTTAGATTCTTCTTATGAGTGATAACACTCCAGCTACCTGCTTTACCTGTCCTGAGCCCTGCTAAAGTTGGAGGACTGTGAGTAGGTGTTGGCAGTTCATCTGCTTTTAGCCTGTGAAGGGCCTTTGACTGTGTTTTAAGTAATGTTCTTTCTGGCAGTGCTGCAGACAAGTCATGGATTTTCTTGGCTTTAGACTGACAAATTATCATTAGTTTATGAAGATTTAAATATAAATTACTGAGGTTCTAGTAATAATATATGGTGTAGTTATGAAATCTCTTGTCTTGGAGATCTGTAGGTTTCCAGAGGGAGATTGCTGTAGAAGGAGTTGAAAATTGTTTGGCAGTAGGTTTGCTTATCTTATGTTTGTCAAAGTACTGATAGAAAGGCTTGGTAGATTCTGCATATGCAATAGTTTTTCTTAATTGAAAAATATTTACTTAGCTACATCTTTAAAGAATAACCAGTAGATCAAACTTGATGTTTACAAGTCCACTTCTCCATGTAGTTTAAAGAGAGTATCATATTAAGCTAAACTGTGCAGGTGTTTCCTTTGAACTCATAGCTCATCCTAAAAAAGACCCAAGAGGAAGCACCTGTGAACATACAAGTTTTTAGACTTGTAGATTAAAGGGGAGGACTAATGGATTTTGCAGTAAGTGTCTTTGGCTCCTAAGAGCCAGAGTTCTTGGCTGGCATATTCTTTTATTTCCCTGGAATAGAATTCCTCTTTGTAGAATCAAGGATCTCCTTTATTTTGAGAGACTATGGAGAATAAAGGGCAGTCCCTTTAGGTGCTCCAGAAGTTTACCTGTGTCTAAGAGATGAGCTTGTTTTTCCATGTAAATGTTTATTGACACCTAGGTATTTCCGTCAGTAGGAATGTGATGGTTGCATTCTACACAGTTGTCCTGATACAATTTGAGTATGACACCCATTCTCACAAGCTACACAGGTTCTTCTGGCCATCTGTGTAAGTATTTGCTGGAATAAATGCTGTCCTGATGATGTAGTGTAAGTTTCTGGAGAATGTAGACAACACAAACCTTGTCCTATGCTGAACATATCAGCAGGAGGAGAGACCTGCCTGTAGACATCCTGCTGCTGAGGTACAGAACATGTGCATTTCTGATTACTGAAAGAGAATCATGGACTAGCTGTCATCAGAAGGTCCCTCTGGAGGTCATCTGGCCCACCCCAGGCTCTCTGCAATCTTAGCTAGAGCAGTGTGCTTATGGTCTTGACCAGTTGAACATGGAATTTGGCCCAAGAGTGCAAGTAAAATACTACGTTCCAATTTTAGTTAGTCTGTTGGGATTCCTTGCTGAACTTCTTGTTGATTGCTTGATAAATTATAAAACTCAAACTTTTTTCTTGCTCAAATATATAATAGAACTTTTTTTTCAGCTGTTGTAGGTAATGTGTTTTTCCTAACTAATTTAATTTTTAATAGTCAAAGGATGCATTCTTCTCACACTGCCTGTGTGTGGTAGTCTTGTAAAGCTGTGGTACATTCTCCCAAGTTCTGCTATACAGATTCTTAAGTAATTTTTATCATTTATTTAAATGACTAATTAGCTGGTTGCATAAGTAAGACTTCTTTGCACTTCATTTTGCCTGTTAAAAAGGCAGGTTTTGAAATTTCTTTTTAAAGAAACATAAATCCATATGTCTTCTGCACGTTATTTGTTCTATAACTTACTGGAGAAAACTCTCTTCTGGTGCTTGACTCTGAGTAAGCTTGTGAGTGAGAAAATGAAAGTGAAACGATCTTATTTTCTGTTGCCGAAGGAGAAATATGAAAAGTAGAATAAATTAGTAATAAGAGAATTTACTCAGAAATTATTATTTGAATATAGAGAACATCTGCAAAGGAACTTAATGGTTTTGATCCTTTGGAATTCTTTAAAGAAGAAAAACAACTATTTATTCAAGACATTCTGTTTGTACTGGTTCCTTCTGTTTGTTTCTTTCCAGTGCTTCCTTGCAGAGCAGCCAGCCTATATCAGAACAATAATGCTAGTATTCTCCATGAAAAGACAAAGGGTTAATCTGAGGATAGAGAAATGCACTTGAGAATAATACAATACTGACAAGTGTCCTTCAGATTCATCTTGAATTCTGGCACTGGTTCAGTTCCTTACTGGCCCACATGAAGGAATGCTGCAGAAATAGTGTAAGTGCTTCAGAAGGAATGATGCCCCTTGTCACTATGTGGGAGCCACTCCTGCCACACTGAAATGGGGGTGGACGTCTGACTTCTGGAAGGAAGATTTGTCATCATTCTTGGGAGAGGCAATGCTTTCTTTTTTTTTTTTTTTTTTGTTTGTTTGTTTGTGTTTGTTGATAATGCCAGGAGATAACCAGAGATACCCTATTCCTAAATATTCATTTCTTACAGGTTATCCCTCCCATTTTGTGGTAGGGAATGTGTACCTATATGCATAAAGAGAAGCTTCAACACAAGTCTCAGAATCAGGGAGGAGTTTATGCTTTTAAATAGTTCCTAACCATTCTTGAATGAAAGTATAATCTGGTTTGTTATGCAAGTTCTGCAAACTTTCAGCTTTTGAAATTTAAGCTGTTCAATTTAAAATCACTTTTTTCATAAAATATTAATGCTTTCAATGCAGCACTTCTCTTGGTTATTGAGAGGAAATTACATGATTAAATAGGTGGTGGTCTGCCTTTTTTTGCAAGTTAATACTGGCTTATTGGTAAAGATTCTGCCGTTCTTGTACAATCTGGGATGCCACTGTGATATTAAAGGTCCTATTGTTTTATGCTTTTCTAGAAAAAGTAGCCTTTTTCCAAGCCTATTGTGAAAGTAATTACCTATGACTATGGTTTTGCAAGTTCATGTGTAATACATGTATCCAGTCCACATGCTTCACTATTAAGCAAGCCCACAGCCCTTCATAATAATGGAAATAATGGATAATTCCATAACCTTAAACTGGTAGGGCTTCTGTTCTGAAAGTTTATCCTGAATACAGACATCCCTACTATTCCTGTATAAATCAGAGAGTACTTAGGGTAAAGAGAATTCCTTGGCTCTGCATGTTCCTTTTACTCAACAACTAATATTTGGCATCTCAGACTTGTGAAACTATTTCAAAAATTAAAAAAAAAATCATAGTATTTGATCTTACTTTCTTGTTCCTTCAGATACCTTCTCATTCAGTGCTTTCCTGTTTCAACTCTGTGTTTATATCAAATCTTCTTTAGGGATCCCTGTTGCAAAGCACTGTCTTCCCACTTACCTTTTTTCAGGGTTGTGGCATGCTGTCTGTTTAGGCTGTGTTTGTCAACATTTGTTTTTTCACCCTAAATAACATTATGTAAACAGATTAATTCCTAAGGCCTTTTTTTTTTTTTTTCAGTCAGGAAGGAGTTCAGCATCCTAGAAGGGAGTTGTACAAGAGTCAGCTGGGAAAAGAATTCATCTCCTCCCTCCTTTCTTTGCTTTCTTTCTCTTCTCAGCACCTTACACTGCTTTGGTGGCAGTCTGTTGTTGTCTTCTTTTGGATGGGTCTTGATGCAGATGGGTTTACCCAGGTTTAGGGTCCATGAATTTAAGTAATTATTTGAGAGGGTCCCGTCCTCTGAAAATGACCTTTTTGGATACTTAGTCTTCAATACTCAGTGTACTGAGATGTTAAAGTATTAGAGCCTACCACACTCATTTTCTTTAGCTCTTCCCTGTTCAGTCATCCATGTGGAAGAACATTAAAGGTCATTTGTAGAAACCTGGGATCCTTCTTCTTTTCCTCTGTCATGCTCTGCTAGTAGTTTTCAGGTCTTACATGCCAAGCAATATTTGATTGGTTGACATAGCACCTGCAAGGATATTTTGACAAAATGTTAGTTTTTATGGGTTTTTTGCACTGCTTTGGAAAGACATAAACAGTAATTAATTCCATATGAGCTTGGAAGTGTGATACCAACAAACTGCTTTGATTTTTTTTTTTTTCTTTTTTTTCATAATCTTGATGTGTGGAGTGACATTTGCAGTGGGAGGGTCTCAGAATCTGTTTGAGACTGGAAACTTTAGAGAAAGTCAAGGAAGGAAATGGGAGGAGTGTGTTGCAAAAGAAGTGAAACGAGTGCTTCTTGTCTGTATTTGCATGACTTCTTGCTGTGTTCCACAGTGTGGCTAACCTTTACCTTCTGCTGTGCCAGAAATGCTGTCTGCCCTGTATTAGAGCAGCACTGCTCATTTGCCCTGCTGCACACAGCAGAATTGCATCATGAGTTGATGGGGTTTTGGTTGATATTTTTTATCAATATTTATTTTAAAATGATGAACTGTATGAATCTCTGTGGTTAAATGCATTTGTGCAGTCTAGGTTACTGCTCCAAAAAGAGTGCTGTGGCAGAAGCTGCAGTAAGTTCTGTAACTTAGGAGAAGGTTGCAGGAAAAAAGGATCCCATGTTGAAGGAAGTTGAACACTGACACTGAAAATTACCTATTTTCAGTCTGTTTTGGAATTTGTGTGAGATACAGGCTATTTATGAGCACATGCCAAGTGTTTTCCTCACATGGGGATATTTGAGACTGTTTTAGCTTTTTCCTTCAGCAGTGGTAGGAAAGGTTTCTTACAGAAGTTGAAAGTGAAGTCAATAGTAGCTATGGTCTAACCAAGTATAAACTACGATCTAATGCAAAATAATCTGAAAAATAAAGTGTTCGATGTTACAGGTATGGCAAATTGGTCAAACTCCTCACTTCACTATTTCTATCAACTTTTGTTGCCCTCTGTAAAATGAAGAAAATAATGCATTTTCAACTTTCAGCAATATTGTGAAAATTAATTAATATTTGTGAAGGGAGATGGAGCATTCCCATTTTTTATTTATGAATAGTAATTTCTTTGGAATTGTCCAGGATAGCTCCTGCTTTTTATTTAGGATGTTGGGGTTTGTTTTGTTTTTGTTTTTTTTTTAAAGGTGTCATAGACATTTTCTTCCCTTTAAGAAGGTAGAAATCAAGACAAGCTGAAATAGCAGGGATCATGTTAAGAGTGAGAAATAGATTCTCTAGAAGCAGGTGGAGACACCTGCTGCAGCTGTTTGTGGTCATTCACCAGGTTATCAGCTCATTGGTTTCATTCTGACAGGTAGATTTTGGAGTTTTAGTTAAGAATTTGTGAGGCAGGATGTCCAACTTAGTCCAGTAAGACTTTCAGTCCTTACTTGGTTGACATTTAATTTAATGTAGTTGCAAGCAAACCTTTGGGAAGATGCACAGGTGTATTTCTAGTGACAAGCTGTGACATGAAAGAGGAGCCATCTCTTGCTCAGATACAGCTGTTACTGAAGCAAGATCTCTCTAATTTCTGAACCCACGGTACCTTTAAACTTCAAGTCAGTCCATGTGACACATTTCAAAGACATATTGGGGTGTGGTGTTTTCAGTCAGTGAATAGGATTTTGTAAACTGAATTTTGGGCTGGAGTTTTTTCTTCTTCCACAGTGTGCTGCTTGTAAAGTGCCACTGCATGATTTATAGGTGCCTACAGTTGGGAATTTTTGTATTTTCCATTATTTCTTTTACTGTGTTTTCCTGCTCAAGTAACAAACTCAACCTGGTCTGGGTAAAATATGACTAAAGCTGGAAATGTCTGACTGACTAGATAACTGAGAGACTTAAATGGACCTCTAAATGTCTCTTTACCTCAACTGTTCTTTCATTCTATGTACAATGAAGTTCTTGTAGTCTCTGATAAGCATGTTTAGTTAAAAAAAAAAAGAGAAAAACCTTACTAAAGCTTAATTAGAAAACTATAGATTCAGTAACGCTCTTTAATAGAGCATATTTGTTATAAAGAAGTTGACATGTCTAGGTACTACAATTACCACATAAATCAGTTGAAGAGTGTTGTGAAATCTGTGGAACTTGACACTTGAAACCAAGCACAGGTAAACTCGGGCTCTTAAAATAGGGATTATGGGTAGGAGCCGAAGGTCCTATATAGACAAGTGCAGCAAAACCCCTGCAAAGGTTTTGTTTGTTTTCTGCATAGTACAGAGTTGTATATCCTCTCTTTTTTTTTTTTTTTTTTTCCTCTTCCTAGTAGAAATTCCTAGACTATGAGATACATTCCTTATTTTGGTAGGAAGTAGTGGTGAGTTCCAGCTGAAGTATTGGAAAATCTTTCTTGCTGCCTGAGCATTGGCTGTTTTTTAGGGACTTCATCCTATCCGTGTGTAGTGTAGTCTGGCATGCAATGAGTAGGTACTTCAGAGTATATTAAAAACTGTTCTGGAGACTGTGAGTAGTCACTGCCTATGCTTGTTTTACTGCTCTACTTTATAAAAGGACACATTTATAAAATGGAGTTCAAATAAATAGTTTATTTTGCTTATTGCAGAAAGATTTGTGCAATTCTTATATGTTTGTTAGGCTAATGTTTTGTTTTCTTTGATTTTTTTTTTTTTTTTTTTAATATGTCCTTTAAAATCTGGTGGGGAAAACTGCTGCAGGGGAGAGGTAAGGCGCTGTTTCTGAGATTGCACAATAGGTATAGCAGAGAAGTAGAACAAATCCCAGCATTGCATGTTCTAGCCACAAAGTTGTCTCAAGTATTGTGCAAATCGTAAAGGAAAACTGCAATAAAAAAGAATTTCTCACTTCTGAACCAAGAGTGTTTTGTCATATTTTTATCGTCAAATGCTGTAAAATCTGCCAAATTTATGACTCATGTCCATGCTGGGTACTGCATTTGCACTTAATACAGCAACAGACTGTTGCCTTAGGCACATTAGTTTGAGACTGTTGGAGCTTAGTTCTTTCATCATAACCCTGACACTGGAATGTGCATGCACTGAACCGTCGCAATTGTGTGAAAAGACCTTGTGAATATTTTCCAAATAAAAATGTTCTTGTCACCTTTCATCTGCAAAAGCCACTGCATGTATCATTCAGGCAGTGTTCTCTCTAACATACTAAATTGCTGTGCTACCTAAAGCCAGTAGTGGTTAGTAATTTATTTGCTGGTTATTGCCAGAGAACTGAATTATGAGTACAATGAGACACCATGGAGTGCAGGGCAAAAATGGCCTAGTAAATTGTTCTGTTCATTATATTTGAAGGTATTACAGTGTATACCACATACAGGAAGTGGTGATGGTAAAAATACAGTCTCAAATAGTACAGTGTACACAAATAGCCTTTTATTTCATCTTTTCTTATGCAAAATATGTTTTCCTTTGAGCTTGTAAAGCATACTATGGTTCTAGCCTGCAGCAGGAGGTAGGCTTGCCAGTAGGGATGTACTGCAGTGTATATTTAGTCCATTATAGCTGCATACATCTAATGTATTATCAGCTTTTTGGAAAAAATGTTTTACTCTCTAAATCTTGTGCCTATTCAGATTTGACTTTAACACCCAGGGAGTTAAAATGTTCCATAATCTTACCTAGCAGTAACATGTGTGCTGGACTACAGCAGTACCCTCAGTTACTAAAAGCCTGAGAGGGGGGATCTTTTTTGGGGGGATCCATGTAACACTGTTTTCATAGGATTTGGCACAAGAAACCTAAAGCTATTTTTGCTGAAATAAAGCCTTTAATAACCTTTTCAGTGTCTTCATTGTAAAGATCAAATAAACTGCTGTAATGATTATGGAATAGCTGTAGTGATACAGCTCTCTGCAATGAAGGCCATGGTACAAATATTTTTGTTGCTGCAGTCACTCTGAAATTTTGACCTTTCAGAACAGTATTTTGTATAATGTTCTGATGAGATTTTTAAGTGCTTGCTCTCAGCAGTGTCCCATCCTTTACCATCATTTTGACATTTTCATGAGACATCAGCAGAGTTTGAGACTTCATTTCTTAAGTATGTCTGTCCAAGGAAGGTAGTGGAAAGCGGACCACAGGGATAAGCTTGTTGTTCTCCATTTAAATGAAACAGTATGGAACATTTGTGCTTTTTTACAAGGCCATAGGAATGGCAGCACTAAAGACTTCTGGTTTATGTTCTGTAACACAGAAGAAAAGTATTCTGGGGGAAAAATACTTGTGTGTTGGTCATGCAGTCTCCTGTGCTTTCCTTCCACAATCAATCCCTTCTTAGCCTTATCCTCTCAAGTATCTCTCTCTGCTGCCTCCTCGTCACAGTCACATTCTGTCATTTGGCTAATCTGAAGCTTTAGACATATTTCTGTGTGGGAAATATCAGGTTAAAATACAGACTGATGCCCTTTTTGTAGACATGGTGTTTAAATTGCCAAGCCAGAAAACCCTGGCCCCGTTCTACTGGACTTCACTGCCCTCCTACTGTGTGTTGTAAGCTGAATGATGTCTTTCCCCACAGTCCCAAATTGCTGGTATTGTGTCTCTTAGCACATCCCCAGCCTCTAACCAAAATATGCTGAATAATCTCGTGTTCTGTCTCAAGCCTTTTTTTCTTACTGGATACTGTAGGTGAAAAGGTAAATGCTGATCAGATAACTTGTTCATTTACCAGGAGCCATTTCATTGTGTAGCAGTTGGCTCTGGTTGAGTAACTGTGTGTAGAAGCAGAGTTCCATAAGAAGAAAATAATTGGCAATGCTGTTACATCTCCCATCACACATGTCAATTAGCATTAATAGTGCTGGAGTTGGTTAACCTTTCTTTTGGAAAGAAATAGCTTTTCTGAGCTGTTTGTTGAAGGATGCTTTTGTTGTGAAATAAAATACTGAAGTCATTTGCACTTTCCTGATGAGAAGAAAAAAGAACACAAGAGTGTTGAACTTAGTTAAATGAACATCTTTTTGCTAAAACTCTGCTCCTTACAGGATTTTAAAATACCAGTTTTCTGTAGATTTTTTGGTCCTTTGTACTATACCCGTTGCCTTTCTCCCAGTGTGTTAACCTCATCTGTCTTTGACACACTCCCACTAGAATGCAGATAACATTTGGTAAGGCTAGGCGTGAGCTACCTACATACTTCTTAATTAGCCAGTGTGTACATACGGGTTGGCCAGCTGGCTTTCTCTGAACAGAATATGTAATGTTGGCTTTTGCCTGCCTTTCCCTCAGTTCAGCTGTTCTTAGGCATCTCTCTTATAAGCATCCACCAGCTTTTTTTTTTTCTCCTTTCTGTGTACTCTTAATAGCCTTGAGATCTAGATGACACCAGCCAGTCATTTCAAAATAAACTTGGAAGAGACAAATTTCTAGGGGTGGGAAGGAGAAGATTGCTGAGAGAAAATCAGGTCAGTCTTAGTTTAAATCGCTGACTATCCTCTCTCCTCACTGTAGTTTAGTTTGCTCTGTGTAGTGGTTTCAGAGCTTGATTCCTCCTGTTTTAAACTGAGAGATGTGTTTAGGAATTTGCTGAATGTGCTCCAACCTTTAATGTGTATTTAGTACATGGAACTGCACTAGAAGTAGTCCAGAGCAAGTCTGCTGAATGTGACTGGTGTGAATTTGGGATTTTTGTTACCAGCTGTTCCACTCTACAGATCCACTCTTGATAATTCTTTACTTCTTGTTAATGTAGATGTAGCCATAGTTGTCATTTTCAGTTTAATTTTGCTAAAACATTCTGAAGCACTCCTGTCAACTATTTGTGGCAGAAATTTGGTGTAGTTGATTCACTGCTTCTCAGACTGGAGTAAATCCTTATTGGAAGAGGGAATTTTTTTTTTATTATTTTCTTCTTCTAAGATATGGGAAATACAGGAAAGCAGAGGTAGCTGTGCTATCTACTACAAATATTCTCACAGAAGTTCAGAAGTCCTTGTGCCCCCTTGATTTGATGTAGTACTAGCAGTCAGCTACTGTCAAGATCAACTATACAAGGGCTACCAAAGAAAACCTTCCTAAAGCATCCTATAATGTTTTGCTGTAGGTATTATGGGAGAGACATGCAGTAGTAAGGAGGTAAGCATGTACTATAAAATAGAAAGGAAGCAAGTAGTTCCGTGAGCACCAGAACTAATGATGCTTAATTCTTAGCAGTTTATGTCTTGTGGTTGATTGACTCTGGTGATGGGCAGGTCTGAACTGAAACTTCACCTATAACTAAGAGAAAGTGGAAAGTGGTCTATAAATGCTGTCTTGTAGAGTTTTCTTACAGGCAGTATGTATTGAAACCTTCTCTTGAAAAAACAGTGGTGGATTATTATTGTTATTCTTACTATCCACTGGCCACATTTTCTGATAAAATTTGTGAGTGCTTCATATATTTGAAAATCTCTGCTGCTGTTACATTTAAAGAAAATCCACCTACAGGCTTGGAAGTCATTAGTGAATCGTACACAGACATCCAACACAAACTCATGGGCCTTAGTTTCTCAGAAGACCAGACTGAAAGATGTATAGGGATTGAATGGCAGTGGCAGCAGTACTGTTGTAGTACTGCATGAATTCTGTTTATTTATGTAGGTAAAGACAAGGTTTTTCATCAGTGCTGCATGTAAGCTTATACAAATTAATACAGTAACTTGTTGGTGTTAGAGATTTATTGTATGACTAATTCTGTGTAGCTAATTATATTTGAAATTCTGGTGGTTGGTGGGATTTTTTGTTAGGCAGGCGCTTTTTGTCCAGGGCTTTTTATATGAAATAACCCTCACTTTTTTATCACTGCCCATTGATCTGTCTAAAGACTTACGTTTGCTACTTCATGGAAAAAATGGAATTTTTAGTTCCTTAGTTGAAAAATGATGGAGAGAAGAGTTTAACAGTATTTCCAATAGTATGACGGATGATTTCCAGTAGTAGGAAAGATGTCCAAACATAAAATAAGAATATCTGATTTTGTTACATACAGAGAAGTTTCTTCAGTAGGAAGCAGATTCTGTTTTATTGAAAAGCTTGAAATGGATTTGTTAAAGAGAAAGCACAGCTGTGCCTGTGTCAGATGAAAAGTGATGGCACTGCTTGTTGTGACAGAGGAGAATAATTTGAATGTAAAGAATTTAACTTTTAATTTAGGGTTATGGTGATTTAAAATGTGCCATCAAGATTGCCTAATAAACCAGTAATTGCATTAAGAAATGGCCCTGAGGGAAACTCAAAACAGACAGATATAGGTTTCCCTGGAAGGCCCTGTTAATGTTTTACATTTTCGTTATGAATGCAAATGTTTGTATTTAGAACTTGAGTTGAAATGGCACTGAACTCCAGACAAATGGAAATAAAAGTTAACACGTCAGTAAAATCACTTCTTCAGGAGAAAATTTTATTGTTATAAATTTCATAAAAATTTATAACAATAAGAATTATAATTCATAAAAATTTTATAAAAATTTTATTGTTTTACTGTGTAGTCACAGGTTGAATAGTTTGCCTAATTTCTGGGTCAGTGGTATCATAATAATTTTAAAACATCTACCCTTTATGAAAAGTATTTTTTCTCAAATATGTGAAGCATTTATGTCTGTTTTAAATTTTGCAGAGTAGTTGTGCAAAAGCAATCTGGTACTTAAAAAACTTTATGAAAATGCTGCTGTTTGTTAGTCTTTCAGTGTGGTGCTTCTGCTTTAATAATCCAGGATGTGGCACTCAGTTTTAGTGAACTTCCAAAGCAATATCTTTTTTCCAAAATATATTTGCCTTGAGTCAAGAATTTTATGAATTCACATTTAATTTTGATGACAAAATCACAGAATGGGTCAGGTTGGAAAGGAGTCTTGAGAGTCATCTGGTCCAGCCTCCCTTCTCAGGCAGGGCAATCCCAGAGCATACAGCACAGGATTGTGTCCAGATGGTTCTTGAATATATCCAGTGAGGGAGACTCCACATCTTGCTGGGTGATCTGTCCCAGTGCTCAGTCACCTGCACAGTAAAGTTCTTTGTCTTATCCAGATGGAGTTTCCTATGCATCTGCTTCTGCCTGTTGATCATCTGGTAAAGAAAAGGGAAATATCTAAGATTTCTGTTTTCATTTACTTCTGTTTGTGTTTTGAGCTAACTTTATTATTAAAAATACCTTTAATTGAAATCTGTTTTGAAAGTGTGCTCATAATCCTCTTACCCCTATACAATACCTGCACCTTGAGGTTAAGTTTTTTTGTTCTAACACTTCAAAAAATAAACTGTTGCTGGCCAGGTAAGACATGCCAGGAGGCCAGGCCTCTTGTGAAGGTGAACTCTTGCTCAGTTCATGTGGTTTAGCCCCTGCTGGTGTGGCAAATGAGATCAAGAGAGCCAAGCCTAAGCTAATAAATTTTACTAAGCTCATGAAGTTTGGCTTCTTGCTGTCATATATCAGGGAATGGCATACAAAACCAGGAAGGGAAGAGAAGCAAAGCAGGAGGTAGTTTCAGGGAACCAAGTAGCAGAAAAAAAGGAATGAAAAGAAACAGCAGCATATGCAATGAGAAATATTTTTATTAAAATAATAAACTTTCACACATTGATCTTTTTTTAAGTAGTTGTAATCATGATACTTACAATGGGAATTGTTACAAATGAAACTTAGAGGATTTGAGAGGCTAAATGAGCAAAAGCAGATTTATGACTTGTCACTCTTTAAACCCATGGAAACAGGTATTTGCTGCTGTGGTGATACACTATATTTGGTCTAATCAGTGCAGTAGTATTCTGTGAGGATAGCAACTTGTTGCTTCTTTCAGGATTAAGGAAAGTTTTTGTAAATTACAGGAAACTTAGTCTAGTGTTTTCTTTCTCTCCTTTGAGCCAATAACCAGTTTTTGTTTCTGCAGCTGTTACAAAAAGCAAATAAAAAGAAAATGCTGATAACCATGTGCTTTGATGTTCATTAAAATCAAACAGTTACTCTCTGTGTCAGGAGGGTTGCATAAATCCTGTTAACGCTCCGTAAATGAAGGGACTACACTAATGTTGCTTTTGCTTTAGGTAAGAGTAGAACAGTAGGAATTTCACAAAATTGCATCTTATATCATAGTGGAGACAAGATTCTGGTTGTTGAATGTGAGATTGTTTCTAATTAGGCTCTTCCTGTTTTTCATAAGCTTGTGGTTAGTGTTAAAAAAGCCCCAAGAAAACAAAAAAAGCCCCTCCTTAGGTGTAGGGGAAAGGGAGGAAAAGAGCAGACCTTAGTGCAACATTTCCTACTTCTCTAGCTGAGCATTTTGAACTTTTCTTACCCTCCCATTCTGGAAGATTAAGAAAATGGCATGTTACATTGTTGTATACAGCAGTATTAATCTTAGATAAATATTCAAATTTTCTGTAGTTTAAGTCTTGTGGGGGATGGATGGGTGGGTGGGATGTGGAGATTTATTTGAATATCACTGTCTTGTGTGTCAGGCGTAGTGTGCAAAACAGTTTTCTCGAAGTCATCTGCACCATATTTGTTATCAGTTAACTGTGTCAAAGCAAAATAGTGCCCATGGTCCTAAAACAGCAACGAATTCTCTGTGTTATGATCCCAAAATATTAATGGTAAAGCAACAGTAGGAGTGTTGCACCTGAAATGATGACTTGCTGAGGCATAAAATTGCTACAACAGAGTATGATTGTGATCACGTAAATGCTTGTAACAAAATACATCAACTGAAAAAGACCTGTAAAAAGTCCCTAGCTTTAAAGTGCTGTCAGATGCAGTTTTACTGTTTGTGTGACCTTTCCTCTTGGGCATTCTTACAAAAAGGGTGGCTCTTCCTTTTGAGGAAGAGGCATGTGGAAACTCTTCCATTATGTGAATCTGTAGTGACACTTGTTTGGTGTACCATGGAGATGAAACACTACACAGCCCTTGGAACTTGATGTAGATAGATATATATATATATATAGATATAGATATATAGATATATAGATATATAGATATATAGATATATATATATATATATATATATGTGGCGGCTTATGTAATTAATTTGATAGAGAGTGGAAATTAGGGTGTCTAGTTCCAGGTGTAAGCTTTAGAAGATTTTTCTTCTAACAGGCATCTCTTGATCCAACAGAAAGAATGGTAAATCACAAGACTTGACTTTCTCTTCATGCCACTTTGAATACACCAAATTTCAGTTTTCCAGGCTAGAAAGCTTAATTTCTCTTTCCAGTGTTGCTGGAAATCTTGTGCATCTTTCTAAGCCTTATACATTTAACATGAAGTGAGATACTGAACCTATTAAAATAGCCAAAAAAGTTAAGTCTTCCAAAAAGGTAAGCTAGAGGGATGAGGCAGTTCAGTGGCTGACTTGGTGGGGTTTTTTTATGACACTGTCCCCAGCAACAGCCATGTTAGACCTTTTGGGGTTTTGCCCCAAGGTTTTAGCTGCAAATGAGGATGCTTGAAGCCAGGTGTCATTTTTAGTCATCTTTTTTGGGGTACTATTCAGGTCTGCTACCATCTGCAGTAACATTTGTCCTGAAATGACTCTGCCGTGTGTATATTTATGTAATGTTGTTTGTTTGTTTTTCAGACACAGGATGAACCCACTGATACAAGATACAGCTAGCTAAACAGCAATAAAATGCCCAAATTTGGGTCTACAAAAACAGTTCAAGTTGAAAATTCTGACAGCAATAGCATCATGGTGGAAAAAACAACTGCTAGAAAGGTAACAAAATTATATTAATACACATTTAATTTCAGTAAAATGAAGTGTATTTCTTTTTTTGTTGTTGCTGTAACAGGAAAAAATAAAAAATAGGAATCTGTGTTCTGATATCTTGAGTGTTGAAAAAGATTATACATTTTTACATTGTTTCAACTGTAAATTAAATTGTTGGACAGAATTTGACTTTTATTGTAACTTGCAAGTTAATTTACAAGGAAGCTGGATGCTTTGGTTCTATTTGGTGTAAGTTAGTGTATAGTCTCCATATCTTAGCTAATACGAAGTCTTTATATACTCACAGGAGCAATGATCCATATTGTATTCTATTTTACAGTGTATCACTCTCTGTAACAAACACACAGAACATTTGTGAAAGCCTGTGACAGAGTGCAGACCAAAGCAAAACACCAGCTTCTTATCTTCCTTTTTATCACAGGGACTTGTTCCCTCTGTTAAGAGGACTTAAAAGCCGAATCCTGCACAAAGCTTAAGGGTAGCTCCTGTACAAGGGAGTCCCATTTAAAAATTGTACATTCCATTTTTGAGTGTTTGAGAATGAAGTAATATGGGAAGTCCAGTCATACTAAAGGGTGGTTTGTTGTTTGTAAATGTGAAGTATCTCACAATTTTCAGAGTTCTGGAGCCAAGTTGTAAATCACCCAGTTCTCCAATTTATCTTCCTGGTACACTTGTACAATAGACCATGAGTTTATCTGTACTACTGATTAATAACAGAAGCTGGGATAATACTCTGCATTGAGAATGATGTGTTACATGTATACTGCCCTAAGGAGAGAGAATCTGTTTGTCTCCCAACAATCTTTAGAACTGTCTTCTCTAGAAAGGATTTTGTGTGTGTGTGGTCATACTTTTTTGTTGAAATCTGTATTCTCTGCAAGACCATTTGATGAATGGATATAAGACAGGAAGAAGTAAAAACATTAGAAAATACTAGAAGATTCAGCATCTACTTGTAACTTTTTGTCTTCCAAAAATGTTCATAAAAACCTTTAGACCTTTTAGTTTTTTTCCAGTTTGTTTCATTGGTCTCAGTAAAGTGAGGCAAAGGTAATTGTGCTCACTCTGATGAACTAGTTAGATAAGAAGAGGAAGATAACAGAGTAAAATGGGGATAGGAAGTTGGCTTACTAGTAAAGGGATGAAATAATGTTGGACTTTCTTTATTTTTCTTTTTATTCTGGTCCTTGTTTGTGATATGGTCTAGTTAATTGAAGTGTCATTCAGTAATTTAAGGAAAGGGGAGGGAATGAAGTTTGACAAAGGCTATGAATATGGAATCCCAGTGATGGACTGATTAAGTTGATACCAGAAAGTAAACTGATAAACTGCTTGCATTGTTTTATCCAGTGTTTCTCACTGTTCACCCTGGCACAGTGTACAGTTTGATGTATGGAATTGTATGATATAAAATGATGTGTAATACTGAAAATATGAGATCCTAAATAAAAATGGAGAATTATTATTATTATTATTAATGGAGAGTATAAGTGTTTCAGTTAATATTCCTATATTCAGATTTTTAGCATAATAAATGCAGTTGTCATATTTTGAGAAGAACTGAATACATGGTTATGTTAAATAGCCACTTAAACTGTCACATACCTGTCCTTTAACGCATGGACAATTGTCAGAAGTATTCAGCTGGCCTTTCACTAATCTGCACTCTTTAGAGTGTATTAGAATTAAAACTTAGCAGGCAATAGGCTAAGCATAAAGTGTGAGTTTGAACAATACAAAGTCATGAAGGCAAATCTGTGCTACATACACAAACACAGAACCCTGAAGTAAAGATTGACTAGGCCAAATCAACAGTGATAATTTTAATGAAATATCTTTAGGAAGTAGTGGAAATTCCTGCAAAGCAAATAAGGATTTTTCTCAGTATATAAACATTTGCAACCATGAATTTAAAAGGAGTGATTCTTAAGGCATTAGAACTTACTATAAGAAATGTTATGGATTTGTTAGCTAATGTAATTAATGTAAGGAAGTACTAAGGCCTGGTATGAAATAATGTTCATAAAAAGCAGTGCCTCTTACAAGTGAACAGTAATGCTAAAGGATACCACTCCATTAAAAAAAATCCTCATTCGTCTCCAAATAAAAACCTGTAATGGCCTAAATGGCATAAGGCTATTCCAATGGTTAATATAAGATAAAAGACAACACACTTGCAGGAGTTGATCTCCCCTTCGTAGTTGGTACACTGTTTAGCTAGTTCTGGTTGTGCACTCTTAGCTGTTGACAGAGAAATGAAGTTACTGTTATTATTAGACATGATCTTTCATATTTGTCCAGAAATTAGTGCTAATTATGCAGCCCTAACAGCCAGTGAATAGCTGTGCGAATCAGCTATGAGTTTAGGTTTCTGAGAACTTAAAGAAACATTAGAAATAACCTTCCTGTTAATTAGCTAAGTTTATATCATGTGTGCTTTAGGGTACATGTATTTTTATTTCAGTTGCTCATCTGGCAAGCATAGAAAAACCACTATGAATGTGTACAGCAGCTAGACCATCTAATGCTTGCATGAGGTATTTTATAAACATATGAACATAATGAAATTTTAATTTATCCGAATTTATACTTTATATGGCCAAACTCAGGAAGTAAACGATGGAGATGTCATCCAAAGGAGAAACACATTTGGAGTTTGTAAGAATTAATTCTGTCCTTGGAAGACTGCAACAATAGTGCCCAAAACCATTTAAAACCATACAGAACACACTTCAGTATGTAATTATCTTTGATAGGCAGAAAAAGAATGCTTGTTCTCCCAGGGCTTAGTACATCTGCTAGATTATATGGCTCTCTGTTGTCTCCTTTTGTGTCTTGTCATTGATTGTAGCAGTACCAGACAATAGAGCTGGAATGGGATATCAAGAAATTGTCCAGACTGCAGTTTGTTAGCCTTCTGAGACAGTTCCTGTTGAACAGATTAAAAATGTGTTCCTCATCATAGCACACTAGTATGGTTTTGTTGACAGAGAAAATTCTTCCTTGTTACTACATCCTCCAGTGAGGCATGCATTAAATGTTGAGACGTGCGGATCCAGTTCATCCATTTGCCCCAGAGTAGAATAAGCTGTACTCAGTTCTTGACAGATGTTTGCCAGACCTTTTCTTTAAAGGCTTGCCTGATGGAACTTCCTGTCTCCTTGGGCAGTTTATTCTGATACTTAATTGTGCTGACTGGCATAGAGTTAGTTACTTAGTAGAAGGATAAATAACCTTCACTTGTCTCCTGTTGCAGTGTAAAGCCATTAAATATTCTCTAACTGCAATGGACATGGAAAGTATATAATGCTTTTCCCTTTGCAGCAGTAGGTTAGTTTTCTGAACATCAACATGTCTTCAGTGTTTTATCTGATTAGCAGTTTTCACTTTAGATTAATAAATGTATTTAGAAAGGCCACAGGATTTACAGGTTATTTTATAAAAAAATGTCAACTTCATTTTAGGTTGCTTCTATGGGTCACATTAAAGTAATGCACAGACCTATTGATGCTGAGTTTTGAACCTTACTTTAGACCCTGAAAAAGAGATGTCCATGCTGTTGCAGTGACCAGGAGCAACTGCAACAGTGAATGCCCACTCTTTAAAATTGAATGCCTGGTCTAACCTACAGGGTTTCTACTTCCTCTTGCCTTCCTTTACTTGAAGTTGAACCCAGGATGCCATTAAGAGTTTTCTAACTTTTAACACAGCATTTTGTTATTGTAAATTAATTATTTTTATCAGGTTGTAGAACCTTGGTTTTGTCCTGGCTTTTCCTGTTTTGTTTTATATTGAGACTGCTTTTCAAGTTAGTCATTTTACATTCCCCTTACCAGGGCTCTTTGCTTTTCCCTCTCTTTCAGTTGTGATGATGTCTGCATAGCTGATTGTATATTTCAGAATTGTCACCGGAAGTACTAAACAGCATCAACTTTGTACAGACTTCTCAAATACCCTGTTAATTGCATCTTTTGGATTGGAAAGTCCACCACTTGTGGCAGCTGAATGTTTGTTTCCCCAATAGCTGAGGAACAAAATGCTCTCATTTTTTCAGTCTCTGTGTATTCTATGTGTAGCTTTCTTTTTTTTCCAAATGTTTTCATTTATCTGAAAGTATGCATGTTGAACTGTCTCTCCTCCTAATTAGATCATCAGAAAATTAAATATTAGTCATTATTCAAAAACTGGTGTACCAGTCATAATATTTAACATAATACATATTAGCAATTTAAGAACAAATGTAAAGCTATCAAATTACTTAAGCAGCTTGTGTCTCTATGAGCAGCTACCAATGTATTTTACTGATAAGTACCCTTAAAAACGGGATTCTTTTTAAGAGTTACTGACTGTGAAAAGTTGTGGGGTTTTGGTTTTTTGTTCTATTTTCTACAGGGTGAAACCAATGTTTCTTGCTTAGGAATTTTGAATTATTTTTATTTCATTCTTTCTACTGCATAGTACCTAACATAATATTCTAGAGAAAGCTATAAAATTTTAATGCCACTTTATCATATTTTGGGAAATTCACGTGCATACATATGAGAAATAATTGGATTGTTTGAAACAAGGGAGAAGGCTCTTTGTAAGGTTGGGGTCAAGTGAGAAATGTGTGTGTAGTGGAAGAGATCAGAAAAGGCTTAATGGAGTTTGGATCTGCTCCTGTCAATTTACAGATGCATTTGCAAATGATGACTTGTTTTAGATGGATTAACTTCTTTCATAAGTAATACCACAGACACTCTATCTCCCAATGGCTTAGGGGAGTCTTGAGGGTGTTAGGTTTTTAGATTTTCTTCTTCTAGCATGTGAAAAAAAAGGTGGGGGGGGTGTTGTTTTTCCTTTGGGGTTTTGAAGGAGGGTTGGCTTTGGTTTTGGTGTGTGGGTTTTATTTTGTTCTTTTTATGGGGTTTTCATTTTTTGGTTTCTAAACTTGGAGTGAAAAAGTTATATATTTTCTGGAGGCAGCAACCTTTGTACCTCAGGAATTCTGTTGCCACAGACTAATGCCTTATTTGTCATTTCCCTTGTGTAGATACTTGTCTTCTGAAGGTTGTAGAGTTTATGGGCAGGTTCTTTTTCTATTAACTTCTGCCTAACTTTTTGGCACCATTTTAAACTCAGAATGTCCAGTGATATCTTCTGACCTGAGTTTGGCTTTTTTTTTTAAAAAGGAAAGGTGTCTTTGAGAACAGTACCTTTACTAGAAGTTATTGTTTAGTTTTCCTCCAGTCAGAATAAGTCTTCAGAAGTACCAAAGACCAGGCTTTTGGTTTTCAGTGAATGGCAAATTCTTCCTATACCTTTAGGAAATTAATCTATCAGTGATTTCATCTGATCATCTGTTAAGAATGATATAAAGCTGTGGAGTTGTGATAGCTGACACAGCTGGATAATGTGTTTTTGCAGCATGTATTGAACAGAAAACACAATGTCTCTGCATTGCATTTCAATTGGTAGGCTAAAATGTTGGGGGTTGCAGAGGGTTCTCTGAAGCAGTCTTTACACTAACTTGGTATCTTTTACATTCTTTACTCCTGTGTTAGTAAAGTAATCATGGATAAGTCAATATTGGGCCTGTTTATTTGAAATACGGTTTCTGAGCCAAAATCCCCGGATTTATACAACTCAAAAATCCAAATAGCTTGTACTTGTTTCTTCTAAATTTGATACGAATTTTAAAAGTTTCTTCATAGGTTTTCTCAAGTGAAACGCAATATTATTGCTTTTAGAATAGAAAGGGAGTTCTGTATGGACGAATTACAGGGTGGGAGTGGAGGAGGGGAGAGTTGGTAGGGGATTCTTTGGGGTTTACAATTTACAGTCTGAATCACACTGTGGGCTTTTAATGTGTTTTTAGTGAGATTGTTACATTATGGTCAGGGAAAGAAGTTGGGGTGGTCAAGACTTGTCAAACTCTTGTTCAGTTTGTGTTGTTCCTTCACTTATTAATTAAGGCTCTAATAGTGAACAGCATTCCTACAGTGATGTATCTGAAAGTAGAAATAATGAGGAAGTTAGTAATGTAAATAAGAAATTACTCTGATTATTTTGTTTATTAAAAAAACTTTGTAATACACGTACTTGTACGCAAACACACACATTCCCGTATATCAGTCTTTTCAGTCTGTATACATTATAAGACTATCCTGCTTTATGCAAAAATTACTTAGTATACTTTTTATTTATATTAGAGCAAGGACAAGATTGCATCCTACAGCAAAACTCCAAAAGTGGATAGGAGTGATGTGGGGAAGGAGATGAAAGAAAAGTCTTCCATGAAACGTAAACTTCCTTTTACTATTAGTCCATCCAGAAATGAAGATCGCAATTCAGACACAGGTAGAACCTTTTTATTTCCTTACCTAATTATTTGTTGGTAAAATACATCCTAACTTAATTAATTGTATATTATGCTTTTATATTGATTTTCTTTTCTCTTCAAAAAGAATACTAAGTATAAAAGTTGCTTGCTTGCTTCTGATTGTTGCATCTCAGCCTGATAGGCTTTCATCCTGTCATTAGCAATGGCCAGCATGCCACCATAATTGATCTGCATTCTCCTGTTGTTTCCTAACCTCATTCTTTCCTTCTGTTTTAGTCACAAATCTTTCTTTGTATTATCATCTCTAGAAGTCCGTTTGTTTAAATGAGTAAATGGATGAAAAACCATGTAAATGCCTTGATTTGAGACGCAGCAGTCAGCCTTTCATAACCTTTTTTGGGAGGAAGTATCAGATAGATGGGTAGATGTACTTGTCTTTCATATAAAGAAGAGGTTACTAAGATGACAGAGCTAACTAAATTCGTCATGGAGAGCACACTATCCCTTAAGTTCCTATGATCTGTACCTTTTCTGCACAGGCTAAGTAGTTCTTCCCAGCTTAAGCATATTCTATTAGAACTGATTTCAAGGTCTCAGACTACTATTCATAACATGGTTCTTTTCAAATCAAGATGGAGGGATCTGGATACATTCCAAGAGGTACAGTTATCTCTGGGTTTAGGTAATTAATTACCTATGTCATTGTGCAATAATAGTTCAGTAATAGTTTGGTTGATAACAGTATCCATGCCCTCTGGAAGGCCAGTAGTGCGTCTGAAAGGCCAACACATGTGCCCCAAATTTCTCAAAGGCTCAGTGCTACAGTTTTCTATGTGTTGCTTATTGTACATTTGAATATTTTTGTGACCAGGTAATTCCCTTAATATGCCTAGATTTAAATTCACGATAGAAGTATCTCAATACATGTTCAGTTTTTGTTCAGGGTAGATTTCATGTAGAAGCTTTGGCTCCTTGGTAATACATACGTGTTTTTATTACTGTAAAGAGACTGTTGTATGGATTCCATATTTGAAATAGTCACAATTTAAAATAGTGCTCTTGGCTTTAGTTCTGTTTTCAGTGGTTTTACAGCATTCTTGAGAATTACACTATTCACAATACCACTTAATTCTGAAAAGACCGTGTCTAAATTAGAAGTATGCTCTCAGCATCTGCTTTATTAAATTCTTTGCTTGGTATTAGACCATAAATATTTCTTCATAATGGAAATAAATGTATGTAGATGTAATATTTAGCATTTATAGAAAGTTTTCTGTGTTGAAAATCTTTTGTCATGTCTCCCCACCCCCATCAACTTAAAATAAGTCATTGTCACAAGCATCTTGTAGCATAAGTTTTTGTATGTCTTTTGCTATAGCATCTATTGTCACAGTTGCCACAAACAAGATTGATTACTTCAGGCACTTAGACATGCACAATAAGACAGTGCTCACACTACAAAATCTTTTTGTCACAAGTTGTAGCAGGGAGATGAAGTGAACAGTTCAAGTAGGGGCAAGAAATATTTAACATAAAAGTAGAGGGCACATGGCTTTTAACTACAGTAGCAAACATTACAGCTTGGTGAACATTTCATTTCTGCTGAGGTAAGGAGGCAAGAGCAACTGCCCTTTTGCAGGTGGGAAACTTGGTTCATAAGCCTTCCAGAAACTTTAGAGCAGGAGCATTACTAGGAAGAAAAAACTGTTCCTATAGTGCTGATTCTGTGCCTAACCAATTAGATTAGACCGCTGGGAATTAGACACTTACATTGGTGCCAAGTTTGTCACTGACATGGATTAGGACTGACATCAGTGATCATGAAATGCAGTGCTGCTTCTGACACAGACTTGGCATTATAGATGGAAAAGGTTTGCTCTCACTCAGCTAAACTGTTACCTCTGACAGAAGTGTCCCCCTGATAACTGCGTACAGAGAATGGCAAATGCTGAGAAGGAAGAAAAGATTTTAGAAGTGAGATTGTAATCAGAGAGAAGGGGGGAAAAGAAGAGGTGATTAAAAGCTTCTTATCAGCTTTAAGGTCTTTAAAAATGTGTCTGAATAAAATAAAATGCCATAAAAGTAGCTAGAGGATGAAAAATTTAATAGTTTAATAAATTGTTTATCCCCAGGATACATGATAGGGTCACTACTGGATTGTAGAAACCTCATGATAATTGGTTTTCATCCTGTTTACACACCCAAATAAGTCAAAGAATGGGGATAAATAAGTTTTAGAGCCTTACATAATTAGAGCTTTCTTGGTTCTATCTCCAGGGTCTTCCATAAACTAAAATTTTGTCCTTTTTTTGCTGATTTTTGTAAAAATTGCTCCTTTTTCCAGTGGGCTTTTTTTTTTTAATTTCAGGTATTATCTAAATATTGCAAGTGATAATCAGTGTGGACAGCCAAAATGAGCGTTAACATAACATGGAAATGTTTTGGGTTTTTTTTTTTTTTTATTTGATTTCTGCAAAACTATACATGAAGTATATTTTACACCCAGTCAGTTTAGGTAAGATTGAAACTAGACAGCATTTATAGAATACTGTAAGAATTTAAAACAATTATAGCCCACTTCTTTATCCAGTTTTTCTTTTCTTAAGGAAATGCTGCAGTAAATCAGTATTCAGTGTTTTAAGATTGAGCCTTTCAGTTACTTTCTTAATAATTTCATACCCATTGAGACTGCATCCAGTTTCCTAAAGGTAGTCCTGCAGTGCCAGTTGACATTGCTGCAGGATCTGCAAAGTCAGCCCAGGTCTAAAAGTTAATGTGAGTCCCAGGAGACCTGTGGCCTTCTGAAGAGGCCCCTGGGAAAAGGACACACCAGAAAGAACATTCTGTACCTCTCTTTATCAGCAGCATCCTGTTGTGTTTCTTCTGTTGTGCAGGGCTGTGACACTCCCCTGGTTGTGGTGGCTACCCGAAGCTGAGGGCTCTGTTGTGACATCCCCATTCTTGGTCAGAGCTATCACAAAAAGCTAATACAATGTATACATACGGCAGACAAATTTATTTATACTGCAGTATAACTTTAACCTATTTATAAGTAAATATTGGGGAGGAGTCTACACACAAGCTTTGATTGAGACTGCTGGATTGGATGGTCAAAGTAGAATTATTTTTGATGCCTTTTAAAATAAATTCTCTGATTTGAAGTCTCCCCAGTCACAAACCATAATTTGATTGAAAAGCCATCAGTTATTTAGACTACTTAAATAGAGTTATTTAATTTTTCTTAATTTATTTAAGGAATCTGGTTAGTTTTAAATAACCTCTGTTGTGGTTATTGGAATAAGAACAACAGGCAAGTGTTGATTTTGCAGAGGTCAAATTTGTTTGCTTTCTCCACCTTACTAGTTTGAAGAGACAAGTTTGAGTTTTTCATAACAATTAAACATAACAGCAAATCATAAAAATCTTTTCATTGTAAAGATAGTCTTGTTACATAGTTGATTATTCAGGAAGAGCAATGAGTTACAATTACCCTGAATGTGGTAATTTGTTGATCTTTCTTTGAAATTATCCTCCCCAGATTTTCTCTTAATAGTAGCATCTTGGTCTTGTTTTCTGTCCCTTTCAATTTCAGTCTTTAAAGTAGTCAAAACATGGCACAGTCATACTTGTTTCAGCACTTAGCTGACATTCAGAAGAGCAGAACAGCTGACCTCTTCATGTTGCATGGGTTCATCACAGTAACACAATTTCTGTGCTCACGCTTGCCATAGTTACAGAGGTTAATGGGGCTGCTGAAGGGGCTGTTCACACACTACTTGCTGGATTTGGGCTTATTGTTCAACTATAACAAGTTTTTTTAACTGTTGTTTGGGCTAGAGGCAAGAACGGGGAGATGGTTTTGTGTTTGTGTGTTGATTCCATTAAATAACTATGTGATAAACTTGACTAATTAGGTATCAAAATAGTACCTTGAAATTTCTGCATTGTTAAGTGCATTGTGAGGTCTCTTCATCACATTCTAAACTTTCCCTGAGGATAGAAAACACAGCCAGTCACTATGTGTTTCTCTTGGAAATAATTTCAGTCAGGTTGCTACGATCACACAGAGCTCACTAGCTCTGTCTTTGAACTTATGCAGAACTGATCTTGACCTGTCTTCTAGTCATTAGCAATGACATATTAGTCTTTGGCTGTGTATCATTCAATGTTACAACTTCCTTCATAGCATTTATTTCAAGCATGGTCCTGTTTTTTGATCCTGTTATTCTTTACAATTTGGACTGTAATGGGAATCTTTTACATAAAACTCAAATATCGTGAGCCCTGAAGTTTGAATTTAGGGGGTTTTTTTGCCTAAATTCCTTTATCCAC
This sequence comes from Lichenostomus cassidix, assembly GCF_008360975.1. Classification (NCBI taxonomy): domain Eukaryota; kingdom Metazoa; phylum Chordata; class Aves; order Passeriformes; family Meliphagidae; genus Lichenostomus; species Lichenostomus cassidix. The sequence continues at coordinate 100,599,065 of NC_139482.1, read as the reverse complement.
TAAGGTGATTATTTTACCAAATTAAATACTCTGTTAGCGCGGCATGATTTGTTTTGAGAAATCCATGTGTTACAATACTTAACAATTTAATTTTCTAAAACATTTAGAAATTACTTGAGTGGGTATTTGTAATTTATCCAATCTAAAAAAACAATCAGACAAAAAAACAGATGCATTATTGGTTGCCTTGGGACATAATCTGTCATGCATAAGTTATCCTAAAATAATAATCAGTGATTCTGATGTTCCTCGTGCCAGTACACTTTAAGTGCTGTGAGTGGATTTCATGAAGCTCTTTTACAAATAAGTGCTCAAATGCTCCTAAATTGCTGTTTCACAAAGCTTGCCTTTTTTGAAATAATTCTTTCAAGTATTATGTGAAAAGCCTGTGTTGCAAAGGGAAAAATCTTAAAAATACATTGTCCAGATGGATTTGGCTGTGCTTTAAGAAGTTTATTTCATAAAGGTGGTTGAACATGAAGCCACTTGAAGAGCTCTTGTTTTTATTTTTGTAATAAAAAGTTTTAAAATTCCCTTCTGTTCTATTTCTAACCCTTTGGTTCTATTTCTAACAGCTGAAGAACAGCAGAAAGTGAATGTAAAAGAGAATGTGAATGTGAAAGAAGGCATTTTTATTCCATGGAATCTGAAAACAAAATGCTCAAAATCTTAAAAAAGGAAAAAAACCCACAACAGCAAAATTTTAAAAAAAAGATAAACCTACCACCCCCCGCAAAAAAAAATCAAACCAACTAATTGAGTTTAGCAGTCAATTATATACATGAAATTCTACCTAAATTTAATACCTTAAACTGATTCTGTGCCTCTATTAGGGAAGTTATTACTGTTTAAACTGCAGAAACTTCAAATTCACAGCAGTGAAAAATTTTCTGTTACCACAAGACAAAGAACAGCTAAAAAGTTGAAGTTCCTAAATGTTAAGTTGCTCTCCTCCTGTTAAAGTGTAGTGTACTATGTGATGGTATTCCTGGAACGTTGATTTATTTTCTGATGTATAAAACTTTCTATTTTATATGCCCTACTCCCTTTTTTTCCCCCCTTGTTTCCATCCCTCTTGCCCTATTTTGTTTTACCCTGTGCTCTCAGAACCAGGTCACATCCATGAGATCTTTGGGGGGAAAAGCAATAGTCTTTTATAGAACATACTCCACTAAATGGATTATCAGGTGCACCTGCTATAGTCTTGAGACTTTTTTAGGTTTTTTGTTGATCATACTGATTTTTGTTTGTTGAACTGTTCAGAGTTACTGAAAACACATGAAGTGTCATGTCCATTTTAATAAAACTGTGTCTCTTTTTGAGTGGTAGGTGCATAATTACAGTATAACATGGTGAGAACAGTTGTGTTCTTATTTGCTACTTTAAATTGGTAAGATCTAGAAATGCTTTGCAAGCACTGTCTTAGTAAAGTGTAATAGAAGAATAATTATACCACCACTGAAATGCAACACTGAATATGACAAAGGAATAAATTGTGCTGATTTAAAAAAAAAAAAAACAAAAAAACCGACAAAGCCCAAAAAACCCAGACCCATTTAACCCTAATGGATAAAAGAATAAAAGCTAGATAATTAAAAGTTTTATTTCATTTATTTTGCTATATTATTTTCTTAAGTTGAAAATGGCTATAAAATTGTAAGGAATAATTCAGAATGAAGATAAATGTTATTTTCAAGGGAAGAATCATGAGCAGTAAATAGCATATGCTAAGAAATAGCTTGTTATGCTGGCCAAACTGTGTTATTTTGATGGAAGTACTAAATTAGTCAATGAAGAGTATATTGTACATTAACCTTGCAGGGAGAACAGCATACTTTCAGTGAAAGGTGGAAAGTACAGTTTTATTGCAAAGGTATTTTTAATTTTCCTATGCAGATGTTTTTACCCATAGGGCATGACATAAATAGTGTTGATTTGGATATGGAATTAATTTTGTAGATGTCCAAGACTGTGATTTGCCTGCAGTTTAGGAAAAAAACCCCATCATTTGATGGTGTAAAAGGGATCTTGTTTCCTTTTTAAACATGATGGATATGTTTACAGAGGTTTTTAAAACATGTACAGAGGTCTGCATCTTTCCATTCTTAAAATACTCTTGCTTGCAATTGTTTAGCCTGTAAAGTCGTGGATTTCTTATCAGTCGGTATGGAACTCAAGATAAGAACTGTTGATGTGCCTTCCTGTGCCTCAAGAGCATTGCTTTATTAGAGCTTGTGTCTGTAATCAGACCTAGAAAATGAGATTTAGACAAGGCTAGGAAGGCAGAAAACGAGTTGAGAGGAAACGAGTGAAACAAGAAGGAAGGCAGAATTATAGAAAGTGAAAAGATAACTAGGAACCTCAGAGTTCAGAGAGAACCTACTTTAAGCTTCTCATTTTTACCTCTCTTGAGAAGGTCAGTGAAGTTTTCCTCAGTGGAGTCCTCTGTTATAAGGTTTTCTGCTTTTGCAGATGGCAGGGTTTCTTGGGTTTGGTGGGAGGGGGTTTTTTTGTTTTGTTTTTGATGTGTTTATTCAGATGTGTAATTTTAGCTCCTGGTTTAAAACTTTGGAGATGAAATATTAAACAGCTTCTGTAAATATTGATAAAAGGAAAGAAGTTATGTATATAAAATAGCTGTATGTTTTTGAAGGATATGAAATTTGGAGAAAAAATTGCTTTAAGTTAAAATAACAGGATGAGTTTGAGAGAAACAGTCTTTTAACCAATTACTTAGCAGATACCAGTATTAAGTAGTCTTTTCCTAATTTTTAGCATGGTGTCTTGAGAGAAGTGGAAGAGAGCATAGTCTCAGATCTGTGTTCAGTGCTGAAAGCTGACCAGCTGATCTTACAGAATTTTTTAAGTGCCTGACTTTAATCTCTGAAAATTAAAGTTGTGACATGCACAGCATTCCTGCTGTGAAACAGGTTTTTCATCTTTTAGAATTTTTTAGTAATCCTGCTTACAGCTTTAAGTGCTTTATCTCAGTAGCTTGTTAGCCTAATATGATTAGAACAGGTAACCAACACTAATGCAAATGCAGCAAGTTAGAGGTATAATTTGTGTTTTCATCTCTTGCCACCAATCATGAGTTAACAAACCTTAAGAGGATGGTTTTATTTCTAGAAAAATACTCTGGTGGAACAGCAGATTGAGTTTTTAAATGTTCTTATTTCTAGAGAAGGAAGCTCCAGAGAAAAAGAAAATGAAGAAGGATGCTGGAAATAAGAAATCAGCACCGGTTAGCATTCTTTTTGGTTACCCTCTGTCAGAGCGCAAACAGATGGCACTTCTCATGCAGATGACAGCAAGAGACAACAGTCCAGGTGATCTCACAAAGTCAACAGTTTTCTTCCTCTTGCCTTTTTAATTCTGTTCTTGTCAGAATATTCTGAACTCTGATGTTTTTCAACAGTCTTTGAATTTTTTCACATATTTTAAATCATTGATACTTCTGTTAAAATTTACTTCACATGGATGAGTAATTTGATGAAAGATTCTTGATCTTCTGTATTTATGTGCAAAGCTTTGCACTGTGCCAGCTGTAAAAATTGAAATTTTCTTTTTCCTTCCTTTCATTATTTTTGCCTCTCAGACACTGTTCTGTATGGATTATTTAAAACTTGAAATGTTTTCTATTTTTTTTTTAATTGAAGCTTGCTATTATCTCATTGTTTCACTGTGGAGCAGGATTTTAATTTATGAGGAAATAGGACCATTTCCTTTGGATTTAATGGGTGAGGGGAGACATTTTGTTTTTAATTCAACGTTTCAAACTGTCCTTGGTCCAGCTGTATTTAAAAAAAACTTTATGTATGTATATGTTCTACAGGTGTAAAGTTTTTACAAAAATGCTATTGAAAAGCAAATGGCTAGGTTTCCTTAAGGAACTATCCAGTCCACCCAGCTGTGTTGGCACAGCTGAGGATTTGTATGCAGTACAATACTGAGATTCTAATTCCTTAAACTGGCATCCCACTACATAAAAATATAGTGGAATTTTGCTAGAGGAAGGGGAAGCAATGTAGTTACTAATCTGTGCATGATCGCACCTTGTGTTGATTCAGCAGGATTTATATCAGAGTATGTGAGCCTTGTAGTTTTGGATAGACTTCATCTGTCCTAGAAACTGGCTCAAAATAGTAAGATTCTGCAAAATACCCTTTTTCACATTGAAAATCAGCATTGTGTTGATACATGGGAAGAGTGAAATATATCTTTTATTTAAATATAATTATTCACTGGTTATTGGCATTTTTGAAGGCGAGTGTTGACTCACATTTTACTTCACCTTATTTTAATTAACGTTGACCACTTAAAAACTTTTTTTATAGATTCCACCTTAAATCATTCCTTACAAACAACACCAACACAAAAGAAAACTCCAACCTCTTCTTCAAGACAAAAAGACAAAGTTAACAAGAGAAATGAACGAGGGGAGACTCCTCTACATATGGCAGCAATTCGAGGGGATGTTAAACAGGTCAAGGAGCTAATCAGATTAGGTGCAAATGTAAATGTAAAAGATTTTGCAGGTAAGTTGATAAGAGTTCTCGTAACTGTATAAATTAAAAGTAAGACTGAACTTGTTAACAGAGGTTTCCTTTTTTTCATGTTATATGCAAATGAAAAGACGTAACATAGAAATTCTCAATTCATGTTTTTCATTTCCAATGGCAGTGGTAGTACTGGGACACTGTAGTACACAGTCTATTATTAAAACAGTATATTAATGCCCAGAGGTTCCAGTTGTGTCCAGGACCTTTGCACAGTAGATATTTACAGAAATACGTGCACACTTGCTGAACTTTGTAGGATTATGCTGGGCAGAGTCAAATGGTGAGAGTGTGGGCTATGTGAGGAGATGCAGAGTTTAGTAATGGTGAAGATGGTGGCACTATGATGTACAATGTCTTCTCGCTGGGACAGCTGATACGCACCAAGGCAGATGAGAGTGGTATAGTTTGCGCTTGTCATCTAGTCCTGCTGGATTAATGATGTGTCAGTATTTGCTGTGATTTCAGCAATGATTGGTGAGCTTTGTTAAGTTGTAACATATATGATATTTATAGGTTTAGGGGTTTTGGTTTATGGATCTGAATTATGATCTCAGTGGGAATGGTTGAGAGGAGTTAAGGTATCAGGCCCCTATGGGAGAAACTAAGAGCTATATAGCACAGTTAGTTGTCAGCTCAAACTTGCCATCAAGAGAAGATATTAATGAGATGGACTGACATCTTAGGTAAGAAATTTTAGGCAAGAAATAGATTGTAATTTCTTGGTTTGCAGAGGGTAGCTGAATTTGTATTTGAACATGATGCTTTCCCAGACTGGCATGTAGAGGAAGAGAAGAAAACAAGCAGAAGTAGAACACTGTGAGATCTTCAAAGAAGTTGAGAGGGGAGATGAGAAGAACTTGTTGACAAGAGCAGTTTTAGAAAAGGAGGGGGAGGTTCAGGGGAAGACAGGCCCATAGAAATCACAGGGAGAATAATAGAAACACTTTAAGAAGAAATGTAGTGGGTTAACCTTGGCTGGCTGCCAGACACCCACGCAGCTCCTCTCTTACTTCCCTTCCTCAACAAGGTGTGGGGAGAAAATAAGATAGAAAAAAGCCCTTGTGGGTCTAGTTAAAGACCATTTACTAAGAAAAGCAAAAGCTGCATGTAAAGGAAGAAGAGGAATTCATTCACTACTTCCCATCATCTGGCAAATGTTTAGCCACTTCCCAGGAAGCAGGGCCTCAGCAGGTGTAACAGATGCTTGAAAAGACAAATGCCATTATGTACAAACAGCCCTCCTTCCTTCTCCTTTCACTGAGCTTTTATGGCATGACATCCTGTGGTATGGAATATACATTTGGGTCAACTGTCCTGGCTATGTCCCCTCCCAACCTCTTGTGCTGCAGGAGAGAGAGAGAAAACCCTGACACTTCACAAGCCCTGTTCAGCAGTAGCCAAAACATCACTGTGCTGTGAGTAGCCCCAAACATGATGCACAGCGCTCTGTGGGCTGCTGTAAAGGAGGTGAACTTTGGAGCTTCATCTCAGTCTGACCTAGTGCAGATACTTAATTTTAAAGGCTGATGAAAGGAAGAGGGCAATGGCTGAGAGCGGGTTCTGAGAATCAGTTGGAAGCAAGTTGTTGGAGACTTCATTCAAAATTTGGGAGGAGGAATTTGGGGTCAAGTGAGATATTTTTCTATTGGTAATCCAAAGTGAGAAGCAGAGATGGCTGAACTTCAAAATACTGTGCCGAGGGAGAAGTCAAGAAGAGGGGGAGGATTGAAGCAGTGAGTCATGAGTGGAGAAAAATAGGAATTTAGGATGCAGTGTAGTTTAGAGAATTAGAGTTTTTTAGCTAAGGATTTGGCAGAACTAAAGGAGCAGAAAATGAATTAGTAATGGAGGAAGTAACCCTGCTCATGGGATATCTGCCAAAATGATACTGCCATGTGAGAACAAGAGTAAAGGAAACAGATACTGAGAGCAGCCAGGACTAGAGTTGGCAGGCTGGACACTGATAGGATGGAAAAGGAAAGCAGTAAAACATGGAGAAAAATAAATTACAGAGAGAATTAATACAGAGAAAGAAAGACGGGGATCAGAGGGCTAAGAGCAGAAGAGTGTTATGTTGGATGAGTGTGAAAAGGGCAAATGACAAGAAAATGGGAAGGAGGAGGTAGTAGCCAGACAGTGTTGGAAATGAGTGACCCATGTGATGATTGGAGAGGAAATTTAGTGTATGAATAACAGAAAGAAGTGTTTTGCTGTAGAATAACTTAGAAGCTTTTTTCTTTTTTTCTTTTTTTCTTTTTTTTTTCTTTTTTTTTTAGCTTTTGTTAAAATATAAATGAGTGGCAGCTTGGAAGTTGAGTGAGAGATGAAGGTGAGAAATCTAATTACTGAGGGATTAGATAAGTTAGAGGTTTCTTGTACCTTCACTTCATGGATGTACAAGACTGCTACTGATGAGACACAGAGTTCACATGAATAAACTCTTCCAGGCTTGTGCTGGTTATGTTGAAAACAAAAGTTGAATGTCTCCCCAGAACTGGGTGTTGAGAAGGCATCAACAGCAGTTCAGATCAGCTATGAAGTGGAAGTCATCAAGCCGGGGAGAGGAAATGGAGATAAGGAATATAGCATATGTGGGTTGTCATCTTCAGTTGACGCTGTGCCACAGAAAATGAACACAGAATTTCTGGAAATCAAAATTGCAGAAAATTACTGGTGTTCTGGGAAATATCAGGAATAAGTTCTCTGCCACTATTTATTAATAGCTTATTATCTAGCTGCTAAATGTTGTTAATGATGCCTAGTACAGGTTCAGTAGCACTAAAGGAGCACTGGTTGTGGTAATTTGCCATACTTACTTTTTCCGATAGCGTGGCTTTCAAACTGTTTCCATATAGAAAAATATTTTTAATATATATACACTTAACACAGTTCAAATGTTTACTGGTCAAAGAATCTCTAACGTGTTTAGGCTGGGGATTCTGTTCCGGATTTTGTCTTTTACTATTTGATTAGCATTTGCAGTGTTCAGTTTAATCTCAGAAGAGTTTGGAATTTGGCATGAGGTTCAAAGTTGATAAAGCATGTGTTGTTCATCAGATGGACAGCATTGCTGTCCTGTTAAGTGCTCTGTATGTGTGTTTTGAAATGTTTGGAGGCAATAGAGATCTATAGCACAGGAGGAAAAAAACAACTCTTTGATCTTTCAGTCTTAAACCTACCATTCTTCACTCTAGGTTGGACACCACTGCATGAAGCTTGTAATGTTGGTTACTACGATGTTGCTAAAGTCCTGATAGCAGCAGGAGCCGACGTGAACACGCAGGGCTTGGATGATGATACCCCACTTCATGATTCTGCTAGTAGTGGGCATAGAAACGTGAGTGCTCTAGGAGAGTGGGAGGCAATAAATGAGTGGTTTGAAATGCTGAACCTTCAGAACAAATCCTAACTGTCCTCATTGCAGTAGTATGGTCTTACAGTTATGCTTTTGCTGTTTTGGGAGTATCTTGAAGTTGTTCTGATTGTCTTTGTTTCATCTCACTTCTGTTGCCAGGTATCTTCTACCAGTATCTGTTTGCTTAAATATTTAAAAGTTTCACCTTTACTTTCTCAGTAAATAAGCATTTTAATTACTTTTTTGGAGAAAATTTTACTGTATAGAATTCTCAAAAGAAAAATGTCTCCTAACAGTATACAGTGGATTTGTGTTTATTATACATGTTTATAAATATTTAAAGGTATATATCCTATATCTCTTTTTATGTATTATTTATAGCACAAATATAGAGAATTGATGTTATTATTAGTTGTTTTTTTTTTAATTTAGCAATCAGTACTTAGTGGAGGAGATAAATGGAGCTCTATAGGTATTTTACATTAACTTTTAAATTTGTTCTTGATTTCTGCAAATAAGGTACAGAAATGACTCTGCTTTCCCTTTATATCTCTTTTATTTCATTACTGTGTGTGCAATCTGTTTTATAAAGCAAAAAATAGAATACATCCTTAAATCAAGTACACCTTTGAAACAAGATGTTCAGTTTGAAATGTTTTTCTGGAAAAGCTAGAGAAATTATTTATGATAATCTGTTGTGAATTTTTTTTATTAGCTGTTTAGTAACTGCTTCTTACAGGTATCTAAACAAAGGTCTTGCATCTTTAGATCAAGCTTTCATAAAGCTGTAGTAGAATCTTGGAAAATGGGACCTCTTGCTTATCTGGTCTCAGGACAGGTACCTGAATACCTGAATGACCATCTCACTGACATTATATACCAGAATAATTTTAAGCTTCCTGTTAAGGTATCACTGTCTGCTGAATTTCCCCATTCTTAACACATGGGGAGGGGGAAGTAATTAATACTGGACACTGTGCTGAAAATGGCCTTGGTATCACCGTAACATTAACAAATTGTTGCCCTTGATGATGGAGAAATTGATGATTTTGATATATTACATGCAGTTGCAGGTGGGGGTAGTTTGTTCCTCCAGTAAGATACTTGGGTCTCTCTCAGGGCTTTCTGGGAATGCTGTGGAAACTAGTAGTACTACTTCTTGCAAAACTTTTCTTGTTTCTTATTGAAGAGTAATAAAATTTGGAACACGAGGGTGAATCAAGTGCAGAGGAGTAGAGAACCTGGTAGGTGGGGAGCCAGGTGAATTGTGAGAAGAAATGCAAGAACAAAAGGCCCCTGTTGCATTCCTTTGTAATGATATTGTGTCCATTTAACAGAGGACAACTGTCTCTTGTTCCCCTTCACTTCCTTGAAAGAGCAGACTTTGTATATACTACCTGGATTTTGCATTCTAGTTGCTGAAGTCTTGCTTTCCAGCCTCCATTTCATAGACAGGAGTTAGGATTGTATATCACATTCTGTGTGCAACAGAAGGTTTTTATGTTGCTCAAATAACACGTGGAAAACCTAACAGTTAATCTATTTAATGCTGCAGATTGTGAAGCTGTTGCTTCGGCATGGTGGAAATCCATTTCAAGCCAACAAGCACGGGGAGAGACCTGTTGATGTTGCTGAAACTGAAGAGCTGGAAATGCTGTTGAAAAGGGAGGTGCCCATCTCTGATGATGAAGACAGTTGCTCAGGTAAAAGTAGCTATTTAATTGCATACTTAAATGCATAATTTCACCTGATGTTAGGTGGCTTTAATCTTTTCCATAGTGTTTGCTGTTAAGACTAGCTGCAGGTAGCAATTGATAGTGCTGAGGTTGTTCCCCACTTTTATTTTTAGAGGTAGTTTGTTAAATTTTTCCATTGAATTATCTGAAATGTGTTTCTGACTTTTTTTTACCTATCTCTCAGTCTTAATTAAGCCCTTCCTACTCTGCAAATCAATTCTTTATTAGAATGGTGGTTTTACCATAGAAAGATACAGAAGAAAATGTCACATTTGTTATGATACATGATACATTTGTTATGTTTTCTGAGACAACTTCTTGGGGGAAAACATCCCCAAAGTCAGTTATTTCCCGCCTTTAGTAGATGAATCAGGAGTCAATGCCTCACATGGGTGTAACTTAGTTACTCACTGAAGAGAAGTCCTGCCAGTGAGGGAACCACTAGTTTCTGAAGGTGACCAGATAGGTAACTTGCTGAAGTGGAGGCAGTAATTTTTGGCTCCTCCTGTATTTCTTCAGGTTGAGGAGTATGTAGCACCCCTTGGAGCACAGAAACAACTGTTGTCTCCTCAAAAGCAAAAGATTCTTGGCTGTGAATAACTTACTTGAGTGCCAGACAGGAGCTTTCATTTGGCTTTCACAGAATCTTCAACAATTCAGAATCTTTTAGGTTAAAGAAATGAGGTGGATTGAAAACTGGCTGGATGTCTAGGCCAGAAGGGTGGTGATTAATGGCACAAAGTTTATTTAGAGGCCAGTAACTGGCGCTGTACTTTGGATCAATACTGGGTCCACTCCTGTGTAACACCTTCAGTAATGGCTGGGATAGAGTGTACCATCAGGAAGTTTCCTAGTAACACAGAACTAAGGAGGAGTGAGTGGAGCACCAGAGGGTTGTGCTGCCATCCAGAGGAACCTCATCGTGTTGGAGAAATGGCCTCATGGAAATCTCATGTAGTTCAACAAGGGGGAATGTAAAGTCCTGCAGCTGGGAAGGAACAACCATCCAAGCAGCAGTACAGACTGGAATCTGAGCAGCTGGGAAAGCAGCTTTGCAGAAAAGGCCGTGGGTTATGGTGGACAGCACCAGCTTGACCATGAGCCAGCAACGTGCCCTTGCTGCAAAGAAGGCCAAGTGGTATCCTGAGCTGCATTGGGAGGAATGTTGCCAGCAGGTCCAGGGAGGTGATCCTTCCTCTCTGTGGTGAGACCACAGCTAGGTGGTGAGGAGCCCAGTTCTGGGCTCCCCTGTACAGGAGAGACATTGACATACTGGAGAGAGTCCAGAGGAGGGCAGGGAAGATGACAAAGAAGCTGGAAAAGCGAAGGTTCAGGAGGATCTTGTTGATGAGTACAAATACCTTAGGGGAGAGTGCAAAGAGGACAGAGCTGGGCTCTTTTCAGCTGCGCCCTGTGACAGGACCAGAGGCAATAGGCACACAGTGAAACACAGGAAGTTCCCTCTGAACAGCAGGAAACATTTTTTTCACTGTGAGAGTGACCAAGCAGTGGCACAGGTTGTCTGGGGAGGCTGTGGAGTCTCTGACCTAGGAGATATTCAAAAGCCTTCCAGGCATGATGCTGGGCAAGTGGCTCTGGGTCTCTGCTTGAACAGGGTGGGTTGAACGAGATGATCTCCAGAGGTGCCTTCCAACCTCAGCCATTCTGAGATCTGTGAAAAGCACATGAAGAAGAGCATCACATCACGTGATTGTAAAAGTTGGTTTCTCTTTCCCAGACAAATAAATAAAAGCCAACCCCTAGGAATGCTTTCGCTTCACATTTTCACTATACTTCAAGGCAAAAAAAAGTATTGCCCTATATTCTGATGTAGTGTTAACTTTTTTGGCGTTAGCATAACCTGAAATAGAATGCATGGTCCTTTTGTTCTAAGGGGCTGTCGTGGCACCACTTCACAGAATCAGCTTCAGCTTAGTGAAATCATTCATCTTAAGACAAATATTTTTACATATGTGTAATAGAAACTGGCTACTATTTAGCAATCGATTCCTCAACAGTCTGCCTGTGCAAGGTATTGCTTAGTTCCCACAGGCTGCTTGCTAAGAGGAGCAGAATGTTCTCTGCAGTTTTTCAAGGAGTCTGTACTGGAGAATAGGTGATCCATCTCCTCTACTTCCATTGCTTTACCTTTAGTCATTAAGGAGTAAGCTCTCTGATGTGTTTGAAATGGGGTGAGATTTTCAATACTGAAGCAAGTAGGGGCATGGAAGAGAGAACCACAACTACTTTGCAAGCGAAGGGTGAAGAATAAGCTGCAAGGAGTGGTTAGAGTTACAGCAGGAAGATGATGGCATGTAGGTGTGGGTGAGAGGGGGAATGTATAAAAAGCTGTTAGCACAGAATTAGTATTATGTTGTGGGTGCTACAGATAGTATAGAAGATAACAGGGACTTCTGGGGTCAATTTTGCTGATACTGAGTGGTGAAATACAAACTACCTGAGAAGCGTGCTGGCAAGGTATGAGTCTTAAACATTGTGTTCTGGCAGCTGGTTCACAGAGGGTACTACTGAAAATGAGGGGGAATCTTGCAGCAGAACTACTTTTTTTTTCTCATTCAGATTTCTGATGTATCGAAGCTGCTCCATCACTTTCCTTACACCATGATTGCAAACTCTTCTGTTACTTTTTATTCAGTATGTCAAATCTCTAGTCCACAGTACTGGATACTACAATACTTAGTTCTTTTTAAAAAGCAAGCTGATAGATTCAGCTGAAGAGGCTTGGTTTGGAACCTTACTGGGAGGGCACAATCTATCCAGAAATACTTCCTAAGCGTTTTTTGAGTTCTAGATTTTCATATGAACAGGTTGTAATAACACTCCATATGTTTCTTGAAGCCTCATTTTAGGAACATCTAATGTTTTGGACTTGCAAGTCCAAGACATGCAGTACAACATGCTTGTTCCATGCAATAGCAGAGACCAGTTGCAGTGAATTATACCATTTATAATACAACATAATTTTTTAATATATACATACGTATAGTCTGATTTCGCCTGTCTGTATCAGTTGCATAAAGATTCACGTGGGAATTTCTTTACATGAGCAGTTCTTTGTCTTGTAAAAGCTTATCTGCTGTTAAAACATGACTGAATAGTTCATGTGGAGGAATATGGTTTGGTTGTTATAGAGGATAAAAGGTGATGAATTCCTAGAGGAATAAATTATCATAGTAAGATGTCCTTGAGAAAGAGTCAGGTTACACAGGAATTATGCACAATAGGTGAAGTTTCCAGAATTTAAAGTGCATTGCTTTTATTAGCAAAAAATTTTAATTAGTATTTTTGCATGCCTAAGTGAGAGCTGTAAAGGGAGGAGAGAACTTCGATTTCATGACTGTTTGTTTTCTCTTAAAAAGCTTAATTCTAGTGAGAAGGTTTGTTGTGTGTTTAAGGTATGTTTTTTTCTTTTTTCATTTGTAAAGAAGCAACTTCTGAACGGAACTATTTTGTCCTGAAGTGTGACAAGTGTCCCATCAGTATTCAATTAATTTTTGGTTTCCTTACTCTAGATTCTGAAGAAGCTCCATCTGTAAACCCTTCCAGTGTAGATGGGAATGTTGATTCAGAAGCAGAAAAGGACTCTGCAGCCAACAACAGCAAACAAACGGTCCCTAGTAAGGCACCACTTCCATCTGCTCTTGATGAGTATGAGTTTAAAGATGATGATGAAGATGAAATGAAAAAAATGATTGATGACAAACATATTCTTAGAAAAGACCCAAAGAAGGAGGATGAGACTGAAGTTGAAAAGACCAGCTTATTTGTGAAACAAGAAAAAGTTGTCTTTTCAAAATCATTCAAAAGCAAAAAGCAGAAACCGTCTAGAGTTCTGTATTCAAGTTCTGAAAGTTCAGATGAAGAAATACTTCAGGACAAGAAGATAGTCTCTCCTTGCTCTGTTTCAGAGTCATCAAATTCTGATGTCAGAGTGAAAAAAGAATATATGGTTACAAATGAACACAAGCAAAAGGGCAAAGTTAAAAGGAAAGTAAAAAATCAAAGCAAAAATAAAGAGAACCAAGAAGTAAAGCAAGAAAAAGAAAATGCTAGAGTAACAAATATAGCTACTTCTGGGTTAGATTCCGTAGATAAAGCTAGAGAGGAAGAAACTTTTAAGAAGTCTTTCACCTCAAAAGAAGATTCTTCTTTACATCTATTTCATATCACTGCTGGAAAATCTCCCAAGCATCCCTGTGGGTTAAGTGAAAAGCAGTCAACACCATTAAAACAAGAAAACACCAAAACTTGCTTATCACCAGGAGGTTCTGAAATAACGTTGCAGTCCGAATTAGTTCGGTATGATCACAACACTGATTCTGATTATCTAGTAGAAAGTTCTAGTGGCAAATCTTGCAAGCACAAAGAAAAAAGCAAGCATCATCAAAAGGATTTTCACTTGGAATTTGGTGAAAAATCTAATCCTAAAATTAAAGAGGAAGATAATAGCTCAACGTTTGAGAATTCAGAGTATACTTTGAGAAAAATTGACAAGGAAGGTAAAACGCTTAAAAAGCATAAATTAAAGCACAAAGAAAGAGAAAAAGAAAAGCACAAAAAGGATCAGGATGGGGAGAGGGAGAAACACAAACATAAAGATAAAGAGGTTCAAAGAAGTATTGAGTTTGACAGAGAATTTTGGAAAGAGAACTTTTTCAAAAGTGATGAAAATGATGATACATTGTTAAATACAGAACATGAATCTCTTTGTTCAGACAGAAAATCAAAGCTAGAAAAAGCCATGGCAAAAGAAGATAAGTTAGTTAAGGAGAGACAGTTCCAGAAAGAGAGAAGTACTAAAGATGACAGAGAAAAAGAGAAGAACAAAAAGGAAAATGAGAAGTTTCTCAAGGATGAAAAAATAAAAGATTCAAAAGAAGAAAAAGAAATTACGCTTGCAGATAAAGAAATCGAATTGTTCTGTTTTGGCGTTAAAGATGAGGGAGCCAGTGTGCATGTAATAGAAAGAGAAGCAGATACTGAAAAGCAGGAGAAAAATTTAAAGGAAAGTAAAGAAAAGACAGAAAAGCGATCCTCAGCCAAAGAAAAAGATGTTGAAAAGACAGAAAGAAAACATGGAGAAAAAGAGAAAAAGTTAAAGCATGAATACAAGATGGAGAAAGAAAAAACAGAAGTAAATGAAAATACAGAGAAAGTAAAGGAGAAGTCCAGTTTTCAGCAAGCAGAAAGATGCCATAAGGAAAATGATAAAGTAAAAAGCATGGGTACTCTTAAAAAAGTTGATGACAAGGAAAGAAATAAAGAAAAAACTGATAAGAAGCATGATAAAGAAAGGGCTGATAAAGACAGACATTGGGCTGAAAGCAAAGAAAGACACTGTACTGAAAGAAAAGTCAAACAGTCTGAAAAAGAATCTGAATATACTAAATCAGAAAAAAATAGAACTAAAGAAAAGGAATTTGAAAAAATCAAATCAAAAGACAAGGAGACCTCATCACTGGCAAACTCAAAACACATGCAAGAAGAAAGGAGATGTAGTAATACAGAAAGCAATAAAACAGTTCATGACAAACTGTCATCTTTGAAAGAAAAATCGAAAGATGATTTGTTGAAAACTCCAGATGGTAGAGAGAAAGATAAAAAAGATAAAGATATAGACCGATACAAAGAGAGGGACAAGCATAAAGATAAACTGCATCAAAGTAGTTTGCTTAAACTAAAACTGGAACATGAGAAACTTAAGCCTAAACCAGCTCCTGCACCAAAAGATGCTCGGCCTAAAGAAAAACGATTAGTTAATGATGATTTAATGCAAACTAGTTTTGAAAGAATGCTTAGCCTTAAAGATCTGGAAATAGAGCAGTGGCATAGAAAGCATAAAGAAAAAATAAAACAGAAAGAGAAGGAACGTTTAAGAAACCGCACTTGTTTAGAGCACAACAAAATGAAGGAGAAACCCAAACACTCGTTAGCTGAAGTAAAAGGCAAAGAACTGATTCGCTCAAAAAGTTCAGAGTTGCCAGATGTTTGTATGAAGGAAAAACAGCAGAAAGATGCTACAAGTAGTAGATCTCAGTCAGTAGATACGAGAAGTGTCACTGTTGCAAAGCCTTCACTGGCTTTAGATAATTTAAGTAGATCCCCCAAATCAGAAAGTGAAAAGATGGGGCTGAGCTCCAGGTCAATGTCCATGGTTTCTGTTGCAAGCTCTGAGGATTCTTGCCATACCACAGTCACTACTCCAAGGCCTGTAATCGAATATGATTCAGACTTTATGCCAGAAGGTTCTGATTCCCAAATGTCTTTTTCGCAGTCACCATTTTTGGCAAGTGCCAAATCACCAGCACTTGTGGAAAAAGAGGCTGATGGTCTTGCTGAGTTGCCAGATCGCATTAAGCCACCTTTCACAAACAGGCTCCCCCAAATGTATGTTAGATCAGCATCTGTTGAAGATGCTAAGTTGGTTTTAAATGACTGTAGGCCTGTTATAGAGGTTCGAAGATGCAGCATGCCTGCTGCAGTTTCTGAACACAGCAAACAGGCTCGAATATCAGAAGAAAATGACCAGAACGTTCTGCCATCAGTTCAGACTTATGGTAGCACTTCTCCTAAACCAGAATTGCTGTGTAGCACACTCGAAAGAGATTTTCAAAGCAGTGTGACTGTTCTGCAGTCAAACTTCACATCATCTCCAAATGGAGCTATTAGCAGCAAGCAGGCAGCCATGGGGACGAGTACCATTAAAGATACTGCTCAGATGAGCCCTTCAGAAGACTCCAACATGCATTTAGAGCCATGTAGTCAAAGTGGTGTGACTCAGCAACCCAAACTATGGGATGTGCCTTTTGACAGACTTAATTCATTAAACAATGAGTGTAACAGCTCAGGTTATGGTGTATCAGAGCAAGATGCTAAAAGTGTTACAGCAATGCACAATTCTGAAAGCAGGACGTTAAAAGAGCAACAAGTATCTGAATTTTTGCCTCAGCACGCTGAAATGAAGGGAGATTCCAGTTCTCAAGAATCTGCATCATTTTTACCTTCACAGTCGCCTTGTTCTTTACCAATCCAACCACTTCCAGTTGTGTCAAAACACGTTTCTTTACCAGGTATTGGCAGTCAAGAGTCATCATTTGTACAGCAGCAAAATCTCATTCAAACTACAACTTCTACTTTGGATACAGATGCTACTAGTACCAGTGAGCTGGAAAATGCTTTCTTCCCTTCAAACATTAAGAAGACTGACACACCCATTGCTGTATATTCTGAGAGCTCTGCAAAGGACATTTCACAGGGCTATGAAAGGGTGAATGATTTACCAGTGGTACCATTAGAGAAAGATACTCCTGAAACTAATAGCAGTTCACAGTTAAATGTGAATTCATACACGTTCAGTAAAGTTGTTTGTAAGAATGCCTTGAGTGAAGCAGATGGTAACACAGCAGATACTTTAGATATTAGAAATGAAAAAGACCAGCCAGAAAAGCTGGTCTCTGTGCATGTTGATAGTAAAGCCAATGCTGATCTCAGTGAACTAAGTTCAGGAATTTCAAAGGGAATTACAAATGAATCAGTTAATAAAAGCCCCTGCACTGCAGACAGGGAAAATGTGTTGGCAGATGATCCACCACAGTACTCCTCTCTGTCCAACTTGGAAAATAGTTCACAACAGATTTCACAGGAAGAGGTTCATAAATACAGCCAAATAGTTAAAGTAGAAGAAGAAGTTGCTGAGGATCAGAAGATGGAACAGCAAGAAGTACCTCAAAGAATCACGAGGAACAGAGCAAATTTGCTTGCTAACCAGGGCAAGCAGAATCCTCTTGGCTGCACACAGACATCAGAAAAAGAGTCTGAATCATCAGCATCTATGAAAGCAAGAATTAGATTAACTGAAGAGGATGATGCTCAGGTACATCATCCACGTAAAAGGAAGGTGTCACGAGTGCCTCAGCCTGTGCAAGCAAACCCTTCTTTGCTGCAGGCCAAGGAGAAGACCCAGCAGTCACTGGCAGCTATTGTTGATTCTTTGAAACTTGAAGAGATTCAGCCATACAGTTCTGAGAGAGCAAACCCCTATTTTGAATACTTGCACATAAGGAAGAAAATTGAAGAGAAGCGTAAACTGCTGTGCAGTGTTATTCCTCAGGCACCTCAATATTACGATGAATATGTGACCTTCAATGGCTCCTACCTGTTGGATGGCAATCCCTTGAGCAAGATATGCATCCCAACTGTAAGTAACATGGCCTTTAAATATACAGTACACTGAAAGGCATGTTTTGGGTTTATTTTTGTAACTTCCATATTCTTCCTAACTCGCTTCTGAGTATTCTGCTAATAACAGTAAGTTGGCATGTGTCAAATTAATATTGACTAATAGCATAATATTTAAAAGCCCCATTTAGTGGAAATACAAACAGTGGTTTCACAGTCATTACAAGACAAACCATGTATGACACCTGTCAAAGGCACACAGACAAATACTGTATTTCAAACTATATAAGGCCTACTCTTTGAGAAGTGAAGCCAGTTATCGAGAGCTTCTCTGACCTTTGCTATCAGTAATTTGGTTAGTTCTAATTAGTCAAAGCTGTTTCATCTGGAGGGGGTGGATGTGCTCTGCTTCAAAATACTAAGTCCATCACCAAATGTTTTAAGTATGAGAGTGCCTGCCAGCTATCTCAAAAGCAGCAGATGTAATTTGCTGTCTTGGCTCTTATAATCCATCAATCTAAAGTGTTCATAATTTTATTTAATAATGGGAAGTTTTTTTCCATTTTACTGAAGAGCATCTGTCATTTAGAGACACTTGTTTAGTTCTAAGCTCTGAATTTCTGAATGGACTAGTTACTATGTCAGCTCATCTAAGATAACTCACCCTTACTTGAGAGTAAAAGCTTTAGCTTTTTCCAATAGAGTTGAAGATTTTTTTGGTGAAGCAATGAATAGTGTAAATATAAAAACCACTTGCTTCCTTACGGAGGTAGTCATCATTCCCTGTACAAGCTGTTTGTTCTCGTTTTTTGAAATTAGTAGGCCAGTTATAGTACGAGGAAAGATGTGGGTAAGATGACTCTTTTGCTTGGTCTGTAAGTGAACCAGGGTGTATGGTAAGCTTTGCCACAATGTACTAGGCTGTCAGCCTTCCCAAGTCTACAAATCTTTCTCAGTAGCTGTTGCAGCTTCTGTAACATCTTTATCACTGGAGGCATAGATTTTTTTTTTTTTCTATAACTGCTGCTAGTCAAGTACATAACTGTCCAAGCTGCAGCTTACTGCTTTGGCATCACACTTCAGTGCTTACTTTGGGATGAGTGGAAAGTAGAGAAGCATGGCATATATTTTTTCCTGCCCCATCTACCTGAGCAATAGAATTCAATTCCCTGTCATAAATGGCAATGTGTGTAGACACCATAAGGAGAGCAGTTATTGGCTTGATATCAAAGTACTGCCTTATAATTCCTTCCTGTCTCTGTTGTTGTGTATAACAGGGACTCTGCAGATAATGAAAGTAAATTTAGGTATTGCCAAACAAAATCACAGGTAAGGAGTTCAGAAAATATCAGAGATGGATGTGTCCTCCCTATTCTCAGTGGCTTTTCTGCTGAAAAGAAAACCCTCTTTGAAATAAGTTGATTAAAATGTAAATATGTAATTGAAGGATTATAGTTGCTGATTTTGGTCTCATTTAGATTTCTGGTTTGCTTCCCTACACAGACATGTTCTGATGATAATGATGTTTTAAACAAGTAATTGTTTGTATGTACTTTGGTCCTGTTAATCTTCTATAGGTGTAGAGAGAACAGGTGGAACTTTTTATTCCAAGCTGCTGGAAGCAAAAAGGAAGAAGATAAATTCTTAGAAGCCAAAATAATTTATTAGAAAATTGGTGTTTATTTTCATTAGTACTAATGTGTAAGACAAAGCATGAGTTTTATTCTAGGTAAGATGATACACAAAGCAATTCAGTTTTGTTTGTCTGAAAAATCTCCAGTGCAACTAAGTGCTTTATTTAATTACTGTCACTTATGCAAATGTACAATTTTGATAAATTTTTTCATGTTTCCTTTCAGAAAAAAAATATACTGTTTAAGAAATTAGTAGTAGTTCAGACAAATTATTGGCAGAGCTTGCTTGTGCACACAATTGAATAATTTAATTATTTTATTTTGTCACCATTGAAAATAATAGTTCCTGTTACAAATACCATAGAAAGGAGTATTGCTAAACCAAGGATCATTTGATTCTCAGAAATGAGCATTTGTTTATTTTACATATTGTCCAAAAAAGTAAAAATAAAGACTATGCCTAGTCTCTCAGAAATGCTGAAATGTTAGTAACATGTGTTGTTACGCCTATGATGTGCAATTTAATAAGCAGCTGTAAAATTACCTTCTGTTGAGTTTGTTTTTCAGTTTTTTCCTTTGATTCTTAATGATTCTCTGTTAACCAAATTTTTGCCTCATCAATTTACATAGAAAGAAAGTAGATACTCTTTCTTAAATTATTCCTGTGTTACAGATACCTCTTTGTGTAGGTCTATGTGAAGACCATATATTTAGCTCTGACACTTGGAATAGTGGGTGTAACATACTGTTCTCTGCATTGGAATTTTAATGATGCACTGTAGATTATCTGATGATCTTCAAACACGCTGTAGGTGGGAACCAGGAGATGGTCTGCTAAAACTTTATTTCCAAAGCCATGTTTATATATTGTGATATATGGCCTGGATCACCTAAGGCTGTTGGGGTATTCATATATGAATGTGGCTTCCCTCTGACCAGTGCAAATACAAAACATGAGGTAGGAGACATTAGGTCAGTTCAAAATAGAATGAAACAAATATGAATCTTCTAACAGTAAATTTCAGTTGTACTTGACTCTGTTGCTTTTCAGATTGTTCCATCCATACGTTCTACAGGGTTCAGTCATCTTTATCTATATTGTCTCCTGAGAAGGAGGCACCAGGGTGATTCACTGCCATCCTCCAATGGCTCTCTGGCAGATGTATTTCTAGTGAAAGGGATTCTGTCCAGTCTCCCTGGCATTGCTGTAGAAACTTAAAAGGTAAAATCTAATTTTAGGGCTTCTACCAGAAATTTATTTTCAAAATGCATGAAATAGAACATTACAGCAGGTCAGTTTGGATGGCCTAGAAGAGTGGAGGTTTGTAGCAGGCACAAACAAGGATTGAAGGTTTGTAGAGTGAAGAGCTGATGTTCTTATTTTGTTGTTTTGAGGGATGCAGGGCATGCAGGAAAGTTGCTGATGGATTTTCATGTGTTGGAGATGGGGAGGGCATGCCTTGAACCTGAGCTCTTGCCAGTCTGACCTGCTCTAATGGCTGGCTCCAAGTGAGGTGGAGCAGAGGCACAAGGCTGAGTTCCGTCTGGCTTTTCTGGGTCATTTCTCAGACTGGGAACAGAGAATTCTCTGAAGCAGGCAGGGCCCCTTTGTTTCCCTCTCTTCTGTACAGAGCCTGGGCCCTTAAGAAATTAGTTTGATATTTTGCTTATACAAAGAACAGAGGCCTCCTTTTTTTCTGGTGTTCAGTTTCATGCTGTGTTCTGGCAGGTCCAACCTATGTGTTTGTGTTTTCCCTATACAGTTTTTGTGTTCTCTTTACTAAAAGCCTCTTTGACTAGAAGGTGCAAGAGGTTCCTCTGGCTGTTCCTGCCTCAAAACCTTTAAGTTAGGCTTTCTGGTCTCAAAAGAAACCCATTTCTTTTGTCTGAATCCAGTGCTGGTTCACAAGCCGAGATTTCCAGCAGGTGGTGTGTGACTACCCAAATCCTGTTTTCAGACTCTGAGGCTCACTCTTCCCAAGCCTCCAAGAAGAGAGGAAAAAACTGATCATTCCACAAACGACTGTAACCAAACCTAGGTCTGTATTTAGGTGTACATTTTGGCAGGCAGTGCTGGGCTGGGTGGGAGTGACGAGTTTATGGATGTATCCAGTGGCAGTAGGGATGGCTGGGGTCACAGAGGCCTGTCAGTGTCACACAAGTCTGAATGTTACCTGCTGTGTTCAGGGCTGTACATAATCTGCTGAAACAGTCCTACACATAAAAGTCCACTCAAGTCTGCTGTTCAGATGATAAACTCCTTGTTGGACTTTTTCTACAGTGTTGATTCTTGTTTCTGTTGAAAAATTAAACTATCTGTAAATTTAGGGGAATAACTATATTCAAATAATATTTGAAATGTAGTGACAGGACAAGGGTGAATGGCTTCAAACTGAGAGAGGGCAGGTTTGGATTAGGTATTAGGAAAAAATTCTTCACTGTGAGGGTGGTGAGGCACTGCAGCAGGTTGCCAAGAGAAGCTGTGGATGCCCCATCCCTGCAAGTGTTCAAGGCCAGGTCGGATGGGGCATTGAGTAACCTGGTCTAGTGGGTGGCATCCCTGCCCACAGCAGGGGGCTTGGAACAAGATGACCCCTAAGGTCCCTTCCTACCCAGGTCGTTCTGTGATTCTGTGAAATTTAGGTGATATGGATGCTTGCCAACTCTGAAATTTTTATTTCTGGAAAACTTAGATGCATAAACCCAAAGATTATTTTTAGACAGATTGTGTATCTTGCTTCTTACTCCGTGTTCTTCTCTGTAAACAAAAGAACTGAGATTTTGGGAGATGTTTTGGGGTTTATTAAAATTAAAACTTGATATTACTTACAAGCACCTTGTCTTATTTTATTGAAAGACTGACGGCAGTGTTGTACTGTATCATGAATGCAAAGTTTTCAGGGAAAACTAGAATACAGTATATCTCAGGCTAAGCTAAAACACATTGATACCCAGTATGATTGAGACATATTGTTCTAGTGCAATGTTTGTGGTTTGTTGGTGTGGGTTTTGGGGGGAGTGGGTTGTATAAATTTGTTTTTAATACTGATGACTTATTCAAAATGGCATATGCCATGAACTTCACTGGTTTGAGAGTCACACTGTTCTCGCTAAGAAAAACGAAGTGTATCCTGCTTAGTAGTTTGAAATGTGAAGGAGTTGAATGACCTTTTATACCAAATAATAATTTAAGGGATGAACTGCAATTAATTATTCATTATATTCTTTAATTCCAAAGACACTGACTAACTTCAGTTGATGAAAAAATTGTCCTGAAATAATTTTCCAGTATAATAATTACTCAGTCATTTCTGGTAGATAAATCACTTTGTTACTGGAATGTATAGGTGCAAGATTGTGGATTAAACTAGATTATTAGCATCAGTGTGTCTTTATTTCCATAATGAATTTATTACTTCTTGACAGTTGAAGGATCTATTTTATTGAAGGGAATTATTTATGTTTGTGTTAGGTACAAGGTAGGGTGTAGTAACTGTAGGTATGTATTTGAGCTGTGGTTTTTGAATGTCATTGGTAGTAGGTAGTGTTTCATGTAGTCTGAATGGGTCTTTCCCAAGCAGTTCCAATGCTCTTAGATCTGTCACTTGTTAAAACCCATGCTGAACTGTCAGAAGTGGCATAAAGAAAAGTAAACTTTGGATGGGAGCTTTAAAAGTCCCAAGATGCTTATTAGTTACTTCTCCAAAAGCATCTGATTTCTGCAGTTGCCAGGAGGGCTCCAGGTGCCCTGTCAGTGTTTGTCATACAGCTCAGACTAGACAGCAATGCTGGTTGTTTACGGTAATTGACTAAAGATACAAAATGTTTATAGTATAGCAAATCAGTAATGCCACTGACTGGCACTCAAGTCTTTCTGATCTTTTTAAATTATTTTCTTTTTAAGGAATAAGTTGTTTCAAAAACTTTTTTGAATAAGTGACAAGAAGAATTTTTCAAGCTGCTGTCTGGGGCTCTAGTCTGCTTTTTGTGCTTGCCTGTGTTCTGCATGATTGCAATATTAAGAGTATGGTTGGTTATCTTTTGTGCAGCATAAAATGCTGTTGCCACTGTATGAATGTATGAAGTGTTTTTCTTTTTTTATATTTTGCAATACTTCTCTTTTTTTGCTTTGCTCTTGCATTTTGCTAGGCAGTTTTTATCTTCTCAAAATGAACAGCTGTGCTTTAAAGAGTTTAAAACTGAAAGAAAGTTGTATTTTTGCTGTATTCTACAGTATAGCCCTTTAAAAAACAGCTATGGAGTGCTGATAATGACTAGTTAAAAGCACTAAACAGCTTGAAATGCCATTTTCACTTGGGTTTATTAATTTTATGGTACATAATCCTTAAAACCTTTTATTGCAAACACATTGAATTCACATAATGATGGGAAAGTAAGAAACTCCTGTTTTTCCTAAAAAATGCCTTGCATATGGTTTCTTGGGTCTTTTTTAATAGATCATATGAGCAATGCTAAACATCTTAAATACATATTCACTATACTATTTGTAAAACTTTTTCCACAGATTACACCACCTCCGTCACTGTCGGACCCACTTAAGGAACTATTTAAACAACAGGAGGTTGTAAGGATGAAACTACGTTTACAGCACAGTATTGAAAGGGTAAGACTAATTTATTTTCTTATTTCCCAGATTTAAGCTTTAGGATTTTTTTCTTTTTCAATGAACAGACTACATATTTCTCAATTTAACAGTGTTTTTAGAAGTAATCTTCTTTTCATCCAAATTTATGAATTGGAGAAACTTGTAAGAGGGGAAAAAAATTGTTTGGACAGCTGTTAGCAGAATGCTAAAGTTGGTAAGATAGCAGCTTTTTCCTGTTAATTGCTATAAGTTTTCCTAGAGGCAGTGGGAAGAAAGCTTCAGACTGTAGTTTTGAAAGTTAATGATGGTTGTAGACTTCAGAACCAAATTGACTGAGTTAAAAGAATTGAAGAAACAGTAAACTCTGTATTGAGAATATGCACCATCCCTGGCAGTGTTCAAGGCCAGGCTGGATGAGGCCCTGAGCAGCCTAGTTGCTCAGGTCTAGTTGGAGGTGTTCTTGCCTGCAGCAGGGGGGTTGGAACAGGGTGGTCTTTAAGGTCTCTTCCAACCCAGACTTTATGATTGTAACCAAAGGAAAGATGTTCCTTTTCCTGGTTTCTGAAGAACACAAAATACGGTATAATATTACAATCCACATTTTTCTATTTTGATAAAAGTTAGAGCCATTTTACTGCAGAGCAGTAAACACACACATACATTCTTCTATGCCTTAAAAAATTGTGCATATTTATAGTTATTTTGCTCATATAAGCTGTTCTTCAAATGAAATGCACTTTATGCAACTGCTAGTCAAGCTTTGTCAAGTGAGTTACATTTTTCTTGCCTAGTTTAGGAGAGAATATTTATCCAGTTGTGAATTTAGGGAGTTTTCTGCACGTTGTTTAAAAAGAAAGAAATATCCTGCAAATTATATTTCTGCTTCAGTTTGCTTGGCCATTGTGGCTGAAGCGACAAAAGTCTTCATACAGTCAACACTCACAAACCTATATCCCAATCCTGTGCTCCTCCTACCTTTCATCTTTCACCACCTTCATTAACTGGAACTTGCCTGAGTAAGTGGGAACACTCAGCCATCAGTGGAGACTGGGCTAAGGAGGTGTTTTCAGTTCTGACATCTACTCTTTGCATCACTGAATTAAAATTGTGGATGTGATTCGAAGAACAGCCTCTCCTACCTTCAGCAGCCCATTTCTCATGCTGTTCAAAAGTGTAAACTGTAGAAAGAAATGTTAAAATTAGTGGGCATTTTTATGAATGCTTAACTTACTATATGTTTGTTTATATGTTGATACCTCGATTAGGAAAAGCTTATTGTCTCTAATGAGCAAGAGGTTCTACGTGTTCACTACCGAGCAGCAAGGACCTTGGCTAATCAAACTCTGCCCTTCAGTGCCTGCACTGTGCTGCTGGATGCTGAGGTGTACAACGTGCCTCTGGATGCTCAGGTAAAGAGGTGTCCTTCACAGTTTCAGACAAAAAGGTCTTTCCAGCCTGACTCAAATGAAGCTTCAGTGAGTGAGAGAGAGAGTTCAGAGAGAACTCTGTACTGTACCAAAATTATCATTGATTTGCTTGAATTGAAGATTTTGCTCACTATGGATTGTTACTTATTGGGCCTCAATTGGATGTACAGTAATCAGAGGATATGGGTGTATGTACATGGTTTTCTGTTTTGTACCATGTCTGGTTTTTTTTCACCTCCAAAAACAATGAGACCGATAAAATAAGAACATGCCTCTGCTGATTTTGTTATACAAACAGATTTTGGTCATGACCAGAATGTGGTTTTGAAGCTTACAAACATATCTTAAACAAGAACAAAGAAATTATCAGCATAGAAGATCATTTCTATCAGTAATCCAGACAACTGGAATGCAGTAGGGTGTGAAGTCATGAAATTGGTCTATGAAATTTGGGAAATGTTATGTGGAGGTACCCACATTATACTTTCCTCCTTTGTATAAGGCAGTCACTAGACCTGTTCCATAAAGAACAGATGACCAGCAGTGAAATGTTAAATGCTACCAGATGAAATAACCTGTCTCAAAATGACTTCAGGCTCCATATGACTTATTTATGCTTTGTTATTTACACGTTCAATGTGGGGATTTAGTCCTGATTAAAACATAAAATAAGCAATGTGCTTCATAATCTGTGTATGTTGTATGACTATCACTCAAAAGTTGGCTGCAGCTGTATCTCTAAGAAAAAATAATCTCATGGTATTTTGTTTAATGGGAAGAATATAGATGCATAAGAAAACATTGTCTTGTAATGCATTCTGCCATTTTCCTGTTACCTGGTTAGCAAATCTTGATTTTGTTCTCCAGAAAGGTCAGTCTTTGCAGATTTTGTTGGGCTGCTTTTTTTTCCTGCTGCTACAGTGTACAAATTCCTCCAATGTCTTCTTTTCTCCCTAAAAGAGTAACAGCAGCTTGTTGTATTTGGTGGTTGTTATTTAAATATTATATTGGCATAGCCTGGCTTTAGGACTATGTAGAGAGTATATCTAGTTTCTCACACTGAGCAGATGTGGCATTTCAGATTCTTACGAAATAGTTGAGTTATAAAAAAAATATTTCATTAAGCAGGACATAAGACAGATCTGCTCACTTTTTTTAATCTCCTTTTGGGGATTGTGATGGTAAAAATATTTTTTATTAGGGCATTCAGTACTTGTGTAGCTGAATGCCCTAATAAATGGTTAAATCGGGCTGCTTAAGTTTTCCTTCTTTAATGTTTTTGCTTTTCCCTGAGGGAATATTGATTTGATTTGTTCCTGAATTTTAAAAAGAGATACTGTAAATCTGTGGAAGGATCTGCCTAGTATTAGTTAAGACTTTAAGGAGTAAATCTTTAAACCTCCCACTCTAAATTTCAAAAACAGAGTGCAGTAAATAGCCTGAGGGAATCCAAAAATACCCATTTTTAGTGAGCAGCTGGCTTGCAGTGGAAGTGTTGGTCAACATTTATGCTTAGATATACATTTGTACCTTGAATCTCTTTTTCTATCAGAAGCAGTGTTTGTGGGATTGTTTATTGTTTGTGTCCCACAGAGAAGGTTTTGTGTTTTAAGGTATGTTTAAGGTTGAATCATCAAATAACTTAGATTTTGAATAAATGTTTGTTCTTTTGCAGACTGATGACAGCAAAACATCGGTGAGGGATCGATTTAATGCAAGACAGTTCATGTCATGGCTACAGGATGTTGATGATAAGTTTGACAAATTAAAGGTATATTCTTTGTCTTTCCACTTTAAAAAAAAAACTAATGTCACTATGAAGATGAGATGAATAAACAGTAGATCCATGTGCAGAACCATAGGCTTTTGTGGAGGTAACACAAAGGAGGGTCTGTCAGTATAAAAGAGCCCTAACTTCTGTTGCCATGTAGTGTAATAGAATAATTTCAAATTTCTAAATATATACTGGAATTATTTACTATCACCAGAGAGGCTCTTAGACATACTTCCTGAGTTCAAACATGTTGCAATAATATTTTTTCAAATACTTCAATAACTTCTTTCTTGATTTTAAACCAGACGTGCCTTCTGATGAGGCAGCAGCACGAAGCAGCGGCGCTAAACGCGGTGCAGAGACTGGAGTGGCAGCTTAAACTGCAAGAGCTTGATCCTGCTACATACAAATCCATCAGCATTTATGAAATTCAGGAGTTTTATGTTCCTCTTGTTGATGTTAATGATGACTTTGAATTGACGCCCATATGACAGCCAGCCCCATCTGGCTCGCCCCTCCCCATGGACAGCTGGAGACTGAGGTGCAGTGATACACAAAGGTGTTTTTCTTTTGAGACAGAGCACTTCATTCTGTGGAATACTGCCTTTCTCAATAATTCAGGTGTTCCTGCAGAGAAGTGTGACACAGACTCTTGTTCAAACATGGAAGATGGATGCGAATTTTAAATTCGGATTCCCAATAACTGCTGTTAACGTATATTCTAAAATTGCCTGTTGCTTTATTGCTCATTGCTGAAAAAGATGACAAAACCTGGTGAGTTTGCAGCGCTGGAAGCTGTTAATAACTAAAACATCCACCAAAAAGCAAATGATACTTAAAATCTGCTATAAAGCTTAGTATTATGAAATTTCAGTAACAGTTGAACTCCCACAGAAAAATGAGAAAACCTGTGGAAGAAAATGTAAGACTTGGAGGAAAATAGTCAATTAATCTTATTATGTTTTGTAAATTACTGTACAGATTTCTTTTTGGAAAAAAGATGTAATATTGTCTTCATTTTTAAATAATTTATTTTATACATATTGTGCAAATGTAAATAGTCCTGTAATTAATTTTCAAACCTGTATAAAATAGATATTTTAACTGTAAAACTGTTTTTGTCTAATGTTTTACTGGACCAAAGTTGTCGTTTTTATTAAGTGTAGTGTGTTCCTGGTTGGCAGTTCCTTTTTGTATGGCATGCATTTGATTTAGCTGCTTGTTTCATCACCCATCATAACTGTAAAAGGATTGAACTGTATTGCATGCTCCACAGGATTCTGAACTCCTTCCCTTTAATAACTGATACCTAAACTATTGTAATATTTACAAAATCATACTTCATATTAGTCTGCTGTTGTAATGCCATACCTATGACTTCCTATACTGAAAATATTTTTGTGTAAAACAAAAAAAAAAAAAAAAAAAACCCTTTTGCTCTTATATGGTGGTCTCGTAATAGAGCCTATTTTTTCCAACAAAATGCCTTTGAATTAAAATTCCTAAATTGTATATTGTCTATTTTAATATTATCTATGGAAGGGATATGTAAATAGTTGTAAATATAATATTTAATAAATTTTATTGGTCATGTTATTAGTTGGAATTTTTTACTACTGGAACACTCGATACATTAAACCTTAGCATTCCTGGAACATATAAGGAGGCTCAATGGAAAAGTTTAAAAAGTTCCCTGTGTTGTGAAATTTAATGCTTTTTTATTCTTAGTACTGTTAATGAGCAGACAGTTAATTATTTATTAGTAGGAGGTTACAGATATTCATGAAAAAGATTTGTTACCCTCCAGGTGATAAATTATTGAAGAATGCATGGGATCTGATGTCTGTGAAATTATTTCTGAAAGAAACAAGGCTTGGGCAGGAGACCTGGTTACTCAGAATGAGATTTAAAATCGTTGGTTTGAACTGATTTTGTGTTATGAGGTGAGCCACTACAGAGAACTTATTCCTCGTGCTGGTGTGAATATCCAGGGGGCATTTCCTGGGGCAGATGGACAGTGAACAAGAGACTGTGTACAGCAGGCTCCTTCTGTCTGCACATCACTGCTAGTGCCAGTTAAGAATGAATAGTAACTCAAGCACAGTGAGGCCAATTAATATGTAGTTCCTGCCCTGAAACTTCTTTTCACCACTTTCCTTAGCTACCAGTGGAAGAAGTTGTTCCTGCTTTTATTACAGGATTATCTTCCTGACCTCATTCAGAATTGCAAAGGTGTTGAGGAAAAAGCAAATTTCTTCTAAAAGTTACATACTCTTCTGAAGATAGCTGTAAAATTCTAAAATACTGCAGAAATCTGTATTACCTGCTTGAAATGATCAAGCTGCAAGGTGTTAACAACTAGGAAGTGGGTACAAGTTACTTCCATCAGATACTTACTACAGTAATAAAAAGTAACAGCCGTGGCTAGAAGTGGCAGAAGTATGAGGTAGGAGTAATTAAGAGTCCAGCAGAAAGAACAGAAAAGATAAACTGGGTTGCAGAAGTCGTGGCTGTGTTAGAAAAGAAATGTGTGACAAAAATACTTAGGATGCAGGAGACAAGAAAAATATTTTGGCAGTATCTTATAAGGAGATCTGAAGACAGATGTTTCTTAGAATTAGCTTGTGTCATCTTTACAAGGAGAGATGATTTCCCAGTATCAGGGTCTGTGAACATAGAGTTTTTTCAGTTACAACTTCTTACTAAAAGTTTTGTTGCTCCAAATGTTTCAGTCCCGTAGATAATGATCACTTGGCTTCTCTGATTTGAATCCAGGATTTGTTCCACTCTTTTTTTTTTTTTCTTTTTTTTTTTGCGTCGAGTTCACTCTGTCGGGTGATACCTCATGTGTTGTTTAAGGACACGGTGCTGTGGATTTCCTTCAACAGAGTGGCGGGAGCTGGGAAAAAGGGATGAGACGAAAATACAGTAGTAACTCGCTGGGGTGATGGCCCTACTTCCCTCGCCAGGGTCTAGCTGTCTCCTAGGAAGCCCGAGGGCTACTCTGAGTTTCTGGGTACCAAGCCAGGATCCTCCAGTTTCACTTGTTACCTTGGTCCCTTGGAGCTTGGCACGTGCGGGGATAAAGCCGCCGCCCAGCCGTGCTTTAGAGGTCCTGGGCGAGGCTGTCCGGAAGCCCAGGGTCCCTTCCCATCGCAGGCGGCCCCTGCGCTCTCCCGGGCACCTGCGCCTTCCTTCTCAGCCTTCGGGGAAGTTCATCGCGTTCCCCTCTGGCTCTTCCCCGGCTCCCTCCCTCTCGCCTCCCGCCCTGCCCGCAGCCATCCGGCACGGATGCTGCCTCGGGCACCCTCCGCTCCCCGCAGCGGCCACTGGCCGCGACCCCGCGTCCTCCTCCTTGCCCGGGCTGCCTTTCCTGCCCACAGGACTGCCGAGTTTCTCCCTGCTCGCACTCGGGTTGCGGGGGGATGTTCCCCATCCTCCCCGGAACAAGCCCTCCGGAGGCGCTCGCCAGGGCGGCCGTGCCCGCAATGCCGTCCCGCTAGGCAGGTCCGGCCGCAGCTCCCATCCACCGGCCCCTGCCTCCGCCTCCTTGTCTGCCGCCCGGCTCCGCGCAGCCGCCGCCCGCCGGGGCGGAGGGTCCCGGGGGGAGGGTCCCGGCGCCTGACGGTGCCCCGAGGCGGGGCGATGATGCGAGGCCGCCGCCTCCGCGCTGCCTGCGGCCGAGGGGGGAGCAGTGGGACGAGGCGCGGGGTTGCTGCCGCCGCCGTCGCCGCCTCCGGAGCAGCGAGAGCCGCCTGCGGAGCGCGGGGTGCCCGGCCCGGGGCCGCCCGGTGAGCGCAGCCGGGGGAGTGGGCGCGGGGCGCGCAGGGATGGAGCCGGCGGCCGGGGAGGAGGAGGCGGAGAAGGCGGCGGAGCCGCGGCTGCTTCTTTGTGGCAGGAAAGTTTCGGTGCGGCTCGGCGCAGCCGCCCCGCTGCCTGCGTGCCTGCCGGAGAAGGAGGAGGAGGAGGAGACCCGCTCCCCGTGCGGGGCCCCGCCTGCCCCGGGCCACTTGGGCAGGGGGGTTGTTCTCCCACATCTCCCTCCCTGTCACCGGCCTCCCGGCCCCTGGCAGTGCCATCTTTGGGGCCCGGGCCTCTCGGGAGCCGCGGCGGGGCGATCGGCCGGAGGGCTTTTTGGGGGTCTTTCGCGGCCCGGGTGCGATCCCGGCGGAGCGGGGAAGCGATGCTGAGCCGGTGCCGAGCCGGTGCCGCCGGGGTGGGCTGCGGGAGAGGAGGGGCGGCGGGCGGGGGTCCTGCTCCGGGGGGACGCCACGCCGGATAAAAGTCCGTCGGGAAAGCAGCGGTCGGTGAATAAGAGCTGGAGCGGCGGGGGGAGGCTGGAGAAGGGGCACCCGGACCCCGGAGTGCATCCTCGGGGTAGAAGCGGCATGGCTCCGGCCGCGCTCCGCGGGACCCTTTATGTAACGCAGCCCCGCGCTGTGCCGTGCCGTGCGGAGCACGCCTGCATCGCTCCCCTCCCTCGCCCGGCAGCGTGCTCGCCTCGGCTCCCGCGCCCGGGATGCGACACCCGCCGGGTCCGGGCAGGCAGCTGTGGCTGCTGGAAGGAAGCGTTCTTGGCTCCGGATAGCAGGGAGGGAAAGCGCTGCCCCCCAGCTGAGGGAAAAGATCCCGTGTTCTCCGTGCGTGCCCCCGGGACTTGCAGGGGGGTCTCCCCAGCCCCGCTTGGTACTCATGGCGCTGTGCCCAGCACAGCCAGATTCAGAGGCATTTAATAACCATTGTCAGAAGGACTAATCGGACGCAGACTTTCAATGTCCAGATCGTGCCTTCTTTATGTATTTCCCACTTTTTTGCTCATTGAGGGTGTTGGGTTTCGTAGTTCATAAAACAGAAAAACATTTCTAGATACCAAAAGAAAGCGATCCAATGCTCCATTAGCATTCTTTCTCTCTTAGGAGAACAATACAGGCTCACTGTAAGCTTGCCCAAACATGGGCTGCCTTTTATTATATATTGGTACTGTGCCTGGTGCAATAGGTCCTCTTTTTGGCCGGATTCATATGCAAAGCATAAGTAAAAACTCAGTGGCACTCTGCTAATCGTGATATATTTGTCACAAATACCACCTGCCAACAGGCTGGGTTTTCACAAAGGGAAAAAGGTGGAATGCTTTGAACAAACCCAGTTGCTCTGTTTGAAGTAGCAGATGCTCGTCATCTCTGGTTGACCTCAGACACTTGCTTGGCTCTTGGAAGTTTCGTTGGTCAAAGTGTCTGGTACTTTTTTTTGCTACTGGTGGTGTCCATTTTCTTTTTTAAAAAGTTTACAACTTTGTGATTGAGTTGGAAGCCAGTGTAACATCTAAGTGTTGGTGTGAAAACAACTACATTAAAGATGACAGGGGCAACTTACCTTGTAAAAGGTTGCTGTATGGCCTTGGTCCCGCAGACCTGTGTGTACCTTAGCCTGAGGAGATACTGCACAAAACTCATCTCTCTACTTTGGCATCTGCAAAATTGGGTTTTCTTTGGCGGGTGTTCTCATCTGAGGCATTTTTTTGTCATTGCTGCCTATAGAGTATCATATCTGATACTGCAATCTTGAGATTGCTCACCTCAAGTTTATTGCAGTTTTATCCAAAGGTGCAGTAGCAGGAAGCTTTGTATAAACAAGTTAGCTAGGGGAAGAGGGGTTGGGTTTATTGTTAAGTACCCCTATTCATATTTATTGAAGGAAATGCAAAAGAGGACTGGAATAGACTTTGTGTTCCAATAGCCTTTTCAGTGGCTGGTTTTTATTTCAGTGCTGGTTGAAGTACTTGTGAAAATTGCTTGCCTGTGGGAAACATGAGGTCACAGTACATCACGGCACCCTCAGTCATTGTCCTTCTGTTCCTGCTGTGGATCCCATCATCAACAGGCTGCAACAAAGCTCTCTGTGCCAGCGACGTCAGTAAATGCCTGATACAGGTACGAGTTGTGTGTCCTTCCTCTGCTTTTGAGTGCTCGTGAAACAGTCCTGAAGCTGCATCTTGAAAAGGTCCGGGGATACAAATAAATGGTATTTTATGTTAAGTAGTGTCTCTTTAAAGAGGTGGGTTTGGTCTCCTACCCATATAAATGCAGATTAACAACCGTTTTATAGATAGAGGATACCAAGTGAGTGTTTCTATGGACATGTTCCTTTTTTTTTAATTGAAACTTTTTCAAGCCAAGGATTATGTCTGTCTGAAATGTTTCCCTTAACTTGCAATTTGTCCAGTTCCTTAAATCTCAAGCGCAGGGGCAGGAGTTGATGCCTGATGCTCTCCATAACATCAGGTTTGTACAGTGAATTAAAAGATGCCTAAAAACCAAGCCGAACGAAATACTTATGAGCTGAACTGGTAGGAAATGGATCTTAAATTCAGATGCTGTTTTTGACTCACTGCATGTCTGTGCAGTCAAAGAAACAGAGTAAGACCAGGTAGCTCTTCTTAGAGCAGGAGTTAAGAGGTGTGGTGTGCATCAGAACAAAAAGGTCTTTTCTAGCAAAATGGTGAGCAGTTCTGGTAGCTACCAAGTATTTTTTACTAATGGTGCATAGAGCATGCTTCTTGACTCCAGACACAAAATAGGGGGTTTCATGTGGTCAGCTGCAGCTTCTTTAAAAGCAACTGTTTTCTACTGCCTCTTTGTAGATTGGAAATGCAATATCAGAGTACAAATGTCATATGGCAGTAACGTGCGAGTGTGCTTATTGTAAATGCATGGTCACAGCCTGAAGAGAGACGCAGAAGTGGCCTCAAGCATTTCCATGTTTACTTCATTTCATTGACTTCCGTTTAAAATTTGCCTGGGTTACAAATAAAAATACTTGCCAGTTTCACAAATCCGTCCTGTGGAACGAAGACTGACTGTAGGCTGAACCATCTTCTTTCTGGCTTCTGCGCTGCCATTGCTTTAAAAGTAAAAAAAAAAAACGAAATTGCTGCTTCTTCCATCCTCACCACAGTCTGTGGAGTTGTTAAATACAGGAGCAAGAATGAGGCTTCTGATTTTTACCTTTTCAAACAGAACTCCAGTGGTTTTGCTGGCATGTTGGACATTGTGCACTGTGACAAAATGAGGCACTTATAAGACCCTTCTCTTGCAATTTTTAAAATCAGCTCTAAGATAGGAACCTGTAAGAAGTAACGTGCTAATCATGACATTGGATTTACATAGCACTTAAATAGTAAATCCAGTGGTACAGATTTGTTGATTCAGGAGAAAGCTGTTGGTCCAGGTGCTGGATTTCAGTCCTGGAAGCTGTTGATCTGCTGCTTGTTTTTCTGTAAGCAAAGGGGAGGACAGGGAAGATGTGTCTCCCTTTCTGGGGCCACTGATTGAATCCACCCTCCATAAAAGAACAGACATCTTCTCCATGAGTAATGATCTTTTATCGAGTCAAGCTTGAGACAGCAAGCATTTAAACTTTATTTTTATGAGCTAGTCTGAATAGTGCATAACCCAGAAGAGGTGGAGTTAATGCTGCTGGAGTCCTTACTCAGCTGGCATTAAATGGCTGAGGTTCAGCAGTGCAGGGAAATGGTGCACACAACTGTGCTTTCTTTGGATTATGTTGGCATTCTGTAGCAACACAGCCCTGTGCATGCGGAGAGACCACTGAACTGCTTTACTTGTGGTAGGTGTGCTCTCTCTTACTTTGTGCAGGTGATGTGGAGTCCCTTTTTAAAGCATTTCCTTAGCATCAAAATCATGTGCAATTCTCTGAGACCCTAAAGTAGCCCAGGCTGTGTGAGTTGTGTGCAGTTGCCAGGGAATTACGCTGTTCATTTCCACTGACTGGCTGCTGTCTTCCTGCACACAGGCCTGACTTACCAGTCAGTATTCATTCTTTATAGAAGAACAGATCAGGTCAGACTAGTCTGTTTGTGGATATGAAGTATCCTAAAGCTTTGACTTAAAGCAATTGTCATCTTTCCTCTTGGCTTTTTTTGTTTGTTTTAAAACTTCAATGCTTCAGTTGTGGCAGAAGCACTGCACTGGTATGTAAAGTGCATGTTATTTCCTGGATAGATATGCAAGTAGAGTATATCCATGTACTTTTTTTACTCTCTAAACTTGTCTATAGAAATCTGAACTTAAAAATAAAATACTGTCTTTAGGGAGGTTGCTTGATTATCGCATGATATTTTTCCCTCACCGACTTTTATTGCTGTTCAAGTTCAGCAAAATCCACATCTTGAAACCAAGATAATGTCACTCAGAGACAACTGAGGGAGGAAGCAGATTGTGAATGTTTGTCATCTGCATCTGTGTGCAGAAAGCGAGGCTGGCCTGTCCTGGAGACAGAGAGGCAAGAAACCTGCTCTCTCAAAAAGCATATTGTTAACATAAATATTTTTGCCAGCATGGCTGGAAGTCAGTACAGTCATTACTGCCACTCCTTAGGAGCTGCTCTGCTTAAGGGTGGTCCCTACACAAATATTTATTTTGTTAGATCCAGAACAGTGCATGAAATCAACAACTTGCATGGATTCAGCTTTTGCTTTGCATCCCAGGCTCTAGCTCCATTGGTGTTTCTCTTTCTTTCATAAGCAAAGGCCTGTAAGAAAACAGCTTGAGGCATCTCTCTGCATAAGCTCAGCCTTCACGAAGAAACTTTGTGGCTTCCTGTAGTTTTTGAGGGAGTTGTGGGTAAGGCTTGGGAGCATAGGGAGTGAGTCCACATAATTAGTTCCCTTGAAGGCTCTGGCCTTAGCTCCTTCCTTCCTTTCCACTGCCTGGGTCTGGGGCATTGGAGTCCAGGACTGTCTGCTGCCATGCTCTCCAGGTGGGCTGGGGGAGCCCTGGGCGTGCATGCCACGTGTGTTGCAGTGTTTATTGCAGCACATCTGTTGTTGACTTGGAGGCGTGGGTTGTTCTGATGTTTCCATGTGTGGAGGAGATGAAAAGGCCAGTTGTGCTCGCTGGGTGGAGGGGAGGGGTATATTGTGTCCTTGCAACATGGAGGAAATCCTTGAAGGCAGAAACCTCTAGGATGAGACGTTCCCACAATTGTTCATAGCAAGTGGGTTTCAGGCGAGTCCCAGGTTGCTCTTGTGGTGCAGAGCTCCTGGCAGGGGTTGGGCTGGGGTGGAATGTCCATGTTGGGCTGGAAGCTGAGCTTTGCTGTCTCATCTGCAACAGTGCTTTAAACTGCTGCTGTGCAGGAAACAAATGGTGTTATAATTCAGGCATGGATTTATGGCTGTTTTGTGGAGAAAAAAGGATTTTCTCTCCTGAACTCTTCAAACCTGCAGCCATCTCAGCTGGTGTGGTTCTATTCCAATTAAAATCTCTTTTCATCTGTCTTCTTTGCCTTCTGTTAATCTTGTGTACAAACTTGTCAGCTTGAAAAGATTTCCAAGACTTTTTAGCCCTGTGGTATGAAATAAATGCCACTCCTTAACTTCAGGGCTTCAGCATCTAAAAATTACTTTCAGTGTGCATGTTGTATCTGCAGTACGTAACCCAGTTGGGTTAACAAAACAGTTCTGTTTGGTTTGCTTCCAGGAGATTTTCTGTTATTATACTGTTCTAGGAAAAAAGCTCTCTTTCTTTCACTCCTCCTTCTAGTTTGCAGAGATATTTCCAATGCCTTCAGGTCCTGCTTCTCCCTGAACCAAGAAAATGCTTTCTGGGATTTCAAGAAGGCTTTGGAAAAAATGCAGGTGTTAAACATCTCCTAAAAATTTTCATTTGCTCTCTGGAGCAGGAGGATCTTTATTGTACAAACATGCCTACTTCCTACTTAATACTGTATTTTTAAACTGTGAGGCTTATTTCTTGCCTAGCAAAATACATTCTCCAATGCACCTTCAGTAGTTCAGCTTGGGAAGTTGCCAAGTCGACTTATGAGTAATATTTTCTTCCACTGACTCCTCACCACCCCCAGCTATCAACAAGGAACATTCCTCATTCTGCCTTGCTTCACCCACATCTCATGAAAGCATTCTTTTAAAAAGCTGTATCCTGTACCAGTATCCAGTGTGGATGAGTCAGGCAGGAGGGCTCAAAACTGGTTAAGGAAACCATGGATGTGCAAACAGATATATGGAAAAACATACAGTTATTGCCCTGAAGTGGCGGAAGACTAACTAATTAGGTTGTTCTTTCTTCCTTCCTCTCACTCCAAGTTTAAAATAAAGAAATAATAAAAATAAATTTTTTTAAAAACCAATCCAAAACAACAACAACAAAAACAAAACAAAACAAAAGAAACAACCCACCCCACACACCACCCTTAAAAATTATATTGCTCATAAGCCCTTCTGATAAAAACAAACTTGTTACAACACTGATGTGTAATGATGCTGCCCCCAAGTCAGTGCTTACGTACATAGAAGCTAAACTGAATTTTTTGTTAAC
The DNA here is from genome assembly GCF_008360975.1 of Lichenostomus cassidix. Classification (NCBI taxonomy): domain Eukaryota; kingdom Metazoa; phylum Chordata; class Aves; order Passeriformes; family Meliphagidae; genus Lichenostomus; species Lichenostomus cassidix. The sequence goes on along the minus strand of NC_139482.1, from coordinate 100,561,417 downwards.
ATGTTGCAAGTGCAAAATATAAGGTTACATTTAATTCTCTGAGAATACTCTTCCATAAAACTGAAACAATTTGAGTTTAGTGAATTTTCTGGCTTCTATTCATGCATAACATTTAATAGTTTAGTGAGAATTGCCTCCTCCCATATGCTGGCTTGTTGCTGTCTTTAAAAAGTAAAAGTTTTTTGCCTGGTTTTACTGTTGAAGAATAAATTGGATATTTTTAATGCTAACATGTATTAATATTATTTTCTGGCCAAAATAACAGTAATTTTGGTTATTTTAAAAGTTGTTTTATTCAGGCATTTTATTCTAAAGGCTGACAAAATCTGTTTATCAAATGGTAAGATAAATATTTTGGAAAAGCATCATTCATTCACATAAATCATCTTTCTAAATTTGTGGTGTCTCCTCTTGTGGAAAAATGTATATATTTTGTTAATCAGCCTGTTTTCCATCTTTTACTTGGAAACATCTTTTATGTGGAAACAGTGATAGGTGCCACTCATAAATTTTGAGGATGAAAAAGCAATAAATCTTGGTAGTTTTCCACTCTGTAAGTAAAAATTCAGTACTTACCAGGGCTGCATATTGCAGAAATGCGTGTGGAGCAGGATTCACTCTCGATCAGTGAGTGGGGCAAACAAGTCACAATGAACTGTGACCTCACTTTGCTGATGACATTGGTGCCTCTAAGGAGAGGTGTCCCTGACACAGCTGAGGTGGAGCCATGGGTGGTGACTCCAGGATAGGAGAATTTCAAACCAAACCACCCTCCTGCTCCTCTTTCCTCTCCATGCAGTGTGTTCCTCCTGTGTTTCTGGAGAACAGGATCAAAGAGTGGGGTTGGGCATAACCTTCTCCCTGGCCTGCTGTGTAGCAGAGATTTGCCAATAGCCCTTCCAGTAAAGCCAGGGATGGAAGGATCCCATGGTCAGTGTTTCCAGTAACGGGATTTAGTTTTCTCCCCAGTTGAGTGTAATGTGATAGTTAGACAGACGTCATCAAAACCAAATTCTTAGACAGGACAACCAAAGGGACTTCTTGGCTTGTCTGTGTTTTGCGCTATGATGTAATTCAAGGCTGTGAATTATTGTCATGTAGCCACAGTCTCTTGGCCAAACCGGAATTACTAGTATGGATTTGAGCTAGAGGGAAGGAGACCGCCTGGTTTTTAGATTTTCTTCATCCCTGGAGTCTTTTTCCATGCTTTGAGGTCTTCAAGTGTGTGTTTCCAGCAGGACTGTTAAACCAGTGCCTTTGGTTTTAGGTAGTACAAAGAGAAATATTTATGCTTCCACACCTTTTCCACCTTTTTAGGTTATTCATGGTTAAAGAAAAATGTGTGTCTATGTAATTTCACTTTCTAGAGGCTCTAGAAGTCTTGGAGGTATCCCAAGGTGTCAATTTGGAGAAACAAAGTATAGGGTTGTTTTTGTAATAGCAAATTGAATCATCAAGACCTGGGAGGGAGGGGCAGGGGGAGGGAAATCTGGGCACTAATATTGCAAACAGAGAACAATCTGTAACAAGCATTTGGAGATGAAGAAAATCCTGTGGTCAGACAACTTAACTGGGTAAGTTCCTCTTAGAATCCAGGGATAGGTGTGATGGTGGACATCATGCGTGTCTTGAGTAGGCACATGTGGCTTATGGTAGCTTTCTTTTTTAGCTAAATTATAATGTTCACTCACTATTTATATATAAAGAAACATCCTTTGAATTTCCTGTTGTGATCGGAAAAACATTCAAAGAAGTTGTAGATTTAGCCATGCACAGAAGTGCACACACCTTTCCCATGAATAGGACTTTTTGTCTTTGAAATGCTGACTTCAGATTTGTCTTCAGAATGTCACCTTTAAGAAAAAAAAAAAGGCAAACTTGCAAAAGATCCTTTTGTAAACTTGTATCGGTTCTTTGGCTGGAGCCTCACCGTTTACTCACTGTGTTAGTGTACTAAGCTTTTTTAATGCTCTAATTTGAGTTGTAGCTTGAGGAAAAATCATTCTGCTGTGTAGTTATTTTACATCTGGGATTGCTGCAGTGTAATGAGTGTCTGTTGATTTCAGGAGCTGTGTCAGTGCCGCCCTGGGGAAGGGAACTGTTCCTGCTGTAAGGAGTGTATGCTCTGCCTGGGCACACTTTGGGATGAGTGCTGTGACTGTGTTGGTAAGTTTGCATTTTCAGGAGATCCTGCCACATGCTGAGCTCGCAGTCTTAAAATAGAAGTAAAACACAGGGACAGAATCAGTATCTTAAGCATCTTACAGCTCATTGTGTGGGTACAGAATGCATTACTGTGGAGACCCAAACATCTGAAGGCTGTTTGCTCTGTGGAGCTGGGGATGGCAGTAGTCCAGGTATTGCTTGTTAAATGTCATCATAGCTATGAATTTTGTCTCTTGAACACAAATCTACTTTTTGAATTGTCATCTTGAAGATACTCCACAGCACCTTCTTCATGGGGACAGATGCTGTGTGAAGGTTTCTACCAGTAAAGGGTGCATTGACAGGTACAGCACTGGGACACCTCCAGGACTGAGTTGGGATTGCTAGTAAATATGCATGGCCCAGTGTTTTCACTTTTATTTGCAAAAAGAGCTCTTTGTGAAGGGTAAAAAAGAAGCAGACAAGGTCTTACCTAGGACTAGATGAGTCTTAACAAGAACACGTTGCTGCTAACAGGTAGTGTTCAGAGTGCCCAGATCTTTGCAAGTGAATGCTGTCCCTGCTTAAGGAGGTTGCATTCTAGTTCTGTCTCTTGTTTTAAATAAGCTTCATCCTCCTGTAGTTATTGTAAGTTTGCCTGTGCTGCCATCCAAAAATTCCATTAAAGGAATGCATCTTGAGTGTTGTACCTGCTCTTAGCTTTTCTAGGTCAGTTTTCTCTGAATTCATGAAGATGATTAGTGTCAAAATTCCCATTTTCAGTGCAGGTTATTTCCCTAGTTTAGAACCATCATCTGCTGTAGAAGGCAAGGCATAGTGTACTGATGTCTAGGGAGAGGTAGAAACTACCTCTTGGGATTGTGAAATCCACACACAAGCTTCTTTTTATAAATCTGCAGGTGACTCACTGTTCTGTTGCTCTTTCCCATAGTGTCTTCCAGGAGAGGAGTTAACAAAGTTTCAGGTTCAGTTTCCTAGTACTGAGTAAACTAAAACATTTCCTGATGGTCCTTTGGCTGCCTCAGACCTTTTTGGATTCTATGGCATTGTCCTATTCTTCTTCTCTTCAGTAGAGGATCATCCTTGCTGTAGCCTTATTCAAATGAGGAAACAGGAATGCATGCCATACCTGACTTCCTAGAGGCAGTTCTTTGCTGACTCCTGTGCTGATATTTAAGTTTCTTTATAAGCTGATCATGTCTAATGTAAAAGCAGATAAATTTTTGTGTCTTTCAGATCATGTCTGCCCTGAGGTCAGGAATTATCTCCTGCCCTCCACCACTAACTGTCTTGGTGCTCACTTATATCCCCATGTTTTGTGTGGATGTTCTCTCCCTTCTCTGACAGGGAGAAACTTGCTGAAGGAGGGAGAACAGCAACACGTCCCTCTTTCCCTCTGAGTTAAGCTCTTCTAGTCCCTTGTATGAAGGTTTGTCTGCTTCCATCAATTTGATTACCCATTTCTGCATCTTCTCATCCATTTCAAAACAGTAAACACATTTGATCCTTACAGGTTGCTCATAAGTTAAAACTTCTTTATTTTAGTTTTAACCAAATCTGCTATTTTATAATATTTACTATATAAAAATATTATTATAATTCAAGTGCTTTTAAAAACAGTAGGAGTGAAGAATCTTTGTTAATGAGCATTTACCCATTAAACTGTGAGCAATGGTTTTTTGGTACCATCTTACTGTAATATTTTCATACTGTATTGATATGCACACAAACTTGTACACATTCTGTAGGATTTTGATAAACAATCTTTAAGTTATTTTTTTCCCCTGTGTCTGTTTCTTATCAGTGAAATTTATTTTCTGAATCCAACTTGGAAGAGGTCTGGTCTGCCAGGCCTAGAAAGGCCCACTGGTATCTGTTTCACAAGATTATTACAATGACATCAACTAAAGCATACATCCCTCAATGTATCTGTACAAAACTCTTACCTGGTTTGATAACTTCCTAACTGTATTTGTTGTGGGCATCCTTTATTACAATTGTATGGTTAATATAGTGCTTGTTAAAGTGTGGTTAATATTAGTGCTTATTAAAAGGTTGTAGGGCAGGGATAGAAATTTTTTATTAAAGCAGTAACTCCAGGAAGGTCCGTGAAGAACAAACCCAGTTGATAGGAGTAGAAAAACAATAATTTACAGTAGGAAGTTTCAGTAAGTGAAATTATTTTTTAGTGTGACCTGATGTTGTTTGGAAAAGACTTTTTTTTTTCCTACTTTGTACTTGGCTCACCCTTTTACAGGAGCAGACTGTCTTGGGGTGTTCCTATTTCCAAATGCTAGTAATGCTAACCACTTGCTTAAGATTTGCTAGGTCCCATGCTAATCATCATGGACAAACTTCCCTCTGCTTTGTTCATTATGGAAATCCATCTACTTAGGTTGAGAAGATTATGGGTTTGTATAAGGCTCTAGTTAAACACAATTATTTCTAAAGCTGGAGTCTTAGTGGATCTACAGGGCAGGAGATACTTCTCTGGTTGTGTGAGGCAGGTAGACTTTGAACATTCATGTCCCATATCACTTTTATTCTTGAAGAGTTGGTGTGCTTTGCAGCTGTAGCTGTCTAAAACTGTGTCTGTGAAACAGCCCAAAATCATATCCAGATGTACATGAGGAAAACGGATTTGCCTGTCTTTTGACAGGTAATTTCTAACTGTGTTTTACGACTCCTGAGTTTTAAATACCTGTGCAGATACAAAGTTTCTTTTTAATCTTGGTGGTTTCCATGCTTGGATTAAGTTTAGATACCCTTCAGTTTTGCTGCTAGTAATAAATGTTAGTGTTTAAATGGTTAATGAAAAACTGGCATGGGCATTGCATATCATAAAAACATTTTGTAGGAATTGGCAAAGTGAAAAAAGATTACAAGGTTTCAAAAAAGATACTGCAGCAGACGTTGAAAAATAAGGAAGAGGTAACCTAGAAATGAGTATTTTGCCTGCAGTGACCCCTCCAGCTAAGCAGCAAAATGAAGTTCATCTTGGCTGTCTCTACACAAGTAAAGTAATTCAGACTCATGCTCCCTCCTGATAGCAATCTTTGCATCTCTGGCAGATGACTAAAAAGATCTAGTGCTCTGCTGCAGCAGATGAGCTGGAATACTTGAATTGTGATCAAAAGTTTCATGTACCTCAGACTTGTCAAGATATTCCCTTCTTTCAGTCCTAACCTTGCATTCCACGTTTTTGCTACTATTGATTATACTGGGCTTTGTCTATTCTCCCAGGGACAACAAAGCTTCTACTGAACCCTCCATTTTCTAAGCTGTAATGCTAACACTAAAAGGGAAGCAAAGTGCTGTTTAGATGAGGTTTTTCTTTTCACGAGTCACAGGTGTGTTTTGTGGAGGTCTGAGTGATCTGAAACCTGCAGTTATGGAAAGGTCATCCTGCTGTATTTGATAGCACTTCTCCTGTTGGCCTAAGAGTGGGATAGATATGAAGGACTTCTGTTCTGTTCTGTTCTGCAAAAAAAGAGGCAATTTTAATTCTCTAAATATTCCAGCCTGTCTCAAGAAGAGCTTAGGGAGTTCTGTGTGATTTATTGTTTCATTTCTCTGCAGGTATGTGTAATCCTCGCAATTACAGTGACACACCTCCAACATCCAAGAGCACTGTCGAGGAGTTGCATGAACCAATTCCTTCCCTTTTCCGGGCACTGACAGAAGGGGATACTCAGCTGAACTGGAATATTGTTTCCTTCCCTGTGGCAGAAGAACTGTCACACCACGAGAACCTCGTCTCCTTTTTAGAAACAGTGAACCAGCCACAGCATCAGAACGTGTCTGTTCCAAACAACAATGTCCACACACCTTACTCTAGTGATAAAGGTAATGACTGTAGTGTCTAAATCCCTAGGATTTCCTCTTGTCTCTTCCAGGAGCCTTCTTGGTGCATATCCTATGCTTCTCTGTGCTCACTTCTTCTTTTCCCGTAAGAATGTGTGAAAGGTTCAGCCTAATTTTGAGCCTGACATAACAGAAGGAGTGAGGCAAAAGTGTTGAGGAACATAGAAGATGGTGTTAAAATGACTGATGATCTTAGGAGACACTGAACCACGTGAGTTTCTCTCTATAATTACTCCTGTGGCATGAAGCAGTTTGTTCATGTTATTTCATGTGTGCTGGCACGGTATGTTCTCTGACCTAGAAACTGTTACCTGTAGCTTAGGAGACAGGACAGACCAGAAACTGAATCCAAAGCATGTATCAGTGCAGAGGTAAGCAACTGAAACATGGCTTCAGAGGTCTGACAAAGCCACATGCCATAAGCACTTATATGTGGAACAATTGTTTATTTCTTTCGTCTGAGCTGGCATAATTCATAATCTTTAGAAGGATGTTTTGTATGAAATCCAGGATTAATAGTAAACCTAAGCAAGATTAGAAAGATTGATGAAGGAAGGGTATGTGACAGACTGTCTTCAAAATAAGCAGCTTGGTGGTACGGGTTCAACTTACAGATTCATTCCTATTATTTCATATGAAGTTTTTTATATTCTTACCTTCAGTTTATAGGACAGACTTCAGAATATTATTTGCTGTGGCTGGGTCAGGGGAAGATGAGAAGCCTGAGGTAGTGTTGACAGTGGCGTAAGAAAAATACTCTCTGTTTCTTGGTTTCCATACTAAACCTGAAACACTTTTCCCTGCAAATCATTACGTCAGACTTTAAAGAATCTCATAAAGAGTTCATAGTGAAATTGCTGCTTAATAGGGAAAAAAGAGCATCTGATTTGTTTTATTAGTGCAATTAATGCTTTGCTTCCTTCCCAACACACACTTTAAATATTTGTAACCCCATATGTTGCTGTTGTGATGGCCCTTTTATCTTATCAATAAAAGATACCCTAATTGATGGACATGCTGCTTTTCCATACCAGGGTGAACCATTGACCTATTTGTGTTTCTGAGTAGGACTGCTGTTGATTAAATGGAACCGTAATGGCAACTTTTCTAATTTCCTTTGGCTAAGGCATGTTAGAAAAATAAATTAATTCCAGAACTAGGAAACCAGATGGTCAGAAAGCATCTCATTCATATGTCTTTGATGTTATAAAAATGCTTGCTTGCCGTTGCGAGAATAATGTACAAAGCCATGTAAAATAGAAAGCCACAAAAAGCCCTGTGTGCAAAGACTAGAGTACTTACAGTTATAAATTAAACTCAGGGGAAAAGAATTATGTTTAGTACAGCCTTGAATATATCCCACTGTACTTAGGTACTGCAACCCAGATGACTGTTCCTTGACAGTCCTTTACTACCGTACCAACAGGATGGACTAATGATAGTTTTGGATGAAACTTGGAATTTGAATTGCATCTCAAGGGTGTGGAGCAGTTTTGAGTTCAACAACACAGACAAATACATAACATTGCAATATTTTCTTAGTCAAAAGTCTCCTTCATTTGCTAGGAACGTATTAGAGATTAGGTTGAGAGAGCTCTTACTGGAATGATGACAGTCCAAAAACAACAGTTATATTTGGAAATAGTTACCAAATGCCACTGGCTTTCAGGCCTCAGCAGACACTTAAAACAGAAATATATGTCAATTTATGAGCTCTTCTTGTAATCGTTGGCTATGTCTTCTCCATCTTAGTGACCAGTGAAGCACTGGAAAAGATAGAAAATGACTTTCCACATCCTATACTTTTAAGTATCTAAATATGTAAGCCTGCTGAAGAGTCTCTTTTCGTGGTCACAACGTAGATAACTTTGTAGTGCTCTGCTTCCACAAAAGCCATATTAAATTTTTGCTTATAAAAACATCGATGATTTAAGCATTGAGAACAGAGGAAGTGGAAAGAAGAATTAGCAGCTGGCCTCGGCCAGTTGATGTTTATTTTGGTGGAAGCAGGACTACTGGGGAATTGTGCTGAATGTTGTGTGAGCCACGAGGTAGCATTGTTTTTAATACTGTGTTGCTGAGTTCGTTGGGGAAGCCATAATCAAAACATAGAGGAGTAGTAGATCAGCAGCTGAAGAGCCTTGTGAGCATGGGCACAGTGAGGGAGCCGAGGAGGTTCCTGGAACCTGATGGCTTCTGCACGTGCAAAGTTCAGTCACACAATCAGGTCACTGGTTTCACACACTGGCAAGTGTTAGAACAACCACTAAAAGACAGGAAGGGTCTGTGAATGTGTCCGTGTGTGCTCAGTGGCAGTAAGCACAAGCATAGCCTGCAGTGGCAGAAACAGACCATCTCTTTACCCTTTCCTTCTCCCCAAAAATGCTGCTAGGCTTGGGGGTAGGTCTTGCAAATGGAGATGTCCTTAAGATGACTTGCTAAGCAGGTGTCTTCAGGGCTGTGATGATCAGGGATTTGAAAGAATATTCCTGTGAGCAGGAACACAGATGCCTTATGTTTTCTTTAGGGTGCTGTGCCTCCTCCATTTTGTGTTTCTTCTGTGGCTCCTTGCATGCTTCCCTCCAACATGATGTGCTGGCATGGCCTGTAAAGGGAGAGGGGCTAATGAGAGGTAGATTTTGTAGGGAGACAGGAGTCCCTGTGCTGTCTTCTGGAATACATTCCAAAATTTGGAAAGGCTCTGCTTACAAATACCCCTTGTCACATAGTGTAACACAGCTGATTTTAGTTTTACTGTGCATTCTTGCAGGGATGGCCATTAAGCTGGCCCAGGGTGCCAGACTTGCTTGATGCAGTTCTGGGTGAGTGCCAGGAAAAGCAGCACCAGCCACGGGAACCACGAGCTTTGTGCCTGAGTGGCGTGGAGCCACCGGCCCCGGGAGGGCAGCTGTGGATCTGGGAGGAGGTGGGGTGTGGTGGGATATAAAGCATTCCTTTCTCGCCCCAGCCTACTCTGAACCCAGCCGCCAGACCTTGAACTTCCCCGTTATATTCCTAATGGGTGTTTTCCCTTTTTCCTCCAGTGAACTGACTTGTAATGTTTTAGCTGCCAAAGTTATACATGCACTGCTGGAGCTGCTGTAGTTCTTTGTATCAGTTGTTCTGGCACTTGAGCCTCTACTTCAGAGAGGATTGTGATGGTTATTAATTTAGAGCTACATTTGTACTTCATTCTCTTTGCTTTGCTTTTAGCTGATACCCTCAGAGCTCTGAACTGTTGAGTTCAGATGTTTAAATAAGCTTAGTTGTTTCAGATGATGACAGGATGTTGGCGAGAGGGAGAGCATAACTAGATAAATTTTGGCAATTGATAAAACAAAATCTGTGTTGTAGTTAAGGGTGTCTGACTTACACTGCTTGGTGACACAGGGGATGGTGCCTGCTCTGCGATTCTGCTCCCCTCCAGTGCAACAGGGAGAGGAGAGCTAGAAATCCAGTGAAGAGGCATCTACCTCTGTAGGTAGTCTAGGAAGATTTCTTCTCAAATGTTTCTTTTTATAAATTCTGATTGACATAAAATTGACTTGTCCAAAAGTAGTAGATTATCTCAATTGATTGCTCATACTCAGTTGCAGGTTAATCTCTGTGTTATGGCTTTCCCCTCTTCCTGCTACTGCACTAGATGTCTTTTTTTTTTAGTGCAAGGTGTCCCTGCCAACAGAAGAGTGACTGGAACTAGATGATATGTAAGGTTCCTTCCAACCCAGGCCATTCTGTGATAAGATGGTATGACTGCTGGATTTAAGTTTTAAGAACTTTTAGAGCTACCAATAAACTGGCCAGCAGAGAGCTGATGTTACATAGCACATTTAACTTCAAAGGTTACATAGAGCAAATTAACTAGAAAGGTTCTCTGAGTTGCTAAATTCCTCTGTATTACACCAATACAGACAGTTTTATAGCAGAGCCTGGTAGTTTCTTTTGTTTATTTTTAATTTAGACTTGGTTGTTGTTTCTCCTACACAACCTTCACTGAGTATGAATTTTGATGGGGTAAAAGGTGAGAAACTAATATTCCGGAAAAAAATGTTTGCTGCTGCATCCTTCTCCCTCCCTGCAGTCTGTGGTCCTTAGTGTGTGAAAATTGGCAAAATGCAAATGAGAAAGCTGTTAACTGCACTAAGTCATATTGTTTTTATCTACACTGAGGGAGCCAAGTGATGACTCTGTAATTAGGTTTGTGAATCAGTTTAAATACTCTCCTGCATCCCAGCTGAGCCTGTAGGTATGTATTTTTTCCCCTGTGTAACTCTCTGCAGCCTATAGAGCAGCATTTAGTGCTTGAGGGGAAGAACTCTGCTGCTTTCAGTAATTTAGTCTCTACATGAGCACAGGGGCACTGCTGAGGAGGGGACTAGGAGTGCCCTGTGATAAACAAAGTGCACCCTGGCCAATCTGACTTGTTCAGACCTGGTGAGTCTCTCAGTGAGCAAGACTTCAGAAACAATTTTGTAGCATATACGTGGAGCATGTCCTCCAGCTGCTTACAAGAGCTGCTAGGAACCAGAAGGATCTATTGCTGGCTCTGGCCTGCCACACAGAGTTTTCTCTCTCCCCTTCACAGCATTTTTGTACTGGTTCTTGAGAACCTAATCCTCTTGACTTGTGTGCAGGTGGAAATAAACTTCACAGGTGAGCACAGCTGTCTCCTTACACAGAAACGACTGGATATTCTCTGGTATGAAGACAGCCTGCAAGTGCTGGGAGCAGTTAGCACACCTCAAGAGTGTGCACAGCTTTCCTGCCAAGCTTCCCTGACCTACCTAGGCTTTCCTTTGTGTGTTGCAAGTTGGACTGCAGTGATCAACAGAGAGCAATGAGTGCTTCTGACAATGCTTTGGATGGTTACTTCCTTTAAAGAGCTCTTTCATTCCAATCTGGAGACAGCCATGAATCATTTTGCCTTCTCAGGCGTATCAAGAGACTAGGTCAGTCAGGTGGAGATGGCATCCCACAAGGTGATTTTGCAGGAAGAAATCTTTCTAGATTAGCCAGGATTGCCTGTTCTGGAGGAGAGGCTTTGTGCCTCCAGCTGACACCGTCTCAGATTACGTATGGAATTTAAGGTCAAACTTAATGTAGTCACACTCCAGTAGAAAACTACTAAAAAAGTATCAAAGGAGTGAATAGAGATTAAGCAAAAGGACATAAAGAATATGAGTAACGTGCAACAGAGGCTTCTGTAAGGTTCTTGTGCTTGAACCCCAGCACTGATTCAGATGACTGATGGGACATGAGGAATACTGCCTGGAGGCTTGCTTCTACTTTCTCATGCTTACCCTTCCACTGAAAATTTCCTGAGAGGAGAGAACAGATGCCTGGGAATATCTGGGCCTTCTAGGAATGGATGGTGTGTGGTCCTCCTTGGGACCATGGCAATCTGAGCTTTTTGTCACTGGTGATGAAATGTTGCCAAGTCCTTGTGCATTCCCCATAAAAGTTGGAGCTGCTGTCTGGTCTCTGGATGTCTTCTTGCCTTTGAGGCTGTGGTGGCTGCATCTCCCTACTAGTTTTCAGCTTTGTCTAAGCTGAAAAGGTGTGCCCCTATCACTCTTTGCACATAGTACCATAGCATACACTTCTGTTAAGCTCTTTCCTCTTCTCTGTGAATCGAATGTCCTTACTGAAGCTGTAGTTGAGTTGTCTTTGTTGAAGTTGTAGTGAGCTGTTTTCAGGGAGGGGTTTTGTTCTCTGAGAACTCTATTTCTCTGGTTGCTGTGCCTCAGGATATATTATAAGGGCTTATAGAAATAGAAGTGCCAAGAATGGGACAGGACTTACACAGCTGCAGTAGACTTTGTTGACGTTCCCAGAAGTACTTCAGTTACTGCAAGATTTTCTGGACAACTTGCAGCTTTACTTGCAGCACAGCTTTTCTGGGAGCAGAAACTACTTCAGCTCTGGGTCTGCCTTTCATCCCCAAGATTGCCTCTTGCACTCTATATGGTGTCTGCAAGACATGCACATCAGTTTGGAGCCTGACCAAGGCAGTGAATACTCTGTTGCTTTCAGTGGGCTGGCAGCACATCCTCTGACCTTCTTGAAGCTCTTTTGATAGCAGCAAAATAATTTGACAGTGGTCAAAATTGGTCATTAAAAAAATCCAAACCAAACCCACTGTCTTTATTTACTATTTAAATTTGGATTACTTCTTTCTAATCCACATTAGAATGTAGATCAGTGGGTTTCTCCTAGGTGCATCATGAGTAGTAATAGGCTAGTAAGCCCTTTGACATCTCCTGCTCACAAGTCAGTCTGATGTGCGTGAGTGAGACATTCATGTTTGCAGACAGCTACTAGTTGTGCTTTCCCCAAAGTGTGCCAAGTTGTGATCCAGGTAAATGTTATGTCATCACAGTCCTTTAGAGGATGAACAAAGTTTTATGGTATAATCACCTGGTCAGTATAGAAGAAGGATGGTGGAATCTGTCATCTTGGAGAATTGGAAGTGGACTGAAGGGGGGATGGTTTTATTTTATAGTTGTGGTGAATGTCTTAGCTCCATTTTGATATTGCAACACCAAACTTCATGGCATTTCAAGTAATTTGATGGGTGTTGGAAGCATGAAGTCAACACTGAGGCAGAAGGCACTTCTTAAGATTAGTAGTAAAACTGGTGGTGTTGTTAAAAAAAAGAAGAAAACCGTGTGCAATTTCGTGCTAATAAAAACAGAATTCTCTAGGTCTGTGATTTAATCTGGTTGAAGATTACTGTGGAGTTTGGTGGGGGAGAAAGAAACATTTACATCCAAATAAGTAGGGTTTGATGTTTTTTTAAAACGACTTCTCTAAACCTGAAGTTTTTTGTGGTAGCATATTACCTTCAGAGGACACATTCCTGCTTGTAATTTTGGTATAACTCATCCTTACACTTTGGAGGGTATCTCTCATAACTGGGGGACAAAACTCAAAAATATTGTTGCCTGTGACTATAGAAGTAAATTAATCCAGAAGATCAGATAGCAGGTTGAGTTGTAGATGCTGAAATTTTGAAGTTGATACATGTTACCTTGTCTCTCTGCCTTGCCTCTCTGCTTTCACTGTCACCTTTTTTCCTTATGCCTCATAGTCCTGTTGGTTTGCAATCATACTTCTAAAGCCACGCATTTAATTAATTTTAACTAACTTTTAAAAACATTTTAAGACTGTTTAAACCAGATTTTTCCCCCTCTTGGTTTAGAACACATGTGTACTGTGGTGTATTTTGATGACTGCATGTCAATACATCAGTGCAAGATCTCTTGCGAGTCCATGGGAGCTTCCAAATACCGATGGTTTCACAACGCCTGCTGTGAGTGCATTGGGCCAGAATGCATCGACTACGGCAGTAAAACTGTCAAATGTATGAACTGCATGTTCTGAAGCAGGAAAACTGTAATGTAGCAATACTGAGGCCAAAGTAATCTCTCTCAGTTAAAGAGACTGGGATTGCAAATACTGAGTTTTGGTGGAGTGCCTGCTGGTTGCAATTAAATGTACCCGGTTGAAAAAAGGATGTATAAAATCTGAAAACTTTTTTTTTTTTTTAATTCATGTAGGCAAGGCTAACTAGTAGATGTTTAAACACTATGTTTTAAACTTATTTTTGTTTATTTCTGCTCAAATGGTACAGTCATGCTCATCACTGCTGTTCTGATTGTTTTCCTTTGATTTCAAAGTATTGACTATACTGGTTTTCAGAACATAGTACTCTATCTTGTAGTTTAGAGTAGGGAAACTTTTAGAATGTGGTAATGAGATTTCCATTAGCTAAATTCAACAAATGAATGAATGGCTGCTAGGTTGGAGGGAGGGTGGATGTTGTTTAGTGGCTGGGTTTTTGGGATTTGGTTTCTGGTTTTGTTTTTTAACTTTATTACCTTCCAGTTTTTGAGCTTAGCTTTTTATTGTGAAAATAGTATTTGGCGAAAAATAAAAATTCATGCTTTCTCTTTGAGTTCAAAGCATGGGCTGTCATGGATAAAATCCTAACTTCTTAGAAGGGCTGCCCAACAAAACACTATGTATGGAACACTTTTCTTCCAAGCTTCATTTGCCCTGCTCTCGGTAAGTTTGTTGGGGCCTGTGATGCATAATTTATGTGTTAAACAAAATAATCTTTTCAGTCTTCTCTTAGATCCCAAAATAAAGCTGCTAAGTGCAGTTGCATCTCCCACTTTTTGCACTGTTCTCTAGGGTTGTTACTCCCTGAACATTCAGTCCAGTAAAGGAAACATGAAAGGATTTAATGACTAAAAGAATAAAGAATTAAATGAACAAGCAAGTGCTACAGGTCTACCAGCTGGGCAGCTGGCAGCAAGCATGCTCCCATTTAGTAATTTCCTGTGGATATTTATTCCAAAACATTATTATTATTATTATTGATTTATCTTTTTCCCCCATGAATTTTTGTCAATGGAGAAAGGAATATGTGTCTGCAAAGGCAAAGTTAAAATGTTCTGAGTTTAGAACATTATCCATTTTTTTAATTCAGAATTTTTATATGTTGATAGTTACATAGCAGTTACTATACCCATTTAAGGGCTCCACTGATAATGGTACTAAGTACAAGAATAAAGTGTATGAGTAGTTAATGATCAGCTTTTGGTATTTATAATAATGTAGGTTTTAACTCCTTGAATTTTTTTAATGCATATATGAATATGCAAACACAAAAAGGAATTTGACGGTTCATTTTTCTCTCATTAACCTCAGTCTAGGGCAATTACACTGTTTTCTAGTTAAATCTGTCTATCTGTACCATGTACAAATGAAAGCAGTCATTTTACATTTATTTTGTTGAAAAATTTGCCTGAATGTTTTCATAAGTTTTTTTTCTCATGATACAGTTCTTCCAATAAGATGGAATAATAATAATTATGATAATAATAAAAAATCTACTCGTATTAAATAATGTTACACTTTTCAATGTCTTTTCCAGCTATAAAGATATACTTGAAAGATGAATGTTTATTGTTTTGAACTAGTGGATAATGGAATGTCTTCATACTTTAAACTTGCAATTATGTGATAAGAGATCATAGACAAGAATAGAAAAACTTAGCTTATCATGGAGGAGTTGTTCTTCTTGTATTTTACAACTCATGTTATATTTTCTTCTGCTAGAATTTCTTAAAATGAATGGAGAGGAAGAATATGTTAGGGTAGCTGTGACTGTAGCTGGAGGTTGATGTATCAATGTTCCTGACTGAGACAGGAGATGTGTAGCAATCAGCAAGCAGGAGGTCATTAGCATGCTTCAGATTTTTGCAGTCTTAACTTATTGGAAATATGAGGGTAGCTCAGAATCTTCCTGGGGGAGAAACAGGGCTGATGTTTCTGGCCAGGCACCTGCTGCCCCATGGATCTGTGATATGGTCTCTATTTACATCCTCAGAATTTCACTGTGAGGTCAAATCAAGGGGAGCAGGAGGGATGGGGGGAGCAGCCTAACAGGTGTCCAGGAAATGCTGTGGGGAATGGCATAAAAATGTAAACACAGGTGTGTGGAGTGGCCTGAGAGAAGGTAGTGCACACCTTCTGGGGCTTGCCTTACTTTTTGTAATTCCTGATGCTGTCTAGAGTTTGCTGAAAATGTTGTGTGTTCACAAATGTCATGCAGCAACACCCAATGTATTTTATGACAATGAGTGTTTTAAGAGGTATTTTAATAAAAAGACATTACTGGATCTTGTGTTTTCTTTCTCAAGAGTTTCTCAGCGAAACACTACCAGGAAGCATATTACAAAAGTTACTGATTTAGATAGATGGTATAATACAGAGAATTAACTCTCCAATTTTTTTTCCATACCTTAAAGTGTAGCTTCTAAGTTTTTTTCTGTACATAAATGATTCATACTCAGAATGCTCTTTCTGAAAAATCTAACAATTTTAGAAAGTTGTTTAGTCTTATTCATTTTGCAGGAAAAATCATAATTTATTTTGGGGTCTCTTATTTCACCCTACATCTGGATACTAGTAAATGGTCACCTACACAGTAACATGTTTTTAAAACTTCTTTTAGTTAGGGATGTTCTCCAGGTAAAGCATCGGCCACTTTTATCACTGTCCTTTGGGATAAAATTGTAAATCACTGAACATGAAGGGAAGTAAAGAGGGAATTCAGAGTAAGAAATTATACAACCCCTAGCATGTTGGGGTTCTGGCTGAAAAGGGGTTAAGTGCCTTTTGTTATTCTTTCTCTAAAAGTAAAGGAGGTTTTTGTTTAGTTGCTTTGGGGTTTGGATTTGGTTTGTTGGGGTTTTTTTGGTTTTTTTTTTTTCTTACAGACACTTGAGTACAAAGGTCATAACATGACATTGCTTTCCTGTCACTTCTTAAGGTTCCTGGTTTGCTTTTAGTACGCTTAATGGATTTCACATTTAGTCCTAAAAAATAAATATAAGAACACCTGCTTGCATCTTTAATAATGTAACTATGGTCACTCCAGTGTTCCTCCCAAAACTGTGGCTATTCTGATACCTGATTCCCAAGCCACTCATCCTGCTGGCTGGCAGGACTTGAAGTTTGCTGTTGAAGGCACAGTGACACACAGACCCACACAACACTGATACACTCCGGTCTCTCCAGCCCTGTGATGTGTGGTGCTCTCTCCTGTGGCTGGCATTACACCTTCAGGGGCACAGCATGGAGACCCATCACCTGGGAGGAGATAAATGAGAAGAGAGGACAGATTGTGGTGATGAGGTACCTGCAGAGCACAGCCAAATAAGAACCTAACATTTTCCTGTTAGATCCTAATGTCTGTTGGGCTTGGCAAACACCTGTACCAAGATCTGACACATTCCCTTAGCATGACATCTTTCACCAAATCACCAGTACATCATTAAAATTTGTGCTACTCACATGGGAAAGCATACTTAGATACAAAATACTGCAAGGAACAGAGCAAATGATTCAGACAAATCCACCTAGGATTTGTAAGGGTGGCCAAGGCTCGAGTTTTCTCATACCCTTTTCATTGCTTAAGTATTTATAAATTTTCTTCCTACTGCAGAGAACTTGGAATTATTTGGCTTTGAGCAACCTGATCCAGGGGAAGGTGTTCCTGCCCAGGGCAGGGGGTGGGAAATAGATGATCTTTAAGGGCTCTTCCAACCCAAACCGTTCTGTGATTCTATGATTCCATAATGGTGCTCATGGGACTTGCTTAGGCAGAGTTCAACATCACATACCTTTTTTGGCTCTCTTCTCTTCTCTTCTCTTCTCTTCTCTTCTCTTCTCTTCTCTTCTCTTCTCTTCTCTTTTCTCTCTTTCTCTTTCTCTTTCTCTTTCTCTTTCTCTTTGTAGTATTTTCTATGAAAAACATACTTTCTCCCCCAAAGGCATTAACTAATTTACTACTTCTAGGTTTTCCTGTTTTATCTTCAGGCTCTCATTTGTTGACATCTGTTTCTGTATGTGGCCAACTAGTTTCTCTCCTATGCTAAATCTCCTCCTGACCACTGTGTATTCCTTTATTGCTAAGGAAAATTACACAGCATGTCTAAAGTTACCCCAGAATGGTACAGTCCACAGACTTCCATCTTTCCAAGACAAACTTAACTCCAGAACTGGCTTTGTTGAAGTAGTAGTAGAAGGAAGGAATTATTCTTTAACAAAGCTATGTATTTTCCCTTTTCTTTCCCTGACCAAATGCTAAAGTTCACCTTCATCATTAGAACTTTTATGAGGCTCAGGTACCTCAGCAAGACTGAATTTTCAAGCAGACAGCTTGCTATTTCCTTGCTTCACTTTGTATTTCAAGCAGTAAGAATTTGCTGAGTGAACGTGGGGCATGTTGAGGGTGTAAGAAAGTGTCTCAGTCTGTGTAAAATGGCCTCAGACCACAGGGAATTTTGCAAGTCAGAAATCATCCAAATGTGTTTCACACGGCAGTAAATTGGTATAGTTGGCACTGCACACAATCACTTGTTTGTCCTCAAAATCTGGGAGAAGATTCATTCTGGGTTCATTAGCTGATGGGCCCATTGTGCTTGAACTTTAGTTGGCAGCAGCCTCTGATAATACACATTCTTCAGAGCTAAGAGCCTCTGGCCACTGTCACTTCAAGTGGCGCTCCTCATGGGCAACCATCTCCAATTACTACGGGATGTTACAGAACTAACCCTTCTCTCTTCTTTTGCCAGGAGTAAGGGGCCCTTTATATATAACAAAAAAAGAAACATGTTAGCTTCGATGTTAAGTTAAATAGCCTAGTGAGCCCTTGCTGTTAAGGGAGACTGGAAGTTGCGACGTTATGTAATACGTGGTAGAGACAATATCCCTGTGCTCCAACACTAATCAGAGTGTTTACAACCCTCCCTTTTGTATCTTCCACTGAATAGCACAAATTCCTGTGGGGGACCTTTTACATTACCGCAGGAGGTGGCACAAAGAGCTCATTCGACAGGGACTAAGCAGCATTGAGTCTCAAGTGAATAAATGGAGCAGGTGGCACGCTGCCACAGTATTAATGTGTCCAATAGGCCGGGGATTATGCTTGAGGCTGTGCGAATGAATCGGCCCTGCTTCTGACTGAAACAAATTCCCCTGTTGATAAAGAATCCTGAAAGGGATTCAAATTACGCAGGTGCTCAATGTAACAGAAACTTGCATTGTAAGAGGCAAAAAAAAAAAAATCACAAAATTCCTTTCATCATCACTGTAAACAGGATGCATGTTGAGATGGGGATGTGTTCCTTGGCACAGGTTGCCTCAAGCAGCACCAAGAACGTTTCTCCATTTCCCTCGTGTTCCAGAAAGTGGTAGTGAGGAGTGGTAACTCCTCACAGGAGGTCGGGTTTGTTTTGCAGGATGAAGCTGAAGCCAATGGCTGTTCTCACGTGAACAGAGGATGTGGAATTCTGTCAGCAGCAATGTCACAGGGAAGGTGGCCCAGGTGCCCCCAGCTGTGGGGCTGTATCAGCTCCCACACTGAGACTGATGGCTTGTGGTGTTTGCTGACTTCTCACTCTATCAGCTGTAATCTCACAACACATTCAGCTATACCTGGCTTTAATCACTAACAGAATCACAGAATGGGTCAGGTTGACCACAGTGGGTCATCTGGTCCAACCTGTCTGCTCAAGCAGGATCATCCCAGAGCACATTGCACAAGATTGTGTCCAAATGGTGTTGGAATATCTCCAGCAAGGGAGACTCCACAACCTCTCTGGGCAATCTGTTCCAGTGCACAGTCACCTACACAGTAAAGTTCTTTCTCATATCCAAGTGGAACTTCCTGTGAATCAGTTTCTGCCCGTGGCCTCTTGTCCTATTGCTTGACACCACTGAGAAGAGCCTGGTTTCATCCTCTTGGCATCCCCCCTCCTTCAGATACTTATAGACATTCATGAGGCCCCGTCTCAGTCGTCTCTTCTCAAGGCTGAACAGGTCCAGTTCCCTCAGCCTTTCCTCATAACAGATACTCCAGTCCCTTAATGATCTTTGTTGCCCTCCACAGGACTCGCTCCAGGAGCTCCGTGTCTCTCTTGTCCTGAGGAGCACAGAACTGGACCCAGCACTCCAGCTGTGGCCTCACCAGGGCTGAGTAGAGGGGGACGATCACCTCCCTCGACCTGCTGGCAGTGCTCTTCCTAGTGCAACCCAGGATATCATGGGCCTTCCTGGCTTCAAGGGCCACTGCCAGCTCAAGGCTGAGGGAACGCTCATGTTCCTTGTGTTCCCAGAGGAGCGATGGGGCTGCTGCCAGCCGGCTCTCGGCGGCTGGTGGAGGAGCTTCACAAACGTATCTCACCAGGGTCCCCCGCCGGGATGCGAGCCGGGGTCCCCTCGGCCAGCCGGGCCGCGCACCCGCGGGCCTGGGGGCTTCAGCAGCGACAGAGGGGAGAGGAGCTGCAGCCCCCCGCGGCGCGCCGGCCGCTGGGAGCTGTAGTGCGGCGGCCAGCGGCCACCTCACGCCCCGCCGACAGCGCACCGGGGGGAACTACAGCTCCCGTCGTGCTCCGCGCGCGGGGAGACCGGCCCCGCCCGCTCCTCCTCCCCCGCCCTCACGGCCGCGCGGAGCGAGGCGGCGGCGCGTGCGCGGTGGCGTGAGCTCGCGCCGCTCCCCGCCCGTCCCTGCGAGCGCCGGGCGGCGGCGGCGGCGGGATGGGGCGCGAGGCGGGGCGTGCCCGCCGCGCGTGAGGCCGAGGCGGAGCCGCTGCGCGGGCGAGCGGGACCCCCGACGGTCAGTACCGGGGCGCGGGCGGCCGGCCCGGCCCGACAGCCCGGTGAGGGGCGCGGGGCCGTTCCGGGTCCGGGCGGGCGGGCGGGGGCGGAGGAAGGGGGGGAGCGCACAACTGGCAGCGCGAGCCGCCACCGCCCCGCGGCGCGCGCGGCTGCCGGGTGGGGGAGGGGCCGGCGCGGGCTGCTCGAGCGGGAGGGGCGGGGCCTGAGGAGGCTCCACCCACTCGCCCTCGGGGCGCCGCTCGCCCTCCCTCCTCTCCGCTACCTTCGTTTGCTGCCTTCTTCCTTCTCTGCTCTGCTCCCGTTCCCCTTTCTTTCCTTGCTTCTTCCCTTCCCTTCCTTGCCTCCCTCCCTCCGTTCCCCTCTCGGCACGGTGTCCGGCCCGCGTGCGATCCTTAAGGGCTTGTTGTCCCTCCTGCCCTCACGGGAGCAGGCGCCGGGCACCTTGCGCGCCCTGTTTCCTTGAGCGTTTGCTCCCTTTGCAGTGTGCGGGGATCGCTGCAGCTCAGTCTCGGATGAGAGCCGTGCTGGGCTGTGGGTTGGTGCTCTGCGAGGTCGTTTTGGGTTGGTTTTTTTGGTTTTTTGCGAAGTCGGGGATTTCTGGTCTTTTACCTTCACCTAGAGGTCGCACCTTAAAACCCAGGAAATTTACCATTATTGTAATTTTTCTGCATCTAGTGTGATTAACAGGTTCTGAGGATGTCGTGTTTCCTACCTGATAATGTTGTTTAGAAAGTGTGTGTTACTGTTAGAGTCACAGAATGGTTTGGTGGAAGAGACCTCGGAGACCATCTCGTCCCAACCCCTGCCATGGGCAGGGGCAGCTGTCACTAGACCCGGTTGCTCAGAGTCCCGTCCAGCCTGGCCTTGAACGCTTCCAAGGATTTGTCAGAGGGTGATGTATGGGCAAATACATCTTATTTTTAAGTGCTTACAGATGTTCAAACAAATGACAAGGAAAATGCCAGTAATCCACACCAAAAGTATCTGTTCATGAGAATGGTGTGGTTTGGGTTTCCCCCTCCCCGGTAATCCATTAGGTTAATAATAATTGTTAATAAGAACTGATTATTATAAAAAATAGGCTAAAGCCTTTTTGCCAGTTGCATAAACCATTTGTACAAGCCCCTTGTTCCAGCACAAGAAAACAGCCCTAATTGTGTTCTTAGACGTGTTTCTCATCTGGAAATGGCTTGAAGTGCTTACCATGAGTGCTCTGCATTGCCATAATGCACCCTTTCAGGAGTGATGTTAAGGCTCCATTGGATATGATGCAGTATGGTAATGGATGTAAATTTATTAATGAGCTTACAGGAGAATGGCAGAGGGATCCCTTAGATCCCTTAGGTTTGGGGTTTGATGTCATTTGAGGTATTGCATGCAGCTCGTGGTGAATGGTGCTGTGCTTCACTTCATTTCAGTGCAGTCTGCATATAGTCCATACAGTTAGTGTGACAAGCTCTTGGGGAACTCTTTGCTACAGAGAAATAAGCAGGAATTTAGAAAAGCCCTTCCAAACTGTTGTAGTTTTGAGCATTTAGTACTTCTAAGAGTGTGAAATTTATTAACCCCCTTGCTGTAATGTTCTAGCTAACTACATCAAAGAACAGGGTGTATTTTATGGTGAAGCAGGGAACTTTACATTCCACGTCCTAGGGATCTCATTTCTAGCTTGGAGAAAATCAATTTTATTCTTTAGACTTCCCACGTCAGAAATGGAACATAGGAATAGCTGCCTTCAAATCTTAGTTTGGCACTTTTCTGTCTTAGTTAAGGTGCATTCAGGGGTGGGAGGGTGTATTTTGTGGTTTGGATTGGTGGGGCTTTTCCCCAAAGTAAGGATTCCACTGTAAAACCCCTGATGTGATTTTAGTTATGTAGGGAAGAAAATTCCTTTTCCACAGGGCAGATTATTGCCATTTCTATATGTGCAAGTCTACACTGCAGTATGTCTTGGAATTGCAATAACTGCATTCTTGCTTCAGAGCTGCACGGCTTGATTCTGCGGGTGTGCTTAAAGCAAAGCTGCCATGCACAAGCACTGCATCTAGCACTTTGGGGCTCTGGTCTCCACTGTACCCTGAGCCACTCTTCCCTAGTAAGTTTTAGCTGTATTTTTTTACAGAAAAGGTTTGCATCATTTCTGAGTAAACATTGCTGTTCATTATGGGTGGTTTTTAGACTAACATGGAAGATGCTGCTGTTCAGCAATAAATACCAACAAATGCCAATTTACTTTCTTTCTGTAAAGCCTGCTGTCATATAGCTGGCCTCAAAATGCCAAAATATAATATATTTACCTTCAGTTTATTGCAGTGTAGTGTAGCATAATCTGCCAAGCTTGTCTGTGAACTAATGTATCTGATTATGTTGAATTAGTGGATGATTCACTACCCTTATAACTAGTCATGGTTTGCCATGTGCCATACTTCATCAGCTCCTTCTGCTGTTCCCCAGAGCCTCATGGGCCATAGTTTTGAAATTGTTGCTCAGAAATAATTAAAAGTATATCAGATGGGCCCACAGTTGGGCTGGAAGCACCTTATGGAGTGGAAGTTTTACTTAGGCTGCATCCTCAGACATGGTGGTGTTGAGGGGTGACTGCTGTCCAAATAAGGTTCACATCTTCTGCTTGCCATGGCCAAAACCAGAAGGCTGAGTTTAGAAAAAGGAAGGGTATGACTCCTTTCCTGTCAATACTTGCCCTTCCCATCTTGACCATCCCTCACCTTTTGGGCTTGACATCAGGGAATACATACTTGATTGAAGTTGTGGATGTATAGTAGAGTGAAAGAGACTTTGATGGTATCAGCAACAACAAGTCTCTGAAGCTTAATAGCAGCAGGGATCCAGTGCTCCCTGCTTCCAGTTTTTTTTTTAGACTGCAGTAAAAATTGAGGAATGACAGCTTGCTTGGGGTAACTGCTGGCAAGTGGAGAATGTAATGGTTTTACCCAAGTGAGGAGTGGTGAACCAGTAAGTTGGCTCACACAACGCTTGGTTCAAATATATCCAAGGAGTTTCTCATTTACTCTGTCCTGTTATTAGGAGATAGTGCACTAGGGAAAATATTTCATTTAGGTTTCATCACTAAAGTGCTGTGGCAATTTTTAACTAGTAGAGAAGAATTAGTGAAAAAGATAATACAAAGTACAGTGGCTTCAGTGGATAATAAAGTAAAAACAAAAGTTAATACCTGAACAAAGTACATCTGACTAAAAATATTTTGAATGCTTAACTGGGTCCTTAGTGTTGTTTATTATTACTTGTGCATTAAAAAAAACCCACAGAAAGTACCTCTTTTTCTTATCTAATCATGAGTTCCAAGTATGCATCAGAGTCTGAGATCTACAAATTCAAAACCATGAGATCACAGCATTTAGAGCCATCAGTTCACTACCTACAAGCAGTATTTCCTTTGATAATTAATTAAGGTGTTTTTAAATAGAGAACATGATTTGGTATTTTTTCCTTGTCTAGCTCCTGTGATACTAAGTAAACAAAAGTACAGATAATGAAGATGTCCCAGTTTCTCCCAGAAGCAGCTTGGTGTAGGATCCTGACCAAAAAAATACCAACTAATCATTTACTAAACCCATAATTTTATAATTATAAAGAAAAAGTGCTTGCCAGATGCTAAACCAGTAATAATGTAGATCTGAGTAAATATAGTGAATTGGTAATGTGTGTTAATAGTAATGTGATATCTAGCCCAGTTTAAAAAATATTCGTAGAGAAAATGTTGTATTTTAAATAAGCAAATTTTGTATTGTTTTCTTCATGCAAAAAAAAAAAAGCAATTATTCTGATATAATAATAATTGAATAATGTGATGTAAGTCACTCTGTGCTGCTGTGCCCTTAATCATTAATGGCTTGCCATCTGTCCATTTGTTGTAAGTGTTGGGGAGGTATGCAGGAATACAGACCTTAAGCAATCAATGCAAAGAGAAAATTTCTTTGAAAGAAGGATTATGATCCATACATTAATTTATGGTATGACCTTGTAGGCAATCCCTGTCCTGCTTCCATCCAGGCTGCTGTCTTCCCTGAAAGAAGTAGAGAATGGCTTAATGATTCTTACCAGCTACAGCCCAACAGGAGCACAGCACTGTGAAGATGCAGAGATGCACTATCTTGGCTGCTGGGGGCTACACTTTTCCATAGGAATAGGTCTACCCTTCAGTGCAGTGGAAGGGTCAGCTTCCCAAACAGTAGGAGCAGATTCCTCATATCCACACTGCCTTCTTTATTCTCCTTCTCACCCACAAGGAGCAGAGCTTTTTTAGACTGGCTATTCTGGTCTCTGGAGGCACACAAGGAAAGCAAGGGATGAGTGATGGCTGTTTGCATGAGGTGGGAACTGCCAGATGGTTGCTGGAGAGGAAGAAAAAGGAGTGAGTGCTTGGTGGTAAGGTTTGACATTCCAAATCAGAATGCAAGTTTGCACCAAACTGAAAATTATTTTAAGGAAAATAAATTTAGGTTAATGTTGGTTGTTTTGTACATTTGTTAGGAGTGAATAACTCTTGAGTCATTTCCTGTAGTTATGTATAGATAAAATGTATTTTTGTTACATTTTTTTCCTCTCCAGCATGAAAATTTCACAGGTTTCTGTTATCTAGGTAAAGGCAGCTAATGCAGTTTGCTTCCTGTTTTACAGTTCAGTAGGATCTCTGGGCCTTTTCTATTACTAAAGGACAAGACATCTGGCAGAAAGGAGTTCTTGGAACTGATCATGGAACTCTACTACCAGAGCTTGAAGAATGGTTTTTAAAAACCAATATATGTGGATAATACTGTTAACTTGACACTAGTGGAAAAAGGGATATCGCAGTGACAAAAATTGCAGCTTCTCTTTCTCACAAAAAAAATAAGTAAGAATTCTGCAAGGATATCACTTCTCTTTAAAATCGTACATTGTCGCTGTTGAGCAGCTAGCAGAGTAATGAATGCGTCGGTTCTCAGTGGCAAGAAGGAATGACCTTTATTGTTTTGATTTCATCACATTTATAGAGTTCTCAAAAGTCACCCAGATTGGTCAGTCAGAAGCCTTCCCCCAGGCCTGATTGGCCAGGCCTGTACTGCCCAAGTTCTGGGACACTGTTCCAAAACATCCAAACTTTATCTTTATTTACAAAACACAAGAAAACTTCTCATGGGAAAAACTGTGCTAGCCACAGTACATAACTTTGTAAAATAGGAGTTACACCTGTGAGTTTGAAGGTATAATATAATGTTTATCTTACAATGACTTTTAAGAAATTTAACATTTAACTTACCTTGGTGGTGAGGCTTGTTGCTACTTTAACATTTCTAGCCTACCCAGTTGTGTTTTGTAAATATGAGGATCAGCAGTCATGTGCAGAATTTTTCTGGATGTTGCCATGAAAATAAATTTTCAGTGATTTTTATCAGCATGGGTTAAATTGAGTGCTAAATGTAAACCCTAGTGCTTAACATGCCAGCAATGAGACTCTCATTTCATTGTATTAGTAATGGTTTTCTACCATGAATACTATGGAAGTTCATAATTCTCAGTTTTTCTATGTCCAATACACTGCTTTCACATACTTAATACTGAATGTATGAATGTAGTGTATAATTACTGATAAAAGGTAATTGACAGATACTTTACTATATTTCAATACTCCAGTAAATTTTAATATTGTGAACCAAATGCTATATAAAAGTGTAATGCTAATCTGTACAAAACCTCAAAAGACTTTTTTTTTTTTTTAATTGGATTCAAAGAGAAGTGTCATCTCCTCTTTTAATTTTCAATTGTGGTGACTTCAAAGGAGATGCTGTTCTTTTAAGATAGCCTAAAGAGCTTTTCATATTTTATAGGATATTTTTAATTGATTGAAAGGACTAAAAATGTGGGAGGTTGGGGCAAAAAATACCAAGTGATTGAACAGATTTACCCAGAAACTCCTTGGATTATTTCAGTCTAGTATTTCAGCTTTTCTTCTTCTTTAGATGTTTTAATCTTTACAAATTCTGTAAGTTTTCCTTGTGGCAGCCACTTGCACGGTAATCTTAGGTGCAGAGATCTTTCACAGGTCACGCTTCTGAAGTTTGAATCCTGAAATTTGGGGTTGCAGTTCTCCAAAATTCACAGAGTGTGTACCACTGGTGAGCAGGTGCATTTTAAGCAATCATGTTTTGAAAAGGGTTTTAGATGTTGTTGGAGGAAAGAAAATGCAACTTTCCACCTGAAAGAGGAAGTGATGAATATGTGGAATTCTTACTTTGCTGTCTGGTTCAGTAAATTATTCTGACTGACATACTGAGATGTATATTTAAATGCAAGTTCCTTCACAAAGATAATAAAGAACCAATTTTCTGGCCATGGCTTTCACAAATGTATCTTTGAACATACCAGAACCTGCATATACTACCAAAAAGCAATGGAGAAGGCAGATCGGTTTTACCTGCATCACTCCTTTTGTGTGCTGCAATTTTAGGATATTTTATTTGGTTTATGATCAAATTTGTTTGCAGTTTTCTATGGGTTTCTTTTGGTTGCTCATTCTTTATAAATCTTTAAGTTTTTATTGCTCTTTCAGTCAAACTTTGGAGGCAACTGAAAGATGCACAAACATCAAGGAAGTTTGCAGTTAGTGTGTATCATTAGAACAGTCAGTTGTAAGTGGATATTTTCAAAAGGTAATTACATTTGGTGGGTTTTAGTACTTACGTGTAAGGATTTCACCACTCTAAAAATTGACTTACGCTGTTGGAAGCAGTTTATCTTCTTTTGAGGGAGGGACAGGGCAAAGGCCATCTTTGGTTTTACTACTGGGGTTTCCATGCTCTGATTAAAGCAGCATGATTGATGTTCAGACAAGGCAACACGTCAGATGTGGGAATGGCAGTCAGAACTTGTTTGGTCCTGTGCTATCAAATACCAAACTTTTCCTGCATCTGTGGAGTGTACATATTTTTAATGTTTTGTTTGTGTTATTATTCAGTTAATTTTTATTATATTTGGTAGGTAAGTTGAAAACATCAATCAGTGTATTTGTTAAGGTGTGGGAGTTTCTTGGCGATATTCTTAAGACAAAGAATTGCTGAAAATTGCTGCAGTAGATGGTACAGATTGAGATGAACTGGGCCTGTTTTATGTGCGAATTTAAATTCTAAGGATGTTTATACATTTGTTTAGAAGGCTGGTGTTTCATGTAAGCTTTCTTCTAAGGCTGTTTGGTTAGGTAAACTGGCATAGAAGACAAGGCAAATACTGTGAACTTGTGGGTCCTGCTGCTGTTTCAGTAATTGGCATTTAATGGATGACAGATTCCTGCTTTCTCAGCAGAGACCAACAGTGGCCCCATGGTGGGTGGTGCTGCACCTTGCCTCGCATGGATTTGTGAATGTTTTCTGTGTTCACATGCGTGACATTTTGCAACATCTCAGCCCTGGAGGTGGTGATGTTAATCATAATTAATAATCTGCTGAGTTTGTAAATATTTAAATTGATTTTCCCCTTGGGTGTTGAGTGAATCTGGGGCAGACACGGAAAACAGAACTTGTTAATCCCATCTCTACATATGGTAGTGAAAAAAATAACTAAAAATTCAGAAATTTGCTGTAAGGCTAAATCTTTCGTGTGGTGATGAAGAGTTGTCACTGGCATTAATAGGAATATGTCTGGGAAGAGGAGATGGTATAGCCCTCCTCTTGTGCTGAAACTTACATACCATGCTAAAAATAAGTTTTCTTTTCCATATAGCATGAGTTTGAAAGACATTGACATCTATTCCCGCAGGTTCCTGCTGTAGACGTAACTTGGATCAGCAAAACAATTATTTTGTTGGCATGTCTCAAAACAGCTCTCAAAATGAAACAAGCTACATCATATAAAAACCTTTTGGTGTGTAGAACTGCATATACAATAAAGCTATGCTAAAAACTGCCATGCTGGGAGCACAGAAATGTTATACATCAATCCATTAGTGTTAAGTTGGGAAAACGTTTGCATGCAACCCAGTCTGTGCTTGATTTTACTCAAATTTGGCTTAATTAAACAACCAGTGAAGGCTGGTTTCCAGGTCAATAGGCATTGATGTTAGCTTGATAATAAACAGGACTCTTAAGCCAAAAGCAGAGGTGATGCAGGTAGACAGTTATCAAATAATCGCTAAGAATAATCAGCAGATAGACATAGTTACTAAATAATCACTGAAAATAATCAGAGAAGCTCTTCTATAAACAGTGTTTCTGAATCAAAGTAATTCTTTACTTTTTCTTTCTGCTGTTATGGTAGAATGGGTTTTATCTCAACCACCTAGTTCCATTTAATATTCACTAAAAGTTGAATATGATTTGCCTGTGTTACACTGGAACATGCAGGATTTTTAAACATGAAGAGGATCATACATGGAAATTGATCATCTGTGTTGTGTATCTCAATATGAAGAGATCCAAGCAAAGCTGTTCTTAGCTTCTCCTTATGCTACAGAGTTGTCAGTTCAAGTGACAGCCTGTAATTGATAGATCTTTTCATCTGTGTTCAGTACATGGTGGTAAAAATTCAATGTAAAGCATAAGAAACTTGATTTTCACAGTTTTAACCCTAAAGGTTTGTGTGTCAGTGTGCTTTCAGAAATTGCTTCTTTATGGGAATGATAAGGCCTTAGAATTGAATAATTTTTGCCTTTGGTAAGGTAAACTGGATTGTTTGTGCTGACCTCCTATTTAAAGGATTATGAAGTGACTTCTGCAAAGTAAATGCTGTTTGAAAATTCTATGAATAAAATAATGGATCACAATTCACTCAGTTCAGTGAAGAAGCACAGTGCTTCCAAGTGATATTTTTCTATATCCAGTCTGAAAGAGGATATCTCAGTCCTGGATTAAAAAGCAACACTGTCTGGACTCAGCATGCAATTCTCTGTGCAGCACCTGTGCTCTGCCATTCCCTCTACATGTTAAGCAGGTTTATGCAATTGACAGTGAGGCAAGGCTCTGTCCCTGTGGAACTCTGTGTGCTTGAGGGATGGTAGCAAGTGGCTCTGGAAGGGCAAAGCGGCAGACAGCCGTGAAGTGATGTTTGTAGAGGGACACTGGTCCTGGTTTCATTGTAATTGGCGCGGTAGGAAAGATGATGGTAACACAGCAGCAGTGGCACCTTCCTGCACTTGTCAGCTGAGTGCATTCCTAAGAGTTCCACAGAGCTTGAACTCAATCTGCTGGCAGGAGCCTCACAATGCCTTACTGCATCTCCACTGCTGCTGTTGAATTTGCCAGGTGAATTACTGCTGTTACAGAAAGGCCAGTGCATTATATTGCACATTACTGGTGTGTGGGCATGTACCAGATTTGCTGCCGGTCTTAAATCCAAAGCAAAGAGTCTTTAATAATTGCTGTTTAGCCTTTTCACTTCTAGTATTTTAGCATGTGTTAGCTAAAACACTCAACACCACCACCCCCTCCCCCCAAAATTAGAGGTTATATAGGCTTAATTGTTTTTACTGGGTGTTGGAACTGAGTGTGCAGAGCTCTGGTCTCTCTGGAAAACTAGATTCCATTCTCTGTTGTTTGATCTGTCATGAGTAGCCTGCAAATGCTCTCGAAAGAACAGCAGAAATGCATAAAACTCCTGTAAAATATTCTATGCCAAATCAATTGGTTTTTCTTCTTCTTTGTTTTGCTTTTTTTCACTCTGAAAAGCATTTTCTTTTCTAGCAGCATTTGTAGTACATTCAGCTCAGCCAGTCATGGATTTAAGATGTTTGGGTTTTTTTCCTGACTCTGCTAAATTGACAGCTGTTCTCAAGCTGGCTGCATTCAGGTATTGGACTGTGACTGAATGTTGCCGTAGTTTAAATCTCTGATCAGGGGAATTTGTTATTAAATAGACCCAGCCCAGGAACTGATTAAAGTATAACAATTAGTATTAATTGCTAAATCATAATTACTGTACAACTTGCTGCAGACCTTTGGTGAGAAGGGGTTAGACAACTCTTTGAAGGACTTGTCAAAAAATGTGAATTGTAAAAAAACTTGTATACAGTCCTGAGGGCAAACAAAACCTGTGATGATATTATGTTTATAGTGCTTGTTAAGAAAGTAAACTGCACACCTTTTGTTGTATTTTCCTGCCTTCCTGTCTTAAGTGGTAAAAATAAAACTTTCTGTTCTGTTTTACAAGTATTAGTGCTGGTGCAAGTGGGAATTTGGAGAGGTGCACAAGAGGGAATGGACAGGGTTGTCACACCAGGAATAATTCTAAGGCCTGTGTCCCGGGTTAATGATAAGACTCTCTCCTCCGAGAGCGAAGGGCCCCGACACCCCCTCCCCCACCCACAACAGAACCTCTCAGATGAAAGTGAAGAAAAAACTATTTATTTAACAAAACCACGCAGAGTGCCCTACAAGGCACAGGGGAAGGGGAAAACAAGGTGAAAGGCAGTTATTCAACCTGAATAAAAAGTCCTTTTCTCAGACGCAGTCCCTCTCCTCCTCGCCCCCCACCCGGGGCCGGGTGGAGCTCCCCGGAGAGCTCTGCTGTCCTCTGGCCCTCCTGGGTCTCCGGGTGGCACAGCAGATCGAAGAGAAGGGGTCCAAACGAGGAAAAAAGAAGAAGAATGGAAAAAACGGGAACAGAGCTCACTCCGACCCCCCGTCCAGCACGCAGTCTCTGCCGAGCGACGAATCCTCCCCCGGAGCGAGGCTTGGGGAAAATGTTTTCAAAAAAACCCGCGTTTCTCTCTGCGGCTGGGTGCAGTTAAAGAGACAGGACCACACATTTTTTTCTTTCTTGGGCATATAAGCCAACAATAGGGGATAAAGGATTATCATATCATCAATCCAAGACATTCCACCCCTTATTCCATAGCGTTGGCTTAAGGCCCACCTTAACATCTTCCAACTTCAAACACACACATATATATATACACATATATACATATATACATATATACATATATACACATAACTATGTACAAATAATGTCACGAACGGTGAACGGTGGTATGTTGCCATCCCAATCTTACATGTGGCCTTCACCCAAAATTAAATTTCCCTGAGGGACACATTGTGTTTTTCCATCTTCCTGCATTATCCACCAAGTACAACCTGGTCCCTGAGCAAAGACAACCCCACGGATGGGTTTGTCTTTATGTGAGGCAGAATCAATCCAGACAGTTTTCCCTAACAAGCCTCTGGCATGTACTGCTGGGACCTTATCTCCATCCACTGTATGTAGAAGCTCAGATTGGGCAGGACCTGCTCGGTTGATGGAGCCTCGGGTATTGACTAACCAGGTGGCCTCTGCTAAATGTCGCTCCCAATTCTTATAAGTTCCCCCACCCAATGCCTTTAGGGTGGTTTTTAACAATCCATTATACCGTTCCACTTTGCCAGCGGCTGGTGCATGATAGGGAATATGGTACACCCACTCAATGCCATGGTCTCTAGCCCAGTTGTTTATGAGGCTATTTTTAAAATGAGTTCCGTTATCTGACTCAATTCTCTCAGGGGTACCATGCCTCCACAGGACTTGGTTCTCAAGGCCCAGGATGGTGTTACGAGCAGTGGCATGAGGCACAGGGTATGTTTCCAGCCACCCAGTGGTGGCTTCTACCATTGTGAGCACATAGCGCTTGCCATGGCGGGTTTGAGGCAGTGTGATGTAATCAATCTGCCAGGCCTCTCCATACTTATATTTTGACCACCTTCCACCATACCACAGGGGTTTCACCCGCTTGGCTTGCTTGATGGCAGCACATGTTACACAGTCATGGATAACTTGAGAGATGCAGTCCATGGTTAGATCCACCCCTCGGTCTCGTGCCCACTTATAGGTGGCATCTCTGCCCTGATGGCCTGAGTCATCATGGGCCCATCGAGCTAGGAATAAATCTCCTTTATGCTGCCAATCCAAGTCTACCTGGGACACCTTTATCTTTGCAGCCTGATCTACCTGTTCGTTGTTTCGGTGTTCCTCATTAGCTCGACTCTTGGGGACATGGGCGTCTACATGGCGGACCTTCACAGGTAGTCTCTCTGCCCGACTAGCGATGTCTTTCCACTCTTCAGCTGCCCAAATTGGTTTTCCCCTACGCTGCCAACCAGCCTTCTTCCACTTTTCCAGCCAACCCCACAGAGCATTGGCTACCATCCATGAATCAGTATAAAGGTAGAGCTTTGGCCATTTCTCTCTTTCAGCAATGTCCAGGGCTAACTGAACGGCTTTGAGCTCAGCAAATTGGCTCGATCCCCCCTCTTCTTCCCTAGCTTCTGCAACCCGTCGTGTGGGGCTCCACACAGCTGCTTTCCATTTTCTTTTTGTCCCTACAAGACGACAGGAACCATCAGTGAAAAGAGCGTAGCGGGTTTCATCTGCTGGCAGTTGGTTGTATGGTGGGGCTTCCTCTGCACGGGTCACCTGTTCCAGCTCCTCTTCCTCAGTCAGACTAAAATTTTCACCTTCAGGCCAATTTGTAATTATTTCCAAAATCCCAGGGCGATTTAGATTTCCCATACGGGCACGCTGTGTGATAAGGGCAATCCATTTGCTCTATGTGCCATTGGTGGCATGATGAGTAGAGGGAACCTCTGCTTTAAACATCCACCCCAGCACCGGTAGTCGAGGTGCCAGGAGGAGTTGTGCTTCTGTGCCAATTACCTCTGAGGCAGCTTGGACTCCTTCATATGCTGCTAGGATTTCTTTCTCTGTTGGGGTGTAGTTGGCTTCAGACCCTCTGTAACTTCGGCCCCAAAATCCCAGTGGTCGACCTCGGGTCTCACCAGGCACCTTCTGCCAAAGGCTCCAGGACAGGCCATGGCTCCCAGCTGCAGAGTAAAGCACATTCTGTACTTCTGGCCCTGTCCTGACTGGGCCAAGGGCTACTGCATGAGCAATCTCCTGCTTGATCTGGGTGAAGGCTTGCTGCTGTTCAGGGCCCCACTGGAAATCGTTCTTCTTGCGGGTTATGAGGTAGAGAGGACTCACGATCTGGCTGTACTCAGGGATGTGCATTCTCCAAAAGCCTATGGCACCTAGGAAAGCTTGCGTCTCCTTCTTGTTGGTTGGGGGGGACATTGTGATGATTTTATTGATAACCTCAGTAGGAATCTGACGTTGTCCATCTTGCCACTTCACTCCTAGGAACTGGATCTCTTTGGCAGGCCCTTTGACTTTGCTCTTTTTTATAGCGAAACCGGCTTCCAGGAGAATCTGGATTACTTCCTTTCCTTTCTCAAATACTTCTTCTGCTGTGTCCCCCCACACAATGATGTCATCAATGTATTGCAAATGTTCTGGAGCCCCACCCTTTTCCAGTGCAGCCTGGATCAGTTCATGACAAATGGTGGGACTGTGTTTCCACCCCTGGGGCAATCGGTTCCAGGTGTACTGCACGCCCCTCCAGGTGAAAGCAAACTGAGGTCTGCACTCTGCTGCCAGAGGAATGGAGAAAAATGCATTTGCAATGTCAATAGTAGCATACCACTTTGCTGCCTTGGACTCTAGCTCATACTGGAGCTCCAGCATGTCTGGCACAGCAGCACTCAGAGGTGGAGTCACCTCATTCAAAGCACGATAGTCCACAGTCAATCTCCATTCTCCTTCAGATTTTCGCACAGGCCAGATGGGGCTGTTAAAGGATGAATGGGTCCTGCTGACCACCCCTTGGCTCTCCAGCTCACGGATTAGTTTGTGAATGGGAATCACGGCATCACGAGTTGTCCGGTACTGTCGGCGGAGCACAATCGAGGTTGCAATTGGTACTTGTTGCTCTTCCCCTTTCAGGAGTCCTACTGCAGATGGGTTCTCTGACAGTCCAGGCAAGGTGTTCAATTGTTTTTTGCCCTCTGTCTCCACAGCAGCTATCCCAAATGCCCACTTGAGTCCCTTTGGGTCTTTGAAATATCCATTTCGGAGGAAGTCTATACCCAAAATACATGGAGCCTCTGGGCCAGTCACAATGGAATGTTCTTTCCACTCTCTTCCAGTCAGGCTCACCTCAGCTTTCACGAGGGTCAAGTCTTGTGATCCTCCTGTAACGCCGGAAATAGAAATAGGTTCTGTCCCCACATGTCTCGATGGGATTATCGTGCATTGTGCACCAGTGTCAACTAAAGCCTCGTATTCTTGTGGCTCTGATGTGCCAGGCCACCGAATCCACACTGTCCAAAAAATTCGGTTTTCCCTGGCCTCTACCTGGCTAGAGGCAGGGCCCCACTAACCATGGTGGGTATTTGTGTTAGAGGTTCCTTCAACGGAATCAGACATATTGAGTAGAGCTACTTCCCTTCTGGTGGAGTTCCTTCTCTGAGTCTTGCCCTCCTTCAATTCACGCACTCGTCGTGCCAGGACAGCAGTGGGTTGTCCATCCCACCTGTTCATGTTTTCTCCACTGTCACACAGGAAATACCACAACTCATGTCGAGGGATATATCCAGTTCTCATAGCTGAGGAGCGTCTGCGTGGGGTAGCAGAACCTCTGGTCTGTACTGCTGAGATTTGGAGAAGGCTGTCTTTAATCTCTTTACTGAGTTTTTCATGATTCTTCTCTATCTTATTTTCTAGTTTCTGCAGATTTGTTTCCACAGCTGAGATTCTTGCATTCATTGGGCTATGCACAACATCTGCATACGCTCGGAGTTTCCTTGTCATATCACGCACAGTCTCATGCCCGTCATCTTGCTTCATAATGGCTAAAGCAGAAGCATATCCTGATGGCCCAAGCTTTAGGAGTTTCCGCCACATCACAGGTGTACATTCTATCCTATCTGGGTCTATAATCGGATCTGGGTTTGCTATGTCCTCTGGGAAGACAATTTCTACCACTGCCATTTCTCTCAAGCGTTGAATCCCTTGTTCTATGGTTCTCCACTGGGTTTGTTGCGAATAGAGATCGTCGGGATGTAGGTATCTGTCCCTCGCAGCTCTGATAGCTCGTCTCCAGAGGCTGCTGCAGTCAGGCCCATCTCGTATAGTTTGGTTGATATCTGGGTCACGTAACACAGTCCCTAAATGCCTTGCCTCAGTAGCATCTAGAAGTGTAACATCGCCTGCAGCATCCCAAAGACGGACTAACCAACTAATCACAGATCCATCATCTCGTTGGACATAATCTTTTCTTAGGCTGTGAAGGTCTCTCACATTCATGGATTCAACAATGACCTCTGACTCAGTTGCTGGCCTTGAGGGTCCCTCCCCACTGTCATCTGGGCGATCAGTCTTAAATTGGGCTTTCCTGCTCCTTGTAATAGGAGCAACTGCCATTGGCTTAGGCTCCCTTACTTCCTGTTCTATAATATCTGACAGTGTACGATAAGCATATGACAGGGCCCAACATATTGCACTGCAGTTGTCTCTGCACTTCTCTTTCAGATACTTCCCCACCTCAGCTGGTCTCGGGATTTGTCCAGGGGGAAATTCCCAGTCTATTGGATCAGAGAATTTCTTTAAAGTTTTACCTAGGTCCTCCCATACTCCACACCATTCAAATTTCCTCACATCTGGATTAGGTGCCTGCTCCTGCTCAGCCCCTCTGGACTTCTCAGCCCTCATTCTGGTAACACTGAACATCATATACACGGAAACTCCTAGGTAAAGCACCTGTACTACCAAGTTAATGGTCTCTTTAACATCCAGGGGAAACTGAATATTCTCAAAAGCTGATATACCAGATTTAAAGGGAAAGAGATGGGTGAGGAGCCAGGAAGCTTCACCCTCTACTTCTCTAACAGGTTGGGTAATATTACTAACAAAACTCCAAAACAGGTTACTAAAACTAGAGGAGGAAACTAACAGAGCATGTACATCTTTAACTGTTTCCCATACCTTCTTACAGATCGTCAGTATCACACACATTACTATAAAAAGCCGGAGTCGTGTCCCTGATTGGTGGAAATTATACATTAGGGACAGGATTGCCCCTACCTGTTGGTAGGGAAACAAACCTATGTGCCAAACAGACAGTATTACATCAAACAACCTCCCATCAAACAGCATAGTGACTACTGATGGCTGTAATTCAATAACAAGCGATTAAAACCAGAATGCAATTATTAGGGTTTTTTCTTCACTTTCTCTAACCCCACAAAAGGTGTAGAACAAGTAATCGAGGCCCCACGTTGGGCGCCAAATATGTCCCGGGTTAATGATAAGACTCTCTCTCTTCCGAGAGCGAAGGGCCCCGACACCCCCTCCCCCACCCACAACAGAACCTCTCAGATGAAAGTGAAGAAAAAAACTATTTATTTAACAAAACCACGCAGAGTGCCCTACAAGGCACAGGGGAAGGGGAAAAACAAGGTGAAAGGCAGTTATTCAACCTGATTAAAAAGTCCTTTTCTCAGACGCAGTCCCTCTCCTCCTCGCTCCCCACCCGGGGCCGGGTGGAGCTCCCTGGAGAGCTCTGCTGTCCTCTGGCCCTCCTGGGTCTCCGGGTGGCAAAGCAGATCGAAGAGAAGGGGTCCAAACGAGGAAAAAAAGAAGAAGAATGGAAAAAACGGGAACAAAGCTCACTCCGACCCCCGTCCAGCACGCAGTCTCTGCCGAGCGACGAATCCTCCCCCGGAGCGAGGCTTGGGGAAAATGTTTTCAAAAAAACCCGCGTTTCTCTCTGCGGCTGGGTGCAGTTAAAGAGACAGGACCACACATTTTTTTCTTTCTTGGGCATATAAGCCAACGATAGGGGATAAAGGATTATCATATCATCAATCCAAGACAGCCTGTCTAAGCAACAATGGGTATTATCTGTGTTGCACAATGTGGTGATTTTCAGAAGTATAGGAGGGTTCAATATGTTAGCAAGTCTGTTGTAGTATTCAATTCAGCTCTTATCAAAAGTTACCACATTTTAATTTGGACTGAAAAGTTTTGTTTCAGAGGCTGGTATTTAATTTTTTTTTTTTTAAGTACAAACCAAATTCTTCAAATTGTTTCTGAGAATTCAGCTAGCAAGAAAATATCTCTTTTTTGTAATAGTAAATATTTTGGTAATCAGGCAAACCTTTTTAGTGCTATTTGTAATTTAGAAACCTAAATCCGGCTGGAGAAGACCTCCCAGGTTGCCTTGCTTTTGTGTGGCCCATAATTTGCAGAAGTTTTAATGAGAACTGAGGGTGGGAGAAATAGAAGGTGACAAGGGAGACCTGGGAAACAGTGAGCAGCCAAGAGGTGAGGTTAGATGAGACACTGGGTGTGGAGAACAGGAATGGTGAAACTGGAGTTGCACAGGTCTAGGTTGTGAACACCTGCTTGGTGAGAAAAAGATTGTGAGATAGATGAGATACAGACCTGATTGTGGAGGAACTGGACTGCAGGAAAGGGGTTGAGGAAGCAAATTGAGAGAGCCTGGGGAAGACTGGTATTAAGAGGTGAAGTGGGAAATTAATGTACTGGGCTTGAGTACTGTTACTGGAGGTACTGGATTACTTTGTGCAGACAAGACCATGGGAACCAAGAGCAAGATTTACTGGGGGTAAAAACAGAGAGTCCTGAACAGTGGAGTAAGTAGCACATTCCCAAGAAGTTTGAAGAATGAGAAATTATTTTCAGGGTGGGCAGTAGCAGTTGCAGTGCAGGTGGCTGATTAGTCAAGATGCTCCTGCAGAAGTCTGGCCTGGGTACGGTGCCCATCTGCCTCGTGATGCAGAACCCAGACCTTCTGCTTATTACTTGAGAAAGCTGCCATGCAAAGCAATTAAACAGCTCGTTAGCTGGCCAGTTATTTGCAAGAATGCCTCTTATATGTGTAGTTATGATCATAATATAGTGCACTGCTTTGAAACTGTTTCCATGGCAGTTGATTCAGCTGGGTGAATATTTGTGGCAGGGCTTGCTGGGCTATCCCTGAGGGATGGGATTGAGCCAAGAGTGGGGAAAGCCCCATGTGGGGCTTTGTTTGTGTATCCTCTGTATAGGGCTTTGGTTGTTATCCTGTAACAAAGATTTATGCCCATATGCTTTTCTCCTAGACTACCTGCTTTGGAGAGGTAGCAGGACAGACAATGGGATATTAGTTATCACAGCCTGCCTCCAGGGAAGCAGGATGTTACAGCAAAACAAGAGTGTGATGGTATAGGCAGTGCAGGAGGCACTCATGGGACAGGGGCTTTACCTAGGCAGTTCTGGTCCATCTCTTTTCAGATGTGCTCTCTCCTGAAGCAAAGCATATAACCATCCACCCCCTTCCAGGGAACCAATTTTTGTTTTTCCCAGGCTGTGTCTCTTGGAAACAACTTGTGAATTGCATCCTGATGAAGCTCTACAGAATTTGTAGGCGAGGGATTGTAATACTGTTTTCCCTGAAGTGAACCAAACTGGAAAGCACATGCTGCCACATATCTGGAGATTTTATCTTCATGCAATTGCAAGACTTTATCAGAATGGGATTGGAAACCTTGTTTTTGATATTTCTAAAATGTCTAAGGTATTATTTAATTCTTTATTTTAAGGTTGGCTCTCAACTGATTAGATTACTGAAGGGCTGGAATTCCCTCAATAATAGGGAATAATCTGGACACAGCTGCATATTGTAAATGGGAACTGGCTCCTCCAAGAGTCCATTCAGATATGGATGTGGTCTGTAGCTCACTGATTGTCGAGAGCTGAGTAGTTTTGTCTATTTGTATATCACTCCTTCTGAGCTGGAATGGACTCTCAGAGCAGAACTTGAAATGCTTTGGATGGTGTTGTAACTGGCAGACTTTACCCACCTACAGGTAAATGAGAGACCACACAAAAGCTGTTTTTGTTACTTTTAGAGCTGATCTGGTGCTGGCATTATTTGAAAAATGTACAGCTTGCTCCTCTGTGACTTCAACTGTATGATTATACACCCTCCTTTGAATTAAATTTTCCAGCATTCTCATGGCATCACATAACTTGTAAAGTAATCTGAGGTTCAGGAGCTGAATGCTGCTAAACAATTTGTATTTTAATCTTCCTATAAAAAAAAAATTGTGAAGTCCCTGCTTGAGGCTTTCATTTTTGCTGGTTATGAAGAGTGTGTGACTCACAGGGGAGTTACTTAATGCTGTGTTTGTGTGATTACTCGTGACTTGTGAAATTTTAAACTTGCTTTGCCTGTCTACATGAAGTACTTCCCTATTCCTTCTCCTTTCATGGCCATGTTGTCTTATTAAAGAAGGGAAAGGGCGCTGGTTTTATACCCGGCCACCACTTATTAAATGAAACAGATGGCCTCGGATGTAATTTTGACATTTGTCTGCATGCCAGCATTTCAGTCTTAAGAAGTATTCAAATGAAAGCAGTGATTTGTATTAAGCTTTTCAGTATGTTGTGAAAAATGCAACAGATACAGAATTTTTATGTGACACAGACCTTGTATAGTCTTGGTAAATAAATTCTAACTCAGTTTTCTCAACTTATTCAAAAGTCTCAACCGTAACATGAGTACCACTTGTGGTTTCTGAAGTGTTTTGACATATTTGGACCACAAGTGTTAGTTTTTATTCTTTCTTCTCATGGTTCATTACTTTCCAAAATGGAGCTGTATTTGTTACTAGGATATTTTTTGTCCTTTTCATCTTGCTTTTGGATAATTGCGATAGAGCAGGTACTGGTAGCTGAATGAGTGTCCCCACTCTGCCTCCATCCTTTGATTGCTGACTTCTTGGGACTATTTTCAGTGTAACACCCAGATATTCAGAGGGTGACTTTTTGTGGCAAAATGGAATGACTGGGGGACACCCACTGTGCTTCAGATGTGGTCTTGCATAATACTTGTTGCAGAAAAATTCTACATCCTTCATTCCACCCAGAAGCTTTACAAAATAACATCTGTGCATGCAATCACCTGCTCTAATTTGCTTCTGCTGTTGCAATTGGTTACAAGGCACAAAGTCACAGTCATTATTTCTGTTTTGCACAGACTCACTGCAAAACAGAAATAATGGAGCCTTCTGTACTGAATGAAAGAGCTGTGAATTTGTTCTTTCAGATTGTGCCTGTCTTTAATGTGTTCATGCCAGCTTAGATGACACACAGTTAGAAGTGAGATCTGTTAAAGCTGGCTGTCATGTCTCTCTGTTGTCCCTTTTCTATGGTTTTTCCAAACCCCATCTTTACTTGCTAAATATGTAGCTCAAACTGAATTTTTTAAGAAAGTTATTTTCAAGTGAGGCTTGGAAAACAACATTATTTTGCCTGTGCAGGCATCTTCCTTCCTTTCCCCAGCCCACTTTCCTGTGCTTGGTCTATGGTCTTAGAAAGATGGTGATGGCATGATGGCTAGGAGATTTTGTGTTAATGAAGTACCTTCTTTCCATGTTTAAAATCTCTTATAATTTAGTCTTTCCTTGGGGGATAGAGGAAAGGTCACGATTCTGCCCATATTCAATGAAGGCTTATGTTTGACCTTCAGTTATTCTGAAGGCTTTACCCAGTGTTGAGCAGGAAAATGGTTCAAGAAACTGCATTTTGGGAGTACTGAAAAAGTAGCTAGGTCTGAGAAGGTGCTTCAACTGCAAGAAGCTCTCTGATGCTGTCATGTAACAGCATTTGTGGCTCCTGTGGAAGAAGAGTCAATGTCAAGTGAATGAGAAGTGGTGGGAGTCAAGAAGCCTGCTGTTGGCAGTGGGGCAAGAAGGGACTATTTGTGATACTGGGGAGAGACTGAGAGCCAGTGGCAGAAATCGGAACAAGGTGAAAAGATGAAGTAGATAATCATAAGGTAACAAAAACCAGCAGCAGCAAACATTCAGGAAGAAGTGGGAACTGGTAACTAATCAGACAGAAGAAATAGAGGAAGAAGGGAGAGAACTTGATCTGCAAGGAAGTGGTGTGCAGCAGAAAAGTAGGAACCACCTGAATAAAATACAAGATGAGGTGAAAGGGGGAATCTGAGTTTGAGTCACAGAGACCAAAGCTGATGGAGATCAGGGTTGTGTATGATACACTAAGGGTGACACAGTAATAAGTCAAGACAAGAGCCATGGGTGGTAAAGAGAGACAGTGGGTTGTAAAGAAATCGAAGCTTGAAGTTATAAATACTAAGAAATAATTGAAATCTGAGGAGGTGAATCTGTGTTTGCAGTGTGACAAAACAGAGCTGCCCAAAGAGAGAGGCTGCACTCCTGCCATCGTGGTTCTGCCTTTTCTCTGCTTTTCATTGTTAGTGCTTGTTGAGCTCTTCCACTAGCTAGCTCAGCAGCAGAAGCCTGTTGGAGCAGCTAGCAACTTGAATATCATCTCAAAAAAGAACAAACTGCTGAAATTGGAGGCAGAGGAGAGTTAATAGGGGAGTAGTATGATCTTCCTCATGTGGCAGCATTGAGCTGTTGAATCTCCTGACAAATGAGAGCTGCACAGGTGAAGAGAAGCAGGTTGAGGGAAGGGAACTCCTGCAGAGGAGAGGCAGGACTGAAGCAGTAACAGATTGGGAAGAAAAAGTCTGAGAGGGAGAAGCTGGCAGAAGAGCAAGCCTGTTAGAAATGTTCTTTCTCAAAATGCCTAGAAGATCCATGATTTTTTCAGTCTCGCCATTTATTGTCAGGAAAATATTGTAAAAGTCAGAGGAAATGAGCAGATTTATATGGCAGTAAGACATTAACATCCATTAGTAAAAGTGGGAGAGGTTTTTTTGGTAGGCTTAAAGGCTCTCTTCTGCTAATAGGTCTTGATATATGAGCATCATAGAATTTCTGCCTTATTTAAAGGCCTAGGAAATTATATCTATAGGAAAGTAATGCTTTTTTGAAGCTGTAAAATAAAAAAATAAGAAACACAAGTACAGCCCTAATTTGTTGCATTTACAAATACATCCCATTGTCTTAATTTTTAGCCAGTGCCTCCGCTTCAGCCAGCATAAAGAATGAACAGTATTAAAAGACTCCATGAATATTTTGTTTCTCATCATAATTCTGTGTCTTACTGTGCCCTATTCAAATTCTGATCTGAGTAACTGGTAATTTCCATAAGCACTGTGAGTGATCTCCTGTAGGGAGATACTGTTGCATACATACTCTAAAATTTCACCCTGATCTGCATACAGAGAGCTGAAG
The DNA here is from genome assembly GCF_008360975.1 of Lichenostomus cassidix. Lineage (NCBI taxonomy): Eukaryota > Metazoa > Chordata > Aves > Passeriformes > Meliphagidae > Lichenostomus > Lichenostomus cassidix. The sequence continues at coordinate 100,519,205 of NC_139482.1, read as the reverse complement.
GATGAGAATTAAAAAATTTAAAAATTCCAACCCCCAAAAACATGAGTCAACCACCCTCCCCAAAACCCACTTAGCTGGACTCATCTATAATTATTAACTGGGCAGAATACAATACCATGTCATATTTTTTCTGTTTGCTACCAATCTGTAAATAAAAGCTCGGGAGTTGAGCAATACTGCAGAAGAGTATTGTGGACTGTATGGGCTAAGGCTGTCTTAATCCCAGAAGCTCTGCTGGGTTCCAGAGGCAAAGCCTGTGTGTCCTCATTTTCCAGGGTGGTGTTTATGTGCCTTTGCAATAACATTATTCTTCCCTTTTGTGCACTTGCCCACCTTGTCCACTCTAGATGTGGATTGATTTGTAGGTGCCATTCATTCTGTTCACTTAAAATGTTACATAATATTTTTAATTTCATTTCATGAGTTATTGTTGAAATACATTGTATTGTTTGGAAGCTGTTGGTGGGATGTTTTGGGTTCTGTTTTTCTTGGAGCAGGGGGAGGAGTTGGTGATGAAATGCAAACATGCTGTTCAGGCATTTACAGATCATTCTGATACTTAGATGAAATACAATAGTAAACCTAGTCTGTCATTGGTAATATTGAAAATGCTTATGTAATTGAGAGTTTTGACCTTTTTGGATAGCTGTCATTCTAAAGCTTTACATACCTGGACATTTCTCATAATATCCCATGTTTGAATATACCATTTAATTGTTTAAACACAGTATCAAATAATCATGGCAGTGGAGTATTTGATACTAATTAAAAATATAACAAAATCCCTTGTGACCATTTAAACACAAGAGGCCAAATTCAGCCACGTGGATGGACTCCAGAGGTGTGGTGTCCCATACAGCATATCCATTCTGTGGAATTTCTGAAATTTATCTGTGCTAGGAAGAGTTTTTTGCTTATGAGTTCCACTGCTGAGGATTCATACATTGGCTTCCTTCAGCAATTTTTATATTAGCTTTTATTTGGCCCTAACTCTCAAGCAAACAATGTACCAGCATGTGGGTGCAGATGACCTGATATAGCCTATTCAAAGGTGAAGTTGTTGTTTACCAGAAAAGCATAATTGTTTTTTTTACCTTCTTTAATTTGCAGTAGCATGATTAAAAGATGGATTTGCTTTAGCTGTATTTATTTTATTTTTCCCCCTTATTGCAACAGGCTAGGCGAGTTCTTATTTGCATCTATAAAATATGCTTGGGAAAGAAGAAGATTATCTTTGCCTTAAAAAAGATAATCTGCCCTTAAGGGCAGTGCTCACAAACACTCTGAGCTTCCAGGCAAATCTATTTCTTGTCAAAAAAAATTAAAAGTTAGCAAACTCATTTGTAGTAAATACTAACAATCAGTATGCAACCTGCTTATGAATTTTGTAAGAATTATTTTGACTGTTAAAATATTCTGATACTTAATGTATGTTTTATGTATTATAAAGTAGAAATGGCTAAAAGGGCAGCTCTCATGTTAGTATGGCTCAGGAGTTTATGAACAAATTCTGTAAATGCTGAGCTTAAGACCTGATTTTATATTACTGTGTCTTGACAGAAGTTGGAGCTCTCCTTGTAGAAGGTATTGCTGTTTATGATTTCAGGGTAAAGCTCTAAACAAGGTGTTCTAAAACCCATTGCTTAAAACTGTGTGGGTTTCTCTTTGTTTTCCCTGCTGCAGGTGTGATGGACAGGTAGCAGAAGATTTCACTTTGCTATCAGGGTATCAGAATGACCGAGTGCTTCCTGCCTCCCACGAGCAGCCCCAGTGAACACCGTCGGGTAGAGCACAGTGGGGGACTTGCTCGCACTCCCAGCTCGGAGGAAATCAGCCCTACGAAGTTCCCGGGATTGTACCGCACCGGTGAGCCTTCGCCACCTCACGACAGCTTACATGAGCCTCCAGATATAGTATCTGATGATGAAAAAGAGCATGGGAAGAAGAAAGGAAAATTTAAGAAAAAAGAAAAAAGAAGTGAGTAGACAACTTCTCTTTTTAATTCAATGCTTTCAAGTTCTCGTTCCTTTTTTCTCTCTCAAAATTGCTTGGTATTCCCAGTGGGTTCTTTTAAATTTGTTTCCATGTGGAGGAAATTAACTTGCTGCAAACAGACTTTGTGCAGCACTTGTTTCTCTTCTGAGAAACTCCACACCTTAACTATTTTTTGTTGCACAGATACAGGTGCCAAGCACGTGCCCAGAATTACTAATAAATGCATTTATCCAAAATCTTTAATGATGCATTGGTAAATCCTGGCATGGGGTTCATCTAATTTATTTATCAGTTCACATTCTAAGTGGAGGTTTTCAAATATATTTCCAAATAGATCCTTTTTTAATCATAGCTGAGGTGCTAGCTACAATAAAACTATGTTTGATCTGAGCTGTATATTTGTGCATTTGGAAGAGTCAGTTTCAACTACTTTAGTCCATTTCCCATGTGTCTCCCTTGTACTGTTGGCTTTTGTGTACCATCCCAAGTTTTCATGTGCACTCTGCACCATTATTTGAGCACCAATAAAATCTGTGTTCTTTTTTTCTCTAGCTTCTCAGTTTAGTCTGATCATGCAGTTTCCTCCAGCAGTGCCAAAGTATTATTACAGAGGTCAAAAATGTGCAAACCAACACTGAGATCTGAATTTTCCAGAACTGACAGAGCAAAGGTTAGAAGAAAGTAAAGCTTTGACTGTAGAATCCTTGTCAGTGTGTCAGTGTCTGGAGTGGAAGTTTCATTTAAAATGCTTACCCCTCTTCCAAAACAACAGAAGTATTACTTACCACCTTTAGATTTGTGCAGAAAATTTTGGAAACATGAAATAGTTTTTATTCAACTTTTTCCACACATCCTGAAAGAACAAAGCACTTGGAAATAGTAACCTGATACTGAGCACTCTCAGTACCAGAAAGACCTTTCCTGTCCAAGTCTCTGAAGCCTAAATATCACAGCCCAAGTGCTAGTACATTTTAAGTGACATTTGTTTCAGCAAAATTTCAAAATATCTGCATCTCTGTTACCAGTGCATCCTGCAGCATCTTACATGAGGAATTTGGAAGATCTGAAACAGTGAGACAGCACACAGTATTCTGTTAGAATTAATATGGTGACTGGTGACTGTTTGTAATATGCATGCACATATTTAAATAATTACTCCTTAAGAATCTGCTGTCACTGGGCTGCTTTTAATCAAATAAGTTTCCTGGAATGCAGGAATTGTTTCTACCACCGTTCATAAGGACTGTTACATTTTTAACTAAAAACTGTGTGCCTAAAAATACTGTAACTAAAAAACACGTCCTGAAGTTAAAACCAACAGTTGAAATTCCTACAGGTTTTAAGAAAAGTGATTCCTTAGTGTTTTTCTGTAATGTAAACAATATTAACCTGATACAGATTACTGGATTGGCCATGAAAATTTGGTATTGATCAGATAGGTCTAAATTCAGGCTACCAGCAGTTGCTTTTTTACTGTTCAGCTTTCTGTTATAGCTCTGCATTGCACACCTCTAAATCTGGAATTGGTAGAGGTCAGCATTACACATCGTGAGAGTTTCTTTGTATGGAATTCAGGATGTCTCAGGGTGATAGTGTAGCTGAAGGCTGTTGTTCAGAAGGAAAAATGCTTCTTCAGCAAATCCACCCAGGTCTGTTCACATTGGCACTGCAACTGTTTTCTTCCACAAGAGATTGCAACACATTTTATAGCTGATGTAAAGCAATTTTTGTTACTTAAAAGAAACTTTAAAGGTAAGAAAAAAATCCTCAAAGAACACAAAAATGCAAAACATTGGAAGAACCAAATTATCTCCTGCAGCTCTAATGTAAAAAGCATTCAGCATTTCTTGGCCCTAATACATACATGACATATAATTGCTAGTCAGATAGAAGAGTAGGTTACATACCAAGCTTTCAGTACATCTTATACAGTCCAAAAATAATCAATATTTTGATTGGTATATTGTAAATATACCCTTAGCAGGCATTTTACCTGTCTAAATTACAAGCGTTCTGTACAGTTGCTTATCATGGTTGATTTTAAGAATTTCCCTTCCAGATTTGACCTTTGTTATTCCTTGCATACTTTTGATTTTTCATTTTATTTCACCTTTTAAATTCTGTTGTTTGTCTTCTTGTAGTTTCTTTTCATTTTTTCTGATTACCTGCTTTGGTTTTGAACAGTGCACGACCTGCCATGATTGTGCAGTTTGGGCTATAAACAAATATAACTGAATGTGTCAGTGAAAAAAACCACAAGTTGACATTACTTTATGACAGAGTGAGCATTTGTTGAACTTGCAATATTAGTGAATTAATGACAAGGTCATCCAAAAACCTGAAACCATATCTAAGTTTAATCCCACAAAAATCTTGAGCTATTTTGATATTACTCTAAATGTAAACTTCAGAAGTGCTTAAAGAGCAGCAGGGAAGGGAAGGATAAATAACCCAAAGTTACTCAGTTTGGTTTTTCAGGTAAATAATTTCTGAAAGAGTAATGTACTCTTAGCTTCATTATTGTCACCTATATCAAAAAAGCAGTTTTGTGTGCTAGCAAATATCTATTTCAAAAATTTTAAATAGATATAGATATGGTTATAGTTATTTAATGGTTTGGTGTTTTTCATGTTAGTGGCAGTAACCTAAAAATACACAGCAATTATTCTGGGGGAAAGTGTTAAAATATTTTGGAGCTAATAGAAAATTCAATGGAATATTGTTTTTTATGTGGAATATCAGCTACTGGAAAAATGTTTCAGCCATTAATTTTTATTCTCCACTCCTCTGTGATAGACTGGGTGTTGTTTGGCTGTAGAGTGAGTTAGATTAGGGGACTTACTAGGGATTAAAAGGAATTTTCTTTTTACTGACATAGTTTTAAATCAGATCTGTTCCCTGACTCAAACAGAACTTGTCCTGTGAAAGCAGGAGAGCAAAAATGGATCTGTGTTAAGCAGTAATGGATTATCTGAGACAACAACCAGTGTAATTGATTTTTGAAAATGTTTAACCACCTGTCACTAATCACATGTTGATAAAGTCATAAAATATGCAGTTCCTTGCAAAAGAAAAATGTTATAAGAAATATTTAAGAAGAAGCTCTTCTTCCCATTAGAATTTCTGTAGATAAAGATTCTCTGTGTAGTAGATCTTATTCTGCTTTTTCATTTTACTTCTGAGATTGATGCTGTTGGACAGGATGAGTTCAATATGCAGCTAGGATTTTTTGGTTTAGATCTTGACTTTCTTTATATAATTCTTGGGAAGATGGAGAATTAATTGAATTGCACTGAACTCTCATGTGAAAGGAGAGTAGTATCATTGGTATGAACTCTTCTGAAAATTTCATGAAATATTTTTGAAGACCAGATCCTTTATGTGTTGGACAAGGCATCCTGTATGTTCTTTTGGAACATAGGTGAGGACTGAAACCAAGCCACTGCTATTGCAAACAGAACATTGTTTTTACTGATCTGGTGTATGGAGAAGCTCTGAATACAATTTTCAGATCTACAGACTCAGAAGTTATTAGAATTTTCTACACCAATAAAATTAGAAGTTCTTAATATCAGGGTTTATCTTTGGGATAAATAGGATATGTTGCTACATCCTGCTCTGCTGACAAATTGCTGTGTATCTCTGTATATCACTGTGTATCTATCTAGCAAAGTACCATTTGCAACTAGTTCAAAAGTCTGCCTTTCAATGCCAGTGATTATTTTAAATCAAAATAAAGTAAGACAGATTTCTCATTTCAGCTTCATTTGCTCTGCTGGCACAGCACTGCGGAGTCATCTGAATGCAGAATTTGTTTTGGAGTGCTGTGCTCACATCAGTGAGTTAAATGAATATTAAAGACAAACTGATCTAATTGAAAGTTGGATAGTGAGTGTTGGTAGTGTCTGTAAGGTGGAAGTTTCTGTTGATAATAAAAATGAATCTTGTGGGCAAGAAGAGGAGGTAGAAGCCATCTACCCAAGCTCATTGTGCATTCTTGTGTCTTACGGTTTTATTTAGAAATGCTGCACAATCTGACGACAATCCCTCTGACAAACTGACAGTAGGTAACTAATGTTTGCATTGCACTTCAGTTGTATTTGACCTACTAATTCTTTCATATGTAAAAACCATCCATGTTTTCTCTCAGTGAATTAATTACAGATGCTGCAGATATCCCTGGGGAGCCAAATCAGCTGCAGGTTATAAATTACTTGAAAACCCATCAGAGACCTGATGGACAAAATGTCTCTTGCAGTAGGTTTGATAAGTGGCAGTTCTGCAAAATGCAACCCTTGGAGTTAACAATAAAGACTTATGGCATGACTTTATGGCTTTGTTGTGAGAGTGCAGGAGAAGTATTCCCAAGTAGGCAGACTGATAGAAACAGTGGCTTTGCTGCATGACAAAGGTCGTAAGCCAGTAAATTAGATTTTACCAGAGTAACACTGGATTTTTTTAATTGGTTTTTTTTTAAGGGTTTTTCCTAATTCTCAGTAAGATAAGGGCTGTACTTGCTGCATCACATTTAAAATAACTGCAGTAAAGGCATGCTTATGGAAGGAAGGAACTGGCAGATAGTCCAGTCATTATGCCAGTGAAATTGGAGTATTTATTACATTAGTACTGTTCTTATGTAGATGGAGGAAAATGTCACTGACACAGAGTGATGGGAAAATGGTGACTATTAGTACTGGAGGTCTTGAGGAAACAGTGAACAAAAATACCAGTTTACTAAACCCTAGGTAATACGCTTTCCATATTTAAAATTGCCTGATTTTGTCAAGCACTTTCAGTAATTTCTCTTCTGTATAAATTTGTTTCTATTTCAATGTATTATATCACTGGTGAAAGGGATACAGCAATTTTATAACCAAAAATGTAGTAAAGAAAATTGGGCTGCTCAAGAGAGACATGCAAACCCTCTCTTGGTATGGGTGGGATATTCTGTGGGAATCTGTATTAGTATGTATTTTGAAACATTGTTGGCCTATGTTACTGAGACAAATTTTAAAAGGCTGGTTTTGTGTTTAACTTGCTCATTCATGTCCTCTCATGAATTCAAGAAATACCAGTTTCAGTAATGTTCTCTTGCTGGCGTTACATTACCACAGATCTAGGAAGGCGGTGGGATTTGTGTGGCAGTGCTCTGTTGGTGGCACCGACCTCCCAGCTTGGATCCCAGTGCTGACACTTCTGGTGTGCATGTGGGAACCCCAGGCTGTGTGACTGGGAGCTGTCACTGCTACCCAACAGGAAGGACTGAGGGCATATTGTTCTGGGCTCTGTCTGGGAAAGATCAGGCTTTCTCTTTGGAAGTTACATCTGTGAGTCCATCTTGAACCTGGGTGCCATCCCTGTCTCATTCTGATAAAACACAGTGGAGATGTGTGCTCCTCCTTTGTCCTGTAGCTGGTGCATCTGCACTTCCTTCTGTACCAGAGTGAGATTTGCATCCTTGGTTTATGCACTGCACGTTTCCTTACCCATTTTAAAAACCACTGGTTTGGTTTACAAAAACCAGTAAATGACAGAGTCTGTAGGGAGGAGGCGGAGACCTGGCTGCTGGTTGTCCTCCAGTTAATGTTTGCATTTTTAAATTAAAATCCACTTGGACAGGAGCAGTTCTACAGTCTTTTCCAGTCTTCTATGAAAGTGTGTGTTTGGTAGTCTTAGTGAAGAGTCCCAGCTGCAGACTGAGCTGATCCAACAATTGTAATTATTTTACAGTAGTTCCATGCTTTAATAAATTTCTTATATTTATTTGAATATTAAAAGCTATCTTCTATGGAGCAGTCAAGGCGGCATCAAAATAGAGACAGTTCTTGTATGTGCTGAAATAATGCTGAGAAACTCTGCAGTCTGGTATAGTTCAGAATTGGAAGGGTGAAAGACTGAATGTCCCCTGGTTCTTCTGCAGATTTTTCACTTGGAAAAAATTATAGCCTATAGTCTCTTGCCTGATGTGCTGTCATATTATCTAAGGGGGTAATTTTCCTCTACCCAAACCTATTCAGGCAGCAAGAGCACTTGGCTGTCAGTGCTGCCTCACTCGAGCAGAGGCTCTGCCTGTAGTCAGTAGAAGAGCCTCAAAGACTCTATATAATGGGGGCTTGCTGCCCGCTGCCTTGGGGGACCTGGCTCGTGCAGATGGCATGTCAAAGGTCACCTTTTGGTGACGTTTTGACCTGTTGACCACGTTTCAGGCTTACTTTTCTTATATGGGGTACTGGCTATATAAAATTAGAATTAGTGGACTTGCAAGCTGTGTTGGATTGCATGTTGCTGGGTTTGTTTGTGGGTTGTTTTTTTGTTGGTGTGTTGGTTGGGGTTTTTTTGTAATCCACCTTTAAAGACTTTCATGTTCTTGCCTGAAGGTGAGGCAGGGCCAGCTGCAGAGGCGTAGTGACTTAAAAGCACCTGGTGCATGTTTTAGACAGCACTTGGAGTTTTGCTGCTGGAACAGTGTGCTCAGCCCAGGGACTTGTTTGAATCTCTCCCATTTTTAAAGCAGATCTGCACCTTCGTGGGCAGGTATTGTGCTAGTGTTACTGGAATTGTTATTCATCTAGTGAAAAGTAAGTGTACTAGTGCTTTTTTAGTTTGGGGTGGGTTTTTTCTGTTTTATTTGAGGCTAAAACTTCATTAACTTCATACTTGTCTTTAAATTCATAATACTTTGGAAAGGGATTGGGGTTCTAAGTGACTGAAGTTTAGTTTGTTGTTAATAGAAACTTGTTAGACTTCTATGTATGCAGTAGATGATCCTTAACAGCAATTCTTATACTGTTGATTTCAGGAACATAGAGAAGTTGCCAGACAGTTGTTTTTATTTTGCATTTCCTTGACTATTAGATGGGAATCTAGCCCATAAGATGGACATTGCCATTATGAGTAAGTATATAAAGTATTTATTGTTTAGAACGTTCAGGAGCTCTGTGGCTTATCTTTGATGTAATTATGCAATTTGATTTAATCCTTGTCCACTTGAGTGTGTAACAACTAAAGACAACCTTCTGAGGAGTCAGGCAGGGACTGTTTTTTAATTCACGTTGCTTCTTCCCTCTCCTCCTTTCGTGCAACTTCTTGTTGTTGCTGTGTGGAAAGTAAACAGACTTACAGCTGTCCCCTTCCCTTCTCCTGCTTTGCCCAACAGCGGAAGGTTACGCTGCGTTTCAAGAGGACAGTTCCGGTGATGAAGCTGAAAGTCCTTCCAAGTTGAAGCGGTCCAAGGGAATACATGTCTTCAAGAAACCCAGCTTTTCCAAAAAGAAGGAAAAGGATTTTAAAATAAAAGAGAAGCCCAAAGATGAAAAACACAAGGAAGAAAAACATAAGGAAGACAAACACAAAGAGAAAAAGTCAAAAGACTTAACTGCAGCAGATGTTGTAAAACAGTGGAAAGAGAAGAAGAAAAAGAAAAAGCCAATTCAAGAGACAGAGATACCTCAAGTGGATGTTCCAAGTCACAGACCCGTGTTTGGCATTCCTTTGTCTGATGCAGTAGACAGGACCATGATGTATGATGGCATCCGCCTGCCAGCAGTTTTCCGTGAATGTATAGATTATGTAGAGAAGTATGGCATGAAATGTGAAGGCATCTACAGAGTTTCAGGTACTCTGGGCGCACTGACATGCAGGTTCCTAAGGTCTTTACTTGCAATTTTTGTACTGTTTTATCACTTCCAACATCTAGATACTCTGATTATAGCTCCATTAATTATTCAGAAGGTAATCAGGTAGCCAAAGTTAAGTTAACTCGTAGGTCTGAAAAACCAGAAGAATTGGTCATGTGTTGGTACTGCCTAATGGCAGTAAAAACACACCTGCTCTGGCCTTTTGTCATGGGATGGTAGCAATGAATACAATGTGTTAGTATTGCCAACTTGTATTCTTTCTCTCCTGCTTTAGAAGTACACAATGGTAGCTGATTGCAAAAGCAAAGATGAGCTATAAACATTTAATCACTTAGGCTTCCCACTAAGTTGCTTTTTCCAGTTACTCCCGTTGTATATTTTTTTCTTGCAAACTTCTTTCAGCAAATTTCCTAATAAGCAGAAAATGCAAGTTTCACTGCTTAAGCTTAGCAACAGCCACTAATTAACTGTGGTAGTTGTGTAACACCAGCTTACATAAGTGAAACCTCAGTTTTAGTCACATTAGACAAAACAGTCCTTTTTTTGTGAGCTGCATTAGAAATGCAGCTCATGTAAGTACTTCTGTGGGTACATTGGAGGGGACAAGAACAAGAAAGGAAAGGAATTTCAGGAAAAGCATTTTGAATCAAGTTACCCAGCACTGTAAACCAGTAATGAAATGATTCTGAAGGTTTCATTAGCTGTCTTCATGCTGTCCATCTGCATGGTATTTGGTAGGCATGCAGAAATACTGCAGCACCGTAAGCAGTTGCTTCATCTTGACTAGTAAAACATTTTGGTTGCTTGCTTTTTTTAGACGTGATATGTTGGGAATTTTCACAGGTGTGTTTTCCTTAAATCATTTCTGCTCTGTGTCCTTTGTAGATGTTCTCTAGTGCAACAGCTCCCTCTTGTGTGTGTAGGATTGTTTAAATTGAGAGCTCAGAGAGAGCGTGGCAGTGGCTTAGCAGCCTGCAGCTGTTGTGATGGCTCATTTTGGCCATGAAACTGAGCATGTTTTCCCTAGCATTTTCCAGGGGCTGAGTGTGCCCAGTTGTGCTCACTGTGTGTGAGCCAAGCCAGGGCCATGCACCAAGTTGGTGTAACCTGAGTGGGTGTTTGAGCTGCAAGCATGAAATTTCCCCAAGTTTAGGAAGATTGGAATGTCACTGAGTTATACAAACACTGTGGAGAAAATCTTGGCTGGGTTGAATAATTATTTGAACACACTTTCATTCATGCAGTACCTCAAATCGACAGTCCTGTGTGAGATTCCTCTGCTGAGGGGGGCCAGCTGGAAATCTGGAAACTAAAAAGTGTGGGGTTAGTTTTGACAAAGGAAAGCTGTTATAGGTAGAGCTTGTTGCACAGTATTTGAGCCAGTAACATATTTGCTGCTTCACTTAGGGATGGATAATTGAACAGCTTAATGCAAATACACAATTGATCTTAAGTACCCCAACCTTTTCTCACCCTGTTTTATGTTCCTTGATGAAAGGGAATGCTGGCACCAGTTCTGATTCAGAACTCTGGCTGTGCTGTGGTTTGGCTTCATAGGAGTAGTCAGTGCTTTTAGAGCTAGTGATCATGTAATTTTGAGTCACAATTTTCACTTTGTTACGTCTGGATAACTTTTATAAGGTGTTTCTCAAATAGCTTGAATTGCAAGGAGAGGTGAAATAAATGTGTCTCAAAAAAAATTTAAATACCACAGACATTTGCAGTCAAAATTTCTCTTAATTCTTGATCTAACTATTTTAAGGAATCAAATCAAAAGTTGACGAGCTGAAGGCAGCCTATGATCGCGAAGAATCTCCGAACCTGGAAGAATACGAGCCCAATACAGTCGCCAGCTTGCTCAAACAGTACCTACGAGAACTGCCCGAAAATCTGCTTACCAAAGAGCTCATGCCCCGCTTTGAAGATGCTTGTGGAAAGAGCACAGAAGCTGAGAAAGTTCAGGAGTGCCAGAGGCTGCTGAAAGAGCTGCCAGAGTGTAACCATCTCCTGATTTCTTGGCTGATTGTGCATATGGACCATGTTATTGCAAAGGAACTGGAAACAAAAATGAACATCCAGAATATTTCTATAGTGCTCAGCCCTACTGTCCAGGTATGTGCGCACAGCAAGGGGTAGAACAGAACTGCAGCCAAAGAAAAACTTCTTTGTAGCAATTCTTTTGCAGGTGGGAATTGGGTATTGTCTGATACAGTTTAGCTAAACTACAGTTCCTCTTTATGCCTAAACCAGGAACCCTAAATCCTGGGAGGTGGGGAACAAAAGACTTTCTGCATGTGGGCTTGCAATACTGTAGTTCTGGTATTTTGGTTATTATGAGATTATTACAAAGACTGCTTTCTTTTAATTCTGTCATGAGCAGAAGTTACTTAATGTTGAATTTGTCCAGTAATTCATGCAGATACAGAGTTTCTGTGGGCTTTTGGTTCAGTGATAATTTAGTGACGATTATGTTATTGCTGAATTTTAATATCAAACTAATGAACCCTGTCCTGCACATAGATCTTCCTGGTGCAGTAGTGACTTGGGTAAAATGCCTTTGGTGTCTGCAGTCAAATGGCTGGGGAATAACAACTGAGTTGGCTTTCCAGTAACATTTTGTGGTTTCTGAATTGCTTGATTCCTTAATAAACATCTTGGAAATATTTAATTAAATACAGCTCAGAATTAGTCCTGTGCATGATGAAAACGTGGCATTATTGGAGGTGGGTCTTCTAGAGCAAACCCCACTCATTAGGAAAGCCTGGCTTTGTAATTAAAAGTCCAGATGGAGGCTCAGTAGCAAAAGGGCTGGGTGTTATTCATAACTCTTTTGCTGTGCCAGACACCTCTCTAGCTAAGAACAGTAACAATTAGTGTAAAACAATTTAGGCCAAATCATGTTTTGCTGGTAAGTAGATATTAGCAATTAAAGTGCAGGTGGTGACAGAACTCTAGTATTTGTTTCAGGATAATTTTTAAAATTTTAATGGACGATAGAGTATCCAAATAAATATAATTGCTTCTGTCTCAAGTTAAAACAAGGAATACAGTGGAAGATCCTTTCAGACTACTTTTTTTCTACTATATTAAGTCATCTGAGAGAGAAGCTGTAGAGAATACTTAGAGGTTGGAGTAGGAGAGAGAAGGTGTAGCCACCCACCAGGCATAACACAGTAGGGTTGGTGTTCCCTCTTACTAACTACCTGAGTACAAAGAGATTTAATGCATTTCTGCATCTACCAGTGATGGAAATAATTCTGGTAGGTTAAGAGAAATGAAGATGCTGGGTTTAGTATGAAAATGCCTCAGATGCACAGGTCAGCTAAGAGAGACAGTGAAGTGATTCCTTGGGGTGATCACTGCGTTGTTCAAAGTAAAGATAATTTTTGATTCAGATTTTAATCTCTAAAGACAAACTGGTATGACTGTGACTCTCAGAAAGGTGTACTGAAGGCTGCTGTTTCTGGAGAAGGACACTGTGCTTTACAGATAAAGATGATGTGAATAAAGCATCTGAACCAATATCCTGTTTGTCCATCCTTTGCAGATCAGCAACCGTGTCCTGTATGTGTTTTTTACTCATGTTCAAGAGTTCTTTGGAAATGTAACCCTCAAGCAGGTGACAAAACCTCTTCGCTGGTCAAATATGGCAACAATGCCAGCACTTCCAGAAACACAAGAGAGCATCAAAGAAGAAATCAGGCGACAGGTTGGCAATTACTTGAGTGTTTTTATCTTTGCCCTGGCTTTTACACATTCAGTATTAAATTCTCTGAAGTTTGTAATGTGCTCTTTAACTCCATCACTGTTATCCTGTCAGTGAAGACCACTGGGAAGAGCTTGATGATTTCTGTTCCTTTTTCACATGTGGAAAGTTGTTACGGTCTTGTGATGCTCATAGCTGAGTCATCCATGGACTGCTTTGCTATGTAGGTCAATACTTTTGTTGTGGGAGGAAGGTCAGGAGAGCCCATTAGGGAGGGTGGTTTCTTTAGTACTGCTCTTCAGCTGGCTCTGGATCAGTGCTGGGTGTTCATGGACATGTCATGGTTTGAAAAGCAGAACTCCCAGTCTGTTGCTACAAAGCCAAAAAGATCTTCCTTTTCAATCTGCCCTGGTCCAGTATATTAAAGACACTTAATTTCTTTGGCAATCTTTCTAGGAGTTCCTACTGAACTGTTTACACAGAGACTTGCAGGCAGGGATAAAAGACTTATCCAAAGAAGAGAGACTGTGGGAGGTGCAAAGAATCTTAACAGCTCTTAAGAGGAAACTAAGAGAAGCTAAGAGACAGGTGGGTAACTTTTCTATTTGTTGGCCAGATATCTAAATCATGGACCCCTAATTCATAACAGTGCAGAGGCACCCAGTTAGATCAAATCACCTTCCAGTCTTCTTTGCTGCAGAGTTTATCTTAACTTCACATCCCTGACGAGCAATTGTGTTTTGTGCTTAGCTGTCTCTCCCTAGGGACAGGGGGATCTTCACAGCTGTTCACAAAAAAAAATGTGTTTGATGAAAAATTTAGTGTTTGCCAGGGCATGTGCTCATTATATGCTTAAAACATCGAGTCCCAGAGTACGAAGAGGAATTACTGGAAGACTTGAGGTTAACAAACCTCAGAAGTGTTTTTTAAACTATTTCATGTCCCACAGATGGGACAGACCTTGCTGAAAATTTGGAAGACAACTGTGATGGTGGTTCTAAATTTGGAAATAATACGTTCAATGAAATTGTCTTTACAGTAAGTACAGTGAACAGGGAAGCTGTCCTTTTAAACGTTGTTCTCTTTCTCTGGCAGGAGTGTGAAACAAAGATTGCACAAGAAATTGCTAGCCTTTCAAAGGAGGATGTCTCCAAAGAAGAAATGAATGAGAATGAAGAAGTTATAAATATTCTGCTTGCACAGGTAGCTGGCAGGCACTTACCTGTTTGCCTGATTGTATTTTATATTTCAGATCTATTAAACACTCCTTTATCCCTTCTAATGCAGTGGGGACATTGCAGGCTCAGAGGGGTCTCTGTGTCCATTAAATTACAAGGCTTTGTTTTAATGGTAAATGAAGCAGGGAGGGAATGCTGACTGCAGGAGTGAGCCCAGAGCTGAGGAGACTTGTTAATAGGAGGAGGGAGACACTGTGAAAGGAAAAAATGGCCTTTGTTGTTCATGTACTTAGAAAGCACCACTTCCCAATCTAGCCAGGTTCAGGACTGTTAACTGCTTTCCTGCTGATCAAAGGAAATAAGGCAACTATTTTGGCTTTTTTGCTGTATGTTGCTTCCCCCAGTAGCTTTGATCTTTTCCTGTTTGTACTTTCCTCCTTATATTCATTTTCAAAGACATATAATTCAGTTTTTCTAGTTATTTTACTGGTTGGCCAGAGCTTTCCCCTGTGATTTAAGGAAAGGCAGCCAAACATGCTAGGATTTGGTGTGTCATCTCCACAGCTATTCAGTAGAGCGATTATCTTGAGGATTCAGAGCAGACATTGTTGTGTTTCAACTTTATATTTGCTTTGAGGTCTTGATGGATCAAAGTTCAAAGCAGACATGCTAACCACTGCTACTGAAAGTATTTCAGAGAACAGCATCATCTCATACTTACAGTATGTTCCTGTAGGAAATAAAGTCAAGGCTTTAAGTGAACTAACTGATCATTGCAGGAGAACGAGATTTTGACAGAACAAGAAGAGCTGCTGGCCATGGAGCAGTTTCTGCGCAGGCAGATCGCCTCTGAGAAGGAAGAAATAGATCGGCTCCGAGCAGAAATAGCTGAAATACAAAGGTAAAGGGGACAGCTCACAGCAGAGCCCTGCCAGGCCAGTACTCTGTGATTAAAACTACATAAATGCTTTGCTGGCAGAATACTCTAAACTACACTTAAAAGCTCACCCAGTGAACATCACAGTTGAAAGCCACTTGATTTTATTGAAGTCTTGGCAAATTTGAATATTTCAGGATATTTTCTGTTGTTTTAACAATGGAATTATGGTCTAAAAGAAACTTGAACCTGTGCACTAAAAAAATCCCCCTAGAAAAGCAGTGCTTTATTAAATTAAGCTTTGAAAGGAAAGTCTGATTTTGCTTTTCAAACCATTGGCAGATGATTGAGGGGATGCAAGTTAACTCCCTTATGTTGCCACAGTTCTGGCAGACTCGAAGTGTTTAAAGTGGAATTTGTCCTTGGTCTTTCAGTCGCCAGCAGCATGGCCGCAGTGAAACCGAGGAATACTCTTCCGAGAGTGAAAGTGAGAGTGAAGATGAGGAGGAGCTGCAGGTCATCCTGGAGGATTTGCAGAGACAGAATGAGGAACTGGAGGTAAGATTTGGTTCTTAGCATTCATTGGTTCTCTCCCGTGGTGGTTACTTGATGGCACAGGTGCAGACTGGTTGTGTGTATGAGTTTTGCCCAGGCTTGTGACCCACACACTCTGGTTTGAAATCACTGTTGAGTGCAAGTCCCTGTTGCTGTCTGGGCCAGCAGTGCTAAACACCCTTGAGCTACAGCAGTGCTGTGTCATTGGGAGCTCTGACATTTGTTTCCCTTCCTCAAAAGATCAAGAACAATCACCTGAACCAAGCGATACATGAGGAGCGTGAGGCCATCATCGAGCTGCGGGTGCAGCTCCGCCTGCTGCAGCGCGCGAAATCCGAGCAGCAGGCGCCGGAGGAAGAGGAGCCGGAAAAGCGCGGGATTGTTCCTCAGCAGCAGAGAGACACTGTCCTGGAGACAAAAGCAGCCAAAGAGCAGCCAAAAGCAAGCAAGGAGCAGCAAGTCAAGCCATCGCCAAGTAAAGACAGGAAAGAAACTCCAATTTGATCCGGCTCCTTGGCTATGCATAAAATCAACCGAACTGTGCAAATTACTGTAATTTGAGTCAAAATGCACAAATTATTGGTGGCTGTGTACATTCTGTAAAGAAACTTTCCTTTTAAGCCCTGGAGACTTTTGTCTCTAGTACTTGTGGCTTCTACTCATCAGACTCAGGTGAGTTTGGAGAGGCCAGAAGAGTTTTCCAGTTAGTATCAGATTATTTCAAGACTGGTTTCCTTCAGGTGATTTAAAATAATTCAGTAACAGTTTTATTTCAAACCAAAATCATTATTTACATTCATTGGAGCAGAATTGGAAGATCTCATTTTCAGTAAACAAAACCCACCCACACTTACTAATGATTTGCCTTGTGGATCTGTTCATCCTCATTCACCGTTATTTCTGCTTATTAACCTAGTCACTTCTTGCTTGTGCCTTTGATACCTTTCTGATGCAGATTATATACAAGGGAGCTTTAAATTTATTCTGGGTTGGCTGAAATGGTGGGAGACTGTGGGGTATCGTGTTTACCTAACATGCCCTTAAGCTTCATTTCTGTTCTGAGATGTACTGAGTAAGTGTAAAAACTTGAGAGATGTTATTTATGTCCCTATATGATGGAAATGTCCATGTCCTTTAGCAGTGTAGGTAACCCATTGACTCATCATTAACCACTCTCATCACACCTGTTTGAGACAGGTCCTGTTCACACTGCTGCCATGTAGCCAAGAGCTTTGTCTTCATCCATTTTAAATGTTTCCATCTCTTGGAGAAAGCCACTGCTTGTAGGCAGGGATGGGAATGGTTATGTCCTTAGGACCTATCTGCCTGACCAAGCAATACAGCATTTCCCCCTGCACCAATGCCAGTCACTTGTGATTCCCAATGAGCCCCAAGAAGGACGCCAAGGGGAGGCACTGGGGGTTCAGCAATAGCCTCTCTTTTTTGGTGTTTAACAAACCAACCACCACCACCTGGGACTTGCTTTTGGTTTGCCTGTTTTTAATGCTTCTACCCTTCAAAATCCTCCACCCACACTGGCATTTAAGGGCCCTTAAATGTTTCGGATAGACTCATGAGATTCATCCCTTAATCCATATATAGACAGAAACTCCACAGAGTGCATATAGGCTATCTTATTTTTTAATCTGGATATTTATTTTCAGCACCTGTTGGATGTGGTTGTATTCTTTATCTATTGCACTGTTGTGAATCATTGGCCATGATTTGATTTTTGTACAAATAATGCTTTGATATGTTATAGAAAAAAAAACAGCATAGTATTTTTTTAAAATTTGGAAAAAAGTTTATAAACACAGAAAATGTGATCAGATTACAAATGTAAACTAAAGCATTCTCCCTTGCCTTCGTTACATACATTTTATATTTGCTGGCAATATTTAAACTTTTTGTTTGTTTGTTTAATTCACACTAATTCCTATTGAATTGTCATGAATTTTTCTAATGTTCTTCAGACAAATCTCTTAATATTGGTTAACTTTTATTTTGTTAGGATTGTATTTATCAAGCAAATAAATTCAACAGCCATTTGAAAGTAGTTTCTCATTCATCTATTTCATAATGCAAATCAGAGTTACTCTTCTTGGGTGGTTACCTGCAGCTGAGAAGTTTCTGTGAAAAATTACTCAAAGTGCATCACCCCTGAGGTCTGAAATGGAGGTGGAACTGCTGCTCCTGCAGCAGCACAGCACCTGTGACCAGAAACTTGGTGTCAAACCATCTGAGAGATATTTCTTTGTATTGCTCAGTGCCTCAGCCCTGTCCAGCCAGGTGGAGCTGGGGCAGGAGGGGCCTGACTGCCCCAACCATTGCAGTGAAAAAGCCACAGAGCAGCAGCCATTTGAGAACCTGCACAGAGCAGTTGTGAATCATTAGCCAAAAAAAGCCAAAGCTAATTTCAAATAAAGTGGAAAGTAATTACAGCACAATAATCTGAGTGTGCTGTTTGGATCACATTATAAACTGCCTTACCAATCCCAAGGGCCTTAGAACAAAATCTGAGCAGCTTGGCCACCTGCATGAAGCATATACATACCCTGAAGGACCAGGTTACCTAAATCAAAGTATCACTTCAGCTGACTTAAAATAATCTTTCCAACACCTTAGAGCCTGTATGTGCCAAGGGCAGCAGCAGAACCTCTGTGAAACCCTTTGGACAAAATACCAGACTGATTGACATTTACTGAAAAGAGGGAACAACAGACATAAAACGTTAATTCCAGTGTTCTGACTCAACAGTTGTGAGAGTGAATGGTCCATTGGCTTCCTTGTTGAGAATCTGAGCATTTCCAGCAGCAGTGGCACTGGGTGATGGGATGGGTGACAACTACACACCTTGCTTGCTTTGACAGCCCTTTGCAACACAGGCCTGGAATAGATCTGGTCACATCAGTCAGTCAGAAGCCCAAGGGATCAGGAAGGACAAATCATTGGGATTCCTGTGCCAGCGTGAATCGGGACACAAACACGGGATTTTCCAGCAGCAGGTTACTTGCATCTAACTGAAATCATGACAGCTTTTATACCCATTGAAATAGTGCAGCTGTACTTGGAACAGCCTCAGACATCTGGCACACCAAGCAGGATTTTTCCCTCCCAGTAACTCTTTTTACTCTGAAAAGCAGCCTGAAGTGAAGGGATATTGTCTGAACAGCTGAAAGGAACTGGGGTTATTTTTTTTTATTTATTGAAAGATAAGAAAAAAAACCCCAATGAGCAGTACTGCTCTCAGATCACATCCCCACCACGAGTCTAAAAACAAGCATGTGTCCAAGGCCTTGCAGGATTCAAGCTGGCCTCACAGATTTCCTGGGCTCTCTGGTGTTCATACAGGTTTCCAATGCCAGCTCAGCTTCACTGACTGAAGCAAAAGCCTCCTGTGCTGGTGTGATTGTAGAAGGTTCCCTGCCCAGTGCAGAGAGGAGCTTTGAAAACCCTGATGTGTTACACAGGGAACCAAACACGGGGCTCCAGAAATTCATTGTCCTTTACAACGGACATGAAGGGCTGCTGGACTGTACAGGAGGTTTCCACCTCTCTTCACCATTCCTCTACTAGCACTGGGGGGATTAATTTTTATCTCTGTGTCCCCTCAGATCAATGAGCTAAGTATTAATTTTTAAAATCTATGTACTGAAGCCAAGAATTTGACATCTGACCATGTAAAGCTATTCTCTCTCAATTAAAGAAAAATAGATAACAATAAAAGTATCAACCTGAACCTCTGCCAAAAAGGTCTGACCAAGCTACATCTGACATGGTTTTCATTTCTCAGCAAGCAGCTCTTACTCCCAGCACTTCATCTGCATGGGGAAAAACACCTCATCCAGACCAAACATGGAACCCTTACACTGAACAGTACAAGTTCTCCACAGTGTTCTTGAAAATACACTCCAACAGCAGAAGGCACCAGCACCGTGCCCTGTGCCAGAGCATGGCTGTCAGTCTTTCCTGTCCCTGGGAGACCAGGCACAGCCTGGGACCAAGCCCCGAGCTGCAGCTCCACCCTCTCTCAGAGGTGGACATCCACAGAACCTGTCAGGACAGGCACTGTCACTGCTGACACAAAGGACTTGCTGCCATGTTTCATCTGGAGTTTCTGGTGTTGCTGACTGTCTTAACAGCGTGAGCAAGAAGGTCTGCCAAAGGATTCCATTGCACAAACATATGATTTTAACCGGATAACCCCACTCCCACACCCTGGAAGAATTCCCCATCTGAACCACAAGAGTTCTCACCACAGTCATATGGGATGCAGAGACCACTGGAGGCAGACTAACCACTGGAAACAGGCTGCTGAGCATGGACCTTCCCCTTCCCAAATCCCTCTTCTCTCGGAACTCCGTGGGCCAGGAGAACCACAGCTGATCCTAAGGCTCCCCCTTGGAGGGGGAAGGGAGCTTTGAGCACAGCCTTAGCCTTGTTCATCTACAGCTCAGCAGATCACCATGGAAGTTTGCAATCCAAGCATTTTGATTTGAGAGATGGGAATACTGCATCCCAGATTTCTGCACCAAGGAACAACATCATTTGTTGACACTCAAGAGATTTGCCTGGGAGTCCCAATGAGCTCCTGTTGCTGCAAACTCCCACTACTGAGAGCCAGTGCCTGGCATTATCCCAGTGCAGGACCTTGAGGAAGATGGGAATAGGACATTTCTGCTGACAGCACTGCCAATAGGAAACAATATCAGGCACAAAAAACCAGAAGGTGACTGGAAAAAAACGAAAAAAAAACCTGAAAAACTCTCAGTCAAGAGACCAGAAGAAGAAACCATAAAGATCAATGACCTGTAAAAGAGAAATGGCCCAGCCCCCATTTGTGCCTTTGCTGGCACCTTACTCAAACTGAGTTCATTTGGGTTTTTCTTACACGGCAAAACCAGATTGACTGAAAAATAATTGAAATTCCTTTTGATGTTCAAACAGTGCATCTCTCGTCCTCTCAGCCTTGTTAAAAACACACAGAGAAGTGTGCTCAGTACCTTCACTTGTCACAGTAACAATCCCAAAGCATCTGCAGGTAATCCCTTTAAAGCATTTCCCACACAGACACATTACTACATGTCTGCAGAAATGGGTCACGGAATTTCAAGCAGACAATGATCAGAGAGCTGTAAGATGTTTAAACATTTGATTATTTATCTCTGCTCAGTGACAGAGTATTTTAATCAGCTAGATGTAGTCCAACCTCAACAGCAATTGAATCCTAAAACAATCCCAATTACTTTGGCTCTTTATTTCTTTTTCTGATCTAAATAAAATGTTAATTAAAACTAATAGGCAGAATCTGAAGGCACTTGGGCGGGGGAGAAGATCATGCACATTTTCAATAAGCTTTTCTGTCATACATTCATATTTTAAGGCAGTCTATCAGTATAAAGTCATAACTCTGCACATAAATAAATTATTAAACACTTTAAATATCATTTCCATGCTGGCTGAGTACCAGCACAGACAGGGAGATGAGCTTTTCGCATCAGTCTCAGAGAGGAGAGAGCAAGTGGATTACAGAACCAGCATTTGTCCTCATGCCTGCCTCAGACTCCTCTTCCCACCCTACAGAGGGGTCCCTGGGTTAAAACCAGGCTGGAAAACATGAGCAGCACACCAGCTTCCCCAGCAAAGGGCAAGGGACCAACAGGAGACTTTGCCAGCAGGAGGAGACCAAATAAGAGTGCCTGTGCCACAGGACAGACTTTGCCCTCCTGCCCCTCCACAGCCTGACCTCTGGCAGGGCAGGACAAGAGGCTGAGCACTAACAAGGCTATAACAAGAAGCCTGCTGTTCTGCTGTCCTAATGAACCCATGGGGCCAGCAACTTGTGCAGCAGCCATCTGGGACATTCAGAGCAGTAAAGAAAAACAGTTTCCAAGCCTCACTCATATGTCTTGGTTTTAAACAAACCCCCCTCTACAGGGTTCCAGACATTTGCCAGTTTTATTGGCATGAAATCTGCAGGGAACTGTGGCAAGGAAAGAAGCTCTGCCAAATCCTGATGGATCCCTGGGGAGGAACAAGTGATGGGAGAGACCCTGCTGTGGAAAACAGCAAGCGGGACTAAGGCAGTGCTGCAACCAGGACATGAGGAAAAAAAGGGATTTCCTGTGAAGGATTCTCAAGAAGAAGGTGCAAGATGAGTGAGCCGAAGGATTAAAAGGAAAGCAATGTAAATTGTTTGTGAAAACTGATCTGGTATTCTACCAAGAAGGCATAGGTAGAGTGATACAGCTTTTGGAAACCATGGACCAACAGACAACAATTCAGGAGCCACCTCCCTTTCTGCTCAGGAAATCCTGACCAAAAGAGAAATTAACTGAGGTATACAGAGCTCAAATCTTCCCTTAGGCAAGGCACACGAGGGAATCCAGCAGGATCTCTGGCAGCATCCTCAGACACTGCCTCACAGAAGAAACAGCTCCCTTTAGCACCGCTCAGAACAAGGATGCATGTTTCCCCAAACCCCATATCCTCTGGGACACGTTGAAGATTGAATTATTGACACCACTAACACTGCTGGCATGAGAAAATTCTCTATCAGAGCTCAGCAATAGAGTCCACATCCCTCAGGCTGTAAATCAAATGCTTTTGGGAAATGCTGAGGATGAAGCAAGTCTTTCCTTCCCTCTGCTTCTTGGGAATCATCAAATGAAGCAGAAAAGATGATGGATCCATGACATGTTGTGTAGAGGAAAAAGGAGAAAGACAGGCATTTTTCCTCTTCACTGAAGATGATCCTGAGTTGTTACATGTCAGGGAAATTCAGGTACTCTGAAAACACTCAAGTGTTTCTTAGGAAAAGCCTCAAACTCTCCCTCAAACTCCTAGGCCTGCACCAGTATTGCATAAATAAAGCATAAATAAAGATCTGTCTCATTTTTCAACATTGGAGGTGTTTTACCTTCAATAACTAGAAAATACCTAAAGAGATCAGATATAATCCTTCATTTTACTGGACTAGTGGAACAGTGCATGAGTACACTGATGAAATTAGGTTGGGCCATGTTAATCCTGGACTCCAAATATTGGGATTTAAGCCCCAATACTCCTCCAGTGAATACTGTGCTCCATTCACAGTCAAGAGGATGACCTGAAGCATCCTCTGGTCTGAACAGAGAGCTGGTCCTGTTCACCTCAGGAATTGCAAACATGATCCCCAACTGCATAAAATTCAACTGTTATTACACTCAGGCAAAAAACAGATGAAGTGATTTCTGTTCTCTGAACAAAATACAGAAATCGACTCGACTTCAATGCATATTGCTAAAGTGGGTATCATCTGGTCCAGGACAGGACAATTCACTTTCAGATGCTCTCCTTATGGCAGCAGTGAGAACTGCATTGCTCCCTGCTTCCAGACAGCCTGCTGCCATCCACAGTGCTGTCACCCTGCCTAGTCCTGCAGGGATTTAGCCAACTTTGAAAAGAAAAAGGGATATGTATGGAAAAATGTTTAAAAAAACAAACAAAAAAAAAACCCCACCAAAAAAAAAAACCACCCAAAAAAAGCAGATTAAAAACACACATAAAGCCATAAATAAATAAATAAATAAATAAATCCCACAAAAACCCCCAAGCCTAAAAAAAAATTGCAGTTTAAAAGATCAAACAAACCTCAAAAAAGTCCCAAACCCACCACACTTCAAGGAAGACAGAGGTAACCCTGTATCTTAACCACCTCCATGGCTGTGCTAAGGAATACTAAAGCAGCATCTGGGGAAAAAAATAGCAACTTTCTGTTTACACGAGAAGAAACTGCAGAATAATCTATTTTCCCAAAAAAACAGGAGGAGAAAAAAAGATAACTGCCTCAGGACCAACTGACAGGGCATCAGGTACTCAACTGATAAGTGAAAATGTTCTGCTAAAATACATCAAAGATAAGCTGCCACAGCCATTTCTACTTCCTCAGGGGAAAAAAGGCTTCACACACTTTGGGTTCTGCAGGCTGGAAGGAAGGTGATTTAAGGAAGTTGTCCCTGGAAGACACAGGAGATAGTGTATCAGTAATTTTAAATGAGAGGAAAGGAAAGGAAAGCAGTCAATGGACTGCAGGCAGGTTAAGGGCAGTTTGAACTCGCAGTTTCCTGTAAATCTGACAGAGGTGGATATTCAGACTTACTTCCAGCCAAGATGCCATTTCACACTGCAGGTAACACATTCCCAAGCAAAAGGGACACTTGGAAGAATCCAGCAAAACCTCAACTGCACGACCAAAGTGCATCTGTGCTGTAGCATATTCCATCTCAAAATGCAGAATGCTTCATAATCATTAAGAAAACCCCTTGCCCCTGAAATAGCCATCAAAGTGTAGAGAACTGAAAGAAAAAGGCCACTTAAATTTCAAACTTATTCTTTTAATGTCTTAAAAAGGTCACAAGATTTCTTTCAATCTTATTAATAAATTTTATTTGGACAAGTAGAGAACAACTTGTATCACAACAGCTTTTAAACAACATGATTAAAGACTGCAGCACTCCAAGGAGGCTCACAGATATGTACAGTATATGAAGAAAAAAGTTGCACCTTCAGAGCTGATCATGATCAAGTTAAAAATACCTGACTTAAAGTACATGTGCTAATAAATTTCCTTTAGGTCATGACCAGCATGAAAATAATTAGGACACAGGTACTCAGCAAAGTTTTCTGCTAATGCATACAGCAATATGCTGCATTTAAGGATTAAAATCAGATTCTAGTTTAGTGTTAGCACTGAGCCCTTAAGAGAAATCCAAATTTCTACTTTTTCCCATTTACAAACATCAAAGCTATTCCCACTTAAGGGTGTGCCCAGCTGCACACAAATCGAGTCCTTGACTGATAAAAACTTTAGCACTAATACTGGAGGTCTCAGTCCTGGTACAAACTCACCTCTCTGGCCATCTCACCTATGAGTTGCTACAGAAAATACTTGCTAAGTTAACTCCTCAGGAGAAACAATGCAGGTCTCTGGAAATCATCACATCCTTTCTACAATGAAAATGATCTGCCAATTCAAGTTTTGTTGGTTCAGGAAGACAGAAGATTTAAGGCTTCGGTGGCAAAAATAATCCTCTGAGTAGTGTTTTTCTAAAGTCAAGCTGACAAAGGTATGTTTACTTTTCCTTAAAATCCCTGGTTATCAGGTTTAGATAACATCCACCTGTTACATCTGGCAAAAAATCCCTCCTTCCAAAGAGGTTGTTCTAAATCAACCATTTTAGAAGCAATTGAGGATACTGTGTTTAATTTTTTTTTTAATTATAGCAACATTCAGAACTTAGTAAGTTGACGAAGCAGTGCTCATGGCATCATCCGCAATTTTGGTACTGGCAGGGTGGATGCTTGCAAAATACTTGACATCACTGTCACCATCCATTTGAAGAGCCATAATTGTTTGTTCCACAGCTTCTTGGTGAGAGTTGGCAGAATTCAGGAAGTATTCTGTAAGAGAAAATGCACAAAACTTACGGGAGGAAAGGATGGGAGATACTTCAATACCAACTTCAGCGTACCCTGTGAGATACAAAATTTCAGAGGACGGTGCACACTTACAGTCCAGCTGGAATATCTTAAAAGGCACACAAGGTACTTCCAAATATACCTATGAATTCACCTTAAAAAAAATCATTCCATGTTTCAGAGCACAGTTGCTCTAATGATGCTGTATAAGTACAGGATTTCTATAGCCCTTCAGTATAAAAGTGTCATAAATTCCATGGCCAAAGAGGACAGAAAAGCCTAGAAACTACTCCAGATGAGAGCACTTGTATTTGTGACAGAGGAAAGATACCATCAACCCATGGTCATGTCACCCCATTTCCCTGCCAGCCTTGCCAAATAATTACCGAGTGATAAATCTAAGATAATACGAAATTAGAGTGGAAGAAGTTCCAACACCTGACATTTGTGATGAACTACAGAACACAAGGTGCACAAAAGCAGCATAACTACAAATAGCTCACAGGAAGATTAGTTGAGATCTGAGGTTTAAAAACTCCTGAACTGATTTTTTAAATCTGCCTCTCCCCATCTATGAACCCTCCATAATCATACCCAAAACACCTTTGAGGCAGGGACTACCTCTGCCATAAGCTTACATAGTGGCAATGCAGAATGCAAGTGCACCATCCACATGGGGGACACAAAATACCAATGCCACGTGAGAGCAGGGAGAAAAGTGACATCCTTGGCCCAGCTAACAGAGGACAAATCACTGCCCATCAGCTGATCCATCTCATGTCTCCATATGCTTCCTCAGAGTCAACATGCACAAGGCAGCTCCCAAAAGCCCACGGCTCACTGTGTTGGGACCCTTGGCACTGGCTGGTGTTTGGGACATTCTGCATTTTTCAGCAGCAGTCCTAAGCCAGTGTATGGTTTTGAGAGAGAAAATGACCAGAAGTGGATGAAGTATTCTGAGTGTGGACACTACTGTTTTACAAAATTACCCAATACTTCTACTACTACTGTTTTCCTTTTTACAGTGCTTTGGACTCTGAGCACTGCTGACTCCTCTGGCACCAGCGAGGCACTGGGGATGCCTTCCTAAGTAAAACCTGCAATTTGATAATTGATTGTATATTTCCCTGAGGAGAATCCTGAGTAGCTTTCTTCACACTGCTATAAAATATAAAAACCCAACAGCAGCCCTTTCTTCTCCCCCAATGAGAAAGAGAAAAGAAATGGTGAATTTGTATTTGTAAATCTTTTTCTTACTCTTATTACACAGAACATCAACAGATTTATTTCAACTAAATAAAGGGCACTGTTCAACAACTTCACAATTGCTAGTTACTCATTTGTGCTTTCTCATGACACCTCTACAAAGTAGCTCACTCATGGAAAATGACACCAAAAGAAAAGGCTGGCATATGAGCAAGAACTCATTTCCTCAGCACTGCACAACAGCAGGTCAGATACCACAACAAGGATCACAGCTTTATCTCAGCCAAGGAAATATCCCACACCAAGGAGACTGTAAAAGCAACAGCAGCCCACATCTGATGTTGCTTCTTCTTTCCCAGCTGAATTTAGCAAAATTGAGGGAGAGAAGAAACCCCATGTAGTCAGCCCATTGCAACTCCTTCTGCCACTGACCTTTCTCTAAAAGGGTTTGCTTCAATGTTTTTGCGAGCAGGACTCGAACATTTGGAACCTTGTCAGATGCCAAGTGCAGTAAGTGTGGCAACAGATGCACAGCAAACTGGTCCATGGGCAGGCAGTCATCTTCAATGATAGTCTGGCAAGAACACAGAGGCAATTTCATTGTATTTTCAGCACAGTGAGCACGAAATCCCAAGACATAATCAGAGCTAACAGATCTTACTACCTTCATAGCACCAATACAGCAGGTAGTATCCACAGAATTTTAAAACATGGTACAGTACTTTCTAGCACAAACCCAGACACAATAAAACAAACTAGAGATGAGGACATTCAGGCTCAGTTAGAAGTCCACTTTATTTTGTATGAAATTTGGAACTAATTTTTTCCTTTTTTTGTTTTTTTAAACCACCGTACCATTTGAAAACAGGAGAGAACAGCAGACAACCTTTACAATCCTTCTCATGATTAATTTAGTCTTTGTTCAAACTAGGTACTATATTAAGACAAAAATGGTTCATCTCAATAAATACCTCTTTTACACAAACATGTTTCTCTAAATAAGCTCAAAGCTCACGCTTCTCCAAACACTTCTAAGAACTGTCCCTCTGGGCAGCAGCCATGGTGGCTCCCAGCCTGCATCTCTGCTACAGCCTCCAAATCTGACCATTTCCTTGGGATCCCAGCTAGTTTCAACTCCTGTTTATTTTGCTGAGAATGCATTGGTTTTGACCAAGCTGCACAAGCTGGCTAAAGAGGTACAGGCAGCACCTACTGATTTATTTCCAAAGATTTATTATACAAATCTCACTTCATGCTGAGCAACAAAGCAGCCTCCCAACTTAGAGATTATTTTCCTACACTTGTGCCCTGTATTCAGTATCAGATTTGATGACCTGGTGCTAATATGCTGAGCTGAATATGCAGTCAAGCTCATCTATGGAGCAACAGAGAAAAAAGCAGCCATGAAACTATTCCCTTGGAAACAAAGTTCTCAAATATTCACCGTGCACTGTCACATATTCACACAATACAGTGTCAACAGACAGCTGAAGAGTTACAGTCCCCTTAATTCTGATCACTACCACCCCACAAACAAAAAAACAAACAAAAAAAACAAAACAAAAAAAACCCCCAACCTCCCTCAACCCCCCCCCCAAAAAAACCCCCAAAAAACCCCAAACAAGCAAAAGAGAATATAAATGAAAAGGCATTTCACCTGGCAAATAAAGACAAAAGTCTGCCGACCAGACCATTTGTGGCATCTACAGAACTTTTCAACAAGTTCATTCATAAGGTCTACCACGAAGGTTGGTGTTGAAGCCATGTACAGCTTTTTTACCATTTCACTAACCTTGAAGAAATGAGAAGAGAAAAAAAAAGAGTAAATACAAAAATTACTCCTGACCACCAACACTCAGAAGTCTGCCATCCTAGATTTCTTTAGATTGCTTTACCAGCTTGTAGGAGATCCAGCGGACAGAGGACACTTTGTCTGCACAGAGGCTGAACGCGATAGGTCTCAGGTAGTCATAGATGTCCCTGGCACTGTACAGCTCTAGAAGTAAGATCAGCTGCCTACAGGATGGAAGAAGAACCAAAGAGAGTACATCACAATGAGAAAAAAGGCAGTTCAACTGAGTATCATCATTTATATGACAACTCTTATCAAATATACAATGTGGCCAAGCAAAATCTTCTGTTTTTCAGTGCCATCAGCTTGACTACAGGTCACTTGCAAGTATTAAATTGCTACTTATTCACAATAATGATGATACAACTACTGGGAATTTTTAAGCAAGGGAGACAAATGGAGGAGGATAAGGACCATCTACTGATCAAAAACGAAATTAAGACTATCACTGTAAAACATCTATTACATGATTTTCACATTATTAAATATCCACAACAATAAAAATAATCATTCAGAAAACCACATACTCAGCCAGCTCAGCACGGAAACGCCAGTTCCTGCTGTTATCAGTCACCAAGAATTCCTGAAGCTGATAAAGATACTCTCGTCTTTTGTCAACATGAAGAAGCTGTAACAGTAAAATATTAACTTACATAAAGAACTACAGGCTACAACCAGCAGACAGAACAAGAGCTTTAAATACAACCAATGAAACATTCTTTTTTATTTAAAAAATCTTAAATCTTTAGCCATAGTGTTGCTTTCCTGGGCTCTGTAATGCTTAAGGCTGTAAAATCACATGGGGCTCTACTGAAAGGAAAATGTGATCAAGCCTCTCCTTTCTAGGAAAGGAGGCGTAAACAGTAAAGACAGTTTTAGGATTTGTGTCTTTCAGCTCCAGAAATGAGGCAGATACAGAGAAACTTCTACAGAAATCTGACAAGTATGTTGTGTAGGCAGATTAGAGCCATCATAAAAAAAAAAAAAAAAAAAAAAAAAATCATTCACTGCCATCTATATACTGAATAGACATGAACAAAGCTCTTCAGAGAAAAAAAAAATCAGCAACACAGATTCCAGTATACAACAGACACCTGCAGAGATTCCCAGGGAGTTACACAGGTATTATGCTAAAAAGCAGGTGCATACAAAGAAATGAAGCCAAATTTTTAACTGCACTTGACCACAGCTGAACACAGACATACCTTGAGGAAGTCGTGCAAGTGCTTAAGCACACCTATCCTCACTTCATCTAGGTCCTTCAAAAAGCCATTGAAGACAGGAACTAGATCTCCAGCTGTAAGCTGGTCTCCAAGGATGACAGCAAGCTCATGTATAGAAAATGCCAGCGTCCGCCGAACCTTCCACTGCAACACAAATAAAGCAATGTTATTGATCCAAAGTGCTCCAGTCAAACTGGAGGCTTGGTATCCATGCTGGACTCTCAGTAAACTACACTATTTACAAATACCTTCAACACTGTCTCATGTTACAAATGAAAATTACACCAGAAATTTTAAATGGGAAAAAAAAAGGAAAATAGAAGAGGACAAATTACAAGGTATCACTTCTTCCACCTGAGTATCAAGGAACTAAGCAAATATAAGTAATCAAAATACTTTAATTTTCCACATGCCAGGAAGGAAAACAGTGACAACAGTGCTCTTGCACGCATTACTTTTTGCTTTAACTACTTTAGCATAAATTAGTTTCATGCTACTACTCTCTCATTCTGCTTTTTAAATTAAGTAAGATATATATCCCACAGTATTTCAGCTGGATTATTTTAACTTCCATAATAGGTGAAGTTTCTTCCACACTGACTGCCCAGCAGCCCAAGAACCAGTGGAGCTTTCAGACACCCTAAATTGAGGGCACCCTGTTTAATTTGAGTAATTATTTCAAATAAGACTTTTTAAAATAAAATAGCATCTATTCTTTAGCCAGCACTTTCCACTGAGCATGGGCATTGTTCTTTTGCCCTGGTTTGGTGATCCAATCTTAACTCAGATTAGACTGGTGATAAATTCTGGACAGTTCTGAACACAGGGTAATTTGTTTTTACTTATGTTTTAAATTTATTAGCTGTTTGTTTTTAATGGCTGCAAAGGAGTCTGGAAAACATGAGCAATAGCCATGTATAAAATTACTCACTATGTATCACTGAGAACTGCTCTGACAGAGCAAGCAGCAAGTTCAAGAGAGGTGAAGCAGTCTGAGAATATTTAAAAAAATAAAAAGACCATCTCCAAAAAAGGAAACAAAGAAGGACTGGGAAACAACTGTAAACCAAGAGCAAAATGCAGAAAGCCAGCTACTTACCACCTGACAACAAGGAAAATGCTGCTATTTCCAGTATTTGTTTTCAAAGCAGCAATGCTGCTGCGTGGTGATAGCAGTGTTATTCCTGTATGACTAACTGGATGTGGCACCAAGGCCTGGTGTGAGGCTGACTCACTGAGCTCCAGACATGCCTGCAGGGGCACGTCTGCTCACACAGCAGCACAGCCCAAATTCTCAAACCTGGGAGACTCCCAGACATTGCCATCAGATCTCCAGCAAGCAAAGGAAATCAGAGACCTCATTTTCCTACTGGAGATCCATCTCCCATTTTAACCAGCACATTTCCTTACTACCTGAGCACCACACCACACCCTGCTTCCCCTGAGACAGCTGCTGCACTTTCATTCCTTACAGAGTAACACCAGCGATGGAAAGCTCTGTCTACAAAGCAGAGCAGCCCAACATCCAGTAAACACCAGAAATCACCACGGAGGATCCAGTTAGCCTGTCATATCACAGCAGTCCAGACTGATCCCTGCTCGAGCTCACCTGCATGTCAGATGCCAGAGTCTCGTAGGTGTCCTTCAAGCAGTGCCAGTTCTGCCTGCCCAGGGTCAGCGCCACGCCGGGCAGGCTGTAGGCGCAGTGCTTGGCAATCTCGGTGTCGACTGTTTGTGCGCGGGAAGGATCAGTCATGGATAAATACTGATCCAGCAAGGCTTGAGGTACAACATCCTGCAGGAAGAGAAGGGCAGAGCAGCCACGCTGCTTTCAATCACTCCTCATAAGGCTCGCTGTAATTCCAGAGCATGCTATAAGGGGGGAAAAACCCACTTTTTTCCCCACAACTATGGAATATTTTTTAATTACAGTGTCTTAATAAGAGCACAAAGGTTTTGTATCTCCTAAGTTCCACCAAAATATTCCAAAGAAACAATAACATGACTGGGGGCTATTTGAAAATATACAGACCAATCTCTTTAGGGAGTCCAGCAAATTGAAAGACTACATTCTACTTTTCTGCAAACATTAAGGTCATGCCTTGTGCAAACTGGCCTTTTTATGTCATCCATAAAGACAGGCAGAACAGCAAATGAGGAGACTTGCTCAAACAAGACTTTCCTAATTCTCTCAAAATGTTGGGAAGGTGGAGGGAAAAAACCTAAATTAAAATGCCTTGGGGAGGCAGGGAAGGGGAGGAAACAGAGTATACTATGTTCAATACTGTTTCCAAACTCCCTGAATAGGCAACAGGGAAGAAAAGCTTTGCCCAGAGACAGATCTCTGGTGAAGACCAATCCTCCTGTCCACTGACGAATTAAAGCATCTCAATCAAAATTTTGTGAAAACCTCTTTGTGATGACTTCACTACTGCCTTTGCTTCAGCTGTGTCAGGGACTGACTCTATTAAGGGGTGCAGAAGAACATTTTCCCAACATAGCTACTGAATAGCTCCACTGACAGGAACAAAAGAGGGACTGAGGTTCCCACTCAAGGAATCACTCTGTTGCACAGTGGCACATTTAATACTGAATTATGGAACAACAAACATTTGATTCCTTTTGGAAAAAATACCAGAGACAGTTCCAGCTTAATGAAACACTTTTGCAACTGTTCTGCAAAAAGCTATCAAGAGGCACGGGTGGTTCCTCTCAAAACATGCAATAAAAAACATCCTGTTTCCTCAATAGCCTAATTCCCATTACAGAGCAGTTTCCATAGAAAACTAAACCAAATGAAACAGAGCCTGAAGATCTATGACAACTGCTATCTCATGTCAAAAAAATATTGTCATCTGTCATGCATAAATGTAATAGAAGCAACTGCTAAATGAATCCATTATCTCTGGAAACAAAGAATATTTTAAAACTACTTACTTAAGAGGTATTTAATAAAAACTATATCATGTCAGAAATTACTGAATGAAAAAGGGGATAAAGGAAATCCCCATACACATAAAACCAATTTCACTTATCTGATACATATTAAAAACAAAAATAGAAGTCACTGTCATTTACCTGTACTTTGGATTTTTTTTCTTCTTCAGGGCTGAAACTACTGTTGGTACTCAAATCTGAATCATTATGAATATAGTGAAGTGTAGAATCCATGCTCTGTGAAAAAAAGAAATAAAAAGGTCACACAAAACACACTCTTAAGATTAAACGCAAAAGAAATGTCAACATCAAGAAGTGCTGTCCTCACATCAAAGTCTATTTCACAGATTAAAGGAATACATGTTTTAACATCAAACACAATTTTGCTGCAGCCCAAAATCAGAAGGTCTGCAAGATAAACTTGCTTTCAATTTCAGAGGCTCCTCTTACTCTGCTCCATTTTGGTTCTCATGGAATGAAAATCACAGAGGAGGAGTACCTTTGAGATTGCATTAAAGAAAATGTAACTAACATATGGGTCACATTGCTTCTCCCCGAATGGAAAATGAGAAAACACCTGTAGCTGATTTTGCTGGATGTGTTGCTTTGGATTTGTGATAAAAAAAGGTCAAATCAAAGCCACCCTCACACTGAAGCGTAGAGCCTGATGAGACTTCTGCTGTTGCTCCTTTCCTAGAGGCGATTATTCTATAATCTTCTCTATGGATAAGCTTCACCTTATAAAACTAGGTCCTACTTGGCCACAGCTGCTGACAAGAGTCATCACCCCTCTCAGCAGTCCTATTAAAATCATTTTAACAATCATTTTCAGCACCCTGGCTACACATCTGGGCCTTGAGGATAAGGGCTGAGACTCTGATTGAGAACAGTGGCAGAGGTGTGATGGGCTGCAATACACTGTTCTGCTGGGGGGATGCAGCACCGACACTTCCTTTAAAGTGAAGCTCCCCAAATACAATGGACTTTGCATAATAAACCATGAATTTCAAGATGTATGTGATGAATATCTGAACAGTAGATCAGGCTGCTGTGTGGAGGAACAGGACAAAGGCATTTTTGCTAGATTTATCTATTCAGAGATGCTGCAGGGTGAGCTCCCAGGGTCAACATAAGCCACGAGAACATGCCTACTTCTACCAGCTGTTCAGATTGTTTTGACAACGAGAATTTTCCAGCAAACCATAAACCTCTTCAAAAAAAAAGCCTCCAGTATACAATCTGTCTTCCTTGGTTTGACTTCAGACAGTTGCTTTTTCCTCCTCCATGAGCTGCTTTCATCTAAGCACTGGGCTGTAATTTTACTGCTGAGGTATAATTACAGGTGATAAAGAACAGGCAGAGCTGTGAGGCAATTGCATATCTCTGGCACAGCAGTCCATGTCACCTGTCAGGCTTAGGAACCAGCAGCAGGAAGAGCCAAGGAAAGAACAGATTTGCAAGCAACTCCATAACTAAATGTGTCCAGCAGCATACAGGTCCAACTATAAAATCTCCAGAGGCTCTGAAAACTACCTCTACAGGATTTTTAGTTTAACAGTCAATTCCTCCTTCACTCTTTTTTCCCCATTTGCTTGTTTGGGTTGTTTTTTCCCCTGAAAAAGAGATTGTTTTCAGTACTGCCAGAGTTACCAGATTTGACCCCTTGCAAATCACAGAATTATGAGGCAGCCAGTATACCCTTGCCACAGTGCTTTCCATGAGTTGCCAGTTTGCATGAGACCACAGGTTAGTCATCCGTTCTGTTACAGTAAAAAATGAAAGGGCTCCATCTCACATTCTCTGCTACCCCAGTTCCAAAAGCCTAAGCTTAAAAAAAATTAACATTAAAAATGAAATAAAAAATAATTAAAAATTATACTTTATGGATTGAACCAAGTCAAACAACTGAATATAATGGCATGTGTCACAGATGGGAACATTTTTACCCAGCCACTTTTATAGTCAAATATGCATTCCAGAGAGGCAGAGCTTCGGCACAGAAGAACGAGAGCCATCAGTCAGTATTTAGGTTATGCAGTATCTCTATCCCTGGAAATGAAGTTCCATCTGTACTTCTTCCATGCACACACCAAACTGAGCATTGCAGAGAGCCAGGACATGAAAATGCAGCAGGG
Source organism: Lichenostomus cassidix (assembly GCF_008360975.1). NCBI lineage: Eukaryota > Metazoa > Chordata > Aves > Passeriformes > Meliphagidae > Lichenostomus > Lichenostomus cassidix. The sequence continues at coordinate 100,484,445 of NC_139482.1, read as the reverse complement.
TTTAGCCTGAAAGCTTCTTGTGTACCAAATGCACAGTCTTTGTCATGGCCTTACAAACCCCTAAGGTGAAGTTTCCCTTGGCTGTTTAACAATAGCTCCAGGGTTGTGCTCCAAAGATCTCTGCTCTGTGTCAAGGGCTGCACACCAGGACAAGAGGTGCTGGTGTTCCCTGACAGGGCAGTTCGCCCAAACAAAGAGACCAATGTTGGGGTCCATCTCCTCCTGGCATCCATCTTATTCTCCAAGAGAGGTACTTGTGCCAGAAAGGAGTAGGAAAGTTTTAGCCCAGTTTCCTTTCTCCCTCCACCTCCTAACAAAAATAGACTCCCACACCCATCCCTTTGTCAAACCTTGCAGAGAACATACAACCTAAAGAAAATAAAAACAGTGGCTCTTGAGCAAAAATAAAACAGCTACCCTCAAAAAACAAGCTTCAACATGTCCCAAAATCTTACTGGTTCACTCTATTACACCATTTAGTTTCATTTGAATAGAGAATCTCTCCTTAGCATGCAGCATTAACTCCTTCATGAGCCAAGACAGCTGCCAAACGACAAGCAAACTGTGGTTTTGCTTGGTAGTATGTCTGCAGAACTGTGCAGGCTACATTCAAATATAAAATGCTGGAGCTTGATTTCTTTCAAGTGTCCAGTACTCTACTGACACACTGCTATGCTGAGACTTCAAAAACCCAAGCAAAGACAAAAAGAAAAAAAAAAATCGCAACAAAAACCCCACTAAACTAAAAACCCGAACAACCACCTGTGAAAATTTCTTCACTGCTAGGGGCAACAGTCTACTTGCTCAAGGATCACAGCTTGATTCCCAGAATTCTAGGTCACCTCTATAATATCCGTTCACTTGTAAAATGAGGACTTGATTCAGTGCCAGTAACAAACAACGAACTGACAGATTAAGAGCATCCTTCTGAAGCATAAAACTGCAACATGCAAATCAACATATACCAGCAATGTAACAGATTCTTAAACTTTCTGTCAGCACTATATTCTGTATACAAATACCTAAAATGCAGGACAGGCCCCTCGGAACAAACACCACCCTCAGGACCCCCCAAAATTCTTAAGAACAGAGGATAAATTTACACTGTCATTTTAGGTTAGCATTAGCAAGAAGTGACTACAACAGATCCTATGATAAAAAAAGCGTATTGAGCCAGACAGAAAGGAATCGGGGGCAGGCTGGTGTTTTTGAAACAAACCATATTTGTAGAGTTAAATTATGATTGTGTATAATCAGCAGCATCCAAGTAAATGTCACATTCCTGACTCCTCGTATGTTTTTGGTTTAGATGGTAGTCCAACTGCTTAGAGAAAAAGTTAATTAAATGCCATCAAGAAACACTGCTCTAATTGAAGAAGGATGAAATTGTTTGCACTGAACTGATATTAACTCCTAGACATTTCAAAGACATTTGTCAAAATTTCATCTGGAAACACCACTTCAGCAATACGATTCAACAAATCACTTGCTCTGGTTTTATGGAGCCTATTTTGGAACTATTGCTTTCTGCAACAGCAACAGCATTAAATACCACCAGAGCTTGTGGCATTACATGCAGTGAATGGAGTGGGTTTGGCCTGACACACAGCAAAGAACAGAAAAGAGTATCAAATGCCACAACTAGTGAGGCAGAAAGTGGGGCTGAAGAAGTAAATGCAAAAAACTTCAAGATGTCACTGACTGCTAGAATAACCTTCTCTTTCAGCAGTCCACACAACATCTCGATTGCAGGTGTTGAACTTCTCTTATTCAGACCAGCAAACTACTATAAATCAATTCAACAAGGAGCAAAGGGAACAAGTACCTCATTCTCCAGGGTGGTGGGGGGCACTGGAGAAGAAGATTCACTTATTATCAGCAGGGCTCTGTTTTAAGCAAGGCAATTTCACAGTAATAAACTGTGGTAGCACTAAAACATCTTCAAATACAACAGTCACAATGGAGATTTTAACAGAAACAGTTTCAAGAATTTACATGGACAAGCACAGAACAGGCAAGAACAAAGGCACCCAATTCAACTCATTTTATTTTAGTAGCTAGCATTTCAATACCATCCCACAAAATCGAATGCTGCACTAGCCAAAAGTAGAAAGCATTTGGCTGCAATCCTCACATGAATGCAAATTACAGCTCTATTACTGGAGCCCTGGAAATTCTAATGAGAAAAAAATAAAGTACAAAACTCGCTTCTTACCTCAACAGTGTCACCAATTAAAGGCACAATATCACCCAGTATAGGTTTAAAACTTTGTTGGTCATTGATGGTTAGTTCAGTCTGTGAATCTGTTCCCTTGCCAACACTGGCCATTGTCTCTTCTTGAGGATCCAAACTGGATGCTCTGAGTGCAGCAGACAACACCTCCACTTGTGCTGCAGTACATGAAAGAGAAACACATGAGAGACTAAACTGCAATAAAACTTTAGGCAAGTCCACAAATCAACCTTTAGACAGTGACTAATTAACTGAAAGATGGAGGAACTACAGGAGAGTTACAAACTTTAGATCATTAGCTGTTGGTAAATCCCAAACCAGCGACAATTAAAGCGCTAGATTAACACCCCACTCTTTCCAGGGTGCTCAACCAAACCACAGTCCAGTGAAATCTGTCCTAAAATAAACAAACAAAACCCAACAGGATATAGGGAGACTGCTGTTACGGCAGGATCGATTCTTTAAGAATTTTAGTAAATATTAATGGTGCAAATAGGTTTTTTGGGCAGAACAGCCCATGAATATTAACTTACAGACTGGGCCATTTGTAGGAGTTGGGACTAAGAGAAAGAAGGGCAAAGTCATTCAAATAAAGACTGAGAACAGGTTTAGTAATACACAAAGGACTTCCATTCTGAGAGGTTGTTTCTCCCTCTACATACGTTTGTTCAATTCTTGCATTTTTATAGCAACTGTAAAGCAAGATCTATATAGAAGGATGTCAGACTCAATACTTCAGCCTTCCTGCACCCTCCAAACAAATAAGAAGGTTGTACAGTTCATTCTCTTATTCATCTAAAGAAAGCATTAGCACTTCATACTCTGCTATCCACTCTTGGAAAAGATCCAGCAGTTCTGAGGCTGCTCTGCTTTCCATCCCTCTTTTTACTGCCAATTAGAAAAAGCTTTGTTGAGCAATGTTCCTTGGATATAGCCTGACCTGAGATCAGGTATCAGAGGCAATCTCAGCTGCAAGTGAGACAGAATTCAGTGCAGATTAATCTACCCTGCCACTCTCGTCCTCCACTTCTTTTCAAGAAGGTAAGAAGGAATAATCTCTTCACTCATTAAATTTACCCAGCCATCCAGAAGATCTGTTCCTCACAGATTGTGCCTTTTCCAAGGTTTCTTAAATGTTCACTGTGAAATTACACGACAAACCATATGCTTGTTTTTAATCCCATATTGCCATACTAAGCTACAGAATTCTGAATTTCTCCCTCTAGCTTTTTAAGTATGGTTGTTAACGAGAACTAAACAAAGAAAGCTAGACTCATTTGTAGATAGAAGAAACAGATATTAAATACAACTGTTGCAAGAAACAAAAATTGTTAACTCAGCAAAATCTTAGATCAAAAACCTTAGCAAAATCTGGAAAACACACTATGGGTTCACTGGTTTGTCGGTTGAGTCTGATGAGCAGGGATAAAGTTAATTCTTTACAATACGCAATGCTAACTCTCTAACTGTATCAAATTCCTGATAAAATAAACCAAATATATTCTTGCTGTATTACTGTATTCCTCAACAGGAAACAGGAAAAACAAACTGTTAAAAACTTAAAGCATAATCAACATCATACTAATACTTCCACCATAAAACATATTATGTGAAAAATATAGGACAAATATATATTATATATAATTTACATATAAAGATATAAAAATAAGTAATTTTACAATTTTTAAGATTAATAAGAGCTTGCTACAACCTCACTCTTCAAGTGTTACTTCACTGACAAACTTACATACTTAGGACCCATGAGAATAAAAAAGATTAAGGTTAATAAATTTCTCAAAAACTTAAAAAGTTAAATACCATCACCCTCCAAATCATGTAAAATACATGGTCAAGCTAGGGCAAGAAATACCTGCCTTATTTCCAAACTCTTCTCATTTACAGAAACCAAACAAAATTAAAAAGAATTATATTCTGCTGCACATTAAGGAGACATTTTTCTTGAAGACTTCTTTCATGAAGGACAACTTCACGAAAAATGTGCACTCCTCTCACCTTCACTTCAAAGCCAAGAAAGCTTACCCTGACTAGGTCAACACATAGTGCTTCAACACAGTGTATGTGTTTACTGAAAAATCCACACAGAGCTCCAAACTTCACTTCTAGTAACAGACATATCAACAGCAGCAATTGGGAATTTTCTGAGACATATTCCCCACCCATGCCCCACTGTCAGCTTGCACACCTAGACCTCCCTTTCTTAGGGGCTTAACAGTATGGAGACAACACCTATCCTCATTTCTTCTGCCTGCCCTTGAAGAAATATGACAAAAATGTGCATTTCCTCAGCTTCTTGTCAATTCCACAATCCCAAGATGTGGGGATGAAGGACAGGAGAAGACAAATTCACAAGGATTTCATTGATAGGCAAGTGTCTTCTTTGTTCTTTCAACACTTACTTGTAGGTCCTGTCACCAAGGGTGACTTCAGTGCTGCCGTTTACTGAAAGGTGAATGACTTGAAGTCCATAAATATCTTAAGGTCCTAGCTAAAAGAAGAGCAAAGCATTGCTGCTGCTCCCCATCTATCACGAAGATATTTCCTACCAACATGAGACAGGCAATGGTTTCCAGAAAATAATTTCAAATTCAAGTAAAGGATAAGACTCCCCTCCCATGAATGACAGAGAAATGCCTCAGAGCTCTTAGGAAGCCAGGTTTGAATAGGAAGACTGGAAGGGAATCTGCTGGCTAACCAGCTTTCACAACTACCATCAGTTCAAACTGGAGCATATAGGTTGGTTTTGCACATAGCACAGAACTCAAGTACTGCATTGCTCAGATAAAAATCAATGTTCACTGGGTTTTAGACCATTCATTAACCCTTTCTTCAACTTTTGCTTCAGGTGAGATGTATTTCTGAACAAGAAAAAATTTACTCTTGGCTACTGTACCTGCATCCTGAAACATCTGGCACAATCTGTATCTGGTCTTAATGAATTTCCTGGTTCTCAGGAATTTCTGTCCTTTCAATAAACCTTATTGTTGTTTTATGTTTCTCCTGATATTTCACTAGAAGACACTGATGCTCCATTTTTTCCCCCTCTCTTTTTCCTTTCTCTCATTTTTCTAAAGGATCTGCCTTCCTTACCCTTGCTTTTTACTCAGAGGCAAAAGCTATAGGCTGCATTTATGGGTACAGAGATGAAGTAACTGAAACACAAAAACAAGGAGGTTCTTCCCCACTTAGTCCTCACCGACTGTTCCATTAACATATTTTAGACTTTTATTGCAGGCAGTGCTAGTAACCTAACTTATAAATATTTATAAGGGAATGGGATCAACTGACCCCACACTTGGGCTGGTTTATCCCTATTAGGTGTCCTTTTGGCAAAGCAGCTTTGTAACTGGCTTAAGCCACAGTTAGCCTCAGTGACCTGCATGTCAGGCTTCCTCTATTCCCCCAAACAATATTAAGGAAAGCTGACACTACATGATTTAGCCCCTTCTATGCACAATGTAAGGAAATAAAGCCAGTTGAAGAATGTGTCCCTGGAAAGAAAAATAAAGAAATAAAAATATCTGAGAAAAGCAAAGCAATCCCTGAAGGAAGTAAAGACAGCAGCAGCCTCAGGGAACTGGAAAAACATGACCTGAATAAAGACCCTGTGATAATTTATAAAAAGCTGGCATACTTCAGAGGAATGTGCAGGTTTCCCATCTCCCAGTCTGAGACCTTCCAGATGTCTAGCCAGTGGACTGGAAAGGTCTTTTTAACAGGGTATACCAGTGCTTAACTTTGCACAGCCCATGTAGCTCTGCAGGCCAGTAGTTTGGCTGTGAGAAGACAGGCTGTCTTTATCTTGGTTGCTGACTGCTCAACCACCTATTACGCAGATTTATCACTTTGGCAATAAGCTAATTCTGGAAGGAAAGCCCCAAGGTAAAGAGTGAGATTCAGTTAAAGCAGTTCACCCCTTTCTGAGAATGAGATTAGGAAAAAAATATTCTATGATGTTTACTGATTACCATTAAAAAATTATATTTGCTGGAGACCTCATCAGTCATCATTGTACATGCCTTTAAGCAAGGATCTGAGGCTTGAAACAGAAACTGCCCTAATGAGGTGCACTACAGAAACCCCCAAACCAACAAACACCACCCCCCAAAAAAAAAACCCCAACACAAAACACCAAACCAAAACCACACAACCATGACTAGTGTGTATGTAAACAGTAACCCCTTAGTGCTTGGCATCCAAGACATCTGGAAGATGGGGATATGCACTGAACATGCTGTACTCTGGGCTGCATGACCTGGTGATACCTTTCCTTTGACTGTTCCCCTTGGCATGGTACACTGAGGTACTCCTCAGATAAAAATTGAGTTATTCTGTTCTCAATACTTCTGCTATAATGGTGCAAGCAGGTGAGGAGAGAAGCAACTCACATAACACAGAAGGGTGAAGTGAGACACGTGAAGTAGAGGAATGTCAAACCCAGAAAGAGAAGTGAAAATAAAAAAGGAAATAGGAGGGGAAATACATATGGAGGGAGGGGATAGGGGTACAAAGACGTAGTGGTTGCTAGGGATGAACATACAGTGCAAAGCACAGAGTGGGGTGGGAAGAAGGAACAACAACAACAAACACCACACCAAAAAAAAACCAACGAAGTCTAACAAACTGTACTTTTCTGAATCAAAAAGAATCATTGCTGGCTGAACTTCAGCACCAAATCTCCACACCTGTCTCAGCTGTCAGGGACTGGCTCAGAAACCAACTAGCAAAATGGAAATCATCAACCTCCTCTGATTGAACAGCGAAGAACAGCACCTTATTACCATCACCTAGATATTCTGCAGAGTCAAATAATAAAAATTCAGTGTGATCTTAAGAAACTTCAAAAACCCTGTGCCAATGATACTGGCCATTAAGGTTCTACACAACAGGAATTAATTTTCTTAAGTTTACAAAATGTTAAAAAAAACCCCAAACCAAAACGAAAAAAACAAACAAAAAAACCAACCCAAAACCCATGTCAAAAAAAGACTGCTGAATTTGCACAGTCAAGTATGGAGAGGCAAGGTACAGCCAGAGTCAAGGTCATCTGAACAACTTAATCTTACTGACACATGCAAAAATTATGCACTGCAGTCTCATTCCCAAACCACACTTCATCACTTCATCTTGTGATGTCTTCAGGATGCTTGGCCAATTTGCTACAGAAGCCAGGAGATGTGTACCTATGGAAGCTCTCCAGTATGGCAGGCCTCCACTTACCCACCACAGAGAACACAGCATCTTCCACTCCCATCCCTTGGCTGGGAATTCAGCAATAAAGACAGGAGCACAGCATGGAAGCAGGAGTCCAGGACTTAGGTGACAGCAAGCCAATGAAGAAAATAAGTGCAAGAAAAAGATCACAGGGATTTAAAAAGAAATAAAGAGAGGAAAATTCCTAGCTTGCTCAGTCATTGCTGTCAAAGCAAAGCCTACTCACGGTACAAGACTCAAAAACATAATGGCTAGCTTTGCAGAGAGAGGGATGTGCAGGCAAGGGAAGGAGCCTATGAACCATTTGGGACCTCAGCTGTTTGGCATACATTTGTAAGCCCTGTATACTGGAGACAAAATTGTCTGTGAAATTAAGTAGTTTCATAAAATTTCTACGAAAACAAATTAAGATAAGCTTTTGACTGAGTATTTATATCATCAATTTGCAACAACAGTTTTCAGTGGTATTGCCATGAGCAAAGAGGCAGTCAGTGCTCTCATCTTCTGGATCACCCCCAGAGTAAGTCTACCTTTTGTCACAATTTAGGAAGTCTAAGGTTCAATACATAGCTATTAAGTCAGCTACTCAGAGACTAAAGTCTGGATACCTACCACATCTGTGTATGCCACAGCATTTGAGACAAGCTTGCAAAATTAATATTGTTTGCACTTTGTGCAAAATTAAAATTACAATGCTACTAAATCAAAACAGGCACATTGTTAAATTCCAGTTTCTCAAGTATTCAGACCAAATAATGAGAGCACAGGCAAGAGGGCAAAGAGTAGATTTAGAAGCGTTTTATGGGGCTTCACTACACAGCCTCAACCAAGTCAGAGGTACTGAAGAGAACACAAGGGTGACTGAGTAATCAAGACCACCTACTGCCACCTTTAATTAGAATAAATGGCATTGCTAGCCATAATTCAAATCCCACAGTGTTGAAAACCTAGAAACAGTTTTCTTCTACTGAAATGCGCAAATGTTGATCAACAACTGCACAGAAAACCTCCTGACATCCCGTCATGAGAGCCAAAAACAAACAAACAAAAAATTCCAAAAACCTGCCCTGAAACAAGACATGAACACACATGATAAACAACCTCATAACACAGGACAATTCTGGATGTACAAATGCATGCTTACATAAATCTTCTTACATAAACCACTGTAATTTATGTGTTAAGGTATGTTCTGTACCTACAGACAGAACAGTTTTACCAAGCAAACCTAAACAGCAGTGCAAGCTTTTGCAGTTGGCTTCAGAGATGGCTTATGTGAAGACTGAAGTCATTAGCAAGGGTGAAATTTTTTCTTACTTCTTTCCTTAGTGCCCAAAGAACTCCTAAAGCAACAAAGTTTTATCTGCTGACTTCACAATTGATTAAATAAAAATACAAAATGGATTTAAGGAAAGTTATTAGCATATCAACCTACCAACAATAAAAAGAAGCTGAAAGCATATCAATTTATTAATAAATGTTCTTCCCCAACTTGCCCGTTCTTTTCCTCCTTTTTTCTGGTATGGAGGCATGATTTCCCCCTAGAAATTCTTCAGCTCCAAAATAACATGGCTTCTTCCTTAGTGGTACCTCCAGACTTTTTGAGACTGTGGCACTCAAGCCTGATGTGCCTTAGAATTTTTTCAGCATATGAAAACCAAGGAAAACCTATTTCCAGTAAGTATGTGTAGAAGAGCCAAGTCCTTTTAGCTCAGGAGGTGTCTCTGGAGTGCTGCTCCACCATCCTGTCACACTTATGAAACCCTTCTCAATTCTTCAAGAGCTTTTAAAATGGAGAATGTGTGCTCACTTCAAGAACTCAGCTTGGATCAATTATCAGCCTGATCCAGCAAACTTGTCACATTAAAGCTGTCAACATGTGACTGCAATAACAAAGCCCTTGCAGAAAAAAATGGAGACTATTTAATCCAAAATCAAATGGAAAATGCATAAAAAGAAAACCATTATTCAAGCTGATAATTTAAAAAACCCTCTTAATCTGCCTTATTTTGCATGTGTGCTAATTAGAAATAAAGTTGCTTATCAACAGCTTATGCCTTTGAAGCATCTATTTGAATATAATGTCAAAACAGGCAGTCAGAACTTTATATTGCTGACTGCATGTGCATTCAATTTACGAAAGGAATCATACTCCTTTTAAACATCTTTACACAAATGCAAATTCCCTTTTAGTTCACCATCAATTTTCCTCAATGTCTTTGAGGACCAGGAGAAAACAGTACTTCTGACGTTTAAAACAACTGAGAGGTTAAAGCCCAAATCACTGAAGCAACATATGCATATTTCCAAACATTAAAGATGCTTCAGTATCTTTACCATACCTTTAACATCTGGATCATCTATATGGGGTTCCAAATTTTCTATCATTTCTTCTAATTCTTTCCTTGTTGCCATAGGAATGCTTGGAGACACCGGCATAGTGAGTTCCTGAATTTCTGTATCGAGTTTTATATCAGAAGTCTGCTGAAGCTCAAAGTCAATATCTATTTCAGGAAGTGGAGTCCTCCAGAAATGGAAAGAGTTGTATAATTCCTGCTCTGAAAGAGAAGTTTCCTGTGAATTCAGCCCAGCCTCCTGCAGACCTGTTGTACAGCAATGAGAACTTTGCTCATTCTCATCTGCCATATCCCCACAAGATTCTGAAGGCAAAGTGCAATGGAAGGATGATTCAGTCTGGAAATCACTTTCCCTCTTGGAGTTACTTGACACTGTATTTTGATCTTCCATGACATTTTCAAGTTTTGTTGCAAGATCATCACTATCAACATGTGAAGACAGATCCTCTGTCCTGTGGTGCTCTTCATCTGTTGTGACATCTTCTGTGGTCCTGACTTGTTCACTGTTGAGTGCCAAAGCAAATGGACATTTAAAAATCAAAAGAAGCCTCTTATGCTCTTGAAAATTCACACACATGCTATCAGTTTGTTATTTATCAAAGTAAATTTATTTGCACCATAACAAAACAGAAGAAGAGATCATAGAATCACAGAGAAGGGTAAAGGTTGGAAGCAACCTCCAGAAGCCACCTGGAACACGTTTTGAGTATTTCAGAGGTTCAGAGGGAACCTGCTATGTTTTGGGTTGAGGCCATTGACTCTGGTCCTGTCACTGGGCATCACTGAAATAAACCAGCTCCATCCCCTCTCAGGTATTTACAACCATTGGTAAGAGCTCCCCTGAACCCTCTCTTCTCCAGGCTGAAGTTGCAGCTCCCTCAGACTCTCCTCACAGGAGAGATGCTCCAGTCTGTCATTCTGTGGCCCTTCACTGGACTCTCTCCAGTGTGTCCAGGTCTCCCTCTGGATGGCAGCATGACTCTGTGGGTGAATCAGCCACTCCTCCCAGTTTTGTGTCATCAGCAGCCATGCTGAGGGTACACCCTGCTCCACCATCCAGATCATTAATGAGGATGTTAAACAGCACTGGATCCAACATTGACCCCTCATGTACACAACCAATTGTTGACCTTAAGCTACACACCAGTGACCGTGGGCCCAGCCAAGCAGGCAGCCCTCAGTCCACCTAACCATCTCCTCATCCAGCCCAAACCTCAGCAGCTTCTCCACAAGGATCTTACAGCAGACCATGTCAAAAGCCTCCCTGAAATCCAGATACACGGTATACATTGCTCTCCCTTGTCTATCGAGTCAGTCAGCTCACCACAGAACATATACCCTAATTCTGGTCTATCAAGATGAGAAGATCCAGATCTTCTCATCTTCCCATTTACCATTCCCATTTACCAAATATTCATTTTATCCAAGAAAGTTAGTTTTCCTAACTTGCAGGTTATGCAGAAGAAAAACAAGGAGGCAAAAATAACTTGTAGATTTAGCATATTTACCTGTTTTCCTGTGCAGAACCACAGTCTTCTGGGTTTTTACCATCTTCTTCTTTAAAGTACTGGCCACTGCTGGATGGGTTAGCAAAAGTTGATATGAAAGGCCCCAGGGACTGAAAAGCTGCTTGGCGAACCTAGTGGAAATGGTCCAAGGTGAAAAAATGAAATTATATATATAAATCTTGCTGTCCTATAAAACATAAAATGCCTGCTACTAGGACTTGAAAAGGTCATAAGCCTACTAAGGAAATCAAGAGCAGAGGCTCTTGTCTGGAAAGAATCAGCCAGCTGTATATATAGAGTGCCAAGTTTAAAAGAAGTGTTAAGAAAAATGAAAAAGCAGGGTGAAACCAGTTAAATCACAGGTAGCCAAACTGACAGGCCTATTCCTCACAACCAAAGGAATCAGAACCTTTTTACATAACAGGAGCAGGTAAATTTGAAGGCACAGCTGAGAATTTTAACGACTTGAAAGAAAAAATCATGTACAGTGAACAGACATTTCACTTCCAGAAATGTGACTGATAAGCACTATATTTCTTTCCCTGTCCTATCTGGCTATGCTGTGCATTTGCTCCTCCTCTTTCCTACTATTCTCCTCTCAACAATTCTCTATCTCAATTTTTGTTATTTGATTAATTCTGCTGGGCTACAACTTGCAAGACTTTCCAAGATCCACAAAGCTCATGCTTCTTTGCAGATGATCCTTGGCTCTTGGAAGCAGTCTGCTCAATAACAAACTTAAAGTTTAAGAGTAGATCTTCAAGACAACAAATAATAAAACCCTCCCAATAAACAAAAAATACAACCCAAAAAACCCCCTCAAAACCAACAACAAAAAAATCCCCCCCCCCAGAAAGAACAAAAAAACCCACCACCCAAAAACCAACAGAAATTTGAATAATAAAAAATTCCCCACCACCAACACTCAAAACACCCACAAAACCCAAAACCAATCAACACCCAAGCCAATGACAAACTCCACCGTCCCCTACCCCCCCCCAAAAAGGACATGGTGGTAGGGAACCTGAAGTACAAATACCTCATAATTAATTTTCCAGTTTTGTTAATGACTCTCAGCAACGTTAAGTCACAGGCAGTTCTGTAGCTACATAAAGCTACTCCACTGACACAGTTTTTCTTACATGCTGCAGTGAAAATGTGAGGGACTCACTCCACCCATTGGCAAACTAACCAGTCTAAGAAAAATTTTGCTTGAAGTGCATGTAACTGGTTAGATTATCCACATCCATGAGAAGTTCTACATGGAGTATTGCAGTAAAAATCTTCAAATATGACAGCTATTCAAGAAATAAAAAGCAATTCTTACCCATCGTGAAGGATCACTAATCAAATTAATAAAAAGGGTTGACAATTTTGTCCTCCGGACCTCCTGTGATGTTGCACAAGAAACTGCCATGAAGCACTCAGCACAGGCTTTCCTAACTCCCCACACATTATCAGAGCAGAGCTGGAAAAACCTCGGCAGCTGTTAGGAACATAGTGAGTGAGTTTGCATGTCTTAATAGGCAGCACTTGTTTCAAAACAAGTTCTCTTCTCACATTCACTTTCTTCACCTGGTTCTCCACCTTCAGATGCACAGTTTAACATTTGCAAGACAAAGAACACACATTCAGTAGCACCACCCTTCCAATCCACTGCTTATATGTTAGGTATGGATACAGATAAGGAAAATTCACCTGTCAAAGAACAGCAAAAAACCACTAACTCTAACCTGATTTATACCCCAAAAAACCCCATCAAAGTCAACTTCAAAAATATCCCTGAGACCAACAAATCTATCGTAAGACATGACCTCATGTCTACACTGTTCTTTTAAAGCAGGAACAAGAAAAATAATACTGGGTCTATTATTAGGAAGAAATTCTTTACTTTGAAGGTGGTGAGGCACTGGAACACATTGCCCACAGAGATGGTGGATGCCCCAGCCCTGGAATTGTTCAAGGCCAGGTTGAATAAGGCCTTAAGTAACCTCATCTAGTGAAAGGCACTCCTGCCTACGGCAGGGGAGGTTGGATCTAGATGATTTTTAAGTTCCCTTACAAACCTTAAGATTTTTTGATTCTATGATTAACATTTTACCTATCAGAGACCACTTCAGAATTTTTCTAACTTTTTAATTGAAATGCAAAGGAACACCTGCGTCTGAAAGAAAAAGCTTTTTTTTTTCACCTACACTTCTCACTGTTAGATTTATCAGCCTCTGCCACCATCTATCCTACAATGCAGGACATGAACTGCAAAGAGGAACAGGGGGAATGAGAGAGACTGCATTTGCTCAAGAGAAGACATGTTTGAACAGAGCAGTGGTTTTACTAATAAAACCAAAGCATTTCGAAGGTGCTCAGGTGCTTGGGTTTTTTGGAAACAGTGATGGTAAGGGTGGACAGAGTGCAGGTGAGGCACAGACATGCATGGCTGCCTTGGCTTGCACCAGGCACAGGGACAAAATACAAGTAATCCAATGGCTGTTGCTACAGCCCTGTTCACCATTATTGGTGTTCAGCTGTTCCTACTCTCTGCAGCCAAGTCTTCTGGACTTTGCCTCTAATTAACAAAAGCTTTTAGGTTAGAAAATGAAGCTTTATCATTCAGCTTTTTACACCCCTCCTTTTTTCCTAACAATAATTCAAAAAGAGCAGAAAATGGTATTTTCTGTTATAGAAAACCCCAGCTGTCCAGCCACACATTACTGCTTTCAAATGAAATAATCATCACTTTTTTATTTCATAGTAGTCTAATTGCACCCTCTACAAAGTTTTAATCCAAATTCATTACGCTAATCACTAAAAGGGCAGTTGTGTGAGAGAAATCAATTTACATCCCAAATCAGGAAGCATATGGGATGCAAATCCACACAACTTCAATACCAAACTACTTGGATCATGCAATAGCTAGGGAAAAATGCAGCAAACGCTTTAAGAGCATAAGAAATGCCCTGAGAGCCACAATAGGCCTACCTGCCCCAACTTCACAACTGCAAAAAAGCCTCTGGTTGAAGTCAAGCCTGCATTTACACTCTCCCCATATAAGTCCCTTGCTAATTCAGGGCCCTGATTCATCAACTCTTGCTGGCCCTCAGCAAGCTCACTGTCCACATTCCCAAGAGGAGAAAGCTTGAAGAGGGATCCCAGAGACTGCCAAGCTCATTTCTGCCCCCTAGCCCTGTCATGTCTCCAAATCTAGCAACATCCACTAGCTTCTTGGATCCACCATGGAAATGTGGGCACTGTTAAGAATCCTCTTCTCACCATTTCATCCAGTTCCCTGCTTTTCCATTTTGAATTTGTCTCTTTTCCCTTTATTTAATTTATTTTTGTCAAGATTCATTTATTTCCTTTGCCCTTCTTTCTCCTCTTTCCCTCCTTTCCAGGAAGGCAGTGAGGCTTTGTTTGAGGCAGGAAGGAAAACTGACTCAAAAAGATTAAATCAAGGAACAGCAGCATTAGACCACATAAAGCTTCACCACTCCCAGCACTTTTTCCCCCCCGCCATGCTATCCCTGTATCTGCAATCTCCCACGAGCTGCCCTTCCTCTATACCTTGTCTGGCTCCACTCCTGAGTTGTATCAAAGAGAAAAACACTTTAAAAAATGGCTTACCAGCATTTCTTCAGTGGCTTGCTGTCCAACCACACTGCAGATATCTCCAAAATTCGCTGCACATACCTTGCAGACAGAATGCAAGAAATAACAACTAAGACCACAGTGTTAATACAGCACAATCAAAGGGAAAAAATAAACAACTTTTAAAACCATAAAAACATGTTTTGTTGTAAAGTCATTATAAGCTATTTTCCCATTCCATCACTTCCCATGGTTTTTAAAATATTATTTTATTTTTCTTCAAAATTAGTCAGTCTTTTTTAATCACAGAAGAACCCCAGAATTTAAATGAAAGGAAAGGAGGATAAAATGCATTTAAAGTGCTGTCAAATTGAAGTACACATGTAGTTATCAAGGGAAATAAGCTATTCAATGGCAGGATGAGACTAAAGCGCAGCCTCCACACCTAAACATAATGGTGGAGTACTGGTTTACTTGATCTTATAGAGCATCTCTAATTCCATCTATGCACAGAGATATGAGTTCAGCTGGCTGATGTTGAATCAGCCACAGTTGGTTCATAGTTCCACAGGTACCAACACAATTATAAGGACATATGCCCAATCACACTGCAGCTATCTATAGTTTAAGGACAAGCAGATTCTTTCTTTGTTTCTAGTAATAAGGGTAGTGATTCTGGAAAAAAATTCTCAGTGTCAACTATTAAAATCTGTGGGAATGAGAGCTGTAAAGAAACTCCCATAGCTTTCACTTATACATGCCACAAATGAGATTTATCAGAAAGGTTTCTCAGTCACACACAAGTTCCAAGCCCATGACAGTCTTTTCACAGATAATCTAGACCAGATGCTCATAATTCATACCTTACGAACATGAAACATCCTGCAGTCACAGCACATCTCACAAAACCTGGGAAGCACAAGTCTTTCTGTGATGTCCTTTCCAACCATGGAGGCCATTTTGCACATAATCTAATGGCAAGAGAGACACTTATCAGAGATGCTTGGACAACACACCATTGTGTCAGTTAAGCAGAGGCTTTTTATAAGTACTCTTCATTCTGATGAACATAATTTTATTGAAAACTGTGAAAAATATTGAAAACAAAACTCCATTTGAATTGAAAAGGTTTGGCCACTGCTGTAAAAAACTGTTTCCCCCTATATTTCCTTGTCATGACACAACTCAGGTGTAGAAGACAGTATTGGTCTTTCCCTAAACTAAATCAAATTGCCAAATAACACAGATAACTGGACTCTCAGAAATTACTCTGTTACCAAATAGACGTCTAAAAAAAAAAAAAAAAGTACAAGATTCTTTCATTACTGAAATACGAAATGTATATATGTACAATTAACAGAAAATTAATGACAATTAATATGCATAAAAGAGTTCTGAGTTCTATATGGTTAAAAATTAATTACAACACTCTACATTGCATACATGCAACTCCCCAACATAAAATTCCGGAAGAAACGTATCATGCCAAAGAAAGAACTCTTCCCTCTAACTGCTCTTTCATTCTGATTTGTACTCAAACTTAAAAGAAAAATCTAAAAGAATTTTATGTTTACCTTTCCCAACCATGTCAGTAGAACTACTTGAATTCATTCTCCTATAATAATAAATGATGGCTTTTCTAACCTCTAGGGGGTTGATGAGCTGCAAAATTTTTGTCAAGTTTCAATACCTTCAAAACCATGAAGACAGATAAAGCTAATCTGCTTATACTGTATTCCCTTATGTAGCTGTAAGCTTCATCAAGAAGCACTAGAAATTTGGTGCCAAATGCAGCACTGCTGGGGCCTGGCTATTATTTATCAGTCCAGCCACAGTAGGAAAGTAAAATGTTAAATGAGGTCTCTCTCAAGCAAAAAAAAAAAAAAAAAAAGAAAAAAAAAAAAAAACAACCAGCAAAAAGCATCAAAATAAATTGCAAAAAATCAAAAGAAACAAAAGGGCATACATCTTCTGCCATTTCTCCTTTATAAATTAACTAATCTGCTTACTATTTTAATTCAACACATAAATTTTAATTATAATGGCTGTGTCTAATGCAAAAAAGAAAACCACCAACCAACCAACCATGAGTTAATACACTCAGATGCTTATTACTTTGTCCAATAAAACAAAACAAAATCAATAAAGAGAACAGACAGCAAAGACCAACAGAACTGAGGCATTAAAGCTTTTGCACTGATGGAAATTTTCCACACAGGCAATTTAAACTCTCATAAAACAAAGAGACAAACCTCCAAAAAACTAAAAAGCCAACATAGCAGATGCTTTACGAGTCAATAAAATGAATCTCCTCCACTGTCTTGTCCAGCTGGGGTGTTTTTTTCCAGCACATATAAGCTACTGAATTTAAATCTCAGAGTGTACAGCACTGACACAGCATAGAAAAAGTTACAGATTTGTCACAGAGATAGAATATATTTTTTTCTCTTTGGTAACAGATGTGCAACTTGGAAACACAGCCACCACCATTGCACTATCAAGCATCCAGGCAAACTTTAGGCTGTTTGATTTGGTACTGCTGACACTTACAGCCACAGCTTCTGTCTTCACATCGTCGTTGCTGTCTGGAGCTGTCAGATCTATCAGCACAGGACACACTTTGGTCTCCACATCATATCTCTCGATGAGTTCTTGCTCCAACAACACTAACAACGCTGCCTGGCTTGTTTTTCTTACCTGTCATGAAAAGACAAAAATCGAACCAAGGAATTCAAAGAGAGTTTTTTTGTTGAAATACATGTGTCCTGTTTTTTGGAAGCTGTACCTGTACACTAACACACAGCAGTACTAACTGCACACAGTGAAAGGTCAAGTGCTCCACCAGTGCTTTCTGCTGTCCTGTGTTTTGGGATGTGTGGAGGTGGACACTTATGTTGCCTTAGCATGACAATATGAAGGTGTTACTTGGGTTCAAACACAGTTTGTTTTAATGTCAAAAAGAAAGAGCTGTCGCGGCAAAGCTCATGCATTGCATGAAGAAAACACAGCACAATTAATGGAGGGTAATGAAGTTCTAAGGAACATCAATTTTACTAAACAAATACTTTTTCTGAGATTAACAAGAAATAGGCTGGCAAGGAATAATTGTGTTTATTTCCAATGCTTTTAAATTCTGATACACAATTTTGCTTAGCCCCATTTAAAAAAAAAAATGTACAAAAATAAGATACCCTTATATCATAGCTGGCTAACCCCTGCCTCTCAAAGGAGTATTTTCATCAGAAGAGAAAACATTACATACAGCAAGAGAGCACATATGCTGCAATGCAGCAATTTTGAAAACACCTTTGAGCTCTTTGTTTCAGAGCTTTGCAGCCCAATGAACTATGGAGTATCAACAGAGGTTAAAACAATGAAAAGAATCACTGAATCTTCTAGCAAGAGAACATCAAACAGAAGTAGGGTTGTTGTATTATACTATGAATTAGCAAAACAACTACTAAGAAAGATAGCTTAGGGTAGCTATTTTTAGCTACACAAATTCTGAAAAGGGCAAGGAAAAAAGTGACAAACTCAGAGGCCTAAAATACTGAAAATCATCTATCAACAAGCATTAATCTAGTCTGAATTGATTGGAGAAGCCTCAAGAAAGCTTTGGACAGGCTATCTTACACCTGCAGAGAAACAAACCACATGAGTTCAACCCAAAACCTTTATTGGACTGATACACAAATAACTGGTCATGAAGGTACATAATGGTTTTAAAAAACTGAATTATATCTAGGACTCAATTTTTCATTACTACTGTGCCTTTTTGCCAGAATTTAACTTACGTAAACTTGTCTAAATGACTGCTTGATTTTGTCCATATGAATACAATACCAAATGAAAGGCCTCAGATCACGACAGATCGTGTCAGATGTAAAAAATTGTCATTACATTTTCTTTAAAAATTTTTCTTCAATATTTTCTTTAAATAAATTCATAGTACCATGTATTTCATGTCCACTCAAAATCCTTATATCCTAAAATATTATGCACTTGTACGATGCTAAATTTAAATGATTTGGCATCACAACAGCTATTTCACCACTAGTGAACTACTCCTAGAAGACACTTACCTGGTTATTCTGGTCTGCCAGGTATCGCACCACAATAGGTAGTAAGTACTTGGAAAAAGCATAAGGGATTGAAGGTCTGTTTTCTTGACAGAACATAGCAATATGAGGCACCTGTTCCATCAGCTCTGCTCGCACTGTTGGCTCTGCAAGGGGCAAAACAAAACCAAAAAAAGGCACAATATATGTTTACCAGCATGCTCCCAGATACTGCCAGAGTAAGCTTTTTACAGTTCTGTACATACAAAGTATGTTCTCAAGTGTTCATGTTGGTGTTTATGGCAAGCTTGATTTTGACCAACTTGTTATGAAACCAGGTAAAACTACACCCTGTGCTGCCAAACTACTAAAAAGTCACATCCCTCATTCTTAGTAATAAAACAAAGAGGTGTAAGAGTGCATTATGAGTATCACTAAACATTATGAGTATCAGAACTGTCTAAACTCCCTATGAGCATCACCTACTTCACAGAAAGCTGCTATGCAGAAAGTCAACCCAGAACTGGTAGCACTATGAGAAGAAAGGAACTGAGGGGGAGTCTGGGCCACAGCCTTTCAGTCAGGAAAGATCCCACTGAGCAGGACAACCAGCCATAACCACAGATGCCGTTTCTCATTCTTTGCTTTTTAAGGCTACTGATGTCATTGTCAGATGGAAAAGGTCCTGCATCTTTCCAGCTGCTTCTGTTAAAGCTTTGAGCTGTGTTCCTCATCAAAGTTGGTGATTATTTAAAAAATACTTAATTCAATTTTTAAATTCAAGAAATGGTGCACTGCCTAGATAAATCCCAATTCCCACAGAACATGCACATTTATCGGGGGGATGAGAGAAGCAGCAAGAGAAACAACACAGGCATGGATTAAATTCCAGCTATTAGAAAAACAGATTCGATTTAAGAAGTAGGACATTATTACATGCCTAATTACTCCATGGGGATAAAAAAAAAAAAAAAAAAAAATCAGAACTAAGTACTTCTGCCCTTTCAGGACTGGCTGACATATGCAGCTACCACTGGTCAACTGATTACCTATAAAAAGACATAACAAACCCCATCAATTACTCTCAAATTATACTAATTTGATTTACAATATTTTAAATAATAAGATGTATATGTCACAGGATAGATACATACACCTTACTGAATTTTTACCTGTTAGTTGTTCAGGTAAAACTTAAATTGTACAACCTGAACCATCTTCCTAGGAATGCAACCTTTTATTAAACAGAAGCATGCAATATGCATTTGTATTTAATATGGTCGATGTGTGCAGCACTTGGCTTTCTTGAACACTGGCTACAAGTGTAAACTCAAGTCTGAATAAAACGTAACAAAGACAAAGCAAGTCCCCTGCTGTGTGCAGTCTTTTCTTCACTGAGGACAATGAGCACAGAAAAGATCACTGCACAGAAAGCAATCAAATGCCTATGGGCTCCAATTCTTTCATTACAGACTTAAATTACTTTTCCTATAGAAAAACATACCAAAGTCAGAGTTGGAGGGGACTTTATAGATCATCAGATTCCAGCCCCTTGGGGTAAGGGTTCCACTAGACCAGGTTGCTCAAAGTCCCATCCAACCTGGACTTGAACACTTCCAGAGACCCTCTATGAAGTTTATAAATTGCTGACCAAGTTGCAAAATACAAAATGAAGTCCCAGATAAATCAACACTGTATAGGTTTGCTGTTCAGTAAAGTAAAAAAAACTTCCAACTTGCTCTGTATCTCTTCCCAAATGTTATCAGGAACACACAGGACAAAAGCCTTTTAATTTAAATTTCAGATGTTCTAACACAAGCGCAGGTTGAACTCCATAAGCAATACAGACATCCTGAAGATGACTGAAGAAGTCAGATCCTAACGAACACTATTCAAACTATGGGCAAGTTTTAGCAGACCTGTGCTAACAAAAATTCACAGCTTAACAAAATGCTAAACTCTAGTCTAGTGATCAAACACTATGTGTGTAGCACTAAACATGACAGCTGACCAAAATAAGCATCTGTAACCAGGACAAACTAATTGTCATTGAAATTATTAATTCTGGAAGTTGAAGTCTCCGTATCATATTCATGCAAAGAAAGAAAATATTCCTATCATAGTAACTCATCCTTTGCTTCTTTATAAAAATTTGCCAGAGCAGTCCTTAGAACACAAGGAAGATAAGCTGCAATTGTTCGTTAGGATGAGGTTTTCTCAGGGTGGGGTGGGAGTGTCAACAAAAGCAGATTAGGAGTTTTCAAGAGTCAAGCTCGCAAAAATATCTGTTTTCTTCCTACACTTAATTCAGTTCTGGTCCTCTTATCTCACAAGGCCTGGCTTCTTCAGTTCTGGAAGAGAGGCTTGAAATGTGCCTGAGAAAGAAGTCCTTTTACATGACAACTTTTACACGTAACTGTGTTTGTTTTCCATCTGTGTGACAACCTGCCCTAAGGTGGCTGAGCTGAAGAGACCCTGCAAACACCCTCCATTTGCAGCTGCCCAGTATCCCCTGAAAGCAGATCAACTACAAATGGAAGAGTCCTTCCTTGCTGAGTACATTTTGAGATAAAGAAAGACATTATCTCGGCAAACAGGCTGTACACAGCCCCTCTGCCAAGAGCAACTTGTTTGAAAAGGCTGTAGATGGTGAACAGAGCAGAATGAGGAACCATCAGGCTGGGCAAGGAGAGATGGGAATTTGATGGACAAGAAATGGGAACCAGTGCCCAAAGCCAGGGCTGGAGGAGCTCATGCCCACCTTTCCCATAAGGCTGTTATTTCGAGACAAGCCCAGGACATGATTTAGGGGTACAAGAGGCTTTATGTCACAACACTTATGCCTAGAATCTTGTTCTCCCTCCTTAGAATTCATGCCTTGTTTTTTACGGCAGATAGAAGATGACTTGGGGGTGGGGCAGAGGGCAAAGGGGATGGAGAGTAAGCCAAATCCATCTGACTGAGGCTGCATGTTTTGGCAGCAGTGCTTCTCAAATGGCTTCTAAATTTGCTTCGGGCAGTTCCCACCCTCCCAGACACAAAACCTGCAGCTTCCATTTATGCCAACGCTACTATTCATGCAGCCAGACAACAAACCGTATCGCAGAACTGATCTGGCTGATGCAGCTTTTGCCTCACCACAGCAGCATCATTAAACAGCAAGAAATGGCACTTAATATTGATCTCCCTGTGCAATCACACAATCCCCTCAAGTAGCAGAACTGTCTGCTGATGGAAGCAAGGAAGTGATGGTAAAAGAGAGTGCTGAGACAGAGGGAAAGAAGAAAAATGCTAAGAAAGCAAATTTATTCCTTTTCCTAGTGTGAAGCTGTGCAAAATGCTCAAGCCAGGCTCTTCACACTGTTCATCTGATCGCAGTCTGATCTCTGTCCTCACTGCTGAAGAAATACCATCTCTGCAATCAAAGCTAACAAGAACTCTGTATTAAGCATATCAAGAGCTGTGTATATGCTTTGGACACTAGGCACTGAAAATGGGCAGGCTATTCCAAAACCTCTTTGATACCTCTACAGTTTGCCCACCCACTGATAAAACAATGGCAACACTCCCTTTCCCCAAATTGACGTTTGCTGTGCAATTGTATTCCCGAGTTTCTTCATGAAGCACTCCAGTAAGAGTGCAGTATGTACCAAAACCATGAGCTCCTCTTTCTTTCAGAACAAGGTTCATCTATTATGCAGAACTTATGTCAGCCACCTGACCATACTAAAGATCTGCAGATGTAAGGTGAGCCCCTTTCTTCCTGAGCTACTAAGTCAGCTCCTGGCTTTGTGAGGAACAGAGACAGATGAGATGATGCAATTAAAGATTTGAAAAATTCATGCCCAGGAACGAATTAGAACTGTAAAGTCACCTTAGTTCTTACATTCCCTAACTTTTAAGTACAAGACTCTGGGATCTTTGTAAGGTCGATTCAAAGCAACAAACAAGGACTGCTGTGTAGGGAACTGGCTGTGTAACACAACACCGCAATTAACCATCAAAAGGCGTTTGTGTTCTTCTGGGGAATTACTGCTGCTATGCAAGAACCTGAACCTTAAGCTTACCAATTTAGATAAGAGCTCAATTCTTCCAAAGGCTGAAGCATATGTTCCAGTGTGTACTGAATAGAGCCTAATCTTGCAGTCTGATGTGGTTACAGTAGAGCTTTTTTTTTGCATTATGTTTCCTTAAAACCCAAACAACAATGCCAAAAAAACCCCACTGAAGTCAGAGAGTTTTCTCATTCCCTTCACCTATTCCTCAGCTTTGTCTTTAGCTTTAACAGGTGGCAGCTCCAAACAGGGATTCCAGGAGGCTTCAACACGTGACAGCGTCTGCCATTTCAGTTTAAACACCCCTGTTGTTTATAATCAAATTTATAGCTTGGTCATTTGGTTGGTTTTGGCTGGGACAGCGCTCATTTTCTTCATGGTAGCTGGTATGGGGCCATGTTTTTGATTTTTGCAGGAAATAGTGTTGATAACTCAGGGATGTTTTAGTTATTGCTGAGCAGCACTTACACAGAGCAAGGGCCTCTTCTGCCTCTCACCCCACCCCACCTGCAATCAGCTGGAGATGCACAAAAAGCTGGGATGGGACACAGCCAGGACAGCTGACCCCAACTGACCACAGGGACATCCCAGACCACACGGTATCATGCTCAGCATATAGAGCTGGAGGAAGAGGAGGAATGGGGGGAAGTTCAGAATGGTGGCATTTATCTTCCCAAGTCAGTGCTTATGCATGATGGATCCCTGTTCTCCTGCAGATGGCTGAACACCTGCCTGTGCATAGGAAGTGGTGAATTAATTCCTCTCACATTCGCAGTGAGGACATGAGCATTAACCTGGGTTGTTATTTTCCTTACTCTTAAGGCAGCTTAAACACTGTTTCCAGCATAAATCCAAAATATGGCCCCATGTTTGCTACTAGGAAGAGAATTAACTCTACCTCAGCCAAAACCAGCACAGTTATCAACACAATGAACAGAGCACAACAGTTGCATGCAGCTCCTTAAAGCATAAGCTTGTCCAGATGGGGAATAGGTGTGCACTCGGTATTTTTTGCACTGTACAATGCAGTCAGAACCAGGCTTTCACACAGTATAAACAAAATCCGGGTGGAGAAATTCGCTTCACATCAAGTTTCTATTTTAGGCACTCTGGAAAAATCTCAGTACAGTTAGGTTCTATGTAACATTTGCCTGGAACAGTATTTTTCCGTTTGGCAGAGGAAGTATTTTTAAATGCTGATCCTTTCAAACTATCTCCTGAAAGTACAAGTCTATTTATTCCTTAAAGTAACAATCTACTAAAAAGAACCGCTATAATTTGTTAGAACAAAAACTTTTAAAATAAATATTAATATGAAAGACTAGACTTCCATACTCATTAGCATTTTATTTCACTCTGTCATATCTTGTGCATTATCTAGATACAGAATTACACTGAACTGAGTTTTAGAAATCAAGCAAAATTAGGAGAGTGACAGAAGACAATGAAAATAGCTTCCATTTCTTCTGTTCATGAAATGATTTTGAAAGGAAATTTCCAGAATAAAATTACACGGTTCTACCTCTTTCCAATACCAGACCACACAAAACCACCAGTATGTTCAAATCAACATCTCCAGAACCTCGGCAAACTTTTTTCTGCATAAATAAACTCTCTGTTTTAGCTATCTCACAAATGACCATTCAAATCAACATCCTAAACTGACTCCAATATCATAGAAGTAATTAACTGTTTCTTCTTCATCCTTGAAAAAACACATTTCCCCTAAAATCTGACACCATCTCGCATGCAAAGTGCCAGCATGCTCACTTAGCTACTCCCAGCACATACACTCAGCTTGGATACATAAATGTGTAATGTTTATTTTATCCCTGGTGAGGCTTCACTTCACTCTCCATTCCACTTCAGCTATGAGGAAGTAAAGCACCACCCTTAGCTGCACACTGGAAATTAAAAGGGGATTATTTTAGAACTGCACAGTATAATACCAACTAATTGCTTCAGAGCAGTTATTTGTAAATCAAGTCATTATTCCAGGGCCACTCCCCAACTAGATTTATTTCACAATGCTTTATTCTGCAGCAATGTACAGTATTTAGAAAAAAGTCTGCAAGGCTTTCATTATCCCAATATGACCATTCTAGAATACAAGCAGCAGTGAATTTATACTGTACTTGTGAGCAGTTTTAAGTTTTTTGTGTTGTAAAACTGTATATGAAGAACAACCACTGATGATGTTAAAGCTGCTTTAACTGACAATTTTTATGAATGTTTTAATTTAAGTACATCTGAGTATTATTAATTATTGCCCTTTGTTCTTACTAAAGGTTGTGAGCAACAGGGAAAGGCCTAAGTGCATGGCTTTGCATTAACACTCTCATTCTATAAAAATAATTAATAAAATCACTGAATATCTTGAGTTGGAAGGGACCCACAAGGATCATCAAAGTCCAACTCCTGGACCTGCAGAAGACCACCCTCAAGAGTCATACCATGTGCCTAAGAGGATTGTTCAAATGCTTCTTGAACTCTGTCAGGCTTGGTGCTGTGCCCACATCCCTGGGGAGCCTGATCCAGTGCCCAACCACTCTCTGGTTGAAGAACCTTTTCTTAATATCCAACCTAAACCTCTCCCCTCCCTGACACAGCTTTATCTATCAACCTTCTTTCCCCAAATACAATCTTCCCTTTCCCTCTTTTTTTCCTTCTAGAGACACCCTAATTTTCCCTTTCAATTTCTTTCATTTTCAGTTTCATCTTTCTCTCTGACCTCTTTCAAAGATAAAAGCTAGACAAGTGGAAATACACTGTAACCAGAGCCCATTCCTTTTGGTTCAGGAGCCCAGCAGAAAGGCTGATGTGTCTGACGTATGTGCTGCTTCAGCAGTCAGGTTCTTTTCTCCTACTAACCAGAAATGGATTTCATTACTGACTAGCAGAGCAAGGAGTGAAACACAGACTAATGAGGGAGCAAAAAGTCACCATTAATCACCCATCAGATGCATGGGAAGACAAAAGAGGTCTACATCAAGCAGAGGAAAAAATTCTTAGTGTAGCACGAGGTGGGAGATGAGGTATGGAAAATCCTGAAACATGGAGATGCAGAAGGGAAGAAAATGCAGCTGGAGATACTGACAGCTGGGAAAGGCAAATATTAGCATTCCCATTAGTATTGCTTACATGTGAAGATTTTTGTTAAATGAAATGCTGCAGTATGTGCTGTTTGACAGGTAATGTTGGCATGTCTCAGTATAAGAGCAGCAGTAATTGAACCTACACTAATAAAACCATTTAAGCACACTATTAAGTAATTAGGGTTGTGAGGCCATCCACATTAAGCCTGATTATAGAGCTTCAAAGCTTAATGACCAATTAGCCTAATAATTATTTTCAAAATCAAATTGTTTTGGAAACTGCATTCACAACTGATTCTTTACAGTAAAGAGACTACTTTTCATTCAGAAGAAAAACATTCCAGTTGGCTATATTCTGACAAATAAGCACCAGCTCTTCTGGATGTCATTTTGTTTTTCCCCCATCATTTCTCTAGAAAGATATCTATGTGTATCTATTACACATCTGTTTTAGAAATGAAGATATAGACTCTCACTTTTGAAGAAACTTCAGAAAATAAGATCTAAAGCTTTTGAAACCTCTTGCACACTAAGCAGAAGACCAATCATGCAACAATTCTGGCTGGGGCTAACTTTCAAAGCCAGTTAATTGCACTTCAGCACACAATGCTGAAATCTTGTATCATCTAAACCATTCACAAGCCGGTACCAAAAAAAAGTTTGAATTATACTAATTTATTTACGTGAAAAGATCAGACATAAGGCCCTTGTTCAAGCTCTCACAAGCCTGTGGCTAGTCTACATTTGAGAATGAAGAAGACTCAGCTGTCTTAACACAAAGATAAGCATTTTTAATCTAACATGGATTTATGTGGGATAATTTCACATTTGCCAAGTACTAGGCTTCTGTGCCAAAATGCTTCTTGGATTGTACAGATTCAAAGACACCATAAAAACATCTAAGTGGGAAGTCATACCTAACATCCCTAAAGAAACAGAGAAATTACAAAGTGATTAAACAGCAGATTCAAAAGCAATACAAGGTATCTCACCTGTCACTACTACTCTAGGAAACTCAGTACCAAAGACAGTAAAGAAGTCCAGAGTTTAGGACTGAAAAGTACCCAAATCCCACAGCAATATCACAGATTTAACAGCAACACCCAACCACAGCAACAAAGACAAACACTGAAAGTCTTCCAAGCATATTTGGAGAATAGCTTTCTTTAGCAAGTAAGGGCCTTGAGGGCAGTAGATTTATTCCCCAAATGCCACTGATGGGTTTCCTCCATGGAACAGCTATTCTGTGCTGCCATGTACATGCAACAGCAGCACATGATACCTGGGCAGGGTAATTCCTGTGCTCTGCCAGCACTGGGAGCAGCTCATTTCCAGTACCACCTGAAGTGGGTATTTTTTCCCCGTAGAAACACACTGGTGATCTTAAGGCTGCAAATGTAAACTGGAATGAATTCAGTAGAAAGAGTCCAAACTACCCTGTCAGGAGAAGATACTTTGTATCATCTGTATGTGCAGACACAATTGTAATCAAAACTCTCCTTCACAAAATACATTTCACTTCAGCTCTATGCAAAGAGTGCAAATGAGTTCCCATCAAAAGCAATTTCCATGAGATTTTTTTGACAAAAAGTTTTTATAAAACCAGTTTTAGAGCTGGTATTTGCCTTTGCCATTATACCTCAAAAATTTGTCTTGGCTAGCCAGCTGGTATCTCAAGATATTATGTATCATAGCAAACCACAGTCTCATTTGTTTTTTTGAGCCTTCCATCCTACAACCAAAACAAACCAAACCTGAAAAAAAAATCTAAAAAAATGCCAAAAAACCCAAAACCACAAACCCAAACAATTTTAAAAGAACATGAGACTGCTTCTTTCTCAAGCAAAGACCATGTCTGAAAAACATCAGCCCAAGACAGCTAGTATTTCTAGCTCACTGCTGTACCTCTGTTTTAGAAATCAGCATCACTAGCCCAGAAAGAAAACAGATATTTTGTATCCTGGGTACATTCTTCACTTCCAACCTCATTATACCAACTACTAGGGGAAAAAAAAAAAACCAAAAAAACCTTGCTTTCTTGATTTAACAAGAGAGGAAAAGGAGCTCCAAATGTTAAAGGAAATGGTGAGAATACTTGTACTTAGTCATAGTTTAGTTTGACTTCCAAGTTTGGTTTTTTGGTTTTTTTGTTTTTTTATTTAAGCATTTAAACGTGAAGTTTTGACTCCAGGATGGCTCTAACCATAAAAACATCTTGCTCTAACCAAGCAAGTTACACACAGACACTTTTACAATGTTTTCTTATTCCAAATTCAGGGGCTTTTATGTTTTACAGACAAATTGGGAAAAAAAAAAATCATAAATGGAAAGAAGCATCAGGCAAGACAAAAATAAGCCTAACAATAACAACCTTAAACATACACACACACACAAAAAAACTAAAACCCACACAACAAAACCAAAACCCCAAAACAAAAAAATAAACAAAGCCCACTGTGCTATAGTATGAATAATAGTCTAGCTCATATATTAAGATACAACACAGATCTAGTTCCCTAATGAATTTTCACACGGCTTAAAACACAAGGATATTCTAATAACCTGTCTTACCGAAACCAGCCAAGTCCAATACTGCAACTGCTCGAGGCACAAGACTCACAGTTAAGTTTGCAGAAATTTAATTTGTGGGGCAGCTGCAGAATCCAGTGCTACTAGTTTGGCAGATCTGAGACAACTTCTACAATGCAGGAAAAGCCTGAACTGCTGCTTTTACTGACGCTGAGAAAATATCAACCCTGACTAAAAATGTACCCCACCCTTGTTAAAGGCAACAAATTGATTTGTGCTCAACTCTTGGCTTCCACTACATTTCTGCTTAAATAAACTTCAATTTGACACACTTAGTTGGTCACCAATGAAAAGCCTAAGGCTACAAGTTGCTGCAAGAGGCCACTTTCCCTTGGACACATCTGTCCTATTTTCAAAATTGAAGTGGAGCTTCAGAAAGTTTCTGATGTTCAAAACTATTCACAGGGCCACACAAAGAGGCAACTGTATATGCAGATTTCAGAAGCAGAGCTTTGCTAGGATAGCACTCTATAAACAGTAGCATGCCACTGTTCTCAATTAAAGACACATTTTATTTTAAGTGAATAGTGACTTTTTTTCCCTTTTAAAGAATCCTTGGAGAAGTACTCAATACAATTATGTAATGCTTACAACGGGCTAGTTTTCCTGGCTAAACAAGGGTATTCCCTCAGAAAAATAAAAACATGCATTTTAAATTAAGACAGTAATGACAGAATTACAGAAATCAGCAGAGTAATTTTTTACCCTTGGAAAGCATTATCTTCTGCAGTTCCAGAAGGGAGGAAAACCTAACAGACATTAAATAGAAGACACATTTTCTTCTCACTCAAGATTTAACACAAGTTTCTGTCCATGCACTCCAACAATAACAAAGGAATGACTAGCTCTTTTCTGATGTTTTGCTGTTAAAGACTTTCTTCTTTCTGGTGTTTCAAGTCTATCAGCTATATTGAAATCAAGCCCTTAATTCTTTCTAGAGTATCTTTAAGCCAGAATTTTGTCACAGCTCTGTCCGCACCATTTTTCCCTTCATCCATTCCCCCATCACTTTTTAAGCACTCCTTTTCTTTTACATTCGTTTTTCATTATTCTCTTGTTTTTGCCTTTTATTCCAAACCACCCAGCAGTCCCAATATATTGATTAGCAACAGAAACACTGGATCTACAAAGCCCTGCTAGTCCTAGGGAGGAGTGTGTGCAGCAAGCTCACTACGCTGGACTTCAGGAGAGCAGACTTTTGGCATCTTCAGAGATCTGCTTGGTTGAGTACCATGGGATAAAGTGCTGGAGGGAACAGGTGCCCAAGAGAGTTAGTTGATATTCAAGGGTCACCTCCTCCAAGCAGAGGAGCGATGCATCCCAACAAAGGAGTGGTCAGGCAAAAACACCAGGAGGCCTGCATGGATGTACAAGGAGCTCCTGGACAAAGCTAAGCAAAAACAAAGCCTACAGAGGGTAGAAGCAAGGACTGACAGCCTAAGAGGAACACAGAAAACTGTACAAGCTGCCAGGGATCAGGTTAGGAAAGGCGAAGTCCTCAAAGAGTTAAATCTGGTCAAGGATGTCAAGGGCAACAAGAAGAGATTCTATAGGTACACCACTGGTAACAGGAAGACTAGGGAAAACAGGAGCTCTCTCTAGAACAAAGAGGGAGACCTGGCTACCCAGAACATTGAGGAGGCTGAGGTACTCTGACAATTTTGCCTCAGCCTTCAGTGACAAGTTTCCACCTGGGTCACAGAAGGCAAAGGTGGGGACTGGGAGAATGAGGAACTGCTCACTGAAGATGATCAGGTTCAAGATCATCTAAGGAACCTGAAGGTGCAGAAGTCCATGGGACCTGATGGAATGCATCCACAGGTCCTGGGGAACTGGCAGAAGAAGCAGCTAAGCCACTGTCTATCGTATTTGAGAATTGTAGCAGTCCAGTGAAGCTCCCACCAAATGGAAAAGAGAAAACAAAAAAAGACACAGGGAACTGCAGGCCAGTCTCACCTTGGTGCCTGGCAAGATCATGGTACAGATCCTCCTGGAAACTGTGAGAGGGGACATGGAAAATAAGGAGGTGATTGGTAAGAGCCAACACAACTTCACTACAGTCAAACCATTCCTGGCAAATTTGTTGGCTTTCTACAGTGGGGTTTAAGTGTGGGTGGATAAGGAAAGAGCAATTAATATCACATACCCAGACTTATGCACAACATTTGACACCATCTTGTTATGTCCTTGTTGTTAAATTGGAGAGACATGGACTTGACAAATGGGCCACTCAGCAGATAAACAACTGGCTGGATGGTTGCACTCAAAGAGTTGTGGTCAGCAGCTTGATATCCAAGGGCAGACCAGTGACAAATGGAGCTCCTCAGGGGTCAATACTGGGACCAGCACTGTTCAACATCTTTGTTCAGGACATTGGGATGGAGAGCACCCTCAGCAGGTCTGCCCACAACACCAAGCTCTGTGGTGTGGTTGACAGGCTGGAGGGGAGGGACAGCATCCACAGGGACCTCTACATGCCCGAGAAGTGGGCCCACATGAACCTCATGAAATTCAACAAGGCCAAGAACAAGGTCCTGCACCTGGGACCACCACCCCTGGTACTAATACAGGGTTAGTGCAGAATGGATTGAGAGCAGCCCTGAAGAGAAAGACTTGGAGGTGTTGATTGATGAAAAGCTTCTGATGAGCCAGCAATGTGCACTTGCAGCCCAGAAAGCCAAACATATTGTGAGCTCCATTAAAAGCAGTGTGGCCAGCAGGGCAAGGGAGGGGATTCTGTCCCTATAATCTGCTCTGGTGAGATCCCATCTGGAGTGCTGCACCCAGCTCTGGGGTCCCCAACATAAGAAGGATGTAGACCTGCAGCAGTGAGTCCAGAGGAAGGCCATGTGACTGATCAGAGAGCTAGAGAACCACTCCTATGAGAAAAGGCTGATTGAGCTGGGGATGTTCAGCCTGGAGAAGGCTCTGGGGAAACCTTACTGCAGCCTTCCAGTACCTGAGGAGGCCTGAGAGCTGTAGAGGGACTTTTTACAAGGGCACGTAGTGACAGGATAAGGCATAATGGCTTCAAACTGAAAGAAGGTAGGTTTAGATTAGATACAAAGCAGAAAGTCTTCACTATGAGAATGATGAGGCACTGGAACAGGTTACCAGGAAGTTGTGGATGCCTCATGCCTGGAAGTGTTCAATATCAGGCAGGATGGGGCTTTGAACCACCTGGTTTTGTGCAAGGTGTCCCTGTCCACAGCAGGTCCCTTCCAACCTAAACCATTCTCTGATTCTATGATATTTGCACTGTGCTTACCAATTCTTGCTGCTTCTCTTACCTTCACATCTGATTGCCCAAAAAGGTCTAAAGGAACAACTTCAGCATTTAAATTCTCTCAAAACTTACTGGAGTTTTGCACAGATGGCTTTCAAGTTTATTTTCAGGGCAAGAAACCAATCTTTATCTACAAATCTAAAATAATCATGTAGATCTCGTGAGTAGCAAAAGTACGTAATAAAAGTTACTAAAAAATGTACTGCTGGAAAGCTGCAGTGCTACGTTTTGAAGGGGTGTAATTCTGTTGATGAAAATAGTAAGGAACAAAGTCACCCTTAAGGGATGATTTAGAAAAATTAGATTTTACACTATTTTATTGCATTTGGAGAAGCCTAATTTGAATATTGGAAGACGAATATATTGGTCCTGTGCTGAACACAGATTCAGCACCTCTGACTTTCCCACACTAACCCAGTAAAATGTTTAATGCTACCTACCTGAATCATCAGCTAATCTGCTGATTCTCTCCAACACAGCAATACAATCTCTCTCATCATCACTGACTTCCTTCAAAGTGTCCAGCAAACTTCGAGCCACCATTTGCCTAGTTTACAAGAAAAATTAAAAATCAGCATTATTTGTGTCCAGAAATACAACTAAATCAAAATGTTGTGCAATCATACAAGTTTTTTTACACCAAGTAGAATTTTACATATAATTCACTTTTAAGTCAGTAAATTTAGTTAGCCCTGCTTTGGGAATTCTTACTTCTGATACCTGGCATAATCTTAGAGAACTGTTAGCTTTAAATGTAACATTAAAAGTATTCCTTTCATTTACAAGGATAAGAGAAACCAGCTACCAAGACCAGAATAGTAATCATCTGCTGAGTGGGCAAACAGGAGCTGAATGTTAGGAAGCCAGAATCAGCCTTCCATCCTCATCTCTGAATTCCTTAACTTGTTCCATACAAAGCAAAATAACACTACTGTCGTTAAATTGTTTTTAAATAGAATTCTGACTTATTTCACAAAAGCATGAACACTCAAGCTGAAGATTTCCATACCAATGGTGACATTTAAAAGTCAAACTTCATTCAAATGCTATGTATTTATACTGTGAGCAGTGGGTACATACTGTGAAAATAACATGTACTAGCCAACCCATGTGTACCTCAGATGCATTAAGCAAAGTAGAAACATTAAGAAAACATGAAATAATCAACTTAGTTACTACCTTGAATGTACAAGAAAATATTCTGTGGATTAATTTGTGAGTGATATGATATAGTCAGATTTGGGATTTTGTCCTCCAAGGTTCTGTTGCAACTTATGGTACAAAGTCATACCCATCAGGTACCCAGAAACTCCTATAAACAAGGCAGCTGGAAATGTGTGGCAATCAATCTCTCTCCTCAACAACAGCCTGCAACAGCGTATTTTTCACCTTTTGGATAATGTGAGTTTGAACATCAGTTCAGAGAGCTAGCAGGATTATCCCTGGATAATGGAATGGGAATGGGCCAAGGAACAGTGTCAAGACACTAGTAGATCTGGTGATGCCCTGGAGCAAGTCAACAAAATGCTGAAGCACTAAGTGCCAAGTGCCAGGTATTGTCAGGACTGAAGGACAGAAAAACTCCTAGGATGCAGCCGAGGTAGAAGCACTTTTGACAAACAGCAGTGCTGTAGACAAGAGCAGAGGCATACCTAAACTTTATCATGTTCACTACAAACGGTGAACATGAGCAGTCGTCAACAACTGGTAAGAAGACAGATGGTTACATTCCTAGTGCATGACGGAAGCTTGAGAACTTCTTAATTCTATGCAATCAGAGAAAGGCAGAAGGTTTCCACGAATTCCCAAAGCTAAGCAGACATTTCCATTTTCTCCAACTGAAAATCAGTAATTTAAATATTTCACAATAGCCACTCGCAGTACTATCTTAAACTAAACTGTTTGGACATAGAGATGTATAAAATCTTCTAAAAAACAAACTGAAGAAACTGTTTGCCTTTAGCAAATTTCCTCTCCCTCACTCTTTTCAACTTGACAGAAGTACATCATCCCTCAGCAGAGATCTTTATATGCAGTTAAAATTCAGCCATCAAACTCCTAACAGAGGGAAACAGACTGCGTGACACACTAACCTAGAAGTAGAGTTGACTTGGTCTTTTAAAGGGCTGGACACCTCTGAAAAGAGAAGAGGAACAGATGAAGCAATTTCATAAACCAGCCTGTAAGCACATGTGTCTCCTATGTATTAAATGGAGTCTTGGAAAGTCAGAGACAAGTCAGCTAACCCAGTAAGTCTCAGCAAGTAAGGAACCACAGTAAACAGCACTACAACCCACTTAATAAACAGCTCAAAACCCCATCTGACTCCTGGGGACTATGGAATTGCTCTCTACTATGCCGGCAGTTTTGAGAAGATGCTCATCACCTCATAGAGCTTTGTTAGCAATATCCTGGACTACAGTGACTGAATCTCATGGTGTCTTCACTAGCTCCTCTGAGCTGGATACATGGCTATGCAGAAGGCCATAAACCTGCTCAAGAGGAGGAGATGAAAACAGAAATCCAAACCTGAAGTAGATTTGACCTATCTATTAAACCCACTCAACTTGTTCTGCACACTGAATGTAGAAGATGGCCCACATACAAAGGAATCAATGGATCAACTTTTACATTAAGCAGATTCTGGTAAAAAGCAAACCAACAAAGGACATCAGGGTAAGTTAAGCCCTCTTTAGCAAACCTAACTGGGTAGGCAGCCAGTAATCACAGATTAAATTCTTAACTCACTCCATTGATTCGTTCATCCATCCACCCTGTGTTCTGGGAGATGATGGCCACTCATGTTCTCCAAACATTATAGGCTGTGATCTAGTTCTGCCACTACCCCAACAATCCTCCAGAATTATTCTTGTCTCGGAAACATTAACACAGGACACACCTAAACCTTCTTAATATTTGGCACAAGTTGAGAGCTGGCACATGGGCCAACTACTGCAGAATGACTTGAGCCTTGTAAGCTCACACTTGGTGCCCTGACTAGCAGTCTGATCTTCCTTCTTGCCAGTCAAAAAGCCTACAACAGAGGATGCAGTGAAATCCCAATGCAGAGCACCATAACATAAGACAAGCAGTAACAACTTGCCCTACAACTTGCCAAGTGAGTACCAGGTGAGCATTTCTGAATTTTTAACAGAGGAGCTCTAAAGGATGATCTGTCTGGTCTAGACACAGACAAAACAACAAAAATAGGTGGACATGCTTCATGCTGCAGAGGCAAGGAGGTATCTCCTGCAATGGGGAAAAAGGTGTGCAGCAGGTTTTCTCCTAGGGATAATGACAACACGTTTGCATAAACTGCATTCTAACAGGGTGTAATACTCCTTCAAGTGCCTCTGTGACACACATTACTCCACCACCATTAATGATGACAATATCACGATTTGAACAGCAAATATTCTGTTAATGTACATTATTTACAGTTAATGGAGGCACAATTTGGGACAAGTACTTCCAGTACTATGTGCAGAAGTGAAGGATATTTAGCAGAATTCAAATCTTCATGAGCCTGTCCAACATTAGGAAAAACTGATAGTTAGGAGATCTTGTAGGCACACTTAACTGCAATTAACAGCAGGATAAAATGGGAATAGATCACAAACACCCTGCCTTTATGCCCACATGCAGGTGACAGGTATTTTGAAGACTGTACACATTTTAACATAAACTTACAAGATAAACTTTCTCAAGCTATATTGTTATATTTAAGTAATTTATTTGGTATACCAGGATCTGCAAATTTATGTGCAAAAAAGCCTGTTTTGAGGTTTGTTTCATTTTTTACATTTTATTCTTTGACATACAGTAGGATCAGAAACACAAAAACAGAGTAAAGTTAGACATTAGGAGAAATAACCTAATTTATACTAAAATTATGAGAAATGTCCCTCACAGGACAAAGCCAATATAGACCTGCATGTCTTCAGCATGAGTTTAGCATTTCCTTACTGTCAGTACTCAAAGACCCAAAGAAGAAACTACACAGGGCTAGGCCTGCAGAGACAGAAGGGAAGCAAGTGGGGAGAAAAACAACTGCAGCTGTGGACAACCAAATTCTCAATTAACTTGCCGGTTATAATCTGATCACACCTAAATGAAAATAAGGCAAGGTAGTCTTGACATCCCACATATTGTACCAAACACCCTTTAGAGAGCCTTTTCATATACATTACAGCAGGGATCCTGTAACTACAGCATTCTTCCATTTTAGTGTGGGTACTTTATGCATGCAAGTCCCAGTTTTGAAATACACAGTGAAATGACGCTCCTATGAAAGTGTTACTTATAACCTGTATGTGAGTACACACTTATGCTTAATCCCTCTATGAGATTCAGTATATCCTCACTTACTGCTGTTCTATGAGTATTTTAAGTCTGATTATCTCCAAAAAACTTTTTCAAAGGACATCAGGTATTCTCCCAAGTGAAAAGCAAAGAAGTACTTCAGTACACCCTAAACCAGTAAAAATGTAAACCATAACATACCAGAAGTTGTCACAAAGCAACTTCTTCCACCACTTCAGAAGCTGTTAAAGGATTCCCTACCTCTGTCTTTTTTTCAGTTCATCCTATCAAAAATCTTATATATTTAAACAAAGACATTCCTACTTCCAAGCCCATCTCCTGAAATTGCAGACATTGATCCATTTCCATCTCAGAAAAAGTGGCTGAGAAATCATGAGTGCTCAAGCAATCCACTTAAAGGAGACTTGACTTCTGCAGTACTTGTTAAAAATCCTTCATTTTAATCATTCAATACAATCACAGACTGTGATTGTATATGATGCACAGGTACATGACTAATCAGATAGAAAAGGATAATAAAACCAAATGCAAGAGAAATAATACCTAAATGAAATTTAAAGATAAAAACCTGCCATACTAAACGCAAATTCATCCAATTAAAGGCGAAAAAAACCATCTAACCCTAATTTACCCAGACTCAGTGATTATATTTCAAGAGTTTGGGACGTGTAATTTGAAGCTTCCACAGAAATGCAGGTTCCAGGTCATAAAAAACAACCAAAACATTAACTCAATCGTAATACTTAAAAAATGTTAAACTACTCATTAGTAATTGAATGTGCTTATACCATACTAAGAGACATAAGAATAAACAAATGTAATTTATCTTTTTCCTATTAAATGCTCCAGTTCCTCTGCCTAGCAAAAATCCCTCCTATTATTCCTGAGACTGACTAATGCTGAATCATCATAAACTGACTGCAGTAGTCACTATCATTTATTGTCATCTAAGTGCTACTCACACTTGTATCACTACTAATTATCATTTGCTATTTCCTATATTTTCTTATGCTACATAACACAATAGGCCTACAAAGAAAGCTAGGATTAAAAAAAACATACTTGTACCAGCAAAAATAGTACAAACAATCAAACACAGGGGGGGCGAAAAAAAAGTCAGGAAAAACTGCAGTTACTCTGACTACCTTCCCCTGCAGTAAACACAGGATGCATAAAGCTGGACAGAGTAATTAAAAAGATTCCAAGCTTATGTATCACCATACCCAATGCAATCCATACTGAGAAATCAGATAGAGTTTTTTCTTAGGTGGGGAAGAAAAATATTCATACCAGCATTCTTGGTTAAAATTCAAGAGACCCAACTTGTTTCTGGGTTTATTCTCCTCCCCACTGGCTTTTATTGCGTAATTGTCACCTAGAGCCCTAAAGGCTCCTCTTCCCTCCCTCCCCATGAGAAGTCAAAACATGAAAAAACTCTCTCCTGGTAGTCAAACTGCCAATTTTATCTTAAATTGCAAAATAATACAAACTTTGGATTTCAGGGAAAAAAACGTGAAGATGTGGCATTTCAGAACTCATCTGTGCATACAGCTTTATGCAGGTTATAACAAGAGAAACCACTCTGCAATTTTCAACTTCGATTCAATGGTATGTTCATACATGTAGTGTGGAATTTTAAGTACAGTTCACATGACTAAAGTTAAGAACAGGACTAAGTCCTTTCTGAACCCAGGCCACGAACAACAAAACAGAGGCTATCCTACTGGGTGGTTGATCATAGACTTTCCTTTTGCATATTACTGTATTAAGAATTCAATACTGAAGCAAACACACATCATTAAAAGCTTACTTGAAGCCCAAATGAAACTACATTCAAACAAAATACCAGAAAAATCTCCATCTTAACACATTTTACACATTTCTGTGATCTCTAACTGTTTACAGCTCCAATTAAAATAAACCACGTGTTTAAATTTCTCCATGTGAGTGCATGGTGTCTGAGTGCAAGCGGATCGGGGGGGATGTGTGGCTCTCTGAGGCATGCTACAATACCTGTGCTTATAAATAAAGAACTATCTTAATGGCATTACAGAAATAAAAAGAAGAAAATGCAGAACACAGTATTAACTGGGCAAGGTCACTTTCAATAATCAGAAGCAGCAAAACTCAAACTGTAAACTACAGGGGAGATTCATTCTGAAGTACAGTTCTTGGGTTTCTCTGGCAATCTATAGTGCTGCTCATAATGTTCTCCTGACCTTTCATGAAGTGTTTTCTTAAACTCACTTTCACACAGAGTTGTGCCAATGGCAGTGTTAGCATCTGCAAAAAAACCTAAATGATGTGGTCCAATTATTGAAGAAGTTCAAAAAGTCCTTTACTGCAGTTGGTTAAAAGGTGAGCAAATGTTTTTCTGTTATCATTAATATTTTGCTCTAAGTAGGCGAAGAATGAGCAAACAGAAGGAGGGGTGAAAACTGAAAAGTTTCATAACAATGGGTTTTTTTAAACTATTTGTATTCCATGCAAATTAACTCCAGTCATTTGAATCAGATGAATAGTTTGCATACCATTAG
The DNA here is from genome assembly GCF_008360975.1 of Lichenostomus cassidix. Lineage (NCBI taxonomy): Eukaryota > Metazoa > Chordata > Aves > Passeriformes > Meliphagidae > Lichenostomus > Lichenostomus cassidix. The sequence continues at coordinate 100,445,587 of NC_139482.1, read as the reverse complement.
CCAGACAGGACATTTAGAAAGCATACCTGTTAAATATGTTCTCACTTGCAGCGTACTTGTCCAGTCTTCCCAAAGGCGTCAACATTTCATCTTGTGAGACAAAGTCCAGGGCTGAAGGTATAATAATCACATCAGACTCTGAGCTGTAGTCATCCACACCAACTATCAGAGACATCAGAAATATTCCTTATAATCACAGTAGTTTGACACTAAAATGATGTCTGTTGTTGGTCTGAAATACAGAAGTCTAGGCAAGGTCCCATTATTTAGTAATTGTACCACATTGTTCCCACCAGCTTCCCCAGCCCCCATAAAGTCTTGTCTATACAAGTGTGACTGATGATGTATAAATGGTTTTGAGTCATTTTCTCTAAATTCCCAAGGAAGATGCATCACTAAACTACTTAAATATTTTTATACCTTCTATTTTTCTCAAGCAAATGACTTATCTAATTGTAAAGTCAGCTTTTTGAAGACACATACTTAAATCATAGCTGCAGTTAGCCCAGAGATAGAGTTTATACAACATGATCTAACAGACAAAAAAGACTTTGTTCTAAAATAGAAAAACCTAAATTAAACATGTTAAAGAAAAAAAATCTGTGTGTTTCTAGATCTGAAATACCAAATTAAATACCAAATGAAACAGGCACAATTCACTTACTGCATAATTATTAACCAGCACATCAACAGGGAACTTCATATACACAGACACCTTTAGCAACATAGAGCCAAAGAAGTGGAAAGAGGTCCTATCTGTTCTGCAGAGCTGCTTAAGAATTAGGATTTGAATTACCACCTTTTTATTTTCCATATGCCCTCAAAACTGCTCTAAAACTCAGTCTCATAGCAAACACAAACTTCGTGCTGCAAATGCAATCACTTTTTTGAAAGAACTATGCTGGGTCACCTCCATTAGTCCTGAAAATACAACACTACAGCACACCACCCCTATTCTTCAGTCTAGCCAAATCTCCCTGAAATGCCTTTTCAAAACTTGCAAATGGAGAAGATCCAAAGACAGATCTACAAGTCCAACAATGACTTGTTTAATGAACTCCACAGAAGGAAATAAAAAGATTATTGTCCTCTTAATTCTCATACAATTATGCTGTGCTACATAAATTGCTAACCAGGCATTGTACCATTATTTTCAACATTCAGAATACATAAGTACCTACCACTGCCTGAACATCTTCCTTACCATACTTCAAATGTCAAAAGACAAACACTGAGCTCTGGGAGAGTAGTATTTTTAGACATAAACTAAGTTAATGGCACCCTTTTACCAACAAAGTAATTCTCCCATACATAGAGAATCCAAGGAAATCAACTGGTCCCATTCCAGCACAAGGGACCAAATTTTGCAGCTGCTGATAAGACGCAAAATTCTCGTCAGAAATCAAATGAAAAACTGATGGGGAATGAGCAAGTGTGTAAGAACAATCTGGGACATGGGAGCAAGGAAGAAAGTGTACCAGGAGCCAAAGTAAATGCAAGAGCAATCTGAGGAGAGGAATTAGTAGTGTTACACATGTCTAAGGTAGAGGATAGAATAACAAACTGCAAGGGGAGGAAGGGAAGACTGAAAAGAAAGATCAGCTGTAAAAAGCTATTGCAACACAAAGGGAAAGCGTTTAGCAACTCCAGGTTTACATAACTGTTTGAACTTGTGTTTGGTTTGGGTTTGTGGATTTGTTTGGGTTTAATTTTTGTGGTTTAGTTTGGGCTTTTTGCAAGAAACGGTTTTATTTTCACAGGAAGTAGGGGGCGAGTAAAAACGCATTCATAATGCAAGCCAGGACTTTATGCCAGGTTAAGTTAACAAGGAACAGGCTACATATTTTCACAGGCTCATAGGGCTTTAATTCAATCCATCAATCCAACCAAAACCAGGGATTTTCCTGTGTTTATAGTTCTGCCATCTCACACCTAGGCTACTTTAGTTGAAGGTATCCTTAACTATTACCTAGTCCAACCGCCTGATCACCTCAGGGCTGACCAAAAGTTAAATCACTTCCTTCTCCACTTCCCATTCTCAGGAAGTTACAGAGGAGGATGAATTCACCCCTCAGCCTCCTTCTCTCCAAACCAGATGGTGAAATTAGTTGTATGACAGGGTCCTATTTTTCTATTTCAGTGTCTGTTGATCATACTGGAAATTTAAAAGCATAAATTTAAGAACCTATGTCAAAATACCAACGTAATTATTGTCAGCAGTATAGTTATTTTTTAGCTACCAAACTCATAAATACAAAAAAATAAAACGCTGACCATTACGTGCACCATCCATTTTACTTGCTCCATTTCACTCTTCTCAACCTCAGCTTTATTCTAGGTTCCTCCTTTTACCCTCTACATTTATTTTTCTGTAATTTTTGCCTGGTGAAACCAGTTAAGTCAACCCAACTGCTAAATCCACACTACATCAGATGTAAATACCAATTATAAAAATACGAGCATCTGCTTACAATTTATCTGTTTGATGTCTCCTATTAGTTCAAACAGAATGTGAGTTGTGTGGATTTGGCTCTGCTGAGTTTACGAATTGTAAAATTAAGCTTAGCACTATGTTGAGCCTGATGTGCCCCTGCTACCAAACAACATTTATTATTTAAATAATTCCAGCATCTCTGCTCCTAGCCACAGAAGAGGTTATTCACATGGCAGCAACTTAACACAATTGTAAAACAGGGAAGAAAAGGGTGGTAAAAATAAATCAATCAGTACATTAACAATTTATACTTCTAGTACAGTACTGTTACAGTTACTTTACATATTCGTTTTGACGTTCACTGTCAAGACTCCAATCCAAGTCAAAAGAGACAGTCCATTCTAACAAAGAACTCCCATTCTAACAAAGCCCCTCAAGTAGATGTTTGTCTTCAACTTGCCACAAATATGAATCACCAACATCTAACCCCCCCTCATCTGAATACTCTGCATTATTCAATAAACCAACTCACTTTGCTATTCCCTCTACATTATCCCAAAGCAGTTATCAAAAAGGCTGCTAACTGAATATTGCCTCTTCAGCCCTACTCTGCCTTCCACCCAACTTTGAGCACTAGACCAAGTACTTCAGGACTTTCTGTAAATTTTACAAATGCAAAACACACCCTTAAACAACACAAGTGTACTGGTTTTGGCTGGGACAGAGTTAAAATTCTTCATAGTAGCCTATATGGGGATACTTTGCACATCTCCAGCCTATTCAGAGGGAGAGCACCACGAGGAATAGAAAAGGCCCTGACACTGTCAGCCCCATCTTCAATAGTAACTAAAACATCAGTGATTTATCAACACTCGTTTCAGCACAAATCCAAAACATTGCCCCATACAAGGTATTATTTCACTCTATGCCAGTCAAAACCAGTACAAACTTTGGCTAATTCAAATGCAGAACATCTGGATTTCTTCCCATTTCAGAATATAGACCAGGCAACAGGACCACATATTACTTTCCTACTGCAGAAAAACTATGGGTCAATTTTCGTATTTTTCTCCACTTTTTCCAACTGGTGTAAGTAAGTATGGACCAAATCCACAGAAAGCATGTAAGCTACAAGACACCGCTGAAAACTGATGCAAGTGCAGAGCCTTAACTACCTTCTAATCTGGTCTTACATGTTCACACTGACATGCAAAAGTAGAGCTAAGAAAACAGGAGTTTCTGTAAGAACACCCTATCCCAGGAGTTTAAAGTCACTAGAGGTGGCAGGAGGAGAAATAGCAATTACACAACAATGTCAAAAGCAATCACAGTGCCTCTATTTCTGTCCACTCAAGTACCAATACAGAGCAAAAAGAACAAATTCATTAATTTATCCAGACTAAGTGTGCAAATTTCTCTTCAAAACTCTACACAATGACTGCCAAACATCACAGAACAGTTAGACAGGCACTGCTTTTTGCTTCCATGCCTGATTATCATTGACCAATGTTGTACTACAGAAGCCAAGTCACTTCTCCCCTGTGTACCTTCATTTTCCTGTCAAAACATTTGTCTGACTGTTTTTTGTAGAATTTGTTCAGGCTTGTCTATCTATCTTGCATCTGGTCCACACTGTACTGTGAGAAAACATGTATTAACATTCCCTGCTTTAAGCTCTGCTGTTTCTTTTAAGGTCTCTGTTTTATGGCAAGGATACTACAGTAACTTGACACAGTTATTAACTAACATGGACTATATAGCAATCTTGCTGAGGCAGTCTGTGTTTAGAGGTGCTTAGTCAACCACTGCCAAGCTTGGCTGAGCATGCAACAACAGAACAGAGGTCCATTTAAAACTCAGTCCCCTATAAAACCACAGCCTGTAGGCCAATTTTCAAGGGAGTTGGCTTTTCTACCGTGTATCTCATCCTCACAGCATCTTTCACAAAGATCTTTCTCATACTGAATCTTTTGCAGAGATGTGCACAAAATCATGTTTAAGAAAATAACTACTATTTTTTTCTTATTTAATAGTGCAGGAACAACTCTCTGCCATATTGCTCAGTAGCAAGGCCTATATGCACTCTTTTGTTCTTCTATATTTGCTACAAGTTCCACAGCAGAAACACATTCTTCTTTGTTTTGGCATAGAAACTCAGTAACAAGAAGAAGCATATTCTAAAAAAATAAGCAATTTTCAATTATGAAAGCTGAACAGCAAACACCTTTAAGGATTCAAGATTTCCAGCTAATCCTAACAGTTCTTTCATTTTATCTTCTGCATCCCCTAAGCATTCCCAAGATCTATTACAAAACTTACATGGCAGTTGCTACAGATCTATCTCCTAAAAGGGACTAATTTTTACTCAATTTTAGTACAAGCTATTTACAAGCTATCAATTTAACAATTGATATGGGGATATTCATGGGGATATTCAAGTTAATACAGCATTTCTATACAGAAAGGACTGAGTTCTGTTCTGCTGTTCGGGTGAGCAATTTTTCTGCTTAACTGGAAAGCAAAAATAGTAATCTTAAGAGCCCAGACATTTGTTATCATGATCACAAAATAACAGCAGCAAGTTTTGTTCTGAATTACTGCCCTCCATGCTACAAAAGAATACATTCACCTTACATTCAGACTTCTGCAGAATACAAGTAGTATTCTCAGCCCTTCAATATTATAAATACGTCCATTTCTATGTAACTTTCTGTAAGACATATCACTTTGCATCTCGATGTTCTGCAAAGAAAAATTCACCTCAGCATGAGCACTAATGCTTAAACATCTGCATTTGCTCACAGTTAACTCGCTACTCTTTTCTTGCTGCACAATGTGCCAGGTCTGGTTCTGCGATGACAAGACAGACCAAAGCGTCAGTGACACTATTTCAGCTTCATTTGCTACCACAAATGTACTGCATTGCTTCAGTAACATTAACCAACAGCTATTGCAATGACAATCATACAAATATTACAAAATCTGCTTGTCGTGCTGAATTCTACCACCCTGCCTGCCTAATCCAGGCACCACTCACTGGTCATCACAGAACCACCACCAGAAAGCAGGAGCTGTTTTCTCCCACAAGACACTTAAAAATCTACTATCTCTATTTTCCTCCTGCTGTAGTCTGAGACTGAAAATGCAAATGATTTTATTCAGCAAAAGCTATCACTGCAAGACATAATCTCAGATGCCAGCCCACCTACCATATTAGCAGAAATAAGAACCACCCTTCTCCTTCTGCATTTCTCCCGTAAATTAGCCCTTCATACCACGGAGCACTAGCAGACTTGAGCCTCTTATGAATGTCAAGCCACCACACCTGTATGCACAGACTTTGCTGTCTGAACTCAGTTTGGTGGGACTGGATTTGGGGTGGGGCAGAAGGAGTAGAAAGGCAGGAGCAAGGAAGTACATAAGAAGGTGGAAAGGCAAAGCAGTTGGGATGAAAAGCTGCTTTGCCAACAAGCAAGACATACCATATTAGCCTCCATGTAGCACTTTGATAGCAGAGCTTGCTAACAGCTCAAAGCATAGATGTAGTAAACCCTTTAAAAGAAAGCCTCAGTACAGATTTGGGGGACTAGGGAAGCAGAGCAATTAGCAGATGAAAGACACAGAAATAAAAAAATCAGTGGCTGTTTACACACAGAACTGATGCAAGTATGGTACAGCAAATTTCAAAGACCCGCTAGCCTAAACATAACAGGCTATGAGAATATTTTCATTTAGCAAAGGCCTTCATAAAAGGATAGCTATCAAGCATGCCAAAGGAGTTGTATTTCTCATCAAGCATCAGAGGAAACAAGGTTTAATACAAAATTCTTTAAGCAAGGAGAATAGGTGCAGCTATACACAAGTTTGTTTCTTTCAGGCATATGCATTTCAGTATTGAAAATCCTGATTTGCTCAGAAAAAAAAAGAATAATTCCACCTTGTATTGCTCACTACTCATTTATTTGTAAAATAGCTGACTGTACCTTCTACCAGTTAACAATCTGACTTGCAACAAACGCTGGTCCAGAGGAAACTGAAACAAAGAGAAGGACATCCAAGCTACCAGTTAAAACAATCAACAGTTTATATTCTGTCTGCCTATTTCCTGTTGGGAGCATGTCACACCCATCACCAAGGCGCTCAAGTTCCCTGCTATTGAAGTCCCTGTCTTCTAGCCCTTTCAAACAACTGCATGCACTTAACAATTGTGGAATGAGGTGGAGTGAAGCAGAAATCAGCTAGTGCAAGCAGGAAGTTCCTCTAAGGTACTTTTTTCTCCTCTACAAGGTCATTACAGTCAAAGAAAGGTATTCCCCTTCTCTCTGCAGAGCACTGCTGTTTGTGGGATTTTTAACTAACCTCATGACTGACCAAGAATTCTGTAGCAGTGCGAGGAACATCCTACTTCCATCTTCAACCATGTTCTCCCTGGTTCTACCATGACACAACACATGCATTCACAATGCTTGAGGCCATGCTCAAATTCGGCCACATAACTGGGTATCTGGTACACACAAAAACACCAAGTTCAAACTATACATGCTTTAACCTTGGACAAACTGGAAGGAAGAGAGTTATGAAGCAAGCAGCTGAAGCTCAAATGCTCCAAAGACTTGTGCAAGCTTTACAACACTCACTTGACACCGTGAGTTATGATACATCAGCTACCAACTGGTCTTCCACTGTGCAGTAACTTTGACAGCATCATCACAGTAACTAAAATTCACTTACTTGGGCTAAACACTGCAGAAAAGGCAAGCTCTACAGCTAGTACATCCATAATCTATAAAACATGGCTTTGCAACATAAATCCCTTTGAACTTCCTAACTGCACTTCTCCTCCCCCTGCTTAAATCCCAGACAATGTTCTTGAGATGTTCCTTCACAGCTTTCAAAACTCTTGGTGGGACAAACCTCTGTGTTTCCTGGGCATACAGAGAAATTCTTGCTGCATCTCTCCACACTCTTCATGTCTGTGCTCAGTATAAAGAATAAAACTGGTCTATGGGAGAAGGTTGAGCAGTACAGAATGCAGTGGATTCACTCTCAGAAAAAGTAAGAATGGTCATGGGTGTTCATTTCAATGCAATTTAATGTTTACATTACTTGCACAAGGCAAGTGTCCCTACAGACTAATCCAGCTGTTCCTCCTGCAGGCTAGAGAGGAAGGAAAAAGGAGTCTCTCTTCCATTCAAATATTTGGGAACTGTTCAGGCACCTTGGCAACAACACAAAAAAATTCCCTAGGCAGATTTGTTTATCAGAGAAAAATGCTTCAACGGTCTGCAATATCACTCATATCCCATGTCCATTTTACACGTTAATCTATTTAGCTTTTCCAGAAATTGTATAGCAGGATAACACATATTTATGGTACTATTTGCCCCTTTTTTTTCTTTACCTTAAAAACAGTAAGGAAAATCAGTGGTCTCAACTCTCAGTGCAGTTGTTCCACTGATGCAAACAAACACACTTCACAAACATACTCTGACACTTTTCCAACCTATACAGTAGGGTTTTAACACCCTACTGCCAGGAAGAACCACAGCATCTCTCTCAACCCAAGAAAAAGCCACATTAGCATTTCTTATACTATACCTTCTAAAGCAGACAGAGGGGCCCTGATGTGCTGGGAACCTTTAGGGGCAGCTGTCCCTGCCTCGCTCTTCCAAAGAGGGAACTGTTCCTCCAGCTCTCAAAGCAGAAGCTATCCTTTTATCCAGTTCTGCTCATGTTACAACTCTTGCAATGAAAACTTCCTGCCCACACAGAGGGAAAGTCTTAGCAGCAAAAGGCACACACAGGAAAGAAAAGCATTTTATCTTTAACACACTGCAGTCTGCCACCTCCACAATAGGTCAGCAGTCAGAAATAACTGCAAGCACCAAGGTTTCACTATCTTAAGCCTAGGATTTTAAACATTTCCAGCTCCTTCATGACTCTTTCACTCCCTCTGTTTTTTAACTCCAAGTGGGAGAGAAAGGGAGAAGGAGGAGGATACCCAAAGCCCTAGACAATAAATCATGAGACAAGAAAAAAAGCTGGCAACCTTAATTGAGGATCCCTGCCAGAGATGGTATAATAAAAGGTGGCTGGTGAGAAGCACATTCTCACATCACAAGTGATGCTAGTGGCCTTGGAAAGCTGAAAGCCCAGAAAATTACCTCTTCTTCAATCCTCTACTAGGTGTAATGGAGAAAACATGTGCAGCTGCATGAGGAAGGTTCATTAGCCTACATCAAATCAAGCACAATCCTTTCCTCACATCATCTCCTTCTCTCTAGGATCCTAAGAGGTTGCTGGAGAAAGAGAGACTAACCATTACCCACCTGAGACCACTAAAACCAGAATTCCATGGGGACACAGCCATCCACCTGAGTCTCCCAGTTTCTATGAGGGTAAATCACCACGTTAAAAGACAGAGAAATGAACTGAAATGTTGGGAGAATTAAACCCCCATCTCCAGGGAAAACAACAGACTTAACACTGTGCTTCATTAGCATTAAGAAACGGTTATTGGATTCCCAAAGGAGCAGAGCCTCAGTCACACCAGAGAACTGATTCCAATCACCACAGAAAGTTTGCCATTCATTTCTGTTATTACCATTTTGCAATGCTGAAATGCCAAACCAGTAACTCAAACTATCTCAGCACTCTTTCACCAGAGCTAAGACTGATGGGACCAAAAGGCCAGTACTGCCACATAGCATTGGAACATCATGTTGGAAATTTAGCTATACTCAAAGCTGGAATTAAGTCTAAGAAGTGACATGACTTGCAGTCTACACAGAACAACTAACAGCATAACAAAATTTGCTAATTCTTATTCTGGGGTGAAGGAACAAAGAAACCACAACGCAAAAGCTTCTGATATTACTATGTACAGCTGTGGGAAAGGGAAGGTGAATTTTAACATGCTGAATGCATGTTATGGAAGCATAATTTACTGCCAGAGAATAAAAAGTACTACACAGCATCAAGCTGTGACTGTGATTAGACACCACAGGAAAATACAGACTGATTTTATAAAAACAAAACAAAACAACAACAACAAAGAAAAAATCCAACGTTTTGACTTAAACTGACATTAAAAAAGGCTAAAAAATTAAATTTAAATTAGCTTCAGTTTGGAAAGAGACTTGTGTCCTACTCAAAGTCTAAGAGAATAAAGCATTCAACCAACACAAGCTCACTGCTAATGCCAGATGATTTGCTCATCACCTGGAAAAAGAACATAGCATCAATGATAAAACAGCTTTTGACATCTGCAGATGCACAAAGAGAATTTTCTTCAGCTCAGCTAAATAACTGGTTCACTCACTGAGAAGCCTGCTGGGAGGAGAGGCTAGGAAGACCTGTCCTCTCTTTCTAATCAATGAAAAAGAACTCAGTAATAAAAACAGAGCAACATTTGATCATCACTACTGTTTTTAGAACTGTTTCATCAACTAGTAAAATCCAAACAGTAACATTAGATTTGCTAGCCTTAAGAACTACCTTATTGTTGAATTTTAAATCTATCATACCATTAAACTTATGTGTTAAAGAAAACAAGTTGACACATAGGTGGCTGTGTGTGTACATATATAAGTATATGTAAAAACTCATTTAACAGTTCTAAGCTAGAACTGTCTGAACAATGCATAGATATTAAAATTCCATTTTCTGCATTTTCAGTTTAAACATCTGGAAACTAAGTATAGAGAAAAAGGAAATTCACCATTGTCAGCATGGCAAAAGGTAAATTTTCAAAATCTGAATAAGCTACATAACCACCAAAGCATGCACATATACTTGCAACTACCAGAAGTCCTGACACTGCATGCAAATGCAGCTGTCACTAACAAAGACTTTTTCCAAACAGAAATGTAAAACAATATTAAAACCAGTTATCAGATCAAAATTCCTTTTCTCTCCTGGTTTAAATCACAATTAAAATAATGAGTTGAATAAACCTACCCTCTTTCCAAATCTGAATTCTAATTGCAGATGGCTCTATTTTTTACAACACACATCCTGCACACATCAATGGTCAGACTGAAAGACGTCAGCATCATGGTACGTTTCATTTCATCTATCTGGACTCATCAGTTCAACCTTCAGAAGCAGCATGGGGAGGGGGGAACATAAACTATCCAGGAAGAACCATAAAGAACACTTATCAGCAAGATGCACTTCTGCAAGCCCACATTTGCTCTGCAACCATTTTTGCTGCATATTTTCTGTTACGTTCTTTTCTGTTAGCTTAGACAGTTATACTATTCTATTTTGATTTTGTATGCATAAAAACAAAGATCTGAACAAAAGCCAGATTTTCCTTGACTCCTTTTTGTATACTGTGCAAGATTTCAGACAGAAGACCAAGAAAGCCAACAATCCAAACAGAGCTATGGGTAACTGATCTGCTATCTTCATTTTGCCACCTTATCAAAGCCAGATGGGATGGAGATTCTTCTTCAGGCTTCGACTTTAAATTTTTTAATTCTCACTCTGCTATCTTCAGAGTGAGGTGGGTTTTTTTTTTTTTTTCCCTTAATGGGTATCACACAAGGACTCCTCTTACGTTTATCTTCAAAGAAATTAAATGCAGTTGTATGTTCCTTATTTGAGCGTTAGAGTCAAACAGTTGTCTTTCACGGTAAGAACTCACATCTAGGAATTAATTTTTCTTTTATAGCCTTCTGTACACTCAGCCAGGGTACACTCCCTGCCTTGGGTTTGGGTTATTTATCTTTTTACTTCAAACTAGCAAACAAGGAAAAGCCACTGGCTAAAGATGGAGGAACCAGAATTTCTTCAATTATTATTACAGCCTTTGACATCAGGAGCTGTATCTACAGAAGTGAAATATCAGCTAAAATCAAAGTACTGAAATGCCATTTGCAAGCTATGTAACTACTTAAAGCAATCATCTGTTTAATGTACCAGGTGTAAAGTATGCATTCACCTCAAGAAAAAAAAAAATCAGAGCTTTCCAGTGGTTACCAAGCAACCAAGAGCAGAAAAATAATATGAAGCTTTCAAAATAGAAATGCAAACCAAAGCTGAAATTAATTATTTAAAAGTCAATCCAGCTGGTTTATCAACCACTCTCTGAAAGCCTTTCTTATAAAAGCTCTTGTTTAATCTCTGACCTCTTAAACAAATAAACAAAAGGCAGGGTTTTTTTTTTAATAGATGCCCTCCACAGCATATATTCTGAAGGTCTCCCACTACTCCAACAGCAGATTTACTGCTCTCTGTTGAAATCTAGGGATGTTTCATTAACCAAAATATTTATCAAGTTCTCTTCAGGGAAAACGTAAACTTTGTTTTACAAGCAGCTATTAAAACAGCACTCCAAATATTATATATTTTACTATTCTATATTTCAGGTTAATTAGCATCCAACGAGTTGGCGTAACAAACGAGGAGAAGCACAAATTGTACTGTTGTACAAGTTGTTGATTAAACTCCAACTTTCCAGTAAAACACTTGATTCAAGGCACCTTGTAAGACAAAGATCATAAAACAGCTGTTCTTCACTCTGCGTATCTAAAAGATGCACAGATGCTTGGTTCAGCAACTGTGCATGGTTGTTTGCTCAACTCCAGGACTTTCTCCTACTGCTTTAGAACAATCCAAATAAAAGGTATACCTTAAGTCACCTTAATGATTCCTTCATGAGGAGGAAACACTGACTCACACTGTAGATTCTCATTACCAAAGGGAAAAAAACTAAACCAAAACAAACAATACAACAACAACAAAAAAAATCGTGACTCAGACCTAGGCTCACTGATGACCTACAAAGGAATACCTAATCTAGTGAAATGTCCTGAGCCATATGCCTAATCAGAGACACAGCTTCAGATGTCCAATCCAGACCTTTACACATGCATCCAGTCCTAAACACTCCTGGTTTCTCCAGCACACCTCACAGATGTTTTGCTATTGCTTGATATCAGATAAATTAAAAATCCAAAATTTTACTGAAAACATAGTTCACTTTTCAAAACAGCCAGTCAATCTATTTTACTATTTTACATTTATCTAATTCCTCCTCCTAAATTGTACCACCAGGACTACAGGTATGCCTGCAAGTATTTCTCTCATTTGTCCTTAAATACAACTTAGCACACTTAATAGCAAGAATGCAGCTGGCAGAATCACACAGGCATAAAAGCTGCCAGCACTTCCAGTTTTATCACTATTGCATTCTACTCCTTCAGTAATACACCTCTAAACCAGTGTCTAACTCTGCTGCTTGAAAGAGCTGCAAACATCTGAAATATTTACAACAGAGAGATGCTGTAGGGTGGGGTTCAGGCGGAAGTTGCAGCTTTCTTATTTTTTTGTCTGTTTCATATATGCAACCAATCAATTGGAAACACTTTCATAAATGTGTAAAACATGTTGTATATTGGTACAAAACACGGCTATTTCAAATAATACTGCACAAGAAACAGTACTTTTGACTAAGTATGTACAGTCTCCTTGAGGTATATTATTTTTCTTTGGCTCACAGACACCTCCCAAGAACAAAATTAAATAAAATTTAGAACCGTAAAAGCCACTGTGTGATTTAAATACATCCAGACAGCACACACTGATTCACACAGAGTCCTGTTCTTTTCTTGTAAAATACCATGCATAAGTATTCAGACATTTGCTTTTACCTACTTCCATCAAGACCTCAGTAATTTTTAATGAGGTTTCAAATTTTTATATTTCTACAGCTTCTGCCTTCAGGATGCTCTCATCTGGACTGTGTCACATCCACATGTATATATGCCAGTAATTTTTTCATTTTTGAAGACGATAACATTAAGACCACCACGAGGAACCCACAGCTTCAGTCACCTCTCCAATCAGCACACATAATTTCAATTCCTGTCTTATGGTCAACTAAAACCATAATCTAAGTGGAAACTTAAGAATGCACTTTTTTTTTTTTTTTAAAGTGAGTCCCTTCTGAAAAAGTCCTCTGTAATCACAGTTTTCAAACAGTGACCTATCACACTGAATTAAAAAAAAAAGCCTTAGGGAAATGCTCCCTCTTTGTGCAAGGCAAAGCACAATAGGAGCCTTCTAAATGTCAGCTGACAAAAGTGAAAGAGAAGATGTATCAGTTAAATCCTGAAAAGTTTAAATAGCTCTCTTCTAAAAATGTAAGCCACGAAACAGAAGGTTTTTCTCCTGCACTCCAGCCCTGGTGAGGGCATGCTATGCAGACTGCAGAGCAGACAAAATACCTTCAGACAGCAACCAGGAGATCCACACACCCACACCAGGCTGCGAGGCAGGCACCTGCTTCTACCTCCATTTTCACTTCCAATCCAAAATACATCCTGCTCTGCTTCCAAGAAGCTCCCTCAGTATCCATACGATCAACAGACACCTTCTCACCTCAGTAACATCTTAGTCTGCCATGCTAAGGTTTCTCACCCGAGTCAGTAATTTTTGCACCACCCCAGGCACAATTCTGCTACTTTGCACCCTGACATTCACTCTTCTCTGCAGATTTCTCCAGCAGGATCAGGACTCACAGAATCCACGAGGCTGGAAAAGACCTCCGAGATCATCAAGTCCAACCTGTGACCAAACATCACCTTGTCACCTAGACCATGGCACTGAGTGCCACGGCCAGTGTTTCCTTAAACACCCCCAGGGACAGTGACTCCACCACCTCCTGGGCAGTCCATTCCAATATCTAATCACCCTTTCTGAGAAGAAATCCCTCCTGGTGTCCAACCTGAACCTCGCCTGGCACAGCATGAAGCTGTGTCCTCTCATCCTGTCGCTGGTTGCCTGGGAGAAGAGACCGATCCCCACCCGGCCACAACCTCCTTTCAGGTAGCTGTAAAGAGCAAGAAGGCTGAGCCTTGAGCCTCCTTTTCTCCATGTTAAGCATCCCCAGCTCCCAAGGCCGCTCCTCACAGGACAGACCCCTCACAAGGAAGAGGGAGCCAGGGGGGTGGGGGGTGGTGAAAGGGGGAGGGATGGGGGACACAAAAAAGATATACAAAACACAGAGATATAAAAGGAACGAGCAACCCACATGCTGCTGCAGATGCAGCAGCCTTAACCTTCTCCTGCTCCTCCCCGGCGGCGCCCTGCCGTGCCCAGGCCATGAGGCGACGCCGCCCCGCAGGCACAGCCTCCCCTGCCTCCATGCCTCCTCCCCTCCCGCCCTCGCTCCCCCGGGCAGCCGCTAACGGCGCCCCCGCCCCGCCCGCCGCCCAACGCACCCCGCGGGACCGCCCGGCGCAGCCCCACGCGCGACCGGGACCGGGTCATGGACACCGGGAAGCGCGGAGCGTGGCCATGGCTTCCTCCTCCTCCTCCTCCTCCCGCCGCCTCCCACAATGCACCCTGGGCTCTCCCCCGCGGAAGCCACTTCCTCGCCCGAAAGCCGCCCCGCCGCTCCCCCCTGACCCCACTCACATCCGTCGATCTCCTCCTGCAGGTCCTCCTGGAGCAGCGACAGATCTGCGGTGGGGGAGAAACACACACACGCACACCATGTGCCGCCGCGCCCGCCGAGCCCCGGTGCCACGCGTGACCCTGCCCCGCCCGCGGGCTGCTGCCCCCCGACGCGACCCGCCCCGCAGCCCCCCGCGCTCCGAGCCCGGAGAGCGGCGGGCAGCGCTCCCGAAGCCGGGGCGGGGGAGAGGAGAAGGAGGGGGGATAGAGGAGGGAGGGCTGGCGCCTCGCCGGGGAGGCGGCGTGTGCGGGAAGGGGGAGGGGGGCGATGCCTACCCGCCATCTTGCTGCTGCAGCCCCCGCGGGGCGCCCGGCTACATCCAGCCCGCGGCCGGGCGGTGGGAGCGGCGGTGGGAGAGGGCGGGCACCCGTGCGGTCCAGGCCCCGGGCCCGGCGGCGCCTCTCCGCGTCCCCGGGAGAGCCGCGCAGGGAGGGAGGGAGGGAGGAGGGAGCGGGCGGAGGAAGGCGGGAGGAGGGGTCTGGGCCGGACACGCTGCCCCCGCCTCCGCCCGGCGGAGCCGCTCTCGCTCGCTCGCTGCTCGCTCGCTCAGGCTGCCGCGCCTCCCCGCCCCGCGCTCTGACTCACGCCCGGAGCCGCCCGAGCTGGCCCTGGGGCTGGAGAGCGCCCGGGCTCGGCCGCCCGCCCCGGCTCGCTCACCTGCCCTCCGCGCCCTCAGCCAAATCGGGGCTTGGGCTCCTCCTGCCGCCCGCCGAGCGGCTGAGGCGAGGCCGCGGAGCTTCTCCTGCCCTGAAGTTTGGGTGTTGTGAGGTCACCTGCAGGGAGGGTCCCGAAGGCGCTCCTCGCCGTGGTCAGCGTGGGGTCGCTTCCAGACGGCAGCGGGACCGCAGAAATCGCTGCCACCGGCGTCGTGGGGTTACCCGAGGAGAAGGGTCCCTTGACGTACTAGAGAGCAGAGGGTGACCGGAGAGGCGATCCTCCTTTTCTACTCGGCACTGCTGAGGCCACATCTGCGGTGCTGTGACCAGTTCTGGGCTCCTCAGTACAAGAAAGACAAGGAGCTGCTGGAGAGGGTCCAGTGGAGGCCACAAAGATCAGTGGGAGTCCCGAGCATCTCTCCTAGGAGAGGCTGCGGGAGCTGGGTGTGCTTAGTCTAAAGAAGAGAAGACTGAGAGTGGATCTCATTAATGCATATAAATATCTCCAAGGCAGGTGCCAAAAGGATGGTGCCAGACTTTTTCAGTTGTGCCCAGAGAGAGGACAAGAAGTAAGGACCATAAACCAAAACACAGGAAGTTTCACCTCTACATGGGGAAGAACTTCTTCACACTGAGGGTGACAGAGCACTGGAACAGGATACCCAGGGAGGTCCTGGAGTCTCCCTGTCTGGAGACATTCAAAACCCACCTGGATGTGTTCCTGTGTCACCTGCTCTGGGTGACCCTGCCTTTGGCAAGGGGGTTGGACCAGGTGATCTACAGAGGTCCCTTCCAACCATAACGATTCTGTGACAGGCGACCATGCCACCACCACCATGCAGCCCACGAGCATCCTCCTCATGTGAATTGCCAAGTTTTTGCGGCTGAGATCCCATGGCTTAAACACACAGGATATTCCCCCACTGCACCACTGTGCCTTCCAACTTCTGCTTTAAAAATAGGCAATTTAGTTGTATGTAGACACAAAGGTACCCATCGTTTTCTGCTTTTTTTGGCTGTACCTTTTGGTCACTGCTGATGGTTTTAATTTTAACCTGTTTTGATAGATTTTTCCACTGTAGACTGGAAGATAAAAAGTGTTGAATGAAACAAATGCTCTATTCAGTCGATAACCAGGGTATTTGATAGAGGAAAGGACTGTTTCCTCCACAGTCTTGTTTTAAATCTCTGTAACAATTGATAAAGTTGTGAATACACAGAAAAGCAAAATAAATTCTTTTTGGCTTGCAAAAAAATATGCAATTTCATTAGTGCAGTTTTTAACTGAGTGTTTGATAGTATGTCTTGTAAGCTGCTTTTTAACATTTTGTTGTTTTTATGTCGTAAATTGTACAAGGATTAAATCTCCATAGTCATTCATTCTCTTTGCCATGGTGAATGAAAATGTGTAATCTTCTTTTAAAATGCATGATCCCTTTCCTTACAGTCCTGTAGAACAGACTCTGTCCTATTTCACACCTGTTCAATCATTAGATGAGCCACTAGGGCCTACTGGATACTGATTATCTAATATTTTCTTTTGTTCAGATATATAACCTCAAAATCTGAGTAAATCAAGTAAATTCACCATGACTAAGTTATATGAACCATGCTATTTTCTGTCAGTGTAATTTAAGAAGAGATTCAGGGGAAATCTTTGACATCACCAATCTCTGGCACTGCTGACTTGTGATAGCAATAGACCTAGAACAAAAAATTAGGTGTACTTAAAGATCCCATTTTATTATCTTTATTACTGCTAGTTATTTCCTGGAAGTTTTATCTCATCTCCTCTGCATCATTCACCACCATCAAGGCCCAGCTTTGTTACCACTGAATTCAGTAGAAGTGGATCTAAAAATCTTTCACAGCTAAAATGTGATGCACTTTGTTTTACTAAATGAATCAAGGGGTTTGACTCCATTTTCCAGCTCTTTAGGAAAAGGCATTAATGCTCAGAAGCCATAATTACTGTGGTCTGAAAGTATCAAAGCTACCTTAAGCATTATTATGACTATCACCATAAGGAGAACTTAATGAGACACGTCTATGACAACTGGGTGTACAATGACCAGAATTACTGCTCTTGAAAGTGTATTATTAGTGTTAATCATCAATTAATTATTGCCCCATATATAATTGTCTCTTAAATAGTTAGGATTTTTTTTTTAAATTTCTATGTATGTATTTGTTTAAGGAGAGGAAATGTAATTTGTTGAATAAAGCAATGACATTTGCAAGTAGTCATACTTAAGATAAGTTCATATAAATTAATTTTGGATCTTCCTATGTGCTTGTGATCTTCAGTGGTGGGTGCTTCTTTCTCTGTAGGCAGAGATGTGTGGTATTTAAATTGCACAGATAACAAAGATCAGTGTGTTACAAATTGTAATTGTTCAGGAATTGCAGGGTTTTTTGTGTTATGTGTTACCTGTAGAAGATCAGACTTTATTCCTCAGGCCCAGTTGGTTCCAGCACCAACACTAGGAGCCATCAGGAAAAGTCTCTTCCTTTGTGAGTAGAAAGTCTAGCAAAACCTTTGGCTCATACAGTGGCACATGCATGGTAGGGGGGGAAATAATTTAATTAAAACAAACAAAAAAAGGGTTTCATGCCAACACACAATGCAAAATCTCATTTAATGAATAAGTAACCAGGTATTTCTAAACTTGTTGGCCTCAGTCAATCCATAGGTACTCCCTGAGTGCCTGATCCAACGTTCAAGTTGGTGGTAAGATTCCCTGCCACTGGTCATGGATGAGGCAGACAGAGAATGTTTTAAGTGTAGGACAGATGCTGACTCTTGCAGATGAATGGCTGTTCCAAACCAGCACACCTAATTATGGACAAAAATTTTCATGACAGACTTGTTTTATTAGACGAGACGTGTTAAGGAGCAAGTAGTATAACACCTGCCAAAACATTCTAGCAGATTTTGTGCTGGAATTCTCATAGTCAGTTTAAGTAGCCTTACAGGCACTAGTAAGTAAAAAACTGAAGAACAGATAAACTCACATTCTCACACTCTATCTCAAGGAAAAAATACACTACAAATGCTAGACCACGACTTCAAGCTATGGATGGAAGGATACAAATGGAAGCATCCTTGACAAGATCCTTTGCATGTGATAAAAGACACCTGCATTGTTATCTACATGATGTACCTCAAAAAAAGTCCATAGCAATCAGCAAGACATTTCCATAGTGTGAAAGTGTAGTATTTACATAAAGTACTACATAAATCCTTTCAAACGTGCACGTTAGACACAACATATCCAACATCCACCTAGACATATTTGCAACAAGTAATTCTGTAGTTTGATTGGTGACATCTTTTCAATCAAAACTGTTCCAGGTGTAAGGACCTCAGGCTCAAAAATACTGCTTCACATGGAACTCACCCACATTATTTTATTTATCTAAGATATTATTATCTGGTTTTGCTCATTTGCTTGAAGAAGCAGGTCAGATTAGATCGTGTCAGCTTTCATTGTCCATATATTAACTAGCTTTGCATTTCTCCCAGGCTACCCTGGTGTGTGGGAAGAGCTTCCCATAAATATCTGCACAGCCATCTTTCTATCCTCCTTCGGATTCCTCCATGAAATCCTCTTTTCCTGGAAAGCCTATCAAAAAATGGATCAGGGTTAGACTGCTGGTGCACCAAGGCAACAGCTTGTCGTCTCAAGTAATACTGACTCATAGTCTTCTTCTCCACCCCCAGGATTCCGTCTGCCTGCATGTGTTGTCCTTGATGGTTCAACTATTCACTCTTTTTGGACCATCTTCTTCTTCTTTACAGTGTGCTTAACCAAAATGTGCCCATAACTAAATATACAGATTAAGATACATATACACACAGAAGCATGCACATACCTTTAATATGTATGGGTGCACATGAAAACCCAATGGCTGAAGTCTGGGATTTGTAGTCTGTTTGCATTTGAAAATATAGTAAAGCATTTCTGCGACAAAGAGGTGTTCACCATAAAATGTTTCCTTTCTTCTCCTTTCCCTTTCCCTTTTCCTTCTCTTCTTCCCTTCCCTATTCCTGGTTTTTTATCCCCTGCAGTAAAAATACTGGAGAGTGGTGGTTTTCTGTTGTTTTGGGTTTTGGTTTTGTTTGGTTTTTTAATGTATATTCCTTGTGGTTGCAGAAGTTTTTGACTGTGCATCACTCAGTTTTATTTCATTTTTCCTGTTTCCTGGGTAAGAGGTTGAGCTGGTGACTACTGATGAACCTCAGCATCAAAGTCCAGCTACCACTGCTCTCAGTGAAGGCCTTGCCAGAAGGATTATAAGCACACAATATGCCAACATTAATAAATTAACACCTAAATTTGCTGACAAAGAGCCTGGTTAATATAAAGTTTGCCTTGTGAGTTCCTCATGTCATTCCAGGTCAGCAGCAAATTCCATGGCAAGTTCAAGTGACACTCATATCTCTTAAAACTAGGAAATAGCCACCTGAAGTACAACCCAGGGGAGCATTAAGACTGCACCTGGAGCTCACAGTGGCTCTTGGCATTAATTTGCAAACTAATCTCTTGCACTGATGGCATGGAGATGGCAGCTGTGTGGGCAAAAGGAAGAGAGGCATGTAAATCAGGAGACAAGTCCTGATGCCTCATTTTTCAATTAAGACCATGACCAGTGATGATATCCACAACTACTTTGGACAAAGACCAAAGGTGAGAGTGGTCTGTCATCTCAGCAGCAGTCAAATCTCTGTCTGTATCTGATCCTATAGGTGATGAAGTTGACTGTGAAGGAGCACAAAGAATTACTCCATCAGAGGCTGTTTCAAGGAGATGGGTCTCAGAGTTTGAGTGCAGTATATGTGCAGGATTCTCATTTAGTAGCACTTACCTGGACACAGGTTTTCCTTAAAGAATACTTAAAAGAAAGTTTTTCTTTAAGAGTACTGAAAGTGCTGCAGTATGTTCTGTTTCAGGAGTCATGGTGTCATGTGTATGTACATTACAGGAAGACTGAATCACTGATCAAACAACACAGAGTTCAGGTTGTACAGCTGTACCTTAGCTCTGGATTTCCTTGTTTTCAGATGTCTCTATCTCACTGTCATATGGGAACAGAACAAGACTGGGAAACCAGAAACTGAGTCTTCTCCTCACTGAATTGCCTGGGGGATTTGTTGATTTTAGCAGGGTGGTGGGGTTTGTTTGTTTGTTTGTTGGTGTTTGTTTTGTTATTTTTGTGTTGTTTGTTTGATTGATTGTTTTGATAAGAGGAAAAGTATGTGAAATTGGGCTATTTCAAGAAATTCCAGTAACTACACATACATGCAGCTGGGGTACTACTGCAGTAGATACATTTATCCCCCAACCCTTCATCCTAGATCTCCAAATCATTTTAGAAGGACATAAACTATTCCCATCTTACAGGTGAAGAAACAGAGAGAACAAAAGAAGCAAAGTGATGTGCTTGATCCTGCTTGAGGCTTGAGATGGTGATTAGTGCACAAAATAAAATACACACACAAAAAAAATCTTCTGTGCTATTTTTCTCTGATGCCATTACATATACAACAGTAGCAATCTAATACATGGTTCCCAATATGCCAACTCTCAGTTGTATGCCAGTCCAGACCCTCCCTGTTAGATTGGCCCTTGAGCCAGCCAGGCTCTCCAGCCTTTCCTCAGCCCACGCAGTCTCCCTTCCCCACCCAACTAGTTCCTGCCTGGAAATACCTAACCTGATATTCAGATTAATGTATTTGCATTTATTGACTCCTTTGCTTCCTGGTCTACTGAGTTCAAATTTGCATCTCTTTAGATCTACTTAGATATTGGCACATATAAGCTGATAGCTCACATTCTTCTGAATCAGAGATGAGTTACTAAGATCCCAGAAGGTATCTCAAAGGGACAAATGGGACTGAATTATCACTACTCTCAGACCTCTTTTTCCATCAGTTTCACATCCCTCCAACTGGTCCCTTCCTAAGATCCTTTATCTTCCTTGCTTCGTCACCAGCTCTCCCCACTCTCTTCCATCCCAAACTCCTCTCAGCAAGCTGCTGTTGTGTAACACATTTAATTCTGTTCTTGTATACAGTTTTTGAAACTTCTTGCTATTTTCTTATATTCACATAGCATTTTTCTGAAATAAAATAGAAACAAAACCTAAATCCTGGCAGAAATTGAGTTCAGCACCCTGTCTGCAGACCTTTGTCAGATTTTAACTGGACTGAAGTAAGACTCAGGAGTAGCACTCTTTCATAACCCACATGAATACAAGCTGGCTGGAAGTCTTCTTGGCACCTGATTCAGCCAACAACGGTGTAATCCATTTAGTCAGGGAGAATTGGGTACATGCCTCTGCAGGCAGCCAAGCTCTTTTTTTGCTGATCTGAAGGGTGGTAGGTGCCAGTGGGAAGCATGTCAGGAGAATGATTGGTTTGGGACACGGCTTGTTATCCTGGTCTGTGCAATTGCTGGGGCCTGTCAATCCTTAAAAATGTGAGGGGTGGAGAAGTCAAGAGGTTACTTCCTCAGAACCCTTTGTTTAGATAACCCTGGCTCTTGCAGGAAGCACACTGAATTTCAGGGTCAGTTACACACATGTATTTAGACTTCTGGAGGAGGCAGCCTTCAGATGTGTGTGTTTGCACAGTCTTTTGAGGGCAGATGTGAACTCATTCTGCTTGTGCTCCAACTCAATCAGCAACTGTGTAATTACACTTCATGTAGTGCTGAGCCCAGACAGAGGTATGGACAGACATTGGCACAACATTCAGCTACTAGTCAAATATATGCAAAATATAGCACAGGTCCATTCACTGAAGAAATAATTAAAACTGAAATTGTTGTTCCTCTCAAAGTGGAGGCCAACAATATTCAAAAAGACTCAATGCTTATCTTATTTACTGTGTTAGAAAAGGATCACAGACTATGAGGAAAAGATTATATAACAGAGTAAACAACCACTAAAAAGTACCCAAAATAAAGAGAAGAATTGAATGATGGTTCTTGACATGTGCTGGTTTCTACACAGAACTTTTCAGCTACTGAACTGGGAGGTAATCCAAAGAATTAAGTGTTTTATCGGAAATAAATATACACAAAACTAGAGGGGGTACAAATAAACACAAACCCCCATGTATAATTTCTGAGGAAGATGGTGATAAAGTATGAGTTAAGAAATTTGACAATGTACAGGGACAGATGGTTTGTAATAGACGGTACCAAAAGTTTAAAGAGCTGTCTGGTCCAAAAATAGTTTCTCTGTTTAATTAAATTAGCTAAGACATGAAAGAGCAATTACAGTCCCAAAGTAGCTCCTGGGTAGGCTGATTCTCTCAATAATTTCCAAATCAGCTCTGCTCACTTGATATAAAAATTATTTCCTTTTCTTTTACCATCATATAGGGCTTGAACCCCTGAGTGCCTGGTTGAGGTACAAATGTAAGCTGTAATATTTTTTAACTGTGGGAACAGTTAAAGGGTGTCAGGTATATTAAGAAGCTTTATGGATTTCAAATTCTTCTTGGATTCAAGCACTGGCAACATTCCAGGTTCCAAGGTTTCTGTTTAAAATGAGATTTAATGTACATACACTGTAGCATTGCCAATAATATCTTGAACTGGGTGTGTTTTATTGAGTGATTCATAAAGTAAGACAGACAAAGTATGCACAGTGGTATTGGAATTTGGGTGGGATCAAAGTACTGATTTAGTGTAATCTGTTTGTCAAGCACAGCATACAGGAAATCTTCTTTCTGAATGAAGATGGATTTAGCCCATGAGAACCTCAGTGTATTTCCAACTGTCATTTATTCCAGTGAACCCCCATTTGAAAATATCTAGGTAAAACTAAAAAGCTGCATCACTCACCCTCATACATTCCACTGGCAATGAGACTATGGCCCTACAGTCAGACTTGTTAGAAATAAAACATGGGAAAACATCATTGATTTAAAGATAAACTGTCTGCAGTTCCAACACAACAGAAAATTCTATCTGTTCTCTAACAGAATGGCTGCAACATTTTTATTTAAATATGATTTTGCTGTTAATTAAGCATCCTTAAGCCTATTGAGCTGGGTATGCCGTGATTGTACATTTGCATGCATGTACCTCACCCTCTCTGCACTCTTCCTGTTCACATCTCTTTCCAGGCAGCATTTTGAAAACCACAGTGCTGATTTTGTTTCTGAGACTAAGAAGCCACTTGAACTGAGAACAAGGAGCTCTAACAGTGGGAAACTGAGCCCTACTTAGATTGCTTCATACTGGTAGGAGGGATAATGCTGTCCTGAGTTCCATTATTAAAAAGCAAGCTGTCACATTTATGAAACACCAGTTTAAATACATTATGTTTAATTCTTCCTTGACTCCTGATCAAGAATTAAGTCTCTCCTTTTTATTATATACTGCTTGCTAAAAGAGTGTTATGGAAGACAAGGAGCTCACAAGACTCACGTTCCTACAAAACAGAGGCAGAGGGGACAAGGGGAACTCTCCTGCTAACAGGAGCTAAAAGGACTCTAGGTCTGCCCCTAGTGCTGGAAAGGATGCGGTACAGGAATCAGTGCACATACAATGTTTTCTTTAGCTTTCTACCTTTCACTTTAAAAAGTAGTCTCCCGTTTTGCACTGACCTGTGTATAGAGAACTAATATTCCAAAGATGTTATTTAGTTCTCAGAATTTCCCACCAACTGTGATTTTTTTAAGGTTATAAATGCTATTAACCTACATGTTAATGGATTAGCTTTAAATAATATATTACATCATTTCCCTCAAATGTATTTTAATATTTATATTAGGTTAAATACACAGGGAAGATTTTAGTTTGTAATTTGCCTCAGTGAGAAATAGATGAAATAGAAGGCTGCACTTGCTGTGGCATCCTTCAGCTACCCATGAAAAGTTAATTTGTACAGTTCTCAAAATGGTCATGGAACAAAACTTTGGGATATTAAGAACCTGAGAATAAAGGGAAGATTCTTTCTCCTGGAAAGCTTTAGCTTATAAGCAATAATTATCTCATGATATCTTTTGATAAGCAAGCACAAAAGCATGCAGTGAAAGCATGCCAGTGCAAGTTAAAGGAGAGGCAGTGAAATTTTGGCTTATCTTGAAAAAAGAAACTGTAGAGTGATTTTGTTTCTTTGATCTGGAGACAGATCTTTCATGAAGATAAGAGCTGGGAGCAGCATGTCTTGCTTTAAGGTAGGATTTAGGTAATCTTATCTTCAAAAATCTCTGCATCCTTTTTTCTTCCATGTTTCACTCCTGAGATGCCACAAACACAGCATATGTACATTGAGCCTCATTACTTGCCTAGCATACTTCTTCCCTTGGACTAGACAAACCAATCAACCAGCCCTCACTGTGAGCTTATTTTTTGGGTGCCAAGTCCAAGAATAGGTGTGCCATAGGTGTCCTCCTCAAAGACATGTTTATGTCCTCACTCCTGTGTTGGAATAAATAAGACATTATGAACTTTCTGTTGTTGTGGGATAACACACCCAGGCAGCTCTGCATCTGGATAGAAGTCTTTGAACTCCCACAGCATGGTTAGCCTTTCCTTCCTGCAGGATAAAGCCAGACAGTAGTTCAATTTTTTCCCCATCCTCTGTGCAAATCATTTGGGACCCAGCTTCCCAGATCCTTTCTTATTTCCAGTGGTCTGATTTCCTTACTTTTCAGACTGCTATCTCTTCTGCAGTCACAAGCAATTGCTATGACCTAGGTCACCCAGATGTCCAAGTGCTCTCATTCTCTGTGTAGGAGCCAAAGGGGATAATCCCACCAGTGTAGTTCATCTGAGATTTTTTGGAAGAGGAATTACAGTCAAGTCACATGGCCAGAAGTTCTGTCAATGATAGTATCTCACATAAAGTCCAAATTGCTCAATGGCTAAGCTCCTCCCTTGCTAATGACTACATATAAACCTGGACCAGGGGGTTTGGGACCACATCTCCAGCGTTACTGTCTTACTCAAACTCACACTTCAACTCTTCTAGTCTTGAAGAGCTCAATGAGATTTTTTTGGTTATGTTCTAATACCAAAATGAGACTTCGGACTCTTTCTGGATTTTGATGATATTATATTTTCACTCTGCCAGAGCACCAGATTTATTTTCTGATATATTTTACCACCCTTCTGATAACATAAGAAAGATTATGGCTGTGGTAGCTTCTCTTTAAGGTTATCCTGCAGATAGATCTTCACTTTGCTGATTCCATTGCTGAAGATAACTAGTGGTAGTTCTCTCTAAGCTATCTCTTCACAACTTACTACTGTATTACATTTTTATTCTCATCTATTCTTAAAACTTTTCTAACTGTGAAGGTGAGAGAGACAATTTCATGATTTATATGTGATGAAGGTATGTCTGCATACCCTTAAAGTCAGAGCTGGCATAGAACTTTTCTTGGCATTTAATTGCCCTAAAAATAACATTTAAAGCCTCCTAGTGTACTGCAGGATCTTTGGATCTAATGCACCCATCATCTTTAAAGAAACCTCAAAAAGTGATTGAGGGGGAGGTTAAAATAGCTGAACTGATAAAATAGGCTGATTTGTGCACATTTCCAGTTTCTGCTCCTCAAGATAATTTCTTAGCTACTAGTTATGTCAGAGTAATCAGCACTTTTTTGTGTAGTTAAGGTCCTGACAAGTAATAGCTTATTTGAAGAGATTGCTATATTATTACACCTCTTTAGAAAATTAATGCTGTTGGTCTTGTAGTGCAATCCTTTCCCCCTTGTAAAATATTTCATTAATATATATTTAAAAACCTACAAAATAAAGCACACTAATTTCTTATTTCTTTTTAGGTTTGAACAAACTCAAATTATCTGTGTTGGAAGCAAATTCTGAAGTCCATAAACAGGCAGTACTACCACTGCTGCACAAGGAAATTGGAATATTAAACAAAGAGTTCTCCTGAAATGAAAAATGCAGTCATCATTAACAGCAATAGTTATAAATTGTGTGGTCAAAACTTTGCAAAACTGCAGGTTTCTTTAAGGGCTAATTTACCCTCACAAAGGACATAGACCCAAAAGGGGAATTTGGAGTTTACATCTAACATCCTCTGCATTTCAGGGCTGTTTAGACTGGTGATGGGAAGAGGGGAGGTCAAACTCCGAAACTCAGACTTAAGCTCATTTCCACACACAAAAGTGTTATTCATCGCAGAAACAAAACAAAAGAAAAAGAAAAAAAAAGAACTCTATATTTTATGCTGTAGATTTTTTGGATTGATGAGAATTTCTTGATCAGATTTTTCTCCCTCTGAAATTCCTTTCTCATGTTGTTTTCCTGTCTTCTGTTGGGAGTACAAAGATTCCTCTCACTGTTAAACCTAAACAAATGAATCAACTTTAGTCTTATGTAGATAAGACTAAAGACTTTGACATAAGTCTTCTCAGTCACTGCCTGGCTTGCAATTGAATTTTAATTTCTCCTTTGCAGTTGCCTCATGATTGTTTATAATGAACACCCAGTTCCACTGATGCAGACAAAAAGATAGGAGTGACACCACAAGCTGGCTTTAGACACCCTTCTCACTGCCTAAACCACTGTAAGGTCAGGATGGATAGATGCATTTTCATTTGAAAATTTCCATTTGAGCCTTGTTTGGAAGGTCCCTGTTTGGGTCTTCTGTAACCAGAGGAAGCACCCATCAATGTGCATTCACTGCCTGTGGATTTAATGAGAAAAATCAATGTGAAGTTCAAACCTCCTCTAGCTGGCAGCACATGCTGGGTATGTCTTAGACAAACCTGATGCTCACTTGGCAGGACAAATTTCTGAGAGTATAAGAGCCCTGTTATCTCTCCTTGGCAGTATGCACAATAGAAGCCTGCTTGCTTGACAATAAAACATTGGCCTTAATATAAAACCCTTTTCATAGTTTATAAGGCTAAGCTTAATTAAAAGGAGAATTGTGTGTGCTCTCCTTTCATTTAGTGGTAAACACAGGCTCCTTCACCTCATACAAAGCTAATGGTGGTAAACCAGATACTGCACCACTCTGTATGAGTATAGTGTACTGTGGAATATACTGCTAGAAGGAAACAGCATGCCTATTCAGTAAATCCAGTTGTAATTTATGAGAACCTTGTTGGGCTGCTCCTGCACTGAGCTGGAAGACAAGAAGTTATCATCAACCTGCTGCAAAGACTCCCTGAATTTTGAAGTAGAGATCTCCAATTATCACTCCACCCAAACAACATATAGTTGGTTGAAGCTGATCTTCCCACCCCCTTTTCAATCAGAAAGGAGTCAGAAGCATGACAAGAATGGAGCAAACCAATATCAGCACCACCAAATGTAAACAGACAGTTCTTGCCATTTCCAGGGACTCATGCACAACAATCATCATGCTGTCTTTACAAAGTGTCCTCAAAACTGGCAGCCCAAAGGGAGGACCTGCAAAACAGAAGATGGTTCAGGAGCTACAGACATGACCAAATTGCAACCTTGAATACCCCTCAGTCAGTGAGCTCCCTGTTTTGAACTGTGCCTTGGTACAGGAAATCACATCATCCTTTTGTTTGGATTACACTGCAAACACCTGCATGCTCAGGTGTGGTTTTGTACGGAATGATACATGAGAAAGGACTCATGCAGCCTTGTGGGTTCACATTAGTATTTTCATAAAGTTCACGTGGAAAAGGAGTTTGATAATAAGATACAGAGCTTTCATCAAGAACTGATTGCATTAATTCATCTGCTGTAGGGAATTTACAGGATGCAGCAGCTGGACTGATTTTGCTGGACTGACTTCATGAAATCACATCGATGATTTCAATCTTAGGAGAAAGCTCTAACTTGATTCCTCTGTGACACAGACATCCAGCCTAAACAGCTGCTGTTGACTGGCTGTCATGGTTTAATCCCAGACAGCAGCCAAGCCCCAGGCAGCCACTCACTCACTCCTCCGCCAGTGGGATTGGGGAGAGAATCAGAAGGGTAAAAGCTGGAAAACTCAGGAGGTTCACATAACTCATAGGAAAGCAAAAGCTGTGCAAGCAAGCAAAGCAAAAGGGGAATCGATTCACTAGCTCCCATGGGCAGGCAGGTGTTCAACCATCTCCAGGAGAGCAGAGCCCCATCACGCATGATGGTGACTTGGGAAGACAAACACCATCACTCCAAATGTCCCCCCTCTTCCCTGATGTTGACACTCTTTATTTACTGAGCATGATATCATATGGTCTGAAACACCCCTTTGGTCAGTTGGTGTCAGCTGTCCTGGCTGTGTCTCCTCCCAGTTTCCCATGTGCTCTCAGCCTCCTTCCCAGCATGGCTATATGAAGAGCAGAAAAGGCCTTTGGCTCTGTGTAAGCCCTGTTCAGCAATAACAAAAACATGTCTGTATTACCAACCCTGGTAATTTGTGTTCAGCACAAATCTAAAACATAGCGCCATCCCAGCCACTGTGAAGAAAGTTAACTCTACCTCAGCCAAACCAAGCCAAATGACCAACTTATTTAGTGATATGGACAAATAATCTATTGCATCACCAAGCCTTGACTTCTGCTTTTTCAGGATATCTCAGAATTTTCTTTTT
Source organism: Lichenostomus cassidix (assembly GCF_008360975.1). Lineage (NCBI taxonomy): Eukaryota > Metazoa > Chordata > Aves > Passeriformes > Meliphagidae > Lichenostomus > Lichenostomus cassidix. The sequence goes on along the minus strand of NC_139482.1, from coordinate 100,416,477 downwards.
ACCTGTATAAAGCTGTACCTTTAAATTAGTTTGCTTTTCATTTGTTGCTCTGACTGAACTTTTCAAAGCCTCAGAAAGACCTACTCCTAACATGCAGACTAAATCCATCTGAAGCTAATTTATGTCTTTTTCAACTGAGCCAATATTTTTCTTTAGCCAGTTCTTGTCCTTTCTTGGTGCTTAATTTGTTATGGTATTTTCAGTGTTCTCAAGTTGTACCTCAGCTTCTGTTTTTCTGATATAAGCAAAAAGGTTTTTTTTTGTTCTTTCCCCATCTAACAGAGGAGAAATGTTGCACTATCACCAGCTTGGGGCTATGGGACATCACTTGCAAAGAATGAGAAGTCTTGCATCACTTTTCACTCCTTTGATAGGAGATTGCCTTGGGGATTAGCAGTGAATAAGCAGAGTAAATCTGACCCTCTTGACAAACATACGTCTCTTCTGCCAAAAATGTTTCCCAAGCACTTCAGGAACAGTGCATCTGTTACAAGGTCCTGTCGCTGTTGAGCCTCTAACAGAGAAAAGAACCCAGTTCTCAGTGGCAAGAAGGAAAGACCTTTATTGTTTTGATTTCTTCATATATATAGAGTTTTCAAAGGTCACCCAGACTGGTCAGTCAGAAACCTCCCCCTAGGCCTGATTGGCCAGGCCTGCACCGTCCAAATCCTGGGACACTGTTTTCAATAACATCCAAACTTTATTTATAAAACACAAAAGGAATTCTCAAGGGAAAGACCTGTGCTAGCCACAAGGTCCAACAAGAAGCGTGCTGGTAAGCTTTACACAAACAACTCCCAGGTTTCATTCAACAGCAATAATGCCGCTCTTCGAAGTTCTTGGCAGTGAAGCTGCAAAGTAGGATCTTGCAGAGGTTTACTCCCCTCTAACCTTTTCCAGCAGATTTTTCTCTTCAGAAGGGAGTGGCTGGACCATGCAACTGCCTCAAACAGGAGATGTTAAAACATGAAGCAACACTACAATAAAATAAAGTAGCAGCCAGCTGCATAGTCTCCTGGCATTAATGTTGGAACCAGTGGGTTATGAAGAACCTAATTCACTTTTTGCGTGTGCAATGAAATGAAATAACTCTCCTCAAGCTAAAAGAAAATTGCAGTGGCTTAAGACCTGTGTGACTGAAATCAGAATCAGGCTCTTATTTTCACCAGGTCATTCCTGTATTTCTCTGGTTTTCATGTCTCAGGACTCTCATGATGCTTTTCCACGGCAGCTCTTTTCTAGCCTTTGTTTAAGTAAACAAACTTTGATTAAGTAAACATTTACTTCGATCAAGTAAACAAACAAACAAAAATAGCATCTCCCAGAGCTTTAGCCATTTCGTAACCACTGGATTTTGCACGGCATCTAGGAGCTGGAAGCTGTTCCTCCCACTCAAAGAAAACAGCTTGCTCAGCAGCAGCTGCTTTCCTTTTAAGAGATTTTGGCAGTTTCTTGGGCAGGCACCAGAGAGATTTCAGTGGTGGACGTCATTACTGTCCTGCAAGTTTGTGTCATCCAAGGGACACAGAGACATTTCTCCCCAGCCAGCAGAGAGTTAACTTGCCTCCTGTTCCCTGCCTTGGGAATAAGAGCTGGGATGGCAGCCCATAGTAGGAGGGTCTGGATTGAATTCTCCAGTGAAGAGGAGGGATAACATTTTTGTGTGAGAAAGATGCTTGCCAAGAAATCAAGAGGGGAAGTAACACGGGAGAAAGGAAGTAACTCATCAGTGTTTGGGACAGATGACAGCAGTTTCAGGATCTGGGTACACATCAGGGTCTTGGATGGATCTTTATCTACCTACGTCACTAACAGAAAAAGAAAGCAGCAGGAGGAAGGCAGATGCCTTCATAAGCTTACCAGCACTGCCAGAACCTCAAAAACATCCAGTTTCCTACCAATACAGGCTAACTAAATGCCACTGCACCACTTCTAGAAGGAGAGAGACTGAGGTCGTAGAAAACATTTCAACATAGGACTAGTTTTCTACCCGCATGAGCCACATTGGGGCAGAAACATGTGAGTAGGGGCAAAGAGAAGGGCAGCAGCAGCCCCAGCTGCCATTGCTCCAGACCACTGGAGGACACGACGCAGGGACTTGCAGCTCTAACAGAAGGCTGCTAAAACCAAAGCCACTTGGCTTTGTAGTTCCCAAAACCAAAATACAGCTGGGTGCAAAGAAGTGAGGTACATAATTGCTTTAAAACTTACAATTATTCATTGAATAAGATGCTACAAAAGGGGGAAAAGAAAAAAAAGAAAACTTTTGGGATGCAAAGACTTGTTTTCCTTTGCTTTTAACTAACCATTTGAAAACACTGCAACATGACCAATTCTGCAAAAATGTTTTCCTGACCACAGCGTCTTGCATGCAGACAAACACAAGGATTATGCCAGTTCCTGGAAGAATGAGCGTCAGTAGCTTTTTTTAATACCGGAGCACATGTCTGTTTATATTGTTTTTCTCTCTTCTTATCTCCCTAATTTTGGGGATACATTTTTAGTTGTTTTTGATGTTTGTAGGCTCTTTGTTTAAACAAGCACAATGGGTTACTTTTTCCTCTGGGTGTTCATTTTTGTTTGGCTATTAGATTTTTTGCCTGTACGATACAATTGCCCTTAAAACCTCTCTCCTGTGCTTCAGCCTGAAGGGCTTCTACTGGATCTTCTTCATGCCACTGTTTTAAAGAGTTTGGTGTTTGTAGGTAGATAATTATTTATTTGCTCTATTCAGAAAGAAGCTCTTGATGTTTGCTCTGCACAGTTTTTTAGTGAGAGCTCCTGTTTCTCCAGTGTGTATTTGAGAAATTTCCCCAGCTAAGATGAAAGATGGGAATCTGACCTGCTTTCCTGGGAAGATTTCTCAGGCACTGTTTTGTATTTCGGTGGTGCTGAGTCAAGACAGCAATTGGACATGTACTTATATGCCTTTGAAGTCGGTGAGATGTGTCATTGTGTTGAAAATGGACAGGTGTCCCTGCCCATGGCAGTGGTGGTTGGGACTAGATGAACTTTCAGGTCCCTTTCAACCCAAGCCATTATATGATTCTATGGTAACATAATTCCAGTGTGTCTTGCTGAAATTAATTCAGATGGCAAAATGCTTCATGTGTATAATAATGAAAAAAATCCCGGACTTGAAGAATTACAAAATCTGCACCAAAGAAAAGGAATAGATGACTAATGGGATACATGAAAGGCACAGAAATGTTTAAAGATGTGACAAAACCCCAAAAGAATCTATGGAAAGGTGATCCTGAAGCACAACATTGTCTGTGAAAGAACAGAGTGGGGTGGTATAAAACCTTAAAAATTTATATCTCCTGTCAATTTGTAAAACTAATTACTGGCTGCAATTTGTGAATCTAATTAGAAGCTGCTTTAAACTGAATGTCCTATGAGTGCAAACTGTACTTATTCTATAGTATGGAGTGTATCCCATTTGCTTGTTGAAATACCTTAGTGTATAATGCATTTTTGTGGAAAGGCAGTGAGCAGCGAGGATCCTTTCAATGTTCTGAACTGGTTGTCTGTAAACCTGTTGTGTTTTGTTTCTCTGTTAAATTCTCCTATAAAAAAGAAAAAACCTTAATTAAATCAAAAACATCTCTCTGATGAGCCTCTCCTTTGATCTCTTTTGATAATCTCTCTGCTGACAAGCTGTAATACTCTGCTAGCAATAGTTTGTGCTTTCCTTCATGGGGATAACAACTGCTCTGCTTCAGGCAATTCCTTGGCCTAGGGTCTGGGATCTCTAGAAGAGGGCAAACATTTCCATGCAGCTTATTGGTGTGAGTGCAGGACTCCTGTGGAACTAATTAGTGTTATAATGAGCACCACAACAGTTTATTGCCAGGAAGCATATAATGACCTGGCAGTAATCTCACAATGACTAATCAAGATTTTCTTCAGTTCAGTCTAGCAATTTTACCTGATAAATTAGTGCGGGAAAAAAAAAAAAAGCAAAATAAAACTGTAAGGAGAACAGAGGCTCTGGTTTTAAATATGTAATGGGTGATGCTCTTCTGCTTTCCTGGGGTTACAGTGTGCAATCCTTTTCGTTAAGTTCTAGACCCTTGGATACCAAAAGCAAAGTGGTTATGACTCCTTCTTCACTGATTTCAGAGGACTAGCCTTAATCTAATGAGCTTAACTTAAATTTGGCATTTGATGTGTGGGGTGCAACCCTACTACTAACATGAGGTTGACTATTTAAATCCAAATTGGGTGTGTATTACCGGGGTTGAGTAAAGAATGGAATTACTATTTTGCAATGATTTCTGCATACAGCAAGAAAAGAAAAGAAAAGAAAAAAAAAGAAAAGAAAAAAAAAGTAGATGGATTCAGATGGTTCATAACCAGAGCAGTCCCCATCCTGTGCCTGGCCCAGCACATGGTGTGTAGGACTAAGCATATGCACAGCCCCCTGCAGGATGCTGTCTCTCACAGACTGTTTTTCTCACAACAGCAAATATTTACACTGCAGTACACGAAAGACAAGGAGCCACAGGAGTGGGTCCAGCGGAGGGACACAAAGATTATTAGGGGTCTGGAGCCTCTCTTATGAGGAGGGACTGGGCCTCAGGAAAGGCTGAGAGGGGATCTCGTTAATGCATATCAAAGGCGGCTGCCAAGAGGATGGTGCCTGACTGTTTTCAGTGGTGCCCTGAGACACGAAGAGGAGAAATGGCCATAAACTAAAGCACAAGAAGTTTCACCTCAACATGAGGAAGAACTTTTTTACGCTGAGGATGGCAGAGCACTGGAACAGGATACCCAGGGCTGTCGTGGAATCTCCCTGTCATTCAAACCCCACCTGGGCACGTTCCCGTGTCACCTGCTCTGGGTGACCCTGCCTTGGCAGGGAGGTTGGACCAGACGGTCTCCAGAGGTCCCTTCCAACCCCAGCGACTCCCGGCTCTCTCCGCCCCGGGGCCCTGTCCCGCCCCATGCCCGCTGCGGGCCGGGCCGGGCCGCGCTGGGAGCGGGGGGCAGCGGCGAGGCGGGGCCGGGCGCATGTGACCGGCGGCGGGGGCGGCCCGGCGGGGCTGAGCCGCCTCGGCGGGGCAGTGCGGAGCGGCGGAGCGCCGGGGATGCGGAGCGGCGGGGCCCCGGGCAGATGATGGCGATACGCGAGCTGAAAGTGTGTCTGCTTGGAGTGAGTAAGGGCGACCGGGGGGTCGCTTCCCCCTGTCCTTCCTTCCTCTCCCGCCCCGCAGGTGGGGGCTGTGGGGCTCGCTGAGCCGGGGAACGCTTCCAGCCTCGCCGTGCCGCTGCCCGGGGGCGCCGCGCTGAACTCTGCCGGTGCCGGGCGGGGCGGGGGGGCTCGGCCGCGCTGAATTCCTGCACGCCGAAACTTGGCAGCCGCGCACCGGCCTCCGCGGGGCGGCGGGAGGCTCTGGGGCGGCTTGTTTTGGTCTTGTTTCTCAACTTTCTAGAGGGGAGAAGGGCGTAGCGGGCTGGGGAGGCGGTGAGTAGTGCTCTTCTGGGGGTCTCCCCAGCGGTCCCCAGGCAGGGGGGTCGCCGGCGCAGAGCCATCTCCCCCCGGCGGCGATGGCCCTGCGGAGGGTTTCCCTGCGGTGCCAGAGCCCCGGAGGCACCCGGGGGGTTTGCTGCCCTCCCTGGGGGCTCGTCACGGGCGGCGGTGGTCTCGCCGAGGCCCCGTTCCGGCGGCGGGGAGCGACACGGAGAGAAGCAGCCGCGCTGCCCAGCCCGGGACGCTGTGTCGGGTGGCTCCTGCTGCCGGGGCTCTGTCCCGGCTCGCCGATGTGCTGCTCGCTGCTTTGTTTAGTTACTTGGCTGGGTTTATTCAGAGCTTCTTTGACTCGACTCCTTACGGGAACGTCCTCTTTTGCCGTTGCTTTTTTTTTTTTTTTCCTTCTTTCGCTTTTTTGGTGAACTCGCGCGTGCGTTTCACATCTGGAGCAGCAATGTGCTTAGCTCTGCAGTTCGGCTGCGCCTGCCCCTGTCTGCCCGGCACCAGGCAGCTTCCCGGCAAAACGTGCCCACCGAGCCGGGACAAACACTGCCGCAGGGCAGAGCCACCTCTCCTGACAGTAACCATCCCTACTCCAGTACACAAGTTCTTTACTTTAGTAAGTCAGACATCTCCAATTACCCCGTGCAAGTTAGGCTGCTTTTAGGCCCTTGTCTCCATAAGCACTCAGAGAAGCTGCATGAATGAAGGTGTTTTAGAGTGAATTTGCTTTCATGCCATTCAAGTGAATTGAACATTTGAAAACCAAACACAAATAGATGCTCCAGTTCTCCCTGATTTGTGTTGACACCTAGCCCAGCAGGAGCGGGTACCTTGCCCTGAAGTCATTCTTGCCACGATGTGGTGCCAGGGCACTGGAGAGTTCAGCCCAAAGTATTTGTCTGTGACCATTCCTAATTTCTTGGTTAGAATTCCTGCCTTCAACTTTTAAAATGGCATAGTGACAAAAATGAGTGTGGTTTGTACAAACACGAGGAGTCTGTGGTAGAATATGTGGACGTGTCTTTGTTTATTTTCTTCTCCAGCAGAAAATGTTGTAATTTTATAGAGATGAAGTGTCTTCTGGAATGAGATTCCTTGTGTCCATAATTTACTTATGTTTGGTAATATTAAACTTACTGGAGGTTTTGTAAGGCAATTGTTTACTTTTTTTAAGACAGGAAAAGAAACCTATAATACAGCTCTGTGTTACTAGGAGTATGCAATTACTCTGTAGATTCACTGAAATGATGGGGTAGCAGTGGTAATGCTTAGGGAGATGTGTCTGTAGTTATAGACATTAGTAATTAGTGAGATGTTCCTTCCTGTGTTTTAATAGGGCATAGTCCTAGATAACCTTCTCCTTCTGATCACAGACATCTCATTTACCGTGGGGATTGACACTCTATTTTCCCAAAAGAGAGAAATCCTTCAGATGATGAATCCCTTCAAGAAGCTCAGACGTTTCTAGAGCAGGGAAACTCCATACCTGTCTGTGTGAACAAATGCAGGCATTCATCTTCTGATCTGCTTGAAAGCTAGATGGCAACTCAAAAATACATTCTCAGATCAACCAAAAGAAGTCTTGACAGTTGTTTTTTTTCAGTAGGTCCTGGACCTGGTAGGTTAATCTGCATAGTATGTAGTAGATCTCTTGATAATCAAACAAGTCTGGCATGTCCTAGTCCCAAGACAAGTTCTTATCCTTGTTAGAAATAGGGATTAAGTTCGTTTGTAAATCTATATCCCTCCCTACTTCTGAACACAGCCCTAGGCTACACCTCTAGATGACATGGGAGGATCACTGATGGTCTCTGGCCCCGAGCTGTGCAGAGGGCTTGGGCTGCTTCTGCCTGTTCAGAATTTCCCAATGGGGAAAAATTGCAGTTGGCACAAAGTTTGCAGAGCCACCTTTTCCACAAGTTCTGAAGTCCCTTTTGTCTATAGAGGGTCTAGATGAGAAGATGAAGTGGAATAGGAAAACCAGAGCTGTGGTCCACATTGCTAGCCCTGCAGTGCAGTACTCCGGGGCCAGTGAGTGGCCTGGAGCCATTGCACTAGAGATGGGGAGTAAATTATTGACCCCTGGATGTAATCCCACATTGCCAGGAGGGAGCCTGGCCCTGTAGTTTTTAGCATTAGCCTAACAAAGTGGGATTTGGCTAGCTGCATTTCATTTGCTCCCCCTCCAGAGTATCTTCTGGTTTTTAAAACTCGCTCTGGGTGTCATGGGAGTGAATTGGAGCAGCCAGGAGTAGTGCACTACAAGATGATGGTTGTGGGATTTGTAGCTGTTGAAGGAGAACCAGCGAGAGAAGGCCAGGGGAGAAGTCTGGGGCAGCGCAAGGCTGGGAGTGAGTCAGTTTCGAAGGAAGGCTTTGTTGATGGTAGAGCTCTTTGAGCAGGGATGGTTCCAGCTTGCTGGGGGGTGGCAGGAGCAGGATGCCTGCCTAATTGTCCAGTGCCTCACAGCCTCAGGTGTAGGAGCTACGGAGCTGCAGTTGAGCAGCTCTCTTTGGTATGTTGCCATGCAAGTGTCCTCCAGCCTGCTCCTACCTAAACTACTTCCTCCAGTCAATTATTGCTGCTGGGCAGTGAAGTATCTGCGTGTGGAAGGTGTTCATCTTCCTGAGTGCTAACGCTTGAGCTCTGCTCCAAGTCCTGTCTTGTCACCCCAGACTCTTCCTGGTCTCTCAGTTCAGTCTGTTGTTTATTCCCACCAGTTGTCCTTATGTTAGATGCCACATGCTTCTGGGGCTGAGCAGGTTTTCGCTGCAGCTCAGTCTATGCTATACAATGAAGTGCAGCTCTCATTTGACTTCTATGTGTGCACCTTGTTGAGGGGATGGAGGAAAGAAGAATGTAGGGGAGCTGGTGTGTTCCTGAGCCATGCTTTAGTGCTGAAATGTGGCTGGGCTGTGTAGCTGCCAGGTTTCCTAATCTGTCTGTGGCTGCTGAGTACCCTGTGTCTTAGCTCCCAACATTTTCTTTATGTGGGCTGGAGGAGCAATTTACAGCTCCCTGCCAAATCCTGACATAATTGTGTGTGGCAACCGCAGAAGAGATTGCCAGGTTTACGACTAAGGCAAAGTTTCTTGTCTTTGTCACTTCCTGAGGAAACTTTGACAACTCTTCAGACTTTGGGAGGTGGCTTGCTAACTACCATCTAAAGTGACCTCCATTACTCCTTTCCTTTTATTTTTGTTTGTTACATTTTTGTGTTGTGACTGTGCATCACAGGACCAAAGGAGGTAGGATTGGAAGAGGCTCAGAGGTCATCCCTTGTCCCTAAAGCCCTTCTTATTCCTGACATATGTTTGTTTCCTCTGTCTTTAAAAACTCATGATCTTCTCCCTGGGGTTATGTCCCAGTGCTTAACTGCTCTTACTGAAGGAAGTTTTTTTCAAATATAGTGCCTACATCTTCCTTATCTGAGGCTTCATTTCTTCACCCTTCGGTTTGTGCCTCCATTTTCTTGCTCATAAGAAGTCACTTGCTGGCCTGTGTTCTGCTAGCATGAAAATGCTGTCTGAAGCTGTTAAGCCTAAATTTGTAAAAGGAGTGACACTTCCTCTGTGGAAATTATACTATGATACTGAACACAGATGACTGGGAATTTTTTAGTTTATGTCCAAAATATTTGTCACTTCAATGCTTTTATGGCCTACATGTCCCCAACACAATTAGGAGAGCTGCTGTTAGAAACAAAACTGCACCCCTGGCTGGGTTGTACCAGGTAAGGACTTTTCTTCTCACCAGGTATGTGCAAGGTGGCCTCCATGTAGAGGTGAGCATCCTGCTGAAGGCAGTAACTCTACACAGTGCAAAAGCCACACGTGCATCAGCAGCTGCAGTATTGTAGACTAAAACAGAGAGAAGAAAAAACAAAGGGGATCGTGAAAAGAGGAAAGATGTACTGATGAAGTAAATGTATGCCTTCTATAATTTTGTCCACAAAAGTATCCTGTCTGAGTGAAGAATAGAAACTGGCAAGCGATTTTTTTTCTCCGTGTTAACGGTTCATCATCACCTACTCATTCATTCTTATTTCATTATGTGAACAAGTAGCTCTATCATGAGAGAAATTTTTGAGTCATGACCACATGGCTGTCTGTCTTGTGGAGTCACTGGTTTGAAGTGTCCATCATTGCAGCTTTTCCATCAAAGGAGCCCTTTGATTTGTATCTCTTTCCTAGCCAGGTATGTTTTTCCATACTGGAGTACATATTGGAGTGAAACATCAAGTCACAGGTAAAACTGAACAGTGATTTAAAGTCCATGGGGAACTGGAAGACAGACACATAGTTAGCTGAATTGCATATACCTCATTTTCTTGGGAAATGTTATTCTTGGTATTCCTCTTTGGTTGAGGATACTCTGAAATTTGCACTTAATGTGGGCACACAGCACTTCCATATTCCATTGCCCTGCTTTTCCAGTCAAAGGAAGTGTCCAAGATAATGAAGGAGACTGAGACTGGTGATTTAGTTTTTATTATGTTTTTCAATGTTGCATAAAAATCCAGTTATGTACCAAGCAAAAAAGGCCTATTCTCTTGTATCAATAAGAATGTGTCTTCAGAAGCCCAAAGCAGCCTTTTCATATTATTTTATAAAATATTTAAATGGCTACCATCAGATTTTTGCAATATATACTTTAAATATGTAGGTTTAACAACAATTTCTCAGAATTTAGAATTCAGGATTTCATATTGACCTTGGCCCTGTTGCTTTCCTGATGTACCTACAAAACTTCTTTCTTTACTAATTTGTTCCAAGAGTTTTGTGTGGGTTTGCTTAGAAGAGCAGGCTGGAACATCTTTCTAGGAAAAGGTGATTGTTGAGGCTACACTCTTGCTTTCGTTTCCAGCAGCCCAACCAAACTGGATTTCTGGAACAGCAGAAGGAGGAATTGGAAGCAGGTTTTACTTTCAGTAGCAGCAAAGCCTCAGAAGAGGAAGCTTGTTACCACTAATCTGCTGGGTAGCAAGAGTACCCTGTGGCTGGTGTGTGTTGCTGCTCTTCATGGGCTTCCATCCACTGATAACCAGCTCTCATCTCCCATCCTGTGCTTGTAATTTGCCTCTTGAATGAGTCCATGCAGTGACTATCACCCAGAAATCATACACAGGCTGTAGTCTTACTGCCTCTCAAATTCTATTTGTTTCTTTAGTTCATAGTGTTGCTAAATGGGGTTTTTTTTAGGTTTCTCCAGCCCCTTGCTTCCGTTGCTCTTTTTGATTTCTGGCCAAAAAATTGGGAAACTTCTTGGTTTACAATAATTCTGAGAAAAAAAACCCCAAACCTAAATTCTTTCTTTCTGCCAAAATAAGGAAGCTGAATGGTGATAAACTAAATTTTTTTTTTCATATGGTTATATGCAGTTTTAGCCCTACTCACTGAAGTAATGCTGAGGCAGACTATATGAAGCAAGCAGAAACTTCATGCAAACAATATGTGGGGAAAAGGAAAACCATCTCATTTTCATCAGGTGGTTCCTTTTAACTGGCTTAAGTCATATTAACAAGACATTTTTAATTTGCATTTGAAGTATGTTTTCTGAGACTCTGCTTAATGGTAGGACTTGTTTCTAAGGCGATAGTTGGATTTATTGATAGGGTGTGTTGTAGTTACAGTGCAGTTGAGCTGCCTGTGGGCAAAGAGTCTGCTGGGCTTTTGCTTGTGGTGGTGTTTATAAATTACAGCGCTGGTGCATTTTGCTTGTGTTGGGCTGTGTCTGAGCTGGGTATAATGTGGCTGCTGCAGACTGCAAGTACACATAGGGGCTCAATAGACTTATTCTGTCTAAAATTTCTCAAGCTAATTCCTTGTTGAGCAAAGCATTTACAGGGAGGCTGGAGCCAAAACTCTGCTGCTCTTTCTCTTTTGCCTGCCCGCTGCTCCTTCTTACAAATGCCATTTGCCCAGTCTTCAGGGCTGTTAGACCCTCCAGGGACTGCTGTTAGTCATGGATTTCCTGGCCACATCTCTGTTCAGATAAGATCAGGACAGGCACACTTTTTTTTTCCCATTTCCTGCACTGTGGTTTTGAGGGGAAGCAGAGTGGCACATTGAAGTGAACACAACTGGCTTTGGCAGGTTTGCACTGTTACAGAGTGATAGAATGGTTTGAGTTGGAAGGGACCTTAAAGACCATCTGGTTCCAATCCTGCTGCCATGGGCAGGGTCACCTTCCACTAGAGCAGGCTGCTGTTGTCCCCAGCTTCCTCACAGTTCAGGTGCTGCCTCAGAAAACTGAGTGCAGGGCAAGGGGGTTCTCCTCAACTTCAGTGGCTCATCAGCTTCCACTGATGGGGAGGCTGTTTTTGGAGCTGTGGTCTCCATCCAGAGGCCTGGAGCTTCCTCTGCTCATGTTTTTCTCAAGCTGTTCCTGAGGCCAGCCGAATGCCCAACACATGGGTAGAGGTACCTTCCAAAAGGGCTGGGAGAGGAGATGGGAAGCTAGGTAGAGTTTGTCTACTCACAGGCCACCTACAAGTCTTACCTCCGTCCAGTGCTAACCACACCCATGGGTCAGATCATCATGCCGATGAGTTGGATCATCCCACACTTTCTGAGAAGGCAGAGCAAGCCTCCAGTGCTTTGCTCCATGTCATGTCCCCCCCTACCTCTTGATTGTAGGCTGAGTGGAGCTTATGTGAATATAACTGCTGCCCTTCACCAGGTGTCTGGAGCTGCTGCCATGGGACACGCGCTTCCAAAGTAAATGAAAACAAAAGGTGTTTTTATTCCTATGGAGTTGTTTTTCTTCTCACTACATTCCTTGTAGAGGCTGGGTGGTGGTGTCAAGGTGAGAGGAAATGTTTAAAATTCCGTCTCAACTTGTAAGATGCCAGGAAAGGGACACATTTCAGGTTTCTTTTGAAACATCTCGTACAGCCTTTCCGTGAATGCTCGCCGTTTTGAACACCACTGCCAAAAGACAAATCCAAGCTTTAGAAAGTTGCCAGTGGAGGTGGATGGGAGGCCAACAGGGAGCACAGCCTTTTGTAAGCACATGCCAGTGGTTGATTTATGGTCCCTGGCCTTATAGGGCTACTCAGAAAGCTGAACAACGGGCAGTGGAACAAACGCCTTTTATTTTTGCCTGGATATTTTTAAACAGAAATGCTGGTTAGTGCATGGGTTTTATATTTTTTGGAGGAGAGGGTAGAGAAGTTATGGTTTTTCACTTTTTGTTTTGGCCAGAGTATGTTCTTATTTGGGCAACATGTGGAAGCGCATGTGCATGAAATTCAGACATTAAATACTTTGTGTCCCTGAGTTATTGTTTCCTCCTTTGTCAGCAGAGTGACAGGATGCTGCGGACGTCATTGGATGTCCCTGTTGGACCCGTCAGGGGACTATAATCCCTGCAGGGGACTATAAAAAACTGTAAATTATAAATATCAGGCTCTTACAGGAATTCACCTACACCTAGAGACTCTCTGAAGCAGATTGCTCTTTCCTTTAAAACCTGTCTACAGAGCCAAAATGAGTTCCAAGAGATTCCTAAAGTAGGTTTATTTCTGAGAAAAATGAAATTTTGTGTCTATTTAATTCTGCAGTAAACAAAACTTAAGTGTTGATAGGATCTCGTGGTTCATCAGCAAAGCTGTGCTTCTGGGCAGCAGCACATGTCTGAAGTCACTTGCATCTCCTTCCATGCTCACTGATGACCTGTGGGATACAACTGGAATAGCTTTAACTTTATCTTATGCTGATAACGCATCTCCAGTTCTGCTGTTATGTAAATTCTCCAGATCTACCCATTTCTTACTGTGAGGGACTTCAGCAACAGAAAAGGAATCCTCACGAGTTCAGTTAGCATCTGGTATGTGCCAACGCAGAGAAGCTGCACTGGGAATCACTGGACTTACCAAAGACTGACTGAAAAGAGCATTTCCTTGAATGTGGTGTGGTGTCACAGCAAGGCTCAGCTTGACTGTTGAGACTTTAATTCATTTCTGACTGCTTGATTTAAGGGGGTGAAAGTACATTATCACTATGGTCAATGGTTTAGGATTTACAAGTGTATTGCAACTGAAATATTTGAGGTGTTGGTAAATGTAGTCACAGTTTTCATTTTGATCAGTCTGCCGTGTATGGAAGCAAATACAAAATTTGTTTGCATTAGACAGTCTCTGTTAATTGAAAAAACCCCAGAGCATCAAAAGAATGAACCTCTCACTGACTGATACACACCACTATCAGCCTCTAAGGGTGTACTTCCACTTTGTGGCTGGATGAATCTGGCAGTTGACTAATTCCTGGAGGGATTTAGGAAATGAGAAAGGTAACAGGCTTCCTATTCAAGAAGGGGGATCTGTTCTATCTTTTTTCTTCCTTTTCCTTTGCATACTAAATATAAGTATTTAAGTACCTGTTTTAAGAGTCATAATATCAACACTTGAAATATACCTGCTAAAGCTGATGTGAACAGGAAGCTTCCAACCACTTTCAGGCCAGAAGTCATTCATGGTGCATAGTCCATGCTGACTTCAACCTAAATCAATACTGTGCAGACAAGCTTACTTTGGGATATTCATTTCTTGAGTGTGCTACAAACATGGGGTTTTTTTGCTACATTATCCCTTACACCAGCAGTTTTACTTTTTGGATATTATTGCTCTTGTGAAAAATCCAAGGCAAGTTGAAGGTTTTTTTTGTCTCAGTTTGGTTAAATGTCAGTGAAGGAATTAAACCTCGCTTCAAATGTTATGACTCTGGCAGCAGAGTGTAGTTTATGTGAATAGTCTTCAGGATCAATTGTCCTGTCCTTTGATACTTTTTTTTTTCCTGCAGAGTGGGCTTGAAAAGAAAACAGGCATGCCAGGGCATTAGACGGACAGTTGGAACATGTTTTATGTGACAAAAATGGCAGTTGGATAAAGCCAGATAATATAAATTTGATTTGGGATTATGTCACTGAAACCCTAATCTGAGTAGCATCCTTAAGCATATATTTGAGTCTGAGCATTAGAGTAATCCCTTTCCAGCAGTGTATCAGGGTACATCCTTCAGCCTTTGCTGCATGGGCTAAATTGAATCCCATGCTTAAAGCTCAGCATATGCTTTATTGCACGGCTGAATGCACTGCTGTGTGGAGGACAAGATAAAAAGTTTAGGTAAATAAAATATTTGAGATAACACAACTCATGACTGATTTCTGTCATTCAAAATTAAAGCCAAATGGGGTAGCTCAGTTCTACCTCAGTTTTGTGGCCAGGTTTGCTTTCTCCATGAGGCTGATGTGGAGAAAGGCAGACAGAAAGCAAACCTTTGACACCACAAATCCAAATTAAAACAGATTGTTTGAAGGAGAGTGGTAGCCCTGCAGCCTAAAAAGTTCTTCAGGAAAAGTTTATGACCAAAGAATGGTTTGGGTTGGAAGGGACCTCAAAGGTCATCTCATTCCAGCCCCCCTGCCACGTGCAGGGACACCTTCCCATAGACCACATTGCTCAGGGCCTTGAACACTTGCAAGAATGTGCAGACCTGTGGAAAAAGGGGAGTAGAAGTTGGCATAGAGGAGATTTGGAGGAACAGGGTGATAGAGACTAAAGGAGGAGGAGGTGGAGTACTGAAACTGTGACACCAAGGGAGAATGTTAGGGAGCGTTGTAGGGGGACTGGTGAGAGGGAGTGAGGAACACAGAGGAGTAAAGTCAGGAGAAAGGGAAAGAGAAGCTGAGGACAATAAAACAGAAAGCTACACAGAGCAAACCAACAATTTTTGTGTTGGAGAGGAGAAGGTGCCATAATATGAGCAACAAAGCCTGGTTGTGCTCATTTTAAGGGCCTTTCCCTAAAAAGTTGAATTTTATGGTACTAGTGCTACCAGCTTTTAGGAGTTGCTGGGTTTCATTCCTGGTGAAATCAACAGGAGGTGAATACATTCAAGAAGTCAACTGCTTAAGGGCTACAGCCTTGCACTGATAATTTCTCTCATTTATGAGCCTGTTCAGTGCAGATAGCATTAGTTTTAGTAACTTCACAGCAGCACACAGTAAATCCACAGATAAAAACCTCAGTCCTGGGTTTTATTATACTGTGCTTGCTGTTATCTCTTGTTTACTTGCATGAGTGATAGAGGGGAAAATGCTAGGTAGGTCTTTATATGATGCTGTTTAAAATAAGTGGTGATGTTTGCTGTCTTAGGGAAAACTTTACATCCAGGCAAGAGGTGACATGAACATGAAATCACTACTAATCGACAGTAATTAAACCTAAGAGTTGGGTAAAATACTTCTTAACACAGATTTAAGTTTAAGCAAAGTGCCAATTGTCCATTCCCAGTCCTGCACATAAATTCAGGAAATGAAAACCCCCAGTCTCAAGGATTTTAGATCTCTCCTTCATGCTGCTTACTGTCGACATGGATGTTTATTATCTACATGTAATTTGCAGTTCATTGTAAATAACAAATAATGGCAAATTTCAGAAACTCTCAACTTGTCCCCTTTCCCTGGTACCTCCTGGAGAGGGCACACACTTTAATGTGTCTGGAAGACTGATGGAGGGGGATTTCCAAAGGCTGGCAAATTGTAAGGGCAGCCTGTGTAAAAAAGGGTGCCATTAGCAGCTGGGTAGCCTTTAGGCTGCTGATAAAGGAGACCAGCTCACACCTCAGATGGTCACCAGAGGCTGCTGATTTTATAGGTTGTAGTATCAGCTAAAAGTAACTGATAGGCAGACGTAAATCCAGGATAAATCCAGGTGCAAAATCCCTAGTTCCTGGCCCACCCTTGTGGTGTTTCCTGAACCACTCGAGGTTGATGGTGTCTGACTGCCTTTGGCCAGTGGAGACTAGAGGAAGACTTACTTGCTTCTGGCTGTTGGCAGGTGACATACCCAGTGCCAGGGCTCTGCTAATTTGGAGCAAAGATCTGTGGCCATGAGGCTGCTTCCTGTTTGCTAGAGGAAATGTTAGTTTTTGTAGCTGCCCCCTGAAACTGCCTTCTTCCTCTCTGTTGCTGTGAGGGAGAAGGGATTGGGCTTTCTTGTCTCCACGACTGAAGTTTTCAACTGCTGTTTCAGATGGAGCTTACAGTTTGTGTGGCTTTTTTCTTCCTCGCTGGTATGAAATGCAATAACAAGTTCCAGGTGGGGTAGTTGCAAATTGGGAGCAGTATGTCTGAACATTGAATTGAATAGAGCTTATTGAGCTTGGATGGACAAATTTGAAGGTAATTGAGCACTTTTATATTTTTTCCAGGCAATTTCTGGACAATTTTTGTATTAGTGAAATAGTAAGCTGAACACAAGAGCCATTTTGTTAACTACTGTGGTTGATGTGCATATTGTTGCTTGTGTTAGAGCCACTGCCTTCATTTAATAAAAGAAAATGACTGTTGGTACTTGTAGGCAATCTGCACTATGAAATTATAGTGTTTGGATTGAATTATCTATTTCAGACTGGCTGGAAGATTTTTAATATCTTCTATGTTGGGGCAGGAATATAAATTACTTTGTTTTCCTATTTACTAGGCATCACTAACAAGTCTGTATTTCTAAATCATGGCCCCTAATGATAGGATTTGACAATGACAGAGGCAGAGTGTTGGAGGATGAACAGAAACATGTGTCAAACAGCAATTCAAGTCAAAGATTATCCCCTCATCATACCATTATTTTTGAAGTTTCAGCTGCTACAATATATGTGGGGAAGGTTCACTTAGGAAAAGAATTTGGTTTGGAAAGAACTACACAGAATTGTTTATCCCATTTTTTGCTGGCAAATTGTACTTGAAAACAACATTTGTCAGGATGCTGTTGCCTAATGTGTTTACTTAACTATGAAAACCTCAGGTTATTTATGCATTTAGTCTGAAAACTAAATTTAGTTTCTCTGATCACTGCATTGCACAATGGTGATGAAGGATATTTAACCAAGTTGTTATGCTGCTGTGTGTGCATAAGGGTAATAGAGATAACAGTCCTGCAATCAATTCTTGTTATCATTGACAATGTGAGGTACAGTGACTTGTATGTTACTTCCCTTACCTAATTTTTCAAGTTCAGGGCCAATTATGAGGATTTCTCAGTAGAAATGTTCACACAGCTTTTTACTGTATCTTTAAATAGGAATTTTTCTGCGGGAGGAGTAGTATTACATTAAGTGGATTTTTGTGACTGCACATGTATTTTGAGATAGAGTGGCTAGGAAAGGGATGGCAGTGTACAGATTGTTAAAGAGTCTCCCAAATTTGTCTAGAAAATGAACTCTGACCATTGGAATTGCCAAAATCCAGGTATTACTATCAATAAAATTGCATAGGCAGTAGAGCAGGACTTGCAATTTTAATTTATTTTTACTTCAGCTTTATTTAGCTCCTCCCAATTGAGGTTTGACTTGCTGGAGAGATCTGTGAAGTTTGCTTTTAGTTCCTGCTTCATTGGTAGGGGGACTGTGACCCATCTGTGACACCGCCAGCAGGAATGTTCCCATGGCAAACCAGGTCTCATTTCTCATCCTCACCTGAAAAACGAAGTGGTGAACATTGAAGAGGTCACACTTCAGTGTCTGTGCTGGAGCTCAGATGGGAAATCAGCAAACTGGTAACAGGGAGATATCGTTAAGGTGAACTGGAGTGGTAGGAGAGTATGTCATGGGTGTGAGGTTCTTGAGGGAAGCTGTGGATACCCCATTCCTGGAAGTGTTCAGGGCCAGGTTGGATGGTACTTTGAGCAGCCTGATCTAGTGGAAGGTGTCCCTGTCCATGGCAAGGGGATAGAACTAGATATCTTTAAGATCCCTTTCAACACATTCTGTGATTCTGTAACACACTTTCTTACCACTTACAAGGCACCTGTCAGGGTGGGTTTAAGAGTGTTTATCTGCTGGTCTGTGTTATACCTTGCCCAAGAATCCTGTGATCCAGTGGTCAGTAAAAGACAGTTAGAGGTATGATTCTTGTTTGGATGATAGTGACTCCACAAAGTCCCACAGCTATAGGTCTCCTAAAAATTAACCCAAAAATTTCCCCTCTGTGGCATACAACGCTGATACTGTGCAGGTTTGGGTGTGTTTTTTGTGGGTTTTATGGGTTTTTTCCTTTCTTTGTTCATTAATACAATTAGCTGTGGGGTAGGGGCATTCCTTTGGAGCTGCCTCTGTCACATTCACACTACCCATGGCCACACAGGGCTTCTCAAGGTGCTACCAGCAGTGGGAGATGCCTGTGATTCCAAAGGGAGGTGCTCAGGCACTCTTCTTTCCATCTCAGTGTGTCTCAGCTTTCTAGTTCTTGTAACTTCATCCTGCTGTCCTCTTTCCCTCCTTACCCAGGCTTTTGGCTCCCGGCTCTCTCGAGCAGTGTGGTCAGTGGCACTTCCTCCTTTGCTCCATCCCAGCATGGCCAAGTGGGATGTTCCCTTCTCCCTTAGTCCCAGGAGTCACCAGGTGGTGCTATTGCCCAGTTCAATGCCCTCCCTTGTGTTCAGCACAGCCCAGCCCTCGCAGGAGGGTTTAGTGCTCTTTGGTTTTGCGATGGAGCTTTCTTTGGTGGGCAGCTGTGTCAGGTACTGCAGGCGGTTTTGCTTCTTGACACGGGCTGAGTCTTGAGTCAGCTTTATTGACACAAAGTTGTTTCCTGTGGCTTAATCAGCCTTGTTTGCCAGTGAGGTCCTCCAAAGGCTGGACTGTTCTACACAGCTTGTGACCACGCTGTTGTACTCAAAAGCTGCTTTGCTCTAGTGTGAAGCATAAGCAAGTCTTACTAAGGATATCCTCAGGCTTTGTGCTGTTGGGTCCCTGCTGCAATCCAGTGGGAGGTATTTTTGCTCGTTCATTGCCATGTGCTGCTGGTGCAAAGGAGATTTGTGTGTGTGTGACCCTTGAAAGGTGCTCCTCTTCTTTCTCCTTTCATCCACTCTTCTTATTAGGCAGCCAGATTGATACCACCTTATTTGCAGCTGGTTTGGATAGAGATCATGCTCCTACTTGAAACTGTAGAGGCAGTTCAAAACAAGGAGCTGAGCTTCTTAAGCGAGTAGCCAATGCCCCAAAAAGCCACAGTTTGAGATGAAGGAATGCAAATAAACACCAAGTTCTTTCTTCCTTTTCACCAGGCTAAGCAATTCTCTCTCCACAGCCGCCCATACCACATGCTGTCAAGGGCATGAGAAATTGATTGAGATTCTGCTCTTTGATTTCAATTTAAAATCCTCCGTTTCTCTTGGCAGTTCGGCTGCTGTTCTGAATTTGATAACTTGTGGGAAAAGGGGAAGGAAATGCGTAAGAAAAGACACAGAGAATTAGCTGGAAATTTGATGTGGGGAAGCAGTTTCTAAATAATATTAGCAACAATTACAGGCTGTTATCTTTGCTGTCCACACTCATGGTAGTATAGTGGTGTGGTTAGCTTGCACTTTGTATGATAAGATGCAGCGATTAAGCATATATAGTGGAATTAGAATATGGGGTTGTGTTTTGGGTTGCTTTTTGGTTGGTTGGTTGTTTCTTTTACCAGAGTAGGTGAGCTCTAAAAATTGCTAAGCAGAGGTAGGTTGGCTGCAGTATTAATTTTATTCTTGAAGAATAGCTCTGTTGTCCCTTTCCCTCCACAGCCCCCTGTCTCATAAATAAAGATCATTTTATATTCCTGTGAGAGCTTCACAGACAAAGGAGTTGGCAGGTTGTGGAAGAGCAGCACGATTTGTAAGTCCTGGAAGAGTAAATGTACAGCTGACTCATGGAACACTTTGCTGGGGAAATGGGTATCATTCTAGGCTGGGGCATGAACAGATTGAGAGCGGCACTGCCCAGAAGGACGTGGGGATTCTGCTGGATGAGAAGGTGGGCATGAGCTGTCAGTGTGTGCTTGCAGCCCAGAAAGCCAAACACATGCTGGGCTGCATCAAAAGCAGCATGATCAGCAGGGCGAGGGAGGTGATTCTGCCCTTCTGCTCTGCTCTGGTGAGACCTCACCTGCAGTGCTGCATCCACCTCAGGGAGCCCCAGCACAGGAAGGACACAGCCCTGTTGGAGCAGGTCCAGAGGAGGCCACCAAGATGATTAGAGGGATGGAGCATCACTCATTCAAAAAAGGGCAGAGAACCGGGGTTGTTAGAGAAGAGAAGAGAAGAGAAGAGAAGAGAAGAGAAGAGAAGAGAAGAGAAGAGAAGAGAAAAGAGAAGGCTTCAGGGTGACCTAATTGTAGCCTTCCAGTACCTGAAGGGAGCTTACAAGAGAGATGGAGAGGGACTTTTTACAAGGGCATGTGGTGACAGGACAAGGATGAAGGGATTCAAACAAAATGATGGTAGGCTTAGATTAGATATTAGGAGGAAGTTTTTTGCTGTGAGGGTGGTGAGGCAGTGGCACAGGTTGTCCAGAGCTGTGGATGCCCCATCTCTGGAAGTGTTCAGGGCCAGGCTGGATGGAGCTCTGAGTAACGTGGTCTATTGAAAGATGTCCCTGCCCATGGTAGGTGGGTTGGAAGTAGATGATCCTTGAGGTCCCTTTATATGATTCTGTGATTCTTCAGGCTGCAGCTACAATTCTCCATGCCATCAATCCACCATGAAGAGCTTGGGATTGGAGCCCTAGTGATGATAATAGAATAATGCCAATTATCTTGGAAACACTCTAGGAAAGAGTTTGGTTTTATATAATATTACATGCAGGAATATATCAGTGTCTCTGGGAAAGTGAATTTTTGCTAGCATTAGCTATGATACAGACATTAGCTGTTCTTCATTCTCTCTTATCTCTGGCCAGGCATATCACTTTGGTAGGATAATAAAGTGCTTTTAGCCATCAATGCTTGCTTTTGTACTTTATAGTTTGGTGTCACTCGGGGTCTTTGGGTATGTCTTTGACAAAAGGAGATAGTTGAAGAGACTGTAACTAATATTGCAGTCTGGGAGTGAGGGAGGGATGGAAATACTCTTTTTTTTTTTTTTTGTTTATAAGAGAGAAAAGGGTGCAGCAAAATATTAAAGAAAGTGTATTTGAAACTTGGGCATTAGGGTGTTGTTTTGATCTCTGAAAGATTACTGGGCTAGGCTCTGGTGAAGAGCAAGGGGTCTGTGACTGCGAAGGAACTTGCTAACTCCAAAGAAGCTTACAAATCACCAGGACCAGTAGGACCGCATTCTCTGGCTCCAGGTATGGCAGATACTGGAGCAGCTATGCAGGCCTGAGTTTAATTCCACAAGAGGATGTGTGCATGATGTGTGTGGAAGGAGACCACATGCTGAGTAATCATGCTGGTAAGGGCACCAAAAGTGGTAAGGCAGCAGGTGTTTGGCTTTGGGAACTGGTTGGGGACAGAAGTGGACAGGGCTGTAGACTCCCTTCAGTTCTGAGGCGAAGCACACATTTGGTCACTGTACGTGTTTTGCTAATGGATGTGGACTGAAGGAAAGCAAACTAAGAGAAGGGATCAGGTGATGTTTTCCATTCAGAGGTGTATTGGCTTTCCGTGGCACGGCTTTGGAAGCAGGGGGGCTGCAGGGGTGGCTTCTGTGAGAAGCTGCCAGCAGCTTTCCCTGTGTCCTACAGAGCCAAGGCCAGCTGGCATTGACAGAGGCAATGCTCTGGTAGGGAGCAGGTAGAGAAACTGGCAGTAAAGTTAAGCTTGGGAAGAAGGGAAGGGTGGGGGGAAGGTGTTTTAAGATTTAATTTTTATTTTTCATTATCCTCCTTTGATTTGATTAGCAATAAATTAAATTAATTTCCCCATTTTGAGTCTATTTTGCCCATGGCAGTAGTTGGTGAGTGATGTCTCCCTGTCCTTATTTCAACCCACAAGTTTTTCATTACATTTTTTCTCCCCTGCCCATCTGAGGAGGGGAGTGATAGGATGGCTTTGGTAGGCACCTGGTTTCCAGGCACCATCAGCCCACCACAAGAGGCCAAATACATTAAACCCTGACTGGTACATGTTTTCCTGTTTTAAGACTGCCCATAGGAATATACAGGTGGTGTTGAAGACGCATATAAATACCAAACAAATAAACTCAGCCCCCGACTATCTCTTAAAGCACTTAAATAGCTCTTTGTTACTGTGCTGTCTGAATGCTTTACAACTATCACTGTTTTACGTCCCCATAATGCTGTTACAAGGTAAAATCAAATCACTATTTTCATATAACAGCTAGTGAGCTGAGAACAATAGAGCCAAGAATTCCTGTGCCAAATGCAGTCCTTGCAGCACTAGGAGGAGGGATTGCATTCTGATATAACAGGACTGACCTGGTTGTGGGTAGAGCAAGTGCTGCACTTTTATGTGTAGAGGGAATTAATCTAATTCTAATGGGCTCCAGAGTAAAAGTGTTATTCTGTGGCTAATTTGTGCTCTGCAACACCAGCGTTGGCCGGAAAGCAGTTAGAAATAATGTGTAGGGTGTTTTACTGTGTGGGAGTTGGCATAGGTAATCCTAACTTGATGGGGGTAATACACTGACTGACTTAAAAGTTACCTTTGCTACCTTATATTATGAGTTTAAAGAAGGGAATGCCACGAAGGGAAATGCAAATAGGGATGTTCTTGTAAAGTTCACACGTGGACAGTGACCAAAGGAATTGTGGTGGTTCCTACTGAAGTGAGACAGGCCAGTGGTGGCCATTCTCCTTCTCAAAACAGAGTTGCAGTGAGATCCATGTATCTGTGCTGGGACTGTAGGCAACTGAGTTCCAATATTCAGTGTAAGTGTTGTTCATTTGGCAAGTATCTTTCACTCAGGAAAGTGCATGATAGCGAAATGACACTTTTGGGGACCAACCCAGGTCCTAGTTCTTCCCTTTCAAAAATTTACTTTGCAGATGAGTATCTCCCAGATCTTTGCAGAAATTCCTTGAAGTTCACTGGTGGTGTAAGGCCACAAATTTTATAAATTGGAATTTACAGAAATGATTCGTGTTGTGAATGAGATGTGTATGTTTTGGCTGCAGAAGTGGGGCTTCAGAGCACCTGTACCTGCATCCCTTTGGTTCAGGCTGAAGCCTCAGGCAGTTTTGTGTTGGTGTAGCAGCTGAGAGCCAGTGTGTGTCTGAGAGCTGCTCTTGTATTTTCATCTGTGCAGTTCTGCAGCGATAGCTTTGCTCACTTGATACATCTTGCATATGGAAAACCTGAATAAAGGCGAGAAGCTTTTTACACTTCTTCCTAGACACCACTCCGCAGTGCTCGGCTTCATTTTCCCTGGGACAAGCCTGACACTTGGCAGATTCAGTGCAGTCCCAGGGGTGTCTCTGAATGTCTGTCTCCTGCAAGGTATTTCTCCTTACAGCAGTGTTTTCAGACAACTGAAAGTGATACCCAAACACAGGGAAGGGCAAAGGATGTGTTTAAGGTTAGCAAAAAGTTTATTGGGCAGAGTAATTCTTGGATTAAAATACTGCCCTTGGAAACTGCGATCAGGAATCTGTTGTGCATAACTCTTCCTTGTATGTTCATACAGTTGATAAAAATCCAAAGGCAGTTTCAGATGCTCTTCAAGCTGCCTGTCACAGCCTTCCAGAGCAGCTGTAACTGGATTAGTAAGACATGGAAAGTATTGCAATGCTACCTGCATTTGATCAGCGGAGTAATGATTAAAATGTTAAAGGCACGCATTCGGGACTAAAGCAGGCTGCAAATTGCAAAGCTTTAATTCATTTTTCAGCTTGTTGCTTTTTTCCTCCACTGGAATTTAAAAGACAGCCGTAATCCTGTACTCAGCCTTACCATGTCATGTGCCTTTGGGTTAAGAGCTGCAACCCTGAAAGCATTCAAGATGCAGGTTGGATATCTCAGTGCTGCATGCCAGGCCTTGCCCAAGGAGTGACATTCCTCTTGGACACCAGGCTTGACCAGAGCTGAGCATACATTTCTGCTGAAGCCCAGTGATACTTTACAGTGCAAGCCTTGCAATTTGTTTGATGATAGCTAATGAAATGCAAACCATTTAGCAGCTCCGAGATGTGATTACACTGCTGTGAATTTTCAGATTCCATCAAAGTCCTGCTGAGGGTAATGGGAATGGGCCCGTGTGATTCAACTGTAAATCAAAAACGAAAGCGTGGCCAATTCTGACAGTGGAAAGAAGCCATTTAAAGTGGCTGTTTAAATGTGCAGAAGCTGATCTGCCAAGTCAAAACCAGCTGTGCTTTACAGAGCAACTGGAATGAATGGTCTCTCTGCATTTGGATTTTTTTTTGCGGCTCATTGATTATTTTTCTTCCCCTGAAGTTTAAATTCTTTCTACCTCAGGTTTGCCTGGCCAGTTGCAAAGGTTTTCAGTGCCTTTTTTTGGTATATAAAATATCAAATGCATTGATAATGAAGGACAGTTTTCTTCTTTTTTGTAACTTCACACCAATTCAAATGTTTTCATCTCTACGTCTTCAGTGCTCCAACAGTGAAGGCTCTGCACTGGCCAAGACACGGACTTCTTCTCTGTGCTAGTGCTGGCAGGAATCAAATGAGTGTAACAAAAAGTGAAATTTAACTTGGGAAATCTTGAGTGTAAACTGGCTCCTCTGTTATTTTTCAGTTAGGGATGAATCAGCCAAGAGTGTCCAGTGGTGTGAATATGTAACAGGGAGCCAGGAATTGTTGCTTCTCTTAGCAATGTGGAGCAGCCAGCTTCCTCTCTGAGCATATTTTCTTCCAGGGAAGTGGGACAGCTTTTTGACTGCACCCCAATTCTGTATGTATCATCAAGCTGCTTTTTTTTTTTTTTTTTTTTTCTCTCTGAAAGAAGACAGAAGGCGGGATATTTCTGGTGCATGCACTTAATTTCACCTCTTGATGCTAACCTGTCTGGAGAAAGCTTCAAAACAGCTTGCTGGTAGGCTCTGGTATTGCCATCTGGCTGAAACCCCGAGTTCCATCAGTGGGAGCAGCGTTGTAATTCCAGCTCTGTGCCTGATGAAGAAGCTACACCATGAGAGACTTCTTGGGGTTACACTAAATCAACCCCGACTGCATTGATTGCTCTCTTTTTCTCTTGATCAGGGATCCTCAGAGGAAGGGTTCAGCTGCCAAATCCTTGTGGTGCCTTTGCTCAAGTTAGGGTGGTTGGCAGGTTAGCTTTTGGGGAGCCCTGGCACAAATGTCTGAAGAGCAGATTCATTCCTCCTGTGAGGTGCAGGGAAGTCCTGCTGAATTTGGTGGAAGCCACAGGAGCTGTGGGATCAGTTTCTTGCTTATGAGAAGGGTTGAAGACTTGTAAGGTGCAAATGTTTCTCATATTATTTTTGAAATAACATCTTCTTTACCTGGGGATTTTTGAGCACTTAGTATTAATACCTTCAAGGTTGCTAGGGCTCATTCTTCTTCTGATCTGTAAGACTCATTCATGTTCAGCCCTATCAGATTTAATGAGACCTGCATGTCTCAGTGACTCTTAGTTATTGTGAGAAATGTTTTGAAGGGACAGACATTTTTAATTTGTAAACATTTTTATAAATTCAGATTGTAAATTTGATTTAATCCTGGCTTTGTTCAAGCTGATGAGAAAACTTCCTTCTGCAGGAGCTGTGTGTCAGATCCCTGTTTATACAGAGGTCAGTTCTCCATTGCTTCTCAATGCAGATTTTGGTGGTGCCTGTCTCCAGGGTATCTCAACCTTTCTTTAAAGCTGAAATGGGAAGTTAGTCATGAGATCTGTGGTAGTTACAAGCCAGATGTTCTTTTTTTCTTTTTTTTCCTTACTTTGCAAGTGGAAGGACAGAAGGCAGTTTCTTCAGTATGTTCATTCTTAGGGTGCCATTTCCTCACGTGAAGTGCTGTCTAGTGTTCTTGTTTTGTTTGTATTTTCAAAATCCTAGAGTCGTAGAGGGATTTTTGTATTGTTGATCTAATTTTACACATATTTAAGAAGCCCTGTGTGTTAACATAGCACAGAAAGGCTGCATAGTTGAGACTAAAAAAGCTCTTGCAGCAGTGTGCATAATTATAGGGCTGCTGTTAGTCATCAGTCTCTACACGTGTGGATTTTTTTTTGTGAATTCAGTATTTATTCCATTTCAGATGTAAAAAAAAAAAACAAACTACATGAAGAGATTAGTTTACTCAGCACAATAGGGCTTGACCCTCTATCTGTTAAAAGCTGTTGTAATATCAAGGCTAAAAACTAACAGCCTAATCAAGGATGTGTTTTCAAGGTACTGCAGTTTGCTCCAATTTGGAAAAGTGCTTGGAGGACTAGGCACTGTGTGCAAAGATATAAATGAGACATCCAGATTTAAATTAAATAATTAAATTTTTCTGCATTAGTTTTTGTCTGCTGGGATACATGCATTTGGAACAATACACAGAGGAATGTATCAATATTCCCTATTTGTAATGGGAAAATGGTTTTCCTTTTTAATATACTGCTCATATTGAACTTTATTTGCTTTTGCTTTGTTCTTTTAAATCTTCCTATAAACTGCTGCAAATCAGCCAGAACAAATGAGCAGTTCAGTTGTTGTTTGCCTGCAAATTAGTTGCCAGCATCCTGTAATGCTGCTAGCTTGAAATACAGTCTCATCTCCTTTACAGTAATGAGAGCTGAGGAGAGCCAAGGGGGGTGGTTCCTTGGGAGCAGGAGTGTGGGTGGAAGCACTGTTTTCAGTGGCATTCTGCTCTCCATTCTGGTGCTCTTAAAATCCTCATTCCTAAATCTGCTGGTTTAGGGATTTTGAAAGAACAGAGAATCTATTTTCCAGGGTTAAAGTGTAAAAATCTGGAATTAGTCATGCTTGCATCAGTTCCTTCTATTTATCAGAAACATCTGATACAGTTTCAGATTTTTGAATCCATTTTGCTGACCAGGGTGAGATTCTGAAGCTGTAGCTACTTATTCTGGTGAAGTAATAGTGGCTCACTTACTCTGAATTACATTTCTGCTCCTTTCCTTCCTCCCCACCCCACCCACTTTGCTTATCTCGCTACAATGTGGGTTATAACTGATATTTTGTAAGCATGCTAGGAGGCTTATTAAGAAGAAAAGGCAAAAAGTGAAACGTAGTTGGTTCCTTGGGTAACTGGTGAGCACCTTGATTCACAGTAATTATTTTATATTTACTCATTTCTTGCCACTTCTTTCATGGATTGGTATGCTCTTGATCATGATGACTCAGTGAGTATAGTGGTGAAACCCTTGGTTTTCCTGTGGATGAGAATTTTTCTGAGGAATCGCAGGATCTGTTCCTTGAAGTGCAACATAACTCCTGAGGTCATGTTTTCAGTTCCTGAAACTTGTCCAATCCACTCTGCTCAGTGCCACCGTGACCTTTTGCATGAGCCAAGATGTTATAGCTCTGTGTATGTTTGATGTTATATGTGCACCAACATCGGGTAAAACAAAACAGAAAAACAGATTAGAGGCTGTAACAGCAGAACTTTGAGAATTGGAAAAGTCAGTCACCTGTATGCCTGAATGTTACCCAGGCATGTGGCTTGATAAATGTGCTGTAATCCTTTGAAGAAAAAAGAACAAAACAAGGGAGATCATCCCCATCAGATGTTAGAAAAATGGATTTATGTAGAGGAAGACCATATAGTAAAGTACAAAGCAGATGGTTGCAGGAAAGGTTTATACAGCCTTAGCAAGGAGGTTTAATTTCAGTGGAGTACTGAGAAGCAAACTCTTTTTCAACTCCCTTGAAGCAACAACACTGCTTTCCTTGTCTTCTGTGAGAGACTTGAAAGATAGTTCCCTGTTGTCAGTAAAAGTTAAGGCCTCATTAGCTGCTTTCAAGTCGTTCTGTAGTGTTCATACACCAGCATTTGCTCTGCTTTCAGGCAGGTGAATGTCTTGTTTGATGGGTGTCAGTACAGTTTTCAGAAACGTGGACTGAAAACTGTTTTAAATCCCGTGATGGAATGATAATCACTGCCTTAAGTAGGAAGCTTTTTCTGTTTTACTTCCTTCCCCTCTGTGCTCTAATTATACTCTGGTAGATGGTGGTTTGCATCCTCCAGGCAACAGAAGGGAAGCTGGGAGTGCTTGTTTCAGCTGAGCCCCCCTGGTGTAATAAATTGCCTGGCTCCTGGAAAGCACCAGCCACTAGCTGCAGCAGTGCTCGTCCTAAAACCAGCTTCACTTGTGGTCCAAATCCATAGGTTTCACTCCAGTTACTCGAGGGGTAAATTTAGCCCTCTTGGTAGTGCAAGCAAGCCCAGGAGCAAAGTGTAAGAATGCCTTTCAGCTTCTGGTGGCATGTGCTTAAGTTTAGCTGTGCTCATGGTGAGATGTGAGAGCAGTGGAAACTCTGAAAGGTCCTTTAACGTTATCACAAAACATTAGTAAGAGCCACGAATTGAAAGATGAAGACATTTCAGGAGAATGAGCTAAGCTTTAATCCATGCTTGTAGATGTCACATCCCTGCCAGAGACCAGGCTCCTCTTGTAATTGCAGTTGCCATTCTGAGTGACCTGTCAGGGGAGCTGGAGGAAGCAGATGAAACTAAAGCATCGTCAGGTCCCCAGAGTCAATGTCTAGTTTGGAACACAGTGGCAGAAATGCTGCCCCCACAAGAGGGAAATGTAATTCCTTGCAACCAGTGGGTGGTAATTCTGACTGCTCTACACCATTTAAAATCTGGAGTAACAATTAGATCCTCAATTTCAGGGCAAGGGGGTTTTTTAATTTATTTTTTTTTAATATGTTCTGCCATCCTAGTGTTCTAATTATGCAGCGATGTCAGCTGGAATCAATAATGAAGGCAAAATTTGGGAATAGTAACAGGATGCGTTACTGCTATTGATCAAAGGCTACAGGGCTGTTTTAAACACTGCTCCTCTCTTTGATCTTTTTTTCCTATTGATTGAACAGAGTAGATAAACAACTGTCTGTGTAGCATGAGCATTTATTATGGCTTTTAAGCTGACTAAGGACAGCTTGGAATTAAATATGAGAGTTTCAGTGATGGTTTTCTACTAAGTGCTGTGTGTAAAGACTTTGGCGTGACAATACAGTTTCATGTAGGCATGGTGAAAGGAAATGTAAATACAGGCATTCTTTTTCTTGTGTGAAAAGAAGATAACATTGCAAAATTGATTATAGGAGAAGCAGAAGTGCTATTTTTAATATGTAGTTATGTGTGGGCAAAAGCTGGGTTTTTTTTTAAATACATAGTTATGTGTGTAGTGCTGTTAACTAACTGTATTGTCTTGTCTTGGCATTTTTCAAGTGTTTTGTGTAAATTAGCAATCTTAAAATGTGGCTACAAATGAAACTACCAGGTACAATCTGGTACTTCTGCAATAATTTCAATGAAATTATTAGAAAACTTTCCATTGACTGTTTAATGAGTTAGATTGGACCCTGGGCTGTCATTGTTAATGTCTTGGAAAGGTCAGGATCGATTTCCTGGCATCCTTTTTGTCTCTAAGGAGGCTCTTTGCAATTCTGTGGAAGACATAGCAATATTGTTATTCCTCTTCCTTGATAATTCCCTGTATAATTAAAGTTCTACCTACCATCCAAGGCTTTGAGCAAAACCAGAGACAGACTGAAAAATGCTGCATTTTAGGGAAGTTGCTTATATCTTAAATGCCTAAAATAGTATTTCTCCACAATTTCAAGTTTTCTCCTGCCCTTTCAGGTTATTTTGAATTTTATTCCAGTGTTGTAGTGCTGTTATTTTTCCTTACTGATGGGGTGTGTGATAAAAAATAAAGAAGAAGAAAAGAAAAGACTATTCCTGCAGATGGAATTAGCCTGCCATGTTGCAGTGTAGAAAGTAAGCTGTGTTGCATTTAAAGTAATGCTGTTTCACTGCAGTCCTCTTAACATGGCATGCACAGGGTGAGCTGCACATCTCTGGGGATCCAAATCTTTGGATTCTACCTTTTCAAAACCCCCGAAGTCTCTGCAAAATTTCCACCAAGCAGGCTTGTTTGTCTTGCCATGAAAAGGCTATTTCCACTACCTCAGTGCTGTCAGAGTGCTAAAATGTTGGTGTTACTAGTCAGCTTTGGAAGCTTGCTCGGGCTGCCCTTGCAACAGGTCTGAATGAAATTGTTTCTCTGGCTCTGCTGGGTAATGCATTGTGTGTTGGAAAGCACAAGGATTGCTTTTACAAATAAATGGCTATGCTGGATGGACTGCAGTCCTTGCAACAAGAATATAAACTCCCCCCAATGAAGTAGAAGGGTTGGAGAGAATGGAGTCTTGGGAAGAGGGCCCAGGGAGCTTCATTCCCAATCCTGATGTTTGAAAAGGATAAGCCATGTCCTCACTTTTCTTCTGAAATGTGTAATGTGCCCTGCTTGCCACAGGACAGGAAGAAAGAGTCAAATATTAATTCTTGAAATTAAATCAGGTGAAGTATTAAAATCTAGGGTCTTCTAGCTAGGACTCCATGACTCACTATCATGCTTTCTTTGATTTTCAGGATACGGGGGTTGGGAAATCGAGCATCGTTTGTCGGTTTGTCCAGGACCACTTTGATCATAATATTAGTCCTACTATTGGGTAAGTACCACACATAATAACACTTTGGTTTTCATTGGTCAATGAGGTTTCAGATCTGATCCTAGAGTGATTTAAGTCCTAAGGTCTTACAGCCAACACAGTCTAAAAGTGGGAAGCTCTTGACAAGACAAAAGCCCAAAGCCCATGACCCAAGAGGGTGTGATCTGCACAATGACCAGGTCATCCCATAGCTGAGTAATGGTAGGAAAACCATGGGAAGCCCTTAAAGCACCTTTGTTGAGTGTCCTGGTAGGCTGGGCTGGAAAATGGACAGTGTCTGTTCCCATGTGTGGATGTACTTTTGTCTAAGTTTAGGATGTGCCACATTGCCCTTTCTTAAAATAGGGACAATGCAATTTAAACCAAGTATAATTAATTTATACTTCTTCTTTAAAAACTACTAAAATTCCGTGTATCTGACCATCAGAATCCTGTTAGTCCTGTAGCAAATTTTAATTCAGATTTTTTTTTCTTTTAGTATCTTAGGGACAAGTCTTCCAAATCCAGTTCTACCTGGAAAATTGTTATGGATCTCTTATGGGAAAGGAATATAATATGGAATGTACAGAAGGAGTAATTTGGGGAGAAAGGGCTGATCTGTGTCAGATCTGTTTCAAGTAATCTGTGAAGGATTGATATTGATTGCTGTGTGTTGTTCAGAGGGTTGGCAGTACCTTCTGAAGCTCTGCCTTTCAGTGTGTGAAGGAGTCTCAGCTGGAAGCTGCAGGTAGAAGTTCCACAACAATTTTGGATTCCTGAATGTACTGAATAGAGAAAAATGGACAGAGAGAAAGGAAGCATGTCTTGAATAAAATTACTGGGTGAAGGACACTTGTTTGCAGTGAAGGAATTGATGGCAACTTGAGTGCTTTTTACTTATAAACTGTTAGCAGTGTTTTTCCCCAAGCAGTTGTTGTTGCTTAAGTAAATGCCTTCTGCTCAAACTGGAAAATAATTTTCCTCTGTTAACATGATTATGAAAACTAAAGGGATTTTTTCTTTCCATTGGAAGATTAAAATGTGAAGGCTAGCTTCACACGGGTGATATTATTTGTCTGCACAGATAAGGGTTTTTTTCCTTCCAAATGATTCAGCTACTTTAAATGTATAATCCTTGCAATCAACGGTAGCCACTGTGGATCTATAAAGTTCCCATTTTTGAAGCTGTGAAGTGTTTCTTGTTGCTTTGAGAAGGAGAGTGACAACTGAGAGCATGCACCCTGAAAACAACCAAAGAAATGCTGCTTTTTTTTCTTAGTTAGTATTTTGATAAGCAATGCAGCATTGTTAAATTCAAGCAGTTTGCTGGTGGATGTAGAGGAGAACTCTGGTATATCATTCTCAGGAAGTGTTTTGTTCAGTCATATGTCATTTGATGTCCTTCAGTGCTTGTGTAACAACAGGGCATTGTATCAAATGCATCTTTACAAGCCAGGAAAAATGTTATCACAACAAAAATGGTTCAGCAGTACCCAGATAGGATGAGGAAAATAGAAATCTGCCAGAATTAAGCAGTCTCTCCTACCAGCTCTCACATGAACTGCTGTAATACAGAAGAAGCCTATGAGTTTGTAACTTTCTTTTCCTAAAAGAAAATACATTGGAAACATAGACATACCTCATTTCCTATGGAAAATAAGCTACAAAGAGTACTTCATCCCAGCTGAAAGGGAGAGCAACTTTCTTGCATTTGTTTACCACGTGCATTCCAGCAGGTGACTTCTCTGTTCCTGGTGATCCAGTCTCATGTTAAAGGGAAAAGTGGTGGATGATGTCTGTTGCTGTTTTCTCGGGTCTGTATCACCAAGAAGATGGAGCTAACAAGCAACAGAAGCCATGTGTAAATGGCAGGAGCATTTGTGTTCCTGAACCCATGAGCAAATGCCCTCTGAACTTCTGAGGTTTTTCCCTTCTTTTAAAAAATACATCTATAGGTAACATATGCCCTGAGAAAAGGGAGACTTCTACTTCTGCAGGTATTTTATCAAGGTTTTAGAGTTTTTCCCCACATGCAGCCTGATCCAGCAGAACTCACTAAGGTCTATATGTTGCATATTCAGAGTGTCAGTTATGTTACAAGTTTCTCTTTCTTCCTTCTTTTCAGAGCATCCTTCATGACCAAAACTGTGCCATGTGGGAATGAGCTTCATAAATTTCTGATCTGGGACACAGCTGGTCAGGAACGGGTGAGTGTTAGTTTGCAGAATCCTTTTATTATCCTGGTCCTTCTTAATGTGTTGATGTACTTTTTCTAAACCTTTCATCTTCAGAAGACTTTGTGAGTATAAACCTATTGAATCTGTGCAAGGCTCTGTAAGGCAGGTGGCCAGCAGGCACCAAGTGTGTAGGTTCCCTTTTCATGGATGGGGAAAATGCAGACAGACTGACCATATCACTTACTTAAAAAAAAACCCAAACCATGGTGTGAATTGTCAGCTGCCTTCCCCAAGGCAGCTGGATCAGTGTCCCATGATCTCCAGCTCCCCTCTGGTTTCATCAGGTTTGTGTGTGGCAGCTCTCATTGGCATTGGAAAGACCTTGACTTCCAGCCCGTGGGCTGGTGGATGGTGTGAACTTAGGTGGTGACTCTGGGTTTGTCTTGGATTGGGACATTGAATATAGGCAAGGCAGCTTTTCCTTTGACTTTTCAACAAAAAAAAAAAAAAAAAAGCCATAATGGATTTTTGGGCATTAGTTCATCTTGACTGTATGTAAGTTTAGTTGATTTTTTTTTCTTTTAATAGCCTCAGTGGCAGTAGTATGCAGTAATACATTGTAGAGCTGTAGGTTTCTTTTAATATATGCCCACATTTGTCTTGACAAATTTGAGAGAAATGGAAAAACCTGTGCACACTTCTAAAACATCTTCAAACTTGTGAAATGGCACAGCATGTCCTCATAGGAAAATGTATCTATGCTCATGTTAGGTTGGGATAAAATGAGGTGCTTACAGAGGCTGGGATGTCAGTCCAGATACATCCCACTGTATTCTTCATACCTTGTATGTGAATTATGGGCGGAGGAGATTTTTGCTGTTAAGTGCAGGAAATGTTTGTGCTTTTATTTACAGTGCACAGCATGATGTAAAGTGTCCCTGATGAAATCTGTTGGCTCATAGCAATTCAGCATGTTATTTATGATGGGAAAATGGACCTTGAAAAACATATTTGAAGTATAGCCTAATTCCTTCCCTTGAATCTTGTTTGTTCCATTTCTGTGTGGTCTGGAGCTGATAACTGACTAATTATTGCAAGAGGTAGCAAAAGTTCAGTTTTATTTCCCATGGTTTCAGTTTCCTTGCCTATTCTTTCTCTTTTCCCTCCACTGCTCTGCTCTCCTTGCTTTTTCTTTTCCTTTTAGCACATTACACACAAAACTCAGTTAGTTAAATTTTGATGTAAGTATTAATCTATTTTCCTACGTAGTCTAAAGAGTCTCAAAGCTCTTTCAAAAGTAGGTGAAAAGTAATATTCCTATTTACTGAAACAAATGATGCCTCATTTGAGGCAGGAAATCTGTGATTCTTGGACACAAAATCCATCCTTCCCAACTAGTCCCTTATGTTTCCTCTCAATTTTTTTAGCTCATCATTTTTCAAACATCTGCTTTCCTTTTTTTTGTGTGTGTGTATGTGTGTGTGTGTGTGTGTATCAAACAGTGGTGAGCAGTGAGCACCACAAATTTTGTTAGATTGCTTAGAATCTATTACAGATAAGTCATGTTACAGGTTTTCATTAATTAGTAATTATGAATTAGCCCAGGGACCATCTTTTTATTCTGTGTTTGCACAATGTCTTCCCAGTCCTTCACTAGGACTAGGAACTGGAGTGATACAGTAAACAAAGTTCATTGGTGTTGAGTGCAAGCTACAGAGGCAGGCAAGTTTCCCAAGGTGAGGTCCATACTGGTCCAGGTCATTCTCTGTCCTAGAACATTCCTATTTTACAGCTAAACACATGATGCTTCTTGAGTTTTTGCCTCCCTGTTCGTGATTTTCTCTGGGAAACTGCTAACTTGGAGTCAGTGCTGCAGAATCATAATACTGCAGCAGAAAACAGATTAAAAGCCTTTCTATGAGATCCTTGGTGGGGGTGAATGATGAGTGTGCTTCTTAGGAGGAGACCCTGGAGAGGAGTATGTGGCTTGTGGTGAAAAATTCACATTGTACTTGATTACAAAAGGAGAGAGAGCTTCTTAATCCTTTTATCTTGTGGTTTTTTTCTTTCCCTTTTTCTTGACTAGAAAGAAACAAACTGGCAGCACACTTCACAAAATCCTCCTGTTTTCTGTGCCTAAGTACTGGTCTCTGTGGACCTAGTTGCTTTGTGCTGGTGTGCTATCCAGCAAACTCACTTTATTTTCTTCTTCACAGTTGCTTTCCCTCCACACCAGTATTTCCCAAATGTCACTTCTTTCCCTGCTATCTCACGTTTTCCCCATTAGCTTCAAACTGTTGCCACAGACTTTGGGACTTACATGCCCAACAATTATGTTGTTGTTAGCAAAGGTTCCCCCCCCTAAGAGGAGTCTCCTCACAAGTTAGTTAATGATGTTTTTATTAGCATATATTTTGGTTCAGGGTGCCCTAAGTAGCTTCTAATTACAATGCTTTGTTTGAATACCTTGGGTGGCTGCCAGCTTTCCATTTTGCCAGCTGAGGAATATTGTAGCAAACAGTCAGGGAGTCTGAGGGCCATGTTTCTAGGGCAGGAAAATTTATCTCTGTCCTTTTAAAATTTACCTTGTTGAACTCTGGGACTTTTAATTTTGTTTAATAGAAGAAACTTCAATTACTTGAGCCCAGTTTAAAGCTCTATAGGAATTACCCTGAGTTGTGAGCTTTTTTTTTTTTTTTTGTTTTTAAACCTTCTCCATTTCCAGGAAAAGGCTGACTGATGACACGTCCACAGCTCTTTATAGCTCCCTCTTTTCTGAGTGGCAGTAGTTGTCCTGGTGATTCAGAGGCAGTGTCACAACACCATCTATCAATGACTGGAATTATTTCTGCAGGCAAGACACAGCCTGAATTTTGCTCTGTGGTGTTATAAAGGTGGCTCTGATGGTCTCCCACAGCTCAGTCAGAGTGGGGGTGTTTCACTGAGTGTGGTGTGAGGACCTCCCTGCAGTGAGATACCTCTTGCATGCTGCAAGTGTTGACAGGTGATTTGGTAGTGTCTGAGAGCACAAGTAGCATCACAGCTAGCAAGTGAATATGTTATTTTTACTATTTTCAGAGTGAGCATAAAGCATGGTAAATCATTGAAGGGATGCATGTGAGTGTGTTTTTCTTAACAAAATGTGTTTCTTTCAACAGACTTGTAGCATGTGTAGTTTGATGGTGTGCTGTGGTTTTGGTGTCGTGTCTTTTGCATCATTTGTTTAATGATGGTGAACTTCAGAAGGGCTAAGCACAGGTCACTCCTGTGATGTTGCAAAATTTGTTTTCTGCTTATTTAAAATATCTTTAAAAGATTATCCTAAAATGTTGGAATTCTTCTCTCTTCAGTTAAAGAATTTGTAGACATTGGAAAAAGGCTCATTTTTTATATGCATATCCATACCTTTATATTTAATCTTCAATTTAATTAGCAAAAAATACCTGCAGATCAGAGACAGGCAGCTCTTTCCTGATTTATTCAGCTTGCAAATCCTGAGAACTGGAATTTCAGCCTTCAATCATGTAAGGAAAAATACTCAAGCTCTTAAAATGAATGCTAAATGGTATCTGAAAGTGGCTTTCATGCATAACATTTTTTCCCATTTGATCTTTGCCAGCTGAGAATGTCAGGAATTTTGTATCCCTCCCTATTTGAGAAGCTCGTGTGTCAGGATAATCTGTTTAATGCTTTTGGGTTTTGCCTTTGCTTCTCTCTGTAGCACCACAAATTTTCTGTTTGGTGGCAGCCGCTGCCTTGAAGGTGACAGGAGCTGGGCATGTAACTGCCCAGACTTGGGCAAGTGGGCTTCAGGTGGGTTTTGGAACAGCACTGAGGGGGCTTTGTGGGTGTGGCCTGGCAGGAAGAGCCAAGGGCAGGAGAAATAGGACACCCAAAATCCCTGCAGA
The DNA here is from genome assembly GCF_008360975.1 of Lichenostomus cassidix. NCBI lineage: Eukaryota > Metazoa > Chordata > Aves > Passeriformes > Meliphagidae > Lichenostomus > Lichenostomus cassidix. Next base: position 100,379,537 of record NC_139482.1, on the reverse strand, counting down.
GGTGTGGGAATGGCCTGCTGAGCGAGGGGACTGATGTATGTTCAAGATACGAGTGCAGAAAGTGTAGGTGTGTTATGGGAAGGGGAAGGAAGTTGCAGGGCTATGACACTGCCTGCACATGCCAGAGAGTAGCAGAGCCAGAGGCTGTGGCTGTCCTTGCCATTAGTGGCACCCAGATAAAGAAAGAATAAGGATCTCTATCCTCAAGAGGAGCCAGTGGTTTGGTCTTGGCCACTTAGATGCAATGTATGTTGTCAGAGAGCAGCTTCGTAGGAAAAGGAATGAAATTTAGTCAAATGATTGCAGCTGTCAGGAAGCAAATCTTGTGCTGCTGTGCACCTGCAGGTGCTTGAGAAGGCACAGTGTAGGAAAATCGTAGCTGAATTCAAAGTGTGTGACACTTGCTGAGCACTGGTGTGATTCTGCTTAGTCTGTGCACCCTTATCCTTTCCAGCTGTGCTTACAGGCAGAATTATAATCCTTTTGCACTAAGAGCAGGTGATGTTCTTTGCAGTCTAGAATAGTAAAAGCAACCAAATACAGGAGTTAGATGGTGGTTGCAGTTCCTGGTTTTGGTTTTGCTTTTTTCCCTCTTGGCTGTGGAAGAGGAAGAGGCAGCCCTGCTGTGGCAGAGTGCCAGTCCCGGGGTATAGCACCACAGGATGGTGCAAAGAGCTGCTGACATGAATTAATGTTCCCTGGTGTGCCTGGCAGATTGAATGAATCCCAACTGTCTTCAGCAGCATTTGTCAGCCTGTATATAAACAAGGAGGAGTGGTAGTTTTTATTTCAGTATTTATTTGGCTTCTATTTTGCTTTCTAAATCAGCATTACATTCGACAGCATTAAGAGACTTTCACTGCCACAGCTCAGGTGTGATTTACATTGTCTTCCCTTGATTTTGGTTTTCTGTTCCAAGTATGATGTGATGGCCTTTCTTCTTCCCCATTCTTTACTGCTGGTAAAGAGGAAATGTGAAAAGTGTGATCTGTGACCAAAAACACCCCTCCATGATGAGATGCACAGGAAGCAGAAAGCAAAATACTATATACTTTTAAATAGGTGGTAAATTCCTTAATGGTTCTGTCTTTCTGTCCTTTGCAAGGGCAGAGCTTCTGTTGACTTCATTGAGATGGCCAAATGAGGGGTTGCAGAATATCAAAATACTTCTGGAGTCAATGAGAAAAACTCTGGTTATGCTCAGCTTGCATTTGCACCATGTAAGACTGAAATTGGTTTCTCTACAGCTATAAAGGTTGGGCAGCTTCTAGGCAGACTCTTAGAGAAAAAGGGGATCTGCTTTCAGTGGATATTTGGTAAAGTGACGTGGCCTCACTTCTTCCTTAGTGTCAGAGATGCTGAACCACAGGTGCAGAGTGGATGTGCTGGTGAGGAGCACAAGGAAGAAGGCACTATGACCCCAGTCAGCATTGCAGCAGTGCTCAGGTGACTGTAGGTGTGGAGCACACTGTGGGGCATGCTCCAAGCAGGAGAGTCCTCAGAGTCTGCAGGAAGTAATTGATTTTGGGTTTTGGCATGTCTTTGGTGAAATAAGATTCTTATTTATATTTTGAGTGATCCTTTCAGCTTGGCTGTCAAATTGGAAAAAAAACCAAACCACAAAACCCCTACAACCTGAGCATTGCTCTGTGTGGTTTAGCAACCTCAGCTTCACCAGTTGTTATCAACCTCTTCAAAATCAAAATGGGACTAATGAGTGATGAGGTTGGTCAGTATCTGTAAATAGGCAAACTCTTTTTTGTGGACACTGAATGACAGGCATGAGACTTGTAAATTCCTACAGCAGGAGAGCTGCTAATGATAGTTTAGTCATTATACAGAGATGGGAGATATTCCCAGTGTTTAGAAGGTGGAAAGTGGAGATGATGTTTGGTTGTGTAAGTACCAAGGCTTTGTATTTTTTGCTCCCAACAAAGATATGTGCTGTATAGTTCTAGATGAGTTTTAATTTTTTTTTGGGGGGTGGGGGGGGGCTGGAGAAAAGCCACTTCTGAATGTATTCACCAACTAAAGGATGATCATGTGAGTATGATGCAGCCATGAGAAAGGTGTTAGGGGATGTGCAGTTAAGGCTGTTCAATGTCTATAATGCTGCATATAAACCTGGTCACTAGCAGTCAGGAAAGATGAACTGAAGCTAGACCAGACACAATGAAAGGTGATTAGACCCTTATTTCTCCCATCTTCAGAGTGGAAGAACCTGATATAGCAAACTGGCAAAGTTAAATCTGCAAGCTTGCTGCTCGATATTAATATTTCAGCTAAAGGCAAGCAGTGATCCCTAAATTTTACTAAGTCAAGGTGCAAGCAAATTACAAGTAATTTAGTAATTAGGAATTCAGAATGTTATTAATTGTCAAAGTAATGTGGTCCCTGTAGCAGTATAATGAAAAAAGAAAACTAATTATTTTAGGCTGACCATTGCTCAGCTTTTGAAACAGGTTAGGAGTGTGATTATTTGTGATTACAGGAGCCGATGGACATTTCTTTCTGGTCTGTGTTTTCCTGTTAGCCCTAAGGGATGTGAGCTGCTGCTGGCTGCAGGAAGGGGTGACATCTGCCAGAGCACTGCTCTTGGCTGAGGGTTATGGAGGGGCTGACTCCCTGCAAGCTTGGGGCTATAAGCTGAGTGTCCCTGTGGCAGAGCTGGGAGTGGCTGCTCAAGCATTTTACGTGGCCCTTCTCAAGGAGAGTTGTCCTTATGGCAAATCTCAAACTGCTCCTGTTTCTCCTAATTTTCTTGGGAATTACTGGATACAGAAATACTGAGCTATAAAATCAAGGTTATAGACATTGTCATTTATAATACAGAAGATAGTCCCATGAGATTTAATTTTGTGAGCTGTTTTTTTGTGTGTCACTTGTTTTGGGCATCTGTCCCACATTTGGTCCTTGGCAGGTGAAAAATGTGCAGATTAGTATTTTGTATCCCTTTAATTAATTTGGTGCAACTCTCTTTTTCCAATTAATTAGGCCAGAAAAATGTTCAAGAGGACTTTGCTTTTAGGCACTGATTTCAAAGGAAAATTAAACATAATTATTTGCATGGTATTGGAAAGTTCATGTTCATAAAGCACATTTGTTAAGAATCTATCATTATATCATGAAACTCATGCAGTTAAAATTTTTTCAGCCTCCCTTGACTTCATTCAGAGTTGCAAAGAGGCTTTTCCTGTTTTCTTGTAGAAAACAGTGATTTCTTGTTACTGGCACACAGTGTATTGTCATGTTTGTTTATTAGCCTGTATAAAAGAATGACAAAGGGCATTTTTATGTTAATTTTGCTTGTTTGTTTGCTTTAAATTACTTTTATTTTTGCTTTCTTGCCCTAACACTGGCAATATTCTTCAGTGAAACAGCTATTAAGGGAAATGTTCTTGTCAGCTGGTCAGAAGAAAAGGGAGAGAAATTCCCAAGCTGTTGTACAGCTTCTCAGTGTGCTTTCAGGGCCAGTCGTGAAGGAATTTGAAGTATGTGAGTTTAACTGCATGGCTCCTGTGAAGTGTGATTACTGTTATCTGAGAGGTCTTTGTAAATTCATTAATCCTGTGTAATCTAGACTAAAATATAATCTAGATTAAGATGAAATCAGCATGTGTGTAGGGTATGTATGGTTTTTTCCAGGAGTTTACAGACTGGGAGGAGTGTGCATACACCATGAAAGGTGAGAGGTACCCTCCACAGTTAAGGTTCCTGACTTTCAGGCTACTCTAACACAGCACTTATATTGAGGAGAAGGGCTTGGAAGTTCTTGAAGTTTGTAGGAGATAAATTCTAGTCACAGGCACTCAGTGAGCCAACCAGGCAAGATGCCCTCCTAGACTTGTTATTAGTGATTCAAGTAGGGCTTGGGAGGGATGTGATGGTGGGTGGGATGCCTTGGCCACAGCAATCACAAAACAAGCAATAAGTCAGTGTTTCCTTTTGATCTCCTCTGCTCTTAACATACTTTTAAAAACCCTTTCTTGTTATCTGAAGTGGTGCCTCAAGCTTGTCAGTGTTTAAGAAGCTTTGGACAATGCCCTCAACAAGATGCTTTAACTTTTGGCCAGGCCTGACTTGATCAAGCAGTTGGTCTGCATGATTTTTGTAGGTCCATTCCAGCTGAAATGGTCTGTTCCGTTCTAACATATGGAAAACTTCTGTAGTGATTTAGGAGCCTAAAAATTCTGGAAAGCACTTACTGCATTAAGCATGCATATAATAGAGCTACACACTAAAACCCCAGAAAGCAAACAGCTACCCAACTCCCTCAGGATCTTGGCTGATCCCATTTCTTCAGACCACGCTTCTTGACTGATTCCTCTTTCTTTTCTCATCCTCTTTCCTGCTGTTTTCTCTTATTAATGAGCTCTCCCACCTGCCTCGCTCCCCAAAACACTTCAGCACTTGACCATCTGTCACTGCTGCTGTGCATCCACACTGTTAGGAAAGAAAGCACCGACCTTGAGCTGGTGTGTGTGATCTGTGATAAATAGCTTACCAACTGGCAAGTGAACCAGCATTGCAAATAAACTGCCTGATATGTTGCACGTGGAACAGCAAGAAATGTGGAGGCTGCTGGGTGTAAAGGCTCAGTCAGAAAGTACAGTTCTGGGGAGAAGATGTGTGCAGTAAATCTGCACAGGTTTGCAGGGGAACATGTGGATCTGTGCATGTTTGCTGGGCAGTGAGGTTCAGACCCTGCCCTAGTAATGTATTTGATTTAGGCGCTGACCTCGGTTATTAGCTGCAGCCTAATATGCAGCTTTTGCAGATAACTTTAAAAAATTATAAAATGGCTGTATGAGCATAGTGAGACTGAATGCATTTTCCAAGAAAGATTATTTTTGGTTTTTTTGAGACTAAGTTTAGTTGAGTCAGCAGAAAGACTTTTTTTAACTTCCTTTCTCTAATTGTAATTGTAAGCTGAAATTCTAAATCAGCTGCTTAGTCATTGGTAAATTATGAAAATTATGCTGTTCTTCAGTTGTTATAACAAACATATTTATTTCTTGATTTTTTTCCCCCCAAGAATGTTTTCCCTGAAACAAAAAGCTGAAGAGTAACTGCAAGAATCCATGTTCTTTGAAATATGTGCTGTAGTATAGGATAGGTAAACAAGACAGGAGTTCAGATTTTTCCAACAAGTTAATTTTATCCAAGTAATTCGCAATGTTTTATAGAATTAAAACCTGAGCTGAATCCAGTCTTAGATCCACAAAGCAAGACTGTGGTTTGCCAGGGGAAGGGGTCCATATGCTGTTGGGTTAGATTCCAAGTGAAGGTGATCTTCATGTCAAAACTTGTCCTCAGGGTCCATGCCCTGTAATGGAAAAGATGCATTGAACCAGTAAGTGCTGATTGCCTAAATTCAGAGGGATGAAGAGCAGCAGGAGGTAAAGGATGTCTGGCTGGTTTGTTTTTAAGGAAAATGAGAGATGGGTGACCACTGATAAGGTCTTTTCTCTATGGGGTGAAAGAAAGCTGGTGGTCCTGCCATGGCAAGTCTTTGTGAGCTGACAAAGCGTGTGATAATTCTGATTCTAATTAATGATACTTTTTGTCTGGGGTTTATGTTTTAACAGTTTCATTCCTTGGCTCCAATGTACTACCGAGGTTCAGCAGCTGCGGTGATAGTGTATGATATCACCAAACAGGTAACACCTTCTGGATGCTTTTTGTCTGGGTTAATTCCTCTGCCTGGGCCTGAGTTGGAGTTAAACTCCACAACTGCAGAAGTTTATTTGTTTGGGGTGTATATATATAGTTTGTGTAGATCTGGGTGGAGGTGTCCAACTGCCTTAAAACATTAAATAAAAAGTCCTTCTTCTGTGTTGTTTTGACTTCATGTAGACAAAAGATTGGAGACTGCATTTTGTCAAAGTTTCTTTGGATTTCCTCTGGCTAAATAGACAGGATTAATATCCTGTAATACTCCCTACCACCACCTAGGTTCTCTGAGTAGAGCTGAATTCTTACTACAAAAAGCCTCTGTTAGCTTTATCAGCTGAGTAGAAATTTGTTTGCGTATTACTGAGTTTAAAACTAATTATTTTTATCTAAGCATATCATTTCATGTTTGTATTGCAGGACTCATGTCTTAATTTAGAAACTGGTAATGAAATAATAAGAGCTTTTGTCTCAATATTATTCATTTGGAGTGAAAATTGTATTTTCAGATTCTAAACTGCTCTGGCTCATTTCTCAGGCAGAGGAGGCTAGGAGATTACAGCTGAATGCCTCTTTCACTGCTTGTGGAAGAAACCCCTGCTGATAAAGCTGAGTTAGAGGCAGTGCTAATGGATGGATGGCCAGGACAATTCACTAGCATTTTATTCCTTTCTTGCCAATTGAATTATTTACCTCTAGATTGAGAGGGCTGGTTTGGTTCCCCAGTGCATTAGTGTAATGTTCTGTCACTGATGGTGGTGGTCACTGTTGGAGCAGTGATGTTTTCCACTGCTAATTTGCCAGGAAAAGGCGAGGAAGAGTGGATCGTGCTGGTTTGATACTTTTGATTTCAGTATCTTACAGTTGGTCTCGTAATATATTGTAAGAATAAAGTTTCATTTTGCCAGCCTTTTTCTCCAAGCTTATGTGGAACAGATCTCAGGACAAAGAGGGGGAAATAGGAGAGGAAGGTCAATGCATATTTCACTTTCTGATGCTTAAAATTCAGTGTTAATCGTTAAAGCAGAATGGATTTTTTGTCTCCAAACGACTGATAGTGCTCTACCTTCAGTGATACTGATACAGCTATTGTATATTTAGACACAATTCTGAAGTGCATTTCTTAAGGGGAAAAATTATTTCTGGTATATTTGGGAGCTCACTTTGTCAGTAATAATTTCAACCATTATAATTAGAATCTCCAGGAACAGGTGTGATCTTAATGCTACTACTTCTCTAGTGTAAAGAAATAGAAAATTTTCTATTAAAAGGTGGGTAGCATCAGAGAGAGTTTGATTTTTTGTGCTTGGAGGGGAAAAAAGCCAAGTGAATTGTCACCTCTCTCTTCAGTTTCATGAGTAAATTGAGGTTTACCAGATCACAGATTTGGAAATGCAGGGAGGTGGACATCACTGTGGAAGCTCTCCTGGATATTATAAAAAAATATGACAGTGGTTGAGATGGGAAGCCACTGGACAGAAGTGAAATTAGACAAATGAAGGTCCCATTAAAAGTGAAGGAATGTAGCTACTTGACGAGCTGGTGAAGTTTGTCATCACTGGAAGTTTAATCTTTGGTGCCACTTTCAAGTGGGGAGGAATGGAGGTAGAAAAGAGAAAAGCATCCAAATTTGAGAATTAATTAAAAAAGGTCTTATGGCCTAAAGCTTGAAAAGCAAATTGCACAGAGAGATAAAGATCTTCCAGTCTTGTGATCTGTGGCTAGCACAGGTTTTTCCCATGAGAAATTTTCTTGTGTTTTATGAATAAAGATAAAGTTTGGATGTTGTTGGAACAGTGTCCCAGAACTTGGGCAGTGCAGGCCTGGCCAATCAGGCCTGGGGGAAGGCTTCTGACTGACCAATCTGGGTGACTTTTGAGAACTCTATATATGTGATGAAATCAAAACAATAAAGGTCATTCCTTCTTGCCACTGAGAACTGATGCATTCATTACTCTGCTAGCTGCTCAACAGCGACAGTGATCTATATAATTATTATTGCATTAATACTGTCAAAGCTGTGCTCCTCTGCATTAAAAAATAGGCAAATACATCAGCAGAGACCGTGCTGGTAGCTTATTTTGTTATTTCTCTGATGTAGGATTCATTTCATACTTTGAAAAAATGGGTGAAAGAACTAAAAGAACATGGTCCTGAAAACATTGTTATGGCCATCGCTGGAAACAAATGTGATCTTTCTGATATCAGGTAATACTTTTTTGTTGTTGTTTTCACTGCTGTGTATTGCAGTAACTATATTGTTTCTTTCCTTCAGGTAACAATTTTGCTTCATTGTTGTAATAGTATAGAATTTTGGCCACTTGTACTAACATCAGCGATTCTAGCAGTGCACAACCTCAACAGCAACAGCACAACCTGAATTATGTACATTTTTTTAACCTCTCTTTTATTGCCCTTCCTCTGTATTTGTACAATCTCTACATCCTTTATTTCCTGAATCATTGGGAATGGAAGAGTGTTCTTTTTTTTCCCCCTCACTTCCATTCAGTTAGAAGGTGCAGAATGTAGTAAGTGATGAGCAAAATAAGCAATGTAAAACTAGGAGGGTGAGCAAGAGTTAGAAGGATATTATTCACAGAACTTTGAAAACTTATACTTTGCAACAACTGAAAGGATCTCATAATACTGCATGTAGAAAGTGTATTTTTGGGTTTTTTTTGTAACATAACCTCAAGTAAAACTTGTGTTAGTTCTGTGAAGCAAAGAACCTCCTAGGTAAAAGGGGAGGGTTGCATCCACACCCCTGCATAAGAGCTGAGATGATGCTATTTGGAATGAGAGTGAAGCTAGAATCGCTCTTCTGCTTGTTAGCTCTGTTTTGGATTTGCATTTGTCCTTTCAGGAAACAGAAGCACATTCTGCTGTGCAGTAGTGATTCTGTGTGTCAGTCCATGACTGTTATTTCTTGCTTCACCTACAAGTACAAACTCAGTGATCATATTTGATGCTCTCCTCTCACGACCTCATAGGCTCTCGTGGTTGTTCAAATACATCCCCATGTGTTTTGTTATCATTACTTTGGCCTGGATTCACCAGAGCTCTGGAGCATGTGTGTAACTTCAAGTAAGTGCTGCAGTGCTGTATTGAATCAAGGCCTACACAGGGGTTTGACCTCTGTGGGGTTTTGGTTTTTGTTCTCCCTTCTGCCACTGTCAGCTATGAACCAATACAAAGCTGCAACTCGCTGCATATCTAAGTAGTGAACTAATTTTTCAGTTTGCCTGATTCTGGCAAACTACTGGTTTCTGTTGGGCTAAGAATCAGGGACACAGATATATTGGCACAACACCTACATGGTGTTGTGATATGCTGGTCAACATGGTGACACTGAGTCCTATAAGACAAAAATAAAGCTTTCCAAATATGAAGGAGAAAAAAAGAGGAAATTATGATTATAAAAATAAAACCAAAACCTAGTTAGCACAAATCAGGGGTTTTGGTTGCCCTGAGAGTCACTTTTAAATTTATGTCTCAAGTGTACTCAGCAATACAGTTGCTGGATTAACTGAAGGGTGATAAGTTTGGAGATGGTGGCAAATGGCAACAATTGCTAATGAATGCATGAACAGCCCTCTTCCTGCTTTGGAAGCATTTGCCGTCCAACCAGCAAGATTGGAAATGCTGTTGCACCAGAGACAGCTTGAAGACTTAAGAAAAATCCTGCACCCCAGAAATGTTGTGAAAGTGCTGGTGTTCCTCACAGAACAACTGTGATCTGTGATCTTCCCACCATATTATTAACCACTACTTGTAGTTTAATGATTGCTGATCATCCGATTCTTGCTCCTGTTCAGCCAGTATAGCTCTTCTTTGCTCAAGTGATTTTGTTGTGTGAATGGTCCTCATTGTACTCCATGAGCTAATGTCTCTTCAACTTTTTGGTTTTTATGGGAGAGGACTTTGTTTCTCTTCATAATTATAAATAGTTCTGGTAATATTTTTTTGTGCAGTTGTTCTTTCTGTATCCCTCAATCTTTTTTTCTTTCTGAAATTATCCAGTGGGCTAAAGAGATTTTGGTGGAAAAATAGAGAGTAGGCTATCTTATATGTCATATTTTCAATTCTTCCAGAAATCTGATTGTTTATGCAATGTGTGCAGCTGTATGCATTCTCTGTCTGCTTCATGTCTTCAGATTTACTTCAGTAAAAATGGTTTTAGGTGAAACATGTCACCAATTTATCAGATTGTTTCCAATGAGTAGAAAATACGCATGCCTTTGGGCACAGAGAATTTTAAAAAAAGATTATGTGAGCACACAGGAGCAAGCTGTTCTTTGTATGCATTTTTGGCATCTCTCCTTGGTTTTGTAGAGCTTTTGGCAGATGTTTTGCTGGATATCAGAGAGACAGCTGCTTTTAAGACCAATATGAATAAATGCAAAAGAGGTCAAGCTGACCCAGTTCAAGTTGGTTTGATTCTGCCATCTCTGTGAGTGTAAGAGATAATGTAAGGAGGATAGAATGTATTTCTCATAGTCATTGACCATGTGACCCTCCTTGTTTAGCATATAAAATTTGGTTTTGAGCTGCCAAGATGTATTTGGGACACTTAGGGTCACACTGTTTTTGCTCTATGTTGTTAATAGGCTATCAGCAATTCTTGGTGCTCTGTTGAAGTAAATTTCTTCTCCACTTTGAAGGACTTTCTACAGATAGGCAAACAATTTTATCAAGTATAAATCCTCATCTTTGTTATAGTACTTTCAACTCTTAGAACTGCTGAATGTTCAGCCTACTTTTAAGTAATAGGAATAGGCTTGCTTCTGATACATGTCCTGTTCTTCTGACAGGTCATTAAAAAGTAGTTTCAAAGACAGGAGCTGAAACTTCAATGCTAAAATGTTGTAAGTGTCTGTAATACTTCTTTTTGAGCATAATAGAATACAATAGTTTTAACAGCAGGTAGGAGGTGTTCACTTCCCTAAAAATGTGGTTCACCAAGTCTTAACAAAGTGTGTTCACTGGAAGTCCTTGGTTAAGAGAATTCAGCAGAACTTCATGCTCAAATCTTCACTCTGTGCATCCATAATATTTCTTTATTCCATAATTTATGTGGACTTGTGTCAATCTTTTGACATGGTTCCCTACAACATCCTTCTCTCTAAACTGCAAGGAGATGGATTCAAAGGGTGGACTGTTTGATGGAAAAGGAGTTGGTTACACTGTCCCATCTGGAGTGTAGTGATCAACTGCTCAGAATCTTGATGGACACCAGTGGTGCCCCTCAGGGATCTGTATTGGGACCAGTGTTATTTAATACCTTCAGTAATGACACAGACAAAGGGATCAGGTGCACCCTCAGCAGTTTGCTGATGACACCAAGCTGAGTGGTGTGCTTTACATGCTCATAGTGGGAAGAAATTGTATGAGGAGTCTCAGGATTGGTACATTGGAGTTGTGGGGTGAAGTAGGTGGTGCAGATTCTGCTATTGCTCAGAAATGAGGAGTAGAGGTGGTTACAGATAGCAGCAGACATGGGCAGGTTTAGCATTGCCACCTGGCTCAGGCAGATACAAGGCCAGCGTGGGGCTTGCTTGTTTAAAGTAGAGGTCTTTTGCATGTTGTAAATGGCATTCTCCAGCTTTTGACATGTGAAGTATTGGTTGCAAAATGAGGGTGTTCTACTGGTGATTTTAAGATGGTGTCACTGTGGTGAAATGGCACAGAATGGTGTCTTTCCCCAGTGAACTGCCACTCACAGATTGCTGTTGCTGATGTGCTCAAAGCCAGTGGCTTTCATATTTATTTCAGAATCTCTTGTTTCCTTTCTGCTTGCAAAGACCAATGCTTTTGTTTTCTTGCTTTCTCCATATGATGCTTTTACTGTTTTTTGTCCACAACAGTCGTGCCCTATCTTGTTTGAACATTTGGTGTGTGGAGGGTGCTTTTCTTATCACAGTCAAATATAAAATACAAACAAATGTGGTTTTCTTTAAATTATCTTCCTTTTCTCAAGGCATGGATTCAGCAAGTCCCAGAAATCTGCAGATTGATGAATTTTGTTGAAATTTTGATATATGTGAATATAATGATCTAAATGCCGTATGAAGAAAGATAGGACTGCTTTTACAGAGAAGAAGAGCATATTAATGCTTTCTGATCAGGCTGTTTGGGGTTGTTTGGGTTTCTTTCCTTAGAATTAACTTCTTTTAAAATTTGATTTCTTTTATTTGTAAATGTTTTAATTTTTATTTCCAGGGAGGTTCCTATGAAGGATGCCAAAGAATATGCAGAATCTATAGGTGCAATTGTTGTTGAAACCAGTGCAAAAAATGCTGTTAACATTGAAGAACTTTTTCAAGGAATAAGTAAGTAGATGTTCCGTTTAATTAATTAATTTTGATTGTTTAGAGGTTTTCTGAAAATAGCATTCTGTTTCAGGTCTATAAACTACTTCCCCAAGGACATCAATAAATCCCACTGAGCCTGTGGTATGGCTGCTATTTATGCAGATGTAAACTAAGAACAACTTTGAATATACCAGAGCAAAACATAGTAGATAGTAGATACAGGGTAAGCCTGTTCCTTCTAAATCTGTATATAGATCCTGACCTGGGTCACATCTGCTGTTTCAGACCAAGCCTGCTGTAGAGGCAATACTGTTGATCTTATCATCAAGTGCAAAAAACTTAAAAGTTGATAAATGCTCCTGGAGGGCATTGATAATAGAAAGTAGTCATTGCAGTGGAATACATCTAAAAAAACCCCAAACAGGTAAATTTCTCTCCAGGCCCTCTAAACATGATGAGACTGGCACTCATTATGAGGAGAAGAAAAAAGGTCTTGTTCAGTTTGCCTTCCAGGGGTTCCAGTGCTGGTCACTGATATTGAGTGGGAAGGACCTTGGGGGCTGGAAGGGACCTCACAAGACCTCCTGCTCCAAGCAGACTTGATGAATTCAGAGCAGGGTGCTCAGGCCACTGTCTGGGTTTCCCCAGAACAGAGGTTGCACAGCCTCTTTGGGAAGTTGTTCAAATAGTCTTTATAGTGGCATCCCCACATCAAGCCAGAAGCTATTCTGATTCAGTTTGTGGCCACTATTGCTCCTTGTCCTGGGTGCACCTCACTGAAGAGCCTGGTTCAGTTTCTCAGCTGCCCTTCCCATGGGTACTGACAGGCAGCTCTGCAGTCCACCAAAGCTGTCTTGTCTCCAGGCTGAGCTCTCCCTGTTTCCTCAGCCTCTCCTCACAGGGCAAGTGCTCTAGCCCTGATTCTCATGCAGCCCTCCTCTGAGTTTGTGCCATCTTGTCAACATTTTTCTTGTGTTGTGGGACCCAAAGCAAATGCTACCCAGCTGGTGTTAGACCACATCTAAAAGGGGATAACCACTTGGCCTAATGTTCTGCCTTGGCTCCTGTGGGCTGCTGCTGGCTGTCTCTGCTGCCAGAGCGCGCTGCTGGCTCGTGCTCAGATTGTTTCCCTCAGGTCCTTTTTGGCAGAGCTGCTTCCCAGGCAGCCAGTCCCCAGCCTCTCTCGTAGCCAGGGGCTCTTTCTTCCCACGAGCAGGGCTTGGCATTTGTCCTTTCTGAAGTATGAGAAGGCTCCTTTTGACCCATATCTGCCTGCAGCCTAAGGCCCTCTGAAGAGCAGCCCTGCCTGCCCTCAAGGGTACTGAATGCACCTCTGAGCTGGGTACCATCTGAGGGTTGAATTGGGTTCCTGTTCTTTCATCCTTCAGGCTCTGATAAAAGGTATTTAGCAAGGTACTCCACTTGTATCTGGTCTGTGGGTAGACCCATACTATTAACCACTGACCTCTGAGTCTGATGTTCCAGCCAACTCCTCATGCAGCTAACAGTCTGCCTGTCTGTAACATCCCAACTTGGACATACCAGGATGTTGTAGAGAGAAGTATTGAAAGCCTTGCCAAAGTCAAGGTAAACAACATCCAGTGCTCTTCCAGTCATGCTGTCATACAGGGCAGCCAGGATGGCAGGATGTGATTAACCCTGGGTAAGTCCATGCTGACTGGTCCTGGTCACTTTCTTCACCTTCTTGTGCTCAGAACCAGCTTTTCAGCAGATTTGCTCTGTGGCCTTCTCTGGTTCTCAGGAAGCAGAGTGAGGCTAACCAGCCTGTAGACCACATTATTGCCCATTTTTGAAGATAGATACAACATTCACCTTTCTCCACAATCTTTCAAAAACAATAGGGATGATAAAGAATGGCCTTGCTCCCTATGCATCCTCAGGCTTGTATGGGTTAAGATTTCTTAACAGCTTAGTGGTCTGATCTTCTTCCACTACTGGTGTTTCCTCCTATCACTGAATCCTGTTCTGGGGTGCAGAGACCTAGAAGATGGCATGTCCAGATACTCAGCCTTGTTTCCCTGAAGTTATTTCATTTTACTTTATTTTATTTCATTTTATTTTATTTTATTTATATATTTTATTTCACATATTTGTACTCAGCTGATATTATCTACCACACTTAGCCTGAGATGGGGCCTGTGTGTTTGCTTTCCTTACATGGGATGGATTTGAAATGGTTAATGAGAACCAGTATTCCTAGAATACACTGCCATTCTTTTGCCTCCTTTTGAAAAGAAGGTGTGTGCCACATGGCTGTCTGGAGGAACTGGTTCTTCCCTGTGACAGTTCACTTGTTTGTCTGCATGTGATGGTTGTGGATGTTCTCGCCGAGGATCTCATTCTTGCCACGTAATTAGCTAATTAGTTTCCGTCTTTGATAGGCATTGCTGCAGCTGGTGGTGTGCGCCGTCCCTAATAATGAATATAATAGACAAGGAAAATCAGCTAAATTAAGTTTAGTATGAACTAGATACCCAGGCAAGTGCACTTAATTCCACAGGCAATTACTTCTATATATAGAAATATTTGGTCTCAGTGGATCTACTTGTGACCTTATCAAGCATTCAGCAGAGAGAAAGGAGAGTGTTGGTATAGAGTATGTTTCTAGAAATGTAGTGCAAACCAAGTGAAAAATGCTTGATTAGCAGTAGAATTAATTAGTATGATTATGACTGGGCAGAGGGTATTGATAAGTAACTTTCTGATATTTTACACTTCAGTTGCATAGCAGCATTTCTGCCTTTTCAGGATGTGAAGTCCTCCTGTGGCCATGTTTCCTACCCTAACTGACTAATTTTGTTTGTGTGGTGCCCTAGAAGTCACACTGCAGCTTTAGTTTTGCTTTCTTGCTGCCTGAGAGCTCCTGCCCTTCTCCTTGCACTGCTCTAGAAGGGTATGGTGCAGCTCCCTGGCCTCTGAACAAGGAAGCAGCAATTTCTGTTTACATTGGACTTTGCAGGTAGACTGTATGTGTTGTCTGTTTTACAGCCTAGATTTGGGAGGAATTCCAGCATGTGTAGAGAATTTCTCTATTAGATCCTCGTTGAAATCAATAGCCCAAGCACGGCTAGTCTTCATTTTATTTTAGCTAAAAAATTTACCTCCTTCTTTCCTATGCTTTTCATTTCCCAGGGGCATTTTAACATGCAATTTTTTCCTTCCTGAGGTGTCTAATTGTCTCTTTTCCAGGGACAATGTTGTGACAATGTTGTGAATTTCACTAGTAGTGAAATAGTATAATGGAAAAAAATATACTCACAATAGTAGACAGAAGGCATAAAGAAAAAAACAGAAGCACTGGAATGTTTTGTTGACAGCCAGATAAATCTTGGGAAAATTACAGAGATTATAGAAAGATTGCTTCATTTCTAAGGTTATTATGTTACACTCTGCTTAAAGATTTTTTTAAAATAAGTTTCTCTCACAATTCGAGGATTTGGCTGCTTAGAGGGATGTTTTCATAGCACAGTCTCAACACAAATCTGTTGTCCTTAAGTTCAAGAAAATACAAGATGTGAAACACTAGAATCAGTAAAGTTTCTGATTTTTTGAAGATAGGTCAAATTTTGCAGGAGAGGTACTCTGCAGTCGCTGTACTTGGGCAAATAAGGCTGAGGAGGCAGACTGAGCATGAGAGTCAGCAAAGTCAGTGTTCTCTGCACTGGGGGTTTGCACTGAGCTGAGAGTAATGGGCTGCAGCTCCTGGGTTCTCTTGTACCCATGGGATTTCACATGGTTAGCCACTACCCTTAGCCTGGGTTTGTTTAGCAGTGCCTGGCTGAAGGCTTGCTGTGATTGTGAAATATCACGTGACTGATTTATGTTTCTGTAAACATGAAACAAATACTTTTAATATAGTTGTATATTCCTCACTTCACCTACATTTTCTCCAAAGTCTTTCTTTAAAGGTTTTTGACATAAAAAAGGCTTAACAGTTTAGTGTTTTTTCATTTGTTCCAGTAGTTCTTTTTTAATAGCTGAGTTTCTATAGGAACAAATGTTATTAACTTTTTATTCCCAGCCTTAAAAGAATCATAGGCACAGTGGCTCCTTGTTGCTGGTTTGTACTTTAGCAGCAGCAAAACCGCCAGGAATGTATTATACAATAGCAGTATAATAAAGTTGTGCCTGTGCAGGGGGTCATACCAGTTCTGTATTGCCCCTTCTTGTTTCTGGGACTTTAGCCCACTGACCTTTGCTTCTGCCTGGCTGGTTTTCAACGACTAAACAAGCTGCCCTGTGCACACTATCATTTAGTGGCAATCATACCCTTGCAATTTCAGACACCTGTTCATTTACCAGCTCAAATAATCCTTAGTTACCTTATTCAAATCTGGTACACACCCAGCTGTTTCTCTTCAGCCTGTGTGTTACCTGCTACCTCAGCGTGAAGGTGCCCCAGATATGAAAGAGCAGATTACGTAAAATCCGCCCTCGGTGCGCGGCAGAGCCGAGGCTGTGCCTCCTGGGTTAATGCCAGGCTGCATCAGGAGCTGCAGAGGGGAGCAGGCTTTGGGACAAGCAAGCCACTGAAAAATACCTAGCCAAGTGAAACGTGACATAAACTTGTGCTTAAACAGAAAAAACAAAAAAAAGTTATGGCCATGCGTTATTTTCTCTAAAGTGTGGCAACTCACCTGACCATAGAGTGGTTTAGGTTGGAAGGGACATTAAAGGTCATCTAGGATGCCTCCTGGGAGATCAGGTTGCTTAAGGCCCCATCCAACGAAAGTTGGAGATGAATGTGCTACCAAAGGGGGCAAGATTGAAGCATTTCAGCATTTCTTCTGTTGAGGGTGATAAGGAAGTGGGGCAGAAGATTATCAGAACCACTCTATGGAGACTGTGCAAAGAGTGGTTAGCATGCTTGGTGTTACTGGTGCTTGTACTACGTGAAGGAGAGACTGGCTGGTGTTTAAAAATCCAGATAAGAACATTCTTCCTAGATGAGGCTTCCTAATTAGAGCAGAGTTTCTGTCTTGGGATTAAACCTTTCATGTGGTAAATGCTCAGTTATAAATGTGTGAAGCTATTGATTTTCTGATGCCTTGCCAGCAGCACATATATTGAATATTTAATGTAACCCAAATACTTGTTTCCTAGAAATACTGGGAGATTAAAAAAAAACCAAATCAAACTCAGTCTCTAGAGGTTGCAGTTTAACCAGGTGTATACTGGACAAACTAAAGAGGAAGGTGCGAAGTATCTTTGGAATGGGGAACGGATCATTTCCAGCAGACATTCAATGTTTGCACTGACTCGGATGGACTTGGGTGGGTGGAATTGCAGCTGGACAGTCTTCAAGCTTTGTGAGTGATGAGTATGGTGGTTTTCATCTTCTTATCTGCTGATTTGCAGATATCTGTGAAGTACTTTGAAGAGATCTACGAAAGATATTTTAAGAAAAGAAAGTACGTTTATGTTACAAAGAAATTCACATGTGCTAATTTTTAAGGTAGTCCAAACTCATAATTGAATTATTGTAGGGGGTGTGAAAGGATGGAAAAACATTGTCCAAACTTATATTTGAAATTTTATTCTTTACAGTTTATGCTCCCTGTGTTTTAGGATTAGTTCTCCTTTTGCTTTCAAACTCTAGTGAATGCAGCAAAACTTAATGACCTTCGGACTGTTCCCGAAGTTAAACTTGTTAGGTACTGGATTTTTCTCCAACCAAGGAGACCTCTTCAACATAAACTGCTAATAAATAAACTGACACAGCCCAAAATTAATTACAGCAGGACCTTGAATTGAGGTTGGATCTCTTAGTAATTAAAGTAATTAGGAATACTGTTGTTTACTTTCATGTGCACAAGATTTAAATATTTGTTTGGTTTTTTTCTGGAGATTTTAATTAAATGAGCAAAATGTAGTTGTGTTGCTGCCTCCCCTAGCAAGAACTTGTGTCAGCAATCTTTGCTTTTGCTTTAAATAAAGCTAAACCAAACCAAAGGCTTTCTTGTCTTGCATGGAGATGCTGCTGGCTTTGCTATTAGAAGTATTAAAATAATTGCAGCTTAACTATGTTTAGTTATGCAATAGATTTTATTGTAAAATTTATTGTGTTTCCTTGCATGAAAGTTTACAACATGAGTAAACAGTCATCTCTGTCAATTGGGGAAATCTTAACCTCACTGTAAGTGTGTGGGGTGGGGGGAAAGAAACCAGAGACAGACTAGTGAGCCAAGCTTTATAACCCATGTGGGAAACTCCTATAATACCACTGAAATGGGTTTCAAAGCATGAAAGAATTTGGGGAGATATGAAGTGGGACTATCTTAAGTCCTACAGGTGCAGAAAACTGCCAAAACTGTTGGATCAGATGTGCCTGCTTCACTCTGCCATGTCTTCACAGATGGCTGTTCTTTATTAATGAGGTTTGCAGGGGCTCATCTTGCTGTGATACAGCTGGCAATTTGAGGAAGAGGTTCTGGCCATTGTATAGCTATTGTACCGCTGCTTGAAGAAGTTAACATTTTCTCAGGTGAGCCATTAGAAAAGCTCACTTGACCTCTGGCAGCTGTGAGACTGCTGCTGTGGTCCAGCCCCCTAAAAATTATGTTGTACATGATTTTCAGGGAGATGGAAGGAAAGGCACAAAAAGCCACTGCGTAGCACTCTGATTGCTTACCTTTAGCAGAGCTTTTGTTGTGTTAGAGAGACGGACTCTGCTTCTTGAATGGCCTGAAATTGTGTTGGGGAGGTTTAGGTTGGATATTAGGAAAAGGTTCTTCACCCAGAGAGTGGCTGGGCACTGGAACAGCTCCCCAGGGAAGTGGTCACAGCACCAAGCCTGACAGAGTTCAGAAGAAGCATTTGGACAATGCTCTCAGGCACATGGTGTGACTCTTGGGGTGTCCTGTGTAGAACCAGGAGGATTTTGGACTCGATGATTCTTGTGGGTCCCTTCCAACTCAGCACATTCTGTGTTTCTGTGAGTCTTTGGGACTTGACTTCATCATCTGGATGTGCCAGCTCAGGTTGATCATAACATGTTTCCACACTAAATGAATTGTCTGTTTGATGCACTGTTGTGTTTGTCCCTTTGTCAGCATGGTAACTATTGTGAGTTTTTTACTGAGCCTTACCTCAGCTTTAAGGCTGATCCCAACCTTTTCTTAAATGCAGTCTTTTACAGGTCAGTGATGAAACTAGTTTCATGTTAAAAAACCCAAACAAGAGCAAAAAGCTCAACTCCAAGCCTGTTTTTTCTGAGCTAGTGAATGTCACAGTTTCCAACTGGAACATCACATTCAAAAAGGAACAGGGAGAGCATTTACTACTATGATCATGCATCCTGCTTCCAGCTGCAGCAGAGCAATCCCTGTCCACCTTTCTTCAAGTTCTGTTCGCTGAGCTGTTATCCAGTCCCTGTTGTCTCTCTTGCTTCTCTGCTCCAGTTTTCATTTTTCTTCATTCCCATTTTGTTTATCTCTTGTTCCACCCTCCCATTTCCCAATCTCTTTGCCTCTGGCACTCTTAGAGCAGCAACACCCACAGTGCTGATTAATCTCTTAACAAATCTCAGATTCAGTAGCAGGAGTTGGAACTCTACCAGGCTTTGGAGAAGACTCTGACCTTCATCCTGGACTGCCTCAGCCCAACTCAAACATGCCAGAAAGGAGGAGATGCAGCTGCTTTAGTGATTTTCATTTGTTAATCACTGACATGATTCACTTCAGAACTGTGACAATTTCTGTAACCCTACATTTGAGCAGTCTCTTGTGACGCTTTTTATTTTACACACCATGGTGTGTTTGCTGGAATGAGAGAATGGAGGACACCAACACCTCTTAAGGAATGTGCAGAGGTGGATGGTTACAAACAGTTCTGTTGCACAAAGTCTGTGAAACGTTGTCTGAACCTTAGTGAAATGAAACCAGAATATATAATCATATATTTAATAATACAAGTGCAAAATCAAGTTTTAAATTGCACTCAGCAACTTACTCTGTAGGAATATCAGCAGTAGGAGCCATGTGGGACTTCTATACCACCTTAGTAATATTTTATCCCCAAGTTGCTAATTTCACCAGTTTAGCTGCAGAATCCATAGATAAATGTACATGCATTCTCTGTGATTAACTATTTAATCTGGAATTTTAAGATTCCCTCCTGGTGATCTTTGGCAAGCTGGTGAGTTGTGTCCTGCTCTGCAAAACAGGGTGAAGACAATTTGTGGTCTAGTTTGTCATCTTCAGTTAAGCAAGAGATGAGAACAGGTTGTCCTGAGAGGGTGTGGATGTCCCACCCCTGGAAGTGTTCAAGGCCAGATTGGAGGGGACCCTGAGCACCCTGCTCTAGTGAGTGACATCCCTGCTTATGGCAGGGGGGTTGGAATGAGATGGTCTTTAAGGTCCTTTCCAACCCAAGCCATTCACTTACTCTAGGAGTTCCATGTGTCATGGTCCTTTTATGCTGACTCTATCTTTACCAAGCAGTCTTGAGTTTGAAGAGGAATTGCCTTAATGTTTTTATTTCTTCATCGTGAGAATTGCAGGGCTGGATGTCAGAGCACTGCTGCTCCTTTCTGACATAACCTGCATGAAAGAAATAACCTATTGTTATTAATTTATTGTATTCAGTACTGGAGTATTTTTTCTTGCTCTGGAACAGAGACTATGGATGCCAGTGAGATACAAATTATAGATGAGTCTATACTTTCCAAAATTAATTCAGTTTGTGACCTCTGTTGATCCTGACCCAGTGCCAGCTATATTTGAGTTGGTGTCAGCAATATTGATGCCATATTTATCAGGAGCTGAATGACAAGATGAGATGATCACAGTGCTTTTAGGTGGCAATAGTGATTGAGCTGGGTTAGAAGCAGGAAGCATAGATACAGGCTCAGCATTTCAACTGCTCATCTTTAGTATTCTGCTGCTGCTTAGGCCTTTCTCTGTTACAGTGCCTACTGCCAGGGGGACAGAAAATCAGTCAGACAGATTTCTGACTGATTTTTTTATTCGCTTTCCCTGATGTCTGATGAAAAATCACTGTATCATTTGCTGTGGGGCTGGTTCTCAGGTGTTAGACTGAGTTATATGTTCCAAGATGGTTACTTCTGTCCTGGTAAAAACTGCTTGGGCAGGCATGTCTTGTTATTAAAATGATTTAACTTTAACAATTAACTTTAGTAATTCTAGTAATAAGAGAAATAATAAGTGAGAGAAGAATTGCCAACTGAAAAAATACTCTCAAACTTGAAAAAAGTAAAAGTTTAGACTGTTTAAACATTTATTTCCTTGCATTGAGTTCAAGGAGGGGGTGGTGGTATCAAAACAGCAGAAAACATGGTTAGTTCCTGACAAACGGTACTTAAGTTCAAAGGCCAGAATAACTGACCAGCAAATAGGTCAAGAAATTTTTTTGTCTTTATTATTTATAGTTGTTATCTGTGTGGATTTTATTGTTTTGAGAAATTAATTAAATCTGGATGATTCTTAATAACATATATTGTGTCCTGGTCTGAACTGGACAAACTGCTTGCTGACCTTGAAGCCTGCAAGGTTTTTGCTGCAAAGATAAGTTTGCCTGCTTCTTGGCATACACATCAGGACTACTGTAGAAAAGACTTCAAACTGTTAAGAAGTATGAAAAGCTGAATGAAAAACAAATAGAAATAACATCTTTGTTTAATGCAGAGTTCTGAAATGAAAGTTGAGCTAGTTTGCACATTAAAGCTCTCCTCTTCCAAAGTTACTGTTAAAAGAACCAGATGTTTAGAGGGTATTTGCTTAATGGCAGACTATGCAAACCACGTCTGTAGATTCTAGGTTTTTTTGCTACACTGTGCTCTGTCTGGGTCCCATCGACAGGATTTTATTATGCTGGGACTGAGCCATTACCTTATTGGAAAGCCTCTCACAGGTACCATGTTCTTCATATTTTCCAGAGTTTCAAGAATTAGTGGATTCTCTTTGTCTCCAAACAAAGCCAACAGAGCTAATGCATGTAACAGCTGGGTCTATAACCACCTATTCTGCTTTTATCTTACAAACATGAAATCCAAACAGAATATTAAGCAGGATGTGAAGCTGATATTTTAGTGATCCAAATATAGTTCAGCAGTGTAATGTCAGTGCTTATACATGCTTTGGCCCTCAAGATACACATTTTTCACTCTGTTGGACCAAATATAATATCTCTACCTTAGTAATGCGAGGATTTTTCCCTTTCTCATTCAGTCGTACAAACATGCAAGATTATCTGCTTTGGAAGTCAGACTTTTCTTGTATGGCATACCTGTGCAGAGCTAACCAAATCAGAGAAAATTTGAATTTTGGCCAAAGGTAATTTAGGGACAAGTTTTACAGATCAAATTTTGCTGTTTTATTTCATTGGGATTGGATTTTACCTGAACACTTTCAACTCGCCCACCCACAACCACTCCCCCAAACCAATTGTAGGACTCAGGCTTCAACATAGGTACATAATTCATAGAACATTTGGTAGGGGAGAGCTGTGAATAACTGAAGCAAAGGATGGGGAAATCTAAACTGTAAAATCCACCTGGATTATGATGAGCTGTTCTCAGGAACTCTGTGTTCTCTGGAAGTGGCATGTAAGAAACAAATGTTAAATATTTTAACATGTTATTTAACATGGGTAATGGTAAACCCAGGAATAATTCTTAAAAAATAGGTTCAGCTTCAGGAAAAAAATTTTAGGAAATCCACAAAGGGATGAGAAAGTAGATTACCATGACTGTAAGATCTCAAGGTACTGATGGAGAGCCCACACAAGGGTTTAATGGAAAACCCAGGTGCACACCAGAGACACAGAATGGATTGGACCTGGGAGAATCTTTCTTTTTCCATTTAGAATTTGTATTATTAAGCACATTGTCTGTTGTCCACTAACAGGAAGCCAGTTAGACAAAAGATGCAGCAGTACTAAAAGGGCACACAGGGGAGGGAGTTGGAGCAGTGCCCTTCTGCCCCAAGAGAGATCTCTAGCTCTCCTGTAACAGCTGAAATTCTTTCAAACACTTTAAATAATTGCTCTATAAGATGATTAAAAAATCAGGAGAGTTTGCGGGGGAGGGGATGGTGGTGGTGTTAAATAATCAAAGCTGTCAGCTGCAAAG
Source organism: Lichenostomus cassidix (assembly GCF_008360975.1). Lineage (NCBI taxonomy): Eukaryota > Metazoa > Chordata > Aves > Passeriformes > Meliphagidae > Lichenostomus > Lichenostomus cassidix. The sequence continues at coordinate 100,356,443 of NC_139482.1, read as the reverse complement.
ATGTGAGTACCCCTAAAAAGGAGGAAGGGATTAAATGGAAAAAACAGATCTGTTTTTCTTTCTCAAACGTAGGTATCATGTGTTTAGTTACAGTGCTTTGTAGAGCTCCAGTGTGCAAGGACTAAATGCCATGGACATTTAGGACAGGCACAATTTCATTAAACTTGCACAATTGACATTTAAGTGGATTTAGGAGAAAGATGAGAATTTTCTTTATCTAAGTTGTAAGGTGCTTAGTAAAATAACTATTTTTGTTTTAAATTCATGGATAATATAATTTCAATGTACTTCATGCCTTCTCAGTAGCCATATTTCATTTGTTTTTAATGTGAAAGTCTTTTCTAATCAGCAAGATACAGGGAAAATATTCAAGGTATGGTTGTTCTCTTATTAAGTTTCACAGATGTAATTCTTATGGAAGCTAAATTCTTCTAACTGTTACCTGCATATTGTGTTGTTCTTATATCAGGAAAATTGAATTCACTGTCTCCTCATGTGTTTCAGGTCGGCAAATTCCACCCTTAGATCCTCATGAAAACAGTAACAATGGAGCAATTAAACTTGGAAGGCAGACTTCACAGACGGGTAGGCGGTGCTGCTGACCCAACTTGATCTTTTTAGATTTACTTGAAAAACAGCACCATTTGCTTTTTTCTTCACTGAGAAAGGACTTTGTGATCTCAGTGACGTGGCTCCTTATCTTGAAAGCAGTAATTTCAATACTTCCCATGAGCAATAACGCAAGGACCAGAAGCAGAAGGCTTTACTTCAAAGGGATTTTGCAAAACCCAGTTGGAAAATCCTCTCTAATATTCTGTCAAAATTACAATGTCAAAGTACTCCGATTCTCTGTTTAAACCAGTGACTGTTCTTTTTTTTTTAAATAAAAAGATCAGTTTATATATAAAATGTAGGTTTGCTGCAAAAAATTATCTTATTACATTTGCAAAGTGGACATGGTATGTTTTTAGAGTTTTCTCTGTAATAGTAGGGTGAAAAAAAAATCCCATAAAACCTGAATTTTGGCTTACAGTTTCTCTGCCATCTTTTTAGCTGGACTTTGCCTTAGTATTTTTCTAAATCTGCAGCTTCATCTCCTACTTTCAGTAAACATCAGCAAGAAATTAATTGAATTTGCTAACTGAAGAAAAAAAAATGGATCCAAAGGATGAGCAAATGCAGTTTTTATGGACTGGAAGTCATAATCTGTGTCATGAAGTGCTGTGTATGTGGAAGAAGGAGTTGTCATGAAGGAAACTGCTGGACCCCATATAGTTCCAGTGTGCTCCAGAAAGAAGTGAAAATGCTGCCACTGTGCTGACTGGAATGATTCCCCATGCAGGGTGTGGGCTTCAATAATTACACAAAATGTAAACAGAGCATAAATACAGGCTTAATCTCCACTGCTTACCAGGATTCCTCCAAATCTGTGATCCAGACCAACGTTTTCTCTGTTCAAAGATGCCTCTTCCTTGGTTTCTAAAAGAGGATTTCACAGTGCCCCACTCCTCATGGTCTCACTGCTGTGCTCCAAGAGGTCTTTGAGTTCAAAGAATGATATTTCTGTACAAAAACTGCATAAGAGAGCACAATATAATTCGGGGTTAGAGGCTGGAATCTAATAAAACAAACCTGAATGTTTGCTTACAAATGCAATTCCCTGAATTTGTGGAGTTGTAGCCTCAATTGTGTGGGGATGTGGTGTGGAATACCCATTGTGTGGTATCTTTGAAGCATGATGTACTTGGAAATGCAGTGTAGAAGAAAATTCCTACAGAGGGTTATGAACTAGAAATAATGCAAAACTGTGTGTGTTTTCCACTTCCATCTTTTGTGAATGTGTGTGACTGAGATGATAAAATCCAAATTTATCTTCTTCATCAGTTTCATTGGAAATGGGAATTAGAGTAAGAAATGCTGGATTCAAAACCAGAGCCCAGCCTGCATTCCACAACATTAATTTGTTCTCTTATGAGGAAAATTATCGTCATTGCACATTTTCAGGAGGGCTTATGAAAAGCAAACAAAAGGGAAAAATAACTTTCCACAATAAATCATGAGCAGGCAGCCTAGAGCGTGGTTTCCGTGTTGATACATAAAAAACCCAGACCTTATTGGCTGGTTGTGAGATGGCTTTGATAAAATGTCACTAATTGTTAGGGTTTGAAATAGAGCCAGATAAAATCAGCAGGAACATTTTGTCTCCAGAGGGCTTGGAGTAGTATAGGTGGGAGATATCCCTCTGGATTTTACCTAAGAATCTACAGTGCATTGTGTTTTGACATATAATGAATTTCTCTTGCATTTTGGCCTCCTTTGAAAATACTCCTACTAGAAAACATGCCCTTGGATATTTTGGGTAAACTTTCAGTTTTCAGCTGTGCTGATATATGATCCATGTCTCTGACTCATTGCAGCAGGGTTATTTAAGTGAAAATTCAGTAATCATTATTGTTGATAGCTGGGGAGTGAGACAGGCTCCTTTAGGGAACATTTAATTCCATCCTGGTACAAGCAAGTCTGCCAGGGATGCCTGGCTCTTTCACTTGGCTGGGGAGGGAGAAGCTTAACCTGGCCTTCAGTGCTAAGGAAATACCAAACTCACCAACATCACAGGTTCATATGTTTTATGGGGTCTGTGACCCAATGCAGGAAGAGTTCTGATTCCTCCTAAGTAAAACCCAGTAAGAGGCTAGACCAGTTACCCAGAAAACAGGTGAGATCGAACCCATGTTTTTAGAGGTGTCATAAATTTTAATTCAACATATAGAAATTATCCATAATTGATTTTTAGGCTTTTGTAAATCATGACTTTTCTTTTTTTAACATGGCATCTCAAAACTTAGTAAATCCTAACTGAGATGTCTGAAATCTTTGTAAGACAATTTTGTGAGTACCTTGTATACTCTAATTTATGTTAGAACTGGCAATTGGTGCTGATCTTTATGGGATATTGTCCTGTACAACCAGCTCTCACAGCTGGCTTTGAGTAGTATGTGAATAGGAACAGGTTTATGAGTTATATGTTAAAGTAGTTTTAAAGTGGAAGTTTTTACAGTGGATCTCTGAAAGATTTTAAAATTTCAATGGAGACTAAATTGGTTTTGCTTTCAGTGGGGCAAATCTAAATCACTTTATTCTGCTTTTAGTCAAGAAAAAGATTTAAATTAATAAGGATTCTGATTGTATAAATTCTTGAGATTTGGGTTACTGCGAGCTTCAGTAGGAAAGTCTGAAGCCAGAGGAAAAATAACAGGCCAATGTGCTGTGCAGAGCATCTCACATTTTCCCTGAACAGAGGGCTTACCTTGGACAATGTTGTTGCCTCTCTGCTGTTTGTCAAAGCTGAGGTGCAGCTTTAACATGCCTCTTCAAATGGGGCAATAGTTTGTTATAAAAATTGTAATTTTAAAATGTAAAATCAATTATTTCTGCTTCCATTGGTTGCCTGTGTTGCTTGGAAAATACCACCACCCTTGATAAAAAGCCAGAAAATGACAAAAAAAACCCCAATCTCAGAGTTGAAAGTTTCAGCAGCAACTGGAATTCCTCTTAGTAGTTAATGGCTGGTGAAAAGCTAAATTACTGTACAGGAGCACCTGACTGTGTAACTGATCTTCTCTAATAATAATAATAATAATATCAACGCTGCAGTCCTTGGTTAGCCAGCTGGTGCTGGCTTTGTCCAAGACTGATTTTATCAAGAGAGCTGGCAGCAGGACTGAGGCACAGGCTGTAGTGCCAAGGATATTTGGTGGAGCTTGTTTGCACCATGACTCAAGACTGTGACGGTCCAGTTGTGGGTGACTTACTTTCCTGGCTTGTCATGAGCTAGTTAAAAAAACAAAATTATGAAGGAACTTGTGTTCGTATATGCTCTGCATATATGTGTGTATATAAGTACAGTTTTATATTGTTCTGCTGACATGTAGTGTTTTTTCACTATGTCTGGTTCTCATATACTGCACATTGTATTCTGTAAGTACATTTTTTTGTTAATGATCATTTCACCTTTATGAACTTAAAATTGTGGATCAAAGGTAGCAAGGAGATAGAGATACACATAGGTACAATTTTTGACTTGCCATTCTTGTGCATGAAAATGGCATATTCTAGAAAATGTTTGTCTTGCAGACCAAGAAATCTAAAAACGACCATTATTATTTAGGAATTGGGACTCAAAAGTAATAAAGTGACACTCAAAAGAAAAAATTTACTGTTTTTGCTCACGGTACAACATGTCTATCTAAAGTGCTGGAATGTAACATGAGTCTGCATCAATATCCAAACAACTTACCTGTCATCCCATGTTTTCACTAATCCTTCATGGCACATGGGAATAAGCGTGACCAGATGGGTTACATGTGTGAGCATTCTGACTGTCATCAGACTGTTTCAGTACAGTGATACATTTTACTAACCTACCCTTAATTATTTAAACCAGAGTCAGTGATAAATTGCCAGTTTAAAATCACCTGCTAGGTACTCTTCCTCTGTTTTGTTTATATAAGGGCTTTGATTGGGCTGGACCCACTCGCTTCATGTATGGGATGCTGCAATCTGTTAATACTTTACCTTCTGTTTTACATATTAATTGTATCACACCTAATAATATTTTTTCCCCCTAAAATGTAGTTTTTGTGTTTTATTTAACCTCCAATGATTAACGCTAATAAATGTTTTAAATGCCTCTGATTTGGGGATATCTCTGGTTTCAATAAAGCAGAACAAAGTAGCTCCCATTTTGCACATCGTTAGCTCTTGGAAAAGGGCTGTCTGCAGTCTGTGGATTACTTGCCTGGGATTTAAATGCTGCTTGAAACGTGTGTGGCTGGCCTTTTAAGCAGAAAGTGAATGCATTCCTGGGGGATCCTGCAGTCCAGGTGAACTCCCAAAAAACAGGAAAATATGATCTGAAAATCCTTTTGCTAAGTTACTTGATTTATCCATTAGAAGAGAGGGACCTGAGTGGCCAGCATCTGCTTAAAGATTTAGGATAGTGGCTGTCAGTAGAAAGTTAGCTTCCAGTTACCACTTGCTTTGAATAATAGCAATGACTAGTATGGCTCCTATGACACTTTATTTTGTTTGATTTTATTTTGGTGTACATTTGTTTTTTTCTCCCTGCTTTATGTCCCTCCCTCAAACTTGTATCTAGGAGTTAAGAATTAACACTCTCTTAAGAATATGCAGTATTTCATTCCCCTTAGTGCTATTGTTTCAAGAGGTGTTCAACCACACCAGCAGCTTTTGGCACTGTTTGGCTCATATTTTTAAAGTTGTTACCAGATCTGTGAGGACTATGAGTAAAGAGTTGCATTTTTTAAGGAAAACCAGGGTTTTGGGCTAAGACTTCAGCTTACCATGATAAATTCAATGCACAGCAGTACACAAGAAGCACTGTAGCTCAAATAACAGCACAGAACACCGCTTCTCTGTGTAATGAGAAACCAGTATTTCAAAGAGGTTTCATACGTTATGAGCTTAGTTACTGCTGGAAGATACCCAGCAGGATCTGTTCCCTGCTTTAAAGCAATTACAATCACCTTGAAAAAATGATGTATCTTACCTCCAGCTGGGCACAAACAAGAATGAATGCAGGTACGTAATGGTAAACTGAAAGGTGATGTACTTAATTAATGGAAAGCCTAAGTAAGCCCCTTAACTATTATCAGTGTGTTGGAAAATCTGAAGTGAATGCTGTTCTGCCCTTAGGTGTTTAAAGACAGTTGTGCCCCTGAAAGGATCAGTCCTTGTGTTGTCAGTGGGATACTTTACATGGCTTGGAATCATGTGCTTGTGGTGCTGTAGGATAGCTTGCAGTCGAATTTAGCGATGAGAGGGGAGCTGTACAATTGGCTGGAAAATAAATCTCCTCTGCTTTCCTTTTGAAGATTGAAGGTTGTGTCTTGAGGTACTTAAGGAAAAGTATTTGACATTTCGACCTTCAAAATCTTCACCACTGCAGCTTCAGTCTCTGCAAAGAGCATCATAAGACACCCTGCTGTGATCTCCTGAGCACTGCACTGAAATCAGGACAGCAAGGCTGATGAAACAGTCTGTGTAGCTACTTCATGCCTCCACCCCCTCACCTAATCTGCAGAACTGTTTAGGCCACTACCATGTTTTGCCTTCCTTCCCTGAAAGAAAAAGAGTAAAATGCAGGATTTTTTTTAAACCCTCCTCGATGCTGTTCTACGCAAGGATACAGAGTAGTTTGCTTTAAAAGTGTTAAAACACTCGTGGGAGGATAGACTATCTGAAGGTGTTGTAAAAATGCCTTTGTTAATTGGTGCTGGTTACTCCCTAAGGACTTGACATCAGTGATAGGATGGATGTCTTCATTGTGTAATGGGGTTCTTGGCCATGGATAAGGTCCTCTTTTGATCTGTTTTTTGCCAGCTGGACCAGGGATAGAGTCATTGCTTGATATAAATGCTCTCTCTCTGTCCAAAAGTAAGACTTTTCACTAAAAACTATAAAATCAATGATTAACCACATTTAAAAGGTTAAGATGAGAAGGCATAATGTGGCATAATACAGCTTTTTCCATATCTATTTCAGATGGGTTTCTTCTGTTTCAGTTAAGAAGAGTCCTTATTGCAAAATGCATGTATTTCTGATACTACCAAGTGGCCCTTAATGCAGATTAGTTTGCATTATCACTTACCACTGTAAGTGGTAATACCACTGTGTATTTTGGACAAATAGGAAGACAGGCTCCTGATACTCATTCATAATCATTTTGTTTTCAAGACATAGGTGTAGAAGTGTTATTGGAACTGTTTTGTAACACAGACGTTGTGAAAACTTGAAGATAGTAAGTACACTGACAGAACTTGAAGTGTAAGAGACCTGTACAAACTTGCATTTAGAGTCATACCGATTAACAAGTTTTTAATAAGATATCATTATTTAGTGTGGAGAAGAGAATTTTGAGGCTCCTGGTTAGGTATTAAACATTTAGCAGCTTGGGAAGGATTTATTTTTTCTGGCTGTAAATTACTGTCTCTTTTTTTTTTTTTATCCCTGAGACTACCTGAAAGACTTAAAAAAAAAAACCAGCTTTCTTTGAAAAGTACTGACCTTGTTTTCTCCAAACCTCCCTGAGAACCTGATCTTTCTCTCTCCCATCATCTGTCAAAAGTTCTTTGAGACACACCTTATTTATGATGAAACACCCAACCTTTCTGTTTGCTACACTCTGAGAATTTTAGAAAACAAAACCACCTTTTCCCTAAAGTCCATTTAATTCCCATTTATTTTACTTAGTCAGTGCCACTCCTGCTCCTTCCACAGCGGTAAAATACATGTTTAAATAAGAAGATAAATACCCAAAAACTAAATCTCTATTCTCCTACATCGAGTACCTTGGGGAAATGATCTGTTACAGACTAAAACAGAAATGATCCCTATGCTTGTGATTACATATTGACAAGAACCAATCAATAAGGAAGTCAGCTTACATGTCTGAGAGATGCCCTTGAGGAAAATGAACATCACATTCCTTCCTCTTGGTCAATATAACATGACTTGGGGGGCAAGCCAAGAGCATTTTTGTTACTGACTAAAGATAAATAAAAAATTATTAAGAGGATAGTAATAGTTTCTCTCCACTTGTTTAATAGGGTTGAAACATAGGTTAATCACCTTATAAAAGAAATAAATCCCTGTTTCCTGTCATCTTCAAAGACACTGGCAGCTTTGCTGACAACTGTATGTTGGGAGTTCTCACAGGGGTTTAGCAAGAAAGACCAATGGATGCAGCCTGGATGACACTGTGCATTTCTATATTCTAGCTCTGAAAAAACCAAGTCATCACCAAACCTATGGAATCACTACCAAATATACAAGTTCTTGTCTGTGTTCATCACTCATCACGTGGGACAATTTTGCACCATAGCTATTTACCAAAAAAGCATAAAATGTGTAGAAGGAATCTAAGAACCCTCAAAAAGAAGGACATTCAAAATAAAGATGTAACTTTTCTGTGCTATTTCTTGAGACAGTCAGGAACACAAATGAGAATTAAATAGCTTTCCTGGCAGCAGTCCCTTTAGAGATACTGTTTGTCCTATGAGTCTTGCCACACTCTGTAAGTCATTCTTGATTCTCAAGGAAAATTTGCTTTCAAGGTGGCAACCTGAACTGCCTGCTGGCACCCAACCAGCTCTCCTCCTACGCCACAGCCTTTGACACCAGAATGGTTCTCCCCATAATCTCAGTAAGAAGGGACAGAAGTCTTGAGACATGCTAGAAATATGAACTTATATTGATCTAGGAAAAGGTTTCAACAGATTAAGTTGTTTTCTTGTGACAAAGATACCAGAAAAGGAAATAATTTTTCACCACAGTATTTTTTTACTTCTTTTTTTTTCTTTAATGTTTTAGGTGGTGAAATTTCTGGAAGGGAAATAGGTTTCTTGGAATGAGAATGAAGGCAGACTATCTTGTTGATTACAAAATTCTGAAGGGGGAAAGTAATGTTTAGAACTGAAAAGAAGGGACAAACAAGATGAAGATGTCCTGCCCTGGAAGATCCTCTTCATGGTGGGTCACAACTCCATTGAGGTGATAAGAAACAAAAGCCATGTCTGAAGTACAAAATCTGGATTTGGGGTAGAAAGAACATCACATTGTAAATGGTCAGAGTGCATATACACTCATTTCATGGCACAGCCACGCCACCATAACACCATTGTTACTTGAGAACCCTAGCTAATAAATGAGCATAAACAAACATGAGATTAGAGTACATCAGGTGCCTATGCTCCACCTATAAAAAATGATACCATATCTTTACCTGTGGGTATGCCTGAATTTAAGTACAAAGTCCACTGAGTTAAAGATGATACCCATTCATGCAGTCTATGACACACTGGTTACTGAGTTGGAACTCTGGACAAAGGGCTTTGGCTAATACATTCCAGTACATTTATGTAGCCACCCTGCCTGCATGGTTTAGCTTTTTATGAAGCTCAATGCTGTCTGAATGATGTCTTGGAATGATGGGTGGTTTTGCACAAATTGTTCCAGAGAAGACTAAAGAAGAAAGGATGAGGTGGTAATAAATGTATCCAAGTAGATTAACATTCACTGATTTAACCACAGCATGTAGTATGTACTTAAATACGTGCTGCTGGCAGTATAAAGGCTTTACAATAACACAACATCCATCACTGAAAGGTAAAATGGAGGGATTTTTATTTTAATTCTCCCAGGAGGAAATTGATGCCTTAGAAAATCCTCAAGGCTTGAGTCATCAAGTCATCACTGTCAGCAGGCATGTCTTTCAGACACTTCACCTTATCTCACTGTGAATCACACACCAGGGAATGATGCACACTATGGCAAAAAATTGCACCGTTCCCTGTGTGATAGACACAGCTGAAAAAATTACAGGGCCTGAAGCAACTACTAGATTAGAAGGAGAGCTGCCATCTGAGAAGCCTGTTTCTCATCACATCCGTGACAGCGAGGTAAGGATGTCTGGGAGCCACAGGTTTCAGAGCTCTTAGAAAGTGGTTACTTAGCTCTCTGGCAAAATGACTCAGCCCATGTCTCTGGCAGTGCAGGAGAGCCTGAAGTCATTGAGGCTGCCTTCTGACAGGTCTGCTTTCGAAGACAGCTAGCTTTCCTGGTGACAGGGTCCTAGGATTCCCATGAGAAGTCCTCATTTTTCCAGATGTTCAAGGAAAGACATGATCCCTGCCATTTGCAACCAGCTTGGGAATTTTCCTTCGATTTACTGGAAGCTCCAACCCATAACAAAATCATCGATGTTAGATAATGCCAATATATATTTCAAGCCAGGCAGCCACAGGCAGGAAATCAGAATTCAGGAACTTGTGATTTTCTATTGGTGTCATCAGATCATTCTGGAAATGTGAGGGGGCTGTGTTTCAAACTAGGCCATTTGATTTTATACACAACCATGTCACAGAAAGTGTGTGATGAGGTGATGGAAAAACTCTCTATCAAAGCTTTTTGTCGTTGCCATTTTAAACATAACTATTACTACAATGTCACGGTTGTTATTTGCTTACCTCTTTTATTCTCAGAGCTGGTTAGTGGAGACTGTGCATTGGTAACAAAACTTTTAACCAAGTTAAGATATTGGATGTTCAGTTTTAGGGGTTGGTAAGGCAACAAGATTACATTTTACATTCTTAGTTGGGTTTCCAAGCCTGACACGCAATCTTCAGCAAATCCTAGGAGGATTGATCTGGATAGCTTTGATGGACACCAAAGCAAGGAGCTGCATCATTACATTTTTACAAAGTCATACTTTAAATCTAAGAATTAATCTCTACTTTAAAATCTGTCATGCATTTGGGAAAACTAGTGTATTCCACTGACATCATGTGTATATTTCTTCACCATTTTTTCCCTTTATATTTATTGAAAAGTGAAATGAGGTTTTCAATCTTACATTGGTCTCTTAGAGAGTGAACTGAATAGAATGTGAAAATGGCCTAAAGAGTAATCTTATTAGGGCTTAGCCACCCCTAAGATTGAACACCTAATATTTTAACTTGGTTAAAAGTTTTGTTACTGATGTGTAGTCCAAAATCCAGCTCAGCTTTTTCTATCACAATTGTATAGTCTCTGAATAGCCAACAGAGCAAAATCTGATGATTTCTCTTTTGCCTTTGATATGAATTCATGTAGGAACTAGTTTCTGGATAATAAAGCACAGTTTTTATTAAGTTACTTTGAAAAACTGGATTTTTTCTCTTATAATAATGAAGAGATAAAAAATTTTCCCCCCTCTCACTGTATGTATGAGAGAATGTTCATCAATGAAAACAAAACACATTTAAATCTTCATGCTCCAATGCTCACAAAGAGTATGACAAAAAATTGGTGGAAATGCTGTTGGAGCCATTCATCCTCCTTCTGAAATGTTATTGTTGGTGCACAGGTGAGATTTCAGATGACTGCTAAAAAGTGAATGTGGCACACTGTATAGAATAAATGCAAGGGGTTTGGATAATTATAAGCATTATATAGACTCTGGGCAAAATACTAATGAAGAAAGATTATGAAGACAGAAATAAATAGAAATTAATTCATAGGTAGTAGCTTATGTAATGTTAATAAATATATTTTTGTGTGGAAAATAGAGGCACTCAGGCATCAAGATGAGACTAAAATGCAATTGCTTAAGATAGATGTATTGACTTAGTACACATGGATTACTTTAAGTCATTTGATGTAGCCCTGCATGACAATCCGGTAAAAAAATGCATTACTATACAAAATCAATTTACCTATATCAAATACTCTGAGAACCAATTAGCAGCTACATCAGAATGTTTCTACTCTCTTCTAATGGGTTATTTAACAGCTTCAAAGGAGCTAATGCAGCTCAATATCTTTATCAGTGATCTGGAAGAAAACATAAACTCTACTGATAACTTTGTGAATTACACCAAAATTGCTGGAAAGGAAAGAATGAAGAGAACAAAATTACATAAAAGTATTGAAGATGGTGTTTCAGATCTTAAGCATTAACCCAGTATTTAAAAATAGGATGAATCTCAATGTGGAAGATACACTAGCTGCTGTCTTCAGATGTGGGATCCTCTGAATCTTCTGGTGCTGGCCCAGAGAGGAAGGGTGGTTAATGAATAGAGATTACTCTCTGATCCACTGTACATTCTTGTTTTCCTCATTTTTGTTATTTGTCTTACTCATGGAAGGAAAAAATGCAAGGAATGGCCTGGCGCAGGAAAAAAATCACAATCCAGATTTGCAGTGGCTAACTTGGTTTTTCTGTTAGATTGCTATTAATTTCTGTTAAATTTCTTTTCCTCATACTAGGGAGAAAGAAGGGAAAAACCCACCTGCCTCCTTTGAACATGAAAGCAGGGGAAGATTGCTGGCCTGCCTGCTAGCTAGTGGGAACACAGAGGGAGGAACAATGTGAATTAGGAAAGAGGGAAAGGGAAAAAAACCCAGCAAAACAGGACAGAATTAGTTTTTGGGGTGATGGAGTGGAAGCAGAAGAGTCTCTCTCACACTGTAATGTGTTTCTTTCTGAAAAACAGAATTGAAGCCAGGAAACCTGTGGCATTAAAATAGAGACTGCACACTTAAAGTCTGTATTAAAGTCATGCTCACAAAATATTTACAAGCATTTAACTTCATTAATTTAACAGCAAATTGTCTATTTATATTTCTGTCTGCAACAGGCATGTAGGCACAGGGCCAAAGGAGCAAGTGAATGGGTACAGTCTCCTAACCTTCCTTGCCAGTGCTTGGTGTTGGAGGAGGAAAATGGTAGGTATCCATGGTTGTAGGTGGAAAGCCCTGCACATGGTTTCAGTGTCCATAGCGTAGGTAGGACCCTGCTGGAGGACAGAAGGGACTGGGTTGCCCATAGGGAAGGGGAACACCAGAAAAACATGAGAGATCACTGGTTGGCGGATGCACATGGGTGGGGAGTGGAAAGGTCCTGCAGGGCAAATCCAGCTCAGGGCATCTTTTGCAACATGGGGCTTTCTGCAGGCCTTTTTACCCCTTGCAATTTCCAAAATGCAATCAGGTACTCCTGCTTTGCCTCTTTTAAGGTGACCCACCAAAGTATCAGAACAAAGTCTCAAAGACACAGCACTTTTTTTGTGCAGTGTATCAATTGCATATTGAAATATAACAGGTCCTCATGGATATCATTTGCACAGTTAAGCAATAAATAATTCAGTGTTTGGCAGTCAAAGATTCCATCCATAATAATATGCAGACTTTTTTTTTTTTTTTCTTCCCTGAATGCAAAGTAAATATTTCATAAATGATCTCTCAGGTAGAGTGTTCAAGCTTCTGTGCAGACACAGAACACAACTGTGACAAACAAGCCAGAGTGGCGAGATGATTCTAGAAACCTTGTGTCTTTGCTCCTAGACATGATAAATCAGTCAAAAGCAAAGATTTTTCATGTGTGTATTAGTCCCACATAAATAGGGGCTTCCTATAGGGGCAGGCACTTGCCTGTTTCCTGCCACAAGACAAGAGTAACAGTGAAAATATTTCTAGGAGATGCCCACAATCCACAATAGCAGAGTGGCTATGGATGCCCATGGGAGCTGTGATCTTGCAAATATGCAAGCTCTTAACTTTATGTAGAACTTCATGTATCCAGTGTTCCTCTCAATTGCATAAAAATGCAATTGCAGAGGCAGACCTTTAGCTGGCATAAGTGCTTGTGATTTAATTGATCATTCAGAGCGAAGAAAAATCTTTATGTTATTTGGTAACAGACTACAGGGGAATGGATATTTCCTCATCAGTCACTACACAAATGATTGAATCCACTGACAGCTTTAATGTCTCCCCTTCTTTTGCTCTGCTCATTTTCAGGCTCTCAGCTAATCTGATCTTTTGGCAAAGACAAACATTTCATTCTCATGTTCATGATACCTATTTATTTTTAAGGTGTTGTTAACATAGTTTTAGCTGTCTCCTTCTGTCTGGCCCTGCTTAATTGACGTAAAAAATAGCTGTCTAAAATGTTCTTCCTTGAGAAAAGTTGCTATTTCCCCCCCAGAGATCTCCTCCTTGTGTCTGCCTTCAGTCAATTCCACTCAATTTGGTAAGAAAAATCTAGCACTGCACCTCCAGAGTGTGTTTACTTTCTCTTGTAAAACCATTGCAAACTAATGTGCCCTGGGAAAAGGAGTTGGATTCTTCCCATTTGCAAATGCCATTAACAAAATTGTGGACCAAATTCCATATGCAGCTCCAAATTACACACTCAATTAGGGCCTGATCCAATGCTTATTAAAGTCATTGGAAAAATTCCCTCTGATTTCAATGGGCTGTAGCTCAGACCTTGGGAAGTGGACATTTTCACTGCAGATGATCAGTTTAATCTTTGAGCATGTTGGAATTCATGCAATGATAGACTCACAGGGCTGGAAAGGACTTCAGAGGTCACATCTCAAGGCAAGATCAGCTAAATTTACATCTCCCAACAGATGTCTAACCTGTTCTTGAAGGTCAGTGACTGGGACACCATGGATTGCGCTTCCAGGCAATCTTTTTTGTTAATTATCCTTACTCTTAAAAAGGTCTTCATATCTACTCTAAATCAATTCTTGCTCTGAATTCACACCCACTGCTTCCTGTCTTATTGAAAGTAAATGAGTGAAGACTGTTTTTTTTCTATTTGCAATAGCTTTGAATGTATTTGAAGAGTCTTACCAAATGTGAGACAGTCTTGTCTTCCTTAGGCTAAACAACCTTGGTATTTCAATCTGTTCTTGTGTTTCAATCCATCTGTTTTCTGGATCTTAGTCAATACAGGTCCTTTTTTCTGGACTCCCTTCACTTATTCCACATCTTTCCTGACAGATAGTGCCCAAAACCAGAAAAATCTCTTCAGCACAGGTCTTCTCAGTGCTTCATAGAGGGAGAGCAGTTCATGTGTCAGGCACAGTCTCAGCACAGTGCTTGTCTTTCACACGTTGATATGACACTATTTGCAAACATTTACCTTGTGCCCTATTAGAACTGAAACTGGGCATAATTCAAAAATATAATTTGTGGGCTTCTTGGGACCCCTGGGGAGATGCTGCGGGCGGAATTAGCAATGCAGAGCTGCTATAGAGCAAATGAGAGGGGGAATTTGAATCCTAGTTGCCAGATGAGTCCTTCAGGCTGAGATTGAGAAAGACCTTGACATTGTTTGCAAGAATATCAGTTTGAGAAAGAGATGTGATGACCATAGGGCACCATCATGCTGGTTCTGAAGAATTACTTAGGTTAAGACTCACTTGAATCTTTTAAGAGTCTTTAACGAGGCTTTAACTCTTCTCTTCTAGAAGCAAGTTTCAACTACATACTTATGTTCGTATGCTTAGCTACAATTTTGATTTTTGGCTACTTTTTAGGAAAGTCTTTGTTGATTTTTAGATATGCATCATCAGCAAACAACAGCCAACACACAAACACACACACACACAAAGAACCTGTATTTTGTATATTGAATTGTCTCATTACATCCCTCATGAATGAGTAGGGATGTAAGAATCAATTCTTAAAACAGTATTCAAAACTCCACTTCCTTAATAACTTTTCCCTTTATCAAAGGACTAATGGATTTTAGCACATTTGAAATTGTCTGAGGAATCATTCAGTTCTTTAAATTGTACTTTAAACCACAAAGACAAGATAACACTTTTGTCTTGCTCTTACAGAAGTTAATGGTCATGGGCAAATTTGTGTTCAGCAGAACAGAATTGGGTGCAAAATATGAAAGGCACATCAAATTTTGTGCTATAGCTATTTATGAGAATGCCATTATGTGTTATTGGCTTTCCTCTTCCTGAATATTCAACATGTATTGTTTTTATAATAATTTACTGGGGTAAAGAAACACACCGTAGTTGAACCAAGCTGAAGATACTCAACTACTCAGGATCTACTTTTCCATTCTGTGGCAACATTTGAATAGGGCCATAAATCTTCAATAATAGTATGGACTGTGACTTTACCTCTGGTTTACAATATAACAAGTGGGTCTAAAATTATATATGGACCCCTAACAGTAAGGTAAATGATGACTAGAGCCTGCTGTATGAGCACTTTCATATTTCAGAAGAAACACAGCAGCACCAGAAAGCCAGGTATTTCCTTACAGAGAAATTGGAACATATTCTTAGCTTTATACCTTTGCATTTTGCAATATTCACTGACTTAACAGTGCAGGATGCATGAGATACTTCCCTGTGTGAGACTTGGAATTTTCCCATTAACACAAAAAATAACGCAGCACTTGATTACTCTTTCTGACAGTCTCAATAACACCAAGAACTGGCAAAGAAGGTTGTGATATTGTTTTATTGCAAGACATTTTCAAGTTCAGTATTGGTTGGACTGAACAAATAACCTGCACAATAAACAGTGGAAAAAGCTATTAAGAAATTGAATCTATTCTACTACTTCTCAGGTATAGAGAGTGCTTATTTAATATTTAATAGCAAACAGTTTTGAAAGATGTCAAACCATCTCCAAACTAAGATATTATAACAACAAGACTGAATTTGCAGAGTGAAAACCATCAAGATCTACAAATACACAGGACAAATGTTGACCTGAGATTAAGCAAATGTTATCCTTTTGCAAGCAGTGATGAATACACTAAAGGCACTTCTAGAATGACATTATTATCTCACTGAAATCAGTGACAGGAGTTCTATTGATGGCAATAGATCCAAGTCTTCATTCCTGAGCTGTGCTATGAGGTGATGAAATGAAATGAATCAGATGTTGGAGAAGGTTGCCAGATATTGCTGATCAACAGCGCTGGTGTTGTTTTAATATAAAAAATTATATTGGTCTGGATGAAATAAAAGCATTAGATCAGAAATGATGCTGAATGCAATAAAACAGATCAATGCAGATCAATGCATTATTAAGGTTTCAAAATGTGTTCAAATGACAACAAAGACCACATTTAAAAAACAGCTGTGAGTTGGAAATTGAACTATGGCCTTACTGGGATTCTCTACAATCTTGGTGATGATGTGACATCCCGGTGTGAGCCACAGCTTGGGCTGTGCCCTGTCCTTCATTCACTGCCACTCAGTATGATGTTGATAAGTATTAACCCAGTCTTCCCCAACCCATGACAGCCCCTGATGTCAGTCCCATCTACTGCACAGCCAAGTCTAATGAGGTGTTTGTATGGGAAAACCTAAGTCCTGTTGTCATATTAAGGAGAGATCCAAGCTTCTGGTTTTCCCCTATTTTTCTTAGACAAAGAATGTACATAGAAGAATTAGACAGCAGAGATACTTCTGTCTTCTAAATCTGCACAGAGGGAGTTTCTTTTGAATTTGTATTCTTTACTGTTATTTTTTAATCCCATTAAAAGTAGAAAAGACAGAAGCTTTTGTGGCATTCAGCATTTTGTAGCAGTTTCCCATGTCTTGATTTTTTGCAAGCTGAGACCCAGTTCTTCTGGTACAAAAGTAGCAGGTAATTCTGGAGGCTGAATTACTGTTCCTGAGAAGTGTGCATCGTGGCTTAATCTTTGCTTGATTAATGAACAGAAACAGAGTGGAGATAACAGAGTTAACATTCTTATTCTGTGTTAACAGAAGAAGAAAAACCTCTGTTTTCCAGTTTATTTTCCAGATCCCAAGGGTAAGAATGCATAAAAAGAGTGGAACATTGCTTTTGTTAACAAAGCCCAGCAGACTACCAGATAACAACCTTAAACATTGCACTGTAAATAAAAGATGGAATTTAAGATGCTGTTTCATGTGCATCATAAAGTAAGTCCAAACAGAAACTGCAGCCAGAGTAGTTGCAGAGCTTTAGTGACATTTTCACACATAGGCCATGAAACTCCACCTATGGAAAGCAATTCCAATCAGGAAAAACTGCTCTGAAGTGCTTTTCTAAAACACTTTTTAATTGTTTCTTCTTCAGTCAGTGATGGTATCAAAAGTCACGTGGGTATTGGCATTGGCAAGAGTGGTATGGAGGGAAGTCCTCAGTAGACAGGAGTGATGGTGGCAGGCCTAGAGGAGGGGCAGGCAGCTGAAACGGAGGGTGGAGGCTCTGCAAGAGCCAAGGCAGAACCTGAACCTAAATTACTCAGAGAATCTCCCCAGCCCAATGGCCCCACAGCCCTTCCTTCATGGCTGGGGCTGAGCTAGAGGTATTCACCAAAGAAGTTATGTGATCCGCAAGTATTACTATGAAGAGCTGATTTTAAATGTAAAGAATTTAAGTCCTCTCAATGTATTTATTCTCAGGACATATTTTTCAAATGGGTTATTATATCTCTATACATGTTCTTAGCTAGCATGTCTACACCAGATTTTACAAAAGAGAAAAAATGTATTAATCTTTCTGACTCAATTTCCATCACCTGTACACCAACATTGCATGAATACAAATTTATATATCTTACAGACAGATTCTTCAGAAGTAAATTTAGGACACAGAAATCATTGAGGTTGGGATGGATTTGGCTGTCTAACTGTTTTTTCTTGTTTGTTTGTTACTGGTGTATTCAAATACCCCAGGATGCACCATCTGCTTGAAAGTATGGTACTAATGAAAAGGCCCACTGTGACAACACTGTATCTGACAAAAAGATAGCAAGGAAGATAGCAAACAACTCATGCTCCTGTCTACTAATAAACAATGGCTCTTATTTTTCAGACGGGTTTTGCAAGAGCTCAAGCTCTCTCAGCATTTCACAGAACCACAAAGTCATTAGGGTTGGAAGGGACCTCTGGAGATCATCTGGTCCACCCTCCCTGCCACAACATGGTCACCTAGGGCAGGTGACAGAGAAACACATCCTGGTGGGTTTTGAATGTCTCCAGAGAGGGGGCACTCCTTGAGACCCCTGGGCAGCCTGCTCCAGTGCTTGGCCATCCTTAACATAAAAAAGTTCTTTCTCATGTTCAGATGGAACTTGCTGTGTTTCAGTTTATGGCCATTGCTCCTTGTCGTGTCTCTGAGCACACCTGCAGAGCCTAACACCATCCTCTTGACACCCACTATTGAGATACTTATATGCATTAATGAGATCCCCTCCGAGTCTTCTCTAGACTAAACAGGCCCATTTACTCCCTATTAATATTCCTAAGGCTTCATGCAGCAGCAGTTTTTCTGCTTGAGTGTTTTTGGCTGTTTTCAGGGCTGGAGAGCCAGGTCCATCCACGTCGGTGCCCAGGGCGCTTTGGACTGGACCACAGCCATCCCGACGAGGGTACCTGGCAGCAGCTGGGAACTGCCTCAGCCAGGAACAGCACTGACCCTTGTCAAAGGCAGGCTCCCTCTCCCTTTCCCCGTTTCGAGGGAAGGGCCGGTCAAGCCACTACCCCCTGAGGCCCGAGGGAAGGCCGCCCGCCGGTGTCCCCCCTCAAGCCTACAACTCCCGGCAGGCCCCGCGCCCGCCGCATGGCTTGCCGGGAGCTGTAGTTCCCCCAGCGCGTCGCGGCTGCCCATAGCGCGGAGCCAGCGGCGCCCTTCCCGCTCCCGCCCGAGCTGTGTGTGTGCTTGGGAAGGCGGGGAGCGGGGGGTGCCGCTTCTGCCTGCTCCGCTCCAGCCACCCGTGCTTGTGCGGACCGAACCGGGCCGCGCCGCCGCGCGGGGGAAGGCAGGTTGGATCGATGAGCCGAGACCAACCGTGTGAGGTTCAACAATACCAACTACTGGGTTCTGCACTTTGGGTCACACCAACCCCTGCAGCACTGCAGGCTGGGGCAGAGTGGCTGGAGAGGTGCTCAGCCGAAAAGGTCCTGGCGGTGCTGGTCAAGAGCAGCTAAACCTGAGCCAGCGTGTGCCCAGGTGGCCAAGAAGGCCAATGGCACCCTGGCCTGTATCAGGAATAGTGTGGCCAGCAGGACCAGGGCAGTCCCCCTGTATTGTCCCCCTGTATTCAGCACTGGTGAAACTGCACTTGCATGCTGTGTCCCGTTCTGGGCCCCTCAGTTCAGAAGGACATTGAGGTGCTGGAGTGTGTCCAGAGAAAGACAACGATGCTGATGAAGGGTGTGGATCGCATGTCCTGTGAGGAGTGGCTGAGGGAGCTGAGGGTGTTTAGCCTGCAGAAAAGGAGGCTCAGGGGTGTCTCTATCTCTCTCTACAACAACCTGAAAGGAGGGTGTAGCCAGGTGGGGATCGGCCTTTTCTCCCAGGCAACTAGCAATAGGATGAGAGTACAAAACCTTAACTTCCACCAAGAGAGGTTTAGCTTGGACATGAGGAGGAATTTCTTCACGGAAGGGGTGATTAGGTATTGGAATGTGATACCCAGGGAGGTGGTGGAGTCACGATCCCTGGAGGTGTTTAAAGACAGACTGGACGTGGCACTGAGTACCGTGCTCTACCTTACAGGGTGGTGTCCGGTCATAGGCTGGAGTCGGCGATCCCGGAGCTCTTTTCCAACCCAACTGATTTTGGGACTCTGACTCCCTCCAGCCTCCAGCGCGGGAGGGAAGGGGGAGTGCGTGTGTGTCCGTGTGTGTGTGTCCGTGTGTCTCTGTGGGACGACCCCGCGGCGCGCGGGCGCATGCGCGCAGGGAAAGTGGGGGCGCGCGCCGCCGTCGTGCCCGCGCAGGGGGCGGTGCTGCCGGGGCGGGGAGGGCGCGGGGCCGCGCTCGGGGGCGCGCAGCGGCAGCGCCCGCCCTCGGCCCGCGCCCCGCCGGCAGCGCCCGCAGAGCCGCGTCGAGACACCGCCCGCCCGGCGTGAGGGAGCGGCGGCACCGCCGGCCCCCTCTGCCCCTCCTCCTCCTTCTCCTCCGCCTTCTCCTCCGCCTTCTCCTCCGCCTCCTCCGCCCTCCCCCCGCCCCTCCTCCCGCCGGAGCGAGCGAGCGAGATGGCGGCCGCCGGGGCTCTGGCGAAGCACGAGCAGATCTTGGTGCTCGATCCGCCCACCGACCTCAAATTCAAAGGTGAGGAGAGGGAACCCGGCGCGGCGGAGGGGAGCGGGGCGGCAGCGGCGGGCTGTCCCGTTCCGCCCGGGCGCCGGGCCGCCTCCGGGCGCCGCGTTCCCCGCTGCCTCCCGCGGGCGGGCCGCGGTGCCGGGCGCTGCCCGCCCGCCGGGGGATGGGGGGCGCCGCCGAGCCGGCGAGCGGGATCGGCCGCCGCCATCTTGGGATCCCGCGGGGATCCGCGGTGCCGGGTGGGATCGGCCGCCCCCTCCCTGCCCCTGCCCCTGCCCGCGCCCGGCCCCCGCCCGCCCCGCCGCTGCGCTCGCAGGCCCGGCCCCGGAGCAACGGCGCCTGGGGACGCGGCTGTCGCTCTCCGGTCGCCGGCGGTGCGGGCTCCCTCTGGCAGCGGCAGGCAGGAGAGGCCCCGGAGCGGGCGGTGGAAGCCTTGCGGGGTTCCGAGCTTCACGAGGCTGCCCTGGCGTCCGGCCTTGTCCCACTTTTCCTTTCAGGCGTGTTGGGGCCCTGGTGTCCCCGCGGGGCTGGCGCGGCTCTGCACCATCGCTGCCCCGCTGCATCCCAGCCCGGCACAGGGCTCCCCGCCCTTTCCCCAAAGCTGTCATGTCTCAGGCAGGCTAATGGAACGTAAACAGGGAGCTCGCCTCTTCCCTGGCAGTGAGGCAAAAGGAATGCGTGCATTTCCGAAGTTTTATGTGTGCTGTGTGTTGCGTGCCGACCGCATGGCTGTGATCGCTGACGTGCTGCTGTCAAGAGAGGTCCCAGCTAGTGCTGGTATCGTGTGTGTGTGTGTGGTTTTCTCTCCTCATCAATTAAATAGTCATGAAAGGGAAGGCTCTGTTAAAAATGAGTGATCGTTGAAATGCAAGGGCATAGAGAAAAGCACGACAAAACGTGTAGTTTTTTGGTAGCACCTCGTGATGATATCTTACAGCTGTGAGGAGCACTGGGAAAAATCTCAGAACCCTTCAGATTTGGAATCGTCAGTATTAGAATTTTTTTTTAAAGCAGTTAATATTATGTGAACTTACATTTTTAAAAGTTGTGACTGGTGTCAGCACTAGTACATACCTAATCCTGTGCATGCTTCTATTTTCCACTTTTAGTAGGCTTGTTTTTCTTTGTTTTAGAGGACGGAGTGGAATTTATGATGTTGTAAAAATCTTCAAATGGACAACTAGAACAAATGAACACTTGTATTAGAAAAGAACACTGTATTCCTCCAAAATATGTTTGGGCTGGCCTAGCATTTAGATAAATTAGAAAACGATACTTTTTTATTGATCCATCAAATCAATAAACCCCCAAAATCTGTCTAATCATGCATATTAATTTCTTGATAGCTTCAATTTAAAATTTGTTAAATTGCACTTGCATACACGGAGTCAAAACCATAGCAGGACCTTGTCATTTTCACTCTGGTTTTGTGTTGTTAAAATGCTGACAGGTCTGGCTGCACTCACATTTCAATATGCTGTGTTCTTATTGCAAGAACAGGTTGGAGGAAAATGCATGATTTAATTTTTTTAAATTAAAAAAACTACCGTGTCTAATTTAAAGCCTTCAAATGTTGAGCTGTTTTTGAGCTGGAACTAAGCCGTATTTGTGTGATATGAAACAGTGTGCTGATAGAATAAATACTAGATTAGAAATGCTGTCTGTGTGAAGCTGTTGTCAGTCAGTGATCTTTATTGTGCTGTGTGTTTATGCACTTAGAGCATGAAATGTGTATTCTTTAGGCATAAACTTTGGTTTCAGGCTAATGCATATATTAGGAAAATTTCTTTAGAGCAGACTAAGCAAAAACAAAATCAGAAGCATAATGAGACTGCAGCACTCTCTATTACTGTATTATTGCAGTAATATACTATAGAAAGTGCTATCAATTGAGAGAGCATCGAGTGCACTCTCAATAATATTTTCTAACTGCTTATTATTTAGAGGTGTTTATAAAGGTTTGTGGGCCACAAACTAACCCAGTTCTAAAGTACTGCGTTGAAGAATCCAATATTGGCAGAAGGGAATTCTGAGTGTCACCTTTTATAAAGTAATTGGTTAGTAAGAAAGAGAGTGTATGACTCGGAATAAATGTAGCATAGTGTAGGAAAGCATACAACTTTGGTAAAAGAATAAAAGTATACATTTTTTTCAGTGCAGCATGTTATTCAATGTTATTTTATTGGTACAATCTTTGATTATTATTATTGACTTAATACTGTTGATGTATATGTAACAGAGATCCAGTGTAAGTCTAAATATTTGAATTGAACAAATAGTTTTGTTGGTTTTCTTTCCTCAGGAAGTTATAATGGATTTGGTGACCTTTAGGGTAACAGTGAAATGTGATAGTATGCCCCTGTGCAAACAACTATATCAATTAAGAGATACATAGTACTTATATTAAGGACTTGTTAACAAGGCTTTAAATTCATCATTGCCTGATGAAACTGCATTTTTTTATTAATATAACTTAATTTACTCTGTCAGCAATCATGAGGTTTGTAATACATTTATCCTTGAATTTTACTTAGCATGATTCAATGGAAGTTCTAAAGAGCATGTCCTATGGTGGCTAACACATTACATATTTCCCTTGGTGTCCAAGACTGCAATCCTGTTTTTATAATGCTTTGTAGTCCTAGAAATTTCAGTCATTAGGAGTGTTTGGGTCATGGTTAATTCCCCCTGTCCCCCTATGGTACTTAGATTTCTTTGGGTTCTGGAACTATCAGGAATATCTTAGAAAAACCACAAAACAAATAAGTACTTTTCATAGTGTTGTGCAAATGTGACAAGAGGAAAAATTGTACTTAGAAGTGATGAAGCCAAGAGGCGATTGATAAACTACATAATATCACTTTCAGACACTCAAAAAGTGCAAATTCTCAGTGCTCCAATTCTCAGTATGGAGCACTGAGAATTTGCCTCGTGGTTCTGGTACCCAGGTTCTTCAGCCATATCTCTCCTGTAGGTTGGCTTTTTTTTTTGGTATTCTAATGTATTTTGTTTAAGTTCTCAAATCTGAAGTTGTTGGATGGTTAGGAAGAATTGAAACACAAGACACCTAAAAGCAGCCCATTTGGAAAGTGGAACATCTGCTTCTTACTGGTGTCTTCTTCATGTGACTCATATATGTAATTATTGTCAGTAGCTCTAGTTTAGTGAAGATTATGGGAATCTGGAATTGGTTCCCTGTGAGTAAATATGTTTTTTTAATACTTTTTTTTAAGCAGTTGTGTAGTTTAATAGCAACATTTGAAGTTTTAAGTTTGAAAATTTGTAGCATTTTAATGGAAACTCCTTCTTCCTTAAACCAAAAAAGCCAGTTTTGCAATTTTAAGTAACACGTGTTTAAGTTGGTCTTGGATGATGGTCCTTGTTAAAAAAAAAAAAAGTTAAAAACCTTCACCAAATGTTTAAATCAGTCATAAGACATGCTTCCGCAACGTCTAATTGAAAATCAACACTAGCTGATTTGATGAGTTTTGGAAAATTAGTAGACAGTGTTCAGAATTTGAATTTTGTGTGATTCAAAGGTGTCTGACTAGCAATACAAAATTATTAAAATGTTTGAGTATTCTAGATTGATATCCTTTACTGAAGTTCTTGCTTACAAGTGTGTGAAGTCCAGTTATGTTACCTTTGTAAACATTCAAAACAATGAGCCACTGTTTTCCTTTAACAGATTAAAATAAAATTTTGAATGTGTCTGTATGCAGTAAGTTTTCTTTTTGATAGGTTGAGTTACTAGGAGAGATCAGTGTAACAGGATGTTTAATTTCCAATTGTTGATCTGAGTCATAGTCTGGAATTGTCAGTGTATAAAATCAGCTATCAGTTGGTATATGTTCAAATGACTTTTCATGGGAGGTCGCGAGCACTTAAGTGTTGCAGCTTATTCTGAAGTGCAGATTTCAACAACCTTTTAAATAATACAAAAATATTGCTGTACATTATTTGGTAATCATTGCACTGCTATTGGTAACATTGAATGCCACAGGCTATGTGTTGCTGCAAATCAAGAAGGTGGAATTTAAAGGCAAAAATAGCTCGATGTTAAATGCATCCCTTGCCCTCAAGCTCTGTTGCCAGAATTGGCCGAGGATGCCTTTTGGTGTAGGCAGAGTTTGAAGTCCTCAAATGTGATCTTACTGCCTTACTTGTGTGTATCTTGATTATGTCAAATTTTATGCCTGTTTTCACTCTCTTCAAAGTACCAGTAAATTTGTGATGTCCCAATTTTCTAAGATGGGTTGATTGTGATGTCAGTTTTCTGGTATCTTCATTCAGGAACATTTTTGAAACTAAACAGTGGGAGTGTAGAGGGGGAAAAACTGGTTGTAAGTGATTACTAATAATAGTTGTGACTTTCTGATACTTTGAAATGGTTCCATTTAAGTTAATATTTTTTGCTGGCTGAGAGTTGCGTAATGGCAAAGATTGAACATCTCATAAAATGACTCAGTATTCAAGACGTAGTCTGACTTTTTTTTTTTCTTCTTTTAAATACAAGAGCAATTCTTGGCATTGTTTGCCCTTCCTATATATATACTTCTATTCATTGTTTCATGACTCAAACGTAGTATTTATTAGTATTTAAGTTTCTTTAAATAATATGTATTAGTGAAAACTGAAGCACAGGATGATTTGTGGGAATGTGTTGAGGAAGAAAAAGGAGGAGAATGTTTTTTACCTGGTGTTGCTTATGAGGTGGCATTATTTTATACAATCGTCTCTACCACTGTGCTAGACTGCATTTAAAACTGCCTTGTAAAGAGGGAGTTATATTGATCTGTGAAGTCAGGTGTATTATAGGTGTTAGATTATATTTTGGCAGAACTAGTTTGTCATTTGCTTTAAGATTCAGTTATGGAATATTTTCCTGGTGTGATAGAGGTATACAGCAGTGAAGATTTAGAAATTCTGGCCTTTACCTGCAATTTATAGGGCTCTCTTTTACTTAATATTGCTGCTGCTTCACTAAAGAGCGAAACACTATCCAAGTCTCACATCTTGTCCTTGTAGTGTCTTCAATGATTATTGGTATAAAAGCTTCACCTTTGCATTGTAATTACTACAAAGTGCCTACTCATGCTGCTTGTTGATAGCATAAGCAGGAGTTCTAGATCACCGCAAGACATTTTTATTAATATTATAAAAAAAATCTGTATTATGCATGAACAGTGTACTGTTGTTCAAGGCCAGGTTGAAAAGTAGAAAGTTTGAGAGGGTTGAGAGGAGCTATTTTGTTGCATCAGTAAATAGGTCTGGATATTTAGTGCACCAGCTGTCCATTGTGGAAATATAAATTGTTCCTGTTTTGGCTTGACTATGGTTTGTGAATGTTTTGCTTTCTGTCCAACTTTGTCTTTGGGAGATGTTTGTTAACCAGATCTTTGTGACCATCAGTCACTCAAGGGTTTTTACATGCTCCTCTTAAAAGCCATGAATTCAAGTAGAAAAGGGTTCTGAAGAGAACTTGCTGTGTTAAAAGTGGAAAAACAACCCTGACTAATTAGATAAGTATTACATTTTCCAGTTTGGAGGTTGTCAGTTTACAAGGCTTGAGGTGTCAGATGAACCTGATAAGTGAGTGGAGGTGAATTTCTTTTTAAGAAAAATCATAAAAATGACTCTACTAAGATAATTTCTGATGTGGTATTGTTGAAAATAAAAATGCATAAACACAAGTTAGTAAAATTCTAACTTTATTTTCCTTAAGGTGATAAGACTTTACCTGGGGCATGGTTATCTTGGCCTCTAGCTTCTTTTGCCTTTTAGTGTTGTTTTGTATTGTATAAAGTTATTTCCTGGCATTTTAAATTATTTGGCAATGTAGATGTCATATTTCACTTTAGTATTTGAAAGTTTTTGGAACTAGATGGTTATGTAAATTAAAATAAATATTTTCAGTTCGTTCCTATATGAACAAGGTCTTGTGAATTAAGATGGTTTGCTGAATATTATCCAGGTGTAGGACTTCATGTGTTTAATAACATGAAAAAAAGGAAGAAAATAAAAAGAAAAATAAGAGTTTGCCTGAAATTTTAAAAAGTAGTCAAATCAGAATTTTTCCCTCCTTTGTTTCTCAAAATGTGGTCTTACTTGGAGTAAAATTTTAATCTGATGCTTCAATGCTGGAACTGGTCTGGCTTCAATAGCAAGCAAAGCCTTAGAGGAAAGCATAATTAAAGACATGGAGGTAGGTGGAACATGGAATAAAATGCAGTGTCCCAGGTAGAATGTGGCAGTCTGATCTGAGACCTTCTCTGTGTGTGATACTGGGGCTTGCCCTGACCCATGTGCAGGACCTTGCACTTGGCCTTGTTGAACCTCATGAGATTTCCATGGGGCCACCCTTCACTGCTGTCAAGATCCCTGTGGATGGCATTCCCATTTCCAAAATCAACTGCACCACTCACTTTGTGTCATGTGCAAACTTGCCAAGGGTGCTGTCACCTCCACTGTCAGTGTCATTGGTGAAGCCACTGAATAGTGCTGGTCCCAGTGTGCATCCCTGAGGGATGCCACTTGTTGCTGGTTTTCACTTGAATGTTCTGACATTGACTGGAACCTTTTGGATGTGACCCCCCAGACAATTCCTTGTCCATCTAACAGTCCATCAAACCTGTTATCTCTCCAATTTTGGGGTAAGAATGTTGGTATTCAAAACTGTACAGATATTCAGGTAGGTGACGTGTAGCTTTTCTCTTGTCCAGTGATGTCCACCATAGGAAGCCAATAGATTAGTCGGGTGTGATTTGCCCATGATAAGGCCATGTTGGCTGTCACTAACTCTTTGTCTTAAATACATTTTTATATATCTTACAGGAGGGTCTGTCCCATTTTTCATTAATGACCTTGGTACTGGGTGGGAGTGTGGTGGTACAGCTCACTGGTAGTGCAAGGTTAGGAGATGTGATGAATGCAAAAAGAAATTTGATGTGTGCTAATAATACAACATTTTCTTAGAAGTGATGAAAAAGAAGTAAAACTAGTGACTAGTACTTAATCATGAGTTTATTGTGAATGTGACAAGTCTTGAAATAGGGCAAATACAGGACTGTAATTTTGTACTGAAGGAAGTATTAATGTCAAGGTTTTTGGCTTTGATGAAGCTTCATCTGAATGCATCCCTGGCAACTCCTAGTCAGATAAAATGAACCCAAATGGGAATGGTGCAAAGAAAACTTTATTAACGTAAGTGAAGTAGAATAGCTTTAGCTTGTTAATCTTAGGAAAATGAAGACTGAAAGGGGATTTGATTGCTATCTATAAATATATCAGCAAGGTAAGCACCAGGGAAAAGAAAATCTATCTAGACCAAAGGATAGGATTGGTGTAAAACGAATTTACTTGAAGTGGCTATGAATGTATTTAGATCATTAGAAAGTAGCTGAATCTGAATCATGTCAGTCTGAACCAGCCTTCTAAAAATTATGTGGGCAAAAATAGTTTTAAATTGATCAGATACCATCTTAAAAATAATTAGTTTCGTGTGGACTTCAGAAAGCTTCTAGGTAATGAGTTTACAATGTTCTTAAAAGTTTAGTAGGACATTAATGGTACACAGTTATGTACTTAAGCTAGAGCAGGTATGTTGTGTTATATTCCAAGACATTAGAATAGCTTGACTGAGATATGTTTATTTTTTTTTCTTTGTAAAAAGGGATACCCATTAATTTAAAAATCATGTATGTAGGAGGAACTGCTCCATACATGAAGTAAACCTAGTAATTCCAGTTTATAGGGATATGATGTTAATTTAACGTTATAGTGTATGGCCACTAGTAGACCCACTTAAAGTAAAAACTGTTTGTTTTTTAATTTGAATGTCCACTAGCTCTCTACTAGACTCGTTCCATGTTATAGCTCAAGTTGGAACTCCAGCTGCTTCTGTAGAAGTGACCTGACTGTTCCTGAGGAGTGTGGCTGCATTAGCTCAGCTCAGTACTAGGATGTGAAGTTGATGGAGGAAGTGGAGTTTGTGGTCCTGTCTGATTGACGAGACTGACTAAATAAAACTTCTATTTGAAGCAGGTGTTTGTTTCCCTGAGTGACTGTAGGATATGATGGTACTTGGCTTTCAGTGGTGTGGGAAATGGAGATGTGTAGCCTGTGCTTCCAGAGACTGAAAAGGCATCCTGAAGCTGCAGTGAGCTGTTGGTGTGTTTGGGAGGCAGTCCAGTGTCAGCTAGACCTGTCTGTAGGAGATGCTAATGTCTGATATATAAGTCTGTTTTGACCAGGCTCTGTGTTATGAGCTGAGGTTGGACACCATGTAGCAGTCCAACAGCTAAAGCTGTTTGGGTTTTTAAAATTTTTCTAAAGAACTTTCTGGGCTTTTGTCCATGCTGGGAGACTTATGAGTTTGATTTATTGTTAAAGTTACTTTGTTTCACCATTGGGATGCAAGGAAGCCGCTGAAAACCACAAGAGCTTTGGTGGTCTGTTCAATGTTTGTGTCTGGCCTCTGATACCCAGTTCTTGGAGCACGTTGGGAAAAGTGCAAGGCAACAGCTTTTGATCAGGTCTTCTGTGGAAGGACTGATTTTCTGTGTGCCACTACAGCTGTCATCTGAGATGATTACAAGTGTTCTGATTACGGCTATAGAGTTTGAAGAGTATCTTGTATGTTGCAATGCAGATCAGTTAGGTGCATCCAGTGGGAGGTTTCTTATGTGAGGATGCATATGTATTTTAAGATGCTGAATATTTGAATATTTTGAACAGCAGATCTGAGCTTTTCAGCATCACTGAAACCATTTCTAAGCAGGTTAAATACAAAGCAAGTTTAAAAGGAAAAAGGAAAGGGAAAAGTTACTTGTTTATTTAGTTCCATTGATCAAATATGCTAGTATTCTGGAAATCTAAGAACCTCTGCAAATATCAAACTCATTAGTTATCCTTCCTTATGCAAGCAAAGAGAATAGTTGCTCCAGCAGGAAAGGTTTGTAACATAGCCTTTACTGAACTAAATCCGTACTGAAAGATTGCTTGTATATAGTAGTTGCTTCAGGACTTTGGGGGCATAATTCAATCGTTTAAATGTTCAAGTTTAGCACCATTGAAATATTTCTACTCTTATTATTTCAGCAGTGCTTTGGTATGAATAATACTTTATGATTAGATTCTGAAGACTTTATCCTAGTAGAATTAAGAGCTACCAATTTTAGTATGCTCTTAATGTGTCTTTGTCAAGAATAAAAATGTAACTGAGTAAAGCTAAATTGCAAGTAAGAAATTCACAATATTAAGGAGGCTAAGTTGAAGTAGAAAGCATCCCTTTGATGTTAGTAACCAGGCAGTTCTTTAGTAATGGCACTCTTTCAATAGGAAAAATGTCAAGAATAGACATATAACTGTCTTGGGTCTAGACTGCTAGATTTTAAAGATTTAGATTTTTAAGCAAAATACCAAGAGGAATATCTTTGGATGGAGTTATTCCATGGTATACCATATTACTACTAGCGGTGTTTTGTTGTTGTTAAGGCTAAAGAAACCATTTTTAACATTAAATGCAGGACAATCTTCATTTAGTCTGTATTTTATCTAATATATAAAGAAGATAACATTCTCTTTACCAGAATTCCTGGTAGTTATCTGTGGCTGTACTTTACCCTAAAGATAGATGCTTACTGCATTTTTATTGTGGTTTCTTGGCTACTAACAACATTTCAGTCACAAGCTGGGGTGAATAAGAAGTTTTGATCCAGAAAAAATATGTAAGGAAATGTTTTGTCTGCTTTGAAATGTCACTGTGTTGTATTTTTGTCTCTTTTCTGTCAGAATAACAGGCAAAAGGTTTCAGCTCCCATTTCTCTTATAGCAGCCCCCAGTAAAGCCTGCGTGCCAGCATCTGCACAAGCACCTCTAATAAGCTGTGTAGCCATATGCAGGCTCTGCCCTGTTGACAGAGAAAGATGAGCTATTTTAGGATTAAAAAATGGGCATTGTCTCAGCATTTTTTAGAAAGAAAAATCCATGATAGACACATCAGCAGCATGAATGCTGACAGCATGTCATCGTGGGGAGCTCAGATAAAATCTGATGTTACCCCTGGTAAACAGTGGTAGCCTAGAATCAGCCCTCAGGAATTGTGGACATTGAGGTGTGTCAGCTTTCTTATAAAGCCTGTTTCGCATTCTATATTTTACATGCAGGTTGATGACAAAACATAACTATTTCTCATGTGCCAGGGTAGAATAATAAGTAAAAGACTCTGTAATGCTGTTCTAATATATGAATATCTTTCTGAGAGCCATGGTTATTTGTAGGTATTATTAATCTCTCACCTTCACCCACTGATTATTCCTGATCATTTAGATCCGTGTTGAAGTATTAATCCATGAAACAGAAGCTATTATGTTTCATAGACCATGAATAATTTTAATGTAGGTGATTTGTTAGAGTTGGAATTTTTTTCTAGTTGGAGAAGGTATTTGAATGGTCATGGTTCTGGTATTTCAAGAGGAAGGAGTTATTTATGTTCATTTGCAATGCATGTTACATATTCTTTTCACATTTTTTTCACAGAGGTCTGAATATTAATTTCTTAAAGCTAATTTATGGAAATAAAAAACATTCCACTCTCTTTTGTGTCAGCTGTGTCACCTATGCTTTTTTCAGAAAGTACTATAAAATTTGATTATGGGCAATAAAGTGCTTTGTGTATATTTTAAGATTAATTTTCTATCTGATAGTCAAGGTAGTTTTGGTTCACCACAGAGCGCAAGTATTTCTTGTTTCTAGATATCTTTCCTTTAGAACCTCTGGTGGAAGATGATCAGGTTAAGAAATACTTAAATAACTGGGCCTAATAAATCCGTGGGCCCTGGTGGAATGCACACACGAAGTGCTGAGGGAGCTGGCAGGTGGACAAACAGGCTGGCAGGAACCTTGGGAAGTTCAACAAAACCTGCAAAGTCCTGCAGCTGGGGAGGAACAACCATCCAAGCACCAGTGCTGGCTGGGATCTGAGCAGCTGGGAAAGGAGCTTTGCAGAAATGGCCCTGAGTGTCCTGGTGGCCAACAAGTTGATTGTGAGCCAGCAACGTGCCCTTGCTACAAGGAAGGCCAGTGGTATCCTGAGCTGCATTAGGAGGAATGTTGCCAGCAGGTCCAGGGAGGTGATCCTTCCCCTCTGCTCAGCACTGGTGAGGCCACAGCTGGAGTGCTGGGTCTAGTTCTGGGCTCACCAGTACAGGAGAGACATTGACATACTGGAGAGTGCAGGGAAAGGCCACAAAGAGGATGGACTGGAGCATCTCTCCTACGAGGAAAGGCTGAGAGAGCTGAGACTGTTCCACCCTGGAAAACCGAAGGTTTGGGAGAATCTTATTGATGTATGAAAATACCTGAAGGGAGGGTGTGAGGAGGATGGAGATGGGTGCCCATGACAAGACCAGAGGCAATGGGCACACCTTGAAACATTCCCTCTGTACATCAGAAAACACTTTTTTACTGTAAGGGTTGCCAGGCACAGGTTGTTCGGGGAGGCTTTAAAGTCCTTGGATATATTCAGAAGTTTGCTGGACATGTTGCTGGGCAGTTGGCTCTGGGTATCCCTGCTTGAGCTGGAAGTTTGGCCCAGATTGACCTCCAGAGGCCCCTTCCAATCACAACCATTCTGTGGTTGCTATGTCAAATGATGGGAAAGAAAAACAATTAAATTTTGGCTTAATTAAAAAATTCCTTATTACATCATACAAATATAGATTACACAGAGCTTTGTTAATTTAACTTATTCTTTCTTTACTCCGTTGTTACATTTGATTCTGGCAGAATGAGTTGATGGAGATATTACTCTGTTCCTCTTAGGTCTGTCCTAAAAGTCAGTTAACCTGTTCTCAAAATTTGTCTTGCTTGATTTACAATATCACTATTAGTTTTTATGTTGCTGACCTGAACTCATTTCTCATTCACTAGGGCTCAAACTGTCAAATGCAGTAAATGAGTTTTGTCTGCCCAACCTGGCTTTATTGTGCACTGAAAGACAGCTACCCTGCCTGAGTTTGTTTTAGTAATGGTGCCTTGAAGTGTTCTGAATGTTTCAAGTACTCTTGGAATTTCAAAGGTGATGCAGGAGCTGTGAAAAGACAGCATTCTGCTTAAAGCATATAATCCCCATAGTTTTTGGAGTTAATACTGTAACACATTTTAAGGAGTTTGGATTCCTTTTGCCAGTTTGTGTACTTCTTTTATGTGTACTTACATTGTTTTAAGATGTGGCTGAATGTATCATTTTGCTGTGCCAATTTACAGCTTAAATAAACTTTATTCAGTGCATGAGCTGGAGTGTTTTCTGGCAGAATTGGCTTAGATACTTGCTTTTGTAACAGCTACAGTTCATTGTCTTAAATTGAGGAGGCCAATATGCTTAAAACTGAAGCTTAAGCATTTAATAAAATGCTGTTGATTTTATTTAATAATGCATGCTCATTTTTGCACAACTCTACAAGTGATCTGCCTTCTAATTATCGAAGATTTTATGTATTTTTATAATATTATAATTTCTTCTTACACAATTTTAGGTAGAGGTGATATTTTGTGACAGGCTTTGTGTGTACATTATGACAGCCTTACTAATTTTGAATGGAGCTTCTTGCTAACCAAACCTGCCCCCGTTTTAGAAGTGCTTTGTTCATTCTGTACTGCCAACAACTAGAGATATTGACATGGGTCTCTCACCTTTCCCAGGGCTACCACAGCCTGTGGAGATTTGTCTAAGCTCTTCCTTCTCACTCTAAGAAAACATATTCACATCGTCATTTTCTCCCTGATGTTTGACTATCTCGGGTGGTAGAAGAATGGGTTTTGAAGCTGGGACAGTGAAGGAGATCTGAATCTGAAGAGAAAATGACACTGTTGATGAAAAAGATGTCTGTACAGGTCCTACCTGACCAGTGATACATTGTATTTTGGTTTTATTGCAGCATAACTTGCAAGCTGGGAAACTTGGCACTGTGCTCCAGCAGTGGAAACTGGCTCTGCAGAATCTGTGGCATTTCTTCCTGCCCACTAGTCGCTGTAGTCCAAGCTGTGTAGTTGCCAGAGGCAACCCTGGCATTAATATTGCTGTGACTGCACTGCAAGATAGCTGAAATAGAAATTCAGCACATGAAGGTTTATGTCTGGTATTTCTGAGTGTGATTAGGCAGGTGTCTGTCCTTCCTTTCTAAGGCCCTTGTAAGTCACAGTGACAGGGAAACTTGTGGCATGAATTGTCACTGCTCCATTCAAAACCGTTGGAACAAACTGGCACTCTCACAACCTTCATTCCAGGAAGATGCTGTAATTGGTGTCTTGAATTTACACTACGAAGAGTTGCTGAACTCGCTGCCCCCTCTAAAGTAACTCTTGACTTGCAGAGGTTATTAAATTGAAATTACTGGTTTATAAAGCAATGATCTCTTGTCGTTAGACATCATGCTACGGTGATATATAGCCCAAGGATTTTATTAGTTGAATTACCACAGCTTTTGTGTGTACAGTTAGACATAAGCCTGTCTGAGGTTTAAGTGCTTAAATAAAAACCTGCTTGGATCTGAGTGTCATGCAAGCAGCAGGTGAGATGCTATTTTTGAGATTATAATGCTGTCCTAGTGTAGCTGAATGTTTACTGCAGTGAAGTGGGTGTGCATTTGTCCATTTTGACGCTTGTGCAGAATGTTTGTATCCATCTTTGCCAGTACTTTTCCTTGTTTACATGCAGTCTGTGTAATATGATCCCAAACATTTCTCCTTCCTGATTCTCCCCTCACCGCCCCACATTTTTCCTCAAGAATGGTTGTGGTTTAGGATTTTGAACGTAGGCTGTTAGTGCCAGCTTGTACTTTATTTCCCCACTCCTCCAAAGGTGGTGGTTATGTTTGTGTAATAGTGAACTCCAGAATCTTCTTCAGGTGTTGCAGTTTCTTTTTGGGAGGGTATGTCATGCTAACTTAGATCATGTGGCTCCTCTGAAAGGTAATAGATTTTTTTTTTCTGATTTGCTATTCTTGTGTCTGTTCCTGCCTGTCCATGCTCAGATCCATGCCGTTGGCATGCCACTAAATTACCAAAACACCTGGATTCTGCAGAAACAGTGAAATTCAGTAATACTTTTCTTCTCTGCACCAATTTGTTACCACCTATTTATTAAATCTGATGGTTGCAAGTCTTCAGAGGCTTTATACAGCTATTTCCTTTAAAGCTTTTAGAAAGCAGGTGAGAGGTAAAGCTGTCATAAGCATCCTCTAGACCTTGAAAAAGATTTCAGTCACCTCTGAAAGATATGTCTGATTCTAAAAAATGTCCCTGAGCTAAAAGCTTTTTTTGTAAAGTATCCAGGAAATGCAAAAGAGGTCACTGCATTCATGTACCTGGGAAAGAAAAGCAGATTTCTTTTAATTATCTGAGGTGTTGAAACTGACAGTAAATATCAGAGTAATTTGAAGAATATTTTGAATCCTATCTCATTATTGCACACTTTAAAAAGGCAGGCATGAGGAGAGCTTTCATGTCTCAAAAGAAACAGAACTTTTTTATTTTAGTTTAAAAACCAGTTTATCATCAGTTTATAAATTCACTGCTGCTTTGTCTTGAAACAAGCTGGTTTTGAATAGTATAGCTTCTTTTCTTGATGACTATACTTTTGAAAATGAGCCTCTGAACTGTGTCTTTTTTCCTTTGTGCAGAATGTCCTTAGTAAAAGTAGTTGAGAAGATTGAGAAGCAGAGCTCCTCAGGTTGCCTAGAGTTGCAATTAAAAAAAGGCAACCCACATCTTTGAAAGCTATATTCAAGGTGCTGTTTGCCTTTGAGCACTGGAAAAGCAGTGGTTATTAGATGACTAATAGCTTAGGCGGTTGTTAGTAAAACTCCCAGAATAACTTCCTCAAAACGTGTGTGTAGCTTGAAAAAATACATGTTTGGTGTGTTAGGAGTCTATCACCAGTCTTAGATTAAGAGGAGTATTCAGCTGCCTGATTTTAGTTCAGCTTGTGGTATGGGTGATGGAAGTTATTTTTGGATCTCCCTCTATAAGTAGAGACAGTGGGATCCTGCAAGAACCATCAAGAGATGAGTGGCAGGAAATCTGGGGGCTCTGTCAAATTTGCCTGGATTGAGAGGGTGACTTATTTCATTCACCTTATGAAGTCAGATTAGATGTGAAGTTTCAGACAAGTAATACCAGTTCTTATTTTCTCAAAAGAACTTCACTGAATGTAAACCTATCTCACATGTATCTTTATCTACATCTTGGTATTCTGGTTATCAGTAATTCTCTTTTTAGTCTTAATGTATTTGTGTCTTGGTGTGTTGTGTTAATTCTGTTTAACACTCTCTCAAAATTAAGGGTTTGGAATGAGTTATAGAAACAAAGGCATCAAATAGTGAGCCCTCTAGTGTAGTAACGTGTTTGATAGTGGCCAGAGCTTATTCTTTCAGAGACGTGCAGACACCTCTATGGAATAAGGTGTTCAGAAAAGAATTGAGTTCCTGTATTTCATACAATTAGTGGTTTTGTTGTACCTTACCACTGGTTTATATCACTTACATTTTTCATCCAGTTTAATCTAAAGTTTGCTTTCTTTGTACTTTTTTAATGGAAAACTTGTTGTTTTGTTTTCAATACAGATAAAATTATTTTGCAGTAATTTAGTGTGTAATTTTAAAGGAGGTTTTTAAAGTGTAATTTTAAAATTTTAAATTTTAAAAATCAATGTACACATGAAATATTCTTGAATACATTTCATGTTGACATGAAATACCATTTTTCTAGAGCCCTTTCAGTCTTGCTTTCAGATTACACAAGCACAAGGGAGATTAACACAGCTCAGAATGCTGTGAACCTTACTTTTTGTGCTCTTACTGTGTGGCATTGCATGGAGGTGATCTCTGTTGGAAGATGTGCTTTTGTGGCGTGATATTGAAATTACACCTCTTGTCCAATCCAGTCTTGGAAGGAATTCCTATCCTGAAGGTTTAACATAAACAAAATCCAGAGAGTACACTTCATTGAATACATAAATATAGCAACTACAACTTGCTTTCCTGGGGATCAGTTAGAGTACAGGCATAAACAGGGTATCATTTCTCTTGCTTATTTTGAGTTTAAAAGATGAAATTGTTCTGTCAAGTCTGTCGGAGCTCAGAAGCCAACAGAGGTTGAAATCTCAGGAGCAGTTGCTGAATTTTAGTTTCAGTATTTTCTTTCTTTAAACAATTGAAAGAGTTCCAAAGAATGTGTTGCTTCTATTCCTAAACAAAAATCCAGCAAAATTTACTTTTGCATATGACCATTACCTTCTAGGTATTTCAAATGTTAAGAATGATTTGCTAAAATTAACATATGCATATATGAACCACTTGTGCTAGCAGCTTGAGTCTCTACTACTATTTAAGAGTTGATTGCTGTCATGTATATTTTTATAACAAAGGTAATAGAGTATGCTTTGAATGTAACACAGTGTATGTGCCTAACAGATGTATGATTTAACCTGCTTTTAGAAGTTTGTTGGCAACAAGCTGTAATTTAATAGTTACTTGTACTGTATAAACAGAATTCTTTTCCAGAGATACATGTATATTTAAAAAAGACCAACCTTTTTTTCAGGTCCCTTTACAGATGTAGTAACTACAAATCTTAAACTACGAAATCCATCAGATAGAAAAGTATGCTTCAAAGTGAAGACCACAGCACCTCGTCGATACTGTGTGAGGCCAAACAGTGGAATTATTGACCCAGGATCGTCTGTAATTGTTTCAGGTAAAAACAGCTATACACAGTTGTAGGTTAGGTGTTTTTAAAGCCTTTAAAGAAGTTCCATAATACTTGATCTTAAAGACTGTTTGAAGTATGTCAGCTTTTTAAAACACTTTTTTTAAAATAAAAGTGATTCCCTTTGTTAGGGGGATGGCAACTTGATGTGGAGCTGCAATGATACATCAAAAAATTCTCCATATAGAAATACTTGCCTTTGTCAAGTACTTGTGGCTCTCAGAAAGGAGGAAAAGAAAGTTGGAAATGGGAAGTGACAATAACAGTACCTTTGCTTCACACTATTCATGTTTGTGTTCTGAAGCAGAACATTGCTTGACTGCTTGGATGTGTTTAAAATGTAACATTTCACAGTTCGTTGCATTTAAGAAAAAATTAGTTTACAATTGTCCCTAGTGGTTTTTCTTAAGAAAATGGGAAAAGACTAGATAAAAGACTAGATACCAGTCTTCAGATTTGGTAAATGATTTTTGTAGGTCATTCTTCTGACTATTTTAAGGTAGAATCTCTAGAATAAGGGGCATTCACATTGTAGAGACCTCAGGCAATACAGGTGTGAACTCCTAGATCTCCTAGGTCTAGAAAACTGGTAATTGTAGAAGCCTTGGAGACATCTGTAGCAAAGCAGAAGGGAAGTAATAGAGCAATCCTCAGAGCTTTTCGGATTCACATTCTTATGCCATTGGGGAAGTTTAAAAGAAGCTAGTGAATTAGCCTCAGGGGATATGTTCAGATGTTACAAAGAAGAACTCAAGAAGTCTTTATCTTTATGATTGATTAAAACCTTAGAGTAACTTTCATTGTAGGAGTTCTCTAATCTAATATGATCTGTAGAATGGGACCCTTTAAAACTTCATTGTTGCTTACCATGGGCGCTTCAGCATCTGGACTCATGGTACTTATTCACTGACTCAGGGATGAAGAATCATTTTACTGAGAATTTGTTTAAGGTTCACGTAGTGAAAAACTTCTTTATTTCAGTCTTCAGCTACAACTTACAGCCATTTTGCCTTAGCAGGTTTGATCTGGTATCTGG
The DNA here is from genome assembly GCF_008360975.1 of Lichenostomus cassidix. NCBI lineage: Eukaryota > Metazoa > Chordata > Aves > Passeriformes > Meliphagidae > Lichenostomus > Lichenostomus cassidix. Next base: position 100,318,229 of record NC_139482.1, on the reverse strand, counting down.
GATCTTTCCAGTGGCTAGTTCAGTATCACAATCAAGGTCTTGCTGGACTTTCTCTTCAGGGGATTGAATAGATTGAAGGATTACATCCTGTGTGTTTTCACAGTTACAAATCATCCTTTTAAAGTTTAAATATTTGATTTTTTTAAATGAGTCAGTACTGGAGCTGTAAACAATATTGTGGCTTCAGGATCACCAATAAAGGGAAACAGTGTCACACTGCTCGACTCTTCAGTTGGCATAGCAGGAAGCCTTTGGTGTGCCTATTTCTGTATTACTGGATTCTCATGCAGTTATTCAGCTACAGTGACCTCAAGATGTTTTCAAGTGCAGTTGTTTAGTTACAGTGACTCCACAATGCTTTTTAGAACTAAGTTCTCTTCCTCAAAGTGTCAGCTTCATCTTTTTGTTTTTAGGCATATAATTTCTTTTGGGTCGTTTGCTAAGGTAAGTGCGCAGATTATTTTTCTAGTGACCCACTTTATCTCATCAGTCTCTCAACTGAATGTTTTCAGTGCTGAGTCATCTTTCTTATAATTAAAAATAGATTTCTCTCACGTTGTTGTGTGGAGAGAAATAACTATAGGATACTGTGGGCTGAAGCTCTTACGATCAAAACTGTATGTTGAGGTAGTGTTAGCGTCTTCAGCTTGTTTAATGGATCGTGCTGATTCAGAGCGAATTTTTAGTCATTGTTGGAGATGTGATGTAACAGTCATTTTAAGGAAGTCCTCAGATATTTTTAAAATTATTTATCACTTTTCAGTTGTGAATCACTATGTAAGCTTCTCCAGCCATGTTTATTCATTTTTTCCAAAAATGTGAATTCAGTAAAAGCTGTTTTTCTTACCTTGATGTCCTAAGTTTACTGTTCATTGTCCTGTCATGTATTGTTAACTTGTTAACAGCAATTGCTTGTGGTTTTTTTCATAATATAGCGTCTCACTCTTCTTCCTTCACAGCTTGTTACTTGTACAGGTTACTGTTTTTCCTTCTGCTTTTGCATTTTTCTAGCTATATGAGTGTCTCTGCTATAGCTTTTTCATTGCTATAAAATAGGTACATATACAGATAGCTGTTGTAGGACTCCATGTAATTTTTCAAATGTTTTCCTGAAACTGCTTCTGCTTCTATTAATTTTGTATAAAGATACACTGAACTGGAGTTTCCATTCTGTGGAAGGCAAGTGTATGTACACTGCCAAATAATTAATCTTTCCTGTTCACTGAATCCTCATCCTCTGGTTGATCAAGTTGCAAGTTTACCTCTCTCCCCCACATATTTAGATGTAATTTTTTTTCTCTCTCTCTTACAGGATCTATTTGTTCATATTTGTATATGAAATGTCTTTTACCTATAGTAATCACAGAAATAATCATGTCAGCTACACCAGACTCGGACCTTTCAGTCCATGTTACTACAGTGTATGCACTGCCTTTGGATTTTAATTTTTGGTGTCTGTTCAGTGAGGAATAAATCTAAAGTGGATAACATGCTTGCTGTAGTGATTAGCTGAAGAATCACTTTTTTTTTTTCCTTTGGAACAGTAATGCTGCAGCCTTTTGACTATGACCCAAATGAGAAGAGCAAACACAAGTTTATGGTACAAACAACCTATGCACCACCAAATATTACAGATATGGAGGCAGTGGTAAGTAAAAATGGAGTAAAATGACTTTTGTATATTTTTTCTTTAAAAATCAGGCTTAACTATAAATGATGCATGTTTTTGCAGTTTCTTTTTGAAGAATTGGGTTTTCTCTGAACAAGTGTGACTTCAAATGTGATTCAGGGTTTTTAATACGAAATACAAGGTCAGTTCTTAGAACTTGCCTAGTGAGGTTATTGAATGGAGATAGTAGTGAGTCTAAGGTAAGGTCAATTCAGTGTTATAATATGGGCATGTTATACCTTTATATGCAGCTAATTTGAGGGGGATAAACAGATAGAATTTGAAGGAATCAAGAGTATATTTAAACAACAAGCCTGAAGCCTTATGAAATGGGTGCATTTGGTGTGAAAAGCGTTAAAGTGGAATGTTGAATGGGATTATAATGAATTAAAACATTTTCAAGACTAAGATGTGTCTCTCTACAGGGTACTAAGTGGCTAAACACAGCATGAATGATAGATTTATTTTCTGTTTTAATAGAACATGTTGTACCTTTAGTTCTTAGGCTGGGTTGGTCTGATAGAAGATCCAGAGAGAAGATACATAGGTTTGTGCTTGTTAGTTCAGAAGTAAGGTGCCTGTTTCTGGTATTACTGGCTGGCAGCAATGGGAGTGAAGCCCTCAGTTGTCAGAACGAGGGTTGTATGTGGACTCATGTAAGTATGTCTTAAGGTGGAGGTCAACGTTGCACATGCTTCTATAACTCTACAAACTCTTTTAAGGTGTGCCTGGGTTTACACAGGTACATTTGATGTTCACTCAAGGCAGAGAAGGAGAGGAGAAACAAGGGATAAAGAAGAGATTTTATAGATCACTGGAATCCAGTAGACCTTTTCATGTTTAAGCTCTGTCCCCTTATATGAAGACAGACTACTGTAGCATCATTCTTCACTGGAAGCAGTGGAAAACCTTTTGCATTTTGTGAAGCTTTTGAGACACAAAAGTTAACATACACCTTTTTGAACTGGTTTAGTTTTTCTTCATATGCTCTAGTAGCTCTTGGTTATGTGTGGTAAATTAGGCATGGCCATTTAGTGAGGATATAAAAATCAACTTCAGAAATACCTTTCAAATAACCACTGTCTTCTTGTGTTCAGGTATACGATACTGAGAAACAGATCTTGCAGAAAATCAATAATTGTAGTTATAAGTTACTGTATAATGCCACTGGGAAAAAAAAACATAGGAAGGATGTTATGAAAAACCTGAATATTTGAGTCTGTAACATGTACAATTCTAAGGTAACAGGAGAGGACCTATTAGAAAAATCGCTGCAGACTTCAGATCAGTCTCTGAGCCTAAGAATTTAAGGCAACTGCATGAAGTGCAGGTTTTGAAAGTTAATTGTCAGTTGAGTAGAGAAATTCCGGCATATTTTAGTTATTTAAATATGCTGATAACCATTACAATTTAAAATGTTTTTATGAACAGCTTTGAAAAATTCTCATGCCCCAAATTGTCACGTGATATGAAGTAAAAGGACAAAGTGGTTAAAAGCCTAAAATTTGAAGAACTAAAGAAATGTACTCTGGAACAAATACAGAGTCTTTAAATCTTTTGTTTAAGATCGGTGCTTCCAGGATGGGATACAAAAAGTACATTTACTGAGGCATAAAAGGGCTAGACCTTCCTTCTCAAACTGACTCAGATGCTACTTGTTTCTCATTGTGTATTAAGAAACCACTGTATTGTTGCATCCCTATTTCATACAAACCTCTGATGGAGCCATCCTTGCATTCAGTTTATTCTTTTTCATTTCCAGACTTGAATAACCATTTCTAGCTTTTATTACTTCACAGCAGTGAGTGTGAACAAAAAGCATTGTTCATAAGCAAGTCTGAAAAATGCAGTGAGGGTAAGCACAGTGTTTAGCTGTATAGGAGGGCAGTGCTAAGAGCAAACTCATGAACTGTTGAGATGTTTGCATGAGTCCAGCATGTTAAATAACTGTATTAATTGTTGTCTTAGTGGAAAGAAGCGAAACCTGATGAGTTAATGGACTCCAAATTGAGATGTGTGTTTGAAATGCCCAACGAAAATGATAAACTGGTAAGTAAGGAGTAAGAAACTGTCATATACTGACTGGTAGGATCTCACAGAAATGTCAGGGTTTTTTTAATCTATTTGATGTAATGATTAAATGAATTGAAGGAGTTTGTACTAAATTAGACAGCAGGGGTGTTCAGTATATAATTTTTAAAGGATTCATAGAATCACAGAACAGCCCAGGTTTAAAGGGATCTTGAAATACCATCTGATCCAAGATCTTGTCCGAAAGGGAACACTCTGTCCAACCACATCTTAAAAAACTCCAGCAACAGGGACCAGTGCCAAAACCGTATTTTTTTGTTATTTTTATACTTTATAGTTTTCAGATACAATCTCAGTATAATCTTGGAGAAAGGGGATGTCGGGCTTGCTTTGTGCTCTGGGTTTTTTTTTTGTTGGTTTGTTGGTTTGGTCTTTTTTTTAATTTCTTTTTTCTTTTTGGTAAAGGATGATTTATGAGATGAAGGTGTAAGCTTACTAAGTGTGTGTTAAAACAGTAAAAATGTAAAGATTGAGCATTTATTATCAAGGCACTTAGTTATCTACTTTCTGGCTTTACTTTTATAAAGTGTATAATGTAGTGAGAGAAATGTAATGAGTTTTACAAAACTACCTCCTTTTCTCCTAAAACACTCTCCCTAGGGACAGAGGAGCTGACTCTTTAATTAGAAAGTCAACTCTTTACAGCCACTCTTAAGGGGCTTTAGGCTCTTTTAGGGCCAGCTCTTTAAAGCCACTTTTCTTAGAGTACAAGAGCTCTCCATCCTGATGTGTAAGAAATTCAGGAAGGCAGGCTGGAAAATGGCTTGGCTGAGCAAGGATCTGCTCCTCACATTGAGGAGTAAGAAGGCAATGCACAGCCAGTGGAAGCTGGGACATGTGACTTGGGAAGGGGTGTGGTTTGGGGGTGGGTAGGGGGTGGGTAGGGGTGGGATTGGGAAAACTGAGGCACAGGTGGAATGGGACTCCATGAAGGAGGTGAAGAGTAACGAGAAGGGACTCTGTAAGTATGTGTGTCAGAAGAGAAAGGACAAGGTGAGTGAACTGCCTCATAAACAAGAAAGGAGAACTGGTGACAACAAATATGGAGGAGGCTGACGTTCTTTGCCACAGTCTTCACTGGCAATCAGGCTTCCCCTGTCTCAGGGTTCTCATGGTTGAAAAGCTGATAATGAATCTACAGTGTGTGGTCACAGCCCAGGTAGCCAATTGCATCTTGGACTGCATCACAAGAAATGTGGCCAGCAGGTCAAGGGAGGTGATTCTCCCTCCATCTACTCTGCCCTTATGAGACCCCATCTGAAGTCCTGAGTGCAGCTCTGGGTTCCCCAGCATAAGAAGAATGTGGACCTGCTGGAGCAAGTCCAGAGGAGAGCTGTGGAGATGCTCAGAGGGCTGGAGCACCTTTCCTATTTAAGACAGCCTGAGAGAACTGGGGTTGTTCAGCCCAGAGAAGAGAAGGCTCCATGGGCACCTCATTGCAGCAACTTTTAACACAGGCAGATAGTGATAGCACAAGGGGGAATGTTTTTAAACCAAAAGAGGAAAGATTTGAGTTAGACAGTTGGAGGAAATGCTTTACTCAGTAGGTAGGGAGGCTCTGGAACAGGTTGCCCAGAGAAACTGTGGATGCCCCACCCCTGAAGGTGTTCAAGGCTCTGTTGGATCAGGCTTTGAGCAATCTGATCTCTGAAAATTGTCCCTGCCCATGGTGGGGGGGTCGGAACTAGATGTTCTTTGAGGTTCCTTCCAACCCAAACTATTCTATGATTCTGTGATTTTGAGCAGAGCTGTGGGAATTAGATTTTTAATTTTAATATAGTTTTTTCCACAGCTTTTTGTGACTTCTCAAAATTAGTTATGTGTATTTCAGATGCTGTGAGACTTAAATTTCATGTTTTTGCAGCACTTGATTTTCCTTCACTGAAAGGTGTTTTAAGTGCAAAACATTTGTGTGATACATACTTCATAGGAGTTTGTGACATGATCTGTTTTGGTTTTACTTATGTTCCTTACTATTGCAGGATTACTTTCTTCCTTTTACTCTCCCCCCTCCCCCCAGTTCAAATGCTCTTTTGTGTATTTCATGGCCTCTTTTGGATGCCTTTGGGCCAGTGTTAAGCAGCTAAAGTACTGATTTGTGTCTCAGCAGTAAGTGAGCAGTACTGAGTAAGCAGTACTCAGTAGTACCAGGTAAACAGCAATCTTCTCTTGCTTTTTACTACTTGAGCTAATCAGAATTGAACTGTCAGTGTGTCTGTTCAGATTACTGTAAATATCAACTTCATTGAATTATATTAGTAGCTTCATTGTTTCACTTTTAAGCTGTGGATGACTTTTCTCTATTAGTAAGTAAAGTAAAATTCTCAAATCATTCTTGATATTTGTAGAATGATATAGATGCAAGCAAATCTGCCCCAGTACTGAACACATCTAAGCAGGATGGACCGATGCCAAAACCACATAGTGTTTCACTTAATGATACTGAAACAAGGAAGCTCGTGGAGGAGTGCAAAAGACTTCAAGCAGAGCTTATGAAGCTGACAGATGAAAATCGGCACCTGAGAGTAAGTTCTGCTTCCACATTTATGTTTGAGTGGCTTCACTCTGCTTGATTGAAAGGTCTGGTTTGTAATTAGGCCAAAAGGTGTATATTCCAGTGAGCAGATAAAACTGTTAGAATGTCAAGATTGATTTGTGATATGATTTCACTGTTCTGTATATAATGTATGTTCTGAACTTGTCAATGATTGAGACTGTGATTGTCATGGATGAGCCATCGAAGCTGCATAATTTTCTTCTTAAATGAAATGGTCCTATTTAAGGTGATCTTAGTTACTTCAAGTCTAAGATACTGAATTAGTAGCTTTTTAAAAGTGCTTTATTTTTCATTAATAATGAGTAAATGAGATCCAGAGTAGTATAATTTTGAATTACAAACAACAAGTGAACAAGAGCAATTGTTTGGCCAGAGGAGGTAAGCAAGCACTACTTTCTAGTACCTTTATGTAAAAGTGTCTGTTTCAGTGACCTGCAAATCAGTCAATACATGACTTTATGTGTCTTTTCTATATATTTGCTTTTGGAACAGTTCTGACAATTTAATTGGCTGTTGTAGTCTTTTAAAGAACTATGAAATAATACTGTAATAATACTCTACATCTGTGATACTTATGACATTGGCGCTAAACAAAGCAGATGTTTCTCCTTAACAATAAGGAATTACTCTTTTTATTTTTGACACACAGTAAGTAAGGATGCTTCATTGGGCCTAGCAGGGTTTTTGCAATATTTTTTAAGCAGAGGAACTAGTGGAGAGAGACTAGTGAATTACGGTCCTTATTTAAAGTACGGTTTTCTATGTTCATGTTTTGGATTTTAGTGTGGTGTTATGTTGTATGTGTTGGGTTTTTTTTAAACTTTATTTAAATATTCACCAGTAAATATGGCCTTTTGATGTATTGTAATGATGTATTTATATATTTTTTCTGTCTGTGTTTTTTCCTTCCCTCAGGATGAAGGCTTGAGGCTCAGAAAGGTAGCGCACTCGGATAAATCTGGATCGCCCACAGCTTTGGCCCTCAGAGATAATGGCTCTAATTCTCTTCCTTCACTTCTTGTTGTAATTGCAGCCATTTTCATTGGATTCTTTCTAGGGAAGTTCATCTTGTAGAAAGAATGAGTGAGAGAAGCATGCAAAACTGCAGCTTCCTTTTTTTTTTTTTTGTTTCGTTTTATTTTTTTGTTTTCTCTTGGCCAGAAAAAGGTTTGTTTACCTACCACATCATGGGTAGTATGGCCCAATCGGCCATTCTTGTGTACAGCATCATAACAGGCTTTGCCTTTAATGATCTCGCACGGTTAGAAAACACAATCTGAAAAGACAAACTGTTCAGCTGCTGGACAAAATTGTACATTCAGTCATCAATAGCAGGTATCAGTTGCACAGTCAGTCCTTTATGAAAATTCATAAATAAAGAATTGTTCTTTCTTTCTGTGGTTTTAATAAGAATTCAAAAATTGTTCAGAGTCTTGTAAATGTTATTTTAATAATCCTTTAAAATTTTATCTGTTGCTGTTACCTCTTGACAAATGATTTATTAGATTGCTAATCCCACTCATTCAGGAATATGACAAGAGGTATTCTGGGGGAAATGGTGCCTCTTAATGTGTAAATTTTCTCCTTACCTTACTTTGCTAATATCATGGCAGAATTTCTTTCTTATTCCTTGTGAGGCATTGTTGAGAGTTCTTCATCCTTAACAGTCCTGTCCCATAATATTTAACATGACAAAAGAAATAAAATTGTTAACAGATTTTTCTGCTGGGTAGCCTGTTTGTGTGTGTCGTGCTTTTAGAGGGGATTCTTAACAAGTTCATTGTTCATGGTAATTTGCTACTTGTAACAAATGGCTATTTTGGAGTTTATTTGCTTAAGTCTCTGGCTTTGACTGTTGTAATTGAAGCTTGGGAAAGAAAAAAAAGTTTCCATTCCATTTATTTTTACAAAATGAACTGTTTTCTGGCTGCTTTCAGCTGCAAAGAAGATGGTTATCAAACTTGTTTTGGGACAGAATAATTTGGATATCCAGCAGGTACAAATACCAGACATGAATGTTTTCAATATATTAACAATTTGCTTGGATTGTGCAGGAGTGTAATAATCAACCTTCTGTTCCATCTTTGAATCTTCTGGGTGTCTTCCAGGAGTCAACATTATTCTTTGATTTCTTAAGGGTACTTAATTCACATATACTAACTTACTCAGTTTATAGTTCTGTCTTAGCAGATATTAAAAAATGCAAATTGAATCATTCAGACACCCATAGTGAATTCCATGATGCAGAAGAGTTGATATTTGCTGAGTTGCTCACCTTTTGCTCAGTTGCTCACCTTTGGGAAATAAAAATCATTTTATGCAACTCTTGGCAGATCTACCTGTTTTAACGATATATAGCTAAGTTTTAAAAAATGCATTTTGGGGGTCTGAAATGCTTCCCTGCACTTAATCTTATGTCTTGCCTCATCTCTGAATATGTCATAAAAACAAACAGTAGTATTGAAAAAAAATATTATCTGTACTTCTGAGTAAGCATAATCCAATACAGGGAATTTCTTGTAAACTTGAAAAATTGTGGAAGAGGTATACTCCTGTAAGCAAAATTGTGTATGCTCTTGGACAGCTTGACTTGATGTGGTGCAGCAAAGTGTGTTAGACCTTGGTATATGGACACCTTATGTAGCTGAGAAAAATGTTCTGGGAAAGATGTACGTTATCTTGGTTGCCTTTGATTTCTAGTGCTTTTTTTAAAAAAAAATTACATCATGTTCTGTCATAGCTCTCTGTGATAAACTTTTTTTATAAAATCTTGCACATGTACAAGGAAGATGATGGAGAAAATGCAAATACTGCTTATCTTTTCACTTAAGCATGCAAGCACTGATGTTTCCAATTACTTGTTCCAGTGTCTGCATTCAAGTCTCCTTCCATCCCAGTGACTGGAAAAAACTGTTTTAAGGTTTTGATTATTTTGGTTCCACTGGTTCAGAATGGTGTATTTCTCTTGATTTTTTTTTTCTCTAACAGAACATTGCCACATCAAACTTTCATGGCCTGTTCCAAACTGATTACGTGGAAAATAACGAAAGCAATATTGTGCAGGATGTAGTTTGCTTCAGACAGAGCAGTCATTCCTGCGTTGAAGGGAGACAAACCAAACAAAACCCTCTGGAAGATCTTAAAATGTTTACAGCATGGTGTACGGAGGTTTCCAAAGGTGCTAGCACTTAGAGGACTTTAAAGCAGAAAAAGAAGTCATTGCTCAATGCAGCTGACTCAGGTTTTGATATCTGGCAGCGGAAATGCGGTAAAAATAATGATAAAATTGGAATGAAATAATTTTTTTCATAAGTAACAGAACAGTTGGTGGTAAAACTTTGGTTATGGTTTAAGTAATGTTTTCAAGGTGAAAGTGTACAGCGGTCTCGTAACCAGAGTTCTCAGTAATGGTCTAAGGAGACTGTCTTGGTTTCCCGTAATCCCTTCATAGCTGTATATAAAATGTAATGCTAAAACTATTTTGCTCTCAGGAGTCACTTTGGATGAGATCAACTGTATTCAGTGAATTATGTAATATGGATTAAATTGTTTGTCTTTGTTCCTGAAATGGTTAGAACTTCTTGCTTTGTCTGCCTGCATACTCGTGTATGTGAGCACGGGGAAATACAGTCTCTCTACCTGCTCCTGGTGATATGAGCAGACGGTGATGCCCATAAAGTCACATGAGGATAAATGCATAACTTCAGTTAAATACACGTTGCAGGTTGCTCTTCTGATTTCTCAAAAGGGCAAGATAGAACAAGTATACAGTATCAAAGTAGTTATTTTAAAGTTTTTATGAATATAGCACTTTAAAAAAGAGTAGTCTGGTTCAGGGGGAAAAAGAAATAAGCCTAGTTAACTAGAAGATACAGCTTCTGTAGTAATTCTGGGCACCAAATTTAACCCACTTAAAAATATATATATATATAAAGTTCATTTAAGAAAAAGTTATTTGTATCAATGCACAAGTCGTTTGTGCGTTTCTACTCATTCTCAAAAAGCTGTTGACAAACACTATTGCCCAGGCTTGCATGTTTCTGCTGCTATGTTTGAAGCCAACTTACTTCAAAGAAGCAACCAAACAGTAGCTTGGAACTTCATTGTCCTCCTGGGAGGAGGGAGGGTGGAGGGAGGAGTTGAAAGGTGACATTTTGCCAAAGGGGAAAAGACAAAGTCAATAAGCAAAACTTTTCTTTCAGGCCTTCTTCAAAGTTATTAAAAGTTGAAGTGTTAATAAACTATTAAAAATGTAGCAGTGTCCTTTTTATTTTGGAACTTCTCCCCGACTCTGTTCTGTGAACTGCAGCTAGTGAAGAGAGGTGTATCTGGTCCCATGGGTGGTGTAACTGCTCTGCTCTAGGTTCTGCTGGTAAATGGCAAGAAGCTGCCTTGGATGAAGAGTCAGTGTTGGAGTGAAGAACAGGTGCCTCGATCCAGGCAACACTGAGGATGCTGGTGCGCCTGTCAGATTTGTAAGAATCATCTTGACAAATCATTTTCCTTTTGGGAGTCCCCAGGTATTTATGTGTCAATCGACTTCTTGGAGCAAACTCTTGGTTCAGGCTGTAGCAAAAGATGGAATGAGAGCTACGCAGTTACAGAGCAACCCTAATAAATATTTACTATATTACTGAAATGCCCCACTCTCCAAGTTTGCAAGAGGGATTGAAATTCTGTAACTTGCCACATTGCTGTGAATGTAATAGTTCACTGCCTTGCCTGCTTCTCTGGTTCCTGGGGAATGGCATTGTTGGGGGTGTCCTGGAAGGCCAATCCCTGTGTAGCACTTGCCACTGCTGCCAGTGAGTGTCTTTGCTGATCTGATCTGTGGTAGCTTTAGAGTGGGGGCACAGTGGAGTGTTGGACAAGAGGGGGAGCTAAATGCAGGAGTCAGTTCACAAGGGTTTGAGCTCCTTCCTGTGGGAAGGACTGAAAGTAATGGTGATAAATTAGGTAATTTCTGTTCAAATATGTTTCACGGGGACACTCAGTGTAACCCACTATCTGACTGAAATTTGTATGTTGTGTTCTTCTGTTTCAATGCCTCTTAGGTACGTTGAAGAAGAATTGCTGATTCTGACAGGGCTGCATAAGCAGATGCAGGGATGGTGTTATCACCTCTTATTTATTTGCCCTGTATGTGACAAATGATTGTGTAGAAATGAGGTCTTGTGCAAAGGCAAAACAGTTGATTCTTATCTTTTATCTGACACTGCCATTGCATCCAGGTGGTGGTAAGGTCAGTGCCTGTGCCTCATTTGCTGGGACAGGGGTTTATGTGTTAGCGTGGTGAACTGGATCTGGAAACTGCTTTGGATGAAATTGTTTCATCCCCTACAAATTATATTTTATTGAATCCTGGTATAAACATCACCACGTTGCAATGCCATCTTACTTTAAACTTGGAACCAGTTTATGTAACGTTGGTAGCACTGCCAGCAGGGTATTCAATCCCTGTTTATACCATAGCCACTTTGTTGCTGGCAGTGGTGAAAGGCTGATCTCCTCCCTCTCTTTAGAAAAGATTTAAAGGGTGTTGTAACCAGGTACAGAGGTGTGAGACAGACAGCCATAATTAACAGCTAAGCCATCTGAGCTCAAACACTTGAAATAAATGAAACATTAATTGAAAGGTGGCTGGAATAGTTATTGTTACCTTTTAAATTTGTTGATAAAAAAAGGCATTGAGTTGTTTTGTTTAGTTGTGGTGATTTGTTCTTTTAAAAGTTAGACTGCTGATCATCCAGGTTCTGCAAGGAAAAAGCCCCCCAGCGAACAAACAACTGCCACAGTCTAGGAATATATATTTCAGGATATTATTGAAAGTTTTCACTAATGTTGGTGCAGGTTGACACGCATAGGTGAATTTAGAGAGATTACCATAGGGGATCAATATCTAGGCTTTTCTCACAGTGGGTAGTAGCTAAATAGCAATATTTGTGAGTGTCTTGGTCTGCCTTGTCAAGGATGCATTTTTCTGGCTTTTGAGATGGAGAAACTGAGGCACGAGTGCTGAGGTATATGATTGGGTATTTTAAGCACAGCCCCTATTCTCTAGCACACACACTGTCCTGTTTCTCATCAACTATTCCTTGAGCCATGTCCAAATATTTTTTTTTGTTTGTTGGATTTCAAATATGCTGCTTTGTGTTGTTTAGACATCTGTAATAGTCTTTTAAAGTGGCTTCCTAAAGACTTAGCTGTTGCTTTGTCTGTTCCTGTTCCGAGTGTTGAACAGGCAGAAAATGTAGCTGTTAGGTGTTTAAAAGTGGAATGTGCTCAGGGATTATAATGCCTGACCTTAGCCAAAGATAGTCCAGGGGGGAGAAAAGGAAAAAATATGCTAAACATTTGGGTGTGTTATGTTTGTAGTCTTGAAACATAAAAGTCAGTCTGTGTTGTAAAAAACTTCTGTGGAGCCAGTGCTGTTTGCACTTTACAAGTAAAAGAAGGCAAAGAGTCCTAAATGTGTCCAGCTGCCCTGTTAGCGGGAGTATATATCGCCAACAGGCTTTCCATGGCAAGGCTTTGGAAGCAGGGGGGGCTGCAGGGGTGGCTTCTGTGAGAAGCTGCCAGAAGCTTCCCCTGTGTCTTACAGAGCCAAGGCCAGCTGGCTCCAGGATGGACCTGACGCTGGCCAAGGCTGAGCCCATCAGTGATGGTGGTAGTGCCTCTGGGATACCATGGCTAAGAAGGGAAAAAGATACCGCACAAGAGCAGATTGCAGCCGGAGAGCGAGAATGTGAGAGAAAGAGCCCTGCAGACACCAGCGTCAGTGAGGGAGGGGCAGGAGCTGCTCCAGGCACCAGTGCGGAGACTCCTCTGCAGCCCATGGTGCAGCCCATGGTGAGACTGGTGTGCCCCGGCAGCCCATGGAGGTTCATAGGGATGCAGAGATCCACCTGCAGCCCATGGAGGACCCCATGCTAGAGCTGGTGGATACCTGAAGAGGCTGTGAGCTTGTGGGAGACCTGCAGCGGAGCAGGCTCCTGTCAGGACCTGTGGACCCATGGAGAGAGGAGCTGATGCTGAAGGTTTTCTGGAGCGCTTGTGACCATGCTGGAACAGTCTGCTCCTGAATGACTGCACCCTGTGGAAGAGACCCTTGTTGGAGTAGTTTGTGAAGAACTGCAGCCCATGGGAAGGACTCACACTGGAGAAATTTGTGAAGGACTGTCTTCCATGGGTGGGATCCCATGCTGGAGCAGGGAAAGAATGTGAGGAGTCCTTCCTGGAGGAAGGAGTGGCAGAGACAATGTGAACTGATCTCAACCCCCATTCCCTATCCCTCTGCACTGTTTGGAGGAAGAGGAAAGTGGGAATAAAATGAAGCCTGAGAAGAAGAGGGGGGTGGAGGGAAGATGTTTTAAAATTTGGTTTTCTTTTTCATCATCCTACACTGGTTTGATTTGCAATAAAGTAATTTCCCCAAATAGTCTGTTTTGCCCATGATGGTAATTGGTGAGCAATGTCTCCCTGTCTTTATCTTAACCCATGAGCCTTTCATTGTATTTTCTCTGTGAGGGGAGTGACAGTGCAGCTTTGGTGAGCATCTGATGTCCAGCCGTGTATCACAATTGCTTTACCCATGGAAGTGGGAAAGTATTTTTCATTTGCTGCTTTGATAGTCCAAATACAGATGATACAGACAACTACTCTACTTCAGAAGAGCCAAGCACTTACTTTTTTTAAAACCTAAACATGTTTGACTCCTGCAAGCAAAGGTGCTCCAGCAATAGTAGACTGACTCAGAGGTTAAATCCACTGATGGATTTTCACTCAAAATTAGTAGATATTACTACTGCTTTTCAGACTGCAGTAGATTTCTGCACTGGTATGAAGGTTGGTCTGAGGAATATTAGTAATGAGAATAATTAGCTTAATTATAAAGATGGTGCTCTGTTTCTTAATTGTTGAGAGGCATTACTTTAAATCCCTATGTAGTTTATAGAGCCATGTTTTGGAAAGGCTTAGGAAGAAAGTCTGCAGAAAACAAAACCTGACCCTGGGTCAAATAGACAGACCTCTGGAGCTGTGATCAGAGGTACCTAAGAGTGCAGCTTTGATAATGAAGGGAGTGGTTCTTAGAAAATGGGAGCTTATGTGGTGGCTATTTTTCACTGCTTGCCCTAATCACTTCTGGTTAGTTTAAAATATTGAAATGATAAATATGAGATATGTGTCCCATACCTCAGGAGGGGTTGGTGTCAAATGAAGACAATGGGAGTTTGGAAGGAAGAGATGGCCTCGACAAAAATGAGGTGGACTGCTTCAGAAGTGTCTTTGTGATGGCTCTATAGTCCCAGGACACTTGGACTGTTAGAAAGGTCTGTATATGCTGCCTTCTCTTCAGACATATGCTGGAAACTGCCATGCCTTCTCCAGGAATGGAACTTCTCTCCAATTGTAAGGTGCAAAGCCTCAAACATGGTGGCTGGCCTTGTAAACAGGAGAATGCCAGGAGAAGTATTTTCATTTTTGTTTGCCCAGGATTGTCTAACCTCCGATTTCCAGTGCAGCCTTCAGCTTCATGGCAGTGCTTTCAGACTGCAGTAAATACCTTGAAATACTTTAGCCCTTGGGCCTCTCATTTCACATCCCAGCTTCAAGAAAATGAGAACAGATTGCCTTCCTGATTAGGTGAAATAATCTCTTTATCCTGCCTCCACAGGAACCAGGTTACAATGGCAAAGGAAGGTCAGCGTATTTGTGGAAAAACCTGACTTAGAGACAAAGAGACAAGATTTATGTGATTGCAGCATTTTTATGCTGCTGTTCCCTGTGTGAATTTGAAATCTAGTTCAAGCCACATTTGATAAAGAGGTGTGTGTTTCACAGACACCAATTACCTCCAATTAAAGGAAGATTAGAACTCAGATGAAAGACATTTAAATTGAGGCTCCCAGCCTGGGCAAGCCTGGGTGGCGAGCTGAAAGATACCTGTTCTGCTTGCTGCTGTTGGACCAGTTACTGCTGGCATCCTTGCCAAGGTGTGAGCATGGGCACAGATCAAACACCCCAGCAGCTGCCGGCGGTGGCCCTGCTCTGTTCAGCAATGGGGTGAGAGATGAGTGGGCAACAAGGGAGCAGTTTGGCAGGCATAGTGAAGGCAACACCTTCACCAGAGTAAGCTCATGGAGGGGCTGGGGAGGTGAGAGTGCAGCTTGATCTACCAGGGAGTGGGAATAGGTTATGCAAGAAACCTGGTAGATAACAGGGTGAAAAATGCTAAAAATTGGAAGAAAGTATAATCCTTCATGTTATGCACCCTCACTTCCCTGATCTGCTCTGCTCAAGCACTTCAGAAACACTAATGGTTCAATGATTGCAAACAGATGGGAGGAGTCTGCTGTTCAGAGTAGCCAAAACCGAGTTCAAAGCTTCTTGTAGACTAGTGCTTTTTTATAAATTGTGGGTTTCTAAGTTCACTGTGTGCGGTGTGTAGAAGTTGCATTTGTGGAACTAGAGGTTTAGAAATCAAGCAGCTAATCAAAAGTAAACATTTTCATCAAAGTAACTCACAGTGTATGGAAGTGGCCTCTTGATTTCCTTGGCTACTGCTCAGGGAAGGGCAGCAGGGAAGAGCAGTGTGTGACCAGAGTCCTCTGGTGCTCTGTGCACACAGGCGAGCCACAGCAGCATTAACTGCCCTGTGGGCAGGCATGACAAGTGGGCTGTGAAAACTATTCTGTGTGTCTGTGTGTGTTCATATTTACTTCTGAGTTGCGAACACCAATCTTTCTGGGGTGCCTGTATGTGAGCTGGTGTTTACAGCAGATGGGGTTTCTATAGGACTTTACATTGTAATGTACATTGTAATTGCTTCAGTTGCCTCTAATCCATTTTCTTCCTTTAACTGCTCCTAATTTTTGAATTACTTTAAAATTGCTGATTTTGAGGGTGGCTGCATGCAGAAACACTTCCTTCTTGCCAAATGGGAACCATCTCCTCCAAAACCTCTCTGAAATGCACTCTGCAAGTGTTAATTTGAGACCTTCGAAGAGAAATAGGAGGCTTAAGCAGGAAAAAGCTCACACAAGGCGAATTTCCAACATCCAGGAGCAATTGCAACTGCTTTTGTGCACAGGTCTCTGGTGTCAATGCAAAAGAAATTTTATTTTTAAGACATTTAAATAGAGATTTTTACAAATTAAGCCACTTTTATAGAAGATCCTTCCTAGTCTCATGCCTGATGGCATCTAAGTCCTGTATGCTCCCTTCTGTGTCACTATACATGGATAATTATCTCCTAATCCTGTTTAGAATCATGGAAACTAAAGTACTTGCTTTTATAACAGGGCAAGACAATAATAATCTAAGATTTAAGATTTAGTGTATCTGTCAAAATTCAGTAATTTCTTCTCCCATATTTAGTGTATTTGAGTGTTTATGTAGCTCTTAGTTTTAGTTGAGTGTGTGATAATCCTCATTAAAAATTTTGGTAATTCCCTGGATAAAGTACTTTCATATGAGCTGTGTACCTATCATTCCAATTTTCAGTTGTTACCTATATATACATTTTTGGACAGATTTGGATTATGGATGGATGGCCATATGTTGAGGCAATGCAAGGCTGGCAGTTTAGTAACAGTATTTTCCTTCTATGGAAAATGCCTAAGTGCAGAACTGATTGGTACAGCTTAGACCACGTAATCATTTCCGCTGTATTCCTTGCAGAGTGTGGAGCAGGGAATAATTTAGTGCATAAGTTCAACAAGTCTTGTCCTGATCATATGGCACTGGGCACACAGGAGGGGCTTCCATGAAGGCTGCATGGGCAAAGCTTCATTTCGGCGTTTCCTAGCTCTTGAAAGGGTAGATTCACATTTTTTTCAGGGTGTAATTCCTGGTTTCTTTTATCAGTACCACTCCCATGGATGGTGCGCCCCTCTGGTGAGGAGAGAGCATCATGCGGAACGAAACTGCAGTGTTAGTCTGACCCTCAGGGAAGACTTGTGAAGTGTCTTTATAAGATGGATGTTTTCTGTACGCTGAAACCATGGCCTCCGCAAAGAAACCGGCTTCGTTACTCATTCAAGTTTTTTTTTCTCCTGCTTGAGCTCGATAAAGGAGACAGAGCCTCACGGCTCCTCAGGGTTTGGGCTCCCTCTCCTCCCCTCTCCGTGCTCCCGGTGGATTTTGGCGGGAGGACGCTGTGAGGGGAACCGGCGTTCCGCGGGCTCCTGCCGCCAGATGGCGCTGTGCCCCCGGTCCGCGCCGCTCTCGGCGGATCCATGCCCGCTCCGCCGGCGGGACAGCCCGGCCGGGCACTGCTCCATTCCCGCTCCCTCAGAGCCCTGACAGCCCGGCCGGGCACTGCTCCATTCCCGCTCCCTCAGAGCCCTGACAGCCCGGCCGGGCACTGCTCCATTCCCGCTCCCTCAGAGCCCTGACAGCCCGGCCGGGCACTGCTCCATTCCCGCTCCCTCAGAGCCCTGACAGCCCGGCCGGGCACTGCTCCATTCCCGCTCCCTCAGAGCCCTGACAGCCCGGCCGGGCACTGCTCCATTCCCGCTCCCTCAGAGCCCTGACAGCCCGGCCGGGCACTGCTCCATTCCCGCTCCCTCAGAGCCCTGACAGCCCGGCTGGGCACTGCTCCATTCCCGCTCCCTCAGAGCCCTGACAGCCCGGCTGGGCACTGCTCCATTCCCGCTCCCTCAGAGCCCGGCCACTGCTCCATGCCTTCTCCCTCAGAGCCCTGACAGCCCAGCCCGAGCACTGCTCCATTCCCTCTCCTTCAGAGCCCGGACAGCCCGGCCCGAGCACTGCTCCATTCCCGCTCCCTCAGAGCCCTGATAGCCCGGCCGGGCACTGCTCCATTCCCTCTCCTTCAGAGCCCGGACAGCCCGGCCCGAGCGCTCCTCTTTGAGGCAGGGTGTCCAGCGGGGCTTGGGTATCTTGTTAGTAATGCTGAAACTACTGTTTGTAGTGTTTGCTGGGAGATGCGGTTGTTTCCAGCAATACCTTAGAGAATCCTAGAATGGCTTGGATTGGAAGGGATCTTAAAGATCATCTCCTTCCAGGTTGCTCAAAGCACCACCCAACCTGGCCTCGAACACTTCCAAGGATGGGGCATCCACAGCTTCTCTGGGCAACCTGCTACAGTGCCTCACCACCCTCACAGTAAAGAATGACTTCCTAATAGCCAATCTAAATGGACCCTCCTTCAGTTTAAAGCCATTCCTCCTTGTCCTATTGCAGCAGGCCTTGCAAAAATGTTTGTCCCCATCTTTCTTATAGGCCTCTTTTAGGTATTGAAAGGCAGGAATAAGTCTCTCAGCCTTTCCTCGCAGAAGTGCTCCAGCCCTTTGATAATCTTCGTGGCTCTCTCCTGGCTCCACTCTAACAAGTCTATGTCTTGTGCTAAGGACTCCAGAGCTGGATGCAACACTCCAGATGCAGGTGGGTCTCATACAGGGCAGTTAATAAAGTTGATGCCCATATATAATTTTGATTACTTTTGTTGGTCTTTGGCTGGTGCTGACAGTGAAGTTATCCAGTAGTTGGGCATTTATTTAAAGAAATTCATAATGTGTCTGTCTAGCAATCATCTGTCCTCTGGATTAAAGTACGTAAGTCTGATCCTGTATTTTTACTGTGTGTTAATCTAGGAGATCTAATGCCCAACATCCCCAAGTGCAAACTTTTTTCTCCCAGCTTTTTAAATTTATTTATTTGAAGACAGCACTGCCCTGTGTGCCTTACTTTCTCATTTTCCAACAGACTTTCTTGGAAATGGCAGCAGACAAGGAGCACTGTGGTTCCCATGGGAAAGGGTATCTGCCTGCTTTGAGGTGGTGATCATGGGCAGTTCCCATTATTTGATGGCATGCAGGAATTAATTACTGTCCTCAGGGCTTGGTAGTACCTTAGTTAGAATACATCCCCTGGACTGGTTGGTCCTACATGCCAGAAGGGACTGGTCCTACATGCCAGAAGAGACTTGTGAAGGAGATAGATGGATGGGCAGAGGGTGCCTGAAAAATAATTGCTCAGGCTGACAGCACTTCTGCCTTGGCTATTAAGGGTACCCATGGAATCATTCCTCAAAGCTGTGTTTGTCTCTGCCTGATTTAAAAGTGGAGTTCCTTATTTTTATTTATTGCTGGTAGCAAATGGCAATGCAAAAAAATCCAAAGTGATTGCACTAGAGAAGAAGACTAAAAGGACAAAAATACATACAGAAAGAGGAAAGATTATGGAAAATGAATGAAACTGAATGAACCAGAATGAGTGGTGCTGGTTATTACCTGTCCTTCCCTGTTGCGTCAGGGAGTAAATTATGCCAAGTAGAATCTTGCAGAATTTTGCAGTAAATTGCCTGAACTCATCCATACTCACTGCTTTGTGAGCAAGGGAGGCCACTTCACAGGCTGTGGCTGCTGCACTTGGAGTACCTTGTAATTTAGGCCATACTTCCTGAAAACAGAACTCATCTTTCAGGGATCTCCTGAGTCACTTAGGAAAACTCAGGAACTGGTAAACTCCAAAGCTTTTGATGGTGGTGGTGGAAGGCTCAATGACTGCATTTCACCATTTTCTGTGCACAAAGCAGGGCGTGAAACTGCAGAGCCCTGAGCAAAGACACTTCTTATCCTGTGTCTTGCTTTCCCTTCACAGTTTGTTTCAGGTTTTTCTTTCAAGAAGTGTCCTTTCCAATCCCTCCCTGTTCCTTCCCCCAGGCTGTAGCCCTTCAAGCAAACGGGATGGAATAGCAGAGCAGCAATACTGGTTCATTTGTTTACATCTCACTTATGAAAATACTTGGTTTCTGTTGAACCATACCCTTTGTTCTGACACAGCTGCTCTGACCACGCTCTCCTTGCAAGCCAATACCATCATTGCTCACTGGGCACCTCCAGCCATGATTTTATTCAGAAAACCTGAAGATGTGCTGTGAAAACCAAATCTCTCAGCTGTATTCATCAGTGCTGTTTCTAATAACAGACATGTTCTGAAACAAAAAATGTTTTCTTGTGTATGTAGTAGAAAACGAGCTTTTCTGTGCACAAGTTACTCAACAGTCAGGTTTTTGGCTGTTTCTTTCCAAGACACCTATCTTTTTTTTTTTTTTTTTTCATGTAGAAAGTCAACAGAACAGGAAACTAACATGTAGAGGAGGCAAAGAAATCCTTAATTTTTCAGTTAGGCTTTTTTTTTTTTTATTTCAATCAATAGTTTAACAAGTGCTTAAACTTCCCCAGCAGTTTAATCTGGAACATAGTTGAGAAGAAAAATATCTCCTATAACTTTACAAAAATAAAATGATATTTTTTTTTCTTTTAAAATCCTGCACTTTAGGCAAGCACACTCCAACTCAAGCAAGACTGACATTATATTCTAAAATACAGACTTCTGTTCATAGAACTGACATTCTACCCCAGGGCAGCAGGCACAATATGTAAATAGTATAAAAACAGAGCAAGAACACTTGTTTTGACTTTTCTGATCCCTTTTGTCCTATATCTTGAATAGAGCCTGTTAAAACAATTTGCCTAAGAATTTCTTTAGGTTGCCCTTTCTTCTGTCAGGTGGATCCTTGAACAGGATATTACAGAGGGAAAAGCTTTCACCTGTCTTGGCAATACTGGCAGCTACTGAAGATACCAACATTAATGGATTAATTTTTTTTAAAGCGTCTACATTTCACCAGGGGACAAATCACCCAGTTTGTAGGTCTTCCACTGCCATACCACTTGCAGCTTAACTTCTTTAGCAGCCAGGGCTGCCAGCACATGAGGTCAGGTTGGAGAAATAAAATGAATGGAATATATTGTGTCACATATGTATGCAGTGTTGTGCAGCAGTTAATTTAGTGCGTGATGAAACCAAGAGAGTGGGTAATCTTAGCTCCTCATTCTGTGCCTGCAAGCAAGGAGAAGCTGTGTAGAAAATATGGACTAGCACATAAATGATGTGCTCTGAAGACTTACATCTTTGTTCAACTTGACTTGTGTTGGCTAAAAGAAAAATTACAAAAAATACAGGCATGTGGAGGGAAGCTGGTGCAGCATATGCTAAGAACCCAGATAATAACATTATGTTTCTGGTCAACACTACTAATAAACTGCAGAAGTCAGCAATCAGATTCCATGTAATGCATTGTGTAGACCTTTTTAAAATACTTCCTTTTTAAGTGTCTTTAAATGACAAGGAAAAAAGGAGTATTTATTGTACAATTTGTACAGTGAGTCATATTTTCATGCAGTCTAACCATAAGCTTTGGAAAACTTAGACCTTTGCAAGTCTATGATTCAAAACAGCCGAGACATGAATGTGCTTTTAAAGGTTATAACTAGACAGATCTTTCTCTTGAAACTGTTGTAACATTTTTGACATTAGGCAATTTACAAAGGAGCCACAAAGCACTAACAAACTGTAGATGACTGCCCTGATGAATACAGAAAACTCTGCTGTGGAGCAGTTCCTTTGGTCTTTGCTTCCATCCTGCATCACAAGCATGTGCAGATTTCAGCTGGGATCAAGCTGTGTGTGGCACTCGCACAGGCTAGGGATGTGGTCTGACAACTCCCAGTGATGGATATTTTTTCAGAGATAGGATCACGTAACGTGGGAATGGTTGATGGTGGTGAAAGCAGCTTGTCTTGTGTGATCCAAGGAATGTCACACAATACCCATCCTCTTAAATAAAAACTAGTGTGAATTCACTCATGCCGCTAGATCTCAAATAGAAGTCAGAAATGATGCAGGTATTTAAGGGACTTGTTTCACTGTAACAGCTCCGTAACCCAGTTAGAGATGTGCTGGTGTCAATCTGCTGACTACAAAACTCAATCCAGAGAAAATCAAACTCCATGCTGGTTCCTAACTACTCTGTTAGAGGCATCCTGTCTCCTTCTTGACCCTCTAGTTAAAACTGTGTTGATGCCCCCCACAAGCAACTGGCTCTTCAAATAGGTCTGACTATGTGGAGCAGAAAACCATCAATAAATGCTGATCAGAATAGCTGTTGTTCATAAGGCTCAATTCACCAGGGTGTGCTGGCTTTCAGCTTCTTCTAACAGCCTGAAGGAGGATCTGACATTAGATGGATGGATAAACTTTCTCTGGTGACTACTGAGCCAACCTGAGCTCCATTCCTAACTTTTTTAAGTAACAGTTTTTGGTGACTTTTCATTTGTCTTAGGAAAAAATATGAAAGATGTGGTCTGACTCGGCAGCAAGTCGATGTACCGCTCCTTCCCTCTGTCTTCCTGCTGTCTCAAAACTAGGTTCCAACTCTGAGAAAACTGTTCCAACTCTGAGAAAACTCACATCCATGTTTTCAAGGAATGCTTTTGCTATAGTAGACAGTATGAAGACTCACTGTGTAAAGTTGAAAGACTCACTGTGTAAAGTTGAAAGACGTTCATTCAAAACATGAATTGAATGCTTTTTGTATTTTCCCAGGATACTGAAAATAACACATTAAAGGTTCTTTTTCTGACATAGTACCAGAATGGGCAGCTGATACTGTGAAGAAACTCTACAACTTTACTCCTTATGTTTCTTACAGATGTTCCTGCTCCTCCTGCGAGCCAAACCCTGTGTGTATCAGTACAAGCCACAGCCCAAACACCGCAAGGTTTTTTGCTCCACATTAAAGTAGGGGAGCATGGTTCATCTATGAACTTGTAACTCATTGCTTGCCTTAAACATCTCCCTTACCACTGTCAGAGTCCGCTCTCATTTGCATCAGTGCACAAAAGGATATATTTACCACTGAGGGAAACCTGAGAGTTTCCAGGGCTGGCTCTTGTTGACAAATTCTCTCTGAGGTCTGTGTCTATCCACCTTCCCAGCAGCGTTTCCTCAACCCAATGCTAATTAAGCTCTATGAAACCCTGGTATGTGTTAGGACAGTTCAGCAACGAGAAAAGGGAGGATGTGGTTGCATTTGGGCATCTCCTGTGCCCTGCTCTGTAAGACTGGGTTGGTGTCCCTCCATCTGTTGGTCTGTTTGCAGCTGCTTTCTTGCTCTACCAGGGACCATGGTGTGCTCGCTGCTCTAAGTAACCCTTTTCTCTGTTCTTACATGAGGTCACATGACTAAAAAGATGCTGCTAAATAGGGCTGCAGAACACATTAGATCCCACTTGCTTTACTTTGCCCACCTGGCTGACACAAGTACTGCATGTGGAGTACGTAAGGCCTCAGGAATATGAGAGAAGTCGTTCCTGCAGCCTTGTATTGGCAGCCTACCTGCACTCTGTACATGCGACAGTAAAACTGCTGCTGCTGGCTGACTGGCTTTGAGGGGGCTTGGTTGTAAGATACAAAGGGAGGCCTCGAAGCAATTACATAGCTAAGTTAATTGAATGAGAAAATACTAAACCACTGGTTATTTTTACAACTTAATGATGATTGTAAAAACAGCTTAAATTACTTGGACTATTTTTTTTTAATTAGGGGTATCAACCATTTAGCACTTTCTGAACAGACGGCTGTTGATTTGCTGATTCTTTCTGTATTATGAGCTGTGAGATAATGGCAAGATAAATCTTTGCGGGTTTCCTCCTTATATACATATCTACATCAGAGCTGTGAAGTCAGAGGGGGAAGCTGCTATCACAGTACTGGCACAACACCGAGCCCTTCCCCAGAGCTAAATTCTGATGAGAAACTGGGCGTTGGGGATAAGAGTACCACAACAGTAAGATGGCAGAGATGACTGAAGCAGGATCATAAAGTTCATCCCAGCAGTTAAAAAAACAAAAAAAAGGAGACCCCCTCCCTCCCCCCAGAAGTCTGCAGTCCTAAAGTGCAATTACTTTTGTGCAGTCGTGTCAGGCCAGGGATCAGACTGGATGAAGTTCAAAGCACAAACATCAAACGAGTGCCGTTCGGGATTCAAGGAGGAAGAGGGAAGTAAGGAAAAGAACAACAGTTCTCAGGCATTCAAGTGCATCAAGAAAATAAATGTCCCTTTCTCTTGAAGAAAAACAACCCCCAGTCTGGTGGAATCCTGGCTTTGTAGTAATGAAAAATAAGTTCTCCTCGCTTCTAGCTGAGAACATCCCAATATGACACAGTACAAATAAACAACAAAGCAAGAGCTGGGGCGCTGGGATATTTTTCCGGTGCCCTGCTGCTATACAGCCTGATTTTATTTTCCTCTGGTGACTCTTCAGATCTGGGTACTGATGAGGCGCACTGAATTAAAGGCATCTGGTAGGAAGTGGCTCTTTTCTCGGGCCGGTCAGGGCTGGAGCCGTCGCTCGGTCTCTGGCCATTGTACAGCAGGTACCTGCCCCGGGCATCCTGCTCCATCTTGAAGATTTCGTACTCAGTGTGAGGTAGGCGGATGCCGAGCGCGATGCAGCCATTCGTGTGCGTGACGTCCTGCTGAACCCCGACCTGCCAGGATCCCTGTGCTCCACACTCATTCCCGTTGAAGACGTTGAGCAGCGAGGCTGTGGATATATCCATGGGAGTGACCTTCATGTGATTCACTGTGAGAGAGGAAGAGGGGAGCTATTAGCAGAGGAACACAAACAAAAGCAAAGCCAACATGCCTGTTGTGGCACATCTGTTAAATCAAAATTGTCTCCCCTTGTTCCTTCTTAAATGAATTTTTCATATTGCAGGTGTGGCCAGCAAATCTATAAGCATCATTTTATGTCTTCGACTTTGTCTGTGCAAAAATTGCGTTTTGCACAGAACAACCCACTCTCCAACTCAGTTGAAGAAAACCTGATGGCCGTGTATCTCAGCCAGAGATTAAGCAGAGCTTTTCATAGATTCCAGACAATCCTTTGCAGATAAAGCCTGGTTCGTTATACTAGGAGATAGGGAAAAGAGGAAACAATAAAACTTTACTCATGTTTTATTACTCTCTGTATTAATCAGTAAGTGGAGCATTTCTAACGTATTTTTCATCATTTCTTAACATTTGCTACCCTGTAAACCTAATAAAATAATTAGTTCCAATTGGGAAAACACCACAGTTGCACTATCATACTATATTACCTGTCATTTTTTGCATGGATTATAAAATATAGCTGACCTACAGAGAGATGTTTTTTCTCATTTCTAAACATTGGAGAGATACAAGCTCTACTGCAGCTTGCATCTGCAGCTCTACTGCAGCTTACAATCTCTTAATGCAAGCTCTACTTCACCTTGCAGTATCAAACGTAGAACTGCTGTAGCTTCCTCAGTTCTAACCTGCCTGTATTTCAAAGGAGTTTAAGGCACATGAAGTTTCATTCTACAGGCAAGTTAAAAGAGCTGGGAAAAGCCAAAATGAATGAGCCTGCAGAAGCTGAACAGAGATTTTTCCTGGTGTGTGTTTGACACTGTATATCAAGAAAAGGGGATCTGAATAGATTGGTGCTGACCAAAACAGAAGCAAATAAGCAGCCCTCATGCCTCCCAATATACCAAAATGCCAAATTCTCTTGCAGATAATTTTACAGTAAGATTGTTGGGAGCTTTTCCTGAGTTTTTATAAACAGCCATTTGACTCAATGGCTCTACAGTCCATGTTATTTACTCTAGCTGGTGTAAAAGGTATTTTACAGAAATTGAACCTGAAAGTTTTACCTAAACCAAATTAGTGACCTTGATCTGTAGGGTAAATTGGCATAGCCTAAACCAGAAATGCAAGCAAAACCTGGATTTCACCCCAGGAGCTGAGATGGGACATGCTGCATAGGCAGCTCCAAAGAGACCAAGTTCTGACAGGCAAGGGTATCTCCCACCTCCTATATAAATCTCAGATTAGAAAATTATTTCTTCTAGTTAGATACTTTTCTAAATTAGACCCATGCAAGCAGTTTCACACTTCTCACATAGTAACAGAAATAAGGAGAAGAGCCTACAGAGGGCTTGAGGCTTCCAGAGGCCCCACTGGGGCTGGTGCCATGGTGGGATGTCATGTTTTGGAGATGTTTGTTTGTGTGAGTGGTTCAGGCCCCTGAGCTCTTTTTAAGTAGGGTGCCATGGGGCTGTTTGCACAGGCAGGCTTCTCAGCCGCAGGGACCTGGGTGGCATCACCACTGAGAGCTGCTTTCCGAAGCACCCAGCGGGTTTGGGTTGGATACATCTTGTCTTCACTCTGGTGGCTTTAATCAGAGCTGTCTTTAGGGACACCCTTACTTGCTGGAGGGCCCCTTTGGGAGCATATGAAAAGATGCATGCTGCTGCATGTGTCTTCCACAGAAAATTATTTATATTGCTTCAGATCTGAAACGAGTTTTGAAGATGCTTTTTGCTCTCTACTGAAGGAGCCCTAGGACAAAAATCTAACCACTTTTCCACTTTTCTTAGAGGCTTGAAGTCTGGCCACTGAAGTCCAAGATCCCTTGGCGATGTGAGATCTTATTTTCTTGGGTGTACTTAAAGACCTCTGCCTCAAATGGGTATTGCTTCAGTGGTGTGAAATGCTGCGCAGCTGTATAGTTTGGCTGGGGATTCACACAGGAGTTCATAATAAGAAATTATGAACTCCTGAAAATCACAGAATGAAATCATCAGCAACCAAGTCATTAGGAGCAAACTCTGCTCTGGCCCATATCTACCTCCCCCCATCAATGTATCAAGCCACTCTACCTTTGAACACAAACTCCGTGCCACCCATGACTTTGGACGAGTGGACTCCTCGGCTGTAGCGTCCCTTGGCATAGATGGTGAAGGTGGGGTGCTTGCAGATGGGGTCAGAGTAGTGGTAGTAGTGCCCCTCCCAGGTGTTGTTGTTGTCGTGGAAGATGAAGTGCCGAGTCAGGAAGAGCACCTCTGGTCGCACCTCACAGCGCTGGCTCACCCACTCTCCGTGCAGCCCAATGGTCAGGTCTGCCTTGGGGGGCAGGATGGGTGGGTGGTGCTCGTCCGAGCGGTAGATGATTCTGCACGCGATACACGTGCGGTCGTGGTTCTGAAACAAAGCAGAGAGAAACCCTCGGTGAGCATTACCTGGGGTACAGGGCAATGCATCAGGCCAGCCACTTCATGCTGAAGTGGCACCAGCTCCACATTTTAAGGCATCTGTTGTCATTTCTTATCATGTTGTGGTACTATTTGATTTTGTACGTGTAAGACTGCACAGCAGGAGAGCACTTAAGAGATTAATTCCCTTGTTTGCATTTATCTGAAATTAACATTTTAGTTCAGGATCTAGGAAAGGCTGACTTTATCCTTCAAATCATACAAGAAGCTGGCAGATGGTAATTTTACTATAATAGGGATTTTGCAACACTTGTGTCAGAAATCACTACCTTTGCTGAGCTCGTATTTATCTGTCTTTCTTTTACTTGTTAACTTTAAGTACTATAGATAAACACGGGTGTCGTAAGAACTTTTCTCTTTTTGGATGGCAGCCTGGGAGAACAGTAACCAGTGCTTTTTAAACTCTTTCAGCTTTTCTAAGCCCTAATGCAAGTTTATGAAGTGTGTCATACGGTTGGGTGCTGCTGGACATGGTGAAAGCTTTATGACCCTCTCCAAGCAGGTCTGTGATGCCTGCCGAGGTGCCTCACCACTGTGGGCCACACAGCAGCCTCAAGCAGCCAAGTACCCCCAGCTCCCACTGTGAGCACCAGGGGTATCTTAGGAGGGCTTAGGTGTGCAGGCTTCGAGTCTGTGGCAGAAGTGGAAGGAATTTCAGGCTGAGGTTTCCACCTGAGTGACACCATTTATAGTTACTTTGCACATAGACCATTATTCTACATCCCAGGGACATAGAACAGCGGCCATTTCATTGATTTCACTATTGCTGAAAAGACTTTGGGTGACTATCTGGTAAATATAAACCCTGTTTTAATATGTGTAAAAGAAATATATTGTGGGTGTTGTATGTTGATTCTCTGAAGCTATCTACAGTCATTTTATTGGAGAAACTCAGGGCACTAACGAAGACTGTGTGAATGTCACCCCTACAGTGTGCTGGGAGCTGGAAGCAGTGAGTGGAGAAATGCTGACTTCATAGCAGCTCACATGAACTTTTAAGTAAGAACAGTGAATGTGAGCCTTTATCTTACAGAGGGCACTCAGACCTCAGAAAAAAAGAGCTGGAAAGGTGTGCAAAGAAAAAGTATTTCTATAAATCCCCCAGACGGCTGTGTGTCGAGCTTTAGCTTTTAACTTGACACACCTCAGAAAAACACCTCACGGCTTGAACATGGTGGATGTGAGTAACCTGCCCAGTGCATCCCCCTTTCTCCACGAAGAATTGAGTAGCATCCTTGAGAGATGAAGGCCCAAGATATCTGTGTTGGCTGATCTGAACCAGTGCTGGCCAACAGCCCTGCTCTGAGAAGGAAGGTGGTTGGACTTGGTGAACTCCCGAGAGTCTTTCCACCCCAAATCATATGGTCTTCTGGGGACCACATGTCAGCATGCTCTTAAAGTGGATGTAGTCTTTTGCCATAGTAGAGCTTGTTAACTCATTTTAAGATACATTTTTTTCAGCTAAATTCTGCAAGCAGGTGCAAGGTCCATTAGTACCTTAGTGAAATACAAAGAACATTTAATTGAGTCATTTAACTGCAACTGATGAAGTTAGTGCAGATTTATATACAAAAAGTATCTTTCACTTGTAATAGAAATACTGCTTTTTCTTCCTGGAGATCAACATCCAAAAGATGCCTCCACTGCCTTGCATGGATGCCCACAGGGATCCAGGCCAAGGGGTTGCTGTGTGGAAAATGCCAGTGACTTTCAACCACACATTCTGTCCTGCCATTGGGCAGACTGTTTGCACTGCTCCCTGACACTTTAGGGCACTGATGGCAGTACCTTTATGTCTGTGATTGTCCCACTCACGTGAAGTGAAGCCAGAAAGCAAGAAAATGACAGTGCTATAAAACTAAACATAGCTTATATAAGCTGAATCTGTCAACAGTAGAAAGGATTTCTGCTACAGTCTCTTCTCTCTTAAAGTGAATTTGAAAGCTTTTATCATCTCCCAGAGGAGACCCTGGCAGAGCAGTATATTGATTTGGTTTATATTCACATTTTCCTCCCAGGAGTCCATCCTCCAAAAACAGTTCATGAGACAAGGCAATTTAACCTGGGAACCAGTGATTTCTGTTGCCCTTGTTCAAAATGTGAAGAAAACCAAGCACCGGCTCGGCCTGTTGTCTTTTTTGGTCATCACTGGCTGCCATTACACCATGAGCAAAGGTGACTCTTTTGGCAAACTCTAGTAAGGTCCTTGTTTACTCTCTGTTACTTGTCTGTAGTTCACCTGACTCTGTGACCTCTTTGGTCCTGAGCTGCTGCAACTCTGTGCAGCCCTTCTAATTCTGAAGGCTTTGCACCAGTTATGAAGGGCCTGGCCAGCTGGAATGCTAAGAAATGTCCAGCCTGATGGCCTTCTAGTCACTGATGGTGTGTCCAAATGAAAGGGCTGAAATAACCAGGCACTGTTTGCATCAAACCACAAGTGGGGCTGGTAGAGGTTGGGGTGATGAGGGAGGAAGCAGAAATATCCCTTTGACAGCAGTGAGACACCAGCTGGCTCAGGCCCCTCACATGGCTGTACTCTGAAGGCATTGCTTCCCTGAGACCAGCGCTTGAATCTAAGCCCACATAAACCTTTTTTGCTGTGATACTATCTTTCACAATATTATAAACTTCTTAGCAGAAGACTATGCCATGTATAAACTCCCTCAGTATGATTTTTGCCCAACTAATGGGCAAGGGAAAGAGCTAGTTCTGTTATGAAGCAATTTGACTTAATTATGGAGTAATTTATGTTTAACAATTGACTGTATATTTCGCTCTTGCTTTTTTAGGTCAGCTGTTCTTGGCTCTTAATTACACTATCTGAGGCTTTGCAAATCACTCCCTTTCCATGTGTTTCAGGAAAAGATTATTTTCTAAAAACAGGCGCTCAAAGAAAATAGAGAACAGAGATAGAGGACATTTGAGTCCAAACACGATTAAGAACTCTAATAAAAAAGCTCATTTGGGCATGACATAAACTAAAAAGCAATAAAATGATCAAGGGACAGGATGAACATCTGTTCTGTTTTGATTATCTTAGGTGTGCGATGCAATATTTTTAATAGTGGGGCCTTGCCAAAAGCACTGGCCCCTGAAATGGCTGGAAGATCCCTTCCCATGATGGGTGGCTCCTTGAAGCTCTGCAGTACCAAAGCCATAGTGCCATCATTCCTCACCCTCCCAGGTGTTTCTTTAAAGCCAATTTCTGAAATAAGTCATGGAGCCATGTATGCCAAAACAAGCCTGAATCTCTGGCTCAAAACTCAGTTCTTGTAGCTGGGGAGAAAATAGCTTATGATCTGAAAATTTCCACCAACATTTTTTCTCATCCTTCTCCCCTGCTGTCTCAGCTGAAGTGGTAATAGGGCCAGAGAGCTCTGGAAGCCAAGCAAGGAGGATTCTAATTAAAAAAAGCAAACAAGGATGAGGTTCCTTCATCTTTTTCCCAATTGCTGTGGATAGTTAGAAACATAAACCCTCCCAGCATAGTTTAATTTTCTCTTAAGTTCTGTGGAATTCTGTGGCTGCCTAGGACTAATTGTCTGACATTGACTACGCCACACAGCATGTGACTGGGCCTGTCACGTTGCACCCAGTATACCCTTGTTGCAGGGAGATGTGAGATGAGGGGCCAGGCACTAGATTTCTTCAAGCATGGGCTCAGGCTTGAACTGTGTGTGCAGTGCAGATCTAACTGGCAGCCTGAGATCTTGTAGGGGCCAACAGACACAAAAGCTGGGGTAGGAAGCCCCTGCCATGTGAATGCACCTCTTGCTGTGAGGGGAAGTGCTGAAGAAGAGGGGAGAGAAAAGCCATGCTTAGCTATGGTCTCTCATGCTCAGCACGCCTCCCAAATCCCATATGTCACGGCAGGACTAGGTGGGACTGGAACGAATCATGCCTGGTCAGGGTGCTTTAAACCTCACCACCCGAGAAAACACAGTACCAGGTGTTAGTGTTACTAACTAGCGCTCTCAGGATGGGTATAAATGGAAATTCTTGGGAGAACATCAATTCAGGGAAATGCTTCCAGCTCAACAAAAAAAGTTGGATGGCTTTGCTTCACATTGCCAAGGAGCCAAGTCCACAGGAAGGACACATTTATGAATTGCTCAGGATAGTATCAGGCTTGCTCCTCCACTGCTGTAGATAACTGCAGACCAAGACAACATTTTAAAAAACGACCACAGATTCTCTCCAGTACAAAAGTGATAATTTGCAGGCTTTGCATGACCTCATATGAAGCTGAGTTGACTAATGTGCATTAGGCTGGCTCTGGGGAGTTGACAAGCACGGCTGACACAGTCATAACTCAGCCTGCCAAATGGAATGAAGAATAACAAAGATTTAAAACTTTAATTAAAAATCTTGAAGCAAGCAAAATGCTGGAGAGAGTGGTAACTCCTTTGCAGAGTTGTCAGATGGGTATTTCTTTTGGTGGGGAACAGAGGTGCTGCAAGCAGGAAGGAGGGTGGAGATATGCTCAGATTTATCTGCAAATGCGTACCATATATTCTAAGATATTGAGGAATGGTTTTTATTAACTGCTCTTATGAAGGGGAAGATAGCAAAAGAATCTCAAGGCACTACCATTACACAACTGTCTGATCTATGATGTTGATTCTGTTGCACAACCCTGCATAAAACAAATAAACAAAACCAACATGAAATGCAAAAGTCTTCTGGTTGTTCTTTTCTGGTATAAATTACTTCAGCCTGGGCAAAAGACAAGAACAAAGAGAAAACCAGACTTCTCAGATGAATGTGCTTGCATGTCATCTGTCCCATTAAAATGACAGTAAATTATGGTGACATGAATGTTTTATGAAGTATTAACAAAAAATAATTCCTGGAAAACCCAAAGGGACAGCTTGAATGTCCATTTTCAAGAACAAAGTACTCCTGAATAAAGCTGCCTTCTGTATTTATTATGCCTTTAAAAAGCATTCTATACAGACAGCCCTCTAAACCATGCAATATTACCAGCGAGTCTTCCCTGCCCTTTTACAAAAGATGAAGGAACTGTGCTTCAATGCCAACCATGAGGAAAGTGTCAGTAGTTTAGATACATATGCTCAGTTGACCTGAAGGCCTGTGGTTTATTTTGCTAGGCTAAATAGTTAATTTTGATCCTTGGTACTGCATTTGAGTTGGGACAGGCTTTTACCGCAGCTGCAGAGCAGAAAGTGCTAAGTGCAGATGTGGCACCTTCAAAGGCGCAGGACCACAGCCAACAGCGCTGCCGAGCACAGCAAGGGCCAACCTCAGCTAAAAGCTGTTTCCTTCTCTCATCTCTGTAGGGCACAACACCCACTATTGTTGTTCATAAACATGGAATTAACCCATTTGAACATTCTTTTGAATATTCCTACTTTGCTTCCCCTCATAATTTCCCTAACCAAGAGCCTTTTTCAAGTAATAATGGACAAAAGGCAGCCTTCAAGTGTTGGCTTAATCTAGAAGTCTAGTGGCACTACTCAAGCAAACAAAGGAGTTTTGTCTGCCAAAATTATACTTTTTTGTTGAGATAATGTTTTGCGTATTTCTCTGAGGCACTTCACATGTTTAACATCTATTTATTAACTTATGATTGCATTTCCCTGAGAGCTTCACAAGTACATAGCATTCCCCTAGAGATGAAGTCACTGTGTTTCAAAGAGATGAAGACCCAAACTTTTGAAAAGCACAGAAAACTTCACACACTTTGTTCTTTCTTGGCTAAAGGAAAGCCCAAGCAGCAGTCTTCATATGTTGAATTTGCATTAGCTGCAAATGCCAGGTGCTGCTGAAAGTCTGGTCTCAGAGGTGAATAAAGTTAGAGTCATTAGAGTTGCATTTTCAAGGGAAAATGTCTTACTGAAAGAGTGTGTCCAGCAAACATTTGAGCATGACTAAGAGTGAAGGTTACCCTAGCACTTTTTAGACTTCTTGTGATGCTCTAGATGATGTCTGCCTTACTTCTAAGTAATGATCTAACTAGAATGACTGATCATCATAGTACTGCTCTGATCTTTCCCGTTACTCCATCTCATGATAAAATAGCACAAGGAGTTCTTTGTTTACAAAAAAATATTGCTGAGGCAATTACATGTGAAATAAGTCTCCCAGTACTGCTCTTGTACACATTTTCTGTAGTTTAGAGCAGACATTTCTGAACACATCTTCTGTCTTGCACAGAGAATGAATACAGCATTCAAGCCTTCCTTCATGCTACAAGTCCCTGATATGTTTGTGATATTATGACCAATCACGCAGCCTCCTTGGTGTTGGCCTAATGGGGAACATTTTGTGTAATATATGTGATGATGGCCAAGCAGTTCCCCTATCCTGTCCTTCCCACCCATGTGCTCTCTTGCACTGGCTGAAGAAGCTTCATGTATGATAGCTTGAATTGTTTGATAGACTTGAAATGCCAAAAGACATCAAAGATGTTCATCTCCATTCATCAGCCAGTCCTAACTGGTATCTCAAGCCAGGTTAGAAACCAGCCAAGAGAAATCTATATAGTGACCTATTCATCATCTGCACTCAAGAACTTCCATGTATTTTACAGAAGGAATTTGTTTAAGGTATGCTCTTATCTAAGAGAATTCGTAAAACTTTAAGAGATGACATATTATATGTTTTTAAAAGCTCCCTGATTTTATATGAACACTTGAGATACGGTAATCTGTGAATTTATTCAGATTTGTAGCTCAGCATAAAGCTGTCTGGTTTTTGGACAACCCTTTTGATTTACCATCCTGTGGTGAAATTGCTGCAGGAATTTGGATAAGGTCCAATTCTATTTGTTTAAAGTCCTGATCATGTGGCTTTGGCATTCCTAACATATCCAGCAATCATTTGCTTTTAATTACCGTTCATTTCAACCACATAAGTAATGAATGTGGCTACCACATCCAACTTACAGGCTGTGTAAACTCTTGGGCTGGGTGGAACTTTCTTCTATATAGAGGCTTAACTATAAATTTAACTAAAAATGTGAATCCTCTTAACTTATTTTAGGCAGGCCTTTATGAGTCTAAAATATAAATAAATAAGAAGGAAATGAAAAAAGCCTTAAATGAAAGATTCCACACAATACACCTGATTCACTTCAGAAGCAATTTCATGGCCCCCCCAACCTCTTGGTATGACTGTAGAAACCTTAAAAAAACAAGTTGATTTAACGTTTCTATTTATTCATGGTGTCCAGTTTCCAGAGGAGTCTGTGACTTGTAGTTTTAAACTCAATTTAGCATTTAAACTCATTTTCAGCTGGGTCCCAGTGGAGCAACAATTAGAAAAGGAAAAGAGTTCAAAAAGGAAGGGTTATAACCTTTCAACGGTATGTTTGCCTGGACCTCAAAAAAAAAAAAAAAAAGGAAAAAAAGCACTTCTGTTACTATTCTTCCTACATTTGGCAAACAGAAGGTCAGAGAGCCTGTTAGAACCTGTTGGTATAGAGACTGTCATGGTCAGGTACAAACCAACAAACCAACATCCTGGAATCTTTCATGGCAGCTAAGGCAAAGGTTCATTTTTCAGGGATATTGCTATTTATATCACGCTGAAAGCCTAGTATCAGCAGGCCCCCAGACTTCTCTGGGGACAGGAGAAGTCTCATGTCAAGTCTGAGCAAGAGCAACCTACTAGAAAATGTAAAGTCAAGCTGCACTCTTGTACACTTAAAACTTGTGTTAAACGTACACATCTTTTGCTGTTGAAGACTCCAGCTGAGACCTGAGTCCCAGCAATCCAGATGATGTACTTGTATACATCTTTGTGAATGCAAATGAGAGTTTCAGTGCTCTCATTGTTTATTTAGCTAACCTGTCTCAAGAAACACACCTCTCTTATGCAAGATTTGATCCCTTAAATTCAAACATTGTATTTTAGAGGCACTATATTTTAGAGGGAAAAAAAGATGCTGCAGTAGCAGAACAGACAGGCAGGAAAATCATCACCTGTGTGTCCTAAAATTATGGCAGGCCTGGACAACAGTCTTAATTACATAAAGCTGGCTGAGGGTACGTCTGGACTGCTCTGAGTATAATGAAATGCCTAAAAGGTAGAAGTGTAGGCATTTACTATGTTATGTATCAGCCCAGAATAAGACAACTAGATTAGGCCAGAAAAGATACCCAGTTACAGTGATTTAAATCAGATTTTGTCTCCGTTCTGAGTGGTTGGAAAAATATCTACAATATTTTCTAGAACAGATACAATATACCTGGTGTCTGATAATTTCTATCTACAGGTACCTGCAAGGAAGAGATCTAGTAAGGAATCCTCACTCCCAAATAAGTAAAGTGAAAGTTCTTGTGGTTGTTTGAATCAATTAAAGAAAAGCAAAATTTTGAAGACGATTCTGCTGTGCTACATCTCCTGCTGCTGAAACTCTCTATTTTGGGATTGTAAGTTTAAAAAGAAAACTCAAATTTGTCCTTGGTCACTTGAAGACACAGCGTAAGAACGACAGCTTATCACAGTTTTCATACAGAAAAACAGTTGACCATGGATTAAAATGATCCCTAGGCCGGGTTATAAAGCAATTAAAGGCAGATCACATAACGACTTAAACGGCTACATTTTTTGTTCACAGGAGACAGACAACCCAGGGCAGACCCAGGGCAGCCAAGGCTTTTTCATCAAAACTCTCCCTCCTCCTGTTGTGTTTCCTGCTATTGCTGATAAGCTGTAGCTGATTTTTGAAGCATTTACGATGAGATGATTAAAAATGGTGGTAACCAATTAGCTGGAAGTGACGCTTGGCAGTGCCCAGCTGGAGCACACCGACAGCAGCAGCACCTGGCAATGTGGCTCCAATTGCTGCTTGCCTTTGAAATGTCACCAGGAAAGATCCACAGACAGCCTTCCTGCTACAGGCCATCAGTGTCTGCTCTTCCTGGTTGAGTTTTATTTAGCTTACTACGGGTTGATCAGTTCCCAATGAAGTTGAGGGCACTTTGAGGCCCCTTTGAACACTGAATTATCAAATGGAATTAGAGCCCCATTCAAAATTCACCTGGTTTTCATTTCATTAATGTGTGTGCCTAAGTCTGGATCCACGATCTGCACAGTCCATCAGTTTTTTTCCCTTCATGCTGCCCCTTCCATGTGTTTACCTTCCACTTTCCTCGTCTCTTCTTCAGGTTATGGATCACCCAGCTTCCACATGCTGATATTCATATTTGATTTCCTCTCTCCCTGCTCCCCCCTGCAGCTATAGAAGCATCCACTGATGCCTGTTCCTCTTCTGCTACCTCAGTTCTATACAAAACCTTCTTCTCAGCTGCTAGCCCACAGCCATGGTCCCAGCCAACCACTCCCACTTCTGCCTACAAGTCTCTGATTCCATCTTCTCAGTGGCCTTTATTTACTTTAGTTCACTGGATTACTTTCTTGCATATTTGATGCAGTCACATAAACCACAGCCAAGTAACTGTTCTCACAAAGTAAGTTCTGTGATCTTCTGTTAATTTACTATGTCATCTCTAAGGCTACGATTGACTGCCGGTATAAGAAGCACATCTGTATTTTAGGTTACACCAGTGCACTCAGAAGAACTGAGTGATTTGGGCTTTGTCACCAGTATCTTAAAAAAGGGTACATACAAACACACACACACACAAACACACACTCACATGTACCTTGGCATTTTGAAGAGGAGGTTGGTAACTGGAGGGCCGATAGTACCTCCTCTGAGTAGCATCAGTGTGAATGTCTCCGAGGAATAGCTCCTCCACAAGGTGGTCTAAATTGTGGTGCAGGTACTGCTTCTCCACGCGGATCAGCTGGAGTTCGTGCATGGCAAAATTCAGAGCTTTGGTGCATTCACAGCCATTCTCTTCTCTCAGCAAATCATAGCTCACATCCTGCTCCCAGGTACTATCTTCTGGGATAAATCCAGGACATGTCTGGTTCACCAACTCACTTAATTTTTTGGCCACTGCTTCGTTGTGGCATATGATCTGTATGTTGCGGAGCTGATAGTCGGCCTCAGTGCCCCCGCGGATGATCCAGGACGCTTGTCGGAGACGTATCTTGCCACGTATGACTAGCGTGTAGATGGGGTTTGTGCAGCGATTGCCACCGTAATAGAACTGATAGGCCTTGAATGTGTTGTTGTGGTAGAACCTGTAAGATCTGGTGATGAACTCTGGGCCTGCTCTAACTTCGCAGCTGTGGGAAGAAAAAGAAAGAAAAGTGAGGAAACAAAATTTTAGCAAAGTGGCTCATCACATATACTGCAGGCAACAAGATCCACACGGGACCATAGAGATACCTGGGCGCTAATATCCCTCTGGCATGAACAGGAGTAAATAGGAATTAGGCAT
Organism: Lichenostomus cassidix; assembly: GCF_008360975.1. NCBI lineage: Eukaryota > Metazoa > Chordata > Aves > Passeriformes > Meliphagidae > Lichenostomus > Lichenostomus cassidix. The sequence goes on along the minus strand of NC_139482.1, from coordinate 100,280,644 downwards.
CTGTGGCCTGCTGATTATCCAACAATTCCCTCTGCTGTTATTAATACACTGCTTCATGATGATCATATCTAAGGGCTTTATCTTGTAGGCTTAAATACTTTGAATCATGTTTTGGTTTTGCCTTTTGTCTTGGGACCACCATGTGACTCAATTCTTCATTGAAAAAAGTAGCAGCTTATTAAACATCTATTGCTCTCTTTTGCACGGTAGATTTAGCAGAATGACTGATAACATCAGAAAGTGAAATGCCATACGTCCAGGGAACAGCACAAAGAACTGGTTTATAAGCTGCTCTAGAAGCTTCTCAGTGTAACTCCATGAGCTCTGGTCTGCAGAGGATATGTAGGATCATGTCCTCAGATTTTCCTCAAACATTCAACAGGGGTGGCAGTTAATGCAAACTTATGACCATTAATGCAAAACTTCTACTTGGCTTGATTTTGGACCATGTAATATTAGGTTTTGTGGAGTTTTTTCTTTCTTTTTTTTTTTCTGAAAGTGTAAATGGCAGTTAAATTCCACTTCCTGTAGAAAGCCCTTTTGTTCCTTCAAACTTGTTCCCCTTGCTGCCTCTACACGGCTTAATATAAACAGAATTGTAGAATTGTTAAGGTTGGAAAAGACCTCTAAGAGCATTGAGTCCAACTATTAACCCAGCACCACAATGTTCACCACTAAACCACATCCCAAGTGCCACATCCACATGCCTTTTGAACACTTCCAGAGATGTTAACTCCACCACTTCCCTGGCCAGCCTATTCCAATGCCTGACCACCCTTACAGCGAAGAAATTTTTCCCAATATCTAATATAAACCTGCCCTGGTGCAACTTGAGACCATTTCCTCTCATCCTGAAATACACTCCTTTCTATTAAAAAACCCCCCAGTATTTCCTACTACAAGTCACTTCCAATAAGCATGTGAATATTGCCTGCTGAGACACAGAAAGCAAAATAGCTCTCTGAAATACAAGTCATCAGGTATAAAGAGTAATAGAACTAGTGAAATATGGCTTCTTAATTTCTTCTGCTAATAAAACCTGTGCTAGACACATGCTCTGAGAACAAGGACCCATTCAATGGATCTAATGCATGGAGACAAATATAGTACAATGTTATGTTTGAATGAGCATCCATTTTGGCAGCTTGGTAGACTCCTTCCTATTCAGAGAGATTGAAAGATATTTCACAGCATGCTGTTTAAAATACACACAATAAATTGATTCATCAAGACAGCTTTATGGCATGCTATTTTAATGTACATAACACTGCTCCTTCTCCTTTTATGCATAAACATATAGAGAGCATCTGGAATTTAGAGCATCACCATATTAAAGAAAATATTTCCCCTGCTGTTGAAAGTGGGAATACTCATCCTTCCCTCCTCTGCTTCTTTACCCTCTTCCCCATCCAAGAATCGTGTTTCATCTTTCCTTACCCAGTAGAGACCCAGTGGCCCTCAATATTGGGAGGCATCTGTACAGTGATCCGGGCTCCATTGTGAAGGTGTTTCAGCATATGATGGCACTGTGACTCCTTGAAAGCCCTCCAGGCACTCTTCTCCAAGGACCGAGGGTGGGACCTGCTGTCTGGGTGAAGAAGAGCAGAACCTTCTCCCAGCCCTGTGACAGAAAGTGTAAATTATATCATGAGACCCTGCTGAGTAGAGCTTCACCGTCATAAAGCATATTGTGACCATCTTGTGTTGAATGACACTTGTTCATATTGTTATGTGTCTGGGCAAATACTGTTTACATTTATTTTCTCATCTGAAAAAAAAAAAATATGGGAAGCTCTTCCTTTCTGTCACACCACTAATAATCCACTACATAAATTTACTTTATGAAATACACTGGGGAAAAGAGCTTGAACTGAAGCTTTGAGTTTCCACACCCAGGAGATGTGGCTCTGAAATGGAATTTTATAGACACCTCTGTAATCTCTGGTCAGGACAATCTAAAACCTGGGCTTTCAAACTTTCAGAAAGTTGTATCCAGATCCGGACACAAACTTTGCGGTTTCAGCCCACCTCTAATTAGAACGCTTCTATAATAAACTTGCAAATAAAGACTGCTCTTTGAAGTCAAGGAAAAACAGATATTAAAAGCAAAGCCTCTGCACACAGGAAGCCTCTGCGATGACTGAGGTGGTCAATTAAAGGCAGATTCTTCTATTTTTATTTTAAAGGGGAAAAGGAATTTCAAAAGCTAACTTTATCCCCAGCACACAGTAATTTTGGTTTCTAGTAATGTATACATACAAAATCCACCAGCACGCTCTCTCCACAATATTAATTGAACACAATGAATACATAGCTTGAAAAGGAATGCGCCTTTACTCTTTCAGGCACAGCCTGCTCTTAGATATGTTGGAAAACAGGGATCAAAAGAAAACCTCATATCAAGGGGTTAAAAGGTGACAAACATGAACCTTATATAACGTGTTGGAAACTGTATTACATTGCCAGAAGGAATTTGAGCACCAGAGGGCTGGAAAATGGATACAGGGTGGGGTGAAGAGGCTGTTCGAGTGCCTGGGAAATTGGGGCAGCCATCTCAGGAAACGGATGTCTCACTGAAACATGCTCCCAGGGGCAGAGTCTGGGAACCATCCCATGTTTTCTGGTGCCTTCTCAGCTGACCTGGATAAGAAACAGGGCTTTTGGGGATTACCAGTGAGAGCTACCCTGCCCAGGATCCTATGCTTTATGCCCCAGGCCCCATCTAACACTTGGGCACATGCGTGGGCAGCATGCACCATAGCTACAGCAATTACAAAAAAAATCAATTACAAAAGTATTATTTGGTGTTAGGTAGACACTGTCTTAAGCCTTTCCCATTTCCAACTGAAAAAAAAAAAAAGAAAAAAAAGAAAAAAAAAAGAAAATGGTGTCAGTGATTCATTCTGTTGGCTAGGTCTTAGATCTTCCGGAAGAAACTTGGGTAACACCTGGGGAAATGGCATTGCCAAAATTATAAATACATGTCAACCATTCAAAAATAGCAATTCCTAAGCCAAACAGAGACAAGGACTTATCCAGTAAAAAGTGATCAGAAAGAACACAATAAATACCTTAATCTAAACAGTGCTCACCATTGAACAATACCAAGATTTAATGAGATTAATGAATACAACCTCACAAAATCTTTTCTGGAAGACCTGGTAGCTTTGTCACGTTGCAAGTTACAAACAATTCTTCAGTGTGAATGAGAATTTATGGCCTTAATTTTTATAGGGTAATAAATACTAGGGATACTTTGATATTTGAGCACACTGCCTGCAATGCCCTTAAAGAAGCCTGATTTTCAGAGGGTCAGTATTTTTCCCTTTCTGGAAGTCAAGGCTTCTCAGGTATTTCTACATTGCTGAGCACAGTCAGATATGTTAGCACCAAACAACACCCATTCTGGAGGCAGAAATGATAGATCATGGTGATGCTCTGCTTGAGCTGACCACATCTTTGGAGAGGCAGGATTTACTAGGTTGGGGCAGTGCTTTGTGTTCATGTACTGCCTGAGAGGTACCTGGCAGAAGTTGTAGCCACCAGTGCTAACTTTCAATATGGTGTCTTCTGCAGACAAATTATCTCACACTGAAAAAAGACTTTGAAAATTTGCATTTCCTTTTGAAGCTGTTAAACATTTGAAATCTGCCATCATGAGGAGGTTTTGAAATTGTTCAACTGGCTATTTCCAATGCATATTTATTATACCACTTGCTTTTAAGCAGTCATATTTTGCCTAGTTCATGTCATATGACTCATGAATACAGATGCATTTAGAAATTATTTTTTCATTTAGACATACTTGGGGATTTAATTTCTTCAAGCAAAAATCCTTCTGTGGGAGGACACCATCTTGTATGTGCACATATCAAAGAAGAAAACACAGCAACCACATCAGACATTTCCAATTATTCCCTGAAGGAAATAATGAAAAGAAGGAGTTTTTGAAAAGTAGTCAAACTTTATGTGGTATTATACAGTGCCTTTTCTTTGATACAGCTCAAAAGCAATTGTGTTTCAGCTCTCTATGCCACACGACTGTAGTTCTGTCTGCAACTTGCAAATGATAAACTGCACCAGGGAATGGGAGATTTGCATCAACAGCCCTAGAGGAAAGAGGGTATTTGTTTGGGACTCTAACCATTCAATTGTGACAAATGAAAGCAAGAACAAATTCAGGTAATCAAGACAGCCATGAGAACATAATGAAGGCTGCAGAGACAGAGGGAGAGATGTAGAAAACACATGGTTTGGGTTGGAAAAGACCTTAAAATTATCCACCTCCACTTTCCCCTGACCATGGGCAGGACACCTTCCACAGGATCAGTCAGGTCAAGGCCCCACCCAGCCTGGCCTTGAACACTTCCAGGGATGAGGCATCCACAGCTTTCCTATGCAACTTGTTCCACTGCTTCATCACCCTCACAGTAAAGACTTTCTTCCTAACATCTAATCTAAACCTGCCCTCTTTCAGTTTAAAGCTGTTCCCCTTGTCCTATCACTACATGCCTTTGTAAAAAGTCCCTCTCCAGCTCTCTTGTAGGACCTCTTTATGTACTGGAAGGTGCTCCAAGATCTCCCCAGAGCCTTCTCTTTTCCAGGCTGAACAACCCCAGTTCTCTCAGGCTGTTGCCATAGGAGAGCTGCTCCAGCCCTCTGAGCATCTTCGTGGACTCCTCTGGACTTGCTCCAGCAGGTCCATATCCTTCTTACATTGGGATTCCCAGAGCTGGACACAGTACTTGAAGTGGGATCTCACCAGAGTGGAGTAGAGGGGCAGAATCCCCTTCCTCACCCTGCTGCCTACGCTGGTTTTGATGCAGCCCAGGATGTGTTTGGTTTCCTGGGCTGTGAGCACACATTGCTGGGTCATGTTGAGCTCCTCCTCAACCAACACCCTGAAACCTTTCCCCTTGGGGCTGCTTTCAGTAATGCTAAACAGTATCACAGGATCTGAATATCAGAATATGAGCTACAGTATAAAATTAAGAGACACTGATGGGACCTTTACCTATGTTTGCCTTGCTGGAGCAAGGAAATACTTAATTTAGTGCAAATTTCTTCCTTACAAAGTAGGCATTTCAACACTTTTGTAATTACTGACATATGCCTCTAGATAGAACTGCCACACAAAGGAGATGTAACTTCCCCTTGTACCATCTGCAGATCAAACACTGAGACCAGTGATCTGCTTCCCTCACAGAGCAGTAAATCAAACACCATCTCCTGTTTTTCCTCGCAGCAGGTGCTGAGAGGCAGTGCGGTGTCCCCCTGCTCCACCCTTGGCATTGCACATGAGGTGCTCTGCAAAACTGAGGTCCTGCAGGGATGATGTCACTTATTTTAAAAGATCCATTTGGCCATGTTAAACGACATGTTGCTGGAAAGGCTCAAGGTTAAAACACGCATTCACCAAACTGGGAAAAGAATTTTATGGCTCTTTAGAAGCCCACTTTGGAGTGTACATGCAGTTGCAACATAGTTGGAGCCATTACTTTCATTCAGAGAGATCCAAGTTCTCTATTCTCTACAGCACTGACAGATGGTAGTTTTCAGAATCTCCATGACTGAGTATCTCAGACTCAGCTGAGAATATCTCAGACTCGCTCTCTGACTGACTGTTTAAATTTTTGTGTGTTACAAAGGAATATTACCCACTTGTTAAAAAAACATAACCAAAATTCACCCACGTTATTACTCGAAAGTGTGACAGACTTCCAACAAACAAACAAAATCTTTGCATGAGACCTATAATAATAATTTTGTGAAGCTTCTGGCTGGCTCTCACTTTAGCTATACCACTACCAGAGACCATACGATTGTATCCCCCACCCCACAGTGTTTGCTTTTCACAAAGGAGCAAGTCCTAAAGGAAAAGGAAAATTCCAGAATCCACCAGAAATGCCAGGTACAAAACCAAAGCAAAACAAAAGCATTTCATGATCAGCTGGTAGCCAGCTTCCCTTTCAAAATCAACTCCTAGCAGTGACACAGCTCTAGCATGAAATGAAATGTATACAGCATAATAGGTGCTACAGCTTACTGGGGATCCTTGTCCAGGCCCTCAGAGATGACACAGAGCTTTGAAAGCCCATGATCCCGGATCACACTTTATAGGGGCAGGATCCAACATCCACCTGAGTGGGAAAGTGGAGGCCTGTACAGCTGCCATTCCAGAAAGACGTGGATAGGAGCATGCACCACACCAGACAGAGGGCTTCAGGCTCTAATGTTCACCTATAAACCTGTATCTGATGTGGGAATAACCATTCAAGATAAAAATAATTGTTAAGGGAAGATAGGTTACCTTCAAGTTCTTCAAAGCTTTCTGTACATAGCTGCGAGTAAAATACAAATCTTAAAAGGGCAATCTGTTGGCAGCTCGTCACCCAAACGTGTTTCAAGAATGGTTATGACAAAGCTCTCTGCCAACATTTCTGCAAAAAACTGCAAGCTGCTAGAATCAATGTTTTGGTTTTCTGAAAAATAGTATGCAAATCCTGTACAATTGCAACAAAGATAATAAGTAGAGCTGTGCTTGAACACAGATAGTTTTAATTTAATTTGTGCCTAAATGCCCTGGCCAAATTCTGTTCACAACTATGCCAGACTGCTAAAGTATAAGGCAAATAATCTGAAATTGTTTAGATTTTATCAGTTTAATGAATGTCTCTATCAGAATCTAAACCACGGCTTCAAACATGTCCAAGTGTAGTGCTTCAAACCAGTCTCAAAGCTACCAGGTGCTCAGCAGGTTCATCCTTTGCTAGATGGGAGAAGAGATGTTACCTCAAAGTAGGATTCAAACCTGGATTTAGACTGGGAATACTCAGCAGGAACCACTTCACTTTTTAAAAATTACTATTATTGTCTTTTTATTTCTAGCAATGTAAATACAGAAGAACAAAATTTTATTATGAATTAAAACAACCTCGAATGATAGCATAAGTTCAAAATAAGCAATGGCTTCATCTCTGATAGAAACATTTTAACATTCATGCTTTGCTCCTGCAGCAATCTCTTTTCAAGTTAAGACTTGTTTGAAACTGGAAAAACCTTACAACAGATAAAGAATAATTGGCTGGATTAACTTTATAGCTCTCCTTATCTGGGCAGTTGCCCTGCACAATTAAATAAATAGACATTTGGATTAAGCTCTTTCTTGATGTGGGATAGCGTCAGATAACGCCTATGACAGGCTTTTAGCTCCAGCACAAGCTTACATAATTGCCATGGAGAATATAATGTCCTGTTACCAAGCCACGAGCTGTGTTTACCAGTGTTTTCCCTGCACTTGAAACTTCAAAGAGTCCTTGCAAGACTGGGGCCTAAATTAGCTACTACAAACAAAAGGGTTGGGAAAGGAAAGCCGGGTTTTATGGCTGGGGAAGCAGACAGGACAATGACTTCCTTTCACATGTATCTGTTGCCTCTCTTTGCACACACAGTTTCCAAGTGCAGCTTTCGAAGAGAGGCGAAATGAATGCTTCAGAGCATGAAGATCCTGAGGAGGGATCCAAAGTATGTTTAGACGGGACAGCTAAAAAGTAACTGCCTCAAAGCTGACAGGACCAGCATGGAGATCCCGTGTTACCCTACAGCTTGGTCCTTATTCAATGCCCTATCTTGGAAGTGGTCAGACAACCAAATGCCAAGCAGTTACACAGTCCTTAATTGGGATGGCTGCTGCTACCTGTGCAAGGTGAAATGGCACTGCTCGGAGCATGGGTTTCTTTATGAAACCCCAAAGGGTAAAAGCCTATCTCCCTACAGGGCAGTGGGAACTCTGCCCCTGACAGGAGTGGGTGCAGTGCTAGGACGGCAGTGCAGTTCAGAACCAATGGTAGTTTGGTCTTGCCCTCTTTGAAGGAAACATCTGCTCTCTGTCAGAGACATCTGCTCCATCCTCCACTCACACCTTGGCACTGGGGTTTATTCATGCAGAACTGCCCCCTACTCCCATGGCACTTGTGTCTGAGTGAAGACAGTGCTAAACAAGCTCACTTCATTTAATCCCACCCTCAATCAGCCCTACTTAAATAATCACATCACTAATGAAATATTAGCCTTGCCTTGAATAGCTGCAGGTATTTGCCTCCAGTGTGGTTGAGGCCTCATCGCGTGCCAGCCTACTTTCTACAGGCACCCTACAAAGCACAAAAAAAATTGCCTTTTCTGTTGATGACATCTACATCTTACCACTGTGCTAGCCTACAGTCAAGCTACAAAGATGAGTGAAATGTAATTTACACTGACAAAATTGTGAATAAAATTTACTCTGTCTTCCTACTCCCAGTAAATTCTCCAAGTCTTACACTAGGTAGAGTGTCTTCCCATATTTTTATTGTCTTCTAGATCTTGAAATGCATTATTTAACTGAGGAAACAGATCACATATGTCTCTAGCACAGAGCACAATATACGGTCATTTTATGGCTATGGGTATTTATATCTCCTGATGCATTTACTTATTCGCTTCCTAAAAAAGTTTTGAAATAAAACACTACTATGTAACTAGTTTAAGCAACACTGCCAGAGAACTTTTAAAAGCATAAAGTTTTGCTCTGAAAAGCCTATCAGTCTTGTTTTCATCATCTTTATTAGTACCATTTCCATGATGTTATCGACTAATTGTTTTAAACTTTCTAACTAATTACTCTAACAGTGGCATAATCAGAAATACACTTAAGTTTCTTTTTAACATCTGTATTTATTAAAAAAAAAGAAGTTATGTTTACAAAAGAAATTAGCCAAATTTGTTTTGAATCCACTTGAACGTAGCTCTTATTATTCAGGTTTTTTGGAGTTGAATGATCTTAGTGTTTGACGTCTGAAACTTCTGTGGCTTTTTGTCTAAGCAAAGAAAACAGTGATAATGGACAACTTCCAGCTGCAAACCTTTTTTTCTTTTTTTTATGACACTGTACATGTACAGGTTTTATTTTGATTAATGAAGACTAGTTTTTCCAAATTTCAACTTGGTGATGTCAAAGCAGGCATTTCTTAATGTAATGAAAGCAGAAGCTTTAGCCTTACAGGACATTTTAACTTGCGTTTCAAAGCCTTAAGCCCTAACAATCCTCAACCACCCACCCACACTCACTCACTTTTAACCCTTAAATTGCCATATGCAATAGAAATGCAAAAAGAAAACACTGAATGCTGCAAAAAGGCTTAACACTGCAATCCCCTGGGATTGCTGGTTATTCTTACATATTAGAAATTCAGGATAGCCGCTGACCAAAGCAGGCTTCTACTGACTTTATGGCATGGAAGGAAAAGCTCTAGACCAAGTCAAAGCTAACAGGGTAAACACATTTCCATGGGCCATATTTCAGTGCTTTATATGCCACTGATATAATTTTCAAGTTTGTAAGAGGGCAGTAGTTTCCACACTCTTGAAACTCCGATCCAAACGGTGCACTGCTACATTACCAAGGTGTTTGTCTTCATACGAGGCAGTGAGTTGTATCTTTCTACGAGAACTCAGGTTTATGCTATTTGGTGAAATATAACTGCAGATGGAAGAAATGGATGATTTTCCTTCATCATCCTCTTTTGGCAGCTGCTTTTTTGATCTGATCATTGGCCTTGATTTGTTTCCTGCTCCAGCCAGCATTCAGCTCTGCTCTGTAATTCCAAGCAGATGAGCCAGGGAGTCCAACCCTGCAATTACACCTCCTCTCTTTACCCTCTAACTTCAAGTCTCCCATTTCAACTTTTACATCTCAGATCACAGAGTTTAAAGAACACCTCTGGCGTCCTGTCAGGTCTGGCTCAGCTAAACATGTTTCTACGCTCTCTGGATCTCATAGCTGAGCTGTAAGAAGAGTGTAAAACCCCCTCCTGGAGATCAGAATCTCCTACTCTTTCTTTCTCAAAACAAAATATACCATCAGAAGCCCATGCTCTTTATTATTTATTAAATACCATAGTGTGTGCTTAGCACTTGTACAAACACGGAGAGAGACAATCCCCGCTTCACAAAATCAACCCCAGGAATACCTTTGAAATCCTTAACCCCAGCTCACAGATCTGCCACTGAATCCATGTAGGTCACTTGCATTTTAACAGCTAAAAAAAATTCCTCTTTTTACGAGCAAGCTTGGGGTCCTGAGAACTTTAACTGACGGACACTGGATGCTACAAAGGACTTCAGAATTACGAACACTCTTCAAAATTACGCTGTAACCGAGTAGCTTGAGTCACACTTTCAGAAGGATATCATACCCAGATTTTTCAAATCTGGCAGCCAAATGTTAGACATACCTAAGCAGCTCATTAAACTGCCTCCTTTTCAGAAGTTTCTATTGAAGAACACGGACTTTCTGGAAAGACAGGTTATCTGTTAAAGGGTCTAAGAACGAATTTACAGGCTAAACTTTAAAGTTTAAATACGCCGACTTTCCTCACTAAAATTTTGCCTAGTGTGCAGTTTCAGAGAGATGTCAGTCCAGGGCTAAACTGAGAGACTGTCAAAGCAGGACTGTGTGTATTAACACCCAAAATCTCTGCGCTCTGCAGCAAAACAAATTTAGATGGGGGCAAGACCCGATGCTGGCACGCTCTGCTGCCGAAGGCTTCCCAGGTGATACCTCCACGGCAAAAAACTTTTCCCGAGAAGAGGCGGAAGGCGGGCCCCGCAGGGTGTCTCGGCCGAACGGAGCGGAGATCGGCAGCGCCGGCTCTTACCCGGAGGCGAGTAAAGAAACTTAGTGTGAGGTGCCCGGACCGACCGCTGCATCCAAGCAGTCCCAGCAGTACAACACAATCCGCCGACACGCACTTAGGAGCGGCGTGCTGCTCAGGGGTGCCGCTGACACGGGGGGGCCAGGCAGAGCCAGCGGGGGCTGCCGCTTCCCATCCTCCGCCAGACCTCTGTCCCGCCCGGGCGGGACTCGGTGCCCGCGGCCACGACGGGGGAACGCACCCACCCACCCACCCGCGCCCCTCCGCCCCCGGCACCAAGGCTTTGGGGCTCCCTCGCGACCCAGCCGCTCTTCGGGACACCGGGACCATCCCGCGGGCCAGCCCCGCACTCACCGTGCAGCAGCAGGGCTGGGAACAGGTACCGCACGAGGCTGCCGTACGGGGCAGACATCTCCCCGCCTCGCAGCGCTCCTCGCCCGCTCCTGCGCTCCGGCCGCCGCCGCTCCCGCCGCGCCGCCCGCGCCTCAGCGCCGCCGCGGGCAGCCCACGGCCCGGCGCTGGGGGGCAGGCGGCTGGCGGGGCCGGGGGCCCACGGGCACTCTCCGGGGCCGGGGCCGCCGCCGCCGCTCCTCAGGGCTCCCGCCCCGCACAGCGCCGCGGACCCGGCAGGGCTCCGGCTCGATCGCCGCCGCTCGGTGCCCGAGGATGCCCGCTCCGCCGCCGCGTCCCGGATCGTCTTCGCGCAGCGCGCCGACGGCTCCGCTTCATATTTCCCCTTCCAGCAGGAGGAGGAGGAGTGGTCGGGAGGTGGGGACTCCTCCCGGGGCGGGTCGGGGGCGGCCCCGGCGCTGGGCTGGCGGCAGCTCCGGACAGCGCTCCCGGGGCGGGGGAAGGGGCGCTCGGGACCTGCCGGGCGGCTCCACGGGGGCGGGAGCGGGAGCGGGACGGAGCGGACCCCGTGCGGTGGGAGCACCGAGCTTCCCGGGGCTTTGCCGTCGGGCGGCGGGGGAGGTGTGCGTGTGGCGGGCTGGACATCGCGTGGGGGAGCGTGCAGGGGTGGTCTGTCCTGCCGCGGCTGCGGGCAGCGAGGTGCCGGCTGGGCTGCGGCTCCCGGGGCCGGAATCCCGCTTCCTTGGGGGTGCGAAGTGGGACTTTGCCACCGGGACCGTAAGCTGAAGAGAAGGAAAGTTGGTGTGTGTCCTCTCCTCGACAAGAAACCTTTGTGTGGTTACTGCTCACGGTGTAAAACCGGCATTTTAAAAGCTAAAAATGCATGTCAAGGATGCGTTTGGTGCTGCACTCCCCTGCACTCATCCCCCCATGTCTGTTGTTGATTAGTTTGTTTTTTTTCTCTAGTCTTAGGTCCTGGTCATGCAAACACGCATAGACTTAGGGTACATGTGAGTGACTTGTGCCTGACTTTAATCAAGGGACTTTTCATTTGTGATGTCCTCTGGCCAGGGACATAATGTTTTCCAGTTTATGCTTGGTATTGTGCGCTCAGCTGTAGGGCCTCATGGCAAAGAATGTGTAACAAATTGGAGGAAATGTTGAGAAAATCAACATAACTGTGTTTTGAACAGCTTAACTGAGCTGAAGTGTTTACACGCTGCATGCTTAAAAAGAAATACAAACAATGTTGATTCCTTCCAAGTCCCTTGAGACAGAAGAATAAACTTGATCTTCCTCGCTTATATAGGGAGGAAACAGAGACAGAAGCATGTAAGTGGTGAGTCAGAGTTGGTGCTCTGGTGCCTTGGATTCCCAGGGTTACGCTTGCACCTTCACTGCAATGTCTGTCCAGCCACAAAGGATGGCTTCCAGAGCACTTGGTGGTGATCCATACAAGCCTGTAGTGATCAGCTATCCTCTTAATGACCTGGATAGACATGGACAGAGAAAAGCAACATCCTTCAAGAAGCAGGTGTCTATGAACATGATCAAATAACACTGGGCAAGGCTGTAAAAATGCCCTTACCCCATGTTGTTTGCTCATCGCCATCCCATTCCTGTAGTTGCCACAGAGGTATTTGTCAGGCAAGTGTGTGAAGGGAGGTGATTCACGCTGTTGATGCAGTACATTTGGAAAAAGTGTTGTGTATCCAGATCAAAATTCTGATTTTGCCACTTGTAACAATCCTAAAATGGCAGAGGCACCCAAATAGTTTTTCTTTATCTGCAGGTTCAGTAAGGGAGTCAGATGCCGTGAGCAAGGAGAACAACGAAATCCACTCAAAATACGGTGCAAGCATTTGCATTTCTGAATCTTGCAGACCTGTGAGGTACTTCAGGTCTGCATGTGCTGGTTGCCTCTCCTAAGAGAAATTCCTTCCAGTAACATAACGCTGGGTGTGCAATTGGGTTTTACAAGGAGAAGGAAAAGGCAGTGTGTATGGGAAAGTGTATTGCCCTGTTGTTGGCCATGAGCACTACATTATTACTAAGGGGAACTGCCTGGAGGAAGAAGCCAACCTGAAGAGTCTCATGTTTGGCATGCACATGGGTAATATGGCATTTAGGAGGTCTCCTAATGTAACTCTCGTGCTATTTACCTGAATATAAAAGGCAGACCAGTGTCACTGTGAGCAGTAACGTTGGATTAGCAGTTTTGAAGTGTAATTGTGTAAAAGCAGCAACATCCAAAATGAGAGGTTTCTTAGAGGCACAAACTGTTTTGCCATGCCCAGATTGAGTAACATAATAATCTACAAATCTCGATGAGGCTGAGACTCGCCAGCAAAAAATTATTTCTTCCAAAAGGCAGTTATCCCAGAAGGTCATGGTTTTCCCCTGGGAGGTGATAGCCTCCCATGGCAGCATCACATACAGCTTTTCATAAGAGGAAAGGGCAATGCCTAATGCCTTTACTGCTCCACTGGACAACTTGGTAAATTAGGCTCTGCTTGTGATTTATTATCAGTGCAGCTTCAGATGTGGTAATGAAATAAAATGAAATCAATACCCAATGGTACATTGTTTTCTCTTTTCTTTTCTATTTTTCTTTTTTTTGTGGTGTCATTTAAAGGCTATGTGCTTTTTTCAGCCTGATGGACGTTAGTTTTTAAAATATACTCAGTCCTACTTGTTTTCTTTCTGTGTCCCTGTTCAGAATGTGCTGTAATGGGAGGCAGTGACAAATGACAGCTCTCTGCACTTTGATCTAGGCAGCATGTCACATCAGTACTCATTAAAAATGGCATTAACCTATCCAACCGTGACTTTCTGAACTGGGGTTCCTAGGGTGTACACCTAATTTAGGTATAATGTAATGTCTTCACAAAGGCATTTCTCATGCATATTCTCAAAAATGCCATAGAGGTCAAAGCATTTCAACAGAGGAAGTAGTCAACAGAAGTTTGCACAGAAAGGAGCTGTTTTGAAAAAAACAACCAATGAACCCGGAAGCTGATGGGAAATGTACTTTGTGGCTGATGCACTTCTGCAAAAAGTGTTAAAATAGCATATTCTCAAAAATACCAGAAAGGCCAAAGCATTTCAAGAAAGGAAGTCATCAACAGAAGTTCGCACAGAAAAGAGCTGTTTTGGGAAAAACCCCAAACCTACCAAACCCCAAACTTGATGGGAAATGTACTTTGTGGCTGAGGCCCTCTGCAAAAAGTACTAAAATAGGAAGAAAACGAACTTGTTGGACTTGTTGTGTGACACTTCAAAGATCTAGGCATATCAGCATAGCACTTGTCTAGGTAAAGTGCCGACTGGTTGGCTGGCTGCCAATGCCAATCTGGTGGTGAAAGATTCTTAAAAGAGGGAGAGGATGGGAAAGAATGGAGCCAGTGAGTGTGTGGGACACTTTATGCTATGGAGAAGAATAGGATGGGGCAGCACAGCTATGATTTGCTAATGGCTATATTATGTTTTTAAAAAGAAGGGACATAAAGATTTATTGCAAAGGAGTGGAGTGACTAATTTGCAAAGAATCGAGTGTCTGTCAGATTTCTGTTTGTGAACTGCCCATGGCAAATTAATCAAAATAAGTAGAGAGAAGTTTTTCTACATGTCCAGCTTGATCAAACAGCTTGGAACCTGTTTGATACAGAGAAAGATTCACTATGTGGCTTCTTATTTTGGCTTCAGGTGCTTGAGGGAGAATTTAATCTGATGATGTAAAAGAAATGGCAATTGGTTTGTTTCTCCTTTCAATCTGGGCTGAAAACACCATAGTTTATGGGATATAGCAGTAATGATGTTTATCCATTACTTCTTCTATTGGTTTTAAATATCTAGAATAAGGTCTTTAAGCTGCTGGTTTTTTTCTTATTCTTTGCTAAAAGAGTAACTGAAAGAACTTCTGGCAATACTTTCTAGATGTTTGGCTCCTAAATTGTGCAGCCCAATTCACTTTCCCCTATCAGAGATTTGATCTTCAGTGCAGCTACTGAAGCCAGTGGAATTTTATGATTGTTTTAAGGGATGCTTGATTCTGTGTTTAGTTTTGTACCTGTGGTAATGCTGTCCTGGAAACTAAGGCTCTGAGATGGTGCAGATTACCACAGAGGTCTATCCTTTATTGCTCTTCCTTGTTTAGGTAGATAATTAGTCTGAGAAGTATGTTTCGGAAATGAATTTATTTTAGTAATCAGAGACACAATGCACATGTTGAACACCTGTTACCTGGTAACAAACATAGAAAATACAGACCAAGCACAGTAAAAATGAAGCTATTGTGGCCATTGTCAAGATAGGCTCTTTCCCCTCTCTTGTTTTTCAAGTACACACAGAGGTGTGCATACACATTAACACACAGAACCCATCTGCTAGAGCAGACTTGCTGGTTTCACAAAAATGAAGTTGCTTGTCTGAATAAGGTTTTTTTTTTTTTTTAGCTTTCCTAGGATAGTTTAAGAAGTAGGTGGAAATAAAGGTATAAAACAATATAAGAGTAGACCCTGCAGAGCTTGGGCCATCCCAGACAAAAAAAAAAAAAAAAATCTAAAGAAAGATGTAAAGAGGTCAAACATAGCAAATGGCTTTTCATAAAATAAGCTCTCTCCTTCTCTCTTCCCCACTTGTTTCTGGCATTTAAAATGTGCTTGTGATTTGAGTGTTTAGAGGCAAAGAGGAACAAGAGGAACTTCTCTGTGTAGAATTACTTTCCTACAACCATGAATTTCATGGTGCTGTTGCTGCAACCAGAGCTTGAGGGTCAGGTCTGGCTCCCAGTGAGCTTGGCTGGAGTTTTTCCATTGACCAGAGCAAGGGATTGATCAGGTCTTGGATGAGGCTGTTGGAAACACCAACTGGAACAGCTAGTGCTCTTATGTTGACAACATTCATCTGGAAGCACAACAAACAGGGGCCAAAGGTATTTCTTCATCCAGCATATGGGCAGCCATCCTAACCATCTGCAGCACTGCCATCCATTCATGGCACTCACATACCATGGAAATGGGTGAGGTAAAAATGTCTCCATAAATGTTGTTTAAAGCTTCTGTTGTTTGCACAGTGGCTTTGTGGTGCTGTGACTTAAGAGAAAGAAAACAACCTCAAACAGCTAAATCTTTGAATATGTCTTCTTGCTCTGAAGTGCTGTGCAACTCATCAGAGAAATAATGATTTCGATTGCTGAAGACAAAAGAAAACTTCTAGAAAAATTTAAATGCACATACAGTGTTATTCATTGCTGCTTATATTTTGTGAGACTGAAACTGAACTTTGATTTTGATTAATTTCTTAGAGAAAATGGAAGTTCTGGCAATTATTTATAAACTATCTAGAGAAGCACATTACATTTCCAAGCTGAAAAATGGAGTAATGTGATCTGCCAAACTTGTGTTTAAGAGTCTCAAGTAGCATCTAATGCACCTGGGAGCCACTTTCTTAGTTTTTATTCTTCTTATAGCCCTTTTGGGGCCAATGCTTCTCCAGGTTAATAACATCCTTTGGGAAATGGCATTTTCATCCCTCACAGAGCACTGCCCGTGGTCTTCATTTCACTTGGCAAACTTTTGCAGGAGGGGATGGACGAAGAGTAGGAAACTAAACCTGTTCCAGACAACCCTGTTAAAAATAGAGCTGTTCCCTAGTGAGGGAAGGAGGAAGCTCTCCTGCCCTTCTGACCACATCTGAGCCATGTGGCCAGCTGCACTGGGTGGAACTTGAGTGTTGCCTTGAGGGAGCAGGTGGAAAGTCTTCTTTCATGGTTTTGTTCAGTGTTTGTATTTGGTGGTGAGTTTTCTTGGAATGTGCCTTAGATGCACAAATGGCCAAACAGAAATTGAAAGTAAGGCCCTGTCTCATAGTGCCCCTGGGTTTTTGCAGCACTGCTTTGGTCAGCTTATATCCAGTGTCATTCTGGAGCTAGGGTTGGTTATTTCTCAGTGTGATATTACAGCAGCCACTTTCAATCTTGATCTTGAATTGCAGGTATGACAGTCCTGGTGTTCTGCAGATATCTCAAACATACCCACACTGCAGGCAATTTTTCTTTGTTCATTACAAAGCTGACTTTTGTTCAAAGCAGTCACTGAATTTTAGATTCAGGCTCTCAAAATCACTCATATGTTCAAGCTCAAGTGCATTTTATGACAGCTCCTTCCCAAAGGGGGCTAACCAACACCTTTCAGCAACAACATACTGAAAGTGTCAGCATGGCCACCAAGGGCACAGCTAGCTCAGAAAAAATGTAGAAGCATTTGTTTTCCCAAGTAGTTTGCAAATAAGGAGGAGGAAAAAAAGTAAGCAGCAAGAAGTCTTGGGAAGTTATGATTTCTAGTCTTGGCAGCTGGTGTGGAACAGAGGCCTGGGGCAAACCTCAGCTCTAGTTTGATGTGCAAAGCCAGTGCAAACCACTTGGTTTCTCAGGGCCTCAGTTTCCCCAACAGTGGGAAAAAAGAACTAATCTGTGGATAACAAAATGAACTAAAAGGAATTCTTGTACAGTAAGAAGTGTAACTAATGGTGGGAGTTCACCCGCAGATAGAATGGCATCAACATGGCTTTAATAAGAAATATCACAGGTTGAGGTTGGAAGGAACCTCTACAGTTCCTCTTGTCCAACTTCTCTGCTCTAGCAAGGACAGCCAGAGTCAGTTGCCCAAGACCATGTCCAGATAGCTTTTGAATATCTCCAAGGTGGGAGACTCCATAACCTGTACAGAAAAGCCTCTATATACATTGTCTCAGGGTATTCCAAATAACTGCAGTAAGTTTTGAATCCTTCCATCATTTCCATCTATTTACCAATGTAAAATATGTGTTATATACATATATTTGTATGGGTGATGTATGTACATATACAGTATGTACATATGTATAAAATATGTCTATTTTCTATATGCATAAAATCTTTGAAACATCTGGATAGTGCATTATCCATGCATATGTGCTTCAAGTCCATATGCAGCCAGCCAGCTTGCTGACTGCCTGAATTAAACTGCAGCCTTCCCAGACAATTCTGTCTGCAGCTCTAAGGTGTTCTATAGGTTACCTAAAAGCTGCCAGGTTGTGTAGGAAAACTCTTTATGTGCTCTCTCTTCTAGGGGAGAAGCTTCAAGTTTCTCAGAGCAGTGGCTAAATTACAGTGTTAGATAAAAAAAGCAGAAAATAAGAAGGAAAAGAAAGACACCAACCAGATGAATTCTGGCTGATTTCTTTCTTCTCCTATGTCTGTGCTTGGTACAAGAAGTAAGACTGTAACAGCAAGGGGTTTGTAAGACAGATCTGTGTTTTCTGTGGCTGATGCTATTTAAGGTCTAGAAAATAGCTTGCAAGTACCTGCTTATGTTAGCAAAGGGCTGCTCTGTCCCTTTTTGTGTCTTTGCCTGTCACAGACAGCTGTTCCAAGCAGTTGCATGGTCTCTGTGTCCTGAGGATCACAGAATCACAGAATTGATTGGGTTGGAAAAGGCCTTTGAGATCATCAAGTCCAACCAAATGGCACACATTTCTTCCTGCAATGGAAGGAATAACAGCAGGGCAGATACCCTCTATCCCTATCCCACCCCCTGTTTGTGGTCCTGGGAGTTCCAGCACCCCTTTCCCAGCCCTCCTTTCAGCCCCTTCTCTTCGCACTGCTTCCTGGCCTTGCACCAGCAGGGATCATGGACCTGTGGAGAGTTGTAAAACACACCTGGCAAAAGGGACATACTCATAACAGTGTTGTCTTGTGTGGTGTGGGGCTGGGCATGTGAGATGCTCCAGGGGAGAAAAAGAGAGCAGAGATGTGGACCATGGAGTAGTAGCTACGGTGTGCTGACCCTTGCACTGCTGTTTCTCTGTCAGACACATGTGTGCACAAATAAACACCCCACATGCAGGTGACCTGAGGAGCTGTTTTTCCCATTGGAATAATCGCAGCTACTCCAATTATAAGCACACATGTGTGCAACTTACTCCTGGCAGATAACTCAGTGATTGTAAAGCTATCAAGTTACTAAAAATATCCCCTTCAGCCTGCTCTTTAATTACTGAACTGTTTCCCATCACATTACAGGAAGAAAAAGTACATTTGGTAGTAATTGTCTGACATGAAGCAGTCTACACAGAGTTCTCTGCTCATCATGCAAGTGTGGTAAACTCCCTGAGATATTTTTAAAGGAGGCTTTTACAGAGGTTGCCTCCATTGTGAATCAAGGGGCAGACAGCTGCTGCTGGTGTTTTCACTTTGGTCTCTCCCAGATCTGGAGGAATCTGATGTGGTCAAAGTGAGCAGCTGGTAGGTGAGTCTGCACTGATGAAGGTCCTGGGAGCAGAATTTTCTTCTGAGCATTGCTGTGTGTGAAAAAGGAGCAAGCAGCCTGTGATGAATGGAACTCCTTAGAAGGAACAGGAAGGGGTGAAATTCAAATCCATGTATGTCTTGTGGATTTTCATTCTTCCTCAGGGGGCACTGAGAGACACAAGCAGTGAATGGGAGCAAACATTTCACTTAGAGAGTGTAAAACAAAATGTCTTGCTCTAGCTACTGTCTCCTTTTATCATTGTGTATTATGAATATAGACAGTAACATGGCTACTGGTTTCTGGCAATTCCACAGGCTCCACATTCCTATGGGCTAATATGGACTGTATAGGAAGGAATATGGGAGGAGAGGAAGAGGACTACAGATGGTTGGATGTAAAGAACCCTCTGCGAATTGCTCCACTACTCTCAGGCTCTCTCTCGTTGAACATTAAGATTGGGAAACCAAGAACTCGAAAGAAGTGAATTTGGTAGCTCACATGCTTTCTTCCACGGTCGGCCATTTCCAAACTGTTGCTACTCATGTCGTTACTGTCTGACATGAGTCTGTAGCTATCTATGAACTTCCCAAGCCTTATTTGATGTGCTTATACTTGGTTTTGGGCATGTTAAGTATAGAAGCTTGCTCTGAAGAGCTATGCATTCCTTATTCACTGGCGAAATGCCCTGGATATAAGCACTGGGAATGCTTCATAGTGTGATAAGCAGGAGAGCTCGTATCCCAGGAACAAAGAGATGCACAGCAGTCCCGAAATAAAGGATGGCAATTAGCCTGCATTTTGCCAGCCCAGACTACCCACTGTGGTCCCTTCCAACCTTACCCATTATGTGATTCTGTGATTCCTTGATGATGGCAACAACATTTATCCTTTTACTTATTGGATTTTTTTTTTTTTTAAATTTCCCAGGAAACCTCTATCACCAAGTACCAGGTTGTTCCAGGTTTTATCCAGGTTTATACAGTTCAGAAGTTTTCTACTGCAGTCAGTGGGAGTTTCACCTCTGATTTCAACAGAAGTGGGGTAGGTCGTAGGGCTAGTGACAAACTCTTTATAGTTCAGTCTGAAAGCAAGTGCAAACAACTGAAAGAAATGTCTTAATAATTTGCATGTTGAAACTTACATTGCATAAATGTGCCATTAATATCATTAATATCTTCCTGGAGATAAGATGCAATGAACTTCTTTGAAGATGAATTGCTCAACTCAGCCCTGGCATTACTTCAGTGGAATCTCACCCACTTCTGACAGTGATTGATTGCGTCTGGAGCACTTTCCTCTGGGAGTCCAAGATGTCTATCTTTTCAAATCCACGCAATCTAACATCAGAGAACTCAGAAGCAGGACTCTCAAGTTCCAGTACTAGCTCAGCCATGAACTAGCATTATGCTGGTTATCTCATTTAATTTCTGTGGGCCTTGGCTTAATCATAAATCTCACAGGCATACTTATTTCTTGCAAAACTTACCAGAATCTCACTTTGAAAAGTGTACTCATGTAAAGTTTAAATATCCACAAATTAAATGCTTCTAAAATTATTTGCAAGCAGAGGAGGAGATTCATTCCCACAAAAAGGAAAAGAGGAGATGTTCCCTGAGGCTGTTGTATAAATTTTTAGTTGTGTCTAATATGGTAGAATAGCAAAGAAATTTTCTTGGTGTGGTTGTTTGCAGCAGAAAGGAGGCTCTGTCCTCAGCTTTCTCAGTTGTTGTA
Source organism: Lichenostomus cassidix (assembly GCF_008360975.1). Lineage (NCBI taxonomy): Eukaryota > Metazoa > Chordata > Aves > Passeriformes > Meliphagidae > Lichenostomus > Lichenostomus cassidix. Next base: position 100,259,580 of record NC_139482.1, on the reverse strand, counting down.
TTGGTGTTTGTCTGTGTATAAAAAAGTTAAAAGCATTACTTCTGTAGCAGAAGTGGCAACAGTCTAGGCTTGAGCATGAGTTGTGATGGGCTGCATTTAAAATTTGTCACATTTGACATGGAACGAAAAATTCTCTGTATAAACGTTAGTTTCAGAAAACAATGCTGACATTGTAATCCTTTATGTTAAGGGAACACCTGGGCTTCTTTAACCCACTTTTATGCCTCCTTGATGTTGGTTGAGATCTGTTTTGTGTCTGAAATGGCTTGAAGTGTTCGTTTTCAAAGTCCTAAGTGTTTTGGAATCTTTGCATCTTGCCTCTAAGAAGGTATGAATGAGAGTGGGAATGGGCACATTTCTATTAAATTTCAATGAAATCTGCCTGTATTGCAGTAGTGCAACATGGAGTAGAGTCCTCTGCTTTTTTACCTCCTCTCTTTTCATACCTTGACTTTATGTTGTAAATGCTCAAGCTCCTTTTTCTCTCTGTGATGGTAACACCAAAGGACCCGTGGTCTAACCCAACCTCTTGCTTAACAGAAGGGCTTTAATTAATAGTGCAGTCACTTGTTGCTGAAGTTGAAGGAACCATGATTTATCTAAACAGGCTCAGTTGGACAGAGCAAAGACAATTCAAAACATCCACAGGCAAAAAACCTGTTTTATTATAATGGTAGAGGGAGAGGCACTTAACACTTAGAGAGATGTGTTAACAAGAAAAGTTTTATAAGCTGTTTGTCAAAAAATATTTATCTGCTGGTGAAGGACACTTAAAAATTGCTGCAGCTGAAGAAATGCTAGGTAGAATGGGGTACAGTTTATTATACAAACTGTACTGTATTCTTCTATTACTATTTCTCTTCTGCATCTGAATATTAGTGTTTAAATACTTAAAGTATATCTTAATGTCTACTCATATGTATATATACATACAAACATACATACATACATACATATATATATACACACACATATATATATATACGTATTTATGCCAAATCCTTTTATGTCAGAACTGTAGATTGTGTCACAAGATTAAACAGCTTGATTTTGTAAAACTAAAATAAAACATCTGTTTGGAAAGGCCCTGGCATTGTAAGAAATTTTTTGCAGGCTGGATCTGCATTCAATGAACATTATCCCACATAAGTTTTTATAATTATTTCAACTCAAATAATCTTATCAGAAACTGAAGCTAGAGGATCTGTTGAACTTTAGCAAAGGCTTCTCCTGAGCTGCAGTTGTTAAGTTTGTGTAGCTTTCTCTATGGTAGTCCGTTGTTTTCACTGGCTTGTAATTTTCTGAGCTGCTTCAGTCAGCTCCCTACTTTAAGGTGAAATATGTTTTTCAAAGATTTAAGCAAGAAATTATTAGCTTTTCACCACTTCTGTAAAATGCAATCGAAAAATCTTGCCTTACTTACTGCAAAATCCTGCCTGTGAACCTCATGAAGAGGCCTGAGGCTAAAACAGGGGATCTGAGGATCATAGGCCTTCTTATACAAGGGAACCAAGCATCTTTAAGAAATAGTTATTAAACACACAGAAAAATGTGACTCTATCTGAGGAAAAAAAGTTCGTGAGAATTAAAAAAATAATCTACATTATTTATCCCAGGTCTTACACTCAGGTCTTGGTACCCAGCTTTCTGGGATGCTCAGCACTGTTATGTCTGCAAGTCATCCTTGCTTCTCAGACTGAAATGATTCCAGATTCTGTTCAGTTCTGTTTCCTGGTGAGCAGAGGATATGTTTACCCATCTGGGACAATCCCTTTATGATCTACCCGGGAAAAACACTTTGTAATTGCCATGCTTTCTTACTGCTGTTGATACAGATTGGCTGCCTGATGTACTGCTCAGCAGCAATGGAGCAGCACAGCGGGTGGAGGTCTGCTTCTCCTCTGGAAATCAGATCACTTCATGTTACACCATAATTTCTCAGTCCTTTCTGTATTCCTCTCAGATAAGATAGCTCAGATTTGAATGCTTGCTCTGAGAGCAGGGCAAGGACAAAGAAAACTGTTGTCTTTTCATCAACATACCACAATCTGTGTCACTGCAAAGAAACACAGGCTCTGAAAAGGAAAGTTTCTTTACTTTATCTGCTTGAGTAGAATTGAAAGCAGAAAAATAACAGATTGCAGTTGTGAAAAATTGCACAGTTCTCCAGCTATAATTGTCCCCCAGTGAAATGCACACACTGGGAAGTGAGTGATCCCGTTCTGCGGGCATTTCAGCATGGAGCAGGCTGGGTGTCAACGCCGTGTGCATCTGCCTTTTGCAAATGGGCTCAGTGAGGCGGAGGGACTCTTGCAGCCATTCCCACTTTGTATATCTCCTTTTGCATGGCTTGTTGCACCCTGCCTCGGGGCCTTGGAAAGATCATCATTTGTAAGCAGCTCCAAGCTCTTAGTGATCTCCTGTGATACCAGGAGTAAGGCTGTACACACAAGTCAGTCTTCCACACAAGGCTGTGGATGCAATTATGTTGGATAGGTCCTGGACCTTTTGGTTATAGAGATATAGAGGAAAGAAACATGAACAGAAGCTTTTAGAAGAGCAGAGGTCTAAAAATATATCATATTGGTCTACACATGCAGGTGGGTGTCCTTTAACATCATTATGCATCCAAATAATTGCATGAAGCTTCCAAGGTTTGCCCTCCTATCCCTACTCTCATATTCCCTCAACCACACAGACTAAACAATCAAAGTACAGAATTGCTGTTTTTCAATTTTAGGCCCCCTTCTTTGCCATATGCTTTGTGTTTTGGTTAGGCAACTGGCTAAGACTTTAGAGGCTGCTTATTAGTATCCATGTGGATGTAATTTAACTGTCTTTTATTCCAGTCATGCTTTTATTTGAAATTTTAAAAGATAGTAGTACAATACTAAAAAGAAACAAAGGAAAATAATTTAACACGTGATCCCTTTGAGAAAAGACAAATTATTCTATGAAATGGTGGACCACTGTGCAAAATAAATCAGACTATTAAAGAATAAGAACTAAAAAAGAGAACCAATGAATACTAAGTATCAGTGTCCAACAAATAGTAATCTACAGACTAGGCACCACAGACAAAATTTAGGCTCCATTTTTGCGTGTGCTTTTGTTCCTGGATAGCCTAAAATTTATGGGAATTGTCTGTACCTGTGTCTGGAGGATGTGGTTCTGTGTGAACAGCTCTGCAACTTGGAATAAAATGATGTATCCATTTCACTGTTAGAGCTGTACGTAAGTGGCACTAAAGCACTGAATTAAATTCAATCAGATTAAAATGTTTTGGTTAAGGAGTAGGTAAACCTTATCATGTACCTTCAGGAAAAGATGAGGCACACCATAAATTTTCATGCACGTACTCTGCAGGTCAGGCAGCTAAATTAATTTTGAGTGAGGTCTGTTGCCTGTCTTTGTTAAGTGTATTGGATCCAACAGTGGGGCACATGTGCTTTTAATGCGGAATGAAGCAAGATCCCATATCCACATAGTTTGTTTCTGATGAAATCTCATCTTATACGTTTGTAAACATCGCTATTTCCCTCCTGGAAGCTCCTAACATTGTGCATAATTTCATCAATTTCTTGCATAACCATTTCTGACAGCAAGTACTCGGGCATGCAGCACATGCACACGTAGCGTTTAGCGAGGCCAGCATCAGCCCTGCTCTCATGAAAGGATGGATTTGCTTTTGCTAATGGAGATTTTGGGCTATAGAGTGGTCAGCACACGTGGAAGGAGCAGAGCTGTGCCTGTTGGTGGGATACAGGCAGTCCCCTCATGGCACCCTCCTGGGGAGCCCTTCCTGGGGCTGCCTGTCCCTCCTCTGTGGCTGCTGGCACCTCGGGGGCCAGGACTACCCTGCCCTCGTGGTGGGAGCTGGGAAGTTCAGCCCAGCCTTCCTGGAGATGGGGTCTGTAATTTAACAAACAGGTCCTGAGATAACTGAGCTGGGTTTCCTTGTTTTGAATGCTTGTTCCCATCTGGGACAACAGTTGCTTCTTCTGGCCAGCACAAGTTGCTCTCTGGTTACCTGGTGATCCTGACCAGGGAACTGGTCTGCCCAAAAAATGAACACTCCTCAGATCAGGCACATTTTAGCTTGAGGAGATCATGCCTACACCAGTGTAGTGGTGGGAAGGACTGGCCAAGGGTTAGGTGGTGTCCCAAGGGACATTTTCTTTTGGAAGAAAGAAGAGGAATGTGGAGCACCATGAGTCCTGGAGTGCAGGGAGCTCCGGGTGAAATAGACTTACAGTGTATCTTGTAAGTTACATTTTAAACAATTGTTGTTTAAAATGTTATGTCATCAGTTTTCCAGAGTTGAGTATAGAAAGGTAAAAAAATATTGATTGTATTTTTTATCTCTTTTTATGACCTTTTCCATTTCAGTGAGAAGGAAAACATAAATAAAGATAACAAAGAGAAGATCAGGACTTTTCTTGTCCTTTTGAAGTGGCAAATGTCAAAGCTTTTAAAGGCAATAAAAAAAGGGATCATTTGGGATTGTTTAAAAAACACAAACATCAAAACTCTATGTTTACAAAAATCACATTTTTTTGATGGAAGAAAACCCTATTTAATTGAAAAAATGCCTGCCATCACGTTGACTGAATTATACAATGGTTTGGTGACAGTTGCAGAAATGAAACCCATAAAATTTAGTTCTCCATGTCAAGCAGGCCACACTGTCCCATACTTTTCCAAGCAGAGCTAATTTTTAGTGCAGGATGTCTCACTAGCATGAAAGGCCTATTTTGAGGGCTTTTTGAAAAGTGCACATTTCAAATGAGTCTAGGATAAGTGTTACTGACCCTTTTAAGGCTGAATATTTATTAACTAAGCCCAGAGGATTTTTAGCTTGACCCTGTCAAATTTAGCAACAAGGATTGTTGTTGGATGTTCTGTTGTTGCTGCATTGGTGTTTTTGCTTTCAGTGTGTATAAATAAATTTAAAAATCTCTTTTTTTGAACAAATGGTGGAATGTTTGCATGTAAGTAAACAAGACAAAAAGTTCACAAGCTCTGAATTTTTAATCACACTTGGACAAGCTTGAAAATAGCATAGTTCATCTTGACAATCAAATGTATTTACTTTTTTCCTCCATAATATCTGAAGCTTTCTCTGAAATAAAATTTTTTTACAGTCTTTTATTTTCCTTGGAGGACAAGGTAATCCAATGTAGCTATTGAAATATCATAAATGCATTTATACTTTACATCAATAAACCAGGATTATTTTAGTTTTTTGTTTGTTTGTTTGTTTGCTTGTTTCAGTTTTTGTGCTGTTTAATTATTTTGGGGTTTTGTTGGTTTCTTCTATTTTTTTTTAAATTGAAATATTTTGCTTTGGCTTTAAATTTACAGATTGGCTTCAGACCACCTATCTCTTGACCATTCTTCTCTGGCAAGCCATGCTGATTAAGGGCCCAGACCTGGGGCATCAGGTGTTCTATGGATTAATTTATCCATTTTCATTACGCCGTCTGCACTTTGCAATGTAAATGTCAGCGTCTGTTTGTCACCCAGCTTGTTCAGTTCCCCTGAACTTCAGTATGATTGTGGTTCCTTATAAATTGCTGTGATGTTCCTGAGATGACTCCACAGAAGATTTATGTCCAGAAAGGTCCTCCTTTGTGGGAAAGAGGAAGGACAGAAATGTTGCAAGCAGGGTGCTGAAACCAAGCTGCTGTTCTCACAAGAAGAGGGTTGGCAGATAACTTGGGTATGAGATGGTTTAGATGCTAACAAAAATCTGTCACTGGAAGTGGTTTTCAGCATCAGAGAGAGAAAGTAGGACTGTAGGAATGGCAGTGCTGGTAAGACCAGACAACTACCTAACCTAGGGTCCTCTCTGGTGCTGGTGAGCCATGGATGGCCAGGTGAAACAAGAGTAGGACTTAGTGAGAAGTGCTTGCCTGGTGTGCTCTTCTGCCAGCCAGAAATTTAGGGCTCAACATCCCTTGAGCTGGAAGTTGCATCTGTACAATGCAGCAGTCCCCTGCATATCTTTGTTTCCTGAATTTGTGTGGCTGTTTTTTGGAAGAGCTGGTATCCACAGCCTCCTGAGGAAAAGTGCTCCACAGTTTAATAACACGCTGTGTGAAGAGCCTCTGCCTTCCCTTTGTTTTCCACCTGCTACCTTCTCTCCTCACACTGTGCCCCCTTTCCTGCCCTGAGGGGACAGTGCTCCCATTGTGCCCAGTTTGCTCCCCCCGTGACACATGTGTGTGATTTATGGACCTCTGTCCTACCCCCACTCCGTCATTTCATTTCCAGTCTATTCTGTTTAGTGATTCCTGGTGGGGAAGCTGATCCACACCTTTGATCATCCTTGTGACCTTTTCCTGAACCTTCCTCAGTTCAAATATATCCTTTTTGGCGTCAGAGGAACAAAACTGCACAGGGTGTTGAAGGCACAGTCACATGAGAAATAATGCAGTGGCATAATAGTAACAACTTTTTGGTCTTTTCTTTAAAAACTCCACTGTTTTATTTTCTTTATTGATGGATTCTTGCTACACAACTGGTATTTATGTGACAATATCCACATAAAGGATTGTACTCTAGAGGGATAATTGTCTTAGAGACCATAATTTTATATCAATCTGGAGAGCTAGACTAGACCAGCCTAGCAGAATTGTAGCAATAAAAAAAAAAATTCTTTCAAGAAAAACAGGACAGGATGTTTGTTTTTTTTTTAAATCCAGAATGAAAATAAACATTTCTAGTGCAATTCACCAAAAATTCTCCTTTCACATTTAAAAAAAAGTTTTATTTGAAACTTTTCTTTTTTGTCTGTCTTAATTTTGTAAAGAAATATTATAGTGGTTTAGAGATGATTCAGAAAAATTCAGGCCTGGAATCTTATATTCAAGCCTTGCAAAAGACTTTGAACTAATGAAATAATATTAATCTGGAAGACCATAATGAGTGTTTGCAGCGGAGATTGTGCTGAGCAAATCCTTGGACTTCTTTGATTATGTCAATGAAGTGGTCAGTGGATAAATTAAAATGAGTTAATAAAATTTATTTAGGCTTTGAAAGACCTTTGACAGCAGCTATTAAAAAATTAAATAGTCACTGGCTAAAAGTCAAAGAGCTGTTATTACTGAAAAAGCAGGAAGGAATCAATTTCTATCAGTGATCAGTTTTCATTATTACAAAATCCTTAGAGCAGGGTCTGACAAATTTCTGTGTTAGGGCCAATGTTTCGTGTATATAATAATAACTTGGAAAGGATGGTAAGCCCAGAGGCAATAAGTCAGCAGATGGCCCCCAAATAATTTAGACTAGTCAAGATGAAAGAAGTAGATAGGAAAACGAAAACTGGGAAAAATTTGGTGAAGCTTAAGAAATCCAGGTAAATTAACTATTCATAGCAACTGAAGCTCAGTGTAATTAATAAATGCAGTATTAGTTATAAAAACAGTGGATAAATACAGTGCAAATGCACAGAAGTGTTCTGTACACTGTAGATAGTTCTATGTTACAGCAGCAACTCAAGAAAAACATTGAAAAATATCTGCTCAGCATGTAGCTACTATGCCGCTACTAGTAGCATATGCAGTAGAGAAAATCCTACCCCAACAAGAAATAGAAACTATTCATGTAGTCAAATCACTCCTTTTAAATTTGAGAAGTCCTTGAACCACACTGGTTTGGAAGACAAAACATTCATAAAGAACATAATTTTGAAGATGTTGCTTCCCTTTGCATAATTACAGTCTTGGTAGCAGCTAGAAAAGCGTTCTGACTGGTGAAAACCATGACTTTGACTAAATTAGGTTAATTATCATTATAAGCTGTTTGAAGACTATGAAGATAACTATCTTTTGGTGTACCAATGCTACCTGTAAGTTTGAGAAAGTTTTCACTCACAGGCCTAATTTACTTAAGACTTGTGGACTTGTTTCTCTTTTGTGACTGACCTGTGTAGTAATATAATCCTGCTGATTGTCAAGTTAAGGGATAAAACCCATTTAAAATCTGTTTTTTCTCAATATGCAACTTTGTGCATTTCTGCCTTGCACAAGCATTTGAGCTAGTTAAACCCAATATAATAAATTTCCAGAAAAAGCAAACACAAAGGAGGAAAAAGCAGCTGGGAAACATTTGTTTAGAAAGTTGATCAAATATTTGCACACATTTTTTCCCCCCCCGCTAGTATTCACTTTCCTGTGTAGGCACAGAGGTAGTTACTTCTTTATGTAGGCAATACTTTTCATGTAGATAATTCCAACCTGTTTTGCAAACAACAACCAACACATAACTTCAATTACATTGGTGTCAGCTGAACTGCACTTGCCTGTGGTGTGAGGTAGACACTGCATACCAATTAGAAGCAACCTCCCCTAGTTTTGATAGCGTGCCAATATTGTATCAAAGAGGCAAATGAAATGGTAAAAATAGAATTTGACCAGCAGACTTGAATCAACACTTTCATTGCAATGAAGAACATCCTAGATCTTTCTGTGACTACAAATGGCAAGGTGCAGCACTTCAGCCAGACCCTCTGAGTGATTCACTGGGTCAGTCAGGGATTGCAGCACTCGAATTAGAAGATTGTTAGAAGTCCTGTGGTATCTTGCAGACTCCTTCCAGCTTTTTTTAATATCAAAGGAGGTATGTAAGGCGTCAGAGAGCAGTCACTGTGGATCATACACGGGGTAGTCGTGAACTGCTGCCTGTCGTTCCTTTCTGTTTCTTTCTTCTGCTCAGGTAGATTTGCTGCAGCTTGAATCAAATGGATTCCATTTGTCAGTTTTCAGGGTTGATGCAGTATCTTACCTTACATCTTGATTGACTTTTCACTCTGTGCTTTTTGCTCTGCAGCTGCTCAAAATTCTTTACTGTGAGTTGTCACAGATGCAGACTTTGACTCACATGCTTGCAAAGTGAATCAGTGGCAACATCTGTTCCCCCAGAGGGATGGGTGAACCAGCCTCGAACCACCCACAGAGGTAGTGCCTATGGAAGCTGGTATTTCCTGGCTTGCATTCTGGCAGGCATGATCATTAAGGGGGAAAAAAATCAATCCATGCTTCTGTGCCTTTGTGTGTAGGTGTGAAGATCTCCCCCGTATTCAGAAAAACAGGGTCAGAGAGAGGGAGTCATGAGGCATTACTACTAACAGGCATCTGAAATTTCCAGTTGACTCCAAGGTTCCCTATATGGTTGTTGCAGTCAGAGATGGCATTTTTGATGTGTGGCAGATGTACCAACACACTGCAAGAAAATATTTGTTATTAAAACAAAAACATTTTGTAGGATGTGTTTTCCCTCTGTTGCTTTAGTGGACCTGCATGCAGGTACCTTAAGCTGACCTGTGTGGATCTTCCGTGGAGAACTGAACGTGGATCCTTGTGGGATTCTACCAATCTGCAGTGACATCTGCAGTCTGACAAATGAAACAGTGTGGGATTCTGGGCAGCTCATAAAAGGAGATACCAAGGAGAGGAGAGCATATATGAGGCTGATTAGGCATCAGTTTCAGTCCTAAATCGTGACCTGGGTTGGTAGTTCTTCTGTGATTAGCTGTATAAAAGACTGCCTCTGAGAAAGGTTATGTGATTGAAAACTCTCAGACTTCAATGGTAAAGTGGGAGAAAGCCAGAAATGAAGTGCCACAGAGTCAGGAGAGACTGAGACATTGTTTTATGAGGAAGGATTAAAATGAAGGGAGGTTTACCAAGATCACTTATTTTCCCCTTCCCTTTGTTAGTAACACAAGGAACACTGCAAATTGTGGGTGAAGTGATTGTGAAAGGATCATGGCAAGGTGTAGTCTGACATCCTCTTCATGGCTGTGAAATCCATGGAGGTCTGTGTGGTCAGTGGAAATGTGCCTTCGAGACTGAGAGATCACAGGCTGGGTGATCAGGCTGGCCAGGGTGAGACATCTTGGCCTTCTTGTATTTTGAGGCTTTAAACTTCTTATTTCTACGGTTTAAAGGACAGGGGTGCGTAATGGCAGGACAAATATTCTCCTAGACATGGTGTGAGGAAATGCAGAGCAGGCAGCCTGAGATTTCAGTGGTTTGCTGGCAGCATCTGTGCTGAGGGAACCACAAGGGAGTTACCTCTTTAGCAGACTCTTAGAACACTGGGTTACAAACAAGAGGTCATGGTACTTGAGAGGTGGCTGGATGGGAAGTTGGTTGCAGCAGTAGGGCTGGCAATCAGAAGTGGGGTCACAAGCCTGGAAGTGCACTGGGAAGTGAGGTCATGAGTGGGAAAAGCTGAGAAACTGCCCAAAGATCTGTGCTTAGTGCACTGCCGCCCTCAGCTTCCCTTGCATGTTCCCATCTCTGTGTCCATAACACTTCTAGGGAGGATTAACAGCCCTCTTCCCAATGCATGAGAATATTCACTTGAATCCCATTTCTTTGGTACAGTTCAAAACACTTGCCAGCAGGCTAACAACAATCTCCTTTGTCAGTGTGAGGAAAAACCTGGGAACTCTGTGATCAAGGACTACTTCTCATTTTCATGAAAGCAACAGGAAAGGGTTGAGCCACTGGGGAGACATTTAGAGTCAAAGAATAGAACTTGCCTCAGCAAAGCTGTGATGCATATACACACTAGTAGAGCTTAGAAATCAGAGTCTTGTAGCACCAGACCAGATTCTCTCTGAGAATGCTCTTGCATAACAAATGAGACTTAATAGCAATTTGTAATTAAAACAAGCTATTTGTTTATATGTGCTGTTCTCATGAACCTTGTTTTTTCTCAGTCTGAAGAAAGAGAAATATAAAGTAAAACAATCTCTCACATTTTCCTTTGTTTTCCTATGTATTAATAAGGAAACTAAAGTAAAGCATCTGAAAAGGCTAGCAAGAGCCTTAATTAATAATAAAGCATTAGAAAGGGAGATGGTGGGTTGTTCTATGCAAGCAACAGAATAATTTTATGTGTATCCTGCACAGTGTTTGTGGCCCTGTAGTTTATGTTTTATTAGGAACATTTTCCCGAATGTGCAATAAGATCCTTACCTGTACATCGTAACAATGTCCTCTTACAGGGAGGCCTTAGAGGGGGTTTTGTGGCCTTTAGGAGACGCAAGTGGGTTGCAGGATTTTCTTAGAACTGCATTGATCTATAAACAAAGTTTCTCTGCATATCTCTGGAAGTTTAAATGGCACCTCTTAAACAAGAAACAATAGATGTATCTCAGAGGTTGCTTGTTTTGAATAATTATTTTAATTGAAATGTTGGATTGTGTTCTAATTCCTACACCAAAATGTCTTGCAGGCACAGAGAAGAGGAATTATTTGTGGAATGCAGCATCAGCCAAGTCTCAACACACATGCTGGAAAGAATTGGCGTAGGCTCACCTGGTTTTGTGAGCAGAAGAGTCTTGAAGTGTAGGAGTTTGGACTAGTTTTTAATTCTTTTCATTAATGCTACAGAGCAACAGATCCAAATTTCCCATTGCCTGCTTGCTTTTCGCATTTCTCAAAGTCAGAATAAGTGTAGCTTTCAGCAGGACTTGCTGCAAGCAATATCAGACAATTCTCCTCTCCTCTCCTCTCCTCTCCTCTCCTCTCCTCTCCTCTCCTCTCCTCTCCTCTCCTCTCCTCTCCTCTCCTCTCGTCATATTGTCTTCTACTTAAACATGCTTAGTACACCTTTTCCAGTTGCAACAATTTCTTTTGTAGTCTGGAGTTCTTACAGAGGCTGAGAAAATGAGACCTAACATATGCAATTGGTTGACTGTATCACTAAGGCTGTGTGCAGAATTGATTTTGTTTCCCTCTGGTGATGGGGTTAAAAAACCAGAAAATCAAGATTTTGGTTTGCATTGAAATAAATCTAGACCTTTAAACATTTTTTTTTCTCCCCAAAGAAGAATGAAAACTCCCAAAATTACATTTTATCTTGAGTGAAACATTCTGTTCAACCCGAAATGAAACATTTATATTCCCATGCATTTGCAAGAAAAGCAAAGGAAATGAAGGGATGGATTCACAAAACTGGAAAATGAAATAGAGGAGTCAGACACTTTTAACTTATTGCCAGAGAACTGTTCTGTTTTGTGACTTTTCAACTTTGTATAAATATTTATTGGAAAACAGAAATGATCCCAGAGGACTGTTCCAACTTGCAGGCTACCTACGCCTCCTCCTGTATCTATTTCCCTTGAAGATTTGAAAAAATATTCAACAATCAGTAGACCAGAAGGCAGCACCTTCATTCCCATCCTGCTCTGAAGCACAGCAGTGGTAAAGACAAAGGCTGAGTTCACATACACCTTCTTTGCATGGTATAGCCTTTAACCACTCCTGACATGCACAGCTCACATTTCCTGTGCTGCCAAGCCCCTGCAGCACAAAGCAGTGAATTTGAAGTCAGATCTCTGTAGCAAACATCCAAACCATCAGGTTTTAGTGGGGCTCCCTCAGTCGCTTCTGTTGAAGCTCTTCTGCAGTGTTTTTTTGATTTTTAGGAACTGAGACAGCTAGAGCAAGAGAATGTGGCTTCTTATCCCAAGGGGTAAGAGCTCAACTGGAAGGTAAGAAACCTGCAGTTTAAGGTTTTTTAAAATTATTGATTACTAGTGAAACAAGATAGCAGGGCAGATGGAGGTAGATGTCCTGCCCTGAATATGAAAAGAGTTGATACTATGGGTGAGCTTCTGTGAGGTGAGGGCCATTGCTTACATCTCCTCTGGCAGGGGAAGGGAACCAGTGTTTTCTCACATCCAGCTGTGCTGTCCACTGATACAATACTAGTCAAAAGTATACCACAACTAATGCTCTCCTGAGTCTTCCTTTTTTAACTTTTCTTCAAGCCTAAATGATTTGGTGAATTTGACCAGCCTGCCCTTTGCTACATATATTACATGGCAGATATCCCACCAAATAAAAAATGTCCTTGAACATGTGTGAATTTACAGTACAGGTCCAGAATAAACAGTGGGCTGAATTAAGCCTTTAAGGTGAAATTCACCTTTCCTTTCAGAAAGCTCTAGAAATCAAGACTGTACATGGCATTTCTCTCAACACAGATAGAATTATAGCAGAGTAGTCTATAGGCAGCAAAGAAATTTGAATTGTAGATTTCATAGGGTAGATACCATATCTTCGAGGTATAGTTCTGTGCTTGGACTAAGCCCTTGATTGAAAAATCTTTGCTGAAGTTGCCTGTAGCATTTGAATGTCTGTAGAGAGAATATTAAAAAGAATAAGAGGAAGCAGTCGCTTCAAACTACTTTACCTGTGAGGATGAGCTGAAAGAGGCTTGGTTTAGCCTTCAATAGATTTTCCTTTTTCTGTGGTAGCATATTCATGGAGATGGAACCTTCCTGTGTTTTCCTGATACAGACAAGGAAAAAGGCTGAGACCAAGCCAATTCCTCTGCATGGAATCAAATTACTCATCCCTTAGACTGTGGAAGCTTGCAGTCTACTTCCAATTCAGTTTTAATTTTCCAATTCACTGCATTTTTGTAGAAAATGGTACCTGTATATGTGGCTTTGTATATGCAGATGAAGAACTTTTGTTGGCAATCTCAGCTTATGCTCAGAAAGTCTATTTAAATTGAGCAAGCTGCATTAATATCAGTCGAGTATTAGCATTCACAGCTTGAGGGTAAGCAAAGGAAGATAGTGAAAAATGAGATTTTTTTTTCCTTTCCAATTCTTTACTAGAGCTAGAAAATAAAAAGTAATTTTGTAAAAGTGAGAAAGTTTCATTTTGTCTATAAAGTGACCGAAAAAGCAGACAAAAATGAAAAGGGAGAAGCAACCTCTGACCCAAGTGTTCCATTCAAGGTCTCCAGTGAATTTTCATTTGGGTAGCTGAATTGAGGACACTGCAATAGGCTCTTTCTATATTGGTGACACCTAAGTCACCAATACTTGTTTGTATTTGTACTTGTCCTGTTCTGCAAGGACTCAACATCAGGACTTTCTTGTGGCATTAAAATATAAAATTTCAGTTTATTTTAGAACAGATAAAGAAGAAAATGGTTTTCTCATTTTTCCACTGTGGCTGAGTAAGTAGATACACATAATTTACTTTATGTTTTATACACTACATATGTGTACAAAATATGAACATTTATGCTAAAAGTCACATACACATTTGTAATTATACTATAAAACCAAAAATAATTTAGGGTTGATCAAAAACTTTCATTTTACTCAAATATTCCATTTCCTTTGGGAGGTTTTAAACTCTTTTTTAAACCCCTTCAAAGTAATCAGACAACTTTAAAGTAAAAATGCCATTTTAAAACAAGAAAGGGAAATAATAGTGAAAATATGAAATGAAACACTTTGGCCTGTCATTCATCTTTGTAAGATCTCACTGTCAAAACTGTTAATTAAATTTCACCTATCCTTCCGCTGCCCCCTTGCAAAAAGTGTTTTTCAGCATGTAAAATACTCACTGAGGATAAATAACCTAATCCACCCCAGAGACCTCATGCTGCACTCCTTTCTCTAGTTTGCACATGTTTTATTTGCCACTATTTGCATGCTCAAATAACTGCCCTGATGTTCACTTACCCATTGAGCTGTGCACAGAAATGCACAAGGCACACTCTTTGGGAGTTTAAGCAGAAAAATCTACGATAACAACATGCTATGACTGCTGCAGAATTTGAACAGCTGCCCTAATAAATTTCCAAAAGTGCAGTGAGCAGTGTTAATTTAAGCTCCAGTAGTGCCATGCTGTCCTGCCTTCAGTGACCTGCCTCCTGTGGGTCTTTCTTTTCTGCCTCCTCATGGTCAGTCACACTGATGCTGCTGGATCTGCTGAACTTCAAGATGAGGTCTGTGTGCTTGCAGAGGAAATTGGATTATTTTTTGCACATTTGCATGCTTGTTTTGCTTTCTTCTGTCAAAAACATTTTTTACCTGAGAAAGAAGGAGTTAATAAAAATAGGCTTTCTGCTCTTGAAATGTCAGCCACAGCTTCTCATCACCCCATGAAAAGCCCTCTTGTTTCCTTGCTCAGCTCCTCCTGAACTTCAAACAGTCCTATAAACCCTTTGACCTTAGAAGGTCAAAGATATATAAAAAGTATCATTCTTTGTGTAAAAGCACATTAATCATTCTTACCTAGCTCTTTATTCTCTTTTGAAGCCCCTGTGATATTTTAATTCATGAACCACCTTCTAGCATTAACATGTATAATTTCGACTCTTAAGCAGGTAAAAGAGGAGAAATCCTTTCTGTCCCTGCTTTTGCTGACTCCCTGAGTACTGGCATCTAATTTATTTTCATGATTAATTTAATTGCCTAATTTAAAATATTAATATTCACTCAAAATGCACATACATATGTTCAATTGTACTATAAATGTTGTTTAATTAAAATAAAGAATGGAAGCAGATTTTTAACTATGCTGCTCTCAATTTCTATGAATTTGGCATGACTTGAAAGTCCTAGGACTAAATTCTGATGTCAATGCAAATCCGGAGTTTCATTTAGGTCAATGAAAAAAACCCTCTGGACTTTCAACTGAAGACAGAATTTGTTTCCCTTGAGGAGCTGTATCCTGCAGTGTGAAAGGGAATAGGCAAAATGAAAACCCCTGTAAAAATGAAGCAACTTCAGACAAACTTAATTAACTGTGTGGAGCCTGTCAAAGGTCAGGGCGAGATCACTGCGGGAAGTGCAAGTGCAGGACTGAAACACTGGCAAGGGGAGGGTGAGGGCAAAGGCAGGGATGAGCCTTTCAGGCAGGCATGGCTCCTTGCTGGAGAGCCAAGGCACCCCTGGCTGAGGTGAGTGTGACTGCCAGGGGAGAGCTCTTGCCTCCTTAGGTCCTGTCTGACCAGCAGCTCGATGTCTACTGATGCTGAAAGGCAGCAATTGCCACAGAACAAAATTACCGATCACTACTGTGATTGTGCACATCCTCAGTGTGCTCCTGTGTCAAGCCCTCAGTTCAGAGCAGGTGGAGGAATGGGCTGGATGGAGGAAGCTGGGGAGAGCTGGGCTGGCACTGGAGTTGTTTTGGGCCTGACTTGTGCTTTCTCAGCTACCCATGCCTGATGCTCTTGGAGGAGTAGCTTTTTTGAACTGAAATACCTGTTCACTAGCGCTTCAGTTTTCTTTTTTTTCCCTTTCTTTTTTCTAAGTAAGATTGTTTGCCAATGGATTGGCAGAATAGTTTTTGACTGTTTCATGAGCAATGTTGTGACTTGCATATTTGGAGCAACTCTGTGTGAGATGCTTGGAAAGGGAGTACATTTTGGAATGGTGTGGCTGGAAAGAAGCATTTCGGAATGGTGTGGTTGGAAGGAAAACCACAGGCTGCAGAACTTCATCAAACTGTCACAGCTGGGGAAAGTCCCTCGAGGTGAGATATATTACCTTTTGTATTGATTTTTTTTTCCCTGGCCAAACAGCATTTTGTTTACCCAGTGTTTAGTGCCCTGCACTAAAACAATATATGTAACAACCGATTGTTACAATGAGCCAGGGAGGTTATGTTGATGGGTCCAGATCTGTCCACCATTTTCTTGACCCTGCTCTTTCAGGACTGGAAATCAGTCTTGGGGACATACAGGGGCACACCAATGTCCTGTTTGGGTATCTGACACAGCTGTTCTCAGCCTCCTTCAGCCATCCTGGCATTATTCCAAACTCAGCATAAAGCACTCACTAATCCCCTTAAACCTTTGTAACAGAACAATAATATGATGAGAGAAGGACAACTCAGAGTAGATGAGCAATCCAGGGGGAAATGTACATTTTTAATGTGCTGTGCTTCCCACATGGAAAGGCAAAATGCCCCTCACTGATGGTTGTCTCCTGCTGGCTACAGAAAGGCTGCTTCTGACAGTTGTACAGTTTCCTGGTATTTTTATCTTTTCTCCTCTCTTCCCCTTGCCAGGAAGCAAGGGGAGCTGCAGCAGCTCTGACTTTTTACCAGTAAGTTCTGTAAACTGAAAATGAACTAAAATGATGGATTGATGCTGGGAGGGCAAGGGTGCACTACAAACAAAATGTTCTCTCTGTTGGTAGTATGAACTGATGAGCCATTGGGCTGCTCCTGCCAGGTGAAAGCATGTTGGGAACCAGAGAACTGGATGGAGAAGAGGACGAAATACACTTCCACCTGAGAGAGACTGTCATGACTGCAAAATTCTCCTGCTACTTAACATGGGATCCTACTGTCAAATCTATGTCAGACCATCAGCCCTCAACCCTGTCCTTTCTCTTCCCAGGCCCTTGGCACTCACCATCCTTGCATCAGGGCAGCTTTTGAGTTAGTGGTGTGTGCCCTAAGCTCAGACTGACAGCTCCCTTTCCTCCTGCATTTCCTTGTTAGCCCTCTCTTCCCCACAGTGTGGTGAGCCCCAGCCCCTTTCCTTCTTCAACTGCCTCCTCTCTGTTCCCAGTATCAAAACTCAAAAATCCCACCACTGCCACACACCAGGACAAATAACCACAATAGGTTCTTTCCCTGGGTCCTTGCAAGAGTGTAGGCAGCACTGTGCCCTTGGGCTGTCTCAAACTTTTGTTTGTTTCTGTTTCTGTTTTTTAGTTTTTTTCATATTCTATTTTAATTTTATTTTATTTTCTGAAGCTTTAGCTGCTTTTGTCCTGAAAAAGTTCAGAGACTTCACTGCCCTGCAGGGATGTGATCCATTTAAGCTTCCTACCTTCTGCAGAGACGCTGGCTTTTATCTACCCCCTGCTATGCACTGCTTTGGTCTCTGAGCCAACTGACTGTAGAGCAGGGGCTTTTCCCAGACCATGTTCCATATATGAGGGCTCAAAATCACATCATGAGAGATGTGCATTTACTGTTCTTGGTCAATACCTATTTCTTTGCCCTAGCCATGAAGGGCTTGCTGTCCTAATCCTGCTAAAGGTGCCATCTGAGCTGGCCCAGCCATTATGAATCCCCACCTGGCTCAGACATCTGATATTGTGCATGAATTTCACTAACTTACCTCCCAGAATTCAAGAGAGGTGGGTCAATAGTTCAAGCCTGATTTGTGATTCCAGCCCAGCTTGGAAAACGATTGAAATCAAACCCTCCCTTAAGGTAGAGGGGACAGAACTCTCCTCCAGATGCTTGTAGAGGAAAGTAGGTAGTTGCCTGCAGGTTTATGGTGTGTGTGAGAGAGAGAGAAAGAGAGAAAAAAAAGCCTAAAATTAACCTAGGAACCATCAGGCCAGGTGTTTTACCCGGTGTTGTGGGTTTCAGGGTATTGGCAAGCTGTGATGCTCTTAATGGACAACCCAGGTTTCCTGCTGGGACAGAGAAATGGGGAATTTAGATATCAGCAAAGAGCATTTCCAGATACATGCGTGAAGGAAAGAGTTGAAATTGTAAGGGCTTGGGTGAAAGCTAAAGAATCTCTTGTTTGTATATTTGGGAACAATGAACAGTTTATTCTGGGTATTCCAATGCGCAGGAAAGATTCTGCCTAAGCCCTGTTGTTTCAGTGGAAGCTCTGACACACTGTCTGCCTTGTCCTTGCGCAGATCCTTCCCAAAACTGAGAAGAGTGAACACAGCCTGAGATGTGCACCACACACCAAGCTCCTACATGTTTCTGATGAATATGAGGAGGAGTTCAAGAGAAGGATTTGAGGCATGCTCCTCATCCAACTGCTCTGCTTTCTTTTCCTTTTATAGTGGAGCTAGTCTAGTAAGCCTGCCTATGAGAAAGATTTTTCATGTGTTACAAAGAATCTGACTGGGAGAAGTTGACAGTTCATTGGTATCCAGGAAGAGGTCGATTTCCTTTGTAAACATATCATCATAAGGCTATAGAAGTAATAAAATATTAAACCTCCACCTATTTAGTTTCTTGGACACTCCATCAGAAGACAAGTGAGGGAGAAAGTAAAAAAATCATCAGTGTGTTAGGGCACACAGATTGGATTATTTCTCCAGAAAGGAAAGAAAAAAAGCCTTTTATTTAGGCTTTTGCAGTATCTTTTGCAGGTAAGGAGGAAAATCACGTAACTTCTAGCTGTTAGATTCACAAATATCCACCCAGACCCCTCCTTTTACTGGAGAGGCCAACAACTTTCTGGATCATTTTACTTCACAGATATGAGGAGATGATTAAAGAAAGGATCTAGTACAGGATCAACTTAATAAATTGTCTGTGACTTTGAGAAGATCTGCCTTTGTGCAGCCTGGGGAAGAATCTATGCATAATATCTACAGCCTTGTTCTCATTTGGTTTCCTGTTATTAGAATAATTTTTCACCCATTTTTGAGTACCCTGTTATGGGAAGATTGTTCTGAATAGTCATGACTTAATTAACAGCACCTCTATGCAATTTTGCTTAAATAGCTTTGAGCTGATTCAGATTTTGGTGGTAAGGAAGAGGACAATACTTTTCCACCAGTCTCATACCCTGTTGACAGAGCTCTAATTTAAGCTCTTTGGGAGTGTTATAGCACCCAGAGCTTGGGTGCTTCCAAAGGGCTGGGCTTGCAGGCAGGAAGCATCTCGCCTTCTTCACCCGATGCCACTGGAAAGAGCCAGCAGACCCGCCAGAGTGTGCACAGGGGAGCTGCATTTTTCAGTGAGGTTGGGCTTCTCTTGCTCAAGAAGAAGTGGTTCATTTGGAGAACAAGGGCCTTCAGTTCTGGAGATGCAGACAAAAGGAAAGGCGATGCCCTCGTGGCTCCTTGTTGTACAGTCACGCTGTGATATTGCTAAGTATTCATATGTGGGACAATGACAACATGCTGTGCAAGATGGGACCAATAAGAGGATGGGACCTGAAAGGATCCTCTCTTGGTCAATGCTTGCTGGGCTGTGAAGATCAGGATGGAATTGGGAAGGAGAGGCAAGGTAGCACAGGAAAGTATCACAGAAGATATGATAAGACTGGAAGGGCAATGTGAGACTTGGATATTTGAATGGCCAGCACTGCCTTGGGCTGATGCTATCTGTTGCCAGAGAGGGAAATGCCTTTGGTAGCAAAACAGAAAAAAACATCTTTTACTTGGAGTGTGCAAGGTGGATCCAGGATATCTACTGATGGTTCAGGGCCTCCACTGGATTCAAATGCTTAAGTACAGGAATGTAAAAAGAAATTCAAAAAATTTCAGCCCAAAAAGCCTGGCCAAAAGGGAGAGGATTTCTGATGTAGAAGAGAAAGGATGGCTTAGCAGTGAGTGTAGGCTGGATATTGGTAGTTAGCAGAGATGGTTCTGGAGATACTCTGTTCCTCTGCCCTGGCAGATAAAACACATACAGTGGGGTGTGGGTAATCAGGCCCCCTGAGGAGGGTCAAACTGGAACAAGGTTTAGAGATGGGATGGAAGTACTGCAGTCAGTCAGAATCTGGGAAGTAGGCTGCACTTCACCAGAAGGTCTGGTCAAGAAGGTCCTTAGAGGCTTAACCACAAAATTAGGGACTATAAACTGCGGAGCAGATTCTGGGATAGCAGATGAGATAAGGTTAAAGCAGTGTAAGACAAGCAGGTCAGGATCAGGAGAAAGAATATTAGCAAAGGTCAAATCAGAAGTCTGTGAAGAAGGGTCAAGAGCTAAGTAGGGAATTACAAGTGAGGTTCAAAGGCCAAAGGAAAGATTGAGCAGACAAAGAGCACTGTATGCTGAAAACACACATATATACCCCATAGCAGAATCTGCCTGTACTGGATTAACTAGGACCAGAAACTCAGATTTGGTGGTGAATCTCAAATATTGCAGGTACCCAATTTGGAGGCTGCACTTGTCTTTCTTCAAAGAAAGGAGTCTTACTTATCACAGATAGAATCCTCTGAGATTCTTCTTTTTCTAGACTCTATGCAGATAGCTAGCTTTCAAAAGAAAAAGAAAAAGGCATGTGATGGTAGTTCTTTCTCCTTATTTGAGGCAAATATTCAAAATAATTTCCAGTGTCCAAACCTTTCTAATCTAGACCTTTCAAGTCACCCAAGTCTGACTGCAGGAATTTCTGAACAGCTTCTGTGGTCTATGTGCCTTAGGCTGTGATCACAACAATGCCTCTTGTCATCAGTGCTTAGGAGGATGTCACACCTTGTGGCACCTACAAGGGCTCTTTACCTGTCGCTGTTGTTTATTCTACTTAGTCTTTCCTCTGAGTCAAAAACTGGCAAGCTGAGAGAAGAGAGTAAAGTCATTACCATTTTTCTTGGCCCCAACATGCTACAGACCCATATTATCAACTGCAATAAAATGATGCTGGAAAGGATTTGAATATTTTGGTGCAGAGGACTTGAATGAGCTTCAAAATCTTGTGTGTTCCAGCTGAAAGATCAACATAATTTTGGTTTTAAAATGCTGACTCTGCTCTGGACGGCTGCTGCTGTTATGACTTCATTAGTGTGGCACAGATTCTTGTCTCCCTCGCCCTGGCTTTACTCTGAAGTAGCTCTGTCAACTCACTGGAGATATATCTGACTTAACTCAAGCTGAGAAGAGAATCAGGCCACAAATATCATCTGCCTAACTCTTTCAGACAGGAAGGAACTTCTGGTTTGGATCCCTTTGGGTTAAGAGGAAGAAAAAAAGCAAAAAAAAAGCTTTAAACCTCAAAACCAAATATAACCTTTCCTTCCCCTCAGCAGCAGGTTTTGCTTATAGAGTGATAGTATATGACTCTATTTAGCATGCTGGAGCTGCCCCACAATGAGACAGTATGTTTTCTATTTTTCTTCTGGGAAGCAGCCGGCTCCCCAGCAGTGCTGTGTGGACACAGCTCGGTTTGCTGCTGGAGCAGGAAACAGTGGGTTTGCAGAGCTGACGCACTTTGGCTGCCTCTGCCACCTTCCATCCTCTGATGGCACACACCAACTTCATCCAGACACATATGACCTAGAAGGATGTTTATGCAGTAAAACAATGAAGTGTTTGTTTCAGGCAGCTCTGATGACACTGAAATTATATCACTAGAAAAGCATCTTTTCTGATGATAATTTCAGCCTACTGCTAGGTCTAGATTTGGACAGCATTTTACTGCCTACATGACCCGATGTGGGTGTAGTGCAAAACATCAAAGTAAAGCAGAGATGATGAGAATGACAAAATATTGATGTAGCATGAGTAAGAGCAATGGCAGAGCTGGGAGTTTGTTCTGGTTTTCCTAAGTCACAGAACCCGAGGTCTCCTTTGTACATAAAACCATGATTATAGTGTTGTGCTGGGGTGTCCCTGGCTGGATGTCACTCTGTGCAACCCAAGCCATTCAATCACACCCCTCCTCAACTGGACAGATGTAACAAAAGGCTCGGGGGTCAAGATAAAGAGACAAGGAGGTATCACTCACTATGAACTGCCATGGGCAAAACACACTTGACTTGGGCACATTAGCTATTTATTAACAGTCAAATCAGGGTAGGGTAATGAGAAATCAACCCAAATCCTAAAACACCTTCCCCCTACCCCTCCCTTTTTCCTGGGCTTAACTTTACTTCTTAATTCTCTACCTCTATCACCCCAGCAATACAGGGAGACAGGGAATGGGGGTTGCAATCAATTCATCATGTGTTGTCTCTGCTGCTCCTTCCTCCTCAAGGGGAGGACTCCTTATGCTCTTGCCCCGCTCCAGCATGGAATCCCTCCCATGGGAGACAGTCCTCCACCAGATTATTATGGATTCTTGCATGGACTGCAGTTCTTCACAAAATGCTCCAATGTGGGTCTCTCTCACAGGGCACAATCCTTCAGGAACAGACTGCTCCAGTGTGGGTCCCCTGTGGGCCACAAGTCCTGACAGAAAACCTTCTCCAGCACAGGCTTCCCATGAGGTCACAGTCTCCTTCAGGCATCCAACTGCTCCAGTGTGGGGTCCTTCAGGGTCTGCAGGTGGATCTCTGCTCCACTATGGATCTCTGTGTCTGCAGGGAGAAAACCTGCTTCACTATGCTTTTCACTGCAGGCTGCAGGGGAACCAGTGCCTGGGACACCTCCTGCCCCTCTTTCTTCACAAACCCTGGTGCTTGCAGGGTTGTTGCTCTGACATACAAATTCTTGCTTCTCTCTCTGACTGGAATTTGCTGTTTTGTAGTAGCTTTTTCCCCTTTTAACTACATTATCCCAGAGGCTCTACCACTGCTGCTGCTGGGCTCAGCCCTGGCCACCAAAACCTTGATACACAAACCCAATACAAGTGTATAGGTCTGGTAGATTGCCAGAGGAAAACAGATTGGAAATTTCTTCAGTGCAAGCTCCTTGCTTGTGAGTACAGCTGCAGATGCTGATACAGAATTCTGTGTGACAACCTGACACAAACCATATTTGACTCAAGGATTTTTGATTGCATACACAGGTCAGAAAAAGACCTTTTGAACTGCTACTTGTCTTGCCAGGACAAGTTACATGAGTGGGTTGTTAGTATAAACAGTGGTTTATTAGTATTAATTGGTTATGAACAACTAATGGCAGATCTAATAATTATAGATACAAACCAATTATTCTTAAGGAAAAATACTACCTCTGCACTTTTTTCCCATTGATCTAGGAGGATTTGAGGCCGCTGATCTTCTTAAGATGGCATGAGGCCCAAGGTCACTCCTACACTTCTATCTGATGAATGGGAGTTGATGTCTGGATGTTGTTTTTATTCAGTAGTTTGGTTTAAACCAACGTGTGACATTGTCTACACACTCTCAGAGGCTTTGGAAGCAGAGGCATCTACAAACCAGTCATTGTAGTACTTTGCTGTAGCTCGTGCAAGCCAGCCCTTCACTACACAAAACAATAGGCTGAATTCATCAAAGTGATAGCAGGGTCAAAAGGGTAGAGTTGCCAAGGCATAACTCACTGTAGTTAAAGGTAATTTTAGTTTTATTTCCTTTTTGATTAATGTTTAAACTTTGATTAAGATTTTTCCAGGGGAGAACAATAGAGCTGTGGGATAGATGTTTAAGTTCAACTGATAATGCAAAACAATTAAAAATAAAAAGTCCCCCTAAGCCTCTCAGCAAACCTTTTCCAAGAGAAGCCCTTCACGTCAAAGCTAAACAGGCAGTTCCCTTTCCACCTCTGTTGTTCTGCAAAGGAGGGCTGTCCATGAATAAGACTAACATGTTGCCCATCTGTTATGCACAGCTAAAGGAAATTTAAAGACAATGCTACCAGAACTCCCAAAGATACCATCTAACCCCATAAATAATTTATTTTTACAGCTCAGATCAAAGAGCTCATGGATACTGGACTCATTCCGTCATGGTGTGCCCTTTGGAAGAAACTCCCACCGTCATGTGATTGTTTTTCCACTGCCCTTTGAAAAAGTCCTCAGGCTCAGAAGTTCCCTTTGCTCTGACTCCCTCTCCTGTCCCCTGGATAACGTTTCATATCACTTATGCTGTGGCTGTTCAAACCATCCCCTCTATATAAGCCAGGATTTTTACTTTTCCTGGATGGTGCTGAGATCTCCTGTTGCCCCAAGGAGGGTGTTAGGTAACAGTATGAATGGTGGACTGTCAGAAACACCTTGAAGAAGGAATTTTTCACACCAAACTGGGAGGCTTTAGGAAAATGTTGGTGCCATTCATACTCTAGATAAAGCAAGGAAGGATTAGACTTTCTCTGTGGGCCAAGCCATGGCGCAGAGGTTTAGCTCTTGTGTAGTGGATTAGATGTGGTATCATGGTCTCATCACACATGGGAGATTAGCCCCTGTTGCAATATTTTTAAAGCGGGCCAGAGCATGGAGGTTTATGTGTTATGTTGGGTTATGTGTCTGCTGTGCCAAGCCACAAGAAAGTGGAGAGCAGGCTGCATGGAGGGACAGACAAGTGTTGGCTCAGACACAGCCATGATGGTCCAAGGCAAGTGAGCAACCAAAATACTGGCTTTTCAGTGCTGAGTGTGAGCTCTGTGGCTGCTCTGTATCTATGGACAGCTTCGAGTTCACAACCAGATGCAGAATAATGGAGAGAAGCCAGACAAAATCAGTCTTCTCATTTCTGGTTAAATGCTCACTACCGATTTCTCACAAGAAATAAGGCATATTGCTTCATCTATATGGCAGCCATGGATAATGGCTGTCATACTGCTCCCAAGGAATACCTTTTGGAAACTGGTCTTTTAAATTTGGCAGAGCAAAACATCTTCGGTTCTAACATAATAATTTTGAGATTTGATCTTCCTCTCAGGCTGGTAAGCTTTCTGAAGTTCTTTTTTTTCCTTCTTTTACTTTGAGGCATTGCTGAGGAAATATGATGACTTTAGTACACTGCCTGTGATAACATTGATAAAAACAATCTCTGTAGAAGTCTGGAGTCCTCTGAGAAGCAGACTGCCCACACATCTCAGACAGCTTTCTAAACTCTGACAATAGGAAAGCGTGTCCATGGCCTGAGATGTGTGGCAAAACAAGCCTGTTAAAGCACGAGGGGCTGGGGAGAATGGTCACATTCAGATTGTTTTTGCAGCCACTTGAGTTTCCCTTTTCTTAGCCACTTTTAATTCTCTGGAGGTTGAGGTCTTGATTTGGTGTACTGGGCAAATCTGTTTTGAATTGCCGTTCAATGTATGTCTGAGCAGTGAGATGAACAGTAGGGCAGCTTGCAGAACAACATACATTATGTAAGCTCTCAAAATGCCAGGAATGGGACCACTTATTTTCGAGAAACCTCTGCTATACCCTCCTCTATGTCCTAATTAATTACATGTACACAGGAAAAGAGACTTTTCTTAACTTTATATACTTAAAGCAGTAGCTAACTATCTAAAGATCTCATTACTTTAACATACTTATTGCTTTAATTAACCTGGTTTGATTTATTTCCTGCATTGGATCCATATCTTTTAAAAGGACAAAAGGCAATATGAGTAATTATAGAGTAGCAACATCTGCACTGAATAATTCTTCTTGGTTAATAAAGAGCATTGAAAGTGAAATAAAAGATTAAGGCTATCATGATATACCTGAATGTAACTGGCATAGATTTTGCAATCCATTAAGAAATTTCAGTTAATAAAATAAAATAACAGCTAAAGGAAAGTTGGTTGATACATTTAATTTAATTTCTCATCTTGATAAAAAGCTTGTACAAAAGGTTTAGAAGTTATGGTGTGAGAAACAAGGTGTTTTGAAAAATACCCCTTCCTGCCTTGGCAAACTCCAAGAATATTATAGCAAAATATTACCAACAAGAGAGCTGAATTCATACCCTGTGATAGAAGTTGCTTTATTTGCTAATGATACGCAATAAGAGACAAAAAAGCACCATGTAATAGCACAAACCTATTTCAGTGAGTGTGACTGGGGAGAAAGCCAGATAGATTTAACTTACTTCAGTGAATGACAGATAAAATACAAATAAAGCTAGAAAGTAACATGCTTTTGGAAGAAACATCTAGAACTCTGAATTACCCTATCATCACCACAGAAAAAGAGCTTAAACAAAAGCCAACCCAGCAGAGATAAAGGAGATCTCCAGAATGGGAGAAGATCATCTCAGTTACTTGCTGTAGGTCTTGTGTATCTCTCACTGAATCACCAGACATAGCTGGAAACAGAACTGCAGCCTGAGAGTTTGACTCTGACCCAGTATGGCATTTTTTATATTCTCAGAATCAGTATTTGGGTGGTGTCGTGAAAGCTTTGCATTCAGCATATTAAAAAAACCTCCTTAGAATCAAACTTACTTATTAATCAAATGCCTAAGAAATAGGATGTCAAACAACTAAGTGCTCTGATATCTGCATGGTGATGTGGCCTCATCAGAAATACTGTTTTTACTTCAGTCAGCCAATCATAAGACCAGTTTTAGAGCTTGTTCTAGAAAGGAGATAAATACCTCTGGAGATGCTGAAATGGCCAGTCTTGAAGATAAGGCTGTGGACTAACTGGGGTGATTCCTCTGACACAGTGGTGCATTTCCTTTGTCTCCAGCACGTTAAATATTTAGGCAATGACTGTTTCATTTCCTGAACTTGCATTCATCTTGTTTAAAGATGCACTTAACTGATGTTTAATAAAATATCATGGATACTCTTGAATTTAATGAGTTGCCATGTCAGATTTCATTTAAATCCTTTGATTTTTGTCTTACATTTATAGCCTAAAGCTCTGTGTTTCATTTTGACCAGAATTATTGCTCTAGCTATTGGCACTGGATTCCCTGTATTTACATACCTGAAAAATAAAGATTGAGCCAAACTAAATTAAAACTTAATAATAATAAAACCCCCTCAGAAAACGAAAACAACAACTGAGCTCCATACTTCACCTCCTCAGAAATCCTAAACCACAACACATCAGCAAAAAGTACCTTTTTTGCTTTATTACTCAAGGCATGTTTATGTATTTTGGGCCTGAAATGAATGGGCCCTTCTTAAATACGACATCTGTGGATTTTAAAGCAAGCAAAACCTTTCTGTGGGGATTATGCTAAATTGACACCCACAGAGATTACAGACTCCTCTTTTCATGTGGAGAGGATGTCACCCCACATGTTTGTTTTTGTATGCAAGCATAACCCATGCTCCTGCAGTGCCTAAAATAGCTGGTTTGCTGGGGTTGATTGAAGGATAACACAGCCTGCATTGCTGGAACTCCAAGGTTGGTATTTCCATACATACCTCTGCTCCTAAGCAGCCGTGGACACTGTGTGTGTTACATGCCATACCTACCTGTGGCCCTCTTATCATGATCTGTGGCTGCAAGTAACCCACAGCCACATCCACATGTGGGCTGGAGTGCCACACTCTGACTCGATGATCCTTGTGGGTCCCTTCCAACTCAGAATATTTTATGATTCTATATAAAGAGCAGGCACAGTGCTATGTTGCTTCACCAGAACGCATGAAGCCTTTTGATAAGACAGAGCAAAACAGAAGGAGGTATGTGCTGCCCTTGCTGTTAAAGGATTTGCCATGGAACAAAATGTCTCTTTTCTCAATGTGACTGACATTTTCTTTTTTAAACTCTTCTGACTGAAAAGAATTTTTGCAACAAAGAGTAAGTTTTAAAAAATGCTTGAGATGATTAGTTCATTTTCACAGGAAAAATTCTCAAGATATGTTCTGATGTGTCAAATTTCCAGGGCAGGAAAACTTGTGGTTCTGACCTTAGAATGATGCTTTCGTTCTGTTTGTTAATGTCCTTATTTTGCAGGTCTGTAAACACAGGTATGTAAACAGAGAGGTCACCAGTACAATGTAGAATGGCACAGATTAGCAGGAACTCCAAAGTTCACTGTGTGAAATCCCAGTCCCCAAGACCCCTCTTTATTTTACATTACACAGTGTTATCTGAAAAACAGAAGCAAGCATTAGATATATCTGTGATAAAGATGAGCAATTCATGAGAAAGTGCCTTTTGGAGACTAAACTTTGGCATTTCCAATGCTCATATTTGCCTTTTCCTTAAATAATAAACCTGGATCTTCTAATAAATTAAATTCATAATGAAAAAGTTGCTTAGAAGCTTGTTGCTGATTTAAAGTAGTGACTTTGTGAGCATATTTTTGGTCCACTGTAGGAAGCCTTTAAAGTACTGCCTGACAGGCAAACAGCTACTGCAACCACATTCTTAAGAAGCAGATGCTCAGGTGTGCTCTGGTCAGGTAGAAGCAGCCTGTGAAATTAATTGGTGCATGTAGCTATTCATGCCACATTCATTGTGAGATGCATTACCCGCTCTTTTCTTTACTGTTGATGTAATCTCTTGAAAAAAAAGGGTCTGCTGGAGGGAACAGCATTATTAATCTCCCGGCTAAATCAAGAGCCACATTAAAATTGTAATCGAGTGTTGCCCCACCACCAGACTCTGTTTAACTAAGTAGCTCATGGGAGAGGTTTATTCCCTTTTTATAGTGAGTTCAAGTGAGACAAAGGATTTGTGTGGCCAAGGACTAAGTGGAAAAGAAGGCCAAGCTAGTCTATTATTTTGCCCCTCTCTAAACCAAAACCCCAAATGGTATATAAAATATCTCCCTTCTTGAGTTCCAGTAAATCACAAAGTTATTTTCCCAGTTTTCCTTTACCTCAGCACAGGGAATTTTACTTTTAAAGTAGAAAATGTTATATATATACTTCTGTGCTTTCCCTACCTTTCCTTTAATGTTTTTCCAGGGATTACAGAATAAGCAAACTCTACAAAAATAGTCAGAGAAAGTTTAAAGTGCATTAAACTTCCCCTCATTTATAAAGGAGAGGCTATTGAAGTGAAACATAGATGCGTCTGGGGCTTACTCTTTCAGGGCTGATAATGAGATTTAAATTAAGGGTAAGCAAATGCTCTTTAATTAGGCACCTGTTATGTTCCATCGTGATCAGTGCTTTAAGAGACAAAAATGCCAAGTGGCAGTGACATTTTGTACAATTTTGAAAAGAATGTTTCTGCTCACCCTTTGCTTAAGAAACACAATGAGGCTGGCTTTAGTTTGCTAACAGGGATTTTTGAATCAGTTTGGGAAAAGTTATTTCATGAGGTAAAGATCCTGTTTGAAGCTGAAGCTGTTCATCTGAAGAAACATCCGTCACAAGACAAGAAAAGAATGATTTCTTTGTGACTGGGAAATCAATGAGACATCTGTTTTAATGTACAGGCCAGAAATAATGCAGTGAGTTCAAAAGGGAATAATGAAGAAGGCTGCTTTTTGTCTCTTCTCTCCAGAGCCTGTAGGATGGGATTCAGCAAGGTATTTTGCATTAGCAGGACTTCTTGAGTTCGTGTCCTTAACTAAGTGGTTGAGGTAGACCTTTTGAGGGTGCTGATGTTTAGGGTTATATGAGCTACTGGAGATTTGTTTTTACTGACCTCATAAAAGAGCTCCATTTGGGTCTTGATTTTGTCCCTGTTTCCCAGATTGCTCAAACGGCTGATCCTGCCCTGTTCTCCATGGGGAGCAGGAGCTGGAGGCTGTATAGTCTCTGGGATGCTTGGCAGGAGGTCGAAGCACCGACTCACCATGGGCTTGGTCTTCCTGGAAATACTGTGCCTGGGCTGCCTGGGCCGTAGGCTACCCATGTAGAGAGGCAGTGGGACAGTGCAGACATCACTGCACATGGTGTGATTGTGTCCATGTGTCCTGCTTGCTTCTTTTCTCTCCTCTGGAGCCCCTGGAAAATTTGTTGGGTCCCTGTCTCCTATCTTTCAAGTGCTTATGCAATGAATTTAGGTTCT
This sequence comes from Lichenostomus cassidix, assembly GCF_008360975.1. NCBI lineage: Eukaryota > Metazoa > Chordata > Aves > Passeriformes > Meliphagidae > Lichenostomus > Lichenostomus cassidix. The sequence goes on along the minus strand of NC_139482.1, from coordinate 100,229,538 downwards.
CCCTTGCAGGCTCTTTGCAGTCTCTTTAGCTTCCCTGAATAGTAATGGGGTGGGAAGCAGCCAAAAAAGGGTTACAACCACTGTACATCTGCTTACAGTGGGAGGACCCTCCCCACAAAACCCAGATACCCCGAATGAGACCTAACCCCTCACTTGTAAGGTTTTTTAAGGACAAGAAGAAACTAAACATTGAGGACTCAGTTACCCCAAGGCACATTGGATTGGTACTGTTTTATAGCTCCTTGGTGTGTACATACTGTACAAGATACAAGACCCAGAGGAACCCCCAGGCATTAGGTAATGGGCTAGTTAGAGCCCCACTGGTATCTGTAATGTGGAGTTTCCTTATGGCAAAATTGGGCTTGCAGATGTCTGTTTCCAAAGGGAGGAGAGAATCGCAAGAGGATATGCAGCTCTGGCAATGTTTGAAATCTGAGATCAATGGTCACCCTGGAAACAGCATGTTGAAAGCCTGAAAAACCTCCTGGCAGTGCGTGGGTGGAGTAAAAAAAAGTCCTCGGGTTTGTGTGTGCAATTCTGTCAAGTTGTGCTCGGCAGGAGGGAAAACAACTACTGAGGGGACACACGCATCCATTCTCTGGGGAGCCGTCTTATCACCCCTTCACATAGAGAGCTGCTAAAAATGATGATGTTTAGGACGTGCTTTCCCTTGGGAATTGTAAGTGAAATAAAAGCATTTTTGTTTCTGTAAGTATAGTCCCATGGAAAGAAGTCTGTGGAGAGATGCACAGAACAATAAAACAAATAGTCAAAGGTGGGAGAGCTGTGCCCTACCAAAGGCAGCAAAAAAAGCCTTGCTGTTCCCACTGGAGAAGATGTTTGCATTGCAAATTCCAGCCTGGCTGCTGACAGAACAGGGTCCAAAACCTCCTCATTCCCTGATATCATACATGAAGGAATGATGTAATCTGACATTTGTGGATTGACTGCTGAAGCAGACCCGTGGGAGTCTCCCCACGAGCAGGAGAGGCACAGTCGTTCCTCACATACACACAGCTAAGTGGCCTGACTTTTGCTCCCCATGGGACAGCTGGGGATGATCCTTCCCTGGTGCACTGTTCAGACTTCAGGGAGAGGCAGTTCAGTGGTTTCCTGAGCTAGCAATGGGTGTCTTGACATCTGACAGCTCATGAAAGGCTTTTCTTCTATGAATTGGTCTAATTATGGCTTTTAACAATGTGAACTTTGACATCCACAATGCTGTCTGACAATGATTCCCCATTTTAAGCATATGATGCTTTAAAATATAGCCTTTCTTTATTTACTTTGACATTACCACCTGCAAACTTCTTTTGATGCTTTTATTTCCTGTATCATTTGGTATAACGAAGTCTTCACTCATATCCTTCTTTTCACTTGTGACTTCATCACTTGTCTCTTCTGAAGTGAAGAGTCCTAGTGTTTTAAACAAATTCTTTCATTGTTTCATGCTTTTTGTCATCCTTATTGTCTTTTTGAGGGCCTTTTCTAGCTAAGTTATGTCCATTTTGTGATGGTGGGATGAAAACTGTATTCAGTATTCAGCAGGTAGGTGCACATAGACTAATGCAATTGTTTTGATGTCTACTCTTTACCTGAAAAATTCTGGCATTTGATTTGATTTTTTGATGGCTATGGGGCAGTCAGGTAAATGGAATTACCTAGTGTGAGCCTAAAATCTTGTCTCTCGGGGAGAATAGTAAAGTTTAAATTTGGATTTGTTTAGTGCATACGCATTTGTTTATGCTGAACTTAATTTACCATTCTGTCTTTGGTGAGACACTTTATGGAAATCCAAAATTACCAGATCTATATGATATCCTCTGGTCCACACTTGTCTAATCCTTCCAGGAGCTGCATCAGCATAATGATATGACTTCCTTCTCCAAAAGCTGCATGGAGTCTTCCCAGCACATTGTGTTTATTTCTGTGCCCCCCATATTATATAATTCAGAATCATTTTGATCAATTTACATGTGCTGCTGTGCAAAGGAAGTCCCCCAGCATTAAAATGTAGTGACTTTTCTTTCCAGGACTGGTAACAGGAAGCTCTATGGATGACAGGGGAAATCACATTATTCAAAGGAAGTTGCTGCATTTCTGTGTGAGTGAAGCAAATCCCATTTTTCCAATTTTTAGTCTTCATTCACCATTGATATTAGATGGGGTATGGGCGGACATTACCATAATATTCCTATTTTTGTTGTAGCGACGAGCAGCCTTGCTAGAGTAAACACTGAAGATAGGATTCCTGTGGGTGTTACCTGTGAATAGATCCCATGAAGTTTTCCTTCTCTTTTCTTGGTGAAACATGAAGCACTCTTTAGGCTTTAACAGAAGTAAAGACTGGAAATGAGGCTAGTGCTGAAATATTAGCTGAAAAATGCAAGACTTGAGAGGAGATTTAAGTCTTGCAGAATGAACTTGTGATTTCTAATGTTCACTGAGTTGTTTCCTGCAGGGACTTACTAAAGAAATAGAAAAAAAATACTCCTCTGGAAAATTAAAACCAGTTACTGTTTCTTGTTTCACTGTTTCCATACCCTGTGATGATTAAAAAGTAGCATCTTGCCTTGATTTGCCATCTTTTTGGAAAAAAAAAGTTTAACCAAAGAATTTTCCCAGACTTTTGGACTCCCTTAAAACATAATCTTTATTTGGCTTTGCTTTTTCCATGGACCCAGATAAAATATAGACTACACTAAGAATCGTCTGTTTATTTGGTACCTCAGAAACTTCTTTGACGTGTGAAAATGACCTCTGTGCCAAGGTCATTTTCACCTATGTGAAGATGAAATAAAAAGGAAAAAAAAGGAAGCTGAGTGCTTCAAACCAGTGAAAAAGAATGATGTGCTCAGGAACATTAGCACTGTTTTTGATATATCAGCTTGTGCCCTGAATATTACAGAATAGGTGCAATGCAATTTATTTTCCTGCTATTTGTCCTTTATTGCTTGGTGAATCTGTCAGCTAGGAAAGACAGAATAAATCTGATATTAAATTTACAGTGCATGGAAAACACTGACTTTCACAATTTATGGAAATATATATATCAAGACTTATGCATACAACTAATCCCACTGAATTGCAAGTACCTCATGTGAGTAAAGATAGAGATATATATATCGATATATATGCATATGTGCAAAATCCAGACTTGAGGGCTACCTTTGTTCCATGGAACCTAATATTTTTGCATGTGTCCTGTTTGTGTTGTTTCTTTTTGTTTAACAAATCATAATCTATGATTTATATTCTGTGAGAGACTACGTTTGCATTTCCCCATAGCACATTTTATTGACTGTGGTGATTGCTTTAAGGAAAACGTATGTTCCCTTATTTTTCAGTGGAATTTGGCTTAGCTGGAGCATCTGGTTTTAAGCGAAGTGTTTTCCTACCTGCTTTTCCATCTGAGCTGACCGAGGTGCAATGAAGTTAAAAACTGTGGCCAAAGTCATGGAATGAGTCAAAGCCTTGAAGAAATCACAACGTTGTGACTTTTGATCATGGAGTCCTTTGTTTAAGCCTTAGTTGGCAAAATGTATCTGAAACCCTTTGATCTGAGGTGAATCTGAAGTAGTTTTGAGCACTGCTCTGGGTGACTTTGATTAGATGTCTGTAACTGTCTCTAAGCCAGTAGATTTTGATCCCTGTTCCAAGTAGGGGTGATTTATCTATATCTAGTTCAAATATGGTAATTCTGCATGCACTGTGTTTTGATTAACAACAACAAAAAAAACCAAACCCAAAACCATGGGAAAAAGTAAAGGTAAATTTTAGCTTGACTTTTCTCAGGGTTGCTTGGCAGATATCTCAGAGAGGAATTCTTTCTGTAGAAATGTTCTTACCTGCCTCCCTAATTTACAGGGTTAATAGGTTGTAATAACTCTCTGTGGAGAGTATGATATCTTCATATTTGCTGATGGAGTGTTTCACTAGGATTGTGGTGGTATCCTTTTATATGACAAAGCTAGAACTCTCTAGTCAATAGGAAAGCTCTACACAACTGAGCAGCAGTTAAACTAATGGAACTCTGCTGAAAGTTTTTTTGCATTTAAATTTAGAGAAAAAGATGAAAAACTTTAAAAGCAAACAAAGACATGAAAACCACTTACGGCAAGATTCACTTTCTGGATTAATTTTTTCTAGGCTTTTAGAATCAATAAACATCCTTTACAGTAAGAAAAATTCAATTTTCTAATATAATCTGTGTAAGGGTATGCAGCTTCTTAGTTTTGAAACCTGAATGTTTCAGTTGAACATTTATGGAATCATAGAACCACAGAATGCTGGTATTGGAATGGGTCTCTTAAGATCATACAGTCCAACCCCCTTGCTGTGGTTAGGAACACCTTCCACTTGATCAGGGTGCTCAAAGTCCTTGAACATTACCAAGGATGGGGCATCTTCAACTTCTCTGAGCTGCCAGTTCCAAGGTCTCAACACTCTCATAGTAAAGAACATCTTCTTTATCTTGAGTGTAAATCTACTTTACTCTACTTTAAAAGCATCACCCCTTGTCCTATTATTACAGATAATCCTGGTAAAATGTCCATCTTTTTTGAAAGGCTGCAGTAGTTGGTTTCTCTCTACTCATATCCAAGCATTCCATGGTGTTTACAATCTTTCCTTCAGTGGGAGTAGCTGTTTTCCCTGCTCCAGACTTTGCTGTCAGAAGTGCCATGGAGCAATGGGGTGTGGTGCTGTGTGCTCCACAAACACTACAAAAGCAACAAGGTGCACTGCCCTCCACTAGTTGCCATCTCTGTTGGATGCCACTGTGTGCACATAATGTGACAGCACTTTCCAAGTCCTCAAAGAAACTGTGATGTAGGGGTTCATTTTCAATCCATGTCTTTATTTGTAGGAGTAGAGTCTATTGAGGAGCTTGATAGTAATTCTTTCTGGCCTTTGTTGGATAGGAAAACATTTGCAACAAATGAACTTTTACTTTTGGCAAACATACATTTTGCCATCTTCAGTCTATCTCGTTCTTGCACTGTACACTCCTCTGACTCTATAGGGAAGATGTCTTTCAGTCGGTGGAAAATAGTATTAGTAAATGAATGATCTATAAATAAACAAACAGAGACTGCTTAAAGAGGAGTGAAGTTGTTTGAATTAGTAGATCACCAGAGTAGCAGAATTGTTTCTGGGAATAATCCCCTATTACAAAACACTTAGCTTTTCCCACATTTCAACTTCTGGGTACAATTGTCTGTTAACACAAATTTCAGTCCAGAATATAGCGTGAACTCATGTGGCTGCATCTAAAGTGTTGTGGAATTCAATTGCTTCACGATTTTTCTTTTTGCAAATTATTGTTTCTTACCATGTGGGCACTATAGAATGCATTTCAAATTTATTTATTCAAACTGAAATAAAAAAGTGGAAAATTCCTCCCAGCAGAGACTAGCACTGGGACTTCACAGAAATAGTCTTGATCATGTTGAATAATGTCTTGTGGATTTTTTTTTTTTTAATTAATTCAGGTGGCTGACTTAGTATGTATGTAATTCTGGCTGAAGTTAGTCACTTTGAAAGATTAGTGATTATATAGTCGAGCCTGCAGGTCTTAAGAAAAATTCTTGGCAAGAAATGCAGAAAAACAACTTTATAGATTACATGTCTCCCTTACAAATACTGTACCACATAAGAAAAAAATCAATTCTGTACCTATTAATTTGGCCCGAGGTAGGCCTCAGTTTGGCAAGTTACCCCATCTAATTTGCCAGCTTTATAACATGCTGGGTTTAGTTATTTTCTCAGTGGTGAGGATGCCTATTTATTAGGAGGAATAGAAAATACTGGACTAGAATATACTATGTCCATTGCCTCTGGTAATCAATTATGAACAAGTTTGGGATTATGATCAGAATACTGTTTCTCCCTTTTAAAAAAATACTTCTAATTTACAGCTAAGATGTATTAGTGATTATTTGTACCTTTTGCTGTTATGCTGACCTTGTCTGGCAGTGTCAGTAACTTTTACCAGTATCTGCATTTAATGTTCCCTGCTGTTTTTTTACAGATTGCATTATATCTGCTTTCAACTTCCTTTTTGTATGGTGTATAAGTCAAATTGGTTTAGCCTCATCCATTTTAGGAACCCACACCTGTTCCAGTTTGTGTCTTCATGCATGACTGGGTCTGTATGACATTACAGAGGTGGTTTCATTAAAGTGTTTTATAATGAAATCTGTATTCCTGCAGAATAGGAAAATCACTTTGCCTCCTTATATATCTGGACCACATTTTTCTGTTACAGTGACATCATAGGTGGGGTTCTTGCTCTTCCTGTTCCTGATTGACTCATTGTTTTTTCTGCTCCTCATCAAACTAGTGAAATCCCAGACTATGACAAAAAAACTTGGAGATTTCTAGCACCCTGACTTTATGCTTGGCACCGCTGTATGCTGACTGATTTCCAGAGCTCCATGCCTCCGGGTCATCTGGTTCTTTTCAATGTCCAGACAGAGAAAAACTAAGAAATTCCTTCCCCATGTCTTATGCCCCCAACCCAAAAAATGTGCCATCACCTTTGGGGACAGTATCCAATGGCTTCCACAGCATGCCAAGATACACATTACCAACTGAAATATGTGCAAAAGTCAGTTTTTAGGTAACCCACTCTATGGCACTCTGTTCTCTTGATCTGATATTGTTTTTTAAGTCAAGGCCATGGGCAAAAATATATAGTTTCTTGAAGAACTCCAAGGAAACCTCCCCCCTCAGACCAATTGTTTTGTTGTCAGCACATCCTTCCCTGTAGTTACTTTGTTACCATCTTACAATTGTTGAATTCAATTCCCATTTCTACATCATAGTATTTTCCCATATGACACTGTAGAAAGAACTTTAATGAAGTCCAGATATAGGAAAACTGGTTCATTTCTCTTGTCTGAAAACCCATTATGCTGGAAAGTTCAACTCTTGGTAAACCCATCTTACTTTATACTCCCAGCTTTCCTCTTTCTTACATGTCTTCAATGTCTGTGTTGACTTCAAAGTGTATTTTAAAACTGCGGATGAAGATCTGCAGTTTAATGGCCTTTCCTTAAAAAAATTATTATTTCTCTTTTCTTATAGAAAAGTTTTTCTGGTCTGGTATTTACCAAAAAAGTAGATTTAATATGTCTTGTTTTGAATTAGACAGCAAATAGTACAAAATGGCAAAATAACCACAGAATCTCAAAGCAGAATAATCCTGCCCCAGTGCAGAAACCATGAATAGGCAAGTGCATTCTGGTCTTAGGAGGGGACTTGGAGAGGTTCACAACATTAAGTATTCCTATAATAATCCATATGCAGACATATACTTAATAAATTGAGACCTAACAACTATCTAATACTGTGCAAATCTTTATTACAAACAAAACAAAGAGTGAGTAGGAAGACATTGTTTGTGGAGCCTGGGAGATGACATCTGCCAGCAAACTTCCTGCTGATATCAATGATGTGGAGTCTGACACAGCTCAGAAAGCACTCGTCAACCCTGAGGAATTGTTATCTGCGTAGCCAGGAGATTTGTGGCTCCTCTTGTATGTTCCTTTAATATTCCCACCCTCTTTGAACCCATTAGCCTGTTTCAACCAAACTTGGAAAGGCAGTAGTAATTACAAAGCTTTTACAGCTCTCTAAATTTAAACAGATGGAGTAGAGAGAAATGTTAACTTTGACACTTGGAGAAGGCCAGAGTACAAGCACTTTTGCCATGGGTAAATATGTCTTAAATCCCCAGCACTGGGTATAGTTTCAAAAGAACCTTGAATCCGGAAAAGGAGGAATCAAAAAGTGATCATGCATCATTAGTCTAGTTTAAAACTGCTGGCAGGACCTGACTTTTGCTTTTGGCTTTGGGCATTCCCTATCTTATGCAGATACCTCCTGTCAAGTGACCATGTTTGAGAAAGGATCTATTCACAGTCATGGGACTGCAGACTTTTGCATAGTAAGTGTCTCAAGTTTTTCTGACATGGATGAGAGCAACAGCTCGGATGGTAGCTGAGCTATGATTAAAAAACCAAAAAGATCCTCTTATGGCTTTCAAATCTGTCTTTGACATGGTCCAGATCATTCAGCTGGTTAATTTAATTCCACTGTGTTTTCATGTGCAGCTATGCACTAGAACAGTTGTCTCAAGGATAAAATCATTAATATCTTTGTCTTTATCAGCTGCCAGGGTTTCCTCCATGCTTGAGTAGTCATATTGACAACAGATTATGGGGTTAAATTTTTTGATTTTTAATGCTTCATGGTTAGAATATGCAGGATATTTAGGAAAAAAAAAAAGCATTTTTTCTTCGTTGGAATCTATAGATAGCATGTTTCTCTTCTTACTCTTCCTGAACAGGGATCAATTTTCCACCTCTGTTGTCTCTGTCTATGGCACTTATTCTTGAGCTTTTCTTCCCCTAACTAGCATGCCATATTCCATGTTATCAGATATTTGGCAGGAGTATGGGTTGGTCAAACAGGCTAGCTACCCATAAGCTTCTTATCTTCCTTCTCATTAATTTTTCTTCATTTGTGTTTTGCTTAAATTTTTCCTTATTGTAGTCAAAAACTGTAATAACTGTGATTTGTGGCTGAGAGATCTCTGCCATTACTTTTGAATTAGTAAGCCTGTTGTTCTGATTGGAGGTAGGAAAGCAAAGGGGATGCTTGGAGAATGGGTTTAGAGAAATGGCCTGAGGAAACAGGATTGAATTCATTAGTTTCGAGTTCAGAACAGTAGTATTTGCTATTATAAATCTGGGGTAGTATAGTTAAGCAAGAGCTACACAAACAGGAAAAGAACTACAGTTCTTGCTGAAAAGTATCTAAGGATTGTTTTGTGTCACAATTTGAATAGAAAGTTGCCATGTTTTTTTCCAAAGGGGAAAAAAAACAAAGATGCACTTTGATTTTTAAACTAGTTTTTGCCTGCAAGATGTGTGAAGAAAGTTCTTCTCTGTTCCAAAATGTTTAGGATTCAGCTGGTGTACAGGGTCTGGCTTGGGGCATTTCAACTAAACAAAAATGACAGAGAAATAGAAAAAAGAATTTAAAAATTACTGAACTAAGGGAAATACTATAATATAGGAACAAAAAAAAAATCAAGCACTGGGGGTTAGTTGGAGGGAGACTGGAGGAGCCAGAATTACAATTTCCAAATGTTTAAGTGACTAGTGTGAAAGAAAAAGGAGTAATTATTTGTCCAGGTCTCTGGTGAATAAGGGTGATCTTCAAAGGTTTTAAAACTGCAGCAAAAAGGTGCAAGACAATACCATAAAAAACTTCTAGCAGAAAGGACAGTGAAGTACTAGAGTTAATTGGCTAGGGAGCAGTAGGCTAAAGTCTGGAGCAAGAATAGGTCAGAAAAACATCCGTAAGGAATGACAGTGAGAGGGTCTTGGAGACAGAAGGTGAACCTGATTATCTCCTGAGGTCCCTTTTGGGACTGTTTTTTTAATCTCTGTGGCTCTGCTGTCTTATATATCACTACTAGCTTTTAATAGAGCCCTGTATTACTGTACTGGTGTTTCTACTGCTGGACTTAAATCAGTATCTTAAGAAAGCTGGTTAAGTTAAATATGCCTCCAATTCTAGCTTAAAAGTTGTTGGAGTTCACAGAAAAAATATAATCTTGAATAACATATGAGCTGAGTACAAAATGCATTTTGGTGCTGAAGCATGTAACAGCTGTGTGGCATCTTCTGACTGATCTGCACATTACATACAGTGCTTGTGGTTTAGTTAAAGACTGGGACATTGTTCTTGACTATTTGATCATCTGAAGAAAAACCCAGTGAATACCTTTCCTGAGACTTTCCAGAGACTGGAAGCAGCATTTGAGGGCTCAAAAAGCTTTGATTGCTGATTGATGTGTTAAACAAGAGACTTGACTGAAGAATCCTCTAATATTTACCTTTTATTTAGGGACTTCTGACTAGCTCAAGATTTAGTATCAGCAGGAAAATAATATTCTTTCTCCAGATATGAGGATATTGCAAAAACCAACTTAATCTTGCTCTGACCTTAAGATACAAAGGAATTTTCTCTTTCTGTTCTGTCTCAATTAGAGACATGCATTTAGAGAAACAGTGCTATATTAATCTTCTTTATTGTAAGACTTCAGGCAGAACTGCTTATATAGCTGCTGTCTGATGAGGATGTGGCTACAAATCTACATTTATTAACAGAATCAATAAATGATGCAGAGCAGCTACACGACTGTAGAAGTATTCCTACAAAGCAACAAGATCAGATTTTAGTATCTTAAAATGCTCTGCTCTTGCTGTGTTAGATTTTCAATGACTCTAGATATTTTCCCCCTGTGGTGAGAACTGCCATTGTCCTGTGTGCAAACAAAAGTGTCTGGGCTTGAGTCAGCTCTAACTGGCCCTGGTGCAGGTAAAATTGATTTCAGGTCCCAAAATGAACTTGAAAGGGACAGAACAACACTGCATGCTTCTGAATATGAGTAACTTTTCAGAGTTCACATGCCATTTCACTGTGTACAGTTTTTGGGAGTGGGTGTTAGTGGATGGCTTGTTTATATGGGTTTTAGTGGAAAAACATTTGTTTACACCAGCCTCACTATAAACTTCGGGGGAATCCTGGCTGTGGCAATCAGCCAGATCCAGTAGTGGGTTGCCAAATAGTGGTAAAGCAATTTCACAAAGCTGGCTAGTAGAAGAATGATCTTTTCCATCTTTCTGTTTGCCACCCATGCATTAATACACATTATTTCTCTCCTTGACCCTTAAAGATTTTTTGTCATTGCTGAGTGGTTTCTGTGCTGAGGGCCATTGCAGGCACTGCCTGGACCTCTGTGAGTTATTTGCTTCCTGTTGTGCTCTCTTCTTTACCTCTCATGACAGTTTCATCAAGTAAATCCTTTGAGCCCCCTTCACCCTTCTTTTATAGTGATATGTCTACCAAGACTTTCTAAGGCTCTTTCTTCCATGGTAAAAAAGAACATAACCCCTTCTCTACTGCAGTCAGCAGTTTTATTTTCATAGGGCTGAAACATTCTTCACACAGAGCAGGCACACCTGGAGGGACATGCTGGGAACCACCTGATACCATCAGGTGGAACTCCAGGGGTGACTTGGGCTGTTTGGCTCAGCAGTGGGAGAAAAGTCCAACACGCGCTTATAAGACACTGCTTCATAGTAGGCTTGGCAAGGACTTGGCTGGGTTTAGGGGGAAACTCTGTTTCTTCTCTCTGTCTCCATGGGCTGGAAAGGTGTTAAACACACTATTTAACTGAGTTACATCCAAACTGGAAGTGCTTGCAGGATGGATTAGTTTCATTGCAAGGTCCTAAAACCTGGATGCTAGTGGGAAAGGATTAGTGATGTTCTGAGCAGGGTTCAGAGAAGCAGGTAGGAGCAGAGAAGAGATTTAGGGTTGAGGAAGAGTGGTTTCTAGACAAAAGTGTAAGAAACAAGCAGCTAACTTATGAGAAAATCCAAAGTCTCAAGTTAAAGGTTCTAAAGTGAAATTCAAACAAGTTGGCACGGGTGTTTTTAAAAGTACTTACAGCTTTACCAAACCTGTTCAGTTTAGTACAAAGTAACTAGATGCTCATGATTAAAACTAGATGCTCATGATTAGAGAGGGAGTCCTTGGGCTAAAGGAAGGGATGAGCTTGTGCATTCTGCTTACAGGTTTTAGTAAGATGGAAAGTAACTTTGGAGCCTAGGAAAACCATGAGGCATCACAGGGTAGGTGGCTCCTTGTGGGGTTTATTATTTTTTCAGAACAGGCACATATTGGTTTTGAGATGTGATGTAAAGAGAAGCCTAAAGGTGACCTAGCTGACTTAGACATGTGTAGGTAGGGCTGGGAGACACAGAGAAGACAAATGTGTCTGGCAAATATGTGTGAAGGGTGCTTACTTGTCTGTAAAATAGGTGGGTTGATTGTTATTGCAGCACTGTTTTAGGGGAAAAAACTACGTTGCTTTCATGTTTTTCTTTTGAAATTTGCTACTGCCCCCTTGCTCTTCACTTTGACCTTCTTGCTTATGAGGATCACTGAATGACCTTCTCCCCACAGCAAGCATGTGCTCCAAGGCCACAAGGCTCCTTGTGACTTAGCAGTGCTCTGCTTGTCCTGCCATGTGTTTAGCTCTCCCATAGTCCAGAAAAAGAATTAAACACCCATCTTAGCTCTCCCAAAGGCTCAGCCTCCATTTTCTGCATTTCCTCACACTTCAAGCATCCTTTGCCCATCATGCCTCACAAGAGGAACAAATCTGTCAGTCTGCAGCTCTTCCATTACCTTGGATGTATAACAATGAGAAGGTTCCTCAGTCAGAGGCTGCATGGTGCTTGAAGTGAATCTCTGCCATGGGGTCCATGTTGCATCATTAATTTGTATGCTGCCATTTGCTTCTGCCTGCCTACTCTGCTACATTTATTCTGTATTTTGGTTTTCTTTTTACAAACCTGGACTCTTTAGTCTAGGAAATAACACTCTTATACTGTGTTTAGAGATTTTCCTGCTAATTTTATTCTTTGTTGGGATGCACAGTTGCCATTTTCATATAATAATTCTTCTGTGGCAGCACTGGTTAAAAGGAGAGGAAAATTCACTATTGATAACATGGAAGGTGGACTGGGATTGTTTATTTAAAATCTGCTTTTGAGATCCTTGGATATCTGCCTGTTGTTATTCCCTGACGCAATCATGAAGATGCTTGAAATCCTCTTTTCCCAATAGGAACTAAACTGTCAGTATGTAAGGAACCATAAGTTATTTTCCAGTGTCACAGTGGGAGCAGCTGAGTCATAAATGTTCTTGAAGATCTCACCCTGTTCAGAGAATGCATTGCAAAATGTGGCTAACAAGTGTAATGGTGTTTCCCATGGGTTGGACCTCTTGTGGATGAAGATTCATTTAAGCTGTGTTATGTTCCTACTAACTAGCAAACCCATCTTTTTAATGCGATACTACACGTTTCTTCTCATAATCCTAATTTAATAGGTAGAGTTTCCTCAGAAATATTCTCATACAAGTGCTTGGGCAGAGAAAGAAGAGCTTGGCTCTGTGACTGGGCAGCCTACCCTCGCTCGCTTCCTTGACAAATTTGCACTCGATTCATATTCCCAAGCCTTCCATCACCATCCACTCTCAATCCTCTGTCTCTGCAGGGAGAGGCAGGCTGTGCATTCAGTGATTATTTTGAAGATGAATGTGTTGGGTAGTTTTGATTACTAATTTGCTATTTTAAGTCCGCATTGTGCTTTGATGGCTCTTATGGGATTTTTCTCTTACAGTAAGGGACAAAGATCTAAGGGGTGTCTATTTAGTTTTTCTCATCCCATAACAATACAAAATGTCATCTTGGCCTAAGTAGATACACATGTCACCAGCCACATGGCAGTGTACTAACTAAAAACAGTACCCTTCATACAAATACTTGAATATTTAAGTGGACTTAAGGGAAGAGAAGCAATAAATTAAATACTTTTGGAATATGAAACTAGTCTGCCATTGCTTCATACTCAGTTTAAAAGCAAAAACATCTTAAAAAGTCTCCTCTTAATTTTTCAATGCTTATTTTTAATCTCAGCACAGTTAAGAGATTCCAATTTTCAGGCTGGTGTATATGTAACAGGTTTATAGCAAACAGACAATTATATGTTGTTTTATATCTAAATGTTTTTCTGATTAATCCAATTGATTTTTTGTTAGACGTCTTAATCTAAATATTATATTTAATTCTGAATTCAATGAATGCAACCATTTCGTCCTCCTGCTGTAAAGTATTATTGGTTTCTACTTGCCTCTGCTCTCATCTAGACCATAAACTTGCAGAGACTGGAACTATTCATTGTTCTGCATTTGAGGTACTATCGTGCTATTAAACACAATACATTTTATCACTCTGTTAAACTCAATACATTTCAGCTTGCTCCTTATTAAAAGGATCTGTATAAAAAGTGGTAATTTGTTCTAACATTGTGTATTTACACGGAAAACACTCACTTTGAAGTTAGGTTCTATCACTCACGAGTTGCAAAGGTACTGTATATGCAGTACTTGTGCACTAAAAAACGTCTGCTGTAAAAAAGGGAGTCTGTGGTTTGCCTTAATAGAATCAAGATAATTTGAAATCTTGAAGTTATCCATGAACTTGCATGCTTGCTGAGGAAGTGCCAAGGACACCACTTGGGAGAGTTATGTGTTAGCTCTAAGGGTGTCGGTATCCAGTATCCCCCAAATGGAGTCTGGTGCTGCAGTTGCCTCATGCCTGAGGTCCATCTTACAACTCTGAGTAGCCAAGTTGGAGCTAGCACACTACTTAGGTTGTCAGTGCTAGGAGGATGACTCTCTGATGGCCCCAATCCTTTCAACACTTCTGCATGAGCTTAATTTGGGATTATTGATGAGTTTACAATGAAGCGCATATGTAAGAGCTGGCAGGATTTGGTGCTCCTCATTTGCTGCTACTAAGAGAGATTTCCTAATACACCTATTGTATTTTAATTTAAGAATATTTTGGTTTCAGTGATCAAGACATGTTTACTACAATCAGAGAACATTTTCTGTGACTAGGACAGTACATGTTAGGAGAAACCAGTATGCTTACAAGAGCTGGTACCATTTCTTTTCCTTTAATCAGCAGATATTTTAAGAACCCTCATAGTACTGAGGTTTCATCTCAAGCTAGTGAACCAGAATGAACATAAGAGACAGAGCAACTGCAGATCCCATGAGCTGTACTTACTATCCCACTGTAATGCAAATAATTCCTGAAAACAGCTCTTGGACCATCTCAGTGGGGTCTGAGTAGCTTTGCTGTGCTTCCTTTTTTTACCAAATACTTGCTGACTTCTAGTTTAATTAGAGAAACACTCTGGTGTATTTTGGATTCTGACAAAGCTTAAATTTAGAGGCTTTAATGCTTCAACCTTTTTAGAATGAATGGGGAAGCCTAAGCTGTTGTTTTTGTGTGTCACTTTTTATTTTGACAGAGGTAGCTACATACTACTTCCCCAATTCTTTACTTTGGAAAGCCATCACCTCTACCACATGAAGGCTCTACCTTTACATGGCACCCACTCTGTGGAAATATTGGGAGCTGAGAAATCTCTTGAATTCATGTTTTGTTTTAAAAGCAGCCCTGTGACTTTTACAGATGGCAATGCTGGGCAGAATTTTCCTCCATTGTGTTTCTCCTATAGTCACTGCAACAAAGTCTGAGTAATTTAGCCTCTTATCCTGGGTTGTGTCCTGCCCTGCTAGAATGAGTGGCAATGACATGATAATTGTGGCACAAGATTAAATGGGGTGTGTGATGAGGATCATGATTTGTAAAAAAAAAAACCAAAATAAAACCCCACAGCAGGGTTGGTGTAGGCAGAGGCTGCTGATGTGTCGGGAGATCTGCATAGCAGTCGTATTGGTTAGGGGTTTTGGGTCTAAAAAGAGCACTGATTGCATGGGCTTTTCTTCTTTATTTCTGATTCTTTTAAATTCTTACTTTTTGATGAGTGGTTCTGTGCAGATCCCTTTGGCAAGTCTTGAAGCTCATTCCCTGGTGACGAACCTTTGTAGGGAAGCCAGTGACTGACATGGTTTGGTTCCAACTGTTGCCTGATTTATCCCCTTGGAGCAATGGGAGGGATGGAAACACTGAGGTGCCTGTGCTGGCCATCTGAGAATCTTACAGCTAATTCCAACGTTACCTGGTATATCTAGAAACCCTTTTTTAATAAAAGATAATCTTGCAACTTTGGCATCTAAAATGTCTTTAAAATGTGTCATAGCTCAGTTTAGTTGCAGTACTGGTGATTGTTCTGGGTATGTTGTTTGTTGCATTGGCAACTCATGCTACTTCACTGCTAAATTCTGGGAAAAAAATACATTAATTCTTTCCAGCAGGAAATGATCTGGTCAAATATATTGTATTTACAAGAAAAAGCAACATTTAAAGTTAAAAGTTGAAGTAAAAATGCTAAAATTGGACATGTTTCAAAGAATTTTTCATGGGTGCCAGTTTCTAGGAATATCTTACAAAAAAAAAGACAACATTTACAGTAAAATCAGCAAAATGTGGAGACTTCTTAACCATACCAGGGTTAAACGTGGTATCTAATAGGAAGAGATTTGTCTGAAACCTCCACCATGAACAAAAAGACAAAATGAGAACTGTGGAATACATGTTCATAGTGCAATCTTGGAGAAGGGCTGTGCTGAACGTGCAGGGAACAAGTTGGTATGACTGAGCTGGAGGAATTAGCTGGAGTTCCCATGTTCTGCTGAACTCTGCATTTTTATTGTTTAAGATTTTAATAGGAAGATTGTGATTTCAGTGTACTTTTAATTCTTTGCTTATTGTGTGCATGTCCTTTTCCTCTGCCACGCTTAGCAGAGCAATAGCATGAAAGGGAGCAAGTTTTTTCTACAGGGCACAGACCAAACTGCTATGAAGACTTAGTTAATTTTTGTTTATTTTTTGGCAATGAAGAAGGGAGACCTTGTTTTGTGTCATGTTTTGCTCGGATGCCACACCGTTCAGCAACATTAGGTATTGCATGAAATGTTTGCCCCAAGAAATGTTTGTTTTATTTCAATGATGTTTCTCTATATTCCAGAGCAAACATTCAGCTCTTTTCCAAACTGCCTTAAAAATACTCCCCTCCAACCCTCCCTCTCCCCAAAACAAAAGAAGTTTTCCTTCTCGGAAGAGCATCTGTTATTTAGCAACGTCTGAATTTCCATAAATAATCCCAGATTTCCCCTGCACAAAGATATAAACAATTGTTCCACACTCAAACCTCCCCCTGTCTCAGATTCCCTGAATGAGGAGAGTGGGAGAGGAGGCACCAGTGGGGTGTTTGCAGGAGACCTGTGTTGGGACAGAGGTGGGACAGGGCAGAGGTGGCTGTTGGGCCCCTGTGGGATGCAAAAACTCTTTGGCTGCTTTGAAGACCTCCACCAGAGAGGATTTTTGATGTTGTTGGGTGTTTTGAGCAGCCAGCCACATGGACTGTAGATGCTGCCTGGCTTGGCCATGGGTTGGAGAGGATAATGCTGGGACAGGGAAGGGAAGATGCCACCTTATCCCTGACTTGAGCTGTGAGGCTGACATCTCTGGTGTGACCCCACCACAAAGCTACTCAAGACTGGAGTCTTCCCACCAGTCCCACCAGTCTTCTCTGGCTTTCTTTATGTAATATTTCTGCAGGAGAGAGCAGAGGGGGAGTTAATGTCTTCTGAAAATTCTTCCTTTTATTCATAGCTGGGAGATTTGTTTGGCTTGGGTTTTTTTAAAGAACTCTATCAGCAAGCAATGAAAAAGAGTGGTAACTGAGTAACAGAAGATAATGGCGCAAAAGAGAAATGAGCAGTTCTAGAGAGAACAACTGCTTCACAAATCCATGAAATTAATTAAATTTGGCTTTTTGATCCCTGATGTAATGATACTGTGTTCTTAATGCACGAATATATAACTTGAGAAACAACTCCCCTTAAGAGATTTGTTTGTTCTCCTGGCCAGAATGTATTTTTGTTTTTCTTCTGAGCTAAATTTGCTGACAAATAAAACCATGCTTTCAGTTGATTTAATATCCACCCCCCACCAAATTATTCCTATTATTTTTAGTTGTAAAATGCCAGGATGCTTAAATTTTTTCAGTGATCCAGTAAATAAGGACACCACTTTTTCTATAAAGGTCTTGGGATGGCTATTTAATACATCTTACACATATACAAAAAAATCAGTTTATCAGGGCTAAGGTGCCATTTCAGCATGAAGATCATTTTCCCTTGCATTGTTCTAGTCCTATCATTATTTCTCTTCCATTCTCTTACAGGTCCAGACATCTTCCCTATGCTTTGAAAATCTTGCAAAAATTAATTTGATTATTAGTGTCACTATTACTCTTTGACTGTTTTATGGATCCCTCACCTGATGACAGCTCTGGTGGGCCTTCTGATGGGTCTACTGGTCTTCCAACTTGCTTCCATTGTCATGAAAATTCTCTCAATTGTGAGCTTTTGGGCACTGAATACAGCCTGAACAAGCATGCCTCTTCAGTGTTTGCAGTTGGTTTGCCTGAAAAACAGCAGGAAATAATCCTGAGGTTTAGAGCTGGATGGAAGGGCTTTTGGAGGCTGCATTTATATGTATGAAAATCTTGCTGTGGGATTGGCCCTGTAAGGAAGTGCGTGCAGAAAGTAATATTCACTTTGCATCCTAACGTGGCAGTGCAAACACATCCCACTGTCAACTGCTGAAGTTGATTTGATTTGAATTCAGCAAAACCTTAGAAATGTTTCTATTTTGCTGCTTTGATGTTTTTATGTCATCCTAAAAAACTTCATATACTGAGTGTTGGTAGTGTCCTTTTCTTTACGGTTTCATGACAATGAAATAATTTGATGAGGTATGTGAAAAGAAAGCAAGAATATCTTAGAGGAGGTTAGCCTGTTTGAATACTCTCTGATTTTTAAACTTATGTACCCATACATAAATTCAATTAAAATTATAAGTCCATGTAAACTTAAGTTATTCAAGCTCAGCAAGGAAGTTTTGACTTTCTATGCTATCCTTTGTTCTTGCCAGTGTGACTGACTGCTCTGGTACCTGAAATAGGACCTCTAGTCTTGCCTTGGCCAGGCCAGCTTTTTATCTCACAGGTCCTGCTGTTTATGTAAATATTTCTCTTTAATCTGAAGAACTTGTTTTTCTAGAGAAAGAGTTTTCTGGGAAGAGATCCAGGAGTCACCAGTGCTCAGCTGCACTAAGAGCTCTCATGGTGTGCAGGATCAGCAGCAGCTTGTGGGGAGTTTTCTGATGCTGTGAGTTACAATAGAGGGAAGAGCTTGTGAAGGCTTCCCTTACCCCGAGCCTTGAGGCACAACACTTGTCATTCTGCACCATCCCAGAGGGTGGTGGGATGTGGGCCAGTGGCTTTCCTTCCACTCCTGTAAAAGCTCACCAAGAAGCAGTTTGCTAAGAAAAGCATTGTTTCTCTGAAAAAAGGCCCAAACCCATAATGTTAGAAATAATAAGTTTTTTAAGCATTGGTCACCTTCATTGTTGATTACTTGTGCATTGTTCCCACATGCCCTGACACACCAAAATTAATCCAATCTTAAAGTTGAGCACATGCCTAAGCTCAGCAGCATCTGTGCCTTCAGTCTGTTTGTTTGGATTTCTGCATGACATCAGTTCCTGAGGTTTTGGTGTGCCTCATCAATGTATGAAATTAAATTCAAGGTTTCTGCTTGGATGTGTGAATAGCCTGAGATCTAATTACCAGAGGGAGTGCCCTTTTTCTTTCTGTGGTGCTGCTGCCGTGGGAACTGCCAGAGATGACCCATCGAGTTCCCTTTCCACAGACAGGAAGTCTTCTGGTCGTTTGTCATCTCCCCCACTGAGTTTTATAACCTTCCCAGTGAGCTTCAAAGTCCTATCCCTTCTCAGTGCCCCACAGAGGGACATGGCTGTCTGTTGGATTCACTGGGCTTCAGATCAGGAATTGCACACAGTCTTCTTGGGTGTCCTAGTCTTCCACGGTTGTGAAAGTCAGGAAGTTTTGTGGTATTGACGGAGGCTGCATCAAATGTTTCATGCACAGTGTCTGAAGCAGCAAAGGGATAGAGGTGGTTAATGTGTGCTTTGAGTGTAGCAGGTGTACAGTTTATCAGTGCTGAAGTCTTTCTTTGAACATCCTGCAAGGGAAGGGATGCACCAGAGCTCAAAATATACAAGTTTTGGAAGATTCTTGGTAAAGAAAATTTCTCCAGTAAGGGGAAAGAGAAAAGATGGGTGGAAGGAAAAAACCACTGCTCTTCTCAAACACACCTTCCTCTTGCAGGGCACATATGCTACTCATTTATGCTGATGGGGGAAAATATTTGTCTATTTTACTTCGAAAACAAATGCTGAGATTGTGAGATAGAGGTTTTTTTTGTAGCTGTGACTTCCCAACTTCAAACTGAAATTGTAATAAACTTTCTGGAAAACCTTTTCTGAAAAGCCTCCTGCTTATATTTTCTTTTCTATGGCTTCTCCAAAACAAAGCTGCACAGACTTGGTTTGCTTGGCTAGAATTCAGCTCAGCTTTTAATTTTTTTAATGCCATTTACATGAGTTCTACACCTGTGAGTTTCATTCAGCTTGAGAGACCTGAGAGCTGGTGAAGGTGTATCTCCAAACTAAGCCTGGATAGCCTGTGGCCAGAGGGGCCAAGTTCTGGTGCAAGGGGAAGGGGGGGCACCAGGCAACTGAGAAAATGGTGATTTTATGAGATTGTCAAACTCAGATAGAGGGAAATATTTATTTATCTACCTGAGGTTGTCTACTAGATTTTGCTGTCTTGGAAATCTGGTCTTTGGTCTCATGATTTCTGTAACAGAACATGACTACCTCTCTCTTTTGTGCTACCTTTCCAAGATTCTCAAAGGCTCCATGAAAAAGGCCTGGGTTTCAGAGGTTTACACAGACTCTTTAAGCACCATGTGCTGACTGCAGGAATTGAAAACTGACTTTTTCTAACAGGTAGGATTTTCTCTGCTCTGCCAACCAGCTGTAGTTGGTGTGCAATTGCAGAGCCTAACCCAGTGCTGCCTCCTGCAGAGGAGACAAAAATATGTAAGACATCTGTGTCAATAAAATGTCCCGACAGGAGTTATTCCATTACTGCCTGTGACTGCAGTGGCACTGACAAAAATCACAGATGGATCAGGACACATGTGTGGGATTGTGTCCACCTGGGTTGGATCCACTTCAGCCCTGTTCCCTGTGAAGGCAAATACTGTAGGGGCTTCACTGAATGGTGGAGCAAATATTTAGAAATAGAGTTGCTTTAAGTTCTCTGAGGTGCTGCTAAATCTCGTGTTGCAAAACTTTGCTGTTTACCAGAATCCTGAGTGACTCCCAGGAGCTCTCTCACCTCTTCTGCAATGAAGGTCTTTGCAGGCACAGATGCCCACTGAATTTATGCCAAGAACAACTTTCCTACCTCCAGTACGTGCACAGTGGGGAGGAGAGGGCACCTGGAGCTCTGGTGTTCCCTGCTGCTGGCTGAGGTACTGGCAGGGTTGTGCTCATTTATCCCTAACTCAGGGTGTGTGAGAGCAACCAAGGGGAATAGCTGAGCCCCTTGTATCTGGCCCTGGCTGCCTGCTAGGCAAAAATCAGTTTCAAAGGGGAAGAAACATTCCCACTTCTTTGTAGCAGTACCCCATTTGCTGCATAACCCACTTCCTACACATCCACTGTTGGGCTCACCATTCCAGGCTTTTCCCAGCAGAAAAAATGAGTGTCTGGAACATCCATATAATCCTCCAGAGGTGCTCAGAGCCAGTGATGCTGCAGGTTCTGGCTCCTCATGGTGGGTTGGTCAGGGCTTGGCAGCTCATACTATGGAACATGGCTGGAGTCTCCTGTTAAAGCACTGGCTGTGTTGCAGGGAGACTCCATATGATTCCACTCTTGCTGTTTGGTAAGGATGGTCACATGGGTGGCATATCACACTCTGTAAAGCTCAAAAAGTCAATTTATTTTACCTTGCATGTAGCTCATGTTCCAGGAGAAGGTTCTGATTCTCTCCCCCAGAACTGCAGTAGTTACAAAAAGCCAATGCCTTGACTGTTTTACTCTCATGGTCCCAAAGTCTTAATTGTCTGTAGTAAGGGGATTATCAGTGTTTGGAAGCAAGAAGCAAGAAGCTGTGAGTAAAAGAGAGAGCAAGGGCATGACCTGTCCTGGGCCAGCTCTTTTTGCTACTCCAAATCTTGCTAAAAGAGTAAAACTTTACCAAGTGTAAAAATTTATTAGTACTGAAGCAGCATGTTTCAGGCTTTCTCAGAGCTCAGAAGAGCCTTTGGTGTATGCAATGGCCATGCCTATGCAAGTATTGCAGCTTGTTTCACCTGTGCAAAAAGACTTGCCTTTGCCTAACTATTCTAGTGCCATTTCTGAATGTTAGGGGTGCTTTCATTCTGGCAAACACCCAAATTAGTGCTTGCAAGGCTTTTTCAAAATGATGTGCAAGAAAATAAAGAACAATAGGCAATTTGCTATCTTTTGTGAGGAAGGGGTGGGAGAGCAGCTGGATATGTCATCTTGCTTCTCCACATGGTCTAGTTCAGAAACATGTTGCTATGACCGACTACTTCCATGAGAAAGGAAAATATCTGGCTGCAGAGATTTCTGTTTCTCTACATGTGGTGAAGCACAGACACCCTTCATGATGATGGTATCTGGCCAGGGCAGTGTGGGACTCCTGTCCATGCCAGTCAGGGCAGTGTCCACCCTTGGCACACACTCAACTCAATGCCATTGCAATTTCACGTGACTGCACCTCAGTTATGCCATGTGGGGGTGAACAGGCTGCTCCAGGAGATGCTAATACCTGGGTTACAGCCTCCCTCCAACACTGACCCTCTACCTTCATCTTCCAGCTAAACTGGTGCTTGATCCTGCATGCAGGAACACCTTGGTCAGTCTAACACCTGCTTGTTGCATTCCCAGCTTTTATTATAACATCAGAACTCAATGGCCTGTGGCACTGGAAACTGTTCACAACTGGTTTTTACCTTGTGTTGCTTGCACCTGTGCAAACTGGATTTAAAAGGCTGACATCAGAGGAAGCCTGGGAATACCATCTGTGTACCCACCCATGAATGCACAGTGTGAATAACTCTGGTAGGGAATTGGAACTGATTTGCACTTAACTCTCTTACCCTAAATTCTGTGAATTATTATACCACAAGATAAGAAATTATGCCTCAGTTTGGCTAGAGTTAGCCACTAGATTTGGAGATGACCTTTCAAAATCCAGTCAATTTATCCTGGTCTTTCCTCCCTCCCTTTGCAAGTAAATGTGTTTATTCTGTACATTGATAAAGCTCCTTTGAATCTGGGACATCTTTTGGCTCCATCTCTCCCTCCACTGGAAATAATGCACTCCCTTCCCCCTGTGCTCTCTGTGCAGCTCAAATTCTTCATCTGCAGCAGGGCAAGCAGCCAACTCCTTTTCTGAGCATCTCTTGTCTGGGGCTCCATCCAGATGCTTTGGGAGAGAGAGCTGATGTGATTCAGAGAGAGAATCAAACAGTGCTGAATCACAGCACTGTCAGAGAGACAGTGCTGTGATTCAGCCTGTTCAGAGGGAGCTCTGAAATGGTCCTGCACTCCCTGGAAAATGCTGCAGCTGCCCATCAGGCTGCTTCGGTGCCTCACAAGAGATGTGATCATCCCCCGCATCAGGATAGCACAAAGGATGGGAAGAGATAAACACAAACATTTAGTTGACAGTGTGAGTGGTGAAAAGGATTTAATTTTCTCTGTGACAAGGCTGTTTTTTTAATAATTTCTGTGATGTTATTTACCCTTCCTGCTTTTCTTCCTTTATAAGTACAGTAAGTTGATGACTTTACTCAACTTCCTTTGCTGAATGATTAATATAATTTGATGATGAAGATGACAGCAATAGTAATTATGAACTCTACAAGAGAAGTTGCTTTTATAATGGAAAGCTTTTCCAGCTTGTTTTTAGTAAATGTTGTATTTACTACAAAACATCACCATTTCTAATTCTCACTGTATTGCACTGCTCATGGTCTCCTTTAGATAAGTGGTTGGACAGTTTGGAGACAGAATTAGGACACATGGACCTCTTCTCTGATGTTCTGTGGTTCTCAGGATCCTTTTCTTTTCCCTGGGAAGCAGCTTAGAAATTTTTAAAAGTAAGTATGAGGAGCTAAAAAAATGCCAAACCAACCATCAATAACAAACAGGCATTGCTTACAACCAAAAGATTTGCAACAGTTGACCAGCTGTGAACTTCCTGTGAAGCCTGACCTCACTTCCAACAAACATACAACTTCTTTTTCCTTCCAAGTCAAGTTCCCTCTTTAGACAAGCAGGTCTTCTTCCCTGCTTGCTTGACTTGGGCCACAATGGGACTTAGGACACAATGGAGCATTGCCTGCTCCTGTGTTCTTAAAATAACCTTGGAAGGTTCTTTCAAACTAAGCAGCACTCATGGACCCCTAAACCCTCAAAACAGATTCCCAGGGCACACTGCTAGGTAGCTCCTTGAGTAGCTTCAAGTTGGCTCTCTGAAATGTTTTTCTTCATTTAGAAAAAAGGAGCTGGGAAAATAATGTTGAATTTTTCATAAAAAATTAGAAAGAAATTCAAGGTCCAACTAAGATTATTTTGCTTCCCTTCCAGCTTTCTCTTATAAAACACATTTACTATTTGTGAACTGCTTTGGTAAAGGACAAGTCATGTAATTCCTGGAGAAGAATGACCTCAGGATATGAAAGTCTTTAAAGTGAAACCAGATGAAAAATGAGATTCTGGGGGATTTTCTTATACATTTCTCTTCAACTTGCCATTGTTTGTGGAATATGCCTAGGTGCTGCTTTTGCCTGTGTGTTCTTGTTACCAAAGGCATGGCAGTAGTAACAAACCTGCCAGAGAAACCTTACCTAAGCACTTAGGCAATTACGTGATACATTAGATATTTTTAGGCAGATTTTGAGCTTTAGATCCAATGTTTGCTGTCTCTGTGTTTTTAAAAAATATTACCACAGCCCCTATTAAAATTACTCAGGTGACAAATAGTCATTTGTCAGTTACACTTCCTACTGCTGGCTTCCATTTTGTTAAGTATGGGAAAATGACTGTTTGTTCACTTTCCATTTTGTTAAGTATGGGGAAATGACTGCTGCTTCTTTCTGTGAGGAGCTTTCCTGGTACATTGGCAAGTTTTGTGTGCATGTGAGATGCATGTTGCTGAATGCAGCCTATGTGATATATACCATGGAAGGTCTCTTGACTTAAAACTGGTCTCCAGGTAGCTTTGAAATACCAATGGACTACACTACTGTCCCTCTTGTTGCTGGAAGTGCCAGGTCATTAGAGAGGAGGAGCTATCCTACATTCCCAATATTAACACAATTCTATTCTTTCATGGCACATCAGGTTGAAGTGGCAAATTTGGAGATTATAAAGTATTTATGAAGTCTAATATAATTTTCTTTACATTGTCTATGGCTCTCTAACATTCTGTCAGCTGCAAAATATGTGCAGGTGCTACTGATTTTTAGTCCAAGACTGTCTCATAGCAACACACGCCTCCAGAACCCCACAGATCAGTTGTGGCCCTTCTTTCATAGCAGCATTTCTGCAGACCTCCTGTGTCAGGCTCAAAGGGCAGCAGGACTGTTTGTTCTTCAGCTTTAACCTGTAGCACTCAAATTACACTCACCCCACATCCTTTACATTGCCTGCCTATAAAGTAGCAGTTTGTTTTTAAACTAGTGGTGTTAATTTGAAATTTTGGCTGCACTGGCTGCTTCTTCCCTTGGCTGTTGCTTTCACAGATATCACAGGAAAAAATTAATTTTTCTGAGAGAACTGCCCTTTAATTAAAAATTGTTTTAATTGGTAGCTGAAATCACATACCCTTTGGTGGATGATGATGATGAAGTAGCATTATAAACAACTGGTGAGATCTGAGACTTCTTCCCCTGCTTTTCTGCATCTGTCAGGACTAAGTAAATGAGACAGGCAGGCCTTGATCATCCAGCCCCATGCTTGGTATGAAGGTGAACAGCCCAGTTCATATCTATGCAGCTCATGCCTTCTCCCTCTGGTTATTGTGGTCACCCCCTGCTCACTGCAATTGCCAGAACCATGCTGGAAAATTGCCTCTGGGAGGGTTGGCTGGGTTGGGTCCTGTTATCACACCCACACTGAAGAAAGGGATTGCAAGGGTGGTAGAAGATCCTCTGGGTAGGAGTATTTGATACCTGAGCTGGAGGAAATGTTGTATTCTGGATGCTGAGGCAGGTTGTTCAACCATCAGTATAAGACATTCATGGTTTTAAAATATTTTTAAAAAAATCTAGATCTCAATTCTGTAGCTCTTAGTTAACTTCATTAGAGTACTATTACATGAGTAAAATACAGAACTCACAATGAACAAAATCCAATTAAAAACATTAGAAGATTTTGAATAGGCATTATATGAAAGAGACAAGTGAAGATAAATTTACAGTTACTGTGCTCCCATGCTCGTTTCAGTTCCATTCATCCTGCTATTGCCTTCTTAGACAATATTTCAGCATTTAAAAAAAAAAAAACCCTCTAGAATTTGACTAAACTTGCTTGGACCCACCCTGTCTAAGACATGAGTGTGGTAGTGCAAAGTTAGCAGACGTGCTACTGCATGTCTGCAGAGAGATAAGGCTTGTGTTGTGCAAAAATAAGCAAATAACAACTTGCTTCTGAGTGCAAACCCAAGCAGCTGTCGACTGCAGCAGCCATCCAGCCAGTTTAACTGGTTACCAGCAGTGGGTCCACATGGCAGCATTCAGCATGAAATCCCAAGCCTGAACTTAGTAGGATTTACATGATCATATTCATGCTGATGAATGCTGGCTCTGCATGGTCTTTTTCTCTGTACATGGTGTCTCTCAGTAAGCAATGAGGGTGCTCTTGGCTTGGTAAGTTCACTGATCCTGGTGTCATTCAGATGTTCATAGTCACACTTGCCACTGCCTGAAGGGGAAAAATAGAAATAAATCTCACACATTCAATATTAAATCTGAACTGCTAAATCTGATGTTCTGGGTTATTTGTCCAGTAGGGTGTAAAAGTGACTGCTTGTCCCTTGGGCTCTTTTAAATCAATGAGCACTTTTGAAAGGAGGTTAGGGGTTGTCTGGAGGAAGGGTGAGTGGTGTGATAAGGATTTCCCTCCCACCATGGCATAGCGATAGCAGCTCTGCCTCCCTTTGGAGGCACTCAGCAGCTCTGGGTTTTGGCTTCCACTGCTGTCACGTGAGCCATGGGAGGGTGCAAGGAGCAGAAAACATGTAAGGCATTTTTCCAGCCTCTCTGAGAGCTGCAGATCAGGGCAGAGTGTGAGGAGGTGCCCTGGGCCACTGAAGGCTGGGAGCAGAGAGCAGGCATGCATGGTCTGCAAACGGGCAGTGTGAGAACTGGGATGTCCTCTCACTGTACCTTCTGCTTGAGATCTCACCTGACACAAGGACTCACTCTGAAGTATTTTGCAGTTGCAAGGCAGTACCTGATGGGTGTTAGCAAATGTGTGCTCCTTGGAGGGAGAGACTTTTGAAAGCTCCTTCTTCCCCCAGAAGTTGATCCAGTTTTGCTCCACTGGCCACCGAGGGATCAAAAGGAGAAACAGGAGCACAAGGCAGAAATACAGATACCTTTTTCACATGGGCAGTGATTAATGCACCAAAACCCAACCTAGAATCCCTTCCTTGTGATGCCAGGGAAAACCTTTCTTGTGACCCTCTCCCTGATCACTTCTAAGGAAAAACTTCTGCCCTATATTAAACAATACCTATTTAACCAAGTCTTGCGAATGTAGGGCTGGAACTAGGGCAGGGAGTTTTCCACAAAAAATGGGGAAACCCTTTCTTATGTGATTATTGCTTGTGAGCTGTGTCAGGGCGAGGGGAGGCAGAAGGCCATGAGCAGCAGCAATATGGTCTTTAGCAGGTGTTGGGGAGAGCAGAATCTAATGAGAATCATAGAAACACTTGAAAGCTTTTTAACTCCATACAGGATTTTCAGGAGCTGTTGATAGGAAACAGTAGTGATCCAACTGACAGCTAAAGAGATGAAAGGAAGCCCTTTGGATTAAATAAGATTTAGGAAATAAAAGGATTAGTGCTAGACAAAAGCTAGATTTAGTGGTTTATTTAACAAGTGCAGTGTGGCATGATGGGATGTGGGGCATCAGAAAAGAGATGAAAGAGAAAATAAAAAGACGAATGCAGGAGGTAGTATGGAGGCAAGGATTCAGGACAACATCTCCAAAAACCCTTCACAAATCTTCTTATAATTGAAAACGGTACCAAAAAAAGTAGTTTTCATTAGCAATCCTGGCTTCTTTACATAGTAACAAGAAGTGTTACAATGACAGGAAATCTTCTGTGATGGGGCTGTCAGCTCAAATCCCTGCCACAGGAGAGAAGAGTGTACATTATCAACCTACTTGCACTTATAGATGTCCGAGGAGATAAAATCAGATTTAAGTAAAATTATCACTCTGTTAGATTCATAATTTATTGTGCTTTCATGTAGGGGCTGCTGGAGGACCAGACTTGTTTAAGAGATCTCCATTTGGAGTTCTCTCTTCACCAGCATGAAGTTGGTGGCAGTCACAGAAATGAGGGGTATCCACATGTTGGTGGGGCCAGGAGCACAGAACTTCTCTGTGCAGCATCTGTTGCAGAAACATTTCATCTTGTAGCCTTAAAAACAGGACTAAGAGTTTTCCAGAGCTCAATTTCTCCACTTCTGGCTAATCATCTATAGGTGCCCATTTGTATTACGAGGGAGGGAAAGAAAATAAAAGAACATGTGTAAGAATTTGACTAGAATGGATCAGTTGCTCATTTAGCAACTCCTCCAAAGTCTGCTGAAGAACAGCGGAGTGGCTACCAGTGGGTTTGGCTCTGATATTAAGGTAACATAGCCAGGTAATTGTGGATACTCTTGGCTTATGAAAGTGCTATTTGGAAAAAACCACCACATCTTCTGTTCCAAAGATGCTGTTACTCCTAATCTTCAGGATAGTTATGGACATTGCTAATGTAGGTATGGATATCTCTGACGAGAAGCTGTTAGAGGAAGAGAAAATGTACTTCTTTTCTTCCCTTCAATTCTCCAAGTCCTTTTCTTATCTAGGTGCAAAGGAAAATGTTCTGTTACTGCAGAGGAATGCTAGTAGGATTTACAAATTGCTAATAGGTAACAAAGAGATGAAAAATTAGGAAATTACTTTATTTAGGTTTCTTGGGAACCTTTTATATGATATTTTGTCATTTGGTCCCAGAGTGATTTTCAGGTCGCTGAACCTGAATAAGAAATATAAATAAAATAATAGATTTTTATTGGTCTCTGTAAAGAGATGTGCGGTCCAGTTCATTGCCTTTGGATAGAAAAGGAAGTTTGACTGTATATTTATATAGTATGCCTAAGAGACATTTTATTTGCTCAATAAAATGACCTTCAATATACAGAATAAAGGAGAAAATCTCAATTTATTTTCATCCAAATTAGCCCTTTTATTAATTTTATTATTATTTTTGTCCAGTTGAGTGAAAGCAGTTAAAAACTGTTTTCCTTAATGAGCTGATCACCACAGCTATTAATACAAAAGCAATATGGTCCCCATTCAGACATGATTTTTGAAGGTACTTAAATGTCTGCTTGGATTTTGCAAAACACCTAGCAGGATGAAGTATCTAATAACTCATAATGGCAGGGGGCATAAGTCAGCATCTGTAAGTACTTAGGTACCCTTGAAATGGGGGTTTTCAAAGTTTGCTTTAAATAACTTGCCTGCAGCACTGGACTCCTTTTCATGGGATGTCTTCTCATTTCCAAGCAAATGCAGTCAAGTCCAAGGGGCAAAACTGTCAGTCTTTGGACTATCCTGCAGCATAAATCCTTCCTGGTCTTTGAGCACTACTGCCTTGATCGTGTCATGTCCTTGCTTTTGAGGGCCTGAATTTGCAGCAAGAACAGAAGTCCTAAAGCAGTAGGCTTTGTTCATGAGTACTTCAGGAGAAGGGTGGGTTTACTGGTTTGGTTGATTTATTTTCCCCTCTCATTTTTAAAAATCATAATTTATATCTGCCAAATCTGTTTCAGAGTGTCCAGGTGACAACTAGGAGACACTTGTGGAGTTCCTTTGCCTCCAGCCTTTCCTTTCCCAGAGTGGATGGTTGACCAAATTTAAGCAGCTTTTTATAAGTACAGTGATTGCCAGGAAATTCTGGTGCAGGTTATTTAAAATCTCCTGTGTTCAGAGTTTCACATCCTTCTTCCAGGGCATGAGGACAATACTGCAGATATCTGCAAGTATAATAGAGATCACTGAGGCTTAACAATGGCTGATTTTCCAGTGTTGGTTGTGTTGGTTGCCATTGGGGTTTCTGTTTGTTTTTAAATCTGAAATCAATTATCTGTCATGGGAAATGTTTTCTTGGATAAGCAACATTTGGAAAATGTGTTTTAAAAGGGAGAAAATGAGGGTGTTAATAAAGGAGAGTTTGTGCATCATATTTAACAATGTCACTATAGTGCCTTTAGGTAGTACATGGATGATTGCTTTAGCCATTATTTCAGAATATCCTGGAACACTAATTTTTACACAAATCCATGTTTATGATAATGTATTCTAAACTTTGAAAAGGTTCCAACATTACATTCTTTTAAAATTACACTTAATTTGAGTGTGCTCCTGCACAGCTCTTTTCTCTCATTTTGGTCTCCCTTTCAACTAGAGTGGAAGAAATGCCGAAATATTGTTGTGGTGGACTTGAAATTCCTCCACCAGAACGTACCAGAGCTTTCAGGAGAGCAGAAACTCCTTTTGTCCTGAGCCATGGCAGAATACTTATCTGTTGTCCAAATGTATCCCTGGGGACAGCCTTCATATACAAACAATTTTTCCTCACTAGCAACAGGGCTTACCTGGCAATTACTGCTCTCTGTGCCCACCCACCAACTACCCTGACCCAACCACTGCTGTAATGTAAGTTTGAGGGGGCTTTCACCCCCCTCAGAAGCTATCTAGTATCTTTCAGCCCCAAAATGAATTTGGCAGAGCCAGCAACAGACTGTTTCATACTAATCACACATTAAGAGTGCCACACAATAAAAAGGGTAAGGAAAATGTCTGTGGAGATATATATATATACACATATATATATAGTTTGGGTTTTTTTTTTTTTAATTTCTGGCTTATTCATTTTCCAAACATACTTTTTCTGCAGGTGATAGATGTGGTTTAACCTTAGAAAATTTTTGGTGTCACTTTGGGGAACTATAAGGCATAAACCGTATGACTTCAGACTCAAGGATCTTAAAGGTCTTTTCCAACGTAAATGATCCAATGAGTCTTTGATTCTAGTTGTGTCTGGCTTTTTAGTAGACATTACAGAAAAAAAGATTATTTTCTTTTTTTTCCTGGTGTGTCATGCTGTGGTAAGCAGCAGCAAGGTGGAATGCTGAAATCCCAGCTCAGATGGCCTGGCACTCTGTGTAAAGGCATCAGATGAAGTTTGTTGAACTCATGCTCTCTCTTACATGAGGTCATTGTGTAGATTGTCTCATGCTTCTGGTCGGCTTTGATGTGAGCTGCAATATTTCTATGATCTCAGCCTAGGGACAAGCTGGTGGACTCGTGGTTAAACATGAGTATAAACAAAGTGGAGATTTGCTACGTGCCAGACAAAGTCCCTTTCAAGTGTGCCCACAAACTCATAGAAAATTGGTGTCTTTGGTTTATTGCTAATATATAATGGTACCAAAAGAAAAAGTATTCCAGGCTAAATAATATGCAATGGTTACCAGCTCATGTACCTTGACTCCGTGATTTCAGTCTGTGAAAGATCAGATGATAATTTCGTAAATATTGCTGGAAGGCTTTGCATGTATTGTCATCTTCATTTCTTACAGATTAAAGGGTTTCTGCACTACTTGTTTTAGCCCTTCATTTTCATTTGCTTTTTCTTGAGTAAGTCACTGAAGTCAGCTTTATGGGATATTAGATTATGTATGAAATGCAAGTATATAACTTGATAGACACATTTCTCTCTCTTTTTTTTTTTGTCCTTGTGGTTATTTATTTTGAAGGAAGCTATATATAAACCTTCAGCAGTTCTTAAATGACTGAAGTCTTCAACTGCCATGTTTTGGGGAGCAGATGGTTTGCCTGCAACTACTGAAGGATGGTATCCTATGTTTTATATTTTCAAGCCAAGGGAAAGGGAAATTGTAAGATGACATAAAAGATGGTCTCATGGAAGGGATTGCTTAAACATTCGTAAGTATTGTCATCAGTAAATTATACTAATTTGGCACATCCTAGGCTGTGTGAGAAGCTGCTGGGTGGGTGCACAGGGAGGAGAAAGGATTTTTTAAAGACAGGGAGATGTATAAACTGCATAAATAGCCAACTTGCACAGTAAACCCTATTCCTGGGCCTAAGTATAAGCAGAACACAAAGGTGTAACTATGGAGAAAGGCTTGGTTTGCTTCTGTGTGTCTCTCTGTGCTTTGGGGAGCTGAGTAGCACATTCTAGAACTGCTTTGATGTTTAGCAATTGGCTTTATTTTTAAGTATTTTGGTTAAGCTTCACAAAGTCAAGAAGATTCCCTTTGAGGGACCTTGCCATTACACAGATGTTGGAGAATAAACTGAAGAGGTGGGCTCAAGCTGAAAACTGCTGAGGCTGCTTCCCTACATGCCCACCATAAGAGAAAAGACCTTTTTGGGAGCAATTGTTTCAAATGATAATGAAAAGCCATGAAACTGTCAGTGCAACCCCTAAAAATCAGGATAGTTTTGAAATAATAATGTGTTCACTGTAACAGGTAATGGGAATATTACATCTGGTCTTCTTCAGGATGAGTCACACACTTTTCCTCTTTTCTAATTCTGCAGAGACTTGGCACCTCTGTGTGATGAAATCCATATACTGGCTGTGGTTACAGGGCTGAGCAAAACACATAGCAGATGAAGAGATACAGGTCAGTTTGTGCATCTAAAACTGTTTGCCAAGATGACATGGATCCAGAGGAATGTTTGAATATCATCCAGGAATTGTCATTCCTAAATATACGTCCACTGAGATGACCCAGGAGAATACACACCTGGTTTTTACTTAACCAGTTACAGAAGAGATACCAGCTCAGGGGTCCTGAGACACTGGAAAATAGTCAGACATGCCAATGCTGTTGCTAAAATACCATGGCATTTGGGGTACAATGAGCTGTAGTTTTAATTTTGTTAAAACACCCCACCCAAAACCAGAAGAACTATGCCTAAAAAAACGACAGAAAATGTACGAAGTTACTTCAACTTTGCTCGTTTGATAAACAGGCCAATTCTTGTTTTTTTCCCACTTGCTAGCTTTTGATTTTATCTTACATAAGCAAGAGACAAAATTTTGAAGTGATTTCTTCTATTAATAACACTCCCTGCAGCTAACAGGCCCTTTATCTGGAAGATGATGCTTAAGGGTAGAAATTCTCTCTCTGGTTTCTGAGATTAACAGTGCAAGATTGTGTCCTCCAGTTTGAGTGACTTTAAACAGGGAGGGGATAAAATTGTGTGAACTGTGCAAAAGTATTTCTATGCAGAACCCTGGGAATATTCCACTTCCTAGGACCTGTTACGGAAAAAGAAAAATTGAGGTTTAGTCTAAATTTTGCCTTTCTTAGGGTTGTCATTATGTCTAACTGTTGCTCTTTTGCTCTCCTAACTTGTTATTCCTCTGCTAGCTGTTTATTTCTAACAGATGCCTGTAGCCAGCTAACATATGGCCCCAGTCATTGCTCAGCTAAGCTACTTCTTTCCATTTTTTTCTCCAGCCGAACCCCCTTTTCAGCTACTTAACATTTTCTTTGGTTTCTCATGGCTTCTAATTTGTCTACATTTCTGCAGTGCTGAATGAAATATCCTGGGAGTGGCAATCTGTTTTTTTTTAAATAAAAAAATGGAAACCAATCTTTTTTTAATTAAAGCTTTATTTTTTTTTTCCCGCGTTGTAGTTCATGGGGCCTTATTGTTCTGGAAGGCTCCATAACAAAATGAGAAGCCATGCTCTATGGAGCTGTTTCTTCCACAAGGAACTTCAAAAAGGAAAAAAGCTCAACAAAACAAAACAACCATCTTACTCTGCAGTCAGAATAGCCACTGACAAAATTGTTTTGGTACCTGGTGGCAATCAACCAGGTATTGTTGATATTGCTGTATTGTTTTATCATCCCTTCCACAGTCTTTACTAAATGATTTTTCCATTAATTAATTGATAGCTGTAGATATACACGTTGTACACTCCACAGTTTGGATGTGCTTTGTTTTGTGCAGAGAGCCTCCACCTTTTTTAAGGATTCCAGTAGCTGGCAGCTCCCTGTGCCAGTCAGTTGCCAATGGACAGTGCTGCTCCAGCAGTGCTGTGTGTGCTGGGGTGGACAGGCAGTTTCCAGATTGAGCCTGCATGCAGCAGTGCAAAGCAAGCTCTATTCTCATGCCTGGAGGTTTCCTTGGAAAGCACAAGGAAGACATGGCACACTGAGACCACAGGAAGAGTAGCCACCCTGTCCCAGTGAGATGTGGAGCACTGTGAGGACTCGTTTCCTTGCAAGAGGAGGGATGGCAGCTGCCCTTTTGAGACAGCAACAACACCAGAAAGAGCTGCTTCCCTAACCAGCTTATGTCCTCTTGTGGCACTGAGAGTAGACAGCTTGGTGGCCTTGGTGGCCTGCTGGGGTGGAGCAGGCAGTGGGTCTGCAGTTCTGTGTGACCTTAGAAATGCAGCAAGGAGGCACAGCTGGGTGAGCCTCACTGAGGGTCATGAGGGATGGCAGTGCTGAAGCCACACAGTATCTACTTCAGTGTCTTCCTCTCGTGGCTCTGTTCACATGCGAAATGAGTGACATGGAGATCTGAGGAAGAACAGACCATAGATGAAAGGAACAATCAATCTTACGGGGTTTTTAAAAGAAGGCATGAAGTACCCCATGTAGAGGAAAATTACCTACGTAAGACATTTTCCAAGAACAAATGAGGGATGATTTCTTCCATCACTGACATCAGTTACACATATGTGGATAAGCATCACGGTGAGCAGCAGTCCTTCTGCAATCCACAAGGCTACAATTGGAGAAAGAAAACTCTTGGGTGACACTTCCAAGCATTCAGCTAGGTTTTGTTCTTCAAACATGCCTAAATGAAGGATCTGTGATCCCTCAAATTGTTCAGTCTTCATGTATAACAGACTTTTCCAAGAGTTTGAAGGTGTCTATTGGGCAGGTTCTGTTACCTGTATTTATTTCCTCTGATGGGAAGAGTGAGGCAGGCACCCAAGTAGCACTGGCATTAAGTCGGGAAAGGCACAAGAGAATTCTGAGAAGCAAAGCCACAACTTTCTCCAGCAATTTGTGCCACCCTTCACTGCATGTCTGGTAGAAGTAAACAAGATCAGATACATTTATATTGAAAGCAGTTCTGGCAAATTTGGAATCTCTCAACTGCAGATGGAGAGATGATGCTTCATGATGCTTCACATTTCTGGTCTACTGCATATTCAGGGCTCTATCTGACTTCAGTCTCAGCACTGTTTTGGCTCTCTGATCATTAGCTTCATTTTGTTCAGCCTTCAGCAATGTGGCTCCCAGATGTGTTTTCCGGTATTTCGTTTATAACTGTGAGGAATCTACAGCATCCAGTCCCCCCTGTGCCTGTCTTTTCTTTTTTTTTCTTGGCATTGAAATTCTCTGAACAGGACATTCCTATTAACATCAGCAGTCAAAAAATGAAATAAAACTAAAAAACCCTGTCAGGTTTTCATTCTCACCAGGAAGTTCTTTAAGGTAGAACTTCAACACACACTTTCGTAGAAATATTTGCTGGTAAATCTATGGTTTTTTTTTGCTCACCACTATGCTATAAGTTTTCAGCTAACATCTTACATCCATATGCAGTGTGCCTTTTCAGTCTCCAGCTTTATGAGTATCAGTATCAGTGGTGTAGCTGTGATAGTTTTGGAATGTAAATGGTTTATTTTATTACACTAACTTATAAAGATGAGAGAAAAAATGAGCTGGGGAAAGGCTTGTATGCCTGAAAGCTTGTCTGCTTTCTCCAGCTATACGGACTTGAAAGATATTATCTGCCTTACAAATCTTGCCTTCCATTGTAAGCATGTGGTTGAATAATTATTTTCAACTATTGCTTGGATAAATAGTTTCTAAAGAATTTGGGCACACAAAGTAGCCCTTGCTAAATTGTCTAAAGATGGTTTCTTAAATGAAGTGATTTTCTTCTCAGACACACACAAATGCTTTTTTGCCAAAAGTATTTCTAGGTAATTTTAAAGCACAGGGAATGATTTGTTCTAATCAATTTTCATATGCATAGCAAAAAAGTGCAGGCACTTGTTTTTGTCCAAGTAATTTTAAAAAGGTGTCATTATGTCTGGCTTCAAAGTGCCTGATAAATGTAGTTCAGAAAGGTAATGAATTTGAAATATGAAATTATGCATCCCAGAGTACTGGGGAAAATTAAAAAAGGAGGCTGACTAAAAGATCAGAGAAACACATAGCTCAAGCAGAACTGTGGGAGTTTGAGTTACTTTCTTTTTAAAATTGATTTTGTTTCACAGGATCTTACTATACCTCCTGCTGCAATGAGAAAAAAGCTTCAGCATACTTTGCTTTTGCAGGCTTTGGATTTGCAAACTCACCAGCTGGGTCCTGAAGGAGGATCATGAACTTTGCAGCAACCAGCTAGTCTGATCTTGCCTCTGCATAGTTTTAATTGCAGGATCTAACAATTGGTTTGTACTTGAAAGTGTAGGGTGTACCATCTCTTCCAAAAGTATTGCTGTTAATGATAACTGCGCATTTTTCATATCACAGGATTTGAATCCTGATTCTGTCTCAGCATTTCCATCTTTTAGGACAGTGCACTCCTCTTTGTAATCCAGTGCTTTCTGGAGAAGCACTGTGCTCAGCTGCACTGCATATTTAGCTGTGTTTTATTGCAGTGACTGCAGAGTCCAGCACAGAATGAAGAAAGGCTTCATCCAGTCTTTTCTGTACATGTCATATTCTACATACTTTCATCAAATCCCAAACTACCCATCATCTTTCTAGTGTTAATGATTCCATGCTTTGCAAAATTACTTGACAGGAGAAGCTCTGCCTTTTGGCTAAATCTGCCTCTATCCTGCAATGTCCTTGTTGAGGTGGTTAGTCCTCAACATTTTCTTCACTCTTGGCTGTCACTGGACAAAAAGCTTTCTCCAAATGCCCTGCCATGTCTCACACTCTCTTTTAACTGAAATGGTTGTTAAGATGCTGTCAAATGTAAGACCAGGTTATATTTAACTTTTCCCTTTTCAAAAGGGTGCTTTTTCTGTCTTACTTTTGGCTTTACCACTGGTGTTTCTGGTTTTCTTGACCTCTAAGATGAGAAATGACATCCTTGCTCATATCAGACAGTGCAGCCAGCAGGACTAGGGAAGGGATCGTCACCCTGTACTCGACCCTGGTGAGGTTGCACCTTGAATTCTATATTCAGTTCTGGGCCCTTCACTACAAAAAAGACATTGAGGTGCTGGAGCATGTCCAGAGAAGAGCAATGCAGCTGGTGAAGGCTCTGGATTGTATGTCCTGTGAGAAGCAGCTGAGAGAGCTCAGGGTGTTTAGCCTGGAGAAAAGGAAGCTCAGGGGTGACCTTATCACTCCCTACAACTGCCTGAGAGGAGGGTGTAGCCAAGGGTCAGCCTCTTCTCCCAGGCAGCAAGTGACAGAACCAGAGGAAATGGTTTCAAATTGTGCCAGGGATTGGATTTTGGGAAAAGTGTCTTCACTCAAAGGGTGGTCAGAGATTGAAATACGCTGCTCAGGGAAGTGCTGGAGTCTCCATCTCTGGAAGTGTTCAAAAGGCGTGTGGATATGGCTCTTGGGGACAAGGTTTAGTGTTGAACATAGTTGGGCTCCATAATCTTAGAAAGTCTTTTCCAGCCTTAATTATTCTGTGATTCTATGGTTAGTCTGCTCTAGTCTGGACCAAGCAGTAACTAAGAAAATCACCTGTCAGTGCTGGCTTGTCCCTTCTCTACCTTTTTACAGATATCGCAACACATTTATTAAGCAATTTAAGGCTCTGGCTGATGACTCCTGCATAGAGAATTTATTATTTATTCATATCCATTGTTTTCCAGCCTGCTTCTGATGTAGCAGCAATTTTCTGCCTTTTGCCTCATGAAGACATAACTTATATTTGGGTCCCTGAAGAGACATTTCAGATTTCCTCTCCAATGCTTGCCATGGCAGGACCCCAATCACCTTGAGGAGGATAACCTTCTAGGCTCACCAGCATGACCACTGATATGAAGTGTTGTCCTCAAACATGCTGGAAATTCAACTCGTGGAGTTGCAGGCTTGCCTAGCAGTCAGCTGAAAAACACATACAAAAACTTGCTTAAAATAAAAAGCTGACAAAAATTCAGTCTATAATTGAGAAACAATGCTGCATAAAGTATTGTGTTTTGCTAGGAAATACTGAGCTCCAGTTCTGAAGCATTTAAAGGTTTCAAAGTCAGGGATATGCCATGGCAGAGCCTAATGACGTTTTTAGTTCTGCAGCCTAAGTCATTATTCTGTCATATGAGTGATGTTAACCAGACTGGCTTAATCTTCTTTGAGGCAACACAACAGCCACTCTGGAACTAAGTATTTTCATTCTTATTTTGTTTATGTTTTGCGTGTGTGAAATGACTGAACTGTGGTGGGAAAGGAAAAGAAAAAAGGGATTTGTGTTTGGTTTTCTTTGACCAGCTTCTAGCTAAGCTTTCAAGTGTTGTTAATATCTAATGTACTCTCCAAGGCCTTCTGTGTATTATAATCTCTAATCATCTGTGCTACAGTTTTCACAGAAGTGCTAAAACCATTTTACCACCACTTCCCTGGCAAGACTGTTCAGGGACTCTTTCAAAGAATGAAACTTTTCATGAACTACAAATCCAAGACATTTGTGAGGTCTTTAAAAAACTTGGCATTTAAATGACTGTGTTAAGTCCAAAAGTAATTTTCGGATCTGCAGTATATAAAATCAGTCCTCTAGCTCCTTGTAAATATCAGAACAGAAAGAGGACTGTGAAAATTCAACTGTCTGTATCATAATTAACAGAAGAAAGTACATTGATATTAGGGGCTATTTAACAGGTTTACAAAGGAGTAAAGTTCTCCACACTTAAGTCTTTTCTTCCAGAATTGTAGGCAAAATTGAAAATTGGTCTCTCCTACCAAAAATTTATATGTTTGTGGATATTATTTTTTAAATAAAGATAGCCACTCTAAAATAAAAAAGCCTTAGTTCAGGACTAATGTAACACCACGTAAAACAAATGATTTTGTACATATTTTCTATACCAAAATTTTAAAGTTCACAATTTGCAAAGGAGAAAAGTGGAAGAAAGGAAGGTATGAACTTTGCCAAAGTGAAATGGTGTAAAATGGAAATTTCACAGATTTGTTTTCTATTTCCTCATGAGGAACACCCATACAACAGTCAGACCTTAAATAAGAAATACAAATGTATCTGTTGGGGGATTTTGCATGTTGTTTTATTTTAATCTTTTTAGAACTGGCCCCAGTTATCAGGCTAGATCTTGATCTGGAGCTTTTGGTATTTTCCAACTGACTCCCTTTCCCCCATCCTTCTTTTAAATACAAAAAATAGGGATGGAATCCATTTCTGCTTTCACTTGACAGTAAGAGAAGTCTTAACTAGTGTAACTATCCAGTGAAAATGAGTGTATGAGACCAGGGCTAAGGCCCACCTGTTTTTATCAGACAGGGATATGGCATGGGAAGAATGCATGCAAGCAAAGCTCAGCACAAGGCTGTCACTCCAGCTTTGGGTGGAGCAAGCATACCTTTACCTTAGTGAATTTAGAAAGATATCAACAAAGTCTTTGCTTTCCAAATCCCATGAATATCTCTCAATCTGTGGCCCTGTGTAAATGCTACAGAAATCTCATTCTTGACATTTGATTGATGCCAGATAAGAGGTCTGTGCCCCTTCTATACCAGGGGTTTTGTGAGAATCAGACAGATTGATCTCAATCACACTCATGCAGGCAGTGAAGTTAATGCTAAAACAACAGTAAGTCCCCAGGGGAAGAGGGAAGCTGCTGAATGCTTATGAATTAGTTGGGGGTCTGGACTTGGCAGGTGTGAAGAGTTTGACAGTTAATGGCTTTGGGAATTCATTCTGAGGTGGTTTCTAAATCTTGTGCTCTATTCACATGCTGTCACAATAAATCATTATGTACATATTTAGCACCTGTTGTGTGCACACACAATATATTTTTTCCCATAGCACTGCAGGTATGGGGAGCACTTGTGTGGTTATGTTTTGCACTTTACTGAGGGGAGGACAGGAGCTCAGTGAATTTTCTCTTGCTCAGGAGGCTGAGCCAGCTCCCACATCCCAATTTGGTGGTGTAGTCACACATGCAGTGTACTCCTCTGTAGATGTTTTCCATGCCTTGCACCTACAGAAGGAATTAGTCTGAAAGTCTGAATGTTGTAATTATGCAAGGCAAGGTCATTGAGAAAGGAATATTTTTTGCCTGCAGCTGGTTTGATGGATGCAGCTTCACGACTCTCAGACTGCCATACAGATGTCAGCAAACAGCTTCATGTGCATCAATTTGGAGACCTGCACACCTCACTTGAAACTGCCTCAGAGATCCAGTGAGTCTTGGCAGCTTTACTTTGCTCTTCTTCCACAGATGAGAGGTGTGAGAGACCTGACAGTAAAGAATGAAGCAGTTGTTTTCCTTGGCAGTGAAATGTGAGCAGTTGTGTTAATTTACAGATATTATAGTCCTTTGCTGTTAATTTTGTTTTGGAAGAAAATGATGAAAGATCCTGTGTTTCCCAGAGGCCATAAACCAGATTTCTAGAGAAGAAAGTTGTCCAAAGCAGAAAATAATAATAATAATAATAATTTACATACTGATATCAATATCTGTACCTTCCAGGCTTCTGTCTGAGAAAGTTTCTGAAATCTAACAAGATTTTAGAAGAGCAATGACATTTTGAATTGTGAAGTAGTATCATGACAGCTCTGGAGGCAGCTTTTACTCCTATCAAAACCACAGCAGAATATTAGTCTTTCTTTCAAACTCGAGCTGAGTACTTCAGACCAGAGGTATTAACCTCCAAAGGGTGAATGATGACAAGTGTTTTCTCAGCTTCCATTCCTCATCTCCACTGCAGCCCTCTCTCCTCTAAAACACCATATTAGAGAGGTCAGCTGTAAACATGTCACGAGGATATCATAACACCACATTACATCATTTCATGTTTCTTTTCAGAGCATGAGCACATCTCAACACAACATACAAGGATCTCATGAGACCCACTAGAGGCTTTACCTCGCTGATTTCTCTTGTTTTCATGGCTTTTTTTAGATCACTTACATGAAGTACATGCCTGGATTGGATTTTTCTTAGCCCCAAATCTTTGTCTAGCTGTAGCATTTGTAGTTTTCTGCTGGGGCATATTTCCATGGGAAGAAGCACCTGTTGGGTCTGGATGTTGAACCTAGAATGAGTGTAACCCACCAATGGGCAGAGCTTGGCACATTTGCTTGCAGAGGCCTTTCTAGCTACTGTATGTCCACAAAACAGAAGGCTTTCAGCTCCTAAGTTATGTTTTTGTATCTGTCTAAAGTAGAGGCTACATGATCTCTCCCAAGGAGGTGTGAGCACGCTCTGAGCTGACTGGAAACCATCTAACAAACCAGCGTGGCACCAAGCCTAAACTAACATGCCCTGCTCTCAGCTGAGCTTTATTAGCTTGGGCTTGGTGCCCTGCTAACCACAGCTGTGGGTTTCTTGTCAGCTTGGGACTACAAGTAGAACGAGCTCAAGTCTCTCTGTAGGTAATGCTGCAGGGTTTCAGGGCTTATGAACAGTGCCAGCATTAGAAATTTGGATGTTTCTACTTTCTCTCCTCAAAACAAGCCACAAGGTGAGTTGCATGTTTTCCCCTGCATTAACAGCTCCTCCATCAACAAGCCCAGAGTGTTTTTTAGTCTTTGTAATCCTTGTGTTGCTGTAGGAAAGTCATTCTTCATGCCATTAAGTATTCCTTTCCTTTGCAATCCTTTTGTAGTTAGAGATAGTGATTTTTTTTAGCTTATTAAAAAAAACCAAACAACAGAACTATAGAAAATTAAGAAATAGTAGCTGAGGAAAGACTTGGAAACTCATGTGGAAGAAACAGATGTTTCTTGGAAATGTCTTCAAATTATTTAATCTAGGTCTCTGATCTGGAGGCTTGCTCTCTTCTCAGAACAGCTTGTTGGGAATTTTCCCTGTGAAAACATATTGCTGAAAAATGGCTGTTTGTTAAAACCAAAGCCTGCATTCAGCAAAAGATAAAATGCCTTGTGCACAGTGGTCCTTCCCCAGCTTCTGGTCCAATCCAATCTGAATGAACCTGGGTGGAAAACTTTAGCAATGGTGAGCACTGGCCTACAGGGAGGAGGTTACCACACCTTTTGGAGTAGGTACTCTTTGTTTATTATCTTTGTGCTGTTTGGTTTTGTAATTACTGGGTCTGTGGGTGATAGATTCATGGCACTTGAGAGTAAGGGGATGTGCTGCCTGCTGAAGAGTCAAGTGGGCTCTTTTCTCCAATTTTCACTTTCCACCTTTTCTTTTCACACTCAGACACCTACTACTGTTGAAATGGGTAAATTTCAAACTTGAAACTGATAAATTTGAATTTGACAAACTGGTTGTTTTTCCCAGCAAAATCTGACATGAGAGCTCAGTAGTTCTTTCTTCCCATTCAGAATTGCTCAGGTGTTTGACTAAGCTTCCTAACTTTGAACAAGGTGGAGGTACTGAAAGAAAAACCAAGTTATTCTATGTTTTTCTGGATTTTAGCTAGAAGTAGATAGAAGAAGAGCATATGAAAATGGAAATTAGTTAACAAAAATGTTTCCACAACAAAATCTCTGTTTTCATTTGGTTTTAATTTCCCCCCCTTTTTTCCCCCAGATATTTGATTAATGTGCTTTTAAGGTATGCAAACTTTTCATTTTATATAAACTGCTATCAGTTTACAAACACCTCTGCAATTGGAAAAAGCAGGCTCCAAAATGCATTGACCTTATCACTAGGGAATGTTCAGAGGAATTTTCTCGCTAACAAAAAAAAGCGGACAAAAGTTCATGTTTTGCACTTCTGTAAAGTCATGGAATCCCATGGGTTTGTTTGGGGCAGAATCCAGTCCTGGCTCTGGAGGTACAGTACAAGTTGTGTGGCACTTCAGCATCATTGCACACCAGATCAGTGAGAGAGGGCAACTAAGAATTTTGGATGCTGAACAATGCCTTTGTGTTGGTGCCCACCACGCTATTTCACAGGAAATATTCCCACGGCATATTGCAGGGTAGTGGAACAAACCTACCTTCTCCTCAGCTGTAGAGTTTGAGCTATTTCCCAGAATGACACAGTTTACCTTTGAGCAAATGCACACTGTTTACTACTGGGAGTGCCATTGTATTTGGTCAGTATGTTAATTTTTGTGTTGGTAGCCACTGTCTCATGCTACTGGAACAGGAAGGTACTTGGAAGATCGTGATTTCTGCTTGTAAAGATGGTATAATGGTTTTGGAATGAATGTATCTGAAATTTCTAACACGGGGTTTTAGAATCCTATAGAGAAAATGATAAATGTGTTTTATTGTTCATCCTTCAGGCTAAGAGAGATGGGGACTCACATACTAGTGGGGGAAAAGCTTACCAGGAGATGAGAAAATGGTTCCATTATCTATGAAGCAATGAAAATATGTCTTGTAGCAATGCAAGGTTTTCCAGGAAAATCAATTTTCTGCTTCTTCTGGACAGATATCTTGCATTTTGATTGTCCTTCCTTAAAGCTGATGGAAAAGTGATATTTATTTATTTATTTTAATCTAGAGTCAGTTTTCTAAATTCTTTATTTTCTAGATGATTTTTACATTACTCAGACATGGGAAATATTTCAATGGGGTGGATGATGAGAAGGAAAGGGGGCAGTTCCTCGTTTTTATTTCTGTGATTTTTGTTGTTCTTGATGTTGTAGTGGGTCACATGAGCAGGCTACCCATTTGCCTCCCTTGAAAGAATTTACCAAACTTTCAACATTTGCTGAACTCACAATACCCTCTTCTCCACTGTAGCAATGGAAGATGGTATAACAAGTAATTTATTATTTCAAATGAGTCATAGAATCATAGTCTTGTGTTGGATGGGACCTTAGAGATCACTGACTTCCAACTCCCAGCTGAATGAAGGAAGGAAACAAATAAGCAGCTAGAATTGGCTTTGTTTCTTCATTATTATTTTCTACTGCTCCAGGAAATGTTTAAGGGGAACATGACGTGGGTAGTAGACAGAGGACAGAATCAGCAATGTGTACCACAGATGAACTGATAACGAAGTTCTTCACAGTCTGCTCAGATGTGATTCCTTCTTCTACACCATTTTTCCTCCCTTTCCTAGTTTGAGCATGCTCCCTGGTCAACACAGAGCTTGAAAATAAAAGAATGAAATCCTAAGATCAGTTTAGAAACCCATAAGCCGTAAGGGAAACATTCATTAAAGTGTGGTGCCAGAAGCCTTGTCCCTCCTCACAGTGCTGAGACAGTTGCAGGGCTGGGATCGTGGCCCTTGGCTTTGTCTTGTAATCCTTGCAATCCCATCATGTGTCAATGCTCTCATGATGCCAGTGAAGATAATTAAAAGTGACTGGGTGAGAAAAGTTCCATCTTTGTGGAAAAACTGCAGCACTCAAAATTTGGTTTTCTTTGTTCCCTACTGGAACAAAAGAGACACTTAAAACTGCTCCTAGGGGAAAACCCTGAATTAGCCTAATCTGGGTTTGAAAACACT
This sequence comes from Lichenostomus cassidix, assembly GCF_008360975.1. NCBI lineage: Eukaryota > Metazoa > Chordata > Aves > Passeriformes > Meliphagidae > Lichenostomus > Lichenostomus cassidix. The sequence goes on along the minus strand of NC_139482.1, from coordinate 100,185,046 downwards.
TAATGAGTTTAAGCCAGGTCTTGAATCTGGGTTTTCTTCACTAAAGAAGGTCCTGATGCTCTGTTGGTTTGGGTAGCAGAGGGTGGTCTTCCTCCATCTTCAAGAATGACAATTTCTGGGTTTTGTCACAGTGAATATGCTCCTTCATACAGGAAGAATTTTTTTTCTTTTTTATGAAGAGATATTTGACCTCTTTCAAGTCATTACTTGAGATAGTTTAAATTAATAAAGGACAAAATTAATGCCAAACTTTCTCAATAGTTTCTTTGTGCTGGAAATAGCTGTCAAATGTCTAATAATTGACCAAACCTATATGAAGCACCATGTAACAAAGTCAGGGTAATGGATGTACATGAACTCGGGAGATGTTTTTTCCATCTACCTTCCCCTTTGATCACAGGTGTGTTCTGTCATTCCACTCCAGTAACCAAACAGATTAGCTCCTAAAATGAAAAATGGCTTGAAATTTGATATGAGACCCAGCGTCCAGGCCAAAATGAAAGGAGGAGGGAGAGAAGGAGTTATAAATTATGCTGTCTTCCTATTGTGACACTGGTGGCATAATTTTCTACAAAGGAGACAATCTTTCCTCATTATTCAGCTGGCCAATGAGGTACACAATTTTTGCCACAAGCAGGAAAAGCCCCTATAAAGAATGCATCAAGTTATAGTTTGCCAAATTAAACAGCAGCAGAAGGAAAAATATCTGCTATCTTGATATCTGCAATATGGTGGCAGCTGGGTCACCTCTGCAGGCAAAGAATCTATATTTGCAAATACTGAACATGGTGAATGGGTTGGCTAAATGACTTTGAGAAGATGTGTTGTCCTGAAATACCTCTACAATGTAATAACTTATCAAAATGTTTGTTTTTATCACATGCATGGAAATAAATATTGCAGTATTCTTATCAAATGTGCAGGAGCGATGGGTATGCAGAATACCAACTGCACAATTAATAACATGAGTTCTGCTGTTCTCTGCTGGTTGGTTTGTTTGGTTGTTGTAGGTTTTTTTCGTTTGTTGGTTTGGTTTTTTTTTCCTTGAAGTAGAGATGCCTATGGCAAGTCTGCATCTTTTGGGTTTCAGAAAATAAAGGCTCTGAAGTTCGTGCTCACTTCTGTGGGCTCTTTTAATTGTGAATGTATGCAGGTGGCTCATATTAAAGTAAGCAAGCATTGCTGGAAATCTACAAGAAACTTCTTGAAGCCCAAGGTTTGTTTGAAGAGCTAAATGTCCTGGTTGAAATTGCTGTCAAATTAATTTTGAAAACATTTCTAGATGTCATTGTTAATGCTCTTCAAAGTGGAATTTGTTAGGTAGAGTGATTTTGAGATAATAGATAAATGAAAGAAGTTCCAGTGTATGAAAAGATGACAAAACACTTTCCTATTTGGCTGTATTTTGTGGGTTGGCATTTGGACCTAAATTATAGCATACACCGTAAATCTCAATGCAAACACTGGGATCAGTGTGATTTACTTAGCTGCAAACTGTCAAATTCTCCCACCTTTATATACAGTACAGGCTTTGCATATTCAGAGAAACCAGCAAGCTGCAATTGACTTTGCAGAAAGCAATGGTAAATCAACTTTTCAGCAAGACTAGTACATAAATCAGTGAACAGTATATTCCTTTGAGACTCTCAAAACTGCACAGGAAAGCCACTCTAAATCCAGATTAACGGGGATCCTGATTTATGGTTGAATCAAACTGCCAAAGTCTATTTTCAGCGATCTGAAATGTTAGATTTATGCAATTTATCTAGGTGACAATCTTATGGCTTTCCACTGGTGCTGTTTATTCATTTTTCTGCAGATATATAGGAGCTCAAAGCATGCATTGCTCTGTGTATGCTTATGTATGTTCCACTTTTGTAGAAGGTTACTGACATTTGACTGAAATATGCAATAACCTGCCTGCTGCTGCTGTGGAGATGCTGCATGGGTGCTTTTGTCCTTCAGCCTTTTGCTGTGTTTTGTATCTCTCTTGTTTACTTTAGTCCATGCTCGAACACTGAAGTTGGAACCCTTGCAAAGAAGCAGATGAGCTGGGGATTTCAACTGGGCTAATGAAACAGTACCATTGCAGGCAGCAAACTTGATTTCCCCTCATTGGTGTGGCTCTCAGTACCAGGAGTATTTTTGTTGCTACATGTTCTGCCTGTCTGGCTGTTATGACTGACTAGTTCATCATCCTGTGCTTGCTGCTGATCAGTTGGTGGAGAGCTGCACTGGAGCTGCAACAGCACTGAAAACAATGTAAACTAGGTGGAGGCAAATTAAAAAATAAAACACATGGTGAACATCCCTTATAAATGAAAATACACAGGTGGTGAATGACTGTAGTCAAAGATGTGGACGTGGCTGTGGAGTTTCAGCTGGAGTAAAAATATTTTTACATCAATAATATGAATCTGAGTGAGATTTTAAAGAGGGAAGAAAACAAGTTATTCTGCCCTTAGCTGGACAGCAGTAGTAGTGAACTTTCTTACTTTCCAGGGATTGAACCACTGAAAATATAACTCTGGAAAGCCACATGCTAGATATTCCTAAGCACTATGTTAAATACTCCTATTCATGATTTCTCCAGCACTTGGCTTCCCTGTACAAAACTCTCATATCTGAGCTGCAGAAGCAGAGGATGAGTATTGCCACGTCAGTTTCTATCACCCAGGAGGTGAGCAGGCACCTGTCTTTACCCTGGGCTGGAAGTTGTGTGCAGTGGAAATGCACTGCAACAGCCTGGGACAAGGCATCTCCTCTGCAGATGATTGATACAGCAGTGGCTTTACTGCTGATGTTTTTCAAGACAGGAGCATCAAGAGGTGATGCTTGTCATGCATTGCCTAACAGGAACTGACTGTACACAGACAAAAGTGTCTCTGTTAAAGAAAAATTTAAAAAATCTGAAAGTCAAAATCAAATATTTGTTCATGTAACACAAACTTATCAATAACTTTATACAAACACTAAGGACAAAGGACAGTACAATGGTTTGTCCTTGATACTAGAAATTCATCTGTTTGGACTGCACATAAAATGGACAAACAACTGAAGGAATTCTTAGAAGCAGTGTATCTACAAACTTCAAATAGATACCTTTTGCCAAGATTGCAAAGGTAAGATTAGCCATAAATTTCAGTGCAAGCAGATTGTAGCATATTATGTATGAGAAAGTTATCAACTTTTAAATGAAAAGGCTTTTTTTCATTCCACAGAAGGCTAATCAAAAGGCTGCAGAACTTTTGTGATCAGAAGAAAAATGTGTTTTTTCTGCATACTTGTAGTCAGACTTGCAGCTAGTTTGTCTTTGAATTTATTCCAGAACATTTTTTGTTACTATTTAGCAAAAATATGCGTTTATGTTTGACCTGAAACTGGTATGTGGCTCTGCTTTATTAACTAGAAATTCTGATTTGGGACTTTGCCACCTTAATATCTACTTAAGTAGACTTGGGCTGCAGATTGTGCTCACCTGTCTAAACCCACAGTCTCCATCTTCCAGTGCTGATTTTTTTTTTTTTTTTTTTTTTTGAGGTAACCTCTGTACCTGGCATGTCTATTCCTTCCTTGATCTTCAAAAACCTAAATTTATCTCGTGTCTCTGTTTTAATCTCTCATTTCCCCAGAGTTTTATTTATTTTTAGCTGCCAAAGTTTTGCTTTTCCTCAGGAAGGGAAAAGGGAAGCTTTCTGAGCCTGCTTTTTTAATAGATATAATCACTGTTTTTTTTCTGAGAAGAAGGGTCCAAGACGGTAAATCCAACTTACCAAGGGATATCACTACAAAGCGTGCAGTACAGGCTGACTTCTTTCATCAGGGCCAGACCTTGCTCTATAGGTTGTCAGCAGGAAGAAAGAGCTGCTGCTCCTCGGTGAGGCACCTGTAAACAGCAGGCTGAGTTTTTTGTTCGTATTTTCAATTTCAGTGTTATCAAACTTTGAGCTGCCTAATTCTAGGTGAGGTGTTCACAAGGCAGTTTAAGTGTAAGGTCAGTCCTTTGCTATTTCCTCTCAGTTTAGAGGGGGTGATTTCTGTCCTGATGATGTGAAAATGTCCTTTTCATTTTCTTATAAAATATCTCCTTGCGTTCACTTGGACTGTGCATTAAATTCTGAGCTGTGGGCCTGGAGTAAAGACCCAGAAGCATTTGACTCTTCCCCTTCCTTTCCTACCATTCTATTATTTCCTTGCCCTGTTAGAAATTGTCCCTCATTCCTGGCTGAAGGCGGGTGGGAAGAAAGTGATGGGAAAAGCCTGGAACTAGGCAGAGGGGAAAAAATTTAAAATTAAATTAAAATTAAATTAATAAATTTAAAAAAATTAAACACCCTTTCCCAGGAGTGAATGAGACTTCATAGAGTATAAATAGCTTGTTTTGAGGATCTCTTGTTCCAAAATTGGCTCAATTGTCGCCTTCATGATTCATTAGAAACACCATTCCTCATGTTCAACTTAATCTTTAAAAGTGCTTTCCTGTGTAGATTTTCTACCTCTGCCATATTCGCTGACTTGCCACCTTAACAATCTTTGTTTGTTTGTTTTATTTATTTAGATCTTGCAGAGGGATGAGCTATCTTTGTTGTGAAGCCAAAATGTAAATATCTTGCTGATACTTTGATTTCTTGGCTTGTAGTGCTGGACCAGGGTAGGAGAGGATGCAGTGTATATGCCACATTTAATTTGAACCATCTAAAGAAGTTTTAAAGCATAGATCACAGATATAAGCCAGACATATATGGAGAAATGCGAGTACAGAGGATAAGTATTAAGCTCTCAACTTTCTTCTTGCTTTACATTATAGAATCTAAAATTGCACTTTTCTGCTGCCTTGTTCTAACATATGTAAAATCTTACACCATGAATGCAAAATTCTGGTTTTACGTGCATTGGACATTGAACTGGCTGCAATACAAATGCCATATCATAGCCATACATGAATGAGCACCAGCACTGTATGCATGTGTCAGAGTCACTGTTTGCTCAGACACGTTGTGGAAGAAATGAGCATGATTAGGCAAACTTTAGCTTTTCAAGCTGTTGAGTTGGAAGGTATCTAACAGGATTAGAAAGCTCATTGAAGAGCTCATGATAGCCTTTGAAAATCTTGCCAGCCTTCGATGCTGGCATGTGTACCTAGATTATTTGCAGTGCTGCGTGTTTAACTTCGTCTGATGGAACAAGGAGGGAAGCAGCCTGCATAAATGTGATACTCCCTTACTATTGTAACTTGGAAATTAATTTATGGTTTGCTGTTTCAAAGTCCCCTGATATTGAAAGCCAAAATTGTCAAACGACTATCCGGTAGGATCATATGATTTTTTAAAGGAGCTTAATTATATGATATCCAGTTAAACACCTAGCAGGATTTCCAGGAAGCTTAGGTATCAAAATTCCATTGGAGCACACTGGAATAAGAGGGATCTGGATTAGTTTTGGAAGAATTTATTCTTCAATTATTTGATTCTGCGGTATTAGTAAGCATAGGGTTTGGTAGCCTCATGGTGCTGGACTCAGTGCAAATGCAAGAGAATGGAGTCTTTCTTTGCCATTGGAGTAGTCAAGAGAGGCAGGGAATGGGTGAAGGAGAGCACGAAATAGGAAGGAGACTTCCCAGGCAGTGTCTGATGCTCTGTGGGGGTCTGGTTCACTTCACCACCATGACACTGGCTACTGGTGAGTCTAGAGTCTCTGCAGGCCCTCTGCAGCCTCAGTCCAGCTGTGAGGAAATTACACCTTTTGTAATTGTTTGCTATGGGTATTGAAGGAAAAAAATTTGGTTGCAAAGCGATTTTTTTTCCTCTTCAGTGCTTAGCAATTCAGCCAGGCAGATTAAAAAAGCCATTTTCCTTGGTCTGCACCAGGGGAGCAGACACTGGGGTGAATTGCAGCCACCATGCTTTTTTTCCTGCTCTCCATGACCATCACCCACCGGAGGAGCTGCCTGTTGTAGGAGTTGTAGTCACAGCAAGCCTTGACCACCCTCTCCAAGCACTGGGGAGCTGTGTTGGGTGCATTGTCTAGGGCAGGACATGCTCATGCCACACAAGTGACTACAGCTGCTGGGTGTCGGCTTCCAATTTCAAAGCCTCCAGCCCTTCTGGGGAAGGGCAGGCGCTCTCTTGCTTTGGGAGGTTAACAAACTCGACCATTCCCCAGGAGCTCTGGAGGTCAGGCTTTCATCTGGATGCCTTTATGGATCAGGCTGCCTCCCCCACCTTTCTCTTCTGTCCCTCTTTTCCTGGGGATTGTAGAAGACTATAAAATGCTTTGATAATTAAGCAGGGAAAATTTCCACAACCCATAAAACATAAAAGGCAATACTAAGCCCAATTTAGCTTTCAAATACCTTTCAAATAACTTGTATTTAATGCATGGTAAAGGTGCTTGGTCAGTGCTCTTGAACAAACAAATCTCTGAGCCTGGCTTTTAACGTTGTGTGTCCAAGCAGACTGTAGCCATTCTGAGAGCATTCCTTGGTTCAGGTTTCTGTTGTAAACTGCAATGTGGGAACCAGCAGAGGTAAAATAAAGAGCTGACCTGAAACTTTGCCCAAACCACAGACTGGACATAAATTGTTTTTTTGAAAATTCAAATAATTTTTCTTGTTTATATAATCCTTCTCAGTCAAGACTGCAAGAAATTTGGTAAAGGCTGGTGCTTGCAGCAGACATAAAGAGAAATTTGCAAGTCTGGAAAAATTTGGAGAATAGCCTGAACAGTTTTTGGAAATGACAGATGGCGTTTGGTAGTAACTATGTCAGATGAGTTTGGTTAGAAATTACAAGAAAGCATTCACAGAAGTCAGTGGCACCTGCTGGGCTCTTCAAAACTTTGAACGCAGGACAAATTCATAGAAAGTGAGCATGGACACATTCAAATTGAAATCACCATGTTTCACATACCTCTGCCATGGGTGGAAATGGCCATTTGCACCTGGGTGTGCAAAAGAGCCCAGAAGAAGCCACAGAAGCCCTTGAGAGGTAGAAGCAGCCTCAGGCATTTTGCCATCTTCTTTCATATTCTAAGTGGCGGAAAAAATGCCAGCATGTCTAGAACTTCCTTTTTGCAGCTCCAGCAGACAGTGTACACAGTCATAAGGAAATTTGCTTTGCAATGGGAATATCACTGAAGGACTGGGTCATCCGTGGGCAAAGGAGATTTCAACCTTTTTTTTTTTTTTTTTTTGAGATCAAGGTACCATGTTTCTATGAACTAGCAATCACCAGCCCTGGGTTCCTGGGTTGGGGAATGCAGAGCTGTGTAAGTAGATGAGACCATAACAGTGATGAGGAACAGAGGTCTGAAGTGGGGGATCCAGATTAGAAGGATTAAGGAAATAGGGCATATGGGGCCAGGAATTCTGAGATGTTGGGATTTTTCTTCTCCTTACTCTTAGTGAGAGATTTCTCACAGCAGCCCATGTGATAACTTGTTTCTGTGCTGTCTAGTCAGACATTTGCAAGGCCAAGTTGAGATGCGAGCATTAAACTCTTAAGGTTTATGTGTTAAACTCTTTAAGATTTACATTGTTTGATATCTGTTATTGTGGGAGTCTTTTTACAGTGTTTCCAATGATGACTTGCTTCAGATTTCCTTGTTGCAGAGCTGGCAGTAGGCATTCTCAGTGGAGACCAATGTTTGCAAGGTAGAGGTTCACTCCCTTAGTTTTAGGGTGACTAATCTGACTAAAATTATCATCTGTGTTACAACATCCTGGCCTGATAATTCAAAGGCATAATACAATTCCCTCTGCCTTTAACATTAATTTTGTTGTTTTAGGAAAGGTTATAGCAGTGTCAGGATTAGCTCTTGCAAGTTTAACATCGCATAAATTCCAGAAAAAGTGCACTTAATGGAAAGCCTAATTTACTCAACTTTTAGTTAGACTATAATGTCTGGACAAGATTAATAGGTGAGGCAGCCTTTATTTCCTGAAGCATCCATTTATTTCTGTATTTCAAGAGACAGGTACCATATTTCTATGAACCAGCAGCTGCCAACCAAACCTCTAGCTGTGCCTCAGCAAACTGCCAGACATTTTTAGCAGTGAATTTCAAGCGAGATGAAGCTTGGAAAGGCTTCATACTAGGGATGGTTTGTGTGTGTGAGTGAGACTGACAACATTTTATTTTTAAAATGAAACATTAACAGAGATAAATATTGTGCTCCAGGTACATGCTGAATGACTGTAACTCAGGGGTTACAGTCAGAAACTTAATGCCCCAAACAACCATCAAAGCCAGCCAGCTGAGTTGGGTGATGCTTCTTACATGTATGCTCAAGCACAGCCATTTAACCAGGGAGGCTGTTGTTTTAAAGACTATTAAGTAAATTTTGGGGAAAAATGCATTGCAGATGTTTTTTTTTAATTAAAAAAACCCAGGAGCTTTTGCTGCAGTATGTTGAAGGACTGGAGGTTAAGACCTTTTACATCCTCTAATATAAGTTATTGCTTCATCTTAAAATGAACTTCATATGCTTCCAATGATCCTAGGTCATTTCCTCTAGACAGAAATCAGCATGGTGTCTAATATTCTAAGGGAGGATAATTAAAAGTAGGGTCTGGCATAACACAGTGAAAATTCAGTCCTAGTTAATTTTAAGGAGCAAGGTGGTAAAGAATTTAATTGAACATAACATATTTCAAAAGATTTGGAAATGAGTGTTGGATAAAAAGGAAATTGCAGTAAAATTGCACAAACTTTCTTTAAAGTTTTGTTAATAAAGCCCTACAGATATAGTAGCTCAAATATACCTGTGCCCCTATACTTTCTACTATAGAGATCTCCAACTAATCAAAGTTTTATTGTCACTGTCTGATATATATGTACCTTTCTCCTTGCATTGTAGACACTGCCAAGATTTCCCTGGGTTTGTATGGTATTCAAATGAGACTCTCTTCTCTTATGTAGCTGGAAAATGTTGAAGTATTTTAGTGTTAAGGTCAATAGAAATGTTGGTCCCAGACTCAGGTCTGTTGAAGTGTCATCCATGTAAGTTCCTTGATGGGTTCTTACAGAAGACAGAGCTTCAGCCCAGAAAGGGTAATTGACATTTCTTCTGGCCTTGGTGGAAAAATGAGATTGTCCAAGAAGTTGATTCAAAATATCTAAAATAAGCCCATGCTATTGATCTGTCCTTCTGAGAAGGATTTCTCTATTAGGACTAAAAGCCTAACTTCCACTGACCCCCCACCTCAGCCCTCAATCCTGATCTCTGTCCTGAAGCAATGCAGAGAGCAGAACCAGAGCTTCCCAACATATTAGCAATAACTTAGCAAATGCAGGTATAATAATCAGTGAATAGGTTTTTTTAATGTTACGAATTTTCATCAAATGTCAGAAAAGTGTTTTTGTTCATTGGCTGGAAACATATATCCGCTTCCCTGATAAGTGGACAAAAAATACATGGCTCAGATGTCACTTTGCACTTTTCATCTGAGTGTTTTCATCTGCTGAAAGCATAAACAGAGAGGGTCTTTCAACAGAATTTCGGTATCACTCAGCTTTGATTAAAATCTTTGCTTACATTCTTTTTTTAAACAGTCCTTTTTATCTATGGAAAATCTTATGGAACTTTACAAATGATATACAACAGCACCGTATTACAAGGCACATTAAAATGTCACTATCTCTCTAATTACCGTGAAATCAGGCATCTTTCCCTATTCAATAATAGAACAATAAAAGTGAAGATGTTTAACACAAAATTTAAATTGGCGGGGTGATTTGAAAAAAAAAGACAATGTTAATGAAGCTTCCTTGCAATACAAGTGTATTTAAAAGAGTGATCGTTAATATCTGTGCTGGAACAAACTTTTCATTTAATAAGCTCTTGAATTAGAGATTCACCAGTGTGAAAATGTTGAGTAGCTGGTAATTGGAGCATACGGAATTGGCTGCTGCTGTGGCTCTGACCTTGGCTTGGCTGTGGTCCGTGGTTTGAGAGACATTCCATGTTTATGACATGCCTGGGAAGTGGTAACAAACTGTGCTCTGCACAAGAGAAACATCAAGATATCCTTCTCGTGCCTGGGAATAAAACATGTTTGATTTGTCAAGGAAGCCCAAGTAAAGATGCATGTGATAATGGAGATAAATTGACAAACAATATTCCAGTAAGGATAAACACTTGCAGGTCTGAAGCTGGGCTGCTCGTGTTCCAAGAACACTCTAAAGCTGAGATTACTGCATTGCAGAAGCAGATTACTGCAACTGTGTAGAAAGATGACATCCCATTATCAGTTCAAATAAATCCTCTGGGTGAAGGAATAATTTTAGGCATTTCTCAAGTGATGTTATCTCCTGGACTGTCCCATCTCAGCTAAGAAAATGGACCGAAGTGTTGAGATATGGAGCTCCCAGGCTACATATCTTAGACCACAGATTTGAAAGGCTAACAGCTGTGTTGTCCATTGACTCAGAGCAGAGGGGCTGCTTGGTGGGCTGAATTTGCAGGTCCCGCTTTGTCCCTGTTTGAACAAAGCTCAAAGACAATGTTTTGGACATGGAAGAGCAGCAAGAGCTCTGGGATTTGGTCCAGTGACATGCAAATGCTTTGAAAATTCTATGTGTTTTATAGAGTCCTGAGAGACTTCAGGAAAAGGCATTAAAAAGTCACTGAAAGTTTAGATGGAATCTGTGGAGACCAAAGAGATTCAAACGTTGGAAATATTTGCAACATCTCACCTTTGGTGGTGAAAGCAGGAAATAACACAGAATGCAGGAGATAATGGCAATAGTAATATACTTATAACAAACCCACAAGCTACTGAAACTGATGAATTTCCTTTTATGAAGTGTTCCTTGAGATTCATGTCAGCAAGACAGATTCTGTGTGGGTTTCTTGGTTTTCTTTTGAATGGATAGAAGTCATTATAAATGCCACAAACAGGTTAGGCAACTTGAAACGGTTGGAAAGTCTCTCACAAGCAGTTCTGGCCAGCAATTACAGCAGCAAATGCCCAGCTCATCAGCTTAATTAAAATACCAGCTGATCTTTACTTCATGTTTTGTGTTTTTTGGTTGAACTGGTGAGACCTTGGAGTGCAGGTGCACACCTAACCCAAGTTCTTCAGCCAAAATCTTGACTTTTATCAGGATGACCCAGGTCACTCATTCCCACACCTGATCCCCAGTGGAAGGAAACTTGACCATATATGAGTTTGGGAACTAAACCTATCTTGTTAAACCTGTGTTGAGGAGTGGTGATGTGTCGTCTCTTTTCACTCACTTCTCTGCATCACAAAGCCCTTCCATATTGGGACTTCATCCTGCTTTTCACGTAGTTTCTTCACTGATGCCAATGCAGACTGGGAAATTATTATTAGCATCCTTCACCAGCTGCTTTCACCTGGTTTGATATCCTTGCACTGTGGATTACTGGTGATGCTGAGGCATCTTTTTTCCTGAAAGAAAACTTACACACAAAGTGTATTCAACAGCAAATGATTAATCTGTCTTATGTAGGTAGAACCCCCAAGACCTAGCGGGGGTTGATGTCGCTGTTGAGCCGCTAGCAGAGAAGGAAAGCCCCGATTCTCAGCGTGGCATAGAAAAAGTACTTTATTGTTTGAATCCAACATATATATAGAGTTTTCAAAGGTCAGCCAGACTGGTCAGCCAGAAACCTTCCCCTAGGCCTGATTGGCCAGGCCTGCACTGTCCAAATCTCGAGACACTGTTTTTAATAACATCCAAACTTTATCTTTGTTTATAAAACACAAAAGGAATTCTCATGGGAAAGACCTGTGCTAGCCACAGGTTGACACCCCAAAAAACCCCAAAAAACCGAGTGTTTGGCTGAAATGTTCTGTCTAAAATAAATTTTAGATTTACTCTTTCTGATTGCTTAGAAGTGTTATTTATTGTGTTTATTGTGATTCTTTGATTTAAAAAAAATAATGAATTTCACTACGTTTGTAGTGTCATGCAACATCTACTCTAAAATAGTAATTGCTACTTATTTTTGTTAACTGTTGCTATATTCCTCTCAATTCTGTTGAAAGTCTTTATGGCTCTGTTTGACAGAAATTTGTAAAAGTACAAAACTTGTTATCTATGCCACACTTTCTACTTTCATGCATGATTCTCCTTTATGCTTCTGTTTCAGTAATCTCAGCCATTCTGTTCTTTCTGTGACCACTTGGTTGCTCATTGACAGAGATCACACAAATAAGAAAACAAATTTTAACCTTTCTTAATATTTTGGGAAAGACTGGATGTAGATTGTGATTCAGACCTGTAAGTGTCAAGAATGTACATGTGATTATGAGGTCCTCACCATCTCTGTGCTGAAAGTATTCCAAGTGACAGCACGCTTTGTATATATCCAGGTTCATCCCCAAAGAATGAGATTTGAATTCTGAGGTCTGAGCTGAAAACATAATGGAAAGCTTATGACAAGCTCAGTGTGTAAACTAGAAATTCTTCATTGCTCACTTTTCTCTTCTGGAGGGTGGGGAGGAGGAAGAAGAAACAAAGGCCTGCAAAATGATCATGCAAACACTTGAGAAGACAATTGAAATCCTGGTTTCAATAAAATCCCTCAAAAGAATTGTTTGGGCCACAGGGAATCTCTTCCCATATTTTATTAGGAAACTGGAAACTTTATGGAGTCTTTAATTGATCCTGGTAACATTCCCCCAAAGAAGCCTGGATTATGCTACACAATTGTTTTAGATTTCAGGTATTAGGCTGCAATAGTTATCTTCAAAAAGAGCTGAACAATGCTGAATTGGCAGCCTCACTTTGCAAAATCTCCTTCATTAACAAAACAGCCCTGAAGGTATCCTGGTGGAAGTTTTTGCAAGTCAGTAAACTAATGATAGCAACTGTCTGCAGTTAACCCTAAGGTCATATGATAATTTAGGTTGGTCTCAAATCAAGCCTCCTGTCTGGAGCCAGGTCAGCTCTGAGATTAGTTGAGGCTACTCTCAGGAATAAGGTCTTGAAAACTCCAAGGGGTGGAGATTGTTAAAACCCCACATGCTATAGTGGAGTTTATTTTCCATGGCAGTATTTTTGCCTGTTGAGTAGCCACATCCTTTAAATCATTATTACTTATTTTCCTCTGGTTAGACCTGTATTATGTGCAATACACTTGAGGGAAAACTGCTGAGGAGTCATAGCATGGAAATGCCCTCTTCAAATGCTGTGATAAGCATGAGTCTAGAAGGGCACTGATGGGTGCAGAACATCTGAGCCACCATATGTTGCAGCCACAGGAGAGCTGCTGCATGTCAGGGGCACCATCAGATGAGAGGAACAAGTCCCAAGGGCTGCAGCATCTCCTCACTGCTCCCCTGGTTTCCCTTTGGTGTGGACTGAACACATCTTTGTACCATTCCCTCTGCTTGGAGCTCTTTGCTGTTTTGCCAAACACCAGAAATGTTAAAAGTGTTAGTCAGGGACATATAATGAGCTGTTTGAAATCTTCTCAGTGAAGTGTTTGATTTCTTCTTTAATCAAAGCTGAATTCATATGCTGGAAATTGCTGCAAAGCCTAGATCTTATGATCACATCACCCTGGATTTTCCTTGAAAATAAAAGTGTCTTTCTTGACAAACAAGATAATATATTCCCAGAGTGACTTAATCTATCCCTACTCTATCCAGGACTCAAAATTTAATGCTTTCAGATCCAAATGCCAACATGAATGCTTTGTCTCTTTCACTAAACCACAATTTTCTTCCAATTTTTCTTGAAAATACATTAAGTGAGGTTACTTCTTACTGTCCAGTCAATTGTTTATGCAGCTTGGGGTGTATGTGATCAATGGAGCTGAGGAAATGCAAAGGTGACAGCTGACTTTTAAAGCTAATATTTAAACTGAGCAACGAATAATCTGAAAAGTAAGATAATTTTCTTAGATGTTCTACTTTTGGTGTAATTTGGATTTCTGTGGTTTCTTATTGCCAGCCTGAACTGACTCATCTGAGATTTGCCTGACATTTTTCTGGCAGACATGCATCTGAAAATTTTTCAGAGTTTTGATTTTTCTCTTGGCATTTTGATGCTAGTCAGAATTGAATTTTTATGGAGGAGGAATTTTGCTCCATAACAAGGTAGGGTACCACTTAGCTTACTAAGTGAGAGCAGTTACTGCTCTTGGGTTACACCTACAGCATCCATTGGGAATGTACTCCACCCCATACAGTTTTGAGAATGACCTCAAAAGCAGTAAACTCCAGGTCTAACTGCTGCTGCTTTTCACAAAATGCTCTACAGGAAAGCTGAGGATAGCCCAGCTGGTGTGCTCAGCCATGTGTTGAGCTGCCAAAGAGGCTATTAGCAACACATTGGCTTTCTAGATGTCCTCCAGCACATGGTCCCTTCACAGTTCCAGAATAAAAACCTGATCAAGCATCTCATTTTGCTTCCACCTTTGTTGCCTGCATGGAAAGTGTGCCTGTGGTCAGGTATAGCTCTTGCAGAACACTCAAAACTGCCCCCCTCCAAAAACCCTGGGTCTAGATAGTTACTGAAAAAGTCTCAGGGAATTCATTCATACATGGAATAAAGGCCTCTACAACATTGTAGCTTCTGCCCAAGAACAGACACAGCTGTGGCTCTCATTCAGCAGTTTCTGGCAGATGCTGGAATACACAATAAATTTTTATTCAATAGAGAAAAATCTGGCATATGAATTAAGGTGAGCAATTTTATAGCATTATCCAGAATAGATTTCCTACTGCGTGACATATTCCCTTAGGATTGTTTCCAAAAAGGCAGCTTCAAATTTTCCCCGTAGTAAAATTTATCTATGGTGGCGTCTGTTTGTTTTCAGAGATTTTAATCTTCACAAGCAACTTCAAACTATGAAAAATTCAGTTGTTTATATATATAAGACTCTGGAACAGACCAACTTGTACTATCAGATTAATTTGCATTTAGATTGTGCCTTTCCAATGTTGCTGAAAGATATTACAAATACAAATTAGGTTTCACACTAGGACTGTAGAAACCTCTATTGCAGTCCTTTGGGGCTGGCAGCATTAGAGGTGTTGTGACCTGCTAGCCCTTGCTTCCAAGTCAAGATGCCCTGCAACTCAACCAGCAGAAATTCTGCCTCTTCTAAAACAAGTCATTGTTGGTTAGAATGAATTTGGTTTGTTTTTTGCAGTATGTTGCTCTGGTGGGCATTTTGTCAAAAAGATGATATCATTTGTGATGCCAGCAAAGACAAATCTACTGTAACTGACTGTGAGTCTTTCCTGTGTTCATAATTTAGCTTGAAGAAATGATGGTTAAATGGTAACTTAGGGCTTAAATTTTCCACATTGGTATTCACTTTATTGTTAAACCAGTGTCAAGGCACCGTCTGTAGTGTTACTTCAGCCTTTTTTGTAGCAATTCTTTCTTAATCTAGTCTGTGCAATGTAATACATTCCAATGAGAAACCATTACTACTGTGGTCTGCTTTTGGAAACTCCATTTGTTAACCTGTAAAAGGAGATGCAGAACAAGTTATCTGATAATTAACAGAGCAGAGGTTTTGGGGGAATTTTTTTTGATTGTTTGTTTTTAAATCATACTCCTGCCTTTCCTGAAAGTGGAACTATGTAGTATTTAGAGAATTAACATATACACAATTCATAAGAGCATCTGTAATTTTGTATTGGGCCTAGGTCAGTCTTGTTTTTTTCCCAGCGCCTGCTTAACGTTGCCTAAGCCATCTGAAATGCTGTCAATCAAATGTGAGAATTGGAAAGACAGCAGATGAAAAATATATTTGGAAGTGCATCGTTCCTGTTTGAGTTTTTCTCAGTCTTTCTCACCCCTTTGTTTCAGTAGCTTCTTTAGGGACACTTCTTGAAATCCTGTTTATGTGATGGTTTTGACACACACTTTTACATGTATCTGACCAGAATCATAAGGCACAGAGATAAAAAGGTGCCATATTCCTGCACTGACCACCTGTGGGACCAGTCTGGATCCTCTGCAGGAACTTCATCAGTGGGAAAAAAGCCCTGCCACACAATTGTTAATGAAAACCAATTCTTCAGCATAAATACTGTTACTCTGGGTCAGTGGAAAGATTTAATGACACTAGTGTCCTCTCCCTGATGGTGGCCAGGATCAGGAGCCCAGGGAAGGTTATACTGCTAAGAGACTTGACCAGCAGCACCTTTTCTGTGTTTTACTTCCATAGTTTTTGGCAAACTGTGTCTGAAATTCTCCTTGAGCTGAAAGCTCCTTTCTTGTTATGTTTAAGCATCTTTTATGGACTTCTCTGCCTGTTGGTCTGATTGTTCTTGGGACACTTTTGCTTTTAATAAAGAGATGGCAAAGAGTCACTCAATTTTGTTATCTGCCATGTGAAAAAGGATTTCAGCCGATTGTGTTAACTCTGTTGCTTGATGGCATCATGTAAAGATTAACATTTCTCTGTTCACATTCTCTGTCCTCTTCAGAAATGGCAGACTTTTCATATCTGTCACTTACTGTCTCTTTTCCAGGCTTACTTAATTTTTTCCCTTGTGGAGAAATTATTCTGCACTTTCTTCTATCCTAATGGGTTTTTTTGTACCTTTTCTATTTTATCTTCGTTCAGTGACAAACTTTGTCCTCATCAATCAAACTACAGACTCATCACAAGTTTTTACCACTACCAAGACATCAATAGAGATGCCTTGTATTTCTAATTTTTCTATTCTTTTCCTATAAGTTTGGTAGCCTCTAATAAGTTAATATTCTTAAAATCGTACTTTTGTTATATATTCTAAGTTTCTTTCCTAGGTCCTTCTTGAATGATAATTAGTCCATCATTCTGCCTGTGTAGTTAAAGTTAATATTACTGATATATGTTACTTTTATGGTGTGTAAAACTATCTGACATCTTATTGATCAGTCATGCAGCAATCTTTCTGTAACTTGCTGCAGTGTATTTTAATTTATAGGATGCTGAGAAATTTTGCTTTATTAATAATCTTAACTAACTCTTTGGCCTTTGCTATAGATCTGTTATGGATAGGTTAAGAAGTAGGGATCACGAGAAAATGCTTCTCCTTGAGAGTTGCTGTTCATTTTCGCTTTTTTTTTTTTTTTTTTTTAAGTTACTAATCAGATTCTTTCAGGATTGAATGTATTTCTCCTTTTTCCATGACAACTTAGCTTCTTTACATTTCTCTCAACATGGGAAAGGCTTTTTGGGAATAAAAATATAATAAATTAGAAGAGCAATTTTATTCATGTATTTATTGTTGTCTTCAAAGAATTGCAATGCATCTAGGAAGTATGACAACCTTCTACAAAAACTACTTTCTTCTTCTTTGTTATGAGGTATTTATGGGTATATCTACTATTGAAGTTCCAGCCAATCTGCCTGACATAGAAATCTAACTAATAGTCTGTAGTATCCTGTATTTCCTTGCTCCTGAGACCTCTTTATAAATTTTGTCATCTGTGCAGCCTTCCTTTTTTTCTGGGCTGGGAGCCCTTTGAAGCCGCTGAAGTGATAAATCACATACTTAGGATTTTGTATATTAGTTCCTCTAGGGCTGCTGGGTGAATGGCATCTGGTCCTAGAGGTTTGCTACTGTTTTATTGACCTGCTCTAATCCTCTGCCACTGACACTTCACTTGGAGATTTCAGTCTTGCTTCACACATAAAACCTGTCTGAGCTTTTCCCTTATAAACACCAACTCAGATAATTCAATTAGCTTTTCTGATACAGCCTTGAACTTTTCTTTTACACCTCTGTTATTTATTAGTCACACAAACTCTGGCTGTGTTTGCAAGACTTTTGGGATTAATTGGGATGCCTGTAGCAAGTTGTACTTCAAAATGTTTTTGTGTTTCATTATGTTTTTGCATTTAATATGTAAACTTTTGTACTATTTTTGTTTTCTTCACTTGGACATGACCTCCACTTCTGATTAACATCCTTCTACTTCTAAGAGCCTCCTTTAGTCTGACATTTAACAATGCTAGATTTTTATGGTCTGGTTTGAAATTTTTTTGAGGAGGTGGTTCATGTTTACACTGAAACCCTAGTAAAATATTTTTAGATAGTCTCCTAGCTGACTTCAGCTGACTTACCCTTTTGGCAACTTACCTTTTCCTTTTACTAACCTCTCCCACTTTTATACAATTTCTTAAATTATAATGGAGGTTCCCCTCCTCCTTCCTTTATTTCTACAAGGATCTTGAATTTGAGTATGTTATGATGAGTAGCAGTCATGGAGATCCTTTGCAACAAATTTTGAACTGAGTCCTATGGATAGCTAGGAGCTAGGTAAAAAAATGTTCCTCATTCTGCAAGGCCTCTGACTGGTTGCTCCATGAAAATAAATCAACTAGCTTTTTGCCTTAGAAGCCACTGTCAGTTTTCTGGTTTGCATGGGAGTAACCAAAGTCTGCCATGATTATTAGAATATCTGGGGCAACTTTTAGTGCAGGGGATCTTGTGGCTTAGCCACCCACCTTTTCATTTGCCTATTGACTGATTCAAAATTTACTGTAGCTCATTCTTTGGTCAGTATGACTTCCTTGGTTACATATGAGTGATTTGTATTCTGATCTTACTGATTTTTCTTTCTTCTGTCAAAATTTGGAGGTGATTTGTAAGTGATTTTAGTCCAGGTCTGGTTGTCTAATTTCATACATGAATTTTAAGGACCTTTATTTATTTAGACTGCTCTTCATGGTTTCCTCCTTGGATTTCTTTGCCTTTATCCTGTACATTCTTGTTGTGCCCTTTGGCAAAGGGATGCTGTAGAGGTCCTGAACTTTTGTGGGAATTGCATACCTCAGGGAGACCTAGTTAACCAGCTGAGGACCTGCAGCTAGCTTGAGAAGAGAAGGAAAGAAGTACTGCTTGGAAGGAAAGGAAAAAAGTTTAGCAGCTCTCCTCCCACGTTTTCTAGTCATCCATTGAGGAAGAGGTGAATTCCCAGGACTCAGGGAGCAGAAGAATTCTGCAAAAATTACAAGAAAAGAAGAGACTGGGAATGGTCTGTCTTGAAAAGAATTGCTTAGTTAACGGTTTGATGTGGTTTTAATCCCATACCCTAAAAGGATAAGGGGCTCGAGGGACTGGTTTGTCTACATGTTTAGGGAGTGAGAAAATCTGGTTGCCTCAGTGGGGGATTGCAGCCATCAGAGGGCACAGCAACCCGAGAAAACCACTAATAACAACCTATTCCTAAAAACACGTCCGTTTGTTTGCTTTTTCTTCTAGGATCAAATGGGACAATTTTTTCTGACTCAATAAAACTTCTAAGTTTTTCTTTTTGATTACATGTTTCATCCTTGTGAAGTATTTATTCACTGAAATGAGCATGATCCAACAGTGTCAAGTTCTGATGGGCTTTTGAGTTCCTTCTTGACATCTTGGCCTTCTGGCTTCCTGACCAGCTACCTGCCTGATGATAGAAAAAAAAAGAGGTCTGGAGGAGCCAGAGCTTCTGTTTCCAGGGGTGGGCAGCTTCAGCGTTTTAATGATTGAATTGCTCCCATGTACCTGCTTCTCCCTGACCTGCTGTGGATGATCTTACGTTTCCCAAGGTTCATGGCTCCTTAACCTACCTCTGGCAGCTCCAGAAATCTTGAGCAGCTTCAGAAAATGGGCAAGATTCCCCTTCACTGCAGGGCTTCAACATTCCATTTTCCTGTTCCATTGTCAAGCCAAGATTCCAGGAATATTTTTTAATGTCTCATTGAGTAGAAATTTTGGGGTCTGGCACCCCCTCATTGGCAGTTCCACTGAAGATTCAAGAGCTGAACATACTGACTGGCGTATTTGAGGGCTGGATAGCTTGTAGAATGTATGGAGAAATGTTGCAGCAGAAGTCAGTGTAGTGTGGACCTACAAACTGCATGTGTGTGGGGCTGCTGCTGCTAATGATCCTTGTGACAGGACACTGATACAGCTGAAACTGTGAAAGGTTGAAGGCTCTGTGCTGGTTCTGCTTGTTTCCCACTTTTCATCTGCACCGATGATAAACTGGAGATAAAGATCTGCCCATCACAGGGGAATATGTCATACATGGCTAAAAAGAAAAAGGGAAAGAGAGAGAGCGAGTGGGGTTTTTTCAATTATCTTCTAATCTGCATGAGAAAATATAGCCATCTGCCTGGAGCAGCCTCCCTGCTGCCCCAGCACGTACACAAACTGCAGAATCAGAGCATTCACAAGGAGAATGTTTTATTCTGTGGTCCCACTGGGCTGTTCCATGGTTACAAAGCAAATTAATTTGGTTTGAAAAATTGTTATAAGCTGGATTTGTAAAGGCATGGGGGTTTCATTTAGTTGCTAGGGCAGCCTACAGTGTCATTCGAAGTCAGTGCTAATATCTGTTCACCACTGTGGATGCAGTAATAATCTTTCCTCCATTGGCCACCTCTTAGCTAAAAGTGCTGATATAGGAAAAACATTAATAAAAAGAAGCAAAACTTTATTGAGCATGAAAAAAATAATTCTATTTTATGTGTGTATTCTCTTATTCCTTTTCTTTGGTAGTCAGGTAAATGTGGCATGGGATTGCATATGGGAAAAAAGCCTGTCCTAAACAGGCACAATCAGTTTGGATCAATATTTTGGTCAGTGAATGCACAGCAATTTGCCTGTTAGAAGTAACCCCCAAACTTATGATTGGAAAAGTCAGGGGAAGAAACTGATACTTGTTCTTTTAGGCAGTTTACAACATTTCTTTGACAACACTTTTCAGTTGCTCTTACTTCAGTTAAATCAGATGCTTTCTCCATCTGTTGTGAATGTTGACTTTCCATACATGAAAAAAAAAAAAAGAGAAACTAGGTATGTCAGTGTATATAAATATATTTAGTGAAAAAAGCCCCCAGACATCCCTGCCAACTTCTGTAGTTTTAGGAGTGGGCAGAATTCTTGAGACCATGCTTCAGCTATGATTTCTAACTAAGCTTAATTGAACACATCTTGATTCTGTGTTTTGTCTCCAAAATCTGTCACTCTGACAGGAAGTGTGAAAGGACTGAGAAAAATGGTGATTGCAAAAAGGACATTTAATGCAGGCAGGGGTTTTTTTTTGGTCCTTTGATTTTTCCTTCTTACCTTTCTCTAATCGTGCGACTTCATAATTTCCAATAATAATGATAAGGTCATAGCAGGGGTCACACTGCGGGTAGAATAACACCTCCTAATATTTTGGAATTTCAGCTATTTCTGTAAGAAATATTAATATATTAAAATGAAGAGGTGTGTGATGGTTGTGATGGTTTTGCACTGTCTTGTATTTTCCCTTTGATATTAGCTGAGCTTTGAGAGGTGTGAGAGAAACTTGAAATTAATGTGTATTTTAATAGTGCAGTTTGTTCTCAAGGGGATTTTTTGGGGTGTGTGTCAAATGCTTTCAGTACTTTTAAAATGAAGCACATTCATTTTGAGCAGTGGAGAGTTCATTTTGAAGAGCTTAAAACTGATGGTCAGGCAGGAACAACAGCAGGTGTTTAAGAGCTTTAAAATATAATAATAAATCAGTGATTTCCTATTTAAAAAAGGCCATTTATTGAAATATGCTTTTAAAGGAATACTTGAATCTTTTTTTGTGAGAATAGGCCTCTGATCTCCTTTCATAAGGGACCATAATTTCTGTTTCAGCACCATGCAAGAAATAAGTTTTACATTTTCATGACATCTGCTACTTCTGAACATTGGTCTGATTTTCTGAACATTGGTTTGACATAATCTTTCCTCCTTAGTTCTCTTGGTGATAAATTTATCTTTTAATATAAGCTCTTCAGCTCCCAAACCTATGAAGTGACATTGCTTCTGCAGGTCATAGACAGCCAGGCCCCTGGAATCCACAGATCCAAGCACTAGTAGACCCTAAGGGTCACCCTTCTAAACAGGAGATCTCCTAGTGGTCAGTAATGCGTGTGTGTATATATATATATATTTTTAATTTTTTTAAAGCTTATTAGGAAGGCTAATATAGGTGAACAGTAAGCAGAAATTATTTTTAATGTGTTCTACCCCTTCTGCTCCTGACTTCCCCCACCTTTAAAATGTTTCTACTATTATAAGTTAATAATAAAAAATGTAAATTAATAATTCCTAGACAGATATGTAAAATACAAAAACAAAGACATTTTTATACTGCTACGAATTAAAAGTACACTTTCCTTCTGTGATCATTGTTATTTCACTCGTGAAGTCAACTATTGGTATGAACAATTGCTATTAAAAATCTGAGTTTAATTTTCTGGGTACATTCCATTTTCCTGTTGTTTCACCCAAAGTGCACATTCCAAATGAGCTGAAGAAATACTGAACTGCCACCGAGGGGAAAAAATGAGAATAATATTTGAATCTGTTATTGAAAATGTAAAGTTACTTCAAGTGGTGAGTGATAGTGTGTGGGGTAACATGACTATTGATATTTTTCCCTGGTAACACTCCCTTTCTGCCCTCTGTTTGTGTTCTGGTTGAGTGGAGGACTGACAAGCGTCAGAGGGGAAATCAATCTGCTGGGGCTGAGACACTGCCACAGCACCCAGAAGAGTGGCAGTGCCAGTCTGCACCTAAACTCCACCTTGCCCAGTGGTGCCTCTGGCAGTGATGGTAAGCAGGACCATTGGGGTGAGTAGGGACCAGCCAAATATCTGTAATATTATCTACCCTCTCCCTTTGGAAGCCGTTCCACACCTCTTGTAGCCTTTTGTGCCTTCAGTGCTGCTCCTCTCTCTCAAAAAGAACTGCGTGCAATTTGAAGGGTGTGACCCAAGGGTTGATAAAACAGCAGTGAAGTGATTTTGCTTTGTTCTCTCTTCCTTTTCTGATTGTTCCTGACATTTTCACTTTGCTTTTATGGAGCCATCTATCATAACACCGAGGTCTTGCTCCAGAATGTATTTATTAAATCTTATTTCAGAAACTACCGCTGTCTATGCAGATCCAGGATTGTCTTTCCCCACATGCCTCACTTCACAGTTATACACAATGAATTTCAGCTGCTGCCTTATTGCTCAGCCATTCAGTCTTGTCGGACTCTTTTGTAATTCTCCAGTCTGCTCACGTTCCTGTTCTTCTGCATAACTTAGTGTCATCAACAGTCTTTACCTCAGGCCTTGTCTCTTTTTCTAATGATGTCTGTGAATGGCTCATTTCTTAGCACCAGTGCCAGTAAAACTGAACTGGTGACCTCCCTCTGTAGTGAGAACTGACAATTTATACTCCCATTTCCCATCTTTTAATTGATTTATTCTCACACGTACTCTCCTTATCCTACAGTCACTTCACTTCCCCCGTCATCCCTAGCTAAAAGACTCTAGAAATCTTGGTCTGTAGCTTCCTTTCTGGGAACCCACATGTTACCTCCAGAGTGTCCATCTGTCACCAGTGTCACTGATGCCCAGGCAAATCACCTCTGCACGCTCTTTCCCCAGGCTTCCTCAGACCCTGCCCAGGTTTCCGCTGAAATCCACCACCTTCTTGCAAGACAAGCTCCCCTGTGGTCCTGTCCAAGGTCATGCACCCTGTTGTTTATTTGCCTGATGACTGAATCTTCCACCTCCACAACCTGCTTCTTCCTATCTGGTCTTTGATCTTCCCCTTACTTTAACTTCCTTTGAAAAAATCTGTCCTTGGACTTATGAATATAGCTTCCAGGAATTTTCTGTGTGGTGAAGCTTTGTTTTGAACTGGGAGAGGAAGGCCTCTTCTCTCACTTCCTCTGGAGACCCTCCCCAAGAGCCAGGTGCTGCTCCTGAGCACGAGTGGAGCTCTCCTGTGAGGGCTGGCAGCATGCAAACTGAGAGACGCTGTTTTGCAGCCACATGTTGGTGAGAGGGATTAAGACCTGTGTAGAATATTTTTATAAAACCACAAGATAAAAGGATAAACTAATCTCCAGACTTGGGTATTTCATGCTTCTTCATAGTTCTTTTGGACTCATTTTCATTGTCTAGAAGGAAAATTTTCCCATGTTTTGTATGGGAGACAGTTACAGGTTGTGGTATTCCATTTGTACCATAGCCTGTCAGTTTTCACCTTGCCTTAGCAGTGCTTCCAGGCTAATTGTGCTAATATGCAAGGCCTTTGAAACACAAAGGACTGTGATACATACTGTCATTTCAAAGAAACCTATTAGCTTCCAGGTATAAAAAGGATGAACTAGATATCTGGATCTTTGCTCTCCTCTTTTTGTAATGAATTTCCAAAGAGAACCTGATGGCATTGCTTCATCAGGGCTGGCAGAAATACATGGAATAAACAGCTCTTGTTGAGTCTCAGACAGCTTACATAGGCCTTTCTAGAGCAGTGAGAAACAATTTGATTATTAAAATAGTACCTAGAAAAGTTTATTTATATTTTTTCTAGACAAGACCCACCACTTCTATGTTTGTGTGTCAGACAGATACATATTACTGAGCAAACATATGAAAGCCTAGTCAGTGCCAGCAAACAGCTGGTACCTCTTCAGTGCCTGGTCTTATATACAGCAGTGCTGATTTACAGCTTAGTTTAGGTCTCTGGTGACATCTTTCTATGAAATGAATACTAGAAGTCAAGTAAGAAAATTTAGGAGAAGTGAAGATATGGTGATTAAATTATTCAGTAGGTGAGTGTTCAATTTGCAGCAAAATATCTTTGAACTGTTAAATCTGTGAATGCTCTTGGATGGCCTTTGGAGGACCTTGGGAAGAAGGAGGGCAGTCAGGCAGTTTGAAATGAAGCACTCATGCATACTTCACTGTCAGCAATGATGCTGGGAGACTTAAATATCTGAGATAGGGTTCAATCATTGTTGGTAACAGGAAGCAACTGTACTTCTTATGAAGGCTGAAATAAAATCTAAACCATACCCAGATGCAGCTCTGAGCACTGAGAGGATGGCCTCCAAGAACTTTTCCCTAGTGTGCTGATGAGTGGCTGTGACTTTCAGTGCCTTTCATGGCTTGGGGAGTGACTATCATCGGCTGCCTACTCTTTTCGGAGCCCACTGTAAGCTTTTGGAGACCTAGGGTCCTGCTGCATGTCTAATTTAGGGTTTTCTGCAGTTTCTTTATTTCCTTTTTTTCTTTTTTTTTTTTTTTTCTTTTCTTTTATTTCTTTCTGATGTTTCTTTTGGGGCTGGCTTTGAAAGACAACCGCTGTGTGCAGGGTCTGATTGAAGAGCAGAACCTCCTCAGCTGTGCTGTAGATTATACAGGTGGGAAGAAGCAGGGAAGGGCTTGAGATATTTCCCTTCTAAGAAAAGAGGAAAAACAAAGCAAAGCAAAACAAAGAGCGAAGGGAAGAAGCTGCTGGCTGGGTGCCACCCTGAATGGCCTCGTTGTTCTCCAGCTCTCTGGACCTAATTAAGCAACTCCATTTCTACAGGCGATGGCAAAGTCTAATGGCAGCATACAGAAGATCACTAACACATGGAGCAGGCCTGTGATGTGGCTTTCTGGAATGAGAGATTGCAGTTGCTGGAGGAGGACAGAAAGGATGAGGAGTACAGGGAGCGGAGGCAAGGAGGTCCCTCTGCAGAGACAAAAGTGGCAGACGCAGGGAGGAGTTTTGTTTCTTCTCAGGAATGCTGGGAAGAATCAGGGAGAGTTTAATTTCAAAGTCCAACAATGCAGCTAAGGCATTTGTTTCCAATTCAACAGGAATGAGCGTATGGTTTGAACAATTCTTTCGAGGTTCCTGGCAGGGGGAATATAACTCATCTCAGCTGGCTGTTTTAGGAGATCAAATGACACAAAAAATTTCACTCAAAGCCTAGGGTATCCTTCTGGCAGCCAGAGAGCATGCACATCTTCACAGATTCTCCATTTGCTGTAGTGGGGACCAAGAGCTGCGTGCTGTGTAGAAAACTGCTTGCTTACAAAACAATCTTATTACTGCCAGATGTTGGCTCCCTGCCCGCTTTTACATAATTCAGGCTTTTCTTTGCTCAAGATGTTACAATTTAAAGGTGCTTTAGAAGTTTTCTTTTAAAAAGCTTGATATGCTATTTTCCTTATTCTTTTTCCCCCTTGCTCAGAGTGTCTCTTCTGCCAGCACATGCTGCAATCTGGTGTATGTGGTATACATTAACATGTTCAACCAGGAATAGCAGAACTCCTTCTTAGATCTACCTCTGGGTTGATTCAAACAAGAATAAAAATATCCATAAGGCCATGCTGTCTGCATCCTGATGACTCACACATACCAAATACAATGTGTATCTTTGTTTCAGATGCTGTCCCACATAGCAAGTATGACATTTTTAAAAATTTTTTTTCCTTTTTAAAAAATTTTATTATAAATATGAAACTTTAGGTAGTGGATTATTCTAAATGTCCAAATAGTGATAACAGAGGTTTAAGTCAAGGAGGTGATATAACTCTCTGAGCAATCTTCTCCATGTGGACACTGGGGCTTTTCTTGTTGACTTCATCCTTCATCTGCAAGTCAAATAACTGTCAAAGAAGTGTCATAATAAGCCTGTGACATAATCCCTATTGAATCTGCAGTGCGTTACACAAAGTACCACTGAACAAAAATTATTTTTACAAGATTATCCTAGTAGGTTGCCAGCAGAATTTGAAGCAGCAGGGTGCCTCAGTTCTGCCTCTGAGCTTTCTGCTTCAAAGACAGAAATTGCATGGCTTGCCTAATTTCAGTCTGACCACCTAAAATGTGTGGGTCTAGATGAGGCTGGTTGTCAAGAATTCCTTTACTGCCAGTGAAGAGAGAAGGAAAACGTTGAATGTCAATTCATTCCACTTGAAGGGAGACAGGGAAAACCTTCTCCAGAGGTTTCTGTACAGTGTTATGCCTGACACAGTTGCTTGTGCAGAGCTAATGACTTCAGCTGTCCATTTACCTGGACAACAGACCATCGTCCATCATTCTTTTATTACACAGTATTCTTGTATTTTCTATTCTATAGCCAGGAAATTCAGCAGTTCTAAGAAAATTGTTGCGACTTAAAGGAAATCATGCAAAAACCCCTCGGTGCTTCTGACATTCTCCTCTAGTTCTAGAGCAAAATCAGGATGATACAAGTTTGAAAAGGATTGTAAGCCCTTTATTTCACTCTGTCTTTGGAGAAACAGTGCTGTAAATCACAGTAGAATCCTATCAGAAGGGCCGTAGGGAGCTGGTGAAATATTCTCCACCCACCAACATTCATATTTAGGGTTTTGAATGAGCCATTCTCACTCAGAAATCAGTTCCAATGTGTTTTACCATGCAAGTTCCCAATTTTCTAGTGACATCTAAACTACTTAAAAATCTCCCCAACCTAAAAATACACTCTCTCATATTAGAATAAACACAATTGTTAGAAGGAGAATAAAGAAACGATGGCAATAGTTGTAGGAAACTGTAAGTAATAATTTATTGCCATTCAGATTCTGGGAGCAATTTTATATTTTACCTCTTCAGTGTATTTTATTTTCCTTTGATTTCGGTCAATGCATAGGACTTACTTTGCAAAACACTGGCCTGAGAGCATCACAGTAATTAGAACATTGTGAGTGATATGAGTGTCTTGAACAAGTAGAATAAACCTTTCTCCCTTTTGGTGGACGAGTAGTTGAGATGGATAGAAAAATCCGTGCTTTTTTTCCTTTTTTTTTTTTTGATGGCTGTGAGCTAAGAGAATCTGTTTACCTCAAATGGGATGTTTTTTTCTGTACTGTCCTGTTGCTGTGCCCGTTATGAGAGTCTCTGAAGGCCAGTTTGTGGTAAGCAGTGAGGACTACACACTTAATTCTCCTTCCCGTATGTGAAAGCATAATTTTTATCTCTGTTGAAGTCTCATCTGTGACATAAGAGTTTAAAATGTTTCTCCTGCTTCTGAGTCTGAATTCCTTGGCCGATATTAATTATGTGCTGTGCTGGGACTTGTATGATCAGATGTTGCCCATTTTTAGCTGGTTGGGTTAAAGACTCACTGCGTTATGCTTCCTGGAGGAGCTAGTTGGTAACAAGGTCTAGTTGATATTAGTAATTTTTATGTTCTTAGATACATCAGTATTTGGAAATTCCTTTTGGTTTGACTTAAAATGAAAACACATTGCTTTATGATTTCATGTAAAACAAATTGCTTCAGAAAATTAGGACGTATAATTAAGCAATCATTTATTTTGAAATTCAGGCATTTCAATACACATTAAACAGTGTGTTTTGAGAGTTTCTTTTGACATTTTTTCCCATTATAAAAGGACTATTTTTCTGTCATGTCATGATATAGCTTACAAAAAACATTAAAAACCCACAAGATTCCCTTAAAATCAGAAAATTTTCTGAAATAAAATAGTCATGACGTTTCTCCTTTAAAAGTGCTCTCACCGGAATCAATGCATTTTTAAAAATGCCTGACAAAAGCAAACACTTCGAATACCTTTGGGTGCATGCAGTTGGCAAGAGTTTGTTTTCAGGGATGGACACTGCATAGAAACACAAGAAGAAACAGTGTTGTCAACCAACTCCTTTTGCTACTGGAGAGCTATTGAATGAAATGTTTTGTTGGGTTTTTTCTTCTTTCCATAAACCTTGTTGGTTTTCAACGAGAAGTAAAGACATGTTGCAGCAGGCACACGTTTGGCTGTTGCACTGAAAACATGAAAATAGCAGGATGAAGTCTGCCAGTCTTTTTTTCTTTCCTCTGGGCTCTGTGTTCCCCAAATCTAGCTGCACATATTGTTTGTGTGGGGTGTGCATGTGCCCACACGCACATGGAGGGAATGGCAACTCCATCGTGTCCTCTGGAGCATGCATTTCCCACCAGGTACTGCTGACAGAAGAATCTCAGCTGTGCTGGTAAATCCATATGTACATATATAATGGAGGAAAGTGAAACAGAATATCATTTAAGATGGCCTGGGGGATATGTAGCTTGGAGCCTTAAGCATGTCACTTTTACTCCATGATATTAGGATTCAGTGCTTGCATTGCTGCAGGAGGACATGTGCACGATGTTCTCACATAAATGGTGGGTGTTGGTTATTCTCTGATGGAGAAACTCTGCAGAAAAAACCAGCCATTATTTTGGTAATATTTTGAGAGTTCTTTTCCATTCACTTTCAAGACTGTTTAATAGGTCATGACATTGCTTTCTGAAAGGAGAACAGTGCATCAAAGAAAGAGAGAAGGGAAAATATTTCTGTGTTTTAATATTGAACATCCATCTGGTCTGAGCAGATCCTTTAATTTTAGTGCATTGCCAGTCATAACATGGATGTAAATAATGGTTAGCAAGTTCTAGTGTACTTGTGAGATTTTGCTAAAACTGTTGGGATAATTTGGTGAAATGATCTTTAGAAATGCACTCACTTCATACAGAAAAACATCCATTAAAATTGCAAAAGCTTGCTTTGTTTTAAACTTAGAATAAAACAGTGCACTGAAACATAAGCCTCTATTCAAAGGATTATTTTAGGTAGCATTTCTCAAAAAGCCTGTAAGATTTCCAAATGATCAGTTTCTCAAAACGATTTGTGCTTTCCTGGCACTGGAGCCTAAGATGGGTATCTTGTGAGTTGGGCAAATGTTGAGTCATTTTTCAACATCCCATACTAAATACCTACTTGATCCCAAATCACAGCTGAGCTGAAAAAAAAAGATCATTCAATTTGTTGAGAAGAAGCCTTAACTAGGTTTCACATGCTGAAATCTACTAATTAGAGGGGTTTTCTGAAAATGAGAAGATGTGAATTATGCCACCATGAGCTATTTTTAGTGTATGATGGTCACTATAATACAGGGCAAAAACTTTTCAAGCTCTGTCAGCAGCATCTTTTTACAAAAAAGAAGTGGAAGTTTTGCTTGGGGTCCCTGAGTAGCAAACTGCCTGTGCGACACACAAATAGTGAGATGGATTGGAAAGTGGAGAGTGTAATTACACTGTGTGTGGCTGGGCTAACTCCTTTCAACTGGGAAGCTCCTTTCAAACTGGGCACTGGATCATTGGATAACACAGGTGCTCTCAGAGCTATCTTCATAGAGATCTGTTTCCTTACCCTTTCAGGTTAGCAAAGGAGCAAAAGCCCCTCAGTTGATGGGTAAAATGAGCAACGGTGGATCTCAGTAGCACTAAATCTCCCATGGCTTATCTTCATGGTCTTTTGAGGCAATGTCTTTTTACAGTTTTCTCCTAAAACAGAGAGTTCTCCTGTGAATCTTGGAAGAAGTGATATAGATCTTGGTGCAGGGTATAAAGAGGCATCACAGCTTCAGGGATAACAAATGAGAAACTGGTAACAGAATTGATCTGCCCAAAAGCAAGCATTTACCTTTTGGGCACCTACAGCAGTTACTAGTCATCCAGGCACCAGTCCCACATGGAAACAACCACTTTCTAGAGCACAGCCCACGTTTCTCTGGATGGCCCCCTTAGGTTGGCATGACTCACAAGGCAGCTGCCTACACGGGGACTGATGAATCCCACCCTTTCCACTGCTGATTCCAACATGTTCTCCAGACACACAGATAGAAGTCATGCTTACTGACTCGCTCTTGGCAGTGTGCAAGCTCTTCCTTGCAGAGAGGAACTGGGGACAGTGCAACCTTTTATTTTGCTCTCCAGCCTCTTGCTGTTGGCTGTCCCTTTCACTCTTCTCTATTCTAACACCCTGGGGATTTCCAGACCATCCAGAAAACAGGCAGAATGGGGAGAATACATATCAGTCAATGGAGGCAGTTTAATGTGAGAGGAAGGAAAGTTTGGTTGACGGAGACCGGCGTACTTTGCCCACCAAAACATGCCTTAGCTGCTGGTGCTGTTCAGAGCCAATCCACTTCAGTGCCAATCTGGGGCACCCTGGCAGGGCTGTTTGCCCCATCCATGATCCAACATAATCAGGCCTGCTGAAGGATTTTTCTACCCCACTGGAAAGCATAAGTATGTAAGCAGAAGCTATCAGCACCGCTGTGGGGGGTCCCAAAGTAATAAAGAATCACGCTGGTCCGGATTGTGTTACCCTGAATCCGATAACTGCGGTGGGAATACATTCAGTTTCTTAGGATTGGGTTATTTTTCATATTAAAAGTAATGATGCAGTTGCTCATTCCTTCTGTTTTCATACTAAGCAGTAAATTTTGAGTGAATGCAGTAAATATGTGTGTGAGAGATGTTATTCTTGTTCAACAATTAAGAGATATCTTCAAGCAGATATGTAGACAACCCCCTCAATTTACTGTCTTCACTATCAGAGCCAGCCTCTGGTGTTGGTAATTGATGTAGCAAACTGACTGAAGCTGAGACAGAAGAGAACAATAAAAAAAAATCACAACTCCAGGGCCTTTGAATAACACCTAGACTAGTGACTTGTGCTCTCTTACACTCACTTGGATTTGGCTTTTAAAGAGGTATTGCACTGAACTGAAATTATATGAAAAAGAGAAGTTCTCAAATTTAAGATCTGGAGGAAGTTTCTTAATCATATAGCAAGGTGTTCTCCCTCACAGAAGAAGCAAGTAAAAGGCTGCACAAAGACCAATAATTTTACTCTGACTTTTCCTTCACTTTCCCAGGCTACTTTAGTGTTCTGTGACTTTTTGGGTGATGAGCCCAGACCTCATCCAGACACGGAGTCAGGATTCAGCAAGGGTTCACACTAGGATCTGAGAGTGTGAAGTACTCTTGGATCCCACAGTCTAGACATAGCTCCAGGGAAGATTTCCTTTCTTCTTGTTTTTGGGTTGGTTTGTTTGATTTTTTGTTTGCTCCCCCTTCTCCTTTTTGCATCTTTTGAACTCTGAATTGAATTACTGCAAGTTATATGAGGCACTGCTGCTTGATTCAAGTGACCAGTTTGGGACACTGTGGTGTCTTGATCTCACAGTGATCGATGAAGCAGAATACACTTAGAAACCACCCCCATTTCACAGTAATTGTAGTCAAGTATAATTTTGCCCTTAGATTCAGGTCACACCATGAGGTCTGGAGGTGTTTCTCTCATAGCTATGTTGGGTAGGAGTTTGCATGTATTCAGGGATCCATTCTTTTTGAAACCAACACCTTCTCATTCATCTTATTGCACCAGTATTATAATAGGAGCTCCTATGATTTTTTAATGCTCAAGTTGCTAAGACACTGGCAGCTCTTTTTCCCAGTGCATGTTTAGTGTGGGCAGATAAAGCCAAGCCATGGCAAGCAGCAAAACTGAGGAGGATTCTTCATTACCATCTTATTTCCTTAGTAGTATCTGAAGAATAATATACAATGTGCTGCTTTTGCATGATGAAGAGAAAACAGTGTTAGAACCTGACAGCTGTAGTTTTGAAACAGCCCTTTAAAAACAAAGCAACAGCAACCCCATGACATGATTCTTGGTGGGTACTATACACAATCCTCTGATCAACTTTATATGTTGTGAGTTATGCATCATGCATGGTAAAAATATCTAGATGTGCTTTCCTCATTTGTGTTTCCAGACAGCTGGAGGCTAGATAAAAATATAGCTTTAAATACAATAGCAACTCCCAGCAGTGCCAACATTAATTTTTCTTCCTTATAGTGCATGGCTTTGAGTGCTTAAATGTTTAAAAACATTTATCTTTTGGATGGAATAAAAAATTATCCCTTTTAAGTAGCACTGACTGTCATGTTCTCCAAACAGGATAAACAGCCAAAATCTTCTGGCACAGAAGGCTGAAAGTAAATTTGATCCTTGGTGTAATAAAATTAACAAGTAAAAACTTATTCTGCTGTTACTTATAATAGATAGTGGCATCTTAATGTATAGAAGGCAAAGTGTGACTAAATAATTAAAACCTCCCATTGGTACAGATCCTTGGATAGAGTTGATGACAGAGCTCTTAGATCTAGGGTAGAGTTCCTTCTTAAAATCTAATCTTCCACCTTTTACTTACGCTTTTTTTTTAATCTTTCCCATGTTTACACTGTGTGAGCAAGGGCAAATTTATCTGTTATATGTGCAGTGGCTGAGGAGAATCAGCCAGTGTGATTACTGAATGCTTTCCAAAGCATCTCACAGCTATGTAAAAGCATATTTAGTAGTCTTAACAATCAATAGCTTAAAAAACCCCCAAAAACAACCACGTAGGAAAACCTCCACCTGCCTCAAGGATTTTTATTCTATGAAAAAGACAATAAGGTTAAATTATAACCCCTTAGACTTCTGCTAATACCAGGAAAACTGAAATGGATATCAATGCTGTGGTTTTTGGGAGAAAAAGATGACTTGAACATAACTATTTTTCAGTTACATTTCAAATCCTAGATAAAAGCTAAAGCTTTCAGAACTGTAGGATGTCTTGACAACAGAAGGTATTTCTTATAATTAAGATTGCTCAATGCAAGGCAATTTTTCACAGTTTTCTAAATTTGAAATATGTAAAGCATAAGTCAACATGGGGGAAATAATAATGAAATATTAATTTTATTGCAAAATTTTGGGCTTGGATAACAGGTATTTCCCATCTGCTGCTGCAGAGAGGAGCCAGAATTGAAAAGGTAACTGGAGGACTGCTTTACACAAGGGTCTCTTTTCCCAGTCATTTGACCCATGCCCAGCTGCAGGGTTGAAGGGATCACAGACCAAAACAGTAAAAGAAAGAGGGATCTTTGCAATGGTAACCATTATGGAACAGCTTGTGCTTCCTCAGAGACCAGCAGCAGCATGTGACCAGGTGGATGTAAGGCTTTCTTCCTTATGTCCTATCCTGGTTTCCCTCCTAGGAAGCTTGGGCAAAGGTAGGTGCTGCTTTGTCCTGACTGATTGCCAGCTGGGTTACCTGGTGGGCTAGTGTACAGGGTGCACCCTAAAAGAGTAATCATGGTTTGGTCAAAAAGTGCCCAAAGACACTTGCTGCTTCCAACCTGGCTTTGTAGGGAGGAGCAATGTGGGCTTGGGGTAGATAGTGGGGAAAGTTCTCTGAAGGTGAAGGCTCAGTGCTAATGTTACCTTGATCACTTCCCAAATCCATGGTTATGCCATTGCTCTGCAGGCTCCTTTACAAGAGCTGTGTCTTTGTTTTTATTGAGAGGCACTTGGGTTTTTATGGTATGAAGGGAATTACTCCTCTGGCTTCTCAGCCTTTGGAGCTATCCATCAGTCTTGCACTTGGAAGCCTGTGCTCTCTTGGTGAATGTGAAAAATATCCTTTGACCTAGAGAGACCTTCAATCCTTCTGCCCACAGCTTTTATTACATCTTCAGCAGTTGGTACAGGAGTCTGTCATGAGGTGCAAATGAGGGGATTTGTGAGTGGGCATTAGAAATGCTGTGTTTGTTATTTATAAGTTAATGGTACTGTTTTCATAAATGATGTATGGACGACTGGTTGCTTAGCAGAAACATGGTCCAGAAGCCAAACCTATAAATAAGACAAAATTACAAAGAGTAGTTCTATTTCTGTGCATAAAGCAATGTGTTTTTCAGTGAACTCATTTGCAAAGTACCTCTACATGGAGTATTTTTTTGTATTTTGTTGGAGATTTAAACTCCCTGGTGGTCTGTTTTTTTCTGTATAGAACAAACACACGCATTGTGTGGTCCACACATAAGCCCAAAATTACCTGAATATAAATCAAAACTACTTTTTTTTTTTTTTTTTGGCTTTTGCATGCAACTAGTATTCTCCTGTCAGTTACCTGAGTCAATATTTTTCAGTTTAATTTTGTATGTTATAATTTTATATCATGCAATGTAATTTTTGTTCTCCAGAAGCTTGCGTCAAAAGTCTTAGTGAAGCAAAGGAATAGACAAGAAAAAGCTCACTGAAAACAAATTATCTCACTATTTTATTCTTTCTGCTTTCATTTATGATTCCTACAAGCAGGATCACTGGCAGATTTCTAGAAATCTGGCTTAAAAACTCTTCTGTTCATGCCCTGGTAATGCTTTTCAGAAGCACTTCAGTATGAGTGAAACCAACAAACATAAAAATATTTTTTCTCTCTCTCTTTAGAAGCTACTTTCAGACCAACATATTTTTTAGCAAATATATAAGATATGAATCTGAATCACTTGAGACAACTCTAAGATGCTCGTAGGCAAAGACCATAATGTATCTTTGTGACATAAACTTTGAAAACTGCCTCTCAATACACTCAGAAAGGTGCCACGTGGTTAGTGATTGACTGATGGTTGCCTTCTTGAATTTTGGTATACTGATATTTCCATTAGTAGGTGGATTTATTCAAATAGCATTATCAATGGATTGCACATGAATGATGAAGATGTGTTTTTATGGTCAGGACTTAGAACTTTGCAGCCATTGCTTAGACAAGTCATCCAAAATTTGTATAAGACTTTTGCTCTTTTTTGTTTTTTAAGCAGCAGGTTTAAATCTAGATATTATTTATAACACAAGTTTTCTCTTAATGGAAGAAAATGTGGACAGTTGTTACTTCTAGCTATGTATGCAGAGAGAAAAGTTTGTACGTGAGAAAAGGATTGAGCTAAAAAGTCAACCATTAGGCTTCTCCCTTCAGGTACTGGAAAGGTGTGGTGATGTTACCCAGAAACCTCTCTTCAAGATTGAAAAATCCCAATTCTCTCAGCCTTTCCTCCTAGAAAAGGTTCTCCATCCCTCTAATTAATGTGGGTTTGGGGAATATCTCCTCAGGAGAGTGATGGAAATAACAGCTTAGTCGGATGGAAAGCTTTGACCTTGTTTTGTAACTTCTTAAATGTCAGAAAAGTCACTTGGCAATCCCAAATCAGGGGAAAACCAGAGGATTTTAATTTTTTTTTTTTGTGTTGTTGAGTTTTTTTGTGTGTTTTGGTTTTTGCTGTTGTTTTTTTGTTTGTTAGTTTGGTTGGTTGATTGTTTGTTTGTTTGTTTGGGTTTTTTTGTTTGTTTTTCTCCCTGGAATTTGTGACATTGCTCATTACCGCTCATTACTCAGACTGTTGGACTATTTAAGAAAAAAGAAACCGTGGTAGGATGAGATACACAGGGAAGCAGTTACACCTCAGCCAATATGTGGGAGCCCTGCTTAGGGCAGGGAGGCTCATAGTTTCTTCCCACTGTGACCATAGTCCTCTAAAGCGTCCATACACAAGGAAAAGGAGAGCTGCAATGCCTTATGTCAAGCAAATCATCCCAAATATACATATGATTTTTGTTGGAAGGGGTTGTTCTGTGAGGGAATTTAATAACTGAGTTTTTACAGTCCTTTTGAGGTAAGAATTTCTCACCAGAACTGAAACCCCAAATCACTGAGAGTCATATCTCCAGCTGGGACTTGTTTTTCTTTGCAGTTAAGTTCTTCAGTTCTTTCTGACTTCTTTTTTCCCAAGGGCTCCAAGTAGGTAAATTGGAGTTGCCAATGGTGCCTGAACTGCAACAGCCATTTACATATTCACTTTTTTTTAGGAACACACCTTCTTTTGTCATGAGAATATTAAAGCAGTTCTGTTTTTCACAGAACTCCCTCTGAGTCAGCATTGGAAAGGACAGTGACCACGGCTAATTTAAGGCACTGACACCACTTTGTCTTTAGACTTCATCTGTTCTCCCTGCCCTGTCCTTCTGAACCCCTTGGCTGACCAGTGGTGCCATTCAGTGCTTGAGAGTTCTTCACCCAGCCTAGGCTGCTTTGCGTGAGATGCAAAAGTCACTGAAATTTCAGTGTGTAGACAGCCATTCAGACCCCAGGGAAAGCAAAACTTATGTGTTCTAACACGGGATAGTGCTGCTGACCTCTACTTCTGGGCCATGTACTTCTGTCTCCTATGGGAAGAAGCTGTGTGGCTACAGAAGTTGGGCCCTTTTCACTTCACCAGGTCCCCAGAGCTTCTGTGTCCCAGAGCAAACCTCTTCAAGGTGCTTCCAGCTCTGTTTGTCAGTGCAGGGGCCCTTGTTATTTTAGTAATAGGGACTAAGGGGAAATAGCCCATCAGACTTTTACTGCTCCTTTGCTGCCATTTTTGCACTCTGGCTGAGGATGGTGAGGTGAGTTCACAGCAAAAGCCTCCTCCAGTGGAATGGTTTTGAAGAGACAACATGGAGAATAAACAAATGCCAATTTAAACTGGTGACCAGAGGGGTGGAAAGACCCTAAAGGCTTTTGGAACCACAGCATAAGGAAAATAATGACTGTGCAATGAAAATAAAGAGAATATTCCAGTACTTGCACATTTCTGGCAGAATTTCATTCAGATGCAGAAGCAAAACAATTCTGCCTACCCTGAACTTCCTGAAGAAACCTCTGCTTCTTAGGTTCTTTGTGAACTTTTGTCGCAAGGAGTTACAGCAAACTCAGCATAAAAAGATTTAAATATTCCCCCAGTCATGACTGAGACACCAAATCCAAGGGGAAAAATACACCTCTTGGTCATTTCTCCTAGACTAGTAAGGCCTTGCTTCTCCTCTTTAGACCTCTGAGTGTGTCTTTGGAGTGAATACCTATTAATGGGAATGGAGCATTACCATAACTTTTAATAAGATATTGGACCATTGCAGTGCTAGAAAATCTGCCTTGGATAACCATACCTGGGTCTACACATCTCTGGATTCTTCCAAGTGAATCCTCTGGGGGAAAAGGCAAAGTATTTTCATCTTATTCTTTATTAAGAAAGCCCATGGAAGATTCAACCTATTATTTTAGGACTAGATCTGGCTTGGGAACACCTCTTAGCATTCTCCCCCTGAATCATATGAGCTATGCCTAAGCCCATTTAGTTGTAAGGCTAAAATTTTTATTTTATAGTTTTTATTGAGAACATTACAGTGGATGCGATGTATCTGACTGAATTATTAATTTTTAGATTCACATAAGTCTGTTTTGAAAGACCAGGGAAGTAGCATGTGCAAACTAGTACAAACTAGTATAATTGTTTAATTGTAAGTTAACTTGTTGCAACCACCAAAAGAAACCTGTGTTGCCAGGGTCTCATCAATATCGGTTCAGCATGCACTTGACAGTGTGAAAGAACCAGGATTGTGAGCCTGAATTATTATTATGACAAAAGGGTAATAACTTTCATTAATTGAATTGAATGATCAATTTCCTCATTGATATTCAGGACATTTTAGTACCTGCGTAGTTTATTCCCCGCTCACACCTCAATATAAAAGTTGAAAAACAACAGGTTGAACTTAAAGTACTGCAAATGTAAGTATGAAGGTAAAATTTGCAAGCAGGGGACAAAAGGACATGACAGATGATGGTCTAAGAAGAAAAGTCTCTGATGCTTTGATGTGATCCATCCATATGCTCAAACATCTCTGGGGTTTTGTGAGGTGTTGGTTGATTGGCTTTTTTTTTTTTTTTTTGTTAAAAGATTCAGGAAATAATATTTCTCCATGCAGTTTTATTCATGAGCAGCTACTCATTTGGTGTCTGATTTTCAAATTATGCTGGGCAGATTTCCTAAACTCACAGGCAGTACTTCCTGGTAGGAGGGGAGTAACTCACACAGAGGAGTTTTTAAGTGGGAATGCTCATATCAGTAAGTGAGATTACTCCTTCAAACATCTCTTTTCAAAAAATATCGCTGACTCCAAACTTGTTCTTTGGAATATTTCCCAAGAAGTTAACAATGTATGTCCAGAAATGTAAATAAAACACTCTGTTTGGAAGGATGTTTTCAGAAAAGATTTACAATAGTTCCTCTCTGCTGCTTGTGGTGGTCTAATGTTTCACCTTGATGGTGTTGCTTTTGGGAAGACAATAAAGCCAAGGCTCTTCATAAGGTGGAGGTTTCCTTTTTAGATTATCCTGGTGCTTACTCATGGGCACAGGATTCAGTTCTGGTACTTCTCAGGTTACTTAAGCCAAAACTTACAGTAAATGACCCAGGAAATGACCCCTTGAACTGAGGATTACTCTGGACTCAGCACTGTTGAGACTCTGAGTTGTCCCCTGCACAACAATCCCAAAATATGAGCCTTCCATAAACATTTCAGAATAAACCGTCACATGAATGACATAATCTGTTTTGATATTAGAAATCAAAACCTAGCCTTTACAACAAGAAAACAACCACAAGCTCTGTGAACTACAGGGAGCTTCTTGATGTAGGTTAGGGCTATGATTTTGGGCAAAAATCTCAAAATATTGAAGTTATGTCTGCAAAAAAGAGAAAATATGGAAAAGCAAAGAATCATATACCTGAAGCATTGTCATGAATGCAATTGGATGGGCTGTACTGAAGGGTTGGAAAGAAGCACTGGGTTTAGCTAGTTGCTTTTACTATTTTGCATGAAAACAGTAAATAAAAAGATAATGAGAAACTCTGCCAACTGTGCATTTACAAAATGTTTGCAGTTAGTATTGTGTCCCCCATTCCTTGATTCTGCAAAATCCTATTTCCAAATTTGTTTAAACCTTAATACCTTGAAATAAGAAGTACTAGTCAATTCAAGTGTCTGACAAATAGCATGGATTCCTATTGTTATTAAAAGTTACCCAGCTGGAATAACAATGCCCCACTGCTTGCCAAATCAACACCATCACAGCTCAAAGAGATAAAATTGTAACTGAATACTCTCACATGCACAA
Source organism: Lichenostomus cassidix (assembly GCF_008360975.1). Lineage (NCBI taxonomy): Eukaryota > Metazoa > Chordata > Aves > Passeriformes > Meliphagidae > Lichenostomus > Lichenostomus cassidix. Next base: position 100,145,661 of record NC_139482.1, on the reverse strand, counting down.
TGAAACTGTCCTGAAATGCTCCCTGCTCACACTAAGTTGGGTGAAAGTTATTTTGGTCTCAGTAGTCAGCATAAAGTTTTCTGCTTCCAAGGTTGTTTTTTCACTCCTTGCTTCCTCTTCTTGGAGCTTTGTCTAATGCATTTCTCTCTTTGGGTATATCATATAAATTTACAAGATTCCTTAATATGGAATTATTTTCTTGCTACCAAGCAGTAGGACTTGACATTAGGGCAACCAGTGATCAAACACTACCCCATGGCATTTTGATTTATGCATCCCACAGGCTGTAATCAACCTGTTGCACATGGTAGCACTGGAATGCTGCCCCTTTTTAGAAGTAATAACTTCACCCATGGAAAGTCATTAGGTCTATGGCAGCTCAGAGGTAGAAACAGGGAGGACAAAGCTTACTGGAAAGGTACCTACAGAAAAGATCTCCACTTTTTCTTTCCCTTGAAAATGCTTTTGAAAGCCCATAAAATTGTGTGGCGTATGCCAAATGAACTGTGAAATAACCATCCACAGCTGCGGCTGTAAGAAAAATTACGTACCACTGCTGGCACTCACATTGATCTGATAAAACCTTTTTAATGTGAAATCATCAAGCCTTTGAAAAGATGAACCCGTGCATCAGGAAAGATCATGACACAAATTTCAGAGGAACAAAGGACCACTGCCACCAACAGCAGCAGCTATTGAAAATAAGGAACATAGAATAGATTTCTGGGAATGTATCTGAAATTGCAGATGATCTGCTTTGGAGATTAGTCTGGCATAGCAACAGAAAAGTCACATGCACAATACAGAAACTTTCTTGCTGGAAGAAACTCTGTATAGCAAATCTGATCCAACTTATTCTGTGGAGGCAACCAAATTATCATTTAAATTGTGAGTTAGTAGATTCTAATGTATGTTTAGAACTCATTTATACCCTTTTTTAGAGCAGAATCTCAAGATGTAAACAAAAGTTTTATGTAAATAGCAAGGCTGGATTGCAGAGGCTGTTTATTACTGAACCATATTGTACCTCTTTTTGTTTGTTCATTGTGTCAGAACTGTGAGTGGGAGACAGTATCCCTTGAGAGGAGAGATTATATTTTTGATGCTTTTTTCTCCTTTTTTCTTTCTCTGTGTTTTTCCATTGTCTTTTTGATCTCCTCTGTGCAGCTTTCCAATGAGCAGTAACATGTACCAGGCTCCACGGTTGTTTCTTTGATGAAACAAATGCCATCATCTGACACCAATCAGCTACATCAATGATAAAGGTGAATGTTTGACATCTTGTTGTCCAAGATTCATGTTACCAGCTTGAGGGCATGGGCAGAAAAATGGAGGCATTTCAGTTGATCTGCAGGCCTCAGCTTATTTTTTGTTTGCTTCAGGAAAGTTACCTTCATGGACATATTTTTTTTTAAACTCTTCTAAAGCATGGACTGTTAGATTCTGCATTGCATTAAACGTGCCTAGCGTGCCACGTACAAGCACAGCACATGGTTCTACTTATTAACCTTATTAATAGAGGAGAGTGAAATACAAACCTTGTGTACAACACCCACACAGATGGCCACCCTCAGACGAATCCCCTGCCAGGCTGTTACCAAGCACCTCACAACTGTTTGTCCAGGCACTGCATGATTGGGATTTGCTGCCAGTGATTGGAAAATGTCTTTTTGATTCCCATGCTTAAAACTAGAAATTGGTAGCTAATGTTTTCCTATATGTGTTATTTATGTGGGAGCTGTCTTTTTTCAGATGTCTTTTGTTTTTGCCAGGGCATTTACCAGCTGGCAGAATCTCTACTTCCTTGTGGTTTGAAAGATGGTAATAAATGGTTTATAAACTCCCCAAACTTGAATAAAGCTCATAATGGTGGGGTCCTTGTGGGGTGAGACAGAAAAGAATGGCAGAGATGCACAAACACTGACCATTCTTCCTGTTGCTTGCCTGTGACTTACAGAATCCCAGCCACGAGCTGAGATTCAAACCAGAGTTTAGAGGTCAACAGGCTAGAAAGATTAGCAGATCTGGTTTTGCCTTCCAGATCATGGGGTGATAACTTTTCAGGGGTTTGTCTAGGAAACAGAGCATCTTTTCTTTATTTGGATTTCATGAAAGGCATAACTGTGGAGCAGAGAGCACTCTCCTTTCTTATCTCTGTTAAGAGTGTAGTAAGTGATAAAGAGAGTAGACCCATGCATCTCCCTGTCTCACAGAGAGAAAGCAGCAGGTCTCCTCTCTCACCTACAGTCTCCCAAAAGGCATGGCTTTAGGCACTTTCTCCCCTGTCACCCTTGCTCTAGAGAGCAGATCTTGGAGGCCACCCCAGGGGACCATTGCACTGTGCAATGTTCTTTCAAGTTCTCTGGGGACAAAATAAAGCAGCGTAGCAGGTGTCCTTTTGTTGCAGTATCCATGGTAAACCCTGGAGTATTTTGAAGCAAACATACAGAAGGCCTTGGTGATTGCTACAGCACAGTCACGCAGAGGTTGTAATGCTTTCTCCATGCTTTGAGTTGGATGACAGTAAGTTTTGGATAGACACCAATAATTTCCCATCCTTGTAGGCCATCTACCAAAGCAAGTTTATACAGCTCGGCTGGATTCAGTTGCCTCTGAAGCAGAAATCCTGTGTAGCTCTCATTAGTTGCTGGAGTAGAGTGGTTGTAAGCAAAATCAGGGCAAAAATTTTTTAATCTATTTTTCTTTTGACTGAGTCTTACATTCATTTAAAGGTAAGTTATCTTGTTGGAAAGACATTGTTAGGTGCTCTCTCCTGGTACTTGTTTCTTGTTCTTTTTTCTATCACCTCTTAAATTGGTATAATTTCTAAGTGTCTAGTCCTGGGAAGTGCTAAAATACAGGAATGATCTGTCCTAAACGCATGTGAGTAAATAATGACCACACTATTCACACATCCAAAGAAGAATCTAAACTAGGTTGATTTGCACCTTGAATAGTCCACAGCTCATGGTTTCAGGTATCAAGATGAAGATGTTTCACTTCAGCTGCTGACCTTCCCTGTGTTTGCCATAGTGGAACTCTTTGAGGATCACCAAGTTCACCTCACACTGAGCCACTCTCCCTTGCAGAGAAATCTCTATTAGCAGCTTTGGGGATATCTGTATGCATGTGATACAGAGTGTAGCATCCCTGTTGCTACAGGGATCCACTGGGATCTTAGCTAGGCTGGGCAGGGCAGGATAGAGTCCTTGGTAGTGGTGGTGGCTTAGAAAATCACAAGCTCTCTGAACAGCTCATTTCAGACCTGGACCTTGGCCTTTCCTCTGGGAGCTTTGAGCCATGCTTGGGTCTCTATTGTATCACCTTGCCCAGTGCTCTGTGGATATAAAAAGCAGTGAAGATTCTAGATCTGGTCAGGATGGGTTTTGAAACCATGTTGGCTTGATATTAAGAGAAGTAACTGCTGCCATCCTCATTTCTCAATGGTCATGAATTAAACTGCTGATGGTTTGCATTCTCCCTCCCAAATCAACGCTCTATCACTTCACAGGGTCTGTAACAAAAAGGTGAGAGAAGACACTTCACATAAATCACCCTATTTCTCATCAGATGTATATATGCTCTGCAATGGCCCATTTTATTCTGAGAGCTTGTCATTTTATAATATTGCTTAATAAGATACAGACTGGGAGCCTGGCATGTGTCTTCCACCCCACTCCCTCACTGTGTTGAGGGCAGGGCTACTTCCCTTCTCTAAGGACTCAGCAGGACCAAGCAGGGGGGACACTCCCATGGGAGAAGAGTCCTGGTCCAGGTACTGCTTTTACCTTTGCCTACTGGAAGCTGAAAGCAAAATCATGGTTTACTTCTAATAGGAAAGTGCTTTGAGAAGCACTCAGAGTTGTATAGAAAATCCAACTGCTCATTGCCATCAAGCAGCACATCCAATTTTATTGCAAATTTGCTGGATTATTGCCAGAAAGACTGGCCAAATTATCAAATTCCTGGTTCGTGGGAAATTCTGACATTTGGTTTTGTTCTGATTTGGAACAAACCCAGCTATTTCGAAATTACCCACAAAAGAGAAGTTTATAGGGAAAAAATAGGAATAGGAAACAATGACGCATGGTATTTCCAAAATAAAATATGCTCCCCAGGACGCTCTTCTTTCCAGCCTTGCTGCTGGTTCTTACGGAGCAGCACGATGAGCCAAGGCTGGGGATGGGAGCTTATACTTTGGGACTGCTGGCTTCAGCCAGGTCTCCCAGCACTACCAGACTCCCCATTTGGTAGCAGCAAGCCTACGATTCCTGTGTCCCAAGCAGACCACCAGGCTCACTGGCAAGAAGCCAGGCAGTTTTCCAGTGGAAAACTATGTGTGGTTGGACGTTGGTTAATTCAAATGTTTTATGTTTTAACATGAAAGTTGCTGGCTCTGATGAATCAGTGTTTTCCAGTGCAATGATGTGCCATCAGAAATCTCATGACCAGCTCTAATTGCCACTTTCATGGCCAAAATCTTCGTTGACCAGGGTCCCATAACTTTCTGGCAATCACTAAATACCTTGACATAAACAAAAACAAGAAAGCATGTTTCGTTTTGTGCTCAAAAACTGTGAAATTTGCAAGGCTGTTTCTGGGTGAGGGTATTATGAAGAAAATTCCTGCCTTCAGGGCAGCAATTCTGGGGATACACATGTCCTTGTTTCAACCTTATCAGTGCTGCATCAACTTAAAACCACTTAAGAAGCATCGTGTTCCTACCTCTGAGGAGAAGACAATGGACTCATTGCCCAATGAGGCACGTTGTCCAAGTCTAATTAGAAACAGGAACTCGCTCACTAGAGCACTATTTATTCTTATTCTTACAGCACAAGATTTCAAAAGTCTTTTTCATTGTTTTTATTATTATAATAGAGAAGGCTGTTTATTGATATTTCTACTACATGAGTGTTTGTATACACAGACTTCCCGCTTCTAATGAAACAGAGCCTCCTGAAACAATAATAAAAAATAATAATAACCTCACTCAAGAGTGAAATAATTGTGGCCAGAATTATACTTCAGTGAAAATTTTCCTCCTTTCTGAATGTGTTGCCAGAGACTTTCTGTGGTCTGACAGGCCCCATAGTCTCCATGGCAGGGAGAGGACTTCTCTCCCCGGAGAGCTGAGTGTCAGGGGCCTTGTTGGAGCTGCTCCTGGGTGGGTTCTCCACTCTGAGAGCCAAATGTCTTCCTTGCTGAAAGATCACCTCTGTTTTTGGGTCACTGTGGGTGGCTGTGGTGAGGACAACCTGGTATCTGTGGTGGCTGGGTCCCCATGCTTGGACTCTAGTGGCTCTGAGGAGCTGCAGAAGGAACAGCAAATGGGAAGGACTACAGAGAGAATCATATGGGTACAAAACCAGATTTTGTTTTCAGAAACATACATACTTCTGATTTTTATCAGGTGTCTAGAAATGTGAACTCCCAGAAATTTGGAAACAACTGATACTTCTTCTTTCACCCAGATTTTGCTCTTCCAGATTCCTTGCTTCCTTCTCTGATTTCCAGTTTAAAAACTGACTTGTCCCTCAGATCTGAAACAGTCCATTCCCAGATCTGCACTTATTGAGTGAAACCTGTGTCTCAGTAGAAAATATCAATCTTTTGCCAATACTATGAATGCCACTTTTCTGTTCCAGAAAAGTTGGCATCTGCCAAGGATCCTATCTAAATCTGCTCTTAAGAGCTGCAAATGCTCAGGGCTGAAGAACACCTGCTAGATACAGGTCAGCACTGGAAACAGCTTACAACCACATTATTTTCCATGGAGCTCATCAAGACAAGAACAAAAGAAGCAAAATTCCTCTTAGAGTTCCCAGCAGCAGCCTCAGCATTTTTGGCAAGGATATGTACAGACCACAGTAGCACAATGTAGCAGTGTGTGAGGGCAGATTTGTTACTGGAATTAGCCTAATCACAGCAATAAAAGTGGTCAAGTTGTTCTGTTCTGTGGTCATTCTGCTTCCAGTACCCCAAAAGTCTCTTACACATCTATAAAATAGTTCAGTGTTGAGGAAGATGTTGCTTCCTCTAACCAACTTTCGTGTTTGCTTGGCTCAAAGAGGCAATGCAGCTCCATCACTCAAATGTCACCTCTGGAGTACCTGTTTCCCCTATTGGGAGGCATTTGTTTTGTTCTTCTCTGTTACAGAGGAGATTCTTTGCTTACTTTCTCTGTTTCTGCAAGGGCTAGACCCAAACTAAATCTCACCAAAGCTGATTCTTGCTATTTTACCTTCAGGTATCTTTCCAGGGGCAATTTCATTTTCTTGGCATGGGTGTGAATGGCTCATGGGACCACAACCAACCTCTCTGTGTAATGGCATAGAGCTTTCCTCTTCTGGGCATGGATGGAGCTGACAGACTAAATGAACCATCCACCTCTTGCTGCATTGTCTACCATGCTCTGTCAGCATCTGCATCAGAAGGGCCAGAAGAAAATGTGGTAAGACCATTTTTCTCACATTGTTTCTTCAAGAGAGCATGGGGGAATGCACAGGGGTATTTGCTGGTTGACACCTTGCAGAGGCATTCCCATGGGTGGTAACCAGGGCCTAGTCTGTGTGAAGGTGCAGTGTTACTGATTGGTTGCATTCCAGTCTGAAAATAATTTTTGCTATATTTGTTTTTGAAGCTTAGCTAAGGTGAAGTGCTGTTGGTGAGAGACTTTACAGGCCACAGTGAGGTTTCATTTTTATTTTGTGATCTGCTTGCATTGTGAGTGGCCTCTTAGCTGTGCAGTGGGGTTGGCACAGACGTGGGGAGCATCTTTCTTTTCACTTGACTGAGAGAGTTGTAGGTGAGGCCATGAGGGGAGGAAGAATTAATGAAGAGGAACATGAAACACAGGGTAGTTCTTTCATCACGCTGCCAGCTGCTGTGCAGCACAGGAGCCTTCCCACACTTTGGAACATGGTGCTTGACAGGAGTTTGGTGGTCAGCCTCTTGTCCTTCCTGGGACAGGACAGCTGCCCTTTGTGCCTGCACCATGCCACAACTCCTCTCTGAGGGACAAAGCCAGGATTCCCTGGTGTGTTGCACTTGGGTCCAACCTTGTCTTGAGCTCTGAGAGCTGATAAGGACACTGATGTTTAATGGGCTGGTGGGCCCTCAAGCAGCAGCTCTGATAAGGAGGCAAACCCCTCTTGTAAACACCATAAATCCATGTTTAGAATTTGCAAGTCAAATCCCTGTCTGGATAATGTGTGAAAAGGTGTTTTTCTAGTCCAAAATGGTGATTATCACATCCACAAAAGCCCTGCTAAACTCCCACTGAATGGGAACCAGGTACTTGAACGCCCCTTGCAGATCTGACCTTTACTGTGATGATTCAGTGACCAAAGAAAAAAAAAATCCTATGGAATAAGGTGCAAAACAATGGTTGTCAGCCTGTGTTTAATGTCAAATATTACTGCAATACCTGATGAACCAGAAATAAACCATAAGAAAGGTTGGTTTGATTTTATTTAGGATTACTTGAGATTGTTTAGGAGTATAGTCTCTGTCTCGATTTCTGTGGGTAAAACTCCTCACGGCAGTAAACACTAATGGCAAAGTGTATACATATATATGCTGAAAACTATATATATATGCTGGGATTGGTATGTCTGTGTAATGTGTCGCTGCTCTCCCAATACCCAGAGACTAAAAGGAGGGTGTATGCTACATCAGCTCTGTGCAGTCAGTTTCATAGTCCATCACTGTTTCATAAATCCAGGCCAAGATGTGCTGAAGAGAACCTAAAAATTCACATGTATTTAAATGAATTTTTTGTTTGCCGTGGCAGGTTGACTGTGGCTAGATGCCAGGTGCCCACCAAAGCTGCTGTAGCACTGCCCACCTCAGCTGGGCAGGGGGAGAAAATATAGCTAAAATCTTGTGGGTTGAGATAAGAACTGGGAGGTATCATTCAGCAAATACTGTCATAGGCATAACAGATTCGACTTGGTGAAATTAATTCAATTTATTAACTATCAAATCAGAGTAGGATAATGAGAAATGATAATAAAAAAATCTTAAAACACCTTCGCCACACCGCACTCTCCCTTCTTCTCAGGCTCAACTTCAATCTCAATTTTCTATCCCTCCTCCCCAAGTGGCACATGGGCAGTGGGAATAGGGGCTGCAGTCAGTTCATCACACATTAGCTCTGCCACTCTTTCTTCCTCAGGGGAGAGTCTGTCTTCTGTATCTTTTAAATGGACTCTAACGGCAATGGGGTTTATGTGGATACACCTAAAATTGGTCCACAGCCATCAAAACAAGTATTATTGCTTGTGTCCCATGTGTCAAGGGAGATGAAGGTCATGTGTTTGCTTTAAACTAAAGACTTCTCAGATGGGGTCAATAAATGATGTGGGATGTCAGATTTGTTTAGTTTTCTCCAATAAAACAATCCTTTTTCCTTTTAATCTAGAAAAGCCATCCATAATGAGTTGCAGGGTTGTGCTATACATCTTGGAAAACAAAACAGCCTTTTAAAAAGGAGCTCACTGACAAGGGCTGAAAGTCTTGGGTTCACTCTATGGAAACAGTCAGGCTGATTCACTGCTCAGAAGTTAATTAGTATAAATGATAGAGGATCCAGCATCTTTCCTTTGCCTTATATTTCCAAATATCTCCTGGAGCCAAATCGAGACACTGCACAATGAATGTTTAAACACACTTGTCCCTTTTTCCCCCCTTGCTAGAAGCAGTGTCTGGAATACAGGTTGTAAATCAGGTCCTACAGTGATTGATCCATGTGCCAGCAAGTGAAGCATAAAAATAGCAGCATGGTTGAAAGGACATTAAAAAAAGGGAAACAGACCATTATTATTTCTGAGCTCAAGGGAAAGAGCAGTTGAATCTGACATGCTGGCCAAGTCTGAGTAGCCCATGTCTGTCTAAAAAATGCAGACAACTGCTTTGCTCCCCCCTCCACAGCTGTGTGCACCCTGTAAACAAGGAGCCAACCCCATTTTTCTAGCCTGTGAACCTGGCTCCCAGAGGTTTGAGTCCTTCCAGGAACTTCTCTTAAGCCTCTTTGTGTGCTCTAAATCAACTCCTACATTTCTCTGGCTGTGAAATAACATGCTGGCAGGGCAAATTGTGTGTTGCTCTCTTATGCCATCATAAAAGTTGCTGACATGCCCACCATATATTTGAAGCACATTTCACCTCTTATCTTTTGCTGGGGAGAATGTTTCAGTGGCTTTCATAGTACTGCTAGACATAGAAAATCCACAGCTTAACTATTCTGACAGCTTAATTGGGAGTCAGAAGGTTCCATCCTGTTAATGTTTAAATAACAAAAACTGCTGCTGAAGCAGGAAAGATAGGATAGCAATGTTTTCATCAAAATAAGTAGGTGAAAATAAAGATAGGAAGAGAAAACTTGCTGCTTATATTTACACATTTATCCACCATTTTTTTATTAACAAGGAGCTCTGTGTAGAACTTAAGTAACAAGAAAAGCTCTTCAGTCTCAAAGTGTCTTTCAGACATTGGTTGTACACTTAAGTAATCTTCTGATATGGATATGCAAAAGTAGTAATGGAATAATTTGGTAACCCTTACTATATGTACTGAGTGTAGCTGTTCTTTCCAAGAAGGCAGTTTACCATTTCCATACTTTTTTTGGGTATTCCTGGAAAACCCTGGTAAACCTCCTTGCCTCTGTAACACACACAGGTGCACACACACATGCATGCATACACATATAGGGTCTATTTTATATGTGTGTAAAGTACTGAGGGATTTGTTATCACTAGGTTTTGTCATTACTCAGGCGGCTCTGTTGCTATTGAGCTCACCTTTAAAAGGCTGCAATATGCTTTTGTTTCTGAGTTTGACCCAGTCCTCACTTAATTACAGATATTGGCATCATCTTATCTGCTTCTTTCTTTATGCTGCTTCAGAAACTTAAAAGGATCCTGAGGATTATTCAAGGAATCTAGTAACAATCCCCAGTCCTGTCATTTGATGATTTCTTAAGATTTCTACTTTCCCCAAATGTCTGTCATACCTCTTATCCCTTTTCTAACTGCAGTGAGATTGATTTAGCCTTTTGTCTCTCACATTAAGGGTGTTTTGTTTTATGTTGTCACTATCAATACTTTCTTGCCAGACTTTTTGGCCACTTTTTATTCTTGGAAATATGCATTAGCATTCAGCATTATTCACCTAATAATGGTTTGTGCTGTGCCCTCAGTTTCTCAGCAAAAGCCTGCCTTGAATGGCTTTAAAATTTCTGCTGAAAGTGTCATGCTTATGTGAATATTAAGATCATGCAATTTTCAACGTACTATTCTAGAGTTATGTTCTAATGACTATGCTCTTCTCTCAGAACTGCATGTGGTTTGGATACAGGATAACATTTTGGGTGTGTCCTCTTTGACCAGAGTGTCTTGTGGTAGAAGTTCTCTATCAGGCAGTGAAGGAACATTTTCTTGGCTTAGTCTGTTTTGCTCTGCATGTGCTTTAATTAAGACAGTCTCTATATTCATTAAAATAATCCTCAGCAAGGCAAAAATTAGGGCAATTATCAAACACATAAAGAAGTTAGTACACAAATCTTTGTACATGCCTATCAGCATTAGTATAACACACCCAAACAGTGTCTTGAGTAACATACTGCCCAAAGCACAGCAAAATTCTATGGTATTCTTATAGGGCTTCCTTGTTTTCTGAAAACGTGGGGCTTTTCTGACACGTTTAACTTCAAACAAATTTTAATGTGGTGTGAATGCTTAGTTTGATTTAGGAGCAGCTTGCTTCAGTTTATTTAAAACCCATTCAGCCTTGAGGCTGAGATATTTGGTGACATTACAGCTATTCAATAAACTGTCTTTCATCAGCTGAGTCTGCAGTGAGACTGAGTCAAGCTGAAAGAGGATTAGTCCTGCCTTTGCTCTGGAGCACACCAGATTACACCAGCTTGCCTCTTGAAGAGCTGTGTCTAAAAGCACGGCAGTGTCTATGCTGTGCTCCAGGTTAAGAGATAGCTATTCCCTGAATTCCAATTGCCTGTTCCTTTGTTGTCCATCCCCTTACCTTGTATCCTGTGTAAGTCATTCTCTCATTGCTCTTAAATGGGTCTGTAAGATGATGTGGTCTGGAGATGCTTCCCCCTCAACACACACTTTTAATCACCTCAGATATTCAGCAACTCAAGCCTGTACCTTGAACTAACCCTTTGCTGTAAACCTCTTGGACACTGTTTTATGCAGCCATTCATGGATTATCCAGCTCAGTACCTAATTGCAATAGATGCAGCTTCATTAGGATGTTAAAACCATGTAGTTAAGTTTACTTTCTTACCATCTCAATGCAACTAAAATCTTGGTCTCAGGATTTACCTTATCCAGGGATTATTTTGATGGCTGAAGCAATAACCTGAATATACTCTGAAATGCTAGCTCAAACCTCCGGTTATGATTTTTTCTTCATTGATACAATATTTTCCCTTTCCATTCTGATGCAAGTCCCTCTATTGCATGGAGTTTTTGTCAAAGGCAAATAGATGATGTGAGTTAAAGACTTAAAAAAAAAGTAAGACATCATGAGATGCCTGAGGACTGATGAGCAGATTTATGGGTAACAAAAAAATGAGGGGCCTGTAGATGCTGAGGTAGAAAAATACAACCCTGACAGTATTTATGTGAGTGCTTCAAATTGGTCAACATACCAAAGACAGGCCAACCACAGTAGAAAGCAGAGACAGTAGGAATATTTGAAGAAGTAAAAACAGGCCAGTACTTTTGTCATGTTAATAAAGGGCATCCCCTTTACAGGCCATTCAGAAATCTGGGAGGTATATGCAAGCGTGAGAGGTTTCTTCTTCTCCCTGTGCACATTATCTGAGATCATGTAGAAAGGAAAATCTTAGCTCATTCCCATCACACCTCGTTCTAGGAATGCTTCCCCAGACTCTGCCTGTGTATTCATGGCCTGAGATTTCACTGGTTGGTTTGCTGATGGTGATACCAGCATTTGAGATGCTCAACAACTCTAACTGCTGTGCTTCTGCTTCTGCTCCCCATGCTGCTGCTTAGCCCATTGCAGTGAGGAAGAGGAGGATAAAAGGGATGGATAAAAGGGATGAGAATGCACTCTTCTTTATTTAACCTGAAATGGTCCAACTGAAATTAAGGACTGCTGTGTAAGAGTCTGATTTCCCAAGACAAATTACTTAGTTGCCTATGTAACACAGTGCAAACAGCCCTCTTTGTTTTGCTGAGCTGGGAACTTAGAAATCAGAAATTACTGACATCCTTCTAAGGAAGTTCCTCCTCAAGCACGAAGAGAAATTACATGTGGGGTTTGATCATCTTGCAACTGGAGATTGGAGGGTGGAAGGTAGAAGAAAAGAATGCAGCCATTAAAGCAGACAAGTTGTTTGCTTCGATTCAAAGTATTTTGTAGGAGAAAGGCTCTTGTCTCTTGTATTGCCAGCCCAGGTTCCCAAGGGAATTTGACAGCTTTGAAGATTTCTTAGGCTACTTGAAGAAGTCTCTGTTTACTTCGAGGCAAGTAGTGGAGCAGGAGGCTGCTGTAGGATTCCCCCATCAGCAAGGCAGGTGGAGACCAGGAGAGACAGGGTCCCATGGGACTCAGATGCTCCAGAGCTGTCAGGAGCTTGTAGCTGGGTTACCAACCTGTCAACTAAACTGCTAAGAGACATCATTACTCACGCAGTCCATTTAGTCCTCCCAGAAAATAACTATAGATTATTACAACCTGTTTAAAGGAAAGATTTAAGATCTTGATGCAAGCCCTGCAAAATGGAAATTGCTGCCCTCTGTCTCTTTCCTTGTACCCTGCTACGGGGTTTGTCCCAAAGCAGCTGTACTGGCTGCGTTCTCCCCTGTGGATGGTTCTACAGCACTGCCAGCTTTCCCAGAAGCTCCAAAAGCAGACATGAAAGTAGTTTCTATATGATGCAGTTTGCAGGACAAAACACAGGTGCTTTTGTACGTAGTTTTGTTTGCTTGCCATCTAGGCCTGAACTGTCCTCTTCCCCTGGCACACAGACATCAGAACACAGTGAAATGCATACTCTTGTCAAGCTGTAAAGATTTAATTACCCAAGCCCCCATTTGGGAGAGAGCAAGTCACATTGGCAGTTGAATTAAACAGCTATATCTGTGGCTTTCCTTAAGCTCAATCAGTGAAAAGACTCACTAAACTCTCACTCAATGTCGTGGTTTCCACCACTTCTCTGTCAGCTTTACTATGAATCACTGAGGCTGCAGATTTGAGGCAAATTGATGTAATCTACTCTCCGAGCTGCTGGGACAGCAAGAGTTAAGCAACTGAGCTGGAAACCTCATGAGATCAGGCTTTTCTAGTGGGAAGATTTCCCATGCTTCCTGCTTTTTGATGTTCTGGAAATACTTTATGCTCAGCCTTTCTTGTGGTGTCTTGGCACTACTTCTGTAAATAGTTGAAGGGACATCATCAACCTAACAATCATACTTCTGTCTAAAATGTTTTCATTACTCCATGTCACAACTAAAAGAGAAAGAGATTAAGGTCTCTTTCATTCAGGCACTTAAGCACAAACTGAAGAGTCACTCAGATCATGCCCTAGAAGATTTAGGGTTTAAATTTAGGACCATATTGGCTTTGCTGACAGGGCTGGTCAAGGAAGTTTTGACAACTTGTTCCCACCCTCACCTCACCACCATTTGTTACCCTGTTTGTTGATTGTAATCTATAAGTGGTTGTCCAGTTAACCTGATCACTTTCAGGATTTGTGTTAGAAGTACTTGCAGGTTTTTTTGGTTTTTTTTTTTTTGTGTGTGTGTGAGAGAGAGAGAGAGAGACTGAGTTGGTTTTAATCTGAACAATTCCATCATCCTGTCTTTACAGTGGAGCACCAGTAACTACTTTTTAGGCTCAGCTGAGAGAATGGCAGCCTGGGGAAAGATGAAACACTCAAGGGGGAAGCTCAGGGACCTGCAGACAGAACTGCCTGCTGCTGCTGACTGACGTGTTGCCCATCTTTGGGCTTTGCACTGAAAACCCAAAGTCCACTGCATATGTACTCATCACAGCTCCTCTCAAGTCACAGGCCTAAATGCTGAAATGAAGTTTCTGTTCTCTGCTCTGAAATGATCCTGTGGTGTTGCACAGCCCACCTGCATGTATGTCCTGGTATTAGCTGTGTGGTCTTTAGGCAGTAACATTTCTTATTACCTTCATTGTATTTTTAGTAATCATTGAAATAATGCCAACTACAGGGGCACCAAACAGCTATGGAAGCCCTTAAAAGTTTCCAATGAGAATATGGACTTAGCAACTGTGTGTTCAGAGCTGAACTGAAACTTAGCCAGAGTTCAAGGCTGTTTGGAGCCAGCGTATTAGTTGGACATTATCTTCAGTCTAAAATGAGTTTTGTAGTGTGTCTTGTATGAGGTTTATAAGCCTGCAAGCAAATCTGCACTGACAAACACCTGCTGCTCATAGAAACACTGACACTGGGATGACATTTCTAGAGACACTTGTGGGTTATGCTGATGAGGAAAACTTTCACACAGACTGCTTTTAATTTATGAAATGTATCCCAAGAATGTGTAAAGTGTGCAAACAACTCTCCTCAAAAGTAGATGTGCCATGTGCTCTTTTCACTTGTACCTCCTGTCCCTTTGGTTTCCTCAGCATGCTGTGCCTGCCTTTCCTTGCAGGTGAAATGCAGACCCTCCATGTGCCATAGGCTAGTGGGAATGACAGGACACATCCTTCCAGGGCTGCCTAATGACTGCTCCAGAAGGTACACTACAGGAGTGGATAAGGACCCATTAGAAGTCAGGAAGTCTCTAGTGTATTGTCCTTTCAAATAAACAGGTTTGGCTTTTTAGTTCTCCAGTTACATAAATCATGCCTGTCATGAGCTACTTGGAGAGCTGCAGCCACCTCAGTTGCCTGCAAAACTTCCTGCTTCACTCAGAGCTCTGCTCCTTCAAGTTTTGGTTCCCAGTGTTTGTATGAGGCCTACAGGAGATGAACCAAATAAGATATTTACTTCTTTCACTCAGTACCCAAAGCCTCCACCATAAGGTAAAGCACCCATGAAGGAGAGCAGATTGGAGGCAATAAGCATCATCTTACTGATGCTGACTCTTAGCTCTTCTTCCTGTATTTTTACTGTAGTCTTCTTAAACTCCTGACTTCTCATGTCTCCTAGTATTTTGAAAGAGTTTTAGGAGATTTAGAATATTCTGTGATATTTGTTTTTCAAGCTGTTAGCAAGTTTGCAAGCACTGTGATCAATATTAACAAAAATCAGTCAAGAGGAATGAGCTTTTCTCTGCACATTTTCACTCCTCAGTTCCTGTCAGTTTTGGACTTTAAATGTACTCAGTTTAAATTTTTTTCTTTATTTAAGAAAAACATGAAGGAGAAAAATTTTTCAAAGCATGACATCTTGCTGAAAAACAGACAGGACCAGAGAAACTCTATCCTTCTTGAACACAGGGTAATTTCAATCTACGTAAAGAAATTATGTCAGTCTAATACTTCTGTGTTGCAAATCTGAAATACTCTGGTTTGGAGTGATATTTGAATCTTAATGCAAACTGAGCGCAGTTTAGCCTCAGGTCTTGTATCCAGTATATTTTTCACTGGCTTGGAGGAAAGGAATCTGGAAACAGGAGCTGTATTCACACTTTTATGGCTGGGATCTCTTTCTGCCTTAACTCTCATTTTATCTTCATATGTGTAAAACCCCCTAGCAAGCAGCTGTGTTTCTTAGTTTATTGAGCTGTAAAATGTGTTGGTGATATTCACCTATTCCTGGTGTCCTGAGATGCCTGGAAGGGCAGAACTCTTCCAAAGCAATGATAATAAAAGCAGTAAGGCAAGAAGGACATAGGACTAGCATTGACTTTTAAGCAATAAATTGTAAGCAAACAGAAAATAAAGAAAAAAGAAAATAAAAAAAACCACGAAGGTTTTAATGTGAAGGAATGTCTTGCAGTAATCTGCTCTCTGATTAATGCTATTTAATAGTCTTACTGCAGATCTGGTATATCCTAGAGACTGATGTCTTGGAAGTGCTTTTATTTGATGAAGTTTTATGTCTAGCAGTAGAGAAATTAGGTCATTTTTATATGATGT
Organism: Lichenostomus cassidix; assembly: GCF_008360975.1. Lineage (NCBI taxonomy): Eukaryota > Metazoa > Chordata > Aves > Passeriformes > Meliphagidae > Lichenostomus > Lichenostomus cassidix. The sequence goes on along the minus strand of NC_139482.1, from coordinate 100,129,554 downwards.
GAGATACATGCTTGGGAACAGTAATTCTGAAAAACGTTCTGGGCATGACGCATTGGCTAAAAGGAACTGTTGTGATCCTGAGGTAGATATTAGGGGGTAGAATGTCAGTAGAATTCGTAATACTACTTTCAAACAGGGACTTTCTAACTTCATCTTTCTTTTTTTCAAAAGCGTGTTGGCAAATCTATAAAAAGAGCTTTTTGAGTCTTTAATTTAAGTTCTAAAATGAATGATTTAAGGAATCCAGATTTTATAGTGAATTTATGAGAATAAGCATAGAATTTAGGGAATGGTGTGGTTACATTCTGTATTTGCATGTGGAGAATGCAGCCAATAACAATGGGTTTTTTGACTTGTGAGGCAATGGCAGAGCATTCAGAAGCTAAAGGATGATGTAGAGGAATACAAAGTGTAAGAATTAGGTAGCTGTTTTACCAGGTTTGCATTTCTAAATAAGCAAAAAAATTCTTCTTGAGGCATGTCATTCAACCCAAATATTTTATCTCCTGCAAATGTGTTGTTCCATGATATTATGGGGAGGGGTGTGGGGGTGTATTGTTGATCAGTAGATGCTTAAATTAAATCATAATAATAATTATTTTTTGGCCTTAGTCATAAAAGTATGAGTATTCCTTAAAAAATCATTACCTTTTTTCCATCGCTGATCAGAACAATCTGAAGTTGCTAAAAGAAGTGAAGGTTTTATTTCAGGGTATTAATGGTTAAATGTGGACAAAATGTCTCCCTCTCTTTAATTATTTTTGTTGTATAGCTCTTCGTAGAAAGAAGGCTTTTTGCAGGATGCATCTATCCAAATGACTCTCTGTTATACGATGCTGTATTTTTAACCGTACAGCATATGGAAAACATTCCCCTGTACGGGAGAGGTATCGTTTCATAAAGTCGGGGTTTTGCTTGCCCCGCTGACTCAGAGTCAAAGCAATATCCCTTTTGTGCTTCCAGAGAGTGATGTAATGATCCATGAGCACACACTAAAGCCTGGCCAGGTACATGTATGCTTGTGATTAGTGGCTGCCAGTCCTGCCCTCTGCCTTCCCTGACTGAGCAGCAGGCATTGCTCCCTACCGCACAGGGCCAGCAGAAGACCTACGTACAATTTAAGCTTCAGTTCAGTGCAGCTTTGGGAACGTCCATGGGATGTGGGTGGGCAGCAAGTTCCACTCACTGGAAACGTTTGAATTTGAGTTTGGAAACAATTTTACTAGCCAACAAGTTATTTTCTTTTAAGCTTTCACAGACCAAGGAATGTCATCACATAATTCCATCAGTGAATCCAGCAAGTTTTTATTTAATTGAAACACCTCTTTTAGGAAGTTATTAAATAATGATTTAGAGACAAAAGATATGACAAATTTACCACTTCCCTTAATGTCTTTTTCCAATGCATAATTGACTCCATTTATTTCCACTTTGAATTTTTGATCTGTCTTTTAGCCATTGAAAGTTAATGCACTTTGCTGCCAGCTTGAAGTCCTGAGACACATCACAATTTGAATATGTGTCAGAGATAAAATAACTCAGAAGAAAAAGAGTGAATAATAAATGCTCTCATCTCTCTAAATGCTAGTAAAATTGATTGGCAACCTTCATGCCTTCTACCCACAGTGAGTATTTGAGTTGAAGATAGAAATGCCATTTCTTTGAAGATGGTGGCTCCCTTTTACTTTGCTTGTCTTTCCGCATTGCACACTGTGATTATCCATCAACAGCAATGCCAGAGGCTCTTGCAGTTTAGCAGGGGCAGCTCAGGACACGACTTTCATCTTGTTGAAACAAATAGTAATATCAAAGTTCTTACAACCCTCTGAAATATGGTAGAGACTTTGAGGTGAATATTTAGCGACTTGGCTGTGTGTGGGCAGTGCAAACACAGGCTGCAGCAAACAACAGTCTCCCAGCTTTTTCTTCAAGGTGTCCTCCAGAGGACTGAATGTTGCAAGCGATTTGCTCGTTATTAGACCGGAGTCACCGGGCTGGGGCCTCTTCGTGTTGACTCGCGAAACCCTTTCATGATTATCAGCGTACAGCTGGATTTCCTCTGCTTTATCACACTGCCACTTTTCCTGTATGGCTCTCAGCTTTGTTTGGACTTCTCTGGGCTTGCTATTATATGCCCTTCTCTTTGATGCAATGATAGATCTTGCAGCAGTGCTCTGTGAAATGTGCACCTCTCCTGAGGTGTTGTGTAATTGCAGGATCACTCTTATCTCATCAATCTTAATGTTTTCTAATTTTTTTGCCCTGGGGTCTTGTTTGAGGCATGGCATAAGATATCCCTGAAGATTTCCAAATTGTTTTGTTGGAATTCTTCGGAGTTTTTCATGTTGATCTTTTAATAAAGCAAAACTTTGAGGGTGTATGTCTACTCAGTGCACAGTTTCCCTTATAGTAGCTTGTTTTGAAAGTGAAGGAAGTATTTTATTCATTAGCGGAAGAACTTTTAATTGTACTTGTTATGATGAGGAGAGGACTCTGGACTGTTTCACATTAATAAAACTCTTCCTCTTACATCAAGATTTCTGCTTGGCTATTCCATGTAGTCATTGTGTCCTGAAGTGACAAACTTGAAATGTGTACTCCCCTGTGACTGAAATGTTGAGAAAATTGCCCAACATAACAGCTTTACACTGCTTTGTAATCTTAGGAATAATTTCATATTGATTGACTCCAGTCTCTAGCTTTGCCTCACTTGTGACAGCAGTATTTCTTGTTTTGTTCCCTAAACTTTAAATGTCTTCCACATGTACTTTATAGTTAACTGATTTTGCATTACCTGCAAATTAAGATGGTGTCTCCCATCTGTGCAAATTAAGATAAACAATTTCTTAAAGTGGAACCATTTTTATAATTTATCTTTTCAAAGCTGTTTTGAATTCCAGCTTTAATTGGTATATTTTTAACCCCTTTTCTCTTAGTTTTATCTTTCTTCCTAAGATACATTGCTGCTTTTACACTACTGTCTGTCTCTTGTTATAGGAGGGAGCTATGGCAGAGGGAAACTTAGCAGCAGTAATAGAATGAACTAGTGCCTAGACAAGCTCATGAAAAGATATTTTATCTAGGAATGGAGAAATGGGGCCTGCTGTGCTCCCCACTGGAGCTGACACAGATGTAGGTTTGAGACCTTTACATAGCGAGTATAAAAGTGTACTTTTACAAGCAGGGCTGCCATTTCTAATAGGTATGGCCCAGTCTGAGATAACTTCAGCCTCTTCAGCCTCTTTTTTGAAATAAACCTGTACATGAATAAAATGTACATCTCCAAATGTCCTCACAGGTGTGAAAGGGAAGGTAAGAATTAGCATGACTGGAAGGTATAGAGGACACTGGTGGGAGTGTGGGTTGCACACAACCTGGTGTTATACCCATGAAAATATGGTGTTCACAGAGTTTCTTCTGCTGAATATTATTGAGAAAGTCCAGAGAGAAGTTTAGCTCCTCACACGAACAAAGACACTGTCCCCATCCTTAGGTGTGGATGCCAGTGTGGATGTCCAAATGAGACCAAGGGACACCAAGTTTGGCTCTAGAAATGAAGATCATATTGCATAGCGCGATGTTCCCCCTTTCCTTTGGTGAGAAACAAAATGCATTGATACAACCTTTCTGAGCCCTTAATCATTCTTCCCCCTCCCTCCTGGAGAGAGACAAATGCTCACTATGAATTACTTAGCCCACGGTAATGAACAGAAAACAGATACAGTTCTCACATTGTTCATCAGCAATAGCTAATGGCAGCAAGACTGCTATATGCCAGAAAAATTCTATGAAGAATTGACATATCTTTTTTTTTTTTTTAAGGGAATGCAGAGCTCCCAATAAGCCTATGAAGTGACAAGAAATACCCAATTCTGTGCTTTCTGGCAGCAAAATGCACAGATTTTAGATTAAATGGCTTCTTACTGTGAAGGTGAGACAGGCCTGAGTTAACTTACACCTTGAAAGTAACTTTCAAAAGATCACATTTCACAACATCCCCATTTTTTGAGCGCTTACTAATTACTGGAATTATTAATCACAAACTTAACCAAATGAACCCTGTGGGTAGGCAAATTCAAGCAGTTTTTCTTCCTGTATTATCATCTGGGTCATATCACTGTATCATATGCAGGGAAGAGAAAAGGAAATTTAATCTACAGCTTGGCTTTCACACCCTTTGGCAACATATTAAAGTGAACAATCTGTGTAAGTATATTCTATAATAAAGCTCCCTGGATATGATAGACACTTCATGCACAAAGTTTGCTTTCAGCATAATTTTTTACCATTTCTAAAATAAACTCAGTTGCACATTTCAGTTTGTTTAACTGAGATAACGTTCAAAGGCATGGAACTAAATATCCCCCTTGGGCTCTTAGCTGTGGCACTAAACACTCACTGACCTGCTAGACCATTGAAAGTATTCTCTTCCTCCTTCACAATCAATATAGACCCTCACATCCAAGCACAGCTAAACTGGAGCACTGAATGCATTACTTACTGTCATGTGAATAGAACTGCACTCAATATCTGGTTAATATATGCCATATGCGATGTGGGATATGCTTTTGTGATAGCTAAGAGCTAACAAGACTATTTACAGAGCGGAGGGGGTTAAGTGTGCCACTATTTTCCCCTTTTCTCTCTGCTGAGAGGGCTGTGTTTGCACTCACTGAAATGAAGACATGGTGTGACCTCAGCTGTCATGGATTGGTTGAGTTTTTATTTGGTTTTGATGGGTGAATACAGACAAAGACAAACCATCTAGTCTCAAGTGGATGGAAAATAGACATGGGTCCTGTGCACTGCAGTATTTATTTGTCACTGCCCAAAAATGCAGGTAGTGAAGAGAGAGGCAAAGAGGGGGTCAGTTTTGCCCTCCACTCAATTAAGGCATCGAGTTGCTTTTGACAGACCTGTACACACACCAGAACTCCTTCAAGATATTTGGTATCGAAACACTTTAAAGAACAAGAAGTTGGCCCTAAGTGTTGGCTGAAGAATAATTATTTGTGGGGGACAGGTCTGGAATACCTGGGGCAAATGCTGCAGCCATGGGTCATCCCCCATGCTTACCCAGGGGGTCCACGAGAGGTCAGGGCTGCTCACAGGAATCTTCTGCGATGGTGCAATGGTTGCTGTGTGTATTGTGCATGAGAATGAGTCTGGTGATGTGTCGTGAATGCTTCAGTAGGAGCTCTTTGAAGTACGGAAATTAGACCAGCAGTTTCAGAAGGCACCCTTGTAAGTGAAAAATAATTTTAAAAAGTCAATCCTCATGTCAAAGAAGTGCTGCACAGTGGGCTGGGAACCCTAGCGACCTCCCAGTGTCAGCTGCAGGTCACGTTTGACAAGCGGACTGACCTGGTGAGATTCTTGATGTCCTGGACTTTTCATCACAACCTTTTCCTCAGTTCTCAAAGGGTAGCTTGACAGCTGGGCTTATTCATATTGGTCTCATTTTTGCAGTGATCAGAGATAAAGAACTCAATCATGGGGCACAGGTAGCAACGTTTTCCATTTCTAATGGAGGAATAAGCAAATAATTTTAGGGAAATATTGTAAAAGCAGATATTTCAGCACTTGTGAAATGATGGAATTTTATGCCAAGAAGTCAACAGAAAGGGAGGATTTCTGCTTTGTATAAAACTGACATGATTTGAAAGGATTTTTAAAAATCTAATGACTTTTCAGTGACTCCTTCCTCTGTAATTGAGACAGAAGTGTAACTCAATCAGAAGATGATGTTAGTTGGTTTAATGCACAGATTATGGTTTCAGAGAAGCATTTATTTCCCTACACACTGGACATCTGGAAACATTCCCCTGCCACATTTTATTAGAACATTGAAATCACCTCGTTAAATGATATGGAGGGATTTAGAAAGCAAGGTAATTGTTGGGAGATCAATCACCGATTAAACTTCCCATGCCACTTTAATATGCTCCCATTTACTGCCACAGACACTCATTCTAATCATTGGCTATGCCATTTAAATGATTTTCATCACAGACTTCCAGGTTTTCTGAGCCTTCTCCTGGTGTAATAAGCCCCAGAGCATTTTCCTGTCTTTGTTGTTGAGCGAATGAGCTGATAAGCAATGAAGTACATATGCCAAATTACTATTTTAGTACCCACTGCTGCTTTTCTCTTAAAGCGACAATAATAGAAAAGAGGCTGGACAGAAAATCTCACCTGCTTATTTACATTTATTCTCTCAAATCCTGAAACAGATCTTTATTCATCACAGTACACCACAGACTAGATGCAATGGTGAGTCTCCTGCTGTGACCAGGGGATACTTGAGGTGGATAAGATGCAGTGCCTGGTGGGGTTTGGAGCCTGAAGGTGTGTGAGCATTCAGGGAGGAAGATGAGATACACTGGGGAGGATTGAGGTGCTGATGGCTGCCTGGGTGAAGGTTTGAATAAATGCTGGTCCAGCATTTGAGGTTGCAGGGCATGAGGCTTTTGAAGGAAGAATAGCACCGTTGATATAGGAGTTGGGGAAAGGAGAAGACCATCAGTGCTAAGAGGAAGCTGCTTGGAGATTTTAAGCTGTGTTATTAAGAATTCTGAGAAAGAAAAATACAAAGCAATAACCTCACTTGGTGGCACAAGTGACCCTTGGCACAAGTGTCCTAAGGGTCATGGGGCAGAGCTGGCACAACTGAAAAAAGTGTGTTTTCTTGATGAGAGGAAAATGATCTAAAACTCTGTCCTGTATCAACTTTTTTTGCTTCTTTGCAGAGAGAATCAAGGGAATATAATGCCCATAGACTTATGGTCTATGGCAAAGTTTTTTCTTTTTCAAAACTGCATACAATTGATATACCTACATACTTGCATCTCCTTTATGCTCTTTTCATGAAGATGTGTTTTGGAAAGAACCATTCATCAGGTTAACATTTATTTGCACTTTAATCCCTTTTTCTGTCCCACTCCAAACTAATTGTGTGTGGGTTTGTCCCTCCCTTTAACAACTGCAAATAGAAAGCAGACGGGAAGCCAGGAGCTTTGACAAAAAGCAGGAAGAGGAGAAGAAAAAGCCCTGAGAAAATGATAGGCACACATGGCACACTCTGATCTCACTGTAATGAGGAGGCTTGTAAAGACTTGCATTTGTGGGTCATTTACCCGTGCCGGGCAGGGTGTTTGTTTTACTTGGTAAACAAGGATCACAGCCCTCCACTTTTAGGCAAATAGACTGTGGATATATTTTCAAAACTCAACTTGAATGACTTTAAAAGTGTGTAATAGCTCTCACTGCTTTTCATTTCTTTTGCACGTAGCTTTTTAAATGTAGTGTGACTATTGACAGGCCTGAAAGGTAGTCTAGGGTCACTTTTCCCTTGCTTTGATTTGGACCATCAAAAGAGATATAGCTCTTTTCCATGTCTAGCCAGCAGCTGTGGAATATCTCTGTCTATGAATGTATTTTACTCCAGTTTCTGGTGTTTCTGCTTGGCTCTGCTCTGTTAGCTATGATCTCAGCATCACTCTGAGGTGCTCAGCCATCAATGCTGCCCACATCTTGGCTTGCCCCCTTGCAAAGAGATTGGCTTGCCTGGTATGGAATCCCAGATGGCTGGCAGGAATCCAGTATGGACTCAGGCTCTGCCCCTTGGCTCTTGCCTTGGTTGCAACCAGCTTGATCTACATATAGAAAAAATGTAAACTTGCACTTGGACGTGGTTTATGACAAGAACAGAGACATGGTCTCTGTTGTTTCACGTCCACACAGAGCCCCAGACACCTGAGCATTGCCACACAGTGACCTCTTCTAAAAATGATAGACCAGCTCTTACCTGTGCAGTGCAATGTGATCCAGGACCCTCCACACAATTTGGGGGAAATGCCTTTTAATGCTCTCTGTTAGTGACTGCCCTTTGATGTTATTCTCGGTATTTGGAAACTCAACATTTGTGTTTCTGCTCTTTTGGTCTTTGTGGAAATGAAAAATGTTTTACCACTCTTGCAAAATGACGCACTTCAGATGTACCTCGGTAATACTTTGCAGGAGTTTTGTGAGTCCTCTTTCCAATTTCCAGGGCCCTCAGACTACTGATTCAGATCCACTTCAAGAACTTGGACTGAATCCAGTTAAGGCAAATGCGTATTTACTTCTACAAGAGGCTTCACGAATGCTTCTAGCTTCACCTGAAAACAAAGTACCTTGACAGTTTCACCTCATCTCTAATCTCACACCTGTCCATTCCACCGCTAGATTGCTGTTGTCCTCCTGTGTGTCAGCTCTATCCCCCTTCCTCCCTGGGGAGCATCTTATCTGCCTTTGTCCCCCAAAATCCAGCTCCCTGCATGCCTGACAGGGCAGCAGCCCCTCTGTCCAGCCCCACAGCATTCACTGTCATGGTGAATCAGCAGCTTGAATACCAGCTCAGTTCTCACTCATGTGCAACTCCTTCTGCTCTGGGGAAGTTCCCAGGAGCCAGGCAGTCTCAGTCCTCCCAACTCTGAGGCTCAAGGCTCCCTCAGCCAGGGTGTGAAGGCTGCTGACAGCAGGAATTCACAGCAGCAGGGTATCATGCTGCTTACTGCCTGTGAATTCGGTGTGACACGAGGATTTGGGACACAAGAACCGTATGTGGTGAGCTGTGGTAATCATCTGCTTTTGGTCTCACATTAATTTTGCTTCTGCACCCTCTAGGGTTTGTTTCAAGTTTCATAGTCACCTTCTGAAAATAGTGAGTTTTGGCCTTCTTCCAGGGAAAGCCAAAACCTCTTTCATCCTCAGGCCCAAAGGACTGGGCTGGAGGCAGGGAAGGAACAGAGGGGAAGGGAACAGGGACCAGGCTGACCTCCTTTTCCATGTGGGGGGACCAGCTTGGAACACAGACAACCTAACAGCTTCTGAAAGCTGCCTGCTACTCTACACCTTCCAGAAAGCTGCCTCTCTTCTCAGGAGGGGGAGATAGCTCTCGAGGCAGCTTTTCTCCTGGCTAGGGAAAGCTGGAGGTCATGTAGTCAAGAACAACTTTGATTCTGTTGGGCTGCAGCTGTGAAGACTTGACCTCTGGCAGTAACCTGCCTCCTGATCTTCCCAAGATTAAATGATGGTATGGAGCAATACCAGAACTAACACCAGTCGTTTAACAGGGAGTTAACTTTGTGATACTGAAAGACCCAGTAGCCCATCATGTGCCCTGTTATCCTGACAGTTTTCCCAGGTTACTCCTTGTTTTGCTAGGCAGTGAGGAAACCTCACCAGGCAACTACAGCCCTGGCTTGTGGGGCTGTAATTTCTGAAACAGTATCTGAAAAGATTGAGGATGATGGGACTTGAGCAGGTCCTGTCCTCAGCTGAGACTGTGTTCCTGCTATTGTCTGCAGAGGAAAGCCATACTGCATCAGTGGAAAAGCTGCTGAAAATGGCCCTGAGAGCACAATAGAAGGACAGACTATTGGACAAAAAGGTGATGCCCAATTTTGGGGCATGGCCGTTGTAAGGAATGCCCTGGCAGTTCTCCAGGCTTAAAGCCCCAGCTTGCCATAGTGGGTGCTTTTCATCCAAGCTTTCAGACACATCACATCAGTTTGGTTTAGTAAATATTTCAACAGCATTTTGAAGTTCCAATGAAAACAGAGAAAAGCTTTGATGTCTACAGACCCTTTATCCCACCACACATCTCACCCCGTGCTTTTCAGCAACATTATTTAGTCAGTGCTCACTGACGCCAAAGGGATACAAGGTGCAAAATCTTAGGCCCACTGAAGACAGCAGAAAACTTGTCCCTGGTTACAGTGAGGCTAGGTTCATGCTGAAGTAAGTCAAAGAAAACTATCTTAGTTTCTCTGTTTTGCTCATTAAAAAAAACAAAACAAAACAAACCCAGAAAGAATTCTGGTCAGAAAAACCAGAATCTCTGAAAAAAACCCCAAGTGAAATTAGCATCTTGTGAGAGAAATTTTTAAAAAAATTATTATTAATTTATTTTTGCAGGAAGAGTTGTCTTTGACATTAATCCATGGGAGACACCCAAAGTGGGTATTTTTCTGATGGTCAGCCTGGAAATCCCTTCATCACTGAAGCAGTAGTAACAAATGTCTTCTGGGTAGTGGATAGGCATGGATTTGTTATGTTGGTTTTCTCAACAGACTTTTTTTTCAACAAAATTATTATTCTACTGCTGAAAATGCTTGGTCTGTAATATGGATATTTTGTGTATATTAATCATTCCAAGAAAAATTCCTACCCAGCAAGCCCATTCAATGCCCTAGTTATTTTCCCTCTTTGTGTTTTGTTTCCCAAACACAAATATTAACAATAAGTTCTAGGGCTCACAGGGAGGCTCCCAAGTTTAAAAAAGACTATGTTGTGAGTCTTTGCCATGTTACATTTCTGCTTGTTTGAAAATACAGTGCAAAACAACTGAGGGCCAAAGAATGTATTGACACAAGCTGGGGATTTCTGCAATACCTGTGTGGGTGTTTAAGGGGGAGAACACTGCAGGCTGAAGTTTGGTTCCAGTGGATATGTTAGTATACATGCATGATATCTCGTATGTTTTCCTCTCTATTTTCTCTCTGCTGTTCTATCTTTCTCTGTTTCCTAATATTTTGTCAGTGTTTTCTTTATGAGTAGCTTTTTACTTTTTCTCTTTTTTTTTGTTGTTTTGTTTTAACCACAAAGATGGGTTTTAATTTTCTTTCCTTTTCCTTCCTTTTCTTTTTAATTCCCTTTATCTTCCCATTCCAATTTCTTTTCCTTTTTCTTCCTTGTTCTGCCTTTCTCTGTGGGAGCTCATCCTTATCCCCGACTTAGTGTGATAACACTGAAACAACCCCCTTGTTTTCAGAAGCTCCCGTCTGTCTCAGGACAAGCAATACGCTAGGCTGGCTCCTGACAAAACATAGCCCTTTTGTTCAGCGTGTGTTGGCTCACCCCAGCAGAATGAAATGGCTTTGTTTTAGGTGTAGACAGTGAGCTGGGTCTGCCTGGCAGGTGCATCTTGCAGCCAGTGTCACACTGCAGTAAATTCTGTAATTACAGGTCATGGAGGTGGAGCTCTCCTTTGATGTGACTTTTTCTGTTGTTGCAAGCGGATACAATTTGACTGAGATATCAAATGCAGATAGCAGTAAAAATTTAATTAACAAATCAAAGCTTTTATCTGGGGTTTTAGAACTCAAGCCAACAGGTTTCTTCAATCTAAAGAAATCACAGGGATGGAGGGGCGAAGGCAGTGCCTTTGTAGTGTATACAGCTTACGACCTTTTTTATAACTCTTGCAAAGATAAAACCTTTTTAACTGTTACTTTCCCTCTGAGAAGCTTTTAGATCTTCCCCAAAAACAAGGATATTGTTCACTGTAAGCTTAATTTTCATCATTTTAACTCCTCAGTGTGCATGCATTTTCTCTCATGATGCTTCAGATTAGTTATCAGGGGAAGACAAAGCATGCTCACACTTGCCTTCCTGCAGCTGGGGCTGCACAGAGCACCCCAGAGCTCCAAATCCATGTGTTGGGTTATTCCTCTCGTGGTGAGCCAGCCAGTGGTGGTGTCAGTGGCCTGACATTTCTTGCATGATTTACTTACCATCTTATTAATGAAAGCTTCAAAGAAATGAGGCTGAAGCTTGCCTCTTAGCTCCTTCATCTGAAGGGGAAGTAGATGCTCTTCACTTCTGCTTTCTAGGGATGTTGTCATGACCAAAGCAGCTGGGTCCACAGGCCTTACCCTGCTGATAACTGGGAGTTGGGAGAGCAGCAATCTGCCTGCTACATGTGGTGTGTGTGATTACTGCTCCCTGTGAACAGAAATAAATGCAGAAGGGCAAGAAAATAATAAATAACAACAACAATAATAATCCACATACCCGGTGACACCTTTGCTAGAAGCTACGTGTCAGAGCACCCCAAAACCACATGAGAGACATATGGATAATCAGAGCATGTTGCACCCTCTATCACAATAAATAGCACTTCTTCCATTTATGGGCCAGCTCTTTCTCAGAAGTTGTTTCCAAGGGTGTGCACAGACCAAAGTTATAAAATTCTGCATAACACATTAAAACAGAATACCATGAGTAAAAGTATTTCAGGTGTTCACCATGTTACTATCTACTTGACTTTTCAAGACCTAGAAGGCCTTCAAATGAATGAACACTCTGCTGCAGAGATTCCAGACTGATCTTCTGTGAGTCTGTTGTATGCACTACTCATGTCTTTGTCAGTGTATCTGAGACTGGCCCAGTAGCTTCTGCAAGTATGCACATGAAGGTCCTAGTTCAGGACAGAGTATACATGTATATATCTCAATATCAGTATCTGACAGGAAAGCCATAAGTACAGAAACACTTAATCATGGTCTTAAGGACCTTCCTGAAATGAAGCCAAAGAACCTGAGTCAAAGACCTCTGAAATCAACAGAGCACCATGAACTTGTGCTTATGAGAGTTTATGTTCAGAGGCTCTCACCTAGAATTACAAATCAGGATTTCTGAGCTAACTATCAGAGAGACTACTGAAATAAAATCCTACTGAGCATTATGAAATAAGATGATGATCCTAGTGAATTTATAATGTTGGGCATTTATAGCATAGTTACCCAGTTCTAAACTCTCAAGCTACCACTGTTGCAAAAGAATCAAAAGCTTTCCAAACTTCTAACTGGAATCAAAGAGAAAAAAAGAAGAGAAGAGAAGAGAAGAGAAGAGAAGAGAAGAGAAGAGAAGAGAAGAGAAGAGAAGAGAAGAGAAGAGAAGAGAAGAGAAGAGAAGAGAAGAGAAGAGAGAAAAGGAAAGGAAAGGAAAGGAAAGGAAAGGAAAGGAAAGGAAAGGAAAGGAAAGGAAAGGAAAGGAAAGGAAAGGAAAGGAAAGGAAAGGAAAGGAAAGGAAAGGAAAGGAAAGGAGAGGAAAGGAAAGAAAAGGAAGAGAGAGAAAGAGAAAGAAAGAAGGAAAGAAAAAGAAAGAAAGAAAAAGAAAGAGAAAGAAAGAAAGAAAGAAAGAAAGAGAAAGAAAGAAAAAGAAAGAAAGAAAGAAAGAAAGAAAGAAAGAAAGAAAGAAAGAAAGAAAGAAAGAAAGAAAGAAATGATAGGCCATCCTTTTATTTAAAGTACGCAAATTAACTTCTTGACATTTGCATTACAAATTTTAGTGCTTCGATAGAAGTACTCTGTTACCATACTTTAAAGCCTCAGATATCACCTCAAACAGCTAAGGAAAAAAGAAGGAAAGACTTCAAAGTGAATAATTACCTGTTGATGATGTATTATATTTAAAGGCTCTGGCTGTGGATTAAAGCTAGTCCTAGGATTGTTAATAGCCTGCAGTAAACAACTAATGAATCAAAGAAAAAGAACAAAAAGCAGCTATAGTTGAAGGACATTCCCATTAATACCAAAGGCCAGAGTCTAAGTGTTAAGTGTAACACAATAAAATACAGTCATTTCACACTAGAGTGTATAAGAATCTAGAAAAATGGTCACAGGTGAATTATTAGGGATTGCCCTTTGAGCTTTGTTCTCAAAGCACTTTGATGCCATTAGTAGCACCAGGTTTTCCAGTCCTCTGTTGGGTTTGTTTTTTGGGTTTTTTTTTCAGTTTATATGCAATTTTTATGTGATATAATGAAGTGGGTATGTCTGAATGTGAAGAACTGTACCTACAGCAGTGACAGAAACAGCAAACTTCCAGAGAGGAGAAGTAAAAGCTCAAAGAAGGAGGCACAGAGCAGGAAATGGAGAGAAAACAGCTGAAAACAGTGCGGAATAAATTGGATGTCTACAGGGATCACTCTGATTTGGAGCTGTTAAGAATCTTGATGAAACAGGAAAGTGTGTGATTTAAAGAGGGTGGTTGGGGGAAATTATCTCAACATACTTTAGCTAAGTAGATGACAGCAGTGCTTCAATCATAGTCCTTCAATCATGGCCCATCTTCTTCCCACCGGAGCAAAACCTTTCAAGCTGCTGGCAGTGCTCACATGAGCAATAGTGGAAGACCCTAATTTCATACTAAATGAAGCCCTCATCTGAGAAACTTTAAAGGGAGAATTTTATATTTATTTAAATGTGTGGGAATTGAGGTAATTGAGAACATTTCAGTGGAATGTACCTTTTATCTTTGAAAATCACTTTGGAAGAATTAAAACACAGCAAAACCAAAGTGAGCTTGCAATGCATTTGGGTCATATTGATACATATATGTGTGTGTGTGGGGTGGTGCTAAATGACTTTTCATCTTTCGTTAGAGCTAAGCTTTTAAGGCTGCTAGATTTTCTCAGGGCTTAGGAATTGATTGAAAATGAGGGAAAGCAAAATCTGGATAATACACATGCACTGAGGAGCTAGTAGGTATTTCTAATGAGAGAGATTATTTTTAAGACTGAAGAATCAACACATATCAAGAAAAAAACAACAAAAAACCCAAAACAACAACAAATCACTACTAGATGAAACTAATTACGCCCTAGGAGTGACCTACAGATCATCTCTGTCTTTTTCTGCCCTTTGTGGTGGATTGAGATAATAGTGCATCTTCCTGGGGTAAGTTTTAAAACCAGTCTGGTTATTCAGCAACCACCACATCCAGTCTGCTGCAGGTCTGAATCATGAAATTTTTAGGGTTGGAAGGGACCCCTGGAGATGACCTAGTCCAACCCCCCTGCCAAGGCAAGGTCACCTAGAGCAGGTGACACAGGAACTCTTCAGGTGGGTTTTGAATGTCTCCAGAGAGGGACATTCCATTAACTCCCTGGGCAGCCTGCTCCAGTGCTCTGACACCTCCAAGGCAAAAAGCTCTTCCTCATGTTGAAGTGAAACTTCTTGTGTTTCAGTTTATGGGCATTTCTCCTTGTCCTGTCTCTGGGCACCACTGAAAAGAGTCTGGCACCATCCTCTTGACACCCACCTTTGAAATATTTACGCTCATTAAGGTCCCTCTCAGTCTTCTCCAGACTAAACAGGCCCAGCTCCCACAGTCTTTCCTCATAACAGAGATACTTCAGACTCCTAATAATATTTATGGCCCTCTGCTGGATCCTCTGCAGCAGCTCCTTGTCTTTCGTGGACTGTGGAGCTCAGAACTGGACAGAGCACTCCTGAGGTGACCTCACTAGGGCCGAGGAGAAAGGAAGCATCACCTCCCTTGACCTTCTGCCCACACTCCTCCCAATGCACCCCAGGATACTACTGGCCCTCCTGGCTGCAAGGGCATGGCCAGCTCATGGTCAGCTTGTCATCCACCAAGACTCCCAGGTCCTTCTCCAGTAGGTCAGCCCCCAATCTGTGTTGGTACTTGGGGTTTTTCACCTTGCTCTACATAAGTAGGGCCCACTGGCTCAAGGTCTGTGCGGGAAAGACCCCAGGATTCTCATCCCCAGCAGGAGAGATGTTATGTGCCTGAAGTGCATCACATCACCCCTGGAGAATTGTCCTGTCCACTGTCCCATCTCATCATCTTTGTATTGCCCTTGCTGTCTCCTGACTGTAAGCTCCTGCTGCTTACCACGTGTGAGCTTATGGAACCCTACTTTAGATGATTTAATTCAAAAATTTGGTGGAGGACTAACACAGAAAAAGTCTAAAAATGGCTCAGGGAAGTGTCTGATGAGGATGGAGCTGTCCCAAAGGAGGGTGGGGCAGCACTGGGCGATTCTCTGAAAGGATGGAAGAGTATGAAAGAAGAGAAGAATGGAGGACATTTGTCTTTTTCCAGACACATAAGCTGTGAAACAGCACCCAAAGGCGTTTTCCTGAGTTTTCTTAGAGTCCCTGGAAAGAGGCAGGCAGTCTGAGCTGTGGAAGCTGAGCTGCTCTCTAGGAGTTTGGATAAAGATGGCCTGAACAATGAATGCAGACTACAAAACAAATATTTGGAAGCTGAAAGTTAAATGAGGTAAAGTCCAAGCATAATCCTTAGCATGTCAGATACACGTTCATCATTACCCCTGTTTTCACTGATTGCATGTATGTATGGGACAGCTGTCTGTACGTTTGGGGTTCCTTAGTAGGCCATACATTTCTGCAACAAGCTGGGACTTTCCATGTCCTGTCTTATCCTTGCTGTCCACAGTTTTGGCTGCTTGTTCTGAGGATTACATCCTGCTTAGTCTTTTATGATTGAATCCCAGACCTCTGCAATGTCCCACATTCAGTTTGCCAAAGCTTGCCTTTTAGTGCATTATTTGTGCTGTAGCAATGCCCAGAGGCCCCTTTGTGCAGAGCAGCATCTGTGGCTGGTACACACACAGCTGTTTGTCCTAAGGTCCAAGAAGAGCTCTCACAGCCCCATCCCTGCCCCTTCAATCCACAATGTTTTCAGCCATCATTAATGCTTAATATGTTCCATTTGGCACCACTGTGAGAAAGCTATCTTCTTTGGGGAAAAAAATGTTTTATTAAGCCCAACGCAGAGATGCAGCCACTTTTGGGTGATGTTGTTGATTATTCACAAAATGTCATTCTCGAGTTGTCTTGTTTGCCAAGTGTGGGACATATGTTAGTAATTGACAATGAGCAGAGTGGATCTCTTCTATAAATGGCTGTTTCAAGACACAACTAGTAATAAAATAAAGGGGCCAGGAGCTCCTCAGAAGATCTAACACTGCACCTCCTTTAAAACTGTTATTGCTAGCAGGCAAGACTTGTTCTCTGCCTTTCTCTTCCAGACTGCTTTTCTTCCTATAAAACCTCAGGCCTGTTCCTCATTTTTGCTTATATTGCAACAGAGGGGTGTTTAGTTTCTTCAGGAGACAGCTAGCTGAAATCTGTGTCTTGTGTTTCTGAATACACTTTCCACCAACATTTGTGCTAGCCTTAGCTGAACAACTCCAGTAATGACATACAGTGATTTCCAAGCACCTAAAGGAGGAAATAGTTCCATGAAAATTACTTAATTGTTCCTATGGATTCTAACTCTTTATTTCAGTTACACTGCATGTAGATGCAAAGTATCATAGATGCTTTAAAAGAGCCAGAGGTCTGAATTTGCTCTTGTGTCACCATTGCTTTAATGTGAAGACTTTAATTCACCTGTCATGATTTCTGAACATATCAGTGGGGTTGGAAGGGTTTGAATGTACAATATTTATATAGGTGTGCAGTCCTGCAGGGGCTATTGCTGCCACAGACCTGTTTGCTCAAGGAAGTTACTGGTCTGTAGTGATGGAGGTAGAAACAAACTTTTAAGAGACCTAGATGCCACTGGGTATTGAATGGAATGGAAAATATGATGCACAGAATGAGAAAGGTGCTGCCTATAAAAGGCACTGTCAGATTTGTCTGATATTTGGAGGGTCAAGATTATTTGATTGTTTGTGTGGCTGGTCATGTGTTTTCTTTTTACATGCAGAGTACTGGTGAGTTTGAGTGTGGTTGTGGTACAGTGATGTGTGGGTGGGTGCTGGAAACTCATCCTTCTGGTGACTTGGCCTAGTCTATTAGTTAGCAAGGAGAGAAGGAGGTGCAGATGACTGATGCAAAGTTATACCTGCCCTTTTTGAAGTGTCTTTCTTTCATGTCTTACTGGGCTCCACATTGCTGTGGGACACTTGTGTAATAGAAGAACTGGTTTACATTTTTTTCCTGCTCTTTCCAAAGCAACACTAGCTGATGTGATCCACCCCAATAAACATTAGCTAACTATTTCAAGATGTTCTGTGTGGGGTGTAGTCTGAACCAGAAGATGCTGCAAAATACTGCATCCCACTTCCCAGGCAACAGCCATGGTCAAATTGGTGCACGATTTACATACAGTAGCAGCCCAAAGAGCACTGAAGTCAGCAGGAATCTTTCCACTGACTACAAAAAGCATTGTTTCAAGCCACCTGAGACAATGTTAGGCACTGATTTTACCCCAAAAGTAAACATGGATTATGAAACATTTCTGAGAGCCTGACCTCTCTCTTTTATTCCATGTGGTGAGGAATGATCCCAAACCAGAGATGTCCTGGCTCAGAACAGGTGGCACTGCTTGGCTGCAAATGGAGCCAAACCTTTGGTATTTTCCATTTATCTCAGCCTCCAGGATGTGAAGTTTTCCCTGGCCCTTGGGTAGAGAATGCAGGTTAGTCTTTCAATGTGGAGTCAGCATTTGTTGATCTGCTTTCCAATTTGTATTGATTGTTTTCCCATTAAAGGAGGAAAGAAAGGCAAATTAGATTACTTTTTGGAAGGAGGTGGAACTGAATTATCGTTCTTACCTACCTCATATTTATATAAGCCCCATGCATCAGTTCTTGTGCATCAAATAATGTAAAAAATTCATAAATAGAAGGTCTCATTCCTGCTTCTCTGAACCCACAATTTTAACAATAATGGATTTAAATTCAACTGTTGGACTCATAATTCATGCACTATGGTATAGCCTGACAACATTGCTGCCTGGTAAGAAGTCAGAGAAAGTGTTCTAGCAGGGCTCAGGTACCATGACCACTACTCTGAAAAAACCAACAATCAACTAGCAAAACTCCAGAAGAAAAATATCTCAGGTAAACCAAGGAAGTACTTTGATAATTGAAGTGTTGAGTTCTTATTTTCAGCTCAAAGTTAAAATTCCCCATTGAATACTTTCAGACAGAAAAAGAATGCAAAGTTAAGTTAGAGACGTTAGATAAAGTTAAGTTTTTATTTTCAGCTCTCCCAACTATAATCTATTAAGTTATGTCTTGGTGTCAGAGAATGAGTAACAATGACTTCAGTCCTCAGGCTTACAAATAATGGGTGAAACCAGGACAGGTCCTGAGCTTTTCCTCTCGCCCCACTCTTTCTGACACATGAATTACGACTATCCAGGGAGCAGCAGGAGAAGGCTGGAGAGATAACACCAAGCAATGTGGGTGAGGGCAATCGGGCATGACAAAGTTAACCACCACCACCCAACATTTGAGTTCATCTATAAGCTCTTCTTTGCAGTGAAGAGAGCCAGAGACAATGGCATTACGTTATTGCTGACAGTAATGCCTTTGCTGGGATATATGTTTTGCTGACAGCAGCTGAAATCTAGGGGGTATTTGCCATTGGGAACTTGGTCCCATCCCTCCTGGTTTGTTTATTATTTGCAGCTCTGCTGCTTTGGTCTCTCAGCCAGCTGGCTTGTGCGGAAAGGGGATTCCTGGAAGAGCAGCATTAGGCTGGTTCAGGCCTTGGGGGGTCGTTGCCATGTCCCTGATTGTGCACTTGACACTGACATGCTGAGTGATTTAGGACCAGACACTTGCTGTCTTTGCCACCATTTCCCTCCAGTCACATTGTTGATGGTGGTGCTTACTTTATAAACTGCATGGAGCTGTACAGCTGCCAAGCTCTCTGTGAGGCAACAAATGACATCAATTAGTTGTTCTGTACAGGCCCAACATGAGAAAGAAAAAGGTTGTTTCAGTTGTTGTGGCACTGAGTTCGTTGTTTCTCCATCCATCTTGAACATCTAGCCTTGTAGGGCATGAGTCAGAATCAGTTGTGTACTTTGCTTTTCCATGTTCAAATACAGAAATGACCCGTAAAATGGTGATAGCCAGCATTTATCATCTGATCTATCAAAAGATAAAAATATCATGTGCTTTTACTGGCTACCTTTGCTCTGGCCTCAGTACACAAGATTTTACTTTGCTTGCTTAATGGACTTGTAATTAAACAAAGAGAGAAATAAATAAACTAATTCTCTTAGTTTGTTGTCTTAGTACTCACACTGTTTCTCCATTATTTAATCTTCTCCAAATTTCTGTGAATTTTACACTAAGGATTAACTTCTGCTTCAGTTTGAAGTTAAAAGCAAATTTACCATAGACTTTAACAAAAACAGAAGAGACCTCAATGTGTTGCCAAAACTTTTTAAAGATGAAGATGCTGAGTTGCTTAGAGGAGATGCTTTGGATTCTTCATACTCTGAGTTGGTTTACTAAATACCGACTTAATGCATCTAAGAAAAGGGAAAAAACCACTAGAGTTCATGTTACTTGAAAAGAAAAAATGCCTCATTTGTTTGTGATTTATACTGATTAATCCAACATCTTATGGATTACTATGTGTTTTTCTCAATACAGGAAAAGCACGCAGGGAAATTTTGGCACTTGATTACGACTATCATAGTTCCAATAGTGTAAGAGGAGCCAAAAAATTTGCAGCATAGGATGGTTTCTTTGTGTAGGATTTTGGAGATGTCAGATGCATAGGGTTTTTTTCCACAGACTAATGTGTGGCCTTGGCACCAAGTCTGTATCTGCATTGCATTTGATAAGGGTTGCTGGAAATTAAGACCTTGAAACAGGCTGTCATTCATACCTTTGCAGGGTGGGGTGAAGGTATGAAATCTCCTCATTAAAAATGAGCCAAATCACATTTCTGGCGAAGATCAAATTACTGGACTTCATGCCCTTCATGAATCTCTGGCATAGTGTTTGTTTTGTGATTGCCTCCAAGATGTGAAAGAGGAAAAAGACCTGTTGGAAAGCCCATGCTTGTGTCCTTCTTAAGCAGTAATCACTGTAGCTTCCTTTCCCAGTTGTTTCCTCATGATCCATTGATCCTCCTGGACCCAGGCTCTGAGATTTCATGGCTCTTGGCAGCCCACCAAGCTCTGAGGGAAGAAGTAGCACATGTGTGTGATGAAAAGGTGAAAGCTTTATGGAATCAGCTCCATTTTCCCTTCCTCATACAGGCGCTTGCTTATCACTTTAGTTTTCCTGAAAAATCAAAAATAAAATCTTCCTGGATTTGGAGCAGTAAAAAGTTGTTTTTATTGCAGAAATGTGACACTGTAGGAGTTAACGTAAGTCCCATTATTTTGGTTCTTCATGGTGCAGCTGCCTTGCCATATTTAACACTGCACTGTTACAAATATTGTGCAAAGGCTTTGGTACAAATTGAGATTAACAAGTAACAGTGACATCACACCAACAGTAGTAATCCAAAGTAAATTACTTCTTCTCCCTACTGTTCTTTGCCTTTACATTTCTGCTCTGGCTGAATTATGAAATGCTCTAGGTCATGCATTTTCTTGAGGTAACTGCAATTCTTCAGTAGCAAGCATTTCTGCCCTTTAGCTGTTAACCACATGTTCCTCCAAACAAGACAGTAAACCACTAGGAATGGCAGCTGCATCCCACCCTAGTGAGAATTTAACATTTTTCTGAAGACAAAAAATACTTTCCTTGGCTGATATTTTATAATAGCAAATAATAATAATAATAATAATAATAATAATAATAATGCTGTGCTTTCAAAATATGTTTTTCTAACCTTGGAGTCTGAACACTGTATATCACTCGCTTTTAATTGGGTCTGATATTGTTTGAAAAAGTTTGTATTATCCTTAAGTCTCAGGAAAAGACAATAACACAAATTAAAATGAATTCTCAGCCACTGCAATCCAGGATTCCTTAGCTTTATTGAAGTGGATGGTCAGTCTTGTTTTCTTCCTAGCCCATCTATGTGACCATTACTCTAGAGGCAAATAGGGTGTTAGCACCTTTTGATAGATAATCACTTGGCTATCAAGAATCCAAATTATTCAAACTCAGATGTTTTACTTTGTAAAGCAGTGAATTGTCACTCTAGCATGTGTTTCAAGAAGACACCTAAGGTGAGTATTCAACCGCTTTGAACCTGTTGGGTCACTCTTTTTATTTTTATTTTTCTTTTAATATTTTTCCATTTTTTTCTGCTTTCTTCCCTCTTCCTACTTCCCACCCCCCCACCCCCCCCCCAGAATTATTGTGGTTTTGTGTTTTTTTCAAGGTTGTCTATCTGGAAGCAAAACAAACACTGACTTTCTTTCTTTCAAAGGAGATTTTGGTTGAGGTAGTAATAAAACGTTTATGGTGAGCAGCGAGGGGCCATCTGCTCACTGCTTAAAAAAATATTCACAAAGTAAGCATATAAGTGAAGTGCACCAAAAGGGACAAAGCAAAGTCTCCCAGAGCACTTCCCTCAGGGTTGTTACTTAAAGCTTTCAGGTTGCTTCAACCCACATTGCTTTGAACAGAGGTTCTGAGGATGTCTGGGTTAAAGCTGCCCTCTGTTTTACTTGAGGGCAGCCTGCTCTCCCACTTTTTCAGCCACCAGCCTGCAGGCAGGAAGATAAAGACCAACCTTGTATCACATGTGCAGGGACTGCAGCTTGCTGGGAAGTCCCTGGACCTGCACACGTCCATCAGACCTCCCATATTCATGACTGCCATTAAATCAAAGGGGAATTTCTTATGAATGGCCTTCCCACAAGCTCTGCATGTTGATTATGTACAAGATATGTTTAGTTCCAGTGTTAGATGATGAAACCTGCTGGGGACGACTGCCCTGTCTGTATGAACATGTATGGGCAGGGACCCTAGAGAATGGTTCTTCGTGTTTTCATTTCTTCTGCTTGGCAAGTGAGGGTTGCCTTTTGACTGAAGAGCTGGGAAAATCACCCTTTTCTCCAGTGTCCTGATGTTACTGGCTAAGGCACCAGAGGGATCTGGGAGAAACACAACGAAGGCAGAAAGAGCCATGGCTGCTCTGTTCCACTCCAGCTGTCTCCCTGTCCATCCTGCACTGCAGTTCCTCCACCTGCGATGGCTCTGCCACACTGAGCTGGGACTTGCCACCCATATGTGCCACTTGCCGTGGAAGAGGATGAGATGGGAAGACCTGACTGAGTCTGCTCCAGTTATTTAAATTTCAGTAGCACTGCTGAGGCTCTTCAACTGCTGCCTGCAGCCTGCTTATCGCTGTGCTCGCTTATCAGGGTGCTGACAGGCATTTTGATCCTGAGTAAGTAGCACTGCAACAAATTTGGGATGTTAGGTGTGAGCTTGTCTGTTCCAGTGAGCTTAGAAAATCCTGATCCCTCCATCGCAAGAAATTTACAAGGCAGCTGGAAGAAGTTTGCAGATGGGCAACACAGATGATCAAAGGTACAGAAAGGCTCTGTAGGAAGGATGACTAAGCTAGGACTTTTGTGTTTGGAAAGGAGATAAAGGAGGAGGTGATAGATTTACCAAAAAAAATCTTGAGTGGCATAGAGAGAAAGAATAGATAGTTTTGGGTTTTTTTTACTCATTTTCAGTACAAGGAATAGGAGACATCAGATTAAGCTAGTAAAACAGTAGGGCTCCAAACAAAACATCTCAGGCAGATCACCCATGGATCTCCTTCACAAAGGATGATGTGGATGCTAAAGTTCTATATAGGATTTCAAGGACAGACAAGAAAATATAATGGAAGAGTAATTCCCTGAGAGTACTAACTGCATAGAAACCATAGCCTCATCAGGAGGTTCCTGTTCTAAAAATGTCTGGAAACTGGGAGAGTGTTACAGGGAGTTTCCATATATGCCTGTTCACTAGGCATCTGCAGATGGTGTGGTGGGAAGTAGGGTATGGGGTAGAAGGACCTTCAATCTGACATTTTATAGACTTTCTTCTGTTTTTCACTGCAGTGAAAAATCTGCAAAGCTGTAGAAATGATGAGTAGTGTTTAGCTCACTTAACTTTGAGCTTCACAAGGTAGAGGCTCTAGTCACCTATCTCCCAGAAATCAGTGGCATCGAGGGCACATCGCCCACCCTAAGATAGGTATCCAAGAGGACAGATGAATCACCATCTCCACCTACCTTTTACTTCTGATTTCCCAGGGAGTCTGGACAGCTGCCTAGTGTTGGATGAGTAGTTTCTTTCTAACTTTAATTAATCTTACTTGAGTGAGACTGATCCTGACTAAAGTGGGTTTTAGCAGTAGGTTTAAGGCCTTTTTCTGCAAGGTTTTAAATGCCACTATGTTAAGTCTAGTGTTTATTAGATGTGTCCTTTGAAAAAAGCTCCTTGAGCATGACTGGGATTTTCTCTCTTCAAAGGTCAGTGGTCTGCAGCAACAAAACCAATCAAGCTCTACCTGGGGTCTGAGGAAGCTCTATTTCAGAGTGTGGGACTTCTGACTTTTCACTGCCCATTTAGACACTGCATCTGAAGCTAATTAAAAGGAAGGTGACTGATAGCTGAGAGAGACACAGATTACTGGCTTGCATTGTACTGTCCAGAAACATTACGTGAACATTCCCAGCTGTTGTTCCGGCATGGGGTGAGACACCAGCTGTCTCATCAAATCACACCATGGAATAAAAGCACAGACATCTTCCATATTATCCTGCCATAAGAAAACAACTCCTACTGACAAGACCCCAAACCAAAAAAAGAATATCTTGAAAGCTATTTTTTTTTCTTCCTCTGATTTCATTTTACCTTCCAGGATGGAAATGTAAACACAGTCCACATTCATTCCAGATTTGCAATCACTAATATTTGTTTTTGTAAATGTATCTAAACTGCTAACTTCATTTTCACCTCACTTGAATTACTTGGAAAATTCCTTCTCATCCAGATTTCCAATATGTAGTATGACAGACTTTAGCACTATTGGAGCAGTGTCTCCTGCCTGCCTTCTGTGGATGCTTCTGTAGATGTGTTAATCATTACAGCACAGCTTTCCAAACCAATCAGATATTGCTGAATGTTATATGCATATTAATTAAAGTGAAATACATGTTTTGGGTTTTTTTAATTTCTGCATTTTACAAGAGATTGTGACATTCAAGATATAAAATCAAATTTGTACCAGAATTTAGATTTCATAGTAACAGACTTAGGAAAAGCCAAGATTAGCAAAAATAGTCCTCCCTGTTCCATTTCCCTTCTCTAAATTTGCCTAGATGGAATTCTTTAAATATATAACCAGTATCTTAAAAACACAAAGCTACTATATTTGATCCCAGATATGAAACTGGCAGGAAATGGGTTACTACAATAAAATGCAGAAGTGAGGAATCCACTTTCACCAGCTTGCCTGAGGAAAAGGCTAAAAATCTTAAAGCCATACTTTAATTATAGTTTAATTTTAAAAATACCAGATGCTATTTGATATTTAGATATGGAAATAATAATAAAATCTCTGAATACTAATGCTTCAGGGTCTTACAGTGTCATAAACCTGGAATAATGCCACTGAATACATTTAAATGCTGTTGATTTCGAACTGGTGGAAGGGTAGAGTCAGATCTGAGGTCCTTTTCACCTGCTGTGTTTAACCTGGCCAGACTTTTACCTGCCATGGTCACTGCAGTGTGTGCAAAACTCAGACATCAGAGCTTTTTGTCGAGAGAAAATGAAGCAACACTCTCCTCAGGTAAAGGAAGCCCTAAACACATCCAAAGGCTACACAGTGTGAGAGAAACACGTAATTTAAGCCAGTGTGGGTGGCTAAATACTCTGAATATTTTTTGGATATTTAAAAATTATGAGCTGACAACATCGTACCTTACCTACTACCCTGAATGCTGTTTCGTGCTGTCCTAGAGCAAGGCTGCCTGGGGGAGGTAAGGCTTGTCAAATGACTAAGAGCCAGCAGTATTTAGACACCTTCCTCCCCTTCACTTCAGTTAAAATTAGGCCCAGGAATGCCTTTGTGGGTTTGGGCCTGGTGAGCAGTGAGATCTGGCAGGGAATCAAAGTGACCTGCAGGAACAGTGTGGCAGCTGAGCGGCTGCAGTGGGTGTTTTGTGGCAATGCTGGTGGCAGAGGTACAAAAGAAATTGTCTCTGGATGCACCACGGCTGCTCTCCTCTCTGTGCAGAAGCCCATGCTCACCTGAGGTTGATGCTGACTCTCTAGGATAGATGGGAATTACAACTGACCGAGTGACTTGTGCTAGCTGTCCCATCAGCTCTCTGAAGAAAGTATTTTCTTAGAAGCATTTCTAGAAGTCCTCTGCAAGTTGGTGGTGTGGCACATTTTAGGAATTTTCAAAAAGTGAGGCTGTGAGACAGAGGGTTGGACAGTGTACAAAGAGAGCTTCCAAGAAAGAAGGCTAATATCAACAAATACAGGTCAGATACACATCATCATTTATCTGCTCTGGCCACACTAACAGTAAACCAGCTGCAAACATATGCAGATGACATGCTGAGTGTACTTCAAAGGCTTTTTACAATTCTCTAGCTTGGACAGAAGCAAGGCAATGTGGGTGCCAAGATAGACACAGAAATCTTCCCCAAACAACCATTTTTCAGCCTGGCATTGCATCTTGATACCTCCTTTCAGAAAAAGAGAGCTGCTATAATTACCTGGTTTCCTTGCTGCTGTAATTGACACTAAGCTACATGTTTTTTATGGTTGCATTTAATTTCAAGCCTAAAGGAAGGGAGAGAAGCCTAAGGCAGGGGAAGGTGGGACACCTTATTTCAGCTAAATGGGTTTTAGCTGAAATAATCTGTAGGGCTGGGCAATTTAGCTAGAGAGCCATCAAATATCCAACGGAAGGACTGGGGAAGTTCCTTCCCATTTTCAGAGGCTACTTCAGACAATGTGCTGGAAGTTTGTGTGAGGGGCAGGCTGTCCTGGTGCCCTTGCAGGGTCCAAGAGCCATGCTGGGCACAGAGAGACACAAGAAAGCACACAGAATGGTTAAAGGCTGGCCTGCAAGGCCAGGAGCTGGGCAACATGGGGACAAGTGCCATGCCTGCTGGGAGGGCTATGCCCCTGTTAAAATCCTGGTCAGAAACTGCCCTCTCACTTAGCAAACTCTCTAAGGGTTTGCTGTAAGCCTTTTGTGGCAGTGATGTGCAGCTGAGCTCATAAACACTGTCTACCACCTATGAATCAGCACTGCCATGGTTAAGTCCTGGTGAATTTTCTTTTTTTTTCCAGATAGATAAAAAGATCCCTTACAAATCTCTTTCAGATGTAGTTCCAGTATATTTTCCATACTGGATACAGCTACACATTTCCTATCTTACCAGCAACAAAAGTGCCATAGGGGTTGTGTACAAGGACAGGTAGTAAATAGTGCTGATAATTCTGGACTGCAAATCTGAAAGAAACATCATTATAAACATCTGTTGATTTTGGAGCCATGTAAAAATGACAATCGAACTCAAATTCAGTTTAAAAAAAAAAAAAAAAAAAGGTATAAGCCTCTACCAGAAAAAAATCCTTGTGCACGTATAAAACCCTTCCTGGGATTGTGATTTTTTCAAAGTGCTGTGAGTTGAAAGTTGTTTTTCATTCAACAGCTACAGCTGTGACTCCAGCTGTCCCTCCTGAATGTTATTTGATTCAGGAAGCCTTTCATCCTGAGGACTGACCTTTCAAAGGGATTCATATTGTGTGTTACCCCATTTTGTGCTTCATTATGTATATGCTGATGAGCTGAGGGTGGTGGCCAGGTGTTAAATTGCTAGCAAGTGATAAATTGCTAGATAACCTACTCATTAGTTAGAAGGCTCATAAGTAAAGTAGAGAAGAAAGAAGAGTGAAGATCAAGGACTCTTAGTAGAAGCTGCTGAGAGGTCCTGTGGAATAAGATTATAATGAGTCTCAACCTGACTGTATAGGTGGGTGTTGTATGTAGTTCATACTGTTTTTTGGAAGGGGTGGCTGGACATTCCCATTATGGCTGAAAGGTTTTCTTCTTTAGCTCTTTATAGATGTGAACTTTTGTGCTTAGGAGTGTGTAAATAGATTTCTGAGCCTGTGTGTGTATCCATAGGACTGTGCTATTACAGCCTTAAAGTGAATAGCATTGGTGTCAGCTATGGGGGAAAAAAAAATATCTTCCTTGGGGAAGTTAGGGATTGGTATTTGATTGATGCTGACTCCAGCATGGCTTGAGATGCAGTTTGATATGTAAGGCAATGCAGTACAGCAGTGCCACCTTCCACCTGAGGAAGGCTCTCCTCCTTGTTGAAGAAACTCTCCATTTTAGTAAGACTGCAGTGGGCACTGGAATTGATCGTCCTTTCCTGCCCAAGACAAAAGCATCACACGTGGTTGTTACCTGTGAATGCTGGTAAAATACCTGTGGATAAATGTTGCAGTTTCTGGCACTATCTTTTGGAATTCTTGGGAGAGGAAATGCTTTTCAAAGTGTGCATGGTTGGTGGAAGCTACCTCTCCTCCTTAGCTGGCCAAAGCTCATCTTTTGTACCCATCAAAGCTTAGTTCTTGAAAACTGCCCCCTGTAAGAAACACTTCTAATTATCTGGGCTTTCTTGAAATGAGTAGGTGCAAATGAGTCAATTTAATTACTTAATGTAGCATTCTTCTGATGTAGGCAGTTGTTGTATCACGGTCCGGGAGGCTGGCGCAGGCCGGCTCCCCCCCGGACCGGGTCCCTGGTTCTTGTAAATCCCACCGGCTCCGGGGCGGGCGGCCCCCGAGGTTCTGTGGCATGGCGGCAGTCTTCTAACCGCGTCAATTCAAGCAGGAAAATAGTGATACGAAGGAAGGAACTGGACTCCATCTCTTTTCTGCTAGAGAGGTTTATTTTAGGGTAATGGGAAAAGGGGTGCAGGGAAGGAGAAAGGGGGGAGGACAGTCAGGGCAGGTAGCATATCCTAGCAGCCCAGAGATGGAAGACCACGAGGTAATCCAGGCTCTGCCTTTTAAGGGGAAGGAGAGGGGGCAGGGGCTGGCTCTCTCTGAGCCAGTCCCAGGAGGACGAAGGGAAGATGGGCAGGAGGGTACACACCGATAGGTTTTGAGGTACAGCAGAGCATATTTCAAAATGAACCAATGGTATACAGAGCAGAGGCACAAAGGAGCACATGGAATCCTAAAACCCCACGTTACTACAGGCAGTGAGGATTTTTCTTTTCTAAAACTGTTTCTGACAGACCTAGGACTTCTGGTCAGTCAGGGCTGTCAATCAGTATGAAATTATCTGTGTTTTTGCTGGTATTGGAGTGAGATTGGTCTCCTGCCATTGTTTTTTGGCAGCACAAGCTACATATGCAAAAGACACAATACTGGAGTCCGACACAGACTTATAGATCCCCTGTGGCTTTCTCCACACCTATGAAAAGAAAATACTTGATATTAGCAATGACGCACCAACTTGGGCACTGTTCCAGGAGCTGTCCCTGAAGTGTCCAGGGAAGGTAGGAGTTAAGTATATGCTCCAGGAAACAGAAGGGCAAACACAAAAAGCATGTTAAGCCCAGGCAGCCAATCTGCAAGGATGCTGTGCACAAAATAAGCCTGGGAGGAAGCACAGCAGATATGTCGGGGCTTTCACAGCTTGTTCTGCAGTGGAAGATTAATCCAGACTTCTCTATTGTGCCTACAATATACGGCTAGGAGCAGGTAACCTCCTACCTCTTTCTGCAGAGGTTCCCATCTGCAGTGACTATAGCCTGGAGAAGTTGGTACCATCTGCAGAGGACCATCATAGAATAGCCTAAGACACAGAAAATTGTTTATGAGCTATTGAAGCACTGGTGCTTGATAGCAAATACTTTTATTTATAGTCAGTGCGTCAACAGCTCACCAGAGGAAGCAATGCTTGTTCTCAAGACAGGGATTTTGAAGGGCCATCACTGCAAAACTTTGGCACCATGCACACATGGATATGTGGTGATACTAGTGTTTTATGCCCAAAGTTATTTTCATGCTATAGACGTCTGTATTTCAAATTCTTGGGGCCTGGAGAAGCATTGTGAGCAGTAAATAACATATCAACGTAGATTAGAAAGTACTTCTGAATATCTTGAATAGCCTACCAACACTGTTGGTGAGGTGAGGAGGAAGTGGGACTGTGGACTTGTAACAGGCAACTTTCCTTTTTACTGTATCATTCAGTAAAGGGTCACTACTACTAATTTTCATGACTAGTGACTATTTTCTAATTGTGTACAAAACCATCTCAAATACCTTCAAAGACCTTTAAGTGAGATGCACTTTGAAGAAAGGCTTTTTTTTTTTTTTCCCAATGGAACAATGGTGAGAACTGAAAGGGGAGAAGCCAATAAAATTACAAGCTTTTTGGGTGAACCAAGATAATCTTCACGCGAAAATTAGAAGCAGGAACATCAGGTTAAGAGTGGTGTGAGAAATGTTGCTTTAAGGATGAAAGGACAGAAAGTGGTTCCAGTCCTTAAAAATTACACTGTGGGCTCCCATTCTAAATCAGGATACCCATAGCAATACAGTCTGTGCCGTAGATGTGGGAAGAACAGTGGATAGGAGAAACAGGAATAAATTACCAATAGCATAGGAGATGGGTACTTGTAGATTGTGTAAAACCCATGGCAGGTAATGTCTCCTTGTATATCTATCTTTTGATGCAAATAACATTTAAAGAACTTCCTGCTCTCTTCCCATCCACAGAGTATTATTTATCTCCACACATCCTGCTCCTCCCATTGCCCCCCACCTTGGCTGGGCTGCAGAGATGTTTAGGAGACCTCTGGGTACTTGTACTAGTGAATTGATCAGAAGCCTTTAAAAATCCTTGCCAGAAAGCATAAGTCATCCCTGTGCCAGAGCTAGTGGCCCCCACCTATGTTAGCAAGGTATTATTACTTTCAGTCCAATGTCTCTGTGTGGAGCTTGCACATTCTTCCTCAGCCTGGATCTAGCTTGGGGTCTCAGCATGTGGTGTACATGAGCCTGGTTTATCCCATGTGCTGGCCACTTATTGGTCTATTTGAATCCTGATTGGCTCTGTAAAATCAGGCCCATCTTTTATTAAAGACACCTTAAATTATCCAGCTTTCCTGTGCTTAAGGGTTCTTCTGGCAGAACTTCTTTGTAGAACATCCTTTCCTTAAAACTTTGGTAAGCAGTAGGGACATACATAAACACGTACATAATCTTGGGATTGGCAGCCTTATGGATGCTATGCACATAAGCCAAGCCTGTCACTGGGAGTTATGAGGATCCCATGAAAATAAACAGAATCACAGTAGCAGGCAGTGATATGGTAGTCTGTAGAAGGGGGGATTTCTTCTGCCCCACCTCATCCCCATTTAAGGTTCCTCAAAGTAAAAGATATATTGACAGTGTTATTTTTGCTGTTTTCACCAGCAATTCAACTACATGAGTTTCAGCTAGCTTAATATAAAATATTTGTTGATAACTTGTATTTTGAATAGTTGTCACCATTTTTTTAAATGACAAAATCTCTAAAAAACTTGATACCATTAAAAATACAATATCTACAGAGAAAAGCCCCAGTATGAAGTTTGCTCTGGGCATTTAAAAGAAAACATAGTTATTGCAAATAACTGTTGATCCAAAACACTTCACATGTAGGAAAGTTTAGCTGAAGAAAGAACAGTTCATATATATAAAGATAGACAGCCATAAAAATAGGCATATAAATTGACCATTTAAACTCCTAATCATGAGTTTAAATATTGAGATCTAGCTCATTTCCTTTTCCCAGTATTTCATCTGCAATTTTATGGGTAAAAACTCTAGGAGAGGGATTCAGTTTACGTGTTCTATCCTGCTCCATCTGGCCTTTTAAGATGGCTCACACCACAGTGGTTATCTTTTGGGATGGCACATCTTCATATGGTGGTGATAGTTTGTTTCCTTTTAAAGTATTTTTCTGTTGTGGTTCTGTGTTTTAAACTAGCCGATTAAAAACATGCTCTTGGCAGGACATGGCTAGATTTTTCAGCATGTTATTAGCTTATCAAGGCTGGAACTTGTTAGATAAGCTCTGTTGCAGTATATGCCTTTATCATGCCTCTGAGCCTTTTAAATTCACTGTAACTTAATGGTGACCATCAATGTATAGTAGTTCCTATACTTGGAATTTAAATGCTGGAAGATTTGGCTTCTTACTGGGTTCACTAGAAAGTTCGAAGAATTATAACACAGAACTTCATTTTTTTCGTTGTTTTTTAAGTTTAAGCCTTATTTTAAGAATTCTGTGTTGGCTTCATGCTGAGGTCTATGTGCACACCAATTGGTGCCCAGGGAGTTTCATCCTGTGTGGCAGGCCCCAACAGCTTTGCTGCCCTGGGGTGAGAATTGGGGTGGATGTGTGGGGGCCTCACCTGGTGCAAAAACTGGCCCTGACCCACATGTAGAGGAGCAACCATTGCTCTCCAGTGCTGTTTTTGCTTGGGAAGTTGAAATAGAGCTGAGTGGTATGTCCAGGAACAGGATGTTAGAGTTGACTCCATGGCAGGATGGAGATAAGGGACTGGGAAGTGCTGGGTGGCTGCTGATGGTACTCTCCTGTGACATCATCTAAGTACAGGATTTCCAGACCTCTGTGTCCAACATAAGGGCATATTAAAGGATCTTGGGATGTAAAGTACCTATTTGCTACAGCCGTGCTAAGATCCTTCAAGCCAGAGCCCACTTAGTGCAGTTTGAATATTTCATACCTTTCTGGTTTTAGTTTAGTTTATTATCTGCTTCCAGCTGAGTCACATGAGTGTAAACAGATCTGTTTGTCTCTAAGGATATGATTCCATAAAACTGGGAGAGTCAGTTCAGTCCAAAATACCATCTGCAGAAATGAAGATTTCAAAACTCACATAAGGTTGACCAATCTTATACTGCTCTTGTTCCCTCTCTCATGTTTTCCTTGGGTAAGTGTATAATTTTCTGGCACAAAGCCTAATTTGTTGAATGGATGCTGATGTTGAAGCAGTGTTTCTCAGCACATCCCAATTTCAAAAACACAAAATGGTCTATTTCAAAGTAATGTAGCTATTCACAAGCTTGTGTCACCAAAATCAATGCAGAGACCTAAACTTTAAGAAAAGCTGGCTGTAAAATAATTTGGGTCCTTGAGAACTTTATCCTCAGACTTTTCCTTATAAATGTTGCTGCCATAGCTTTGCAGCCAAAGCAAAACTGACTATAATTGCCACAAGAGTCAAATCTTCATCAGCTCAGCTCCACAGCAGTTCACTGCCATTATTCATATTTTCGGTAGCTTGGTCAAATGTCTGCCTGGTTGCAGCAATTTAGATGCTCAGCAGATGACAGCTCAGTACAGAGGCAATGCTGGAAAAAGCCAGCACTTGGAACAGGGACAAGGAGCAAATTTGGGATTAAGAAGCTGCCAGAAGTGCTGATGAAGCATTAATTTCTGTGCTTTTCGGATTTGTCTTTCAGGCTCATGCTATTTGCGAGGAGAAACAGACGACTGGTTTTGCCCCTCATTGGGAAAGGCACAGGAAGAGTAAAATATAAACAGTCACAATACACAGAGGTGTGCAGACATCCTCTGATTACTGTGGGGAAGCTCACTGACACAAACTTATGGACTGCAGGTACACACCTGCTCAGCACTGAGCCCTTGCCTTCAGGCAGTAGGATCACAGTCCTGGGGATGACTGCCATGATCTATCTATCCTTGAGTTAATAGCTCTTAATTCCTCTTCTGGATAATGTATGACTAACATTAGTGGGACACCCAATTAGTACTTGGAGCACAGTCATTCCTACCATTTGCTTAGAATCCCCCCAATTTCTCTGCTTCATCTAAAAATTACTCTCCTTACATTTCAGGGTTTCTTCTAGGCAGGCATAGTGTAAGCATCAGATCTCCTCAGCATGCCAATGTGTCTATCTACTTTGTTCAGCCATAAGTGACAGGATACCATTCATTTCTCTCATCCTGCTGCTGTTCTTTCCTTCAGCACTGCCTTTTACAAAAATGTGATACTTCCTGACCTTTCCCAAAGAAGTCTGCAGCCTGCTGTGTTTGTCTGTGGTTAGCTTAAAGCACTCTGAAGCAGTGGGGTCTGAGTTCCACCCCGTCTTTCCTTTTTTTTTTTTTTAATGTGGACACTCAGTGCAGCAGGATTTATGTACAAATTTGGATATTAGTGAGACATAGCTTAACTTTTTGACTGGAAATTGGTCACCTTGGTTAATGCCTTCAATAATATGACTCAAAACCAGTGAGCTCAGATACTGCCATTGGGTTGATCCAGACTGTGAAAAAAACCCCAAAACATTTAGGAAATTTAGGAAACCAGTCCAGATTGTTCTCTTTTTAACATAGCTGCTTGTATTTGAAATAAAATATGATGGCTGTCACTTAAAATGTCATCTTCACCTTTTGTGCCTCAAATTCTTAACTCCATCCTGGTGCAACAGGAAGGGGGAAGGGAAAGGGAAATGAGAGCTACATCTGGTTTGGGAGAATCTCCATGGGGGCAAAGTGGGGATTCCTAACCATAATTTCTGCAGTTAAAGATGAGAAACTTCCTGTGTAGAAAACTGCTGGTTTTCAGAAGTCAATTTCTGAGCTTTTGACCTGTTTAGAAGCTTCAGACAGTGGGTGCCTTCAGTACACAATACATGTGCATGGTATTTCTGAGCAGTCTGCTTGCTGATGACTTGCTGCAGTACAAACAAAGCTGCCGAACTGGAGTAGGTTCTTGCAGCAAGGCTTTCACATATGTGTCATTGTGACCCAACCTGGGGTGGCACCAGCAGGGACTGGAGGAATTCTGAATGTTTTTCAGTACTAAGTCCAGATTCTGACTAAGTCCTGTATGGGTCCTGGTATCCAATGATGAGCTGTTCTCAGTCCCAGCTGGGTACACTGCATATCTTCTTTCCAGCCTTGTGGGCTGAGGGAGGGAAGAGTGTGAACAGAATGTGACTGGGATTAGTATTTGGCCCTTAAATGGCTTTATCAAACTGTGGGAAAGCAATAGTGTTGCCAAGCAGAGGAGGTACTGAAGAATCATGCTAAACACCTCCTCCGTTTCAAGGCAGAGGAAGACCTTTGTGTTGGCAATTCCATTCTCCCACCCAAAACAGAAAACGGCATGGTGATCTTCCCTTTTTTGGCTCCTTTCAGGTGCTTGCACGTTTTGTGTTGAGAATATATGTAGGAAAATTTGCTACTCTATCTATAGACTTGTTTTCTTTAGTACGTGCAGTTATGGACTTACTGAATTTGAGGACTGACCCTGGTGTTTCTGTAGTTCTGCATTTTCTATGTAATGTGGTTTTGAAAAGTACAAGTGCATTCTTGCAGAAAAATTTTGTTTCTAATTGCAGCTCATGGATATTCTCCAGGCAGAATGGCAAGACTTGTCCTGAACTTTCTCCTCCTACTTTCTCTTAAAGATTGGTTGACCCTTCTTGGTTTACATTGCATTTGAGCTATGGTGTTGCAAGAAGTCCATTCCATACACATATAATGAAGGCATTTCTCCAAAGTTCCCCATGGTGTGTTCCAGCAGTTTAACTACAGCCACTTCAGGCACAACCCACATGTGGCAGTTGTGGGTAGTGGACATGATGTTAAACATCTCCTACAGCGAGAATCACAAGACAGGCTGCAGTCTCATTAAGTCCCTTGTACTCTCCCATTCTTATTCTGTCCATTTAAATTCCCCTGAAGAGGGAGTATCAGCTTTCCAGAAGAGAAGAAACACTGACTGCTTACTGAGCAACAGCTGAAAGCTATCATTTTAAAACTTACAATTTCTTTTGACATTGAATGCTTATTCTAGAAGACACATTTTTCACTACAAACTATTCTATTTTGCTTTGTAGAGCAAAAGAGATGATTAAAGCAAAAGCTATTCCCAGTTTACAATCACTTCTTCAAGATGGTAATAACAATTGACCTTAGGTTAGTCTCTATATAAATTATATTTGAAATCATGTAAGTTGCAAAGAAACACAGCCGGACTGTCCCCAACACAAATTTTCCAAGAGAAAGTTACGTCAGGTTTGAGGAAGACATGGAGTGAAACTTGCTTTGGTTCTAAAATGCTGGTGCTCCAAACAGAAATCAAGAACTTGTGTCCCATATGTTGCAAGTATAATGTTTTGCTAGTCATTAACAAGAAAAGTATTATGCTTAATCTGAGGCTTTTCTGAAGTTTTGGTTTTTTTTTTTTTTTTTGGCAATTACACCACAGAAGAGAGCAGCTGAAATAATAATAAAACTTTATACTTGCAGGGAACTTTCTTCTGGGAATATCAAAATAATTTATAAGCCTAGTTAAATCTATCTTGATATTTTCCTAGGATACTGCTTTCCTGTGGCAATTGGTAAGCAAGTAATTTTACCCTGGTTTAGCAGAAGGGTGAACTGGGGCACAGAAGGGGTAAACAACCCATGCAGGGTTCCTGCAGCAGATCATGGAGGGTTAGCCAAGATTCATGCACACAGAAGTGGGGTTTATGTGATGGGTTTGGGTTACTTTTTTGTTTCTTATGGTGGGAAGGTTCTCACTGCCAAGAGCCTTTCTCTCATCAGTGTGGAATATCCAAGTCCTAAGAATCTACCTGTGGGTGCTGGTAGCTGCTTGCCTCCCTCTTAATTTCATCCAGTCACAAGGGCCACTCCCTAGGTCCCCTTCAGATGCCCAAGCCCCTCTGCTCCTCATGCCAGAAAATTGGGCTCTGCAGCAGGCACTGCCCATCCTTAGCAAGGACCCAGCTGGGACATGGACAGGGAGCACCTGAGTGACAGACTCCCAGACAGCCACGTTCCCAGGGGAGGCAAAGATGCATCTGCTGAAAGCATGAGACATCTCCTTGCTCCTAGCAAACATCCTGAGGTACCTGGAGAACAGCAATCCTTCAGCTATAAGTAACAAAAGTCCACTTCCTGGTGCTAAATACCTAGCTGAGAAGAAAGGGTGAAATCTCCTGGCCAGCTGAATGTGGGACCACTCTAGGGAGTCTGTCAGCCACTTATGGGACATATCTTCAAGACATAGGAGGTGGCTCTGAGCTGTGAGATCTTCATGTGTCTTTCTTGAAACGAGTTAACCCCTTGTTCCAAAGAGCTCCTTTCTGTCTGGACCTGCGAATATATCTTCTTTAACAAGAATATATTTTCACAGGCTATAAATCAAATAACTCTTCTTCATTAAGGGAGAAATGCCTCATCTTTCATGGCAGAGAGGTTGTAAAAGAACATGGGTACTCTCTGAGCTAACCTTGGGTCCCTGTGGATGGTCTAGGCTGGATCTGAAGCTCTAGCTCTGAAGCTGGATCTGTGTGCTCTAGATAGAGAAATATTCTGGTTATGCTCATTTCTGCTGCCCATGTGAAATCTAATTGTGAAAACACTAACTGGGAAATATAAATCTATAAGTTTATAATAAACCTTTAGGCTGGTGCCAATGCTTAGTCCTATGGACACTAGCAAGAAGATTAGAAACTTTATGTGTTCAGTTTTATATATGTTGGGCAGAAAATGTTTCGAGAAATAAATCAAGGGGTGAAAAAAAGAACTATGCATTGTAGGTCACAGTCAGTCACACACAAGGATTATTAATCTTTTTGACAGACGTTCCAATAGTATTTTAAAAAGCACCTTTTTTCTTTCTGGGATGGAGCATATAGGTCTTTAATTGCAGGAATATCAGAGATTTTCCATGCCATGCTGTTAATTTTGTTTCAGTATCTCCCATATCCTTAAATGCTGTCCTCTTGCTACAATTCATAGCTGAGATTTTTGGGCGGGAGGCATGGTTTACAGAGTACAGTGTAAAGCTCTGGAAACCTGGAAGAATGTGGGAACTGGTCTGGGATGCCACTACCTTTGCAGGATAAATGAGCTGCTCAGTCAGGTAAAGGGGCACCGAAAACAAGCATTTGCCTTTAAAAATCTGGATTTAGACACAAACCCCAGTTATACGAGATCTCAAAACAGAAAATAGCATTTGTTTTGCTGGAAGGTTACCATGCTGCTGATTCAGGACTGAAACATCACTACTCCACCAAAGAAAAGGCAAATCATGGGATCTGCATGGCTTGTAGTCAGGAACAACCAGGGGTTTATTTATTTATTTTTTTACTATTATCTTTGTTTTTCGAGTGATTCTGTTGAATTAAGATGACTCGATGTACAGATCCTGCTGTCATTATAGGATTCCAAATAAAATAAAAATAGCAGGTGCCGAGCAGATTTGCAGATCTTCCAGCAATTTTATTCATTAATGAACTCCAACTTCAAATACACCCAAAGCAAACACATGCACAGAAGGCTTAAATCCAGATCTTTTGAAGGAGTTCCAGTTCAGGACATTTTATTAACCTCCACATAACTGATAGTGCTTTAGCTCTGCACATGTTTTGATTTGTCACTGCTCAAAAAAATCAACAGCGTGTGCAGCTCAGATGCCTGGTTGAAATATTTTGTGGAAGTGAATGATCAAACGCAGGTCAAATGCCTCATTCTATTTTGCTCAAACATGTCCAAAACTAGAATAATTCTTAGCATTTGGTTAACTTTATTAATGTTTTTTATTTTTTTTTTCTAAAGTCTCTGTAGAAGAAAATCATAAGCTGTGAATTCCAGAACATAAACATGTATATACACAAATTAATTGCTAGTTACGATGTACATAAAACAGTGGCAAACCAATACATTGAAAAAAGTCCTTTTATGGTTGTTACCTGCTTGAAGAGCATTATTGCGGCGTGAAACTGAGAAGGAAAACTCTCATGCAAAATTAATAAAGCAGAGTGTCACCTTGAAGTAGCTGAGACAGGGTCTTGGTGTGAAGGTCCACATGAACAGGGGATGTTTTTATTAAAACATTTTAGTATCATTA
Source organism: Lichenostomus cassidix (assembly GCF_008360975.1). Classification (NCBI taxonomy): domain Eukaryota; kingdom Metazoa; phylum Chordata; class Aves; order Passeriformes; family Meliphagidae; genus Lichenostomus; species Lichenostomus cassidix. Next base: position 100,091,274 of record NC_139482.1, on the reverse strand, counting down.
TAACCTGGCTTTTCTTCAGCAGTTGACATTGCTGTCCTTCACTGCCCCAATCATCTTTGGGCTCTTTCCTAAATTTTGTTCTCTTAATGAAAATTCAGCCAATTTGCAAATAATTTTGCTGCTGTTGATCACAGTTTTACAAGACTTTTGAGTGCAGAAGCTCCTTCTGGTATGTGTGGAAAAGTACCTTCAATATGTACCTTTAATGGTCTTAGGAAGAAGGTAATTAAAACCACATACTTTATAATGAGTGATGTCACTTTAAATCAGAAAACTTCCATATGTCTTTGATTCTTTTACCATTAACTGTTTTTCCTTGAAATCTCCTACAATTTATGGGAAAACACTAGTCTTTTGTAGAATAACATAGAACTGTGATTTTGTAATCCTTCTAAGCACTATTAAAATAATTTCCCACAATTGTTTCCTTTAGGATGATTAAATGTCCTTATTATCATTGTCCCATGTACATAGCAATTGTCTGTAATAACTTGGTTGGCAGTCAATGCCTTTTATGGGAATTTTTTGTTTGTTTGGTTGTGGTCTCACCTTTCACGTGGATGATACATCTTCGCCATATTTTTGACCAATGTGTAATTCTATGTTTATATGTATATATGTGGGACTGATTTTTAGTTTGATGATCATTGAATGTGTGGTAAGACTAATTACTTTCACTGTTTCCTTTGACTCAAATATTTTAAAAAAATTATGGTACTTCAAAGTGCCTAGCTTTTGGTTTCTGTTTAGAATTATGTTTTGAGCCAACTTTTTACCCCCTCTCTCTCTTCCCCCTCTCTCCTCCTCAACCTCCCTGCCTCATAACTGAGCAATTTAACCATGTGATTAATGTAAAATAAAGATCACCCAGGATTTCACTATCTGTAAGATGAATGATACTCTCCAAACATAATATAGTTGGAGACTTGCTCTTCACTTTTTGGTTTTTTATTTGTTTTGGTGCATGGGTTTTTTTTTGGTTTTGTTTCTGTTTTGGTTTTTTTGGTTTTTTTGTGTGTGTGTGTGTTTCTCTGAGTGCACTGTATTATCTATACATGAGGGACTAGTAAGACTAACACTGTTCCCTGCAAGGTTCTGGTTTGATGATAATTTTATTTTTAGGGCACTGTTATTGATATTGGCTAGCACTACTCACAGCCTTTAATCAAAAAGAAGTGATAAAGACATCTTTACGATAAGCCTGTATGTGATAAGCATGAGAAATATGGAAAAAGATTAAAGACCTAGTATCTTGGCCTCAGAGAAAAGAGTCTTTGTCCTGTTAAAAATAAATTTGACCAGATGTGCTCATTTAGGCATGGCAGCTCTCATTTTCTCATCAAACACATCACTGCTTAGGCTTTTAAAATCAAAACTTTAATTTTTACTTTCTAATTTGAGTTCCCATAATGTTTCTCACAGTGCTGTGTGACAGAGTTATGCAAGGCACGTCAGGCTGTGCCTTTTCTCTGCAGGTGTATAGCCAAAACAAGCTGGCAACTAAATGTCCTTTGACTCCTCACTGAATCAGGGGCACCAGTCCCTTGCTGACCTGTTCCTGTGCATGAACTGCTTTGGAGTTGCATTGAAGTGAGGCAGGTTGAATAAAAAGAAACAACAAACCGCTGTAGGTGCAATTGTCCTATCATTTAACCTGTACAATCACTCAAGCTGTACATCTATTGCTCTGGAAGTGCCTAAAGATTTAAAAAAACAGACAAAAATTAAAGAAAAAAAGTGAAATACCAACCAGGCCACCTGCCCCTGCAGCGCTCACCCACTGGCGCTGCATATGTTTGACACTGTTTGAAGATGAGCTTTGTCAGAAGCAATGGCATCTGGCAGGGAGGATTCTTCATTTCCAAATTCAAGGTTCATGCGGTTAACCAAGCTCTTCTACTTCAGGGTCAGACACAGCTTGTGGGAGCATTTTCTCATTAGGTTTTACAGTTTAGAGCAGACTGAACATATTGGCCTGCAGGACTGCTGAGAGGTTAAATTTGAGACTGGGATTTTAATAGAGATATTTGCATACAACTGTGTGCTCTGGAATGAAGATTCATTTTTCATTCACCCAAGCAGCTGACTGGGTAGGTTCCTATTCTAAGTACAGAGAAGAAAAGGGAAAGCTCTAAGAACTACATGTCAGGACAGCAAGCAGCATCTGGACATATCCTAAAATAAGACTTTTGGTTATGCACCAGGCACTTATGCCCTCACTGTGACTGTATTATGCTGACACTCAGTGAATTCCCATCCTCTTCTGCATTTTTGAAGCAGAACCACAACCCTAGGAGAATATATATTTTAAGTTTTTTCCCCCCCTGTTTTTTTTAAACAGCCATTGTCTGCTTTTGAATGCTCTGTAGGGGAAGTAAGTTTATCTTTCAAATGCCTTTTTCCATAGGGTACAACTGTTCTTTCTTGTCTACCAGGAAATATTACCGGCTTTTGCTGGAAGAGTTTATTGAAAGAGATGTTTGGGTTTTACAAGTTCTTTAAAAGTAATTTTATTACTGTTAAGTAGGAGCACTTTCAATGCTTTCATATCCTAGATGGGAGTTATCAGTGTTGACAGAAGGCCTAAAGGGGTGGAGAAAATAGTAAATAGTCTGTTAAACTAAAAGATTATACATGCACCCAAGCACCTAGCAGCTCTGATACTGATATTTTATCTTCAAATCAGTAGGAACAGCCACATGACCACACCATCTTACCTGATGAAATCCTATTCAATTCTTTATCATTATGCCCCAAGATTATGCAGGGAGAGGTAGGGAGATGGTTTTATGAATCCTTAAGGAGTATTTCACATCCCTCATTCCCAAATCTTGGTGGAAGAGCAGATGGTGGTCTGTGATGCCACAGACCATGCTAATTTCTGTGAATCAGCACTGGAAGGGCTCCACTGGTGTACTTTAGGTCCCTTCCCATCCCTCAGATTGTCACAGTGCCACAGTCTTTTCCCTCCACTGGGCCTTACTGTGCAAATACATCCTTTGTTGCATGGCAGGTTGCATGCTGGCCTGCTGCAGTGCCAGGCTGCATGTCTGTGTGATGGTTTGCAAAGGGAAAAAGGCATGTAGAACCCATCACACACCTACACCCAGTAATTGGCTTGACATCTCCAGCCCCTTGTATGGTTAGGAAGAGGGGTGAGTAAAGATGAATGGTATCTTTGGTGGTCATTCAAGTACAGCAGAAAACTCCTAGGGGGCAGATGAAGTTTTTCTGGCCTCTGCTGCCTGATGACCCTCTTTCTGGAGAGTGTCATGCTGAATTTGTAGTTGTGTCTCTTTGTTTAAACATTGACTTTCAATTTATTACTTAAGGGACCCAGCATTAAATTTGAGATGGGTCATTATTTGCCCTTCCTAATGGTAAACTGAACTGTGCACACAAACATGTCAGAAACAGCTGAGGGTAAAATGCTTTCTAGTCTGACAGCCCGGCACTTTATGTTGGTGTCACTTTGATTAACATAAACTGTCAGTGGCCATGGCAGTTAGAGAAGAGTTTGTCTTTATTAGCTGGGAACTCAGCAAGACAGTTGTTATTGCTTTGGTAGGATGGAAAACTGCTAGTCTGTGATGCCCTGTGTTGGGTACTGTGTGAGCACAAACCAGAAAGTCTGTTTGCATTTCCTGGTGCTTGGAGCAGAGGGCTCTGGCCTCCTTGGCCACAGACCATTTTCAGTAGACATCCTCCACAAATGTCCAGGCAGAGCTCCTAAGAGCCTGTGCTGACTCAAGGGAAAATCCAGCTCAGTATTAAGCACAAGTAAATAGACAGGGCCCTCTGGAGACACAGCCATACTGTTTCTACTTCTTTGTAGGCTTCCTTAGCACTAGGGATATCAACAGGAAATAATATAAATGTATCCAGTAGTTTTTTCCCCTTGTAGGATCTGTATCTCATTAATTTTTGTTGGCTGGAGAATATATCCACTAAATACCTAGTGGATTAAGCCCACAAAACTAAGTATGACAGTCTTGGTTTACAAGATAAGTAGTGTTCCCCAGGTAATGCTTTGCTTTTTATTCCATCACTTGGTGAAATGGGGCTACATTTGACTAGAAGGGAGCCTTGTGGGAATAAAAGCATCCAAACAGCTAAACAATGCTGCTGTTAGGAGCATGGAGGTTGGGTTGAAGGACCTAAATAAATCTCATTTACTGTAGATATGACTGCACATATTACTGTTGTGCATTCAACATTTTCCAGTAGAGTTATGTATTTTCTGGCTTGTACACAATTTCTTTAGCTGCATAAGGGATTGTGACAGAAAAGACTAAGCCAGGCTGGTGGAGTTTCATTCAGTGCTGGGATGTTTCTTGTGATGTGCAACTGTCCTTCAAAATTGATCCTCTATGCTATTCTAAGTCACAGCTACCACTTTTAGCACCCCCTCCACCCCCATATTTAAATGTGAGAGCAATACCATTCTAAATGTAAAAAATGTTTGGAGGCTGGGGCTTTCTTCGGCCTCCTTATATTTACTTGTTTGTTTCCTTATAACGTCATGCTTCTGCTTGGAAATATGTTTGGCTACACAGGAAGAGTATCCATTGCAATTTATGCTTCCTGACCTTTTGTGAAGCTAAAATAAATTGCTTTTTGGAAAGAAACCAGAGGCTGTCCTCTCTGTTCCTTTCAAAGAAATCTGACCTTACAGTTGTTTTTTGTAGAGAGTAGAAGAGGAGACAGTAGAAGCTTCTCTTTGAGTCAGAGAAAAGGAAGCAGGAAAGGGCAAAATTATCCTATGCTGACTTAAAAAAAGTCAGATATTCCTTGACAGACACAGGGTTTTTCAAATCTTTTCTCTTATTGACAGTGTTGCTTTGCCTGTCCTGCCTTAGGCACTTAACTTCTTGTTGCTTTAACTGAGTATCTGGCATCCCCCCAGCCACTGTACATATGTTCACTCTCCTGGAGCCCTGATGTGGCTGCTGCTGTTCCCTCTAATGCACAGCCAGAAAGGATGAAAAGTTGAGCAGAGATAGGGCTGAACTGATGAAGTAAGTGGCTACAAGCCCCTCATACAGCCTTTCATGAATTCTTGGAGATACTCTCCCAGCTGCAGGGGTCATGGGCTGGGAGTCAAGCTGCAAGAGGGTATTGCACAGGAACTAGAGGAATAATAGGAAATAAATAGGACATAAATTCTGCCAGCTGATGAGGGGTCATCACTCTGGCACTTTTATGGTCCTGGTGATCACGGATACATGTTCCAAGCACAGCATCAGCTTGCAGCCTATGCTGCTCAGGGGGGTTGCTGGAGCCTGGAGGTTCAGGTGCTGTCAGGGTAGGCCAGAAGTTGCACGTAAGCTCTGATGTCTTCTCTGTGCCTCTGATTTCAGCTCCAGCTTTTCCCAGGGTATGCTCAACTCTGTCCTGAAAAGAAAGTCAGCTGACTTACATATATAACCTTTTGCTTTCTCGGACTAAGCATGTGTGTTTGGGAGATGACTAGCTCAGGTGGGCAGTGACCATGAAGTTCTCAATCTTAATCATGTGCCTATGCCTTATCAAAGTCTCAGGCTTCGGGTTGTGTAAAGTATTTTTAAATTACTCTCTAAAATGACTAAGTAATGAACTATCCTTCACATTGTTAGGGAAAACAATGCCATCAGAGGAGATGAGGAAAAGTTCCTTTCTGGGAATTATTTTTAATAATGTGATAGAATTTATCTGAAATTTGGGGAACAGCTGGAGGCAAGGGGAGAAACACCCCTCCCCTTGGTTAACCTTGCTCGGGAAATGTGAATCACTGACCTAAATAAAGTTTGTAAAAGATGCTCTGAAAATACTATGCTACGCCCTATAATTCAGCCAAGAATGAAGGAGGCGGGAAAAGAAAACATCAAAAGTCCCTGCTTTTTTTATATTGCTTCCTGGCACATTTCTCTTCCCCCACGTCCCCCTCCCCCCTCCCCATCTTCTTTCTGGTTTTGTTTTGTTTCATCTCTTCTTTTTTTTCCCCCCCTCTCTTTCTTAAAAAAAATCCTTTTCATTTTGTAAAGCTGGTACCATAACTTCAGCAGCAACCTTGTTGTCTACAGACAACAATGATGAGAAATGCCGAAGGAGAAGTGAGTCCTGTAGGGACCGGATGATAACAAAGACAGTTTTCAACATTTTTATTAGGACCTCATGATGTACTCATGAAAAATTAAGTTCAGAATGTGAACTGCTCTTCAGATGGCGCCGTTTAAATCTGGAGGACGTTAACATTCCTACTGCATGACAAAGGTCCCCCACCCCCTGGGTTGATACTCATCCTGCTCAAAGGGGCAATAACATCTAAGGATGAACTGAGGCTGGGCACCAAATCCTGCTTGAAAGCTACTTTCACAGATTTATCTTGGGATTTTCTAGCATCCCCTTGCCAGGGTCAGTTTGTCCTTGAGGGCTAGGCTGCCTGGCTCTAGCTCTTTGCTGTGCTCCAGCTGTTTCACCCTTTCCACATATTTGGATGTACGCTGTGGTGGAGAGGATTATTAGTGGCAGAGGAGGAAAGGCAGCAGGAAAGAACCTGTCCCTAAAGTATGGAAGTCGGGGTTTGGATGCTGTTTGAACAGCCACTTGTGTAGTCAGGTGATGTAGTGGGGAAAGACTGTAGATTGTTTATATGGACAAATCCATCTGTGGTACCCCCGTGCTGGCCTGAGTGGATACTGGGAGCTGGCAGGGGCACGTGGTGGCAGGGTGACAGCAAGTTTTGGGAGGACCATGGCTTGTTCCCCCAGTGCTTGGAGCAGTCGAGTGTGAAACCCATCTCGTCAGTGTCTGGCTCTCAGTCTTACCTGCTTAATAGAAGTTTAGCAGGGGGAGCATGTGTGGTTCACTGGAATTATGCTCCTCTGGAGCATGCCTGAATCTGCCCTGAACTCTCCTAACTGTGAAGAAAGCAGCAAAAGAAACTGAGCTATCTTATTTTCCTGTCCTTTTTAAAAAGCCATAATGCTGTGGGGACCACTGCTGCTCTGTCCCCTCCCTGGCCCCGATAGATGCCCTGTGGGTAGCTCAGAGGGGTTGGGACCTGAGGGTGTGCAGCCTCCTGGGCCTTGCAGGGAGGTGGCAGCTCTCACTGCCAGGGAGGCAAAAAGCAGCTTGTCATCTGCTTTTTCATGTCTGTTTTGCTGCCTGACCCCTTGCCCTGCCTCATAAAAACAAACATGCACAGCCTGACTTCCAGGTGCTTTTATTGCTTAAACGCCCATCGCAGCAGATGCAGCCAGGGGAGTGCTGGGGCTGTGGCAGGATGGGACGGGAAGGAAAGGAAAAAAGGGGGTTTTCTCCCCAGGCTGCCGAGCTCTGCAGCGACTATTTAGCCTGAGGGCTGCACTCGCACGCATGTGGCTCAGGCCCTCCCTATGGAGCACTAATGACCTTTGGATCTGTAGCTTCACTGTCCCCAGACCTGGTGCTTTTCCATCTGGTTCCTGCTATTCCCTTAAATCCCTGCTGGCTGTTTAATAGCAGCCAGGGAGTTTCAATGAAGCTGAGGTCACTTTGACTCACCAAATGTCACCGCTTCTAAACTGGAACCAGACTGAGTTGAGGGTAGAGTTTCTGCTGGGGGGAGCAATGACAAAGTGTCCTCTGACTCCACATCAGATGTTGATCACAAGCCCACAGCCTGAGCTCAAGGTTTACTTTGTGTGAGGGTCAGTCTCTGCAGTATATTTATGAACACACCCCTGAGTGGACTGCTTTTCTTTAGATGTTGGTTTTACGCCAAAATCCTTATATATTTTGTGGGGGCTTTGTGTGTTTGTGTATACTCATCATTTGCATGTACCTGAAGTTGCCCAACATGCCCAGCCTTTGAATCACCCTGTCTCTGTGAGGAATATGTATAAGCACTCAGTAGCCCAGCATGGGCAAAGAAACTTTTATCTCTTTAAGGTCAGTGAAAGCCGAAAACAGATGATTTCTGACAACTGCTTGGCTTGCAGATCTGCTGGTGGCACCAAGATGCTGTGGCCACTTAAGTGCTACTGAATGGTGTAGTAGAGAAAGCCTGTGCTTCTCTCTGTGGCTCTGGCTCCATTGTGCCATCAAGGAGCACAGCCTTATGCCAGGAGAGCTGCCTCAGAGACTGCTGAGCAGCAGGGCAGTGCTCTTGGTCTGTGGACAGAAGGCTTGAAGCTGCCCTTCAATGCAAATCTTGAATGCTCTGCTGAAGAAGTGATTATGCTGCCCTTCTAACCCCTCACCCTTTTTCTTTTTTTTTCTTCCTCTCCTCCTAAGAAAGTAATGGGGGAAAGTTTGTGGGAGAATAGTGTTTGCTGATCTAGTGCAAAGCATGGTGACAAATGATGGCTGGAGAAGCATGACAAGGCATGTAAACTTGAGCTAATGGAAACTTGTGTGCCAGCAGAGTGTTTATCCAGGCCAGTCGCTGTCAACAGAGACCCCTTTACAAGTATTGTTCGTAGTAACAAGTGCACCATGAAGGAGAATGTAGCTTTGAATTCTATGTATTTGCCTCTTTGAAAGAAAAAGAAAAGCCATTACCCCATATTTGCATGGAATAATGGTAGGAACTAAATACCTGTCTATGTCTGCATATTTTGCATTTAATCAGCTTACTTTTTATAAATCAAACTTCCTTTTAATTGCATTGTTATCATGGGTACAGTTGAACACATGGTAATGTCACAAGTGCATGTATCCAGTTTGTCACCTGTATCTTTTGATATCCCTGACTGAAGCAGGATCAAAAATAGAAACAGACAGCAGGATCCCAGTGTTTTTTCTATGCAGAGCAAGAGGTAAAAGAGATTGTTGAGCAGGCTGTCACGCTTACTCTTCTGGCCTTTCAGCAAAATGTTTCTCAACTAAACAAACAATAGTGAAAGTACATTTTGAATAGAATTCACTGTTTTGCAGCTATTTAGAAAAAATACATACAAATTCTTAAACACGGCATAAAGAAAGCACTAAATTCTATATCAAAATTGCATCAGAATGTACTGTATCTATTCTGTAGAAGTAGTAGAGAAATATCCACGGAGTTTTGCTGATCTTTTATCACATATAACTTTTTGGCCCCTTTAAAAAAAAAAGGACATCCTACAGCTGTAAAATTTTGCCAGCCTCATGGACCTGTATAGATACCAGTGAACTGAATACCAGTTGACTGAGACCAAGAGTTCAGTGAATCAAAAATAGGACTAGATAACTAGAGTAACAAACTTAATCTACACTTGGAAATTTAGATTAGCATTCAACGTTTGCCTGTTGGATCTCCTGAGATGCATAATGAAGAAATGAGCATGTGATGGCACACACTGGAAATCCGGGATTGGTCTGTTTCTGATTCCACTCTGGCTTTCTGAGACTCCTAATTTTGTCATGCCTCAGTGTTTTAGAAAACCCCAAGACTCCACACTCAGCAGTCCTTTCCTCAAAAAGTGAAATTTAATTGCTTTAAAATTCTTGGGGAGAGTTTTGGAGAGAAGAACCCTTTGAAGAACTGCATCTGCCCAACACAGCAGAGATTAGTTTAAATTGTGAACATGGCCAATGCAGTGATCCTCGAGCTGGGAGAGAGGAGTCCTGACACAAATGTTGTCTCTTATTCCCTGGTTCACTAGTCTTCTGCAGAGATTGGTGCTGTACCAGGGTGCCAGTAATTCTCACTGCACATTTTGGGTGGAGCTGATTTAGGGACAAGCCCAGATGTGTTTGGGATATGCTGGCTCACCAGGCAGACCCCTCCCCTGTGTCACTTCAATCTCAAAGCTGCAGCAGAAGCTGTGGGGAGGCAATGCTGCAGTCTGTTGTATGAGATAAACTTTTAATCTCTCCTGTTTCCCTTGGCACTTCTGCTGGCTGGGCACACAGGAAAAGCATTCAAGTCGTTTATGCATCTGGCATTTTTGTACAGCCTTGGGAGGACCCTGCTTACCAGGCTCTGCTCTCCCGTTCAATAGAAACAACACTGAATTTGTGAGCCTCTCAAGAGCTTAACTCCCTGTTACTGGGAAAATGTCTGCATCAAGTCTTAAGGTCCTCTGTAGCTTAGCTTTCAGGGTTGGCTGTTGAAGCAATCCAGGAGGTAAAATGTAAAAATCTACTCCTGGAAAGAAGAGGAAATGGAAAGAAATGATACATTTGAGTGAACTGGAGAGAGAATGTGTAAAGCAATTTAAGCCAGAGCAGTTTAAGCATTGAATAGGGGATGGTGGAAGATTCATTCTCAGGTGTTTCCATTTTTCTTTATCAACTTGAGAAGTGAGCAAATTGCTAGCATTCAGTTCAAGAAGTACGTGCCCAGGTCTCTGCAGAAAATGATGGACCCTTTCAGATGCTACCAACTCCAGAATCCAAACTCTACCAGCTTCATCTGTGCTTAAATACTGGTCCAGCTAGAAAAGTGCTTGGCAACGTTTCCTGGCCAGAGCAGGCAGTAATTATTTGGTTTATACTTGTTGACAGAAAAGAACCCCGTGTTAGAACGAGCCATACATGAGTCTGGGCTCAAAAAAAGACTGTGCCTTAATTCACCTAAATAAAACCTCTTGTTTCTGGGCTCAAAAAAAGACTATGCCTTAATTCACCTAAATAAAACCTCTTGTTTCTATTTGCTTTCATCAGGAGGTATCTATGAAAGTTTACAGTGAAGTAGCTCGCCAAGTTCGCCTGCTTCCCGTGACTCAGAGCTGTGGGTCAGCAAGCAGCATAAATGTCTCAGCATGGCTCCCTGCCCAGGCCAGCCTGCCCTGACACAGGGTACTCTGTCAGGGTGCATTATTCCCTGCATCTGCCTCCAAGGGCTGTGTTTGCAAGTGGCCCAGCGATGGAGGGACAGACCAACCTCACTTGGAGACCTGGCCGTGGCTCTTACTCATGCTGCAGAGATACCCTTGTAAGCACAGCCCTGACTCCCTTCTCTTGCTCTGCAGCACTTCTTGAGCTGTGCTGACAGTCCAGAAGAACAGAACATTGCAAGGCATCTTCAGTAGCCAAGCATGTTGCTACTGAAAGCCCAGTTTTATGAAGAACCTTTGAAATTCCCGGGCTAAAAACGGATGTGCTTTTCTAAAGGTGCTTCTGCTGAAAGGTTAATTTTGTATTAGTTACCATCCAGGAGAGAAATTATGTCATCAGTGTACAGCTATTCATTTGTCTCTAGAAGGGTTAAGGCAAAGAAAACTCTGAGTCATTAGAAAGGAATAATTCCTTTATTTGAAGCACACATAAACAGGAGTCCGGATGGCAAAGGAACAAAGCCTCATTCTTTCATGTGCATTTGCTGAACGCCTTGGTGTCTTAGATAAAGGACAAGTATCTACTGGTGGATTCACATTATGAAAAAGTCAGGATTAAAAAAAAGAAAAATTCTCAGTGAGGCTGTGTAATTGAAACTCCATAGCAGTTCAAAAGCTAAGGCCAGTAAGCTCCTGGCCACCAGCTAATTCATGTATTTTATGACAAGAAGGCAGAATGCTAATTAACAGAGCAGCATATGGAGGGGGAGACTGAGAGGGCTGCGTGGATATTCAGTGACAACCATCTGAACTTCAGAGGCAGTACAGAGGGCTATTAATGCACTCCCTTGCCCCGTCTGAGAGTGCTGACCTCACTTCTAATCCTGCCCCTCCAGGGTACTTAATTTCCAGCATTGCTCAACCCAGTCAGGCCTGTTTAACAGTTTCTTTTTTGAGTTAGTCTCTTTGAAGAGGCCCTATTTTGTGTTCAGTGACATGAAAGAGATACTGATGTTGATTATCAAAGGCATGTGCTCCAAACCACCAAGCATCTAATGCCCAGGGGAGGTAATATTATCTCTGCCTCCAACATTTACATCCTCCCGCCAAGAAAGATGTGGTGGTTAACTAGCACATCTTTTTTCCTTCCTACTAATTTTACATGAGCTATTAATCAGAGGGGAGAATTAACTAATTCTTCAGCTTGTAGGTCATGCTAGGGCAGCACTCTCATCTAGATTAAAAGGACTGTGGACTGGTGCAAAGTCAGCTGTGCTGTTCCTTGGAGCCAGACAGGTTTATGTATGGTCTTTTTGCTATATTGCACCTAAGAAGTTTCACTGCAAGTCTGTTCAGTAACCACAAAACTTAGCCCAAATGCACAGCTGGAGGGCTGGCTACCGCCACCTACTCTTGCTTCTGGGAGGAGTCTGCTCCACCTACCAGCTGCCAGGATAGAGATCAGTCAACATCTGCCTGCTCACTGAAAAAGGGAAAAAATCTCTCCTGAAGAAAGAGCTCTTGCACATTCACCTTCTGATGAAGAGGGAAGGCCTCTCTACCAAGCAGGCATAATTGACTGAGCTTTTAACCCAGAAATCATTGAAATGACACTGTGGGTAGGTGGAGCTCAGAGGTAAAAAAAGGGAAGCAGCTGCTACCTTAAATGAAACTGTTGCTCAGGGTTTCTTTCTATAATGTTTCCCTACTCACCAGCTGAGGAAATCCATTTGATGCAGGGCAGCAGAGCTGTGGCCCAGTATAATTGCATAAAGCACTGACAAACAACACCATTGCTGAGACTCATCTTCTGAAACCAAAGTGATTATGCATGTGCATAATCAGGTCTTCTCTGATGCAGTGATTCAATTCTTGTCCCATCATACGACCTTCATTGTACAACAGCTATACTAGGATGGATATATACATGGATATATACATGGATATATCATGCTTTTTACTATGGATTCTGTGTTCTGGACTCCATGGCTCAAGAGGTCTCCTCCAGCTTTGGGTCAGGTGAGATTACACAAAAGTAGAGAGGTTTTTCTCGAGAAGGGAATTAAATACTAACCTCTCACCTTGTGCTTCTCTGCCTAACTTTCCCCCTGCATAACTCTTAATGTACATTCTGACTTCCTAGATGACAAAAATAAGCAATCCCAGAAGGCTGGAGGAAAATGTTTAGCTGAAGTTTAGCTACTTCAGTATTTCTTCATCTTTCGCCCATTTTAAGATCTTAGAGAGAATATTGTGTTTGCTGAAGTTTTTTTATTTAAAAGATGCATGCAAATCCATACTAAGGAATTTCAAGATTTGAAATATCTTGATAATGAAAACAATGGTATGTGTAGACATGGTCACTTAATTTTCAATTTTTATCTGTCATAACATTTTGAGTAAGGGGCTTTAAGTTGACAAAAGTGGGTCATATAAACATCTACACAGATCTGTGGCTATTTGAGCAGGCCAGGTACTCTCTTTTGAGCCAAATACTAAAAAGTCTGGTGAAGGGTATCTAATCTCTAATTTGGTGAAATATGGCCATGTGAATTTTTATAACATTTTACAAATATACTGTATCAGGACACTGACTAAACACTTGGAAAAGTATTATTTTAACAGTGTCTGAAAACAGACTGAACATGAGCTCCTCCACTACTGATGGATTCATTGTGGTCAGCTGTCATCAGCTTGTCTGTTGGGTTTTTCTTTTTACAAAGATGTAAGTGCACATGCAATATCTCATGTAATTATTGCAGTGGAGCACACGCGAAGGACTTCTGGCAATAAGGGCATCTGATCTGCATGTGTTCTTGCTGCAGTGCCAAGCCTGGGGAAGTCCTTCTGCTGCTTACTTGTGGACCTGCCCTTGCTGCATGAAAACCTCAGATGTTTATTCATTCTCTGTAAGAGCTGACCCCAAGTACTTTTGAGGTTTTTCACAAAAAATATTTTGACTGAAAGAACAACACTTAGGTCAAGACTTTCAAGCCTTTGCTATCTTTGTGCTTTTGTCCTGTATCTGGAGTGCACAGTACTGACGAAAGCCTCCTTTGGCACTCTTATGTGGTTTTCAGCTCCATATTGCTACAAGCTAATGAGTAATTCCTTCACTACTGAATTGCTAATGAGTTTCTGCTAGGAAACACAGAAAGAACATGTAGGAGCAAATGTTCATGATGTGCCTTCAAAAAATACTTGGATTTGGTCTTCCAGAAGAGGATTCAGAATGTTTTCCTCAGTCTTAATTAATCCCAGAATGAAAGAGCACAGAGCTGTGTTCAGACAGTTCCGTCCTGATCAAGACTGATTTTACTCAATAGTGTGTCTGCACATAATAATACATTTTATGATGACTGTGCTTATTCTGCCAACACTCAGCCCTGGAACAAAGGACAATGGCATGGGTGTATAAAAACATGTGTGTAAAAGCTCTTTACTGATGTGATCTACACTGGACAGATCAAAAAAAACCAGGACCCTTCATACAGGAGGGGAAAAAAAAAAGTATGATTGCAGTTTTATCTTGATTTGGAAACCAAGTGTTCTGGCTCATCACCAGCATCAGACTTCTGCTCTTTTATGCTTCAGCCTCTGGAAAGTCCAGCCTTGGACTGAAGCCACTGGGTAATAACTGGAGGCTGCCATTGATCCAGAAAACAGGAGGAGCTGACAGAATGGCAGGGCTAGAGCTAACCAGACTAAATGAACTTCTGTTCCTCAGTCGTGACTTGGAGGGAGTCATGGAAAGAGCTAGCAGATAGTCCAGTCTCATGCTGAAATCAGGGCAGGCTGAACTGAATATCAAATTTTGGTTTTAAGCTGGGTAATGTGTTTTCCCAAAAATCTAATTTCTCACTAGGAGAGCTGGTCTTTGTTGTAGGATGTTCTTACATTTCAAACATTCCTTGTTCCAAGCAAAGGTGAGTAACTTTACCTCATTTAAATGTCATGTGTTACAAGTAATACCTAGATGTTGATCCAGCTTATTCCACTTGTGTCCTCCTGTGTATATAAACTCTGTAAACTTTATTTAACAACAACAACAAAAATTAAATGTTTTAGCAATTTATCTTGCTTTGGTTATTTTAGACTAGCTGTGAACTAAGCTGTTAATATATTTAGCTCTTACATTGGCAGTGGCAGAGCTATAATGAAAAAGACTACATTTGCAGTAGCATTGTCAACAACATATGTGTTTGCTCTTGTCATTTGACAGAAAATGAAGAATTTTTACAATAGGCAAGCTGTGCGGCTCTGATTAGTTATATCTAGTTATCGTGAATAATCTTGTGCATTAAGCCTGTTTTGAAAATGGCGACTTTTAAGAGGAGGTTGCTGGTTTCAAGGCCTGTAGCTCCATAGGAGTGGAGCTCAGTAACTCACCAGCATTTCCATTTCAGTTAGACTGGTACCATTTTGTTGGGATCTTGTGTTTTGTGGGGGAATTTTTCTGAAACGGTTCAATTTTGTGATTCCTTCAATTTGAACACTCAACTCCTGATCTCAGACCTACAGGAATCCATGAATCTTCGACCACATCTCCCAAGTATAATTTGGTGTATGTTAGCCTGCTGTGAACAGGCTACATGATAACTATATGAATACTACGCAGACTAAACATAATTAAATGCTGTTAGCAAAGGGGTATTTCTAATATCCTGTGGTACCTACCACAGTTAGACTAATATGGTAAAAATACCTCCACTTTTTAGTAATTTGTCATATATATCCTGGGTTTGGCTGTGATACTTTTTTTCTTAGCATTGGTACAGGGCTGTGTTTTGGATTTAGTATGAGAATAATGTTGATAATAAACTGATGTTTTAGATGTTGCTAACTACTGCTTACCCTAAATCAAGGCCTTTTTGGTCTCATGCTCTGCTGGTGAGCAGGAGCATAGGAATTTAGGGAGTAGCATGGCCAGCACAGCTGATCTGAACTAGCCAAAGTGATATTCCATACCAGAGAATGTCATGCTGAGTCTATAAACCGGGAGGAGTTGGCAGGGAGCCACCAACCACTGCTTGGGGATGGACTCAGTATTGATCAGTTGGTAGTGAGCAACTGTACTGTGCATCACTTGTCTTCCTTGGGTTTTATCCTCTTTCTCTCTTTTTCATTACAGTTATTATTATTGTCCCATTTATTATCATTAGTATTATCACTCTATTTTATTTTATTTGAATTATTAAACTGTTCTTCTCTCAACCCATGAGTTTTACTTTTTTCCAGTCCTACTCCCCACTGGGAGGCAGGTGTGTGTGAACCAGCAGCTGCATGGCACTTTGTTGATATCTGGTGTTAAACCACAACCAGGCAGTATATAGATTTTTTCACTGATGCAATTTCTACTACCAAGTTGAGCCAGTTGACCGATTTAGGCCCATTTTTGATCACTTAAATGTCTATGAATCGGCTGGTTAAGTATTACCACTGCCAACACTACCCATTTTGTAAATGGGCTGGCTAGCTATGTAGCTGTGAGCAATTAAGAGGACATTCAGGCAGAGTATGATCTTCCCTAGAATGAACTTATGTTTTGTGGAAGCTCCGTGTCAATTTTTTCCTTCTCCATTCCCATTTCATATAATTCTTGGGCTCAAAGAACATCCAAACGATAGGCTTTATTCATCTTTATCATTATAGCCTTGCCAGTGACCAGCGCCCTGGAAAGTGTCTTGTGTAGTTTATGGGAATGTAATGATGTTTAAAGAAGTCACAGTATTTTATCCTGATGGTGTCGGTTTTCTGTGTTGTGAAATTTTGCTGTTGGTCTGCTCAGTATTATTAAACAATGCTCAATTCTTCTATACTCTGGAAGGGACAGTAAATGGGTTTATTTTTTTAGTTTTGAATTGCTATAAGGAGTGCTGGGGACAAGTCCAGTCTCAGAGAACATTCATCCACTGTACTCTCATGTGCTAAGTTCACAACTGGTTAAGGGCATCTCTGCTACTTAAAATTAATCGCTTTTGTTACCTTAAAATAAGGTAGGCAGCTTCCTCCATGACATTCCCTCATGAGGCCAGAATTTTCCCCATATTTGTTCATATGATACTAATGATCCATCCAAATTAATTTCAATTATAGTACTGCTCTTTCACTGCTCTCTTTTTCATGCCAAGCCTTCCTGCAGAATTCTGTCAGTTTCTTTTATAGGACATATTCCCCCAAATATACTTAAGAATGTGGCTTTAATATTCCATACTAAAAGTCATTTTTCTGAGGCCAGTTTCCCTGTCCTTATATTGCCAGAGAGATACACAAAAGCATTACATGTTTTATTGAAAATTGGAACTGATTTGGATAGTCCTTTTCCTTCCATTACATTGCTCATCTGAGCTCAGCAGCCATCAGAGAAATTCTGGTGGTCTTGAACATGAACTGCTATGTTTTTCCAGTTGACAGTTTTTCAGTGGAGGCACAGTTGGCCCAATACCTCTTTTTCCGGGCAGAATTTTTGCATGCAAAGCAGCAAATGCAACCTGTGGTCAAAGAGTAATGTAACCATTCTTAGCCATTTATTTCATCCTTATGCAAACATCTTTCAACGCTGCTGTTCTGTACAAGATGACACTTGGATGGTTTCAAACGGATCTGTTATTGACATTCTGATTGTGGCACAGCCAAGGGCTTTGATCAGCACAGGAGGCAAAAAGGCTGCTGGCAGAATTGAAGGGTCATTTTTTAAAAAAATGGTCCAAAAATAAAAGGCTGCAAATCCAAATTTAATCTTCTAAGCCCCAAGCTCCCCTCAATAACTCCCAGTTATGACCACACATCTTGAAGAAATAACATTACACGTTAACACAGGAACCAGGAATACTATCATATTCCATTTGTAAATCATCTTACACCTTGCAGTCTTATTCCCACCTCCAAATCTCTACTGAGTTGTAGAGTGCAAAGAAGAAAATGCACAGCAACACACTGCCTCCTCCTGTGTGCTTGCTCATTAGAACAGGGCTCATTCCTTGGCCATGGCACAAGCGATAATGTGGCCTCAACCTCTCCTAATTTTGCCACTGGTTCACCTCAAGAGGAGTTGTCTAAGACTGGAGGGGAAAGCTCCTTTGCAGTCACACATTGAATATGGGAAATGCCTGTAAGTCAGTGAAGATGTGGGAAGATGAGAGCAGTCTGTGGGATGATGCAGTGCAACCCCAAGCAGGCACTGGAAGGAAACTAGTTCCTGCTATACCCTGCATGTACTAAACATCTTCTGGTGTGCCCATGTGTGTTAAACCACCATGAAACTCCAAGAAGAGAAAGGGATGTCATCGCGAAATTCTGCACATATCCTGAACCAGCATCTGGCCCCGTTAATGAAAATATTTGCCCACTGTGAGCTACAGAGTGGCTTTTCCTGCAGTGTTTTGAACTGAGACTAGAGCAAAGCCATGCTGCTGTGGGAGCAGAGCTGACAAGTTTCTGCTACAAGTTGCCTGCTGTTTCTCCAGGGTAGGCAGGATCAAGCCCTAGCCCCAGTGGAAGAAAGGCAGTGGGGCTTCTCTTATGGTAGGCCTTGTCCAACTGCATGAGGCAGAAGGGCAGCTTCTGTATAATCACAATCTCTCCCACGAGCCACTAGGCTATTTGTCAAGATTTTTATCTTGGTTGTATTCTGCCTGTGACCACATTTCACTTGCCATTTGAAAAAAAAAGCCATGCGGTCCTTTTCCTGGGACAGAGACTACTTCTGCAATGCCCCACAGCCTGTTTGCTGCTGCAGAAAGCTCTCCCTGACTCAGTGGCTTAGAAGCAGCCAGGGCTTTGCTGGTGACTGCTCACATGCCAGCTATTCCCTGCAGCTGCCTCAGGAATTGTCTGCCGGCTTGGGGCTGAAACAACAGTGTCAAGTTAAAGTAGCCTCTACTCAGTCCCCAAATCCACATGGAGGAAATTGTGAGAGGCAGTCTGGCCTGTGGAATGACCCATGGTGTGTGTTGCATTTGCTAGCAGGACAACAGTACTGATGAGGCTTTGGGACCCTTTGGGGGCACTGAGAGAGGAAGTATTCACACTTGTGCTGCTCTTGCACTTTTTTAGTCGAGAAAGATTTCACCACAGTGCACACAACAGAGCAGAAGAAAGCACTGGCCCTTTCAAGCATTTTTGCAATACATTTATGTGATTCTTAGGGAGAAGAGGACTCTTCTCCTTACTTGACCTGTTGTGCCCCATTGCATTTCATTTGACTTTGCTGATGAGCACAAGGAGCACCACTTGTGAGCTGGCAAGCAGCCCAATGTTGTGGCTTGAAAATCTTCACAGGTGCCTTCACACTCCTGCTCTCCCCTCCTCGATCTGCCTGAGGGGACTTAGGGCCAGGCAGGAAGGGAGGGAGGGAGGTGGAAATGACCAAGGAAGGGAGAGGAAGCATAGCTGAAGAAGGCAGAGCTGAAAGCCTGGCATGGGAAAGGGGAATATGGAGAGAGAAATAGGAGGGTCAAACAGAAGGGTTTGGAGAAAGGAAGGAGGTAGAAATAAGAAGTGATCCTTTCTAGTCTGCATGTTCCCCAGGCCAGGAACTTTACCTGCCTCTGGGATTGCATGCATGAGTACTGCTGTGTCATGTAGGCTTCTGAGCACTGTGGTGGGAACCAGGGAGCTGAGGGGTGCAGCAGTACTTGGTAGCTTCTCCTTGCCAGAGACAGGGTGATGTACAGATGTTATGCGAAGTCCTTTGCATTGCTTGACCTGTTGAGAGCTTTGTCTCAGGTAAAAGCTGTTGCCTACACCTACAGTGAGGAAAGAGATTATGAGTGTGTCTTTTGGAAAGAGAGCTTAATAATGATAGAGGAAAGGAAAATACACATCATAAAATGAGATTATGTGTGTCACAGAACACCTGAAAATCGTGTGATGAGTTGCTATTGGCCCTGTTGTTCTGAGGCGGTTTCATGACCTTTACTCATCATAGTCTTCCTCCTCAGCCTTCTTCCTAAATTTATGTATATGTCCTGCTCTGTATTCAGCAAGATGAATGAATGAATGAGTGAATGAATGAATGAAAGAATGAATGAAAGAATGAAAAAATAGTTAATATGCAGCATGAAATGCTAGCCCAAAACTTTCATAAGTGGATTCCAGTCTATAACTGTTCAATTAAGAAACTGCAGCAGCTTTACAAATCAAGTGATACTAGACTTGGGCAAGCCAAGTGATCAAAGGTACAGCCAAGCCATAGTGAAACTAGCCAAAAAATCAGACATCAGCCAACAAGGCTGACTAAATATGTAAAGTATGAAAAAAATAAAATACATAATAGATACGCAAGATCACTGTGGCCGCCAGGAAAAGGTGCCAAAATATCCCTGCTGGCTTTAGTTCCCTTGGCTTAGATCTAAATGCGGATGCTGAGCTGAGCCCAAACGAGGCATCAAGCAT
Source organism: Lichenostomus cassidix (assembly GCF_008360975.1). NCBI lineage: Eukaryota > Metazoa > Chordata > Aves > Passeriformes > Meliphagidae > Lichenostomus > Lichenostomus cassidix. The sequence continues at coordinate 100,071,157 of NC_139482.1, read as the reverse complement.
GAGCCTGGCCTGCTCCTTCCTTGGCTCAACAGCTCACCCTTGACAGATTGTGTGAGCTGGGTTCACTATGGAGATTTGCTTGAAAAAAGCAGAAAAGTCTGACCTGATCTCCCCTCATTGCCCCTGAAATGAGGCCACCTTTCAAGGTTTCATTGAGATCACTCCCACTGATGTTATAACACTAATTTCTGTTTCTAATCTTTCAGCTGGGATCTGATTCCTGATGGCTAATGCTCCTGAAAGCAGCCAGGTCTGCTTTCATTTGTGGTTCTTTCTCCCCTGCACAAAACATCAGAGGTTTAGAGAGGTGTTGAATGCATGGTCAATGCTTCCAACAGCTGAATGTACTCCAAATACCATATTGACGCAAAGGCATTTCATTAGTGTTTTTAATGTCTTTAATAAGATTCTTTATCAAGGTCTGTAGATGGCAGTGAGTTAGTTTTCTTTGACGTATTTTGCTCAAATACTTATGCATTAGGGCACTTGTTTGTGTTTCTCTGCACAAAGAGGGATCCTCTGTAGGGTCAACCTGCACTCAAAGGGGGTAACTAGATGCCACTCTCCAATGATTTGGGTCAAGGATTCAGGAGGTACTCATGGTATTTTATTACTGTATAAGAAACTATTGACCAGGTGCTTAACCACAAATACCAACAAGTAAAGAAATTTCATATATATCAAGAGTAAAGCTGAAAAACAACAGTACAATATGTCAAGTTTTGATATTTATTTGTCTCTGGAGTCTCTCAGCTTTGTGCTCCTTATATTTACAATGGCTTTTGGCAAGAGAGACTAGTGACTTAAAAGTAGTTAAGAAGAGTAAAAAAAAAATCTGAATCAGCAGTGGAAAGCTCCATGGAGTCTTTCCATTGCCACCAGTGGCTTTTTGGACCAAGGCTTTCCTGAATTAGAAGTTAGTCAGAGACACAATGTTTGGCTCAGAATACATACTTCAAAACAACAACAAAAAAAGAAGGTATTCATTCAGATTTGATGTTGATATGCAAAACAAATGTTAAAATTATTAGGATTACTTATGTGATAATTGTTTTTCTTCAGGGCAAAACAGTAATTTGAAGAAACCAGAACCATGACTGATCTTTTGGTTTGTAATTACCTTTATAGATCCACAATTGCATATTTGGCTCTGGCAATTGAAAATGTTCTATTTGCTTTTCTTTTTGCATGTTGTCTGTAATTACTGCATCTGAGCACAGAAGACTCTATGTTGTTGTTTTGTGAGACCAAAAGGATGAAGGAGCCTGTGGTTTAGTTGCTGGATAATTTCAAAGGCATTTTGAATACAACAAAATTCCTAAGGAATTGCCTGCTTTGTTGAGTTACTTTTATTATACTTCTTCTCTCTCTCTGGTTTTATTTTTTTGTATTCTTAAGGGTGTGGAGTGGGAGGAGAGATGGCAAGACCATATTGGCTTATTTACTACTCACAGAGGACTACAAGCATTTCTCTGCCTGCTCTAAGTATCGTGGAATGTTGCTAACAATTGTAAATAATTTTATGCTTATTTTGTAATGGGCTTGACCTGCATGACTGAAACCCATGGTTGTTTTGCTATTGTCATGAATGGATGGAAACTGAGATCTTAAACAAAAATGTGATGCTGAAGTGTACTTGCCCTTTCTTAAATTTGTAGATAGATTCATTGGTATTCTCTGATTTTTAGAAAACAAAGGGCTGGATGAGAAGGACAAATGGTCAAAACATGAGGATTATGACCAAGGATGGACAGTTCAGCATGACTGTGCCATATTTTCATTTCCCCTGTACAAAGGGGAGAGAACTTTGTTCTGTGATCTGCCTCTGCACGAAATACTCATAGCATATAGTAAATTTGTCCATTGGTGTACTTACTCATATATTTTGATTTTTATTTGTTTAATTGGAAAGGTCCCTTTATAGCATTCTGGCATAGTAAAACAACTCCAACACAGACATAACTTTCAAGGACTTGTGTCTGATGTCTAGACCTCTATCATATATATACACACATTCTTGTATACAAGAGAAGTTCTATGGGCTACAACCTTGCCCATTTGGCAGAAGAGGACTCTTTTCTATAAAACTAAGGCTTATGTGTGCTGCTTTCAGCCAGTGGAACAAACTCCACCAGGAACTGAGGTCCTGCACAGACTCAGCACTGTCTGCCTGCCTGCTGCAAGTGCAAAGTGACTTTTTTAGCCTTGTCTTCGATAGTATAGATATATATCAACATACATAACCACAATTTAAAGTAATACCTCAAAAAACCCACAACCCAACAAACTTCACTGCTCCTGCCTGTCTTCCCTGAGGAATGGTGAACAAACAGATGGCATGGGAAAAATCTTAGTCACATGGGAAGCTTTCAGAGACTGCTCAAAAGCGATGGTGAAGTGCAATATTGGAACATGAACACAACAGAAGTATTCTCTGCTGCTGTTTGCTGACAGTATGTTAAACTTTTGCTCAGGACTTAGGCCTTTCTTTGTCAGAATCTCCCTCTTAAATGCTGATAATTTTGATTACACACTTAATTTTCTAATGCACACCTCTGCTTTGGCTTCATGATGGTCAAATGGGATATAAATAAGGGCAAGGGCACACCCTAAGCTTTCCCTTGTGAACTGTGAGAATCTGGTCCCAGAAGTGAGTTAAGCTGGGTCAGACATGAGCCTCATTAACCTAGCTATCAGTCATGTGCAATTCCACTGGATCAGTTGTAGTTGTTGTTTCTTCAAGAAATGTGTTTCTGTAGAAGAACTTTTTCCTCTTCTCTTACCTCTTCACCAGGACCTTGCTGTGTACTTTGAGGGACACCACACCTGAAGGAAGCAAGGAAAGTGAGATGCACCACCTAGAGATATCGTACTTCCTTTTTTACCCTGCACTTTGTCTCCCCTGATATTTTGTCAATTTGGAGGATTTTCAGGAGCATTTAAAATTGTGAGGCGACATTTGAAAACCCTGAGACAATAGAAAGAAAGACAAGATAAATGGAAGTGCAGTGCAACCAGAGACTGCATTTATTTCTCCCTGAAGGCGCCTCTTTTGTGCCGTGGCAGGTGGAGAGCCCCAGGCAGATGGAGCTGGGTGGAGATGCTCCAGAGAATAAGCCAAGGGATGATTGAGGCTGGGGTGCCAGCCTTCTCCCCAGCCAGAGACAGAGGAAGCACTTCGAGGGAAAGCTGGGATTTTTCCCTGTGTTGTACCCCAGTAATATCTGGCTCTGTGTTATCAGTGAAGCTTCAAATAGCTTATCTTTTGCCTGCATACGTATGTGGTTTTCCTCCTTGCCAGCCCAACATTTCTTCATTTGAACGTGTGAATAATAATCCCCTGAGTAGATATGGGTAATATAAAAGCATACTAAAATCCCCAAATATTCAGGGAAAGATCTTATCTTTTGTTACATGGAAAGATGTCTGCAGTCTGGCTTCAATAAAGGAATAACTTAAAAGGCAGAAAAATAAGCAGCAGAACATCAGCTCTCACTTTAGTGTGTAAACTTTGGAAAGGCCACCTGTCAGATCCCTGGTGGAAAGCCGCATTTTGTTTGGCATCTGGCTGATGGCCATGATGAAATGTTGAAGTGTTTGGAAACCTGTGGAACTTTCTTCAAAAGGCACACTTCCCCTCCCCCTTTCTCTAAATAATTAAATCTTAAATGTTCTGGCTTGCAGTTAAGAAAAGATAAAACACAACGGCAGGATTCTTTCAAACACACTAGCTAATAATGTGGGGGCCTTTCGTGTTATTTATTTTAGCTTTCCCCACATGAATTACAAAAGAAATTGCCTCAGTGTCACCTTAACTTTTCATCTCAGGCTGCATATTTATTCCAGGGCAGAACTGGTGTGTGAACACAACTGTGATTTTACAAGTCTTATCCTGTCATAAAGCATATCAGTCACTAGAAGCTACTCCAGATTTGGGAGACTCACACAAACTACTCCTGATTTAGCCATTGTGACTGAAAACAGAATGAGACCCACAAATGTCATCTGGGTGACATCTTGTCTTGTGGAAAGATAAGAATTTCATGTAAAGTCTGTTTGACAGCAGACATATTTTGCCCTGATCACTCATTTTGACTGTTTTCCCCAGCAATACATTGTGATTCAGGGTCCTGCTGGAAGCAAGAGGTTTCATGATTCCAGCACTTTTAGCAATGCAAAGCTCCAGATTAACACCATCTGTTGTTTGAAGATAAAAGTAAAGACACTGATGTTAGTGGCTAGTCCTTTTTGTAATTGCTGTTCTTTTAAGTAGCAGACATTATGAAGCTACTCTTGCCTCAGAGGATGTACATGGGACTGCCAAAAAGAGGATATGTGCTCTTGAGAGGTGGGACCCAAATTTTGTTACAATTAGTTGTGCTATTAAAAAAAAAAAAAAAAAAAAAAAGTTGGGGTTTTCCCCTGAAGTTTCTTGTTTGCTGTAGTGCTCACAGGCTCTAGGGGAATGGAGGGTCTACAGTCACACTTGGCCTTGATGCACAGACTGGGCTGACAACATACAGCCTTCCCTGCAGTGTCCCATAACATGTCTTGAAGTTTTCTGGGAGCAAAGCATGAGAAGTCAGTCTGCAATGCCACTGCCATAATGGACATGACACAGTAGAGCCTAGGGATGAAACCACATGCTGCTGAAATACTCCCCACTGTTTTCCAGCACGTGTTATTCACACTGTGTGAGAGGGTGAGTGAAACTTCTTCTGGGGACCTCTTTGTCTTGTATACAGGAGTTGGAAGAATGCAGGGACAAGTCAGGTAGGTGATCTTGCCTTGCATGCTGGTTAGTAGACCTAAAGATCAAGATTAATTTTCTACAGGTAAAGGAGCACAGCCAGAACTAGGAACAAGGCTGTCAGGTCCTCTCTGCACAGGTCTGGCAGTGTTTTGGTCTGAACTCAAAAAGACCCTGTCAAAGGCTTTCATACACTCCCAGATACAGCTGGGAATTAGTACAGGACAAGGACCAAAAGGCGTTTTAGGTGCAACCACACTTCCTTATGTTGAGGTGAAAGTTCTGGTTTATGGCCATAGCTCCTTGTCTTGTCACCAGGCACCACTGAAAAGAGTCTGGGACCACCCTCTTGACACCCACCTTAAGAGATATTTACGTGCATTAATGAGATCTCCTCTCAGTCTTTTCCAGACTGAACAGGCCCAGCTGTCTCAGTCAGACTCTTTAATAATCTTCATGGTCCTCTGCTGGACCCTCTGCAGGTAGCTCCTTGTCTTTCTGGTACCGAGAAACCCAGAACTGAACACAGCACTCCTGAGGCAACCTCACTAGGGCACCCCAGGATACTACTGGCCCTCCTGGCTGCAAGGTCACTGCCAGCTGATGGTCAAGACTCCCAAGTCCTTCTCTGCAGAGCTGCTCTCCAGTAGATCAGCCTCCAGCCTGTGCTGGTAATTGAGGTTATTCTTTCCCAGCTGCAGGACTCTGCACTTGCCTTTGTTGAACTTCATTCACTTTCTCTCTGCCCAACTCTCCAGCCTATCAAGGTCCCACTGAATGGCAGCAGAGCCTTCACGTGTATCAACCACTCCCCCAGTTTTGTATCATCAGCAAACTTGATGAGGGTGCATTTGTTTGCTTTGACCAGGACTTGGCGGTATTGACTGATGAGAAACTTGACATGACCCAGCAATGTGCACTCACAGCCCAAAAAGCCCAAAACAAGGTGGGCTGCATCAAAAACAGCATGGGCAGCAGGGCAAGGGAGGGGATTCTGCCCCTCTATTCCACTCTGGTGAGACCCTGCTAGGAATGCTGTGTCTTGGTGTGGGACCCCTAAGAAAAGAAGAACATAGATTTCTTGGAGGTGGTTCAGAGGAAGGCCACAAAGATGACCAAAGGGCTGAAACACCTCTCCTGTGAAGACAGGCTGAGAGATCTGGAAATGTTCAGCCTGGAGAAGGCTCCAGGGAAACCTAACAGCAGCCTTCCAGTATTTAAAGGGGTCTTACAAGAAAGCCACAGAGGGACAACCTGCTGTTCTCTTTTGAAGGTCCCAAATGTTCCCCTCAGATCTTCAAGGATAAGGAGGCATCCCAATATCCCATTCAGTGGAATTATACTGCAACCATGTTGGGTGGAAATCTGGCGGACAGCTTAATGGACTTCTTCCCAGTTTAGGATCTGGGGACAAGCCCTGTGGTGTAGCTCCTGGAGAGGAAGCCTGCCCCTTGGTGAAAAGAACAAGAACAATTTCAACCCCTTAGAAGTTGTGTAAGGATGTTGCACACAAAGATTTTTTTTTCTCCAGAGCCCCTTCCTGTGGGTTTAAACTACAATGGGGATAGTTCAGACCACCGTAAATGTTGATACAATTGTAGGAAAACAAGAATCTAGTTTGCCCTTTCCTGTCAAAGAGTAATTTCTTCACTCTGAAAGCGATGACTGAGCCCTGATCCAAAGAAATCCTGAATGCTCAGCAATTCATATTAAGGAGCAAAACAAAACCTGAAATCCCCCTTTTATTCTGCCATAGCATTTTGGTAACTTTTCAACATGCTGTCATCTGGTGACAACAAAGACCTCATATCTCCTTTCAAAAGCCTTCCTTTTGACCTTGTACTAATTAGAGAACATGTAAAAACAATTGCAAATTAAAATGCAGAATAATATCTGTGTTAGCTATTTTTAAAAATTATGAGGAATGGCACAAAGAAATATCAAGACAACAGCTTTGCATAAGCTGCTTGTGATTTGTAGATGTCTTTGGTTAGTCTACAAACTTGCACACATGTTTCTGACCTGTATGAGATTATGCTTTGCTGAGATTGCTGGTCATGTGTTTAAGAGCTAATGTGTTGACTTTGTTTTCAAAGCAAGCATGGGGTTTTTCACTCCAGGACACCTTTTCATCTCCATGGTACGGGGGTGTATACATGTCAGGATGTGCTACCCGAAGATAATACTTGAGAATCACACATGGGCCTGCTGGAATTTTGTGTTCAACAGAATGTGCACATCCCAACCAAGAGATGATAATGTAATATTTGGATATTTCCTTGGAAGTTGTATAATACTGCACCCTCTTGATATTCAGTGATGAGCTCTCCACACCACATATTAAGCATGTAAGAAATGTAAGCACTTAATTCATATTTGGATCTGTGGGAACTTGATCCTCATAGAGATTTTTGATCAGTCTACCAAGATTGTTACAGTCCCAACTGTGTCCTGAAGATTAAGAAAAATCCTTGAGGTAAAACCTGTTTCAGTTGTGTACCTCTCCTTGTTTCTCACTACTGTGAGAAACCAGGAGATAGCAATATAAATTTCCAAAGTTTTATTCTCACAAGGTGCCTGTGGAATAGGCTGGTTGGTGTTTTCTAACTTCTGTGCATTTCAGTGAGCAGCCGAGATATATTTTTGACGGAGAAATGATCCTGAACAGCCTATGCTGTAATTCAGAAAGTCTGTGGGTGTGACAGGAATTTGTCTTCACCATATGTTTCCTTCCTAAGATTTTAAGTACGGGTAGCTAGATGTCTGGAAATGGCAAAGCAAACAATGATCCAGATCAAAAGATGTACTTAGTAATTCACTGGTTTGGGACAGTGGGAGTTAATGGGAGCTGTGAGAGCTCAGCACTTCAAAGGATGTACCTTCACTTAGAGACCTTGTCTCATTCAGTGTCCCACCCCTCTGGCCTATGTTCCTATATGATAAAGGTATAACTAGTTATGTGAGAGGGACCCAGGGGTGTATGGATCCTGGAAGCAGGTGACAGCCCCTGAACCGACTCATCTGGCCTTGCCTGCCTGGAGCCTGCTCGGCATGGTCTGAGAGCCAAAAACCAGTTGTTACGGCAGCAAAAATGTGCTTGCCTGCTTTTATGAGCCACCTGGGGATTTGCTGACAGGCTACTTAGGAACAAGCAGGAAACCTCAGCTCATTTATGCTTTTACAGGTCAACAGCAGATCTGTACACATAGGAAGGGACTTGCAATGATGCAACATCCCCCTTTCCTGTCAGTCCATGAAGAGATTGAATATCTTTCGTTGGATGCAGCAAGTGACAGTAAAGGTATCTGGAAGCAGCATGAAGCATGATCACAAACAAAAACAATGTTACCCTGAAGATGTAACTTACTGTTAGCTTTTGTGGCATCATCTGGTAAGCAGACTGGAATCAGACTATCTTAGATGCTTTAAATTCACAGTGCAGGCCAACACTGCAACATAGCACAAAGCCAAGCCTTTCTGACCTCAGCAAGCAAATCTTTGTCTAGAAGCACAACAACTGGTGAGCCTCATCTTCTTCTAGCCTCACTGGTATAACTGCAGACGCCCTTCTTATTTTCATAAGATTGATGCTGAGGCTGGGAGAAGATATGGTCCTTGGTACCTTCTCTGGTGTTAGTCAATGATAACATGATGCCTCCCAATGGAAATGTAAGAAACATCCCAGCACAATGTCCTGCAACTCACCACTGAATAGGACAGAAATGGAAACAGTCAGTGTGTCAAGTGGAGCTGACCACACCCCACAGGACTTTTCTGCTCACCGTGGGTGGACACCCAAGCTATATGCACAGCTCACCTCTTATACTAAAACTTGTTCAGTTTTTTGACTCCACAGGAAAAAGAAGCTTCAAGAATAAAGATTTTCAGGCATTGGTCTTCACTTCAGATGGTCCTAATTTATATAGCCTTAGCAGGTCATGCCATCAGTACAGAGGTGGGGTGGGGACAACTGTAGTATATATAAGGTGAACAGCACCCAAAAAGTGGCATTCAGTCCCTAGACAGCACTGGTGCAAAGAGATCAAAGTTTTAAAGTAAGAAGCTTGCAAAGGAGAAAGACAGACAGCAGAGAGAAACAGAGTACCTGGGCTATCTGTTCTTTCCATACCACTCAATTTTTTAATTTTGCTTCTGTGAAATAATGCTGCTCTGGACTCTTCTTTCTCTGGCAAATCACCAGCAAGGAAACTCTTCTTCATTTGTTCAGGAGCTAAACTTTCCAGCCTTCACTCTCCACATCCAAAATATGTGCATACACATATTTAAATGCTTGCTTTTTTTGTTCTTTTCTTTTCTTCTTACAAGAAATAAACACACTTTTTTCATATCATGTTTGCATTTGTTCATGAAGGAAATCCTACAACTTATTCAATACAGTATCCTGTTCAGTGCTGGAACACATGTATCCAAGCCAGCTGTCCCAAATGAATTCCCATCATTGAAAATAATTACCTAATTTTGTCTCACTAATGACACAAATTCTTTGCTAACCAGTAGAAAATATATCACTTCTACAAGTGATATTACCTCAAGCTTTACCTCCTTTCCTTTTATTTTACAGTTCTGATTCACAGATTCCTCATGCCAGTTTTCTTTCATTTAGCATTTTTCCATTACTCATGCTGAAACTGTAAAATGAAGGGCCAGGTTACAGCACTAGATTTTGTGACTTTTTGTGTGTATGGAATGGAATGTGTGTATAAAATAATAAATGAATACATAAAAAGATCAAGTTAAACATTGCACCTAGACTGGATTGCTTCTCCCCTTTGTAGTAACTTCCACTTGCATATAGCTTTGCCAGGCTTAGACGGCAAAGGTTAAATCTTTCTTGGAGAACTTGAATTTACATTTTTCTGAACTCGGAAGTGCTTGACATTGCAATTCAATTTTCTTCATCCGAGGTTTTTGTTTGTTTGTTTTTGTAATATACCAAGTCTTTCCTGTGAAAGGTAGCTCAGCATTCATATTATAATAACACCTGGAAGCTCAGAGCTAGAATTTAAATCCTGTTTGGGTTAATTTAACTAATGGCTCTCTAAACATAGATGTCCTTGTCCCAAAACTACAAGATGAGACAAATATAGACAGATGGGTAAGATTAAAAAAATAAAGAAATTGAATCGGATGTTCCCAATTCTTAGGAGTCAGTGCTCAAAGCTCTTTATTTGTTTATTCATAATTGAGGTGGAAGTGGATGCTTAGGGGAAGAATATAAGCGTAGTGCAATTACAGAATGACCTTCCCATTGCTTTACCTCCCAACTTCCAGTACTAATTTGTTTAGGGACTCCTTAAGCCACAGGCTGTATGTACATTGTTGTGTTTAGGCCTGCTGTGTCAGCTGGCTTTTTGTGAATCTGTTTTAATTACTTTATGAAAGTAATTTTGGGCTCCAGAGCATCCTGTGGCAATGAGTTCCCCATTTTAATTATTTGCAGAAAACGTATTTCCTTTTTTTGCTTTGAACTACTTGTCTCATAACTTAATTAGTTGCCAATAAATTCTTACAGTTAATTGTTTCCTATTTATTTTCTCTGAAAGAAGTCACTTAGTATCATGAGACGCTGCTACAATTCTCTACTATCTTCTTTAGTTTTAGCTAGCCTGAATAATTCTGTATAATTTACTAACTTCATCACTTCACTCTTCAGGCCCTTCCCAGTTCATTTAATGAACTGCATGAGTCAATACACCTTTTTATATGGGCCTTATTGGTAGCCTCTTTCAATTTAACAAGCCAATGATTAATTCTTACCCTTTATTTTCTAAAAAATTAATGATCTGTGTGACCATTCTTATGACAGCTTAGTTCCTTTAAGCATCTCTGTTAAGAGATGTCAAATGCTTGCTGATAAAATCACTGTTTCAATTGAATTGATATTACTTACAAGTTCAGAGACTGGATCAAAGAACTGAAATAGATTTATGAGATAATACTTTTCCTCTAGAAGGCTTTTTTCTCCTCTTCAAGTCTTTCCTAGATACATCGTATTTATCCATATGTGCAGTCACTCTGTTCTTTTTAGATTTTCCATTGTATTTATCACCTTGTATTTCTCTTGTGCTTGGGCTGATTTAAGCAATATATCATGCACCACAGTTCGTTCATAGCCTTCACAGAGAGCTCCTCTGGACCTCTTAGGTAAATACCACATGGTCTTGATTAACAATTATTGTCTGGTTTGCATTTTTGTCTGGGCACAAAAGTCCTTGTATCAACACTTCAGTTTGAGATAAATCTTCAGACTGCTTCTCTGTAAAGGATGGTCCTAGTATGGGAAACTCCATAAACTTCTCTCCAGCAAACAGTGAAGCCTTGGCATCAGTGTTGGGTTTTACACATAGATCATTTTTCAGGCTCACCGATTCTCTGGCATGTGTTCTACTTTTGATGTTTGAAAAGTTTCTATTACTAGCTTTTTAATACCTTTGGTAAATTGCATGCTTTGTATTGGCCTTCCCTTATGTTTATCTTGCCAATGTTTATGATTTCTTCTATTTTCCTCTTAAAAAGATTTCTTCTATTTTCTTGTTTCCTCCCCCAGTTCTAAAGAATGCAATATCACACCTGATGGCTTTTGTTGTTGTTGTTGTTGTTTTTAGCAGCACTGGTTTCTTTGTTTACTGACTGATTATTTTTAACTGGTAGAAAACATTTAGTCTTCTAAAATAATGCCCCTAAACCTTCTTCTCGCCCTCATTCTCATAAGTGTTAACTTACCCTGTGAGTTACTCCAGCTGATTAGCTTTGCCTTATCTTTCACTGGCTTTTCTGAGATTCAGTGCCAAGGATCTGCATTTCAGAATGTTTCTGAATTAATATGCTATGAAACCAGCTCCTGCTCTCTCACCAGGCCTAATCCAAGTGCAGCTTCGCTTTTTTGGATCTTTCATTATTTTTTTTCAAATTGCTACTATTTTCATTATTTATAATTTAGATCAGCCTCCTGTTGTGATATGCCTCATCTGCAGTAGGGTGACTGAAATTCCCAGTTACTATAGCAGTTTTGCCCTGACAGCTTCTCATGCCTCAAAGTGTCAGCTGGAGCTTCTAGGATTCTGAATATGTCTTTTCCTACAACCTAAGCTCTCTCCAGGTGCTACAGAGCATAAGCTGTCTACTCCTGTCTAGTGTATTTTCATGCTTATTATATTCAGCAAAGCTCAAGGAAAAGAAGCTTTTCCGCTGTGTCTCCAAACACAGTAGTAACCTTATTCCATGGGTTTTGGTATCCAGGCTTTAACAATGTGAAATCTGGGCTCCCAGACAAAAGAGAGACCCTGTGCAGTACTTCAGATGAAAGAATTCTTCTTAAAGATTTCCATATACTGCAACATGCTCAGAGCCAAATTATTGTAGATTTCTACTCAATACTGGAACTGGTGAATTTTTCAAAGTCTTTGTGCTAGAATAGGTTTTATGCATATATCCAAGAAACATTCCAAAGCATTCTTAAAGAAGGTCATCTGTGGATATAAGACTCTTGGCAATGGACCTTTAAGCTTAAAAATAGCTATCTACAAGTCTTAAATTATTGTTCCTTTTTGCACCTGAACCCTGAAGTTATGGTAAGACTTCACGTTAGATTTACAAAGAGAGGGCCCACCTTTGACAAGGTTATCAATCATGGAGAGCTTATCCCTTGAATAACTTCATGGGAAGAGTGAACAGCATTGACTCATGTACTTCTTGGCACAATACAGCTGCCTGTCTCAGTGTCACAGTTAGAGATGAAGGGAGAAAATTCAAAGTATCTAAAAATACAAACTTAGGAAAGTGAGAAGAGAAATATTTAAAGACTTTATTTCTGAAAGATAATGGAAAGGAAGTTTCCTCACATATGTGGATCTAAACTACTACAGATCTAAATGGGGAAAATAAAACAAAAGTATTTTATTAACTGTTAAATTGAAAGCAAATGGACCATCTTAAGGAATTATTTTTACCATCTGGTACCAGCTGTAATGTTATATCCTTCCTTCTCCCCTCTCTGTATATAGTAAGCCATATCTAGCTCTTCACTTTTTAATCTTGTTTAATACCAGAAAAAAGTAAATTACAAAATGGCCTCTTTCTATTTATGTCATTCATTCCCAGTAAGTTCAGTTTTCATTTCAGGTACACAGCAATGATTGCACATCTGTTTTCTGTGGTTGTTTTACACAGTCCCTGGGATGCATCTGCACAGACTTCGCAGTGGAAAAGGGGGTACACACAGTGCTAAACTGTGAAAGAGGGAGGGACATAAAATGATAAAGGATGAGGATGCTAAGATGAAAAAAACAGACTAGTTAACCACTAAATGGATCTTTATTTTTTTTACTTCTATTCATAGGCAGTAAAAAAACTTAGCCCCAGGCCTAACATCACAGATTGGAATTACTCTGAAACTCACCTTGGGTCTCATTGCTTTGGGAAATCTTTATAATGTCATGTCTTTTCTGTTATCTGCAGCAGTATTTCAAGCTCAGATGTACTTCCTCTTCACATATGACAGTGTTATGCTACTCCCAATTCCAGTGTCAGAAAAAAATTTTTATTTTTTCCTTTGAAGAAAGTCCATCCATTGCCTGTGTTTCAATCACCCTGTGCATTTTGTCTTTTATGTCCATATTAAAAGTCTCTCAATTCATACTCCAAAACCACATGGGTGATTTTAGACAGTATTTTTCAACCAGCAGCTCTTATTGCTGTAGGTGAAGCTGAGTGATAGGTTAAAGAGGACATAAATGCACCAAATTCTGTAGCCTTCAGTAGCTGTGTCAGCTTGGATTGTAGTTGATGGCTCCAAGTGCCTTGAGGTGACTGCGTTGCAGAACTTGAGTGCAAATATTTCTTCCTTGTACCTTTGCCAAGAGATCCAGTTCCCTTCGAGATTGGAGGAAGCAGCTATCATATAACAGAGTGGATAATTAGGCATTGTTAGTCAGAACAGGAGCTAAATCTCCAGGTATAGTGACTACTGAGGGCTGAGTACAAAGCTGTTACACTCTGCCCCAATACTATTCCACTTTGTGTGTACTCAGAGGTGTATCCTGTGGAAGCAGAGACTTCCCTGCCATCTTAAGCTCCAACAGGAATTAAGGTAGGGAAATGCTGAGAGAGCTGAAGTCCTGAGGACTCTGCTGTACTCCTCTTGTGACCATTATCATGCTTTTCTTCCAGCAAACTACAGAACACGCTGGAGAGCATCTAGCTAGTGTGAGTCATCCCAAAGCACGTATCCTGTAAATTAGAAAACAACTATTGTGGAAAGCTGCAGAGGAGACACATGAAGATACAGGATCACAATTCCTTATGTGAATTCCAAGTAGTCTCAGAGAAGGAATTGGACTTCTGAAGTGTGAAACCAAGGAAGAATTAACCAAATATATCTGCAGTATTTCCAGAAACAGAGGATAGCAGAGAGCAACCCAGCATAGCAGAAATGTCACTGACAATGTCATTCTGGTCAGGAGAGAAAAGGTTGCCTTCCTGGAACCAGGGACAAGCAGGCAGACATTTGAGCAGGTGATAAGCTCTTTGTGAGCAGACTTGATGTCTAAGAGGCTGCCTCATCTGCATGAATTTGTTTTCTTTTCTTTTATGCTTTTATTTATAAACATTTTCTAATTTATCATCTACTCAAAATGTTATAAGCCCTTTGATTTTCACTTTATCTTGGCCTGGATTAATAGGGATTTAGAGAGAGATGAATAACGAATAATTTCTTAAGCAGGGAGAACTAGACAACAGCTGTACATATCTGTTAGAAGTGCACTGGTCTGAGAAGCACAAATGGATTCAGAGACACACCTGGTCCTCAGATAAAGGGAGGGATAACACTGATTTTTTTGTTTGGATTAGGTGTTGTAGCTTGCGTGAATAATTTTTACCCCTCAGTACTGTTAGCAAAATGTAGGTTTCCTTCAAAAAGCTGTACTTGGCTTATGGCCACATTGAGAATCTTTTCTGTGTGGTGCCACAGAAGACTGCCAGGCACTCTCTGGCCCTAGCTTGAGATATAGCCACAGCATCTGCTGTAGGAGGGGTGTCTCTACTGCATTTTAAGGAAAAATTTCCTCAGACTGGTAACAGTCTAGCTGTGACAGGCTGGCAGGCACTGTAGGATGCCAAATTCACTTCAGAAACATGGTAAATTAAACCCACATCGTGCCCTCTCCTGCTGTTAGGAGAATGGCTCTGTACTGCTTTCTGTGTAGTCACTGCTAGCTTGATACCAACAACTGAGCCAGATTGTTTAAATCTAGTTCAAGTATTTGTGCACAACATAGCAATGCAGAAGTATCCAGGAACTCTCATTACATTGAACAGACAAGCTATTTTATATTTTTAGTGGAAAGAAAAAAAACAACCCCGCAGTCTAAAAAATATTTACATAGGACATTGCAATTATTGTTCAGAATTAATGAGTTTTATCCCCTCCTTTTGGCTTAAAGAACACAAAATCCCAATGAAAGGAAACAGATGTAGTTGTTTTAAGCATTTCCAAAGGAAACTGCAGTAAAGTCTGAAACATCACTGTATAAAAGCCTTGTGTGTCATGGAGATGTTCTGATATTGTTTTCATTTACCAGCTGTGTGTAAAGAGGGAGTTATGTCTGTGGCCAATAGATCTTCCCACATCAGAGCAGTAACAACAACAAAGCAACGGAAATATTAGGAAAACGCTAACTTTACCTTCAAATACACTTGATTTTCCTAAACAAGAAACGTGGATTAGGAATCAGTTCAAAGAAAAATGGCCAGAATTTATAACGCTCTACTGAAAAAGACAATAAAAGGAAGAAAGAGCATTAATAAAATGAAACAGTCTAAAGGGAGTTTGGCCAACAAATAAGATATCAGAATGTTACCTCTTGGCTCTCCTTGTTAGCTATTGCTTGTCAGTCTCTATCTTCCAAGAAAAATACCAGCACTTTCAGTTGATCTAAAGAGATATAGCATAATAAACTAGCAAAGAATTTCTGGGACTGCAAATCAGGTGATTCAAGCCCAGCTACTGCCTCTGCCTTTGCTATTGATGTTAAATGTTATTATCTGTGTTATGGGAACACTTAGAAAACTTAGTGTAGCAGACATTTCTACAGCAGACCCATAAAACTACAGTCTTTGCCCTGGAAACACCTGCAGCCTGGTGATAGAAGCTTCCTGTGCTTTGGTCTTCCTATCAGTCAAATGGGGAACTTCTGTTTGACCAGGATGTCTGTATGACTCGGCTGTGGGTTTCCGATTGATGTTCTTTTTCACCTACTGACCACTCTGCTGGAAAAACAACTGTTTGAACAGGGCAACCCACTGATCATAGGTCTAGTTTTGTATTCAATGCTACACATTACAGGGATATGTTCAGACCTTTCTGCATATGGAGTCCAAGCTACTGAACACGTTGGGGAAAAATCAAACCAACACATCCAAGGGATAAAACTTCTTAAAACAGGATTGTAGGATAGGATGATACTTTGAATTAGTGACTGCATTGGTTTCAGCTGGGATAGTGTTAATTTTCTTCCTAATAGTTGGTACAGTGCTGTGATTTGGACTTAGTGAGATAATAATGTTGATAACACACTGAGGTTCTCGTTGTTGTTAAGTAGTGCTTACCCTAGATCAAGGCCTTTTCAGTGTCTCATGCTCTGCCAGTGAAGCAGGTGCACAAGAAGCTGGAGGAGAGCATGGCCAGGACAGGTGTCCTGAACCAGCCACAGGAATATTCCATACTATAGAATGTCTAGTAGTGTATAAACTGGGGGCAGTTGGCTGGGGGCTGCTGATTACTGCTTGGGGACAGACTGGGTATCAGCAGGTGGCGAGCAGCTGTATTAAGCATTACTTGTTTTGCTTGGATTTTATTCCTCTCTCTCTCCCCTTAAAATTATTATTATTTGTTTGAATTATTAAACTCTTCTTATCTCAACCGATGGGATTTATCTTTCTGATTCTTCTCCCCACTGGCTGGGGTTAAAGCATGACACTGATGTTTTCAACTGGAATGCAGTGGAAGTGACAAAATATCTTCTGTGAATTAAAAAAAAAAAAAAGCACAACTAATATAAAATAATGGCTAAGATCTGCAGTAGAAAAGATGATAGTGACCTGTGAAAATCCTGTCTTTGGTTTGTGTTTTTTAAATGTATTTCTCTGAGAAATGTCTTTCCCTAGTCAGTTGAAATGCTGACACTGATAGCCACTTCAGTAACTTAATTTCTTTTTTTGTTTATTCTGGTCACCTTTTGCATTTCAAAGCATTATCCTTCAATTTTTGAGAACTACAGTATTGTCCTGACAGCTTCCAGTTAAACCATGAGGCTTTAAAAACCCCTTAACCCTAAAAACCTAAATAAAATTTTAAAAAGTCTTAGTACCCTAATGAAAGTGAATATAGGAATAAACTTCTGGTGACCCAACAGAAAAAAAAATCATAGAACAATAAACCTTTCAGGAGAAAATATTTCAGCAAGTACAAATCCTGTTCAGTGAATATCATCTACAGTGTTAATAAAATTCAGGAAGGCTGTCAGAACTCACTTGCTGGACAGACATTCTGGAAAAAGGAACTTTTTCCACCAACAGAGAACTCTTGACTCCATAGAGTCAAGAAAACATGGGCCAGTTTACCAACAAGGGCTCCTCCCTGCATACAGGAGCCACAGGGAGAGATTCTACACAAGAGCAGTTACACCAACCAAAACCCAGAAGTGGATTTGCGGTAGCTTGTGCCACCATATCTGCAAGAGGTTTGCCATCCTTCAGCTGTTCTGCTGTGCTGAAATTCATCTATCATCATGACCTCTCATCCCACCTCAAGGATGTACAGCTGAGAACAAGACACTGATGACTGAAGCTGCAGGTAGAAGAGGCTTTCAGTAATGAGCCTGTGCACAAAGGCTCTTCACAGCCCTGTTTGGGTGTTTTTTTGGAAGGGGCGAGGGTGCCAGAATACAGATAGAAAACAAAGGTACAGGGTAAGAGTCATCCTATATCCAAGGTCAGTTTTATCCTAAACACTAAAATAAACAGGTGTCATCCTGTATTTGTGATCTTATTCTGCAACAAAAGCAGCATTTAGTTAGTATGTTTCCTTTTCCAGCCTTCATGACTGTTAATTCCAATTCTGGACCAAGCTCCAATGAATCTTGTATTTAGAATACTTGTATTTAATATCTTAGTAATTAAGCAATTTAGTACACCACCTTAAAGTAATTTTTTAACCATCTTTTACCTGTAGCTTGCAATTCTGAATATTGGATCTACACCTGCACGTTTTCAACAATGTTACCACACAGCTGTCCCCTACAAAGACTGTTGTGAAGAGGTGAATCAGAAGATTCACCTCTTCACAACCAGCTCCACCTTTCCCATTTTAACCTTCTGGATCTTGAGTACAGCAGCCATCCATCCCAGCCCAGTTCATATGATACTATTCTGGTGATTTGCAACCTAATTAGGATGCACAATTTCAGCTTAACAGCACCAGAGAACTGCTGCACTTCTGTGGAGTTAGCAGCAGAAGCTCTGCAGAGCTGAGACCTTGCTTCTTGAGGAAGGTAATTAATTTTCAAATTATTAACTTGTACACACATTTTCTCCTTCCTCCTTCCAGTTTTAATTGAACAAAGTGTTTGAAAGGAACTCCAGAGTAAGAAGCTTGTTCGGTTAAGACACCAGAGCCAGGTTCTTTCCCTGCTGTGGACTTCCCAGGAGAAATTTGGCAAACCTTGTAAACATCTCCCTTCACTCTCAGTAAAATTTAGAAAGTGAGAAGGCTATAGTGAGAGTAAATCAACTAACAACTGCTCCTTAGGTATCATGGGATTGAAACTACAAAAATTCACAGAAAGCTAAAAATCTGGAGGCTGGAAAAAAGTGAGTAGACTATATTAATAAACATTGTCTTACTACTGTCCCACCAATGTGCCTCATTAGTATGAATTACAAGAAAACATTCGGAATAAGAGGATAATTTGTCCCCAGGCCCATTAAATTCTTGGCCACTGTTAGTAGAAATGTCCAGGGAGGCCATGTCCTTTTTTTTCCTTTTTGATAGAATATGTTCCTTAGGATGAATAACCTTAAGAAAAGCTATGAACTTCACACAGGTCACAAATAATCCAGCAAGTTGAAATAACTTGATCTTTACCACTTTGGTCTAAAGTCACCTAGGGAGTGTTACCTTGGTTGAAGTCTTTGATCAGTCTTATTTATCTGACATAAGTTTGTATGCAGACTCTGAGATTAATGGAAAACAGAGAGATGTTCCAACAAAGACCTTGGAGGGATGACCCAGAATCTACACAGAAATAAGATATTACAAACCTGCCTCCCTAAATACGGACCAATTAATGAACTGGGCTGGGATATAGCTGAATGGTTTTGATTGGCCAGGCAAATACAATCTATATATTGAAACTAAGAGTTGTATAAGGCAAAGAAGAGCAGCAGAACTCTGTTCTACTTGTTCACATAAGCCCCTAAGAACAGACCCTGGTAAATCAAGGGGAATGGGCTTTTTCTAGCATAATGATAACAGCACTGTCTTGCAGTGCTTTTTAATCAGCTTAACAAGCCTTCAAGTTTTATCTTTTTACATTCAAATTTAACCTTCTATCAAGTTTACTTAGTTTAAAAATGAAGGCTGATTTCATTTCCACCAACTGAATTCCCTGTTTTTATTTACAACAAATAATTCTGACATTATCCTTCCAGATGCATGTTCAGGGCCAGAGAAGAATATATATGGCAGTCTGTCATACTCTGATCCTACATCTCATTTCCCTTTTTGCTTACTAGGCAGACTTCCTTTTCAAAGAAGGCTGCTGGAAGCATTTTTTAATAGATAGAAAGCAATTTTCTTTGCCTGTGGCCTCTGGAAGAATTTTAGATCTTAGTGGCATAGCTCTGTGAAAAGTGTCTTTCTTGTTGCTTGCATTTTCTTCTTCACTGGTCAGCATTTGCTTGTCAAACATAGCATTGTAAGGGCAGTCAGCTGCCATTCAAAGTAGTGCTGAATGAAGAGTCAGGATGGAGCACCAGCACCCAGGAAGAGATTTGAGCTTACTGTGTTCTTAGACTAGAAGTGACAAGGGCCAAGAACAGAAAACTCTTGTGAGACAGCAGAGGAACATGCTTGCCCTTAAGTGACTTTCCTGATACAGAAGACAGGTTTAAAAGACTATTTCATATTCATTTTTATTTTTCTTATCTTATTGTACTGTTCTTCTGAAAGATGGCAAAGCTGTTAATGTCTTCACAAATTAAAGCCAAATATCTATACCTTCCAAAAGTCTCTGAAATTTAACAGATTAGCACTGGGCAGATGTCTGTAAGGAAAATAGTTCATTGTACACATTTGCACCCACTTCTTCACAGAAGGGCACAACAGTTGTATGCATACATACAGCCAGGCACATCCAAGGAACACAAGATCTTGATTTCTGCTTCTAATGTGTACAGGAGGGATATTTGTGTGAGAAACCTGAATGAGCTGCAATCCCAATATGGAATCTTAATGCTACTTAATCCTACCTATGACAGTTGAATTTCAAAGTTTTGCAATAGGTGAGCAAAATGTGAGCACACCACTTAAACCAAGTCCTTAAAATACATGTGTACTTAAGGCTTGCATAAGAAGATTTAAGGAGTATATAAACCCTATTTTTTGGCACAAAAGTCGTTTCACATCTGGAGAGACCAGAATATGTATGGCCCTTTGATTCAATCTGTTCACAGCTACAAGGGATAAACTGTATATGAAGGTTGTCTTTGAAGATTGAAAGGCTGCTAAGAGTGAACTCTTTTCATTATCTATGCTAAGTATCTCTATATCAGGGTCTTTCCTGAGAAACATATCTATCAGTTATTTCAGCTAGAATTTGGCTTCAAGCATGTATACTGATTCCACCAGGTACTGATTCATTATAATACATTCAAGCATTGCCAAGTATAAGCATGTCACATCTATCCTATTCTCAGGACTTTTTAACAGGAAACTAGTAGGTCCACAAAATTCCAGCTGTCATAGACGGAAAGGGAGATGGTTTTCAATGCTGTTCAATGTCTCTTCCAGGGGAATAAAATAAAGCTACTAAGATTCCAGGTTCAAAATAAATCAAAGGAGGTAACTGTTATTACACCTGGTCGATGAGCTGTGGAACACCTCTTCAGAAGATACTGTAGAAGCTGAAACTTTAAATAGGTGTGAAGGAAGACTGGACAAACTCATGGAAGAAAAAACCAACCAAGGCTTATGAAATATAAAAAGTAAATACTGCTTAGAAAGTCTCCGAAATAAAAGTGTTTGGAAGATAAAAGAATACAAGTGGAAGCATCATATATGATTGCCTTGGTACAAAATTTTCTAGGTATTTTGGCTACTCCTGAAGAGCAGAAGACTGTAAGAGATGGTTCTATTTTCTAACCAGGTGTGACCCTTCCTAGCTTCTGATAATCCTCAGCCTCAGATTTGTCTAGCATGACAGACTTCAAAGCAAGCAATCCTTTATTTTGTAAGAAAAAACTGATCAGTCTTTGAGTTACAGTGTAACATTAAAGAATCATTAAAAAGATAAAGGCCTCAAAGAGAAACTATAATGCAAAAGCTGTGAGATTTTTTTCTGCTTGCTTTATTATAAAGCATATAAAGGGAGAGATTTCAGCTAAAAATAAAAAAAGCTCACTAACTGGGTCTCAAGTGCAATGGATTTAACAAACTCTAGTGTCAACTGCTCCCACCAAACAAGGAAAATGGGAGAGTAACTGAATAACTGTTTTACTGCTGTTACATGAAAGAAATAGGTATGTGTAATAATGACAGATGAAAAGTTTTAAGATGGATGAGTGATTTCCAAGCTTTCTGTGAAGGCAGAGAATCACAGTGACCTAATGGAAGGTTGTAGAACCAGTATAAATGTGTCTGCTTGACCTGCTAGAGGCAGAAAAGTCTTTAATATCTTGGACTACCTGTGGTGCCTGTATATTGTCTGATCAAGCTTTCACTAGGATAGTCTTTCTTTTATTTTTCTCCTTAAGAATGTTTCTTCTCAAAAATAGTTCTGTCATTTGTAATGGCTTCTCCTGCCTCCCTAGACTTTCCTCTGATAAACCTGTATTATTTTTCCCACTACTTGATAAAAGATACTTTTTTGATTCCCATCCCCACAGGATAGCTGAAGTGATCAGAATCCAGTAGTGGCAGAAAATTCACGATTTAATTTTATTTCCTTATTTTCATTTTCCTTATTTTTTCCTTATTTTCCTTTAAAAACATTTAGTTGAAGAGGTTTTCTGTCTGTATTACACCACAAATGTGTTACTACTTCCCCTTATCTTCCTCTCTGGAGGAACAGAGCAAGCATTGAATGATGGAATGGAAGAAGGCAATCTTTCCTACACTGTTTTCACTGTTTGTCTCTTTTTTCCCCCCAAACTGAGATTAATATGCTGTGGAGAGATTAGAATGCCAAGATATTTGTGGTTCATCTTAACGGAAGCAGCGACTGGGGCATCTGCTATATAAATGTGTCTGTGGGCCAGATTTGCTTAGCAAACCCACAGCTGTACTGCAGTAACACTCCTTTTCTTCCTGTCTTCCTGGACAGTCACATGAAGAAAATATATGGTCTTTTCCATTATGTAGGTACAGCAGTCAATCTGGAATACTTCAACAGACCTTGCAACAAACATCTGAGAGGGAAAACCTGGTATTGAGCCCACATTTCTCCTGGTAATCCTTATGAAAGAACATATGATGATCTGAATTAAGACTTAACCCAGAACCTTGATCCAAACTTTGCTGAAGTAGGAGGATATTCTCAACTGAATTTAGGTCAGAAGTTTTCAGGTTGTGACCTGCTTTTGTAATAAGAAAAATCCACACATTCAGTGAGCGATAGTCTTTTCAGAAATTCCAATTTCAAAGCTTGGGTCAGTGATTGAAGATCCATCATTGCCTGGCTACTCTATTTGCACATGTGTAAGAGTGCCTTGAATTATTTTTATAACACTGTTTGCTGTAAAGAAATGATAACCCACTTGTCAAGAACAGCATGTCTATAACGTAAGAATTTAATCTCTTCATGCTCATTAACTGTACTTTGTAGCACTGATCCCTAGAAGAACTGTTACATGTCTCTTTAGAAATATATTCTGTACTCTTTTATCACTGAAGGGAGAAGAAAAAGAAAATACTTAAGATTACTAGTGGCAATTAACAATGTCCACTAAATAAAAATAATTTTTTCAGAAGGAAAAACAGATTAGGGAATAATTATCTGGGTTAAAAATTGCATTCCAGAAATCCTTTGTAATGTACTTTCCTTCCCAAAGGGTTTATAAATGAATACATCATTTACTATGTCAGCATACGTTTACACTTGTTGGCAAAAGAAAAGTCCTGGAAAACAAAAAAGCAGAACTCCCAGTTATAATAAAACCTAACTTTAACCACGAGCCTGCAGGAGGTGGTCTTAACATGACAGATTTAAACATTAAAGTCAACTAGCATGATAATGGGAATGTGATGGGCTTGACAACTGGTATTGCTTACCAGAGGCACTCACGTGCCATTTTAATGTACAGTTGAACTGAGATAATCAAGTCCTAAAGGATTAATCCAAGAGTCTTGTAAAATTCTTCTTCCTACTGGAGTAACTTTACCTTTGATTTCTGATTTGGTAATGGTCTTGTCCTTTTCGTGGATTCTTCCAGACAGTTTGATCTTGATGTTTTTCTGTCACTAGGCCACCTTCATTATTCCTAGCAGCTTGGATTTACATAATCTGACTTTTAACATCTACATTACTCTCTGGAGGTCTCTGTTGAACAACAAATGAGATGGTGCACCTGTAAGGTAGCTGAGCTACAACTGGTTTCAGGAACTGCCTAACAGAAAAACACTCTTACCATGGGATCTCCAGTGAGATGCTCAAATTTGAGCAGGTAAAATCCAATTTAGCACCGTTTTCATCATGTACAGTGTTTTTCTTTTGACTGTAATAAATGTTGGAACAATGCTCCTTATCTTATGTAGACAGTCATGGAGGAGGGGAGGGAACAAGCTTATGACACCTCCTGTGTAAAGTCTAGAGCAGCACCCTGGCAGCAGGAAAGCAACATTCCTTCACAGGTGGGCATCCACAGAAAAACAAGGAATTTGTGGCTTCCCTCGTTATTTCTGCCATTGGTAATCATCACCCACACTGTTCTCATGAGAGTTGGAGAAGTCCTTTGTCTTGCAGGGGCTGCCACATGATTGTCAGATTTTATTTACCCTGTTTGTTTTCCAGAATTGTCCTGCAAAAGGGGTGGTGGGCAAGGGATGCCAGAGAGAGAGGAGATACAAACCCTCTCTCAGGGCACTGCCTGATGTGAGACACGTTTGCATGTGATGCAGCTGGTGCTGAATGGTTTCACAGTCCCACTCCTCAAAAAGAGACAGAGGCCTCGAAACAAGCAGTTTGCCATGAGCTGCACACTGGCTCAGGCAAGCCCAGCCCTTGCCTCAAAGGACTTGCAGTGACATGGCTATGCTGCAGCACAGCCCTGTTGTGAAAGCTTGCTTGTCTCTGTGGAGGAATGACCAAACCCCATTATGCAATAGTGGCTTTTTGTTCCGTTTACTGCCTTTATTCTCCATTTGTTTCCATGGTAGCAATATGGAGAAATTAGGATTTGTAATGTAAAATCAAGGAAAGAAAACCATTTTTTTCCTGTCAGAAGCCAGTTTGTGATATACGGAAATATGTCTATGACAGCTAAACCTAAATCTGTTTCATGAAGAACAGATACATTTAGCAGAAATGTCAAAATCAGGAATTTTATTTCATTTGTTTCACAATATTCCCCTTCAGCTGGGGTTTATGGGATTTATTTTTATATTTTTATGCTCCAGCGTGAAGACAATGCTTAGACATAAACCCATTCACACCCAAAACATGATGGTAATTTCATAGCAAAATCTTCTACTTCTTTAAACTGCATTGCAAATTAACTTAACGTTATGTAACACCAGAACATACCACTCCTGTCTGGCACCAACCTAAGCATTTCATAATATGTGTTCACATAGAGCCCTCCTGTGTTTGCTAGGCTTCATTACAACAGCCATTATATCTGAGAGACAATTTATTGACCTACATCGACAAGACTGAGCTCCAGAAGAGAATGCCAAGTTCCTGTCCTCTTCCATTTACACAGCATGAACTGTTGAATTCCACTTGCCAGATACTGTATCAAGCTCTAAAAGGTGACAAGTGAGAATTTGCCACTCGCTCTATCTTAGTTACACCATTTTTCAGTGGTAGGCATTGTATAACAACAATTTAATTGTTGTTATAAGTATTGCTTATGATTTTTATAATAGAATCATAGAATGGTTGGTGTGCTGGAAGAGACCTTAAAAGATCACCTAGCTCCAAACCCCTGGCCATGGCGTTCTACACCTTCTACCAGACCAGGTTGCTCAGCCCAGTCTTTGAACACTTCCAGGGATGGGGCATCCACATCTCGGCAACCTGTTCCAGTGCCTCCCCATCCTCAAAGTGAAAAATATCTTCCTTATATCTAAACCTAGTATCTTTCAGTTTGAATCCATTAATCCCTGTCCTGTCACTATAAGCTCTTGTAAAAAGTCCCTCTCATCTTTCCTGCAGGCTTCCTTCAGGTACTGGAAAGCCACATTTAGGTCACTCTGAAGCCTTCTCTTCTCCAGGCTGAACAAACTCAATTCTCTCAACCTTTCCTCATGGGTGAGGTGCTCCATCCCTCTAATCATCCTGGTGGCCTTCCTCTGGGCCTCTGATCCAACATGTTATTGTCCTTCCTGTGCTGGGGCTCCCAGAGCTGGATGCAGCACTGCAGGTGAGGTTTCACCAGAGCTGAGCAGAGGAGCAGAATCACCTCCCTTGCCCTGCTGGCCATGCTGCTTTTGATGCAGCCCAGGAGACAGTTGGGTTCCTGGGCTGCAAGTGTACATTGCTGGCTCGTGTACAGTCTCTCATCCACCAGCACCCCCAAGTTCTTCTTGGCAGGGCAGAATGTTTTTATTACTCATTCCTGTATCCCTTCTGTATTGAGATATTCAAAACTTGACAGGACTTGGCCATGAGCAGCCTACTGTAGTTGATCATGCTTTGAGTAGGGCAGGTAGTCTAAACCACCTCCAGTGATGGCTTCTAAATTCAATGGTTCTGTGATTCTATAACCTTTCACTACTTTTTCCATATCATTTTGAACCATACAGACAGTTCTCCAAATGATATGGGAATAGGTGGAATCCTTCTTGTAATCTAAGCCAAGAAGCCACAGGTGAAATGAGGAGCTGCACTTAAAGTAGTTTTCTCTCCTGCTTTTGCTGTAGCCTCTTATCCAACTATGTGGAAAAGATTACATGGTCCTTGCACCCATGCAAGCTTCTGTTTCTCTCCTGCAGCCTTTCCATCTGTAAGAATGTATGTATCCTAGTCTAATGGTACTATCACAGCACACATTTGCTAGAGGCAGCATTTAGAAGAAAAATGGAGAAGAAAGAAGCTACCAGGCAAAAGAGTAAAATCAAACCCAGAAACCCAGGAAAAAAGAAAGAGAGAACTTTTTTGCTTTTTGTAAAAAAATTAGGAGGTAGAAAGCAAATGCACAGAAGTTGGGCATGACACTGTGCTCTGCAATACTGAAAGATGGAAAGGTTTGTAAGAAGCACATCCATCACAAGGAAGACCTGGCATGCAGAACTGTAGGGAAATGCTATATTGAGTTACCTTTCCTCCACTTTAGGTCCATCTGAATTCTTTATTGATCAGCTAGGCAGATGAAGCACATCTGTAAGTTCAGTAATTGCTCTTTGTTGAGCAGGTTTAGAGACAAGAAAATACAATTTGCAGCATAAAAGAAATAACCTGTTGTTGATTCACTCCACAATTCTTCAAAATAGAAGTGGAGACCTACCCCCATTTTCATAAATTCATTTTCCACACTAAGGGTAAACATAAAGAATATGAATTTTATACAAAGGTTTTGATTCATCCAGATTGAAATTTTCCCACTAGTGTTTTCAGAGGATATGACATTAAGGGCAATTACATTTAAGAGAATTCACTGCGATCACATGATTTTAGCATATGAGAAACCATTTAATTACCGACCTGCGGATAGCCCAAAGATAGGATATTAAAAATTACTTTTACAAAATACTAAACATTTTCTTTTCATGAGGAAAACACCTCTGAGTTCGGACCTACACACACTACAGTAATAAAAGGTCTGTTCTGGAGCAGAAAACAGAATTTTTATCAAAATGAGTCACACAAAACAAATGGTGCATTATTTGAACTTAATGAATTTAAAGTATTCTGGTTTACAGGATTCAGATAAAATACAAAGCTTTAGTTGTATGGAAAAATGCATGTGACTTAGAAAGGACTATAGAAAAGGAAATCATGTGTTTACTAGAGTTTTATCTATATTTTAAGGGAAATTCATGAAAGAGACAGAGCTAACTATTCTGAATGAAACAAGACATTTACTCTCTTCTTAATGTTTGTCATCAACCCAAAAGAGCTGCTCACAATACAGTAATTTTTAGCTATTACTGGCCTACTGGAAGAGAAATCTAAGCTCTGGTGGGAGAATAACATGAAACACCTTATGCTTGCCTCGACTTTTACAGACTTTGTGGGTTTTTTCTGGAAGGAAATTAATAAAAAAGCTTTACATGCAGACAACAGGCCACAGTTAAGACTAGTAGGAATGCACTTTGTGAATGTCTTGTTCAAGCTGTCTAAAAAAATCTTCAAACGTTTGTAATGACCAGTGAACATCAATCTGTACATCAGAGTGTATCTGTATGAAGCAGCCCACTGAACTCTTCTTACAGCTCTGAATAGCACACATTCACACAGAGGGGCTAGAGATGTTTGATTTTTTTTTTATTAGAGAATAGAAATTTCAGTCACTGTAGTGAATTAAAGGAGATTTTCTCCAGTCCATAAATGAAACTCTAAAGGAGATTTTTGCTACCTTTATCTAGAGACCAAGACAGATGTAGTCCTGTAGGGGTAAGAGTCTTTAGACCACTCAATCAAATGGAATCCCGTTATCAAACTCTCCTTTAACATTTTAAAAACTATTGCAATGCTATGTTTGAGAGTAAGAATCATCAGCATCAACAATGCTAAATGAACTGGAAGGTTTATTTTCCTTACTTCTGGTGTTTACACAGGGAACAATAGAGCTTCACTTCTCAGTCACTGGGCTGCCCATGGAACTGAGTTCAGTACCTTGGGAAGCCTTCAGCTGCACCCCCAAGTGGCTGCCATGCCAGTTTTTATAATCAGGCCATTAGAAAAGACTTACAAAAGTGCATAGTTTAGGCTGTCACAGATACGTACTGCAGCAGCATGATAATAGTGTATGTAAATAATAATTCAGAGTGGGGGAACTGACTCCTCTACAGGGGGAAATAGGCTTTAATATTGTTACCTAATCATGTGTGTCATGAGGTAGGATGTTCAGATACATGACTGAAGCAATTAATCTCAGAAAACATTTTATGCTGAGGAATAAATAATGTTTTAGTTAACTCCATGCTGCCTTGTGGAACAAAACCTAGCAACTTGGAATACTCTGTATTGTGTCTCATTCACAGTTCAAAAGAAGAGAGCACTGTGTAGCAGCTTCTGTCCAGGGTTGCATTCCTCATTCTAGCTAGCAGGCTAGAAGATCTACACATGCTCTTCTGAAGCAGACTAAGGAAAACAATGTTGAAAAAGGTTAAGCCAATTAAAACAAAAAAATGTATCCCTTCTCTGCAAATCTTGCTTCAGGTGGACAAAACTATGCTGTCAATAAAAGTGCCCAAAAGATTATTAGTATCCTTGAATGAGGACAGCCTTATTGATTTTATTGGGTTTTAGTGATCTCACCTCCCTGTTCATGGCTATAAAGTGGAAGCTGGCACCTGGAAGAACCAACCAGTCATTATGAAATTAGGCAATCCTACAGAAAAGTGGAAAAATCTAATTATGCTTTCAAAGCTGATGAAAACTGTTATGTTTTCCTGCCTCTGTTCTGGGATCTATTTCAAACAGTATTTCAGTGAAAAACCGAAGGATACATGTTCATATCAAGTTATGAATGCCTCTTGATTTGGGGAGCAATGCTACATGTCATTCCATGGGGCACTGATTATCTTGTAGATAGACCTCTGCAAAGCAATGAAAGATCCACCACAAGCCATTAACACTGGGTGGATTCTGAGGGAGGAATAGCTGTCTTTCTACCAGGAGAGTCTGATGTGAGAGCTTTCTGTAGAAAACAATTCAGAAAGAAGGGAGAATGAAGAAAAATTGAAGAGGTTTCCAGAAGTTCTGGAGTTGAAAAGCTGGAGCAGAAAAGGTGTGACACCTTTGAATTATGTATGTGCTCTATCTTGACCAAGTTACTTCATCAACAAAAAGAGAAGCTAAAGTAAAGCTATGATTACACATTTATGACATGGTACTTAAATTGACTTAAGCAATTCATGCCTGCATCATATATTCCTGACCCCCTCTTTGTGCAGGTGTGACTGCTTGGTAAATTGCCCGAGGGAATAGAGCCAACTAGGAAGACCCTAGCCAAAAACAGTAACTGGGACCCAGAAGGAGTCAAGGTGATTCCAGAAGTGGCTTGTGGTGAGGTCCAAGTCTCAGAATGGGAATTTTTTGCTCCAGAGGTCATCTTTCCAAGACCTAGCAAACAGCAGAAAGATTTTTTAAATTGGAACAGGTTGCCATGTCATGGTTGTGGAATTGCTACCTTTGGAACATCAAAAATTATTAACAACTTCTATGAGACCACCAAAACAAGCTCTACAAGCATTTGTTAAGGGTGAGTCAGGCACTGGAGGTGGATAAAACAATCAGGTATGAATGCAAATTATCATCACTTGCTGATGCAGTGGTTGAGAAAGTGAGGAAGTATCAAGGAGCAAGTCTAGGAGGTGACAAATGCCAAAAATACCAAGTCGGTCAGATTCCCATCAGAGCATGTGGGAAGTGGTATGACGGAAATTACAGGCTTTTATCCAACCTTCGGCCCTCAAAAACCCAACAGGAATAGGTGACTCAACTCTCCTCCAGAAGAGCTTTATTCACATCTGTAAATACTGTACATTTATTTGTGAGTCATACATGAACTACTTGTGAGTCATACATGTATAAAACTAATTCGAATTTAAATAAATGACAATTTGATGTTTTTGTGACCAAGGAAAATGGATTCTTGTTGGAAGGAAGGGATACCAGGTAGGACTGAAAAGGTCTTGATAATCATGATGCATCATCTTAACTGACTTAACTGACAAAATCAATCTGCCTTACTTATGTGGACAGGCCACCTTACTTAACCTTCAATAGGAGCATGTAAATAATGTATGTTCAATAAATAGTGTGCAAGGCATTATGAATGATTCACGTTGGATCATCCTACCTGAATACCCTCCTCCTCTCTCATGTCCAATGAATTTGGGAAGCAAATTAGACATTACCACCTTCCCCAAACTGGGATATTTATAACGCCTCTCTCTTTATTCTCTGACATCTAATAAAAGGCATGCTCACACTGCAGTCCTCTGCTATTTAATTAAAGACAATCAGTAGGGAGACACAAATCTACAGAAAAAACAGTCTTTATTATCTTCCTGCCCTCGGAGCTATTTGTCTGCTTTCTGCCATATCCATGAAGACAGTAATGTCTGAAAGACGAATGATTTATATGGATTTAAGGAAAAGGAAAGCTACCAGAACACTGAGGTGCTGGCAATGGGTTGGAGTGATCACAGAGCACATTTCTGTGTACAGTATGGGCCAAAGATCTGCCTGACCCAATTGTAAATTAGACCATCAGTGATGGCCCAGTCTGCCTGGGAGAATAAATATGCAGATCCCTCTCCCTTACTCCCAGATAATTTCCTCAGCATGGTAGTGGAACTGTATTGTAGTTATGACTCCCGTTTCAGACACTAATAAATTACAAGGCAGAACTTTCCATGTTCTGCTGCCATAAATGGGTACGAGACAGAGGTGAGAAATCCAGATCCAGGAAAATTTAAATTCACCTTCCAGATCCAGTGGAGTATCAGATAGGATTCGGCAGTTGGTTTAAAGTACATTTCACTGCAGTTAGCCCTGACTTCCTGAAAGAACACAACATATTTATATAAAAGAGAAGTCAAGAGTTAATTACATAACAAATTTTAGCTGTGGTTGTATTGATAGTTTCCTATAACTAACAACACCTCTCTGAAGGACACGCAAGCTGTCCTGATGCCAGAGCTATGCAGGGATCCAGCCATAATGGTGGAAGGTGCTGTGTCCAGCTGCTTGCCTCAAGCCTTTAGCCAGAGGTTTAGCCATGAAGTCTCACACAGGTGCTTTTTAACCCATTAGAGACAAACCAGTTGTAATAGCTTATGCACCTTGTTTCCCATAGTCTGATGCCTTTGGTTGCAATAGTGCACATGAAGAAATGCTTAGATAGGAGGCAGAAACTCTCTGCAAAGGGGTGATCAGTAGATGAGGACTGGCTAATGTTCAATGACTTCAACTGGTACAGCTATTTACGAAGTTCACATCTTTGTCACTTCCACTGCTATCCCTGTAAATTCTTCTTTCACATTGTACCTGGTCATTTTTCAACACCAAATTCTAATTCACAGCCAAGCACCAGATGCTGTGATATGATCCTTCCCAGATGTAAAATCTCTGGAGGTTCCATGCCTACAAAATAAAAGCTACCCAAGAATATCCTATTTCATTTAATACTAGTCTTGGAAATCTTTCGTCTGGTCATTCCAATATAAAGTGTAACCAGACAGTGCACATATGCAGTTTCACTAGAAAGTTAACAGATATTTACAACCCAGGGAACAGAGCAGGCCAGAAGCCCTAGCAAAAACAAACACACAAACTATAAGTCATTAATTTGGTGCTTCAGAACAATGGTCTGAGGTTATTCTGTCGTTTAATGCTGCTGTCTAGGATTTAATTTTCCCAGCTAACACAAGTTTATTTGAAAGGCACTGCAGCAAGCTCATAGTCATATGGCCAGATCTATCCTGGCTGACATTACAAGGGAAAGAAAAGACAGACGTGATGACACAGGAATCTTTCCGATCACAGCTTCCTCTGCTTTATACCTGCTACCACTGAGTGCTTGCCAAAAACCTTTTTTGTCTATGTATTATGCAAGACTAGCGATTTTCTCCCAGTGCTCCCATGACCATTCATCTGCTTTTGAAAGCAGAAAACCTCTCTACAACCTTTTTCCCTACTTTGATCTAGGACACAGAATTGCAGCATTTCAGATTTAGTGGGGATTTTCCACCATCTGCAATAGATGATAACATCTCAAGTACAATGCAAGAACCTAAGTTGGAAAATTAAGTGTCCATGTCATCAAGGGAATGTGGGAAAAGGAAAAGGAAGGGAAAGCAATTCAGACTTGTGAGTTTTATGACTACCTAGAGTGAAACAAATCACATAACTATTGCTTCTTTTCCCAGTTTGATGAAGAAACTTGTAAAGATCTGATTCCTGTAAACAGTATGGACTTACAGAGAATCACAGAATATCCAGTTGGAAGGGACCCCTAAGGAACATTTCAATGACTTCTAGGCTCTTAGAAGTTTTTCAAATTTAACCAGCTTCTCGTTTTGCTTTCTCTCTCCTGTGCTGATAAATACTTCACTTATTCAGATTATTGGAATAAAATAATGATGTTCAAATTCAGAGAATAAACATTTTCCTGGGCTCAATGACTCATCTTCTGTTACTCAGGGATATTTCAAATTAAGAAAATTAAGGAGTGAAGGAAGGTGGACATGTGAGCAATAATAGAGACTTTAGCATTTTTTATTCAGTTACAAATTTTATTCAAATTACTAATTTGGGAATGTTGCATTATTGTTTGGCCTGTGTCAGCAACTCTGGTGTGCTCAGCCACCACTCACACATTCTGCATCAGATCTCTGTGCCGGCCCGGCTGGAGACACCCTCTTGTTTTGAAAACAGCCAACACTGAGTCAGAAGATCAGGGCTCAGCAGAACTGCCTCTGGAGGCTTCCTGAAGGCAGGGCAGGAAGTGCTGCTCAGACTTTGGCCTGTGAGTTGTGTGCGGCTAAGAAAACTGGCCTCCTTTTGAAAACCCTGGGGAATACAGGTCTTATTCCTGTTCTGGGCTGTGTCCAGTTCTGGGCTCCTCAGTACAAGAAAGACAAGGAGCTACTGGAGAGGGTCCAGCAGAGGGCCATGAAGATTATTTGGGGTCTGGAGCATCTCTCTTAGGAGAGACTGTGGGAGTTGGGCCTGTTTAGTCTGAAGAAGTCTGAGAGGGGATCGCATCAAGCTATAGAAATACCTTAAAGGAGGATGTCAAGAGAATGGTGCCAGGCTCTTTTCAGTGGTGCCCAGTGGCAGGACGAGGAGCAACAGCCACAAAATAAAATGCAGGAAGTTTCACCTCAAGGTGAGGAAGAACTTCTTCACACTGAAGGTGACAGAGCACTGGAACAGGCTGTACAGGGAGGTCGTGGAGTCTCCCTCTCTGAAGGCATTCAAAACCCATCTGGACGCGTTCCTGTGTCACCCGCTCTGGGTGACCCTGCTTGGCAGAAGGGGTGGAGCAGATCTCCAGAGGTCCCTTCCAACCCTAGCGATTCTGGGATTCTGTGTGAATCTGTTTCTGTCGGCCTTGCACACGACGGGGCTGGGGCTGGGGCTGGGGCTGGGGCTGGGGCTGGGCACGCAAGGTGCCTGCCGGCCCCGGGAGCGCAGCACAGCCCAGTGCTAGGCAGCACAGCCCAGTGCTAGGCAGCACAGGCCATACCAGCGGCTCCGGCCCAGCACTCCGGGCACTCGGGGCACTCCGCCCGGGCGCAGGCGCGGGGAGCAGGCGGGGCCCGGGCAGCTCCTCCCGGTGCCCGTGAGCCCTGCGCCCTTCCGTAGCTCCCGGCAGCGCAGGGAGGCGGAGGAGAGCGGCCGAGCCCGGGCCGCCGCGCTGGCGACATGGCGGCGCAGAAGATTAACGAGGCGCTGGAGCACATCGCGAAAGCGGAGAAATAGTGAGCGGAGAGCAGCGGGGCGGAGGGTGCGGGCTGGGGGGAGCTGGCGAGCGGCTGCCAGTTCGGCGTCCGTGCTGTCCGGCCTGCCCGGCGCTCCTGACCCACAGAGGCGGCGAGTGCCCTCCTGGGCTGGCCCGGGGGCTGAGGAGACATCCCGTGTGCCTGGCATCGGGACATCAGAGGAAGGGAAGGAGGTGGCCGGGCCGGGAGAGGCCGGCGCGGGGAGAGTAGGGGTCACGACTGCTCGGTCCGTCCTGTGCCTGAGGGGATCCTCCGTGCAGGGCCTGGGTGCTGTGGAGGGCCTTCTGCCCCGAACCGGACAGTAAAGCTGCCCTAAAGCTGAACGGTGGGGTCAGTGTGGCGGTGCGGCTCAGAGGCCTGGAGCTTGAGCAGTTTGCTTTAGGGCCTTGTGGCTTCTATTGCTCCGACCCGGACTGCAAAGCCAGGCAGCCACTTCTGCCCTTCTGCTACAGTTAGTGGGAGGAAGACAAGTCACAGAATCAGTTAGGTTGGAAAAGACCTCTGACATGATCAAGTCCAACCTGTGACCCAACACCAGCCTGTCACTCAGTGCCACATCCAGTCTTTTCTTAAAAGTCTCCAGGGATGATATCTCCACCACCTCCTTGAGCAGCCCATTCCGAAATCTAATCATATATTCCATGAAGAATTTTTTCCTAGTGTCGATCCTAAACCTCCTGTGGCCCAATTGAAGGCTATAGACAAGTGGTAGAAAAGAGTTTCGGAGACTGTTGGATAAAAGGGCTTGATTTGGCTGAGGTGTTCTAGGTGTTTGTTTCCTACCCTTGAGAAATGTGTGACTGTTGCTTCCTAGGTGGCTTGAAAGACCTTTTCTGACATTTATATTGGAGAGCTTAACGTCTATGATAGTCTGTTACTAACTGTTATAAATGTTACTAACTGTTATAAATGAATATAACCATTTTGCTTATAAGTCTCAATGGCACAGGCTATAGTATAGATGTAATAGAGCTGACTAAT
This sequence comes from Lichenostomus cassidix, assembly GCF_008360975.1. Lineage (NCBI taxonomy): Eukaryota > Metazoa > Chordata > Aves > Passeriformes > Meliphagidae > Lichenostomus > Lichenostomus cassidix. The sequence continues at coordinate 100,036,289 of NC_139482.1, read as the reverse complement.
CCAAGGATGCCACAGTTTTAGTAAGAACAGTGACAGCCCCTCTGGAAGTCATGCATTAAAATTATAAATTGTTATAGAGGGAAGAATTCCAAATATAAAAAAACAGTGTATGTTACTCAAATTACTTGACTGGAAGTGCCCTCCAACAGAATTAATTTTAAGCTTATCTGGAGAGCATTTGAAATAAAATGCCCCAAAACCTCAGATAGCGTGTAGATTGAGTGCATTGTGTGTTTCAGCTTGATGCATTTGAGACTCTGACTGTGATAAAAATAATATAAAGGCTTGTTTTAGAGTTACGTATTGTGGTCTTCATCCAAGTAAGACAACAAGACCAACTTAAGATCCATATACAACCGTTTTTCCAAATAAAGAATGTATTGCATATGATGTGTTGGCCTACAACAAATATGCAAGTGCATTCTAAAGTTATGGTAATTTTTAAATTTGTTTTAGGAGTGAGGAAGTCAGCATATTGAATTCCAAATTGCCAAATGGTTCACCTAAACATTTTTCCCTATCTACGCCTACGTGTGGCATCTTTTATTATCATAATCTGTTGTAGACATATAAATTACACATGAGGTTTTGTATGGTAAGTAAATTCTTTCATTTATGTATGCAGTGGAGAGTCTTTGATAATTCTCAGTAGCAAAAAAAAAATTGCTGTAGAGGAATGCTGGAAACTTTCAGATGTGTAGAAAAAAATATATTGTCAGGTGTCATGGTATTAGAAATCTGGAGATATGATGTTGGTGTAGGAGGAAGTATTTTTCTTCTGCTGACTTCTTATTGCTGAGAAGGTGGACTTGGGAAGACTCTTTGGGAATAGTGGAAGCATGTTAGGGGGAGGCATGTAACTATGGCAGATAATTGCAGTGCTTTATGCAATTCTTAACAGTGCTGGCATTTGTTTTTACAGTAGAGATGTCACTGTAGTATTGGCTTATAGGTAATTGCTCCTTTCCAGTAGTATTCTAAAGTTTTAAATACATCCAAAGTGCCTTGAAGGTACAACATAAAATCTTTACTAATTATTTCTGCTTGTGTTTTAGCCTGAAAACTGGATTCTTAAAATGGAAACCAGATTATGACAGTGCAGCTACTGAATATGGGAAGGCAGGTATGTGTGGCTGTAAATATGGCCATATATATTTCATGGTTTAAAAGCATTCATTAAGCTTAGTCCCTGATAAAGTTTTTTGATATTGATAATATTTTTATTATGTTGCTGTGTAAATAAAACTGTTGTGAAGACTAAACATAACATGAAACAACAAGAAAATCCTCTTAGTAGCACTGTAAAATAAATTCCAGGTTGTACTTGGAGATCTAGAACAGTTTTCAAAACCAATTTTTTCAAGCTTACAACTTCTATTATTTATATGCTATATGTGACAAAAATTAAGCTTTCTTTCCTTCTTTCACTTGTCCACCCCCAAATCCTATGACTTTATCTACAAAACAACAGATGTTCAAGCTGGTTGTAAAATTTTGCTTTATCATCATCTTATGAAATATGTCCTGTCATAGACTGTCTCAGTAAAGTGAGATGTTGCCAGGTTGGTGGTTTTTTTCAGGCATGATAATGTCTCTTTCCTTCCTTTTTCTACTGCAAGGGACACACTGAATATAAAATCTTTACTAGTTGATTCCTTTTTGTTCTTAAACATTTTCTTCTTTCTCGTAGTAGTAATTTGTCATGGTCTTTTGGTTTCTTACTCTAGGCATTCCTACTTACTCACTTAAGAATGAATAAAAAATACAAACTTGGAAGAACAACAGGAGCATTTATAAATTTAATCTTTTAAATCCTACTTCAAGATTTTATTGTTAAATGAGATAGAAATACATATTTATGCCCTGAAGTGGTTGTGCTGAGGAAATTGTTGTAGGTGTGCTTTGCTGGTGGCACACTTCTGTTCCTGCTGTACTGATTTTTATAACCTCTAATGATTAAAATTATATAAATATGCATTCCTGCAGTTCTGTAATGAAAATACAGAATGAGTGAGTTTCAAAGTCCAGCTGAACACATTATGTGCTATATATGATACTGTGGTGGTATGGAAGTGGTGTTGACAATAAATGTTTTAAATGGTACCTAAGTAACTAATGAAACATGGAGAACAGTCTGGGATTTTTGGGAAGACCTTGGTAAACTAACCATTCCTTTAAAGAGCCTGTTTGCATCTTTAGGTAGCTGAACTCTTGAGCAGCACTGTTAAAAAGAAGACAATGTCAAGTTGTAAATAAAAACTCTCTATTTGCTTTCTTGCAGCTGTTGCTTTTAAGAATGCCAAGCAGTTTGACCAGGCAAGGGAAGCCTGTTTACGGGAAGCTGAGGCACATGAAAACAATAAAGCGTATCTTTTTATTGACTGAGATTCTTTCTTTCCAAGAAGCTGGCTAGTTGCTACTTATATTGGAGTAATAGGGGTTGGTAGCAGGTTATTTAATGTACTTGCACATTTTGTTAGTGTAACACAACTGCTTTTAAAGGACTGTTCCTGTGTGCTCTGAGTGGAAAAACTAAAGAACCTCCTGGTTTGAAAATCAGTGTTGTTCCATATAACAGCTGACAGGTGCCTGAGATATCTATGTGCTGCTTCAGAAATGTAATTGTTTTTTAATTACCTACAAGGGTATAGTATAAACTAAGTGAACCTCTGCCATTATTACAGTACTTGTAGTATTGTTTAATAAGCAGGAACATATTTTAGACAAATGTGGTTTTTACAACTTTCTGTGCAGCTGTACATTGCAATGTTGCATTTATTCTGTCCTTAAAATAATTTATTTTTGATAATTTGCCTGCAGATGTAGTAGGTTCAATTTGCCTTTGTGAGTTCCTTGCTTTGAAACTAGTAGTTGTGTAAGATTTTGTACATTAATACTTTTCCTGCATTATATTTTTGTGGCCTTTGTCCTTGACTTTGACAATTTTATGTCCAGTCTCTTTCATGCTGCCAAGTAAGTACAGAAGTGCTAAGTAATCTGAAATAGATTATTTAACATACAATAACAAGCATGAGCTATCATTTTGATCTCAGAGTAGTAAGTGTTCTGACTGAAGTAATTTTGCTGCATCAAAATTAGTTCAATGGAAGTGTGAGCTAGGAAAGTCTGAAAACCTGCAATGGCCACCTGAAGAAATGATTTTGCCATTCTTCAGCACCTTTTGATAGCAAATATTTTTTCTTAGATTAACTTTTCATAATTTTGAAATTCTATACTGTTGAGCTTATAAAGATATTTTTAATTAAAGAGTACTTCAAGGCAATCGGTTGATGACAATAATCCAAATATTGCCCAGGGATCAGGTTAGAATAGATTTTTACTGGGGAGTGTGGTTGAACTTGTGGAAATAATGTTACTTATGCACTGTGTCATTAAATAAAACACTTGAAACATCCTCAAAGCATTAAATATTAACAGAGAAGATGTTAGATAGTCAATGCATGTTAAGTTTTGCTGGATAACTACAGCTTGGTGTAATACACCATCTCTAACCAAACTACATTTTTTTTCTCTGCAGAGCTTATGAACAAGCTGGCATGATGCTAAAGGTATTCTCATTTGCTAGTTTTTATTTTAAAATTCTATTTTATAGTGACAAATATAGTGACATATATGTAAGCAAATTGCATATTCGAATAAAAATTTTGTTGATTCATAGTCCCCACCTATACCTTCAGTAGATTAGGAAAGCAACATTTGTATTTGGAGGAAAAGTAGTTTTCCTTTTGCAGAAGGAAAGAAGAGTGTCTCATGTTGGAGGGTAACAGAAGAGTAGTGCTGCTTTTGCTCTCCACTACTACAAATTAATGACTTGCTTGGAAGTTTAGTAGTTAAAAGTGAATTTTATGGTGTTGTTGATCAACTTTCACTAGCCTTACCAGTTTGTAAATAAAAATTAGAATCTTAAGAAATAAGTTATTGCAATTTGATTTGTGTCCTTGCACATAAGTTCAATTCCTGACAATAGTATTCCTGTGACTGCTGCCTTGTAGGAGATGCAGAGGCTTCCTGAAGCAGTTCAGCTGATCGAGAAAGCCAGTATGATGTACCTGGAGAATGGGACACCAGACACAGCAGCCATTGCACTGGAACGGGCTGGAAAGTGAGTCTGAGTTATTGGTGGCTAGAATCTGTGCAGGGCGTGGGTATATCTGTGGTTTTCTTTTATGTCTTTTTGATGCTTTCAGGTAAAAAATATTTTCCTTTCATCTGAAGAGAAAGTATTGATTTTTATTACAGGTTAATAGAAAATGTGAGTCCCGAGAAGGCTGTGCAGCTCTATCAGCAAGCGGCATCAGTGTTTGAAGTAAGTGGAGGTTTTTGTGGGTGTTTTTGGTTTGTTGGGATTTTTTCTTCCAGGTATAAAGGTTGAGAAAAAGCCTAAGATTAGTTTCTAAATTATGTTTCCTTCCTTTTACTTTAGTGGCTGAGTAATGAAGCTGAAGGCTTCTCATGCTGTAGAGAAAATTACAGAAGTTACGAGTCAGTTTGCTTTGCCTGTTTCTCAGTTTAGGACTTGACAGAATCTGGACTTTGTAGGTTGTCGAGTTTTCTGCCTCTTGTTGGGCAGTGCAGAGGGTAGAGAACATGTCTGCTGTTGAGTACTAAACCCCAAAATAATGAAGGCACAGAAGAGAAGATTTTGCTTGGTGCTCTACTCGTTCCATGAACCAATGATTTGCCTTTTTGCAAGTGGCTTTGATGTGCTTCTCTGTTGTATTGTCAGATGTTTCCAGATTAGCAAGTTTGCATTGACATTACTCTGCTGAGTAGATCCATACAGGAGCTGACTGTGGAACTTGAGAGCATCAATACACTTCACATTTCCCTTGAGAGTGTGAACTGCTAATGTAATAACTAACAGTTGTTCTAAGTTACAGGTGACACACTTAGATTAAGGTCTAGTGTTCTTAGATCTGTCCAAATGAACTAAGAATGTATGAATCCATTTTGTTCTCTAGAATGAAGAACGTTTACGGCAGGCATTAGAAATGCTAGGGAAAGCATCAAGACTTCTGGTCAGAGGACGCAGGTACAGCTTTTATCCCTTTTTATTCTTTTAATGTAATTGAATCTTAAAATATTATTTTGATGGTGGTTTTTTTTTTGGTTTTTTTTTTTTCTTTTGTCTTGGCGCTGTTTGGTTTATGTACTACTAATTCTTACTCAAACTAAGATACAGTTTCTGTGGGATATGCTATGTTCATCCAGGGACCACTGTTTTGTGTTCTGGGATGGGAGAATGTGAGCTGAAAGACTTTTGTTTCCTTTGTGTTTGTTGAATAGCTAGAAAGCACATACACCAGTTTTCATTAATTCTTAAAACTACTTCAGGAATTTTTTTGTTCTTCTTCCAGCACTAATACATAGAAAGTACTTGAAAATCCTTTATAACTGTGGGATATAAAACAGAGGAAGTGGGACTAACCTGAGGAAAGAAATCTGTTTGCAGCAGTCTGATTCTGGACTTCTTAAAGAAGAGTGTATCTTGAAGTCTCAGTGGGAAGAGTTTACTTGTAAATTGCTTGCACCAAACTTGATTATCAGTTCATCTCATTCTTGCTTCACTGAAGCATTTAGGTCCATAAGGACTATATTGCTGGTTCATGGCTATCAGACTGACTGATAGCTTATAGTAACCTCAGGACATACAGAAATGTGTTATGGTATGTAACAAAGCCTTCATCTTGTACAAAAGTTACAAAAGCCAAGGTTTCTTGGAATGAATACCGTAGATGTTCTTAGCACTTACACAAAAGGAATTGCTGACTATGTATTTACCTACTCTGTTAGTAAGATCAACTGCTGATTTTTAGTTGCATTGCTTTTTATTCCAGCAAACTTGGCACTGTATTAGTTAAACACTTTGTAATTAGCCTTGGGTTCATTGTGCTGTATTCCTGGCACTGATACACCTGGTTTTTTTTTGTTTTTAGATTAGATGAGGCTGCATTGTCTCTTCAAAAGGAAAAAAGTATTTACAAGGAAATTGAAAACTACCCCACATGCTATAAGGTAAATTCTAAGAGGCAACTTCTGATAATGCATTCCATTTTTTTTTATATTAGTAGTTAAAGACAGCTGACATCTAATGATGGGTACCTCTTGATTAAGGGAAAAGTTTCTTGCTAAATGATGAGAATTAGTGGTAGTGGTGTTTCCCCAGACTTTACCTGTGCTTTTATAATTTTTAAGATAAGATGCTGTTATCTACAGGAGCTGTCAAAACCGAAAAAAACCATATAAATATATAGATGTTATAAAAAATAACAAACTACAAAAGCTATTACTTGGGACAATAGTTCATTAAAATGTTATAGGAGATAACTTATTTCATACCAGCTGAGGAGATGGCTTTCTGCTTTTTCACTAGATTGTTTTGATTCACTTGTGTATCTTAGAATGATTGTGGATTGTAATGTCCTTTCTCATGCTAGATATTAACAGTCTGCTATTTTTAACATATTTTACTATTAATTTCTAAAAAATCATTAGGCTTACTTTTTGTTTGTTTGTTTAGAAAACTATTGCTCAAGTCTTAGTTCATCTTCATAGAAATGATTATGTTGCTGCAGAAAGATGTGTGAGGGAAAGCTACAGGTAAGTCCACTTTGTGTCCTTTAATTTTACACTGAATATTTCACTAATATCGATCTATTTTGCTTGACGTAGTTCTTCCATAAATTTTTAACCTGCCATTCTGTTGACTTACAGTACAATAATAATGTTCTGTGGTGTGTGGCCATCAGGAATTTTTTTCACACATAACAAATTTAGCTGTAATGGCTACAGTGATTCTTCTTAACAAACCTAAAAAAAAAGTCATAAAGAGCTAGTTTTGTGTGACAGAGGAAATGAGATGGAAATCAGAAGTCCTTACCATGGCACAGGAGAAAATTTTGGTGTCAGTAATATGGGTTAGTGTTTAACCTTGGCAATTCTTCATTTCAACTTTCATTGGAACTTCAGTAGCCAAATCTTGAAACAATATGTTTTTACATAAATTATGTTTTTAGTGAAATGATCATATGTATAACTTAAATTTTCCTTTAGTTTTAGAGCTAATCTTTCAAGATCAGTCTTTAAATGTCTTGCTTATATTTTCCAAATTTCCAGCTTTATGTATAGAAACTCACGTCAGAATTTTTCTGTATGTAAAGTGGAGAAAGAGTTTATTGAGTAGTCAGGAAAAAAAAACTTTAAAATCTAATATTCTTGTTTTGTCTTGATTATAATTGTGGTCTTATTCTAGGCATGCAAACTAATATTGCTTAAAGTTTAATTTTTGTGGATATGATTAATGTACCTGGAGAAATGTAAGTGGTTATAGACAGTTTTGTGGAACAAGCAGTCTGTCATTCTTGAAAGCTGCTTGCCCTTTTGCTGTTAAATCAGTAGGATTTAAAGATAGAATAGTTAAGTGTCAAGTAGATTGCTTGCTCTAAATGAACTCTTAACTTCTTTCAGTATACCAGGATTTAATGGAAGTGAAGACTGTGCAGCACTAGAGCAACTTTTAGAAGGGTATGATCAGCAAGATCAGGATCAAGTTTCTGAAGTCTGTAATTCTCCACTCTTCAAATACATGGATAATGATGTAAGTAGACAGATCCTGTGGCTTTGTTTTTTTTAGGTTGAGGGGTTTTTTTTCCTGGTAGAGGAAAATAAGAAGAGCACAGTCTGTATGTTTATTGTGACTTGCTGTCATGCTGCCCTGTGGCTGTGAGCTTCCTGTATTCTTTTACTTTGTCTGCCAGTGATGGTGTTGCCTGCCTTTCAGATGGTGTGAAGGATCAGGTGAAAGAACATCTTGTTAGGGATTTGCTGAGTTTGTTTAATGAATTGACCAAAATTTAGTCCTCTTCTACTTGCTTCCCTAAGGGCCAGAACAGTTTGCTGCTTCTGCTTTTTCTCAGAAATACCATATAGCAGTTAAATGTGCATAAAAATGAAAAGAGCATGATGCCTATGGGATGGTATCATTGAGTGTCTTTTTCTGTTGCTTATTAGCAAGGTACTCATTCAGCAAAGATTTTGAATTTTGAACAAGTAGTTGTGTCTCTTTCTCTACCATTTTTTATTGTTGTGCAATTTGTAAATTGTAGGAAGTATAAGATAGGAAAGGTATGAAGTAAGGGAAACATCCATACCTGCCAAACCTTGTAACAGTATTGACTAATTTTACTTGGTTGAATAGTAAAAATTAACTTATTAGTCTTGCTGAAAGACACTTGTAAGACTTTACATGATCTAATACTAGGTAATGTATGAAGAGCTGCATACTGGAATGATTTCTTTTTTACATAAAGCTCGAACCAGAGAAGCTATAGGATGTGGCAAATTTATTCAATAATAAGCAGCATCAATATGGATCTTGTATCCCATTCTCAGAATGTTTGAGAGATGGAAAAATGAACCAATGATATGTTTATTCCAAGCTGGAAAAATATACCCTGAGAGCATCATCACTATGTTTTCTGTACTGAATGTTGCCTGCTTGTTTATTTGTGAGCATCAGTCAATTCTATGATAGTACAAATTAAACTTGCCTTGTCATTGTCAGTATGCCAAGCTTGGTCTTACCTTGGTGGTCCCAGGAGGTGGAATCAAGAAGAAATCACCAAATGCTACCCAAGACAAAGCCAGAGGACCAGCTGCAGCGGGCTCTAAAGCTGATGAGGAAGAGGATGAATATTCTGGTGGACTATGCTAGCTGCAGACTAGGTTGTCTTAAATATCTGACTGACTTGTGATGCTGAGCATATCCAAAGGTACCAGATTTACCAGAGCTTCATTGCAATTGTGATATGGGAATCCTAATATTAACTTGGCAGCTTCTGGGTGCAGTACAGGAGAAAAAGCATGATTGTACCCATCATCTTGAAACATCTTTGGACTTCATCTCTTACCTGGTAGGAGCTTCCTTAGGGCTCTGCCTTCAGCTGATGGGAAAAAATTGAGAAAAGTTTTACTAAAAGCACAGTTTAAAAGAACCCAAAACCTCAGAAGTACTGGAAGGAGAATGGTACAAAACTTTAAATGCTGGATTTCAACATCTGATACTTTTGGTCCCAGTAAGATGTTTGCAGTTGTTTTTTGGAGTTAGATCTAGGATCATTCATCTGGCTGTTTATCTCCTGTTTAAGACCATTTAAGGCAGACTGTGTCAGGCAGGATTTTAACTCATGTAAGCACTAGGGGGAGCATTCAGTTTGTTTTCAACATGTTTTTACTCCACCGAGGAATATTATTTTAATACCTTGTTCATTACAAGCCATATCCATATGAGTGGGGAAAACTCTAAGTGAACTAGATTGAAGTTATCTTGCAAGTTTAAAAATATACACTTGTCTTTCCTCATAAGAAATGTATTGACCTGAGATATTTGGAAATAAATGTGTCCATGGTGTTTGTAGTGTGCACCTTAGTAAAGGAAGGAGTGAACAACCATTCTTAGCAGTGTAGTTGAAGCATGCCATAACCAAAAAAAGAAATTGTAGTTAGCACGTAACATGCACTGAATAGAAACTTCTGAAGACAAATGCTTAACAAAACCTTAGGAGGAATGTTTCAGTGATATGTTTCAGTTCATGAGTTTCCTAGGTGTTTATTTGCTAATCAAGATGGTAGTTTATGAAGACATTTGATTCTTGAATGTTTTCAAAGCTTAGAACAGGTATCACCTATAAGCGGCATTTTTCAAACTAGCTCAGAATCCAAGGTAACCAAATTTTAATGCATCCTCTCTATTTTTATTTGATTTCAAGTCATCATGTGTTTTGCAAGTTCTTTAGTGTCTTAAATTTGTTTCACAATTTTATGCTTAACAGCTGTGAACTCTAAAAGTTGTGCCTGTGGTTTGTTTGTTCAGCAGGACCTAATCGAGGTCTACACTAGATTGACATCAAATCCAGCAGGGATTTCCATGTGATGCCCAAAGCTCAGTAAGCAAGAGACCAAAAGCACAGTGTTAAGTATTGGTAGAGTTTCTGCCATCTTAAGGAATTGAATGTCATCAAAAATACCAAGCATATGTCTGACAAAATTGTGTCAGGCATAATTGTGATGAAGGTTCAACTTTTAGAGGGCTAATGCTTTCTTTCCTTGGGGTGGATAGCACTCAGTAGCATTGAAATGGGAGCACAAACTGCAGCATAATTTGCAGGCAGGGCTGCTGTAGGAAGAGTCAAATTATTTACTTTAATGGCTGTTCAAAAACCAGTTTTGTCTCTTTTTCTTGTGTAATAATAACCATGGGTTTTAAAGCTATTTCAGATACACCTGTAGTTCTTCACTATCTGTAATTTTCCTTTGTTGTTGATGATGTATATAAAAGTTTTGGCTCTGTGAAATTTTAGGAAGTGAGTTCTTTTCTCTCAGAATGTTTGCAGATATACATGAAAGATGGCTTTGAAGACTTTCATGTCACCTCTGTTTTCAGTGTTGGAGCAACTCACTTCAGTTTACTCAAATTCTGCCTGCTAGATTTGTTAATCAAGTTGAACATACACTTCTTATGGGGAGTCTTTATCACAGGTGGAAAAAAATGCACACATAGGAGCCCAGGGAACACTAAGTAATTTTCTTCAAGCATTTCTTTTTCCTTCTAGTTCTGAAATCAGTTTTATTGTGTGACCCCAAGGAATCTGCTTTTTGTGTGTGTGAACAATTGCATATATCTGAAAAGATGAGGTGCACAAGAAACTGGGTGCTTCTGTGGAAGAATTTGCAGATTTATTTAAACTGTGCTTGTAACACTAACAGGCCCTTAAAATGAAAATTTATGCATTTAAAACATACTTTCCATATTGCCAAAGAAAAAAAGATGTGCAACACCGTCTTCCCCCCTCCCTCAAGTTGTTTTTTTGTTCTGTGCCAAGTGTGGAAAATCTGGGACAAAAGTGGCTGGTACTAAACATGTTAAGCTGCCATCGAATTGACATTTCTGATTCTTAGTAGTAGAATCTTAACCTTTAATTGCAATGTTGCTGCAAAGACCAAATCTGCAGAAATGGAAGCGTCTGAAAATAAGATGGTCTATTTTATATAACTTAGTCTCCTATTTTAGACAGTGAAAGTGTGTTAGGAATGTTTAACTGCCTTTTAGTAAATGTTTAACTATATAAGAAACTGTCTGTATATTATGTGTTAGTGTTTGTTTCTATCTTTCAAAGCAATTTGCACACTTCTGTAAATACCATTTAAGTGATCTAAAATGAAAAGGATAATATTTACAGCAAGAAAATTTCCAAAACCAGTGTTGACTGTAAGAAAAAAATTAAGTTAAATTATGCATGAAGGCTGAGCAATGGCCAATGCAATGTATATGTAAAATCAGAAGATTTCTAAATTATCTGTAACTTAATACTCAGATGATCAAGTGCAGTGAAACCTGTGCTTTACTTGTTCTTTTCGCAAATCTGTGGTGTGATAGAGTACAAAATGTGTTTGTAACAGCTCTACAGATGATGCTTCTTGAGAAGAGGCTGTGTGTTTCACCAACATGAAAAATAAAACTTGAAATTAAGGCACGTGTGGTAGCTTTCTGTGTTGTTGATCAGGTCCTGCTGAGGACCACAATTTGAAAATTAATGTTTATTTTGTCACTGGGATAGATTTTCAAAGTGGTTTTTCCTGTGAGAATACAAACTTGTCATTATTCAGTTGGATCCAATGGGGAGTTTGAAAAACAGCTAGGTTTCACACAATTGCGGGATGTGAATTCTGTAATTCTTGTAACCCTAGAAAAATTACCTTTTCTACTGTTTTGAAGTGAAACTTGCTGGAATATTTGAAGGCTGAAGAATCAGGCACTGAGGTTCTACAGTGTAATAGGAATTGTTCCTTAAATGCTGCAAATAAGCAGCTGTATAAAATTATAAGAACTAAGCTGCTCTCAGGGAAAAGAAAAAAGCCTTGTCATCTAGATTTATAATAAGTAATGAACTTTTTTGGATGCAGGAAATGGAAAAAAGAAGCGACCCCAACCTCTAAGACTAGTAGTGGTTATAAAATTGGAGGAAGTAGATGTAACTTTAGAGAGCAGCAGGGAACCACTTGGGATCTGTGGTTTGAGTCTGAGCAGGGACATTAATCTCTGAGTTAATGGTCTGTAGGAAGCCAGCATCCCCGGGAGCTGGGCTCATCTCCTCTGCCTCGGTACCTGTTGGAGAGGATGTGCACGAGTTTTATCTCTGACCACCTCCCGCAAGGCTGGCGGGTCTTTGTTTCAGAGCCGCTGCCGTTGCCCTTCCGCCGTGCTTTGCAGTGTAGCCTTCAGGCGGGAGCGGAGCGGCAGCTGCAGGGCTGCACGTACGTTTTGAGAACATGTGGCTGTGGTGATTCATCTGTGAGTCCGCTGGGAATAGTGGTAAGGAGCGTGGCCGGGCTGCAGTGCGCGCTGCCAGCATCTTCGCTGCTCTGCGACCGGTTCAGACTGCGCACCAGAAACCTTCCAATCCCAGAGTGACAGAAGCCGGCCCCAGCATGTGCAAAGTGAAAATGGGTTGCCTTCAGTTGCCACGCTTGTCTTTGGTTTATATTTAAATGCCTTTATTTTGCGTTGTTCCTAAGCTCCGCGCAAGCTGGCATGGATCTGTTCTCCCAAGAGCGTTGTTCCCTCTTAGCGCTAGATGGTGCCGCAGAGCCGGCACGGCCTTCCTCCGCTGCCGGGAGCCTCCGCTCCATGGCCAGAACAGCTTCTGCCTTTAAATACGCTCAGCTGGAGTATTGGTTTGGTTAGAAATACCCACACAGGGACCTGCTGCTGCTGCTGCTTCTTGTGGCTTGAAACACCTGCCTGAAGTCGTTGAAGTCAGCTTATGAAGACAGTTTAGGTGGTTGTGTTTCCACTTCCCTGAAAATGGGCCTGGGAAATCGGGTGATTAAGAGCCATGTTATGGACAGTGGGTGTGTGGGCAAATAAAACAGTAGCTAGTGTGCACTATAACCTGTTAAAAGAAATTTTCAACTCCAGGGCTGGCTGATTCTGCTACAACTGGCACTCTTATTGCAGCCACAAAATTTTATTAAATGCCTCGTGGACAGAAATCAACAAGTATAGGGGGCAGGGAAATGAACTGAAAATGGAGGGAGTGAGGAAGCTGGTCATCAGGCAATGGTAAGTTGACGGATGGAACAGAGAGCTCCTGCTGTAATTTGCTGAAAGGAGTTTGCTTTAAAAAACCATGCCACTTCGTGATTCATCCACAGAGGCAGGGAGGGAAGGATGAGGACTGGCATGACTGTTCTCTCCATGCTGGGAAGAGGTTCTGCTGCTGTGTTCCGTGGAGGCAGTATGAACACAGACACATTACATCCTTTGCCTGTCACTAACTGACTGGAATTCAGGAATGAAAGGTAAAAACTTTATAGCAGACAGGGACTTCTTTGTGAGTGAAGCTGACAACTTTCAAGCCAATGCTTGCTGTGCTGCACTTCTCAACAAATGTCCCAGAGTAATTGTGTTGGTAATAATATAGCAGAGAATTCATGAAGTGTAAAGACCTATGGTACCCCATGTGTTTTATGGGTGCCAACTATTTTATTTAATTGACCACGATCCAGTAACTTTCTGGCTCCTCTCTTGTGTCAATGTATGATTTTCCAGGCTGAGTAACTGGAGAAACAATGAGGATCCTCTCAGCTGCACTGCAGCCCAGAGCACAGGTTAGGTGTGTAAGGAGTGAGTGATTAAAACTGGGTGGACTTGGAGGGTAAGGCAGCTCTGTAGCAACACCAACTGAATAAAATACTTCAAAGCTTTAGTAACAAAGCTGTAGAAAAAGTGGTATATTTAAAAATTCTTCTTTAAGTAAGGCATGATCTGGTAACTTCTGCTGCTGCCTAATGTTTATCTTCCCAAACTTACCAGATACTGCATCTCATGGGAACTCCTGAGAAGTAGTTGTCTTAGAAACACCAGCAGAGTTATTTCTCACCACTTTGAAATACTTCAGTCTAATCCTGATGCAAGACATGAGTTTGGTGACAGGCCCTGCTGCTGAGAAACATTGGAAAGTGAAAGAAAACACCCTTGTTTTCTGTTGATTCAGGTTTTTTTTTTCTTTTAGCTCTTAATATCCTCTAATAAAAGTTTTTTTTTCCCTTTGTAGCTCATGCATGTTAGTCTGGAATCTGAAATTCAAATAGCTGTTTTTCTGTACCTGTCTTCCTGCAGCCATTAGGGAGCAAAAGATTTCTTGTGACTGAGATGGGGACGGGGGAAATCAAGAAAGAATGCATGTGACTGCACACTCTAGTCACCTTTTGGTTGTGGGTGTGCTAACACAGAACTAGTTGTGATCTCTTTGTGGATAGGCTGTTAAATGGCTTCACATCTATGTGATTTTCCTACCTTTTTTTTTGGCTGGAGATGCCATGATGGTGGTGGAACAGGTGTGAACGCCTCATGGCCAAACAAAATCTGATATTAATGGCATGCAACCAAAGTAGTTAATGAAAGTAGCAGCCTGAATGCACACACATGCTATATGCTTATCCCTACTTGTGTTTTTAATATGATAATTTTTGTTTTAGAACATCATGGATATCTAGAACAGGAACCATATTTGAGAAGTAGTGTTTCTTCACAAGACTGAAGTGAAGTAATGGGATGAATTGAAATTTCCTATAATTTGGGGTATGCATTAATTGCTTCAACACTTTCAGGGAAGTTTCCATTTCCAGGGTAAATGCCTATCTGTTTTGCAGGAAACAGATATGGGGAAACATTCTGCATCTGTGATCACTCCACTGGACTTTGAAATAATTTGTTAAAAATGTAGGGTGTGGAATTCAGAGTAATTTTTTTCAGGGTATTTCAGGAATAGTGCCTGCTGGGTTTTCCCCTTCTGAGTTTTTATTGTGGATAATTCCACAGGTGACTGTATGTATTGTATTGCTATAATAAAAACATGGGCCACTTTTAAATAAAGATCCTGCAGCTACTAGGACTTTGATCTTTGTGAACCAGAATATGGGAGATGTTAATCAATGGATTCACTATGACTGAAGTATAGAAAGAGACTAGGAGGCAAAGTGTGACAGAAAGGAGTGAAATTAGAGAGAAGAAACCAAGGAGGATTCCAGCCTAGTGCTGAGTACTTAGGCCCTCTTATGATTTCCTGATCATAGCCATGAAGAAGGGTGAATGAACAGCTGGAGACATAATATGTTGTTTGACAAATAACAGCAAGATGAATCACACATCTGAAAGCTTGTGTAAATCACAGAAGTCACCATTTTTGTCTGACACTCAAAGGTATTTTGAGCATAATTCTGGTGCAATGCAGCAGGGGAGAGCATTTTTTTATGACGTCTCTTCAAGTAATGTCAAATTTATACTATTCTGTTCTAATGCATTTATTCAGTGGCATTTCCAGATGCACAGCAACTGAACAGTGAGTGTAATAAAGGGGATCCTGTTGGCCAAATTGCTTCCTTTTCAGGTGTGTGCATTTTGTCTTTGCTGCAGGAGCAGGAGTGTTCCTCAAAGGCTTTGCTGTATGTCGCTTTCTGGTGGGATTGTTTTGTTTTTAGGGGGTTTTGGGGTTTTCTGTTTGGGCTTATCTTATTTTTTTTTTCCAATTTACTCTGAAGAAAAAACAAACCTTTGCTTTGGGTGGATATTCCAGTATGTTTTCACCCTTTTGACCATTTTTTCATGGGTTCTCAGCACCTTATTAAAATCATTGCATTTTAATTGATAGTGCTAAACTTGGTTTGTGTTCCTTGGAGAGAAACAGTAGTACAGTTAATGTACTATCATGGATCTGGAGCAGATGGAAAACTCCTGGTCTCTGTCAGGAATCCAGGATATGCTGTGTTGGTGGCAGAAAGGCTGGCGTTTTGTTGCTGTTTTCCATTTTTATCTTTGACCAAATATAAATAACGGGTGAATATGACACAAAATCATTGGATTTAGGCCATGTCCATGTTGAGAGTTGTGGTAGATAAAATGAGGGCTTGAATTTAAAATGTACAAACTATTTTTCACCCTAAAGATTACTTTTAGGGGCTCTCATTCGTCACTAAACCCTTTTTCTTTTGAGTGTGGAATTAATACTTTAAGTTAACTGTGGTGTGGCTCACTAATGTAGCACATGCTATATGATATGGAATTCCAGCATCTTGAGACAGTTGGGTTAAAAGTGAATTAATTGCTTAAAACAGGAATGCTATGTTTCTTGTTCAGTCTTCTAAGTTATTTCTGTGTAGTTATTTGTGTCTTTGGCTCTCTTCCCAATTTTCCTAAACTTCATTTCTAAGAAGTGTTTAAAGCCGTTGATATTTCTGATGTCTGTATGAATGGTTGGAAATATCTGGCAGTGATTTTCTCTTCAGACAAAGATTTAAGTTACTCCTGGACAGCTGTGGTATATTTTTGTTCACCTCGTCAATCTCTATATTACGTTTGTCCCTGTGGCTCACTTTGTTTAAGGGATGCCACGTTACATATCAACGTGTGAGTCAGACTGTCTTGCTTCATGGCTTTCAAAGTGTTCTGGGCTTTTTTTTTTGATGGATGACTGGCAGCCTGTGGACCTTTGGCAAACTCTGACAGTCAGGCTGTAATCAAATTATTTGGAGCAGAAGTCTAAGATGATTCTTGATTATAATCTTGTTTCTGCTGGTTGAGCTCTTTAATATAAATGTCTCAATGTTAGGAGGGACAGGTTCCATGAAGAGCCTGGAAGCTGCACATCCCGTGTGCACTGGAGTGAAAAGAGTCAAAGGTGAAACTTCTGTAACCAGCAGGAGAGGATAAAATACTGAGATAGTCTGTACACAGATCTGTCCACACCCATGAGTGCATAAAGGAAATCACCTTCAGGAAAGGACAAGAAGTGACTAAAATAAGGAATTTTATTCCTTCAGTGATGCAGTTTGTTTTGTTTTGTTTTGTTTTGTTTTTTTTAAATAACTATGCGTGGTTCTGTAGCCAATGTTGCAATCACAGAGCTAGAAGCAAATTCTGAACTGTAGTTCCAGATCTGGATCATCAATTGAACGTCCCTGGAGCTCAGTGTGGGAGATAAGTTGGAATCCAGTGTTCTCCAACTGCACATTAGGCAGTAAACTCTCTCTGTCTTTCTCTCTCTCCCTCTCCTGTTAATGTATTTGCCTACAGACAGAATACAGCAGATCCTCAGCCGTGTGCAAGGTGCACTGCCTTGAGGCAGCCAATTGTACCCATGGGCCAAAATTCCTGCAGGGAAGGATTGCAAACTTCTGGCTTTCCACCCATTATCCCAGACAGGCCTCCATGGCAGTCAAGGGCTGGACTGAGATTCCTGTATGTTTTTACCAGTCACAGACTCCCTCTCCTGGGGGAAAGGTACTCACTCTCTTCTCTCAGGGTTTCTAAACGCTGGATCGTGCTTGCCAAGGCACTGAGTGGAAGAGACAAGTGGACATGGAGATTGAGGCCAAGGATGAGTTGGAGGTTGAAACAATATCTACCATTTGTCAAGGTCATTAATTTCCAGGCAAATGGTCTTTGAGCTTCTTGGGACTGTTTGAGTTATTACTGAAATGCAGCAGTTTACAGAGCTGAAGGATCCCCAACATAACAGTATGCAGAAACCCCATGATGCAATAATATGAAAAATAGTTCTCTCTAAATACTACTACTCTGTGGATTTAAAAAAGGAATTTGATGTTGTGTAGACTAATTGCTAGACTGATTAGCCTTCCATCATCACTTCTGGTTCTGCTAAGTGCCTTGGTTCAGCTTTTCTCTCCTGTCATGAGAATTTATTGTCACATATTGTGGTCATAGCTGTGTTACACCCAGTGATCCTATACTGGCTTGCTCTCCTTGTGTTCATTACATAGAAATTGCCATGTTTCATTCTGCTGGTTTAACAGATTGCTAATTAGACAGTTCCTATGCAGTAATGCCAGGTAGGAATAAATCTACCAGACAGTAATGTTGCTATAACTCTGCATTTATAGTGAGTGGGTAACCTCAGGTCAACAGCATTCGTATTCTGCATTTAGCAAAACCAAGGCTGAATGAAGAGTTCTGGAAAGGTGTAAACACATCTGAAGTACTTTCAGAAATATGAAAAAACTCTGAACATAATGCATTGAAAGCTTAAGCACAATCTGATATACTGTCTATTACTGTCAGTCCTTAATTGCTGACATTAAAATACTCATAAGACCTGGAGTCTGACATTTTTTGGCTTCCTTCCCTCCCTTCCTCCTTCCCTTGCCCCTGTCCTCAAAAAAAGAAGAAAAAAAAAAAAGTGCAGTAGTTCTCTACTTTATAAGACAATCTCATAAATTACCATCATGGAGTTAGATTTCCAGCTGCCCATGACCTGCTGGGTATTGGTTGAAAAAAAAAAAAAGAAAATGCTAAGAGTTTCACATTTTAATGTGAATTATTCTCCATCCTACAGTTTGAAGTGGATTGATAATTCCCCAGTTGAAAATATTTTCCTCTTTCATTCCAGGAGTAGTAACATTAGCCTATTCCCAGGGAACCTGTCATCCAAAATACAGATAGTATTGGAGATATAATTGGAGAGAAGAGCTGGCAAGTTGCCCATAATTTCAAAATGTTATTGTTCTCTGATCACCACATTAAAAGGAAGCCAAGTTCATTTCATGTGTGACTTACTAACCAATAATGGAGTTAATTTTAATGGGGAGCATTTGAAAAACTGTTCAGCGAATGCTGGAGTTGATGTTGTGTTTTCAGTGTTAGGAAGAGTAGGAAAACACACACACATTGCTGCCCCAAGGGCAGAACTTTCTGTGAACCTGCAACCCAAAGCTGTGCAGCACAGGAGAACTAACTTGTACCTCATACCCATGTAACAGAAAGGATGCTTTTCAGCAATAATCTTGCTTCTGCCTTTGCTTTTTATCCTGGTTCATTTAGTTTCATCTTCTGAGACATTTATTTATAATGTTTTAGGTTCTTTAAACTGGGAGTGATGGTTGAGAAGCAATCCAGCCAGAATGAGGACAGTGCAGCTAGGGACACTGAGTCTCCTCCAGACTTTCTGTGTTGAGGTGAAAGAAGCACCATTCGTTTTAATGTTTCTACTTCTTCAGGTTAAGCTGCAAATAATGGACAAATGATAACACACAGAAACAGGGAGATAATGCTCTGGTGGCTTCTCTGAGTATAAAATATGGGACTGAATGGTCCTTGTCTTTTGCTCACCCACTTCATCTCACTTCTCTTCATCCCCTGGAAGGAGATACAGAATGAAATCAAGGCAGAGTATTGTGAGAAACTCAGCTTATACGGGGCAGCTGAAGAAGTCAAGCATCTGATAGTAATTGGTTAGTAAATTAAATTTTAACAACCTAGAGGTTGCATGCAGTCCAGTCCTGCTCCCTTAATATAAATCACTCAGATTTTCAAATATGAAACACATGTTTTCTGTCTGACCTTGTCTTTTATGGAGCAGTGGAGATTGCAAACACAGATGCTCAGGTTTGTCTGCTTTCTTGGCCGCCGTGGCCATAAATGGCAGCTTTGCTCTCGGAGCACACGTGACGTTGACATTGCTCCACACACTGGAGAACAGATATGGCCACAGGCAATAAAGCCAAGCTGGATGCTGTTCAAACAGTTCAGCTCCCTTTAGGCCCTGTTCACCCAGGGCGGGACTATGACCTCGTTCCTCAGGCCTGGCCTCTCTCCCTTTCCTTGCCTGGGAATGAAGGGGATGCCAGCTGCCCCTGTGGCATGGCTGACAGCAGAGGGCTGGCAGTCACCTGCTGTCTCTGCCTGCAGCAAAATGCAGGTTTTACCCCTTTCCTAGCTGTTCTGGCTTAAGCCCAACAGCCATGGAGCACTCTGGCTCAATTGATCCCTGATGGTTTTCCCCAAGTTTGTCACCAATTCTCACCCTTCTCCCAGAGGTGTTCAGTGGACCTGCCCAGTCAGTTTTCCCTTTGAGGGCTAAATACATTGTACTGTTATTCCCCAGGAGGAAGCTGGGGCTCCCTGCATACCATTGCTTCCCTCTTTCTCATCAGAAGGACATGTCCCAGTCTGACACCTAATTTTTAGCACTGCTATTCTGGAGCTGAAGGGGAAGCTGCATATTTAAAGCTTCAGATCTGCTCTGACTACAGTCAGTGGGAATTTTCCTATGTAGGTGCTAAGTATTATTCAGTGTAAGCAAAACTTGGCCCGTTAGTTTTAGATTTTTTTTTTCCATTGTAAGTCAAATCCTCTCTTTAATTTTTGCTTGAAATCTTTCCTCCTAGAGGGGAATTTGCTGTAGCTGTAACATTGCCATGAAGTATTCCAGCCACGAGAGGTTGAAAACAGTTTTCTTCCTTTCTAGATGTTTTTTGAGGAGTCTGACTTGGCCTAAGACCTCTGTTATTTATTGATGACCTATAGAGTGATGTTGCTGGTTTTTGGGAGAACAAGCTGATTTGGTCCGGAGGCCAGCAGCTTTGTAGTCTGAAGGGTTAACAAAAGCTTCTAATGAAAGCATGTGCTTTAATGCCCACGTATCACTGCTCCCTAGGGCTTAATGGGACAGCTTGAAAAAATAAAGTCCTGTGCCTGAACTTCCTTGTACCACCAAAATAAAGCAAGCCTTGGCTTCAGGGAAGCTGGGCAGTGCCTTTCCTCAGCAGTGTTACAGCACTAGGACGGGGCACTTTGGGACTCTCCTTCAAGGAAATGACATTAGACCACCCCATCCTCAGTCACACTGTCCCATCAGTCTGTTGGTGATCTGTAAGACCCTCTGCTGGAGTCTGGGAGAGGAAATAGAGGCAATGGGGATGAAAGGAAAAAGAAGCAGAGAATTGAAAATGTGCGGAGGCCAAAGGCTGGAGCAGGACCATCATTTCAACCTTTTGCTTTGAGGAAACAACACAAATATTCCCTGAGAACTCCTGTTGCCTCCTGTCCACAGCTGTGAACAGGACAGGACAGTAAAGACATGTCAGTGGGATGAAACAGTCAGTACCAAGGTTCACACTGACACCCTGTGTGATTTGGGTATTTTGCCATGATCAAGCTCTAGTCTGGTCCTGTGCTTCATCTTTTGAACTTTTCTATGACCCTCCCATCACATCTCTTCCCCAGAAGGAAAAGGGCTGAAGGCAAAAGAAATCTGCATTTTACTACAAAGAGGAGTCCCCAGAGAGCCCTGTGATACCTTTACACTAAGAGACATTTAACAAGATTTTCTTCTAAAAGTATTTCATAGACGTATTATATCTGGAGAATTGCTTTGGGATGGGAGGAAATCCTTTAAAGCACTTTGGTTTAGTTGCATGAAAGGCTTTAGTCATGTGACCAACAGTACAGTCTGTAGTTCTGCTTTGCTTTGGATGTTCACTGAAGAGCTTATATCTTAGTTATGTTACATATCTTTAAATCTTGCTGATTACTTGAAGTGTGTGAATCTGCCTTTGTGCAGACTTCTGTCAGCAGCCTTATATGCTTTCAATGCCTGCTTTCTTGTACAGGCTCTTCAGCTTTTTTTTTTTTGTGTGTGTGTGTATGTCTAGTAATGGCTTTTTTCTTATTTTTAAAGGCTAGAGTTCTAATTTCCAAGCTGATAAAGTCCTTATCAAAGTTAAATGAGCCTTTAGAATAGTCAAGTATTAGTATATATAAATTATTATAGTAAAGGTGGAAATTAGGTTTGCACCTACTGAAAATTCTTATTGTGAATTTCTTAGCATAACATTCCTGCACTAGCCACTTAATAAAGACAGTATATGCTTATATCATTAATGTAACTTCCAATGTAAGAAGCCTTTTCCACCCATTGTAGGGACATGATTATTCAGTCATATCTATTAGAGGGCTACAGTGCATATAGATTGTAATTTCATGTGGGAAGCTAAATTGATGTACTTTATTCTCCTGAATAACAGGCTTTTTTAGTTGTTTGTTTTAGGCTTTTAAACCTGAAGATGTTAGTCACTAATGCCTATTATTGTAAAAACTAAAAGCTAAAGCTTCTGTATGAATTGCTGTTTGTTGTCAAACTCCTGCATTTCAGTATCGTTTCAATTTGTGTGTTGTTACTATCTGGATGTGGTTTGTAGTTCTGCATTAATTTAAAGTAATAACACTAGAGTGGTTTGTTTAGGGTTTGGGGGTTTTTTCCCCCGTTTTCCTCTGAGGGAAAAAGTGTTAACAGCAGTCTTGGTTATGATGGCAGCACACTCTAGTGAAATTCCCATTTGCAGTGATGTTTGCAACCAAGTATTCTTTTATCCTATATTGTGCAGAGCCACCAGGCTAATGAAAACAGACCTGCAATCCATCAGTTTTGAGCTGTACTGCAGCCTCACACTATTGCACAGGCTGGCTTCATCACCCTGCTTCAGCTGTTTTCTTTTAATCCAAGCATTATATTCTTGTATTCAGCAAGCAAGCTTTTCCTAGCAGCTGCAGTGCCTCCTGTTAAACCTGAGGCCAGCTGGAAAGCTGGCTGTTGTTCTTGCTTGGTCTGAGACTGCACTGAGGTGATCTGCACTGTGTTTGGTTGTAGAGGTGTCATAGGAGCTCCATCTGTCTCCAGCTGGATTATAGAGTAGGGCTGAACCATCCTGGGGAAGAGACCATGATGCCTTTCATGGCACATATTAGTAGCTGTTTCTTTGCACTGACTGACAGGGAAGAAGGGGAACAGGTCTGAGGGGAGATTTTGGAGCCTTGCCTTTGAGCAGGGTCCTTGTTCCTGCTTTGTGGCCACCAGAAGATATCGGGCTGGGACTCCAGGCAGAGATGGCTGTACACAAGCTTGTGAAGTTGGCCTTGGAGACTGAATGTTTGGTGTGAAGAATGAGTGATCTCTGTGTCTCTGTGGTATCTGCAGCTTTTGGAAAAGGTGGCAAATGTGGGACTCTGTATGCTTGCAATCTCTCAGTGCATTACCTGGATCTTGCTTTGCTGGTCTGGGTAGAACCAGCTGTTTGCTAACTGCTGCTGACACGAGTCACTGGAGCAGGGGGACTGCTCTAAAATGCTCCTGTTTGGGATTCTCCCAATAAAAGAGGCCAGCTACCGGGTAGACTCAGCCCACCCATGATATTCTCAAATATCTCCTAAGCAATGTGCCTTGAGGGAACATCTGAAATTAGTTTCTTTTGATCACAAATCACTTAAAGGTCTGCTTTTGCTGAAAAAAATCCCGTACTGTAAACCTCCTAATGTAACAAATCTATGCACAATATCTATGCAATGCTTATGGTTATATGTAAAATATACAAATATATGCATTGCATTAGGTGAGACACAATTATTTAATGCAGCATCACTCATATATGCCGCGAGATGACACATATGAGGAAGTTTTAAATGCGTTTTTTCCAGCTGTGCTACATGGCTGTGAATCTTTGTGTTTCCTGGTGGCTACATACAGGATCTATTGGGAGAGATTGCACAGACTCTACTACAAAGGCAACTATTTGGAGGGGGATTTCACTGCTGAAGGCTCCCATATTGTTGCCTTTTTTTCTTAATTAAGACTGCTGTTAACACTTCTTCCCTCAGAAGTGATATTTAAGTCTGAAGTGACATTTCCCCCACTACCCCTCCAATTTATCTGAGAGTACAAAATTCCTTCAGCAAATGTTGTGGTTTTCTCCTGTAAGCACCTTGAGGCCCAGCAAGTTGCTTATGGCCACAGCTGAGCTGGGATCAGCCATCCTGCTGTGACAGCAGCAAATTCCACTAGCCATCCAAGTGCTCTTCTCTCTATGTTGTATAATTATTCATCTGCCTAAATTTATATGTATTTTTCCCTGTTTTTCAAGCCCCTGGGGAATTATGGGGTTAAATTTTATTTAATGTCAATCCAATTGTCTGAAACTTCTTTGAGTGTGAACTGGGGAGTCCCTGGGAGAGGGCTGGAAGACTTCCAAACTCATAAGACCTGCAGACCTTAGGGAGTTCAGGCAAGAAGTTTTTCATTGTGTATTTCTTTGCCAGATCAGCTCTAAAGCAGACTAGAGATCCTTGTGATGAAAGCTGAAGAAGGCTGAATGGTAAAGAAAATATAACAGCTGCTGGAATGTGCAAATGTGCAGTCAAAGCTGTACATGACAGCAAAAAGATCCAAAATACAGAAGTTCATAGGCTAAAACTCACTGAAATATCAGTTACTGGACTGTACAATGTAACTTCTTTGGATGAGCTTGTATATTCAACTACCTGAAAGAAGGTTATCATGAGGTGGGTGTCAGTCTTTTCTCTCATGGATAACAAGTGATAGGAGAAGAGGAAACAGTCTCGAGTCGTGCCAGGGAAAGCTTAGGTTGTATAATATGAAAAATTTCTCCACTTAACGGGTTGTGAGGCATTGGAATTGGATGCCCAAGGATGTGGTGGAGTCATCATCCCTAGAAGTGTTTAAACAATGGGTGGATATGGCCCTTGGGGACATGGTTTACTAGTGGACTTGGCAGTGCTGGGTTCATGGTTGGAGCTGATGATAGTAAAGGTGTTTTCCAAACTAGCCTGTTCTATGATTCTATGATAGGACTGCAAAAACTAAATCTCTTTATAACCTTTTCAAATCTGCATTCAGTTGTTGCCTTTCAGAAGTACTGGTTTGTGCCATTGCCTTCTGATCTTAGCTGATTCCAGTCCTCCTTCTTTGCCTTTCCTTTTGTCTCATGCTGCCATTGATTTGTATATTTTAGAGAAAGGTCTAGCTGGTGCTTGAATCCCTTTTCTTCTGTTTTCCCTACAAGATGATGCCAGTCACTTCATACAGGCATTGGGCTAACCTGTTCAGCTGGCTTTAGCTAGAACCAGCTCCACTATTTCACCTTCACATGAGCCTTACTGATCTTGTTTATGTTACTCAGAGCATGACATCTGCAAATAAACAATTTGCTAGGAGTGAGCACAGAGACTTGGCTGTACAAACTTGTTGGCTCTGAAAGTCAGCCCTAAAGTTAAGTAAACCAGGAGAATGGGCAGCTAACTTCCTCTACTAGCCCTGGAAAAATACTTGCCCAAAAAGGAGATCTGGGCATCTCTTCTCAGTCACAGTCTTTTTGTTAAGGTCCTAGAAATCCAGGGAGTTGTTTCTAACTCAGCTGGGTGATTGCTGGGATCCACTTAAAAATAAACCAACACATCATCCAGCAATGTCTACTTTCCCTGTTGCTTGCTCATTCCTTTTTTGGGGAGTTACCTATCTTCAGAATTCTGAGGATCTACTTTTGCCTTTGTTTTTGCAATACCTCCAGAAATAATATGCTTCCCTCTGTAAATTACATTTAATTATTCTATCAAGGTTACTTTAAGAGTATGCAGCAATCACAGGTAAAATCCATATTCCCTTTTCCGTCTGCCTCCCTCTAAGATCTCCTGCTTGTTCAGTTAGGCAAGTTGATCTCTGGGAGTCTGGAGACGCTGGTGAGGTATCTGCCTCCCAGCAAGAGACAGACAGCTTTACCTAGGCAGAGATCTGCTTACCTTGAAATGTTACCTCTTCATTTCACTTGTAATTCAGCAGTGCAGAGGTAATTTCTGCCTTGTGTTACTGAAGAAGCAGAGCAGAAAGGTTGTTTTGCATGACTCACATATTCCACATTTTCTGTAAACTTTATTTTCTGTGTGACATTTTCCTGGTGCAATGAAATCAGTGCTTACCTGATGCAATTTTTTTTGTCCCACTGGTGCAAAGCTGTAAAGACAATCTAACCTTCAACAACTCAGGCTCAGCCACTGCTGCAGCACATGGTATTTATAATCCTACCACTTGATTAGGTGCTGAATGGTGTCTGGAGAGACATATGTGATAATTCAGTTAACTTGAGTGGCTCTGTTTGAAAAAAGAGAAAAAACTAACTAATGAAAAAAAAAGAGAGAGAAATGACATCATGGACCTGTTCTCTAAAATCCATTTCTGTTCAGGGACTTGCACCTGTGTTAGATTCTTTAAGTATGCAGCCTTCAAGCTTTTAAACCATGTGTTGGGGATCAGTGCCATAACAGCCTCCAAAGAATTTTTTACGAGTCTTGATCTTGCTTTTGACAGGCACTGCTGATCTGAAGATGTGAAGAGAGAGGCAATTCTTGATGTGCTGTGCTATTCTGTGATCTGCGTAATTACACTTCATTTGCCCTCCCCGTGTCTGTTCTGAGGATGCTCATGTGCTTCTCGCAGTAACGCCGTGTCTAAATGCTCAGGCGAGGGCCATGGCAGGAGGGTCGCTGCTCTGGCTGCCCTGGCAGTGCTGAGGAGCGGCGTGGGGATGGAGGAGGCTCCTGGAAGGGAGCAGGAGGCAGTTTCCCTGCTGGCAGCCCCCTCCCCGCTCGGCCGCCCACGCCGTCATGTCTAGACTGCCGCCCTGCACGGGCAAGGACTGAGCTCAGCCCTTTCAAGTCAAGGAAAGCTCCCGTTGAGGGAATTTCGCTTCACAGACAAATGTGGGCTTAAGCATCCAGTGGGTTTCTAAGCACTTTCTGTCCCCAGGCTCTCCGTGCCTGCGTTTTGCTGGCTGCAGGCCCTGAGCGGGTCAGTGCTTTGGGACATTACTGCTACTGGCTGGCAGCTGGACAACTTGTGTCTCGTCAAGAAATTTCACTGCCATTTCAGACCTGGTTTTGTTCTGACCCGGGGTGAGACTCACTGCTCCGAAGAGTTTTATGGGACAGGCATGCCATAAAAAGTTGAAAGCCAAAAATAATTTTTCCCCCCTCCCTCTTTTCACCTCCTACCTTCCAAGCCAATATTCACGAAGGGCGGGGAAAGGAAGGGAGAGGCATGAGAAGACTCAGAAAGAGCAGTGCCTGTAAAATTTTTGGGGTGGGCTGCAGTGTCTGCTTTGGTTGCTGAGTCCTGAAGCATTTCCTCAGTAATAAAGTTTGACCCCAAGGTTGTTTTTGACAGAACTGTAACTCCTTTTCAAAACCGCCCTCAAATATTTTATCAGCTGTAATAAGCATGTGGACAGATTGAAGAAGTAATAGCTACATCCTAAATGCAAACAGCACTCTCCATGGGAATAAAGTTTGAAGAAATAACACTTCCCCAGGAGATGGTGATGGTGTGTTGCAGATGTGTTTAAAAACAGAGTCTGATGCAGTCAGGGAGAGGGAAGTTAAGTAGCATTGTTTTGCAACAAGATGCTGGACTTGAGTGTCTCTAACAACAGAGATCCCCCAAGTTTCTTTATCCCTTGTAGTTAAAAAATATTTCTCGTAACTAATGGGAGTCTGTGTTGGGACTTGTGTCTGCTGCCTCTTGTTCCATCACAGTGCACCTTGGAGAAGAATCTGGCTCAGTCATCTCCAAAGCCACTTATGAGTCAGTGAAAGATGGGAACTCCCTTTAAGCACCCCAAGTCTCTGTGCCTATTCTTGTTTGTTTCCTGACACTGTTTAGTGTTTTATATTGCTTCCAGAGACTAGGTCTGGGGTGAGGAAACAGCATTAAATGTAGGTTTGCCCCACAAGCTGCATCCCAGTGAGGAGCATGGGGAATGCCAGAATTGGAAGGAGAGCTTGTGGGAGGAAGGGTGTCATGGGGAGAGTGTGGAGACTCCTGTTTTAAACCTTTGGATTGATCAACATAAACATTTCCTATGGCTTGGAATTGAATGGCATTTAATCTGGATAGTAAAAGTCTGGAAGGTCATGTTAGTGATCACTTCTGGAAGGAGTCAGATTTTATGCTTTATAAAATGTCCCTAATAAATGCAGTACAGTCGTGTCTCATAGCCACACTTTCTGTAGAGAGCTTTTTTTCCCCTGGTGTGTATGTTTTTCAGAAAGTGTGCATGATGGAGGGCCAGGTGTACAATAGTGCACCAGCAGAAATGGTTTACTCACTGACTACAATGGCTCAGTGTGGTCTTTAATCCCTTTTTTAACTATTTCTGTGCAGCTGCAGGAGGTGCTTCTCTGGAGAGGGCATATAATTGTGCAGCAGATGCTGGGAACTCTGCTAATCTTGTTTGCTGACTGGTAACTGTGAGAGAGGGTGATGGTAAAGGGGTACTTTGCAGAAAAAAAAAAAAAAAAAGAAAACTTGAGTGGTATTATGCTTGACATCCAAACCAATTCTCTTCTGGTTTTATATGAAAATTGCATGTAAGTAATGGTTGCTTTGGGAATCCATATTTCGGATTTGTTGACTTCTGCCAGTCTAATTTCTCAATCTGATGATTCCATTATATGTACAAATTGAATGAGGCTATAAAAACCTGCAAGCAAATGTTCTAATTGTTACATCAACAACATAAGCATGTATGGATGGCTTTTTAAATGGCGTGAAGGACTGAATCTGGTAGTGTCTGCCTTTGTGAAAGTCAGGAGCACCAGGACAGAGATATGCCTTCTGTCAGTCTCAGGGCCTTTGTGGTGGTGATGCTGCTGCCACAGCAAAGCTGTGTACCACCCTTTCCTGCACAGGGTCTGTAGGGTTAAAAAAGGACAGGTGCAGTGTAGAGACCTTGTCAGCTACGTGTAGGTGACTCTGCGATTTTACCTCTAAAAGTCATCCCTGATTCACCCTCTCTAAAGCTCTCACCCCTCTAATTTACTCTTTACTGCTGCCTCTTTTTTGTGGGGCTTATGTGAGTTAGGGGTTATACAGGCAAAAAAAAGGGTGGTTTTCATCTGTAGGTTAAACTCAGCTGTGGTGCATGGGAAGCAGGTTTTTGAAAGTCATAAACTAGAGTGTTGGCTCAGGCTGAACCATAGTGTCTGAATCTTGGTGAAGTGCAGCCAAATCTTGCTGTTGATTAGGAGCAACAGTCCTTGATCTATTTTGATCCATCCTGATAGGTTTCATAAGTAAAACTGATGAGGAAAAAAAAAAAGGTCCAGTTCCTTGTCAGCAGCAAGATGCAGTGCACTGAGAGCTGGCTAAACTCTCTGCTTTGTGGACCTTCCAGATGAATTTGTAATAGTGAAGGAGAAATGGTTGTGGAAGTAGGTGTTGCCAGGTGAAACAGAAAACACATTTCTGTAAACACTACTGGTTGCATTTGATTTTTTTTTCTCAGACTTAAAACTGGTGGTTTTCCTTTCACAATCCCTCATGTCTGGTCACCCTTGCATCATTTTTCCATATTACCTGTTGCCATAATATTCCAGAAATGATGCCAATGTGATTTGAGATGAATGGAATCGCACATTGCTGTGTGTTTACCTTTAAGTTGGACAATGAGAATATAATGGAAAACTGCACCAGATGTCTAAAACTAGCAGGGCTGAGAAGTGTATCTGGGTGAATATATTCATATGCACAGTTTTCAGTCTATCCTTTAGCTCTCTCATTTAATACTTGGGCCCCTTGCATGGTCAGCGGAGAGAGATGCCCCAGTTCAGGGTATGCATGATTTTCTCCTTTTTCATGCATGTTCTTCTTCCCCCTCAACCATATAGGAAGCGTAAAACTAAGTATTTAATCATTTTTCTGTGCTACTGCCAAACAACTAAAGCTTCTATTCAAAAAGTGACCATTAGAATATATGTGTGCATGTGTGTTTTTCTTTTATCTTCCAGATACCATGTTGAACTGCAGCCCCAAATGCAAGCAAAATGAAAGCTTACAACTGTTTATATATTGACTAATTCTGGTGCCTGACTAATAAGGAAAAACTTCAAAATTGGTACATCCTCTACAGATTCCTTTTAGAGAAGTTAATTTCTCTGTCTGTTTCATTGCACTTATTCAGCTCCTGACCTGCAAGGCAGAAAAGCCCTTTCCTGAGTCATTGAGTCCCAGGACAGGTTGGCCACTTTTTTGGTTGGTTGTGTAGACAGCCTTCCTTCCCCAAATCCTTTCATCCATATTCCTGTAATTCACATTCTTGTAGCTGGAAGTGAAGGAAACCTCAGTGAGCTGTGCTGAGCTGCAGGGAAATGCTCCAATGTATCCCTCAGAGGCTGCTGGCTGGGAAGATCCCCTTTTCACTGCTCTGCATGCCCTGCTCTTTACTTCATGTCAAGGAGCTTGAGCTCATTGCATGGGTATCAACAAGTCTGGCCACAGGAAAAAAGGACTCTGCCTTGGATTTCAGGTGTTGAAATTGGCTTTCCCATGCCAGGACATTTGCTTCAGAGGTGTTTCCTACAGAGATCAGTGGAAGGTGGCACCATCTGTTTGGGGCTGGTCACTTTGGTTGATGACTCTAGCCTCTGCCCAGGAGACTTTAAGGAAGATTGCTGCATAAGGAGCACCTCTTTGAATGCATTTGGTAGGAACTCATGGTCATCTGAATCTGTGTTTGCTGAAAAGGGATGGCTGGAGCAGGGGAAAAGAGAAATGCATCCACCTTCTGCTTCAGCACAGCAGACTCCAAGTCTGTCAGTAACTGGTGGCGATCAGTGCCCTTCCTGCCCTTTGGACCCTGAGCAAGATTATCACTTTTTTTTTTTTTTTTTTCTGAAAGTAGTTCAGTAGCTACACAAATCCAACAGACCTCTTGGAATGGATGTGAAGTCTAAATAAAACAAGCAAGAGAAATATTAGTTCATCAACAAAGTACTAAGGATATGTTTTGAATCCACACATCATGAGCTAATTACCAGATGGGCTGACTACTGTAAAAGAAACAGCTCAGACAGATAAACATCTGATAGATAAAAAAAGATAATTCAAAAAGCCATCTGGAAATGCATTTTGTCCATTTGCTCACACAAATAACCTTCAGTAATTTTGTTTTACAATGCTGTACTTTTAGCTCTGTTAGATTTCCTCAGTTCTTTCATAGTGTCTTTTATGAGGGTGGGAGTACAACTGTTCCATATCAAAAGCAAACCTTTGGTGTCTCCCAGTGCCTCATGCTAGTGCAGGAGTGAGAACCTGCCTGTGCAAGGCGCAGAGAGCTTGAGCTGGAATCACTGGGGAGGAGGCAGGGCTGGCTGGCATTGGGATCTCTACAGAGCCCTGGTGGCAGCTGTGAGCTTGTGCAGGTTGTTAGGGGACAGAGAAGGGGATCTGCGATGTGGTACAAGTGAGACTTGATGATAAGAGATGGGGGCCAGCAGTAAAAGCCATGCTGGTCACAGCAGGCATGAGGAAGAGCGTGTGCAGAGTCAAACCATGCAAAAATGATGATTTTTAACCTCGTGGGACCCCACTGAAGCAACCTTAAGTATTACATTTTGCTTATTTGTCCACCAGAGCAATTGGTAGATAGAAGAGTCCTGATGGTTTTTTTTAATCTAACTATTTGTTCCTTTGTCTATTTTCTTTTCCTTTTTTTCCCTTCCCCTTTGAATAACAAGACCACAAGCAGCTGCTCATCTCTAAAGCCATTGGCTGTAAGCACCATGTTTCTGCTCAAGTGATGGTGAGCTATGGAATAAGAATAAAAAAACTGGGATCTTTTGCAGGTCCCACTTGCCTTTTTGCAGGCCAGGTAACATGGTGTTGTATCAAGCTTGGAGTATTTGGAGTTCATCCTTATTTTGTGTCACTTTTTGAAGAAGAGTATTTTTAACACTTTAAAGATAACTTCAGAAGGCTTTCTCTGAAAAGGAGAAAGGTAGAGTCCAAATTTTGTCCAAACTTTCCATGTATTTCCTTTTGATATGCAATGAAATTTATAACTGGCCTTGTCTTTTCTCTCTCTGATGCACCCACCCCTCCCTCCCTCCTGTCCGCAGCATTGTTTAAAACAGAGAATTTGATAGCTGGATGAATATCTAGTTAATACACTGCCTTGACCTCCAAAGTTTAGACTGTACGAGGTATTTAGAGATGTCAGCTGAAAGGATTCATTAATATTTTAACTGCATTACCTCACTCTTGCTGCCACAACATTAAAAATATTCTTTCCCTGAACGTTTGCTGCAGGAGTCTGACAGTCACGTCTGTGTCTGCTGGCAGCTCCCTCTTCCACCCCAGCACAAGCTGCAGGAGGCAGCAGCTTGAAATATTAATGAGGGCTCATACAGCAAAATTTGGTCTTAAAAGAGGGTGAGAGACACACACATGCACAGATGCACACTGTCCATGCATGTGTGTGTTTGCTGTACGTGAATATGCAAGGCAAGATGCTAAAGTTGCACAGCAGCCATTGCACAGCTGCATTAGCAATGCAGCACATCCAGCACAGCTGGGCTGCCTCAGGCCCTGTGGAGGTGTCAGATTCCTCACAGTAAGACCAGATCCCTTCTGAAAAATGATACCACCTCATGAAAGCCTTTGAAGGGGATTTGGGCTGGAACCACAGCCCTGAGAGCTTTACACAAGGAGGGGATCCTCATGCGTTCATCTGTGACCTCCCACACAAAGGAAATGAAAGGATTGTGTGCGATCTCACTATGAGGAGAGGCAGCAAGAGATGATCACAATACCTCTGAGCTGTGTGTGTGATGTGTATCCCTCTAGATAATCAGTCCTGTTTTGGGCTTATGATTTGGTGAGTCCAGAGCCTGGGCTGGGACAGGGTTAGTATTTTTTTTGTGTGCATTTTGTTGGTCACAAGCATACAAGTAATTTCTGCATATTGAGGAGGGACAAAATTGCCCCAGTTACTCGAGAGAGGAAATTCTGCAGTTTCCCTGGCCGCCAGTCATTCTCCATGTAGTTTTCTGATAGCCAAAGATGGTTTTCATTAGATTTTTGCTTTAAGGACAGTTCTAAATAGCAGTCAGTGGAACTGGCCTTGGGAGGTGCCTGTCAGGCCAGGAGAGGCAAGGAGAGATGTTTGGTGGTCCCTTGCACGGCTTTCTGCTTGTGCAGCACATTCCTCAGACCAATCTTGAAGCTATGGTGTGAAAGATTTCTCATACCGTGAACTTTATCAACTTGAAACACAGGACTGAAGGAGTTCCTTCAATCACAAGAGTCTCACTGAATGATCCTGAATACTTATTTCTCCTCCAGCTCTTTTTCTGCTTTCCTAAGTCCACCTTTACTCTTAATATAACCTAAAAAACCCTGTAGCCCTTCAGTAGAGTGGGTCAGGGTTGCACTGCAATTGTAGCTCCCTTGGCCACTAAACAGGGAATTTACCTTTCCTGTTGCAGGCTCACAGGTTGCTTTTGTCTTGCTTTCCCCAAGATTATAATAAAGCAGTAGACTTCCTCTGGTTGCTTTCCTCTCAAGAAGGAAGCAACAAAACCTGATCTAAAATAGTCCTTATGCACCCAGAGTAGAA
The DNA here is from genome assembly GCF_008360975.1 of Lichenostomus cassidix. NCBI lineage: Eukaryota > Metazoa > Chordata > Aves > Passeriformes > Meliphagidae > Lichenostomus > Lichenostomus cassidix. Next base: position 100,003,178 of record NC_139482.1, on the reverse strand, counting down.
ACCCTGTTGAAATGTCACACAGTGCCACACAGAGCAGCAGCAGTTTAATTAATTTATTTATTTATCTATTTATATTAATTACCCAGGGATTAGCCTGTTTACCAAATCAGGGAAAACTGTGAAAGTTTTGATTACACAAGCAGTGCCAGCTGAACTTTTTGCCTTGTGAGAATTCTGGGATGCCTGGTGGTAGAGCTGGCTGTGTTGTCAAAGCACTTGTCCTTGCTCTGACTTACAAACTCACACCTCTGCCTGCATAAGCACATGCAGGTTGGTTTCTAAACAGAGCCAAGGAAAACAAACTGCAGCTGAAATCTGGTCCTTCTCCTGCTTTATGGAGTTATGTCTGAAGGATTGATGGGCAAAACGAGAGTGTTAATGCATCCATGGACTGGGAAAGAACACCAGCAGGTTACTTTGCACCTCTGGCGGAATCTTAAAATCGTGACATAATTCAGATTATAAGGGACATCAGGAGACTTCAGATCAAACCCACCATGCAAAGCATGGCCACTTACAACAAATTGCTCAGGGCCTACTAGTCAAGTTTTGGAAACCTCCAAGGCTGAGGATCCCACAGCTTCACGGGGCACTTGCTCTGGTGTTTGACTGCCCTCATGGTAAAAATAATTTTCCTTCTGTTTAATCAGATCTATCATGCAGGTCTGCAGAGATTGACTCCAGCTTTTCTGTAGCTCACCATCAGGGAGCTGCAGACACCAATAAGCTGTCCCATGGACTTCTCCATTTTAAGGCTGAACAAGCCAAGCTCCTGCAGCCTCTCCTCACATGTTGTGCTCTCCAGCTGCCTGTTCAGTCCAGTATGTCAGTATCTTTCTTGCACTGGAGTGCCCAAAGCTGCATGCAGTTCTCCAGACATGGTCTCACAAGCATTGAATAGAGGGGACTAACAAATTTCCTTGCCTTTTAGCCTTGATCTTGTAAGTGCAGCCCAGTATGCTGCTGGTTTCCTTTGCCTTGAGGGCACACTGCTCATACACATGAAATTCCCACCTCTGGTCTTGGCTCCTTTTATTCTAAAGCTGTTCCCAACCCACCTACCTAGTCTGAATTGCTGTAAGAGTTAGTCTGCCTCAGAGGTAGGACTTTGCTGAATTTGCCTTAGTTCATGAAGTACCTGGCAGATAATTTCTCCAGCATCCTGAGATCTGCCTTTCAAGGAAGTCCTGCCCCTGCTGAAGCAACTGCCCAGGCCATATCCCAGGAGGGCAGCTGACACACTTGGGTTGTCACAAACCTCTCCAGAACCAGGTTTGGTGGGGTGCTCACACTTGCTGAAAGTGCACTCTATCATGTCCTCCAGGCTGTTAATAAAGATGTTAGATGGCACTGGCACCAGTACAGACCACCTGGAATGCCCCTGGAAACTGGCTGGAAACTTTATCTGACAGCTGGGCTCAAAGGATGCTCTGGTACACTTCTCACCTGTTGCAGGTAGCTACCCAGTGATTTGACTATAGGCTGTTTTAAAAATAAAAAGATAAAAAAAACAACAGAAGAATCCTTTTATTTTCAAAGTTTGATCATTCCATGAAAGAAGGAGCAGCACATTTTTGCAAAGCCCAAATAACTGTACAGCTCGTTCTGAAGACAGATTTTTCTCACCAGAAAGGAAGTGCCTGTTAAAGAGAAGGAAGCAGGAAAGGAGCCAGGACCAGCTGTGGCCAGCATGGTTCTGCTGGCTGGTACCTTTAGAAACACATGACATCCTTCACAGTTCTCCTTCCAGTGTTGGTCTCCTTAAAATCACCGAACACCCAGGTGAGGATCCATCTAACTACAAAGGAGTTTTAGCGTCCCTGGATGCTATGTCAGGGCTGCCCTGTACATTTCAATTTTCCTTCACAGGACCTATGGAAGAAATGGAGCAAAACTCTCCAGGGGGAACGCTGCCTGGATTTATGAGCAGCCACTTTTTCATTACACTTCAGAGGAAATCAGGCTGTCTTCCAGTGAGTTCCAGTCACCAAATTATTTTATTGTTACAATATCATGAAGCAATTTTTATTTTGTGCACATCAAGGTGCTCAAAATGTTAGTTTTCACAGTATAGAATGGAAGTGACAGCATTTGTCATGGAAGCACTCAGCAGAGTATGTTTCAACTTCATTTTGTTGTGCTGTTTTATGAAGTTCCGCAGTAAAATGTGCCAGCAAATTATGTTAGTTTCTTTCTGGTGATTAACTAATCATTCATATAATAAATAGCAGCTAACTACAAGAAAGAGATTTATTTGTCACAGAATTAGAAGAATGTCAAACTTTTCCCATTTCATGTAAAAAGGCAGAGGAAAAATACTTCTAAAATGACTTTGCAACATGTGCTTTATTTTAAGTCATTACTGAATCAAAACTACAAGTATACCCTTTTAATATACCCTACCCACTCAATGATTTTTTTTCTCAGCATTTTTTTTAACATGGAAAGAAACCTACATTGTAATTGTAAATTTTCATGCTACAATGTTCTCTAATGAGCCATTTGTTTCACTAATAATAGCAATTAAAAAAAAAAAAGGGCATTTTTCAAGCTCATATGTATGTCTGTATTTGGGAACTTAAAAAAAAACCCGTCTCGGATGTAAAAATGTGATTTGGAATATGTAAACATTTTCATATACCTGAAACACTGGAAGAAGAGTATCAGCTAACAGCAAAACAACAGTTGCCTCAAACCATCGAAATGGGAAAAAGCATGTCATGGGGAGCAGAGAGAAGCACACACTATTCAGTCTTTAAAGGGTTATAAGAAATGAAGTAGCTCATTAGGTCATTGAATTCACTTTCTTTTCTCATCCAATGGAAAGCAGTAATTCTGAAGAGAATGGCCCAGCAGAACACCCCATAATTCACCATAATTATTCTAGCCATTAGTTAATCTTGACGAAGTGTCAAGTTTCAGTTGCTTTTTTTTATTTTTCCTGAGAAAAGTCATTGATGTTTGGTGGAAATGTCTCCTGTGACTGTACAAATAAAATAAGGCATTTAAAGAGATTGTTACTTCTTTTCTTTTTGCTGACAGAGGCTTGTCCACAGTGTCCTTTGTACATCAAAACCTCTGCTTTTCTACAAATGGGTATGGCTAGAATGTCTCCAGTTCCCACTGTGGCCCTGGGGTGTTTGGGTGTCCTGAAGGCTCATCAGTGTCCCATTACTGTAGCTTGTAAATCAGTGATGTACAACAGCATATTGCACAATCCAAACTGTGTGGCTCCAGAAAGGATTAAGAAGGTACACTGGAGTCATCTGTGGGTTCACTCCTTTCATTTCTTTTTTAAGTTGTAATGGTCGTCTGGAAAATTAAATTAGCCAGACAAAGATGCAAACTTTTTTTGCTGATTAAATTACAAAGCAGTCCCCAGATTGTAGAGGAGTGGCACATTAAAAACAACAAATCATTCAACTTTCTTCATTGTTGATCCTTAATTTGAAAGGCAGCATGGATTCCTAAGGCCGTAGCTTCCAGGATTCCTTCAGTGAAAAATCATTGCTACCCAGCTATAAAAGGCTTAGCTCTTGAGAGAATATTGTGCTTTTTTATTTTTCCTTTAAAATTCAGATTAGACCAACTTGATTTGCAGTGTGAAACCAAAGAGATCAATTAGTTTTTTCCCTAGTCCACTTGATCATAGTCTCTGGTGAGCGATACAGGAATATTAGTTTGGCGTACAGGTCTTCTTCTAGTTCCAGTTCTCCGGTCTCTCGCACTAGGAAAATGTCAGTACACAGCTTCAGGATTCGGTCTACGTTGGGTAGCTCCTCAAACATGATGGAGTGAGAGATCCCACTGAAAAATTCACGGACAAACTTCCCTATCACGAGGACAACTGAGGCATATAGTCCCATAATGCTGAAAAGAAAGAAAGGAAGAGTTCAAATTGTGCCTTTTAAAAGGACACCTAAGTGTGAGGAAGCTCATCTGCATGGCTAAGTGTAGTTTGTCAGCAGGGTGAACATTAATTTCTAATGTTTCTGCTGTGCTGCAGGATGGAAGGAAATAAGATGTCATTGAACACCACTACTGCAGAGCAGAAAGGCCTTGCGAAGTGAGGGCCTTGCTGCCTTTGTAAAATCCTTGCTCACTTCTGTTACTTTGGCCAACTAGAAAAGCATTCTGGGAATGACTCAGCTAAACTAGAGGTGAAAAACAAGTTACATCATTGTAAAACAATTATTAGGACCAATAAGTCTCACACCGTGGGGCTAGTAGTTGGTTACACCTGATGCCTGTTCTTATTGTGGTCTATGGTAGTTGGTTAAGTACATTTGTTGTGCCTCACAAGTATGGAAACTCGTAACAAACTAGCAGTTTAAGAACCCTAGATTTTTGCACCAAAGTCTCTTCGCCATACCATTATGCAGATCTTGTGCTTAATGCCACACACCACACAAATCTGGAATAATAAACAGCTGAGACTGCTGACTTAAATTGTTTAGCCCCAGTTGCTGATGGTCTGATGTCCTGCCTGCTACAGCTTGGAAGTCACAATGGGAAGACTGACAGCAGCAGGCTGCTAAAGGCAAATAATCTGTCAGGTATCATATGTAATATTTTTTATTAAGGTATATGTGACTGGTGACAAACTAACATTTACCCCGTTTAACAGTCCCCCCTGACAATCCTTCTATGGGGACTTCTCCAAAATCATAACAGAAGGGTATATCTCTTGGGAATGCTTAGTCTCCTGCCTTCCTCTGTCTGTAGAGACATATTTCATAAGTCTTTCACATGCAGGGTTGTGGCTACAAGATTGGGAAGGTCACCAAAACCAGGCAGAGTTTGGGCAGAACTTGACTTGCACCTAAACTAGCATATTTTGAATTATTTCATTTCAATAGGAAACTGTTGTGAAGGGTGCTTGTTTTTATTCCCACTGGGGAGCAGTTATCAGGGGTAATATCAACCTTGCAAATATGAACCCTTCTCTAGATAGTAGACATGGATTTGAAAATCTCACAAAACACCTTTTCAAAATGTTGTAATGTTCAAACACTACAACAGTGAAAAAGAAATAATTCCCCCCAAATCAGCAAACAAAATCACTTCCACTTCTCTCTTATCTACTTTATTAAATTTTATGTAAAGATTTCTTACCCATAACCAGCCAAGAATCCAAGGCTTGGTGGACTGACTTTATCACTGAATATGTAGAGTTCAAGACTCTCTTGGGATGTTTTGTGTCTTTTTCCAAGCTGATTCAAAACCCACCACTCACGAACTCCATCTTTAGATTCATTTTTTACCAGGGAAACTGTAATATTTTCCCACTTGCAGTCTATTGAAAAAAGAAGTGTTATTATATATACACCAAGAATTGCAAAAATCAAACTGTTTTGAGACAGATACTTCAAACATCTGCATTATAAAATGACTGAGCAATGCAGAAACAAAGTTCTGCTAAACTCGATTTTACATGATTTCTGTAACATAAATTATAGATAACAATTTATATTAATAATTTAATAATAACTGTATATAAAAGTATAAAACCCAGAGTTCTATGTTTTTTCTTCTGCAAATCTCATCTGAATCTGCATTAAATAAATTGTTTCACCTACATTTTCTTCTGTACAACTGTCAAATTTTGTGTTTTTCAGGCAAAAATATCAATAGTGCTCATCATGTCTGCATTTCAGGCCTAGAGAAACACATTTAACCTGGAAGGATAGCAGTAGCTTCTGCATCTCAAAGTGAAACTATCACTGTAAACCCTTTATGTCTTGATATAAAAGGTATTATTCTCTTGTATCAAAAAAGGATACTATCCTGTTTTATGCAAACTGATCGCACAGACAGGAGAGGAACTCTTGTCCTCCTGAGTATACATTAGCAGTGTATACATTAAAGCCCTTCCAAATAATCTCAGATTAAATACTTGACCAATGACAATGAAGCACTCGTAACTTATTGCTACTCAGAGAACTGGGTTCAGTCTCAAGAATTGTTTTTCCCAATGAATCTAATCACTGAACCTGGGCAGGAACATACTATGTAACACTACTACTATTACACTGAAACCCAAAATTTAGCTTCTGTTGAGAAAGATGCTCTTGGATAAAGACTTTTTCCTACCCTTCCAACCCAACAGGTTTTTCACACGTTCATATGTGCATGTGTTCACATATTCTGTATGTCTGTGAGTACCTGTATGGATTCTGATCGGGAAATAGAATTCTGAAATTCAATGATTTATCTAATGTGGATTCTTTGCAGCCAATAAGGAAGGAACAGCTTAAAAAAATAAATAATGCAGTGTCATTACTTAAGCTGAGGAGTGGCATTTGCAGACATGCAGCACTACTGACTGTTCACAGTAAGGCAGCAGGAAGATGTGGAGAAAGGAAACTTGTGATCACTTACACATAGAACAAAGGAAAACAGTTCCTAAAGCAGACTTTAGAAAGGGGACAGGCTTTATCCTTAGGCTCCTTACTGTTAAATCCAAAGCTAAAATACATCCAGATGCATTTTCTGCCTTACACTCTTATTACTTTATCTCTCCTCAAGCTTGCAGACACCAAGTAGAAACCATTTTAAGCGCATTTCAGACTGAGGCACCCCATAACAGCTCAGTGAATGTACAAGTGTGAGTGCTGCCTTGCACTTCTTTAATCCATACCCTGTTTTCCATGGTGTGGACACATACCTGTCAATAGCTGCTTTATGGGTTTTGCCAGAGAATCACTAGGAGCCTTGATGTAGTATGGGTACACTTCCTCTAATGTTCTGGAAAAAAAAGAGAAAGCAAATATTTCATATTTTTATACCTCTAAAATAATTTAGAAATACCTAACAGTGCTACACAGGGTTCACAGTAATTCTTGGCTTAAATTATGACTTTATAGTGTTCAGATGTCACATCTGAAAATTAGCTGGATTTTTCAGCTATGTTCTGTCAGAACTTCAGCAGAGAGTTCCATCCATAATGTCACCATTCACACACCATCAATTCCACATACCTGGGGCACGTGTGTTTGCAAGGAATGTTGACTTTATATTTTGTTTCCCTTTGTATAAAAACTGCTTTTATAGTCAGCTGTAAAGTCATGAATAAAGGCAGCACATCACCAGTAGTAAACAAATGAGAAAAATATGTAGCTAGAGAAATACATGGTGAGCACAGATATTACCTCAGAATTGCAATGTCTTTCAATAGTAACATCTGAAAAGAGTAAGAATTTTTGCCAGAATTTTTAACTGGGAAATATTTCCAGTTTTTAGGAGGATTCCAAACTTAGAAAGAAAGATATTTGGAAAAGTTCTTCCATGGAACTCATCTCAAGTGGGAATAAATTACCAGTATTTAGAAGGAGATACATTTCATTAAAAGCAGGGACACTGTCCTAACATTTTCCTCAAATGACTGAAAAGCTCCAGGGAAGAGGAGCTCCCAGAGAAGTCCTGTGACATCTGTCTACATTGCATAAACCAGGCTGAGGAAGAACAAGAGTGGCCAATTGAAAATCCCTTCTGATCACTCCAGCAGGTCCAAAATAAGGTAAGAGCTCAACAGCTAAATTGTCCCAGGAAAGGTGGTGGCAGAAAGATGCTGAAGTATCTGAATGACTAATAACTGCCACAACCTTTTTTCCTTTATGACCAACTAAAAAAAGCTTTAATGTACAAAATTAATGCAAGACAGGCAAATGTAGCTATATATTTTATATTACTGCTTGCCTCCTGCAAAGAGAGAATTATGAATTAATTACTTTTTCCCACAAATCAGAAAAATGTACCCTCTGTAGCCCTACATCTTAGAAAATATTGCTGTATCTTCACACAGCAGAGTAGAGGGATCAAGTATTTTTTAAGTGCAATGATCACATGTGCAATAGCAGTCTGTTTGGATGTAAAAATATGTGTAGGTGCAGAAAAACAGCTGTGCACAGAAAGGCCAAATCTAATTTCTGCCTACTAACAGATAAGAACATCTCAGAGTTTTCACAATCCCAGTTGGTCTCAGCTTAAACTTTTCAACTCTTGTAGCCACAAATCAAATCAAGTGGCCTTCAGGGATGATGTGTTGGCTTAGCAGTACTTAGAAACTACTGCTGTAATGTAATCCCCAGTGAGAAGGCAGAAGAGGAAGAGCCAGACTATTTTCAAATCTGAAAGGAGGCACCACTGCTGTTAATGCTATAAGGCTATATCCTTAGAATAATGTTTTATATTCATATGAAGAGCATGCCTTGTGAATTTCCATCACAGGAAGAGATCTGATGTCAGAAACGACTGCAGATGTTAACCTTTGACCACAGTGATTTAACACTTCCTTGCCAGTCCAGTACTGTTCAAGAGTAGCAACATGAAATACAGTCTGGATGGTTATTTAGAACAAAAGAAATCGTCAATCCAACAGCCTCAGACCAAGTTGAACTGATGTAACTCAAAGGTGAGTTGAACTTTGAATATACTGTAATGAACTTGTGCTTATCCAATAAATCGAAGACAAGTTACTAGTAGCTTCACCATGCTTGTTGTTGATGATCCAGTGTTCATGGTCATCTCAGCCTACATTTACAATGGGAAACAAGGTTTTTAGCTTCAGTATTACTATTACTTGGCTTCAATGCTGTTATTATTCTGATATTAGAGGGGGATAGATGGGCAGACAAATGAAACAGTTGCACAAGATTGACCTCCTTAGGAAATCAGGCTTCAAAAGGGAAAGTTTGCATATAAATAGAAAAAGAAAATAACTTACACCTTTTTCAGATGTGGTGTCTTTCCCTCCATCATTGTAGCGATTTCCAATCTGGTATGTTCTTTTAGTGAAAAGGTAAGTTTATCTGATGCTATTTCAGCTTTGGCACCAAGGGAGAGATTTCTGTTGTAAGTAAAAGGGAAAACACATTGACAACCTACAATGAGAGCACAACCTAAGCATTCACTTGCTGAATGCAAGAGCTGGTTGTCTAACTAGTCTAGCTGCACTGACCACGGCAATTCTAGTCTGTGATAAAGCATCATGCTACCTGTACCTGAGATGGGGTGTTTTTTTCAAAGAGGATATGTAGCAGCTTTAAAGGTGTGTGTGTTTCTAACTGACTATGCCTTTGCATGTATTACAGGACAAGGATGACAGATTAATGTCATTTTGCTCTGACTTCAGGCAACGGGAACATTCGGTGCCAGGACAGCTAAGGATATTGCAGTCAGCCACAGCTTGCCACCTCAGCCCTGGAGAAACATGTGTCTGACAGACTGACAGCACCTCCTTGCCTTGCCCCCAGGCTTCACACGAGCTGCAGAACATGACTGGGGCATGATCAGCTTTTGCACAATGCTGTAGGCTATGCCCATGCAGCAGCTGGGTGAGGCAGCTCCTGGGGGCTGCAGAGAAACACCCCTGGCCAGTGATGTGCAAAGGCAGAAAATGTGTATGCATCCTCAGTGACACAACAGGCCCATTTTACTGCTGCTTGTGGCCTCCTGGCCCAGATGAAAGGCAGCAGTTAAGCAGGAGGTCACTGTGGTAAGTCTATAACACTTTCAGTCAGTCATTCATGGTCACAGTGTAATCCACAAGATACAATTTGAGGGTGAAAAAGGTCTCTTGCTACTAGTTTATGAGCACTTGTAGCTATTAAAGCATATGGACAAACTGAGTAGCAGTACTAAAAATTAATATAAGGTTCCAAAATGATGGAGTGATATAATTCACTAGCTAATAGTCTGTGCTTCCAGGAAAGTGGGTGGGGGTGTGTGTGTAAAATAAAGTTGAATTGAGGGTGCAGATTCATTACAAGCCTTTTTTTACATTACATTTTTACATTACAAGACTGTGGAAGAACTGACCCATCATGTTCAGAGCTCCCACAGTGATTCAGCTGACCTGCTTATAGTGCATAATCTTTTCTTATAACAATGCAGCTCCTACTTCCAACAAAACATGTAAATACTGGAGCTGCAAAGGAACTTAATTTCCATGGAGGGATGATTTAACTCCAATTTAATCCAGCAATCTACAGGAATCTCAGCTGGCAGACAGTAGCCAGCAAATGACTTTGGTGACTGGGTGTGCTCTAGCCTGCGTTCAACAAATTTATATTCTAGGCTGTCTCTTTCAAAAACTTCATGGTAAAGTTAGTTCACTTGGGCCAAAGGAATCTCAAGTGAACAGACAAAGGTCTCAACAAAATGGATCTGTGCCTTTGTCATGGTATTTGCACAAAAAAATAGTTTATGTCAGTTCCAAACTCCCTTAATAAGAGGACTGAGAACTTCTGTTTTTATTTGCTCATAGGTTTTATGCCTTAATTAGGTCTAAGTTTTCACTTTCCATAAATGCTGACGAGATTGTTGTTAAGGGCAGTTCATGTGAACATCTCTGTGTAAAACTGGCTAGAATTTTCTTACTTTTTCTTCCTTCTTGTCAAGTCCAGTTGAAAATTCCACCTTGACATTTTAAATAATCTACTTGGTAGTAGCTCCACTTCTTTATTTTTTGGGAATTTCAGGCAACAAATGTTTCCCTGGGTAACAAAAGTGACTTCTCTCTGTCTCTCTCCCTGAGACACTCAGTTTTTTCTCTGCCATACAATAGAATTTGCTGAAAAACTAAAGCAAAAATGCAGTGCAGAACTGTTCTACTGAGTGAATGTTTGGCAAATCCATTCACTCCATACAAGGTGATCCATTCACCTTATAACAGCTTTGTTTAATTACCTCTGAATGGTCCATGAAATAACTACTCTGAAATCAGCTGTAGTGTCTTTAAGTCCCTGTATCATTTTCTGTCTACTGGGAGGGCTGATGGTCCATAAAGAGTTTGAATTTCCTTCTAGATCGGCTCGAGTTATATCTTCTCTTCCATAGCCCTCTAGAAATTGCAAAGCAGCCTGTAGGTGCAGGAGAAGAAAATTACAGTGCAGTTACATTCACAAGACACAGAGCCACATTTTCCAGTCAGACAGAATTGTGAATGTTTGATTAATTGTAAGCGCATGGATGTGCACTGATTGTTTTCCTCAGGTACCGACTGGGGCTTGAGATAGGAAGGGGAATCAACAAAGTACAGCCAAGCTAAAAAGGCAAAACAAAAGTGGCCTCATTGTTTGATGTCTATGTTGGCCAAAGTGAGTCTGAAAATTCATGAAGTAAACTCTGGAGAGTCTATTTAAACTCAAGTTAAAATTTGACTCTGTCTTTTGTTAAGTATCTTTCTGCATAGGAAAGTGTCTGCAAAGGATAAAGGAACTTGAATCTTCTAACTTCCAAATGGATCTAGGTTACATTATTAGAGCTGTTATACATGGGCTATTTGGTGGGATCTAATATCAAATTCTAATATCAAATTCTAATATCAAATTCTTGAACGGGCTAGTAGCAAGCACTTCTTTTAAAGTTGTATCTGATCAAATGCCAATTACTTTAGCAATGCAACAGCTCCTACTAATAACTAGCCTTTTCCCTATAGAAACTTGGGAAAATTGTGCATGTTGCTCCATGAAACATGAGGCTATGCTTACATGCTTATGTTTTGACATTTTAATGTTTTGACATTTTAATGTCAAAACATTTCTAGGCTATGCACACTTCCTTTTGATAGTACCATCACTCCTCACTGGGAGGTGAAAGATGTGTGTGCTCTAGGAAGGAGCATGGGGCTCAAAAGAGTATAAGACACTGACATATCCCCATAGAATGTTTTTTTTTTGGCAGTGCACAAACAGCATCACAACTCCTGAAGGTCTGTGTTATTTAGAGGGGAGGGTTTTATTCAGACAACAGGACAACCAGGGTTTCTACCTTCCAGGATTTTGTGCAAAGATGTCTGCTTTAATGGTAACTTGTCTCACCATAACCCAGCCCTGTCCTGGCAAATGATACGTCTGAACTTTTATTCATGCAAATCCTCTTTATAGAAATATCTTTCAGTTGATGGCAGCACTAATGACCACTTGTATCTACACAAACAAAACTCACAAAAGGCCTTCATGGAAACATGCACACATTTTTATAAAATGAAGTATTCTACATTTCACTTACAGTGTTACCCCTATACGTTTTCAGAATATCATTGAACTCATGTGGCTCCAAATCCATGAGCTGATTCTGCTGAGCACTCATGGTAAAAATAGGCTGGGAAACAAAAGAACACACACTTATCACATTTACTTCACATTGGCTGCTACATCACAGTCCAAGACAATTATGGCACTCAATTCAACAGGAGAAGGTTATAATCTCATTCCACTGAGATGCAAGCTATCTACAATTATATCAACCATGTGGACCTGTAGGCAGTTATCTGAGTATACCTGGTGTAGGATAATTTATTCGGTTTCCACCGCCAGTAGATTCTGGTTTTAACTTGAAAATGAAGATAATATTTTACATCAGTGATAAACTAACATGTTTTTAAACCCCAAAGGGATCATTTTTGGAAGCTTACCAGATACCTTGCATAAAGCAGGAGAGTTCAATTCAATGAAAGGAAGAAGAAATAGCACAAGGAAATACAGTGCAAAAAACGGGGTTTGCTTTTAGTGTTTCTTCTTTTTTACCTGATAACCTCCTAGAGTTATTGTGATTGATACATCTAGAGGCTTGTTGGTGATGCCTGCAACAGATTTGATTAAAGACATGAAGAGCAGTGGGAACCAGACAATACAAATCAGCAAGACGATAATCATGCCACCCATTCCATACTTCACAACTTTCTTTTTCTTCTGGCCTCTTGGTTGGGGATATCTCTGCAAAAGCAAATAGCAATATGGTAACATCTCTTCGATCAGATGTGCACTTCATATGATTTGATGGGTGAATATATAATGATCTCAAGGCTTCCAATCTCTTGTGGTAATTTGCTACCCCATGTGAGGCCACTATTTGGAGATTTTTTTAGCCAAACCTGCACAGACACCTGATTTCTGATGACAACAGACAAAAGTGACAAATGAACCCAAATCAAGTGCGTGCCCAGGGTGAAAAACATTGCAAACCTCTGTGATTTTGATTATTGACAAACATAAAGAAGGAAGAAATTAGGTAAGATAATTTTTTTTTGTCTAAGTGCAAGCATGAACTCACAAGAACAAAATATAAAATAATAGCAAAAACAGTGATACAGCAATTTGTTCCAAAAACTGCTATTGTGAAGGACCCACTTTCTTGTATTTGCACTTCCAAAGTGTTTTGAGATAAAACTCCTTAAGGCAGACTTCCTCTCATAGATCTTGAAATGCTGCAAAGTGTATATTGTGGGGGACTGGGGGAGCAGGAAAACTGTTTGACATACACAATTAGTAAGACTCTCTTATATTGCACTGCCTACACATTCATTTCTCACCTCACTTACAGTATTTCTAAGAGTTCACAGGCTTAATCCAATTTGTTTCTAGTGAATTCCACACCAACTGCAAGTGACTAATGTTAAAATTTAGTTGCTGTTCCTAAAACCTTGATACTGCTGATGTAACATGCTTCTCTTTCTTAGCTTCTGAGGTCAGAAGAGACTTTTTCTTCTCCTGTCAATGCAGATCACGGCATGTCTGTTCTGCCTGTAATTCCTGTCCTCTGTTACTTGCTTCATGACTGAATACTCTTAATACTTTCACCATCCTGTAAAATGTCTTACTTTCACTGTAATTTATTTTGGTGTGATTCTCTTACAGGATATAACTCTACGATGTTTAGTACCCTGTCCTCCATGCACTGCACACCACATGTGCCAAATAAAGATGCACTGTACTGCACCACACCTCAAACACACCAGGAATCTGGCTTTCAGGAAATTGTTCTTGCTTTGCAACATGAATCCATAAAGCCCTATGAGAATATTAAATTTGTAATCCAATGCTATATTTCAAACCAATTATTTACTTTTCAAAAGCAGTGTATCAAGTAATTTGTCTCGTGCTACACAATACTGTTTTCATTAAAATATCATATCAAGATCAGCAGGGGTATATTATTTGTCTGAAGTAGATTACTTCAGGCACCTTTAATGAAATTACAGAACATCTCAAGAAGCTTTAGCAGTCCAAATACTTAGGCATGCCACTCAGTGAGAGAAAGAGAGACAGAGAGAGAACGAAAGTACTTTGAACAACACTCATAAAACCATGACACAGTTATTTTGCTGCATGGCATTAGCACACACACACCAGCTTAGACATGGAAATCTTCCCACGTCAGATCCCTGCCACACATAATTGTAACCTAAAAAAAAAGTGGCAAGATGGAGAGTCAAAGTAGAACCAGGTTATTACTTCTCTGACTCCTGAAGTTCTTCAGAAGTCCTTCCACTCATGGCAGAAGTGGGAGTCATAGAGAAAAAGCCTGTATGCAAGACTTGTGTGCACTTTAGCTCTGAGTTAATCTAAGTGACATACTTGGAAAGTAACTGCCATTAAGAGACAGGATTATAATAAAAGTAGAAATACGTCAGTAACACTTAAAAATAAATCCGTTTCAATGCAGATGTAGAATTTCTGACTGGTTTGGTCACTCTTAAAATAATGTTTAATTTCTTTTTCAAATTGGCAAAATAAGCAAGCATATGGTTGCAATCTTTATAGCAGTTATAAAGAATCCAGAATTTGTAAATTTAATTTGAACTGAAGCTTAAATGATTTAAAGAGACTGAAATTTCAGTGAGACAAATGGTGGGTTTATCTGGCCTGCAGTTCAGTTCTGGATGTTCAGGGACTCTCCTGAGATAAAGGAGCCAGCTGAGTTCCCTCTGCAGTTGCACAAACCCAGTGTCCCTGGGACCTACACTATGGGGCATGAGCTCTTCTTTCTAGTGACCTTTCTCCTCAGCTGCAGTTTCCCTGCTACCCTAGATTACTCATTTAGTGGTGTGCGAGGCTGTGTGAATACCAGGACTTCCCAGCCCAGCTTGAAACCCAAGCATGCAATTAAGCCAGCAGGCACATGCTTGTGGAGTTCATGTTAATGGTGGAAAAATCAGCTGAGCACAAAAGAGAAGGCATTTGAAGTTTCACTCATGGTGGCTGCCAGCTAATGTAAAGTACCCAACAGTCTGAATATTTCTGAACATAAGTGCCAGGTACATCTCTAACAAAATTTTTATGGTGGATTTCCAATTTATTTAGGGACTTGTGATTATTTATCTTCCCTTCAGCGTGGGGGAGAGAAGGCCTGGATTGCTCATATGGGGTTTCCTTACTTTTTCTGACTCTCGCCAACACTTCAGGATGAATATATGAGCATAGATATCTTCAACACAGATCCAGCTGGAAAGACTGAGAGTGGTATCTGTCCAAACCCAGTCCATTACTGCTCTCAGTTCAGTCAAAAATGGAACTAGGCGGAACCTGAAGGGAGACCACAGCAGACAACTCATCAGAAACAGAGGCATCACATCAAACAAGCTCAGCAGGTGTATATATGACGAGAGGGAGAATTAAGATAACATGAAAAGACCTTAATGGGGGATTTTTTAAATACAAATACAATCACATCCTGAAATTCCCATAGCTCATGTTCCTCTAGATCTCCTTGTCAGGCCATAAACATGCTTTTGCATCATTTTGTCAAATAATTGTGATTGAGCCACTGATGGAATAGTACATGACTTTCCTGTATCCCTAAATTCCTCTGACCTGGGAGTGGAGGACGTTTTCCACAGGATGGTGGGATGTTTTATACATCCTTACAGCAAGTGGTGCATGGCATCTTTGCAGTAAGTGGGCAGCCATCAGCCACATGTGGAACTGAGCTTTGTGACTCAGGATTAAGCAGCAAAAGAAGGTGGAAATCAACAGGAAATCAGAATACACAGAGCAGCTGTTCAAAGTGCATAATTTCCTTTCCTGGCCCACATTTTCCTGATCAGCCAGGTCTCAAAGAATATTTGATGTGTGGAAAGCTTTCTTCTGTAACTTTTCCTTGGAATGCAAGAAGCCCATGTTACAAATACTGTGAAAAGACTGAAATTATTCCAGTTTTTCTGTGGAATACATACATGCTTCAAACTGGCTTAATCACAAGACCACTGTAACAGTGTAAGTGGTCTGCCTGCATAAGATCACCTTTCACTCTGAGGTGACACTGTGCCTGTTCCTTGCACTAACACTCCAAACTCCTGGAGAGCTTCAAATATGCAGCACTTCTCAAAGCAAACATTTATTTTTGTGCTTATTTTTTCGTTCTTATTTCTCAGGCATATTGTCTTTCACTCTGTTCCTTTCACCTGCTGAGGTAGAGCCTGTAGACCTGCTCCAAAAGTCTCTTTGGGATTTGACACCTTACTGCTTTTTAGGACTGCAGAACTAATAACATTACATGTATTCTAGCACAATGTGTAGCCCTTATTTCTGTTCACAACAGTGATTTCTCAGAAGTGTTAAAAATATCTCTTTCACGGGGGACTGAATGGCTAAATGGGGTATCAGGCTTCTGGTTTCAGATTGGGAGATGGAGTTTTATGAAGTTTGCCTTCCAGAAATAGATTTTTCTTTTTTCTTGTGGACTACAGGGGACATATGACACATACAGAGTGTGCTGTGCAAAATTTACTGTCTTATTTCCAGCAGCCTGTGAAGAAAAGTCATGAATAGCCCCAGCATTTCACTATAACAGATCCTTATTACACAAGAGAAAGAAGGCAATAAGTTTATGCTTACCCTTGAAATAAGAAGAGGTTGACATAGTTATAACTTTTTGTGAGGAAGTTGCCAAGAACACGAGTCGGATATCCGCAGCGTATCTGATAAGCTGATAAGCCAAAATAAACACATTTCACAAAATACCAGAGCTGGGCAACTGTGTTCTGGCTAAATTTCCTGTAAAGGAAAAGATAGATAAAGGAAAATGATGAGCTTTGTATCTATGACCAAATTAGCTTGAAACACTTTTTGCTCCTGGCAGTTTCCCTTCCTGAGGTCCTGTGAAAAGCCCTTGGTTTCTGACCCCACAGCAGGGTTAAAACAGTACTGGAAAAACACTGAATGAGAAAGTCTACAACCAGCATCCAATGCCACCTCAGGGTCCCAGGGGAGAGGCTGGGAATAGGCTCCCCAAAGAGTGAGGGCTTTGGGCAGTGCCCTCTCTCTCTCTGGATGGTGGAGTTCCCTTGCTGCCCAACACAGACTATTCTTCCTCAGCCCCCATGATGGCACAACCCTCTGTGAGCCCTGGGTAGGGGCTGAATCAAGGCAGCTTTAGTGGCTATTTGTGTTCATGGCAGCACCTCACACAGGAATTTAAGATGGAATGACCTCTGAAAATATTTTGCACCCTTCCCTGCTTGACTTTTCTTCCAACAAATAGTTCAGAAACCTGAGTTTTGTATGTCTGTGAAAATGGAGATCCCACAACCTGTCTGAGGAACCTGCTCCAGTGTTCAGCAACAGGCAAGAGCTTCCACCATATTTAACTGGAATTTCTCTTTTTTTTTCCAACTTGTGCCCTCTTGTCCTGTCTGAAAACAGCTTAGCTTCTTCTCAATGCCCTATGAATAGGCAGCTGGAGACAGCTCTTCACTTTCCACTTTCTCTTCTCCAGACTGAACTAACCCTCAGCCTCTCCTCACATGTGCCATTTCTGGTTGCTGTTCAATAGCAAAGTGGAACTGCAGCAGATGTCTCATGGCAGACATGATTCGTCAGCCAGCCATAATCCAATATTTTCAATTAAATCCTGCAGAATTATTTTCATTAAGAAATTCGCAGAGGTTTCTATGACTCAGTCTGGTTTAGAATGAATACAGGATGTTTCAGATGCAGATTTGAGATTAACAACTTGATATAGATTTCCCAAAAGCACACAATCAAAATGATTTTATTATTTTATTTCATAACAATTGTCAGTGTGCAGTAGAGAAGAAATTAATTTTAAAAAGGTATCTTTTTTTTTCAAATTTGGGCACAATTGCTACTGCATTGAGGAAAAAGAAAACATTTGTTTTTGAGAGAGAGTGAGACCTTTCAGTCTTTCTTTACACTATGCACCTATTTTGTTTTTCCCAGTTAAATAACTTGACGGTTAATGAAGTGCAATGTGCCCAGGTGACACATTCAATTTCCATGTACATTCAATGGAGTTAGGGAAATACTTCAAGGCAACTTAAAGTAGGAAGAGGAGAGTGAGCCAAACACTAAGGAGAGAATCTTAACACCTCTGCACTGCAGACAGAGGTGGCAAGTGCCTTGAGCCATGAAATGAGAAATGTTAATTTGGGAGTGAGCCTGACCAGGCATGTGACACAAAATTTCATGCAGTGGGTGACCACCTCCATCTCCAGAGCCAAGTGGCAGGACCACGGGAGGAGAAATTTGCTTTTCAGAGCAGACACATATTTTAGACATTGCTCAGTTTAAGGAGATTTAAATCCATGGTTCACATGTTTCAGGAAAGTGCTCAATTGTAAGTTACTCTGAGAGAGACATTTTCTACTTACTCTTCTAAATCAACATGCAGCAGTCTTGGGAACAGGGAATTGGATCAGAGGCCAACATTGTCTCAGCTGAAGGCTCTAATCACTCAATTACAGGCAATTTCTCTTTCACCTGCTTGCATTTTGGCTGAAATTGAGAATATTTCTGTACATATATAACTAATTCTTCCTCAAACTTATATTGGCCACAGTTACGGCCGTGGAAATGCATTCCAACATTCTGCTCAGAAATGAGACGAAGAAGAAACTTGTTCATGTTTCCAAAGCCTAGCTATAAACATCTCAAATTTAAATACAAACAACTTGGTAGAGCATCAGTATTCAACCCATATTGTTTGTTTATAAGGGTTATACCTTTCTGTTACTCCAGGCAAGATAAAGAACATCCAGAAATGTATCCCGAAAACAAGGATGACCTGGAAGATGACTTTTCCCATGACAGTCTTTTTGAGGTACAGTGCTCGATCTACCACCATGGTACCAAACTGAATGAGCACCATCACCAAAAATGCCTCTGGGACCTGGTCCTCTGATAGTGAAGAGGTGATATCTGCTGCAGCAGAGTGTTTCTGAAAAGCAAAATATAAGAGTGGTCAAGGAAAAAGGACACTTGCATGATATTTAGCATCTACAACATGCAAATCCTGCTGAGGATTTACAGCTAGATGCCTCTGTGACATACCCCAAAAGCCCAAAATCCAAACACAATGATGATGAAGTCCACTGTATCTGCGAGGAACATCAGCACGTACACATCAGTCACTGCACTGTAGTCTGGATGAATAAGGTTGTAGAAAAACTGTCTGATGGGCACATACACCTGGAGAGTCCTAAAACAACATAGACCACAATGTGATTTAATAACACATAACTTGCACTGAAGAAAGTAAAGGCTGAGTGTGGTAGGATTAATATTTTTAAAGATATCTAAGATCTACTCTGACAACCTTCACAGGATTTCAGAGATACCAGTCCTTTGTTCTGATTGCTTCTAAACCACTGTATTTGAATTTTTTCAGTAGAAATATATATAGCCAACCAAGGTCACATGGGATATTTAGCTTTTTTTTCAGGCAGATGCTTTTTGAACCACTGCTGATTTTTCTGATGTTCAGCTGGTGGGACATCTGCATACAATGAACACTTGAATTAACAGCAGTAGTAGCCTGCTTCCTTTAAAATGCTGGCTTACTGCTTTACTGTTTGGAACCTCCCCCCAAACCCGTTCTACTCCTCATATTGCTCACTTTTTAATTGTAAAGGCCTTGGCTTTGATCATTTGTTCTCGAAACTTTTCCATGAGAAGCTCTTTTCTAGATTTTTGCTTGATGCTTAACACACTGCTTCCCTTCTGACTGCTGTTTCGTGTACTGGTACTTCCTGGAAAAAAGGGGAGGGGAAGAGAAGTCAGTTCAAAAGAAAAAGTTAAATACTAGAGCTAGAAAGTAATAAATCTTGAGATTTCCATCCCATATGACTCTCACATTTGAAAGAAGCTTTGAAATGAATTCTGTTTTTTTTCCTGCCAGTATGATAAAATCTTGAGAGCATTCAGTAAAGGTTTAATCACTGGCAGATCAAAACTTGATTAATAACTATAAAAGGAGAAGACTAGCCATAAAAGCAAGTATTTGATTGATCTGATTCAGTCATCTCAATTAGTCATACATACATTTAGTCTAGAGTACCCCTGCCCTTTTTACAAGATGGGACATGTAATCTGTTTCAATATACCTAATAAAAACTTTTTCTCAGTTTAAATGTCTACAAATGTAGATATGAAAAATACATATGCCTTGCATTCTTTCTAGCTGGAGATTATGCTGGACCAGAATAACTGGATATGGTCCACACTGAGCATTCCTTTCCCAGCTTTTGGATAATGTAATTTTAAAAACATAATGAATCACAAAGTATGGCTCTCTGTTTGAACTTTAGGAAGGCTTGGAGTGTGTTCAAACATGAAGATACATTGGTTCATATCCTATATCATCACTGAGAAGCAGCAGCATTCAGTAGCCCCTGGGAGCTCCTCAGCAACCAGCCCACGGTTTCAGCAGAATGACCCTACAGGAAATAAACATCTGTCCTTCAAATCCCAGAAATGCCACGACATTTACCTCTCTTAGATCTGTGTGAGGAGAAGCTGGACCTGTGAGAAAGCTGGGATATGCTGCTAGAACTCTTCCTCCTGATGGCAGTCTGCTGCTCGGGGAAGTGGACATGGATGGACTCCACTGATGCAGCAAGATTGACTGATTTCAAAGAGGCAGAGGAGTCTCTCCTGCCTCCTGTCAGAGAGAGCTCATCATCAGTATCCTCTTTATTACTGGAGCTGTCTCCTTTCTCATCCTCATCCCACAATCCGTGGCACTAGTGCAAAAATAAGAAGAGAACATATCAAGCCTGTATTTCTGTCACAGTATTTATCACTGAGGCATTGCTCAGTTCAGTTCATGTGTTCACAAGGGACAAGACGAATTCAGTGTGTTGGGATATAATAGCATCACTTAGGTTGCAGAAGTTCTTCAAGATCATCACTTCAACTGATAACCCAGCACTGCAAAGTCCACCAGTAAACCACAGCCCTCAGTGACACATCTAGATGTCTTTCAAACACTTCCAGGGATGGTGACTCAACCACTTCCCTGGGCAGCCACTTAAAATGCTGCTTTCGTGGAAGAAATTTTTACTGATATCCAAATGAATGACTTTCTTATATCACACAAGTGACTTAAAAATTAAAACTAAAAATGAAATTTAAAATAAGAAACTGCTTGAACCCAGATTACCTTTAAAATGGATCTGTGGAAGAATAAAGCAAGAAGCTGAACAAGATCATAGTGCACGTAACCCTCTTTCTTCTCAATGCCAATAATATTGGGTGGATGGTAAGGTTTATCTTTTGTGTAATCCACGTGTTTATTCCAAGGAAAGAAGCCAAACTGGAAAAAGTACTTGATGACAATGGCCACCTGTTCAGAAACACAACACACTTGGGGTGTTTTATAAGCATGTCAGATATAATAGCCTCATGACAGTAAGAGGGATAAAATGTAACTACTTCGTCAGTTTTATGAGAACATAAACAAGCATATTCATTACTACAGAGGATAACACTTCACAATTCTTCAGAAATAAAGTCAATCAATATTCACCAACAGATGGTACTCAGTGGCACTTGAGATACCCCAAGCAGTGAATACTGTCTCTTGATTAACAATTACATAGCAACAATTTGCAAATGGTCTGTTCTTGTGAGAACTGCTTTACATGCCAGGAATGATATTGCTCATTGCAATGGAGGAAGTAACAAACAAGATCTTTCCATGCCGCAAAAACTGCTGAGGACTTTAGCAAATATTTGTATTACTATGAAGAGCCAAAGACTCACCCCATCCTAGAGATGAAAACCAGAAAAGGGAGCATGCAAAGCTTACAACTTCACATTTCTGTATTAGACATGGGCTTGCACAAACAGCAGCATACCTCAGTGTAGACAATGGCTGTCATCCAGAAGCGTTTGCTCGGCCGAGGAACAGACAGCATGGCCCACAGGAATATAAGGATGGGAAGCACCAGAGTTATCATGGAGGCAGAGATCATGTGGTTAAGGATGATCACAAAGTAGCACACCATTTCTGACCGGGCCACCAGTGTATTGTACAGGGCGTAAATAAGGAGCAAGACTCGAGGCTGGCCAACATAGAACTTCTCTGACTCCTCCAGCTCATCATCATGAAACATCCTGTGAGGAACAGAGTACCATAAACAAACTGGAAATGAACTTCACAAGAACTGCTTCTCAAATTGTTACTATACTTGCTTTTGAAAATTATTAATTTCTGCTGTTTTTTTCAATGGAGAGGAAAAAGAAAAGCGGGGGGGGGATTTGGTATTATAATCCAATTGCCTGATTCTAAGCTCAGAAAACTAGAATTTCAAGCAAAATAACTAGAAGCACTGTCCTGCTGGTTTTTAATTTACCCAGAAAGAGAATCAGCCTGGCCTAAGAACTTCTACAAATATGGCTTTGGTACAGCTGCCCAACCAACATATCTCACGCAGAACACCCAATACTGGTGTGGATTCACACTGGATTTTTCAACACAGATAGGAATCTGGAGAAACATATATCATGAGACCTATGGTATGAATCATCCAGGGGCATAAGATTAGAACATAATAAATGCCTTTGAGCATTAGATGTGTCCAATCTCCCCTTTATATGACTCAAATTAATATATAAAGCAGTGACTTTCATGTACATTCATAATTCTCTCTGCTTTTCATAAAGTTTCCTGGCCTGAGAAGAGATCTTACTGAAAAGCAAAAGAGTTACTGCAGAAAACCAGAAGATAAGACACCTCATCTGACAAAGTCAGATCTACACATCCTCTCTCTCTCTCTCTCCCCAGGTGCAGGCAGGCTGAAAGGCAGTTCTGTGGTTTAAGATTTTGCTCCTGCATTTTAGGAAGCTCTCCCCAGCTGAGCCAGAAGGCAGCTGAAGCAGTGCAGTGGCACCATCCCAACCTCAATGCTGGTTGTGCTACTGAGCACAGGGGTGAAGAAGGGAACATCCTCTCCCTTAGGAAAGCACTTAGCAAGGTGGTGTCTCTACATAACCCTCAGCTCCCACTGGCCTAAACAAAAACTGCCAAAGGTCAGAGCTTCCCTTACAGTAATCCAAAATAATTAAAGGAGAAACATTTTCCCAGATAGCCACAGAGGAAACTCATTTGAAATGGCAGTTGCCTGGAGAAAAGAAGCCTTCTCCACAAAGAATATTTAGAAAAGCCCTTGACCCCAAAACAATTGCAGCACTGAAATTCAATGCTAATCGGAACAATTAAATATGGTGTCTAGGGAGAAAGCAGAAATTCCTTCCAAGATGAATTTGAGTCACTTTAGAAATCTGTAATTAGAACAACCGCACAGGAAATGAGCTTCTTCCGTTAAACCAAACTTAGCACAAGGTCTGTATCAAAAACTGTAGGCTAGTTCTGACACAAAAACCCAAAGTAATGACAAAACTTTACACATTGTGACCAACAATTTTTCCTGGTCGAGGATTCTTACTTGTTCAGGAGCAGCTCACTAGCTGTTAGCTCGTGCGTCAGTGGGGGGAGAATTGTGTCAAGTTTGTCCGTCCGACTGTCGTCTGGGCTCACCATCATGAGGCTCTTACCAGCTGAGTCATCTGGGGAGCCAAAGGGAAGATGCTCAAAGCTGACAGCTTTGCTATAGGAAGGTGGAGCTTCTGCATTGCTATCCACCGTGGAGTACAATGGCACATCAGTATCGGGAGTATATGCAGCTCCTTCTGAATCTAGGCTATAATCTTCCACCTCCTCTTCCTCCAACCTTGATGCAGAATGAGCTCCTTCATCCTCATGCTCCCCTTCTACCTCCTCAATGGTTTCTGTTGTCCCCTGGCGGGAATAGAGCATGGTGACCTGCGTAGGTTCACTGTTGGACATGGATGAAGAGAGTGAGTTGAGGTTTACAAGACTCATGGTCAAGCAAAGTTTGTTAATTGTACCTTTATGCAGATAGCTGAGCAACCTCAATGCATTCGCAGGCCTTCACAGCTCATATGATCTGGTAGGAAATATACCATCCTGATCTCCTCTTACACAGATGGAACATCTGGGTTCATCTGTTTCCTGAATGCCATCCCACTGAACTCACAGCAATTCACAGTCTTTTAACACCAGTAAAGGGCAAGTTAATATTAGCAATAAGAGAAACTACACTACCTGTCTGAAAGTAGTTCAAACACTTCTGAACAGAGTCAAGACTTGCTATGACATCTATTTAAGACATGCTCCATGGTGAAGGCTAGGCAGCCATGGGATTACTTCTATACATGGTGCTTTTAACAACTACTGAGGAACGTATACAACTGGAACATGAACTGAACACACGCATATCAACTCTGATTCAAAGAAAAGAACACGTAAATTGCTAACATGAAGAAATAGAAACCAGATTACAAAACTGTTCCAGTAACAAGGTATCTTGCTTACCTTTAGATTGCCCTATGTTCTTCAACACAGTCTGCCTTTTTACTTTACCTGCCTGCTTTACTTCTGTATGTACCTATTTCGTTATTCAACTGTCTAATGCACTCTGATCAGTTCTCTGCTTGATTCACCTTCCTTACTCATGGCTTTGCATAGAATCACAGAATGCGTTGGTTTTGAAGGTACCTTAAAAATCCTCTAGTTCCAGCCCCACTGCCACAGGCAGGGACACCTTCCATTAGACCAGTTGGCTCAGAGCCTCATCCAACCTGACTTTGAGCACTTCCAGGGATGCAACATCCACAACTTCTCTGGGCAACCTGTTCCAGCAACTCTCCACCCTCTGAGTGAAGAATTTCTTCTTAATATCTGATAGAAACTTGCCCTGTCCTATCTCTCCATACCCTTGTAAAAAGTCCCTCTCCAGCTCTCTTGTAGCCATCATTTAAATACTTGAAGGTTGCTATGAGGTTTCTCTGGAGCCTTCTCTTCCCCAGGCTGAACAGCCCCAGCTCTCTCAGCCTGTCTGCATAGGAGGGGTGCTCCAGCCCTCTGATCATGTTTGTGGCCTCCTCTGGACTCACTCCAATAGGTCACTCTTTCTCTTTTTAGTCTCATTCCACTCCTTCTCCACAGGTTAGACAACAGGCACCAACTCAGTGTCTTTTGTTGGCTGCATAACTCTGTATCTCAACTGAGACAGAACAAGATTTCATGTAGCTCCTATGAAATGAATGGGGCCATATTTTCACCTGATGTACAAACTTTCAGAGAAAACTGGCACTGGCAAAGCCATCTGGCACTATCATCTTCTGCCAAAATTAAAAATTAAGTTCCTTCTCTTTTTATTTTACACTGCTTCCAAACTTATCGTGGCTCTGTTAGATCAATTTATTTGTAGCAGAGTTTTATTTAGAACATGTAACACTTATGATTATCTGTGTTTTAATGATTCACAGTAGCACTCATCCTCACTAAAATGTACAAAATCAAAGAATCCCACAATTTCAAATCTGATTGACTGCAAAAATTTGTAAAACACTTTCAACACTGAAAAACAATGATGCATAATGACATAAAATTTGATATTTATAATATTTATAAAAGGCGTTGAAACACTGCTCCCCAAGATCATGTAAATCCCTGGGTTTTACCTGCTAAAAAGTGAGTGAGCATTGGATATTCTTCTTTCTCTTGCACTGGATATTTATATTATTTGCTACTTTTTCATAGCTATTTTCCCTTTCCTAATTCCAACACCTTACTGTAAATCAATGGTAAAGTAATCAAAACATATTTAGAAATCTTTCCTATATGCACAAAAATAAAAATTGAAAAACCAGCACAATGGTGCCTATCTTAGTTTCTAAAATTATACATCTCAGTCCATATTTAGGATGACTGATTAGCTGAGAAACTTAACTTCCAGCTTCCAATTTAAGAACAACCATCAACTCAGTAACTCTGAAAATGAGACACTGTTTTAGCTTAATAAAGACAGATTTTAGCCTGTTATACACCCAGCATAATGTTATGGAAAAACTTTTTAAAATACATGAATTAAGGATGAAAACAAAACCAAAACAACAAAACACTGAACAAGAAGTGAAACAGCCAATGAATCCTAGATTATGATCCTGACTTTGAATCTCAGAACCGTGCCACAACACAGGAGGGAGTAAAGCTTCCTTTAACCATGCAAACCACTCTGCACACCACGTGTCTGCAAACACAGACCCATGAACACTGCAGTCAGAATATGGTATGGGTAAACGAGTGAACAAAGCATGCATGAGTTAAGCACCTTGACACTATACTGCCACTGTCAGCTGATGAGGAGGACATATCCATGCTCTGCATTTTACGAAGCCTAGGTCGAGCGCGCTCACTTGTTTTAGGAACAGAGTCTGGTCCATCTAAATCATCAAGGGTTGACTGCCTTGAGAACAGCATGGTTGCTTCAGTGTAGCAGCTACAGCAGCGCAAACAGTTGTAGAGACAGTGTTAAATACAAATGGTATTACAACACACATGGTTCAGTAAACAAATATGCTCGCCATGCAGCTAAACATTGACACAGAGATAAAAGGTTCAGAGAGAAGATAAGGATTTGTTTAGAGTCACCATGGAAACACATTTCTATGCACAGGTTAGTCCTGGCCAATTTCATATAGGGGCTATAGAAGGCCATCTATTCACTATTCAAGCAGATATGGAACCAGTGCAGTGCTCTACATGCTTTCCAGGGGAACAGACTTACATATGTGAGCAGGTTTTATTTTGTGTGTTTACCCCTGAGATTTCCAGATTCCACAAGGATGTTTTGGGAAGTGACCTCCTCTGTAATGATATTTTACTATTAATATACTGTGCTGAACCTTTTCACACAGGTACATGCCAATTTCCTAAAAAAGCCCTTAAAATTGAGTATACTCATATTCCACAAATAGAAAAATAGCTGTCAGGCATTGGCTAGTCCTCTTTCCAAACCAAGGAGCCAAATCGGATATGTTACTTAGCCAGTAAATGTATGCCAAATATAACCTGCTCTGCATGAGATGGCTTTTATTTTGATATTTACTAGGAAGCCCTGATGATTCTTTCCAGAAGATTTCATTTATTTCAATCACAGCTTGAAAGTATTTCAAAATTGGTAACATGTGCATCTTGAAATAAAGAACACATATAATAAACCCTTATCTCCTTTCACTTATTGAATACAACAGGACACCAGAGACATACACCATACATTGAGCATTGATGTGTAACTGGAGAAAAGAAGAACTGGATGAGTTATGAGAAAGAAAGTACATAATTAAATACAAGCATTTAACAGAGCATCAGGAAAGAAGCAAATACATTAATGACATATGGTAGGTAAAAAGATTATTTCTCATGTAAAAATCTTTGACAAACACAGATGCCAATGAAATGAGCTGAGTGACCTGGTGTTTTAACACATGCAGTGACCTGTCTGAGTTTCTCAGATAGAATGAAAGAAGAAAAGACCCCAAAACTCAGGATTTACACTCTACTTTTCTTCTTCTGACTCCATCTGTGTTACACCTGAGCAGTGGCAGTGGGGGATTTGCTTCCTTGGCAAGCATTATGTTTGTCCAGGGGCACAGAGAATTGCGAAAGAGGTTAGAAAGGAAGGGCAATGGCATTTTCCACCTTACTTTGGTCTTGCTAGCTTAAAGTGAGGAAAAAAATCTGCTGGCATGAAGTTACAGTCTGCAATTATTGCCTTTAGGAAAATGGGGAGGAAAGAGCAAAATATGTGGAGAGAAGAAGCAGTTATTCTTAGGCCTACCCACACTGATGATCTTTTTTGACATAATGGCTTTTTTGACTGAGGCTAAAAGCATACCTTGGCCTTTGAACAGAGGCAAAGAATCACCAAGATACCAAAGCTACTGTGAAATATTTTCCTTAAGACTTGCCTTAATGGCAGAGGCACCTCTGTCCTGCTGGTTCACTTGGCCAAAGCCCTTTACAAGCCACTTCATTACTTCTATGTGTGCACAAAGCCGCACAAAGTGCTCCAGACAAAACCTGGGGGATGTCTGCCTGGTGTATGGTTTATGACATGGGACCAGGAGGTCTGCCCTGGAGGTGAGATTCAGCAGTGTGGGAATCAGTTGAAGCGCTGTGTTATTAGCTCGGAGGGCTCTTGAGGGAGGAGGTTTCCCTCTGCACATGCATACATGGAATACAGCCAGGCTGTTGTTCTATCAGTGAGGTTTTGGTGCTAAAATATGGGAAGATGGCAGCAAGAAGAAATACAGTTTTGCAGATGACCTTTCTGTCTATGTGTTGTGAGGTTTTATCCACATGTTATTTTAGATCTCAAGGGCTGAGTTTATTCTTTTGAAGGGCAACAGCTAATATCAAGCTGTTGAAGGATTTTAAATGCAGACATAATTCACAGGGAGCCATCCAAGGGCCCTAAGCAGAGCAGCTGTTCATGTTCCCATGCCCACTCATATATTTTCAATGGAAGAAACATATGCCAGCTGCCCTCCCAAACATGCAAGCTCGGACCTCGCTCCCAGAAAAAATCAAAGGAAAAACATCAATTAATCCCAATAGATAAAAACATTTGTCTGGACAAGCACCTACAATATTTGGTTTAAGCTGTGTTAAATGAAGAATGAATCATCAGAGTAATTACTGACTGAGCAGCTGCACTGTATCCTCGAATATCAGGAGACGTGTATGAGTTGACACCTGTAGCACAGTCTGTGTATTCTTTATGTGCTTTAGCAATATGCTTCTGGACGTGGAGCAAATGAGAACACCAATGAAGTGGAGAGATTTGCACTGAGCAAACCTGATGTTGACTCAAGGCATTGACTATCACATAAATTTGATCCAAGCGTATCTTCCTGAGTGACCTTTGAACTAGTGTTTTTGGAGGCCTTGAAAGCATCAGTACTTGAAACCATTCAAGGGGTAGGTATTTTAAATTGAATGCTTGTTAAAAGCCCGAGTTCAGACATTTTAGATAAAGTTGATCAGGTATCCATTTTAAATAGGGATACATATATAGCAGACATGTTTTTATTCTCAATGAATGGGAAATTGTTTATTGCTTCCTTTTTGCTAAACAAATTTACCGTTCCCAAAGAGTTTATTAGCTTAGTGGGTGAATTTTTTCTGGATTTTTTTCTGTCCATGGGCTAATTACTGACTGGCATTATCTGTTTGAACTGCTACATTCCCCATGCCTCTGAGAAAAAATCCCAATCAGTGCCTAACAATCACAGTCCTAAACTGGACTTTGTTCCAGCCCTCACAGGGATTCTTCTTTCATCCTTCCTCCTGCCTCCCTAGGCAAAAGTTACCTCTCCAGTACTTCCTGCCTTAAGCCCTATTCTCCCTTCTGGTGAGGGAAGCAGAGATAAAAGATGGTGTTCCTAACCTGACAAGGACTCCCTCCTGCAGTTCTTATAAAACTCTACACAAAGGTAGAGTCAGGAACTGAAAATATTATTTGTGGTGGACAAAAATGAATACAAACTGAACTGGATACAAAACCTTCGATAACCTGAAATTTGACTTAGGACCTGTGTCTGGCTGCTGTTACAAGATGATAGACAAATCTCCATAAAGGCAGCCAACTAGTTTTAGTAAGTTACCAATTATCTTACTGAAGTTCACAGGCTGGTTAACCTAATAAGCAGTTCAAAAGTGAAATGGAAATAAACTGCAGGAAATGCTCTGCCATGCTAGATCCCAATCCCTTCTGGTGGTGTTCCTCAAAGAGCTTGGTAAGGAACAGCATCAGTCCCTTCTCCTCTGACCCATATAAACTTTGCACTTTGCCGATAGGATACATGAGAGTATTTGGACATAAAGAGAAACCAAAAAACACCCTGTGAATACCTCTTACTTTCTACTGTGTAGAGACATGACTGAGAATAAATGACAGCCCTACTAAAAGAGAAATCCCCACAAAGGACAGTCTACAAAAGTTCTTTTAGAGCTTTATCCAGGCTAAGAATAACATCCCTGGATTAGATTTATGAGGGTCAACCCTGAACTTCACAAGAAATTTACAGTTCCTGCAGCTGATCAAGAGGGTTTTTCTCTCTGGATAAGCTGCGTTTACCTACAGTAATTCCTGTCCTGAGCATCAAGGGTTATGTGTTATTATAATGGAATAGCTTCTGTGTTTCAGCATTCCTGTGTGGTTCCAGACATGTTCACTTTCCTCAGGGACCTAATATCTACTACAGAATTTTGTCCTCTACAGAATTTTTAGTAGTGTAACCAAAGGACAACTGGAGCAGAAACCCTCTGCCCCTTCCCAAAAGTCTTCCATTGCAACCTGAGAGCCACATCACAGGGATGCTCTAGATTTAATTAGCCACTCCTACATTTACTGGAAATCATTAGTTTAAAATGCACACTGCCACCTGCTCTTGTTTGTGCAATTAAAAAAAAAACAATCAATCAATAAACTCAGATGAAGTTTAAAACATTTCACATTTCTGAAAAATGTCATAGGCACTTCTGTAATCCCTTGAAGAGATATGCAAGGGTGCCCCAATAGACAGATGGCATTATCATTCAATCAACAGATTCATTATTGCTTCCTCTATTATTATAGCAGATGTCCACAATTTGTAATACTCAGGGCAAGAACATTTGATTGCTCATTACCAGAAAGAGAATTTGAGATTAGAGAAGTCAGTCATAACTCTGCCTTTGCTATTCCATGGTTTATAAACCCTACGATTTCTTCAAAGGAAATGGAGATGACAGACACACATATGAAAGATTTAACTTTTTCTGTTGCAAAGCAGCACCACAGAATCACTGAATTCTCTGAGTTTGAAAAGAGATTTTAAATGTGCAAGTGTGCTTAAAGCAGAGTGGAAAATGGGTGGTTATTCTGAAAAAAGAAAAAAAAAGACAAAAGTAGAGCTCAACACTCTCATTGAAGAGGCAGAATCTATACATAAAAATCACAAGATATGTAGCTTCCTTCTGTTTATGGTTAAAGTTCCTGCTAATGATTGTATAGTAATGAGAACTTCTATCTACAGTAAACAGGGCAACTAAAAACTATTTAATGAAAGCAGGACCAATATTTACTATTCATTCTTTAAGCGAGACTGAATTTTGTGGCGTTAAAATCTGCCCTGCAGATAGTATGTGGCTCCAAGTGAGCTGGTAACAGAATTTGACTTTACATTTTTCTCACATCATTTGACTAATGGGAAACTTTGAGACAAAACACAAAGGTGTTGCTCAGCTGGGTAATGAGCAACTGAGAAAGTTTTGCTCAGATTTGGTGTTTTTACTGGAGTGAACCTCTCAAATGTCAGTGCTCACGGAAGAGCAATTTTGTTGAAGCATAATACAGGCACTCTCTTATGTCGCTGTTGAGCAGCTAGCGGAGTAAAGAAGTCAGTTCTCAGTGGCAAGAAGGAAAGACCTTTATTGTTTTGATTTCATCATATATATAGAGTTTTCAAAGGTCACCCAGATTGGTCGGCCAGAAGCCTCCCCCTAGGCCTGATTGGCCAGGCCTGCACCATCCAGATCTTGGGACACTGTTTTTAATAATATCCAAACTTTATCTTTATTTATAAAACACAAAAAGAATTCTCATGGGAAAAGCCTGTGCTAGCCACACTCTTACCCTTGTTTTCCAATACTATCAGAAAGGAGGACAAGCTTTCCATATTTTCAGTCTGCTGACATCTACTTATATGTCATTAGTAAAAGCTATGCATAATTTACTGTACACAGAAGTTTCTGAGTTTGCTGGGAGTATCAAACACAATATGATACTGCCACAGTTCACAGAAGAACAGGAGACAGCAGAAGGCCATGGATTATGAAACAACTGGATTTCCAAAGTCCTCCCCTCTCCCCCTCATGTTGTACAAATTGTGCAGTATCTTAAAAGTCAAGAACACCAGGAACATGGTGGGAACAGACTGCCTCTGTAAGAGAAGGAAGTGAATGTGTATGCCTCTGTGTGCATGAAGCAGCAGGAGCAGGCAGTAATTTTGGCAAGGGACTTAACGGCATCCGTTTTCAGAAAAGAATGAGGAAGGTGGTTTTCCTGAACTAGTTTGGGTATTTGACTAACAACCATGTAGCTCTGCTGGACTGTAATCATGGCAGTTAGGAAATCAGGCTCTTCAGATGGTTTTTGCCTTGTTGGGTATGAGAGGGGATTTTGTTCTTTCAAATGCAGAATCTCTTTCAATGTAAAGCCTTTTCTGATTTGTGGACAACTGACAACAATTTATTTTACAAAGACAAAATATTCACAATGAATGATCCCTCTGCAAATTACATGCCTGAATTCCTGAACCATTACCCCAGAAGCATCCTCAGCACCTCTTATTTTCCACTGCTTTTCACAAGAACAGAATGCCAATGACTCCTAAGTCTAGGGGAAGCTAAAAGTAGTGGGGTACTCATGCAGTGGAAAAGAAGTTAAGCCAAAAACTGAATCCATCACTATAAAGGAATAGTAACATCAAACAGTTTTCACTATTAAGATTGCATGAAAAAATAAAAAAGAGAATTCAACATTGATTAGAAAGCTCATCAGTACTTTAGACAATATCTAATATTACACCTACTGCATGGTCCCTCTATCTTTCACAAAATAAAATTCAATCAATACCTGGAGATGCTGTCATGAGATGCTGCTGAATCTAAACTATCCATTCTTTCAGATGCTTGCAAACCAGAAGCTTGACTGGGATTTTTATCAATGGAGTCCAGTCCTGACTCCTCAGAAAGTTTCATCATATGGTTCTGGTAATACAAATGGATGCTCTCCCGGGTTGGGACATTTCCCTGTGAAGAGAGTAGAGGTAGACAGACATGGCCAGGGGGAGGTGTATTTTTTGGGCAAACAGTTTCTTCAGTCATTTGGCAAGTAACAGGTTAAGGACTGTGCAAAAATAGCAATCTCCCACCTGTAGCTCCTTTTCAGAGTGCAAGTCAGATTCTCACCTAAACTACCACGGCCCAACGTATTTGGTTTTGAAGCAGCACTGGAGCAACCCATATGGTTTCACACTATATTTAACCCCCATAACTCTGCTGGATGGAGTGCAGATCCTTCAGCAGGGGAATGAGGAGTGGACTGCAACTGTAGCTCAATCTATACTCCAGCAGCTTTTCATGGATCTCTTTTAGATAGCTTTACTGACTCCAAGAACAATCATTAGTAGCCAGCAGCAGAATTTTTAAACAGAAAATTCCCAAGAAACAGTTAATGTACCAACTGATCCAGATTTCAATTAGTGCCCCAAAATCAAAATTTATTCATGAATTATGGACACAGACAGAAAACCATGAAAAATCCACTGAAGACCTTTACCCTTTCTCTGTGACTTCACAATCAACCAAGTTCATGAAAGGTTAGTTTTATTAACTGTCAGACCAGATCTGGGCACAGAATCAAGTCTTTCTGGCTATGATATTGTAATCAGAATTCAAAAGATGTATCATAAAAAACCTGAGAATTTTCTGTTCTTAGGCAGGAGCACATCCATCTTGTCCCACTAGTGGTTGCCTTGACTGCAGATCATACTCTGAGAGATTGCTATTCTTGAACAATAATTTTTCTGACTTATAATGAAACCTCATGCAAGGTCATTTTCCAGCTAAGATAATAAAGGTAGTCTAAAATATTTCCTGCATTTCCTTTACTAATTTTAATAGTTTCTAGTATTTCAACTCTGGTCCTCTACAGTGTCCAAAAAACTACAATACTCAAAGTCTGACATTTTGTGAAAAAAAAATTTTAAATCTTAAGAACAAAATTTGACACTCAGGTTTTTGAATAGGTATGTTTGTGTACAAGCTCTGTTGCTTCTGCAGCGATAAATGTTGGTGCCATTATGACAGCCTGAGTCTTAAATCATGGCACAAGGTACATTCTAGCTCCACTCTGTGCCTGGGGTAAAGCTAAGAGTTTTATCACCTATTTGCATTTGGAAGATCCACATACATTTCTTGTTACACTAACAACATTAATCTCTGCTAATAATGGTTTTTGCAATAAACAGCTAGCTTGTGAAGGACCACATAGCTTCAGTCTCACTGAAGAAATTTATGCCTGTATGTTGTCAGTCATTTCCAAAACAAGCTGATTTACAAGAAGAGTGAAATATGCAGACTGAGGTAGTTCTTGAGCTGTTTCAAATGCCATGCCTTTTTCTCCCTTCTTGAAACTATTGTGTCCCCTCAAAACCATACTATACTACAGAAATGTTTCAGCCAAAACCTTACATCAACCTCTCAAAGAATTATTTTCCCCATAATTTGTTTTGTGTCCAGGTTATAAATCAAATAATTTATTATTTATGGATTTATAAACAAGCAAGCAGTAAAAAAGTCTAGACTTAATTTCAAAATGCATGCGTATGTGAGATTTTCATAATCTTCCTCCTCACTTCCATGATGTGAAAAGACAGCCTTTCATTTTTCACCAAGCTGGAAATGGCATTAGCAGACAGAAAGACCGAAGGTATTACCTTCTTAATCTCCCTGGTCAGCATGCAGCGCTCGATCCTTAGCACAGTGGAGATATCGATGTGTTCTCTGGAGATGGAATTAAGCCAAGCTGTAAAACTGTCTAGCGTTGCCAGGAAAAGGACCCAAGTAAACTTCAAGATATTGAATATCCTCTTGATGATATTATCTGAGGGAGAGCAAAAACAACAGAGAGTTAATGAACACAAATATCTTTTATGGTACTTTTGCCTGGAGTTAGATTCATTTTTCTTTTATTGTCTAATAATTATAATCCAGTCTGTGAGACCCTGTCATACTAAGGAATCTTTGAAGATGGCTGGAGGCCTTTTGGCTGTCTGGACCATTTTCCTGAGTGTATGTGTAGGCTTATCATCTGGAATCCCTTTTCCACCCTGTAAGTCCTTGGTCCTGCAATCATGAGTCATATAAACGGTTCCTGATTTTAGAGGGACACTGTATGCACAGGTCTGTAAAATGAAACCCAAGGATTCTGGCATCTCCTGAGAGTATACAACATGCCTAAGTCCTGTGATCTGAACAAATGCTCAGTAAGCGTGTTGAGCTGAACTTCTTAACTATCTAATTACTTGTGTTTCTCTCTACACAAACTTTGCCTTTTGTGCTTGAACCTTGCTAAGCTGAGTTTTAAAGTCTAACCTGCCTAAACAGCCTTTGAATCTGACCTCACATCACTTTGAATCACACTTCTCTCTATTTACTGTCTTCAAAGCCTCTCTTTATCTAAGTAGGCTGCACTGTGCCATCAGTGATCTCAGATCCACTAGCACAAGTAGGACAAATAATAATTTATAAAACTATTCTTGCACCATTTTGGCAAAATAGTACACTTTCCCATTAATAATGCTTATGGGTTTATATCAACAATAGTAGCTTTATTTTGCTCAACACATCTGCCTCAAGTTAATTTCTCATTTCAGTAGTTCATTTGGCATTAATAATGGTATTTCTCATTCAAAAAGCAGCACTTTTGACTTATTTTTCATCCACTCATAAACATACACACCACACTAGAGTTCTCATATAATATTGCAAGTGTTCAAGGCCAGGCTGGATGGAGCTCTGAACAACCTGGTCTAGTGGTGGGTGTCTCTGTCCAGGGCAGGGGGGATGGCACTAGGTGATATTTAAGATCCCTTCCAACCCAAGCCATTCTATGAGTCCATGAATCTATGAAATACTAAAAAAATTCTTTCCAATTGCCAGTTCCAGCACTAATTGTGCCTGCTAGGTTCCAAAGCCCAGAGCACCAGGTATAAAGATGAATTTTAGATTAACAGCCTAAGAAATAGTAGAAAGCTGTCAATAATCTGCCATGCATGGAGATCTCAACAACCTCACTTCTTAGCTGAACCACAAGATGGCACGCAAAACTCTGTGGAGTGAGTGTACAGCTCCTTACAAAGACTGCAAAGGTGAAGCTATCACAAAGCAAAAGATTTCCCTGTTCAGGCAGGGTTGTATGCACATCCATGTGGAGAGAAACTATGGGAAAAACTATTGGTGGTACCTTCCTGGGAAGTGGGTGCTGAAATGGCAGAATATACCATTTACCTGAGCAATGCCATGCAACTGCTCTGCTATCACTGAGCATAAGATCATTTGGCACCCTTCACTCGGTCATATCATTATTTCAATAACATTTTGGCCTTTTTTTCAGGCCTTTTCTATGTAATATAGAATTGGAGATATTTTTATGAGCTATCCACCTAAATTTTTTTCATTCAATGTGTAGGTCTTGAAGTTAATGAAATCCTGCCATTAGAAATTAAACATAAAGCTGTTTCTACTTCAAGGACCATTCATTACCTTTGCATTCCTGAGAATACTGTGAATAGGTGAAATGAGAACAGCACACATACACAAAAATATACAGTGTATATTCTTTTCTAACCCACACTCTTCCTCTCCAATATATAACTTCTGCTATTGACTTCAGGAGAATCTCTGCTCTCAGAATAAAATTACTTTTATTATTGATCATCACTGGCCTGCCATAGTCTCACCATGGTGTCAAGCACTTCCAGTCTAATCTGAAAGGTCATTTACCTCACTGGGATGGAGGTGACCTGGTATACATTTTTAATGACATTGTAGCTGTTCTGGCACCTTTGCTGTTCTTCAGAACTTTTTAAAAATAATCTTATGGGGATCAATTGCATATAAACATCTTGAAAAAGGGAAACAAATATTTACTTTGTGCAGATAAGGGTGAAATGCAGAGAAGGCTTCTCTCTGCCTGAGAGTGTGAGATAGGAGTCAATCTAACAATAGTAATTATTCATTACCAATTACTGTCTAATTTTTCTAGCTATCTTCTTTAACAAATTTTACCCAGGAATGGCCAAAGTATTTAAAAAAATATAAAGCACTTTCAATTTATTATTTCCAATGTAAATTATTAACTTCCATCTTTTTCCCCTAACTCCTGTGTAGCACTGACAATATATCCCTAGAGATGCATTTGAGTGGTTCACTTCAGTGTTTTAAGACAGATAACTGCACTGCCAGTAAGTAACAAATAAAAAACCCACAAACCCCCCCATCCTCATAGCAATGCAGCTCATTTATTTGAGACCACTGCTCTTATGAGATAGAAATGACATCTCCCAGGTCCTTGTAAAATCTTCTACCCTATGAATCACTCAGGGACACAATTCTGACTGGAACTGTGGGAAACAATTTCATATGGAGAAGAAAAACATCATTTGCTGGCAAAGCCTCACTCAAGGTAAGCCATGATGACGACTTAGAAGGAATGTCTGTTTTCTTTTTTTACTCCAGTTAGAAACAAGAAGCCAATCTTGGATTTATGATCTATTACATTTCTTTGTAGGAAGACTTTGAATATGGGCAAGATCCTGAAAACTGCTGGCATTTCTTCTGTTGTACAGAACTGCTCTAAGTCTGATTATGAATGAGGATGTGTAAGATTAGGAACGTACCATTTTTTAGAAGTGATTACTGTACCTTGCTGAATGGCTCAGTACCAGGAGAAGCATTATATTAACCTTGCTAAAACACAGTAAAAATCAATGGAGATTTTAGCACAGGGCTGTATGCAACCAGGTCTGGAATCATAGCTTAAGTTGTTCTATAAGTAAAATACACAGCAGCAATCAAGTCTGAGCTGGCAGGTGTATTAACTGAAGTGCTTAGAGAGTGAGTGCAGTAGCAAATAGTCCAGAACTAGAAGTTCCTAAGCTCAAGGCTTGTAAATCTTGCAATAGAAGATCTGACAGTAGTTAGGAAGCTCTTACTGGGTTGGCTGGAATGGGTCATAGCAATGATGTCTCTGTGAAAGACCATTGGTCACAACTGCATTGTAACAGCAGAGAAACCCTCGTTTTGCCTTCATACCTGGTCCATCAGATTTTTTCTTGACAGGTTCCTCTTCACTGTCTTCACAGTCTGCATCATTGCCACCTCCTGCAAACAGTGAGCAAACCAGTGAGTGTTACACCTACAGAAGTGCTGGTGTAAATGCCATTCCAGCTAGAAAATGCTACAGTTACGAAGCAGCAGTGACTGGTTCCTCAGCTACCACCATAACAGAAAGCACTTCTCCATTTCTAAAGCACTCAAGTGAGAGGACAACGAGCAGTGAAGGTGTTCAGGGATGACCATCTCTCTCTTCTAATTTGCAGTGGCATTTTCTTACTAGATAGGCTGTAAGTGAGATCATCTGTTGGTGTAAACCCAGATAAGTTCTCAGTCACTCCTCAGCCACACTCAGCAGTCTCACCTTCTGCTGACTCACACTTGAGCTCATTTCTTCACCTCCTGCAAAGGGCAACCTGGTCAGTGCTCTGATCTCCTCCTGCCTCAGACCCACCAAACCTGAAGGAACTCAGAGGGACCTTCAAGTGGAAATGAACCAGCAGAGTTTTTTTGACACCACCCCATGCATTTATTTAGGCCTGTAGCAGAGGAGTGTCGTAGAACCCCAGGCAGAAATGAAAGACAAACAAGTGACCCTCCTTCTATCTAATGCCCAATAACTGCAGCTACAGTTTCGGTGGTAGAACCAGAATAAACTCCTTCTTTTTGACAGGTGAAGATGCCAAATGGAGGAAATGTCCAGCTGATTAAACCTGTATGGGCCCCTTTCTTCCCAATCTATACTGACCAGAAAAGATTTTGAATTTCTATTTTCTGGCTTAAAAAAGGAGAAAAATATGAAGATATATAAACCCCTTATAAACGAATTTTCTTTTTCAGAGGCATAAGTAATTTTACACTGCCACTAAAACCCAATCAACATTTGTACACTTTCCTTTTGCTATCTACAGAATCCAGGGGTTTGTGGATATTTGGGTTCCTCAATGAGTACAACATGGAAAGTGAAAAACACTTCTTTATATTTTTCTTGATGTATCAACTCAAGCTTCTTTAGGGAACAATATAGGAAATGTGGCCAAAAGAAATAATATGTGGCTATTTAATTGAATTTTTTTTTACAGCTTCACTTGAACTACAGCTGTTTGGGAACTCCCTCATAACACAGTTCTTCAACATCTTTATCTGGGAATATGCATGACTTTACCATCAAAATGAGTGACTTTGATGAACTCTAGAAACACCTGGACAGAAAAATAAACCTTTTTAGGAGATAAGGGAGTGAAAGGGTAATGTTCTTGCTCTGTCAGGTGCCAAACACCTGGTATTTACACTCCTATATTCTGGAAACATGCTGTTGACTAACAGGTTATTTGCTTTATGAAGTTCCATCATTACAATTTACTACTGCAAGTACTACCACAAATGTTTTCACACAGCTGGTTTTCTTCAATATGTTGAATCTTCCTACTTACCAAAAGTTCTGGGCATGCTTTGCAACTCCATGGAAAATACACACATCCCATTTTCCCCTTTACCTCCCTCAATGTGTGTTATGCAGAGCAGAAGGACATGGCTATGGCTGACCTTGCTGTGGGCTGGTGCAGGGAAAGACGGCCAGCCACAGGGAAACTAATTTTTCCAGTGTCTGGTCAGCACTGAAAGCACTTGTTCTCTAAACCTCATCTGCCTCTCACTACCAAGAACAACAGGCAATAGTAAATGCAAAAGGCTACCTACCATCCCCAGATCCTTTACGTCTTCGCTTCTCTTTCCCAAAACTTTTCTTTTCTTTGCGCCTCTGTCGTAGAGCTGTTTTAGGGTCAGTAATCCAGGCTTGATAAACAAACTGGAAGGAAAAACCCATTTGTATCAAGGTTCCTCATGTTCTGAAACTAAGCCATAGAATAAGCCACAAGCAGGACTATATAGTTTAAGTAAATGCATGCTGTTCTGCGGGGGTAAGGAAATATTTTTAATCCCAAATCAAACACCTCCCCTGCAGATTTGCTGAGTTTTCATGTGCTATTTTTATAAGTGTAAAACCAAATGTAAAAATACTTGTGGGTGAACCAAGTTTCATTAGAATCCACAAAAATTCATGCTCTGAGCTTTGGGAATTAATACCTTGTGCGTGTGGGGTACCTTGTCTGAATCTCTCAATTCTGTATTTCTATTTTATCGTTTTACAGGCAAGATGCAGAGTAAAGAAAACTTTTAGAGAAACTGCTGCAATACACTAACTAAAACCTCAAAAGATGTAGAGATATCCCTGTACAGGTAATGGTGTATTTTTCACAGCTCAGATATCTATTTTTGCCCACTTTGCAGGTCCCAGTGGAATGTTTATAGATTTGTTATCTGTACACAGTTCCAAATATGACAATCAGGAATTCCTCACATTGCTTCCTGATTTTAACAGTGCCTTTCTTTGTTGCTTCAGATAAGTCACTTATGAATCCTTCTGCTACTGTTTTTCCAGTTGTAAAATGAAGACAGTAATACTTACCTTTTTATTCAGGGTATTTTGTGGGACCAAATCCTGCTCACAGCACTCACTCAGATCAAGTCTGTTGACCTGTATGACTGCATGCAGCATGGAATTTGCCCAAAATATTTATAACTGATATAGCAGTGGGAGTAAAACAAATAGTAAAAGTAAAAAAAAAAAGTTACCACAAAGTAACTTTTTTCATAGTTCTACTTAAGCTGTGAAGGAAAGTTACAGAAAAAAAAGGAACAGAACTCATATTTTTTATCCCTATGTGACATAAAATGTATGTCAATAACAGAAACTAAAGTAACTTTACCTTCTCCGCAACTCTTTAGGGCAAAAGGTTTTCTTTTGCTCATTTAATGGTTTTCATTGAAAAATGGTAATTATCTTCAACTGGCACTGCATTGTCTTCTAAGTAACACAGGCCACTAACAGAGACAGGGCAGGGAAACACACAGATGCAGGCAAGAGGCTGAAAAAGCACACTAACAAAACAGCTCTCATTCACAGCACAAACATGCAGAAGAGGACAACAATACGTGTATCTCATTGAAGCTGGAACTGCCCCTTGGAGGACAGAATGATAACCTTTCTGTTTGGTTTATTTATATTTTTTAGACTTTTCCTATGCAAATTTCTTTGGAACATTTAAAGAATTCTTTTAAAATTGGTAAACTGACATTAAATTAATTTAAAAGGGAAGAATTGTTTTGTTTTGTGAATGTATACAGCAATGGAGAGGGAATTATTTTGGTACTGTTGAAAAGAAGATCCTCTTTCAAATCTCTCAAAGTCAGTACTTTTAGTTTTAGATGTCTGAGTTGTTCAAAACAAGCACCACATGAGAAAATATGTGGGACCAGAGGCCCTGTTTTCCCTTTGCTTTGTAATAGGTGTTTTCTAAAAAAAGGTGATCTGTGGAAATCGTGATACTTAAATGAACTAATACCATATTACTTTACTGGAAATCAAAAACTGTCATCATATTCCACTTTCATTTAACAGTGAAAGTGTACACCAGCCACAATTATAGTGTGAATAAAGAAATTAGAGGTAAAAGGAACTTGAAAGGGGGTAGAAATCAGAATCAAGAAAGGGTAATTGGTTCATAAATTTAAAGGAACTACTTATGCTAAGAAGTAGGTATTTTAGGAGCAGACTAGGTATATACATATTAGTTTAGAGTTTTACCACTGCACAAACTTTCAGTATCTTTTAGGCACTGAAGGTGGTACTCTCAATCTGTAACACTCACTTAGAAATGTCATGTTACATGTGGAGAGGAAAATGATAACAGTGCCCATAGGCAGTAAATGCTAAATGTATTCAAGGAAGACAAGAGAGAAGATGCTCAAATATTTTTAATGATGATAAAGGCCAGAAGAGTAGAGAGCTAAAAAAGTGTTTGGAGCAGAATGTGTTTTACGAAACTTTTACCAGCTTTCTGAGATCAATTATCACAGTGTCCATAAGATACATGCAACTTGATGTGACCATCTTGTAAATCACTATCAGAAGAAAATAAGAATTTGTGTCTGCATTTTCCCTCTGGTGTTACAGTTTAAAAAAGATAGACCACTTTGCTTGTGACTTGACCACTCCAAAATTATGAAATGAATTGCATTTACTTGGAATAAAAATTTAAAGGTCATAATTTTTTTTTAATTGTTCATATAAGAGGAAAAATGCAGATGAGGACAGAGGTGTATATATACATTACATCAGGAACTATAGGGTGGGTCACATACTGAGCATTTGCAAAATGTTAAGTACCTTTGCTGCTTTGATTAAATACTGAAGAATTGTTTTGGGTAGTTTAATGATAGACTTTGGCAAGGCTAAAATGGCTGAAGCAAATTTTCCAATAGCTCTCTATAAAGAAGGACAAAGCAAGAGTAGTTAGTAGAAAAGAAGAAAACATTAGTAAAAAGGATCTATTGAATTACTGTATCTAGAATAATAAGAACAAATTTACATTCATAAATTTCAATATGAGAAAAAGGTAACATGATATTCACATTAAAATTTCAATAATATGACTCTTAACTGCATGAGTTCTCTAATATTTAAAATCTCCAAGTTAACCCTTGAAGGGACATTTGCACACCATTTACACTGAAAGAAAGATCAGAAATTAAAAATAATTCCTTAACAGAATCTACAACGAAGTTCATTTTACAAGTATTTTTACTAGTACCATGAGCATGGTGATGGAGGGTTAATAAGGTATGATAACCAAAGGATGAACAAACTTTTCATGAACAAAACCAATTTTCTGTTTTATACTTCTCTGCTTATATAAAGCCATCCAGCATCTTCATGTTGCACATATTGCAGAACAGGCACCTATCGACAACATCTGACCAAATTCTGAAATAATGAACAGATCCTCCATCCTCAAACTAATAGTTTCAGGACTGAGATGAACAAAAAACCCAAACCCCAGAATAAATTAAAAGATCTTGTTAACTTCTGACCTCAGGTTTGAAACTCTTTAAAATCTCAGTGCTTGGCACCAGCACATCTGAACAAAATATTGTCACCATTTTTTAAAAAATCATCATAAACAAGAATACCAGCTTTCCTCTATACCTGCATGAAAACCAGAAGAAAAATTACCTAGAAATTAATGAGCTATTTCTATGGTCCAAGGTAAGTTAAATGCAAAATACATTAAAGAAAAATAATGCAAATACCATAAAATAAAACTTGTCACATTATTTTGGTCCAGATTTGTTTTGCCCTTATTAAGGTCAGAACATTTTTTTTAATGCTATTGCCATGTAGGCAAGTTAATGAATGTAATCAGCTGGTAATGTAGTGTAAGTATATAAACCAAAAGCACATTGTATTAATGAATTAAACAAAACATTTCTTGTAATTCAGTAACACTGTCTGGGAAGCTTTGTTTAAAAGATTTTGGCTTAAGGAACAGAAGGGCATGGAGGCAGTTTCTTGCTTTTGCTTGGGTTGAACATTCAGTAATTCATGAGTTCTGCATTGAGATGAGGTTGCATCTGGGTGGGAATACTTATGTCTACAAAAAGCCACCTGTTTGCTTAAGCTCTTGAAGCTACAGACCCAAAAAACTTCTGCAGCATTTCCAAAAATTCTTCCACAAGTGAAACTTTAATGTTATTAAAACAAAAGAAATCCTAGATGCAAGAGTATTTCACTAACTTCTTTACACAAGTTCTTCATTTAAGGCACTGCATTCAGTATCTGGTATTATCTGACACCAACCAGTCCATATGAAGGAACCCAGATAGGAAACATCAGGTATCTTTTTAGCATTACAGTATCCTCCTACATCAACACAGTGTGGCACTTAAAATGCAAATATAATAATTAACACTGTCCTGAAAATTAAAGAGAAGAAATGGATGTGGTCTCCTTTTGTAATTTGAAATTTTAAATTCTTTCTAACCCAAGGATGTATTTCTCTGGCCCACTAGGTTCAATAGTTTTTTTTTTTGTAAAGTGTATATGCTTTTCCATAAAAACCTGCTGGTTTTGGGGATCATTTCTTCATGGAATGATAACCTCTCCTCAAAACTAGAAAACCACTGGATGCATTGTGCATCCATAGGCAAGTCAGCTTATCCAGCTGTCTTTATTGTAATGCAGAAAAAAGTAAATCTTGGTTTCTTAACCTTTGTTTTTTGCCATTTGTTATCTTCAGGCATAAGTGAATGAAAATATGACTCTACTACAGTTTCTGTAAGAATTTGGTGATGCTTAAAGCAGGCAAATTTACATCTTAAATTGGCATATATTTCCAATATTTTTTGGGACTACTTTGGAGGAGCTGGCAGCTTTAACATATGTGCCTGTGTCATGAGAAACCTACTTTTTTCCCAGATATCAATGAGAAAGCAAATTAAAATAAAGTACCTGAAAAGCAGATTTCTTTCGAGGCTC
The DNA here is from genome assembly GCF_008360975.1 of Lichenostomus cassidix. Taxonomy (NCBI): domain Eukaryota; kingdom Metazoa; phylum Chordata; class Aves; order Passeriformes; family Meliphagidae; genus Lichenostomus; species Lichenostomus cassidix. The sequence goes on along the minus strand of NC_139482.1, from coordinate 99,958,966 downwards.
TTCCTCTTCTTTTTTTTCCTCTTCCTCTTCCTCTTCACTATCCGTCTCAAACAAATAATAATTTCCACTTCTGACCACTAAGTGAAACAAAATATCTTCTTACTTTTTTGAAAAGTTCTATTCTCAACACCCCAAGATCTATGAACAGCCAGCCAGTCATTTAAAAATTCATAACCAGGAGAGGTGAAAATAGAGAAGAAACAAGAGATGAAAAGGTCTCAGGCCATTTATTTCCTGTTAGTCTGCAATATTTTGGGCATGAATAAGAACTATACAAGAACTAAGGAAAGCATCCCTATAAGAAGAAAGTGTAAGGAAAAATGATTTATCAAGTTCCATGGTTATATTTTTAGAAAAAAATTACAATGAAGTCTAAATTTATTGGGGACATATGATTATTTGAGGGAATAAAAAAAGCCCAGCAGGTAAGTAAATGAACTTACATGAACAGTACCACTGGACAAAAAATACAGAACTTCTCTTTAAAACACTGAGACAATCCTTTAAACTATGCAATCAGATAGCATTAGTTAATACTTCCTTCAAATATTTAAGCTTTGATGAGGTAATGGAAAACCTTGGCTTGTTTAAAACAAATCACTATTAACATGATTGCAAATGAGTTTCAATTTTTTGCCCATGGATTCAGAAAGATTCTGAAACCTTGATACAGTATAGGTGCACAGTGATTAAGCTATGCCTTATATCCTTGAACAGAAGCAATGTTTTTATTTCTCAGATGGCAACAGGCCTACATGAACAAACAAGGGAAAAAAAGAAATAAAAATAAGGTAAAGAGCAAGAGAAAAATAAAAATCACAGCATTACATTCAGCAGTGAAAATGGTAAATAATTTCGACATTTAAGCTGAAATATTCAAAGGAACAATTACTTAGATTAAACTTTACAAAATCTGGATATATGGAGCAATACATATACATATATAAAATTATATCTAACCATCATTACAGGTCTCTGGACTTTGCTTTAATTCAATCATACCTTGAATTCGACACAGATCCTGTGTGCACAGATGACCACACATAACTACTGTACAAACATTATGATAAGCACAATGTGAAATTTGCCAGAACTCTTTGGATCATAACTTTGGCATCTAAAACTCCCTCACAGAGGGAATTTTGGGCCTCGTGTGCCTATTTATGAGTTCTAACATCAATGAATGCCCTGCAGAGGGACAAAAAGTCCCCTTCAACATTTCTAATTGTTGTACTGAGGTGAAACAAAGTTTGGACATTTCCTGGATGAAATGAATTTTTTGTTGCTGGGCCATTCAAGAATGGCCATTTAAAATGCATTGAAGAGATAAAAGTATTTTGAGAACCAGTAATCTGCAGTTCTCTTTCACAAAAAGGTATCTTATAGTCAGCAACAGAAATTGTCAATGCAGAGCAGCTGGGTAAGGTTTGATATCAAGGGAAACATCTAGTGCAGTGCAGCTCCATGAAGGTTCAGAGTAGCACTCAAGTCAGGCTTGGAATACCTGAGCTGGCAGCAAATAAATCCACATGGATCTCCCTAAAAACTTTTTAGGTTAAAATGAATCTGAGGGGACACTCTAATGTAGTAGTTGCATAGCATTTTCAGCTCAAGAGTGAGGTATGATTGAATAGCAATAATGCATTCTTGCACACAGCAGAATGGAGTAAGGGGCATGTTGGTCACCTACAAGGATTCCTGAAGAGATTGCTTTACCTGTAACACAATTCATGGCCAGACTGGACCTGGCAAACCCCTCTTGTACTGCAAAATGTGGCTTCCTCCTACTGAGAAAAGGGATGTACAGGCTTTCCCTGTGGGATGAGGTGGAGGAGACAGAAGGGAAGCCATGCAGAAGAAAGCACAATCTCATCATCTGCTTGTGCCCAGAGGGAGAGAGTTCCCCAGGACAGCTGCAGGCACCATCTTCTGCACTACAACAGACACAGCTGGGTGACCCAGGAGAATCTAAGCATGTGGTCCTAACTCCTGCTGATCTTTGTGGGACTCCATAAATAATCTACAAGCACAGGAGGAACCACACTTCCCTACAAGGGAGATTATGAGTGAGGAAATCCTCACTGATGTTTCTTATCTGTTCTACTCAGGCCCAAATTCATGACTGTTTTAACTGCTATGATATACAACATGAGGTACTTTTCTGCACAATAAAATTATAACAAGAGATATAAAGATAACAATAAAAATCTAAATGACAAACTTCAAGCTGGAGTGACTTCAATGTATACATATATACACCCACAAACCCATTTGCTGAGATGAACAGCCACATGCTGCAGAAAGCTGCAGTTACAGTGGTGTTTCAAAAAGAATGCATGGGGCATGTGAGTCCATTCCCAGCCTGCATGCCCCTGAACACCTACTGTCACTGCTGTGTTTCAGTGACATGGATGCAAGACATGTGGCAGGCAACCAGTGGTGGTAGGATCAGGGTTTGTGATCTTTCTTACAAGGTTTTGCATTATTGCAGTAAATAATTTCAAAATTGCTCAATATTTAAATACCAAAATGCAATTTGCCACCTAAGAACATTAAATGAGGATGAAATAAGTAAAAGCCAAAGTCAATATCTCTCTGTGCAGTTCTTCTTACTACAAAACCAGTGGTGAATAAATTAGAGACCATATCCCATTCCTTCAAAATCACCATGGCTTGAAATTTTATAGTAAAAACTCACAAATTATAGTTTTTATCTGTTTTGTCATTGTTCTTAATGGAATTACAGGACAAGAATTTCATTTTCATAAGACTTTTGAAAAGGATAGGTCTCTCTAAAGTGGCATTGTGCCCTTTAGAAAAACAAAAATAGAGGCACAGTTTACTTGTGACTTGATAGAAACAAACATTCCATGTATTGTTAAACACTGCTGGCAAATATATATCTGCTGGAGTTATAAATACAAACATACAGGTAAATGAAGTACTATGTAGATGTGTAAAATTATGACTTGAAGTAGCTCTTAAACTAAATGACCAAACACAATATAGACATTCATATTTTTAATGGCATGAAGCCGAGCTGGGGGAGGTTTAGGTTGGATATAGGAAGAAGTTATTCACCCAGAGAGTTGTTGGGCACTGGAACAGCTCTCCAGGGAAGTGGTCAGAGCACCAGCCTGACAGAGTTCAAGAAGCATTTGGACAATGCTCTCAGGCACATGGTGTGACTCTTGGGGTGTCCAGCGCAGGGCCAGGAGTTGGACTGGGTGATCCTGATGGGTCCCTTCCAACTCAGCATGTTCTCTGATTCTGTGATTCTGTGATTTAACTCTCTTCAATGCTCCATATTTAAGTATTTTTTTCACATCTTCAGACGTTATTAACAGCTCATGTCTGATTTCATTCAACAAACATCCAGTTGAAGGACATCTGATTTGAGATTGCAGCCTACTCAGCTCTCCTGTTTTACCTAATGCATAACATAGCAAAGAGCTCTATCATATGACTGTGCTGGGCTAAAAGCAAATTAAAATATCATAGTGCATCAATTATATGAGTGACATATGCTAGTAACTTCTTGTGCACAAGGCTGGATATATTTTTGCTCTCAGATAAGCACACACAAAAAAATGGAAATTGCAAAAAAACTGGCATCAACAACACAATAAAGTGTTGTCAGAGAGATGCAGCTAAGCTCTACACAGCCTAGTTCTGGGAGTAGTCTTGCTGCCTTACTATGGTACTCAGATTTCTACAGCTGACACTAGAATGACCGATGAAGCATGAAAAAAGATATATGATGTGTGTATATGAAAAAGAAATCATGACTAATCTTAGAATGCATTGGCAAACTTTTACATTCACATTTTAAATAGGTTGAGCTCTGCAGTATTGGGAAGCTGAAACTTTTGAGGTCAAGACGGATTCTTTTGGCACATGTTTATCTGATTTTGAATTCTTCTAAGAATGCTCAAAATATCATGAGCTAGCTATGCTTCCAACACATAGAAGTTCAAAATATAGTTAAATTATTTGAAGATTGGAAAGTAGAAATCATTTTTTGAAAAAAAAACCCAAGCCTTCTATCAAGTCACAATCACAAAATCAGGCATAAAACAAACAGGTTATGGGAATGCCTTCATTCTGATCAAGGATATAAGGGTTAAATCCACATATTTGTAAGAGGATTGAGAAAACCTACTGGAAGCATGATCAACCCAAGGCCGCCACCACAGCTTTTTTTTGCCCTTGGCTTTCTCTTTCTCTGCTTCTCCTAAAATAAAATATGTTTAAATATTAATTTTACAAAATGAGAAACATATTTCTTACACTGATTAATAATTTTTAATTTCTCTCAAAAGAGCTAAAATTTCATGACCACATCAGATGTCAGATTTAATGACCACATTTAATATTAAAATAATTCAAAACCATGACCACTAAGCAGAAATACTCTGGTTTATGCAGCAGTTAAAACAGCATTCCACTCTAAAACAGCTAAAAAGATGTGTTTTTTGTTTTAAAACATACTGTCACACTTGACTGTAATTTAAAGAGGAAAAATTTTTCCCTTCTTTCAAATCCCCTTACATTTCAGGCTCAAAAATTTTTAAATCCAGTAAGTGCTGATCCCAGGTCAGTGCTGGAAATGTGGCACTAGACAGGTATAATTTTGTCTGTTCCCATGTTTTAAATTACATTTAAAAGTATACTAACATTTCAGTGACTGAAAAAAAATCCATAACAGCATCCAGAAAATGTTGCTGGAAAAATGTTGGTGCTACCTATTTGTAAAACTGTGGTTTATAGATAATGACTTTTATCAAAACAAGCCTCTGATTCCTTGCAGCTCTTTGCCAACAGCCTGAAGTTAAGCAAAAGTATCCCAAAGCAAACCATTTTTTCTAAACCTTGTTACAGTCCGTAACACAGATCTTTTTGCGCTGAGTCCAGTGTGAAACTCATACTCAGCTAACAACATTGTTACATGCTGGCGGTTTTCAAGAACAACTTATCCCTTATCCGACTAGCAGGTCTGTCAGATCCTTAGTGCTCAACTGCAAATATGGTACAAGAGTAGCTAATGGTACCTTCGTCATCTTCTTCAGAAACCTTCTGAATCTCTGGCCCCTCTGAGGACTCCTGGTTCATGCTTAGCATCCTCTCTTTACCCTTCTTGTATTTTTGCTGCCTGGCTTTGATGCGATCCATCCTAACAAAAGGAAGAATTTTATTAGATTTATGCCTTCACTCTTTTTGAGCCATGCTGAAAAACAAGTGTTAAGCACACACACACACACACACACACACACACACACACATACATATTCTGCAACACTTCTAAGGGAAATATCCCACACTTTTATTAATCCTGCTCTTAAAATGAAGGAGTTACATCAGTCTGAAGGGGCTGGCTGGAAAGACCAAGCATGGATGTTCACTCAGTGGTGAGTGAGAACTGGGTTTCCTGCTATCACAACTGCTTTACCTACTTCCAATCAACTATTTTATTATCATTTCAAATTGAAAGAATTGTTGTCAGGAGTTGAAACACAAAAATGAAGCTCTGAGAAAAAAAGGACTTCTGCCTAATACAGTGCTTTTTCTGAAATTTGCCACGCTGAACCAGGGATTGGCTGTTCCTGAACTATTTGTACTGCATTCTCACCCTTTAAGATCATTTGTCTCAATGGACACCAGCGAAAAGTGGTGTCCCTTGGGGGTTCAGTGCTATTTTTAGTTTCTTCATCAATGGCACAGACAGTGGGATCAAGTGCACCCTCAGCAAGTTTGCAGATGACACCCAGCTGTGTGGTGCTGTTGGCACAGCTGAAGGATGGGATCCAACCCAAGGGACCTGCACAAGCTCAAGAATTTGGTGTACAGGAACCTCCTGAAGTTCAGTAAGAGCAAGTGCAAGGTGCTGCACCTGGGTCAGGGCAACTCCCAGCATCAGCACAGGCTTGGGGATGAACTGACTGAAAGCAGCCCTGCCGAGGATGGCTTGGGGGTGCTGATGGATGAGAGGCTGGACATGAACCTCATTGGGCACTCCCAGCCTGGAAACCCAATTGTGTCCTGGGCTGCATCCAAAACAGCGTAGGCAATAGGGTGAGGGAGGGCATTCTGCCCCTCTGCTCTGGTGCGACCCCATCTGGAGTGCTGCATCCAGCTCTGGGGTGCCCAGCACAGGAAGGACATGGACCTGTTGGAGATAGTCCAGAGGAGGGCCAGAAAGGTGATTAGAGGACAGAGCACCTCTCCTGTAAGGAAAGGCTGAGACAATTAGGGTTGTTCAGCCTGAAGGAAAGGTTCTGGAGAGATCTTATTGTGACCTTTCAGTACTTGAAGAGAGCTTATAGGAAAGACGAGGCCAAATGTTTTTGCAGGGTCTGTTGTGAGGACAGGGGGCAATGGCTCTAAACTGAAGGAGGGCCATTTTAGGTTAGCTAAAAGGAAAAAGCTTTTACAATGAGGGTGGTGAAACACTGGAGCAGGTTTACCAGAGAGGTGGTAGATGCTCCATCCCTGGACACATTCAGGGTCAGGCTGGATAGATAGGGCTCTGAGCAAACTGATCTCCTTGAAAATGTCCCTGCTCATTGCAGGGGTGTTAAACTAGATGACTTTTAAAAGGTCCCTTCCAACTCAAGCAATTCTATGATTCTGTGACTCTCTATTGATAGGAAACATGATCCCTTCAACCTTCTGGTGAGTCTTCTGTTATGCAGGTGTGGAAGAAGCTGTCATCAGTGGGCTCTGACACTTGGTTAGAAAGCAGTCAGGGCTTGCCATGCAGCATGGTGGGGGAACCTTGAAAGTTTTCTGTAGTTACAAAAGCAGCATGTTGGCTGCATGCAAGAGAAATCAAAGTGACTTATGGGCTATATAAAGAGAAAGGATCTCCAGGCCACTTAAACTAAAGGCAAATATTTTCAGTAAACATATATTTTGCGCTCAAACAACACTAGAGGAGGAACCACAAACAAAACAGAAGGAGCAGTCATGCAAAAACTTTTTCCAGGAATACAGATACCAGATATACAGAACAAAATTCTAATAATGTTAAAGCATTTCTATAAAAGAGAGTGCTATCAGTTAACTATGTACATACATATGCATAGAAATATAAAGAGATACATATATACATAAATACATTAAATACATACTGTCTTTTCAGTTGATCCATTGATTTTTTTTCCTCTTCAATTCTTGCCTTTACAGCCTTTACAATTGTAGCCTGAAAAAGCTCAGCACCCCTACATCAGAAATGGAGCAGAGGAAAAGAGAAAAGGAGACGACAAGTTAAATGTTTTTAAGTTTTCCTCATGGCAACTAATCACAGAGTTCCCTCTATACATGACCTTATGTTCCCTCTATACGTGACCTTAGCTGCATCAAACAAAACTAATCCAGGTCCTGAAAGAAACAATCAATTGATTAAGAACAGTAATACCTTTACAGTCAAAAATTTCAAGATCTAGGGGAAATGTTGTGAACCCTACTCAGCCCTCTAGTTCCTCTAGCTTTCCTTTAGTTCCCTTTAGTTTCCAGTCCTCAAGAATACAAGTAGGTTCAAGGCTGAGGAAGGATTTCTTGCGCACCACTGGCATTTCTTTATAGCCATTTCAGCATTATAATCACCTCAACCCCCTGCCTCAGTCCTCCGGGAAGTTGTGAGCAAGGTTCAGCTTTTCCCAGGTCCATGGTGAGCATAGATTCAGCTTCACTTTTACTCTCTGAAAACTGTGGTGCTTTCAATCTGACAATACAAACCCTTGAGCAAGTTTTTGGTGTGCCAAAAGAGTATGGCTTCTCACTCAAGTACATTAGAAATGAAATCAACTCATTGATTTGGATGTCTTGGCCTAAGACATCTTGCATCCTTGCTTTCTAATTCACACATGAGCTTTTGAAAACTGTTCTAAGGGTCTCAAAGTCTCTTTCAAAGAAGTAGCCTAGATCTAAAGTCTTCTTTTCTCAGGAATTCAATAGGAAAAGCTATACTTTCAGAAGTCTACTCTTTCATTCTGGATGCACATTTCCCTGTTTAGGAGGTATTTTGATACTCATGATTTTGCTTTATGCTGTTTTCACAGTGAACCTAGCATACATACCAAAAGAGCTACAAAAAGGCCATATCCAGCAAAATTGGGTATCAGCACTGAAATTGACCCCAGAACAAAAGACTAAGAGATGCAACGTAGGGCGGAGGTGCAGGTCTTTTGGTAGTCCTCTTTACAGTGCTGAATTTTGTTTAATATAGGCAGCTAAACATGACCCCTTCTTAAAATGATCCCTGAAAGAGGAGGATAAAAACTACTTCCTTTCAGAACATGCAAGCCAAATTTTGCCCTGAAACAGTCAGAAATCAATGTTGATATGTTTTTCAAGGGAGAAAAAAAAAAAAGCCACAATACATTTAATCAATAAATAACCAAAGTAATTTATTAGAAATCTTACGGAAGTTAAAATCAGAATTTCATTCTTCATCTGCCTTCTTATTGTAAACCAGCAGAATGTTTGTTCTAGTGATGGCTATGAGAGGATGCTTGTGGTGTCACAGGCCCAACGAGGTTAAAACTTACTTGCCAAACCTAGTCAGTGATCAGTGATGTGATGCTTTCCAAAACTCTTCTCATTTCTTCCCAAGCTGGAAATTGGAACTTCCCTGTCTTCCTCATCCTGCAATGTTTCTTGAGATGGGATTTCTAAGGACAATTGTCTCAAACAGGCTCTGACAGCAGAATATTTTATTTCCAAGACTCAGAAAGTCTAGCATTGTCTCTCATGCATATCGATGTTGAGAAATTGTTGCAACACACGTGAGCTTTCAGAGCTTTTAATAGGAGCAGCAGATGCTATTTGGTAGAAAGGATGGTTTACTTTCTATAAGATTCTCAGTTAATCTGTTTCTTGCATGTGCTCTGGCAAAGGTGGGTTTGCAATTACAAATTTAGTATGGATTGCTTAAATCAGTGTTAAAGGACTGTTTTGGTACTACCTATTGTAATCAGTAAGTAAGCACTGCCATCATGAGAGAATTGAGCTGTTTAATTTAATTTCTTTAAAATATTCTCTTACCTTGATGCTAGGATCTGAGAAGCTTTTATGTCTGCAACCACATGAAGAAAGTAGTAACTCATGAAGACTCTTCTTTGCAGAAGCAGGAAAGCAAAACATATACTATCCCAAATGATTCCTGCCTCTCCACTGGGAAGTTTACAGTCTAGATTGCTCGTTGCTGGAAAAAGACACCATCAGTGTTAAGTATTCTTTTATAATGTTTAATCAATTAAATAATCCTAGCCTTTTCAATTTGAATTATTTGAATGAGATTTTTCTAAAGAAAATTTTCATGGATTTCCTTTTGAGTTATACTACAATTTCTTTTACAACAAACTGGAATGCTTCCAACAATGTGATATCCCATGAAAACTGAGAATTCATCAGAAGTGATCCATTTGCACATAAATTAACCCTACTTTAGTAAGTACTTGAAAACAAGGAATGGTAAAGGCATATATTTTGTTACACTGAATTATGTGATTTCAGTGTTTTCTAAAATAGCATATTTGAATTTTTTCTTCACTTCAAAGTGAATTTTTCTGTAATTTTTTAATTAAGAACACTGTCAACAGGAGAAAGAAGTGTTTTATTTTTGTGCAAATAACTTTTTGGCTGCCACCATATCATATTTTTATTTTTCCTCTCCACAACTCAGTTCAAAGCTCCTTTCCATTGCATACAAGAAGAAATATTTGAAACCACAAAACTGCTTCCTTTGGGGTAGGAGGAGACAGGCAGAGAGGAAATCCCATTCCTTCTACCTCTAGATTTTGGCTTGGGTTATTTCTTTCTTTCTTTATTCTCTGTAAGACAGCTCTCTTGGGGATATTAAAAAATTAAAACTGGGTTTTGTGGAGCTGGACTATAAACTACATGGCCTATGCTGCCCTACAGAAGGCAGTAGAAGGACTCAAGGGACAAGCTCTGGCTCGAAGCTGGCTTTTCTAGCAAGCAAGCCAATCTAATAGCTCGGGAAGGTCAAACTCCAAGAGCTTCAAAGCCGGCTGCGCCCAACCCCTGGGAGGGTCAAAAACCTGTGTCTAAGTTTCTGTTGCTGCCCAAAACGTTGAGGATAACAGAAGAACTACCGGGCATCTTTCATCCTGTGAATTTGTGTCTTCATATTTATTTTCTTTTCCCCTATTCCACTCTTACCTATTAGAATCAATCATGATGAAAGTAATTCAGAATTTTACTGCAGACTGACTAGGATGAAACAGTTCTTTAAATTCAGAAAAAAACCCAAACCAACAGTTCTAAAAAAACCTCAGGTGTTTTCAACTGGTCAACTCAGGGTGTCAGGACAAAGTGGAGACAAATTAACAGGTCACTGAGAGGTGATGGGTTTTGCTCTCCATACTTCTTTCATCCTTTCTCTCACCCCCATCCACAGATATTATCCACTCCATTCATTTTACCACATGAGAATAATCACAAGGAAAAAGTGCCTATACTTGCTGTGCATGCAAAAAATTACCACTTCCATGCCATTTTAGTGGACTGAACTGGTTTACCCTTTGAATCACTGAACCCTGGTACACAGGAAGGAATGGGAGTCCACACAGCACATGGGGAGTGCAGCTGGGAAAAGGTGTCCTGTCCTTGCAGTGCTGGTGAGCTGACATTTTAGTTCAAGTTGTACAGTAAACTAGAGTATCACATTATCTGCATGTGCATGGAAACTGTGTTAAGTGCCAATTATGAGTGAATTGTTAATTTACAGCAAATGCTGGCTATGGGTGGGTGTATGGGGATGGTGGTAGTTTTCTCTCTCTATGTGTCTCCCTTGGTTCTACGAAATATTTTCAATATTCTGTGTTGCTAATCAATACACAGCCAAGATTTTTCAAAAGGTAATATGTCAAGGGAAGGCACAACTTAAATATGATATAAGATTTTAAAGGTGACTCTTTATTTATAGAAAATTATGAAGAAAAACAAGCTTTACTTACGAATATGGTAGCCTTTAACTGTACAAGCCAGGCTAAATGCCTGAATCACCCAGCAACTATTCTTAATTAATGATTCAATGTAGCCACATGCTCCTATCTGCAAAGTAAAAGGACAGTTCCATATAACAAGACATAGCAGAAGCAAAGATAAGAAAAGTTGCATCTTTTTACATTACACGAGATATAATTCAGCCAAGGGCAGTCAAATTATTCTCATTACTAAAACAGCTTGGAAGAAATAGTGGCTTCACCAGCAACACATAAACTACTTTTAGATAGAATTTGTTTTTTTGATTATCAGTGAGGTAGGAGGTCTGTGGGTTTACTTTTGCACAGAAAGTGACACGTCTGGCATATGATGTGATGTGACAACTAAGCAACTTTTATAAACCACTGGCTTAATCTCGCAAACATACATGGACAAGCTTAAGAGGCACAGAGCTCCACTGAATTTCCAAGCATAAAATGAAGCACATATGTAAGCATTTAGAACATTTGCAAATTCAAACCACCCATAAATCAATTGTATTTCAGTACAGTGACTTAAAAAAATGTAAAAAGAAAAATGTCTGTTCTTTGCAGTCCAGCACTAAAAATGTTCAAAGATAAAAAGCAATTTTCAGGAATAAATTTAAGTTTATCTATCTTCTAGAAAGATTGAAATCTCTGGCTTGTCTCAATCACCTATCAGTGCCACTATAAGAACACACACAAAAGAGTTAATTAATGCAAGAAAATCTTTAACGTTTTGCAGAATAATTTGGCATTTAATTACCAAATACATCTGTTTCCACCTGAATTTCACACTAGTTCTAATGGAAACAGAAATGGAGTTTGTAAGTTTGTAGTCAGCTTCACTAATTACATTACATCAGAAAACAGCATCTCGTACTAGGTTTGAAAGTTCCTTATTTAAATAAAATGTCTAATTAAATGTGCACTATTTATCAACAGTATGACTAATCTTGTACTTCTTACTCATTTTTCACTCCACTGAGACTTTCATGAGACTTCTAAGGAGGGACTTTACTGGGCAAAGAAACCAGAACCTGGCCCTTTGAAAATAGCTTGTGAGCTTTCACAGAGCCCAACTGAGCACTTGGGTGCACATTTTCCAATGATGGATATGCACTGCCATTCTCTAGCAGTTTTGAATTAAAATGGAGAAAGCTTTGTGCTTCCAGAAGGTTGTGGTCCTGAAAAAGGATTTTTCATGACCACCCAACACACTATGCCCACTTTTAATGAAACTTAAGTGCTGAGGGCAGAGGAAAAGCAGCCACTACCTACCGACAGGATGTTCTTCATGGTGATCACAAAGACATTGTAGGCAATCAGCCAGTCCCAGTAACGCAGAATGCTCCTAATGGGCTTCAGCAACAGGTCTCCACCAAAGAGAAGGAAATAGAAGCAGGCCACCAAGTAACCCATGCAGAATATGCTGATCCTTGTGGTTCCCGTGATGAAGATTATGGTAAGCACGAACCAGAAGAGGTAGCTAAATATTATCACCTTATACATGTCTAAGTAGGACCTGGAAGTGAAACAAGGAGGAAACGTTACCATTTTTTCCTGAGGGCAGTGCTGCCTTTCCTCTTTCTGCCCTACTTGTGCTGATGGTCTCTGGGCATTCTGTCCCAGTTCAACATTTTTGCTCACCACTAACACCATGGTCATGGGCTGAGTTCATGCACAGGTCTGCCTGGCTCATACACTCCACTCTAGCTCATTCCTGGGTGTAAGCACCTTACTACACCTTCTCAGGGTACTATGCTTCCTTCAGAATCAAGCCTTGTATCATGGAAGGGTGGGAAAACCTGTGCTCACCAAACTTCATGGTAGAATGATGTTATCTGGCAATGCCGTATCTGTGATGTAAAGGCTGTCTGAGATAATTTTTAAAGAAGTGTGAGAAATAGTATAGCAAATCTATTTTAAAAAGCCAGCTACAGTACCACTGCAAACAGTCCCACATTTATTGATGACTTCTAGGGAATTCAGCCTTGTCAAAAAACTAATTTTCAAAGACAGCTGCTAAAAATATCTTTCTCTAATGGAGATCAACTGCAAAAGTTTTGAGGAGCAAAAGGTTTCTACAGAACAGAAATATGACAGAATTTACTGAAATGTTTTCCAGGAAGCTATGAGACAGAGCTATCTGAAATCAGCCTGGCCCACACTGGGAAAGAGAAAGAAACAATTTGGTGTTTTCAGATTCCTAAAAGTCTCGACTTAATATTGACTCAGTGAGCTTTCAAACAAGAATATGTGCCAAAGGCAATACCAAATACTACATATAGCTAAACACTGCAAAACCAACTAATTCTTAGTTTCCTCCCATTTATACTGTTTTGATTCCAAATCTAACTGTGTTTTTAGAGTCTGTTCACCCAGGCTGTGAAACTACATTTGTCAGGAAACCAGACAGGGAGACAGAGCTACAGGAGTGCACATATACCTAAGCCAAACCATGTAAGGAGTAAATGAACTAAATGCACTGTATGAATCCACATAAAAAGGCCCCTGCTGCTTGATGTTCTCAGGCTCAGAACTTTCTAGGAGTATGTATTTATAGTCCTACATTTATAGGCCTGTATTACACATTTCACCAGAGAGGCATTTCGTGAAAGGTAACAAGAAAGCTCCTTTATGTTTATTTCCCACAAATATTTAAGAAATTTGTGATCTACTGCCTGTGAAATACAAAATATCATGATTTTGGAGATGTTACTGGGCTCTGGGTGATAAAACATTAAAAAATAATCAATATGCACTGGGAAAATAAAGAAGACAGCAGTCAAAGAGATCTTCATTAACTTAATATGCACTGGAAATGGTTCTTACATTGTTTCTCCAGAAAATAATATTGTTTTATATCTCTTTAATAATAACTATTGGTTTGTGGGATAGCTAGGAAGAGATCACTTTCCTGACACTGCTCTATTTCAAAAAGCTTGTCCTTTGCTACCAACAAAATGCATCAGCATATTTTGAGAAAAGCCCAAAATGGAACTGAATTGATCAAAAAAACAGCAATGTCTTAATACTCTTCAATAAAAATGAACTGTGAGTCTTAGAGAAAACTGGGACTGTCTGAATCCAAACTTTACAACATATACACATGGTGTTTGCTTGAGTCACAGCAGCAGATACCCCTCTTAAATTAAAATTTTTGGAAATCAGAGAGAATATGAAAGGAAGGAAAATAATCTAGCTATTTTTCCACTATAGTGGTAGTCAATTGCTACATTTTAGCAGTCACCTAAAATATTAAATACATCTTCTCTTCTTATATCCAAAATAGACATTAAATACAATAGCCTCAGGCATCTCTAAACCAACTAAACAACAAAACTGGATGTAAAGGAAAACTTCTCAGATGGCAGGAGGCAATACAACTGTGCCAAATGACAAATGATATAGCTCTTAAAGTATTCTGACTTTTATAACTATGCAGTTACAAGTAAGTCCATCAATAAAAATGGCTCCCAAGAATTCATCTTGGAGAGGACATCTTGCAATACAGTGTTTGAACAAGTCAGGCAAGACACACCTAGCCAATGAAGATCACCAACCATCCCAGGTACTTCTGTGCTATCCCAAGAATAATGCCACGCTGAGCACAATGGAGATAACCACTCAAGTTGTTTTAGATGAATAAAATTTTTCGTGGAATCACATTTCTTCCAGTTACAATATGCAAAATCTTGTCTGTTACAGTGTAAAGTCAGTCAGGCATGCCCCTAATTTCATTAATTGTTTATATTGATATGGATGGGTCAAATACTGTAAGAGCAGGAAGAAAAATGTGTCTTAGTGGGGAGTTCTCAACACACTGCCTTTCAAATAATTTGAAACATTCTCATATGCAAATCTTTAAATTCTGCCTCAAAGCTCAGAAAGTTAGGAAGTGAGGAGTTTCAGTTCCTTGCCCTGGGATCATAATGCAACAGTGGGAGGCTGAAGGACAAAGCACCCCAACAAATTCACAAGGATAGTAAAGGTGCTTACCTTCTGTTAGAAAACTTCTATATAGACAGGTGGAAATGCTTAATCTATTTGTTTTGGGGGAGGACAGAAGGAAGGGATACTTTTCTGCTCTTTCAGCCTCTGAACCAACTCAGTGCTGGTGTGATGAAGGCAGAAAGGTGCGAGGGTGTAGGAGACTAGGAACACAGTCACACATCTGAGGAAGATTAGCCACTACACCAGCACACCAAAAGCATCAAATTATGGCTTTTGGTAGCATGACAGACTCTGAATGAGAAATTACGCAGAAGAAACCTGAAAGATTAATGAGAAATAAAACCCACTGATTTTCCAACCATGTCATTAGCAGAACCCACTAATACTCTGGATAACATTTTGGAAAAAATTACTGTATCAATTTGCTCAGAACCAAGGAAGACAAAGTCTGAACTTCATTCCACACATCCATCAAAACTATTGTAACCTCAGACGGCTCTCTATGTCAGATTATCCGCTTTTCTTTTCTAAAGCTTTATTGGTTTTACCACGATTATTTCAATATTTTATTTCCACAGGAATTAATTTTTAACTGTAATACAATCCAGCCTGTTTCAGAGAGATTGCTCTAGGTGTAGTTGTTTTCCTGGCATGCTATTATGTGTTTGGCTACAAGCAGTCTATTGTCTGGACCTCTGCCTGCAGGCACCAAGAGGTGCTGATGCTGCAGCCGATAAACCCTTTCAGGAATGGTATTTGACCTCAGCCAGTGCTTTGAAGTTTAGGGGAAGATCACACTTCTGCTTACACACGGGTGAGTGCTTGTTGTGCTGTTGTGGTGATGGATGCAGCTCAAGGCTTCTTCAGGCTGGAGAAGGGGCTGTTTAGGGAGCTTCACTGTTTCCCCTTATCAGCCCCCTGCTTTGTTTTCAGTGTGGTCTCCACCTCCACAGAACCCCAAGGCTATTCCTGTGATCTTCTGATGACTACCCCCTGCCTTTCCTACAGGCATATCATCCCTATACACATGCATTCTGTAAGCTGCACCTACTCCCAAATTTCTTCTTTCTTTCTACTCTTCCATATCTCCTATTCCTCATACTCTTAGCAGCCTGTGTCACCATGCATCAGAGCTCATTTCCCCTTTTAATCTCAGCATTAATTTCTCAAGCTTCCATCCTCAAAGCCTTTCCTTGGAGCTCTATTTCAGCATTCAGAAGGAAGTTTCACTGATTTTACCTTCACCAATAGCAACATCCAATCTTCGGAAACCTAGCTCCCTTATTTCAATGGACTTCTTCAAGTCTAATGTTTTGGATCTATAGGTCTAAGTTCCTACTATTTTTGTTCAATCCTTTCCAAGGACTGATATTCTTTTACTGTTACTTTCTTACCAGTGAAGTCCTTCCTTCATGCTTGTATTTACCTAAAAAAGACCCAAATTCACAACTGTGTTATTTGTTGAGGCTCATTTTCTTAGCAACAGAATGTTTATCTGCTTTAAATAACAAATATGACAGGAAGCCTGTTAATTTGCAGGTCCTATCTCACTAACCTAAGTTGGAAGACAGTTCCAAGACTGGTATTAGAGCCACCTTTCAGGCACTTTAGCTGACTTCCCCTGTGATGGTTCCCAGAGGACAGGTATTAGAGACAGTTCAATGACTGTTTCTGCTTTTAAGTGGAAAAAAGCAGAGTACAGTCCCAAGCTTTTTTTTTCCCTGACAATGTCTAGAAGAATGTCTGAAAACTTCTTGGGAACTGAAATGAGAATTTTCCAGCAGTGGAGACTGTGGGAAAGGATTATCCTCAGTGAGGTTGCTTTAAATCCTGTATCACTCTAAAAGCTCCTGTTTCTATTCTTTGTTCTTATTTCTATTTCGAAGTCCTTTGGAAGTGCACTCTCTGGGGGTCAAGCACGTATCCCCTGAGAAATCTGGGGGTGGAAAGACAAGAAAATTTCAGGAAATCTCTTACTTAGACTCTATTTATCATTGTTGAATTTGAGTATTTCTCCAGAGAGAAGAAAATGAAGCATTTGGAAATATGTTCTTTTTTCTGCCACTGTTTATGTTGCTTTTTAACCATGCCTACTAGAAAAGTGACCAACTGGTATCTTCTCAAGGGAAGTGATACTTCAGAAAGGGTGCTTTGGTCTGCAACTGCCATTCTTTTACACAGCAGTAAATACATATCAGGCTTCTCAGAAAACACAGCAAACAGAGCACAACTTTTTAATTTTTTTTTCCTGCTTCATTATTTATTCATAACCAGGTTATCTTCCCTTATTGTTTGGCTCTTTCTGACTGACTTTTGGAGAAATGCTATTATTAATTTCACTTGCTTGGATAAGGTTTGAACCAAGTTCTTTCCATGTTACTAAATATTTAGACTATTCTGAAACTTCTATTGAAAAGTACAAGAAATGTTTTTAGATAAAGCCATTTCAGTTCCAAATTGTCTTGGATGGATGCCAGATACATTTATTTTCTTCTGAGGGAGATCATCAGTGGATCACCCAGAAACTGAAAGCCCTTCTCTTAAAGATTTATAACTCCAAATGAAAGATTTAGTCACCTTTAAGGTACTGTCAGCTATACTCTGGTGCTTCTTTGAAGCAAACTAGGCATTTAGGACTATAAATGCACAGTGTATGTAACCTCTCAAAAATAATATTATCTAAAACCTGGGATCATCTGCATTGTAATGAAAGCATTGGAAGAGATTCTTAAGAGCTCAAAGAAAGGTAGGATTCCTTCAAGAACACAAGATATGCTATGCAGTTCATACTAAAGGAAGGTCTGTTTATACTTAGAGATGCCATCCTACATGTTCCCATTACAGATTTGTGCAGCTAATACTTAAAAAAAAAAAAAAAAAAACCAACCAAAAAACCCAAACAAACAAAAAAGAAGTTATAGCTTAAAAAAGGGTGGAAGGAAGACACCTTCCTTCCCCTGGTGGGTAATTACAGATGAGCAAGCCTTCCCTCTGTGCTTTGAAAGATCATGCAGCAGATCTTAATGGAAGAAATATGAAGGCATTTGCAAGACAAGAGGGTGATCCTAGCATGGCTTCACTAGAGGAAAATTGTGCCTGCCCACTCTGGTGTTTTTTTCTGATGGAGCAACAGCAATACTCTATAAGGTCAACAAATGGAGATGTCATCTACCTGAACTTCTATAAAACCTTCAAGATGGTCCTACACAACATCCTTACCTCTCTATGTTGGAGTGACATGGATTATTCATGAATGCCCCCAAAGGGCATTCATGGAGGGAAATTCAAATTTGAGTACCAAGATTCTTTCTGAAGTTTATATTAATCCAAGCAGCTGAACTACATTTTTCCCCCAAACTTTCTAAATCTACATGTGCACAGAGAGCATACAAGAACTTGTGACCTAAAGGTGAACATTTTTCAGTGTGTTGGTTGTCTAAGACAGCAGTGGGACATGATGATCCCAAAGGTCTTTTCCAACCTAAACAAGTCTATGATTACATGAATGTAGGCTTTCAGGCAAATTTATCACTGAACTCCTCTGGAGGGCACTTAAAACAATCATCACTTTTAGGAAGACTTGTTTGCATCCACCCTGCTCTAAACCAGATGCTGATTACCCAGAAATTAACTATCTGCTGTCTCACACAGCAGTAAAAAGTATGTTAGATGGGAACATGCATGAATACAAATTCCAAGTAAAATACAAAGCTGTAAGAATTACTTTTACAGCAGAGAACTTCTCAAAAAGGTAGATTTTCCAAGTGTTTAGGATTCAGTTTTTACCGGCAGTGAATGAAGTCAGGAACAGGATTATGTTGGCTGAAAGATGCTGCATCAAGATTCATGCAAATTTCCACATTGTCTCCAGCCATGATTCGTACTGCAGCTTTATTTTCATCCTCAAATGTCTGCCTTTGCAAGGATGCACACAGAAGCAGCATGAAGTCATCTAGGAGAAAGCAGTGATTGCAAGGAAAAATTCAGTCACCAACATATGTGTAAGGAGAGTTGTGATATATTATAATGTAGTTACCAGACTGTTTTCCCACACTCACAACCTTCAAGACCAAGCGTCTTTCAATGCATTTAACTCTGAATTGAAATTTATTAATGTATTTAGGTTTTCTACCTGCTATTTTATATTACTTTTATGGAGAAATAAATGAGAAAAGGGGAAATAATTAATACATTTTCATGCTGAATTATTAAAAAAGGTGTACAGGAAAAGCTGATACAAAAATTACTCATTCTGTGAATTTTTCTACTACATTCAAAGCCATGTTTAGAATTCAATCTCCAAGAAAATATATCATCCTGCTACTGAAGAGTAGATAAAAGGCTGGCTTCAAATTCCACTGTACAGGTGTTTCAAGCAGAGGACATATAAACACTTCAGAACTATGTGCTAAAATACTTACACACAAGGAAGACAGGGTTTGGTCTCACAATGAAGTCTGGAAAGTATAACCACTTTATGATGTTGGAGTTGAAGTTAGCATTACCACTTCTCCATGGATAGTCTGTGTGACAGAAACATGCAAAAATTCAGTCAGTACTTTATAACAATTACTTAATCCTTTTTATGGTTTCTTACCAATTTTCCAGCACTTTTCTGTAAAACCAAACAGTAGTAATTTGCCATAAAGAGTGAGTGTCCTTACCTTTACAAGGAGCAGGTGGGATGCCAATGCAAAGGAAGTACTGGAATGTAATGATACATGCTAGAAAACAGCAATATTTTGGCCAGATCTCTGCAATAGCTTTTCTTCTACGTCGATACAACACAGCAATCAGCCAGAAGGCATGAATCATTGCATAAAAATCCATTCTCTGACCAATTACATTCACTGAGAGAAGAAAACAGGTCTGGAAACAAAGTAAAGAAACATAAGCAACATTTACAACCTGATGGCTGGTCAATGCAGCAATGATAAATTATTGTGGATCCTGACAGAATGCCTGGACACATGCTGCGTCTGACTGCAGGAACCCCTGCAAACCAACATGCTCTGACAGAAACTTCTGCCACTCCACCCAAACACCCAAATTTTTGATACTCTATCTAGAGCAGATTTTCGTTATGTGTATCTAAAGATACAGAGAGGAAAGAGCCTTGTCACAACAGCTGATAAGAGAAATGTTTAATTGTTGCCAAGCAAGGAACATATTAAACAGCCATGCATTTTGATAGGACTTACAGACAGGGAAAAGACCAGGAACTATTAAGATTAGTAACAACTAAAATGTATCCTTGTGAGAGAAATGGACAAAAGGAAAATGGATTTAGATCATACAGCTTCTATTGTTGATAGACAAATCCAGTCATTTCCTGTAAGACAGCTTCAGTTCTCCATTATTCTAAAGGCTCTGCATTCCAGCATTTGTTTTCTGGCTTCACTGAAAGCAGTCACTTCACTCAATACCAAGGAACATGTTTTCAAACTTAGTGAACACTTCATAGTGAATAATTTATCCAGTGCACTACTCCATTTTGGTTTTCTCTCTTCTCAGATGAGGATGATCTTAAAATATTTTTCCCAAAGGAAATAACTGGCTGGTTTCTTTTAATTTTCACTCATTATTTATCCTCAGACTGGCTGTGAACAGTTTACTCCACTTATCAGTAGCAAGTGGTGGTAGTGTTTAATAGATAAGTCAAGAAGATCATTAGAATTAGATTTAGGATGCATTGCTCTGGTATTTGCCTTCAGATAGGCATAGAAATTTGTGAAAAATCACTATTTCTGCAAAGATGTTTTGAAAGTACATTTCATGTGCAACAAACAGACAAGATAAGGGACCAGAGATGACTAACATGAATGATGACTAAGAATCTAGATGTCAAACCCAGCCCAAGCTAGTATTCAAAAATAGCACAATCAAAATGTTTGGAATGATACTGTAAAGGACAGTAACACATAGTTATTTACCTCCAAACCAAACTTGTAGAAGAAGTAGTTTATGAAATATTTGACACAGTTTACCAGTCCATCATCCAGATGTGCTCTTGTAATATCATGAAAAATGGTTTTAGTCACAGGTGCAGTAAGGTTATTTCGACATCTGTAGTATTCTTGATGACGGTAGATTGTAACTTCAAAAGCCAGAATAGCCAGCATCAGTAAGTTATTCTATGGAAGACAAAATCAGAAGATTATTAAATAAAAGTCAAAATGTCAAGAAGCCATAAAATTTTCTGAAAACCATAATCCCCTTAAATACTCAAATTTATGTTACCACTGAGTACTTCTGCACTCCAGAATGCACTGGCACCTATTCCCAGTTACTAGCATTGAAACAAAGTAAGGTTCCTACCAACTCTTAGATTTTGATGAATCATACAAGACATCCAGAAGACACATATGAAGCCATTCATTAAAAAATACTGCCATGAACACTAGTTGTGGAAAAGAAGGGGAGGGAAATGACATTGACCCATCCATGTGCCCTCTGATATTGCATAGCTTCTCTTAAGGTATCATGCTTTGTTTTGCAGGAGATAGAAAATACAAACATACACAGAAGTCATCTGCAGGGGTTTAGCTGTCAAGCACTAACTTCCCCAAATGAGCATGTTGGATAGAGCAAATTTAAATGAACACTCTTTTAAATGAACAGTCTATTTGCCAGTCTTTGCTCAAGCACAGCTTCTTCTGTCCCAAAGTTAGATTGACTCGGATGCAGTCTTGAGTGGCTATGAATTGATTTTTCACTTATCTCAGGAGGAAGATCTGCCCTATGCTTAACAGAAGAGAGGTACTAACTAAATCCAAAAGTTCTGGGCTGGTTAAAAAGACCAGCTCTGAGAAAGTCCTGCAAGGAAGCCATAAATTAAGCAGAAGTGGCTAACTAGATTTCTGTTCTCTGAGAAATATTTGGGACAAAAATTTCCTGAAACATGTGCCACTGGGATTTTTATGTTGTTCAGACAACTTTTAAACTGTGTATATAGAATTTTGGAGATTCTTTAAATTAATAATTGTTATGGTTTTCCCCAGGACTCAGCACATTTTCATTTTAAATAAGGTTTTTTAATAAAGACGAGAATAATAAAATATTGCTCACAGGCATCAACCAAAAACAAGAAGAAAAACAAAAGACATCCATTTACTAGCATTTGAATGAATGATTCTCTTAACTCATTGTATTTTCTAAACTGTGGCTAAAGAATAAGCACTTAAAAAAATTAACTGCTTACAGCAACACCGTCATTCAGGGCAATTACTCCAATTAGACCCATAAGTCCTTTGGTACCTGCAAGCCACATACCTCTTAATTACTTACAGTTCTTAAATATAACATTTCCTGAAGAGCTTTTAACAGATGATAGCATCCAAAAGCCATACTTTTACATGAAAGATTATCTTAATTGGTACTGAATCCCTTCTGGAAATGTTCTGTGTAACAGATATGGTTTTCTGTTGCCTCTTTCCCTCTGTACTTCCCTATTATCAATGGTTTGCATTACATTTTTTTTTTGTGTGAGACAGATCATTTATGTCAAAGATACTGCTGCTTTCATCACAAATTATAAAATATCTGAATGCAAATAATTAAAGAAGTTACCCTTAAGTACACAAGAAGAGGTTTAGACTTTTTCAATCCAACCCACTCTGCAGGATCAACTGGCCCACTGTAGAGCACTGAGGTTTTGAGTTCTTCTAAATTGACCTTGGTTTCATTCTCTCCTGGCTAAAAGGAAAATGCAACAGTAATAAAACATAACTTTAAGACTGCTTGGGGAGGGTATGATAATCAACAACAATACATCAGGTGAACTGTCATTTTCAGTACTTGATATGCTTCCTTTCACTCTTCTTTTCTGAAGAAGACAGCAGTCAAACCTTTGTAATATGCATTTGTACTCACCAATGTACAGTTACTGGAAAAAGTCTTGGGATCAATAGATGAGAGCTGGTATAACATTTTGCAGACAATAATCACACATGTCCAAACAGTGCAGATACTTGATGCCAGTGGGCGAAACTGAGCATATGGCAAAGCAAGAGCCCAGGCAATTAAAAACACAAAGTTAAACAGAGACACCTGAAAACACAAAAACAGTACAGAAATTACATGGAGTAACAAAAGAACTAAGAAAGTTTGACCTTTTCCACAGTAGCTAAAAAAAGAATCGTTCAAAAGAAAGAGACACGCAGAAACTTCGAGGAAAATAAATTACAACAATACTCACAATAACACAGACACAAATTGGCAAGTGAAGAAGGAAAAACTTTACAGTTGGTTTAGGAAGAAATATACCATTTATATAGTATTAATACTATTAGACCCACAAAGCTCCACAGCTTCCTTATCAACAGATGTGAAATACAAAGAACCACATGCAGCTTCTGCTGCTTTAGTACACATGAAACAAAGAAGAGATGGTGTGTCTGTGCAACCTCATGGCTTTTCCCCCACAAAAAAAATTGAGAGAAAGGATTTGTTTGTTTGTTTGTTTGTTTTTGTTGGGTTTTTTTTTGTTTTGTTTTTTGTTTTTAGTGAATCCTGTCCTGCTACCGTGTTCAAGAAATGTCTATGTCACATAGAGAACTCACATTGCCCACACCAAAAGAACAGCTAAAACCTACGCTCCCTTTGACTTTAGGCATAGTTTCACATCTTTATTTCTTAAGCACCAGACCAAGTTTAAGTAATTTTCCTATATGTACCTTCCAAGTTCCATCCCTGGATGGTGCCCACAGGGAGTTTGAGCAGGAGAGGAGTTATGTCTCTTAAAACCAAAGAATTAGACTAATAAAACTTTAATATCTGGAGAAGATGGGAGGGCTGAGAGGCTTGAGACAGAGAGAAGGTGGAAGATGTCATGGCAGGTTCCCAGCAGGTGACAAACCCAGCTGTATCCCATAATTTCAGTGAGGTCTGACAGGAGGAAGCCATCTCCCTACACCTGGGTGTGTAACCACATGGCAGATGCTGACAAGCCTCCAGGATGTGGAAGAATTTAACAGTGGGTGTTTACTTGCCTCTTTCACTGTGACCCAGATGATGTAAGAGGAAACAATTTTGATGATGTGCAACTCCAACAGCCACCACACGAAGACTTGCATCTTGTGAAAATACTCCAGGAATTTCAAAAACAGCACTGTAAGGCGGTCAATCACCAGATGCCACTTGTTCCTTAAGTCTGCAGGGATGTTCAAGCAGAATCATTGTGAGGACAAAAGCAGAAGGTCTTTGTGAAATGGAATACTCCACTAGAAAACAACGAGCTTTCTGCTTCTCTTCTAAGCCTTAGAGTAAGACAAGATGGAGCATAAAGTTATGGCTCAGTGGTTAACTATCTAAAAATGGGGCTCAAGCCCACTTAGCTGTGGTGCTTTCCCTTCTGATCCACATTTACTGGAAGGATTCTGCACTTCAAAAGCAGCAGTGGTGGCCTTCCTTGCCAATTTTGCTTTCATTGCCCTCTATCAGAGCTCATTTTGGACTCTTGTCCTCCAGTATTTTTGGACCTAAGCTTAGAGATCTCATTCAGGAACTGATTCCAGCCCTGGTCCTTTTCCAGCTCAGAAAAATAAAATTTTTTTTAATGCTTGAAAGCTATGGACCCAGCCCACTTTCAGAAAGCACAGACACTACTCAGAAAGATTTTCAGCCAGCTTGGAAGAAATCCATGCACACTAGGACTTGGATTCTTGTCACACTAGGACTTCGATTCTTGTCACATGGGTTTAGACAACTGTGCTATAGACACCTTCAGATCTCAGAGTTATCTAAACTACCTGGAAAACAGCACAGCCTCTCAGAGTGTAATCTGTGCCTTTACAGGACAGACATCTAAAACAAGCAAGGCAAACTGTAGTTCTGCCAAATATTTCTCTCAGTTTAAAAAGCTTTAGCAAGTGAAGAGCCTGAAGGTTGGTGAAAGTATCCCTTCAGAGGGGTGTTTTGCTAAAAAAGCCATCCTCCCAAACACTGCTCCAGGGAGCAATCATGTGACATCACCTATTACATGTGAGTGCACATGACAATACTTTTGCTGAACAGTGCTCTCTCAGTGCTCTCTCAAAGATGATTTTGCTGGTGGGCTGGCTATAAAACTGTTTCACCTGGCTGGTACATATTAGTACAGATTCTTCACACTCCCTTCAGGGTTTCAGAAGCATTTTGGAGAGTGGTATTTATTAGTATAGATTCTTCACACTGTATTCAGTGTTTCAGAAGCATTTTGGAGATTAAGAAGGATTTTTCATGCTGTGAGAACATTCTTATAGTTAACATCAGAGATGGAAACATTTGCAAGTGATACCAAACCACATCACTGTCTAAGCTGGTAAGAATGCATAAGAGTTACCACCTTCTTTATGTAATTATTTCAAATTATCACATTATTTTATATATAAAGCAAATGAAGATGGTTACTCCATGCATATTTGTGTGAAGAACACATGCACATTTGTGTGAAGAGCACATGCACATTTGTGTGAAAAAGCAGACTTCTGGAATACCTCACAACCAAATTCCATTTTTTTTCCTTTGCCTTTTTTCTCCAAACACAGCTTAGAAAATCCTAATAAAAATGCTGAGTAATGTAAATTCCATGAGCGCATAATTAAACTTGAGAAATTAATTAAGCTACAGAACTAAAAGCTTTTATGTGTTTTTTTAAGCACAATGAGAGTATTAAAGGGAAGTCTTTACAGAGATAAATGTTCTCACTCATTCTTTCATTCAATTTATTTTCCTTTGCAGTGTTGCATCATGCAAGATGTATCCAGACCGTGCCAGTTAAGTGGAGCAGGTAGATAAGGTGCTCTCATGAGCTCTGTCTAGCACAGCCAGGCACTACACACACAGGGAATAAAATACAGGCCTGACTTTATCTCCTGAAAGATGGTACAACTGTGTGAAGTCTACACAAGTAAACATGTTTAATGTCAAAGCTATGGCCACAAGGCTGTGTAAAAATGGTTTAACTCCGGTAGAAATAAATGCATGTGCAGCTTGAAGATTGATCCCCTCGTGCTATTTCCAAGCCCCACCAGCTGCAGCTCCCCACTACTCTGCTTGCATGTGTCACAGCACAGAGTAACATCCACCAGCTGGCCTCTGTCCCAAAGTCCTTCCAGCAAGCTGGGATAGCTGGAGTGCACCAGACTCCTCACCCCTCACAGATCGTATGAAAGCTAGCCAATAAAGGTTTCCATGACCCATGAGCACCTCTATGAGGGTAGATATTCCAGCCAGGAAAGATAAGTAGTTTCAGCTGAGGTTCAAGCACTGGAACAGGCTGTTCAGGGGAGTGGTGGAGTCACCAGCCCTGGAGGTATTTAAAAGACATATAGATATGGCATTAAGGGACATGGTTAATGGTGGACATGGCTGTGCTGGGTTAATGACTGGACTCACTGATCTTAAGAGGTCTTTTCCAACCTAAACAATTCTATAATTCCCTGGGGCAGCTAAGTCTGATGTGCTGCCATTTTGCCTTGACAAAGACCCCCTTCCTATTTTTGTGTCACAGTCCTGTGAATACTGGCATGAGTAACTAAATTTGTAGTAAGGCCCTTTCCAAAGAATACAGCTTCCTTGTGTGTTAAACTCTCTTCCCTAGTTTCACTTTTGGCTCATATTACAAACTGAGTTATAGTAATAATTAATTTTAGAAGTTCATATTAGCAATGTCAAGGATGACAATATAAGCTGTACCCATGCCTGCCCTTAAGCTTTTTTATGTTCATCTGGCATCAACTGCACATTCCATATGCAGAAGTGAAAAATATGACACTAATGCACACATAAATAATGAAGCAAAGCCATTGGGACTTTTGGGGAGGGGTGCCTTGAAAGCATGCAGTATCACATATTAAATATGTATGTGTATTATTTTCTTTATTGTAAGGATATTTTACTCTAAAGAAGTTCTTAGGATTTGGGGTAGCCTTCAAATAATTTAATCCAGACCATCTAGAAGAAGGAGGGAGGGTGTCTGTTGGTTTCTTCCTCTCAGTATCCTACAGTATGGTTTTCCCCTAAACAAGTCTGTAGCCTGTTGAATAATTGACAAGTAGCCATCTGCTCAGTTCAGGCTCTTTGACACAGACTGCACACAAAACTAGAAGGAAAACCTGGTGACTGAAGTTAACAGGGATGACCAAGAACAAACTGCCTTTTGTCACTGTTAGTTAAGGCTGAGGAAGGAAAAATTTGCACTCTGCAGAGCTTACCTGTAGTTTCTTCTTCCTCTGATTCATTGTCTTCATCATCATCATCATCATCTTCATCATCATCATCATCTTCTTTATCCTCATCCTCCTTCTCTTCTTCTTTTCCTTTTTTGACCCTCCCTTTCCCTCCCTCCCCCTCTGGCTCTTCCATTCTTTTCTCACCAGCCTCTTCCAGCATTTTATCCTCTTCCTTTTCTCTGCTGGCTGTTAAATTCATCATAGTTAAGTCAGGCAGGCTTCCATCTTGGTGCACCAGTCTGTTGGTAAATAGTAGCATGTCAGCAAACTGAGGAGTAATGACATCGTAGTCTTTTTCTTTTTCAAACTGTATAATTAGAAAAAAATAATCTGTTCATGGAAAATGCCTTAGAAGTAGAAAAGTTAATGATTCTGGTATTCTCTCCAAACACACACTGAAAATTGGGCTGTTGGAATGTATTAGTAACTACTTCTCACTCAGATACTAATGGTTAGTTAGTAATGAGTGGTATTGACACTTAAACTTGACATTTTCCCCACTGGAGAAAATGGTCAGAGTTTAAGATGTAGAAGCATGAAATGACATTATTTAAGAGGAAACATTTCATGACTTCATAGGGGACTTACTCATTTTGGTGGTTTGGTATTTTTTTCTTGAGGCTGCTCAAAGTAATTGGAACAGAAAGAAAAAGGGAGATGAGAACAGAGGGGTTACAGAAGAAGGTCATCGACAAATACGTCATGCTACATCACAAGCCATAAAGCATTCTCCTACTTCATCTGCAGAAGCCTTCTGATGCCAAGAGCATGCCATCATGACACTCACAGGGTGCTTCTATAAAGAAACATGGAACTGCAGCACAGATGGAAAGGGGGCAACCTATTTACACCAGTGCTAAACGTGGTCAGTGCTGTACCAGGCTGTGAGTAATGCAGCTGAACCGTCACAAGTGTCTGACCTATCACTGTAAATGCATTTCCACCTTCTTCCAATTAAAGGATGCAGCTGGAAAGCCATGGAATTTTCAATTTTTCTTCCAGCTATAGGTTTGGGAACAAACTAAAGCAAGAATTCCATGGCTGTACCTTCAGAATATTTTATGCTATCTGCCTTTGATAGTGTCATTCATTCTCTCTCTCTTTGCTACACCTCACAGATAGTTTTCCTTTAATTTCTAATTGTCTCTAACTAAATCTACAAGTAAGTTTCACACTACCAAAATCAGTATATGCCTTATTTAACACAGAAATGGTATTTCTCTACAGTGCCCTTTTATTTCTGAGATTATTCAATATATATATTACATTTACTGAGAAAATAAACATTTTCTCATGGTTTTCTTTTTTCTCCCACAGCTGCGCTATTGGGACTCACCTCCCATAGTTGCAAAAAACCCAGTTTCCCTTTGAATATGATTTCTTGCAATAAAGTCTCCCTTTGGCAAGTGGATATCTATATGATTAGGTCATTAAATGTTTGGTTATGCTATTGAAATTACTACACTAAGCATACTTTCAAGCCCCTGGAAAGCTGTTCTAATATGCTACAGTACTGTCTCAAGGATTTATTTTTCTTGATGAGAAATTCTGGCCTATAACCATTTAGGTACGAAATCATGCCAATTTTAGGATTTTTGCAGTTCAAGAAACTAAAAATCTAGATTTTTTTCCCTGATCATTAAAAATTAAGGTATTAGGCTAGGCTGTTAATGAGAAATTCAAACAAGTAGAATTATTTTTCAAACATTTGGGAGCAGCGGTTTCTTCAAGATGGAAACTCTGGTGTCTCAAATGAAGGAAAAACTACAGAAATCTGACTAAACAATCCTGAAGAAGAAATACCATGCAAATTGTCAAAAAGCAGAAGAGGTGGTTTAAAATTTGAAGTTTAACAAGATGTTCAAACACCAAAAAAAACACGCAATAAAGTTTAATCACATTTTACCACATTAATGACTAAAATTCCTCATCATGGATTGGGCAATGAACCTGATTGTCTAATAACCTGAAAAACTCTCATACTCAAGAATTTATTCAGTAGATTTGGCTACTGAAAATAGAATAATAGAATGCTTTAGATTGGAAAAGATGTTAAAACCCCCACCCCTGCCATGGGCAGGGATACCTTCCACTATACCAAGCTGCTCAGAGCCCCATCCAACCTGGCCTTGAACATTGCCAGGACTGGGGCATCAAAAACCTCCCTGGACAATCTGTTCCCATGTCTCACCACTCAGCAGTAAAGAATTTCTTCCTAATATCTAACCTAAATCTCTCCTCTTTCAATTTGTACCCATTACTCCTTGTCCTGTCACTACAGTTCCTGATGAAAAGTCCCTCTCCAGCTTCTTTGTAGGGCCCCTGGATACTGGAAGGAGATCTCCAAGCAATCTCCTCTTCTTCAGGCTGAACAGCCCCAACTTTCTCAGCCTGTGCTTGTAGGGGAGGTGCTCTAGTCCTCTTATCAACCTTGTGCCTCTACTCTGGACTTGCTCCAACAGTTCCACATACTTTGTTTTTTGGGGACTCCAGAGCTGGGTGCAACACTCCAGATGGGACCTCACCAGACCAGAGTATAGGGGCAGAATCACCTCCTTTGACCTGCTGGCCACATTCCTTTGGATGATGATTCCTTTGGCTTTCTGGGCTGGGAGTGCATGCTACTGGCTCATGTTGAGTTCTTCATCAACCGTCACACCCAAGTCTTCCTCCTCAGGCCTACTCTCAGTCACTTCCCTGCCCAACCCACTGGTGTGCCTGAGATTGCCACTACCCAGGTGGAGGACCCTGCACTTTGCTTTGTTGAACCTCATGAGGTTTGCATGGGTCCACCTCTCAAGTGTGTCAAGATCCTTCTGGGTGCCATCCCTTCCCTCCAGTGTGCTGACACCACACAGCCTGGTGTCACCAGCCATCTTGCTGAGGATGCCCTCGATCCCGCTGTCCATGTCACCAACAGAGATGCTGAACAGTCTCAGCCCCACTACTGACCCTTGAGACACACCACTCCTCACTGGTCTCCACGTGAACAATGAGCTGTTGACCAAAATTCTACGTGTGGCCATCCAGCCAGACCTTAATTCACCAAGTGGTCCATCCGTCAAATCCATGTCTCTCCAATTTGGAGACAAGGATGTCATACAGCATTGTGTCAATTGCTTCGCATAAGTCCAGGTAGACAATGTCAGTTGCTCTGGCCCTGTTTATCAATGCTGCAGCCCCAGCATAGAAGGTCATCAGATTTGTCAGGCATGATTCACCCTTAGTAATGCCTTGTTGGCTGTTACCAGTCATCTCTTTTGGGGCTCTTTGATTATTCTCATATCAAAGTCATGGATCAGCTAGCATGCACACTAAAATCTCTCTAAAGTGACTAAACATCAATGCTCTCTAAAAGGACATAACTAACTTATATTTACCTAAAACTCTAATAAAATACTAATAGGGGGTCATGTATAAAGAAGAGAGAATGAATTTTCAGTTCAGTTCAAATGTCAAGGAGATCCCTGGTTACTATAAACCATCAGAGCCCATTTAAAAGGTAATTCACCATGAGATGAAAGTAACCATATAATCAGACAGGTTTTGTATATATGAATTGCATTGATTTTTAGGAGCTATCTTCCCAACTAACTTTTATAATGGAAAAATCTACATTCACACTGGTGTAAATCAAAGACTTAATGACTTAGAGTAAATTGCACAGAAACATTATAACCCTATAGGATTTTGTGTGAGTGGACTAATCTTCCTCTTATTCATATAATTCCCATTCATATTCTCGAGGTCTGTGAGGCAATGGGGTTATAAAGACGGGCACATGCAATATATATACCTGATAAAGCCTCAGTATGAGTTTAATTTGCAGTAGGCTTAGTATTATTGGCATTAGTAGGCTTGAGCATTGGATCATGTGCTTAGGAGATCCAAGGCTAGATAGAAAGCCCTGCCCACTGTTTGGAAAGTTAGTCTACTTGGAATCTTTCTTCCAAAAGTTCCCTATGTATTGCTGGGGTTGTTTTTCTCAATTTTTTTTTTTCACTCCAAGATCATGTTATATTGTAACAGATAACACTGAGGTATTAAGATATAAAAACTTTACTAGTTTAGAATTTTTAAGACAAGCTACCCATACATCTTCACAGATAGTGAGATATAACTTCATTGTTGGAAGCCACATACTGGGTGGGAGATTATCCGAAATAACATAAAGGTTTTGTGTCTGCTACTTAGGAAAAGCAACAACTAAATAATAATGCAGGTGACAAGCCTTGAAGGTAGAACCACTAGTGCTTTTAGCTGAGAGTATTTGTTACCCTCAGGTTCATTAAACAGGGTATCAATACTGAGAAAGATACCAGTAGATCTAGTTTTCAGCAAAAGAGCAATTTGAGTGACACTAAAATCAGGGAGGTGCCACCGGTCCTTGCTGGACTCCTAGTACTGTCATCTATCTGTAATTTATAAGAGCAGAAGATTAATTACATGAATGCATTATTAAGTAAGTTTTGTCTTTGATAATTTTTTGTATTTTATGGATTGCCTGAAACTTTCTGGCTAAAAAATTTCTCAAGTATATTTCATGCAAAGCCTTAAGAACAGAAAGCTTTCTGCTCTGCAGAACACTAGTGACCCATCGCCTGAACATTCGGTCTGCAAGACTCGCACTGAGCACACAGTGCCATACCTCCACTGGCAGGACCTTGAGTGTTTCTATGGGCCTTTAAGGGGATTTGCTGCCTGAATTCAGGCCATGTTGGGGTATGTGGACAGGCAGGGAAGCCTCAGTTCAGGGGGTCCCTCTCCTTTCACTAGGTGCTGCTTTCATGCTGAGGCTTCCACTTCTATGTTGTGGCTGCATGGCAGCTGTGTCTGCGCCTGCTCCCATGCCTCCCCGACCCTAAACTGACCCCCTGCCTTATCTCAGGGTTGTGGCTGACCCTTGCTACCGATTCAGATCTGATCATCACCCTCATTTGTTGCTCCACATTCCTGACTGCCAGTAGGTGAGAGCCCAGCCTTGCCTCCTGGCCATGCCCCTCATTGTCCTGTCTTAGCCAATGTGCTTGCCCTCACCACTCCCTTAAACACAGGCTTTCTGTAGCCCAGAATTCCAGCTCTGGTGAACTTTTAAGAACGGTGACCCAAACTACATGATGACATTTGATGAAGGAATGTGAGGAACAGGTAGTCACAAATATCTAAACAAGATATCTTCTTGTTTTTTCTGTTTATATTCAGTAGTGACAACTAATTCAGAAGTCCTTCTATTCTCAGAGATGATTAAACAATAGACCACATTTATTCCAGTCAAATATTTAGAAAGAAATATAATTTATGGAACAGTTTTCAAGATGCCATTTATAAAGGGATGATGATGATGGCAGTTTTTCTAGTTTGGATCCTGCAGCATCCAACTCAGCCTGTGAATTAACAGCCTTAGCATGCAGTGGTTTCAGTGTTCCCTTTCCAACTCTATAATTTCAGTCTGTACAAACTCATAACACATACCACACATTTCATGGAATGGGCCCACAAATTCCCTCTCTTACATGCTTGGAGGAAGACAGGGATGTGTGTCTGCGTGTCTGCGTGTCTGCGTGTCTGTGTGTCTGTGTGTCTGTGTGTCTGTGTGTCAGTGTGTCTGTGTGTACATAGGCACATGCAGGCATGCATCTTTCCATGCACAAACAAAGGGTAGATAAACGAGCCTCCTCAACCAAATCTATTGTCTGCAGCCAATTACAAATAGCACCAATTATCCCTGCATTGAGGCGTGGGCAAAGTTTAGGAGAATTCTCAGCTGGGAGAAGAAACTCAAAATGTATAAATATGCAGAAGAGATGTATTAACTGCTTCCTCAGCTTTAGGAAACTGCAATACCTGAACAATGTTATCTCCCTGCTTACTTCACAGTACTGCGCAGCAAGAACATACTTTGCTTTAAGGCAACTAAGAAGTAACAAAAAACTGCCAACAAATATTGGTTTTAAAGGAAAGGAAGAATTGAAGTACCCACCTATTAATTATTAGATATACACGGCCATTGACTTTGGCATGGCTATGAGGTGGGAGATGAAAGCACAAGATGAAAATGGGGAATGAATTAGAGAGAGAAAAGAAAACCATTAAATAGGAACAAACGCACTTTCCTGTCTCCCAATGTGTTATGACATATTGTCATAACAAAGGACACTCTGAAATCTTAACATACACCATGCAGTGAAAAGTCTAGGAAGTTTATAAATGTAACTCACGGACATTTAGATCCTATGCAACCTCAGTCAGAACTACAGGTAATTTTCGTAGTGCCCAAAATGTGAGAATACCCTTTACTGCTTTACTTAAAATAAGCCTTAGAATACCACTGTTTTTTAAATAATTTTTCCTTAAAAAAAATTGTAAAGGTAATTATGGCAGAAATCTTATCAGAGAAATTATCTACCTCACCGCCTTTATCTCTACTATCTCATAATTCATGGCACAGCAAGGAAATGGGCTTGGAAAGTCCTAATCAGAGAATTTTTCTTTCTCTTGCAGATGTAGAATTGAGATGCTCAGTTCTGACACCTTTATACATAGTGAGAAGTGCCTCACTCTGCCAGTTCCAGTGTGCCAGCTTCTGTGCCCTCTCTTTGCAGCTGGCAGAGCTTTACTCTTGAACTCATTTTGCAAACTGTGCTCATGTGAAACAGAATTTTAATAAATGAACATTCTCAGCAATTTTAACAGGACTCTTCAGCTGGACACAACACTAGTATCATAATTACACAGAGCAGTTCAAGGGCAGATGGAGAAACTGGACATGCTTTCTTTACTACTTTCATGACCACTTCTCACCTGCTGTGATTATTTTAGGAAGTTCACTATTAAAAAGATTGAGTTCTGCCATCTTACTCAAAATGAAGGCTCAGTTTCTTTATATAATTTTTTTGTTGCAAAAGATGCAGCATAAAAGCAGCTTAAGAAGGTAAACCAGTTGTTAAGTGAATGCTAATGTCTTCAAAGCAAAAAGGAAAATTAGGGTTTAGCAGCTTTGTGAGAAAATTACACATCTATATGAATATTTAATTGGTATTTTAATTGCCCCTCCAACTTATCTTTATTGCTAGTATTACTGTTAAGCTGAAGTTGGTTGTTGTATTAGTTCTTTTCCAGCTTTATGCATCATTGATAAAAATGTCAGGTGAGTTCTCATCATGAAGCTTTGAACTATAAAGTTGGCTGATGCTCAGTACTGATTTGTTGCATCAAGGGAAGAATAGAGCTGGATTTTCATATGCCAGGCAGTGCTAATAGGAGTACAAACCACGAAAACTGATCTGATTTGTGTATTGGTCATAATAGTTAAAATTTCTCAGGAGGAACAAATGATATATGTGGTATTTTGGATTTTGAAAATACTGCAAAATGGCAAATGTAGCACATATGTCACGTTAAACAGTTAAAAATATCTAGCTACTTATATGACTGCTTAATACAATCTAATACACAATTAAGACTCAAAAAAATAGCATTCTAATAGCAAGACAAAAAGCTGATGATATCACATTATCCTCCTCATCTGTCTCTTTAATAAAAAGCCTGGTGCGACAATGAATGTCTACTTTCATTGTCACATTAGACAATGAATATCTAATGTGGAGTCTCAAGGCTACATATTCCTGGCAAAAATATTTGCTCTTGTTGCATTTAAGGCATTTTCTGTCTTTATGGTTCCATCCTTTGGGAATGATGTGGCTTTAGACTCAGTGATCCTCTACATGCCAACATTTGAAAAAATGTATAATATTCTGGTATCTTTCATGTAATAGAAAAATTTTGAAGTAGTATTTTCACAGGCAAAGTGAACCCATCAAAATCCTATGAGTGCTTCAGGAGGATTTTTTTTGGTTGTTTTTATTTTGTGCCTTTTGGATCACACTAGAAGGGAGGTGGAAACTTCCTATGTTACTCAGCAGTGCAAGCTTTGGGCTACAAGAGAGCTTGCAGAGTTACTGCAAGCTGTAAAACTTTCTCCCCAATGCCTCAGCCCAGGAACAACCTTATGTCAGTTCAGACGCCTGTCTGGGCTGTTTTCAGGACTTGGCCAATTCAGAGATGTTAATATGTACCTACTGCTGCACAAGAAGTCTGCTATGGGCAAGAGAAGTTTGCTCACAGGTCATTACAAAAGGGGTCTTTAATCTACCATAACATTTAGCAATTCAAGAAGAGCAAAGGAAGAGATACTACACCAAAAGACGTTTAAAAGGTAAGTTTAAAACCTCCCACAACTTATTGAGAAATTTTATCAAGTTTGATCTGTTCTGGTCTTAGAAATTATTTAAATACAGAAACTGGAAACATTCCATAAAAGCAGATCTTATGGCACAAACTTGTACCATACACTGTTAAGTAGCTTCATATCATACTGAATGCACGAAAAGTATCTGAAATGCTTTTGTAAATCTTGCATAACCTAGAACATAATTCTCTGTCAAGTAACTGCAGCTAGTCCTCACTCATAGTAGTGCAGCTGAGATATACTCATCACTAGACAGGTAAACATTCTAAAAGTAGAGTCTAAATGAATTATTTTCTTCACAGAATGACTGTAATTTTCATTCAATAAGATAACACTATGTAGTACAAAACAATTTATCTCTCTTATACTCCTGGCACAGGATCCTAGGCCAGATTGGTTTTTATGCAGGAAAACAGGTAAAAACTGAACACTGGAAAAGTGATGTCCCAGATTAACGAAAAAATGCTAATGAACTTCTGGATGAAATCACCAAATGTCTAGCATAGTCAAGGGTCAGCACTACAAAAAATAACCACAAATTCAGAATTTTTCCATTTCTGAAATTCAACTTTACAAAAAAGGCCTAACTGTTCAATGCAAATGTGGTATTTTCCAAACACCTCCCAGTCTTCATGTGGCCTTCAAAATGGATGTTGAAAAAAAAGAAATTACCCAAATTAAAAACTGCACTTCTTATTACTGACAGGCACACATACAAACAGGCACACATCACAATTAAGAACCTAACACCCATTAAAGGTCAAAGCCAATAAGATAAATACATAAATGCCATTAGTACTTTGAAAATGTACCCCAACATGAAAAAGTTCAGTGTGTGGGGGGAAATGAGGGGAGACACTTTGGTTGTAGTGGGTGCTGGACACTGTGCACCTTCTTTTTAAGCTAGGTGGTCATAGCAAAGGCAAATAATATCTACTGAAATGTGAGCATTACAACACAGTCAGTAACAGCATTTTCATACAGGTAGTCAATAACTCCATTTACTTTGTTTCTTTACCTGTAAATAGTGTTGTCCTGTTTGCTGGTTACAGCTTTTAAATCAGTGATCTGGAGAAACTGATCATGGAAATAGTGAAGGTGTAAGATACACACCAGTAGGAAGGAGGTGGGGATAAATATGCGTGTGAATAGATCAGCCACAGTGAACTGTTTTAAGCCAAGGTCCTCTAGTCTGGAAAAAAAATAATGCCATTAAGCCATCTTTTTACACAAAATATTGTTCTTTTCATGAGACATTGCTACAAATAATTTGCAATAGGAAATAAGGGGATGGTACTTCTTACATGGTTTTGGTTTTTACAATTCTCCTGAACTAGCAAGTTTTATGATGGAAGTATCTTGTGTTTGGACTCAGTAATGTAGAGAGGTGCTTGTAAATGTACAGTCAAATGAACAAACCCTGCCACAGATCTCTTGAATCAGATGAGTTTTCTCTGAAAGTCCTGCACTGGAGATTCACTCATATTGCATATACTTTCTAATGTAAACTCCTCTTGAGAAATGCCCAACTCATCATAAGGGTGAAGAAATTCAGCCTTCCTCATTAGCAGGAGAGCAGGTTCACCTTCATCAGTTCCAAACATCCCACAGATCTACCCTTAATCTTTCTCTGGATCTTGCTCCTATGGTCAAAGTGAAGTATTGGCACTGTACTGAGAACAGAAGAAATCCAGAGGTCTTGGCAGACAATGGGAGAAAATGCAACTCTTTGAGCCCCTCTCTTAGTCTTGCTCATCTCTACGGTTACACCAATAAATCTATTACTTCAGAACTGAGTGCCTAAAGTCAGCTATGCCTGAGAATGGCTGCATGACGTTTTTCTCCCATGAGAAAGAAGACTACTCTCAGATCCTTCCATCACACTGAACTCAAGAGATCCAAAGAAAAAGATTAAATTAATAAAAACTACTCACTTCTTTTCATCCAGGCCTGTCATGTTCTTCCACAACCCAGGGAATGACTCAAACTGATATGTGTAGATGAAAATAAGTACCAACATTGTGTAAACAACCACTGACATCCAGAAGTACTTTAAGATCTTTCTCCACCATTCATAGTGTACCTGAAAA
This sequence comes from Lichenostomus cassidix, assembly GCF_008360975.1. Taxonomy (NCBI): domain Eukaryota; kingdom Metazoa; phylum Chordata; class Aves; order Passeriformes; family Meliphagidae; genus Lichenostomus; species Lichenostomus cassidix. The sequence continues at coordinate 99,921,468 of NC_139482.1, read as the reverse complement.
TAACACACTGAAGATGCTGACACAAGCTGAAGGCAAAGACACTGACAGAAATATTGACAACATTGTACTATCAAACAAGGATGAAGGACACTGTTTTTCCTTGCTGGCCTGAAGTAAGCAATGATTGCCCAGAAGCAGCCACAGATGTTTGAGATACAGTTTTTACTCCTAATGCAAATGCATTTTAGTAAAGACTTTTCTGCAAAAATGTCTGCTGGGACATGGGCCACAGACACTAAGTCAGGGACAGCTTCAGTCACTTAATTGTATCATCATTAATAGATGAACGTCCAGGATGAGAGGGACTCCATGCTTATTGGGCTGTGGAAGCTGTGTGGACCAGCTGCCACAAAAACTGGTAGCTATGTAGAATGTGCACAGGCTCAGAATTTTCCACAAAGTTTCCAAAGCTCATGGTGAAGTGGCATGCCAGAGCAGAGGAGTGCATTGTGTCTAATTTATGTGCACTTTTCCTGTCACTATAACCAAAAAAAGATGAAAATTAGTCTTAACCCCTTCAAATGGTCTTACTCTGTTGTGTCTAACTAAAGAACAAATGCATTGTTTATGAATTCTATTTGGAGCAACTTTATTACCGAGTTAAAAGTATGAACAATTCTATTCAAGGATAAAATTCAGTTAACACAGCTCTCACTTACCTGATAGAGGGCCACACAGAAGAGGAAGAGTACCATATAGATGATTTTGTACATGACAATTCTACCCTCAAAGCTGACAAAGAAGAACATGCCCCCACAGACGTAAATCCAGTACTTGATTAACATAGCCATCACCAGCTTCCCCAAGACTTTCATAACATCCTGTTCATCCTCCTCCTCCTCTCCCTCCTCCTCCTCTTCCTTCTCCTCTTCCTGTTCTTCTGACACTTCTCCCTCTTGCGACTCCTCTTCTGCAAATACAGAGTCACATTTGGCCTGTCTGCTGTGGGGACTTTGAGTGAGAGTTTAAATGGGTGGAAAGTAAAATCCCTGCACGCAACACAGAAACTTAAAACACAATATTCATTCACAAGAGACTGTAATTCTTAATCATGCATGCCTCCACAGCAAGGAAAAGGGTTTTAACTTCATATGACCTTAAACCTGATGCTGGAGCCAAATGGCACATGGCTATACATCCTTACCAGACATCCCTCTTCACTTTGTCTGAAATGCCAGCAGTTGTAGCAGAAAATTAAAGCCTAACAGTTACATAATGGATAATAACCAAAACACTTTCCAAAGCAATGCTTATACTGTCAAGTAAGCAACCTTTTAAACTGGAAAACAAAGAAACCACCAGCACCACCAGAAACCTCTCATTTTGAGTTTAAACCCTCATCTTGAGTTTAAACCCTCATCTTGAGTTTGAACCTCTCAGCTTGAGTTCCATCCCTTAGAGAATATTGTGTTTACCTCCAAAAACCACAAGCAAGAGAAGACGTTAACATAAACCCAAATTAGCTTAAAAAATATAAATGCTGCACTAACATTGCTGTTATTTCAAAAAAAAACTACCATGTATCCAGGTTTTTCTGCTGTACCTGGGCCAGAAAAGACAAGCTGCTTTTGCCCTATGAAGAGGTCTAGATTCCCCAGTTATTAACCTTGTGAGGTTTGTGGAGGGCAGGGTAAGTGTCCACCCAGCAGCAAGTACATGTGCAAGTATCTAGATAACAGGGCTTTCCAAAACCACAGAACACAGTTGTACTGCTTTTCTTTCCATTGAGAACAATATTGAGACTTCACCATCAAAAGGCTTGTATACTTCCTTTGTCCCACTCACCATCCCTCTTCTCAGGCTCTTGCCTTGAAAATCCTTGCAGTCCATCTTTGACACTGATCAGATGTTTTACTGAGACAAGGATTGTAATTAAACAAAGAGAAAACTATGCCACTGTTCCCAGGGCTCACTTTCTACCATTTCAGTGCAGTGAACTTGTTCAGTTCAATATCCAGAGAGAGAGAGAAGAGGACAATGAACGTTTGGAGGAACATGTGCCCAGTAGCAAAAGAAAGAACAGGTCATTGAATTGTTAGATAAGCTGAACCCATAAAAGTCCACTTTGCTCTCAGGTGTGCTTGAGCCCCTGCACTGAAAAAATATATGTTTATTTTTTCCACTGAAATTTGTAACTTAACTTCTGTGTCTGCATGAGTGTTTATGTACCAACACAACTTCCAGGAAATTTAGCAACTTTCCCTACGTAAATTTATCTCCTGTGGTTAAACCTCTAAGGCAATTTATCCCCTGGTTTGAGTTTGGGACACAGCAGTAAACTGATCATTTGAATTTCCGTGATCTTCCTAAATTGAATAATTTTAATGACTTTCCAGGAAAGGGAATTCTCATTTTATCTGAATTTCTAAAGTGTTTTATTTTTATATCTGACAGATAGATGCACATATATTTTTTAAAATCTTTCTTAGCTAATAACAGGTATCTTTCTAATTGCTTTCAGCATCCGAGAAACGCAGTAACTGGAACTTCTGTCATGACTGAAGGACTAAATTGGATCTTGCTTTACCTTTTTCTTCATTTTCTTCACTTCCAACTTTGACCTCAGATAAAGTAGCTTCCTTTAGCCGAAGTGCTTTCTGTTCAGTGAGGTGTTGCCTAAGCAGTAGCCAGAAAGTAATTGTGAAAAGAATCTGCAAACAAAAATCAAAACAAAACCAACAGACTAATTGTATATCCTATGTCCTACAAGCATAGGTTTTCATAAATTTTGCATGCCTTTGTTTTCTCTGTCTCTCAGAAAATGGCAGTGATGGCACCAGTGTCAAAGTGCATCTTAGGGCAAGTTATATTATTTAGGAAATTTCTGCTAATTTCCCTTTGCAGACGGAGACTTATTTCATTACTTAGCTAGAAGAATAAAATTTCAAAGAGGACGAATGTAATAGCCAAATACTTTGCACACAATAGAATGACAAGGCCAGCAGTACAATGTAAAGAACTCTCTTGTTTTTCTTCTAAGGTGCAAGTCCTTAATGGGGGAAATGATTGCTCGCAGGAGAAGGCTGTTTTTATTGACACTGCTGCTAACACTGAGCCACAGCACCAGACTGTCAGCCCGTGTGACTTGTCACAGTTTCCCCAGATACCTCCTGGAGCTCTGGCTTTTGAAACACAAACCTTTGATGTTGTAAAACACAGACATTTTTCTGCAATGATTAGCTGTGTCTTCCAGCCACATTTACTCCCTTGTTCTACTTGGCATTTCCAGAGCCAGAGCTGGCTCTAAGAAAAGTCTTCAAGGGTTGTAGACCAAAAAAAAGCTTTTAGTCACCTTTTACAGTATGGATTTTCTCTCATTTTCAGATCAGGAAACACACATAGCATGCAGAAACTTATGCAGAATTATAGTACACTTCTATTCTTCTTTCTGCAGAATACAGTATCCAGTCTTCACTTAAATCCTACCATTACTCAAAGGACTTTAAATTAGGAATAAAGGTGGGTACAGAGTTACTAGTGCCCTAAAGAGAGCCTGATGGACAAGGCTAACAAGCAAAGGGTGCCTGGGGTGATGTGAACAAAAGGAAATACATAATCAGCAAAACAGGGCTTATGCATGTAAGGATAAAGAATTAAAATCCAGTCACTGCTGCTTGAGCCAAACCATCAGGGAGTGAGTAGTATTAGTAATTGCAATGACAACACAGTTCCAGTTTCCATCATAGTCAGAGACAGATCTGACATCCCATGGGTATTAATCTAGCAAATCAAATAACATCTATTTTTGAATCCAGTTTATAAAACCAAACAAGTGAGCAATTTCAATCTACCAATTTCCTACAGAATTATCATGAAAATCTAGAAGGTTTTCTGTAACATTTGCTCTGGTGTTAGCTTAATATGCAAGAAGTAGTTTTCTGAACACTATTTTTAATGACTTACCCTTTACTTTGGAATTGCTACTGAAAGTGGTTACAGTGAATACTGTGGATGCATTCTTAAAGAAAAGTCAACAGATGCAAATTTTTATCACAATATATTTTTTGGTTTCATAAATAAATCTCAGCTGTTTGTTACACTTACCTTTGATGCCAACTCTCCAGGCTCCTTTCTTTCTAAAAAGCCAGATACTTGAGGAAGTTCATCATCGTTGAGTTCAATACTCCATATATACTGTAATATCAGCAGTAAATTTCCATAAAAAACCATGAATGGTGAACTGATCATGGCGTATTTCCTTCGGTCCCGAATCATCCACAATGTGCAGGACCAGATCAATAACACAAAAGTCAACCAGCTGTGATATGTGATACTCCACGCCTTGTGGAAGGAGGGAAGAGAGGAAAAAATGTCCATAGATGCATTCAGGAACAACATAGATGCACATTTCCAGTTACACTTCATTTACACTTCTCTACTTAGCACATATCTTCGTTTTCATCAGACTCTCACCCATATTAATCACCTACTGGGCCAGCTGCAAATAAACCCCTTGGAGAACATGCAGAAAGTGGATTCTGAGGGCAAACCCTGCTTTGTGCATTAGCTGCACTTTGTAAGCAGACTCATTCTTTCTCATTACACCAAACTAAAAGAGATGGAAAATAAAGATTAATGTTTGGACACAAAATCTCTTCTTGTAAAACAGCAGCAAAGAATTCAGAGCAGGAACAACAAAACCTACTCAGTGGGTATTGTGTTCAAGCCTTTGACAGCATTACAAAACTGCACTAACTGCACACTGTTCCAGCTTTTGCGGAATTAGTTTAAAATGGAAAGCTATGGTGTGCACCCACCTAACCTGAAGAATATATAATCTACAGTAACTGTGGTAGAGTACTGGCATACTCACAACTACAGAATGTTTTCTACAGCTTTCAGAATTCAGTTATGGAAAACTTCTCTATTAAACACTCAATAAAAGAATTTGGGGTTTATGTGTTTTTAATCTACATTGTGTTATTAATTTAGGACTAAATTTAGATGTATATATGCTTCTATAACTGTGGAATAACTGTCAAGAAAGCATTTTATATTCCTTTTTGATTTAAATGGAAAATTATTAAACACTGAGAATATTTCTATCATGTTAGCTTAGCCCCCTGGAAATGATGTCTTTTAAGGGTATGTGAAAAACACAAATATGCTACTTCTCTGTTCTCATATGAGAAAATAGGTTACAGTGAGCTGGGTTTGGGTATAGTATAAATGGAATTCGCATCAGAGCATGCCACAAATAAATTCATAAATTAATTTGGGTCACATAAAATCAAAATATGTGATGAAGAGAGAAGTTAGCATTAAAATACAAGAAAGTTCTTCAAATATAGCGCCTCCTTTTATATTGAGAGATGTCACCCTGGAAATTACTGAAAAGGGAAATGCAGACCTGGTCTAGTAGAAGGTGTCCCTGCCCAAGGCAGGGGCGTTGGAACTAGATGACTTTTAAAGTTCATTCCATCCCAAACCATTTTATGATCTAAGGAGTACATGACTTAAAAAAAATAGGAAAAAAGTTACTATGTCAATATGAAAATAACTAGCTACTTGCTAACATCTTAGAATTCATTGACCCAGATCCATATTTTGCACAAGAAGCCTACTATATTTATGGGGAAAATTTCATCTGTTAAAAGACAGCAGATAAAGTTTGAAACTTGATGCAAACAAGAGGCAGCCAAGGTAATTTGTTTTACCATTTTTAATGCAAAATTGGGCCAAGAAGCTTTACAGTTAATTTCATCATAGCTGAAACTTTTCCAAAACAGTAAAAGCAAAGCTTGCATTGGGACTATGGAAAGACACCTAATCATTATGTGAAAAACTTGGTATAATGCAGCTCAAAGTATTTTCAACAAGGAGGCTTAAAAACAAGTGACAGCATGAAAAAGAGAAAGAAGGGTGATAAGTAAAACAATAGGAAAATCTGTCTTGGCACCAAGTTGTATTTTCCTTGAGATCTTTCTGTGTCAATACAGGGAACCAGGCTTTACAGATCTTCTCAGAGAGTAATTAGATACATGCATTACCTGGATTAGGAACTATATTTATTCCGTTTTCTTTATCAGTATCATATACTTTAATTTTATAGGGAAATTTTTGAGTGGTGCAAATACATGACAAACCTGCTTGTGAAGAAGCTTGGGAATCAATACAAAACTGAGACCCGGTGGTTTTCTGACATTCAACTGACAACAAAGCCTGTGGCTCCCAGTCCTGGAAATGTGAGGTTTGAACCAGAATGCCACATATTGCCCCATTTATAGGATTGTAACAGGCCTGGAAATTATGCATTAATAACATAAAATGGGCTCAAAATGTTTCAGACACCATGTTGATATTTTCTAAGCCCAATGCAAAGATTTTATGAAAACCAACCAATGAAATTACTTTCAGAAAAGCCTTGAGAAGACACTTTTGTAAAATTGGCAGAATCATTCTTTTCCTTGCCAGTACTTACCATCATAGCTATCAGAGCACAAATGTAGCTTTGTTTCATGATAAATTGGAACACAGAGACCAGGGCATGCAATTTAACATTTTCTTTTTCCTCCTGAGTAACTTCCTCTTCTTCCTCCTCTTCCTCTTCCTTTTCTAAGTAGAAGAAGAAATTCTTATTTGCAATCCATGTTGGTCTAAAGACAGCACATACATCCTCTCCTGGAGTTATTTTACTTGTAATCCCTCTAATGGCTACTTCAAATCACTGTGCTGGTAGGCAAAGTATTTTGGATGGTATAGACCTAAGCCCAGTTTACAAAATTGCCATATAGTCATCTGTCATTGTAAGGTAATAGCAGTTATTTAACTTTAACAGGCCAAAGAGCTTGCCAAAAAGACAAGAAATGCCACGGGCAGTGACTGAAGACACAGAATAAGAAAATCACATGGAACTCAGGAGAATTCCTAGGCAATTCACTACCTGACGTGCCATCCGAAGGCTCCCACTTGTACTGGGGTGTGGAGTACATGTCAGCTTTGGCTGGACCATTTTCCAGAGGCAGTGCAGGGTGGATGGTGTGATAGTCAGCAGGGTTCCCATTCACTGTTACCAGCAGCACCTGCCAGGACAGGAGAGAGGCACTGCATTTACCATGGCTCTTCGAAGAGTGGGACTCCTACTTCTGTGCTTTGCTACTCTTGCGGTGCCAATGTTAAAAGAGGTTAACAAGTAACTGCAGTTGCTTCCAAGAAATCGGTATGTTACAGTCATGTGGCATGCAAAAGCAGGACGTCACAGCTTCAAAAATCAATTGTTGTTAGATTTTTATGCCATACCTATAGAACCAGAAATTCATTCTCCTTCTTAGGCAAACTATTACATCTGGATTTTCAGATGTCAGTTCACATATAATTATTTCAAGTAGTTTTGAAAATAATGGTTATAAATTACTTTCAAATTTGAATTATTAGTGGTGAGATCTATATTTGCTGTTGTTAATAAAACCACTCGTGGCAATTATTGTTATTGATGCCACATTTTTGTCACTTGGTAGTGCTAATTTGACACTCTTTCATTGTTTTATTTTCATGACTTCAATTTCAGCCCTTGTGTTTGTTTGGATAAGGGCTCCAGCAACCACAGTCATTAGTAACTTTCCTATAGATGGAAATTAATGTGCAATTGGTTAGTGGTGGCAATACGTGCTCAAGACTGACTTCTGCTCAGGCTGTGAGAAAGGAGTGTATCTTTCTTGTCAAAACTGTGCACAGGCACGTGAAACAGCCTGTGAACTGATTCAGAGTAGCATCTGGGTTATGTTAAGTCATATTCAGCAGCTACACCAGGCACAGACCGTGGAGCACGTTTAGATTAGGCTATGGATGCTCCCAAAATTCATCTGCACCTCCCTTCTGTGTGTGCTGAACAGAGGGGACGTTTCTGCTTTCAGAGACTGCTAAGGTCTATTGAAGTCAAGATAAATGGTTCATTTGCTCTCTGTTCAAATAAAGACTTGGATTTTCTATAATCTGTAAATTGAACTCATATGTGCTCTTGGTCATGCTTTAAGGGCCTCAGCATTCCAACATGAATGAAATAAAAAAAAAACAGCAAAGAAACTAAATCAAATTTAAAGGTGGCTTACATTAGAAAGCGTATTTTCATATCTTATTTAAACCCAATGAAATAGCAAAGATCATTTGCCAGTTGGTACTACTACAAGCAGCTTAATTTCAATTCAATGTTTTCTCAGGGAAATTATTAAGGAAGCAGAAGACATTTACATTTAGGATAATCAAGATTATAGGGTAAAAGGCAGGCTAACCAAAAATATAGAAGCTGTACAAATGTCATGCAAGGTTTTATCTGTATGTATCATTGTTATCTCTATTTACACATATTGAGAAATGCAAAATTACAAAGACTAGTAATATACTAACATCCGATGGCTTGTATTCATCTTGGGTCATTGACAGAAGCTGCAAAAAGCAATGCAAGGACAAATTATTACAGAAGCATGGCTCAAGCATTAGTAAATCTAACTTTTTGAATACATGCATGCATATTAGCTGACTTTTGCAGATTTGCACTAAGAAATTCAGAAAGAATTCTTAAAAAGTCAGCAGAATTGTACAGTACCATAAAATTATATTCAGTGTGCCATAGCATTGGCATAACTTTACTGTATGTTCCTGTGAATTTTAAACCAGAACTGAGAATGTTGCATTGAAATTTTGGGTGGTAAATCAAAGAATTAATCAGTATGGCATTATACTGATTAACTGCTTTCTAATGTCTTTCTAATGATCCAGTGCTTAAAAACTCAGTTTTTAAACAATCATTAGAATTACTAAAATTATAAAAATAGTTCCAATAAAATGGTTATACAAATATAAAACATGATACTTTATCCATTTGCCAGCTCATTTCCGACTATTATTACTAGATTGGATTTCTTGGGGCTGAGTATATGTGTCTTGAATATATATGAATGTTCATATGTCCCAAATTTGACAATAACTCAACAAATGAAATTTTGCAGTGCAGCTGATGAAGACAGATGGTAAAAAGCTGGACCCTTCCAGAAAATTTCACATAACTGCCTTAACTGCCTTGCATTGCATCTTCAATAAGGACACCAGTATGCTTAGGTGGCAGTCCCCACTCACCAATGACACAGCTAATTAGTAGTTACAAGGCAGATCAGCTCTTTACACAAGGTTTAGCTCCCTGACAGACTTTCTAGCTATTTTGCTCAAAGATAATGGCCCCATGCCAAAAGCCCAGCCCAACCCTTCTTGAATGTGGAAGCCAAAAAACAGAGCATGCTCTTAATTTACTTCCTTACACTGGCTCCTGCTTTTGTTTTATTCATTTTTACAAAATATATTCCTACTCTGCCATGAAGCCTTGATATTGCATCTGATTTGTATAATCACACTTGAAGATCTTACTTGCCACCTACATAACACTGTTTCCCTTAATTCAAAGTAATTGTGTAATGCAGAGACCCTTTCCCCTCCAGTCTTACTTTTCTCTCATCAGTTGTATAGTGGCTTGCATACCACAGACTGCGCCTCCTCTCTGCTGTCATTGGAATTGGGCTGCAGGGGATTTCTTTGTCATCTTCCCTGCTGATGGATTTCTCTTCATCAGGCGTCTGCTAAATGACAACAAATGACAGCACTAGCTGTAGCTCTGTAAATACAATCTTAGCAGAGGAACTGAAATTTCCCCCCCAGCTGGTGCTCCTGCTCCAAAGAATGTCTTTGGAACATCTTTTAGCAGCTGATACACTCAGTTTATGGTAGGTGACCCTGAGATGACATTTTCAGAAAAAATGACAGAGCTTTTCAATAACTGCTAGTTACATAACATCAGAATTACACAGACCTCCATGTACTACCTTACTATATAGCCATAACATAAGCATACACAAACACATAAAATATAAAACCTGTAAAATACAATGTTTAGTTTTCAAGGCAGTGTATGCTACCTTGATTGCAGCCTCTTTGACCACTGTTCCATAATGTCTTTTCCAACAAGCTGGTAAGATATGGACTTGACAAACGGAACACAAGATGGGCAGAGAACTAGCTAAACTGTCTTTCTCCAAATAGGGTAAAGGCTCAAAGACAAAAAGGTAGATTGACCTGAGTGTAGTTCCTCAGAGCCTGGCACTGGGTCTGGTCCTATTCAGTATCCTCAAAATTACCTGCATGGCATCGCACCCACACACAGTCAGAGAATGGCACTGAACTGCGAGGAGGTAAATGGGCCAAATGAAAGCATCACCATGCAGAGATGGGGACAACAAAAACTGCACAAGGTTTAACAAAGATAAAGTCCTGCAGCTGGAATAAACCCACATTTATTCAGTAAAGGCTGTGGACAGACTGTGGGAAGCAGCTCTGTGGAACAGGCTCTGGGTGTGCTGGTGCACAGCAAGCTGAACAAGAGCCAGCAGTGGACTGCACTCCAGTAGCAGTCAAGGCAGACACGTCCTGGACTGTATCAGCCAGAGTACTGCCAGCAGATCAAGGGATGGGATTATTCCACTGTACCTGGCAAGTGTCAGGCCATACCTGCAATTCAATTCTGGCATCCCCAGCTCAAGAGAGGCATAGAAAATCTGGAGAGGATTCCACAGAAAATTGTCAAGATTATTAGACAGTTGAAGAAGCTGAAGGATACAGGAATCAGGTTTTTTCCAAAGTTACAGCTATGAAATTGTAGTTTTAGAGAAGACAAGGGTACTCTTCTCACAGGGAAGCATAGTTATAGGACAAGAGGCTAAGGACATAATCTGCTTCAGGGAAACACCTTCTGAATATTACATATATATATATATGTGTAAAACCATGAGAACAATGAATCACTGGCATGGGTAGACTTTGTTAGAAACATCTAAGATTTGGCCCCGAACAATCTAATTTGGGGCCCTGCTCTCAGAAGAAATTGTTTCACATGATCTTCACAAGTTCTCTCTGATCTGGACTGTCCTGTAACTCTGAGGTTTACTTCTCCACCTGTGACAGCAGCTGCTATCACTAAGCTGAGGAGTGCAAACCACAGTAGGTTACAGCTTCTCTTTGAGCCCCACCAGAGCTCTTCCTGCACTGTGCCTCCTGAGTGGCAGCTTGCTGGTGGCACTGTTCTCATTGCTTAGGCAAAATCACCTGATGCAACAGAAGAATAAATCAGGGTGCTGAGCAGAGGTCTGCAAAGCTACCCATGGGAACAGGACAGCCAAACATCCTAGCTTGTTTTGAAACTCTCCTCATTCCAATTGTAAAAGGACCTAGCAAGGTCCTATATTTTAAATCTTGACTTAGACAAACTATGATTATTAATTTAGTTTCACTTCTCAGAGGAAATGGTAACACATTTCACATATGATTGTATGTTTATATTTAATCATAAAAAGGCATTCCTAGAAAAACTGTAAGATGAAATAAACTGATTCTGCACTTAAAAATACTTGTCACTGCCATTTGAAACTTTAATATGAATGTGAACCATACAGAACTGCTTATCAAAGGCATTTAGTTCTGCACCAGGGTGACTAAAGCAATACAAAAGACCTCAGATATACGCAATTATTTCAGTAAGATATTTTTACCTAAGAGATGACAGGGAAGGGTGGGAAATCTTGTTTTCTCTTTCTCAGAAGAGGAAGAAAAGTCAGAAAACACAGTACTAGTTATACAAGCACAACTTGTGAGAGTCCTTTGAATTGCCTAATTTTTCAGTTCTTCCTCAGCTATTCTGAAGTAACTTTTAATTCAAACAATTATAAAAATTTTATAGGAGGAGTCTACATTCAACTGCTGTAAGTCTGTTGACTCCTGTACTATTACTTACCACTCACAGCACAGAATGAATGGGCTCTATTCATATATTCAGCACCAGCAGTTACAACTTTGAGCTGAAATCTCCAGAGACAGATTGCTTTTTCTTATTTGCAGAGGTAGAATTTCACAAGACTGAATGTTAGAACAAATCAGGATCCAAAATAGCAAGCATAAGGAAAGCAAATCTTCTCTGGACTGCCAGTCACTTTACACGAGTAAGATCCATTCAGAATCCCACAGAGAGACCCTAAACTGAAATCTCATACATGCCATACTTTGGCATTGAGGTGCACACACAAAAAACTTCACCCTGAAATTCAAGATTTGAAGTGGAGGGTGTTCCTGTAAAACTGTTCATCAGCTGAAGCATTTAGAGACAATCTCAAGAGCATCTGTCTCAATTAAATTCTTTCTGAAATCCAGGAGGAATTTTACCCACAAGAGGACCCCAAGATGTAATTCACACAACAAAAAAACCAAACCATGAGGTCTGCATGTCTTACTCTGCTTTTAGCATCTGCTACACCTGTATTATAGGTAGCTTGTGTACATTTTTTAGACTTAATAAATATTTCCTTATGCATAATCTATCATACATATTTTGTCCAAAACAAATTTTGTTCAAGAGATTCTTTTTAACAAAATTCCTAAGATAAAGCACTTCTTACTGTACAGGACAGCAGGATACAGAGAACAACTGCTTTACACTGAACACCTCATAGCATATTTTATTTGCCATTCATTAAACTTTAGGCAGGTTAATAGTGAGATCCTAAACACAGAGTAACTTTGAAATCACTGGGGACTGCAAAGGCAGGTTGTATGCTTAGTTCCATAATGAGTCAAACGCACCACAATTTCACAAGTATAAAAACACGTCAATGAAACCTGGAATGCAATTATTTCTGGATTTAAATAACCAAGAATGGAGCCTAAACCAATTGCAAATCTCAGCATCTCTTTCTAATGGCAAATACCAACACGTCATTACCAACATCCTGTGCATCAACAACAAGCATTAATGCATGGGTACTCTTTCATTTACAATGTTCCCTTTTTTAAACATCCATTTATCTTTGGAGGGAAGCATCATTTCCCTGACATCTCAAATTCCCTTGGGAGTGCAAGACTTTGTATTGCCTCTCATGTAGCCATGGATTTGAGAGACATCAGTGTTTCTTAAATTAATGTCTTTTAATACTGACTCAGTCCAGCTCAACTGCTTGGAAAGCATCTCTAATTTCACTTGTTGGCAGTTCTCAGAGACTGGTTTTAGAGTTTTATGGGAATATCTATCTCAGACACCACAAGCAGTCTAAAAAAAAAGAAGTGCAGGCAAGACCACTATAGTTCCTCTCAAGTCCCTGTAGAAACTTGCAGCATTCACTCTATTCTAGACAGAAAGATCCACTTCTCTGCAGTGAAAAAGCACAGAAACTAACCGAGGCCCAACACCAAACTTTAAGATGGTGACTGTTGGATGAAAACAATGACAGTACTGGAAATCAATTCCCAGACTTGCTGAGATCACAGAGCTCCCACTAACTGCATTTCACATGTGGTTACTCCTCTGTGAATAGTTCTCATGGTTTTACTATGCAGTTTGCGAGATGTGAAGTTTTAGTTATAGCCCCAGTGTTAAAATCATATTATTATCTGGAAATCTCAGTTTTCATTTAAGGAAAGAAAAAAAAATCTAGTTTCCATATGCTGCAGCTGCAGAAAAAGTAAAAGGAAAAAAACCCTAAAAACACCCAATGCCAGAGGGTGCTGGACCACAATATTGTGACTTTAGAAAAGATAGTATTGAGATTTCTGGAAACTTAAGACATGGTTTTTAATAGCTCAAGCTGATGGTTCTGGCACCATTTACCTTTTGAAGTCCTGTATATGTAGCCCCCAAATACCAGATATCTCAATCCAAAGGTGACGTATTTTGGTTGCCTTTTTAAATGTTAAACTCTACATTATCCATTATATGAAGAAAGACCCTTAAAATAAGAAAATCTTCAACATTTTTACTTGCTACTACAGACTCCACTAATTCACAGCACAGTCATGAGTATTTTCATTGTGGTTTACAGCACTACTAAACCTGAACTCCAAAACCCACATCAGGCCTCAGAGGATCAGGAAATTAAAATAAGTAATGCCTACGATCATCCTTTTTATACTTTCAGTTTCTAAGCTTTTAAGATACCTCTGGGTTCTCATATAGCCGTTTTCCTCTGAAATTGGAAGAAGCAAAGATTTACTCTTTTTTCTTCCTTGTTCTCTTGCTCTTAAATGAAAGCTGGGATTTTCATTCACATCCATGTTAGACTCATGGAGACACTTAGCAAAAAGACCAAATTTAAAGTACCACCTTGCACTTGCTGTCTATTTCCCTTAGTTTTGCAGAATGTTTGCACCTCTGTTAGCAAGTCCGCATTGACCAGACTCACAGTTATCAGTCATGGGAAGAGAGAAGGCAATTACCCTTTCAATGGGCTCTTGTAGCCAGAGACGAATGAGAGTTGCCAGGGTGTAGTACATCACCAGCAGCAAGATGGGATTAGCATGGTGATACCAATATAACTTTTGATTTTTGATGATCATCCAAGTGCTTGAGCAGTTTGTCTGGGTAAGAGAAGTGACACCGAACAACCTGTGAATATAAAATAAAGTAGCTACATTAGAGAATAAACACCAAATCTCAGCAATGTTTAAAAATATTTTGGAGGGCAATTTTTGCCTATGTTTAATACCAATTGTTCTGTTCAAAAATAGCATTTGCCAACACATCTAAAATGCAGTGAATATTTTCATTCTGCATATTTAGTAGAAAAAAAAGGTTTTTACACTTGGTTTTCAACATAAATAATGGGAGTATAATAATATTACATCTACTATGTCCAATGAGAAGACTTGCAATGACCTGCTCCCTGTAGACTCAAAGCTACAGAAAAAGGGGAGAGAAAATCTGGCGCCAAGTCCATTTGGCAAGTCACAGCAACATGACATTTCAGAGAGATTTAGTAAACTGACATGTAACACCATTTCAGTCACCCTGCCAGGACACAGCTGTAAAGTATATCTCCTTGGCACACTGAACAGTTTACTGATATTTTCTTTTAAAAAACTAAAACTATTAATAAACTGCTCTCTAATTTTGCTAATTTTTATAAACATATAGTGCTCTATTGAATTAATGGCTTTTGTGAATACAAAATGAAAACATTCAGAAAGGTCATTGTTTCAGATGATCAAATAATTGAGGAAAAAAAGAAAAAATTAATTAGAAGTATCAATGACATGAGATATTTGATGTTTCTGGAAAAATTGGGAGTACACAACATTTCTGTCAAGTAAGGAACATATGCTGGAAAAGACACCACTTAGAATTAAAAAAATCCCCAACATTTTCAATTTAATACAAGATGTTGGATGCTTAGTAGATGTGCTAAATACTGAAACAAAACTAATAGGAAACAACAATTAATCTGTCTTTAACTGTAAAATAGCTTGCAGAGTTTCAAAGTTAGGGCATGAGCTGTCCAGTAGCACGTGTCAGTATTCACTATAAACACTTTTGTCTACTGACAAAAGCTTTTTCTACCATAATGTCTCTGAGAGGTTTCATCTTTTTACAAAATATGGGTCTGATTATAAGAGACAATAAAGAAGTACTCTTTCTTGGTAGAACAATAAATCCCCAACTATTGTTCCTCTGAAAGAGTAAACCAAATACATTAATAAAAAACAAAACATGCAAGTTTTTCTGATGGGGAATTTAATTGTAAAGAGTGACTAAAAGCTTAATTCTTCCTTTACCTAGTAAGATCCAACATGAAAAGCTGAATGAATACAAGGAAAAAGAATGATATTCAACAGAGATGTGCTGCCTGACATCTTCCTTTTGGATGCTGTAAAGTGAAAATATACCTGTTCATTAACTGGGGATTTGTTGCATGGGCATAATACCAGTGACTCCCAGAAGGAGAGATCCATAGCATTTTATTAAGCAATCTATCAGCACCCACTTCTCATTCTGATTGTCAACACAGGCCAAAGGTGTAAACTTTAAAACCTCTCAGAGCTTTGGGGTGGATCCAAGGTTGGGGAAAAAAAAATTTTAAAAAATCCTGCATACAAAGTAAATTGCTTTAACTTAAAGGAGCTGAATGAGCTGTGTTTGGAGCTGACTCAGACTCCAACTTCCAAGACTCAAACTCACACTGCATCCAAGAACATTCGGAGCTGATGTTATGGTTTGGCTCTCTCTGGGTGAAATTCATGCTGGATTGTATTCTGTTCATATTTCTGTCAGCACAGAGGAACATCTTGTTTGTCTGCTTTCCTCCCTCCAACTGAGTTGTCATTTCTGCTCATCAGTGATCAGGGCTGTTGAGTTCCTATTAGCTGCTGAATTCCTGTTAGTTTCATCTTCTACATCTCTTTCATTACACAGCTCTCCAAATGGTTCATTTTAAGCTTTTCTGTGTAAGCACAGTGTGATTCACCCTATTTCTGTCTCATGAGCATCAGAATTAGACTGAAATCCAATTCCTACTAAAGTCCAAAATCTTTCCATTGACAGTTAGTGATGAGTATTTCCTACAGAAATGAGGGAAAGTTCCTGAAGGTTCTCAGAACCTTCTGCCAATCAGACATGACCTTCATATCACATATTCCATTCCTATACTATGTTTTATAAAATACTACAGCTATAAAGTCAGAACAACTTGTGTTTTACTTTTATCTCCGCTGAAAAGCAAACATTCCAGATAATCCTAATGATTAGAAAATTTTATTATGTGTCAGTTAAATTCTCATTCTCTTGGTTTCATTTGCTGGCTTCAAATTATTCATACATTATAATATTGGACTTAATTCTGCTCCCTTCTGGTCTTGCATTCACTAAACATTCATAAGTTACAGCACATCTTTTCCCTCTATATTGCCACATGACCAGTAATGTACTTTAATGTATTTCACTTTGTCTATTAAAGAATAAATGCAGAGGAACTGCTCCTCACTTCTGATTACTCCTTGGGCTTTGAGTCTTGTTAGTCACGACATACTCAACACAACATTCCCTGTTTGTCATGTTCAAAATTCACTGTTATCTTGGGAATGCTCATTCTGTCCGTTCTGACCTCCAAAAATGCTACAAGTTGCTACTCACTCAGTATTTATGCTTCATCATTATTCTCAATGAGAACTGCTGGTGCAGAACATTTTTCAGAGAAATAGAGTCATCTTCTCTTGCACAAAGCTTCTAATTACATAGATATGACTGCTATAAAATGTATAAGCAATACAAATGAGGGCATTGTTCAGTTCTGCATACTTCATTCTGCAAAGATGTCTTTACATTCAGTATTGATCCCAACCAGCTGTATTTGAGCTCAGCTCTGATCTTGGTGTGACTTCATATCACCCAACATCCACATAAGCTATCAGTAAGGTCAGAATGAGTCCTAAATGGGAGAAATCCACTGCCAAACAAGACAAGTATATGTGTGCCTGCATACAGAAGATAAATAAAACAAATTCTGAGAGAATTCTTTACTAATGGACCTATTTGGCTTTCCAAAAAACTGCACACAATGTCAAAAAAAAGGAGGTTTGCAAGATGTGAATAGATTAATATTTCTACTCTTGCAGAGAACTAAAACTAGGCTTTTCAAAGTCCTCACTCATATTCTGAAAGATACACAGCAGAAATATTTTGGAAAAAAATACAGACATTCTAAAAGGCCAAGAGGAATTTTAATGTCTGACTGAGAAATGCTCTGAAACAACACAGTGAGAAACAGTTCTTAAAATAAAGGTGGCAACTTTTTATCCAGTTCCTATTCTATAAGCATGCTTTCTCAGAAAAGCTTCTTATTGAATCTGTGAATCACCCTTCTAGCAGATGCACTTTCATCTTTCATTACTTCCTGACAAAGCTGTAAGCTGTGACCATACAAAACTCCCACTTTCTATATTAGTCTAAGATAAAATTCCGATGTAGAATTCCAATGTCACTTGAAAAGAGAAAATCAAATTCCTGTTACACCCACAGATATTTCACCTAAGAAGCTGCTTAAGTTGCTAAAATTCTACCTTGCTAAAACTTGAATTGGTGTATTACTTAACTATTACATTAATAAAATAAAAGTATTGGTGTTAGTAATTAGTCATGGTATTAAATATGAAAAAGAAGCTTATGTAAACAAAAATATGGTTAATATACAGAATTATCAAAGAGTAATTACAGATATGTCAGATCTGTGAATTGTGCATTCAGTAAAAATTATTTGGATTTTTTTTTCCAGTAAAAACATATTTGTGCATTCAGATCCTGCATGTGCTCATGTTTAGGAGTTGATTTCAGGCTAGGATTTGCCTCATAACCTTCAAGGCCAGGAAAGGAAATAATAATTCTGACTTCCTGCACTATGTAGGACATACAATAATTCTTTTATTGAACTTGCCGTTGAATAACAGTTTACAGTTTAGTATGGCATCCAGTGTTGACTTCACTTGATAGCAGGTCTTCTACCGTCTCTTTTTCTATGGGATTTAGTTTCTGAAATAGTTTTTTCTAGATGACATTTCCAGTTGCTGCATCTTCCTACAACTCTGTGTACTACCTTACATACTACTTTTCACTACACAACAGAGAAGAGGTAATTTTACCATATCTTCTCTGAGTTTGCGTGAAGATAACAGTTTGAAGAAAATGTCTGCATCTAATCACTTTAGGAGCTGCATTTCCTGTTTTAGCATTTGATATTAAAGGATTATTTTTTGGGGGGACAGTACCTATTGCATGGTTATCCACAACAATGGCATCAGAACATTTTACTGTGCTGGGTTGGACTTGGGCAATCCATCTTTGTAGAACTTCTGAATTTGTGCTGGATTTCATGAACTGTCTGAATCTTTACTTCATCTGGATATCTTCTCTTGCGTATTTATTTCACTCTCCTCAGAGGGAAGGAGATGAGAGTGGTGCCTGCAGTTCTGGGGTAGGAGAATGGAATATCAAGACTGACTGACATTTGAATAGCTGAGCCCTAGAATGAAGATGCCAAAAGTGACCAAATGAGACAACTAAAGGAAAGAAGAGGAGGGTAAGCAAAGAAGAGGAGAATAAGGGAGGGGACAATAAGGGAGGAAAGAGAGCAACAAATCTGTAGAAATGGACAAAAAAATAGTATATTTGAAAAAGGTGGTGGTGGTGCGGCAGACATATTATTTTTCTGGGGCAAAAAGGGCTGAAATACAGGGAGAAAAGTCAACACTTCATGTTTCACAGCCCAGGCTCTGAATACTGAGTTTCATGAAGAAGAGTACTTGAAATTCTGAAAGGGCTATGTCCAAAACTCTAAGCACTGTTTCAAGAGTGAACCTTTTTTCAAACACTGATTTAAAAGAGGTGCATATTATTGTCTGGCTTGAAAATGTTCCATGGATAAGAAGGAGAGAGGAGTGGAAGGGATTGGAAAATAAATTAGCATATAGAAAATATCATCCCTACTACACAGCCCCCCTAAAAGTCAGGAGTTCCCTTTTCATAAAAAAGCCATCCTATTGGGTTTTCCATACTTGGATGACAGAGCTACACAGAAGTTAAGATCTGTAAACTTATATCTATAATGTCTCTTCCAAGGGAATGCTGTGAGCCGCCCCACTCCCCTCTTTGGGCTACGTGCCCAAAGCAGCACATGCTGTTGGAAAGCACCCAGACAGTTCTGTGGTACCTTCAGGCCCATCCTTGCCTTCCAGAAGGTCATTACTCCCCAGGCTACTGGCCTGGAATGCAGACCATACTGGGGCTACTGCTCCAGGGTACACTGAACTGACACCACATTTTTACAGAAATAGCAGAACACAGGGAGGAAAGAGGTGGAAAAGTTGGCTGAAATGCATTAGGCATCCCAAAGAATTAGGGTTAAAGCAAGCAGGAGGCATTTGGTTTCATGTGGCTTTTTAAAGGAAAAAGAAGAATGAATGGAAAAATTGGCATTTGTCTTTCCAAATCATGTTATTTATAAGATTCCACAGAGAAGGACTTGATCCTTCATGCCTCCTCTTCAGCTCAGCAGGACAACTGTGTAGGGAGATACTGCAGCCACAAACCTCAGTCCACAGCTGGACTTAAGTTATTAAATGTGTCCATATTGGAGTGATACAAGCTTTAAAAAGCATTGCAACTATTTTTAGTACTAAAAAGCCCTAGGCCCCACTTTGGTTCAGATTTGCATAATTCAGAGCTGGCTAGGTGGAACTGTGCCATATTAACATCCATAAAAAAATTTGACTGTTTGGGTTGAGAAGCATTATGATAAATTTCAGCTTAACACTTAAAAACATTTTTTTGAAATATTTGTAAATGTAGACTAAGACAGGAATTGTTTTTCTTCAGCATGTTGCTATCCCAACGCTATAATACAGGCATACATATAGGGAATGTAGACTTGGTAGGTAAGTAGATCATTCTAACTTTTGTTTTAATGTCATCATATTTCTATAGCTCTTTAGCAGATGTCTTATGTCCGTTTTTTTTCTACCAAGTTTTAGTTTCCATAGCTTCTATTGGATCAAAGCTTTTCTGGCAATGACAAAACCAGCCCGTGTGTATCTCCCACCCTCTTCTGAACATCAGTGACTTTTCTTTTAATGGAAAACTAATTTCAAATGCACAACTACTGCATGAGAAACCTCATGAAAAAGTGAGTAGTTTAAAACTTGTGTGCTAATATCATCCACATAGTGAGGACAGAGAGGAATTATGGGCCATTAATCAGGAAGCTGTAGAGGAGAAAGGGTATCTTTAAGGGTGGTGAATTACATTAAAGCTTGCAAAACTTGTAAATACAACATAAACCTTAATTCAAGGAGAAAAAAAGGGCTGTATAAGCAGCTACAATAAAATCACTTTGCTTTCAAGTGAATTAACAACTTTAAGCTAAGATGATAAGTAGTAGCTACTCTATAAATTGTTCTTTTGTTTTTAAGTCACCAGATAATAAGATTTTCTTTGAGATTATGTGACTGGAAGCTGTTAAGGAATGGGCATCCATTACAAATGACCAAACTTCAGACATTAAAATACTTCACATGTCTGAAATAAACCAGCTTCTCTGAGGGGAATTTAAGTCTGAGCAAAAAGACTTGTGACCTCTATACCCCATTTCATCTAATAATTGAACTTTGTACAGACTTTCTATTACAAAAGTTGTCATTGCATTAGAAGTAATAATTTCCCACTGTTATCACTAAAAATAGGCGTGGGTCTATTAATCCCTTGTTTACTGAGATAAAACCCATCTTCAAAAGCCTTAAATGAAGGAGATTTATCCTATCAATGGGTTTCCTCACTGGATCCCCAAATGTTTTCTTATCCATGACACAGTTCAACTTTACTCTGAGTTTCCAGTGAGCATCAATATTGATTTTGCTCCTTTCAGCACATTAGTGAGCTAGAAAAGCCCCATGTTGCTGTAGCCTCCAAGGACCTCTGCTGGGACTTCCAGAGGTGGTCATCTGAGGAGGAAATGTGCTGAAGCAGCGATTCCAGCACCTTTTCATCCCAATCAGACATACGAGCATCTGGCTCAGGGACAACTACCAGACAGGATAACAAGAAGGTGGTGAAATGGGGATAAAGATGCAGAAGAAATTGCTTTAGTACTCCATCCAGATAACTTTAGCTAGAGTGATTCCATCAATGTGATTATTCCTAACCAGGGCCAGCATTGTCACTGCTTTGACAGCAGCAGCCTGGCTCATGTGTTAGGTTAGGCAAATAATTTGTTCTCAAACAGAGAGAGTTAGGCAAATAGTTGTTTGTTCTGTCACTAAAATAAAACTACTGTAAATGCAGCAGTTTTATTTGGTTTTTTCCCCCAAATAGCTTCAGCTACAAACCAGAGGCAACCTGGGGAGGATGGAGGCTACAGGAGTGAGGCAGCCTTGCTAGGATGTGAGGATGGAGAGAGAAAAGTCACCCCAGCAGAGAAGGCTGGTTGGCACCAGTGATTTGCCACCTGCTCACCTTCATCATCTACACACATATTCCCTGTGACCAAAAGGGGATGAAAAGTAACTAATGCTGATCACCACCATCTGAGTAAAATCACCACCCAAGCTGTGTGAAAAAAAATTAATTTTCTTTTATGTTTAGTTGAACTTTCTACTCAGAGATGAAAGTCATGAGAAGACAGGTCCAGGCTTCTAAGGAATCACGTGGAAATCATGGGAAAAACAAAGGCTTGTTCAGAAACATCCATGGACATTAATGCTTCCCCTGTCAGGGGGTGAACTTGGACACTCAAGCACAGAGCAGGAGGCACAGCTTAAAAATGACACAGCTTAACAATGACATGGTTAACAACAGCTTTCCATGCAAATTAGTGACTGAGGCTATTGGGTTTTTAAAGTGAGTTGGCAGAGCTGCTGAAAGGAAAGGAGCCGACAGCCCCACCTCAGAAAGTGTCTCACAGGCAGCGCAGGGGGCAGTCTGCTCCCAAAACTCAGCCAGTAATGCATTCCATCGACATCCTTGTTGTCCTGTGCTCAGGTGCTGGGAGAAGGACAGAAGCATTTAGCTAACTGTGGGTAAAACTTTGGCAGAAGTCATTTAGGAAGAGGAGAAAGTGCTCAGATAACCCCAGTGAGCATCAGCATTTAGTGGGGTGGTGCCAACCAGAACATGCAAGTGACCTGGTACATCTAACCATGCAACTGCTGCCAGCCTAAGAGATTTACTGCTACCTCTCAGAGGAACATGTGCAGAAGAACAGGAATTATTTTAAAGTGTAGCTTCATACTATTTTAACTTGGTCTGTGATCTAGGACTCAGACTGTAGCCAAAAGCTGTGTGCTTTATTCCAAGTTCTGGGTATCTCGGGGGGTTATGTGATTCATCTAACTTCTCTGTTAGGGAATTTTTCCACCTCTGAAAAAGGAGTGATGATACTTTTCAGTCACATTGGGACAGTCTGCTAGGTTCAGTGATGCATGCAGAGGATAAAGAGATTTTCCACTTACTCAGCTGGCAGTGAAATGTATTGAAAAAGCCACAAGAGTGATTGATACCTTCATCAAGAGATTCTGCAGTTGAAAGTAGGAGCAAAGAAAATATTCCTTTTTAGCAGTGAGTGCACTAAGGCAGAAATAAAAGCTATGATTCCCATTTGGCTTTAAACATAAAAATAAAATAGCAGGATATGGGAAAGAAGATAATGGGATAATGAACAATAAGGCTTGGGAAATGTGTGGAAATTGCCTGATTTCAAAACCAAAGTGGTATAACAGCTGATTTTAAATTGGTAATAAATTGAACATGATTGGCTCAGCTATTATCAGCAAGTTCCAAACTTCAGCTAAATGAACATAAGCAAGAGATGAAGCACTTCCACTCTGTGAGTGTTTAGAGAAACTGATGTAGACTTCCCCTGCACAGACAAGGACTAACTCGACAGTATGTGCTCAGCTGAGGTTAGTCAGGACTGCCTTTTTTACCTCCAAGGAATGTGGGATGATTCATTTGCTGTTGATACATTGAGCTGAAAACACTAAGAACCACAAAAGTGTTAAATATTCATCATCACTATTTCTGGTCAGGCCAGAGTGCGAAAATAATTGTTCTTGAGCAGACATCAGGAAAACAAGTTTGTAATTCCAAGAGAAGTTTGCTAATTATAATCCACATCTCCTAATACCACAGAACAATAGCAATACAAATCTGATAGGAGGAGAGGGCTTTTATCCCTTTTCTGTCCTTGTTTTTAGGCACTTCATCAATGACCATAGTATGCAGATCTGTGTTTTTCAGAAAACACAAAAAGAAAATTAAGGGATCATTTCTTCACAGTGACATGCACACCCTCTGCATGTCCCCACAGGACAGGCTGTGATGGGCAGGGAGTCTATTCGAGTGTCAGTGTGGGGATCAGACATTTGCAGGCACATGGTGTGTGTGGGGGAGTGGAAGGATCTGTCTCTCCCTACCTATGAGCAGACCTTCTGCTAGCAGGGAGGTGTGCTGATCACAGCAGAGCCTGAGAGTACACAAAAGTGGTACAGCTACATCATAAGGCAAATTGCACACCCAATTCAGCTCAATCAGAATCAGTAGGCAAGTTTATGACAGTACAGCTTTAAAATCTTGGTCACTTGCCTCTGTCCCTCTCACCTCAATAGTTCAGTGCACCCAGGAAAGAGGTGGCTCTGTGCAAGACACAGCTATTTGGGGGCAGGAGACATCAAGGAAGAGGCAATTCACCAACATTCTGTCACATGATGTCAACTGATTTTTATGTTTGCAGCTTACACTCGATTTTCAGATGCAGTGTGGTCGTTCTTGGGAGTGCTAAGGCTACCCTCTTCCCACTAATGGGAACCCCCTGTGGCCAGGGCCAGCCCCACCAGGCCACCAGGGCTCTTATCAGTGGTAGACTCACCATGGTAGCAGAACACAACTTGGAAACTGCTTTGTCCCACATGCAGAAAATTACCATTTTTATAAGGTCTTGGCACATGTTTTGGTTTATACCCTTTCAAGTCCAGGGAAGACAGAGGGGTGTAAATCACCTGAGGTGCTATGTAAGTAACGTCAGTGAAGTTGTGCCTGCTTATTCCAAGGCTAAATTTGGCACTTGATGCAGGGTGGTGGCTACAGTGAGCATTGACATCTTGTTGACACCATGAGGATGGAACTGGGAAAGTCTGCTCTCCAGGCAGATTGCTACTTACTATTTCCTCTGTTGCTTTTTCCTTGTTCAAACTTTCACAGGAAAGGGAGCCCGAATAAGGCCACCTCATAATTTAGAAAGAGATTAAAATAGCAAGGATGATTATTATCCTTCGTTAACAGGAGAATGAGCTTGCATTCCTCAGCTGTTAATAGAATCATTCACTTCCTTTGCAAAATATTTTTAAACAACTACAAGGAAGCTGACGATAAAGTTCTATGAAAGCATATAGGCTGAAACATTCTAAGTAGAATTAAATATCCTAAAATATGGTTCATTATAGAGCTAATATGAAACTCAGCTGCAAAATTTCTATAAGAATAGGTCAAATATCTAACTTCTCTTCCTCTGAAAGAGAGAAATTGTGGGTCTCTAACCACATCTGGTCATCGTAACCAATATGGTTGCTGGTCTGACATGTTTTGGAACACCCTCTGCAACTGCAATGTATGCTTTTGCTGATAGAGGATGGTGGGAACAGAAGAAGGGTGGTGGAGTGTCTTTACAGGGAAAGTACTCAAGGGTCTGCCCTCTGCCTGGCGGTGGGTGCTGCAGTACCATGGTGAGAAGAGCTGAAAAATACCAGGCAGAAGGCATGAAAGCTGCTGCAGGCAAAGGGCAGCTCAGTACAGAACATATGGGATCAGTATAGGATACATAAATGAGCTTTAAACATTCTGTCTGTTCAAACACTGGCTTGTGACCAAGTCAAAAGGCAACTCCAAAAACCTCAGAATTTCCTATCAGGTAAAGAAAATTCTGCCTCTCAGAGGGGAGTCACCTTTGAGACAGGTGCCAAAGATGGTCTGCAGCAAGGAATAGCAGTGGCTGCAGCTCAGGTGAAACATGTTGTCCAGCTCTTGGCTCCGGTGGAGCTACAAAAGCAGCAAGAGAGCAGGAGATCAGTGCCTTGACCTGCAAAGGCAAGACACTGCCAACAAGGTAATCAATCAGCTACAGCTTGCTATATCGGCAATATCTGCTCTCCTTATGGGATTTTATCCGGACGTGTAGCCTCTAACTTAGAAAAAAATATTACAGCTGGATGTCCAACCCTGATCTGGGTACTCCAGGAACATTTTTGGGACAGTGCTTAAGCATTTATAACCCTTGTTGAATAGAGTATTTTGGCTACAAAATCTGAATTTATACAAAAGCTTCCAGGGAAGTCCAAATGGAGGATATGGGACTGGACTCATCTCAGGTTAATCTGAAAATACCTTAATATCTTAAACCTATCATCTGTAGCAGATATCAATGTATCACTTTCTCCAAAAATAAGAGTAATTTATCAAGCTTATTATTAGTTACTGTAAAACCTATTTTAAAAGTCCTGCCTTGAGAGATTTATAGACATCTTTCAGATGAAAATTTCCTCTTGAAAAAACTCCTTAGATTAGACTTCCCAACTCATATTGCAGCAAACCAATCATTTGTGTAATTCCAAATTCCCATTCACTTAAGCAGGTGTGAAATAAGGTACCACTGTGAAGTGGGTGGCACTACCTGGACTCCTAGGTTTGCCTCATTTTGTAAGGCAGATGCCTTCCACAGAAGAAACCAGTTGTATTTAAACTATTTTGAACATTACTTGTCTGAAAACTACAAGCAAGACAGAGCTAAACTATAAGAAAGCAAATAGCTTTTAATTTACATTGGATAGCTGGATCTTTAAATTAATATGCTTATAAGCACAATTTTGGACAGGAATAACTTTACTGACTCAGGTAAACCTCATACCACCGCACTGATCCTATTTCTTCATGTTGGCAAGGCTTTATCATTTCCCCAATTACATTTTTTTGCCAAAATAAATAATATCAGGAAGAAAGGAGGCAGCAATCCGAAAAATGGCAAACATATTACTGTGTATTATTTCAGGCTGTGACACTGTGTACCTAATTTCTAAAGTCATTTTAGCTCATTGACTTGTTTTTACTAACTTGGGTGAAAAGAATTTAATGACAGAAACACGATACTTTCAGACTTTTGCTTTAAATGGATACTTCTTGTTGTTTTCCCATTCGAAAATCAATTTGCAATATGGCAGCAAGCCAACACTGAAGATACCTCTTATAAAAGAAGTTAACAGAGTGTGGACATCTTAGCTGGCAGAGATCAGCTGGTGTTTAAGCAGTGTTGATAGATGTAACCAGGTAAATCCTCCAAGCTCTGCTGGGAGTGTGCCTACCCCTGGCATATCAGCTATACCTCAAACTTTTCATTACACTTTTTCAATCTGTAGTTGTTTTTCAATCTGCAGATCCCAGTGCTCACTCAATGGCACTTCAGTGTGTTTGTGTTTATGCCACTTCCACCTGCTCATCATAGAACCAGGCAGCCACAGCAGCAGATCTGAAAGTTTGTAGAACATTGATACCTTCATTAATATCACTGTGGCAAATACTTAAGGCTGTTATCACAACATCCTATTTTGGGGGAAGGAGGGCAGGGGAAACACTTTGTTTGCACAACCCCCATAAAGCATCAGGGCAAAAATATCTGAACTCACCAGATTTCAGGTTATCTCTCCCAAAAAATCTGCTTTCCTCTGGTGACATTGTTCAGCCACTGCTTACAAGTGGTGAATTTTGAAATTGAAATATTCTTAAAAGGAAGAAGCAGCTCAAGGATGATGCAAATCTTAGCTGAATAATACTGTTAACTTGAGAATTTGCCCATTTGTTTGGGTGTAGTTTAACTTCATTTAGTCTGAAATCAATCGATACACTGACAAGCTGAATGCATTACACTATTCAGAGAAAACACATTTTTATTGATCAGAGAAACCACTTGTACATTTCTTGTCAACTTGAGA
This sequence comes from Lichenostomus cassidix, assembly GCF_008360975.1. Taxonomy (NCBI): domain Eukaryota; kingdom Metazoa; phylum Chordata; class Aves; order Passeriformes; family Meliphagidae; genus Lichenostomus; species Lichenostomus cassidix. Next base: position 99,894,156 of record NC_139482.1, on the reverse strand, counting down.
ACTCAAACCCAGAAAGGAGCTTTTTAAAACATCAGACTTAAACTCTGCAGAAAGAAAAAATATCCACTTAACAGGAGTAGTTTTCACAACTGCCCTTGTAACTGATGAGAGCTTATCCTTGGGATCAAGCCCTCAAAACTTTACAGAGACAAAAAAGTCCTTCTTTCATATGTAATCATAAAATGATTTAGGTTTGAAAAGACCTCTAAGATCATCGAGTCCAACCATTAAGCCAACGCTGCCAAATCCATCACTAAACCATGTCCCCAAGTGCCATGTTTACAGATCTTCTAAATATCTCCAGGGATGGTGACTCAACTCTTCCAATGGCAGACAATCCTTCTGGCGAGCAAATTTTTCCTGATATCCAATCTAAACCTCCCCTGGTGCTACTTGAGGCTATTTCCTCTTGTCCTTATGCTTGTCACTCAGGAGAAGAGACCAACCCCCACCTGGCTACAACATGCTTGTTAAGAGCAAAGTCACCTCTGAGCCCTCTCTTCTCCAGGCTTCTTCCTGAGTCTTCTCCAGAACAAATCCAGTTCCCTCAGGTAGTCCTCATTAAACTTCAGCTCCAGACCTTTCACCAGCTTTGTTGCCCTTCTCTGGGCATGCTCCAGCACCTCAATGTCCTTTTTGAAGCAAGAATTTGGGGAATCAAATTCTTTTCTTGGCATATAATTTGCCCATGAAAGCCATGTACTAGTATTAATGGGAACTCTGCATATTTAGCACTTTTTCAAACCAAGATGGTACATAAAATAGCAATATTGATTTTCTTCTGGGATGAAAAACACTAAAATATTTTTTCTGCACCATTCCAATACACATCCCTCATTTTTCCTCTCCTAGCCACTGCCTATATATCAGCTCAAGTCCATCATTAAAAATCATCAGTGGCCATTTCTCACACTAAGATTTTCCCTTTCAGGCACTGATAACACCTGTCTTAGTGCTCTTCAAAGACATCTCCCTGAAAGCAGATCAAAGTAAATCCACCAAAGAATGAATTGCAAGTAAGGAAACAAGGAATACTGCACCTTCTGATATGTGTACATTGTGTATACATTGGTGTGTATATTCAAGCATGATTTCCTAAGTAATTTGGAACATCAGTCCCTCACATGCTATCAGGTGTAAAAGGCAGAGTACTCAACAGTACCAGTTCAAGAGAAAGTCTGCAAGAAGGTAACACCGTTTGTTTTTTTTTTTTTTTTGCGAAAAGTCAGTACACATTTTGAGGTCCAACACTGGGACTTTTTTTAACCCAAACTCTAAAGGTCCTTTTCTGTTCGACTCGAAGGCAGAGGCAACTTTTTTGCAACTTGATTTTTTTCATTTCAAAAATTAATGACTAAGTTAAAGTGCCATCTTCATATTGAACAAATTTTGTCATAAAACAAAGAATCACATTATTTACAAAACAAGAAAAAAATTACTAAATGCAGAAGATTAGCTTGAGACTAAATTAGTAGAAACTTAAAGTAAATAAAAATATATTAATTTAAAATTAATAGAAAAAATACTAGAAAGAAAAAAGGGACTTCAGAAATTATGCATATGAAGAGAGTTTCACATGTTGTACCTCAACAGTATGAAGCACATATTTCCTCTCCTTGAGAAAATGTTTTTGCTGTCTGTGGCTAAAAACTGTGAGTTGATAACCTCATAGACAAATGGCTGAGAATTCTGAAGCCATTTTATTTTTATTTTCTTAATACATGGAAGAAGTAATACAAAAGGTTTAGGGAAGTTGTGAGCATTTCAGGTTCTTGGCACTGGAAATCATCCATTCTCCTACCTTAACCTCTAGGTGGCATGAAAGAACCTAAACTAAGCAGGCCTTTTCTGATTTTTCAAGTTATGTTATGCCCTCCCAATCAGCCTCCTCAAGTCACCAATTCCAACATCACAAAATATACATCTATTAACCTGTATTAAATAAAATGTCTAAGTACTAAAGCTACAGCTACTGCAGCTAGACAGCTCAATTTTACTGCTTTTAATCATGCATTGAGAGATAAATAATTAATTGATTCTCCACAGTACATCTAATTTCCTTTCACCTTCAACTTATAAAAGTTAAAAGGAACAATAGGTTTATTAGAAATAAAATTAATGTTCACATATAGTTTAATGTGAGGATTACTACAGCATTAAAAATACATACCATAAAAACCAATTTGTAATCATAATCCAGCAGAAAAACATCATGATGAGCAAAATACATCCATTAATTCATCTTATTTTAAATTACAATATGTAGAAAATTAAAGGGCCAGTGAAAGCACAGCCAATCAATATTTGCTGCAGAAGTAACTAGAAATGGTGGGTTTTTTACTTTAGTTGAAGTAGCTGCTGGTATTAAGATAAGACCAGCATGTTCTATGTGATTCTGTGTGACCAGAGAGAATTTTTATATCAACAGTCTAATATGCACAGTACAGGAAGGACCCCAGCAGTCCTCAGCCTCTGCAAACAAGAATGGCACCACTAAAGCATTTTGCTCCAGTTAAGGCACTATGACACTGGACATCAGAGCATTTCTTTTCCTCTACTAAAAAAAAAAAAGTGCATTTTTTTCATTTGCCCTTGCATCAATGTTGCCATCGATTTCACTTATTTCCTGTCTTAGCCAAATCATTCACAATCTGAGGAACACTCTGACCAAAACCAGAAATCACCTTGCCACCCTACCCTTCTCCAGCTCTCTGTCTGCAATTACCTAGTCTGGATTTTCATCACTATCATTCAAAACCATTCTATCTGAAATGCTTCGACTCTTCCAAGACTGAACAAGAAGCTATGTGTAAAATTTGTCACAGCATTATGTGGAAGATCATTTGCACCAACATGTGACAACACAGCATTGCATCATGTGCCCACAATTAAACAGAAAAGGAATTTCTCTCACCTGGCATAGAAATCTTTTGGTGGAACAACCTCCTGAAAGAACTGTAGCTGGTACAGATAAAGTCCAATCAAATGTCCCGCACTGAATATAGCCATTAATACACACAGACAGCTGAATATCAGCGGATCAAATGCTTGGCAACAGGACCACCATGTGCACAGGCCCAAAAACACAAAGAAATACACAGCTGAGGTCAAAGATGGCACCATCATACCTGTCAAAATAAAAACATGGAGTTGTATGGGAAATACCAGCATTTGTTGAAACTTAAGTTTGACAAGAGGTGTATTAAAAAATTTAATCCAATCAGTTTTCTGCTAATTATTACAATTAGCCCTAAACACTGACATTAACTTTGAGACTAGAAGAGAAGGAACATCTTTTCCCCCTTTTTATTTGTTCAATTCACTTATGCCTCATCTTAGCACTCAGAACACAATCACTTTCCAGTCTTTCCTCTGAGATGGAATCTTCTCTATGTAAAGGTGTCTTAATAAAGTATGGAGAAAAACAGAAAGGTGGCTGCAAGGGCAGCCAATGCTGTCTTAGGCCATGGTGTAAGAACATTGAGTACAAGATGCTAAAATGGCATGGTGGATGAACTGTGAAAAGCCTTCTCATACAGATATTGAAATATCTTGTGATATTAAAACAAAACAAACCCTGATTTATATATCAAAAGATTTGCATAAAATCTACAGAATAATTAGTAAATGTTTGATTTTTTTAATTGCTAACTCCTAAAAAAATGCAATTTACATAACAAAAACCCACACACACCACAACAAAACCACAAAAACAACAAAAAAAACAAACAAAAACACACAAACAACCAAAAAACAAACCACCACACAACCCACAACCAACAACACCACTAGCAGGGCCAAAAACAAGCTTTTCAACTAGTGCTGTCTAGAAGCCACCTTCCTCAGGACAGACCTGCAGGCTCCTGGGGGCCATAGCTCCAGTGTGCCTGCTGGCCCTGCCCCTTGCCAGGTGCCAGCTTGACATGTCTTTTGGGAGCAGCACTCCCAGGGCTGGTCCCTGCTGGAGCTCAGTCCAGGTGCTGTAAGGACTCATACCCACAGTCATTTGCCTGAGCTTCACCATCACATCTTTCACATCATATTTTAGGCTTTAACCTATGGAGCTGTAAAGCTTCACCCAGAAATTTCTGCCTCTAGCCTGTAACTACTTCCTTTCTTCTTACAAAGAGATGCTTTGTCCTTATTTAAACACTTTTGGAGAAGGAGAATCCACGATATCCTAAAATAAGTAATTCATTACGGAAAATGACTCTGGGTGTGAAAAATACAAAATTTTTTTCTCATCTGAAATTTCCTAGGTTTACCACTTAACTGTTGGCTCCTATTATCAATTCTACTAGATGAGATACCTTAAAAAATGGGAAGACTTTGTATCTTTGTCAGTTCTTTCGGGCTGCAGTCAAGTCACCCTCCATCTTTTTGGCACATTAAGTAAGGAAGTATTTAACTTATTAAACTCAAGGCCTCTCTCTGGAATACAGGCTTCTCAGACCTCAAGTCCTTTTTGTAACTCTACTCTGAACACCTCCTGGTTCTTGGCTCATGTTGGAGCTCCACAGGCAAGCTGCCCATCACCACTCAGAAGAAATTGTCCCCTGCCACTGCTGCATGATCCTTCTGCTTCACCCTCCCTGGATGATGTTGACCCATGCAGAATGGCATCAGGCTTTTTTGTTATGTTTGGGTGTTTGTTTAGTGACAGCTCTCTTCCCTGATGAGGCCCTATGGTGGCCCATGCATTTTTTCTCTTTTTAGATTTATTTCTTTCCATTTGGTGACATGTAAGGCTGTTAACCAATTTTACCTTAATGAAAGAGCCTGCCATACTAAAAGGGCCACACCTGACCAATCCTTGTCATTCAGTATCAAACATATTTTGTACTGCTGTACTACTGTTTTATACTTCATGTACTGATAACTTATATGTTAAGTATACAGTTATATTCTATATGTAGTCACTGCATTCAGACATGAAAGCTGGCAGATAAATGCTAATTTCCAATTCCATGATCTAATTTTCAATTGAGCAGTTACAACCTACAGTGGTTCTGTACACTTCCATTCTGGCTGTAGCTGATTATGTGGTATTAAATCAATTGTCTTATAAAAAGGTAGGCTAAGTAACATCATAACAGCTGCTCTTACCAACTAAATAAAAAACCAGCAGGAAGTCTGCTTATCACTCTTTTTATACACTGCATGGTCAACAAAATAATCTTTTCTATTTTTTAAGGCTATGTGAACACACCTTTTTACACTTAGATGTGATGGAATCAAATCTATGAATTCACTTTTTTATATATATATGTGTGTGTGTATATATATATACATATATATACTCACACACACAACATATAGTAATTTATAATATGGCCCCATTCACCATTTGGTTATAAGAGCAACTGTGAAAATGATAAATGGAATGACAGGGCCACACAGTATCAGTACAAAAAAAATTAAACAACTCAGCATATTCCCATACCTGCCAAAGACTTAATTTAATAAAATCAGCAGCAATTTCTTTTCCCTTAAAAATTTCCATTGTTACTCTCACAGGTGCCAAAGTGCTGAAAACTCATTTGTTAAACGCATAAACTAATGGGCTCCTGAGGAAATTTTCAAACACACCAACCTGCTGAACCAAGTAAAATTGTAACAACAATTTTTCCAGTGGTGATTATCATGTGGCCAATAAACTCCCTCAGTTTGGATGCTATTGAGGCAATTCTACGCAGAAGTTTTAATTTCATGGTTTCCTCAAATTCTGCTTCTCCACAGTCTTCGTCATCCAGATCTTCTTCATACATCAAAGCATCATCTGGCTCTAATTTTTCTCTTACAGCCTAAAGGAGAAGGAAGGAAAGAAAAACAGAATGCATAAAACAGAGACAGGGAGATGCAAAGGAATTTGAAATTAAAAACCATGCAATATATTATTTAACAATGAAGTCTTCTTACAATCTTTGACTATGCCAAGTGGTGACAGCTAAGAAAGATGTACTAAAGCTAGACATGTACATTGAAGGCTCCCACTTCAGATCTGTCTCAAAATGAAAGGATGTTAAGAGTGGTCTCTGGGAAAGGCTGCAGTCCTCCCACATGTGCACAACAGGCTGTTTGCTTATTTACATATGAAATTTGGTTTGATTTGTTCAGCATTTTTAGAAAGATACACATCTTGTTATCTAATATCTTCTAAACTTCTCTTTGCCTCAAAGGCTTCAGTTACAAGCTCCAGCAAGCACAAGTCCTGGTTGATATTGCTCAATAAATCTCATTTTCCAAACCCTTTTTTCATGGACCCTTTCTCTAACTTTAAATGCAAAACCTAGAACTGGGCAAGTAGGAATGATCTTTAACAGAGCAACAAGGGCTGAAATGAATGGATAGATAACTCATTGGTGACTAAAGGGCAGTTTGGGAGAGAATAACACACTGAGCAGAGGTTTGGGGAGAGAATGAGAAACATTGAGATCAACTGATGGTCAAAGAAAAGATGAAAATGTGAGCAAGAGAGAAGCAGTGAAAGCTTGAATGATCTACAACAATTTAGCAGGGATAATGAGACCACTGACTTAGAACTACACAATGGAAAAAGGAAAAGAAGGAAATGTGGAAAGGCTCGTCATACTTGAGCAGTTTGTTATGATTTGGCAGTGGTCTTCCCCATCAAGTCTCCATAGTATCTTGGAGACCAGAAGACATACACAGCTATCAAGTGATGCAGCCTAAATCATCAACCCACGGTGAGAACCTGCAGGATTAGCAAGAGGCCCGCACAAAGACACAATTTATGGAAAAATTAGTCATTCACGGAAATGTAGGGGCATATTAAAAAAAAAAAAAAAAAGAGTTTTGAGCCAGGTTCTCATTTTGTGTAATATAGAATAACTTTTCTGGCATTAATTTAAACTTGTATTAGCTAACACTAGTTCTGGCCAAACTGCATCTCTGTGTGTGAAAGTAAAAAGAGAGATTATTGGTATTTTTCATCAAAACAGCAGTTTAATATTTATTGGTGACCTTTGGCAGAAAAAATTCCACAGTGACAGATAAGATTGCAGTAGGAACAGATGAACTCTGAGCCTACTTGACCAAATTCTTCTGTACCATTACATTATGTGGATTCCCAAAAGAAAAACATTTCCTACAGACTCCTTCATTTCACCTCTAAGCTTGTTGCCAGCTTTCTCCTCTTACTTCAGAGCATTAACATTGTTGTGAATACCCAGGAAAACAAGCAAACAAAACTCCAAATAAACCTGCCTATTCTCAAGAGTTGCTATTTTACAATGAAATACATAATAAATACAGCAGGGTTGATCTGGGAAATTATATTTCTCTTGGACTTATCCAGCTATTTCACCAGAAATACACATTTTACATGGAGTATAGTAGAATTTCAATTGCTTTCTTACTGCCACCATGTACCTATATAGCTCTCAACATGTGAATTATTAGCTCCTTATGCAAAATAATAGAGAGATGGCAGCCCAAACATGCAGTCATCACATTTCAAGCCATGCAGCACAAAGCGGCATTCTGTCTGTCCATCACTGCTGCTCATATCTGAGCTCCTGTCTCAAGGATAGGAAACATTAAATATTCAGAAACAATGCTGGCAGTATGCTGAGCAATACATTCTGCCCCAACTTCCGCCAGAGCTGTTTCAGTGAGAAAGTTAAACAAAGGGCAAAATTTATGATCATTTTTGCTTGCCTCTCAAGTACTAGATTAACATGCTCTTCCTCTAGTCCTTCTGGGTCCAATCCTGCTTCTCCTGGACTGGTTCTAGTGCTCTGTACCTTCAGCTTAAAATGACCAGTGAAGAGTGAAACCTTCAATAGTGTCTATATCCCAAAGAAAGAATGAGTGAGACTGATGGACATTTAAAGGTTATGAAATGGCACCTACTAAACATGGACCTATGTGAAGGAGACCTTTGCTCCTTCAGCTTGTGCCTTCAGGTTGCTGAAGACAGTACACATTAAAACCTAGACTCACTTAAAAAATGTGTAGGAATCACTTCAATATTAATAAATTACTTCATGAAAGGCTGTCAGGATTCATCTCTCTTTGAATAGTATGTTAAACATGAAGACAGGATTAATTTATTTATTGCAGCTTAAAACTGCTGATACAGCAATGAATTAAATATAAGCAGGAACAGGAAATAAGGGGCACAAAAGAAAATAATAAAATATTTTACAAACAGAAGCAGAAAATGTTCTTGTGGGGAAAAGAAAAACATAATTTTTTAAAGTATAAATTAGAGGAAAACACACAATACCTTCAAACAATAAAATGAAAAGGAGGACACAGAAGTAAGGGAACCACACTAAAATATTCCAGTGAAAGGTGGGACTTGATATCCTTTTCTGTCTCTCATCCCTACCTGCCTTCTAACCTCAGGTGCCAAACACCTAAATTCACACCATGATCTCCTCAAAATGGATCTTTAGATCTTCTGTCATAACTAGGACCATATTTTTTTTAACTTTACCAGGCTATTTACTCTTGCTTTGTTGATCTAAAAAACCTTTAAGCTACATTTTGCCTTGAGACTTCATCATTAGTAATCTAGCACTGACACATATGACACAGCACACCCAGGGAGAAGGACTAGGGAAAAGGATATTTCACTGGACCAGGATATAACTGAAGCTGAGAAGGAGATGATGGTCCAAAGTTTCCATGGGTTGAGGCTTATACAGTTTAAACATAGCTAAAGGCTTGTGAGTTGATGAGTTAACAAGTTCACTTTCCTTGGTTTTCAGCTTTTATTTAGATATGAAAATATGAATTCCAAGTTCAACAAGAAAGTTAGGATGTCACAAACATTCACAGGAAATCCAGAACAATCTACTATTGGTGTTACTGAGGTCATTGGATGTTGGAAAGAAAATTTCAGCATTCTGACCTTCAGGAAATACCAAACTGATTTCCCAAGTTTTCCTTCTAAAACTGTGAAAGTCTGTTGGGAGTTGGAGTTCTTCAACTGCTCTCCTCCATTTAAGACAAGCTAACAATAGGGATTACCATCACCAGCCATAACATGGAGTCCCAGAAGCTTTTTCAGAACAGATATATGTCGGTTTGCAACTCCTCAGCACAGCTGGAATTATCAATGATATGGCTGTGCAAGGATTGCCTGGTTTCATGACACAGTTGATCGTTATTTCAGCAGAGACTATGACAGTTAAACAACTCTAGGTTTGATTTTTTAAGTACAAACATATCTGTTTTTAATTCAGTATCCAAGATGAAAGGCCATGTTCCTTCGCTGAAGTAGATGAAAGTGTGTGTTCCAGTGTATGTCAAAAAGACAAACTTTGGATTCCCCTGCTCATATTCACTGCTCTCTAACTGGATTATCTGGGCTGCCTTTCCATTTCCTCACATTGAGCACTTCAAATTGCAGAAGGCAGGCAAACAGTGAGCAGTTTTCACATCCAACGTGGTGATAATGTGCTTGTTGTTTTAACACTTTCTGATGATTAAAAAGCCATACAAGTACATGCCCATCACAGAACACCATTACTCCAGTCAGACTGCTTTGCAAAGCTCTTTTTTACTATGTGGATTAGTCTAAAGCTACAAACCCATGCTACATAGGCTACAGTTAGAAAAATACTTTTACTTCCATAATAAATTACCTATTATGCAATTACAGGATCCCAGTGGATGCTGATTAAATCAAATAAACTTCTCCATTCAAGGAGTATAGAGCATTTGTTAAGCCATAAACATGTGTTTCCATGACCCTTGCTCTGCAGAGCAGGGCCCCAGGACTTTTTATAAACAAACTAAATGCAGTTTAGGTTTTTCAGCAATCATGTGGAAGTCCCGGGAGTATTTATTGTACAACACTTTTTTAAACTGCCAAATTGAGATAGAGAACAGGCAAGGAAACAGCACGGCTCCTGTGGCAGCTATGGCAGCTACTATCGTGGCCAGGGCCAGAATGTCCATTAGCTACTTTGGGGGCTGCTTTTTTAACATCCAACTTTTATATGTTTCATCTGGTACAGTATAAACACTACTGCACAGAGATATCCTCTAGTTCCAGAGATATATTTACTAACAGGAAGCCTTAACTCGAACCTAAACCCCATTTTTGCTTCAGAGCATTTCTTGCTTTGTACCTGCTTTTAACAGTATTGTGTCTGTAAACACAAATTTGCTCATTTGTTGACTTTTTGATTCTAGAGGGGACACAAATGAAACCCTTCAAAATTCAAATAATGACCGCAACAAAATTTAATTAGCTAGAATTATTACAACCAAGGGGATGCAAGTCTCATAACTCCCATCCCTGTGAATACATTGCATTAATTATTGGGACCTCTGAAGTATGCACTGCTAAGCTCACAATAGTAAGCTCTCAGGGGGGTTCAGGTGCTTCATCCTTCCACTTGGCTCATATATTGTAAAAATAGCTTCTTTTCAGTATTTTGACATTTCCTCCCAGCCAGTACCAGGAAACCAACAGAGAAGAGTGAGAAAAAGCAAGCTAAGCCTGAGAAAAACATGCAATTATGTGAAGTTCACCAAACCTTACCCAAACACATACAGGTACACGGGTTTGTTAGGAGGACAGAGTCATACACTGTGGTACACCATGTTATTTACTGCTGGTGATACCAGAGATGTGCTTTCATGATCTACATTAGCCTGAAGGTGCATGGTTTGGTTTGCAGAAAAGACAGCTTTGCAAGGGGATGAGGGCAAGCAAGGCACTGCACAAACCTCATGGTTTCATCTCCTTCTGGCAATGTTCCACTTTTCCAGCTGCAGCATCCCAGACCTCAGCTCAGACTTGTAACCCCTGCTGCTGATAGGCACACCAGGTTCTTTCAAGTGGGCAGGATTATCTTACTGCCCCAGAGTTTGTGTGCCCTGGGACTCATGGTCACAGCATCCTGGTGACACTGCCACCGCAAAATTGTGGTTCTCTCAAGATATCACCACCTAGAACTCCTTCTTTACCTCTAATCAGAGATTATATTTTTATTCCATACCTGTGATATAGTAGTATGGATACACTTTATTAGACATCTTTTATAAGTTTGTTCAAACCATTACTATACACAAGTTTCTGGACTTCTTCCTCATTTCAAAAAGCCCCTGTAATGAATGGCTTGGTTTAGGAATGTTCTGAGATAAGCTATTTGATTCAATTATGCCAGCAGAACAATAGAAATAGACCCTCTCTCTCCTCTCACACCTAGTTCGGTTGCCTCCATAGTCACTTAGCTACTGCATTCAACCTATCATACCATGACTGAGTTCCTGCTTCTAGGTTTGCTCTAAAAATCCTCTTTCCCCCCGTAAAAAAAAAAATCTTCAAACTATGTCTTTAAATATGAGATAGCTGCAGCAGTAGGAAGAATTAGTTACCTACCTGCCTTTAGAAGCAGCATATACATAAGTGCATATAGAAAAAATAAAATAACACAATATTCCTTAGACAGACCCAGCTGTGAGCACAAAAGCTGGAAAAGAAATTTAACTGCTACCTTTTTTACCATCAAAGGAACTGCAAACCCTTAATGTGATATAAATGATTGTAGTTTTAACCTGCAGTCAATACTAAACCATGTTAAGGCAATCATTTATTGAATTTCCAATTTTGCAAGAAAGCATAGAACTCCACTGTTGCTCTGAAAGTATCAGCATGTGAGAAGTGGATGTCCTTGCTTTTTCTGCCAGAGAACAGATTCAAACATTTCCACATAAACAATTCCCACATGTCATTGAACTTGATTCCTACAGTAATGGGGCTGCTTAGCCAGGGTCTCTTATTTAAGGGCATCTTGTGTGAGGTACAAGGAGTCTACAGAAAGCCAGAGGGGAACACCACACTACCCACACATGGGGGTGTGCATGGAGAGGGGGCTGCAGGCTGCAAGCTGGGATAGAGAAAGCAAACTGTGTGACTTCAGGGGAAGACCCTGCTAAATGAGCTGAACTAATCAAGTGTGAGGCTGCAATGAACATTTTGGTAGGTGTGACATCAAAGATATGGACGCATCTTGGAATTTAAGCAGTTTATTTTAGTAATTTATATTAGTAAACTGAATCACTGAAAAGAAAAATCCTAAATTAACTTTAGGTCATATAGATCTTAATGGCAAATTTTATCACTGGTACATCTAAAGTGTGCTAAAGCTTGGGTTAAAGGCTTACATAGAAAGATAGACATAGATCAAAAATAACTTTCAGTTAAAACTTTGCAATGTTGCAATGTTTTAATAATAAATACCATACAGACACTTCTACAGTAAAATCTCCAGTAGGAAAGAGTAACTCGTTGCAAAAAACAGGACCAGCTATTTACTAGCAGCACATAGGGACAGAAGCATTTAGCGAGTCAGAGGAAATTGCAAATAAATTAATAAAGACAAGCACAGTTCAGAATCAGGATAACAGGAAGGCAATACTTTAAATCCTGTATACAATGGCTATTGTACTGAGAGGACCAAAGTTTATTTCACTTCCCAGTATACCCATCACACCTGAGCAAACACTGTGATTTCAGCACCCAACTCTCTTGGCCAATATTGAAATACAGTGTCACATCTTGACTTCAGAAGGTTGTCAGGCATGGAAACCAAATGCAAATGAAGGAAACTCGTGGTGGTGTGGCCTGAGATGATTAAACACATTTTTTTTCTTTTTTAGTGAAAAGGAAATAGGAAGAGTTGGGTTTTGACTACAAGGCACAACGCAGTTAACTGAGCTAGAGCAGGTAAGCATAGCACTCATATGGAGTAAATCCTGGCCCAAGAAATGTCCATACTGTACTATTATGCATCTTGCTAAGAAGGAGACTGAATAGCCCAACTATGCTGCTGTGGATGTTTGTAGTATTGCCTCAGCTCACACCAAGGTGACTTTTCCAAAGGTACTTCTCCAGTACCACCCTGAAGAGCCTCAGATTACTGGGATGAACAGGAGAATGGGACAGCTAATCTACAAGAGGATCCAAAGTTACTTGTCTTCTTTTGTCTTACAGAACAACTTTTAAAGACAAATACAGGATTTTTTTTCTCCCAAACTGTGAGCGAAATTAATTGTAGAGAAGGAAACAGTGTATTGAAGCAAAAGAGCAGAAGAACCAGAAGGATTATAGTGCAGCTATGAGTACATGTGCAATCTAAATTAGATGTTTTCTAACCACCAGAAAAGCAAAATTACAGAACAGGGTCATTTCTGAAACAACGGGATGAAGGAAAATTGCCGTGCTTTCAAGATGGTGCTTTCTACCTTCCAGAGGGAATTGTGTGATACAGCTGTCTGCAGTAACAGCAGACTGAATTCCGTGAGCCAAGAGATTCCTTCTCGTACTGTGTTATTCATCACTCAGGCTGTCCAAAGGCAATAGTATTCCAGGCTTTTCATCTCCTGGTTAATAACTCTGCATCTCAAAATTTGGAATGGAGAACTGTTAGTAACCCCAGTGAGGAGCTGCCACAAGAAGAATTGCATCCTGTTGTGCTTCTCCCCAGAACAGGACAGGTGCACACTGAAGTTTCCTGACAGCCTTTGGTCACACACAATGCACTGCACTATGTAACATCAGCCTGCTGCAGCGTAATTATGTGTTTGTGCTCAGACTTATCCGAAGACATGTGCATCAAACCAAGGAGCTAATGTAACTTGTAAACTTTTGACCCTTGTTAAGATGAGATGCATTAGAACTGTTACTGAGGGAGGCAGCTGTGTAAGGTCTGGCAAACTTCACCACTACAAACATCACAAGCAAAGAGATAAGAGGAGCCTCATCTACTCTTTTAAAACCAGAGAAAAAGGTATTAAATCCTGTTTATACCATGTTCAAAGCACACAAAGACCAAGTGGGTTTGACCAGATCTCCAGAGGTCAGAACCAGAGAAACGTTTATAACCAATTAGAAAAAGTAAGCTCGTGCTGGGCTAAATATGGATGACAATGACAAGAAAAAAGACAAAAAATAGAAGAGGTGTCATCAAGAAGCTCAAAGAAGCCAAAATGTTCCAACCCTCTCTAAGACGTTATTTTCCACAATATTTCCCACAATACCAATAATTTTCTATCTCAGAAGATTAGCAAATATTGAAGAAGTTGCATGTGGGAAGAAGATGTTTAGAAAAATCAGTGCCAAAGCATCGCTCATCAATGACAGCTAATCAAGTCAGGTGAATGTTTCACACTGGAAAATTCAAATTAAATTAAGACACAAACACAAAGCAATAAATCATCTAAGGAGAAATATACCCATCACAGGCTTCAAGAAAAATTGGATGGTTGTATAGACAGGGCCATGGGCACCACTGTAAACTGCTCAAAGGAGATTACACCTGAAGGCAAGAAGAACAGCAAGGTCCTAGCAACTGCAAAGAATGCAACATCAGAGCTGCTCTCTAAGGTGAAGTAATTACCCATATTATGCAGATAGGTGATATGCTGGTAGAATTGCTCAACCCTAAAAGCTCTGAACCTAATAATCAATGTCATAATATTATCATTTAAACTAACAATAAGACCTTGCCTGAAATGCTGAGGAACTGATAATCTCTGTAGCTTGAAAGAATATTGCAGAACTATAGTTTGTTCAGAAAAAAAAGTAATTAAAATGACAAAAGAAATTTTAAAAAAACCAAAAACCCAGAGATTGCTTACCTTTAAAAGGACAAATATGGAAGATAATAAATACACTTGATTTCCCTAATACCATCTCACTCTGGTTTATAACACGTAATACAAGGGACCTTCCATAAAATTAAAGAGTGTTAAATTCAAAATAAAATCAAAGAGCACTTATTACATTGTGGAAGTCCTTGCTTCATGATGCCACTGAAGCCAAGAAATTAATGAGGTTTTAAAAGAGTCTTGGTAATTATATGTTTAACAAGATTAGTCAGACTAGCTATAATTATAAACAACTTTTTTTGGAAGGGATTTGAAACCTCATGTTTTGGGATTAGAGTCATTCTCGCACTAGGAGAGATCAGGATAAACTCTAATGCCGCAGATGGGGGGAAAAAGGGCATTCTCTTATTTGCTATTGTCCTCTCCCAGCAGGTACCAGCGACTTTCTCTATAAGGATATTGGTCTAAATGGCTAAATTCTATGCTAGAAAGTCCTTGGACAAGGCATGGGACACAGGCAGTTCTGAGAGCCTGTCTGCTCCCTCCTGTATGGAATGCACTGCAGTTATATGTGGAGACATGGAACTAATGAAAGCCCTCAATGCACTATGTGCCCAGAGCAGGCATAGGACAAGCAGCTCTGTCACTGTTTAGAAGGACAAAGCTGGGAAAAAGAGCATTTTTACTGCCAAGGGACACAGAAGCTGAGAGACTGATGAAGTAATAGACTTGAGGACACAAACCAAGTTTGTGGCCAAAGTGAAAACCATGCTGGTCCTCCTGATTCCAGCCCAGTATCTTGACTCCAGACCAAGCCCTCCTCACATTCTTCTCAAACTTCAGTTTATTTTAAAACAATTCCCCCTTTTTCCTTTTTTTCTCCCCATTTTTCTCCCTTTTCAGATCCCGAAGAAATCTGACTTCTGTGGAAAAGAGGAGGAGTGGAAGCTTTGGGATCAAGCTTGCCCCAGATTATGGGACAAAGCACAGACCTAGTGGTCCTATTATTTGCTTTCTAGGAGATCAAGCATGAGAAACAAGCTTAAACAAGCAAGGCAGCAAGTGCCTTGGGAGGAAGTAGCATTGAAGACTACAACAGTTTTTTTCAATTAAGATCAACACCTCTTCTAAAGTTTAAGTTGTGCAATTGCAGAAGGATTTTCCTTCCTGCCACTGTCACTTAAAACATTAGGCAATTCATCCAAAGTCTCAAGAAAAGGCTACTTCCTTTCAAATATCAGACTGTATATACTGTATCTGCATTTTGGCACATTAACCACCATCTGCTCTGAATCAAAAATGTCATACTTTCAGCTGCAGCTGGGAGTTAACTGTTCTTTCTTTTTTTCTTCCACCTTTTACACCTTGTGACTTCCATTGTGCTTTTCGGCATTTGCAACCCGGGCCTGTCTCCAGCTGAATTCACCTGCTTTAAATTTTCTGAGCCCTAATAAAAAGGGCCTGCAGACATGTTTGCTCCAAGTGTGCAACCATTTAGGGGTGGTAATGAGTTGGACTGCAGCCTGGTATCTGGCAGACCTTCCTACTCCATGACTCACTGTTAATTAAAACCACACTCTTTGCTTATTCCTGGGATAGCGTTACTTACAAATAATTGAGAGTCTCACTGCCTTAGAGCCTCCTCCCCCCAGTTCTGTTCTGTAGAGTAAACTTTTCTGATGGAGATCTGTTTCCCTTAAAGTTGGATGCAGTGTAATGGAGAAAGACATCCATTTTTCAATGAATCCTTGTTGTTCTTAATTTGGATTCTGATACTTTTGCTTGTTTTGACTTGCATCTCAAGCCACAAGCAATCTGATCGTACTTGATGGCTAGTTTCTGGAGGCTACTGTCATGCTGAAATATAGCACACAAACTGCTGCTCAACTGGAGGCGTTTAACAGCATACCCATGTATCAAGTGAAATGTGATGGACTCACACAGACCTTTGAAAAGGTCAATTTTAGCAGTATTAAACCAATTATTTAACAGGTTTTCCAGTACAGAAAGGTTGGAAGGAGCAGATGGATTAACCTTTCTTTTTTAATTAAGCCTATTTTGATAGTATTTCACTCTTCCCCAAAGCAAAGAGGTCTGGGAATCATTCAGTGAAAATAATTTACTGCAAGAAGGTCAAGCTGCAAGACACTGCTTTGGCTTGGAAGTACTGACTTCTTGATTTATAGAACCATCTATGGTTAGGCATCTATCAACCTGAAAAGTTACCTCTCTGATGGCTCTGCTAAGCCTGTTTAAATCAGCTGATGCATTCTTAACAAAATCTGCCACCATGAATCTCTGATGACTGGTGGCAGGGACCCTCAGCAGCAGCTCTTCACCTCTAGAATTGGCTACAGAGCTGGTCTAACAAACCCAGGACTATTTCCCCTGGAGGTGCAGTACCAAGCTCAGCTTTTTTTTCTGAAATTCCTTTTTGTAGGACAGTTGTTGCAACTCATTTAGTGTTTTCTGATCAAGTGGAGTTACAGCATCAGTAAAAAGCTGCACTAAGACAGAGCCACAGGCATGTCAGCTCATGCAGAATTCAAAAAACTGGTCACTGACTTAGTCTTCCCTTTTCCAATGTACTCTGCCAAGGAAGAGTTGAAAATTTTGTGAAACCTACATAGTTTGGACTCATTTTAAATCATGCCAATATTCTCCCAAATTCAGACACTCAGTGCCCTGCTCTGCATATGCATTAGGTTCCTTACAGTCAGTCCTGCCAAATACATATTCCTAGCAGATTCAGTTGCTTCTACCTCCTCCTCTGCCTAACTAGCAGAAATGATTCCAGGATGTTAAGTGCAGACACCTAGAAAGAGAAAACTGAAGTTTGAAAAAACGTGTTTAATTGGTATTTGATTTTCCACTCTCCATTTCATTCAGTCTTTAAAACGCTAGCAGATTAGTCTGATGCAGATTCATCATTTCAGCTGTGAAGGGCAGAATTCCTTAAAGTATTTGGGATCACCTCACATAACAAAAAATATTCATTTTTTTAAAAAATGCCTGTGACAGAGCTTTGTGTGTCACTAAATCTAAACATACAATGTTCACTGAATATTCTGCAATACATGCAGTTTACAGAACATAAATAATATTTCATTTATTTTGATGTAAAGAAGTAAAATATATTTACACATATTTCTATTTGCCCAGTATTCATATTGCTTTGCAGTCAGAGTTTTCGTCTCTCCCTCATTCATCCCTTGTGGAATAGTCTTGCCTTGGCATTGAGGTAGCCAGCCCAGGACCAGCTCAATATAAAGCCACTCTGTGCTATGCAATTACTGTTTGTTAGCTCAGATTTTTCCTTACACTGTAGGGAAATGACTGTTGAACCCTGCCTGGAAGCCAGAAGCCATCCTCCCCAGGACACTGAGCTCCCTTTGACCCAGACTCCAGGCTCAGGCTCACCTCTGAACCAAAGAAAAAGTGAGTATCTAAACATCATCATCTGGTTTCAGAGGAACCAAACCACATCCATCTTTCTCCTGAGTTTCTGTCATCAGATTACTCCTGGTTTGTGCTTGTGAATACTTTCTTTTCAGAAGATCAAGAGGATCAAAGAAGTCTGTTAGAGCTACTTCGGTAAAATAAAACTCTTTTTAAGAGGAGAGCTGAACACAAACCATGCTAATAAGCCACACTTCTTTCCCTTTCTGGGTATAGCCCAAGGTTCTAGCCTGCTGCTAAATCCATTTTGCACAGCTTCAACGATAAAGCAGATTTAAAGCTGATAAAACCAAGTTCCAGGAGACACAAAACCTTGCATATGCACATCAGACCAAACTCTACATATCCTCCAATGCGCAGTTAAAAAGCTCCAACCTTCAGGCAATCCTCAGCTGCCAGGAGAGCCCATAAGAATTCCAACTGCAACTGAGCATAAAGCACAGTCCTGATACTGATCCCTCATGTGCTAGAAACTTGACCAGCTTCTGGCACTGCCACAATCCAGACAACATGGCAACATGCAGAGAGGCCTCTTTTTACTCTATTTAGTGGCACCAAAACGGGCACCTGATCCCCCTACATATTTCACTCACTTCAAAGTTCAATTTCCATTTGAAATGAGCAAGTTGAAATTTTCTCCCCTAAAAATGATGTTTTGAGAATAAAGGGAAAAAACCAAAAAAACATTCCACCCTTATGTAAAAAAGACAGAAAATTAGCCCCAAGGCATGCTAGACAGTCTGATAAAAAACATGTTAAGATTAGTAGTAGGAATTTCTCTGCACCCTGGGCTGAAATCCCACTGTAGCTTTTTATATTATAAAATTGTTTTCCTCTTTCTGTGGATCTTTCTGCATTTGGTATCTCTGCTGCTCTTCTCCTCACTAGTAAAACACACAGCAAACACATCAACACTTCCAGCTAAGTCATTCCCTAAAATCATTCTGTCTCACTCAGTATGACTAAAATTTTAGATAACTCCTTCCATGAACTTAGTATACAGTCTCTCTTCCCTTATTTAAGAGTAATTTCTGATAATCACACAGATGCTGCTGTTATAGTTGGATAACCAATTTGGAAATAGGAATGCTAACTAAGAAACTGAGCACTGTATGTAGCAGAACAACCTTGTCAGATTTAACCAGCAGCTCTGGTGAAAAACAACTTGTGATGGACTGTCGTGATTTTCTCTTAACTCAAAATGGTTTGAAAAATCCTACCACTTTTCATATTCTGCTTTGTTTTCTCAAGATAATAACTTTAGCTTTTCCACTTTAAAACCAATCATTTCGTTTCCTGAAAGCAAGTTTACTTCTTAACATACCCAGCCCTCATGAAACCATTTCAGAACACAGGAATGCCAAAGCTCACTGAAAGCCATACAGATAGAAATGTGTATTTGATACCATCTCCTCATTTTCAAACTGCATGTTGCACTGTGCTGCATCCTCGGTTACTGGCTTCTGAAACATGTTGCGGCAGATGAGCCATATTGTCAGACTAGCAATGAACATCCCAATATCTGGTACAAATAGTCTGATCACGTTCCCAGCATCTGCTCCTTTCACACTGTATGGGATGAAAAAACAACAAAAAAAACAAAGAAACATTTGTTACTTCTGATGACATTTTCAACTGGAACAGAAGGTAAGCTCAAGGCAAAGAAGAAACCCCAACCCCCCAGTAAGTAGAAATCTTTGCAATATGGGAAATATGAAGATGAACAAGAAACTCTAGACAGACAGATATTTTTGCTCTCCAGAAATACAAAATAAGTGATTATTCTCTGTGAGCTTGCATACTCATATTTTAGTGATACTTAGCATTTTGATTAACCCAATTCTGAATCAATTTTGTTGAGAGCAATGCAGGAATAACCTGCAATTCAACAGGGAAGATTTCAACTGAGTGCCTAGAAGATCCATGTGTATGAAGCACAATCTGTTTACTGACATTCCTTTCAAAGAGAACAGCATCCAGGTCCACCAAGGATAAGGATGTCCACCCAGACATCATAGTATTTATGTCACACTAAGTGTGCCCTAATCCTACTTCCTGGCACACAGGAATAGCCAGAAAGCCTTTAATATTCTAACATCTTTTCTTATGTCAACTGTTTATACATTTATTCAATACATTTTATATTGAAAATGCTTATACATTTTATTCAATGTACATTTTATACATTTTATTCAACCAGACTATCTTAATACCTTTCTGTATTTATTAATATTCTGTATTAATACCTTTCTGTATTCTTAATACCTTTCTGTATACCTTTCTGGGTATTTAAGTACTAGTATTAAAGTACAAATATTTAAATGCTAATTAATGTGTTCAATCCCTGCCAAGGAAGCCTTTCTTCTCCTCTGAAAGATCTGTAAGGCATGATGACTTTTATGTAGGGAAAAAAATTGCACTGTTTCATTGTGCAGATTTAATTGTTTATACTAGGAAATATGACTTTCTGGATTTGGATGTGGTGTCTGAATTTGGTTCACTGTTAAAAGGGAGAGCCTGGATTCAGGTTTAGTGGCACAATGAACAGTTTATTAAGCTGCTGAATGGACATGTTAAACTGTCAGCTATTAATGAGAGGATATATTCATAATTATTTGAAAGTGTAAAGTTAACGCATTTTAAACACACAGCTCCAAATTCAGTTTTATTTTTAATGGGCCTTTATGTCTGTAATCAGTTCTGAGGACAGGTGAGGCATCTGTGTAGTTCCTTGGGCATAGGTGAGTGCACTAGACTTGGTTTTCATAGTCTGACCTGGTAGAAAATCTAATAGGCTGTTTCACACATGCAAAGAAAGAGGTCACCTCTGGCCTTTCTTCATCACAGCTTTGAAGCCTAAAAGAAACTGTTTGTGGAAGAGTTACCTGCAGCTGCTGTGAATAAATGCAGGCCTGGAGTTTCAAAGAAGTCTCTAATGTGATTACAATACAACCACTGTCAAGAACAGTGTGGGTCTGCTCATATGCCCACAATCAAATCCAACATTTCCATCACTGCTGCTGACCCAGCTTTTCCACTGATGTGTATCTTGCAAAATAACATATGCTCGAAATGGGAACAAGGTAAGTGATCAGAAAGCTGGTTTTGATGTTTGTTTCAACAGCTTAACCCTGAATGGTCATGCACTGTACAGCAGTTAAGTAGCTTTGAAAATATTTTGCTAACGGCTTTCACTTGTACTGAAGCAGAAAAAGAAATTAATTAAATAACTGAAAGGCTTGCAAAAGAGTTAGATGGCAAAGTCCTCGCTGGACTGCTTGCTTGTTTCTTGTGCTGCTGGTACAAGCACAACATGCTGTAGAGTCAACTGGCCGGTGAGAGCATGGCCACTGTGCTCAACAGGACACAAAATCCAGGTTTGACATGAGCCCCCTTCATTTTGCAGTGCCATGGCTCTTACTGTCACTGAAGATGAGCTGGTCAAGGCTGCTCCTTAGCAGAAAGTGGTAAAAAGTACATGTTTAATAAACTTAATTCCCAAAAACAGTGTACACAGGTTTCATAATAATACTAATGAATTTTTTTCAATAATACATAATCATTATGCTGAAGCCTGCCTCTTAAAGTGGTTTTACTATATAGCTGGCCAAAATAAGAAAAAAACCTGAATTCTTGATTATGAAAGTTTCACTCGGGTGTTTATTTGAAAGAATTTAAATGCACCCCAAATCCAGAATTAATTAACATAAGAATGGTAAAATTTGCTAGGCTCATATTGAAAAATGGGTCAGATTACTTCTATGTGATACTTCTGTAAGTGATTTTTATCTTTACGCAGATCTGGAATCTTAATTAATTGAAAACTGAAAATTAATTTTGCATCACTTCTGAAGTCCTTCAGATTCAACCACACACATGTGAACAAATTAAAAGGTGGCAGCCTTCAAGTACCAGCCCTTCTCAGTTGCACCAGGTTCTCCTTCCTCACATTGTACTCCCATGGAGCCACACTGGGTCTTCCTTTGCATATCCTGCTCCCAAGACCAAGGGCAGACCCCTGTGGGAGCCCTGCTTCTGGTGCAGCTCACATTTCTTTCCAAACCAAGTGCTCCTGATCTTTCAAAATAAATCATTTAGTATGTTGTTGTGAGAGATGTAACGTGCAGCTCAGGCTAGCAAAAGAGAGCCTGAACAGTGATACCTAACCACAGAGCAGGGAAAAATTCTGCACATGAATAGTTTATTCACCAAAACCAGTCATAAATGTATGCTGTCCCCATTTCCCCATGAAAAGGAAAACAAATTGACCTCGGTGTGATAATTAAAAAGGAAACAAAAGATCACTTGAAAGCAGAGAAATGTACATTCTTCTGTAAAACAGAATAATAAACTGCTTCATTTGACCCCAAGTAATTTGCTCCCCACTTTTTCACAGCAAAAGCTAAAACAAAAATCAGTTATTCCCACTTGTTATCTCTGGCAGTACAAAAAAGAATGGTAAATACTGTGATCATTCCACAAACATTTCTCACTTTATTTGCGCATTCACACATGGTCATATTTTGCATTTGATAACAGTCTATACATTGTGCTCTTTCCTCCAAAAGAGGCTTTCAAACTACGAAGTTAAACAGAAGAACAGGAAACCTATTCAGATCTCCTACAACAACAGCTATTTTTTTTAATCCCTGCAAGAATCTCATGGTGTTCAAGGAATTGGTAATAGCCCTTGATCTACAACTGGTTAAGCATAATTTATTCACTTAAACTAAATAACTTACCTACAGGGCAGCTTTAGCTGTAATAGATACCAGTGACTGAAGCTTAATAACTCAGCCAAAAACATATTCTGGAGTGTAGTTACAGTAAATGGCAGCTCTAGCTTTTCCTTCTTTCTTACAGGATGCAGAAGAAAACAGGATGGATGGACACACAAACACACACACAGCTAGGGGTTTGAAACAGGTTTTTACTTTCCTTGACAAAATAAATCAAATTGCACACAATTTTTAAGAGAAGGGGCTACTACAGTTAGGGTTGTGAGAGTTCCTCTGTAACAAAAATAACTTTTGTAGGACAAAAGGAGTTTAATGACTTTTCGGTCAATACATGAAACTGTTTTATCATATCAACAGATTCCTAATACAGCATTTGCTTCATCAGACAATGTGTTCCCCTGCTGATTTCAGCTGTGTACTTAAAATTTACTTGTTTAGAAAGGGATCATCTGAATTTTCTGTGTATATACAGACTTTTTTTAGGACAGTGTGACTCTGGTCTATTCCTGAATTTTTCTGGTGCTCAAGAAAGTAAGCAAAATTTCCTACTTTATCTGCATTGAGAATAGAGTTAGCTGTGGATATACATGTTAAAACCATTTTCTTACTTCACGCACACTCACTAACAGTCAAACAAAAAACCAAATGCCATCATAATTAGACATTACATTTTTGTTTGGTGCTCTACAAATCATTCCAGTTTTCTTAAAATCAAATTTTCAGTTTTTGCCTTTCAAGAATAACCGTTTCTCACAAATTAGAATTTTTCATCTCCTATTGAATATACAAAACTTTGGTGAACAGCGAAGTGTTAATACTGCCACACCTAACCTGATTTAATTTCTTTAGACTGGCAGACACACTAACTTCCTCTTTATTTCAGGTTTACAGGATAAAACCAGAAAAGCAGCAGAACTATTAGAATTCAAATTGCAATGGCTTCAGTAAAAAAAAGTTAAAATATATAGTAACACACATGTGAGACACCATGCATAATGAATAAAATAGTTCACATATAGATTGAAAACCAATGGTCTTCAAGCTGTAAATATTTACTATTTTGTTACAAATAAACAAAAAATGGGAAAAAAGAAGAACCAGTCTTTCTTAAACAGAACTAAAATTAATTCAGCATCAGCAATGCATCACAATCTCAAGCTTATGTTAGACAATACATTAGATAATGCTTTCAGATTAAAGAATGGTAAAAAGCTTGATTTTATATTGAATACTGGGTAAAAAAGGTATTATAAAGGTTATTTTTTATTGCAGTTTTAAAATGTTTTTAGAAGTCCGATTCATGCATACAACATCTTGCCACACATACATACATCTTTTCTCCCCTCAGGGGTTTCCTATAGCATCTCTTTACTTTCTTATTAATTTAATAAAAAAAAATGTAGTACTGTATTAATAGTTTGCAAGTGATAAACTATGGAAGAGATGCATTGACACTAATATTTTCCATTCATCTTGCTTGGTCACTGTGAAACATCTGATATTTCTAATTGGATCTAATATTTCAGAGTAATTAATGCACTGCTGTAGATTCTTACAGCTGAATTCCCATGGGCTTCATCTGCAACAGTAATCACTTGGTTTGGAGGTAAAACAGACCCAAGAATCATAAGCATGGACCCCTGGAAACATGGGCTGGCAGTATTTCACAGGTGCCACGCAGCACTGTGAATGATTCATTTGTTTATCACTAGTATCGTCTCTGTGATCCAAAAATAGCAGAAACTTTGAGGCTACCAAAGGCTACTAACCAGATGGCCTTAGAAATGTGCCTGCTGAACCTTGCTGTTGAAGTGGGCCTTGGGGATGGCTGCAGCTAGAAACTAGTTAAGGAGGTTTCTTGTCCTCTCTGTTTGAAATAAGGATGAAATGTCTGATCCTGTACTTACTCTGCTGGGAAACTCACACTTAAACTATCTGGGTCTGAGGATTGCAGACCCAGTCTGAGCCACAGCCAGCGCTTCAGGGAACATAGGATGTTTACAGTCTATATTCATGCTGCCATGCTTGTCCCTGATGGCTCAAAAGACAAGATTGCTACAATTTTGGCTCACATGGCAACTTTGACGCCACGTTCAGGGCAAACCTGTGCTGTTGGTAAACTACACAGATTACTGCACCCCACCTGGTCTGCCCTTAGTCCTTTCCTTATCTCATGCTCATCCACAAACTGAAAATAAATTATATCAAAAAACAAAATACAAACTTAGTAATATTGACATCCACAGTGCTGTGCATGCTCACTCTTACTCCTGCACTGCCTTAATATGATGGTCCTTTCAGATCATGCAGAGCATGGCATGAGTTTTACCCAAAATACCTGAAGCTGCACTTTCAGAGAATATTGGTTATGCAAAGTAAATGTGTGGGAGGAAGAGGGAAGCAAAAATGCATAGAAAACTACTTATAAAAATATTTAGCATGCACTGACCTACCCAACATACAAGTTCAAAGGGCTCCTGAAGTATTTGCAAAATCTAAATCACTGCTTACAAACTATGTCTGCATGAATTCAAAAACCAAAAGTACGCTTCACTTTTTCAGGAAAGATAGCTTGCAACGAAGAACACACTCTGTATTGCAAAAGTGCTTAACCACATATTAACCAAACATTTGCTTTCCAAACACCGCCATGCAGAGAGAGAGAGCAGCTATTTGAAACTAGATACACATTGCCAAGATTTTGGTGCCTCGTTGCTTGCATAAAACATTCAACATTAAGAAATTATGGATATGTGCAATATGTAAAACATTGGTTTGTGGCAATTTTGGTAAAGCACCCATTTTTTCCTTTTGTGCATTGATCTTCTAATAAAGGGCAAATTCCAGCTTGCCTAGGCTAGCACAGAGAAGATTTAAAACTCAGCAGGGATTTAGCAGCTATCATGCAAAGCATTCAGCTGCACTACTGCCAGACTTGTGACAGCACAACATCCAGCTCGCTTTGCCCCTGTCCCACAGCTCCAAATGTGGAGCAGGACTCATGTTGTGCAGCCAAGAGGAAGTGAGTGAAATCCCCTCCACACCCATGGTGCTGTGCATGCCAGCCCCACAGCGCAGGGGTGGGAATGACAAGTCCATCCGCTACACAAATTATTTCAGGCCAAAATGGGAATGTGACCCTAGATGGAGGAAGAGCCAAAGTGAGCAAAAGAGACCTGAGGACACCTCAGCTGTAAGTGAATTTTGGTCTTAACTCTTCAAAGAGACGCTCTGTTTCAGCTTTGAACACTTCTCACACAGGCTTCTCACTTATGCACTCGTTCTATAAAGACTTAGCTTAAGCACTAATTCAGTATTCATTGATCTCTGCAAAACATTCCCAGTTAAACTTGTCCATAATGCTCATAAATATTTGGTAACTAGCAGTAGAGTGTTTACATAAATGCATACAGATATCCATATATTCCTCAATTGTCCTCACTAAACACTAAAAGAAAGTGTTGAAATGTCTGAAGCAGGCTGACATTCAGAGATTATTTTCAAACATATTTTCTCCCTCTCTCCGCAGTTCTCATACTGTAGTTGGAGCACGAACAGATCATCACTTCAAACTACTTTTCATTTCATTCTATTGTCAGCATATAACATAATCACAGAAAGCAAAAGACACATCTAGATTTTCCAGTCAGCTGCAGATGAGGAGGGAATAATATTGCCCACAATTACAGCAACCAACATTGTGAATTACTGTCATTTTACAAAGCCAAATCATCTCCAACACAGAGGAAAAGCACACAACTACCAGGAAATCCCACAGTTCCAGCTGGAATGCCCACTGCACTTCATTGTTTGCATAGGAGACCCCTCCATCCCACAAGACCCATTCCTTATTTAAAACTATCCAAGTGACCCATCTGCAGGGATGGGACCATTCACCCTCAATTCTTCCATATGAAACAGCTCCCAGTCTACCCTGCCTGCTCTGGACATGCCCATCTTTGTCTTCACAGCATCAAGCATGGCAGGAGAGAAAGCAACATCTAGCCTTCCTCACGACCACCTGCCTGAAAGTCCCAGTGGTTTGGAGGCAAGAGCACATGGACATTGCTGCAAGCAAGCTCCAGCCATCAGAGGAATGTATACAATATCTCCCCTCACCCCCCCAGCTGATTTCCATTAAAACTGGCCAAAGGAAACATTCTGGTTCACCCTGGGTGCACTTTGTTCAATTCTACAGTGTCCATAAAAAATAAAAGAGGAGTAGAAATCAGTGGCAAACTAAATGTCCCAATGCCTTTAGATGTTGCTTCTGAATTTTCTGTAAATGGAGCCTATAATACAATCTCTGTGTGGCAAACAAACCATCCATGTGGGAGGGGAGAAGACTAGTCCCCTGCACTGCTTGATGCCATCTGCTCCATAGTTTGATGTGTGGCCACCAAAGACCTTTCTCAGGTGTGGGAGGCAACTGTGGTAGTGTTTTGCCTGCATGGGAGGCTCTTACCTTGTCTAAGCCCTGGTAAAACCAGGATTGCTCAGCTCCAGACTGAGGAAAAAGAAGCTGGAGTCAAGTGCTCACGCTTTTACCTCCAGGCTGGCTGGGTGCCCGGTGTGAGCACACTGCAGCAGGCTGGTCAGACCCAGCACATGGTACATTCCTGCTCCACCAGCCACAGGCTTCCTTGTGTTTCATGTGCCAATTGCTATTTGGAGGTCTCACGTGATTTACTCATGAACAAAACCCAACAAAAACAAAATAAAACACAAAGCCAAACTGTTAAGCATGCGTCCTAGGGAGTTTTTTGGATACTAATTGCAATGCTGATTGCTCTCCAGATCAAAATAAAGACTGGCTCACATTCTGCTGCTGCTGGGTTTACCACTGTACTGCTCCCAGCTACCACTGTACTGCAGGATCTTGGGCTGAGCCAAGAAAAACACTGACAACAGTCTCACAACTCTAGTGCTCAAACGGCACAGGCCATAAAATATCTTCTATCAGATGGTCCTTTTCTTTGAATCCCTAGGTTAAATGGCATGAGAAAAGTTAGCTGAAATTAATTTAGCTGAAAAGAAAATAAGCACAAGTGGGGTAGGAAACTTGAAAACTTAACACAAACATTTGGATAAATAAGATTCATCCTGAATGGAGATGACTTCTAAGAGGGCCTTATGCCAATGCTGAGGCAGCCCTGACCATCAGACCAATATGGCACAATGACAAGCTTCAGAGGTACAAGGATTCTACACGGAAATTGTCTGAGTGCAGAGAAATTTTCTCCTCCCTTGCAGTTAGCAATGAGGACATATCTGAGGTACCAAATATTATAGTAATGATGAAAACTCAGGCAAAGACTGCTCTGTTATGATTTATTTCTGTTCATTCCATAATACTCCTTTACTTGTCATAGCACCTATTATTCTGTATGTACCTAAATGACATGAGGTTACTCTTAATTTTGCAATGCACCTAGTCTAGTGTAACATGCTGTTAAAATGGCGTAGAGTAATAATCACACATTTTTTCAGCTTTTGCTTTCAATGTGGTAGAAATTAATAATTTTCTTGTTAAGTTAATAAAAATATCCCTGTTCTACTTAAGGCTTCATTCCCCTTTAATCTCATTGGGTTGCTGACTGCACATATGCTGCAGTTGTTAGCAAAAAGTAAATTTACCTGTCTGATTTATATCCCTATGCCTCATGATCCCATATTTGTCTCCCTAGTTTTATCTAAGGCTCACCTGGGCACCTTATTAAGCCCTTTTGTTTTTTTTAACCACTGGTGTCACATAAAAAAGATTAAAAGCTGCCATCATGGGATTTGCTGATTCCCCTCTCATAAACGTACAGCCAATATAACACCCCTGCAGTAGAGGCTGGCAGAGAAGTATCAGAATGAAAACAGGCATACTGCACTCTGCTAACATTTTCTAGATTGACTGACCACCTTCCACAGCTCTCTCTCTCGAAAATCTAAGTCTCCAAATAAAATAGAAAAGAATAGAACAGAACAGCTCAGTTGGAAAGGTACTACAATGACCTTCTCGTACAGCTTCCTGACCACTTTAGGGCTGACCAAAAGTTAAAACATCTTATTAAATGAATTGGCCTGATGCCTCTGATAGGCTGACAAGGCCAAAGTCCTCAAACACTCCTCAAAGGCCATTTCCTCTAGCCCCTCCACCAGCTTTGTTGCCCTCTTCCTTCTTAAAGTGTGGGGACCACAACTGCACACTCAAGGTGAGGCTGCACTGACACTGAGTACAGGGGAAAATACTGGGTGCACCACAGTCTCTTAGTTTTTTTCTGAGAACACTGATTTTAACTGTTGCAATCTTTCTGGCATAGACTACAATGAGTTCTATCTTAATATGATCCATTTACTTATTTGGTTTTAAACCTCTGGCTGATCAAACTAACAAAAAGAATCACCTTCTTTCTGCTCGCTAATGAAAGCTGTCCTCACATGGTCTATTATTAATATTCCATATTAAATTCAAAGGGTAATCAACGTTTTGAAAACATGTACAAAACTGAAGCTGCTAAATTAGAGCCTGTACCATTCCTAAGGAGCAAGGAATGGGAATGGCATAAAAAGCCACCCTGACTCATTCTGTTGAAACTGTACTTCTGCAGATCACCAAAGTTACCAGAGCAAGTCCTAGAGCAGAGACAGGACTGAGGGAGCATCTGGAGTTGAATGCCAGATGAGAATGATTTTGAAAAGGGATACAGCAGCACATGTGTTATTTCTGATTCAGCAACTGCTCTCCAGAGATCCTCTCCAAGCACCTTCACCTGGAATTCAGCCTTGAACAAGGCTGATACAACACGTAAAAATAATAATGACATTGTGATTGACAAAGTTGTATCTTGGCTCACATGGATTCCTACAGTTCCTAAAAAAACCAAAGCATAA
Organism: Lichenostomus cassidix; assembly: GCF_008360975.1. Classification (NCBI taxonomy): domain Eukaryota; kingdom Metazoa; phylum Chordata; class Aves; order Passeriformes; family Meliphagidae; genus Lichenostomus; species Lichenostomus cassidix. The sequence continues at coordinate 99,864,481 of NC_139482.1, read as the reverse complement.
CAGAAATAAAGATATAGGATTGACTAACAGGATGTTTCAGAGACTTCATTAAAAATTAATAGAGATCTTTGTCTTTCAAAGTTTATCATCTCTTAGACAGTAAAGAGGAGGAGGATAAAGTTCTTTGCTCGCTCATTCTGTCATGGAAAGACAGAGCCAGATGATCAGCTGATACCAATTATAAATTATTGGTCAGGATTACAGAAGGAAATGAAATATGGGGGCTGACTGATCCGATTTCTAGCAGCACTGAACTGGAGCAGATGTGAGCATCGAGCACTGCAACTCTTTCCTCCCACATGTCTTTTTCTCCTCTGAATGGTAGCCCATGAAGGGAAAAGTTGGCTTCTCAGCAAGTTCCCGTAATTCCTCTAGGTTTCCCAATAACAACATATATTCCTTTGCATTCTGACAGTGTGCAGAGACCACAAGAGTCCCCAGTGAAATGGGGGTGTTAACCTCCATTCCACTTTTCTCATCATGTGCATATGGAAAGGAATATTTACTGACTGCCTGGAAGAGTCAGTATAGAACCTTCACTCATGTCAAAAAAATGGGAAAAACCCTACACTGTGGAGCTCTCTTCCAAGCTTAGATTAATTTTTCAACACAAATGTTATTTTCTGGAAGAAAGAAACCTCACTTGTTTCCTCTATTTTTTTCTGATTAACTATTCACCACTTTACACTACTATTTCACATTAGTTCACCATTTGCCCAGAGCATCTAATACTGATCTTCCTGTATAATACAAAGTCTATAATTTTCTATTCACTCAGCTACTTTATTTAATGTGTAGAAAAGCCTTTCATGTGCCTGATTTTATTTCTCTTAGTTTTCTAGTCACTCTGAACATCTCCAGGGCTCTCAAAAAGAGGAGAATTTGACCACTCTTTAAATACAGTTTAGGACTTGTGCAGAGTGGGGTTGTTGTATCTAGCATATCAGGATGAGTGTGATTTAGACGAAAAGCTAATAGGCTTGTTAAAAAAGGAATCAGTTTTTTACCTAAAAGAACTCACTTTGTTAGCCGAAAGTATGAAATAAATGTGGAAAAACACTACTACAAAATCCACAAAAAGGTATTCTTTAACCTTTTAATTATATCAGGCTTTATATCTTTGTATGACTTTTTATCCTTGTTTTTTTGTATTCATGTGGTTTATGCACTTCGCTGATGAGTTTTTAATTCAGAAGTTACATCTGATTTGATTGTTCATTCACAACTGTATCTGCTGCAGCAATGAATCTTTTGGTTGTGCAATCACTTGCCAATGTCATCACACAGCAGCGGGATGCAGTCGGATGGCAAACACATACATATACTAAAGCTACAGGGAGACTGTAAATAAATAAAAAGTAATCAAAGCAGTTTTTTACAAGCTGAATCAAGAAGAAAGAAATATTATGACACTGCAGTGGCAGTGGGAGGGAAGGGAAGAAGATATGCCAGATGCAGATGACAGATATGCTGCCGTTTGCAGCAATGTGGGACAAATATAAAATCTGCACTACTGTTTCCACCCTGGCAGCTTGACTGCCTGCATTGTAGAGAATCAGATCTCTGACAGTCACTCAATTCACACTCATAGTGCAGGAATCAGGCTGGCATGTTGGAGACAAGGTAGCTTAAAGCCATTTCACTTCTAGACTGAGATGGACTTACAGTGTGAGTGTTGCAAGAGTCCTTCACAGCTCAAATATCACTTTGACAGTTGCCAAAGCTTTACTGGGGATGTGAAGTTTTCCTAAATTTTCACCTTCTGTAGACATGTGACCATGAAAGTCACCAACATTTCCTTACAAAGAATACACACATCCATTTACAACCCTGAAAGCTATGAGGAAAAGCTGTGAAATGTGAAACAACTTCACTCTTAAAGGTTAGAAGCCAAGAGAAAAATAATGATAATTTAAAATCATTCCACTTTGAAGCTATTCATGATTATTCTTGGCATCCAATTTTTACTTATTTTTTACTTCAGGTTTGAAAAGAGCAGAAAAACCATAAAAATACTTCAGGGAATGTATCTTTATATCTGCAAAAGAAGTAATTAATGTAGGAAGAAAAAAGAAAAACTGTTTTTTGTTTCTTACTAAACAACATTACATACTGAAATATACATATCTTTGGTATCTTCTTTAGAGGGTATCTGGTACCAAAAACCTCTTTACAGGCAGTGTAAAGTTTGAATTTCTGTTTTGGTCCAAATTTCTCTAGTAGAGAGCAATTTTAAGAGTGGAAGAATGGGACAAGCCCATATTAATTCCTGTTTTCTCCTGGCCTATCAAACAGTTCCTTTTTCCAAAAGCTTTCCACAGTGTTGGAAGAGTTGGAAAGTGGCTTTATAAAAGTATTTGGCTTGGTTTCTAAATACACCTTTGCTCTACTATTAGAGAAACACTATGGTGTGTGTAAGCAAACTTCAGCCATGCTGATAAATAAATGAGTTTCAGGTTTGTTTGATGGACTTCTCCAAGTGGAGTATATTTCAAAGTTGACTTTCCTTAAAGAAAAAAGTTAAAACAGCTTAAAACCAGTTAATGCTACAACATGAAGCCATGTAAAAGGTCAGCTCCCCAAGGTGTGGTTTAAGAGAAAAAAAACAAGCATAAAGCTTCTATAAGGCTTAAATGAAGTACAACTCAAGAGAAGTTTTACATGGATTTCTCCCCAGTAGTGTTTTCTATTTAAAATTTTATACAAGAATGAAAGAAGAAAGCTTAATGTAGTAAAATTGTTATTTTATTAGGATCAGACATATTAGAAAATAGAACACTAAGGCAAGACGATTTTCAGCAAAAGTGGATGTTTTTTGACAAAGAAACCCAGACTACTGTATTTCTGGCTTTTGAATAACTTCAGAAAAAAAATAGATTTGCTCAGCATTTTCATTTGGAAAATCGAAAGTACAGTGTTGATTCAACTAAGTTCCCAGCACTTGCAACAGATTAAACAGATTACAGATAAAATGTTCAAGAATCATAAAGATTCCTGAGTTACAAACCCAACTCCCAAAGGGACCCAGGCACTTGAGAGATGTTAGTTTGATGCTTTTAAAAAGTTAAATGTTAAAATTTAAACTGGGTGATTTTTTAACTTTCCCCAAATCCAAGAGTCCCCCTTTTTAAAAGAAAATACACTCTTCACAACACTTTTGCCAAACTCGATAAACAGCCTAAAATATGCCTAGGAAGAAGCAGTCTTGATATCACTGCAAGTCAATGCAAGACAGTCCCTACTGAGAAAGTAGGGTCATTGGCAAATGTATACTAACACTCCTGGTTCTCTACTAGATCAGGAGATAAATCCAATTTGATCCTCAGGCTCAACAACCCTAGCTTAAAATAACAAAAAAAAATTTAAAAGAGTAAAGAAGGAAAAAAATGGGGAATCTTCTTATTCCTAAAGCATCTTGTAATAAATAACACTGCAGTGTTTCAGTGCTTCTCATCTACACACAGTTAGATTTTAGATTTATCCCAGGCACGTCATATGATTAAGAGATTTATTTACCTCCAGGATGTTTGCACACCAGCTCTCTTTGTGGGTGCACAGAAGGCTGAACAGGAAGCAGGACTGTCCTGCTTCCCACAAGTAAAGTGGCTTCTTGAATTTCAGGCTATGCAGGAGGAGGATTAAAACTCAGTCATCACGCAACTGTGCTTCACCTGTATAACAAACAACATGATTTTCCTCTGGAGAACCTGGTGTGATTTGCACCTTGGATTTTTAAGGCTTGAATTCTCTCTGAATTAGAGAATTTAGAATTCTCTAAATTCTAAAGAACAGACTATATGCCTAAAAGCTAGTTTATTTATTTATACCACTAACAATGAATTTTCACCTTTGTTCCATAATGTTTACTCTTGTGAGATATACCTTTAAAATCTACTGAGTTGCTTATATAATTAAGGACTGTGTGTTGAGACATCTAGAAAATTCACATCACTGCTTTCTATGTTGTTTACAAAGAAGATGTCAAAGCAGCTGCAATCAACCCTGAGGAAATACCTTTCTTGGCATTACAGTGATGTACACTAGAGAATAGCCATGATTACTATAATTATTTTAGGTAGAGATTGTTTATGTTACCATTAAGGCAACTGCTAAAACAAAAAGATGGGGGGTTAAAACCCAGAAAAACTCTTAAATCTGCTCAAAAAAAAGGAAGTTATTTTAGTGAATGTTTACATATTTTGTGATAGTTTTATCACTTTTTTCTTAATAAAGACAGCTTTGAGAAAATCCCATAAGTAAGGAAGCAATTACTGGTCTAAGTGTTTTTAGCCATATGGTGATCATCTCCTAAAAAGCTTCTATAAAAAAGTCTCCCTTGGTGAATTATTCTTTACAGTCTCCCAGGTGTGCTGCACAAAGGCTACAAAACCATCACTAACAATATATTAAAAATATCCTATGACATGATTGCTAAGAAGAAATGTGTTTATTTTAGGAAAACCAGACTAGTATATAACAAAACTTATGGAAATGACATCTGTCGAGGAGAGAGAGGAGAGGAGAGGAGAGGAGAGGAGAGGAGAGGAGAGGAGAGGAGAGGAGAGGAGAGGAGAGGAGAGGGAGAGGAGAGGAGAGGAGAGGAGAGGAGAGGAGAGGAGAGGAGAGGAGAGGAGAGGAGAGGAGAGGAGAGGAGAGGAGAGGAGAGGAGAGGAGAGATTTGAATTGGAAGGGAACTACACTGATTATCTCATCCAACTGTTCAACCACGAAAATTTAAAGCATGTTATTAAGGGCATTGTCCAAATGGCAGGCTGACAGTCACTGCAAAGCTCAGGGCACCAACTCCTCTCTAGGAAGCCTGTTCCAAAGTTCAACTCCCTTCTTGGTAAAGGAATGCTTCCTAAAGTCTAGTCTAAACCCCCCTTGGTGGATGCAGCTTTGAACCACCCCTGCAGTTCCTTCACTGGGTACTTCAGCATGTCCCATACAGGGTATTGTTTGCTAACAGGCAATCAGAGATGGCACACTGGACTGACTACACACAGCAACATTTAATGAAAGCGAACACTGGAATAAAATCTAAGAACTTAAACTGGTTTAAAACTAGGTTTAAATTGTTTCTATTTCACTATACTGACTAAAAGATTTCAGTTGACAAAGTGTTGGTGAAAAAAAGACACTTCATTTTCTCCATATCTTCTAAAACAATGTTTTTTTTCTTTGCAAATATAATCCAATTTTTATTTTGGCTTTCTCCATAGCTCAGACTTTTATTTCAAAGGCTCATTTTTTGTCAGAGCAGTGAAGAAAACTCAATTTAAGACACAACCTCAGGCATGCAGAATCTATCAAATGAAACTGAAAACACATTTCTTCCCCATTTCCTACACTATAAACAAGACAAATAGTTCAGCACACATATGCACAAATTCCACAGTCCTGGCCACCACAACGTAACAAAAAGAGAGAAGCTTTGAAAATTATACTAAAGTAACCTCAGTACCCCTGTCTTCCCAGGTCTCAGCACCCTGTGCTGCCCTTTGCCTGGAGACAAGGGCATGCAGGTGGGAAGCCCCATCATCTGCTGTTAATTGCACCATGAGAAAAGAAGGGCAGTGTTACAGCTGGAAGGACAGGAAAAAGCCTTTCTTACGTAGTCCTCTGTCTCCAGATCCCTACTTATCACTCAGGTTTGGCAGCCTGGGGCTGAGGCTGAGATAGCCAGTAGCACGTGTTGCCCGGATGAGAAAGGTGTGGAAGGCTCAGTGTTGGTGCAGTGCAGTGCTCCCCTTGTCTTGCCTTCTGCATCCCCAGTGCTCCTTCAGGGAACACTGAATCAGGGCTCTCTGAACCCTAACCCTAAAAGCTGTTTTGGGCAGAGGATAAGGCCCTCAGTGTCATGTCTGGCCAGGCAGAGAAATGATTAAACAGAGATATCACTCAGAAGACAACACTTCTATCACAAGCAATAAACTGCTCTTTTACTGACACCCTCCCAAGGGAAGATGTTGAACTGGTTCCATCTCCTCAGCTCCTTATATTACACTTTTTGCCACATTATTCAAAGAATGTATGCAATTGTAGAATAAATTCAAAACTGCAGAATAAATTCACATTAATTAACTCCTATAAAAGTGTGATGGGTGTCATATATCAAGAACAGAAAGTATAAACAAACTAACAATTAACCTCTCTGATCTGAAGCAATTAAAGGATGGTATGCTGAAGAAGAGAACCCTGACAAAGTAAGGGGGCATGCCTGGACACTGAAAAATTAAGCACTTGCTTAAGTGCTTTGTGGCACCGGAGACTAAAATAATTATACAGATTAATATAGCTATTTTTTTCCAAAATGGTGAAAGATGTGCCTTGAAGGGCTTTCCCACATCCCTTTGATTGCACCACTACACCTATTTTTCCTTGTCGTCTCTAATTATTCAGTATTTGTGAAACACATTCAGACTGCACTGTTTCCTTTAAAATAACCTCTCAAGGATCAGACCGCGGAGCCTCATACAGCCCCTGGCTGAGGCAGTGCTCCCAAAATTATGTCCGTGGGAGCCTTGCCCAAGGAAGGACTATAGAATTCAGCTGTATGTGAACTAAGGGCTTGAAATTATGGAGCATGGTATCAGGATAAGACTTTCTATTTCAAACATATATTTATTCTTTTTACTAAATCAGCGAAGAGTGTGGGGAGAAGAGGGGGATGTCACTTTGGAAAACCATATGGTACTTTGATTTCCAAGCCAGAGTTGTGCATACTAAATATTTATAGAATCTAGTGAGATTCTCTTCTTTCTGTTTATCCCTGTCACCCAGAGAAACTCTGGCCAAGCACCAATCAAATATCCAAGAAAGCACGGGGAAGGAAAGAAAACAAATCATCAGTAGGCTTGAAATGAGCAACCTAAACCTGGAAGGAGGCGCTTGGGAAGCACCCCTGATGCATTTGGATTCCAGCGCTCACCACATGTCATGAGTGGTTTTGGAAATTGAGTTCTCAGTCTCTGCAAGGGGTAGGGAAGACATACACACAGTATTTTTGGCTGGACTGAGCAGGGGCATGTGTGGAGCAGCTGCAAAAGCAGACATTTGTCTGCTCTCAGAGACCAGAGGAAGAATAAAATTGCATCTCTCAGCGATGACAGCTAACTTGCTCCTGGAATCTCCTGGGTAAGTTGTGTCCCCCTACCTGTGGCATGCAGGGCTGCTGCATTTATTTTGCTTCAAATAAAAGCAGTGCAGCATCCTTATCACCCTGCGCTTGGGAGAGTAGTTGAAGGAGCTACTGAGGTATATAGAAGATCTCAAATATTTCTTAATAGGAGCTCATCTTCATATCCGAAGTCTAGCCTCAATATAGACATCTTCAAGGTCTTTTTCCTTGGGAGTCTTATTTCCTTCTCTGCACTTACCTACTTTCCTTTTCCTTTTGGTGTGAGAGCTACCAATCTCCAACTACCCTTTCATTCTTCAGAAATAGTAAAAGGATTAAAAAAAGCATAACAAGCCCACAACTCAATACCCAGTATTTTACTATCAGAAGCAGCTTTCACTGTCAATCACCCTCAGCACAGCATTACTTTAGACAGAATCTGGGATGCTGCTGGTGCACTTTCTACACAGATGCTGCTGCTGTACTAAGTATGGTGCAGAGAGGTCATATAAGCACGATGTAGGGTGGAAGTCATCTACTTCTGCATATAGATATTTGTAACTTCAAATTAATAATAAATTTTTGCATAACACAAAAATAACATTAATTTCAGAATCAAATTGAAGCTATCAACCAAAGAAAAGTTCTATCTTCAACAGGAAAAACTCTTTCATTTTCATAAAGATAATTACTTTTTTGTATGAACTTCATAATCAAAAGTTCCTGTCTCTATCACTGAAACAAATATTTACTACAGAAAACATACTTATTGAAGGTTCCCAAAAGCGTAATAATCACACATCTGTTATTCTTCAAATATATATTTTTTAAAACATTTGATATTTACTTAACATATAATAACAGTTGTTAAATCTTTCTTAAGTCTGTTTTGTGGAACCATAATGTAAAGCATTACACGCATAGGAGAAACACCACGAGAACAAATGCACAGAGGGAATCAAAGTCTTGTTAGTAGCTCAGTACTTACTAGTCACATTAGAAATTACAACTCAGAGAAGCATAGTAAGAGGAAGACTGGAAGCCTCCAAACCCTGCAGGACAATGAGTTCTAAGAGGTCCAATGCCATTCATTAACAGTTTTAAAATTATTTCATCATTTATAGGTCAACAAATATGTAAATACAGAATACATTTCTGTGTTCACTACTGAATCTACTAGAAAGGACATAAACCTGATCATCTGGTAGCTCAAATTAGAGAAATTCAGGTGTTTAAAAAAGGCCTTCTTTTGGTTTTAATTTTCTGCAGTGTGGCAGTAATTCCCCAGAGTTGGTGGTGGCTCTTTGCAGGCTCTGCACTGCAAGCCTCACCTCAGCCATCAGCTGGAAAAACTCTACTAAATGCATGTCAGGAGAAGACCAGTTCAGTGACTGAACTGATCCTCTACCCTTTTGAATTTTAACAGGCTTTGTGCATTAAGCTCCCTTTAATTGCCAGAGAAGCCAGGAAACAAGAACAGTCACTGTTAATTTTTTCTAACTATTCCACTTGAGATTTTGAGCGAGCCTTCCAGCAACAGGACACAAGGAAATGGCCTCAAGCTGTGCCAGGGGAGGCTCAAGTTGGACATCAGGAAGAATTTCTTCACTGAAAGGGTGGTGAAGCATTGGAACAAGCTGCCCAGGGAAGCAGTGGAGTCACCATCCCTGGAAGTGTTCAAGAAATGATGGGATGTGGCACTCAATGCTATGATTTAGTTGACAAGGTGATGTTTGCTTGAAGGATGGACTCTGTGACCTTGGGGGTCTTTTCCAACTTTATTGATTCCATGATCCTATGATTTCCACTGGGTCCTGAAGGTGACTGAAAAATCTTAAGCCTTTGAGATGAACAATGCCTTCTGAAACACATTTTTAGTCATGTTTGAAACTAAGTACAAGAGAGCTGACTGCTTTCCAGATGTTTTTATGCATATGTGGGTGCCATCTCAACATGCACCAATAATGAACAATAGTCCACACGTTAGCAGTTGCAAAAAAGTCATCCTATTTACCCATAAATCTACTTGTTTGGCTTACTAAAGATTTTTTTAAAAAAACATTAAGGTGACAGCTTGCTTGACATGAAAGTATCACACATGCTCAGCATTTTAAACCATGTTGCTTATAGCACAGCACAATACAATACAATATTTTTCCTAAATCTCAAAATTGCTCCTTAATCTTCTTCAGAAAATACAGCTGGGCACTGCAGTCTAGATCATCTTGGACAAAGGTGGTGACAACCATAGTATGCTACAATTAGCTTATTTGTAATGTCTCAAAAGACAATCAATAAAATAAAGACCTTCATTTATATCTATCAAACCCACATATACTCCTTTTAATTGAAAAGCTCTTAACTCCTGTCATTTCCTGGATATAAAGCTACTTTACTCGAGCTCCAGCATTTTTAATTTCCCTTGCATTGAAAAGCAGCATCCTCAGCTCACAAATAATGCTTACATAAAAGCCTTGCAGTCAGATCTCTTGGTGCCACAATGGTTTTCAGGATATGAAGACAACAGTAATGTAAACACTCCACTATTGCAGAATAAACACCATGTAGCCACAAAGCAGTGATGACATTACCTGTAAATTATATGGGATTAATTTTCTGCAATGTAAACTGACTGTCTATATCTCCTGTTCCTCAACCCACTCTATAACAGTTTGTTGAGAGCAATTTATATGAATCTTCCAGTTTTAAAGCAAAGATAATTCCTCCTTAGGGCATTACTTAATGTCTCTCCTTTTGTGTATCTAAAAATCTGCTTCCTCCATCCTGAATGAGAATATCCTTGCCCAAACAACACATTTAAATGCTAGTGATATTTCACAGCTGACTCAGGTGTGCCTAAGTCAAAAGCTTGCAGAGAATAGAATTTTAAATAGCCAGACATGCTGCTGCTGCTGCTGCTTCTTTCCCTAGAGTTAATACAAATAACACAAGAACAGCTGTATTGGATCAGAGCTAACATAGATGTAGCCCACTAACCTGTCTCTATTGGTGGCCAAAAAGGGATTCCTACTGAAGAGAATAAGGTTAGGGGAAGGATGTAGTGATACATCCCAGAAATAATCTCTCAGCTTTGAGAGATCTGCAGAGCCGGGATTTCTGCTTCTGTGACTGCAAGTTAAGTGTGATTCCAGCACCTAGGAATTACATATAGCAATGTATTTTCTTTGGAAACTATTCCTTAGGATACAAAAAATACTGAGCTCAAGCAATAACAGACAATATGATATTAAACAAATATTGCTATAAAGGAGTTAACACTGAACTTCACGTGTATGCTATTCATTAATCTTTTAGTCAACCAACATGAGAAGTTGTGGCCCCACAACTTGTGTTATGGGCCAGGCTGGATGGGGCTCTGAACAGCCCATGGCAGGGGGTAGGAACTAGATGATCTTTAAGGTACCTTACAACCCAAGCCATTCTATGTATCTATGATATATTCCTGTCATAAAAAAATCTTGTGCTAAAAATATAGGTAAGATAATGAATATTACTATTTTAAAACCCCCAAATCTTAATTGTTTTATCTGTGTGAAGGACTTCATCTTCCTTTTTTATCCTTGCTGGTTCTCTAAAAACAGCTGGTAAGAGAACATATTTGCTTCTATGACTATGGCAAGCAGAGTACATTCAAATCTTCACCTCATCTGTGCTAACTAATGCACTGCTTCAAATAAAGTTACACCAGGGTGAAAATCAATCTCTCAAGGTGCAGAAGTTCTGTTTGAAAGCCTTCCTACTATTCAAAGTGGAGTGGAAATAACGAGATCTGTATAGTAATCTCTTCTACATATTTGCCTCCTCTCAGACAGGCTTTTCAGCTCTAATTCAGTCTTTTAGGAATTCTCCACTTTTCATGTGGTACATTCATTGCACATACACCTAGAATGGATTCTTCTTCTTGTTTTGAAACATCTCACAAGCTGCAAATTGCCACCACAGAACTTCTAGTGGACTGAGCTAAAAAGACATTGACCCTTTCCATTCTTACTTTCAAAACACAGACACAGAGTATCAATTCATTCTAAAACTTGTCAAAACTTCTTTTTTTCACTCTGAAGGAGATAAACAGCACCAACAGGTGCTAATTTGTAATCTGGGTGATGAAAGAGTCAATAGTTTATTGTAGTGCCCTGCAGACATCTGTGGCATCATGCTGAATGAAATGCTCATCAAGGAACCAAACTGGAGGTAACTTGAGAAAAAAGAAAAAAAGCACAGCCTATTAAAAAAACCCCAAACTTTGCGGACATCAAACTTAGCAACTGAGAGTACTTAATTGTCAATAATATCCAAAACTTCAAGCAGAGAGCAGATTGTTCTGCTTACCATTTGTAGAAGAATAAAGATGACATTGATCATCTGAATCCCTCTTTATTTTACATCAGTCTTTACTTTACATCACTCTTTACTGGACTTGGCCTAGTTTAATGTACAAGACAGACGTGTTTCTGGTATGATGAGCTTGTGGCTAAGTTTGTCTGTAAGAAGTTCTTGCACTTGAGGAATGCTGCATATTGAATTTTCCTCTGATGCTGAATAGCTCTCTGCCAGCTTTTCTCCTCTTTCAACTTCATTTACTTTTGTCAACTCATATGTCAGAGATTAGAAGTTTCATGAAAAAAATGAGTGAGAGCAATATTTTCATTCATAAGACCTCCGGCCAAAAGATGTGTCACATTTTTAAATACTAGCATGCTGTATAGTCATCAGCAAACAACATCATGAGCCAAGTTCATTTGATGAATAAATTGCTTCAGATTGACTGGGGAAAGAGAAGAGGACACAAGCAGAAAAGCTGAACACATATGTGCATGACAGTATATGATTTCCACTCTAAATTTGAGGTCATTGATACATTCAATCAAATAAAATAAATAACTGTGCAAATTTGCCCGTGAAGTTTTTCTTCCTTAACTTTTTGCACTGGTAAGGGAATAAATTTATGGCTTACCTTTCAAAACCAATCTGCCGTAATGTTTTCTCCCATGTCGAACCTGCACAAAGAGAAGAAAAAACAAACACCCTCAGTAAAGAACCCTTTTTGTATGAACACTCTTTTCCTTTCCTTGTAGAGCTAAGATCTTTCTATTAAGGAGATTTTTCCTCCCCTAGAGAAGTACTTGTGAATAACACGTGTTTTCCCCAGAGCGGAGAACTGTTGAGAGAGGCCACCATGGGGTGACATAGCAGTGAGAGGGCTATCAGCCTTTACAACTCCTTTACATGGCAGAGCAGCCAGTCACTGCCAGAGCTCCCTGCAGCTCCAGGGGTGGTCTCCTCTGCTACAGCAACGTGATCTGGAAGCGCTGAGCTGGCATCTCACATCACGCACTCTTCACGTTTCAGCTTTTCATTTTACTGTAGTGTTCGCCTGATTCTTGCTGAAAGCTTTACAGCTCCTTCTGAAATCCAGCCCTTTTATTTCTAAGCAAAAGCACGGAGATGTATTCCTCCTTTATTGTTTAACCCTTCATACCCATACAAACAGTTGCAAAGGACTCTTTTTCAAAATTATCAAGGACTCAGCCCCACAAACTACTCAAATGCACAGACTCATCCAAAGAATTGCATCAAAAAATATTTCTGATGCATTTATTACAGATTTTACCTAGATTTTCTCCAAAATACAACCACCCCCACCACACACACATATATTGCAAGTATTATGGGATCAGGTTTTTTGTAGGATTTTTGATTTTTGCCAGCCTCTTTTTTTCCCCTGCTATTATGAGGTTGTTATAAACACAGGCAACTAAAAGCACAAATATCTCGAGTCATGCAGGTCTACTAGGCAAATATGTAGGAGGACACGAAGCTGGGTCATCATTTGCCCTCTGTTTTTTTACATTTCTGCGGGAAATGCAACAGGACTGCATGCCATGTAAGCAACTACAGTTCTTTCTGAATGATTAATCTGAATATTTCATTGAATTCTCAAAATCAGAGAAGTGACAATAATTCCAGTTGCTGATGCATTCCATCACCTACAGGGAAATATAAATTAGGTACAAAAAGATTCCCTGTGAGGGACATTAAGCAACACTTTTAATTGCCCCCATCCAGTGCAAAGCAGGCAGAGATTTCAGACCCATATCCAGCAAAACACACAGTGGCAAGAGACTTAAAAAGTGAGGTGGAGGAAGCTCTACCTTCACTTTATGGAAAAAAAACCCGACAAAACTCATTTCCAGAATAGCTGAGCAATGCTGATTGTTTGATCAATACCAAGATCTTCTACTGTGGCACCTGTATTTGCCAGAGGTAGGGTGAGACTGCTGCCTGCACAACTGCATGGGTACAAAACCTCTTATCACACTGAGTTCATATTTTATGAAAATAAGTCTTCTAAAGGCATCTCTAATGCAGGACAACAAATACTCACACACATTTATTTCAAATAAATGTGAAAAACAAAAGTGATGTGTAGCGCAATGAGCAATGAACATTTGACTGAGATAAATAAGGACCCACTCCATTAATGTTTTCTATTATAAGTTATTCCCCAAACCCATCACCTTCTGCACACCCCTGGAGTGTAATTGGTTTCACACAGCACCAATGAATCAAGCCATTGTTACAAAGATGACTGTGCCACTCCACAGGTAAGTGCAGGGCAGACACAAGCAATTCTCCATATATTTTATGCAATCCTGCTGGCTTTGGAAGAGCAGCCAAGAGTTTTTGAAGTCTGAAGATTTGAAGAGTGTTGAAAAGAACAAATCTCAACAGCACTTCCTAAAGCAAAGCCCAGTATTGGCATCGTTAGTCAGAGCTTCTATGCCTTCCTGTGTTATGTATAATTGTGTATGAATTTTTCACCTCGTGACTGGCTACACTTCATTTGTATTATATAGAGAGGGTCCTACTGAAGAGAGAGAGAGGAGAAAGAAAGAGAGAGAAGGGAAAAAAAAAAACTATAGAGGAAAGGGAATTGGGTCTCCATTGGTTTGAAATAATCTTTTGGCTGCAGCTGGCCACTAGAATACTCTTTGAAATGCATCTGACTCCTCTGAAGCAAAGCCTGCCAAGAACACAACTAACATTTCATATAAAAAAAATACATCTTTTTTTATGGAGTCTTATTTTAAAATGTTTATGATCTAAACATTCCGTTTTAAGACTTGCCAATTCCATTCACAATAGTATCAACTTCTACACCACACTAAAAGCCAAAAGTAAATACCCTGAGGTAACAGCAACATTAAAAAGAACAGCGCTATTAAAACTCTAGAAAACCTATTATTTGATTTAAACCTTACCCATTGCTTCCAAACACAAAGCGGGATTTAAGTCACGTAATTCTCATTAAAATCAAAAAAGGAGTAATTCAAGAATTAAAGACTTGATCCTGCTCCCAAGCAAATCAATAGGAATTTGGCTATTCAATTCAGTCTTTCTCTCTGCTGGGACTGTGGAAAATATTCACCTGTTGATGTTTAGAATCAATAAGCTACTACACTTGAGTCACTAAATTTAGTTGGCTTCTTTTTGCTTTCTCTTTTTTACCACCATGACAAACATACCATAACTGTTTATAAGAATGCCTTAATCTGGTACCCATGTAATTAAGTTGTTTTGTTTTTTTCCAAATATTTGCTCCAGAGTCCCTGACCATTCTCATTTATTCCAAAAATTCTGTTTCACATTAACAGCTCTAGCTTTAAAATCCTTAAAAAAGATGAAGCATAATGCACTTCCAGAATTTCTGCTCACATTTAACAGGAACAACAGTAACATGCATACCATGCTCACATATGCACTCAATGAAATCCTAGCAAAAGAATGAGAATACAAGAATATGAGATTTAATAAGATAAAAAACATCTTTCTAAAGTGAAAAGTTGCCTTCTTGGAGAGGTAGGCTTTCATTCACGTGGCAGTTTCCGTATTTAGTTTGGTTTGGTTACAACACTCTGCTTACTATGAACTTACTATGAGTGAGAGGACTCACAGACCACTGCTAGGTTGTTCATCTTTACAAAACATGAATTTGTCTTGCTGCTGAAGTGCACTGATGGGCATAGGGAAAACACATAATAACATATTCACAGAATCATGGAACAGCAGGTCAGAAAAGACCTCAAGGATCATCTGGCCCATCCTTTCTTGACAAAAGCATGGCCTAGACAAGATGGCTAAGCACTCTGTCTAGCTGAATCTTAAAAGTGATCAATGGTGGGGAAAAACATTGGCTAAGTGATTTTCATGCTTTCATGGAGGTTGCACAACTATTCAACTTGAGCCACATCGTGCCCTATCTACCACTACGGCGGAGATCTGTGGCTGTTCAGGGAGAAGTCTGGCATGCATTGTAGATGGAACTCGTGCCTCCCATGCCATTCCCATGCACACATGCATGAAGCTCCCTATGGATCCTGTGGTCCCTATGAGTGTGTACAGTGATCACCCACAGCCTGCTGCCTTCTTATTTCTCTGGAGTTAGTGGCTACCTTAAGAACTACATGCCTGTGCCTGACTCTGCTCTTGAGGCTTTCTAACAGTTAGAATAATAATTCTTGCATTCTTTTCTCACTGTGATCTGACATAAGGACCAGAGGGGAAAAATATGGCTTAACTGAAGCAAAAGACACTGTTTGACATTTTTCAATAAGTATTAAGTAAGCCTGTCAGAATTCAAGTATACCATCGGAACAATATGAACATCTCCACAGACTGAAATAGGATAAAATATCTGTTAATTCCATCAATCCACAGTTGAAAAGTTTTTTCTGGAGCCTGTCATTGGGGTATCACAGAGAGTCACCCAGGCTGTCTGAAGGAACAAGCAAGGTACCAAACATACCACAGTCAGCTCATGACTTACATGCAGGTATGACATACATAAACCTCTTATGATACTTCAGAAACGGGCAGATATTCTTGGAATAGTAACTTCCAAGAATAGTGATCTTGGAAGAATAGTAACTTCCAAAAGTAACAGTGATCTTTATCCTAACATCTTGAAGGGAAAGAATTTCTGAAGAACAGCTGAATTAGTAATGACCAGAAAATTCCTATTAATTTCAAAACTTTTATCTTAAACCCATAACACTTACTAGTATTCTCCAAACCACGAAAAAAAAAGAAAAGAGGAAACCCTTTCATATATTCAAGAGATAAAAAACAGTGATACAGAATACTCCAGAAATGGAAAGAAACACTTTGCTAAATCTTTCCATTGCAGGTGCCACTTCTCAACTCTGTTTCTCAAACAACAGAGAACAGGGCAGAAGTTTGCAGAGTCCAGCCCAGCCAGACTACATGGGGACGTCAGTATCTCGAATGCACACCTTAAAGCTCTCAACAACCTGGATGAACACACTGGCTCATCCTGCTAGTTTATTTTTTTTGGTAGAGACACACATACTATATAAACCATTCAGGGGTTTGCAGTTTATTTTCAATGGATTGGGAAACATTGCTCTGCTTTATATTCTCCTTCATCACCTTAGTGCTTACTAACAAGTAACTAACAAGTATTATAATTACTAACAGGCTGAAATGTACAGAATTGCAATTGAGAAAAATTGCCATATTAGGAACATATTTGTTTCAGCAGCTTCGTTTATTATTAACAGTCTTAACAGTTACTTCTTCCTAGTAGCAAGCCTCTATCTTCTTCAAAACAAACAAACAATGTTTATTTCAGAAATCCCTTTTTTTTTTTTGTTTCTTAATAAATATAAAAACACAGGTTTTACGAAACCAAAAAGTAGTTTTAGCTAGAGAAATGCAGGTGGCATAGGAAAAGAATTTTTCTTACTTGCTGCACAGTACCTCAGAGGTACTGTTAAGATTGACTCACCTGTATGTTGGCTATCCAATTGTTAGTTACATGCAACATGACTCTTACAGAAATAATAATGTCTCTCACATGAAGGGCATCAGACAATGCTACCTCAGCATTTAGCGTCTATCTGTCTATTTTGAGAAATAAATGTCTCTTAGACTTCCTCTTCCCCTGATTCAAATAACTTAGGCTATATCCTGCACTAATCACTTTGTAACTTTATCTCCAGTCTATCATCTGGGATAATAACACTTTCTTTTAACATGGTCTCCTGGTATGGAGAGATCTTCAAGTGCACTGACTGGATTCTGTTCACATGGAACTTAAGGGCAGCCCAAGGACACAACTGCCTTGTTTTTCTGTCTGTGTGACCACGGCAGAGCTAATCCACAGCAAACTCCACCCAAAACATATCAAAGCATGGCAGTCAAGGACTCTGCACCAAATGCTTCACCCCTGTCACACTGTGCTGCTTGCTGAGACAGACACAGCTCACTTCACCACTCCCTGTGCCCATCCTGGAGTGTTCCCAAAAAAGCTTCCCAGTTACAGTCACCCTGAGGGCAGGTCAGGGTGCTCACTCTTAAGATTGTTTTCTGGGCTGCATCCTATCCACTGCAGTGAGCAGTATCCTTCCCAATGCTCTGATGTACAAATAGAGCAGGACTGGATGCTCAGCACTGTCACACTCCCTATAAAACCCCAGGGACCCAAACGTGTAAGGCACAACAGCAGATTATTTCATTTGTAAAGCAACTCCTCAAGGAGAAGGAATAAGGGAAAATCTGGGATGTTATGATTTGCTGTGCATGCTGAACAGACTAAAACCACCAGTAAAATAGAAGCTTAGGGCCAGTGGTCCAGGATTCTGTCTAGATGAAGAAAGTGATTGCTGACTACATACCAGGAAAGAGTCATATCAAGAAAAAAGATCAGATGTTGCAAGTCTTTACTTGCCTTCCACTCATACCAGCTTTCAACAGATTTTTTACTGAATAAAGAGAACAAGTTTGATCCCTCCACAATAATGTCATGGGAAAGATTTACTGTGTATTTTCTCCTCTGAGGAAAATAATACATTACTATAGTGAGATACAAAAATTGCTTTCCAATGAAAAAGGAATCTTGACTCATTCTATGTTAACCGGAAAAATAATCATCATCAAAAATGCTAGTTCTCCTCTAAGGAGATGTTAATGAGTGGGAACTTTTACTAATAAAATGAGCTGAGGAGGAATATAGAACAAAGTGCAATAGCACTAACACTACGTTTGTGCATGTGCACACATATGCATATTGCTTTAAAGGGAGTATTAAGAAGACAAGGCTATGGTAAAGTGATTAGCAGCTGTATGTGAACAAAGAGTCACCTCTTCCAGCCTGTGGCTGCCCTGGGAGCTCTGGGCATCAAGAAGTGTCAGCAGAGCTCTCACAGATAAGTGGAGACCCTAAAAGCAGCTGCTTCACAGGCCAAGATTTTTTCTTTATCTTGATTAGTGCTTAGAAATGGGTGGGTGGTTGGAGGAGCATTGTTGTTTTTTTTATTTTGGCCATTTAACCTAAGATAGGCAACACCATGTGAAACACCTCTTAGTGCACCTGGGACAGAATAGATCCAGCATCTTGCTGGAGGCAGGGGCAGATTCCAGCTTACTTTGTGTGATGGTAAAACCAGTGTCTCTGAACCTGATGCAAAGTCTACACAAATAACTGAAGAGTTAATGTTAATGCATTGAGTTAATGTGCTTTGATAGTTTGCTGAAATAAATAGCAATGAGGAACAGAAAAAAAAATCAATTTTTATACATGAAGATGACCTACTAATTAAATAGCAAGTTAAGAGATGTGTGGAAAAAATAATGTCTTGGACAAAGAAAATGTGGGAAAGTACTTCCTGCGTTTGTTCTTCCAAGACAGATTTTTTTTTAAAGTGATACAGAGGTAATAAAACTAATTTAAATTGGCTGAATTGCTTCACATATTTTTTTTAATCAGCTTTTCCATAAGGATGAGAGGTTCCATAATTTTTGTAAGAATCATTACTTATTTTATCTGCTTAGATATACTATATCAGAAACACTTACAGGCATTCTTCCCCCGCAACACACACAGGCTTAAAACCACTCTTATTTTAACCTCATTTAATTTCAAATTTATTTTCTCAATGAGGCAGCAAAGCTGCAAAACCCAAAGCACTAGAATATCCTCGGGGAATGTATTCCAGATGAAATCTGAGACAGCTAGCTAATGGAAAGGGCTTTTTTACTTTTGTTTAATATTTTATTTATCTATTTGTTTGCTGTAGTGGTTGGTTAGTGGGTTTACCCAAATTTCCAAAGATACAGATTTTAATTAATTTTGCTATCTTTTGCTTTTCTTTTTGAAATAGAACTGCTCCCCTTTCCCCATCACTGCAGACCACTTAAAAAATGGATGAGGAAAAGGAAACGACGTGCAGAGCAGAACATTGTAGGTTAGCAACACAGAATCCCGCGAAGGGAATAAAGGGCAACTAATCAGATGGTCCTTAGATATGGTCAATCTCTTATTCTTTTTTACAGCACAAAACAGTGTCAGGGCTCTGGGGAGCAGCCTCGAAGGAAGGCTACTTTTCCTGCTGTTGCCATGGGGGATGTCAACCTTAAGTCAGAGAGTCACAGAGTTTAAGAGCATCAAAGTTAACTCCAGACCTTCTGAAAAGGACAAATAATAATTTAATGAGTCTTTTTTCAAGTATGGAAGATTAGCTTTGCTTTCAATTTCAAAGTAAAAGAAAACTTGTATTAAGTTTTATTTTTCATAAGCCTGAAGAAAATGAGATTTTTCTCCATGTTATTGGCAGAGAAATTCTTGTCTCCTATCCCAAGTAACACTGCTCTTTCTGCTAAAGAGTATCTTAGAGGCAAGGTTTTACCTCCAGAGTGTAAGTGACAGGCATCCTTCCAACTTCTAGAGCTACCATCTGCTTAGTTTCATTGTAACATAATATACTGTTATGAATAATAATGTCGACCTATTTTCCTGCATGTTGAATGTGCGCAGAGTGCCAGCGCCAGGAATTTGCTTTTCATTGTCTCATTTTCTCTTTTTGTCTCACCTGAAGCAGGGGAGGTGGGCAAGTGATTCTTCATGGATTTTTCAGCTTAGACACATGGGAAGGGGAAAATAAACAACAAGTGTGTCTGCAGTAGCACACCCATATACAAGAATTTATGGATGAGATAAATCAGAATAGGAAACTAGGAAATCTTGCACAAAAACAGGAGGGACATTATGATAACAAAACACAGCATTTCAGTGGTGGAATCTTTGACTCCACTAACTTTCTCCACACCATGTAAACCATGCTTTTCTCTAAAATTGCTTTCTGTTTTAAATTTTTTTCTCTAAAGCTACTAAAGAAGAACTTCATTCACATTATTACCCTCAAAGATTAAGGAACCTTTGTATGACGAAGTATGATGAAGACAGCAATTTGTTGTTAGGCATACAGTCCTGCCCACATTCACAGCTTTCAGAAAAACAAAAATCCAAAACCAAAACCCACCCAAAAAATTGTTTCAGTGACTAACATGACACAAAGATCTGAACTGCTGTGTGAAGGATGATATCCAGAATAAACTTCAGAAAACAGGCTGGAGATGTGTACAAACTTAGCACATCACCTTCCACAGAAGCAGAAGGAAGCACTTTCAAACCCTCCTTCTGTCTGCACAACATTAAGAGAAGGCAGCAGTGACTGCATCAGGCAGCAAGACATTCAGGGTGTGAAAGCTGGCTCACTCCCTGAGATTCCTTCAGAGAAGAAATCTGGATGCAGAAGGATGTGCTCCTCTGGGCAGTCATGTGAAGCAGGCACACAGACTCAAACAACCAGGATAGGGCAACAATAGCAACAGATGTTCTTTTTCCTCCCTAGAAATAGAAGATGCCTCATCTAGTTCAGCTGACAAGTGTAAACATGTAAGCACTGAACAAAGGGTTTCTTTTGGTTTAATTTTCTTTCTCTTTGCAGAGCTTACAATTCTGCAATTTTCACAAAGCTCTAGTCTGTGAGGTCAGAAAGGGCAAAGCTTTTCTGCCCTCCAGCTCCCATTCCTCTCATTCAAGACACAGCTGACCGTGTAGCTATAAGGCTGCTCATGGAAAACATAAAAAGGCAAAAGAACTGGGGAAAACGGAAGGCAGTGAGGTACCAGGCACAGAAATCAGCCCACTTCTTTGCTTCCAGACATCAGTGTTTTTAAAACACTGCTGCCACTCACTGGGAGAGGAGCCCCTACCGGCAAGGGGGTGGTTAGGAGGAATTTGGGCAACTAAAACTGGTGAGACACACCAACAGCACAGAGACCCCTAGCCACCCACAACCTCTCCTTTCCAACTCACAAACACACAAATTTCAGCAGCCCCTGCCAAGCCAGGAGAGACAGGAGTCATGCACTTTGCCTACACACCTGGAACATCTGCTGGATGTTCTCCTGCACACCTAGAACATCTGCTGGATTTCACTGCTTCTGGCAGGGAACAAGAGCCACAGGTAATCTGATCTGTGCTTTGCTAATGACCTGTGGAATAGCACCAGGAAAGCCACTAGAAGCACCCAGAGAGGTTTCATAAGGATCCAGAGCTACGTGATTGTTTTTAGTTTCATCTGTAACAGACTACAGGATTACATTCAGTGTACTAGGAGATCATTTCCCAACACTTAATTAGTATGCCACAAACAGCATGAGCACTACCAACAAATTAAAGAAATCACTGGGTTGTCTAATAATTTCCATTTTTAAAAGCACTCCATGCTTTTTATCTGTGTGCTTTAAACAGTTTACAAATAGTTTGCTCTTTCTACAGTTACAGGCTTAATTAGGGGTATTAGAAGTAATTTCTCCCCATTTAGTTTTCTTGGCTAAGTCTAAGCCAAAAAAATCAGTAAAAGCACTTAAACTTTTGTGATTTCCACATGCTATTAGATGATAAGAGTATTCTCACACTTACTTCAAGTGTGGTTATTTTGTCCTCACTGGAATGTGTTTTGAGTGCCTCATTAGGGTATTAAGAGAGTCATACCTTTTGAGTAAATACTGAAGAGAATGATGAGCAGTAATAATTTTCTACTCAGCAGGGATTTTCATGTACAGAAATCATGGGCAGTTTATATGTGTGACTCTCAAATGCATTCTTAAATCGTGTGTTTTATTTATTCACGTGCTGCTTCATTAGAAGTGATATTACATCAGGCCTAATAGGAAAAGGACAAACACTTTGTTTGCTTCTTTTCAAAGATACGTGGCCAACAACAGCAACACTTCAAAGCCACCATGAACTGGCAAGTTTTTCCAGTCCAGGCAGGTCTGAAGAACTGGAAGGTCCCACAGTGGGATTAGTATATCAAGTGATGGAACACAGGTGCAGTATTAGAGAATAAGCAGTTTATAAAGCATCTCCAAGGATGTACTAAAAACCTGATTGGAAACACTCTTGTTCTGCTCAAAATAACACACAACAAAAATGCTGCAGCTCAAGACAACTTGTCTAAAGGATATCTGTCCAGTTTCTAAAACTGTCTCACCCTAAACTTTTCTCTGCATCAATTTTAGAAAACAATACCCAGAAAATACCATTCTGGGCATCTTGGCAGTATTTTCCACAAAGCATAAAGGCTATTAAAATTTGTCTTTGCCAGCACTGAGTATTTTTTATGTGATTGTAAATGTGAGCTATTCACAGCAGTGGGGGACACTGTACCTGTGCATAGTGAAACAAAAGGAAAGACACACAGGACAGAAAAAAACCCATTTGATAAGAAAATGGGCTGGAAAGTACAAAAGAGATAGATCTCTAACCAAGAACAAGTCCTACATAAGAATATTGACTTCTGTTGAAAAGAGATGTGAATGTAAATGTTTGCATTAAATCTAAACTTAATTTAGATCTAAATTAATCTAACGTTCAGTAAATCACCCTTTATCTGGAGTGACTTCTTTGAAGACACTTTACATGAGAAAAAAAATTCACAGTCTAAAACCTGCATACCACTCTTTCTAACTACCAGTCTAGAAAGGAAAATCAGTGGTGGCAATAATAAAAAATAATAAAAAAATCAACCCTTTGGTACATTTCTTTTGTACAGCCAGTGAATGTAAAGTAGTAAGACTTCAACAGGAGTCTTGGTAATATTTCATCAAGCTTTAAAAATTATATTTCAAGGGTGGATTACCTCAAGTTTTTATACCTTTGATATCATCACATAGGATATGTGCATAGGACAGAATGACAAAATGATGCCCAAGTGGTTGTGCTTATGGGGGAAGGGAGCTCCAGAGAAAAGGGCAGAGAGCTCCATGTACTATTAACAAAGCACAGGGACATGCCAGAGGGACTCACTTCACAAGGATGCTGCAATTGCTGGTGCTTGCAGATGTTTGTCCTATAACATGTGGTCTCTAAAATCAGGCTGCAAAGCAGATGTTACTGAAACACAGTGATGATCTCATACCTCCCTCCATCTCAGAGAAAACCTGACAAGTTATAACATTAGGCACATCTATCCATAGCTAAAAATGCACCCACTGGCACATCAGTGGAGGTTTGGCAATGAAAATTGTACCACTGAGGCAAACACTTAGAAAATTGAAACTACAGGAAGTACATGGAACAAAGCAGATCTGGAACATGTAATCCCTTCAGAAGATTCAGAAATCTGTGACCTTACAAGGACCAACCTTCAAAAATCTGTACAGATTTTGCTTTTTAAGTGTCAATTTTACAGTAATGTCACTCATTCTTAACAAAATAGCAACATACAATAAAGGGGTCAGTGGATGGCTTAGCAAATATTCAATATATCAAAACTCCCAAGCTACTGGTCAGACTAGAAAAGTTGCAAGCAAAAGCAAATACTACTTGACAGATATTGGAGGTCTTTGTGAAACACTCCCTGACTGCTGTCAAATCTTTCTAAATGTTATTTTATTATGAACTGTGTACACCAGAAAAGGCACCCAAAAAAGCAGTGATTGTCACTGCCTGATCTAACAGGATCAATTTTATGATCCAAACATTTGGGCTTCATACAAGGGGAAATCTGACTCATCATGAACCTGACTTGAAGCACTAGACAAGCCAAAAACTCAAAAAAAGTCAAAATTTCTGAGGAAATCAAGGGACTGTTTGGTCCAAAAAAACTCCAAAAAGGTCAGCCCCAACACCCAGTATTCATTGCAGTTGTGGAAGAGGAGCTATATTCAAACTGTTCAAGAACTTTACGTCTGTCTCAAGTTGTAAAAACTGGCCGCACTCTAGTTTAAAGGGAAAAAAAAATACCCAAACAAAAAACCAGCCAAACAAACCCCTTAAAAACCACTTATGTACAAAAAAAGAGAAGAAGCAACCTTACAGGTTGTTAATCTGACTTATTTTCTCATCTGGCATTGGTTTCACATTACTTGAGATTTTAAAGCAATTTCTAGCTTTAAGTAAATACTTCTCAAGTCAAAATTATGTACAGAATTAAGGATTAGTTCACGAGAGAGATTTTGGACTTTGAGTAGACTTTTTCCCATTAGTGCCTCATAACGCAGCAACTGTTGAATTAGTAATGCATTTGTCAAACCTAGTAAGCAATTACAGTTAAGACATATAAAACAAATTACTACTCCATTTCAGCATGTGAATAGCAAAAGTTTGGCATGAGGTTCTAATTATCTACTTAACGTGAGTCATGCCAAAACCAGTGGGACAAATTGTATCTTAACTCCTCATGTGACCCCACTGAATCCAGCTTCCCTGCATCACAGCACCAGCCTGAAAAGTGGAGTGTCCAGCGGGACTTGTCTGGGTGCAGCAGCAAGCCTGGGGGCACCAAAAGTCAAAGATGAGA
Organism: Lichenostomus cassidix; assembly: GCF_008360975.1. Lineage (NCBI taxonomy): Eukaryota > Metazoa > Chordata > Aves > Passeriformes > Meliphagidae > Lichenostomus > Lichenostomus cassidix. The sequence continues at coordinate 99,839,668 of NC_139482.1, read as the reverse complement.
ACAAATGCAACAAGCCAGCTCAAGTGATTCCTCTGAGGGGGTCAAACCTCTACCAGGAATAATTAATGGCTTCTTTTCTACAGCACAGTGAAGAAATAAATACTTACACTACGTCAAAAATAAGGGCCTGGGCTCTGTACAGAAAAACCTGGCACAAACAAGCGACTTTTGGTTGATAGGTTTTCGTACATGAACTATGGACCCTGAAAGATGCTAGACAGCCCGACCTCCTACTAGCTCTCTTTTGGCAGTGAAATAGAGACAGGCTGACACTGGAGATCAGGTTTTTTCAAAAATCCTGTTAAATAATTCAGGGCTTTATCTCTTGCACAGCTGCTCTTAGCAGTTTCCTTGGAGTGATGTGGGAGCTGTGAGCAGAATTATCTCTTAGCTTTGAGAGCTGCATGTAACTTCCTATTACATTGTATGCTGAAAAGTATGCATTAAACCAATACAGATACTGAATTTCACAGGAGACAATGAAAAATTAAAAGTATTAAAAGGAAAATAAAGAGTTGCTTTAATGTGTTGCCATCTCACATGTCAAAGGGAAGCCAAAAAACAAATTCTGCACTTTGATTTACGAGCCAGCTCACCAGAGATCTGAACTGTTGCTCTTAAGATACCTCACATTTTGTGCATTCCTATGCCAAGGACTCAATTCTCTCAATTTTCTTTCTAAATTCAAGGACAATGTCTTTCCTGGGGGATTTGCTGGCACCAGTACTGTCTAAGGGCCAGGAAACGGCAGAATCCAGCTGAGCTGAGGGTTGTGTAAAAACACAGAAGTACACAGTGATTGCCTTGAAAAATCTGCAGTCCAGACAGGATACAAAAGCTGGAGGAAATGCTAAAATTCAGGATATCAGGAAAGGCTAAGAGAAAAGTAGCCTCTAGGCTATATTGAGCTGGGACACAACACTGAATCGTGATGCTCAGTAAAGTGCTTTTGCAGATTCTCATCTTTCCTCAGGTGGGAGGAAGTTTCTCTTTCGGTAGCTCATAAGGGACAGAGACAATGTCCTCCTGTATCAGGCCAAACAAACACTCACATTTCTCAAATCCTCTCTCTTATTCATTCCTCTTTGAAGCTGGCCTAACAAAATGGCTGTGGATGATGGCTGTGTCCTGGAGAAGCTCCTCCAGGAGCTCAAATCTTGTCTAAAGTGAGAAAATTAACAAATAATGACTTTTTGATTTACTGCAAATCACATCTCTCCCTCTCTCAATGCTATTTCCCCCATTAGCTCACTGAAGAAGATAATTTTTTTTTACTGCTGTTTCCAAGTGCCTTGAAACCTGACATTTAGAACCTCTGCGTACACCTAAAACACTGGAAGTGTCTGAGAGCCTTTGGAGTGAGCCACTGGGAGAAGAGTGGATTTGTCAAGCAGTGGCATCAGAACTATAAGACTATGAGATTAACATCTTTTTACTTATTTTATTTTCAAGAGATTCTTTCAGTGTCAACAGAAAGGAACCACAAAATACTCAGGTTAAATGTTTGCATGACAAACAAGCTAGCAATAGCATTTGCACTTCTGCAAGAAGTGTTAATGTTGGGGGGCTTCCTGCTGATCTCAGGCAGCAGGAACCAGGAATTCTAGGTAGAAATACAAGCAAAGGGAGAAAAGTAACGTATCCCATTACTGCAACAAGCCAAAGGATGAGGGAGGGTCTACACAGGATACATTTGGCACTGCAAGAGGAAATGCACTTCAGAAGAAACCCAAATGCAGCATGTGAAGATAAGTGAACACAGATGCAGCTAATGAATGTCACCTCCATGGAGGTTGCCCTGTGTTTGGCCAACAAATAAAGCAAGTGGCCAGCTTAGAAAATTACATGAAATTATAAGTAGCGATAATGGTACAATATTACACAAAAGGAAATGATTTTACAGACAGAGAAGGAAATGGATCCTGATATACTCTGTATACTCTTACATCTGTCACTGCACTGCCTACAGTGAATGAACACGGATGTGGAAAACACTCCCCTGTCAAGGTTTGTACTCAATAAAAGCTAAATGAGCTGAGAAAGGCCAATCAGCTGCCTTTACTGAGGAACTGGAAAATGACCCTGGTGAAAAAGGAAGCTCCTGCTTAGGAACGAGCAGAATGTACATCAGAAGCATATTAGATGCACAGCTGAGAACATCTGCAGATAGATGCATATTTCAGATAAAATTCTATAATGTTTATTCAAGCCATTAAATTTTTACATTATTGGTGCCTTGCTACTTGATTTTTTTATGTATCATTGTAAGTCTTTTGGAGTCTTACTTCCTAGTAGACTTGTGCACAGGTGAAATACTTATACTTTCTACTAGAAAACAACCACTGAGCAAGAAAGAGAATGAGGACATAGTAAATGGAAGAGGAGGTCTCCAAGAAGGCCCCTGAGATAGCTCTATGAAATCTGCTCCTGCAGGGGCCAACAGAAGCATTAGGATAAGAAAACAGGTTAGAAAGTATATCACTGGCACATTAACCTTGTTTTAGTAAGAAATAAACACTCACATGCAGAAAAGTGTCCTACCAAGGGCTGGCAGGTAAGATATGCTCAAGGCTAGGTTGTTGGTAGACCAAAATATGAAAAAGCTGTCTATGCAAGGAAACTTGAAAACCATTTTTTGTACCCCAGCAACTGCTCAATCTCTGGTGCACCAAGGAGCTTTAACTCTGCATGGTCAAAGCACATCAACCTTGAATTGAATGTGTTCTTCCAGCACTTGGACATATCTGCATAGCCATGATGATATTTGCTGACAAAATTCAGTCTAAATTATTATGAGTTGGGGTAATTACATAAGACCAGAGATCACACCTGATCCTAGTTCTTATTTATGTCATTTGCATAAGAGGATATTAGACTTTTGCATTTGAACACATTTTCAGTTGTCATTCTAACTGCTAAAAGAAACCTTCCAATAATTATTTCAGTAAATTATTTGATGAGAGATTTTGATCTCATCTTCATATTTCCACAGAGGTTACAGTGTTTTAGAACTTCCATACAGGAACTGTAGATATCAATAAAGGCCTGATAGCAAGGAAGTTGAATTGTTGCAAACTCCAAGAACAAGAATTATAAATGGTATATCTTGACTGTCAATGTTTTAACAGAAAAGTGACATTATATTACCAAGACAGAGCAACAGCAGAGACAGACCAGTCACAGGGGTCTCCCAAAATAGCAAAGGGTAGATGGAGCCACACAAATGCTTCTAACATAAGGTACTTTCAGTGTGTTTTTTTTAATACTGAAGTTTAAAATATTGAAGTTTAAAACTTTCAATACTGAAGTTTAAAATGGAGGCATCACGCGAGATACTATCACACCAATTGAAACAAATTTCCAGGTGAAATACATGTGAATATATGAAAACATATGAAATATATGTGAATATATGTAAACATGTGTGAATTCTGTTCATTTCAAAGCCATGGTTATTTGACTCTACACAAAGAAGCACAAGGTTCCCAGTTAAAGAGATCTTTCAAAGCCTAGCCTAACACTGGGATATATCCAGAAAGATTATGACCTAACTATCAACATCCTGGACTAAGAATTTTAAACCAAAAAAAAAAAGCTACTCGCATTGTTATTTATGCTGAGATACTACCTAACTTTTTTTCCATTTCTGAGTTCCAAAATATACTAATCTTCTTCATATGAATACATTATATATTTCATTTTAACAGCTTTCATATACAACCTCCAACTGAGGAAGGAATAATGAGCAAACACATGTTAGGATAAAGTATCTAAAGAGCAGAGTGCTCCTGATGGGTTTGATTTACATCTGAATGGATTTAGCATCAGCCTTTGGAAATTGCAGAGTCTACATTCCCCCCTCCAAACTCAAATTTTTCAGCTCATAAACCTTTTTGAGATTTATAACAGCTTGCTGAGCAGTGTCTTCTGCATCCCATATGCTAGGGGGATGGGTTTTACTAATATTAATAGAAAATTACAGAGCCAAATTTTGTGATCATTGACCCAAATGTAGAGGAGACTACCTCAAAATCAAATACAGCCAAAAAAAGGTACAACTCCAAGGTGAAAGTAGCTATTTGTACCACAAACAGTAACATAAACAAAAAAAACCCTCTATAAACATGAGATCACTTTGGCAGTGGTCCTAACTTAGAAAAGAGAACACGACAGTGAAAGTTTTAGAGATGAATGCAGTCACTGTGTGACATGTAGAAGACAGAGAGGGAAGGGAAGCAAAGCAAGTGAGAAATATTTATCCCATTTCCCATAGTCTGGTAGGTTTTAATTTTATCTTAAATATCAAGATCCTATTGACATATCTTAGGAGACCTAGCATAATGTCATGCAGACCTCATATTTACCCTTTATTCTCAGAACTCCATCCTATACCTTTTCCCAAGCAAGAACAGGAAGCAAGGTTTTGTGATTGCTTTTGCTAGATGCTCCTTGCACAACACAAGCAGACACTCAGCTGAGCCTTGCGTCCCTCTCCCCAGAACAGGTTAACAATGCCCCTTCTACCTGCTCATGTAAAAGAGAGCTGCTGTTACACACATAAATGATTAAGAAAGGAAAAAAAAGGAAAAATTTAATGTATTTAGGAAATGGGGAGTTACCAACAGTAGGCAGTTCTCTCTCACTAACCCAGCACTAATGCTACCTCATTGCTGTTGTAGCACCAACAATGATATATGCAGCATCACTTTTATGACTTCCAGAACATGTCAATCAGTGCTAATGAAATGTTTATTTAAAATTAAGTATTCTTTACATGAATTAATACCCTTGTAAAGTGTAAATATTTAATGGTATTTACATTAACTGTATTACTGTACAACAAAATCTAACTCTTGCAAAAAGGAATAAAATAAGTCAATTTTACGTTGTTGGCACTCGGTATTTCCAAAATAAAAAAACTGATATTTCAACCAAGTTTTGAGAAGCCTCTGAAATCAAGAGCTGCCACTACCTAAAAAATAAAATCTTCTGCTTTTCTCTGAGAAAATTACATAGCAAAACACAGAAGCTGATTTTTGCTTCTGACTAAATACATCAGCCAGCAATAAAATACAATATTTATTGTCAACTCCTGCAGCTGCTGTTATGGAACCTTTCACTCTTTACTATAGGTAAAGAAAAATAAAACTGTGACAGGAACACAACTGTGAACTATGAAGGGAAATGTGATATCATTTTCTTATTGTTTTCCAGAATGACATAGGATAGATATGGAAACCTATCTTTGACTTTTTCCAGATGTTCATGGAACCGTATCTGCATTCCAGGTTTGTTTTATGTGGATATGCATTCTGTGAACTTTCTTGCTCAGGCTTTTCCTTTTTATCATATATGAGAGAATTCTGACAATGTTTCAGTGAGGATATGAAAAGTCATAAAAACAATTTCAAAAATCATGTTTCATAGGTGTTGTGTAATCTAACTTGTGGAAAGGCTGTTGGGAGAACAAGATTGTAATGAACATGTGGTCTTTCACTCTCAAGGCAATGCATTTGCATGAGCTGAAATTTATTTTGGTTAGAAGCCTTCATAAAATTATGATATGATGAGAGCACCATAGCAGAAGAGGGGTCCAGTCCTGCATGGCTGTAGAACTGCTACCCTGGGCAGAACCATGGCTCACATATACTTACTTGCCAGCAAGACAAACCTGATCTCTCCCAATGCCTAAAAGTCTTCATTTAAAAGCTGCATAAAATTATTATTCTTAATGACACTTAGAAGTAGTACTGGAAATTGAAGGTTTTATTTAATTCAGGGCTATGGCTAAAAAATTATATGTTGAGTTCCTACCCCAAATGTTGTCCAGGCAACACCATCTATGTCTTTCTGCTGACCTTCTAAGACCCCCTGGCTCTTTTTTTTTTTTTTTTTTTCCTTTGTTAGATCTCAAAGTATTATGTCACCCGTAATCTTGCCTGGTCTGTGCATATTTTGAAGCCCCCAACTTGGAGTTAGAGAAGTTGAGCTTCTATGCTATTGACCACTAGAGCGCTCCTTGCTTCCTCATTGGTACTTACAGCTTTCTAAACTTTGGAAAATTTAACAGAATTTTGTAATTGAAAAAATGGTGCTGAAATGTCATCTTCCCCCACTTAGCAAGGCTGTCTAATTGGGTAATTCAATCAGCCTGACTACTGAAATTGCACAGGTTGCTGTGCAGTACTCAAACTTAATAATCACAAAAAAATCCTGCTGTAATGAATGAGGCCCCTCAAGATGAAAATGTGCATGTGTGTTTATATAAACAGAGAGAAACTGAGCACAATCTGATAGCAGTTTAAAAGGCATCTCTTGTCCCCTTCACACGGCACTGGTTGTTTGTGTTTCTGCCAATCTTGTACTTTATTCTTAGTCAAACATAAAACATCAGATAGCCAAGAAAAAGGATAACTATGTAAATATTCATTTCTGAAATAATGAGAACTAGGAGACCAATAAGTTTTACCAAGTTGGAATAGCTGCCAGCACAACAGCATCAGCTCCAATTATTTTTCATTCTTGCCATGTTTGTCTGGGATATCACAAATTCATGGAATCCATAAGGCTAGAAAAGACCTCTAAGGTTACCAAGTTCAACCATCAACCCAGCACTACCACCATATTCACCACTAAACCCTATCTCAAGTGTCATATACACAAGCTTTTTTTTTAACTCTTCCAGGGATGGCGCTTATAAGATTTTCACCAGTATGTCTTTGCAATTCCCCAAGTTCCACACTGCAGCTGTATTTAATTACCCCTAGACCACCACACATTCCAGGTGTATGTAAGATTTTTTGGGATTAAAATCTAGTTTGGCTCCTAAAGTAAGGACTGTATTTTCAAAACCTACAGTAATTTGCTAGACTCTACAATGGAGCCTATTCTGGGTGTAATTCAAGGCTTTCAACATGTCTACAGTGAAGGCAAGAATGCGAGTTCTCTCATGAAATATTACATTATTTGCAGACAAACTTGTGGGGTCTAGAAAACACAGGAATTTCCTGGAACCTGCTATGCAGCCAACTGTGGCATCACCAGCAAACCACATGGACACAATCCCATGACGAGGTCAAACTCTGCTGGCTCTAAAGGATGAGTTAAAAATCATCCTTTTGCATTTCAACTTTCTAAATTTGTGTGCCAAAAAGAATGTGTGCCACCATGAAAAACAGCTTGCTATAAATTTGTTGACCATAGTGACTGTAGGTAAGGTGATGGATGAACAAAAGAGCATAAAATGCTAGCAGTTCTTATCACTGTGTCCTTTGTGTTGGAGGGTGGCTATCTTCTTTTAAAATGTAGGCCTATATACTTGAATATTCAAGTATATTCAATTATACAGGTATTAATTACTTATTATTGTACTCTGAACTACATTACCCCTGATTTCCTTCAAAAACTACTTCTATTCACTGTTCTACACCCCAAAAATCTTGGTAAAGCTTTTGACAGCCACTGGCTGCTGTGCATGCTTTTCACTGTTTCACACTAGTTCAGTGTGAAAACTGTGTTAAACTTGTTTTTAGTTTTAAAATCTGCATTTGATGATATCTGATGACAGCTTAAAAACAAATTAATTCTCTTAATCACTTTGTATGATACTGTGTTCTTGTCTCGCTATGTCTAGACACATAAAAACAGGATTACAGTTTTTTCATGAAATATTTTTCATTCACAACACCTTTCACTGATGCCATTGAAAATCTTTCTGGGTTTAGTCTGGTTGAAGACTATAACATCTCTGAAATTCAGTTTCTTGATTGCTTTAAACAAATTCCCAAAGAAATGTAGTATGATAAAATTCAGCAGTAAACATAGTGTATATGTATCCATATATGTCTATGTTTCAGACCTAGATATCAGGAAAACTGCAAGAGTTGAAATGAAACAAAAGCAGGATGTTTATGACTTTGGAAATCAAGTCTACCCTTCAAAACTCAGAGTTCTCCTTCTTCCAAAGATCCAAAGATTCCAAAGGATACTTTTTCACCCTTTGTGAGTGTTATGGGATTGCTCTTAATTATTTTTCTCTGTGTTAAGAGTAAGCAAGACAGATGTACTGCACATGGTTGATACAAAAGGTGTAAAGTACAGCATTTTCTGGCATCCTGTGTGGTTACTGATTTAGACTCGTATATCTGGCAGAACTTGGAGGGAATTTTAAGACAGATTTTCCATTTGGAAGTAAACTCAAAGCATGCAAGTTCAGATTGTATTTGACCCAGGTTTAGGACTATGTTCTAACACACTGATGCAGGAGAGCCCACCAAAGCATTTCAAGTCCAACCCCATGAAGAAAACATGTTTTTCCTGATGGCTCCAAGCCCTATTTATGTGAGCAACGCCTTTTGCTTTGTTTTACAGAGTGATTTGTTTTACGTCACAGATTCCATGAAGGGCTCAGTAAACTCAGCCCTTTCAATTCCAGGTTAACCTTGACCCAAGACCTCATTTTTGTCCAGAGCAGCCTCCAGCCTACACTGCCCAGGGAAGCCCACCCACTGGGATGCTGCACTGCCAGGGATGGCCTGTCAGAGCTCCCACCCCCAGACACAACACCTCACCTGTCCTTGCAGCTGAGAAGCCCAACCAGTGGTCCAGCCGTGGCAGAGTAGCTGCAGTGAGCATCTGTCATCATCTCATCAAATCTGCTGTTTGCTTCCCAGCTGAGACAGAGGTCAGGCTGCTGATGTAAATCAGCAAGAGGTGCAGATGCACTGAGCCCAAGGGCTCTGACCCAGGGACAAACCTCTCTCAAATTTGCAATGTGGGTACAAGCACAGGCAAAAGCATCACACTAACGAATCAGATTTTCTAAATATGTTCAACGTGATTACGTGATGAAGAGCAATCCATAATGATGTAAACAGCCAAACAGAAGAGACAGGTCCTCAGAAATAAAGTGAAATATTTATTCTCAATGGAAAGTATTTGTCTAAACATTGTCCAACACACAAATATATGGTTTCCTACTCCTGAATAGTAATTCTACAGTAAGACTCCCCAGTAAAACATTTACGTTACAGTGATTTGAATTATCAACAAGGGAACATTTCAACATGCTGCTCTACACCAGCCCAGAGGTGATGGTTGCTAAAGCACTGTAGTTCTGTCCTTACATACCCCATTCTGCTACAGCAAAACACTGTCAATGAGCCACGATAACCTGAGGTCATAGTTAAAGGGTTTGACCTGTAGACAAGATTTTTCACTACAACCATGTGAGCAGCCTGTTTCTGATTTTGCTGGTTTTCAAAAACTTTTCACAATATGGAAAACAGGTTTTGCAGTAGCTTGGGACTTAATAGCAGTTGGCAATATACACTGTCTGATAAGCTTTTCATACAAAGGTTAAACGTATAACCAGGGGACAAGCAAGCAAGCAGCTACTTAAAAAAAGTGTAGAAGGTTACTCTGCACATTTGTTTCTTAATTTACTAACAGCACTAACTCCGAGTATAAATCAACAAACAGTTACTCTCTTCTGCTTTTATTTCCTTCACACATACATTCTGCTCTCGTCTCATCTATTCAGGTTTTATTAAGTGCCTTCTTCACAGCTGGCCTTGATTTCTTCCTTGTGTTTGCTACTTCTGCTTCTTCCTTTAAGAGGACAGAGGGATACAGAAAACAGCTGCTCTATTTCTCCTACAAACAGCCCTAAAACAAGCTGACAGAGATGGCCATACTTCTTTTCTACTACCCTGCAGTCAGGTGTGCTCATCTTAGATATAACTGAGACACTAGAAAGAGCATTGCCCCAGTTTGCATTGTAGCATCAGCAGCTATGCTGGGTGCTTCCTTGGGTGCACCTTGGGAATACCTTCCAAAGTCCACCAGCTTCAGGAAGAAGCTGTACTGCCCCATGGGCCACGCAGCAGTTCCCCAGGTCTTCTCTCCTATGCAATTCTGACTGTGAAAAGCAGTGACTGTGAGAGGTGGTGAGAAGGATCATCTCCTACATCAGGTTCTCTTGAATGGTGGAACACAAGCATGTGCCAACACCATTCTAGCAGAATCACATACATCACAAAGGAGCTATGTATCATGCCTCGAAGTGACTCTCTAGAAACATTGCTCAGTTTTCACATGGCAGCTTGAGACTCTAGAAATAAAAGACTCCACAAGTACAATGAACACCAACTTTCCAAACTGCTAAGCAGTAACACCCGGCAGGAAATTAAGCAGGACTTATCATACTTGCCTAAGAAGCAATTACAGAAGCTTCTGTTTCCCCAGACATAAATTTCCTGGCTACATAAAGCTGCACGGAAAGTGTTGAAGAAATGTTGACATCCAATGTGCACTGAATTAAAGTGAAATTAACTTTCATGCGTAGAATAAGCTATTGTTGCAAGTTTTTGTTGAGACAAAAAAGGCATGCCAACACCTTTGACTAATTAAAAGTTTGTCATAGGATGTGTTCCACATGTTAAACATTCTTGACTCTTGGAAACGAAGTGACAGTCAGAAATAGCCATTGGTAACACTGTACAACCACACACCCTTCTAGAACCTGACATAATAACCAGATTTGTGCCACCACAACTAGATATCACTGCAGTTTTTACAGCTAAGCCTTTTTAGTCCCAAGCTCTTCATGCCTCCATAGAGGAGTTCCTTCTTATATACTTCTTGACTCAGACACTGCATATCACCTTTGCAAGAAACAGTACATGATGAAACCAGAGAGGAACTATTATTTCCTTAAAGTCATGTTTCCTGTCATTTCTTGGGTTTTCAGAGGTACCTGCCATGTGAAATACTGTAACAGAAGCTTCAGCTCTACTTCAATCTGTGTATGCAGCACTTGTACTAATCTCTGCAGAAATTCTAAGATTTTCTGTCTCCCAGTGGAGATCTGGACAAATGGCCACTCACTGCTTTTAAGATCGTTATTCTGCAGGCACAGTGGCTGATAAGAGGGAAGTTCTGAAGAAATTCTATTCTCCTTATTCTGTAAACTGTGGTGTCTCCATAAGCCCCCAGCCACCCAGCCAACTTCTGCTGCAGGTTGTGGAGTACCAACAACAGAAGAGGAAAAGCTTCTTCCTAGAGGAGTTTACAAGCTAAGACAAAGCAGGGGTTTTTTTTCAATCCACATGGCGCTGGGCAGATGTAGCTATCAGCAAGAGACAGTCTTACTGCTTTGGACAAGAAGGACAATATCCATATATTGATTTTTAATAAAGACATTTTCAGAGTTAGTTTTTGTCTTTATAAAATTCTATTAAGCTTCATTCTGGAAGGATCTTCAGCTTCTCATGTGCTCAAGCTTTAGCATCCTGCTGGTAATATAATCACTGAAGCTTCACATGGTTTGGTGAGGACATACCAAAAATCCAAACCACAAGAAGTAATTGACTCTCCTAGTTTCGCTGGGATAGAGTTAATTTTCTTCCTAGTAGTTGGTACAGTGCTGTGGTTTGGGTTTATTGTGAGAATAATGTTGATAACACACTGATGTTTTGGTAGTTGCTAAGTAGTGCTTACCCTAAATCAAGGACCTTTCAGTGTCTCATGCTCTGCCAGTGAGGAGTTCCACAAGAAGCTGGGAGGGAGCATGGCCAGGACAGCTGACCTGAACTGACCAAAGGGATATTCCACACCCCAGATTGTCATGCCCAGCATATAAACTGGGGAGTTGGCTGGAAGGGACTGCTTGCTTCTCAGGGGCAGGCTGAGCATTGGTCAGAAGGCAATAAGCAGTTCTAGTTTGTCTGTGTCACTTGTGTGTCTTAAGTTTTATTTTTCACTCTTTTTTTTCAGTAAAATTAGTAGAAGCAGCAGCAGTAGTAGTAGTTAACTTCCTTTAAATTATTAAACTGTTCTTACCTCAACCCATGAGCTTTGAGATTTTCTTACTTTTTTTCCCTGATGCTTCTCCCCATACCACTGGAAGGGGGAGCAAGCAGCTGCATGGTATTTAGTTGCCATCTGGGGTTAAATCACAACACTGTTATCTCATAGGAACTGAAAAAATAGTCTTTCCAGGTAACTGTCTGTCTATACTGATTTAACAATTTATAACAACTGTTGTTAAGGACTTCAAATACATGTAGGCATCTAAATTCCATCAAAAATAGACTTTTATGTTATGTAATTTAGTATATGGAATTCAGTATTGTCAGTCTTGCTGGACAGCATGCAGAATCTGTATAATCTCTTCTATTAAAATAGTGGTGTAAAATTTGTTTTTCCCACTGAGGCACCAATCACCACTTGTCTAGCTAAAGTTGGAACTTGTCTCTCTAAAGGTCTACCTTAAATTTGTACTTTATTTGCTGTGATGGACCTCACAGGCTTAGACAACATTGAGTTTAAAATATATATCCTCACAATGAAAGGTTACTCTGATTCTTCTGCAGTGCTACAGCTGGTTGTTTCATCCTATAAGAAATCTGGTATACTGGATATTCCACAGTTGTTCTTGAAATACGAATTCATTTCTGAACCTTCTTGTCTGGCTGCTTGTACAGAAACCACACAACTACAATCTGGTGACTTCTGTGATAAAGAACAAACTGTCTCTTAGATGTTTAAAGGCATTATGTTTTGCTCAGATTTTAGCCAAGATTATAACCTTTGAGCTGACACACAAAAATATGATTAAACTGTAGATGTTCTGCAAGACAATGCCCACTTTTAAAGGAAAAACATTGAAATATAGATTTCACTGTGCAAAAAAAGAGAGTATGATACACGCACAATTGAGGTGACTGAAGATCTTGATAATTTGCAGCTAAACCAATTGTCTGTAAAGCACCTTGAGCACTTGCCTGGTCGAGATATGGATATGTTTTCTAGGGAAGAATGAGCTGTTTTGCCTGGGATGCAAGTGTTTGAGCACTCCTTAATGAAGGTTACTGTCAGCTTTCTTTTGGTAAGCAAAATCACTGGAGAGGACATAGTGACTTCTTCAGTATTGAAATACTTACTTTGCTATGACTTCTGCTCAGAAGCTTCTTAAAAGAAACTTAATTGTTTTCTTAATGCCATTTAGATTAATTTCATTTCACATGAAGCACTATTTTTGAAATTAAAATAATCAAAATTATCAAGACAATTAATGGTCAGGAAAGTATCAGATTTTTTTTTTGTAAAATAGTATTTCAAATTTCCAATATTTTCAAAATATGTATTTTCAAGGCAGTCTCCCATGAAATGGTGTGTCAAAACAGCTGACAAGAGCCCATGAGACTCACTCAGACTCCAGGTAGGATTTGGGCCATTGTATTTGAAACACTGGCATGTATATGTCACCTACCTGTGAAACAGAAATATGAAACTATGTATGAAATCTTTTAAACCTCTTTACCTTTATAAATAAAACAGCATCCTTATTTCCAGTGAGTTAATAAATCCAACAATAAACAACGACCTTTACTAAAGCAGTACTTTACCAAATCAGCACATCCTTAAGAGCATACTCAGGATGATATAAAAGACATGAAATCTGACCAGGTACATAGGAAAGAGTATTTATTCATTCCTATGAAAGGTCAGGTTCAGCTCTGAGTCCAAGCTTTCAATAAATGGTGAAACATAATTTATTTGTACTGGGTATTGCTGCTTCCTAATATAACCAAATGCCTCAGGGACATGCTGGTAGTAATGCAAACACAGGATGGTCTTTTAAGCCAAGAAATCATTTCAAAATTTATCTAAAGCGGAAAGTTATTATGATTCCACAATGGTGGCATGCATTTGTTTGACATTCACCATGGCATACTGGGGACAGAGAATTATCTGAATTTAGTTCCCATGATCTAACAGAGAAGCTATCTAGGCAGCTTGGTGCTTTAAATCTATTCTCCCTTTCTCTACATGTAACCATTTTGTAAATAAAGCAGTTAAAGTAGGCACAGTAGACAAATGTAAAGATTCATAGAAAGTCTGTAGAAGGATTTGAAGGTACCTATTTCAATTTGAAGGTATCTATTTCTATGTGTAAGAAAAATATCCACAAAATACCTTAAATGCTCTTTTTGGTATTCTAACAACCATTGACTAAAAACTTAATTAATGAGTAGTTGAAATATTCTAAGTTTCATTTCTCAGGAACAAAAATACTGTTCTGGAAGAATAAGCATTTCAGTAGATCCAATTGCAGAAGTCAAGACCAAGAGATGGTAGAGGAGCCTGAATAAAAAATGGATGTACACCATTACAATTAAGAGAAAAAGAAAACAGAGTTATTTTAAAGGCTGACTAAGCACAAGATATTTACTTACAGACTGTGTACTTACAGAGTATTATGGTGAGGAATAATTGCACTAATACAATAGAAGAAAAGTTTCAAGTTATAGCGGAAAACATTCCTGCTGGTGGTAATGCCATTTTAAAAGATGTTTAAAACTAGTCCTAGGAAAGAACTATACTGTGCATACTGGAGATTGCAGCTATTACCTTGTGATCTAGTCTTCAATTGCCCATCTCACGCATTCTATATTCAAAAGATGTTACCTAACCTAATAATCGGAATTTTATTCCATCAGAAATACAAACTTAAAAATTAAATTCTATTACTGCATGAGTATCGCTACATTTCAAATTCAGATTCTCTATTATTTGGAGATATTGCCAGTGGAACAAGACTGATTATGTAGCTTTTGATGGTTTAAGATTAGTCCAGCTCACCCTGTCTGTATTTATTCTTTTCCTTTCTATATGAACTCTGATTTCAAAAAGAAACTATCTGAGAGGTATTCAATGTTAGTTCCACACACTGAGGTTGTGGCTAACCAGAAATCTTTCATAAAGCTAAATAAAGACTACTAACATCAAAATTTTATTAGTACTCACTAATTAGGAAGTACTCACAAGACTCTTAAAAAACAAGAACCTTCTGTTGGCCAAACATTTTTAAACACCTCTATCAACTCACCAGTAAAATTTTGAGAATGCTACAAAATTTAAATTTTGTAGCCATCCTGGAAGAGAAGGCATATGAATTCTAAAGGAGGAAGGGGATGAAAAAAATAACAAACCAAAGAAGTTAAACATTGTAGGAATTATCCTAAACACTATCAGCCAATTTTGAATTAGATAAATCCAAGATAATAGCAGAATATTTTGACATGAACCTGAAATTCCACGTTTGTTTTGTGTTTGCAGATGGCCCAAATAAAACTGCTTCTAGATATATAAGATAAAGGGATGATTGTTCTTCACTTGCAAAATGAAACTATAATTGTATAAGGTTTAAGAGGTGATAGTCCATATCCCACCTCTAATTTAAACATTTTTCAAGTGTTGCTGTTACCAAAATGAAAATATTTTCAGAGGCTTTAATACCGCAGTGTGAAAAGAAAAACTAAAACCAGAAAATGATCTTTTGATTCAGAAGTTGGCATTTGAAAATAGTCAGAAAAACTAACATACAGAATTTGAAGAAAAAGGTACCCCCTCCCCTCACCTATTTCTGAAATTGCCAGGAGTTAGATTAACTACACAAAGGCCTCTGCAAGGCATCTTGCTCCAGACAACACTTCCCACTTTGATTATTGCTGGTATCAAACTTGCTAATGGTGCATTCAATGCCTGTATCCAGATCAGGGACAAATATATTGAATGGGACTGGCCCCATTCACCACAATCCTTTGAGCCCTGACCTTCAGCCAGTTCTTCAACCAAGAACATCTTGAACCCACTGAACAATTTGTCCAGGAGAAAAGTATCAAAAGCCTTGCTCAAAAGCCTTGCTAAAGTCCAGGAAAAAGACATCCACTGCCTTCCCTTCACCCACTAGGCAGGAGACCTTACCATAGAAGGATATCCAATTAGGTAAACAGCAGTTTCCCCTTGTGAACCTGTGTTGACCATGCCTGATGAGTGCACTGTCCTTTAAATGCCTTTCAGTAGTACCTAGTATAATCTTTTTCATACTTTTTTCAGGAACTGAGGTTAGAATAACAGGTCTGTGGATTCCTGGGTCTTCCCTCATGCCCTTTTTGTAAATTGGAATAACACTGTCTGGCTTCCAGTGAGAGAGGATGTCCCCAGACTCCCATGACCTTTGTCAGATAATTAAGAGGGGTCCTGCTGTAATGTCCACTGGCTCCTTTTACGGTTTAATTTACTTAAACTGGGGACATAGTACAATTCCAGCAAAATCAAAACAACTACTAAATTTAAAAGAAAACCCAAAAATCTATTTATCCAAAACCCCTTTAAGGTGTACTTGCAGAAGGCCCCTACAAGAGAAGCCACTAGCAAATGAGGAGATAGAACTCAGAACAATATTGATAAATAAAACTATTCTGGAAAAATAGAAAAGGTCACACATAAACTTCTACTATACTGTAAGAAGATTCACCCACACAAATATGGGATTGGAAAAAAAATGGTCTGTTTTGAAGAAAAGGATTTGTGGGTTTCAGTGAATCACAAATAAAGTGTGAGACCACTGCAAAAAGCACCATAGAGTAATTAATAAATAGGGAGTGTGATTTGCAGACGCTTGGGTAATTGTTATATTTTGGTATATGCTACTAAACTGTCAGCTGAAATAGTGCCTAGCTTTGGACACTGAATTTCAAGAAACACCTGAAACACTTGGAGAAAACAGAAATAGACCAACAACAATAAGAATGATCTCCTTCCTAGAAAATGTGATGCATGAAGAAAGTTTGAAGGGGCTGAGGTTGTGTAAATAGAAGAGAATGGGAGAAAAGAGTACATACAACAGATATGACTGCAGCCTTCAAATACAAAATGGGTAACCACAAGAACTAATGGAAAATTTTTATGAATTTCCACATCAGGCTGAAGGATGAAGACAGGGTATTTTGACTAATGGAAGAAAAATTTCCTAATGATAAGCATCAGAAAAGACTGTAGCTGTAAAAAAATGTTTTATTAATAGTGGATCAGGGTCTGGATAGGGAAACAGAACACATCAGTCTTCCAGTCCACACTTCTAAACTTCTTATTGAGCAAAAAGAGTTGGATAAACATTAACATCACGTCTAAAATGCAGAGATCGTAACACTGTGCAGATGCCATGGGGAAAGCGCTTTCATTTCTCCAGCTATGGCTTAGCCCACAGCTGCAGTTGGTTTTGTACAGCAGTATTCTCATGGCTGGGGAGCAGCAAATACAGTGGGGCTGTGTCACCAAATTGTTACATCAGAAGTACTGCCAACGTGCCTCCTGGAGCAAGAATTCTGTCTTCTCCTCACCCACACAGTACCATCTAAATTCTGGTGCCATTAAATGACAATAATTGACCTTACTGCCTGATCTAGCAAATGCTTTGGCCTTTTCTAGCCCCTACATTCACAACAGTCTTTAACTTCTCCTTCAGCACCTTGGGGGTCCAGCATCCATAATGCCAGTATCAGATTCCCCTTTTTATTAGCTTCACCTGGATCTTACTGACTAGAGCCATACTAGCAAACTAAATGGTGCCAATTCACTCTGCAAACATATCCAGGCACTGAAATTCAACAGCTGATTTTTTTCATGTTGCTCATCAGCTTAAAAATTCTTGGAACAGCTTTGGTCGACCAACTTCTCTCCCAGACAACTGGGGCATAGTTTGGGAGTTTCTCTGGGACAAATAACACTCCCAACAGGCAACTTCAACCCACCCTTTGTGCTCAGAGGGCAAAAAGAGCTCAATGTTGAGTGTGTGGGCATGTGGTGTCAGCTGGCCTTGGTGTAAGATGCACATTTTGATGCACGAAGCAATCTGATGCACATTTAATGCACTCCTACAGCTACACCCATTGCCCTGTGAGGCCCCAGGAAAGGAGATCATTACTAATGGCAGCTAGAAGAGAAGCTCTTACACTCGACAACTGTGAATAAACAGTAAAAAATAGTACATTTCATCCTGAAGAGTGGACTCTTCAGGATGAAATAATTATTTTGATTCCCACTGCAGACCCTGGTTCCTACCATAAAAGGAGGGAAGAGTCACTGGTTGCATCTCTGTCTTGGAACTCTCTACTCACACAAATGGTGTCTAGAAGATGTGATTATTCCAATCTAAGTAAAAATTATGTCTTTACAATCAGAAGAATTTTAAAAACCTATAGGAAAACAACTAATCCAGCTCACTCTGTGAATGATATACATTTTGTAGAAAAAAAAAAAAAAGAAAATATATTTTTAGACCCTGAAGGCCTGATTTGAACAAACAAAGCCCAAGTATTCCAGGTAAATCTGGTATTTCATGAGCACAATTATGCCTTTTATTTTAGGAAATCGTTTAGTTAAAGGTGAAATGGTAATGCTCACTTCAAATTTCCTTAGAATTTTGTTACTTTAAGTCAAATTCCTTACATCACATAAAGTTTCTTGTGTTGAATTGTAGTACAACTGTTTACTCAAGTGGCAGCAGCATAGTTTGTGATAAATTAAATGGACATTTATCAAAGGTAAGTTGACAGGTTTAAATGTTAATTTTAAGCACTGTGAGACAAGTACAAATAGTTTCTACCTGGAGGTTACATATCTAAATCACTGGATAGCTATTTTAATTAACTTCTGCACAATAAAGAATGTTTGCTTTCTGAATTATTGAACAACATTTCCTGAGAGAGGAAGATACAGAATGTCATGCAATATATTTTATGTGGAGTTTACACGTAAATGAAAAATTGAAAATCCTTCCTCCCATACAACACAGGCAAGAAAGGGACAAATACTGTTTAGAAATGTAAGTTTTGGAATCAGTATTTAAAGTTAAGTTTAATTAAAAACTAAAGAGATGCAAGAGAGAGGCATAATAGAGGGGGGGTTTCTTACTATATCTCATTTTATTCTCAATCCACTAATCTAAAGAAACAAATGTGTAGCTTCCTCAGGTTCTGAGGTTATTTTGAAAAAGCCTAAAGATGAAGACATACAATAGTCAGGTGTAAACTCAAAGAAAATGCATCTCTGGTGGGAACAAAATACTTATATATATGTATTTATTTATATATACACATATTTTTCTTGTTTCTTAAACCCTTCTAGTCCTCCTGCCTTACTAACAGTAATTCTCAAGGTTAAAAGCTGGAAAACAGAAGAAAGCTGCAAACCCACAGGAGCACAATGCTAAGTGCCTTCTTATCAACCCTTCACCCTTCAAACCACTGAAGCATTTGGACACTTTAAATGCTAATAAAAACTAAAATGTTTTACTCACAGTTAAAACCAGGTTCAATAGTTTTTCCAGCTTCAAGACTGTTTATTGTAATCTGAAAGATGATGTGCAGCAGCAGAAATGATAGACTGGTGAAACACAGGGATTTTAATAATCGTCCTGTATGCCCTAAAAGACAAAATATACATACATATAATTAGTGAATTTCTGAACATTGCTTAAAGATTTTCAGTATAAAACCATGAAAATATCATGACCAAGAATATTTCTACCAGTTAGTTCCACATGAATCACGATTGTCCCCTATGGTCAATGTTATAGCAAAAATCACACTTTAATTATAGTTCCTTTGAATACTCTTTAATGACAAACCTCAAGACTGCTACTGCAAATTTATCCTTTCTTTTTTTTTAATTTAAAAGACAATTTTTAATTCTCCAGACAAATTTTGTATCAATAATAATAACATCACAATGCATACCAACACATTACCTGGTACATAGACAAAATATGAGCAATACTTCTATTTTGGAGAAAATAAAAGCCTGTTAATCTCACTACTCTTTGCAAAAAAAAATTAAAAGGAAGCGGGCATAACAACACACAAACCTCAGTCTGGCTCAGAAGTATAGACATACTTTCAATGAATGCTTTGCTTTGTGCTGGCTGCCCTCATTCTCTTCCTTTGGAAGTTTTAAAAACAATTTTCAGTATACACTGAAGAACCCTGTGCCAGACACATTTGGTCATAGTTCCTCTGTGATTTACTGTATGTCTATTCAAAAGCCAATAGAAAATGTTTGATGAAGACTTAAATGCCTTATAAATCCTCTAGGAAACACTCAGCTTAATCACAGGCAGCCAAACTTGCAAGGTATGAATAAATAAATTAAACCATCAGTACTTCAGGAAATATGCATCTTCAAGATAAAGTTGAATTGCTGATTAAAGGGAACATTAATTATCACCCTACCTGACCTATCTGCAGTAAAATTTCTACTTCCAAATTATTTTATCCCTAGATTTTATACCACCTGCATCATTCATTTGAGGGTCATTTTTTAATTTACAGATTAAAAAACAGCACTGCTGTAATTTTTATCCAAGTCTGTAACTAAAGCCAAGGCTATGGAGGGCAGAACTAGCAGAGTACACCTGGGAAATGCTCACTCTACAGAAAAGAACAGCCTGTTTTGTTCATACTTATTCTGCAAGTGTCTGTTATGAGCAACTTCTGGAAAAAAGGTGATGGTTCACATTCTGTATTTACCCAATAACCCACATTTTCATTTTAGATTTGTTATAGTTCAAGCATGTCATCAATGGCCTGAATAGGAGTTTATAGAGCAAAGAATGAGATAAGCATGATTCAACACGTTTAGAAAGTAAGACTATCTCCCTCCACCAGACTCCAAGCTTTTGTCATAATAACACTATCTCGTCTGCAAATTTTGAATACCAAATGTCTGTAATAAATTTCCCTTTTCTTTTTTAAAATACTGTAAATTATTTTAAAAAATTTAAATGGCAAGAATGAGCCCACGTGTGAATTTCATGTGATCTGAAAAGGAAGATACATTCACCAGATACATGCTTTGTATGATCTATTCACTTGTCACTGGAGTTCACACAGAAATGAGAAAACCTGGCTGGCAGAGCATGACATCAAAAAGACTGGATAAATAAAATCTTTGAGTCACTTTTTGTTTCTTCTGCAGAAGCTGGCCCGGTGTCCTGGCTTAGGACAACTTCTAAGAACTACAAAAGTAGAAACAATGAAATAGGTCATATTTTCAAAATGACCTGAAAATAGGTCATATTTTCAAAAGCTTTAGAAGAATGAACATATGACAAGCTACATGTTATTAAATAATTTGTTAGATGTGAAGTTATAGGTTAAGTAGTCCAAGGACTGCTATATTTTACGACTCTTTTGCAAGCTTCAATATTTGACAGTCTGTTTCTTCATTACTATATCCCATGCTCCTGGTATCATGAGAGCCACACCTTCAGATTGTGACTAAATGTAACTAAAAAATGACCTGTCTCAAAGCTGGAGACAAACAGTTTGACAACACATATTTTGTGGACTTAAAAAATGTGTCAAAATGTACAGATTTTAAAGCCAGCCTGGTGATTTATGAAGTTCTAAGTCACAAACTCTTGTCGGTGCTTGGGAGTTAACAATTTGATAGATATCAAGCAATGAATTTTTCATATGGAAGTGGGTTTGAATTTTTTTGATAGAATTGCCTGAGTCAGCATCCAAAGGAGAAAAAAAATGCAGTACAATTGGTCAATGCACATTCAATTCCTAAACTGTTGTGTCAATCTTTCAGTATTTCCATTGCCATATCACTCCAAAGTGTATCTCAGTTTTAGACTTCAATTCTTAAAGTATGAAAACAAGCATATTCGAATTCAAAGTGAACAAAACACTTCTTCACAAAAGCCCTAGCTTTTACAACTGTCGTCCTTTCAAGAACTGTAGAAAATGCCGAAAAGATATTTCTTCAAATGCTGAAGTGTTGAAAAAAGATCTCCTTCTGGACAAAACTAGGAAAAATTTTAAAGGACCATTAGCACTCAGGATAATAAATAGTCTCTCAGTGTACTGGTAAATCTGGCAGGGCAAACACACAGCTGGAAGGCAGCTAGGTGTGTTCAGAGCAGGTTACAGCATTCTCAAGGGCTGCTCCCTCCATGTCCAGCAGTGGGACAGGACCACTGTGGGATTCTACCGAGCAGGAGCACTTTGCTTGCACCACATTCATCTGTGCCAGCAGAAACTAGAAACTAGAAGTATTTGGAGAAAAGTAAAAAATATTACCCTGATTTCAAAAGCTCTGGAGCTACATCAACAACTTGGAAGAAATGGGAGTGCTAAAATTACGAATCACTGAATTACTGAATACATAATTTATGTCAAGGAAGAAGAAGTGACAGATTTGGATAAGGGATGAGTTTCAATTTCTAGTGGGGTTTGGGTAAACCCACTTAACTATGTTTTTACTTACATTTTTCTCTTTCTTCTGGAAACTTGATTCTAAATGACACAAAGGAAAAATTAACCATATGCACACAGAACTGAGATGGTGAGAAAAAAGACAGCTGAAATAAAACAGAGCTTCTCACAATGAGGAAGAAAGATTTTTTTTTTTATCCTTCCTTAATTTTTTGTTCTAATTCACTCACAATGTTACAATTCCTTTGCTAAAACACTTTAACTGTTCAGTTGTCCTAATGTGAAAGCCCTTGGGGACATGAATGGAAGCTGAACACACCAACGAGAAGGATATATATATTGTTCAGAAAACTGTGTGGACAGAATAGACACGCAAGAGAACACTGCCCCAGGTGACACCAGAATTCACAATATCAACTCCTTCATTTCTGTCTCATGTCCATCAAGACTAAAAAAAGAAAAATCTCATGGACAAAAAACCTCTGGAGCTTGAGCACTGGGTTCTGATTTCACTCCACCAACAACTTCTGAAAACTATGAAGGATAAAAAGGAGAAAGAACATTTGTCTCAGAACTGGCCTGAAGGACTGAGAAAAGTGGGCTTGCTTCCAAGGTGTCACTGCAGGTGTCATTTCTAATGGTACCCAGTGGGACCAAACCTGGCATGTAGCTCTAGAAATATACCCCAGCATGTCTCAGAAACACACCCCAGCATGTCTCAGAAACACACCCCAGCATGTCTCAGAAACACAGGGGGAGGTTGCTGCAGCCTCTTTATCCCTCCAGAAAGCTCCTGGCAAAGGGTCTTCTCCCCTCTGATCAAGCCTGCAGGAAGCCAGACAGGATGTGAAGGCTTCATTACCCTCCTTCTCTTCAGCCCAGATGCAACATTAGACTGGACTCAAGAGGGCCAAAAGCTTTTCACACGTGGAAGAGGAATCCATTTCTTATTTTTCAAAGGTAATCCAGCCAAGAGCTGGATTAGTAATGGCATGTCCCCCCTCAGCCACAGGCATGTAAGCTCAGTACAACTATTTGAATGTGTTCTAATTGGACTGCTGCCTCCAACACACACATGCACCTCTTGACACTGTGAATGTATACAAAGTTGGAGCCTGATACTCACATTGTTCCCAACAACAACGAAAGATTCTTGCACATTCATGTCTAGACAGGTAGTCCTCTGATCTTTTTTGCTACCTTTTCTCCCAAGACAGCAAGGGTATGTCAGAATTTTTTTGTGCACCTGGAACTTCCTGAGAGCTTCTACCAAAAGGATGTGCTGATGAACACAAAGTAACTGAATGGCCAATTGTCACTGAGACCTGCTTTAAAATCACATTTATTAGCTCTTACATGGTCATGAGCCTAAGGCTATTACAAAGATTATGATATGATATGATGATATGATATGATATGATGATATGATATGATATGATGATATGATACACTACAATATGACATCATATCATACTGCAGTTGCTTGCAAGATGTATTTTTATTCCACACTGCTTTTTTTTTCTCATTCTCATACATTTATGGGGCATGACCAAGATTTGGTTGAATCTCTGACAAAGTTAAAAATACTGTTAACAATTTATCTTGATTTTTTTAATAAGTAGTACTATGCATCTCTGTGCAAAGGAGGTAATTTCAAAGGGTCAGCATTTGCATGTTATAATGATATCAGAAAAGGGAGAAAAGAGGAGAAAAAAATGGATTCTAAAAATTCATTTAAGACTGTTTACTATTCCAACAGTGTAATTCCATCATCACAATTGTATATATCCTGCATGGCTTCACTTAATAATAGATTTAAGTGTTTGGATGTCTTATTTGAATTTTTTATGACTTTGCACAGGGACATTTTTAAAAATGTAACTTTAATGTTGCATTTTCTCAAGTTAGTTGGTTCGGGGATATTTCTAACATCTCTTTAGCTATATATCATACTCCAAATTGTTGCAACACTCTCAATTCTTCTTGAAGAGCTATGTTTGGGAATTTTTTTACACAAATATTTTTATTTAGATCACAGTAGATGAAATACCAAAGCAAAAGAAATTTTTCATATAATCTCTGATAGCATGCAGTGAGTAATAAATATTAATGTGCATTTATCTCCTGAACTAGTGACACTTCACTTAATAAAGATACTCTATTACAGCCATTCGGGATTTTTTTAATAAACCTCTTCATCAGTAAGTGACAAACATAAAACTAAAGAGGTCTGGGGGCAAGGCTTGTTTGCAGCAAACTGCTGCAGCACACACAGGCTCAGTCCCAAAGAATTTGTTTCAGCTAGGAACTGAAAACCTCAACTTCTTGACTTTCCATCAGGAAACCTAGCATCCCCTAAGTGCCTAGCTGGAACCAGGGTCCATAACTTTAATCTCCTGCTCCATGGTTCCAAATAGGAATCTGTCAACTTGGGGCAGATGGGGGTGGGAAGTTAAGAAAACATTTAATTCACAATACATTCCTTTGGAAAAATATGGAAGTTTTGGAGTCATATGGTCTGTGAGAAAAAAAAACCAAAACATCCTAATTTCCCATATAAAAGAAATCCCACCTCTGGCCAGCTCTGGTTTAAGTGCCTCAAGATACCACAACTGACTTACTGACATAAATGCAAGAAAAGAGTTCTGATTTGAAGCTGGTTTCTGCCAAAGGTCCAGAGGTGATAAAAATACTGTTGGTTCCAGCCAATCATCAGGAAAATGCCATCACTGAATGAACATCAGCATGAGCATCTGCCACTTTGGCCACAAGTGTCAAATACAGATTCACACATTTAAACTTACACACCAAGGAAGGTTTAAAAGAATGAAATAAGCACTGATACATCCATCCTCCATTTGACAGGAAAACTTTGTATTTCAGTATGGGCAGTCAGCAACACCAAAGCTCCCTTTCCTGAATTCACTGCTACTATTGCACACTAATTGACACTTAACACAGCAGGAACTCTCCTGATGACCATGGAAGATGAAAATGGATTCAAATATGAGTTCTAAACTCAGCTGAGATTTCCTGATGACTACAGGGTTACATTTGCAAGGCACAAAGCAATTTAGCCCTGTCCTAGAAAGCACTTAAATGCATGCACATATGGGAGTATATGAAAAGGGACTGCATGACTCTCAATGTTGCATAAAATGTTTGTTATATAAGGCTGACTGCTTCACTCTTAGTGTATTGATACCCTAAGATACACTCTTAGGGTATTGATCCTTGATGTGACCCAGCCTTAAAGCACACAGCTTGCAAGTCAGTGGAAGCCAGATCCTTTTAGATGCTTCCAATGGCTCATTTTCTCAATTCATCCTTACAGGTGGGCAAATCTCATTGTTTCCAGCTCCTTGTGCAGCTCTGGATGTGCAGACAGACAGTGCCCTCCAGTTTCAGTTTCTGCAAGAACTATGCTAAATGCTTGCCAGTGCCAGTTACACCTATTATTAAACAGTGTTTCCTAGATGTAAAATATCCATAGAATTTCTATATACGAAGTTCAGCTGTGCTTAGAGGTTTGGCCTCTTGTGTGCTGAAACAATGGGATAAAGCTATGAACAATGGATAGAGGAAGGCAAATGTTTAGAAGAACTATTCTAAGAATTATATTTGATAATGGTGTGCCTTGTGCACTGGATATTTTGCAATGTCAAGCCATTGATCCAGCAAATAAAGTACCTCCATATCAGCTCCTATCCACTAAGTCTTACATGAATGTCTTAAGTAGACTCAAAAAGACAACGCATAAATCATCCTGAAGCTGCCAGGAATTATTTTAATGGTTAAAAAGTGCTACTGAAAGTGCTAACATCCTTCCACTGTACAGCAGGCACAGTTATCATTACATCTATATTTAGCTAAATAGAAAATGCATTAATATTTCCCCTCCCCCTCAAGAGTATCTTATATTTTAACATCATCTTCTACCCAGAGGACATGAGCTTACTAAATCCTTAAAAATAAGGAGATATCACCACTGCAAGAATACAAAAGCCCTTGGTTTACTCACAGGATTTCCAGCAGCAAGACAAAAATAGGGAGCAATTAACAAGTGCCATGGTTAATTCTGTACCTACACAGGCACAAATCTGAAAATGTGTATCCACAAACAACTACTCAAGACTTCATGTTATTATTTTATCTATGTTTAAATGTGTGTATTCAAGCAGCCCCACTGAAATAGACCATAGAGTTACAAGTTCTAGATTCAGAATTTTCAGCAAAATCTTTGCAATGCTTGAACAGTTTTGCCCATGCTTTCCTGACCTATCCCTTACTCCCATGTGTAGCCAAATGTCACAATCTACAACTGTGACCAATAGAAATTTTTTCTAATAAATTTACAACAAAGCCTTGATTCCTTAATTTCAAACAGCTCTTTGTACCATCATGTATTCATTCGCATTTCAAATTGTATTATTTCATAGATACCAGAGCCACAAGAATCTGTGACAGTTTATTAGAAAATATGTAATTACCTGAAAATTTTACATTACCTCTAAAAGCAAAATAAGACATTTTTTCAGGGTGTGTATCTGCACACAAAATGCAGGTTCAGTTGTACTCTTTTACACACTTCTCTGTTTCCTTACATTTCTCTTTCTGCTTCCCTCTCTTTTAAAAATACTACAGAGCTCTAATAAGGAAAAAAAGTCATTCTAGAGATAGACACTTACTTTGCAGGAGTGCCAACCAGACTTGGGTAAACACAGTCAAAAATGCTATGTGTAATTAAAAAAAAACTATTTTAAAAAGGAAACATAAATGTGCTGCATAGCATAATAAATGTCTCCTTACTCTAACTTCTGCAGGATTTCCTGTTTTTCCTAGAAGTTTTCATGCCCAGAATACTACTAGAACTGAGCTGTATCTTTTGCATCAATACACAATACCATCCTTCAAGCTAGTCATAATCTCTGAGTTGCAAGTTTACACAGGCAATTTACCCATTTTGTTAACAAAATATTTTGTCAGACAAGACTCAGAAATTGACCATTCATTTTTTTTCCAGATGATACTCACAGGCTTTCAAAGCAAATAACAGCTACTTGATGACTGTTCCGTAATTTGACAGGTGGCTGTACCAAGCTAAATACAGGAAATAAACCTGATCTCAGATACTAGTGCATATGTACACTGAGCAATTTTAAGCCAAAGCTGCTCTTTCACAAGAGGAATCGAGGATTTTAATACAGAGTTTCAGTTACTTCCATTGAGGAGCTAGACTCTCTATGTTTGCCACTGACTGATAATATTTATTTTGAATTCAAATTAGTTCAGTCATTAGTCTGTTAGAAGCAGTGCTTGCAACTTAGTTTCTTCATTCCTCTATCACAGTTATAAGGAGCAGTCATAAATCCAGTAGTACAGACAACAGAGAGTACAAACAACTCCCAAGCAATGGGAGATGGCAGCAGGTCATGTGCTACAGAGGTGAACCACATTTTCAAAAAATCTGTACATTTTTTGAATGTACAGATAATAGGAGTATAATAATTTTTTATAAATTATAAAAAATTGTAATATTTTTAATTATTATAAATATAGGAGTATAATAATTTTTTCCCTTGAATACCTACCCACATATGTTCACAAGCAGTAAATAAATGTTATGCAGGGCAGAGTGAGAGAGGAAGGCTAGAAATCTTGTAAAGAGGACTAATACAACCCTACAAACCAAACCCTACCTCATGGTGTTTTCACGAGGGAGTGGAAGCTGTCATATGAATTTCTAACTTTGGCAAAACTTTCCCCTGAAACTCTAGAGGCTGCTTCAGCCCAGAAGGAAGTTTTGCAAAGAGTTCAACATCCTTCTGAGGAGTTTGTATCAGCATCTAGCACAACATAATATAGCTCATGACTGAGCTGAAGAGCCCCTGAATCAAAATGCATTGGCATTTCAACTTCAACTTTGCATTTCAAATACGTAAAGCCCTCCGGTCAATATAGAGCTGAAGTGACCTATGCAAGGGCATAGCTTCATTCCCTCCCTTTATATGAGATGCTTAAGGGAAGCAGAGAGATAAGATGGAAAAGCAAATTACTTGGGAAAGAAATTTGGTTCTTAAAGTTTCCTAGTGTTTGCGAACATACTGTGATGCCCATATGTCACCTGGGCCGCGACACTGTCTTCTCTCTGAAAAAAAAACTTTTAAATATCCTGTTCCAATGGGCAAATGCAAGAGGACCTGATAGCTTTCCATAAACATTAGTAGTATCCTTTCACGTAAATTGGGTGGTTTTCTAAGAAAATTAAAGCACAAACTTCCTAACAGTCTAACTATGTTGTATATTCTGTAAAATTCTGTAGAGAAATAGTTTGCAGGAAGTAAGAGAACCACAGACCAATAAAACTGACTCATATGCTTGGCAAATTGGTAAAAACTAAAACAGAGCTGATAATTAGACAGTCAGGTAAGGACTATATGCTGAGAAATGTCCAGGTAGTTACCACAGAAAACAGAGATGCCTATCAGACCTTGGAAATTTTAATGGAAACCAGAGAAAATGTTCAGAAGGATCTTTTAGATGATGCAGGAAAATTTGTTTCCCATAAACTTCTGGCAAATATTTC
Source organism: Lichenostomus cassidix (assembly GCF_008360975.1). Lineage (NCBI taxonomy): Eukaryota > Metazoa > Chordata > Aves > Passeriformes > Meliphagidae > Lichenostomus > Lichenostomus cassidix. Next base: position 99,811,012 of record NC_139482.1, on the reverse strand, counting down.
AGAAGAACAACCTTCTGTCAAAGGCTTTACAGGAAATATTCTGTCATGGGAATAGAGGAAACATCATCTTGGGACATACCAGCTTTGGCTGATGGCAACTTATGATTTATCTTTCAGTCCAGTTGCAAGAAGTCTGGGGGTACACAATGAGCTGGAAGGGGACACAGCCATGACAGCTGACCTGAACTGACCAAAGGGACATTTCACAGTGTATGGTGTCATGCTCAGCACATATAGCCAGGGAAAGAGGGACAAAGGTGTCGCTGTTGAGCTGCTAGCAGAGAAAAAGACCCACATTCTCAGCGTGGCATAGAAAAAAGAGCTTTATTATTTTGATTCCAACTTATATAGACTTTTCAGAGTTCACCCAGATTGGTCAGTCAGAAACCTCCCCCTAGGCCTGATTGGCCAGGCCTGAACTGTCCAAATCTCGAGACACTGTTTTAATAACATCCAAACTTTATCTTTGTTTATAAAACACAGGAGAAAGTTCCCATGGGAAAGACCTGTGCTCGCCACAAAAACGGTTTGGAGGTATGGTGTTTCTGCCCAAGTCACACTTACATGTGATGGAACCCTATTTTCCTGAAGATGACTGAACACGCCTGTCGCTGTTGAGCAGCTAGCAGAGTAATGAAGGCACCAGTTCTCAGTGGCAAGAAGGAATGACCTTTATTGTTTTGATTTCATCATATATATAGAGTTTTCAAAAGTCACCTAGATTGGTCGGCCAGAAGCCTTCCCCCAGGCCTGATTGGCCAGGCTTGCACCGTCCATGTTCTGGGACACTGTTCCAATAACATCCAAACTTTATCTTTATTTATAAAACACAAGAAAAATTCTCATGGGAAAAACCTGTGCTAGCCACACACGCCTGCCCATTTGAATGAATTCCTTGTTTTGCTTTGCTTGTGCACATTGCTTTGCTGTATTTCAAAACTATCTCAGTCCACAAGTTTTCCCACTTTTCCTCTTCTTTGTCCCTCATGCCACTGTGGGGAAGTGAGTAACTGCGTGGGTCTTAGCTGCCTGCCAGGGTTAAGCAATGAGAGTGGTCTACAAATATACTTGTAATCTGGACAATAAGGAACTCAACTATGCTTCTTCATGAGAAGAAATCACAGCATTGCTCAATATTTCACAAAAGGCTTACACTAAGAACAGTGAGTCTGAGTGAAATACTGAACTCCTAGTGACACCACCAATGTTTTCTTTCAAATGGTGTGCAAAAGCCATTCACTGGAACATCCTGCAAGCCAGGCAGAGAACAATAGATCTGTATTATCACTATGATATCAATTCCATATGTGCACACACAACAGTTCTCCTCTCTTTATCTTTTTGTATGTAAAAACATAGCTGTAATATTGTCTATTGGGCTCTAGTTAGATCAGACAAAGGAATTTTACAGAAATAATGTACTACTTTCAACTCGAAAATGTTACCTATGAAGTTTCCTTAGAAGGCTACAGCTCAGGACCATAAATGAACCATCACATTTCCACATGAAAATAACAGTTGTAGTTTTTGGACAAAAACTGCAGGGGGAATCAAACAGTTCATTTTCACCCAACTACTCTGTTTCTCATAATGGAGAAAAGTGGCCAACATTACAGTAAGTTGAGCCCATACTTGTAAGCTCTTTCAGAGAAATGTATAGTTGGGTAATGAATGAACAGTGATGCTCTTCCCTCTTAGGGTGGTTGGTACCTTGGGCCAGGCATTTGGTGGCAGCTGTCCAGACACAGGATAAAAGATGGAATTCATACTAGGCAATGACACTGTGAAATCTTAAATTGCTTCTGTGAACAGAATGAATGATTGGTACTATGAACACAAGCAATGAAAGATAAAGAGTTGCACAATAATACAAACATCTTGGACAAAGTAATTTACTGACTTTTTTAATTATATGGATTTTACAAACCCTGGAATGAAGGGGAGAATATTTCCCCTAAAATTTTCAGAATTATTTTTAAGCAGCTATAAAAAATTCAGAGAAAACTAAAACTCATTAAAAGGAAACTAAGAAGACTGACATGTCAATGGGAAAAAAAAACCAAACCCAGGTGTGAAACTAACTTGTAATCTGAAATATCCATCATCCCACAGCCCACAGTGAAAACACTAGAAACTGTGAATATAAAAGAAGCTAAGAACATCTGTATTTACACCTGTGCAAACCAAAAGTCCATTATCACCAGTAATCAGCAGCAGTGTAAACACTTGTCCAGGGGAAGCATACAAGAAGATTAATACTCCTTCCAAGTCTCTAATCTTTTTCAGATTGCTTGAACCAGACCTATTCAGTAAACGTCTCCTTTGTGAATTTCCCCAGTGCCATTCTCAGCCATGTGAACTTTCAGCACACACGATATGTGTATTGCCACAAGTCAACAGCTCACTGTATGAAGAACATCTTTTTGCTTCCCAGTTCTCATGTTATGGGAAAAAGAGAAACTGGCCCCTATCCATCCTTTCCCCATCACTCACCAATTTTTATCTCTCAATCATACAGTCTTTCACTTACATCTTTTCTCAGCTACAGCCCCATCATTCTTAGCTGTTCCTCAGACACTGCTCCATGTACTTCAGTTATTCCCATCAACCATCTCTGAACTTTTTTCCAGTTCTGCTACAGTCCCTTTGGGGTAGGGCACCACTACCACTACAAAATACAGAGACATCATGGCGTTATATAACAGTCCAAAGATCCATTTCACTCTCCATTTTATTCCTTTATGTTCACATATATTTTCTCAACATCTGCTGAGGCTCTGAAGTAATGTTTCTGCAGATGCGCATATCACAAGCCCTTGATTGCATTCCTAAAGGCCAATGTCAGCTCAGTGACCAGTGTTTTTTATATGTGTGAATATTTTTCTTTTAAAATTTACCTTTATATACACTTGTCCCACAAGAATACCAGTGGGGTAAGGGAAACCAGTGCATTCACTGACTAAAGGGATAATCTTTTTTTTTTTTCCCCCTCAGAGATGCAACTGAATGTATAAAGGATACTAGATGAATGCCCTTTTAAAAATTTGATATTTATCTGGAAATTCCAACTATCCCCACTACGAGAAATACCCTGCAAAATTCTCTTGTCGCATCAGGTACTTTCAAAGACTGCAAGTTTATCTGCTTGCTTCTGAATAAATAAATTATCTCAAAACAAAATTTATCTATGCTAGTACCTGGAACCTACAGTAAGAACAACTGCCTAACAGTGAATCAAGTTGTCATGGGCGAACTTATTTAATCCACCCATTAAAAACTACCCAAAGGAAAGTGCAAGCAGTCTTTTAAGATAAATACTGGAGTTCTTCTCTACAGTACTCTGGGATTCTATCAAGGTTTTTTCAAAGTCTAACCAATTACCAAGCATTTACTGCAAGACCTTGGCTAAGTAATGCTCGTGTCCAACTAGATCTTATGAATCTGGCATTTTGTCCACTGGGGCAGACATAAAAGGATCAGTAGTTTCATTCTTTCACGTACAGCAAAAATTATGGGAACCCAGCAGCCAAATGTAGTAAAACTGCTTCAACACTGAAGCTGAATTTGGCATCTGTGCTCTGCACACATGTAGCTCGATTGTTGTCCAAGCAGCATTTCAGGATCCAAGAGGCCTCTGCAGTGGTATATGAGACATCACTGCAACTCAGCTGGGATTTCTCACACATCTGCCTTTCTGGTAGAAGGATTTGGAATCATCCCCTGGACAACAGGAGGGACAACAACCTTAGACAGCTCTTGCAAGAAGCACTAGGGACTGGAATACAAGAATGCACCATTTACACCTCTTCTTGTAGCTGCTTCTTAGAAAGGGTTCCTGCTAGAGCACTTTTAAATACTTTTCCCTCTGGTAGGAAATCTAGGTGTGGAACTAGAAAGCTCATAAATAGAGAGTAACAATATGGAAAGGGTATGTGAGATGATTGATTGGAATGTATGTATTAGCATGTTTCACATGGTATAGTTTTAACATTCTGCAAATGAAGGAAGTGCAGCAGAATAGCTTTCTGTTTTCATGGGTTTTAAATGGTTTCACAATTTTTAAAGGTCACCAGTGTTGCCTCTGCAGACAAAAAAATAAAAACAAACAAACAAACAAACCTCCCAAATTAACAAAAGGATCCTTAAGAGACATAAAATGTGGAGACTATGGAGGATATAAAAGGTGAAGATATTCCTTTTCTCTTTACAACTAATAAAAGCAGTTTCAGTTCTTTGCCATGGAGTGTGAGCAAAAAGATCCCTGTGATCCTGCACTTTGTACCTTTTGTTGAATGCTGAAGGGCACTAGAGATTTCAGTCTTCAAAATCTCTGATAGCTCGAGCTTGAATGCAATCTGAGCTATATCTCAAATTCCAAAAAGACAAGCAATCAAAGAATTTTTTTTTACCTGTCATACATGGAGATTCAAGTGGGAGAGGCAAGAAGAAAACCTTTGTTTGGCTATGCAACCTCTGAATGTTCTCTAAGTCACTGACATCACTGAGGTAGCATAGTGCCTAATCTGCAATTAGTATAATCTCATTGTCACTACTCTTGTAATAAATAAACTGGAAAAACTCAATTAAAATCCTAAAAGTTATTAATACAAGTATTTTTAGGATAAGGAGAGAATGAGTATTTTTCTAATATGAAAGAAACTGAAGCACACAACATGTTCACTCTTACATAGATTGGTTTTACTTTTGGATAACCTCAAAAATATTGTTAAGAAATGAGAAACAAAGCTTGCTTTTGAAATTTTTACGGTGACAAGAATGGATATGCTTCAGTTTAGCAGTACATATCTATATAAATAGTTGTGCTCATACAGAAGTACAAAACATATACTGGTCACATAAGTACAGGTGAGGTAGACAACCTTTTCTCAGCTCACGATACAGTTTATAGTCTTGCTTGTATGCTGAGAGGGAAAACTATACAAAATCCATTTTGTCATCTAGATTAGACTTATAAGAAAACACTTTTCCTCCTACAGTTCCAGCATGGCACATTTTGGACACTGGAAAAGGAAAGTTTTGGCTTCGTACAGCATTGTCTCTATATCACAATCAGAATCAAATGTAATGGTCATTTGGCTATGTTTCATATACTTAACATAAAATGAAAACTCTTTAAAATTTATTCTTATTTATAATTATTTTGCTGTTTTCCATTTTCTCATACATAACACTTTGCTACTGGTCTGTAAGACTAAAGTATGTTTACAAAGAAATAATTCAGCTTCCAATATGATGTGTTAATTAGTGTATAATAGAGTAAGGCATCAAAAAATCATACTTCTGTGAATTTTGAAGGACTATTAGAATTCAAAAAGTGTTTAACTATTAATAAAGGGCAAAATGTGTATTTGGTGTTGTACTCCAACACTCTAACTAAATTAAAACACTGGAGTTCAGTGTAAATAAAAACACCCCAGCCCTACAATCTTACAGATATATACCCCTGTAATAAAACACATCTGCATTCAGTACAGAGTCAGTAGCCTAAGCTATTTTCTAGTCAGACAAGTTCAGACCTTTTCTTAATCTACAACATAATAAAAATATTTAATATGAAGCAATGTTCACAAGGCTCACAAAAGTGGAAGTCTGATTCTATTTTTGATTGCCAATGTTAAATAATTCAGGCTGAAATTCAAGTTGCTAAAGGAACTTTTATAACACTTGGCAAGAAGGATGAAATGCCACTGTTCAGCTCAAGAAATCAAAAATAAAACTATTTTGTTTGAACTTACCAAAGTTTAGGTATTTTCTCTATATTTTTTTTCCACATGGCAAAGTGAAGAATTTCCACACTAGCAAATATGAACATTTTCTCACAAAAAAAAAGAGTCTGATTTTGTTACAGCACATAGTCCTCTGATTTAAAAACTATTCATGAGGCATTTTTCATAGAAAGTTACCAAATTGCAGGAAGAGAAAGGATGTTGGGAAAGAGCTGTAACAACACACAGCATCAGCGTGCATCCTCTGAAGTGCTAGAGTGACACTTTAAAGCAGCACTAAAATCAGCACTGGCTGATTTCATACAAGCTTGGGGTTTGTGTAATAGATGACAGAAAATCCTGCTACAAAGGTTTCAGGGCCATTTGCTGGGGATAACCCCTGGAGCACATTCAGGGCTTTTTGCCACATGTAAGTGATGCAACCCTGCAAACACGTGCTAAAATAACCATGTTTGTGTTCAAACACCACCACGGCAACATTTGATCTCTCTCTGTAATGGATAGCTCACCCTGTAGTGTATGTCTGAGCACACTCATGTGTGCACAGTTGCATTAACATTGCTTCAGGTGTGTGCTGAACCACACCTAATAGCTGGGGTGTTAAAACCTAAACAAAACCTCACCTTGGCTCCACTGCAGAAACACTGAACTGGGTGCTCCGATAAGGAGACACAACCCCTGCCTGCTGCCCATGCTGCCCAGCACTGGTGAGGATGGACCAGACCAGCCTGCTCTGCCTCGGCATCCCATGGGTGACACACATGCCCTCCCCTGGAAAGCCAGGCTCTCTCTGCTCCACTGTCAACATGAGCTGAGTTTCCAGCAATGTAATACAGATATTTCACTCCCTGACCCTCCACTGCCGCCCAACACAAACACTGGGAGTGAGACAGCCTGCCATGACAGTAGTTGAACAGCTCTCTGGGTTTCTGCTCTCCTCAGACACTGGGAGAAGCAGTATTCTCCTTTATTATTATACCATGTTTCCTTGTGTATGTCAACTGTTCCTTAGTTACAGAGAACTGTACTCTTTCCAGAAAAGCGTAATGAATCTTCAGAAAAGGAGTAAATCTTATTTATTTTTTTAAAAGCATTCTAAAGTAATTCCCAGAAGGAACTAACTTTTTTATTTACAGCCTTGTGTGCTCACATGTGAACACATTTCTATGTAGCCACCTCATGGTAGCATATCCTAGCCATCTTGTAATGAAATTATTGTGAACGTATCAGCAAGACGTGATCCCACATATTTAAGTCATTACAGCAAACTTTGGCTTAGACTGAAGTACATTAGTTATTTTAATTACAGCTGAGTCAATCTCCGTTAGGTATGAATAACATTTGGCCAAACTTTTCTCTATCTTTAAGCTTAAGAAGCCTCCTTTAAATTTTAATCTTGAACTCATGTTTTTGAGGTTTACATAATTATTACGACTCTGGCTTAGCTTTCACACCACCATTATCTTTTGACCAGGAAAACATAAAGTCTAGTACAAAACAGGTATCAATTCAACCAATATTTCTTTCCTAGACTGATTTAATATCTAACTACTAAAACACAAAGGATAACAGATTGAAAGACAATAAAAAGTTCCCATTTGCAGTATTCTGAAGATAAAATTTTTAGACACCCAAAGATCGCTACAGAGACTTTTCCAGAGAATACTGACAACAATTCTAGATGTGTTGCCAGACGTTACAGCAGTGATGCACCTCAACCAGCAATCCTCTACAGATTTCTTTAAGAAATTGTATGTGTCTGGGAAAATACCAGCCTCATTTTGTCGCTTCAATCCTCCATAATAATTATTTATTAGTGTTTCAGTAATCAAATTTACATGCCAGGGTGCTGTCAAGCAATGTTTTTCTTCTTCCCATTGCTGCTGATAGTAAGTTAACAGTGTCAAATCATGTGCAAAAAGGGACAAAACCCCTGCAGGGACAAATAAGCTCAGAGGGTACCCCACAAAAAGATGACAAACCAAACTGTGCAAGGGCTCTCAGGCAAGGTTTCCCACCCACTGCCAGTGCTCAGGCACCTTCTCTGGGACATCAGAGCATCCAAGTCCTTGTTCATGTTCAATGGCAACTCAACCATTGAATCACCTTCTTCCCTTGCTTAAGGGGATTCAGATCCCATTGTCCACTGCTCCACCATCAGAGGCTGCTGGCTGAGCCCATCCAGACCTCAAGGTCTGCTCAGCTCCCACAGCATCCCACAATGGCCAGGTGAGCCACAATCCTGGATCACGGCTCTCCTCACTTTCACATCCTGGAGCCACTAACCCAAGTACTGCACCCTGTCACTGTCTTAGAACCCACCAGCTCCTGTCCTTGGGGAGCACAGGCTAAGGGACACAAATCCATGTCTTTCAACAGCTGTGACACTGACACCTGACAACTCAACTTGGCCAAGCCAAACTGGAAATATTGCTGGTGATAGCTCACATATTATGAATTTGAGATACTTGAGGTAAGCTGCATCTGGTCATAGATTTTGAGGAGCAGTGTTTTTATTTGGACATCTCAAATGGAGCTCAAGCAGGACTAGGCATCTAATTGGCCTTGGAATTCTATCTTCTCTCCACAAACTCCTTCAGAAAGGTCTTCACACTACAAATGGCTCCTTTCACAGCTACACTTATTTATGGTTATAGCTCTAATCCACAAACTCTTCTTTGAATCCATAAGTCCTGTAATATCTTAGAAAATCCTAGAGCTGATATCTGGACAAAGCAAAGGGAGTAAGAAAGAAGTTATTCCACATTTTGAAAAATATTCAGTAATTATTTTCTACAACCAATCCCTCAATCATCCCTGTGCCCTAAATATTTCCTATATTGTTACTAAGGTCATCAGGGAACAGAGCCAGCTCTACATGATCACCATAATCGCTCATCCCAGTGGGTTGGAATTAGATGATCTTTAAGATCTATTTCAACTCAAGCCATTCTGTGATTAAAAAAGACCCTCAAATTTAGTAATTTTTGACTGACAAACCACAAATTCAAATTCTGATGCATCACTGTTCCTCTTCCAAATAAAAACGTGTTTCAGAAAACGTGTCTAGGTCCTCACAAACACCTAGAATAAATACACACAAGACTCCAGAAATCAGAAAATGTCCCAGACTATTACTGTCAAAAGCATTTAGATTCTGCATTATTGAAAGTTTAAAAAAATGCCATAGTTCTTCCTTTAATAACCTCAATACCTCTCAAACTGATCTTTATCAGTACCATGATCCTTATGCTATTCTCTGATCACAAAAAATATGGTAACAGACGTATTACCATAACTTTAGGGCTTTATGTATTCAGAAGGGATCCCAAGCCTCAATGTCTATGGAGGTGCAGTAGAAGACACCCAGGAAAGACTGTCTGGTGCAAATGTACCAGCAGGCATGTTAAGAGCAGATATTAAGTAACCTGACACGGTGCTGTTAAAAGCTAGTGATGCCCACAGTCTAAAAAGAGTCTGTACAGAAGCAGGCTGTGAAAAGATTCAAGGAATGCAGCCATTCACTGCAGAAGTGCATTTCAGGTTCAAGGATTGCAAGAGGAGGAGGAAAATCTTCCATGCACATGTGTGTGCTTACCTCCTCCACCCCCCAAATTCCAGCAGCAGAATTAATGTAGGAGAAAGAATGAATAACCAAAGAGTAGCTAATGACTTTGAATAACCAAAGAGTAGCTAATGACTCTGAGTCATTTTATGAAACCTGAATTAAGTACTAGAAACAAGTTCTGAGTAAAAACACAGTATTTAAATAAATAATTTTTTCAAGGAAGGTAAAAACAGACCTGTGTCATGCAGAAGAAATGGCACAGTAAATTAAAAGGACCTTTTTTTACCTGGAAATTACAGACTACTGATTGCAGAAGGGAAACATTCTGGAATTTGAAATATGCTTAAAGGGCCTAAAAACCAGAACAGGTGTTGTTTGCCATCCAAAATTGCTTTGAAGAGATGACAGACAATAAAGGGAAACTCTGAGTCATCATCCAATATTGCTTGCTTAACCATACAAAAAGAATGAGACATAACACTGCCTTATTTTCTAGAACTCAAAAGCTCTTTCTCTTACTGAAATCTATTACTTTCTGAAAGAGAAAACCTCCACGCTCGCTCCGAAAAATCTGAATACTGTAAATGAAACATAAGACATTGCTTAGGAAATCAGCCAGCCAATCTAGACTGAAGCACCTCAATAAATTAATTTAAGATTTAATGGGCACAGCACTTCCAAAAGAGAACTGCAAGGCTGAATGTGAAGGGTGAACACTTGAGCAGGTGTGAATTAATATTGCTTCGTTGAAGTCAGCTGCACTACACTGTTCAAAGAGGATGAGAATCAACGCTCTGTCTTACACAAATATTAGGCAAACATACCCAATTTTCTGCTGAAATTTTACATGCCAGTCAGACTGCATTTCTCACCTTCAATCCAAGAGCATAAATGAAATGGCTCTGTACAACTTTCTGTTGGTAACATGAAGGCAACACTTGGCAGGAGGAAGCCTTCTGCAAACATCCAACATGGGCTCAAAAATACTGTTGCTTTTCCACTGACAAAACTGATTTATCTTTAGCTAGCAGAGGGACTCAGGAAAGATGGATGAATTCTGTAATGGAGATGGAATGCCCTGTTTTATGTCTGTCTTATTAGCATTCTGTATGCTCCTTTTCTCAGAATTCAGTAGGATTTTAAATAAAGGAACACTTTCACTTTAAAAACCCCTATTTTTAAGAGTTTATTTGGGTTTTTTGCAGGGAAGCATTTCAGTCAGCTTGTCTTTAAACTCCAGGACATTCAGATAAGTGAGAAACTAACTAGTTAAATACCTCTAAAAGCAAATACCAGATTTGTAACTTCAACCACCTCCTTCTTTCAGAGTCCTAACAGCTGTGCTCTGAGTCCAAAAGGAGGTAGATATTGTCACTGCCTAGAAGAATAGCAAATCTTCTGCTCCCACCATGAACAGCTTAGGAACCAGGATCAGGTTCTGAATTGCACAGGTCCAGTCTTGGCAAAATAATGTGGCCAGGACTCCAAATGCCCTAGTTTCCATCACCAACTGATGATTATATTTAAAAATATCGAATCCATAATTATCTTATTTTCCTGTCAGGCAATAACTACTTACACTATTAAATAAAATGTACAAAGTGCTGCAAACACAAGCAGCAGCAGAGCAGTGCAGGAAGCAGGAGTCTGAATCTCTGACCCACATCATGACCACAAGAGACAGGAGAGCACCCTGGAACAGAGGAGCACAGCAGGACAATCGAGACCCTCAACAGGGCAGCAGGAGAGAAGGAAGAATAACTCAAGTGTTTCCTGCAGGTGAGAGCAGGCAGCTGCTCCCCATTAATCTCTTGATTCTGAGAGCTCAGGCATGGCACCTCTGCAAATCTGTCCTCTGGGAGTAGCTCAATGCAAGGACAAAACTAAATCGGATGCGCATTTTGAAAGTAGTGCCGTTCCCAGATATTTAGCAACCCTCTTTCTTTTTTATTAGATGTGCCTATATTCTCGGCTGCCTGTGAGTATTTACAAGTTTCCCTTCCATATTTCCCTTCCATATTTCCCTTCCATATTTCCTGTAATGTTCCTCACAGTAAAATAACTACCAGTTTCTTTTTTATTGCTTGGTTCCCTTGTGAACCAAAACAGTTTTAATCATTTCCCTAACTTAGACTTGCTGAGAGTCACCTAGGTACAGCACACACATCTGAACAGGCCACTGACTTCTGACATGGTGCTTCACCTTCTGCTTCCTACCCCACTCTCTGTCTCTCCTGTTTGTAAGGAAGCAGCTTGGAGCTTTGAATATGCCTTTGTGTGAGTAGGCTTCCTGCCTAAGGAAGTAGCATCAGTTTCAGCTGAGGTTTCAAGGCACTCCACTGTGAATAACTGCACAGTTCAAAACACACCATGCTGTTTTGCCTTGGTTTGGCTGGGATAGTAAATTTTCTTCTAAGTAGCTGTGTTTTGGATTTAGTGTGCCAACGAGCAGGTGCACAAGAAGTTTAGGAGGGGAAGCACAGCCAGTACAGCTGACCCAATCTGGTCCAAATGATATTCCACATGGAATGTCATGCTTCATAAAGTGAAGGGAGTTGGCCAGAAGACACAGACCTCTGCTTGGGGACAGGCTGGGAATCAGTCAGCAGGTGGTGAGAAATTGTTCTGTGCATCACTTGTTTCTCTTGGGTTTTATTCCTTTCCTACTGTTATTATTACTACTGCTATTATTAACACTACAATAATTATAATTAAACTTTACTTTGTTTCAGGTATTAAACTGTTCTTATCTCAATCCACAATGTTTGCCTTCTTCTCCCCAACTCTCCTCCCCACTGGAGGGAGGGTGGTGCATGACAGCAACTAAGCAGCAGCATGGGTTTTAGGTTACACCACAATGCTGTTCCACGCCTAGGAGTACATGAGAAAAAACCCAAATGCTGTGGCAGAATATAACACTGTGAAATCCAGGTGGGCCTTGGTTTTAGGTTTATATTCTAGGATAGGTGTCACTGCACAGTCAGCATTCAAACCTAGGAGTTACTGGTCTCATAATGAATACAGAATGTGGCACTGAATTGTCTTCAGAAAAAGCTGATCACTTGCAGTGCTGATTTCATTTTGCTCTACTTTTCCACTTTTCTCCAGAGTGGAAAGAAAGTTATGGGGTGGGAGAGAGGTCAGAAAGCTGTCAAGAAAACTGTCATGGAATTATCTGATTTATTGTTTTCAAAAGGGCTGAAGTAACTGTCCAGGTTATAGGATGCCTTATCATCTGTCACATTCAGATTAGAACTGACTGGAGTGAGTTTGGTGTCCACCTTCCACAATCACTTTTATATATTTCTTAAAGCACCAGACACCTCTCAGGATCTGCTGTGAGGATTTTCCTCTGCTTAAAATTAATGAAATACTTTTTCAGACACTACTGTTATTTCCTGTACTACTAAAACACACAACTATCTTAAAGCACTTAGAAAATTAATTGGTCAGGCCTGGTTAATTTATGAATAATAATCATGGGTTTGGTCTGTGGATGAGAAACTCATTTTCATTTTTGTCATCTGTTGGACATCATTTGTTTGAGTTGGCTATAACCTGGTAGAAGTGTGACTCATACCCTGAGAACCAGAGTCTCCACAGAGTTAAGTATTCTCATTCTGTCTCCATTTCTGAAAAAGAATTATTGCTTTGTGACCATGTTTCTCACTGCCTTGTCCAATATGTTTATTGGAGGGGTGTTGGTTTTTTTTGGGTTTTTTTTTTTGTTTTGTTTTGTTTTATTGGTAGTAGTATCTTGGGTAAGGTATATGGATTGTAAGAAAAGATACAGACCTCAGTAGCAAGGTCCCTGGCAAGACAAACCTGGCCTAAAAAAGATTTTACTCTAAACTGGCAAACAGTGGACAAAGATACACACAAAGAGGTTGCTGGCAATATGGTTATAATTTATTAATGCCACTGTGACAGGAATGATGGCTTCAACTTCATCTGCATGAATGTACTCTTGATGGACTTTCCTCTCCATTATCAAAATTTTTTTAAAAATTTAAAATTAATTCCTTTATTGCCAGCATATATAGCCATATTGCCATCCCACCTTTTTTAGACGCTGCTTGAATACAGTGCAGCAGCAGGTTATCAGCAGAAAAGAATTCACTTGCTGTGGTTTTATGGGAAGTAGAAGGGGAGATAGCTTACTAAGCTAAAACCACATGTCATCACAAAATAATGTCTCAGGGACTGGAGAAAGAAGCAGATCTGGTTTAATATCCCCCTGTACTGCTTGGTTGTGTTCTCCAGTACCTGAGAAGGGCCTGCTGACTGCAGCTCTCCCAGCAGTGTGGCTTTCATGATGCTGTACATAAGAAATGTACTGGCATGCTTCTGTGGCAGACAGTAAATGACTAATCTCAAACAGTGTGTAGCTGGAGATGAAAACATCAGGAACATAATCAGTATTTCTGAGTCCACCTGTACTCTCCAAATGAAATAATAGGCAGTGCTAACTTCAAGGTAAAATTTTAATTTAAGAATACTAGGGTAATTTAAATACTTACTTTTGGGGACAGGTTGTAGGTGGAGATTTTTTAGTTTGGGTCTTTTAATTGTATTAACTTTGAGAAGGTAGGTATCATCCAAAAAACATTCCTGTTTCACACACTTCCTGTAAACTTGAGCAAACACGGCAATTTTCAAGCCAGGCCAATTTTTTTACTCAATTTTATTTGGCTTAAAGTAGAGTTTTAATGAATCCTGGCAACACTTTAACTAAAGAGGGACTATCTCTCATGTATAAGCAAAACTGTTTTAAATGTGAGTCATCTGAAAATCGCCATACTCAAAATGAATTGATGTTTTAAAATGAGTTTAATAATATTTTAAGGAACCCAATCTGTATTTTAAAGTAAGGCCAAGGTATTCTAAGAATTCAAGTGTTACTGAAGTCTCACATACAATTTAATTTTATTGCTCAGCACTGTACTGAAAATTTATGCTTGTTTTTAAATGACACTGCATCCCAAATCTTTCCTCTAAATTTTTTTTTTTTGCATATGTATGCCATTGGTACATGTTGTATGTCTACAGGACACAAACAATTTTATTGTTCCAGAGAAAGAACTTAAGAGTGTGACAGATAAAGAAAAGATTGGGCTTGCATTATTTTAGATTTTCTCAAGACCTTTCTTTTCTTAATTCTGCTTCAAATTTTTGAGCCACGAGTAGAATAAAAGCCTACAATGAAGAACTCCATGCATCTGTACTCAGATGAAGATTTACCACTGCAGATTTAAATTAAGGCTACACAGATTTCTTCAAATATGGGAAGAAACATGAAATTTGCTTTTTTCACAAGAACAAAGGGCTAAGAATGAGTCTAAGCCAGCATGGTTGATGAAATAGAAGTGAAGCATTCAGAGAAACAGTATATGAGAAAGAAATTCAAAATATGCCTTGGGCACCAACTCATGAACCTCATGATATTCAGTGCCACATGAGTAAGAGCCTCACAGGCTACCACTTCCCAAGTGCAATTTTACCCCAGATTTGGAAGACCAAATAAAGTATCTGCCCTCACCACGGAATGGGCAGGATGTGTGTGCATATGGAAAAAGGCTTTTCAAAAACTACCACCTATTTTAGAAACCAAAAAGTGGTGGTACCCATTCCAAAGCATCATAAAATTCACGAGAATTCAGCATGAAAAATCTGTATGCATACATGCACGATAAACAAACAAATATCATGGGGAAAATCCCCATATATTTCCTAATTCCTGCATGAAATATTACCTCCAGCAGAGCATCCACAAAAGATTGTATCTAGCACCATAATGAGTTTTATTCCTGAATCTCAATTATTATTATTCCTCATGCATCTAGTTATATCATTTAAGTGAGAGTTAAGTATCTAAAAGCAAGCAGACAAAGACACAGCCTAAATCCATTTTGCAGCTTCCAAATCTAATACTCTTCTCTGAAGATATGTCTTAATAAAAAGCAATGTGTTTTGCTGGGTGGAGGAGGAAGTCAGCAAAATTTGGAACTTTATTATTTGGTAAGGCTGTGAGAGACTTTTAGATCATTTTACTAAACTGTTTAGCCTACAAGTAACCACTGAAGCACTTTTCAAGCAGTCTGGGGTGCCCAGGAGGGTTTTAGTTAAAATGTGAATTGTAGGTATTGTAACACAAACGTGTGCTTTCCCAGAGTAAATCCTGTACCTGGCTTATCTCTGTATTTTCCTGCATCTTTCAAAATGGTATCTAGTTTCCAGAATTATCTTATTTATTTCTGTTATTAATGTCTTTGTCTAGATATACAAAAGCATGACAAAGTACTCATCTAGCCACCTGAATATCCTCACAACAGTAATATTAAGACAAGTTTTTACACAATTGTATTTCAAATGATTTTTCAATATTGTATTAAAATGCCTGATTTTTAAGTCACATTCCAGTAACTTATTCCTTCCCATATGCCCAAGAAAAAAAAATCCCCAAAGGTCACTAAAGAGTGCATGTCCTGGATTTGGCTGCCAAACCTCGCCCAAGTTCTTCTTTCATAATCAGAGCATTGTCTCCAGCTACACATTGGTCATTTGTGTTTTGCAGATTTGGAAAAGGTTAAACCACCGAATAAAGAAGCTGAGGTTAAAAACGGTTTTCTCTAAACAGTCATATTTTTGTGCTGAAACGAAACTAAAGGCTTGCAGGAGAAAACTTCAAGTTTAGGACACAATAGATCATCTTAATAGCGGATAAAGCATATTTGTACTGCCTACATAGTATTTCTCCTGTATAGAAACTCTCTCTGTCAGGAGAAGCAAAGGAGGCAGAAAAACCTCAAACCGGTTTTTGTGCATAACGAACCATGTTGATTTAAGCACATAACACCATAAATTACCCCATATGGCTTGCAAAGTGCTTATGATGCTAATGAGCACCAGTAGTAGTAGTAATAACAAAAGTTCCTGCTTTAGGAGCTATTCTTTCCAATCATTATTTTCCTGCAACAGTCAAGCATATGGGTGTGACGTCTGTAAAAAGAAGTGGCTTCCCTGGTGCCCACTGATGCTGATGTTTTTGGATCAAGATTTAGACAAATCATTAGAGGCATTCAACTGTGAGGAAAAGTTGGACATTTGGTAAAGTTAATGACTGCTTTCATAGTCCCCAGAGAAGGCCAATAATTCCAAAACACGTTGCACTCCACTTGGTTTCAGGTCCAGATCTTTGCTGTTTTTGAGTATCAGTGGAGTCCAACTACAATTTGGCTGATCTGCTACAGGAAAAGGTCTAGCCAAAACTGATCCCATCTTTACAAAAGGGAGATTTTTCTTAACAGATATATTTCTTTAGGAATACATTCTCTTGGTTACATATCTGAATGCAGAGATAGCTTGCTTAAGAACAGTTAAACCAAGTATTTTCCAGGTGGTACAATAAAAGATCTTATTCCATGAGACCTTCTAATGCTCTCAGTAAAAGGAAATGGAAGAACCTTGACCCCTAGCTTTTATATGAGTGTATAAGGAGAGATTATAATTAACCTCCTATCCATGATCTGCTCAAAATGCATACTTGCTAATGAGATCTGATTTCATATAAGTAGAGAGGTGTTTAGGAAACACAGGTGTGAAGAAATTGATGGAAACATTCACGAAGATATTAATGGTACTAGAAAAATTATGAATAAAAAGATCGAAGTATTTTAGATAGTTGCAAATGACTATGGCTTATAGCACTGCTGAGAGAATGAGAATTACCTGCCCATTGTTCAATAACAGCAATTCTAAATTTCCTAAAAATCTAATTAAACTTTATTTCAGCAGTCAAGCAGAACACAACAGCAACCGTCCACAAAAAAAAACCCAAAACAAAAAAAAACCCAACCAAAAAACCCCACAAAACAGCAACAAAACTAAATAGAAAATTGGAAGGCAAGGGGACACAGTTTTAGAAATTACAAAACAACATTTTAAAGTCTCACTGATGCTTCCAGCTATTTACCATCTGGCTCATTTTATTAATGTAAGATTTCCACCAGGAAATACTTGTTTTGAGAAGATTATTATTGCATTAATGCCAGGATCTGGTCAGTAAACCAAAAAAAGCCTAAACAAAAAAACTCCCAACAAACAAACCAAAAGCCAAAGACAATAACAAATCAGTCAGTCTTTGGCTTGTCCTATATTCTAATGTCTTTTATAATATAGGATATATTTAAAATGTGGATTTCAATACTTTGCCTTGACCTTGTAACTGTTCTGCATTTAATGGTTTAAAACATAGACTGCCATTATCAGGTTACACTTCCTTTGCTGATGCAAGAGTCTTCCCAAAACTACTTCCAGTAATAACATTTTTATTTGGCTTACCCTGATCTAGCCCTTTAGCATAATTACTTCTTATCATTGAGTCAATATAACACTCAAAATTAGCAGCTGATTTGCACATTTTACAGACAAAGCAGATGAACTGAAATCCTGATTTTGGTAGAGTATACTCTTCCCACTGCAGAGGTGGAAGCAGGGGGTGGCCAGGGGAAAGCACAAAGGAATGCAAAGCTATCCATATTGGCCAACAATTCTTAAGAAAACTCTTGAAACTGCCAAAACTAAAAAGCTTTTGCTGCTCTCATTCACCTTTAAACATCAGTTAGAATAAAGACTGTGCACAAAAATAACACATTTGTACATTTTACACAGTCTCTTCTGACCTCTTAAACAGATTCCTAGGTATGTTTCCAGTGCCTGTCCATTTGAATAGCAAGTGAATATTCTGTCACTCTTAATACTTGCTCTGCAAAGGCTTCACTGTCTTGCTCAGAGGAGCACATACTCATCAGAGTTCTACCTACAAAGAAAAGCTGAGCCTCTCCCCCTCCAAAAACAACAAACTAAAATCAGAAGTTATGGCACCTAAATCTTCTGTATGGGCATAACTAATTTGAAAATTCCTTGTGCAGCTTAGCAGGAAAGTTCCCAATCCGTTCAGAGCAATCCAAAACAAGCCTCTCAGATATGAAATCAGAGTGCTCACATGGGGATTTACAGATTTAAATCACAAAACAAGATCTTTGTTTTGGAGTTGTTTTGGAGCCAAGCTATAGTTTGGGGTTTGAAGTGGGGATTCAAGCCAGTGACTTTATAGTTGAGAGTCTAAGGGGTTGGACTCATCTCTTATGAGTTTTTTGTAAAACTAAGTCTCACAAACTAAACTAATACATTATTAAAGGCAATAATGAGGCAATAATTTCTTAGTGTAAGTGAAATCATCTTATTAATACAAATCCCGGTGCTGGGCTTACTAGCTTGCCCAAATATCTCAAACTTTTATGAAGATCTTGCAAAGCCTCCAGATCCTGAGCTAAGTTTCCCCCAGTTGAAATACAATTGCCTTCAGAATGGAATACCACAGTTATCTTGCAAATCTAAGCAATACTACACAGCACTTTATGCCAGAGTTAGAGAATGACAGATCAACTGAACCTCACTGAGGAAATTCTGTAGCCAATAAAGTAAATATAAACATATCCTGAGTGCCCTCTAAATGGTATTTTTAAGTACATGTAAATATTCCTTTAATTGAGAAGTTGCCAGTAAGTAACATTCTAAAACAAATGCTATTTATCAACAGATTGGTCCTGTTCTTGAGTCCTCATGGCTTCCTCCTTGCAGCTCTTCACAAGATCTTAGTTGTAATTGTCAAATTTGAAATCCAGCCAATACATTTAATAAGGGAAAAAAGGGGCTAATGGATGTACTTAAAAGATAATTGCCCACAGATTTTTAATAATGTTCAGGAACCTGGTGTAACTTTTTTATTCTAAATTCACCTCCTTACTAAGGTTATATTCATGTACTGTGGAAGACACACAATAAACCCAAACTTTGCCTTTAAATCTAATTGGCCTCTAACTTTCTCTAATTTTCTCTGCAGTCTTCTATTTCCTGCCCACACACAAAGCCCCTCTTATCTAAAAATTATTCTGAGCTAGCATTGTGAGATGTGCAGTAGCTGAAGCAGTGTCTCTGACCTATCCACCGCGCAGCTTTTCTGCCCCTTTGATCTCCAGCTCCAGACCACTGCTTCCAAGCAAAGACTGCTGTGAAAACAACTGCACTCCTTCAGTAAGGAGCAGACATGTAAGATCTATACCTCTTCTACATGGCAGTGAAGTTTTCCTTTTAAAATTAGTTTAAACATTTATTGGTCTAAGCTGCCAGTTTAATTAAACACTTTTTGTTACAACTCCAAGAGTTGAAATTCTGGGACTTCAGAATGCCTATGCCAAAATCCAATCTGCCAAAGCACATTTTTTTGTTCATTGCCAGCTGAGTATATAGAAATTGGCTCTGAAAAATAGGCCAAAGCCTGTAACATTGCACCACATGCATACGAAATGCCTGAAGGTGCCAGCAATATGTACTGCACACAGCTTGACTTTACAAAATGCATACATCCAAATCACCAGGTCAAGACTTGGAGTAAACTCCTCAAAATTAAAGCCAGAAAGCAATTCCTTTCTGTTGTGGTTACTGTATCTGTTTCTATCCCAGTAACATTAGGGTTTACTGAGCATTCCCACAATTGCAGTCGAGGTTGGTGCCTGTTTTTATGTGTGTAAAGAAGGGCTCCTTCTTCCCAGTCCCTGCACAGAGTTAAATCAGGCACATTTCCTCAGTCTGCTTTTCATGAGGCATTGCCCCATGCACCTCAGAGCTTCCAAACTGGCTGTCACACAGAAATAGAAAGGAATCATGGCCACAGACACCCTGTTGCTAAAGTGGTAGGGTATAACCACAAAAAAAGAAAGAAAAGAAAAAAAAAAAAAAAAAAAAAGAGGGAAAAGGGAAAAAAGAGAGCATCTCTCTCTATGCCATGGCTCAACAGTGATACATGCAAATGTACACAAGAAATGCAGCCTCTTAAAATGCCTGATAAAGGAAAAAAAACCAAACAGTGAAGCTAATCGTATTTTCTGCCTAGAATTACAGCACCACAGAATGGTGCGGATTGGAAGAGGCTTTAAACACCACTTCATTCCAACCCCACTGCCATAGGCAGGGACGTCTTTCACTAGATCACCTCTGCTAATATGCAAATTCTGAAAAAAGGAGTGTGAGACAATCTTTTACATATTTTCCAAAATTCATCATCCCAGAGTATCATGGCAAAAAAAGGAACAGATAAATAATATGAAAAAATATTACAATATAGGGAAAAGTTTTTAGGAAATGGTCACCCCTCACCCCATCTGCTCCCCAACCTCCAAGAAGATTTAGATATGGTTCAAATACCAGGGTGGAAAGTGGCCCACCAGGAGCACTGGGCACATAGTCTCAGTAATCATTTAAAATATCATCTCTTTTCTTCAAACAAGACTCATGGGATTAATTACACGGAAGAAGAATAAAGACAACTCAATTTAAGGATTATAAATAGCAGTTTCCAGTGCTAACAACACACACACATGCTTAACAATGGAAGGTGAATTAACCTGAATTATTGGATTACAGTCATTTCACTCACCAGACTGAGCATTCCCTGGAGGTGTCTACACATGGCACTCACTGGTCAGCCTCAACCTACCACTCACCACCTGGCCCAGAGGAGCCAGACTCAAGCTCCAGGAAGTCAGCTACAAAAAACTATGCAAGGGCCACATTTTGAACTCCATTCCTACATTCCTTATCCCTTGAGGATCCTATGGGGAGGATAGAGTAGATTTCCTTCTGTGATTTCTCCATTTATGCAGCATTGTTCATGGTACATTGGTCTGTACGGACAGATTAAGCCTCCTAGCAGCCCTTCACCTTTTCTAGCTCCAGCAGCGGTGCCTACAGCACAAGGCAAGTGCCATCCTTGTTGCACTCCATGGGTTCCTTTAGGAAAAAAACCCACATGTGAGGATGAGAGAGGAGGAAGGAGCCGCCATGGGCTGTAATAGATTTCCCAGGCTGTATGACTGGGGCTGAGGCTGAAGGAACATAACTAAACCCATTTTTCCACAGTGCAGATACAACCAGAGTCCAGCTTGATGCAGGACAGACTTCAGCTCTCCTAGACATTGATCTTCAGCAAGCACACATGCTTACGCTGCTTTTCTCATAAATTACATCAGCTATGGTTTCACCTGTGAGACAAAGTAAGCTTTCTTCCGCCCAGCACATGGACAGGAACTAAAAATATATAGAAGAAATGCACACCACAGTCGACACATAAAATAATGCCAACATTGATCCATCTCTGCAGAGCTCTGCTAGAGTAGAAGTGCTGCCTAAAATATTTCTGCCCATGCCTGTTCTCTAATAAAACTTGCATACAGAAATGAAAACTTTTCATGGTAAGTGTCTGCCTTCCTCAGGACGTTTTTCACTGGAAAGCCAAAATCCTACTGTTTTCACCCTGAATGTCATATTGTCAGTTTTCGGCCAATAACATAAAAGCCTTACTAAAAAAATCTGGTAATAAAAATCTGACAAGTGTTCTATGTATTGATTTTTATCACAAAATTACAGATTTTTTTATGAAGATTATTGTGATCAGGTTTATGTTAGAAACACTCCATAAAAGAGATGTCTGCATGCACATAATTACTTAGCAGACACTGAACCAATCAACAAGCAAAGATTTGTTCATCACTTTTTGTCAGTTCCATGAATTTTTTTGTGCCCTGTAAATGGCCTCCTAAGAGCAGTTCTCTACATGCCACATTCAGCACATGTGGAAGCATTTGACAGACATCAGGCCTAACAAATTTTTAAATAAGTTACTAGAGAATCATGTAGGTGCTCTACTTCATTTTTTTTTTATCAAGCCTAAGTTATATTGCTGTATAAAAAAGGGTAGTGCTTGTGCACCAGGCTCTCCTTTTTTACTACAGAGCCCCTAATCCCAAAGCATTTTCCTGAGCTCCCACACCTGGCATATTGTCTGAGAAAAACCATGTGTCATGGAATAAAACTTTGGAACATCAAACTGCCCCGTTTAACAGACAGATTTTTTCCAGAGACTATACGAAAAAGAAATCTAGACCTATACAAGAGAGATCCATGTTAATTAATAGTCCTTGACAAAGAATCATCATTTTTCATGTCCAGATTTGCCAAATGGCAATTATCTTTTCTTGTGATTTAGGCTCCAGCACATGCAGCCTCAGACTATGGAAATAAAAATACTAAAATCATTCTCCTATACTGCTGGAGTCTGCACCTCTTCAGTGAACAATTTTTTCCCCCAGTGTTTGTTATTCTTTCTGAGGAGAACCAGAGTAAATAACCAAATAATTTTAGAGAGACTGCCTGTTTACAGCCAGCTGACTTTGTGCTCACCTGCTCTGATCCTTCTTTGGCTCCCTGACGTCACATTCACACCCAGATGAAACACAGCCAGTGGTTAGTGGTGTGAGACCAGTTTCCAAACTTAGGCGCCTAAATTAGCAGCTCTGAATGTGGCTGTATGAAATTAAATTTCCCAATACCATTTATCAAGTAGATAAGAATTACAAGCTGGCAGGTAAAGAAGCTGGACACACTGCACAAATATCTCTCCTGTGAGCACAGTATAGGCCAAGACCAACGGAAACTTCTAGCCTTGTACTCAACAATTTATTCCTTACCATCAACACCCCAGAAACAAAATTATCATGGTTCCAGGATATTTAGAGTAACAGAATAAATTTTGGTTTAGAAGGACAAATTTGGCTTATGTCAAATACTCAAGCAAGTGATAAACAGATGTATTATACATACTATGAAATTAACTAAAAAATTCCATTTAAATATTTTTATTTTATTTCACTATAAAGAAATTCACCACTGAAAATATTTCAGAGGAAAAGACAGTACATCTACTCAGATCAGCAGTGAGATAGGAACCCCCCTGAAAATAAGTTATTGCAGTGACAGTCAAAACACTAAAATAAACCACAATTACTCAGGAAGACAGAATGGATTCAGTGGTCTCTCACAAAATCATGTAGCATCCTTCCTGCCCTCAAGAATTAATAGCTACAGTTATTAGCATTTCTCAGCTGGTTTTGGAGTAAAAATCTATTAAGTCTAAAGGTTATTAAATTCCTAACAACACATTTAAAACTACCCCTAAGGGTTTTATTTAAGAGACATCAATAAGTAGGGCCCAGTATATTCAAATCAAGGAACTGAATGAGAATGTGAACAATCCACTGAGCAAAAGTTAAGAGCAGAACAGTTTTGAATGCCCTGACTGAAAACCATGGTTTTCCAGACACCAGAAGCTATGCTAAAGACAGAGGCTGAACATGGCATTGGGGAGTCTACCAAAGTTCTTTACTCAATACATCAGCAACATCTCCCTCTGCAGTGCTGCTAACAGCACCTCTAGTGTTCAATGAAAGGTGCATTTCTGATATATGAACAGAGATAACAGCCTAACCCTGCCTCTGCATTATCTGTACAAAAATATGAGGAGTATGGAGAGTAAGGGAGAAAGCAGAGAAGGCAATTGGCCCAAGCACCAAACTCCATGCCCAAAGCTCTATGCGAATGTGTGTACATAAAACAGCTCTAACCAAGAGATCTGACTCTGGGGTATTGAAGAAATACTTGAAATCATGAATTGGCCAGCAAACCCTATGGTTTCCAAGCCTTGGATGCTTTTTTCAAAATCACCTGCTTTGCTGAACTGGGGGCTGTGTCATTAAGGAAGATGCAAATAATAGTGATTTTATTCAGGGAAAGCAGAATTTTGAGGCTCTTGCTTCTGATTTTAGAAAGAATTTACCACAATGACTGCTACTGCCTCATGGACAAAAAATATGTGGCATTAATGTTAGCTGCAAACCAGCTGAGCCTGCTGCTTTCCTCAAAAACTGCAAGCTTCAGTCCCTTTCTACAAGTCTGGGGAGAAATTACAGCAGCTTCTGTTTTCTTGATCTAGACCCAAGCCCAAGCGTACACAGAATTTCTTATGAAATGAGATGACAAAGAAATATCATCAGCATTGAAGCATTCCACAGACAAACAAAGAGAAGAACCTAGGAGATGTGTGGTATAGGGTCAGAGCTTCTTCAAGTATAAATCAAGAAAACTGTTTAGACTATAATGCTTTACCAAATATTCCCCCATTTTGTTATACTAAAGTGCCTTTTTTTCAGGCATTTCTATTTCAACTTGATATTTATCATGTGCCTGATTCTGTACTAACTGCATGCTATGGCAATGCTTTCAGTGAACTCAAAAACCCCATATCGAGCCTCTGAGTGCTTCCCAGGAATCTTTTCAACATCCTTCTGATTGCTCTTTAAGGTCAGGAAGAACAGCTAATAAAACTGATTTATAGATGAAAAAAAAATTAAAAATACCTGAAGCTCCAGAAGAGAGCTATAAAATGCCAGGACTACTTCTTCTATGGAAACCAACTCACCAGTCTTCTAATGCAGTCAGTCTTCCCTACTTTCATGCTTTAGGGCTATGAGAGCGACTAAATTCAAGGTGATACCAACAAGCTAGCCTTCATCCCCATCTTCATCCCCATCACACTACAATTTTCCATCTCGAAAGAGTACATGAAATTAGAGATAGTTTTGAAATATAGGTTGGGGGAGACAACTGGGATATAGTAAAGAATGCATATAAATCAGAAAATTTCTGATGTTTCCTGACCAGTCACCCACAAATGCAAGAGCCTTTGGATGAAGTCCCAAGGTCATGTTTATGTTAGTGAATGGAGGCAGGTATATATCACTATATTTATTTGTGAGGCAAATTGTTACTATGCTACAGTTTTTGACAACAAGGCTGCACTTGCTTGTTATGAGTAGTCCTCAACAAAAATCTGACTCATAGAGGTCAACTCTGGTGTTTATATTACTTTATTTGCATCAACCCAAATGTCAAAATAAGTACAATTTACTGAAACCAGCCTCAGTCACAAATTATACACCAGAAGACACAGCACTAAATACACATCATGAAATACTTTCATATTGCTTTTATAGCCTGAGGAAATTTTTGTAATCAAAAGTTTAAAGAAGAAAAAAAAAAGGAAGGTATTCATACAAAAATCTCTTCAAACCAGATATTTTGCTTGCAGTAATTAGTAAACCAGAAAAGGAAGAAAACTCTGTGACCCTGCTGGCTTTCACCACAGACCACCAAGTGTCCCTGGAAGGTTTCTGTAACCTGATGATCTGCCCCAAAGCACACAAGAGGCCACTGAGCTGGGTGAGACAAGTTACCATTACCTCTGACTATTACTGCAGCGGTAATTACTGTGGCACCAGAGGCACCAAAGGCCAAGGCAAAACTGCAGGGCTGTGCCCATGTGAAGGGGATTTCTAGTAGGGAGCAATGGGGGAATGCAAGATGTCCTAAGAGCATTTTGCTACCAGCTCACTACCCTTCTTCCACCGCAGCCCTACAGCAACTGTCCCTCCACAGTGTGCAGCAGACAGCTCTTCAGACCATGTCCTGCATGGAGAAAGGAGCACAAAGTGATAAAACTGGCCCATCCTACCCCACTGAGCAGCTCTTCCTAACCCAGAGCACTCTGCCCAAAGCCACTTGCCCAACCCACGTCACAAGAAACACTTCTGTAATGAATTGCACTGTGAGGCACGCTCTGAGGGAATTTGTTGTTTTATTCAGCACTTCCTTTACATTTACCTTGCAAACAGAGGCAAATTGTTTCTTTTCTACTAAACAGAGAAGCTGCTAATATTAAAAACAAATCTGAATCTCCTACTGAGACTAGGTTTTATTTTCTTTTTTTCTTTTTTTTTTTTTAACAGGAGCATCTTGTGAACCAAGACAAACAAGTGAGGCTTGGTTTGTGACCAGCAAAAACACATATTCTAAACATCAGTGGACTGCAAGCAACCCTAACTTTTGCTACTGGTCTCAAAGTATTTACACAGAACTTCAGCTTGATTCTATTATATTTTTTACCTAGAATAAGAGACTAAAACTGACCAACACAAACCTCCCAATTAGATGGCCCACTGTAAAATATGCCAAGTCACACAACCCAAGGAGCAAAACAGCCTCTGCAAGAGAAATTCAAAGCACTTTCTATATTCCTTACTCTCACGTGTGGCTGCACATTTGTGATTTTAAGTGAAAGAACTTTCCAGAGTAGAATGACTACAGAAAAATCCATGTATCCTGAAGAATTTGAATAGAAAAGGAATATAGATTTTTCTTGGGAATTAGTTTATTAGGAAAAACCCACACACAAACACATAAGTGAAATTCCCCAGGTAGAACTTTAAACCCGTGCAATCTCCCATTTACACAAAGATTGATAGTTTGTTCAGCAAAGCATCTGCACACAGTGAAACACTGCCTTAGTGGCTTCACCTCAGAAAGACCATCTGAAATCAGACACCTTGATTCCCCATCCATGCTAAATTAGCTCCTCTGCAACCCTCAGCACAGTCAGGACAAGGACAGTTTTTATTTTAGAGCAAGTAGCATTCTCCAAGCATGCAGCAATGTTCTTCCTCACATGGATCTTAATTGTTGTGCAGCTGTTCAGGTTTTCCTTACTAGTTTACTAACTAGTTAATTCTAGTAAGAAATTCTTCAAATTTTATTGCACAGATACCACATGTAATAATATGCTTATTGTTTTCTGTATTTATACAAGGAATATGGAATTTGAAGTTAGAGGAAAGCATCTATGTATTTATCTATGTAATAATCACTTCTGGCTATATTACAGCATTATTGATGTCCCACAACCATGCAGGTGTGCCAATAAAGATGTCTTGTGCCTTTCTTCCAGGGCACATGATGCAAACAACCTAAAAGCCCCAATGCATCCCATCTATAAAGATCCAGTTTAAAGCACCAAAGCAACAAAAAGCACCCCTTCTAAGAGATGAATTTGATGATCTCAACCATGTCTCATTACTAAACTGACTATAGCAGAAAGTATATTGGCCTACAAGATCACACATCACCTTACACATTTATGCACTATCTTTATTACAAATAATAATGAACTATAAAAGCTTGGCATTTTTCCCAATCTAAAATACAACCAACCCAAACAAAAACATAGGGCTAAGTGCAAATATATTTGTCACAGTGGTAGTGATGGGGGCACTACACCCTCTGCAACAGTCTAATACATCCAACTGCTGGACAAGTGCATGCAGAACAGCCACAGCAAGACAAAACACTAGTAAGTCCTGCTTCAGGTGAGGAGCTGGAGATCGTATCATAATGAGACCATTTCTACAAGCACAAAGTAATTTAGTTTAGTGAGTAAGCAGGGGATTCACAGCTAAAACAATAGATGGAGAGATCCTTGGCTCTCCCAAGCCCTGCAGTGTGAGGCTCATCCTTGGTTCCTGTGGAATGTGAATGGTGAGTGGCAAACCCTCTCTGCCTTGGAGAGTGTCTGTATGGCAGAGAATATTGTAAGGACTGTTGAGCTAAATTTCAGAGAAAAACTGCAAAGACAGTCACATCATTTTCTCATGGCTAATGTGAAAAAAACAATGCATCTATTCCAAATGAAAGCACTTTTAAAGGTTTTGTTCTGTGTCATAAACTTACATAATGGGAGGCATTAGGTGATGTATGATCAGCTTTATGTTTACATAACTCATCACAGCCCCTTGTGTTTCTGAATTGGACTTGCTCTGGTAACAATAATGGACCAACTCAGTCAGAACATTGGCTTTTATAACACTGTCTATAAACCGAGGATTCTGCAATTTTATCATAAAAATATTGATCTATACATTAATAATTTATGTATAAATTATATAATTACGTTTGCACATAGAATGACAAATATACTGTATTTAAAATTAAATCCTCAGAACCAGAAGTTCTTTGTTTTTTTAATTTTTTCAGAAGGAGTTTTTAAAAATGCTCTGTTACAAAAGTGCTGTACTCAAGAATATGCTGCTAGCAATTATTTAAGTACAGCACCAACTTTTGAGGGGAGGGAATCTTCGATAGCCCACCCCCTTCACCTCCTCCTGTCTGAAATATTCATTATAATTTTTATTTGTTATTTCTTTACTTTTGAAGGTGTTCCCTAGTGCAAACTCTCCAGACCTAATTCTCTATTGAAAGATATCCACTGAACACAGCAAGGTCACCCTGCCAGAGTGCTAATACTTGTACACCACCTACAATATCAAGCCAGGCAATACTCAAACCTCCTGGACCATAGAATCATTAACCTAAAAGTCAAAGGCCCATCCAGGATGAGAGTCCTCTTTCCACAGCTGGGAGTTTCCCTCTCTGTGTACCCCAGAACATAGTGACCTCAAAGGATCACTGCAGTGTATTTCCTGTCATTTGTCCTCAGGGAGAGGAGGACTAAAAAGGGACTACCCTGAAAGAACACACAACAGTGCCACCTTGCAGAAAGTAACTTCTCTACCAGGCTTCTGATCTTGCCAAAAGGTAGCTGCTGAAGGACAAAGCTGCATCAAAACCAAACCTCAATAGCAAAGAATTTCTTTTAAAAAAGCTTTCCTTTCAAAAATTTGTTTTCCCCACTCACCTCAATGCTTCAATATGCACTAGGGCCAGTGAAATGATGCCAAAAGGGACAGCAGTATGCCCCATTCAAACAAAGCTGTTTTAGTGTTAGCACTATCCAACATAAACTTTGCGACTTTGTACAACATTCTTCTACAAAATAAACTCAAGGCATTTGCCAGCAATAACCTATATATTGATGTGGTACTAAGAGAAACTTGGAGGCTTCAGCTGGGAGACAAACTGTCAACCAACCACTAATTAGTTTTTATGACGTGACTCACAGTTTAGTAATTTCCCAGAATTTAATCACAGGGCACCCAGAAAGATCAATTAAAGAACAGGCTCAGAATTTGTTAGAGCCCTGTGTGAGACAGGGGAAGGCAATGACCTCAGCAGCTTTGCCACAGAATTTTATGAATTAACAAAGAAAGGATTTAAAAGGTAAGTTTAACTAATCTTGTTTTTTCTTGTAGGCCAGTTCATTGTTTTTACAATGGAGCATTTTTAAAATGAAATAAAATTTGAAAGACTATGTGCTGTAGCTACTGTTTGTTTTACAGCTTCATTTACATGAGACCTTTCTCTGTGTGACTTGAATTACTCAATTGTTTTTTGTTATATTTTCTTTTATATCTCTCTCAATAAAAAGGGAAAAAATCAGAACAGGAACAAATTCCTTTAAATTCTTGAACAAGAATCATATCACATTATCAGAATGGATAAGAGAGAATTCCTCTTCACAACCACTCCCCCCACCAAAAAAACAAAAAACCAAAAAAAAAAACCCAACCAAATTATTGTTAAAATACTGTTAATAACATTTAATAAAAAGAAAAGTAAAATTTTGGCCACAGAATTCTATGATTTCCCTTGTCCTTTCCCTCATTTTCAAGCTTTTTAATTCTCCCAGCTTAACACAATTAAACCTATGTTAGTCCTCCTTCCTGCTTTCTACCATCAATTTTTTTCATAAACTGAATGAAAATAACAGTAAAATGCTGAAAACAGTTTTCTCAGTTCTGAAAAGGTTTTGCTTACCAAACTTAAGAAATCTGATTTGTTTTACATGTTAATGTTCTTCTGTGCAAATTCATAGAATATAATCCAGACACGTACTGTACAGCTGTCATTAAAACTTCATTCCCTGTCTTTGTGGTTTTTGTTCTACAAAAAGCTCTTCTTCACTGGGAGCTTTCAGAAGAGGAGATTTAACTTATTTTCCTGGCCACTTGATGTGAAGCAAGATTATATTGAAATGGTCTGAAAAGTGAGGACTTCTGAAGATCTCCTAAGCCCTGTTATGATTATTGCAAATATTATTTAAATAAGAAAACCACTAAATTTATCACACTTGTTTTTCTTACAATGACAAACAGCACAAAACTGAGTCATGCATGTTACCTATGAAAACTAGATAATAAAAGCTTTGTGGGTTTACATGTTCTCTTAAAAAGTAGAACATTCTAAGTCGGTGTTTTGCACCTAAACAAATTCTTTAATTTCTTCAAATCAAAATTAATCTATGTAATAGACACGCATTGAGATTTACTGCCTTTGTACTGACTGTGATGATGATGATGAACTTTTCATGAAGAATGATGGAAAGCTAGGGCACTGGAGAGTAGATTGGAAGAGAACACTTATCTATGAAGGTGCTGCTACTATTTCACAAGATTCACAAGCCAATTACATGACACTGTCTCGCAACTCAAGAAAACCTTAAGCAGCTTGAGATTCTCAAACTCCCTTGGTTGAGGGCAACAACTGTGGGGATGCTGGGAGGGCATCAAGTACTGTAGCAGCTCCATTTTGCAAGAATCATCAAAATTGAGGGAGAGGGTTTAGAGGCAGAGTAGGGACAACAAAAGGGCATCGTTAGCTGAGAGCACTTGGGATACAGGAGAACCAGATTCAGGTCTCTGCTCTGAATTAGAACAGGATGTTAACAAATCTGCTGGTGGGGAGGAGGATGTGTTTTAAAGTTCCCTGCTTCATCCGGAGGCAGAACAGAAACATTTGAGTAATGAGAAACTGCACACCTAGCTCTGCATCTGCACCAACAGCTTCATTTTCATGAGTTCACAGCTCCCTCTAAATCACATTAAGACCAGAGTTTAAATGCTAATTAGGGAGCATGTGCATATTAATTTTCTGCTTCCTTCTCTCTGAGAGTAATGGGAATGCTTTTAAATGCCTTTTGTTTGGTTTCTTATGGGCTTGCTTGGTTTCTTAATATATTACAGGGCACTTCCTGCACTGCTTACAGAAGCAAATTTCCCACTGCTAGTGGGAGCTTTCCCTGAGTAAGATCAGCAGATTTGGTCCCAGGGGAGTGAACTGATCTTCAGGCTTAGCTACCCTGAAAATCTAGCAAAAAGCAAACCAGATATCATTCTTGTTTAGAATTTGCTACTATATTGTATCCTTCTCTGCCACAGCATCCAAGACAAACAACTAGGAAACGTTTTGCTGCAATAATCCTTTCAATTAAGGCTCCCATTACAGTGAAACAGCTGCTCCCTAGAATACATCTTTGTAATGGAACTATTTATTTCCCAGAAAACATTTCTTTAGTTAAGACAGATGCAATAAACCAGATCCACGGAAGTTGCAGAAATCAAAGCAGTGAGCAAAATATGACCAGCTGAATATCCTTGAACTGAAAAAAGGGTGCTTTCTATGAGAGCACAATTTATTCTTCTGTGTTGACAAAAAAGCCCACTTAATTTAAAGTATGTGTGGTGTCTCACTCTCAACATAATGTCAGTGAGCTGCAACTGAAATAGCACGATAAGCCTTCACGCATACAGCATTAGAAAGAAAAAAGAAAACACTCCAAACTTTTGTCCTCTGTCTGATCAGTGGTGTTTGTGTGGACCTTTAAAAGCCCTTTGAAATGTCAGCATCATAAATATTTGATGGACAACCTCTTGCTTACTGTCAGTTAGGTGCTGCTCTTGGCATGTAAAGACAAATGAATCAGCATCTTGCTCCTGCCTGCTGCTCCACACATACATGTTCTCCCTGCTCCCAGCCCTGAGCAGCCTGCTGAATGCTATTTATTTACTTTATGAGTGAGTCCAACTCACATTAACTGTCACTCAAATAGAAACAGTAGTGACAAAAGGCATTATAATGAAAAATTTCATCCAAGCTTTGTGAGAGCTTGTAAATGAGTTGTTTTCTTGCTGAAAATTCATTCCCTGTGACTGCAACTCTAGAGAGCTTGGGTACATTTCAGACAATGGAGATAGCAGGAGGAAAGGATGTTCTTCTTCCACCTACCCATTCCCAATGATTTCAAAACTTATCTTGTCAACTGTGCCTCTGTTGGTGCCCAGTGCTGCAAAAATCAGGGAAATTAGGAGAAGCACCTTCCAGTTGGATGATAGATAGATGATAAGGTGCCCCAGAGGCACTAAGAACCAGCATAATTCCTACAGTTGGACTTGATGACCTTAAATGTGTGTTCAAACCTAAATGATTACATGTTAAGAGCCGCTCCACATTCCTGCCTTCAGGAAGGAGTTCCAAATCCAGCATTCTGTCTTTGCCCATAAAGGTGTGGTAAATCCTCAGGCTGAGTGGAATACCACATCTAGACAAACTACATAGATATTTGTTTAGACACACATAAAGATGCCAGGGCACTAAATGATTTCTCAGAACAATCAGAAATACAACTGGTGAACTGTCCAGACTTTGCTATCTAGTTCTCTTTTAACTCTTAAATCCTTTGTAAAAAAAGCAGTTCATAAACAGTGTCTATGTGTCACACCCTCCTAGTTTCTTGTTCATCCACTTAGCAAGGGCAGTTCTGTGCTCATGAAAGTAACAACACGATGGGAGCACAGATCACTCTACTAGGTGACAATGAAAAAAGACCTATTTAGTTAAATCATACAAGTAACAAGGAGAAAGGAAGGTAGATGACTTCAAGAGAAGGAAAGAAAAATACAAGGCTGGATTATATTTATAGTGGAGATTGACTCTCAGGCTCACAATGACATGAAACTACACTGCTGATCTGCAAAGAATTAACACCAATCTAGATTTCTACTCGAGGCTTTCCAAATTCCTGAGGATTCAGACTCTGGATTGAAATCCATTGTAGACACAGGAGCATCCACAGGAAGTCAGGCTTAGCTATGAAATCTGATAAAAGAGGCCCAATATCTACCAAATACTGTACTCTAAAGGCAGTATTATTTTCTGTCATAATAAGCTCCTGTCAAAAGATGTACATACTTTTCCATGAATGAAGATGAAATTCAGAGTAAAAGAAAATAAAATCCATGCTTAGCAGTCAACTTGAGGAACAAATCTCTTGCTGACGAGAACCAATTTGAAATAAAATAAGGTAGAATGAGAAGAGAAAACACAGAAGAAAAATAAATTATGAATGAACTTAAAAGAAATAGTGTCCACATCAGTGGACAAATTTCTGGTACTCCCAGAGAGTAATTGATAGCAAAAAGCTGGTGCCGAGACACCGCAATGAGAAGTCAAGCTAATGCCATCATCTGCCTTGCTGTCTAATACTCTCCAAGGCTCACTTCTTAATGCTTCTTCAGACATAATCTGTGTGGTAGATTCAGGATATGACTCACTGTAGCGTGACTGCCTTCAAACAAGGTGGCAGAAGTGGAGTGGATGGGAACAGTGGTACTGCTTTTAAAAATTGCAGTGATGTTACTGGAATTCCTCTCACCTACAGGTCAGTCGTAATAATAAAAACACATACCTAATAGTTTACTGGCTTTTTGTACTCCTCCTTTATGAAAGCATGATAAAACATGGTTGTTTAACATGCAGGAGTACTGGAGATGAGATTAGGGAGGCCAAAATTTTGTATTCTTCCTACTCTTATTTTCCAAACCCAAGCATAGTCCTCTAAGACAACTTACAGTTCTTCTGACTGTAGAACTCTTAAAAACAGTTCTGATGACCACAGTAATGCTCCATAATTTTCCAGCATTGTCCATCTCCTTAACCAAACCACCAGACAGTTTCAAGCCAGCAACTGTTAATTTAGCCTAGTGTAAAATAACCCAATAACCCTCCCTAAATTACTGGACACATGAACAGAAAACCTCTACAAACCATCTGACTCATTCCTTTTATATACAGGTTTTCTGGAGACATTGAGCAAATTATTTGGGTAATGTCAGTTTAGAGGCATCAGTTGGGTTATTCTACTTCCCACCATCACAGGATATATTCTGGTTCATAAAAGCATCCTATTCCACTTTGAAATTAGATGGGTCGTTAGGCTCACTATGTTCATTAAAGCCTGAAACCTAGAAAACAATCTATGTTCCACCATGATCACACAGTTTCTAGATGGTGTGCCAGCATACTCATTTAACCCAAAAAGTCCTTCTTCTCCTCAAATCCAAGTCCAAAACAATGGATTTGCAGACTGAAAAAGAAGGAAATCTATTTTAAGATATATGATGTGTGTTGTTTCTTTCTTGCTTGTGTTCATTAGCATCTTTCTTTATTTGAGTCACCACACAGTCCTTCTCAGGACTCCATCTGAACTGACCATCCCAAAGTATTATCTAGGTTGCTCAGCACAACCCCATTTTAGAACAGACATTTTCATTTAATCTCTTTTTTTCCAGTAGCATCATGATATTTATTTATTGTTCTCTTACGAATATATTCCACAATCTGAAAAAATACAAGTTCACAGGAGTTCACACCCAAGATCCTTTCCCCATTTTTTCTGTATTTGAGATAATATTTTCATTCTTCAGTTTAGGGTATCACACTTGGGTTAAGGAGGGAGATTATGCATTCTCTAAAACTTTAACATTTAAACTCCTTGGGTCTTACTTCTTACCCACATGCAGTAGTTTTTCCAACCTCCTTCCTGGGAGGTGCTTTAGCCTTTGTCTCTGTGTTTAATAGTATTGCCCTGATTCAAAACTGAAGCACACAGTCCTGTCTAAAATTTGGGGCATACCCAGATGATATTTCATTCCTATTTCATCCCTATTGTGAGCCATGCTTTTTCTTATTTCATACTCATATGGATAAACACATTTTTATTCCTTGTTTCAGTTTCCTTGGCAGAGTTTAACTCAGCTTGACTTCTGGCAAATTCTATTTCATCTGAGCACTTCTGACCTCTAAGACTATTCCCTTTTTACTCATTCCTTTCAAACTCTGTTTATTCTTAATGTTGTTTATGGGAGTTGTTAGTCAGCAACTTACGTCTGGAGTTCACCTCTAAAAGCCACCCATGCTTGAGATGGGAGTTCAAGAAAGACTGTTGCATTTTTTACTAGAAAATGTCACCACATCCAAATGCTTAAGCTCTTCAGTCACTATCTAGTTTCCCTAAACTTATGCTGCACTTCAGGTTAAGAAAACCTTAAAGATTATTTTCTGTTAATTTTGGATCATAACAATGGTGATGACTAACTCTCTCTGACGTCCGTAGTCCCTCCAAACTTAATTTTAAAATAACACTGACTCTTCACAAGTCAGTAATTGTTTAAGAAGTGGTTTGCACTAGAGAAATACTTGGCTGTATGGTTATTAGGATCATTCATCCTCTAATTTATAGTAGACCATAACAATTGCATGTTGATTTTCTCCTCTAGTATTATCTGAATCCAGCCAAGATCTTATCAACCTCTTACCGTCTTCCTGAAATGTAATTTTGACTTCTAAATGACTCTACTGTAAATGCAGATTCAAAAATTTTCCTCCAATTTTTCTACAATCTACTTACTGATTGACAGAGCTAAAAAGCTACACCACTGTAATCTTTTTCAATTCCCTTTTATCTCTGTATCACACAGCTTTTCACAGAGCTCAATCAAAATGTCTCAGAATCATCACAATGAAACTTTGCTGCGACAAGGGCTGGTCCTTTCCTGCTGCAGGGAAAACAGGGTGGGATAAGGGTCCTGGCTTGGATGGAAGCTCATGCTTCCTGCTGTGTGTAATGCACATCAAATTACAAAATTATGACAATGAACCAAAAATTAAAAAAAAAAAAATAAATTAAAAAAAAACAAAACCAAACCAACTCATTAAAACCAACAAAAAGAAGTGAAAGACTTCTCTAATCATTTACATACAAAACACACTAAAAAGAAAAGGCAATCTAACTCAGAGAAATTCATGCTTCAGGAAAAAGAGGAGAGAACAAATTCTTGAAGTTTGGCTGCCCTGGCTTACCCAGCACCACCCTCTTTCCATAAAAATCTGTGGCCTGACTTATCAAAATTAGGATTGCAGAACTACATGATGCACATTCAGTCATATTCTACAGTCTAAGATGCTGCTATTTTTATATGATTTTGTAAAATGCATTTTCATAATTTCATTATTTAACTCAATTTAAAAACATGACGCAAGGTCATTTTAAAATCCTTTCACAACCACAGTAAGCCTACATCAGATCCCAAATTTGAGAATATGAGCACATTCTACTTCACAGCTAGTTTCTAAACCACACTTCTTGCACTTGTCTCACCCAAACTCATGGCGGAAAATTTATATTTACACTTTAGTGGTGTTAAATAGGAGGACTGCTAGCTCAGAGCAAACTCCCCTAATCTACTATATTGTTTCTGAATTACACACCCATTTCTGCAGTTTCACCTTCCAAATACAATAATAAAACTTTTGTTTTGCGCATACTTCCTGGAAAGGAAGAAAATCCATTAATTTTCAATTATTTTAAAAAATAAGATTACAAAGGACACCTAGAAAAGTAACCTTCACAAGCTTTATAAAGTTAAATCGATGCTATTTAGGTGTTGCATGTAGCTTAAAGAGTTGGGGGGAACAAAACCAGGAACATTTTCAAAATTACTGCCAAGAACAAAAATTCCTTATCTGCACCTCTAAATTACTTCTCCACGTAATTAATTTGAATTTACCTATACTTAAGAGTAGAATGGAAGCTTTGTCTTGGCTCTAGTTCTTTAGTCACTGCTAGAGTTAAACTAAATAATGCTAATTAAACTATGGCATGTTCAGTCTAAAGCTGGGTATCACCAGGGCAGAGGATAGGCTTGGGATTGACTTGAAATGTTAAAATAAGTAAAAAAATCACTTCCAGATCAACCAAAATTGACTTTTTTTTCCCCTAAAACAAATGGTATTCAGTACATAAGGAGAAATATTGCTTAAAAAAAATTAATAGTACAAAATAGAACACAGCTATTTAAGTGCTCATTTCTGCAATGAAAACCCTTTGTGATAGTGTCAGTCTTCCTTAATATGTCTTAAAATCTTCCTTTTCTCATATAATTTAGGATTTCCACCACTACCCAAAAAACCCCACACCAGTCTAATTCCAAACACCTTATTTCAAAACCCTGTGAAGAACTTTTTCCCCTGTACCAAGACCCACTACATTTCTTTACATTTGAATCTTTCCAAAGACCTGTGTCATTGATAGCCACACAAAAGAAAGTCCATATCAATTACTTAACTGCAAGTTAAAAAAACTTTCTAGCTATTTTCTCCTCCTGACTTCTGCATTCTTGTCCCAGTTCTGTTAGCTTTGCTTTGCTTGCAAATCTTCCATCAACATGCTGCTGAGTTTCTGCCATACCTGGATCCAAAAACGTTGCCAGCACTCATATAAAACATGATAATGAAAATGGGTGACACATTGTCTAATCAACCACTTACTGTGAATCCTTGCTTACAGTCTATTCTGTGAAAGCCCAAAAGTGAAGTGGCTCAGGCCCTGGAGTTCCCATTCTCAGAGAGGAATATCCCATTTGGGAACAGCATAACAAGGCAGTGAGAAAGTCATGGGGTTTTATCATCATACACAACAACTTAATACAGATCCGAGATTCTTGTACCCAACACTGTCCATCCAATGCTTCTTGCAAGTTCACACTCTCTTAGTTAAAGGGGGGTCTAATTATTTTCCTAAGAAAATTAATTGGTCCCAAATACTGAGAAAGCCCACAGTATCAGTAACAGAAATGTTCACTGGCTCTTAAGATGCAAGAGCATTTCTGAAGGTGGTTATTGTACAGGTATCACTTCATTTTCACTCTTACATTGCTAAAACTTCCATGAGCAAGTACTTCTTGTTGGATTTGGCCTCCTGATTATAAGAAACACACTCCACCGTTCACCCCCAAGAGAATACCTTATAATGTTGGGAGTGGAGAAACCTAGCTGAGATGCAGAGTTTTGAGCCAAAGGATGTTTTTGTAGCAACCTGGCATGTCTCCATAAGAAAACATGTGCCCAGACCAGCAGAAATCCCATTTGTCATTGCTGATAAGCATTTTCTAGGTTATAAATATATCTTCACACTGATGCTTTGGGCTAGTACAAAGAATCTCAGTAGTTTCAAAGACATTCCAAAGAGTTCTCCCACCCCCTTTAATCAGCATTTTTATTATTGCCCAGAGTACTTTCTATTAATTGCTTAAGGATAACAGATATTAAATCATTTTACAAGAAAGGAACAAATAATCTTTGTGGTTACACAGGAAAAATGCAGGTGAAACCCTTCTCAAAAGCACATAAAAATATAGTAAATCTACCAAATAATAGGTTGAAACACAAGTTGTACTACCCAAAACCATGAAGATTTTTCATTGAAATATGTTTTAAACATGTTTGAAAACATATCCATTCTCAGTGCACCCATTTCATACATTTTAATTTATAATGAGATAAGAATACGACTGTGTCTAGGATCTCTCAACGTCCAATGTCCATTCTGGCAGACATGACTGAAAACTGTTTTGAAGGATGCAAATGCAGTGTACAGCTTATCAACACTATTAGAAACAAGGAAACAGGTACAGGTTCTGCCTCTTGTAGGGGTGAACAGGATTTCAATCATACACCTCAGATGCACAAAATGCATCTTTATTTTTGCTGCTCTGTCAGATGGTGAAACCAAGTGGGCTGTTATCTTCTATTTGAAGTAGTCTAACTATGATGCCCCCAAAATAATATACTAATAGTGGGTGAAATGGGCATTATGAGAAAATGAGTCATGAATTCCAACTGCTTGAACTAAAAATATCTCCTTAGACTGAAGCAGTAAAAGACTTCTAAGCTTATGATGCACATTTGACTGAATTTCTATTCAAAGCAGACAACAAAAACCATGCAAACAAGTATTTCCAAAATCAAAATCTGTATTTCCAACCTAGCAACTCATTCTGTGTGCATATAATTTAAGAACAAATGTTTAAAAGCCCCAAATTAGCTACATGATTTGTGTTTTCCATCAAATCCTATCAATAGAATTGCTGTGCTAGAAAATTACTAGAGGTGACTTAATTGGAAAAAATCAAAAAGTTTAAGGATATTTTTCACAGCTTTGAAACAGAGAAAGACATGTAAGATTGCAAGCATCAATAATTCATAATATCAGACATGAAAGACTACTCCAACACAATTGTTAGTGTGTACATTAGGATAAGTTATATTTTTTTAGTGTTTCATTCTTTGTTGATACAGCTTTAAGTATGACATTTGCCACCACTAGAACATGGTTTTAACAGGGCTAATGAGATAGGGGAATTCTGTTAAACTCTTCAAGTTGGTTTGTTTGGCTTGGGTTTTTAAAGTTATTTTCAGGTACTTTCTGCACACACACCTAGGGCAGCAACTCATTCTGTAGCAGGATTCAGGAAATTTTGATAAGCTAGAGCTGAAGCTCTGCCAGAGCAGGTGGATCAGTAATATAAAAAGTACTCTTTTCTCTTTTACTAAAACCCATTCAACTGTGATTCTTTTCAGTGCAAGAGTTTACAATTAAGGGGTTAACCATCTTTTTCTCTTTCATGAATAACATAATATTCAATTAAGCTCCTTATTTTGTTCAGAATTATTAATACCTTGTGGTGTACATGAGGTCTACAATTATGCTTCCAATTTAAGATATTTGGACTCACTGGAGGCTTAGATGGTCAATTCTAAGCACTATCATTAGGACCCAACTTCTATTCAGTAAATATAGAGGTTTACCCAGTTCGAGTATCTAAATCATGTCTCAAGTCAGATGCTTAAAGTTGGTGTGAAACTCAAGCAAATGAGTGCAGATGAGTGTAAAAAGATTTCTGGTAAAACAGATGCATTATAGAATTGATGAGTGCACACAGGAGCATTGTTCTCTTATGAAATTCAAAATAATGGTTGTATAATTTTTTCCCATATTCAGTTGGATCAATACTCTCCTGAAAACCCTTCAGCTATACTTGGTGATCCAAATTTGTTGCTGCAACCATTCTGCATCCTACAATTCTGTGTAGATTATTGCAAATCACAAACCCTTCAATATCTGCAAAACAAATTCCTCTGTTGCCTTTCTTTACCATGGTTTCAGCCAAACTCAGAATACTCAATTAATAATTTTTTGCATTATAGTTCATTATTTTATCAATCTATGCATTTAAAACATCATTTTTACTGATCAGAGTGCTGTGCCAAGCTCATTTTTCCAAAAGAGATACAAGTTTTGTCGTCCTGAGAAGTATCTTAATTCAGAAGCAAACCCATTCTTTTTGCCATTAACATAAGCAGATGGAGCAAAACTTAGTTGGTACGTGAAATTACCTGATTCCCTCCCTCTTTTTTTTTTATTTCCATCATGACTGTCTACCAAGTCTTATTAATCAGAAATCATGAAATTAAACAAAGGAAAAATCAAACCTGTCTAAATATTAACTCACATCTGTTACAGGAAAAAAAAAAGAAGCCACATAAAACATTATTTGGTATTGTTAAATGGGCCATTGACTCAGGACAGGACAAATCTATGTTGTCATGTTTTATTATTTCTATAAAAACATCATGTACAAGCCTTTATTAGGGGTGAGAACATAACTGCAGTAGACATTAGACATAAAGGATAAAATATCACTAATATAAACAATCTCACAATCAAAGACATTAGAAACTAGGCTACTGCACAATTTATGGTCTATGTCATCTCTGGAGAACTAGGTAACAAATCAGTTCCTGGTTTTAGAGATAATTCATATAGAAAAATTGCTTATAAAATCACATGGCTTCACAACATGTGCAAAGTAAATGCCTCAAAAACAGTGCCCATTAGCAATCCTTGAAAAATTGGTCAAGTTTTAAGTTACTCCTGTAGACAGGGAATGTTATTTGCAATTAATATTTTTTACACAGTTCATGCAGAGTAGCATATTTTGCTGTTCAATCAGCTTTGTGATATCTGATTTCAAGGATTATATGTCATAAACAGAGCTGAACAGAAGAGTTAACCAAAAACATTTTCAGGTGCACAGGAATGTATTTTCCCTTATTCAGCCAGCTTCATGGACAATTTAGTGGTATTTCTAAAAACAACACATTCAGCTAAATCTTAAATAACTCAGTGAATAAATTCTGACTGAAGGATTTGTCTCCTACACTTCAAAAGAAGTTGGAATTTCACCTGTCAGTATCTTAAAACTAGTATGTGGAACATAGGCAGAGACACAGAGAGTGCCTTATATCTTCATGTTTAAGGATTAATATTACTTTGTCTTGGTAATTAACCTTTTAAAGAAGATTAAATATTTAAGGGGGCAAAAAGGAAAAGAAATTGCTCATTAAGCTTTAAGCACCATATGAACTATTTAAATGAGTATAATAGTTTTTCAAACATTTTAAGTTTCTGTGAAAATTTAAATTAATCCAGACTGACATCACCCCTTCCAGATTAATTTCTAATTCTATATCCTGTAAAATCCTTAATGTTGGTGAAGTTTCATAAATTCAGTAATTGTAAAGTGCAATGTGCCTAACTGGGAAAACAGATGAAAGTGCAATAGATAAGAACGATGGTCAGAGATTTTGACTAAAGAGTTGAGCAAGTCAGGAGATGACAAGGAAAGAAAAATTTAGTGGAAGACCAGAAAGTTCAAAA
This sequence comes from Lichenostomus cassidix, assembly GCF_008360975.1. NCBI lineage: Eukaryota > Metazoa > Chordata > Aves > Passeriformes > Meliphagidae > Lichenostomus > Lichenostomus cassidix. The sequence goes on along the minus strand of NC_139482.1, from coordinate 99,769,344 downwards.
GAATAAAAAACTTAATCAAAATAAGCAGGATTTCAGGGGAAAAAGGTATTATTTGAGTGATAAAAATTAAAGGGAAAAAAATGCAAGTAAATTATGTAAACTCACATTGGGTTTGGTTTTTGATTTTTTTATTTTTAGTAAAGTTTATTTATTTTTTTACTCTGATTTACTGGTGCTTTGGCTGGTTTTACCTAAAATATTTAAAGATTTCCCCTTTCTTTTCTATCCTCTGGACATAAAAAAATATATACCTCAACACTTTTAGAAAACTACACCCACACAATTTAGAAAGGTGACAGGGACAGAAGGCAAAAAGGGTACATTCAGAAATACTGAATTTTTGAAATAAGTTAATTCAGACAAACACATCACAGCATGACATTGAGGAGAAGTGCAATGCAATATGATACATAATATGGGGAAACTATCCAATGTCCTAAGAAAGCATTTTCCTCCAAGGAGAGATCGCTGCCATCAGTGATGCAAACTAGATGACTTAATAAAGTCACACAGGAATTAGTCTTAATCAAATAGACTATTTTAGACTCTAAAAGAAGAGAATTTGTATGTTTCTCCACTGTCACTCTTGGCATCTAGAAAATGTCTCTGTTTATCCTGTCAATCACTTCTGGTGGCACACACAGAAAGGGCAGTACAAGTAAAACACACAAAACTAATAGGGAAATTGCATATTTAAGGGAACTCTAACTCACAGCTGAACATTTACTGATGTTCCATGCTTACACCATCCTTGTAATATTCCCATGTAAAAATGACTGGCAGTCTCACCAAGAGTGGAATTTCCCACTTTTTATGCTTGCTTTCTTTATTTCTCAGGCCTGTTTTTCCTGGTTCCACTGGATACTTACACAGACAACAGAAACTAAGCCCACCTGATTGGTATGGATCCCTACCAAAAGACAGGAACCCAAGCTCTTCACCTGGAAGAGCTGGGATTGTTCAGCTTGGAGAAGAGAGGGGTCCAGGGAGACCTCATTGCAGCCTTACAGTACTTCAAGGGATCTTATAATAAGGAGAGATCATAAAAAGGAGGGATTGGGACTTTTTATGCAGGCAGATGGTGACAGGACAACAGGCTTTTAAATGGTTTTCAACTGAAACAGGGCAGGTTTGGTTTAGATGTTAGGAAGAAATTATTTATTCAGAAGGTGGTGAAACACTGGAACAGGGTGTCCAGAGAAGATGTGGATGCTCCATTCCTGGAAGTGTTCACAGCCTGGAAGTGTTGGAGGGGACCTTAATGATCATCTGGTTCCTTGGGCAAGGATGCCACTCACTAGATGAGGCTGCTCAGGACCCCATCCAACCCTGACTATTCTATGATTCTATACCAATCTAAGCTTTATAATTAAAAATATATAAACAATTGTGCAAGCGTATACAGAACCCCTTTCAGGAGTATTACATTCTTGCAGTAGACAAGAGAGAACATCACACATCTGTATGTGAAACATAAATGCTTGAATGCCTGATGTAGTTATTTGTCATCCATAACAGTAAACCCTTTGAGTTATTTTTACTAAGGCAATGGTATAATGCCAGGGTGACAGTTGTTTAAATAAGTACCTAAAATACAGCTGATTGAAAAATCTGACACCAAATTTAATTTCCTTAATTAACTGCAAATCAAGACCTGGGGCACAGTCTATGACAGCATGGCTTTGGAAGGGTTCTGAGAGCTCATTTTTCACCCCCACCATGTCGGTACTCCAGAGGAAATAATGTCATTAAAAGGAATGCACAGCAGCACTATCAGCCAGCCCTGATGCACTTTGAGGCAAGAATAGTGTGATGGTTGGAAGTCCTTCAGCACCAAATTCAGCATATTGTGCAACTACAGTGTCAGGGAATATAAAGTATGTATTACAAGTTAGATCACTTAGTGAAGCAGAAATACTCAAGTGTTCACCTGCTCCAACTATAACAAAGCTTTTACATGTACTCTGTCCACCTCAGATTCTGAAGAATGAAGCAATGAACTTCTTACCTTGCATCGTTGTTTTTGTGGGTTCTGAAAACAGAGGAATGAGCAGGAGGTAGATGAGGTAGACAAAGGAAAGCCCATTGTAACGGAAAGCACAGGCTGCAATGAGAGAAAAGAGAAACAACATGGTTTTTAATCAGCCTGACAAAATCAAATTAAATGGTACAAAGCATTTCCCATTTGAGTTTACTATTTATTTTGCTTACTTTTCACCACTTACTTAAACCATTTTTACACAATATTCAAGTTTATGTTTAAAATAAATCTTAGAATCACAGATTAGGTCAGGTAGGAAGGAACCACAGTGGGTCATCTGGCCCAACCTCTCTGCTCAAGCAGGGTCATCCCAGAGCACATTCCACAGGATTGCATGCAGATGGTTCTTGAGTATCTTAGTCCTGCCACAAACATATATTCCAAAAGAAAAGAAGTTTCTCCATACACCATTGTCCAAAATTTCATGAAGGCTACATTGGGAATGAGCTAACAAGTTACACATTAATGGGTCCTCAACCTCATCACATTTGTCCACTTTAATTATAAATACAAAACGGCAAAGTTTCTCTATTAGCAAATCAATACAATGGCTACAGTTTTTGTTCCCCAAACTAGCCCATGTTTAGAATAACTGATTGGATTTCCTTAACAGCCTTGATAACAAACTGTGGATGTACACTCCACATCTGCAACTTCACCAAGAAATGTGTGGAATTTATGGGTGCCTGGCAGGAAGGAAGGATAAGAAGTATCCATATTCTCTTTTTTTTAAGCCATCAGCCTTAAAAAAAATCTGTCAGGTACTAAAAATTCCACCAAATCTCAATATAGTGTTTTTCTGAGTGAAATCCAGAATTTTTAAAAGCAGCTTTTCATTTTTCTGTAAAAATTGCTCCTGTCACTTATTAAATTTTCCTTATAGCCACCGCCTTTAAAGGCCACCTGAAGACTTACACCAACATGGATAACTATAAAAAACCTGCAAGGTAAAGTAAATAGGACCTATCCCACTGGGAACCCTGCAAGCAATTATCAGAGCTCTAAAGTCAATGTACTTGAGAAGAGGGAGTCTGCCCTGCTATTATGCACCTACTCTCAGGGTGCTCTACAGAGGAGCACAGGATGTACAATGGCCATTAGTGGCCTTCTTGGAAAGAATGGCAAAGAGGACACTCCTGATATCAGGACAAATCCATAAATCATCTTTTTTTTTTTTCCAATTGGGGTTTTTTTGTTGTTTTTGGGGGTTTTTTTGCAATTTTTATTTGAGGTAAGAACAAGTTCTTTGGCATTCATAGGAAGAGGTATGATAGTGGTTTTAAGGCTGTTCTACAGCCTGAAGGCTTTTCCATTTCAGTAGGAAGGACCAAAGTTCTCAGCCATTCTGGTAACAGAATGACACTATCAGCAGATAATACTATTATCCAGTTATTTCAAGGATTGTAAGAATCACATTTTAACTGCGTTAATACAGCTTACATATTTTCAGTGCAATATTATGCACATTTTCTTCTTTCTTAAGGACTGAGCTTGCTGCAGTTCTTGCAGAGCACCTAGCACTCAGTTTCTCAGTGCAAAGACAGAAAACAAGCAAATGTGTGCTTTGGATGTCCTCCTTCATTAGCTGGAAGTCACTGAATGTCTTACTAACAAGTCTATGTCAAATATTTAGAGTCTCTATTTATATCAAAGCATCCTCCAGCAAACTAGTAACCTTGGCTAGACATTGCCTGGAAAACCTGTATTTATTTAAGAAGTTTCAAGAGCACTAGCAACACGTTTCTCAGAGTTATGAATTAAACCCCCAAAACCCAGCTGCAACATTTTCACTATTCCCTACTGCAACCATTCCAATATTTTCATTTTGTGTTTATCTCCATTCATCTAGTACATTTTTCTGGAGAGATGAGTGCCTTATCAAGCTAACATGCAAGAGTAAATGACTGGATATAATTTTAACAAAATAAAAGATTACAAAACATCAGCTGCACTGCTTTCACATATTTGCACAGCTCTACATCATTATTTGTTAAACATTCCTCAATTCTGACACTCAAAGCTATCTAGAACAAGTTGCTGAGCATAAAATCAGCTTCAGTTTGTCACTGATGCAACAACGAAGGACCCAAAAAAGCAAATGAATCCATCCTCTACACTCCCTCTGGTATTGACAAAGGTGTCCTTCTGCAAAAGAAGATGTACAAAAATGTCCATAACAATGGAAAATCCCATTCAAGATCAATGGAATTCCATCAACAGAAAAAGTATCTATAAAGGTGAGTTTCTTGGCAAACCATGCAGAATAGAAATTTCTGGGTATTTTGGTTACATTGGTCAATTTGCAGTATCAAAATTCATGTAATTTTAGCATTTTAGGCTTGTTACCTCTTCTCAAAATTGTCCAATCGATTAGAAAAATTAATTTCAGAAGAATTACTCTGGAACTATATTTACCTCAAAATTTACCACTTTCTATTCCTAGAGCTGCATACTGAAAAGTCTTTTTTTTCCTCTACTGCTACAAAAACGAGACTATTAACAGAGATTACATCTCCATTCAAACCTTCTCTTATGTATTTATTTCATATAAAGCATCCAGAAAAGCCTTTCATGTCTTAGTTTCAAAGGGATGTGCTTGTCTGAAGCAAGCACTGAACAAAAAGGCTCAAATTGGTAAACATACCATACATGCAAATTCCATACACACTCTCTGCTCTTCAGATTTCTTTTTAAACCACATCTCTCACCATGTTTTCTAACAGTCTGTATTAACAAAACTCCAGAAATGTGATTTTCACCTCTGAAGTTCTGCTGTTGTTCACAGTCCAATGAGAGCAGTAATACACAATTGGGAAAGACATAAAAATCAGAGCTATTGATATACAGAATTAGAAGCAAATTAGCTTTATTTTTTATATTACCTGAAGTACTTTAGAGCACCTCCCCTTAGACAGCAATAAAAGAGCACTTTACAACATGTAAAACTGACTTCTCCATTCATAGTTGATTACTTTAAATATTTCAGTTTTAATGCATAAAGCACAAAAGGTATTGTGCAAACCTTAAATAATTTTTATCATCTTTCACAGCAGTGGCTAGATTGATTTCCAGATGAAAAATTTAATTCATTAAGACAAATATGTACAGTATGTGCCACACAAAATTAAAAAGGAATCTCTAAAAAAAAACCACCAGAAAATCCTATATCACACAACATTATGTAAATTTGTTCTTCTAGATTTTATTTTTCATTGTTTTATTCTAGCCAGAATAGAAGGCCTTTGAAGAAATCTAATACTGCTTCATAGACACATCAAGTTTCTACATGTAGAATTCTAACAGCTGTTACATGGTACTATTTCATGTTTATACCCACAGTTTTCTTTCCTCCATTTAAAGAGAGTATTTTCTATAGAATTGGTGGTTTACCTGTTAAATAAAAAACACTGGAGAGCAAAGTGAGGGGCAATAAAGAAATTTGCAGTAAGCTTGAACTTGGAAAGAAGAGAAAAAAAATCAGCCTCATAAAAGATGTGTTTAGTTTTATTCTATAAAATATCTAAGAGTATTTAATTCAGAAGTGGAAACTACGTGTTCAAAAAAAAACAGCCTTCAAGAGTGCAGGCATAGTACCAAAGGGCTGCTGACTCCTCATTTGTAAGCTAGAATTGTGTCAAAAGCCACGACAACAGAAAACAAGAAGGAAGGTGAAGACAGAACTAGCCATCCACCCACTATTTCTGAATTTATTTTGGTAAAATGGCACTATCATTAATGTTAATAGAATAATGTACTGCTTGTTATACCCTTTTCTGTTCAAGAACTATGTAGAAACATTTTTCCACATATTTCACATAGTTCTACTGTAGGTTTGAGAATATTATACATCCCTCCTAGTGTTATCCTATCCAGACTCATGTGTGCTTTAGCATGAGAAGGAATTCATTCAGCCAACTACACTGAAGTAGTGTGTCTTCTGCCTTCAGCAGGATATTGCATGGTGTGTGCATCCTGTTTTAACAACTTTACAGCTGCAAGATTATTAAGAAAGCTATGCAATAATATTCTTTTAAATCAGTAGCTTTAGACTAAAATTTGGTCTAACTTGCATGTTTATTTTTCCAGTAATAAAAAAAAATACATTCAGTGAAAATATTAATTGGAAGAAGTGCTGCTGAAAAAAGTGTCTAACCCTGAGCAGGCAAAGGCTATTGGCTGAAAGACAGAGGTGATGCTGTTCACTCATTCTTATACCCAGCTAATCTGCAATAAATCTCTGAAAGCAAGAGACCAAAACACAGAAGGGAAAAGGAATCAGCAGCTGAATGATTTTTGAAACTTCTCAGTCTCCAGGAGGCCAAGTGTCCAACTGTGAGAGCTAGGAGGCTTCAGCACCAGATTCCTGCCTGTAATGTTGTAACTTTTCCTAGTTATCCCGTGGTTAATACCAGTTATATCCTCAGTATTCTGGAAAAAAAAAAAAAACCCATGACCACACAATTCAGATGAATAAACAGGGTACAGATGACAGGCTTTGCTACTAGGTAAAACGTGAATGAGACACAGGTACACACCCCAGATAGAAAGCTTCTGGTACAAAAGCTCAGCCTAAGACGTTAAGAGCTGAAGCAAATCTATCTGCTCCTCCAAACCAAGGTGTTCTCCATGACAATCCATGAATGTGTGTCAGGAATGGTCAAGTCTTCCAGGAAGATACACAGCTAAGATTCCTCTCATCAATAAGGCACTGCCCTAAACGATTACTAGTCCTTTCTACTTGTGCTGCCCTCCAGTAAGACATTCATCAGCCAGTTCCCAAATTCTCTGGAATATTCAAAACTGGGGGAGTTTGGAGTTTTTTTGTTGGTTGGTATTTTTACCCCTAATCATCTTACTGCACACCAAGACCTGCCTGACCAAGGCAAGTAGGTCCAGCATTAGGCCATATGGACCCAGCCTTGAGGTGACTAAATTTGCTGTAGAAAGTCAGCCAATGAGAACACAAGTACCTGATAAACTATTAGTGGTGTTTCTAAGAGCATTACTACTGAATTCTGTTACCCCCTGCCGTACTGGCAAAGGCATTAAATAATCAGTGAAATAGCAGGAGCTAACCCACACACAGCCACAAAGGGAATATCCCCCCAGAAAACATACACTTCACCTCTAACCGTAAAAATATTACCTTGTAGTGGCACTCCACTGCAGAATCTCCAGAATACCTTTCTTTTCATTGTCCATTTTAAGAAATGCAAAAACAGAAGCCACTGAAGTTTCTCCTTACATTCACACATTCCTATTCATCAAAGCAATCCACTTCCACAGATACAAACATAAACACAGCTTTTCTTGCTGAGAAAGCAACAACAACTCAGAGGTTCTCAACAACATTTTAAACCACTGTAAAGTGGACTATATGAACTTAACAAGAGCTTGGTAATGTAAGTAAATGTTAAAATAGGTAAGGTGATTTAAATTTTACAGAATGAGAATTACTAGAAATAAATTACTTTTTCAAGGAAAAAGAGTTTAAAAAATTCAAAACAAACCAACAACAACAAAAAAAACCCACCTCCCATTAGCCGGCCAGATCAGCATTTCCAACAATGTGATACAGAGAGGAGAGGTCAAGACTGCTGAGATAAGTTTGGTTTCTCTCTATTCTGCATAAAGCCTTTATGTTTAAAGCTCTTTAATTTCTAGTAATGCTCCCTCTTGGTATCAACTAGCAAATGTGAGAAGAAATGGAACCAGAATTTTTTTCTCCCTTTCCTCAATATTCATGCATGCAGCATTCTTTAAGCAAAACTCACACACAAGAATAGTAGCATATGTAATAGTTAAATGGCAAAAACTGTCCCCCAGTATTTCCTTACATTTCCTGATGCCTCAGCCCCCAGAGGCAGGGGTGTCCTTGAGAAGAAACCTCACCCAACCTCACATTGAAGCAAAGACCCACAAGGCTGTCCACTGCCTGCTCTGCTGTCTATGAGCACTGATGGACCAGCTGCCCTCATTTCCACTATCATTTTATGAGCCAACAACTGTTAAGGTACCAAGTGGGAGGCAATCTCACATCTCATTTTCAACTTGGAGTCAAAAGTGCAAATCTTGTTTCTGAGGATTTTTCACCTCACATAGCTGTTACTAACCAAATGCAATAGAAATAAAAAAACCCAAGATTAAAAATTAAGTTTGCTTGATAAGAAATGAAGAAAGGTGCATTACCAGTTTCTGAAAAAAGAAAGAGTTCTATAGGTTTTTAAAGGTTTTAAAGGTTTTTATATCTTCTGACACTTCATATTTAAAATTTCTGTTTCAGAAATGCAAAATTTGTTTCAGAAATTTTTCCTCCAAGATTCTGTACAATAACAATAAAAAAACTGCTGCACATTGCAAAATTAGTTATGCTGTAAACAGCCTATTTTAAAGAATAAAACTATGAGAGTGACTGAAAATGTTCCTCTTCAAAAACTATACCTTCTTGTAATGACAAGTGTGTGATAGGTATAGTGGCCTGGGAGCTTTATCTCACAGATGTAAACTTTTTTTTTTACTTAATGAAATTCAGAAGAAAGGGTTAATTCCTGGCATAGGTTTGGCCTCACTCACTTCTGAGTAATTGCACTTAAAACAACACCTGTGACAGATGAGATTGGAATTATACACTGCTATGCAAGACAGTTCAATGAGGTGCACGTAATCTCACCATTCCTTCAGAGCAAAATAGTGGTCATAGGCTCTGGTGAGCAGTGCAGAACCACACAGAACTGTGTCTGCTCAGGACAAGCTCTCTCCTGCATCAGCCAGTGCTCCTTCCACATCCAACAGCTCTGCTGATAACGCCATGCTAACACACACCACTCCCCATCCTGCTCCTGAGCCAACATTTCAGCTCAGGGCTGCTCTTTGTGCTACATCCAGAGAGAAAACTTTTCTCTTTTGGAGAAAAAAAAACCCAAAACATGAATGCTTTGACAAACAGATAAATATGATGCTTTTGGTTCATGTCAGCACCTCTACAATCACATTTTTTCATTGGTCAACATTCATCAGGAGAGATGACTGCTGGACAGTGAACACTTTTCTAAGGGCTTAGGGTTGGTTTTTTCTTCGCTTTGATTTTTCTTGCCTTTTGTCTCTTTCTTCAAGCAGCAGTTTCAGTAAGCTCTCTCTCCATCAGAAACCATCTGGAACAGATTTTAACTTTTGTGGCAAATATTGTCTGGGAATCGAGTGCAGAAGGAGAAGAAGACAAAACACCTTGTTTTCTCCTTCTTTCAGCTCTCAGGAACAGGAGCTATGCTTCCAGCTATATTTGACAGAAAGAAAATGAACAAAAGACCTCAATTATAACCATACCACAATTATCATCTTACTTCGAATAATGTATTTTAGAGGATGTATATAGTCATGTCAATACCCTTTATTGGCATGATTATATACAAATATTTCCAAATTAAAAACATGATGGACACAATCATCAGTAATCTTTTCATTAGAAAGATCAACTTCACACTAGAACTCATTTCAATTTCAGTGCCGACAGAAACTCAATTCATTTATAGGTCTGGGAAGAGGAAAGAGATGTTTTATTCCTCCACTGAGGTGGCTGACTGCATTCTCCCCCTTGCTTCAGCAACAGCTCTTTTGTCTCCAAGCTTCTCTCTCTAGGAAAGCAACTGGGAGCTAAAGAAATAACTCTCCTCCTCCTCCTCACTCATTTTCATGGGATGAGAAAAGCATGTTCCTGTTTCCCCGGACATCTGGAGACAGTAGTCTGGTTCTGCTGTTATGGTTGCATAACTCTGTCAAGACTCAGACTAAAAATAACAGCAAACTCATAACACAGATGACAATCAAATGTCAGGCACTGCTACTGCTAAACACAACATCAAGCAGGGACAGATGTGGAGACAGTTGGGTGACAGAGAGACATCTCCATGGGCAGAAAGGGACAGAATCCTTCATTTACAGGTCCTAAGAAGATACAGACACCCAGAACAGCTATCCAGTCAGATGTTTCCAGCAACTAGAAGTGTGAATTTCAGCATATGATATCATTCCCCCACCACCATTCACACTCATCATCTTTTAAAGCACATAAATCACCATAAGTCAACTGACATAAGATGCAGAAAGTAATTTTTTTTGCCAGCTGTTGCTTACACTGACACGAGCCCTAAAAAACCCTGAGTCAGATGAAAGATTATGTTAAAAAACTAAACCAGATAAACACCTCTGAGGAATATAAACATGATTAAACATCAGAGAGGTGTTAACACTGAAAAATATGAGTGTCATTAGTGAAGTTACAAATACGAAGGCAGAGTTTGAAACTCTGCCATTATTTATTCCAGTAGAGGAAAGGATAGATAAACTTCCTTTCTTGGTCCATCACCGAGAAAAAGGACCCAGAGGATTGCAACTGCAAGCTATAAATCTGAATGATGAAGGAGCATTTCAGACAGTGCTACAAAGCCACAGTGTTTACCAAAGGAAACAGAACTTTTAAAAATAGGTAACTCCAGGATATCATCAACTATGTAAAGCAGATACAAGGTCCCCATTCTTGTCATGTCCCTATTCCAAACTGATGTTTCTTGTGCAAAGTAATAAATGCCTTTTTGCTTGAAGAATTGTCCGTTTCTCTCCCTAAAATACACTGGGTAACTTTCTCTTACTCCAAAGAACTTTCGATTTTCTACAGGAATCTACTTAGGAATGCCATGAATTGTCTTGCAAACTGATCATCATAACTCGGAACCGGGAAAAGATCCTTAAGGACTCAAAGAATCATAGAACCCAAGGACATATTATGAGGCTGTTTATAATCTGCAAATCTGATTTGATCATTAAGATTGCCCTTTCTGGAGAAGAAGTACTTAAACCCATCTGACTCCCAATGAAATTTCACATGCACATGACTGTAGTCTCTGCAAGAGGGCTCTTCTGGGACAGACACATTTTATTTTGTGTTTCAAATGCCACACTTACCTAGCACTGAGTGAAAAACATTGCTCAAAAATCCTACCATTGAACAGATAATTGACCTTGTCCAGTTTTCACGCAGCAAGGTAACAGTTATATTGTTATAATTACTCTATATAGTAATTATAGGAGAAAACAACTTAATTGTGCCTTTATTTCAAGTAGAAACATTTCCCAGAAAGCACAGGGCACATCTGCTAACTCTAAATCTGTTTCTATGCACGTCATTCAAGAAATTTGCCCTACACTCAAGGAGTTACAATCTACAGCACTCCCTTCAGGTTGCCAAATCTCGTGTACTTGTGGGAAGCGTTCTTCCATGTATCGATTTCCTTTTGTCCAGCATCTGTAGCAACGTTTTCTTCCCCTGGAATATGTTTTGAAGAAACTCCCCCAGACTTTTGATAAGCTCTCAGCCAAATTTTAAGAGCAAGACTGGAAATTCAAAATGATTTAATACCTCTTTCATGTTTATAAAACAAACCATTGTGTCCTTGTCCAAGAATATTTGAATGTGGGAAGCTAAGAAGAAGTTTAACTTGAAGAAAACTTCCCACGCAGTTAGTAATTCTAATCTGTTTATTTCTAGGCTCAATAAAAGTCTGGCTACGTATTCCTTTGGAGTCAAGCCACTGTCCTGAAGACACCAAATAATATTATGCAGCATCCCACCAGAACAAAAAGTAAAACAGTCACATCCTACCAAGGAAATCAGGGTCCTGGGTTCAGCACTACAGGACTTCTAGAGCTCTCAGCATAACCAATTGCAAATTAAAGGATTTTTTTGTTGCAGGGGAAGACAGAGAATAAAAGCTTGTCATCATTAGGCAGGTTCTGAACACAAGGAGATGAGTACAATAAATTTAAGGGTCTCAACATGCATCTTCATTCAAAAAAATGCAATACTGTACTTTTCTTACCTAATGAAAACCAAGATAAAACAAAAACTAAGCCAACCAAAAACCCAGGATCTTTTTATGGAGCAAGATCTCAAATTTGGAGAAATGAGTCCACTGAGAATCTCAGAAGATCTGTTATTGAGAAAAAGCCAAAGTATACATCCTGGAGGATTAAAACTAAGTGAAGAGCACATTAAATTTGATTTAAACATATCCTGAAAATTTAAGAAAGATACAAACATCAAACTGTCTTTCAAGCAAAAAAAAAGAAATTGTTTTTCTTCACAATCTGTTCAGGGCAGCCAATGATCCCTTACAGACAAGAGGTCTACATACAGTGAAGATAACAGCAGTAAAAACTTACATAATCCTTGTAACTTTATTTATGAGCACTTCCATTAGTAGAAATTTTTATCTGGTTAATAAAGTATTTTTGTCAGTAAACTGACAAAAAAATTTATACCATCTGAGAACACAAACATGGATTTCAAAGTGGTCTTTATGAGCAGACTGACCAGAATTAGTCTTGGATGAAGTTTATAGCTCTAGAAAATAAATGTGCCTAGAGTAAGTAGAATGCTGAGGTTTGTTCAAACACAAGGATTCTCTTCATTAACAGCTAGACCTATGTACAACAGCTAGTCGGTATGTCAGGAGTATTCTTATTTGTCATGCTAGAAAAATAACTAACTTCATCCCTTGCCACATAGTCTTACGTGATGGAAGTGGGAAGATGAAGCTGCAGAAAGAAAAGCAGCAGCCATTTACAAGCTTGAGAGATACCTAACTCAGTAATGATGTTCTGTTAACGTGTTATTGCAAAGTTCATTTACCACAAAGGCAAGAGAAAGTTCTCCTAAAAGTAGGAGTAATGACAATAGTAATTATAAAAAGGATTTATAGAAATTAATTAGTTGTGGTTTGGTTTTTTTAAAAACCCAAGAAAAATGAAAACTATTTTTCAGTTTGAAATCAGGGGAGAATAATGCTTGAGACATGAACTTTTCCCTCCTTTATCCATTCATATAAGATTCCCTCCTCTCTCACAATTAGCTGTCCACTTATAAAGTACTTCAATGGGGCATTACACTTAATTTTGAAATTCAGTGTTCAACATAATTTTCTTGCTTTTTGTCACTAAACAATTTTGAGAACTGATTTTTTTTTGTCTAAAACGTCCAAGTTATTTCACTGTAGCTACCAGAAAACACACCCTTTATAAAAAAGCAATCACCAAGATTGCCTTCTCAGCTCTTTAATCAGAATAAATGCATATTAGCAGCCAAATTCCTACCACCGTAGCATAAATAAGTTAGGACTCTGCTACTAACATATGCTAAAGCAAGCTGGAGTTCAGTGTGATTACATAGCAAGGAGCAGATCATGAGCATGACCAGATGCATTTATCCTTTGTTTAGGGCATCATGGTCTACTCGTAAAAACTTCACTCCTCAATAAATAATAGAGTATGGCTTCACTGTCCCTAGACTAACCAAACACATTACAGAGCAGAAAACTTCACTACACAAGCTTACCCGAAGTGGAAAAACAGGAATTATCCTTACCTAGTTTATACAGGTAAGAAACCAAACCACAGAAAATTATTTCACTTATCACACTTCCATGATAGCACACTTCCTGTAGCAAAGTGACCCCCAAATTCCCAAACCTAAACCTGCAGTTCCAGAAACAAAAGCACTCTACAAAAATTTATTGTTGTCTCTCTTCCTAAATGGTGGCTGATGTACATACAAGCAATACTTTACTGTGAAATCAGTAATTTGTTTTATACACAAGAAACAAGAAACCCCAAAGGGTCAAAATTACTCTCCTAATCATATTCACATTGTTTTTCTGGTAATTCTCCCCATATTATTTGTATCACTTTCTGTTTGAAAACATCACCGACAGAGTCACAAGTTCTAACTCCATTTCTCACATATATACTGTGGCGAGCACTACAGCACCTGAACACCTTTAAGGAAAGAATGAACATGTGCCAAATACAACACTTTTTGAGAAAATTGAGGTAGTAAAGGGATAAGGAGTTGTTCAAGGATGCAGCCCCAGCACAGGAGGTCAAAACTGTTTCCACCCTCCAAGATGACAGTCTTAATGCTCCTTACCTGCATCCAAATGCAATCATTAGCAGCCTCACATGGGATCTTAAAGGGGGATGGCCCTGTGGCCACAGATCCCTTCATTCAAATAGAAAAATACTTGTGAGAACATATTTACAGGAACTCATAAATCTAATATTACGGGCTTAGAATTTTTAATAGCATCTTGTATGAAACCTATGTTTATTTCTGCATTATGATTAAATTTGTCAACTTTTCGCACTCAAAAAAAAAAGTGCAAGATGGTACCCAGTTGAAAAAACTGCACGTTTGCTTTTCTGCAGGTCTCACATTTTAAGCCAACAAGTTCATTTCAATTTGAGCTGTTGGTATCACTAAAATAATATATCAACCTTTAAGAGAAGACCGAAGATGCAGTAAACTCATATTTAACTCCAAATCATTGGGTGGTTTTCTTCTTCTAAACTAACAGAGTTGTTGAAGTCTCTCCCTTCATCTTACTCTCTTCCCTCAAATTCACCACAATCCAGGAATAAAACCAGTTCAACTTTAAAGGATAAAATTTCAACAAACTTTATACAATGATCTGAAACAAGCTAATCATTGTCTTCAGTGGTTAATGGTACAGAATCTGATGCTTGGTTTACCTGAACTACAAAGAAACACAGGAACCCTGAGGAACTCATCCAAATCAGCACAGTAATACCCTGATCCCGCACTCCTTACACAAGCATTTCTGTCCTCTTTCCCAGACCTGTTCCAGGAAAGGCAGATGAATTCGCAAACTTTACCAGTATCCACAATCTAGTAGCTGAACTTGCTTGTGCCTTAGACAAAATATACTTCTTGCTCATAAACCACTGTAACCTGATCAACCACAGTGACTCAAATTCCATCATACCAAACTGCTTCTGAAAACAGGAACAAGGAGCTAGAAACCTGTCCTTTAAAAATATTTTTGCACTGTGCTAAGTGACCCTTAACCAACAATATTAGATATAAAAAATATGACCATCTCAAAATGTCTGGGAATACTGTTTTGTTTGTGGGTGTAATTTTTAAAAGCAAACAGATTTTTAGTTCAAATCAATTTACTGGCATGGCAAGACAACAGTGTGTATGCCATGTTCTCACTCTCTCAATCAGCAGACAAGCCACCGGTAAATTTGTCTCTTTTAGCCAAGAGAACAAGTTATAAAAAAAGCAGTTCCAGAAGGGGCCAAATACTGAATGGCTTCATCTGAAAGTGGGAACTGTAGTCCAACACATCCCAAAGAAGAAGAAATGTTATTTTTGTGTCTGGAGACAATTTGAGTCAAGCTTGATAAGAATACTTCTAATCTCTGAAGTGCTGTGTGAACTTTGCCCTGCATTGTGCAGCCCAACAAGGCTGCTTTTGTGGGTGATGATAGAGAGCACAGACAGCAAAGCAACCAGTGCACTTATCCATTCAAAGTCACAGTTTTAACTCCAAATTTAGAAAACACACAAAACATATTTGTGATTATGCATGAGACAGGCTACTAATTCAATTTATACATTTTATTAATTTAGCTCATCTCTCCTGCCAAAAATGCAATCACCTTCCAGAAGATGAATGTCAACCAGGTAAGCCAAAAGCCATTTATCAGCTTTTAGCTATGAATATTTGAAGAGCATGAAAAAGGCAAGTATTAAAATGCAGATTGGAACAAGCATGAATGGTTTGATTATTACATGGAGTCCTGGAGTGGAAAGAGGGGAGCACATCCTGTTTTGTGGTTAGGAAAAGTTGGCAATCGGAGTCTGACCCCCACCCTTTTTTTGTGAGATCTCTGCATAATAAATTTGACATTTCAGAAGAAAGCTTCCATTCTCCTCCAGAAATCCTGTGCAAAGGAGTAAAGTAAAGTGGGTCCTCCACTCAATTTTTTTTCATTCATCCACAGGATTTCCAAAAATAATACCTGCCCAGATGTTGAATCAGAGTTTCAGTTTATTTGCAGGCAGCAGAATCAGTAGATTTCAAATTAGCTTCAGATGCTGTGAGTGAGGAAACATCACTTCCCTCCAAACTCAACATCTAAAAGCTTTCTGCATTTTTATGCTTATTTTAAAAAAAGAAAAGTTATAGGCCAAGAATTAATATATGAGCTCTAAATCAATGCCTCTTTCAAGATCAGAACTTCTGGACTCAAAGAAATCCTTAATCTTGGTCAAACCTGGGCACTAAATGGTACCCAAACATTTCACTTCAGCCAACTGCACTTCTTATTTTACTGAAAAAAACCTCTCAAGCAAGAATGCAGAAGCTCCATCAGGTACTGAAAATGACAGACCATCTAAGATACAATAATTAAAAATATATCTTTAGTTCTAAGCCAGTTTTTCCTTATCTCAGTGCTGAGAATTATTCTTAACCCCTTCCAATCCCACATTTTTCATTTGATTAACAAATTTAACCTAAAAATATGGCAAAAAGATGGAGCATGTATCTCTAATGTTTGATGACAATCAAACTTGGATGAGGTGGGAGGAGAAGACCAAAATTCCCCTCAAAACAATAACAAGCCTTTCCACCAGGCAGGTATGCCATGCTCCTGCAACATGGGAAAGGTTTGCCTTAGGAAAGTACACTTCGTGGTTCAAACATCTGCTATTTCTTCTTAGTCAAAGCACATCCAGAGCATGCAAAAATACAATTGCAGCATGTTCTCAAATATCTGGATGCTTCTATTAGAAGAACAGTTTATGTCTGGGAAATGGGGATTTAAAATAAACATAGAGCCAAATCCTAAAGCCTTTAACCTGGGCAAACTTCCATTCACCAAAGTACAACAAAAAGTCAAATTCTTCTCTTTTTGTTAGGTTTATACAGAATTAAATGGATTTAACCACATTTCTTGAATTCAGATCTATTAATCTGAAAGTTAAGACCATCTACTAGTGAAAATGGAAAAAGAGCAAAACTTCAGCCCAGCATTATTTCAATATGAAACACCAGGTCTGCTAAGATTATAGCACCAAAACAAGGAACACAATATATTTAAATAGCACTACAACCCCACCATTATTTCAGTGATCTTGAACTAACCTCTTTGTCCCCACTATTAATCCTCTTAGGAACAACAAAGGGCAAAGATAATTCTCTGAAATACCAAGATAAGTTATTTTTAAAAAATGCCTTAAGTATTGGTCTTAATATGTATCATGTGATCCATTTGTCTATTAACCCTCAAAATCACACATGTTAAAATCTTGGTCACCAAAAAGCAGCAATTTCTCTGGTTCTATTTGTACTCTTTTGGATACAGAAGAGAAGTGCACTCTTCTACTTGCCCAAGGCAGACTCTGCTGTCAGGTATGGGGGAAAGAAACACTTCACCAGAAACACCATCATGCAAACTCAGCTAGGTGTAAATATATGTTGGCAAGGGTAGTTAATTTTACTGTATGTGTCCATATAGCTGAAGGAATAATCAAGGAGAACAGAGTTTGTACTACTGAGATACCCCATGGGACTTTGGAGATGCACATGACTACTTCACAAAGAAATTAAATCAAAAAATTTTGGATGGTTTTTTTTGAGGGAATGTGGGGGAGAGTGATGTACAGATGCAGGGGATCAAGGTTATAATAAGCAGAAATCAATTCTGAATGCTGCACTTTAGCTATTCCTGGAACATTCTTTTTTTTTTTTTCCCATTTGTTCCTGAAACACAACCAGCAGCAGTACCAAAGGAGTGAAACACAAAGAATATCTTTCTAATAAAAATAATACAGTGATACATGTACATTGCTTACATACACCCCAGATCAAATTACCCATACCCTTTTTCATGGTTTAACCCCAGCCAGTAACTAAGCACCACACAGGTGCTCAGTCACCAGCCCTCCACCCCACCCTGGTGAGATGGGGAGAAGAATTGGAAGAAAAGGTAAAACCCAGGCATTGAAATTAGAACAGTTTAATGACTGAAATAAAGTAAAATACCATAGTAATAATAAAGAGTTTAACAATCAAAAGAAAGTGAAATACAGTAGCAGCAGTAATAATAGTAGTATAAAGAAAAAGAGAGAAAGGAATAAAACCCAAGAAACACAAGTGATGCACAATACAGTTGCTCACCACCCACTGACCAATGCCCATCCCATCCCCAAGCAGTGACTGGTGGCTCTCAGCCAACTCGCCCCAGTTTACAGACTGAAGATGGCATTCTAGGGCATGGAATACCCCTCTGGACACTTCAGGACACCTGTCCTGCCCATGTCCCCCTCCAGCTTCTTGTGCACCCAGTTGCTGTCAGACCATAAGACACTGAAAACACCCGGGCTTCGAGCAAGAACTACAACCAAAACATCAGTGTGTTATCAACATTGCTCTCACACTAAATCCAAAATACAGCACTGGGTCAGATATTTAGAAGAAAACTGACTCTGTCCCAGCTGGAAGCTGGACACCCCAGCATCAGTGTATTTTAAGTAGTCTGACAACATGCCTGAATGTCTCATGTAAATACAAATTCAGTTGAATTAATAATTAAGAGTAGCTGGAATTATACAATATTTCAAGCATATCTTATCCCTAAGGTATAGGGATATTGGTTATCTCAATATCTGGAGATCAAAAATTGTCTCTCGGCATGTTAAGAGTGAAGTTTGACTTTATTCTTCCAACTCTACCTTGTGATAAGAAACATGTTGGTTTCCTTCCCATGCCTTGCAAAAACTCTAATCCTTGCAACACATTTACACATTAATACTACAAATTTTGGGGAGCAAACAAGTCATCTCCATTGCTAATCATCTTATTCTACCTTATTTTTACACAAGCTACTGTAGTTTCAAGGCAATCACAGTTATTATTCCTCTGATTTTGTTCTCCAGAAAAATACTGAGCTCAAACCACTAGTTTTCACAGAATTATGAAGTGTCATGATCTCACAGTGCTCAACATGAACTTTTACAAGCATTTCAAAATAAAAAAAACCTCACAAGAACTCTTCTGAGATATTTATACTGTTTATGCATCAGTACTACATAATACAAACTTGTGACATGATCTGTGTAATCTTTTTCCATCACAGTATTTACATTTAAATCATGTTTTATGCAAGTTGGCATTCAGTTAAAGAGACTCCAATAGCCCTCTGTATACACCTCTTGTGCCATTGAGTCTGGATAAAGCCACGTAGTTTTGGACTACAAAAATAGTAACAAAACACTGGAGGTAGTTCACAGAGTGGATTATTGGGCAGAGAAGTTAACTGTCTCTGTCAAGATAAAGAGAGATTAATTGTTTCACTAAGTCAAAGCGGTAGATTCTATAAAAAGACATCTGAAGGGCAGAGCACACCAAGCAGGAAGAGGGAGTGCATTACATGCTGGATTACTGAGTGAACTGACCTCATATGAATTGAAGAAATACTATTTTTTTTCTCTTCATCAGTAACCCCACACTAGAAACCAATACTGGGTGTGCTACTGATGGACTCAGCAGTGTTCAGGAACCTGGGAGTTACATTTGAGCAGATTACTGGTAATTCTGCAGCACTGTGTGACTTCCCATTTTGCATAAAATCCTACAGAAGTGCAAGAAAGATTACTGTAAGACTGTAAGACAAAAATCAATTGCTAGAGAATGCTTCACCATTAAATCAAGCAACTTGGGCATCAGGTTAAGCCACAGCACCCAAATCAGTGTTGGCTGATGAGGGGTGAGAAATGAAAACTGACTCAAGAGCCCAAAGGTCCTTTTACCCAGAGTAGTCTGCAAAACACAGTTGCTGAGCTCACGTTAGTGGTGACTGGTTAACTGAAAAGCAGGTTTATTTTCCAGTTTGCTCAGGCCCCTGAATGTCATTAGAAGCACAAATAAATGGATATCACTTTGCAGAAGTAGTATCTGGTTTAATTAATTGACAACTCTCCATAAAAAAAAGACATTTGGGTTAGATTTCCAAACTAGCTCAGCTGAGGAGAAAAATTTCGTGTTTCCCAGGATGATCCTGCATGTCTTTTCTGTCTCTGACTTCTGATTCTGTAGTTGACTAAAAAAGCAAAGACATAGCAAGTTACCCTAATTCACAGTGAGGAATGTAAGTTGTCACACAGTGACAGATAGTTTAATCCCTGCAGGGTGTGAAAACTAGTGGCAAAATACCAAATAGCATGAAGTCATAGATATTATGCAATCAGCTCTTATTTCTTCTAGTTTGTTCTCAAAATAAAACAAGGACAGGAAGGAAAGAAAAAGGCACGCACAAAAAAAAAATCTAACTCAATGCAAAATATTTTAAATTGTTTTAGAAACAAGAAATGGCTAATGTTGCCTTGAAATCTGCACGAACTCTACTGATGCTCTCCTAAAAGAAAACATCATCTCCTCACTCTGACTTGCATGAAAACAGCAATCCTGCTTCCTGACAGGCTGCAAATTTCAACTACCCTTGAGAATACATTTTAAAAAAAAAAGGAAAAAAATGTAAAAAAAAATTCATTAGAATTCTGGGTTAGAATTCAAATTAAGTCTTCAAAGTGAGCATAAGGACACTGAAACCTCTGAAATCCTGGATTTCTGTTTAAGCAATTAAAAATATACAGCAAATCAAAAGTTCTAATGCCTAATCATCACCCTGCACAGAGACACAGTTCTCAGACACGGCTTCTGTTTGGGCTCATCTCTAATTTGTATGATTAGTGCAGTGAATCTATGCATCAATACTCCTCTGGGATTTGTTTTACTGGATAAAAACATGCTGCTCAGAGAAACACTAACAAGCAGTTTGTCTTTAGATCAATATCTGGATCCATCTGTGGACATTAAAATAAATAAGAATCTGTATCTGCTTATTAGAATTTAATATCAAATTCTGTCTTTGGCAGAAGCAGCATCAAAATCTATGACTATTATTGCTCCAAAGCTTTTTTGATGAAGGTACAAGTCCTAAATTCACTATCAGATCCATGCCTCCATATTAAGCATCCTTTACTATTATTATTCTTTTAAAGTGTTTCCTGCATTTTCTACTACTTCTTACCTCTATGCAGTTTTTCTTCATTATTACTTTTTAAACCAGTGAGTGCAAGATCTTCAGCCAGTTTCACCTGCAAAATCTAATGGAAGTACCCTCTATGAATTTGGCAATTTCTCTTACAGGCAACTTTTCAGCTTTCCATTCTCATCCATCAGTTTCACGTCATCCTCTGCTATCACAGCTCTTAGCTCTTTCTGTACATCAGTGTAAATCCGAATCACAGATATGATAACTAAATTCAGATTTTGGCAGATATTTCAGAAAAAGAAAACCAAAACCAACCAAACAAAAAATTTCAGCTACTTCATGCACTAGCATTCTCACCTTTTGCTTGTAACCTCCTCCACTGCTCTTTTCCCACACAAAAGGTTAGTAATGACCAACCTGTGCCCTCATTAGCTCACACATCTCCTGAGTAATCCAAGGGCAGCTCCAGGGCTGAGGCTACAGAACAGATCTGAGAGGAAAAAATAATGAACCTGCAGAAGCTCAATGACCTTGGGACACAGGCACAATGCCACCCTGGTTGTTTCCTGGCACCTTCCATGAGCACTCTAGTCCAGGCTGGCCCTTTTCCATTAACTATCCAAGAAATGGGCTTTATTGGCTTTCAGCTAAATGAAAATTCTAGTAACAAGTCACACGTCAACTGCCTAATGACAAGCAAGTAATAAATTATAAAATGTGGTACAGAGAGAACACATATAATCACTCCTTACACAAAAGCAAGCATTTTTTAAAGGTATTTTTAACAGAAAAACACAAAGGAGTTTTGTTCATGTCTTGAAGCTGAGAAAAATCTAAGTCCTCAAATGAAATAAATCTAATCTCCATCATTCTAACACTCAAAAGAAGTGTATCCAACAAATCAGTAATTTATTACATATTTCCTTCATTTATGTAAATTCCAATCTTTTATATCCAACCCAAACTTGAAATTCATTTTAGACTGTATACTCCTTTACAGCAGAATCATTAAATCCACCATCTTTACTTATGGTTAAAAAGAAACAAAGATTCATTTTTAACAGCTTCATAGGTATGTTGTTACTTCCATAGCTCATTTTTAAGCTGTTCTGAAATGCAAAATTTTCTTCAGGAATTAGGAAAAGGAAAAAAAAAAAACCAACCAGTAATATTTTTCCTCTCTTTGTCCAAGCTTCAACATGACTAAAAGAAAGACTTCAACAGAATTACTGTCCATAGTAAGAAGTGTTGTGGAAATCACTATCAGACTATTACAAAAATTAAATACTACCAGTTATATGTTTATTTATGAGATTTCTAATTTGCTTCACAAACAGTTTAAAAGGATAACCATAAGCAAGACAGGAAATACCAAGAATGTTGACCATCATCCACAAGCAAGCTAATGTGAAACAGAATTTTTAAGAATACAGAAAGCAGCCCAAATTAATGTAATTGAATCCTGTAGCACCAAAATTTAGCCGTATTTGGAAGCGAAAGGCAAGTTAAGACTCTGAGAAAAAATAAAAAGAGCTGAGACCTCTTTCCACGTCACATCCATCTCAACAGGAAACTTTCCAGGACTATCCTGTCTCCTAAGAAACATTATCACACAGGTGATATGATGTTATGAGAATAAAATATATTTTCATTTGGATAAGTTAAGAAAACCTTAACACTGATGATAATTTACTTGCCTTAATCTCTAAAATAGGCAGGAATGCAAAGTAATTTATTTCACACAATGATTGGTACAGCTGAGACAAAGTATTAGAAACTATTGAGCAAGAGTTCCAGTGAAACACACAACTGTTTCTATCACAGCTTGCAAAACATGAGCTAGGTAACTGAAAGACATCAGGAGACATGAGTCTAATCAAGTTTGTCTTCCTACTTGCCCAGCTATTCCTCCATTCCAGAACTCACTGATTTCCCCTGCAAGAACTCAGACCCAAGTTCTTAGCTGATAGAAAGTGACAAAATGTCAAACTTTTAAACAAAGAATATTAGAAAAAAATGACAAAATTGTGTATTGTCTTCACTCATTAGTATGAACAGGCCATCCAGGAAATCTCTAGCTAGTTTTGCCATCCCTTTGGTACAAGTACCTGCAACCTTTTGGACCTACATGGGATCTCTTCACAAATCACCAACACTTATTGTCACCAAACCTAACAAATGTTGGACCTTGATTCATTATTATGTGCCAGACAGATATTTTTGTTTCAACCAGAGCTCAGAGAAAGAAGAGAAAATCTTTACCGTGGTGTGTGGGTGAGACGAGAAATAGCCAAGCATCCCTGTGCTCTTCTCTGACAAATGTAAATTTTGGGCATTCAGAAAATGCTCATTGGAAACATCTGTCCCAATGCTATATCCATCTGTAAATATTTATATTGTACTTTTATGGCATTTGTGCCTGCATACAGAAGGTCTGAAAGCAGATGGAAATACTAACAAGTAATATGCATGCCAAAAAAATTTAGGGGATGCATTTCATTCAAAACCTGCATAATAAAATACTTCTCTCATGAGTTAAGAATAACCTCTGTTAACCTGAAGGACCTTACTGCAGCATTTTACAAAGAACAAAGATACAGTTCTGGACTATACAAGACTCCAATCACTGCCTCCTCACTTGGCACATTTAACATAAAACCTAAACCATCCTCCTCTTCAAACAATGTCCTTTTCCCTCCTTGTTCCTGCTCTCCCCTTCCCAGACACAAGCCTTTTCAAGTCCAGCTGTACCGGCATCCATCACCTCCAGGCACTCTAGAAACAAGCTAGGAGGCCATGCAAAGGCCAGATGGCTACAACTGTGGTAAGCATTAAAGCCATTATCTGTGGGAAAGTTACACTAGATCCATCACCTCATGTCTCACTTGGAAGAGCCAGGACTGCTATCCCTGCCATTTACACCTCTTTCCCTTGTAAAGAAGGAGGTGTGTGGATGAAGATTAAATGGTAACTGGCAGAAAAGCACCTTTAAGAAAAGATCATCATGATTGCATCATTTGTATAAACCTTTCTGAAGCCAAGTCTCCTAAACTAAAATGAAATACAAGGTGTAGAAGAGCTTGTAGCCTTTATGGAGCCCAGGAAACTCCCAAATTTCCTGAAAATGGTAATATCCCATGGATATGAGCAGCTTGAAAGATACAAGGTAAAAAGGCCTTCCAACATTCTTCCTGCTCAGTAGCAGTGTGAAGAACACTGTAGAAAATATTTTATTTTTCTTCTACAGTATTTTGGACTTAAACAGGCTTTTAATGCCTGAGAGTCAACAAACAGCCACAGACAGGACTACTTTAAAATTTCAGAAAGCTAGAAAAGACAACAGTAAATGCCCTCAAAAAAAGTCACCTATAAATTCTACCTTTATATTTATGGAACAGGAATCTTGCAAGCCTCCCTGAATTGAGTTTTGCTTGCATCACCCTCCATCACCACGCTGTCCCTGCCTTCCCTGGATGGCATAGCTGCTTATGGTCTTCTTTTGCACCCCCTAAGCAAACCTTCTGGTTCTATCCCGTGAGGCAGAACTGGAGCTCAAGACTCTGTGGCCCTACTGAGACACAACAAAAGGAGGGGAAAAATATGAATTTCCATAACAGGATATATGAGAAGCATTAGTTTCAGTCAGGTGGTGGTAAGTTACCACAACTCTCCAACCCCCAGATCTAAGCTCCTTAACCAATACCAAAACTTAAGTGGGTGCACATGCTGCAAATGGCCTTCATCTTTGGTATCCAATATTTCAAATACCACATTCAGAGTTAGATGCTCACCATCAAAAGGGCTCAGATATTACTTTGCATTAGCATTTTTTAATGAATATTTAAATAAACTCTGAGAAACCAGATCTGAAAATGTAATATAACAGAAACCTAGAACTTTAATAAAAACAAGCCATTATTACTAATAAATTATACTCTGAGTTATGTCAGATGGCTGAAAGACAAACATCTAGATAGAAGCATTATTCATATTTTTCTTAATCTGTAACTTGAGTCAAAAATAAAAGGACCACCATTACGACTTAAAATCTTCAGCTGCACTAATACAGCCAAATATTAAAATGAATATGATGAAAAACAGATTTTGAAAAGGATATTAAAAGAATCAGAACTACATTTCAAATCTCATTTGATTTCCCATGCTGACTCTTCAAAAGGTTTGCAAATGCCTATATGTAAGTCTTTCTCCCTCCAAAACCTACCTTTTTAATATTAGTCATTAACAAAATTCATTGTGGTGTTTTGCTTCGATAGATATTTTTCAAAAGGTATTTAATAGTTTTCATATAAAATACTGTAACAGATACTCACCATCAGCTACCTCCAGGACAGCTGTTTTTTAAAATGAATGTTATTTCAATTTCAATGTTTCTTTTTGGTGACTGTTGTGACTATGAATATATTCTGATTAATTCTACAGATCTGCATGAAGTGGAAAGACTTCTAAAATCTCTACAGTATTATGTTCATGACTCAAATGAAGAGAAGCTCTAAATAAGTATAACATCTATAGAATGTCTGATGATTATGACATCAGTAATTACTGATATACACAGGAGACTTACTGGTAGACAATGTAACAAATAAAAAGTAACACAAGAAATTATTAATCCTTGATGTTCCTAAATGTCATCAATATGTAATTTCAACTAATAAAAGTCCAGTTTCAGATTTGCATATTTCTGTACACATGGCATAGACAACTTCTGTTCAGATATGCCAAAGATAATTTCCCTGTTTTCTAAAGGCCTTAACACAAAGAAAAGCTCTAATAAGGATTTATTCCAATTGATATTTAAGACTACAGATGAAAACACCTTATTTTCACCTCCTCACAAAACTATGTTTATAGTTTAATATTACAGATTATTTGCATGCTAAATATTGTAAATGCTTTGTCCCTCTGTTCCCAAGTTAAACAAGGTGATACCTAATTCCTAGAGTTACATTTTATTTGAAACTATTTTTCATGTTCTTTTTGATAGCTTAACCCTGGAATTACTTCATTTAGACAAAATAATTGCATTTTTAAGTCAATATTTCATTACCTTACCTACCTCACTTGAAGCAATAATCTGCCCAAAGACAGAATAACGAATCATTCATAACTAACTGCAGTATGAGATAGTAGAAGAGCCTCCTTTAGAAGAAATTAAACTGGATCCTCTAATTGACTTGCACTGAAAAGACTTAAAGTCAAATGAAAGTTGTACAGAAGAATTAATTTGGAGATCCAATGACAATGTAAAAGGGAGAGGGAAGAGACCAATTTTGCTCTGCAAAGTTCACCTCTAAGCTGAGAGTTTATGGACAGATCACAAAGCCTCTTCTGACTGCACTGCACTGATTTCAGGGAGCTAGGAATTCCTGCAGGTGCCAGGCAAGGACCTCCCCCTGGCTTCAACACCCTCTTGCTGCCTGGAGATGGGATGGTGAGCCATTTTGGGAAGGAGCCTGTGAACTGCAAGATGAAAGAGATAAGGTCCATGAGGCAAGGGAAAGCCTATGCTATCAAATTATCACTGTCTATTAGAAATGTGTTATTGATATACTGTAGGACAGCTGAAGCCCAGGCCATTGTCTTGTTCTGTAATGAAGCAAACACATCATTTTAGTCCCAACAAGTGGGGCCTGCTTGTAATTAAACTACCATCTGTTGATACTTAATCCATTTACTCAACTTCTAATACATGCAAGCTTTTTGCATTAATCTCTTATCCATAAGGATGTGCTTTGACCTGTGCTTTGGCACTAGGAAAGTCAATGTTGACTAGTCTTAACTATAACCTTAGACCCCTTTGCTTTGAGAAATTAATTTTTGCCCTGGGACTCTCATTTTCCAGTTTAACAAATGATACAAAACTTACTCGTTAAGATTCATTTATTGTTCTATTTCTAATAGAAACTTTGCACGCTTCATTTAGTCTTCACAAGCCACATTTCCTGACTTCCAGGGCTCATAAAAAGCAAGGAAATTCAAATTTATAAAGATTTATATATTGGGTTTGTACTTTATAGCACATTAGCACATTTTTCCAAATAGGAAGAGCGGAAGGAAATAAAAAATGTTCTGTGTGAATTTTCACAAATTTTATATTAATTTCTGATAACAGGAGTTCTCTCCTTAGCATCTTCCTGTAATACACCTTTGCCAGAGGGACCTTTGCTGGTGTGTTTAAGGGCTAAACTCTTTCTATTTTGGATTTGGAGCATTTTTGCTAGGATGGTTAGAAGTAAGGTAAAATGAGAAAAGACAAGCAGCTTGTGATGCACAAGTCCTCTTAAAGAAAAGAATCCACTACAACAAGAATTGTCAAAGCCCTAACCCAAAATCAATAAAGATTTTTGCAAAATAAGCAAAAGATTTCTGATAAGCTAGGACAGTAGCAAAACTCATAGCTCAAAGGACATTATTCTCAGTATTCTCAACCTATCCTGAAATGCAATAAATATAACATAACAGTCCACTGTAATTGCTAATAGGATTATATACATCAGAAACTATGAAAAATGCATTTTGCAAGTGAAGGAAGGCTGAAGAACAGCACTATGCAATTAAGTTGGAAGAGCTTTACCTGCTCCAATTTTACGCTTTAAAGGAAAGTGCAAATTTCATTGCTTTTCTTTTTTTCCTTTCTTTTAAATTGCCTTCATTGCATCATGCAGCATTAGGGTTACGTCACAGGCCCACAGGGTACTATGTAAACAGGTGGGAAGCAGTTTGGAAAAGTCACTAGATTACCTGCACCTGCAAATTATGCACTGAAAATAAACAGATGGCAATTCAGCTTTGCACTGCAGCCTCCTCCACACCTGCCCCCAAGTACTCTGGTAATGTTTCAACTCTGCTCATTCTGTCTCCAAGTAGAAAGCTGAATATAATATTCAGAGAAAAAAGGAATATTCACTAAGATTGGAAAATATGTTTAAGTGGTCCATATGAATGTCAAGTTTATATGGTCTTAAAATACACACAGTAAAAAAAAGGATTTAAGTAATTAAGAAGAATCGTTAGTCTTGATACAAATATCCATGGAAAATTGGGCCCAAAGTAACATAAATTCTGGTTTAGAATGTCTAATGCACTAATAAAGAATGTCAGCAGTCAGGATATTTCAATTAAAGGAAGAGGAGTTTAGAAAGCCTTATTTAATGACAGTTCTGCTCTGTAAATATGATGGAACAGACCAACTCTTTTTAAGAACGTAAAGTCTTAAAAAAATAATTCTGGTGTTTTAACCTTTTCTTTCAAATGCCCCTCCAATCTCCTTTCTTCTGTTTTCTTTCTTCTGTGAAAAATATATTAAAACTATATTACTGTCCCAAAGATTCACTTTCTGCATAGGTACCCAACCTCAGACAAACAAACAGACTGGACAGAAATAACACTGACAATATGGAAGAAGAAAAAATATCCTTTCCATTTACTCACTGTCCACCAAAGAAAACAATTAAAAGAAATATACCATCAATACTGTCAATTTTAGAAACAAGGTATTTTAGAATAATTAACATGATATATTAGCATATCTTCTACTTTAATGCTCCTCACCATAGTAAAACTGATGGATGGAGCCTTTCTCCCTCCAATGAGATATCTTTACATTATCTATATGCATGCAGGGGAACTCAGAAAGCTATTGGACTTTTCAAGTCAATTTCTGCTGTTGGCTCCTGAGTGGTAATCACTAAACTGAACCTAATGCCAAACAGAATCAAGGTTTGATGGTCAGCTATTACCTCTGGCTGTTGTGGCCTCGACATGCTATGAAAAGACATCATGCCCACCCAAGCAGAATGAAGGGGAGAGCAAATATTTTCACTTGCTCTCTCCAGAAACCCTTGTGGTTGACTTTGAAGCAATCAGACAACCTCCAGAGGGAAATACATAAGAATATAGGACCCCCTCAGTCTTTTATTGCAGCAGGGAAACCCCGCCTGGTCTGCACAAAGAGAAATAATTAGTCTGGATGATGAACTTTTCTCATCCATTTCCTTAATTGTTAATGTGGCTAGAAAGGTTTTCTTTTCAGGTGGTTTTCTAATGTAATTCATTCATGCCATCTGTCAGCACCTTCTATTACTTTCAAATGGCAGAGCAAGCTCTCAGCACATCAAAGTACACAATGTTAGTGCCACCTTTATTTTGATTACCCCTGGAGGAAATGGGAACATGCCAGCCACACAATTCAGCAGGCTTGCAGTGACAGTGAGTAAATAGCTTGCAATAATGTAATGCAGATCTGACAGCCCTACTTGGTGATGCCTTGATGATTTTCAGCCACTCTGCAGAAATATATTTCACTGATATTTTTATTGGCAGCATGATAATTTAAGTCTGGCATGAAGCTCCTCTGGCCAAAAAGGGGAGACAAGGCTGAATTAGCTCAACCATTAACTACATCTATGTTAAAAAAAAAAAAAAAAACAAAAAACAAACCAAAAAACTTCACTGGGCACAAAAGGAAAAAAAAAAAGACACAATAAAGTCATGTACATGGGGACTGGGGGAAATTGAAGATGTTGTTTAACCTGCTTAAACCAAAATATAAAATAATGCCTATCCTTGACACTGGGAGGATTCATGAATAAAGCTCATTTAGCAGGAAAAGCTTCTAATCAGCTCAGCAATCTGTAAAGGGAGTATTAGAAGAAAAGAGTAAATACATAGGAAAATAAAAAATCGTCATCCTTTCGTGGTTTCTATATAAAAATCTTACAGGCAGCTCCTAAGCAGGAAAAAGAGAGGTATAAAACTCAAGTTTAGCAAAACCAGACCCACATAATAAGGTTCTTAACCAGTCCAGACAATTGCAGTAAGTCTTTATTTCTATTTCAGCTTCACTAAAGTAACTGGTAATTTACATGGCAAACAAATTGAAACAAAGATTAAAATTATAAAATGGAAGTGGCTACAGAAGTGATCTGAGTAATGCTGGAAATGCTCTCCAGCTGCAGAAAGGTCTGCAACAGAGTTCCTCAAGGACAGCTCTTGGCATGGACCCTACTGTTTTGTTAGTTGATTTGGCAATTAAAATATGAGTGATAATGAAGCTTGCTAATAACACAGATCGGGGAGCTACATACAATACAAAGAAGAAACAGTCTCCCAAAACTGCATGATCCTGAGGACTGAAATAACAGGAATGCTATCACAATTAGTAACACCAAAACACACTTAGTAACATGAAAAAAGAATGAGTCAAACAAAACAAGCCACTGTAAACAGGGTTGAGTGGCTATAAACAACAGTGTTTCCCCTATTAGCAGATCAAATAAAACCAGTATGGCGTTGCTATATGGGAAGAGAGTGTGTAGTAAAGACAACTTCACTGGCACAGGAATTGTATCAATCACTGGTAAAACCTCATCCAGACAGGAGTGTGCAAGATTCAATTACCCTCCTTCAATCCAAAGTTAGGCAGATAATTTGGAGAAGACCTAAAGTTCAAACTGGTGAGCCAAATAAAAGACAGAGAAAATACCAGGTGTCTGTAAACATCTAAGAGGCAGGAGAGTAAAGCCAAGACTGAATATGGAGCAAAAGCTATTTATGCTAAAGAAATAGGTTTTTTGCACTGCAATAAAAGGGGACAGGTTGGCTATGAAGTAATTTTCATTGGGAGTTAACAGGGTTTTACCCTTGGTCGAGTGATGGAAGGCCTGGAAAAACATTTTCAAGGAACTCAAGAGAAGGGCAAACAAAGGTTTGATTTCAAAGTGCCGTTTGATGTTTGTGTGTTGATCACATACTGCATCAGTGTGCAAGCAGAACACATTTATGGATCAGAAGGTCTCTAAAGAAACCATCTTTATGCCTGATCTAATTTATCAGACATACCTGAGAGTGGACTAAGGGGGGCTGTCACTAAATATATGTTAAGTGCAGTGCTGATGTGTAAGTTTACATATAACAACAGATGATGGACCTTAGGGAACACATGGAGATAGCTGAAGGGGAGAATAGGAGTTTCTTTCTTCCTTCCTTTCTTTTTTTCTTCTTTTTTTTTGGCAGTAAGATGGGCTGATGTTTTACCACAGAAAAGGTCTCTCTCTAAGTGTAGCAGGTTATGATGGCTCTGTTTAGAGTGCCTTTGTTTGCAGTAGTTCCTGGCACTTCATGCATTTTTCATGGCTGTTTCTTGTTAATATATACTGTACTCCTTGGAGTGCCAACAAAAAGGGCACTCAGTTGTTACCAGAAATTTGTAACTATTTTAACAACAAAACAAGTAACAAGAACAGCAACTTCTGACAGTCCTACAGGACTACAAGTTATTCATGGTGAAAGAAACATGACAACTTAACTACATCACAAAAGAACAGATGCAAATAAAACTTTCAGCCTAGTCAGTGAGCCACTGATAACCATAAAGGTTTGTAAAACCAGATTTCCTTCTGCACACAAGCACATAAGCAGTTCTGTGCACATCCTTTAACACATGTTAACATCATGTTTCTATGAGCAAAACCAGATATTATGCACAAGCAAATGGCAGTCTGCATACGTGATTTTTGTTTTGCATATAAAAAACTATTTCCAGAAGCAAGAATAAAAAAATTGATACAGCAGTGCAGGAGGCACCCTGACCCTGCAGACAGTTTAATATGAGGCAGCCTTAGCAAGCAAATCTGAGGATGCATTACGCCGTTTCCATAAATCCTTGCCTATCAAAGCTTTGTTCCTTCCTGCCAGATCAATAAATGGTCTCTGCTCCACTTAGCGACTCCTCTCGTGCATTCACTTTCATGTTCTCTCTCTCAGCTTCACTGTAAATGTACCTTTTTCCTCCACATACATCTGGCCCCAGACTATACACTTTTCATGTCATCACAGAAGGGCAAAATTCTTCCTTCCTTTCACAGGCTGCAGCATTCTCCACCAGAAAAAGAGAGTAACAGCCAGCAAGTCTACTGTCAGCTACCCTGGATCTACTCAGATTGCATCAGATACATGATTCAGTGCTTCCTGAAAATTAAGGTAATTATTTTTTCACTGCTGAGCTATGTTTGCTTTAAATGTAAATTCAGTGGGAAGTTCTGCATATACCAAATGAAAGCAACATGTTTACAAAAAGCTGTTCTAATCAGCCCACGCTAGCATTCAGAACTTTTAGAAGAGTACTCCTACAAAGAGAAAAGGGGGAAAAAAAACCCAACAACGATTTCTAGCAAAGTTTCAACTTCCCAGTGGGGACAAGGCTAAGGAGTCCCAAGAGCATTGCAGCCATAGCTGCAATAGTTTATCTCATTTCAGTACTTCACAGTTGTCCAGATAAACACGTTCCATTTTTCAAAAACAGACTCAAGCAAATAAGTGTTTCAAAATCTTGCAGGTTTTCTCCTTTTCTGAGATCACTGAAACAAATCCAGCTTTAAGTTTTGAAACAAATCCACCTCTAAGTTTTGCCTTTAATATGTTCATCTTAAAAAAAAAAAAACAAAAAACAAGAAATAAGAAGATGAAGTTGCTATTTTGTAATATTGTTAAAGAATCCTTATAATACCACATACGAACTATAAGTGAAATAGAAGACCCCAGAAACAAGCAAGTCTTCTCCCTCTGAACCAGAAAAAAGGAAATGTCAATATATTAGTTTCCAAATTTTAAACAATTCTTTAAGAAATAAAGTTTCAGGCACGTAAAGCATTTTATTAAGTATAAATTACTGCAGTGATATGAAACACAGAAATGACACACTTGTGTGAATCCGTTGAGCTGGTGTATGACAGTACCACTTAATTATTTTTACATGTCCTGAAACAAGAAACTTAAAGACCTAATTGCTGCACTCATACAGTAAGGTCACAACCCAGTGAGACATGAAATGACTAAATATTCCCAAGAAAAATCAAATTTCCTGAAAAATACAAGTATGCAGTTAACACACAAAAAGTATCTCTGTGCAGTTATGACATTGTTTTTCCTTCTAAAGTTGTTACAAAGCATAAGAAAGAGCATATTTCTCTTAAAGTAAAAAATAAAATACTATTCAGGAATGTAAGACACAACTGAGAAGACTCTTCCTGGATAAATGAACCACCAAACACCATTATTGGCTGACTGACCATGGTTTTAATGAACCAGAGAGCCGCTGACTCATAAAATGAGAATGTATTTTACACTGGCTGCCTGCCTAATTCAGAGCTCGCTACATCCTTGAGTTCACTGTGAAACAGTTAAGATGGAAGGACAGGACACCACCACTGCCCTAGGAGGCAAACCACGACAACAGCGGCCGTGTGCGAGTGGTGGCAGAGGAAGCAGGAAGTGGTGGAGCCAGGATCCCTTCCCTGGAGCTGTGGCAGGGGCTGTTGTGCCTCTGACACCCACCACAACCCCAGGGTTGGCAGGCAGGCAGCTCCTCTGTGCCACATGCTAGCAGCCACAAGGACCCCAGGGCTGGAGAGCCAGGGGAAGATCCCTGCTGAGCTGATAGCCATGCACATCATCCCCAGCTCAGCCTCAGGCACAAGTCCCTGTGTCAGCTGAGGGACCATTCTTGCTGGTGACAGCGCCACAGCCACCCCTGTACCTTCAATGCTGGGTCCATGTTCCAGGAAATGCATCCAGCCCAACGTGGGAAGCACAAGGTGGTCTGAGTTAGGCAGTTGCTCTGCTTCACAAGTCAGCCCTCCCAGAGCCACTCACACCACTAGTTTGGTCAAATTTCGAGAAGCCAGTCCTAGACTGTGACAGCCATTTCTTCACTCTCTACCATTCATCATGCAGACATCCCATACCAAGGGGATGGTGAGAAGGGAGGATGGCAGTAGGAATGCAGAAAACCAAGCATCTCAGAGACCTCAATGAACCACACAGCCCAAAGAAGGACACACAATGGAGAGAAGATCAAGAATGGAGAATAACTTCTAGGGGAAAACAAAAAATACACTAATACAATAAAAACCTTGGTTTTTTGGGTGGGCCTTTTTTTCTTTTTAATGCAGACTAGAATCAGTTGATTCCCAAAGTAGGCAAGTCTGTACCTTGGCCAAGTTGCTACAGGTAATATTTACCACAGACCCTTCCACAATTTCAGTCATCTCTGGGAAAAGCAGGTTATTCTAAACCTCACTAGAGGCTGATTCTGTCACAAAACCAGATCACTATCTCCACAGTAACACGCTTCAGCCCTTGAAATCAAAAAAACAAGCCCAAAATACCAAATTCCATTGTGGAATGCATATTCCTCACCACTCCCTCTTTTCAGAACCACCTCACATTTGTCAATTTTGATGTCCCTTGTCGTGTGCCTAGTCACCTTCCCAAAGCTACTCTGACAGACTGACAAAATAATCTTTGTCTCTCCTCTGGATTTCCACTTCTGTTTTCACTGCCTGTTAGACGCAACCTTTAATTCTCTATTTCTGCATGCCTTAATTCAGTCTTTTATGGAAGTCCTGTCACTTCTTTCACTGTCATTTCTAGAGTTCACACATTCTTGCTGGCCACCATGGCTAACATATTTTCTACTGACAGTGTTATTTGCTGGTTTTATTATCACTGGCCTAGTTGGCTATCTTCTTCAGCTTCCTATCCTGTTTCCAAACATTCCAAATCATTAATCTTTTTGAACTCATCTACTCATTTCCCTATTTCTCAAATGAGCCAGTGATTACTTTGCTCTTTTCTACAGACACCTCCTACCCCATCTCCCACTCTACAAACAGATTCCTCATTCTCTGTACTCTCAGCTTTCATAGTTCATTTTCCTGCCCTCCTAGTCTTTGCTTAACTGCCCTTATCTCCCTGCCTTCAAATCCTTCATAAAATGAGCTTTAAATTAACCTGAAACACAAAATCCCCCTACAACCATATTATCATATATTTATCTTCCTCATTAATGGTTCCCTCCTGTGACATTCAACAGGAGAATAAATTGCACTCCAATATTCAATTGTAATTCAATTTGCTTCCAATAGAGGTGACTGTTCTTCTGGAGTCACACCAACACAGTCCCATGACTCACTCTTCCAGAGAAATGACAAGCTCAGAAGCAGACCAGGTCCCACATGAGGACATCTGGTTTCCAAACGGTAAAGTGTATTGGGATTGCATGGCCTGGTTTTGGTAGAGGAAGGGTGGCTACAGGGGTGGCTTCTGTGAGAAGCTTTCTGCTAGAAGCTTCTTCCAGGTCCAGCAGAGCCCCTGCTGGCTCCAAAGATGGATGTGCTGCTGGCCAAGGCTGGGCCAGTTAGAAATGGTGGTAACACCTCTGTGGTAACAGATTTAAGAAGAAAGAAAAACAAAACCAAAAATTTGTTGTGCAATCGTAATTGCGGCTAGAGAAGAGCAAGGTGAGAACATGCGAGAAAAACTCTGCAGACACCAAGGTCAGTGAAGGAGGGGCAGGAGCTGCTCCAGGCACCAGAACTGAGATTCCCCTGCAGCCCATGGTGCAGATCATGGTGAGGCAGCTGTGTCCCTGCAGCCCATGGAGATCCACAGGGAAGCGGAGATCCACCCACAGCTCATGGAGGACCCCATGCCAGAGCAGGTGCATGCCTGGGAGGAGACTGTGATCCTGTGGGAGACCTATGGAGAGAGGAGCCCTGCTGCCATGCTGGAGCAGCCTGTCCTTGGAGGACTGCACCCGTGGAAGAGTGACCCACACTGCAGCAGTTTGGGAGGACTGTTTGCCCATAGGATGGACTCACATTGCAGCAGTTCACAGGGAGCTGCTGCTCGTGAGATGGAGCCAGGTCAGAGAAGTTCGTGGAGAACTCCCATGGGAAGGACCCATGGTGCAGCAGGGAAACTTCTCTCCCTAAGCAGCAGAAGAAACCATGGGTGATGAAGTGACCATAACCCCCATTCTCTGTCTCCTTGTACCTTTGGGAGGTAGAGCTAGGGAGGAGGGAGGGGTGGGGGAAAGGTGTTTTTAAGGGTTTCTTTTACTTATTTTTATCCCGCGCTGATTTGGTCAACAATAAATTCATTTCATATCCCTAAGCTGAGCCTGTTTTGCCCTTGATGGTATTTGATGAGTGATCTCTCCCAGTCCTTATCTTAACCCATGAACCCTTTGTTAAATTTTCTCTCCTCTGTCCAGCTGCAGAGGGGAGTGAGAAAGTGGCTTTTGTGGCTGCCTGGAGTTCAGCCAGCATCAACCCACTACAGTCTCTCTTGCTGGAAAATGCGGCCAGTGTTTTACTGTGGGCTAGGAAAATCTGTTTATCTTTTGCTGAAAGAGTTTAAATTCACCCACCAGCTACTTCAAATGTACTTTCAAATGCCTCCTTTGTGTGTTCACATACCCTCTTAGTTATATAAAAATGAAATCCATTCCTGCCCCTATGCCTGGATTTTTAATATTCTGCTCTCTCAGTCTTGTTCCAGGGATAGGATTTTCATACTTTTTCACCTGAAAGAATAATGCAGGGTAAAACTCCTCCACCTACCAATTCTAGTACTGGAGGAAACATTAATTTATACCTCTGCTACGGATTTACCACAAAAGAAAATCAGGTCATTTCATGTAGTAAAACGAGACACATCTACACATACATTTTTGACAGCTGATTTACTTCACTACACATTAAGGAATTCAGGAATACCATGAAGACAACATAATCAGCAAGATAATCCATTACTACTGCACAGAAGGTGAAATTGGACTTCCCTCTGCAAAGCTTTGTTCTTTATAAGAGAAAGAGTGCAACAATCCCGGCCAATAAACTAGGAAGTTTAACTGGTGATGTTTGCACAGGCACTATCTAAACCAAAACAAACAAACCAAAAACCTTTCTGAAATCATTTAACAAAGTCATTCACAAGTTGCTAGAAGAGAGATCTTCAGGAAGAAACACACATTAAGTCACACAAATCTTTTTAGCAAACATTAGAAGACTGGGCAGATACTGTGCCTGATGACCCTGAACATTGTGCAAAATACCACATGCATCTGACCAAATGTGTGGTTAACTTCTGCATGTGCTATGCTGTCCTTGACACATCACCCAGCAGATGTTCTCAACAGTCCTGGTCATAATCTGAGCCATGCAAAGCATTTGCACAGCTTTCTGGATTTGACCATGGTAAATTTATCTCACTCTCTGAACATCTTTATTCTCTTTGTAATTTTATTAGTTTGTTTCACCTCACTGTAGCCAGCTAGCTCTTTCACAGTGACTTTGGGTTTTCTAGCACATCCATTCGCAGAGGTCCTGAATGCTTAATGCTTCCATTTCTACTCCCTAGGTAGCCAGCAAAAATTTTGATGAATATCATAGCGTTCAGTCTTATTCATGTATCTTACACAGGTATCTAACGAAATTAAATTGTTACCATTATATCACATTTCATATTCACACCTAATTCATTTAGTTAAGTTTTTGCAGATGATTTGTCTATCAGTCATAACTCCAATTTCAGATTTGACAGTGCAATGAAAGTAACTGCTTTCAAGTTACCAGAAACCCATCACATATCTGAGAAACGTATTTGGGGCTAAGTCTGACTTTTTCCCCTGCCTGTTAAACACTGGCAAAGGATTCTGATTTCTCTTAACAGGATCATCATTTAAATTATTAGGATATAGATGTTTAATATTACCACTTTCCATAATTCAGACTCAAAGAAAATGGTCATATCGCATATTTGCTATAATTGTTTGTAAATTATAAGATATTTCAGGTAGCATTACCCATTCTATATTTGACTAACATTATTTCCAAAATAAGAAGACAGATGATTACTGTGGGATGCTGACCAATCAAAACTCACAAGAAATCAATGCAAGGTACAAAGATTCAAATACTACAAGGTCATTTGTGTCAGCAATAGTGTGGCCAGCAGGACCAGGGCAGTGATTGTCCCCCTGTACTCAGCACTGCTGAGGCCACACCTGGAGAGTTGTGTTCAGTTCTGGGTCCCTCACTACAAGACACTGAGGTGCTGGAGTGTGTCCAGAGAAGGGCAGTGAGGCTGGTGAAGGGTCTGGAGCACAAGGTTTACAAGCTACAGCTGAGGGAACTGCAGCTGTCAGACCTGGAGAAAAAGACACCAAGGAGATCTGACCACTCTCCACATACCTGAAAGGAGGTCGTAGCAAAATGGGCATCCATATCTTTTCCCAGGTTACAAGTGACAGAACAATAGGAAATGGTCTCAAGTCACACAGAGGAAAGTTTAGATTGGACATTGGGAAAAATTTCTTCACTGAAAGGGCTGTCCAGTGTAGAGTCACCATCCCTAGAGGCATTTTAAAGACATGTAGATGTGGTGCTCAGGGACATGGTTTAGTGCCATAGCTGGATTTAAAAAGTTCTATTCCAACCTAAAATATTCTATTCTATATCACCTCTGCCTTATTAGTTACGACCTCCTAGAAACAAATCTAAATATATAATGAGTTTAATTATACTATAATATAAAACTGACAGGGAGCCAGGGTGAAGTGCCGTGAAAAATGCTATCTTTGCATAGTTTCTTTTTGCAAGAAAAGTGCACAGGAGGATATTAAATGATGGAGGCAATTTGTTTGTGGGGGTTTTTTCCCAGGACACTCAACGTCCATGAGGGACCTGAATCTGGTTTTCAGACAGAAACAATTTAAATTAAAAAAAAAAAGAAGAAAGGAAAAAACACTAGCAGCAAAGGCCACTTTGCAACAGTCTAAGGAATCTTTTTTTCATGTTCATGAGGAGAGACAATTATGTTGCAGCTTGTGGCAGTAGCCTTTGAAAGGCAATGTTTTCTGCCGGGATTTTGATAAAAACCCGCGTGAAACAAGTAACTTTAACTTGCTAACAACAGCTCTGTGAACAACACCAATAGTATCTTCACCTACAGTTTTGATTAACATTTCTTGAAAGACACTTTCCTTGTCTTGTGCCCAAGCTTTCTTAAATGTCTCTTTCTCCCCTTTTTGTGCACACCCATGACATCCTTAATTTATTGATATGGCTTCTGCTGACTTTGATGTTGAATCTCAGGTTATTTCTTATTTTAAGTGCAAGGAACAATCTAATTTGATACAAACATACCTCAGTAATGAAGGGAATGACAAGCTGAATATTAGTTATCTCAAGTTACAACAACAGTTTCTTTCTAATTTGGAGTTACATATTCCTCTGATTTACTGGCCTTGGTGGAGGTGGTATGTTATATGTTATCTCATTCATGGAATTCAGGCACTGGCCTTTCCAAACAACCTTCTGGCGCTGGCAGCACTTGTTCTTGGACAATTGCCTAAGGAATCATTACTGTGTTAAAAAAAAAAATTTAGAATGCATATATTTGCATCATGCATGAAAGAATCAGCTGACAGAAATGTGACATTATAAAATCAATTAAGTAACAAATCCTAGCTGTCAACATCAACATGTGAAAAAATACAACTGTATCAATTCTTGTAAAAAATGTTACTAATACATTTATTATCTGAGCACATATTTACTAGCTCAAAGAAAAAAGTATGTTTACTTCAACTAATCTTGCTACTTTTAACAGTGATATGAATTTATAAAATGTAATTCTGCAGCATGTTCATCCTCCCCACCTTTGGAGCATTTGATTCACTCCTTATGCACAGACACGGGATGCACACAGGAAACTTGCCAGGTCTGATTTGCAAAAACGATGGGTATCTCCAAGCAAGCATTATTCCGTAAATTACACGGAGTCTGACAATTCTGAGAGTCAGGCCCATCTTCCTTAGCTCTTTTTCAATTCCCACATGTTAGGAGAGGTACACATAGTCCTTGCTAGAATATCAGACATTTGTGAACACTTACAGAATCTTTACAAAACTCTAAAGCTAAAATTACCAGTATTTCTAAAACACCTTTTAAGGTGCACACTATCTTGATATTTCCCTGAATATATAAATTTACTTTTTAAATGTGTTATATTTAGAAAAGAAGATGATCTCACAATAAAACACCAATTTGACCAACAGATGACATAGTATCTCTTTTATTTGCAGTACTGCATGGGGAGTGGTGTTAATCTTTCAAAGAAAGGAAAGAACAGATACAGACAGTGCAAAAATGCAAATGTTAAAGAGGACTGTAGGCAAAAGCTACAGGAACATGAGCATATTACCTACAATTACAAGAGCATAAAGAGCCCTCAGAAAATTCATCTGGGCAGCTGCAAGTACACCAGTTATTGTTTTCCAGGTTTGAATCATCTATCACCTTAGGGCAGACCTGTGCAGAACAGGACAAAAAAAACCAGCGGTTGCATGTCACTTTTGGTATCAACAACTTGCCTTTTATCAAATACTGCATGCCACAAACAGTTCGACTTTTCATATGGTTAAACTCTAACTCCTCCCATGCTTCTTGCAGAATGAAAGAGGCTAGGGAAGAGAATTTCCAGTATCCAGTGGGCTGACCTCTAAAGGCAGCACAGTTGACTAAACACTACACTCAAAGAAATAAATAATAAATTTTGCTGTTTCCACGGCAAAAAAAAAAAAAGGAAACAATTTCTTCTGCTGGATTTATAAAAACCCAGCACAACAGATTCTTTGAATGATCAGCACAAAGTGTTTGAAATGGCCAAAACACAAGCCAGTTTTTCAAATACTTGTTTCAAAATTGCAACCCAACAGTAAAATAACTACTGCTAAAAGTAATTTGTCAGTTCTAGACGAGATGGAGGTCATGTAGGAGAAAAGAATGCAATACAGAAACATGCAGAGCTGATTTTTTCCTGTGGTTTTAAAACAAATTAGCTGTCAAAGATATGCAGAATAACAAGAAATACTGACTAATTAAAAATATTCAAGTATGTGAACATGATTGCTGGGAAAATAATGCCAATAATTTACTGGCTAGTTAGCCCCTTAGAACTGCCAGCTTTGGACAGTTCTTGAAGTTGGGAATAAACGTTTTAAGTCGTGCATTAATTCATCATTCCATTCATTGCAAGTCAGTGACTGATGACGGTGCCAATGTTATGGAATAACATTCATTAATAATCAGCACTTTCAGATGAGAAACCCAAGTTCAACCTTTCCGGGCCTTTGGGTGCATTTTGGATGTGTTAAAACACAGCAAATCAAACATACCCTACAGATACGGGCTGTGATTAATTTATTTATTTTAAACCCAAGAATGGAATTCGGGACTCTTGTGAGATTTGAGGTACCAGTGAGTTTACACAAAGACTGAAGAAACAGCTCCTCACAGCAGGACTTCCAAGACCTGCTGCTACATGGCTTAAAACCAAAACTCAAAAGCCATAACTAGAACAACTTGAAGAACATACTGAAGCATCTACTTTCATGTCAGGAGAGAGGGTTTAGGATTTACTGCAAAGACTTAATGCTTAGGTTCTTAAATGAAAAATGAGTAAGAACAATTCCTACAAGTTCTGCCTGGGTAGCAATGCTGACTGTTCAGATATAATATCTAAACATTAATTTATTTTTACTTGTGAGCTTTTGATCACAGTTTGAAAGTTCAGGGTTGTGTTTTTGGGGTGGTTTTTTGTTTGGTTTGTTTTTTGTTTTTTTTTTAAGGAACAATAAAAATGGTAGTCTTTTTGTTTGTCAGATAAGGTGAAAAAGTTCCAAATCCAATGTCCCTTGTGATATTCAGGTTAAGCCCATGGGCTTTATCAACAGCAGCATACCCAAGGGAAGGGATTCCTCCCTTTCTTCAGCCATCATCAAACCACATGCCATTTTGGTCCCACACAGGACAAAAAATATGTTGATAAACTTCAAAAAATCCAGGGGAGGGTCCCCAAGAGAGTGAAGGCTGGAGCCTCTCCATGAGGGGAGGCTGAGGGACCAGGGCTTGTTCAGCTCCAAGACAAGGCAGCTTTGAGTCACTCACTTCACAGCAGACTCCTGTCCTAAGGGGAGGTTACAGAAAAGACAGCACCAGGCTCTTTACAGAGGTGCCTACTGAGATGCAATGGCTATGAACTGAAGTTGGGGGAATATTAGAGAAGAAAGGAAATAAATCCCAGTGATTGAGAGAGAATAACTAAGCACTGGAAGAGGCTGTAGACCTCCATTCTCAGAGATTTTCAACACTCAATAGGAAAAAGCCCAGAGTGATCACAGTTAAATTCAGTGCTGCACTGAGCAGGAGATGGAAGATCTCCTGAGGTGCCTCCCAGCCTGGGATGCCATGAGGAGGGAAACAGAAAGACTGAGCAATGCCCCTCCTGTAAGCACCCTGGAAACCTTGCAGGGGTTTGCCCAACCTCAATTGCATCAAAAGAATGCATGAGAAACCCAAACGGAATAACTACGGAATTAGTCGTCCCACAGAACATGATTCTTTCTCCTCAAAACAGAGGCCCACTCCAGTGACTTGGCTATCTTATTCTTTTTGTTGCTTTTTTTTTTTTTTTTTTTAAATGACTGCTACGTTCCCATTTCTGTGTATTTCAACAACGACTAACATGCATTAATTATGCAGGCAGGATACTCTAGTAATGAGACCTTCTCATTCCTTCCCGTTTGCAATATTGTGTAGCACTGGAACAGTCTTACTGCTATTCCATTCCAAGAGCAACAGGAAACAGTGAAGTCCACAGGGGGAAGAAACAAGCAGAACTCCCCCAAATACAGTAACAGTAAATACAGCAGGAAATAACCTGATATCCTTCTTCTGCAATTCTAGCAACTCCAACTGCTTCATCCTCTAGGGCACACTAATGACCATTTGGGACCTTCTGCCATTTCCTTACTATTGCCAGTACAGCTCACTAAGCAGCCAAGTTGTAGGAAACAAGATCTGTGTATTGCCTCTTTTCTGTTTTTTAACATGGATTTCTCTAAAGGGAGGGGTGAATTTAAATTATGACGTCAGCCCTGATCTCTACCCTCCAAACAGCACAGTGGGCTTGTCTTGCACCCCTCATTCTGTCTACATGCTGTGATAAAATTGTAGATATCAGGAGAAGGAGGCTGCCAAAAGTTGACAATGGCTTATTTCACCTAAAGTTATTGCATTTCTAAGCAATTTTTGCCCGAAATCACTGTGGTACAATAAACTGCAAGGATCTTTTTTAAACACACATAAAATGAGTAGGTCTACTTACGCCTCGAGCAAATTAACAAGAAAAATATTTGTAGACATCTTCAAGCAACTGTGATGCTTTACATGCAGATGGCAATGAAAAGCTGCAAGAAACAGGCCATGTTTATGTACACCAAAAACATCATGATTGAGTTCATTCACTCAGTTCAATAAAAATGGCTAGTAAGTGAAATACTCCAAGGTTAGAGGAAATGTGACAACAAAGTCTATATACAGGTTTATAAGAAGCAGCACAGTGAAAGTCATTAACTACAGAGATTGCAGCTGAAATATATTTTCACAAATAGATACAGTACCATTCTGGGTTGTTGGGGGAATGTCACCCAATAATACCCTGAAATGATGGCAGAAAGTCCTAAACTTGATTATCTTCACAAGAAGCTTTGTTTTTAAGAACATAGCAAAGGCACTTTATCTAAAACAAATTTTTAAAAAGTGGGGTATTGATTTCCTTTGAATTTTGAGAAAATAAGCTATGGAAGTGGTGTTTTTTATTTACATAGCATTATACTGCAAATACACATGCCCCACATTTCGCTAACAAATAAGAGATTAGGGTCATACTTCACAGATCTTTCTCCTTCAAATTACACAGTTATTTGACATGTTAAATGTCTGGAGACAAAAGGAGGAGGAGGAGAAAGGAGAAGAATCAAAATGACTATGCAGCTTTTCTAGCTGATACTACACTTATAACAACAAAAATTCTTTGGCCAACAGCACTACAACCTGAAGAAAACAATTTTATTATTTAGCATTTAGAAAAGGCACAAATATTTCTCTATGAGTATCTATACAGAAATATACAATTATTGCCATCAAAGAAAATGCTGATTGTGTCAAACCATGCAAAAGCAAAGAATTTTTGCTTGCAACTGAAAGTGCCCTGCAAAATACATGTACCAGAAAGTTTGGTCTCTGACAAAGTTTTGAAGGGTTAAAATGTGTAGTTTCTTTTAACTTATTGTCTTGTAGAAGTGAATTTAAGTATGTAACTGTGTCAAAAAACATAATGTTATTAAGGAATGCAATAGGGCAGGTCTTTAAAATTCTAAGCACAGAGTGAAGGAGCAATAAATTGAAACATTA
Organism: Lichenostomus cassidix; assembly: GCF_008360975.1. NCBI lineage: Eukaryota > Metazoa > Chordata > Aves > Passeriformes > Meliphagidae > Lichenostomus > Lichenostomus cassidix. Next base: position 99,725,265 of record NC_139482.1, on the reverse strand, counting down.
GCAATCACACTACAGCTGTGAATGCTTCTTTTAACAATATTGTCAAATATTGATCTAATATTTATTTATGGTCATAAAAGTTTTCCACATACATCAGGATTTGTGAAGACAAATTTCCCTCACTTGCCTTTAGCTTATGAATTAATCTGTTCTCAGTGACCAGGAAACTGAAAGATGTAAAAAAACACAAATATAACTAGGGAAGAAAAGCACAACACAAACAGATAAAGCTACCATGCAAACATTTTGCATGTTCCAGACATTTTCCAATATCTGAGAATGTAATAAAATGAAATTCAGAGTAATTGTCACTGTACTTTTTTTGCTAGATTTCCTGGACAAGCAAATCAATATTATCAGAGATACATAATGCTGATTTCAAATCAGCATCACCTTTTACAGCTGGAGATTTATCAGTCTGGAGAAAGGCCTACTATCAAACTACAAAAGCAAGGGGGTTACACTGGATACCCAGTATGTTTCACTGATCATTCCTTTCTGAGCCTTTGCAACCTCAATCTGCATTTTAATAAAGGCTAAACAAAAGGCTGAACATACACTTGCAACCTGAAATACATGACTGCTAGCAAAAGGAGTTCAATTACCTCAAATTACCTAGGAGCTAATTTCTCTAATAGCACATCTTATAATAAAAAAATAAAAATAAAAACAAACAAAAAAAAACCCAACAACAAAACCAAAAACTATTCAATGTACAGGTTATTGAGTAGCAATAGCACAATTAGGAAAAACACAGCACTTGTTTAGCATCTCTTTAATCACATGGTGTTTGGCATGCTTCAGCACAATAGGAGTCCAGAACACACCCCCTTAACTGTTCAGGAAATCATTTCCAGTCTCCTATGAAATTTCTGACCAAGGGACAGAACTGATTCCCACTTGAATACCACTTGATACTTCAGTTTTAACTTATGGTTCTGTCAAACTATATTAATAATTAGTAGCTTGGAAACAGCAGACAGAGTATGTAATGTCTGCAGTCCCAGGCTCTATAATATTTTGCCCAAAATGAGTGATTAGTGTATTACTCACAAATACACAGAGTCCCTTTAAGTTTTACTTCATCTATAAAACACCTTCCAAACTAAAGACTACCTGAATGAGCTCAGGGAAGAGCTACAGTGCACTATCTATTCAAATTGTAAAAGTATCATGTCCTAAAACTCTTTATTTATGGGGAAGGCAGATTTACATAATCCCCATCCCTTTGTCTTCAGAACTGAAGAATTGATAGAAAACTCAGAGCTGTTAATTTCTATAGTTAATCTTAATGGTTGATTTTATGCTTGCAAATGTTATTCTAAAGTGTTAGAGTAAATAGAACACCACACTGTTGTTGATTTAAGTGATTATACATACTTTTTCCCATCCAAAGGATTATTTACTAAGGCAACAAACTCAAAATGAATTTAAAATTACTCCTTTTTATTCATGGTGGAGTTCACCCACGGAATTCATTGCCAGAGGATATTATCAAAGCCAACAGTGCAACTCAGAATTCATGATATAAAAGAAATTAAAATACAGAATAGCAACCTTAGTGTGACATTCAGGTTTTACAACTGCCTACTTAAGATAGGAAATGGACAGGTAAGACCCTGAGGAAAAGAGAAATGCATTAATACAACCACATCCTGAACATAATGCATCAAAGGATATACTTCTAATAAACACACCAAAATATCTGATTAATCTGATAAAATAACTCCCAGTATACCAGTTTCTCTCAGGAAAAGAATCACAAGGCTGCTCCCTCATATTCCTGGCAGCAACAGCTGCTCTTTCTCTGAAAACTTATCTACACTGTACCAACTTCTGACCTGCTTAGTTTCAGAGACCTGTCAAGATGACAAAATGAAGATCGGTGATCACCACAAAAGTAATGCTACAGAAAATTTTTACCCTAGAACACAAACCTGGATTGATTTAGTTACAAATATTGACCAATCTGCTGCAGCCCAGGAAAAAAAATTGTACAGCCTCTTACTAGCAAATCATACTTAGGGTATCTTTAGAACTGCCTAAATATATTAGAAAGACTAGTACAATCCACTGACTACACAGACTTTTTCACTAATTAGAACTTGCTAACTTCATTCTTCACAATGCAAAGCAAACAGTCTGTTTCTCAGAGTGCTGCAGTCTAACACAGGAAAGTAGTAACTAATGTCCTTCAAGAGAAACATTATCCTGGAGAAAAGACACTGCAGCTTCACAATGGCTATCGTTTCAAAGTGAAAAAGAGACGTAGAAAAAAAAATGTGGAGTGTAAACACTCAGCAGCTTCACACACTTGTAGAAAAGTTTTTAATGTTCTGAAGAAGCACATCATTTGGTGTCGCTTTCAGATACAACCTTTTTGATGATAGTTCCTTCCAAGAGTCATTTAAGCAGCACCAGCCACTCTGAAGTTTTTTGGCTTTTGCCAGCATTTGCAACTCTGCTACTCCAACAAATGTGCTGGCAAAGATGTTGCAAAAAATTCTTTCAGCGCTTAAGTGGTTAAAACTGCTGAATTCTCCACACCCCCCCCCCCCCGCCCCGCCTATTGTGTATCAGCTGTTTCCTGCATTTTTGGATTTTTAGCAAATACCTGGAATGAAAGAGCACCATCACTATACACATACAGGTGCAATAACAGTACCATGCTCTTCCTTGATCTCCCCTAGAAACATCCACCAAAAAATGAGTTACCACCAAATACATACAGGTCTGTCATTTCATGTTTTGATTTGACTGCTCTGATTTAAAAAAAAAAAAAAAATCAAAAAAAAAATCACTGTTGTACCTGCAGTTTAGAAGACAGGGAGTTTCATGCATGACATGATTTGCAATTGACACTCATGAGCTCCAGCACAACAAATAAAGGATTCAAATGCTTTCCAGTTCTGAGAGGCATCACACAACCTGTCCACTTTCTCCAAGTAACTCTCTTCAGTCAGCTGTCTCCCACTGATTTCCATTCCCACGTTCAATACTATCTCTGGAACAAGTTACTCACCAGGCAAGCCCTAACCCTTGCAAACTTAGAGGTTCTGGTTTTAGCTTATCTTAAAAATAAAGTGGATTCAAACCACTTAACAGAATGGTTAGGATAAATAAGTAGAGAAGGTAAGAACTTATGGAGAGAAGTTTCATTCCTATTTTTTTAGGGATTCATCTTTAAATAGTTTTTCAAGCTGAGTGCTAGGGAAGAAGCAGAGGCAGTCAACCCGAGATGGCTCTTAGACAAGAGAGAGGGAGCACTGTACTTTGCAGGAGATTGCTGCCTCCCCACCCTCCCAAAAACTCTTTCCTCTGGATTTTAATTGACCCGAGATGGAAGCCACAGAGATTGCAATGACATTTGCTTTTTGTGCACAAGAACATCTAACCCTGTGCCTGCAAGCCTGGAAAATGTTGCTCCTGCAAGGCTATACATATTGCTCCTTTGACATCTTTCACCTCCTCCTACTGGACAAGGCAAAACTTCCTGTAATCAAAAAGCTAGATAAATTTATTTATGTCATTTGAAGAGGGGAAGGAAAGCTTCCATTTTAACTGGTTTAGGATCTCTTGTGCAAACTGATATCCAAGTTAACTTTTTTTCCAGCATGCTACCCACTAAGGGTTCCTAGACTTTTTGTTGCTATGACTAATACTTTTATGAGTATTCAGGGAGAACAGCAGAGTTTTAAAATGTAATGGGAAGTCTATGTGAATCTTTATCATGCTGTTCCCCATCATTTTATCAGTAAATCATAATAAATATTCCGCAATGTCACCATAATGACAAAACCACACCACCAGCCTGATCTTTGCCTCCTTTTCCATAACTGACCTATTTTAGAGCATAATAAGCATGACCCTCCCTATCTATAGGAAGTTTATTTCAACTCCAAAAAAAGTCAAAGTTTTTTTATAAGTATGTATATATTGTCACATGCAATGCCACTGCACAAACTGCCCTTCAGTCTGAACAGTCCTGCATCACAACCTGCTTTGTCATCACTGTGACATCACCTGCACAGACTGGCACAGAGAAATCATTCAGTCACCTGAAAACTGAAAGAGAATGTCATTTTCCACCATCATTTCTGGAACACCCACCTCCAGTGAAATCAATGAAAAGCACCAAGTAAATAATAAACCAAGCACGGCATGGTTCGCTGCCTCCACAGGCTTGCCTTAATATTACAGTTTGCCAATTTATTCTCTCTATAGGAAATGTAATATAGCAGTAATTCAAAGCAGCAAAACACATAGGAAGGTATCAGCTTCTGAAATACACTTTAAGCATGTAATGTAAGGAGTATTTTAGTAGCTGGTAATGTAGTAATTCAGGTATTTCCCCTTCAAAATTTTCATCAGCATTTGTTAATTTGGGAATTAAAGTTCACCCAAGCACCCTGGAATCTACCTTTTCCTTCCAAGGCAGAACACAGACCTCACTCCCACTGAGGCACTTCCAGCAGGTGAATAGATGTATTTTTGAACATACTGGAATGCTTTAAGAAATATTCTCTGTAACATACTGTTTATACCCTGAAGAGATGATAACTCTGATTCATTCAATATCATTCTGATGAGTAATAGTTGCTGAAAGGAGAAATAAAAGGAATAAAAGGAATTCCTGCTATTTACCAGGAGTTTAAATATTTGGCTCAAAGGAACTAATGAAAATTTCTGAATATCTGAACTCTGTCACCTAAAAAAATTAGAAAATATTTTCTTTTACCTGCCATTGCTTACAAAACACTGACACCTGCACCCAAACCCTCAGAAAATCCCAAACTTTCTAGAAGCTTCTACAACTCTTAGTTCATCTGGGTCAAAAGCCAAGAGTTCAGAAAGCAGGCGTAACTTCTGGGAAGCTCCTGGGCCAGGCAACTATCTCACTGAAACCTTTTTGCTGATAACACACAATCCAACAGCATCAGTCAAAAACTAGAGAAAGCCATTCTCTGGAAAAATGTCCTAAGCACTTTTTTCCCCAGCACCCCATATGAAAATAAACATATTTTGCTTCAGAGAAAACTAATGAATTGTGTGCAAAGTAAACCAATTGAAAGCAGTATAATTAAAAACTGTTATCAAGTGAGCCAACTTTGTGGTTCAAGTCTCTACAAACCAAAGAAAGCAATTACCAAAAGATTGCTCTGATGCCTTACTTCAGCGAGACAGATCACTTCTTGCATGTTTCAAGTACATATGAATAACAAAAAAAGAGGTTCACACCAAGGCTCAAGCTTTAAAAGACAAAACACAGAAACCCCACTTTCCACCACCACTGCCAAAAGTTCCTTCTCCCCCTATTTCATTATTTGTTTTTTCAGCATTGTACTACTGCAGCACAGAAAAATATCACATTGCAGTAATTGTAATAAAAAAAAAATCCAATAAAGTACCCAACTCTCTCAGTCTTATTACAGAACACAGTACTTTATTTGCAGTAAGTTTCACGTTACTGTAAGTTACTGTTCAAACTCTGGGTTCACGTTGGACTGAATGTAAGATTTTTATCATGAAAATAACACGACAGGATCAACTTTGAAATCATAAGCCTACAATCAGCTTTTCAATCTCCAAAGCATTTCATTTTGTACATGTTAAATTTCCTGTCTTCATCAGACGCTCGAGACACATCATTCTTGAGCTTTCAATGGATACATCTAGGCTTACCTGCACAAGATTAGACTCTTCAGTGCTACAGATATGATCCTAAAAATTCCTTCAAGGAATTGTGTTTTCTCAGTTACGTGGTTCTGATCAATGCTTGGCAAGTATTTCATCCCAGAGAACTGACATTTTTTCATGCATGCAAACTAGCACTAGTATTTGTTTTAAAAGTAAGTAAACTTAAGGAATTCGAGGTATTAAGGACTTAAAGCATTAACCATTTCAACAACGTTTAAAGAATCAGTTTTCAGCTTAGCAGACGTGTTATTTTTAATGAGTTTGCCGCAGCTTCTATTGCCCTCCACACACCTGGTCAGGGCTCTCCAATCTCCTTACTTTCTAGTCTTAGAAACAGGAAAAGCAAATTATACCGTGATAAGAAAGAGTAGTAATCAAGCATTTTAAAATCACACATAAAGGATTCTGAACCCAAAGAACCACTCTGTATTTGCACCCTTTTGGCAGTGCCAGATACATTTACTGCCCAGACAGGGGCAGGAGACACAAAGCATCAGTCTCGCAGTGAGTCCTTGTGGCAGCTTTTCAGCTGCGGGTGTAACCTCACTGTAAGTCATACAAAAAAACATCACTCTAAAAAGCCTTTTCCAGAAGCCCATGAAACACTTCCTTGATGCTTTGGAGAGGAAGAGAGCACTGGCTCAGGGATGGCTCAGGGGTAACTCAGGCGCAGATGCAAGGTAAGTGGAAGAATGAAGCAGGCTGGACTAGGTTTCATCCTACTGAGGGCTCTGCTAAGAGCTTGTAAAGGGGGAAAAATAACATCTCCAGACACAGTAAACTAAGGTAAGAGAAAAGCTGTTTGTCCATTTACCAATTACTCTCCCAAATCCAACTGAACAACATCACGAGCTCCTACCCCAAAAGTTCTGCAGTGAGATTTCTTTTTCATACTCAAGACGGGAAGTGCCTCTTTCAGGTTTTATATTTCAATTAATCCTCAGATGAGTAAGATTTATGAGCATAAGCAATTCATGACAACATCAGATCTCATCTGTGGAAGTATTACTGCAATGCGAAAGTACTTCTGCATTACTAAATATCGGGAATATGGGCAGCAATGCCATTTTATCTGAACTTGTTTTGATACAGGAAGAGTCTGGCAAGAGCCAGATTGAGCACCTGACAGAACAATATTCCTCTTATTTTAATACCACAGCAAGATATTATATTATTAGAGTAATACCAAACAATTTCACCTCAACACCATTTCTTTTCTAGAATTTTTTCATTCTCCCCACGTGTCTTTCCAGCAAATTCATCCTCATCCATACTTCAATGATCTTTCACAAATTTAAAGAAAATGTGGGGCCAAACTGATTCCAAACAGGGGGTGCCCTATGCCTGACCCTGTCACCGAAAGACCTGCCTGATACCTCCACACCTTGGCTTTGAGAGCATCCCATCACCTGCCCCATGATTTACCACCCAGCATTCCTGCACATGAACCACCAAGGCACAGACAGCTGGTTGCACAGGGACAGCCTTAAAGCCCCTCATCTGCTGCCATGGATCTGTGGAACTGTGGCCTTCCCAGCACCAGCGGCAGACCCCCAAGCACAGGGCTGGGCACCTGCAGAGAGGGCACAGGCTCTGGAAGGAGCAGAAAGCGGCTGCAGATGCTGGTGACAATCTGAAAAGCTGCGTCCATCTCACCCCTCATACAACCGTGCTAACAGCACCCAGCGCACAGCCTCAGGCAATGCGACATTGGGGCAAAAGTGCATTTTCACTCCCAGGCCGCGAAAGCAGGACGGCTGCACGCCGCGAGGCACCAGGGAGCGCCCTGGGTCCCGCATGCCTCCGGCGGGGCTGAGGATGCGATCCTCCTTCCCGGGGGAGAGCCGGGGGCAGCGGAGGGCACCTGGAACCAGAGTGTGCGGCAGCTCCCGGGCAGGGTGGAGGGAGAGATGCTGAAACAGAGAGGCACTGGCGGGGCCACCACGGGGTTAGTCAAGGGCAAAGCCCTGGGAAGGATGGGTGTTTCGGGGGCAGCTGGGCAGCTCGGTCCTGGAAGGACGGCGAGGTCGCCTGGAGAGCGGGAGCCAGTCCCGGCAGCCCCGGCGTTGGGCGCCCGCGGCCGGGAAGGGGCTGGCGGCGGCCCGGGACCGGAGCGGGAGCCCCGCGGCTGCCGCGCAAGGCACGGCCGGCACAGCCCCGCCGCCCGCGGAGGATGCGCGAGGCCGGACTGACCGCGGGACTGACCGCGGGACTGACCATGGACGGGTTTCTTCCCGCGCAGTGCCATTCCCGGCCCCTCTGCCCCAGCTCCCGCCCCGCACACCGCCCCGGGGGGCACCGGCCCCGGCCGAGCCTCCCTCCGCAACCGCAGCTACCCCATCGTCCTGCGATCTCACGGGCAAGCGGGACTAACTCCGAGTTTTATTTTCTAATTGTGCCGAGGGCACGGATTAATATTAACATATTCACCCGTGGCTGGACACCGCAGTTCTCCATCCAAAAATAATTCATTTCTTGGATGGCCGCCTGCTAAGTAAGGCGATTTAATAAAGTGAAATTTCTCTCTCTCAAAGTAAGAAAAATCTCCCTGCTGAAAACCTCCTTAAATTTGAGAACTGCTCCTTCTGAAACACGCTCACTCTCCCCTTTACAAAGTACCCCCGAAACCCTAACCCAGCGGCTGAACCAGCCTGCCTGGAGGACAAGACCTGAGTCCTCCCCTCTCCCACGCCTTGCCCGAGGATGCGGGGCGGTGCGGGACTCGGGAGCCAGCGGCAGCTGCTCCGAGCGCAGAGCCCCGCACGCCGGTGCTGCGAGCAGAGAGAGCCCCGCCACACGTGCGAGCCCCGCAGCCCCGGGCGGACAGCAACAGCGACCCAAATTCCCAAAAACAAACATATAAGAAACTAGGGGAGAGTTACGAAGTTCAAAGTTTCTTGGAGAAATAGCGGAACGGGGGAGTTGCCACGAGGAAGGAGAGCGCAGCATCCCCCAAGCCAGCCGCCCGGCGGGCAGCGACGGCTGTCCCACGGCCCCGGGACGCGCACCCGCCCGGAGACCCACGGAGGGAGGGAGGGAGGGAAGGAGGCACGTACCGGCAGTCAGGCACACGGGCAGGAGCAGCCGGAAGGTGAGCCCGCACACCACCTCGCTGGCCATCGCGGCGGGCGGGGGTCGCGGCCGGCCGGCCGGAGAGCCGTCCCTCTCTGCGCGCCACGACCGCTCCTAGGGCCGCCCGTGAGCGGAGCCGCCGCGCCGGCGGGGCATCGCCCGTCGTCTCCTCTCCTCGCCTCTCCTCGCCTCGCCTCAGCCGCGCCGCCTCACGCCTCCCGCCGCATCCCGGCGGCAGCCCATGCAAACAGCGCCGCGCCGCGCCGCACCCCCGGCCCGGGGCGCGCACACTCCCGCCCCCTCGGGGCTCCCTCCCCGCACCGCCCTCCCCGCTCCCCGACGGCGCGGGCCCAGCGGCAGCACCCACGGAGCGCCCGCGCCGCCACAGGGAATCTCCCCACGGAGCGCCCCGCCCCGCTCTCTGCCCCCGCCCCTGCTGCGCCCCTCCGCGGGGACCGTCCTGCCACCGCCTGGCTGCCGCTCGGCGCCCGAAACTTCTGCGGTTTGCCCTAACACTCCTTTTGGGGCTGGTTTTGGATTATTTTTTTTTTACTTTTCTTCTTCTTTTTCTTCTTTCTTATTTTTTTCCGTTTAAATTTTTGTTGTTTAGGAGTTTTTTTCTTGATCGGGGAACGGTTTTCTCTAATTTTTTCACTTCCCGCCCCCCACCCCCTTTCAGCGGCACATTTAGGTCCGCAAGAAAATTGTCGCCTGGAAAAAAAATAGATCTCCGGTGGCTGGAATGTATTTGACTTTTCTGGAAAGCTTTTTAACCTTTTAAAATACGGTGCTGGTTAGAAAGTGCTGTGGGTTTAAAGGGACCGTTTCAAGGCTCAGCTGGTTTGTCCCTGTGGACTGAATGAACCTCACAGGCGGGGCTGAAATAGTGATGCTGTAAAATAGAAAGTTGTTGATGTTTTTATCAATACAAGTAAAAATGTGTTTCATTCTTGGCAATATATTGCAATCCCTCACACTTAAATGAGGGAAGTTTAGACTGAACATCCTCTTCCTGGGGGCAGTGCTTTAGGCAACTTCATTCCCGTGCAAGATCTGAGGTAAGAGAAAGCAGGAGCAGTGACTCTGTGGTCCCTGACATAATTTTTCAGCCCTTCTTCCTGGTGAAGGACCTCATCCAGTCTTACTTCGAATCTAATGAGTCCTGCATTTTGCTCTTGAAATCTTGTTTGGATGTTTGTTTCGGGTGTTTTTGTTTTTTTTTCTTTTTGCTCCTATAATTGCTTAAGCAAATTTTGCTCTCCTGTGCTTTCTAAAAGAAATTATTTTCATATCCTTGTTGCAGAGAAAAATTATTTCAAACATGAATGTGACTCACAAGAAAATACAAAGGGTCTTTTAAATTAAAAATTAGAACAATGCATTTGGGGAGTTCAAATGACAAGTGTTGAGTGATGCAGACATCTGATTTTTGTTCTATGAATAATGCCAGTTATTCAGATATTCAAATATTATGTAACATACTAACAGAATCTGATACAAGTATATTTGGGAAATAAAGAACCCTAGACTTACATATATGAAAGCACTCAGGAAAGCTAAAATCAGCTACAGACAGTAATTCCATGTGCCTAATGGGTCTGTTAAAAGGAACCCAGCCACGAAAAGCCTGAGCCTCCTCTGAGGAGGTGCAGTCAGTTCAGAGGCAGTGTGTGGAGTTAAAGTGTATCATCCATCTGTCTTGACTGAGACAGTAAGGCAGCCCCAGCCCAGCAGGGTGGATGAGATGCCTCCACTCCGTGTCAGGGCACAGCCTGTGCAGGTTGCTCCCTCCCTTCCCACATTCTGGCCCAGCGTGGCTCACCCACACATCTCGGCCATGAACCAAGCCTGGATCTGTGATTCTCAATCTTCTGGCATAGATTTCTGTGCACATCCATCTTTGTGAATACACCTAGTGATTGTGTCCGTAGGCGGTGAAACACCAGGATCAGCGACTGCTTAGTCTTCTAATGAAGTGTCTGATCAGCCCGTGGTAAAGTCAATCCCAGCATTGTGTTAAGACCACACGACGTGTCTAGAAAATTTAAAGTTCCTAAGGAAGCTGTCCTTTCCTTAGAGGTGGCAAAGCAGCAGTTAAAAATAGTCTCTCTGTGTGTAGGATACATGCACAGCTGAAACCTTCTGCGCACTTTGGCAGCACATCTTTAGATATTGATCGTGGTTTGGGCTTTTTGTTTTGTTTTATTTTGTTGTTGGTTTTGTTCTGGTTTTGAGCTTTTCAAATTCACTAAAGCAAGGATAAAGGATTTATTACCTTTATAGCACAGTTACTAAATTCTTTACTTCAGGAAGCCCTGATTTTATGGTAATGTCTGGGAAATAATTAGCCAGTTTTCAATACTTACCATTCACTCTGTATGAAAAGAGGAGTTAAAGCACATGTGTTGCGTGGCTCCTTACATTTTACCAGACTGCTCCTCATCTACTGAAAAATCTATGCAGCTGCAGTGCCACCTTTTGGCTAAAATGTTCTTCGTGTAAGTAACGACCTTTCTTTCTCGCAGCTGCTGGGAGTTAACTGTTTGCATACACAGAATTTTACTGAACAACGAAACGTCCATCGTCCGACTGCACACCTCTGGAGTGGTAAAAAGCATAAAAAAATGTGTGAAGCCTTACCAATAATCGTGTACACCTTTTTTATCTCAGCTGTTGTCAGAAATAATCAGTGCATTAACTTGAAAATTGGAGAAGCAGTTTAGCCAGAATGGAAGCAATAAAATACAGAAAGAGAAACTGAATTATACAGGTAAAACAGAAAGAGAAACTGAGTTAATTGGGAAAGGGTCTCTTGGATTAAGTTAAGAGAGCAATGTTTAGAAGTAAGGCAGGAGCTTATTTAGCTGATGCCAGTTTTGTAAGTGATATAAAAGTGATTTGAATATAAAGCAGGAGGTTTGCTTCTTCCCTAAGGGCATACAACTTACTGAAATCACACTGTGGGCCACACAGTTTTCCTCTTTCCCTCTGCAAACCGCAGGAAATTGCCAGGGTGTGTGAGTCCTAGAGCATCCAGTAAATGTGCTAGCAGTGGATGTAGCTATCTCACCACCTACTAGCATTTCTTTCTCTTACTTCCAGCTACCAGGATCTCAGCCCCCCAGGTGTGTAACACCCACTTTAGGTGAAAACATTTTAGCAGTGGGGAGGTTGATGAGGCCTTAGTAAAGAAGGGGAAGAAGATCTTACTTTTATAAAAGAACAAACTTAGCCATGGAAAGATTTGCTCTACCTCACCTTCTCTGTAGTGATAACTTGGGGTTATTTTGGAAAAATGTTGTTCCCACTTCATCCAGTATGCAAAGTCAGTGGCAGTGAATAGAGTTAGAGGCCAAGAGAGCTACCAGGGAAAAAAAGTCCAGAATGTTTTGTGTCCCCAGTCTATTAGGTAGAATGTAATAATTTAGAATTAATGTTTGAAGTTGACTGTATTGAGCTCACTGTCTAAAACAGTGCTGTTCAGAAAAACAGCTTCTAATTGCTCGAGCTTTCTTATTTGTTTGGCTGTTTGAATTATGAACCCATGGCTTTGTTCTAACATTCACAGACTCTGCATAATAAAAACAAGGGCATGTCTATGGATACAAGTATATGTGTACATATTACATGATCACACAATCCATAATGTTTTGGCGAGCTCCATAAATGAGTGCTAGACTAGCTGAAGAAATAAAACTCCTATATAAAAAGGCAGCAAGGCATTAAATTCCACTGAGAGGCAAGAGAAGTTACTGAAGCCTTTTCAGGGCAGTCACTGCTGTACAGTGCTGGTTTATATTTGTTATTCTTACAATATGAGAGTCCTGCTTTTGGGACCTGTGGGGAAGGAAATGGCTTTAACATTTGCAGTGATGATTAACTAGCGTGTTATGTCTCTTGATCCATGCTCCCTAAGAATACATGAAAACATCCTGCTCCTCGTACCTATTCTCCTCCTGCTCAGCCCTGTCAGCAGCTGGGGGAACAGCCTGCAGTGGCTCACCAGGAGTCAAACAATTCAGTTTTTAAGCTTAGTTCACATTCAGCTCTGACTGAAGCTGTTTTTGTTCACTTCCAGCATGAAGTTCAGCTAAACTTCAAAATAATATTCAAGTTCAGTTCTGGTTCAAGAAAAGTTAAAAAAAAAACATTAGTTCAAACCAATTTTTGGTTCAGAGTAAGTTTAACTCCTCAGTATGAGCAGTAGTCAGTAACTATTTTATCTTCTTAAATTATGAACTTGTCTTGCCTTACAATAAGGAAATTCATTCCACTGAAGTGTATGCTGAGTAAGCATCCTTAGAAATGTTCAGCTGCCCCAGCAGAGCAGGAAAGTTTCTTAGGAGCCTCCAAATTTCATCCATGCTTGATTTATCTTCCATTCATTAATCCACAATTTCACCACTCATTTCAGATGAATTAGAACTAGGCACAGGTATGCAGAAAAGTTTCTAAAATCAGATGCATTGCCAAAGGTCTGATTTTTTTATTGCCTTCTAGCCTTTGTTAATGTTTCAAATTCATGTCACAGAGTCTGTCTAGAACTTCTGTCTTGCTTGGTAAATACTTATTTATAGAAACTCTTGGTGATTGCTGGTCTTGTTTTGATGGGTTTTACAATCTGATCAATTAGGAAGTGCCAAAACATTATTATCTTTACCTGAGAATAATGTAAAACACAACAGGAGAGATCTGTCACATACTCAAGCACTTCTATTTTCATCACATTTTGTAGGACATCAAACCTGGCAGAATCCAAATGGTGTCTCAAAGTGTCATTAACTGTCAATGCAATTATAAAGGAAATCTGTTCTTGACTGCTGAACACTTCCACACAGATCAGAAATTAATCATTAGGAGCAACATTCACAATGACTGTTAAGGGAAATGGTATTGTCTGGTGGTCAGTGCAGAGGACTAACAAAACAGAGCTGCTGACTGAACGGATGGAAACACATCCCCAAGCTCCTCCAGCATGCATCATGTGGCTGCATCAATAATACAGGAAAGCTCTTCCCCTTCCATTAACAAGAGAGGCCAGACAAGGTGGAAGCAAGTGGGATCTTTGCACAGAGCTGTGACATTACATACCTGTGAATTTACCCTTCTCAGAAGAAAATTTTTAAAATTATTCATGAATTGCGTTTGCTCCTTTCAAATCAAGTAAGCCTCAGCAGCTGAGCCACTATTCTGTTTGCTTGGAAGTTTCTTTTCTTTGTGGAATAAGAAATATAGGATAGCTTCAACATTTAAGGATTATTAGTACTACTAATATTTTTCTGATTAGATTATCAGATTTCTCTGATTGCTGAGGCAAATTGTGCCAGGGAATTTTAAGCACCATACCTCAGTAGTGATCGAAAAAAGTAGGAAAAATAATTCTAATTCAGTGTGCACGGTTTACCTGCCTGCACGTAATTACATTATTCATTGAAAGAATTTTTTTAAAGATTGTGCAAAATCTGAAAGGATTTTTCAATAAACAATGAACCATGAATTTTCCCCTGCATGTTCAGAGTCCAAACATGAGCAGACTGTCAAATAACAAACAGGCATGTCACATAATTAAAACTGTCTAGTAAAAGAGCAAGAGAAGCAAGAGTAAAAGAACTTGTCAAGAGTACTTTTCAGTCTGAAAAAAACACAAGTAATAAATTTCCTACTAGTCACTGAAAAAGAATGAACCCTTCAGGATATTTCTTTAATACATTTACATTTAAAGTCTATTTTAAAGAAAATTTTAAAACAAGCTGGAACAATGCCATGAAATACAATTATTCTTGGTTATGCTTTGTAATCAAGATCGTTGGTTTGACTATGCGTAATTACAACATGATCATAAAGCACGTGATGAAATTGAGTGGTTCTAAGACAGTCCTGCACAGATTGTTGTAAACACAGAGCTATGCAACAGATCTGAGCTAGCTGGGATTAAAACATGAACCATTCATCTGGACTGCTTTGGAAATGGCTGTCAGTGATGCTCTGCTGTGGTGGGGATATGATTAGTAGCTGGCGGAGAGCTGGGCCTTGCATCACAGCAGCACCGTCGCAATTTACACTTCTGCCGGCGGCATCAGCCAGAGCAAAGAGAAATGAGGCTGAGCAGATCCCAAAGCAGGCTGGACCAAAACCAGAATTCTCTGCGGAGCAGTATAACAGTAAAATAATAGATTTATTACCCAAGTGAAAGAGCAGACATCACTTCACACACCTGTGCTTCAGCCAGAACTCCTTCCTCCAGCTGAGCCTACACAATCAAGGAAACCACTAACTCCTGCAGGTCCTTAGCTCAGATCCAGTTTAAGATGACTGTGACTGAAATGCATAATTCCTGAAAGCTGGGCAGTGGGCAGGCATGCCCTAAAAACATTCTCCTTCACTCAGGTGGGATTCATGGGCAGGAAACAGTCCCTTGTAGTGAGACAATGAAGTGCCTTCAGCCTGATGTCTCTTTTCAGTTTCCCCACATCTTCCACCTCATCCCTCCTTGCCTTTCTGCACAGCCTATAATTGCAACACCTGCTCTCTGAGAGGGCTGGAGAAGCCCAACCTGTCCTTTTCCTTCCTTTCAAATGGATGTTGAAAAAATCCTTATAAAATCTGTGTGTGCTGTTACCACACCTTAGGCAGCCTCAGGTGGCTCTCCAATGTAAGGAAGCAAATGGGAGTTTCAGGCAGGAAAGGGAAGTGGCTCCAGCAAGGCTCTGCTAGGAAAGCTGCTGGCATACCTCATCTTGGTCACCTGATGTGTGAGAATACATATAGTCCACCTCTCCCCTTTTCACTTTTTTTTTTTTTTGTCCCTGCAGGATAAACTCTTAAAGAGAAGCCCTTGGCAACTAAAGGACAAATTTGGCTGGGAGGAGATGGACAAAATGAGGAAGAGAAGGGAAGGAAATGGTTTTATGTTTGCACACACATGTGTGTTTCATCCAGGTCTTGGGTAGGAAAGAGAGAGTCAAGATGTAGGAGAGGAAGTCAGCTGATTAATGGCTCCAGGCAAAAGACAGAATTACCTGGCAGGGTTGTTCCATACAGCAGTGTACATTTAAAAATAATTTTTAAAACTGACTGGTTTGGATAGAGGTATCTATCCCCAGAGCAACCAACAACAGAAAACCAAGCTACAATAATTTTCCTTTTCAATGACCAGTGCTATAATTAGATAATAATGCTAGAAATTTTGTCCACTTTGAGGTGAAACAGGAAAGTCATGCATGCTGCCTGACAGCTAAAGAAAAAAATATCCCTGTTAATTCATTTACAGGGGCTGTTTCTGTGGTCAGACAGATATTTCTTTGGTAGTGAAAATTCAGCAGCTCCAAATAATTACTGCTGAACTGAGAGCTTCATGCTGAACTCTCCAACATCATGTGACACCAAGGACCAGACACCCTGCACACATCATTGAGGACCTGGACAGCAGGCATGGACTGTAAACTTTCCTCTAAGCCAAGGAGTTAAAGCTGGCAAAGGACAAGCACATTGACCAGTGTGAGAAAACCTGGAATACCACTGCTTGTAACGCATCTGTTTCATGGCACAGGAGGACAAATTTGTCTTAGAAAAACACTGCCTTCATTCTTAAGAGGAAGGACACCACTGGAAAAAGCATACAGAACTTACAAAGCACATGACTGGAGTCACAGGATAGAATCCTAAATAATATTTTTGTTCAAAAAAAACCTCAATTCTAATTCTTCTTTTTGATACCAGTATTACATTATAGACAAAAAAATACAAATAAAAAACCCTCCAGATAATCTAAATATAATTTTCTCTCCATGATGAGACAGAACCACTTCAAGTTATGCCAAGAAAGGTTTGGATTGCGTATTAGGACAAATTTCTTCACTGAAAGAGTTGTCAAGCACTAGAACAGGCTGCCCAGGGAAGTGATGGAGTGGCCATCCCTGGAGGTATTTAAATAATGTGTAGATGTGGCACTTAAGGACATGGTTAATGATAGAGTTGGCAGTACTGGGTTAGTCATTGGACTCAATGATTTAATGATCTTTTCCACTCTAAATGATTCTGCATGTTCCTATGGTCTGCGGTACAAAATGGGATTTGAATGTGCAATCCATGCAGGCATGTGAACATGGAAAATATTTTGGATCCCACACAAGCATTCCCAAACTTGTTTCATTAAATAAATTAAAAAAAAAAAACCAAAAACAACAACAAAAAAAAAAAACCCAAAAAACAAAAAAAACACCACTAGCCACCCAACCAAACAGAATTATGGATGCAGCTCTACTTTTTGGTAGATAAAGAGGTTTCTTTCACTGTTTCTGAGTCTTTTGTATTGTTATCCAGAGATATAAATTTTTCCATTAGCATTATAGAGTATAAACAAAAAGTTTTGGAATCCCTTCTGTTAATAGATCCTTTCACTTATGTAATGAGGACTTATATCTAACCCTGGTAGTTCTATTATGTTTTCCCAATAACTCTGTATTTTCCTTTTCCTCTTGTATTTCTACACTTAAAATTACTAAAATCTATCTGAGAAAAGACAGTAGTAACTGAACACACTGTTGAATCTGCCCAGAAAAAAAGGAAATATATGTTTCAATATGGCAAGTGGATTAAATTTCTTAGTAGGTTTATTATTCACAACAGGGTCAAGTCAATCTCCAGAGAAGCACAAGGAGCTCCACAGTATCAGATTCAAATGCCCATGTAGAGCTCTCTGATATTGTGAGATTCATAAACCAATTTCTTGTTGTTTGTTTTTGTTTTATTATTCTATAAAGAGGTGTATTAGGATTCAGGTAATTTGTGTGTGACAGATCCATGAGGCATCCACCTGCAAGTGACACAAAATGGGCAAAGCAAGCACAAGTTGTTGCATCTCTCCTATTCCTACAAGGCTCCCGTAGGTGGTTTCCAGCCCTAAAATACACATGCAGTACCAGTAGCAAGATCAAAGGATCTGCACCACTACACTTTCTCAAGTGATTCTGGTGCTGCACAAACCTCTGCTCTCATGGTGACTTGTTTGATAGTCGAAGTAGGCACAAGTAAAGATTACATCTGCCACGTGTTTTACACACATAGATATTTTCACCACTCACCTTGGGAGCCCAGTTCTTCCAATAAAGTTAAGAGAGAGCTGCAGGCACCTCCAGAGGGCAATCCAGAGCTCCTGTTTTGAGAGTGCAGGATTTTTCTCTGAAGGTACTCCTCTCTCCCTCCACTAGCTCCTCAGCAAGACTAGAGGGTTGGTGGTGAGTGCCATTCCTGGTTTACCTGCCCATTACAAGCCCTAATGGGCAGTAAGGGCAGTAAGGACAGAAGGACAGCAAGATGCCAGGACTGCCCAGCTCCCTTGCACAGCAGTGTTCTTTGCCATGAGGTCATGAGTCTAAAGCCCAAGATGCCTAACATTAGGCTGAGCATCCTTACCTCTCCTTTGCCAACCAGCTCAGCTGGAAAGAGAAATTAGCAGGGTAAGAGGTTTGCTGGATGGATGCAGACAGAGAGTTGTGGTCAATGGCTCTCTGTGCAGGTGGAGGTAGGTGACAAGTGGTGTCCCTCAGGGCTCTGTCCTGGGACTGGTGTTCTTCAATATCTTCATCAGTGACACAGACAGAGGGATTGAGTGAACCCTCAGCAAGTTTGCAGGTGGCACCAAGCTGAGTGGTGCAGTTGGCACAACAGAAGGGTGTGATGACATCCAGGGGGACCAAGCTTGAAAAGTGAGCCCACGAGAATCTCATGAAGTTTAACAAGTCCAAGTGCAAGGTCCTGCATCTGGGTCAGGGAAATCCCAGATATGAGCACAGACTGGGAGAGGAACTCATTGAGCACTGCCTGGACAAGGCCTTGGGGGTTCTTGGGAAAGAAAAGCTGGACATGCCCAGCGATGTGCACTCACAGCTGAGAAAGCCAACTGCATCCTGGGCTGCTTCAAAAGCAGCATGGGCAGCAGGGTGAGGGAGATGATTCTGCCCTGTACTCCCCTCTGGTGAGATCCCAGTTGGAGTTCTGTGTCCAGCTCTGGAGTGCCCAGCAGATGAAAGACGTGGATTTGTTAGAGTGTACCATGGGGAGAGACACAAAGATGATCAGAGGGATGGAACACCTCTCCTATGCAGACAGGCTGGAAGAGCTGGGGTTGTTCCACCTGGAGAAGACAGGACTTCTAGGAAGACCTCATTTTGACCTCACAATACCTTAAGAGGCTCATGATAAAGGAGGGAGAGGAACTTTTTATGCAGGCAGAGAGTAACAGGACAAGAGACAATGGTTTTAAACTAAAGGAGAGCAGGCTTAAATAAGATGTTAGGAATAAATTCTTTACCCAGAGGGTGATAGGCAGTGGAGCAGGTTGCCCAGAAAAGCTGTGGATGTTGCATTCCTGGAAGTGTTCAAGGCCAGGTTGGATAGAGCCCTGAGAAACCTGACGTAGTGAGTGGTATCCCTGCCCGTGGTAGGGGGATTGGAACTAATCCATCTTTAAGGACATTTCCAATCCAGGCTGTTCTGTGATTCTATGAAAAAAATGCAACAGTAGAGGGCAACAGGTTTTGATCAGCTCAGAGCTACATATACAGTTTAGTTTGGACATAAAGGGAATTTTTGAATTTCGAGCAAACTGTCTTATAACAAAAAATTAAGTGGCAAAACATTATCCAAGTGTGTATTTCACCTGGGCAACCACAAAGTTGACTATATTTTTTTTGCAAAATTCTGCATGGATGTGGCTAGCACAGGTTTTTCCCATGAGAAATTTTCTTGTGTTTTATAAATAAAGTTTGGAGGTTGTTGGAACAGTGTCCCAGAACTTGGGCAGTGCAGGCCTGGCCAATCAGGCCTGGGGGAAGGCTTCTGACTGACCAATCTGGGTGACTTTTGAGAACTCTATATATGTGATGAAATCAAAACAATAAAGGTCATTCCTTCTTGCCACTGAGAACTGGTGCCTTCATTACTCTGCTAGCTGCTCAACAGCGACACATGGACTTGCCGAAAATTGCAAATGGTCAACATTCTACTAATGTACCTCATCATGTAAATTGCATTCACTTCTTCTGCGTGTTCAGGAAAATCCCGAACAGTTATGAAGAGCACAGTAACATTTTAAATATCAGTTTCAATATTCTGTCCTTTTCATACAAGTTTCCTCCAGAAGAGTGGCAAAAGCAATTTTTAAAAAAATGGTCTATTTACTGTAAAACAAGGACTAGAAAGACAAAAGAGAAAAGTCAGAGGGAGAAGAGACGTATTTTTAATATGTCTTTAAAAGTTAAATTTTGCTACTCTCATTACGTGATATATTTTTATTTTGATGCAGAGGAACATAGTTGAGCATAATGCTACACCTTATGTTTTATCACCTCATTCAAGGTGATAAAAACACGTTGGCTTTTTTAGTTAAGAGACACAAAAGGGTAACCCAGACTACACATTGTCACTGCTCCCCTTTGGACATCAAAGCACAAGTAACCACGCATGGTTACTATGACATACAAGCTGGATGTAGGGTTTGGCTCAGACCTGGGACTGGTGCCTCTAGAGCCACAGTGAAATACCTGCCTCAAACACTCTGAGCACAGACTGACTGAGGCGGCTCAAATATCATGGGCACTGGGGGCAGAGCTGAGCTTTATCATTATAGGGACAACAGAGAGATCTGCTTCTTGCCCTTTACTTGATTCCTCCTGTCCCTTCTATTTACAAGTATACCTAGGAAGGGACAAGTCTTCCCCCTTCTTCCAGTGTCTTTTATCTATTTGTAAAATACCTACAGATAACTTTGGAGTGGTTGTTTTCCAGGCTGTTCTCTTACTATTTTCCAAACCCATATTAAAGTGACTTCTGCTTATTTGTGAACAGAGCACAGAACTAAAATCAACAGAGGAGGATAGGAACTCCTTGACTGGGATCAAATATTTTATTAAACATATGATGCATATCTCTTTGCAAATGAAAGCAGACTAGATGAATTAACTCAGAGAAAAATAAAGAAAAAAAGAGAAATTAACTCAGTTTCTCTTTACAGAAATGTTTTCCGTTATTCTTTCCTATCTTTTCTTTGTTTTGAAGCTTCGTCCTTGCAAGAAAAGCTTTTACAAAGACAGTAATCAAATGGTTTATACAGTTATTAAAACACTATTGTGGGGGAAGCATCAGTTCTCTTACTTAAAAATGTACGTGCAAAGTAGTGTAAAAATAGGAAGTGAATTCCCCATGAACCATTATTGTTTTGTACTTTTCCTGCATAGAGGCTGGAGTACTTAGCAAAGCACAAGTTTCTAAGTTAAAGCTGAGCTTTTAGGTGCCAGCATTGAATGTTACCCAAGCATAAAAAAGACACAAGAAGCATCCTCAAGGCTCAAGACCAATTTTTAGAAGCAAATTGGTGTCTAATGAACAAACTGCTCAAGCTGCAGGGGCAGAAATAGCTACAGTCCTTTTCAGTGCCTGTGTGAAATATGTCATCACCTTGGAGGTGTCTCACAGCTAGGAGGGAGGCATGCCGTCCCATCATCTCTGCAGTCACACAGCCTATTCAAACGGAGAGGACAGGGTTTACACCAGTGTGTCCTCTTCTCCCCTTCCTACGTTGTGTCTCCTGCACCCAGTCACAGATTTCCAACCCAAAATGCAGGTGCCAACCATTAAGACATGTTTGAAGGAATTGTGTCTAAGCAAATCCTAAGCAAAGAGTTCGGTGAAGCTGTGCCTCTCTGTGATGAGCTGCTGGGATAAGGCACAACAGCTGCTAATTTGGTGTGCTGGCTTTGGATGGGGTAGAGTTAATTTTTTTCATAGTAGCTTGTATGGGGCCATGTTTTGGATTTGTGAGGAAAACAGTGTTGATAATTCAGGGATGTTTTTGTTATTGCTGAGCAGTGCTTACAGAGAATCAGTCTTTACTGCCTCTCACCCCACCCCACCAGTGAGGAGGCACAAGAAGTTGAGAGAGGACACAGCCAGGACAACTGACCCCAACTGACCCAAGGGACATTCCATACCAAATGGTATCATGCTCAGTATATAGAGCTGGGAGAAGAAGAAGGAAGAGGCATTCATCTTCCCAATTCCCACTGTAAGTGTGATGGAGCCCTCCTTTCCTGGAGATGGCTGAACACCTGTCTGCCCTTAGGATGTGGTGAATAGATTTCTTGTTTTCCTATGCTTGTGTGCACAGCTTTTGCTTTGCCTTTAAACTGTCTTTATCCCAACCCATGGGCTTTCTCACTTTTACTCTTCCAATTCTCTCATGCATCCCACTGAGGGAGAATAAGTGGGCATCAGAATGGTACTTCATTGCCAGCTGGGGTTAAACTCAGGCCAGGCTCAGAATAGGGTTACTGGATCCTATGATAGAGGATGAGTTACATTTATATTCTTGATGCACTTGTATTCGGAGACCATCTAGTCAAGATCACAAGACAGAAATGGTTTAGCCTTGACATCATTGGCAATTCTAAAATTGAAAAGGGTTTGTTGTTTTTCTCCCTCCCTTAGAGAATTATGCTCAATATTTTCAAGGAACTGTCATTTCCTGTAAAGTAATGTTTATGGTGGCAGGCTCTCAGTCTTTCTGGTATTTTTTTTTCAGAACATTATTATTTATTGTAGCTGTTCTTTGTTCTCTGGTTTTTTTCTGACTTTCAGCCGGGCTCCCCCATGCTTTTGTAAGCTGTGGAGATTTTGCAGTAGAGTGGCTTAGAGTCATTTCAATCTATTTAAATGAATGCTGAAAATGCCATCAAACTTCAGGGCCCACATGAAGGAGATTGTATGTTGAACACAGAAGGAAGAGGATATCCATGTCTGTATTTTCCCTTTCGAAAGCACTGGGCAGCTCCATGCAACAAACATGTTTGTTAAATCAGCACAGTCTGGAAACCATGCTCTAGCTGCCTTTCGGCTTGCTGCCTTTCCTTGGATCTCCCAACAGCCACCCCACATCCTGATCACCATTAGGTCCATATCAATGGGTAGTGTTCAACCACATACATTCACAATGAAAAATAACATAAGGAGGATGCTGAAGACCTTGGCATGACATAATAGATCCCAATTACTAGGTGGTTTAGTTCCATCTTTACCTCACATCTTCCAGATAAAGCTTCTGTCCAGTTGTAAACAGAAGGCAATCACACAGTATCAGATTTTAGATCTAGATCTAATTTTTCTTGAAGGAACTTATCCCAGTATGCCTAGTTAATCTTGAACAGAAATCAATCACAAATGTGCTTCTGACAATAGGGAGCTATCTCAGTATTTTCAAATCTTCTAGGCTGCAAAAGCAAAATTATTTTCCCCATTCACAGTCCTTGTTAGCAATGCACTTTCCAATGGCTGCAGAAAATTGTAAGAACTGCTTAAGTGGCAAAACATGCAATTTGGCAATGAAGTTTGTGGTCACTAAAAGGAAACCCCATGACAACAACGACTTCAGGGAACAGGTTATGGCTCAAAGACATTAAAAGAGTGGAATGAAAGGCTCAAGTTCTGTGCCTTCCCCAGGAGACAAAACGTTCACCAAAAGCATACTGTGACTAGTGACCTACTGGGGCTGAGACTCAAAGTGCATTGGGTCATGAAAGGTGCTGACAGCATCTCCCCAGAATGTGGAGTTAGAAGGAATAGAGGCATAATATTCTGCTACGTTTTTACTAGGAAATGTGGAGACAGCAGGCAGTGTTCTCCCACTTCCCCTCTGCTCTCTCTCACAGACACTTCCTTTGTCTGTACCAGCTGGGTTATTAACAGAATATTGTTTTTCATTCCAGTTCTCCTCCCTTTGGGCTTTCTATACTTCTGGTCATAGAGAAGAAGGTAAATAAACCTTTTTAATTACATAGTCTGTCAGAATTTTTCCACACTCACCCAATCTATTAATTTTTTTGTAGTTCAGATTTGGTTTTAACCCCCTTCCCTTACACTTAGAGTTTTTCAGTTTGTATCTGAATGTACCAATAGAAAAAAGCACAACCCTTTCCCCACAGAAATCCAAAAACAGTTCTTGCAAGACTCATTGTATGAGAACATCAATTTTTACCTTTGTGTAGAAAAGCTAATACTTCTATAGACTTGAGAAATGGTCCAAAAGGGAAGATACTTACCATTACCTTCCAGCTGTGCAAAATATTGCAGTTTTCACATCAGAGAACCAAATGCTTGGGTTTCTTGTCAGATGACTTTCACAGAAATATAAGAATATATTTCCTACTTTCCAAGTGGACTTTAAGTGTAACTAAGTTTAAAGAGCCGGTACTCCACAGAGCAAACTCTGACTACAGAGAAAAAATACAATTGGGTATATTGGCTTCCAGACTAGCATTACTTTAGCTTTTTGAGCTTCCAGACTAGCATTACTTTAGCTTTTTGAGCTTCCAGACTAGCTTTACTTTAGCTTTTTGAGCTAATTTGAATTGGTGCTGAAACATGTACTGCTGTATGACTCTAGGAAAACAGCTCTTCTAGCCTTGGGGCATTTTAAACACAGGGCATGGAGTCAACTGACATAAAAGAGTACAAAGATTGTTTCTGTGCTAAATAAGAAAAGAATTTCTTATTTGTAAGCACTGTGGTTCTGATACAAGGAAGATCAAAGAGTAGCTCTTTTCTAAATGTATATGAAAGCATATTTTCATTCATACCACCCCTCCCGAAGAAAATCCTGGGCTACTGCACTTGAAAATTCACTTTCCTGAACCCTTTCCCATGAAAACAGAGCAAGTCACAAAGACAAGTAATTACCAAATGGAAATACCCAGAGGTTTACTGTCATCAGCTCACACAGACAAGCTGGACACTGAGAGAAGAATAATGTTTTGTATGCTAGCAAAATTTTGGAGAATGAGAAATGTAATATATTTTTCAGCAGTGTGAAAGAATAGCTTTTTTCCTTTCAAAAAGAACTTGCAACCTTCTTGTAAAACCCTAAGAATATATGGATTCTATTGAAATATATATTTCTCCTGTACACACATATATAGTAATAGTCTGAGGAAGTGATGACCTCTCCAGAGATTTTTGAATTCACCCTATGAAATGAGAATTTACTGCTTCCAGCAGTGAGCAGTCCAACTATATTATGACTGCATTTGGATTCAGACTATTTCATCACCCCTTCCTTACCCCCTCCCTCCCTCCCTTTCTCCAGAAGAGGTAGTTCAGGTTCAGAGCCAAAGACTCTTTCTTGCTCCAGAAGCTCACGTTCAAAGTCCCACTCTTAGACAGACTCTGCTCCTGCCTTCCTGCTAGTAATTGTTCCTGTATCCAACAAAATGCTGCTTTTGTCTAAAAGCAGGAAGCAATGGAGGCTAAAAGTACCAGCCTCTACACTCCCCACTTCCTCCATGTGCCTGTCCCTGCTCCCCAAAAACCTCAGAGAGGCAGGGCAGAAGCAGGTCTAGGGACTGCAATGCTTTTTGGTGATGATTTATGAGACTGCTTTAGTTTCTCTGCCCAGAGATGCCTGGAGCAGAGTTTGACTTTGAATCCTGTTTCAGCCTGTTGTTATGAGCAAGTGGTCTCTACATGACCCTCCCACTGTCCCACTCCAGCCTGGAGTAGTAATTTGTGGGCGTGTGGAGCTCTGTTCTGAGCCTGAGCCTCAGCCCTGCTGCACCTTCGCAGAAAGGAGCTAAGAGGCAGACAGTCTGTTTCCTTTGGTGTTCAAAATCCTGCATTGGACAAGAAAAAGATCGGTGAGGCCACCTCGTTCAAGTCAAGATGAACTAATTATACACAGATTTAACAAAATGTACAGGAGAAATGTGCACTTGATTTCCCTGACCTGCTGCCTGAAGAGGCCTTCATTGTGCTGATGCTGATGTTACCATCCTTAACCATCTGTGCTCCCATATGACTTGGTGGAGTGGCTGGAGGGCACCAGACAGAAGTGATGGGGAGCCTGAGCACTCCCTGCAGGACTCACCTACAGAGGGGCTTTTTGGCATTGACAATAACAGAGCAGAAACCAACATGGCTGTAGCATCAAGAAGCAGGGCCGCAGTTGCCAATAAAGCATGACTTATTCCCAGATAGTTGCTCAAATATCATGTGGGTGACACGAGTCCTCCTAGCTCAGAGATAAGCCTGAAACAGAGTGGCACACAAAACTCTTTTCAAGATGAAAACACCACCCTTCTTCTTTAAGCCTCCTTGACTTCTCCAAGGGCCCAGGTCCATCATGGGCAGGCAGCACTGCTGGCATTGAGGATATTATTAACTAGGTTATTGTTGTGCCTATTAGAGAAGACTGTAGAGGATTCACTGAATTTTTGGCTTGAGACCCAGTCTTTTGGTGGAGGAGGAGAATGACAGTGAATAAAAATATCTTGGAAATGAACTGGCTCAATAAGGAGAACCTTGTGGGAGGCAGGGAGTAGCTCATGCTCAGTGCTTGATTCTCCCCCTCCGCTGAATGCTTCGACTGCACAGTCTGAGTGGTCAGGAATGAAATGCCTTTGCTGTCAGGCAGCCTGAGGGACATCCAACTCTTCATCTGGCATTTCCAGGGTAAGAAGGCTGCAAGACACCTTCTGCTACTTGAGTCCATTTTTAGAACAGAGGCACTGCTCCCCATCAGCATCACCAGGATGTCTCTGGATTGTCAATAGGCAAGGTGATAAAATGGACTAACACTTTGCTGCACTGACACACATGAATTTCTATGGCCAGCAAAAGATCTTAATTTGAGGAATATTGTAAATGAATACATCCATTCCTTTGTGCTGAACCATCAGCCAAAAGTAGGTTTTAAAAGTAAATCAGGCACACTGGGGACTCAGCTGTCATAATTTGTTAATATGTAAAAACTAATGTACACAAAGCAACTTGGAAACTGTTCCTCTCCCTTTTTGTGATTTTTATATCCTCAAGTGAAGAATAAAACTCAAATAACAGGTAAATTTTAAGAACAAAACCAAAACCAAAATCAACAACAAAACAAAACAAACAAAAAACCCCCCAAAAAACAGAAAACAAACCTACAACCAAAAAAAAAAAAAGGGGGAAAGGAGGATGGCTTCATGTCCTATTTTATCGGTATCTTTTTATCTGTATCTTTCCAGAGGAAATGCTATGAATTGCACATGTTACTATATAAGCATGCTATCAGTGCCCATTGAAAAATGAGTCCTAAAGAGACAAATGGGTTTATTTCATGCACTACTTTGCTGTGAGCATGTACAATATGTTTTTACTTTTTTTTCTTCATAATTTTCAAATCCACTAGGGTTAAATCCTCTGGTATTAAGGTGAAAGTCAGAAATGAGAAAGGTGAGAGGAAGAAGAAATCCTAAAGTACCAAACTGAATGAGTATAAGATGCCAGGCAATACACATGCCTAACAGCTCCCAAAAAATGCTCTTTGCAGTGCTGAGATTTAATATGAAAGATGTTCTTGCACCTTAGAGATGCTAGATTAAGGAAGAAGCTAGGAAATCTGACTGGCCTGCCAAGACGGGTGGCTAGAAAGGAAATAAAACAGAAATAAAAAGAGACAAGCAAAGGATATTCATCTATCCTTGGGGCTGTTCTGTGCAGTTTTCAGTCAGCACTGAATAAATAGTTCTCAAAAACAGAACTTCTGGATACTCCAGTGCCTGGTTCTCAGCAGTACTTCTAGGAAAAGATTCAGCAGATGTTTACCTTGGGAAATCTGACATCTTAATGTGCATGGAGACACCCAGGGTACATCCAGGAATCCTATAGCACTGCATAGGATTCTCTGCAAATAGGGGTTAAGTAGGGAAATCTGCCTTCACTAAGCTGCACGGGGGTATAAAAAGTACTATTTAAGGTCTGCATGATGCAGCTGCTGCAACAATTTGTGATCATATTTGGCTGTTCTCATGTCTTATCTTAAAAATTAGAAACTTTCCTGGATCTGCTCTTAGGGTGCAGACAGCCTGATGTGATTGTGTCTAAGGAGCCGCATGCTGGGAAAAATATGCACTCTTTCAACACATTGTAACAGCCTCCAGTTATCCCAGTAATCAGACTGAATCAATATGGATTAAGGACTGCCATCCCACTCAGCCAATGCAGAAGTACACACTAACCACATCTTTGCAGGAGAGCTTTGGTGCTATGCTGTTGAAGCATGTGCCGTACTTAGAGCACTTTGCATCCTGAAATTCCCCAACTCCAGCTTCTCTTTTGAACTCACAAGTTGCAACTGAAACCAACAAAAAGCTCTATTAAATATTATCCTTACCTAATTGAATATATTAGATGTATATGGCAATTACGTTCTCCTTTTTATGGTACAGTAAAGCACTTATGGTATAATAAAATCTACCACACAGTGCTCAACAGCCCAGTGTGTTGAGCAATTCAGTTTTTAGTGCTTCATGTAGGTTAGCAATTGATTTTAATTGCCTGGCATAAATCACACAGTCCTACTGTAGAGACCCTTATTATTTCACAGACAGGGCTGGTTTTAATCCTGTATATTCATGGGGAATAAGAGAGAAGCAGAATGAAAATAAGATCACATTCCAAAAGTTTACTTCTGAGGAAGAGAGATTTGTTCTAAATTCAAAGACAATTTAAGAAATGCTGTGTACATGTCATGAGCACAGTAGTGAAGAAAACTTTGTACATCATCACTAAACCTCAGGCACTGCAACTGTTTCATGAAGTAAATCTTGACAAACTATGTGAGACTTCCAGCAAAGAGAATTTGCAGTACAGATGGGAATTTATTCTGCTCACACAACTGTCTTTCACTCTGTTCCTAACATACCCAGAAATAGTATCTCCATGTATTTTGCATGTATGTTTGGATTTACAATGCATGTGAGAAGGAAGAATTCTCTCATGACGTTTGGATCCCATTTGTTAGATTTTCTGTTCCAAAGCAGTTTAGTCATTTGTCTTAGTAATAACTTAAATAAAACAAAACTAAATCTAAAACCAAACCAAAACATCCTGCATTAAGAAAAAAAAGAGAGAGAGAGAAGAAAAAAAAAAAAAAGAGTTGAAAATGTATTTTTAAGAGTGAAATTGAAGTCAAAATGATCTGCACATGATTGTGAGCCATCACATAATTAGTACATTGATGGTGATACCATTTTTTGTCTATACTACACAACAGTTCCTGGGGGCATACATTACAGGAAAGAGATTTGCACCTCGTATCTTTAAACACCTAGATAACAAATTCAGGTCTAATCAATACTGATTTACCTTTTTGTGCAAATATCAGCCCTGAACACTTAGTGTCTGCAGTAGTAAAGTGAGTCCCCTTGGCATTGCAGCATTCTGATGTATCAATACCATCTGCATGAGAAAAAAACAGAAGATGAGCACTCAGATACCACAGAAAGGAGTCTAATGTAAGAGTCAAAAGCAATATTTATGGTGATAGAATATGTTTGATTTAGTTACCAGGTTTTAAAAATTGAAAGTATGCTTCAAGGCTCAAAGATTTTATTTTTATTTAATGTAGAGAGAAGAAACATGATTAATTTCAAAAATCTGAAATAATTTGTAAAGGAAACTGAAAAATCATTTACCTATAATTAACCACATAAATTTACCCCTCCTGAAAATATTTAATTATTGCTTTCAGCATTTTTTAAGACCCTTTAAAATTCATTATTGGACTATCAGCTGCACATTTATCAAATCTGGAAAGGCCAGGTCATCATTTGTAGAACCACTTTATACAAGGGCAAGTTAACCACCACATGCAAACTGGCTTTTAAAGTTCGCAGTGCTGTTATAAAGGTCATGGTGATACTTAGTGAAAATTGAATCATGCAGAAGTCGATACAAAAAGACATATTGTCTTCCTTCAAAAAGGAGCTTTAATGCTATGCCAGTTTACTTACCATCAAACTCTGCAAAGTCAGCAAGCTAATAAAGAATTTAGGATTTATGGGCCCTTTAATTCAGCATAGAAAAAATAGTTAGAAAGTGACAGACTAATAGGCCAATTATCTGAGGAATATTTTGTTTATTTGGCAGAAATTACAAGGAGATGCATAATAAAAATACCTTCAGTAACCAATTTATTCCTACATTAAAATAAACTCATTCATGACTACTGTGCTACAGAAAGTACCATTAAAATGTTCAAAGTTCTTTCCTGATGCCAAACAAAAACTCTTCACCAAGGCAATATACAATATTAATATTGTTTTATGGTCAATTTATGTCTAGACACAAGCAATAAGAGGTGGAAGAATACTACAGAAATTACAGCTTTTATACAGGAAACAGGAACAAAGCCCCAAAGGATTGTATCCACATTTGTCTTACTCCAGATTTAGAAATTATTATTTTTTCCGTATTAGGTATGGGTCTAAAATATTAGCTGTTTTCTTTGCGTGAATGAACTCTGGAGAGGGAATAGTCTGACAGGTTTTTATTAAAAAATACTTGAATAACATTTTGCCTTTTTTATTTAGCTGACACAACCTAATTGTACTGTACTTCATACTAGCTAATAAATGAACTTTATGAAAATAACCACAAGTGTCCACAGACTCTGACTAATGACACAATGTAAAAGACCACAAACATCACATAATTTAGAAGTTTAAGTTCTGGTGAAAATTAAAGAAATGCAGGCCACTACATTTCTAAAACAATCAAGATACTGGTATCCTCGTATTTTATGATTCCACAAGCCTTGGCATGAGACATGAAAGAAAGTTTAAGCCCTGTTTTTTCATTGGGGGCCTTTTAAAGAGCATTTTTGCATTAATAATCATAGGAAGACATTATAGTTCCAGTATGAAAGAAAATAAAAAAATGCCAATATATAGTTCACATATAATTTATCCAACATACTATCTCCTCTGAGCATTGACTTTACTAAAAATAATATAGATAAGGAGGTAGTAACTGCACAATTTCCTTACTAGGTCATGGGAAAAATGTTATTAGAAAGCAATACTTCATTCTCAGGATTTTCTGAAATTATTAGTGCCTCTAAATGTCCTAATTTGGGTCATCACTATTTAGGAGGATGACCTAACATAAGGATATTCATTGCTAGAAAACAGGCTATTCCATTTCAAAAATGAAGTTTCTTCAAGATACAAGAAACTGGCCTTTGAGAAATTAGGACACACATATCATTTTGAAAGTTCTTGACTGAAATTTTAGTTGGAGTTGGGAAAAGAAAGAAAAAAACTATAAACTAATTTCTGTGGCCACTGTGTAACTTTTGGACTTCTTTAGACCTAACTTCTTCCCATCTACAAGATTCCAGGAAACCAAGGTATTCTAGCAGATAACAGTAAATTTTTATTTAAGAGTTACTTGTTTTCCTCCAAGAACTCAAATTTTGGATCAGTTGCTGAGATATGGATGTCCATATGTCATCTACTACTCATCTACTACAGCTACTCTGTCCAATTTGTGCTCCTAGAACTGTCAGTCTCAATAGCATTTGCTTAAAGGAAATATAATTGAAAATAACATACGAGCTTAAAGAAAATTGTAACACTAAATTTGTCTGATTTTTACAGTGGAATTTTCCATTACCAAAGAAAAATTCAGCAGACGGAGAACTACACAGTTTCAGAGTTATGTTTTTCATTTGTGTTTAATGGAGAAGATTAAAAGAAATATTTTTGTGGTAAATGAATCAAACTTTTATTGAAATATAATTGTAGGTATAATGTACAGCAAATCAGACTGCTAAAGTGATCCCACAGTAAAACAGTGGCTTGATAGCTTTCTCTTCTGCCTGTATGAGTTTGCAATAAAGTGACTTTTTAATGAGGCAACAGAGACACAGTTTCACTAATCTACAAGGTGCTCAATAGCTTGGACAAATAATTTATGGATTTTTCTTTTTCACAATGGCAGCTTTCTTACTGTCCATAGATCAGAGAATCATGTTGAAACGAACATGTGGAGATCATCTAGTCCAACCCACAGCACCAGGACTGGATCTGATATGGATTATTAAATCCAGTGTTGCTAGATCCACCATCTACTGCAAAAGGATGGAGAGGAAGGTTTTTTAAAACACATAGGGCAATCATTTTATGTTTTCAGACATATTGCATACAATGGTAACACAGTAATAGCTATTATTCTTTTGGAGATACAAAGCATAAAACAAAAGAGATTTCATTACTGTGCCATATAATGTAGCCATGCTAAATAAAAAACTAAATCATTTGTCTTTGACCTTCATCTCCTTCCCTGTATCTGCAGGTAATTGTGCTGGTTTTAAGCATGATTCTGTTGTCTGTGCTCTGGATTTCCAGTACCACAGCTCTCCCTCAGGCAGCAATTTCATGTGGCTCACAGTAGTCCTTTTCTACTTACTGGAGTGTCAGAGGGGGCACAGCAAAGAGGTTGCACTGGGTTTGGTTGGGGCTTTCTTCATAGTAGCTCTTATAGGGCCATGTTTTGAATTTGCGAGGAAAACAACATTGGTAAATCAGGAATGTTTTTGTTACAATTGAGTAGTGCTTACACAGAGTCAGGGCCTTTTCTCCCTCACCCCACCCCACCAGCGCGGATGCTGGGGAGACACTTTCCGGAGTATCACTCAGGGATACTGAGTGATTTTCTAGAACAAGTCTATATAGTCACCAGTGAGGGGGGATGAGAAACAGGGCTGACATAATCTGCTCCAGTGCACCATCACTTTTAATAAACAAACTCTTTGGTAAGCTCCAGGTCTGTAAAGGACCCTCTGCATAGCACAGAAGGAATGTAGGCAATTTTATGATGAATGACTGGAAAAAATGCAATAGTGAAGTAAAGGATCTCAAAGGAGGAAACAAACAAATAAAGCAACACCTCTCACCTGTGCATTTTTATCTGCAAACATTTAATGAAGAGCCCATGGGTGGATGCCGCAAATATAAAAGCGGAGAGAGAAATAAACTTTAAATAGAGAACTGTTCAATGAAATTAGTTCAAGTGTGTCCCATGAGAGCTTTTTCAAGGACCTCCGTTGCTTTCACAAAGTTTGCAACAATAAAAAAGTGGCAGAAACTAGGACAGGAAAAGAGAAAATGCCTTGCAATAACAGCTTTAAAGGATTTAAAGGTTTTTTCTTTTGGTTTCAGACAGGCAGTTCTGCTTTTGCCTGGAGATAGGGGAAAGCAGACCCCAGCTCTGCATGTGTCTGCAAGTGTCTGCAAGTGTCTGCAAGTGTCTGTCGAGGGAGCACAGCCCTTGTCACCATCAGTGCTTTGGAGGCAGGGGAGCTGCGTGACTGCTGCCGAGTGAGAGCAGCCCTCAGCAATGCAACTACTGTCACAGCCAGAAACCAGGCAGGATCTTGGCAAGGTTCCCCATGCTGTTTCCCTAGGCTGCTCTGCCTTAAGTGCCTCATATGAAAGGGGTATTTTTTTACCAGGGCAAGGCCGACTCTGCCCATGTGCCTGATGAACTCCCAATTCCTTCAAAGAGGCTGTTGACACAGCTGCCAATTAACTCCATTTGTGATGTACACAAATGACTACAGAGTCTTTGCACAGGCCAAACAGCACGTGGACTTTCATTCATTAGTGTCAAAGGTTAAATTTAAGCTGGTGACAGAGAACAGATGTGAGAAGTTCTTTAATCTTGAGCTTTTCCATCCAGTCCCGGAAGAATTTCCAGGGATTTTTCTGAGGGCTATAGGCCCAGTTTATGCTGCAGGAAAAATTATCAAGGTCACCAAAGGTCTGTGTTTTGACAGTGTCCAAGCAAAAGCCACTCTTTCCAGAGCACCTTTGACATAACCTTTCTCCAAATCACTTGAGGTGTTATTCTGCCATACAGAAGCCAAAGGAAGACTGTCAGTGGCCATATCTCTGCACTGATCAACCTCTCCCCAGGATGAGAGGAAGATAATTACAGACACCTCAGATGCCTTTGTTATTGTTATGTGAAACATGAAGAGACAAAGGAAAAGGAGATGAATCTTCCATCCTACTGAAATACATATGACAGTGGCAGGCAGGACTAGTTTCTTCCAGTGTTCCCACCTCAGAAGACCCAGATCCTTCTAGGATGCTACTGTCACATCCCCAGCTGATCCATGAGCACAGAACAATTACAGCAATGTTCTTGGGATGCATTTCCACAGCATCAACTTCAAATTCCCTCCCTCTGTGGCTCAGTGTTAATGGTAGTATGTGTCTGAATAAAGATGTGAATTTCCTCTTGTGACTTCCTTTATATTGTGAATCCTCATATATCCATAAACACATATGTAGTATAACATCCAGAATATTTCACACTGAGAAAAACAATTCCACACTGACTAATTGCCCAATTTCTTCATGTGTGGTATTCAGTAATTGCATGCACAGGGAGGTGATGATCTGTTGTTCTTTCAAAAATATAGTAAGGATTAATGCAAACACATCACCTCCATTCCAAACAGTTGGAGAGCAGATAGCAATGTGAAAGAGGACAGACCTTGACCCACTGACTTCAGAAGGAACCAGGTGTCTACTAAACCATTCCAAATCTGTTTGCACTTCTGAACTCTGCAGCTGTTAATATATCTCCACAATCATCTCGCTAAACTGCTTCTATGCACATCTGTATCTGACAGGCTCAATTCTCCAGAGTACTTGAAAAAACATACAAGATGCAGAGATACCATTGAGAGGAGCTCAGTTGGTGAGGCTGATGTTTTCTTCATCATCAAGCATTTTCCTGGGAAAACAACATTTTCCTGGTGTTAATATTCTACACACAGAAGCAGAAAAGGGAAATAGGTGAAAACCAGTAAAAGCATACGGGAAAGTAGACTGTACCATTCTGTGGGTCACTTTCCAGGTTCATCTGATATATTTTCTGTTCACAAGAAAACTTCTGAGGTAAAATACCTGAAAAAAAAGCCACAGAAAAATCAGGTCTAATAGACAGAAAAAGCCCACAATTTATATTCTTTTTGCTCTATTAAAGGACATTAGGGCTATTTCTGCTGTTTTCTGGCTATTTTGAAGATGAGGCCACACACATCAATGAATCTCTCCCTGATGCATTGATTTCATTTTATTGTCTCTTTTATTGGCAAAGAGGTTAAAACACATATTTACACATTAATTTCTAAGATCTTTGGCTCAGGCAAAATAATCTACATCTACAGAAAAATAAACAGCCAACAAATGGATTATAGAGCAGTTGCCAAAGGTTGAGACTCATTGCTGAATAATTTTTTCCTTTCAGTTTGGACACCAGCCCACAGTCCTGAAAATTTACATGGCAAGTACAACCAATGACCTCCACTTTGTCTATTCTATTGTAAGCACGACAGTGAAAACAATAAAATAATTTTAGGCAAAATCAGCTTACCATCTTACTTAAAATCCATACATTAATTCTCATAGAATCACAGAATCATTTATGTGGGGAGGGACCTCTGATCCAGCCCCCAGCCCAAATCAAGGCCAGCCTCAAAACTAGACCAGCTTTGCCAGTTTTTAGAGTCTCCAAGGGTGGAAATTGCTCAGTCTCAGTGCAGTTTGCTTCAGTGTTTGATTACTCTTATTATTAAAAAAATTCCTAATATCTATTTGGAATTTCTGTTGTTGCAACTTTTGTCCATTGCCTCTTGTCCTTTCACTGTGCACTTCCAAACAGAGCATGGCCTCAATTTCCTTACAACCAGGCATTAGGTAACTGAGGGCAGCAATAAGATCCTCTCTTGGCCTTCCCCTTCTCAGACAGAAAAAATAGTTCCCTTGTCAGCATTTCCTACATCAAGGGCTTGAGCCCCACCCATCCTGCTGGCCCTCTGCCCAACTCATTCCAGTGAGTCCATGGCTTTTTGCTTCCATCTATGCCTACTGTATCTTGGTACGTTTCACAAACACCGCAATCTGACGACATGAAGTTTAAGTTTCTGTGTGTGGGTGAATCTGGTACTAACAGCAAATGAATGCTCCCCAGAAGCAGACAGATGTTTTTGGCAAACAAAATCTCAGTTCCCTTCTTTCCTGTATGTGCCAATACACCACAGCACATCCACTCCAGCATGTGCCTTGAGATGACCAGACATATTTCCAGTTCTTTGGCAACGTGTTATGTAAAATGTGCTAGTGTGCAAGTCAGCTCTGTAGGCTAAAGGCTAGGTAAAATTATCATAAATTTATTATTAAATTATGGATTTTAACAAGCAGTTGCCCATCCTTACATCATGCATCCCCAAAAATACCATGTCATAATGAGAAATACAGCAAAACTAGACTCCAGCAAGTAAGAAGCTAGAGCCAGTGTTGCAGGGAGGAACATATATGCATTTTGATTCTGCAAATGCCTACCAGTTATTGCTAGGTATGCAACATTTCCCAACAGACTAAAACCAAATTACAGACTCATTTAAAATTGTGTGTGGAACAGTTCATCGCTGATTGTGGAATGACCTGTTAACACACCCCATCTAAATTCTATGATTCATATTCCACAGATAAGACAACATATGCAATTCTGCTAATAAAATATAGACAGTTTTCTAATGTGGTCTGGCAAAATAGTTTAATAAGCATTATAGTTTAAATAGTCAGCGTTGAGGTGACTGTGCAGTTCAGTTCTCTTTTGACAGCTGTGGTAGAGCAGTGACTAAATAGAAAGCAATTCCCATATATGAGGAACTTTGAGACCAGCTAGTGGAGCCAAATGTTGCAATTAACCAAGGGATAACATGCAAAAACAAAAGCATTTTTCATATTCTCATACCCTCATAGCTAACAATCAATTTTTGCCCTAAGGACTACACTAAATTTTGTTTATTCACTTTTTAGGTCTGTTTTGCAATATTTCATATTAGTGAAAGACTGAATTTCTATGCTGGGTTCATTTCAATCCAACTAGGAGACGCATGTTGTCTTCATTAGAAATCCCAGACTCCTAAGAAAAGATGAGTTTTCATCAAAGTGCAGCAAAATGCTGAAGATCTGTTTTGTTCTCTCTTTCATGAACAAATTTTTCTTTGTTTACTAAATTACTGCTGATGGTTAAGTTCATGCTCTAAAGCCTTTTTAGATGTGCTTTTACCTGGTACAGTGTACATAGTGTCTTTGCCAGTGCTCCTGTATGAGCTGTGAAGCTTGTGGTGTAGAATGTCAGCCACCACTTCCATGCACTTATTATTTTAATAGATGCAATGATCACAGAACTTTTCTTACATATCTGACATCACTCCATTACTTTTCAATTTAAAGTAAAAAAGGGTAAAAAACCCAGCCCAACTCCTTCAAGCTTTTTATAAATGTCAGACTGAATATTACATTTAGAGAATGTGGTATTCACTTCAGAAATTGTAAATAGATTTCATTATAAATTTATTAGGAGGGTAAAACTAGAGTACAATTTAAATTGCATTTTCATAAGTATTCATTAAGAAATGTATACTTGGTAAAAAATAATCTTCTGACATTTTCCTTTCTTTTCACTGGTTGATGTGTTCTCTGACAAACAGAACTATCTCCTGCAAAAAGAGAAGCCCCTTTCTCACTATTTGCATTATTTTGAAAAAGAATAAATACATTAAAATGTGAGAAGAGTAGAATTTACCTTCAAGGAATATGAAGAGATGGTATGACCAAGAACACACTTTTGAGATACCTACTTTCTCTTAATAGCGAAACTCCCAAAGGAGTGATGATAGTTTCTTCAGGAGTGTTTTGTGACTATTCACTCAGGATGACACTTTTGAAGAATTTGATTCAAATTTCACAAGTGTCTGAATCAGAAAGAAAATAAGTTCCATGTCTTGACTCAATGCTGGTATCTGCAACAGAACAGCAAGGCAGAAAGGTAATGTTCACTCACTTGAATCTGCCATTCATATAAGAAAAATAGCATGTAAAAATCAGAAGGAAAAATTGCAGAAACAACTTTCTTATATTTTACAGATTTTTTTTACAAAATTATTTTTCTTTCTATCTCTAAATAAAAGAACAAGAATTTACAACTCTAGACTTCTAGAGAGAATTCTTTACACTATAGACAAAGATACTTTTCTTTTTGCTTTATAATCTAAGAAACAAAACAATGCTGTGCTCACAAACAATTATATGATAGTCACGTTTCATGAGACTCCATATCTACCCCTGCTTCATACTTAAAAGGGATTTCCATTTCAAACTCTAGCTTCCTTATTTTATTACTGGTCTAGCAGCAATACATAGTCCATTTGTTTAATTTTACACTGAAAATTATTTTGGAAATACAATATTATCTGCCAATTTAAAATATTTTTAAAAATTTACAGAACACAAAGTATTGTGGTAAAAGTTCAGAATGTCAAAACTTCAAATAATAAAACAAGACAGCTAAATAAGCTTTAATTATTGGAACAAGAGAGCTTTATTCTATGTATATAGTGCATAACATTCTCACTGAAACAAGCAGAATTTTTTGCAATCACATCACAAATACTTCACATAAGGTGAAAATATATACACTTAATATTGAGTCCTATGCCAAGCAAATGTTTATGAAACCACATGAAGTACTAGCAGTTCTTCTAACAGCTTCTATATGGTAACAATCATAAATTCTTATAATAATGTCAAAATAACATCAACACAAAAAGAACTGGAAAGACGTCAATTTTCAAAATGAAGATTCAGTCACACTATTCTTTTACATCTTTAATTAGACATCACTATCAAGTATCTACTATACCATTAAGTATCACTGAATCCCAAGTTACTAAATCTCAAATGAAAAAGCCAACATTTTACAGTGGCATGAACACAAGAGTTCAAAAACTGGTTAAATGTGGATATGTATTGATGTTGGATCAATATTAGAATTTAAATACAGGCTGGATACAGAGTCCAATTCAATTAAATCACTGCCATCTCTATCTTATTCATCGAAGCCCAGGGTTTCTTCACAGCTGTTTCACTTCAGTTTATGAGGGAAACAAGGGCCTATTCCTAACCATGCAGTAGTTCTGAATCCAAAATTTCCACATGTTTGGATCCAACATTTGGGTCCTGGCCCACTTTTGCAACACGTCCGAGGAAAGTCTTAAGACATCAAGTAAAAGGGGATCCTGGGATTAAAAGAAAAAAAAGACATTTTAAACTCTAATTGGAAATATTATGAATTATTCCCTCTGCACTATACACATTATTTCAGCATTCGCCCCAGGCATGACCCACTTCCTGATAAAAATGTTATTAAAAAGGACTGGGCTACTGAAGTATCTGTGGGCATTTTGGTGATTCTGTTCTCTGTAACATCAATATTGACCACATTTTTTATTTTGAAATTGTTTCTATTATCTCATCTAGCTCAGAAATAATGTTTTGACAGAATTGCCAGGAATATATATCTTGGTTTTTAGATTACAAAGGTTTTGGTAATGAATCTGCTTCCTTCACACCCACAAGTGTTCAAGGCCAGGCTGGATGGGGCACTGAGCATCCTGGTCTAGTGGCTGACATCCCTGCCCATGACACGAGAGTTGGAACTAAATGATCTCTAAGGTCCCTTCCAGCCCAAACAATTCTATGATTCTGTGACTCAAATGCTAATAAGTGCTTTTGACTGACTTCTAGGAAAGACAAGTTCACAAAATGGATAAAATTTATTTATTCATGATTTATAACATGAAACTTCCCTGCTGGTGCTTACTAACGGGCTATTTAGTTTAAATTCAGTTTTATGATTAAAGTATGACCTCATGACATTAAAGGGAACATGAGAATATACTGTTGCAATATGACATATCACTGTGACTCAGTGCAAGCCCAGGCTGTAGGATGATGCAACTGTGATGTCAGAGCAGCTCTAGTGAAAGTTCATTAAGAACTTCACCGTGAAATTAAAAAAAAAAAAAAGACAGAGACATTCCAGGTCATTCTGTTTTAGAAGTCAGGTAACATTAAGCATTTATCATGAGTGTTTTAGCTACACCTGGTGCTTCGCTCAACTACTGACATTCCAAATGCCAAATCTTCTGTTTCTCACTGTCAGATGTAAAAGCTGCCAGTGTGACTGTATAGCTGTGATCAAAAGCACAATGAAGAGTTGTCCTTGGGCCTAAGGAACATTGTAATCCTGCCTTCTGGAATCGAAATGCTATTGAATTTAACTATCTGTATGGCACCTTTTTATATGTAGCATCTTAAGATACACTGGATGATGAATGTTCTTGACTGAATATTCCAGTATTTGCCAGCTTTTTAAGTATATATGCAAGTTTTTCAGAGCATCTTACCTACTTTCTGATTCTTTTCAAAATAATGATCATGTACACCCATAGAATGAAGTCTTCTTGCCAAACATTTTTATTCCAAGGAAAATACTCAGTTATCTCCAGGACAGTCTTTGAAATTGTGCAAACTCAGTACAGTTTAACCAAAGATTTGAATTTCCTAAATATTGCACATTTTACTGCAAACAAAAAGATATTAAATGTAACTGCACTCTGCAGTATAGTTTTTTGGATATTTTAATGTCTACATCCATGGAGAGGAGCTAATATAAAAATTGGAAATGTGACATAATGGAATTAAAGTGCAGTCAAGCTAAGTAATATTGGATATGTTTCTGCAAAGTGAAAAGCAAATTTGATTGAAATTAGCTCTTAACTGAAAAGTACAGGTCAGCTCCAAAAAGTGACTAAAAATGAAAGTGAATTATAGTACCTCAGTGTCTGCTAGCAAATGCAACATGTTATAGCTGAAGTCATACACTCCAGGCTTGTCAAAGGAAACCAAAATCCTGAGAGTTCCTTAGTACATCCCATGGCTATGCACGAGTATTTTTAAGGAGAAATAAATATCCATTCCAATGGGTGCATTTAAGTGCAACAGATCATGTCAGCATTTACAGAGTATCTGAAACAGTTGTGTCGTCAAACAGAAAACTTCTTTTTGAAAGTGCCTGCTCCATACCAGTCTCTACAGAAATAAGAACAAACTAAAAAGAACCCCAGACATATTTTGATTAATAAAACTTCTTTTGAAATTTTGAAGTTTTCCAAAAGAAGTTTTAGTCTAAAATCATAACAAAATTCTCAATGTTGAGTGGAGTGATATCATCCTGATCTTTTCTGGCTTTCTCAAATAACCCCGGAATGTTCTTTGACTTGTACTGCCGGAGCTTGGAATATTTTTCAGACAGAAGTACCACTGCAAGATTCACATGGAAAGCAATTTCTGGTTTACTTCATTGTTCTATGCATGACCATTAGCTGAAAATAAATAAAAAATATGTCTAATTTGTCTCAAAGGGAATGATGGGGTTTTAGGAGTACTGCTAATTTCTTTAATCATTGCCCTAGGCTAACACTAACTTAAAAGTTAAATTATTCCAAAAAGCTTATTCTTTCTTCAGAAACTATTCTTCATCAGGAAAACTTCCAAGTATCAATGAAAAAAGTATGTGTTTATTTACAATGATCAAAACCTAGCATTTGCCTTGGAGCAATTTTAGCAGAAACAGCTAAAACTTTTTTCCTTTTTTTCCATTAAGGAAAATATATTGTCTGTTTCATTTCACCATCTCAAAGACCATGTTAATACAAATGCACAGCCTAGAGTGAAAATGAATGGATAGGAAAAACAAGTAATTCTCTCTCTGAGTAACAAATTTAAATGAGGTAGGAGAGGGGTTTTTCTCCCAATAGTTAGGAAATAAAGCTCATGTTGTGGCAGGCAACTAATGTGCCACAGATATATTTTTATATTTAATAAAATATGAAAAATTTTAAAAGTGTGCAAATTTTAAAAGTGTGCAAATATATTTAGCTAGATTAAGGGTTTCACAGAAAATATTTGCCTCTGTTATGACTGACAAAGTCATGTGTCATAATCACATATGATTACATTTAGATGATCCAATGAAAGTGACATGGTTTTATTGTTTAAACTGCAGAAGCACAGATTTACAGAACTCTGTGTACCTCACTTAGTTGTAGTGTTGTATTTCATTAATATCAACCCACCTTGATAACAAGATGTATCAATGGCTGAGTGAAAGAAATGATGAACACATTATTGATCATTTTAAAACATTGAGTGTGCTATCCTAGAGATATTTAAGTTCTTTGCATAAAAATGGGACCAAAAATAATTGATGAGTATTACAAAGAGAGCAGATTTTTTTTAGCATTATTTGATTTTCAGAACATGGTTTATTTATTTACATCTTTTTAAAAGTTCACACATATGGATTAAAATCCAGAATATTCATTTTGTATTGACTTGTAGACCCAAAGGACCTGTTCTCTAAAGGAAAGAAAAGGCTTTCATGCAACTTTTTGCCGGTACAATAACATTCTTAGAAAATAGCATTTCTTCCATCAAGCTGTACAGTAATTTCTAATTTAATGTAAGAATCTCTTGTAGTGCAACAATCACATATCTGGCACTCTTACACATTCAGAACAATCATGCCAAATACAATCACTCAAAGACAGTAATGTTAATTCTGTGTTATACAGATATTTTGTGTAGGGAGGGGTTCCAGATGTTGTTAATACCTGAGGAGTTTAATAGAGTAAGGCTACACTGACTTTTTTCTCTTTTTTCTAAGTTAGAAACAGTGAACTTCACAAGTAAGGGTGAAATTTAAAATTTCCTGAGCTCAAGGGTGACTGACTTAGCCGGCCACAGGTGTAGGACATACCAAATCCCTGTTTCTAGGCTTGGCCACTGTATGACCAGTGAGGACAAGCTAGACACCATAGCCCACACACAGGTACATCCAGGAAGCCATTTAAATTTGAAGGCCTTTGTCACAACCTGAATCCTACCCAGCAGAGTTTATTGTAGCTTCTGACTTTGTAAGAAACATTGCAGACACCTACTAGACTTACTAAAGTCAATAAATGAATAAAAAACCACTGTTGACTTCATAACAGTGGTGATAGATTTATCTCAGGATTTCAATCAGACCTCAGGAAGGCAATTTTTAGCTGCGGCTTTGAGTGCTGACTATCTGAAGAGAGTGGCTGAATTCCTCAGTCAAGAGGCTTCTTTACAATAAGTTGCTACAGCTCTTCAAGGTTTGGCATCCCAAGGAAGTGGCAGTAGCTAATGTGCAGCCCTGAGTCTGATGTCTGACCTCCAGGGACACCCTTAGGTGACCAGCAACGCCCCTGCTCAGCACAAGGCTGCTCTGCATCACCTCTGAGAGGCACATAAAACCTCTATTTACTTGTTATGCCTGAAGGTCAAGGGAGGTACTTGCACCCCTCTGCTGTGGTGAGACCCTGCCTGGAGTTCTGTGTTCAGCTCTGGGACCCCCAGAACAAGACTTGGATCTGTTGTAATAACTCCAAAGGAGGGCCACACAGTCAGAGAGAGGGAGCATCTCTCCTGTGAAGAGTGTTGAAAGTGTTGGGGTTGTTCAGTCTGGAGAAGAAAAAGCTCCAGGGAGATTTTAATTGCAGCATTTCAGTACTTGAAGGGGGCTTATAAGAAAGATGGGGACAAATTTGTAACTGGGTCTGTTGCAATAGGATGAGGGGCAATGGTTTTAGACTAAAGGAAGGTCAATTCAGAGCAGATATAAGGAATAAAGTTGTTGTGATTATGGTGGTGAAGCACTGGAACAGAGCAGCCCCATCCCTGGAAGTGTTCAAGGCCAGGTTGGGTGGGGCTGTGAGAAACCTGGTCCTGTGGGGGATGTCCCTGCCCATGGCAGAGTGGCTGGAATAGATGACCTTTAAAGGTCCCTTCCAGCCAAAAACACTCTATGATTTTATGATTCCCTGCCTACCTTTGGCAGCCTGACTTACCTTGTGTAAGCAAGATACTCCCCCATACTTGGTCTGAATCCCACTGAGCAAGGGGCACATTTGTTTCATCTGCTTTGTTGTCTATCTGTCCCCTCCAAGAAACTGTCTTCATACATGGCATTTTCTTGTACATGAATTGCTATGAGTTTGTGACAGAGAAAATGAGACTGCAGAAGCTTGCCTGGAATTCAGTTTGGAAGATGTTGAAAGAAAGAGAAAATCCCCTCTGCTTCAGTACCAAGATTACAGGCAATTTTTCCAGAAGAGATTCTTATTTTGTTTTGTCTCTGGATAGATGATGTTGAAATAAAACAAACAAATCAAAAAGTTAGTCATATCAAGGGAGTGAAATGTTTCAAATCAGTCCAATTCCACTTAAAATTACACTGATGAGAGTAAATATCCAAATTATAGCACAAAACATTTATAGCTTGTGAAAACAGAATTTTTCAGTGAAATGTTTGTTAGTCATGTATTTCATGAGAACATTTCCATCCAGGCATATTTTATAGGATCTTAGGAGA
The DNA here is from genome assembly GCF_008360975.1 of Lichenostomus cassidix. NCBI lineage: Eukaryota > Metazoa > Chordata > Aves > Passeriformes > Meliphagidae > Lichenostomus > Lichenostomus cassidix. The sequence continues at coordinate 99,681,306 of NC_139482.1, read as the reverse complement.
GTGCATCTAGAAAAAAGTCCTCAAGAAGACACCTTGTCTTGGGAAAGGATCAAGAATTGAACACAATAAAAATTCTTTGCAATCATAATGAAATGCTCTTTCCATCAATTTGTCATCATCAATTTTTTCATCATCTTCTACTAAGATGTTCTACTTTATGCAAGGTGTGTATTCTAGGGATGGGAAAGGCAATCAGGAGGAAAGAAAGAGGAGAAAGGGATGAGTTCAAGTGCTTTCTGTTTAGAAAGGACTAAGACAATATTCTTACAGACATTGAGATCAATTAGGTATCAAAAAAGGTAATTAACTACAAATATCTTCACCCTCCTCTAGATTGTAGTGAATATATTGTCACAAAAGATAGGACAAACTCCCTCTCCTATTACATCTCTGGAAAACAAACAAACAAAGCAAACACAAAACAAAACAAATAAGAAAAAAAATGGTGAAAAAGAAATATACTGTATAGTCACAAAGGAGAACTTTATACCTCTTTTTCTCCATATGTTGCTCTCATATAGTCTTCCCCAGAGACGTGAATTTTTGTCTGTAAAATAGATTGACTTGACTTTACATTCTCACTAGTTTTCTGTAATACAGGAGAGGAAAAGAAAAGAAAACATGTTCTTACCGCTGCATTGTTAGTTTTATCCATCTGGAAAGCATAGGATTTCTTCTGTGGCATCCCAATGACCATAAGAACAGAAACATAATGACAAAGTTAGGTGATTTAATAAGCTCCTAAACTCATTCAGCTAAGGAAAACCTACTGAGCTTTTAAGTGTTTGTTAGCACATGAGATAACATACAAAGAAAAGATCCCCCTGCTTGCATCTTGATTCAAGACCCTGAGAACTTGGCACTATGTTCAGTGTACACAGGTTCCAGTGACCAGAGGACAAGCATTCTCTGTCCTTTATGACATGAAACATACAAGGTTGTATCTCAGCATTTAGTCCTCTACTAAATAAGTGAACTAGCTAAAGGCACTGAGTGCTTTTAAGGTTTTGCCATAGAGACTAACAATCCATACCATGCTGGGTAAACGTGAGTCATATAAGCCATTGGAAAAAAATTGTTTATATACAAAAGATTTCAAAATACACAAGCACTAAGAATTCATTGAGAGCTGGAAAAATAGGTCTTAGTAACAAAATCAAGAAAACAAAATTGCCCTGATAAAAAAGAACATGAAATCTATACAACTGCCCAAGATCCCTTAGCCATTCATTTGTATCAGAATTGCTGGAACAGGTGGTGCAATATGAAATTGATTTTTTAGATTAGCCATCAATGGATACTGCATACCTACACTAGCTACATATGCAACCTGTGAAATCAATTTGTGTGCACTATTAAGATGAAGTTATTCATTTGAAGGGCAAATCTAATACTAATTGTACAGTATTTTGATTTTCCATTAACTTTGAGCGTACATTATGTTTCTAAAATTAACATCCACTACTTAGTGATCAATGAAGAGTGTGACATATATTTCTAAGAATCATTGTCTTATCATTACTGAGGCAGTGTTGAACCAAAACTGAACAAAATGTATTTAAGGAGGAAAAGGGAAGAAAGGTTTCATTTGAAAGGCTGGAGGAGTTGAACTTACACTAGTCACAGGCACAGAATCTGATTTTTAAAAAAATCTACCAGTTAGACTAACTGAACATTTGCCTGTTAGGAGTCAAGGCTGGGAACTATTCAAGGGATATAGTAGTGTGAATTGCAGAATGACAACAGCCAATATGTGGGGAGCAGAACAACAGAGTTTGGTCCTGATACTGTCTGCACACAAATATAGCAGGGCAAATGCACCTGTTGCACTAGCTTCCAAAAAGCACTTGGCATGTGGCTGTGGAATATTATGGGATAGATTTGCCTGGTTGTCAGCTCTGCTAAAAAAAACATTGCTATTTACTACACCTCCTGGGTGAACTCCATCCCAGGTTCATCATCTCATCTTGTCTGATGACTGCTGACTGTCCACAGGACCTGTCACTGTCACCAATATATCCTTGCTCTAATGCTGTGGGTTTGCACCTTCTTGGTGAGATCCTCTGCATCTAGGTTGTCCTTTGCTATGAGCTCATCTTCCTTTGTGGAACAATCTGACCTCACTGCTCCCCAGCAATTAGAATTATGCCAAAAGCACTCTTAAATGAAATATCTCTCTGAAGGGTCAAACCCTAGAGAAGAAAAATGCTCTTGTGTTGCCAATTCAAGAGGAAATGAAGTTGTGCATTTAATATGCAGGCAAGAGAATGGCTGTGGCACCTCCAGATACTCCAGACTTAGTAAAAAAATCAATTCGGACTGAGAGTGGGCAAATTAATACTATGGAATGCAGTGGCTATACTGTATAATCTGTATAAACATTGAATGTCTTTCTCTATGTTTCAGCAAAGATTTAATACAGGAGTCTGTGGTGAGCTGACATAATACTGAGATTTCATTTTATTTTTAAAATACACCACAGATCATTTATTAATACATGAAGGATTATAAATAATTAAAGCAGGTCTGTAATTGTCAAAATCAATGCAAAAAATATATTAGTTGATTTTTGTACTTACACTGTTTATTTGCTTACTCAGGAGTTTGGAAAAGTCTAATTCACAATGGATTGTATCAGTAATGATTTTCTTCCATAAACATCTTTTATAAACTAAATTATCTGTTAGTAACATAAATCAAGACCGTTAGTTATACCCTGACAAATTCTCTCTTGTCATCAAAAACAAAACCAAATCTCTCTCTTTTATAATCCTAGAAGCTCTTGGCCCATGAAAAGTTTCTCATTTAAGTCAATAGCAACAGCAAATTAAGTCCAACAGAAATTTTACATGAATGAGGGCATTGTGAAACTTATAGGTGAAATTTTTATTGTCATCACATGGAGGAAAGGATAAGAAATTCGCTTTTCTCCTTCTTAATACCTCTTTTTCAAAAAGCTGATGCCAGAGCAAATTATGAACGATAATCTATGCAATTTGGAAAAAATTGTACACTTGAAAGGATCGGGTTGTTGGTTTTTTTCACACAGCATGACTTGTCTAACAAAACTTTGGAATCATCCTAAGTTTCCTAGTGTGTTACTTGCCATAACTTAACTGTGTTCAGAGGTACATGCAGGTCTTTTTTATACAGAGACCTTCTAACATTCATTAACTGTGTTTGTAGGGGATATACACCCAAGAGATGGTGTGAAAGGAAATGAGAGGAAGAAGAAAACGTGTCCAAGTCTTCGTAAGCAACAGCCATCCAATTAATAAATTACAGCTTGTGAAAGGGCACCCACAGCTGTGTCTTTGTGTACCAGATGGTTCCTAGGAGGCATTCCCTCAGAATTTGGGCAGAACCTGGCATAGCTGGACATCTACCAGCACAGGAGAATGCAAGTCTGTAAGCCTCACTGAGCCTAGATGCAGATTTTGGCCCTACATTAAATTTTAGCAACTCAAACACAGGACAAATTCTTCACAAGAATAACTCTACGTAAATACACTGACTGCCATGGAATGGCAATGATTTAGAGTAGTTAAGATCTGAACTACTCATTTAGCAGTGTATTTTGATTTCAAAATCCATTTCACTTGTGCACCTCTGGTTGAACTGTGTTATGTCTTAGTCATTCTTTGGAAGTAGCAAACACAGCCTTGTCCTTTCATGTAAGTTATGACCCAATATAATTCACTTTGAAAACTTCAGTGTAAAATATCAACAGTAAGAGGTTGAAAGTAAAAAAAAAAAAAATCTCCACCCAAAAAATTTAAAAACCTTCCCTTAACTATTGATGTTGAGGTTATAAGGCCAATTCCAAGGAAAATCTTAATACCTTTCTTTATTTTTTTTTTTACAGTATTAACGCAGACCTTTTGCTGTTTGTGTGCTGGCAAACAAATCAGAAAACACCTGGGTTTTCTCCTAGATGAGTTTTCGATTTCACTTTCTCCCATATATCTCACACATGGTCTATTTTCAGCTCTTGCTAGTTTCTGTTTGAAACAACTGCAAAGACAGTCTGTTCTCCCTGTTGAGATTTACCCAGGCACTACTCATCCCATGTCCCTCATGTTCTGTCTTCCAGGTGTTAGCTTTGCTTCCCAATACTAACCTGGCTTCATAAAATCCATTCAAAACACTGCTGTCAAAAATATCATTCTGTTTTATGACATTTGCCATGATGACCCCTTTGCGTCTTCATTTACCTCTCTATATAGCAAAAGTTTTCTCTCTAGCAATTTAGGGCTCTTGATTTTGGGGTTAGCTGAAGTACTCTCTGTGCTGGTAATAGCAATAGCCCTCCAGAAAGTTTTTAGCTAATCAAACACAATATAAAACATTTCTTGGATGAAAAAAATAAATTCTAATCTGGGTTAAAACAGTCCAGACCTTACCCACTCCAGAGGCAAGGCCTCATGGCCTCTCCAGCTGAAGCTCTTTTCAGAAGAGAGCTTGGCTGCCTGTTCCCAGGGAAAAGGGTGTGTGGCACAACAGAGAGAAGCTGGCAGGAGTGGCTGATGGACTAGAGAGTTGTGCTGCCACTGAGAGGGACATCAACAGGCTGGAGAACCAGCAAACAAGAAGTTTGCCTCATGAAGTTCAGCAAAGGGAAGTGTGAAGTTCTGCGCCCTCAGCCCCAGCACAGCCTAGGGATTACTGGCTGGAAAGCAGCTCTGCAGAAGAGACCTGGGCATCCCAATGAACAGCAGTGACCACAAGCCAGCAATGTTCTCTTGGAGCTAAGGGGGCCAACAGCTGCCTTCCCCTCTCCTCAGCTCTGGTGAGACACAGCTGGAGTCCAGGGTCCAGTTCTGGGCTCCCCCAGTACATGAACAACATGAATATTCCTAAGCAAGTCTAGCAAAAGGCCACAAAGGCAATTAAAGTTTGGAGCCTGTCATATGAGGAAAGACTGAAAGAGCTAGGACTCTTCTTCAAGAAGGAAAAACTCAGGGGGATCTCGTAAATATGCCAAGCACACTGCCAGAGGGAATTAAGAAGATGGAGTCTGACTCTTCTTAGTGGTGCCCAGTGACAGAACAAAAGGCAATGGGCACAGATGGAAGTACAAGGAATTCCACTTAAACATAAGGATGATTGATGCCTCCCTCTCTGGGCTGGGAGGCTGTGGAGTCTCCATCCTTGGAGATATCCAAAACCTAGCTGGGCACAGCCTGAAACAACCTGCCATAGTTGACTCTGATTTGAACTAGAGGATCATAGGAATGATCTCCAGAGGTGTCTCTCAGTCTGAGACTCTTATTCTGTCAAGTCTCTGTTCTAAGAAATGGAAATGACTTTAAAAAAAAAAAAAGTCTGAGAGACATCTGCTTCCCAAAATCCTTGTGGGGAGCATACTGTCCTATGATATGAGAGGTGATATGAGAGTCCAAAGCATCTGGTTCAGGTCAGGAATACAGGACAGTGCCCTGTCCAATCCAGGGGGAAAATCTCTTTGAAGAAAGACATCTTGCTATCCCTGAAATACTCCATGCTAATCCCACTTGTTGAATGTTTTGAAAAAAAGAATGCCTTTCTACAGAAAAATACTGACCTTTCAAAATAATCTACTATACATATTCCAGTCAGATGCATAGATAAACACCTAATTTTGTTCTTAAGCATGTTCTAATCTTGTGTCATTAATCGTTATAAAGCATATATATACTCTAGAAGTGCAAAGCAAGTTGACTGCAATATAAACTTCTATACATCTATCTTACTTAAGATGTTCTTGTGCTACTAACAAAAGCTAGAGAGGGCTTTTATAGAGGCATCTTAACCACAGGAATCCTTTTCTTCACCAGGTCTAGCTGCTACTGGTGAAATGGAAAGGACGGTGTCATGTTACTACATAGCTTCTATAAACAGACACTCTGCATCTCACCCATAACTGAACTTTTTGGGTTTCTATGATCTTATACTCACCAACATAATTTTCAGTCTTCCTTCTACTTAATTTTCTTTTTTATCATATGGTTTGGGTTGGTTTTTTTTACTCTAAGTTATTCCAGAAAGGTGTGTCAGGAATGCATTTTGAGGTATTCATCAAAATTCATCCATTCATAGAATCATAGAATCATTAAAATTGGGAAAGACTTTTAAAATCAGAGAGTCCAACATGAATGTAACACTGCCAAGTCAATCACTTAACCATGTCCCTAAGTGCCACAGAGGTCTTTTAAATACCTCCAGGTATGGTGATTCCATCACTTCCCTGGGAAGCCTGTTCCAATGCTGGACAACCGAGTACATGAAGAAATCTTCCAATCTAAACCTCTCCCAGGAAAACCTGAAATTATTCCCTCTCATCCTGTCACTCATTGAACTGGAAGAACAGGCTGATTCCCACCTGGCTACACCCTCCTTTCAGGTAGCTGTGGAGAGCAATAAGGTCTCCCCTGAGCTTCCTCCTCTCCAAGCTAAATACTCCCAACTCTCTCAGCCACTCTTTATCAGACTTGTGCTCCAGACCCTTCACCAGCTCCATTGCCCTTCCCTGGATACACTCCAGCACCTCAATGCCCTTCTTGTAGTGAAGGGCCCAAAACTGAATCCAGGATTCAAGATGTTACCTCACCAGTGCTGAAAACAGAGGGATGATCCTAGTCCTGCTCACCACATTATATCTGATCTAAACCAGGATGCCATTGGCCTTCTTGGTCACCTGGGAACACTCAGGCTCATGTTCAGCTGCTGAGATCAGCACCACCAGGCTGTTTTCCACTGGAAAGTTTTCCAGTCACTCTGCCCCCCAGCCTCTAAGGTTGCGTGGTGTTACTGTGTGTTGCTGTGAGCAAAGTTCAGGACTCAATATTTTGCCCTATTGAACATCATACCACTGGTCCCAGCCCAGCAATCCAGCCTGTCAAGATTCCTCTGCAGAGCCCTCCTATTGTCAAGAAGATTTCTGCCCAGCTTGATGTCATCTGCAAAATTACTGAGAGTGCACTCAAGCCCCTCATCCAAGTCATCAACAAACACATTAAACAGGGCTGGCCTCAATGCTGAGCCCTGGGAAATACCACATGTGACGGGATGTCAGCTGGATGTAACCCCATTCACCACCACTCTTTCGACCCAGCCACCCAACCAGTTTTTTTGACCATCAAGAATATTAGAGCTCAGTGTCATCTGGTGCTCACTGTCAGGAGTTACATTTACTCTGGGCTTTCAAGGATTTCCCAGCACCACTGTCCTGTTACATCTCAGGTAACCTGGTAGGAAAAAGTAATTTTGCATTGAAGGCACTATCCTGGCACTATCAGGCACAAGAGATTCAGTGTCATGCCTGATACATGACATTGCCTTGTTGTGACTTAAAGATTAAATGCCATTTCTGAAGACAAGTTAGAAATAGGAAGAATATGCCCTTAAATTATAGACCAAAAGAAGTACTTCTCTTTGAGAAAAGTGAATATTTGTTCCTGTAGGTGGATATTATTCTGACTTTTTGAGTGAATAGTACTAACAGCATGAAAGATAGCCAGATGTGCACCAATCTTTCTATGTTACTGCCAAAGCTTATTAGCCAGTGCTGCTCCAAAGGACTTAATCCACAAGAATTCAAACACAGATAGCAGCTGAGAGCAAGCAGCTAAAATCATTGCATTCCTTGATCCATTCATGCACATGGAAGTACTTTGCACAGTTCCCAAGTCATAACTTTGAAGAGAAACTCACACATGTTTTGCTGGAGAGGTGCAGTACAGCACCACCCTCTAAATGTTGGCTTTATTACAAGGTTTTTCTCAGAGCAGGCTTCCAGCCAAAATGCTGGAATGGAGAGGTTGAACTGTTGCAGCAAACCAGACTCACAACAGTAAGCAAGCTTAGCACTTAACTACTGCTTCTTTGTTTTTCAGATGTCTGTATATACTTAGCACTCCATGGTCTTCCTGTTTTATCCTTTTGCTCAAAATATTTCAATTTTTTTTTAACAGACTAGAGTCTCTTGAAGTTGAACATGGTAGAGGATACTGTCTACACATGAGATGAGAAAAGGTAGCCTTTCAGATGGTCTCCTTTCTTGCTGTGCAGGGCATTGGGGCAACCTAGAGTTATGTCAACTATAGAAGGGTCAACACCCTGGCTGAATCCTGCCAGGGGAGGCATGAAATTTTTTACTGACAATTTCCATTTTTGTGAAATTTCACATCTTAACCTGACCATTCAAACTCAAGTTATGGCTACATAACCTTTTTTATCCCCTGAAATTTCTTGGAAATTGATATAAATTGTATACTTTAAAATCTGACAATTATTTTAAATAAACTATAAATAGATCAACTGAAATGACTTTATGAAGGATTAGAGGAAAAATTGCTAGAAAAAGTATTGCCAACTAGAACAATAATCAAAAAATCCATTTTCATTGTTAAAGTGAATCATCGTAACAGAAGTCTCTATTTCAGAATTATTCAGTTCTTGTCAGAAATTCAAGTTAAAAGGTGAAACAAAAAACAAAAAAAAGCATATCTAGAATCTCAGGAAGGAATCAAGCAGATATTGTAGTTACAATGCATACAATTGAAGCCTTTTCTGGAAAATGAATAAAACTTCAAAGGGTCTTTATTCTATTTCATACAAACCCAATACCAGGCAAATCCCTGAGATACTGAAGTTTGCTTCTCTCTTAATTTAGTCATGATCCTTAAGGAATATTCTGCCTGCTCCTAGCAACAAATCCCTGGATGACTGACAATGCAGTAGATTGGTTATTATAGCAAATTGATCAAACCCAAATGAAATTAGTAAATAATTACTCTGCAGATGTCTACAGTCTAAGATCTTAAAAAAAATGCTACTTTACACTTAAATTTAGTGGCCTAAAATATTATCCATAATTCAGAAAATTTTAAAATAATTAATTTTAGGGAAACAACGAAGGGGAAAAGCATTCAGTCTTTAACACAGTAGAACAGGCCTCTGAACACAGAGGTTAAACATGTGGGGTTTGCCCTCTGTGATTCAATCAGGCCGTCACACAGAGGCATCTTGTACCATGGTGGAGGTTCAAGGACACCACAGTGTGTAACCACCCTGCAATACCACCCTGCAATACCCTGCAATCCAGCTCTAACACGTTTCTTAGGCCTTCCATGTTCAATCCCATGTTATTCTGTATACAAACAATCATTCATAATGTGTAGAAAGCAACCTATGTCACTAATCCAAAATATTGTGACAACATCCCAACAAAGCTGGTTAAGCTGGTTAAAAAGGGGCTCTCATATAGGGGGAGCAAGATGTCATCAGATGGTAGTTTCCAAACACATCTCTACCACTGCTTTTAATTAAATTTGTTTTAGTAGATGTTAAGAGTATTCCGAGCTCATCCAGAGACAGAGGAGAGTTTATGTTGGTCTGAGGAAAGCACATCACACATGGAAAATGGCAGCACAGCTACAGGACTGCTGCAGAACCCTCACTCTGTCTCACCACTTCCACTTCCCTCCATCCTGCCTGCACCAAAATCTGGGCACTAACAGCTCCAGAAGCCATAGTGCTGAGCTCTGGTGAGTTCATGCTTTCCTCTTCAGAGAAATGCAGATCAGAGCATTTTGCCCTGACAGCTTCTCAACACTCTCTATATATGGAAAGCAAAACTGCATGGAAAGACTCAAAGGACAGAAATGTCAGGTGCTCATTCCTGAGTGTATTGTTCCTGCAGACATTTCATGCACTCTCCATGTCATGACATGCCTGTGTCAGCAGGGCAGGCTGTCCAGGCTGCTGTGTCACAGCAGCTCCAGTGTTTGATAACAATAATACTAATAATAATCAGATAATGGTTAAAGGGTACCTAGAGTATACATAACCAGCACTACACAGCCAGAGGTCATTAAGATCAGCACATGCCTCTTACAGAAAAACCATGACAAAATGAATGCCACATGTACATTGGTTAGCTTTGATGGGACCCCATTTTTTGTCTCTTTCACCCTATAAAGCAATGCACTGCACCATACAACAAAGCTTTCCCTCTAACTTGTCAGGCAGGACGAGGCCATTAGCCCCATCCTGAGCCTCAGATGCAGACCTCACATACTTGATAATGGTCATCATGCACAGCTCAGGCAGCAAATTTTAGGGAATAATTTGACCTGCTTTTGCCACACACAAGCTTCACAGTACTCTAGCTCAATGAACCAAGATAAAAAGGCATAACAGCAACAACAGAGAAAAAGATTAACCAGAAGAAGGTATCCTTAATGAATTTAAAGCATTATATTAACACAACAAGAGACAAGACAAGGTTAGGACATTCCTGGGGCAAGGGCTAGTGGCCCACAGGGCCTGAAGTGAGGTCCTGCGCAATGGCCATATTGGAGGATCTCTGGAGGACAACCAGTGAGGGAGACCCAATGACAACAGGTCAGTGGAGTCAAGCAGCTGGTGCTGAGGAAATTATTTTCATCCTCCACTGACTCTAGGAGTGTTACTGAAGACTGTCGGCTCCAGTCCCACGGACTGAGCCCTTATGAGCAGGTGGAGCACACAATTTCTGCTCCCAGAGCAGAGTACATTTGCTGATTTACTTTACTCTAAACAGAGTCTGGTCCAAGTACACTGGGAATGTTTTGCAATCCAAGCAAAGAAAATCAGGAGATTTTTCTCTGATGCAGATGCCAATACTAATGAAGGTGCACCCAGTACTCTCAGCTCTATTTATTTTTGAGTCCAGTTTTGTCTTGATTATTTCTATCTTTGTACATGGGATGCAAAATGAACAACCTCAGACTTTCCCACTGCCAACAGAGGTGGCAGTTTGTGATTTAGTATTTTTAAAAATTAATATGTTTCCCCCATCCCTATACACAAAATGGAAATTTAAAAAGTCTGCATGAAAATATGTAAAGAGCTACTTGTAGGAAATTCCTGAAAGGCACTGGAACCAAGGGACTTTAAAATCCAGTCTCTACACAAGTAATTCTGAAAGCAAAAACGTGGGACTGGTTAAATCTCTTTAGAATTCAGGCATGAAATGTCTAGTATTACAGTGCTTGCTTCATACAAGTAATGACTGCTTGGAGAGACATTACAATAATTTTGTTTCCTGAAATTTTCCCCAGTCCATTTTTTAAAACATGTTTTAAATAAGTTATACATTGTTTGTAGATGTCTACCTTTGAAATTTAGAAACTGAGGCAAATAAAAGTTAAGTAAATTGTTCAAGGTCCCATGGAAGTCTCTGTCAGAATTTCATTTTCAGGGATGAATTATGCTGTGCACATTAATAACATAAAATGTAGTGGTCCAAGTTGCCATTTAGCTTTTCCTTCTTTATAAAAGCAGGAACTTTTCCTAGGTGAGTAGGGGACACCATACAAAAATAACTGTATTCTGGAGAAACACTCAAAATATGTCACATTCCTGCTGAGCCTATGGTGGTTCTATTAAGTTGAATTATGGAAGATGCCACAAAGTAAGAGAATCCACTGGCAGCATTTCTAATTTCTGATATTAAACCTTCAGTGAAAGACAGAATTCCTCATTATTAGCATTCTGGAAGAAAAAGATATCTAGGAGAACCTTAAGTGGAAGAAAGCCAACAGCCTTCTGTTGTGGTCAGGCAGATTTTAATATGTACAATTCCTGCTATCCAAGCAAGGATAAAGGTAGTGCATATCTAACAAGTAGTTGACCAAAATTGGGTGGATTAAAGATAAAAGTTCTGAATACGTTTTGAAAGTATCTATGTGGAAATTCATACCCTTTTTTCATGCATTTGAAAACACCTAAAGAAGTAATTGGTTCTCCCAAGCTCCAGTCCTAATTATCTTTCTCTCACCACTATTCATCACAATGGAAGTGATGTTACATAGCCCTCATCAATATTTATCCTAAAAAAATGGGGGTTGATTTTGGAATATACATGTTCCTTAAATACATCTCCTCTTTTGAATAAATGTAACCTTTATTTTTTAATGACATGGTTGCATCCTTTATTCATGTTCAGCTCTGAACAAAGGTAGCACTCTTCTGATTTCAGCCAGCTGAGGCAGAACACTAGGCAGAGAAGTGCTCAGGGTTTTGCCCTGAGCAAAACCTACAGGATAAAAGTACCTTAGGTCTCTGCAGAGAGAGCTCTAACCCCAAAACAGACACTTTTAAAATAAAGAAATAAGATTATTAGGAGGGGGGGAAAGGCAAGATGCTGAGAACAGTGAAATAATGCTTTGGAAAGTTTTACTTTGCAAAATGGGGCAGGTGTGGGCAGATGTTGGAGCTTTTAAGTGGTGTGAGTTTTTTTGAAATAAGTTTTTTTGCAATGAGTATTGGGTGAAATTTCCTAGTGGATTTGCTCAGCACAGTGCCACATGCTCATAGTTTGGACTGATGAGGAAACCACATTTAAAGACAGCAGCAGGGAATAAAATTTCTCGAGCTGCTGCGGCAATACATGTGTCTGTGCACTGTACTCTACATAATCCTAAAGAATATTGCCTGGCTCCAAAAGAAAGAAGGCGGATATATGTCCATGATATATTTCAAAAATAAACAAAACCAAAACTAAAACCTAAGAGGCCACTGCCTCTATATGGGACCAGAAGATTAGAACAAAAGATGCCAGTAGGCAGGTATACAAGTGACTGAAGCATGTAAGACAGACACAATCCCAAATTCTTTACTGCTTAAAATTAATTTGAAAACTCCATACTACTGCCTTTGCCTTTGTGTCTAAAGAATTTACCAGTGTGGCAGTGTAAAGCACCAACAAAATCTTTTTTTGTTGAATAATATTTAATGTTGACCTCAATTAATTCTAAGTAAATCAGAGATGAGCACCACCAAGCAGATGCATACTTAGCCACAAAACCACCCCAGTCAAAAGAAAAAGAGAAATCAATTAATTATACAAACCTTCAAGACTTTGGGGCATCATCAACTCACAGCTGATGAGATGAGGAAAAGCTTGACCTACAAACACGTACTGGCAGCACCAGCACACCAGCACACCAGACAAAATGGGATGCAAATCCAGTCCAGGGAAGCCATGCATCTATTACACCACCCCACTGAATTCAAAAGTATTAGATACAATCAGATTGTTTTTGAATTTTTTGCATTTCACACAGCAATCAGGTGGAGTCTGTAGCTCAGTGCTGATGGTGATAGTATAATGTCTAGGCATTTAAAGCAGGACAGATGGAATTTCCTTCATTTAGGGAACCCCAAAAGTCTGCAAGAAACATTTGACATGCTCGAATGGTTTTTATGAATAGAACACTGTTATCTAACATGAAATTTTGCCACTTCTAGAGCAGAACTCAGCTAATATAAATTAGTGCAGGCTTTCCTGCAGGAAGTAAAAAATAAACATATCCTGTCAGAACTACAGGGGGAATTTCGTGTAGGCAAAATCTAATTACACAAGATGGAGTACAGCCAGTGACATCAAGCAACACACTTAGTCTTGTGAAATGTGTCGTAGAATTTTTTTAATAGTTAGGCTTGCTGTGGGCCTTCCTTTTTATTCATCTGAAATGCTCATTTGTGTGAAATCAGTTGTAATGGATATAATGAAAATTTACACAGGTCTTGTATAAATGGATTTAATGGTTAGAATCTGAAGTTTAGGTTTGGCCAGCATTAGGCCACAAAGGCACCTTTGTATAGTGTCAAAATTTTTTTGCAGAAACTGGAGACAAGTGGCAATAAAAATTAAAGTGTTGAGACTGTCTTTTAAAATGCTTCACACACTTCATAAATAAAGCTCAGTATTTTTAGAATATTAATAAAACTGTCCTACTTCTGCCCCTCTGGTTTTAAGTATCCATTGTGTCCCTTTAAAGCAGTGACCCCTGAAAAAGGGAAGAAGGCAGAAAGCAAAGCTAGTAATAGAAGAAACAATATCCTGAAGAAATAAAACCAGAGAACTACTAAAATACCCCCACACAGAACTGTTCAAAGCCTACCCATCAAATTTCAAAACAAAGATTTGTGTGTGTGTGTGTGTAGGTCTAATGCCAACAAAATTCCAATGGAAATTACATGTGATTTCCACATTTGCCGAAGGTATAGGTTGCTCGTTGAGCCCTGCACCAATTTTAGTGAATTCCTCACATGTGATAGCAAGCAGTGTTGATCATGCAATGGTCAGTAGTGGTGCTCTGCACCAAGAGTTGGCATTTCTACTTCTCTAGGTTTTAATTCCTGACTCATGCTTTTGTGTTAATTTTGCTGTGAAACAACCTCATCAGCCTGCCACTCAAAAGCAGATAGAGCATCACAGTGTACAATTAGCAAGAGAAGAAACTCAGGAGGAATGAGCATAGATGCAACCACCTCTGGTATAGACAGCCCTTTGGCTTGATTCAGGCTCCCAGAAAGCAGAAGCAAAGGAGATTGTCTGCAGTATTTGTATTCCACACACTAGCATCAGGAAAATAGTGAAAAAACTCAATCAGCAATAGTAATTTTTTTTCTCCTGTTTCTAGGATTTTTTTAATACTTGGAGCAGTGCAAAGTCATGCACCAGACGTCTCACATTACATTTACATATGGCTTGCTCATCACCCCTTTTTGTCTTTCCCATTCCAAAACAAACACAATTCTCTTCCATTTGCTCATAAAAGAAATTTTGTTCATATCCACATTACATGAAGAGATTCCAACCAGGATGACGTGTGGTTATCTCTCCAAAGTTAAAGAAAAACCCCAAACATGAAATTATTTTCATATCCAGACATGACAAAAGGCATTTCAGTTCACTTTTGTCAGCTTCATCTTGTTCTGTATTTGCGATTTTCTCTTTTTTTATTGGATTCAATAAATACAACTCTATCTGTACTAAATAATCTATATCTAACTGTACTAAATAATCTATATCAACAAAACAAATCTGTAAACTGCAACAATGTTATAAAATCAAATACAGACTCAAGTATTAAAAAAAACCCTGAGTTTTTAAATTTAGGAATTTAATACATGAGTATCCTGACATCTTCATCGGGAGAGTTTCTTCACACCATAGCAATCTAACTCACATGTATATTGCCATGATTTAAAGTCGGTTAGTAAAAAGGAATCACTTTTTTTACAAACAAAAGTGCTATTCTTGAACATGTACTGTTGGGATAAGGGGCATAGCTAAGGTAATACCTGGGGAGAACTCTAGGCAAAATCAGAAAGCAAAATTTGGACCAGAACACTCCCTCAGTTCAGAGTTAGTTAGAGGCAGAGTATTTTTATTCAGGTCTCTCTGGAAATTATTCCTGTAAGCAGAAAATCTGCTCTTTGACTAGCTTCTAGCACTTCAAAGTCTGGGCTCATGCCACAGGATGAAATAGCTATTGAGTGAGAAAGGGAGCAAAAGCTTTCTGAAGCCACCTTGCCAACATGACTCAAAACAACTATGAAGGGACCATCTATAAAGCTTGAAAGTTAAAGCTCTCTTCACACAGAATTTTTTTACCTTTCTGCTAAAACTACCAGAAAGCATCATTTAGTTCTTTAGAGCTTCTGGCATCTCCAACTTACCTGAAACCACTGATTTGCCTTCTGAAGGGCAATGATTTTTTTCACATTTTTGCTTACTGTAACAGTAAAGATTTAATACAATGTGATCTATGAATACTTTAAATTTGTCTTGAATATTAATTGCCATAACAGGAAAATGATTGTGCTATGCAGCCAATGCATGGCTAGACAGTAGACAAAATATTTCCACAGTAAATAAACGATGTAGAGGACACAGGTATGCCTGAGTTTTTTTCAGGTGATCAAGTGATTAGCTGTTGTTTGAATTCCTGAAAGGAAAGCTGCCATCATCAACAAGCTTTTCTTTTAATTTTTCTGCCAAGTAAATAGGTATGTACACAGGAGATTTCCTCTAGTACCATAACATCTGTATTCAGAGAATGTGCAAAACAATGAGACTGTGTTAGCTGTCAGAGGTCATTAACACAAAACGGATAACAAAAGGAAAAGCAAAAGCACTGGAGAAATGGGGAAAACAGACTGTGTATGTGTTTCTGTTTAAAGATTTGCCAAACTGACCTCACCTTCATCTTAAACACATAAACACAACCAAAAAAAAGAGAGAAAATCCTCCTTTCATGAGCACTACTCTCTTTTGTATGTTTTTTAACCATGTATTTATCTTTTTATTTTTTTTGTATTTGTGATTATCTGTAGAGTTTAAAGCTACTGCCCATATTTTAAAAATATTTTGCTTGATCAAAAAATAGTCATTTCACAATCCCACAGCATGAAACCTGTAATGTTGCCCATATTTTCTCTGTGCCCTGTGCCAGCTTCTCATCTTTCACATGACTGGCAATTTTCAGCATTAAAATATGTGTAAATTACTACTTTCACAAGAGATATTAGCAAGTCATTACTGCTAGTTAGAAAGAAAGAGTCAATGTGGAAATAGGAATAGTAAAAATGCTGTCTTCCCACAGTCCTTGAATTCAAGAAGCATTCAGTTTAAAAAAAATCCAAAGTATTCCAGACACTTTATATGAATCCAACCACTATGGCTCTCAAATTCAAAAAGTTTTGAAGAAGGTATTAGTAATAGATATTATACTCCATCATTACAAAATTTTTCTGACTCTTTTCAAAGACCAAGTTGACAAAAATATTTAAATTAATTATAAAAGGGAATCAGTGTTCTGAGTCTCTAGATATGTATCTTGAATAATAAAAGAGTGGTTTGGTTTTGTTGTGTAGAAAAGCAATGTCATAATTTTTTAGAGTTTTTGAATGTCAGATGAATATGAGGGAATTAAAAGATGGACTTGGAAATTAAATCCTAAGGGGATTTTTAGGTAGTTTAAAACTATGTGGTGATGCTGGCTTTGATATTTTGATATTATTCCTGCAGTTTCTTCCCTTTAGATCATTATTTTCTTAAATATTATTTACATTTGAAACTTGTCTCAAAGTCATCAAGAGCAGCATTATCAACTAAGTGGAACCAGTGCTACCAAACTGCCTACTCTCTTTACTTTTGGCAGAAAAATTTCAGGGGACAGAAATCCAGTGTAGTACGCAATTTGCTAAAATTTATTTACCAAATTGTTAAAAACAAGACATATACCAGTTGATGTCTACCCCTCTAATATTATTTTAATTTTGAAAGTTTTATGTTTAAGCAAGGAGACATATCTTTTAGCAACAATAATAAATGTTGATTTTTTTTAGAAAAAAAAATCAAAACCAATAACCTAACTATGTTTCCCTTCACTAAAGGGTCTGAGAAGCCTATGACAAAAACAGTACCTCTCTGAACTCACTTGACTATTCCTAAAGGTTTTTCAGAGATTCAGTGGATCAAGTGGGGCTTTGGTCAGCTGATCAGAATGAATAACAGCATGGTGAAAAGGAAAAAAATTGTGCAGCAGCCAAAGTGGTGGTAAATGGAAGTGTCTCTTGGCTGTGCATAGATTATATTGTAGTAGGCAAAGGAAATCAAGCTGATGGTGTGCATTTGCATCTGGTAGTGAGAGCTTTATATTTCAACATGTGCAACCACTGAAGAGGAACAAAACCATGCCAGTCTTAGGTATGGCAGTTATAACTACAGAAATAATGTAGAGAGGAATAACAGCAATATAAGGTAACCTTTCAGCTCCTGATAAAGTAAGGGCTGTTAGGAAACTGGGACAGCTATTCAGATCTGAAAAGAAAAGGATTTTGGGAGAGGAGTTATGAATTTCAATGCATGAAATAATGGTCATGGCCTCATCAGGAAACAGAAGCTAGTTTGGATTAGGAATCAGATCTGAACATTCTTTACACCTTAATCAAAAGAAGCTGGAAAAGTAATGTGACTATCAGTTATTTATGTTATCATTAACATGAGATATTTCCAGTCCCACTGCTAGGCTGTTGACTTTGGGGCATAAAGAGGAGGTGGATGACCAGAGGAAAAAGAAAGAAAGAGCAAAGCACATACATATGGAAGGAAGATTTAAAGCAACTGTAACGGGTCCTATACCCTAAATGTCACCTAACCGTGACAAGTCCTGTTGCTCTAATTCTCTGAGCAGCACTTTGCCAAGTCATGATAGTCCCCTGAGAAGATATGGAAACCAGAAACCTGAACTCAGATCTGTCCTACTTCTGGCCATAATCAGGGGAATTCTGCATATAATCCATACCCACACATTACTTAAATCCCTGTCAGTTCTAGGTGAGCAGTCCTTGCACCATCAAACCTAGTGAGCAACAGAATCCAAAAAAATTTCACAATAACACATTCTCCCTTCTTTTTTCTCAGTTTCTGTGGCCAGAAACAAGTCTCCTTGAAAGAGAAGTGTGACAGGACAGTAACCAAGACTATTTCTGCATCTATTGTGAAAATAACATAAAATTATTTATATGCCAAAATCAGAATTTTGTCCAAACCTTTGTGCTAGCTAGATTATAATCTAAAAGGCTTGAACCTAACAGGAGATATGTGTCTTACATGCTCTTTAGAGAGGCTAGTGAATCCATAGGAATGCAAGGGAAGCTGAAGTATTACAGCTGGTGTTTTGAGAAAATGAACAAGACAAATGTACCATGAAAAGAATGGATAATAAAAACACTTCGAAGAACATATAAACTTTCTAAGTCATAATGGTTATTTCAATAGGGAGATCCATGTCATTTGTGGAGAACAAACCACCAATAGACTCTGTGAAGTTTCAGCCCATTAAATACAGAGGAGGCTTTTACTATAAAATAAATATTATTAAAAAATTAATTGTTGGTATCCTATTGTGCAATGAAAGTATATCCTTAACTCTGACACCAAGTCCAGTCACAGTGAGAAAGCATTTAAAACACAGGGTTCTTACAATGTAATTGAAACAAAAATAATGGCAATGCCATAAAAAACATGAGGAGAGTGAATAGGAGGTATTTTGCATCAGAAGAGTACATTCAGTGGAACTGTTGGGTGTCAAATTTTAGAGCCAAATGGAAGCCACACAGTACTTCTCAAAATAATGTATAATTATGCTGTGGAATCCATTGCCACAGGACACTGTAAATGCCAAAACTATAAATACATGGGAGAAAGGTTCATCAGGGGCTTTTAATACACTAGATGCAATCTCAAGTTCAGGAAGTCCCTAAATTTCTAACAGTCAGAAGCTGAGAGGGTATATGAGGGAAAAGGTCATTTTATTCCTCTTGGGCTTTAAGCATTCATGTAGTGGTCCTTGTCAGAGGCAGGACACTGGGCTAGAAGAGCTGTAGGTTTGCTTGGGTATGACAGGTCTTAGTTCTCTTGATGCAGAGATGTATCAGTGAATGGCTGATTTCAGGTCAAGGAAAAAATAAATAGTAAGGAGCTTGGCTCAGTCTGGCCTGGAACACCTCATTTGGAAAATGAAAACCATGTAAGGACAGAACCTTAAATGCAACTATATACACAAGCTACTTGATCACTCAAAGTCATGGCACAGTAAATTGAAGAAGTTCATTGTATCAGTAATTCAGAGAAACCCATTTAAGTTAATGGAATAAGCTGCTGATGGAAGTCCTACAGAAGCACAGAGTTAAAATCAATCCCAGTGAAAGGTGGAAGCATTTTTGGGAAGTAGGATATCAAATGACACACTGGATGGCTACACGGATTTTGGATTAAGATCAGGAGAGGAGATTGAGTAGTGTCTTTTATTATAAGCATATACCTAGAAAAACATCAGGTTAAGTCAGTACACAGTCCTTAAACATTCTCAGTTATATCAAGAAAGAATTTTTAATTTTGTAGCATTCAAAATTCTCCCATTCAAGAGATACTCCTTCAAACATATCCAATATTTAGCACCACTCTTATCACCACAATATGTTTTCTGTATAGTGGTGCAGTGCTCTACACAGATACAACTTCGAGTGATATATCACCTTTGACAGCAACCTGTATTACAGCTGGCACATGACATTCAGGTAGATGAGTATGGGCATTTGTCTACAATATAAACCAGTGGAATAAGAAATTATTTGGAAGACAAGGCATGAAAATGCAGCTCTGAGGCAACTTTTAAGGTTTTATTAGACATTACAGACTAAATTAAAGGTCTTTCCACCAAGCACAAATTGCTCATTCAAGCTCAGTCATTACAGTTTCTGGTATTTCAGAAATGTCACAAACTAAAAGTTACATAATAAAGATAGAACTTAATTTTCTCTGTGGTATATCAGAAATCCTTTTCCTGGATCAAATTGCTACAAGCAACTATTTCACTTGTGAAATATTTTGGCAGGCAAATTTTGTTTCATGGTTTGTTACTAATCTGTCTAATTTAAAAGTCAATAAAGCCTGCCTGCTTCCTCACTGGTCAACCTACTTATTAAGGACAGTTCTGTTTGCATAATAAATGGTTACACTGGTGAGTCTGTGCTTGAGATGCATAGAAAAGGCCACAAAGTTTAACTAAGGTGTTCTCACTTTCATGCTGAAATCAGGGGCAGCTCAAATGTTTCAAGGAGGCTGAGTAACATTCCTTTGTGGAAGTCACCTTAAACACCATCTGTTTTAATATGTTAAAACAGAAATAGGTCTAAAAAAAATTATCATTTCTTTACATGTAGAATAAGGGCAGGTGAATTTCTAGCTGACCACTCTCTTCTTACCACCAATAGAGGCTGTTTCCCTGAGAGAGCTCAATTTGTAATTGACCACATGTAAAAAAGTCTTGTATGGGACAATTGCCTTAAGATGATTAGCTGTCTGACAGTTATGTCCTGTCTCTGAGGTGTTTTGGAGGATGACCTTACAAATGAAATTACTGATGTGTACAAATATCACCTGAACCATCACTGGCAAATGTATTAATATGCAAATTGCAACAGGAAGATTAAGTGTCTGTACCAAATCAGGGAATCCATTTTAGAGGCAGAATCATACTGTAGCCCTGCAAATGCTCAAAAATCTTCCATCTACTCAGTGCAGAGGCTGTGTTTTGTGGTGGTTCTGGCTACAGACAAACACTTGGATATGAATAAGAGGCAGAGATGATACTGGCTTAGACTGTAAGAACAAAGAGCCAAGAGCCACAAAATTATTTACAGTTCTACAGGTTATGAGATGAAAGATTTAATGCATACAAAAACAGGAATTAATTTTCATATCCACCAAGTATGCTGTACTTTCAGGAAGGGGGTGAAAAAATGTATTTGTCCATTTTGAAAGATAAAGTTTGAACTCAGCACTTTCAAAATTTGCAGATTTTTGTCACACAGAATTCTCTCACTCATGGGATTAGTGAGCTCTGTAGCTCAGTTATACTGGAGAAGCATTACTCCAGCTGGAAAAATGAAAGTGTAACACTAAATTCCCTTAAAAAGTGATCATGGGACTTACTTACGACAGTTCTTTGCAGACTTTTCCAAAAGAAGGTTTTCTTGATAGGAAGATGTCTTTTAGATGATTTGGAAACATGCAATGCTTTTGATAACTTTCAGGACTCTGCTCCAAACTGTCTCAGAAACCACAACTTCATCAGACAATCTAATCTTAGTGTCTATCAATTAATTCAGTGTCTCCACACTGGGTAGACATAATTCTTTTGTATTTTATATTTTTGATCATATGGGTCAGGCTGTGTTTCCAAGAGCAAGTCCAGTCCTTCAGCAGACACACTGCCTGCCATTCCTGTTTCAGAACAGGGACTTCTGACACAAATAGTTCATGGTTTCCAAGGAAGTTTACTGCTTGTGCTCAAAATATCTGGGAAGCATGGAGTTGCAAAACTATGCTCTAAGAAATTAATTTCACCCCAAACACTCATATAATTCAGTCTCAGACTTCATTGGAGATAGTTGAAACAAATGACAGAGCGAAATGCCGACCCCACTCTCTTGACAAAATGCAAACTACAGCCAAAGGGCTCGATCTGTGCTAGAAACAGCAATATTCAGGAAGAAAGGTCTCACAAAAACTTAGTTAATCTTTAGTCTGATCTGGTTTTCTCACAGTTTTTACTCTTGTGGCTCTTCTACTCTTTTTCTCTCATGTATCTTTGACTGCCTTTCAATTTTTATGCCTCCTATGCTGTTTTTTGCTCCTCTACTCCTTCTTAAGAGGTTTTCACCATCCTATTCTAACCCAAAGTTGCATTTTCTGTTTATTTTCACACCATCAAAAATTCATTTCTGCATCCATCCTCCAAAAGACCTGTCTTCGTAAGAACGGTCCTACTTTGAAACTGAAGTGGGAAACAAGTCAGAGATTCTGCTTTTTCTCTCTGTTTTTGCCTCCTTAATTGCTCTTTAGATCTTGTTGCAGTTTTGTTACTAGTATAAAAAGGGACACAAACATACACACGGAGAAAACACAGAAAGGGAGTTTTTTTCATTTAGAGTAATCAGATTCATGGTTTACAATTCCTTTCTATTGAGGTTTCCAGCTAGCAATGAATCAATGAAAACTATAGCTAACAATTTCTACATCCTACATAAGGTGTAGCAGCAGAGCAGTTTGTACTTAATAAAAGAGTCTTATATTCAAATTGGCAAGGTTGATTATGTGTGCATTCATGGTGATGTTAATGGTGAGAAAGCTGAACAGACAAGAGAAATGATACTGTGCATTAATATGGGAGCAGATACTGCTCTCTGTGAAGTTAAAAAACCCTAGTTTCCTCCCAAAATTCCTCCTGCTGTAACAATGTAAAAGGACTATTTTAAGAAATCATGACTGGTTTGGCTGTCTTATCAAATTAGGTTTCCAGTTCAGTTATAGTACCATTCCAAATTTTTACATACGGATATATTTTTTTTGTGTATCAGTTCCAAGGAGCAACAGTCTTATACACTCTGCTTCAGTTTGAACTACAAATGCACAACAAACCACACAGCAAAAAGGTAAAATAAAAAATGTTATGTGCTTTGCAATTTCATGTTCTTTGTATAGTTTTATTTGCTTAGAAGGCATCAGGGGTTACTTTTCCATTTTTTAGCTCATAAAAGTCCCATTTTCCAGGAGCTGCTGAAACTGAATTATGTGCAAGACCAGAGTTAGTTCAAGAAACTCATCTTTTAATTTCAGTTAAATTTTAGACTCAGATGTTGCACTGCTTGTGAGGCTTTGCCTGGTGTGTGGGAAAATGTTGGAAAGCTGCCAGTCAAGTCATGGCTCATTTCTAATGCCAGTTCTCATATCCAATACTCCCACAATTTGCTTTCTCTGCTTAATAGGAGTCTTATCGCACTGGATTCTGCTGAGTGGACTGAAATGTTTGAAACTTGTATCTTCATTTTACAGATCTCCCCATCCTCCTGCCTGTCAGTGGTTCCTGAGCTTCTGTAATGTAAATGCTTCGATTTTGGCTTTTCAAGCATCTTCCAGCGAGCTTTTAGGTGCTGTACAACAAGGGCTGCTTGAGACTCATTTTGTTTGCTTTTCATAAAATGAGAAGATGTTTTGTGGAGTTGGCTGCACTCCAGTTACACTTGTGTTGAAATGGTTTCACAGGCACAGGAGTTCTTTCCTTAGCAGCAGTCCCAGCCCCACAGCAGAGCAGCTGGCAAAGCACGTACTCAAATGCTGATGATTGCTAACATGCAGCTTACTCTGCTCCAGGTTGAGCATGGATATCACCAGACATCTACAACCTCCCTGACAAGAAAAACCAGCCAGAATTCAGCACCTTCCCCTGTAGGTCCTCTTTGGACATTTTCTGGCTTTTACATTTATTTAGGTACTAATCTGGAGCAGATAGACGCAGCAACAGAGGGCAACTTTATTTTATGGCCCACAGTCAGAGCACTCAGTTGGGATGTGGGAGACCAGTGTTGAAGCTGTATGGATTAAAGCAGCTTTTCCCACACTGTGGATGGAAGAACTCAGTGTCTGTGCCAGTAACTATAACATACTTTCTAATTTATTGTGTAATATCAAGAATATATGGTGCACATTATCTTTTTTCATTTGCCAGTTAGGTTAGGCAATTTTCTTCTAGTTTACAGGTTTCAAAGACCATTTTTTAAAGAGTTGCCCATGCTTGAATTGACATCAGACAACTTTGGACAGGTTACAGATGTTTAGAGATGCCAGCCAGTCTACCTTCTAAGCAGTGTAGAGGCAGTGCCCAGACCTTTTGCCAGGCCTTGTTTTGTGACTGTGACTGCCGTTGGCCCCTTTTAAAACAGGATGGAGAGGGGGTTTAGT
Source organism: Lichenostomus cassidix (assembly GCF_008360975.1). Classification (NCBI taxonomy): domain Eukaryota; kingdom Metazoa; phylum Chordata; class Aves; order Passeriformes; family Meliphagidae; genus Lichenostomus; species Lichenostomus cassidix. The sequence goes on along the minus strand of NC_139482.1, from coordinate 99,657,179 downwards.
ATTGCACACTTGTTCTACATTTTAAACAAAATTGAAAGTATTTGGATTATCCAGGGATTTAAACCAAAATGAAGAATGGATAAACAGAGAAACTCATCAACATTGAAGGGCCATGTAACCTGATCATTACCATTCTTTTAATCCTAGCACTTTGCAGTGTGTACTTAGGAGAACTTATACTTTAGGTAGCTTTACTTCTAACAAAAAATGGTTTGACTTTCCCGCCAGCTATTCTCTCCATTACTTCTCCAGACATGTTCCCTGTTACCCACAAGTACCAGGCTTTCTCCTTCACCTTTGCTGCTCCCCTTCCCTTTATTCAGACAACAGACTTCATGATCCTGTTCACAGGGTTTTCACACAGCAATTAGAACTCACAGGAAGAAGATTCACAGAAAGCTATATCCCAGTGAGAATCCTTTATAAACAAACTCAGCACGTGCAGCTCTTATTTAGTACATTTCACACAGTGTGCTCTAAAATACTTTGTAAGAGGAGCCATATTTTGTGAACTTTCTGTATTTTTATACCAGAACTCCCAGCAGAGTTGACTGGGTCTAGAATCTAGTGCAGAATGATCAGGTTCTAGTAATTAGTCACAGAACAAACTTTTAGCAATTTGTCAAAGAGGCCTAGGCAGTTGCAGATGTTGGGCTCTCTCTTTCCTACAGGAAGCAATAACAAAACCTCAGTCCTCTTCAAATCCGTGAATAGATGGGTAATCACCTAACTGCAGCAACCAAGGGTGAGCCTTTCTCTATGCTATCAGATTGAGTTTGATTTACTTATTACCATTATTATGACATTTCTTATGGCATAAAGAATTCACAAAGAAGTTGGTAGCACAATCTTATAAAATGTCTTGGGCATGCAGTTAATTGAAAGGAGAAGCTCCCATCTGAAACATATAGATGTTTTAATTTTTCTCAGCTCACATCATGCTTTTCTCTAAGAAATATATGAACTACCATCCTGAATTAGTCTAATAATCCATGGAGAGCAGCATCCCCTTCAGTAGGATGGGTTTCTGTGTTAGAAACTTCAGAGAACTCTGCAACAGTTAAGTCAGTGTATCACAACATTCCGTCATGGAGGTTTCTTCCACCCAGAAACAAAATTGTCAGGAAATTCATATTATAGAAGAGCTAATTTATATTATAGAAGAGCTTCCCTTGTGTTTAAATCAAACAGTGTTCAACACTGATAGTTGGGACATCTGTTCAAAGTAACCATGTAGGGCAAGAAACTTTTAAATGCTTCAGACACATTGCCCAAATCCACCCTAAGTTCTAGGCTTTGAGTTCCAAAGTATTTCACAGATCATTTTCTAGAATATTGCTTATACAACTCAGCTATAAACTCAGCTCCACTTAACCATGGTCTTGTTACATCATCCAAACAAAGTTAATGAGATTTAAAACCTCTGAACTGAAATGACTTATTGGCAGCAGATTTTCAAAGAACACAGGAAAACTACATGTTTTGGCTATCTTTAGGGAACATTAGAAAATCTCCTCTCCATGTAAATGACTTTATTGCAAGTCACACAATTTTTTTTTCTTTTTCTTCAATCCCAAGTTCATTGTAATAGTTACATGGGCATATCAATCTTTAATCTATTTATTTCCTTTAAAATACTCAAGCATGCAGGTCTACAGTGAAAGGCTTGTAAGCACATTACAAAACTGTTCAGTCTATAAGAAGATCTCTTAAAGAAATGTAAGCTATTTTGTTCTTAAAAATCTCATTAATTTACACAACCTTCTACATCATTTCATGTCTTAGATGAGGTACAGGTAAAATTGGGTTTTTCTGACATGATTTTTTAGCTACAGCTACTATTTCTGGATGTTTGGACTACTACTACTTAGTAGATGCTAATTTTTTTCGTCCTAGGGAGAATTACTTTCACTGCATAATTCACCTCCTTGGCCACTCTAAGCATAAAGAAATTTTTTTTAAAGCCTTACCCTTTAGCTCCTGGAAATGTACAAACATCAAAATAGTTACACTACTTCTCATTCCTGGAAGAAGAAAATTTCTTTCTCTTTACACCAAAGTAAAGTTACCTATTCAGTTTTTCATTCATTGGTTTTATATTTGTCTTGTCTGTCACACCATATTGCCCACTTCCTTTTCCAATTACACGTCACATGTCTTGTGATATTTAAATATCTGCTGCTAAATAAAATTTCACTTTTCCTCACTGTATGAAAGGAACACACTGTACCAATTAAAGAGCTTTCTATGAAGAAATCTAATTATAAAAACACAAGGCCTAATTCAAAGCCTATTTTGGTCCATGGAAATACTTCTATTGACTTCTTGGGCTCAAGTCCATATTCAGCAATCATTAAGTTGAATAAGAAAAGAGCTTATTTCCAGTTAACAAACAATTCGTGGGCATATTGAATGTAAAAATGAATTTACCTTATATCCACATATTCCTATAAAGCATGCAAATCAACCACTTTGGATATATGGTGTTATACCAGAGGAAAAAGTTCACATGAAAATTTATATATTCCTATATATCTATACAGGAGCATGGATTTTTACAGATAACATATGGAATGAGGAAAGAATTTCCTCTGTGACCATCACATGATGGAGACATGAAACCTTCTTTGGGAAATGTAAGCATTCTTGAAGTTAAAATTCCTCATTCACTAACTTTTCGTAACTTTAATGTCTGGATTTCTACAGTAGTTCCCAGTCAAATAGCCAAAGACTATCCTTGGTTAGTGGTGGGCATTCCTGCATCCTTAAAAACCTGTTTCTATCAAGAGACCTGACCACAGAAATTGGAGTAGATCATTTCTCTCTCTTTCTGCCCCTCAGCAGGACAGTGGAAGCAATGGGATTTACTCCTTTTTTGCACTGCCTGATTTCTGAAAGACCCAGTGAGGAAGCCATTAGTAAGTGGAGCTGGCACAGGAAGGGTTTGCTTTGGTCAGCGAAAAGACTACACCTAGACCCAGCCTCTGTGCCTGAGACAGCTTGCTGTGCAAAACAAAAGTCTCTGTGTGCAAATTCCCCCATCACACACTTTCTTTCTCCACTGCATGAATTCAGCCTGGCTGGGAAATTGCCAGAGCTACCAGCTGAGTAACTCAATAGAGGAGAGTTTGTTTTGAGGAAAGGAACAGGACTGGTGGCTCCAGCCTATCTTAGTGTAGGAGTGGAAATAAACCACAAACACTGATGAGTTTTCCCTGTTTTCTCCCTCAGTAGAAAGAACTGCATTTGCAGAATTTTACCATTGACTGGAATGGGATCAGAACTGCATTTCCACACTTTTTCAAATAGAGAAAATCCACTGAGCAATCACAAGGGCAACTAACGATTGTGGAGGTGATGCCAGCTATGAAATATGAATGAATATTTTGAAAGCCAGCCAGCATAATTTTTAATGACCTTTTTCAACCTCTCTGGCCTCTGTATAAACCAGTGACTTTGCTTTGAGTATGTGTCCTGAATGCAGGCAGAGCATGTGTCATTTGAAAAGGGAGACAAGCTTGTAAGAGTAAATTTCTGCTAAATTCAATGTTATTTCAGAGGAGAACTTTGCATCTTGGGCTCATTCTTTCTCAACACATATATTCATGTTTATTTACCAACCCATACTTTTAACACAGCTGACTAAATCTGCCTTCCCACAACTTTATTTAAAGAAAACTATCCAAGTGTTTTCTGAACAGTGTTAACTTCCCATCAAAGTTAGATCTCTAGAAAGCAAAGTCCTTTCTAAAGGCATCATAGCACATTCTCAGCAGCAAAATACTATCAAGATGATGGTTTATATTATGATTTGAGTATACAGAACCTTTTGTGAAGTATGACTGACAAAAAAACAAATTTCCAATGTAAATACTGAAACTTCATAATAATAGGCACTAACATTACAGATTTTGACTGAAGTTTCTGGAAAGTGTGCCCATATGCCTAAATATATAAATACTTAAATCTTGATTAGATATGTGCATTTGATTCACTGTAATTCATTAGGCTACTCAAAAAACAAAACAAACAAAAAAAAGTGAAGTCTGCAAAGTCCAAGTATAATAGAAATAATCACAAAATATGCACAAGAACAAAAGTATTTATGTTGTGAGCAGCACTGTGGATATCATTATCTCATTCAGAAATTCATAAGAAGTTTCCTTCCAGTTTCAATCCAGGGTTCAGTTATAGCACATTCCCAAATTCACTGTTGTTTTCAAGCCTCTAGACATGAAAGGTTGTTCTAATTCTTCTTTCTTAAACACAAGTCAGTACTTTAGTCCTCATTTTTCTGTGTCTCTCTTTCTATGAGTTTAACATTTCAGTTCTCATCGTTTCAGCATAAATGTTGTATTATACTGTAAAACAATGAACAGTAGTAATTCAAGCACAGCTGCATTATTAAACAAACATTATTTCTATATGTTATGCATTTCTCAGAGAAGACCAAAATTTCTCACTTGCAAAAATCAACTGTATCTAAGCAATTTAAGAACTGACTGTTTAGGAGTATCTTTCAAAAGAAAACGAGAATGTATTAATGTGATAGAAAAGCTTGACCAGTAGAAAACACCCATTTCCATTAATGGAGATAAAGAGATTAATTAGCTTATAGTGGTTACAAAAAGCCAGTCCATGGAATATCAAATCTTTCAAAAATGGAGGAAGAAAAACAGATTGTAAGCCATCAGTGTTAAATTAATCTTTTAGACTGTAACGACTGACAGACATGTCTAGCCTAAATGTCCTTGGATAAAAACTCAATATGAGTTTTTCATAGCTTGTACACAAAAGGCAGGGAAATCTGTTTATGACTTTCCTTTCTGTTGCTATCTATTTATGGGTGACTGGTTTAAACTCCTGATGAAACTTCCAAAAAGTCAAGTGGAGTACTCATACTTTTTTTCTGGACTGCAGATCACAACTTCCATATGCAAAGGGACTGAACTCTTCTACAACTTTTGCCGTTCCCTCAAATCGATCTAATTTTTGATAAAAATCCACCTTTCTTCCATAAGATTCAAGTAAACAACCTTGAAATTGATCACATTCATTTGTTACTGCTCTTCTTAATTTAAAGAAGATGAAGACCAAGTCAAAATTTCCTTACAGACCAGCAGGAAAAAAACACTGGAAACACTGAATTACACACTGAAACACAGCAGGCAAACTCAGGAATCAAACTGGGCTATGTTGTATAGTATCTAGTTCAGCACATGAATGGAGGCAGGCAGAAAATGGGAGTGCTAAATGTTCAATACTGGCTTAAACAAATGCCTTGGAGTTTTAAGAAATATCTACTTCGTAGTGCAAACAGATAATCTGATGCAAACAGGTCTTAACTAACCACTGACTTTAACTCTAAAACCTGTGTGATTAATGTCTTCTCTCTTGAAATTGTTTTTAATGCCCATTCTCCGTATAACATTGCATACATTTTCTTTCAATGACTCTCTGTCTCCCTATTCCTTATCTGAACTAATATATGGACTTGAACTGTAGATCCCATACAGAGCACCTTCTCTAGGTGCCCTAGAGAAGCCAGACACTAGGAAAATTAATTCTACTTGAGACTAGATGATGGTTGTGGACTCCTGACAAGCCTAAATATCATTGTTTTCAATAGACAGAGGAAGCCAAGAGGCAACTTTTACAAAAAGAAACCCATGACATGAATATTGTATCATGTGTGAGCCTCTCATTTTACACGGATTAAATGTTATTCTTGACCTTGACTCCACTTAATGCACTGGGGGTTGAAATTTGGGGGGTGATGTGGACATAGGTGTGGTGTTTTCAGATTAATGACCCACTATTGTGCTGTGGAAACAGAGTGAAGAGGGGAGGAAGTTAACCCAAGCATCTTTGATTTCCTTTATGTGCCATCTCTGAGAAGTTGCTGTCTGAATTCTTTGGACCTGGAGACATTCCAGAGCAATAAGACACTGCATCACCCAAAGCAAGATTGCAAATCTTCTGAGCCTTGTTAGCTCTTTTTAGTCTTTTCTCTGCAATTAACTTGGGCGGGGGGGGGGGAGGGAGAGGAGGGGGAGAGGGAAGGCTTAGGGCTGTATCACACCATACATCCTTTTGAAGAAGACAAAACAATATGGATCTCTGTTTGTGCCCACTTGTCAATGGAGCTAACCCTTTTTTCTTCCTCAGTTCTTCAGCTTCTAAGAAGTTTTGAAAGTCTGTATGAAAATAGCAGTCAAGTTTAGGACTGTTGAACAATGGAAAGCTTGGGTTTACCTGACCTTCTTTTTAATGACTTTTGTGCTTGATTCAAACCCTGTGATGAGATCAACAAAACACAGATACAAATGTGTATTCCAAGTGTATTTAAGAGTCACGTGCTAGCTGAGAAGTACATTCAAACAGCAGTTTGTTCAAATTACTTCATATTATTGTCTATTTGACAATATGTGCGTAAGGCCTCTCAGCTACAAACAAAACCAGGTAGTGCCAAATCTGGAATCCTTATTTTAAAGAGATTTAAAACCAGCGGAAGAAAGTTGAAATGTTAGCAAGTATTGAATCACACAAACTTCAGAGGTCAATTCCTCTTCTTATATTTTAAAAGATTGCTTTTTAAGTGTTGATAAAACTCCAAGTGCATGGAGTTCCTGGATCTCTACAAAGGCTTCTTTACATCTTAAATATTATTTGATATACTCACCAAAGCTTTTTAAAGGTCTAGAAGCAAGCTATGCAAAAAAAGAACTCTCCAGATACCAAGCTCTTAACACTGCATTTTTTCAAGTATTGGCACACTGTTTACAACAGGCCTCTATAAGCCCTTTATTCTGATTCAGCAAAATATGCTGGCTTGCTGCAGAAGGGAAGAAGCTGTTAAATGGAATATTGGACAAAGAGTACCAAGGTAGGAATACAGTGTCTAAGCACATTCTTTACAGATCTGCTAAGAAAAATGCACTATAATTAGCTGAACTTGTGAAACAAGCTTTAAATAAAATAGTCATCAATATCAGAGTGAACAGCACTTGTAACAGAAGTGTAATATTGCTATATTCACTGTTTGTTTTTCTTTCCAGGTTTCAGTCTAAACTTGTAGCTATTTTATACTCTTCTGAATCATCTAGTAATTGAGTATGTGGACTTAGGGAAAGAGGAGTCTTTCCAAACCAACTTGATATATTGCAGCAAGTTGTTGGAGATGATGTAACTTTAAATTCTTGTAGCACTTAATAATCCTGAGCTTGTAAAGTCAAATGATGCAAGACAGTAAAGAGTGATATCCTTCATCACTATCTAATACTGGTGTAGTTTTATATCCAGAAAGCCAGCTTCTTCATCCTCTTGCACTGCACATCTTTCCTTACAGGAAGGGGGACGAAGCACTGTCTTGGAGTCCAAGAACAGTCCTTCTTCTGTGGTACCATTTACAGCCTCACTGTTTCCTTCATTTGCTGCCTTCCCTTACATATTGTTTTATACTAGCATGTGAAAACATTAAAAAATAAATTACCCCTCAACTTCTAAATTCTAAGCCTCTGAATGCAAATGTCTGCATAGTAAATACAATAGTGACTCAATTAACCTGTGAGGTCAAATTTTTCTGTGATTTTATTTTATTATATTTTATTGTGTTTCATTTGCTTTTTATAAACAGATGAGCCAAAGACAAGTCAGTTTCCATGAAAGTATATCATGTTACCTCACTGAATCTACTGTTAGGGGGAAGGGAGAGAAGATCTTCATAGAGCTTTCTCTTTTCTCTTCTCTTCTCTTCTCTTCTCTTCTCTTCTCTTCTCTTCTCTTCTCTTCTCTTCTCTTCTCTTCTCTTCTCTTCTCTTCTCTTCTCTTCTCTTCTCCTCCTCTCTTCTCCTCTCCTCTCCTCTCCTCTCCTCTCCTCTCCTCTCCTCTCCTCTCCTCTCCTCTCCTCTCCTCTCCTCTCCTCTCCTCTCCTCCCATGAATAACCCCAGCTGTTTCAGCCTTTATTCACAGGAGAAGTGAACCAGCCCTCTGACCATTTTTGTGGCCCTCCTCTGGACTTGTTCTGACGGGTCCATACCCTTCCTGTGCAGAAGATCTCAAAGCTGGATGCAGCACTCCAGGTGAGGTCTCACCAGAGTGAAGCAGAGGAGCAGAATCCCCTCCCTTGCCCTGCTGGCCATGCTGCTTTTGATGCAGCCCAGAATACAATTCACTTTCTGTACTGCAAGTGCACTTTACTGGGTCCTGTCCAGCTTGTCATCCATGAAAACCCCCAAATCCTTTTCCACAAGTTTGCTCTCAGTGAGTTCCTCTGCCAGTTTGTGCTCATGTCTGGGATTGCCCTCACCCAGGTGCAACACCTTGCACTTGAACTTGTTGAACTTCAGGAGCTTTGCACAAGCCCCCTCCTCAAGCCTGTCAAGGTCCCTTTAGATGACATCCCTTCCTTTAGGTGAATCAACTGCACTTCTCAGCTTGGTGTCACCTGCAAATTTTTTGGGGCTGCCCTCAATCTCACATTCAATTTCATTGATGAAGACATTAAACAGTACTGGTCTCAATATGGACCCCTGGAGGACACCACTCATCCCTGATCTCCATCCAGATATTTTGATGTTGACCATTAATCATGTCCATATCTTTCCACTATCCTGACCTGTCAGCTTAGCAAAAAGTGTGCTTTCATGCATGGAACACAAGCACTCACAGAAATAGGATAACACAGTGTGTTAATTTCCACTGTAAATTTGCTTTCTTAGCATACCAGAGTAAATGAAGGCATTAGGGACTTATGAAAAACACATATCTCATATCTCAGCCAGTCTTGTGCTTCTGGCTGAAAGTACCTTCAACCATAAATTAAATACCAGTCTGACTTCTTTTTCTCTAAAGGGACCAGTCCTACATTCATTTTCTGCAATTAAAGTAAGAACTTCCATGCAAGCTTATTTTCTCAGTGGTGCATTCCTTATTCTTGATGAAATCTATAGATATCAAAAGATTTACTACAGTTTTGCAATATGCACCAATCAAAACTCTTTTACAGTGTTTTTACCGTCCTGGTAATTTCCTCCTTTATGCCACAACTGCAACTCAGTGAATACTGTGTTTTGGTTCTAATTGGACTATAGTTATTTTGAAGTGAAATGTATGTTATAAATGCATAAATATGTATCTTGTAACATGGAAACCTTATTCTTGCTTTTGTCAGGGTGGCATGGCTTTAAGAAAACCCTGTAATTAAGCTTGCCAGCTATATTCTGTCTCCAGAAATGTGTGAACTAGAGAGCTAGAAAGCTGTATTAAAAATATATGTGTTCTCCATCACATTTCCACAATATTTGTGGTTGAGAGCACCATGGAAAAATGAAGCTGCCCTGCATAACTAAGTGCATGACAGCACATTCAATAAACTTAGACCTAGAAACAATGCAAACTTTTCTCCAAAAGGAGAAAAGGCTGGACCACTCTCTGCTGGTACACAGAAGTTCTCAGCAAGTTTGGCCAAGACGTGACAAATTAAGTGGATTACGCAACATAGCCATATCCTACCTTAATTAGTCTATTGCTATCAGTATTGTATAAACCTTCTACTATTAGGAGAAACAGAAGTTCCCATGAGTACCAAAGAGGAAAGGTTATTCATATTATTTATGATATTTAGGTTCCTACAGCCATTCAGATGTAAAATAATTCCACCTCTGGGTAAAAGGTTATTTATAAGGGCAGTTTATTTAAACATATCAATTTTTGAAGGTGTTCATATGAAGATTTACTGTTGCTTACTCGATGGTGTGAATAATTCATTCTTTTCAAGAGAAGCATACACTCGTTTCAGAGAGGAAATGCCTCCAAAACCACATTTATTGACTTGGGGACCAGCATTCACCAAGCAACATCAGATAAGTAACTCACAGTAGGAAATAAAAGGAACTTTAAGGAACGTGCTGAAATGCGAGAAAAAGAATTTTAAAAAAAGGTTCTGCCCTTTACTGTTCACAGCAAAACAAATATTGTTTCTTCAACAATAAAAACCCTATTTCACATTTATTAGTGCCAAAATTTAAAAATACATTCTGGCTGTAAAAGTAAGCAAATGATTTACCAAGAACAACTGGAAGTAAACAACTTCATCCTGCCCTTCATCAGTGACTGGAGCTCTCCAGCACAGGGGCCAGCTAAAAGGCCCTGCAGTGTACCCTGCCCTTGCAGAAATGTAGCCAACTGGTTTGGGGACACAGCCAGATGCACATAACTACTTGTAGTATTTGGCTGCAAGCTCTGAAGGACTGCACAATGCTCCATTCTCAGTCATGCAAGTGGAGCCCTCTTTTACATCACTCCCTGAGGCACCCAACTGTGACTGCTCACGCTAGTCAGACATGGCTGTAGATGCTGTAAGGTATTATTTCTCCCAGATTTTATTTTAAAAATCCCTTCCAAATTTGCTGCAGAATGGGTTAGCCTCTGATTTACAGTGAAAATGAAATTAAAAGAAATATTTGTGGACTAAGTGAAATGAAATTAAATGAAATGAAATGAAATGAAATGAAATGAAATGATGAGTTGTGGGATACCAGTGATAGATGATGGCAGACTGCAGATGATTTTTCACCGAAGTCAAAGAAAATACACACCTTCAGAAAGAAAAGAAGTTACCCTCTGATGTAAAAGGCATCCTATTGGCAATTGTAAGTGCATTGGATTCACATTCATATTCAAAGTGTTTGAGATAGCATTAGACAGCAGGGATTTATTTTCCACTGTGCTTGAGTGCTGTTCACTCAGTACAGCTGGGACTAGCTCCTGATGTGTACATTCACATGCAGCAGCAAGGACACCAAAGAACACCTGGCTTTTTTCTTTTCAGAGCCACCTTTTGCCTTCCAGAATGTAGAGCATTCTCTAACAATCCAGTATTTATATAAAAACTGGATGTAGACGTTTATTGTCCTAAATTCCGACGAGAGAGGGAAGGCAGGATATTCTCAGATGTAAATCTTCAAATGGAGATTTTCAGATCCTCTCTTTTATCTGCCCAAACACATAAAACAATTGGAACCCCACCCACCAGCAAGTTCACAGCAAATTACAAAACCAGAATAATTCTTTAACACAAAACAATCTTTCAGCTCACAAGTTCAGTTACCATTCTTCAAAACAGCAGAAGGATCAACAATGCCAACAAATTGCAACAGACATGCCATAAAAACCCCTTATGTGTTTGACAGCCAATACACTGCACATATTCAAAATAGCTCATTTTATCATTGTGAAATCCAAGCAACAAAATAAAAACTTAATATTATCCATAATGCACACAGGTATTTCTGTGGAGGCAGTCAGGACATCTCAATGTCTGTACAACGATTCCTGAAGAACAGTCTGATAAAGAGTAATATTTTTCAGTCAGCATTAATTGTACACTTCCAGAAGCGTTATAATAGAATTTGTAAATGTATCATGACTGAAACTCAGGAGAAAAATGGAGAAACTCTAGTCCTGTAAACTTTCAATGATTAGAATAGTCACCTATGCTTTTTATGGCAATATTCACACAAATAATGTTGTAAGTTATTAATGTTTACAAGGTAAAAATTTTAAATCTGCAAGGAAAAGATAATAGGCACTTCTGTCCTGGCGTCAATGAACTAATATGAAATGGGAAGACTGTATGAAGTCAACCAGAAACAAGTATTTACACACAATTCTTAAGAATTTTGATACCTAAGAATAAAGATTTTAAAAGTGCCTTGAGGTCTGAAGATAGATCTTGCCCAGACAAGTGAACACAAAGAAAAAATACTCTTTTTATTCAGGATTAGAAGAGCATTGGAAAAAATATCTTTTTTTTAAAGGACCAAAGTATTTTTGATGTTATGGAAATCTACATCATTTGTTAGTGAACAGAAATAATACAGACACTCAATTCAATCCAAACCACTTGTCTTCACTCGCTGGCCATTTCTTTCAAAGAAAGAAAAAAATCAATGTCCCTCTAGGAATCCATCTTCAGTCATGTTTACACCCTCACTCCCGTTTTTATTAGTCATTTTTATTTCACTACCTCTGTGAAAAAACCAAGAACAAAGACTCACTGTGGTGAATGCTGCACAAATATAGGCCAACATCAAGTATTGCCCTGATGAGCTTGCATACAAAATAAGAAATTCGCCATGCATGTTAATAGCACAAATGCCTTAATGCAACAATGTAGAGACAGTCACAAGAAGAGGAAAATGTTTTACAAAGCAATCAGAAGGGAACATGCCAAGTTAATATTTCAGAACATATGTGAGCTGATGTCATTTCAAAATAGCTGTAATATTTTCCATTGTATTTCTCAAAAAAGTTCTTATTATTGAACCTAGAGCTTGAATACAAGTAAGTGGATCAGTTTTCACACACTGCCAGATAACTTCAAGATCAGTTCAAGTCTTGCCCTAAAAGCACCAAAGGCTGCTCCAACATCAATAGTATTTTCCTGTTTTAATAATCATTATATTTGCTCATACATGCTCTGATTTTACCTTTCATGAATCTGGTACAATAAGCGCTACATTTATAAGAAAATGAATAGCCAAGGGAAAAGGTTATTTCCTTTGGCTCAGGCCTCACTCTTGCTGGGCTGGGCAGAACTATTCTTGACCCAGTTTTATAGGTTTCACAGTTGGCTGACCCATCTATTGTCAACTGATACGGATGTTAGTTCAACATTGTCCTAGCAACCAAGAAAGCACACAAAGATCTGAAGGAACTCCAGCATTTAAACATATAATCTGAGATCTCCCATTCAGCATGATTTAGGCAAGTGCAACAGGGAACACCAGCTAACATGGACTAGGTAATAAACTGCTTTGTGAAAAAGGCCAATAGCTCAGCTGGCTAAAGTAGGGTTCACAGCATGCTGCAAATGACTGCCTAATTAATAAATGATTTAAAGAGCGTGTGTCCAATCCAGAGATCGTGTATCAGAACTGAATGAAGCAGATGTGACTATCCTGAAGTGCGTGCATATGGACACAAGGCTCTTCTCCTTCCAGCAACAAACAATAGCATTTGTGCAGACTCAGAAAGGTTGACAGGGTCCAAGAACAGCCATTGTAACCCTGATACCTCCCAAGAATCTGGTTTCAATGTGCTGGTAATTACTGGTCCTTCCCCTTCTTGCGTTTTAACTGTAAATAACAATGATGTCACACTTCATAAAGTGCATCAAGTCTAAGGTCAAAGGGAAGCACTGCAGTAAATCCTTTTAGATTTTAAAAGGAACACGTAGTAATGTAGCAAGTAAAGTTCACCAGTTACAATAGAATCTCTACTCACACACACTCCTCCAAAATGGCTTGGAATTACCATGCTAATTTAAACTTGAAAACCAGGGTAAGACCAAGAAAATGGAAACTTCAACTTCTTTAAAAATGTTTGCCAACTTGAAAAGTATTCAGAAAAAGAGATTTAATAAATAATAGATTGCACTGAGAAAAGAGACTTGTCTTTATTACTGTGTCAATAGTTTATAGGTGTTACTCCTGTAATGCTTGTAACAACCTTCTTAAGAATCTTGTAATACCTGATTTACTTTCATTAGCCACCTTTTATTCATTCTTAAATATATTCAAAATAATTTTTTATTCTTTTTCCTGTTTTACATGTTCTGGAATATCATCTTGCTCTTCCATGAAAGCTGTTTAGATAGGAGCAGAAATGTCAGTTTGTGGTTTGTCTATATTTCAGCAATCCACTTGGCATTCTATAGATGAATTACAGCTTTCCCGTAACTAAGGTATGTGTGACACTACATTCACATTAGTACTCCTATAGATTTGGTGGAAAGCTTACATGTAAAAACCCTCATGAAATGGACTTATACTGAAAAGTTGTATTTACCCTTAACAAAGTAATCCTGCTATTCCCTTTATATAGAACAAGAAATTCCAAACCTGCCATAGGAAGTTTAATTACAATAGGTCATAAAGAGACAGATTTTAAAGGGTATCAAGCACTCACTGTTTCTTACAGCAAATTCTCTTGGTGCACTCCATACAACCAGACAATTTCTGTTTGCCTCACAGGAGTGCCCGCTCACATCAGACACATATCAAGGTACTGCTGTGTCATATATTGCTCCAATAGAGAGCAAATAGATGGTTATTAACCTCACTATTCCTATGGAAGGAGAATAATGATGCATTTAGGTCATCTATCTACTGATACCAATGAGATTATGAATTTAAATCCATAACAAAGAAATTCTGCTATTATATAGAGTTTCTGAGTCACAAAATCAGAGAATATGCTGAGTTGGAAGGGATCCACAGAGATCAAGTCCAGCTACCCATCTTGCACAGAACCATTCCCAAGAGACACACCATGTGCCTGAGAGCATTGTCCAGATGCTTCTTGAACTCTGCCAGGCTTGGTGACCACTCCTCTGGGGAGCCTGTTCAGTGCCCAGCCACCCTCTATTATTTTCTAATATCCAACCTAAACCTCCCCTCACACAAGTCCAGGCCATTCCCTTGGGTCCTGTCACAGGTCACCACAGAGATCAGTGCCTGCCCTTCCAATTCTCTTCACAAGAAAGTTGTCAACTGCAATGACTCCCCTCAGTCTCCTCCAGGTTGAACAGACCAAGTGACACCAACCTTGGAGCCATGCATTGACCTGATGGATCTGCATATTCCTATCAATATTATTTGGATTCAACATTTGCCACAAAAACAGCAGTTTGCAAAAAAACAGTTTCTATTTTGTGACTGATTAACTGGATCCATTCACTCCTCATCTGTTGAGCCAAATGCTCTGGAAAGGATGTAACTGTTTATGAGATGGGATTGCTTGTTTATTGGTGATGGTGTTCTTGGCTAGTACAAAATATATGAAAATAAATGTTGTCCTTATATTAAGAAGGCAGGAATCAAATCAGATAAATCTAGAAATACAGTATCTGTTGGGAAATGCAGAGATTATTTGTTCAAATTATTTCATTCATTGTTTCTCGTAGAAACATTTCACCATGGATGATGGATACTGCACTGCAATGGATGATGCTACTGTAGCTGAATATACTATAAATTCTAATGTGGTAAAGAATGATTCCTTAGCTTATATCCTCTTCTAACAAGATTTAAACTAGGTTTAAATTTAAACAGTTTTCTAGATTATGAAGCTTTGCATAGTGCACTTCTAAGATTAATAACTTTCTAGTACTCCAAACAATTAAGTGGAAAACTACTCCTCAAGTCCCTGTATAACAGATTCTAAAGTATCTATTCTGCCATCCTATGTTCCTAATATGTCTACTTTTGATTAGAACTTAGAAGACATATAAAATCAATATTTAAATAATATTTTTCTCACATAAATTTGGGGTTTTGTTAGATTTCCTCTGGCAGTATAAACCACTGTTTCAGACTTTTCACAATTCTGGAGGAAGAGATTTTTCCTAATTATAAAAGAGGGAATTGGGATTTACCATGGAACATTTTAAACTGAGCATTGATTAAACAACATTAAAGAAAGAAGATTGGGAAAGTATATATGCTTTAATGTCTCCAACATTCACCATAGCTTGTCATCAACTGACTACTTCTCCTCCTAACTGATCAACATTATTTAATAATTTTGTGAAGTCATTAAAAGTACCATTAGAAAATATTAACCCAAGCTAAGATTACAAATACTGCAATAACTTTTTAGCTAAAACTTTTGAAATCTCATCTCAGAATAGAAAGAAAACTCCTGATCGAAATATTCTGCATTTGTGTTATTCCTAAAATTCTGTTGCTTCTTCAGATTTTAGTAGATAAACAACATTCATGTTTATATGTATTCTTCTCCCAAACATGTAAGAAGTACATGAAAGAAGGCAAAAAAGACCACAAATAATTATTATGAAAATCCAGTGTTTCCACAGGCGTGAGGATGTCATATGGTGATTTTATGCACAAGATATTTCTCCATTTTTGTAAAGAGAATTTGTGTTCCATTGTCAGAAATAAATTCTTTTGTGTTTCCACACCTGCTGAAAATAATAGAGAGAGAAGAAACACCAAGAGTGATGTCACCAATTGTGGCATTAATGAATAGCCAGAAGTACTACACTCACAAGCAATGCAGAACCAGTTAGACCTTTAATGTCAACAGTACTCTTACCCCATGCTGAATGTGGTTAGAGAGACGGCTTGGAATCAGGGTCAACAAATTCTTACTGTCTTATTGTTAGATTTAGTTGTAACACCACTTTTTAGAACAATTTAAATCCCTGTATTCAATAATTCCTAATTAAAAACAACTGCAGTTCTCCCCAGGTTTTGGAAGAAGAGTGCATGCAGGATGCCAAATACATATAAGTGCACAAATTTGAAGAAACAAAGTGAACAGTCTGGCAATAACCACAAAAACCAACAAAGTTAGAACTAGTACAAAAGGAGAAGAAAATCATTTAAGAGTGTCTCAGCTTTCCTCTTTACCAGCCAAACAGTACCAGCACCACTGCAGCTCACAGGTCAGACAGGAATAGTTTCATGTTAGAAATCTATGGAAAACCATGGTATTGTTTCTTTAATTTTTACAGCTATTGCAGGCAGCTAAATCTTGGATTTCTTTGTCTACTTTTCTCTAATGCAACAGGTGACTCTTTATCTGGCCTTTGTGCCTCTGTTTTATCACCTACCAGCCTTTTGGTAACTGCATTCTAAAATGTTCATGTACCCATTGTTCTGATGACAGAGGGACCAGATGGCACAATGATGAAAGAACAAAAAATAACACAAGTCATATTTCAGTCATATTTCCAAATTGTAGCACTGTACAAAAACTACTAGAAAATGGCTACTCTGACCATTATTTGAAAACACAGTATTATATTAAAAATGTGCATTCTGTCACCTTCACCTGTAGTAATTTTTATGCAGAAGTCACAGATATAGATAGAAGTAAATCTGGTGGTGGCTGTTTGCTGAGTTACATAAGATGCATCAATCACTTTTTCATGAATAATACTTAAAAGCATTAAATTCTGTAGTTTGCAGGTATTTTGTTAAAGAAACATTTCTTCTTGTATCAGCAGTCTTTTTCTATTACTGCATCTTTTATAAGCTGAGACCCTTGCTTATGTTGAGCCCACATGAAATTCAGCTTGAAAAAGGTTTGTGGCAGAAGAATTGGAAATGCTGAAAATACCACAGAGATTTTATGCAAGATTACTTAGGGAATGCACATTTTTTAAACAGCTAAAAAACCCTGCTCAGAAGAATGTAAGAATGGAATTTCATTAGGAATGGCCATGGGAAAGGGAACTTCTTCCATCAGTGATAGCATTCCATCAGTGATAGCATTCAAATCACAGCACACAAAATAAAGGATCAATGAGAAAGGAAAACTGATTTTCCATACTCTATAGAATTCAATTTCAAGTAAAGGATATGAAGAAAAAATTAAAGTAAACTTATCCAGTTAAAGGATAAGGTTTTAATTAGGCAAAGGCATTACTTTTTCTTTTTTTTTCAATTATATCCCTCTGTTCCATAATAACAGTTTAGAGTTCAGAGGAGGTTATGATTTTCCATTACTAAATCAAATCCATCATAGAGTCATGCAAAGGAATATTTTTTCCCCGGTAAGTGGCAAAATTTTTCACTTTCCAAATATGCTGCAAGGATCCTATGAAGTTCAGAGACTTTCACTAATAGTTTATTTCCATGTAGATCAAAAAAACCCCAAAACTATGTAAATCTATGTAAATCCAGAATCCCATAATTAAAATGTTTGGCCTTTCATGCCTATAGGAAGATATTTTACATAATATTTCAGACTGAAATACAGGGACTTTTGTTACTTTTAACTAACCAGGGCCCTAGGAACCAAAGAACTGTTGCTACCATGCTGAAAAATACATTATAGCTTTTTGCTTCTAGTAAGCTTTACATGCAAAAAATTGTTCTCATCTACCTAAATTCCCACATATACCAGTAAAAGAAAATAGTATTGTGCAAGCAATAAACTCATCTTTAATTTCCTCAATATCCAAGAAAAAAGGACATAATTTTTAATGTGATCTGGGTTATGGAAGTCATGAACAGTGAAATTTGGTTGCTTGTGGTCAGGACAAAGAGACACATGAACAGTGGGCAAAGCCACATATGGCACATTAGCCACAATCTGAAACCCTCTGACAAAAAACCTTTTCTCCCACACAGCCCTCTGGAAAAAGGACCAAGAAGAATGCATACTACACAAATTAAAGGTGAGACCAAACACTAAACATGGATTGTTAAATTCTGCAAATTAAAGGATTCATTAGAAGAAGGAAATGATTTGTTTTTTCAAGGAGAAAGGATAATTGGTATACTTCTCTAGAATTAATTTCCTGATAAATTGTCAAGAAAATAACATAATCTACAGCTAGTGTCAACAATGCTTCTCTTCTCATGGGCATAAAAATTCTGTATCCTCCCAACACAAGTGTATATGACAATCAGTAATAAACACGTTAGGAACAGGGCAGTCAAATACCATATTTTTTCACATTTCAAATATTGATGCAATTTAGTGTTGGAGATGCAAGAACCATATGTAAGTAACCCATTCACTGATTCCTCAACAATAAAAAGACAAGCAAGTATCTGAAATCCAAAAACCAACTCCTATTTCCTCTTCAAACTGATGGCAAAAGTCATTGAGATTTAAAAAAACATTAATTTAAAATTCCTTAGTTCCTGTTGTTGTACATGGCAATTTCAATCACAGGACTACCTCAGTCTTCTGTTACACACTTTCCAGCTAAGAACTCTTTTATGTTTTTACAATGATTAAAATTCTTGTGGCTCAGAGTAGTTGATATCATGCATCCAAACCATTTTACCTTATTTTCCTAATTTCCTTATTCAGATTTTCATTTTTTTACTAGGTAGATTAAAGTTTCATTTTATTGGAGCACATATTTCTGTGAATATTTAACAAAAAACACATGTTCACTGTTCAGGCCTCTGAGAACTCTGAAATCAAATAAGAATTTTAACTGCAGTCCATTCACTTCACCATGAAGTCTTCATGTCAAAGGATTCATAACAAGATGAAAGATTTTTATGAATAGATATTTTCCTTAACTTCTGGTGTTAGGACATCTTGTATTGTCACATCTCACACTCCGGTGCAGTTTCTGTTTTCCCTTTCAATTAAACAGTATGTAAATTTCTTAGAAATTTATTTATCAACAGGCCTGACATTAGAAACTGAAAGAATTTATTGAATTCCTTTCAAACCTGGTTGGTGGCATGAAACAAAAAACATGTTATTCTCTTGAACTAAAATACCATGTTATTACCAGCTGTACAAGAGAAAATGCCACTTCAAAAAAAAAAAAAAATCAGAACATTTAAAGGAATAAATTTTCAACAATTTCAGGAACACTTGATCCATATAAATGTCTCAGAAGTAGATGCTTTCAAAGGCATTGCTCAAGCAGTAGGCAAAAGGGTTTCCATTTATAAAATGGTTCCTATTTATGGGAAGGAAGGGAGTGGCCACTCTCACTAACACGCCGGGGGCTGTCGTTATGCTGCCATTAAAGCTTTCTCTCAACTCATAAACAGAGCCATTCCAGTTTAAATGAAAAGGGGGAAAGTCATAAAAAAAAATAAAGAACATGTAAAAAGATGAGACATTTTGCAAAATGTTTAATTGCACTAAGCTTTTGGAATCACAAACAATAGGGTTGTTCAGTAGAAGCAAAACTCCCAGCTGCAGTGACTGTTGTTCAGGAAATTTATTAAATATCCTTTTGATATTCAAGAGGTCTTTTCTTTTTCTTTTAATTAATAAAAAAGTGCAATACTTAGAGGATCACAGGAAATCCTACACACCCATCTTCTTTCTAAGGTGAAATACAAAAACTACCTGAAGACATGAAATATTGCACAAGCTTTGAAATTTTGATCCAGCGTGTTTTTGGCAAGATTTCAGGCTTTGTCTAGCAAATTCTTGCATCTAGAATTCCTTCTGCACTTAATGGGAACCAAGGACTGCCAGGCACGAGCACAGGTGTATTTGGTAACAGCACTTCCTGCTTCAAAAAGAGAAAACCCACCTGATCAGCAGACATGAGCTGATTAAAGGAAGGTCCATGGCAGTGATAGAAGCACCAATGATTGATTGCCTTGCCAGGTACTCCTCCATATAGCCCCTGTAAAGGTAGCTTTAAGGAGGGGATGGCAATATATGCTCTAGCTTTTTCAAACATTGTGTAATGTACCAGTGAACAATTATTTTCCCTTCTAGATTTGTTTCTAGATTGCTGTAGCAATCTCTCCTTGAATACATCACTTTTCAAAGCTTCCAGTTTATTTCCCTTACCTAATTCCCATTATTTAAGAAATTTTATGGGAACTGTAGCTTCTCCCTTAAAATTTTCAACAGTTTTGGTGGTTTAACAGAGCATGTTGGAATCAAGCATTAGTATTCTGGGGGATGGGTATTGGGAAAGGATGGAACAATGACAACAAATTAACACTTAATACAATTCTCAAGCAGTAACTTTTGCAAGAACATTTTAAACCTTTTCTGATACTTGAACAGCACTCGGTACAGTCTTTGGACAGGGTATAATGTGTCTCCAGGGTTTTCCCTGGCAATTTAGGAATGGAGTTCCAATCAAATATTTTAGTAGTTACCAAGATGAGGTCCTTGAATGAATCAGTGTGAATAAAGAGATAAATAAAGAGAATTCTCATTTCATTTTTTTAAATTTTTTTTTCCAGGGGAAAAAGCATCATTTGAAGCAGAAACAACTGTAAGGCTGCTTTTCCACAAGTTAAACATCAGTTTCAGGTCTTGCAGTGAAACAGGGAACAAAGCCACTGACACTTGGCACAAAAAAGGTAGAAATAACTGCACCAACAGGCTTGAAAAGTCCTTCCTTATGGGAAGCAAAATTCAGATCTGACCTAAGCAGTAGTAAATCCATTAACATTAACAGCATATTCAATTAAAGTTGCATTTGTCATAGATCTGAATGCAGCATTATAAACCCACACTAACAGCAGAAAGATTGCCTATTCCAACTCTACAGCATGGCAGGGTTGAGTGCAAGAAGGTAACCTCAGCCTCTGTAAAAGGGAACTTTGTTGACTGTTAAAAGCTGAAGTCAGAGCCAAATTATAAACCAATTTGCTTTATGCATGTCAAGCAAGACGAATACCATTCACTGGCACGAATGCCTGCTTTGAAGTGTAAGAAAGCCTCTTCTCTTTTCCAGGAGATGTGTAATTCTATGATCAGATGACAAAAACTGGGAGGACTCGTAATAAAATAGTCAACCAACCAGAACATGACACACGATGCAACTGGGAGTTATGTCCCTATCACAATGAAGTTCATAATTTTCCTAGCCCCTGCTGTACAGATTCCAGCTCTGCAATGGGAACAACAGTGAGTTGTAGGCATACAATACTTTCATGCCACATGATCAAGTCAGAAGATTCATGATTCCACACCAGATTGCAGATTTCTGCAGCATTGCATTGTTGATTAACAATGTTTTGGGAGCCCACATTTGTCCATTTATATGCAAGACTGAAAATGGCCATCCTTCCATCCTCTACAGATGTTGGAGTCTTCAGGGTTACCAGTTTATCTTCAGCTGTTTTTGACACAGAACTTAGCTACACAGATCACTTTTTCATGATAACATCAATAAGCTGCTTTTGCAAGTCAGGTCACTGTTTTTAGAAATGTTCTTTGGGCAAATGTTCTCCTTAATTATACTGGCACAACCATATCAACTTTAGGAAGGTTGAACAAATATAAACAAGAGCAAATGCTGGACACATGATTTCAAATCAACAACTAGCTGGTCCTAGATGAAAGGCTCTGAATAAGTATTTCATGAACTTAGTTCCCTTGCTAATTCATTAAGAACTAAAACATAACACAGTCTCTGAAAAACATACCAAAGAGGTATTGAACAAGCATAATTACATGAAAGAATCAAATAATATGGGTTCGTAAAACTCCAGAGGCAAAAAATAAAGAAAGAATTGATGAGGCTAAATCAAAGAAATTGATTGATTCCCTCTTAGAAAACATAAAACCATCAATTGAAAGCTTGAAACTAACATTTTCAAGTCACTAATGATCCTTGGTAGCATAATATAAATTACAGAAGAAAATACCATTCTTAAATTCCATTGTTTAAAAGCTAATTATACATACTCCTACAAGATAAGAATATGCTATTAAGAAATGCTGTCTCATTTAGGAAGAGGAAGAAGAGGCTCTAATTGCTGAATAAAGAAGCTTACTGTGAAGTGAAGAAATGTTTGTCTGGTTTGATCAAAATATTCAGTCCTGCTTTTATGTCCATGAGTCTAGGCTTTCATGTCTTGATTTTATTAATATTTATCCTTTCTGAATGCTCCTTGCCCATGAGAAAGTTTCTTTCATTTTTCTGCATTGGCCTTCATGGTCATTCATTTCTGTAGACTTGACCAGAATAAATTTCAGTTTCAGCCTCACAGTCTCCTAAATATTTGCTTATTTGGACTGGATTCTTTAGAGCCTCTGTACAATTAAAAAAAAAATACATATTCACATTACACCCTTGCAAAAAATCTGCAAGGGGAGAGATTCCTGTAGGGTTTACCACTTGCTGTTTCTAAAATCCACATTCTCTCATCACAGGGTCATTCTTCTTTATCACTTTTGTCACTTTCCCAGGCTAGCCTCACGAGAAATCTCTAACTATGAAGTCCACTAATAAACCACTTTCAGAGAGTCATCTACCTTTTCCCTTGGACTTGAAATGATTAGCTCATCCCATGAATAAACTCACCAATGATAAGGTTTTGGACTTTCCACAGATACTGGTTTCCAGGTTTGCCCGTGCCATGTTGGAAGTTCATAGTACCAGCTGGAAACCAGGTTTTGGGTTTTTGAGGGGTATTTTTGGGGGGATATATTGTTATACACAAAATGAAAATATAGTATCTGGCAGATTACACCTGTCTCTCCTCTACTAAAATCATATGTGTCCAAACCAAATCTAGATGTTTTGAATCCAGGATTTAAAAATTATTAACCTAAAGAATTCTATCAATAGAGAACATTGATTTTTAACTTTTTTTTTTTTTTAACTAGGGGAGTGTCAAAGAACTGGAAGGAAGCTGGAGTGTTTTAAAAGGATAACTCAGAATAATTCAATAAGCTTGTAAGCAAGGCACTGAGTATGGACAAAAGCAGCAAAAATGGCCGATATGGAATTTGATAGTGAACCACAGAAGAGTGATATAGTTAATGGATATTAACATACTTTATGTTCATCAAAGCGAGTCTTGATGAACCAAACTAGCATAATTTTGAGATGAAATTGCAAGCTTAGGTGATGGAAGGTAACACCATTGGATTTGCTGTCCTGAGACCTGTGGATGGGAGCTGCCAAGCGGATGTGTTTCACATGGAACCTCCTATTTAGTACCCTAGTATGTGTCACCACTGCTAGTGACAGGCTGCAGGCTTCGTCTGAGTTTGCAAGGCCTCTGGACTGAGGCTCTTTGGGCTTGTACTCTGAAATTTCCTTGGCTTACCTGTTGCTTTGTTACTCAATTTAGCTGCGACAGCTAATCAACTGTGTTTATCTGATTCATTTGGTTTACTTTCTTTTTAACTGTCTGTGGCAGAACCACAGTTTTATGCAGCTAGCAGTAGCAAACAGTTATCCTATGAGAGATTTCATAGCCAAGTCAAAGATGAAGTGTAGAGAAATCCAGATCTGGTACAATAACCAAGGCTTTGAAAAGGCAATACAAGGGTGCAATTAGAGGAGTATGGGCAAGATGAGAGATGGGGAACAGGCTTGACATGAGAGAGATAGGCCATGGTTGAAAATCACCCACTAATGGTCAGTTAAAAAATGCATACCTGCTGGACAAAATTTGGTTTACAGGTAACAACAAGAACAAAGACAAGATATCGATCATGTAAAGGGGTAACACATGTCATAAACTCAGGTGTAACATGATGCTGCAGGCCAATAAAGAAAGAGAAAGTTGTGGATGCATTTTATTCACTATATAAAAGTGACTGCAGTACACTACACTGGGGAAAGAAGAATCCACCAACATTTAGAGCACATTTCTTCTGACAAAGAACTTCAGATGCTGACAACTGTCTGTAAAACTCCAGCAGTGAAACTGTTCACTTTAGGGCACAAAGGAGTGGTGGAAGGGTGAACATGAAACTGGGAAAGTTATAGAAACCATGAAGTGTGCATATACCAATTTTAACTGTATTATTATTCCTTCTTTTCCTGTAACAATTAGATATGCACTGATAAGGATTTAACCCTTTCAATTTCAGTAAGACTAACAATAAATTCAAGAATAACAATAAATTTTTGGCTTTACTGTGTACAAGGTATGATTTGTCTTTGCCCATAAACAAGATTTCAAGCACAACAAACTGAAAGATATGAAACTGTTGCAGGTAAAAATTTAAAATTTTTTAAATTTTACAAAGTCTGGGAAAATACGAGGTAGGGAACCTACTAGGTCATCAACATGGAACATGCTAGAAGATAATGGCATAAAAACATCCAGCTGGCATCCATTCATACTTCCAGAAGTACCAAGTTGAAGAACCACTGCAATAGCTGTAGACTGAGAGAGTAAATAATAGTTGAAAGCAAGATTTCTATAAAATCTTCCAACAGCCAGAAACTACTGATTGCATTTTTCAGGCTTTACATAATTTTCTTTTCCCTTTTGCATCTTCTATAAGAATAATGCTTTCAGGCTTCTCTAGTGAGGAAGCACAGAAAAGAAGAAAGTAAAATCTAATAGCTTTAATGGGTTAGGGCCATATTCAACAGGATATGCAAATCACTTGCATGGTGAATCTTGTTGAACTAGAAGTCACCAAAACTTTAAAATAAGAAATATGTTAAAACATTGATATAGAAGAGGTGATCTATTGGTGTGTAGTCTTCTATTTATAAGATTATGTGTAATCATGGAAACAGAATTTTTTTGGGAAGGGACCTCTGGAAGTCATCCAGTTAAATCCTCCACTCAAAACAGACTATTTCAGAATCACATCCACCTTCGTAGACATGTCAGGTTGCTCAGGCCCCTGTTCAGTCGAATTTTTAATATCTCGAAGTATAGAGATTTCACAGCCTCTTCAGGCAACATTTTCCAGGGTCTGACCACCCTCAGAGTAAAAAAATTCTTTCCTAATATCTACTGCAAATTTCCCGAGTTTCAACTTTTACCTGTTGCTCTTTGTTCTGTCATTGTGTGCCCATTAGAAGCACACAGCTGCATTTTCTCAGCATCTACTAAATTGATGTAGAGGAGAGTCATAAGATCCTCTCTTAGTCTTTTCCAAACACAACAAACCAATTCTCTCCGTCTCTCCTTAAATACCATGTGCTTCAGCCCATAACTGCCGTGATGGCCCTCTGCTGACCTTGCTCCACTGTCGAGTTCTGACTGTGCAATCGATCATGTAATGTATAACAAACTGCCCAAAGGCATGGATTTGTCAAGTATTACATCTCCTAGAAGAACAGTGGAATAAATATGTCATGACTCAGAAAATTTATCCACCACTCAAGACATTGCGTATAAGAGTGGGGCATTTTGAATTTATCACAGAAAATGATCCCTCTGTAAAATACCTTCTAGTGCAGCCCAGAGTCTGAAGGATATGAAAAACATCTTTTAAAAAGCAGCAGAATGCAGATAACAGTGGAAAAGAGACAAACATTTAAAGAATGCCAGTAATAGAGTTTTACTGTAAGATCAGACAAAACTAGAAAGTGGAATTTTCTTTCTTCAGTGACCAGTGAGAAATTTAATTTAGGTGTTCATCTTTCAAACCTGGAAGAATCTGTAGAGACAATGATAAATACCCAAAGAATGGTCATGGGCATTGAAGAAACATATTTATTAGATAACTGGGAGCTTAGATTTATCCAGGAAATCATCTGCCATATGAAAACAAGTTCTGTATGGTTTGCAGTTTAGCTTTTCAGAAAAGTTGAAAAGATCTTTAAAAGTTGAGAGCTGATGAAATGAGATAATAGAGGTAAATGACTGTCTCAGGAAGCAGACAAATGCTGGGAATGGCACCCAAAGCAACACAGAGGAGTCACCAGAAACCAGACAAGTTCCAAAAACAAGGCAGCTTGAAGCAATAAGGACGGAAGCTTTAATTAGAGTTGCAGAGCACTCTGTTTCACTTCATCTCATGCCGGTCTATCAGTCGCCTTGGAAAATGACACACTATTCTGATCTCTTTCCTAGTATCATCCTCTTCCTCCCCACCTGGAAAAATCAAATCTGTGGGATTATGGTATAGCAGATGAAGAAAGAAAGAGGGAATTCTGTCCAGTTTGTATCTGAACATAACACTAAACAGAGTGTAAAGCATATGCCATGCCATGTTGTCAGTCAGTAGTGCTTACTCTGCCCAGAAGGAAAAAGTCCAGCTGGAAAATCAATGGGAAATAAGAATGTCATTGCAGCAAGTGCTGCCCTTGTTGTGTGACATGGAGACATGTTTGCCACCACACTCTCTCCCTGTGTGATGCTGGAGCTGCATTTGGTGCCCACAGCCACAGCCACCACCATATTCAAATTACAGCTAATATTGGCACTTAATAATCTACCAGAAAATAAGAAAGTGCTCTCTGTCTCAGGGTCTTGCTATTTTTCCAAAGATTTTTCTTGTCTTACAATATCATGTTTTACTTTAAATTCCCAATTCAACTTAAAGAAAATACCAATATAGGAGTTCAAACACTAGGCAGACAGTGGGTTGAAAAATAGTCCCAGGGAGAACAGGAAGGCCCCTTTGGGTGGTAACCTGCATTTAGATTGGCTCTCAGTGCTTGTGACCCCACACTCTCACCCTTACTAACCATTTTTCTTTCCCAGAAGAAGGAGTTCTTTATTTTACTGTATTCTGTGACAAGAAGTTTCAGTGACTTCTTAACCTCTACCATATAAGCAGATGTATTTGACAGTAACACATAACCAAAATATTTTCTAAGCATAGCAGCAAACTACTGTGCAAAAATCCTTTCCAAATCTGTATTTCATAAATTATATTTGGTTCTATAGTATTAGTTGGTGGTGTCAAAATGTTCATGAAAATTATTTGGTTACCAAGAAAATATAATTTCTGTCTATTAATGCTTCAACAAGAAATTTTCTGGACTAAAGAAACAAAACAGAATCAGAGAAAGAATCTGTTCTCCTCTCTTTTGAAATCTGATTATAAAATATTAGGAATAGGTATCAAAGTAAATAATTCTGTCTGTCTGCAGAAGCTGGCAACCACACTGTGCAATCCCATTCAGAATTATCAAACTATAATCTGAAAACAAGATAATGCAAAAGAAGCCGACAGCAAATCTAACTGAGTGCATGGAAAGGCTGTTTCAGAACCTCAGTGTTTCTGTGGCTGGAAGCCCTTTCCAAATTTTTTGCATTCTTTTGTTCATGACCAATCCAGATGTTTTTCTTGTGCCAAATTATTCTTCAGGTTGAAAAGTTGAAACAACACATCTTTATTTACTTTCAAAGTAGCTTGCTGGCCTCCCTGTCTATAAAGGGACATTCAAGGGACAGATCCAGAACTTCATTTGAAATGAAGTCAGCTGCCTCCCCTCTGTTACCACAATATGAAAAATTGAATTCCTGTCCTCCCAGGTCTACCTGAACTGCCCTCTGCAAGAGAAAAGCAGAATAACAGTAAGCAAACAACAAATTTCTTCATTACCAAAAACCATACATGTTTTCACTGCAGAAAGATAAAAAAAAGTCTAATGCTACATTTCAACAAGATAAATTTGAATGAAAAACAGATTTTCAAGATGATTGATTTGGAAAGCATGAATTCTAGGATCTTGTTCGTGGGCTTGAATTTGGAGTTCTTGACCAACCTCCTAAGAAAGAGCACATCACCATTGTTTTTATAGGCACTATTCTCAAAGACAACATGCCTGGAAGAACAATAGCATTTCTAGGAACATTTCTTTTAAATTTTCAGATCAGGATAAAGGCAACATTTTCAGGAGATGGGAAGGATAGAGCCTTCAAAAACTGGGGAGAAAAAAGTAGACTTTAAAAAATTTGGTTTTTTCAATTGCACAGGCTTAATTACAGTACACTGACAGATCATTAGCACACAGAGAAAATCATGCTGATAAATTCAAGGCTAAACATAGGGCTTGGGGAATATAATTGTCTCCAGGGTGGGTTTTTTCCTTTTTTTTAACTCTCAGTTCATTATTGCTTCCTCCAAGGCAGCGAAGTTCCGTGACTTTGAGCAGGGTTAGATGCTCTAAGTTCAGCTTTGAATTTATCATCCATGGTCTGAAAGATTCCTCCTTATTGTTATCATCTTAGTTGGAATGAAAGAAGCATTTTCAGCTATCTTATCAGCTAGCATTGCAAGACTGTTCTCACTCCCATCTTAGGATGTATTATTAATGATAGAAGAGAACAGCAGGCAACAGAATTTTACACAATTGATGGTGCTCAGTATCATGCCAAGATATTATTAATGTAGCTTCTTATGAAAACAAAAACAGTTTTAAAATACAGCCTGAAGTTGTGTGGTTTATTATTTCAGTACGGGAGTCTTCTGTTGTGAACATTTTTTTTTCAGAACAAAGAAACAAGATGGCTCTAGGTCATCATTGCCCATGTCTGTGTGTGTCTCTACTCTCCGTTTTATCTCCCCACATCACTGGGCATTCTCAATACATCCTTGGTGCTTTTTATCCCCGGTATAAAATCCTGCAGGAAGCTTGGTGTCAGGGTTTGACCCTGACTAAACACCAGGCACCTCGACTCTCTCTTGCTGCAGGAAAAAAAACTGCAAAAATACACACCAATCTCGTCAGTCAAATGAGATAGGACATTGCTAGGAGGATGCACGAAGAAAGAAAGAGGGCAAACAGGCTCCTACTTAAAGTTGCAAAAAGTGATTTAATTACCTAACAGAGTTGGAAGACAAAATGCAAGGCAAAAATAAACTTTTCATACACTATTTTGTTCACTCACCCCCTCCCTCTTACGAACCCATTTTATTCACCCCCTTTCCTCTTTTATAACCAACAAGCCCGGGTAGGGAGGCAGGGTATGGGGTATTTTCTCAGTCCACAGAGCAGGTTCATAAATTTATTCATCACCACAATTCTTCTACTACAAATACTCTTTATCTCTACTTATCTCTCTCTCTCTCTCTCTCTCTTCAGGCAGTTTCTCTGCTCTCACCCCCCACCCTCTTAAGAAGCAGTCTCTGTGCTCACCCCCCTTCCCTCCTTCCAAACCTGCAACACAGACAGGGGCAGGTTGAGGGGTTCTCTGGTCAGTCCAATCAGGAAAAGACGTTCTCTACTTAGCCAGGGGTCCTTCCCATGAGAGACAGTCCTCTAGGAACTTCTTTGGCGTGGGTCCAATCTCATGAGCAACATCCTGCCCAAATTCTGCTGCAACATGAGTCTTTTTGTCCATAAGGTGCTGTGCAGACTCTCCTGAGCTGAGGCCAGGCTGCTTCCATGTCAGGAGCAAGGCCTTTCTCTGCCTTGCAAGGCCTTTGAAGTTTTAACTCTTTAGATGAGACTCCAACTGGATCACAGCTCTCTCCAGGCATCTACCTGCTCCTCTGGAGTGGGCTGTGGGTGGATTTCTTCATCTTTATGGACTCCATGGGCTGCAGGGGAAACCTCCTGCTCCCCCCATGGCTTTCACCACAGCTAGCAGAGAGTTTTCAGCTCCAGCGCCTGGAGCACCTCCTCCCCCACCTTCTTCACTGACCTTGGTGTCTCCATGCTGTTCTCCCTTCACATATTTTTACCTCCACCTCCTCCTCCTCTAACTACAAAGAAGTGTGTGCCTGCCTTGTTTTGATTTCTTCTTAAATATGTTTTCACAGAGGCATAACTAACACCTCTAATTGGCCCAAACAGCATGTCCATCACCTTCAGAGCCATCAGAGATTGGCTCTGCTGGACTTGATGTAAAAACTTCCAAAACTTTCACTCAGGACACACAGGAGCCATCTTTGTGCCACTCCCCACCCCTCAGACACCTCCCCAGGCCTACCACAACAGCTTCTGAGGGATCCAAATTTCTCCTAGATGTTAAAAAATACTTTACTGATATTTTGGGCCAATCAAAACCACCACACTTTGAAACAGAATCACTTGGTTTTGTTGCGAAGCTCAGTAAGAGGCCCAAATCACAGTCCTGCAAAAACAATTATTTAATCAGAATAGGAACGAAATCTAAATTGGCTCTCTTTCAAGACCTGGCTTAACTGCCAGTCGTTGTCCAAAAAAAGAAACCAATAAAAAAGTCACTATTTTAGCTTATTTTCATTTTCAGAGTTGTTTTGCTTGCTGTTCACATTATTAATGTGGAGAATAAGAAGAAAGGAGTTCATCCTCCCAGCCTGCAATGCTAGTGCTCCCACACTGAGGCCATGGATACCAGGGTACCAAAGTTCTCACCAAACAAAGGTGGTTTGAAGAGAACCTGAAACTTCAGTCGGGGGTAAGATAATGCAAAGTATCAGTTTGGATCTAACAGCAGCCAGGTATTAGCATTGCCCTTCTGCTTGCAAAACACCCAGCACTGGAGCTGTGGCTTCCCTAAAGGAATTTTCTTTAGCAGTTTCCTGAAAGCCAAAGAAAGATGAACTTCATTTCCACCAGTGAACTGTAACAGGAGAGCTCTGATGATACATTAGGCATAAGAAATGAGTCATGCTGTGGTTTCCTGCTTCAGTTTATTGAGTGCAGAGTTGTTTGGCCTTTTTCTCCAGCTATGACCCTTCTCCTGATCAGAAGTCCTTGAAGATAGCTCTTTCCTTTCCCAGTCTCCATAGTTCCAGTAAGGCTCAAGGATACAAGTTTCTTACACGGACTCTTACTTTTGGCCCAGAGGCAAAATCTTACACCCACATCTTGTAAAATCTTGTAAAACCATGGTGGCCAACAACAGCCTGAAATGCAGACAAGATCAACAACTACACAGCTAGCTTGTAACTGCACCACTTTTTAAAAGGTTCATTATTAAGGATCTTTATTGTAAATTCCAAATCATTCTATAGGCTCTCTTCCTGATGTCAAACTCCTCCAGAAAAAGCAGCATGATGATTCTGAGCGAGCCAAGAGCTGCCTGCTGATCGAACATGACAGGGCCAGAAGTTCAGAGCACTCTAGGTATAATCTACTGGTTGCAGGGAAATTTGTGCAGTACCTGATAATTCTTTTATCTAATAAGATAATGCATTCTCATATATACATCTTCATCATAGGAAGCTAATGGCTTATAATCATGGTTCAAATATTTTCCTAATAGCTTAAATATCAGTTTGGTATGGGAAAGGAAAGCTGATCATGAAGTGGAAGTGCCTAAAGAGAAAGTAAAATTTAGTGCTCTAAACGGTGTAAGCAAGATATGAGCCAGAAGGAAAAAATGCAGATGGTCCCTTTAGACCCCATGATGTGTGCAACAAATTCTCAGGGGCATACAACCATGGATCTCCTTGGAAGGCAGTCAGGCTGCTCTCATTTATGTCTAACTGAGCTCTTGTCCTTGAATTAAGAATGTTCTTGGCCACAATACATTTAGGTATGTGAATGTGAAGTGTCACATTTTACTAAATTTTATCATTTTTCTAAATGCATACACACGCAAACACCCACTGTCAACCTGCAGATTACATATAACTGTGGATTTTTTACATGAAATACTAAAAATATTACTTTTTTTACCAAATTTTCTCCCACATCTGCCTCATTCATTCCTTTGCTCTAATACCATCTTTATACATATTTTCTGATATTTTAGAAAGATCTTCCACACCCTTTCTTATTAGCTTCCTTTAGAATAATTTAATTTCTCTTGCAGCAGCAGTGGCTGGCAATTGCTTCCTCTTAGTAATTATGTAGTTATCTCTTCTCCAGTGACAGTTTTATCTTCAAACTCCTTAATATTTCTGGAAAGCTCCTTGAAACATATTCTTCTTGAAAGGGAGTTGCATTTTGGCAACTCATTTGCAGTTTTCTTTTTGTTGGAGGTAGAACAAATTCATCCTAAGGGTATTTTTGTCATGACAAGAATTATTGTGGTGACAAGAAGTAGAAATTCTGAATTCTTCTATAGCACACCTACTACTCACAGACTTTGCTCTTTTAAAGCCAAATCCTTTATGTCTACAGCAGGGAGGCCGATTGTGTAAGAACAGCTCTGAAGATATGTGCAAGCATTTATCCACCATTACATGTGGGACTCAGATTCAGCAGATGTTGTGGTTGTCTCTTAGCTTTCATTCCCTGGATCTCCTAACAATAAGGGTATAAATTACAACCAATTAGGATGATAGTTACTCCCTGGGAAAAGGCTGCTGAAAGGAAGACAACTCTTACTTCAAAAACATTGGGAAGAGGACATTCATTGATGGGAATAGTTAATTTTTATGGAGTCTGTGCAGTCTGGTTTCTAAGTGCAATCTTAAGTGGTGCTGAAAGCACTGCAGTAAGAGACAAAGTGTATGATGCATTAGAGTCTCACAGCACCCAGTGCATGGTTCCCAGTCTTCACATGAGAACAACTTTTAAGACCAGATCAACCATGGACAACATAGGAATAGACGCCTTTTCTGTCAGTTATGTGTCAATGCACAGTGCAGACCCCAGTCTTCCCTAATGCCTTGTTAACACTGAAAAGTCACATTTTAAATCCCAAAATCATATCCTCAATGCTGGCAAGAGACTATCACTGGCCTTAATCACCCAACTACAGATGGAAACCCTTGAAACACTTTCTCCAGTCATTGGTAACGTAATTCAAATTATTTATCTAAAAATCTTTTATAAAACTTCTAAATTACTGCTGGATTCCTCTGTTAGCTTGAATAGTCATTATTTAATTCTTTTGTGTTGTGTTTTATTTCTAACCCAGGTTGTCACATCTACCATCAATTTCTGAGAAAAATAAAATGTGAGCAAGTTACAAAACAATATTTCTTTGAAATAGCTTGTAGGGCAGGAGTGAAATACTTTAATAACCATTTTTGCTGGATATATTTTACTATAATTTGCAAGGAGATGAGGAGGAAAAAATCAGTTTTTCAGCAGAAATTCCTGCTGTGATACCACAGCTCTTTTAATGGTATAAGCAGTAAGTCTGTGCCTGTTGCAATGTCCCTAAACCCTCATCTGGTTATGACTGTGTACAAACTGTTAACCAGGGCAAATGATAGCGGGATTGCTACAAGTAGATTAGCACAGTATGGCAGAGCATTTCCAAAGCCTTTTTTTCTCTGGGTTATTTCTGAACTTGTCTCTGAGTGTCTGGACACACAGCTGGAATTATTTGTTTCAATGCTCCTTAAGATAACTTCCCAGGCAATTATTTCATTTTTGAAAGATTGGATCTGCTGCTGAGGTGTGGGAGCCTGAAGAAATCCCTCAGTATTCATAAGAGATTTTCTCCTACACATGCCTTATAAAATGGGTGAATTCCAGACTAAAATCATCTCTGGTTTCCAACCCACTGATCCAGCTGGGTAAACTGCAGCAAATTTCAGTTCCATCAGACTCTGCTCAAAAGTGGTTTTGCTTTGTCTGAGCATGGTTCAAGCCAAGGTGCACCCCTGGGTGTGGACGTTTGTCCCCAGTCACACGTGTTACAGTGCAGGTGCAGCTCTGCATCACATCACACAGCAGGCTTTCCATGAAGAGCTGTAATTTCCACCTGAATCTCACACTCAGCAGAGGAGCTGGGGAGAATCTGCAGGGGTGTGCTGGCAACAAGCTCCAGCCCTGCACCAGGGCGGGGAATCCAAATTTCCAAGCCTTGTTATCTCCTCTTATCAACACTATGCAAGGACTAAAATTCAGATAACAGCTCTTGCTAGTTGTGCCTTACAAACATACCCAGACAATTACTGCAACAAGGGGCAAGGACAAAGAAAACACTGGACAAGTTTTAAAAGTCTTCCATATCCTTTAAGGAATAACTTAACATTGTTATATCATGTCTGAATGGCATAGAAATCAATGAAGCCTATGCTAAGGACCAGAGTGAAACAACTTCTTAAAATGAAGTGGAATTGGTTTTATCCTCCTGAAGTTTCATTAAAATAACAAGGGTAAGAGCTGCCAGTTTTCTGAAGCAAACGGTAAATAATTTCTTTCACCACTGTTGCTTTCTAGTCTGTAGAATCCAAGCTTTTAATACTGAAAAAGTGACCTGTAAATTTCAAATTAATCTCATCAAATATTTGCATACACCTTGCTTTCCATTAGCAAACTATTTCTGAGTCTCAAGAGGTTTACATTCATTGTTAATTCTAATTTTGAGTTAAAGTTGAACATAGCTCTCTTTTATCCCATTGACTAATCACCTCTGAAAGAGTTACTGTCTGGTTAATTAAAAATAGACCCCTAAACCTGTAGGAATTATTTTGATAAATACTGTTGTAACTGCTTTCAGATTTCGTCTACACATATTCATAGCACAAAAGCACCTCATAACTAAATTGACAAAACTGACATTCTTTTCATTCAGTGAGCCTGATATTGGAAGGAATATAACCTTTTAGAATATTTTTCTCTTTATTTCTCCTAGGCTGAATGTTGTAAAAGACATTGCAGCACAATGTATTCAAGTCCCACAACCTAATCTCCTAAAATCAAATAGTGCTTCAGTGATTGTATGGAAAAATCCAACCATTCATTTTTATGAATGCAACAGAAAATAGGGATAAGATTAAATTTTATTGATGGATTTCTCCTAGTCTGATATCACTCTCAGTGAGATCTCAATGTGGCTTTGGGTTGCCTTTAAAAAAACTGTGATCTTCACAGGAGGAAGTGCCATTTTAAAAACATGTGGCAAGCCAATTTAGGTAAACTACCTATTGAGGCCAGACATTTCTTTCCTATATAGCAAATGCATAGACTCTTGTGATTCTAAATGATACTTAACTTTATTATGATAACAAGAATGCATTTCTTGTCCTCAAGATTAAAAGAAAGAACTTGAAGGTGTGATTTCTTTAGCCCTCTGTGTTTGTTATTTGTAACATCTGTCTGCTTGAAAGCCAGTCAATTTATTTATATTTTAGAGTAGAACTGTATCTGGGGTACATCAGTAAATAATACTGTGTGGTCTTTCAAGCAAATTTTCAAATGTTTAACATGGAAAATAAATGAATGTACATGCATTTTGCTGACACACATGTTTCAGGAGGGACCTCTCTAGAATTTCTCACCCCACTACGAGAAGAAATATGTTGAAAGTTACATGAGTGCATGTGAACTTGACTTGTAAGACCTCTAACCCTGGTTTTGATTGCATTTGTGGAAAAAATATCTGCTTATGAGGTTCAGAGAAAGGTGGATTCTGTGGATATTGTTCCTATAGTGTGAATTAGCAACAGAAGCAAGTAACATCCCTGCTGCTGGTGATCATATTTTCAGTCATAAACTACACCAATACTGGCTAAGAATCAAGTTACCATGACTAACCTAGAGTTTCTTCAACACACAGCTATCCTGAACTGAGATATTTCTCTGCTTTAAGAATCAGACACACACCTTTCTGGGGACAATGGTCAACCTGCCACCTTCTTCCAGTACCTCAGATTCTGTAAGAATCATAGAAAGGGTGATGAATTATTAGAAGTGTGTTCTAGTAGTAGCTTGTTCCATAAACTGTATTTCTCTGCGCTCTGCAACACCAGCACTTGGTGGTCATCCACCTGTCAGCAAACCACAGGGATGGTCTTCCCAAAAGTGCTGTTGGACAGTTGCACTCTTCCTATTCAGAGAATTGCTCGTGTAATTTTGACTGTCTCAGGGAGACAGAAATGAGAATATGAAGATATGTGAAAACAACCTTTGTATTGCTTGCAATCATCTCTAGTAATCACTTGCAGATTGAGTGTGTTTTTGTATACTGGGTGTTCAGGATATGCCTAAGACAAATGTTTTAGGAATGTCTAGGCCAAATAGACATGATTATATACTTCTGTAGTTTTCTGCAAATGAATAAACCATTACAAGAATCACATGTGCACATTTGAGAAATAATCTATGAGATAAAAGTTAACATGGGAAAAACAAAGATTAAAAGCTGCAAATAAGTTGTTTGTGGAATGAATTCAAAAAAGATTACTTAAGGACTGTTTTCAACAAATTTTATACAGCACTTATTAGAACTTATTAGAATTTAATGTGCTGGATCTCAGTTTTAGAATGTTTTCTCTTTTTTTGAAAATACATCATGTTTCATTTAGATGGCATGAGAAAGGCTGGGATGGATTGGGATGGGAAAAGATGGTGCAAAAAAAGAAGCATTGCCTGTAAAATAATGTTGCATTTTTGAGTAAATGGATCACAAGCATAAAATCTTTCCAATTAGATGTGACATTGTTTATTTGATGTGAAGAGGCCATGCATCTTTAAAAGGAAAGATTTACTCTAAAAAGTCAGTGAAACTGATTGTGTTGGGTTTCAAGATAAAAATCTGTGCTTCATAATTTATACTTCTGAATTCAGCATCTGAAGAATGTAAATCATAGAGAACAATGAAGTTATAAAAAGGATCAAGAGTTCTTCCATGGTGATTAGTTGGGTTCTTTTTCCTCACACTTTCTACTGTTGAATTCAAACAAAGAGAGAAACTTCTTGGTTTAACTATGTTATTTCAGTTAAATTCTTATTTCCTGTCATCTCTATTGTGGATTCTACAGAGAGGATAAAATATAAAGAGTTCATTTGTAAGTAAAATTGATTTTATCTCAGGAACAAGACAGAGGATAATAGAAGGTAGACAGTGTATGTGGTAAGTAACTTTAATTAGGATACTTGGTGGGGGAAGAGAATTTTAAAACTTTAGTTTTCTGATGTGCTATCTAGAGAGTGAAGCAGATTAGGGACTTTTAAATTAAATTTGTAAGGCAGATAATATAATCTGTATTACAATTAGTTATGAATACAGGCTGAAACTACAGGAAGGAGTGTGATTTTTGAATTGGCTTTTGCTGAGTTTTACAAACAAGTAAGGGAAGTAAAATGAGGAAACCTTTGTACAGATTTTTTCTGCTCACTGTATGCACGGATTTTGAATGACCTTTGTTAACCTCCTAACTGTGTTCTTTCATTTTTACTCTTTCTTTTTTTAATACACAGTGCTATGTATAAATACACATTCACATAAGCATAAACTGAAATAAAGTTTCTTGCTTGCATGATGACTGTGTGACATCCTGCCACATCATCATTTGCTGTCCATTTAAGTGGAAACATGACTGTAAGATAAGCCTGGATGCTACAGGAACTTCTGATACAGGTAATACTCCTGGAAATCATTACGAATTTATTTACCTGTTCTGGAAAAAAAATTCTTTTCTCCTCTGAGAAATAGCTCAGAAGACATTCTTACAAGTTAATCCAGACAAGATGGCATTTTGTCTGATGCTGTTAAACTAATGCACAGAATTCCTGTAGCCCATGTTTGCTTTCACTTGGGATAGTTACTACAGTAGTAGTCAGACAGCAAACATCTTGTTTATGAGACTTTGCTGGCTTGCTTGCAAACTTCAGAAAAACTAAAAAGAGGAGACAGATACCATGCTGTGCCCTTCCAAATTGTCCCACTTTGGAGAGAACTTGCATCCTACAGGAGCCTCTTCCAGCTTTTTGCATTGTGAAAGATATGCCTTGAAAAGGAAACACACCACTCCTGCCAAGATCAAGCTTGGCAAAAATTTTGAGGAAGCTTCCAAAATTCATGAGTAGTAGCAAAAAAAAAATTTAAATAAATAAATAAATAAATAAAATTTTAAATCATTCTTACCCAACTCTGAGTATCTCACACAGATGATTGCTTTTAGTCTCACATACTTTCTCATGTCTTCCCTCCCTAACCTGGGGTTTAGAAATTATTTCTTACTAAATAAGGGCCAAAATTCTTGTGCAATCGTATGACTACAGTTGTTGGGATGGAGTAAAGGAAACAGCAGAGAGCTCTGCAATAAAATCAGGAAAGCTGGCAGACCTGATGCAGCCACTATTTCCTCTACATTTCCACACAGCTGGCAGTGATACAGAATAAATCCACTGCCCATTGCCTGTCCTCCTGAAGAGTTTAAGTCTCTAACCTCACCACTATTTCCAGATGGAGGTTGCTGCAGCAAGTAACTTTCCAGCACTTCTGAAATTCTGTTTCATTGCCTCAAGTCTTCAAAACCTTGCCTCCAGGTTAAGTGAATGACAGATGGTGTAGTCTGCCACAGCCTATAGGTTTCTATTCAATCCTTCCAATGCTTTTAGAAATTATAATACTTATTTAGCAGCCTTATTTATACAAGTGAATAGAAATTATGCAGAATGAATTCAAAACACATAAAAAATATGAGTCAAGATACATTTTTATGGTGTAGGAGTCAGAGGAAGGTGACATCTGATTCCTGCTTAGCCATTTGTAAGCAAATGGAAGTAACAAAATTAAAGGTCAAACATACACAAAAGCATGCATACACACAAGTGTGAACTCTGAGATTACTCATCCCATAGTGAATCTTCAGCTCCCCTCTGCATTAATTCCTCTTTCATCCTTCACACAGAAACAATTGAAATAACATCATACAAACCACACAGATTCAAACCCAAAAGGTAGGGTCATCACTTTTTCTAAAACCCTAAGGAACGAGGGTTATGATTCCTGATTTGCAACCATATGCTCTGAGGATATGGTGAATGTTTTGTACAGAGAAGATGAAGTATGACCACAGAAAAAGACTTCCACTTTTTACAGCAGAATGTCCAAAAACCTCACAGGTAGCGAGACATTCTTATGGGCAATACCTGACATGAGGGTGCACATCCAGAACCTGTCTTCCTTCAGCCAGTGCAGATGTGCAGCCAGTCATCTGCACACCTTCTCCATTCTCTTGACTGTGTGAAATAGAAATGTGTATTCCCCTGGCATTGAAAGATACTGAAATTAAATAAGTTACCGAAGTTAAATAAGTAATCCCCAAGAAAAATGAATAAAGTGTTACTGCAGCTGAAAAGTAGTCTCATTTTGTGGTTGTCTCCAGTAGAATGAGCAACACAGAGACAGTATGATCCTTTTTTCTTTTCTTTTTTGAAAATTTACTTTTAACTGAAACATCAATTTAAAAGAGAGAACAGAAAAAAGTCCATATAGCTAGCAGAAGTCAGCAATTCACAGCCATTTAAAGCAATGTAATAATACCGTGGGACAGAGCAGGTTTGAAATCATTAAGGAGACCAAATCTTGAGAAAGGAAATTGTAGCAAGATTGCATTATTTATAGAGTTAAACTATTCACTGGACGGAATCCAAAGTAGTCGTTATTAAGCAGTGAAACTTTGCCTGCTATGAACAAGCCATTCTGGTCTCTCTCATATCAACATTACACACAGCTGGTTTTAGTAAAACTTCTTGTAATGAGTTTTGGACCTATGTAATTCTGCTTCTGATCAACTTTTTAATTTTATCATTAAAACACTTTTTGAAAGAAGCTTACAAATGGGCACATACAAAATATACCCAACTATAATTACAGCACTTTCAAAGGCAAGAAAGAACCTGAAGTTTGATCTGCAAACTGCTTACTTGCATTCCAATATCTCTCTCATAGCTTAAAAATGTTCCTGAAAACATCTCTAACAATTTCATTTTCTGATTTGGTGTCCAGTCCTCTAAAGATGCTATAACATGTAGATGGGCATCAAAATCTTATGGGTTATCCCAAGTAAGCATCACCTAACCAATCATTCCAATAAAGATTTTCCTTTCCAATAACCATGGAGAAATTTGCAAATGCCTTCACTCTAAGCACTGGGAGATTTAAAGCACAGCACTGTAACATTTCATTTAGGTTGGATAAAATAATTTGCCAGAGACCATGGAGACAATACTATTATACACCCCACCAGAACCTTCAGAGTACAACAGACAAAAAAATTGTTGGGAAGGCAAAGGAAGAAAGAAGGGATGGAGAATGACAGCACAGTAAGCAAAATACAGGAGGTTTTTCCTGAGCTCTCTTCAAATGGCTTCTGTCTGGAAGAGAAAATGCGATATTGTCGTTCATGGTTTGGTCTTTCTTTCCGTAAACACATTAGGACATTAAATGAAGATTGAGAGCCATAGAGGTACAATAATTCGTTTCATCAATGCTGAAACATAGGATATTCCAATGCAGAAGTGGGATTAGGATATTCTTCTAAACAAGCTTGCAATAAAAAAAAAAAATAAAAAAAAAAGACATTATTATATCACAGTAGTAAACAGCACTCAAACCCTGAGGGATCTCTATTTACCTTCCACAAAACCTGTGTAGGTCTCACACTATGCCTGCAAGGGAAATTTTTACAGATCCACAACAGAATCCTTCAGAAATCAAAGGGGAGATTTCCCAGTAGGAAGCATCAAGCTGTCACCATGCTACCATGCTATAGTTGGCAACAGCACTCATTATTTCCTCTGAAGAAGGAGAGTTCTGAGAAATCCTTATCCTATAAAACACTGATTTCCCAGTCATACAATGAACAGTGGAAAAAAAAATGGAGGAAATGTATTTACTTAAAACTGCAGTAGGGATATTGAATTTTATGAATGAAAGCAAAGGGGCCACTCCCATTCAGCACCAGCACTCCAGCCCTCCTCTTCATTCAAAGTTCAGAAAATAAGGCATCTCACTTCAAATAAATAAATAATTGGGAAAGATGATAAATTGAGTATGTTTTCAGCTGCAAACATTTTAAGATGAAGCCAGAATGCTCAAAGTTGTCTTCTTTCAATGTGTATATGTTTATAATTTTGAACGATACATTTGTTATAGACATAGGTCAAGTGAGAATAAAGTGACATTATCAAATTTCCAGTCCACTTGATAACTTATTCTCCTTAAAAATTAACTGATTTATTAGATCAGCTATAAATTAAAATGACAAATTTACAAGTGCTCTGCATCTCAGCAGAATGCAGCAAGGATATTGTCCACAGATGGCACACCAACAGATAAGAACTTTGTTTATAGAATGTCTATGTGGAGAGGAAAGAAAACACATTATTCCAATTTGCCATGCTCCATTCTTGATGCTTACAGGCATTTTGAGGAAAAATAATCTAATGGCATTTTTCTACAGAAAATCAGTTTCTGTGCAAAGCATTTAAATAGATGCTTCCTAAGGACCAGTCATACACACAGAGGGAAATTGAGTGACCTGTATCTCAAGTGATTATACCCTCCACTGGGTATAATTAATATAATTATTCATTAATTATCAAGGGAGCACAAATGAGAGACAAGTGAGGAGCATACAAGTGAACTCCTTCAGATCATGATGCTAATCTTGTAATTGCTGTAAGTTTAAGCAGCCTTCTGCATAGCTCCACAAATTAGTCTTTTCTCAGGCAGATCCTTGAGGACAGCTTTTCACAAGGAGAGGGGAGGAAAGGAAGAAGGTAATAGCCCTGAGCAAATTGTTTGGATTTTAATTACTTGCCAAGTCAGATTTACCTACTAGAAATCTTTTCTGAGTGTGATTTATTTTTCAGGAGAAATGGGACACCATAGAATAACTTCACTTAATGTTTGACATATACAAGTGTAATGTTCAGTCCATATCAGGAAATGTCTAGTTCACATAGCACATGTCTCCCAGAAGGCATTGTAAAACGTTTTTCTAGCATAATTAGCACAATTGAATAAAATTTAAAAATAATAAAAATAATAAGGATCTGGTTCCACATACACATTCTTCTGTATTAAAGCAGAAGCTGGAATATGTTTTCCAGAGAGCATGGAACTATTTCCCACAGAGGATACTCCACAACAGAAAGCACCAGTAAAACCACATTTTAAAAAACCACACTGTGAAACTCAAGTGTTTTCAGATGAATGTATCAGTTCTTTCACTTATTTCTTGCTTAACTGCGATGACTACTAAAATTCTTTGTAATCACCATTCATATTAGATAATTATTTGAAAAGACAGTCAATCTAAAACAACCTAACAAAGGCTACTGCGAAGAGACCAAAACACAAAACCAAGAAAAATGGAACATACCTGTTTCTGCTGGACTGTTATATTCTAACCATATTTGGTTTATTTACTTGAAGTTGAATGTGAATCACAACATCATTCTCTCTGTAAAGAACTCATCATTATTTCAGGGGCAGGCACAGGTGCATCAAAAGGTCAGCAACATCAGTCAGTATATTGTATGAAATTCCAGCTGAATCCTGAACTTCACCAGATGTCCTCATATTGGAGTTCAGGTATCATCACAGGGCAGAGTCAAGAAAATTGGAGCTACCATTGGCTGTTATGCATGCCAAGAGCAAACAACTCACAACAGCACAAGACCAAAAAGGTTATAAAATAAAAGAACCCCGTGTAAGCAAAACTGCTTGAAGTTGATTCCTGGCATGAAAAGCAGTATCTCAGAAGGTATAATACTTCTGTTCCTGCCAGACATCTGTGATGTGGTCACAAGGCAGCCAGAGCAGGGAGGTAGGTCTGCTTTGATCTTCTCTCTCTTCCCCAAAGAAAAATAATAGCCTTTTCAATGTGAAAAACAACTAAACAATTAGGACAGGGGAGGGCATGGATGAGACACACCAAAACCCAAGAAATTCTGAAACACTACTTTTCCCCTGACATTGCGTGTTTTTAGTCTTGTCTTTTCTCCAGGCATAGAACCAGTGATTATCCTAGTTTTAACAACCTCCACTCAGTTTCCTTTTGTGACTAAGAAATTTTATCACATTCAAGATGTGGCTGTCTACTACTCTCTGCTCCTCCCAGGGTACTCTCTGGACTTCTCTGCCTGACACTGACATCGTGGAGTCTTGAGAATTTTCTCTTGCTGAAAAAAACAATTCTTGCCATGATACATCCAATCCAATTGGTTTAAAAGAAATACAATAGGATTGGCAGTGAGAATAACAAAAGTCCAATACTGTCCACCCAACACCTTCAGTGTTTCTTCCCTCAGCATATGGTTCAAGCTTTGCAATACTTCTTCCTGGGCCAAATCCTCTCCCTCTCTATTATAAAGAGTGGAAAAGAAGAACAGCAAAATTTGCTGGGTTACAGCTTTATTGCCACATCTGCTTTGACTGCAGAGGCATGGTTTGCAAACAACTGCCTGGACCAAAAGCCAGCACAAACATACCATGTTCTGCCTGCAGTTTATGTGCCTTCAGACACAGACACCATTTCAAGAGTTACAGCACTGGCTATATTTTGGCTCCATTGTGCTTTCCAGGAACTGCTGCTACATATGTGTGGG
The DNA here is from genome assembly GCF_008360975.1 of Lichenostomus cassidix. Lineage (NCBI taxonomy): Eukaryota > Metazoa > Chordata > Aves > Passeriformes > Meliphagidae > Lichenostomus > Lichenostomus cassidix. The sequence continues at coordinate 99,613,851 of NC_139482.1, read as the reverse complement.
GATTGCATAAAACTTCAAGCTTAGGGTTTCTATTTCTTCATATTCTTTTTTTTTTTTCTGAAATGAGTAGGAGTTAATGAATTAATTTGCAATTAACTTTGGCCAAAGTCCTCAGCACTTATTTAGGTGTTGAAATATCTCATTAATGAAAGCACAGCAAAATAAAACTTAGCAGCAAAAGGTAAGTCTACAAGTATCTTACTTCTAAGCCCATCTTTCTCTACTACAGCTGTATCTGACTATGTTTTGGCATAAGTTTATCTCCATGTTCCCACACAGCTCAGTGCTCTTTTAGAACAGCTGCATAGCATTTGGTGGGGGGGAATTTTGTGATGCAAAGTATTCCAGTTAACAGCATTCACTCAGTAATTATTTTGCAGCCGTACAATGTCTAATTGGATTCTAGGACTTTAAAAAGGAATAAAGGAAACAATACTCTCACTCAAATCAACAAGTATCCAATTAACCATCTGCTTCAAAAACACAGTCCAGGTTTTAGATAGAAGTAAAGCAACATGTGGAAATACTACTGGATGTTAAAATTCATTATCATCAGTTTTATAGGTCTTCAGAGCCATGAGTCCAGCTCTGGACTCTGCAGATGAGTTGAGGGACTTCAAAAGTGTGGTAGCAGAAAACAAGACTAAGCAAAATCCACATAACCTTTTTTCAGAGCAACATTGTTCAGTGGAACACTATGTCTGGTTTCAGCTTGGACACAACTGTAGTGCAGACCTGGCATGACCTGCACGGAATGGAGCGATGACAGAGTCATTTTTCTACAAACTGTTTTAAACTCACTCTGAGCAACAGAAGCTGAAGACAGACATCGAGTTTTTTTTTTAGCAGGGTGAAAAAAAGTGGCCATTACAATTTGGAAGTTCACTATCACAGCCTCCACTGTCAGGCAGCCAGTTTTGTGCACTAGGATAAAGAGAGCACTCTTCAGCTCTTCTGGAAGCAGGCAAGATTTAGATACTAAGCTACATTAGAAGTGTTATTCAGACTGTCTGCTTCAGCTATACAGTAAAGGAGTTCAGAATTCTTTGCCCTCTTTTTTAGATTTAACTCTCTCTGTGAACTGTATAGGGAACTTGGTCTCTGAAACTTGAATAACATTTAAACAAGATAACTGATGTATCTAGCCCCTAATCTTTCTCTTGCACCAAGTCACATATCTTACAGGGCAATTCTGGTTGTTTAAAGGCCCATTTGAGAGCTGTGGAAATTTCTTGAATGGTAAGCATAATCAACAGTTCCTGAATAGTAAGTATAAAGAATAAAGACAGGACTACTTGATGGCAATGGAAGAGCATTTTGCTCCCAGATCCACAGTGTTCACTGAGGATGGTGGAGGTACTTTTGTCATTGCATGAGGTTTAGCACTCTGTATTTTTCTAGATGACAATAAGAGAGAGAAGTTTATCCAAAAAGTAACTATACTAGCTGAAAATTACCCTGTGGGTTGGAAAGGAAATATGAGTATCCTACTAGAAAAAAAAAAACCTGTTTCCTGCTTCTTGAAGCATAGCTCCCACTTTGAACAAATTCTTTTTGAGGAAGTGAAAAAGTTCTCTAGCAAAGGAGCTGTTGAGAAGTTTCTCCTCCCTGAAGAAAACAATTCTTGCCATGGTACTTCCAATCCAATTAGCTGGGTGTAAGAAAGAAAGAAGTTTTATAGGCACACCATTCATATGAAAATGATGCATCTAAAAATCTCCAAAACTGATGAGGTGTTCTCACACCTTAAATTCTGACTATAAGACAGAAAACATTCTGCCAAGGACTAAATTAACTGTATTTATATAAACATTTGTTAGTCATTGTTGGTTTGGACTGAGATCCAACACAACAGGCTGGATTTAAAACACATGAAAATGAAGAGGTCAAACAAGTACAAGTCAAATATGTACTTAGCACATGGCAGTGACATACCCAAGTCACTGTGTCCACAAAGGACGCATTGAGAAAATCTTGGGAGGCTCTCCTTTTTCTGAAGGAGGCATTTCACATCATCCAGCCATCTAAGAGAGGGGAAAAAGAAGACAGATGACACCTAAATAGTGTTTAAAGGTTCACACGTTGCTGCATTCCATGTCAGTTAAAATCACCACCCCTAAATGTGAATATTCTCCTGATAGTTCTCTTTCTTTTCCAGGAGACCTTATTGTTATCTCTTCTTCTGCTTTCGGAGTACGCTGACAAAATGCTCATATTAAATGTTTGTTCTTTTGATTAGTTACAAAGTTAAGTGGCCAATGAGAGCTGATAAATAAAGAGAGAACAAGTTCAATCTCACAAGAAATTGTTATTCGACCTATTCCTCTTTCCCCCTCCTCCTTCTCCCACCCTTTATCGGGAGAAATAAGAGATGTTGTGAAGCATCATAAAAATCTGAAAACATTTCCCTCATCATAGAAGAGTCCATTGCTAAAGGGCATACCTGGTGTAAGAGGTGCCACCAAGGGCCAGTCTGCTCTGGATACAACTATTAGTTGTTTCAGGATCAGGGAAGATCTCAGCATTCTTTTGGCCTAAGAAATCACAATTCTTTCTGTGGAACAAAGTTTCCAAATATATAAAAATCTGCTGTTTTTCTGCTATGCATGCCCAAGGATCACGATGCTTGGCGTACCTACACACTAAGAAATGTCACATAGCTGCTCATCAGAAGCAACAGTTATGCTTTACTTTCACTCTGTCTGACCACACCCAATAGGAAAGTGAAAAGGCAAAAAAGGGAAGCAGACAAGAGGTAGTGAACATCTTGCCTTACCTTTTGTTTTTTCTTCTTCAGCAAACGAAATTGATGGTTAGTATAACCTTTTAATATGCAGAGTTTTATTCACTGTCTCAAGGCAAACTTCCAGAATTAAGCACAGAGCATAACTAAGAGCTCAAAACACTGATCAAACTACGTGCCAAAGTACTTTTCTCCATTGCTTTCTTGTCTGCTGTAAAAGCACTTCTAGAAACCAAGCAGTGATGCCATTCATTGCATTAATACTGATGGTTTCCTTAAACTTGAGGTAAGCAGCCAGCCAAACAGAAAAAAATGAGCCTTCCACCAAGGAGAGGAATGAGCACTGTACTTGGTACAGCTACACAGCTGTTGTTCTAGTTTTAACAAGCAAACATTAAGCATCTGGCATTGTTAAAAAACTAAAGCATGTAAAGAGGCAGATAGACCAACAGACCATTTGGAACTAGCTTACTAAATGCACCTACTGGATTTTATTGCAGTTTCTTTTCTATTTTCCAGCAGGACAGCCCCACAGCAATCTCTACCTGGATTTCATGTCTCTCTTTGGACATGTAATGGGGCAGACAAGAGTCTGATGTCTGGCAGACCTGTTCCTTTTCAGAAAGCATATACTGGCACAGAAAGGCAAGTTGAGTGGATTCAAGGTCCTGCCCCCATTAGCTCAAATTGCTGCGACAGATCCAGGTAGCAACATCTCTTGCACCAGTACAGTCACTTTCTCTCAGTACATACAGCAGGAGCCTGATTCCCTTCCTGTACTAAAGCATGTCATACAAAGAGAGATACAAAATGGTTTATGAGTAGCTGAGAACTCTTAAGTAAGCTTGCAGGAAAGGTGACCCTAGGCCAGTAGGTGCACAAGGAAGATTGGTAGATTGGTACAAAGGAGGAGTTTTGCTGTATGGAGGGGCAAGGAGAATGTCGGAAACTCTCTAGCCCAGTGAGCTGCAGACTTTTGTGTATCCACAGGAATATCATTCTAACAGCTTGTTCTGGAATACTTACAAGTAAAACAAGACCTAGGAACTGGCTATCCTTTCTGTAGTAAGAAAGATATGTTTTTTGAGTAAACATTGGGGAAAAAATAAGACAAGAAAAGAAGAGATTGTTGTTACTAAGTAGAGACAGTATGTAGCATATATGGTCTACCTACAGTACATGTAAAAGAATAGCACCTTAGTAATAATGATCATTGAAAATTCAACTATTAATCTAGCTCCTAAATAATTAGCAAATTCAAAATACTTCCCATGATTCCTTCTTAAAATGCCTTTCAAACGTTTTAGGCATTTCAGAGCCCTCACTAGGAAGCTTAGACATTAAATAGCAAAATGTGAATTTCCAGAGCTCTGGAATATGAAGTATCAGTTTTTTGCCTCACAAATATTTTTAAGGAGTGGCCTTCAAGGTAAAGTGATGATACTTTGTCTTTCCAGTCAAGTTTTGCGAGTTTTGAGTTTCAAGTCTAAATAAAGTCAAGGGCTTTATTTTACTTATTTTTTTTTATCTTTGACTAGGAAAAAAAAAAATTAGCAGAGTGATAGAGACATAGCCATCTCTAAAGTGGAATCTTCACAAATCAAGATAATCCTGGTGCTTTAGAGGGAAAAATTTGTGTAAATGACACCAAAGAGGCTTGAAGGAGCAAGTCTGAATTTGTTCCAAGAAATCCTTTGGCTTCAATACACAGAAACACCAGCACCAGAGTTTAGGGATAAAACATAACTCTCTCTACTATAAAGATAATTCCTTTTTATTTCTAGAAAAGGAGTTTTACAAAACCAGTAAAAATAATTTTCCTTTGAATTGTCCAACAGAAGATTCAGACCATGCTCAGAAATGCTCAGAAACAGACAATCAAAGCAGATGAACTTCTATCATTACATCCTTCTCAGAGAAAATATTTGGACTACTACCAAATTCTTACCTAGACCACAGAAGCAGGACAGAAAATGAACATGTCTGTGTTTTATCCTCCTTTTCCTTGCTTAAAAGGGTTTTGATTAGTTGTCACAAGGAATAAGTGCTAGCTCTCATTTCCTGGGGAAAAGTATGCCCTTTGTCCCATGTGGGCAGAGACTAACAGCTGTGATCTACCTATTCATTTCTGCAGGTGACATCATTCTAAAAGGGTTGATTCTTCCAATAGAGAAAACCATAAGTGACTGACTGTTTGGAGCAAGAGTCTCCTTATTTCATAGCCAGACACATTTCTAATCAAAGCTATCTTTTTTGTGAAAAAGAAAATAAAGTATTCTGGAAATTAGTAAATTTCATTTTAATTTCACTTCTGATTTCATTTTAAAATGCATTGGCATTTTCAAACCTTCTTTGTTGTCATTTCATTATTACTATTTGCCTGCATCATCATCTTGTATTTACTACCATGTGAAAACAGTTTACTTCATAAACCACAAAAGCCCTTTGATATTCCTTTCAGTGTAGCATTAATAATGTAACATGATGTCCTGGGCATTATCCTACATAGTTTATCAACAGCACATTAACCACTCAGTACTTTCTGCACAGTGTTGCTATCTCATATACCATCAGTTCCTGCCTAGATCATATCTATTTTGACTGGGGAAAAAAAGGAGCATCTTGCCACTACCTGATGGTCATTAACTGTGGTCTCATCCCAGAGACATCAGAATATGATTCTTGAGACATCATAGACAGTCATTCCCACACAGCATCTGAAAATGAAATTTCAGATTTACAGGAAAGGCTGCAACTCTTCAGCAGACTCATATGCAGAGTTCTTGTTGCAACATCTTTTTTCTGACCTTGCAAAATCCATTGTTCTCAGAATCACAAAATGGTTTCACTTGAGAGGTACCTCTGGGGTTGTCTTGTCCATCCCACTCTGATCAAGTAGGGCTAATCGACTCACTTGTATTCAGCAAGAAGCATATGAATAACAAACAAGAAAATCCTGCTACAACTCACCAGTTTTTTAACCAGTCTGACAAAGAAGAGAGGTAGGCAGTGGCAACACACATCCTGGCTTGCCTCACTGCATGCTGCAAGGGGCTGTTTATCATCTGCCTACCAACCATACTCCATCTTCAATCATCAAACTTCCAACTGCCGGGACTGTGACTCCACCAACCTTCATATTCGTTTTACTCAAATAGGTCCTTTTGTTTTCTTCCAGCTTACCCCTCATAGTTTTCATACCTGTAACATAGACACTTTGATTTTATCCTCAAATTCATCCATTCTTCTTTGCTGTAGCAAACCCAGAAGATTTGGCAAAACCAAATCAACCATTATAGCTTTGGCTTAATCTTCACTTTTGTATACCCCATGTTTCACTGCTTTGTTTCAGCAGTTCATGTCTTGAATGTACATTACTTGCACATGAGATCTCAGGAGATTTATTTCATTTGATAATAAGCTTACCATCAGCTGAGCTTGCCCAGCCTAACCACTGCACACGACCTGCATTAGACAGAAATGTTTGCGAATGTTTGCTTATGTTAAAAGGTGATTCGAGCACTTGAAACTACAGCTTCTTTAAAACAGTTATGAGAGCAAGTTCACAGTCTAATAACTAAAAGCCTTGTGCAAGAGAAATCTCACCTACAGTAATTTACAGTTTTCACAGCATCAACCATTTTTAAGATATTCATATCACTGTTTGGGCTCAGAAAAAAACCATGAATTTTCTAAAGTTCTCAGGTTGGATAATATCAGAAATTCTAAAATACCCTCTTTAGCTTGTTTTTTAATGGAAATTCAAATAAAATAACAAAAGTATACAAAAGTTAACTCTTAGGAATATGAGACAACTGAAAGCAAGAAAATTGTGCTAATACTGTTTATGTTAAATCCAAGACACAGAAATGCATCTATAGCTGTCCTTCATATAAAGTGTGAGGAAAAAAGGTATTTTGGCCAAAGTAAGTGAAAACTGAGCATCATGGTCAGATTTCAATGGTAGTCAACAGAGAGTTCAAGAAACATCTGGGCGAAGCTCTCAGGCACATGGTGTGATTCTGGGGCTGTCCTGTGCAGGGCTGGGAGTAGTGGGTCTCTTCCAACTCAGCATATTCTATGGCTCTGATTCTAAAGAAGTAATTTTGTAAAACACAGACATCTAAAGCATGGGGTCTGAGGTTGGGACATTGTTGTCCAAATATTTCTTGAATTCTGTCAGGCTTGGCGCTGTGACCACTTCCCTGGGAGCCTCCTCCCATGCCCAACCACCCGCTGGGTGAAGAACCTTTCCCCAATATCCAACCTAAATCTCTCTTGAGACAACTTCAGGCCATTCTCTTGGGACCTGTCACTGGTCACTGCAGAGAAGAGATCAGTGTCTGTCTTCCTGCTTCCCCTCCAGAGGAAGTTGCAGACTGTGATGAGGTCTCCCCTCAATCTCCCCTTTTCCAGGCTGAACAGACCAAGTGACCTCAGCCACTCCTCATACAGCTTCCCCTCAAGGCCCTTCACCATCCCCATGGCTCTCCTTTTCCCACATTCCCTAAGAGTTTACTATCTTTCTTATGTTGCAGTGCCCAAAGCTGCCCCCAGCACTTGAGGTGAGGCTGCCCCAGCCCAGAGCAGAGCAGGACAATCTCCTGCCTTGCCCGGCTGGCAATGCTGTGCCTGATGCTCCCCAGGACACGCCTGGCCCTCCTGGCTGCCAGAGCACTGCTGACTCATGTTCAACTTGCCATACTTCCTAATGAATAAAACATTTCGAGGTTAAGTCACAACTTAGGAAATGAGACACAATAAAGTTTAAACAAAAAGCTGATGAAATACCACTAATTTCAAATATTTAGGCTTCTTTTAAAATCAGAGATTTTCAGGCTTAGTTTGAAGGTATTTTAATAAGAAGTGTTATCTGAAGTTGTAGATGCTTAACACTCCCAAAAGCAATTTATAAGTTTGTAATTGTATATCATGGGCTTAAAAGCTTGTATGAGAACTAAAAAGAGAACTCTCTTACACTATTTTTTATAGCTTCCCAGGCTGGGCAAGGAGATCTTTTTGGGGGAAAATCAGCCATTTAAAGTTATAAACATGTTGTGTTGTTGACTGGGCTTCAATTGCGTTTCTTAAATAGATTCCCATAGTACAGTTGCATTGAAAGAACCAGGTAACAAAAATATCAGATGTCACAGATGAGTACATGAACTTTTATTTTTGCACAAAAAGATCACAGCTGCTAAGCATTAATACCACAGATGGAGATTTTCATTATATCGCTCTTCTCACAAAGGATGAACACATTCCATGTTTATACAACTGTACAGAGAGAAATAGATTATTGGTTTTGCTTGTTGCCAGAGAATCTGAAACTTCTACAGTGGATAATTATAATCACATAAATAGCTGTCCCATCTAACATATTTTCATTATGCCATTGAAGACAGAACTGATCAGCACCAGGGAGAATTCAATCTTAGAGGAAGAATCAAACTCCACCATTTCAAATTTTGACACAAGTAAATAACATACCTTGAAAACTGCATATGAAACCTGCATATGAAAGTTGTGTCCCTTTCAAATCCAAGTGATTATGTTTTAAATGGCTGACTTAAGTTGAAGGCAAGCAGGCAGATAGGCAAGTCCTAACCACAGCAGCTAGATTTGTGTTCATACTTCCTCCCATTTATCAAGATCACTCTCAATTATTTTTGAAAGGTCATGGCAACTTGCAGAATGTTCCTGAGGGCTGACAGAAAGCAACAATCACTGCTCCCTTCAAGAAAGGCAAGCAACAGGATGAGAGGAGCCACAGGCTAGCCAGCCACACCTCAGTGCCCAGAAAGGCGATAGAGCAAGTAATCCTATAAATAATTTTGAAATATGTTCTGAACAAGAAGGAAATTGAGACAAATCATCATGGATTTAAAGACTACTCAGCCTTTGGTGAGGCTGCATCTGGATTTCTGGGTCCAGTTCTGGGCTTCCTGGTACAAGAGAGAGATGGAAGTCAGTCCAGAAAAGGGTCATGAAGGTGGGTAAAGGACATGGAGGATCTGACATACAAGAAGAGACCCAAGATTGTTTAGCCTGGAGAACAGGGGTAAGTGGTAAGACTCAGGGGTAATCCCATCAATACATGTAAATATCTGATGGGAGAAAATAAAGAAGACAGAGCCAGACTCTTCTCTGTGGGGCACAATAACAGGACAAGAGGCAATGGGCACAAATGGAAATCCACATTTAAGCTTAAATATAACAGAACCTTTTTTAGTGCAAAGTTGGTTGGTGACTGAAATAAGTTACCTAGAGAGGTTGTGGAGCCCTCATTCTTCAATATAATCAAAACCAAACAGGAGAAAGTCCCCAGCAACCTACTCTAATTGATCCATTAGTGTTGAACTAGATGTTTTTCTTCTATCCCCAGTGATTCTTCTTTACAAGGAAAAAGTTGGAAAAAAATTTATTATTTCTAGGTACCCTTTCTGGTCATAGTAATGAAGCACTAAAATTGTGTGCATAGCTGTCAACTCTGTCTTCTCTATATATCTTATATTATAAGGTCTGCTTTCCACATTTGTTTAGTAACAGAGAGCTGTGCACATTATTGCTTGGCTCAGAATTACAAAGTCATGAGTGGAAAACAGGAGAACTCAAGTAAAAGAAAAAATATGAAGGCCAGTGAAAACATTTCCCTCCCCAGTATCACCAGTGCATGGCCATGGCTCCCACTCAGCTCAAAGAAAAGGTCACAGAGGGAAAGATCTCTAAATTTTACTAGAAAGTATAGACCTCAACCTGAACGCCTGATTGCACAAAACAAGGATCTAGCTGTGCCCCTTTTTCTGGAATACAATGTATTCCAGGTCTACAAGGGCACAAAAGTGAAGCTCTGGAATAGACCATCCTACCCTGGGAGTGTCTCTAACCATTTTATTCTTCTCCACTTAGCAGTTGCTTTTCATAAACCATTAAAACCTCGTGTCATTTCACCTTTTCTCTAATACATACCACTCAAAGGAAACAAATTTCTCATTATTTCTCTTCCAACATTACAGAAGCACAGGACTGAACTAAATAAAACAGATTCCCACCACCCATGTGCAGTGGTTGTTTCCTTCACAAATTTCTCCATACCCTACTGTTTCAGGGGACAAAAGGGGTAGAGCATCCTCCTCCTCAGAAGTGATGGCATAATGTAAAACAAATGGAATGGAATGATTGGGTTTTGGTACCATCTATTGACTGCAGACAAATTAATTCACAACACATCATCTTACGCAGCCACTAAGAAAAGTAATTTACTGCCAGGACAGTGTCTCTGAAAGCCTCTGACACTTCTCTCAACTCTAGTCATCACAGCCTGGATTTATTAACTTGCAAGAGATGGTTTAAAACTCAACTCTGCTGGTACTTAAGAAATGGGAGGCTGAGTAGCATAAGAACAATAGGACTCTCATTTATGTGATTTAATTAAACTCAATGGATGCTCCTGATTAGAATATGTGTGGGCAGTGGTTTCTTCCCTATTTAAAATGTTATTAGAGGGAATCCAGTAAGTGTTTTTCATTATTGTTAAGTGCAATCAGAGAAATTGTTTTCTACCAATTAAATGTTGCTAAATAAATAGTTAAAAGCAGTGGCAGTGTAATGCTTTGCAGCTGTTGGATTTCTTCTCAGAACTTCAGAGAAGACATTTTCTTCTATGCAAACATATAAAAGAAGAGAAATTTGAGGAAAGCACCTTAAAAGCCAGAATGGTACAGGTATTCATTGTCAAGATAATACTAATAAGGTAATAACAACAACAGTTTATGTAGTGGAAAGCAGGATAAATTGCCTTGCATTTTTGCCCTGCACATAGCCTGAGTTGCTCCATGGCAGCCTGTGAAAGCCCCAGTGAAGGGGGCTTCTGTGCCCATATGCAAATGTATGAGGACTATGTAATGCAAGAACATCTCAGTTCAACATCTTCTTAAAATGGAAGCCTGAAACACAGACCTATACATTAAATTATCACCACTTGTCCCATGCAAAAAATCCAGAAGAACTGGGGTTAGGTAACCTTCTTCCATGGATCACTTCTCACACTAAGCCTTATGCAGTTCTGCAACTTTGGGAACAGCTGGGGAAAGACCCACTGAGAGCTATTTTGCAGGCACTATTCCCAAAGCAAAGGGCTGCCCCTGCTTAGAAGGACCTAAACTGCAGAGGTGAATTTAGGATGACAAAACCACACTTGTATAAAAAAGGAAGGTTACGACTTCTAAGTACACAGCAGAGGAAAGAGGTAGAAAGTGATCTTCCTAAAGTCACCAGTAGCTATGAAAGTGTTTGTGATAGGCGGCGTGTGCTGTAGTGAAACAAGCACATTTAGGGCACTTCCATTCCTAATTAGGCATCATTGTGCTTATACAAAATTTTAAAAATAATTCAGCTTAGAGGTAAGTCTTGTTGCTGTCTTAAAGCCCTCAGAAAGCCTTTAAAACAAGCAGCACTCAGAGCATAAACAGGATGTGGACTTTGCTCTTGACACATGCCCACCCCATTCCACCAGCAGAACATCTGTGAAGCATTTCAGATGTGAATGTTACGTTGTTCTACACCTAAAATGAGAGGTGAGGGAAACAAGAGAATAGACTCTGAGTTGCAACTCTGCCTTTTTTCCTTTTCCAAAATCCCTTTTGTTTTATTACCCCTGTATGCCTTGCCTGGCAACCCCAAAGCACATTTGTTTCCCACTAATAACTTGCGATTATTATTTTCTCCTTGTTTCCCTCACAGTTTGGTGTGGTTTCTTGCATAAGCATGGCATTCCAAGCACAGAGTTATATTTAACACTCCTCTCATTTCATTGTTTGTATGTCAAGTCTAACAATGCAAAACCACATTAATCACAGACATATTTGCTATTTAAAGGCATTTTCAGTCAAGGCTTGCAAGATGGAGTCACGACTGTCTCCTCAAAAATATAAGAATGTGTAATCTTTGCCAGGCAACATGGAACTTTGATATTCCTCAAGTCATCTGAGTTACTGAAAAAAAGTGAGCTCACCTTATCTAAAACGGTCTCAAACCCCCCTTTTTTCATCTATAAATAAAGTGGGGCCCTTTCTGGCACCCTGTGCTTTCATGAGTTAAGGAAACGAGTAGTCTCAAGGATTACTCTCAGAGGACATAACCTCATAGATTGTTGTCTACAGAAATTTCAACACTGAGGTAAAAGTAAGAATCTGCTCAGAGTCTCATAAAGCATCAGGAAATGAAATACAGGGGAAAACAAAAAGGGAGCAGCAGATGCAAATACACCTACACAGTTATCAGAAGACAGAAGAAAGGGTTACTCATAAATTGTGCAGATGACATTGCAGCCCAGACAGGAAACTCAGTTGTGCTTGTAGGCCTATGAAAGACTGGGCATCAGTGCTCTCACCTGTCAATTTCAGCTCACAAACTGGCACTGAAAAGTTACTAATGTGGGAGCTGTCACTGAGAAATGATGGGCTGAGTACCAAGCAACTCAACAACCAAAAAAAACTGAATCCATGATGCAACATCTCTTTTGATTCTCACTCTAGGTCTTTATTTTGGTCCTGACTGAGAAATTGTTGCACTTTTAGGAGTCAGCAACCCACAGAACAGCTCACCTGAGCGGGTGTGGGTCTGTGTGATGCTGCTCAGATTCCTTGACTGCAAGACAAACTCATTCAGCTGACAGCAAGAGAGAGCCCTGCAGGTAGCTCCCACATGGTACCAGCAATTACACTACCTGGGAGGTCTTGCCTTATCTGAAACTGCGGTAAGAAGTTCTCATGATAACATCCCGTAGGAATACAGCTGTTTTCTTGCAAGGAAATTATGTATTACCTTGAAGGACCAAAAGAGAGAGGTTCCCTCCACAGACAGGGTTGGGTCTGCTCTGTGCAACGCACCAGGGGAAAAGGCATCTGGACTCCAACTGATCCTGCACAAATATAGAGTACCCAGTATCTGAAAGGATGTAAGATTTATTTGCTATCTATATTCATGTCCTTATTCTGTCTCATTAAATAAGTTATTAAGACATTTTTTGTTGAGACTTTCTTACTGAGAACCAGAAAGAAACCTGCACTCTCTTTCACCTCAGTGCCCCCAGACTCCCCAAGCCCATGGAGAACAGACTTGGAGGACTGTAGGTCCAACCAACAGGTGAATACATGAATTTACAGCTTCAAAGGGGAACATTCACTCTATATGTATGCTCTTAATACCTTTTGAGACATGAAATATGGTCCTTAAGCCCCAGTTTGCAATTTGTGCAAGACCTCTGTGACAATTCCTGGATTTTGACATAACAGCTAAGCCAGAATAGAGGTTAGTGAGATTCGATGAGAACCAATGTGAAGGCAGCACCAGGAACAACAGGCAAATGGGTCATTAGTAGAAGAGAGATGGGTGCATAGATATCAAGAGAAGGTTGTATCCCTTGAAAAGAAAAATCTGCTTTGGGAAGAGAGGTATGACAATAGAATCAGTGTTGATTATGCCGAAATATTGAATTCCTATTACTATGAAGAACTTCCTTTCTGGAGAGAGCTAGTTTTCAGGAACTCAGAGCACAAGTACATGTCATAAAGTTAATCAATACAGTTTAAGAATTTAAGAATCTGACTGAACTCCCGAATGTAAAACAAGCTCTATTCATAATGCTCTTGAGCCCATGTGCATTTTAGTTGGGCTTCATTTGAACAGTGCTAAAAAAAATCAGTGTTTTAAGTACAATGAATACCGTTATGAAGCAGGGAATAATATGAAAACTACATTACAGTAGGTTACTCATAGTGCATCAGCTTATTCTTGGTAGGACTATAGAACCACTAAACTGGATCAGATCCACAGCCAGCTCCAAAACTGCCCTCCAGATATGACCAGGAGCAGACATTTGAGAGGAGGCAATAATAAACTCCACAGGACACAATACTGTAAGACCATCCTCCAAAACATATTTCTTTCTGACTCTATACCATTACCTAGAGCCTGGCTGACACTCTTGACTTATTGCTACTGTTAGAGACACTGTTAGTCTACAGTGACAGGAGATGCCACACAAAGCATGTCCAGAATGGCTGCCCCCATGGAACAGTTCCTTGGGTTAAGAGCAGGACAACAGAGAGGTTGCCATGAGCAAGTAAGCTGTCAACTTCAACCCAGTGCCCTGAGCACAACTCATTTAGCACTTTCCATTTTACAGCAAGAATTGCTCATCCGAGGCCAAACCACACAGTCTAAAACACTACCATGCTAAGCATTGTTTCACAGTGTGACATCTGAACCTCTCTTCCAAGATATTTCTCTCTCAATGTCCCATGACCAAGGATTTCTCCACAGAAGCCTTCTTCATGGGGTCAGAAAAATATTAAACTTTTTGCGGACACGACTTTCTTCTCCTTTCATACATCTGATTTTTTTTTTTCTTTTCAAATTAAGAGAGAGACTAAAAAAGAAATCCTGGCTTTAATCCTATTGGACCTAGGTTGCTGACCTATACATGGTTTTTCCGGTCATGCTTCTAGCTCAACTGAACTTTTTTCAGCAGGTGAGTATGTTGAAATGGTTACTTTATCCCAAATTCAATTATACTGGCTAATTGAGTGTACCAGCTTTCATTAATTGTTCCTTTTCTGTGGTGGATTCACAGACTCCTGTTAAGTTATTACTGTAAATGTTTTTTGTGGTATTAGCCAATGTATAATAGCTACAAGTCTCTTTTTATAGGCACAAAATATCTGCATATTGCAAACATTAATGAGTGAAATGGGTTCAGTGGGATAGAAAAGGGGAAAGGAAATGGGATAGAAAATGACTGATACTTTTCTTTCTTTAAGAAGAGGTTAAGCCAAGACAAGTAATTGTTCCCTGCTTGTCTTACAAACTATGCTACAAAGATGTATACACTGATAAAATATCATTTATTCTAGTCCTATTCAAAATCACACCACATTATGAACAATTATGAATAAAATATTTTTTTTATTCTTATATTCTTATATTCAAATAGCTTACATTAAAATACCAAATAGAACAGGAATAATCTTGCAAAAGCAAAATTAATCCACTGTATGAACACAAACATTTACATACTTCCAAGTGAAAGATTTAATGTGAGTGGAGTAAGGAAGGGCAAAGGGCAATATTAAGAATGGGAAGCAATATAATTGCATTCTATTTCTAGATCTGCTGCTGATTTCTAGGATGTCTTTGGATAAGTTAGTTAAAAGGCAGAGCTTTTTAGCTGAAATAGCAACCCCTCTCCTTCTCCTTGCTACCCTGTCTTCTACTTATCTGGGACCATATTCATCTTTGGAGCAGTCTGACTTTTCCACTGCCTGGCACCTCTAGAACTCAATGAGATCTGAAAGAAATTACAACCTATTTTGATGAAAAAGTAAGAATCAGATTTACACCTCATTTCCCTAATAC
This sequence comes from Lichenostomus cassidix, assembly GCF_008360975.1. NCBI lineage: Eukaryota > Metazoa > Chordata > Aves > Passeriformes > Meliphagidae > Lichenostomus > Lichenostomus cassidix. Next base: position 99,598,691 of record NC_139482.1, on the reverse strand, counting down.
AGATTTGAAACAACTGTCAAGCTCCTCATTCTCAAGATGTGACATACCATTATGTGCCCCACAGAGCACAATGAAGAGTGAGAATAACAGATCTTGGTAAGCTGTTCTGCCAGAAGAAATGCACACTAGTTAGCACTGCAAACACAGTTTTAAAAGTAGTTTTTTAAAATAGTCTTTACATATTAAAGTACTTTAAAGTTCTGGAGCTGTAAAGATATATGGATTTTTGCTGCAATGCACACTGTCCACTCTTATTTTCTTTGCATGAAAACACAGAAAAAAGGCCTGTTTATTTATAATCTTCCTCCAGCCAGGCCTTGAAAATTAATTTCACTCTCCATCTGATGGAAAGAGGACAGAAAGGACACTCACATGCAATCAACAGGTGAATTTTTGCATTTACAGGCACTTCACTACCACTGCCATCAGCTTCCCCTCAGCTCTGTATGCAGTAGTTTTGATTCCCACAGGCAATTCTTGCACCTTTAGCTCAGATACACATTCTCTGGTTTATGTCAGACCATCAGGGTGACAGGGAAAGTTCCCTCACCCATTTCACATTCTATGCAAACACAAACATAGCATTAACAATATGGTAAAGCAACTTTTCTTTCCTTACATACTCCTTCCTGTTGACTCTGTTAGGTTATTCTCCTGATCACCTCTCTTCTCCTCATTAAGTCCCTCAGAGTCTTCCATTCACATCAAGCTCAGCCACTTGAAAAGTCATCATTAAAACTGTGGTAAAAAGCTTATTTATATTTTTCTGAGAAGTCACCCAAGGCAGGTAGTTTATATTCAAAATAATTGCTATATTGAACAGCTTGTAGATAAAAAGAGTTTTTGTACCCAACTATGCTATAAGTTTAAAATAGTAGTTTGAGACAATCAGGTGTGTGATATTATTTTTATTCAAACAATGAAGTTTGAATAATTTTTTTGAATATGCCTTTTAGACAATTGTTATATATTCTGAAATATTCAGCACTCAGATCAGAACACCTGGTTTCCTAATACATGCATAAATACAAAATGCACTTGCTGCTGTTGCTTCAAAGTAATAAAATGGTTTATAGGAACAGTGCAGAGCAAATGAAACCTTTTTTTATAAAACTTCTATTTCATTGATGTACCTAAGAACTGCACTTAAGGAATATTGCTTATTCTGTAATAAAAACTGTGTTTAGTCTTAAAAAAGTAAACAACAGAAAAAAAATTACCATAAAGTAAGCAATTTGTTCAAGTAGAAGGTAGATTATAAAGGTCTAACTAACCAGGAGAGAAATAATTTGCAACCTCTGCATTCTCTTCAAAGTTGCAGTGCTCTGAATGGCAGCTATACTTAAATGCTTGCAGCTTTTGGTGTTTAAAATAATCATTAACACAAAAAAAAAATTACCAGGTCAGTTTTAGATATTAAAAAAAAATCAGTTCTAAAAATTTATGGTTTTATTACAAGAAAAAAATCAAGGAATGTTGCAAATTACTCAAATCAAAACTCTTTAAACTTCATCTAATTCATCAGTCAAATGAAATTGTATTATTTGCCCAGTTTGTCAATATAAGTTCAGTAACAGAAGTCAAATGTAAATTTTTAAATTTCTATTTTTAAGACTTCTAAAGAACATGCTGTCCTTAAATATTGTGGCAAACTAAAAAGCTACTCAGAGTGCTTTTGGAGGACCAGCTACTCACTGCTTTTATGCAAAGAGCATTGCCTTGACATTCCTGTAAAGCTCACACCAAAAAAATCTGTCAAAATAAATACAAAAATTCAACAGGTGATTTTTTCAATGTCTTTCATCATGCTTTACTAGTAAATGTGAAGTGTCATCAAATACCAGTGGTGGCTTATTGATACATGATAATGTTGTATTAATCTACTCCTGGCATTTAGGAAATAACATTTTAGAGATACATTGGTAGATGGTGCTACCTACGGACAAAGCAGTCGAAATTAATCAGGAAACCATTTAGTCTATTACCAAAAGAGTTAAAATGCTCTGATGGCTCCCAGGTACTCTAAAATCTGTGGTGTTCATTTGCCATACGGAGTTATACCATTGTAAAAAGAGCTTATGGGGACAGTGCACACACTTGTGTGAAGCTGTCTGATGGACTGGAATGCTTTCCATTATCCCCTGAGTAGTTGCTAAGTGCTTGCTTCCATAGCAAACCTATTCAGCCTTCATCCAGTGCCAATGCATTTTACACCCTGGGGACTCACAGCATTGCACATTCCTTTGCTTCCTCAGGTGAAAACACTGAAAAAGCACTGGAAAAAAGAGTTGTTTGACCTTTCAAACTTTTCAGCCTGCAAAAGAGCCAAGCTCCTAAGACCTACTCTTGCTCTTACTGAGCACAGTAAAGGAAAAGAGCATCACAACAATTATACTATATCTGTCTGTCATGCTGAAACTCATTTTCTCTACCACCTTGGCAATCACAGAGTGATAAACACTGGTTTTGTGAGTCCTGCAAATTCAAACTAGAAAGGATAGTGGCCTTACAGCAAACATTAGTTGCATTCAAAGAGTCGTAGTCAATGATTCGCTGTTCCAGTAGAGACCAGAGACAAGTGGCGTCCTTCAAGAGTCCCTGCTGGGACCAGTAACAATGATTGTCAAGAACATGGACAGCAGAATTGAGTGCATCCTCCACCAGTTTGCAAGACACCACCAAGCTGGGTGGTGAAGGGAAGTGGTGCAGTGGCAAGGGATATAATCCAGATGATCCTAAAACAAGCCTGAGGAGTGGGCCCATGGGAACCTCAAGAAGGTCAACAGGGTCGAGTGCAAGGTTCTGCACCTGGGTCAGGGAATTCCAAACATGGATTCAGGCTGGGAGGGGAAGGGATTGAGAATAGCCGTGAGGAGAAAAGCTTGGGGTACTGGTGGATGAAAAACTGAATATGACTTGGCAGTGTGTGCTCACAGTGCAGAAAGCCAACCATGTCCCGGGCTGCATCCAAACCAGCATGGCCAGCAGGGCGAGGGTGGTGATTCTGTCCCTCTACGCTGCTCGGGTGTGACTCCACCTGGAGTGCTACATCCAGCTCTGGGGCCCAGCAGAACAAAGCCATGGACCTGTGGCTTTGGACCACGGACAAAGCCATGGACCAGCAGCAGCCACCAAGCTGATCAGAGGGCTGAAGCACCTCTCCTGTGCAGACAGGTTGAGAGAGCTGGCGTGTTCATCCTGAGGAAGAGAAGGCTCCAGGGAGACCTTACAGCAGCCTTCCAGTGTCTAAAGGGAGCCTACAAGAAAAAGAGAAAGAGAAAGAACTTCTGCACAGATAGGTAATAATAGACCCAAGGGTAATGGCTTTAAACTGAAAAAGGGTAGATTTAGATTAGATGCAAGGAAGAAATTTTTCACTATGAGAGTGGTGAAGCACTAGAATAGGCTGGCCAGGGAAGTTGTCAATGTTCCATCCCTGAAAGTGTTTAAGACCAGGTTGGATGGGGCCCTGAGCAACCTGGTCTAGTGGAAGGTGTCCCAGCCCATGGCAGGGGGAGTTTGGAAATCTATGATATTTAATGTTTTTCTCAACCCAAATCATTCTACAATAGTTTACAAGCTGACAAGAGTGATCTTTCTCCAACATTTCCTGTATTTCCAGCTAATGCTGCCCTAAATCCTCCAAGAGTATTTTTTTCCCTGAGCATCACACAATGGGCCAGATATTCAGGAATGAAAATGTATATGTCTCTGATTTAAATCAGTCATAGATCTTACCCGCTGAGCAGAAAAACCTTGTGGCTAATCTATTCCTTTCCAGACTATGGGCCACAGAAAAAAAACACAACCAAAGAAAAAAGTATATTGGTCAATTCCTAATGGGAGGGGAGAGACTATTTTTTCCTTCTGCTGCATGTACAAGGTAAAATGCTTGCTCTAAATGCAAGTATTTTGGCTCTTTGACATCATTTACAACTGGAACATAAATGTGACCAGAACAAGGATAGTTAATAGCTTTCTTTCTTGCTATTAAAACCACCAGAGTATATTTTGAGTACACAGCTGAAATTAACAGAAACAGGGGAGAATAAAGTAATCTGAGGTGCAGTTTTCCTGACAACTACCTTTTTGCCGTTCTTCTCTTTGCCAGCCCAAGACAAATACAAGTAGTCAAGAAAGTAAACTTTGTTTCTATATCAACACACACAGAACACTTTTAATACTTTAGGCATTATTGATAGGGAAAGAAGAAAACAATTTTTTAAAAAAGAATATTGTACTCTATTAATTAATTCCAGAACTAGTCAACAATGATTTGTAGAGATTTTAATATAAACATATTTTCACTTGGTTTACATTAGATATTCTGCTCAATATCTAAACGTAGATATCTTCAAATACCATAATAACATGTACCATAAATGCAGTAAAAATACATTGGCAGATATGATTTTAGTTAGTGAGTAGCATCAGAACTCCACTAGCACAGACTATAGTTCACAGGCAGCAGAGTAGCCCAAGATCTTCTTAAGTCTCTACCTCAGCACGACAAGAATGAGTAAATGAATATCAGAAAATCTTCCACAATTTTGCTACAGTCATTTGTAAGCTGGTCTGTAAGTGTGGTTACCCTAACAAAATAGGGATCATCATCTTAACAGCTTGCAAACTATTTCTTTTAATGAGAAGACTGAAAAGGTAAAGTGCTTTGCTCTGACAAGTACAGCAAGGAAGTGTTCATATTCCAGTCTCATAAAGAAGTTTGGACCAGAAAAAAATGAGGTTGGATTACAGACTGGTGTCTGGTTACAGACACTCCCTAACGGATGGAGGAATTTCCTTCTCTAAGGACTGTGGCATACCAGTTTGGTCATCCAGTAATTGCAACAAATATGGATTTGGAACATATTCCTTTCTCCCCTCCACCCCCCCCCAATTAAACACGTCACTCACTGGTTCTATATGTTCTGCTGCAGAATCTCCTCCCTATTAACTCAGACCTAATGGCACATATGGCACCTGAGTGCTTCCAATAATTCCCAGAGAGCTAACACAAGCTTTATGGAAGGACATCCTGTCCAAGAGAAAACATTATGTCCTTTAAAGCCAAAAACTCCACCTTACTCCTTTCAGTGAATTGTCTCTCTCCTTACTTCAGAATTTTCAGTTCTCCAGAGCATTTTATCTCTTCTCTATTTTATGTCATACAGATACACACATTTCTCTGAATGTGAGAAAGTAATAGTGCCTGAGCAAAAGAGTGAAGCTACCAATCTCACATACATATTTTTTAATAATTGATAGTGAAGTATTTTTCCCCCAGTTCTCTTCCTTCCCTCAATTTATCAGGTTACCTTTAAGCAAACCATTTATGTCACTACCTCCAACATCAGTTCTGTCCCAATCATTCATCATCATTCTGCTGTCCCAGTGCTGTGAGAAAACAGCACCAGTGGAGCAAAAAGTCACCTTCCTGCATGTGGGCTGTTACATTGTACATTAATTGTCAAAGGAAGAGGTCTTGGGGAAAAAGTATACTTCCATTGTATCCACTACACAGCACATTGTCCTTCTAATACACATGTGTCCATGTTCAGGCAGGACACAGCACTGGGTTATGCATAGGAAGTCTTAACCTATTTAAAGGATAATGTTGATTATTTGTCTTTCATCATGGATCCACAACCACACTTAAGAAATGTGATTCAGGCTGTTTCCTATAAAATAAATGTGTAGATTGGGTTATCTGGTGTCTTTTCTTTATATTCCCTCTTAATGTGTGTCATCATATGAAATGCTGAAGAATTTTAACAAGAACTACTTCTTTTTTTTAAATGGTTCTTGAGAAAACTATTGTCACCAGCTGCTTCCGATGCAGTGACAGCAGACCCCCATCTGCACTCTGTCCCTTTGGGGATACTCATCCTGTCTCCATGTTTCTGTCTGGGAGGAAAGAGGGGCACTCATCCTCAGCCTTCCTGGCTGACCTCAGAACAAAGAGCTCTGAGCAGAAGGAAGTGCAGATAAAACTCACTGACATCATCTAATACTCACTCCTAATGCACAGCTAATGCCCCCATTGCACTGTTCTTTCAAAGCAACAGCAAACAGATAAATGCTTATAGTTGGAAATATTGTTGTAAAATGAGTAAGGGGGGCACAGAGGCAGATGTAACATCTGCAGCTCAGTTCTGATCATAACAGATTAGAATTTATATCACACTGAACTGTCAACATTTTGTTTATTTAAGTTTAGATCTCAAGTTGAACTTTACCATTGCAATATTTTCCCTCACATGCACAGCAGTGCTGAAGTCTATGAATAAGTGACAGTAGTGTCTAGGATTTTATAAAGACAATGCTATTCACTGTGGCTTAGAACAACTGTTTGTTTAGGTATATAGCTAAATTTCCTGGATTTTGATTTATTACACTCTGAACTTGAAATCGGAGGACAAATTTAAAAGTAATTCTTACATAATTTCAGAAGAAAAAAAAACAGAAAAAGAGAAAGTACACAACAGTGATACACAGCCAACTAAAATTTTGTACTATAGTGCAAGAGTATGCAATACAAGATTTATTCTCCTGTGTACATAAGTCTGTTTCACACATTCAAATAAATGCAGCTGTGTTTATTCCAGAGAGCAGAGTTCCAGATGTATACATACAGACCTCCAGATATACATATGAGCACCTTATTACATTACAATTTTCCATTACATTTTTCTAACACTTAGGATTTTATGCCACAGAGCCCTCTGGAATATGCCCCAGTACTTTCAGCACTCGCCCAAACAATACAACCTGAAATCCTAAGGGCCACCCAAGTTTGAACGGCTGTGATATCACATCCATGTTTTGCCTGGAATTGAGAGGAAGCTTTCAGGCTGTCAGAATATACACTACAGGTTCAGCACTTGAACAATACCATTCTTTCAGCAGTATGATACAACTGCAAAGTCTTAGACCTTACATAACTTCAAACTATACTAAAAAAAGAGCAACTCCAGAAGAAATTCATATTTTTGCAAACAGGCAATGTCTGCTTGCAGCCACAGTATTGAAGGTATGCCAAAAAACTGAGAGTGATACAAACAGGAAGGCACTGAACTGAAAATGTCTGCTGGTTTTTAAACAAACAAAAATAATTTCTTCTGTAAGTCAAATTATATTAGGATGGACTTCAGAGCCTCACAGCATTAAGTAGCAGCTCTCATTAATAAAAATGCAAAAAATGTTAAGAGCACCAAGCAATAAGCTTGAAAACATAAACCACACCATTCACTGCATAGCCTGCTTTTTAGATACCATCAGCATTACTGTACTGTTTAAGACACAGACTATAGAATTAGTAACTCCAACACAAACTGCTGTTTTCTACAAAGTGCAAACAAGAATCCTATACAATTTAGTTTATAGATCTATAGATTATTTCATGTAATTATTTTCTTAGCAGATTATAATCCCAATATGAAACATACAAAGGCAATGTACTTAGTAAATCACATCATGGAGCACAACCTGAAAATCAAATCCAGAAAAGAATATAAAATAAACAGAAATACAAGGAGGATTCTCTATTAATGTGCAAATTAGTTTGCTTATATTAAGAAAATATTATTTTTTACCAAATAATACAGGCTCCACCAGAAAAAAAAAGTGAAAATACTGTTATTAAAGGCAAAAAATGAAGATCAATTTAGACATTTTAGTTCTTTAGTCCATCAACTTATCATGAAGTTTTGAAACAACTAGATAGTAGGGACATTTATTTTTTCTGAAACCATTGGTGAAACCTTTGTGCAAATCACATTGACACCCTGTAAAGAAGTATTTTTCAAAGAATAAAAATGTAAGTGCATTTCACAGTCGTTTTCTGCTCCAGTTCATAATTTAGAAAGCCTGTTCTCTTTACATGATTCCATGCTGTACTGCAATTGATCTTTAAAATAAATCAATTTGTCAGATTTCAAAAATCTATCTTTATTGAATAATAGCACAGAGAAAATTTGGAAATAGTTAAAACATCATTATTAAGGGACCTGATCCCTAAAAGAAGGATTTTGCTTTCCATAAAATGACTCCACAATACTTTAACACTGTCATAGTGCAGGCAGTCTAGAAGAACAGTATCAAGAACCTTCAATGACATTTCCCTTCTGGCCTGAGAACTTCTATACAAGGAAGGTACACAAAGGGCACATTTTAGGAGGTTACTGGCACCTGAAAGTGGCCCCTGAGGTACAGATGTAGCATTGCTACCATGAGAGCTTATAGTTAACAGTTTAAAAATGAGGTGTGGAGGGAGAGAGTCCAGCATTGAACCTTTTCCGGTGCATACACTGAGGCACTGTACTGCATGTGTATCCAGCAGAACCCTCATTCAGCTTGTAAAGTCTGATCCCATACCAGGCATACTTCATGGAAACAGTTTAAAAATAAGTTTTCCCATTGAATAGCAGGTGGGACTACCCTACAAAATCTTTTCTGGCTTGGGGCACAAATCTGCTGAAATACTTCACCCTAAAGAACAATAAAAGAATTGCTTAAAATTTTGGTCTAGTCTGGTTGGTGTCTGAGCAGAGCCTGATAACTCTTACATTTAATGAAGGAATCTGCCTCACTGGGTGTATTTACATTGCATAGGTGATGACCAGCTGAAACAGCCATTTTCTATTCTAGGTGGTCTCACAAGTTTGAGCATTTTTTCATCCAGAGACAGACTGAAGGGAATTCACTGTATACATTGAGTTGTAATGGGATTTGCAAGTACCTAAAAATTGAAAATACCTTATGCTTGTTGCAACTGGAACTCTAGATTCTTTATTAGCAGATGACTGGATTGCTGACAAGAGTTCAAAGAGTCAGCCATGAGCAACCTACACACCCTGATGGGGTCAGTAAAGCAGAGGAGGAATTTGGTGATTAGATTGTGTTAAAAAGCACTATAGTACAATGCAAACAAACAAAACGTTTACTGGTAGGTCAGCAATGGGAGTATTTGAAACAGTCTAAATATATACTAATCCACCTATGCCCATTTCTCCTTCACATAGACTCAAAATACCCTGGCAGGACTATTAGCTGCCCAAGTGAGCTGATTTAGCATTTCTACAAGGGTAGGAGAGAGAGGAATGTTCAAATTAATGTTAATTAAACATACCCTATACTATGTGCTGGTTTTGGCTGGGGTAGAGTTAATTTTCTCTGGAACAACTAGTACACAGAATAAGATAAGGAACTTAGCAAATGTGATAAATATTAAAACACTTTTTCTAATGCCTATCTGAGACATGACACAATATTCGATTTTGATCCAAAATCAAGGTCTTTACTGACTGAGTGGGATGAATAAAATAAATCAATGACACATCTACAGAAATTATAAATACTGAATATAAAGGACATTGATGTCAGGTGCTACACTACAACTTCCAATGTAGTGGCACAGGGTACTGCTTCCTCTGGATTTCACCTGTAACCCACTGGAAATGAGAAACTCTCCCAAAGGCTAACTTTAAAGCATCCAGATTGGGCTTCTCTCCTTACATAGCCTTTGGGCTGACTCTAGAGTGGACTCACTCTTGTGAGAATAGGAAGCTTGTGTGAGCTTTCTCTTCTTCCTATTTATAAACAGCATTTCCTAGTCCCCATTGAATCTAGTTTTTTATCAAACTCTAGCAGCTCACTGGCCGCTTCACAAACTATCTCATCTGTGCCCCCAAATCCATACCAAGCACATTCTAATGCCCCATTCTGACAGAACTTAAGTGGATAATTTTCATGAATACAGCAATGAATGCTAACACTCCAACAATTACAAAGAAAGTCTACTGCTTGTCACCCATACTGTCCCCTTCCAGACAGGATAACCGATCTTTCGCACTCAGCCATCTGCACACAAAACAATTAGTGGAAGCACAGAAGCCAGACACCATCAATGACTTCATAAGGGTGTGCTTACTCTTTTGGTATTTCTCTGCAGTATCCTGCCCAGTGCTTCCAATTTCTGTTTAAACGTAGACGAAACTGCACCAGCAAAAAATACAAATTCAGACATGAAGTATCCTTGACTTGTGACACTCTGAAAGGCCATAATAATCCACAACAAGCACCAGACAAGTGGAGGGTCCTGGGTTGCAAGGTACTACAATGTCAGGAGTAAAAGTAGGTGCATGTTACCATGACAAAGCTAATACAAGCAGGATCCAAATTGCATTGTTACATCTAATCTGCAAAATAACAAACTGAACACCTCCGTGCCCTTCTGTGTTGAATTATAGTGTCTTGAGCACTTCTTATTTTCAACCATCATACAGTTACTCTCCACTGAGATATATGAAAAGTTGAAAAAGCTTCCAATCCAGAAAATATTTTCAGAAATAGATATGTGAAATCAATTTGGGTATCATCTCTTTTAGAGAAGTAAACTAGCATTTGCTCTATGTGATTAAACAATTCTGTATTGATCAGAGAACATTATGCTTTTCAAAAAATGAATGCATCAATATACCTCACCAGGACTATAGGAACCACACACATGCAGTAGACTGTACTGCTGCTACACACTATTCATTCCTTTAACACAGGACCATAGAATGTGTGGGTACATTGGGACCTCTGGAGCCATTCTTGTCCAACCCTCTTGCTCAAGCAAGGCCCCCCCACAGCTGGTGGCCTAGGGCCATGTCCAGATGGCTTTTGAATATCTCCAAGGATAGAGTCTGAAAGACTCACAACCTCCCTGGCAACCAGTGCTCATTCACCCTCACATTAAAAAAAGTGTTTGTTGATGTTCAGAGGGAACCTCCTGTATTTCACAATGTGTCCATCACCTCTGGTCCTTCAGATGAATACTCTGGTCTTCTATAAATGTTTTGTTTCTACTGCCAAACTTTATCACTCATTTTATTTCCTATTTAATTTGTATGAAAAAAATAGATCTTCTAACACACTTGTACTACCATATATCTTCACAGCATCATCAGACTGTTATCCACACACATAGCAAACTATCGCTTCACCATACGACATGTAAAATTTCCTTTAGTTGGTCATCAAGGTTTTGTTTGGTCCACAAGCCTGTACAAGCCTATGTCACAATGACATTTAAATGTTATTAATTAACGGATTGTACTTTCAAAGAAAGTATCTCTAGTCAAGCAGTTAGCAAGATCATGCCTCTTTCTTCTCTAATTTTAAGGCAAAATGCAGAGTGTCTTCTTCCCCATAAACTTGCATACTAATAGGTATGTGCTGTGAATTAGGTAATGAAGTCGGCCCTGGCATTTGTCATTTCCAGCAAACCTCTATGGCAGGCAGCACTTTTAAGTCAACTTTTTATTTGAAGTACAAGTTTGGCTGGTATCCAGGCTGCAGACTGCCATGAAAAAGGCAAAGAAAAACATACAACGGGCAAAGGGGAAGATCAGAGGGTTCTAAATGAACTTTTCTAGCTGAAGTGATCCACTTCCATGAATCCCTGTGGGCACTCAGTGCCAGCACAACCACACTGAAGGGAGACAAGGTTCTTGAGTTTAGATGGGAGGCTACATGTGATGTGAGAGAGGAGAGGCTGTGCAAGCACCCTGGCACTGTAGCACTGAAACAAACACTGCTGATTTGCCAACTGTGAAGTTTTTTCAGTTGCTAAACTGATTTAAACAAGTTTGTTACGTGTTAGTACTTGTTCACAATGCTACATAAGGGAAACTTGAATGTTATAATGTCATGCTTGGCTACAAGCATCTTCTCATTGCCTGATTGCCATTAACCTCAGCATTTCTACAGCACTTTGAGTCATATAACCCCTGTTGCAATTGATGGCAGATGGACTAAGTCCCATACAAATGGGAGGAGAAAGAGAGGGGGACATATCTCTCTTTAAATGTCCAAGAATATATGCCTCAAGGAAGGGTGGCAGTAAAAGGAAAAACAGCTTAGTGCTATGAAAGCATAACAGCATCATGAACCATGCACGATTACTTTGATAGACAACAAGTGAGGGTAGAAAAAGAAAGAAGAAAATACTGAAAATATCTCTCTTTTCATTGTTTATTTAATACCAAGGAAACAGTTGGGCAATTATTAAACAGACCCAAAGGAACAATGCGAATGTATAATTAAAAAAAAAAAAATAGTGTGGTTGAATGGGGACAAATTAATTGGAGAATCAGTCTCTTTCCTTTGAATAAGAAAAACTAGGTTAGATAAAACTCCAGAAAACATACTTCAGGAGGCTCATGAGCTGCCAGAAGGATTGACATTAGCTTAATGATTAATTGGAAATCAGATTCATAAAAGTCCTACTTAAAAGTACTTCAAATTAAACAGAGTTAAAGGTCTTGGGACTCACTTTCCTTACACTGTGAGTACAGTCATAGAGGGGCTGACATCATACACACAACCATCAAAACAATTCCTGTCCTACCAATTTAGCTAACAAAAGAGAAGAGTTAAGGGAACTTGGAATGATAATGAAAGTGCTCACAAAAATGAATGGAACATATGCTAAAATGTGGAGTACTACAAACTGAATGATAAAGACAACAATATCAAAATTAAGCAGTAACATTGACACATATTTTGAGGCACCGTAACCAAAACAGGCTTGCAATATCTAAAATTTAAAAAGAGGTCTTGTTTAAAGCATAAAAGGATTTTGAAGGGGTTTAGAGAACTCCTTCTTTTTTGGGGGAATTTTTTTGTTTGATTGTTTGTTGGGTTGGGTTGGGGTTTTTTGTGAAGTGAATTTTACTATCAATATTTAAGAAAAAAAATCATATGTGAAGGAATACTGTACTGCAAAGAACAGGAATACATCAGTCCAAAGCAGTGTTAGAATGTATTTCAATGCTGCATTTTTGGTATCACACACTGTTTTGTAACAAAAGAAGTTGAATATTGAACTGATTTTTCAACAAAAAGTCAGAAGGTGGACCATTTTGAAATGAAGAATTACAGTTTCCAGCAAGACATATATTTCAAAATTCTCTCATAACGACTGTAATGAATTAGTTAATCAGTTTTTATAAAAATTAATAGAAAACGCTGGGGAACATTTGGATTTTTTTTAATCTATCTTCTACCTTTCCTGTGGCACACAAACCTCTAGTATATAGACATCCTGCCTTGATTAATGATATATATAATATGGGAACCCATTATTGAGCTTTGGTTGCACTCCACTGCCTGAGAGACATCTCTGAACCCTCATTAACAATGCAAAGTGTGTTAGACAGCATAATATGGTGAATCTTTTCATTTCAGTAGAAGCAGAAAAAAACACTATATAATTTCTGAAAAAAAAAAATATCAGGAAATCAGCAAGAAATTTGTAATCTTCACAGAATTTTACCCTGGGGTAGAAAGGTATATGCCATTTCTCAAGTGAATAGCAAAGGAAACATTTGTAGTTTGTAGAGATGTGCAAAACAACTGTCCTGAGTCTTACCGGAATGGAGATAATTTTCTTCTTAGTCACCAATATGGTGCTGTGTTTTGAATTTGTGATGAAAACCAGTGGTTTGTCTATTTCCAAACAGTGTCAATGCTTTCTCTGTTTCTCACACCAACACACCTGCAAGTAGGCAGGGGCTGCCCAAGAGGCTGGGAAGGAACACAGCCAGGACAGCTGACCACAGCTGATGACATCATGTTCAGCAATAAAACGGAGAAGAGTGGGATTTTGGTAGCTGAGCCATACTTTGTTGGTGAACAGACTGGGCAACAGTCTAAACACAGGAGCTGATGCATGATGACATATGTATCACTTGTTTTCTTTTCTTTCTCTTCCACTTTACTAATTTAACAATTTTTACCTTTACCCATGAATTTTCTTGCTTCTATTCTTCCTTTTCTCTTCCCTCACCCTACTGCAAGGGTGGGGCAAGTGAGCAAGTGGCTGTGTGGTGCTTAGCTGCCTGTCAGGATTAACCCACAACAACAGTATGGTTTTGTAATGGAGAAGAGTCTTTTTAAAAAGTCATTTTGTAGCATGAGTCAACCTGGTTTGTTGCCAGAATGATTTGACATTTAAAAGAGTTTGTACCAAAAAGTGCCCATGTGCTATGTCTCACATGACAAGACCTGGCTGACTGCCCATTCACATCTGTTCCCAATCTGCACCCCCAGAAAGTAATGAAAGTCCTATAACCACAACCTTAATATTTATTTATCTTTCACAGCAAACAACAAGCTTTTTCATGAACTGAGCAGTGATTTCAGATCGAATGTGTTTAGATCAAATGTGTTCCTGTAGAGCAGGAACAAGGATAACACTTGACAGATAAACTCATAAGGATTATGAGTTCATTTGTACACTTCAGTACCAAAGATGGAGGCAAAAAGAACAGATAAAAGGAAAAGAAAACATAAACAAGTATTAAGATAGTTTGCATTTTGGCTTTCACCTCCAGCTGCATATTTAATTTCAGACGGACTAGAAAGCATAAACAGAAGCATACAGACATAATGAAAGTAGATTCAGGAAAAAAAGAGTAAAAAGTAATCATAGTCATCTCCACCTCTAGGAGAGCAGATTCCTGAAGACAGGTTAAAAAAACAAGAATGAAATTTGGACCCAAGTTAGACCTCCTCCAAATTACTTTTTTCCTATATGCTGAGTATCGACATCTTCCATTTATGCTCTTTCCAAAAGGACTGACTCTTGCAGGGATGAGTACTTCCCACTTCAGTTTTTATCTGTTACTTATTCATGCATTTAAATGCCTAATTTTAGATGTGTGGTTAGAAAATATCAGCCCTGGACCATATGAAAAATAGCATCAGGATTTCTCAGTTCTGCTTTGAATTTTCAATGGAAACAACAGAATGCTTTTCAGTTTTTAAGCCTCTGACTTTTAAAAACACTCTCTTCTGTCCTGAGGTATATGGAAGGCAAGGGTGCTTGTTTGCAGTGCATTGCTCATCTACTCCATCTTTACTCTCCCACTGGTCACTCCACTTGAAGACACACTGCTCCCAGTTCTCACTTTGTTATCTGGAGAATGGAGGTGTGAAAATTCACCATCCTCCATCGCTACAGAGTAGCAATAGCTACAAGCATTTTAATCACAGAACTGAGGACCAACACAAACCTTTCATTCACACTCAAGGGGTGTTTTTTACAAACATGCACCCCCTGTAACAAAGCAAGACATGCATTTTAGTCAAAATAAAATAAAATAAAAGAGACTTTCTAAGCAAACAAACAAGCCTATAGACAAGAACATGCCACAAGTGACAACTGTGAATCACCTCTGTTAAATGCACTGGGAACATATCCTGCTCTTAGTTAATGAGAGTGGTATTAGATCCTACAGGTTCCCACCTTCATCTCTCTCTTAGGAAGCTGCAAGCTGTTGCTCTGGGATGTAGATATTACAAGACTTACACAGAACTTTTGTTCTGCTCAACCTAGTTGATTAACAGCAATATCACCCACAAAATCAGGCATACAGAGACCCATAATTTTACCAGATGTAGGGACTTTCTGCTGAGCAAAACCCAAAAAACTTCCACAGTCCTGAAAACAAGAGAAAGGAATTCATCAGGTTTAAGATCAGATCTGTTCCAAAGCAGGAGTTCAGTGATACAACCTTTTACTAGCACAGTGGAAAACTACTACTGGCAATCAGAAAAGAAGAAAAACAACACACCAACAACCCCCCACCTAATGAATGTCCCAAAAGCACCAAAACTATGTTGTTTATCACTTGTTAGTTAAAATTATATAAAATTTTATTGAACAGTTGATGTTCTCCATATTTTTATGTAATATTTATACAGAGATAGAGATACAAAGATAAAATACTCTGTTATGCATAGTGTTCATTCTTATTTACTTATTCTAAATCCAGGATTAAGCAAGAAACTTTAGGCATTTTTTGCTTTTTAACCTATAAAAAAAGAAATTCTTTTGAGAATTCTCTTTGTTTCAATTTTATTAACTTTTTTAATTGGGAATTGTTGGAAAACAATCTCTAAGCCATCTTAGCTTGTTCTATCAGTTGTACAGCTTCCCTAAACAGTTAAGAAAATGCTCCAATTTTCCATCACATGTCTTTAATAAAAAGAGTTTTGTTTTGAAGAATGGCATTACTTGTCTTGGGGTATCAAGTGTTTTTCGCTGATAGAGATATTTTCTCATTCTGAGTAAAAACTTCCATTCTCTCTAGTTTTCAGCTTTGGATTTTTCTATAATAATCATGCCTACTTTAAAGTACACATCTTGCTATTTGCAATTTCAGGAATATTTTCTAAGTAAAGCCTCATCTCTAAGTTCCAACAGTTGTACACTGTAGAAAAACCAGGCAGAGCCATGGAACAAGGTGTGCATTGTGGATTGTACTGATGCATTACCTATGACCACGGCTCATCTGGCTGTTGGGTTAACAGGTCACTGGCATGGAGCCACCGAATTTCAGAGAACAGCCTCTCTCATGGTATTTTGATATTTCCCCTTCTGGATTTGTCCCAACAGGGAAGTGCTGGAGCATATGAAAACTGGGAGTGGAGCTGGGAAGCTAACCAAACTATTTCAAACCTCAAATGTTTAGGTTACATGCTTATGTGGTCTTAACCAACTCACCCACCCCTGAATATTACAGCATCAGGAATGATGATCTAAAAATACAGGAATGATACAACAGTGCCAGCCACTGTTAAGTGCATTTCACATTTCTTGCAATCAGTTCTGCACCAATGAGTACCCCAGGAGAGTAATTTGGGCATAATCATAGGAATAGGATTTTGTCTTAGTTCCTAACTCTTTCTAAGCTTAACATTGTAGCTTGCTGGGACATGGTATCCATTTGCTGTCCTTGCTCCTGAGCTGCTGGAGGAGCAAGATAAATAGGATCTGCTATATATCAGGTATCTGTCAGATATCAATGATGGCAAAAGAAAACCCCAAAACAAGAACTCTATATTCCAGCAGAGAACATGGTATTATCCCATGTCCAGTTCAGGCCTCACTCTGGACAAAAGGAAACTTATAGCTCTGTGCAAGATCCTGGATTTGGGTGTACAAGATCCATGGATATAAAAAGACAGTAATAATTCCTCTAGAGGAAGGGGAGATCTTGCAGTGCTTGAAAGTGTCCTTACCATTGCAAAGCACATTTACTGTAGGTCTTTTAGGGCCATAACTACATCCTTTCTTTTCAGGGGCTTTTAATCACAATGCTGAACAAAACAACAGCACTAAAAGACTCCAGGGTCTGCTAGCTGAAATGGAGCAAACTGGGGTTTTCTTTCATTTTACTTACAGTTCACAATGATGGCATCTTCGGTCACCAGTTTATTGTCCTTTTCTTGTACTGGGCACAGGTGCCCAGGGGCCAAGGCCTCAGGGGAGGGTTCTGTGAGGGGAGCCAGGGCTGCTTACAGCCTTTCCAGCTGAGCCCCAGATGGAGACCACTGGAAAACACAGCTAAACAAAGGGCAAAACGCTGCCTGGGAGAGATGAATAGGGTGGGAGGAAGGTGTTAGAGACATCCCTACAGCCACGGAAGGCAGAGCAGCAGGAGGAGGAGGAGCTGCTCCTGGCTCCAGAGCACAGATTCCTCTGCAGCCAGGAGAGACAAAGCTCAGCGCCTCGCTCAGCTCACTCCTCCATTTACTGCTCTCTCCCCACAGCTCTCTGAAAAGGCCAGTGGGTACTTTACACACCACACCTTGCATGTGCACATCTAATGGCGCAATTAGAAAATGAGAAAGCAGGGAAAGAGCTGAAGAAGCTCTAGTGTCAGCTGCAGGTGACAGCTCTGGGCTGTAGGGACAGGGACCCCCTGGAGGAGCAAGGTCAGCAGGGCAGAGATCTTCCATGGCTGCCAGTAGGCCTGCAGGGCCCAGCCACACCCAAAAGGGTTTAAATATATCATCCCTTCCACTGTATTTTACCGTGGACATTTTAGACTGCATTAAGAGACATATACTAATGTTTTGAATCATTACGCTCACTATCAGGCTTTCAATTTGATGGGGCACTGAGGGCAGACCTGAAAGCATTCAATAATGTCTCAATATTTAAGTGCATGATGATAATGTAGAACAAACAAACATATGTTTTATCAATAGAGTATAAAGTATGACCATGAACTGTGCAAAACTAATCTGGAATGACAAAGCTCAAGCTAGTCTCATCATCCCAGCAGCCTGCTCTGTAAGATTCCTTAATGTCTCTGGTCTCCTCTCTGACCCTCTGCAAAAGTGACAGAAAATCCTTTGCTGTGCAATATTAAGAAATCTGGGGTGGGAACTGATAACGATAACTGATAATGATGGGGTGGGGACTGATAAAGATGTGTGCAAGCTGTTTGGAGAGCTGTAACTCTGCATGCTGCTTGGACAAGGAGATTAAGCTTGGTTTGCCTTCTTCAGTCGCAACAGCCTGAACATTTACTGCTCATACCAATTATTTTACAACTGTAGGGTAATTTTGGAGGACAATGATTTTAGAAGAGGTGACTCAAGAAACATCTGAGTGAATTTAGTAGAAAATTGCACACCTAATAAAAATGAACATACACAACATTACAAGTTTTCAGACCAAGAGTGTGTATCATTTCAATTTTTAGCCAACCCTGTGAAAAAGAGAAAAGCAGACTGCATTCAGGTAAGATGGCAGTTTTTGTCAGAGGCTTTGACAGATATCAAATTAAGGTTTAGTGGGAATGAGATTGACATTTACCAAAGACACACATGGATCCCATACAGTGGAAGGTCTAGTGCCTTGTAAGTGTTTAATGCTCTTTTAAAATCCTCCCCCTACAAACCAAACTTTTTCCATTAAAATTAGAGACCACTGAGCAGACAGCCTCTCACAGCATTAGTTATTCATAGAAGTTGAAGGACAGATCCTGTTAAAAGACAACAATTACTGGTATAAAGGAGATGTAAAAGTAAATGAGGAGCAAAGGATTTTTGTCTCTTTATTCTTCATTCACTCAAAAGTGCAAATTTGCACTGTGGCTTTGTTTACAAGCACAGATTGAATGCGGGAACTACTTGAGGAAGAAAATTGGTGATAAAGTATTTCCAGAAACATTTAAATGTTTCTACATTCCTTTTAGAAACAGTTTGTATTAACTACTGTATTTCTGCTGCCCAGTCTAGGAACTGACAGAATTTCTTTTGAACATCTCCTTAATTTCCAAGCAAAATTTTCATATCAGGTGACACCTTACAATGGAAGATAATATTTTATTTATTTAATTTTCCCAATAAGACTTGTAATAAAGTCTTCTTCTGTTATCCAAACCAGAAAGTACTAACAAAAATTAATTTCATCTTGTAACTTAAACACCCACAAGAACTGCAAGATGGGTAACTAATGGGGACTAGAGAGGAGGGAAGATACCTAACCTGACAGCCATGGTGTAAAAGCAGCAGTGGTTCCAATGCAACGGTTTTGATGCAGCTCTGTGGGTGATTTGCCTTTGTGGAAGTTGTTGAGGGTATAGGAATACAAATGCTAGGCTGCAGAATTCAAACCTTAGTAAATAACAGCAAGAACCTTCAGCTGTTTATCAAAGCTCTTTGATCTGTGAATCACACACAAAAAAATTTCTTATAAATTTTATATTCTACTTCTTGAATACTATTTCTTGAGCACTCTCCATAAAAAATAATGACACTAGAAATTCATGTCAGTAGTATCTTGAAAAAGAAACATAGAATAATTACCTATGAAAATATACTTTAAATGTTATCTCTCCACAGTAACCCTTACGACTACAAATAATCAAATAATCTCTTCTCTAATTATCTACATGGAATTTGTTGTGTCATCCACAATCAGGAATGATTAACTATGCTCCATTCTTTTTGCATTGTTTGTTCTGCATTTAGTATTTTACTTATGCAGCATGTCTTACCTGAAAAGCTACCTTGCTGTGTAGCCTTAACTTGAACATTGTAGAAAATTGGCTATATCTAGAAAGAAATATATTTTTGTTATGTTTCCTTGAGTGCACACAAAATTTCTGACACATTTTCTTCCTGGTTTATGTATAGGTGAAACGGAGTGACTGTTGAGTAAAGAGAAGATAATTCTTCTCAACTTCAATTCTAAAAAAAGGTTTTGCTTACAGCAAATATCCATAATGCAATCATCGACTTCTATGTGTGCTATTTGATCCAACAGGAAATAATGTGTGAGTATACAAAACAGAGTTGCATGTCAGCAATTGTACATGGTTTTTAGATGGCAATCAAGAATAATGCCTACACATACAGTGCAGAGAATAATGAGGGATATCAGTTAATCTCATGAAATTGCAGGAGGAACAACCATTATCTTTGTTGTCCAAAACTTTATCAAAATTTTAAGGAAATTTTTTAATGGTCAAGGCTTGGTCTTATATCAAAAACAAAAGGGCTTGGAAAAAAAAAGCTTGAAACAAAGGACTTTTTAACAAAGGTTGCATCAAACTATTTTCACATGTGCATCACTAAATTTTCTCAGCACAGGAATAAGTAAAGTTTCTTTCAGGTCCTCCTGAAATACAAGTCCATCACAGGAGAAATTAGAAAGGCAGAGAGATGAGAAGAAACAGGAGATACACTTTGAAAAAAAATTCCCAATGTACTAAGAGGAAACTATTAAGGACTGACTATATTATTGATAAACAAAACCCTTCAAACTGTCCTAACCTTTGTATGTGGATGTTGATCTTTGCTATAGGGATTGTATCCATTTTGCTGTTTCATGTAACAGTGTTTTTGTGCAGAATCTTTTTGTATCTGCAGTGTCCTTTAAGAAGGTTAAAATTTATTCATGATAGATGTCATCTTTCTCTTGGGAAACAATGGGATGAAGAAGATAACAATAGACATTTCAGAGGCATGGTTCTTCCAGAAAGCAAAACTGTGAGCAACAGAACAGAGTTAATTCTCTATGTCTTTAAAAGCTTGGCTAAGAAAAACCAAAAAGCTTCACAGATGCTTGACTATGCCTCTGCTAAACCACAAACAGTTGCCAGTAGAAAGTACACGCCTGAGAAAAAAACATTTAAAGCTTTATGGAAGGTAAGCTACCATGAGAGTTTCACAATTCTTTTGGGACTTAGCTTTGAAAACAAAACTCATAATGTCAATACAGAAAAGCCCTATTGCTTTTAAACTTTATTTGAAAACACTGTAAGTGAAAGAGCTCTTTGTTTTGTTTTCATATGTAACAGTGGGATTTTTCAGGTATCTGTTTATGACTTTAACAGTCTGAGCATGGCTGAAAACAGAAGTAAGCACAAAGTAATCAATGAACAATATTATTTGCTTTATTCCGTTATTTTATTTCTACCATTCTATCTATTTATGAAAGCTAGTCATATTTCACACTCTAGACAATAGATTATATAAAAATTTGTCCTATATAGAAAGCTAAACATCCTCTGAGAATATAATTTCTTCCTGTCTAGCCCAGCAATATTTGTATGCTTTCATATAGTTAAAAAATCTATTTGAAATTTCTGATTTAAAACTAGAAAGCACAACCCATTTTAGAGTATACAAAATTAATTATTACAGCTGACTTCTCTTACCAGGGCCATTTTCTCAGTCACTAGCATTACATGAGAGTTGTGACAAACTTCAATTCTGCTAGACACAGGATATTCTATTTTGGAGTTCCTGTCTACTACAGGAAGTAAAGCTTATTGTTGTTACAGCATGATTCACTGAAGTAAAAAAAAACAAAAAAACCCAAGAAGAACAAAACAAGCAAACAAACAAACAAAAAAAAAGAAAGAAAATTAAATTTTTGACTAGCACTTTGCAATTAGCATTTTGTAATGCTTGCATATCAGGTTGCAGAACATAAATATATTTTCAACATAATCCTTTTTGGTATGATGCCATTGGTGTTCCTCCCTAGTTACTTTATGCAAGCAATGTTACATGCTTCCAACCCATTTAGAGATTTTTACTTCAGGCTGTCATTTTTCCACAGTCCCAGCAGCCACCAAGTATTTTCTGAACCTGTTAAAACAGGGAAGAGGTAGGTACACAACTGCAAGAGGTGTCTGTGTGGTCACACAAATGAAAATCATGGCTGTGTAGTGAGAAAATTTTGATAAAGTAATGATTTTTCTTCCATAAGTCTTTGTTTCCCTTTAGAAGATGAAGTATAACACACTCATACACCCTGCCCCGCTTGCAGATGCTCATCTTTTGTAACATTTATCAGAACATACAGTTTGGCTTCCCAGCAGCAGGAGAGACAATCCTTTTTTTGAAAACCTCTGCCAAAGGCTTAACATGTGTTGAGTGCTTCCAGCTCTTGAGATCTCTTCTGGAATGTGATCCAAGTCTAGTTAGATCTGGAGGCAGCTTTGAAACAGCCTATTTCAAAATCCACTCCTTTTTCCCCACAGACTGCCTGTCATGCTCACTCACATCTGAGAAAGATTATAGACCAAAGAGCCATGGCCATGGAAGAAGTCATCACAGCTCCCCCACCTTCACCACTGAGCCAACACTTCTTCAGTAAACGAGGCACACGAGCAGTTGGGAGAAGCTTTTCTCCCTCCTTTGCCACTCCTTTTCTTTTAGGAATTAGATCGGTCTTGAGTTCTTCCTTTAATATCCAGCCTGCCTCAAAAATAGGAGCTTCTGGACAGGTTTATCCTAGGCTAGATTAAAAGGCAGGATTGTACAGGGCTGCTTCTTTGTTTTAAGGCCTTGTAGAGTACCTTCCAAAAAAACCCAAGGAATTGGACACGGGTTTGGTCTGAGAGCTCACATAAGAGGTCCAGGCTGGCTCATCAGAAGGTTGACAGGGAAAATGTGAATTTAGGAGAACAATACTTATTGAGACAAGTAGGAGATAAACAAGGCACATTTTACCAGAGACATATAAAAAAAGACAAAAACAATGAGGAGGAGGACATCCATTGCAAGACTCCTTTTTGCCATCCTCTAATGTGTGCTCTTCTCTTTATCAGCCCAGAATGTGGACACCCCTTGGAGAATTGAGTCCCTTCCAGCAGTCACCAATGCCCTGCAAGATGTTCCAGAAAGCACATCTGGAAAATGAAGCTTTCAATTTTCAGGATGTTGGAACAAATATGGCAACCCCAGTAGGCAACAGGGCAATCCCAGGAGTACAGCTCTGCTCTCCAGACACGTAATGTTTGAGAGACAGAAGTCACTAAAGAACCCAACAAGTACAGTATAATCTTTCTTTTAAAAAATCTGGGTCAACATCAGAGCTTGTAGGATCTGATTTATGGCTTTGAGCCTTTGGATTGCTGAAGCATACACTGTTGAGTGATTCACTGTTGTACTTTTCACTGCACGTCAAGGGAAGCTGTTGCATAAATACTTGCGTAACTTATTCTAGAGGACAACTGAAGTCATAAAATATCTACTGTAGAAGGCAGATACACAACCATAAAATGTTCCAAAAAGCTATGAAATAAATATAGATTTAGAACTCTGTAAATATATATGGCTCTAAATATATTAAATATTTTCAACTAAGTAAGTTTTCCATTTAAGATTTTTTTTCAAGAAAAGCGGTTTTCAAACATTTTTTCTTATTTTTCTTTAAAACATTTCTTATTTCTAGAGAATAAAAAATTATTTTCTTCCTAGGAGTATTTAACTTAATATTAAAATATGAGACTTAACAAACACAATTATTATTTTGCATCCTATTAGTCTTGCTTATTTGCAACATACCTTGTTAATGCTAGGGGGCTGAGTGAGACTTAATAGGTGTTAAAAAATAGGTGTGAAAAGTAAAATTAAGTTGCCTAGTAAACATTGAGAGCTGTCTTAAACATTAAATACAGGATGTACTGTTTTTATTTCTGCTCCTCATATGAGAGGGAAGAAGTTGTTTTTATTCTATCCTCAGTCTCCACAGACTTCTTTTGATACAGTGTCCTGGTACACCAGGGTAGGTACTCCAAAGAGTGCGCTAAGTTATCTGTTTGAAATTGCTTTACTCTCCACCTTGCTCTTTTCTTGTTACTTTACTAATGGTTGCACAGAATCTTCCTACAGAAAGAGCTTATGGTGTTCTCTTGATTTTGTTTTCCACAAAGACAATCTGCAATTTCTTTTGTACTGCTGAAGGGAGGCAAGCTAGAAAACATACTGGAGCCACCCCTAAAATAGTCTAAATGCAGATTTAAAGCTGTCAATCTGACAGGAGGCACAATAGCACTTTGTGATTTCTCTGGTGGCAAAACTAGCTCCAGATACATTCAGTTTGCTGCACTTCCACTTTCGCTGATTCAGCTGTCTGCAAAGTAGACTCTAAACAGATCAATGAGCCTAGCAAAAAGTAAGACTAGAAAAAGTCTGTACCTGCATATTTCAAATGACATGAAGCATTCAGAAAAAAAAATAATAATCTTGGATGCAGACAGGAGCTCAGCTTGAAAATCCAGTTCTTAACACATTATATAATCATCTCTAGTCCTCAAATTCATCAGTCAGTCAAGGACATTGTGTCAAATGTGTCATATATGTCATTTCACAAAAAGAAATTCAGGCAGACAGCAGAGACAACAGAAACTTACTAGAACAATATCCACATTGAAGTACATAGTAAAAGATAGACAAGGCCACCTGACAAATGAATAAACATGATAAACAAACAATGTTTTACATTATTTGAATTAGGGTAAGCTAAACTATTAGAAACAGAAAAGGCAGCTATTTAATATTCACAGAGGGGAAATTGATAGAAAAAGCAAATCTAGAGAGGCAGAAGATGAGTGGAACAATTTAGCCAGGGGTTCTACATCTGAGAGCTTCACAATAAATTAACTAAATTTATCTTCATGACACCTTTATAAAGTAATATTCTCATTTCACAGATGAATGACCAAACCACAGAGGAAACACGTGGCTGAGCCAACTACCAAACTCATATTGCACATTCCTTCTCGGCTAAACTGGAAAATACATTTCCAATGTATTTCAGAAAGTAAATAATAAGAAAAGGGGTGAAAAGAGAAGAAAGAGATACAATGCAGAGTGTTACTGAATCAAGATGTGATTTTCACTAACCTTCCATTATATTTCAAACTTAACTCATTGACATTTTGAATAATAGCTACAGTAGGCTTCCCTACTCTAAAGAAAAGGTTAAGTGTAGGTCTATAGTAAGTACCTAGAAGTATTCCCTTTTGTTGAGAAAGAAGACCAATTCATTTTTGATAAAGTCAGACCTAACTTCTCTCTGTTCTCTTCACAATTACTCCAAAACCCAGAAAGGGATTTGTACAATAGAACAGATTCATAGCAGCTCCTTTAAACCTTTAAGCAGTAGGAGTATGTCTGTGTAAACAAGTAAGAGAAACAGATCTGTAAGGTGAAATAGCTGGTACAGAGCCAACATTTGCTCCATACATATTTCAGGCATTTTACATCAGACTAGCTCTAAACAATTTAACAATCATTAATCACTGGAGCAGGTTATATTCACTCCTAAAACACACCTTCTAGTGCAGCTTTATTCAAGAGCAGCCCAGCTGGTTGCTTTGTGATCACCCCACAGGGCAAACCCTAACATGCTACAGGAGCCAGTGCTGCTGTTTGCCTCTGCACACATATCCTGCAAGAGCACCCATTAAAGCATCCTTTCTCTCTCTCAAATTCAGCACTGTGTCAGACAAAAGCCCTGAGTTCCTGGTCTTTGTGTGCAATTTGATGACTGGATGAACAACATAAGCATATGGGTGAGAACTGGGAACTTGAGAGTTCTGATCTTTGAGGAGTCACTGATCCTCACTTTCTGTGGAACAGATACAGAGCAGGAGGACATATTTACCTGCAGCATACCAGATTATGCAAATTGGCTTGAATGCACAACGAGCACTGCTTGGCATGCAAATTATCCCTTAAGGATAAAAGAGACTTTCCTACAAGAGAATAAAACCCCACTCTTTCCTGAAATCAGAATGTTGCAGAAAGAAGTCCCACTAAGAACAAAAATCTGTGTGGCCTTCCTCAGATATGATACATATTTAGTCTGTTCCAGCCACAAACACATATCATTATTGTCTGGTTGATGGTCTGCATCAAAGATGTTTTTGTCTTTGAAGGCAAAATTGTCTAAGCATTCATTTGCCTTTTTATTTCTTTTGCCATTCATAAGCATTCATTTGTCATTTGCCTTCAAAATTTGAAGGCAAAATTGTCTAAGCATTCATTAATGCTTCCAGGAATGCAGCGAGTTACCTTAGCAATTTCCTTCTCACTCTGATGCAGACAATATCCCATGCAATGCCTCCAAGGAGAAATCACAGCTGTCATTTCAAAGTTAACATCTTAGACTATTAAATCCCTAATTTGGTTTATTATTTTAAAGACTTACCTTCTAGTCATTTAGACAGGCCTTGGAGAGCACTGGGAGCCATTCCAAATTAGAAATGAAATTAGAATCTAAGTCTTTAAGAGAAATCTCAGTGCATTTCCCGATCAGCAGACATGCCCTGTTCCAGTTCTTCTCCCATAGTCCAAAAGATCCAGGAAGGGAACAGATCTGAGTATATCCTGTGATGCCTACTGTATCTCTGTATTCCAAAAACAGCTGACTTCCAATAAGTTGTAGATTCAACGATAAATGTTCTTGACCAAAAATAGTTTGGTGTTCAATTACCAAATGTATTTTCCTATATTGAGGGTTCAGTTTTGCTGAATGCCCTGAACAAGAAGATGAATAGAAAAGTGGCAGTTTCCTTTTGATTAAGACAAACTTATTCAGGATAGTCAAAAACTGATGCAAGGAGTTGCAGAGGCTCCCATTGTACTGAGCGGCTGGGAGATAAAAAGGCAGGTGGAATTCAGTGTTGATAAATGCGAAGGATTGCATATGAGAGAAGTGTTTCTAAATAAAGATGATGGGTTTAAAATTAGTATTATGACTCAGGAATAGAAATTCTGGAGTAAACTGTAAATTGCACCTCCTTTCCAAGCAGTGGTCAAGAACATTTAAGAAACTAATAGAAAAGGAAACAGAAAACCTCTTTATGCCACTATGAAAACAAGTGTGGCCATTTCTTGAATACCAATCACAGTTGCTATAAGGAAGCACATAATGGATAATAGAAATAGAAAGTTTGCTGAAGAATGTGGGAATTGAGCAACTTTTGGGCAAAATAAGATAAGGTCCCTTCAGCCTTGAAAATAGATAACTATGGATTATACTAAATACTTTGGTAAAATTTCTGCTGTCCCATAAAATGCTTCCAAGCCACAATAGGTGAACAATGCGGAATCCTCAAATTCTCTGAGCCCTTTAAGCATGAAATAGATGGTATGCTCATGAGGTGTAATTATTATAGGATAACTATTTCATTAAACTGAGACTAAGAGATGCCCTAACATATTAGCTGATCTAAAATATGATAGGGTGAACAGACTTCCAAGTTCTTCTCACCAGTGCATATTTATACAACCGTATAAACTGTCTCAGTCAGATAAAGAGATCCTTCCAGACTCTGTGTCCCATAACTGAATTGTCCTCATTGGCATTTCTTGTTATTCCATTGGTTTCAAGGAGAGCTAATTTTTCCAGTCCAACTCCCACCATTATCCTTATCATTGCCAAGTTCTTGAAACTTTACCTGTTTGAGTTCCACATTTTATCAAAGTAACATGCACATTTACAAAGGTTAGTTTGGTTCCCAATGTTAAATAATAAATGGTTATAAAGGATGTTAATGAAAGTTCTTTCAAAGGACAAGTGAACATTAATTTTGCTAAAAATGAGAGGACTCAAATGCTAACATTAAAATAATAGTAACAATTTTTTAAATTAATTTAGGAGATGTTTACATTGTTGGCGTATGTTTTATACAAGCAGACATTCACTATAATTATCTTCACATATTCCTTGCACTATTTTGACTGTCATGACCACTATTTTTTACTAAAAGTATTTATATTTGAGTTTTCAAACTATTCAGAATGCAGAAACAGGCCTTTGCCACAAGGCAAAAGGCCTTGTGACAGGCACAAGAAGGAACTGAATGTTGCTGAATGTTACCAGAGTAACATGTCTTGTTTCTAGGACTCTACATGAGTATAAAAATCAATTTCAGTCATGCAGCTGAAAGGATGGGGGCAACGAGTTGAGCAACTCAGCTTTTCCCAGAGAAAGCAGCCATTTCAGAGGCAGACCTCATAAAGACTGTGTTAATAAAACTTTTATTTTGTGTTAAATTGTGGAACATTAAATTTGAAGAGCAAAAGTTTCAGAGTTAATGGTGGAACATGAACTAGTTGGGATAGTTCTCAGCCAAACACTGACTGACCATTCCTAAATACTACACAGAAGAAGGCAAGGCATTTCATTGTCTGATAACCTTCCCACGTGCACTGAAAGGAAAATCTCGCTGAAGAACATTCAAAAGGATAAGATTTGTTTCAGGACAGGATTGGAAATTTGATATGGAAAGTGTGCAAAGAGAATGCACAACAGGAAATGTTTGTTTCTAGCCTGTTATAGCAGGGAGTGTTGGATGTATGGATCAGGGCTAGGTATGACTGGAAGCAACAGGATGTGATAGCAGGAGGCATAGCTGCACATCAGCCACCTGCTTCTCAGATAGGATGAGGTTCTGTCAGTCAACACATAGCTTTCTATCCACAATCACACTGAAAATCAGAAAATTAGATTTTGAAGCTCAAACCCAAGTTCATTTCTGGTTTTGAGGCTGTAATTTTCCTTCTGTTACATATTATTTCCAGGGGTGAATGAAGAATTTGGACATCCTGCACACTCTGCTGGCAAGTTGAATTATATTTGCACTTTTCAAACATAAAATTGTGCTTCTGTTTCCAGAATTCCTCAAACTTTGGACAACAAATTATTACTTTTTTTTTATTATTAAGGCTTTTTTTCTTCCTTCCATACAAAATCCATTCATTCAGTTCCATACCAGAGCAATTTTTTCAAAGATTATGTTCTTAATGCCGGAAACAAGGCTGTTACAGAGTATCTGGAAAACTCTTATATTGGTAAAATAACCTACAAAAAGCCTGTGACTAACAGATAAAGGATAAGTTGTCTAATGAGAGGCATAGAGCAGAGTAGAAGTCAATGTACTTTCCAGAATCATTACCTGGTGACAAAATGCAATTTAAATAAGGGCTTTTTTCTAATTTTAAGATATGGTGAAAGTATCAGAGCTCACCATGGCTGGGTCAAAATGTGATAGTGAAAAGGTTATTAGAAAACTTATTATTTCTAGTATTCACAAGACATAGTAATTTGAACATAAAAACTCTGGTGCCTGTGTGTTTTCTTTTGAACAGCCAGATAGTTACATACGGAACATGCAGACACCATGTAATACTTCTGTTTCCTTACAACATATAAACTGTTTGATGGCTTTTTCCATAAAAGCAGCTTTTTTAATGACTCTGTTAAAAGTATTTTTTACTGAAAAACAGTGGTATAATGAGGTTTGCCTCTACAGTTTGCAGTGGAACAGGACCAGAAGCCCCAGGCTCAATGGTCAAAAAAACTGACAGAACTGTGATTCAATGTGATGTTAAAGTCCTAAAGAAATCAAATCTAATGCTAAGAATTCAACCTTAAAATACTAACAAAATTCTCATGTCATGTCCAGTAAATCAACATAGAAAAATTGGGGTTTAATTTGCTTTGATTAGAAAATAATCCAGCAGAACAGAACCCTAACATGTGGCATATGGTTTTTATAGTAATTCATATAATATTGCCTTCCCTGGCTGATTTGGGACAGACTTTTAATACAGCTTTCCCTGGCTGATTTGAGATAGGTTTTTAATACAGCTAATTGTCTTCTGCAAACAGAACATGAAGCAAGTACAGAGCTGGGCATCGCCTGACATATGCTGGCATTTTATATCTGTCAAAACAAAGCACTGTGCTAAACCCACTTCTGGTCTATGGGGAAGTGAGACCTCTAAAAACACACGATGGGCATGCAGTAATCCATCCTGAGAATCTGTGCTGACATTCCAGTTGCAAAGATGGCTCCAGAGGCTGTGTGAATGGAAAGCGTCTTGAATACTGTTGAACAAGTTTGAATTTGCAAGAGGGATCTTTTAAGCCAGTAGGGAAACAATAAACAATTAAAACTCATTTCTGAAAGGAAGATATATAGCCTACCCATACCTGGAAGGTCTTATTCACTTCAGTAACTGACAGTTCAGAGTGTGTGATGCTCCTGACAAATTTCATCCTTTGCATAATGACAAAAATACTCTGAGAGCTCCTGTTGTATCCTGGAAGACTCCTCTTGCTTTTTAGGCAATACTTCAGTCACCCAGCAGGCAAAAAGCAATAGCAAATGCAAAGAAACTCATGGGAGAAGATAAAGACAGTTCAGTAAGTGAAGGAAAGATAAAAGGGGGAGAAAAATGCAAAGGCACTCATCATCTCCCACAAGCAGACAAATGCTCAGCTAGCCTCAAAGCAATGGCTACTTCCCCCAAAGCCCTGAGTTTTTATTGCTGTGTGGTGTTATTCAGCATGAAATAACCTTTCAGTCAGTTTGGATTAGCTGTCCCAGCTGTGTTCCCTCCCAGTTTCTCTCCCACTTACAACCTCCTCTCTTGAGGGAGAGTGGGGAAAAGAGGAAATTGATTCTCTTCTACCTGAGAAACTTAACTATGGCTTTGATAGGTCAGTGCCTTGGTCACACATTTCTTGCCACGAGCACTGATATATATTGCAAATGTGGACACTTCAGGTTTTGATATTGATGACAGTACTTGTTCTCCCCATTATTTCTGGCAATTTTAAAGTAGAAATGTTCTTATTTATATTGTAAGAAAGTGATGAAAGTTCTCAAGTGCTTTGTTTCAAAGTATACTTACAGGTATAATGGAAAATCACTAATATCTCATTCTTCACTTGTCCTGACTCTCTGTTCCAGTGGGCATAATGGGTTTTCAAAATGAAGATGTAATGTACTGTTGGTATCATTACAAAATCAGAATATTAAAGTTGTGCCAGCAACACGCTATTGGAAGTTACTACTGCTCCTTCACAGCAGTGATATATACGCCAGCATTTCTGGGAAAACTTCTTTGTGAACATCACTGAAATGTTTTTTGGAAAACTCTTGAGTTGCTGCTATTTTCTTAATTTGGGTTGGCTGTCTCCCTTTTCATTTCATACACAACTTGTAGAGTCCCACATTTATATAATGCAAGAGCAATTGTGCCACAGCTCAGCTTTTCCAATAAAGCTACCACACTGTTTTGCAGCATGAATAATAATATTTCATAGGGCTCCTCTAAAGAGGGAGCTCAGGAATATCTATTACTTTTGAAGTTCACAGTCTATCTGTCTTCAACTTACCTTGCAATGATAAGATGAGCCCTTGGTCCTGATGCAGGGCAGTGTGCTCAATAACAACACTGCTGTCCTCCTGGAAGCAATTTTAAGCAGATCATACTATGGTAGCCACTTAGAGGTAAACTGTCAGTGTTAAAGTCTTACAGAGAGTTCTGTCTGTAAATGTCATAATCAATACAGTTTCCCTTTACTAAATCCCCAGAAAGTAGTTTAGTCTGCTGTAGGTAAAGGCCACTGCTCTAGTCAAATTTTCTTCCCTGCTCTCAAAGAAGAAAAATCAGTTTTGATTTAGTCCACTGAGCCATTCTGAAAAATCCAGGCAAAGAGATTATAATGGTGAAGGAGAAGATAGGTTTCCCCTTCAATTAATTGTGTGGTTTCACTTTGTTTTATGACTGGCTTTTCCTCAACTCCTGTCTGTATTTTTTTCTTCTAGCCTTTATATGATTCTGCATACCCCTTATCAGCATGCCTAGCATCTAACTTTAATTGTATAATTGTACAATTCTATAACTGGATATCTACCTCATCTCCAAATATATGAAAGGGAGTGCTAAGCAGGTTAGAAAACATGGGGAAATTATAATAATATGGACATAATACTGACATATGTCAGGTGGGAATTCAGAATTGTACTGTCAACACTGCAAAAGTTAATGTTTCTACATAATAAACTACACTTGATTACCCAGACAAATGTGACCCAAAACAATCAAATATATATATCTACATCTGAATCTAACAACAAGTCAAGTGGAATAATTTAAATTTTCTATTGGAACTTCAGTAATCAGATGTGTAATATAAACAAAATTAACAATCTGTTTAATGTAGAAACCACTAAGGTCCTGATCTTGCAAATATTTGCACCCACAAATTCAAGCAGAGATTTAACTGTACTTGACTCCCAGACCCCTTCTTCATCTATCTCTCCTGACAAAATGAAAAACCTCATATGATGGCTATGCAGACAACAGCTTTAACAACCACTTAGCTTTAACTTTTTCATGTCTCCCTTTGTTTTTCTCCACTGCCACACTCCTTTTCTGCTGCACTAAAATTTGCCAGTGATTTCACTCACATTGTATTTACAGCCTGTTCCTTCTTCATCTCTCATTAGTTACCTATTCATTGTGTTCATTTTCAGAGCTTTCACCTTCGTGTTAGGAGATCACCCTATAAACATTCACTAATTGGCTTTCAGGTCTCTGTCTAAAGATGTTCCTCCCAAAACTGTATCTCCCAACAATGCTGCCATAACTTGTACAGAGACAGACAACGTGTGTGTTGCTACCACTGCAGTTTGGAGAGATTTGTATTATTTCCTGGGTGCCTTATTGTGAAGTCCCTCTTTCCACCTTTCCACTGCTCTAAACATCAGGTGACTCTTATTTCAAGAAGTTCAAGACGTGTTTGGACAATGCTCTCAGGCACATGTGGAGTATCCTGTGCAGGGTCAGGGGTTGGACTTTGATGATTCATGTGGGCTCCTTTCAACTCAAGATTTTCTATGATTCTATGATTATTTTAGTGTTTATCTGTCCTTGAAAGTTATTGGCATTTAATGAAGGACTTGGACTAAAGCACATTTGTTCCGGTCAAAGTTGTCAAGCCCTAAAAAGCTACAGGCTCAAAAATTTAGTCAGAATAGAAGAAATAAAAAATAAGGAGGATCATGTAAGTTGGCTTCACCTGTAAAACTGCCTCAGGTTTTTGCATCTGAGAACATAACAATCACTGTTCAAGTCACAGCATTTTATGATGTATATGCAATGTATACATCCAATCAACATGAAAAACACATAAATGTATTTCCATTTCAGAGCAAACAAATTATGTTCACGTGTTATTTTGGTTTTTCTGTGTTTTTACATATGTGAGAGAAAAATATTTTATAAAATTTCAAGAAAACTGCTTCAAAACTTGCCATTCCTTTTCTAACATGAATTACATGTAAGATAACAAGATATTCATATAGTGCCTAAACCAAAAATTTTCTGGACATAAGTGTGCCCTTTTAAAATTTACTGGCATTAGAAGGTTTGCTCTGTGTGTTGTATTGTTTTTTCTCTTGGTTTTGTTTTTTTAAAAATTTCTGGTAATTGCTTTAAAAGAACAAAGCTCTTTGTTTAAGGGTAGCTCAGGGACATCATAATTGCTATAAGGTACAAGACTGTTTCCAAGTATTTCTGAATTGCCTCTCTTCTGTATTAAATATTTAATGTCTAATGTTTAGCCAAACTGTAGAAATTCCCTCTGGAACATGGGCGATGACTTCAGGGAGAGAATCAAGGCCTGTCAATTCAATTTTCAGTATGACTCTCTTTAGAAAACCACAGCTATTAAAGAGTGGGGTTTTTCAAAAAAAATAATAATTCCAGGAGTACATGAAAATGTCCTCAGTGAAAAATATCAAGCAATTAATTCTATATTATGGATTCAAAGACCATGAATTTAAGAAAGTGATAATCATGCTTTCCCTGATGAAGGTTTTCAGTTTGAGTTGGGTTTTTATAAGGTCTGTTGTAAATGTAGCCTGGTTGGTTGTGTCTACCCCTCCCCCTCATGCACCCAGCTCCTCATGGATTGTGTCAGACAGGCTTCTTACTCTTAACTCCAGCTAGAGCCAAGAGTGACGTTATCTGGTGGCATCCGGCAGCAAGGCCATGACCCAGCAGCCCAGGAGGGAAGTGTGTCAAGGCCTCTATTGACCACTAAAATCCTGCTGCATCAGCTAAACAGCACCTGCTCCTTGTTCAGATGTTCTCCTTCCAGATGTCCTGTTTTCACCTAAGAGAGCAGTGTGTCCCAGGGCAGCTGACTACTA
Organism: Lichenostomus cassidix; assembly: GCF_008360975.1. NCBI lineage: Eukaryota > Metazoa > Chordata > Aves > Passeriformes > Meliphagidae > Lichenostomus > Lichenostomus cassidix. The sequence goes on along the minus strand of NC_139482.1, from coordinate 99,564,585 downwards.
CTTTTTCATTGTGTTAAAACCTGACAGCACACTGGGAATAAACCATTTCAAAGCCTAATGAAAACAAGCATGTGCTTCCTTCCTAGCCAGGGATATGCTCTGATGTGAATGCAGTCGATCACAGAACATGTGCTAAACATTACAATAGCATTGTACAAAATTGCACATTGTACATTGTACAAAATACAAAAAGCATTACATCATTTTGAAATTCTGAAAATTGCTTCTATTTCCCATGATACTCCAGCTTCTGTCACAACATGTGGACACCATTGTCCTGCCCACCCATGATCACTGATATATCTTCACAATGCAGCTAAATATGGGAGGGACTGATATGACTGATTCAAAGAACTATAACACCACCTCATTCCAACAGCTCAGGAAAACCTCAAGAAGGACATATAACCCATTGTATTGAACTGACTTCCAGAAGCTTAGGAGAGAAAGAGATTACAAGGAAAGTCAGCAGCAGAAGAACAGAAATTATTCCAGTAAGAATTGTATTAAAAATTCAATATTTAGTAGCAATATTAATTAAGACACATGCGTGTTGTGTGTTAAATACATTTGCAATTTCATACATATTACTATTTGCAGCATCCAGTATATATAAAAAATAGGTTTAGTACTGCTGTTTTACTGTGTTCAAAACCATCTATTCAATTTCTTGTCATTCTGTGATCATTGTGGTGTGTCCTCTAATAGCTTATTATAATAGCCTTTGCATTTAGTCTTACAGTGTCCCTTTTACATATCACTGTTCCTAATACAGCAGCTGTTCATAATACAGAAGCTGGGTTGGTTGATGTAGGAAGGTTCGGCTGTTTCTGAGTTAGCTAGAAGGTAGTTTTCCACCTTTCTCCTCCCTCCCCTTGCTTCTGCATATTCAATCCAAGTTACCCTAAAGCAAACTACACATTCAATGTACTGTCAAGAAAACTGACCACAGATGAGGATTAACACACTCTGGAAATGCATTGCTTACTTCAGGGGAGAAAGATGGCTTGTCTAAGAGAAGCCAATTTCCAGGGCTGTCCCCAAACCCCAGGCTTGCATGGGCTCCCTGCAATCCAAGAAAAGAGCAAGCTGGGGATCCTAATTTAGAACCCAAGTTCAGTTCTCAAACGGAATTCTGGGGATCCAGTAAATTTTAGCCTTTCTGAGATTTGATTTCCTTACACTGAAGCATGCCACATGGAACTGCCAAGCCACAGGCTAGACCCAAAACAAATATTTTAAAAATGGTGAATGAAATAAGTAGCTCCTAAATTTAGATTTAAAAGTCCCCAATGTTGGCACATTCCTGACTTCTACTGGCAATGAATTTTAAAAATGAGTGTCTGTTCCACAATCTAAGTAACAGTTAATAGTTCAGTGTCTACTGATCTCTAGTAGATATGAGTGGAGGTGGGAGTATGTGTACACATGAAAGGAAAAATAAAAAGATAAGGAGAAATCAATCAGTCTTCTGTATTTGCTGAGATGGTCTGTTGACATAAGATTGAACCTTTGGGAGCTTCTTAAGTAGTCAAGTATTACCAGGATTTTGGAATCAATGTCACACAGTCAAGGAACAGGATTTGGAGTAGGTTAGTGTTTAGCAACAAATTAAAGGAACCCTTCTGACATCCAGAGTGAGCTGACAAACTTGGGTCTAACACACTTCCTTAAGACTTGGTTTCATGAGCAGCTTAGGGTCCTAAATGTTTCTGAGAATAAAGTATCTCAGATAGGTCACCCAAAAATTGTGTCACATGAAACTATTGAACACTGCTGGAAACTTGGCCTGGCTGTTGGAAACCAGCATTCTCAATAGTACGCAAGCTAAAATAAATACTGAGGAACTAAAATGTAAAACTATTATAAAATAAGCCCACCTAAAAGTTCAAGCAGTAAGTAAAAACATCTTTAAACAACCTAATTAAAATATAGTAAAAACTATTTTTAAATACAATCTTAAAATCAGAAGGCTGAGCCAGCAATGGGAGAAAGCAGAAGCCAAACCACAATCTTGCTAGAAGACACCCGAGTATACAATGCCACACACTTTTTCCATACTTGAACATAAGAAATTTGGATTGCACTTCTCTAGTTTTGGTACCTAGGTATGGAATATGATTGTTTTACCACATTGCTTAAGCTCTCTGCCAACAAGCTACACAGCATGGGAATGGTTGAAAGAAATTCAAAACAATTAGGTACAAAGCATATTGTACATGGCACAAATGTCATGTCAACTTCATAAACGAAAAAATAATCTTTGTTATATACATATGCCCCTCATTAGCAGCCAAGAAACTAACTCTGTAAGTTAAACCCAATTTACCTATGTAGTGTTATCACCTGCATACATGAGTAGAACAATAGAATCCCTTTTGAACTGAACAAGTAGTAGATCTACTTTTTTCTTTTTTTTTTTTTTGTCTAATCTTGAATGGTGAAGTACTTGGTTATGCTTTTATAATCACAACACCAAGACTGTTAAAAATGAGGATTACTCATCTGTCTGCACCAAATTTTATCCAGACAGGAGCCATGGGGAGGTAAAGTCTTTGTTTCTAATAAAATAATAGAATCTGGCAAAAAGATGTTCTATAACTTTGAATTTCCTCCTGGCATTTTTTTTTTAATATGAACAGAAATGGTCACTTTTAGTGCATAGGACATTACTAGAAAGCAAATTCTTTGTCCAACTTACAAAGTTTTTTAACTGTGAACTGAAACTATTAATAAACTTATCCTTTCTGCTCTTTAGATTTCTACCACAACTGCTATTCAGATTTATTCATGACTTCCTTTTATTAGAGACATGCCAAATCTGCTATATTGTCCACCTGGAAAAATGCCCACTGTTCACAGCTACTGAAGTAGTCAGATATTAATCTTAATAATTTGCATTGTAGCTTTCCAAACTGTTTCCACTCTTATGAAAGTTTTAAAACAATGTATTATTTTTAAAAATTTATTTTAAAACACTTTCTTATGAAATTGTTTTCTAAAACTGGAAGGTTTTGTCTCGTTTATGCAAATTACTTATTTGCAAATCTCATTTTGCATGAAAAAATTGTGGTTCCAAAATTGTCTGGTGTCTCAAAATTCCTTTTAGGGAAATCAGAGATACTTTTCCTGTGTGAGCACTGGTTTTATTAGATGCTGCTGGGTGGTGACACAAGTACAACAAGACACACACACAAAAAACTAACTGAAAATGAGCAATGATTCTTCACAGCTCTAGCATCCCTATTGAAAATTCATAATGATTGTGCAAATATGTTTAGTCATATTGTCTTTCTTGTCAATGCTGATCTTTTCCAGACTCTTAACCAAATCAACGTTCAGGATAAAGCTTGCAGAGCTGATGGCATAGACAAGATGAGTTAGAACCAAGCTCTTAGAAGTTGCTTTCGTAGTGGCAAAGACAAACCTTGGAGTTTATTAAAACAAAAGGGGAAAATGTTCAGTATGAATAGTGTTTTGAATAGCACTACACACATACTACCACCATGGTGATTTCCCTTGTATGGACTCAGTGTTCAGTCCCAAATCATGGTTAGGAGTAACTAGCAAAATGAAGTTTATATGCAGCAATGCTCTATTGAGGGTTAGATCATTGTGAAGCAGAGTCTGTGGAAAGAAACACATGTGCAGATGCACCATAATGCTGATGTACAAAGCCCCAAATAACCAGCTGGCAAGTCAAAATTAACCTTGAAGAGCAGGCTTCCTGGGGTGAGCAGACAGACAGAAGGAGCCCCAGGATGCTAGAAGCAGTCAGAGCAGGCAGCCCAGCCCTCCAAGCAGAATCATTTCCCCCACCACTTGATGTCTTGTCTCTCCACAAAGTGTTTCAGCTTCTGGACACTTCCATTCACTTCTCCTCATGCTGCCTGATGCCTGAAGGTGTTGCTTTCCCAAACTGCATCAGGTGCCTTGTCCTATTGCTCAGTTACAGTTTCTTGTTTCACTGCTTCATTTTTTCCCTTGTTACCTCCTAGCTCTTAAGGATACTCTCAGTGTGCAATGCTTGACTACCAGGGTGTTACTTATATTCTTGAGACCTGATTCCATCCTTGGCTCATATTTTCAAGACCTTTGCTATTATCCCACATTTAAGCAGTACCCCATAACAACAGACACTTTTATCAAGCCCTTGGCTCACAGAGCAAGTCCATATAAGTTGATAAAATAACATAATAGACCCAGAAGTTGGAGCATATGATCTTTGTGGGTCCCTTCCAACACAGGACATTCCATGATCCTACTATTCTAGGCCAGGATGGAGGCTTGGCATGATTAATATTAACTTGTAGTCTATTACTAGCAGTGACAATATTGGTTTTAGTGGACAACTGTGCAGCACTGGCTAAACCATGAGCACTTCCTCAGAAGTTTGAGTGTATTCCTGCGACTAAGTCACAATACAGCAACTCCAATACATAAACACTCAACAGGAATTTCTAAACTGAATATAAATGGCCATTTTTAAATTAATTTGCACTGGAGATTTCTCCCACTCAGAATCTGATTCATGCATCTTGGACCATTACAAAAAAAGCCTATGTAAAGCCTGTCATAGAAAGCAAATAGTTTGCTGTGAGTTCCAGGGTGCACGTGTGGTGGGGGAAGAGGCATTAGATTGTTTCTGGAATCATTTCACTGGTCACAGTTACATAAAATGAGCTTCAGTAGCAGCCAGCAGCAGTAATTAGGAATCTACAGTATGCTGTATGGAGATCTGCTTCTATTTTGACATTTATCCAGAATATAGAAATTCACCCTGCCAGGTTCTCAAACCTGGGCCAATAATCCCTTATAAACTCACAAGAAAAATACAAAAACTTCTCCCTATGTGCAGCCAAAAGACTTTGGCATTTTGCTGCATCAGATGAATTTTTTTGATAGCAGCACAAGGATACTTCAGTCTGACAAGTTCATCTGTAAGTTCTCTCACCTGTAGAAGGGAATCAAGGGAGACTTTCAACAACTGTTTTGAAAATTATTAAATATTCTTCCAGATGGAAAGCTAGACAGAGACAGGAAAGCAATAAGAGATCAAGCCACTTTTATGTCTATCTTGCATTATTATCAAAGGTTTGAACTAAGGAGCAGAGATTGATTTCTGCCCCTGAGAGAATAAGATATAGAGGAATATGGGTATTGGTTTTTTACATTTATATCTATTGCTTTTAAACAGGTCCCAGAAAAGTAAAGCTAATTCAAAAAGAAACAGTGAATTAAAAGCTTTTCACAAAATCGCCATTCAAAACACCACAATATATTCCCATTTCCTCCATTGCCCTCCAAAATAGCATCAAAGAGCAAGAAATAATCACAATACTTACTAGTTCTAAAAATAAACAAAGTGTGAATGAAAAAAATTTAGTTTCTGCCCTACTGCAGATAAAAATGTCATCTTTATAGTCTGAAGAAACGCGCTTCATTGTTTGGGAAATAAGAGCTGGCACTTAGCATGTTGCTGATGCTGAGGTGTCACAGAGGACAGCACAGTGACAGGCAGCAGCTGAAGAGAACAGTGAGGCCAGTTTGATTTTACCCTCCCTCCTCCAGTATATTTGCACAAGTCAAACATACGTTGGTGGGACCAAACTTACTCCTGCATCATCCTGTCAACACTGGCTACCCATTCATTCTTTAATTACTTCACAGTTTGCAAAGTGTTCCAGTCCAGACAACATAGGCGAAGAAAAAAAAAGAAAAAAAAAAGAAGAAAAAAGAAAAATAGGAAAAAAAGAAAAAAGAAAGAAAAAAAAAGCAGCAGCCATCTATTTCACAACAGAATGTCATTCACACATGACCACTGGTGGAGTTAGCGTGGCAGCTGAGGAAAAAGAATCTCTGACACATTATTTTGTGGTCTTGGGTCCTGTACTCACACCAAGGGAGGAGATTTTAAATCTTTTATTTGGACTGTCCTAATGCTAGCTAATGAAAATGAGACAAGGGTTGCAGCAGTTTGGGATACCTCTTTACTTGCTTGAATACATTGTAGAGCATTTTCTTTTTTCTTCCCTAATAACCCTTTCACTCCTTTCAGTCTCTGTGTTTCACAAACACAGCCCCTAATGGCCCATGAAAAAGTTCAAAGTGGGTCACAGACTGCTGTGGGGTGAGAACAGACTGTATTAATTGTCTGCAATGGGGAAACTGAGTTGCTACCAGCAATTAAAGAAGGCTAATAGTTCTTTGGCTGGTGTAAACACTTGTAGCCAGCAATTACAGCTATTGCATATTCCCCAGACCTGAAGAAATTGAACTGATGCCATCTTGTCTGAGAAGTGGTAACTGACAGCTTAATTGACTTTTTTAGATGGAGAATGGGAATTCAAGCTACATGTGAACCGTAAAGTTACTAATTGTAAATCAACATTATTTTTAATTGTAGAGAAGTTTTTTAAAAGAAACATGTTCAATGTGGATTTAAGTTCAGGGGTCTCATACTCCAGAGACTGGCAGCAAGACTCAAGGCAAAGAACTTCACCTCAAGCATTTGAAAGGCACTTCTCTGCTATACAACCTACCTCACAGAAAGAACCCCCTCCCTTGCCCTGCTGCCCACACTGCTTTGGATTTAGCCCAGGACTCGGATGGGTTTCTGGGCTGCAAGCACACATTGCTGGGTCATGTTCAGTTTTTCATTCACTGATATCCCCAAATCCTGCTCCACAGGGCTGCAATCAATCCATTTATTCCCCTGTCTGTGAATATTGGGGATTGCCCTGACCCATGTGCAGGACCTTGCACTTGGCCTTGTTGAACCTCATGAGATTTCCATGGGGCCACCCTTCACTGCTGTCAAGGTCCCTGTGGATGGCATTCCCATTTCCAAAATCAACTGCACCACTCACTTTGTGTCATGTGCAAACTTGCCAAGGGTGCTCTCACCTCCACTGTCAGTGTTGTTAGATGTTAAACAGCACCAGGCTCTGGAACAATGAAGGGATGAAGGGATCTTGCTTAAAGGAGAAAGTCTTTAGCTCCTTCAGGACGATAAAATATGAAATTCTAATGAATGCGTCTCTTCTGTGACAAGCCTTTTCCTGCTGGAGCCCAGGGACCCTGCAGCAGGATATTAAGGAACAGAAAATTCCACTTCAGGTGACCCCTTGAGTTTTTTCAATAATACATATAACATCTAATAAAACTAACAAGAAAAGATACCCTATATTAGTTCCCACTTCACTGTATATATTTCTTTTTTTCCTCTTCCTGCCTACAAAATAATAATAAAAATAGTCATAGAGAATTTTTTGAAAATAGTAGATTGGGCTTGGTCAGGCAGCACAGCACTATTACAGCTGCTATATTAGCCTTGGAGTTATTTTTAGTTGACAATTTCCTTTGCTTTAGCTTTGAATATCATGCATGTGAAATCTAAAAATCATGTTTTGCTGACTGTGCCCTTGGAATATCTAAGCCGTATTTTTAGTCTTACATCTTGTCCATAGACCCCTGGTTTCATAGGAGCTGTACTAATTAATGCTGTTGATCACAGCATAGAGTTCTGGCACTATTAGGATCTGATGAAACTGGAAGCTGAAAACTACATATGCAAATATAAACTCTCTACTTAAGTTGCACAGCAGGAACATAAAATGTAGATAAATATGCGTTAAAGAGGTGCAGCTGGGCATATTCCAATTTTTCAATATACAATATACAGTCTAGGTAGTGGCAGTGGTTTTGAGATCCTGAAAGGTTACTAAAGTGCATTTTATCTACCCTAGGAAGAAGCCTGAATTTAGTCATGATCTAACCTGAGGTCATTGACTACCATGGTAAATTTTCTTAGCCTAAGAAATATACTGAGCTAGGAAAACACAGCACAGCCAGAAATTTACAGTTGCCTTCCATATATCGCGCAGAAGTCAGCTGCCATCCTGAGAATGGAGGAATCCCCACAAGTTAAAAGCATAATCAAAAAAGTACCTTGATAGTGACAGCTAGTTTAGCCATGAGCTATTAGTGGATATGTGGGATCGGTGACCAGCCTCAGATTTTAAGCTTTCCTCCTTCTGCCACACTTGAAGTTTACTATGCAAACTGTTTCTTGTTTTGATAGCAATAAAGTGCCTTCTAAAATGCAAGGTCATCAATCCACACCACTATTCCCATATCTCTAACAGTACGACTGAGGGAGCTAAAAATGCCAACATGACCTAATCAAGGTATGCAATATAATGGATCAAAAGAGGTGATAACAGTAACAAAATACTGAACATATTTCCCATCTTATTGAACACCATAATGGTAGCTCCATCTAGCTCAGCATTATTAAAGATCAAGGGCTCTGATCTACTCCATTTTATTGTGTCAAGGAGGGAATATGGCTGGTGAACAGAGTTACTTACAGGAGATGTTTTTTTTATTATCACTAGCAATTATTTTCATTTAAATAAATTTTGGCATAATGAGTCTTCATTCCTTAATGGCTGCTGTGCCTAATGGAATCACTGAGAGAGCAATTTTTATGGCTTCAAACTTAGACCATGTGATTCTGGAACTAGTATTGGGATGTGCATTATTTCTTAGGAAATCTGATAATATACATTAAAATAACAAGAGAAAATATTAAGTTAAAAATATAGGATGACTGCATAGGAAACTGCAACACACAATGTCTTTAGCAATGCAATACTTGGAACAACTGCTGCAAAATGAATTTCACAGAGCACCTGGAACCTGGGAATTCAAAAATTGATTAAACATCAGTTGAAAGTTCCCTGTCACCAAAAAAGAATAGCCTCACACAATGGTATTTAAATTTTACTTTAAATATATATGACGTTTCAGTGTGAGAACAGAACATTTTCAGAACTTTTGTGAACAATGGTTGAAAGGAGACCTGCTGCAGGAAACATAGTGGAGTCCCCAACCCAGAAAACTGTCAAAGTTCATCAATAGTTTTATTTCTCATTACACTACTCTAATTTGATTTGTAATAAATCAAATCAATTAATTTCCCCAAATCAGGTCTGTTTTGCCTGTGAAAGTAGTTGTTGAGTGATCTCTCCCTATTTTTATGTCAACCCATGAGCCTTTCTTATATTTAGTGTCTCCCATCCAGATGAGGAGAGAAATGATAGAGCAGCTTTGGTGGCAGGGAGGAACATCCAGCTATGGTCAGCCCACCACAGCATATAGCAAAGACACTGTTCCTCTTCACAAATTGAATGCAATGAAAAACATCCCCCAAAAGGTAAGGTATGTAGTCACCTCACAAAAAATCTTTTCTGCTCTTGGAAATGTCAGACATTCAGTGTAAGATTAATCTGCTCAAAAGTGGCCATCTCAAAAGACAGGTATTTCTAGACATAATATCTTGTCTTAAAGTAGATATTTTTAGTGGTGACTTAAATTAAGGCAGCTTCTTCCAGTTCACCTTGGAAATCAAGAAGACAATCTCAGTACTAGACATGTACAGTATAATATTACTGCATCCCACCTTAAATGTCACTGAGTGTGCTTTGTTTTTACCCACAAATATGTTTTAAAAAACCCCAAAATTGCCAAACAGAAAAAGTTATAGTATAATCTACCTTTGTCAGATCTTTGGAACAATCATGGCATAAATTTCATGTCTATATTCTGTGAAAATGCAACCAGATTCTGTATTATTATTCTCACTAGCCAGCAACAGAATAATTAGAGAAGACAATTGCTAAATTGCTACCTCAGGCTGGGGCTAAGCTGTTGAATGAACAATCAAACAGCTAAGATATCAAAATCTTTATTTGTCACTGCAGTATTTTTTTCCAAAAGTGCTTAGCTTAACTTTTAGAATGAGACAATTTGCCTATATGGTCACTGATTATGAAAACAGAAGATTAAAAAATTTTCCCCAAATCTCTTTTTGCAAGAAATAGAATTCATATTGTAAGAAATCACAAAACACAAAAATCACTTCAGCTAAAGTTTTTCATATAAACTAAATCTATATCATTGCAGAACAGCACCAAAAAAAAAAAAAGATAAATTCTTACAAAGTTGTTCCTTGCTCCTTAAATCAAAGGCAATTTAATACAGAAGCACAAAAACCTCTCCTACGAACGAATAAAAAAGACACCTGTCTTTGTTGTTTGCCAAAAACATGAGAAAAAAAAGCATGCCACTGAAGAGCCAGTGGATTAGACAGCAGAAAGAAAAGACCAAGGAGAACAGAGTAGACAGTAAACCCTGAAAGGATTTTGAGATCCAAGTGATGAAGGAAACTGACTGAGAAATTTAAAATATTGCATTTTTTAAAAAAATAATATAAAGCAAAAGCAATTGGCCTTTTGAAAGCGGAAATCTCAGCTCCACTGAACACAAGCTCAGTCTAGACCATACACTTAAATACAGAGGCCTCTCCCCTTTTGGAGAAGCTCTTCTCTCTGATGCTTGCTCAGTACATTAATATAATAAAGGTCTGTAATAGCAGTAAGCTCAGATCTAGATTTTTCACTCATCACTACCTGAAAACAGTCTGTTTGTCCTTTGAACCCTCATTACAGCAGTTCAACAGCTTTTTAACCTGCAACAATTTCAAAACTCTTCAAAAATTACAAACATTTTTATAAAAAGCAAATTGAACAGGTTTGCAGCCGATTCTGTTTATGCTCTCAGGGAAGACAGCAGCTAAGTGCAAGGGGTAGTAAAAACAAGCAACAATGTTCCCTCCTACTGAGGCCGCTAAATTAGAACCCCTCCCTGCATCTCCCCATAAACTATAAATTGGCCCAAATTGACGGCATGCTCAAGTTAACATAGAGTTTAAGACCTGCCTAGGGCTGTAACACCAAAAATGAGTAAGAGTGCTGCACAATTCTATAGGAAAAACCTGAGGGGATAAAACTGTGACCATAACCATGATGGAAAGGGCCCTAGGAGTGTACTAGATATGCCTGAGCTATCATGGAGAGGCCTATTTAGTCATGCTGGTCTCAGACTGGCATCCAAACTACTAAAGGAAATGGTGGAGAAATCCATCAGTGGACAATGGCGAGGCTGCAGCACAGAGGTTTGCCCAAAGGTTTTCCAAAAACAGGTAGTAGTGGAATTTGCGGTCACAGATGGGATTAGATTTTGTATTGGGGTGAGAACTGGTGACAGAACAGTGCATCATCCCCTGCAAAGCAGATCACAGGAATCCACGGGGACAGCATGGGAATCATTTTGTTCACACATATGTTAGTACAAAACTGGAGACTGCTTCTCCTCCGTGTTTTCATTTATCTTTGATTCACATCTTGCAACATCAAATTTCTGTCCAGCAAGCAGACACTTTTCTGAGACATGCTGCTTCCTGACCTCACCCTGTGTTCACTCTGTTTCATCTGCCTAAATTTACCCACTGAGAACAAAGACATCATTGTACACCAGTGGTCCATCTGTTCTAGAGAGCTGCTTCAAGCTGTAGTTAGCGCCAGATGTTTCCTAAGGAAGAATCCTCATGGACAAAATTCTGAATACCCTCAGTGAATATTCAAATGTACTAACTGCAAGAAATATCACCAAGTGTTTATAAAAAAGGCCTTTTTTGCATGCTTTGTTACTATACTTCCTTAAAGGTAGGATAATCGTATTTAACAATGAATTGTAACATATTTTCTCATTCCACAGTTGTCTGTGAAAATGTTGAAATATTTAAGATGGTGTTTTATTTCATGAATCACAAAAAAAAAAAAAAAACTGAGAAGCTGCAACAAATTAATGAATGCTGTAAGTTCTTACCTGCCTCAATATGAAGGCTTTGGGAAGAATTCCTAAATTCATAGCCCTGAAACTTTCTAGAACACATATTTTTCACCTTGCTCCTATGATACTGCCACTGCTTTCAACAGTTTTGTCATAACTTAGTCGATTTTGCCATTTAATTGTGCAATATTAGTAAAATGTGGGCTGTCATCCATAGCCATTTAAATACTGGGTGAAGTCATGCCCATCCAGTTCAGACTGCAGGGTAATGATTTTTTTTTTTTTTAATGAGAAATCAGGAAGTAAAACTTTTTCATTATGCATTTCTTCAATTTCTATTTGCTTGTTTCTGAGTTCTGTTTCCACTTGCTTAATCAGCCTGTTTCCGCCTTTTGAGACTCCCAAAAGCTTATTCCCTCAATTGTTACACCTATATGAACTGTCTCCTGAGCCATACCTCTGTGCCAAATAGCTGTTGAGGAGCTAGTATTAAGTCCTTGTTTCATTTAAAGCAGGTTTTAAATTTTAGCAAATGTTCTCAATTACATGGAAAATGTCTCTAAGTTTACTTCCTTTTCCAAATTAATCTTTTTTTTTTTTTTCTGTGAGAAGCATTTTTACTTTTCAGAAAGCCTGAGAAATTACAAAGCTAGTTAATGAAATTCAAACACACAGAAATGGAGCACATGTTAATTTTAAAACAGGAGGCAGGTCTTTCTTAATAATTTTATCAAGCTGTCATCTGAGAGCGGCCACCTCCGAGAAGCTGTCAGCTTCACTGGTATAAATGAAGTTGGAATAAGGGAAGATTGCCAAGCACAGGCTGCTCCAAAGGACCATAAGCAGCTGCAGCCACCAAGGGGCAGTGGAGTGAGGTTCAAAAGAGTATTCTGGGCATGTCCCAGCGCTCTTCAAAACTCTGGGGCCCTGTAGAAAATAGTAGTACTGTTGAACATTGTAGTGGTATACTGACTATAAAATTTTATCTTGTACAAGCAATCAAAGTCTGGGCCACTTCAAGTGCTTCTAACTCTTCTGAAGGTGTATAATATTTATTTCTACTTAGAATTAGACTGCTTCCCTTTTCCTCCTACTGGATCCTGTTATAGTTTGGCCTACAAGCCAGAAGAGACCATTGTTAAATTTCTATTCCTCATGTACCTTCCAAAATCTTCCCTTTATATCTGTCTTTTTAAATATTTTTTCTTTCAGTGAGAAAGAAAAACTTGATAGGCAGACTCACCTTAAACTCACTATTACAAAGCATGTTTTCCAATTGTTTAATAATTCTTATAGTTACTAATAGCCTTCCTTGAATGTGGATATCAAAACCTGAGATAGGATGCCAGTTATGCTATGCTAAAAGCCAAAAAGCTTCCCAAATGCTGCATTATCCACCTGCCTGTGCATCTAAAGATTACATTAATCCTTTCTCCACTGCAGTGCTCCAGGAGCTTCTGATTCACCACAAGCTCAATTTTTTGGTCCCACTCTTACCACCACTTCCATATTCCTTTCATTTCTGTCTGTACACAAGCCAGAGTTCCTTATTTCTAGATGTCTGACTTTTCTAAGTCCAGTGATTCAAATCACTTGGGTCATTCTCAGCCTTTCTGTTATTTTTTTCCAAGTTTATCAGTAAGAAATCATATGCCTGGTGGCCAGAGCATTTTCTCCCAGTATAAAAATTCTCATCAGAATCTTTTTTAAAATCCACCAGAATTCCTGGAATGTTACACAGGACTATATCAATTTGTCTTCATTTTGAAGCAATAACAGCAAAGGAACAGGATTCTATCTTTCTTTTCACAAGGTGATTGGGTTTTTTTAGGTTTCCACTGCTTCAATGGTGTTTAAAAAAGCACTCTTGGAAATTGAGTCTATAAATTATAGGGGTTGAAAGTTGGTAGACTATTAACAAAAATAAGACAAAAGCATTGAGTGACCTGAAGGAAGGAAGCAAAAAAGCTGGAAAATTTTAAAAAGAACTTAAGCATCTCTTAAAACAATCTCAATTTGTCTGTTATCCCAAAGTAACAGACAAGTTGAATTACAGGGAGGAAGAGCACATGTTAGGAAGTTACATCCTCAGATAAATGGAAATAGGGGATAACTAGGCAGCTGCATGAACTTGTCACATTTCTACAGATGTTAAAAAACCTACAAACAGATGAGTGGTTTCATGTTAGTGTATACACTTAGCCAGGATACTGAAGGATTGAATATTCATATGATTACACATTACATATAGGTCTGCCATATGTCTGCCATGTGTCTGCATTGGTACTTCACTTTTTCAAATGCAACCCAAAATAGGCTTATTCTTCTTTCAACGGTGTCATGACAAGATAAAGCAAATTCATGCATGTTTAATACCTTTGTTTGCACATGAACAGCCACAGAGTCTTCTGAGACTGGACTACAGGAGAGGTCTGACTGACTTCAACTAAGTAAAACCTCTGTAGTGAATCTAATTATTTCTTTAGAGAGTTCTGAATAAGCAGACAACATGTCGTATCATTTTTTTGTTATGTTATTTAATGGACAGTAAAATTATGCAATATACTAAAAGATATTTGAAAAAAGAACAGTATCATCATCATCATCATTTCCACAAGCAAGATGATACATTTTTTGTGGAGTGGAGCAAGCAAGTGGTACATTTTTGTGTGGAGTCTTACCCTACACTTCTTCAACCAGTAAATATTTTCCAGATGCCTAAGATTATGAGTGATTTAATGGAAAGCATATCGTGAGGTCTGCATTTGTCAATATGGAGAATCTCATCACTTTGCAAGTCCTAAGGGTATTGTGGAGCATCACAAAGGGTCAATTAATAAAATAAAGTCTCAGTCAAAGAAATAAAAGCGAAGTATAACAAAAATTAATGTATGATTACCAGCAAAAATTTAGTGCCAGTAAATATGCACTAAAAGTGATGCAAATGCAATGTTAGGGAGGAAAAATATACTGTAATATTTAAATCTATATTTACAGCTATTTTTAAAGCCTTCAAATTCTGGAAAACTCATTACTCTTCCATTTACAACAGACCTTGACTTCAGATTACCTTTTTTTTTGTGGGATATTCTTAGTTCCCAAAAAAGGGAAATTTAAAATATTCACATGAAAATGCTCATAAAATGTATGCAACAGCATTTTGATGATCAGGATGGAATTTTAACACAGGACAGTTGTAATATTTCTATTTTTGTGGCTAGTCAAGTGACCATTATCAAGTCTATGCTGGATTCAATATTTGTTTAATGTAGAAACTTCAACAATGAAATGAATGGTTTAGTTTGTTCAAAAGGAAATACTAGCCATTTCTGAATCTGCATTACACAGTTCTTTCATTTTTCTGGCCTTTGCTTGTAGTGACAAGGAAAACCCCTTCCTTCCATGTATTTATTGAGTCAGCTACGCAGCAGGATTTCTCATCAGATAAAATGTCAGCTGCAACCATCTTCAAACACTTCCCAGAGCTCTCCCTTTGTTTTCTTAAGAAACATTTTAATCATGCCACTAAAATCAGAGCTCTTAAATAGTTGATTTTCTGCCTGGATTAAAATTTGTCCTTTCCATACATGCCACGTTAAGGAGTTGCACTTGTATGGGGTTCAGATTCACAGATTAACAGTATTTCATTAGAGCTACATTTCTTGCTTACTGATTTATCAGCATTTCAGAGGACTTCTGTACCTACATTGGTTTTAATTCTTTTGCTTGAAATACAATTCTTAGGGACAATCATTTATATAAATAAATTCCAGTACTAGATTACTAAATTCCAGAAGCTTTCACCAAAAATATTGTCCTGTGGTGTCTAAGAGTGAATAGAGAAAAAATCTTGCTACAGACCAGATATAAAGCAACTTCTCCATTGTATCTGCAAAAATGTATGAATAAATGTGATTTATTAAAAGCCAGGAAGGAATATTGGTTCTGTTTTTGGAGAGAAGAGGGTTTGAGAACGTGGCACACAAAAGCCATTGCCTAGCTTAGAGTTTGTTCCCTAGCTCATGGTTTATCCCTGTCTATCCTTCAGATTTCCCATCTGATTTTCAATTATTCCTGGCTTTATCAATATTAAACCCAGCAAGACTGAACTGGGAAATTTACTTCGTAAAAGGAATTGGAACTGAAAGACAGCATGGGAAGGCGAAGTACTTATCAAGTAGAAAAACTACTCCAAAAAACAAAACCAAAACCCAAACAAACAAAAAAAAAAAAAAAGGCTCGAATACATAAAAAATAGGGAGAATAGAAAACTTCTGTCTGGGTTAGTTTCCTGCAGGGCCAGGGAGGCAGGTCTGAAGCTCACAGGTGCTGCAGTAGCTGCTGACAGTGGCTCCCTGAAGCACAGGAACTGAGGAGCACACAGGCGCTCATCCCTCTCAGTTTGGATGTCACTTCTCTCGGTTGTTTCACATAAGTGAAACATAAGAGAAACATAATAAACTGAGAAATTACTGTGAAACTGTTGGACTCCCGAATCGGAAACGCTTTTCCCATCAGTGTTATCTCTGACCGTCTGGCCGCAGGATAGCCCTGCTTTACTGCTGCAGGTCACAATGTACCTCAGCGTGTTTACACACCGGCTGGGCACTGCCTCCAGTGGGAGAATGTCCTAGAAAGCGATCCTTCAAGCCATTTTTTCCTATTCTCACCCACCCACAAAGCTTCCCTCTGCCTCCTCGTAATGGGTTTCTGGGATACAAAGCCCAGAAAGAGCAGCTCTTCCCTGCGGACACTTTCCCCGTGCAGGAACCTCCCCAGCGGCGGGGAACAAGCTGACCGCGACCTGCACGGGTGCATTTCCTTGGCCCTCAGTCCCTCTGCTCTCCTCGATGTTCCAGAGAAGTCACTCCCTGCCGATGTCACCGGCAGCTCCAGGCGCTCCCCGCCAGGCTGTGGCCGCGCAGGACACTCGCACCCTCTGCTGGTGCTCCGCGGGCAGACTGGAACTAATAAATAGATTTATCTGACCCTCATCCTTGTCTCTAGCTGCCATACACCGACTGGCTGGACGGATAAACAACCAATTTTAAGGAAATGGATCAATAAATGAAATTTAATACCTGTCTTTCTAAGACATCTCCATTTAAAACCACTTAAAGAGTGTTTTTATTTTAAGGTCAAAAGGAAAGAAACTATTCAACAGCTAATGTGGAAACAATAACATCCTATTTTAAAGACATGGAAAAAACTTATTTCAATAACAGTTTCTAATATTCTTATTTTTGTTTTAATTTTTTTTCTTAATATTTCTGTTAGTATATTTTACCATGAGGATTTTATGTCAGCTTTATTACTTCCAGTTATCTTAGTAGGTGTAAACTACAGGGATAATGTCCCAGAAAATTCCCCCTACTCCAAGTGACACCTACTGTTATGGATCATAATCTATAGTAATAAGGTCTGTATAAAAAGATGCCCTCAAGAATTTCCTGCATGATTTCTGGGACAAATCTTAGACCAGGTGGGAAAAAAAAATAAATCAGAGGGGTCAAAAGCCTCTGCTTCATCTTTTTTTTTGACAGAAATATCTGAGTCCTTCTCAGGGCATTTCTGCACTACTGTAACCCAGAGATAAATGCAACAGAAGCAGAATCTTTCTGCATAAGGCAGCTCATGTAGACTGATAATCACTTTTAACTGGATTCATGAGTAAATATTTTACATCCAAGCACATCCCAAGTACAGCACCCTGACACATAAGACTTTCAGTTAGGGAATTCTCTAGTCAACAAACACAAGAAAAAAAACATATTTTGGTTGACACTTCCACTTCAGAATGAATATTGATTCACATTCAGTGGTTCTCTTGTTCCAAGAACTGAATGCAGGAAAGAGTTTAATATTTCTCCCAGCTGAAACATTTATATTTATTTTGAGTGGTTATGTTACTAGTTGAACATTTCATGTGTAAGTCCCTAAAGAGCCACAACCTTTCACAAGTGACTATCACACCCCAAGCTGTTTTTTATATTCTCTGAAAGTGAACCACATTTAGAAGTATTTTATGTAAACCTTCAGAAGTGATTGCAGTTTGTGTTATGATTGTAAAAGGCTCTGAACCAAAATGAGGCTGTCGTCCTCTGAAGGTCATGGATCAGAAAGAGTTCAGAGGGTGGCAGTGGAATGGTCTCTACTGTCCCCTTAATTCACCTCTAGCTGGACTTCAGAGAAAAGACATTGCTTTTAAGGTAGACAGTTACACTGATGGATACATATCTCCATGGACTTTCCTACAGGGACACACAGCCAGTTTTAAACACAGATTTTTCTGGGCAAAGCTTCATTAAGTGGCTGGTTCCAGAAGAAGACTTGAAAAATGACATCAAGGTCATTATGTGTCCTCATATTTCCTTTGCTGTGAACAGGTGCCTCTTTCAGCTTGCCTTTGATGCAGAAGAGTCAGAAAAAGGTTTGGGTTTTTGTAATATATTGCATTTGCCATGGTCTTGCCAAGAAGATGTCAATAGTCCAGAGAATGCTACTGAACCAATGGAGTTGTAAAGAGGTATTACTAATGCACCTCTCTCAGTTGCATCAAAGCATTTGTCTATGTGATCTAAATCACTTAAGTCATTAGATCCAAGTTAGAATATCTACTATACTGTAAACCAAAACAGTATTAATGTTTTGGGAAATTCTGTTTTATACAACCCCAAATTTCAGAACCTCTTGTCTTCTTCAATGAAAATTCAGGCTTTGTATTTTTAATTTCTATTCTACTTTCAGTATTCCCAATCTCAATGGGAAAAAACTGGATGTTTATACAATATTTCAGTATTTTAATAAAAATCTCTGCTGCTGCTTGAAAGATATTTATCAGCCCCACTTTTCAAAAGTGAAAAAAAATCAGACACAGAGACCTGAATAAAAATTTTGTGTATATAAATCTGTAACAATTTAAAAATAAAAATAGCCACTATATTTTAAAAGTATTGAAACAAATAATTATTAAATTTTATCATGTCAGTAAGCAATTCTGCCAACATGAAAAGTTGAATTTTTTTTCCAGATCAGAATATGAATATTTTTAAGTCTTCATCCGTAGACATCTGTGTTTTCTGGTGGTGTGGTCTTATGATCTTTGCTCACTACCATCAATAAATGAAAAATAAGTGATAGATGTTGAAAGCAGATAATAATGAACATTTCATTTTGCATTTCAGCCATTTGAGAAGCACTCGGTCGTAGCTGATGTGAAACCACATCAAGCATTAAAGAACAGAATGTGTGTACTCAGGGAACACATCTCTGTAATGCTGAAAATTAGTTTTTTGTCATGGTCATGGAGGTCAGCCATTTCCAAATCACAGAGGGCAGGGGAGCTACACTAATGCTCATCATTTCTAACACTCTTTTGCTGTAGCCACATTTAATTGCCCATTTTGTTAACTGTACTTCCCAATGTGATTCTCTGGGTCATAAAACCGTCCAAATGCACTACCAAGGCAAATGAAGCATCCTCATGTGCCTGGTAGTTCCAGTGGGTGCCTGTTTCCTCTGTGACCTCCCAACTCTCAGTTTGAGAACATCCCAAGACCTACAGCATGGCCTTTGTACAAAGCTGCACTGCCTGTGAGAGTTCACATGTCAAGGCCAACATCTTCTTGTTCTCCTGAAGCACTGTGGAAATACAAACATGAAATACAAAGCATCTGAAGTCAAAAAAATAGTCTAGTTAATGCCTTTTGCTGTGGCTGCTGCAAGAGACAGTCATTCCAAATAGGCCCCAAACTATTTGAACACAGAGAAATTACATCCATCACAAGGGCAGAAGAAACAGTTCAACCTGCACAAGAGCATCAATAGGCTGATAATGTGCCTACCTGCTGCTAGAATGAGGTTATGAGTATTTCAGTGATAATACAGAATATGAAAGGGAGTAGAAGACAGAAAGAAAGTTTTCAGACATCTATGCTACTTAATATGTAGTGGAGAAAACTGCAGCTCTTTTGTCTTTATTTTTTTATGGAAATGGATCATTTCTGCATTTTTTGGTTTATTTTTCTGAATAAGATATTTATCTATGGTGTTTAGTAACAGGAGACCTATTACAAAACATAATCTTGTGTCAGTGGTTCCCTGGCTCTATCAAATAAAATATCAGTGACAAGAAGGTATGACGGGAAAAGAAGTTTTCAAAAGGAGACAAACCTTTGGACTATGTTACAAAGCCATCCTGAAGCACACAAAGTAGGGTTCTTTTCATGAGACAACCATGCAGGAAGATCTATTCAGGAGCACAGAAAATGCAGTCCTGCTGCTAAGTGAAGGACAGACTGCAGGCCACAATCCTAATTTAGTTAAGATCTATCTTTTCCATGCCTTGTTTGCTGTCATGCAGTCATCAGATTCGAGCCAGAGGAACAGCTGCATCACTGGAGACTTTTTCTGACCTTCAGCATAAACTCTCTTAAGCAAGGCCCATCTCTGAGCTCAGCAACCTTCTGTGTGTCTCAAAGTCCTTTGAACCTGGATAGCTGAGCACATTCCTAACCGATTTTGGTTGGCTTTGGCTTTTGATTGTTGACAGGTGAGCAACAAGCATTACGAACAAATACTCAGGAACACACAACAATTACTGAAATAATTCAGGCATCTTCTACATGTATTGAGAGTTCAGAGAGTTGTTAGCAGTTGCAGCAAGACAAAATGAGAGGGTGACCCTGAGAAAGGCAACATTTGGATGTACTTTCTCAGAAATAAGCCAGGTACTGAGTATATTTGGACATTCGTGGCTGAGGTGGGTTGTCATGTCCTTACCCAGTTCAAATACAATCATTATAGTGGATTTTAAATAGCATAATGGCTTATTTGGACATAGAAGCATATGAAATATAAAATTGCTATTCTCAAAATTGCCCTTTACCCTCCCATCTCAGTCCTGTATATGAAACAGTAGTGCTCTGTTTCTAAGTTGGCTTCAAATCACTAGTGTGTTTCTCATTTATAAAATACTTTTTACAGCCTAATTGGGAGCAGTTTAATTCTCAGATTCTCAACTCCTTACCAGACCAGTTAAGAGTCCAATTGACTGTAACAATTCAGAAAAAGGCTCTTCTGGAGCTTTTACAATATGTCACATAAATTGGTGTTCAGGGACTTTAAAAAAATGATTTATGTTATATTTAACTAGAATATTATTCACATGATAGGAGCCCCATGACATAATGGACAGTAGATGCTTTGAAAATTGGTCACAGTTTATGGCCTCAAGGCCAATGAACCTTTTACCCTGGAAAATGGTCCACAGTGTAATGCATAAGCCCAATACTGTATCACCAGAAGAACCTAGAAATCTCAGATGTTCACTGCTTGTCGAGTCATCGAATTCTGTTCCCTACACATTTATCTCTGTTCATGAGTGGCCCACCTAATCTTGTTATAATTATGAAATCATACTTATTCATCATTTCCCCTTGATGACTGGACAAACTGACTTCCTAGATAGGACATACCTTCAGGGATCTATTCCAAAAGCCCTGTTAAAGATATTTATTTCTAAATAAAAATACAAAAAAATTGTGACACTTTTCCTAGAAATGTAATTACCACACTGTTTTCTGCTGTGGCTGTCCAGTAACACAGCATGAGTTACAACTCAAAAAAATATATAAACAGGTTTGATTTTTTAAAACAATTTCTAAAATAATTTCTCCACTATCCCCTGCACTTTGTCACTTGGATGATTCTTAGGAGATGTGTTACAGATAGAGGAATTTTTGCTGCATGCATGAACTCCCCAGTAGGGAGAGGCAGAACTTGCTCTGCCAAAGCAATCAATACAGAGAGCCTTTCTCTTGAAGGGCATTTAGTCAGAAACAAAAATGGTGCCTGTAGGTTCCAGGCACTTGAAGTGAATGAGTCAAGATGCTGAGAGGTACCAGAGGCAGGATTTGGTGGGTTCTGCTGCTTTGAAGTGGCAGGACTGGACTTTTTAGTTCCATTCCCATTGTTACTAATCAACTGGAAGGTTACATTAACAAAACACTTTCATCTCTCTCGCCTCAAGTTCTCCACATCCACCATCTGTTTTGTCTCATAAGAATTTTAATTCCGTGGAGCAGGAACTGTTAATATGTATTCATGGTTCCAGATCTTTATAGAGGCTTCCAGCAGAACTTATACTACAATTCATAAATAATAAAATCAGTAAATTTTCCTGGGAAATTTCCTTGATATTGGTACTCCTATAAACAAAAGTATTCTTTATCTAAGCAAAAATGAATGTTTTAAGTGCCTGTGAGAAGTAAAAAGGAGATCTTATATATTTTCTGTTGTAGAATTTCAACCCAATCCTCATTCTCCTCATGTTGATAGCAAGTCAGTCACCTACTAACTTTTCTGAAAGAAGACCTAAGTCATCTATTTCTTTCATAAACAAAATGCTAACATCACAACATGCTGCATGTGATCATTACAGTCACATAGGGCATCCCTTGTGCCAAGAAGGGAGGAACTACCTGGCAGAATCCTCCAATCACTTGTGCTAAAAATTTTTGTAGTATTAACTTAAAAAAATATATATTTTCTAAAAAATATCTGAAGAGCAAGGAAGCATAACTTTGTAGTCCTTAATCATAGTTCAAACATGCAAGCATATGCATAAGCTTAGATTTCCTCTGTGTTTCAGATACAGGTAAAGTATGTTTACCTGCTCTGCGACACTCAGTGTGACCTCATTTCCTAAAGAAAACAGTCATGAATGCCCAGCAGTAGCTAGAAGCCAAGAAACTTTATAAACCATTCCATGCCAGACTTTGAACCTGGCATGTTCTCTTTATGGCAGGTCAAAGACACAGAAAAACTTGAAACACCAGATGCATTTTTGTAAAAATTTGTTCTTGCACTATACTGTCTGATTCTGCTGTCCTACACCCCAAAATAAGGACGGAGGAGTCAAGCAGGTGGTGTGAAATCCACTTTGCATTCAGCATGAGGGCTCTATGACACACAGCATTGGTGCAGGAAGAGCAGTCATGGAAGACACCATACCAAGCTTACTGCTCAGTGTTACACTAAAGACCAGAAACAGAAAATTAGTGCGAAGCACATGCTGATCTCCTTCTGCTCCAGCCCACAGATATCCAGATTGATGCCACAGCAAACTGATGAGTTGTACCTAACAAGTACAGTCTGATTTCAGAAAGACCAAAGGAGCTACCATGCACAACAAAGTAAACAAATGAGAAATAAAGAAACGTTGTTTAGTCCATTCTTTCAAAATAGACAGCTTTTATTTTTTGTTATACCACAGAAAGGGCAGAACTCAGAGTATACATGGAGGCAAAACTAACCCCTTCATGAAAGGTAGATTTTTCTCACATGTTTGTGAGAACCTTCTGCAGGGACAATTACCTTAAAGTGTATCATATTGATCTGCAATATACTTTGCAAACGTCAATATATACCTAGTCTTGCTGCCTACAGCATAAGAAGAAGTGAAATAAAAATGAGTCTGGGCTTAATGACATGTAACAATCTTGGATGAATAATGTATATATGGTCAATCCCCAATTCTCAGAAGACCATCAGCCTAACTTTAATGTTTGAGACAAGCAACTGTATGTTTTAGATTTATCACTTGAGTCCTAATGCACTTGCCAAAGGACATTAATATTTAAATATTGAAAACTATACTATCAGCAGAAAAATAAGCAGATTTACAGTTAGGGAGGTTTTCTTTGGTTAGCCTTTAACATATACGGACATCCTTCAGAATTCTTCCAAAGCAGTGAACCAGACGTGTAGCATATAATTAACATTGATGGGCTATTACTGCATAGAAGCTGCTCCATTATTGCATTTAGGCGTTAGCATTCACTGACATATTAGGGCATTCACAAAGTCGTAAGTGATCTCTGTCACTTACCTTTTCAAGGGAAATACTTTCATTTTAAACCCATATTTTATCCTCAAGCTGTCCTTTTAAAAATTATCTACTTCATAAAGACTCTAGATCAGTTTTCTGAGACTTAACAAGAACATATTCACTACTGAGCCTTTGCTAATAACTTTCATGCTACAAATTACTAAAATGGCTGAAGCCTCCTTTCAAATGTTGAAATACTGAAGTGCAGGGCTATAAAAATTTATTCCATAGTAATTTTGCAATGTAAGAATATTTAAATCAATCTAAAATTGATGGGGAAAATTTTTTATCCATGTATCTTTAACTTACACCACATCTTTTGGGAAGAGATTCATATCCACAGGAAGAAAGAGGAGGCCATGATTTATTTTATAGCCATTCAAGTTTAAAGACTTTTAAAGATGCATTCTGAAACCCAAAGATTTAGTTACAGGAAAGAGGAATGTCTAGAGTCATTTGTAAGTAAATCTTTGATGCAACTGCAGAGTTATTTTATAAAAGAAGCTGAGTAATGGACAGCTGACAATTTTTATGAAATATTTTTCTAGAAGAGATCCAGTTAATAATAAAATTTAAGAATTACAGAAAATTGAGTTTGAAAGGGAATGTATCCCATGAGTTTATAGAGTCACAGAATCATAGAACCATGGAATGGTTTCAATTGGAAGGGACCCTAAAAGTCACCTAATTCGAACTCCCCTGCTGTGAGCAGGGACACCTTCCACTAAACCAGGTTGCTTAGAGCCCCATTCAACCTGGCCTTGAATACTTCCAGGGATGGAGCATCCACAGCTTCTCTGGACAACCTGCTGTGGTGCCTCGCCATCCTCACAGTCAAGAATTTTTTCCTAATAGCCAATCTAAATCTACCCACTTTCAATTTAAATCTCCTACCCCTCAACACATCCCTACACTCCCTGATGAGGAGTCCCTCCTGCCTTGGGGGGGTCTCTAGAACAGCACTTTATCTAGCTAAAATGAGTTATGCTCCTAAATAGGTTTTAGCCAAACATCTCCAGCATTTAGACATTTTGCAGGTGAAATTGATCTCAGCACCATAAAACACACCCTTTACTCCAAGTAAATCTTGCTAGCAGAAGAGTTATTAACTTTCTTCATTGCTCAAAGCATGGAAGAGGGAAAGAAGGGAATTAGACAGGTTTATGGATGACTAAAGAAAAGGTTTGAAAGAAACCTATTTTCACTCATACTTAATGTTATTTTTAGACTTACAAGAATAAAAAAACTCTTTTCACACAGTCCAGATCTCAAGCCTATAGTTAAATAAGCATAGTTATACAGACACAGATCTTTTAAATAAGTTAGCTGTGTTCCTAACTTGTGAAGTCTCCTGGGAGTTCTTTTTCAGTTCTCAGTAACATAATGAATGTGTTAATGACACTCTCATGTAGCTTGGCTGTATTTCCCTTTATTAAAGTTATATCATCCAATTTGGGCACAATTCACTCTAAATCCCAAACTTAAAGCTCTATGAAAGGTTAAAAAATATATTTAGAATTAATGAAATCCAAATTACATAGTTTCTCAAAGCCAATGTGCTTGTAAAATGAACCCTCTCACTGCAGCAGGGATAAGTGAAGCTTAAAATGACATTATAAAGAAAATGCATTTTTGCCCTGTATGGATCAACTATTTTGTTAAATATTCCCTCTTCTGAAGAAAGAACAAAACCTGCTGTTCCTGCAAAAAACATGAGTGATTTCACCTTGGACACTACAAGATGAGGCCAATGAGGGAAAGACCATATGAACTTTCAAGTCCAGTGTGGCACCATCCAAGTAATTCCCAAGTCACAACAGAACTGACTGCAAGGAAAGGAGGTGAAATGAGACACAATAATTACACTACTTAATCCTGTTGAAATTAAAAGCAATGGAAGAATGCCTTAAACTTCCTTTTTTTTTCTTAATTTCCTATCAGTAATTGTTTGTGCTACTTTTGTCTTATGAAACCCTCCTTTGTGTTTAAATTGGCCAGACACCAGGCTTTCATTTTGGTGACCCTCCAATTGAAGACTCGGTTCCTGTTTGAGATCCAAATCACCTCTGCCACATTTTGAATAGAATCAGAGGTCTTTCTGTCTTCTTGTGTGTTTTTTAAGCAGTTACCAGTAACTTATAGTTACAACCTTCTGGTATGTTTTCCTTAAAATGCATGAGAGAGGTGGGGTCTATATAATTTTTCCATGGGGTAGAACAAGCAAAGAAAAATTTTAACATGGAAACAAGATGTATGTAACATTATCAGGGGAAAATAATCTTACCTGAAACAAAGGTAATAAATGAAAAAAAAAAAATCCACAAAACAATTCTAGAGGAATCAACAAACCAGTAAGTTAGACATGGATTTGTAATGAAATAAGGTAAGAGAAAATTAGTTGAGTCTGCACTATATAGAGGATTCTTGTCATCTACACATTTAATCTTTGCCCCCCTTTGTCATGCTCTCTTTCTGACTCTTGTAAATAAATTTCAGAATCAAAAGATTCTTTAATAAAACAACACAAGAAATTTGTGCAGAATTGAAGAAATTTTTAAAGGGTGGTAAAAGGATGAATTTTTTAACATTTGAAAACAAAATCAAGTAGAAAGATTTATATAATATGACTAAAAAAACCACAGCAAAGGAAAACAGATGCAATTAGGTTTTCTGAGTGTAAACTACTAGGATGTAAAAAGAATAATGACTGTCTTTGAGGAGAACCATTTATTCAGTGTAGTGTAAATAGAACAATTAGAAATCAGGATGGAGAAAGACTGGGGGCAATGCTTTTGACAAGAAGCTGTCCAAAGGTGTGAAAGCCTCCCCAAGGCAACACTGGTATCCCACCCACTCAACTTGAACATTTGCCCTGGAGAAGACAATTGAAATGGAAAGAACAAAACAGCCTTGCAGTTTCAGAGGAAAAGTAACTACTGAGGTGAGGGTTAAAACATCAACTTCTTATCCTGTCTCGGAAGTCCAAGCATAGGAAGACTGTCCACAGACTGGGAAAGCCATATCCAGGGCAGCAGAAGGCAGTGCACATGGAAAAACAGAACTTCATGAGGTAGATCCAACACCTTCCATGCCTGATATTCTAGGACTGCGAGGCTGAAGCACCCATTACTACACCAAGGACTGTGGATTTATTGTCCCTTCTGGTTTGGGCCATGCACGTTCTTATCATTGGTCTAGACAAAAATTTAAATCTGTATTAAACATCTTTTTCAACATGATTTTGAAAACATTGTCCTAAGGAGTGTATCCATGGTTAAGCAGTATCTTGCAGCTAACATTTTCAGCAGGATAACATCATTTGTTTAACAGATTGTTTAAGTAGAGGGTGGGGAGGGGTAGTATTTTTATCAGATACATGCTTATTGGAAAGTTTAAAGCAAGCCCTTTTGGGTATTGCTAATGGGCTTTTAAATAACTTCCAATGCTAGCTTGCAGCAAAGCATTCTTAAAATACACATATATTGTTTTTTAAATTGCTAACAGTGATTTAAACAGTGATATTAAAATTAGCTTCTAATACTCAGTATGAAATGCTAGTGAAAACAATGTTAGCTAAAATTCATCACAGCAGCTCAGCAAGATACCTGTGATGACTACAGAACTAGTGTGCAGTTACATCCTGACTAGTTAATCACCTTACAGTGGATTTGTCTTTATATAAGTTTTCATAGTTAGTTGCTCTGCATTAAAAACAAAAAATAAAGTTATCAAATTATAGATGATAGAGCACTACAGAGCAGAAGGAATGTTATGACACTACAAGCAAACTTTATCTAAATATCATAAAGTACCAAAGTGATTTCAGTAGAACTACTTCATTCATCTCTTTGTATTTCCATATGCTCACAAGTTAATGGAGGATTTAAAGCGCCATATCCTTTGGTTTAGTGCATTTTCCAAACAGTTTTAATTGAGAGGGTGCCAGTCCTTGAAAGCAATTTGAAAATTTATTCCCTTCCAGTCTCCTTTATTCCATTATATTTTAAGTACTTATGTGATTTTCATGAACAGTCTTATAGCATGGTTAGGTTAATCAAAGACTGCCACATTAATGATTAAGTCAAGCGTTATTTCTGGCAGGTATTTTCACCTTTTTCTAATTGGTTTTAACTGATGAATGACAATCCTACTCAAAGAGCTTTTATATTTTACTGCTATGATTTTTTTCTTTCCAAGTGTCATTGACTATTAAGAATGGTTTCCACACAGAGGACTGTAAAGGGCAGTTAGTGATTCACTTTAAAGTATTTTCTTTTCTTTTACCAAGAAGAGATGTAATCATCCAAATAATTGTATTTATATTGCCTCTAAATCTGCTATTTATGAAATAGTTTAATATTAAGGGACTTTCACTGGGATTTCATCCATTTTAAAAGAGGTAAAAGCTGAATTAATTCATAGATCTGGCTTTAGTTCAGCAGTAAAAGAAGCCAAAAGAGTCCAGTTACAGTGTACTTATCCAACTCATTGGAGAAAGCGACTGAAGGCAGAAAGAAAAAGTCTAGCCCTTTCCGATATTTGATGCAATTTCATTTTTGAGAATTGGAAGCAAAAGCCAGGCTGCAGTGATACATATTTTTATACCATATAAATATAATTGTTCTGCAGTAAAATTCTGCGGATAATAACTTGGCTTGTTCATAAATACAACACCGTGTTGTAAAGCTGCATTCATAAGCCTCACACTGCTATAAAAGCACACCAGGTGCTTTCACTGATAATAAAAAAGACATTTTTACATATGAGATAATGGCACAGCCTCCAAGAGGAATGAAGAACAGCTTTAACTAAACAGTAAATAAAAAAATCCAGACCATTAAAAAAAAACTGTTCACACATTCATGATATGAACCTGCCTCAGAGAGCTTTCTGACAAATAATTGAAAGAAAATTAAATACAAACACACTAACAAAATGAGGTTTCTTAAGTGTCTGATTCATTGACCCTGTACCACAAGCAGCCTCACAAGCAATCTTTTGCTTCACTCTCTTTGTTTTTATTTTTGCAGTTTAGTTGTCTTATAATGTTGCAAGCTATCATCCTCGTAAGAACCATGAAGGTCTCTAAAAAGAATTTAAATATTCAAGTAAATGTATGGTGAAAAAAAAAGTAAGGTGGTACAATTTCAATTGCAGGCCTGCTGGGGGACATAATATATATGCAGAAAGAAAATTAAATAAAAATATGGAAAAAAGAAAAATGAAATGAACTGCAACTGTAAAATTAGTGAGATAACTGCACTTGATAAGGAAGACAAAATTTGGTCTACATGTAGAGCTAAACACAATAGAAATTGGAAGAGTTAATAGCACTTGGAATGCATTTGAAACTAATTAAAGGGAAAAGAGCAATGAACTGTGCTGAAAGCAAAAACTGTTAAAATGTGAGGACATTACAAATGGCCTTCTGGAGGTGCCTATTTCATATTTGCAGTAATCACTCTGGCAAAAAAAAATAGCTAGCTAAATGTACCCATAAAAAAGTTAACCTTTAGTGAAAACATAGGGCACAACTTCACAATGACATTAAAATACATATTTGGGAAATTAAGTTAGAGAAATCCAATAATATTCAGTAAATAATGGCAACTATTTATGTTATGAAATAAGATCTCATCACCAGAAAAAAATATAGCAAAGGAAGATCCACTGGATCCAGTCAGTATCCAGTCTCAGGATACCTGTTGGAATACAGAAAGCCATGTTAGGGAAATTAGGGATTGTGCTACACCAGAACAACAACTACAAAAATAGTTTGTTTAGACCAGATAAACGAAGACTGGCAGCAAACACAAAAAGATAAAGGTGGTTTGAAGGATGTCAAATAAAGATAGACAATAAAGAGAGACAATACCATGTAAAGAAGAATTTTGTCCAAGAGAAAGTGGATAATAAACCATCCATGAAAATATTTATAGTTAACACTAGTAGGTTCTTTTCATCAAAATGAAATCTTCTGGTAGAAGAAATGAGGAAAAGCCAAACCCAAATTCTATTACAGTCACCACCAAAACTTACATCTAAATTATGGTTCTTTTGTCCCTCCCCTGATGTTTAGATATTTACCAGGAAAGATCAGTGCTAGCATATTAATTCCTATGATCATATTGAAATTCCTAGAATAAGACTTCATTGCACCTAACTTTAAACCTCTGTGGTAGGAGTTTCCTTATCAGCTAGTTGTCTAACTTGATGAGCAATGAAGAGAAATACAAAATCCTGTAATAAGATTTATCTGGTCAGTTTAAGTGTTTGTGTGGGACAATTTTTCCCCCCAAAATTTTTATTCCTTTCTCTTGTCTGCAAAGAGTCCCAGTAAGTAGATCAGATATTGTCTAGAGCACAGAAATGTATATTTGATACTCAGCAGGCACCATAAGGATCTAAAGACCAAAACAGGAGGACTATCTTACAATTTTCAGGATGCCACAACAAAAGTCAGGAAAGATAAACAGAGAAAAAAGTAATTCCTTGTATATAATCTGTTTCCCTCTTTATCAATGTATCTGCTTTTACAGCTGGAAAAGGACATTTATTGTTATCACTTTCCACAATAAGGCGATATTGAACTTGGAAGTACATTGTGGCGCATCTGTGACAGGGTGCAAGAGAAAGATGTGGACAAGTGACTGAAGGCTTATTTCCACAGGTCTCACAGAGTTGTTTTTCTTGCTACATTTCCAGACTTAGTGTCTTTGTCACTACAGCAAAGACTTCATCATGATTTTTATACCAAATTTTTATCACTAACTTCAAAGAAGCATGAAACAAACCTTTCCATATCAGAAACTGCTCAACTGATTTAATTTCAAAGAATTCAGAACAAACACAGCACAATATCTTCAACATGCAAGGTGCTGTCAGGAAGTAGCACTTGTTCACCGCTTAAGGGAGAAAAACGTTATTTTAAATGTACACGGTCCCTTTAGTTTGATAGTTCTTATTTCTTGGGATGATTCTAGGGACTAGAATCCCCATATGGAAAATTCATTTGACCCTAAAGATTTTCCTAGGAAAAATGATCTCCCAAGTGTATGTGTGAAGATTCCAAAAGCACATTTGCAAATGTTAGCCTAAAAAGTCAAAGTAAAAGAAATTAAAGCAATGTGGTTGAAACTTCCTCTTCAACTAGTTTGAGACAATCTCCGTAGACTGCAAAAGATTCCATGGGCAGTGTTAAAGCAATCAGGGTTAAAACAAACCCAGAAACTATTTCGTTTGACAATATTTCCTAACCAACTTAATGGGTTTGTGTAGAGGGGATATTGGCTTTTGACATGCAAGTATTTGCTGTGCTGGCTTGTCATCCTCCTATATTGCAGTGGCAGATTTCAATTGGCACTGTGTGCTCCAGCACTGCCAGGTGCCACTGCTCTGGTGGCAGCAATGGATTTAAAGACAATAACCTAAAAACAGCTGGAAAGAACAATGACCATGATGTGTTTGAAACTATTTCGACACAGTGCCACAAAACACTGTCCCACAGGGTACAGAGAGAGAAGAAATGCTCACACAACAGAGCTACATCAAGTTAAACATGTGCTCCAAGATTCCAAGTCAATTTGCTGAAATAAAGGGTTATCATGCTTCCTCAGGGACACCTTGAGGTTATTTTAGTGCACATAAATGCTTGAGCTATCTTTTGTCTGTGTACTAACCTAGAGAGCCTTGATCTAGTCAGAGGCCCCTGGTACAATTGCAGTATAAATGCCAAATAAATCATCATAATCTGTACATTTTACATGTGACACATCAGTTAGTGGCAAAGAAAGAGGGAGTCAAGTTCAAAGTCTGCCTGTGGGACACCTTTCTGAGTCTCTGCACAAAAGACTATCAGCATACTGATTCACACAAGCCTTGGTAGTAAACAAAGGGCTTCCTTTGGTACTTTTCAAATTCTAAGTTATTTCAAAGTTTATTTCAAGGCGGCTGCAGTTGAGGAAGGAAGTACAGACACTGATAAGCAGTGCTGATGGGAAAAAAAATACATCTTAAAATGGCATTTGAAGCAAAAGACCTTTTTCTTCACTCAGCTGCTGGGAAGAAACGTAGAACTAAGTATATGCAAACCTAATGGGCTTTGCAGAGATTAAGAACTACCAAAAAGTCAAGCAACTCTAGAGGTATGAATCCATCAGAAACAAAATATTTTCTACATGTTCTCTCCCCCTGTTTTCTATTGCTATTTTCAAGGTTACACTACATCATTGTTAACACATACATATGCCTTGATGCCATTTTTCAGCCATTTGCTAAGCTCGGGTTGTATTCTATCTCACATCCTACACCTTTGACTGTTAGAGCAAAGTTCCTTCCAAAAGCACAAGACATAACAAGGAAGTTGACATTCTTTTTGTTTTCTGATTCCTGAACAGGTGACTAGGATGCATTTCTTTTAATCAGCATATCAAATCATAGGTGCTGCTAATTGCAGAATAGCATGAAACAAAAAGTAGTAAGAGATCCATGATGATTCTCAGGGTAGCCTCAGGGTAGAAATCCAAGAGGGATTTTCTTGGATTTTCCTGGATGGAATCTTGCAAATTTTATCTAGGGGGTTCTTAGTGTTTCCTTACACGTCATAGCCTAATTGGATCAGTAGGCAAGCCCAGTAACTCCTACCTCTTACCACACATTCTGGCATGCCTGGGGTTACAGTGAACAAACCTCATAAATACAATTTGTTCAGGAAACCTCAGAGTTCCAACATAACTGCACACCATGTGCTTTTGGAAGCACTGGACTTACTGTGCTCCCACTGCCTGAGCATGAACTACGTGTCTAACATGTCACTGGAGGATCAGATTTACCACATCTGCAGGCCACCTGTGCTGTGCAAACACAATGAGCTAAAAAATAATATAAAGCTTATTTCTTAGCCATTTAACCCATGCTTGTGATACTGATGTCCACAGAATTATGCTTGGCAAATGTTTTCAGTGTGCTGAGAAAGGGTGGAAAGCTTTAGGTGATAATACACCTTCTCCTGAGGATAGCATAATGTATTGACAGAGGGTAAAAAAATACTTAAGGCCTCATTAATGCTTTTCAAATGAAGGGACTTTGTTTCTCATGAAAACTCACCATCTCAAAGTGTGTCACACAGATGAAGTTACAGCATAGGAAAAATACAAGGCTTACAAGATTTTGAAGACAAGTTCATAAGCACAGGTTATCTATGCTTAGGAATGAAGCCACCTCCAAAACTGGGGCTACTGCACTCCAAAACATTCCTGGGCTAAAGCAAATACACACACACATCCTTAAATATGTCATCTCCCATACCTGTTAGTGTATTTTTCTCTCTATTATAGCACCTATCAACTTTGTTTCTTCACATTCCAGCTCAACAGCTACCAGAAGTTATGAGTCTTATGCACTCCCTATGGTTAGGGAGACTGTACTGACCATCAGCTGAAGCCTCAAATCAGTTGCCATTGGTACACTGGCACATTATGAAAGAACAGTCCCTGACTGGTGAACATAGCAGATCTGAGTATCAGTTTGAAATCTTCCTGCTAAAGAGGATTCCTGTATTAAAGTACACAAACGAATGGCTTAAATCTAGAAAATATTTCTATTAGTCACATGTTTCTGAAAAAAATGTCAATTTTTTAGACTTCAACTAATTTCTTTAAATTCCTCTTAATTGAATGGTTTTTGCTCCTTGTTAAGAACTAAGGCCATGATGTAATTTTGTTCCCTGCAAAAATAATGGTTTTTTTAAAAGTAAAATTTCAGATTTACTATTTTATTAATTACTTTCAGTTGAGGAAGCCAAGCCTTTTAGTAGAGAACATGTACATATTTCCAAAATGTAGTTCCCCAGTTCACTAGCAGATAGGTGCAGGTGTAAACCATACAATGGCTAAAATTACATTTTTAAAGGGCAACATAGAGTGATTTTTTTAGACTTTCTGAGACTCCCTCATCTACTAAAATCTCAAGTTTAAGGGACTGAAGAAGTGGTCTAGTGGTATTTTTGAGAAGATTGCAAAAACAACTATGACTAAATTCCCAGGAGCTGTTACATGTGACAAGCTAGACTTGACAATCCCTTCTGTGTTCACTGTAACTGTTTACTCATCTGAAAGTCAAACCACCAGAGCATCAACAAGAAAATGCTGCACATTTTTCCACATTTAAGAGAATGACAAGGGGAAACAGAAAACAGGATTCGTTGCATTACTTCTCAAGAGGCTTCTATGGCACAGTGAGAAAAAACTTCAAAGTGTGGGCAAAAATCCTAGTGAAATCTAGTGAAAGCTGCATTATAACATCCCAGTCTACATCTATGCTGTACTTTATCTGATAGCTGCCAGGAGGGACCTAAAAAACAGCTTTCCCAAAATCCTGTTTCCAGGTTCTTATTTGCCCTGCAGCCAGCCAGGATCAATGCGCTCACAGGGTGTTTATTTTCCTTTCCTGAAGACAACACCACGGCCTTTCAAGAAATGGTGCTGGATTGTTTGCCTACCTGATATCTTGTTTTCTAGTCCTGTCAGACAGACACCAGCACAACAGCTCATCAGGTGTGGAAAGCCACAGCCCAACCAGGCTGGAAGTAATCTGGCCTAAGCAAAGTGCAGACATGCTTGGAGGCTTTACCCCTAAGTGAACCAACTTGCTAAGAAATACCCCAACAGATAAGCAGTGCAGATAGTCTGCAGATTAGTTAGCTCTAAACCTTGTCCTCAGTCTTAAAAACACTATTAAAAGACACTGTAGACTTAAGCATACTCTACTACACATCTTTTTTTATACATTATCTCCATTCACAGAACATGTGGACACAATTTGGAAATTGTTCTAAATCTAAAAAACACCGAGAGGCTGATGGTGTAGGAGGCATTTTATTTCCAGAAATTTCCTGTCACTTATTTCAGGCATATCCTGAGACATAATAGCGGTCATGTTAAAAATAAATTGTCTTAGCTCCAAGGGACAAAGATGTATTTTTTGTATGAAAAGTGCAAGACACCTTGACAATGCTGCTGAAAACAACTCAAAGAGATCAAGTCCTGAAGCTTCTTCTCAATCAAAAATTCTCCTGGATTCCATTAGGTGTTATGATACAGTAATTTTATAACACATATTGACTTGTTTCATTTTCTTGAAAATTATACACTTGAATTCATTTTTAATGTTAATTGCATTTTCTGGTGCTTATTTTGACCAATTCTATGCAACCTCTAAACCATAGCTTAGGAATTTCTGATATTAAACGTTTGAGGAGAATAAGGAAAACTAGAATTAAACACAGTACTTCAATAATGGTATAAATGAAAGCTGAGACTGATCATTTCCCTATCAATGAAATCTGGTTGGAACCGGGTGAGAACAGATTTTTTTTAGCCAATTTTTACAAGGCTTTTATAGAAACCTCTATTTAACAAAACAAAACAGTAAAATATTTTCCAATTCGAACTACCTGGAACGTGTTCTGCAGAAGGCAGAGTATAATTACTCAAATACACACTTGTCCAGTTTACAGAGTTAACACCCAGTGCCATGAAAAGAGCCATGGAATTCTGATGAAGCTGTGAGACCTTGGTTTTAACACATCTTCTGACACACACAGCACCTCCCACGGCAGCATGCTGCTCAGTGCAGAGTTGTGTGGGCTCAAAGGGAAGAAATCCTCCCCCCAAAGCCACATGAATCACCCTCCCAGCACCGCGCCTCATGGGGATTTATCTTCATCTTGGTATATTCTGGGGGGTTTTTTACAGTAATATCCTAAAACAGACACTTCAAAATATATCAGGCTAATGTTTAGGCTTTCTGCTCACAGTCAATGACAAAAAGCACAAATGGTTCATTCCCTGTCCTCATAATATTACACCACAGGGGGATCTCAACAGGATACCCCACTGAAAGAATATCCAGATCCCACTCCAATGTTGCAGCTTAACAATAAAAAATCAATCAAATAAGCTCAGTTTTCCACTGCTCATGATTCTGCTTCTTTCTTTCTTTTTTCTTGCTTCCCTACCAGTTCTTCCTAATGCTGATCCCTCTGCACCCACTCCTCCCTGAGCTTCCTTTCCTCTGCAGATGAAGTGGCAACCTCCTTCACCCTCTCTATACAGCACTGGGGGTTTCTCTTGGAATCAGTTCTGTTTGCTTTCCTCACACTCATGCACTGTCTTCCTGAATTTTTGTATCATCTCCTCTTTTAAGAGAACAATTTTCCAGTAGCTTTTATGTTCAGATAGGGCCAAGAGCTAGAGGAAGGCACAACTGCTTCTCCTTCCCCTTCCTTTTCTTTGCACAGTGTGAGTCAGAGGCACAGAGCAGGCAGCTGTAAAACTGTCTGAAGGACTATTGCGGGTTTGAAATTAAAAAAAAAAAATAGACATTCAATCAATGCAACTTTAAGAAAAATTAATAATTTTATTTCAAAACAGTATTGAATATTCCTAATGATAGATCAATAACAGTCCATCTCTCTCTGTTTTCTGGAAGTAGGTATGAGTATGTCAAATTAATCCACAAATTAGATAATCGAAGAAATGTTTTTCATTACATATTGAGGATATCATACTTTTAATAGAGAAAATAATTCCATTAACTACTCATCTATGGTACTCATTGTTTCCATAGTGGTGAATTTTTTGCCCACTATTCAGAATATTGTCAGACTAAAAATTCTGAAAGTTCCATTTAAAAAATTCTAGTTACACCACAAAATTTATTTTTCACCAAAACCAAATTGATTTGTTTTAATGATGTGCACATCTTCAGCACAGCCTCCTAAGTTTAACACACATGAAGCAATATGAAAAAGGAAAAATATTTTTTGTCTATTAATCTCAAAAAGTTTTGGCTAGCCCTGCCTATTTTTGTAATTTTTATAGTACCAAACAGGTATGACAAATATTAATTTTTTCTTTTTTTTTTTTTGTTATTATTTACATATGATCTACATTTGGATTTTATTTGCTCAGCTATTTTTTATCACCTTGGTAGCTTTATTTTAGTTTGATGGAACAATATGTTTCTTGAGAACTGACATGGCAGTTTTTTAATCTAGTCAAACATAGGAAGGTTCTGTTAAATAGCTGTAGTTACTTCATCCAAATGTCTGCTATACCTGCATAACAGTGCAGAAGAAAAGAAAAAAATAAAGATTTTTCGTTTGTTTGTTTCTTAGAAGGAATGCTAGCACTTCATGGAGGAAAGGTTTATATCTCATTGAATCCAGGACTGAATTGGAAGCTATAATTATAAACCATAAAAGTGTGACCTAATAGACTATAAATCTCAAAAATCTCTTTCCAGATGACTTCACATTTCTGATATAACTGTGAAGTTTAAAAAGCTATAGCATTTGTATATGACATAAAAGCTATAACATTCCTCAGGCAAGAATCAAGGTCAAAAATTCATTCTACATCATCTGATAGTCTTATAACTTTAGTTAAGTAAACTGATGAAAAATCACCCATCCTGTGAGGCAGCCCTACGAAAAAGCAGTTCTTAGCTCTGTATGAAATCATAGTTACTTGTAACTTAGGTTCGCCATTCAGACTGACAGCAAGAGAAAAATTCTCTTTCTAAGGCCAACATTGCCCCCTTGTGCTATAAAAGAGCCAAGACATGCAACTTTCCAATTCAGAAGTTTGGAAAGGGTTTGGCTTATTAGCGTGTAGTTAATTTTAGTAATTCTTTTCGTTCTTTGAATTTACCACTGAGAAATTTTAGAACAAAATTTCCTACTCGTGAACACTTATTCCCTTTCCAGATCACATGTATTCTCTGTCTTCAAAGACCACTTGCACAGAAAAAGTTTTCTCCACCTATGCTTTTGCATGTATCTCTAAGGTCCACTATCAAATGACCTATGTAAAGATACTGAGGAAACAACAGTGGGAATCCATACAGATGTTATATGAAAGTGAAAAGAAAAAGAAAACTTTTTGAGATTTCACAGTTGAAAAAGGAAGGGCTGAATATTTTAGAAACAATATTTTAATGCTGGACAACAATAGCTAAAGCTATGCTACCACTCAGAAGGGAAATATTGATTTTGTGCCTCTTTTAGTTTAACATATTAAGAAATTGAGCTGGGCTCAAAGTCTCCAATACCAAGTATTCCACCAAAAAAAGTCTATAAATATTTCAAAGTATTCAAAAAAAGATGTAGCTGGAGCTATTCTTAATAATAATAGATATTAAATGTCAACTTTCCTGACCACTTTTTTCCACTTTCTTCCTACAGATGCCAGGAAATCAACAAACTTCCTAAAAAAAGGGACCCTGTCTCTTTTAACACGAGAAATAAAAAGCAAAAAACCCAAGGTTCCTCTAGATTAACTAGACTGCAAAGGCAAATTAAAAGATTGAAAATTCAATAAACCATAGAAAGTCATTTGCTTTCTTCTAAGAAGTTGATGTAGTCATCAACCAAATGTTGTTGGGTTATTTTTAATAAAACTTATTCACCCTGCTTGTGTGGATTTAATTTAGCTAGCAACAGTAGGCTTCTCCAGGTCTGATCATAATTGTTTTAAATCTTCTCTATCTCAGATATTTTCAGTTGGTGCAATTACTGGTATATTTTCATCTGCATAAATAGGAAAGCTAGGACCAAAATATATTGCACCAGCCCAAAACACAGAGAATTTTACATTATAATACATGGGAGAAATCTGAATTTTTGTAACATATTTTAAAACTGGAGCATTCTCCTAGGCATTCAAAGATAAAGTAAGTTGACTTGTAGTCACTTTTGTAAATTAAAAAATCTAGTAATTCACCTAGAGTTCAACAGCAAACATTTTTCCTAAATCCACAAAGGGAAAGGAAGGGTTGAATTTGCTTTTACTGCAAATGTACTGATATGTTCTTTTCCTTGTCTATATTTGGTCATCCTCAAAGACATACCATTCACAGTACATTAATATTGACAATTTGGGTGGATAAAGTTGATCCAGTAAATAAGTACACAATAACTTTTATCTGGGACTATGGTTTAATCCTGCTGCCTGAGCCTTACCACTAGTCAAGTAAATCTAAATAATTACTTCTCCCCACTTGTTCTTTAATAATATCAGCTGCCAGTCATTCTATGAATATTGTTCCTGCTTAGTTTCTCCTCTTTTGCTGCTTAGATCCCCCATCACATTATTGAAGCCTCTAAAGGCAGATGTTGGATCTCAAAGGCTACTTTTAAATCACTTGGACATTACCAAGAAACTCTGAAAACCTTGCAACTAGTTCATGCAGAATACTGTCATCACGAAACTGATGTATTTACATGACCGTGATGTTCAAGCTAAACTGGGAATTCTATGACCAAAAAAATTCAGCTAATCACCTAATTCTAAATGTGGACTCTAAATTTTGCACGTGTATCTAGTACGTTCTGTTTGCTCTCACTCACATAGCTCACCTCAGCACGATTGCTATTTTTTAGCATACCTCATCAGAGAGCAACAGAACACCAATATACTGGAGATGAATGTACCCTACCTGAATGCAGCATAGAGCACTAAGTTAACAAAGCCCAATGTTTTGTAAATTTGTACATTCTATTCTTAGAGCCAGGGTTAGGTCAGAGTATCAGTTACACTCCCTGTAAATAACCATATCGCTGAAGCTACAAAGCACCAAGTAAAAGACATAATTTTAAAACAGAAGCAGATCAAAATGCTGAGCATGATGAAATCAATGAGTTGTAAAAAACAAACACATGTGAAAAATGGAAATTGATTCTTTCAGTCAATTAAGAAGCAACAGGGGTAATGACGTGCATGCTTAACCCTGTTCTTTCACTGCAGTAACAGAGTGATTGCTAAGATAAGATGCTGTGATATGGCATATTATGTTACAATACAATCCCTTAGTTTTGCCCTCAGACAACATTAAGTGCCAAAAGCCAAGGTGGACAGGCCTGCCACCAGGAAGCTGACAATTCAATAAAGGTGACATAATCAAAGCTGGAGGAAAACTGGGACAGAGAAATGTCCTGAACGGTACTCACAGCCAGCCATGCAGGGTGGCCAAACAGCACATCCCAAAACAGATTTTTTGGCTTCTCTGACACAAAACTCCCATTCTGGGTGGAACAGGAAGACAAGAGAGCAAGACTAAAACAAGCCCCAGGAGAATTCCAGCAGCCTTTTTCCATGTAGGATCATACCCCCGACTTTGGAACCCTGCTGCTGCTCCAGGAAGACTGCAGGGTGCTTGCCGCTCCATCAAAGCTGACAGAGGCAAAGTGCCAAAGCACAACAGGGAGTCTTTTTTTTTAATTTCCTCCCTAAAATAAAAATAAACACATTTTCTGACACCAGCTTTCAGCATGTTCAAGGTTTGAAGACTTGCAGCTATGATACTCTGCTTCCTTTTGCAGTGTATGTTGGTGTGCCTTGTTCTTGCACATCTGTTTGAATTTGAAGAAATTAAATCCCAGATTAATGGTTGTTCTTGCACACTATTACAAAAACAATTTTAAAAATGAGGCATCCAGATAGATTAAATATTTGGAGTTTTATAATACTTGAATATGTATCAGTTAATAAATAATAATATATTAAATGTCACTATTACTTATAGCTGTAATTAATGATATTGCATCATCTTACATATTATAATGTACACTGATATTATCAATAAGTTTAATTTGACCAATATTAACATTACTTCTTGATTAAAGTAACTGGCTTTTTATGTTTTAAGGGTTTTTAAGTTACATATTTTAAAACTGTTTGCTCTTTAATGTAATTCTAAATGTTATGGTACTGTGCCCTGACGATGTCTAAGTATCTCAGCTAAGTTGCTGCAAACAAGAAAAAATGGCAAGAGAGAGCACTGCCCCTCTTTTTATTTTGTGGTGTGCCAAACAGGATCAATTGAGAACTGGGCCCAAAATCCTCAGTGTCCATAGGTGCCATATACCTATTTTTACCACAAATATGCTGTATACAAAATGACATTTATTCTTAGTAGGTTTTCCACCCATTGTTGCAATTGTCCCCAGACGCTTTGCATAAATTACAAGCTATAATTATTTTCCACGAAGCTGATCAAAGACAGCCCAAAGAACACAGAGAATGTTTTCTATGTCTTATTTGAGTACAGGAATGGTCAAAAGCAATCCCATTGCTGTTGTGACACCACTCCAAAGCAGAGGTTCCTAATCATTCCAGCAGAGTTTGGCACCTCAGAGGATGTGGTCACTCACACCCGTGGCACAGCTGCGCAATGAACACACAGAGAAGAGATTTATTCTTAAGCAGTGATCAGAGGCCAAGATGCCACATTGCAGACACAGGAACACAGACATACATTTTACAGCTCCCTGTGGCAGCCTTGTGCCCCTCAACTTAATCCACAAGAACAGAAGGAAAAACTGTCATGTACCCTACCTTGGTAACTGTGGATGGCAGAGTTTTATTTATCAGAGGCTGGATCCAAAAAATAACATATTGTGTCTAACGAGATATGGATGATGGCTTTTTTTTCTCTAACAAGGTTCTCTCACAAGCTTTCTCTATACTTGGAATGTTTAGTTGTACTCCTCATTCTGCTGCCTACCCGAGGTGCCTCCAGAGGTATTATGCAGTGTTCCTTTGTCACCAGTACAAAATGACCCCCAGGGCTTAGCAGAGACATCCCTTTCCTTGAGGAAGCTTTTGAATTCAAAGTAAACAGCACAGCTCACAAAGGTTTACAAAAAGAGAGCTTGACAGAAATGCCTGGCAACATTTGCACCTCCGCCTTTCATTGTCAGCTTTCTCTTCTCCTTCAAATTCAGCTGCCACTGGCTGGTTCTGCCTGGCTATTGGACCCTCCTCATGTACCTTCAACACCATTAGCCAGCCTTCATAAAAGGAAAGCCAGCACAAAATGCCCCTTCTTGACTTTATGGTCCAGATCGACTCTTCATTAGTTGTTCAGGTTCAGCTCCCTCATTACATTTAACCTAACCCATCAATTCAACTCCTACTCTGGAAATGTTGAAGTCACTTGGCCTTGTTAAGAGTGACACTTACCAAATAGGAACTCAATATTATTGCCACACTGGTTAAATCCAGTACAAAAAATTAAGTCCTCAAGTGGCATGGTGCTTTTAGTCTTGAACTTGAGAAATGTTCACCCTTTGTTGTGGACTTCTTGCATTTCATATAAACTTGCATGAAAGGACACAACACAACAATGCCACTTTACACAGATATATGAATAGTATTAACATATATCAGATTTCTGACAACAAGCAGTCATTTCAGAGTGACAGTGGATTCTGGATAAACTGACCTCTTCCCCCTTATTTTAGAGATATTGTGATAGATTCGAAAACACTGTTTTGCTTTACTTATATCTTAATGATGTTTCAGAAATATCCTTTACAGAATGTCCTGTTATCCCAAGACTTACCTTGCAAATGCACTTGTCAAGAAGAGATACTTGCTGAGAAATTAAGCAGCCCATTAATCCATCTAAACAAACAAAACTCTAACTCGCACAATTAAAAAGTGCAATATGACATTATATTTACATGGTGTCCATGGGCACAGTTCTGGAAAAGGCTGTGTATTTGTGTTGTGCAGCATGCTGCATAAGATATGTGATCAAAATGAGAGAAAAGTGTGAACATGAAGGGCCATTCTGTAGATGTTTTTGAAAATTATCCCACAGATGGCACTTTCACTCTATAATGTAATTTTTTATGCATCAAAAGAAACAAGAGATAAGGACAGCTTGGTAGTTTAAAGTAAAGGGACTCATTGCCTCTGACAAAGGATAATCTCCAGCTAAGAGTACAGTCTATCTAGGGATTTCAAGTAGGAACATACCACCCTTCTAAGGAAATTACTTTCCTTGCCATTCACAGTTTGCACTGACTGTGCTAGCTTTAGTCACCATCCCACTGTAGAAAAATTCATATGTATAATCCTACCTCCTTCATTCTACACAGGTCTTTTTTCCAAGCTGCCATTATTTTGAAGAAGAATACAACGATAACAGTATAGAAAATTGCCACTGTCAGTTAGGATGATGTAGTTTTAGAGAGTTTGTTGGCTTGGTTGAGGTTTTATCCCCAACAGAAAATCACACATGAAACAGTGTAATGGAAGATTCTGGCTTTGACAATCAGGATTCAAATGATATCCAACAAGCTTTAAAATAGCGCAGTACAAAGGAAAACACCAGGATTTTATAAAGTTCTGATTTTGAACTCTTTCCTAATTCTCACTATGGAAACATATCTATATGTATGAAAGCACTGCAAGATTATGGCAAGTGATGTAACTTTAGTCTTGAGACCTACACTATTTTTATGGCTTTCAGAGCCTTCACCTGTATTCCAGCCTCCCAAATCACTGTACCCACACAACCTTCCAGAACACCTTTGCTTTCTGTATTCTATCTTCCTTCCTCTTTCTTTGGTCCTGTGTTTGGAGACAAGGACTCTGATAGTATCCTCCCTCATTCAGTATCCAAAATCTAGTAGAGTAGTACTAGGTTCTCTGTACTGATAACTTGCATA
This sequence comes from Lichenostomus cassidix, assembly GCF_008360975.1. Lineage (NCBI taxonomy): Eukaryota > Metazoa > Chordata > Aves > Passeriformes > Meliphagidae > Lichenostomus > Lichenostomus cassidix. The sequence goes on along the minus strand of NC_139482.1, from coordinate 99,521,479 downwards.
TACATCCATTTCTTCAAAGGCCCAACTCTTTGCAGGATCAAGGAAATGGATAATTCAGTGAAGCCCAGAGAAACTATATTATATAAGAACTGGAAAAAGAAAAAGTCTGTTTTTCATAAAGGAGAAGGAAAACAGAATCTTCCAATGCTACCAAGTCTCCCTTATAGATCTGGAAACTCTTATAGAAATAGCATCAGCTGCTCTCTTCCTACAAGCATCACCAGACTCCCAAAATGATGGAGAAAGAAGGCAAAAGAGCTCTGACTTCCTCATTTGGAGTCTATGACTCTGTTTTTCACAGAAGCAGGAGGGATAGTGAATTAAAGTGCTTTTCCAACACCAACACTCCTAAAACTCTTGATGCCTGTAGTTTCAAGTTCCAAAGAGACCAACATAATTCTAACCAAAGTTGTTGACTACAGTGATTGGCACAATGTCTTCAGCTGCAAAAATAAGTCTATCACTGCCACAGAGGCACAGAAAACAACTTTACTCAGATAAACATTAATTTGCAACTTAAACCAATGGCCTAAACTAACAAACAAGAGAGGGTACCAATGACATATAACAAGTTCCCAGTTTGGTATACCAGTTGGGAATATTGTCACTACATAGACAAAAAAAAGATGATCCAAAGCGCACACAGTCCCTCACACACACACCACAGAGGCCTCTCACTCCAGGGTACCCAGAAGTTCAGTTTGCTTCCCCCAGAGAGTTAAAGAATCACTCAGGGGTATACAGTAGTAATATGGTCACTCAGTAGCGGGGTGCATGGTGGGGGTGAGGGCACTCAGGGCCAGGAAATTTCCTTGGGTAGCATCCCATCCCAAGGGGAGAGCTTCCCCTCACAAACCTACTGCTCCAAGGAAAACCACAAGCAGGTTTTTGGCAGGGCCCTATCTGCATGTCCAGAGAAGGGCTATGAAGCTGGTGAAGGATCTGGAGCACAGGTCTTATGTGGAGCAGCTGAGGGACCTGGAGTTCTTTAACCTGGAGAAAAGGAGGCTCAGGAAAGACCTTATTGCTCTCCACAGCCACCTGGAAGGAGATTGTAGCAAGGTGGGGGCTGGATTCCTTGTCCCATGTAGCAAGTTATAGGACAAAAGGGTATGGATTCAAGTTGCACCAGGGGAGTGTTAGATTGGATATTAGAAAAAACCTATTCGCTGAAAGGATGGTCTGGCATTGGAATAGACTGCCCAAGAATGTAGTAGAGCCACCCATTCCGGAATTGTTAAAAAAAAATGTGTAGATGTGGCACTTGGGGACAAGGCTCAGTGGTGAACATGTCAGTGTTTGGTTAATGGTTGGATTTGATGACCTTAGAAGTCTCTTCCAATTTTAACAAGTCTATAATTCTATAACCTGGTTGCATCAAGGATCATGGTCACAGGTAGTAATGGTCCAGAAATTTCTCAGGACAGAGGCTTCTCATGGGGACCCTGTCTGTTCACCAGGAGCTCCTGCCTTTTTCATTCCTGCCACTGGCTGGGAACAGGGCTAGGAAGTGGAGGTCATGGTTTGTGTGCCACAGCCATGGAGTGGTGCTGTAGGGCAGAAATACCAGCACGAAAGTCTGGCAGCCCCCACACTTTGGCTGGGGGCAAATCTAGGGGCAGGTCAGGGTGGGGGGTGCACCTGCCACAGTCATAAATATGAGACCCTCTCCCACGGTCTCCTCTGACCCTGCATGGGCACTGAGGGCTCTATGAAGAGTTGCAAAGTTGTATGAACTTTAGGTCTCACCCTCATGCCCAAGCACAGCCTTGAGGAGACATGAAACAAGCCTGGCCAATGCATGCTATCCATTCAAGCAGCTGGGCAGCTTTAGAAACGCATCCTAGAGGCAGGAGTGGCAGAAAAGCCCTAGGACCCATCTCTGCCTGCATAATCCAGGCAGCAGACCAACAGATGTGGACCCTTTGTTCCCTAATTGTGTTTTTAACAGCCAGGTTTTACCTTGCTACCAAAAAAAAAGAAAGTAATAATCATAACCTAATTTTTTCAACCAATATTAATTCATAATAAAGAAAATAAATTAATCAGACAAACAGAATACATTTCACCTGAAACTGATATATGCAGTATCTTCACTAACACCTCAAGAAATTCTCTTGAGTTTTTTTCTAGTGCTAAAAGTTAAAAATGTTTAAGACACCTGCCAATGCTGGCTTGGCCATTCATGACTATTATAGAAGAGAAAATGTGATAGTACAGTATGGCTGTGAGAGCCACAATACAAGAAATAAAATGGTGAGTCCTGCCCATGCAAATACCACTATTTTCACCCACCTTTCCCTCCGTGCACACTCTGGTTTTGGGGTGTTGATTGCCTCTTGACCTGCATGATGCTGGACAAGAGAACAGCTCTGAAAGCTATGCACCCTACATTAAGAACAAAAACATGTCCCTTTTAGAGAAGAACAACTTAATTCTACATTTGCATTTACATTTCATTAAGGACATTAATGAGTGAATAATGGAATAATTTTTTGTAAGTTACTACAGCAAGGCCCAAACTAAATAACGCCTAATTAAATATACCTCAAGTCAGACTTAAAGTTTCTCAAAATGACCACTAGAGGAAAACTAATTAACAGAAATCATAAGTCCATAGCTATACAATTGGGAGACTCTGTCACTGCACTGGTTTTTAATATACCTTAAATGAAATCAGATAGAAATTAATGACACTGTGATTTAAAACAGAGTGAAACTCATGTACAGAAGCCATTATTAAGGGTAGAAATATGTAGAGTTTTTAAAATTATATATTGATAACATTTATCATCCTTTCAGATTTAAATGCCCCTCTGAAGCTGCTCATGTGTAATTGGGTTTTTTGTAATTTTCTTTCTCTTTTCTAAATATAAAGATATAAGACCTTTGTGTATTCTTAAGAATAATGTTCTGTGCATATTTTCACATCTTCATATTTCTATGTTAGTAGCATTGCATCTCTGCTACTAACATAGAAAATAAATATTATCTAGTAGCTACATAAGTTTGTGTTAATGAACTTTTGCCATAAGCAGGCATCTTTTCAAGATAAACTGTGGTATTTAGGGACACAGCAGAACCTTTGTGTTGCGGAAGTATTTAATAATAAGCATGAAGATTTAATTAAAAAATTTAATAAAAAGCTACCAAACCTTTCCTTGTATCATCTGAGTAGAACCTCTTTAAAATGAGAACTTTAAAGGTGAAAGGCTTCATCCTAGCTTGCTGTAAAGCAGCTACCAATGGCTGTCACTTGCAGGATTTCATTTGTGTGAGATCTTCTCTAAGGCTGAAAACTTCTCCTTCATGAGAAAGTGTAGGAATCCAACACTGATGTCACATGAAGCTAAGCAATGCATGGGAATGCCTGCTGTTCTGAGGAACAACAAGGCATGCATAGGGGATTAACAAGGCAGTATGACTATTTTTAGTAGTACTTTGACTTTAAACACTTCTGTATTCTTGAAAGCTGCTGGTATTTCTGTTCAAAGAAGAGAACGAAAGTTAAAAGGAGAGAAAAGCAGAAGATGAAGAAAGCAGATGATCCTCTCTGTTTACATTTTGTGAGGAGAGGAAAGCTTGTGTCACTCTAGATTTTGGGTTTGGCATGAAGCTGCTTGAAAGTCTCTCCCTAGCAAAGAGAAATCCAGAGGTATTCAAACTTCTCTGCTGTGTCAGTCCTGAGAAGTGTGGGAAGGCTGCTGAGAATTCAGGTTCCCAGTTTATTTCCTTGATAATGAATCAAAAAATGAATAAGGGTAAGACAAGGAAAGAAAGGAATGGGAAAGTTTCTTCCATGTTAATTGAATTAAATTAGTTCAGGGGATCTAGAAAACACAGGACAAAGAAATTATTATTACAATTATAAAAATTGCTCTGGGGGTTCCACCATTGAATAGATTTCTTAAAAAGAAATAATAATTAATTTCACTGGCCATAAAAATCCAAGAACATTTATCTCATTTTCTGTTAAAACTACTTCAATATTTTTAACCTAAGACAAACATCATGTCAACATATTTTTATAAAGTCTGTTCTTCATTTAATATTCTTTCCTGCTTTTTCTCTCTGATTTCTACAATAAGCATTGATTAATTATTTCCTATTTTCATTGCTTTCCCAAGTGTAAGCTATTTCAGTCCTGTTAAGTGGCTAGTCTTGGAAGGAACTGTCAATCCTGACGTAGCCTGATTTAATTTTTTGATTGAGTATTCTGATTTTAACAATTCTGTCAATTTTCACCAAAAAATGCACTGCAGAAAAGAAATATTTTATGAGCCAAATTTTATCATCTATTCCTGCTTATATTGTTGTCCTCTTTTTGTATTAGCTTCCAAAATTCACATTTGAACTACGATACCCAGAGTTCCCATCCAAACAGCACTTTTCCATTATTCTATTATTCAGTATATTTTTATATTGATTCTCAGTTGAAATGAAAAGAATAATCTGCTTACTATTAAAATGAAAGTAAAGTCTGTATAATGCATATATGCCTCAGCTCATCTGTTTTCTCTTCTCTTGCCTTAATTTAGTTTTTGTATTAAAGCAGAAATCTAAAAAGGTTTTCTAAAATAAAACAATATTTCCAGTTATTCAGAAGGTTCTAGAAGTCTCTATCACTTGCTAAGACTTCTTTTACAGATCTGCTGGCTGTTCACATCAAGAGCAGAGAGTCCCCAAAACAAACAGCTTAGTCTGGAGAAGTTGTTTGTGTGAAGTTGAAGACTGCATCATGATGAATATTTATACGGAAATGAATTGAGGTTGCACAGATAAAGCATGCTTCCCTGACTTAAAAGAAATTCGGTACGCGATTGATACATACATTATTCACACGCAAAATAGGATCAGAATCTTTTAATAGAAGTGTTCCTGAAGCCATGTCCTTTCCCTCTGCCTAGATCAGGTCTGTAGCAAGTAGGACTGCTCCTCGTTGTAAAACAGAGCTGTGATGGCTTTTTGCTCTGTATTTCAGATTGTGCAAGTCACATTTTAGAACTGTCACAATTTAGTCAGATTTGATCAGATTTTCTCAGAGCAAAAACCCCTGTTCATAACACAAAAAATATTGCAAACCCCTGATTCAACGTCATGGGTCAGCACTTTTTAAAGAAATATTTACAATGATATTTAAAAGAGATCATTAAAAGCCTTGTAAGTTTATTATTCAAATTCCTTTAGAAGTAGCAACAAACTAAATGCTACAGACACAGCAGCAGTTATGCCTCCACAATAATGCATTATGTTATCTGGTAAGCATACAAAAACTTCAATTTTGTTTTCCTACCACTCTTCCCTTCCCTGGTTCATGCAGTACCACAGAAAATTACCTTATCCCACAATTTGCATTTTAAATCTCTAACTGTTTTCTTACTTCATTTGCTCAGAACCTAGTTTTCAAGCAAGCTGACCTACTTTATCTTATTTTGGTACTTGCAGTAAATTCCCTTAAGCTTGTCTACTCCGACATTGCTTAAAATGTCTTCTATATCCTGGTAATCACTTCTCTTAAAGCAAAAAGATCTACCATGACTGATACAACAATGATAATCTGTTGGTCCTAAAAGTCGGTAAGATGCTTTTATATTGCAACTGTATGTTTCTCATTAAACTCTTTGTGAAATTGGCTGAGGTATTTTGGAAGTTCAAACAAACAAAAATATTTGTGTTGAGACAGATTTCAGCACGTGTTGAAATTTAGCCAAATCCTATTTTTGTACAGTTTTAAGCAAGGAAGAATAATATTTAATAATGGGAGGTACAAGGCAACCTTAATACTGGTGGCACTATTAATAAACCTATGTCAGTTTTTCAGCAGGATACCTTAAGGAGGATGCTTTAAGAGCTGCTGAACTGTTTACAGTGTTTACATGGAAGGAGCTCTCCAAAAAGAAGTGGTAGATGATTTTACTGCTATCATGCTCAGATATGACAAGGCGCAAAAAATACCATGGTGATGAGTGAGAGATGATTTGATAAAATTAGGTTTGAATCACTGTTGCTCTACAACTATTACAGTTGTAGCTGAATTCCCACTATACAGCTTGCTTTTTACCCCTTTTAAAATCTTCAAGCAACCAGTAAAAGTGGCACATAAAATTTGTGGTGAAAGTTGAAGTTCTGTGAAAACAGAGTGGGGAGGATGGGGAGAGAGTTTGTATCTGTGCCTCTGTGTCTCTGTGTGTAGGATGGGCAAATTATAAATCATGCAATGTCCTGTGAAGAAGACCAAGGGAAAAGATACAGTGTTCTGTCTTTTCAGTGATCTTCTGTCTTTGGGCAAACTGAGACTGGTTGGAGATCAGGAGACTCATCTAATCTCCGCACATTTCACATAGAGATTTGTTATTGTAGCTGTGCTTACTAGCAAGTTTTCTATCAGCAGCATAGATTTCAGCCTTTAGAGAGCACAGCATATATCAAAGAGGAGTATTTTCCTCTTCCTATATACCAGCAATGATACAGTAGGGCAGCACAGGCACACTAGTGTTTATTGTAAACTTTAAGAACAAGGATAATAGTATTTGTTCCACAAGAAGCAAGTAGGTTTTTGAAAGTACCTATCAACAAAGATAAGAAATGTTCATCATCTGATGGCAGCTGTGTAAATCCTAGACCCTTTATCCATGTGGAATATTAACCTCAACAGGAGTTTTGCAAATATCTAGTGGTTGTCATGGCACATGATTTTCTACTTTTATTTTTCCTTCTAGCACATAGCTTTCCTCTTTAATAAACCCAAAAATCTTGCAGCATTTTTCACTAATCATCACTGAGGCTCTGAAAAATCTCAAGGAAAATGTCAAAACTGTTTAGAAATAATATCCCACTGCAGGTTCTGAATTTATAGTTTCTGAATTCATAGCAATACTCTGAGTAAGAAATAGAAAAACAATATGGCAAAACTGTAATCAGAAGATGGATAAACTCATTTACCAATACAGTGACTAATCAGAGCAAAAAGCACATAAACAAATGTCCAGCCCCAGAACAGCTTCTCCTTGCCTTTAAGATCCTCGCCTTATCAAAATTCTTGCAGATTCGTTTAGCTGGAGTGTCTTTAATTACCACACAATTACATTTTCAAGGCAACTGTATTTACTACATTTGTTTTAGTTTAATCACAAACACTTACTTCATTAAATCTTAGAACATTGTATAAATCAAAAAAAACAATATAGTACAGATAAATATTGTTAAATCAAAAGTATTATAAAACTGGGAAAACAACACAAATTATTTTCATGAGTGTTCAAGAAACGCATAACTTGCACTTCTTTTTAAGAAACAGTAAAGACACATTTTCATAGGAATACTATTTATATTATTACTTACTTGTATTATTCCATGGAGTAAATAAAGCCATCTCATGGACATACCCAGCTCCTGCATATGACTGCACACTATCTCTAATTATTTGTTTCTTAGATGGAACTATACACTGGGAGCAAAAAAAGAAAACCATTTAAAGTGTTTTACTATAAGTTCAGATCTAAATATACACATTCATTAACAGTCTCCACAATTCAAAAAATATGTGGATGGACTGGAGAAGGTCCAAAGAAGTGCCACAAAGGTGATCCAAGGGCTGGAGAGCCTACCCCATGAGGAGATTGAAAGAGTTAGATCTCTTCTCCCTGAAGAAGGCTCAGGGGTGACCTTCTTTTCTCCTTGGAAAAGAGAATACTCAAGAGGAACCTCATCACAGAATCCCTGTACTTAAAGGGTGGTCATAAAGACAAAAGAGGAATGCCACAAGAAGCCACGTGTAGAAGACAAGAAGTCACGAGTGCAATTTGCACCAGGAAATGTTTCATTTCAATAGAAGAAATATTTTTTTACAGTGAGAGCAACCATTAATTAGAACAACTTTCCCAGGGGCATGGCAGAGTCCCCATTGCTGGAGGTTTTCAAGATGCAGCTAGACAAGGTGCTGGATGATCTCATCTAGGCTGCCTTTCCCACGAAAGGTTGGACCAGGTGAACTTCTGAGGATCCCTTCCCCAGAGAACAGTCCTGGGCTGTTCTATGGTCCTATGATTCTAATTTCAGTTAATACAGTGAAACTCATAGCTAATTAGTGCTACTGAAAAACTGAGCCAGTCATTAAGTCCTGGTTTGGATGACTAACCTTCAAAAATGCTGAGCATTATTCCATGAAAGATTCTTCAAAGAGCATTCAGATCAGAAAACTGCATCATGCTGACTTTCTCCCTTTAAATTCTTGAAAATCTCGGTCAATAGTAATCCGGAAGCAGTGAGGATCACTATTCCTCTGGGGAAAGAGAGAAGACAGGCTGCTTATTGTTCTTTATTAGAAGTTGTAAGAAAAGAATTACAGAACACTTCTTTCTCAAGACCACTTTGCTCTTGTAGGTCACTGAAGGATCTTTCAGTGAACATACTTTATAAGGTAGAACATCTATTTCAGTGTTTGGCAGAGTGATCAGTTTTTTAAAGATGCTGCCTATACATAGTTGTTAACACACGGGCTGCTATTTCAAAATTATTTAAAAAGCATGTGATTTTACAGTGCCATTTTTTTCTGCCAGGTCTCTTCTCTAACCGTGAATGTATCATTCACCTTCCCTGTTACTCACTGAGCATCCACTGTACATGCCCAGGAGCACTTTAGCAGGAGAAATTTTACCTAATCTGGACTCATTTGGGCAAGTTATGGCATTTCTTCTACTATTTGGAAAGCAGTTTGTGGTTCTGCAAATGCTGTTGTATGCATTGAGCCCTAACCATCACCTTCACAAAACGAAGTATATCCATTGACATTTGGACCCCAAATATTAAATCCCTAATTTTCAAAATTGCTTTGGGTTTTTGGCCATTGTTTTGTGTGTTTTTTTCATGGTTTTATTATATTGTTGGATGAGTAGAAAATTATCCTATGTTGATCCAATTACACTGGAAAGTATACAGCCACTAATCCCAGGATCCCGGCTATTCAGTCCATTTAGACTCTTATCCCAATTCCTGTCTGTTTTCAGCCAAAAGCTGCAATCCTCACTCTCAGCCTAAGAAATGGTGCATCCTTATGGTCCATGAAGATTTTCAGGCAAGGCAGAGCAGCTCTGTAATGGTGGTGAAACATCCTCTGCTGCGCTGTAACTGCTTACATGTTTTGCAAGAAGATTGCAACCCGGACACTGTAGAGTCATGTATTAAAACATACAGTAGAAGCAAAAGCTGTAGGGTGGTTTCTTGGAGCTAAAGCATCTTGAAGGTTATAAGAGAACAACATCTACAGTGTGCTGGATCCTCTTAATATTTTCATTGGCAAAATTTCCTTTGTGTGGTGCAATCACAGACAATTGATACTTTCAGTTAAAAGGAATCTATTTATTTTATACCTGTGTAGGGTGTTGGGGATTTTTTTCCAGTGAATGTTAACACACAACTCACTGCTTGGTAAATACATATTTCATAGGATGTTTGTTAAATCATTTGACACAAATGGATCTGTCACAAAACCAGTACTGTTTCCCATATCCAGGAACTAAAAACTGTGCCCAATTTGTTCTAATTCATTACTTGTAAAGAAGTATAGGAATAGTACTTCCCTCCGTTTCTTCATACTGCTTTACATAAATAGTGGCATCTATTAACGTAACACTGGTCACTGAAAAAAAATAAGAGACAAAACCAATGACTTAATACAACAGGTCATTACAGAATCTAAAGAGATGCTGCATGAATAACGAGGTTCATGAACTCAGTTAAGGTTACTGACTTAAGAGTCTCTAAATTATGCTAAGGTACATGTCGGTCATAATAGTGAACAGGACATGACCTTTGCTTTAAGCTTCAGAGACGCACTGTTTCATCCACTAGCCACGTGCCCCTGAAAAAGGACTGCTGAGATTATGCAGAACATGGAAATGCATGAGGCAGAAGGAGAGCCTATTTGAGACACATTCCAAGTAACTTGAATTTTTCCAGGTCTTCTCTTGAGGAGGGCTGCCACCGCCTTGGAACTGGCTTTCTAGCACCAGCCTTGCCTCCACAACCCACAGCAGCACGCTGCTGGAGTACTACTGCTGCCAACATTGACTGAGACAGCGAGCAAACCCCAACATTGCCTATTATTCTCTGCTACCGTCGCACCCAAAGCCTTCCTCCCACGGCATCCTTAGTCAGCGCGTGGGCGAGGAGCCGCGTGTGTGTGCACAGGGCTGAGAACCGTGTGTAGCTGTGAGATGCCAGGCTGGCGGGGGCTGCCTCGGCCTCTCCGGGGCCGCTGTCACCCTGCGGGGTCCCTCTCAGTGAGAGGCCTTCTCCGCCTCGGCTTCTCCCCCGGCATGCCGGCGGCGATGTTGTCTGTCAGGGGCATAGCCCCGGAGAGGGGTGGGAGGGCGTGCAGCTCCCGGGGCTCGCACGGGCGGCACGGCGGCCCTTGCAGGCAGCGAGGAAACAAGGAGGGAGGGAGAAAGCGAGGAGGGCGGGTGGCGTAGGGGGCGAGGGTCTCGCAGGCCGGGAGCGGAGCGGGAGTTGCGGAGCCCCCGGCCCGCTCGGGCGGGATGGCGCGGGGGCGGGGGGCTGCGCTCGTGTGTGCGCCTGTGTGGCGGCGCGGCGCCCCCGCCCTTCCCCCGGCGGCGCTGCGCGGTGGGCTGGCGCTGGGGTATTTACGGTAACGTGGACCCGGCGGTGGCAGCTCGGTCGGTGTCAGGTGATCGGCGCCGAGGAGCCGCCGCCACAGCCCGGGAGGAAGATGCAAGATGGCCCAGCGGGGCCGTGAGGGGCTCCGCGGCGCCCCTTCCCCGCCCGCCGCCGCCTCCCGCCCGGCCGGCGGGAAGCGCTGAGGCCAGCGCCGCCGCGCCACAGCCCGTCCCCGGCGGGGGCACCGAGCCATGGGGCTCTGCTACAGCCTGCGCCCGCGGCTCTTCGGCGACGCCGGCGGCGGCGGCTCCATCTCCAGCGCCGGCGCCGCCTCGGAGCCCGAAGCGCCGGCGGAGCCTCACGCCGCCCCGCAGCCGCAGCCTCTCGGCGTCCCGCTCCGGCCCGGCGGTAAGCCCGGCGGGGAGACGGACGGGCCGCCGCTGCTGCTGCTGCAGAACGGCGGCGGCGGCAATGGGGCGGCCCCCGAGCGGCAGCCGGCGCTGCCCAAGGCCGGCGGCCCCGGCCTTGGCGGCGGGGGGAAGGCGGCGCGGCAGCAGGCGCTGCACCAGCCGCCGGCGCTCCAGAGGACCTGGGAGAAGCTGCGCCTGGAGGAACGGGAGGCGGAGAAGGAGGCGAGGAAAGTCAGTAAGAGCATCGACCGGGCGCTGAAGGAGCAGAAACGGGAGTACAAGCAGACGCACCGCCTGCTGCTGCTCGGTACGTGTCTGTGTGTGTGTGCGGGGGTGTGCCGGGCGGGCAGGTGCCCCGCGGGGCTCCCCGGCAGCGCCCCCTCCCCGGCTTCCCCTGTTTTCCTTGGGCACCCTCCATCCCTCCTTTGTCTCCCCGCTGCCCCCCCCGGCCGTGCCCTACCGCCCCCCCGGCCGTGTCCGTCCCCGGGCTCTCCCCATACAGGTTAACACCTTCTTTTCCCTTCCTCCTCCCCCTCGTCCCCTCCCCGCTTCTGGCCCTGGCAGTGGTTTTGCAATGGAGAACGCGATCGGCGCTCGTCGGGCGAGGGCGAGCGGCTCCACCCAGGCGGGCGGGCGGGTGGCAGCGATGCGGATGGGGGAGCAGCGGGGTCTTCCCGGGAGAGGAGCTGTGCCCGGGCGGGGCATACCCCATCGCCCGCGGCGGGAACTTCGATCAGCGCCCTCGCAACTCGGAAACATTAACGAAAAAATATTGTGATAATTATTAAAAAAAAAAAAAAGCGCGTTGAAGGAGGAAAAATGGCCATGCATAGGATGTGTGTAGCCTGTGGATGGTCCTCCGGTGGCCGCGTGTAAGCAGGGATGGTTTAATGAGCAGCGGCTTGAAGCTCCTGAGAGGAGTGGTGATGAGCAATAGGCTCCTTATTTAAAGATGCAGTGAGCGGAGTAAGGGGAAATAAGCGGGTGTTGGTATTCACGTTCCTCAGACATCGCCTCTACTACAAGATGTGTTCTTCAGCTGCTGGCTCGCAGACTTTTTAGGGATGACTTGTCAGCTTTTGTCCCCTCTTCTCTGAGGTGCTACGTGCGGTCTGTTATTGCCACTGCTCTTTCTAAGCATTAGTTAATAGTCCTCTCCGGAGGATTTGTACCAGCTGATACATTTACAGTATGAAAACCACAGGGGTATCTAATACAAGCATCTCATTTCCTGCAGGAAACAGAACAGTCATACTGCAGGGCTTTTTTTTTTTTTTTTTTTATGGTCTGAGCAGAGGGCTTATTTGGCCTCTAAGCTGTGGTCATAAATCTCTGTTTTCTGTTAGCATGAAAATACTGATTTGCTTTTGCATTGCTATGCCTGTTCTTGTAAAGTTGCATGGTAGGGAGTTTTGGTGCTTTTTAAGTGCATTCCAGATTTGGGGTAGTCTTTACATCTTTATGAAACTCTGTTTCTGTTTTACTGGATTCCTTCATTCCTGTTGGTGAGCAAGGAGAAGAAAAAATATGAAATACAGCAGTGCACGAAAGGTATAAGCAATGCTTGCCAGAACTGTAACTCTCCATTTCCAAAAAACAAATCATGGGCTTTATTATTATCTATTAAATACCTGCTTGTAGGATACTAATGCAGCTGGTAAAAAGGAAGGAGGAAGAAGATGTAATTCATACTCCATAGAATTATTATTAGTAGTAAAATGTCTCTTCTGATTCTTGAACTGTTTCAGTATTTAACTCTTCCTAGGTCTTAACTAGACATTTTTTAATGAAATATTAAAAATTTTAATATTTTTCCCTCCTGAAGCATTTGAACGTGAGTTGTGACTAGTATGGCTGCAAGAAGGCAGAGATCCTGGTTGGTGGCCTTCCTCTGGAAAGCATTGTCATTGCTTGAACAAAAGAATTCTAACAAATAGATACTGTGTGTAGTCTATAACATGGGTGGTTGTCATAGTAAACCAGAGCAGTAAACACCTGTTCAGAAACAGTGCCATTTGAAAAATAAATCATCTCTGACCTTTGGCACCCTAAAAGAAACTCAACACTCCTAAGACTCCCTGTGTAGAATTTTGTATAAAATCCATTTAATAATAAAGGAGGATTCTCTTGATCTCTGTATTGCTAGGAGGAAATGTTGGGTTATTGTTTCAGGCCTGGAAGATCAGGGCCTGACTTAAATGTTTCATTTGGGTGTCGGGAGAGCGGCAGGTGCTTTGTATTGCTGTGTGAAAATAGTGGAAATGCTGCTCTAGTTAAGAGGAAATTATTTAGGATGGGGAAGGGTTTATTTGTCAGAGAAAGAGTAAAGCAAGATTGCTTTGCACAAGGTAATAGGTTTCAGTCTTGCACAGAGAAAAATACTTAGAATGTACACAAAGGTCTTTTAGAATAAGGACTATTACCAGCCTGATACTTAATAGCATTTCAAGTCGTAAATAACTGGATCCCCGTCCCTAAGGAATTCCTGACAGAGTGAACCTGAAAAGCATACCTTTGCTAGAGAGAGGAGGAATATTTTTGTAGATCAACATGGAGGAAATGCACAGCAGAGGCGAAATGGTGAATGCAGTGACAGCAGAGCACCGTCACAGAACAAACAAAGTTGAGCAACAGCGTTGGCGTAGGCTTTGTGTTTCTTTTTTTAAACACAAGTTTGTAAATAATAGCCTCATTTTTGTTTGTCCTCGTATATCTCTTGCATTTACTAGGGCAAGTTTAGAGGATATTATTGAAATTTTAGAGAAAAATATGGTGTATATTTTAAGGAGCTACTATTAGATATCAAAAAAGTATGCAAATAAATGCACTAATATAAGAATACTAAGAATCTCTAGAGTCTAAATAAGTAGTATATTAGAAGAGAAGCTTCTATAAATGTTTGAAAATGACCTTTCCTTAAAAGCACAGTCATTCCTTTATTATGTCAAATGAAACAATCAGCTTTGTGATGAGCTGTGCATGTAAGTTACCAAGATATTATGAAGTCTCAAAGTTAGTGTATGTTAGTAAATATCTCTCAAAGAGCCTGTTCTTGCCTGTCACAGCTTCCCCCCAGCTAATATCTTGTGGTGCACGTGATGTTTTGACACTCTCCCCTAACCTACATTTGGAAGCACTTAATGTGTTTTGCCATAACCAGTGATTGTGAAAGGCAGGGTGTACAGTAAGTCCTCAAGATCAGCTCTCTGTGTCTCCCACATAAATAGGTGTTTGAGTATCAGGTGGCTGTAGCTGTGATGCAGAGGATTTACTGCTGCACTGGAGTAACAGCAAACATGGTTTGGGTCCATCTGTTTTTCTTCTTCTGAAAGAAGAAGAATACACATAAAATGGAAACTGGCTTTCGACCACAGTCGACTGTTTCTTGCTTAACATCCACTTAAAATTATGATTAATTGGTTGATTATTGGGTGCTGTATATTTTTGGGGGGAGGGGGTATTTCCTTTTTATAAGTGAAATGTTCATCTGTTCAGAATTATTAGGATGCTTTTGCTAACGCTGAGGTGAGGATTTTTTAAGCATACATATTTATTGAACAGATTTCCAGGGCTTGATCAGAGTTTTCTAGATTTGGTTTCTGTCTTGTATTCTATTCGGTCTTTTTTCCCAGAAAATTGCAGTCACTCTTTTCTGCAAGACTGTTTTAGCTGCTGATTTCCTAGAAGCTGTAAAAACTTTAAAAATCACTTTATAGAAGCAATTTATGTTCTCATTTCCAGTCTCATATTTTAAACTATTTTGTGAGTAAGTGGGGTGAAGGGGAATTGACTTTAAACAGTGTTAACCATTGTGGTATAATTAAGACTCATGTAATGTTTAAGTAAGCCATAGATAGAAGTTTTTCTTTCCTAGATAACTGTTGTCTTCTAACCTCTGACTCCTGTATTTCCACTTACCCTGACTCCTGGTTACTGGCCTAACTTTGGATCACTTTCTCAAGCAGAACACATTCTTTTACACATCCCTATTAAACTGAAACTGAAAGTGTTCTGAGTAAAAGCTTTTCTGTTCAACAGAAACTGAAACTAATGGTATAGGGATTGAGGGAGGGGCAACAAAGATAGTAATTTTCTTCACTTAAAAGGTACTGGAACTACTTACATGATATTTAAGTACTGACTTGCTAGTGAAATTTAGATATGTTTGCTGCTGTTCGTGTACAAAAATATAAAAAACCTACTAAGAAATGTAGCTCCCCTGAATTGATGGAAATCGAACACCAAGATGCCTTGTCAAGCTTGGGAAACTCCTATGTAGGAGATCCCAGAAAGCTCAGAGGTGTATAATAAAAGTAATGGGATTTTTTCTTTTCTTAACTATGCACCTAATGGCTGTTGTCAGAAATAAACTTTTTGTTACAAAGAGGGTTTTTGGTCTGTCAGTGACTTTTAGAGTAAAATTGCTGTCTCATATATGTCCCACATTAGCAAATCCAGAGGCTCATCATATATCCTCAAGCCAGTTTTAAATCTTAAGCCTAATAAACCTTATTTTAGAAAAATCTTTAATTTTGACTTCAATATAGTGTCAAGTCATGCTTTTTGATAAATACATGACTATAGTTTAGCTTGATGTGGTGATACTTTCCCTGTGTCTGCATAAGGTTGAATACTTGAGGTGTTTTTCTGTTACCACCAGGGATGACTCCCTTCCTGGTCTGTAAGTGAGCTTGGCATATTGAGGATCCTTACAGCCACCTAGTTCTAACATGGAGATAATGCACACATAATTGGGAGGAACAGATATTTTCAGTATTTTGAAATACTGGGCTACAAATACTGACTAATATAATAAAGCAAATGGGCTTCTTAATCCCTAATCCTTTGCATAATTTGCATGTCTTTCCAAATGCTCTTCTGCTTTTGTTGTAACTTACAGCATCACAGGAAGTGGGATGTGCACTCCTTGCAGATGAGGAAACCAATAGGCAGAAGTCATTAGGACATTTTGGGATCAGCTCTTAACTTTGGGGTTTTTTAAGTGTACTGAAAGCAATCCCTGATTTACAATACTTAGCTTTTTTTATCTGTAAATTAAAAACTAATTACATCTAGCTCATATTTAGGTGTTTTAATTTATTTCCATTCTTTGATTGGTTTTGCTTATCTTTAACCATTTAAGAGAAAAAAAACAGCTATTTCATGTTTTTCTTTGGGTTATGTGTAGTAATACTGGGAGATTTTAACTGCTGTGGAAGGGTGGGTTTTGCAGCTGTTAATTAGAACTTTCAGTTATTAGGCAAGTTTTGTGTGAATTCCATGAATGCTTCTTGGAATGCAGTGTCTTAATTAAGCAAACTTCGCAGGTATGCTCTTTATCATTTCAAGGTCCCATTATTATTGTAACTTCTTGACTGCTGAAATTTTAAAGGGTGTGTAAAACTCTTGGATTTGAATATTGGTTTTCCATTTCCCCATGCTTTTTTCTCCCCACTGCTTAGAAGAAATACAATTTGAAACATGGTTACCATGTTCATCCCTTTCCACTGCCCAACTCATGCACTCAATTTCTTTTTCTTTCATTTAATCTTTTTTGACACAGTACGACTAAAAATTTGGGAAAGTACTTCATGGTGGAGGTTTTTTAGTAAAGTCATGGCTTCCCTCAACTTTTTCAAGTCAGGTACCATTTGAGCTTGTAAAGTTGAATTAAATATTTTTTAAATTATTCTCTTTTTTTTTTTTTAATCCAGCAGTCTGCCTGAGCTGTGGCAGAAACCTGGCCTGCCTTCTGCTTACCAAGTTTAACTTATTTGATAGTTATATCTGTTCTAGAAACATTTTGCTTTTGCTGAATGGTGTGGAAATGGTTCTTCTCCGTGGATTTTTGAATAGCAGTACAGAAACAAAATGGTGTAAATAAGATAACAGAGCTGTTGCTTTCTCTCCTGTAAAGCAGATAGAAACTTAAGAGTTTCTATAGAAACTAGAATTACCATTTTGCACTGGGAAAGTCTTGACCATACCTTTCAGTGTGTTCTTAAATTCTTTGTGGTTTGGATCTCTTGTAATCTCCAATAAGAGGCTCTTCTTAAAGCAGGTGTTTGATGGGTTGAACAGGTTAGTAAAATAAGCACAGAGTAGTAGTTTTCAGTCAATAATACAGTAGTATTCAGTCAATGGACTGGTGCCATGGTCCAAGAAAGTCCCAAAGTGGCCCTTCATCAAAGCTACAGATCTGTTTTTAGAGATGGAAATGTATACCAGTGATTATTACTTACTGTATTCTCAGTTAAAAAATGCCTTTTGTAGATAGTTAAAATCAGCTAGTTACGGTTGAGATTTGCATCCTTGTGTAGTTATTCAGCTCTGTGAGAGTTTTGTTGAGCTGCAGTCATCAACACAGCTTTGACTTCCTAGGCAGAAGCTTTGTCTTACTGTGCCATTACTTACAACTGTCTGCCGCACAACTGTTCTAGGGGGTTTTTAATACTTTGGATGTTTTCTTTTAACTGATAATAACATAAATCACTAAGGTGGTAGTGTTTGTTTGCTTGCTTTTTAAGTACCCAGGAGTGCAGAATCTGGAAGAAATGCAGCCTTATATCTGGCCTGTGCACATTATATTTATGCCTTTTCCAAGAGTGGATGAGCATGTTAAGTACACTGACTAGCATATTTCATCCCTGTAGCATTGCATGAATGTATGTGTGAAATTCCTATATCTTGTGATTTGTCTGCACATGAATATTGAATAAAAGTTTAAGATCTTAAAGCCTTGCTGAATAAGCTGTATGAAGGAAAGAAGGAAATGCATGCTGTTTGGGACTAGAATAGGTAAAAACTACTTAAGAAAGTATTTATTATTTTCTTTTTATATGTTCATGTTCAGAAGATCAAAAAATCTGAGAAAAAAGCTGTCAATTAATGTCTGTAATGTAAGACCTAACATCAATACCTGTAGTGGAACATCTTAGCTGATAAGATCTCTTTGAAGTAAAACTTGAATTGCTTACTCATAATCTGGTATTTTACATTTGTTTGGTTTTAAACTTTAGTTTGAGGAATTATAAATTCTACTTATATTTAAGGTAATGTTAAATTTCAAGAATAATAAATTATTCCTTCTCAAAATATCGTTACTGTAGTAAGTCAGATCCAGGTAGAATTTTAAATTCTATGTTGTTACTTTTATTTTACAGAGGAATTTACATCACGTGGGAACAACATGCATTTTGCAGCTTAAAGCTGTTTAAAAGTAAACGGGTTTTTTTCCCCTCCAAGTATTTAAAACAAAAAGAAAAACAATTGAAAAGTCTTTCACTTTTTCTATGATAGACCATGCACTCTTAACAGTTTGTTTTAGGAGAACTTAATTCCTTTAAAGGGCAAAAAAGAAGCTCTTCTCAGCAATCAATTCAAGCAAATTATCTTGTTGGTCTTCAGAAACTGAGAACATTCCTTCTGTGATTTGGATTAGTGCATGCAATGGAGATAAGTAGCAGGCTGAAAAACATCTGTAATAAAAACCTGACAATAAACTGAGTCCTCACTCTCTGTGGGTATCATTTCCTCACCCTCAGCCTCTCTTAATTTGAAAATACCTGCTTTTAGATACAGGTAATATACTCTGTGTTTAATTTGTCATCTATGGATTAAAATGGATAAGAAAGAGTTGTATTTTTCCATCATGAAGAATGAAGGCTATGTTAAACTGCCAAAAGTGTGGGTGAACATGGATCCTTAGTATTGTATGCAAGTGTAACTTAGATTAAGCAACTTAATCTTTTATTGAAAACCGTTGTGAATGTTGCTGAGACATTGCCAACTCTGCTGTGCTACAATTCTCTTAACTACAGGGACTTAATCATTCTGTATTTTGGAGCAAATATGGAATGCACTTCATGGTGTTAGGCAGTGCCTTCTTCATAATCATCTTTATTTTCCTGAATTCCTCACATGTGGAGAGTTAAACTACAACAAAAGCAAGATAATGAGAGCATTCCTTCATAGTTAATGTTTGAATTAATTTTTTATCTTGATTGTTGAATCATTTTCTATCCCAAATGATGTTTTTTCAGGTAGATATGTACGTGTGTGTGTGTGTGTGTGTGTGTGCACATGGCCACTGAAGTTCTTGTAAAACACAGGAGACTGGTCTGAGGAGTGCAGGTGAGATAAACCAACCTTCAAGAATATGTGGTTGGATTATGTCCTGGCACATGTCATGGCCTTAAATCTTCATAAGCACAGGACAAGTGTAATGAATTCTGTAACAAGATTGCTTTTTTTCATCATTTGACTCACTGGCCGTTTGAATTACAAAATAGACTTATGGTGTTATCTTCTGCCTGTTCTGAGCTTCCTGTATTTGTCTAATTCACTGTCTAGCAGAGATAGGAACATGATATTAAGCACTCTTAACATGTGTCAGCCTTTACAAAGATGTTTCTTTTTTTGTGTTCTTATATAAACGATAAACCTAAAATGCAGAAGAATATAATAACTTGTATAAAGAAAGTATGCAGAATTAACCACTTTGTAATCTGAAAAGATATGATTGAAGAGTTTGAGGGAGGTTTTGTTTTCTTGGGGGAGTTTTCTAAGGTTTTGGTAGGGTTTGGTTTGTTTGCTTTTTATTTTTCATTTAATTTTAAAAAAGGTAAGAAGATTTTCCTTTAAGTGGCAAGATGTTGTGGAAGGTATTTACATCTCATAATGTGTCTGTTTTAATTTAGTAATTTAATCACCTAATATTAAAAACTGAATAAATTTAAAAATTACTTGATGAGTTTGAGACATTCTTCTGTTGCAGCTGTGGTTAAGAACCTCATAGTATACTCTAAGTATAGTACTGTTACATGTGATGCTGTGCAACCTAGTCATGTATGAACAACCAGAAAAATTGCATGAAGGACAGGCTATAACTTAAGATGACTTTCAGATCCTTTTATTCATTGGGTCTACTGTCTTGTGAGCATAGCTTAAGGCAGAAGAATAGCTGTTCAAACTGTTTTACTTTTATCCTTGAAAATATTTCCATGAACAAAACCAGATGGGAACTGCAGGGCAATAATTCTGGTTTAGATTGAGTAGTTTTTCCTTTGATTTAACGTTTCGAGAGAAATGCAGAAATCTCAAATTCTTTTAAGTATTTTCTCATATTTGGGATGGGGGGGGGGGCAAAAATATGCCAACCAACCAACAAACCACCCATTTTTCATGTAAGTTCTGATGACCTTGTTTTGTTTAACAGAGCTGTACTTCAAATTCATATTGATCTGGATTGTTCCTGCAGATGAAATAGCACTGAGAGGGGAATACAAGCTTTTGATACTTGGAGAAAGACTGGATAACAAGCTGTATTTAAATAACTGCCATGTATTGTTTCTTTTGGTAAATACATTTTTCTTCTTAATTCTGGGAATAGTTTTACACTTGCTGTGATTCCTCAGTGTTGTAAAGCATTTATTTTGTCTTAATGGAAGACAAATAGAGAAACGCTAGAGTTGAACTTGATGTCTTGATTCTAGATCAGGAGCCATAGCAGTCTCTCTTCCATGAGGGTCCACATGCACCCCAGGTGCGTAAGGTACATGTTATTCCAAATTCTGTGGCTGCTGGCTCAGGTTTTCGTACTCTACTTGATGTGACATCTGAGTTCATGAGCTTGTTTATTCAGTAGTGTCTTTCCTACTTGATTACCATTGAAACAGTACAGCTGGTGTGTTCATTTTAGGGTTTGGGTATTTTAAATAGGGAAACTACAATAATATTTTAGTGGTCTACCTATTCACCCCAAGGACCTTCTACTTCTTAACTCTATACATAGAGATGAAAATGTTGGCTCAGCAGGAAAAAACCCAAAAGGTTGCCTGCAGTGGTGTTTGGCCTGTGATATGCAGAGGATCCAGGCTCCAGGTGTATGTCAGCTATGTTTTTGAACTACCAGAGGTGAAAGGAAAACTGTTTCATGGAAAAGCGGAAATGGAAAGAGTAGTCTTTTGATACTTTAATTTGCTCATAATTTAATGCTGAAAGGATCACCTGAAGAGCACTCAACTCCAGATCGACTCCCATTTGGCAGTAGTCATTGTCTAATTAAAGCAGATTCACAGATATGTGATCTATCTGCCAGAGACTAAATTAATGCTTTCTAATATGTCAGGAAAAGCTACAGCAATGCAGTAAAAGGTCAACCAGCCTTTCAGATATGCTAGAGAGGGATTTGGAGGATGGGCAGGGAAGATGAGACTATCTTTTCATGGTGCTTTTTACTGTGAACAAGTACCACTGCTAGTGCTCCTGGTCCAGCTGTTTCAGGGAAAAGGAATGGGGGCTCTGATGCTCTGAAACAGGATGTGCAGTTGTTCTGCACTTGGTCTGGTGCACTATACAATGCTTAAGAGCAGATACATGTTAATGCCTTGTTCTGCTCTAGGGGAGGCAATTCATCTTAATACCACAGTTTATCTGGGGTTTTGAGCATTGGTTGTTTGAGCAGCGTCACAGTCTGCCGAGGTTCTGCAGCACCTCCTGTTCTGGTACATGTAGATTGTGTGCAGGACAGAACAAATACATGACCTTCTCAAGCCAAAACAGCATAACATCAGTACATCCTGCTATGCTGACTTCCACTGAAATGCAACCTTTTCTTAATGGCAGTGTTTCTGCTGAGATGGCTGGATGAGTGTGGGAGGAAAAGTTTTCTTTTAGTTTTTTCCATTCCTACCCTTACTCCTAAAAGCAGGAACTTCCACTGTTTTGGGATTGTTGGTGAGGGCTTTTTTCCAATGTATTCTGTATCCTGATAAGAGGATCATTAGATAACCTGATAAAAAGAGTAATTAGGAAATTATATGAAGTGGCTGTTTACATGATGTACAAAGAAATGCTGAATTAATCTCTTAATCTTGTGTCAGAAAAAAAGCTATTTGAAGATACTATTAAGTCCCACATACATAAATAAATTGACAGCATCTTTTGAGTTCAGCCCTTTATTCCCTAACACAGCTCTCTCTAAAGTTGGACTGATAAAAACTTTGGTATTGGTCACTGCTTCATCAGCTTGAGGTAAGCAATCAGACAGTGGAGCAGACTTTAGGAGTTTATGAATAATTAGACTGAAGTCCAGAAGTGACTAGTAACATTTTTCCACTTGACTATATATATAACCAAGAAATCATTTCACTTCCACGTAGTCTCTGTGCACTAAACTAATAAGTAGCTTGAATTTTAATGTGAATATTCTACTAAATGTTCCAGCAGTGTTGTTGTTTTGAACTCTAGTCAGAATGAGACACATGCTGTCCCACCCATCAACTTCAGCTTCTACTGCGTTGGAATTCATACTACACTTACTTTCCCCATCTTGTTTGTAGCTGTAACTCACATAGTTACTCCATTCCTTGAAAGAAAACAGTCTGGAAAATATTCTTTAAAAGCTAAATGTGCTCATCACCTATTCCTCTTGTCTGACTGTTTTTTCAGTATGTCAGAAGTGGGCAGTACCCGCTTCTAATGGTGTTTTTATTTGTATTTCTTTTCTACAGGAAGCGTCGATTTTAGTTTTTGAATCTGTTTATCCAACAATTCATTATTAGTAGATATCCAAGTCTATCTGAAACTGGCCTATAAAAACCTTTGTGTCTCCTGCTTCTAGAGATATGACCTTGCAGTGGCTCATGGAAGAATATTATTTGACTGTACCAGGCTTATCAGAGTTGCTGTTCTCCAATGTTGCTGCTTGCCCATACTTGAGTCTTTTGATAAGCTAGCATTATTCACTGTGGTATTTTAATCAGTGGCTAAAAGTTTACTGTAACTAGTTGATGATTCACACTTCGTTCTTGAAATCCATCTATTATCTGATTCCTGATTCACTTATAATGTGTTGTATTGATCGTTTCCAGAATAACGTCAGGCATACACGTGCTGCTTATTTGTAATATCAAATGTCTTATATTGACATAAGCCTTCAACTTAATCAACTGTGTTTGCTATCAATATCCCTCAAATATTTATTTTTAATTAAGCAAATAACTTATTACTGATTCATTGACATTAGATAGTAAATACCAGACCTGTGCTTGATGGAATGTGATTTTTCTCAGACTGTGTGTAATCTAAATAATGGGATCTCATACCTGAAAAAACCTTGATTTTCTGATGCCCTCAGGGTATCTCATAGAGTAGCAGTAAATGTGATTGACGGTCTTTATGCCTTTATCTCTTGTGATTTGCAGGACATGCTCAGATCCTTCCATGTAGAGAGTTATCCTGTAAATATTAAGAAAATAACTGATTAGATCACATTGTGAAGACAGAGGGTAAGAAACTCTGTTTAAAGAATTAACTTGTGTTGACACATAGGGAATTATTTGCTGTTACTGTTTTAAGGTAAAGAACTTGACCTGATATTTCTAGGTGAATGTGAATGTTTTTGTTAAACAATGAAGTTGGTTAACCATATCTTGGTCTGGCATGGTGCAGAAGAGGATGCTGCTATTATGATTTCTGATAAAACAAATACTTTTATGAACTTGAGATACTTTGGAAACAGCAGTGCTTTACTTGCTCCTTTTCATCTCTACTATATAGTCTAGTTTTAGGGTGTTTGAAACTGTCTACTTCTGTGTCTTTTTCTTTAAAATGAAACCAGCTGCTTATTTAAATTGATAGTTTCAACAAGCTGAAAATGCTTTATCAAGATGGAAGTACTAGGCCATTTAAATACTTGCTGCTGCTGCTGCTGCGGACCAGCACAGGAGAAAAAAGATAACAAAAAACACAACATCATGAGGTTTTCTTCTTTTATTTGTTACTGGCTGTGGTCCAGAAGTGTCTTCTGTACTATGTTAGATCTTGCAGGCAATTGCTTGGATCTTTTATGAACAGTGTCTTTCAAATCAGCTAACTCTTGTTATTTTTTGCCGCCTTTATGTCTGGATACTTATTTAGGCTTTGAAATAATCTTTCCCATGAAAGAGTCCAACTCAAAGTGTAAAGCTCTTAAATTCAAGTAAATTTAGTAAACTAACACTTTTATTTTAGGTCAGGTTTTTGGTGGCTTTTTTTTTTTTTAAATAGTAGTGAGAAAGGCTAACATCTCTTACAAAAGCTGCTTATTGCCAGAATTCTTATATGGGCTACATGTTGGAAATCAACTCTTATTCTAACATTTTACTAATATAAAGGAAGAGTTCTTACCTTCATAGTCCTCTTCTTTATTAATAAGTATTTGACTGGTGAATTAAGTCTCTGTGAATGCATTGGGGTAGTCTTGTTCCTTAACTCATCCTAAATGCATTATCTCAATTTATAAAAAACCTGACCAAGTCTGTCATCCCATCACAGACAGTATGGGTTTTGATTCTGAGGTGTACACACTTTTTTCAGAGCATCAGATGGCTTGAAAATCTTTCTTGACCCCCATCCCTCGTTGACAATGTTTTTAACATTTCAAAGGGTAACCCTTCCTCTGTGGGTATTCTGATAAATGCTCTAACTGGAGCCAGGTCTTCCAGCATTTAAATTAACTCTCCACACAGGGACCCTTCCTGTGGAGAAAACATGCATTTTCTTTTAAAGGAATTTCCAGAATAGATTGTGAGCATAAACTGTGGAGGAGAAAAAATTGTAAGTATAGGAGCAGTTGTGTTTCTGATTTTGCTGTAGTATATAAAGATCTGAATTTGTAAGTCAGTGTAATGTGAAAGTGTGTAATACACATGCTTACACTGAAAGCATAGTAAGTCTTGCTGTGACTGCAGGAATCCCAAATCTGAATTTAATTTTGCGGTGTCATCAGTCTGGAATTTACTGCTCAAGTTGGAAGAGGGAGCTGAGACCCAGAAGCATGGCAGAAAAAAATCTTGAGTGTCTGATTTCTCAGTTTGATTATAGCAGATGTTATCAAATGTGCTTCAGAAGTACTGAGTGGTTTTGTCTTCTACCAACTTCACTTGGAGTTGAATGGTCAGCATTGATGAAGACTTACAAAAGTATTTTGTTTCATAGTCTGAATGTATCAATTCCCTCAAGAAGAATATTCTTTTTGTTTTATTGGTATTTTTGACACTTTGTACTTGGTTCAGTCCTTGAATATGTATTTCAGCGATGTTAACCATTCATTCATTTATTTTGTTTGAGTTGATTTTATATTTTTAAGGGCACTTTTTAAAAGTGTCCTTAAAAAAAAAAGTGAGCTTTAAAACTGAAAATGCAATATCTTTCGTGAAGCCTGTAAAATGCACTGTGCAGCCCCTGAGTCAACAGCCGGGTGCTGAAAAAATTAGGGCAGATTTCACAACAGCAGATTTATTAAAATACTGACAAACACTTTTTTGCTTATTTTCTTAATTTTCCATCATAAAATGTCCATTGGTATTCATGATGGAAAACTTTAAGCTGAGAAGTTAAAACATAATGGAATCAGCTGAATAGTGTCATATAATGAATATCATTAGGAAGACTCAGCTGTAACAATCAGTAGGGTTTGATTCTAACTATAGTCAGTTAAATATACATGCAAGAGTTGGGCATTCCAGCATGAAGGATATCTGTCCAAACTTTGGTACATGTGCTTTATTTCAACATGTGTTATGTTGTCTTGGATTAAATGACTGACTGCTTCCCTTCTGCATTCCTCATAGTATTCTCATTCCTTACAGCATGTACAGTATAGAATAAATAACAGCAAATGAATGTGACATGTTGACAGCATGTCATCTTCAGGTTTTTTGTGGAGTAATTCTTGTACTGTATACAGAAGTCTTTAATGTCTAGTGTGGATTTTTCCAAGGAGTGGACCATTGATATGTTACTTCTTGTTCAGATTGAAAATCAAAATAGATGTGGATCTTGTTCAAAGGTACATATAATCTAATTTTCAGTTATTAGTTTAGATGTCTACAGCCTGGCCTACTTCTAGAATTATTTTAGAAAGCTGTTATAATAAGCTGCTACCTTTGGTGTCCAAATTATTATGTTAATGTTTACTAGAATTTCTGAAAACCGCTTCTCAAATTAAATAATCTTGAAAGTGGGGAAACATAGCAATGCTGCAGCTGTATGGCTTCCTCTGATGCCTAAACATCCAAGACATGAAAGCTCAGCTGTGAAGAAGCTGAACTTTCTGGTACTGTTTTATGACCCACTGCCAGCCAATGATCTGGGCCTCTCAGATACTGGTCAGACAGGTTCCTTGTCTTGACAGCATGAGAATGTCTTCAAGTCTTAAAGTACACTGTTCCTGACTTTCCTGTATGTGATCTCCACTTCTAGTCTAGTGAAAAGTGGTGACTGATAGCAACTATTGATAATTGTCTTGTCTCACTTCAGATAAGCATGAGATGCAGTATAGTCAGGGGTGCCTTGGCAGCAGCATGCCAGGTTGGGATAACTGCCCCATGTTGTGACTTCCCATATCAGACTTCCTTCCTGCTGCAGATTTCCATAACTGAAAAGTCTTCATCTGACCAGCTTTGAGAGCCAGAGTACAAGCAAAGAATGAGTCCCTTACTGCACCAAGCAAAGGTCTCTGAGCCTGGACAGATGGACAACCATACTTCTGTGAGGGAAAACTGTCCCTGCCCCTTGCTGCTAATGCATGACAAGAGTGCATGGAGAAAAGAATGAAGCAGCAGCTCATTCTTGCAGTCAGTAATCTGATTTACCCCAGGCTGAAGCAGATTCCTAGCTAATGAATTGGAGGTTACCAGGATTTTCTTGTAGGGTCAGGTTCCTGCATCATGCTCATGACTTAGGCTTACCACCTCTGGTCATAGAGCTCTTCATATAGTGTTAACATTTTTTGCTACCAGGCTTCTGTATAATTATTAGGTCTACCTTTTTTCTTTAGAAAATGTGTAGCTTTAGAAAAGTAACGCCTCAAAAATATTTCTGTGAGCAGTATAAGTTATTGGACATATCATCAGTGGGCTTGGTGACTGTGTAGACAGGAATTCCTGTATTCTTTTATTGGAACAAACTGGGATCCAAAACCCATTCAAAACACGATGCAATTTTATCTTCTTCTATCTGCAGTACTATGCCAGAACTAGTGAATCCTGTGGGATCTTATCGAAGCTGAGGTCAGTGTTGGATAAACCATGTCAGTAATTCAGAAGTAACTGAGTCACAGGGTATTGCAACTTCCAGCTAGTGCTGGTTGCTCTAAAAAAAGCTAGAGGAATTATGAAGAAAGTTCAGTAACTTGTTTAAAAATGTGGAATAAATTTAGGCAGAATTTGAATGACTATCTGAACAGATACTGTGTACTCAAAAAGAGGCTGTGACACTCAAAGCTGTCTTCATCTGTGTTCCCAGTTACCTGCTGGTTCAGGTGTGAAGAATGGTGCTGCTGCATATGAAGGCACTTGTGTGTGTGATCTTTGGTGCACTGAAGCAAACTTCTCCATGGCAAAAGGAGACATACACTTCTTATTTCTCCAAGAAAACTTTAGCAGCTTCTTAGCTGTGCCAAATGTCTCCTTACACCAGTTTATAAGTGCAATTGTATCACCTCTATTTGCTCTTTAGTCACCATTTGCTTTGCAGTGAATGAAACAGGATTCTGTAGCTGAACTTCCGTGGCTTATCCCACAGCATAATTAGAACTGTTAATGCTGTCTTTGCAATTTGATAAATTGGAAGTAAACTGGGAAAGAAAACCTAATTTTATTATAAAGGCAGAATGGATTTTAATTTTTTTTTTAATTTGGGTTGTGCATGGTCATTAATTTCAAGATCAGCTCGTGAAATACCATAATCTGATGAAACTTCTGTACAAGACAGAGGCTGGTCTGGAATTTTCATAATGGTAAACATTGTTTTTATTTCAGATGGAAGTAAATTCTTAGCTTTCTAATGACTCTTTAGTAAAGAGTTGCAACCTTCACATGGCTTAGTAGATGTTTCCACATCTTGTCTTAGTATCAGTTTCCATATCTTGCCTATGAAGGAGAATATACAAAAGTCAGCTTTTGTTTATGGTTATTTATTTTTCAGGCCCATACATTTTCAGTCATCTTCTGCCAGATGTAAGTTAAAACTTCTGCAAAATGTTCTCCCCACTAATGGAAGGGAATAGTTCCTTTTGGAAGGCCAAGTGGTCTTTAAGAGCACTTTGATGGAGTGAGGTGCACTGGATTGGCACTCATTCATCACACCGTATTACGCTGGAGGCAGATAATGGAGCACTGTGGGTTTCCCCTAGAAAGGCAGGTGCAGTATTTATATATCCAGGGATGTGAAGGCAAATGCCTAGGACCTTACATTTGATAATATCTCATTGTGTAATACTCATATGTTGACTGTTAACTCCTTTGACTATTTCTTAAGTTATTTTGTGAAATTTTGAGGAAGACTGTTTTTTGCATCCACAGCTCAAGTCCCAGATGAACCCATTGCCACTAAAACAGTGATTGCAAAGACCACTGTGAATAGTCTTAGTGGAGATGTATTCTACAGGATGCATTCAGGCTTTGTGGTTAAACAGTGATTACTGGTCAACTGTAGACATGGAAACACCAGCTTTGATATTTTCAAAGTTTATTACAGCTTGTGATCTACTTATTTTCAAAGTTTATTACAGCTTTTGATCTACTTTTCTTCAGTTTCCCATTCCCACCATGACCCCCTCCAGTTTACACCACATTTGGGATGAAATGCATGCACTTCTGTATTGATTGGGAAATTATATTAGATTATTGGGTAGCAGATAACAGCCATGCAATTCGATTATTTCCTTCTTGTCTCACAGTTTCTCCAACTTGTCTATTTTTAGTAACCTCTTTTAAGGAGAATCTTCTCTGGATAGATTCTGAAGAGATTGAGAGTGTTAAAACCAGTTCTCATACCCTTCATGTTTTCTACAACTGCTGTTCCTGAAGCCTTATGGGAAGGAAGGATGATTAGTGACTGTCCTGGCCTTAGTGGAAATGGTTTGAGTGGTGGCAGCATCCAGTGTTACTCAGGGTCATAATTGCCTTACCCTATTTGTTGTAAAGCAATAAGTCTAATCTACTTAGTCCTAGACAAAACTTGTGTTGATTCAAGGTACATCTGATTCTTCCTTGCAAGCTGTTCACCTTTCATCCCTTGAACTTTTCTCCAGTTTTTGGGTTGCTGAATGCATCAGACATAGGTGAGATCACCTTTACTCATCAGGAAAATTAGTTGATGAAACAAACAGACCCTTCTGCTGACTGGTGCCTGAGCTGCCCTTCTGATTTGAAGCCTCATACAAGTGATGGAATTCACTGAAGGAGTTACGCATTCTTTAGAGGTGTAGAGATTCCCATCTGTTAAACTTTGTGTTTCAATAAATCTTCGCCAAGATGCGGTAGATGTGATTCTAAAATCACATCACTTTTCAGGACACATGGCTTTACTCTTCTGTATACAGCAATGTGTTGAGCTTGAGAAAAGCTCAAATATAAGTGTTCCCATAGGTTCATCCTCTTTCTTTTTGAGCAATATGATGTGCAGTTACAGTGTGATTACAGTACTGGCATGCATATTAACTGCAGTAATCAGTCATTTGAAACTCATTAATAATGAGTGAATAATAAACTTGCAGGTCTTCAGTGTCATGGTGGGTGTTCCTAACTTCATGGAATCTCCCTAAATAGTTTTCTTTAAACACAATTTTACCTTGAATTTTGAATTAGAACTGATTCAAACTGAAAAAGGGATGTCAAGTTTTGAGAGAAAAAGTAAAGCAGAGAAACCTTTCGTTTTCTGATGCAGAAGGGATAGTGTATTATAACTGATACTCGGATTAGGAAGGTTTAAATACAAGTATTTAAGGGGATGTCATGTTTCCTTAAATATGTTGGGAAAGCAATGATCTCCTTGGTATTGTTACGCGTGAATGAATATTGTCATTACAAGTTTTTGTCTTCTCAGGAGACCACACATCCTTGACTACTACAGTTTTGTGTATACCAACTTAAAAGCATTATAAATGTTCTGATGCAGTCCTGTTCTGCTATCAAAAGCTGTAGCTGAATAATTTAAGAGAAGCTTGTCCACCCTGATAATCTGTAAAATTACCAGTGCTTTGTTCTTGTGATTTAAAAAAAGGTAAGATGTGGTTGTCCTGTTAAATTTTGAGAAAACTAATGACTGATTGACTGAGACTTTGTTGTTGTTGTTGTAAATTTGTGAACAGATTTGTTTATCAAAGCACCATGCATGAGATTTTAATGGTGTGATGTTACTGAAGTACAGTGCTACTGTCACTAGGAATACTGGACTCTTTACCAAAATTGTTATGGTTGTGTGGACCACTGAGGAGGTTAGGAGGAGGCCTTCTCTTTCAATAAAACTTGGATGTGTAAATTGTGTGTAAATATGGCAGGAGGAGTGAGAGCAGTGTGAAATCTCAGCTGTAGATTCTCACCTTAGGACATCTTCACCCGTTTGTAGAGTTTCCCTGCTTGCCTTGTACCTGACTTCTCCCTACTTTCACCCTTTCAGGCCTTTCAGATTGGAGTAAGAGTGATAGTCTGGAATGGGGTAACAAAGCCAGAAGTAGGACTGACCGGAGAAAGGTTTGCAGTCGAGTGTTGCTCTTCACCAGGTGTTCTTGAGGAATTCCTGTATTCTTTGCCTTTTGTCTTTAATCCTCGTGGTGGCAGCACACACCAAGAGAAAGGGAGCCAGCCGAGTGTTGCTGACCTGGCTTTTAATTACCGTGAAAATGAACGTGCTAGTACTTATATTTTTAGCTTTTGCTTCCAGTGGGGCAGCTCAAAAACAGAAGGTCAGGACTTCATCATCTGCGATTTCAGTTTGTATGAATATCTGAGAGCAATTTAGTTGGGAGAAATTTTCCTTTTCTCCTCTCCACCCCCACACCAGCAGGTAAAAGCAGCATTCGTGCAGATCCTGAGCTGCTGAAAAGACTTACATGGCAGGGTTAGAGTTTCAGTTGTACAAAATGTTACCAAAGACCATTTCAGGTTTTGAATGGTGAGGTTTTTTGTTAACCCCAGCACAAGTGCCAGGACTCTTTTTGTTCTAGGCACTACACTGCCATACTTTCCTAAATTTGCATACGAAGTCAGGGTCTGTCTGATGTATTCCTGTTGGAAGCAGAGAGAGTATCAGGCATCCAGTGAAACCTATCAACATAAAGCAAAGACAGAAATACCAAATGTTAGTAATGAGGTACTGATAACGGAATAACTGAAATGAAAAATCACTAATACACTGAAAAGTTGGCTGCAGATTTAGTACTGTGCTAATTAAAGAAGGCAGTTAGAACTACCTTTCAGTATCTGAAACAGCCTTTTCCAAAAGAACATCATAGGCAAATTACTTACAGTACTCTTACTTGATAATGTAAGTGAACAGTTATTTCAGGGTAGTAGTGTTGGTTTGTAAGCCAGCACAGGGATGGATTTACTTCATGTCATCTGTCTATCCTCGGAATCACACATCAGCTTCTTGAGATCTTTTTCCCCTGACCAAAATTGTCAGGTATTTGTACTGTCTTCTGTATTTCCTTGGCATACTGTGAAACTCTCATCATATATCAAACTCTTAAAACTGAAGTTAATATCACTGAAGTTCATAAAATACCTAGAAGAAGGAAATAAGATAGGAAAAAAACCAGCAGTGTATATGGAAAACAGGTAAATATAGTCTGTACACACTTTTCCCAGGACTGCTTCTCATATCTCACCTTAAATTGTTTAAAACTACTGCAGGTGTCCCTCACTCAAGCAAGGATGAAAATATGCTCTGTCTGTACTGTATTCCAGTTAGAAGATTCAAGAACTGGAAAATGGATATTAAATATTTAAATTAGGGTATTTCCACTATCTCAGAAGTGGGCTAAAAGGCCAGTTCAATGGCTTTACTTTCCTGAGCTGTTTAGGATAAAATGCATTTAAAAAGTAATAAAAATCAAAAGGATAGACCATTGTGCCCATAGACATCTGCTTCTTTACCTTTGCATCTTTATTTTTGTTATTTGAAGTCTTTTTTTCAAATAAATTTGAGAGCTCAAGGTGGAAATCTCTGCAGAACTAGTTATAGGACCAGGATAAATTGTTAATGTATGAGAATCAAGACAAGGATTTTTCACTTCTCATTCTGTAAATGGCATTAAAATACTACCAGGAAAAAGAGCTACATGTTCTCTATATTCATATCAGTCTTTCAGGGAGCATGCATCAAGCCCAACTCAACTGAAACAGGAGCATACTTTCTAATATGAGAACTTCTGTATGAACTTAAGCTGCATGCTGAAGAGGACAGGCTTATGTGTGCAGCTTTTCATTTGCAGTCATGCAAGTTTAAGAGCTAACCCAGCAATTCTCCAGAAAATCACAGTGTTAGATCTTAAAACTACAGTGTTACTCAACAACTGGCAGATCACCTTATTTTGCTTTCTTGCCACTGTCTCATTCAAGGAAATTTTTGAAGCTCGATAGCCTTGTTTTATGTTGTTAAATGTGGTAGATTTATGAACTTCCATTACCCAAATCACTACTTGTATTGTAAGTGTTAATGATGGGATTGCCCTTTCATGTAAATATAAATATAATACAGTCTACTGACCTTAACTGCTGAAAAAGCACTATTTGATGCAGTGTGGTTGTGGAACAGAGTACAAATAAAGTACTCTTTCTTTCTTGGTGACTGAGATGGATATTCTTTTCCTTTGTTCATTCTGTTAATTACACAGTGTAAAGCAAGTTTGCGGGAAGAGAACTTACATTAGACCTATTGGGATAGATGGAAGTGGGCAAACTGTTGTGTGCATAAGGATTTCTGTGTTTTATGGTTAGAGCATTGCTTTTATTCTACAACCCAATGTATTGCAAAAGCTGAACCACTTTTGAAAGAATGCAAGAGTGTGGGGTTTTTTTTCTGTATGATCAGAAAAGGGAGAACTACTTGATATTGGATTTTTTTTTTTTCTTTGAGCATGTTGTTTGTTTTGCTTTTCTTGCTGAGAGTTTTGAGAAAGTAGGGTTCTGCCTGCAGAGCAACCTAAGTTTGCCTTCAAGAACAGACCTGGTAATAGAAAATGCCCTGTCCAAGGGCTGGCATGCAATGACCTAGATTTAAAATTCAGAGGCAGAACAACATGTAGGAATTCAGAAGAGTAATTAGTACTTGAATTTTGGGAGAATTGACTTCTCTGTGAAGCACCTTGGTACATACACTGAAATGGATTACTTGTTTTGTAGAAAGGGCTGCGTTGTTCTTGGGGGTGAAAGGGAATGGTGGGCCCTTGTGGATGCATTAAAACTAGGCTAGCAGTTGGTATACTTTTCAAAGAGTGGGGGTTTTAATGAATGTTTGGTGTTGCATGCAAAATTAAAAGGTGCAGAAAATAAGATGTAATTGCTGCAGTCACTTATAGGTACTTGTGTCTGTATAGTCTTTGGAAGCTGTATGTTTTCTGTAGACAGGCCGTAGCACTTCAGCCTTTTCTATGAGATTACATACTTCTTTTGACTAGCATCAAAATGTGACTTTATTGCCCTTTGCTTTTTTCAGCCTGTGCAACATATGTAACCTCTAATTGTTGGACAACATGGGTTCATAGTATTTGTAACGTGGATCAGATAAGAAGCAGATAATTTCCAAGTACTGTAGGTATATACTACACAAAGAGTAATTGCTTAAGAAACAGGCTGGTTGCTTCATCTGTTACATGTTTTGCATCTAAAACTTCGTGGTTTTCTAACCACAATGTCTCAGTGGTATTGGCTGCATTCAAAGACTAATATTGCTTATGGGTGGAGTCAAAAAGAGTTCTGTACAGAATATTGGCAGCTAAGTCTGGCAAGATTCACTTTCCAGACTTAGTAAGCAAATCCATTTTAATTGGCATATGATGTTATGTCTTTCATCGCTTACAGGGTATGTTACCAAAGAGTTAAGGACAAATACAATGATTTCCCACTTTGTTACTGTACAATAAAGTGAATATGGACACTTTTTATTTTGTGGAGTCTCTCTGTGTCCAAAAATAAGTTTTTGAACATATTATCCTTTCTTATATGGTGTTGAATGGAGAGGAAATCTGTTCAGCTCTTGAGAGCTTTGGGGAATAAAGGTCTAAATTACATCCTTCTGCAGCATGTCCATCACTAAGTAGAAGATGCTTTTATATATAGCCATTTGACAGCATCTATAAAGATCTCCATCACTTTCTTAGTCTATTCCTTTGGAGAGGATGAGTTGGAGTAAGGAAACAAAGACTTTGGTCTATTTTGAAATCTCTGTATAAACATATGGTCTTCTGTGTCTTTAAGATTCTTTTAGGGATAAGTCAGGACTTTAGTGTAAGAAGTGAAAATATTTTTATTAGGTGGGAGTGGTCTTGATTTAGAGTTGGAATATTCTTTTGCCTGTGGTACTGATAAATTTAGTTTGTAAATCTGTAA
Organism: Lichenostomus cassidix; assembly: GCF_008360975.1. Lineage (NCBI taxonomy): Eukaryota > Metazoa > Chordata > Aves > Passeriformes > Meliphagidae > Lichenostomus > Lichenostomus cassidix. Next base: position 99,487,077 of record NC_139482.1, on the reverse strand, counting down.
AAGATGTATATGTGGAAGTGTACTGGATATAGTAAACTAATTTCTGTTTAAAAATGTAATAAAATCCTTACAAGGCCATCTAGCTGCATCATTCTTGAAGGACAAAAAAAAATACTGACTAACATTAAGAAATCTGGTTTAGGTTATCTGTGTCACAGTCACTGAGCTCATGTCCTTTCCCCTTCCTTTTTGTTAATCATTCCCTCATGAACTCCAGTCATCCATTTGGTTCCAGGAGGGATCGGTCAATTCTCCCTCAGTTAAAATGCTGGATCTATAAACTGCAACTCTTAACATGTCTGTGTTGCATCCAGATTTTTGAGACTATGTTTCTTGTAGAAGAAAGAGGATTCCTAACCCCTGACTGAAGAATCTTTCAAAAGCACAGCATAGTCTGTTACAAAGGAAAAAAAAAACCCTGGAGAATGTCTTTTTAAAACCGTGAACATACCTACAAGTCTGCTTGTCTCTCTTCTGGATTGGAGAGATCAAAACAGCTTCCCTTTGCAACCCTTTTCTTCCATGTTAAATCTGTTGGGGCTTGTTACAAATCAGTGCAAATCATCCTGTTTTCTATTTTTTAAATTTTATTTCAGTTTACCTGCAAAGGAACTTCTCAGCTCCAGACTCTGCTTTCTAATCTTTTTTTGGAAGAGTGCCTTTTGCAAATCCACATTGCCCTTTTCTGGAGGTAGAACAGGGGTTTACTGAGCTCTGCAGCTTCCTTGGCACTCCTTCGCCTGTGTTTGAATATTTGTATTTAGTAAGCCATTTTGCTAGTCTCGTGAGCAGGCTACAGCATTAGAGAATAAGAGGCTGTAAGACAGATCATTAGAATTAGCTACAAAGAATGATTCAAGTAATCTATCAAAATTTACACAAGCTTTACCTTTTAGGGGATGATATGCACGGTTCCTTAAAATGTTTGTTTTGGTGTTTTTCAGTTATGACAATACTAAAGCAGTCAGTCGGGTTGTATTTCTCATTAATGTTGAGTCACGTATTTTAATAATAGCTGTATGTTTAAAATTTCCTAGGATTTTGTACTTTCTAAAGAAAGAGTGAGGTAGGCGAATTAATCTTTAATTTAATTATGTGGCTATAGACCTTAGATAAATTTGTTAGATAAACTGTACGTGTTACGAGAGTGCTGTATTTGTCTTATGTAATCATGAAGTTGCTATTAGTGCTTGTTACAAAAAGATATTTTTAAAGACTTGATGGCTGTAGAGTGAACATTCACATAAATACATGAAAAACACTGCAGATGCAGTACAGCAAAATGTGAAAGTCAATGAAGAAATGGTACCATTTTAATTTTTCTAGGTAAATTTTTCACAAAATGCCTCCTTTTTTTTCCTTTTTTTATGACACCTCCACTTTCTTCCCCTCTCCCCAATATTATAACACATGCATTTCAACTTTTTTTGGATCCTTATAATTTGTGAACACTTGCACTATTCACACTTCCCACACTTGTCAATCTTCAGTAAAAACGCCTTCGTAAGGTAGATATTATACAATTTAAAACATAAAAATCCCCTTTACAATTATTTGTTATAGCTGTCTTCAGCTTCACTGGGGTAGCAGCAATGAAATAGTTCCCACTTACTGATTTCTCATCATATGGCTCTAGCAGCATCCCCAAGTCCATCTCCGGCACGGGTGGCTGGGACCAGGGGAAGTGGGGAGGAGGAAGATGTTCTAGGAGCACCTGGGGTTGTAGGAGACAGCAGTGTTTCTTCAGTTGGTTGATGGGGTGCTTCTTTTTTTGGTCTTGAAAAGACCCAGAAGTCACAGTAAATAAAATGATAGTAGAGGAATGAACTGAGAGGCACGTAGGTAATGCTAAAACCAGAAAAAGCCAGTCTTGCCTTTTTCCCAGGATATTGCTAAGTATATGCTTTGTTCCGATTTCTTCACATAATGAGAAGGAGGTGAACTGTAAGCAGGAAAGTCTCTTCTGCCTAAAAATGGTATTTTAAAAATCCCGGTTGGCAACCCTTGAATTCATTGTAGTTGAGAGAAAATCATCTTCACTGGTATTAGTAAAGTGAGCTCTTTTTTCTGCTACAGCTTGGGCCTTTTTTTGTGCTTGCTAGAAATGTGACACTCATGGTAATGACTAAATGAATTAATCTCTTTAAACAACTAGTTGGATGAAATCCTGCCTACTTAAGACCTTTGGAAGATAGCATGTGCTGAAACCTGTTTGTGAATGTGCAAAAAGGTGCAGTTTATAATGCTTCTCTTCATTAAAATCTATGCCAGTGAATGCTGGTGGTGTTACCCACCTTCTTCCTCTTGTCATGCAGCTGAGCAGCATGTTTTTAGCAACAAGGGTAGCACTGTAACCAGCACTGTGGGAATTCAGACTATGGATCAGTTTTCCCTTCCAGACTAAATGACAGTTAAATGTACTTTCCTGAAATCTTAGCAGTGTCTTATCATAGCTACAGGGTGTTGTTTTTTTGTTGGTTTTTTTTTTTTGTGTGTGTGTGTGTGTGTGTGTGTACACCCCCTTCTTTTAAATACACTCCCATACCATTTTACTTCACTTTCTCCACTATTACAGCATGCCTCAGGGGTATAAAAAGGGATATCCAGAACAAGCTTTCCTATCTCTAGGATCTTCTGGCATTCACTTCTGCAAGAGAGCTGGGGTGATTGATCCTTAGGGAGCTTAAAGGCGTTCTTGGAGCTGAAGGGGAAGTAGGTCTGTTATAAGAATAGCTTAAATATTGCAAGAAGGCCCAGAAACTGTTTTATGTTCCAGAGAGCTCAGCACCAGTGATGCAAAACTGAAGGCTTAAGGATTGCAACAGCCTTGGAGGGAATAGTATGTGTGGGTAGGTAGTAAGAGGATTTATAAAAGGTCATGGGAGACCCAAGGCAGTTCATCAAACTGCAGTGACTAAGGGCTGCTGAGAACCCCTCTGTGAAACTCGTGCCTTAGATGGCTCTTCTTAACTGCTCTACTTTCTACCCTGAGTTCCCAGAGACAGCTCAAGATTAGCAACAAAGTTATTCCCAGGCTTGGATAATTAATGACTCTTGAGTGCAAGTGCCTGGGGGTGTGGGGTTAACAACCAAAAATGGCATTAGGTCATCTGTATCAGGATTTCATAACTGGTTTTTTGTGAGGAACTTCACTGCGTGGAGGGCTGGCCATCAGCACTGCCCCTTTAGAAAGGCACTAACGTGTGGTAACTGTGCACCAGCTAGAAAAGGGGCTTCCATTGCGCTACATGACAGATGCCATGATTTGGGAGTACTGGTCTGTGATTAGGCTTTAATGTTTTACTGACGAAAAGACTTCCTGACCACCCGAGAATGTTCGGTTCTGCCACAAATTAGTATTGTAGCTTTTAATGAATGGCTGTGCATTTGCACAATATATGAAACTGGAGTGGTATCTTTCCATGAATTTCATGAGAAAGCTATTATTGGTATGGTCACTGACTTTGAGTTTTGAAAATAATCTAGGAGCCATGTCCAGTTAGCAGAATGATGGTAAATTTTCTGTTTATGAAGGAATCTTCTCAGGTACCAATCCTTTACCACATTTTGAAAAAGCGGCTGAAAATGTCTTATGGAAGTAGTATGAAAATTAATGTTAATAAAGCTAGGGCTTGCTTCTTTAGGAAATGGTGTGTGGTTGCAGGCCTTGAATAAATATGTGATATGCCAAATGCTGTGTTTTTATCAGCTTTTAAAAGTATGGTATCAGTTGTGGCTAATACTCCAATAGGAAATAAAATTATCTTTGGTACACATTTCTACTCTGACAGGTTCATCTTCAGAGTCTTACAAAGTGTCACTTAGAAAAACAATAATTTCTATAAAGACTGAATAATTACAGACTTTATGGTCATATTTTGCAAAGGAGAAGTTGCTAATAGTCCTCCAAGTTAATAGCTGGGGTTAATGTGTATTTGTTAATGGGACAGATTTATTTTCATGGGAGCCAAAGTTCTTTCTTGCTTAGACTGTGAATTCCATAAGGGAATAGTAAGGAGTTAAGAAGGAAATATGATGAAATGTTGGTCTTTGCATCCAAAAGAGGATTTAAGTCATGAACTCCTGACCTTGTGATCCTCAATTACTTATCCTGGGTGAGGGAAATCTGTTCTACTTTAATATTTTTATTAATGCGACTTGGAATGAATGCAAGCATTCTTTTCTCTTAGAACGTGTTTAAAGAAAATAACTCTGGATTGAAAAATACTAGATCTTTTAATTTTTAGTCCAGGTTTTTTTTGCATAGCCAGTTTCTAACAAAAAAAAAGGTTTTAGAGCATTGGTTATTGTTTTACAGGGTACGCTGAGAGCTGATGGCCAAGTATATTAGAATGTTACCTAATAAATAATGTGTTTAAGTCACTTGCTTCTACTAAGAGCAATGTAAAGGCTCCGTGTAGGGATTAGCTAGTGGTTGCCTTAACCCATCTTCTGCAGGTATAGCAAACTATCAAAATACACCACCAATTTTTAACAGATTTCTTATGAAAAGTAGGTTTTGTCTTTATTTCTAATGTATCTTCTCTTTTACCAAAAACCAGAAAAATTAGACCCATGTTTTATGTTCCTAAGTGTCTTTCTACTAACCATTTTTGAACATCAGGGCTGTTTCCATGTACTGTGCCATGTTTGCTTTTATTATTTGAAACACAGGAAATTTCTGTGAAGCATAGGAAAAGCAGTGCAGATATGTTTATGCACCTGCAAATTAGTCCCCACTTTAGAGAACTCATTTGTAGGTCTCAGGGTTCAGAGCTTCTTTAGTAAAATATGAACTCACATGAGGATGGAAGAAGGTAAATGGAAATGAGTGCTAGAGCAATATGCTTTAGTATCACTGAAAATTAACTCCTGACCTAGCAAAGCACCTAAAAATTTTTAAATCTTGTTTTTCAAATGCTAAATCATGCTGTTGTAAAAGCCAAATATATTTTTTAGTGTGCCGTAGCTCAAGGTCTGCTTTAAGTTAAGGTTACTTAACTTGTCATTATGAATGCTTGTGTAATCTTTTATTAAGTGTTTAGAATTCACAAAACATTGCATGCATTTGCTTTATAGAGCTGTGGAAATCTCTGCAGGAAAATAAGTGAAGAGAGGAGAGGAAATAAAATTTTCAGATCCTGGGATCTGACCTGATGTGACCGATTGGTAGTTGCATCGATTAGGTTGCAGATAAGGTTTGCAAGGCAGACTATTAGATTTTTGCTGTGGGCTGGGAATCTCATATTTTTGTGTCTGGGATATCAAAGAATTCTTGTGTTTGGACTCTTTGTTTCATAATATTAATGCAGTAGATTTGCATGTGTTTTAGCAAATATCACTGGTCTGAAAGCTATTTTTGTCAAATGTTGGAAATGTGTTTTAACAATTCCCAAAGATTGCTTTAGAAGTTTATATAGGCTGTCATAATTCACATGTCAGTTAACAACTTAACATCTTTGAAGTCTTTCTTTAATCATTTTTGCATTAAAAACTTAACTTTCATGAACAGAAATAAGTACAATTGTTCTCATCTGAAAAGTCAAATGATCATAAGCGTGAGAAACAGCTCCCTGAGAGGCAGCACATCTTTAGCAGAAGAGTGCCAGTATGCTGCTGTGAATACTCAGGGCAATGGATAAGCTCTTCCTATCTCATTTTCCCATTCATAAATTGAAGTTAATGACATTTTCTCACTTTTTTTAAAAGCAAAAGCAAAGTTAGGTCATTCATAACTGTTAATATTGTAAGCACATGAAGACTATTCATGTTACTGGTTGATGCCTGCAAGGGTACTTGTTTTTGTGCATTGGCATAAGCAGCCTGTGGCCTGAAGGCCTACTGCTGAATCCACTCTTGGCTGCCCTTTGAATAGGAAACTGCTTACAAGCTCTCTGTATTGCTCCAGTTCTGGCAGTCTGATCCTCAGGCATCATCTTTTGTGGGGGATCTTTGGCATGAGCAAGGGCTGACTTAGGATGAGCTCTTCTCTGACTTTGCACACCACTGCTTGCTCACATTTCCCAGGTCCAAGGTGGTGAATATGTGCAGCAGTCCTACTTACTCGGTGAGGAAAGGTGGGATGTGGCCTGCATGACTGGAAGGCTGGGATGTGGTGCTAGGAACCATTTAAACAATGCTTTGAAGACTGATTTGTAGTTCTGAGGCTTAGAGCACTTGCCACCAGCATGTATGTGGATTTCACAAATACCAATAAACTGATGTGCAGAGCAGCTAATTGAGAGGAGATTTTAGTAGCATAGGCACCTGGAAACTGAATCTCACAGCCTCTAGTTATCAACTGTTCATTAAACTCTGGTATGGGTTGAGTTGTTTGGCGATTTTTTGGGGTGGGGTATATTTATCTAGTTCACAGCTCCTAAGACTTCCCATGCTTTCTGGTAAGCGCTTTGAATTATATGTTACATTTTATGTATTGAGCTCATGATACCTATATATTAGTGGCACGGTTGCCTAGTCCAGCAACTGGGAAACAAAACAAAAACAAAGCAAAAATAGATTTGAGATGAATGCTTGATTTAAAATACTTGCCTAAATTCACACTCACATCCTGTGAAATTAGAAGAGAGTATTTTTCACATTCTGTTTTGTTTTGAGGAAATTTTCAATTGCTTTAATGACTTTTGCAGTTTATGATCTCATTCACTACAGCTTTGCAAGAAAGGAGTCAAAAGTCCTAAAAACAAGTATCCCTTACAGCATAGCACTTGTTCATTCCCAGAGGAGGTCAGCTTTGTGCTTAGCTTGAGGAAGGAATCCTGCTGTGGAAAACAGGGCACTGTCATTTAATTGGACATTGCATCATAAAACAGATTCATGAGGGAGAATGTTGTGGAGGGAATTAGAGTTGCACAGGTATCCTTAGTTGAGAAGAGTCTGTGTCTCACTAGTTCTTTTATTTGTATTAAAGTAAGCTTATGAGACATGCTAGATATTACATCAGCTTGACATGAGCCACCGGGAAGGGTCTTGATATATTGTGCACAGTCATGTCAGTGTGACCAAAATGCTTTCTGTTTCCACTCCTCTAACCTCCTCCAGAATTGTGGTGTCTGTGGTTGCCACAAATAAATTCAGCCTCACAGGACCTCCCTGAGCTGATGTTCACTGTTTATCAAGATTCTTGCCAGTCTCAAGCCCGTAGTTTATCAGATTCATTTCCACTCACTTTTCCATTAGTCTCAGTCTCCTTTCAGAAATAGTCTGTCTTTTTCTTCAACCAAGTTCTGGCTGACATCACTCCTGCCTGATCTGTCCTCCACAGTTATCAGTTCTAGGTTCTCTCTACCCTTTCCAACTAATCTGCATTCTCAGTAACTTTTCTTCTAGCAGTCCCTGCTCCTGCTCTGCATTTTGACAATGCCACTTCGAAGTCCATGATGCTTGAACTTTGCACAGAAAACATGAGGAGTGTATGTTTTTTCTAGACTTTCCTGGTCCTAAATCGAGGTCAACTGCAGTTTTGTGAATACAGAATTTCTAAGGGATTGAAGCATTCCATCTAGGGAAAGCAAGTATGTACCAAGCAGGTGCAACATTCTTCTCCTTCTTGACTACAAAAAGAAAATGCTTGGGAAATTTACTCATTTAGGCAGATTTTCACATGGATAGCAGATGGGTCCCATTATCTTAAAGTTTACATTGCCCTGCAAACTTCCAAATCTTGACTTAAAGCATATGGATGCTCAGACTTGATTATATGGTGTTTGTGAGCTTTTTTTTTGATTTTAAGATGTCATCAGAGTCATCGTCAGATGTCATCAAACCAGGCAAAGCAATAAATTTTCTCTTTGTTCACAGAAATGACCTGTTTTGGCTAAATTTTCCAGAAAAGTTTAGTCTGACGTGACTCAGCACGGAACATTTTTGCACAGTAGCTAGCATTTGGTGAAGTCACCAGCAGTTGATAGCAGGCTCTCATAATGGAAGTTGTCAGACAATCTTATTAATAGACAAGCTTGGAAGGGCTGCTGCTGATCCATCTTAAGAGCTCTTTGAGGTGCCTATGTGTTTACTACCCCACTATAGATACTCTCTATGAAACTTAGGTAGCTAGTCATTGATGACAGTCACTGAACTATGCAGTTACACTGCTTATGCAGCAGTATGGATGTGTAATGTAGTTGTCTGTCTATTTTTTAAAGCCTCAACATTAGTAAGGTTTTATTGACAGACTAAAGACCATAAAAACTTTAGGAGCTACTTTTAGATGTCTGCTATTAGGCAGTTCACTGGAATTTTCAAGTTGTTTTTTGTAGTTTGATGATGAATATGTTTCATGCAGTACTGTTAGGAAGTCTGGATTAAAAAGGAGACACTATTTGGGTTGAGAGGTCAGCTGTAACTTGTCAATGATAATGACAGCCTGCATATCCTCCTTAGTCTAGGAACTACAGTCTGAACTGTTTTAAGCCAGGACACAACTTCCTGTCTGAAGGGCAATTCAGTCTTGGAAAATTTCAGGTGTTTGTCAGTATTTAAAATAATTATCATCATAATAAACTTGAACCTGAGCTTACATACATCAAAACAAAAGAAAGATCAGGTTTGTTGTTGGAGAAATGCAGATTAGGCTTATGATGATGGGCTTTCTTAATCAACTTTGAAAAGTTCCATTTGGTTGACATATACCATACACTATTAAGAAATTCAAGGTATGCTCTGCAAAGACATTTGAATTGCCATGGTTGGACTTAGAGTAAAATAAGGTGTCCCTTAAAATGATAAAAATACAGAGTTAGAGAGGCCCTTTCAGATGGACTTCCTTGATAAAGAGCTATGTTTAAGTTCTACATGACAAACATTTTTCCAACTTGTTCTTGACAATTCTCCAGTGTTAAAGATTTTGTTGATCTTCTGAATTAACCTGTCACAGTGCTTATGTGATTCTTGGAAGCTTTTTCCTGGTATCAAGTTGAATTCTGTCTTGCTACAAATTAAGGTAAATATTTCCTGTTCTCTGTGACTGAGCTAACCAGTATCTTCTTTGCAATAGTATCCTGCATTTGAAAAAGTATTTTGTATTTGTTTCATTTTAATCTGTTCTATATTAAACGCAATTCATTCAGTCGTTCTTTACAGGTGAGGTTCTTTGTGCACCCTACAGTTTTTGGACACTGTACTCCAGAACTGATTTGAGAAAATCCCATGAATTCATATTAGTAATTCCTGTAAAGTGTATTAAAGAACTATGTCCTCTACCTATTACTGGAATATCCTCCTTTCTGTTAGAAATCTGTATTTTACAATCAGGATTAAACTCTGGGTACTATCCCACCTGTTGCTACATGACTCCTCCAGTATTACCTAGACCATCCAAATGCTATGTAAACAGTGGTTTGACCTCTTGGCTCTTATGACTCTTAATTTCTGACTGGCATGTTAGAGAAATTGTAAGTGGGCTGATCACAGTAAGTGCAGGATAGAAAATGAAAGCTTCTTACCCACCTGAACAGTGTTGATGGGGACAGCTGTCTAGCTCACAGTGAGCTTGAATTACTTTATATTATCAAGCTTGCGCAAAACCCTTTATGATGGATTAGGAAATTCCTAGGAGGAAAAAAACCCATTTCTGTGATATGGATCCTTATCTGTGCTGGCATAGCCAATGAGTTTTGAAAGGTAGTAAGACTTTTCATTTGTTTACTTTATAGTCCTTATATTTATCTGACATTAATTCAGTTTCAGTACTCTTGACTGCGGAGGGGAGTGCGGGGAACTTCTCTTTCCTTTTAATTACACTTAGTACATAATTGGAGTTCAGGCATGTAATTTTGTCTTTTAAGGAAGTCTTCATGATTATGCAGAAGATTTAGTTAGAGACAAAAATATAATAATTGTCTAATGTGCTGCTGTTTGTGGCTTCTTGCCTTACTCGAGGTACCCAGCTGCTGTGTGCTGCTTGCAAGTTCATTAGCACATTTCCTGTCTTGGCAGGAACCTCAGGCACCGGTGATACCCTTGACCTCGCTGTTCTTCCTGGAACAACGTGAGAGTTAGGACTTTTGCTCTTTTCTGACATGCTCACATAGATCAGCATGTCAGTTTTATGGCCTGTGGAGCAGAGCAAGCACTACCAGTGTACTCTGGACTCTTCTGGGCTAATTGCCTTTGAATGATTGTCTGTGATTACATGAGCTTGTAACGTTGTTCATGCCTTGCAGTCCTCTGCTCCTTGAGACACTATGAGATTCTGTCTAATCATGCTTATGAATTGTCCCTGCAGGTGGTTTTCTCTGATTTCCATTTCCTTTTAGAGTTATGCTTTTTTTTTTTCCTGTGGGCACTTCTATCTTCATCTACTCTGTGTCTGTCTTGAAAATTTACTTATTCAGAACATTTTTAATATACTGCCATTTCATGCCAGTGCAAAGAAAAAAAAATTCAACACCACCACCCCCCACTCCCCCCCACCTAATAAGGATCTGGAACTTTCAATGTTCTTTTGATGTTCTGACTGAAATCTAAATAGTCCACCATATTTTTTTAAAAAGCAAGATTTTAAGTAATTTTCTTTAACTGAGCAGTGACTTTCTCTGTGGATGGACTTGTTTCACAAAAAGCATTTAGGAGCCTAGCTGTAGCTGCTGCTTGAAAATTCTTAGGAACTTGGCATTGTTCCCTTCTTATTCATATTCCTTGAAAACCTTTTTCTTTCCAACTGATGATGGAGAGTGGTGAAATGCCATTCAGAGGGCTGAAGTCCAGAGTCTACTTTAGATACCAACTTAGACCATAAAAGCATAGCATGGTCCTTCTATAGTAGGGCCAGATCTTTAGATTCTGAATATCAGAAATGGTCACGTGAATGTATTGTGGTGTGGGCATTCTTATTGCCAGTGGATCAATGATGCCTTTGCATAATGGTAATACATGTCCAGAAGTATAGTTTTATTTAAATTTTGTAGGGTTTTTTTTCTCTTTCCTGTAATGTCACATTCAAATGGATACTGATTTTAAGTTTAAAATGTAACATGAATATTTGGATTCCTGAATGCAGTATGAACTATACTTCCCGGTAAGATGTAATGTAAGGATCTCACAAGATACTGTAGCACTGCAGTTTTAGGCTGAAATAAAATAAAAAGTAAACTCAAATCCAGAATAGGCTGTTCTTAGTTACACCTTTGAAATTTATTTCAGTTCAGACTGTGTTTACATTGTTAATATCTGTCTTGAAATGCCTAGCAGACTTTAGAAGGCTTCTGTCCTTGCTCATTCTACTTCATTTGGAAGGTCATGTGGTTTTAGAAGAGGGTTTTTTTTTTTGTTTGCTTTTAATCTGGGGGAAAGTGCTAAACATGTTTTTGTCTATTTTTAAAAGAAGCTATAATTATGTCAAAAATACTACAATGAGGAAATATTATGTATAATGGGCTTTTAATGTATTTAGCATATGGTAAAATGGAGCCTGAAAAGATTTGTGTGAGGACATATTAAATTAGTACAGAAACATGCTAAACTCCTTAAAATGGATAACACTAAAAGTCCTTTCTATATTTTTCCAAACCATAATGACTAACTTGGTGAAAACCATATTTTGCTTGAACAAAAGCACTCTGAAGTGGAATAAGTATGCCAGAACTCTGGAGGATGACTTCCTCAGCCAGCCTAGTAAGTACAGGCTTCTAAGTCATCATGTAGCTTACTTGTCCTCATAACACTTTAAAATCACAGTTTAAACCATCAAGAAGTATCAGGACATGTATGGTAAAATGTACAACTATAATGTTTGGATTATTAGAAAATAGCCGTTTGTCTGCTTTTCTGTCCATTAAAGTTACTTTTCAATGGAACAGAATTATTCTAAGAGGAAATTAAAATTGGGAGTCAGTTCAAAGGGTTCCACAGTTTTAATTTTGAAGTACAGGATTGTCATGATACCAAATACTTAAAATCTAAGAAATTAATAATCAAAACTAGATTGATATATGAAGAGAATAATAAATAATAATAAACAATGTTAGGAAACTTAATTCTGTGTTCTAAGAATTTTAGACTTGTGAGGTCAAATGAGCTTAAGCTCTTTTAAAATGCATTAGTAAGAGGCAAGGCTGTATCCATTACAGCATCACAATCTAGCAAACTTGAAGGAGTTCTTCTAGTATCTAAGACGGACTTAATCTTCAAAATGTGCTCATGTCAAGTTGTGCAGGTATTTGATACAGAAAAAGTAAATGTCTAGAAAAGAAAGAACTTGGAATATGAAATGCAGTGAAAATTCTGCTGAAGAACACCTGTGGCAGAGAATTGAGCAAGAACTTCAGCATGACAAGAAAAAGAAATTAGTAAAACATTGCATAGATATCTGTCTCCAGAAAAACTTCAGTAAATGTGTTAAATTAACAGAACCAGTTTTATATAATTAGTGATAAAATCATAGATTAAAGGTATTCACAGTGCTCAATTTTAGATTCCTATAATATGATACAACTTTTTAAGCATGAAGCAACAGCTTCTATGAAGCAGCTGAAGTGGATGCTTCAAAGCAGTACATGTTTCAGCAATATAAGTTTAATTTTTCTGTGTCACTCTTTCCCATCCTGCAATACCTCAGCAGAAAGTTCACTCTTTGTCACCGAGAGAAGGCATACAGGGGGAATCGCCACATACACTGGGTGCCAGAACACTCTTGCCAACTGGCCTGAAGTTAGGCTCTTTCCTCAGCCAAGATGTGTATATAATTTAATTATTTTACTGTTACTGTAATCCATAGATGTGTGGTCAGTTTTCTTCGAGTGTATTCTCAAACCTGTTCTAAGCAGTGTGCTGTCTGTGTTGCAACACCAGCAAAATCAGCCTCAATACTGCCCTGGGGTGCATGAGGCAGCATTGCCAGCTGGGCAAGGGAAGGGATTGACCTCCTTTGCTCTGTGCTGGTGCGGCTTCACCATGACTCCTGTGAGCAGTTTTGGGTGCCACAATATAAGGACAGAGAACTGGAGGGGCATCCAGAAGAGGGACACAAAGATGAGGGGATGCCATAAGAGGAGCAGCTGAGGTCACTTGGTCTGTTCAGCCTGGAGGAGACAGAGGGGAGACCTCATTGCAGGCAACAACTTCCTCATGAGGGGAACAGGAGAGGCAGGCACTGGTCTCTCAGGATCACTGGATCCTGACCAATGACAGGACCCGAAAGAATTGCATGAAGCTGTGTCAGAGGAAGTTTAGGCGGGATATTAGGAAAAGATTCTGTACCCAGAGGGTGGTTAGGCACTGAAACAGGCTCCCCAGGGAAGTCACAGCACCAAGCCTGACAAGAGTTTGAGAAATGCTTGAACAACACTCTCAGGCAAATAGTGTGACTCTTGGGGTGTCCTGTTCAGGGCCAGGCTTTGGTGTTTAATGATCCCTGTAGGTCCTTCAGGATATTCCATGATATTGTAACTGTTGGCTCCAAAATGAAAATTCTCTTTGGCAAATTTTGCTCTCAGTTCTACCCATGAATGAAACATTTTGATGGTGGGGTTTTCTTTCTCATCTGTGTTTTCCCACTGTAGATGTTTTGAACAGATGGCTTCAGTTTTATCAAATGCACAGCAGTACCTTCCATTAAGCTCTGTGAACTAATAATTGTGTGTTTATATTTGGTAAATTGTTTACTGTGCTACTTTTATCTGTACAAGGCATCATGTTTCCTTTCTTGAGGAAGTTTTGCTTGCGTTTGAAGCTTGAGATGACTTTTTGCATTACTATCATTGGCACGCAATTTTTCTTCTAGATTTCACTTGGTGTGTCTTTATGAATCTCAGTTGTTTGTGTTAGTGCCCAAGTGTTTCAAATAAGGAACTCAGTCCTAATTTGCATTATAGGAATGTGCTTAACAGAACTGATGGCTGTACCTGGTTTTATATGTGGCTACCATAGCAGAATCCTTTAAATGTTCCCCCATTATTTTTTTTTAATGTAAATTGGGAGAGGTTGTTTATTTATTTTAGGTAGAGGGTTGAAATCTGTCTGGGCTGGCCCATTAAGTGTAAACTTATCTTTGTCTTCTAAACTTATTTTATTAGAAACGTTTTGGTGTAGTGTGGAATGGATTTGCACCTCTTCCTTAGAGGTTTACTAAATATGGCTTATAATAATGCACTTTATATAACTTTCCTGCAAAATAAAAATTACGTTTATGAAATGCATCCCATCTTCAAACATGCTTTAGTTTTTTCAAATATCTGAGAATAAATTTTGGAAGCTGCTGATCCTCTGAGGGGATCAAAATCACTTCAGGGACAATGTGAAGCCCTGTTTGCTGTAGCAGACATTTTATCTGTCCTCTGTGTGTGTTCTGGGGCTGGATGGTTGGAGAGCAATTGCTGTTTTGGAGATTGCAGGCTTTGCTGTGTAATTATGTTGACATGCCTGGTATTGTCGTCTTAAACTCTTCCCCATGTAGAAATTATGCCTTTGGGCTGAAGGATGGATGTGGAATGTCCAGACCAAGTTTGCTTAGCTGCTGCTGTCAGCAGCAACAGCTCTCAAAGTATGCATTTGTGCCTGATTTTGAGAATGTTTTCCTTAGGGACTTCCAAACTTTTGGAAGCTTGCTCAAGCTATGATACAGTACTTCTAATCGGGCTGCTATAAGCTGAACAATTCCAGGCGTTTCTGTGCCTGGGTGTAAATCAGCAGTATGGTACTGCTGCAGTAAGACCAGCAGAGGAGGAAAAGCCACGTGCATTTATTTCTGTCCAGGAAATCCTGGACAAGGATGGTAGCCCAGCATACTCATGCAACCTCTCCTCTCCCAAGTAGAAATCGGTCCTTTTCAGGATCCCATTCATCTCCCTGATCTGGGGTGCCCCTATATCCTAAGCCCTATGCTTTCCTACCTCTGGCTTCTCCAAATTTGAACCCTGTTCAAATGTGCTCTGTCACACATCACTCTAACATCGTGCTCCCTCCCTTCCCACTGCAGGTCCTGCTCTCTCCAAAGCAAAACACAAACCTGCTCTCCTCCTTCCCTTTCCCACTCCCATCTAATTCATGTCTGCTTAGCACACACCTGCTCTGCTCTCCCGCACTGCTCCTCCCTACTGATGTGCAAACAAGGTCCCAGCACAATTCCTATCCGCTCCGGTGGCACAGCTCCATGTCCTGTAGCACTGCCTGTATCCCATGGCAGCCTCCTCCTGTCTGCCCAGTCACAAGTGTGGATCCCAGGCAGGCTGGTTTGGCCTGGCCAGGTGGCTGCAGGCACCTGGGACTTGGAGCAGCTTCCCAGAGCAGGAAGTTTTGGTTGGCCAAATAATGATGCTTATCTTGCTGGTCCTGTAGAAGGCTGAGCCCAGGAGGCACTGCGCTGGCTCTGTGCCCTTACTGTGGACAAGGGACAGGTAGTGCAAGCACAGGCACCCACGAAGAGCACTCCCAGGCACTGGCTTGATGAGATCCTGAAATGACCTTGTGGTAGATTTTGGTATTTGGCACCAGCTGGGAAAGGACTGTGCTAAGCTGTTGTTACTTCACCTGCTACATTGCTTAAATTGTGGAGAAATACATTTCTTTCTCTCTTTCTTGATAGAAAGTGGGGAAAGAACAGTGGATTTGCTGTACACACCCCATTACCTTTTTTTATTCTTGCAGTTTTTGTTTCCTTGTGTTTTACAAACAACTTTTGGCAAATACATATCACAAGACATCACTGTGTCACCATGTCTTGCTCATTGCCTGAAGTGATCCATGAAATAATTCCTGTTCAAGGAAAGAGACTTAAAAAAAAAAAAAAAAAAATTGGACATTTGAAATATAGCATGGAAACAGGTGCCAGGCATTTACCTGAAATGAGATTAATTTTGGCAAGTGGGGAAACCCTCAACAAGCTGATTTGTTGAGGTGTGGGTTTGAAGATTGCCTCGTCTGCTCTAACTGTGACAAGAAGCAAACTTTGTTTCTTCATCTTTTAAAAAAAACTTTGTTTCTTCATCTTCAAAAAAAAAAGCCAAAAAGATAAGAGTCCTCAAATGTTTTCTGTCAATAGACTATAATTAAATTATGCAAATAGTAGAATGACATTTTTACGTGGCAAAATGGTTCTTGGTGCACTTTGCAGTCTGTCACATTCACACAGAAGTGGTGAGTGTATTTTTTGCCTTATATTCCACCACTTCCCAATATTTTTTTTTGCTACCCCTTAAATAACATTCAGGCCTTTCATTAGCTTCGAATGAAGGGGAGACAATGAATGAGTTTTCTGAAGATAATCTTAGGATGGAGATACACAGCTTGATTGAAATATTTCCAAAACCAAACTGTCCTCAGAGTAAAAATCCATGAGAAAGAGGGGCTTTTTTATGATGGCTGTAATATCAGACACATATTTAATATAATTTCTTAAATAAGAAATATCCTTTGCACTAAAGAAAATTATTCTCAGAAGTGTTTTAAAGCTCCAAGGGTCTTGGATCAAATACTCACTCATTCAAGCCTAAAACCAGCCCTAAAATAGAGTTCAAACTCCATATTTAAATTTAAAAATACTAAATTGAGTAACTTCTTTTTATAGAAGATATGATACCTAGAGCTTAAGTTAAACTTTGCTCTCTTTATTGCAGTGAGAGCTGCCCTTACCTGACCGTGGTCTAACCATGTTAATATATTAAGCCAACTCTAAAAATAATGAAAAGAGAAGATAGTTTGGTACACCTTATGCTTTATGTGACTTGTTATATTTATTGACTATATATATAGTTTCTAAATAAGTAGAAAAATGTGGAAAGCAAAGCTTAAGTAGACCTAAATTCCTTAGAGATGGAATTCCAGTGAGAAAAAGATACCTTTCAAATCTCTGTGCATAAAGGTAAATATTCATTAAATATGCAGAAGTGAGACATAGTTTACCCATATGTCTGCTTTCTCAAGTTTCGTGAGACTCTTTGAGCCCAGATTTTCCATGTTGGCACATAAGCTAGCAAAACTGATGTTCTTGTATGTTTAGGCTTGGTTCCTCCTAGCCTGGGAAGCAGTGGAGTTATTAATAGCTATTACTACTGAAATGGTGTGTGATTTCAGGCTATATCAAATGTGTGACTGTCTTCCTGCTGCACTGCATGAGGGAGCAAAGCATAGGCAGGACTCAGAATGTGCTGCTATGGAGGTTGCCAGATGTTTGTTGTTTGCCAAATTTTAAACAATTACAAAATTTCCACCATATCTTCAGAGCACAGCTTCCTTCCCTGCCCCCTCAGCCAACTTTCCCTCTCCCCTCCCCTTCCCTTGGCTTTGCTTGTAGCTGTGAGTGCTCGCTGTTCCTGTGGGTCACAGGCACTGGTTTCTGCTGACTAGGAACATTTATTTATGTTAAGACATTTTGCACTTTTAGGTCTACACAGGCAGGCCAGTGAAGGGTGGGGTTTTTAAAAAAAAATTAACTAAAGCCTCTGAGAGGGAGAGAAATAATTTAGACCTTGAATATGAGTGAAATGTACATGTAACAGCAGAATACCAAGTTCATAGTTCTTGATAATGAATTGACATAAGTCCTGGTAATTTCAACTCCTGGTTCTTACAAGATGTGTGTTAAGTTCAGCTGCGCTTTTCTCAGAAATTTTTTAAACAATTTCAGATCACTGTGGTTCTGATGATACATAACACAAAAGAAGTGGAGATCACACTGTGTAAGGTGCATGACCTTACATGAGGTTTTAAATGCATTAACATTTCTTCATGCATGAAATTATTTACTGTTTAATTAGAGCTAATATCCAGGGAAGAGGCTTCTAGTATGTGGTGTTACAGAGCCAGGAGGTGGTTGCATACTACAAGCATTAATGATTGCTGATTTTGTTAGCAAATTTACAATATTTTAATAATGGAGCAAGTGTTTAGATGCTACCTCTAAATTCAGAAACAACCAAACAGGTATTCAGCCAGACTATTTTTAGCCAAGTGTCACTGTCAAACATCCATCCATCCAAATACAAACTTACAAAGGGATCTAGAGATGAGGATAGACTCCAGTTGTCCAAAACAATGTTCAAATGTTTGAAATAAGAGAAGCTATTTTTGTCTATCCACAGTCCTTCTCTTGTCTACATGTTCACTTGTGTTATTTGACCAGGACCTTGCTTTGTAGCCTTTTCCTTGCTGCTGTCCTTGCGTTATATGAATGCAGTTTCACACAGCTTCTGTGAAGGTGAAGCAGGACTCAGAGAAAAGTCTTTACCTTTGCCCTGAATCACACTGAAAGCAGCTGGCTTGCTGACTGAAAGGACCTACGGAAAAGTTGATACTCCAACTTTCAATTATAGTCTTAGATCTTCCTGTCCATGCTAAGGACCAAAATAAGATTGTTCTGGCATCCTCTTTGTTTTTATAATCCTTATTTGTTGCTGCTTTGTTTAGCAGAGTTCATAGTTATTTGAGCATAGTTCTTGTAATTTAATAGTCATCTATGATGACCAAACACTGCTTTGTCTGGGAGAACAAATTAAATATTTCCTAGGAAAAGTGGAAGAGTGTGCACAAATTGCAAGTCACTGTATTGTATTAAATTTTCTAGGTGTGCAGCTATCAGTTATCTTGCTCTGGTTTTGTTAGTCATGAATTGTAAAGGTTTTCAGAAGCTTAGCTTTTGTTATGACCTGAAAGCATCTTGTGGGGAAGAATGGGTATCTGATTCCACTTTGCATTGACTGGTTTAGACTTTTTTGTTCCTGTTCTAGCACCTTTGACTGTCAAATAAATTGGATTATTCCAGTACACTTCCCTTCCATTAAACCTTTGTATTTCTTCTAAGGTATACGCTCTTAATTAAGATTTTGGTTTTGTATTGTGAGCTCAAGATTTAGATGTTATACATATTTTCTTTGGAAGGTACTTCTATGACTTCTGGCATCTGTTTTGAAACAAGCTTTGACACACTTATGAGAAATGCCTCACTGAGTGTTAGCTATATGGTTTCATAATATAGATGTCTTAAACATTAACTTTGAAACAAAAGTAGTCATTATCAACACTATCTGAAAAATAACTCCTGGACAACTTGCAATGTCACCAAAATCCTGAGATTTCAATGTAGGAAGTACTTTGGCGTCTGGAAGCTAGGCTTGTTTGCAGCTGACACTATCAGTGTCTCCTCTGTGACCAAGTACTGTACTTTTGAGACATCCCAAGAAACTTTTTCCTAGAATTTGACTCTTCTTGGCTGTGTGCTTGGGTAACAGGAAATCCTCTTCTCAAAGATGTTTCTGAAATACTCTGGAGATAGTGAGGTGGCAGTGCAAGCTCGCCCTTGGAACGGTCAATCTACTTTAATCTTCTCAACAACTGTTTTGCAGCAACTATCAGTTGACACGCTGTTGTTCTTTTCCTTCAAGAATATGGGTCTGTGAGAGTTGTGCTTTCTTAGGCAGAGAAACTCTAAAAGAAACAAAACCTGTTTTTTTGTTTTCCTCTCTTTTGCCCTCTCTTTGGCAGCTATGGTACAAAAACAGAAAACCAGAACAAATAAAAAGACAAAGTATCTGGAGATCTTAAATGGACACATTTTTCTGAAGCTATATTACTACACACATGATTTTGGGGGCTTATGAGGGTTTATATGTTTTGCCTTTCTCTTAGAAGCTAACCAAGAGCTTTTTCACAGTTTCAGTGTTGTGAAATCAATAAATGTGTAGTTCCTTAGTGACTACCTAAACAATACTTTCTTGTGTGTTGATTTTAATGTAAATTTTTCATTTTTCAACATCCATAATGCACATCTGGAGCCTTGCTGCTCAGATGCAGGCTTTTGTGTTAGATCCCTTCACTTTTTAAGTGAATCTATACTAGCTATGGACTTAATTTTAGCTCACAGACCCAAGTTACTTAGTGACTGTGGCTTTAGAGGTGCAGTGTGACATGTAGATGGCAGAGTACCAATAGCTATGCACAGATGAGAAATTCTTCATTTAACAGTTCCTCTAATTTTGGTGTATATAAAGGTTAAAATAACATGCACATTGGGATTATTATTAATCCAGAGACTGTAAATGTGGTCTCTTAGGAACCTGATGGTAGTAGGGAAGAAGCTCGGAGTACAGCCACTGCAAAAATACACTGGTTGCCCCAGCTGAACTCATGTTGACATTTAAATAGGGTGTCATGTTCCACAACAGATGAGAAACAATGCTTGGCAAGAAGACCATTTCAAGAAGTGTACAGGAAAATGGGTCTACTTTCTCTTTTCCCAGTGGTGGACGAGCTATTTTGGTGCTGGAAATTGTTCCTGTGTGAAGTGTATGGGAAAGAAATAACAAAAGTATGCTGAACCTGGAGAAGGAAAACAAAATATTTCACAGAGTGTAGCACAGAACAACCTTAAGCCTGTACTTTTACCTGGGTAAACTAAAACCTGGCCACATGGCGAAAAGCAGCTTTGGAGAAGACTAATAGCTAAAACCATAAAAAGACAGGACTTTAGGAAAGAACTCACTTGAAGAAAGTAGGAACAGTAAAAGAAGTAGCTGGACTAACTTTTACTTCTGCAGGAGTGCTGGTGGTATTCCACAGCCAACTCATTGGCAGTAGTAGAAATAGCAGGGATTAATCGTTAACTGGTTTGCTATTTGTCTGATTTTAACACACTGCTGCCAGAGCAATGAAGTATATTATGAATAATATAAGAAAGCAAATATTTGTAATATTTTTACTGCTAGCCCAGGTGTATAGATATATATAGCTATTCTATTACCTGCATGTGGGACACAATACTTTCAAACTATATAATTAGCCTATCGCTTTAAGTAACAACTTCTTCAAAGCTGCTTCTTTGTTTAGATTGCCTTAGATACTCAGCTGAGAGAATGGTAATTTAAAACTTGATTTTCAAAACATGCTATTTTCTCCTTGTTTTCTAAATAGATCAGTAGTAAGAGTAAAATCTTGGCACACTGTGGTCAGTAGAAGCTTTTCTTTGTCTTGGGCTATGGATCCTATTTATCTAAGCATAAGATAAATCTAAGCAAGCTGTGGGAAAGACTGGCTGGAGAGTCCATTTTCTAACTTTTCTAGACAGGAATTCTGAGCCTCCTTGCTCTTGCATCTTATGATCTAAGAAAGCAGGATCATTAGTCAGGAAAAGCTTCCCTGAAAGTTAGAAGAGTAAGAATTCAGTCTTCAGTGACTTAGAAATTCTTTTCCTGTGTAAAAAGAATGATGTAGTAGCTCATTCCTTTCTGTTTTAAACTTACACAACTTCCTGCAAGGGAGGGCAGGAAGCTGATGTTCAGATGAAGAGTCCATACCATGGCAGAGCATCTGTTTTAACTCTGTGTGGTGGGTAAGACGTTCCTCCCTTTCAGGAGGAATCAGTTTGAGCTTTTCACAGAAGTAGGGGTATCCTAGCTGCCTGGGTTCTGCTTGGTAATCATACTGGGATGTTTTTAACAAGATTTAATAAACATGACAAGAGCAGGTAGAGGATAAACCAGTGACACATCCAAGAGCAGGGCTGTAAGATTGTGAGAACATGCCATTTAGTTGGCTTTGGAAAAGGCACCTTTTTCATACTGATGCCTTTAAAAGCTGCTTGATTTGAGGTTATTTCTGCTATCAACGAGTTTGGGGGCTTTTTGCAATGCTAGCTTAGGACCATGCTATCTGTACATCCCTGATACATATTGAGTGGTGCTTCAAGTGTTGATGAGCACATTGATTTAATCTCCAATTCTTATCCTTCATTTTTTAAAATAGTTTGTGTCCTCTAAAAGAAAAACCTCAGTTTGAAACTGTATTTTTCATATTTTCTCAGTCCTGCATAATATTAGTAATATTAGGATAATAAGGGGGAGATTATGCAAAAGAAGCTCAGCAACTTGAAATCCCAGTGTTGTGAGGGTTTGCTTGATTTGTTTTGAAAGCCAGTCCAATCAAATTAAAAGCAGACAAAACTAAATTTGGTTCAAAGTTGGCTCACCTCAGGTTTCAGCAGGAGCTGTGAAAGCCAAGTTTAAATTGGGACAGGAAGGGAGGGAATGTGGTCAATAGCCTTAAAGTTGAGCATTTTAAATAGGAAATCTGTTTATGCCTCCAATAGCACTTGCTGTTCTGATTTGTTTAGAAAAGCTAAAACAATTCAGAACAGTGGAGTTGCTTGAGGCTTTTCTGGCTGGGATTGAACTAAACTTTGTCAGAAATTTAAGCTCATCTCCAGGCTTTGATTCATCCAGTTAAGTGGTGTAAGTGATTTCAATTTTTACTCAAGGCACGGTCTTGGCATTACTTTCTTCAATTTCCAATATTGAGCAGAGCATCAATATTTCCTAGTCTTAAGAATACATTGTATAACTTATTCCGTGTGCTTTTCTAAGAGTATGTCTGATTTTATCATAAATATGAAAATACTGTTTTAAGGCAGTATTAATGAGTGTAATAAGGGATCACAAAAAATTTTGGAGGGAAATATATTGATATTGCCCTCTGGTGAAATGTGACAGGGTTAGCATGGCTTATTTTTGATAGGGGAAACAAGAAAATGTCCTTACTCAGAGAGGTGAAAACTAAGGAGAATTTAATTGCTAGATTTTGTCTGAGATAAGCACCCTCTCCCTCACAAAACCTGCACAGAATTTTCTATAGGCAAGGCCTTTGCATTATTTATTTTATTTCTTTTCATTCTTTAGCTTAACCTCCTTCTCCTTCCCTCATTCTTACACCTCTTCTCTCCTGCCCCCACACCAAAATGCCAAGGTTTTCAACAGGGCAGTTCTCACAGTGATCTGCTGAACCACTGAAACACTAGTGACTTAAAGCATCATCTTTGCTGGTTCAGTAATACTCCTAGCTGGATAGTTCACTGATTTATGTAATACATCATATTTCTATATGTGCAATTTATATAATTTGTGCAATACATTGTATTTATGTAATTCAGGTAAATAGTGGGGACAGGAATTCTATTCAAATTACTGTATTAGAAATTTACAGGCTGCTGATGTGGAAGAAAATAACCACATCCTTTACTCAAATAGCAAAATTCTAAATCTGCAGCAAACAAATTTGGCAGAAAGAATACATGCATATGCAGTTGGAATTAATACAGCCTTAATTTAGTTCATACCAAGCTGTTACTCATACATTTACTACATGTGATGTTCTCAATCCAAGTCAGATCTTGCATCTTTGGGGTCACTTTGCAAATTAATGGTTAGAATATTTTAGATATCTTTAACACAGTTAAATCTCAAGGCTCGTCACCTCTTTCTGATCTGACAGCTGTAATGTGAAGATGTGCTATGTGTAAGGAGTCATAGCCCAGAATTTGCAGCCCAGATGGGGAGCATTCAGAAGATTTGTGATGATAGTTCATGGTTTGCCAGAGTGGTGAGTTTTATATAATTCTCAGAGAAACACGTGGGACACATAAACATGTAACCTTTGCTCTGTCCCTAAAAAGTGCCAGCAGCAGTTTGGACAGTTTTGTGGGAACACTGCAGCCATCCTCCAGCCCTATTGAATGGTGTAGAGAACAACTGGAATATGTTGGCAGAGCTGGAATTGTAATGTGATGCAGAAGATCATGCATATGTTATGAGGAAGATGTGATTTCATAAATCTGTCAGCTGTGAAGGGGAGGTGATGGTGGTTTGTAGGCTTAATGAGACGTTAGTGAACAGTTATTGTTAGTGGCATAAGAGTGAAGAAACTGTGGAATCTGTCAGGTATTTCATTCCACAAGGGAAGAACTCAGTACATATTGACAGCATTTAGATTTGTAGTCCCTGAGTACCAGGAGACTCTAGCACCAGGGTTTTCTTTGGATTTGCCCTAGATCATGAAACACGTTAGTCAGGGAAGGAGTTAAAACTATGTAAGGGTCAAGGCTTTTCTAAAGAATAGCCAAATTCCTTATATTCCCTCTCCCCACCACAACCACCAGCTCTGCTCTCTTTCCTGGTTTTACCAGCAACAAAGAGTATGACACTCACATTTGGAGAGCAAAGAAGGTGATCTTAAAGAAGCTTAAAGGAAAGGGTTACTCCAGTCTTGAATTCAAGGGAAGGGAACATGGAGCTGACAAGCATTCCTCCCACTAATATTCCTCTTCTGTCAAATACCTATATTATTTTCTTTGTCATCTGGATTCTCTGCATCTGGATAAGGATCTTCTCTCTTTTCCTTTCTTCTCTCCACCTGCACTAAATTTTGCTGCTACTGAGCAGCATCCTTTTATTCCCATCCTTTTTCACTACACCTTCAGTCCCCTTTTTTTGTTAGCTCTTTTCTTCATTCTTTAGTTTTCCTGGCCATGCAATCATGCATTCATGTGTACAGCTTTTCTTTTCAAAAGTAGTTTGATTCTTAAGAATTCTGTTAACATTTCTTCAAAACAAAGGCATACAAATGCCAATTGTAGCATTTTTCTTACCATTTTTCCATTTTCTGCCAGTCATGTTAGATAAACTGATATTGTTGGAGCGCAGTTTAAATTCAATGCTTAGCCTGTCTCTTCCATCCTCTCTCCTCAAGTGAAAACTAATCAGCTAGAAATTAATTTGGATATATAATTTTTTCAGATATCCTGTCTTTTAAGCACAAAATATGTGCCTGGGCTAACATTTGGTCTTGAAATCTTGTTTTCCCTTTGCTTTTTTGACTGTACGGTGAATACTATACTCTAAATCCAAGGGAAAGTGTTGAAACAGAGAACGTTTCCACAGTCTGAGCCATGGTTTGAACAGTCACCTTCATATTTCAGGAAAAGAATAGCAACATTTAGAAAAGTTAGTTTGGGGAGAGTAAAGAAAAATTTAGCTGTATCTCAGATTTACACATGCATTTAATTACAGATGCTCAGGTTAAGAGCATCAATGTTACCAGTTTCCTCTCCTGCTCCTTGGCTCAGTCCCCACAAATGTGCCAAACTTTGGGGCAATACAAAACAGTCCATATATTTTGCTTTGTATATTTTGCTTCTGATCTGTTGGAGAAGTACCCTTTTACATACAAGACCATTATCTGTTTACATATCACTGTGGAAATTTGACTTCGTGGAGACAATGAGGAGGCATTTTCATTTTGAGGGTTGGCCGCTGCTAAGCTGCTAAGTTTCTGGTGTAGAAACATTCTTAGTTCTAAATAAGAACAATTTCCAGAGTTTCTCTTTGTGTAATAGACTTAATGATTCTTTATTCTTTCTGGTCAGGCAATTAACACAGACAGATTCCAGTTTAGATGTGCTGGTCTGCTCCTCTGGAAGAGGTAAGGGCTCATCTTGGCAGCACAGTTTCTGCAAAGGGAAATAGGGTCTCACTCATTTTCTAGAATTCTTTGAATGTGTTTGGGCAGTAGTAAAGCAAAGACAGCAAAGAATTTTCTTCCTGTTTCAGAGGCCTTTCACACGTTTTATTTGGGGTGTCAACTAAGTACTGAAACAGTCACAGGGAGACTGACAGAGTATTCTCATTATAATAATGTGTTGTCTGTTTATCTGTTTTAACAATGGATTTATGAGAAAGTTTTATGTCCTTATATATCTGTCAGTAGGCAAAGGAACTATTTTGGCTACACAAATCAAGAAAAGGCTGAGGAGCTTGGAAAGGGACCAAGCTAGGGGAATCAGCTGGAAGATTTCTGCATTTTTGTCATTGGAAAGCCTATATTTTTGGCACAGTTACAGAAAATAAGGACTTCTCTTTTATTGCCTTTGAGACATGTATTGGTATACTTGCACTTCGTTTTTTTTATTTTTTTCAAAGTACCAGATTTTCTCTTTCTAGTGTTCAAAAGCAGTTCAAATACCTGTGATACCATTTTTAAGCTCTTCTCTCAGTAACTCCGTTTGCTTTTTACAGCTCTTCACAGCTTTGCTTTGCTTTGCTTTGGGCGGATCTCAGGTTTGTTTATCTATGCTGATCATCAGTTGAAGAATTTTAACTTTGGCATGTGTGGCCAATGGCATTTCAGCTACTCCCTCACAACAGTGTTTCCACTTCTGCTTGTTCAGCATCTCACTTGTTGCACATCTTCCTCAGTTAATACAGTTCTGAGGCCTGGTCAGGTGCATATTTCTTCAGTCTCTGTTCTTCTTTATATGTTGCATTAAACCTCCTTCCATCCCAATGTTACCCAGTTACCTACCAAAGCTTTTTTGGAATTAAAATTTTGCCTTCAATGCATATTAGCAGTTGCCTTCTTACCTGTGCTCTTGAGTAACATGCAAGCTAGAGCCGAAAGAAAGAATCAGTAAATACATTAGAGATGCCTCTGAAAATGCCAGTAGTTTAAAATTCAATACATATGTATCCATAGATTGAGAGAGAAAGTCTGGAGACTTCCTTTCATGCCAGTACTAGAGATTGTAGAGATGGTATTTGTAGATACTATTTTGGGAAAGGAGATCAAAAGAACGTTGAAATAAAATATTAAATGGAATCAGGAGGCATCTGGGAAAAATTCTGCCACCTCCAGCCTCAATGGCTGTTGCATATTCTTTAGAGATTGAGAAAAAATCTGGTGGCTGATGAATGGTTTCATTTTTTTTAAATTATGAAACCTTGATTGATTGCAATGTTGGTTGTCTTCTTATGACCCAATTTACCTTTCATCTTTTCTAATTCAGATCTTAGTCAGAATTGCATAATTTACTAAGTACTCCAAATAGAGATTCAAAATAAATTTTTAGGTGGGCTAGCTATGTCTTAAAAAGAGATGGGAAAGAGAAATGCACTTCATCAGGAACAGGGCAAGAGGACAGCCTTAAGCTGTGCCAGGGGAGGTCCAGGTTGGACATCAGGAAGAACTTCTTCACAGAAAAGTTGATCAGGAATTGGGATGGGCTGCCCAGGAAGGTGTAGAGTGACCATCCCTGGAGATGTTCAGTGAACAACTGGATGTGGCACTTAGAGCTGTGGTCTGGTTGACAAGGTGGTGACTGGTCAAGGATTGGACTTGATCTTAGGGGTCTTTTCTGACTTTAGTGATTCCATGATTCTAGGATCTGTGTATCAATAAGTCTATGTTTAGACAAGTTTATTAACTTGTCCTCCCTAAGTCTGCATGAGATTCTTCATATGCTGCTTTAAGTCACCTCTGACCCATCAGTTCTTTCTCCTTCTGCAATCTCCTGCTTCTTAATGCCCTTTTGTTTGAAAGGAAGTCACCTGGAGCAGTGGATCATAACCTGGTTTTTAGCTGAACATTGATTGAGAAAATTACCACCTTCATTCATTTGGGGCATTTGGGTTTTTTTAGTCACAGAAGAAAACTTTGCAGAGGACCTAACTAAATTCAAAACAATAAAAAAATCATATTTATGTTCTTAGAGGGAAGTCTGTACCTACCTGTCAACTCTGAGTTTGCCAAATCATTGTCATCATTGGACACTCAGTACTGGAGATAAAGGATAAACCCTAAGAGATGCAGCATGTTGGTAGGAGCATTGATGACAGATATACTGTCCAAATTTGTGAGAGGTGGATACATTGATGTCAGGGTCAGAGGACTTCTCTGGAAAGTAGGAGGAACTGGAAATGGAGAAGCAGCAGCAGGGGGTAGGAGAAGTGTCCTCCTTAAGATGTGCATATGTGGTTTCAGTGGTGATGCAGTGAGGGGGATGGGGACACCTGACAGTTCTGTGGTGCTGTAGGGGATGTGTGGTTAGGTAGTGAGCTACTGTTTGCCACAAGTTCAAGCATACTGAAATGCAGTGAATATGGTCTGTGTTCACAGAAGTCATTGTCCTAAGGCTAAATACCTTTGTTTATTCACACCAGAACTTCAGCTACCATCACTGTTTTGTCAAGGTGACCATACTAAACCAGAACTAACTAAATGTTCAGCATCAACTACTGCAAAGTCTTGTAGTTTCTAAACAGACTGTTGAGGTTTTCCTCACAGCATGATCTCATGCCTGCACTGGGAAACCTTCTTTGGTGAAAAGAGTTGGAATATGGAAATACAGCTCCAAGATGATCAGTTAAAACCATCATGCTGTACAACACTGCATTCCTCAACCTTTCAGCATGTTTGGCATCCACATTACACTAAAGGTGGTGGCCAAATAAAAAAAAAAAGGCAATTTATTATTTTTCTCTTTCATTTAGGCAGAGACCTTAGGTAGTAACTGTTGTGGAAACCAGTACTTTTTTTGCATTTGAGAACCCACAATGGACACCATTAATGGCACCTTTGAACAATGATTTGCTGCTCTGCAGTTTTTTCCATGGTATTCACCTTTACTATACTATTATATTTTTACTATTATATTCTATTATTACTTTTATTCAGTTATAATTAATATTATAACTGAATAAGTTACTTTTAAGCAGGGGAAGATTGAGCAAGAAAACAAAAACATTGCATGCACCTTGAGATGCCAGTTTTTTTAATATGATCTACAGCTTGAAGCCCCTTTCATGTGTTCCTCAGAAACCACACTGCTGTGAATGGTAATGCTCATCTTCCAGCTGGAGCAGGCCACATGTCCTGAAGTGTCTGTGGAGGAGTTTTGGACAGTATAATCCTTCCTCATCAAACAACCAGGCACATGTCTTCTCTGGCCAAAATGCAGGCTCTTGTGTCTCCTACTAGATATGCTTTTGGTATTGTGAAGGAAATGTGTAATAGCTTGCTGTTGTCCTCTAACCAAAGTGTGCCAAACATATGGTGGGGGAATATTTTTGGACCCATAAGACACATGGTAGTGGAGTCACTGTGGAAGAAGAAGGGAGGTAACTGCACAGAAGGGGTGATTGGTCCTTCCTGGTTCACTCCTTGCTCCCCTGTCGGGGAAGAGAGAGGAGGGCTTCAAGGCTGGTGCCGTCTGATGTCTTCAACTAGGCTTGTAGAGGAGTCACCCCTTTGATGTGCTTTGCCTGCAATTCAGCAACCATACTTGTATTAGTATGGCTTCACTGAAACCTTTGCTTTTAGACAGCTTTAGAGATGCCTGATGTTGCTCTGGTCTGAAGGCCCACATTAATTTTTATCATAAGTAATGCTTTAAAAGAATGATTGAGACATTTTGTGTTGTGGACCTATAGCAAAATAGTTGATGCCATTTTGGCAGCATTTTGTGCACCAATTTAGGGGAATCTGTCGTCTTCTTGCTATTGCTCTGGGACTTGAAACTGTAAAGAATATCACAGCTAGTGATCTACAATAAAATTCAGGTTGGTCTTTCCTTCTTTAGAGAAATTATTTATAAATGTCCTTGTTGCCAAGCACTTCATAACTATATAAGTGGGAGAACCTCTTAGTGATATACCTTAATAGCAGACTTAATGATGTTTGAACTTAAGTCTGTTTGCTGAGACTTGATTAGCTGTTCAGCTGAGAAAGTGAATGGGGGAAAATGCACTCCAAACACATGAGTTGTGCACTGGGGCACACCAGGAGACAAGCAGCCAGCTAAGGCCCCCAAAGCACTGTCTTCTCACTGTTAAATTGCCGTTACTTCTCTCATGAGTTACATCTCTTGTGGGTTTCTTTCACCTTTTAGTTTATGTCTGTGCTGGATATCTTTTGTTGTTTTAAAGTCTACGTTTGTGTGATTACCATCAGAAAAGTGTTTATGTGTGTGTATATGTTCATCTTTTTTTTTTCCAGGTTTTTGTAATGTGTTTTCATGACTGAGCATCAAACACATGAGCTATTTTTAGACAGCGATGAGCCCTTAGATAATCCTGTTTAGGATTTGGTTTTGCTTTGATTTTGGTTTCAGACTGTCTTCTTAAACACTTCTTAAACACTGAAATGGGACTGCTTGGAAGGCTGCTAACCACTACACTCTGTTGATGAAGGGTAGTCCCTATATTAAACTTCCTAATGTCCTGAAGCAAAGTTTTTTAGGACAAGAGTATCTTCTTATAATCAAAGTGTGGAATTCAGTGCTGTATATTACAGTACTGGATTTTATTTGCAGAAGAGCCCCTTTTTAATGAGAGTGAATTCCTAGTGCTAAGAGGCAAAAATCATGTTTTAGTGTTTTTACTACTTGGCATGTCCTCAGACAATTTGTTTGTTGTGCTGGATCATCACGGGGTCTGTTAGATCATCTAGCTGAAAAAAAGGGAGTTTGTAGTCCTGGAACATCTCCAGAAGTTGTTTGTTCCACAGCCAAGTCCCTCCTATGCTCTAACTCTGAGGTCATCTCCATAAGTCATGTTTATTATGTTTCATTTATTTCCCTGTTAAACACTTGGAATCTAAAATTTTGAAATCTAAAAATATATGAAATATATGACATAAAGTGCATTAAAAAATAACAGTGTAAATATGTCTCTAAGGTTGGTCACTTGGCCTTCAGCCTTAGGTTGAAGGTTACTCATTCGGTACTTCAACAGAAACACACTGATTATCATTGCTTCTAAGATATAGATAACGTATTGAACAATGGACAAAGTTTTTTATAACGGATATATATTTGTTTGTGGATAAAAAGATCAACATGCTTTGCTTTTCATGTTTTCACATCTGATTTTTCAGGAACAGTACATACCTTACAACATGCTCTGTCTATTAACATCAGACCTGCACAGTATATACCTTTGTTTCTGTTCACAATGTCCCAAGTTCTTCCCTCACCAGCTTTAATCAAATTTTTTTTGAAAAGTCTATTTGAGGGAAGGGTGTATCCGTTTTTCTGTTGTTCAAAATCATTCAAAACCTAATCTGCTGCTTAAAAGGTGCACTGAGAAATGGTGTGGCACTTTAGAATTTTATATACTGATCTGTGAGCAGGAGTTTTTCAGGAAACAGGAGCTTTACTGCTTCTTTTGAGAGAGATTTTTATGCCCCATAAATCAGGAAGGAGCGTTTCAAAGGGCTAGTTCCTATCTTTATGTAATTACATATTCAGTGCAATCTTCTGAAATGTGTATCATCTGTATCACAAAGGAAAAGAGACTGCTGCTGACAGGTCTTATAAGCATGAAAAGTTGGAGGAAGGGGCTTTCAAAGTTTATATTGTTCTTTTATGGTGGTTATGAGTTCTCACACAACTTTGTGAAATCTTTGTGAAAGTAACAAAAATGTGAAACAAACTGGTATACCTGCAGAACAATGGCTGAAATTTCATAATGTCCATTGTACCTTCATTGCAGCATTCTACAGTGATCCTTCTAAAGTTTCAGTCAGATGTTTCTCTTAGTTTAATTTAGACATATGTGTTATCTTGTTTACTTTATATAAATATGTGCAGATTTGGAATAGTCTCTGTCTTGTATTTTGATGAAAGGTTTGGTCATTTGGAGAAAAAAAATTCTGAAGTTAGCAATCTTTATAGGTCTTAGATCCCAAGGCAGTTTCAGGTACATTCATCAGACTGTCACAGAAATTCAGCCAGTAAAGGTGACTACTCTGACCACATTTGGATGGTGGGGAGTCCATGAAAAAGCTGATGGATTAATTGTAACACTAACTTTAAATGGAGAGGTAACTTCATACCAAGAGACAGAAAATTTTTGTGTGTATACATACAAACCAAAAACATACCATTTACCTTAGGCTTTTAACTACATAATTTTACATGGAGAGGGAAACTTTTATGTGCTGCTTATATGCTTGCTTTTCATTTTCGTTTTAAGGGAAATTCAGGCTTACCTGGGTCTGTTGATAGGCAAATGCTAATTTTCATATGTATTGGCATCAGTGCACATAAGGCATTTTATTCATATTGTACTAGCTTGCAGCTGTGGTAGAATTTAGAGGGGGAGGAATTTAAAAGACAAAAACATAATGCAAAGAATAATGCATTGTCACAATCCCTGTAGTGAATAGATACATAGTACTTTACAATTGAAGCATTTTTCTTCTTTCATCCTTGTGAAGCATCACTGAAGTTGGGGTTCTTTTCTTGAGATGTGAAGCTATTAATTGCTTGTCCATATGGATTTTCTCATTGCCTAAGGTCATTGGATGGCTTATTGACCAAACCGAACACCACTGTATTGAAAGAACTATTCCTTTTAAGTGAAGAAAGGCATTAAAATATACTAGCATTAACTTCTTAAGAAAAAAAGTGGATTCATTAATACCACTAAAAATTATGAATCATCAGCAGAGTTGTTAAACTGCATGCAAAAACTGTCACTTGCTGGTGACCAGCAGGTTTGACTGGTCACCAGCTCTGCACCTTTATTTTCCAAGTTATTAACACATCACTGAGAATACACTAATTTTGGCTTGCTGCCATGCAATGCAGTTGCTCAGCTGTATTTCCTGCTAGTAACCTTTGCTTCCATTTCACAGTGATATCTGGGCACTGATTATTATATCTCTAGATGAACTCACCTTGAATCCATTTACAGTCTGTGAAGAGAAATAGGCATTTCAAGGGACAGATTGACCAGATAATAATCTAATATTTTTTGTAATTAGATTTTAAACATCTGTGTTAGAATGATTTTAGTTGTGGCATTGCACCCCACATTTGACTTACTGTATTATAAGTTTCAGTCCTTTTTGCTGCAGTTGCTTAAAATTGTTACTGATGATAGAGTTTTGCATAATGTGCACAGTTTTAACTCTTAGTGGATATAACATCATGTCTTTACTATCATGATTATAGCAGATTTTCTTTGTGGTCCATAGCAGAGGTTTCTCTACTTATCATTGATATGTTAACCCCAAAATACTCAAGTGAACAAATTCCAAGCATAAACTTGGAATATGTAATAAAAATATTTCAATCTGGAGTCAGGATTTTCATGTGCCAGGTAAATAAAAAAAATCAAATTAAAAAAAAACACCACAGTCTACATTTGGAATAAAGCTGCAAAAAAATTTTACATTACTTTCATATTGTATATGGATAATATAGCATCAGTTTGTTTAGTTTATAAGTACTCCAAATACTTTCAGAGTGTTTCTCAGTATAAAGAATGACTTTGTAAGTTACCATCATGATGATTTCAATAACGAACAATTAGAACGATCATCTGGTAAGATTTAGTTCTTAAAATCTGATAGTATAATAAAAGAAAAAAAAAATCCCTAAATAGTTACATAGTGTTTGTATTTTTATGTCTGTTGATATTTTGAATTTTTAAAGTGCAGTCTATCCATTCAGTATTTTCTAAAAAGGCACAGAAAAGAATCTGAATGGTTTAGGTCGGAAGGGACCTTAAAGACCATCTAGTTCCAACCCCCATGCCTGGGGCAGGGACACCTTCTCCTGCACCAGGTTGCTCATGGCCCCATACCCATTCACCAAATTCATGGCAACAACATGCCATAAATTGTACATTGTATACTAACACTAATTCAGGCTCCCATAGGCAATTGATATTACTAAGAAATACAGAATTTGGCAGTACTAGAATTATATTGCCACAGCACCAGTTTTTTGTTAATCTTTGGCTGCGTGCTCTGTGCAGTTAACAGAAGACAGCCATTGGCTCATGCTACAAATCACATAAAATTTTAGAGATAGCATATGGAAAGTATCCAAGTTCAATTGGAAAATTTAGGCACTTGACTCAGTGACATCTTTGTTCTGTTTTCTACTTAACTTCTTGCAGGGCATACAGAGAAATAATCTGACGGTTCAGAGAGCTGTAAATAGCAGAGAAGGTAACTGGGGCTGGGGAAGCAGTATGGTAAAGGCATGAAGGGAGCCTGAGGAGATTCACAGATTAGCGGGAGGCTATTGTTTGCTGACACAATAGAAGGAACAGGTTCCAAAAGGTGTGTGGACCTCTGCCATCTTCTGCCTCCTTTCCCTCCACTGGATGGGACTTCCACGGCAGAAACAGCAGCTCTCCATGACAAAGAGGAAGCATAATGAAAGGGAGCTCTCCATGCTCCCTTAGTGCCCTCTCAC
Source organism: Lichenostomus cassidix (assembly GCF_008360975.1). Taxonomy (NCBI): domain Eukaryota; kingdom Metazoa; phylum Chordata; class Aves; order Passeriformes; family Meliphagidae; genus Lichenostomus; species Lichenostomus cassidix. Next base: position 99,453,317 of record NC_139482.1, on the reverse strand, counting down.
TCCTTGCACAGTTGGGCTTCTCTCTGAGCTGGACCAGGCTGGATATTGGTGGTGTTTGCTCCAGTCATGCTCTTACCAGATCCAGACTCTACTGGCAGCTTGAAACTCTTGATTTTTTTTTTTTTTTTTTTCCCTGCCTCATTTACACATAGCTCACAGCATCTCAGGCCAGAATTATTCAATTAGGTGAAACCGTTCAGATTGGAATATATTAAATAGTTTCCTCTAGTCAAGGGAAAGCTCTCTTGTACTTCTCTGGAAAGCAGTAAAATGCCTTTGATTTCTGTAAGGCAAAACCAGTGGCCCTGACCCACAGTTCTGGATACAACACTGCCTGCAACAGCCCTTGGCAGTGCTCCTGCTGTAGTAGGAAGCAGCCCTTGTGCCCAGGATGGCAAGGCAAGCCATGGTGTTCTAAGTGTTTCACTTGGTCATTGCAGGCAACCACAGCAATCCCTGTCTGATAAATCCTGCTGCTCCTAGTCTCCTCTGATACCAGCCATCCAGTCTGGCCTTCTTCATCCCTCTTCTCTGTACCTCTGCGAAATTGTGTTCGTTTCTCTTGAAGAGAGGTGACCAATGTTGATCCTGTTCTCCACAGATTCCTATTATGTTAGTATTTTTCTCTTTGTGAGGAATACCTTATTTGATATGTTCTGGGCCTTCAATTTGGTGGGGCAGGGAGGGCATATCCTTGTTCAGTTTTGATTTGTTTTCATGGTCACTCTGACAGCTCATGGTCATTCTGAGATGAAATATTTCCAGATATTAAGCTTTCAAACAGGAGGACTCTGTGATGGTATACATAAATACAGTATGCAGCAAAAGACCAGTATCTGAGATGCACATACAACTCGTATTTAGGTATTTGCTATATTTTTCATAGTTTCTGCAGCCTCAATAAAATTATATAAAAATAATCACATAGAATATACTTCTGTTATGCCCTCTGTGCTTTTTCCAGATATAAAACTTGAATCTTTGTAAATGTACAGCTGTCCATTCCCAAACACACTATAAATTGTTGCATGGACCACAAGCATGTGAATGGTACTGAGGAGTTTTAACCTAGCTTAATGTAAGTCATTTACATGTTCAGACAGAGCATCCCTGTGTGCTTCTTCCAAGCTCTCCTCTTTGTATACAGTGTTACAATGGTCTGTATTTCTGATAGATGTTTTGCAGGGTTAGCCTTTTTAATAGCTGGTTTTCCCTGCATGAGCAAGCAGCACTCTACACTGTCTAAAGGTTAAGAACAGATTTGTCAATGAAAATTTATACTGGTTGATTTTATTTAAATCAAGTATTCTGAATTAGTGTCCATGTAAAAGAACTATGTAAAAGAATACAATAGTTATAATGTTTCTAATGATCCTTAAGTGGCAGATTATGATCATATCTTTATTAGTGGTAGTAATTGTGGTGACAGTGTTGCTGACAGGTTAAACCATTTCTTACGACAATAGCTTTTGTGCTGTTGCATCGGGATCAGAACTGCAGTTCCTGAAGATTTGCATACTGTGAAGAATAGGCTGCAAAGACATAGAAGCATAATCTTGTCATTGTGTTTAGTGATGTGGGTGGCAGATTGCTGTAGCTGATTCTGAGCAGGAAGAGTCTGCATATGGGTAGGTTTAAAGGCCTTTAAATGTTTTAGGATTGGTAGGCAAATTGGTTGACGATGTAAGTGTTGTTGTAAGTTGTTAAATATTCCAAGCAGCCATAAGCTTTCTAAAACCCTCTCAATGTTTTAAAACAGACAGTGCAGTGTGTGAACAGCTGCATTAGCTGAGATTGCTGGATTAGACCCCTTTTGCATTTCTACTGTTGCTAACCTCAGACACTGCTGTGATAGTTCTGCATAGCACTGCACTGCATCATTGGGACCTTAAGATTTAAAATTTTGAGGAGGGTGTGAGGCAGCAGGCTAGAATGGGTCTCCATAAAAAACAAACAAATAAACCAGAAAACCCCAAACCAACAAACAACTGAAACCAAGCCTGCAATTATGCAGATTGTACAGAAACATGGCACCATTGTTAAGTCTGAAACTTTAAACTCAGAGAAAATGTTGCCATAGTTAAGGAAATTTTCTCACATTATGCATTTTTATTGTAAAAACAAACCTTTTCTTTCCCAAAGTATGTAAGAAAATACAGATTCCTGAGTAACTCATTAAATGGCTTGTTCCAAAATGTCTGCAAGTTCTGTGGACTTTTCAACCTTTCCCCCTTCTCCTTTGTGCACCAATGCTTTTATCACCTTTCACCCCAAGTGAAATGATCCTGTGAGAAATATTTGCTCCAAAGAATCTAGCCCATGTTATACAAGCAGCCTGGCAGATGCTGAAAAAAACTTTTGGGCTTTAGTAAAAATAAGGTCAGTAAAATCATATGGGTTTGAATTTCTTTAACTCATTCTATCATAATAGCATTTGAGACTATCAGTGAATAAAGTAAAAAAGCAAACAGAAGAAAAAGAGAAAAAGGTAGACTTACTTTCCAAGAGATTATCACACTTTAAGATCGGTTTCCCCCCCCCCTCCCAGATGGAATAGTCATTTATATAAGTAATATATCTGCTTAGTCTTTATATTGACCATTTTCTCTATCTCGAGAAATAAATAAATTCATGTTATGAAAGCTGAAGTTTAATTGTGACACAAACTTGATTGTGGAAAGGACCACGTGGGTCAACAAGCCATGTCTCTTCAATTACAAGCAAATATGTGAGAGCTATTTAATCCAGGGATCATCTGCTTTGTACAAATATACCATAGAAATGCTTACTGGAAACTTAAGATCTATATCACAAAAGGCCAAGTGGAACATGACTCAACAGGTATTTGCTACAAGCAGATGTATAGTTTAAAAAAATAAATGCATGAGGAGAAAAAGAGAGTGTTGTTTATTCAGTAAGTTTTGATATTTTATCTGGATTTGCTAGTCATGCAGTCAAGCAAAAGCTGTATTTCTGTGATACATATTATTAAATCAGGTTGTAAGTTCATGAGGCTACCCACTTATTGGCAACATTATTTCCTGAAGTGAATTTTTAATGATTGCTCTTGTGTGTAATTGCATGTTGGGATCCTTAACGGGGTTAGGAAACAGTGACAGAATTCCTCAAGTCACACTAAGGTAGTTGTATGCAATGATCTTCTGTATTTGTAAGAATTTTCTGTTGAGGCATACCACTCACCATGCAGGCACTCAAAAGAAGTAGAGCATAACTTTTCAACTGTAGAGACTTCCTTTTTTGTTTGAAAATCAGCCATTTCCCACCTAAAACAATTTCTCTAGCAGAGAAGTTAAAACATCTGAGGAGAAACTAAAATGCATCTCTACATTTATATCAAGATAGAGGGGTAATACAAGTAAATCCCAGATGTGTTTGGGGTGAATGTAGAGATAATCTGGCTCAGCAGAATGTTGTCTAAAGACCAGGGGTGGAGGCAGGCATGCTGTGACTGCGAGTGTCCTGCTGAGAGGTGTGCCTTGGAGTTACAGGTGAGGTTAAGGCACATGACACATATGTTCAGCATCTCACAGGTTAGTTTGCTTTCCAGGTTTTTATTCCTGTCCAAATAGGGAGATCATGATAGTTGAACTGAGCATTCACTATTAAATGCAAAATTTTATATGACATACAAAACCTTTTATAAACTGCAGACAAATTATTTGGCTTTGCTGTTACAGCTGTGCAAGATATTGGTCAGCATGTTGCAGAGAATCCAGAGAATCCAGGACATGTATCCTGTATAGATTTTACTCCTTTTTTGAAAGTGGTAATTTCAGCTGTAATTCCAGCTGACTTCTTTATTTATTGATTAATGCACTTCTAAATTAGGGCAATATTAGCATGTTATTCCTGGCTTTATTTAAATCTATGTAATCCTGAGGATTCTCCTAAACAACTGATTAGAACCAATTTTCCTCTGCCTTAAAATGGGAATGTATTTCTTTGTTCAAGGGGAGGAGGGAAAGTTGGGGAAGTGCCCTTGGAGTGTCCAGCCAAGTGAAATTCTTCATAAACTGGGATACTGACAGGAAAATGCCTCCTGTTTTGCCAAAAATGTAACATATCCTATAACAGTCTTGCATATTCATCAAATGATGTGTCCCTTTTGCTTATTGCAAAAGCATCCATGTAATTTTGTTTAACAATGTTATTTCATTTAATATGTAAGAATATTTAAACCACAGGAGGTTACTTAGTCTTTTAAATGCTACTAGGACGTTGCTGGATTTATGTTAGTTTCAATCAGCAGCTTCTGCCTCTGGTACCAACAGATGGACGTGTGTGGAATGCTGCCATGTGAGTCTCTCTTCATAGATAAGGAACTTCTAGTCAGAAAGGACAGGAATAAACACCAGAATTATTTTACTAATCAGGGTCTAAAGGGAAACCCTGAGCTGATGGGGATGGCCATAGCAGAAGTTCCATATTCCCTCTGTTTTCTCGCGGGACATGGATGAGGAATAACTAGCTTGGATGAGGAATAACTAGCTTGGATGAAAGAGGATTGTCCTCTTTCTTTAGTGCAATCATACTGCAAATCTGCTTTTCACCTGATGCTTTTCCACACAGGCTTCCCAAGGAGCATCTGGCTCCTGCTTAGATCTAATCCTCCCCTTCACAAACGCTTTCTCAGGGCTAAAGGCTATCATTGTCATTTCTGTGGAGTGCTGCCTGCAGTTTTTTCTCTAGAAAACTCTTCCTTCTCTTCAGACTATTATCTTTAGCCCACAGCCTTTTACCACATCACATCACCTGCTTTCTCCCATTTGCTGCTTTCTCCCTTTTGCTCCCTTGTGCTGCACAGAGACAGAGTGTGTTGTGGTTTGTGGGCATGGGAGAAGTTGGTTTGTGAGGTGAGTTACATGGTGGTAGCTGCCAAGTAAAGGAGTAGGGCTTGGGAATAGGAACAGCAAACTGTGTCAAGGAGCCAAGGAACTACTCAGAGCATTGCCAGGCCCCTCAGCACTGCCTGACCCTCTTCTGCATCAGTGAATTTGTCCTTAATCCATGGACATGAAGGCGATTCGGGATCAGGTCCCTGGTCGCTGTGGAAATGCATACCTCATCTTTTCTGGCATCTCTCCCATCCCATTTCTTAAAACAGATGAGCCCCTCTCAAAAAATTTTAATGACTTTTTTGACATTAGTGGTTTAAACAAAAGGATGGAAGTTAGATTTTTTTTTTTTAATTTTCTTTTTTTTTTTAGCATGACATCCATTTCTCTGCAAAGTATGTGCTGGTTTTTTTTCTAAACCCTTAGTCAGTATTTTTAATACAGTTAGAGTCATAATATTTTTGGTTCCTGGTTCATGTATCTTATAAAACTCCAAATGTAGCCTTCCAGGGAGTGTGTATTTTTGTGTTAATATTTGACATCTGCAGAGAGAGAAACTTACCCATAATTTATTACTAAGGAAAAAGAATTCTTTTTCTTGAATACCTATGCAGTTACAATTTATTTTTCTTTTTTATTTTTCTCCCAAGTTTGATGATGAGGTGGAGTAAAATCTCACCTACTAGTGAGTTGCATATCCTGATTTGCAGCAATGGGCTACATGACAAAGAGAGGTCAGTGAGGAGAAGCAGAGGTCAGGTCACCAGAGTGTTACCCACCTAGTTCAGTGCCCATACTTGAGGACGGTGTCAGACTTCAGAGATCCTTGTGAAAGTTGGGGCAGGAAGCCTGGCAAGCAGGAAGAATCTCTTTATTGGTTGCTTAGATTCCTCCTAGGTTTTTGATTACTTCAGTCTTTCCATTTGTTCTTCTTTTAAAAAACAGAACCAAAGCCACAACAGAGGCTGTGTAAAGGGAAGATGGGCTGTAAATGGGCTGCAGGGTTTCGGTAGAGAAATTTTCTCCACCTTTACCTAGTGTTTCCAAGAAAAAGCTCTGCATCAGTCCTGCTCTGGATTGGAGGGGCAACAAGGTGTCTTCAGCTGCATCTGTAGGATCTCCCCATCAATTCTTATTGGGGTTTTGTCCCTCCTTACCCCAAACAGAACAGGCATGAGAAAAAGACCGACTTTGTGGCAGGGGTGGGCACCCAGTATGGCTTCAGCTGGGTTGTCAATCCTCTTCCATATAAGAATGCAAACATGGCCTCATGCAAGCAGCTTGGGCTCCCCAGCATTCAGCCTGAGGCTCACAAAAAGTACACCCTGAGGTGGAAACTCACAGAGGAAAGCAGGAAATAAAGGTGTCTCCAGTTTCCATCCAGGAGGGCTTACGCTGTATTGCCTGGTTTCACAGTGGGATAGTACCAAGTTTGAGCACAAAAGTAAAAGGCGAATCTCATTTTTCACACACACATACCCACTCAGTGTGTATTTATATTTATATATACGTGCATATATAAATATAGGTATGTGTACGTATGTTGCCTGATATGAAGGGGGAGAGGCAATGTGAAATACCTCATTTTTCAGGAGGATTAAGAACTGAAGGAGGATCCCACATTGGTTACTTCAAAAGAGAGGGGAAGACCAGGAATAGTCTTCTTTGCTTTGTCTGGGATTTTGTTTTTATTTCTGTGTACAATTTGTACTTGAAGTTGGTTTAGTGAAACAGCACTGCTGCAACCTTTTATAGTTCCAGATTTTTCTGTGTGCCGAGGAGACATATTCATACTATAGCTATGGTTTCCCTCTAGAAAAAAAACAGAGCTGTGTCCAAAGGGGGTGAAAATTTCTCTATTGTTTATTATTGCTTCTAAGATTTTGTAGTTCAATTATGTCGGGATAAGTGCTGTGTTTGGGAAAAGCAAAGGGAGGGTTGGGAATATAATTACAGCCAAAAGTTCTTTCTGGGCACAGGTTGCTTGCGCGTGTCATTCTTGAACTGTGTGATCTTTTCTCAAGAGGAAGAGACCCAAAAGGGTCATGGGGTTTTTCGAGGGGGAGAGGAAATGAGAAACACTTTCCCTCTTTTGGAGAAAGGTAAAAGCAGGATATACCAGGATCCTGTAAAATTCTGTTTATTGGCACTGAGCCGTTCCAAAGCTGGGAACAAGTCTGCACCAAAAATCCCAATGCAAGTATGTGAAAGAGGAAAACCTCTGAGGAGAGGAGGGGAAGAAACAAGGCAGATTTATCTCCTAGGACCAAATGACACTAGCAACATTTGCGACTTAGGTATCAAATTGAGATATTTACCTGGGTAATAAATATGGCTACACACATCTTGTGCATCATAAATTACAGGTTCTGACACTGAAAGACTATGAAAATTCAGGCCCAGTTAGTTATTTCTAACCAAGCCTGTTCAGTTTTGAGCTCTCACAGTACTGTGGCAGGGAGCAAATATGACTGCTCTTCAAAAAGCTATTCATCATATATCCTGTGTCTGACAGCCTCCAAAAACAGCAGATACCCTGAATTGTGCTTCCAAACCTATTCATATCTGAGGTGCTTTTTGCCTCTTCAGACTGGAAAATGTCAATAGGAAAAAAAGCAGTCTGTCCTAAAAAAATGCAGCTCAGTAACACTTAAAAAATGCGTATTTCGGCCTGGCAGATCCTGTCAATCCTGTAGTGTATTACCTCTCCCCCCAGCTCCCTCCACCTATATAAGATGGAAGATGAAAACAGCTTCCAGAGTCAAGATCAAGCAGTACCATAAAACTACATATCTGGCACTTGAATTCCATAGTCTCCTGAAAACTCCACACACCAAACCACAGGTGGAGCAGCACATCTTTCTCTTCTGGGTCCTGGCCTTTTTCACCTTCCTCTGATGTGTGCTCAAAGTAGACAGTACCAGTTTCTCTTCCTTGATTCAGCACTTCCCACCGGAGTGAGGGAGCCATTGAAAAAAAAACCCCAACTAAACTAAATCCTTCTGCTTGTAAAATCTAATTTCTTTTTGACACACACATCTCAAGACTTTTCAGATTAAAATGCTATTTTGTTTGATTGAAGATGGCAATCTCTTTGATTTTAGTCGGGACCAGGATTTTGCACACGTATATAGCTATCTAAACACCAATTTTTCAGTAAGCCATCTTTACAAGTTATGGGGGACTAATAATATTTGGAGATAAAAGCTGAAAAGTATTTTGGGACTCCAGAGTAATGGCCATCCTTTTTCTCGTGTTCTTGTGCCTCAATGTATCAAGCACCCTGTTCAAGCAATGCAGGTGGTTTCTATGCAGGTTTGGGAAGAGCCAGGTGCTGTACTGCTGCTTTTGCACTGAGGTGCCACTTTGCAAAGCATGGGGTCTGAAGCGGAAAAAGAATACCTATATGTTTGCCTGGCTTGAAGTTTCATTTTAGGATCTAAAATGGAGGTAAATGAAGGACCAGAGATATGGTTTCTTGTCGGCATTTGTTGTTGCAGTGATATTAGACATGTTATCGTGTTCAGATTACACATTATCATGAGCTGTTTGGACAGCTTCATTTTCTGGTTCAGCTGATAGAATTTGGAATATTCAGATGGAAAAAACGGCCCATGTGCTGCCGTGACAACTTGCTGCAAGGGACATTTTGTTTGTGAAGAAGTCGAGGCGGGCTGTTTGTGCATCTGCGGGCTCGGTGTGTCGGAGCACACGCGGGCAGACCCCGGCCGCTCCGCAGCCCGGTGCCAGGGGCTGCTCCGCAGGTCGGTCACGATGGCAGCCATCACCTGTGCCAGCCTGGCATTCCACACCCGGGACTGCCAACCCGTGCTCTGGTAGCCGCCACGCTCTTCCAGTAGCGCCGAGGAACGCGGGGAAAGATCGGGAAGAGCCCCGCCGGGTCCCGCAGCTCCGTTCCCGTGCGGCAGGCCGCGGGCGGGCGGGCTGGGGTCCGGAGGCCGCGGGGGCCGCCGAGGCGATGGCAGCTCCGCGTTTTGGCGGCAGCGGCGCGGCCGGGGCAGAGCGGGGCAGAGCGGGGCGGGCGGGGGCGGCGCGGGCGAGGGGCGCGGAGCCCGCCGAGCCGCCTGGCCCCGGCCCCGCAGGATCCAGGTAGATCCGTCCGGCTTTTACCTTTCTCCTTCGGCTTCCCTCCTGCGCGTAGGGCTGCTAGCGGGGCTGTTTCCTGGTCTCGCAGAAAGAGGCAGTGCTGAGTTAGGAAGACAAAAATAGACCTTTACAGAGAAATATAGGGATTGTGTGCGCGGTGGGGAGGGAGAGCGGAGAGCGGCACCCGGCTGGTTTCCAGGAGGAGCCCTTTTCTCCCTCTCGTTGCATGTTAGGCATTTTTGCACGGCTTTCTCCCCCCACCCCCTCCCCGCCGGGGCAGGGTTACCTCTGCCGCCTGCTCTCCGCATCTCTGGTGGGGAGCGAAGCAGCCAACTCCGCTGCGATCGGAAAGCGGCCAGAGACCATTTTATGTGAGCTTGCCGGGTGGGAAGCAGCGGAGAGAAACCGTCGCAGGGACACACACGGATATAAAGACTTGTCTTCTGCCTCTCCCCCCGCTCCCTCCCCCTTGTAAATACTAAATCTGTGAAGGCAGCGATTTGACATCCACCCTGAGCAGCGGCTATGGGGTGTTTGGGCAACAGCAAAACGGAGGATCAGCGTATCGATGAGAAAGCGCAGCGAGAAGCCAACAAAAAAATAGAGAAGCAGTTGCAGAAAGAGAGGCTGGCTTATAAAGCGACACACCGCTTGCTGCTGCTGGGTAAGGAGGAAGGGGCAGATGTGGGGGCCGGGGCGAGCAGGGCGAGGAGGGGCAGCAGCCCCAGCCCGCCGGGGCGGCGGGCGCAGCCGAGACGGGAGATGCGGCGTGCGCCTTAGCTATGGAAAATGTAGGCTGCTGGATTGAGCAATGAGCCAGGCGAGCACAGATCGAGCTCGGCGCCTGAGCCACATGGATGCACACATACAGAAATGCTGCCGAGGTGGGAGATGCTGTCGCGTCCAAAAACAGCAACAGAAAAAAAAGCCGCTCCGACCCCCCCAGCCTGAACCGTGTATCACAATGTTCTCCCTTCTTTCTCTTTTAGGGGCTGGTGAGTCAGGAAAAAGCACTATTGTGAAACAAATGAGAATCCTACATGTCAATGGATTTAATTCAGAGTAAGAATTATTGGCACTTTGTGACTTATTTTTCCTTAAATGTTGGAAATAGGTTAACACCCAATATGCTAGGAAATTTCTCCTCGCAACCCCTGTGTTTTGGTGGCTTGACACTGTGTTTTGAGGGAGGGAGGGGAGTGAGAATAAGGAAATTGCTGCTATTGTATGTTTGCATTTTCTCCTTCTGGCCCCTTTACTGTATTTTACACTGTTGCTACTGCAGCGCTTGACAGGCCCCTATGTAGCAACAACATGGCGACTACTTTTTACATAGAAGCAAATAACCAAATATTGCATCTGTCTGTAATACAAAAATACATGTCAAGTCATAATCAGGATGACACTGTGTGCTGTTTTTCCGGTGCTGGGGTTAGCGTAAAACTGAAACTAATCTTGCCTATTTGCTAGAAATCATCCTGTTTCTGAGGCTACATCATTTTCTCTCTGAAGAACTCTTTCCCAGAAATCCTTATTAATCCATAGCATAATTTTAGATATTTGTTGACCTTCAACTACATGTTGTTAATTTAGAGCATGTTTACAGCATGCTGTAGAAATGAAAGAATGACTTCCAGTTCCATCAGGGGAGGCTTTGCAGATGTGGCTATGATTGTCTGATTTAAAAAAATATATTAGGGATGAATGTGCATTGCTCTTCATTGTATGGATGCTCTTCATCCATACAAGAAAATGGATAAGGGGAAAATGTATTTGCCTTGCTTTTTTTCTGTTAGTATGTTTTAATGATTGAAGAGCAGATAAACAAGCGATCAGTGAAAAAAATTAAATACAAGTGACTGAACTGTTTTGGAATCAAAAATCAAAGTGTCAATATTTCTGTTTTAATGCAGAGAAAAGAAACAGAAAATACTGGATATTCGGAAAAATGTTAAAGATGCGATTGTGGTAAGAATACACTTTATATTGTTCTTAAATGCTTGGTTGTACTGGAAATTATAAGGATTATGCTCTCCAAGATTGTGATGAGAGAAATCCCATTTTGCTGATCAGATTGGATTATCTTCTATTGATCCTGTATCCTAGATTTATCCAGATTAATGTATTTGTTTTTTTGTTTTATCCAATTGTAGACGATAGTTTCAGCTATGAGCACTTTAATACCCCCAGTTCCATTGGCCAACCCAGAAAACCAATTTCGAATGGACTACATCAAGAGTATAGCTCCTCTTTCTGACTTTGACTATACACAGGTAAGAACAGAAACCACTGATTTATTCTGCTTCAAGGGGGAATGTGTTGCTTCACTTTGATTTACTGAAACATTGGGGTTTTTTACTTTCTGGAAGATAGTCATGGGAAGATCTTATGCCAGCATCGCCTCTGGTTAACTTTCTTACAAGACTGTGGTGGTTGCACCTGTTTTAGTGGTGCAGGGTTTTGTTTTTATGGATTTATTTGCTGCTGTGTGTCAATGCTGTTTCTGCATTTAGTTCTCTTCAAGTTATCTGATGCAATCATACATATTGACACATCAAATAAGTCTGTGTTGAAAGCTTATTTCCTATGTGGAATTAGATGCAGGATGTTAGTCTGAGGAGTTACTGTCTACCTGCAGAAAAGGATATAAAGGGAAGTAAAAGGCTAGAGTGGCCTCAGTGTTGTTTCCCATACTTACTGCACTTCAGAGTGGAAACCTGCATAATCAGTGATCAATAAGGTGCTTTGCTTCCTCATGTATTGTCGTTGGCATGAGGAGTGGTTTGCTTGTATGTAAATGTTGCTTTAATTTGATATGGAATCAATGTGGAATTTCTGCGTGGAAGCCAGTCTTTTGTAGACAAATCAGAGATACTTTTCAGATTAACTTGCATAGGCATCTTACATCATTTCTGTCTTCTAATGTTATTATTTATAGGTACGTGCATAGAATGTTTCATATTTTATGCATGACATGAAAGCAAGTGCACAGACATTCTGAATTTTATTTTTGCAGTAGCACAGTTTTTAATTTGCCTTAAAATGGTATGGAAAACAGTTTGTTATGGATACAGTAAGGACTTAAAAACATCTTCATTTGTTGGCTAAATGATTGCAAGTTGTACATTCTATCAATACTGACAAAAAAGCCATTTACAATAGAGTGTCTTTAGGTTATTATTGCTTCAGGGTGGAAGGGGGAGAAGGGGAAGAGTCGTTTCTTTATTATGTGACTCATATTCTCTTGATGTGTGGTTTTGCCTCTGGTAAACCCACCACTTTGAAGGTTCAAGATAAAGAAAAATTATCAGACATCTTGTACAGTTAGAATTTAACACAGAATGCAGATGTTAAAAAAAAACGACTGCAAGGTACACCCACATATTGCATAATTGCTCAATTGGTGGATGTAAGTTAGTGAAAATGAGAAACTCTTTTAGAAATGGAATGTGAGCTTGACGTGAAATATTTGTCTTATGCAGGTGTTGCAGTTCTGAGGCCTTTGTTTCTCATTTTATGTAGATTGGGGTTTTTTTTCTCGAATTTTGACCCTCAGATGTTTGAGTATAAAAAATTGGTGCTACATATACTTTGCAGTTCTCTATAGTACATCTGTTCTTTTGAGTTTCTGGAATAAAAGAAGGCTAAAGTGGACTTCCCATAGGGATGGAGATATTTTTTATTTTTATTGCTTTCAAATTTTCCCTTTTTTCACAGAAGCTGGCTATATCTAGTCAAATTTGGCTCATGACTTGGTATTTTATACAGAGGAAAATTTAGCCTTCTTGGAGGGGAAAAGAATGGGACCCAGTGGACTTTGAAACAATTAATAATTCATTTGAAATCTCAATTCAGAGTCCATTTTGGTTTAAAATAAAAATATTAATAAGTGTTTTTCAATGAAGTAGGTGTTTTGAAAATACCATCATGTTATTTGAAATAGTGTCAATTACTAATCCTAATATTTTTTTAAAAAAATTAAAAAGTTGTTACAAGTTCAAAAGAAGAAGAGAAATCTAATTCTGGTTTAGAAGTAAATATATTTCTGCGTCACTTTCATATTTTCCCTTCTGTTTTTTTCTCAGCTCAATTCATAGGTTTAATATTTGTAAAATGTAGAGTATGCCTAGATTTTCTGGGGCTTTTGAGTTTTTCTTGGTTTAGAATGTTATTTATCTCCAGGAGGATTTGTGAACAAGGCAGATTGAAAAAAAAATGCTATTGTGCTTCAGGGCTGAATTTGATTCCAGTTTAAGCCAACGATAAAGTAAAATTAGGTTTCCAGCTGAAATAACTTTTGACCCATTTAGTATTTTTGGATAAGGACAGATACAAAAATAAATACTTGGATAGTAATCAGTCAGGCATCCTCTGCTAAGTATTACTGATTCTGTAATTAATAGCTCATGTATGGAATAACGCAGTGAGTCCAAACCGATACAATATTTAGCAATAGACATTCAGGACTTTAGGTCTAGTCATCCTTACTTCAAAATAGTTGTAAAGGAAAAAATGCTGACTTAGGCAGCTTTGGGGCAAATTTTGGCACGTTCTATGAAGTGACAAAGGTTACCCGTCTTTGAATGAGGGAAGAGGCAATTTTAGGGTTTGTAACAGTATGAATGGTAATGATTTGTTAAAGACCCTTAGTGTTGCAATTTGAATTACAGATGTGTCATTTTTTGGATGACATTAGCCATGTAATCTTTGTCATAAAATCAATGTGTGTTAGTTGAAGATGGATTTCAGATACATTGCATGCCAAATGGGGAAAATAACTGTACCTTATCATGAGTCTTTAAAGAGAGATCCCTGATGAAATGCAGACATTTCACTGATGGCTCAATATCACCAATACTCCTGGGGTGCTAATTTAAACGTATTTGTGACATATTGGATGTGCTTGGACAGACATTCTTAAACTGCATACAAATTAACTAATACACATTTAATCGTGAAAATTATCCTTAAAATAAGTGCATATGAAAATACTGTTTTCCTGTGGGTGAAATCATACTCGTGATTGCAATTTACAACTGAAATTCCAAGAACTTGAGTAAAGATGGGGACTTCATATTTAGCCTCTAAGGCATTTTGGGGCTTTGTTTGTCTGGTTTTTTAAATTACATACCTCTCTACAAAATGTAAGCAGGACATTTTATTTAGTAGTAATACAAATTTTAAAATCAATGGTTTTCTCTTCACAGCCTTTTAACGTTACTTTAAGAGTCTGTGGAGTGCCCCCCACAATAGTTTTACTTACTTTAAAAAAAATCATTATTTAATCTGGTTTGGTTATGTTACCTTGATGATTCATTTAGATGATATAAAAAAAATGAAAGCTTTCTGGATTTCTTTTATAATTTTTATGTAGTCTTTCATTACTTTTATAGAAGACTGTACAATTTTTACAAAGTAGTTCCTGGCTGACTGATGCGGTCTAATTCTAGAAATCCTAAGAATTAGAGCTAGAGTTTTTACAAAATTAATAAATAGAAATCAGTCAAGTGTCCACTGTATTTTCTTCCTTGAAGTCGTGGTAGGTATCAAGAGAAATTTTTGTCCAACTAGATTAGGCATAATCTTTGCTCAAAGGTGGAATCAGCAGAAGTGCTTTAGCACTGGAATTGTATCATGCAGCCCTATCAGAAAGAATTTTTTTTTAATTATTTTTGGCAACATGTTGACTGATATTTGCTAAAGTTGAATTTGGAATTGACCTGCTGCAATTATAATCCTTTATTGATGGGGATTCATTTTGTCCTTTGTGAATCAGAGTGAACATATTAAGGCCATATTATGCTGATAGCTGTGGTGCATTATGTAAGTGTGTGTTTACTCAAGTTCAGTTGTCTTCATTAAAGTTTTTGAATTTTGTGGCCACTACAAAACTGCTTGGTGCATAATTCCTTTGCCCTCTGTCTTCCCCAAAAATGCAGCCAAATTAAGTTGCTTTGTATAAAATACGTCTTGGATGAAGCTCGTCTGCTCAGTTTCGTGTGGGTTTATCGCAGGTAGTGGTTACCTGCCGCTGGACTGCACAGGCAAATGTTTGGCCATACGAACCAATTGCCAGTGAATGTGAATCATCTGCTTTGTAGAGGATGTGTAAACACTTAATGGGTTTTAGGGAGCAGGGAGAGTTTTCAAAAGATTCATCTTCCTTTGCAAAGAATGTTTTGGGAAGGCAAAGTATTTTTTGGAAACTTCATAAGTGGTGTATTGTGTGGATGCAAACCCTTGTGCTGATTTTAGTATGTGTTTTAAATATAATTTTTACAGCTATTTTTTTAGTCAGGCAAGCTCTTTAATTTAGCTCTTGAGAATGAAATGTTCATGTGTGCATTTAGATTAATCAGGTCTGCAGTTTGCTTTACATTTTCAGATATTGCAATTTGAGTTCTATCTGATGACTTTAATTTTCCTTAAGGTTTTCTTCTTAAAAATCAGGACTTTGTATTCATAATATAAAGACATTATAAAGAAAGATAAATACTTTTGCTCAGGAGTTGAAGTTGCATAGATTTTTGTTAGGAATTTCAAATTTTTATGATACCTGGTATTCAAATTCAGACTTGTGTTGATGCCTGGTGATGGCAGCTTTTCAGAGTGTGCATCTCAGTGTTTGCAGCTACTGAAAACATTGCTCAGGTGAAGTGTAGTATTGGGCTGTAGAAAATCTTTATCCTGGATTAAAAAAAAAACAACTTGGTAAGTATGGTTCATATATGGTTGAACTTGCTTGGGTTGTGCAGTTAACACTGTGACTTAATTGGACCACAAATTGTTTAAGTTTCCCTTTAATGTGGTTGATGTAGCCCTAAGGAGTTACAAAATAGCATCATCTTCATTTTTTTGATTGTCAAATAACTCATGAAATTTCCATTTCTTCATGAGTGTGAAAATATACAATGTTTTACGTGAAAATAACATAGATCAGAGAATGCAGCGACTATTGCCACTCAAATAGCTTCACTTGATTTTTCTTTGTATCCAAATTTTTACTTTAGGGCTTTGTTTACCATTTTGCATAGAATGAACACAAGTTTTTATAACTACCTGTGATAGCGACACTTAACATTGCTATGGTCAATATTAACTTTTTTAAATCAATTAGACTTTTAAAAATCAAGTCATTTGTGGTGTTTTGTGGTCTAAGATGCACATTGGTAATTTTTCATACTTATACAAGTACATAATTTCCTATTTAAATAAACACAGAAAGTGTATGAAAGGCCACACAATGATAAAGTTGTGTAGATCTGACAACATTATTACTGCCCTGAATTAATAACACCTGAAGAATTAATGAAGATGGCTGTCAGAGAAGGACTACTGAAAACACATATACTGTTACAGCTGTTGGCAGCTCCTTAGTCTTCATACAAAGGTTAAAATTGTCAGGAGAACTGAGGCTGGAAAGTAGTGAGTGTTGGGGAGAAGAAGCAATCACATAACCCATGAAGTATCTTTGTTGTGGTAGTAGTTGGTTTCATGCTGTACACTATGAATTAACAGGAGATACTGAATTTGAGCTCTTTTCATGTGAAGAGCAGATTCTGCTAAAGCCCAGAAATATCTTCCCTTCCGTATGAAATACCTGTTCACATGCAGATGTGTCTGCCTTTCATTAAATCAGCAAACTGAGTCCTAAATGTTCCTGTTAGTCAGTGTTAAAGTTACAAGCATGTCATACATGAGATCAGAAAAATAGTTCATTGTTACTTTTTATTTTGTTCTTACTCTCTGTAAGCACTGAGTTTGCTTTTGGTGGGTCAGTCAATCCAGCAGTAGTGCTTTCAGAAATAACCAGTAATTATTTTAACTGTGTAGTTTCAAAAATACAAGACTGGAACTGGTATCATACTATGAACAAGTATAGGACAATTGTGGAGGGGGGTGGCAGGGGAAACTCCAACCCAACAAACCCCAAAAAAATCTATATTTCTCAAATTTATAGTATATACTGGCACTGTTAAATTACATAATTGTACCATGATTTTCTTTAATTCCTTTATTTTATCCCTTTAATAAATACTCTGACTTTACTGAAAGCAACTGGAGCTTAAAATTGGAGAGGTTTGTGTAAAGTACTGCTCCTGTGAAGCACAGAATTTTCTGCTTAAGGTGCACAGTTTGTGTTTGGGATGGTGCTTGCTTTAGACAAAAGAATTCCTGATGTTCAAGCATAAAGTAAGTTTTTTGCTATAGTGGAACATCATTCTGTAATAAAAGTGGAACATATTTCTTGTTCCCCTTGTTCCAAACACACTGACCCACAACAGTTTATACCAATGATAAGTAAAGAATTAAATTTGTATCACAGGAAAGGAGATCAGGAATTTAATTAGGCCCTCAACAATTAACAGTAGAAATACTGGGATTGGGAGCCATAGGAAATCCTGTACATGATCACAAATAATCTGAGGTTAATAAATAGAAGTCGTATTCAGAAAAACAACTAAAATAAGCATATATTAAATTTTGAGGTTTTTTCTAAGCCTTCCTATCTCATATTTTTAAGAACAGATTCAGCTTTAAAATATCTGGAAAAGATTCACCTTTTTCATGAGTACTTTGCATTTTTTAGAGTATATTTTTTCATAGCTCACATTGTAAAATAATTAATTTCATTCTGAAAAGGCAGTTATTTGAGAAAGTCTTACAAACAATGCTGCCTGTGAATCAAGTTCAATGTTACATTAAATATTACATCATCATAGTAACACCAAATTAAATGTTTGTTATCTTATATTGTGAGTCTGATTTCCCAGATAGTGAGGTGGTATTCACACTTTATCCAGCCTGCCTTATTTATTATCATCACACAACACAGAGACCTTCATTGTGAAACTGGAAAGATATTGTCATTTATTATTATTATTGCTGCTAAGTAAAACTTAAGTTATTTCTGTAGTCTCCAGACCTGTTGACATTTTCTGGTATTACTTCCAAGTTTTGGACCTATTAATAAAAATTAATTAGAGGGTTTTTGACAGTCTGTCCAGCAACCAGTCAACTACTGCAAATTATTAATAATGAATGTCACATTCTGCCTTTTTTGCCACAATTTGAGCTGAAAAGTTCATATACTTATATTGCATTTTACTAAGATAAAAATATTTTTACATCTAAATTTGGATATTAGGTTTGATGGTAACAGGAAGACTAATAGCTTGAATTATCATTTTAAGTAGGAGTGACTGATTCTCCTCACAGAACCAAAAATGTATTAAAGGATCATTTCTGAGCATTAGAATGTTTTCGTTCATGAGGTGTTTTTCAGTATACACCCTAATTTTGAATTTGAGAAAGGCCGAATCAATAGGTTAAAGCCTGTACTGTCATTATCTTGGACTCGCCACAGGTCTGTGAAGGTTTATTTTAAACGGTGGTTGCTTTGGGGATCTGCTGTTTTGAATTCCTTCCCAACTGTGGCTGCTGCCAGGGTATCCCCTGGATAGCTGCGATGCAGAGGTGGCAGCAGTCCTGTGCCATCCTGGGAGGTAAGGCTTGGCAAGACAGCTGATGGAGTAGCATTGATCCCTAGGTTAGTGCTTGACAGAGGTGTAGTAGCCTGGCCAGAATCCCAAACTGATCCTGATTTCCAGTCTTTCCTCAGGGAAGAAACAAAAGAAATTCTTGTAATTTTTACCACTACTGTTGAGTTGCACTGTAACCTCTGTAGAAGATTTAATTACTTAGTAGTTTCCATATTAAGATTTAACATGAGCTTCAAATGATTGCAAGAAATTCCCTTGCTTTTTCCCTTATATGTAAATCAAACTGTATTATAACAGAAGTAAATGTAAATAAGTGCAAGAAGTAGCCACACTGTTAAAGAGGACACACGGTCTATTTAGTCCACAGATAATGACATTTCAGACTTTAACAAGTGACAGTTTTCAGAGGAAGGGTATTGAAATTTTTTATGTATTGCCATTATTTATAAACTACATTAAAACAGATTTTCCATCACAACCAAAGAAAAGGTAGACATGGCAGAGTATGTTTCAGAATTGTCTTTATTATCAGTTAATTCTTTTAATATCTAAGCCAAAAATAACAGGTTGACTTGCTGCTTTTGCCATTTTTGAGTGTTCTGTAAGAGTAATATGTTTAATAGTCAGGGAGAATCTTTGTTTTTTACTTCAGTGGCCATGATAAAAGTGCACAGATCAGGGATAAATTGTCACATATATGTATCTTGTCACTGAAGCCAGAGGAGAGCTATGGAACAGAGACTGTCACCTACTCAGATAATATTAGTGTAATTCTTTAGAGTTTCAAAGAAGTGAGTGTTCATGTACACAGCAGTGAAGAGCTGCATTCCCCTTTCTTCAGCCCTGGATGAGATCACAGCTTCTCTTTCTGCAGCAGTATTGAGCATTGCCAGCTTAGACCTTTGCTTGCTTTTTTCATCACCTCCATAGCTTCATCCATGGCTTGTACTTATTGTCAACAGCAGATTATCTTTTTTATTGTCAACAAAGACTGCATACACAGACAGGATATTTTGTTTCCAGAAGGTAGCAACCTGAGCTGAGGAACAGAGAACAAGCTAAACAGTGTGAACAGGAGGTTCTATGTGTATCTTGCATACACTGAAGTAAATAGGATGCAAACCAAAAAGTATTATGAACAATTTTTTCCCCTGAGGACCTAAGAAGCTCTTTATAATAAATATAAATAGGACTCCTATAAAGCAGATAAAAGGCAAGAACAATGCACATTTGCAGTTAACTGCTAAAAGTTTCCATACAATGTTTATGGTTTTGTTCTGTCACCCATGTCACATAATTTGTTTTTCTGTAGTTAAAGATACTCAAGTTTCAGGGCCTTCGCTTTCAAAGGAGTGAGAAGGAGAATGTAATTTGTACAACACAGTTTCAAGTTTGTATTGCCTTTTACTTTGGAAACTTGTAACAATTTCTTGGAACAGAGCTACCTCTGGTTGTAAGCATGCCAGCTATCACATGAAGCATGCAGATTATGGTTTCTTGCATTAAATCAGTAGATTAATTTTGGTTGGTTTAAAGTGTACTCTTGTAATTAATCTACTAGTATTTGTTTTAAAAACCTATGCTGAATGTTTTGAAAGGATATTTATCCTTAAGCAAGAAGAATATTGGGATTTTTTCTGTTACGTCGACGTTAGAGATGAACTTTGCCTTATAAATCTTTTAAAAGTAAACATTTTCTGACACTTCTGCCAATTCATTACATTTGAGTTTTCTTGGTGCTGTCAGTAGGACTTAAACATATTTTAATGCAAATAATCATCCCACTGTTTTGAACTGAAATTGTTTAGCAAGATAAAATAGGCTAAAGATATGCAAGCCCTCTTATCTCTGTTAATTTGGTGAATGCTTTTTGATCACGTCCACCCTCACTTCCATAGGATGTTAAGTGACAGAGCTGTGCAGATCATTCTTTTCTTAACATACACCCACATACCTTCTTTCATAGGAGCTAAATAATACCAAATTTAAGAACTGTCAGGTAGGAAAACAAGAAAAGGCAAAGAATAGTTAACTAAAATAGGGGAAAGCATTGTCCTCACTGCCCTCCGTGCAGGCAATGAACTGCCCCTTGCCTACGCACCTGCAGCTCACCACAAACTGCAGCAGGACCTGGTTGCAGGGAGCTCCAGAGTGCAGACTGTGCTCCCTGAGGACATACCAACTCCAGGCAAAAACAAACAAAACAAAAAAAAAAGGTGGAGGAGATATGTGAATGAAAACACTATGCCACAAATATATGGTCACTAGAGGAAGAGGTCAGGTGTCATCACTTGTTACTGAAACCATGTCATTAATTGTTAGATTTCCAGGAGGTATCACAGCAGAGTGAGGCTTCATGGTAGGATTTGTAGCTTGTAAAATTTGAGTGAGAATATTCTTTCAGGTAGGCAGGTGTCCTCTAACTTTAGCTTCTCTTTCCATCTCAGGATGTCCATGCTGTCCGTTCCTTTTGGGAAGAGAAGACTCACTTATTTAGGATAGCATACTTGAGTTGAACGGTAGAGCTTTTCTTTTCCCACCCCTAGAATTAGCATTTCTAATCACTGTTGTTATCTGCTGAACTTCTCCCTAGATTTTAACAGCAGCAAATTTAACATGCTCACCAACAGCAGAGTGTGGGTATACCATGGACCAAAAGAGTAATTAGGGAATGTGTGAGAGATCATAATTTTAAAATAATTTTAGGGACTAAGAATCATGTCAGTAGAGGAAGATGGCTGTTGACATTTCTGAAAGCCAGCCATTCAAACCACAGAGGACTTTGACTGGATTTTGAAGAAGTAATGGATTAAATTTCATCCTTGGCTTTCAGTTCTACAGAGCAGGTTTTGATTCTTCTCACTGATGAATGAAAGGCTGGCAAGAACTATTATATTCCATAAATACAGAAGTCATCCTAAGCAGCGATATTCCCGAGGGTCTAATCTTGCAAAGGCTTAAACATTTGGATATATATGGACCTAAATGCACAGCTAGTACTGCCAGCAGAGCATTCATGCAGCTGAGCTTCCAGTTATACAGTGATATTAATATAAAAATCATAAATACTTTCAATTGAAAAACAAAACAAGCAAATAATTTTTCCCTGTTAATTTTATATTTGGGAGGTCGATGAGCACTTTTATGGATTTTCTTGGGGGTGGGTAAAGTTGTGTAGGTTAGAGATTGGCACAGATCTTGAAATAAGCAAAATCTTTTTCAGATAAGTGACAGTTCTCTGGATGCTATTAAGCTGTGAACAGTAGGTCTTTTCAATCACTGTGATTCATTTTCATATTGTGGGTTTTTTAATAATAATATCTTTAAAAGGCTTGGTGAACAGTAGGCTGCAGCAGCATAACTTTCTGTGCAGAAGGAAAGGTTTTATGCACAGTGTCTTAGATAATTTACCTTAAATTGATTTGCACAGCTCAATAAAACCATAAGAACATTGTACCAGCTCAGATCACGGGTTCATTTAGCACCAGATCTCATCTCTGACCATGACTGACGGTGAAATAGGAAAAAGAGTTTTAGAAGGGGACACACACATAGTAATGTTTCCCACATTGGTTGTCCTAGTCTCTACAGATTTATGGCTGAGGTATTTTTTGACTGGGAGTGGTATTTCTGGATTTAATAATTTTGGTAGATCTTTCCTCCAGGATTTTTTTTTTTTTCTTTTTTTGCCCCTCCAACCTGTGTGAGCTTTCAGTTACAGCAGTGAGTTGTGCAGTTTAAGTATGTGTTGTATGAGGAAGTGCCACTTGATTGATTTGAAGGTTTTTGTTTGTTCTGTTTTGTTGGGGTTTTTTTCCCCTCTGTGGGAGAGCTGCCCTGCTGCCCGCTGCCCATTAGTCTTCCCTAGTTTCTCTGTTAGAAATATTTCATCTTTTCTGCACTGCCCCTCTCATCCTACACCTTCAAATATTTGTCTTTTCACTTAAAGAGTCTCCTTAACTGGTTATCTCACAGGGCTTGTTCTATGTCTTTGCTCATTCTTGTTGCCCTTCCATATATCTTCTAGTTATGCTGGACCCTGTTGGCAGTGAGAAACCAGAACTACAAACAGTGTTCAAGGTGTTATGTTTTCTTCTTCACTATCTAGTCTTTTTTATTATGGGGTGGGTTTCTTTGTTGTTATTTTGCTGGTGGTGGGGTTTGGGGAGTTTTTGACACTGAGTTGATATCTTTGTATGATTAGATTATTCTATAATTCCATGAGAACTTGAGCACAGTTGCAGGAGGAATATTCATGAAGGCCTCTGTACTAACATTAGCAGAGCCCAAAGGGTACTGTTAATGATAATTATCCTTATCTTGCGTATTTTCAGACCTGCCATACATTTTGGCTAGTCTGTTAAAAAAATCCTTCAATTTTTCATTCTTTCATGTGTAATGACATGTCCTCTCATTTGCTATACTGCCATGTATGACTTATGAAGACACATTTTTAAAATTACCTACCATGACTAATATTTTCTTCCGTACAGACGGAGAACACACTTTATTTTTGTTCTTAAAATGGAAAATAAATTGCTCTTCAGCCTGATTTTGGAGAGGCAATGTTTACAGTACCACAAAGGACATTTGTGCTTTCAAATCTGCTCATAGTTCCTTAATCGTTCATTACAGTTTGCCTGATTTAGCAGAAAAGAACACCATTGTTTGGACCCTTTCTCATTAGAGAAATAAAATGTTTAAAAATACAAAATGCCACTTTTTTTTTTCTTTGCAATTTCTGATGCTGTGTGTCACTGAGAGAAAATGGTCTGAACTTTTTGATCTCCCTTGGGGAAACGCTGCAAGTAGCAGAATTTTGTTATTTTTATGTCAGTGTAGGTCTTACATGATTCAGCACTTGTGGTTTGTGGGAAAAAGTATTGTAGATTGTGATTACAGAAGCAAAAATAGTAAGGAGTGGCTACCAGAGAAGGCATCTTTTTACTGCTAAAATACCTTTTTTGATTCACTTTCTTCATTTTTAAACCTGTACCTCTGTTCATCATATTTTCTCTCTCAGTTGTGACTAGTAAATTTCAAAGAAAATAGTTCAATTCTGTTTCACTTTTCAGGTTTTTTTAGCGGTACAAGGAATAAAGAACAAGTTGTTTTAGGATCTTGGTAATACTAAACCTGTACATTAAAGTCAGTCAAACATGGTTGTCTCCAGCAGGTCAACCAGTCATCCCCTTCTTGTAGCCTCTCAGGAATAAACAGAAAGTCTCTAGGGAAGGGAATGGAAGAGGATACAGGATGCAAAGAAACTGCTTGTAGTGCAGGAAAAATTCTTTGTTGTAGTAATAGACCACAAACAATACGTTAACTCATTCTGGGATGCATTAACAAGTCTGTTACACAAAAAAGCATGAAGTAATTATGCTATTCTCTTTGGCAATGGTGAGTCTTCAGCTGGGGTATTGTGTCTAATTTTGGGAACTGAACTTAAAAAGAAGTACACAAATGGAGTCCAGAGGAGAGCATCAAGAGTAAGAGGAGACAAAGTAAACTGGGTATGTTTACTCTTGGAAAGAGAACGCTCCAAGTTGAAGGGGAAAGGGAGCCAAATACAATTTTTAGTGTTTAAAAAGTGTAATTACATATTCTTGTGCCTGTCTTTTCAGAGGGAGGAAATTAAATTGAGGAGAGGAGAAAATTCCTCTTTTCCGTGGTGCATGGTAGTCCACATGTTTGGAATACTCTGCAGCAGTGAATTTAATGATCACAATCTCACAAATACACTGAGATATAACTGCCCAGTTTCAGGCACTTATGTCTGTATTTTCAGTAACATGAATTACCTCATGCTCAAGAAGTTAAAAACTTCTTAAAATCTGGGAAACTTTGGAAGACACAAGTTTGTGTCAGTTGGTCTTTCACATTTGCCACTTTCTGCTCAGAGAGCTTCTATGGGCATGTTGGTTGAAAGCCTCTGGGACTTCTTTTCCAAAACTAAATCTTCTGTAATCATGTCTTGAATTAATCTAGGACTTCATTAGTTATCTAACTGATTTTGTCATGGCTATGTTGTGTAAACAGACAGTGATAATTTCTCCTAAATAGTGCATGTTCTTCCAGGATGCTATTTCAGACAGTGTAGCAGACTATAACATAGCACAGGCAAAACTCTCTTGTGCTTCCACACGTTGATTGTTTTAAAACTAATTCCTGACAAGATGCACATGATTCACTTCTTCTCGTGGAAGGTTACACACATTTCCTAATTGGACAGGGCCTAACATTTTCCTCCCTAAAAGCAGAAAAAAATGGCTAAGGGAAGTAATGCAGTCAGGAGTATTATCTCTAAAGGCTCAAAAAGCATGCCTTCAGATATTTTCAATTAAAACCAGCAAGCAAGAGTTTTTGTTTTCATGTGTGCACTGGCATACATATGTGCATTTAAGTATGAGACTTTTCCTACTTCTGTACAGTCTTCCTAATCTATTCAAGAACTAGGACATCTGGTGGCTAACAGTGGGGTGAAAAATCCAGTTCAGAGGCTGTTAGCTGCAGCCTCTTGAGCATGTGGAAATGAAAACAGAATTTGAAGAAAAAAACAAATTTGTCTCAAGTCTGTGGCATCAGTGAGAAAGTTCTTCAGGTGGAGGGTGGCAGGTGAGTAGCTTTGAAGTGTTGATGACAACTCCCAGCTGTCACCACAAGGAAGTGAACTCAAGAGTTCTGTGGCAAGTGCCATCCTTGGTAGTCTGCAGATTTTTTGGAGATGTGTGTTTTGCATTTGTCTTCAGAAGAGGGGTTTGAGAGCAGAGTTAAGACAAAGCTGTTGATTTTGCTAGTGAGAGGTTTAAGAACTACAGACGCAGATCACAGTATATCAGGTTTTATTAGTTCTCCTGGTTGTGATAGCAAAATCTGTTGAAAAAAGACACAACTTCCATTTAATATTCCCACTAGCACTAGTTCCTACTTTCCTAATGGAGTGAATTTAAAGGGAAAAAATGCTGACATGCATCTTGCAATGTTGTAGACTCAAAGGATTGTCACATTGAAAGGCATATCTTTTTTTTGGTTCTGTAATTGTTAGGAGTGGTGAGCTTGTTGTAAGTACAGCCACATGTCATGCTAATACCATTCCTGATCCATGAGAGATGTGAAAATACTTAAACTTCAGCAGTTGGAATCTTGGGGGAAATACAGACACAAAAAGTATGCAGTAAATCAAGGTTTTCTTTTCTTTTACTTTTTCCAAAATAGAAATAACGAAACATCTTTGCAAATAGCATAATTAGGTGGGTTTGTTTTGGGTTTTTTTATAAAAAACATATTGTTTTGCATGCTTCCAGATACCAAGAGGGAAATTTAAAATAAAAAGTTTAAGCACTTTATGGAGGGTTGCTCTGTGGAACATGAGGATGTAGTAGGGAGAAAATCCTGACTCTTAACAGTCAGTTTGACTTGGGGGGAATTCCAGGCATTTGCTCCTAGCAAGAGAGCACAGTTTGCTCTGAGCACTCTTTGTTTGCTGTAGGTAAGGGCTGCCTGAGTTGTGTCAGTGCATACGCTTTCTGGGCGGGTTTTTCCAGTGTGGAAAGGTTGGGTTCTTGTTGGGACCTGATGCTTCAAAACTGTAGGGTATATCACTGGCCAAGTGAATTTGGAATTCATAAACTTTTTTGAGATGCTTATGCTCATGTGATACCCTTTTCATGTCTCTACATCAATTATTTCTCTCCTCGGGTTTTGTATTTTAAGCAAGTCATCAGTCTTTGAATCACATCGCTGCTCTGAGAGTGCAGGCTAAGGAGTGCTTACGTTTAGTTTCATGTGCATTTGTTCCAACAATGCTGCCAGGCTAAGCCATTGTCCTCCTTCCTCCAACCCTCCCCCATCACTATCCACTCCACTTTCCCATTTTTATGCCTGCACTGTGCCCTCAGCTGTGTCCTGGTAAAGCTGTTTGTTTGGCCTGACCAAATGAGGTGGAGGGAGAGGTTATTTTTAGTGCGGATCATTTCCGTGGTTTTAACTGAGGGCGGGTGGTACAAAACGGAGAAGAAGAAAGCGGAGATGGGAACAAGCAGTAGGATGTAATGGGAAGGTGATGGATATCTAAACAAGCAGGCTTACTTCCTCCACCTCTGTATCTACAGGCAGAGATTAGAGTCAGACCAAAAGCCACTGGAAATCTGTGTGTCAGAAGAACCCAGTGCAGTGTGTTGGTTTTGCTTCTTCTGATGAGAAGATTGACATTCCTTGCAGAGGTTAGGTGGTATAAAAACAGGTCTGTCTTGCTCACTCTTGCCCTTTTGGATAAGTAAACACAGCTACATTCACTGCAGTTTTTTCTAAACTTAACTTTGTGGACTGGAGCTTTAAGGCTTAGTCTGATGCCTTTCAAAAGCAATCGACTCACATGAATTTGAGTGTACAAAGGACTTACATAGCTGTTTGAGCCTTACATCACAAGAACTTTTCTCTTAGCTTTGTTGTGTAACTGCAAGCCACTTCCACTCTACTACTCTCTTATTTTTACTGAAAATATGCTAGATTGGTATGCAGAAATCCCCTGAGTGGTCATTTGACCACAAAAGGTGTGGCAGAGGAGGGTACCTATAGATACATTTAACTTCCCATTTACATTTTCCCATTATATTGGATCAGGCAGCGTAAGTGTTCCTGTGGTTGTGAAGTGAGAATTGAGCATTGTTCCAGTGCATGCCATGTCAGTGATAGTCTGTAGAATCAAAGCTATTTTCTGAAGTTTACATGGCTTTTAGGGGAGATAGGTTGAGTTCAGAATTCACAAAACAGAGCAGAGGGCAGCTGAGAGCTTCTGAGTATGTAGAAAGCCTGTTTGGCTTAGATTCTTGAGAAGTCTTCAATGACTGTTGTTACTTATCCTTGTCCTGACCTTGCCCATCTCTTTGTGGGCATCCACTGCTGGAAAAAGGATAGTGCGCTAGAAAAAAGTCTGGTGTGACCCTGAAGAAGCCTTCTTGATATAAGATTTAAGAAGTCATTTCCAGAAGAGATTTCTTTCCAATATATCCCATATCAGCACTATGCTGATTCATTTTTAATAGGTTAACTAAAAGAACAAATGAATCATAGCTGTTGATCAGGTGAAAGTTTTGCCTTATATGCCAGTGAGATTCCCCTATTAACCCTTATTTAATTTTTCCAGTTGTACCAAAGCAAGTGTGAGAGACCACATTGCCTTTCTTGCCAGAATGCATGATGGTTTTCTTTCTGTGAGCTGGAAGAGGCTTCTACCACCAGAAAATGATCAAATCGTTTCTACCAGCTTGTCCTTGTAAAAGGTGTTGTCTGATAACGTGAGTGACTATCCAGAAGGCAAACTGCTCTCAACAGGAGCAGGGAGGCTCCTGAAGTTTCACAATGTATACACTTCAAAAGCCTGAGGGTCAATTCAGATTTTAGCTAAGCTAAATTGTGTTGTTCAGGAGATAAATGGAGAGCAAATACGATACGATCTAATGTTTTGTCTTCATAAAGTCCAGTGAAGTTTTTCAGTTGAACTTTTCAACTCCTGCTAAAAACGTTAAATATGACCTCCAGTATCTGTGCCTGTATTAACTCAAGCATTAAAGTATTTCTTCTCTTTTCTCATGGAGGAAAAAGCAGGAAAAATTAAACCTCTTTTGCATTTCAGCCTGGATTTATGTAACCAGAAAAAATGGAAAGGGAATATATCAGTCTTTGTAAAAATACAGATGCCATCTTAGCTGAATACTTGTTATTATTAATTATTATAAGCTGAATACTTAATAACAAGTACTCTGTGGAGGCAAGCTGAAGGCTTCTCTGCATCTAGCAGTATTTATAATTTGTTTTAAATTGTATTACTGCTATCCTTTACCTTAGTGTCTGTGTTCAGTTCTCCAAAATCTGAATCCTCTCTTCCTACAAGGAAAATGTACCAGTGATGTTTCCTGAGCATGTAAAGAGACACTTGGGAAGGAAGTTCACTTTTTTATTACGTGGAGTAAAATACTGGCATGAATATGTTAATCACCAAGTTCGTTAAAAAAAAAAAAAATAAAATCTCTTTAGACTAGAATAAAATCACTCTCCATCTGTGTCTAAACGTAAATTATCCAAAACATAAATATACAGTGTGTTCAAAGCTAGTACAATGTTACATCAATAGAAGCCAATATTGTTACTTTATTCTTCAAAGTAAGTGCAAAACAAGAATAATGACATTTTACCCAAAGTTACAGGTTTAATTTAAGCAGGTTTTATTATGTTGTTATTTTTTTAAGATCAGAATAAGCTTCCAAGAAAGTTTACAAAGTGGTAGATAGAAAACATGATTGAAAGCCAGCCAACTTAGAATTAACCTCTGCAGCCACCTAGAACTGAAAATTAGCAGTGAAGAAGAGAAGTAAGTAGCTTGTTTTCCCATTTACGTGAATGGGTGTGAAAAATACATCAAAAACAAACAGAATAAAGCTTGGAACTGAATCATTAGCACCATTTTTAAAAATACCTGAAACTTGTGACTCTTTGCAAGTAGAGAATGTTCAAGGAACATAATACAATTGGTTTGTATCAGTTGCAAAAAAATCCAAAAAACAATAGTATTTGGGGCTTAATGGATTTATTCTGATTTTCCAAGACCTTTATACTTGTATGCATTAAAGTGTTTACTGTAAAAGTGGTATTTGACCATTACAGCAAATGTATGCACCTGAGCATTCCACCAGTTTTTGAGATGTTGTTTATTATACTGCTTATTTTATTTATAGTGTTATTATATTGTCTTTCTGACAGTAGTCTGAGAGAAGTGGTAAAAAATTTCAGCATTAATATTTAACAACAGGAATTATGTAGGCTTTTTTCCTTTTTTTTTTTTTTTCTGTGGATATGCATAATCAACACTGCATATTTGAGTAATACGTATTAGTGCTTTTCACAGCATCAGAAAGGCTTTCCTGCTCTGCTTTCCCAACTCCCCATGAGCATGCTAGATACTCTCTTCTCCTGTTCAGGGACATCTGCTCTGGAGTGGCTGAGGTGAAAGAAAGAGGATGCCGAAGAAGGCACCCCAATATCTCCCCTGGTTTTCTCTTCTTTCTCCCTATCCTTGACTTGTCCTTTCCTTCCCTGGTGGGAGCTGGGCAGTAGACTCCCCCAAAGATATCTCCTCAGCAGAAAGCCTCTCAGGAATGGCTTGACTGTTTGTGCTTCGTGCCACCTGGGGAGACATCATGAGAGGCCAAGTTATATTTTTACCTGATGCAAGCTCTCTGACGTTAAAAATGAACTTTTGCCCTACATGTATGTGGTAGTGTCCTGTTGAATTGTTTTCTGTCTAAAGTACATGTTTCTCAGTGTGAAACACTGTCAGCTAATCAGAAAGCACTGGATAAATTCCTTCGATAAAAGGAAGCATGTTGGTAATACAAACCATATATCAGTAACATCTGTATTTTAAACCTAGTTGAACAAAGTAAGAACAAATAAGTGCTGGTATTTACAAAAACCTTTTATACAGATTACATAAAAGCAACATCTTAGAAAACATAGTCACTAAAAAAGTAGATTTTGATAAAGTATTTAAACCATTTGAATGTGGCTTTGAAATCATATGCACAATCTGGGCTGCTAAGCTTTTACTGTCTTCCTTTAAGGCTGAGATTTAATTAAAGGTCAGTGTCACACACATTTCCACAATGCATAGTAAAACCCTGGAATTAAATAAGCCTAACTTGAACATTTGATTAGACAAGATAATGTATTTCCCCCTGGAGTAGTTTGTTATTCAAAACAAGCTCTTTAGGGAAGGAAGTTCACATCAGTTGGTAACTGTTCCTGTGGATACCAAAGAACTTTGTACAGTACACACTACAGTAAATTGCACTGCAGGTCATTTCGGAGCTGGAGGCATGTCCCGTGTCTAAAAGTATCAAAATGTATTTGAAAAAAACCAAAACAGCTTGATAGCAAACAAACAGCAGGCTGTGATACTAGAAAAAAAATATCACCCACATTTACAGAGACAATCATGCTTTTACCTAGTCAAGAAATTGCGCTTTTCTGCTAGATGAATTTTAGAAATGCTGGTTTACACCTTGTCATAAAGAAGACAATTTAAATAATTTACTGTAAACTGATAGCCTTAGATGTAATATGCAACTGAATAACTTCCAGCTTTAATTTTCCTGTAAACATAGTTGTAGACTTCAAAATGATTAGCAGTTCTGGTGTGTAAATGACACCTTTTTTTTCTGTCGTTGATCTATTTGGACCCCTTTTATCTTCACTCACTACATATCTTGAAAATTCTGATGACTGGTAGCAAGTGGTGGCAGCAAACCATGTTCATTAGGACTCAACTAAATTTTAACTTCTGATATTCTGATATTAATTGACTTTAGACATTAAGCATAAAACTAATGTTGTGGTTTGGACTCTTGAACGCTCTAAAACAAAAACTTGTTTTCATGGGATGGGAACATTCCATCCAGTTAATAAATGTTTGCTGCCAGAAAAGCAGTTTTCAAACATTTTACATTATAGCAATAAGTCTGCTATATCTCTGGTGGGTAATTTAGTTTTGAAATCCAGTTTAAATCTAATTTTAACTTTAAATCTAATCTTTAGATCTTTAAAACACTGCCATGTTGTTTGTGTCTTTGATTACAGAGGTTTCTGTTAAGTAGCCAGCCCAAACATCTCTTGTGTTCTGAAGTTGCTGAAGCTGCTGAAAAACCTGTGGTTTCTATCTTAAATTTGTTCTGTGGAATTATGATGATTATGATGGTCATCATAAAAGTTTCTTAGATTTGAGGGGAAGGTTCTGCAAGTTTTACGTAGTATATATTATATAATATCATTGTAATATACAGTACTAAAGAGTGACTCAATATAGCTATATATGGATGTTACAAAAATGAGCTAACATAGTTCTATATTGCCACCCGTGGTACATGGTACTAGCATTTAAACTACAGTTTGAGTCAGTAGATAGTCCTTCATGGAAAAAAATAAACATATTCTGGCAGTCAGCTCAGTTCTCTTGTACAATTCCAGCAAGTAACATAAATCTCATTTCTTTCATTCCTTCTCCTGCCTTTCTTCCTAGCTAGAGCAGAATATGGTATGTGCTTGGCATAATCTGCTTTTGATCTCTACCAGGGGCTCTAAGTGGTTTCTTTTCAGTCCTGTAGAGTGTAATTTGTTCCGTAAGTAATGGAGGTAATAAATTCTGGTTGTCTGCGGATGTTGTAAGTGCCCAGCCTACTTCTCCAGTGACAATAAATGGCCCGTTTCTGCTTCAGGTCTATTGCTTGATTTTCCTCGGAGCAGACCCAGTCCCCTTCCAAGTGGACAAGAGGCAGTGCATGTCAGGACATTTTTCTGTGAGTAAGGGCTGGCTGGCTGGCTGGTCAGACCATGTGTGTCCATCAGCAGCTAATTCAGCACTAACAGGTAACTTGTTAGGATCATACTAAAAACTTCCTTTCAGTGAGGAGGTGTTGAACCAACCCCTTCCTCCAGCCAAAGGCAGTATTCTTAGACTTGGAGTTGTTCTTTGAGTCCTCTGCCTTTTTGTGGCATTTGTTTGGAATGGGCCGGTGGATTGCAGAGCTAGGTGAAAGGCATGGTGGATTGTCAGACAGATGATCCAACAGTGTAAGTCTCTATTCTTTAGGAAACAAAGCTAAGGAGACAGCATACCTTGGCAGTAGGGCCAAAACAGATTGGTAAGTTAGGCTACAATTGAAATTTAAATGTGACATCTACATTTTGTGCTTATGGTCACATTTTATGCTTATGGCTACCAATAACCTTTCTCCTTCAAGACTGTATATTTTTTAAGAATTGTGGAGTGCTGCATAATATTTTTCATTCTCAAGGTGAATGGAAGGTTTTCTGCTCATAAGTTTAAATAAATTAATTCTTACAAACAGGTGGGTGGAGTGGTGGATCCAGGTGCAAAATGCTGAGTGCAGCATGGCCCCAGTGTTTTGCTGCACAAGTCTGTCTTTACTAGATGTACAGAGTCTTCTAAATAACCTTCAGTACAAAAGTGGATCTTGTGTCATCTTTGTTAATGTATCTTTTTGCTCTTTTCAACAAGTTGTAAAATGTTTGTATTGGCTACCTAAGCTTTCATTTCAGTCCTTTCATTTGTTTTTGTATGGACTTTTGTGCTGGCCTGCTTCAAGTCAAGCATAACACATCTCAATTTCTGTCCTTCTAGTTGTGCACAAAGCACAACACTAATTTTCAGAAGTATATGCACATTCAAATTGTACACGCCTAATTTGAGAGGGAATAGTTCTTAACTATAAAAACAGGTTTTAAGTATATTTTAGATGAGGAAGTTAATTTCCCTGAGCATGCTGTGGAAGAAGATGTTCTATGTCCTGTACTTCATTAAAAGATCCTGTCTTACAGCTGCAGTATCATCAACATAAAGAGCATGATTTGCTGTAGAACAGCATAGGATTTGGTGTGGCTAGCACAGGTTTTTCCCACGAGAATTCTTCTTGTATTTTATAAATAAAGATAAAGTTTGGATGTTATTGGAACAGTGTCCCAGAACTTGGACAGTGCAGGCCTGGCCAATCAGGCCTGGGGGAAGGCTTCTGACTGACCGATCTGGGTGACTTTTGAGAACTCTATATATGTGATGAAATCAAAACAATAAAGGTCATTCCTTCTTGCCACTGAGAACTGGTGCCTTCATTACTCTGCTAGCTGCTCAACAGCGACAATTTGGCATTGAAATCTATCATCACCAGTGCCAGTGAGATTTGTAGTGACTGCCTCATTTTTAAGGTCTCATCACTTCTAAACTACCTTTAAAATGCAGTCACTACAGACAGTAACAACTTTTCAAACAGTAAAATGACAGGTCTTTAACTAGTTTTACAAATTTATGAATTCCCACATCTTAATTGGTGTCCCTTTTAATGTCATATCATTGAGTCCACAGTAAGATAGTTCTTGACACATACATCCACCAAAAAAAAATTGCTCAGTCAAAGTGTGTGCTGCTAGCTAGAAATGTTAAGTGTAGCTTTTTCTAGTGAGTCTTAAAATGAATGTAACAGGGAAAGAGGATATCTATTGTGAAAAGTTGTTACTACAAAATACAGAAAACATGAGATCTTACGGTGTGTTAAAACAAAAATAACCCTCAATAGCTGTTCTAAATTAAGTAGAGCTTAATGGCTAAACAGACATGCTTCAGGTTTTTATTTGAAAAATCATTGAGCTGAAGCTCAGTTCAGCCACATCTTTTAGTTGGAAAGCTGTGACAATGCCTTCCAGTGACAAAACTGCCGGTGGCATCAGGAGCCAATCAATGTACTTGCAACATAGCCAAGCTCTGTTTTCATCCAGGAAAAGATACACTGTCACAGGTCTGTTTCATCTAGTGTGAATTCGTCCCTGCCTTGGGCTGGCAGAAGTGATTGCGGGTGGTACAGAATACAGGGTTGTGTAGCCATGTTTTCATGCTGTGTTATTCAAAGTAGGGGAAAGTTGTTGTTGCTGGAGGGAAATTTACAGAGTTCCTGACAGTGCTGTTAGACTTCTGTCCTGCATGGTACTGATGGTTTGATATTTTAAGTACATTGAACAGTGTTTAAAAACTTGGTTTGATGCGTGATATACTACATTAATACTACTTTTTTTTTTTTAATTTGTAATTTAAGGTCACTCTTTTATATGTGAAAGTAAATAGCCATTTTACAAATAAAAGTGTAATATGATACTGCTGTGTTTCAGTGAATTACAACAGAGCTCTGCTTTTCCTTACTGCAGATAAGACACGAGCATATAGTGCTTTTCAGATTACTGAGCACTTAATGAATTTCCAGATGAGATTATTCAGTTCATAGCTAGGTAGTTTGAAGGTATGCTTTCTTCAAACATGATAGGTCTTCATTAAAAGTTGCAGCATGATTTCTATTTTCATATCATAGACTTATATTTCTTATGGGCAAATCTTATTCTGAAAACATTCAGTGTAGCTAGAAAAGTGAAAATAATGATTGAAAATGTGAGAAAATCTGGCAGTAACAGTTTTTCAAGGTGGAAAGTGGAATTTCAGCTAAGAGATGGAAAAAGGAAAAGTATGGGGTTTATATGTTTGAGTCCTTATACTGTATCGACAATAAGTGAATAATGATTTGTAGCCTTATTTTTTTGCAGTACAGAATTAGTTCACAAAACATGGAGATGGATTTACACATACACAAAAATCTATTGCACTAATCTTAGTTTAGCAGAGTTGAAAATAAATACATTGAAAGACTGTCATCTTCCTTAATATGATCTTACTGTAATATATACAAAATATGATACTATAAACAGACTTCTAATGTGTGAATTTTAGAAGTCCTTTAGAAAAAGAATACAAGCAAGCACATAGTTTAAATTTTTTTGTATGTCCCTAGTATCCTCTTAACGACATTCCATGTCACACAGTCCTTTTTTCTGTCCAGTGAGTGAATAATAAAGTGATTTCCCCCTTCCTATTACCCTGTCATCAGGGTTGGTTGAATTGTAAAGCTGCCTGAATAGTTCGTAAGTATATCCTGCTATACATTGTTACTCTCTGCATAAGATTGCAGAGATGCAAACATTGTAAAATACATAGTATCATGCAGGCTCGGGCAGTCCTATGATTGCAATACAAGAAAAGAGATTCGATTTTATGCGTTTGTGTTATTCTCCCATTGAAATCCTTTCCAAGCAGTATTCATTATTTTCATTTTGAAAGTTTAGTGCTGACTTTCCAGGACTTGGTTTAGTTGCTACAGCCTCTGGTTATTTTTATTCTACTTCCTAAGAAACGTGGATCTTGACACAAGCCTTTTTCCAATCCACACATTGTCTGGAAAATCTTACATACGATATAAAAGTTAATCTACTTACCTGAAGACCCAACTTCTTCCTGAAACATCTTGGATCTCTTCCAGCGTCAGGAAAGAAAGGTCTTAGTGTGGAGCTATCATATACAAAACCATTGTTGAAAAAATAACTTGGTGTTTAAATTTAAACTTCATTGTTATGTGTTTAGTTATTGACCCGTGTATCTGTGAAAAGAAGTGCATTTCTTCCTTCCTCTCTCTCTTCCTCTCCCTCCCACCAAGGGAGGTCAGGTCCTCCTGCTACCTTTCTTCTGCCTTTGTCCCCCATTAAAAACAGAGCTCCTTCACTTCGTTATCATTTTCCTGAGCAGCTCAACCCCAGTGCACTCGGTCACAAGATTCACTTTCCACTCTTGCCAGCATCCCTACAGACTTCTTTGTCCTAGATAGAACTTCCCCAGTGAGACACCAGATGACTTAAGGAGATTAGACAAGGCTGACCAGTTCTGTGGGAATAAAGTAGGAGGTTTCTGGGTTCTGTTTGCATGGGAATCTTCCTGGTAGGCAGAAACTCTCTCCTTCCACTGTGTTATCACCTATGGAAGAATCCAACAAAACACTTCCAATGGGGATAGCAGGTTCTTGCTTGCAGCAGAAATTTTCTCTTTGACTTGAATCAGGGTCTGGATTAGCGCTAGATTTTAGTCCTCTGGAGATTTTCTCAGAGAGCTACTGTTCCTTTGTCCCTTGGTGGGATTTTTTTTCTGTTGTTATTCCCCAAAGTGTTGATTTTGCATTACCTGCATGGTAAATTGTCAGTGGAGTTTGGAGAAAAGGAAGCAAATCTAGCAATATATCTAAGAAAGCCCACCTACTGCTATCAGTCTGAAAGTCTGTGGGACTCTGAAAAGAGTAGATTGGCGGTGAAGGGACTCAGCATGTCATGTGGGTATTGATCTGGTTACTCAGTTGCCTTTGCTCCCTACAGATGATAAGTTAAAGACTCAGCAAAATGGTAAGTAATGGTAATACTGTGGAGTATTTTAGATTATCCTTTTTTCAGCTCAGTTATGGTAGTGAGCATTAGGTTGGGTATGGGGAAGGTCCAGTAAGATGTACAGATCCTTCCTTCATGTGGTTGATGTGCATTTTCTTCTGAAGAAAAAAAAAAAGATCACTTTATTCTAGAAATGTCTCAATTAAGAAAACTGTTCAGCTTGTTTTGAAATTCTTTTAGTTTAACTCCACCTTATGTGGAGGTTGATGTTGGTGTAATCTTTTTGTTAATACGGGGGCAAACTCAGATTCAAAAAATATTCCAGCAATTAACTCTGAAGTGATTATTAATAATGTAAATAAATAGTCATAATACTGAAATAGTAGTAAGCGTGAATTCTTACTGGAGTATCAAAATTTCCTAGAGATGAGAGTGGATTTTTTTTCTGATTTTTATATGGGCAAACGGAGCCACCAGAGGTCACAGAGAATAGTTGGCAGAGACAGAAATAGAGCTCAGGCTTTTCTACTTTCAGCTCAGTATTCTTGTCACTGGATACCACCAGATGGTCTCCAGATTATTCAGTAAATAAGCCTCTGCATCCTCCATAAATATTCCGCCAAAGCCAACTGGCTGTGTCTCTCGCTTGCTAGTTCCCAGTCTGTGAGAGTGGCTGACTTGGCAGGTAATGCTGTAGCTGGCCCCATTGAGCAATCCTCTACTCTGCAGGTTCTCTGGTTTTACCAGGCAGAACAATCTCTTCTTTGCCACTGCTTTTAGCAATTCTTTTTTCATCTCAATGAGCTTTTTACTTTTTAGTGTAAGACTTTTATGTGTATGCTTGAGGCAAACAATCTGATTTAAAGAAAAAAAACAAACTGATTAACTGCCTGCAGATGTCTGAAAAGCGTCTAAGGAAATATTTTATCTGCTTTTAAAATCTGGGTGACTTAATTGTTTCTGTGTGCCTTGAAATTCAGAGGCTAGAAATACACATGCATGCACTTGTGGCTTTGTGTGTCTGTGTGTGTAGCATAAATACCAGATGGGAGAGGAGGTTCATGACTACAAAACAAACTGTTTTCTAGTCTCTCTTAAATCACTTCTTCACTTCCTAGTTTCTATGCCTTCTTTTTCTATCTGTTCTGTTGAGGGTTTTCATGGCTGTTCAGTTCTTCACAATGTTGCCTATGCAATAACATGTGCCTCGTGTATAAGTGTCTGAACTAACGTTTGTGTGCCACTGTTCTTCTATTGGCAAGTTTAGTAGCAGAAATCTAAATGCTGGCCAACAGCAGCTTTCTTCAAGTCACAGTGCTGCCATCGTTGTGCTACCAGTATTTTGGAAAAAAAATAGTTTTTTCAAAACCACACAGTTAGCTGCAGGAGCAAATTCACTGCTGCAGGGCAGATGAGCCAGCTGAGAGGAATGGACCTTTGACTGGTATTCCCCAAAACTGGGTAAAGCAGATAACTGGCTGGAGGCAGGGCTGCCATTCACAAGGACCTTGGTACACTCTGCAGAGCTGGGCTGCTGGAAACCTCCAAGAGTTCAGCAACAAGAAGTGCTGTGTCAAGCACTTGGGACTAAAAAAAAAACCTTGAGGATCAGTGTGGACAGGAGACCAGCTGGCCAAGTAGTGTCTCCACTGAAAGTTACTTTGGAGGTCTGAGGGAGACAGTGAGCATTGAGTCAGCAGTGTCGTGCATACTGAGTTGCACTAGGAAGAGTCTCAGCTGGTCAGGAGAAGGGATTATTCCTTTCTACACAACAATCATGAGACCTTGTCTAGGGGTTGTGTCCAATTCTGCACCCACCCCAAAATGTTGAAAAGCTGCAGCAAGTCCAGCCGCAGAACCACTAACAAAGTTAGTGAGGAAAATGATTGAGCCTGGAAAGAGAAAGCAAAGGCAGGATTTCATCACAACCAGCCTCTGTTTAAAAGATACAAGGAGTTACAGAAACAGAGCCAGACTCCTCTGAGGTGCACAGGGGTAAAACAAAAGATAACAGACTTACATGGAACAAGGGAAGGTCATATTAGGAAAAAAAAATCACTTTGGCCAGACAGGAACAGGTGGCTCAGAAAGGCATCCCCATCCATGGAGACTTTTCAAGACTCAGCTGTGAATGTGATATGAGTCCTGCTTTGAGAAGGAGGTTGGACTGGGTGATCCAGAAACAAATTCCAATATAAATTTCTCTGTGATTCTATGCGTATACCTGGTTCATGACAGAGACATGTTCTTGTGGGGTGGCAGACTGTAACCTGTAACCAGCACCTGTAACCAGTGAGATTTATATACATCTTTCTTGCAAACAAAATACAGCTATATAGAATGCATGTCACACAGTCAAGAAGTCTAAAGCAGTATGCAGCCTGAATTTTTTTTTGTTTGTTTTCACCTAAACTTAGAGCTTGAACAACTTGAAGATGGAGCTTGTTCTGTTGGTTTATAAATTTTCCTGAACTTGGCAAAAGAGAAAGAGCACTTGTGAAACAACATTCAGGTTGTATGGATGGAATCACCAACAAAAAGCATCTAGATCAGACGAAGTGTTGTAAGTCAGCTGTGTAGATCCCAGTTGTTCGAGAGCCAAGTACACCTGTGAAGAAGTGGCCAGGGTGGTGATGGTGTAAGGTAGCAGAAAGAAAAGGCATTTACTGATGTAAGACTTGCTCCCCTGTTTCTGGTAGCCTGGCTGAAACTCTTTCCCACTGCAAGCACATTTCTTGCATCATCCCTCCTGTTGCAAAGGTGTTGTCCACCATCCTTAACAAGCTGAAGACAACTCACCTAGAAGTAAGATGTACAGTTTCGCAGGGCCAGAACAATATAGTAATCACATACCACAGACATTACAGGTCCCTCTTCAAAGGATAGTGTATTTAAAAATGTAGCATGTGAAGGTAAGAGTGAGAGTTGAGTATTAAACTGGCTGCTTTAACAATTTCCACATTAGCAAGATCTCCCAGTGATCTGTTACTTCTGCTCAAACTTTTCCAGGAGTTCTTGGTCTTATCTATTGGCTGGTGTTGTCCTCAACCACTGTTTTTGTCTCTCTACAGTAAAGGAGCTAGGCTACTCTGCTATGAGTTCTTCCATCTCCACAGGCTTTAACTGAAAATTGGAAGATAGGGCAATTTATCTGCCTTTGTCTGTCAGAGTTCATTTGGTTTAAAAATAACCAAATAATCATGAGATGGACGTCAGCTGCCTTTTCATGCAAATCAATGTCATGGTTTCAACTTAATAATTTTGGTACTGTGCAAATTGTTGCTCATTTGTTGCAGTTGGTTCTCAAGTTTCTCTGCTGACCTCTAGATGCCCCAAAAAGTGTATGAAAACTAAAGGGAGGAGGAGGAGGAGAAGGGAAAGAGATGTTTATTGAAAACTCTACCAGGATTTTCAAATTTTACCAGTGTTGGTTGTGCAATTTTAAGGATTTTAATAATCCGCAGTAACTGAGTCCACTTAAAATGGAAGGACTGCAAGGAATTCTTTGAAACCAAATCAGTTGCTTTTTGCAGAGTGTTTCGTTGTCAGTACAGACATGTATCATCATGCTCTATGATTATTTTATATATGAAACCCATAGGAACAAGAGGTAGGGATTTCCTATCACTATTACCAGAATTGACTTTGGAATCTGCCAGGTGTGTTGACATTGGAAAATGTAGGCTCAAGAGAGCAAGGATGATGTGTTTGTGGAATGCTGTCAAGTTTGCTAGCCTTAAAAGTAGACATTTTGATGCATGATACACACACCCACCTGACAAATTATATTGTCCCCCTGATCTTTTGGTTGCTCTAATGGTAGAATTGAAGTGCAATTTACAAGTTATTTGGAACTTCTGGAGGAGAGGATCATTCGACATGAAGGGAGAAAGATACAACCCTCATCTACTTAGAAGAATGTGGCAGAGAAAAGTGTTTACACAGGCTTATGTCACGCTCAGCTGTACACTAAAACAGCTGCTTGCTCTAATTTAAGACTAAGAGCATTGACAGTGTCCACGAAAAACACTGGACCTATTGTGTTAGCAGTGCAGATAACTAATAGTTGGCATCTAGGCTACTATTTTCTTTCTTTTGCGTTTTCTTTTTCTTTTTTTTTTCTTTTTGCTCATCCTCTCCATGATCCTAGTTGCAGAGCCTTTCAAAAGCATTTTTAATTGTCATGTTTTTACACAAATGTGTTCATGCATGCCCTATTTGCCTTACTTTTCACTGTTCACAAACATTTTTAGTCTGAGTCCGTAAAGGAAGAAGATGAGACTATAACCTCATTGGTTTCTTCCTACAACATCTCGTGCAAAAAAAAAACCCAAAACCCTAAGGATTCTAAATTGTAACCTTTACCTTCAAATATTCTTTGCTTTAAGCAGAGATCTTTGATTTTAATGACTCACCAGTTAGTGTGAGGTTTTATTTCTAGAGAAATGTTAGTAGCCTAGTTTCAGGTATTTTCTTCAGCGACTGACCTTCTGTGCCTGATTTTATAGGGTCAAGAGCTACTCACTCCCCTTTTTAGAATGCCTGGTTCTGTTTGGCAGCTGAGGCCTCTGTACGCAGTCTGGCTTGAATGGGAACACTTTGTTGAAAATGCTGAGTTCACGAAACTCCTGAGCAGAGGGCACAAAGCTCAAAGTGTTGTTTGGGAAAGAGGTTTTGACACCAAGGTCTCCTGAATCTGTTTCTTTACTTAGGTCTGCCACATTCATAAATTTTTTGCTTCTTTTCCTTGAAGATAACAGGGATAATCCAGTTTTTTGCATGTTTTCTTCTTTATTATTGATCTCCAGAGATCTCCAAGATCTCCCGTCTGAAAGGGTTCTTGCACACTGTATGTGAAAACAAAAATCTGAGGGATTCCACTGACCATGCTTCAACAAATGAGGATGCTCCATCCAATACTATTAACTCATCATGAGAAACTGCACTCTCATCAGACTGAAAAACAAACCAATTTCCACATCTTTCTCACTTAAAATAATAATATTTTAAAAAACCTTCTTAGAAGTACTTTCCTTTCTTTGTGGGAAGGCAGCGATGGTATGCTACGAAAGGTCATCCTAACTTAAAGGACAAAGCAGCCTAAAAAAAAGAAGTCCCACTTCCCTCCTCCCTTTGAAGTACCTCCCTTGCTTTATAGGTTAAATGGAAAGAAAGTCAGATGGAGTCAGGGCTCAGTCTCCAAGGTTTGCCAGTCAAGGCGATCCTGGCTTCTCATTCCAACACCAACATCACATTTTTATTTCTGGAGAAATACAAGAAATGAGGGAAACCAACTTTTTTCACTCCTGCACATGTAGAAAAAGTAATCAGGAACACAGATAAATGACACCAAATATAATGTATTAGTTTCTAGTTCCCTCAAATGGTGTGACCCTAGTTGATGTGTGTGACTCTTCAGAGAGGGAGGTGAGCAACTAGAATTTAAACTGTTGTGTAGAGAAGTCTATGGACAGGAAGGTACTTTACTAACAGTATTGGTCAGAAGCAAATCAAATCTTCAGGTTGTTGAATTATATTTTATGTTGTCAAGGAAGAAAGAAAAGGCAATGCAAAACTCTCAGTAGAACAGAGCAAAAGAAATTTAGCTGGTGCTTTCATTTTTTTCTAGTGGACTTGTTGCACAAGATGCCCTCAAAGTGTTTCAAAGTTTTCTGATTCCTGTAAGGTGTTTTATAGTGTAAGTGGTGGATTTGAGGGTTTTTTTTCTATTAGTATCTCTTTTTGTGAAGTTATTTTACTTTGCAGAAACTAAGGATAGCTATAAGAAGTTCCAGTTGATGGAGATGATCTGAACAGCAAATGCAAAGAAAATCATTAGAAAAAAATGA
The DNA here is from genome assembly GCF_008360975.1 of Lichenostomus cassidix. NCBI lineage: Eukaryota > Metazoa > Chordata > Aves > Passeriformes > Meliphagidae > Lichenostomus > Lichenostomus cassidix. Next base: position 99,411,188 of record NC_139482.1, on the reverse strand, counting down.
AAACCTATAAAATATTGTCAAATATATCTAAAGAATAATGATTGTAAGTAACAGAAAGAAGTTCAGCAGTACCTAGCCAAACAGGGCTGCAGCAGCCATCAAGAGGGTCTCTCTGCAGAATTGCTCCAGCCAGAGTGAATGCTGGTGCAGTGCTTAAATATGATGTTAGCTTGAAGTTAAACAGCTAGAAAACAAACTCTGAGTTCATCTCAATGTGTTCAGGATGCCTCCTGCTATGGGGGGTAATCTGAACTGGGTGGTGAGGGAATGCAAAAAATCTTTTTATGATCTGGGAGAGGAAGTTCCTGTTCTAAAATCAAAAGTGTTGAACAACTGGACTGTCTAGAGAGACTACCCAGTGAAAGGATAGGTGCCCATGAAGACAGAAAATCAGTCTCCAGATGCTTTTTGAAGGCATAGGAAAACTGTCAGTGAAATCTAAAATAAAGTTCTCAAAAAAAAATTTCCCACTACTCAGGTCATACATGCACCTCGTGGCATTGCTTCAACAAAACTTGAAAGAAGTAGAGATCACCTACAACTGAACAGAAAGGAGAGAAATTGAATAATCTAAGACTATTATTATTTTAGTAATTATGAAAAAGAAAAGAAATTTTTTGCCCAGATCATAAAGAAAGATACAAAGATCAGAGACAACACTTACTTGGAATGTTTTTGTTTATTTACTTCTGTATGGATGTGTTTCATTTTATGTTTATCGGACCTTAGTGTTTAAAGCCCAGAAACAGTAATCAGACTATCAGCATGAGCTGTTGGGAAAAGAGGCTCCACCTCTAATACAAGTATTTTTTTTTTTTTAATCACTTCCGTCCATATAGGAAATAAGTGCAAGGTAAAATGTATTGGTGATTGTTTAAAGAAAAACATTGACTATATTAGTTTATTATGTTTAACCTTACGATAAATTTTCATTTACTGTGAGGGATGAACATAGATGTATTTTTTAACTCTTTTAGGCACTATGAAAAATGAAGACGTATAATGGTGTAAAGATGCATGAGGTAAAAAAAATTGCAGCTCCACAGCAGTACATTTCCCCTTAGTTCTGTGAGATGCCTACTAAGTATTACCAAAAAAATTTTTAAAAAAAAGGTGTTTTCAGGATGCAGGATTCAGTGAATTGTAATGGATCAGACAATATCTAAGGAAAGTGCAGAGCAGATTCTTGCCAAAACCTAAACCTGCAAAATGCTCAGGGATCCTCCACACAAAGGAGACCAACTGGTTCTTTAAGGGAAAGGCCCTTCCAGTTTGAACCATTTGCTGTTACTCACTGGTGCTGGCACCCAGACAGAGTATCCCTCCCTCATACATTCCTTTCTCACTAGATACATAATTATTCCTTTACATGTTGTCATAGTTTTAAGCTCCTGACTCAGATTTCTTAAATACCATCTAAGACAACTGTGTATTCCTTTCTCAGAAACAAGAGTTAGGCATAGCCTGAAAGGAGTCACAGTTGCTCTCCACTCTTAACTTCTTTTTCAGCATGGCTTTCTGCTCTGTGCACAAGTAGATGTGATTCTCTTCAAGAGGATGTTTTTTAAGGATTTCTTAATGATACAGATTTCTGATAATAAGTTCCTTCTTTTGGACTTCAGTGGCACTTTGCATCTGTGGAGTCAGATGGTCACTTCCTTTGAGCCAGGATGACACAGTTGTTTCCCAGCTGTATCATAAATGTTACTTTATTCGTGTCTCCTGCCTCAACACTTCCAGGCTTGGCCAGGGCTTGAGAGAAAGCTGTTGCCAAGTCAAACCTTTCTCCCTCATCTCTGCCATTGCAGAGTCTGAACTGTTGCCGGCAACCCCAGGATAGCAGTGTATGATGGAAGTGGTTAGGGAGGAGTGTCCCCCACTCAGCTGTGCTGGACATAGTACACTCCTCAAGGGGTGGAATCTACATCTTGTGAACCAAGTACACAGGGAATCATAAGATGCCCATATCAATAACAGATACTGTCAGTGTTGCTGTGTTGTCTAACATACACCTTTGCACACGTGGAAGTGTGAGTTCTCTCAGTTTTTACTCAGTTGATCTAATTCTTTGGAATTCCTGACAAAATATGGGCAAAGTATTTTACATGCCTCTTACTGCCTTTCTTTTTTATCCCTCAGATATCACTCTTTCAAGTGATTTTTCTGTACTTAAGTCTGTTCCTCTGTAGGAAAGAGAAAGTGAACTTGCTGGGCTTTCTTACAAAGGCTTTTGTGAATTAGTGGATTTTAATTAAGAATTCATTAGAAACCTGTAAGAAGAGTTTTGCTTATTTTGAGACAGTTTATAGCTCTGTATTAATGCTAACATTTTGAAAAGGGACATTCTGCTTCTTCATTGTTATTTTTTTATTTTCATTGACTTACACGCTTTTTTAAAGCTAGGATTATGAGTGAGGTGGAACAAACACTATTTAAATAGATTAATTATTGCAGAAGCTGTGATGTAATTAGAAATTTTAGGTTTATTCTGAAGGGCACAGTCACATGGAGTGGCACAGACAATAAAAAACTGCATCAGTTTTTTTGTGTTTATATTCTTTTCCCTGATCTTCTTTAGGTCCTTCTTATTAAAATGAAAAAATACTGACTGTGAGCCCACATGCCCATGAGATGTACATGCTACAAGGGTTACAGCTGTGGCAAAAGATATTTTAGTCAAGTCTTCAAATAGGAATCAGGCAAGATTGAGTTGGGGTCATGAATATTGGGGAGTGTGCAGTCATCTCACTGTTTGGAGCAGAGTTTGTGGTAGCATTTCTCATCAGGAGGTCTGTGAACTTTTGCTGGGGCCCGTGGACACAGAGCTGCTTCTGCTGCTTCCAGGTTCAAGAGTTCACCACTGGCATTCACAGTGAGAGGGAAATGGAGTCTCTGTACTCAGAATTGGTCTAGAAGCTGGCTAGCCAGTTTTGTCATCTGACTTCAAAAGCACCACACTGTGCTTGGTTTGGGTGGGTTGCTTCCTTCATTTTTCCTTTAAGTAAAGGTAGACTTCTTTAGAAATTGGTACAGATTAAGTTTCAAGAGTGTTAACGCAGTTTTTCGTTTTGCTTTCCCTTTCTCCTGGGCAGAACCATTTCTTTTAGGCTTTGAAAATTAATAACTGAGAATTTCACTTGGTTTTGTACACCTGAAATAATCTTATTTTAACTGCTTTATGATGCCAAAGAAGAGTAATTCTTCAACTTTCATTTTGATTGTGAAAAGGTTTGCTTTGGTGGTCTGTGTGGGTATAGTAATTTTTAGCAATCATTTAATGTTCCAGCACAATTTAAATATTTCTTTTTTTTCAGTTTTTTAAGATGGGCTTTGGTTTAATTAAATAGAACAATATTTTGTATTCATTCTCCTTAAAATGGAAACTTAAATCTCTTAGTTTGCATTCTGTTTGTTGCAACATTATTGGCCAAGTACAGATACGATGTAATGAAGTATGAAGCTACATCAGGAACTAAGACTGAGGAAAATTAATCTGTGACAGTTTGCAAAGGAAAGAGTTAAGATTTGAGCAAAAATTTTTGCAAGTTTAACTTCCCTGGGAGGTGAAAAACAGGAAAATCACATTGCTCACTTCAAATATCCCTTCTCCACAGAAATCCGTCGAGTACTGAAGTGTATTCTGTGGGATCATTTGAAAATCAGGTGATGTATTCACGTTGATTAAGGGAATCTGTTAGGAATCTGAGATAATGTAAGATTAGGAGTTAAAATAATTGCTTCAGTCTGATAATTGAAGGTAGATCAGTGAGAGTGATACCATACATGTGCTTTTTTTTCTGCTACATCTATCAGAACAGAGAGGAGTTGGATAGGAGGGAGTTTTAAGAAATACTCCTGAGTCTTTCTGAAATAAACCAAGTCTTTTGTGTGTGTGTGTGTGTGTGTGTGTGTGTGTTTGTGTGTGTGTGTGAAAAACTACAGGACTTTGCCATGGTACTTCTCTAAATGACTTTTCATTGTTTTCTTAATATAACATGTAAGCTTGTATCTTCTGTGTGGGTACTGGGCATTTCTTGAATGTCACTTAGACTTATGTGTCACACTTGTGCTTTGCAGACAGTGCATGCTTTGAGAATACTTCATAAAAAACAGTATGTACCACTGCAGTTGAAGGAGGACACTTGAAACCTGAACATGATTTTGCTGCATGAGACTATTTTAGTAGTAATGAAACCTTTGTAAGAAACTGTGGCTTTGTGTACCTACATGTGCTTTCAGAAATTCAGCGGCTGAAGAAACATTGTGCTGTCTTGAGAGGGCAGTCATATGGGAAAGTGCAAAAGTGTGTTTATGTGCCATGACACAATATTATTTTTTTTCTTTCCTCTTAAGTGAAGTGTAAAAATAAATATTTATGTTTAAAAGGTTTTTTTCCATAGAAACGTGTTGGACAGATTTTGGTTTTGTAGTAGTGTATTCCATGTTTCTGAATACTCTGATTTAATATATAATTAAAAAATATATTTTAAAGTTATGTGATAACAGATGTTTCAGAGATAGAAGCTGCACTTAGCTACTATAGCCTGATTTAACTTAGTTTAAAAGGATTACTGCTGTTTAAGGAATTGGTTTCCTATGGTAATGTCAGAATGCATGTATCACATGCAATTACAAATTACCAGGGATTGTGCTTATCTATGTCCGTCTTAGCAACAATGGAAAAGTGATACTGTAGTGACTTACTGTGTTCTTCACGTAAAGCACTGACCAATTTCCAGGTAATTACTGTGTATCCAGTGTGGATGGGGCAGTACCAAATGTATTATCTGTATGCCAGTCATCATTGATCTTGAGGAAGTATTTTGAAATTATTATTTTTTTTTCCTTGAATTAATGCTAGGACAAATAATAGGTTTCATGAGCTGCAAGTGTAAAGATGTGGGTTTGTTTCATGTTTGGAGGTGTCCATTCTTTCCTGCCACTTACATTACCACTGCTTTGCCCTCTTGCCGCGGCAAACAGGAGTATTTGCCTGGATCTTCAAAGCAGCAGAAGGATGAATGCCTTAACACAGTCTCAGTGGGTCTTCTGACAGTCCACAAATGGTATTTTGAAGTCCACAAAAAATTATATTCAGGCTTTAATCTTCAATATTTACATAGGCCTTTAGACATGATCAGAAAATACTGCTAACCATATCCAGAATAAACATTTCAAACTGTCTAGTGAGAAAACTATGAGTAAGCATTCTTCTGTAGATCTCGATTTACAACAACAACAAGAAGTATATATACTTTTAATGAAATATTCTAATCATTTAAATCCCTTACAGTTTACCTGTACTTAAACATTACAAAATTAAAGAGTACAGTTTGGTCATTCTAAATATACCTTGACTGTTTATTGCAGTGGGGTATCTTCTGTGAGGTCCCTTATTTTGCAGCCATAAGGAAACTACTGATTACATATTGAAGTTGTAGTTCTCCGCTTTTTCCATAGTGACACAAATACATCAATGTCATAAGAATACACATTCTTGAAAAAACAGTTCATTTGAATCAATAAGATTGTAAGATAATAAGATTACTTTTTTAATTACTTTTAATTACTTTCTTAATTACCTTTCTTAAGTTCTAAATGTGTTTGGAGGGGAAGGGAGGGCATGTTCTAGCAGTCAAGTTAGCTAATAGATAGCTAATTCTTCAGTCAGAACTACAAAACTGATAAATGTAATTTCAGTGGTTATTATAAATACAGCTGCTCATTAATTTTTCAGTGCAGCAGCCTTTCCTCTGGAAATGCTGAGTCATTGAAACCAAAAGATTTTAAGAATCTGAGAAAACTTGGAAGAGTGTTTCCTAACAAAACTGTCAGCTAAATGTGCAGCCAGGGAGAGCTTCCAAGGCAGACACTCAGAGCAGTCTTCTGGGAAATTTGGATTTCTGCTCTGCCTGGTTCTCAGTCAGAGAGCAGAATGAGATATCTCTTTTCCCAGAGGACTGACAGGACCACCAACTCACTGGATTGCAGGAATTCTCTTTGTTTTAGATAGTAAATATGGGCTTAACTGATGTATGTTAAGATGCACATACTGGATTTTTAAGCACATGTATCTTAGAAAACTTTGCCGCCAGAAAAATGAACAAACACAGCAGCAGATCACGGTGTTGTGATTTTATTGTCCAAACATAAAACAAAGATTGCTCTGTAAGAAAAAGTTATCTAAATCCATTAAAACACCGACAATCTCAACTCACTTGAGCTGATGTTGCCAAAATGCCTATTTCCTCTGCACAAAGAGCAATAACCAGGAAATAACAAGGTCAGCTATCCCACTCTTCGTCCCTTTCACTTGCTAGGAAACACTTTCGCCCTCAGCTAGTTTCCTCCCAGAGTCACAGCCAGGCACACCAGGGCTGTGGTTGGAAAAGGGTGGGGTCTTGGCTCCTGTGCTGCATGGCTGGATGCTGATGTGTTGTGCTGATTTGTAATCATTTACGTGCTGCATACTTCCATACGTGATTCCATAGTCTGATGTATTACTCTTTTAAGTACTGTAACAACTTGTAAAGAGAGGGGTGAAAAACAACTCTTCTGGACTTAATTCTTACAGAGAAGTTAGAAAATTAAAAGAGCAAAAGAACATCTACACAGGGATGTAGAATAGTCATGGTTCATTTTTCAGGATGAGGCTATGTGTGTTGGATCTAGGGTATGCTGGGAGGATAATGTGAAAAAATGTAAGAGCATTCCTGTTTCTGAATCTCAAGAAAAACATAGCCTTAAATAAAACTACCACATAAATAAAGTCTCAAGTCTTGTGTGAGAAACTGAATAAAAATAAATAAGTGATGTTCATATAAAGAATAGTTTCAAAATTCCTTGACCGTAGAAAATATTAAGTCTTATAAACGGAGTATCTCTCAGGAATTTTGTTGAAATAAATAGATGCCTAAAATGGGGATGCATGAATTTATCTGACAATTGTACCAGCTTCTCATCAATCCTTTTGGGCAAAGCCAGAATCAAGTTATAAAAATTGACCTTCTATTTATCTCTGCAGTTTAATCATTTGCAAATTATCATTCTTACTGATAGCATTCATAATAATCTTACTTGTGTAAGCACGTGTACATTCCACTGAGTGCATTTTTGCAGTTCATTTAGGATAATTAGAAGTTGCTGGGTTGAGTATTCTGTGAAAGTTTTACAAAATGTTTGCCTTGTCTTTATGGAAGCATATATAGAAATCAAGGTATTGCTTACTTTCTTCTCATGCAGTGGTGTTACTAAATTGAGAAAAATGTCATTTTTAGCCACAGCTGAATTTCAATTTATTTTGTATTAAATAATTCTAACTTTTGAAATGGCAAGTCAGAAGGGGAGAAATAGTTCAATGGTAAATAATTAATGAATATTTTTAAATTAGTATTTCAGGAGCGAGATAAAATTTGGCAGTAGAAAGAAAACATAATAGGTACATTTTGGCTTTTAGGATTAGTAACACAGACTATTGTGTAAAGTCATTCTCTGTTATGTGTATTGTTACAAAATCAAGGATCGTTTTTTAAATTTGATTAATGATTATATGAGTTAGAAAGTCTAAAAATACCTTAAAGCCCAAGTGACAAAATGGGGATACGTGAAAATACGTAAGCTAAGGTGAAATAAAGCTTCCTTAAATAACCCACAGCACTGGGAGAGCAGAACGCTATGGGTACCAATGTTTGGGGTTGTTGGGTTTTTTCACAGTGATCACTGTTAAGAGTCATAGGCAGAAATGAATGTAGATATTTTAGTCCCTCTCAACTAGAGTGCTTTCATTAATAACATTTGGTTTTCTGCTATTTTACAATTGGAGAACTAGAAAGACAGGTAGCTTCAGTGCTAAATCCTTAAGATCCAACACCATTCTTCCTGTTACCAGCCATGCTGATTCCAGAAGACCAATGGGTCCTATGAGTATTTTTCCCATAGTTACTATAAGGCTGATGCATAGGGTAGGTGCTGAGGCTGATTTACAGAGCAGAGATTTATTTCCATGATAAATGTTGGAAATAACAGAATGCTTACAATTTTTTTTATTTTCTCTACGTTAACTACTTCAATTTTTCTCCTTTTTTATTGGCAAGGAAACAGAGTTATGACATTCTCTATCAGATTCATGGGATGTCCAATTGGAAACTGTGATGAAAGAAAAAACAAATTTTCCGTGACTACATCCACTCCTGACATTTTCTGAGAAGCTTTTGTTTGTCTCTTACTGTTTGTTTATTTTCTCCTCAATACTTTATATTGATAAAATCTGAAGATAAACCATCATAACCAAATTTACGTATTTGTTCCCCTGCCCTTTAAAATAACCAGAATGTCTGCTGTAGATTTTAAGTGAGTTACACACACTGATGGGGCTCAAGTGAAATACTTTCCACATTAAACTCTTTGTTTAATGAGAGGTCTTTAGGATCTCAGAAATCAAATGAAGAAAGTAAAGGTTTTAGACTGCCAGAGAAAAATAATTAAAAATCACTCTTTCATGTTACAGTTTTTTGCAAAATACTGTTGAAGTCACAAGACAAGCACCAGTTAGGGCATTTTTATAATTGCTGGAGGGTTAGCTGTGATGGTTGTGAATTCTTGTCAAGTGAAGAAATTAGTCGTTAAAATTGACTTTTTTCCTTAAAGTTTCGAAAGTTCCTCTTAAGAATGCTTAATTTTCTGTTAGAAACTTTTTTTTTCTCCTATTCAGATTATTTGGAATGCTTTATTTCTCTCCAAATTCTCCCTTCTCCTTCTCCCAGCCGTGTAGTGGAATAGGTAACCAATTTAGACTAAAAAATAACCTCCCGTCTACTCCTCATGTTAGAGTGAGCTGGTTTTTAACAGTACATCAAGTAAAATCGTTGAAAACATGTATCTTGCTTGAGAGCTAGCATAAGGAGAGGGAGCTCCCCACCTGAGGAGACTTCCAGTGATTTTTTCTTTCTGCAATTTGACTCAAAGGTCAGAGTCTCTTTTCTCAGGAATATACACCTGCTTCTCCCCAGATCCTCACTATCATGATGTACCACAGCCTTCCCATGCAGAGCTGAAGGAGATGTTACCCTGAGCCTGCCTAGTTCTCCACACCCTGTGGTAGCACTGTTGATTAGTCCATTCAGGATTTACTTGTGCTCCCTGCGTGGAGAGCATGTGGGTCAGCTTCTTGCCTGCCCTGGTCCATCAGCTTTTGGGCACCAGACAGATTGTATCAGCATCCCATTTCCTGAAATGGGCCCATGAAGCTACAGCAGCTCATACTAGGCAATGATATGAACCTGCTTACTAGCTGGTACAAAAGATCTCTTAAATAACTAGTCATGGGCTAGATCTCATCCATGTCATAGGAGCTTTACAAATAGGAGAGAAATTAAACGTTCTGGAGGGTAAAATGTGCTACTGATTCAAAACTTCAGTGCTGCTTGAGTGTGGAACCTAAGCATATTCTTGAGGAGTGTTTCAAAAACGTCTCTTTTTCTAAATGGGGGAATGTTACATCAGATATAAATTGAAGTACGGCCATGTTCTTCAGGCAATTTCTCAGAGGGCGTATATGTAGATCTATGAAGAATTTTCCCCACAACCTATACTTTTAGCATAAAAAAAAGGAAAGGAACCAGCCCTGGACCAAAACAGTCACTGTAGTGAGCACGTTTCCATCGCATGTTCTTGTCTGTTCTGGAGGATTTGCTCAGCTAAAGGCAAATGCTTGTAAAGCTGTTGCTGCTTCTGCTGCCCTTGTTGGTGGCTTATCCTCCAGAAAGGAAGGAATCATTCCCCCGCAGTGCCTTTCTAGTTTGGTGGTTCTCATATGCTACCTGCCTTTTTCTTTAAGAAGCCAGTGAGAAACTTCTCTTTACAACATCTACGCATTTTGTCAGGCAAAATCCCCAGTTAGGCAATCTTCTGCTCCCCGGGATGTTTGGGTTAGAAAAACTGATTTATCTTTGGCAATAGCTATTTGTTTTTGTCCTAGTACACCACAGTCTTAAGTGTTATGATTCCCTTTCATTAGCCTGTTGCCTGTAGTTTCAGTGGTTTGGGGAATCTGGCCTAAATATATAAAGCTTAATACAAAAGGAGTTTCATAAGCGGAGCTTGTTTTCCAGGTCATCTCCAAAAGCCATTATTGCTGCATTTGAAACTTTCACAGGTAGTTTGTTAGGATCATTGCATGGAAATTTACATGCAAACTCACATTCATTCTGTATTTCATCTTCTTTTCATCACTGATATGTCTATAATTTCTTTTTTATATTTGTCTGTTTGTATGGGAGAAATATTCTCAGTTCATATTTGTACTGTTCTTGAACTGCAAAAAATAACACAACATCTAGCCATATACTTAAATCGCTCATGTTGAATGTGCCACAGGGTCTTGTAGAACTTCTGTCCAAAGCATTACCCAGTCGTTCAGTCCAAATCACCTCCATGAACAGGTGTTGCCAGTAGTGTAATGTACTTCTGGCAGCATAATTGGCTTATTACAGTGTTATTTATGTTAAATACTGAAATAGGAGTGTTACAATTTTTTATTTTTTTTTTAATTGTAACAGTAGTGTCGTAAATTCATAGACTGCGTTGTCCAAACTGTTCAGAAAAAGTAAGATGCAGCACTGGAATTGATTGCCTTGACAGAACATTTAGTGGTTTCCAGCTAACATAAATTAGTTAATAAAATGGACAGCAATGGTTTTCCCTCTTTTTATAATTCTGCAGTGATCCAGGTAAGACTGATAACTAGTTTTTTAAAAATCATTTTTAAACAAAAGTCTCAAAAAGAAGATGAAACTCTGGAAGAAAAGGCAAAGGCATACTGTATTTCTTTCAGCAAAGAATTGAGTTATATGGTGGAAATTAAGTGTTTGGACTCTCTTACATGGTTGCCCTGGCTCTCTGAGTAGCGTAAGCAAGATATATAATCACAGATAAATTTAACCATCTGAAAAGTGAGTGTAATGATTCAGTATAGAGCTATGACATGCTTCAGTTGCAGCTGAAGTACTTTGTGACCTGTGCTTGAGTCATTTTGGAAGAGCACAAGTTTTTTTCTTACTGTTTATACTTAGAGATATGGAAAACACTTGTTTTCCGTGGTATATCAGTGTAGGACTTTAATAACATACTAAAAATAGATGGTTTTTTTTCATGCATCATAAGAATTCTGAGTGGTTATGTAAAGCCAAGGAGAATGGGATCTCTTGTCCCATTATTCAGCGATGTGTTTGATTTATCTCTGTCAAAGGTTTTAACTCTAAGTCAATTAAAGCACATTCTGTGCATGTGCATTAGCTGGTGTTTCCTTGGGCAATGTCGGTTTGGCAGGACAGCATGGGAGCCCTGAGTTAGACAAGGTGACTGGTTTGTTTTGCAAGCCATTAGGGAAAAGTCAGTGCATCCACAAATAAAGTGCAGGCTTTTCTTAGAAGACTTATTTTAGTTAGTTGTTAGTGCTGATACTAAATGCTCTGGGTGTGGAAGAGCATCTGGATGCTGAATATGCAAATAGTTGTACTAAATATGCATGTGCTAACTTTATTTTACAATACATTTTATTTCTGATTTTTCTTAAGGTCTGAGATGAGTAGCAAAATAGAAATGATGAGAGAAATGCTTTCAGATTTCAACACTTTATCTGTTGATTTAGTGTTCCAACTAAAGGACTCCAAGATGGATGTGTCTGTGTCTATATTTTATGACATACAATCATACACCTGGTTTATGACTTGTAATCTAATGATATGGTCACAAAGCAGCTGTTTTCTGGGAGGTGTGTTAGCTAATCAGTAGTTTTCTAACTTTGTTCCTGGAAATCTTCATTATGAGCAGGTAAGTGTCAGTTGCTACATACAAATGCAGTATCTATATCTGTATTTAATGACATTTCGTAGTTACTGATGTGGCTGTAAATCTGCAAACAGGAAACTTCAAAGTCAGAGGATTGACTCTGCATTTTGGTTTGTACTACACTAGTGGAGAATAATTTTATATATTCAGAAGAAAGTTTTAATAGTTCTAGAAGTTGCCATTAGAATTTCTTGCTTTAAATTAGCAATCAAATACATAGTTCAGTAACATTTAAAAACTGATAGGTATGGATTATGTTTGAAAAGAGATATATTTTGAGAACTGAAATTTAAGAAGAATCAGTTGGTTTTATATGTTGATATATAAAAACAATATATAAATATAAAATTAAAATTGCAAGATGTAGAACTGATGAGTGAGTTTGATGAATGTCACAATTTCACCAAAAGGTTTAATAACCATTTTGTTCTAGCCATGGGAGCATAATATCTGAAAAAGTGGTGCCAATTAAATTACATCTCTTAAACTCATACAGCATATGAATGCAGTGCATCTGCATTGATCTATCAAGGTATCATATGTATTCTGACCTAAGGAATTTTTCCACCATTGTAATCATGCTTTCTTTTTGAATGATGCAATTAAGCTATCAGAAGCTCACTCCTGTGAAATACTTCCATTCACATTAGGTTTTTGCTGTTACACTGCTGCTATTCACAGGTTTGAATTTCTCACATGCTGATTAAGTGTAATTAATCTAGCAAAACTCTGTGATATACAACTCATATCTGTCTCTAAGCAAAAAAAAAAAATCAGAACAATTTACAACTTTGCTATAAAAATTCTTGGGTTTTTTTTTAATACACAGCAACTCTATTGTGGCTGTTACCTAACAAAGTTACCTATTTTATTTCAAAGAACACATTTATTTCATGATATTCCATCATACCTTTGTTGTCCTCTTCTATTGCAAATTGTTGTCTACTGTATTTTTAGGAACTTAATGCAACTTTCCTTTTGGAAATACTTAGTTCAGTCAGGTTACCTGGAGCAACAGGAACCACTTAACATATTTGGTGAACTATATTAAGTCCATTCAGATAGCTGTCTAATCTTTGGCATCTATTTTAGAATGAGTCTTTATAATTTATCTAACTGAAACATGGCAAATACAGCAATACATATTATGGCTGCCTCTTGCTTTACCAAAAACCTGAAGTGTCTATTGAATCCTGCTAGCCAGTTTACTTCAGTAGAAGCAGATGAGTTTATCTTGTTTATCTCATTGCTTGCTTCTAAAAGGAAAACCACTTCTCAGTATTCTCTTGTTAACAAATATATTTTAGTTTACTGGTTGGTGCCATTAGAAGTATATGTAGTAGTGAACCAGATAATAATTGTGCATCAAGGGACTATTAGCGTTGACTTGTAATGTAAAAGTGTATAATAAACATGATGATCACAGATCAATTACTGACAACAGAACTATGTTTATTTCTGCTATTTTAAGGTTTCTTTGCACACCTACATTTCATCTTCATGTGTGGTGTACCTGTATGGATCCCATAGCTGTTGTTAATCAGCCAGGACAGTGCGTTTGCCAGCTTGTTCCTACTAAAAATGTTGGGAAAAGGTATTCATAGTTGTCTACAACAGTCACCATTAGCAGAAGTGCAACTGCCATTGTACTAAAACGCTGGTTTAGGAAGTCAGCGTTTTCTCTACATTTTTAATAATTGTTCAAGGTAGCAGCAGGCTGTTCAGGCTGTGTTGAGAGTACAGCTCTGCCAACCTGCTCACCAAGGGCTAACAATGGTTAAAGTCTTGCCCCTCTGGGGTGTCTGAAGATGCAGATGACCATTGGAGCCTTGCACAGGAGTTTAGTTCATGTACTTTAAAGGTTCAGATTAACATCAGGGTCCCATTGCACCAAGTGCCTGGGGGTGCAAAAGCAAAATGTCCTCTAAGCTTGCTGAGATTTGCTGCAGCCTACGTGTGCTCAGCGCAGTCATTTTGTGTGGGAAACATCCAGCACTCAAGGACAGTGCTAAATACTCAGCTGTGTGGGTAAACATTAAGAAGTAGAAATTGTACAAATACAGTGCACTGAAGATCCAGCAAGTTAAAATACTTGCTTATTGCCAGGTTTCAATATGGTTTCTAAAAGTCGATGAATGTGTTAGAGAATTAATCTGGATTTTTATAATGAGTCTGAGCAACAAAAAAATGTAGCTTATACAGTGGGTGTGGGTGTCCTTTGATTTTGAATAGAAAAGTCAGAAAACTTTGGTTTGTGGATTGTTGTTCTCTTGCGAAGATCACTCTGCTCTTTATCCACATTTTATTGTAGTTCCATGTATTTGTGAAAAAATTATCACAGTAACGAAAGTATACTAGGCAGAAGACTTTATTATTTAGTTCCCTTTTTAATTGCAGTGTAAATACAGTTTCAAGGTGTGATCCTGTAGAAGGCAAATTCTGAAAGCAATGTTCTTACACAAATTTCCTCATCTTACACACTGAATCTATCATGAACTTATCTGTATAAATAGCTTAAAAATGTATATCAAATGTTTGTTTAATCAAATTATATTGCATTAAAAATAACCCTTGATCATTAAAAGGTAGATAAGAAAGCCACAGCTTGAAAACAGAAACATCTCCATATCAGGAAAGCAATTATGTTTAACCAAATGTGTCATACACCCAGCGTGACAGATAGAAGTAATGTTTATAGTCTTGAGTTCTCCAAGTCAATACCTTTTTTTTTTTTTTCCTGGAAATAAACAGCTTTTCCTTTCTATATTCAGATATTTATTGTTTGCTTTAAATGCAGATATTTGATTATTTCAGGATGTTAAGGTTTGGACTTGCTACCACTGATCAAGAATTTTACTTCTGGTGTTTACATACATTTTCTGGTTTAACTGCCAAGAAAGTCTTTGATGAAATTAATGCAGGAGGCTCTTTCCCTCACTAGTGTATTTCAACTTGAAAAATTGAAAAAGCTATGGATTAATAACCTATGAATCAGTGGGCTGGTAGAGAGGAAGAGAAACTTGGCTTGTGTTTGGTTGGTTGTTTAATTAAAAGTAACCACTGGTGATTTTACTACCTTCATTTCTCAAAAATTTATGGTTGCTTGAAAGCTATAGTGTTTAATGCACCTGTTCCTGGCCTTCTTCAAGGAGATACTTAGAGAATTGTGAATAACCTGTGTGCTTTTGTTGCTCAGCCATCTCTTTCGGTCATTCACAGGAAGCAACAGACCTGAAAAGACTGAATGTCTGTGGAATGGAGTTACCCTAGAAATTCAGAGTGCTTGCTGCTGGAAGACAGTATTTCTTTTTGTTTCATTCTGAAGTTGGTTGGTTTGATCTTGTAACAGAAGGCAACCAAAGTCCTTGACTGACTTGTGTTTGCATTGTTTCGAAGCCTTGCTCACAACTGGCACATGTATGTCAGGTTTTCCCTCTGGATCCAGCTGAATTGAGTTCTTTCACCAGATGCAACATCCAGCAGGGGCTTTTTGTTCATGTGCAACCACTCCTCTTGCAGAGAGGTTGCTGATGGCCCTGTGGTGGCCCTGGCAGGCTCTACAGCATGAGTAGTATCTGAAGAAAAGAGAAGGAAGAGAAGGCGCAGGGAGGCTCCTTGGGGGTCACAGTTGTTGCAGGTTGGAGGGGTCCAATATCAATGACCTCAAACTCATTACTTCTGTGTTTTGCTTCAGTAGGCAGTGCTGCAGTTGGTGGCAGTTTGATTTTAATTAATCCAAAGAAATTAATTTCCTACCATTTCTGAGACAAGTGTAAATAATTTCTTTCTGTTTAAGGAGCTCTGGCAATATTTGCCTTTTAAACTGAAGGAATTACCTGTTTTTATTATCTCCCTCAATTCAATTATTTTACCTCACGTCCCTGCTTCAGCATCATGTATTGAGATTCATTAACAGTTCTTTGGCAGTCACAAGACACTAATCATCTGTTTACAATATTGATCAGCAGCTTACATGTTAGATTACATTTGAAGTAAGAAATAATCATGCAGCAAATAGTAAATAAAAGACTGGGAAGAAAGGGAAGAAGGGGAGAAGGGAAGAAGCTATCTTGGGCTCTATAAAGTTGGGGTTTTTTTCAGGTACCCTAGAAACATCTGCATCCCAAACAGGTGGACCCCCTTAGTGATTTTCAGCTCTGAAGTTCCGACAGAATTTCCCATCAAGTTTGCCGTTGTCTCTAGTCATCTAAATTCATAAAGACACAGATTTTTATTCCTGTGAATACAGATTTCTGTTGACTTCTAAATAGTTTCTGAGTTGTAAAAATATTTATGGGCTAACAGAAAATACTTAGCTTCTGATGCCTCAACAATTTCATTTGTTACTCTATATGCATTCTTTCCATATTATGCATAATAGGATAGTTGTTATCATAGTTCTTGACAATTATATACTATGCAGAATGGAAATTGAGAACCAAATACTAGGAATTACAAATCTTACTTTTCTGAAGTTGCTAGCTAAATTTCTTCTAAATTAGTCTGATAGGGTTGGTTTCTGGGGCTCATCAGCACCAGATTTGTGGGAACTGTCATTAGAAGACTGTTGAAAGTTATATAAATTGCAGCCAAGATTTGCTTGCATATATTTGTATTACTACTCCGAGCTTTATTAATCTTAATCTTACTGAATAAAAGGACAGGGTGATCCTGCATGCATAAACGTTGTAAGCACATCTTCAAACGATGGGGTTCCTTTAAAATACTTAACTTTAAGATATAGTCAAAATTACAAGTTCCTGCAGTTGTATCCAGTCATTTCCCAGAATAGCTCTAAAAGGCAACAGCTATCAGATAGAAGAATCAAAAAAGTTTTCTCTTTGAAATCCTTATTCATATACATATATCTGCACTTGTGGTTATTAACTTAATAAAAAAAGTTTCCTGATACTCAATTTAGTTTAGTGACAGAGAAATAGAGACTTGTATTTCCTTTGCCTACTATTATAAATATTTAAGAATGAATAAGTTAGAGTGCTGAAGCTAGGTTTTGCACATGGATAAGGACAGGAACAAGTGTCAAAAGAAGAGAGATTAATGCTGAAGAATTTAGATAAAACTTGGGCAGAGGAGTGGTAGGCTGGATAGATCTGACAGCAGCAGGCTGGCTTTTCCATTACTTTCTGCTGCAACTATGAGAGTTGCTCAAGTTATGGATGCTGCCCTTTTGTCACATGGTGTTGCCAGCATTTATTTCCGAATCAAATCTATAAAGGAAATCAGAGTTCTCTGTCCTTGCAAACCACTTGTCTAGTAGGAAATCACTTAAAAAATAAAGTGCATATTAGAGCATGAACTAGTTCCTTGATGTATGACCTTCAAAACTGGTTTAAGGAAAACAGTTGAGGCTGGGAGTAGTAGAAACTTCTTGTACTGGAAGAATTACAGGCTGCTGTCCTGTGTTTTTACAGCTCGCTGGATGCTTGTCTTCACTCTGAAGCTGTATTTACAGAAGCAGCAGGGGTTCCCTATGGGCAGGGGCAGGAGAGCTGCCTGGGGACAGGGAAGAGCTGCCTCCCTCCGCGTTGTACTCCACTCGTTTGACATCTTTGCGGGATTCTCCACCCTCTGAGTAATGACAACCGAAGCAGACTTGTAAGAAAGGCTGAGAGCACACAGGAGGAACTTGAACAGGGGGTCAGGTTCTCATTGTCAAAAGGTGACAGAGTGCACATTTAGATTTATCTCTTCAAAGCAGCAGGTGAAAATTAACTTCGTGGTTTTCACTACTCAGTGAAATAACAATCCACTGGAGGATCTCAATTCTTGGGTACGGATTTGTGCCCAAATACATTGTGGCATGGAATAGACAACTGCCTTACTATACAGCTAATAAAAAATGTGATCTAATACAATACTACTTGAGATTTAAAATTAGGGAGGATTCAGATCCAATTCTGCCACATAAGTTATTGTTATTGGCCAGTGTTTTGAAAATAAAAATCTTGTTACTATTCCCTGCCATGGAATGCCTCAAGTTTACCACTTTATAATAAATATCTTACAGCAGCACTTCTCACTTCCATAACACTCCCTTCATCAAGGATTGCGGAGTGGTTTGTACATATTCACTGAATGGATGTTATATTGACTTAAAATTGAATATGGTGTTCATTGCAAAGGCCCAGGAGTTGAATTATTGCAGAACCAGAAGCAGTAACAAAAGTGCTGTGGGCTGATTAGCTCTCCTTTATTCCACATAGGCTGTGCTCTGTCTAGTCTTACCTAGTCAGATAAACGTACAAATTTTGACATACAGAATCTGTACATTTTCATGGTGCCATTATTGCTTTTAATAAACAAACACCAAGCAAACAATTCCCAGTACAGGTAATACAGTTTATGTGTTTCTCAGTAATTTTTCCAGTTTCAAGGCTCAGTGCTCTGTGAGGACAACTGTGTAAGCAGCATCTTGATAGCAGGGATAAACCACCTGCTCCAATTTTTTGTCAAGTCATTACATATTTTTCATTCTTCTTGCATCTTGTTCAGCACTTGCAAATTAATTTCATGCTTTGTCATCATCTGTCCACAAAAAAATTCTCCTTGAGGGAATTATAACAGTGCTTACATTTTCTTTTCACAAGTATTTCAGAAATGCAAAGTGCAGAAACATTGTAGGATTGTGTAACGCACCTTTAATTACTCTCACAAATAATTTGAGAGGTGGTGCTTTTTTTCAAATGAAGAGCTTTTATGTACACTCAGGGAGAGGTCTTGACTCTCCAAAACCAATATAATTTCAAGGAAAAAAATTGGGTGTGAGCTTCCATCCTCGACACATTTTTTCACACTATATACACTAAGTAATTTGCTTAAATTATCTCTCCTACTTTTCTTAGTTGAGAGCTTTGTGGCCTCTTAAAATAGCAGGTAGGCAACAACATTCAAGGATTTGTGATGGCAGACTAAAACTGAAAGTACACAGTTAAAATGGAAACTAGAAGATTGAATCAGAGTGTTTTTGGTTTTAGTATGATAAATGCTTTGTTTTCTAAAAAAAACAAAGAAAAAAAGCACCACTATTTAACAGGTAGTGAAGGAAAAATATGGAAATGTTCTTTGACTTATAATGCATTCTTATTTTCAAAACCTATCTAAAGCACAGTGCTAGCCTCAAAATACTACGATAGCACAAAATCATGTTTTTATTTTTGCTAGTATGATCTAAAGACCTTTTGGACTTTTTTTAGTATTTGACAGATACAAGTTTAAAGCATGTGTTAATATATTTCTCAGACCTTGCAAATGTGTTTTGTGATCTATGAAAGTTGAACTTGTTGATTTCTATAAAATAAGATGGCAGATGGAACATGTTTCTAGCAGGCAAAAATAGAACTGCTAAGGGCGATCAGGCTGATACCTCAACTGCACACACTTCTTGGAAATTTAGTGTAGAGTAAGAGCTTAAAAGTGAAGTCACAGAAATAGTTCTAGAAAGGGATGTAGAATATATCTCTGCTGGTCGCACTTGTGGTTTTTGAACACTGTCAGCGAGCTCCACAATTGGTGCATTTTGTCCACTGGTGTCACACGGTGGCATGTGGTGGCTATGTGAAAATGGTGCTTTTATACGTTTATAAATGCCGTTTGTTGCCGCAGCTCCTTTCCTTATACTTGCAAGTTGGATAAGATTCTCCTAGGAGTTAAAAACCTAATTTTGTTTTCTTGGAATATGAGATGCTCCAACAGAGGTTGTGTTCTGTGAAGGTGGTATTCGCCTCCCATGTTCAGCTCTAGTGAACTGAGGTTATGCTTAGTGCAGACTGATCGTGCTTGAAGACTATTGCATCCAGCCTAAAAAAAGACAGAATAAGCCCAATGAAAAGGAATAGAAGGTAGATCTGGATGTATTATTGTGTAATTCTCTTTGACAGATCCAAAGTTAGGTTTTGGAGGAGGGTTAGAGGCCAAACTGCTGCTGTGCCTATCAGAATGAGTCACTAACTAGCAAAGTAATTGCATTGATTATTGCACACCCACAAATTACAACAGAAAATACTTTGCAGGGGGTGGAGGTTGTACTTTTCCTAAAGGATTCTGTATAATTAATCTACTGTAAGTGCTGGTTCTTCAGAAACATCTGAACCCTACTGTTGAGCACATCCC
Organism: Lichenostomus cassidix; assembly: GCF_008360975.1. Taxonomy (NCBI): domain Eukaryota; kingdom Metazoa; phylum Chordata; class Aves; order Passeriformes; family Meliphagidae; genus Lichenostomus; species Lichenostomus cassidix. The sequence goes on along the minus strand of NC_139482.1, from coordinate 99,391,211 downwards.
TGTGTTGACCACCCCTCCGTATGTGGTTGCAGTGTTTCTCATGCTATTGGTTTGGTGCTAATGCAGGTTTTGACATCGCTGCTGTTGGGGAAATTCAAGTAATGTATTCTGCTTTTGTTTTTAGATTATAACTGTTTGCCTGTCGTTGTTGTGGGCATTCGGAGTTTGAGCAGCTGCGTTTTGTATACCTACAGCAAAACAGCTCCCTTGTTAGGCAGAACATTTCATAAAGGATTAAGGAGAGCTGACTGAGCCATCAGGGACATTTTTAACTCGTAAACAAGAGGCTGATTATCGAGAGACTGTACTTGTTTGTGGAAGAGGTAACTGAGCAGGCTTGCTTCTCTCTTGGGTGCCTCACCTGGTACTTCACCCAGTCATTAAATCCATTTAAAATTTTTTTGTTAACACAGCTTGCACTTGCACTCAGTAAATGTTTGGGGATGAAGAGCAATTTTAATAGAAAATTAGTTGCTACTCTTGGTACAAGCAAACCAGTAATAATTGGAGTCACTGGGGCAAATTGTCACTCGCTGTGTCTTGCGGGATTCTTGGAACATAAGTTTACAACCACCTCAGTTAAACGCTGGATTAGGATTCAAGTTTAAAGTCAGGCTCTCAAAATGAAGACTCTCTACTGTGAGTAGAGGCTGTAGAGGCTTGCAAGAGAGTCCTGGAGCCACAAAAGTAGTTTTTGCTTCATACTGTGAATTCCAGGTGTTTACTTGGCTCAAATATAACCTTTTAAATTTGCCATTCTTCTGTTACTTTACAAGGCTTATCCTGCAAAACCTAACAGAATACTGAATACACTGATCAGATTTCTGCCAGGGCAGCAGCGGACAGCCTCAGGAGCCATGAAGTTTTCTGGAATATGAGGGGGAGCTCAGCTGAGCTTCCTTTCACCCACAATGCAGTCACTGACTATCCTTGGGCACCACATGGAAAAAGGCTTCCTCACAGCTGTGTGGGAAGTGATGAAAGTGGTAGAGTTCTTCCTCACAGTCAGTCTCTCCCAGACCGTGTTGCTGTCCATCCTCCTCCATAACAGCGCAGCGTCCCACTGTTTGCTGTTGCTGTCATATTCCATGAGTTGGGCTGCAGGCTGATGGATCTGGTTCAATATTGACAGATTTGCTACAGAAGAGGATGCTTCAAAGGATATTGTTTCAATTTGGGAGTCAAACATGCCACATTTAGAAAACCCTGCATACAGTTTGCCTGTACGCCATTTGACTCCACTGGATGTTATCCATATGGTATTACAGTGTTCCCTATCAGCTGTCACTCTTTTATTCCACAAATTTTTTCCACAGTTCAGTGGATGGGAGACTGGGACTGCCTGTAGGTGTATATATATACAAATACCCCCTGCACTGTGCATTGGGAAGTACAAGGGAGGACTCCCTCCCTGCCTGGTAGGGAGGCACATAGCTCCCTTCCTGTGTGAATTAACTATCTGGATCATCTTGCTCTGCAGTTGTCATTGGGAGATGGGGAGGTGTTAGGTGGGAATTTTTAATGCATTGTGTGATTTATTTTTTGTTTGGTGAAGTACACGAGAGAAGAAGTAGTAACTGAAATTCAGAATAGAAGTGATGACTTCATTTCACACCCACAATGGCAGAACTATGAAAATGTGTAACATTTGCCACTTCTTTAAGTGGTTGTCAGGTAATCAGACAGGTTTAATCGGTGTTTTAGATGAGAAATTGTCTTACAGTCCTTAAGCTTAGAAGAATAAGAGCATAAATTTTGGCTTGAGGGAGATTGACTTCACATTGATCTAAGCAGTTGTTTTCATGTGTACAACATGTTAACAGAAGTAGAAAATACAGTGGAGCCTTCCACATTCCAGTTTCTGGGAGACTGAAAGGTGACATCAGGATAGCTATTAAATGTATGCTCCATCCAGAAGAAAGGAAGAAAGAATCTTAGTAGAATAAAAATTGTGTTCCTGACCTAACATGAACTTCTGTGGTTTGTAAAGCAGTTAGATGAAAAGTTCCTTTTCCAAAATACATAAAAATCTGTTCATATAGATATGTCATTGTTTAATCATCACTACTATTTATTCCGAATTTAGGCATCTAAAAAGTGAAATAAGTCCATTTCTTAGCTACTTGAAAATTTTTTGTAGGAGTTATAAGGGGGAGGAGGTTTCTAAGGCAACCTACCAATAAATAAGTTTATTTCCAAAATAAGGAAAATTGAATTTCTAGAACAAGCTGTAATTTCTATTAAGACAAAGTTGAAAAACAGTGCCCTGAGGCTTAGGTGTAATACACTGCCTTTGTTACCTGTATTGTTTTCTTGGAATGCTATGTATGGGAATAAATTAAATTTAGAATTTTTTCCCTGAATTAGGTGAGTAAAAATATTCCTACAAGACCCTTTTAAAACACAGTAAAAATAGCCTATTGTTTATATCCATGATATCAGCTCAGGCTGTGTACTTAGTTTGCTTTCTTCTGAAAACAAAAAAGTAATCATAACCTGCTTTTGGGTTGTCATGATTTTTAGATGATGTGTGATTGTTTATAGCAAAATTTTTCTGGTAGTGAGAAGAAGGCTCGGGAATGTGAGATTGAGGTTTTGCATTGTCTCAGGAAGAGTGGAAAGTTTCCAGTAGTTCTATATTAATAAATATTTGGGATGTTGAATGTCACATCTTCATTTTGATGACATCCAAGTATCACATCAAGGTTTTGTATGGTCTAATGATTGCTATGAATTCTTAGACAAATGGTGTAAATTAATGCATGCAATGTAAAAAGTACCTGTAATTTAGGATACCTATAACTCATGAGACCTAAAGCATTATAACATTTACTCCTTAAATGCTGCAATTAAAATACTACATAAAAATATGTGGATTGTTTTATTTTATGCATATATTAATAGATGCAACTATTTGTATGCCTCCATCCCTAAGGAAGAGTTTGGGTGAAGCAGCTGTTCTGTTTGGTCATGATGTAGGTGGTTTTTTGCTTTCAGGCACAGTATGTTATTTCCTGGTTCTCTTCAGTATACTAAACATTTTCAGTAGATTTTGGTGACTTTGATCTGATAGAAGTCAACTGCATGTGCTTGCAAGTACAGTGCATCAGATTACCAGAGTGGTTTACCATGTCCCTGTTTTCTTCTGTCCCAGTTGGGGTTTCTTAAAGGACCTGCCTCATAACTTCCAAGAACTGAAAAGCCATTTTACAGAAGTCAGACCTTTAGGAAAGTCTCAGTTTGGCCAACTCAGAATGTAAGCTACTAAGGTCACAACTTACCCTTAAAAGCCTTATTTGTGTTTTCCTGACCTAAGATAACATTTTTAAATGTTTTAGGCCATCTTCCCTTATCAGCTGGAGCTAATCTGAATTCTCTGCCCTTTGAATTACCCTGGCTCTTCCCCGTGACAGGAATTGCCAACTGTGGCTGCCACCCCAAGGATACTGCAGCCCCAGAGCAGCTGGATATTGTCCTGTGATAGAGAGGAGGCAGGCATCGAGACACATTTGGAATATGCAGAATCCTCCTCTGTGTTTGGCAATGGGGGGGCCTTATGCAGATGGGCAGAAAAAATACTGAAGAACTTGGAGCAGACGAGAGAGGGGTTAAAGACAAGTGTGAGAAGTTGGATCGTGGTACTTGGCATCTTGAAATGAAGCAGGATTTTTCTGGAAGGCTTTAGTCACCTGGGAAGGAAGGATCGAGTAGCTGTGTGGGAGGCAATTTGCAGGCAAGTGTACTCCTCTGCAGTAGATCGGTACATTTTAATGAGGGAAGTATATTTGCTCCGTTTTATAGGATTTGCTTTGGACTAGAAGTCTGGAAGTCGTTTTAAATAGACTGCTTTGAGATATAATGGTCAGGTGGAAATATTTGAAGCATATGATATGGAAACCCTGTATTTACAACATATTTGTAGGGTCTCAAGAAGGTGAGCTGAAATGATTGCCTCTTTTTCAGAAGAGATTTTTGAGAGCAAATAAAGCTCATACAGAGGTTGTAAAAACAGGAGTGAACTTAAAAACAACTGTAGCTATGTAACTTTATTTATTTATTTGTTTCCTTATTTACTTCCTTATTTACATTTTCAACTGATCTCTCAGTGCCTCCCAGCTTGTAGAAAAGGATACCTTTACACTGACATCCTTCTCCTCATCCCTTCCCCTTCCTGTAGTCTCTGTGGGGCTGAATGGGACTGTTTTTCACATGTTCGTTCCCCTTAGAGGTGGCTTTCCAGGTGGGTGTGAATTCCAACCCCCGGATGGGGAGGAGTGGAAGGCAGCTGCATTGTGCTCAGACCCCACACCTGCAACAGTGAGTGCCTGTGGGAGGAAAGGCTGAGGTTGGACATTGCTCCCGTTTGAGGGCATGTAAAGCTGGCTCCTTCTGCCTCAGGATCAGACACTTACCCACAGCTTACTCTTTCCATTGAGAAGGCAATGCTTTGCTTTTGCCAAAGATGCTAGTGAGTGAGATGCATTCAGCTGATGCCCCAAGTATCAATCATGCATTAGTTTCATATTTGAGGAATTTTCCATGGTTTCTGGTATTTATCATTGTGACTTTTCTAGTTCTTTCTTGTCGTCATGTTCTGTGTTATGTGTGTCTGCTTTCTCCTTCTACTTACTTAGTTTGATATCTTGTCCTTTCTTGAGCTTGTTTTTGCTTTTTTTCTGCTATTGGAACACAGAGTTTATAACAGCTGTAGCATAATTTCAAAAGGTGGATCTGCAGTGTTTAAAACAATCATTACATAAGTCATTAAAATAACAAAGACTAAATAAACATCTCCTCACTAAGTGAAAAAATAAATTTTAAGGGCAGTAAAAGCATCTGCTAATCTCTAGTTTTGCCTCCTCTCTTCTTCCAAGATTTTCTGCAAAGGTTTTTCATGCCTGCTTTAATATCTTCTTTTCTCTAACATTTTGAAAACTTCTTAAAGAATGGATTTTTCTCTCTCTCTACATTATACACAATATAGTTGGTGGGGGAAAAGCATTTCTGGGGTCATTCAGGACCTCTGTAGCCAGGTTCAAAGTCTAACTAAATTTTCAGTAGTTGTTTGTTCTGAAAATCTTGTCTTGTAGTTTTGTTTTTCCCAGAAAATGTCACCAGCAGGTCAGAGGCATTTGCTGATGGGCAAAGTGTCACCTTTTGGGACACCTCACAGGGGTGGCATGCAAGGTTGGGAACCCCTACAGAGTGAAAGTGAGCTCACTGTGTTGCCAAGGTCTTTCACTGTGAGTTTTGTCTCTAGAGAGAAATTTTTAATCCTGAAAAGATATGGGGAGAGACTGGCAAGCAATTTCAGAAAGTTTTAGAATTCAGATGTTTATGCAAAATTTTGACAGGATCATGAAGTGAATAGTGGTATTACACCCATTTTACACAGAGCCAAATTGAACTGTGGAAAAGCAATTTGTTAGGTTTCACAAATTTGTGACTAACCAAAGGACTCTGGTGATTTATTAGCAGTGTTGAGGTGTTAAGAAAACAACTTCTGTGTTTGAGTTGACGTGTTGCTTTAACAATTTTGTTCAAGAGAGGAAAGAATCATAATAAAGGAAATACTAATTCGTCTAACCACCCTTCATTTGATTTTTAGAACAATGTAGCTGGGAAAACTCTGTTACAGTGTTACTTACCAGTAATGATACAACATAAAATGGACTCTCATTTTTAAAACAAGCTGGATCCTTGAGTCTCTAGAGCTGGAGCTGGAGAAACAAAGGAGCCAGCAGGCAGGGTTGGACCTACCTTTCTGTATGTGAGCATTTTGTACAACAGAGCTATGGCTTCACCAGCACCAAGGATGGCTTTGGTTCCTCTTTCAAATAAATCTGAATATACTTGCTGGCAGATATTTCTGGATTGGGTAGCCTGGGATAGCTGCTAGGAAAAACACGTTGTGCCAGGCAGCTGTTTGGAGGAAGTGGTGTTGAGCAAAGACTGAAAGTCTTGCAATCAAGTTATTATATTGCATGAGAAAATACCAAATAGCGGAAAGTTGTGTTTTTCAGGAAAAATTGCGCAATCTTTTTAAAGCTACAGGCTGGTTCTTTCTCTGGGAAGCTAATGTTTGTAAGATGAACAGCTCTTTGCATCATTTTTTATGCTTTTTCCATGACAGAAGCATAAATGTAGTTTAAAATGAAGTGAACATGCTTCTAGGTAACTTTTGTACTTAAAGTTTATATATGGACTGGCATGAATTTTGAAGACGGCGTTCATTATATATCTTGTGCTGGAAATTCTCAGCAGCTTTATGCTTTGTATATTTTATTGCTATTTTGCTAATAAATGCTTATAGCTTTTCTTCTGTAAGTGTATAATCTATCATTCTGCAAAATATAAAGGAAGAAGGTTGGGGGAAGGCGCAACGCGGATTGGAGATTGAAAAAATTGAGAAATGTTCTCTTACTTATTGCATTTCCGATTTTCAGGAATTCTTTGAACATGCAAAAAAGCTCTGGGATGATGAAGGTGTAAAGGCATGCTTCGAGAGGTCAAACGAATATCAACTGATCGACTGTGCACAGTAGTAAGTATTTCTTTTTATGAAATTTATAGCCAATCATGTGATTATCTGTAACAAGTTAGGAAATATATCAGTGAGATTCAGGAGTTTTGCAATGTAGGAATTAATGTTTTCATTCTCTGTATATGTGGAGCATGTATAGCAAAAGTAATTGATTATCACAGTTTCCTATTATTACACAACTAAATATTCTGCTTCAAATATTTCACACGTAATAAAGTATGAAAAATCAAATAACTTTAAGTATCTTTATTCCACTCAAAATTGACTTACATAAAATCATTTCAATTGAAACTATTAAGTTTGAAAAATGTTGAGTCAATCTAAGGAGAATGCTTTGTTTAAAATTCTGAGACCCAGACAGTGCTGAAATTGCTCTGTCTTTTCACATTCCATTAAAACTTCTGTGACATTTACATAAGCAGATGCATACCTGCATTACTAATATATTTCCTAGGTGGAAAAAAATTATAAGCAGTATTTAATTAAAGACAGTAGTACATTTGGTATTCTGTCCTTCATAGTGAAGCAGCATACATGTACATAACACAGTCAAAAATCTCTTAACTGGTTCAGTCTGGTCAGAAATGTTCTGAGAAGTGTAGTAGATTGTGAAGGTGCAAATCATAATGCATAGTACAGTGATGAAAACCTATTAATCAAAAAACAGTCTTTTAATGCTGCAAGTGCTTACAAACTCGGCTGTCCTCAGTAGTAACACAGGTCTGAATTAGACTTGCACCAAAAATACACATTTCATGGGAACTGCTATTACGAAAATATATACTCATACAGTTGCTATGTGATTTAGGGTTTTCAGAGAACATGCTCTAGTGTGTTAGGATTTGTCTAATTGGCAGTATGGTCAGTAGCAATGCCACAAGTCTGTTCTAGCACTCAGTGTTTTGCTTTTCTCTCCACTCTGCTCTTGGTGCTGAGCATGAGGCAGAGGAAAAGGTCCATGCCTCTGAAGGACTTGTCGCGCTTCTCCCACAGTGGGGAGTTTTGGTGTTGTGGGTCATAGTTTATTTTCCCTCTTTCCAGACCATTTTTGGGAAAAAATGATTCATCAGCACATGGAAGCGAGGGAAAATTAGATATGTGTATGAAGGAACTCATTTGACCTCAGTGCATTTACCAAAACTTGGGCATTTGCTCACCGTCCGGAGTAGCTAGAAATCAAAGCAGTGGTTGTACACAGAGAGACTTAGACAGCTGTCCTAGATTGTAATCAGTGGGTTTCCTCTCTGCCCTCACTCACCACCACCACCATAGATAGTACAGATCTGAATTGTGCTTGCTGAAAAGTGCAGACTGACTGTTTATCATATCTCTGCCCTTACTCAAATAAGACATCAGACCAAGAAAATAGAATAATGGCACATATTTAAAATAAGTGAATGTGAACCTTACTTCAGTGATCAGTAATGTATCTCACAATCCTGCTTTGAAAAATGGTACTGAAAGGGCCAGACAAATCCAGGAATACACTAAATTATAGTGGTAATGGTAATGTGTTTTCCCTTTAAAAAAAGTTATGTCTATCTACAGGCTTTGACAGGAAGAATGTTAGGTCTCATGTCCAAAACCAAAAGACAAATAAGGAAAAAGATTGGATCTAGAATTAAATCCACTGTCTTGGAACATAAAACCAAATCCTACTACTTCTTTCTGTAAAAGGTTAAAGGAAGTTTAATAGGGTTTTTTCTGTATCTCTTCCTTCCATATCTTCTAACTGGCTTGCTTTTTCTTTATTTTGAGATTATTTGTTATGGGAGTAACTACATTTGCATAATTCTTCACCTTCATGACCCTTTCTGAAGTATCATTTGATACTGAAATATTCCTTGAGTATATCTGTGCTTTTCATGTCATGAAGCAATAAAGATTCAGGTGTGATGGCCTGAAAATGTAACAGCTGAGTGACTTATCCTTGTTTACACACCTTCAGTCTTAGAGCAGAAACTTGAAACTCAGGAACAGCTGTGTCACTGATCTGATCAAACAGCCTTTTTCTCACAGGTATTGATTATTTAAAACACTGAAGTATAATCTTGACAGAAAGAAAGATGCTAAAAATATGCCGACTTTTATCTGCCCCTCCATAGTTCCTTGAAAATTAGGATTATACTAATACAGTCAATGAAAAAGAGTTTTAAAGGTTTCTGTGTCTTTGCTGCACATGTGTATTGAGGTATTGCACAACAACAGTAGTTGCTTTTCCCAGAAGAACATTACTCTGTTAGCACGGGATGGACGTTTGTCAGGGTGGTGGGGTCACATCCTCCTCATAACTGACAGCGTATGGGAAGAGGTTGGAAATACAGATCTGATACCCACACACTAATTCTTTCATGCACTTCAGAAGATACTGAGGGTGAGGGTGCTGTTGTCTGGCTCAGCAGAAGCTGGCATTTCTCTCAGAACCTGTCCATGTTCATCTTTAACTGGTGAAGGGGAAAAGGGAAGGAGTGTAATGCTGATACACATGCTTACTGTGGGATTTTGAAACATCTGCAGTGTTTCCATTACACTGGGTTTAGGAGAATGCATCCCACGCCATCAGCTAAATCCTAATCTTCTGCTTTGTGGTGAAGGAAGAACATTATCAGTAGGTCACCACTTACTTCTCAGCTTAAAAAAACACAAAGCAAAGCCTAAAAAATCCCAACGTGTGTTATAAATATCATTGGACTACAAGTTGGGTAGCTGACTTAAAAATACTGAAAAGCATTATTAGCAAATTATAATGTCAGCGGCCAAATTTGCTGACTGTTAAATGCGTTACAAATACAGTGTATTTTGGAATAGTTTAATTTGGCTGCAGTACAGAGCTTCTGTATTTTTAAAACTTAACCTAATTTTCTTTATTGCTGTGGGAGAAATATTTTGCTGGAATCAGAGGTAGTAGAAAGACACAGAGGCAAATGTTTTATTTACATTATGCCTGAAAGTTAATTTTCCTTGATCCTCAATGCCTTTTCAAATTTCCAGAGTACTGTTCTTTCACGGGGATGAGAATGAGGGCCTGCTTGTCCCATCATTTTAATGTTCTTACATGAGCCTTTATGTATCTGCACTTCTTTCATTGTTGAGGAATACATTTAGCGCACACACCATGTTGATGCACTATGTCATATTTGTAACAAATATGAATCTGTGACCAAGCCAGAGGTCAGCAAAGATCAGGGTTGTTCTTCATCATCAGCTACAAAGACATTTATGTAATTCTTGGAGGGGATATTACTGCATGGCCATCAAACATCTTCTTTCATTAATGACCTTCATATATTTCTTTGAGATTACTATCATAAAACTGACAGGTTATTGTTTTCCCTGTCTTCTGATTTAGTATTTCTTACAAGTTAAATTCCAAGTTTAATCTCAAAAACTAATACTTACTTTGAAAAGTTGATTTTATTTAGTAGTGTCCCGATTTGACTTAGCCACATTTCAGCAGATTTGTTCTGTTTATGATGATAAATCTCACATCTAACTTTAACTTATTTGAACTCTGTTCAAACTGTGATTTTTGTCTGGATTCACATAATTTAAATTCAGCAAATTCTAGGTCTATAAGGAATGTTCAGATTGTGATCTAGTGCAGTTTGGGCATTGAACGGTCTAGTATATAAACAATAGCCAGAAACATGTTAATTGAAATTTTCCTCTGATTCTAGGACAGTTTTCTAAAAGTTAGTTTCTTACGACAGGAATGCAACTCCATTTTTAACATTTCAGTTTCTTCATACTGGTTACTGAATACCCAAATTTTATTGTATCCATGGAAGGGAACCGCAAAGAAAAGTTCTATAAATGTAGAACAGATCAAAACAAATAAAGGTTCAGGTGTAATGGCCTTCATTTAAAAAATTACCCAGAAAAAAAAAAGCTGGTGAGTCAATTATGTGTCTTTAAAGACTTCATAAATTTAACTAAGTTAATTTTTGTGGCAATGAAGAGGTATAAAATTTCCTTTCAGTTCAGAACATCAGTCATCCTTGGAGGATATTGGGCACCCCCCGTCTGGTGACATTCTCCTGTTATTTCAATAAAGTGAGCATTGAACTAACTTAGTTTTGGTTACTCAGCTGTCAGTTGACTTGGTAAAATGATTTGCAGTGATCAGAAAAAAGGTGTGGGGATGCTTACAGTGCTCAGATATGTCATGGAAAGGAGGTGGTATTAGAGCACAAGAGCAGACAGGCAGAACTAGACACTTTGGAAAGGGGAGAAGCAAGACAGCAGCAGAACGTCCAATTCGCTTTTTATGCCACACAGTTTGCTCAAGGCATTGTTGTTGGGAAAAAAACCACCTCCTTTCAGGTTTATTAGAAGGTTTCAGAGTTGAATTTTTTCTCACTGTATTCCCATGGAAATAGCAGCATGTGTGTGCATGAGTGGCTGGAAGGGTTGTACTCAGCTCACTGAGTTCCTTGAAATAGAAAGCAGACCAAGGATTTAAGGGAACCCTGCCTTCAACCAGTACTTTGTTCCACTTTGTCTATCAGTCTTCTTTCCCTGATAAAATACACCACTTCTGGTATGCTTAAGTATGAAAGCCTAAATTGGTCTCTGTGCAAACATTTGGGCTAATAAAACTTGATTATGCAAGTTCTCTGGAAAGCAAACACAAGGGATGTGAGCTTAGCCAAAGAAAATCGATTTTATATTTGAGCTGATATAGATGGAAAAGACACACATGTTCTTTTTCTTTGCAGTTATTCTGTCCTGGAGAAGGGTTTCAGCCAATTTCTGAGATGTCTATCCTAGTATTAGGTGGAGTAATTGAAAAAAAAAATAAAAGCTCTTTGTGGTGTTGTCTACAGATTCAACTCTTAGTGTGAGAAAAAAGGTAATTGTTTCCTCAACAGCAGCACTTCTTCAAACCAAGCATATTTCTGACTTTGTGCTCTTCTAGGCATAAGGTTTAATTGATGGCATGCACAGAGTCATCACTAAATTGCCTCTTATAGTCTGAGGTCAGAAAAGCTGCCTTGGCATTCTCTGCTTCTTGTGTCTAGTGTGGCATTGCAGTCAGGTGTGTTGGTAAATTCTTTCTTCATAAGGGGTGGTGAAGTAAATGTGGATGGATTTATGATAAACTAAGCTAAAAGCTCCCATTATTGTTGCTGTTGTTATCTAGTGAACATTATTTTTTAAAGCAGCAATTCTTTTTACACTTGGTAACTGCTTATTGAACATAGAACAAATACTTCTTACTTAGAAAAATAAGGGAAAAGTATTAATTCTAAATGTTTAATTAACTAGATTTTTATGGTGACATAGGAAAACCATAACATTATTTTCTTCCATGTAAAGTTCTTTTCTGGTTCATATATAAACAACTCACTGTGATGATGAAGTTTCTTCATTTTTTCAAGATTTCTCATGCAGTATCACTTTCAAACCTTAAAAATTCATTGCTTAAGTTAGAAGCAAATTTTGTTTGGTTAATTCATGAACAAGTTTTCTCCATTTACCTGATCTAAACCATAACCCTTAACCAACCAGTAAATTGTTATTTAATGGCAGAAGAAAAAAGAGAGAGGTTATCTTTATAGAGTAATCACTTTAGCCTTACTGGCGAGTCTTCTAAACAGAGGTGGTTGCCAGATAGGACAGAAGTCATTCTCCAGTGTGTAACGCTTGCATTTTTCACTGTTTACTAACTAATAGACCACACTCTTGAGACGCAGAATTGTGGTTTCTTCAAATATGCACCGGGAATTCTATGAAATAACCTTTTCATGTGTTGCTGTGATTTGTTGTTGTTGTTCCTATTCCCGTTTTTGCCTTCACTTGTGGAACAAAAATCATTAGATTTTACCAATTCTATCTTAATTCTGGTAATCAAAACGTGACAATTATGTTATAGTTATATATGTTATATATATAGTACCATGTTTTAGTACTAGTAGTTAGAAGTACAAAAATATGGAATTAGAAGCAGCTGGAGAAACCTCCAAAATGCTTTTGTATTTTCAGTTTGGAGGACAAAGCAGTGTGAAAATACCATTCACAAATAGCCAGAATGGCATACACACATGTACCCCCTGTTCAAGCCACTTCAGTTCACAAATGCCTTCCGGATCTAGAGAAGACAAAAACACTTCTCAAATATAAAAATAAGATAGAAGATAGTTTTTATAAACACAGCACCTTCTCTGCCTTTTAAAATTAATGTGACAAATACTTTTTCTTACTAACTAATTACCACTGGAGAACCCTTTAGGCAGCCCTAGATGGGCAGCTCAAACATAAATTTAAACCATACATTTTCCCACATGCTTCTCTGTGTATAACTGGGTCTGTTTCCTGTGGTTTCAGAACAAGGAAAAAGGTTGAAAGGGGAAGGCAGAAAAACATAAAATATTCCTTAACCTCCATTTAAATAAAATCTAAAGACCAGAGTTATGACAGATGCATGAAAGTACACTTTGACTTTTTTTAAGATGTTTTATTAGACAGTGTTGGCTTCCTTTGAAAAAATACAGCAAAGCTGGCTTTATTCTGTTGAGGAAACAGTTCCTTCCTCCCCTAGTCATCAAATTCTTCAGTTTTTCCTGAACAACTGATGAATGTTTTTCTTGAATTTTTTCCTGACTGTTTGCACACACGAGGTAATAATGGGTGCAGGACATGTTAGTGTAACACAGCAACTCAGCCTAATTTGGAAATGTGATCCAATCAGCACATTGGAGGATTGCAAGTAGGTCCATCAGCTGAGCTTGTCTGCATTTAGTTTTCTCTATTTGTATCCTAATTTAACTTGGAGATACATTTTGCCATATCCTTTCTGCAGAGTTAAACTGCAGGCCTTTGCAATTGTGTTCGCAGTGCAACGTTTGTACTTGAGCTTTTAGAGCCTGAGCAAAAGACTGCTGAAGCACCAAGACACTCAGTGTCACCCTCAGCATATACACTCTTAAAGCATCAATATCCTTTATAACAATGAAAGAGCCTTCTGTTTCATTTATTAGTAAAAGAGAAAAGACTGTGTTTATTTTGCATCAGAGCAGTGGGGGACAGACATGAATTGGTACTGGTACAGGGCTGAATCAGTGAATTGGCACAGTGGGCCAGTGTGACTGGAGAAAATGACCAGACTGTGGGATACTGAGCAGCAGGAAGGGAAGGCTTCTGTGGAAGACTGGACTGCACTGAGCAACATTTTGCTTGAATTTTGCATATTGAAATCATATGTGGTCATATTAAAATATAGGAAATGAAAATAGCAAAGTTAATCAGCATACTTTGAAAGTTGCTGTGAAAGTTTATGTCATATCTAGAGTACAGATAACTGCCAATAAAGAGAACCTTAAAACCTGTGTATTCCTACTGGCAAGTGAAAGAAAGAGTACAGTGAACATGCTGATACAGCTTAACTCCAGAAATCCTGATTATGAATCATTGTTCAGCATCTCAAAATGTCTTCAAATGAAGTAAAACTGCCAATGTTAGTTATCTAGAATCTGCATGCAGAATTTATGAGTGGATTTCAGAAGGAAGTTGTGGGTCATTCTGTCAGTTGTAGTGTTATTTATATGCTGTTCTTGGTTTAGGACTCTTCCAGTGTATGCATGGGAGAAAGAGTAAACTATGACCAAAGCCAGCTTCATTATATTGCAGGGAACATCGAGAGTCACTTATATTTATTCCATTTCTCCATCATATGTGAATTGATACAGAATTCAATTCTGTCTGTTCATTTACAGTTCCTCGCTGAGTGAGTGAATCTCAGTGGCAGAGATTAGTTGGTTAAAGAATACATCACCTTATTAATAAGCTTGTCATTATGTAACACAAATGTATTTTAAGTTTTGTCTGTGGGGTTTTTTTACTATGCTCTATAGAAAAAGTGTGTTCCATATTCTGCTACTTTATACCTAACCTACTGTGAAATGCATGTCTACATAATAAATTTAACATAACAACTGTACAATAACTGTAAGTTGAATGCTTAAAAAAGAAAGAAGAGCACTGAAAATGTAATGGCATGTTATATGGGATACTGTCAAATTGTTTCCACTTGAGGTTTGAGTTTCCTTAAATGCCACATGCATTTTTTCACTAAGAGATGGTCAGTTTTTCTTTTTTTCAAGTAGTCAGTTTCACATGACAGGATAAAGAAAGGCCAAGAGTCATATTTCTTCCCTAAGAAACTGCTCACTGGCCACACTCTGCATACACAGGCTCCTCTGCACTAATATATGTACACAGCCTTGTTTATGTTAGGATCTACAAGAAGCCAGGGTCTGGGTGGTGGTGTTTTTCTAAATTAATGCTGCACTGACAGATTTGGAAAAAGAAATATGGTGGAATGCAGAAGTTAAGAAATAAGAAAATAAAATGCAGTTGATACTGTGTTTAAGAAGTCTAAAGACTAAGAAGTCTAAAGACTAAGCATCTATGCTTGAAAAATAAATTTTACACCTCAGACTAAACCAAAATAGAGTCATGGTATTTATCAGTTTGGTTGTAATCCGAATTTTGAGACAAATATGACTGGGAAACTAAGCAGTTCAAGGGTGTCTCTCTACTTCTCATAATTAAGTTAAAGCTAATTTTGTTCATTTTAGTACAAGACAACAGTGATGCTGCCAGAATTTTTAAAAGGTTTATTTGACTTTAGAGAAACCATTTCAGTTGTGTCTTTTGTAAAAGTATTCTTTCTGATTTAATTAGAAGTTGTTGTTACATTGTGGGGTTTTACACAAAGTTTAATTTGAGCCTAAATTAAGCAGTGGAAAAGAAAATAATTATAAGATATATCAGTAGACATCCTGTTTAATGGACATACCAAATAATAAAATTTCTGGAAGATCATTAATTCTAGAATTGATTTTAAAATTAGTTGTTCCTCCTTTTACTACTCCCCTGATAATTCCATTAATTGTAAACAAAAAAGAGAGATGAGTTTAAGGAGTTTTCACATATAAGTGCTAATGCAGGAAAAAGTGACTCTTGGAATCAGTTGTATGGATTTTCTGAGAACAACTTTCCAGTTTTGGTTTTCATTCATGAAAATGGCAGGGAGGTTGGGAGCTTTCTTTTTTGGGTTTTTTTTTTTCAGGTATTCATTTGTGTAAATTAATTGGACAGAATATCAAAACAACCCTTACGAACATTTTTTGACCAAAACCTCTTGCTACATTTCTTTATTGCCTGCATTTGCCTCCTTGCTGTTTTTTGTCTTTGTTTAAGAAGGATTCATTACCTTTCTTCTGGTTGTGAATGTGAGTTTAAGAAAATCTGCATTCTGGGCATTAGCATCTTGAAAGTCCAGTGGTACAGATTTTGGATAGTTATTCTTTATTAATTTTCCTTCCAACTACATTGTGAAGAAGCTTAATGGTCAGCATGGGTGTAATTTCTTGGCCTCCACCTATTTATTGGCCTAACTATGTCAGATGTGTAATTGCCAGCACTACTATAGCAATTTTTAAAAAACAGTTTGTTAAAGAGCAGTATTGCCTTGAGGGTTTATTCTGTTTAGGCAATGTAGAAGTAAGCTTGGAGGGTGTAAAGGAACTTCTTTGTCCAGTATGACTTCTATATTCATTCAGTTGGTTGTCCTATTTCCTTACATTGTCAGGATCTTAGAAAACCATTTTTTTCCAGCAAGTTTGCCATAAAACTTGCTTTTCACCACAAACATCCTGGGTTTGAAAAGCTCTTCTCTAAAGAGGCAGGTGCCAGGGAACAAACATTTTGCTACATTATACAGAACTGAAGTAATCATAGTAAACTACAGTTTATTACATCAGCATTGTTACTATTGTTCAAAAAAAAAGGGGTCAAATGTAGTCACCAGTTTTCCCAAGTTTCATTTTCTCTTAACTACATAGAAGTCTTTCTGTTTGTTTTTGGGAGTTTGGTGTTTTTGTTTCGTTTTGTTTTGCTTTAGCATGTGCTGTGCTCTGGTTAGTCACCCCTTTCCTCTGTGGTTTGTAGGCAGCTCATGTGAGTAAGGTTTGACGTCAAGGTGGGAGGTTCTCCCGAGGAGGTTGTGCAGCAGAGTGCACAACCAACACAGGCAAAATTTAGGGTTTTGACCTGACAGTGCTTCCAAAGTAGTAACCAGCAAACTATATTATGTAAAAATAAGGGTGAGACCTCTATTAAAGCTTACTTGTGGAATTTTTTAAATGATTTATAAATATACAATTCTGTACCTCTGTCAGGGAGATCATCGTAACATATAATATGCTGAAAGAATGATTAAATGATGATTAAAAATTATTTTAGGAATGCTCTTGCTAAGTTGTAAACAAGTTATACCTATTTGGAGGATGAAAAGAGAAGATTGTAGGTGGGTGAAGATAATAAACATGGGTTCACAAATAAAGCAAAAGTAATAAAACACCAAATATTTTTGGCAGGAGTGCAATCTGTCTCTTTAGTGCAGCAAATGTTAAATGTATGGGATTGCACAATGTTGAAGGGGCTTAGCCTATGTCCTGATGGAAATGAGCAGAATGGATATGAGGAGAGGAAAAAAACCACCACATAAGAGCTTGGAAACAACCAAAGAGAGACATTGCTAGTGAAATCTTCTATTTGCACACCATTTGAAGAGCACAGCACAGGTGAATGTTCAGAAACTTGAAAAATACAGAGTTGGATTCCGAGCAATTAGGTAGCCTGGCTGAAAGTCAGTTACAATAAACATGAGATAAATATGGATGCCGTGAAGTTGTCAGAAATTTATAGAAAACCAAAAGAACCGAAATACAGAAAAAAAAAGTCTTTAAAAGAGAAAAAGTTTGCAAAAAGTAATCTTCTATAGGCATTCTTTACAAAGTATAGGCATTCTTTACAAAGGAAGTAATTGAAGAGCAGTTGCAAAATATTTAATTCGTCCGAACCCTTCAGCCTGTGGGATGAGCTTAAAACAAATTCTTGCTTCACTAGCAAGGCAAGATTTCTTCATCTCATCTTCGTTGTTCTAGAAGATGGGTATTGTCTACACTAGTAGGCGAGGAGCACAACTACACTTTTTTCCAGAGGAAAAATCGGAAAGGCTTTCCAAGTGAAAAGTCCCAGTTTCATTCTGCCTCTATCAGGATTCATTGTAGTTGTCTAAATTTTTGTGTGGACTTCAGGGCACTGGGGAAGGTGCTTCTCTTTTAGCAAATGCTGCTGTCCTCTTTGCCTGAAAAGAAGTTCCCTACAAAAGTGTGAAGAACAGTGCTCTGTGAGCACAACACTCAGTAATTCTCTGTACCTCCATAGAAATCCATGAAAACTTGTGCAAAAGATCATGGATTCTTCAGGGGACTTACTGACTTTCTCCAGCCCTTGAAAAGTTCAGAATGATTGATGTTTTATCAATTTTCTCTCTTAAAATGGAATCACATGTGATAACGTATCTTGCTATCACACTCTTTTGTAGAGATTTCAGCATAAAAGCTGCTTATTTTCTGGAGCTTTTTCCACCTTACAGATGTGTGACTGCAACACTGGCGGAAAGTCTTCCAAGCAGAATCCAGCATGTTTGGATTTTATTTGCATTGCCTTTTTCCTCTGTTTCAGTGCACAGACCTGTGACTTAATTTTGCTCTTGATCTAAATTTGGTGACTGACATATTTCCCTTTTTGCTCTCCACTTACTAATAACATCAGATCTGTTGCTTTGCTTTACCCTGCTTTGTTTGTTCATTGTTTTATTCTTGTCAGATTGACCATTTGCTATGATTTGGGCCTCTGGCCTCTTGAGATAGAAGGTAATGTGTCATTTTTGTCAGTCACAGTGAGGTGTCTTGGATATCTACTTGAGTGTGTAAGGTTGGTTTATCTATCTGCTTTTCCCAATCCTCCTTTGATGTCTTTTTAATCATTTCATCCTTTTCTATTTTATGTATCAATGTAATCAGACAAAGCATACAAGCAGGAGAAAAGGGGGAGAAATGGGTATTTCTTTCAGAACAGATGTTTTCATCTTTTTAGTAAATTCATTTTTCCTTCATGATTCTTAAGTGAAAAGAGTCCATCAGAAACTCCTTTTGAAGTACGCTGGAAATTCCAGGTGTTGTGCATAAATATTAAAACTATTAACAAATCAAAGATTACACTTTAAATGCATTTCTGCTTTTAAGTAGTTTATAAATAGGTAGTTAACATACCTATTTCTCAGATGATGACAGAAATAAAGTAACAAGTAGAACCTAGCTTCAGGATACAAACTTCCTAGAACCATAATCCTTTAAAATATTTGTTTCTGTGAAGTCCTCTTTGTCTTTAAGAAGCTACCTTTTCAACAAAGCAGCATTTCTTCTCCAGTTGTATGGCCTTAAATTCTAAAGTGCCTAGTTGGATGAAGCATTTGTGTTCGTTTCTGAGGAATGTGGGGACTCTTCACTTATTTCCCCCTTGCTAAAAGATTAAATAATCAAATCCTAGTTGTTTCTCAAAATGAAAATAGAAGAGGGCATTGAAATTAATCTTCTCTTTGTTGTGCACTGGAGACAGTAAGGAGTGCGAAGGAGAGGAAATATATGGAATTGTATTAAGTTTCATCATACTTAGGAAAAGCAATAAAAATGCTTCCCACCAACAGTGGAAGGTTTTGAGTGGCATGGGCTGTGCCAGGGGACTGCGCAGCACAACTGGGGCAACTGGCTGTGCCAAGAGAGGCTTCCCTTTATTTGCAGCTGTTTCATTGTCTTTTTTGTGCCATGTTGGGGTCCCAGTTCGGCTTTTGCATTTCTTCCCAGGAGCTGCTCACATGTTTAAACTCAAGACCTTTCTCAACTGTATCTCATCTGAGTTAAATGGAATACAGTTGCGGGTATCAATTCAGATCTGTGACTCACTCATCTGCATGCCTTGGTTGGTGCTCTGAGCTAGAAGTGACTTACCAGATGCAGTTTTCTGCAGCAAAAATTTTTCTGTATCTGTAGTTGTGTGAGCAATAGTGCACATGTTACACATGTGCAGGTAATACAGTATTTCTCCCCAGAGTCATGACTTCCAGATCTGCTACCAACTTGAGAAGGTAAGGGCACTTTGGAAACAAACTTCCTCCCCTCCTTCTTCCCCCTCCACCAAATGTGGCTCTGCCTCTTCATTCCTCATCTTGTCTTCCAGTCCCCTCTATCACTTCCCCTACACCATTCTCTCCCCAAGGCACAGCTAATAAATATTCCATGGATTACTGGGGGGGGGATGCCTTTCAGAAGAGTGTGCTGAGATGTGGTATATAGAGCCAAATCTGCAGCTTCACACTGTAGTCAGATCATACCTGAGACATTCTGCAGACTCGGAAACAAGGTATGATGGTCCAGTATTGTGTATATTCCTAGAATATCACAAACAGCAGTGTTTTGCCATTTTAAAAACAAAAATCCTTTCAGGTCACTGCATGACTTTCTGGTTCTTGTGCAAGATGAAATTAGGAGTAAATTGGCTTTCGTTTCTTGGAATGACTGTGCCCATGTTGCATTGTGTTCTGTTCACAGAGCTCAAGGTTGATTTTTGTTCTGCCAGTGTAAGTTATTTGAATATGGTAAGATAAAATTATAAGAAAACTGTTTTTTCACTGATCTCATTTGTTGGTTTTATGGCAGACTTATTCCTAAGCCCAGGTAGTGAAAGTATACAGATGTGGGGATCTTTTGGCTCTTCTGTTTGTAATATTCTGCTCTATGTAAAGAATGGGACTAAATTGAAAGCATTTGTCCTCTTTTGGCTGTTTGGATTTCTTTTATGCCCTGCTTGCTGTCCTTTGCAAATTATGACATGTTGCTTTCTATTTTTCTTCTTGGTAGTCTGAGATACAGTTAGATGCCTTTCTAAGGATGAATCTGAAACTCTGTGTGTGATACAATGCACAGTGATGTGAATGGCCTGTTGTCAGCACTGGTTAAAGAAGCTGTGACAAATCAGCAGTGGAGATGAAGGGGGAGGAATCGGTTTACAGCTAGGAAAACTACAATGGCAGTTGTATTGGGCAGTGTTCTCTTGGTGTGTTTTTTATTGCCCAAATGTCAGTGTTTCTCAATAGCTTGCTCACAGGAAAAGGAGTCAAGGGAATTCTCAATGTCCAAATCACAGAACATGTGCTATTGTTTGAATTCTCCAATTTGTGAGCTGCTCACAGCAGGCTGTAATCATGTATCATGCTGATTTGTGGTATCTGTTATGCATTACTTCAGTTTCTTATGACTTTTGTCTTCCTTATTTACACAGGGGAAGCAAAAGGGCAAACTAGATCAGGAAGAAGAGCTTTGGAATGTAGCTTTAATCGAGAATGCATTACCTGGTTTGGCCTTGGGTACCATATACATGTCTTTCAGCTCAGCTATCTGTGAAAATAAAAAGGGTAGTGCCTTTCTTAAGACCTTGTAAAAGCTGTTACTGTGTTTGATATTAAAGGTTACTGTGGAGGAGTCATATGCTTTTTCAGTACAGTGTAGTCATAGATATCAGGTTGTCTTTCCAATTGCTGTGAAATAATTGCTAGTGCCACTCTTTGCTGAAGACATCATTATTCTGTCTAGAAAATATCAGTACAGCTTTAGTACTTCCTGCTGTTTGGTGTGGTACAGATACAGGTCTGGTCCTTCTCAATTCTCATTGTACAGCACATCAAATGAACTCTGCTCCATTTCACTACAGCTTTAGATGAGAGCAAATTAAAAGTTTGTAAAAGCTGGGATGTGAATCCTAATAGTCAGATTTAGTGAAAGTAAAATGAATGCGGCCAAAATCTTTTAGTTCCACTTTATAATTCAAATATTTTTAAATTTTGCTTAATATTGCAGATGTTTTCAAGTTGTTAGAAAAATATTCACATTAGAATTAAGGACACAAGTAAAGCAGCATAACCATTTTATCTAATCTGTGATGCAGAGATTGTTGCAAGTTCCTCTAAAGAGCAGAGGAAAATCTAGAAAGTGATTGGGGAACATTTTTCCCTAACCAGCTCAACTCTGGGTCCACACTGGTAAAATACACCATGTTGGAAAAGGATTAGTTCATAGTTTTGTCTTTAATGTGCATAAGGACCAGTGTGTAAAATGTGACCAATTCAAACGTCATTAAGAACTATTTTCCCTGTCTATAATAACAGTTAAACTGTGTTCATTAGTCAGTGTGTTTTTACTGTGTGCCAAATGTAGACAAAGCCTGAGTTTTTCATTGGGAAATGCAGACACCAAAGAGCTTTTAAATGTGGTAAGTCTATGACCAACATTAATGCTTGTAGAACTGTCGGGAACAATGTAGATATTTATGTAGATATTTTCCAGTAATGACTTTGAGGGTTATTTGCTTTAGTCTCTGTAAAACAAACATAATACAGCCATCCAAATGTCAGATGCTCCTCTTAATAGAAAGAGTATTTTACATGGAGGATGCTTGAGGGGAGCCAAGCTAAATGATAAGAAAGAGCCTACATGTGTTTAACTCACCAAAGAATATTGTCCTCAAAAGGTTGTGTGGTAGTTAGTTCAGGCTGCATTTCAGAAGCATCAGAGAAGGCAGCATACCAGCATATCCATTTTATCAGTTAGAAGAGTTCATGCAGGAGCTGTTTGGATTTCCAGTGATCCATCAGCCTAGGGAGGAAGTGACCATTCAGGGTTCTGAATTGTTAGCTGCAATAATCTGTCTCTAAAATGGGGAACTCAATGTAATCTGTGTCTGTTGCATTTAGAATAGATACAGGAAGGCATCTCTTTTACTAAGTACAGTGCAGGTAGGCAGTGTTTGAATGAAGTGTCCTTCTGTAGGATTGACTGCTAAGATTATTTCCTGTTGATTAAACTATATTACAGTTTCATCTGCCACCTGGCCATTTTAGGCATGTGAAGCAATAGAGGTGGGTGGACTGTGCCTTACAGGAAGGCTTGGCCTCTTCTGAGGTTTTATTGGAAGAGGAGCCTGAGAAGAGTCACACCCTTAATCAACATGGCTGCATTGATACAAGGATTGTTCCTGAGAGGGTTTTCCAGAAAGGCTTTAGGGGAACATACTCAGTAATCTCCTCCATCCACAGGCTGTGGTGGGGATGACTTTTAGCATTTTTAGCAGGAAAGCAGCCCCACTGCAATCCCTCTTCATGCAGACAGTGCAGCCACTCTTTGCTGTTTGTCCCATCTACTGCAGACAGTGCAGCAAAATCTTGCAGTTAAAGAAGAATTGCAAAAAGTAAAGAGACTTTTCAGAAGAATTGAAAAGCCTACCATTAAAGCTCAAATTATTTTCTTTGTTTTGTAGTTCATAAATATCCTTTTCTAAGCTGGCTCGGTCTTCTTTACTTTTTTTTAATTAGGTCTATTGCTTGATCTGATCGACCTTTAAAAAAATCTCTCTTGAGTGGCTGTGATTTTTATAGGGGAACCCACCCTGGTATGAGAGCACAAACAGTGTAGGCATTCACTTTCATATATAATACTTCATTGTCTTAAAATAAATATTTTCTTCTAGTTGCTTTGCTTGGTAGTTGAAAGCTGTTAGAAAAAGATCTACATATTTTATTTGTGATCCAATAGAACTGGGAAGGAAAGCAATTAATAGTGATAACAACTCTTAATGTAAACTTGTTTTCCAGTGGTGAGGCTTAAACTGTTTTCTTTGTCATGCAATGAGTAGTCCCAACATAAATCATGTTTGTATTTAAGGTTCGCATTTAAGCAGTTCCCAGAGTTGTCACTGGATTTTCAACCAAAGTTGCTATTTTTAATGTGGATTTTCCAGCTGATATTAGGAGGTTCTGCCTGTGCAGATCTGTGCATGTGTAGCGGCTAGTCCTCCTAAAAGAACGTATTACTGGAAATTGAAAAAAAATTGAGAATAATTTCTGAGGACTGAAAGGTATAGCACAAATGGCAACATAGTTGAATTGCACGCTAGTTCTTTATGGGAAGTGCTGATTGCACGTTGAAGAGTTGCACCACCAAACATTTGTAATTCACAAATATGCCACGTTTTATTTTTAATCTCACAGTATGATACACTGTGCATGCTGTATTGTCTTTCTTTTGTTTTACTGGTTGCAGTGTGTGAACTTGGGAGGGGACAGAAAGAAAAGTCCTCAGGCCTGCCTGGTGCATCTGCTGCAACAGCCAATTTCTCAACCATGTTGTGGCTGCTGCCAGACTTTCTAGTTCTGATGAGTGGTCCCTGTTCCTCTGGAACTGGACCCTAACACTTAGTCCCAAAGTTACAGTAAAAAATTACATTCTCTCAGTTGAGAAAAGTTAAAATCCTTCAAAAGGTCCCATGCATAGATAAATTTTGTCTCTGTTTCTTCCCATGCTTGGGCCTGAGATAAACCAAGGCATACAATTGGTCAGTAAAGTCTTTCTCTGGCCCCAGAGGATAGAGGTCATTAAACATGTCTCTGTATCCCTTTGCTTCATCAACCCCAATTCTGCAGCAGATGACCAGATGGCCACAGGACATGTTTTGTAGCTACAAGATAAATCTCATGGCAAGCAATTTCCTTCCATCAGTTGCATCAGACACATGCATAAAAATTTAGATTTATTAACCAATTAAAAAAAAAAATCCCTGAAAACTGTGTTCATGAAAAACACTGTCTTATGTGCCAGATGGGAGAATGTGCTTCTCCTTTTTTAGTGTAGGGCAGCCAAAAATGGTTTGTGGCTCTAAAAAGTTGTAACATTTGAGAAAGTACAAATCCAATCGTATTGAATATAAAAGATCAGGATTGTCTTTTTCTTCTGGACTTCATAAGAAATGTGTAGTGTTTGGACAATGCTTCCTGTCTGACCTGAGGTGGTGATGGTGAGAAGTAACAGGCACCCCTCCAGGGAGTTACGAAAAATACTGGCATGTGCTGTTTAAACCACTTAGAAATATTATGAGGCAAGACAATGACTAGGATTAGAGAAATGTGGAAGTTTGTAGAACTGGTGGCAGTGGTTGACCGCTTACATCCACCAGCAGATCTTGTTTGCAGGGGAAGTTGGAAGAAAGCTGACTATTACTACGACTTTGTTTGCACTAGAGGAAGAGGGCCCAACAGAAGGGAGCTTCAGATAGCAGTAGGGGGCATTTTGATGTATATTTTTAGTACAGCTAAGATAACATTTCTAGAAGTGTAGCTTATGTTTAAACTCTCATTTGGGGTTCTTGGTTTGTTTCACTTTGTTAGGGGGTTTTTATCAGCACTTTCCATGCATTTTTTCTTTCCTTTCCCTGGCTTTTCTAGCTGCTGTTCTGGAGCAGCATGCTTTTGTTTAAAGGTACTGTAAACTTTTTTTAAAATTGTTTTTAATTGACTAGAAACATAATAAATTTGATCACTGCTTATCAGTGTGAGGCTGGGTCACTTTTATTTTCATGGCCTTTGTTTTCACAGCCTCGTGCTTTTCTTTTCATTCATCAGTAAAACAAGAGATGCAATGGACATCGCTTTAAGTGTTTCTCACCTGACCAGGAGTGGTGTACATTAGAGATTGTGCGTCTGAGGTTTTTCCTGGGATCTTCCATAACACCGCACCTGTATTTTGTACTGTGGGACATTTAGATAGTGTCTTCCACCCTAACTATTCCCTGGAATTAAACTGACAAAGCCAAGAAGTACCATTTAGTTTCTAGCATGTTTTTAAAGGTGCATGTAAAAGATGTGACCTGTCTTGTGTCGCTGTGGCTAGGCCAGAAAATGGTCTTGAAATGCTTCCTGTGTTGCCAATCATTTTACTCCTTAGGAGCAGGAGAGGGAAAAGGAAATAAGAAGTGTATTCTGGCTATATGTAAAATGTTGGCATGTTTATCCTGCACATGGTGTTGAAAACTACATTGTCCTAAAAGGACTGAAAATGCCTTAAGAGTTTGGTATTTATGGCCATTTTCTTGCCTTTTGTCACAGTCACAGCATATGAGCTAGAAGTCCAAGTGAGTAGTCAGCTGAATATACACATGGCTAGGTTATCTCATTTCTAGCTGTCTGCTTTGTTTATCAAGCACTCAAGTAACATTCAGAATTATATTAAGGCAGGGCCAAGCTTTGTATTCACATGCTGTTATCCTGGTGCTGATAGGGGAGATGAACAGAGCAGGCTGTGAGATGGTTAAAGGGATGGCTGCCCCTGCTCTCTCTTCTCTCCTAAACTTAAGACCTCAGATCTACATCCCATCTCTCATTTGCTTTCTAGCAATTGCAGTGCAAGGCAGTGGGACTTAATGCTTCACACTTCCATCAGCAGCACAGAGGCTCGGAGCTGAGGCTGCAAAGGCAACAAGTGCCAGACGGTAAACATTGATTTGAATGCTATCAAACTGACTTGGCGTTGGAGATAGACCAGGGATTTTCAATACATGTTCATAATTAAGAATGTAAACAGAATTTCATGTTTATATGCCCCATATTTAAAAAAGAAAAAAAAAATAGAGTCTTTTAAGGCTCCGGTTTGAACTCCTCAGAAATAAAAGAATTCAGTGGTTAGGGTGAAAGGAAAATGACACTCCTGCAAGCATTAAATCATACCATTTCCTTGCTTTCTTCCTCTCGCTCTCCATCACACACAGTTGAACACAAAAAGCTCTGCTGCAGAGCCGCTGTTTTTCATTCTTCTCGTAGACTATACCCTTTTTCTGAACACATATGCATGTAAGGGGTTTTGTTTGTCCTTCCTCCCCCCGCCACAGCAGGATGTTAAAAAAAGGGTTTGCCCCAAAAGATTGACTGAAGTTAATAATTGCCTGTTCAATTAAAGACCTTTTAATGGTAACACAGCACAGTATGTTTTGCATAAATAGGTTGATATAGACTCACTGTGACTATTACTTAGTCATGTAACTCATAAGCAGCTAACTGTAGCCAGCCTAAACTGGTTTCAGGATTCTGTTGAAATTTTTTGGTCAATAACTCATAACCTCCCTTGAGACTTATGAAAATTCCTTTTTAGCTGTGGTAGTTGCTAAGTAATGTCCCTACTTGGATAACAGTTTAGATACCAATCCTTAAATTGATAGCTTGCATACAGACTGCTAAATTTATGCAGGGAGCCTTTCTGGACAAAGCCAGATAGTTCATTTGCTGGTTTTTACTAGAGAAAGCCTTGAAATCTCTTTCTGCTTAAGCTGCTGATAGCCATCTGAATTTTCCTTAGCTTAAAGTTTGCATCTAAAATAAAATCTGAATCCAAATTTCCTTACAGCCTTCATTACTCACTCTAAAAACTTTTAAAACAGGCCTTCCTTTTCAGTTTTGGAAGTTTTAGTTATTACTTCAGTGCTTCAAATTTAAACCATTAAAAAAACAGTGTATTAATACAGATACCAGACTTCTGCCATCCCTGTTTCTAATTTGGTTTTCCCTTGAAACTAACTCCAGCTCAGCTGGTGACACTCCTAGACATGGTGCTATGAATGAACATGTGAAAAATTTCGCTCAAGAACATTAAAACCCATTCTTTTGTAGGATGAGATGTAACCACTTGCTTGAACTTTGATTTTGAGTTTTAACATAAGCTTGGATGCTTTTCAGAGGAAGATTTATGTCAGATTTATGTTGATGCAAAATGTTTCGCACAGAGTCAAGTTCTGTGGCAAAGTTTGTAAAATCAGCATTTCTTTAAGGGCATACTTACATGATGACTTTCATGGCACAATGAAATAGTTCGTATAGAACATGTGAAAGCTGTTAGAGCAAATAGGAGGTTTGTAATTTTACTGTGATTTCTAAACTAATTAAGAAAATCCTTACCACACTTTCCCCAAACAAGTGTGGGAACTAGTAGCCCAAACTAGTAGCCCTTTATACATATCTGTTCTAAGTTCTAGGCATTTTTACATAGCATAGTCCAGCTGTGACATTTTCAGTTCATTAAAGCACCTTAAAAATAAATTAAGCATATGAAGCATTTTCATCTTTCCCCTTAAGCACCATTAACTGCAGGTTCCGATTTTCAGTTTTCAGTGATGCATTTCAGGAGGCCGAGCGAGATGAGCAGCACAAGCTGCAGCATCGTACGTCGCTCACCCACTAACAGGGGCCTTTTTTCTGTGAGTTTCCATAAATTAGATGTGGAGCCAAAGCAAGCGGAAGCTATTTTTAGTGCAGCAGCAGCAGCAGCAGCACTGCAGAACAGAAGCTGGCGGAGTGTCACGTGTGTCAGGCTGAATCAAAGGGAGTATCCCAGCAATGTGCTGTAAACAAAACAAGGGCGCTGTCAAAAAACAAGCTTCAGGTACTGAAAGAGCCCAAATCAAAGCCTCACACGAGAGGCTAATGCACCAGCCCTGTTTCTTAGGAGATTTTCCTATTTTGCAAACATGGGAGCCTAATAAGAATCCCGTGTTTCCTGGTATCCCATTGTCTCAGTCGATGCAGTCTTTACCATTAGGCATTTTGTTTAGAAATTTTCTCTTTTATGTAGTAATTTTCTCTCTATCTTTTATCCAGAGTGCAGTCGTTGTCTGAAGATACATGAGCGTAGCAAAAGCCAGATGCAGCTCTCTGCAGAGCCACTGCACAGGGGATGTCCTTGCTGTGAAAGCACTGCTTTACAGCATGGGAGATGCTGTTTTTCAGGAAGTAGAAGAGCAGTATCAGTAAATACTTCCGTCTTACGCATGAATTGGATTGACATATTCTTCTATGAGGCTTTCCATTCATAATTAGTATTCTTATTTTGTGGGATTTTTGCGTGAAATGCATCTCTCCTCAGAAATTATACATTAACCTGAGTAAATACTCAGTGAGCCTTTCAAAGATTAACTTTTTCTTAGTTTACTTTGGTTTCCATGTGTCTGCATGCTATCAAAGGTACAAATAGGTTTTAACTCAGTAGTTTCAAGAGTGTCTGTCTGTTACTTAGAATCACTTGCCAAGGCCATGCTGTGAAAGCTTATAGTCAGTCTGTAGCATCAGCCTATTATTGCTCAGGCAGTTAATGCACAACCTTTATAGAGGTTAAAAAAGGTGTTGAAAATTTTCAACTGATAGTTAAAAAAAAAAAAAAACCAAGGCAGCCTCCCTTCATCCTGAAAACCATCTGTTCAGGTGATGCATCTTTTGTTGGTCCTGCAGGTGGCTATATTTAAAGGAACTACAGGGCTTGAATTTGTTGGGGTTTCTCTTTCAGGAGCCTGGGAAATGGGAGAGTGATTGTTGCTCTTACAGTAAATGCAAATAGCTGTGAAAAAAAACTTACGGAAAAGGATGTCAGCCTAAGTGGAATTATATGTTTTTCCTACAATAGCAACCTATGCAAAAAAGAGTTAGATGAGATTAATACACAATAGGCACATCAAGACAAATGCAAATATCAACGCCAGTTGTGTCACTAACGGTGCAAAAGAACTCTTCAGAGCAGTGAGTCCCTCTTGTTACTTCCCTGCTGCTCCTGACTGGGTTTTCCCTCTGGGCTGGGGGAAGAGTCACTCAAGCTGACATCTGGGTTTGGAAGGAACAGTCATGCAGGCTCCTAGGCACATCAGACATGGCAGGAGTCCTGTATAGGTGCTGCAAATCTTCCTGGAGTTGTGAGCTTAATAGACTGATGTCAAGGAGGAGCTGTAGCCCCATCTGACCCACTGGCTGTACTTTTTTGCTTACTTTTTGGTTTAGGCAAGTTGCAGCCAGGAAAAAAAATTGCCATAGAATGTAATGTTGAGAGTAGGAAAGGCTAAAAAACAAAGAGTAGAAACAGTAAATTGTTAAAGAATGTTTCATGCACCCTAAATTCATTCAGTAATGATAAAGTTGTGAACTTAGAGCCAAGTGTTTGTAAACTGTTCATTCAGATGTTAGTATTTCTTTTTTTTAAGGAAAGTGTTTTGACTTTGGGGGCCGGAATTGCTATATGTTCAACATTCTCTTATACAAAGATAGTAAAAATATTTTATATGATTTATAGAAATCACTTTTTATAGAAAAAGAAAACAACTTTTCTGTTGGTAATGTTTTTGAATGCCCATAGCCAAACCAAGGGAACATCCAGCTGAATTCAGAATCCACAGTTGCTGCAAGAGTTAGGAATCCAGGTGTCCCATGCTGCCTTACTGTAAGCTACAATAAGAAGATATGGCCATGAATATCTCAGAATAAACCCCTGAACTTGCTTCTTGCCAGTTCCCTTGCACAGGTTCACTGCCTCCTTATTCCAGTACCCATCTCTTCCTCTTTAAAAAACAAGCAACAACACATTCTCATGCCTGGTTTTGCTAGAATGGCTTCTACCGTTGTAACTTCAAAGCACAAATAAGCTGAAAACATTTTGATTTGAAGTAACTATAAATCACAGGAAAGTAGTTGGTTGTCAGCTAGAATTTTTGTGGTGTGTTCAGGCCTCAGAAAAACAGACTTTGGAGAGCAGGAGCTAATTGTGATTTGGCCGATGCTAGCGAACAACGTTGTGCTTTCTGTAACAAATAACTTGCTGTTTATTCCCAGCAGAACTGCCACACCGAAACAGAAGTCACTAATCACCTACGTGTTTGTGGCCAAGCTAAGTAGCCTTTGCAGGGCTGACACTGCTTACGGAGGGCTGGGAGTTGTATGTACTGCAACCACCGCATTTCCTGTCCCAGCCCTGGGAGGAAACCAAGGCAGGCAGCAAGGGTGGGGAATCTCCTGCTCACTCGATGCCATGCTGGCCTTTCAGACACACACCTCAGTGTTATCAGTAGTAAGCAAAATAAATAAATCGGTGTGCCTGCGAGGCATCGTGAAGCCAAGCCGTACGTCACATCCAGCTCACAAATTATAGCTTCTACAGCTCAGCTCGCCACTAAAACAGCCATAAAACAGATTTTACTGAATGAAGCATAGAGCAGAGATGGCACACTTAGGAAGTAATTGCACTGAACTCTTAGTGATGCAAAAAAAATTGCAAGTTCGAGTAATAGTTGCTGTGAATCTGCTAGCTACGGGGGAACTTAGAACAGATGCTCCTTTACTTGGATACTAGGATACAATCTTTCAGTGGGTCAGTTATGACATGTATGTAAACAAAAAATCTATTAAAAGCCAGCATATTAACATACGGCAATATAATTGTAAAGGAAGAAGATTTCTTGAAAATTATGCTGGGTTAACATATGACTGCTTAAATTAACTTTGGCAGATAGAACTGCTTTAATTGGGTAGTGAATTAAATACAACTAGATCAAAGCTGGCATTATATATAGTTGCAAAACCTTTGCAAGGACATAATATTTGTAAACAGCTTGTAATAGCTGTAATTTTCTTGTTCCACAGTCTCTGGTGAAGAAGCTGCAATACATGAGTCTTAATTTTCCACTGATTTATGTATTTCAGAAGTTTTTTTCCAGATTTCTTATCTTGCCAGCTCCTTTTCAGGAGCATTGAATCTTTTGCCACAGACTACAGGTGCAACTGCTGCCCGTCTGGACACACCCAGCCTGCCATTAACCTAACCAGTCTGGGCACCTGCGCAGAAAAAAGAAGCTTAAATACAGCCAGGTTTCTAAAATACAAGGCTCGAGTGCTAAAGCCTTGACATAGCAGATATACTGCTATCCATAATTGAGCTAGCTCATTTAAATTTCAGTAGATGTCTGCAGTGATTCTCTGTATGCCTGTGGATCACCATGAAGATAATGTCTGAGATATAATTTTCTCAAGTACCTAGTTATGTACCTATCCTGTGGGTGTCTTCCTTTATTTTTCCTGTAATGTGAGTTTCATAAGCTCTAGTTCAGAATTTCCTCTTCCCTTATCAAAATGGTCTTTTCTTTGATAGTTATCTCTTTTTCTTTCTTCATTTCCACATCTTGCACCATTACTCTCAACTCTCATAATTTGAAATAATGAACTGGATTTTAATAATCATGTTTCTTAACACATTGGGAAAACCCCTCTTACTTGTTCAGCAAATGTGATGTATTTAGGAGCCTCCACACCCCTTGCTGAGCTTCAAAGGTAAATTGCAAAGTGTGCTTGATTTCCTTCTAGGAAAGAAGGTCAGGTTGCTGCATGAATTCCACTGGGATTAGAATAAGCTCAAAGCTGCATGTTTACTTAGAATCATAGAATCACCAAGGTTGAAAGAGATGTTTAATATCACCAAGTCCAACTGTGAACCCAGCACTACTGCTGTAAACCCTAAACCACATCACCCAGGCCTGGATGCAGACACCTCTTAAACACCTCCAGGGATGGTGACTCTACCACCTCCCTGGGCAACCTATTTCAATGCTTGACCACGCTAAGAAATTACTTAATACCTCCGGTATCTGAAACATGGGTAGACACCTGTTTCATAAGATAGACACAGTGCAAAAAAGAAGTCTGCCCCTATGAGATTAAACATCAAAAAAACTTTGTTATAAATACCCATCAGAAGGCAGAAGTATCCTTATTTTGTGTAAAATAATTGAGTGAAGCATACAGCTGTTTTTCTGCTGTTGTGGATTGTCTTTTGTTTATTTGAGTCTCTGTGCATTTTCTCAGATATATGTAGTTATTTCAGTAACTTTAAGTATTATCAGCTGGCTTGCTTTTAATTGTTACATTCATCATTATACACCACATACAGGAAGAATTACCTACTGCATAAACACCATGCAAAAATGGAGCTGAGGAGGTGATATTTTCTGAATTGTCATCAGTGGTACAAACTACAGCTCATCTGTATCCTATTCCAAAACAAAGCCTTTACTGTCAGCAAAACATCATGCAAAGTATCCCATCCCACAGCGTTGTCATGCTTGCGTCATACAGTGAAACTGCTCTTGCTGGCAAAGAACTTCATCCTTGGGGTTAGTTTTGCCCCCTGATCTTCACCCACTAATCACAGATGAATTAAAGTTGGACTTTATATCAAGCAGCTGCCTATTGCTGATGGATTTAATGACTTTAGTGAAAAATGTACCTATGCTGTAGTTATTTACAGTGGTGATTGTCTGAGTGCTGCGTTGGCACTGATGAACAGTGCTATGTGGTAATGCTTGGCACTGCCAGTTCATTTCCCTCCTCTCAGAGGTGCTTTTCATGCTCACTTTCTACTTGTTGCTAGACTGGGATTCAGTCCTTTTTGCCACAAATCCAGTAAGTAGAATTTTACGTCACAAAGCAAGACAGGTGGGGAAAAACCCCAGAACTCTCTCCTCAATGTGCATCCAGCAGATAGTGCTTCCCTCATCTGGTACTTGGCAGGAGGGGTTTTTTCAGATCCCTGGATCCAACTGAATATCCTTCTCAGTGGTCTCAGCTTAAGGTCTCTGAAGAGGATCTTGAATAAATTGTATCCTGAAACACACACCTTTCCCAGTTGATTTTTCCAAGATGACAAAAGGCTGTTGAGCTACAAGATTAAGACTCTGTAAGCAAGCAGAGGAATCCTGGTCTTTAAGAGAGAAAGAGTGATATGCTCAAGCAACTTTTCTTTGGATAATGAGTGCAGATTGCAAGGTGGAAATAGCATATTTTGATTCTAACAAGTTATATAGCAGTGACAGAGAATAGTACTTGAGCTAGTGGTGAGGGCTGAGGGCCTTTTTTGAAAGGATTGTGAGAGAAGGCATGAACTTAGAACAATAGCGTTTTAGAATAAGACTGTATAATGTAACTTTGAACTATTTATAACATGCACAGAGATAGTGCAGGTACTTGTGTTTAGTGTAATTATGCTTATGCAATCAGCTTTTTTAGGAAGATAACCATTTGACTAGTTTATTTTTGGAAATGTACTCCAGGGTGCTAAGATGTGTATCTATATATCTGTCTTTATATAATTTTCAGCTTTGGTTCTAAATCTGTTTTCTATATCTGTCAGGAAATATCCTTCTACCTATAAACTGTATGAGGCTGATTAATGACTGATGACAGACAAATCTACAAATACCAAGCTTTTGGCATCATAAGTGAAAATGCCTTGCTCTGTAAGAGGGGGAAGGGGAGAAATTAATTTCCTGTTTAATTTCTACAAGGAAAAGAAAAAAAAAAAAAACACAGCCTGACCAAATGGAATTTCTTTTGTACTATAAATATGCAAACCTTTCCTTCTTTCATGGCTTCAGTTTTGATACATTTCTGTCTAAATTGCTCATTCCATGATTTCCTTCATCCAGCTGTGTTCAGGGATGTTCCTTCAGATACTCAGTAGATGATGTAAATAACAGAACAAAGCTCTTCAACACTGATAAAAATGTATATCAGTATATATCTGTGAAACTCTAAACTTGCTGTTTGGCTAGCTGGGGCAGTCCTGATCACTTGCATGTGTGTTGGGGGGATACTCAGAATAAAAGACTTCTTGTCTCGATTTGGTGCTCATCTAGGTAAATGGGTTTAGTAACAATTACAGGGAATATGCACTGCCTAAAAATTATTGGTTGTGGGTTTATGGGAAATGCTTTTTTTTTCCCTCAAAACACTGCATCTGTATTTCATGTCATGTCATAATTCACTTTCTCACTTGGGTGTAGTTTGGCACTATTATTTTTATTTATTACTATTAAAACGTTGCATTCTCATTACATCTTTCATTCCATTCTTTGCTTTAACAATTGTAGATCATGTTTAATGTTATAACATTGGTCATTTTAGTAGAAATCATGATGCCACAGTGCACTGGCTCCTTTGTAAAACTCTTACTACAAATCCCTTATGGTACCGAATTGTATTTTCAGTGTTATGCGTGGGCATGGCTTTGACTGTTGGTGTCTATATGGTATCTATACTAAATTTTAATTGTAGCCAGCTTATTACCGGATTTCTGGTGATAATCATTATAGTTGTGTTTGAAGCAGTAAATACAAAAAAAAATCTCCTTGGGTCACCAATGCTGTTCTCTTGTATTCTACTCCCAGCACCTCTCTCTTCTGTCACGTTTAAAGATAAAGACCATAGTCATTCAGATTCTCAAAGCAAACAAATTTTATCTTAAAAACACTGTATAAAAGGATAGAGGTGGGGTAGATGAGTCAAGTGCTGAGCTTCTATAGCTTAATTCACTTTTCCAGTCTTTTTTTGTTCTTCTGCTTTAATTAAGCAGAGCACGGGTGTTGCACGATGTTGTACTCCTTGCCAGAACAGAAAACATTTTAAGGTGAACTCCTGAAGAAAATCAATTACACTGGAAAACAAATTCTGCATGCATAGTTAACAAAACCTCCGTAGCACTTGTGAGGCTGTTCTTCTCAAAAGGCAAGTTGGTGTTAATGATGGTAAATTATGGCCTAAGCATAGTACTAGTTTTCCTAGCTCTCTCAACAAATCAATGTGCAGGTCTTGCTTTATAAAGCAGTGCCCTCAGCTTGCAGACCAGCCCCTGTTATGGTGTGGCAAATGATACTGCCCATGGCAGTCACCAGTGAGACAGCAGGCACTTCCTAAAAAGTGACCTAGGCTGGGTCTTTGTTCCAGTGTCCTCATAGGATCATCCATGTTATAATGAGGAGAAGTATTTAAAATACAACATGCCACCACTAGGACATAAAGCTGGGGCCTGGCTTGGCTTGTTCCTGGTGGCTGGATTGAGGTTGCAGAGGAGCCTGTTGGTGCTGGCATTGGAATGTGCACTGATGTTTCCCTTGGATCACGTGTGGGCAAAGCCACTGTTGGGTAGGGTGGTTTTACTGGTTTTATTGTATTTATTATATCCTGTGTTAAGCACTGGGAGATAAGAGAGAGGGGTAACAATCTGTATCTAAAGCTGGATTTTGGAAAAATTACAGGTTACTCTTAATAGCAAGATAATTACACTTTTGGAGAATGACATAGTTATGATCAGTCCCCAGAATAAAAAGCCACCTCTGTACTTTCTGAGTACAGAGACATGCTGTGTGGTGTCACGTGGTGTTGGGCAGTACAGTTTGGAGTGTGGGGTTTGGAGTTGGGCTGCAGTGAGCAAAGAGTGGGGTCTTCATTTGTTTTCAGGGAAAAACCTTCATTCAGGCTCCAGATATCCAAAATTTTGCTCATTTTACTGATTTTTTAAGCATGTGAGCTGTCCCACTGAATTCCAAGGTCTTGTTGCATTCAGTAGGATTACTCACGTCCTTAAACCTATGCTTGTAAGTGAGTCCTGGTAGAATCAGAGTTTTTCTTGCACTGAACTTCTTAGTCCTTCTGTATATCTGAAGTGCTTAATCATTCTGACATAAAAAAGTGGAGGGAAGCTCAAAACTGCCATGTAGTCAATATCTTGCCATTTGTTCATGTTTATTTTATCTACATTTGTTCAATAGTTATTAAAATCCCCTCTTATAGCTTCTATGAGAAAACAACTCACCTTGAAGATGGTGTCAGTTTCGAGGAAAGGGTCAGCAGTTTTTCAGTGCACTTTCAGCATGCTCCAGATTAATTTTGGTCATCATTTCTTTCCTACTGGCATGGGCTCAGTCTGCATAATGCCCATGTCTTGTCTAGAGGGGCAGAGATGGCCCAGGACATCCACGAAGGGTGGTGGTGGGGCGTGTCATACAATTTCTCAGTGCTGAGATGGGAAGAAACACAAGCACAAGGCATTAAAAAAGGCTGGAAACATCCCCATTTTCTCACTTCTCTGATTTGGCTTTTGTCCACACAATGTTTTGCCACCAAATCTGCTCAGAAGTGCGTTGCAGTGCTTGAGCTGAATTTAGGTCAGAGCAGCTCCAAATCCAATACGCAAGTAATAAATGAAGATGTATGTCCTAAAGATGTGTGGTTGTTTACTTACACTTCTTGATTTGGTTGTTGTTTTGGTTTTGGTTTTTCTTTTTTTGGGGGGTTTTTCAAGGTATTAGAAATACTTTTTAAAATACTGAAATTAAAAAACCATAGATGAAAACAGTTCCTTTAAATATGAGTGTTATTATTTTTCACTTCTTGAGTGAGTTGCACTGAGACCTTCTCAAAAAAACATCTCACAAACCGGATGAAGTGTCAGTGTCTGCTGAGGTAACAAATGGCTTTTGTTTTCAAAATATCACACTTACATTGTAAACCTGTACTTTTTGAATTTACTTAAAACTTTTGTCAATGCACCCACAAAGAAAAGTTACTGTTTTTCTGAAGGAAGTGTAAACTTTGGATGCTTTGACATCTAACGTGTGATACCCTGTTGCAGAACAGACATTTGTTAAGGGCAGGAGATCAGTATTTATAGTGCTGGTGTTAGGACTGGATTATGCGTAATCTAATTAAGGAGGTTACTAACAATTTGAAGGGATTATAAGATTAGCAATTATCTGTGTGCTTATTTGATTAAAATAACTGCTTGTAGATTTGGCTGCTTTACCTGTGCTCTGGTATTTGGGATCAGAAATCCCGTTTGTTTGGAAATAGAAAAACCAAACAACAAAACTTAGTGGTTTGATTCTGTTTCTCTGATGATTTCAATACAATGTCTAGTCTCTAATTAATTTTCACTGAATTGCAGTACACCTTATTATTGAAAGCTCTTTTGAAGAAAGGTTTTTTTAAGGGGAGGGAAGACCGTTTTTTAAAATAATATACCACTAATTTAAAAATTCAATTTTTAAGTACTGGGCAAAGACAATAATTCAATAGGATATTCCTTTGCACAGGGCTGACTGAAGCTTTGTCAGTAACTTCGCAGTTTAGGTCTGGTATCACTTAATGAAGCTTCCCAGATTTCTTGTTTGAAAAATGTCCAACTCTGTGTGATTGAGAGTTTCATCTCATTGCGGAGCTGAGATCCCAGAGGCTAAAGTATCAGAGAATAAAGGTCCTTCTTTTTCACACCCACCCTACACCATCCTTCTGCCTCCACCTCCTGAGGGCATCCACCTCTCCTGAGCAATAGCCTGAAGAGCTTTTATATTAGAAATTTGGTTGAATTCAGACTTCCTGTGAAAGAAGGTCAGATCCTTAGATGCCATCACGAAAGTTGTTCTCACCCTGAGGACAGGTGCTGGGCATGCTCCTTCTCAGAGCATATCCCAGCATCTGAGCAGCAATGTCATGCATACAGTTTGATGGGGGAAAAGAGAACCTTTTAGGGAATTTTTTGTTCTAGGCATCCTCGTGTTTCAAGTGAGAAAGAAGAAGCAAAAGGATAAAAAGGCATCTACTTTTCTCCCTGAAAATACAAAACTTGCACCTGCCCTCATAGCCTGACCACAGGATGACCTGCCTATATATTGCCAGCTATAAATCATTACATAAACACGAGTGATGGTTCCATATTTAGAGAACAAATGATTCCTGGTTTTCATTTCCACAGGTTACATTTAAGCTGGGAATGGTATTTTTAGTCTTCTCTTTAAAGAAAAGAAAAAGAGAAAATGACAACATCTTGAGATTTTAACTGACAAGTAGCTTTGGGTTTCTGACATTTATGCCCTATTTGTATATTCCTTTTCAGCCTTCTCCAGCTGCTATTGCATAAATCTTCCATGTTTTTTCCACTAACTGTATGGGTGAAGAAAAATTGGGAAGTTCAACTTCCTTCTCGGTGCCTATTGTTAGTTTTAGAAGTACTCCAGGATTTGAAGTCAGCCTCAGTGGATTTTTTTTTTTTTTTTTTGTAACTTAGCTTTTATCAAGTTTCTGCCCTCTCTTGCATATGCAAATGTGCTATGGCTCCTAGGAAGTGGCAGTGTGACTTTTCAGCTGTAAAGGCCAAAGTTGTTCTCACAGTGGCACCATCATACCCTCAGGGGAGGTGATGTTGGCCATGATCCTGCAAGGAGCTGCAGCTGCCAGGCTTGCAGGTGGCTCCCTGCAGGTCCTCAGGCTGGATCAGCCACGCTGCTGTATTGCAGCACCAGCCCAGCGTGTCCAGTGCTGCTCAGCTCCCTCCTTCTCGAGCTCTCCCACCTCGGGCTGTAGATGGTGTGTGAGCACTGGCAGCCAACGTCTTGGCATGGAGGCCATGCAGGGAGCAGAGAGGATTGCCTGTGATGCTAAATGCTCTCTTAGCCACAAGCCAAGACCCTGTTGCTCCAGCTTTTCGTAAACCAGACCCACAAAATTACAACCACCTGTTGGGAACAGGGTAGAGAGATTAAAAACAGAAGCATAACTTAATCTTTAAAGTAACTGGAAGCAGGACATAATCAGGTTGTTGCGTAATTATTTTCCTCATTCCTCAAAGTCAACTCATTGTATGTTGTTTTAATAGTACAAATGCACTGTGCACTGAAAAAGTCAAGGAAAATTGATGAGAATGTAAAGAAACATACACGGAGTGCACCATTAGGACTGATTTTCACAAAGTGCTCTATTAATAGTAAACAGTGTTAACCTGACTTCCTCTCAAATGTACAGGTAGCAAGGTTGTAGGGCTGGTTTTTAACACTGAGTTTTATAGCTCTTGTTTAAATAGCTTATAGCTGTTAAAAGGAATTAGGCCAATTATTAGCAAGTTGGACATAGTCACTGCATTCTTCTCCTTCCATTTTTGTAGTAACAATTCATCTTCTTGCTTTAGCTCCATGCCTTCCTCCAGCTACCCGAGGTAATCACTCAGCCGAGCCGTAGGTGGTGTGACCAATTGCTTGAATACATTCAGTGGTTAAATATATCCTGTTCTAAAATGGGCAGGATAATGGTGATTTAATGAAAACGTCTCAGCAGCAGCATTTGCAAAGATACAGGAATTTTCTTATGACTCTAATGGTTATGTGTAGCATTTGTATCTGTACTGTTAGACCTCTGCTTGATATTCTTACTTTCACTTGGTAATTTCTAAGGCAGATGATCATAAGCAGATATTTACCTGATACTGTTTTTCATTAACAGTTCTAGAGTGTGTTGTGCATGGGAATAAGGATAACCTGTCTCTAGACTACAGTTAGGGAAGCCCTAATAAATTCTGGTGCCTGGCATAACCAAGGTTGGGAAGAGCAAGCTTTGATTCCTGCCCACTGAAAGTGAACAGTTGCCATGTCTCTTTGGATTGCTAAAGGGAAGGCAACAGGTCTGTCTCTGAATGATGGGTGAAGTGGTTCTGTTTGGTGTTTGGGGGTTGAATGCTCAGGAACCACTGGAAGAATGTCAGTCCTCATCATCCTTCTGACCTTTTACTCCTGAGCCATTAATTTTTGCCCTGTTGTGCAAGTTTTCTTGCCTTGAACATTGACAGGGTAATATCCTATTTCAGTAACTCTGAGAATAAGCTGGTGAACCACACAGCAGCCTGGCACATTAAAGGATTACTCATAGAGTTTGTGTCCAGCATGACCCTTACCTTTTGTGAAGCATGTCCTTCACACAAGGTAAAGGTATGAGCGTGCACTGTTAAAGCTGGGACAAGGATTAAGGCGTGCAGAAGAGAAATGATCTGTCACTGCACTTCATAAGCTGCAGTAAGGAAAAAGAAATTGTACCAGGTATTCTGCAAGGTCGGCATTAAGAGTTTCTTTTTTCCCATTGTGCAGGAAGCTGGTCACCTTCCTGATTTCCCTTAGAAAAATCTTTCTGTTTTCTTAGTTTGCACTGATGGCACACTTTAGGTTTTACACGCAATCCCAGACAGCTGCTTCTCTGGTTTGATGGTTGTTAGGAGCCCTCATATTCCTTGTATGGCTGTTACCTGTAGGAGCTCCAGATCATGCCTATGTCTTGGAGCCTCCAAGACATTCTCATGAGAGCTAATCCTGTGATCCAAATGTTAAGCCTTGAAACTACTGCCATTCTCCTGTTTAACCCCAGCACTCACTTGGACTTCAGCCATGTCAATTCTCTGGGTCGTGTCAACGCCTGACAAACACATGATAGGTGAAAGCAAACAGATACACTCTCATTTTGCTCAGGATTCTAACAGACCGTTTCTTTCATTTACATGTCAGCAAAAATGCACAGGTCTGAAAACAGTAATAAACAGGCGTATGTGCTTTTCCTGGCCAGGAGCGTTTGCCACCTTAAATAATTCACTGTTCTTCATCTGGGTTTTCAAGAGAGTATTAGCATCCTCCTTTTGGAATCATCTGGCTTGATCTTAGGCCTGAGAACTTTTGGCAGCAAGCTCTCTTGTACTGAGTTTGGACTGATGCCACAGGTAAACACAAACTTCTCGTGACTTCCTTTTCAGTCTGTGTTTTGTTACCTTTGCTTCTCCTGTTTGGCGATTTTCTGCTTTCTCTTCTATAGAAAACTCCAGTCAAACTGGTTTTTCCTTTCTGGCAGTCTCCATAACAGATTTATTATTCCAAACCACTTCCACCAGAGTAAGTTATCTCCAATTTCCAACAACCAGTGCTGTTTCTAACCTGGATATGGCATTCTTCAGGGCTCCCAGTACTTGGTGAATTTGTGTAAACTAGGAAGATATCCACAGTGCAACTATTTTTGAAAACAAAACCATGAACCAGAATGTTTAAGTTTGCATTGAAATATTTTTTCCATTATGACAGCAAGATAAGCTTGTAAGCAAGAGGGGAAGTTTTATTTGCAACCTCCAGTGAAAATACATTTTGTTAACTTTTGACATCCCCTGGCAATGCTACGGTATGTCTCTGGTGCTTGTAAACCTGATGCATTTTATAGCTTTGGGTATTATCAAGGCTTTTCCCCACAGCTCAGTTTCCTGAACATAAAAGTCCAAGTTCTTTGTGAAAAACGTACCAGAAGAGATGGAGGTGAGGTCTTCTGTGCACCTCAGTTAGCGGGACATAAACCTAAGGGTTTGATCTATCATTCTGTCAAAAGGCACATTCTGCAGGTTGTGATGGGACAGCTGCATTCTGCCCATGTGTCTTATCTGATGTTTCAGGTATTCTCAGCCTCCCTTCCAGCACCAGTCTGTGTAGCTGCTGGAAGATGTTAAACAGTTGTTTCATTCAGACCGTGGATAAAGAGATCCTAATCTGCCATACATCAGCTCACAAAGCACTCAGGATCCAGATCTCTCTGGATACCACAATATGAGCTTTCTGTTTTCAGGTTATTATCTTTGGGTCCTCTGTTCAAAATTGCATCAATAATTGCAGAATGTGCTCTGTGTAGCCTTTACATTGCAGAACTCGAATATGTGTGTGTACAAACACTCCATGAGTGTGTCAATGTGCACATAATGATTGTCTGCCTAAGATTATCCACTCACAAGGCAGAAGAAGGTACACTGAATTCAGTGGATTCAAGCTGGTGTAAATGTGGTCAGAAGGAGGATCTGCATGTGCCAGTCTAAGCTTCAGATTTTATCAGTGCTTCATTTTTAATCTGTGTATTGCAGCAGCTCCACCATGTACACCCCTGGGAATAAAATGTCTGAACACACACGGTAGAAAAATAATGTCCCTTTTAAAATGAGTAAATAAATTACCTTTCTTCTTTTTTCTCTTTTTGCCTGTCTTCTTTCCTCTTCTCTGAGATCCCATGTGGCAGAAGTTGCAGATGATGAGCCTCATTTCTGCTGGAGCCTGTTAACCTTTCTGTGTGAATGACAGTTTTCCAGATTTAAGTCTTAGTCAGTGTTTATGTTAAGAAGAGGGTTAATGATGATCCCCATAGGCCTCTCGCTCAGAAAGCAAAAACATCTGCTAAGCCAAAAAGTGGTTAGTTTGCTAAATTTAGATGGAAGAAATGCATTTCCCAAAATTCACACTGCTTCTTAACAAATTTAGGGAACCAGTGGGGGCAAGCAGTTATGGAAGTCATACTGTTTATTCATTTTTTAGTTTAGTTCATGTATTTTCAGTTAAAAGGGAGGTTGCTCTTATTAAACAGAAAGGGGTATTACTCATATATCTGAAATGTTTAATGCAATTGAACTCTTTGTGCGTTTGTTTAGGTTAATAGCTGGACACATGCCAAAGCCTGTGAAGCTTAGGGATGTTCTGCAGTACATACTTAGCAGTGGAGAAAGTGAGGTTAAAATGGATGTCTGCTAGGAAACTCCCTTAACCAAGCCCATGGACCAGGAAAACCATGGATTTTGGCCATCCTTCTTTCTCATTGCCAGATGTGCCCCTGCTTGCCACCAGCAGTCTAGCTCCTTGCAGGAGGAGAGAGTCACCTCTCATATACCATGATGAATGGTATAAGAGCCCTTGGTTGCAGCCATCATCTGTCTTTGCTTTTAATGTCTTGGCCAAAGTTGTCATCAGTAAATGGGGTTTAAGCTGGAGTTTCCCTGCTTTGTGCAATCACTAGGAATCGTGCAATGCGTTAGGGAGCACTGATTGCTGGTACCAGTGAAGCATCATCACGAGCACTGCTGTCATGAGATTTCACAGCTGGCAGGAGCCATGGCTGGGGTGACAAAACAAGATGGGTCGAGCTGCTCGTGCAGCAAAGCTTGAGTGTCCAGGAGAGATCACCATGGGTGGCTGAGACCCTTCCCAGTCTTATTGCCCCTCTGCCTCTGGAGCAAGCTCAGTGGCTGGTGCTGCTCTGGGGAAACACGTGGCTTTGCCAAAGGTTGGACAATTGTATGGCTTGTCCGTGGTCCCCAGCAGGCTGGCGGTGACCCACGTCCAGCCGCTGCGTCCCCCCTGGCCGGAGCAGAGGGCTGGGCAGATGCTTTGAACCACAGATCC
This sequence comes from Lichenostomus cassidix, assembly GCF_008360975.1. Lineage (NCBI taxonomy): Eukaryota > Metazoa > Chordata > Aves > Passeriformes > Meliphagidae > Lichenostomus > Lichenostomus cassidix. Next base: position 99,348,295 of record NC_139482.1, on the reverse strand, counting down.
TTAAGCTGCCCTGGGCGGATAAGGAACTGGCGGTTTCCAGGCATGACTGTACTTTGCTCTCCCTGTTTAACCTTTTCATCTCCTGACCCAGCAGGCTCTCCTGGCTGGCGAGCTGGAAGTTGCACATGGATGAAGGTGCATTTCTGCGGATAAATCGCACCGGGTTTTGGTCATCCCCACGCAGCCCTTTGCTAGCCCAGGGCAGCGCAGCATGAAGTCTGGCTGGGAGGCTGGCAGGCCGTGGGGAAGTACGGGAGTGAAAACTGAACAAAGGGATAAGCAAGGGAAATTCAGGAAACCTTTACTAAATTCGCGTTTTACCTGTGTTTGAGCAAAAACCTCCGGGCGAGACGCAGCAGAGCCTCCCTCCGCCTGCGGGAAAGGGGCGGGAAGGGAAGGGAAGCGAGGGGCGGCAGCGGAGCCGGGCACGGAGCGCCCCCTCCCGGCTGTCACCCGTGTCACCGCCCGTGTCACCGCCCGTGTCACCGCCCGTGTCACCGCCCGTGTCACCGCCCGTGTCACCGCCCGTGTCACCGCCCGTGTCACCGCGGCTGGAGGGGTGCTGCTGAAACACAGAGTTCGTACAGCCGGGAGCACACAGGGCAGGTGCCAGAGCGGTGTGACAAGCGCAGCGCCCATTCGAGGCTTCCCAGCCTTTCTGGAGGCGGCGCTCTGTTCCAGCAGCATCTTTAGTACTCGTGTGTGTGTTTGTTTGGGGTGTTTCCTCCCGTAACAGCTTATGCGGCAACTGGTGCTTCAGAAGTGGGGCACGGCATCCGTGAGCCAGGGTGGATGCCGGAAAGGTCTGGTTCTCCCTTTCCCTGTGCCCCGCTGTGCCCTCGCAGCCGTGCTGGCTCCTGGTGGGACGTGACTGCAGAGTGGGGTGGGGAGAGGGAAGGGAAGGACTCCTCTATCACATGGAAGCTGTATTTAAAATATAGTGATGATTTAAGTTTGGCAGGAAAATCCTTAGCCGCTAAATTTTGCCAAGCCTTCTGAGGGATTTCTGCTGATATTTTCAGCAAATGACTTGGGAAAATGAATCCTTTAGGGGTTAGAATGTTACTGGAGGCTGTTTTCATTATGTCTTTCTCAGTTACCCAGAAATATATTGGAACAGAGTGAGTTTGCTTGAAGCCCAGCCTTGGAAACTAAGGTATTCTCAAAAACAGAAATCCACAGTTTCCTGTTTCAAATGTTGCAGGAAGAATTAACAGGATTATAATGCCTTAGCTGATTAAAAAAGGAAGTATCTACATATATAAGATGGGGGGAAAATAGTTCAATATTGATGTTGACCCTGAGAAATGCAGCAGAAACTAAAAAAAAAAAAAAAAAATCATTTCACCTCCCTAGAAACCTGGGGTACGTGTTTTTCTTGTAAAATGTCTGCCTTACCTGTGGCTTCATATCCAAGGAGAGTGGAATTAAAAATCCTAGTCCTGGATGATTACATATATGTGTTTGTTTGAGCCTGACTGAAGAGTTTGCAAAGCTCTTAATGGTTCATCCAAATTGTAAAGGTTTGTTGACCCCAACATCTTACTTGAAGATAATTTTGAGATTCTTCACTCTGAGAGCTTAAAACCTTAAAGATTTGCCGTGATACTTTTTTCTTTTAAAGAGACATGCATTTTAATGTGGGTTTGATTTATTGTTTTCCACGGCATTTTTTTGATACAAGGCCATGGAAGTGTTAGGGTGAGAGCATTAAAAAGGGTTGAAGTAGATAAGGATTTATTAAAATGCCTAGTTTGTTGTATTGATCTGTAATTTAGCACTTCATATTTCCAATTCTTTGGATGTCAAAGTACACTGACAAATATAGCATGGGTTTTCTGTCTTATCATATTATTCTCAAGACACGATTTTTCTTTTAATTGTCATCTTGTTTGTGGAGTCAAAATATCTATACAGAGCCATGTAGTGATTTATTCAGTGAGAAAAGGATTTTCATGTACGATTGCCTCCTCTTTATTTGTGCATTTATGAATCCTTTTTTCAGAAATTCTTATATAGCTGCCACTGCTGCTTAAATTGCCATGGTTTTTAAAGAGAATAATGCTTATTGATAGTTCCCACATGCACTGGCAGGCACATCTAAAACCTGTACTTTTGTGTTCACAGCTTGCATAATATAAAATTTAGAGATTGCTTGTCAAACTAAGTGTCAGCTGAGTTTCCTAGGAAACTCACTGAAGATATTTATAAAACTACAGATCAGCTTAATAATAGATATAATAATGTCAGTAGCTCCTGATTTTTTTTAACTTTATCAGTCCATTTTACTTTGCTTTAATTTGTTGCTAAACCAAGCCACTGCATTTCCAAACTGAGCAGTGGAGACCTTCCTTCCAATACCTTGCCTAATTAATTTCTTAAGAAAAAAGGTGGTTTCTGCTGTTCCATGTAAGGAAATGTAAAACACTCTACTGTAAAATTAAGAACCTAAATGTTGTTGAATATCTGACTGAATCCTTTGTATAAAACCACAATTGCAAAATAGAAATACTAAAATTGTATCATGTTATTGTTTTATTCACTGTTGAATTGAATGTGTGAGTTCAAAGTTCATTGCACATGCATGCAAAACAGTCACTGCAGAATTAACATAAATCTTGAGTATGGGTTTCTATAGCAGCTACATAAATAGAAGGCCTGTCTGTATTGTAAAAAGGCATAATTCTGTGAAAATAATTACATCCCTAAACTGAAAAAACCAGGATCTAAAAAGAGAGTAAGTGATGCTTGGTGTCCATTTTTATTCATTCTTGTGGTATTATGTTTTCCTCACGCTGATTCTTTGAGTTGAGACATTAGCATTGCCACAGTTGAGAGATCTTTTTGTAATTCAAGCTCTTTAAATTGAACTTTCAGTCATGTAAATTCAAAATTTGCTGATCTGTAAATATATATATATATGTATAAAATAACCTATATTTTGTCAGAACATAATTATTCAAGGCAATTAGGATTAGGTGAAGTTAATGTTCTCTGGAAAGCAGTTTAGAAAAGTAATTTGTTTTGCCATTTTAATACAGTAATGAGAGTGAAGTTACTGTGTTTAGAAATGAGGCAGTACTGACTCTTCATCTTGTCTGGCATCCGTTACTTTTACCTAGTAAGTACATTTACCTGTCAGAACTATTTTTTGGTGCTAGTTAGCCAGGTAAGGAGTTCATATGAAGGATATTGAAGAATTTATTTTCTTTTGAAAAGGTAAGAGTGTAACTGTCTGTGTTTCGCTGTCTTAGAAATCCTAGTGCACAGTTAATGATGGATGTAGTTGCAAACGAAATCTTAGGAAGCCTGTCTATCACACACTGAAAAGGTTCGTTTTTCTGCAAAGCTACAAAATTTATCCTAATCCTAATAGTAGTTGCCTGTAGATTTACTGGATGCTAGTGATATCATTCCAGCTTGTTACAGCAAGGTGACAGGTAAAACCTTGTAAATCATTGCATTTATTTTAATACAGACTACATGCAGACAGCAACCTTACAAACATAGAATGGTAAAGCTGCTTTGTCAAATTATATTTTTTAAGCACATTATATTTGTCAGAGCTGGCTTTCTCTTAGCTGTGATGTTGCAGTTTAGGATATTCAAAACTGGTCCTTCTACTGTGAGGAGGTGGAAGATGGCTTTAGCTGCTAGGTAGGACATCTAATTAGGAGACTTAGCTCTTTCCCATTCCCAGCCTGTCATGGATTGTGTGTAGTGTATCTGCATTACTCCTGACTCCTCTGTTCCTTACCACAGTTTGCCTGTTTGAAACATGCAAGTGCTAAAAACCAATAACCTTCTTTAAGTACTTGTTGTATAGGAAGAGAAAGGTGTGACTGAGCACTAAATACTATGTTTAACCATTTTGGATAAATTCTGCCAAAATGGTCCTGGTATTGTGGAGACGAGATGGGTTGTCTCTGATTTATAACCACCTTCACAATAATTGCTTCTGCAAAAAAAGCCACCAGTTCACACCGGGTGAGTTGTATTTGTTCACAAACACTGAATTCAGTCCACACTCTTAACTAGAGCCCTTTCTGTGTCAGCCATAGTCCATACTTTGGAACAGATGTAGAAGCACAGCCATGTGAAGGAAAATTACTCTGTGTTCAGGAAATTTCAGCCTGGAGGCTTTTTTGCTTTGGTCTTTTTTGCCTTCTTTTTTCATGTCCTGTACTTCAAGTGTGAGATGAGAGTTCTGTTGGTAATTGGAGTGCCACTTAAAAATGCATTGCTCTGCTCCAGTGTCTGCATAAACTGTGGTTTAACTGAAGTTAAACTTTGCTTGATCAAGGTTCTCAAGGTGATGAAAATCATCTGACCAAAAGGTTCAGCCTGAATACAGCTGCTTTCCCATGGTGACTGTAACTGACTGTAAAAATGTATTTTTATATCCTTATATAAATATATGGGGCTTCTGGCAAGGAAGGTGGTTTTGTGAAAATATGCTTTTACTTTAGAGTTTCTTCCATATAATTTTGCTATCAGGTACCCATTTGTTTGTGCTGAACAGTGATGCTTTTTTAACACCCTGTACTTTGCTATCACATCTTGATCATCCAGAAAGAAAAGCTGAATATTCTAACTGTGGAATGTTTTGTTTCCCTGCTATAACAATGGAGGTTGGAAAAGGAAAAATATTATAAGTAAATACATATGCAGAGTATTTTCCTTTCAGTTCATATCCATGGGAAACTGCTATGAGAATTACAAGCAGCTTTTAGGGGGCTATTTTTCAACTGGTCAGTGTGGGTGACCCCTGTGTTAACAGTGAGTTACATTTTAAGTCAAGAGTTCACTGTTTGTTTTTTTCTTTCCCACTGCAGTTAAGTGGGACATGTGTTCCACATGCACACTCAAGTAAAATTGAGGAAAATTTGCCTTTTGATAAAGAATCTTGATAATATTGTAGTGGGATGTGTCAGCCAGTGGGATATTCACTGCCAAATACCAAATAACAATGCAGAAATTCAAGAAAAGTTCTAAGTCATATAGGCAGTCTGGGGAAAATGAGCCAGCTGGGCTCACATCAGATATAAGAAATGGGTGGAAGTGAGAGGGGAGAACCTGCCTCTTTTTAGCAATGAATATAAAATCACATTTTTATGTCCCTAAGTGCTGCCATTCTGTGTATTAGGAAATAATTAAAGCTTGAAAAATCCTTTAAATAATCATGGAATGTAGTTCCCCCCTGTTTTTCTGGTTCTCTTTTCTCTTGCACTTCCCTGCAGTGGTCTGTCTTTCATTCTGTACATCTCACTGAGTTTTGGTGACATAGAGAATAAGATTTGTTTACCTCTACTTTCTGTGCTTTAGTTGCAGTGTTGGAGGGTAGCAAGTCAGTCCAACCAGCGTTTCTGCTAATGTTACTGAGACCATAATTAACAAAAATTATATTTGATTAGCATTGTGCTAAATAAAGGCACCCCTTCACCACATTTTCTGTATTAAACCCCAAAATCTTTCTTAAGTCTTAACAACCATATGATGTTATGCCATATGGTTAGTCATAGTATTTTTTAGTGGACCTCACAAAATTGTAACATTGTAACTGCATTTTGGACCACTTGTGACTACTGCATAATGGTAACTGGAAAAGTGCTGTATTGAAACAAAGTCTGGGTAAAATGTTTGTATGGCTTATAAAATGTAACCTAAAGCCATATAAGGAAATCATCAGGCTCATAACTTTGCCATTCAAGTTGTGTTTTACTTCGCAGCAGGAGTCTAAACTAGAAAAGGTAGTGAAATGTCTTTTACTAGATGGTATTTTGCATATCTAAGTGCATCTTTATTTTTCTTCTAGCTTTTTAGAAAGAATTGACAGCGTCAGCATGGATGACTACACACCCACAGATCAGGTTAGTAAAAGTAATGGGGCAGGGTCTGAACCAAGATTCCCATTCATCTGGATTGCCTGTGTAATTTATTTTAGTCCCTACTGCAGCTGAAATAGGGCATATGGCAAAATAGCAAAATATGGTCTAGCAGTTTAGTAATGGATATTAAAGGAGAGGCTTTTTGGTGGTGCAGACTTGTCTTTTACTTTTTTACATCTAGGTTGGTGATTCCTGTAATACATCAGTTTTGTCTTCTTTTTTCCGATTCTGTGTCCCACAAAAAAAGGTGAAGGGAACAAAGAACAGAAAGCATAAATGAAAAAGCTTATGGTTTCCCTCACCAGCCTTTGCCACACAGAAGCAATGCTTTATTTCAATGGTGGAGATGATCCCAGAGGGAGACTTCCCATGTCTATCAGAAGGGTCCTTCAGAGGCAAAAGCTTGCAGTGGATCTGGTGTCCAGATTCAGGGGAGAGCACCAGTGGCAGCAGCAGACCTTGCAGACTTCTCTGTGGGTGTGCAGATTCCTTCTTTCCAGTTCATGCCCATCTCCTGTGGGCAACAGAGTTTCTATTTAAGCCTTATTTGCAGAACAGTACAATTTTTTCCCAGGTGCTGTGATACATCTTGATGGAGTGCTCTAGAGACAAATACATGGAGTGCTCTAGAGACAAATACATTGATTTTAAGGCTGAACTGGTGCAGCCTTGAAGTAAGAAGGTTCAAGAAGGCATCACCACATTGCCTGGCTTCAGCTGCCTTCTCTGAGCTCAGGCTGTGTGGTTTCCTTGGATGTCTCTTCAGTAAACATTCTGAAGTTGTTATTTTTCAGTGCTGCCATCCCACTGTCATCTAGCAGTCTCAGCCAAGATTGTGGGCCACATCATAAACTGCAAATACAGGTGGCAGAAGAGAATCCCTGCACTGGATAATTCAGCCAAACCATGCAAGGCATATAACAGGTGGATGCCCTTAAAGAAAAACAGAGTTGTCAAATCTCAGTGTGCAATCGGGGACTGAAATTCAGAGAAATTAAGTGACTTGCCAGAGATCACCCAAGGAAGCATGCAGAGCAGAGCCTGTTCCTTCAGGCCTAGTTTAGGTCCATAACCACAAGCATGTCCTTTAGTTGGCCCAATATAGGATCGATTATTAAAGCACTCAAGACATTTTCAGACCAAAGCAGTAGCACTGGGATTTGCTCCATCTAGACCTCATGGTTTAAGCAACAATACCATTCACCTTGGAGAGAAAAGTCAGTGAAGCAAAGCCTCATTTTTGCTTTCATTATTTATGCTAGTGTTGGCCTGTTTATTCCTGGGAGGCCTTTCTCTACCTGAAGCAGTCTTTCATCACCTAGAAATTTTTCCTGATGTTTCCTCTGGGAAGAAACGTCCTGTATCTCCAAAGATCAGAAAGGGCACTTGGTATTTGGCAGGTGGAAAACTTCTGCTCTGAGTGTGAGATTCTCTTTTGCTTTTGTTTTCATCCTGTTATGTTGTGTCAGTAGTCTTGCTGAATTAACTGGTAAAAATCTCCAATTTTCTCTTTTCCCTTGCTTTCTGTTTTTTTCTTTTTTTGCACCACAACAAATAAATGTCCGCAAGTGACAGAAAATGACAGTAACATATCAAATAACTCAAAGAATTAAACAAGTGGCCTTCAACTGAGTGCATACAAATGTCAAAGCAGCCAAGGTTTGCCTTGGCTACCAGAAGCAGGTAGATGGTAGGGTAGGGAAAAAAAGTAAGCTGTGCTTGCAGTCTGCACCACTGGCTGCCTCCTTCCATTCAGGGATGAGGCTTCCTAAATTGCTTTTGCCTACTCCCCTTGATAATCAAGGAAGTAATTATTTTTTTCATTATTTAAAGAGAGTTGGTTAAGTTGTAAAATATCGCTAGTTTGAAAAATGAGAAAGAAATGCCACATTTCTGTACAACCTAAATTCTGTTCCCTTGTGCTCTGTAACAGAGCTTTAATTACTCAGTTATAAGCTATTATTTCAATAGGGTTCCTGTCTCATTCAGTACAAAAGAGGGCAGAGTTAAGGTTGCCTGGGCAACTGTAAATCTGGAGTTTTCTAACATTTGAATGCTTGACTTTACAACATGAATAACATTTTTCTTAGTTTTATGTAACTTCAGAATTCATTATCCACATCACGTACCAAGGTGTATGACCATCAAGAACAGGTTTCAGTGGGCAGTAAGGAGAACAGAGATGGGGTCTCCTGCTTTCTGATTGTGCACAAACCAAATGCAGTGATCATGATCAAGTTTATCTGCCGTGTCAGTACAGACAAACACCGATTTACCAACTGGTCTGATTGAACTTTAAATGAAACATTTAAGACTTTTCATGGAAAACACTATTCCAAGCTTTTAAAAACAAAATTAGGTTAGGTAAAAAGCCTTACTAATCAGCTTCTGTGTTCTCATTTCCAGGACCTATTAAGATGCAGAGTGTTGACATCAGGGATTTTTGAAACAAGATTTCAAGTAGATAAAGTAAATTTCCAGTAAGTCTCTTAGTAATGATTTATGAATTTCGTACTAATTTTTAACAATTTCATTCAGATGGCTTTGCTCATGTATGCATGGTATAGTTGGCTTAGGGTGGGACTGGATGGTTTTTAGTTGTTTGATTTGGCTTTTTAGCTCTCTTTCCATAGGTCCTAATAACATTACCTCATATTTTGCAAAAAGAGCTTTTATTAGTTATTTATATTGGTAGTGCTCTTTAGTGGGGTTGTGTGTGGCTGTTTGTAAAAGCTGGTGGATTGGTACAGCACTGTAAAACCATAAAATACCTTTGGGGATAAGAGCTCACAGAAGTCAGTGTGAATCCTCCTTCCTCCAGTGGCCTGCAACCTCTGTGTTTGTTGAAGTTTTTTGCTGTGTCTCTGTAAAACACCCACAGTCAGACTGGCTTCTCTCACCAGTTCTTGCCCAGAAAGGTGACAGTGCTGACAGGGCCAAGTTGCCTCCATGTCCTCCATACAGAGATGCCCTCTCCCCACCACCCTTCAAAATATCCTGAAACCTGTCCTTGTTTATAGCACAGTAAGTCCAGCCTTACATGCCATACGCACTTCTGTGGACTGGAAAGGTCAGCACTTGTCCTTGAACAGTGTATTTCTCATTTTATGGGTTCAGTAGCCTTCTCGTGGCAGAGTGGGGCAGGTGGAGCAGTGCAGCTGTCTCTGACATGCAGCACAGCACCAGCAGGTCTCTCTCCTCTTCAGGCTATATTTTACTGCCTCTGTCCTTGGGGCTGTCAGATTTTTAAACTGAACCCTCATGCTGTGCATGCTTCATGTGATTTTTCCCTAGTGCACATAAGTGATATAACATCCTATGGCTTTTTAACAGCATGTTTGATGTAGGTGGCCAGAGAGATGAGAGAAGAAAATGGATCCAATGCTTTAATGGTAAGTAAAAATATTCCATGTTTTATTTTGAACTTAGTCTCTACGGGGTGAGCAGCTTAGTGTTCATATCCACACAAAGTATTTCACTAGTACAGGAGTCCAGTGTTACAGGTAACTTTTTTGTAGTATTTTTGGCAGATTGGTGAGTAATGGCAGTGTTACCCTGAGGAGTATGTGATGGGATAACAGAGATGTTCTATTCTCTCTCCTTTCTTTCCTTCTTTCTTTCTTTTGTGTGTTCTGCCCAGATGTCACAGCTATCATCTTCGTTGTGGCTTGCAGCAGCTACAACATGGTAATAAGGGAAGACAATAACACAAACAGACTACGGGAATCCCTGGACCTTTTCAAAAGTATCTGGAATAATAGGTAAAACAAATCTCATTTCCCACCCACCCTCCCCAGTTTAATTACAGTTCAACTCCTTACAAAATAGGATTCCTCTTACTGTAGGCTCAGATTGTTTATTCAGAAAATGCCCAGGCTGGGCCAGCTCTCAGGGTGTTTGTTGCACCCCTCCCTGGCAGGGGCTGTGGCACAGGGACAGTCATGTGACATTTCACCACTCCTGCCAGAAATTATGCAGGGCCTGGAGACAGCTTGGAAAGGGCAAACCCCCAGGCTGGCTGCTGTGAGGGAGGCAGGGGAGACCCTCTCCTGCCATCACTGTGCTGCTTGGCTAAGACCGAGATCCTCTGAGGAACATTTGGTCTCCTGCTCACACAGCATCAGGAGCAGCTCGCTGTGCTTGTTCCTTACGCAGGCAGCTGCTCTCATAAGGGTCATGTCTGAGAGCACAGAGTACCTCTGCCTTGGGGGTGATGCTTCAGATCTAACCTAGCTGTAACTGCCATTGAATTGCCATTCTGCCACAGTGCCTGTAAATTGTAGGTACATAACCAAGTAGCAACCCAAATGGGTTCCTGCTAGAGAACAAGTTAAAACAATGAGCAAAGTAAGGTAGTGAAGTTTTCAGCATGTACCTGTGAGGACGCTCTGCACAGAGAAGTGATTGAAGGTAGAGTGAAGGAAGAATGTTAACTGCAAGTCCCAAGGCACGTTGTCAGAGTGATGGATTAATTGAGGAAGAAAAGAGAGATTATTTTCTCTTCATTCATCAGGTGTCATACAGGCCACCCTAAAGGATGGTATATCCATGTGGATGAGCAGTAGTTAAGACCTAGCAGTCTGAGGGAAGACAGCTTTCTAGCTTTTTTTTTTAATTGCTTTATCACAACCAAATAAAACAGACAGTAATGTCTGATTGTGAACTGTGATGCTTCTAGAAAATGTCATCAGTTTCCCAACTTGATATCTAAGAGAATTTAGAAGAAAAAATTTGAAAACTGCTCCCTTCAGCAATGTCCAGTGCAGTTTTTATGAATGTATTTACTGACCTTAGAAAATATACCCACCATCACAGGTACAATCCAGTTGCAACAATCATTTAGGTTATCTTTTTTTTCTGTTGAAGCGTGTTCCACACTACTTCACTCTCTATCCACACAGGGATAGACAGTAAATTTTCTATCAATGTGATATGTTTCTGTTGATCAACATGTCAGGGATAACATGAACTTTTGGTTTGCTTTTGACAGGTGGTTACGGACCATTTCTATCATTTTATTCTTGAATAAACAGGACATGCTGGCTGAAAAAGTCTTGGCAGGGAAATCAAAAATTGAAGATTACTTTCCTGAATACGCGCATTATACTGTACCTGAGGATGGTAAGGTTATGGAAGGGAACATGGTGATCAGCTGTTTTCAGCCTTCATTGAGGCCTGGAACTTCACAAGTGGGATTCTGAGTTTCAGGCACAGAGGATAAATAAACTGTCCTAAAATCTGAACTGTCTTAAAATCCGGTGCCTGCTCTGTAATGCTAAGAGATTTCAGAAGAAATCTTACCTCCATCACCCAAATTTCCTCTTCTCAACCATACGCCACATAGATAGAGTTTGAGTGAATTGTCAGCATTTTTTTATAATAAGCCAGTTGTCAGGAAAAAGTAGCTTTTGGTATTTCTCAGAGCGATTTCACAGTGGGTATCTAGAGTGATCCAGAATATTCACACATAAAGCAGTGCTCTATTTTTATCCTATAGTTGTTCATTTATTCTTCAATTTCAGCTGACATTATTTAAGGGCAGCAGCACTGAATTCCAGTATTCTGTTGATTGTGCTGCTGCTCTGTTTTTACCCCCTGCACTATGGATGAAAGATACATTTTCATATTCTGATAAATCCTGCCCTATACAATATTATGTTTATAAGCATCTGATTTTGGTATCCTAGATGAGAGATAACACTGAAAGGAAATAAATACGTTATCTGTTCACTGTATTGTTTTTTACACTTACAGTAAATACAGCCATTGCATGGCCTAGATAGTGACAACTTCATCTGCCAACAAACAGTTAATACTGACCAACAAGTCTCCTGCTCAACAAGAATTTAGCCTAAGGCCCCTTGATGGACAATATATCTGAAGTATTCTGCTGACTTGGGGCCTGGAAATAAAATATATATCAAAAGGTCTTTCAATGCTATCATTTTTTTTCCAGCTGTCATCTTGGACTAACCATTTTTAAACCCACATTCCTGCCTGCAGAAGCTTTTTTGAGGAGACACTGTTCTGCTGCAGAAACTGAATAGCTCAGCTGCTTTTTCTAGTCATATTTTCTGATAAAAGCTAAACCCTAACTCCCACTTGTTTTATATCTATATGAACAAACTTGTGGATGTGAGTAAGCCTTTTTGTGATATGACCAATGACATTGTTGCAATGATTTCAGTAATTTTCAGGTTCCTAAAATATGTTGTATGCATAGTCAAGTTTTACAGTACTCTTCATTTTAGAATTAACCTACTGGGAGTCTCCTGTCAGTATTTAACATTTCAATTTCTGTAGTGAAGGGCTACTTCCTCCTTATTAAATTTTTTTGTTACAACAATTAGATGATTGTTTGCTTTTCATGTTTTTGATGTCATTTGTTTTTAATTGAACAGCAACACCAGATGCAGGAGAAGACCCCAAAGTCACAAGAGCCAAGTTCTTCATCCGGGATGAGTTTTTAGTGAGTAATTTTCATCTTATGTGTGATTCCATCATAGGAAATACTGACAGATGGCACAGTTTATTTAGGGAAAACTGATGGGGTTTTGCAGAAGGCTAGAAGGAGAGGACAATGTCTGGCAATTCCCTAATTCTTTTCAGCTGCCCATCTTGCAGAGCCTTCCTCAGTGCTTGCACATTTATATGCCCATTTTATATAAAGTCACCTGCCATGCAAACTGTCACACAGTGAGTAAGTGCTAGTGCTCAGAATGGTCATATACAGTCCATGCATAAACAAAATAGGCTTTTTTACTTTTATCCTGCATTCCTCCAAAGACTTTGGCAGTGATCAGCTGACAGCAGGGATTAAAAAAAAAAAAAAAAAAGCAGATTTTATGATTTTATGCTTAAATACGATTTCTGGTATACCAGTTAGGAGGTTTGCCTCACCTTCAGACTGGTGTCATGGCCCTACTGAGGCATCATAAGAAAGTTTCCTTGTCTGGTCACATTTTTCTTGCAATTAAGGTTTCCTCTACAGCTGGAGCTGAAGAGGTATTGTTTACATTTTGAAGGTGAAAGCAGTTGTCAGGCACACAATCACAGCCCATCTCTGCTGTCAGAAACAGAGAGTTTAATCCAGTATCACTTGAGGCTTCACTCATTCTGAGTTGTTCCCACAGTGCAGAGCAGTAACAGAGACCAGAACCAAAGCTCATCCGTCATGCCCTACTGGTAGAAACTATATGTGTGTGTTTGAGATAACAAACTGAGTCATTAGAATTAAGAATTTTAAAGTCATTATGCATTTACGAGCATTGTTAGGATTTACAGCTGTTGACGCACCAAGAAAGAAGCAATTAACTGTGTTCATACTTTGGGGATTTCCAGTCGCTGCCTTAGCCTTCCGGATCCCAAGGAAAAATGTCAGATTGCACTTTGTTAATGTAAGAGTTACCAAAAAAACTCACTTCAAGACAAATCTCTCCTTTGGGAATGCTGAAATGCTGTGAAGCAGGTGACTGTTTCCAGTCTGGAAGGAGGGTGGCTCTGAGAGATCCAAGTTATTGGGAATCTAGGGTGAAACATCTCACCTTTATCTATTTTCATTATTTAAAAATACACATCAAGGGCGAGGTCCTTACCCTGCCGTGACTCACTGCCATTATGGAGGGAGGCCACCTATGAAGCAGTGTGGGTGCTGGGGGCAAGGGAAGCACTTGGGCTGGGGCCAGCACCTCCCAGCTGCCAGGCAGTCCTTGGGGCTCAGGTGTGGGGCCAGAACAGCTTCTCCCTCATTTCCCTGCAACTGCTGCAGGTTTGGCAGAGAGCATCTCCTCTGTAACACATCTGTCCCCTGCGTTTGTGCTTGGTTTGCACATGTGATGGAACGGAAGGATGGAGTCATCCAAGCAGTTGCTTTGAACTCTTGGGCTGTTGGAATTGAGAGTCTTGCAAGTGAACCCTCCCACGGAGGGTGAGAATAGGCTCTGTGTGCCCCCAGAAACGTGGCCATGCCTGGAGAGGGCGAGGTGGGAGAAGGCCAAGTAGAAATGGTCACTTCCAGTTCCATGGGGTCAGGCACAAAAGGCTGAGGTTTCAGAGAGAGGGTGATAAAGGGCACAGGAGAAACACAGGTTGGCAGGGATCTGATTGCCTTAGCCAGGTGCCAGGAAACCTGTATTTTCTACCTGTGTCTGCCTTGGCTTTGCTTTATGCTTTTTTCCCCAAGTCTCTTGATTTATGACCTTTTCCATGTCCCACTCCGTTAAATTTTCGGGCATGGTTCAGAGAAACCTGGGTTTATTATGCTTTATTGTGATTTTTGTCATGGTAGCATGTCTGCATAAGCTGTAGGTATGTGTGACAATCACCACCATGGCGCTGCACTCCTTAAAACTCTGCCTGGCTGTAGGAATGGTTGTGGAGAATTTAAAGCCTGTAATTGGAGGAATTTTAGTAGGAGGTTAAAATTGACCACATTTCCAATAACTCTTGCTACACAGCAGTATATGAGGATTAGAAAGGCACAATATGGTTGATGGTTTCAGGGTTGGTGTGGGGGCTGTGGCCCCTCGGGGTCGGGCAGCAGGGCTGGGATCTGTGGGGTTTCACTTGGGGAGCAACACAGGAGGAATGGCTAGACCCAAACCCAGCCAGTGCCCACACCTCAGGGCTGGGCTGGCGAGGGCATCTCCTGGTCCTGGAAATGTATCTTGTAGGAAATCCTCTGCTTTTCTGCTCAGGCACACCCTTTCTCCTCCCAGACTGTTCCTGCAGGCAGTGTGCTTGTGTGCTCCTTGGTGAGGCTGCTCCCAGCCCTGTTTTGGTGTTTTGAACACAGGGCTCTCCAGTTGCTGGTGGTTTGTTTGAATACATCCCCAACGTAAGCCCTGTTACAACAGTGGCATGGCCCCTCTGATTCCTGCTGGTTTTTAAAAAGCCTGAATCTGGGAAGTGAAGGAGCTGCTGTTCAAACACACAGACCAGGCTTCCACAGATTTGTGTGTCATCCTGACCCCTGCAGTGTAGGGATGCCAATATTAGATATTCCCACTTGGAAAGCAAATGTTCTTTCATCAGTGTCCCAGGGGATTTTTTTCCCCCTGTGAACTGGTGCTGAGTAACACACTACTATTCAAAATGAGTTTCGAGTAGGGGTGAAAATTCTGCGTTTATCTTCAAATGAGAGGACTGCAAGTGCTGTCAGGTGACAAAAATAGTCAAACCCCTAATATTTTGAAAATCCGTCTTTTGGCATACTGTGTATGTAACCAGGTGTCACTAGGACACTGCAGGCAGCTTATTGCCATAGACATGAGTGAAATCAGTGCATGATAAACACGAGCAGACATTTATTAGTATTTTTCATGAGGGTAAGCCTTGAATTAGGTATGGAGAGTAGCATGGTAAGAAAATAATTTTTAGACTCTGTAGGAACACTGCTGTGTAATCAGTGATGAGTGTCTAATATTACCTAAATTACCTGGAAAAAAAATCTGCAATTTCTTGTTGATCTAATTATGTGAATCATGGCTTCTAAATGTCTGTAGTTTTGCAGATCTGTAGCTGCAGATATTTAAAAGGTCAAATCTACGTGAAAAATAAATTCTGTGTTAAAAATATATAGTGTAGCCAGAGTGAGATAAAACACTGTCTTTTGTTGTTTAGCCAGTGCAATTTATAATAAAATTTAGAAAAAAGCTATAAAAATTATTTTCCTAAAAACTGACCTTCTGCTTTCATGACATTCCATCTATATTCTGCAAGATAATGATCTAGAATGGATTTTTATTTATCACTCTTACAGTAATACAGAACAAAGATTAAGATTTTTTTAAATATAATTTTTAAGATCCTGAGGAATTTTAGCAAGATAACAATGGGCAGGGTGATGCCGGAGCTTTAAGTTAGAACCTAAAAATTTGTGCAGTCGCCTTGAGAAAATGTAATTCTGCATGGTCTGATGTTTACTGGATTTGTGCATGCTGTATTGCTCTATGTGAGCCCAGCCACTCTGGTGATAATTCCACCAGATTCTGGGCTCCTTGATGATACCAAATCTTCAGCTGGCTTACTAGGTGCTCTAAGGGAAGGTAACTTAAGGGCCCTTCACACAAGAAGCAGAAGCAGTAGAATGCTGTTCTCTGACACTGCTGCCTCCACAACTGGAAGGGTTTCTGTTTTGTGTTGCTGATTTAAAACAAGAGTTCAAGAATTTGCCACATGATGGCACCAAAAAAGGAAGAGAAAGTAATTCCTGGGACAGCTGCACGGCAGGCTGCACAGCTGTCAGCAGCACGGATTGAGCTGCACAGTGATGTGCGAATGGCGACAGCTTGTGCTGCTGAGGATGGCATCGATGGCTCCCCCAAAGGACTCCTGTACTGACCCCATAATAGTATCCATAACATTTTGTAGTCTTATTTCAAATTGTCATTCAGACTGGACCAGACTACAGCCCTCCCTTCTTTTTGTTTACTTACTTCAGTGATCTATAGAGATTTCCCAGGGTTCCTGGTTTTCCCTAAGTCTGTAGATTGCTGAGATGTGAAACTTCTCATGGCATGGCCCCTGATCCTTTTTTTTCTTTTTGCCTCCCTCTTTGCACAGAGGATAAGTACGGCGAGTGGGGACGGCCGGCATTACTGCTACCCACACTTTACATGTGCAGTGGACACAGAAAACATCCGCAGAGTGTTCAACGACTGCCGAGACATCATTCAGAGGATGCACCTCCGCCAGTACGAACTCTTGTGAGGGGGATCACCGTGGAACCTGTGGTTTTAAATTCTTTGCTCCTTACTCTTTCTCTTGATACTACCCCACACAGGGTGGAAGATACTATAGAAATGTCAGTCTCTTCACTTCGTTTACTTTTAATTGTTTAATTTTAAAGCTGATTTGAAGCAAGTTTGGGTTGTTTTCCCTTCATGCTTTTCGGGACTATTTTTGTGCTTTATTTTGACATGCCACTTCTTCGTCATTCCACTAAGCCCTTTGGCTACCTCTGTTCCCTTAGGTTTTGTTTTTTTCAAACTGAACGTGACCTGCTAAATTTTTTCCAGCGGGTTAACCTCAGTTCAGACCGGTATGTCAGCTGGATGACACTAAAGTCATACCTATCCCTCTGTGTGGGTTTCCTTTTTAACATGACATTGAAGAGTACTTGATGGGTGAAAAAAAGATTAATGCACTTTGTATCAGGTTATTAAATACTGTTGAGGAAGTAGACACACAATGTAGCAGCACCACAATATTTATTACTCTGTCACAGTTTTTAGCATTTCTGAGTTGCAGGTCAACTGATAAAGTGACCTCCTCTTTTAAGCCGTTACTGGCACAGGAAGTAGAGTAGATAATGAGAGGAATAGTGAAGACAAAGCAATTTTTCTGGGGTTTTGGAGCTAAGTGTCTCTGCACACCTCAGGCATTTGAATTACAGCTACTTTTCAGCCTGTTGCATCTAGGCAGAAAATTTACCACCCTCACTTATGTTATTTGTGCTGTCCACAAATGATCCTTTTAGTTCCGATCATTCTTGGACAACAGTCCTCTCCCTATATATATTTTTTTGTTTTACTGCTGGTTTATTATATTGTACAGACTGTAAAATGTAATATTATTTTGTACAACTTTATTGAAGAAAAATACTTGTAGAAGATCTTTGTGCCTTGATTATGGCTGTACCTGTAAAATGAGCTAAGATGTAAGTATGTTTTTGATTGCGCTGTACAGCTTGATGTCAACCTTACCTGCAGCAGTGACTGGAGGTAAGAACTTTATCTGTAGAGTTTAGGGGTTTTTTTCTGGTTTATATAAAAATGCTCTTTAGTATAAAAATTATAAATTATGCAAATTAACCACTTACCTTTCCAAGTAAGGTATTACAGTCACCGGATGTTGCAGCAAACATGCCTTTCTCTTTTGAAGTCTCAGCTTTAAAACATTGGAATTCATTCAAGTGTCCAAATTGCAACCTGGTGTTGTTTTAATGGCAACCAAGGATTTCTTTTTTTCTTTTCTTTTTTTTTTCTTTTTTTTTAATTTTGTCCTTTATACTTAGAAAATATGTTTGGTAATTCTTTGGTCATTCATAGAACTTCACAATTGCACAGACCGATTGTGAATGTGTAAAGCACCATTATATAGAGCTCTTCAATCTTTGTACCAACAGCAGCTTTCATTGTGCAAGTAAATAGCGAGAAAGAAGATAAGAAAAAAAAAAAAGGTGTATAAACCCTTGTGTCTGGCCTAAGAGAATTACAAGATGACATTTTTATTTCTCTTTTAATAAAGAGACACATTAGAAAATTGTTTTATTTTAAATATTGTAGAATCAAAATGTGTGAATATTTCTCAAACTTGAATAATTTATGCAAATGACATTCTCAAAACAAGTTGTGGTACAGTACAATATATAAAAAGCAAGAATTGCTGTAGCAATAAGGCATGTCCTTTTTAGTAACTATAACACTGCTTTATATTTTATACATAGGTGTTTTATGTCTGTGACTATATACTTTTCCTGTGTCCAAGATAACCTGTACAAATGTCTAAAATTACAGTTGCAATAACAGAAATCTAGAGAAGTGTTAGACTACATTGCTTTATAGAGTGTTTTACCACACTTCGGACCATTCACCCCACTTCATTTTAAATTTAGGGAGAGATGAAGAGCTAACACAGTCCCCACACTGGCATATAAATCAGCAGGTTTTATTAACTTTTTACTGTATTGTTATTAGTTATAAACCCAAATCAGTCATCTTTTTAAATTCAGACTACAGACCAATGGAGAACTTGTTTCCAGTTGAATATAAAGCAGTCCCATTTTAGATACTATGATATGACCATTTTCTCTTCCCAGAAATCTGTATGTTCAATTTAGTCATATTTCCCAAAAAGTGAAAGGCTGGGTGGAATAAGCTAATAGTAAACAAAATTCCCAAAATTATCTTATTTCACATGCCAAAGAAAGTAATAGGAAAACAAAAGACAGTATTTTTTTAAAAACTAGCCCCAGCCCAGGAGTTCAGGTTAGTGCTCCCAGCCTCTGCAGGAACATCAGCAGGAAAAGTGGTCCTGGTGTGAAGCAGTCCCTGTGTTTTTCTGGGGTGGGTGGGGAGCAGCAATAGGTTTGTCCCACCTTCCCCCACACAGTGAAGATGCTGAGCTCAGATTTTATCTTTGTGGCACAGCTGGTGGCCTCTGCCTCCCCACAGAGGAGCTAGTGCAGTTCAAAATGTGACACTACACTGAAGTCAACAGAACTTGTGGAATGTAAAATAATGCACATTCCTATCCCTGTCTGTCTGCAGACTGAGGGCCAAGGCATAAGATAATGTTACTGCAGCTGTATTTGACCTTTCTTCAGCAACTGGAGGGCCCCTCACCACACAGATCTCTGGGATGCAATAGGGCCCTCTTTTTTAAGCTCATCATAGCACATCTTTTTGAAAGCAGCAGCTTGAGGTGTCACCCTGATTTTTTTTTTTTTAAGCAGTTTTCAAGTGTGTATCAGCAAACTGGCTCCTCGAGCTTCTTCCCCTTGTTGTCTGGTAGATGGATAACTGCAAATTGTAGTCAGCTAGCAATTCACTGTGTCAGGAACCAGAAGATTTCTTGTCCCAAACCACACTCCCTTACACACGACACCCTAAAAAGGTTACAGAAATCCGCATCTCTCAGTGCTGATGCATCCAGATTCTGCCTGACCCTAACAAACACAAGTATGACATTCAAAGGGCCATGCAGCAATAAAACAGAGAAACGTTTCCAGTTTGCAAGATTCAGCCTCCACCAGGGTAAGACACAAGTGCAGACAAGTGATGAGGCTATAGGATTTACATAATGTACAGTTACACTTTTAATATACATATTTGATACAAAAATTATAGCAGGAAAAGGACTCATTTGATTGTCGAATACAGTATTTTTGTACAGCATGAAACGTTCATTTCAGTTAATTATTTATCCTGTAGTAGTCATATCAGCTGTATAGGACTTCTATGGTATGTGTAAATGCAACCTGCCTTCAGACTAGCAATCAAATTAGGTCATTTGCTGGCATGAATATAGTCTGATGTTTGACTGTTCTCAGCTTTGGTATTTCAGTGACTGAATGCAGATGTCTGGCTCTTCATACTGCTTTATGCTTACTGATTAAACGCTGAGCAAAATAAAACGGTGGAGTGAGAAGCTGAACATGAGCTAGTACCAGGATCACAAGCAGAGCACCTGCTGCACAGTAGATAGTGAAGACTCTGCTCTCAAATGGAAGGAAGCATTTTTGGAGGGAGAAGTCAGTTGGTGTTATGCTGCCCTGGAAAAGAAATGAAGACTGTCACTTTGCTGTGTTACCGTGGGGTCTGAATCAGGAGTAAACACCACAGCTGTCAGATCTCCAATTTCTAAATCCTGTGTTGGGTGGCAAGGGTTGGGGCCAGTTTCCTAGTACCAGTGCCTTCTCGGGGGGCTGAAGAGTCCATACCTTGTGGTGCTGGGCACTAACTGGAACATTAACCAGGCCAACATTAGCCCAGAGGCCAATCTTCCCACCTAGCATAAACAGAGAGCTGGGCTCCTCATCTGATTTGCCTTCAAGAGAAGCCTAACTTTAGCTGCTGTAAATCCACCTGGAAGGAGCCTTTCCAGGCTAAAGTTAGGTTTTGTGAATGTGCCCCTCCTCCCCCGAGCCCTCCTTCTTACCCAGTACATGCTGCAAAAAAACACATTGGCTAATCCAAATTAGAAATATGAACTTCAACAATAAAGAACTTCATTGGGTTTTGGCTTGACTTTGCAGTTTAAATTCAAGTTTACAACGGATCGAGGCTGAGGAATTAGAACAGTAGTGAAGAGGATGCAACTTTAATTAGCCAACCTCTTGTTTTGCAGTGAAGATGCACTGTCTGGCGTGTGCAGAGAGTGTGTGTAGTTTGGAGGCAGCTACTCTCAGGAATATGGAATAAACAGAACTACTTTCAACAACAAATATTAATAGTTGCATAAAATGAATTTAAACGTTTGGGGTTATCAGAGTATTAAGCAGCCTAAACTCGACAGCAGTAGAACATACATGAAAGATTTCCCCCTCCAATTCACAGACTATTCTGTAAACAGATGGTAGGTTTTGCTTCTTACTCCAAGTTTCTAGGAGTTCTGTTTTATCTTTGAACTGGGGAACTAATTGATTTACCTCTAAGGATATACTGAGCACTGGAACTGCCTGCACAAGCATAACCAACACACTGTATACAATGTGAATTGGCAATGAGAAGGCAGATTGTGGGCACGTCACAAACACTTTCACTGCATTAATGCACATGTTTGAAAACCATCACCACCGTGCAAAAGGGTTTGAGGTGGATACAGTCTTGTTTTTATAGTTGGTAAATCAGCCAAGCCAAACTGGTCTTTCTACTGTTCAGTGCACAATACTGATTATTTTTACAAGTCAATAGTTTACAATGCACCCTCTTTCTACAAAAATGTACCCAGATACTAATTAGGTCTTTAACAGCATTGCTTTGTACCACACAGAACATGTGGCTCCCACAGATGTACTTTATAAAGTGGATGCAGTGTACTGAGTGGGTTGGGTGGGTAGGCAACTTTTTTTTTTATTTTTCGTTTTTACAGGTAGAATCAGTTCTAAAATATAGCTGACTGCCATGTTGATTTATTTATGAAAGTTATCTGACAAAAATAAAAAAAAATTAAAACTTACCATGATGAAACTAGGATTGTTTCTATTCCTCCAACTGAATGACGGGACGCTGATTTCTGGAATTTTCCCCTCATGCAGCACTTCACAAGCACTATGAGTGTGCCCACTGAGAATCAAACGGGGCTGAAACCACCACAGCAGCTAGAACACAAAATGGTGAAGCACAAAAATTAAGTCACAGCTAAAAAGAAATTAAACTTAAAACCCCCTTTTTTTTTTCCTTTGAACAGAGTGAAATCATGGCAATTCTAATATTCTTACAAAGTGTTTTCTGTAAACTTCTGTTTTCCAGTAAGAAATGTGTTGGTATTGCAATATTAATCACACCCATTTGGCCCTGATACCAAATACTGGGCGCTTTTTTTTTTTTTTTTGCCATAAAGATCAGAAGAACAAAAGCAACAGCATGTTCTGAATATCACAAAGAGAAAAACTTTGGGTTTAGTAAAGCAATGCTGTTTTCTTATCTAAGGAAGAATATTGTACCAGCAATCTTGAGTGAAGACATTTGTGCAGAAGGAAAGAAATAATGACCATTAAGTTTTCAGAGAATACATTTTCTTGTAGTTACTAATTCAGCAAAAGCAATGCTTTCAAAGTGTTGGAAAACTGTGGCTTCCTACCAGGTGTGTCAATAGTTTACACAGTACAGAATGCTGAAGTGGAGGTAAAGCACCACAGCAGATTAAAGAGTGCCAGGACTTAGCTGTACCTGGGAAACCCAGCAGGACCAAGGCCATGATGGTGAGGATCTTCAGGGGAGCAGCTCTAACAAGCAGCTTCTCACAGGCCTCAGAGAGGAGCAGCCATGCTCTGTTTGTCTCAGCCAACAGCCTTACCACAATTTTTTAATCTATCTACACTCATGAGCCCCCCTTACCCACCCACTCACTCACACTCAAGTTCCCAATAAATCAAACCTTTTGTGATGCCTCTTGAGACAGCACATCATATTTTTCTTTAAAGGGGATGTTCTTTTCCTCCGGAGGAGCAGAATCTTCTCCAGTGCATTCAGCATCACTTTTCCGATAGAGAGGGTAATGCTGGGAGTAATTAAAAGCAAGGATCAGTTGTTAATGATCCAGCCTGTCTGGACCAGTAATAAATCCACAAAAACATGTCAATATGGTGCCTCACCCCACCTCTAACACACCTGTAAAAGGATGGGTTCTGAAGCTGGAAGCTTTTCCACTTCGTTGCATCTTTTGTTGGAATGATTCGGTTTCTGTGAATGAAATCAAGCCATAAGAAGGGGTGAAGGTAATTAAGCAATAGCTAGGTTTTAAGGGGTTAGGGAGGGCAGGGTTGTTGTTTGCTTTGGTTTTTTGTTAAGCAGTTTAGTTCAGAGTAGTGTTGAAATACTACCCACTGTATGGACTTCTAAGAGTTTTACTGTGGACTGGTGTAACTCCCCATGGTGGATATGCTGTAAATACAGCTGTGCTCTTTCTGAGTGCAGAAAGCAGCAGCAGGATCTCTGCACCAACAGGGCAAAGGAGTTTGAGGGCAGCCCAAACGAGATACAGTCTGGCAGTTTTTCCACTGGGAGCTGGTTTCCTGATTGACTGCCAGCCCAGTCAGTCATGCTGCCTACTGTGCATCCAGTAGGGTGAATGCATATGAAAAAGGGAAGAGGAAGGAAATACAAGAAGCAATTGGATTTGATGAAAAAATACAACTAAAACACTACTAGGTTATGAGGAAAGGACTGTAGTAGAATCAGGAAACAAAAAGCATATGCTTGAAGGCTATAAAACAGAATAATATCCATAAATATATATTCAGGATTATGTATCTTGAGTCAAAGAGAAGGTTACAGAACTTCTGCCACTCCAGAACAGAGGAAATGACACTCTGTTGGCAGCATTGACAAGTTAACACCATTAGGGCAAATCAACACAATTAATAGTTAAGAAAAAGGATTAAGAGGGAAATAAGGGAGAGAAATACTTGCTAACAAGTTGTGATGTGAATTGGAAGCAGATTTTTTTCAGGGGAGTCTGGATATATCCTGACTATGCTACAGTATCAGTATTCCTGCTGTGGCAGAGGAGTCGCTGGCTGTAATCAGATCCTTACTAATCTCTTACCTGCTGGGAGCAATTCAGTTTGTGAGAAAGTGCCACAAGTTTTGCCTCTGAGGTACGGCAGACAGCACAGCCATCACCCTCCATGGCTACACTGTTCACTAAGACAAAGCTGGAAAATACCAGGGGTGAGCAAACAGAAGTGAGGAGGACAGGAAGGCATTTGTTGTACAAGCACAAGTGTGGGATAAACTTCATTTTATAAAATGCAAGTGTTCCTAAGTTGGACACAGCTCAACAAAACAGCAGAATGCAACAGCTCCTGAAATCACATGCTATAAAACCTCCTCTGAGTATCTACCCTAGCCATGTCTCTGCCTGGCTGGCTCCTTTAGACAGTTGTTAATTAGGCTGCACAACATCCTTCATGCGGCATGTTTACACTTCAGAATTTTTTTTATATTTTAATGGATACTTAAGTTGTATTCTAGTGGAATGTTAGAAGTTCAACACTAAACTAAATTCTGAGGGAAAGGAGAACTTGTTTCTCTCCCCATGCAGTTTAAACCTCAGAGACAGAATTTGAGACATTGGATTTCTTCAGAACTGAAAAGAACAGTACTGCATTTGCATGACTACCCTGAACAAACTTAGTTTTGTACTTTGCAGTCTCTGACACACAAAACAGGATTTTATTTGTAATAGAAGGTTTCTCTGTAGATTTCAAATCAACTTTGAACTTATGCCACAAGATTCATACCCATTTAATCACACATTTGTAGTTTGATTTACATCCCCAGTTCAATTCAGTCTGTTTAAAAGGGACACAAATCAGCTGAATGCACTCACTTAAGAGAAACTAGTCAATAGTAAAACAAAAATTAACTCTCTTTTAGCAAATTAAGCTGCTTTTATACCAGAGATTTGTTGTAAAATAGTTTATCTAGGAATGTTTCATTAATAGTATAGCTCATTTCAGTTAATGGATACCAGACATACAATCTGCAACTGCATGCAAAAATTCTGCTGAGCTGTTTTATCAAAGGAGACACGGAAATGTTCCTTAATAATTATTTTTTAAACAGCTAAAATACGTATCTTGAGAATCCCACATCTGCATGATAAGCAACAGCTTTATACTGAGCATTCACAAAGCTCAGACATCTTCCTAAAATAGACACAACCATTTCCAGACCTGTTCAGAACTTTTAATTAAACATTTTTAATGTTTGCCTATTAAGGGAACTGGTGTAAACCTTTAGGTTTTGAATCTGACATTTCCACAGGTGAGTACAACCTGAGGACACACATGCCAAACAGAGTGGCAATGGTCCTTCCCTTCCTAAATCTGAGACTTAAAGACAAACACCTTTCCACAAAGCCAGTATTGCATTCCCTCCTCGGGTTCCTGCGTGGTGTCTGGAGGTGACAGGGCACCCAGCAGACAAGTGCAGCCACGGGGACACAGCTGTGAGAACAAACTGCACCGAGCTCTGCTCGAAGCTAACGCCAGCTTCTGCATTATTACCCCACCTTGTGGGAAAACCGCGGACACGCAACTGCTGTTCCCGAATTCCTCAAACAAGGGTTAAGTTCTGCAGACTAAAGAAGTTATTAAAATTAATGAAACTCCTAATTTGTAAACACAGAGGGGGTTGGTTTGTGTTTCTTCATGAATCCTGCTATGTTTACAGCCATGGCTCATTACCAGCTGCAAGGAAGTATAAAGGCAAACCAGAGAAATGTATTCTGACTCCGTGGTAATTTTCCATTTGAAAGGAAATTGTTAAAATTTACCTGGTTCTAAGTATCAAACTACAGGCTTGTACAAAGTGTTTGGGGTTTAACACATCATAAGGTAGATTATTTAAAAAAAAAAAAAAAGAGCTCTAACTTAAGCATTCCCATATTATTTCATTAGCAAAAAAATCAAATATACTCACTTTATTCCTTTCCGAGTTATCAGCTTTCCTGAAGTAAAGTTGAAAACCTTTTCAAATCGATTTATCTTGTAAGTAGTCATTCTGTGTCACAGAGCAAAAATACAACTGAGGTAAGAAACTGCCTTTGGAACTCGTCTGACAGTTGCTTTACAGTTTGTTGACCATTCATGCAGCTTGCTGCTCCCATCCTCCAGCTCACACAATCATTCAGGAAACTCACAGGGATGCTCTGACACCCCTTGTGTCCTCCAGCCCTTCCCATCAGTGCAAGCACCAGCAGAGTGAGGGCACCCAAACTCCTCTCTGCCGAGATAACAGGAAAGGAAATATATACTCAGACATCTTTCTGAGGAGGAGGCCAAATACAAGGAGAAGCAGTTGCAAGAACACCATGTCAGTGCAGAAGCATCAGCTCTGAACAACCCTCATTTGGTCAGAGGAGCATAAACCTGTTTTGTGCACAGGCCTTACTCTAAATTACAACCCTTTCTGATTTGATCATGATCAAAAACTTTCCATCTAACCACAAAATAGGTCCCTCAGGCACAAAAGCAGTTATTATGTGCATGCTGACACTTCATTCTTGGCACCTGTGTACTCCTTTCACTGACAAGGCTTACTCGTAATGAAATCCGATGTCATGATTCCCAACGATGACCACCAGCTCTGTAGAAACTGGGTACCTAAACATTTTCTGGAATCTCCTGACATCATCTGCCCATGCCTGCAGGAAAATAAGGAGAAATCAGTGCTGTTCCACAGCATCAAAGGGGAATCTAGAGAATCACAACATTACAACTCCTTTCTAAAAAACTAGAAATTTCTACCAATAGCAATATTAAACAACTGTAGCAATATTAAACAAAGCCTTGCATATCTAATTTGCTTCCTTCCATCATCCATTTCGTTCAAGAAATCCTCGTTTTTGGAAATAAGAGCGCTGATGATTTCATACCTGAGGTGAGCTCCATTTTCCTTCATCAAAAACATCTCCCAGAATAAAAACAATATCTGGCTGCAGTAACCATAAAGCAGTTTGGAAAGATCTCTCCATTTGCCATTCCCTGAAAGGAAAATACAGAACCAGTTACCCCTGCCTTACCCCTGGATCCTCAACTCTGAATACACAGACACAGCCTGGCAATGGGAATGGGAAAATGGCTCCTACACATTGAAATATGAAAATACATTATGAAATTCAAATTAAATATTTAGAAATCAGGTGTAAGGACAGTAGGTGCATCTTACCTGATGGGTAATTTTACCACAATACAATCAGGACCAACACATGGAAGAAGTAATACCAGCTTGTTTACTTTTTCATTACAATAACTCTAATGAAATGCTGTTTAATGGAACAGTGAATTATTGTCCCATTAGCTACTATTAAAAACTCTAAAAACTGGGTAGAGTTTATTAAAAAAAATAATAATTACCTTCTTAGTTTATCCAACCAATGTCCTTTGATTTCACCAAGTAGGTGTGTATCAGCTAAAATTATGGCCTTTAGAACTGAGGCTGAAGTCTCTTTTTCACCCTTGTGAGCTCCACCTTTCACATCTGGCCATCGGCATTGAAATATTACCACATAGTAAATTAAAAATTCACAAAATATTAACACTGAGCTGACAAAGCACACAAGTTTCAGCAGAAAACAGAGCCTCCTCTTCAGAGGGGGATTCTTCACAGTGGTCGAGCTCGAACTCAGCATTGCAGTACCAGCATAAGACAATGGCTCAAGTTCTCCTCTCTCAGATGAAAACAGCTTGGGCTTCTCAAAGGATCACGTTGGGCTTTTTGTCAGCACAAAATCCCTGTGGAGAAAATACAAAATAAAATATTCATTAAGCCAGCATTCCCTAGGGAAAGCTACCATGCAAGGCCTACTGTGTGAGCTTCTTGTCACCCTGAAAGGCTTGGGAATATGTAATTGACCTAAAGAGTAAAGTTCTCCTCCAGGCACACAGACAGCCAGCTGAGCACAGAACTGCAGTCACTCCTACCAGCACCAAGGAAACCAGATTAAAGCCAGCCAGGATCTTGGTGTGTGATGGTTTTTTTAGAACTATACAGTGAAAACACTGTGAATAGGGATCAAAGGCAGGTAAAGACAGAGCTTAGCTTGAACAGCAGCAGCAACAAACAAAAAAATCCGTTAGGATCCATACAGAATCATTTAGGTTTGAAAAGAACCCTAAGACTGAGTGCAACCCTTAACCCAGTGCTGCCAAGTCCACCCCTAAATCATGACCCTAGGTGCCACATCTGTACATCTTTTAAATACCTGCAGGGACTGTGACTCCTCCACTTCCCTGGGCAGCCTGTTCCAATACTGGACAACCCTTCCAGCAAAGAAATTTTTCCTAGTATCCAATGTAAATGTCCACTGGCAGAACTTGAGGCCACTTCCTCTTGTCCTATTACTTGTTACTTGGGAGAACAGACCAACACCCTGCTGGCTACAGCCTAATGTCAAGTAGTTGTAGAGAGCCATAAGGTCTCCCCTCAGCCTCCTTTTCTCCAGGCTGAGCAACTCCCAGGGATATCTTCTGGCACAACTACAGAACATGACTACACCAAATCAATAGCATTACCACCTTTAATATGGCTCATTGTAATCTCCAAGAACCAAGTGCAATTCACTATCCCAGAACAAGATTATGGGAGCTTTCCAGGAACACAGGCACAGATACATGGTTAATTAACTAAGGCTGCTTCGTTTCTAACGAGGAAAACAAGGAACAGCTAAGCCTCAGAAAAAAAGAAACTTCACTACAGGTGTAGAGAAACAATTAATGAGCCTAAATTGGTGAGGTAACTGTATTTACCACTTTCTTCTGCGTTGGATACCTTGTACCTTAAACAGGGAATTTACCCCCTTTACACTCCAGTACTTTTTTCTGTTTCTCCTACAGCCCTTGGCAAGAATACTTTTTCAGGGTAAGTGCCCACAAGAAAGTATGCCAGCTGGGAGGACAGAGGTGACAGAGGTACCAGTCCTTACTGTCAAATGAAATTCCTCAGTTTTCAGGCCCAGCCTCTCAGGGTCTCAGTCTGAAGAGCTCTGCAGGTCTGAAAGTCCAGCTCTTTCAAGGTAAACTGTGTAGCATGGCCACAGCAAAGAGACTCCAGGGGAGCTATAGAGAGATGCTGCTTCACAGGCTCAGCAACAACTTCCAGAAAAATCCACCAAGTGTGGTCCCCCACCCACCAGCGGGATTGCAATTTTGCTTTCTACAATAGAAAAATCCTAACACAGGGCTAATAACCAGGATGTGAGCAACTGCTGAACACAGTATTCAGCGATTAGCAGCCCACGTCTGAATTGACTAAATCTGACTACAGCTGTGAACAGTCGGTACCTTTCAAAATTCATACACCAAATATTAGGAAAATTAGGACAAAATTACAGAGCCACACAAAATTAGTGGATTATTTCTAAAATCCTGGCTCAGTTTTATGCAGAACACAGAACAAACTCAAGTTGCTTTAATTGCTAAATCACTGTCCTATGCACTAGCCCATTTGATTTATCTCATGGAAACTGCATACTGACACATGATTATATTATTTTTCCAACCAAAACCCCTATTTGATAATAGCCACTTATTTTCAAACACAAGCTTTCCATATCAGCACTACAAAGTACTTATTCGAGACAAAGAATCATTAGGCTGCACCATGAAACATTTCTAATACACATTATCTACCAGTAGCATGACTAATACTTAATTGCATGGAATTCAGTTCTATCTAAACTTGGTTTAGCAGGAGAAAGCCACTGGCCAGGTGTCACAATTCCATAATGTGTGGAACTACACACACAGACTGATTAACTTGTTGAATATTCATCTCACCTGCACTTTAACTAGCAACCAAAATAACAACACCTTGCTTGTACATCTCACAAAAGATTAAAGCAGAGGTATCTGCTAACTGGCACAGCAACAAGGACAAAAAGGCAAATTCTTACCAAAGCACACAGATTTATATGGCTTTATCCTGCAAAGGAGGAAGCAGTAATTATTTGGAAGTGGACTTTGTTAGTCTGAGACAGTCTCCTCTTCCAACAAAGCAGTATTAATTTGAACAGAAAATGCCAGTAAGGTAACTTGCATTAGCCATGTCTTACAAATAAACAAATAAATAAATAAAAATCAAATCTTCAAGAGCAAAATGATACCGTCAAACCTGCAATCTGTGGAAAATAAAAATATCTTCAAGGCAAAACTGCCATTTTCAAAAGTCACAAGCAGCAAGAGACACAATCAATGCCACAGAGCCGGTCATTTCCACACACATTCCTTCTCCGGCGTTTCTGCTGCTAATTGTTACTATCGGGGGAGTTGTGCCGCAGATTGGAAGTTGCCAGAGGTGTCCCATCTGCACTCTACACTGCCGGCATTCCTGATAGTGAAAGGAAAAGCGCCGGAAAGGGAAATTAAAAAAAAAAAAAAAAAAAAACAAAGCGATGCAGATCGAGCTGAAAGACAGCTCCGACTACTGGCTGAGAGAAATCCCTGCCCACCTCGCTCCGCCACCTGCCAGCCCGTGGCTGCTCCCATCCCATCCCATCCCATCCCATCCCATCCCATCCCATCCCATCCCAGCCCATCCCATCCCGGCTGGGGCTGCACACTCGCTGCAAGGAGGAGCTGCGGCTCCGCCCGTCGCTGCCCAGCGCGCTGCTGCCGCTCCCCCTTACACGGCTCGTTATTAACATCAGACTAGATGTCCTCACCAGAGCTGGAAGATCTTAGTTAAGGGAAAAGACTGACATTTAAAAATCAGCCCCTGGACAAGTACTGAATCATTTAACAACGGGACCAAAGTTTAAACATGCTAGAAGTGTAACTTTATACCACAAACCTGGGGTGGAAAATGCTCCAGTGATTAGCACTGCTTCCTTCTCCTTCTTGTTAATGTGCAAAATAAGTATTCATGCTTATTTTACATATTAACAAATGTTACAAACATTTTTGCACTTAAAATTTTCTGTTATACACTCTGTCCTCCTTATTTTCTTCCATCAAGTTTACTGGCAATGCAGACTTGCATTGCTCCTCTTCTGTTTCCCTTTTCCATCTCTTGTTGAGAACTTATCCAGCTTTAATTTAATTTTTATTTAAGTGAGCCAAGAATGAAAGGGAACACAGTGGTCTATAGTTAGAGCAGGAACAAAGAGTTCTGGAGCTTTACCCTCTCTATCACTTAGTGAATATGCAACTCTGAACACCTCACATGCTTTGAGGCAAATTTATCGAATTACAACTACATAAAACTGTCCTAACAAACCCAAGTGGAGTACAAGAGTTTTAATCCCACTCCTAGTCCTATTCCTCAGGAATGTGCATGTATTTTTATGAAGCTGTATTAGGTTATAAGCAAGTTTAGTATTTCTGGCCTAAGCAGTTTTCACTAAACTTTCCCATCACAATGTCACAAAGGTAGAGATATACAATTTTCAGAAAAATATAGTTCTATAATGTAACTATGTTAAACTTTAGCAGAATGTAGTTACAAACCAGTTTAGGTTCAAATCTCAGAAGGTTCTGCAAGGTACACTTGCAACTGGGAGTTGTCTCTTCATTCCAAGCTTGCCCTCTCTGAAGCAACACATTTCTGCCTTGTGGACTGTGACTTTCTCCAATCCCACTTTCCTTTTCAGCTCTTCAAATACCAGATTCTTCAAGTACCTCACTCCTGAACCAAATAAGAGCTTCTGATGAATTCCTCTTTTGATGACGCAAAACTCTCTGACCCATCTTTCTGAATACACTTTCCAATTCTGAACACTAAATCCTTCCTTCATCCACGATTTTTCACTTATTATTGTGATTAAAGAAAAAATCCAAACAGAGATTTGGCATTTTTCTTTTAAGTACCCCTCTGCAATAATTTAATGACAGAATTAATTTCTGCTTGCATTAGCACATCCTTAGGGCTGAAATTTACAAAGCCTGCCAAATCTACACAGCTACTTTGATTTTATGTAGCTTACAGAAAAGGATAAATTGGGAAATTCTTCAAAATAAAACAATTTTACTGTATTCCCATAAACACC
The DNA here is from genome assembly GCF_008360975.1 of Lichenostomus cassidix. Taxonomy (NCBI): domain Eukaryota; kingdom Metazoa; phylum Chordata; class Aves; order Passeriformes; family Meliphagidae; genus Lichenostomus; species Lichenostomus cassidix. The sequence continues at coordinate 99,316,691 of NC_139482.1, read as the reverse complement.
CACAACCACTTCTACAATGAATGTATTCTGCAAGTGTGAAAGAGACAGGTTTGAAACTCAGTGGAAGTTATGCAGATCACACTTTATTTAAAAACATACAAACAAAAAAAATGAAGGCTACAAAATACAATATTTCTGATCTTGTCATACTGAGATCATATTACTGAATCTATGATATTATCAAAATGTGGTACCACTTAAGCAGTGGCAGGTTTAAATGTTGCAGTAAGTATAAAAAATATGTGGAAACTCTACTGGGCATTAAATTACCCAGCAGTTACAAATATGCTGTAAAAGGAAGTCCATACATTACACTTATTTGTTTCATGCACTTTCCATACGCATTGTTCAGTTTCACAGATTCCTGTACAGCACGCTTTAGATCTTCTACCTCTTCAAAAAAATCCTAGAAAAACCCAAAAATATTCACCTTAAACTTCCTTTCAAAGACATTCTCAGTAAGAGCTAGTCAGCAGTTCAGTTACTCCAGAGTTCAAAGACATTTGCTATATCTTTATCAATGTATGGTTGAGTTATGCAAACACAGCTATGGTGAGAGATACAGCAATCAACTACAACCTTAGGTAATAATTTAATAATTTCTGCCCTGAACACACAGAATTCAAGTTATGTTAGAGCCTGGAATACAGACTAATAATAGGAAAGAATAATTTTAAAAAAGGAAAAAATATTGGTTTACCAGACATCTACAAAACAACAGTCCAACATGACAAGGGAATGATGTCACATTCTGATCATTTGTACGTGAAGTCAGAAATTGTTGAGAAATAAACAGACAGGAGAGTATAATCACCCAAGACTCCATTTCACCAAACCTGGAATGTTCTATGTACTAGAGTGACAATGTATCTATGTACAGCCATCTATATTTGTCATATTCTCTTGCCTATTCTTCCAGCTTTTTTTTTTTTTAATTAACAGCTACATCTTAAACACAGTGACTTAAAACTTCCTTAAAAAAGGGTCACTGATAAAAAGTCACAACCTCGGGTTTATGTATCTCTCTCCTGCAAGATGAAACTCTCAGCCACAAACTGTCCCTGATTCCCAAACACAGGGATCTAGAACTCACCCTGGCTCAATGTTCTACATGTTACACATCCAGTGAAATATCACCCCCTTTTAATGTTACCCCTGCAATGAAAGCTACCATTTAGTATGGGAGAAAGGACTGCAAGGTAAGAAACAGATTCTAAAAAAAACCCAAAAAAAACACCCCACCAATAAAAACATGCAAGAATTGAACACACAAAAATCAAAATCCAGTTTAAACAATTTGCTGCTGAAAATAAAATCTTATGTCAGTATATTAAACTGAGTCTTCTATAGTTAGGTGAGATCTCATCATTTTGTTACGTAAGTTTAAGAATTAACCAAATGTTCACATTTTCACTTTTTACACCTATTGATCTAACAAAAAATTCAAAGCCTCTGCCCTCCCTAAGCACAGAGTTCTGTCAGAGGCATAACTTTGACACGTTTAAGTTCAAGAGAAAACAGTCTTCCTTAGCCAAGCAGCCTTTTAGGACATGAATGTTTCGCAGAATCACTCATTTCCATCTCTCTCAGAATGCTATACACTGACTTTTTATGTATTTTACTTGATAACAACATATGTTCAGCCTAAAGAAGGAAGTTTCAGCTCAGGCAGAAAAGTCAGTTTCTCAAAAATCACCTCCTGTTAAGCTTGTCTTAAAATAAATTACCTTGTCTAATCCAGCTAATTCATTTTTTAGCGCTCTCTTTTCTGCAGACAACTTTCCATTTTTTTTCTTCAGCTTTTTAATCTCCTTCAACAATAGCTCTATATTCAAATGAAAAAACGTAGAGTTCAACCATTACAGTCAACCTCCCCCTCATATGAATCATATTACAGCTGAAGAGCTGCCTACCTTTTGTGATATTAGAAAATTATGGCTCAGCTTCTTAAAGTACCTTTTTCATACAGTGATTTATTCTTAAGAACTGGCCCAGCACACTCCCAGGTACTATGAAAGATAAAAGGACCTGCCAAGTCCGGAATCTGAATCTGCCAGATTCTTAGAATGTGGGATTATTTTACTTTACAATCTGCAAAATACACATCACATGCCTTGATTGCCTTTTTCTGACTTATGAGAGGGTCACATCAGCCCTTGCTGACAGCACATTTCCTGAACATTATGCCTACATTACAAGATCTCATCATCTCTTTTCTATGCTTTGAAGTGGAAGAAGATTAAATTCTTCATTTACTCATGTGAGGAAGAATGTGCTGAAACCAGCACTGCCCAGGTTTGTCCAATCTTTTAAGGTTAAAAACAGGTTATTTTGTGTCTCAGTGCCTGAAAACCAAAGAATGGTGCAGCAAACATTATTACTAAGAGATCTGCATAGATACATCTTACTAGAATAAATACCAGCACTAAATACAGCCACACACTCCCACCCACAGTTACACCAATGGACCAGTTTCAGGAAAAGAAAACAGCAAACATTTTATCACAAACAAATGCAAGGCTGAATCCTAGATTCCAAAATGCCATTTTTACATAACAGTTTTTCAAAAATAAAAAAAAAAAAAAAATTTAGATAATGCTAAGAAGTAAAAGAAACAGCCTGGAGTGGCCTTCAGATCAGAAATTAAATGCATTCTCTCTGCTGGACGTACTGGAAGGAACATGATCAGAATTAACTGTACCATTACCTAAATATCTACTGCAACAGGAATCCTTTTCAGAAATGTCCCTGTGAGAAGTTACTCCTCCCTCTAGGGTTCGACTTCTTTTTCCAGAATTTTCACTAGTTTCCCAAGAAACCGTTTTACATTCCAGTTGCTCAATTCTTTGCCTCTGCTCTTGAAGATTATGCTCTAGCTCATGAATTTTAGTCTGTCAAGACAAATTTTTTTAAAATGCATAGAAAAACACAGTTCAACTGAATAAAACTGGAAACACATCCCAAATGCAAACCCAGAGCTTTCAATTCCTGACTTAAAAACTGCACTCACCCAAAGGGTCTGAAAGGAGAAAAAAACAAAGCACAAATGAGGAAATTTCACTGGTCAGCTGCAATGCTTGATCAGTGCCTAAAGAGGCAATACCCTCTTGAAGCTTCCAGGACTGCTCCTGGCCACACAACCCTACCTTCACTTCAGTTATGATGCACTCTCTTTGTACAGCAAGCCCACAGACCTTGCTACCCAAAAGAAGACTCTTTGCCTTCATTTGGTTTGTTTACTGCTGGATTTCTGAGAAAAATCTGCTCATGACACGCGCAGAACAATACCAAGGCTGGTGCAAGAGAGGTCACAAGGTGCTTACACAATTGGAAGGATGGGTAGGTGGATGGTTAAAGAAAAAAGCAAGGAAAGGGGAGACAGCTTTCCCCTACAGACACACCAGTGACAGAGTTCACTTTTAAAGGGCACTACAGGCTACCCTCCATTATCTCTGTCACAGAAAACAGACTGAGTATAAAAAGAAAAGCATAGTGTTACATTCACAAATGTAAGAATTACTTTTCAGTCTCCCTAAAAGCTTATGTTTGGCTATTTGATACCATCTCCTACAAATTCTACTCACAGTGAGATTTTTAATTGCTTCACTTTGTTCCTTGGTTGTTTTGGTTTCTTTAACATAACGTTTCTGTAGCTCATTATACATCTGAAGTAGTCTAAAACAGAAGAAATGCATAAATTGCTGTAAACCTCAAAAGACAACAAAATCTGCACCCTTTATGGTAAATGCTTAGAGATGCCCCACAGACATCACTTGGGCAGTAGCTCTGCTGCAGAGACTCATAATAGAAATATTCAAGACAGGAGTGAATGAAATGTGACTGTCAACACAGAAAGACAAAGCATCAGAAAGCAACAGCAAAGCAAGTTAAAAGAATGGTCTGTATGGATGGCAAAGAATCCTTTTTCCTCAGCCAGACTCAGGACACCATTGTTTTTGTCCAGCACACATGGCCACAGTCCGATTAAACCTCAGTGCAAATCACTCTTTGATGGAAGACCTATACACCAGCAACAGGAGGCTGGCAGTGACTTTGCAGCAGGTCACATCCATCACTCATCTACCCATTAGCACAACAGGAACAGCAAAAGGACACTCCTAAAGGATTTTTAAACGTTTGTCCAGAAACTAGTTTCTTACCACCAACCAAGAAGCTATGATGAGGATACACGAGGCAGTTCCCAGCTCTCTGAGCACAAAACATCCCATTGCTTCCAAGTGTGTGGGTGTGAGGATATGAGTGAATGCAATCTATGTGAAAAGGAGTGGGTAAAATAAATGTCAAATAAACAGATTAGGGATGTTATTTTTCCCTCTGATATTAAATTGCATCGAGTTCTGCTGTACTAATATCCTACCCTATTTCACAGCATTCAGTCAATGAATATGTGGGCCATATGAGGCCCACAATGTAAGTGATGGACATGAGCAGACATTTTTCCTATTTTTTTAGGAATTCCCATAAGAGCTGCCATTCATACTAAGACATGACAGCACATCACAAGCAGGATGAGCAATACTGTAGCACAGCACAGCTTTGTAAAAGAACATACAAACAGATGCTAGGAAAAAAGCTAGGTCAGGTTATCTATATGCAATCTAACACAAGGCAGGTATAGCACTCAACACAAAGACTAACTTGGACTTCTTCTACATGAGCATCTAACTAGGAATTCAATTCCAGCCCAGAGCCAGATACCCAGCCTTCCTCGGCAGTTATATAGCTTGCAAAGAGAGTCTGGTACACTGTAGAAGTATTAAAAATAAAAAAAAAGAAAAAGAAAAAGGGTCTTCTACAGCCACTTAAAGTAAAAACTAAAAACAGGGCACTTGGCCAAAGAGCAACAGAGATCTGTGTAAGATCCACAGCCCATTTATGTAAGTGGACAAAAAGCAGCCTTTGAATGGATGGAGCAGCCTGTTTATCTTACAATTTTACAAGCAAGTCATGGAGGGATGGAGCAATGTTATACGTAGCTTGCCTAGTTGTTAAAATGTTTCAGTATATTTTTCTTAAAGACAAAATTGTAGCTTTTGCATCAGAAAAGCAGTTTCAAGAGTTTAATTCTATCATTAATTGGCAAACCACAGTAAGCAGTGGCTCAACTCTAAAATTAATTAGACTGTAAAGTAGAACTGCTTCTCTGGCTTATCTCAAAAATAGTACCAGCCTATAAATTTTACATGCATATAACACTGAGCAATATCAAATGAACTGAGAAAGGTTCCACAAAACAGAAGACAAAAGCACAAAATTCAGGGCTAAAAAAATCTACAAAAAAGATCACATGTGTGCACAAACACATGAAGGAGGTTCCTGGCTCATTAAATTTTTCTCAGTTAATTACTTGAGAAAGAAATCAATTTTGTTCTTTGTTCAGCGCTATTTTAAAGTTTAATACAGGACTTTGTAGTTTTTTTCAAATGTGAATGATTTCTCATTGTTTCAAAGGCTGAAAGCCACTTGCATAACGGCTAACAAAAAAAATCAACTGACTCAACCATGAATATTTTCTACACTACAGAGAAGAACAACTCTGCGAAGAAGCAACTTCCAAGAACTCACCTGACACTGTCACCCTCTAGAACCAGATCCTTGCTGTCTCCACCCTTATGCCATAAATGGGGTTCTGTTTGAACCTGAACACTTCATTGAAACAAACACAACAGCTTAGTAAAAACAGATTTTACAAATGTAATTGGATCAAACAAAGCAACTGAAAAAAGCCAAGTTACTTTTCAGATTGATTTTATGGTAGAGGTTTCCAGGCAGGATCATAAAAACACCAAAACTTAAACGTTGGAAGATTTTTGCAAACTGGTTCATAAATGCTGGAAGGGCACTCTCCAAACCACTAGCACTACAGTTTTTCACATCCTAAGGTCTCAGTTTCTAAATCTTTCTAAACAGCATTGATGCAATTCAAGTTATCTTTATTTTACTACTTTTTGGTGGAAAATTAGTGTAAAGTCTCTGCAGTTCAACAGAGAGAGCATAATGGCTAAGCAGGAGGAGTACTTTTTGATATCAAAACTGTTTCTTTCACTACAATGAATTTTGTACAAGATGCCCCAGACATCCTTTGTTCCTTTACAGGCCTCCAGCATTTTCCACTCCACCATCCTGTTCACAGATAGCTCCTTAAAACATATAGACCAGATAAAGCCTAGTTCATCTTAAGAACATGAAAATAAATGTCCTGAAATGCTGCACTTCTTTTGATGCAAAAAAGAAACGTTTGACAACTCTTACTCTCTGCTTGTGCCACAAGCACGCAATAAGTGCTGCAGATGCAGTTGTTCTTGGATCTGACCCAGATTCCTTTCCAAGTCCTTATTTTTTATGTGTAGCTTTTTTACCTTCTTGACTAACTGCTCATTTTCATCACAGAGCTGGAAAGCAAGAGAATTAAAAGACAAAGCAAGAAACACTTTCAAATCAAATATTAATTAAGCTGGTAACACTTCATATTAAAACCCTCTCCCAAAAGCTTTACTACATTTATCTTAAACCATAGAAATATCTAAAAGGAAAATGGCAGGAAAAACAACTGGCTTCACATTTTATGAACATTTGACTGTAACAAAGCTTCCTTAACATATATATATATATATATATATATGTAAAAGGTGTCTAGTGTGACTTCATAATTCATTAAGGAACGTAGTGAACTGGTTTTGCATTTAAAATTAATCACAGAGGGACAAAGCATCTAAGTTTTTAATTATACTTGTGAACTATAAACATCAGCTCTTCAACCAAGCTGGTGCTCACGTTTGATTTAACCTCACCAGAGACAAAAAGAGAGCCACACCAGCAGAACTTACTGTGTGCGTGTCTGCTGGACCTTGCCCAGCAGTATGCAGTCATATATTTATAACACATATTATATTTATAGTAATATATGAGGCAATGTATAACAAGACACATAATATACACATATCAATCTATAAGGCTATATATATTTTATATAACACCTATAACTATATAGGTTATAGTTAGAGAGACTAGAGAGTCTATAGTCTCTCTAGTGTACAGCTAGAGAGACTAGATAGTGTACGTATATATATGATAGATATGAGTGTGTATGCACGTGTGTATATATGTATATATAAAAACTATTCTATCTATTTTATATATATATATATGGAACTGTATGTGGTTATCGCCCAGGATGTGAGCACAGCCGACGCTCCGGGCCCGCAGAAGGAAGGCCGGCACCGAGCCCCGCGTTGCGCTCTCGGCCTGAGCTCGCCCCGCAGGCAAACCGGGCCCAGCCGCGGCTCCCGCAGCCTCCCGGGCGCTGCCGGGCGGAGGCACTCACTTGCAGGCAGCGGTGCACGGCGGGCACGGCCATGGCGGTGTGCGGCAGCGGGCCGGGACAGCCCCGGGACAGGCCGCGGCAGTGACGCCACAGCCGAGCGCCGGGCGCGCTGAGGGAGCGCCGCCGCCATCCCGCGGCCCGGCAGCGCAGCCTTCGCCCTGCCCGATCCGCCCGGCGCCTCCGGGAGCAGCTGTGCCCCGGCCCCGAGCCTCCGCAGCCGGCGGGAGAACACGCCAGTCTCTCTTAAATTGTCGTTGGTTTTATTCACAGGTTCACTCGGTGTGCGATTCTGAGGGTGTCCCGCGCGGGGCCGCGAGTTGGACTCGATGATGCTGATGGGTCTCTTCCATCTCAGCGCACTCTGTGGCTCTGTGACTTTCTGTGACTAACAGCTACCGGCTGGGGGGGATCGAGAGCTCTGCCGGCCGCAGATTGCCGAGAGGCGACGGGCAGAAAGTGACCCGCAGGCAGTTCCAGCTGGATATGAGGAAGAACTTCTTCACTGTGCGGGTTACCGTGCGCTGGAACAGATTGCCCGGAGAGGCTGTGGGATCTCCCTCACGGGACATACTCAAGAACCATCTCTGCACAACCCTGTGCAATGTGCTCTGCGATGGCCCTGCTTCAGCATGGATGTTGGAGCAGATGACCCACTGTAGTCCCTTCCAACCTGACCTAGTCTGTGATTCTGTGATTCGGGTTTTTTATTCTTCTGGTATTTTGGCAGACCAGGCTGCAGGGCATACAGCCAGGACAAAAGCACTCCCCCTTCAGGACTGGACCTTACAGACACCAACAGCAGGCACTCACCAGCCACAGGAAGACCAGCCATCACAGCAAGACTGACCCAAAGCACTACTTATTGCCTGCTGGTCTTCCAAGCCTTTGTTACTGGCAGTTTAAAACCTCTCCTGTTCCTCTCTCATTCACTAGGTCTCAAATCTAGGTCTTCTCTTGTTCTCTGCATCTCCCATCTTTGTACAAAATCTTGCATAAAATTTTGCCAGATGCAACCTGCCCCTACATTTTGACCATGTAGCCCACCTGACTGCAGAGCCTGGCAAATTTTGCGCAGAACCAATCACAGAACCATAGAATGTTAAGGGTTGAAAGAAACCTTTAAAGATCATGTAGTCCCAAATTCCCTGCCCTGGGCAGGGACACCTCTCACCAGACCAGGTTGCTCAGAGCCCCATCTAACCTGGCCTTGAACACTTCCAGGGATGAGGCATCCACAGCCTCCCTGGACAATCTGTTCCAGTGCCTCAGCACCCTCACAGTAAAGAATTTCTTCCTAATATCCAGACTAAATGTCCCCTCTTTCGATTTGTACCCATTACTCCTTGTCCTATCACTACAGTTCCTGACAAAGAGTCCCTTTCCAGCTTCCCTGTAGGCTCCCTGGATACTGGAAGGTTGCCGTGAGGTCTGAACAGTCCCAGCTTTCTCAGCCTGCCGTGCCTGGGAAGAGGGTGTGGAGATGGCAGGAGCTCACCACTGCCTACTTGTGAGTCCATAGTTTACTGAAAACATGGTAGGAGACAGGTCAGGTTGGGCTGTGAGTGGGAACTGTAATCAGATTAAGGGAATTGTCACACACCTCTGGCTCCAGGGCACAACCTGGCATCTCTCCTCCTCCACTCTCAACCCAGTCACCCACCTGGTCAGCTTCTTGAACTTCACACAGGGGTCACGGTGAAAGGTGAAAGCCTTGTCTATATTCAGCTGAGCCTTCGCTGTGCTGAGCTGAACAGACACAAGATCCCAGCTCTGAGGCTGTCAACAACCTGAGACTCCATGTGAGGGAAGGACATGCCCCTCGTGTTACCTGCTGCCAGGAATCCTGCTTGTGAAGACTTCTGTGTTGATTCCAAAGAAGTAGCCATCCAACAGTGCTAATTCCTGGAGCCTGTGACAAGTCACCTTGACTCCAAATTGCCTGGCATCAAAATTGCTACTTCAATCAGCAGCTAACATGGAATGAGTTAGCAACAGACAGTTCATACTATGGAAACCACAAGGGCACTTCTTAATAAAAGGACAGTTAGATGTAACTAGGTACAGGAGCAGCAAGGAAAATACAAAATTGAAAGGGATAGCACCAGCCAGCAATGCAGTGGTGCTGTAGAGAAAGGGAAATCCCATTTTCAGATGAAGCAGCAATACCCTGAGATGCAATTACTCAGTTCTATGCTGGTTTATCCGACACAAACAAGACCTGAGGTGAGGTCCTGAGCAGTCTGTAAAACAGGAATAAAAATTACATATAGAAGAAAATACAGCATATCAGGAGATATTGAAATCAGAATTCTTTTGACTGACTTTATCTTTGGTTATTGTAAAGGACAGTAGTAATTGTTTCCTGTGTCCTCCAGAGGAGAACAAGCAGAAATAAAGTTATTCTCTAACCGAGATGAGTTAAATTGGATGAGAGGGAAAATTTCTTGATATCAAAGAGAAAAATACATGCAGTTCTTCCTCCCTATATATTTTGATAAACACATCAGAGAATGATCAGGCATGACTTTGAATACAGGTACACCTAATATGCACAGCACAGTGGCATAGAGCAAATAGACAAAAAGTCCCTTCCAGGCCAACATTTCAATTAATCTATGTTATTGATTTAGAAGAAAATGCACTCTGATATAACAGAGATTCTGATATTTTGCAAAACTTTGTAAAATTAGTTCAGAAATAATTTTTCCAGTGACAAAGAGAAGCTGTAGTGGTGGAGAGAGATCAGGATAGTGGAATCCAGCATACCCTACACACTGTAGACAGTCCAAGTAGGATAACAGTTTTTCCTCAATATTGGGAATGTCACTAGTCATAATCACTCTATACCATACAAGACAAGGCCACTTGAATATCAAGGAATAATACTGTACAAAGTATGTGCAAGGCTCGATATGACTTACACTCCTATGGTAACCAAGTGTTTGGTTGTGGTTGGTTGGGGTTTTTTTAAATACTAAGGGTATAGCAGTAAAACAAATAGCCCAGATGGATTAATTCAGGGTTTCTGCAGAAACTAGAGCAGGCGTGGAAAAGGCAGCACTCAGAGAACAACCTGCATGGGTCAGAAGTAACAGGGAAAACAAGCCCATGATAAGTCTTGGGTCACTTGAAATGCTGAGGGAGTTGGGCTTGTTCAGCCTTGAGATGACTGACAGGGGACCCCACCACTGTGTATGAACGTTTTGTCAAACAAGCATTGATCCATCCAAATGACACCAAAAAAAAACCCTACTTGTACCTTAAAACTCTTGGGAAAAGCTATAGCTGAAGGTCTTGCTGCTTTAATCATGCACATCATGATCAAGCATTTTCAAAACGGCCAGTGACTTTGGGAGGCTCCACTTAAAAATGAGCATCCGTTCTTCCAAAAAAAAAATACTCAATCAATTTGTAAAATTGTCCCAAAGCTGGTGGGTAGCACTGGACATCGGATTTCTAAGCATCCAAAATCAAACGCTAATGTTAGCCTACATGTATACAAAAAAAACCATTTATACAAATGATAAAAGACTTCATTGTACTTGATTAGGAAACATGTTAAGTTTCCAAAGATCCTAACAATACATGATTGTTAAAAAACTTCTCTGTGGCAGTGAATGTATGAAATGCCACTAAGATACTTTCCACTGTAAACAATTACAGCAGAAGCATTTTGCTACACTATTATTTAGCTCATTTGTTGAACCCATTGTTTTTTCCTTGCATTTTTGTTTTAATGTAGTTTGGTATGAACAAAGACATATTTCATGCTGGCTCACACAAATGATAATGTCATTGATTCCAGCAGTGCTGAGCTTGCTGCCAAACAGCAGGAATGTGACCCATAGCGCTCTTTTTCAGCTACATGTGCACCAAAATCATTGATTTGTCACAAAATATGTAAGCATGGAATTACCTGATGAAACCCTACAATAACACCCAAGTGTAGCCTTTTTTCTACATGGATTAAAGGTCAGTATGTGTCCTTTCAACCCTCAGAGAGAGGTACCATCCTCATCTGATTTTCCAGGAGTTAAAATTTTCCTATGAAAATCTATATGCCTTTGTAAATCATGTACAAATTTCACCTGCCCCAAATTAATCTCTTACTCCATCCACCAGCTGTGTCAGCAGTGACTTCTTCCTGAGTCCCTTTCAGGCTGGAGGATGGCCAGACTTACGTGATTTTTCTGCACAATATGTTCTGTGGCATAATCAGGGCTGCCAGTCTCACAGACAAATTCCAGTTGAATAATCATGTAACAACCTTGAACAAAATGGCCAGCATGGGAAAAAGGGCCCTTTCCCATCTTGTTTAGATCTTTGGTCACAGAGTAATAATCCCATTTGTCTTCAGGAACCTTCTCTGGAAAAGGGAGAAGCAGTCTGGATTTCCTAAGCCTCAGCACAACCACTTGTGCTAAAAGCAAAAATTCAGAGTTCAGTTCATGAACATTCCCTGCATATCAAGAGGAAAAGCACCAAGACATGATTGGATTAAAGGTTACTGCAGAACTGGAAACAAAACAATACTTTCTCGTAATATATGAGGAAGTCAATTTAATCTTAAAGCTGACAAAAGCAGAGGTAATATTTATTAAAATTAGGCTACAGGCATCCCTGTCACAGCTGAACTGACAGAAGGTCTGTATCCCCTTCAGTGACAGAAACATCAATTTATAACACTAGGTTGTTTTCAGTGGATAATGTTCAATGTTTCCAGTGGATCAAACACCAATACTGGGATGCATGTGGCAGTCTCTTGCTTCTCCTTTCAATGCCAGAAAAAAATACCCTTTTATTTTACACCCACAGACATGGTCTAGGGAAAAGAGTAACAGCTTGGGACTGTATTACCTTGTCACAGAATCCCCTACAGAGAAGGAAAACATCTCTTGCTGTAGAATCAAAGGCACTTGAACCTCAGGAAAGCTCCTTCAGCCATACCTCCTGGAAGAGAAAATTTCCCAGGATGACAGAGCCAGTCTGAAAACTCCTGAAAAAACTGAAGGGCACCATTCTACCAGTAGAGCTGTCTGTCAGGCCTTGAAGAGAAAAAAAATTTCCTTGTTATAACCAACTCCCGGGGTAGATCTAAAGGGAGAGCCTTGCACTGCATGTTTGAGACTGTTTGTGGCAGGAGGGAAAATGTGGACTGTGTCTAAGCAGTGATCCCTGGGCCTTCTGGACACAGAGAAGAAAGATGGTCAGAGTATAGCTGTGCATGACAGAAGGGGAACACAAGAAACATCTCATACACCACTCAGTGTGTTAATCAAGCATTGTGCCACAAAAAACTCACTAGCAAGCATTATGAAAAATAGTGCCAGTATTAGGAATTCCTGATTGTCTCTGATGGAGAAGTGGGATCAGCACAGCTCTTCTGGGGAGTCCAGCAAGAAGAGAGAGCATCTCCTTAGGATCTAACTTCTCTTCTTGCGGGCAAAAGGAAAATCTGGGCAAAACAGCCTCTTTTATCAGCTAAAAAGTCTCTAATTGCAACATTACAATCACATTAAACTACAACATTGTAGCAGTTTACACAAACAAAAAGCTGCTCATCTGGGTTACCTCTTACAGGCAGGCTCAAACTACATGCTTTGTGAGATTCCTGATAAAAGCTCCGGGGAAAAGAGCTAGAGACAGTAAACAACAATTTTATGTGACTAATCCAATATAATCCTATGCTGGGTAAAAAAGCCATCTGCATGGATTCCCACCGAAGTGCTTCAATAACAGCGCAGCAAGCCTCTGGCTGTCACGCTGAGGAAATGCTCTTTCGCACTCAGGCTAATAATTGCAAAACATTTCTTCCTTTTTCTTTTTTTTCTTCCCCCCTCTCCTTTTATTAAAGCTGTTATACACTTGTCCTCCCATTTTTTCCCTATTAGAAGATCATCCATCAAACCCATGAAGTGACAAAGATCCGCACTGGAAGGCATCTGAGGATTCCACGTCGACAGCCGGGTAGCTACAGCGAGGTCAACCCTCTCTCTCTGCAAAACTACAACCCATTTTATTGCATCACTGCAGCCTGCAATTACTGTCGAAGGAGAGAATAGCAAGCAGTCTGCTGAGGCAGAATTAAACTAATTCCAGCGGCAGCAGCTTCCCCCCGAGTGACCCTGGGTTTTGCTCCGAGCAGACCGCAGTGGGGACCCGTGTGGCACACAGAGCAGCCACACGATGAACGCTGCACAGCGGCTTAGGACAGGAAGGGAAGGAGACTGCCACCTCCAGCTGAGCCACCCCTAAGTCAATTAGGGCTTCACACCCCGGGAGAGAAGGAAATCCATGACTAGGCTCTGTTTTCTCCTCTGAGGTCAGAGAGAACAGGTTTTCCCCTCCACCGAGCATTCATTGTCTCACGGAAGGAAGTCCAACATCCACACAAATCTGGCAGGGGCTCAGGAGGATTGAGGCAGACAAAGCACCCAAGAAACACTTGTATTTCAGGTTCATCAGGATGGGCCTATTCCAAGTGGACGAGATTAAACACGTGGCATGTGTGTAGGTTATGAAAGGCATGTGAGAGGAACTGGCTAGTGTTTGGGGTTATGAAAGATCAGAGGTTATGAAAGACCTTGGCAGTTATGAAAGATGTGCCAAGACTCTGATCCAGCAAGGCAGAGAACAGCCTCAACCTGCTCAGAGGTGAATGGATATTGAAAATCAGCCAGCAGCTCACATGAGGAAGCTCACATTGCCTGGGCAGGTCTAGGCTAAGGAAGGCTTGGAAAAAACTTCAGAAAAATAATTAACAGTTGTCATGGACGAGGAGAATGATGAAGAGAAATATTACCATTTACAGGCCTTAAAGGCAGCTGTATTTTTTTGCAAAGTATTTTGGAAGGTTTTAAAAGACTAGCTGCAGTCACTGATTTTCTAAGAAATATTCTTTGCTAGCCTTCTAGTTCTGTTTTAAATCTACCTGAATGAGCCACATAGCTGCAATGAATCTGTGAAAAATGAAGGTTCATTCAGATATTTTAGCCTCTCAAGTTCAGCCTCTGGTGACCCTATTATCGATATGCTACCACCAGAATGAAGAGAAGGCTGGGGAAATACTACTGTCCAAATACTTATTTTCCAGAAATTACTTAGAAAGAGGACATACTCCTGCTTAGAAAAATATTGGGGAGAGCACTTCCCCCTCTTTGCAACAGTACTTCTCTGTGATGTGTGTGTAACTTTCTGTAGATACCTTCAGTGAGGCTTGTGCAATCTGCCTACTATACTTTAATTCACACTGCCTGCTTTCAAAACATGTCTGAAAACAGCCTTCCAAATGCCCCTGTGGCAGCCTAATAACAACAAATCTCCAGGCACTGAGGCAGACCCGAGACATATGGGAAGAAACCATCTGCACTACATCAGAATAGGATCTAGCCTGTTTCACCAATAGGTACAGACTTTTATTTTTGGTGAATTTGGTAACTAAAACTTTGTATTTCAAAGAGAAATACAGAAAACACCTTAATCATGGTCTGAGATGCTTCCTAGAATGCAAACCCATGGTTAACTGTACCTTTTCTTATTTACCAAAGTTAAAGCTGCCTATACTACATTTCAGCAGTCCACAAATCTCACCAAGTAATACATTTACCCATCTGTCCCTGCACAGAAACTCTCTGGAGAAGGTATTGAAACCACCACCTCATGCTATGGCAGCAATAAAAAACACAAATTTCCAAAACCTAGATGAGACTAAGATTAAGGAAGAACACAGAGCAATTCTGTTCTATACTAGTCCAAATTATATTGCATGTTTGCAGGGTTATTGCACTTAAGGCAACTGATCTTACATAAGAACAAACAAGATATGTGTTTGGAGGAAACAACTGACTTAGGATAATTAGTCAGCAGAAAGACTGACAAAGATTTGTTGAGGATTTATTCAACAAAATTTAATAATTTCATACTTCGACCAAACTTTTACACTTTGTCTAGTAGTTAATTCACCTTCTCAGAGTTTCTTACCATTTTTTTTCTGATTCAAAATGGGGACTAAAAAATATTTCACTAAGTAGACTGACAGCCTTGCTGTCAAGGCAGCCACTGCCAGAATGCAGCTTAGAAATTTAAAGAACGAAGTTGAATTCTTGTGCTACAGTCCATGAACTTCAGTCCCTTGCTTCAGAAGGAAAAGGTCCAAGTGTTTTATTTTAAAGTGTCCACTATTTTTGTGAACTACAGGTGGCAAACGTCCCTCTAATCCCAAAGTCATCTGTGTCCTACAAGATAAACAATAATAGAAAATAGACCTAGATTTAGGGTCTGTTACATTAAATGGAATACCCAAGTCAATTTATTTCAGCCTAGTCTCTAGGAAAATTATTAAATTTTGTGTTCAAAGATAGTAAGTGGTGGTGTTACACAATTTTCTTCATGCAAATGTGTTTGTCACTAAAGCTTCTCTATTCTAGCCCTGAAAATCAAATTCTCAACCACAAAGCAGGTGCTGAAAGACAAAAATAAATTTCATGCACTCTGTGTACCTAAGGCCTCTTTCAAAAAGCTACACTGACGGACTCGGTCCCTAGGCTCTCTTTTTTCCCATTCAATGCCAAGTGTGCATCAGAACAACTCATTTGGAAAAGCCTCCCTCTGACAGATAGAGTGTGCGCTCCCAACACTCGCTCGGTGTTTCAGGCACAACAGTCTGGCTGCTCTATTGCATAAGCATGCATTCACCCTGGGCTGCCCTCCTTCCACCAGGCGGACCCAGAATCGCTCAGCTCTGCTCGCTACTCTGCCGGCATGGCAACTCGGCTTGTACGGATTCTGGAACAGTGGGCTCTGAATTTTTCTCTTCTCACCCTTCACAAATCCACAACGCAGACAAGGGGAAAATGGAAAGGGCAATGTATTTCTTACCACACACGTGAAGTCCCAAGCTGCTGAACTTTAAAACCTGAACTTGCCTTCCCACTCCCGAGGCAGCTTTTCCCCCACTTTTCCCCTTTCATTCCCGACATGGCCGATGCCAGCCGTCAGCTTTTCCCCCAGGGCCCCGGTAACGCCGCCAGCCAGGCCCCCGATCCGCGGGATGGCCCTGGGGACAGGGGGACAGGGGGACAGCGGAGCCCCGGCGGGGCCGCTCGGCCCGGGAGCGCGGGGCTGCTCCTCATGCCCGGGGAAACCGGAGCGCCTAAGCCCCAGCCCGGCGCTCCCGGCGCCATGTCAGGCGGGGCGGCCAGGGCACAGCCACGGCGATGGCGGGGCGGCACATCTGCCCTCCGCATCCCGCATCCTGCCCTCTGCGTTCTCCCCTCTCGGCGCGGCCCCGGCGCTGCTCTCCGCGGTACCCCGCCTCTCCTCCGCCCCCGGGGCTCACCTAGAGTCAGCGCCCAGCAGCCGGCCCGCCTTTCCCATTGACCGCGGCGGCCGCCTCTCTCCGCCCCGCTGCGCTGGGCGGGGCGCTGCCGGGGCGCGCAGTGACAGCGCCGGGCGGTGTGTGCGCCCAGGGCATCCTCCTCGGCGGGCGCTGCTGGGCGGGCAGCCGGGCCCCCCGCGCCCCCCGGCCCCGCTCCGGGCAGCGCGGCCGCCGCGATGAAGCCGTGCGAGGAGGAGGAGGAGGAAGGGCGGGCGGCGGCGGGCGGCGGTGCCGGGGACCCCTGGAAGGAGTGCGCGGATGTGGCGGTGCAGCTGGCGCGCCGCGCCGGGCAGGTGAGAGCCGCGCCGCCCGCAGCCCTGCGGGATGGGGCCGGGCCGGGTCGGGCTGCCCCCGGCCGGAGGAGCCTTCTCCCGGCGCGCCCGGGGCAAGAAGGGCCGTACGGGCGCTTGGCTGGGGCGCAGAGCTGCGGAGGGGAGGAGGGCGGCGGGGCTCGGCACCCGCTCAGCCGGGCCCCGCCGGAGCCCTCGGCCGCGGGAGGGATGGCGGCAGCGGGGCCACATGCCTGGGGGCCGCAGACCTGGGGGGCCTCATCCCGCGGGGCAGCTTCCCTCGGGGCCCAGCCCTTGGGGTTACTTCCCTCGGGGGCTGCATCTCTCGGGGGACCCTTCCCTGGGAGGCCCCATCCCTCGGCCTCATCCCTTGAGGGCTGCATCCTTAGGGGCCCGCGTTTGTTTTCAGCAGCTTGTGCAGAGAAAAACAACCATGGCAGGGAGGTTTTGTCTTGTTACATACGGCAGAGTCTTCAGAGTGGCTGAAATTATCTTGCTGTGGACAAACAGCTGCTTGGCGATGGTCTGTAGTAGCTTATTTCAGATCCGTGTTTTTACACAGCAGAAGGTTAGACATACCAGGAGACAGCCTGACCCCGCTCTGTGCAGCAGCAAAACTTCCACCAGCTCTAACAGCCAAGAAATGGGATCAGCAGATTGTTCGATTGAGAAACTGGGTACAACACAAACCTCACGTATTTCTATCTTGCTTCCATTCTGCTCTATTTTGAAACACACTCTGTACCCGTACACTATGATTTAAGGAGCCCCCTTTTCTATCTTGAGTACGTGACCCATAACTTTTCCTTTGTGTGTGTTATTAAACGTATTTTCTCCTTAGTAGAAAACACCCACAAAGATGAACAGAATGCCAGAGGAGAGGAGACTTGTTTTAATAATACAGGGACTAAATGGATAATCCAAATCAGGATGACAGGTCATGCTCTCACAGACTCTTGAAACAGGAGTTTCTCCAGCATAGTCATTCTGCCAGCCATTTCACAAGAGAGATTCATGGCTTGCTCAAACCTCCACACCTAATTTCTCAAAATATCAATTTGTGAAGACAGCTTTAACCTTCTCCAATCATTTCACTCACTCAGAAAATCACAGCTGAACACCTTTTCCTGGAAGAAGTAAACACCCCAGTAGACTAATCCTTGAATCTTGAATCACAGTTTGCCATTGCTACCTTGCAGCTGGCAGGGAATAGCTGATTCCTTGGCGGGCCGAATTTAAACAAACCAAGGATGTTGTTTAAGTAGGACTTTGGAAAGTGGTTTGATTTTTTTTTTCCCCAATTAGTTTTGTCATGATAAGGAATCCTTTTGGTTGCAAAAGCCATTGGAGATCCTTCTGGAAGAAAAAGTGCAGATATGGCTCTATCTTTTATTTAAGTGTCAATCTGCTTCCAGCTATTGCCAAAAGAAACTAGAGCTAAGGACACAAAATGCCGTGTAACATGGGTTTGGTAGGACTGGATTTTTGTTGAAAACTGACCGACAAAAATGTGGGTTATTTTGATCCCCAGAAACAGTCAATTCCACTAGTCAAGTTAATCTTCTTCTTCTTCTTGTCCTCCATACCTCAGACCTTTCCACCTTCACCTCCACCCCCAGAAATCTGTTTGCACTCTCTGTCTCCCCAGGTCCAACTCCTGTTTCTATCCCTGTATGAAATTTTGCCACTTCAGCCTTTCTTTTAAGGTGCTCCATTTCTCAGGACTATGGCAGGTTAGGAGGAGTTGGAATCATTAGAAAGTGTCTACCAGAGGCTTTGGTGCAAAGGCCAACCTGAAGAAAGAAGTGCACTTTCAGATTTTGGATTTATAGGAAAAGTTAACCAGTGATACAGTTTTCTGGTCTCCCCTTTTAGCTTATACAACTATTTGGTTTGTATTGCATTGTGTTTCATGAGTGTAAGTAAAATACATCCTGTTTCCAACAGTTAGACATCTATACTCTGGAATAGTTTCTTCTAAACTTAAAAGGCCAATAAAGAAGTGATGCTTGAATATATGTCAAAAGTGTTGTTGCTGGAGTAATCTCTCTTACTGGGTTAAAATCATTGCCTCTCTTGCCCATTCTGTTGTTTAGTTCTTATTATTTTTATGAAATATCACAGGCTCTCATTTAATATATATGGCTGTTTCATAACGAGAATGGCCACGGTTTTGTAATCTCTGACCTGCTTTAAAATTCACTCTATAAGGCCACACATAACTGCACTTTTTCAAACTTCTCTTCTGTTTTTTCCTGTGAGTAAACCCTCCTTGCTCTGTTCATGAGAGTACATCTGTAGGATTGATATGACTTTTTGCTCAAGAAAAGCAGGCACAACCAGTCTGTTTATCTTTGATGCTGCTGAGAGCACTGAGTAATATCTGCACAGTTCTCTCCAATTGCAGATTGGAAAAGCTTCTCTAAAATGAGTAAACATGCATCCAGCTGAAAACAAGAGTTAGAAACTGACACTATAACCTTGTATATTGAAGTCCAAACTATTATTTCTTTCCTCATTTTTCCCTCTTTTTTTCCTCTTTTTTCCGGAAAATAATTTTGTGAGGCATAAGAGACCTAGCAGAATGCTACTAAAAAATAAAAAGACAAAATTTCCACTGGTATTCTAAAAAGTCAAGATTTTCTTTCCCCCATGTTTGCTCCCAGGGATAATTGTTAGGCTATTTTCAATGGAACATGTAGAGATATTCTAGCAAACCAGATTGGAATTTCCTGAATTATTTGCTTTTTATTATTGCTGAATTATTATGCT
This sequence comes from Lichenostomus cassidix, assembly GCF_008360975.1. Lineage (NCBI taxonomy): Eukaryota > Metazoa > Chordata > Aves > Passeriformes > Meliphagidae > Lichenostomus > Lichenostomus cassidix. The sequence continues at coordinate 99,296,908 of NC_139482.1, read as the reverse complement.
TTTTATCTACGTGTTTGATTTTATCAGTGAGCAAATATTTCAGGACAGTATTACAAGCAAGCAAATCCATCTTGGAGCTCCCAGAAGTGTGTGGTGAGTGCAAGCAGTATGGTGAAATGAAATATCTGACACGAGCACACTACTGTAGGTGGCTCTCCTGGCAGCTATTGGAGGAAAAGGCATCTTGGCCCTCTGTCTTTTTCATTCTGCTTCGTTGGACTAAATTTTACAAAGGCATTGAAAAAGGAAAAGTCCAGTACTGACTGTGCCAGTGGCTCCATTTCCCCTGCTCCATGGCAAATGAAGGAGGGAGCAGGGACAACCTGGGTCTTGCTCTGTGGTCTTCATGTCATGGTGTAAATGCCCCTCACTTTGCATAACCCCCCAAATGCTCCCAAGCAGGGTATTAGGATAAGATCTGCATTAGAGGAGAGGCAGCATGGGCTAAGAGTGTTAAATGGCTCTGCTCTAAATAACCATGCTCCTAAAAACCAGTTACTTAGAAATTGCTGAAAAATCTCTGTGATCTAGAGACAGCCCCAGTACAGGGATAAAGTGTAGTAAAATACGTTTATAGCCAAATTACAGCATCTTGGTTGCCAGTTTGATTGTACAATAGGGATAAGGTGCAATCAGCTGTTTCCATTTCATCATCCTGTGTTTCCCTTGGTTTCTGCTTGCCTGCTACCTGTTCCGTAGGGTGAGACTTTTATGGAGCCCCATGTCCATCTGGAAAGACCAGGCAATTGCAGTAGGTATCCACAAACCTTCTTGTAAGGCTTCAGCAAGGAGAGGAGCTGAGTGATGCCCTCAAAGTACTCTGAGCCACCAGGCTCTAACTCTCCTTTGTAGGCAGGGGACTTTTAGGGATTATTCAACACAAATTGAATTCTACACTGCTCTGAGCTATTTGATAGTTTTCCAAAGAATAAAAGCTTTTTTGTCAATTATGCAGGAGAGGTGGTCCTTGTGTGGGACTACTCTGGCTTGGATTGCATACCTGTAGAAGTTTTAGCAAACACATATGAGTCCCTTTAGTCAGACCCTTTGTAAGAGGCAAGAATTGGCAGAATCAGACCTGTCCTTCCTGCGTGCTGGGGGTGAACCTCTAGAGATGTGCCTCCCATTTGTGGCTGGTGACCTCAGCCCAGCACCATGACCTCTGTCCTCCTCTCCTCTTGACATATGGCTTGCACAAGAGGTGGGGAGAAGCAGCTCCTAGTAGGGCTGGTAAATAGTAAATGTGTGTCCTGGCTCCTTGGAGTGGCAGTGCAGAGGAGATGAGTGAGAGGGCCGTCACCCACCGCTTCATAGTGCAGGCACACCCTTGGCTACTCCCACCTCCAAAGTGGCTGGAGCCTCGTGCTGGCCACCAAAGAAACAGACAGGGTGAAAGTTAAAAATGGTGAACAAATGGGTAAAGGATCAGAAATTAAAAATATTAAATTTGAAGCTGGGATGTGCAAAAGATTGTATTCAAACGTGAGAGATCAAGTGCTGGAGCAAAATCAGCTGATTGCAGAGCACATCTGCAGGAGAGGGCTTTCCTCTCCACTTTTCCTCTTTCAGCCAGGCTCAGGTTTGATCTCACTGCCCTGCTGAGCAGTGGCACTGATTTAAATGGCTGCAAAAATCTCAACCTGCTATGCATTAAAACTGAATAGAAGTCAAGAACATGGCATTGCTAAGAAGAAATTAAAATCTTCTCTGTCAAAAGGAGGACATTCCTCATCTTTTTCACAGTGTGAAGTTCCAAGCAGTATAGACAATATGAAAGTAAATAAGAGAAAATAAAATAAAAGGTATCAGCATAGCAGGTTTTTTAGAACACATAACTGAGGCTGATTGGAGTGTTTTGGCTGAAGAGGAGCCCAAGGGTCTTGCTGGAGTTGCATTTTTATGCTTCTATGGTAAAACTTTCAAGAAAACCATACAGGGAATTGAGGGGAGTGAAAAGATTAAGTGTGGTTAATATCTTGATATACAATAATGAACTTTAGCAAGACCTCAAACTGAAAAGTACTACCTGCCCTCACAAGCTTAGTAAATAGGCACAACTGATGTTTTGCAGCTCACACAGAAGAAACATTAGTCCAGATACCTTCTATACTAAGGCAGTAGTCAGCAGTATCCATTACTTGTCAGAACAATTAGCACACCCTTCAAATATAGTATTTTATGCTATGAAAACTAAGAGCTGAGATGACATTTGGGAGTTTCTGGTTCCCTTTCCCATGCATAATACAGCAGAACTTTTGTTTTCTTTGGTCATCAAATATTTCTCAATGGTTTTAAAATACTTTAATCAGAGGAAATTTGGTTAAGCAATTGAAATATATAAATTCCAGAAGGGGTTTGGGATATTGATCTTGTTGCTGCTGGGTTTTGATACTAGAATTCTAAACAAATAAATGGTGCTCAATTTTTACTTTGTTTTGGCTTTTTTAATTTCAAATAATGTATCATTTTCACTGGTTAAAAAATAAGCAATCTCCTTTTGCATCCTGCCCCTTTCTTTTTGTTTATAATGAAGAAATGAAAAAAAAAACCAGAAAGAAAATGGGGAAAAGATGTTTTCCCATCTTTCATTAACTGTTTTCCCATATGTGCATTTGTACTTGAGTTTGTAACAGTAAAACCCTTGAGAATGAGATGAAGACATTTCCAGAAGAGGATCCAGGTTTAAATCATTGGTTTCATATTTAGGGAAAGCTTCAGTTTTTGTTTTTGTTAAATACATGGCAATTCTTTGGGAACCAGAGGGTAGTCAGCACTTGAAGCTCCAAAAACCCACAAGGAAGAATAAACTGTGTGTCTTTGTTGGCAAAATGGAAACCTATTAAGTTTGCCTTGTTGCATATCTTTTAAAGTAAGACAGCAGTGGGGTATTTGCCCTGTGAATTAGGAAAAAAAAAAAAAAAAAAGAGGGAGAGAGAAGAAAAAGGGGTTTCCTTGAAAAATGGCTGAGCCTTGAGGCTTCTTCTTACCTTGTGTGTATTTTGGTAATTTTCTAAATCGTGATGACTGCCATCATCCTTTTATTCCGTCAGTTGCATCCCTTAATCAATCCTTTTCTGAACTGTCAGGAGAGGTTTTTGCAGAGTGATTCAAAATGCCATGTTCCCAAAGAAAACTCATTAGCTCAGAAGGATTTTTTGTCAAAAAATTAGAACAGCCTCTGGTAGAATTAGGCCTACAGCTGTTTTTCAGGATTAGCTATATTTTTTTCAGTGAAGATATTATTTTAATATGCACAGGCTGAATGCCCAACAAATCTGATTTATAAACTTCTGTTTCAGATTATTAGGAAAGCTCTAACAGAGGAAAAACAAGTGTCCACAAAGACATCTGCAGCAGATCTTGTGACAGAAACTGATCATTTTGTGGAAAATTTAATTATTTCTGCTCTGAAAGAGAAGTTTCCTTCCCACAGGTGAGTTCCTATAGAAAGAAACTATCAATGACCTTTTTTTGTTCTTTAAGTGCTATATATCTGACTGGTATTTAAAGGGAGCTTTAAGTCTGTATGTCTTTCTTACATATTATCCAGTTGCTGTTGGACACTTTCATAGGACTCCTATTTTCAAAAAAGTACCATTTCCTTATGCTTAGTACTTGATATTTTCTAATAGTTATGTCTCTTTATATATGTATTTAATTGCAATGTTTCCCCTGTAGGGACATCATGGATGAGGGTTTCCTGTGGATCTCATGATGTTCAGAATACTGGTCTGTTCCCTATTGTATAAGAATTATGCTAAGGATATCTATGGAAATATAGCAGAAATAAATGCTAGCAAAGGTCCCAACCTGCAGACCTTTCCTGTTGCCATCACACACAAGCATTTGCCAGATCAGGACAAGTAAAAGTGTATTTAATCACATATACCTTGTGTTCTATAGGGAGAAGATCAGTGAGAAGCAGGGCTGTTTATTGTCATGATCATTATCTGATGCCTATTCATAAACAGGCTATAAATTACTACATGGGGTGCAAACCCAAGGTGTTAAAAGTAGATCAGGTTGTCAATTCTTCTTGAATTATTGTGGTCAACTTGAAAATAACAACTCCGCGCATACACAGATTAGAGAGAGGGTGTGTATTAGTTGCCAGGTTTGGTTTGATGCAGAGACTCTGCAATCATTTTCTACATTTGACTTCAGTGGATAAAACTAATTTTCCTGCAGAGCCTGTGTATCCCATAAATATTGCCTGACTCCCTTCTAACTGTGGGCATCTGTGATGGAGATGAGTCTTGCATTCTAGCACAGAAATCAGCAAAGAGGAAAATCTGGAGGGCTCAGCTACTAATCTGATTGTCAGCAATGCTGCTGGGCAAAAAAAGCACCACTGTAAGAAGGAGCAGAAAGCATATTTTATACTAAATATGGCTTTCTAAATATGTGTTGTTTGTGATGGCATATTGAAGCAGTACTGTACAGCAGAATGTGTGGTTCTTGGCTGCAATTCTCAAGAGAGTGCCAGGCTTTACAAGCCTATTATTTGTGTAATATTCCTTTTGCTATTGCTGGCTGTGCTCTTTGCTCATCTCCACTCTTATGTTAGTTTTTTTCCTTGAGCAGTCTGGCAGAGAACATAAAACATACATATTTCACATAAAATGCAAATCATCAGACACACTCAAGTTACTCAGAATGGGAACAAAAGTTGTAAGGTCAACATAGACCTAGGAACTGGAAAATCTCAGATTTTATCAACTTTCGACTCAGAACTATTAACTTCTGACTTTACAAAGTAAATTAAAGAATTTCCATTTCTTCAAGACAATTTTATTTTGTTGATATTCGTTGTTGGATTTGGTTAGAATTTGTTCAGATAATTAATGCATTTAGATTAAACAATAGATTAAAACTAAATTCAGCTAGACTAGATTAAAACACTTGTAATGAGGAGTCTACAGTAGCAGTCAAGGGTTAAATTAAAGTACAATGAAAATATTAAGATTATTTAAATTGTATTTGGTCTTTCCCCTAACCTGGCTGTTGAAAGCAGCATGGAAGATTTCTGTTATTTCTTTTTCTTCTAAATGATCTTGATTCTTATGTCCTCTGAATCAAAAGTCACTTTAGGAATTAGAAAAATTAAAAGGGATCTTATTAGCATCTGCCATTTGCACTGAGGTGCTTAGGAGTCTTGAGATACTGGAAATGTACTCAGAAGTAAAGAGAAATATTAGGAAAATCTGTTCCAAAAGTAATTCTGTCCCATGTTTCTTTTTTCGTCTCTCTTCTTGGCTAAGTGATATGTGTCATCTTCATTCACACTTCACTCAAGTTTTAATCTTTGCTCACTCTTCAGAGCTCTGATGTGCCCCCAGTGAGTCTTTTCAAAAGGATATTTTTTCAGATAGATCAATGAGTTGTGGGAAGGTACAGCCAAAATACCAGGGGCTACTGCTTGCAAAAGGCTATCCTAACATTTGCCCTTGCTATGATTACACAAGCTGTCATCTTTTGTGTTACTTGTGGCCTTAGTTCTGCAGACATTAAAATCAGGACACAGCAGTTTAAGAGGGTGACATCCAACTCTGGCTTCCCAGCTTTCTGTCTTCAGATCCCTGAAAGCAGACAGGTGAGGGACAGTCCCAGTTTGAGTCTCCTGCACTCGACTGATATCATTCCTGCTGCAGACAATGGTGTATTACAGCTTCCCTACTGTTCTTGCAATGAATTTCAGAGTGGCACCATGGTATGAACAGATGTAGTCTAAGGCTTGGCAAAAATTACTAGACTCATTTTCAGTGGGAGTAAACTGTAATCCAGATTTGAAGAGAGGTCAGCGGAGCTGGCAGGCTGGCATATTAAATTAACTGTTTTAATAAAGTGGTTACCCCTCCCACTTCTCAAGCTGTTCCTAGAATTTACTCCAGTACTTCACACTGAGTGTTTTGCTTAGTTTACAGGTTTTTACAGGACACAGAGCAACACACCCAAAGTTGACCTGGCAGGACTCTCACATTTCCCAGTATTGTCTAGCAGCAAAGGAGTTTTTTTTGTAACCCATTAGCCCAGATTTCATAAAGCATGCACCTAATTTCTCCTACACCCAATTTGGAAAAATTGGTCTTGAGCATGAAGACCTTTTCAGTGGCACTGCTGTGCCCCAGTTCCAGGTTAGCATTTCTGGCTCATAATACTTGAGGGCAAATCATCTTACACACAAATACTCCTGCCTTTAAAGGGCTTCTCATTTCACTTCTCTTTGACTGGCAAGACAGCAGCTACAGTTCAAGCTCCAGCTGGAGGAGCTGGCAGAGGGTTGAAGCAGAGGTATAATTTACGTGGAATATGGATAATCTGAGGTGGGATGTAAGGTGCTCCACCTACAAGATGAACCTCCTCTGCATCCAGCAGAGCAGACAAGGCATGGTTGGGTTTGGATGCTAATTACAGGATTTGTAAAAACAAAAGTCAAGTGATACATCACCAACAAGACAAAATAATGGAATGTTTAGAGCATGGAGTCTGCAAAGTGTTAAACTGGGAGCTTCAAACACTTGTTCAAGTCTTTCTTGTTTCTCAGCTGTGCACTAGCACACTGTCCTTCAGCTGTTTACTTTAATGGAGATGAAAATAGTAACAAACACTTCCTAATTCCCTCTTTGTACCAGCTGGGGGTCTATAATGCTAACAAAATAGTCTGTTTCTGCTTAGGTCAGGGCAGAGTAAGTTTTGAAAAATTCAAGAAGTCTCCTCCTCTACTGTCTGCAGAACATTTTAAGTTCATGGCTTCAAGTGTTGTTTGGAATCGTGAAGTGCAGGTTGAGAACACAAAGAAAATAGCTTCTACTCTACTGCTAGAGAAGCAACTGTTTCTACAAAAGACATTTTCTCTTTATTTTATCCATATTTTTCTTTTTGTGTCTTTGAGAGAAGCTTTTTTGCCTTCAAGCGTTTGCAGGAACTCTGAATACCACTACCAGCTGTTCGAGTGTGAAGCCACCAGCAGGATTCATTACTAGCAGTTGGATTCTACTGCTTCTGTACATATAGAGCTTTATGAAAATCTGTGAGAGTAGCACCTGCACATCTCTTACAGAAAGAGACCTTGGGCAGTTCATGGGAGAGCAGGGATAATTAAGGTCGACAGGAAACATGCAAGAACTGGATGTTCGTTTCCCAGGGAAAAAGGAGAAAAAAAACTACTAAAAGAAACTGGGACAGAACAGCAGAAGAGAAGATGATCTCAGATTTCATTTTGTGCCTTGTGCATCCAAACAACAAACAAACAAAAAATAATTTGTTGATTTTTTTTCTGGGTCATGGGAAAAAGAAAGTCCAGCTTTGTAAACCTTTTAATTTCCTGAGACAGACTACTGTAAAAAATACAAATAGGAGCAAGATTATGGATTTTCTAAGACTGCATTATTTCCTGCTGACTGAATTTGACTACAAAAGAGAAGCAGGTAGAGTTTGCAGTTTATATTACTTACTGCAAGAGACAGGCCTAATCCATAAAATTAAAATTGACATTAAAAAGTCTTCTCCTTGCGTTCCAAGGATGCCAGTTCAGATCCATTTCGGCATTAGTTTTCCTGGCTTCCTTAATGGTATATTGGGGAAGTGAACATAAGTAGAGCACTTTTTCTGCCATGTAAAATAGTATGCAGTAGAGTCAAGAACTCTCCCTCAAAGTCTCTATGAAAGTTACCAATTCCTGAATTAAAAAAGTGACGTGTTTGTTTACATCTATCCAGAAATGTTTTAGAGAGAGAGAGAAGTTATCTCATAAAAACCAGAGACATGGATGTGTACTTTCCAAGTCACATATTTAAACTAATATTCTGGGACACTTGTTTTACCCTTGCACCAAATGCAGGTTTATTGCAGAAGAATCCACTGCTGCAGGTTCAAAATGTGTCCTCACCGACAGTCCGACCTGGATTATTGACCCTGTTGATGGAACGTGCAACTTTGTGCACAGGTAAATGGACAGCGGGCTGGGAAACGCATCAAAAACCAGCATGTAGCTTCTCACAAGTCCTCCCTTCCTCTTAAAGGTGCTTTTACCCAGTAGGTTGGCTGCTTTGATTCAGACAGGAGTCACCCCTTTATCTGAGGGAAGCTGTGTTGGTGCTGTTATCTGAGCGTGAGCTGGAGTTTCTCCTGGGTGCCTCCCAGCCTGCAGCTCCTGGCTCTCAGCTCCTTCACACACAACCACCACACATCAACATGCACAGACTGGAGCAGAGCTGCAGGAACAAGGCTGTGCTGTGAGGACACTTGGCCCAGCACCTCCAGTGGGTTTCACACATTCCTTCTAGGAGTGGTGTTTGCTCTCCTTCGCACACAAGCGCTTCATTCTCCCTGGGAAGCACAACCATTGTGTGTGTGTAGAGTAGCATTGAGAACCAAGCTGTATAGAGATAGTGGGTTTAAATTTCCAAAGTGCCTCTACAAAATGAAATCTAGGGGTCATTACTGCAAAAATTATGACTTGGAAATCTAGGGGTCATTACTGCAAAAATTATGACTTTTTATTCACCGTTTGAGTGCTAGGAGTTGTAAACTGATGACTATTCATAATATTTCTACTTAAAAACCCTCAGTATGCTCTGCCTTATAGGTAGCAGCTTAAAATAACTGCAGCTTTCATGAAAACAACCCAAAAAAAGGCATTTCCTTGACTTTTGGTGTAATTACACGGAATTCTAAGGGAGGTTGGGGGGTGTCATGTGATGGTGTTTCATGCAATTAAGTGAAATTTCCTCTTTCTAGCAATATTTTCTGGACTTTGAAGGCCTTTTTAAAATGTATTTTTAAGAAATTAATTTATTTCATTGTTTAAAATGCAATAATTATACTGCAGTCAAAAGGACCAAATTAAATACATGATCATCATTTTGAAAAAGGAGAGCGCAGAGGAACTGTTTTGCTTTTATGGTGTCAGCTACAAGGTATCTCTATGCTACTTAATTGCTGCCTCAGATGCATAGGTTGAACAAAATGTGCTCTTAAAAGCAGTGACTTGTTATAAAATTAGTGATTTTATACTGGGTAATTCAATTACACTAAAGCAAAAACATCCGTAACATATACGACATGTTCAGTATAAAAATTATGATGTCTTCATGTGTTTAGTTTTTGCCTTCTCCCATATTAACTTACATATTTAAAGGAACTGACAAAGTTGAAGAGGCTGACAAAGGAGAAATAGTATAATGTCAAGTGCATTTTGACAAGTAAACTCACAGAGCTCCATGTGGAGTTTTTTTGCCTAAGGGGGTTGCATAAGGAGTGAGTTGAGAGATTTTTCATCAGTACTACTTCATTTCTTATTTTTCACAGATTTCCAACAGTGGCAGTGAGCATTGGATTTGCTGTTAACAAAGAGGTAAGATGGGCACCTGAGAGTTAGCTAGAAGTCTCAAAACCATGTGGGAACTTTAAATAAATAAAAATATTTTTTAAATCAGTCACTACTCAGGTTTTTCCATGCTTTTGAAATGCATCTGGTCATACTCTACTCATCTAAAATTGTAGTCCTGAAAAACTTATTTACACAAACTGGCAATTAAAAGAGAATTCTATGAATTATTGTAAGTATTACGGGATTTATTTGGAGAAAGTACTAGTGTGAGCAATTTTAATTAGACAAAATCATAATAAGTTCAATTTAGCACTGCCTCTTCATAATTTAAAAATATCTCCCAGTGTTCCTGTGTTATTATTATTGCTTCTTTCCTGCTAGCAGTATCTGTGAAAGCTAACTCCTGCTATGAGTCAATGTAGAACTGATTTTATGAAGAGTGCAAAATTATGGGCCCATTTTATTTAATCTGCTTTTGTATTTTTCTTAACATAGTAAAATAGCTATGTTTACTACATGAGAGCTTGATTTATGGTGAGGGTGGGAAGGTACCTAGCCTTCCAATGTGCCATTTTGATTTTCCAGGTTATACTCATTCGTGCTAATTTCTCTAGATAGTGCTGGTTTACAGTTTGATATATATCTACAGAATAACTAGTGATTCAAATTGCCAATGAATGTGCTTCTTTCAGCCTAATTCTACAATCTTAAATATATGTATAGCTTTGAGTGAAGCCAGCAAGAATTCTGTGCAGTAACAACCTGGTTTTCAGATGTGCTAGTACCTCTTACTGATTTAAACAGAATAGTGTTGTGTACTTCTCTGGTTAGACTTTTCAAACATGAAAAGTGCAGAGAAATGCTTCCATGCTTTTCTGAAATTTATTCATTGCCAAAGGTCCTTTTGAACGCTACATATTATTACCAGACAGCTTTCTCTAATATTTATGTTTTCTAGAACACCATCGTGATTTTGATGCTGCATATTTTGGGTTATGTAAACTAAACAAAGCTGAAACAAAAGTAAAGAATGATGTTAAATCTCCCTTAGTTAAACAAATAGGACATGCAGAAAAAAGAGTAAACTGAAAAGGAGCCAAAGTACACACAGGGGAACTGGCCTGATTATAAGCCTTGAACAGTACTGAAGAAATTCCTGCAGATGTCTTTAGGGAAAGAGTCTATTAATAGTGTGCTCCTCAAAAACAAACCCCTTGGTTTAGATGGGACCTCAAGGTAGGGAGCCAGGACAGTCTATTCCCTTTGAATTGACTCTGATGAACACCAAGTGCAGCAGGGAAAGACTTGGAGTCTAGAACATCTAAGATGTTTTCTTGACCTTGTGGCCAACACCTCGGGCAAGTCACTTAATTTTTATGTGCCCCTAAATTAAATAATGCTAATACTGCTTATCTAAGGGTGATTTTCAGAGCTGACCCTTGAAGTTAGTAAAGTGCTTTAAAGTTGTTTGGTGGAGCCTTTTAAAGTAATAGAAATTTTAAATACCAAGAGTTAAATTCTGACCCTCTTTTCATTCATAAACAGAATCTCCCACAAAAATTCCAGTGTTGCACGTTCTTAAGCTTTCATTGAGGGTATTTCTGTCCAAACTCCTCCTTTTGGAGTCCTGTGACTTCAAGAGATTCTCACTAAAGGATTTTGCAGAGAAAGATTTGAACAAGTGACTAGAATGTACTGCTTTGATTGAAAAGGCAGGCAAATGAAATGCACCACGAAAGTTGAGGTGCCTACAAAAGCATCCACTGTTAATAAAGAGGGTGCCATGACTCCTGAGTTTGGATGCCTGACTGACCCTGGGGCTGCAAGTCTTTGAGGTCCAGCTGAAGTCAGTGGGGTTGCTTCAAGGAGTAACTGCTCACCAGTGAAAGCAAAGTATTCAGAGTCTTCCCTCCGAGGTCTTGTGTGTTTTCAGTAAAAACATTCGATTGAATTTGAAATTAGCTCAGTATTTAATCCATTCTAATGTGAACAGAAACAAACTGCAAGTAAGAATTTAGATGATCAGGAACACATTGCATTAACTTCTCTTTATAAACTGAATTTTATATGACCTATATCTTAGTATCACAGTAATAGTAAAATTATTCCAGTTTTTTAGCATCAGTATAATCTTTATTATGTGTACCAATTAAAATATTGCTGATCTTTCTGCCATTAGTAGTTGTGTATATTTATGATGAGTAATTTGAGTTGCATTCATTTCTTTCCTTTTCAAAATCTTAAAGCTTGAATTTGGTGTAATTTACCACTGCACTGAAGAACGATTATACACTGGTAGAAGAGGTCAAGGGGCATTTTGTAATGACAAAAGGCTTCAGGTATCAAAAGAGACAGGTTGGTCTAGATTTTGTTAGAACTCTAAAAGGAATATGTTAATTTTGTTTCAGAGTTGTTGCAAATCATCATTAGGATAATGAACGTCATTATCCTGATGGAAAGTATTTCACCTGCATGATAATTTTGATGTTTTGTGTTTGTTTTTTTCTGAAAAATCACAACTTTCCTCCTTTTCTTTTTAAAATATACATCTTCATATGAACTATTTAAATGATCCTGAATTATTTTGCTTCACAACCATTGTTTAAAATAAGGTAGAATGTGTAGATTCACCAGTTTCATTTCAGCTGAGCACTGGCATAACTTTTTATAAGCAAGATGCAATGGGAATGGTGAATCAAATTCAGAGTACTATGGTGGCTGCTATTCACTTATTTTGCAATGAACTTGTATGTCACAGAGTGTATGATGTCTGTAGGCATTTGTGCTAACTGTAAATCAAAGGATGCATGCTTCATTAGGGGTTCTTTAACAGCTTGCTCTGGTGTGTGAGGTATGTTTCCATGTACAAATAGCCAGCAACACTTTGTCAACACTTTAATGGTACTCTTTTATTGGGAGACCAAGTCACAGATCTGTCTGTTTACCTAATGATTACAGAAAGCAATAATTTGATATTATTTAGAGAAGTTTTCTTTTACTTAGTCAAAATGCAGAGGAGAGAACAGCACTCAGTTGTAGGTGGAAGCAGACATATGCCAAAATTTACACCACTCTACACAGGAGGTGGTAAAAATTTCACCCCAAAGAGAGATTTAATGAGCTCAAAACACAGTAAATTCAAGCAGCTTGACCTGTAAATTTCCTTAGTGCCTCAAGCAGACCCTGCATCAAAATTTCTCCTGAAATTTGGGAAGTTTGGCTGGGATCTACCTATTGGGAGAGACAGATTGTAAAGTCAGTGAGCACTAAGATTTTAATAATTGATTATACAAAGTATTTTTATCAGTGCTCAAATATCTCATATTCAAAAAAAGCCTTTACTGGCAGAGACTATTAGGAACAACTAGGGGTGCTCCCAGTTGGGCTGGATGAACCACTGTTGAAATGGCCTCACATGCTTTTGCAGTCAGAGAGTTCTGGTTTCCAGTTGCGCTATGAACAATTTTGGCACATGTCACTTTTGTCTTCCTTTCTCTGGACATCCAGTCTGTGTGGGTGTCTAGAACATAGCAAGGGAAGTAGACTTTCTGCTCTTCCAAATGCTTTGAAATTTTCTTTTGTTTTGAGATACATCCTTTGGTGGTGGGAAGTTTTCACCAGTGAAGCTGGAACTGCTTTAATCAGTATTTTAAATGTTTTAAATCACAGTTGCTCTGTAAGGGCTGTGAAGTAAACCAACCCTGGAAGAGAGACTGTGTTTCCCTGTATGTGCCACTGGAACTGAGGTGGCCATGATGTGTTTGAGATCTAAGCTGTCATGTTACTTCCTGCCATTTGTTTTCAGGAAATGGGGTTTTTGTATGACGATGATCTACACTGTACATTCATTGTTCAGATTTAATCATCTGAAATCACAGCCCAGGCAAACTCTCTTCTTTGTCAACACCCAATTTTTGTAGAGGTTTGGTATGGGAGTCCACACAGTTTTTATACAATTAAATCAAGGATTCATCTTCCCTGCTGTATTGAGGGATACTTTCATCTCATGCTCAGATTCATGTCAGGCCTTACATGTGTTAATACTGTAAATGTATTTTCTTTTTTTCATCTTCTGTGGTCAACAGAATTTATCTTTTCCTCATAAATTTATCCATATCACTGTTAAATCTTTTCTACTAAGCCTACTTTTATTTTTTTGCCTCTATCAGAAGGAGGAATAGTCAGTAAATTTTATCTCATATCTGGTATTCCTGAAATCTCATAGTGTTTTATGATCAGCCAGCTCCTTTTTCTAAGCAGAGAGCTCCTTCTTAGGTGCCTTAGTCTCTTCATCCAATTTCTAACTGTAGCCTTGATGAAAATCAAAGAGATCCATTTATGCACTAGAAATATCTTTAATCACTCAAAAGAACAACTGTCTCAGTCACAACCTAACTATGACTGGTGTGGTGTGAATGCTTGGTGCACTTCAGCAATGAGATGGGCATTAAATGTTCTCTAATTATAAACTGGGTTTGTTATGCAAAATAATCTAAGGCAGATTGCTTTCACCATCCAGAGTTTTCAGTAGTGGCTAAGCAACAAATACCCTAGAGCATGCCTGGATTGGTGTTTTCTATTTTAACACAGTAATTTAAAAAGCAGCAGTTAAATCTATGTTCCTAGAATTATGATTTGTGACACCCTGTATCTTTTAATCTAATTACATACCTGTTACTCACCAACCATTTTACCACATTGCTTGAATCCACAAGGTTCATCTGCAATACTAAATTCTTTAGTAGCCTGTTTAATTAAATGGTGTCTCACTCCAGCCTAATTTGCTTTTGAAAACCTCCTTGCTCCTTCTGCTGAGAACTTTCAGCTTATGCAGGCAGCTGTAATAACCACATAGACATTCCCTATCCTAATGAAAGCTCCACCTTTAGCCCAGGGTAGGAGGTGACACCTAGCATTTGGCACAGCCCAGTTAGTGAGTTCTCAACCACTAAACCTTTGAGTTTTGTCATCCCTTTAACACCTCTGAGTTCAGCTGGCACAGCAGAAGCAGGGACACTTGATCAACCCTCTCCACCTACATTGGCACACGCTTGTTATAGCCTGGCAGCATTCAGATCTCACGTGAGGACTGCTCCAACACCTTTCAAGTCACTGTGAGTCTCTCCTTTGACTGTACATGAGGCTGGTATTTCCATCTGCTCTAGGGCAGCATTGCCTTTGCTGAACACAAGAAAAATAGAACATTCATGGATTATTATTAATAAAGATACTGCTTTAATTTGTCATAAGAAGGGGTTTTTTCAGTTGTAAGGTGTCTCCAGTCTTTGAAATGTCAGAATGAGCTATTAGTAGGTGACTGGTGATTTAGAGAGAAAATTTTCTTTCATCTTACTGGGTTCCCAAATGTTTATAATTGGTTAACAAATTAAATTAAAATTCCCTATTCAAGATTTATCCTGTTTTCAAAGATTAATAGATTAGCATCATTAACATTTATAAGGTTCCTGGATTATTTTTAGTTGACTGCTGATATTCGTGAATTTGCCAAAAGGTGACTGGTCAATGAAATAAAAAAATATATGGAAAGAGAAGGAATGTAAGAATGCATTCTTGGTTTTAATCCTCCTGTTTTTTGGGTTTTTTAAGTGTGATTAGAACAGACCATTTGATAGGAGAAACTTAGTCTTGCTTGAATTTTTATGCAAAGTTGTCGCTTATTCTATTAAAAAGTTTGGGGTAGAAAAAGGAATGTGAAAATTATTTTTGTCTGAAAAGTCCATTAATGTTTAATTTAAAAACAAGTTTATGGAACCTACCTGAAAGTTGTTGAATTAATGGAAACATCTCCCTACTATTGCAGATATCTCGAAGGCCTTAATTTTAACAGAAATCGGTCCAAAACGTGACCCTGCGACTTTGAAATTGTTCCTTGGTAACATTGAGAGATTGCTCAAGGCCCAAGCACATGGGTAAGATATTTTGCAGTATATGTCTCACATTTGTGACCAAAAAGTCATGTGTTGTACACACAGGTTGAAGTCAAAAGCATTTTCTGCTTTGTGTTCCTGTGGGCTGTAGGGTCCGTGTCATTGGGAGCTCAACGCTGGCTCTGTGTCACTTGGCGTCCGGCGCTGCAGACGCCTATTACCAGTTTGGGTTACACTGCTGGGACCTGGCAGCTGCCACTGTCATCATCAGAGAGGCAGGTGGCACTGTGATAGACACTTCAGGTGAGCAAAATGCCCTTGTTTTTCCATTGACTGTTGGGGGAGTGAGTGAGTGGCTCCCTTGGGGCAACGTGTGTCACCTCAGTGCAGTCCTGCCACTGGGGCTCTGCCTCATTTCTAGCAATATCCTGTAGAAAGGTCTGTACTCTCCACTAGACTCAGGCTGGTTATTTGGAACACACTGATGTAATTCCAGCATGGGGTTTCATCACATCAAAGGTCTTCTGAGTCAGACTGTATTTCCATGACTTTGAGTAGTTCCCTTGAAGCATCATATTTACAGTAAGGAACTGGCCCAGGAGATTCGCAGGCACATTCCAAAAAGATTTCAACAGAGACATCTTCCCAAGAAAGGAGGATTCTGAGGTACAAGTTTGAACATGTATGACTAGAAACTACTCAGAGGGAGTAAGGGATAGCACAATCTCCAGATTATTACTTAATTAATTTAAATGGTACACATCTCAGAGTAATGGTTTACTGGTGACCAGAACCTGGATACTGTGGAAAAATCTGGTGGATTAAGAAGGGTATGCTGAATCAACTATCCCTTCCCATTGCTAGAAGGGGTGAATATTGCGTTTATTGTTGGGTACTGAACAAATCTAGGCACTTTATGCTTCTCTTGTATACTTTGGCTGTGTATCTAGAATTTTCTAAAATAATTTTTTGCTGGAGATTTCCATGTAGGAGTTGTTGAATTAGGCTGTCCTTCCCACCCCAAAAGGAGCTACTGTACGAAGCATACTTCTGTATGAAGTAGTTTCAGTGTTTCTGACCCTATCTAATTACAGCATGGCTTATATTTAAGACACTTCTCGTTAATCCTCTTGCCCTCAGGGGGACCTCTGGATCTTATGTCCTGCCGAGTGATTGCTGCAGGCACGAGAGAGATGGCCATGTTCATAGCTCAGGAAATACAAACTATTCACTACAGACGGGACGATGAGAATTAGATACTTACTGTGTGCAGTTTGCCCTCCTGAACTATGTAACGTTTGCAAGATGGGTGTCTTGAAAGGGTACGTGATTTCAGCAGGATGATTTCTGTGGAGATTTTCTGTGTCAAATATTTTTTATAAATTTATTACAATGTGGGAAGGCATAGGGAGATTTTTAAACCTCTGAGAATTGTGTTTCCTTTTTAATATGTATCTCTTTCAGCAGTATCTTTTTTATAAGATAGAATATTTTACTTGTAGCAAATTAGTCTGAAAATTAAGTTGTAATTTCATATCTGTGGGGCTGATATTTTGTCTTTTGTAACATGCAGCTAAAAAAACGGAACTTTATTTTTACAGATGCAGATCTCAGGTAAATGAGCTTTAGGACTGTAGTGAAGGAGGAGTAGTTGAGATGTGTGCCTATAATACCCTTGTTCCACGATACTTAAGAATGCAATAAAAATGACATTGTTGTTTCCTAACGACGTCATAGCTCTGTATCCATATCTGTACCTGTATGTGTGTCTGTGTGTGTACATATATGTGTGTATCTACACCTGTATGTGTATATGCATGGATGCACACACATACCCAGCTGTGTATGTGTATATATATGGGTATCCTGGATGTTTACAGCAATTTAGAGAATGCATAGACAGAAGAAAGCTAATATTGGAAGCTATTTTCAGGTAATGATTTAGGTTACTTAGGTGATTCCAGTCGGGGCTACCCAAATGGCAGATAGCAGAGCTGACCATGGAAAATGTTTAATTGTTTTACAAACTGCCCAGCTGGTTTTGTTTCCCTTCGTCCCTCTGCATGGGCATAAATCATACTGTCCTGTAGGCCTCTGTAAGATACTCAAACCTCCAAACACTTACTACCATAGAGTAATTATAGTTAAAACCAGGAATATTGAACTCAAAACTGAGTTATTCACAGTATTAACTATGACACACAGCAGTAGGAGGCCAGCAGAATAGAGCACAGTGTCAAAGAGCTGCTGATTTTGGAGAAACTTGGGACAGAATGGCAGGATTTGGCTCCTTACAGGCAAGTTATTAAAAATATGCACATAAGAAAAGCTTGCTAAAAGTTGTAAATCACATGCCCTTCTTGCACAACGTTGTAATCACACTTTTTGGTCAGAAAAACCAGTAAAGTCTGTTACATAGATTTCCTAAATACACAGTTGTTCTTTATCCCTTTATCTAGCCAGTAATTTCTAGTTAGACTGTGTTTTAAGTCATGAGCACAGGGAAAATACAAGTGTGTTGAGAAAAGCAGTTGATATTAAATCACTTCTATTTTTTCTTCAAAAAATTAATTAAAAGGTATCTCTTTTCTGTAAGAGTGCAAATTGAATAAAGGAATGAGCCAAAAGAGTTGGTTAAAAATTTAACCTTTTTTGTACACTGCATGTGTAGACTTTGTAAACATGTTCAGATATCTGCTTAGAAGATACAAACTAAACAATATTTTTAAAAATAACCTTGTGTGTGTTTCTTGCAATGAAAAATGTTTTTCACTGAATATAACATGAAGTTCTGTGTGATTTCTTGATTTTTTTTAAATGAGAAATACAAAATATTGACTCTGTGAGGAATATCTAAATCCAGCCAAGCATTTAAAAGCTGATGGTTCTTGCCAGAAAATCAACACTTTCCATGACAGTGATCAATGCTTTGTCACTGCTCCCTTTTACCCCCTCCATCTCTTTGTACCCCTGTTTGGAAAAAAAGATTGTAAACCCTCTGGGGCAGGGACTATAGTGCTTTGGCTCTGGGTTTTCACAGTGCTAATAGGATGAGATTCTGGTCCATAACTAGGCACTGAGGTGCTCTAATAATACAAATAATAAATGCTAATGGGCTCACTTGTCTCTTGTTCACTGTCCCCCCAGTTCCCAAGTGCACAGGAGATGGGAGTGGCAGATGCAGAGCTTGGTGGCACCGCTCTGATTCCAGGGTGCTTAGCCCTGGCAGCCGTGGGAGCAGCTGGGGCTTTGCTCGGGCTTGTGCCGTGGCTGAAAGCCCTGTAAGGAAGCTTATGCTGGCAGGGAATCAAGTGTGGTGGAAGCTCAGCCCCACTTCATCCTCTCCCCCTCCTCACCCCTTCCCCCCACCGCTGCTCCGGGAGAGGAGCATGTGTGAGAAACTGCTCCATGGCTCTGGCGAGGTTTCCCAGCAGCTCAGCTCGCTTGTACAAAGGAAGTCTCTGACCCAGTTAGGGCTGGTGTGCCCTGCCATCCCGGAGCTTGGCAAAGCAGGGAAATGTGTGCATCCACTTCAATGGCACATGCCAGCGATTTGCAAAGCTGGGAGCCAAGCAGGACAGGAAGGGAGAAGTGTGGAAACCCATTCCCAAGTTCTAATTTGTGCCCAGGATGCAGTTTGGGGTTTTTTTTGGGCTGTAGTCCAAGTATGTTAAACTGACCGTGTGTGTGGGGAGCAACAATCCTATCTCCCCCACCTCCTCTGCTGCCTGTGTGCCAGGACAAACATTTCTGAACCCTTCCAGGGGACCAGATGAGTGAAGTGATCTGCCTGCAAAGTACCCCAGTAAACAGCAAAGGGATTATGTTCGAGGCACACCATTTTTCCAAGCCAATTCAGTTCCTGGCCACCCTGAGCGGCTGACTTCAGGCACCAAAGGGGGTAGCAGGGGGCAAGCAAGACAGCTCCCTTCTCAGATGGTGCCACAGTACCCCAGTTCAGAGTTTGCATCAAAATGCAGCCTTAAAACTATTTGACTGCAATAATTGAGTGAAATAAACTGTCCTGGAGTTTGTCCTCCCTTATGTCTCGGTAGCCAAATGAAACTTTGCTCAGCATGTGCCCAGCAGCTCTCCCTGTGAGTGTGAGCATTCATAGTGTAGCACATCAGCCAAAAACTTAAATCCCCCAAAATGCTTAAACATGTGGACTCTTTTTCCTGCCAGCTGTTGTAAAATGCTTCTACTGTTTTCCACTGCACACATTATGGAGTACATAATGTATCCGAGACAGATGAAGATTTTCCCCTGCACACTGGCACAAAGCTGCCTGTGCTCTAAAAAGTGAGTGCTTCCTCTGTAAGCAAGTGGTGGTCAGCTTCCTGGAGCTAGCCCAGTTCATGTCTGAATCCCTCAGCAGCTCACTGGTGGAGAGCAGCCTCCAGTCTGCTGGTCTGCTCTCAAATGGTGCTTTCTGGTAGAATAAAGCGTGGAAATAGCTGTGAACTCCAGGAAAATGGTCAGTGGCTGATTCCTTTGCAGTGTGTCGTTGAGCTTGTCAGATTTTGCAGAACAAGTCCTGGCATGTTTCAGATGTGCTGTGAAGGACTGATATTTTCCCCTTGATTATACTAGTTAATCTCATCAGATTGAAGAAAATACACATGTATTGGAGCACTTACCTAGGGGCCCATAGGCAGCATTTTCCATGCTTCATCTAGAATTTGGTTCCTGTTAGCCATGGCTTCGATTAAGGAATAAAAATATCACTTACCCAGTAGGCATTCTGCTATTGGAATTAGAGCTATGCTGTTCCCTCAGCAAGGCTGGATCTGTTCAATGTCTGCACAGGAGAAGTGCAAGGGGATCTCTGAATAATAAAATAAGACTTAAGCCACTATATCAAATTAACACAGACCACACCTTTTTCCTGGTAACTTCCTAGAGCTGCCAAGACTGTTTAAATTGTTTTTTTTCTTTATGGTAGTAGGGAAGTTGTTTACAAAAATGTGCTTTGCTTCAGTACTGTATTGCCAAGGCTGAAAATGTAGAGAAGTCAAAATTATTGTTCCTCCAGCAGTTTCCATTTTACGACATGTCAAAGTTAAATCTTTCATAAAACATCTCCCCAACACTGAGAAATGCAACAAATCATTCACCAGCAGCAGAAGGAGGAATTTCCATTTTCTTTTTATCCATCTACCAGGCATAACAATAACACTATAGGATGCTACATTTAATATGCGTGCTGTGTTCAGCTAGCAGTAGAACTAATTCTATTCCAAAGAGGAATAGCTGTTGACACTAACTCTGGGTTTCTGTGGGGTTTGCTCCTGAAGTTTTTATTTTAAAATGCATTACAGCGGTGGGTTTTTACTTCTGTCCTTTTCATCCCATTATGTTTGTACAGTGAATTTCAGAATAAAATGGACATAAGTGTGACCTTTCTCATCACAGAATGGAAAGGTGTGTGTTTCACAACATGAAGAAGCTGAATTCTATGTCTCAGCATTCTGAATTTCTGAATCTATTTCAATGACAAAAAAAAAAAAAAAGTTGTGCAATTTCCCTTGTGTACAGTTGTGGACTCTGCATATCAACAAAGGTACCACAGTGCAGCCTAGTAGCAAGGTAGCCAGAGAGACCTACTTCATACAGGTAATGTAGGCACTGGTCAATTAGCAGAAGGCTCTTTAATTGCAGTTGCTTTTATGCAATTACTGAAATCCATTAAATAATGCTGAATACTTCCGTGCTTACCCTAATACACAACATGTACACATTTATCATCCTCTGTACCCTTTTATGCACACTGCTACTTCATGCTCCCCTAACATCACAACCTACTGCACTATGCTTCTTCAGTTAGCTACTGACTTAGCAGTTAGCTAATATTTCTTTAGTGGATGCTCAGGGTTTTTATAATATAGCCATTAAAACTACTGTTTCCCAATTCACTCACACAAATGGATTCAAAATTGAGGTCTGAGTCTTCCTGCCAACACTTACCAGGTTGAATTGGGTAAATCAGTGGAGTTGTACCTGTTTGCAGGAGAAATAAAATAGCCAAAATCTTCTCATGCAGGCAGAATTTTTTATCTGATCACAGGGAGGGAAAGCCTCCTCTGGCTCAGCAATGCCTGGTTTGCAAAATGGAGCATTAATCAGTTCCAAACAGGAATGTTTTCGTCCTCCAAGCACTTACTATCAAAATCAGTGCTAGTGGATATGTGACAATACAATTTGGAAAAAAATACTATTCATATACTTCATAGAGTCTTATATTTCAATAATAATGTTAGAACAATAGTAATTTATTTATATATACATATATATATGTATAGATATGATAGATAAAAAATGGCTGGAATAAGTTTTTATTTGTAAATTATTCATGCAAAGGCTCACAAAAATTATCTTAAAATTTCTGAGTCTTTGAATCTCCAGCCACCTGTCACAATCAAAATCAAAGTGTTAATCAGTGGAAAGAAAAACATTTATTCAGAGATGTTTTCTAAGATAAAAAAGCTTGCAGACACATTCTTTGCACACAAAGATTATGTTAGGTATTAAAGAGGTCAGTAGGGAAGGGATAAACTTTATCACATTAAGCTGAAAACCTCTTAAAGTGTGAAAGGTCTCTGTCCTTTAGCAGAGCTTTTCTTCTAGCCAAAAATATTTAATGGTAGTATTTGAATTTGAAACTATTTGAGAAAGCAAAACTGTATATGAAAGTTTACTGTTTCTGTATGAGTGATGCAGCAGGACTTGGTAATTCTGTGACATTAGTGGTCACTTACAGGACCATGAATTGGAGATATTCATGGTGGAAATACTGGTTTATTCTATTATGAAATGAATTCAAGCATTATTAGCCAGGCTGCCAGACAACAGGGAACTAAAATGGGAATTCCATCACTTTTGTTTGTGCATTGCAATAAGCACCTCTTTGTTCTTCTGAGAAACACGTGTATTCTCTCTTGTCAAGTGTTGTTTAATGTGGGTCATGTTGAGCAGGACAACCAGATTACACCAGTGAGGCCAGTTTAAAGAAAATGGACCCCAAAACCTCTGCTGGCACAAGGGGCCACAATTTCAGTGATGTTGTGAAGCTCAGGCAACGGTATAGCTGTAACTCAGCAAAATTATCAGTTGGCTTTGTGCTGAAATCACAGCCAAGAGTCTTCCATGAGACAAACATCCATCAGGAGGCACATAGTCAGGATTTCTGGAGACACTGAGTGATTCTAAATTGTTACTTTGGGTAGTCAGCATGCTTCAGGGTCACACCTAACATTTGAGACAATAAATATTTTAAGGACTCTTTTACTGTAAAATGCAGTCATTATTATACACACATGTAGAAACCTAGAAATGTAATGCAGGTCTCTCCCTGCCTTGCAGCTGGTGTTTACTATTTGTAAAAAGGACAAGAAACACCACGTTAACAGAATACTAGTATTTTACATTCACTTTTCAAACATAGAAGTAAATAAACAAGGGCTCACCAGTTTTTAGTACACCACTTCCAAAGTTTAGGAGAAAAGCACTTATAATTTACTGGAGATTTTTTTTCAGATGCACTGTTATCCCTGCACTATTTAATCTACACATGAAACAGCAGTGGGAGGAAGAATTAGTCTTACAAGATGCAGCCTGACTTCAAAAGAGATTAAGGCTATTTAATTACACCAGCATATCCCCCACTGATTTGCTAAGCCTGTAGTAAATCTGTACACCTAAGTGTACATCTGGAAATGGACAACAAAACATAAAAGTTATTATCATTCATAGAGACCTTGTAATAATTCATATAAAATTTTCTTATCTAAGACATCATTCTGTAATTATTATATTGGAAGCTAAGAATAATTACTTTCAGATGTTTTCTACAGGCAAGGGAAAGATGGATTTTACACCTGATAACTCACTCTGAATCAAGAAACCAAACTCACGTAAGCATGTGCAATTTCAAAGAATGTTCTCCACCCACTGGTATCAGTTGAATTTAAGATCATCTCCATGATACAGAGATTTTGTCATGAGAGTACAATTTAAACATGCAAAAATATCTGTGTTGCATTCTTGTTTATCTTTTTCAACATCACTCTTTTTCCTTTGGAAACAAGCATTTCATACTGTACCATATACAAATGTCCTAGGTTGCAATATTGATGTAGTTAAGTATTCTATTACCACCAGCTGTGGGCCATTAGCTGCTATCACCCACTCTGGATGACAGGCAATGGGCCATCCGTTAGCTATTATCACTTGCTAATGACCCACCCCGCATGACAGGCAATGGGCCATCAGGACCCACCACCAACACCACCCAAACCCCCAAAACCACCCACCAAAACCCCAACCCACACCCCCCCCAAACAACACCACACCACAACAACCTCACAGGATCACCGCTTCAACTGGACTACTTCAGTTGGACTGCTACTACCACCCTAACAGGGTGTTAGGTTGTATCTGACTTTGTCAGTGCTTTTCCTTGTATTATTTCACTTATTTTTAATTTAAATCTTGACTTGTGATCTCCCACTGGTTTGTTTTCAAACCAATACAACAAGTTAAAGAGTTTCTCATTGTTTTCCAATCAGTGCTACAAATCGATGATCACAGAAATCATTAGACCAGTGTGTATATTAGAAATATTCTCAAGTGTTGAGAAGCTTTCATTTTCAGGAAGAAATACACATTATCAATATTACTATAGTGATAGTAAAAGAAAGAAAGTCTGTGTTGTTCTATGTGTAAATAACTTTCACACTGGACACATGTCTCAGTGTGAGAGAGAGTTCTGTGAGCACATGAGCTTAAATCAAGCTATTTCTGTTCTGAGTCCTCCAATTCCTAAGACTGAGAAGGAGTAAATACACTCAGGAGGCAGTATAGTCAAATTTCACACCCAAAAAGAATGCTTGGAGGAGATAAACACAAAATGACTCATACTAGCCATAGAAAAGTAGAATTTCATTAAAACCTGCAAATTGTGCATAGTTCCTTCCTTCTCCCCACTGACAGAAGTGCAAAACCCAGAGTTTCATTATGGTCATGCCTCCTTTGGATTCCATTTCCCATTTACTCCTCCAAATCAGACAGTCTATCCTAATAGCCAGCCTCACAAATTCACTGTCAGAACTTTGAGT
Organism: Lichenostomus cassidix; assembly: GCF_008360975.1. NCBI lineage: Eukaryota > Metazoa > Chordata > Aves > Passeriformes > Meliphagidae > Lichenostomus > Lichenostomus cassidix. The sequence goes on along the minus strand of NC_139482.1, from coordinate 99,272,573 downwards.
ACACTCCCAGGAGTTGGCCACATCCAAGACAAGGTGTTATGATCAGTTTTGAAGCAAGGTCTGGAAAAAGCTACTATGAGGTTTCTCCCCGTGGGAGCAGCTTTAAAGCTGAAGCTCTCCCTCTTGAGCCAGACACACACACAGGCTTGGTACCTGGTGGAGTGCACTTACAAGTGGAGTGGGAACTGACTGACGTCGATGTAATGCCACTTTTGATTGTCTTTGAAATGCTGTTGAGATCTGGGGAGCTTCCTAAGCAGAAAGAAGAAGGCAAATGTCACTCCTGTCTTCAAGGAGGGCAAGAAGGGCCCTGGGAACAACAGGCCAGCCAACCTCATTTCAATCCCTGGGGAAATGATGGAGTAAATACTGCTGGAAACCATTTCAAGACACATTAAGGACGAGGAGGTGGCTGAGAATAGTCAGCATGGATTTATGAAAGGAAAACCATGCTTAACTTACCCAATGGTCTTCTGTGATGTGATCTGTGCTTGGGATTGCCCCAACCTACATGTAGGACCTTGCAGAGAAATAATTCATTGCCAGGCAGAATGTCACAGGACAGGACTGGTAAGACTGAAAGGTCAGAACTGAATTTCAGAAAAGAATGTAATTTCTTTGTGAATCTCATGACAAAGATCAAAACATCTTCTGCATAAGTGCTCTAAGTACAGTTAATCTACTTAGATCCTAAACTATGGAAATGGCAAGGGGTATGGAACTGTGTCTAACATTGTGTTCCTTTTTTGCCCCTTCCTTACACACTGGAATCTCTCCACAGCCCACTCATCCAGTGCTAGCCAATTTTCTTCCTCAAAACCTAGCTCAAATTTACCATTCTCACGAAGGCTCTTAAATATACTTTCACACAAGATCCTCTCACTTGCTTATGACAGACAACAGCTCCCCACCATTAAAACAAGAAGGCAACTTGAAATACTGGGAAGCACATTCCTCTTGTTTAAAGCACATGTCATATGATTTATCTAATTAAATTGCCATTTCAAATAAGGATATCTTTTTATATACCCATGAGGCTGCTGCTGTAGCATCTTCAGACACCATCTGATCTGCAACCCTACCAGAGAGCCCCTGTGACAATCCTCAGCCTGATACTGTGAGGCAATAAGGAGCCAGTCTTACTCCCACGGAATGAAATGGAAAGATTCCCACTTACTGCAATAAAATAGATAAGATCCTACATTCCAGTGCTTCCACTAATACTGGTGTCACTCAGTGACATCATACCTTGGAAACAGAAACTTTATAAAGAAAACCAAAATCCAAACTCTCAAACAGATGTAAAATGCTTGATGCCACACCTGCAAACCTGCATATCTAGAAAAGCTGACATGGCTTCTGTTAAAAAGACCAGACATTTCCTCTAGCAGCAGTGCTAGCATGAGTTTTTCACTTGTTATCTTTCCTCTGACCAGTATCCTTCCTACTTAAAAATTATAGGACTTTATTATCTTCCAGTTGGCTTGAAAAAATAAAGTAGATTGTTTTAAACAGTTTGAGTTTTGTGCATCCATCAAGAGCTCACTCTTAACACAGAGCCACCTGCTGACAGCCAAGTATATTCACACATTGAATTTGAACTATCTCTGTTTCCAAGAAAACAGTTATTGGCAATTTTTTTCTCTCTCTTTATCAGTATCAAAGGGCTTTCAGGAACAGAAGTTGAAGAGCAAGTCATTAAAAACAAACATAACTATGCAGAAGACCTATTGAATTTTTAAAATAACCTGTTGAATTTGTAAATCTGCACAGATTTGAGAGACATGTTTATTTCTACTCGGAGTTGTAAGAAGAAATGAGGGGGTGAAAACCATTCGGTCTTTATTTCCTTCTCAGGGCTGTAGGGAAGCAGTCTGCCAAAATCTGATGCTGTTATTGATCCGGCAACATTCGATCCCTTTCTGTTCCAGTCATCCTGAAATGTCTCTGGTGGCTGCACCAGGCTCTCTCGCCATCCCTCACCACCTTGCAGCTCAGGGATTGCGGAGCTCTAACTTGCCCTAACTGGAGCCCTGCCTGTACACAAAAAAACCTTCCCTGGAGACTGACTCAGCCAGCCTGGCTTGCCAACAGAGGGCAGCTCTAGTTTGGGATAGGTTTGGGATCCCAGGCATCCGGATCCACGCATCTGTGGTGCCTCCTGGATGCACACTGGAGTTCCCGCAGCCATCCCAGTCAGCCAGGTAGAGCGAAGCACAGACTCGCCCTGCACCTCTGGCATTGCTGATGCTCTGCAACAGAGAAGCACAAGAGGAGCACTTTAAAGCCTTGCCCTACAGCTCTCCTTGAGCTCTCTGAGAGGCACTGATTCCTGATGATGCATCTCTTTGGTTAAGGCTTGTCAAGCCACACACGGTTACTGCACACTAAATGCTTCTGCACTTTTAAGAGAATGTGTACCAGGATGGAAAGACAAAATGCATCATCTAAGACAGAAAGGATTCATTATAAGGGATTGTGGGTCTACACATAACTTCTGTATGAAGCAAAATGGACATTTGACACTGATAGGGAAAGCCAGCATCACAGAAAGGCATGTGCCATGCAGAAAAGTCATTTAGATATGAATATAGTTAATATGTGGCAACAGGGTACAGTGCTTCAGTCATATTTGTGGAAATAACATTCAATACAACCAATCTGTACAAGGTTGTCCCAGGGACAGCAGCGAGTTTTAGATGAAAATATCAAATTGCCTTGATAAAGTGTGTCTCAAGGGAGAAGCAAGTAGGCAGCATCTGGCAGATCTCAGCACAGAGGGCAAAGTCTTCACAAGACACCTGCAGCCAAGAGCCTTTAGAAATCCACTCTGAGCAGATCCAAGCTCCCAGGTCTGTGGTCAGCCCAAACACAGCTTGCTCCAAGGACATCTTCCATGGGATGCAGCTTGGAAGGCAGACATAGCACATAATTCAGCCATATCCCTCCTCTCTACGCTTTGCCTAAAAATTAACCTTAACTGGCATAAAACTCAGAGTTGAAACAGGCTGACCTTTTACCTTGGATATGCTTATGGCAGTATATTGTGAGTATAAAACTGTAGCTTGATCTCTCCCCCAGTAGTTTCCAAGGGTTTCTACATCAGCATTATTTTCTTTTTTTATAAACAAACAAACTGGGGGAAAAAAATCCAACCCCAAACACTCAAAAGTTACGATTAGGCCAAAGTTTAGCCAAGAAAACTGTTGAGACAGAGACCTTGGCTGAGTGCCCATCAAAATCAATAGGAGTCTTTCCCTTTACTTAATGGACTTTGACTGAGCTCTGAGTGAAGGGGGGGTGGGAAGGTGGCAGAATCTGTGCTGATTACCCACCAACAAAGAAGTGTTTGAAATAATCTGCTGCCATCTGTCTTTGTTTTGCTAACCCACTCAGCTGGGCCTGAACAGAAAACCCATCAGCTGGAAGGAGAATTAATTCTTGAAAGAATGATCCCTTTGCATTTCTCACCTTCCACAAGATCTATCCCCCGTGACCATGTGGGAGATTTCCCTGCAGGATTACAGCCAACCACCACATTATAGAGAGCTCATGGCTGTCACATACATGTGTGGTGTGTCATGCAAGTCACAAAAATAAGTAGATTTCTTCAGCCTCAAAGAGCTGCCATAGGATTTCTGCTGTATCTGTTAGGAGTGGTTCAAATGGACCCCAAAATAAGGCTGGCAGCCCCACAACCTCCTCAACATGTTCCAAAGTGATGAACAGCACAATTTCTCAGGAATCATCCAGACTCACTATCAGTGCTCTAGTTTCACCATCAGTGAAAGGGTGTAGTGACTTTGTGCCCCAAAGCCTTGTAACCCACACTGATGGGGTTTGTTGGACAGATCACCCAACAGCCAGAACCAAACCCAACAGAGCCACACCTGAGGGTGGCAAGTGACAGCTCTGTGGGCTGGGGCAGGGGAGGCAAAACCAGACCTGAGGCTGGCAGGTGGGAGGTGACAAGGACTTCGGAGCTGAGCTGACCAGGGCAGGAACATGCAGTGGTAGAAATAAGGAGAGAAGAGCAAGATTATTCCAATCTGGGAGCTAAGGAGCTCACAGCACAAACCCATTCTCTGGCAGCTGGATCCACCTTAAAGGCAATGCTGGGGTGCACCACCAACCAACCCAATGGGCATCAACTCCTATTCCTAAGGGATTATAAAAGATTGCTACTCACACATGAAAACAGTCACTGTGTAAAAAAAGAAAAAAGACCTGTCAGAGTCCGAGGGCTGGCAGGATATTTTGCAGGGATGGGTACAGAGGCAGGCCAGCTCCAGTCAGAAAGCATTTAGCTCCCAAGTCAGGCTCAGACTCCAAATTGGATCTGACAGGCATTTGACTTTGGGAGCTCTTGCAGCTTACCAAGAGCATTTTTGTCCAAAGTACCTGAGCAGAATTTAAAAACAGTAAGTCACAGCAATGCTTTTCTCAGTCTGTTCCAATCTGTGATCCTTAAAAATTTCCTAATGGAGCTGCTTTGGAAATTCCACATGCACATAGATTACTGTGCAGTATCTGTGAATCTAGTTCCTGTTCTTGCATCCCTTAAAAATGAATCCCTGTTTGAGCTCACAGGTGAACACATAATAGGCAGAAGCACATGGATTCAAATGCAGTTGAACCCTCAGTAAAGTCACTCATGAGCCTTTCTATTGTTGCTTTAGTCTTTGTTTCAGACAAAACAAAAGTACAATAATTGCTATTTTTAAACTTTGAAAGGATGCCATATAAGACATAAAGATGGTCCTTGTCCAAGAAGATTTTCTAAATCTAGTTTTTAAATTAATTAGTGTAGCTACCAAGGAAGCATGAGCTCACAGTTCAGAAACAGTCCAGAACTCAGTAGTTCTGGACTGTTCCTGGGAGTCTGAAGCTCCTCAAACTTTGCTATAAAAATCATAACATGGCTGTGCAGCTATGGGAAAATTCCTCAGCTGATAACCTCACATTTTGTGGTGAAAAGCCCCACAAAAGAAAATGTCAATATTTGTAAAATAAAAATTCATATTTCTTCTTGATTATTTTTTCTTCCTGTGGGAAGTATCACTCAACAATAATAAATTGTAAAGGTATTAGAAATGAATGAACAACCAAGTGATTTAATTTTATTTAGAGCTTATATATCTTTGAAGTAGCAACTTTTAAAATGTAAAATAAAATATTTAAGATTTTCCTTGGCATGATCAGAATAAACAAATATTAGGTTTCCAGTTCATTATCTTCAATTATCTCCTGGGCAATATTTCTCATTTTCATGACTGCTGTCCCCTCAATGCTCTCCATAAATCACCTTTCAGCTAAATGCTGCCCACAAATACATTCAATTCATTCACACATGCAATATTGCAAAGGGGGTAAATGATGGCAAAGCTTGACCTTGAGATTTTAATAGCCCATCCAGCTATAAAGCATCTAAATTTAGAGTTGTTTGTCAAAGTATTTCACACCACTGAGACACTCTTGACAGGGTAGTTTTTCCTATGTATGCAGTGTGTGCCAACCCATCAACACTGTCTTCATCCTATTATTAAAATCATTGAAAACCAAAATGAACAAAATAAAATACCCACCTGTGAAATCTCAGAAAAAAGAATGTTTTTTCTACAACAGGTAATTCACTGCAGTGAAAGGTTAGTCTTTAGTTCAAACAGAGCTTTCAACATCAGAATCTTTTCTGGCCACAGAACCATTTCCAGCCAATTTCAGAAGATTTTAATCAGTATCAAAATATGTTCCCATCTTCTTCTACACACTTGTGCAGAGCTGAGAGATCACCTTTAGGAGGAGCCTCAATCCCTCCTGTACAGCTTACAAAAACTCTCAGTGGCTCCTGCAAAGCTGTTCGATATTAAAAAACGTAGTTTTATTAGTGAAGATTCTGAAAAATATGGAAAACAATAAAAAAACAGCCTCATGAAATCCACTCTGTAGTCTTCTCTTAAAATAATCTGCTGTATCTAACCCTCCTGTGATGGATGCTTAACTAATTTGCTCTTAAAAACTTAACTGATGGTGCAGTAGTGGTTAACAAAAATATTAAGAATGAACAACCAAATCTCTAACATAAACAGCCCGACAGAAATAAAACAGAACCAGAAGCAGTGGAGATAGAAATCTGCTGAATCGTATAAACAGTTTAGAAACAAATATTGATATTTTGAGGACACAGTGAAGGATAGGAAGTTGGTTCTCTTTGGAAAGGAGAAGAAACAAATTTGTTTAGGGGTGATCACAAGAGTGTTTCTAACAGAAATCAGGATCAGACTTAACTGAAAGCAGCAAAGGGCAGAAAGTTGAATAGAAGGTTAACTCCTACAAATCTAAGCCAAACCTTCTAATCTGCTACCTTTGCTGCTCACACCACTGTAAACACATCTGTTTCCTCCTTGCACTCCCCTCTTGGGTCAAAGAGGGTGAGGTAGAGATGCACTTTATTCTGCATTAATCCCAGTCGTGTTAATTGTCAGAGCTTTGAGAAATAGAAGGAATGTCCAAATTGATCCTTAGTGTCTGGACTTGTCCTTTGTGTTACTTAAGCACTGGCCCAAGCAATGTCTGTGTCTAATTGACTTCACATCTTCAGTCAGCAATTGATCCCAGCACCAAACAATCACCCTAGAGGTGAAATGTTTCTTAATGGACAACCTAATTCTCCTTTCCTACAGGTTAAGCCCCTGAAGGCATAAAGAAAATGTTATTCCATTCCTCTTCAGAGTGTTCTCTAAAATCACTGAAGTCCATGATTGATATCTCCACCCAATCTTCCCAATTCCCAAACTGCTTAGCCCATATACCATGTTTTTCCACATGTCAGATCATTCCCACTTTCCTCTGAGTTTGTTCCAATCTGACTTTTTTTCTCAAAGGATGGTAAGGAAAACCTGGCCTGATACTGAGTGCTCACCAATGTGAAGTTGCAAGCAAAACTACTTCAAGTGCTTCCTTCTCCTCCCTGTTAAACATGCCAGATGCAAACCTTTTTCCACAGCAATATGACCCCTGTGAGGAGTGACTTAATCAAACTTGTCTAACTTGAACTACAGTGGTAAAGTAATGTGTATGGAGGCAGTCATGGCACTCAGCAAGGGGACAGTAAGGGAGTAATTTAGCAAGAGGGATTAACACCGTTGCTTATTTAACTCCACCTCTAGTGTTTACTCCCTTCAGCATCAGCCACATACCTCATCTCCTGCATGATTAATATTTTTAGTGATGACTGATGCAAATGGTGCTTAGGATCCCAGCTCCTATGTCAGTGATTTCACCCATCTGATGGTTTTACTGCTGCTTACTTAGAAAAGAAAAAGGTAAAAAAGGGGTATTAGTGCAGCTTGTAAAACTACAGGTAATACCTTTCTCTCCTTTTCAGTTCAGGACAGTCTTTGAAAGGACATGTTTTTCCTGTTACTCTTGTACATCTATGTTTGCATTAGTTAGGCATCTGTGTTTGTATTACAACTGCCATGCAAATTGAAGCACTAATGCTGCTGGAGGAGCTTGTCCTTGCAAAACCCACTGTCCCTGCCTCAGAGCTGTGACAGGCCTTGCATGTCACCTCAGAGGGTTGCTTAGCAGTGGCTGTACTCATAGGATATCTCTTCAGATAACTTTGGGATGAGGCATATGACCAGAGAAAAACTAAGTTTCTGCAAGACCAAAATTTCCACCTCCTCCAGATATTTGTGCCCCAGCCTGTTCAGAAAAATCCATAAAGTTACTGCAATTTCTGTATGATTTCTAAGGGGCACTCTCCCTTCCCTTCCACGGAGAGATGTGGAGACAGACCATCTGACAAAACACCTTCTCCCTTATTTTCTCCCTCCACAGCAGAAAAAGCTGCAGTATACACCCAAGTATTGTGACAGTAGATAAACACTTGTTAAGAACGCCTTAAAAATGCACCATTTTGCAGAAACAACATCAGCTCTGCCCCAGAATCAACCACACGATACAAGTCCAGAGGAAAGTGGCTGTTTGGCTTCCAGTGCTCAGAGAACAATTTACTGTCCCTTGCTTCCTGCTCTCTATGATGTATTGTCAAGGACTAATTGCAAAAGTATAACAGAACTAAATGCCATAAGAAATAAAAGGGTTAACATATGAGATGGATTCCTACACACCTGCAAGACCTAAGTAGCTTGAGGAGGAAGAGATAAAAGTCTGGGCTTAGCTTCCCAGGGGCAAGTTTGTTGAGCTAGAGTGTGCTCTGAGGAAAGGAGCTATTTGATTTATCAGGCTGGTACGGAGATGCCACCCAAGAAAACAATTTGCCCTGGACTGAAGAAGTTGATTTTTTTAAAAGCTGATAAAGGCCCCAAAAGCTGAGGACTGAAGAAGACATCTTGCAGATGTCAGCTTGACTGCTAAACAAAGGGGGACAGTAAGAGTTATTTTGAGAAGTCCTTTCTGCCCTAAACAGGCTGGTTCAGGAAAAACAATCTAGGCAAGCAAGTGACTGATTATTCCTGACCCTGGGGATGACCTGAGTGCTGGGGACAAGGGCCTCTGGAGTCATTCCCTGCTCAGCAGCGCCAAGGTTTCCAGGTGCAGATCCTGGCCCTAGGTCAAGCTCTTGCTTGAGGCAGGTTCCAATGCTCCTGGCTCTATTTTCCCTGTACAGTAGCTGTGAGCAACAGAATCTTGTCCCGGGACCCAAAAAACCCGTGTTTGTGTCCATAGGATATGTGAACAGGAAGCTCTGCCTCTGTTCCTATGCAGTAAACAGAAGCCACGGCTCCCCTGCCCGTAGGAGTAGCAGTAAATACCTCACTACTGCACACATTAATCCGAGCTGTAAGCTTATTCACAGGCCCTAAAATCAGAAGCTGAGACACTTAATCTGTTGATTTGCTCTAATGCCGGGAGGCTGCAAATGAGATTGGCTTCCACTGTTACTATATTAGCTGTGACCGGCTAGCGTGCAGAGTGCATCTCCCACACTTGCCAAACAAAATCGTCCCTGCTCCGTTCCCAGGTAAACCATAAGGCATTTCCCGGAGAAATACCCTTTCCCAAAGAGCGCTGCTCCCGCATCCCTGGCTCTGCGGACAAGCGCTGAGCCCGGCGGAGCTGTGGCTGTCCCGGCAGCGCTCCCTGTCCCAGGGCACGGCCCCGGTGCCGCCGGGGGAAGGCAGGAAGGCAGGCGGGCGGGCAGGAGGGGCCAGCGGGGCCGGAGGAGGAGCCCCGCCCGCCGCACTTAAGCTCCGTGACCGGGACTGCCCGCGGCCGGGCGGGCCATGGAGGTGGCACGGGACTGCGTGGGATCGCTGCTGCGGTGAGTGCGGGACACCTCCGCCCCTTCTCCGGCCCTTCTCCGTGCCGGCGGGTCCGGCTGCCGGGGGTGCCCGATCTCAGCAGCCCCTGTCGGCCCCGGCGGGGCGGGCGGGCTGGGGGATTGACTCCGATGGTGTGCGAGAAGCAGGTCGGGGCGCTGCCGCTGCCCTGAGAGCCTGGCTGGAGCTCTGCTGAGGGAAGCTGGGGCAGGAGCTCTGCAGCCTGAGCTGCCGTGGAGGTGTAGTGCCTCTGGGCACCCGGGGCTGCGGCTGGGTCTGGGGTGGAGCGCCGGGAGAGGAGACCCGGGGCAGCCGGGAGCCGCTGGGACTCGGGGACAGCATGAGCTGTCGCAGCTCCGCCGGCGCTCCGCATCCTCGGAGGTACAGCTCTGTGCGCTGCTCCGAAATCCACCCGCTGCCAGCTGCCTTTGCGGTGCTAACACGGCCCGTGTTTTAGCAGGAGAACCACGCTGCGATCCGGTTGAACCCTAAGTCTCCTGACTATTTTCCGACCTTTTTCTTTCTATTCTTTCTTTTGTTTTGCCTCGCTGTTACTGCTGCTGTGGTTTGCCAGCGAACCCTAACCTAAAAATCAATCAGTGCAGTATCCTGGAGCGTGTTGTGCAACGTTGGTTTTTCTGAGTGAGACTGAAGACCATTGCACCACATTCTTAGACAAACATATGGGGCATATTGCATACAAAGATAAAGAGTGAAATATGTGTACAGGGCTCAAGGCAGGCTTTTAATCCCCGCGTTCTCCTGGAAAAATAATTCATTTCTTCTGCCAGCTTTGACACTAGACTGAATGCTTGTGGCAGCATTTGAGAAGCCCTCTCTAGCAGGTTGTAGTTATCCAAAACCAACAGGATAAGATGCTAGAGTTTGAAGATATTTGATCTTTCAATTATAAATATATTTTTGTGTTTTCCACAGACATAGGATTCCTTCTTCCTTCAAAGAGGAGCTAAGACTTGGTTCTATTTGCTTTTAAGATTAAGAAAACAATAGTGGAGTTGTCTATATTTAACATGTCACTCAACTTTCTAATAAAACTGACTGCACCTTGGTTCCTTTCCACCACTTGTCTCCTGACTTAGCTTGATCAGCTTTTACTAGGAACCTATTTTTGCTAACTCCAGTCTAGCAGAGGAATTCCCTGTATCAGAAATTGGTTTGTCTGTGATTTGAGAACAGCTGCAACAAGAAAGGATCTTCCAAAGAGCCCTGAATGTAGGCTGGCCTGTTGGAACCTATGACCTAGGAAGGAGAGTGGCTCACAAAATAAAAACAAGCTTTCAGCAATAGGCCAAGAAATTGAAGGTTTCCCACTCTGTTTATCTGGCTGGTTTTCATCATACTGGTTTTGTATCCTCATTAGCTGAAACCTCAGCCTGCCCTGGAGTCCAGACTCAGTGCTTCATAAGCAGGCTTAGTTTAAAGATGATATTGACAGGTTTTATCAAAATGTAGGTGAGATGTCATCACTGTTAAATAACTTCTTAAGACTGTTCCTGTTCAGTGACTGCCCGGTGCAGATAATGTAAGCCCTGGTTTATTAGTCTGTTTGTTTGTTTTATTTCTCTGACGTTAGATAGAACTAGGCAGCAGTATGAGGTGATTGATCCTGACTGCTGGAGAAACTTCTGCTCAGACCTTGAAAGCATGGCTCATAGAGTTGGCTGGGGTGAATGCTGTTAGCTCAAGTCCTAACCCTGAGCTGTGCCCCTAACACTTCTCATTCTTTGTCAGCATGTGTGTTTTGGCTGTTTCCCTTATGCTTTGTCTTTTGTGATTGACAGCTTGGCTTAAGTAATGGGAAAGAAAATTTTCAATGAGACTGGTATTGACTGTCGTCACAAAAAAATAAAAAAAAATTGGCAGTACTCACATATATACCACTCGGGTTACTATTCTATGCAAGTTTTCAAATTTGTGAGGGAATGAGATGCAATCAGCAGTGAAAACTCTTGAAACCAGAGTGCTGCACTTTCTAATGTCAGGGTGCCCTGTGAAGTGGTGTCACCAGGCTCAAGGCAGATGAGCAGGCTCTCAGTCTGAGGAAGAGACTCAGTGATTCAGAATGTGAGCTGCCCACGATCAGTGGGGTGATCAGGGGCTTATTAACTTAGTCAGCAGAGAGATTGGCAAACACGTCCTGTCCCAGCAGGCTTCCCTTCTGTGGAGCTTCAATGCCTGTGTCAGTGCTGCTGTCACCTTGCTCTCCTTCCTGGCCTCAACCCTCCTCCAGGAGGAATAGTGCTTATTAGCTCTTCATTTTAAGCAATGTTTGTTTCCTGAAAGCCAGACTGACTGCTCATCCTCACAGCTTTGATACAGGAAGGAGAGAGATTTCCATCAGCTTTGTGTGTGTATGTGCCAAATGTTGAAAGCCAGGGACCTTCTGTATAGGCAGCTCTATCAACAAAGGTATAGAATGAGCTAGAACAAAATGGTTGAACATTCTCCTCCTTTAAAAAAAATTAAAGCTCCAGTAATGCCAAGGAGTTTTTGAGGAAGGTAAACTTGGTGCTTAGAGGAAAGGCAATAGCCCAGAAGAGTGGTTCAGAATGAAGTCTGTAAATTACTTGTTTGCTGAAATCTGAATCTGTTCAAGCACAAAAATTACATTCTGTGCATTCCAAAAATATACGTAAAGACCAGATAAGAGGTGTGGAAGAGATATTTATTCTCCACGGTCAGTGTGGATTCGCATAAAAGGTGTGACTGGGACATCATTAGTTGAGTAACCTTATACCATTTCATTGTTGTCTTGGAAGTCCTGTACTCACTCTCTGGCTGCAGATAAAGGCTGCCAGTTCACTCTACCCTCAGTGAAAGTGTCTGAGAAGAGATTTTCCTACATAAAGTTGACTTTTTACTCCTATATGGGAGAGCAGAATGGGGATGCATCCCTTTCCCACCCCTGAGCAACTCAGTATTAAGGAGCCAAAGATATATACAGAGGGTAAAGTCCAGGAGTGTGAGAGACAAAATATTGCCTCCCTTTAAAAGACTTAGAAATCAATCTTTCTCAGGTGTCAGGCAGAGTGTCATTTTTGGCAAGCTGACTATTGACTTAGCCATTATCATTTGGCAGGAAAAAAGTGTCCCCAGGTGTAGACGAGAGCAGGTCTGTACCTTGGTGTGGGAGTAGGCTGTTACTAGCATTACATATTTGGTTTACCTAAGGTAAACATGCAATTGCCCAGAAAAGTCTAAATCTCTTTCTAAAAGTGGTTGAATTCTTCCAGCCTTGCTGGCAGCCTGCTCCAACACTATGCATTTATGTACTTGGATCTTAACTTTCCTTTAATTTCATTTAACTCCTGATACCAGCGTTATTTTTTGTTTTTCAAAACTAGATGGAGTTTTATAGTCTACAGATATAATTTACAAACAAATGCCTTGACTGTTTGGAAGTCAGGTGTAATTATGTTGCAAAGCTCTGCTTGCATTCTGCCGCTCGGTATTTTAAATATGTTTTTAATGTTTTCAGTCTTCCTAAAGCAAACTCGTATCTTAACACACAAAATTGCTTTCAACCAATTATGTATCTTGCTGAGTGCTTATCTTGTGAGTAAAGAGAATGATCTAAGTAACTGAAAGCAGTAAGAGCTGCTGCCTTTCAGTATTACAGCCCATCAGCTTCACTGTAATTGTGACCTTGATGTCAACTGAGCTAGAGGTGTCCCACAACTGCTTGAAATTTTATTAATTTCAAGTCTTTCCAAATGTCGTGGGCAAGAGAAAGTTCAGAGATAACATATCTGTGAGGCTGTGCAGTATTTAGTGCTGAAAGCAAGGTCCAAGAGTGTGATCTCTGAATTACTCATATAATTATGATTATGTCAACAGTCCTCCTCCTTCTCACAGTACTTGACATGACTGTTTACGTAACTGTGTTGAATTTTTATTTGTCCTAGGTCTTTCATATCCATGGGAGCATCTGTAGGAGCAGTAACAAAACAGACCCTGTTCCCTCCTCTCATGCCTGCCGGGCGCCCTTTCCGTGTGTCCAATGCCTCCCGGAGCAGCCGGAAAGGAATTGTTGCCAGCAGCCTGCAAGAGCTCCTCAGCAAGGTATAGCAAACAGTCCCACTCTGACTGAAATTACAGTGAAATACAGTATCCCAGAACGACAACCCACAGACTCTCGTTCTTCTAAAAATCATTGCTGGGGAAGTCCAGGAGAATATTTCAGATAAGCAAGTCTCAATATGAAATGATTGGCTCTCTTTAGAATGCTAAAATCTCCTGAGTTTGGGTTTTTTTTTCAGACTTTAGATGCCTTCGTTATAACTGCTGGAATAATTACTCTGGTTTTGGAGGAAGATGGCACAGTTGTGGACACGGAAGAGTTCTTCAAGTCCCTGGATGATAATACACACTTCATGGCTCTAGAAAGAGGACAGAAATGGACACCAGTAAGTGTTGACTGCTTCTCTCTCATTTGAGTAGAAGTGGATGGAGGAATTTTTGTGGTTGCTAAAATTGTTGGAAAGAGAAGAGGAAGCAAAACATCCCCAAAGAGGCAAGGTGTCAACTCCTTGTTGAGCTTTCCTGGATGAAAAATCAAGCTCATATTTTTTATTGTCCCTTGTTTGGACATAGATCTGTTGGCAAAGGTCCACCAAGAATTGAAATAAAACATTACAACTGAAAATAATTATAGGGAAAATACCCTGCTTTTGGAGAAGCTCAGAAATATATTTATTCTTGACCCTTTTCATAACATAAAGAAAATTATGACTTTGATTTCATGAAGTTAAAGCATACAATGAGCTTAAAGGTTATATTTAGACTGTTAAAAATGCCCAAATTAAATAGTATAAAGCAAGTTCTGCCTTCTGAATAAATTTTGCATATAGCCAGAAGTCAGCATCAGAGCCTTCAATATATTTAAGAACTATTAAAACGGCTTGCTTTAGCCTTCTAATCATATCAATTCAGTGTTCAATTAGTTATTTTGTAGGGAAACAGTAATTTGTACATTAATAACATAGAGGCAAACTCGTACTTGGTTTTTCATTAGATGGCTGTTGCTGGAAAGCTGGCATCAGAATTTTTTCTACCAGAGCTGTAGAAAAGCAGGAAAACCATTTAGCAGAGCTGTAAGCAGGAAAACCATTTTTGTGCCTGCACATGTATGGTTTGACCATGTGGCCATGTTTTCTCAGTCTCTTGTTGCCGTGTGGGTAGCCTGCACATCTTTCCCCAAAATACCTCACTGGCTTATCAAGCTGTGCATCTGGGGCATGAGAACAAGAAGTTGCAGCCAGGATGTGACTCCACCTTGCTCCTTTCCCCTGTCTCCTGCCCTGCATTGCAGCAGCACAAGTTTGAGTGCAGCCCCTCTTCAGAATGTGCTGAGTGACAACAGAGGGAGTGTCACAGCTTCACCAGTCACCTGGGGCTCTGTCCTGCTTTATTCAAATATTCTGGGTGCTAATGGGGAGGGGTGTGGGGACATGCTGCCAAGCACACCAACTACTTGTTCATGTCCCAAGCTGTTGTTGATAGGGGACCCCGTTGCTGGAGCTTGGAGGCTATCAAAGTAAAACAGACATAAAATTGCTGGCTAATGATATACTGCTGTGTTTAACTTTGTCTGACTTATCATGACACTGTCTGAGGGCTGGGGTGACAAGTACAAAAAGGCCCAGTCTTACACAACTTTATTGCTTCATTTAGCATGCAGAAAACAGCCTGGCAGCTGCCAGGTCTTTAACCTTGAGTGGAATGTGCTGAGCAGAGGATCCCGTGTATCCACTAGATGTCTCTGTAAATATGGGTTCTCTTTGCTATTTTCATTTTGGTTTTCCTTTCTTGAAGCAGACACCCTGCAGCAAAGGGCTGCTTTCAATAAAGGAGGGTGGATTTAAGGTGGAAGATGACTTTCCGTGCTCCCTCTCCTTTGCTTTTTCTCTTAAAATCTCATTAAACCCTAGGCCTAATCAGCAGTGGTTCCCTTCCAGTGTTTCTTTTTTGTAGGAAGGAAGAGCTGTTATGAGCCAGGGCTTGAAATGAGTACCTGGCTTTTCAGAGATGTCATCTTTGTAGCTGTCTCCAAGAGTGCTCATCAGTATTGTGTTCCTGACTAAACAGAAGGACCTAATGTTATCCTGGTTATTTGGTGGCTTAACCTCACTGCCTCAGAGAGCAGCTGGAATGTACCAGGATAAATAAAAGGCAGGAACACAGTCCAGTGGTGTTACCTGTGGCTTCAGTGTACTCTGAAGAAGCTCTACTACAGAAAATAAATATTCAGGAGGTGCTATGTCACTCTAGAATTTCAGTGTCTGTTTGGAAAACCTCAGAAGCCTGTTTTGGACTTGAAAAACATTACATAAGCTGCAGACCTGATTTTCTATGTGCTAATGCTTTTAATTCTAGTTTAGAATTGGCCAAGAACTAGTCGTAAGACTGGAATAAGCAAAGCTGCTTCTGAAGAGCTGCATTATTGACAATTGTCTTGCTGTAGTTTCCTGGGTTGCGGTACAAACTGTCTCTCTCTCTTTTTTAATCAGACAAAAAATGGAGTTGTCGCTGTGAGACAAAAGAAGAAAATGGGAGTGGCTAACATCACATTTGATCTGTACAAACTGAACCCTAAGGATTTTATTGGCTGTTTAAACATCAAGGCAACTTTCTATGAGATCTACTCTATCTCCTACGACATCAAATGCATGGGAGCAAAAAGCGTATTGCGGTAAGTGTGTTTGCACTGCTGATCAGGTGTACATGTTAATGTAAAAATCTGTGTTTGCTATTGGTTCTGTATGGTATATTTATAAATTTAGTATTTTTATTATTTCTTACATACTGGCCAATATGCTGCATGTTTCCTTGTAAGGTAGATGGCTGACTTGTAAATCTTCCTCTAGCTTTTTATGATGGAATCTTAAATTTCCCCCAAGGCAAAACTCTTATCAGCTTGTATTTACTGCAAGGATGCAAGTACAGCTTGCTTTGTTCTGCTGAGAGAATTTCCTCACATTTCCTTGACTTGTTTGTTTGAAGAATGCAGGAGGCTGGGGAAGAAACTCTTTGAAGAGGAGATTTCAAGGGCATGAAATGAGAGGAATTTGAGATCTAAGGCCAGGGGTCTTAAAGTTTGCTCAGACATTGCAGTTCCTGTTTGCCAGATTCACCAGTAGAGCTACATGGAGGCAAAGGAAAATGGAAGAGAGATGACACTCTGCTGTCTTAATGTGGATTTGTCACCTGCAGTAAGACTCTGTGATGTCACTGTTCTTAAGCCAGCTGGTGTGGTCTCTGGGCTGGCTAAGGGAGCCTATCAAGGACCACTGTCTCCTGCAGGACTGATCTGTGCTGGGTTGTGAGTTTGGAAGAACTGGCTGTTGGGAAATGCTGTCTTATTCAGGGGCAAAATAATACCTGTACTGTTCACTGTGTTCAGCAATGAGTTAAAAGTTGGTGCCTTGTCAAAACCAGCTGTGTTCAGCCCTGGTTCAAGAAGACTCCTGAGTTCAGACACCTTCCCAGAGGTGCCACACTTGCACAGTTTAAGCTGCAGCCCTGAATTTCTATGCCTGACTTTTAGAATTCTGATTGAGACACAATGATGTGGTGTTGCTGTGTTTTATTACTTGAGGACCAGATCTGACAGACAGATGTATATGTCATAAACGAAGTTTTCACTTCTCCTGAGTGACATGTAGCCTTATTTGAAGCCTTTAAGCAGTCCCTTCTCCCCTGATGCAGGTATGCTAATTAGCATTGTAATGCTAATCTTGCTCCCTGTCTTTCAGCCTGACTGAGCTCTCCCACTCCACTTGGGTGGTCTCTTTCTTAATCTTTCAGGCTACAGCTGGTGTGCCTGTAGACAAGACTCCTCTCTGGTCAGGCTGAAGAGATTATCCAGCTACATGCTACACCCACCTGTAGCACTGACTTCATTAGGATTTCTTCAAAGCAAAGGTTTGCCCTTGGACAGCTGCACTCCTCCAGTTCCTATGTTTGTCAAATCTCTGGAGCCAAAACAAACTCTGGTCTCTGGCTGCCTGCTATGGAACTGAGTATCAGCACTGAAGCTTGTGCTGCTAAGGAGAGTTTGAAGTGACAATTCTGCCTCCCTGCCAAGACAGGGCAGCTGGTGAGAAAGGAGCAGTGCTGGCAAACAGCTGAAGTAGCTGTGGAGTTCTTCTGGAAGCTCTGTTATGTTACAGAGTTGAGCTGTAAGGGAAGTGCCACTGTCAGGGCAGGACTATAGTCTGCTAGCAGAGAACAGGGGTGACAGAAGAGATAACCTTGGGTACCCTTGAACACAACTGTGGCATGGCCTGTCTCAACTTGCTGCTGAAATCGGAGACAGAGGATGTCAGGATCCTGGTGTAGTCCCTCTGCTAATGAGTTCCAGATTGCTAACTCTGATGCCCTCTCCCCGAGCCCACATGCAGAGTGTGAAGGGAAAGGACTGAAAAATGCTGCAGCTGTTCATGATAGGAGGGGCTGGAAGCCTGCCAGGTCTGATTAGTGCATTTCCCCTCGCGGTGTTTCCCTGTAGCGTCCGACTGAAGGATCAAATGTCCAGTTCAACAAATAACTTGCTCCATGGCTTAGGTGGCAACTGCTGTTTTGTGCAAGTGACACACTGCAGCTGCTCCACAGCCCAGTACCAGGTGCAGCTTGCTGTACAACTGTAAAGCTCCTTGGGCTGTTCTCTGTCATGGGGGAAGAACATGTTGAAGTGGCACGTGTGGGAAACATGAACAAGGGTGCAGTGTTCTTTAAAGGCTTCACAGGCTCTATGCACAGGGTATTCTGCTATTTTGAAGCATTGGATTTCAAACCTTTCATGACAGTGGGGTTAAAAATGAAATTGTAGGAAGAAGACTTTGCCTTTTCTGCTTAAGCTCAAAGGACAAGTGAATAGAAGCAGAGGGCTCACAGCTGCGTGTTTTCTTAAACAGGAATTCAGAAAATCTTCCCCCTTTTTTTGCAGAAGAGAGGCTGGCCTGGTTTCTGCATCTTCAGAAACTGATCCCATTACAGTTTTGGAATGGTTCCCGTTTTTGTGTACTGCTTCCCAATGCCTCAGCTTCATACTTGTGAGACTCCTCCTCACTTCTGGGGGATGAGACTCAAATGTAGCTCTTAGTCCCTGCCGTTTCTTGTAGAATGGAAGGAAGATGCAGCTACAACTAAGTTGAATAAATGACCATTCAAATACTACTGTCTTCATTCCCCTGTGAAGATCCACAGTTTATATTGTTGACCTCTGATGCTTACTTGATGTTATCTTATGGATTTGTAGTGACTCTTACACAGCATTATATATTTAAATGCTGATTTTATCAAATTTTTTAAAAATAGAATAGTTGTGAACTGAGAATTCTTAAGGCTTGCAGCTTGGCTGGCACTAATTCACCTTCTTTGCCTCTTTTGCTGTTGGGTATCTACTGTAACGGGGTTTTTCAGCTTCAGATTTAATCAGGTTTGATCTGTGGCTTGGAGATATACACAGGGTTGTCTCAGTGAATAACAAAGGTGAGGCAAGAGGTGGAGTAATGCTGCTGGGCTCTCAGGCAAAGCTGTCTTCTGCGGTACTGTGGTAGTTTGAGTGATGGCTTTGCAGAAGGCCTATAAGTGTCTAGCAGGATGTCAGTCTACTTTGTTAAATATGATTTCTGGTTTTGCCAACATGTTTTCTGTCAATCAAGTATTTTTTCTAAAGAAGGTACAAAAATTACCATCTTCTCAGAAGTGAGAAGGAATGAGAGGGGGTTTTAAAACATAAACTTGAATCATCTTAAAGGTGTTGTGGTGGAAAGGGGTAATGTAAACTTGCTGGTGATTTTTTTCTTCCAGGAAAGTGCTTCAGCTACTATCCCATGCAGCACAAATAACTGGACAGTTTCTTCTCTATACTGGAACCTATATGTTGCAGTTGATGGGTGAATATGATGAAGATGACATGTGCACAAGGTCAAGGCGGGACTAGTGACCACAGCCACACTTCTGATGCTGAATCCTTTTGCTTAAAGACATTTTCTTGCCCAGTTTGGATTATAATAATGTTGTAGTAGGGGGACATCCACTAATGTGAACTAACATTTTTCCCACTTGGGAATGCTTGTAGTCATAAAGTATTTGATGCTCACAGGCTCTTAACACCACAAAAAGATGGGTGCCTAATGTCTGAGGATTTGGCAGAAGGAGAGAGAGGGCAGGTTTTTGCCCCAGCAACTCTAAATGGAGAATAAGTATACTTGGAAACTCACATGCTTTGTAACCAGTGTCATATTTTTTGCACCAGTCAAGACATGGTTTTGTTCTTTTGTAGTTGTTTGGGGTTTTTTTATGGCTGCCTACTTGCATTCTGAACAGAGTGGGCTGAAAGGTGAGAGCAAGGGGCCTGTGGGGTTTTTTTGTTTGTTTGGGGTGGTTTTGTTTGTTTGCTTGTTTTAATCCTTAACGGTGGTATTAGTGTGAAACTGGTGTTGAGGTGAAGTGTACTTATTTAATCCTGCTGAAAATGGAACTACAGACGACAACTTCAATCCTAGTTCACTGACTGACTCTCCTCATGAAGTCTAATTGGAGATTCTGCAACTACTAAGCAGAAGATTAAGATTTAGCCTTACTTCCCTTAAAACAAATAAAAACTTTTCATTATAGTTCTTTATATTTTTCTTCAAATCTTCAGGATGTTCCTGTTATTATGGGTCATACATTTGAAGAATCTAATACATTTTTTAAATTAATCTGATGTCAGTTCTGCCTGAGCATTGAATAATCCGCTGTGGTTTCATGAATATGGCTTATAAGCAACCTGCTGAAGCTTTTCTCAGGGGTTAAAACATCACTTCTGTAGTTTTTACTGTTAAAAGATGACAGAGACTACGTCTCAAGTTTTGCTTGAGGTACATGTAAGAGATGCTGGAGGTTTTGTTGCCCCTGAGTTCAGGGGAGAGCAGTAAGACACTACCTAGACTTGCATAACATATATGTATGCTCTAAACTGAATATTTGCCATATTATAGCCTCCCAAGACAAGCTATAGTAAAAGACAAAGTAATGTTTCCTCCAATTTACTGAACCGTTGTTATGCCCAATAAGTAGCCTTAGGTGTTTTGTGTCAAAATGCAAACTCACAGTGGTGAAGGAAAAAAGCCCAACTTTGGTTGTTCACAGGTGCAGCTTTTGAGTTTTTTGTCTGCTTGCACATGAAGAATTTTGGGAAGGCTGAAAGCTGTTAAGATGATAGATATCAGATGCAGGAAATTTGTCTGGCCTGAGAGTAGATGCCACCTAGTAAGAGAAGCTCTGGTGCAGAAAGGACTGGTGGGGCAGGGAAGGAAATCAGGAGGAGTGAAAGGGAAAAGACCACTATGGACTCCACAGTGTTTGCCATGCTCTGAGACAGGAATCCATCAGCTATGTGCACCACATGCATTGACCAGCTGGAGGAAAACCTGATCTAAAAGATAAGCAGAAAGGTGGAAAAGAGCAAGTATCACTGTTGGTGAGCTCTATTCTGACCTCTTAGCTGGGTCACTCGTATGTGGGAATATTGCTCTTGCTTTTATCTGTAAATCTCACCTTCATGTATTTATTTTGCCTTCCCATTATAAGTGTGGCTATGCCAGTTGGAGCTGCATCTTTCAACTGCCTGTTGTGAGGAAAAGGAGCCTAAATCCTAGTGCTAAAGGAACTGATGGACACGAGTTTGGTAGGTCTCTCCCTGTCTCTTCAGTCATGGTATTACAAATAAACAGACAGCTAAAAAAAACCTTGGTGTCTTTTCCTAATTCCTGTTGTTTCCCATCTGCTTCTGAATGTTTGCTGGAGGAGGCAGAGGGCATAATGCTCCAGATAAGGGGAGGATTTGTTCTTTCCTAATTTCTCACAGGGAAGAATGCCTGGAGCTTGCAGCACTGTCAGGTGTCCTTCAGAAGAAAACAATAAACTATTCTGGGAGGAATGAGAAAGAGGTTATATCAAAATGGAAGCTTTATATTTTATCTGTATTTTTCTTGACCCCCCTGCATAAATGATTGTTGCCATGTTAATAGTTTGCCAAAGTTTTTCTATCCCTGTCAAGGAATTGCATTTAACTGACTTTACAAGGACATGGTAATTAATTCTTTCAGCTTTTAAGGACCTCTTATTCTATTAAAACAAGCATACCTCTTGAAAGCAAATTCTCTTAAATGCTTCTAAGAACATTTATGATGCTTATGGTGGGAACACCAGCATTAAAAAAAAAAACAACAACTTAAATAGTTCATTATTGCTTTGTTTGAGTCACTTCAACATCTTCAACTTCTGTAGTACAAAGGGTTTTGCATGTCTGAACTGTACAGATCCCAAATTCCAGCGTTCTGTAGCCAGAGGCAATTGTTACAGGACTAACACTCCATAGTTTACAATGGCACTATCTGGGAATCCAGCAGTGATCTGAAAAGCTAACTCACTATGAATGTTCAATGTTTTTAAACAGCTGCTGCCTCGGCAGCTTAACACCTAAAACTTGAGCTGCTGAAGGTCCTGTGAGCAGCAGTCTCCATCTTGGAGCAGTTCCCTCTGTTCAGCTGTTTGCATTCTGAATTAAAGTAACTCAGCTTTGATATTTTCTCAAAATGGGAGAAATGTCCTGAAAGCTGTGTCTAAAATTCTTTCATTGCATCTGAATCTGGGTTTTTAACTGGCTTAGTATTTGAAGGTGATATTTGCTACTGTACCAGTTTCTTTCCAGAAATAAAGTTTTGGCTTTGGGTCACGCTGGAGGACTTTGTCATTCTCTCAGTTGGAACCAGTGTGATTTTTTTTTTTTTTTTTTTACAGGCTGCTTAGGAAACATAGCTTTTACTTCAGCTGTATATGGTATGCAGCAAAAAAAAAAAAAACCAAACTTTAGCATTCTCTGCATTTCAGAAAAATATATACAAGTGCTGTACAATATCTAGCAAGACACAAACTAAAAGCACAGGCTCTTAACTGCAGGTATGTGGAGAAGCAGCTAGATTTTTCTACTTGGCATTTTTAGCTTTAGTTTTAATTTGCATAAACTCAACTAACCTGCACTTGCTACTGTGCAGGTTACCAGACAAGGCTGGGAGCAGTGACATGTGGAAGGTGTGAAACATTTGCTGCCTCCCTGCTTGCACTGACCCTTTTTCCTTGTTGCTTTGCATCACTTACTAACAATGCACCAAGTCATACTCTCTGGTTACCAAAAAAGGAATTTTCACTGAAGTAAGCGACCCTGTTGACTCAGGCCCTGCTCATGTTCTGCAGACAGAGCAAAGTTGCTTTCTTCATGACCAGAATGAAGAATCTAGTAGCTTTTGTGTGTGTGCAATTTGTCATTACTTCATTTCCTTCCTTTCATAAACCATGAATGTTCTCTTCCACCTTCCGATTCTTTCAGGAGAAATAGGATTACAGGCCCTTCTGTCCAGGGAGAGAGGAAAAAGCAGGGTCTGAATTCCTTAGATCATTTGAAATATGCTGTAGGAAACATCATTAAACCCTTCCCTACAGAGGAAAGAAGGATAAAAGGAAAATTGAACTTTGAGCTGGAATTTTTTTCAGTGGAGTGTGCAGAGAGGTAGGTGTTCACAATTTTGGAAATGTTGGTAATTCTGAATTTTTACTGTGAAGATAACCTCATATGATAATCTGTAACTGGTAGAAGTATAATTCTAAACCATTTCAGTGTGCTTCTTCCCTGAGATAACACTTGAGCTAAAGGCACAAGCCTCTTAATTAAGATTTTAAAAAATGTTTAAAATCAAAGTACAAAGCATATTTTTTACTTGATGCCCCAAGGTTTATTAGAGGTCTTAATGTGACTAACATACCACTTCAGTTATGTATTAGCAAATATCCTTGTGGGGTTTAGAGTTTACCACTGCTTTCTCTACCTTACATTGTCATATACATAGCTAAGATATTTTAAGTGTAAGGATTGTTGTTTTGCTAAAGGAAAATATAGTATTTTACCACTTCACAATTTTCAAGCTCAGTAGTTTAACTTGCTGTGAAAATTGAGATGGGTGAAAGTTGTGTTCAGTGATGGCAACATTTTCTGCTGTGTGATGCCAATTTTAAGGAACACTCTTCATGAATAAATAAAATCTAATTGTGGCTTTGGATGCTGTCTCTATTCATTTCCAGATTAACTTATTCCTGAAATAATCATGAATATTAATGAATCTAGGGTCTGGCACAAACAGTTTCCAAATGCTGGACTGCGGCAGTGAAGTAACTGGATACTATTTTGTGGCTCTGAACTCTTAAATCTCTCTACTGCTGACTCACTTTCTGGCCTCAGAGAAACTGTACAAACTGTGTTTCCTTTCATACAGAAGTGTTGCTTTGCTCCATCTTTTACAAAAGTTGCAAAAGACTACAAAATACTGAGTACAGGAGATAGAAGGCTTCAGTGATCTCTGGTGTTCACTAAACACTGTTAGGATCAAGGACCTCTATTTTGCCTCACAAAAACTCTCTGAAGTCATTTACCTACAGTAGTTGACATTTGACTGCAGGGAAAAAAATTAGTTTAATGAAATACCATATTTGTCTAGTCCAGGATTAACTTAAGCTTCAGGGGGGTAACATGCAAGTGTGATTTGTCTATTGTTCTTCTATCTAATAAGTACATCTTGCATTTAGCTTAAGGGACAGATTTGCAGAGCCTGTCTCATGGAGCAGTTCCCCTCTTGTGAGGGAATCATGGTGTGGTTTCTTGCTGTGGGAAAGCACAAAATAGAGCAGTATTTGGTTTAGTGGCAAGGCTTTGGCAGTGAGCAGCAGAGGGATGCTGTGGGGTGGCCTCGGTGTTGTGCAGAGCTGCTTCTGTCTGGCTCCAAAATGAACCCACCTCTGCCAAAAGCTGAGACCTTCAGACAAGTCAGTGATGTCTCTGTGGAAACATATTTAAGAAAGGGTAAAAAATGCTGTGCAGCAGCTGTGAGAAAGAACTGAAAAAAAATGTGGGAGATAACCTGCAACCGTCAAGGTCAGAAAAGAAGTGGGAGGAAGTGCTACATGTGCCAGACAGAGCTTTTCCTGAAGCCTGTGGAGGAACTTGCTGGAGAAAAAGCCACCCATGGAGGCCTCTCTCCCACAGCAGGTGGACATGCCTTGGAGGGAGCTGCAGTTGTAGAAAGCCCATCAATGAGCAATTCTTCTGACAGGAGCTGTGGCCAGTGAGGGACCCACCCTGGAGCCATCTGTTCCTGAAGGACCACACTATGTGGAAGGGAGCCATGCTGGAGCAGTTTGTGAAGGACTGCATCCCGTGGCTAGGGCCCAGAGTGGAGCAGGGGAAAGGGTGAGAGGGAAGGAACAGTACAAAAGAATGGATGTGGACTCATCATGACCCTCATCCCTCTACACTGCCTGGGGACAGGGAGAGGAGGGAGAAGAGCTGGGAATGAAGGAGTGAAGTTGAGCTTGGGAAGAAAGCGGAGGCTGGGGAAGGTGGTTTTGGTTCTGTCTTTGTTTCTCAACATCTTGTTCTATTTTTTGCTGAAAATAAATTAATCTTCCCTGAGTTGTGTCTATTTTGCAGATGTAAGTTATTGCTGAGTTAATCCCCCCATCTTTATCTTGACCCACAGACTTTTTCATCCTATTTTCTCCCCATGTCTGTTGAGGGGATGAAGTGAGAGATTGGCTGGTGGGTGCCTGGCAGACAGCCACGTTCAACACACCACAAGCACAAAACTCTAGATGGAAAAAGAAGCAAAAACCCCAAGGTGTTTGTGCTAATGGTGGCTAGTAAAATTGGAAACAAATTTTTTGGAGTGTTTTCTGAATGGCTTTTCGCAGAAATGTTGCGAGGGACAAAATCAGTCATAGGCAGGACAAAGTTGATATTTTCCCTTTACTAAGCTCAATCTTGGGCATGGTTTTTCTAAGGTCATCCATCAGTCTGAATCGTTCCTAGTAGGCCCCACTCCTAATGTGTTCTTGATTAGGAATATTTATTAATAAATAGCAATTATCACTTGAAAAAGAACTTTGAAATAGTACTGTTAGTTGTTTCATAAATTAAAACTACTAATGAAATGTAACACTAGAAATAAAGTTTGACTTTATCGACTCCAGAATCAGGATAATGCACTTTGTGCAGTTCCAACATAAAATGTTGATGGACCAACAGTTTTCTAAAAAGTGTACTTCAATAATTAGCATACACTATGTATAGATTAGATTGGGGAGTTTTCAAATAATGTAACTATTGTAACAGATTGTTTGTGATTCTGTCATATGTTAAAAAAAAAGAAAAGAAAATGCTTAGATCCTCAGACAACAACTGTATTTAAGAAAATAGTAGCTTAATGGTATGTAGTCAGCCTATTATAGACCCAGAGAAATCTCAGACATCTAAGAAGTCCTTTAAAGTCCTATATGTAATTTCTGCTGACACATTTTTAATTACATCATGAAGTCCATAACATTTTATGTTAAAAACACTTCTAATTACAAAGCATCTTCCCTTGCCTAGGTACATGGCTTGGTTTGCTGCTGCTCTTTATTACGCAGTGTTTTTAAATGTTCTTCTCCCGTCTCAAAAATCAGGAGAGAATGTACAAGAAAACCATAAATGATCTCATTTAAGTAGAAGGACTATTGATTTATTACTGAGCTAGACAAACTGAAGTCTATGGTAATTTCTATTTTGTTCCTGAGAAGTGAAATTGCAAATGCCATCATTTCAGTTATTCCTGTACAAAATGTGTTCAATGTAGGTGCTCTCCCAGCTGCAGCTCTCCTGCATTCTTGCCCACTTAGGGAAGATGCCTAGCAAAGCTGCCTTGAACAGTTGCAGAGTATTGGTCTAATTTCCACCCAAGTATCATTCTTCCCAAATAAAAGTCACTACCTTCCAGAATAACCAATGTGTTTGCAGAGACAATTGAGCATTCAGCAATAAATCCATTTTACCAGAAATCATAAAGTATTAGATAGCTGCTACATATATTCCAGTCTCCCAGAAAAAACATTTAATCTTTGAATGGGATGATCAGGCTGCTTTTCCTCATTATTATAAGCACTTTCTGCAAACCACATTAGGATCAATATTTCATCTTGATAAGAAAAGTACTGTCTCTAATAGTTACACCTCTGTGACCACTGAATTTAGTAAACAATCTTCTCAATTACTCCTAGTCTTAGCTGGCCCTGACATGGTACCGTGTTCAATTTTCACAAGAATTGTGATTGGAGAAAACAAAGCAGGTTTTGTCACTGCCAGCATCAGCTATGACTAAAGGCAGTAGCAATCTAACAGATAAAAGTCACTCTTCTTTCTTTTTTTGTTTGGTTTGGTTTTTGGTGTGTTGGTTGGTTGGTTTTTGGGGGGTTTTTTGTTGGTTTGTTTGGTTCGACGTTTTGATTTTTGGTTTTCTTTCACTGGAAAGATTTCAACTGATACATTTTGTTTTTCTTTTTCTCTGTCACTGATGTCACCAGTTTCAAGTTCCTTCAGCTGTTTTTCTGTGCCTTGTTCTGGTGACCCCTTTACATGAGACCTGTTTATGTTGTTTCTCTTGTGGCCTTCCATCACCTACTCCAGATCCCCTTTGGCTACATTCAGACTAAAAATACTTCATGACTGAGGGGAGAAGGAGCTGGGGTGGGCATGAGGGGGTGGGCAGGTGTTTAAGCAAATATAAATTAAGAAGAAAAAGAGACATTTATATCTGTCCTGCTCTAGCTGTTCATATAGTCTTTTTACATAGAAATGGTCACCCTCCTTGTTTCTGTAGCACTTTTAGCATAACTTTCTTCCATATTAAGCAGCTGCTGTCCTGAGATAAGATGCTTCTGATTACTTAGAGTTGTGCTCTATTCCTCACAGATCATACAGGCCACATGTAACATTAAGTCCCTGTTCAGTATAGAGTTGGGACACCACAATGAAATAAATTTGTTCAACAGAGATGTATTGCACTGCAAATCTTCCATGCACAGCAACAACTGTGTCTCCACACCCTTCCCACAAAGCAGTGGCATTCAGCTGTGCAGCCAGTGTACATTGTAGCCCCATATCCTCCCCCATTCCGGTTCTCTGTTCAGCAAACCAGCCGTGAAGCACATTATTCACCGGGCCAGCAGTGGGCTGAGTGCTGGCCCTGGGCCAAACTGACCTCTTGCATTCTTAGCATTCATAAGCCTTTAGATCATGAATATGGTAATGCTGCTGACAGGCTGCAGTCCAAGGCAAGGGGTGAACACCCTCAGTACCACTGCTTTTCTAAGAAAAATAATGCTCAGCTCTCTCTCTCTGTGAATGTTGGCTTGATCTCCTAATTCCCAGTAGGTAACTCTTGGAGTACCCTGCTCAGAGCGGCATGGTTCAGCTGTTTTTGTGCATTCAGTATCAGAACACATTCCTGCAGCGACTGCACCCACCCACCCCTGACAGTGCTGAGGACTGTGCTCTTGAAAATAAGCCAGGCTTTGTCCAGTCATAGCTTCTGCTGTGCTGTTTGTCCTGTGGCTTGTGGACTTGTGAGGAATTGTGTCCTTCCTCTCACAAATGTAACCTGAGAGAGTCATTTGTGAAGCAGGCTGGGAGTGCTGTGCTGCTCTGGGTTGGACATGTGTGACAGATGAGTGGGATCTGTGCTGGGGAGGGCAGGGTGGCAGTCAGGAGCCACTCACCACCTGAGAAAAAGGGTGAGGAGGAAAAATGTGACTCACCTCAGAAACCTAAGACTTGACTGGGGCAATTTATAGTTGATTTTAGCTGCAAACCTGCTTTTGTAGAAGTGTTTCCCACAGTGAGATGAATCACTTTTGCTTGGACAGCTACACATTTGATCTCAAACACATGCTTTGCTTGCTAAAAATTAAATAGCTGACAGTCTAAACGGGACTCCAGCCCTTTGTCTTAGAGGTCTATTGTTTTTTTCTCTTTTTTTCTCAGTGAATAAAATCACAAAAAGTTAAGTTTGTGCAATAAAACCTTACTCTATCTTTCCCCCTTCCCCTCCCACATATTGCAGTACAGATCTCTGCTGCAAGTTGTTTTACTTAAGGGCCTTGAGGGGACTGAGCTAGATAGGATAAGATGCTTTAGCAACAAAAGACAAGAAAAGCCTAGATGAAATCCATAGGTTGTGCTTGGACCTGATCTGCTCGATTCTAAATTATCTGGGGGAGAAAAAAGTACTGAATTAGTAAATCTCTTTGATTGTACAAAAATCTTCAGGATAGTTAATCAGGCCATGAGTTGGGCTGAGTTTCAGAAGTATTTTGTGATACGGATTTGAATAAGCAAAACTTGATGAAATTTAATTTCCTTAACTGTGTAACACGTGAGAGACCAAATCTGTGTTGCCAGTGACAGATCTAATTTAGCTGTTACCACTGTCAAAAGAGCTCTTGGAGGTGGTGTGAACAGTTCAATAAAGGAAAAAGCCCAGCAACAACAAATAGTGCAAACACAAGGCTTATTAGAAAATAAAAACCAGAGCAGGAAGCATCCTATAACACTACATAAAACAGTGGCCATGAGTTAAATACCATTACTCCCATTTCACAGGCACTGCAGTAAAGCTAGTAAAGGAGGCTGATAAGCAAGCACTATCACACGAGGACAGGGTCACTCTCAAATATGGGGAGATTAATTAGTGTAATATTTTCAGCTCAAAAAATGTTGGACAGATAGGGAAAATGAAGAACAAAACAAACACTAAAACCTTCTCCTTACACACAGCTACAATGGTCATTAGGAACTGCTAGTCAGTGTTTCTCAAAATAAAAGTTATGTGGCACTAATTTCATGTGTCATCTTTACAACAGAAAGAACTACTTCTTCACAGAATGAAATTCAGTTGTGCACGGAAGGTAATGCCACAGGAGACTCTGGAGGCTGAAAGTGTAACTGGGTTAAAAAGCAATTATATATCTTAAAGGATGCTTCAAAGGAACTATTAAATATGGGGCCCAGATCCTTTCTGTGGTTCAACAAAGGCTTGATCACTGATTGAAAGATGTAAAAGGGCATTTTTGGGAAGCATTACCACATTATTTCCCTAGCATCCATCACTGACTACTGTCAGAGATGTTATTCTAGACTAGACAGATCTTCCATCTAATCAAGATCAGCTGCCATCAGTGTACTCATCTGGTCAAAACATGCTTTTTCTCCTGATAGTCTTTAGCATGACTTCTGGTTAAGAGACCTTTTTACCCTCTTTCTGATGTCTCCCACACTCAAAACACCAGGACTTCATTGATAAGCTCTGCATTGTATTGGCATCTACTCAGAGCTCACTAATCTCCAAAAGCAAGCTGTCAATATCTCATATTCATTTTCCTCTTACAGCTGAACCACTCACTCCCCACATGATACAGATAATGGAGGGTGTACCTTCCAGCTAAATTATGTTTTCATTCTGTCCTCCAAACAGTTTGGTTCCCCAAAATCTCTAACATATAGAGAGGCTGGAGAGATGAACATAGATAAATGCTTGCCTTAATTGTGTATTCCCATACTCTTGGTTGTAGCTGTAAGGAGACACTAACCTGACTACTTTACTGCCTCTGTTGAACACAGAGTGCAGCCTTTTCTCTGGCTCTGTTTGTTTGTGTAGCTAAGTGACCGATTAGAGTGGAGGTTAAAAACACAGCCACACCAAACACACATTTCTGCCTGACAAAGCAGGCAGGTACATGCTTCCCTCTTCTCCAGGTGCTACAGCTGTTGCGTAAAAATCACTATGACCAGCTCTGCAAAACGTCCTGGATGAGTGATTGTTAGCATTGAGGCTAAGCATGGGGAGAAACAAAGAGCTGAAAGAAAATATTCATTTCCAAAGGACAGAAATATGCCACAAATCAAGTGCTGGAAAGTGCAAAAGCACCTGTACTCAAGCACATTAATATTCAGGGTTGGAGTTACAGTTTTCCATCTGTCTTGTCAAATAGTGAGAAAAGCATGTGAAAATGCAGCTGGAAACTCCTTTGGATGAGATGGTGGAATTCCTCCAGTGTCTCTTCGCAGTCTCTCAGACTTTGCGCCTTGACATATTTTGCCCTGACTTGATCTAGTGACCTCTGCTTTAACATTACAAAGTTCAGTGATCTAGTGACCTCTGCTTTAACATTACAAAGTTCAGGCCACATCTTGTGGGCTAAAACAAATATCAGCAGTATCTCCACTGACAGCTGCAGATAGAAGCCAGATGAGTGGCATTGAAACAACTCCCTGAGCACTGTGAGCATAGGTGGCAATTAGTGACACCACAGCTGCCACAGCAACAAGTTTAATGGGCAAGGGGATGACAAAGCAAGAAACTGATGGAACACCATGTGAAAGAAATACAATGGCCTTTCCAGGCAGAATATAAGCTGCAAAACACCTGTGCTAAATGTGTTTGCCTTCTTAGACTGTACACTTGTCTGAGTGTGTCTTGCTGTCTCACTTCCCCTTTTAAATGTTTTTGTTGGGTTCTTGAGTTGTTTCTAGACTCATCTGCAGCTGCAATGTCTCTGGAACTCGTGTTTCTTGCAGATTTTGTCACAAGAGGCTGGTGGAAAAAGAGGCAGTGGTGGAGATGCATGGTTACACACTTGAACAGGAGCATGACTTCCCATGCAAGCCAGGCAAAAAAAAAAAAAAAAAAAAAGCCAAAAAACAAAACCAAAACCAAATTCTTTTAAGATTTGTTTTTCCATTTTCAACTTGCATGAAACCCTTCAGACAAAAGAGGAAAGACAAGAACTAGATTGATCTTTAGACCTTCCCCCTAAAGGTCATCATGGACTTGGTAGCATTTACTAGCCTGCTACACGCTGTCAAAGTAAATCCACCATGTGGATTATATTTATTGCTTTGGTATTTAATGTAAGTGCTAACAAGCTTTATAATACTGGATAGACCCTTGCTGATATGCTTAAATATCAAAATGCAGAATATTCATCATTCTGAAAAAAGAAAATAGTAGCTAATATTTTAAGTGTTCTGTTATGGCATGAATTTCTTTCTAGTCCTTAAAAACTCCAGTAAATAGAAATAGTTGTAGCAACAACCCTGATATAAACACAAATGTGTTTCCTGAAAAGCAGGAAGCAGCTTAACAATCATATCATATGACTAGCTAAATACAGAAGAACTTTACTGGTTTTTTTTCCAGGGCATTAAAGCAAATTTCCATGTGACTTTGTGGGACATGAGTGTTGCTTGAGCTGCAATTACTGGAAAATACTTCTACTCAGCAGCATGGATACTTTACACATTTTGCCCTGCCTCATGAAATTCATTATTTAGTAGGAATCCATTTCTATTCAGCCTTTGCATGAGCCATGAGTAGATGAGAAAAGCCTGAAGAAAGAGCACTGAAGGCTCTGAAACTCTGCAGGGGCTCATCCTGTCAATGTAGGCAGCTGTTTCAAGGCAGCTGGATCTCACACAAGATCAGTGTGAGTATTTCATTTGCTGCTGCTCTCTGATGCCTTGTCAGTGCTAAGAAGAATGAAGAACCACATCACATTGAAGCCTATCACATTGGAGCACCAAAGAGCTGTTCAGTGGAAATAAACTATCTTGGGTTTTTACCATTTAGATTAATCTTGATGTGGTCTAGCAGTCAGATTTTCCTTAATCCATATCCTGTCTATCAAAAATGGTGGTGCCATTCTCTAATATGCAAGTGTGGACCTCTTCTAATATTTAGTCTTTTGCTTCCACACTTTGCAGCAAGAGATGTCTTGAGAATGTAAGTACTGTAAACTGAGTGCTCAAAAGGCTGTCTGGAACATGAGTTTGCCAACTTGAGCTGGTGGTTTGTAGCTATTGTGATATTTTCATAATTTTTGAGATTAAGTATATATATATATATTTTTTTATAATGAAAGAAGTGACGTTAAAAGTTGCAAATTGCAAAGTAAATGAGGAACAACAATGAAGAGAGTTAATCTGCAAAAGAAATCTTAAGTTCTCCTCTTATTTTCTGTGTGGTAAAAAAAAAAAAAAAAAGCCATACTCTAAGCATTGAATTAACCTATGAAGTGAAGGGGAAATAAAAAAAGACTGAGTTATGAAGGTTAGAGGTCAATATATATTATAGGTATGTGAGAAAGAGATATCTGAGAGAGCCAAATATAACAAGTGAGAATCCACTGTACAGAATTTACAGTGTGTTTCTATATTAATCTAATTATAGAATGAATCTCATGGACTCAGTCAGATGAAGAACCTAGAGAGAAATCTTTAAAGACATTTAGATTACTTAAATTTCCAAGAGGTATTTAGTGGGGTTTTAAAATATGGCCAGAAGTAACCCATGGCAGGAAGGTACATAGTAGGATTTTGAAACACCTAAGTACCTTTAAAATCCCAAACCAAGTGTGTGGAGACTTAAGGAGAATATGAAGGCTTCTGTGGACACAGGTTGTAATGGCACCTCCACCTCCTAAATCAGATGAACTATTAAGTGAACACAAGCCTGGATGAAAAGGATTTGAAAGTACATTTATACTCAGTGACCAACAAGGGTGTCTTCTTTCAGATTACTGGGAGTAAAATATGGAGAAGCTGCAAGTTGATTCAGGTCTGACTGAAAATTAGAATTTATTTACATAACTATAAAATTTGTACCTGTGAGATGCAAATTTGTTGAATAAACTGTTGCTCACCTACACCAGGCATGCAGCTCTACAGCCTTACACCTACTTCAGTGGGTTGCTTTGTGTCTGTGGGAAACTGGCTGAAGTTTTGGCTTCTAAATGTTGTTTGACTGATTGATTGCTGCTCAAACCTTTCAAAGATGACAGACATTGGCAGTGCAACCTATACAGCTCTTCAGAAGGCATGTGGAATAAAGGCTCTATAATACACTCATTGCTTCTTTTTTTCCCCTTACAGCCTACCTATGTGTATTTGTTCCTTCTTACTTTTATTATTAAAATATAATTTGACTGAGATGATCAAATGAGTTTGATCTGCTGCTGGGTTATGTGATTCAAGGCTTATCTCCACAAACAGAAAGGAGCACAAAAGAACAGAGGCAGGTGGAGAAATCCAAAGCACACCCAGAGAAAAGGAGCCTCTGACCTGGCTCCTCTGTGAGGGTTCAACCTGTCTGGTGTGATATCCATCACTGCCAGTCAGTGGGAGAGGCTCCATGGATTGCTGTATAGAGAGGAGTTACTGCCTGCAGGGATTGGGAATCTCTAGGGGATGGGGGGAAGAACGTATTTGGGATTGTACAAGTCAACTTTTGGAGAGGAATCAAAACTGGGAATAAGGAAGGGTAAAGATGGCTCAATATAGAAAAATAAAAGGATATGGGGCTGAATGACCTGATCAGGTACAAATAAGCTGTTGATCAGTGTGCTTGTCTGGCTATGACCTTGCACCTGATCATCTCAGTCTGTCATCTCAGACATCTGTCTTGTCTTAGTAAACTGTATTTTAATTCTTTCCCTGGGTGAGAATGGCATCTATACCCCACATGTGTGTTTGTGTATGGTGGCCTGAGTGCCAGCAATTAGAGATGGGGGCCACAAGTCATAGAAGTCTGTGTGTCTTTGATGAAGCAACTGGAGACACCAGAGCACACACATTATGACAATCTGAATGTCCATGTGTGGTCACTAGCAAACAGCAAGCCAGGGTAGGTGGGAGTCAAGTTTTGGAGCAGCCATGAGTCCAGAAAAGATAGTGAAGAGACCAAAGGATCTGTGAGTTGGCTGCTGGAGAGACAAGGGGTTCTAAGTCATGTGCTGAGGAGACTGTGGTGGGGTCAGCCACTGATAAGGCCACTATCTGGCCTAGCTGGACTAGCTACCAGAGAAACTTGCTGGCCTGTTTGTATCTCTGTGTGAGGCAACTGGGGATCCAGAGATCAGCTGCTGAACAGGCTGAGTGTCCTAAACCCAGTACCAGGCAAGGGAGCCATAGCTCCTGTGAGTGTTTGTAGATCTGATTACCAGCAACTAGAATGGAACTGGAGGCCTCTGGCATAACATTTCCTCATGCCAGCAACTGGAGAGACTTGGGATCCAGGTGTTAACAACAGAATAAGGTTAGTGTCTCAGACCTGCTATAGAAGGATCCATATTTTATAGATGCATACAAATACACATTTATTTTCCATTAATGGGCTTCTGTCCTGACCAGCCAGAGAGGCGAACAGGACGAGGCCATTAGTGCTGTTTGTGTTTGTGTGAGTGCTGTGTGTTCTGCCCTGGGTCAGCCAGCATGGCCAGACATGTCTGTATGTGTGTCAGCCTATTGGGAGCACACACCCAGCCTCACCACTGCCTGGATCTGGGAACCTACTGAATTTTAAAAACTGGCATACCAGCAGGAATGATTGCAACAGGCGAGTGGACATCAAATATGAGCAGTAAATGGAAGGATTTGCAAAGCGTGGAGAAAGCCAGGCCTGGAAGACATATTCAAGGACATATAGATTCAGGCAATGTCCAAGGCAACCTCACTAATCAGGCTGCTGAATAATGACTTGTTCATGGATCTCTTCCAAAAATGCAGCTCACACAGAGGAGGACACTTATTTTGAGTCCTTCAGCAGAGAAAAAGGCACATAGTATCCAGTCCTCTGCTAATGGCTGCTTGCAGGGCAAACATGCTGATCCTCCAGCTGCTTCCCTGATGTCAGAAAGACATTTGACTCAGCCTAGCATGATGCATGTGGGCTGCTCAGAGGTCATCTGCAAGATGCTGCTAGCCCTGCTGAAAATCATTTAAGGAAAGGCAAGTTTGGAGCCCAGAGAGCACAGAGTCTAGCTGACATCAGTAATGTCACAGCAACGTAAGGGCAGACAGGCAGCAGGTGGCCTTCCAGTATACAGATTTGGGTTATTTGGAGCTTATATATTGATCAGTGGCGGCTACCTTGACTGTGTTCAAGCTGTAGAGAGCACACAGGATTGCTCTCCAGAAGAGCCCCAGCTGGGCCACCTCTCAACAAGTGGATAAGGAGGTTCTGTAACTCTGGCCTCAGGGCTGCTCTTGCACAACAGCAGAGACTGGGTCAGGCAGTAGAGATGTGCATGGACAGATGAAGGTCTCCTACCAGGGCTAGATATTGGAATAGGCTCTACAGAGAATGGCATCCCATGGAAGAGTCATGCTGGCATTACAGCAGGCATCCTCTACTTGGGAAACCATGCTGCAGTTAGCCAAAGCAATTGTCAAGCAGACCTAGTAGCTGTGGGAAGTGGTTTCCTCTCAGGAAGGAAATCTCTTTTTTCATTAAAAATCAAGCCACTTCAAACCATGCATATCCCAGGGCATGCTCTGTATCGTGGTGACATGAGCTCGCAGGAAAGTTGCTCCATAGACACTACTTGCCATCCCAGTTACAATTTTCAGGCAGTAGCTTGTGTTGTTGGCAAAAAACAAAACAAAACAAAAACAAACAAACAAACAAACAACACCCCCAAAAACCCCACAACAGGGAAGAGCTGTGTGAAGAAGGTGGCCTTTGGCAAGGCACAGAGAAGGACTACCCATTCCTTTGGATGCTGCCCCTTCACAGAACGACAGAATCACAGGATCAGCTAGGCTGGAAAAGAGACATCATCGAATCTAACCCATGACTAAATACCACCATGTCACCTGAACTTCGGCACTAAGTGTCACGTCCAGTCTTTCCTTAAACACCTCCAGGGACTCCACTG
This sequence comes from Lichenostomus cassidix, assembly GCF_008360975.1. Lineage (NCBI taxonomy): Eukaryota > Metazoa > Chordata > Aves > Passeriformes > Meliphagidae > Lichenostomus > Lichenostomus cassidix. The sequence continues at coordinate 99,236,643 of NC_139482.1, read as the reverse complement.
CCTCCCTGGGCAGCCTGTTCCAATGTCTCATCACTCCTTCTGTGAAGAAATTCTACCTAAGAAGGATCCTGCAGCAAAGGCTGCGATCTTCACGCCCGTCGGGGCAGCGGGACACGGAACAGGGCAAGGAGAGGCGGCAGTGTCCAGCCGCCCCACGGCGAGGGCTCCCGGGGGTGAAGATGCCAGAGCCACGTTTGCCGAACTGCGTTTTAGATGAGCAGCAGATCACGGACGGGAGGTGCCGCTGGGGCAGAAGGACCCCCAGGGACCCCCACTGCCGGCGGGACAATGCGAGGGCCGGTGTGGCCCAGCGGGCGGTGTCGCCCCCCTGTCCCGAGGGCGGTGCCGGGCGGGGGCGGTGGCTGGGCTGGCGGCGGGGGGTGCGGAGCGCATAAAGCACCGCCCGGTGGGACGGCGCCGCGCACAGCCGGGCTGGGCGGCGGGACAGCGGGGCACGGCGGGGCGAGCGGGGCGCAGCCATGAGGGAGATCGTGCACATCCAGGCGGGACAGTGCGGGAACCAGATCGGGACCAAGGTGAGCCTGAAGGGGATCCGCTGCCTGCCCGCCGCTTGCGGAGCCTCCGAGCGCTCGGGGGACGCGCGCGATGGTTCCCTGGGGCTGTGGATCCCCCCGGGGCTGCTGGACTCCCCCAGGGCTGCTGGACCCCCCCGAGGCTGCTGGACCCCCGAGGCTGGGCTGTGCCAGCCGCCCCCCGTTCCCTATTGCCGGCCGCCCGCGCCCCGACGAGCCGCTGCCGAGCGGCGCCGGGCGCGCCCGGGACACCGCGCATCTCTGCGCTCCCCGTGACCATAAAAGGCTTTGGGAAGTGCCGAAACCAAACGGGACGGCTTTAAAAAATAACTTTGCAGACTGTTTTTCTGTTTGAGCCGGCTAGGCTGCGTTCAGGAGCGGGGGCGGGCGGCAGAGCCGGGGCGGGCGGCAGAGCCGGGGCGGCCCGTCCTGGCGCGGAGCTGCGCGGGCGGCGCTCGGCGGTCCGTTGGGTTTGAATGGCGGTGCCGCCCGGCTGCCGTGCCGTGCCGTGCCGCCCGGGCAGGGAGGGGCCCGGGCACGCCAGGAATCCGGCAGCTGCCGCCGCACCGCCGCCGCCCCCGGCCCCGGAGCTGGGCAGGGCCCCCGGTGCTCCGCAGGGAACTTCCCAACCCACCTCTCCCTTTTCCTCCCGTAGTTTTGGGAAGTGATAAGTGATGAGCATGGCATTGACCCGGCCGGAGGCTATGTCGGTGACTCAGCGTTGCAGCTGGAAAGGATCAATGTCTACTATAATGAATCATCTTGTAAGTGTGGGACGGGGAGGGGAGCGGGACGGGGGACTCCGTGGGAAGGGGCATGGGGATCAGAGGACGACGGGCTCATAAAGCCATATTGCACATCTGGCCACACTCCTCGCACGTCATCGGCCCCCCAGCTGTGCCCTGCTCAACGCATTATACACAGAAAATATTATCCACTTTCCTGTAAAGTATTAAGATGGCTGGGTGCTATCTCCCCAGACCCAGAGAAGTGGCACAAGGGGCTATCCCTAGGGCCTGGAGATGGAGATTATTTTATTATTTGATGTTACAGGAGGTGTTTGCTCTTCTAATGTGGGATTACTTCACCAGATGCATCTGTTCAATTACTGCAAATTAAACTGTTGGTTGAATGAGCCTGCATCTGCAGTACTCTGACTCTAATTTTCATGAATGAGAGGGTTGGGCCACAGGTAATAGGGAACTGAACAGTGATTCATTAATAAGATAGCAAAAGGTGTCCAAGTCCTCTTAGTCCATCTGGTGTTGAAAGGTGTTAGCAGTGTAAAACGGGGATCTGCAGTCTTTTGTTGACATGAACCTGCAGGTGTGAATATTTCATCTTTTGTCCAGCTGGGGTTAATTCATGTTATTTACCTAAGTTTCCTTGAACAAATTCAACTTGACACAGATTGTTTATTTTGCACGTTGTGGTAGGTGTTCTGACTGCTACTGTTTGCCATGTACACCAAGTAGCTCTTTCAGTGGAGGAAAATCCTTAAAGCATAAAAGCTTGTGAGATGTATTAGGATCATTTGAACATAAGCACTCACCCTGATATTCACAGAAAAGGTTACCTCCTTTCTTATAAAGAACAATACCATTTTTTCTAATTAGAAACTTCCCTCCCTCATCTCTATTGCTAATAAAGAGTTTTGAAAACTGTGAATTCCATAGAACCCAAATTAAGTCAGATCTGTTTTTCAAGCTGAATTTATTCCTATAGAGCTGGGTTTTTCACCACCATGACTTTCTGTATAGGAAGTACTAACATATGTGTGAATGATATATTAGACTAACAATATGAGACATGTTTGTGTATTAAGAGCTATAACTGTGTTAGCTTATTTCAGAACATTAAGGACATGCTTACTTTATTTTGTAGCCCACAAATTTGTACCAAGAGCAGTCTTACTGGATTTGGAGCCTGGAACCATGGATAGTGTGCGGTCTGGTCTTTTTGGACAACTCTTTCGGCCTGATAATTTCATCTTTGGTATGTGGATGTTTCTATTTAAAAAACAAAGTCCTTCAACAGCTGTTTGATTACCAAGTGAATGGTCAAAAAGCATTCAATCTCCCTGTTCCAAAGTGATCCTACTGAGAAATCCTAATAGCTAACAATGGAGTTGTGATTATCTGTAAGTCAGTCAAAAGAAACTGAAAAAGTTAACTGAAGTTAACTGAAAAAGTCATTCTTCTGTTAATCATTCCTTCAGTTAGCAAACTTCTGAATTTCCTGTGGTATTCAGATAAAGTACATTTGCTTTGCACCTATATGAGCTCCAGAGAAATCCTGAGGCCAGTTCTTCACAACAAAATGCATGGAAATTCTGCAGCAAATGGAGGGGGGAGGGAAAACCTCAACCACAAACCAACCAGACTACTCTTCACTTGAATTCACATTGAATCCTTGAGCACTGAATTGTTTTTAGGCTGTATAATTAAACTTTTTCAGCAGATCCTTACACTCCACTGTAGTAACAGTGGAAGAAGACCAGCTGTAATATGGAAAACAGTTGTATATAGCCAGCTACTGGGTTATTTTTTAGCATAATGAGGAACAATCTGAGAGTATGTGGAGACGTTCTGGTTTTGCAGTATTCTTGCAGAGGGTTGTTTTTGTCTTTACTGCTTTACTTTGGACTTCCACGGTACTTTCCATCTAAGCTTAAAAATGCACATTGCCCTTTCCATCATCCTTATGAAGTACAGAAGCATTATCAGTCCCTTTGCACTAAAGGAGAAGCAGCCAAGTGGAAGTTAAATGAGCCACTTTGAAACAGAAAGTCTGAATGAAAGCTACCATGAGGGCTTTCAGTGCTTTTGGTTTCCAAGTCTGCACTAGCCACAAACACATTTCCTCCTGACAAGGCAAGTTTAGGTTGGAACTTAGTTTGGTATGTTGTGTTAACATAAGGAAGGAATAATGCCAGGGACAGACAGAGAAAAGATAAACATTATTTGGGTGGTATAAAACAAACTTAAGTCTGGATTGTTGGGGTTGGAATGGGGAGTAAAAAAAGGCCATACAGAGCTCCTTTAAATCTTTGACTTAAAACTGTTCTGTTATTCATGTTTTTCTCCTATAAACTCCATGGCAGTGATGTTAAGAATCTCTTCCAAAGGAGCTGTAAGTTACAACATGTAGAAGAAAGCTTAGGGAGAAAAGCCATAGACATAGGCAGCTTTGTGAAGTCTGTTTCTGTATTCAGGCTTTTCCTTTCATTCCCTTTCACCTGCATGAGCCACACAAGCCCTCTGAATGTGAATTCACCTGACCTATGGAAATACCTGAACTGGAGCTTTACAGTTTGGCACACCACCAGTAACACCAGAGCAAAATCAATTCAGAATGTCTTCCAACAATAGTCCAGTTTGCTGTACTCCCTTCCTGCCAAGATAACAATGAACCAACAGCATGTGATCAACTCGTATCTGACAGAGGCCCCTGCCAGCATCAGGCACTGTCCTCCCAACCTGCTGAATAATGTAGAATGGCTGAGCGCTGAAGTAATGATCTTCTGTGTCAAAAGCCAACAAAGCATTTTGTTTTCTCTTTTAAAAATCTGGCCTGGGCCCACAAAGGATTTTGTGGCAGAAGCTGGCAGTCCCACACTTGCTCTACCCCAGGCTGTACAGGCTCATTCTGATGGGGATGTTTTCCACCTCTGCTTATATAAACCTGCATGTGTCCATGTCTCCACAGCAAGTAACCATGGACCATCAACCAGGATTTCATGCAGGTGTATTGAGTACATGGCCACACACTCCAGATACAGGAGTTTTATATCAAACAAGCAAGGGATTTGAGATGGACACAAAACAATCCTTATACTTTAATGCCTGTGCTGACAAGGTAGTGACCTAAAAGGTAAACAAGTACAGGTGTAATGATCTTGCTGTATGAGACCAGCAGGCCTCCTGGTCTTCTAACAGCACACAATTGCCCACCAGCAACTGCTGTGAACTGATGTGTCTCCTCCTGTTAACCAGTTTTCATTTGTACATAACTGCATTTGTTGTTCTCTTCCTGTGTACACCCTTGCTAGACTTGGTACAGATATACCACTCCAATTTAATTTGTATGAACTGATGGGGGCAACCACAAAATAGCTGTCTGGCAATCAAGGGCAAGTTCTGCAGCAGGGCTGTTCACACCAGACTTCTAAGTGTTAATGTAAAAGCTACTGATCTCACCAGGTTTGTCTTATATTTTGAGCAGTGAAAAGAGTAGAGGAGTGAAGGAAGATTGTAGGAGACAAGTGGCATTTTAGGGATTAAAAAATAAATTGACTGTTAGACAAATGGCTTCTCTGCATGGGCAGTTCAACCTGAACGTGTGTGATAACCCTGCAGCGTGTTGGGGAAAGAAATGGGGATAGAAGGATCTGGAGGTGCCAAGAGCGCAGAAAAGTTGTGGGATTGCTTCACGTAGGCTTCTTTAGATCCTGGCAAATGACAGAGGCAGGAGGCTGGAGATAGGCTTCCAGGATTAGTAAAAGATTTATCACATCCTGAGTTTTGTGGGTGCTACATTTTCCAGCTAAGCAGTTTCGTCCTGGTGAAATTTGATAATTTCTATGTGTTTGCCTTAGATTTTCAGAGGTCAGATCGGTAGGTACCTGGTAAAAGGAGGGCATCCAGCAAACTTTCACAGGATCATGATCATGATTTCCAGGTTGTGGCAGCCTTGTCAGAGCCATGGCACCTCCAGACTGCACTGTATTGTCATGGGTAAGAAGTCTGGAGTTTCCAGGGCATGTTGTACATGCTCTGTGTTGGGGTAGTTGGACAGTGCTGCAGAGCCAGTGGTTCTGGAAGTATAAGATAACTGGGTGTAGAAGCAGGAAATCTCCAATGAAAATGTTGGACAACCTAGGCACATGGCTGACTAGTGGATGAAGTGTTGTGTTGCTTACAAGAGTAGCTGATAGTTGTTGTAAAATCAGAATTTATCTCCATTAGGAGATAAATGCCCTCTGCATTTTGGAATGATATCTGCTTGTTTATGTGCATCCTGATGTGCTTCCCTATCCGTAGTAGGGGATCTGCTCAAGCAGACTGCAGGTGCTTACAAACATTTAATTCTGGAAGGATATTACTTTGTGCTTTGCCCAGCTGGACAGGAAGTGCTGAGCTCCCCAGGCTCAAAAAGAGAAAAATATAGCAACATACAGAACAATGCATTAACTGACCAAATACACAATGAGGAAACCAAGCATTTATGCAGTGAAAATAAAGTACATAATATTTCAAAAGTGTCCCAGCCAGCAGTTTCCCTGGTTCATATGTTTGGCACCAACAGCTCTATACCTAATTATGAAACTATTGCTTTTTTTGAATACCACTCACAAGAGTACATTAAGTGAATTTGGTGGCACAATGAATGTCTATAGTAATCACTGTGAGGAACCTGAGTACTCAAAAACTGATTCTCCAATTTAATCCTCCTTGTTATCTAGGCAATAACAAACTAGTGACATAGCAAATGATCCACACTATTTATGTTAATAAACTGAGAGGCACATAAAAGAAAGATGGAAGCCTTGGGGAGAAATGAATGGGCTCATCACTTTTCTGACATATCAGTAATCCAGTTTTGCAAGTTGCTTTGCATATCCTGAAGAACACTGAGTTTGTAAGGTAACCAGTAAAACCTAAAAGGCACCTAACTTCCAAGTTTCTGAAATAATGTCCCTGTAACTTCTGTTGATCACTATTTTCATTCAGGCTAGGTAACCATTATTTTAAGAGGGTGTAGTTCCTGATATAGCAAGTTAAGTAGGATTGTGAAGCCCAGCTTTATTGAATGACAGTGTTGCCTCTGTGACTCACAAGAACAGTCCAAGAACCTCTCATTTTCATTGAGATACATGTATCCGTGATTTAGCTTTGCATGCGTTATGATCCTAACAGACAGAAAGTATTTAAATATTAAACAGTCATCTTGTGTTTACAGAATAGTGAGGATTGGAAGTGTGAAAATTTTCAAAACAAGTAGTCAAGGCCATCTTTGCACTTATGGAAGGTAAAATTACCAAAAAGGAAAAAAAACAGCCAAAGGCATTAATAAAAACTGCCAGAGACTATATAAAAAGTTTATGTTGATACTTCCAGAGATATATGTGGGCAAAACTGAAAAGCAAAGTTATCTACCTGACAGATTTATAGCAGCTTTTGTTACAGATGTGAGTCCATTTAGTGTGCAGATATCAAACCTTGCCAATAATTTTGCATATTTTCTTTCCCTGTTGTATCTCATTTTAGGACAAACTGGTGCAGGAAACAACTGGGCTAAAGGACACTATACAGAAGGGGCAGAGTTGGTTGACTCTGTACTTGATGTAGTAAGAAAAGAGAGTGAACACTGCGATTGCTTGCAAGGATTTCAGCTCACTCACTCCCTGGGAGGAGGAACAGGGTCTGGCATGGGAACCCTACTGATCAGCAAGATCCGAGAGGAATATCCAGACAGGATAATGAATACCTTTAGCGTCATGCCTTCTCCAAAGGTTTCTGACACAGTGGTGGAGCCTTATAACGCTACGCTTTCGGTCCACCAGCTGGTTGAAAACACAGATGAAACCTACTGCATCGACAACGAAGCTCTGTATGACATTTGCTTCCGCACCCTGAAGCTCACCACTCCCACATACGGTGATTTAAACCACTTGGTTTCTGCCACCATGAGCGGGGTAACCACATCCCTGCGTTTCCCAGGCCAACTCAACGCTGACCTCCGGAAGCTGGCAGTAAACATGGTCCCCTTCCCGCGCCTTCACTTCTTCATGCCAGGCTTTGCTCCTTTGACTGCTCGAGGCAGCCAGCAGTACCGAGCCCTCACTGTGCCAGAGCTCACCCAGCAGATGTTCGATGCCAAAAACATGATGGCAGCCTGTGACCCAAGGCACGGCAGGTATTTGACGGTGGCCACTGTCTTCCGTGGCCCCATGTCCATGAAGGAGGTTGACGAGCAGATGCTGGCCATCCAGAACAAGAACAGCAGCTACTTCGTGGAGTGGATCCCCAACAATGTCAAGGTGGCAGTGTGTGACATACCTCCCCGTGGCCTCAAGATGGCCTCCACCTTCATTGGCAACAGCACTGCTATCCAAGAGCTCTTCAAAAGGATCTCGGAGCAGTTTTCTGCCATGTTCAGGAGAAAGGCCTTCCTCCACTGGTTCACAGGAGAGGGAATGGATGAAATGGAGTTTACAGAAGCAGAAAGCAACATGAATGACCTGGTTTCAGAGTATCAGCAGTACCAAGAGGCAACAGCAAATGATGGAGAGGAAGCATTTGAAGATGATGAAGAAGAGATCAATGAATAAAAAAATTAAGTGCGTGATTTTTGCAGGCCAGATTCTCAAATCTGGATTTCTGATAATTAGGCTTGTAAATCCATACTTATGTAAAAACAACCAAAACAGAAGGGAGCATGAATTTCAAATGTTAGAAGTTCTTTTCAGAGTCCATTGAGATCACTGAGAACATTTGGCATTTCTGGAAATCAAGCCATTTCTATTCATAAGACATGTAAGGTATTCAGTTAAGACTTTGGCCTAAGAGTCTGAACACGGAGATTGCTAGTATTTGGGATCTTTTTTCTTCAGGGTTGTCATCCTTAAAGTTGTAGAAGACAGGACATAAAATAGGCATGAAAATATTCAAATTAGAGCTGCACTATTTTCATCCAATTATGGGTAAGAAAATCTTGTGGGTTTGAATATTCATTCTGTACCAAATGTACAATACTGAACTGCCAGAAACAAAATTTATTCATAATAAAAAAATTTAGATATTCTGTACAGTAACTGTTAACAGTGATATTTGATTCCAGTCCTCTAAAAATAAAATAAAAATGAATAGTATCCTCTCAAGAAGAAGTGTACTGGGCAGTCAATGTTACATAAATATCCAGTGAGCTGCAGGCTAGAGGTTGGTTTCGTGTGATGTGACTTCCTCACTTGCTGCTGCTAAATAATCACAGATGATATATATAAAATCTGTCCATTTGTGATGTGTCCTTCATGGATCCCTGGAGTTTAAAGTGGCAGCCCAATATCTTGCTCGTGCCCTGTCTTCCTGGCTGTCACCAGCTGCTGATGCTATTCCTAACTCTATTTCACCCAGCCCATGTGGCTGAAATCTAGATATTCCACAAATCACAGTGGGAGAGGTGACACAGGCTGTGTGCCAACAGATCTGCCTAGGTTTGTAAGTTCACCTCACCTATAGATGCTGTGTGTGTCTTGCCACCAAGATAGGTTAAAACAACTGGACAGATAAAAGGTTAAAGTACCAAGAGCATGTATGCACAATACTCAAAACAGTTGGCAAAATGAAAGACGAACAACAGGTTTATCTGCTCCCACTAAAGCCAAGCCAGAAAGGTCTCTGCCTAAGGCAGCTGACAAAGTGACTGCTGGGCATTTGCTCTCCGTGCGTGTTTTATGTTTCTGCTCATATCAATTAAACAGCCCTTCTCCATTAGAGAGCCTCTACCCGAGAACACTCTGTCGACATGGAGTCTCTTGTTTAGGCCAGTTTCTAGGCAACAAAGCAAGCAAACAAAGGAGAAAACCTCTGGAAAGCCAAACTTTAAATATTTCAGGAACTCTTGCTTTTTCTTATTGCCTCCAGAAGCACTTTCCAAGCAAAAGGGTTGCTCAATACTTAAAAAGACACTTTACAAACATAGTGAAATTTCCAAAGGTCTGTTGCTCCTGACAAGATGGTGCTTAGTTAGTTTGGGATTCAGGGAATCAGACAATACTTCAGGAAGTATATGAACCAGGCAACTGTTAATCACATAACCTGAAGCTGTCAACCCAATTCTATTCTACACAGAAATGAAATTAAACTAGCTTTAATCAAGTACAAGTTTTTCACAGAGAGTGACTTCAGAGGTTGAGACAGTTGCTGGAACATGCCAACCAGACTGGCTTTGGCACAGAGGCAGAGCTTGGGAGGGCCTGGCTGATTGTCTTAAAAAGGATCATAGAGGAGTCAGCAAATTCACAGGGGCCACATTCTTTGCAAAGTCTAGTGCTGCCTAAAGGATTTCTGAATAGCCATAGAGCACATTTAAATATGCATTTTATAAATGTGAGAGATGGGTATGTATTAATGCTGTGTATTAATCACAGCATGAGATAAAGTTATAACACTATATGCATTAAAGAGAAATTAACGTGCAGTACATTACAAAGCAAAATCCATTGGGAATAAAGCCATTAAACTTCAAAGTTTAGTTGATTCTTTGTAAATGGTTAACTATTTGCTTTGAAAGGTAGGAGAATGCCTTACAGGCTCAGAGCCTGCCATCCCACAGCTGTGGCACAGGCTGTCCAATTAAAGTACTAGCATAGTTTCTGCTGAATGAAATAGAATTAACCATCTTACAGTGTGTGAAACTGCATTTTGTTGTAACACAGATTTCATAACTAGGTCCAAGTCATAAATTCTGGTATTGTTGTGGGGGAAAAAAAAGAGTTAATGCTTTAAAAATGCCAGAAGTCTTGGCATTCCCAAATAATTGAATTATTCATTTGTGAACCAGCCTGTTCCTTATTGCATTTCATACACTTGACTCAAAATGCAGAATGTAGACTCTGAGGCTGTGGAATCCAGACGACAATGATCCTGCTTTGATTCACCCATTCTTTCACATGTGTTTACTGGCAACTGTTGATACAAATTTTTAGAATGTGTGGAGGTGGAAGAGGCAAACTAATGTCCTCTTTAGAAAAAAGAGACAGATCTTACGTCTGATCCTAGTGGGGGAAAAAACCCAATCCACAATAACGAGCCCAGGAACCTGTAGTGGTAGGATCATCAGAGGACCAGCTTGTGTATAAGCAGCAACAGAACCACGGGAAGCACAAATGCTTCCTGTTCCTCTTCAGGCAACCAACCCTAATCATCTTCCTTTCCTGAGATACAACTGCAAATGGTTTTAGCAGCAAGTTTAGTGAACAATTCTTTCAGTTGCACTTCCTTTCAAATAACTTCCTGCCTTTTTCTTGGAAGCTTCTCTCTTATTTTGAAATATCCATGTTGAGTCCCACCTGGTTTTGTTACTATTCTCACATTCCTCACCTGTGTGTTTTTCATTTCCCCTCTAGCTTTTCAACCTACTCTCTGGCACCTTTTATTTCTGTGCCTGGCCCACCATCTTTTACTCTCTTTTTGATCTGCTGTGCACCTGGCCACAGAGCAATACCTAGCAGCAGGCAGCCAGGACAAGCCAGCCCTCAGGAGGCCTAGACGTGCAGCTCCCAGAACTGCCCAGACACAAACACCTGTGTCAATGTCAGGCTGAGAAAAAATGGCAAACTACACCACTGACACCACTTGAAAACTGGGAGTAGGCAGTGTTGCCTGGGAAGACGGTGTGGCAGCAGGACAGAAACCAGAATCTAATCCCACAGGCCAGCTCCTTTACAAAGTCACTCTGGTCAAAACCAGCAAGGAAACAGTCAGGGCCTCAGCTCACAGTCATGAGTCTTTCCACATGCCACCTTAACCAGGCCACCTTAGGCTCTTGCTTCCTCTGCATCCCATGATTACTGCTCAGATTATGCTCTCCATTCCTTCTCTTGCACTTTTATCACCTTAGAAAAAGGTGATCAGCCCTTGGAACAGAGTCAGGTTGGGACAGAAGGTCTAGAGCTGCTCCTTTTCCTGGCATTGGGAGGTGCAGGGAACACAACAGCTCCCTGGGTGCTACACAAGCCCCTGGTAGCTGAAGCAGCACTGGCTCAATGTGCTTGCAACAAAAAATGAATCTGGCATTATTGGCAGCCACAGCACAGACCAAACTTGATTTTCTTGATTTATGTTCAACCACCTGACATCCTAAATTTGTGAGCTGAAGGAGGCTAGCAGTGCTTTTCAAAGAAGCAGGTTGCTGAAACAGTTATTTCTGTCGTTGTTTTTCCATATCTTGTTTCAATTCCAAAATCCCAACGCTGTCAAATTCTGCCATTTTTGGCACAAAATACTAAGACCTACTGATACAAGGCTAAGCAAGCAAGTTAATGCTTTAAAACAGAGGCAAAGGTAAAGAAGAGGTAAGGCCATTATCATACACCTATTAATTGCATGCTGCAACTAAACGAGTGGAATTTATAAGTAGACACAAACAGGGAGTAAGAGAAATCATCTGGAAAGGAGATGATTCTTTCAGTCTGGTAGTGCCATAGTGAAGGGTCAGGTTAAGGGTTTTGGGTGTTGGGTGGTTGATTGTTGTGTTTTCTGTTGATTTTATTTAGCGAGGAATGAAGAAATGCAGAACTCTGACCTTTACTGTATAAGCACAGCTAGTCCTCAGCACTGGCTAGAGACTGAATATCCCAGGTCAGAAGGCTTCAGCTAAACTGGGGGGTGAGAAAAGAACAAATAAGGCATTAGTGCAGAATCCATGTAAGATACAACACTAGGACAAAAGCACAGAAATCAACCACTGCTTTATCCTGTGTGTGAGATTTGAGTTTTATAGAATTTTACCATTGCAATAAATCATTCCAAACTTTGATTCCATTCAGGAAATGAAGTTTAGTTTTTTTCAATCTGCTTTCCTGTTTATCATTCATTCTTCAACAAACTCAATAGGGATAAACAGAAGGGTTTAACAACTAAAAATGCCCAGTAAATACGTCCAAAATAGCTATATTAGCTGTTTCTCTCATTCCTCTTCACTGTAAAGCCAGGTAACATCACGGATGGAAAAGGTTCTATTCTATCATGAAGAAAAAGAAAATCCAAAAGAAAAATTTCCATTAATAATTTAACTCAAATAACTTTGGAACCAAGGGTCTAAACTTTCAGACAAATGTTTTCCTTTGTCATCCTACTGCTTTCCAGTATGTTGCAACATACAGATAGAACCAGTCAGTAGTTATCCTTTTAACCTGCCCTCTGTCTCATTACCCTTAAAGGATTTTTGGTCCAGCAGAGAAGCTTGGTTCATTTTCCTTCCCCACTTAATCAACACTCCACCCTCTACCCATGCTTCCCTGTCTTCTGCTGGGATGGGGAGACAGGCCATTAATTTTTTAACAGCTGAATTATCCAACTAATGAATCCTTAGCATGCAGCAGACAACCAGAAGCAGATTACTAAGACAACGGTATTCAGCTTGGCAGGGGAAAAACCCCCTAGCTTTAGGTTAAGCAAACCAGTAGGAAACTGTGACAGTCACTTTTGGTTTTGGCTGCTACTTCTGGTATTTGTGAGTACAACCCTGCTACCCTATTTTAACAGAGTTTTGTATTGTTCTGAATTCTATACTAAGAAACCAGCAAAAAATCCAGCAAGCTCTGTTCAGAAAAGTACTGTTTTTATTGACTCAAACTGTATTTACACAACACATTCATATGTTCAATATTTTACAGAACTCTGTAAAAAACTGACTGGTAAAACTGCAGGAGCCAAACAGTTTCAGACTTAATTTAAGACACTGAACCATGAGTACATTTTAAGATATTTAAGCAAGTGTCCAGTTTCACTGTCAACTTACATGGCAGTTCTCTGTAGACAAATTGTTTCTAAAATCAAAATGAGGTGAAGGGGAAAGGGTCACATGAAAGAGCTGATAGCTTTGCAAAGCTAGTATTTTGTATGACCAGACTTTCACATTTGACAATGCAATTTGTATGATTCTTTTTCTTTTTGGAAACAGGTCACATACAGGTACAGTTTAGATAAATAATCAAAAAACCCTTTGATTTTTGTAAGCTTACAGACATTGGAAAAAAAAAAAAAGACCAGTGCCACGAAGTTTGTGCATAAATCTGAACTGTTTCAAAGCTCAAGAGGCTCAGTTCTGGCATTCCACTGCAGCTCAAATCCCATGTATGCTTCTCCAGCTGGCAAATGAAAGATGATCATCTTTTACCAGTGAACTGATGAGCTCACACACGTACATCGGAAGCAGAACATCCTTATCTCATCCCAAGAGATCACTCTTCCACCCATCCCTAATACAGTTTGGTTGAATAAATATTTTTTGTTTTGCCGTACAAACTAGGTGAGTTTGTTTCTCTCCCAGAGTGCAAGTCAATGTCAGCACACACTTCACAGTTAAAATGGCATCCCTCCTTTGATCTGCCTGGCGACCTGCTCATCTGTTGTCTCCTCTTTTTCTTTTTCACGCTCTTTGTTCCAGTCTTTAAGGCCTTCTGGTAGTGAAGTATCCTCATCCAAACTTCCTGTGCCTTCAACAAATTCTTCGTAAGTAGATTTTTCTGCAAATGGTCTTGGGCCAAGCAAGTCTAGCATGTCGCTTTTATCAAGCACTTCTTTCTCCAGTAGTCGCAGGGCAACCTGGAATAGCCCAACAAGTTATGTCACACATATAAAATACCTAAGATGGCTGTCCTATTTGGAAGTTTGTTAAGGCAGTTAATTTGGCATTGACTAATTTTGATAGAAAAAACAGGTTGTTCAGAGTTCACCAATACAAGATTTTTCTCCCCCCTGAGCATTTAGGCAGCTAAAAATCCAATTTTATTTTTAACCCTGCTTTTAAGACTAGGCAAAGTGTCCTCACTGTGGGTCACTGTTGCTTTTATTGTTGCTTCAGAACAGCAACTTTTCACTGCTGCCAAAAGGCTCCTGATACAAGACATTAAGGTATAGATGAAAACAAGTGTTCCCTTCCCATCAAAGGGGATGGTTCAGTCAGGCTGCTGTTGTGTTACAAGCTCAAGAGCACCATAAAATACCAATGTGTCAGTACTGTACCAGGGTAGTTAGCAACCTTGGGTCAGTGAGCTCATTGTTTAGCACAAACCACCCTCAGTGATCTGTTTTGGGATGGTGACCTGCTACAACAGCACTTATGGAACCTATACAAACTTGTCTTCTAGTCAGTAAGCCTTTTGGATGCCTATCCTAGAAAAACATCCTTTTGCTGTATCAGGTTTTGTGGCATGAAAAAGGAGAAGATGCACAAGGACAATCTCAGCTGCAGTGAGGCACATCACAAGCAGCCAAGGCACAAGAAAAGAAGGTATTTTTATTTACATTCAAAAGGAATTCAGAGAAAGGAAGTCATATGAACTTCCCTGCTTACAAGAGCTTCTTTTAGCCCTAAAAATTGGGATCCTGGTATTTAATCTTTGGTTTTTTTAAGTTTATTTTTCTATCACATCTACCAAACCCTACGTTAGCAGGCAGATTCTTCCCTCCAAATTCCCAAATGAATATTGACCACATAAGCAGGGAGGGATGTTAAATCACGCTTGTGAGATGCTCAGGGGTGTTCCAACACAAAAGGAGGTTTATTTTTCTTATTTACTTAAGTCTTGTGACACACTCTCAAGATTACAAATGGGTTTTAAGCAAACTTCCTCATATACTTACATAGTCACTAATTCAGTTCAATTCAGATTTTGGCTTACCAGCTGGAACTTAGCGGCTAAAAATACTGTAATGCTCACCTTCTCCACTTCTGCTTTCTTCTCAGTGAGAAGATTTAATGTCCTTTCATAGGCAATGTTAATTAGTGACCGCACCTCTTCATCTATCAACCTGGCAGTTGCCTCGCTGTAAGGTTTCTCTAAGACCATGTCTCCTTGACGAGGGAGATCAAAGGAAATCTGCCCCACTTTTTCATTCATACCAAACTGAACAATCTGAAGAAAAAAAAGTCAAATAAACACAGGAGAGACAGAAAGATTTTAGGGTATGTTGATGTAAAATATGACCAACAAAAATAAAAGGAAGAAGTAATTTTGTTATAACCTAATCTTTTCCTGTAAAACCAATCCTTCCCTGAAAACTCAAGTCTACCTAAGTTAACATACATGTGTTGACTTTCACTTATTTCTTTTTATTGATTAAAGTGAAGGACACACCACCATTTCAAAGTGGTTACTAGTGAGTGGTATGCTGTTTAAATACTAAGATATTACACAAAAAACACTTCAGCCCTCCTTAAGCAGTAGAACTCTTTTCCTTTACCAGAAATATAAGTGTTTTGCCAATTCAAAATACTTCTAAAGTTTAGCATATTCTACTCACCCATAAAGATAAGCTGACTTAAATACTACAGTGTCTTGAAGACTTCCTCCAAAAGTCATATGCTATTCCTCATCCCAAAACACTCGTCTACAAATGTGAAAACAATTTTTATCTTGCTTGACTCAGTACTAAATACCGACTTGTCCAGTTGCCAAATATGGATGTTTTAAGTTGCATTTTGCTCCAGCAGAGGCAGAAGCAAATTCAAACTGCTATTTATTTCTTCACTCCATGGCTACTTTCAATTTGATGGTTACTAAAGTAGCACTTCTCAGTCTAGCAAGAACCACACCGGTATGACAACAAGTATTCAGAATTCAAAGAGATCTCATCATTAAAACCAAGCATCTTAATGTACTTCCTTAAGAAAAGTTTGATACTTTTCTTTGGTTAACATGTACAAAAGTCTATAAGTAGACTTAATTTTATGGGATCTTCAGTGATTCTTGTCCAATTTTAAATTTAAAAAATAACAGGATATCATTACACATTTACTTCCAGAAATGAGGCAACAAGAAGCACACCTGAGACCAGGAAGTATGTGGGGATTGGGGATAAGCAGGATGGGGAAGATAAGTGTACTCCAAAATGTCTCTTGCTCACCTTGTGTTTGTCTTATGAGATAACATCTTTTGTGCTGATGCAGGAAATGTAATGACACACCTGTGTGTAGGTGAGTCACTGCATTGATAAGATTTTAAATTACTCATCTACATTAGTTAATATGATACAAACACAAATGGATGTCTTAATTCCCATAGCCTTAACTGACATCAAATACTGCTTTAATACAAGGTTGTCTGGATTTCAAGTGAGAATCCAAATGGAATCTTCACACTGGACAATCTTAAGTATAGGATGATATGATTAAATCTGAGTGCTAAATTCCATTTTAAAGTAAGTACACAATTTCCACATGTAATTGAATCCAACTGGATCCAACTGCAACATGTATGTTCCTGTGGGCAGATGTAGGGCAGTAATCAAAGCCTAATGCACAGACTGCTGTTGTGAGACTGAAATAAAATACTCGAGTCATCAGCATCTCTAAACAACACCAAAATGTTTATTGGTACAGTGTTTTCTGATCTAGGTTTTTGAGGGAAGTACCTGATGAAATTGAATCATCTCAAAATATTAGTTAGGTAGGAGATAAAGAAAACAGTAAAGGGGAAAAAAAGTCTCACTTAAGCCCATACCTGAGCATATGCACTCTGGGTCACCTTCTTCAAATCATCTTGGGCACCAGTTGTAATTCTTCCAAAGAAGATTTGCTCAGACACACGTCCTCCCAGAGTCATGCACATTCTGTCCAGTAGCTGCTCTTTGGTATAAAGATACTGTTCTTTGGGCAAATACTGAGCATAACCCAGTCCTTTACCACGTGGAATAATAGATACCTACAATCAAAAATAACAGAGTGCTAGAACTAAACAGGGTTAAAAACCATAAAGCATTCTTCAGTTTGACTTACTTTTTAATATCACAACCTACACCATACTCACCCTTGAGGTTTAATTCAGACATTATTTCCGTTTACAGTTTTGCCCCCATTCTGTTTTATCCTTAAAAGCCCTGGCTAGCTCTAAACTGGGATAACAACTACTAGAATATCTGGAAAAGAAAGGTGAGACCACTGTCATATCTTTTTTAAAAACTGTACGATATTTTTAAAATACCATTTAAATTAAAATCCACAGTTCCTTGAGAGTTATATGTTAGGCATTATCTGCTCTGTAACAGACATAGCATTTTTCCATCTCTAGCATTCTGAACAGTTTAAGGAGTTTCCACATTTACTAGTGACCTTTGTTCCAGCAGTAAATTGTATAAGATTAATTTTAAGCTTGAAATTAGATTAAAAACACAGCTATGCAAAACTATAAATCTTAAAGCCAGCTTGGGAGATTGGGGTGCTTTTTCCTTTATGTTCAACTTGTCAAGCTGTGAATCCAAAAGAAAGCAAATTGAAACTAAAATTCAGCCTTTAAATGAAAAATTTTATAGTTATATTCCTAAAGTATACCTCTGTAACCTGCTAAGACTAACTTAAAGCATTGATCTGTACTGAAAACCTCAGAGAAAAAGCAGCTATCAGGGTAGGCAGACTCATGGGAAGATCAGGTCTCTCACTTTAAAAGACATTTATACTACAAACTGTGTAACAGCTAAGTCAGAAAACAGTTAAGAAAGGTACAAGAAAAGAACCAAAAAAAGTACTCTAAAATTGACACACACTACTTTTTAAAGATTATGTATTTTAATATCCTCTTAACATTAGGGGGGAAAACACAAAGAAAAAGATGTTGTCCATGCTACTGTTACATTACAAGTTCAAAATAGCTTTCTTACCTTTAAGAGTGGGTCAGCATGTTCCAAAAACCACCCTGCAACTGCATGCCCTGCCTCGTGATATGCTACTGTCTTTTTCTCCTCTGGCTGGAGTACTTGAGTTTTCTTTTCCAAACCTTTGTAAAATAAATTTGATTAATAGCTTCAAACACACTTTCTTCCTCTGAAATCCTCTACATAATTTGGAAAGATGGAAAGCAATATGTAGAGGCCATGCACATGATATATTGAAAAACTTTTTTAAAAAACCCCAAACTTGCATGTTTTAGAAATTTGTGTATTCCAGGTTTCACTGTAACCTTGTCCTTCACTAGATTTTCTAGTTTTAAAATAAGTTCTTAAGGATATTCAAACACTTAAATAAAACATTTTCATTTTAAAAATATTTTCTAGATTATTTCAGGCTAGCATCAGTTAAAAGCATTCCTAAATCCAAACAGCTTTTCCTCTTGCCATTTTGAAGAAATTAGAGAAGTGTCCTCATGAAGTTTTTCTTTGTACTCCTTCCTCTATTACAGAAGTCAGCAATAGAGACAAGATACTTCTTTTCTAAATCTCAGGTGTGTTTAGGAGAGAAAAAAAAACCTTGAAGACTAGGACAGATTCAAAGTATGGCTTCCTATACATGCAAAAAAAGGAAGTTATCTGTCATGTTACAATTTCTGAGAAACAGTTGATGCAATTCACCCACCTCCAATAACTCTTTCAATTGCTTGCTCGAAATGCTTTTGGTTTATAGCATCTGAGAGATGCCTTGCAGCAATTAAAGCAGCTTCATTACAAACATTAGCAATATCAGCACCTAAAAGCAGAGAAGGCAGAATTACTGATAATTTTCAACAATTTTCTCTGAGTTTAGCATGAAGATAACCTTATCTAGAACTAGTTTGCTATAAGCTCTCACTGAGCTTGAAAATTAAAGGTAATGTGCCTTGAAATAGCTTAATTATTTAAGATATATTTAAATACATGTACTATAGTTACAGGCTTTAGGATTTTTCTCATAGAAAGACAGACAGGAAATAAACTTTATTATTAATGAAGTACTTGTTTGATAGATCCAACCTTCCTTTTCTGTCTGCAACAGACTATACTCAAACTAGTATATATTTAGCTGTACACATTTTCTACATATGTGAATTCAGTATAGCTCAGATACTGGCATATCTCTACAAGATATCCTTTCACATTACTGGTTTCAAGCCATCCACTTCTTGTTAGCACCATTTGCAGTAATTCTATTGAGATAACTTAGTTTAAACACCATCTCTGTAGCTGCCAGAAACATTAACAAGCAAATCTCAGAAAACCAGTTTTATATAGACCAAAAACCAGTGAAGAATCCACAGATGTTGAATTAGGCATGGATGTGAGAACTCTCATTACTGGCTTATAATGAAATTAAATTAAAATCTGCATTGACCAGTAATTGAATTCTTCACTGTTTTTTGGGTTTTATATCCAGAAACATAAATTTATTACAGAATATACACATAAACTCCACAAAACCCTCCTCTAGAGGTGTTCAAGAATGCAACAAAGGAAAGGACAAACAAAGGAAGAACACACACAAGTGATAAAAATCAGAAACCTTTCAATTGCTTGTACTGAAGACAGAAGAAACTGACTTTTTGTGTCACCCTGCCTGAAGCTGACAAAACTTAAGACCCTCAGAAATCTCCTGCTCTCTCAAACAGGCAAAGAGGATTTCAGGCTGTGCCAGGAATATACAATGAAATAAAATGTCATCCAGAAGACGAGGTGCAAGAAAACCAGAATTAGTAGGGAAACCAAATATCTACAGCTTAAATAGTAAATGGAGAATAATAGTGGCATTAGGAGTCACTTACCAGAAAACCCAGGTGTTAGTGATGCAAGCTTTCTTGCTAGGTTATCTTTATTTAAGACAGTGTCTAATTTCAGAGGTCTAAGGTGAACTTTGAAAATGGATGCTCTTCCTTTTATATCTGGGGGTCCTTTAAAATAAAAGACACATGGTTTCACTTTTCACACACATATATACTCAAACTGAATATGTGCAAGAAAGTTACATACACAAATAGCTGCAGTGACTTCAGTGGTACTCTACAAACACAGAAGAATACAGGCAGATAAAACTTACCAATGTAAATCTGCCTGTCAAAGCGTCCTGGTCTCATCAGAGCAGGGTCTAAAATATCTGGCCTGTTTGTACCTGCCAAAATTACTACATTTGTGGTTGTATTAAATCCTGTTAAAGAAAAGTGATAAAGAGAAAACCTGTGTAAATATAATTTCTGTGGGGAGAAAAACAAAACCAGAAATAAAAGGACTGTCCACTTTACAGGGTCACGTAAGAACTGACAGTTTAAACAAATGATCTTAAAGCTGAAAATATTTCTATTTATTGCTGCATTGTCCAGCTTTTCATAACAAGCAAGAAAATGGCCTTGGGCTCTGCTTTGTGAAGTACTATATCAAATCCTGCTTTATCTTCAAAATACAATAATAGAATAACTGCTCAGGAAATTGCAGAACCAGCATGGCTAGCTGTATTTTTTTACAGACAGACCAGTCTCATGCGAAGAATTTTTTAGCCTAATCAACTATGACAAAGAGTTGGGAGATACAGAATGAGATTTCTTTTTCTCTGAATGAATTTTAGTAAAACACCAGGCTGCTGCAAAATGAGTCATCATTCTTTATTTTACAAAACAAGGAAACAGACACAATTTGGATTTAAGCTAGAATCCAAATCTTGGTTAGCAGGTCTGAACAAGCATATTAGCTCTTTCCAATGTGCTTATTATTATAATGTAGTATTAGACATTAAATACTCACCATCCATTTCTACTAAAAGCTGATTGAGTGTGTTCTCTTGTTCACTTTGTCCTCCAAAGTTGCCCCTTCCTCTCTTCCTTCCTACTGCATCTATTTCATCAATGAAGAGAATGCACGGGGCATTCTTACGAGCCAGAGCAAATAAGTCTCTAACCTTAAGAGAAGGACAGAGAATGCATCAGACTGATTTGTAACTCTTTTGAGTTGGAGGGTGGGGAGGAGGGGGAAGAGGCACATCAGTAACAGTAACAGGATCCCTCTAACTGGGAATGGCTGTTAACAACCATTCCAAAGCCTTCAGTCAGCTCTCAAGGCAATGGTAAGTTACTTGATTTCATTCCAAATATTCATTTGGAAGTTAAATTAACTTCTAGAAATCTGGAAAAAAATCTCCAGGACATGAGTAAGTAGCTGAAACTTTTTTTAGACTTTCGTATTTTAAAGAAGATTTTACCTAACTACTGTGGTAGTTGCAGCACAATCTGACTTGACTTTTAGATACAACATTGCAATGTTGCTCTGCTTGCAAATGTATCACTGGGACCTCATTAAAACCAGTTCAGTGAGTCCACAGGTCTACAACTGAGGAATCGAACTGGAGCAAACAGGAAATGAAAGATCAATGGAAGAATTTTGACCTGAGTGAGAATTAGATGCAGTTCAGAGCTTTACTACTTTATACATTAGTGATGCAATTAGAGAAGGCTTCTCTGATGACAAAAAATGTACAGACATGAAGAGAAGCCAATTTTGGACAGTAGGCTGCGCTACAGGAAGTCACCCAGATTTTTTGGAAAAATGTACAATGAGGAAACATGATATACAAGGAAAGTGTCAGATGCTTAAAGTGGACTATATTTTCATTGGGAAGGGACAAAAATCCAGAATCTTACAGCTATTTTTCAGAAGGAATGGAACTAAAAGTTTCCATAATGCATATACACTAAAAAAACCACCAAAGGAACCAAGGCTGTGTAAGCAGTTCTAGTTGTAGCACATCCCAATTTACAAATTATCAATTTAGCATCACTAACAACTGCCTTATTTAATAAATTAATAGGAACTGAAAGTAAAGCACTCTCTCCTGTTGTTTTCTATAGGCATCAGAAATAATCAACTGTGTTGAAACCTCAATTCCCAGCCAAAGTTGTGTCAAGAGATTTGACTGGGTAGTAAAAGTACCTGCACAGACCGGTACATTTAAGAAAGGATAAGTCACTTTGCTTTGGGGCATTTCAGGTATCTATTGACAACAGAAGTCTGAGTATCACTATTATTTTAGCATACCTAATAGTTTCCCAAATTTTTATTACCATAAAATACTGTCAGTGACTTGTTTATACCACTTAATGTGTTTTTACTGAGCTATTTTAAGACAGCTAAGGTAGAAAAGCACAAAAAAATATTAGGTGTTTTTTAAACACCTGATCTCCAGAAATCAGTAACTGGACTTGTATTTCAACCAGAAGCTGGTATGTGTGTCCTAGGCAACTCTTTACAGCTAAGAGTTTGAAACTACAAAGAGAATAAAGTTCTTCAAAGAAACAGGAAAGATTTAGAGCAGGAGGAGGCATTGTCATAGCAGTAGTCAAATGAGCTACATATTTCTGATCCAGGTAGTAAATTTACTTCAGACAGAGCTTGAAGAGTGCTGTTCTGTGATCTTAAGCTCCTGAAAAGAGGCACACCCTTAATGGCCTGAAAGCAGATAGTGAACTGCCTTAGTAACTTTTATTAAAGGTACATCTATGATTTTTGTTTAGACGTGCATCTGGCATCACTTGTAAGAAACCTGCATAGAAGAAAACTTCATCTGTAATCAAACTGTTTATCTTCCAAACCTGACAATGTCCTTTCAAAAGCCAGTATTGAAAGAACAGAGGCCAAAGACTTACTCGAGCTGGACCCACACCAACAAACATCTCTAAGAACTCTGAGCCGTTGACTGTGATAAATGGCACATTAGCTTCTCCAGCTGTAGCTTTAGCCAGAAGTGTTTTCCCAGTACCTGGAGGACCTGTCAGAATTGCCCCCTGCAAGAGACACAGGTATATTTTCTTCAAAGATCACATAATATTAAGCCTATGAAACAACATGTTATTATATTGAGTCCATTGGCTTTTCTTCCACCATGGTCAAAATTGTGCAAGGAAAAAACTGAAGATTAATCCCTTCTTTAAACACGCAAAAGGAAAAACAGATTAGCTGCAACACTGCCATGCTGTTTTAGAGTTACAGGAACAATGTTTTCTTTGACTGACATATTAAACAAGCAAAAGAAATGTATGTTATCAGGTGGGCTCCTCTGCCAGCACAGCCAAAAAGCAATTCTGTAATAACTATTTTCAAGATTGAAGTGATACCTCTATGTGTATCATTTTTGATCCATGTGAACAGATAAAGTATTCCACAAGGCAAGTCTTCTGGCACCACAGTCACACTGCTGGCACTTAGTGCCTATTTATTTTTTTTCTGATTGCAAGAAGCGGGAAAGCACTGCATATGTAAACAATCCTAGCACAGTTTAGAATACTGAGGACTAGTAGAAGAATGAAGTCTTAGTCATCATTCCTTACCTTTGGAATTTTTGCTCCCAGATCCTCATATTGTTTGGGATTTTTCAGGAAGTTAACAAACTCCATTATTTCTAATTTGGCCTCCTCACAGCCAGCTACATCTTTGAATTTAACATCAATTTCATCCTTAAGGACTTTGGCTGTGGTTTCACCAACACTGAAAAGTCCACCCATTCCACGCCCTGCCCGACCTAAGCCTGCAGGACCTCTTCTTAATGTGTACAGCAATGAACCAATAATCAGAATTGTAGGCAGCAAACTCAGGAGAAATGATCTGTGGAGAAAAACAAACAAAAAAAGAAAAACCTATCATAAAAATCCATTACTGCAAACAGCACGTTTAAGATGCTGGTTCCATCATAAACAAATTCAGGACTAATACTCAATTAACTTGTAATGTTTGTGTTTCTGCAGGCTGCTCCTGCTTGGAAACAATAAAAATAAATCCAAGAAGAAATTGTTATATTGATAGTTGCTTGTTTTTAAACCAAGCACATCAAGTAACATTGGTGAATTCTACAGAGAAAAATTGCAGTACCTAATAAACAGAAGTAGCTTGTTTTTTCAAATGTAAATTTACAGGACTAGTTACGTAAATGGTTATAATCTCAAAATAAGTTGTGTTAGGCAGCATGTAATCAGTGTATGCTACAAATTCAGGCAGAAATTTCTCTCCAAATTACACACTCAGTCTTCCTCCCTCAGATCTTTCAACTTTTTACTTTTTTTCTTCTTTCAATGTCTCCATTTTTCTTTTCAAGTTTACAGATTTTTTTGGGGAGGTTTTGGTTTCTTGGGGTGTGGGTGTTTCTTTATTATTCATTGTCCATTGTCCTCCAGCTTTCTAGCACAGCTCTGTACAAGCCAAAAGCCCTAACACAGTTCTCATTATCACAGGATCTGAGCACTGTACAGATTTTTCTCTGAAAAGGAACAGCTTCAACAAACAGCTCGCAAGACGTTCTATCCACACTAAGCAAAATAAAATGCAGAAAACAAGCACCATCATAAGTGAGCACAGGATTTCCAGGCCTTACTGATAACCAACATTTCTGGGGTAAAGAGGAAAAGTATTTTTTTTCCTCTGCTATTCAGCAGTTTCTGATACAACAGGGAACAGCAGTACTTTGATTATATATAGCTGCTGCTCTCTTCTGTTTTCTGCGGCATTCCTGGGGCAGAAAAACATATATATATACGTATATATGTATATATGCACATACCTGAAGAACAGACACTGAGGAGGAAAGGACCAGGGCTGTGGTCAGATGGAGGGATTCAGGAAGTAAAGGTTTGCACAAGGCTGAAGAAGGCACAGGAATTGACATACTTGCCCCAGTCTGTTGTGAGAAGCCTCAGGCTAAGATGCAGCCTTTTCACACAAGCACTGCGCTGCCCTGACCACTCACTTTTTCCCAGTTTTGTTTAAACAAGGGCTCAACAGGTTTATTTATGGACCATCCTTAAGAGCATGCTCCATTAGACAGAAACAGAGAAATGAGGCAGGCAGTGTGTAGAACAGGGAAGAAAAAACCTCTATCTGAAGTTGCAGGGCTGCCCAGTTAAGGCCACCATTTTTCCTGTTGCCACCAAGACAAACAGGCAGCAACAGACTGGTAAAACACACTGCAGAAATAAACAAAACATTCCCCTCCATTTCCCCAAACCAAAACACACATCCTAAAGTACCAAGAAGGAAAGCACAAGAGAGGCAGTAAATGAGCCATTTTCATTAGTAATGTGAGCTACTACACCCCAAACTGAATTTCCTGACGGTAGAAAACCTGTTTCGCAGACACCAGCAGGAGTAATTTTTAAACTGCTCACTTAGAACAAAAAGAAACCAGTTCTTGGGATACAAGATTATGTTTGTCTTCTAAGCCACTTGGAAAAATACATCAGAGAAGCACTTTTACTGTCTTCTGAAGTCCAGGTCAAAAGCTAATACAAAGAACATAAATCTAGTATCAGAGCTGTTATTCCCTAACTGGGAAGCAACAATGCTGTAAATCTAACATCAGTACTGTTTTTCGTAACAAAATAACGCTCTTCAAGAGCATTATGCATCTTCCAGTTTCTGCTAACAGACAGGACAGTGTGATTTACTTCATCACCAATTTCTTGCTTTTTTTCCAAGGCCACAATATTGGACTTATGCTGAATTTTTGGGCAGAACATGATGCTCAGAATATCTCAGCCAACATATTGTAGTTCTAGGACATAATTTGTCTGTTCAAAAATCCACAGGAGTGTCATGTCTGGAGCTCTCCCGTGCCTAGCTGACTCCTGCTCCAGTAAAAGTCACTGGGAGGAAGGGCTTAAATGAAGACAGGAGTTATAGTAAACAAACATTTATGTAATAAGCTGTATTTAGAGTAAGAGGATATGGATTTCTTCATAGACAAAGTACTGAACAGCTTCTCTTACAGTTAACACTCAAAACCAAACTCAAGCTGATTGTTATTCTGATAATGCTGCCACCTAGTGAAGCATAAGGTGTATGTATAATAAACCCACTTCTCTACTGTAAACACAATCATTTTTTACCACAGACTTTTCAAAGCAACTTCTTACCCATCACTCTCTGTTGAGTAGACTACAGGCAATCTGTTCTCCACTTCAATTCCCAGATCTTGCTGCACAGTCTCAAGATTCCGTTCAAAAGTGTCCACACTACCGATGTTAAACCAGACGTACTGCTAGGAAAAAAGCAGAGATCACCACAAGTGCCCAATCTTATTTCACCTTCACTACAAGCCAACTTATTCTGGTCTGATAATTCCTTGTGCATGTGCTAGATTTGGACCAAGTTTAAGTTGCCTTGTCAATTGTGTAACTGATGTAAGAGGCACACAAAAAATCTGAAGCCTAGCAACCTGAATGCACTGTATCTGTCATTGCTTCTGCAGACGTGATACACCCAATAGTTTGGGGGCACTTTAAACAGATGGAAATCCTGGCATTTTCTCCAGAAAAAACAGAAGGGAGTAATAAACAGATCCTTACAAGGGAGCTATATAGTCAGAATAATACAGAGCACTGAACTTGGAAACACAGCAGTCATACAACTTATTGTTTTAGAGGAAGGTCTCAGACCTTCTGATTAACAAAGGTTTTTGCTTTTCTTAAGAAAAAAATTTGCAATCCATACTAGCTTTGAAGTAAACTGTCTTCACAAAAAAAGGCATGAAATTTATCACAGACCAGAAACAAAAATCCAGACATTACTTTCAAAATGTGTTGAGATCTGTTTTTTCAAGAAAATAACCCCTTTTGCACCATGACCTGCCTGACTTGTCTCTGCTTATCCTAATATTGAAAAAG
The DNA here is from genome assembly GCF_008360975.1 of Lichenostomus cassidix. Classification (NCBI taxonomy): domain Eukaryota; kingdom Metazoa; phylum Chordata; class Aves; order Passeriformes; family Meliphagidae; genus Lichenostomus; species Lichenostomus cassidix. Next base: position 99,210,006 of record NC_139482.1, on the reverse strand, counting down.
AAAAAAACAGAGCAGTTAACTGATTGAGAAACTAAGGCAATTGGTTGTATGTGGGCTAAAGAGTAGGTGTATAAATAAGCCACACTGAAACCCACTGATTAAGTAATTGCTGCAGATTTCACTTTACTCTGGAGGGACTTGCAGACCTTGTTTCAGAAAGTTAAAAAAAGATCCACCACCTAAGAAGCAGTAACCTAATAAAGCTTCTCTAATGTTGCTTTGAATTTTCCACATTTTCTATTAAAACTTTATTTTTCAATAGGTCCCTGCCACTGAGTATCATTCTTTAGAGAACTTTCACCTGCATCAGTCTGTTCCTCACTGTGCTACTAGAAAAGCAGCTCCATGAAATAAGTACTTCAGAGGCAAAATTAAACATTTCTCTTTGTTTTCTGAAGTAACTGGCTAAAAGCAGTCTGGAACAGAAGAGATGCAAAGTTTTTAGTCTTTCAAAGCATTTAAGTCTGGGATTTTCTTGAGCAGATGGAAAACAGCAGTTAAAAATACAGAACCTTCAGCAATTTCTTGCTTTTCCTGTTTGAGTATCTGTATTAAAGAGCACAGTGCTGGAAAGGAACTACTTGCCATAGTTTTAAGGTATCTATGGCAAAACAACTGGTACAGTAAAGTAAAAAACACACAATGTAGAATAATGTAACAGTAATGCAGAAAATATGTTTTAGATTAAGAAATTATTAATGCTTCAGACCAAGTTTTCTGCCTCAAACTTTACCTAAAAAGACTGTTTTGCTGTTTTTAATGTCTCATGCACATGTATTAAAAGTCTTTACCCATTCATGAGGAGATTTTCCAGGAACAAAGATGACTCTAACAAAGCGCTTGTTCACCACTTCAAGTCTGTCCACCTGCAGGAGGAGAAAAGAACAAAACCTGCATGAAGAGTGTACAGTCACTGCACTTCCACCACAGCTAAGAGCTCCAGATACCAAATGTGAATCTGTCTGGTTTCCAGTAAGGAGAATAAAATTAATCTTGTCCATGAGGACAGTTCCACAATCTACAGTTTGCCATTAGGAATTATGTGTGCAAGGAACAAAGAAATATTGGCACATCAGAATTTAGATTGAAAGACTGACATCATACTCTTTTCTCAAGGGAAAAACTCAAAGCATGCCTCAGTAAAAATAATTACAGTGAAATAGTTAGACAATACTTAACTATCTCAGGGTCAAACAGCAAAAGCAGTAAGTTATATGATTCTAAACTCTTATAGCAGCTTCCAAAACAAACCAAACTGAACAGAATGAGGGGAAGCTTAACTTTGTTCTTAAAACTGTTCTCCCTAGTAGAAAGGGTTTCCTGTGCTACCATATTAAACACAATAACACCAGTTAGATAAAGAAGTATTTAGCTGAGGTAACACACACCATATGAACTAAACCTAAGAACTGTGCTATAGGTTTAGCAGATATATACCATTAAGCTCTTTTTTACAAGTCTCCTCCAATGGTTAGTTTCTTGGATCTGACAGGGTCTCTTTACAAAGTCAACTGAAGATTTTTCACTTTTTCTTCCTCTTTCCATAAAATAACTGGTTTCAGTGTCTTTACAGCATTTAAAACTAGCAATGGCTCTAGAAGCTGGGCCTGATCTGCACACAGGTTAGTAAGGTTGTTGCCTGAACTCACTACATGGGGCATTTCTGGTAGCAAAACAAGAGCTAAGAAGTGACTCTAGAACTAACCTGACTTGACACAACACTACCCAAACATCTTTGTTTTGAAAAGCACATGACCCCAGTGGGGCAGTATTCTCCCCACCACTATGGCAACCAGCAGCATTTGATGGCTACACATGTAGTCTATTTGAATATCCACACCACATCTTACAAAGACACAATGAACTTGGTTTTGTGCAACAGACTACTTTCACAATGCTTTTCTACAAGGAAGCTTCAGCTTTGCTCCTTTGAACAACTAAACTAATATTTTTACAGAGTTAACTGTCTTACTGCTTCAGAAATTTGATCAGTATGGGTTTTTTTCACAAGATGTACACAATCACCAATTCAGAACCAGACTGATTGTTAGACAGTCTAGGCAGAAGGCAAGAAGCATACAGAGCAGCTGTGCAGAGATCAGTTAGAAAACAAAGGTAAGAAACACACTGTTCAGCAGAAAATCCCTCTAGGTCTGAAATCCTGAAGACTAAGCAAACCAATGCTTTCCTAATCTGAAGGCAAAGCTACAAGCAGGGAGGGAACAGAGCAAAGAACTAGTGGCTCCTGAAGTGGAAAAAGCCTGTGTAAGACACAATCTCCTGAACTTCAGGGCATCACCAGCCTATTACTCCAAGTGTGGAAAGCTGCCAAGTTCTACAGAGAGATAGGATACCAATGATAAAATTGATTGCTCCAGTAGTGGCTCCAGGTAAGAAGAAATGAGAGGACAAAACAAAGAGAGGAGACTATTTTACAACGTAGGCTTATTTACCGTCCTTGAAGGGATACTAATTCATTGTCCATGAAGATATTCTTCCACTCCCCACCCCCTCTTTCTGTTCTCACTGCTGCTTCTCAGATTGCCCAAGGAACTGATTTCAGACATGAAACAAGCAGAAAACTTTTTCTTTCAGAGAAATGGACTCATGGGACTGGAAAGGTTAGGAGCAAGCTTCTTCCAAAGGCAGCTGGCATTCCTGCTTAAACCATTAGGCCAGCTTGCCTGTAGTATAAAACCATACCCACAGAGAGTGTGGCTACACTGCCCCTTCAAACCAGCACCCACACGAGCACCACACCCACCCCTCAAAAATTGCTCTGAGTCAATTCTCACTCTACAGACACACAAACACAAGAGTAAGTGGGGAGGCAGAAATGAGCATCTTCAGCACTCAGATATTTCATATCGATTCCCCTCCTCACTCACCAATCCTTTAGAAAGGTAGCTGTTGACAAAGTCTTTCCAGGTGATTTCTCTCCCAGGGACCCTGAAGAAGAAGTAGTACACAACCATTGTCCAGAAAAAAGAACTTCCCACTACATACATCCGAAACTCCCGGACATCCCATGGAATGTCACCCTAAGAAATGGAGAGGGAAGAAAAAAAAACAATTAGAGTCTGTAATACAATAAGCATATAGCAAACAGATTCTGGTGTCTCTTTTTGGCTTCTATTCCCTGCCCTCAAGGTTGCCACAGAGAATGTCAAACAAAGGTCTGTTTTGTTGTATGAACACACCTCAGTAATTTCAGATAGAACTGAGGAAATACAGCAACAGAAAATCTTCAAGTGTCTTACAAATAGCAATTGAACAGTTTTGATCTATGAACCACTGTTTTTAGAAAAAAATTTGCCATCCATTACATGACCTTTCTGCCTCCACTCTAAAACACTTGTCCTTGGTCTCCAGGACTACCTGCAAGACCAATAAAGATAAAGGAGAAAACTAACAGGGAAAAAAAAAACAAAACACCAAAAAACCAAACAAACAAAACCACAAAAAAACCCCCAAACAACAAAAACCCAAACAACCTCCCCTCAAAAAGACCCCAAAAAACCAAACAAACCCCCAAACAAAACAAACAAAAAAAAAAAAAAACCAAGGAGGAAAAATATGCACACCAAGTAAAATCAGAAAAATATTCTTTATATTCCTGTACTGCCAGGTGCTATCATCTTTGGGTTACAGGTGATGGCAATAAATTTCAAAAAGAAACTCACATAAGTATTCAATTAAGGTCAGAACAGGTAGGAGTAAACTACTTTGAACAAGCATTGTGTGGTCAGAAAGTTTTACAAATTGACATTCTGAAGCAAAACACAAAGCCTTTAAAGGTCTGAGGCTCCCCTGTAAGAATACTGACTACTAGCAACCACATTCACACAGCTTAAAGTTCGTTAACATTCCTGACCCAGAGGTAAATGCCTCTGGAGTTATGCACAAAACAGTTATTCACGGAAGGTGCTGAGTGGGGAGCCACCTAGAGCCAGTTGCTATGAACTGCCTGGCACAGGAGGCTTGAGCAAGATTTAGGCAACCAGAATATGGCCCTAAAAAGCAAAAAACATACAAAACTATTTTATGGAGACAGGACAGTAACAGAAATAAAGATATTTTAAAGTCAAAACCTTCTGTAATCTGGTCCACCAGTTAGTTTCTTCTTTCTTGCCACCTTTTTTTCCACCACCACCACCTCCTCCACTGCTAGTCCCACTAGGTTGTCTGGTACTAGCTTGCTTTGCTTCTAACAAAAAAAAAACAAAAAAAAAAAAAACAAAAAAAATTTAACTATTTTTTATCTTATATCAATCTCACATTAGCTTTTATTAGTTTTAAAATGAAGGAGATAAAGGAACTAATTTGCAATACTACAACAATTAGATGATGTGAGAAGCAGCATTTTCCATAGAAAACCAGGTATATATTCCATTAAGTGGCAGAGAGACACAGTTACAACCAGAAGAGGGGGTCTGTTAATTTATAACTGAGGGACAGCATTCCAACAGAAGCATAAAAATAAATACCATTCCAGAAGATGAACATTATTTTCCTTTCATATAATGTATAATAGAAACATATCAATTTGCACTTCTAAATTAATCCAGTACAGAAATATCTACCCTAAAAAAAAAAAAAAAATTAAAACCCAAACTCACAATTATTATTCCAAAATCTAACTTAATGAATACTCATTCCACAAAGAACTGAAGTCAAGCAGCTTTTTTGTACCTTTTGTTTCTCCAGGTGTACCTTTAGTTCCATTAGATTTCTTCCCATTGGGAAAATATTTTTCAAATCCTATTAAAAAAAAAAGGAAAGGAGCTCATAATTGTATTTTACAATTCTACTGTCACACTTCAGTAGTCACAAACTGAATGTATACACCAGCAAAGAAGCTAGTAACATACAGACTGCAAAACCAGCTTTGTTTTTGTCTTTTTGTTGAAAAGCTCTACCCAGTCTCCACAAATAAATCTACCACATTGACAAGAGAATACCACATCTATTTAATAACCTGAAGTAAAGCAATCTTTTAACCAGAGCCAGAGAAGCTTAGTTAAACAGAAAGCTCCATTGTACAGTGCGAAGTTGAGCAAACCACGTTATTCTTTCATAGCTCCTAAAAATCCCATAAATCCAATGTTCCATCTCAAGAGTAAAGGCTGATTAGTACAAGAACTTATATCCCCACAGACAATAAACCTAAATGGCATGTGAGTGCAATCCTCAGCAAGGTATGTAAGCAGTCTGCTTCATTTCACAAATCAAAGTTATAGTCACCTTTGGGAGGTTGAGAGAAAAGCCTTCTGCAAGCAGCGATTACACTCGCCAAGACAGTGCTTCTGTCAGCAGTAACTCCAGGAGTAACTTGTTCACACAGCTGCAAGATGAAAAAGAAATATAAAGTAACAACAACATGCCACAAAAATCTTTAAGCTCTCCAGCAGAGACTTGCAGCCAGTCAGACACTACTTTACAACTGGAACTTTACAACAAACCTCACAGTAACTGCTGTGGGCCAGAAAGTAAGACAACAATGGAAAACATTCTTTAAATGAGTAATTTCTTCAGCAAGGAAATTTTTATTCTTCTTGTTAAGAACAGAGTTTCACCTTATACACAACAAAATGTTCTTCATTAAAAATCAAGTAGGAAACTACAAGCTATCAACATTAAATACACACTATTTCTACAGGAAATATTTCATCATACCAGCTGAATGATATTAAAGTGCAACATTAACTGTGACTGTACAAGCATGGTCCACACAGTACTGAATTATGTATTTTGTCCACAACTTTTTTCAAATAATTATGAAGTTGTAGCTTCTGAATACAAGAGATCTGCTTGAATCCGAAAGAAAGAGATGTGGCAGACAACACTTACATCCAGCTAAGGAACCAAAACAGAGGAAGAATCTCAGTTCAAAAAGAAAATCTAAAGCCCTGTGTGGGTAAGCATCCAGTTATGAAACCACAACAAACCCAAGCCTATTGCACCTTGTTCTAAGGCTCTTTACTGTTATTCATCATTTGAGTGCAATCAGGCAAATTGAAATATTTAAACTTCTTAATTCTTAGGAAAATCTTGGTACTGAAACTGAATACTTTAAAACAGAGTAAACTGCAATTTTATTCAAGAGAAATAATACCTGATTTCTACAAGAAGGACTTATTTTAGATAAAATCCCAATGTGACCTCTTCCATTGGAAAGGAAACTAAGCTTTTGTTGATGAAAAATAAGCTTTTCCAACACTTCTAAGAAACAAAATACTAGCCATACCACGACTTCCCTACAGACTGACTTTCTTTCTGCCTCCATTCCCTTCCACCCCATAAAGACACTCAGTCTCCTGTTATTTTTGATTGGAAGCTATTTACCTAAAGAGCCACAGAAACAGTAAAATGCAAAAACCAAACAACACTAACTGAAAAGCAACATGTGCAGAAAACATGATTTCAAGTATCCTTGCAAGACAGCAAACATCCATCTGGGACTAACACCTCTAGGACTACATCTCTGAAGGAAAGCTCAGTGTTATAGGTACAGTGGCTGTAAACAAAATCTATTTTTGCATATTAAATAAACTTTTGAATACTGGATTGCATGCTGGAACTACCCTAGGAATCATTAACTGAATGCTGTAACTCTCCTGAAATCTTTTGTCTGGGAGCTTCCCCCTCCACCCCTTAATAAATGATGAAATACATTAGACTTATTTCGAGCATCTGTGTAGTTCCACCTGCTGGAACCAAGGAGAATACCAAAACATTCTTGTTGCTTGCTATTGCTGTAGACTCAGCTTAGAATTCTTGGGCTGCTTCATCAAGCCATTAATTTTGTGCCTCTCTGAATAAAATATGATACTGAAAATCCAAGAAGATATTTTATTGATCATGACAAGCATGTGCAGTGCAGATAGTCTGGAGAGAAGCTAATGTAGAGAACAGCTACTAGGTTCAATACACTATGACCTCCAACACAAGTAATTCCATCTGTGCTCCTAGAAGAAGTTTTAGGACAAGTGGGATACATCCATATGGGCAATAAAATAAAAACAGCTTGCCACAGACCATCAGTAGTTCAAATACAGACAGGCAGTGAATGTTGCAGCAACAGATGAAACTCAAAGAAACAACTGGGTTTTCTCCTAAGTCAGTGGTCTCCTACAACATCCAAAAATTAGGGACTTAATTCTTCTGCAAATTCAGATTACTTTGTATTTGCAAAGAGACTGGAATATTCAGAAACCTTTACTCCAACTAAGATAAGGCAACTGCTCATGTTTAAAAGAAAAGTTTAAGTAAGCCAAATCCAGCTGCCTGTCTCGACTAGACAAGTTTACAACAGAATTAAGTTAAAGTGGAGGAAATAGAAGGGTAAGCAGATGGAGCTTCGAGGCAGACCTGAATAATGAGACTGGCTTCTTGTTGGATTGTCTCTACAGATCCTAAATTCCATGAACACACACAGTCACCTGTCAAGTTAATATGCACAGAGCTGAGTGCTTTGAAGTTGCTTTGTGAGAAAAAAGAACAACTGAATTCACAGCTTGTTCAGTCACTTGACTGCCTCGGGAATAGATATCTGAGAAAAGACCTCATTAATGTCTTCAAGTATCTGAGGGGAGGGTGTGAGGAAGATGGATCCAGGCTCTTCTCAGTGGTGCCAAGCAATAGAACAGGAGGCAATGGCAGAAAGTGATGCACAGGAAGCTCCACCTGAATAGGAGGAAGAATGTCTTTACTGTGTGGGTGACTAAGCACTGGAACAGATTGCCCAGAGAGGCAGAGGAGTCTCCCTCACTGGAGATATTCGAGACCTCTGTAAAACATCAGCACAAAAACTGATCATACTGATGCTAATACAGGGCCTGTCCCTGGCTTTTCTGGCAATGGGAATGGCACAGCAAGCTCAGCTGATATAAGCACATCCATGGCCTAAACAGAGAGAAAGCAAACAGAGCACATTTTGACTGAATGCTGTTTTGGGCAGTCTACCAGGAAACTCTTGCCAAGTGTCTCCCAGACAGGGGTAAATAATTTCACTGCATGTAAAACAAAAAAACAGATCTGATTTTTTTCTTTCAGGCAAACTTTGTGACACCATCCTAAAAATCAAGCATTTTTAAAATGTAAGTTCTAGATAAGCAAAATACACAAAGGTCAGTTTTAGAGTTAAAATAACCCGTAAAATGTTACTAGTCCAGAGTGCCACATAAACCCAAGATCACGAGCAGAACTACTTAAAAAGTTTACAGAGCTTTGTAAGCACAATTCTTTTTTTAAAAAAACTGAGGCTACACAAAGCAGGAACAAAAAATCCACTTGCTTTGCTATACAAAAAGGATAGACAATCCATTAATTCTAGAAAGCTGGCAGTATACAGTTTAATCCATTATCAAGTTTTAAATCAAAGCAAAATTAAGCTGAAAGTCTTAATTAACTAATAGCCACCAAAATACTATATAAGAACATATTGGTCAGGGTGGACAACACAAACCAAAAAGCTGGTAATGAAATTTAACTTAATGCAAGTTACTTTCTACACGGGCAAATAGTGATAGGACAAGGGGAAATGTTTTTAAACTAAGAGTAGAGATTTGGATTAGATATTAGGAAGAAATTCTTCACTCCTAGAGGGTAGGGAAACACTGTAGCAGGTTGCTAAGAGAAGTTGTGGATGCCCCACCCTGGAAGTGCTGAGGGTCAGATCGGATGGTGCACTGAGGAACCTGGTCTGGTAGGAGGTGTCCCTGCCCATGGCAGTGTGGGGCCAGAATGAGGTGATCTTTCAAGTCCCTTCCAACCCAAGCCTTTCTAAGGTTCTACGATTCCAAACTACTCACTTCTTAAAGAAAGATTGATTTTAAAAAGTAATGGCTTTCATGAAACAAAGATTCTCATTTTGCTGCCTACACACAGAGTCAGGTGCTAGAATGAATACAAAATCTTCCCTTCCTAAGTTTGATTCCAAATAAGAACTCATTAAGTTTTATTGAAAGAAACAAGAATTAGCTTCCTGAGAGATCAGCAGCACTGTTGACAATGATTTATTGTCTAAATTATTGGCTCTGATCAAATAAAATCAAATTCATCATTAAAAACAAACCACATATTCATGCTGAGGACAAACCTACTAACATCCTTCTGTGTACTCATCTCACAGTTATCACTATCCTAGAGATAACCTTCATACCTATAAAGGTTTGGTTGTTCACCACTCTACGCTACAGGAAAACAAAGCAATCCTCTCAAGATTTCAATGAAAGACAGACGAATTAAGCATCTTCCTTTTCCCAAGCAGCAGCATAGGCCTGTCATTCCTCCAGTATGGAAGGGCTGTCAACAAGGGTAATAAACATCTTTTAATAGCTGACAGTAAAGGCCATTTTACTGAGAATGAACACACAGACATCATCATTTATCAATTCATACTGCAACAGTAGGTGCAGATCCATGGGACCATTGCACCATGCAATCCTGGGATTCAAACAACCAGGCTCTTCTCTTCCAGCACACTGACAACCAAAACAAACCACTCAGCCATTAATTTTTAACATTTCAGTCTCTCACACAGACACAAACCCACCTAACAGAAAGCTTCACCCTGAGAAAGCAACAGAGAAACTTTGGTGTTAGGTGGGACACAGCACCTGGGAAACCAATGGGAAGGTTAGTATCTGAAGGGGGTCTACGGAGAAGCTGGAGAGGGACTCTTTTGTCAGGAGTTGCAGTGACAGGACAAGGAGTAATGGGTACAAATTTAAAGAGGAGAATTTAAGTTGGACATTAAAAAGAAATTCTTTACTGTGAGGGTGGTGAGGCACTGGAACAGGTTGCTCAGAGAAGCTGTGGATGCCCCAGCCCTGGCAGCGTTCAAGGCCAGGCTGGATGGGGCTCTGAGCAACCTGGTGTAGTGGGAGGTGTCCCCGTCCCTGGCAGAGGAGTTGGAACGAGAAGATCTTTAAGATCCCTTCCAACCTCTTAATATTTTAAGATTCTATGAATACCAGGGGGTGCAGCAGCAGCAGCAGCTCTGGGGTGTCGCCTCGTCTTCCTTCTCCAAGACGACTTTCCCACTGCCGAAGGAGCCCGCAGGCTCTCCCGCACGCAGCCGGCTGCCCTTCCAGCCCAGGAGGCGCGGCACGCCAGCCCGCCCGCTCGCCCATCCACCGGCCCTCGCTCCCCGCCGCCCGGAAGGGCCGACACCGGCAGGCCGGGGCTGCGTCCTACGAACGGAGTAAGGACGAACCGCGGAAGGCCGCGGGCAGCAGAGACGCGCCCTCGGCTCCGAGCAGCGCGGCGCCTTTCCCCGCCCCGGGGCCGCCCGCCGCCGCCACCACGGCCCTCCCCCGACCCCCGTGCTCTCTCCTCACCTGAGCCAGGCAGGGCCTCGTCCCCCCGAGCAGGCCCCTCCCGCAGAGCAGCTGCTGCAGCGGGGCTCCGGGCAGCCCCCGGCAGCGACCGCCGCCCCGGGCCAGCAGCAGGTACCGGTGCGCCATGGCCGCCCGGACCCGCCGTCACCACCGGCCCGCGGCGCCTGACGTCACGGCGCCGCCGCGTGCATTTCCTCTGCGTCCGAAGGGCACCCTCCGGCCACGCCCCCTCAGCGAGACCACGCCCCCGGCGGATCACGCGCCCTGCCCGGCCACGCCCATACCGTCATGCACCGGAGCCCCGCCCACCCTGCGCGCGGGTGACAGAATCCCGGAAGAGATCGGGGAGAAAAGACACCGGGAGCAGCGAGTGCAACCTGTGACCAACGCCACCACCTCAGCTAGACCATGGCACCGAGTGCCGCCTCCAGGCTTTCCTTGAACACCTCCAGGGACAGTGACAACACCGCCTCCCTGACTAGCCCACTCCAATATTTAATCACCCTTTCTGTGAGGAATTTCTTCCTGACGTCCAACCTGAACCTTCCCTAACGCAGCTTGAGGTTATGTCCTCTCGTCCTATCGCTGCTTGCCTGGGAGAAGAGATCGACCCCCACCTGGCTACACCCTCCTTTCAGGCAGCTGTAGAGAGTGATAAGGTCATCCCTGAGCCTCCTTTTCTCCAGGCTGAACACCCTCAGCTCCCTCAGCCACTCCTCACAGGACATGCGATCCACACCCTTCATCAGCATCGTTGTCTTTCTCTGGACACGCTCCAGCACCTCAATGTCCTTATGAACTGTGGCCCAGAACTGAACTCAGTATTTGAGGTGTGTTCTCACCAGTGCTGAATACAGGGGAAATCACTTGCCCTAGTCCTGCTGGCCACACTGTTTCTGATACAGGCCAGGGTGCCATTGGCCTTCTTGGCCACCTGGGCACATGCTGGCTCACATTCAGCTTTTGTTGACCAGCACCACCAGGTTCTTTTCCGCTGGGCCACTTTCTAACCACTCTGACCACCACCTGTAGTGCTGCATGGGGTTATTGTGGCCAAAGTGCAGGACCCAGCACTTGTTCTTGCTGAACTGCATGCTGCTGGCCTCAGCCTGTCTTTCCAGCTTGCCCAGATCCCTTTGCTGAGTCAAGGGTGCTGGTGAGTCAGTGGGGCACAGCCCAGCCCAGCCCAGCCTGGCCAGCATCACCAGGTTTCCTTGCTGCCAGGCTTGGTTTACCCTGCAGTAATGTTCTACAAAGCCTGGAGGAGGGAAATAAGGAAACTTGTCTCCTGTTTTTGCCCCACTATGTAAGGCATTTCATATCAATGTTTGCTGTAGAATGAGTTCGTGCAAAGTCCTCTAGGTGAATTCAGGCATTTGGCATCATCACTGTTAAGGAAACATCCCAGTCTGACCATTCACTAGACTTTCTATCAATCCCATTTCCAAGGCCAGAGACTTTCACTGCTGGGACCAGAGCCCCTTTCCAGCAGGCAGTTCCAGTGAGCCCACAGGTGCCCCACTTGACTCCCCTCACACAGTCAAGCCAGGTATTCTTACTGGATCAACCCCAGGTTTCTGATGGCAGAGTCTCAAATGTCTCATCACATAAAGCAATTTATTCATGGTGCAGTAGCACAGAAACAGCCCCAGCCGGTGCCTCTGAAAAGGGATCCCCAACAAAAGAACCCCTAGGCTTTTAAATCCCCACAGTCCAAGCCACATGCAAATCTTGCTCTTCCTCACAAGTCTTTGCTCCTGCTGTGTCTCCCAGTGTCCATTCACCTGGCTGGCACCACCAAAGGGCTGGCAGTTCATGGCCTCTTGTCTCAGGCTCCCACCGAGAGCTCCATCTCTGCCTCAATCTGCAGCTTGCAAACCAAGCCCCACATGTATTCCTCAACAATCACTTCATCCCTGGGCACAGCCCTGCACATGCTGTACCTGCCTGCGTGTCACCCTCATGGCTGTTATTAGGGTGTTGAATTAAAACTCCTGCTTTGATTAAACCAAAATGCTGGTAGCTCACAGAATCCCTGAATAACAAAATGGGAAAGGGACCACAGTTGGTCATCGGGTCCAACCTCCCTGCTCATCCAGGATCATCCCAGAACACATGGTACAGTGTTGCATACAGATGGTTCTTGAATATCTCCAGTGAGGGAGACTCCTCAGCCTTTCTGGGCAATCTGTTCCAGTGCACGGTCACCCACACAGTAAACAAGTTCTTCCTCATATTCAGGCGGAGCTTCCTGTACATCAGTTTCTGCCCATCGCCTCTTGTGCTATTGCTTGGCACCACTGAGAAGAGCCTGGCTCCATCCTCCTGTCACCCCCCTTACTCTAAATATATATATATACACGATGAGGTCCCCTCTCAGCCATGTCTTCTGGAGGCTGAACAGGCCTGGGTCCCTCACCCCTTTCTCGCTCATGAGAGAGATGCTGCAGTTCCTTAATCACATTCAACGCTCTCGGGGCTGTCAGGCGGTGTGACTCTCGGGGCTGTCCTGCGCAGGGCCAGCAGCTGGACTCGGATCCCTGTCGGTCACTCCAGCTCGGCCCATCCCGCGCCCCCAGGCCCAGCCAGCGCGCGCTGCTGCGCATGAGCAGTGCCTCTCCGGTTCCCCGGCGCGGGCGGGGCGGGGCGATGACGCACGAGCGTGACGCGCGCGCCGGCCCGGGCACGCCCCCCAGCCCGCCCCGCGGCCGCTCGCGCTCGCCGGGCCGGCGCGAGGCTGTGGGACAGCCCGGCATCGCCGCCGCGCGCCCTGCTTCCCGCCCTGCTTCCCGCCCTGCTTCCCGCCCTGCTTCCCGCCGGGCTCTGAGGGGACACGCCGCTGCGGCCATGAAGATCTGGAGCTCGGAGCACGTGTTCGGGTGAGCGGGCCGGGCGGGGAGGGCCGGAGGGCGCGGCGAGACCCCCGGGCGCGCTTCACCGGGCCCGGCTGTGCGGGATGAGCCGGGCTCCGCCGGCGTGACGGCGGGAATAGGAATGCTGCGGGCGCGGCCGAAACGGGAGGAGGAGGAGGGAGGCCGGGAACGGGGTTCGGCAGTGCCGGTCCTGCATCCCTCGAGCTCCTGCCTGCGAGGCCGGACGCCGCGCCAGGGCTTCTCCTGCCTCGGGAAGAGCATTCCGACAGGATGGTGTGGTAGAGCCGGCCCGACCGCGTGATGGCTTGATAAACGACTGGGTGCTTAAGGAAAAATAGCTTTCACATTATAAATAAAAATAAATCCCACACTACTGATGTAGTCGATGGTATATCCCAAGAAGGATGAACAGTGGCTGTGTCCCTTAACCTAGCCTCAGATACTGCCGCTGAGGTGCCCAGCAGCTCTTTCCATCAGTGCTTTTCTGAATGGAAGGTGGTTCTGTCCATCCACACCAGCCCCTGTGTAGCGAGGAGACAGCAGGGAGAAGTATCAGGACGTGTGTGACAAGCTGTACCAGGGAGCTGGCCTGGAGAGCTCAGCTGTGCCGGTGCAGCTCGGGGAATGCCACCGCCGGTGACTCCTGCTGCAGGTGTCCTAAAAGTCTTGGAGCCCGGAGAGCACCGGGGGTGATAGCTCTTAAAATATTTACAGATACATTTACCTCAGATGTGTCGTTCCAAATTTCTTTAATAACCTTAACACAGCTGAACTCCTTGCGCTGATGCAGGTACTCAGTGCTCGACTTCAGCATTGGTCTGGTGTAAGTGAACTCTGGTTTCTAACAGGAAGTATCAGGCGAGGCTGCTCAAGCATGACACAGCTCCTGAGTTTAAGATGAGTATCTGTCACCTAGGGAATGCAAAAGTTATTTTTATGTGACATTTTCTCATCAAGTTCTGTATTAGAACACCCCCATCTTATGGCGTAATGTGTGTGGGTGTAGGTAGTTCATTTGAATGGTTAATAAAATGTTGTGCCTTATTGGATCTCTGACTCAATCTCTTAGGGACATTTAACAGAATTTTGTCATTTTCAGTTTGTGTATCTTCTGTTGATGGAAGTGTATAGTCACTGAAGATGGAACTCCAGCTCTCCTTCTGCTGCAGGAATTGAGGACTCTTTATTTCTCTTGCTTGCACCAATAAAGATTTCTGCTACTCTTGTTAGAAAAAGAAATTATTTTTTCACCTTTCTGTTTGTTCTTGTAGTGCTGTACTGTCAGTGCCCTTCTGTACCAGTCTATTTTAAGACTAAAATAAAATCCATTTGGGGCCCTAAGGGCAACTCTTAAGTACAAGTTGGCACCCCTAAGCCTTCTTAAGTTAGATACCAATTGTTGAATTTTTAAACATACCTTTAAAGGCTGTAAGGCTATTATGCCAGGACAGTCAGTTATGCTGAATGTAGAAATAATTGGGGACAGAATTTCTGTATTGGATCAAGCCCACGATTTCTGTAGCCTCTACTGTTTCAGAAGGAAATATCTGAAGTATCACAAGAGCAGTGTGGAACGTCTTGCCTTGAGTAGCAGGACTGCTCTGATCCCAGGAGTCTGAGGTTATCAAAATTTGTTTCATGAAAACAGTTCTGAGAAGAATATCTGTAAGTGGAATTCATGCTAACAAACTGCTGGAAGCAGTAGTGTAGGTGCAGACATAAGGCTGTGAGCTGATGAGGTTTCTAAAAATCTGTTTCTTTATTTTGAACTTCCCAATTATCCTTTCTTTAGTAGAATTTAATTTCGCTTTGCTTTTTTTGCTGTAGGAAGGAGCAGAAGCTTTTGATTTCTTCTTTAGTTTATTTGATATGCTTAGAATAACAGAAGAATTTATGGTGGAGTAGACTCCTGGAGGCCATCCAGTCCAACACTCTTCTCAAAGCAGGACAAGCTTGAGTGTTTGGTAGGGTTGCTTTCCTGGTTGTGTTCTGGAATGAGCTGAGATTTCCCCCATCTCTGTGGGCACTGCTTGGAATGTCACTTGTAGCAATGAGTGACTGTTTACTCTTGCCTTAATTTTTCTTAGTCTTGCATTAGTAATTCCTTGGTTCACTCTGGAGAGAAGAATTTATTTTTCCTTCTGTTTGTGTGTCAGTACTTTCTTATTGCCTTTCCAAACATAACTGTATTCCAAAGGGAGCTCTGGGAGCTATGAAATTGTACAGCATGTTCCATATTGCACAACCTATATCCTGATTTAGCATCATCTGAATACTTGCGATTGAATATGAAACAGTTACAAATACTCTCACCTCTTCCTTTTACAGCCATCCCTGGGATACTGTGATCAAAGCTGCTATGAGGAAGTACCCCAACCCCATGAATCCATGTGTGGTAGGAGTAGATGTCCTCGACAGGAGCCTGGATAACAAGGGGAGGTTGCACAGCCACCGTCTTCTCAGCACGGAGTGGGGATTGCCCAGCATTGTAAAAGCGGTACCTTTTGCAGCCTTCATTCTTTACTAAGGGTGTGACACACACTTATGTATGTCATCCTCTGAATTGGACCTGACTTCAAAATGAAAGCTTGAATTTGTGTATGTCTGTAAATGCCTTCCAGGCTGGTCTGTGCCATGCTCTGTGACTGATACAATCTAGACAATGAAGTCTCACCACCGATCACAGTCCTCCAGTATCCATTAATTACTTTTTTATTTGGGGTCACGCAGAACTTAGCATTTGTGTGTTTTAAGGTTCAGTTGGTTTGTTTGATTTTGGTACTAAACTTTTATTTTTCTCCCTTCAGATATTAGGAACAAGTAGAACTCTGACTTACATTGAGGAACATTCTGTGGTAGATCCAGTAGAAAAAAAGATGGAGCTTTGCTCAACTAATGTGAGTGGTGTCTTAAGAAGTTTCTGGTAATTAGTTCTGGAAGTTGAATGTTTTGCTCTTAACATTTAGATTAGAAATGTGTCCATGTCTTTCATCAGAGGCAACAATTTCCATGTCTTAGTCAGTGTCTTAGATGACTCTTCTTCTCATAAATAGGAAATTTAAATACTTCATCATCTAACACTTGAGATTCTGTTTTTAATGCAGGATTGTTTCTCAGAATGCATGTAAAATAGTTTGACTTTTAAATGAATGAGTTCTGCCATTTACAACTAAACTTTTAATGTGAAATGCCTTTTTTCATAGAATGTAAATGAAGTCTTGTGCTATTTTTTGGTATCCTGGGAACTCATAACTATCAGATTTTAAATGGGGGGAGGGGCTTGTCTCTGTACAAGAGACATTGCCTTTCCTGAGTATTAATTTTCTGTCTAGTCCAGGTAGTGTTATGATGGTCTGGAAGTGCCTCTCTTCATCACTGGCCGTAGATCAGACTCGGCATTCAGAGAAAGCTGTTGGTGCTCTGTACTGTGAATGGGAACTTTGATATAATTAGATCAAGGATAGGAGAAGATGCATCACCCTTTATAGGCCTTTTCATTGAGGGTGTTCTGGATTTTATATTCTGTGTACACTCTGACATTAAATTGAGTGCTCTGCTATTGAGTAGTGCTGCTGATAACAGAAAAATGAAAGGTGAGAGGTGAGGATTTCAGCTCTGTTTCTGTTCTTAAGATTACGCTCACAAACTTGGTGTCTGTTGACGAGAGACTGGTTTACACACCTCATCCAGAAAACCCGGAAAAGTAAGTTGGGATATTTATGTGCATCTTTGCGTAACAGAGACAATTTGTTAGTCCAGTTCAGCTTAGGTGTTAACCTTTCTTTATTCCCTTGCAGGACTGTGTTAACTCAAGAAGCAATTATTACTGTTAAAGGCATTAGCTTGAGCAGTTATCTGGAAAGCTTAATGGCAAACACAATATCTTCTAACGCCAGAAAGGTACATCTTTATTCTGTCTTCTCCCTCTCTCCCTCTGCCCAGTCATTCTTTTATTTGAAATAGTAATTGTCAGTGGGGTGTGTTGGATGTTATATTTAATTTCTCTAGATTTTGTGCTCAGTGTTTCAATTGATTTTTTTATAGATCCTCAGCAAGTAGAATATAATTTCCCAAAGTATGAAAAGGTGTCGTTACTAAATCTTTGTTTTTCAACTAGAATTGTATAGCAGAACAAACAAGCTTCTATGTGTATGCTACAGTTGCAGATAGCATACAAACTTTATTAGTTGGGGTTTGGTTTTTTTTGTTTTCCAAAATACTTTTTTAAACAATAACCTCCTATTTCTTGGAGTTAGTGCTAGTAGAGAATGTAACTTCACTTTCAGCCTTTATAATGTTGATTTATCAGTTAATACCAGCATCTTTTCTATGCTGCTTTGTCAGTTGTTCCAGTTCGTATCCATTATTGAGCTGTCTTCTTGCCTTTGGCTGAAAGTAATGTAGTGTAAGCAGGAGCATATTCTTTGAGGAGGTGAGGCTATGCTGCCTCTCCTGGGTAACACTGTACTGATTCCTCTGTCCTGTGCTTGCTTTTTCTACTTGGCTTGCAGCCATGGAGCTGAACTTCAGCACAGGCAGAGCTATGGGAGTGCTTATTCTTGGGCACTTTGTCCTACAGCTCTTTGGGGAAGAAATGGAATTGCTAGAGAAGCATAGGACTTGGCCTAACAGCAGGATGAGTGCACATGGAGTTTGAGTTTGTGCTCTCCATTGCTGGAGAGGTTCTGCACAGTGGAAATCTGGCCCAGGTAACTCCTGCTGTGCCAGAGATCCTGTGCTTTGGCCAGCCCTTCATCCTTGTGAGGGATACTCATTGACCAAGCTAGTGTAAGCCAACTCGGTAGGAACAACTAGACAGAGAGTAGAAAGTCTCCTTTTCCACCCTTCTGTGTGCTTCTCCTAAGGTGAGAGGAAAACATTTTAAAATCAGGGGATGGGGAAGGAGTGATGGGTCATTTCTAGACACTGAAAAGTGCCTTTTCCTAGCAGGGTGCTTTCTGTATTTGTTTGAAATGGAAGGTGTTTCACTTAAATTACAATTCTGTTCTGATTCAGTTTCCATTTAAAAGTCTGTGTGGGGTGTATGTTCTTGAAAGAGAGGAACAAACCCTGGCTCACAACCAAACTTCAGGCTGACCCAGAGTTAGCAAAGCACTGTCTGGTTGGCTGGTCTGCCAGAGGAAGTTAGGCACACTTAAAAATGCTGGCCAAATTCCTCTTAAGGCATTGGTTACATTTGCATGTCTCTATTGAAGTCAGACAGACTGTAAATATTTCTTTGTACCTGTTGAGGTGTTGCCTATGAGAGAGCTCAATTTCTTTTAAAGATTGTTCTGTTGTGCCATTTTCAAGGAACACACTGGCTCACAAGCATCTTGCAAACCAGAAAGACCTTCTTGTCCTGTGTATGTCACTGAAAATTCTCTAGAGATTTTGAACTTCACAGGAATTTGTAATTGCTGTTACCAACCCTTTCTTTGCCAGCCAGTACCTATTGTGGTACTACTGGCTCTTCTTGCATGCTGTGCTGTGCCTCTGTGCTCTAAGCACTCCTCATAAACTTCATGACAATTACTGAAAAATTTTGCTGTTCTTAAGAAATAGGAATTACTGAGATTTTGCTCTGAGGTAGCAGTGGCAGGTGATGCATTATTATTTTTAATGATGATGAAAAAGTCATTTGCCATTTGTTGTAAATATTTTTGTGTTACTCTAGGGGTGGGATGCTATTGAGTGGATAATTCAAAATTCTGAAAGCGCTCTAAGCTAGCAGTTCTCCACACCAGCAGTTTGTACTAACTAGTGGTAATGCCAGCATTCTTCCTCTTGGTACAACATTTCAGCTTTCTAGCAAATATGTGCATGGATTGTTGTCACATTGTGGGTTTCATAAATTACCCTGCATGCCTGTTTTACACACATTGCATACAGGAATGGCAGACCTGTTCATTGCACTGCAGTTGCAGAGGGTAGCATAGCCCCAGTCCAGGCTGGATCCATTAAGCCATGCTTATGCTGCTGAGCAGCCAACTTGCTGCAGCCGTGTCTTGTGCCACACAGCCTTGCTTATGGCTTGAAGACTGCAGACAACTAGGGATGTGAAGGAGTCCCTCCACCAAGTGTTTGAGCTGGTCCTAGCATCTGTGATTTCAGCATAGAAAACTGGTACCTAAAGAATTTAATAAATTGGCTAGTGAGTTGAATTGGCATTATAAAAATTAAACAGTACTGTGTTTTTAGGATATAAAATTGATTTCTTGAAACAGGTTGCCTTACAGGGGTAATATTTGCATAGCAGGATTGTATTTGCTTCTCTTCTGCCTGAGTAATAGTGTTACCCTTCTGAGGAAATTTGTGCAAAGCTTAAAGCTGTCAGTATGCCAGACTGCTCCCGCTTTTCATTGATCTTGTAGTTGTATTCATTTTGGTAGTGGTGTGTCCCTGCAGTGATGTTACTATGAACAAATCTGAGTTCAGAGTGGAGAGAACTGAGTGTATTTGCCTCTGTGAGACCTCTGTGAGGATTGTTTTTCATCCACTAGTCAGTGTAGCCTGTCCCTGTCATTCCTGTATTGGCTTCTGCTTCAACCAATAAGATTTCTTGAAAAGAAAGAAATCCATTTTGCTGCTTCTCCTAGTTAAGAAAGTCGGGCTTTTTACACTGCTTACTTTGAGATCTGTGTATGCCGTGAGTGTTTGCTTTTGTTCTCATTCCACTAAGCTTTTATGGCTGTTTTTCTGGAAAACATCAACTACAAAGGCTCAGCACTTATCAGTCACTTAAGCTCTAGCAACAAATCTTCATATGCAGCGCTTGTTCTGCAAGACACGTCATGCTGCTGACACCTGCAATAATGAATAACACAACCTGCATGCCTGGGGATGACTGTGCTTGCTTAATGACTTACTGCAGAACTTGTTGTACAGTATGAGACTTTATAGATAGTCCTCTGTCAGATTTTTTCTGATAATTGGGTAGTTTCATGGCACTTGGAGGCTTTGCATCTGGTTGAGATTTCAAACCTTATTTCCTCTGCAGAATGTTCCTGAAGTCTTCCTTGCCAAAATCCTGAGTTTATTCTTAGCTGCAAAGTATGGCATATAGTGTATGCAGGTCTAAGGAGATACACACAGACCTATGTACTCTCATAGGAAAGGAAATATCTGAAGGAAATATCTTGGTGCTCCAGTTGAATGTCATGGATTTTTTAATTAATTTATCTTATTGACAAGGATATCAGGTGAAACACAACGATGTGATTGTTTCGAGTCAGGGCATGAAAAGAATCTCAGTATGTTTCTACTGAGCATTTTCTATGGCAGGGGTATTTGACCCTCTGACGAGTCTTCTTTGAGCAATTAGACAAATATAACATCTAAGCTGTTGCTGTCTCAGTTCTGTGTGCCTGTGTCAGCTCAGAGAGCATATTTAAACCTGACTTTTAAATGTCCAAATGCTTGCTCACTGAAAGATGATTCCGCCTCCCTGCCCCCCCTTTTTCCTTACGGAGCACTCATCTCAGTTAATTCATGGCTAGTTAAAACTTGTTGCTGTGCAGTAGCCTGCCCATGTCTGGGTGCTTTTATTTGTGCTTTGCTGGCATTCCCAGCTCTTGCACAGCCTGTGGAGAAGATGGAAGTTACCACCTGCTGAGGAATGGTCGCTTAGGTGCTCAAATGGAAGGAGCTCAGAAGTTAAATCATCCTCTTCTAAGGTCTTTTATCAGCACCCCATACTTCAAGTGGACAATTTCAATAATGCTTTCTTGAATGTTATTAGTATCATTTAAAGGCATATCTTGAACTAATTAACTTAAACATCCTAGTTCTTGAGGTAATTTGGGGTGTGGAGCCAAATCTCCCTTTCTGAGCCTTGACCAAGAGCTGAACAATTTATTGTGATACCTGGATGACTTTTCTTAGTTTAAGGGCTGCCTGCTAATGCAGAAGTAGCAATTACTGTTTATTCTGTGAGCTCCTGTAATATGGAAGATCCAAAGAGAAATGGAGTCAACCCTTCACTGACCTCAGTGGGGGTCTTGAGATAACTGCTCCTCTTCATAGGAAAACTTCATTTCTTTTAACAGCTTACACTTTGCACTTTGGGTCTGGGCTTTTCATATTATTCCAGAGTAGTGTTTCTAGCCTGGAAAAAGAATCCTTCAAGAGTGTATGAGCTTTGTTCTGACATTCTTTTTTCCTTAGGTTTTCAAAACTGCTTATGTAGATTCTTGTTTGTGCCTAGTGGTTTATAAAGGACAACAGCAGGTTCTGGACACTATGAGGTTTCTGTGCACTTTATCACCTTTAATGCATACAACAAAATTAGCACATCACAATTTGTGTGTGGAGGTGGTGTTCCCCTCCTTTCTAGCAATCTCTGCAGAGGGCTTGAACACTGCCTTTCCTGAACATTTATGACTTTTTGGGCTCAAACCTTTATCTTCAGAATTCTAGACTTGGCCAGAGCCATGTAGCTCCCACTTAACTGCTCTTCACTGTTGGTACTTTGTATTCTTAGTAGAGTAATACAGGTGAATGTCTCTTGACTTCTCTTTAAGTGAAAAACGTCTAGGTGTTTTCCTAGTTGATCCCATCTGCTTGCTTTAGCAAAAGATGCTCTTTCGAGATCGCAGAGCTCTAAAATTGTGCACTTTTGTTTCATTAAAGTCCTCTTTATTTTCTTGGTTGTGTTGTGCTGCTGGCTGCATCTTGTGGTCGTTGGGGTGCAGCTGCTACAGGTTTTCTTTAGGTAAAAGCTTTTTGACAGGCTTATTGTTCGTGGTTCTGCAGGTCTTACTGAAGCACTGGCTGTCAGTTCCTAGCATGAGGCATTCCTGTACCTTGATATAAAATGTGTAACTCCAGACTTTAATTAGTCTGGTTTAGATGCTAAAAAGTTGATGTGTACAAATACAGACTTCAGTGTGAGTCCACTTCTGAACTCTTGATAGATATCAGATCACTTAGTTGGTACTTCAAAGAGCCCTTGGAAGACTTTCTTTGTTCTGGATCTTCTCAAAAACTGTCCATATAACTTGGTTAATGAAACTGAGAACAGTACCTGGATTTTACCATAAATCTGCTGATACCTTTGGAGCAGCAAACAGCAGAAACAGCAAATCTCCTAGATAAGGAAACTTAACTGCTAAATTAGGCCTTCTGCCTCGGTGTGCTACTGGAGCTTACACTAGCATTGCATTTGCTTCCGGCTTAGGGGTGAAGCAAATGCCTTTGCAGTGAAGTTTCCATAAGAAGATGCAAAGAAATTGTCAATATAATCTAGCATCAAACTATGCAGGGCATGGCATTGATTTTAAAACAAGTTTCATGTCTGACAGAGGAAGAACTATAGAAACATGAGCAGTATTGGTGTGCCTGTTCCAACCCTAAATTCTGGTGTTTTTCTGGCAGGGTCGGGATGCCCTGGAGTGGGTGATCAGCAAACTAAACACAGAACTGGAGGAGCTGAAGTCCACACGTGAGGGCATGAAACCAGCTATGGCAGCAGCGTCCACGGAAAAATAAAGCCAATATTTGGGTTCACCAAATAAAACCAAGCAACTGGCAGAAAAGTCTTATTCTGCAGACTGCTCTGTAGAGCTCCCTCCAAGGCTTATCTGCAGAGGTTGTGTACATTTGTAAGAATACTGGATCAGCAGAAAAGTAACCTCATGCATCATCTCCACAGCAGCTCTTGTTGCCTACTGAAGATTAAATTGACCTCCTGCAGATGCTCTTTTCATTTAAACAATTTATGTTTAACACTGGAAACAAAATAGTTAGCACATTTAAAATGGCCTAAATGTGCCTTTTTAAACAAAGGTAGAGAGTAAGTTCTATTTCCACCGTCTCAAACTGAAAAGCTTGAAAAGAATGCATGTGTAGGATTAGGGGTTTTCCATGTGAACTTTTGTTCTGTGGAGGGCTGATAGGTCCTAGAGCACTGAATTTTGTCTGATTTGTAATCTGATAGTGTCTTATGGCCAATGAAAGGAAGCTACATGAGTCAGAACATGATACTGTAGAATTTGATATTTATCTGGAGGATCATCTCGAAAGGCTACAACTTATATGGAACTAACTCTTCTTAGGTTGTTTAAATGTGCTGCCTGAACATGACACACAGATACTTTACCTCTTAGATGTTTGTATCTAAACAGAGATAAAGTTTCTATTGATGTTAATAGCCTAAAGTAGATTTTTGGTGGGGAGAAGGGTATAATTTATTTTCTTATTTATTAATTTGTCCTAGTTCCTCCCTTCCCTATGAAGACAGGAGTAGTGATTACTGGAAGGTGCTGGAAAATATTTATTTATCTCTAAGATGGGTATTTGTAGGCCACTGGAATAAAGAGATTGTGCTCTTCCACTGGTCCTTGCTCTTCACATCATGTCTTAACTGAGGGAGAAATTGATGCAATAACCAGAAGAGTTGAAATGAGAAATCAGGAGAAAATTTTAAATCCAAATGATAAGGTGTCATAAACAGAAACTTTATTCCCTGACTGGAGAAAACAAGGTTACAAGAACAACAAATGGACTCTCCTTTCTGAGTGCTTTCTGTTAACTACTGACTACCAGTGTAACTGAATTTTTTCAACACTTTTCCACATGGGTACAAAATGGTTTTTAAAACCTTTTAAATGCTTCTCATTATCTGGAAAAATACTTCAGTAACTGCAGAAACTGTTTCCTATTAAATATGCATAAATATATATTGGTAATTATTCTAACCTTGTGTGATGTTTACAGAATTGTCATGTTTGATCCAGATGTAGTCTGTTTCTCAGACATAACCCTGGTAGGGCATTTTAACTTATTTTTTGGTGTGCACACAAAGTGAAGTAAATGTTGCAAGGATGTTTACTTGTTCAAGTGGCAAGCATGTGCTTAGGAAGCTGTTAAAGAGCATGAGTAACTTCTGAAAAAATAGAAGAGTAAAATGTTGGTCACTGTTTTGATCTGATAATTTTAACGTGTCTGTACCTTAAGGGAATTTTCAGCATTCATCCTCTGGTTCGTTTGAAAGTAAACTTTAATTTGGGTGTAACTAAATGACATGATCCTAATGAATAAACCTACTTAAAAAAATGTGTCTATTACTTTAAAGCACTTAAATAAAGTAGCTAATATTTACATTGCTCTTTTTATGTGGACCTAAAGCCCTTCTTATTTTGGAACAGAAATGTAGAGCTTAAAGTAGCCCCTGTCTGGAAGATATGCTGGATAGCTTTGGTGCAGGTTAGTTGTTGTCTCCTTGTCAGGAGTGATGCCACTTCCTGGATGAGGAACACAGAAAATGTTCTAGCTCCTGGTGGTGTTCTGCTAGGAAGGGCAGTGCAGCTATGGCAGAGCTCTGAAAAAAAAGAAAAGTGTGTACATTTGGAAACCTGTGCTGCAGCATTTCTATACATGCCTACTGGAGGTGATGAAAACATGACTGTTAGTAGGGCTAGAAAGCCTTTGGAGAGGTTAATGTATTGCTTTGGTTTGGGAGAAGAGTTCTGATGCTTCTTGCATCAGAAATGAAAGGTTTGCTTAGTGTTGTCTTAAGGCTGGCTGACTTGTGTATGGCACTTCAGCACCAGTTGGCTTCCCAGAAAAGTCACCACAGGCTCTCTGGAGCTGAACTCCTCTGCCACACCCTAAGGTCAGTACCAATTGCGCATCAGTTTTCTGGATTACTTTCTTGACTTTGTTTCCTCCTTGTAGAACTAATCCTTACCTGCTTCTGTTGCAGCATCTTTCTGTGTCATTTTCCGCTGGTTTTGGGTGGCTTTCACTCTACCTTTTGGTGCCACCTAGGAACTATGTGGCTATATGCTTGGTTTTCCAATCTACTGCTCCACTTGCCAGGGATCAGCACCTTTCCTACTTGTGCTCAGTCCTCTCCTGCTTTTCTCTAGGCTAAAGGGGAGTGGGGAAGCTTTGGGTAGGAAAGACTTAATTTCTTCCAGAGGCCAGTTCTGTCACTCAGCTGCCTCTCATCTTAGTGCTAGGGGACAGTTGTTCATTCATGGGGTTGATCTTTCTGTGGTTGCTCATTTTGCCAGTGTGGGCAAAGGACCTTGCTTTGGTCACACTGGGACCAGGTGGGCTCCAGTGCTTAGCAGATTAAGGGGTTCTTGATTTCCCATAAGCTTTCCTGAGCAGTTTTTACCCTTCTGCTTTCTACCTGTATTGTTTGCATATGGGGCTTCCATCCTTCACTTGGCCGTGTGACTGATCAGATCTGTGGGATCTCTAGCTGTGTATGCTGCACATAACACTGTTTTTGAAGCGTTCCAATTCCCATTCCATTATAATCTGAGTTGGCCCTTGAGGCAAAAATCCCCCTGCCTTTGGAATGATTTATTTTGGTTGCTCCTTGGAGAAACTCCTCCATCTTTTCTTTCTTTACTGGAAATGGCTAAAAAATGTTTCTGAAGTTTGTTTTATATCACATGCATAGACTGTCAAAGACAGAAAGCTGCATGTGAGGGAAAGTGTTAGGCTGCTTGTGGGAGCAGCAGGGTGCAGCTTTTTGGATTGGAGCAGAAGGAGGAAAAGGGTATGTAGGAGGAAAAAATGTGTAAAGCAGAAATGGTGTGAAGTCAGTGCTTATTTACTGGGAGGAATCTTGAAGTGCTGGGGACCAAACAGAAGAAAGCTCAGTGCTTGTAACTGTGTTGATTAATAGGTAGCAAGTGCCATTTTGAATAATAATTCTGCACTTTTGAGAGTTGAAAGTAGAACTGAAGTTGGGTTTTTTGAGTTGTGAGAGAGAGGTTGTTTGCAGTGGTTGTTCAAGCTGCAAATTGGTGTTTCTCAGCTGCTGGGTTGCAGTTCAAGGGAAATGGAGCAGGTGGTGCAATGTAGGGAGGTAGTTTTTAATGATTTGGTGCCAGCACATCAGGTCTCCAGACTGGATAGAAGTGTGGCTGCTCCCTCAGTCCCTGCAGCTGCATCACACACACCTGCTGTAGAAGGAAGAAGATGGGAAGAGCTGGTTCCTGACTGCAGGGGAAGCAGCAAGGGAAGATGGCAGCAGTGGTTCCCAGAGCATGGCAAACTGGGAATGTTGGTTCTTGGCCCTGAAGGGTTTTAAGATGTTGAACATACCAAACTCGAGGTAGACTGGCTTCTGGTTGATGTCTGGTTTTCGTGCTGGTGCAGGCTCACGTTAGCACCAAAAGACATTAAGTGTAATCAAATGGTCTGGTGTGTAATTAATAATTTCTTTTTCTTAATTTGGCCTTGTGCCAGTGTAAGTCTTCCCTGCTTCCCCGTGCTTCCTACTCCTTCCCCGCCATCAGGTCAGCAGGCACAGTGGAGGGGGAAGGGTCATATTGTTGGGACAACAGGCAATCCTGGTGAAAACTATATTCTTGAATGATTTGCTTAAGGTAGGCAAAGCCATTGAGCTGCAGCAGGTGGTGTCAGGAACTGCTGCAGAGCACAAATTGGGCACTGATATATCTGATAAAGTAATAATGTAGCACTGAGTAAGAAGACCAGCAAAGTTCCTTGATGTGACACTTCATCCTGATCCTGGGGTGGAGCAGGGGGTGGGCAACATCTTCCCTGTTGTTGCACCTTCCTAGACAGTGAGCCATGAAGGGCAGGGCTGTCAAGTGTCTATGTACCCTGTGGTGCTATCCAAAAGAAATGCCACGAGCAGTTTAAAAAAACACCTTTGGGTGTAACTGTGGTAATATCTGATGGGCTGTTGGTTTTCTGAGGAGGCTACAGAAAAATAATTTCCATTAGTCTGTGCTGGATGAGCAGCAGGACCCAGTACCAGGCTCCCTGGAACTCCCTGTAAGCCACACACTGGTCAAAAGCTCTGTAGGGGTTCTCTGGGCCTGGACTGGTAACTCCATTTTGGACTGGCAGCTGCTTCATTTTGCATTAGAACAGGAATGACTCATCTAAAATCACTAGCCTTGACAGGTAAATTAGACCTTATTTATCTAATAAACTACCTTCTTACCCCACCAACACACTTATCACCTGTCAGAATTCATGCAGGTTATGGGCTAAGCCTTTTAATCACAGCTCCAGGGAGCAGGTCATGCTTTCATTATGGATTTATTCAGTGAAAAGGCATTTCTGTGAAGCACAAGTCCTGTCCTTTTAATTTTTCCACAACTGAGGTGACTGAGGTATGATTCTCATTTTACTGGAAGGCACCTGCAAGTGAAATGATCAGTAAGGGCTCCTGATCTGGGGACCTGCTGGTACAATACCTTCCCTTTTACTCTGCTATAATTTTGTTTCTGACCAAGTTAAGATCTGCAGCAGCTAAGGTTCAGGAATCTACCTGGCCAAACAAATGTGGAACATGGCCTGGCCATCTGTGGTCTGTAAGAAATGGTCTTCACAGTTCACTCAAGAAAGTGAGAGCAATGCAGTAATTTTGAAGAGATTTTTATTAGTAACGCATAAACAAGAAATTGCATTTCAGTACCACATAACATGGAAACAAGCAGAAGGCAGTTCTGTTGCCTTTCTCTGTTAGAGCTGATGCCCCTGGTGTCCCTGCAGACACACAGACAGTACATGCACAGTGACAGCACAGAAGCAGGGGAAGCTCGAAGGGGAAGGGTTTGTGCTTTAGGCCTGTTCATGTTGAAAAAGTGCACCTCCTGTTTGGGATTTTTTTTCCATTATTAAAGAAGGGGGGTAGGAACCAGCTTTAACAGAAATACAGCTCAAATCCCCTTCTCATTACCTTCATTTTGCTTTTGACTCACAGCTGATGTAGCCACCAGCCCTTCAATAGGAGCATGCCCACCTTAAATGTCTCAGCTGAAGCTGGGTCTTGGTCTCTGCCTCTCCTGAAAGCTGGGCCATGACAGTGTTGCCTCTCCATAGATCTGTGTCAGCTGAACTGCTGCTTATTTCCACCAAACTTTGGAAGCCAACCTTCTGCAGAAGTTACACAGTCATGCCCATGTCCTTTAATTCTAGATTTAGCAGATTTCTGAACTCAGATTTCTGAAATCCAGTTCAACAGTCCTACTGCACTGTCTGGCCCAGGACCTGTCCTGCAAAAGCCAAAGCATTGCTGGCTCCTGTTTCTAAGCACTGGTGTCACTGGTTGGAGAAATGCAGACAGGACCTGGAGCTTAGTGGAAACACCTTCAGCTGCACTGGAGGCATCAAGAATATGTTTTTTTCATACTGGGTGCTCTTATGGGTTGTTTTTTTTAAAAATCAAATGTATCAATAATCAAGCAGGTCTTATTCAGTCATGAGTTTAGAGCAGTAGCCTGGCACCTTGAAAGACTATCTGCTAAATAGAAAGGTCTATTTTGAAGGGTCTGTTCCAAAGGGCTTCCTCTAGAAATCATCTCACAGACGTTTGCAGACAACAGCAGCTCCTGTCATTACCTGAGGACACTGAGCCTGCGCTACCTCACATCTGACACTCAGTTCAGCTAGGCACTGCAAAATAGCCTGAGCAGGGAAGAAACTGGGAAGTTACTGAATTGGTTTATTGCAAATAAACAAACTACTGCTGCACAAAATTTGCCATGTCTATTTGATACCTATTTAGCTTCATTTCCTGATTACGCCCCATGACATTTGTTGGGTGCAGACCTATCACAGAAAAATTCATTCACAAGTTTTTGCTTGTCAAAGTATTGTAAAGTTTCACCTCTCTGGAATTTGTTTCACCTGGAAGTGGTGAAATTGTTTGCAAGTATTGAAAGCAGATGGAAACTTGCACTGCAGGATCCTTTCAGCTCTGACACTGAACATTCAGCTCTTCAGCAGCAGCTGTCAAAATTCTTTCAACAGTTTGTAATCACTTTGAAGTCTCTTTTTGCAGCTGGGGACCCTGGGACTTGGAGCAGCTCACAGCTTGTGCCAGGGCAGCTGAGCAATATGGGCTGCTCTGGCATTTCTCAACATCAAGGTCAGGGCATAGGGAAGGCCCCAGGCTGCCTCTGCTCTGAGCTGCTGGAATTCACAGGTACCGCTCAGCACGGAGGTTTTGGGGCTTTGTTCTGCAGCTTTTGTGCAGGCTGAGCTAATGCCCCTCTGTCATAGTTCTCCTACAAGGAAATTCTGGGGAATAGTAATTTCAAGTACCCAAAAAATCTGAAACACAGTAGTAAGAATCAGACTGAAACAATGAAAGAGGTTTTTATAGCTGGAATCGGTATTAATAAACATTCTCAGACTGGCCTTAAGATACACACATCCAAAAGAAGAAATAAACCAGAGCAGCTCCAAGTTATCAGCATGGCAACAGTATAAAATTTTCTGGTAACATGAACATAATCCACGTGCTGTAGCACCAAAGTGTAGAGTTGCAGCACCTTTCTCTCATGCCTGTGTGCTGTCACTGTTTCACAGATGAGACTGAGCTGTAAGACAGACATTCCTAAGAGCTGTGCAGAGCTGCTGGATGAAGTAAAGCAGGAAGGTAGCAATCAGGAGATTAAAATTGGAGGTTCTAAATTAGTTTTAACCTATAGAGCATGCAGCCAGTAACTAACCAGGGAAGCTGATGCTGAACTTGACTGGGGAAAAAGGGATGCTCAGGAGAGAAGAGAGAACAACATAAAAGTTGTGATAATATTCTCTCCACTTCTGGTTCAAAAAAAAAACCAAATCCATCAAAAATCTATTGGAAAGACTGTCAGCATTTCTCTCCCAATGACGAGGGAGGGATGGAGATTTCCCAAAGCCTGTACTACATGCAGGACAAATGTGCTGCCTCAGGTACAGCCTGCCAGTGTTGGAAGAAGCAGCACACTGGTAATACAGGGAGTTGGCTGCAGATGATGGCGAGGAGCTAATCACATCACTGGGGTTACACAAGCAGTTTTTATTGCTATTCTAAGGGTACTTCAACATGTGTTCATCCCTTCATGCAGCCCAGCCAGTGTTCAGCTGTTATGCAATCATTTTCGTTAACAATTCTTTGCCAAAAGAAACATCTGACTGATCTTACAAAACTATAAGAGCATGAAGAAGAGAGAGACAGAACCTTTAAATCAGCTTCCCCATGAATAATTAACAGAGACAAGAGTTATCATGGAAAGGCATTTTATTTTCACCAGGTAACACCCCTCCCTGTATAAAGGAAGTAATGGAGAAAGGAAAAAAAAAACCCAACAACCCCCAAAACACTACTGTCATCATGAACACTTGAAAGGTCAGGTCTGAGAGCTGCAGCAAAAGCCTGCTCACATCTTCCATCACCGCCGTGAGGCAGAGCTGGTTTTGCATTCCCCACAACCAGGTTCACATACAAAACAAGACTGATGCTGCCAGAGGCATTTTTAGCTCCTTGGGTCTCCTATGATATATTTTAACAGACCTTGGGCATACTAATAAAGCTAAAAAAAAAAAAGAAAGAAAAAAATTTCAAATTCATGGAACAGAGTTCACTGTGCTAGTCCCACGTTCTTTTCAGCAGTAATTCACTCTAAGATGTGCAAACTGTATTAGGGGGCTGAAAGCGTTAACTCTAATAAAAGATAACAGCCAACACACATATAAATAAGACTCATTTCCTTTTTAAAACATCATGGGAAAGTCAATTCCCACTGCATGATTGATGGAGACTTCCTAAATATTAATAAATATATTACAGATATTTACAAGCTTCTGATTTCCCCCTCTGATGCTGACGTGAAGTTCAGCCCGTAACTAGGACATGCTGGGCAGCACCACGGGGTGCTGGGCCAATGGCTGCAGTGGATTTGGGATCCTGGTGCAGGCAGGGAGGAGATGGAAAGCTAAAAATAGCCCACTCTGCAGAGCCAGGCAGCCAGCGAGCCGAGCTCCTTCAGGCTTTCCGCGACAAACCAACCCACTGCTTCTCCTCTGGTGGAATGAAATGCCAGCATAATGCAGAGCAACTGTGCCAGGGAGGAAGGGATGGGAGGGAAGGGAAGAGGCAGCCCTCCACACTGTGTTTGATGGAGCCTGCAACGGTGTGTGTCAGCAGCCTGGAGGGCTTTTTCCAGGGAAAAAGGGAGGTTGTCCAGGCCCTGGTCCATGGCAGCTCTGTGTGAACAACAGGGAGCCATCTGCACAACACTGCATTGTTGTTCAGTGTTTGTGCCCTGCCCAGCACAGCGGAGCCTGCCCTGAGCCAAGGGCTTCTGGGAATCCTGGGAAGGCACAGGCTGCATCACAAGGCTCTACCACTCCACCTGGGCAACCCCAGACACTGCCAGAGTGGGGCAGGGCACAGGCATGAAGGACTTGTCCCCCTTCGCACACTCAGGAGTTACTTAGTCCTTCATCCTGCCTGCTCTGCAACATCCCAAATTCCTCTCCAAGAGGAAAATAAATGTGCTGGATACCCTGCACCTCAGTGGCTTGAGGACACCGGTGAAGTGGACTGTGAGCAGAGGACTGGGCAACTGTTACATGGCTGGGGCATCTCCATGAAAAAATCATGACAACAACAACAACAGGGTAGATGTAAAGTGAGATTTCCTGCATTTCTTTCCATCTGGTTTCCCTGGTGCACTGTGCAGCAAACGCACGGCCTGGTTTTGGCACAGAAACAAGACAAAGTGCTGATGTGACTGAGATCAGGCGATGCTTCCAGCAACAGCAGAACCTTTCCCACCAGCCTGCCTGTGCTGCTCACCTGCAATCCTACATCCCTATCTCATGCCAGTGCTCCAGGTGCTTTAACATGCAAGACACTTTTCCAGAGGTACCACAAGGAGAGGGCTGTGACACCTGACCTTACATGGGACAGAAAGGAGGGAGAGTTAGCACTGAGCCCTGCTTCTCCTGTTTGCATTGGTTCAGAAAAAACATGAAACTATTTCAATAAGCCCTACATAGGCAAAAAATTCTCATTTTCCAAAGGGGCTTTTAACAAGGATGACTGACTCCCTGGGAAGGTTTAGAGAGACTTTTGCATGTGCTTTTCAAATCAGCCTAAAAGAGACGATATGGATGGCTGCTCCAAAGGCTGCCAAAGGGGAGCCAACCTGCCCAGGTGCCTCCCAGCCTCGGCACTGTGCCTTGCCGGGGCTGGAGGGGCAGTCTGTCTCTGGGGCTTTTTGGACAGAGGAAGCTGTTTTGATTAATACATCTTTAAAATTATGTTATGGAAATCCAGTCCCAGCTACTTTGGAGCAATTCTGAGGTATCTCTCATTAACTCGAAGTATAGAAATGTTAATAAATAGATCTGAAACTTTTCTGCTATGTCATTCTATAATACACTGCTATATAGATATTAAATATGCCTCAGGGTATTAAAAAATTTATGAAAAAAGTTACAGTAGTTGATTTTCAAGTATTAAT
This sequence comes from Lichenostomus cassidix, assembly GCF_008360975.1. NCBI lineage: Eukaryota > Metazoa > Chordata > Aves > Passeriformes > Meliphagidae > Lichenostomus > Lichenostomus cassidix. The sequence continues at coordinate 99,177,552 of NC_139482.1, read as the reverse complement.
AACTTGGCTATGTTAGCTTCTTTTTAAATACCAAAAAGATCTGGCCCCAAATTATTGACTAAACTCTGGCTATGCCTGAATTAAAAAAAAGTATTTTGAATATAAAAAAAAGTGCAAAAAAGCATGAGATGTCAGTTAACATTGTAAAATTGTTGGAACTTCTAAACAGTTAGTCTAGCACTCCCTTGTGAGTGAATTAAAAAGGGTGAAAGAATGAAAAAAAGACTAAAGCAAAAAAAGAGAGATCGCTCCCAATCTGAGACAGCACTGTCCCAAATTTCAGCAGAACACGAATTTTTACAGCCAAGTTATAAACCCCAGAAAAAATGGGGCTACTAGTGGATATGCTGTCAGACAGAACTATAGCAGTATCTGTGTGCTCCATTATAATACAAATTTACACCTTACTCACTGTTTTCTCTGAGAAACCACGAGAACAATTTTACAGGTTTTGAGTTAAAATTAGAAGCCTCCCTTATTTCCTGTCCTCCCCATAAACTGTACAACTTTGTCTACTACTAAACTTCATTGCTACTAGTAGTCATTATCATACATTCAAGATAGAAAGTAAACTACTAAAACCTGCTCAGGAGACACTCAGAAGGACACTAAGGCTTAAGAAGTACAGCAGCTTGGGGGTATGGCCAACCACATGGGTGAAGAGCTTTGTCCCCTGCTTTGCCCCAGGACACTGACACTGAAGAGTCCCGTGCTGAACCCTGATCTCAGAGCAACCAAAATGCTTCAAAGGAAGATGAATTGAACAGAGCTGCTCACACTGGGTGCCTGGTGTGCAACACTGCCCTTGGCTGCCTCAACGAGGGTGTGAGCATTCCGAGGGTGGGAATGCCAGCAGGACCTACTGTTTGCTACTGTGCTAACACCAACCACTCTGCTAGATCTGCTTCTCCATCAGACACCTGCTTTCAGCTCATCTCCTGAAAAATAATTCAAAGCATGGTTAGAAAAAGACTGAAAGCAAGAAAAGGCTTTCTCGTTTCGACGCACACGTACAAAAGAGGCAACGATTTCAAACTATTGATTTTCTTCCAGCATGAGCAGCTGACCCGTAGTGTATCATCCTGCACAGATCCAAACACAGAGCTCTGTGTCTCCAGGAACTGCTGGGGTAGGAAATCCTGTGATCTAAATGCAGTCAAGTGGAACGAAGCAACGGGATGACAATCCACTCCCAGGGACCTTGTTCATGGATGGTGACCACATGGAGACGGAGGCAAAGCAAAAGGCACAGGGCTCAGATCTCATTGATCGTCCTTTCCGAGGGGCAATATTCCGAGGTTCCTGGTGACGACATGTAGAAGGACTGTGTCTTCCTTTTTAACCTGGCCCGCTTGTTGGCCAGAGACAGGCTGCGCCGGCTTGAGTTGATGATTTCTGAGATGAACTTCTTGCAGTCCACGCAAACCTCCATTGTGCTCCAGTCCTCCATTAATTCTTTGGGAAACTCTTCGTGTGACTTATCCACAGACTTGGACCTTGAGGTCAACCTGAAAGGGAAAAGAGCAGGATTTCTCATGTTTTCTGGCAGCTTGGCTGTGGGCCCTGGGAAAAATCACACCAGAAAGGCCTGGCTTTAAATTTTCCTTCCTCCTGTCCCAAATTACAGCAAACACTGGAGAGGACAGCTTCTGCCTGGATTGGCAAGACTGCAGGATCACTGACTGAGGGCGTGTGTAACATTTACAACTTGGCAAAAACAACCTTGCTAGTAACTAAAAATAGCTGATGTCTTTGGCTAATCTACACAGCATCATAGCAATGGTGATCTATGCGGAGAGTTTATTCAGCACATTCCCTCAAAAAGGAGGATTTTATATTTAATTTCTTGGATTAGCTTTGACAACCATCTGAGTCTAAGACACAAAACCAACAGACGACTTGGTAATATCAAACTGAAAAAATTATGAAAATTGGAGTAAGAAAAATTAGGGGAAAAAAGATAAAACTGTGCACTGGACATCACTGAATTCCCATTCAGTGGGTGATTCTAGCCTGCAAGATTTATCTCCAAAGAGTTCATTCACACCAGAAAAAGACATGTTAAGGATATTTTTGCAGAAGTGCTACAGAAATACAGAAATATTATTTTTCACCTGTTATCTGATAAAGGTTTAAGACATGGTTAGTGCTGCCATTTCTGTAAATCAAAGCAATGAGGTTGTAAATCAAAGCCATGAGGCTGGGTAGTTTCTCACCTGCTCCTCAGGGAATGGTGGTGACTGGTAGAAGGTTTCTCTGGCCTCATAAAGCTTTCTCCCCTTTGCAAGGTGGAAGGTCCCAGGGAGAAGATGGGGAGGGTGGAATATGGCTTTGATGGCAGCCTCATCTATTGGGAATAGCACAAGGAACATGAAGCATCATTACAAAGATTACAGCTTTTTAGAAAGGTTCTAAATGTAAGTTTCCTTACTTACTTTTTTGCAACACTGTGAGCATACAGGCCTGTGAAGGAAAGTAAGAGCATGAATCAATCTACTGGGAAAAATTATGTTTAAATCAAGAATAAGGGATAAATGTTTTCAGGAGTTAGAACCCTCCCCCATCCTCCCCTTAAACAAACATTCTTGTTTTTAAAGCTTCATAAAACATAATAACTTCAATCAGAATAATGAAGCCAAAAGCCAGGAGAAATGCTGAACAAGAACTACACCTAAATAAAAAAACAGGAAAACAAAAAAAGAAAAATAAGCCGGTTTTCCTCTAAAGAAACCTCCTCTGGTAAGTGAGACTGAAACTCAGTGATTACACAGCTCCTCTGACTTACTGTTTCACTGTTAACTTCAAATTGATCATTTTGCCCACAAATATTCCTTCTTGCTTTTTCCCTGCCCCAATACTCAAATACTAGCCCAAAAAGTAAATTGCCTTGAAATGTTTTCCCCAAAAACACAGGTTGTGGAACTGTTTACTGGGGAATCTGAGTAAATTCCATCTTGCTTTCCCATAAGCATATAAGAACAAATAAGTGTTTCTCTCACTTTTAGTCAAGAGTTTCAGTCCAAGGAATCAATTCTATCACTTAAGAAGGAAATGTTTTTGCACATTTTTTTTAACATAGACTGCTACAGAAATAAACCCAACCAACAGTATGCAGCAGAAATTTGAGGGTTTCTCATGCACAAAGCAATAATTTTCCCTCTGAAATAGTACTAATTTATTAACAGACATGAAATATTTACCTCTTGCAGAACTGACAAGTGTAGGACCAGGTAAAGAAAGAAAACCTTCTTGTTCGACAGCAAAAGCAGAGCTGGAGGAAGAAGAACAAAGAACCCACAATGTTAAGCAAAGTCCCACACAGTGATGACTTCATCGACCAGTTGCTGTCAGCAAGGTCACAGTGGCAGTGCTACATCCAGTTCTGGGTCTGTACTTCTAAGATGATATTGAGAAGAAGGTCCAGAATTGTATCTTCATGTATTTAGAACAAGGCCTTTAATTGTTTTGCCTAAATTAAGTAATTGCCAGTGAACTAGTAAAATTTGGTTAGAAAGAAAAGCAAACCATTTTAGTAGTGGAGTAAATTAATTAAAGCCTCAACCTACTTTGAGATTTGATAAAAACTCATTGCTAAGCTTTATCTAGCATGACAACAGGCAACAGCTGAATCTAATGAGTAACATTTTAAGACCCCTGTTCCTCTGCCTTAAATCTATTAAATTATTAAAATAAATCTGCATAGTAGACACAGGTAGGACTGATGGTAAAATACACAGTGAAGTCAAAATAGACTTGCTGGAGGTGTTCAAGAAGCATGAGTCAAAAGTGGGAGAAAAAGGTGCTGCTTCTACTGGGAAGTATCAATCTGCAATCTGCAGTTTGCAGAAAAAGAGGCATTAATTAGTTAATTGGTCTATAATATTAAACCTCCTTCTGGGGCCACAAGTCATATGACTTCTCTGAAGGCTTTAATTCAGATTAATAATCTGTGCTTGATACTAAGGATTCATATATGAAGAACTTGTAGTTTTCTACTGTTATCTGTAATCCTGTTTTCTGGAACAGAAGAGGTAACCAAACCTGCAGATGGCATGGGGACAGAAATCACCTCAGTCAATGAAGTTTAAACCAGACACATACAGATACACTCTGCTAATTGCAAATGCTAATGCATTTTTATAGACAATATGAACAAACAAGGTGTTTCCATGAAAAGTTTTGATGTTTCTGGACATAATTCAAGGAAGCTGACCCATCTGTTACACATGTAGGGGGATGTTTGGTGCACAACTCTCCTTTCTCTCCAATACAGGTTAAGAAACAAGTGTGTAAATGAGAGGCTTGTGCAACTGGCTTCCCTTAATACCCTTCAGAGCCTCCACAGCCTCAGCCCTACCTTTCCTTTCTTGAGAGCAGTGTAGACATCTTTATACTGCTGGTACTTCTCCAGCTCCGCCTTCACCAGCACCTGACGGATGTGCATGACCTCCTCCACTGTCAGAGCCAGACATTCCACGGGGTAACAGAACTCCTCCTGGAAGCCAAAAACCCATATTATTTCAAAGACAAACAGCTTCTTCCAGTGTTCAACCTAGACAACCAGCCACCTGGTTAGTAACTCCAAAAACAGGGGGTTTCTCCCATCAAACTGGAATAGCACTGGCTCATTCACGGGCATCACATGAGTGCCAAACCACTGGAAGCTGCATAAGTGTGATCTAAATGGTCTTATATTTAGCCTTCACAACAATGACAATTTTCTTCATCTTTCCTCCTCAAGCCACTTGATGCTTCTCTCTATTTGTCTTTTATTGCGAACACTTGTTTCAAGCCAATCAACATTCAGATTTATAATTTGAAAGGGAAAATGTAGTATGGTAGATGGCATTATTTTATGTATACTGTTTGAGGTATACATCAAATAATTTCTCTGAGACTCTGTGATGCCCAGAGTGGCCAAGGAAAGTTGTTAGTAGCCCATTCTAGCAGAAATTTTTATTCAGTGGTACCACATCTTGGTGCTTACATGATCAGAATCCCACCAAGACAACAAAAAGCTATATCAGTTCAGGCAGAAAAGTTCTCCTTTCTGCCCCAGAAAGTAACAGCAGCAATTTAGGCTTTACAGAATAATGTTCCAGTATCAAGCAGGTGTACTGGTAACCCAGTGTTGCATTATAAATGGTAGAGACTCAAATAGAGAATTAACAGCACAACTTTCCACTTAGAAAATTTTGCATCTGTTCTGTGTTGGAGCATTTGGGAGAATATTGAAGGCAGAACTCCTGAATTTGGTACCAGGGAATAAAAAGCACCAACCCAATTTGTAATCCAGCCCAGTAGTTGATTATACATTTCCAAAAGAAAGACAGAAACCTCTGTGGGAACTCCCATTGCTTAATGCTTAGTGAACCTTTTCAGTCAGCCCAGAGGGGCTACTGTGCAGTAATGACAATGACAGGCAATGCTCTCTGAATAAACGAAGGAAATTTCTCCTGCATAGACAAAGACGTGGCTGACAGTTTGGAGATCTCGTTTACAAATTGAAGTGATGAATCGGATTAGTACGGAAATGCTCCATTTCCATGTACTCAGAGGTCTGTTCTGTCTTTCCATCAGATTAAAAAGAAAATCTTTCTACGTTGCAGACCTGGCAAACATTAGCATTTAGGAACCACCACATTTTTAAAAACTGTTGTCTTACCTATCTAGAAAGGGAACACAAAGAAACTTCACTCTGTTTAGGGTACCCCACAAAAGACTAGAATTGAGTTAACTTTGTTAGATTTGCCAGCTAAACCTCTGGGGTATGGAACACGAGTTTTCTGGAAAAAACAAACTACATCAAAAGCAGCTGCAATTTGCTCTGAGGTGTAAAACTGCCCAGCCAAAACAAAGTATCTTCTGTTCCTTGTGAGCAACTTTACGGCTAACCAGCAGCTCTCAGCATTTAGTTCTGGGTTCTTCCCATAGCAACTGCCTTGCGATGGGGAAGGCACGGCTGAAGGCTGGGGCGGCACGGGAGAGGAAGTGGGTGGGAAAGCGGGATGCACACAATGCCAGCAAAACCCCTCGAGTCTGCATCGTGGGAGGCTCAGGGAAACTATCCGGGGTGAATGAGCCTGACTGAATGCTTGCAATCAACCAGAGCTTTAAGTCCTTTAGAAAGACATTTCTTACTTGAAGCTCTTCCTTCCCCCTCATGAACGCCCATTCCTTTAATTTACAGGACGATGACGTCGGGGAATATTGCTCCTTTGAAGAAATTCTGCGGGTCTGCTATGGGTGTAGAGCACGTACTAGGGGAATAGTGTGGGCCTGTTGTCGTACCAATCAAAAATGAATATCATTAAAATAGAAATAGCCAGCAGGCAACAGGGGAAACATAGAAAATGTTCACATGTTTAAATGCTAATGTTTTAATTCCAGCGGTTACACAAGGACAACAAAATGTTAATGCAACATTAAATGAAAGATAAATAATATGATTTCAGAAAACTGCTTGGGTTTTTTTTTTTCCCTTTTCAGAATATAAATAAGTACACAGGAAAATCTTTTGTTTCTACACTACCTCTAAGGCATTGAAATAATTAAATTATGCTAAGCATTGGCTAAACTTCATTGAACAATGATGCTGTGGAGTTATTGCTCAAACTTCCAACAACAGCCTGCACCCAAATTCAGCAGCTCCAAGTGAGAGCACTCTCTGCAATACTCGCATATGACAGAACATGGTAAAGACAAAATGTGGTTTGAATGGTCTTGATTTTCCAGACTTAATACTAATTTTATTATTAAAGACAAGCCAATATGCTTATTTTTAAAGGGGAAAAATGTTATTTTAAAATACTATTTTGAACTTGAAGTTTCCATGATCCTCTTGAGAACTGGCTTAACACTGACTATGCAATCATCTTATAAACACTATAGCTTAAGGTGCGTATGGATAATTTTTATAGGCAGGAAAAGCAGGTAGTAAGAATTGCATATCCAAAATGTGCTTTGTAGGTCATTCTCAGTGTACACACACCTAATAGATCCTTATGACTAATACAGTTTTACTCTAATGTACTCCTTCTCATTAAAGGATGTCACTAGACATTCAAATGAGTTGCATTAGTAAATTGCAAAACGAACAAGTGCCACATTGGCCTCTAAATTCTGCAATTCACAATTAGTCAGGCACTCTGAACTCTTGTTCCTTTTGCAGACTAAAAGTTTCTAAAAGGTCAGCTGGGTATTCAACTATAAACTCTCCTAAAAGAGGCTTCACCCTTCTACTTATTGGTTGGGACATGAAAAAGATGGAAAAATTAAATTACTCATGTTCAGTTACACATAGGGGTAAAATGAATTACTTTTTCTTTTCAGTGGATTTGCCTTCCCTGATACATGGATATGAGCTATTCTGCAAGTTCTGATACATAAGTGTGCTGAGGACCAAAACAATATGTATGTTTTCAAGTAAAGCAGATTGCAAATGCCCTTCCATTCTCCATAGTGTACCTCAGGAGAAACATAAAACCTTATTCTTTTCAATATAGTCCGAGGATCAGAATAGTTTTGCTGGATTTTTTCTGGAGGATCTTCATGTGCTGCAATATTTAAAGTCTGTCCCATTGATAATCTGGTGATGTTGCATTTTTAGTTTGCTGTCCTTTCAGAACTGATTTCTTTTCCCCGTGAGGTGATTGAAGACATACAAATATCCTACACACATTGAAATCAAAGTCAATCAGGTGCAATGTCCCAGCCTAAGCTGTAATTCTTGCCACAGCTGAGGAAGTGCTCCCCTAGGAGGGAACATGCTGGTGAAGGTGATTTCCAAAGCCAGCAAAAAGAGGCAAACCTTTGCGGGTTTCCACCTGCTGGCAAAAGCTCTCTCACAGAGATAGTACATAGCCCCTGCCACCCCACACATGGCTGCTTCAACGGGATGAGAGCTGAGCAGAGAAGCTGCTTGCATAGTTGAAAAAAGTGGTCTGAAAGTCATCCTTGGAAATAAACTGGTTATCCTAGGAACCTGAACAATAGATAGGAAGCAGAGAAGCGAATGCTGTGTATAAATGAAACCATTAGCTTTGGTCCTCTGGGTCATGAAAAAAAATAATGATAATAATAATAATTTAAAAAGCAAACAGACTACAAAGGCATCCACATGTAAATCTCAGGACACTGACTTGATCTCACTGCTTAAGCACCAAAGCAGCTCACTACAGCAACCACCAGGGCTGATTCCCCCAAAATCATTGAGCTACCCTGCCTTTCTATGTAGCACTGGCAGGGTGACATGTCAAAAGGACTATGTTTGGCACTTTTCCAAGTTTGTTTCCCCTCCCCACCTACTCGGGCCTAACTCCCTCTGTCTGATGAGATGCCAGTTCACAAAACCATCGTTAGTATGCAAGACAGAGCAGTTTCCTGCTAATCCTGCTCAGAGACTGTAGCAAACCCCTGCCTGGTTTCACTGGCATTGATGGCTATTTGCTGACAAGGCCTCTTTCACCTTGGGGAGAAACCAGGGTCACAGGAGCTGGTGATAAGAAATTAAACTCCATCAGTCCTGGAGGAAGGGATGAAGAAGTGTGTTGTCAAATAAAAGATAAAGAATACTCTGCACTTATTGAGAAGCATTCACTCTGGGAATGGCAATTTTACATATGCAACATCTGGCGCAGCCACTGGAAGAGGTTGGCATCCCTCCAGGAAGGAGAGAACTGCAGAAAGCCAAAGTGTGGAACTGGGCCAGTGCCAGCATATGAGAACTCATCTCCCAAAATGAAAAACAAGAGTGTTGAGGGAGGTGTCTGTCACACCCTAGAGGGCACTATTGCCAAGTTAAAGAATTAGCTCTCAAGGCACCGAATAAAATAGGTTCTTATTAATGGAACATCATTTCACTACTGGTTTCCTTCTTTTTCACTTCAAAGTCAAAACCAAGCTAGTTGACAGATCTCTAGAGATTTTTATAAAAAAAGAAAAAGTCCAAACAAACAAACAAAAGCCCCCTAAGCACAAAAGAAACTAGTAAAATCATTCCCATCTGTTCCCAAATTAGCCTGACTTATCTAATGGGTTTTTCTCCCTTTTCCTTTAGTATTTTTCTGGGGAATGGAATCACTGAATTAGTTTTTCTGCAATGGTTTTATTTTTCATGCATTTTTCTAGGCATATGTCAATGAACATATTGACAAGACCAACAGAGGGAGAATATGTATGTGGCTGAGGAAATCCTGGTAAGAACTTGGTTGACCTATTTTAAATAACAGCCTCTTATAAGATTTTTAAGTTACAAGAGCCTCTGAAATACACAAGATTAATATCACAATGTAGCACACTCAGATGCACTAACAGTGTGATGGAGCAAATGTCTCAGTATAACACAGGATGCTTTCTCCCCTCCTCCCTTTGAACCATTTGTTTGTGGATGACTCTGGGCCTACCAGGAAATAAAGTCTGGATTTCCACATACAGTGAGTGCAGCAGAAGGTGACAGGGCAACCCATTTTATGTGACAGTGACTTCAAACACATGCTGAAGGAGCCCTCCAGCATGGGCTAGAGTTCACTTTGGCAGGAGATGTCCACTTGTGCTGTGCATTTATCAACATGTCACCTGACCTGCAACTGGAATGAGAAACTACACTCTACTTGCAAGGATGTAATAAAATCCAGTAGACCCTCTACAAAGGAAAAGCCCATTGTGGGAATATTTGGAGGTATTTTTCCTGTTACTGAGCAGCTTCATCATCTAATAGGTTTGGATCCTGGCTGTCATCTCTTGGGCCAACAAAAACGCTCTTCAAAGCCTGTTAATACCACTGCACTACAAGACAGGGCAAGCGAATATTCCCTTCCTTTCAAAACTTGGATGTGTCTATTGATTTCTCTATTCACCAGCACCTCATGGGGCACACTCTGAAACCCTGCTGGTAGGAAAAGAGACAAGGAACATATCCTGCATGAAATTACAAAGCACTAATCAGTATGTCAGCATAAACGAACCAGGATTTCATACCCTTTGCTGTTTGTACTCTGCTGGAAAACAGTTCTCACTTAAAGCTAATTGATCAAATGCACAGTACTTTCTTTTCAAGCAGTAATACAGGTTTTTGCCTCAGTAACTTCCACAAAGCAACACAGACAAACCTTGATTTGGATTAATGAAAGAGCTTTCATATGTATAAACATTACCAGGCAAGTTATTAAGGTGGGAAGAAAAGAAATCATTCCATTCATCCAGTTATTAACTGCAATACTTCCAACAACTAAAAAAATTCCCCCAAATCCCAAAATAGATCCACTGGTTTGGAATTGTCTCTATTCAAGTGCAATATCAGTAAGGTGAAGTTCATCTGTTTTGGAAACATTCTGAAACAAAAATCAAGACAGGTAATTTACCCAGAGTCCTAATCAAAGTGCAAATGTTTTCTGAGGCACCTGTACCTGGGATTTTGGATAAATATCTTAGAGAGACAAAGTTCAAATCTTGATTTCAAAACATCTTATTAGCCAAGAGCTGTTTCTGAATTGAAGAGTTTTCTTTGGGTCAAGTTCTAATCACACTGAAGCCAAGTTTTGATTTTCATTATACTCTTAGCATTCCTCTTTTTCTCTCTCCTACCACCCACTCCACTTACAAGTGACCTGGAGCTCTGTTTTGAAGGGGGTAGGAACTGTCTCACATTGGTTGGTGTTTCCTTTTCAATGGAGTGTCGTCTCTGAGGCGGCTGCCGTCTCTCGGGCTGCGGCGTAGACGATATGGGCAAGAACTTTGGAGGCACTAAGGATTCAAACAGTACAAAAAGGTTAGTTCTTCTAAGAGAGACTGCTGGCTAACATAGGTCAGTACTTAATCCAACCACTGATTTGCTAGAATTCCTACAACTGGTGCTTAAGTTACATATCTATACTCAGGTGTTTCAGGATATCATTCGACTTATTTCACCATCATGCACAGATTACACATCTCATTACAAAACCTTTCCAATGAAACTGAAACACTTCGAAACAAATGAAAAATATACTGTTACACAGCAAAACCTGCAATAACTATGCTTGAAAAAAACAGACAGGTCTTGCCCTCTTCCCAGTAAGTATTTACGAGACAGACTGGTGATTACTTAGTGTCTTTCAAACACTGCCACAGAGGCAGAGATGGAGGAAACATTTAAATCAGTTTTATACATATGAAATTAGTGTTTCTGTAGTAACAAATTATTCTGTGAGATGAGCATAGCTAAGCTATCCCCTCCATTCACTTGTGACTTCCTCTACAGTCCTATATAAACTTCAAGTATCAAACCTTCTGTTTCACAAAGATATCCATCTGGAGTAGAGGCTAATGCCTTCCAATTGTTTATCACATTTGACCCATTCAGCATGTGCTGGGTTCAGCTTTAGAGATTTATTACATTAACAACACTCAGCTTCAGCTTTCCATATAAATTTCCGACAAAGTTCATAGCACAGAAGACAACAGAAGTGTGTAAAAGCACTGGGCTCTCTCATAACTCACTCTTTCTGCTGCTGGTGCCTTCTTGAGAGGGGTCTTCCACTTGTGAGGGGGAGATGCTGCTGCTGCTTCCTGACTGGTGCACTGATTCCTCCTGTGTGGCAAGAGGAAAAGAAACAGAATTCTTCAGGGACTGGTTTTAGTTCTCTTAATGCTTTTTAGCACACAGAAACCACAAGCTGTCAAATATATTTTGGACCATTGAATCACTCAAAGCCCTAGAAGAAGTCCTGAGAAAAACTTTGACTCTGCACAGCACTCGGAAAACAGAATCTTCAGTGCTCAGTTTTTTCAGAAACTGAATGAATGGAACATGAATGGAATTCAGTGTATTTAAATAGTGCGTGAAAGAACAAGATCAGGAGAGAGGTGCATGAATCCACTGTAACCTGTTAATTTTCCTTGCTGTATTTAAAGACTTCTAGGGATTTGCAGCTACAGCAGGTAAGTTAACTCGGCTTTATATCTCACACTAACAAGGAATTAGCACTTAGATTTGTCTGGTCTCCAAAGGAATGAGGGTCACTCATACAAGTGACTCAGGTAAAGAGAAATTAATCTGAATTTGACTGCAATGTTCTCTGATTCCCAATCCTGGTGTGTTCTTATTTTCTTCTGTATTTAAGAGAAGTCTCATTCTCTATATAAGCATGCGTTTTCATAACACCCAAAAGCAACTCCTGCAAGATGAAGGGAATGAAATGGGTTTTGACTGAACACCTCCCAGCTACCTAAAGCTTTATGCCACCCAAATTATTAAATCCTTTGCTTTCACCTAAAACCCATCTTCAGCCACAAGAAACCAGCAAAGACACAGATCATCACAGGAGCCTCACAAACGAAGGACTGAGCATGAAGGCTCTTTACCTCTAATGTGAATGCTTTCAACCAAAGAGACTTAACATCATTTAGGCTGTCAAAATTTACAGATCAAACAAGTGACCTGCTCTAAAATCCAGCAAGTGGCTGAGCTTCTCTCTCACGGATTTCCCTAGCTGAAAACCTCCACTGGCTGAAAGATTGCCTTCTTTGGTAACAGCAAGTCAGAAAGAAAAGCTGGCAGGATCACCTCAATGAGCACCACGCATCACAGGACACAGACCTCTACAAATTCTCATCAGGTGATCTGTACTTCAGGCTTAGCCCAAGGGTAGGTGTTGCCACAACACAGTATTCTGAAAGGGGTCTCAAACCAACTCACATCCCAAAACAGTATAACCACTTTAACATATCAGTTATGACCCCTACAAAACACTTGTGATGGGAAGCTTGTAAGGAAGTTTGAGCAGCACACTGAGCTACAGAAGCTGTTTTACTTGCAGAAACCAGTACAGTTTAGCTACAGAGCTGACTCATAGCTCTGCATATTGCTGCATGGTTGCCTTAAAACACCAATGGAGAACTTGCATGACAATTGGATGCACTGCTCTTTAGAAGGGGTGCAAGAGTGTTCCCAAGTCCAGAGTTAAACGTTTATATTTTGAGAAGGAGAATACCCCTGTACCAAGGGAACTACTCCATTTTTCACTTTGTAGAAGTCAGATCGGTCTGAGTGGAAGGCTAGTTTACCATTGCCAGAGAAGCTAATGAGCTAAGTAAACTGGTATTCTAAAGAATGCTGGAGCTGGTGGCGAAGTATAAAAAATAGTAAGTATAAACCAACACAGGGAAAGTGGAAGCCAGGAGGATGTTAAATTAGACATAAAACCCTACTTAAACAACAGGTATTCCGGGTTTGTAATTTCAAATTTCTTCTTTTGTGCACAAACATGTGCACTGACAATGCTTCTGCTGTCCTACAATTTCTCAAACATAGAGGACTTTTTTTTAGAATTAAATCTTGTGTATGAAGTCTTGATGAACCCCTGCATTAATTCCTCCGTATCTATACAGCAACTGTTGACAATTATTGTAGACTGACATTTTACATTTGAGGTTGGATCAACCCAACACCCATGACTCAACACTTCTCCAGTGTGCCAAACATTCAGAATTTTACAGTTACTGAGAAAATTGCAGCTTTAAAGGCTTTACCTTAAAACATCTGAATATATTACAGACATGATTTTTGGCTAGATAGTTGTAGTTTCATGAGGAAGACACAGTCTTTTAATCTGTATTAAAAGTCACTATTAGAGTGCTACATCTCTTAGCCACACAAAGCAAAATGGCACTTCCTGCTCCACACCCCTTGGAATCTGTGATTTTAGTGGTGATGCAGAAAAAGCAAGGACAGAAAGAAGGAACAATACATAAAATATTCATTCTTGCCAGAAAATGGGCATAGGGCTATATCAGACCTTCCATTTCACCTCTGCCTGGCTACACTGAGTATTGGGACATAGCCTGCATCACAACACAAATGAAAGAACAAAGGGGATGCAGGGGGAAGAAAATGCATCTGCATCACAGCTCATTTGCAGTTCCACAACTCAGCAGTGCAGGTATTTCCAGCCTGTAATTTGGGGCATAACATAGTCATAATTTGACTCCCAGTGAGTAAGTCCAAATAAGTAAAGCCCAATTCAAACTGCAGACAAAGAGGTAGCCGAGTCATTTACAGGCAATCAGAACAAGACACACACTCTTCTGTGTGTTACATACACAGTAAAAGTCAGGAGAGAAATAAAACATTTGGACAGAGTGATCTTCCCTTTCTTCAAATGTTCTACATCCTTCACCAGCTTGAAAAACTTCACCCAAACTCCCTTCATTTTATTTTCACTAATTTAACAGTTCCTGAGCCCCAACCAGTATTCTGCTGAGCATCTTTATCATCTCAGCTGCTTCACCAGCTTCACCAGCTATTTCTATTGACTCAAACTAGTACAGTATCTGTTCTCTGTGACAGCTCGATGTGGTTGATTTATTTTCAATTTATCTTTTACTGTATGTTCCACAGTTTGTTCCATACCACTTTGCTTGCCTACACAGTATTCCCTAATCAATAGTCGCATTCAGACATTTTATTTTTCCCTTCTACAAGACTCATTTCACATTTCCCTCTATATAATTTTCTTTTACTGACTTCTGCTTATTTTTCTGTGTGAAATACCATGATGCTTCAGGATACACAGAGCTACAGGCTGTAAGTTCAAGATCCAACTCTCACTGACAGATCTTAGTATTCCTGCATCCTGCCCAGCTTCATTCATATTAACAAACCACATATAGCCTCCATTGTAATTTTAAAGACTGATGAGTGATTTCAGAATGCAAATTTCTTCTGCTTTCAGAACAGAAGCATCAAATTATGCACCCACACAGGATAACCCAAAGAGGGCCAGCCTTTCACAGATCAAGGAGAAATGCAAAGAGATCAATTTCTCCCCACATAAATTTCTCCTCCCATATTTCTTCCCAGTCTCCTATCTTTCAGCTTAGATGCCTTTGTAACCACCCTGTCAGGAAACCCCTCCTTTCCCATTTACAAGAGAGAAAAAGAGTCAGGGAAGACTGCTTTCCCCAGGCTAGAATTATCCTCTGTGAATAAAGCCTGCCTGCATGAGCTTTCCAGACAGCTTAACTTTCAGAAAGGTCCAAACTCAATTAATAACACTACTGGTCCAGAAAACAAAGCTCATTCTTGAGGATGTAACAGTGGTACTGCTTGAGGATCACATATAATGCAGCTTTGAAGCTGGAAAGCTTTTTAAGGTTTTCTCCTTCTAATGCTTTTTAAAATCTTTAACTCTTCACTTGAGAGAGGATGGATTAAAAAGTATTTCTCCATCTGAGTGGTATTTGCTTGTCCCTGTTTGTGAAACATTTTTGGGGTGTTAGCTCCCAATCTTATATAGCAAACTAATGCACTGACATTTGCACCAAACTGCAACCCCCCTGGCACAGCTGCTGCTCTTTATTTAGCAGCTGTTATGGTGAGGCTGGCCCCACATCTGAGCCCTTTAGTGACAGCTACAGCACGGGCGCCAGAAGGGTGCAGTGTACTTTCCTAAATTCCCAAAAGCATAATTGCTGCAAACACACTGTGGACAGATACTGGGCATTTAGGAAAGTAAGTAAATACTGCTTTAAGGCCAAAATTACCATTTAACCTTTGAAAAGAATATTTTCCTTTTTGAGGTCTGATCTAGTATTTTTGAAGTTCTTTGGGCTGACAAAGCAGCCATGGAAAATTTGCAAAGTCCCTTCTCATCCGATCAGTTCAGCAAACTAAGACTCAGTTCTGACAAATCAAGAAGCAAGTCCTGATTTTTTACCTCTGAATCCGAGCTGTCAAGTTCAGCCAACGTGGGAGCTTTGAGGAGTCTCTTGCGTTGCACTGTCACTTGTGTGGCCCCGTTCTGCTTTCCTTGTGGTGCTGGGCCACCGTTCACCACAGAGGCATCCACTAATTTTCTTCCAGCCTCTGGCGTTGGCACTTCTACCAAAAGAAACAGAACAGTTGGTGTTTGCACCTAATTATATGCACTTTCCCTTCTCAAATCTTACTGTGAACGCAATGCACACAGAAGGAATAAAATACTGTGATAGTTATATCTGTGCAACTGTTTTACTTCTAGTGATTCGCTGCTTGGAGAATTACAGGCAATGGCTTGCAGTACAGAAGCAGAATGAAAGAATGAAAGCAGTGGAAAAAGCAGAATTGCATAATGCTAAAACCCAACCTCAGACCAACACCAAAAGTTGTGTGTGTTAAACCTGAAAATATTCCTCATTCAATGTATAGTCTGTAATTAACTATACAACAAGGGCCAGAAGAATGCACAACCATATCTGGGCAAGTGGGTTTCCAGTGAATCTGAAGACAATGCCACACAGAAATGAGGAGGTTTAGCATGGAGTAAACCCAGTTTTTCCTGTGAGGACAGAATTGCACTTTATTCTGCAGTATACAGAGAAGGAATGAAAATTAGGTAAATAATGAGCCTTCATCAAACACATGCACAACTCTTAGGCTTGCATGGCCATTTGTATTAAAAACATGTGTGTGAGGTCAGACATTCATGGAACAGCAGAAACATGAGGCTCCAGCTCTATTTTCATCTACATGACTTTTACAAGGATGTAACTCCACTGAGTAAATTACTCAGGATTTCTGCCAGTGTGCAATGAAGATGCATCTTGGATAATGTAAGCTGTGGGTCTGCTGTGCTTAGCCTAGCTTAGCTTTAGACATTAAGATAATGACCTAGCCTTTGGTATTTCAGGAGAGCTTAGAGTTTGGTCTGATAAATCAGTTTTATCCCTGTAAAAGTACAAAGTACAGTATTGCAATCTGAAGAAAATTATGTTGGAAGGACAAGGAAGAGAAGCTTTTAATCTCCCATTTGCATGTATGTCTAAGCATCTGGTCTTTCTGCAAATGTGTTTTTCTACTCACGTAATTATAGGACTCCTTCCCCAGCCTTGTAATAACAAAGTACCTCCAGGTATTTTAAGGCTAGGGTAATGATGAATTATTATTCCCATTTTTATACATCGTGAAAAGAGGCACAGAAGGTCAAGTGACTTGTACCTTAGGGTACTGGGAGGAGTATGACAGAGAAATGATATCACCCAGATATTCACAGTGCCAACAATGTAAGTACTCACACATCATTTGCAGTTACTTACATAGTTGCCCCGGTAAAAACAGACACTGTCACTCCTGCTACACCACCATTTGCATGGATAAAGCATCCTTGCACCAGGTAAATCAAAACTACAGACTACACAAAGCACAGCTACAGTAGTAGGTCTGTTTCACAGCATTCTTGCCACAGCAGCTATTGAAATAAACTAAGAAGAGGAGTAAGTGAAATCAATACATATTTTGAAGAATTATCCAGATTATTAAATGCTGGAAACTGATCTAAAAAGGAGAAGGGGTGCATTATAGCTCCTCTATAAATCATACCTTCAACTAGGAGTATAAGAAAAGGCAATTATTTGGGCTATTAAAGTCATGGTGACATTCCAGGCCCATGAATCTGTGTACTACGGTGTTATTACTGCCTTCAGGTCCTCCCTACAAAGAGCTGCAATCAAAGACTTAGACTCTGTAACCCTTAGTTCCTATCTTCAAAGGCTTTGCTAATGGGTGTCCTGACTACCACAATGGCTTATAGGTCATGGGGTTTTTTTTCTCCTAGATTTCTGTGAGTACAGCATGGGCGTCCCCCACATCAAATGCATTCCTGCTCTAACAGTAGCTCAACGCAATCCCAGAAAGGGACAGCAGGAAAACAAAACCCAAACTGCCTCCCCTCCCTGCTGCCAATGCCATTTCTTGAGATCTCTTAATTAGCTGGCATGTAGTTGATGGAAGAAGTTCTGGGAGTCCCAAATGAGCAAGAGAAAAACCTTTGATTTGTCTTTGGATGGCAGATGGTGGTTCCTGAGCAGGCTGTCCAAGGAAGCAGCCCCAGCACCACCCACACAACAGCCAAAGGTGCTGTTCCTTCTCCCCTAAACCTCCCGGGTGGGGACTCCCCTGTCTGATGGCAGGGAGGGTGAAGAATGAATGAACTGTGAGCACTGCTGGACTCACTGGGAGAATAACCCATGGAAAGACCAACAGCACTGCTCTCCTGCCAAAAAGTAAAACACACAACAGGTCTGGGGAAAGGAAAGAGGGGAACAGCCACCAGACATCCCCTATGGCAGGTATGGGATGTGCTTTCACACCATAAATTGTTTTCTGGTGGTGTTTGTTTGTTTGCTTGTTTTGTTGGTTGTTTTTTTTTTTTCCCTAGGAATTCACACCAAATTCCTTTAGGCCTCAGAAACAGAAATTTCTGGTCCATTTTGAAGGTTATTTATGTAGCCAATCACTATCTATGAAGCCTAAACCAGCTGTTATTTAAAGCCAGGCATATATGTCTTGTTCATATGTATTACTGAGTTGCTCATACATTGGCTCAAATCTTCTTGAAATACTAGAGAAGTTTTAGGTGAATCAAGAAGACAATCCAACATAGATTTGTTTTCAAGGTTTCTTCAGTAGGAAATATTATTTATCACCATTCTTTCCTCTAAACAGAGAAAAAAACAACCAAACAAAAAACAAACAAAAAAACCCCAGGGAGTTTTTACAACTTGCAAGCACTAAAGAATGATAATAAAAAAAGTAAAACTAGAAAGCCATCCAATCTATAAAATCTATTTGGTCAATCAAGCTCAGTTTATCATTCTTGCACCTACAGTAGTGGATACATGTGAATAAATGGATTATCATAATTTAAAGAAAAGGTCATGACATCTGAGTTTCAAAAAACAGATTTCAAGAAAAATACCTTGTTCCAAAATTAAAACCAGAATTTGTTAGCAGACATAGACCAAAAAATGATTACTTTAAGCTATTTTAGTGATCTGTTCAGGCAACAGAAACATTAGCAGGTGACAAATAATTGTACATCCTCGTAAACAAGATAAAAGTATTTAGGATAAACAAGTCAGAAACAACAAATAGACTAAATCTTATAAATATGAACATGACAGAAGAAATCAATGGACAAATCTTTGAAACAAAACCTTAATTTGTTTTTTAAAAATGGACAGTAATTTACAATCTCAAGGCTCATAGAACATTTAAACGTTTTGAAGATGATTCCAACGATATTAAAAAAGGCTTGTGTGAGTAGTAGCCTGGGGTTAAGAATTTATTAGAGAGTCAGACACGCTGAGGGAGTGTCATTTCTCTGTGTTTTCAGGCATCAACTACAACAAACAGTACCTGCAAATTGGATGAATGCATTTGGTTTCTTTTGAGCTTTTCTCTAAGCTGCCATTACAATAGGCAAATGAAAGAAGGCAAGGTCTTGATTTCACTACTTGATCGTTGCATTGGGCTTCCCTGACCAGCCCTATGAAGGGGGAGACAAAAACCCCACCGTAGGATAATATGAAATGTGCCTTTATTTACATGTAAGATTATGTCTCTTGTGAAACAAGGAATTAAGCAGATCACAAATTACATGCAAACCTCAGCAGTCATGTAACCATGTCTGCTTCCTAACCAGCTCTCCTCGGCAAAAACTGACAATAGAAACCTGAATTTTGTTCTATACAGGAAATTTACTCCTCAGGATTACAATTTTTTTACACTGAGTTTAAAAGAAGGCTAAGATGCATTTGCAGAATTAATATAAGTTTGTTTTTGCTGGCTATTATGTTAATAATATATTGGGAAGTATTACGTCATGAGTAAAGGTAACAGAGATGTGTTCCTTTCAGTGGACTTCAGATTTTGAATTCAAACCAGAGACCTAATAAATCAGTCTTCTGCTGAGTTTGCATCACATGTATCACTGTGTTATGTAAACTAAAGACCTGGTGGAGTTCCTTCCTCCCACTAGTCTGAGGCAGAGATAATCTAAAAGTAATAATCCCCATGAAATTAGGTGTTAAATGCTTCAGTTTCCTTTTTCTTCTCTTCCTGCAAACCTCCCACCTCTCCTCTTTTCCCAAAATGTACAAACTGTTTCTGAAATAACTTCAAAGCAGCAATGTGCACAGCTTTGAGGTAAGAATTTGAGTGTTAAGAGTGGGAATGACTGGCTGGTATTTTGAGCTGCATTCAGCACTGCACTGAAATGAAGCTGCTTTTAAGCTATTTTTTTTTTATTAGAGGAAGTGGGCAATGACTGCCCTGGTTATCTGACTGCCCACTGTTATCTGAGTACCTCTCAGGTAACTCATTACAGGTGGCTACCACTGCTCCTTGTATTGTATCAGCAGAAAGAAGCAGTGTAAAAGGAGACCCCAGGAGTCCCTCCTCTCCTCTTCAGAACAGCAGGCAGATATGTGGAGCTGGGCACTCTGACATACCAACTACACCGGCCAGCTGCCAGCAAAAGTCTTCTCAGGATTTTGCATCATCCCCATCACAGGCAGCATGAATAATATAAACCTGCACCCGTCCTTTAGCACTTAGCAGGAAACACTTCTCTTTTTCAGCTGGTTTGTGGGGTTTTTGTGACAGCAATTCCATCAAGCAGAGAGCAATGAAAGCAGTGAAAAAGCAAGTGTGTGCAAACAGTAATGAAAGCACAGTACAGCCTCTCTACCTCTAAAATAATGGAAAAAGTAAAAGCACGCAAAGCAACAGCATCCAAAATTACTGCTTATCTGCTACTATCAATATCCCAACCCATCTAATTTGCTTGTACTGCTCATCTGGTGTCTCACATCTACCTAACTGGAATGTTTTAATCATCCTGAATTTACTTCTAAGGACAGTTTATCAGATCACTCAGTCACGCCATATGATGCTATTTGCTGAGAACCACATGACTTGTAAAAAACAAAACGAATCCCATTTGGGAGATGGATAAAGAAACCAGGAAGAGTTCTTCGGTGGTCAGTCAAAAAGAGCAAATCCAAGTACAGATTGCTAAAGCTACTTCTTCTTTCAAAATAAAAATACTGTGGTTATAAATGAATGGATTACAGAATATGGTTTGGATTTAAACAAATGAGGATGTCTCAGAATTCTTAAAAACAAAAGGCAAAAGAAGAAGCAGACACACATGTAGAAGGACAGATACGAACATTTCCCATCAGCTGGTCACTGGCATATTCAGTTTTATCTTTAAAACTGACAGAACTTTCAACATACCTGAAAGCAGCAATGCTTTTTGAAAACTTAAGTTTGCTGTTTACACTGCTATCTGAGGCCCTGGGGACCCTGCAGCTTTGAGTGGAGTAAAACATGATGCCATGTACATATGTAATTTGAATCCCAGCAGACAGCTGTAGTAGCTGTGCCATACACCATGAGTGTAAGGTTTCACAAAAAGGCTTGAGCTGCATTAACAGCTTGTCACTGCCTCTGACGGGAGAGCCTGTTCCTTCCTCCCTTCCATCCATGCTCATCAGCTGCCCTCTGATCATCTGATCAGATAGTAAACAGGTTTAAATCACTCAAAGAGCAGAAAAACAACCTGGTAAAAAATATTAAAAGTATTTGTCCCTGGGTTACACGAGTTTACCAAGGTCCTCTTGTGAATAAATGAGCAGGACTGGCACAGAGAAGGGGGGAAATCACATGCTTAGAGGGGAGCCTGGGGAGGAGAGGGAACAGCAGGAGTCCCTCCTCCCTTCCCCACAGTGGCAAGCTGTTTCCTTGGCTCAGCCAGAACAGGGAGCCACGTTCACAGGTATGTCACTTGTGAATTGTGTTCCCGTATTACCTAACTTCTGTACTTTTCAGGTTACGGTAATAAAAAACTTCTCTGTGGTCTTTCTAGTTCACACTATGCCAGCATTTCGGTCTGATGATGCCTTTCTGTGTGGAAAATAACCAGAAGAGGCTAAAGGATGCATGGGAAAACTGAGAATGTGAACTCTGCAAAAGTCCCTGATGAGATGTTTCTACATGTAACTCAAAGGAAGGAGGGGAGGTGGTACAAAGAGCATGGATTTATTTGGAGGATTTTTTGGAGTCCCCTAGGGGAAATTAGGTAAGAGCTACCTATCTCCTCCGCCAACAAGCCTTTGAGGTTGATGTTGAATATTTCCAAAATCAATGATGGAATTTTTGGGCCTGAGCATCCTGCAAAGTTAGTGTCTAATGAGAAAAGAGTGAATTTATTTTCTGGCTACTGGGCTGTCTGATATTGCTGTTTCTGAAGGGGACCAGCTTCATACAGTTGCTGCATGGCCTAACTAATGGATCACAAGAGGAAACCTGAAATTTGATATTAGATAGTTGATGGCTCACCTGTTAAATCCTCTGCACCAGCTTTTACCAGCAAACCTTATTTTGCTAACCAGTAAAGAAAGAAGGTTTAGCCTTTTTGTAAGTAAATGTCTTTGATTTCACAGCTCACAAAGCTTTCACTGAAAATACACTGTAGAACTGACAGTTTCTTTCTAGATTAATTTACATAGGTATGTTTCATTAAATCTAGAAAGGTAGATGAGTTCAAAGCTAGTTTCAGAATCATGGTGAGAAATGAAGTACTGCAAAAGGTGGTCAAAAAGTGAGTGCAAAGACATAAAGGTCAGATTTATAAATGAATAAATCTGACTTGAAAGTGACACTGTGTTCAGCAATCGTTTTAAGAGTCCAGAATAGCTCTGGACCACTTTATTTTGGTTATTTATTTAAGCACAATTCCAGCACTCTATTTCAGGTGAAATGCAGATGTTTCCTATACCTAGGCAACCTTTTGTGGCAAGGGAAATGTAAGTATTGAAAACTTATTTATCAGAAGTTTTTATTTTCACTGACCATATCTTAGAAGAATCCCTTCAAGTTTCTTTCTTAAATGGGAATTCAACAAACAGATGGAACAAATTTCACAATAAGCACAATAAGCACGTCAGGTGGTGTAGCACATTTTACCTGACAAGTCAAAACTGTAAGACATGCTAAGAGGCCGCATTGCTGTAAAAAAAGAAACAAAAACAACAAAAAAAGAAAACAGTTCAGCTATTAGAAAAGCAGAGGGAAAACGAAAACAAAAGATTAAGTCCACTTGAGACATTTTGGACTCTCTTGCTTAAATCCAAAATGTGTCAGACATACTACTGCTTTAGTGAAGTAAAGCTCAAAGTCTGAAAACTACAGTAGCATAAATGGGACTTGCAAACAGAGCAATTATTTTACTAGTAAATTAAGATCTTTGGAATTCAATAAATTGAAGATCGAAACAAGAGACAAATACTTAAAAAATTTAATATTTTAAAATAAAATCACCATGAAAGAGAAACAGGTAAAAGGGAAAGAGAGGGGGAGAGGAGAGAAAGAGCTGAAAAAAAATTGAAAGCACAAAGCCACATTTCACACAAGTTTCAGTGACCTGAAATAAAGATACTTCTAATTTTTTTAAGCATAATCTCCAATGATTATAATTAAACTAATAAAGAGAGACACCCAAGCTAAGCTTGAGCAGTAGTTTCCTTGAAGAGGATGGAAAAAAAGGCCAAACAAAATCTGATTTGTGCTGATTTCTGTTCTTTTTAAAAACCCTAGGTGCACTTAGCCTTTAAAATGTACCCGTAATATTATTCTCTTCTTCCTGAGCCTCTGATGATTTTATTGTTAGATAAGAAAGTAGTCAGATGTTCTATATTTCTGGGAAGACCTATCTATATTTCCAATTAAGCAGTGTATTCAGGGAGCAGACCCTCAAAATATTCCTCAACTGAAACCCAATTTTCAGTGCACTAATCCAGATAAGCAGGCCAAGCCCAGTGACAAGAATGTGCAAAAATGCATCAAAACTGAAATCAGCTTACGTGTCTTACTTGACAGGTGATAAACCTGCAAGCTGGTAGGAAGGGCCTGTCAGACACACATACCACTGCCCTAAAAGATGTTTATAAAAAGGTTGTACTGGGACAAGTTTTGCTCATGAGAACAAATCAAAGTAGTGCATGCAGTAGGTGGCTGACTCAGAACTAAATCTGGGAGTCAGGGAATTTTTTCTGTGTTCATTAACTAGACATCATCCATAGATAACAGCCACAGAAACAGTATCTAAATTTCTGTCCAAACTTAGCATAAAGGCAAATACTTCTTAAAGCATGAGTGTTTATCACCTGATGCTGAGTCCTAACAGAACATTGATAAAAC
Source organism: Lichenostomus cassidix (assembly GCF_008360975.1). Taxonomy (NCBI): domain Eukaryota; kingdom Metazoa; phylum Chordata; class Aves; order Passeriformes; family Meliphagidae; genus Lichenostomus; species Lichenostomus cassidix. The sequence goes on along the minus strand of NC_139482.1, from coordinate 99,153,551 downwards.
CTGCACCTTAAACAAAGTTTTCTCCAAGCTCCATTAGCTCCACTTGCTTGAGTCACAAATCCATGTTTTTAATTAAAAGGACATGTGCCTCAAGGCTGTGTTTGTCTCGATGGCTCATGCTGATGATTTTATGAGGTCATTTGAAAGCTCACTTCAACTCCTCTACTCAAACCTCTCCCTCTGTGAGCCCATTTTTAAAGAAGTTTTAGATTGAGACTGGGCAGGGTAGAGAAGATCTTACCAGTACCATGTGCTGTGCAGAGCAGAGGGACAAAGCCTGTGGCTGCTGGGGAACACATGCCATAGGTACACTCGGATCACAGAGGGGGAACTGCAGGAGCACAGCCCCCTCACCCCAGCAGTCAAGTGTAGTTGTGCTCTTGACTGTATAAGCTGAGCAAAAAGGAGTAACTCTGGGACATGTGAAACATACCTTATGCTCCTGAATATTCCACTGGAATGTGCTATTTTTTTTCTCCTTTTTAATAGCAACAAATATTTCTGTCCAGATGGTGCAAGTGTCCCACATGGTGTTTCTACTTAGATTTATAATCCTTAAGCCTCATTACCTTACATGTTGTTACACTAAATTACATTCAGTGATCATTTAAACTGGATGGCAGATGTATTTGTGCCATGCTGAATGCCACTAACATTACTCTATTCCCAATTCTTCACAAGCACATTCTTTTCTAAAAGGAACTCTGGGCATAACAATCATTCCCATTGTGAGAAAGAACAAAACCTCATATATCAACATAAAGAAAATTATCTTAAAGGCCTTTGGTCGTTTTAGTTCCTCAGGCCAGCAGCTAAGATAGACTTGGAAAAGAGCTTGTATGCATCCCCTTTTACACCTCCATTAGTGTGGCATTTAATCCAATCAATTCCCTGGACTGAAGAGGAATTACCCCAGTTCCAAAACACAAAAATGTAATGCTTTAACAAAAAGTCAAGAATTAGTGGACAACAGGTACCCCTCATTGGAGGTGATGCCTTGAAATCAGTCCAGAAGTCCTAAGCAGTATTATTTCAAAATGAAACCAATTTCAAAATTGGTTTTAGAAACTGTTTACTAACTGGCTTTGATGCCATTTAAATTAGTTAGAAATTGTAAAGATTCATTAGATCAAATTTGCTGCCCCTGAGACAACATGATAGTTCCCAGATGGAGCACATTTAAAACACTGAAACTGAATGTTTGAAAGGAAAGTAAGGAGTTGTTCCACATTTTTGCAAGCTTCTCACATTTGGAAAAAAGTCTAGGCCTGTGAGAAATGTTAAGTGATCCAGCAAATGTAAACTGAATCCAAACCAGAAACTGGAAAGCCCAAAAAACCTATATTCAAAGCCTCGTGCTTTTACAAACGCACCCAAGCATTCCCTAAACTCCATCAAGCACTTCAAAAACAATGCAACAAAGAAAGACTGATGAAATTGTTTTTTTCCAGAGACAATGGGTTGTCACAATCCACTTGAATCTGGACCAGTGCCTTTGAGCACATGTGGCAAGTAACAATATCTTTCCAAAAGCAGTGACAGAGAGCACATACGTGGATTTTTTCACGCTTTTCAGCCATAAGGCTCCACATTTGGTCTTTAAAAATTCTGCTACTTCAGTTTTTCTGATACAGAAGTATCAGAAAAACTGATACTTCTCATAAAGCAATCTAAGTCACTATGTAGGACTGTATTTGTCATGCTTTTGTCATCAGTACCACTGAACTAATGCAAGCTGGTGACTGCTGCATAGCATAGTGTTTATATAATTTCATAGTGGTTTGCTGAATATACACTGCAGAAATGAAATGCTTTGCAGTGCAAGTCTGAATTGTTTTCCCATAAAAAGACTTAAAACCACATTTTCCATAACTTGGAAAAGGAAGCAAAGATTTAGATTCAAAATAAATGCAACAAATTCAGTAAACAAAATACAATGCAATTTTAAATTAAAATGAAGAAGTTCATGATGCTAACAACAGGAAACAAAGAGACTAAATTAATTTAATTAATGTAAAGAATACTTGCAGATAGGCAAGGTATACTGCACTAGAGACATGAAATACCTGTTCCATTCTGAGCAAATCTAACATTGACTGTCATGTGCAGCAAGCAATACATTTCATTTATCTAACACTTACATGAAAAACTTGTATCAAGCCAGACCATTCAGTTTCATATTTTAAAAGATAACTAATCACAAAGATTGCACAGCACTAGAAAAGCCTGTAGGTTCTTTCTTTTCCTGAAGGAATAATTTTATCTTCCGTGACATCTGCACAGATGTGGCTAAAATTGCTGCTTCTTATGTGGGAAGTGTTCTGTGGATGCTGCAGGTAAAAAGTGGCCATGTGCTTACCCAGCCTGCTACGCCTTATCTCATCAGGGGAGACTGGACGTAACTTCCTCTCTGCCTTGATCTCCTCCAGGATCCTTTCATGGAGGCTGCGGGGCCGTGGTGGGGTTGGTTTCAGTTTCCTTGCCGAGGCCTTGGGATACAGACACAATCATATTTACATTAAAAAGTGCTTCCTTGAAAGTAGATTTCACACTTTTGTGGGAAAAAAAAATGTGGAACGCCGTGATATGATTTTACATGCACTCAATTTCAAACCTCAGCATAAATTGAAAGAGGGTTTTATGCATCATGGTTTCCCAGAGATAAAGGGCTGCTGGTAATAACAGCTGTTAATTGGTCTGTGCAACATATTACACACTGTTCTTTTAAGAGATCCTGTACTATATACAGAAGACAATATTTTTGAAAGCCCAGGCAGAAAACAAATATATTTATATATTTGCTGGAACCAAACATATGTTAAAAACCCACTATTCTGTCAGGAATGAAGCCCACTGGATTACATACAGGATTTAATGGAGGTCGGGATCGGATGAAATCCAGGATTATTTCATGGGCACTCTTTTTTAATCGAGGTGGGATGTCACCGTTGACCTGGAAAGGAGAAAGTGAAATATATGTTGCTGTGTTTCACATTTGTATTCATGCACATGAGATCAACTGAAAACTCACAACAACCCTGTCAGAGCTTGCAGTGTTCTGACACCTGTGCCAGACCTAAAACCTCACAAGTCCTGAGCAGAGCAACAATCCATATGCAGAGCACAGCCAAGCAAAAAACGTACGTAGTGGCTTTTCAGCTCCGCTGATAGCCGCAAAATAACTCCAACTGCAGCAGCTTTAAGCCAAAATATTTAGGATTTTGAAGTGATATCAAACAGCAAGGCTGCAATTGTGTCTATGTGAGAAGTACCTTTTCTCACTGCAAATCACATATTTCTGTAGAAGAGGGGCTGGGTGAGGGTTGTTTGCTCTTTTGTTTGGTTTTCTCCAGAGACACAGACATTTCTTTCTCTGATACCTCATTTAGACATAAGACCATATATAAGACATCAGAGGGAAGAGTCATCAATTCACTACAGGATTTAAAGAAGGCAATGGAAGTTTACCTGTCATATGAAGAATGTACAAATTGTACATTGGGATTAAGTGTATGGATTTGCTTAAAAAAAATACCTATCGGGTTCAGTCTTCATAGAGCACAGTGCCCAAGAACTCTGACAGGGATGAGAGATCACCCCATGCCATATATCCTTCTGGCACCTCCTGTTACTACCCAGTAGCTGGCTATCCGCCCTGTCCTCCAATTTCACAGAAATTCTCATGACTCTGTATTGCTTAGACCAAGTGTCCCAAATTTCAGCACTTCTTTTTTCTTTTTAAAAGGTGAGTTGCCTCTTTTTTTTGTGGGACTCTATTAATACAAACTCTGTAGCCAGAAAACATATGTAAAGACACGTGTCTGGTTGGCTAAATCACATGGCCTTTTGCTAACCAGAAGGATTGCTGCCATCACAAAAAGGGGTTTAAATATCCACAAGGTCACCTGAATATGGTCCCTATTTGAACTTCACCAATGCCATGCAGTTTCCATACAAGGTCTGCTCACCTCAGACATGCCCTGTTTCCAGGCTGACAGCCTCTCAGAGAAGATTCATCTCTTTCCCTCTAAGAAATCAGATGCAGAGTCCCTCCTGGGGAGCATTTCACTGCTTTCCTGAGGACTCTTCCTAGACATATCCTATGCCAGACATAGTCTAAACTCTATTTGTTCCACCCTCCTCAGTTTCCTAAGAGTGAATTTCATGTTGCTTGGCGAAGAATACCAAGCTGCTAAACTCTGCAACATACATCATCTTCTTAAAAATAGTGCAGAAAAATTAAAATGGAAAAGGTTTGTACTAAGCCATGACTTGACATTTCCTGATGAGGAGATAACTATTTTAAGGGGTGTGATTGATTTCTTCTTTCTTGTTCAAAGACTGAGCAATTTTTTGAGGCCAGCATGCCCTGGAAGATTGTTAATAAAATGAAAAGTCTCTCCTCCCTGAGCTACTGCTCATCAGATGTCAAAGTTGATAGCTGAAGTTGAGAATTATTACCATCAGAACAGCCGTTTTGTAAACTGATAATCTCTGTCTGAGCCTTGGGGAACAACCCTCTGCATGACAATAGTCAATAAATAATACATGGCTTTGAGCCTTTCACCTTAGGGCACTCTAGGCCCTGACTTAATGCCACCAGGGTACAATTAGTATCAGTATTACCATCTGATTGGAAAAGGAGAAATGTAGGATTTGCTTAAGTGATTTTCCACAGGATACATGGGGAGCTGGTGGCAAGGCAAGTGGATGTTTCACAGCCAACAAGCCAAGAGCAGGAGCACTAGTAGCAGAATCCACCTTCTCATACTTGGTGCCCAAACAAGATACTGACATGGAAGATACTGAAAGGAAACTTTTATCCTCCCTGTTCACACCAGATCTATTTATTTACTCAAACTAACTCCCTCTGTAGTGAGCAACTTCAAACGCATCCTTTACTTTTACTTAATTAAAATTCATGGCTCTTGATTAAAGTCTAAATCAGAGACATTGCACAGATGCAGCCATGACACATAGACAGGAAAAAAACCACCAAGGAACAAATTTACCTTTTTTTTCTCTCCACATACCAGGCTGGCCCAAACTACAAACCAGTATTTGAATAAATACCTCAAAACACTATAAAACTATCCTAAGTCTTCATGTATGTAAAACAGCTTTTGTACAACAGTATGCATTAAAACTGGTGGTGTGAAGAAAGCTTAACCAATGATTATAAAAATCAAACATAAATGTAGAGATCTAAACAGCTAAAGCACAGAAAAATTAGCATGAAATCATCTACTCAACAACCTGTTACCATCACATTTTAATATACAAATATGGATTTGCAATTTTTAAAAAAATGGTACTTAGTTACCTTTGGCTGAAGCCCAAAGCTTTAAAAATGATGATCCCAAAGAAGAAATACATTGCTGATAACTTCCATAAAAAATAACATCACTTATCAATGACATTCAATTATTGCAGTCATTTGTTTCCCTATAAAAGGTGTCATCAATAAGTAGGAGAGTGCTATCTTTAAATTAAAGTCAATAGGACACTGACATTGTTTTTTACTATCTAGAAATTTTAATTTAAAAGGAAATTGCATGGACACTGAAATAGACACAGGGGACACACTACATCATTTCCAGAACAGCTCACAATAAAGTTCTGTGGTGAATTAAAGTATTTTAAGTAGATATCTATTTACCACCTTGCATTATGCAGACAGTATAACGTTTAAAATGAAAAGCACAGTTCCCCTGCTGAAAGCAACTCACCAACACCAAGTCAGGACTGTGTGTAAGAGAACAAGAGATTCTACAATGCCCAGTTGGACAAACTGGTCAAAGTCCTTTGCTCACATTCTCTATGTCCTGCTTCAAGCATGTGAAATCTTGCTTATGAAAATACTGTCCATGCACAGCTGTTACTGCAATTAACCTAAGTACTGTAAGATGCTAAATACTGCAAAGAAATAAATTTTAAAAAGCCAAAACCAAAAAAACCAACCAAAAAACCCCATGGCCCCGGATTCTCAGGTTAGACATTCAAATTACTCAGTATTTTTGATAATAATGGCTTCAAATATGTTCAAATATATGTTCAAATTCCCCTTCTGCAACACAGCCAAGATAATACCACTGCATGACAGGTACTTGAATATGAAGACAAGAGTGCTGCTACCTATGATAAAATGTAACTGTTATGTAACATACTGCTGAGTTTGGATAGGGCACAAAAGGTACCTGCAGGCATGTATTGAGTAAGAGATATCAGCTACTGTTCAGTAAGCACTCCTCATAAAATAGAGTGAACAGTGACTATCTTGGAGGGGGGAGATGGGCAGAAAAGAGATGGGGAAAGCTAATTTGTGAAGCATTGTGAAATTAAAAACTGTAGCTCAACACATATGAATGATAAAGAAAAATTAAGCCTGCAAGAGTAATTTAATTCCTAAATTTCTCCATTTCCAGGTGTTGACCCTACCAATGTTCACAGCTTCTAGCTTTTGTGGGAATAAGTGCTCCATAGGCAAAGAAAGCTATTAAATATCTCTAAGGTAGATACTTAAAGATTATGAAATTCTAGAATGGAAGCTATCTTGCTCCCACAACAATTGCAGAAATGAGGACTCTTGCCTCAGGATAGAGCGATGACAAATCTGAAATTATTTTCAGATGTACTGAAATAGAAATGCCAACGTCACTGAAACAAATGAAACCAGTTATTTACCAAAAGCCCAGAATTTGACATTTTACATCTTTGAAACATTTTGAATATTTGCACTTAACAATGGGTGAGAACAAGCAGCTCCAGTTACTGCTGTCTGTTAGCACAACAGTCTGAAACACCAAAATATGGCCTAACAGGAACATCTGTTCCTTCCTTTATTTCTGCTCAGAGTACTGAGCAGTCAGGGACAGATCAAGCTACTCTTTTAAACACAACATCACATTAATAAAAAGAGCAGTAAACACTTCACGTTGCAATTCATTTACTTAAAAAATTACTACTTAAAAAATTTATTTAACCTCTTGTTATCATTAGTAGGATACATGTTCTCACAAGCTACCAAGTCTAAAACTACTACCCATAAATTTGAAGCAAAAATTACTTTTCTGATAAATTTTGCTGAACATCCATTTTGAATGATACCAAGAAACAAAATCCATCTTTTCTAGACTGCCTTAAAATCCAGATTTAGGATTCATGTCCTTTTCTCCTCTACTCAAGATCCACGAGGGTTTCCACTGATGGGAATCCACATAATCAGTTTCAACCCATGATAGTTAGCTAGAAGATGCTCTATCTATGCCATATAACTAAACTTGTAATTCTGTGTGAATCCTTCAGGCTCCACACATTCCATGTCAAGCTGCACTCTTATTATTGAACATGCTTTGCACAATCTTCAAGCAGACTCTGCAGCAGGATCCAAGTTACTGAATTTAAAGTTTCCAATAAGAAAGAAGTGATTTTTTCTAACAAAATGGCATCATCAGTGGTCAGACTAAGCTAGAAATTGCATCACAGATAGCCCTACAGGTACAATACCTGCAGCTGATTGTAATCCCAATTCATGTTTCTGCCCAGAGTTCACTTTGGAGAATCTATCAAGACAAGATAGCAGGCCAAAAATAGATGCTTGCAGGGATTTTGTACAGAGCCAGAGTCTGGATGAGCAGAGCAGCAGCTGTGCCCCCAAGATGTACCACATAATGAAGGAAATCTCTTCTGAAGAGGCAGGAGCTTGCTTAGCAGAAGATGAATTAAAAGCTAGTCTGACAAAAGCAAAATTAGATGACCCAGGGGTTCCCATTCAAACAAAACTACTGTCCTGATTGCATACAGTAATTAAGGTCCTGAGGGGACTGTTCCTCTTTTGCAGTGGGTAGAAGGAACATTTAGCACAGTTCTCTGAATTGTTAGGGGAAATAGAGATAACATCATTACCTGGGTATGTATTTTACCCTATTGATTTAACATTTAGGCAACATCTGCTGCAGAAAATAAATACAATCGGATAGTCTAAATCCAGATCTTGATTAGAAAAGTACTTTCAGCTCAAACATAAAAAGCATTTATACTACACATTTTCTGTCTTTCTCATCTGTCTCCCCTGTCCCCCACCCTCCCCTCTGATTTTTTTTCTGGTGGAAATACAGCTTTCTCAATAACAAAAATTGTATGAGAATTTGTCAGGAAAGCAAATGCATCTGAACACTGAATATTCTAAAACAATGCTTCCATTGTATCTAATGACAGGTGAAGGTAAGTAAGTGTAAAGTATAAATATTGATATTGACCAAATGCATGCCTCTGACAAAGGGATTTAAAATGTCCTACTAGGGATAAGACACCCTTCAGATCAGTTGCTAGATGATCAGGAAGAACATCTTAATGTTGGAAAAAAATGTAACTCTGAAGGACAAAAAGAATAGGGAGACACCAGTAAATATCAGATGGGTTCTGATAAAAAGAGTGCCTCAAGTCAATTTTACGATCAACTTTATGAGGATGTAGAAGGAGGAGACCCATGAACACTCTCCAGCTTGCTCTGGCATATTGTTTTGACTTGAAAGCAACAATAGAATATGCTGAAAATAACTGAGCTCAACTTCTACAAATGGAAGATTTAAATTTTTTACATCGATTATTCCTTGAAAATTCTTAACAGATTATAGTAACGTGAGTTTCCAAACACTGTGATACAGGCAGTTTTCAACCACTGTAGGTTTTCCTTTCCCATCACAGTATCAGTCATGGTATCACTTTACATTCTAGAATTCCAAAAACTATGTGGTAGCTCAAGATAAATGTTCTCTGCAATAAGAAAAGTCTAAAGCAATTTCTCAGTGGAAAGCATGACAGGACTTTTGAGACGACTTTTAAAGTTATCACAAATGCATCACAAGTGATTTGTTCAAGCTTATGATATGTAGGCATGTCTTTCAGAATTTTAAATGCCTGCCACATGGAAAGCAAAGTACACAACATCTGTTGGTTTCATGTTCTCTCCCTCAATGCAAATTAATGTGCAAATTAATGATGCCATATAAACCCCATGAACATTAGTACCTATATGAAATAATAATTTCAAGATTTTCAGAAAAAAAAAGACAAAAAGAAGACAAAAAAAAGGAAAATAACATTTCAGATTTGACAAACTGCAGCAATTCTCTTGACTTACCATGACCTTCCTTAAGGTATAGCGTTTGGATCTAATATCATCCATCAGCATCTCATAGGGTGTGAGTTGATACTCTATTGGGAGTGGGTTGTACTGACGCTCTTGAACTTTCTTAAGTTTAACACCATTCCGTAAATCTCTCATCACTTGCACCCAAAAACGAGCCTGAAGACAAAAGAGTCAGAAATTTCATTTCATACCTTACCCTTGAATACCACCTCACATTAAACCAAAGCTGTTAATTTTCCTTCTATAACACCACCAAATATTTACAGCTGTACTATTTTATTTTTAACACATCAACCAAACCCCATTTTATTCTATATAAGCTTATTTTTAACACTCATGAACATAAAAAAACTTGTGGTGACTCAGCAGGGCTGCTGGGTCTCACCTCAAGTATGGAAAGAGGATCTGAAATTCTCACACCTTACATCTATATTCCCACTTCAAGTATACTGCAAGCCCATATTCAAAGGTTTTAGTCTTATAGCTAATACTATGTGAATTAAAACAGTGATTGAATCGGAAACTATATTGCCCAGGACCTTCTTGCAAAATTTCCCAAAAGTTGCTCTTCAAATAGAAATTTTGGAATGGACTCCAAGTCCTAAGATCTTGCAATATCCTCTCAGTAGTCAACTTCTCTTGCTCTGCCTGTAAGAGCACTAACACCTCCCTCTCATTTTCTGTGAAGCAGAATGAACAGGTGGTGGATAGAAGATTGGGAAACTGAAATCAAGTATTTTTTTAAGAATCTCATAATATTCCTCTATGAACTGACAAGAACAGTACCTAAAAAAATAAAATAAGCTACTTCCTTCTTAAGAGTTTCCCTGTAGCCCTTTTCTTTCATCTCTGGAGAAATTCAGCTGGTGGCTCTGTCTACTGCCTGACTGCCCTTTTGAAGGGCAGTCAGCATGGTACCTGCCTAAATGTCCAGTCTTTTTAAACTGCAAAAGCTTCTCCATGAGAACAGTCTAAGGAAAAATGTGTTGCTTGGTTACTTGTATTGTTTCATTTGTCTGCAAAGGGAAGTTGAGACTTCATTTAGTTTTAACTTGTTGTGACTTACTATTACTTCATATATTTAAAAAACCCAGAGATTGACTAGAACACAGCATCATAGAATGGTTTGGTTTGGAAGTACCCTAAAGCTCATCTGGTTCCAACCCCACTGCATTGGGCAGGGACACCTTTCACTATACAAGGTTGCTGAAATCTGTTCCTGAGCCTTACCACCCTCATTGCAAAGAATTTTTTCCTAATATATAATCTGAATTTTTCCTAATGTCAAATCTCAATCTCTTTCAGTTTAAAGCCATTCCACCTTGTCCTGTCACTAAAAGTCCTTCTAAAATGTCCCTCTCCAGCTCTCTTGGAGGCTTCCTTTAGGTACTGGAAGGCTGCTCAAAAGTCTCCATGGAGCCTTCTCTTCTTGACACTGAACAACCTCAGTTCTCCCAGCCTGTTTCCATAGGAGAGCTGCTCCAACCCTCTGAGCATCTTTGTGCACCTCCTCTGGACTCACTCCAATGGGTCCACATCCTTCTGAATGCTGGAGATTACAGAGCCAGACACTATTTCAGGTGGGGTCTCATGAGGGTGGAGCTAATAATGCCCTTCAACTTTATAAAGAAAAAGAAACTACCAGTAGTGATGCTGAATCACTATAAAATTTTTCTCTTACCCAGTCAGCATTTTTTAGTTCATCAAGATCTGTGCTGGATTCATCACTGGCCTCTTTGTCCATTTCCTGAATCTTCTTCAGGTTCTGCCAATGAAAAGGAAATGAGTCAATAAATGAACAGGGGCATTACTCTCAAGTAAAAGGGAAGCTTAATTTTTGATATCTCTTGTATCATGTTGTTTGGGTATTGTACTGAAGATTATATGACTTGAACAGCAATACTGTAGAAGTAACTTGAAACACTATTTGAATATATTTCTCTTCCTTGAAAAATTAATCTTAAATACTGGGAACAAATGTTAAGTTTTGAATATGAAAGTACTTCAGATAATAATATGCTGTAGGAAAAACTACACATTAAAATGTTTATATCCCTAAATTTTTATATGCACAGGAAAAATCTTAACCACCTCTCAGGTCTGTTTAAGCTACAACACAGAAAATATTACCAGCCTGGTAAGGATCCACTCATACCAAAACTACTGTTTGTTGAATTCAAGACAGCTCATTTTTGTAGAAGGAGAAATAGGGTACAAGAATGCTTTACACTGAATACTGACAGAATTGCATAGATATTGTAATTAATTAGTCTGTATTAACATGGGTATAGATTCTGAAATAATCACAAAATCATGTAAGGAAGAGAAATAGATTTTCAAAGATAAAAACTGCTACTTATGAACAAGATCAGATCATATAAATATGGAGAAGATGGTGTGCAAAGGGGCAAAAAAAAAAAGCTTTCATACCAACAAGAATATAAAAAATTATTATAGCAGACCAAAAAATAGGCAAGCTTGCACACAAAATGCTATGGCTTTACACAAATTTTCTTATACATATCAACACCTGTATATTCAAACGGCTAATTTTTTTTTGTTGTTTACTTCTCTATTGAAATGTTTTGGAATCAGCAGTACAAACAGTTCCTCGATAATCCACTTCATATTTACAGAGAGTTTTCCAGGAAATCTTTAACAACATTTAATTTGATCTGTTTTCTAAGTACTCACTAATTTATCCAAAACAGATAATTACCTCTGCTAACTACATTTTTATTGTATGAGACTAAAGCAACAGGTCAGAGATCTGACAGACATTATCTACCAAAAGTATTTCTATATTTTAAGCACTTAAGCTCTTCCTTTAATAGAACTGAACAATCAGTCTCAATTCAGCTTCTGAGCTTTCCAGAAGAAAAAAAAATAAGCATACATTTAAAAAATTTTTTTTTCCTGGAATTGGTTCCTAAACGGCCAGCACTTCAAGTGTAAGAAATGGAACCACTGGAAAAGTGCTTAACACACACATTTAACAGTGCAAGCATCAACCAAACCTGGCTGCAGAGACAGGACATGTGAATCAGCTACCACAGAGGTTTTGGAAAGACACCAGATGGGTTCTTCATTGTCTTATTCATGTAAGTAACACAATTGCTTTAGTATCAAAGAAGAAATACTACCATTGCCCTATCAAAATAAAATACATAATTTACCAGAAGACTCTAAAAAACCATAAATCACCCATACTAACAAAAGCAGATACATCATGGGACAATGTGGGAACATTTTGGCATGACTTGCAGCATCACAACAGGATACCCAATTGGGAAAGAATGTCTTTGTGGAAACTTCTGTTGGTCCTGGCACTGCGGTCAGTCTGACACTTACAGGCAATTGCCCTTTCCAGGGGAAAGACGGAAAAAATGGAAAGAACGGGTAACATAAAGGCTTTATTTATGTGTATTTTGCTATCCAGGCCTTCTTCTTTTCTGTATCATGCAGTTGGAGTAATCATTTAAAGTACAGTACCTGTGAACTGTAAATTACTTTCTTGCAAACTGCTAACATCTACTGGTAAACTGTAAAATATCTCTTTGTAATCAAAAAGACAACTTCAGTAAATGGGCTCGCAACTGCCATATTTGCTCCTCCTTCCCATACTGGAAGGTACACTTTAATTTTTAAAAAAACTAACGTGTCCCAGCTGCTTAGCCTATACTTCAGCTATTCAACAAGACTGGTGACAATCACCCATCTCAGCAACAGTGTTCCCTACCATACAGTTTGCAGGGCTGGTTTGTGCCCAAAGGCTGATGCTTTTGGCTGACATAAATATTTCATGAAGCTAGAAGAGATTATAACCTGTTTTTCTTAACAGCAGAAAATTAAGAAGGGGGAAAAAAATAAACCCTCAGCAGCTGAAACATCTTCCAAATAAGGCAGCCATCTAATTAGTTTCTCTGGAACATAGCTAGAGGGGCAGTTCCTACCCGAGAAAGAACAGGTGTAAATGATGCTGGTTACCACGCACCAGAGAGCTGCAGGAGCAAAACCTGCCAGCCAAGAGATAAAGTCTCTCCCAGGGCAGTTTTATGATACAAATGAGCTGGTACAAGCACAGGCTACTGCCAAAGCTGGGCTTCCTTTACTCTTCATCCCAGTGCCAAGTGCTTGGCTGTGGCCCTGGTACCACAGAATCCCACTTTGTAGGGGTAGTTCATTCCCATCTCTGGCACCTGACTCTGCCCCCTAAACACAGCTCAACATGCAATTAGTGGAGAAAAGTGGAAAATAAAGGAATTTCCATCATTATGGAACTGACAAAGCTTTGGAAGAAACCAGCAAGTGCTCTATGCTTGCAGGAAGTGTTCAGGAAGGCTTCTTTAACTCCTCTACACCTGGCAGGTGCTGCTTGGGAAGGAAGAAATTCACTGTAACAAATGATTATGTTTAATCTTGTCGGCTAAATGGAACATTAGGGTTACCCAGCATCCCTAGCCAGCATCAGCGGGTTTCTGCCTTTGTTTCAACTGTAAATTACAGAAACCAACACATTTAAAATACAATAGACCCTTTGTCACAATTCAACTGTGCTCCAAAACTTGCAAGTAACCTCAGCTGCTGCTGTAGCCACTTGCACTTACCCTTGGGACAATGGCTTAAGAAAAGCTATTACAGTATAATAAATATGTGGCCTAAATTGATTTCCATTCCAGAAAGCAGAAACATCTTAAAAGGGTTTTTCTAAACAATCCCAGAACCTCAGACCCATACCACAGACCTAATTCACCTATTACAGCCTAGGCATTCATTCAGGAAATAAAGGTTTGATGTGTAGGAAATGACTATTTCAAGAGCTTTCGCTTTTTTTCAAACCTTTACCGGATTTGACCATTTTTTAAAAAGACTGCATTTTGTGAAAAAAGCTAGTAATAAAAATATCAAATGTCTTCAAACCTCTTGCTGCACTATTAAAAGCAGGCAGTTGATTTGCTGCTGCTGCGTGGCCCACATTTGAGATGTGCTCTTCTGTGCTCAGTGACAGATGGGAGTTTATATAAGACTCTTGTCAGCACAGCTTCCATAAAATGCTTTCTAAAACACAGTGCTTTAATGAATGTGGTATTCTAGGGAATCCAGACCTGGACTTTGCCTTTCACCAATTGCAGAACACAGCCTACTGCAGTTCCCAGTTTATACACTTAATTAGGAGTCATTTGTTCACTGATTAAATTGACTCTTACACTGCTATCTGTGAAACTAATAAAACATTCCTGCATATCTAGGCTCAATCTAAAAATACATAACATGCACATATGGGAGAAACTGCTTTTAATTACCTTCAGATATTCAACTTGGGTTTAAATTCCAATGGTTTAGGTCACAGGGTCTTTGAAAAGACCCAAAACCCATTTAATTAATCAGAAAAGAATCAGTTAAATCAGTCCCTGAAAACCACAAGCTGATAGACAAAGTTTTTCATGTACAGAGGTATGGGCTCATGCACTTTGCTCAGCTGTGAAGAGGGCAATAGTCACCATGCTGCTCAACATAACTGTTCAGAAGAGGCAAAAAAACCCCAAACCAAGGGCATGTAAAACCAAGGGCATGTAACACTGAGTACCAGTGTCTGCACTACTTAAGACAATATAACCAAACCCTCCCCTGCCAAACACAAACCAGGAGCATTTTCCCTCACTAAAGGTCCTAAATTGAGGTATGGAACTGATGACAATGGGGCTGCAAGCCTGACGACAACACAGCTGCAAAAGTGGAGTCACTGAAGACTTGGAAGTGTAGGCAAAAGCGAAGTTATTAGCCAAAAGTTTCTGAATTAATTTATTTCTCCATCTGTGCTCTCTGAAAAGCCAAGCAGCAGAGTACTTGAAAGCTTTGACAGTCACAAGACTTTTGAAAGTAGCTTGGCTAATGACTCTATTTCCAAAATAAGTTAGCCATTAACGTTGTTTAGGTACCTATTAACTACCTCTCATCATATTTTGTACAAAAAATACAGCAGTATAGCCACCTGACTTTTTTCATTAGCTGTTTTCCAATTGAATCTTTGTATGGCATGAAACTAGGAAAAAAAGAAAGGAACAATTTCATTTCTATGCATGTACTTAACTAGAATTTCTGTGTTTACATTTCCTACCAATCGGATTGAAATATATCCAGGCAGACTGAAAGAATTATGTTTTTACATCAGAAGGTACAGAAATGAAAGGCCACATGTTTTAAAAGAACAGTACAAAGATGACATATTGGGAGCTTTCTCTGTGTTCTACCAAAAGCTTAATTACAAGGCACACTGTGGATAATGAAATTATGGATAAGTTTTTGATGAGCGTGGACTTTCACTGCAATCAGAGATGTAGGCAATTATAAAAATATACAAAGTCTTAATTAGTTTTTGAAGGAATATTAATTTTGATGCTCTAGGGTGTACATAAAGCTCTAAAACATTTTGAGATGTATGTCAAACCTACTGCAACAGATCTGCCTACTGCACACTTATCTCATATATCATGTTATGTTGGCTAGCATCACATGGTGTTTTCTGGCACCCCCTGTGCCAGTTGTGGAGTTCATTACCCACAGCTCTACATGCTACAGACCAGCATCACCTTTATTGGGACCACTCAGAGAGTCACAAAGTGTTTGAGATTAGAAGAGATCTCTGGAAATCAGCTGGTCCAATCCCTCTGCTAAAGCAGGGCCACACATTGCCCAACATCATGTCCAGGCAGCTTCTGAACATCTCCAAGGACAGAGAACCCACAGCCTCCCCAGAAAACCTTTGTCAGTGCTCAGTCACCCTCACAGTAAAAACAGTATTTCTGGCTGTTCAGAGGGAACCTCCTGTGTTTTAGTTTGCGTCCATTGCCTCTGGTCCTGTCCTCTTTGCACTCTCCCCTCAGGCATTTAAAGATATTTGTGAGATCACCCTGAGCCTTCTCATTTCCAGACTGAACAGCCCTGGGTCTCAGCCTTTCCTCACAGGAGAGCTTTTCAGTTCTTCATCATCTTCCTTGCCCTCCCCTGCACTCTCTCCAGTAAGTCAATGTCTCTCCTGTACTGGTGAGCCCAGAACTGGACCCAGTACTCCAGCTGTGGCCTCACCAGGGCTGAGCAGAGGGGAAGGATCACCTCCCCCGACCTGCTGGCAACACTCTTCTTAATGCAGCCTGGGACACCATAAAGCTTCTTTGCAGCAAGAGCACATTGGTGGCTCACTCAGCCATGAAGTGCATATGGAGCATTAACTCCAGGAGAAGGCAAGACCAGGCAGTAACAGGGAGCCAAAGGGCAGATATCCCTTCAATAAAGCAGGTTTGCAATGTGGATACAGCCCTGGTGAATCCCCTGTCTGATCCAGAGCAGCAATTTCTGCATTCCTTTGCTGGTATAGTCTCTCCCTGTCTCTCTCAGTCGCACTTGATGCTATTTCTGAGCAATGTGTGTGACCTTTTCAGATACTCCACAGCAGGATACTTCTCAGGAACATTTGCTTTATCTCATGGACATCACTTATTTGTGCCTACAGTTCTGTCTATGGCCAGGTGCCAACAAAGGTTATGTCAATGACTTTTGGATTATCCTGAAAAAGATGTATCTTTTCTTTTACCAATTAAAAAATGGGTCAATTTTTAGGAGATATTCAAATTACCTTGCTACCTGCCATGCACATGTGCATCTCCTTCATCTGGTTGACCATTCTTCCCCTAATTAAAAAAAAAAAAAAGGGAGAGATCCCCTTTCTGTGGGATTTTCTTACTGCAATTTTGAAAGCTCACTTCTTGACATCAAAAACAAGCTGTAAATGCTTAAACAGCAGGACAAGAGTTAGGAGGCCTTGGCCCATCAGAAGACCACTCCTGGATGGCAGCAGCTGGTATCCAGGGTGGGTCTGCAGCAAGAGCACATTTCACAGAGCCGAAGCAGCATACAGATGCTGCCAGCAAACTGAAAAAACACCCCAGTGAAATTGCTAGAAAAGCTTCACCTTGCAAAACCAAAATTTTTAGTTGTTTACTTTTTTAACTATTGCAACAGTAGTATCACATCTCTCTCAACTCTGTCTTGTGCAGCCACTACATTAAACATTTTACACTCTTTAAGAATGGAAGTACTATCTCCCTGCCTGCAAATCAACTTTACTGCTGACCTTTCATACAAAGAGAATCAGACTGGAAGTAACCACATGGCATCAATTATGTGACAAAGTGCCTTAAACATTCTATCTGACATCCACTGAGATGATCTGAACAGCTCACTCATTGCTTCATCATTTCTGATTAATACACTCACCCAAATTCATGCCAGTAGAACCCTTTGTGAATCTACGCTCTATTTGTTATATGACAGATGATGACTGGGGAACACGTCACTCCTCAGTGTATATACTAGTATTAAAACATATTACAGCCCTATAGACCTATCCCTCCTACCTACTAGTCTATCCCTCTTGAAATCATGGATTTTCAAAGTCCTGATAAGTTTTTACAGGGACAAATTGAAAACAGCATCACAGCAATATCTTCACCTGCCTCTTTCACAGTTTATTTCCCATCTGAACCTGTTCTAGGCTGCAGCAAAAGGTAGGTCAGATTTAGTTCACTCCAGGCAAGTGAATTTCTGCAGATAAAAATTCTCCCTCTTCCACTGCAGTGAAGCTGCCTGTTTAAGCATTTACTGACCAAAACCTATGAACCTCATATACCTGGAAAACAGATACCAGGTGCCACTCAGTGGCCCCAGAAGGAATCCAAGTAATTTCAAACTAATTTTTATCCATAAGAAAGTTATATTAAGTAATTTCAGAGCATTCTTTCACCTTTTTGGTCTTTTTTATTTCATTTTGATCTCACATCCACAACCGTGTCTAGGTCTGAGGGAATCTAAAGAAGATCTCTAAATAAAGCTGTTATTTTTGAAATAACTAACAGTGTAAAATTGCTGGCATCTTTAGTGTCAAACCCACGATATTACACAGTATATTTTTTTTAAATCAGAACTGATGTATGTAACTTGGGTTTTTTCCCCCTGGTTATCTGTTAATGCAATCACCACAAATTTACGACAACAAAATTTCCTCACTGAAGTATTCTGTGTTTATCTCTTTTATACCCAATACTTATATGACTATAAAAAAAAGGAAAAGAAAAAAGAAATTCACTAGAAGACTATTTAACTGTACTCGTCATGACCTAATATTCTGCTATGTATTTGCAAGACAGAAGAGCATGTAAACAATAACACAGCTTTTACTGGCACAAACCTAGTGTGATCATATGATCCCTGCTTGCCTCAAGTATAGACTATAAAGGTCATTTTAAAATGGTGCAACAAGATTTACAGCATTCCACCTCATACTTTCTTCATACCTATTTTTTATTTTGTACACTATATTGTTTTCAAAATTAGTTAGATAAAAGCTATGACCAAGGACCAAGCACATAACAAACACAAAGCATTCAGATTCCAAAAGCTGCTTCTAAGATAACTTTCTTTTTAATTTCTTACATGCCTACTGAGGGACTGATCAAGAGTAAAATGAAATCAAAAGGTCAAAATTCTGGCCCTGGTTAGGTGCAGCAATAAAAGTCTTACTGATTCAGTAGGGCCAAAATTCCATCTACAAGGATTACTTCCTTTGACCTAAATGTGCTTTGAATCATTGCCTAATAGCCTGTGAGAGGCAAATGGTTTCTTTCATTTGGGATTAACTCATAGTATGCTCTATGGTGTGATTAGATGTTGTCAAGTTTTTATGCACAATTACAAGGTGATTAAATAATTTTCAAACTCAAAATCCCTGCCACTTTTAAAAATAATTTTAAAATATCATTGTTAAGACTTGATTTTAAATTATTATAGCCCACAATATTTTACTTTGACACTGACAACAGAGATGCCTTATTACTGCTCACTGTGGCCAAGATGCTGGAGAATTATTGGAAACATAATTCCCCTCTGAGCAGAAAGAAGAACTCTGAAAGGTCTTATTTCTGAGTGTCAACATGGACTTTGCAATAGCTGATCAGTGAGGTGTTTCCAGCACAGGTCCCTCAATTAATATATCCAGTAGTTAAAAGCTGAGATGTGAAATTAATGATGTCAAGGTTTGGGAGACAGATTTAGCATGGAGATCTTGTATCCTGACTCGTCCTTGTATCATGGGTATTGGATGCAGATGTCCCATAACACAGGCACTTCAGCAAACACGTGGCTCTCCAGCCATGCTGACACTGTCAAAATTATCCTGGTATGACACTGCTTCAGTTTAAAAATTGCTTTCAGTTTGAATTGGACTGGGGAAGAAGGGGAGATGAAATTTGGCCCTGTGCAGCAGAAAAACATCTCAGAAGGATTCTCCCTCTTCGATGATGCATCTCAGTCAGGAAGGAAAAAGCACCAGCCCCTTATGCCTCTGACTGGTTTGCATATTCCACCACCATGAGAAAAGCTCTCTTGTGCTGCTCTGAGGCTCACCTGACCCTTTAATGAGCTGATCCAACTCAATAACCTGACAAGGAATAACTCCTTTATTTTTTGTTTTGCTTGCTATTTGCTGGGTTTGTTCCCTAGAACCAGAAGAAGGAAAACAGTGGGCGTATGTGTGTGTGGGTGGAACAGCTCTGCCTCTTTCAGCAGCAAAATTTTTAGGTCAGACTGTAAAATCTTATCCTGCTTTTCAGAGGTACTGTAGATCTTGACTTACAAAAGAAAAGAAAATCCTTCAGGGATTTATTAAAAAAAAATTTATGAAAGCATTGTTACTTGACAAGTTGGCTTCGGTGAAGAAACCAGCTTTAAGAAAAGAGTTTTCCTTCCTGCCCTTCACCTCACCCACCAGTTTTCCAATGTTACCAGCACCCATAATGTTTTAACACAACTGTTCACAGGGCCATTCTGTAAGCAACACCACTGAAACTATCTGCAGTAAATATCATCCTTAAAGTCACTCTTCAGCCAGAGCCGTTAATTGCAGTGGTTCACAGGATGGCCTTTCAGCCAACAATCACAGCCAAACAGGCAGTGATCACAAGCATCGTGACCTGAAGGGGAAAATTTTTCTATTTTTAAAATTGGCTCCGCTGTGAAACCAACGTGACAGACAACAAACCAATCATACAGCAAAAGGTAAGAGAAGCTGCTGTCTGGGGACAAAATATGAGCAAGAAAAATCTCAGACAATTCTCAGCAAAGAGAATTCCCTCATGGGAAGGAGCTGAGGAAGAACAGGCAAAGCTCCGACACTTTATAATATCCCAGAAACACCAGAGAAGCTTTTAGACTCAAAAACTCTGCATACAGGCATGCAGGAATGGGTACATATATGCAATGTGTTACCCTCAAAGAAAATAGTCTGTTTTACTCCCAAATAGACTAGTCACAGTTAGTAACAAATTCTAAGGATGTAAATGGTTGCAGGCCAAAGTAAAAAACCCCTCAGCTGAAGAGCTGTTCTCCCTGAACACTACAGATCACCTCCTCAAGAATCTGACATTCCCTACTGGCTGGGTACAGAAGCAATTTTGCAAACCGAATTCACATGGTGATGAGCTCAAAAGCAGAAAACCTTCTCAGAGTGCTTACCTCTTTTGCACTTTTAATTTTGGCCAGGAAAGTGTAGAGCTCCATTGTTTCAGCAAACAGAGCCCGACACACTGCTTGATAGTGGTTGGGTGCCTCTGATCGGGTTGGCAGGTGGGCAGCACACAGCTGGGGAGAAAAATAAATAACAGGATCAAAACAATGCCCCATTGCTTTCATTAATGCTACAGAGCATGAGGTAACATGAAAGTGAATGCAACCGAATATCAAGGGCACAAGCATCCATGAGACATTTCAGTTTAGTCAGAAATTGGGGTGTATTTTCTAAACCTTCTGTTCCTATTTATTTTATGAGAAGAGTACCACAGGGATGGTAAGGGGACTGGTTGACCATGTTCTGGAAAACCAAGACATTGCCTTTTCATAACAAAAAAAAAACCAAAACAAAAAGACAACATAATTGTGAAAACAATCTTGTAGTAGCAAATTTTGGGAAAACATACTTAATTCAAACCAGCTTTAACAGTAAGTATTGTTTAAGTGTTCCTATAAATGTGGAAGAGAACTGTATCCCTACCAGTTTATGAAAGGATGGAAGGAGAAGCAAGAAAGAAGTACAGGATAATGATCAATATAAAACTCTGATCAGATTTATTTCAAGCTGTGCAAAGATTTTAAAACTCAGCAGGAGCTATGGAAGCACAAGCTTATTGCTTTACCTCAGACATTCATGAACATTTCCAAACACAGGCATGGCTAATGCAAAGAACACTGATAGATGTTTTCGTATATGCTAAATCTCCAAAACCTTGAAAGCCTACTCCAATCACTAATAATCCTTCACAATTACTGATAAACAGCCAGTCCAGCATTGCTTTTAGAGTAAAACATGCAGCTCCCATTTTCAACAAGAGAAGTTTCACTGAAACCAGCCTTTACATTTCAAACTGAGAACCTAAATGGTATGAGCCACATCCAGCTTCATGAACATGAACATCCAACTTCTACTACTGCAGAACAGCTCAGCACAGATGATAATAGTTGTAATATCATTTTTCCCCTAAGTTAAATCCATCACCTGCAAGTATTCATCATGGAAATATCGTCTGAAAACAGACAGAATAAAATAACATCTGTATTTGTTTTCTAAATACTTTTAAATTAAAAAAATCCCAATGCTGAAACCTGAGTATCCATATCATGTATAATACTGGTCTATATGCAAAAATAAAACAAAGTCTTAACAAAGGCCTTAAAATTTGTCTTGTTTCTGCAGTTGTACAGTAACTATTTATTATATATATAGCTACCTTCAGATCTCCAGAACTAAAGCTTGAGACAAAGCCTCTTTAGCAGAAGAGCCCTTAATTAGCCTAGTGGCATACTTGTCTAAATCTCTCCTGTTGTTACAGTGAACGCTGTGGCTACAAGGGGCACCATGCATGTAAAGCTCAGGCTGCTTTTCCATATTACTTTCCATTTGACTTAAATCCATACTGCCACTAAATGGTGTGGTCCTGTGGCCTCCAGCTGTAGGAATCCACAGATGCCCTGATGCTGGCACGGGAGTTCATGCCCTAACTCAGGGAGGATTACTCATCTGGACAAAAATTAACAATGTGAAGGAAGTGGAGGAGACAATTACTCTTCATGGCATGGACACACACACAGTAGAGCAGCCAAAAAGGAGCAAGGAGAACGTGCTGCCAGGGGGGGAAAAGGGAGGAAAGGCTGAACAATTGTGTTTGGGTACAGTCAGATTTAGATTGGCTCGATCTCACTGACAAGCTGCTCTCTGAGGCCATAGGCCCCTTGCTACCTTTTATTTCTTTCCATTAGAATAACAATACAGAGCTCAGTGGCCAGATTTGGTAAACTCCTTTGATAAGCTTTAACAAGCACAATTTGGATCCCTGCAATATCCTGTTCTGATTACGTACCCCTAAGTATTTATCTCCTTTTAGTTGTAAAGAAAAGAATTTATATCTAAGGCAAGTTTATATATAAGTATGCATACATTTTTATTCATTCCTATATATTTTCCTTCTATGTAGGAAATACAAGGCAGACATGTTCATCAAACTGCCGTTGATCCCTACATTTCAAATTTTATGCTGTTTTGCAATGGATGGCCAAAATTTTCTAACAGTCTTCAAATTAATTTCTGTGTAATTCACAAGGACACAGTCGACAGCTGTATCCCTTTTTCTCTGCCCCCTCCTTCCCCCCCCCCCGCTTTTTCCCTCCTTTCCTTTTTTTCCTTTTGTAACAAAACAGATAATTTCCTTTGCAGATAAAGGAAGAAAAACCCAAACAGATGCGCTCCTAATGTGTGAAATAGTGATAACACATACCATTAAGATAAAATCTATTAAATATTTCCCTTAACTTAATGAAAATATAAGAACATTAGACCAAATTCTGAGTATGGTTGTGTTCTTTTTTCTCAATAATGAATCATGTTCTTACTTGCTTTACCAAGTTTTCATTTTCTGGTTATAAATTATAGTACAGATAAAAGGGTTTCATTCTAAAATACACCACTTACAAGAATAAAAATAACAGCAGTAGCACTTTCAAAAAAGATCATAAAATAGTATAAGTCTTCATAGCTGAGAATAAAATTTTATTATTATACAGACGTCACATAGGTTTTTAAGAATTTTTTTTTCTTTATTCAGAGGCATGTTAATTAGAAACAATTTGCATCAAATATTAAGAAAGTTAATGAAATGCAGCAGTGACAAGTTCAAGCAGGGAATGTTGTAATATTGATTTTATTATTGAACAAAAAGTAAAGCAAAAGAAAAAAGCCTGCTGCTGAACCTAAGTTACAAAAGCAACCACATAAAACCTGACCATTTGGTTTGCAAACATTAGGTTGCAGGTATTAAAGAAGGACCAGCAGCTCCTACTTTCATGTTCTGAGAAATCAGTCTCTGAGTGATCTTATGTGAAGATACATTACATAATAAAACTCCTAGTGGTAATATTAAGTCAAAAGACTGAACATGAATTTTTTTGCAGTAGGGAAGGTAAGCCTGAAGAAAAAGGCAAATGTAAATTGGACAGACTGATTTTTTTTCCCCTTCATTATAATATATTGTACTTGCATGTTGGTTCAGAATGCCTGACAAGCTATAACTTCTGCATGAAAAAATATCAGAAAATCTAGGCAGGCAAGGCAAATCAAGTATGAAATGTCACTTCGAGCCTGAGTTCAGGATATTTATCCACTTTAAAAAATTTAAAATCTGTAAGTTTATGGTAGTAGTGTTTGAAAAGCCATATTACTGTAACACACAACAAAAATCCCAGTCAGAATGTTTTAAAAACTGAGATATGAAAGGACAGCCACCTAACAAACTCCTCCTCTTACCATGTCATAGTGGTTGTGGTGCAAGAAGGATTAAGATCACATATGCAGTCTTTTCCAGTAATTTTGAGGTTGTATGCTTATTCTGACACTTGCCTTTTCATGCCTCATGATACATCTCAAAACTACCCTAAGGGGAATGAACTTGAACAGTGCCCAGAGCTTAAGACAAGGGCTGTTTGTTCTGCTTCCAAGAAGTCTCAGCAAGTATGGCTCAAAACAGATTATGTGGTCTTTGCAAACTGGTGAAATAATAAAAATATTATCAACTATTGAAACATTAACTAGCTCAGTCTGTAAATATTTCCATTTCCAATCATTGTGAAGAGCTGGGATTTTTAGTTTTTTTTTCTAACTGAGCCTATCCAAAACCCCAGCTTGACCCAAAGCATTCAATCTTTGCTTAGATCACTAAGAAGATTAGAGGCTGTTTCCATCCACATTCAGGGTTCACAGGAAAAAAAGGCATTATGTAAATATCATAGGCCTGCCAGCTCCTCCAACTTCATCCTCAGTTGACTAGGAAACAGGGTGTACCAAGCCAAAGCAGTGCTAACAGGAATCACAATTTAACCATCTGAAGAGATCAAACAGCATTTCTTACATTTGTCTGAATATATTCCAGCAAGGTTTTCGTAAAATTACAAAAAATACAACTGACTTGCCCATTAAAATGCAGGTAAGTTTTGCAAAACTTTTTTGGCTAGATATATACTGGAAGCTTCATCAAAACACCTGGGCTGCTGGAATTAAGATTTCAAAAGACAAAAAGTGTTTCCACTTGTAATCATCTTGGGCAGAAGGCCTGTATGAATGCACCACAAAGAAGAAAAGGAGTTCTTTTTCCCATGGGCCACAAAGACAGGCCATTGATATTATGCAAAACATATTACCAGCCTGCAAATGCCAGGCTTGTTAAGTGTTTTGAAAGCCCTGGAGTATTAACAGAGACCTAAAAGATGTACTTTTTTCTTAAGCAACAAGAAGAAATTACTTTAACCAACAGATCACTGAGCATGCAATGTACTAGGCATCTGCCTCATCCTTTGCAGTATGGCATTGCAACAGGTTCACAAAATAAAACTCAGCTTGAGATGCCTTTTCAAGTCAAGGCTATTTTCTGAAAGATTTTATCTCCATGAGGATAAACCAGAGTTTATGATTAGGCTTTTTTTAATATGAATGTGAACTTCAAGGAGCCACATGCCTTACCAGAGAAATCTTACCAAGACGGTACCTGCGTGTTCGTAAAACTCAACCAAGCATTTTGCTTTGCTTAAGTATCCAGAATAACATTGAGAGATGGGCTGTTCACAGGAATGAGGGTTTTTTCATGGGTTTGTGAGATGTTTCTGCCTGCTAGGACCACCCCTGTGCATAGGACCCGTGACTTAGGCACAGTGCAAGTTTTGAGGTGGCTTTCACAACAGCTGGAGCTAAGTCACTGCTCCCCACCACTTCAGAGCTGCTCTCTCAAGCTTTCCAGGCAGAGATTTGCCCCTGGCTCTGCTCCTTGTAACTGCAGTGGGCAAAGGACTAGCTGATCCCTCTGATAAAGGCTTCTAGGGGAATATTACCAAGGTAAGACCTTTTGTGATAAGACAAAAGGGATGGGAGCAGAGGTAGCTAGTAATCCACAAAATAAATTGACAGAAAATACAGAAAGTATGCACAGAAAGTTACTCTTCATCTGCAAAAGTTTGGTAACTTTTAAATTGATATTTTAAATGGTATTTTGCAAGTGTCATGGAATGTCCAATTGCTTGATATGTGAGCTCCTAGTGAATTTTACACACCTCAAGGAAAAGGTAGGTTTTGTGGAAATTGAAGCAAATTGCTTGAACCAAGCACGTCTACTTTGATATTTAAGTGTTATCCAGCACTCTGGTAAGGCTTTCCCTTGTGCTGGTATTTGTTGTTTTAATCATCACTTTGGGGTGGACAAGAGAAGTACTACACAGTTCTCTACTTTAACGATTTCCAAATGTAATGTTTTAAGTGATCCTCCCCAAAAAATTACTTAATAAATACAGTTTTTCTTTACTGATTTTCCTTTCTAGTATGAAACTGCAAATGCAGCAGCAAAGCTATTGCATTTGGCAATAACAGATATAGTTTGATTAAATAGTGGCCTTGGTTAGTTCTCTCTTTCAGGACTCTAAAAAGGAGACAACCAGGTTGCTACTGAAATTAAAGATATAATTGCAAATGGGAATTAGATTATGCCAGGATTGAAAACAGTGCTTTGCATAGGATCTTGATCCTTGAAGAAATGTCCACTTTGTCTGTATCAGATAATCGTCATTGTCATCACTAACTACCCACTGCTTTGCAAAGTCTGAGGATTAAAGGCCTTGAGCAAATTATTTATATATATGCCGAAATGCCAAACAGGAGTGGACTAACAAATGTTTACAAATGCCCTCCTGAGTCAAAACTGAAGTCAGCATGGAAGTAAAATGGAAAGACTCTCATCATGTGGGTAGACTGTGCTGGGAAATGCTGTCATCTGGTTTTGTATGCTGTTGTTGTTTTAGAAACAAAAAGCAAAACACACGAGTTCAACAATGCTGAGATGAAACTGGTGCACAGTTAAGGACTCCCTTCAACTATTTTCTTCTGAACAGAGTATCTGTCCTGAGACTGTTTCCTTCAGGTACCAATTGCATTGAGGTGCTGAACACCATGATTCATTTTCTTTCTTAACACTCCACAACTCTTTGAAGAGTCTTAACTACTTTTCTACACTAGTAAACTGAATTTAAGCAGTGATGAGAATCTTGAAAAATTTCAACAGACAGCAACTGCAAGACTAACACCTCACTGAACTGTCTCACTTATAAACTTGAACCTTATCCAACAACAGACAATTAAAAGTGAAGACAATTTGTAATCTATGTTTATATGATACCATCTTTAGGTAAACGAGTCTTACAAATATTTAACATAATTACAAACACTTTTGAAAGTATTTAAAACTTACACTGGTGTTAGGAAAAGGAAAGCAAATTCCAGTATACGTCACTGACCACATTTAAATTTTTAAGCCAAATCCTGTATTTTTCATGCTCAGTGAACCCTATTCTTACTCTTTAATAGCTTTCTAAGAATGAAGACCATGACTATCAAAACAGACTTTAAATGAAAGTCAACCTATATTTTTTTGAGATGATGATTATTTCCACCTGACATTTTAATATTAAGTTTTCAATGACTGACTAATTTTATGTGCTAGTGCAGACTTCTTGACAAAGCTGCATTTGTATAAATTCTCATTTCTACTTGAAAGCTACTAGGGTATTTTTACCCCTCAAATACAGCCCCCTGCATACAGCTGTTTCTGGATTATGTGTTAGGTGTATTGTTACACTGTCTTTACCCAGTGGACTAACAACATCCTGCTTCTCAAAGAGGCTTGTTTCAAAAGAGCCAATTAAGTGAAAACCAATTCTGCATTCTCTCTTAGTTTCAGAGAAACTGTGCTCTGTTGTTTCTTAGCAGAATAATGGAGGAATTAATAATATAAATATGCAGTAATCTGAATTTGCTAGCTCTCGTTCTTTGACTATTCAGAGGAACATCAATGGGATTATTCATGGGCAGGGGAGAAAACCTACCATTTATATTTTTCCCAGTTTTTTACATGAAATGTCAATCCCTGCAACATTTAGCAAAACCACTAGGTAGCCTGTCAGCAACAACTGTTTTGTAAAGCTCTCTTCTTCACAAGACGACAACAGCTCACTGGGCAGCTCTCATCTGTCCCACTCACACATCTGCATTTCATGCAGGAACAGCAGCGTGAAGGATGAGACGGAGGCATCTGGGTAAGAAAATCAGCTTCAAAAGCAGAGTGGAGGTGTAGATGGGAAAACACGATAAAACTGGATAATTACAGGAGAAGGGGCGTGGCTGTGCATATTCACAGAGCTACTTGTAGTTATTTAGCTAACAGCCCATTAAACTGTGGAACCACCCTTCACATAATTAAATAACTTAGAGCTGAACAACTGCTAGCAAAGAGCTGCACCTCTGTAATGCCATGTTGTATGGTTGTCTGCCATGCTCTCCAGGCCCTCATTTGGGCTGGAGAGTGCCTTCTACTGCTACTGAACTACTGCTTCCGTTCAGGAGATGAGAGGAGAGCTGATTTTGTACCAGGATGCTTGGCACATGCAGCAGAGAATGAGGGCAGGACAGAAGCCTTTCTTTCTTTCCCTCTCGCCAAGACCCCATACAAGCAGATAAAGCAGCGATTCCACCCAGGCTGCTGCTTGAAAAAAAAAACAAAGTAACTCAGGAAAAACAGTAGAAAAGAGTGAAGTTTTCAAACAGCATAAATGAGAAAATTATTTTATCAAAAGGTTCTATAAAATGTTGGGGAATGATTCTCAAATCAGACACCAAATCACACTGACACACATAAAAAAGGAAGGGGAAAGAACTGCAGATGAGAGACTGTATCTCTCAGTTTTTGAATAATGCCCATCAGTCTCATCACTACACAGTTCAGATGTTCATACACTTTCTAGCTGAGAGACAATATATTAATGTAAGCCAGTTTATTCATGAGCCACTTAAAATCCAATTAAAATAAATCAACTAAAATAAAAACATGCACTTTCCTTGGCAGCAGTTTACAGTTCACATACAAAGCTTCAAAGTGTATGGGTGTGTGGGAAGCTTGTTTGTTTTTATGTAAAGCACTGAAACTTCTCTCAGTAGGCATAATAATAATAATAATTTGCTTTCATGTTTTGTCCTGAAGCATGGCTTTTTTATTCATATCCAAAAAAACAGATTTCCAGCCACATAACCAAACAGACAGCATTACTAAGCATAACAATCTGTTAAACTTCACTTCCAATGAAAAAATCAAGTAACTTCTAACCAGTCTCATTTTGCTTTCAATAGACCTCAGCCTATGGAAAACTGTTCTACTCCTTCATGTGTGCCTACTCCTTATTTGTAGCACCTTTGTCAGGAAAATCAGGTCTCAAAACCCTGATTGCATGAAAAAGGCCTACAGAAAAATTCTTTCTCTCCTTCTTCTAGGCAAGTATGCTTAACAAGTTTCTCTTAAAATTTATTGCCACTGAATCTACATTGCAATTCTTATCAAGTATATCCATTACATAAGTGTTATGTAACATATGCCACTCTAAGTATGAACAAAATTATTTAACTGACAATTTATTGATTAAGCAATTTTGATTCAAATATATGTCCTTGCTTATTCAAACAGAACACATATCCAATAAATCAGAACTTTAAAAGTGTTATTTTCTCCTCAATTCCCTCTGTTTGCAGTGGTGGTGCCCTTTTTTGTCCTTTTCCTTACGCACTTAATTCCTGGAAACTGTCTCCAGTATGGCAGTTACTGGAAATGGAATTACCTGGAGCCAATGGCTTTGACATACTCCCTGCACAGAGGTGGGACTACCCACCTGTAGGGACTGCAGGTGGTGTTTATACTGCCCTGAACGCTCAGAGGCTTGAGGGAAAGACAACTTTGCTGCTTCGCTTTGCCTCCACACACTTCTTGCCAATGGCAGCAACAGGAGTAAAAGCACCACTCTGTCAAGTATTCAAGGGCAGTTCATGTATCCCAAACTGCTGAGTCTGCACTGTGGGGGTTGTAGCTGTGCTGTAGGGGCTCTGTCACAACCTTGCAGTCCATGCCTGCATATATTCTTTCTCCCTTGTGATATTAGGAACTATGAATTTTGTCAGTGCATCTGAGGTCAATGCAAAGGCTACTGAGCTGGTCAGGAATCTTTTCTGATCAAGAAAACTTAAAAAATTCTGGATCAAAGCCATAGCTGACCAAATCACATATGATGCTACAGTGTATTTTTCCCTGCTCTGTTTGCCCATTTGCACTTCCATCTGCTCAAAAGATCTTGGTCTCCATATGAACATTTAGGATGGACAACTGTAGTGAATTATTAAGCATCTTGAAGTAATTGACAGTTTTCTTGAAATCTTAGGTCCTGAACTCATGGGAACATATATGAAATATAACCTTCGTTATATCTAATTAAGAGATTGTGAAAATTCTAGTACATTTTAAAGGCTGACCTCTTGCTCCAATCTTAAAATACATTAGTTTTCTAACATCATGACTTCTGGGAGGGGAGAGCAATGAGTCTTTGCTTCTAAAAGAGATGAACAACGCAGACCTCAACACAAGGTGAGAACCCAAAGGTGGAGCGCAAGAGAAATTGTCTCTTGCTAATAAGCTAAACACAAGAACATTTCTTCCTCCTCACTGTTCTAACAGTCACCTTATTTATTTCAAAATATGCCACTTGTAGAAGGAGGCCAACCAATGTACCTGGGCCAATCTCTGGCTGCAGAAACAAGCATAGTTTGTTATATTTTCAAAAAAACTATTTGTACTTTTAAATGCTGAGCATTCTTTTGGAAATTAACTTACTTGAGCACTCAGAGAAAGATGCATTGGAAAACATAAAGTATTTGAAGAATCTTTCCAACCCTTTTAGCTTGCTTTAAATTAGCAAAAATTATTTTGCACTTTAGGTTATTTGAACCACATCAGATAATTCTTACCATTCTTATCTGAGAAGGAACCTTGTAGAAACAATTCTGTTCCTCAGTAAAAGGGATGTGTCCTCAACAGAGAATAGTTCAGGGAAAAAAACAAACAGCAAAAAAAGCAACAATAAAAAAGCCCCACACACCAACCCAGCTACCAGCTGCCTCTTCATCAAAATCTTATAATCTGAAGAGAAAAGGAAAAAATTGAGGGAGACAAACCATTTTCCTAGTTCTCCAGTCAAGTGCTGCATGACTGCTTTGTTTTCAAACACAGCTCTTAAAATAATTAAACTACTTTTTGCCAAGTACTCTAAGGACCTGCACCATCGGTAATTATTTACCTGTTCTCAGTTACACATCATGAAAGATATATCTCTACAAGTCAGGCAGGAACTCCCAGCTCAGTTCTTCAACTTCAAAGCTACCTTTAAAACCCCTGGCACTTGCAGAGGCATCTACTACACGTCCATTGAACTAGATGTATTTACATGATAAGTCTATCAATGCTTTCTAAAGCACAAATATAAAAGGAATTAAATCTCTGGAAGGTAATTAATACTGTAGTGACCTCAATCCATGGAGAGTAAGGTTATCAAAGGGGTGATCGTGGTGGAGCACTCTCCTGCTTGTACTCAAAGACCAATTGTTACTCTTGGACAACTCTTTTCTGTACTAACATTTTTAATGATAAAACCACTTTTAAAGGCTGAAAGTCAGGGCAGTTATTTAAAAAAACCCAGTAACTAGAAATGCAAATATAGAAATCTATTTCAAACATTGCTACCTTCAGCAAGATGAACATCAACTTCATATAGAACTTAACAGCAATGGATAAAGGGACATACCTAAAATACTACCTCAGCTGGAGTTAGTTGACAGCTCTGAACCGAATTTAGGATGCACCATCACATCTACAAAGAGTCTGGTGTAAAACTAATGAGTGTTTAAGTTTACAGATTGTTCTGTCAGCAAAGGTAACTTCAAACATCACTCTCTTGTCAAAAAACCCGAAACTGTTACGAAAGGACTTTTTTGCAAGTATCCTTAAGTATACATCAGGGTCTCACAAGAAAGGCAGCTTTAAGAGGAAGCTGGGGGAGGCAGGAAAGGTGAGGGGGGCTCAGTTCCCTCAAACTTTGTGTGACACCAGCAAGGAGCTGCAGAGAAACCACTGTGCTTGCAGCACCTTCATTAAAAGGCCTACACAGCTGCCAAATCACCCTCAAAGAGAGGTTACCTTTATCTGTCAGAGTGGTGAAGTAAATTAATAATCCTTTTATTGTGGTAGGCACATAAGACAATAGAGGTTTGAGGGGGGTGACTAGTTATCTTGCTGGTTATCTCCCCTCAGCTGCTCACTGCCCTGCACCCAAGCACAAGCAATACCTGCCCAAGATTACAAACCTCCTGAGTTTCACCTTCACAGCAGGAAGTGTCCTGAGCACAACAGAAATGTCTGGCCTGTTTTACCTGCTCGCTTGACCATAAAACCAGGCTGAGGGCAGATAGGTGCCATCCATCCCCTGGAGATACAGCTGGAAGGAGAAGGCCATGTGCCCTCTCTCCCTGTCCTTCTTAGCCACTTGGTGGCAAAAAGTGGGTCCAGGTGGGAAAGCAAAGCCAACTAGTAGAGTTCTGAGGTATGTTTTTTTGGTTTTTAAAGGTTTCTGGTACGACAGATTTGAGCACTTCTGCTGTGGGTGATTCCATGAGGCCAAGTGTCCCAAGTGTCTCTGGCACCAGACTCCACTGGAAAGTCCCCGGCAAAGTGCCTTGGCTCCAAACACAGTAGGCACCATTACCAGGGCAAGAAATTGCAATAAACACCCTCCTTTGCTCACCAGCACACTCAAATGTGAAAAGGACTGACATCACCCTTTTAAAAGGAGCACAGTGGTTACTTTCAAAGTAAAGCTGACCATGTGTTGACCTCCAGTTACACTGCCCAGAATGAAAAATCAGGACAACTGTTTAAGACACCAAATGACATCACTTTAATTAATGAAACCTGTCTATCAACATAATTCACTTAAACACTTGTCACGTTCAAAGCTGCTTTAAAATTACTTTGAAGGGATTTACACGAACTGTCCCCAGCTTTCTTCATCAAGCTAAGGTACGAGAATCCCTTCACTTTCTCTATGGGTTTATAAGAAATTAAACATAAGGGCAAACACAAGGACAAAATTAACTCACTGAGTATTTTTATTTCCAAATGTGTGTTGCCTAGAAAACATATTCCTTATTTTTTTCCCCCTCTGAGCCATTACAAATAGTTCTAAGTGTGACATGCTGCTTCTGTCTGGACATGAAAAGACCTAATAAATCTTGCTAATACTGGCCTGAACTTTAGGTTTTTTATTTGTTTTTTTAACATCACAGAAGACTTTGTTTTTTTAAAACAAACCCTATAGCTCACTTGGTTCACTTAACACTGTCATGTTTTCAAACATTACCTTACAATCTTTCCTTTTTAAAAGGTGGATTGGGGATAGTGATACCTTACATCTACCTATGCAAGTGTATGTGACTGTATAAAATACATACGTGGGGGCTTGTTACATACAGTATGATGTAATGATAGATGTGAATTGATTAGAAGAGACCAGTTCATAAAGAGATTTGGCTTCGTGAGAATTTGCTGATTTAAAGCAAGTGTGGTCTTAATGCTCACATCAAGGAATCCTGGCAGAAAGGAAAAACAAATACAATGGCTCATTAGGACCTTCTTGTCCCAGCTCCAAGTTTGCTTTGTCCTAAGAGAAGGCAAAAACCCTCAAACCTAGTCAACCCGCTCAAAAAAAATCCCAACCACAGAACTCTGTTTTGGCTTAAATCACCCAAAGTATCATGTTCTTCCCTGCCAACATGAATGCAATAACTACAAAACAAGTGCCTGGTTTTTCTACTGCTGAAAATCAAGTTTCTAGCATCTTTCTCTGAGATGCAAATAGATAAATAACAACAAAACAAAGGGTTTTGTTCTCTCTTCAGGGCAGAGGCAATAAAACTCCTCTGTTTTCCATTCAACCAAGCTTCCGAAAACAGTCTTCCTAGTTCCTCCTTTACAGGCTTTACACAAAACAAACTGAGAGCAGCGTATGAAGCTCTGCCACTGTGTGCAGCTGCCTGCCCTTAGCACAATCCCTGAGCTCCCTGTCCTTGTCAGTCCCTAACTGACAGATAAATATTCCTCCTTAGAGGGTTTAGTTTGGGTCTCCAAACAACAACTACTCATGGTTGCTACAAAGCGCTGCCAGTTTGCTTTGCCCCCTCACATAAAATCCCTGAATTCCCATGCCTGCTACCTCTGTATAGAATCCAGGCTGCCCTACACCTTCCCTTCAGTAAATGCTCTGCCAAGCTCAGTAGATACAAGGAATTTATCTCCTGGGACCACTTTATTCAGCTGTACAGATTAGTGTGAGTTATCAGAAAGGCTGCTAGGTTAAAATCTTCAAATCATTCTCCACAATTCCGCATAACTGACTCACAGATGCACAAGCTTTGGGATGTATGGCCCAAAGTTTGCAGTGAGGAAAACCTAAAACTATATGACAAATGCACTGAAGCCATCACCCAGAGGAATACTGCTTTTCCCATTGTGTTATTTCATGAAAAATATTTACAAATCAATCACTTAAAACACACTCAGGGCCATGCATCCTGCAGACAATAATCTTTTGAAAGCCACCCCTTAGGAGTGCTTCAGTTACAATACTACTTCAGGAACTACATGTTTTAAACAAAAACCTACTGTAAAAACCTTTTACAAAGAAATGCAAAACATGCCCTGTCTCCAGACCAATCTTTGGGACAAATATGATATCCTGCCTTTTAGATTTAGATCTTCAGGGGTCAGCACGGTCTAGCAGACACTGGCAATTTGTATCAAATAGCCTTATCTCACTTAAATATTTTTCTAAAATACAGTAATGCAACAGTACACTAAGCAAAGGGGAGCAGAAAATAGCATAATGGGGGCACAGTAATCAAGAGCATACGAAAAGCATCACATAGATAAAAGAGAGAGATTATTATTTTGGACAATTAATGGTACTTTTAAATCAATTCTATGAACTTTCCTCCAAATGTTTAATTTATTTTTATACTATTACTGGCACTGAAATAAAAGCACCAAAAGAAACTGCCTCAAGCCCAAGGCTCCCTCTTGAATAATTCAAAAGCAAGAAGATCACAGTGGCTTAATTAAAGGGCTCTCCCTCCGTTTCTTTATTTTTTCCATGTTGCTGTTACAGGACAACACATCTCTGTAAGGAATTAAGTAATTTCGTGGCCTCTATGTAGTTTCCATTTTCTTTGGCAATCCACTTATATCTTTATAAGTGACTCTGGACTAGCAATATTGGCAACTGAAATGCACATAGTTTTTTACATAATTGCGATCAGCAAGATAAACTTCTTAGCACACTTACATTCAGTGATTTATGTCCTGGCAAGAGCTAGAAAAGGCAGAACTTCCACAGCCACTTTTCCTCTTAACCTCTCTGCTGAATAGGCTGATGGATTGTGAGGCCCTAACACCGCAGAGAAGTTAGGGGCTCCAAAATTAATAGCGGACAAGCACTTGGAGACTCTGCCATTGGACCTTTTCTTTCAGCCTGGAAGGCATAACATATCTTCCCCCAGCCAAATCAATCACACTAATCAAGAAGTTCTCCCCCACCCCATAAATCCTGCTTCTCTCACAGAGCACTACAGCTACAAGAACACCTACACTGCCCATTTCTAACAACAGCTTCATATGTACGACATAAAAACTGCAGGAAAGAACTTCCTCTGCTGTTGGAACATGGTGCATGAATGCAGCTACTGGGAATCTTCAGCACATAACACTACATATGGAAACTGCCCATCAGTTTTGCCAGTCAATGTCACCATTAACTCATCTACTAAAACATGTATCCCACATGTAATGTAAGCAATACATGCAGTCCGGAGAAGGCACCCTGGATATTCCTATGGCTTATGCCCTATGGCATGCTGACATTACATGGAAATCAAACACTTGTAGCTTACAGACATGATAGAAGATGTCATGGGAGCCTGTATAAGAATGGCCTTCACTTTTCAAGCAGCTGAAGGAGTCTGCAAAGATAAAAAGCTACCGGCATCATCACGAACACCCAAGGCTGCCAAGTCTACATGGGTGGAAACGATTCTGACATGATGAACCCTAACCAAATCCTAATGTAAGACAAGCTGCTGTCCTGCCTAATTTTTCTGAGCAGATCTACTGCCTCTACCAGGCTGACAGTGAATCTGAAAAACCCTTCATGGCCTTCTGTGCACGTATCAGTTTCAAGATCTGGAGAAGGGAGGTTGAGAGTTGGAAAGGGAGACTCAGGCAGATCTCTCCCTTCAGCTTTGGCCAGGTCAGGCTGCATTGCCTGGCTGAGTGCTGGAGTTAATCCACAGGGCAGAGAAGATAGGGGTCCTTTTTGTAATGGTGGCTCTGCTCTTCTCACTTTGTTATGAGTCACTACAGCTTTACTATGTTAATTGACCACTACCCTGATTTCCAGTCATTACTTAGAATTTCAAATTAATCTGATCAAACAGAACATACCTTCTGAAAGTAAACACTCATTGATCTACTTTAGTCTCCAGGGTATATTTTAGGCAGCGCAGGCTCACACAGATTCTTTGATACTTCAGATGTCTTATTTCTAACAGAATGCCTTCCATGTTTTAGAACTTGTATTTTTAATGGGATAGCTGGAGCTCTGTCATGACAAATTCTGCCTTTTATGCATTATGGGCCACCACTACCACCAAAGAATCCCTTCACCTGCAATAAAAAATGGAACTTTATTTTTACTTGTATAAAATTTTTATAATAGTTACAGCATAAAAGAGAGAGGGAAAAAGTCCCTGCCCTACTGTGCCTCTTTCAGATGCATAAGTGCCACACAAAAATTTCAGGTGTTTTCTAACCTCCCCATATATAAAAATAATCTGAACACCCCATCTGTGTTTCCTGTTTTTGTTGGACAACTCCTTGGATTCCTCAGACTATTTTAGACCTTAGACAGGTTATACCAGTATAATTATGTGAATTATGGGTACAGAGGTTTTTAACCAGTGTAGATGTACTACTGTGAGCCATAAATCATTGTAGAAAAGGTGATTTGGTTTTGTCTCCCAGCCTGGAGTAAGACACTCCAATCTAAGCCCACACTGATAGCAGGAATGTTTCCAAGAATAATTAAAGTAAGGAAAACAAAACCTTGTTCTTTTTAAATGGAAAGACCAAAGTCTTAAGGGACAACTTCCTTGCAAGTACATTTGGTATAATCCCTTCATATCAAAACCCTACTATAATTGTTAAATACGTTTATTTTAATAACAACATAGAGATATTGCTCATATGTTACAAACATTTAAACATGCAGAGACACTCCTGCTTTATTTTGCACAGTCTGTCCCCAGCTGAGCTCCATGGGCCTGCACACTACAGGAGCTTCAAACAGTGACTCCTTCCATGACTCAGCCAGGAACACTGTTTACTCTTCAGCTGCACCTGCACGATTGTTTGTGGTACAAAACAGATGAAGGAACTGATTAAAGAACAAAGGCAAACAAATAAACTTTTGGGATGCTTTGACTACACGTAGGTGACACAGACCCCAGCAAAGGTGACACGTCAGACATGAGAAACACCCTATGTTTTGAATGAATAACCATGATGTAGCAGGCTTGCTTGGACGAGAAGAAAAACAACAGGTTTACTGCATTTCTAAGACAACTCCAAGTTCTCTCAAAGAATGGTGAAAGAAGAAGAAAAGGCCTGTAAATGGGTCCTGTTCAGTCAAGATCCATATATTCCTTTGCTAATCCAATCTCAGTGATTGTTTTTTAAGAGTCCCAAAGGGAATGTTAGAGCACACACTCACCTCCTGAGCACAGGAGTTGAGCTCTGGTCTTTGTGACTTCACTGCTGAACTCCGAGATCCCACTTCTGTCAATGCAGCACAGAGGGAAAGGCTGGCCAGGATGTGCACTGACACAAGCTGTCTGCCTGGTCAGAGCAGCACCTGACAGACCACCTTCAGAGGCCCAAACTGCCCAGGGGCATCCATATGAGGGTGTCCTGTTATTGCAGTATGACATGGGGCTGTGCTTACAAAGTTGCTTTGGGAGATTTTGGGGTTTCTTTCTAGCTGACAGTCCCCAAAGAGTTAAACTGCAAAAAAAGGAACAGCCAAAGGAGAATCTGCCTTCCTCAGAACTTAAGAGGTACAAATACTAGATGGCTTCACTTTCAGAGACCCAAACAGATGGGACAGGAGGTTTCTCAATGTTACAAAAGGGGTCTCAGACAGCAGATCTATGTGACTGAAGAGCCACGAGTGGAAGATGATAACTTTTTGGTCAAGCCAGCCAAGTACTGTGAGAACAAAAGTGAAGAGAACTGAGGACATCCAACCCACTGCAATTTCAATGTCTCTCCATGCACATATGAGGCATAAATAATATTTTTCTAAAATGAGATCCACCAAGATAAAGACTAGCACATAAACATGTGAGTATAGGATTCAAGAGAAGGGAAAGAATCAGCTGCCTTTTTTGAGTGTGAGAATTTTCACAAATGGCCAATGATGCTGCATTCCGTTTTAATATAAAATGAACTGGCAACATCTGGGACTTTCTTTACCATCTAAGTAAGTTTCCAAACCTTTACCATCTTCACACAGAATTACAGTGTACACTGCAAATTGCTTGTTTTGAAATGAAGCATAAATACTGTTCTGTAGGCTCATACAAAAATGCTTAAGCCAGCCCAGCCTTGAACTGAATTACACTCACAGAAAGCCGCACCTTACTAAGCTTGGACTAGACAAAATTATGGGCCTTTGAATTTCAGTAACATGAACTCTTCAACTGTCTATCATAAACAAATACCCTGACTTGTTTTTAACTGCATTTTCTCATTCCTCTCTGACAGGTTCCCATATTATACTTACATGGGGTCACAGCATCTATATGATAATAGTCCTCAGACTCAGGAGTCTCCAAAATACTTAGATCGCAATGCAGATCTTCTTATCCTGTCTATAATAGCATCAAGACAGGACATACTTTTCTTTTCCCCTATAACCCTACACATGCCATAAATGGTTGATTTGTACTACCATCAGAGTGTGCAAAATGAAACAGAGACAGATCAATATCACCACTGTAAATTTCAGTTCCTTCCAGCTGAAAGGAGTCACCTGAATTTCCAGGATATATGAGTCACCTAGATGTACAAGTTTCTCATCTCATGACCATGCCAATGATTAAAATAACTGAAATGGGAGAGG
Organism: Lichenostomus cassidix; assembly: GCF_008360975.1. Lineage (NCBI taxonomy): Eukaryota > Metazoa > Chordata > Aves > Passeriformes > Meliphagidae > Lichenostomus > Lichenostomus cassidix. The sequence continues at coordinate 99,114,613 of NC_139482.1, read as the reverse complement.
AGGAGCATTTGAGGTTGAGAAAAACAATTTATTCTTCCTCTTTGCAAAGCACAAACATCATTTTCTACCAATAAAAAATATTACAAACTGCAGCCTCATTTATATTTCTCATAGTGAGATAACACAATACTGAACATGCTGCTCTGAAAAAAAAATTCATGCAAATTAAGTCAGCATGGAAATTTTCCATGTACAAGTTTTGTTTACTGTGGGATCTTGATCACTCACTCACCTTTGTGAGATGCATGACAGTTAATTTTTGGTCAGAATTAACAAACACTGTTACTGAACTACCTAAAAGTAATTAGTTAGGTAAGACCTGGGACCCGAAGCCATTGAGCACCAGAGACCCTCCACCTGTTTTTGTGTCCTAGACAAGGTGTGGCTTAGCTACAGATAAGGCTCCTGTTGAAAGCTGAGCTACCTTTTGGGATGAAAGGTGAACATAAGAGAATAGATACTGGTTCAGGCAGGGTGATGCCACTTTTATGTACCTTCTACAAGACCTGCAGAAAAAGGCAGCAAGGCAGTGACAAAGGTTAGTGTCATGACTTGCAGGTACAACTGACAGCACCTCTACAACACCTCTGCTCTCCAGAAGGGCTGAAGTAAAGTCTGGTACTGGCACTAGCGATTTGGCTACAATGACGTTCAAATCTGGAAGAAATTACAGGGCTAGGATGGCAGTTCGGCCCAGCAAATATCAGCACAGAATAAAACCTGCCATCAAAGCCTTATGAGGCTACATTTACATCTAGAATTAGAAAAGGGCGTTGACCTAGAATGAAGTATAATACTGGAGCTGGGTTTAGGGTTGGGGCTCAAGCCAGCAGATATTGATAAACTGCAGCTTAGAAAGCGCCTCTGGGTTAACATGAAAAATGTTGTTGGCTTAAACCATCTGACTGCAGAGATCTGTGGGATAAGGAGTGAGATAATGTTAAGATTAGGAGCAGAATTAGGGTTTGAGCATACTCTGCAAGAGGTTGATAAACTGCATCATCTTGTTTCAGTATCAGGGAGGGCCCCATGCTGTGATAAAGGTACCACATGACAGGACTTCCCACACCCTTAGCAAGCCCAACACTGCCCAGCATGCCAGGCCTTCTCTGTCTATATTCTCTGCTGACCAAGGCTTCCCAAGGTGTGCATGTGCTGCCACCCTGATGTGTTCCTGATCCCTCGGGATTACTGTGTGTGTACACTTGTGTCTTTGTGCACATGCCAAGCAAACCTGGCACTCCCAACATGTACAGATTTCCTGTACCATACATGTGCACAAAGTGGATGGAGCAGGGGAGAGGGATGCAAACAAGGAAAGCATCTGTCTGTAAAATGTCCAGTCTTTACTGTCTCCATTTCTCCCTTCATTTGCAGCAGGGCTGACACATCACAAATACATCAAAGACTAAAAGCTTCTGGCAACCAATGTCTCCTCTTTTCACAGATGCATTTTTAAAAACAGTAGGTCAAGTCTGGGCAGCAGGTTGGTCCTGCCAAGGAAATCAGAGGCTAAATCAGCCAAATATAACAAGAAGCAGCACAAAAGCTTGTCTGTGTCTTCCCCACTGGCTTTGCCAATGATGATCTTGGCAGTACCATTTAGCACTTACCCTTTTCCCAGTTCTTGGGAAACAGTGTTTGCCATATTACTCAGCATTTTCCAGGCCAGGGGGAGGGTTTTGGATTGACCTTGCTTACTTCACATTACAGAAAAGCCTGACACGTATCATAACTACCTCTCTGTTTTAATCCCAAAATATACTCACCCAAGTTAGTGATTAATAGTGAAAAATTCAGTCTTAGTGGCAGGCAGGCCTTGGACTGGACAATGACAGTTTTTGGAGGAGGAAGAACCATATAATCACTTTTCAAGGACAAAATAATTTCCAGACTGGAGACTACATAGTTAAAAACCTTAAAAATCAGTATTAATAGCACACAGTCCATCTCCACCAGTTTCCAAGCTTGTGATGTAGAGAATGCAGGGGAGGCAAGAACAACAGTTCTCAATTCAACAAGCAAGCCTCTTCAGCATTCACTACAAACTGTGGAGGAAAAACCTTCACAGTGAGTCTTGCTAAGAGGGACTTACAATAATGGAACCTCATGATCACAAGACCACACACTACTGTTGTGAAACAGTCACTGCGTAAATAAGGGTGTGGCCTCTAACATTTTACCACTGCTGGGGGAGAAAAAAAAGAGAAAACCACATGCAAAAGATGGTCTTACCCCTAAAAAGGTATGAAGAAAAAAAAGATCTTGCAAATCTGCACTCATGTAAAAAATAGGCAGAATGATGCTGCCATTCTAGTACTGTCAATGCAGTAATGACACAGAGTAGGGAATAAATGTCATTTACAGAGTTAAGCCTGCAGCACGTAATTTAGGCAACAGCAGTAACAGCAAGAAAAGAGAATTCCAATGGATGAAGGAATAAAAGTTAGGATGATGTACAAATGACTGCTGAATTTCAGTTTACTAAGATAAAAAAGCATGTCCAGAATGACAGAAAATTATTAGCAAGATATGATGATGAAGAAATAAAATGTAAGATGCTGATTTAAAAACATACAAACCATACAAGTCTGAGCAGGTACCTCAGACTAGCAGAGGTATTAACAAAGCCAAATGAAAAGGCAGCCATTTCATGGCCTTAACAGCTGAAACCTGTTGAATTTTCTTATCACTTTTGTATTTCAGGGATGTGTACACCAGTGTACCTAAAAGGAGTTCAGCAAAGTTTTCCAAACTTATCTTTCATTGTTTGCAGAAATCAAGTAAAGAACTTGCAAAATAATCACTTCCACAAAGCCACTGCCTTCAGTTCTGCGTATACAAAGGTCTTGTCTGCCTCAGCACTAAGTGAAACTTAGAGAGCACTTCAGCCAGCCAGGCCCTCCCCATCACAGGGGAGCAAAAGGCCATTTCATTAATTTCTCCCTCTGGCCTCTGCTTCTCTGAGGGAGGGAGGAAAAACCAAGGTATTAAGTGTTTAGCATTACTTCTCATGCAAGGAGGATGCAAAAGCACCTCTAAATTACTCCCTCTCCAGTCTCCTAAGAGTTTCTCTCTCCTGTTAACCCATCAGAACTGAAGGGTTTTAGTGGGGTCTTTTTTCTGAGTGCTAATGTGCCCCAATGGGCTATTTGGGACATTCTTCTGGTCTCAGCTTCCACCATGATGCTTAATTTCTGCGGTGCACTAAGCTTCTGGTCCTTGGAGATGACTTGCATTTATGAAAAAGCACTATAAACAGCTACATCCCCTGGTACAAGTTAGCATAACGTTTTCCAACTTGTATTAAATTCTCAGATTATTTCTGAGTTAAACCAATTATACAGTTGTTTTTCAACCATGCTTATTAATACTTCTGTCTTCACTAAAAGCACGCTGGGCTCTAAAACCTGCACAGAAGACTATTCTGTAGAAGATGTAGCATTAATACTTTTAAATCATTATTCACAGTAGCCCAGATAACATTAAAGAACCTGTCACGATTCAAATTCATAAGGTGTATTTCCAAATCTCACAACTCAGGTCAAGAAATGCAACCATAATGATCACCAATGAAATACTGTGTCCTGACTCAGTCCATACAAATAAGCTACTCGTATAAAAGCACTCCTTTACTCCTTTTATCCCCAGAAGGGGAGGGTGACAAGCGCAGGAACTGATAAGAAATAATTACCCTAATTACCTGCTAATGAAAAGGTGTATTAATTGGAACAGACCATGAAGTATCCAAGAGTACACAAAGTAATTCAACAGATGTTTACACTGGCAGGCTGACTATCCAGTGCAGAGATTAAATCAGATTGTGATATTAATGGCACATCCAATGCTGAAGTTGATAATGGATTTTCTGTTGCCTACTGTCAAACATGAAATACTACTGCATGTCATTTTCACAAGCAAACCTTAGAGAAAGACTTGGGAAATTAGAAAATGGCACAGCCAGTATCACACAGGACAATAACACAGAAAATAGAGTTGATTTTCTCATTGACAGAACTATCATATAAATTGCCCACTACTATACCTTCATGACATCTTTATAGGAGTGAATGGCCTCAACTTCCTCTTTGTCATCATCCTCATCCTCCACTCCTTCATCCAGAGCATCATATCCTTCATCCCTACTCCCATCTGTTTCTGTGGCATTAGTCATGTAGTCAATAAGCTGCTCCAGTGGAGGACTTAATTCCCGCTCTTCATTGTCCTTCAAACCATAGTCCAGGGCTTTATATATAATAATCCCTAGTGATTCAATAACCTGTAAAAGCAAAAAAGAAATATATATTAATGCCATTTATATGAATGAATAGGTCAAGCAAGGAACAACCTTTTTGGTGTTTGTGTGACAAACTCAGCAACCAAGAGGGCAATAAACATCAAAATCAAAGAGAAAAATGACACTAATATCTACAGTAGCACTTGAGTAATTTAGCATAGAACAAGCAAAAGCATGTCATACCACATACCTACTGCTTTCTTATTTCAATATTTGATAATGTTGAAATTAATAATTTAAAAACAAAGCAGGACCTTTTTAGATTATTTTCCCTTTTTCCTTCTAATACAACAAACGTCAAAGTAACATTACTATAGACTTTATAAGACTATATTGCATGAATATAACTTGTTTTTGTGGGGCAGGTGGGAAGAAATTAAAAGAAAGAATAAATTAACATGAAATGCCTTCCTCCTGTCACAGCTTAATGACATTTGGAAACTGCCCTTCAGTTTCTGTGTCTCTTCATTGACCTGAGAGGTGTCTGCACACAGCTGTGGATGTCCCTATATTGGCTCACTGAGCACTGGGACAGCAGCCCACAAGAACTCCTTTGCCTGTTGCACAGCTGCTGAAAGCACACATATTCCACTGAAACTACCAATGATTGTATTCCATAGTGACAAGGTAGTACCTCAATTTTTCATTGAATTGAAGCTTCTTATTTGTGCTCTGTCAAGAGCAAAGCAAGCCAATGACCTCTTACTCAGTGTGAGCTAGGAAAAGATTGCCATGAACATCCCATAATGCCAAATGCACATTTTTTCACTTGGCATTATTTTACTGAAGCTTCTAGCGTTTTAAAGATGTAAAGGAGATGGCATTTCAATCCGAGGAGTTTGAAAATGAGTATTAATGAACAGGGAAGGGAAAATGGGATTGCAATAGTAAACCACAAGAAGGTAATGTCACTGCTGGAAGATCCTTGTCTGACAACGGAAGTAGGACTGGAGTTATTGCATGTAATCTCTGATCTTCCTTGTGTGTTGGGACAGATAGCATGTCACACAAATTAGCAGACTCCAGTGTAGGAGTAGCTGGCACAGGAGCAACTTTAATAACAGGAGCATTTCTAAATATACCAAACCTTGTCATCAAATGCCATTTTCTCTAATCTGCCTTTTGGTATGATCCTGGTTGACACACTTTTTACTGCAGAGTTTTGAAATTCTATTTGGGTAAATAGGGACAACACAAAGGGATTCTTAAAACATTAAATTTTACTCTAACTGCTTACTTATTTCAGCACAGCAAAGTATTTTTGGTCTGAGAGGCTGTAGGTTAGCAAAGACTTAAAATCATTTCCCATTAGTTTATCTAGACAGACGATTTAATGAACTTGCTGTAGTCTGACAGCTTTACACTTGTGTACTTCATTCCTCTGTTGGGATTACTCTGCAGTGCAAATTCACTTTGCAAGACGGTGGCTAATAAGCAAAAAAACAAATTAAAAACCCAATACATATAACTCTTATAATTTATTTCCAATAATTTTGGTACCTTGGTTCAATATAAAAATTTCACACATGCTATTCCCTTGAAATGTGTTTATAAGTATTTATTAAAAAATGACATAAGGAAAGTGATTAGGCAAATTAGTGGGGGGAAAAAACCTGTCTAAATTTTTTCAGTTCAAAGAACAGCTTCTGACTTGGGAAATGCTATTGAGACAGCAAAGTATACCAGGGAAGCATCACTGCTTTCTTGCTCGGTTCTCATACCCTTCCCCTGACTTCTGCCACAACCCACTTTGGAGACAGGACACAGCACCATAGAGACCTTAAAAACAGCTCTAACAAATTAAACTTATATTTGTAGTGTATCTTGGTCACTTCTTAAGGAAGCTATTTTGTAAGAGCTGTCTTGTAAAGCTTGTATTGTTAAAAAGAAAAATCTGAAAATGTGGTAGTAGCACAAAGTAAAATATATCCATTCGAATGATAGACATGTTTCCTGTAAGTCAGGTTCTGAGTACAATCCCAACATACACCCCTTCAGCAACTGAAAGGGAACAAAGAATACCAAGTTAATTCCAGTTTGAAGGAGACTGAAATGAAGTATAACTGAATAATCACTTTGATACTTCGAGCACTCAAGAATAAATACAATATGAGTAATTTCTAACTTTAATAAAAAGTACATTTGAAAGGGCTTACCATACATGAGGACTGAAATGTTCAGATTAGAAGCAAAGAAAATTATGTCTTGTGCCATGCAGTGATGGCTGCTGAACACAGCTCCTGGATTCTGCTACCAACACTTCAAAAAAACAGAAGAGGGGATGGATAAAGGAAGTGCACTCTCTCTGCCTTCTTCTGTTTGGGAAGAGGATTAAGGCATTGAACAGCATCGTGGCTAAAACTGGATGACAGCTGCTGCTTTCTTTGATGTATCAGCAGAGGGGCTTTTGCAGCTCAGTAATATGGTTAGTGCATTTTTATGTACTGTGAACAGATTTCATAATACATGCAAAGCTGACACAACAGGAAATCCTGCAATGGCACCAAGGCAGAGCTATAGTTCAGTCTCTCAGCTCCTCATTTAGGAGACATGATCAAAACCCATATTCACTCAGTGACTGTCCATATCACAGATTCTTCTTGCTGGAAGACAAAGCAGCAAACAACTTAACTAAGTAACTTTGCTTTGACTTGTATTAAAACTGAAAACATTCAGTGCTTTCAGTAGTATCAGTTTACTAAGGATCCGGTAAACCATAAAATTGCCATATGAATATCAAACAAAAGTCAAAGATTGTGAACACTTCTTTCCATGGATAAAACTACTGATGCAACTTCATACATATAAAGCTTTCAGGTCTGTATAACTAGAAGCAAAATATAAAAGTCAACTGATTGCTGCTTCAACGCCTGAGTGCTGTCTCTTTGCCTGTAACACTAATCAAATACAAATGAGAAAAGGAAAAGCTTTTCACAGCTGAATGGATGAATTGATAAATAAGTGGGATTTTTGAGCTGGATAATCAGGGACTGTCACTTTTTAATTTTTTTAAAGCGTCAATTATTTACAAAGTAATCACGCATTCTAAACTTTACTGTTGGCCAATTTCACACAAAATAAAAACTTCTGGCACCTAACAAGTGACAAGTACTGATATAGTTTTCAATTATATGTGAAAACAGAGATATATTAAGAAAAACAAGGGTAAAATTGGACCTAGCAAAGCTTTTTTACACCACAGAGTTGCACACTGACACCCCAAGACAACTGCATGACACTGACATAAGTGTCATCACTAATAATAAATAATGCTGCTCAATTCAGGTAAAAACAAAAATCTGCATCTTGAGTTTTAGATCTCATTTGTTCCTGACTGATTTAAATTTCAGCAAAGGACCTGACCTCTGGAAATCAATCAGTGGATAAATAAACTTAAAAACTAAACAAGGAAGTCTGCATTATTATGCTTTACACCTTCTCATCAAGTTCTTTTGAAAGTCATGGCTTCAGACCAAAAAAAACCCCAACACACAAATAGTTCCCACAGACTGAACTTGTGCTTTGCTATGCTGAAATCATTAGTGAAAGGGCAATTTTGTCCCATCACAAGTGTTCCTCCAGTTTCTACACCAGTCTGGACTCATACTGCATGGTGTTTTTATAATAAATTGTGAGGAAGTTGCTGGAACACTTTGACTTCAAAAACAATGTAAAAACAATACCCACACACACCTTTTACACACGTGGCAGAAACAAAAACCAAATTATTCCGATAATTTTCATATACAAACACTGCCCAGAACTTTCTGTTCTGTATACCTTCCTCCAGCACATTAAAGCATGCCTCATGGACAGGGGTTCATTAGTGTTTTGTGTCTTTCATATGACTCAAATGATGCTCTTCCAATGAACACTGCCAATTTAACATTCTTGAACCCTTCAAATATACAGCCTTTGTACAGGAACCAAACAGGTTTGATACCTGCAAAGGTGCAATTATGACAAGTCCTTCACTTTGAGAAAAATCCTTTTTTCCCCTCAACATATGTATCTCCGTGGTTCTTGCTGAAGCCTAGATGAGAACAGGCAGAATCCCCATCTCACAGCACACATAATAGGGCACTGTCTGAGCTTTCATCCCCTTCCTAAGCCTGCCTCAATTTTTAAACAAAGCCTAAGGACAGGCTTGGACTTGCAGCAGCAAAGGACTATTTTTCAGCTCAAATGCCCATCCCTCCCTAAAGTTCTCCCTCCAAAAGTCGCTCAGGTTTTGTGTCCTTAAACTTGGATTAAAGATGCTGTAAAGCTCCAGCTCCTAAGGTGAATTAACTAACTCTGAACCTGCCCACAGGGGCCTCAGATGTGGCCACCAGCCACAACAATATTTGCATTACCACTGCACTGTCTTTTAAGAATTCCAAGAATTTTTTATTAAAAATGTGCAGTACAGTAATTATTTTTAAGTGCTTCCAGATTTTACCCAGATCTCCAACACACCAAATGAAGGAGAACAATTCTGCAGAGAGGTAAGAGTGTTGAGAGCTCAGGGCTGGCACTCCTTAGGGCAGAGCTTCTCTCCACCATCAACTCTGCCATCACCCATGATATTGGGCAGCACTTAGTCAGTCTGCAAAGACTACCCTGTCCTAATGCTGACTTTAAATTAGCCTGCCAGGAGCTCCACACTCAGGTGCTTCTGTGCTTCTGACACCTTAACACATGGCATAAACACAAACACCCTTGAAGTCAAGAGTTAGGTATCTTAAATACCTAACTCTTAAATACCTACATATTAGAAGACGAACACAAACAAGTTTTTGTGCTGAAATTCTGCGATATGGTCCAAAGGACTGGCATGTTAAAATGTTATGTAAAACCAACTTGTTCTTCTCTAGCTAGATGACAGAGGGAGAAAGCTTTTGCTCTGGGTCTCATTTCCATTTGTAATGAAGTAATTCGTTGTTTCTTCAGCGTTCAATTCTGGAACTGAAAAAGACCAGGCTTTTAGGAAAGGTGAACAAATAAAGGGGTTAGGATAACCCCACGTACATTTTTTTGGTTATTTACCTCATCCTGAGCGCACTACATAACTCTCAGGAGCATCTCATGGAAGAGCATGTCTAAATAGGAGGCTATGAGAGATGTGCTGCTGTCACTGCACACTGCAGGTACACTGATGGAGTTTTCACAAGAGCATTCCCAAGTGGAAACAGGGTAGCATTACCTAGGTTTTAATGGAGGGGGATGCTGCTAAATTTAGATATGGCATTCACTAAATTGGAGCAACTTGCAACAGACTGTCAAATGAGAACAGTGAAAAAACTTTCAAGTGCTTCCAGGAAAGCAGCAAAGATTTGGACTATTTCCAATGAATCAAATTAATCACTCATTTCCAAAGAATATAGACATAAGATACAGTATTATTTAACTTCTGGCTGATGTCAGTTTGCTACGGAAATAACAACATACTGCTTTCTGCAATAGAATGAGCCTTGCATTTTAAGTCAAAGCAAAAATGAAAACAAAGAAAAAAAATCAGAGTATGTCAGATTTAATAGAAAATAAATATGAGGCAAAATCAAATAAATCCCTTTAATGATATTCAGTCTGGTTTAGATACATTCAGAGTTAGGACAATTTCTCTACCATATTCAGAGATCTTTTTCAAAACCGTTTTATATCCTGAGTCTTTGAATGCACTAAGTGGGCAGAGAGACCTACTTAGAGAGTTCTTTGTACAATTCAGGTGTGCATTAAAGAGATTCAGTTCAAGAACTTTTGATCAAAGACACAGAACAAGCATAGAATGTACAAATGGGAGGCTAGCTTTGTTTTGTTTTGTTTTGTTCCCCCAAAGTGAATATATGAAAATTGAAGCAGTTAAATGTTGTTGGACACAGTTGCCTCGAGGAGTGTAGCAGTAATGTAACTGTAAATTTATTAAGGATCAAGTATAATACAAATCTCCAACTTATTCAAAGGTTCTGATAATTATAAATGTGGTTTTCAGTTGTTGAAATTTCACTATAGACATTATCCAAGGAGAATTATCATTTATTATAATAAACGAAAGCAGAATTTATTCTACTGTATCAGTCTCAATTTACCTTTTATCTGCTGAACTGAAACAAAACTGTCAATTTTCTTCCAGCTTTTGTTCAGACATTATAATCCCCAAGATCATGACAAATCATTACTCTGTTACTATGGAATTTATTCAACCTGAAGGAATTTCACCAAAGTGACAGTTCATACCCAGAGAAAAACAAAATTAAGTTCCCCAATTTAACTGTGGAGACTCCAGCAGTGGCTGAAACTTCATAAAAGAATTAGATGCAATAATTAGGTAACACAGATGGTGAGAGTCATTTGAAAGTCCTTAAATACACTACTACTCATATATGATCTATTATATCTATATGGTTCTATTCATATCCTTCTATTCAGTATAATATCAGGTCATATTATCCTGATCCCATTTAAATAAGGAGAATATGTTTTTTATCATAATTGAAAGACTGAAAATCCAACCATGTCACAATCTTCTATTCTAGTTCTGTTGCCTTTTTTTTTTAAATTTCATAAAACGTAGTTAAACATATACATATAGTTTTTAATAGAAATAGAAAGCAATCAGGTGAACTCCCCAGGTGAGGCAACAGAAGGAGCAAAGATTTCAGCTAACTACTAAAAACATAACCAGGCCACAGAAACACCAATGGGTTCAAATTTTATAACAGACAGAAATTGCCGTTTGTCCCATCAGCCTTTTGAATAAAGCTTTATCTAGATTACACAAGAGTATCAGATTAACTGCAGCAAGAGATTTGGCAGCGAGAGAGAACTAAGCAGCTCAAGGAAAACTGGTACAAAGGAGAGTGAGACTAGTTCAGTCGCTCTGATCCTGAAAATTCATGTGTGACTGGTTTAAGTTTGGCTGACGTTGCACACCTGCCCATGGTCTGTCAGACAAGATATAGAAGATAGATAATGAAGAGTTTACAGGAGCTTTGATTCAGTTCAATTTATGGTAGTCATGAAGCAGTTCAAAATCAATGCACTTTTATTCAAAACATCTACACAGTTCAATTACTCAAAGAGCCATTTTCTATGAACTGCTCAGCTTTCCCACATGGCCTTCATTTAAATCACCACAGTTCCCTGCTACAGGCTTAGCCCCCATTTAATTAATCCAAAAATTAAGGTGAGTAAACACTTGCTCTAATATAAACCATTTGTTCTCCTCTGAGTCAAGAACTTTCTCACACCTATTTTCCCCAAAATTAACAACTACAAAAGCTGGGCAAACAAAATACTGGTACAATGAAAGCTATTCTTTTAAATACAAATTCTTGATTAGTTCGAGTTTTACATTTGCACATACATCATGTAAGTTTTCCAGCAGTAATTCACAATAGGCTTTATAAAAGTTAGGCTGGTTTCACCGTATTTGTCAGGGCTATGCCTCCATTTCAAGCATTTCCCAGATTATGAACTTCACAGATACAGATGAAGCACCTGAAGAAGTTTACACAGAGTGGGGAACATGACAACTCCTATGGTTTGACTTTAGCTTTCCTCAAATCCGTGTTCCTCCATTCCTGAGAAAATACGTCTTTCTGTCTCCTAACAGACTTCTCTAGTCAGTCAAATTGTCCTAATTCCAAGAGTCCATGCATATAATCAAATATGTCAGAAAGAAGCCCCAATGTAACCACTCAACAGGTCCTTCTCAAAGTGATGTGCCACAAAAGAAGGCTGGTATATGCTGCTCCTTTCTAGTGACTGGAGTATTCATTAACCACAGACAAGGCAATACCAATTTAACACTGCTTGTCTTTGAGGTACTGCATATTCATGGCAAGTCACATAACCACCCATAAGAAGGCTGTTCTTTCCATCCATGCTGAAGGAGAAACTTCAAAGATATCTATGGGATGTTGCATTTTCACACAGCCACCTAAGAGAAACCTACACAACAACTTCTGGAAGGTCACTCAGTCATACCTAGGCCTCCTTCCTAAAGAAAATTATGGGAATTCACACATACAGCCTGTGACCAGAAAACTAAAACATCTGAGACTTTTACTGAGGGTTTTTTTGTTAGTCATACGTGTAAGGAAACTTCATGCTGACATAAGGACATACCTTGATTATGAAACATGGATTTTCACATGGACTATCATGATAGTCCAAGGAGTTACTAATGAGGCAGACACATTATTCATTTAGGTCACGTAGGATCTCTGAGCATGTCATGCAAAATATTACTGCAGGCTGACAAAGCCTCTGCAAAGCTCCTGATTTTATGAATATTCTTCCATGCCCTCTTCCCCATAAAAAGCAACATTGGACACAGGCATTTGGATCATTCTGAAACTCCTCCAAAACAGAGTGCCTAAGTGAACATAAAATATTTGAGTAACAAGCAAGGGGAGCTACTGCAAAATTGCCTTCAAGCACTTGTAATGGCCTTATTGGAAAGACAGGTATTTGCTAAAATTATTTTAAAAAGCACAAATAGGCACTGTTGACAAATTATCTACCTATAAAATGGCATTAGCTTGACATTATTTTTTTCAGGTCTGAAATTCAGATACAATCATAGCATGGAAGGCTGACTTACCCTACACCAAAGGGCAACAGAACAAGTAGCTGAAACTCAGCAAAAAGCTCAGCACCTGCTCTTAGGGCCACAAAACCCTAGAGAATCTTTTTATGAAATGTCACTCACGGATTTCTATTTCTATTTCCTTCTGAACAATGAAATTGCCACAGAAGAAATCCATATTAAGACACACCTCTATCACATATAAAAGCTACTGATATATAAAGCATACAGTTTATAACTTCAGGCATGAAGTACTTTAGCACAAGATATTCCAGCACCTGCCAGTTCTCAAAGTCATCAAAGAGCTGAACTGTGACAGTTTATTATCCATAATGGAACAGCCATATTCCTGGACGACAAATTGCTGAGCATTGTTCTACTGCTCTCTGCCAATGATGACAGTATCTATTTATTCTAGTAAGGAATAACAAAGATTTGCTTTCAGTCACAGCTCAAAAGTGTTACACTATTTAAAAAAAGCTTCGTATGGATTTTATGCTTAGATTTAAAACAAAAAAAAGCAAACCAACAACAAGACCAACCTCCAAAAACCACAACAAAACCAAAGCATTCCTGACTCTGCTGTCTGCAGAAACCTCTATCACACAGTCAAATTTTCTACAATGCTCAGCACCTACCCTTTGAATAAAGTACAGATATTATCCAGTTAACTCATATAGCTGCTTAGGTAGCAGCCAAGTTACCAAATATCCAGCCATTGGTGGAGAAGGATTAATTCCAACATTTCTATCTATGTAAGCTGCAAAGGTACTTGGGAACAAAAACACTCACCAAAAAAAAAAAGCCATATGCAGATCAACTAAACAGATTTACTGCCTCAAAAACCTATAATAAAATTATCTGCTCAATTTAGTGCATTTTGCACTGCCTGAGAAAGTTGAGTCTCACAGATTTAGGCCCAAAAGAGGTCTAAAAAGGACTTTCTCCCATGCTGAGACCTTGTTAATGGATGTGCTAAAGTTCCTGTACAAAAATGGATGTGCTAAAGCTCCTGTGCTCAGCCCAAGGAAAAGAGAGGTAGTTGAAGATGTGTGTTTGAGGTAACATGATAGCAAGGGGAAGGGAGAACATCAGGACAGAGTGACCTGTCACATCCATGGGAGCTCTAATGCAGTCCTACACAATTCATCCCTGGATCAAGGATTCACTACAGGCTCCCCAAAGCTTCCTGGCTGGCTTGTAAAGAACAGAGCTGAGCTCAGGTGGTACAAGGAGTATAAACCCCTTTGGACTTCTTTTGTTTTGGAAATGAAAATAATGCAGCAATATTACCCAGTCTTTCTAAACACATTATTACCTTTTCAATGACAAAAAAAAAACCTCTACCCAGAAAAAGCAAGTCAAGACATTATATTCACACTGCAGCGAGTTTCCCGATCTTTTGAAAATATCACACTTTGGGGGTAAAATATCAACTACAATTAAGGGTTTATAAGGTCCAGGTAAGTGTCACAATACCTCTGAGCCAGAATACAATTCCTCCCCCAGTTTTCTTGAAACAAAACAGCCAAAGACTTCAAATCCTAAATTTAGACCCATCTTTACACCCCCAACCTCCCCAACAAAATAAGCTGCACTGCCCTTCCTAAGGACATCACAAAGCACAGGCATTACCTCTTCTATCCAATATTGGAGCCAGTTTCAAATGTAGGAAGTGTATGGGGCTGAAGGTCTGTCCTGTGGGGTTTTCCTCATCACTCTTCCCTGTGAACCTCCACACTGGTCACTTCCCCTCTCCTCTAAGTTTTACCACCTGCTATATGAGGATATCAACCCATTTTCAAAGCTTTGCATAAGAAGTGCTGTGCAAGTCTAAATTATATTTCTGCATGACATGCACACAGACTTAAACACAGCTGGAAGTGCTTCTAATCATCCAGTTTTCCGTATGACTTTTGTTCCCTATAAACTAGAGGAAGGAAAAATGAAGAAAAGTACATGCCTGAGGCTAATGGTTAGGCTTATCAGCTGGGTGCAATGCAGCACATAAAGCTGCTTTTCTTTGGGAATATAAAGCAAGATGTAAGAGTGGTTTATTTAAATGTAAGTAGCATGGGTAGCCAGAGAAAACAGTTACTAAGGTTAGAATATCAGATTGTTCTAAACTTCACAGGAAGTAAACTCTGACAGCATCATCCCTTTGTCTTGTTATACCGATGTAATTATACCTACCAGTCCATACTCTAGAGAATTAATATCTTGAAGTTTAAGAAATGGGGGGGAAAAGCAAGGTTTTAATCATTTTTGACACTGTGGCTTTAAATTTTGATCCTTAATTTAATTAAGTATCCCTAATTATTTTTAATATCCTCTAAAACTGTAACATTTTGTAAACTCTTACATATCTATGCACCCTTTTGGGAACACCTTTTCTAACACACACAGCATGACAGTTCATATTACAGCTCAAACATAGATTGTCTGGCAATTATTAGACCAGCAAAATAAAAAAATGTTGTTTCTTCAGACAGTTCTCTTAACAAGGGGAAAAATTTTCCTAGAGGGAATAAAAAATATTAATTAATTAAAACCAAACCAAAACAAAAACACCCCCAACAACAATGAAAAAATAAAATAACCAAAACCCCAAAACACCACAAAAAACCCAACGACCAAACAGCAATGTAACAGTCAGAAGGTCCATTAAAGATAAAACACTAAATTCTGCTGGACTTCCATAAGAACCCCAGTTTTGGAATAGGAAAAGCACTCCTGCCTAGCCAAGAAACAAGTTATTTAAAAGTAATGTCCTTAGATTGGAGAGATATCCATTTGACTCCATCATAGAATCTTTTTCTCTTGTTCCCTTATTTTGGAGGCTCCCAAAAGTTTAAGAAATTAAGCATAAAAGAAAAATATCATTGTATTACAAACACATGCCTAGATTTCTTTGACTAAATAAGCAGTCATCAATACTCTTGGAAGACTTAAAGATCTTCAATCAAATCAGTTTGAAAGAGCATCTACTCAACTACCTCCAGGGACTCAAACATTCAGTATTTCAAGTGCCACTGAACAATATACACCTGTGAATTCTGTAGCAGAGAACGACAGCAGAATCTGTTTTTATTTTCTTTTCATGAACCCTTTGCATGGATTATTCCCACCAAACATGTAAATGTTACCATGTGAAAAGCCAACACCTCACAAGGGACAGGAGTCTTTGGTGAGGATCAGCACCACCAGTAAGTGTCAGACAAAGTGCAATGACACGATTTCAGAGAATGCTGCTTGTAAGGAATAACTATTACCTGCCAAACCAGAGGAGTGGGTGGGTGACATCCTTGTCATCCTCCCTGCCCCACATACCCCCTGCTAGCATCACAGGGCCTGTGTTGCAGTGTGGTCTGACAGCTCAGAAAACTGACTTAGCTGGGAAAAGGCACATTTTCCTGACCAGCTTAGGGAAAAAAAAATCCCCAACCAAAAACCTCAACAAACCCAAACCCAAACTCTCAGTGCATGTGCAGATGCACCCTGTGCTACCAGACATCAATGCTGCCTTTGGAGCAAAACAAAGCACAGCACAGTGGAAACCTCAAGTCTGTTCCTACCCATAAAAGAAATGTCTATTTTAACTGGAAGAGCTCAAAATAGCTTTAACAAAGAATGACTGCATGATTGTTTGCCATAACTATTTAATATATTTTGATAAAATGCGTGGTGTAATGTAATCCTTCCTCTAACAATTTTTCTGTGTTTTGACAATACGTTGTCTTCCCTAATCTCCAGTTTTAACCTATGAACATTGATTTTCACCAAAAATTTGTTATGACAAGTAGAACTAGGATGGGTAGGATGAGCTAGCTAGGAAAAAGTAGGAGGTTTTGCTTTGTATAGTTAAGATTAAAAGAAAAAAAAGAAAAAAGAAAAATGTTTGGTTATTTTAAAAATATGATATTAAGATGAATCAAATAAAATCAACCAACAGCAAGACATGATAAAATAAAAATGTTTAACAACAATAATAATAATAATATTTTAAACTAAAATTTATTAGTAAGAGAACTCTAATAACATTAGATATTTCAAAGTGGAGCAAAACACTAAATACAGTGTGTTCTTTTAGATTTTTCTTTTAACTGAATTAAGTAAAAACCCTTAAAATCAGGTTTATAAGGATTTTCCCAATAGACTCAAAGGTATTTTGATGGAGTAATATGTGACATTCCAACCAAGCCCAAGAGCAAAGGAACAAGCACACTAGAAACATAACCTTCGCTGCTCACTGCCCTTATCTAATTAAGCCAATAAAAGTGCTCTACCAGAAGAAATTAAGCTTTTCTCTGTCCTAGAAAGAGTTCTATTTTTAGATGGGAACGAATAATGTTTATAATAATTTTAAACACACCTCCCAGATAAAACACCTATTCCATGAAGTGACCAACCAGTGGGACTATGTGTCTGACCCAGACATTTGTATTAAATTTTTTTTTTCTTTATGCATAAGGTACACCTCAAACTGTGGATTACTGCTCACTGGAAAGCACGGCCTCAGGGATAAACTTCCTCCCTGAGGAGGAAGGAGCAGAGACTTCAGTTGTTGCTGCTCTTATGGGAATACTATATGAAATCTGTGTTAGGCAGAATTGCCAGCAGCCATCACAGATACAGATGGTAACAATTCCAGGGGAATTTTTAACTGAAGGCAAGCCTTAATATTCTTAGAGCATATGTGATATTTGCCCACATCTCTCTAGTCACTTGACTGCAGTTAATTTTTCTGGACTGACTTACAGATGCTTCCTCCAAACATACCTCATCCTACTATGAAATGTCCAAATTAACTCTCTGTTGGACTATTTTATTCTTTTCCATAGAGATTTTTTTTTAAAAAGAGATGGTTGAATGTTAACATTAAGCTGTTCACAACAGACCACTTGTCACTATTTTCTAAGGAACAGCAGCCATTAAACGTAGGAGAAGAAACTTGTGATGACTGTCAGACCTACCAGGTGTGCTACCAATTTACCAATTTTTCAGCATTTGTTACCAAGGGCCCATTTTTACATCTTTTGCTCAGTCACATTTTTGGGCTACAGCATTAAAAGATATACTGGATATGTTAAAAAAAAAAAAAATCTTTCTCTTCTGTAACTCACTAATTAAGAAGCAACTGCATACAAACTGTAACTGCATAGAAACCATTGTGTTTCTGCATTCATCACCCATCTTGTGATGAATGTGCTACCAGGCAGGATGATGTTTTCAGGCTCACTGTGGGTTGCTAAAGTGACGTAGCACGTACTAGGATAAAGTGCCCACAAGAAAAATGAGCTTTTGTTAACCTTACTAAAACAGGTTTTTGACTGACCATCTTATCCCTCGGGGATGTCACCTGAGGGTTTATGCTAACTGTTCAGAATAGTACTTCTGAAGTGAACCTCCCCATCATCACTCTCTGAGCTTCTGGTTTGCATCATGGAGTACTGTGCAGAATGGGGCTCCTTTTGGATGAAGCCAAAATGGAAGGTGAACTCCAAAATCTCACCTAAGGCACTCATTTTGCTGATGGCACACTCAGCCTCAGGTTCTCAGAAGAGAGCTCAGCTGAAATAAAGCAACTGGGATGTGTATTTGATGGACATGGGGTCCTCAACACAAACGTTGTTGCTCTACAGACTTGCAAAATGCTATTTGTTAATGCAGAAGACTGAGTTGAGACTGAAATGTCACAAATACCCTGAATGCAAGACTAAAAAACAACTGAGAAGTTGTAAAACAACCACAAAACTATTAAGCCACTATAGAAAGAACAACAGCAGCCAGTATCTTGGGCCAAATTCTGTAACAAAAAAGCTGCGGTTTTAGTTGCGCAGCTCAGATACACTTAGGTTTCTTTCTTGCTGCTACAATATTGTGAAACTGCAAGCAATTACCATCAGTATAGCATTACCAGGGGAATGTAATAACCACCATAATATAACCGATCTAAAATATAATTTGGAGCTTTGGATATTAAAAGGTGAAATAATACAGGTACACCTACACTGCAGTTCAAACTTACACCTACTACCCACTTTTCTTTACCCTATGTGAAAAAAATCCTATGTAGACTAGGCCATGGATACTTTAACTTAAGTTAAAAAAAGGAACTAAAAACCAGTGGGTAGTCTAACATTCATGACAAATGTTGTGGGGCTTTTTAAACAAATAGCTGTATACATACACATTGCTCAGCACTCTATTTGTCTTCTTTTACGACATCAATGTTTCTTACTGCAAGTCCAATTTTAATGAGACTGCACAAAATGAAATATGAATGAAAAAACCTAAAGTTAAATGCCAAACACCTACAAAAGGTGCTTACATCTTCTGGTACCTAAAAAAAGGGATTCAGGAAGGCCAGAGGGATTCTGGATTCTCTGCACTCACCAAATTTAGTCTGTCCCACCCCAAGGACAAATTACTTAACACTTTTCAACTGGCAACTGAGAGGACAGCAGCTTTTCAAGGAAAGCCAAAAAGGAATGCAGTTAAATTTTCTACGTTTTTCCTTTGTACTCTGCAAAATGAAACAATGACATTCATAGCCTTATAAAGGTAGGAAAGAAGGCATATGAAAAGAGCTATTAAGATGAAGTGACACACTTGACTAAAACACATTAGTTATTATATAATATAATATGATGTGATATATGATAGCGGGGCAAAAATATTCAAACAATAATAAGCACTTGCTTCATGACAACAAATATAAAATTAATTTGGACATGAGATAATATTTTTAATGTCATCTCACAGTGTTTGATCACTCTGCTTTTCAAAAATTCTCTGCTTTTTACCACAGATGTTGCAATAGGTTAAAAATCCCATACAGGCAAAACGCCCACATTTTTACTGACATGACCCTCACCTGAGATAATCTGCTTCCTATAGGAAATGTGTCATCTCAAAAAACCTGCACATGTGGTAAAGAGCAAGGGAGCTTTTGAGGGATCAGAATCGGGGGTGGGAAAGGGGAGGGGAACTGCAAGGAAACAGGATGCTTAAGGCGCTTAAGAGTAACTTACACCTCATACAACCATTCACACCTATGTGAAACTGCACTGCTGAGTCTCTGTGGGAAAAGAAAGGATCAAAAAGCCAAGCGAAAACTGATAACCTGTGTGAAATGCACCTGAAAATACTGCCATTAATTGTGATCCATGGTCCCTAAAACAAATGGCATTGGGAACACAAGTGGATGCAGTGCTTTAAGCCATCTTACCACAGAGATCTTTACCAAGGAGACCATCTCAAACCAGCATTTATTCCAAAGGGGAGATAACTTCCGAGCAGATCAGCATTTGTCCAACATCACCTGGAACAGTTTGCCAGGCTGAATCCACATTACAAGAGACTATAAAAGCCTCTAATGAGGACTTGACTCACAAAGCAGCATTGATGTACAAATCTACATTACAAGTAGTTATTGTAGTTATTTCACAATGCCCAGCCTGTGAGATGCAATCTCAGGTGGTCTACACCTGTTCTGCAGGGCTTCAGGCTGTCAAGGTCAGGTATCTCGAGCTGGTTGTAACTTGAACTCTGGCAGAGTTCAGATAAATGCAGTTAAAGAGAAGAGAAAGCTTTAGTGTCTCCCAAGTATCCTATTCCAACAAAGAGCAAAGGGAAACAGAAAGTTTGTGTTGGCTACACAGGCTTGTCTCTGTACTTTTTCCTTCCCTCTCCTCTCCCCAAACCCACAGGCATTGTTAGATGTCTAATTTTAGTTTCAGATAGCAGTTGTCTTTTTCATAGCTCCTTCAAGCAAAATGAAATAATAAAAGGAGGCTTCTTAAAATTTTAAAGGGCAGAAAGTAGTCTGTTGAATCTCTTGCTGTTACTGTTAATTATAGACACTGAACAGATTTAATTAGAACCAACCAAACAGAAAAACATATGTAATCTATGCCTTTGGCATAGCATGAACCAGGCAAGGGTCAATGAAGCAACCCCCTGCCGGACACTATAATTAATTTTATTTTAAAAAGAACACACATATCAGGATTCAGCAAGGGTATTTCTAGTAACTGACACAAAATCATTGTTATGAAGGTTTAAGTTCTCAGACAGCAGAATGCCTCGTCATGATGGAATCATGAAAATCTTGTTATATGAGCAGAAGAGATTTCCTATTATTATGGTAAGGGCAACACAAATTTTGCCATTTCCCAACTCGCACATGCATGAGTTCACAGGCTTTGTTCTGGGAAAGCAGAAGCAAGAAAGGCTAGTTTGGGAGCTAACAAAAATGAGTTCTGTCAAAGCATTACTCTGCAGACACCTGTAAAATTGTATGCTCAGCTCAAAGCCTAAGCCAATATGAGGCTGCTGCTTTCCACATGGACTGGTTTATCCTTAGCAGTCTCCCTGGTATTTCTGTCCACAAATGCTTCAAAAGTGTGTGTGG
The DNA here is from genome assembly GCF_008360975.1 of Lichenostomus cassidix. Classification (NCBI taxonomy): domain Eukaryota; kingdom Metazoa; phylum Chordata; class Aves; order Passeriformes; family Meliphagidae; genus Lichenostomus; species Lichenostomus cassidix. The sequence continues at coordinate 99,093,328 of NC_139482.1, read as the reverse complement.
CCTGTCTTTTGTCCACCCCAGTGCTTTTCAACCCATTCTTCATCCAGTTTCTTCCCCTAATGGAAGGACAAAGATGTATTGTGTTAAGCTCAGGCAACTTTTTGCTGGTAAAACTGATTGGAAGACTGGCTTAAAACATACCTGGGCTGTCCATGGCTTTGGTTTTAGGAATGACTTTTCTCAGCTTTAATAAAATCTTCCACCACTCACTCCCAGTAGACCTTTATAAGTATCCACAAGACCTGCTGCACATACTTAGTACAGTTCATCCCCAGATTTTATACCTTTCTTTTCCAATAAGCCTCAGTTGTTGCTTAGGTCAGAACAACAGAGGCACTGAACCCCAGAGCTGAAATGGAAGGAAATCAGTGGAAGTTGCATGCTCAGAATTTCAAGTGCTGTATTGTGTTAGGTACTCTGAAAATCAGGTTCTAGGTATACAAAATGGGACACCTACAATTAGATTATCTGTACAATAAAATGAAAGCGTATTATGAAAATATATTTGTAAAACCTTTTGAAATTACAGTAATTAATATAATGGCAAAGCCCATGACAGAGCCAACCCTTCTTTGAAATTTGATTTGAATGCTGCAATTACACGATGACTCTGTGAAAATCCTGAGGAAAACCTGCAGGATGATGCAAACACTGAAAGGAACCAAACCGCTCTTGCAAAGCCGTCACCATCAATTATGGGCATTCTCAGTTTGTGAACTCCTGAATTTACATCCTTAATAAGCTTTTCCTTTCTTAAACGTGTGTGTGAAGAAATACTAGCATACAAAGATCTTCCTTCAAGATGATCTTTAAAATATATGAGTGCATGGCCACCACAGTGATGTTTTGACTGTGCACACACAGTATGCACATGTGTGAGAGCACCACAGACACACAGAAGCACCATCACCTACAGCAAAAAAACCATTTTCCTGTCTAGCCCCTGCTATGGCTTTGACGCTAAGCTGCTTATTTTAAAGGAGTTGAACCTATTCTGTTTACTCTGGAAGCTTAGTAGAAGAAGCAATTTTACACCATAACGGTTAGGGCAATAATCGCTTTTAAAAAGCAAACCCAGACAAAAAATAGGCTTGTCTTTTTCTGAAGACTGTAAGATGTTCAACCTTCTGTCTAGTGCCTGGGTATTTCACAAAGTAGAGACCAAAGGTGTACTTCAGTAGCTGTATTGCTCTGGGAGAAGCTACCATGGAGGAGACAGGCAGCCTTTGTGATAAGGCTGAGTGAGCCCATTTGGGGCTTTGAACACAGGAGCCCCATTTGGAGCCACACCCAGGATGCCAGTGGCAGCCCAGCGCAGCACAGGGTGTGGGCAAGCACTAGGTGCTCCCTCCAGTTTCCTCCACAGAGTAAAACTGGCATTTTCCCCCTTCATGTGGCCTCTTAGTCATGCAGCAGTGAGCTACAGGCACCATGCTTCAGTCCTTCACAACAAAGCCATTAACTACGGCCAAAGGAGCACTCAAGAGGAAGGGCTTGGGAGCCCCAACAGCACAAGGTATCAGCTGGTAACCATCGCCGTTTGTTAGCAGCTTGCTTTAAATTAAAGCTAATTAATTTAAAGAAATTATGCAAGCTTTACTTGACTACCAACTGTTAGTAGTACCTACAAATTTCAAGCATTAGGTCAGTTGCACAGAGCTTGTGAAAATCAGCTTAAACTCTTTTAATGCTTACTTATAGCAAGTCTTCTTTACAAGTGTTTTACAGTGTGATTACGCAAATTGTAAGTTCAAGCATAGTTTGAACATGAAGAAGTTCCATTTATGAAATGTGACTTGCAAAGGTATTACATGAAATTAATTGGGAAAAAATAATCACCTAGAACACAGTAATTACATTTTAGAAATGAAACCCTTAGCCAATTCATGGCTCTCTAGAATTAGGGAGTTCATAGCTAATATATCTAATATACCGCTGTCCTTCATGTTCCCTTTTTTGTTTGTTTGAGTTTTTAAAAGGAGCAGCCATAAGGCCTGTTAAAATATGAACCTTTAAAATTCTATTGTTCTTTCAAATTAATGATACCATACAGGGGACAAAGAAGCAATTATTTCTAAATATTTAAGAGATGTAGATTTTTTTAAAATCAGTTCTTAATAAGATCATGGATGAACATATGAACTTCGATGCCTCTCCGAAGATACATGAGGAGAAAGATACGTGTTTCAGCCAATACAAGCATTACCAGTAAGCTGAAATGAGAGATATTTGTTGAAACAGAATGGCTTTTTTTTTCCCCACATGCTTTTACTGTGTACCTATTCAGGTCAAAATATTCTGCAGGATTCCATTTCCACATAATTTCAAACACTTTTGCCAGCAATTGACAGGAAACAAAAGGCAGGGATGATTGGGTATACCCTATTCCATTCAGAGATGTTTAAAATATTTAAAATATTACTGAATTTTGTAAGATTAGAGTGCACAATAGTAGGAGAAAGTAATTTTAAAGACAAATAGATAGATAGATAGATAGATACACATGCAAATATTCTGCCTGATAAAAAATATCACTTGAACACTAATGTTACGAGTATACAGAACAGACAGCACCAAAAAGGATTTCTTGGAGGCTTTCAATGAGAGAGTTTGTTAGTAAACACACTCAGTGGCAGCACAGGAATTTTGCTCTGTATCTGCAAGGGCAGAAAGGTCAAGAACACAAAGCTCCATTTTTACTAGCAGGAAGAAAGAAGGTTAAAGAAAGCGTCACAAAAGGATTCTTCCCCCCTCCTTGCTTTCAAAAAAAATAAAGCATCAGAGAAAAGCTTGGTTAACTTTTAACCAACACTAAGGATTTGTCTGTTCATATAAAGAAACATTTTTGGTATAGTAAGTACCTCTATTATTTTGCCTCTATACTAAAAAATAGTAAATCCCAAGAGTATTTGAACATTATCAGTTTAAAGAATTCAAAACAAAGGATGAACACAATATCAGAATAACTGCCAGTAAAATGAATCATAAAGATCTTTCATTTTTAAAAGCACACAGGCCTTCCTGTAGAATATGTTCCTTTCAAAGATTCTGCTTTCACAACATGACATACGATTTCCATGAGCATTAATTCAGAACTATTGATGTATCTCATACGTCCCCACTTCTCAGAGCTTATTTAAACAAAACCTTGACAAAGCAACCCAAGAAAGTCTCCAGCAAAAAAAAATTACATGACAGCTTACAACAGATAATCAGATAATATGGGAGAGCCTATTATACTGCATCACTCAAAAGCTTAAAACACCTCCTCATTCTGATTTCGCTTTTAATCATTAAAATACCCTGTATCCATATCATAATCAGGTTCTTCTATCTCTGTAAGGCCACGTTTCAAAGCAGTTTGTTCCCTAAACCAGGGTTTGGCTGTGAATAGGCAGTTTCCTTTCTGCTCAATTTCACAAAGTTCTGCAGTGTTCCTTTCTGACGCTTCTCTCACCTCCTCTGCTCTAATTAGCCCTTTAGTGTTATTTTACAATCTCTTAACATATAATTTCTTGAAAAAAATATTTTTAAAAAATCATAAAAACCCAAGAATTAAAAAGACAAGGAAAATAATCCCTGGATGGGACTGTCCTTATTTCCTTTATTTTACATGGTTGGTTACCAGAGCACTTGCCATTAGAGGACAGGCAGATGTGCCTGGCCTTCTTCAAGGCTGGAAAAAAGAAAATTTTGCAGGAGTGAAGCACAGCCTGCTGATACCTGCAAAGCAGTCCTGGAGAAGGCAGAGCCAGGCTCTTCACTGAATTTGCACAGTGTGGGAACAAGAGACCATGGACATAAAATGAAACAGGAAAAGTTCACGTTAGATATCATGAAGAAAACCAAAAAATCACCTGGAGGACAACTAAGCCCTGGAACAGGCTGTCCAGAGATGTTATGGAACCACTGTCCTTGGAGGTTTTTAAAACCCAACTAGACAAAAAGCCTTGAGTAACTTAGTCTGAACTGAGAGCTGGACAAGAGGCCTGTTCCAACCTAATGGTTCTGTTTTGAAATTTTTAAGCAAACACTTCTCTTTAAATTTTAATGTGGCAGTTGCAATGGAAGCAGCAGTTTGCCTAAAGCAATCATACTGATGGCCACAACCTCAGCAGCAGCAAATACAGAAATGAGGAATTTCCTTTTTATAGAAATAGAGTAATTAATCATCACACATTTATGGTTAAAAAAAAAGGCTATCCCTTAAAACCCAAGTCTTAGAGCCACTGACTTTATTTATATGTCAGTGTTTATTAGGTTTTATCTTTGCTTAAGATGGAATCTTGCCATGGGCACAAGTTCATGCACATGCATGCAGTATTATTATCTCTTTTATGGCATAGGTGCTTTTGTTATAGGTTAATTTAATGAAAACATAAAAGTCATTACATATTTATGAATGGGTATTTTGGAATAAATGTTTTTATGGAATTGGTGTTCGGTCTGGCTTATAAAGAATTTTCCCAGCAAACTGATTTAAAATTTACACATGACAATTCATAATTTATAAACTGATAATTTACACAGTTTTAGAAGTACATATTATATCAAATAGTGTGAAAATAATTACCTACAAAAAGTCCCCCCCCTTTTTAATAACAAATATAAGCAGTTAATCCGTGTAATTTTTTCTACTAGTATTTTAAGTGTCCAGATGGTAGCAATGTATTATGCAGAATCTCCAAACGCTGTGCTAAATGATAATATTGAAACATAACCAAACATGCCAAAGAACTAAAAGTCACAAAAAATCTGTAAGATCCAGAACCTCACTCCTGACACAGTAACTCCTTTTGTCCCATCTGATTCAGTTGCCTGCTGGGCAGTACCAAACATAAATGCATCCATATGATCCCAAAGGGAGAAGATGAAATTGAACACATTTAACTTCAATGGAAGATGGGATGGCACTGTATTATATTTGAAGGACAGCAACTAGAAATAAACTAGATATAATGAGAAATAAAGCTAGGAAGATTCTGGTATATTCAGAATTCCTGAATTAGTTAGATACTTTAACAAAAATATTAGTGTTGACTAATTTGATAAGGTTTTCCTCATCTGAACAATTAAAATACTTTAATTGACTCACAGAAGTGCTGCCAACTCTCTGAAATACATCAACTCATATTACAAAATCCAGGTCACTCTCTCATCTCAGTAATTACAGAATGCATGAGATGTTTCCACCAGCACAGCCAATCTGTACTAGCATCACTAAAATATTATTTGTTAAAAACAGAAATTATGGCAATATATTCTGACTTCACCAGATGAAGGTTCAATTTCTGGAGATGACCCACAAGTGGCTCATAAAATATACCTTGATTTCTGTGCCCCCAAGAAGAAAAGGCTTCATCAGAAACACATTATTTTGCTATTCTTTATGTCAGTTTTTGTAGCATAAAATGACTACCTCTTCTCCCTTCCCCCCCCCTAAAGTATTATGTTTACTTTTGAAAATATGGTATATTTTAATTGTATTAGGCGAATATATGTTCCAGGCATTCCTTGGGATTTCAACAAAACTTGCATTGAAAACTTTTTAGGGAAAATCTAAAGACAAACCCTTAAAACACACTGATAGTGGTTTAAGATAACTGATGAGGACTGTAGCACAGCAGGTAGAAAACTATCAGGTTATATTTCCACTAAAACCTGTTTTGTCTTGAGACATGTTTGTAATTGCACTTGAATATTAGCTACCAGTTTTAATGATTTCATCAAAAGACTCATGCAATTTAGTCTGTTCCTTACAGTTACAATTCCTGGGTTGTGCAACAAAGTTTAGGGATTTTTGCTTGTTCATTTTAAAGTGGGGATTTTTTTAGCCTTTAAAGTTTGAGTAAATAAAAAACAAAAACCAAACCCCAGGAATCCTAAAAGGCTTGGGGCTTTAGGGAAGAAATTAAAGAATTCAAACTCAAGAATTTGTGAGAGGGAAAAAGGAGTTTTCTAAGGCCTGACCCAATTTCAAATGCTTCGCTTTTATACTACTGCTTTGCTTCATTTCAGATCTATTATCCCCGTGGTAATCATTATGTAACTTCTGCTTTAACAGCTGCAGATTTTCTAGGGATGCTTAGGATATGCAGGCTCTATATACATTTTACACCAGTTTTATAAGTGCTAGGAAGGAAAATAAGGAGAAGGAAAAAGCCAGACTCATGCTATCCCACCATCAACATTCTTGCTCCTAGAGACATTTAGCCAGTTTTAAACAGCCATCACAAATCTGACCCAAAATGAGCAGATTTAGCAGCCATTACCATTATAAAAATACTTTCCCAGTATTTAACCAAGCAAGGCCAAAACACTCGGTATTTCAAAAACCAGGCTTACTGAACCCTGTCATCTAATCACACACAATAAATTCACAAACTTTCAAGCAATTTACTTAATGTAGCATACAAAATAAAAGCAGAAATACAAGGAGAAATAACACCATTCTGCAAAAATTATTCAGCATTCAAGGAACAGTTTTTACATTACACCTCTCCTTAATCTTAGCTAGTTTTTCACTCCATCATTTCCTCAGACATAGATCAGGCAGCCCTTTATTGCATCCAAAGGATTTAAAGAACTAGACAATATTATCAAGGATAGAATATTTACAGCAGAGGTGGTTGATCTATTGCATTACGTTTACCCAAAGGCATGAAAGGCACCACCTAGAAAGCAAAAGATAAGGATTCACATGCCTTACTATCTCTTTTTTAAAATTATTTTTGACTATGAGCGTTAATATTTCTTGGTAGGGAGAGCAAGAACAAAGAGTCGCAGCACAGGAATAAACAAGCAAATCAACTACTTTTCTAAGAAGAAACCATCTAGTGGGTGAAAGGTGATGGCAAAACTTACATGGACTTTTTTTTCTGCTTCTGTGTAGAAGGGAGAATTATACAAGATTTTTAAAAGTCCCTTCTATCTACATGTTTATGATTCTGTGCTTAATAGAGCTTCAGGCACTTATAATGACCAAAGTCTCCCACACTGAGCATGTCAGATGTCATGAGACCTAAGAAATAGAATGTTTCTATTGTTCTGATGAGACGGCAATATTCTAAAAAATATTTCTGCCACTCCTTCTAAAAGACAGACAAAATATATTTATAGCAGGCCATAATTCTCTCAGAAGTTTATCGGTATTGCAGAATTTCATGTAAGACTGGCAGTGTTGTGAGATTTCCCACTTTCACGTTCTGCGGCTACTAGAAGAATAAGAAGCGTCATCCTTGGTGTGACAATTTTTGACTTATCATAAGATACACCATTAGTTTTGGGCATGTCTGTCAGCTTGGGCAGGCTGAAACAAAGAGCCAGGTATTCCCTGTGGTTACAAGTCTTGAATTTTGTGTTTTCTGTTTGGAAAGTGTGGCAGTCATACTCTTTTAGCAAGACAGAACTTCTGCTCAAACACTGGAACTCTTACACTGCAAGGCAATCATTGAACCAGGAGTTAGTTATGTTCCAGACTGAGATACCAGGTAGTTATACAACTTTTATATTAGATATTACTATACACACACACACATATATACACACTATATAGATGGTAGCATCAGATACATAAATTTTAATTTTTAAAAATATATGCATATTTGAGGCTTTTCTAAGTACTTCCTTTCTGGAAAAACTGCATGCTCGAATCCAAAGGATTGCAATCTCTGCTTCACTGTCTTGAAGGCAGCCCAGATACATCAGTCAGCTCAGGATGGAAGAATCTCAACTATGAGTCATTGGTTGGGGAATTTTTGCCCACTCCAAATCAGTTAGGAAATGATTCAGTTATGCTGAAGAGTGGTCCTCTTGCAACATAGTTGCTGAAAAAATATCTGTATGACAATTCATACTGTACCCAGTTTCCCTGGTTCACAGCTTCATTCAGTGTGCAATTTTTGGTCCAAATTTTTTTTTTCATGTAGTAAATGGATATATTAGGTTATTGTTTTTAATGAAATTTCTGTATTTGCAATATAGCAGCATCTAGTTAGAGGAGCCAGAATTGCAGAGAGATGTGAAAAAGGTGGCATCAGATGATTACGGGATGCTCACTTTGTAGGATTTCTTAGATATAACTAGTTGACTAAGTAACAGATTCTTCATTTTTCATATTCATTCAATTAAATAATTTTATTCATAGAGCAGCCATAGCTCAGATAGACATTGCCACTTTCTTTACTGGGCTTTTCTGAAATACTGTCTTAGTAATTTAGAAATGGAAGATTCCTGATGTTTTCTGTTCCCTTATCAGTTTAACAATACTATCATAAGCAAAGCTGTCTAACAAATATTCCTAACTGAAGAGCTCCACAGATACTTGAAGTACGTGTTCTTCTTTGGGGAGCAATGAAAATGGGCAAAAGACTACTTCCTGTGTTCTGTAGAGTCCAAAGACAAGTCTGGTATTAAAGTAGGACTAATTCTGACTAATATATAAACATTATGGAAGTTACAAAATTGAGGTTTTCAAAACAGCTCCCAGTTTAGATGCTGGAAGAGGAGAAAGGACATAGTATTGACTTAGTAATCCATCCTTGGCAAGGTCAGCTTTTACTGCTCCTGTTTACAGCAAGTGAAGTTCCCTCTCTGCATGTAACATTTTCTTTTTGAGAGACAAGGGACACAAAATGCATTTGTTTGCTTTAAAACTGTTTTTACAGTACTGTGTAGTAACAACACTGCTAATGAAAGCAAGTGGGGGGCACTCACAGCATTATATGAGATTTTGTATTTATTGTATTAATTTTTGTAGGCCTGAGAGCTAAGGCTTGCTCTTTTCTGACTCATAAAGTATGAAAATTTACTTAAAGTAAGTCATAATTTTTCTCTTCAGAAGTTACAGTAAAAATATGTCTTTCTAAATATAATTTGCTATGAAACAATTGAGATGTTTGGTTTTCCACAAAGGAATTTCTCTCAATCACAAACAAGTCTTTGACCTTCAAGCAAACAGACACAATGGTCCCAGGAATAATCTAAATTTATATTTTGACTAGCTCACAATGGCCACATAAATCAGACATCAAGGGTAGGAAGATGAAAAAAATGGACAGGCCACAGCCACTCAATTGGCTGGTGGCTCTTCTATGGATATTGGCCCTGTCATTATGGCATCTCCACTGGCCCAGGAGGGGATGGGGATGTCAAATACTGAAACAAACCTGGAATTAATTTCTCAGGCACTGGGGCATGCTGATTCTGGTCAGCAGTTACTGTATGGTAATGCACTGGAAAAAACCACAGGACAACTCCTTGGTATTTAGTCTGATACCCCACTATGATACACTGAAAAAGATGATGCATTAAAGGTATTCATTTTCCAGATCATTCATAACTTTACAAAAAAAACCCCTTTTGTATTCTGTGTAAACCTGTACTCACATGCCTGTGGTTGGCAGCCACTGCTACAGGGAGAGAAGTGCATGTATCCCCACCTACAACATTCAGCATTTGTGTGTGTCTGTATTTTCTGTACTGGTTTTTTATGCTGTGATCAGGGAAAGGAAACACACTTCCCTGTTTCTGCATGAGTAAAGGAACTCTTGTGAGGAAGCACTTAAGGGCAGCAACCTCTGCAAGAGGAGGCGAGTCAGGAGCAGAGGGTGACCACAACAGAGGCAGGGGCAGTGCCCTCACTGACCAGGGATGCAGGCACAGGCACTCAAACAGGAAAAGCAGAGCAGGTCTGGTGAGAGAAACCAGGGTCAGCCCCAGTCCATCATCACCAAAGTCATGCCAGGGTGACAAGGCAGGTCTGAGGCTTGGCCAGGAAGGCAAGCCAGTGGGTCAGGTCCAGCGAGGGATGTGGCTGGGCACAGGACAAGCTGCAGCATAGCTCAAGAGAGAAAATGCAAAGGCTCAGCTTAAATGTCCCTCCTGAGAAAGGAGGTGGAATGCCTGCAACAAGGCTTCTTCACAGCTTCCACATGGCTATTTCCACAGCCACCTGATCCAAGGCTGCTGTACCACAGCAGAGCTGGCTTTGGGCATGGGCAACCCATCCCTATACCAGAGCTGTGTGCAGAGGATCCTGGCACAGGGCTATGTGCTTTGGTACCAGGAAATACTAAAACACCAGAGGAGAAGTGTGAATTATTCTGTTAAATATATATGGCAACTATCAGAAAATAAAATCTTACTGAAAAGTCAGATGTCTGAACTCAAGAAAAATACAATCCTCAAATATAACCAAAATATATATGGACTTGGAAAGTTCACTTGTGAGAGAGCTGCATCAGATTCTTTATTCATCTTGAGTTTTTCTGACCTGTGAGACAAAATAATAGTCATGTCCTTCAGGAAAAGAGAAACTTCATCCTACAGAATAAAGATTTGGCAATTTGCTCACTACACTTGTTTCATAACTGTCCATGAGACTACTCACAAGCCCACATTGTTCATTTTTGCTCTGTTCATTTTTTAATTAAATGAAGTCTATTGTATTTGGGAATATCCTGGAAAATGCTTGTAATCAAGTAATTGATGGTTTTGTGGGAGAGAACAATGGCCTTTTTAACCCAATATTGTTTATGAAACTAACACCAATTAGGTCCATCAACAGTAACAAATAAACAAGTCCTTCCTTTAAAAGAAACTACACCAACAACTATGGCAGAGAATACTGGACACAAACATGCATGTAATTTCCACATCCACAAATCAGCCTTGGATATCACGTGACTGACTCCTGCACTGGCAGACTCATTTTGGGTTGCACAATCCCCCCCAGGGCACACAGGGGGGCTGTAGCAGCATCCTCCTCCCATTAGTCCTTTGTAAGGACCTCCGACTCTCTTTAGAGAAACTAACCTGCTTTGGCCAACACCATGGCTCATTCCTCCTAGCCATCTGACCATCCTACACACCCAGTGACACTCTGTGACTCAGCTGGCAGTCTGGGACGCCAGGGCAACAATTCCACCTCCTCCCTGAAACCTCCCTGCACTGTCTCTGACACCTCATCTCCCCACGCGAGGTCAGCGTGGGTGTTCCAAGCTATTAAAATATTTCAGGTCTCCCATGCGTTAGACTCCCTCTCTCTCCTCTCTGAACCTGGAAAACAACCAAACTTTCTTTCAGTCAAATACTTGGAGAAGCTAATGCACAGCTAAAATAACCCTGACTCAGAGCATTTAAGCAGCAATAAAAAGGTTGATTTACACACAGGGGTTTAGTCTTTTTTACATAAATTGTTTCATTACAGCAACAAGAGCAAACAAACCACCAAAGTGTTCCAAACAGCATATGTTTAGGCTGGTTTAACAAAATGAGCAGCTAATAAAACATTACTAATATCTGGGAAACACTTTCTTATCTTGAAGCCTTCTTATTTTAAATCTGAATTATCTGTATAGGCATATATAGGAGCAAAAGGTTTATAGCACATGTTACTTGTTTTTAGGCAGCTGCCTTTCCATAATAAACATTAAATAATCTCTGATATTTAAAATCTATACCAATAATCCCTGTCAAAGATGTATCTAAATTTCAGACATGTGTGTGGGAAGAAAAAAAGGGAGAAAGATCCAGGATATAAAAAGAGCTCTTGGTTTATGTAGAAACTCTCCAGGCTCACATGTTTGGAAAACATTTCATCATTGGTTTCATTGCAGGTAAACAGTGATACAATCTAAATCAGAAAATTAAATATATCCAGCTGTCTAATAACAATAGATGCCTAACAGTCTTTTCAAGATCATTCAACTGAATTTGAAAATGGCTACATTATGGTAACACGTGTTGGGTATTTTAAACATTACAATCAATAAGACTCATTAAGTAACAACAAACTTTATGTAAGTAACATTAGGTTCAGTGAATTGAAGTCTCTTCTAAAACTTGTGATCAGTCACAAGGTTCTATGACTCTTGAAATCATTTCACTTAAAGGGAAACTGGTTTTCTCCCCCAGATATTTACATATTCAAAATGAGCATATATCTGCTTACCCTACCTACTTAAGAAAAAGCTACCAAGCCTCACTTCCCTTTTTCCTTGTGCAACACACAGTAATTCCTGCTGCTGTTTTACATGCCTGAAAAGCAAGCAATACTGTACTGCTCCTCACAGGAAACACTGATTTGTTCACTCTGCTTTCTTTTTTCTGCTATTTCACCATGACAGAAATAAATGAAGATAAATACACACAAAGACTCCTGTGTGGTTTTGCTTGCTATGCCTGATAAAATATGAGCTTTGTATCCAGAAAATACTAATAATAATACTTAGAATTATTTGCAGAGTTTAAATAAGATCACTCATTGTCTCTAGCTTCAACAGTACTCCAAGAAGGAGCTCATGCCTTTGTCTTTCATACTGTGCTGCCACATCAATACTCTGCTCTGAGCACTAACCTCCATGCCCTCAGTATTTCTCAACCTGCAATTCAAAACAAGTGGTGGTAGATTAAAGACAAGACAGAAAGAATGTGCTCATACCCATGAATTACATTTTCAAGTAACTACAGCTACCACTATGAATTTAGTTTTCCATGTTTGGGTGGGTGGCTGCCTGCATATGTGTTTTTCACAAAAGGGGTGATAAAACAGAGAAGCAGATTTTCTGGAGAGGTTGTGGGATGTCCAACCCTGGATGCAACTAGGCAAGGTCCTAATCAACCACACTTACCTTGAAGTTAGTATTGTCTTCAGCATGTTGGTCATCCACCCCCGATGACCAGAGGTCACTTCTAATGTCCTTCTAGATACATTATTCCATGATTCCAGAACATTGTAACTGGCTGATTTCAAGCCCTGTCTCACAAATTCACAGGCACTAAAACGCAGGGGCCTTCATGCATGAGAGGATCCAGAGCCCTGCACAGCCCCTGGCAAGCAGCATTGCTGCCAGAGTCATCAGCAATGCCACACAGCTTAATGAAGCTGCAGAGATCCTGGTGCCCATGCTGAAGAAGTCAGTGCTGGAAACCTTCCCAACATCAACTCTAATGCAGTTAAGGCTCACGAAATAAACGGCAATCAGCAATGCCAGCATGACCACAGCTAATAGAATGTCTTGGCACAACACATTAGCCATGTCAAAATGATTTGAGTAGGGATGGGCAACCCCCACAGTTACTCACTCCACAGTGGAGGCAAAAAATCTGAAAGATAATATGAAGAGCTCAGACCTGTGAACATTAAAAGACAATTTTTCACATTCAGAGCAAGTAATAAAGCTCATGAACTTCATGTATCCACAAGAACAACACAAATTGTCTTTATAGGAACAGTTGTCATAGGATCTTCAATGTCTTCTCATAAATAGCATTGTGATTAACAGGAAAACCAACTTCAGTGAAAGAAACACTAGTAAATATTGCCAAAGGTACAAATTCAGTAGGATGTTGCTTCGCTCAGTCTCATGATACAAGAATCTGATTGTTTAGTGTCTTATGACCTATTCTCTGCAAGCTGGAAAAGGACAATGCCTGTTTTTCTTGACCCTAGAAATTCTGGAAGACATTCTTAATTCAGCCACTGTAATGGAAGAAGCTGTGTAAATCAGAGACTTTGTGCAGCAATTGCATCTCTAAAATAGACTGCAGCAGCATGAGTTACTCCTCCACTTCAGTGTCAACAGGACACAGTGCCCACAAGAGCCTGGAGGTCACAGGCCAACAACAAATGATAGACCCAAGGTATTAAGAGAGATACAGGACCTGTAAGAGTCAACTGTACATTCAGAATCCTGACTCTCTGCAGCTGTAGGTGTTATCAGAAGGTGCAATGGCCGCAGCTGTGAGGCTTAGGGCAACCAGAATTCAGCAAGATTTGTGGCTGAGGAGAACTGTTTGCTGTATCCATTCATATCTGATTGTTTTGCTCAGACTTTTTTCAGCTCAGGATACCCTCATAAGATCTGCAGATGAAATGCACTACAATGCTCAGGACTCCTGCCATTTGCAGCCCCTGGGGCCATGGCAGAACTGGGTCAAGACAGGGACAACAGTGGAATTAGCCTGGAACACAAACAGGGCCAACATGTTTAAACAGCCACCTGTCACCTTTACAAGGAAGGATTCTGCAGTTGTGGGCTTTGCTTCCTTTGTTTGTGGGATTTGAATCCACTGACAGCTCTACACTTAGTTACTGGAATTCTCTGGAGAAGCAGAGATACTCAGAGTGTGGGTGGATGACAAGGAGAATGCTTTGTGGAGTCTGTTCTCTGGAGGCAGATTGCAGCAAGAAAGGAAAAAAAAAACCCAAACAAAAAAAACCAGGGCAGACTGGGATCCTCGTTCATGGAGGAGCTAAAGAGATCTGGCATTAAGAGGTGACAAGCAAAGTAATTAGAAAATAATTATTTTAAGGGAGAAAGGGATGTAAAAGAGTAGAAGTGAGTCAAAATCATTTAAACAGAATGAATCATAAAAAAGTAATATACAGTTCCTGTTGTACTGGGTGACTGAGAGGGATGGGCATGCTCCTAACTAGACCTTAGTAAGATCTTAACTAGATCTTTGTTCCTGCAGCCATTAAACAGGGGAAAAGCACAGCAACCAACATTTTTCTATCTTCTATTCAGAAAGCTTTTTGAAAACTTGCTTTCACAGTCACTTTATAAAATCTGTAGTAGGCCATGTCAAACAAAAACCCCAGTGTCACAGAAATTCAATGAGTGGTGAACAACAACACAACAAAAATACAAATGCAATCATCTGCTAATCCATCATGTTCAAGTTTCCAAGACAGGAAATGCAAGACAGTGTGTATGTGTATCTGCTGCAGTGCCCACTGTCTGCTAAAATCCATCTATCTAGATATTCACACAGATATAAGACTGAAGAACCAAGATCTCCATACGCATACAAGCCATCTTTTCCAAAAACAAAAGGAGAAGCCACTGACAGGAAAGCACATGACATGTTATTAGTCTGACACTCTTGTGTTTCTGTATGACATTTGAAATGCTAGAACAACACCAAAATGCTGTTTTGCACTATAAATTCACAGTGAGGTTCAGGTTAGGTTTAATTATTATATCTTTGTTCATGATACAGCTGCAAGAAAAAATTATAACAGTCCTCTGAAGCAGATTTTGTGAAATGAAATTCTATTTTTAGGACGCCAAGTTTGCTGTCTTCTAACAGAATTTTTTTGTTCAAGTTCTTTGTCCTACTACATATTATTATAGTAATACCACACTGCAAAGCTAAGTATTATTCCATCCACATTTTAATGACAATAGACCTCATCTGTTTCACTGCCTTTCCAAACACTGCAATAAAGAAGTTTCCTTATTCTGCATTAGTTCTTGATGCTTCTATCCATTAGTACTGGAAACATTTCCCTTTACTTACACCTAAATATTACTCCAAATTCCCCAAGTTTGCCTTTTTCTTTCTATGAAATCGTTCATTTTTATCTTTTCCAAACATTCTATATCTGTTTTGAAATGCTTTTTCTGACTGAAATGTATACAAGAAATTTAGGGGTAAGCTTTGTCTTCTATGTAGGAACAAAGCTCAGTTTATCTAGATCCAGAAAGGGAACAATGGAAAATAATGTCTGATTTTGTACTAGGATGGTAACATCTACATTTATGACCCTGGAAGATAAGAAATTTATTTTTTAGGAGAATGGGCGACTACTTCTATAGAATTTTAAAGTATTTAAGAAGTGGACACAGGAAATAAGGAATAGCCTAGCTGAAAGCAAAGTCCTAGTTATCTTGATGAAGTGTCTCTCAAGGGAATTAATAATTTCTTGGCAGTAAAGTAGTGGGCTTGTTATTCTGGGTAGTATTTAAAATCTGATAGAGATCTGAAGAAAGATCTTTGGGTTTGTGATTAAGACTTAAACAATCTAGATTCTATGCTGGCTTCACCATGTAGTCCAAATGTCACACCAGGCAATTTGCCTGATATCTTCAAACTTAATTTTTCTTTAAAATGAGAACAACGCTAATTTTCTCCCACCAAAATAATCATCTTGCCTGCTTTAGTGTCCATATAATTAAGTCACTTGGGCAACTCACAGAACCCTAGGTTCATCACCCACTCGTTTACGCCTGGTCTGGGTTTTAAACTGTGAAGTCTGCTACTACATTTCCATCTGTAACTAGCATAACAAGACATAGAAATCACCTGAATGATCTGACAGTTGCAGGCAGGGAACACTCCAGAAAGCTAGGAATCCAGGGATTAGAGATCTTAACTTTTAAACAAACGTTTTCCTTCTGTAAGAGAATGAAGTACTCAAAATTGAAAAAGAATTTTGCTACAATGCCTCTAAATAAGCGGTAAAACTCTCCCCATCACAATGGCATGTTTTTCTTCCTTTCTCTCATATAACAATCCTTACATATGTTTTTCAGATTAACTTTTTATTTCTCATCCAGTAATGAGTCCAAAACATGAAAATCAAATACTATTCCAACACATTTTCCCAGTGCCAATGCTTTAAATGTTACAGGCATAAGCATGCAGCTGATTCTCCATAAGCACACAGTGTTATTTTTCAAATGCCCTTTATGCTGTGCAATGGAAGCACCAGACTCTGCATAAAGAAAGCCAGGTTCAGGTTCGGCACTAGCTGTTTCTACTAGATCTGAACAGCAGCTGACAGAATTTTGAAGCTGGAAGAATTTTGAAGAAAAATTCACTATTATAAAAGAAGTGTTTATTAAGTAAAATCAGAACAAAAGTCCTTGAGTACATTCACTTGGACAATAGAAGTGAAAACTATTACGATAAAGTAATGCTGAATGTTATTATTCTGGCTAACAAAGTTCATTGAGGACATTATTTCTGTCATTGTACAGACAGATAAAAAAGAAAGGCAAGAAGAAGAGGGAAAGGGAAAGAAGGGAAAACAAAGGGAAGAAAAGGGAAAAGAACTCTTTTTTTACAAGCCTTACTAGTTGCAGTTTTAAAGCAAACTCCAATAGCAAGCAATACAAAATTATAAACAGGAACAGCTCTTTGGAAAATTACAGGGCAAAAAGGTGGGCAAGGACCAGAGGCCACAATTACTTCACTGTTTTCGTGTAGTTTCAACTGTATGTATTTTCTCCATGCCAAATGAAATGAAACATTTCAGGAAGACTTAGGAATTGCATGGAGCTTTCACTCTGAGAATACAAGTGAAATACTCAAATATTCAAAGACAAGCAACATGCTCAGAAAAACAATGTAACTGACATGCTACAAAGTATATTCAAAAGAAAAAGAAAGTATTGAAAGGATTGATTTACAGCCACCAAATAGTGAAAGAGTTTGAAATATGCAGTCTAGAAGGATACATGCATGTTTTTCTCATCTAAAACATTTGTAAGAGCTTTCTTTCAAAGCAAACAACGCATGGCACATCTTCCTAAACAAACAGACCAGATGGAGCAACTTGTTTACTATGCAGTGAGGGTTTGCTTCAGATCTGCAACAGTAGGAAGAAGATTGTCTGAATGTGTAGGTCACAGGTGAAGCGAAAAGCAACATATGGCAATCCCAAAACCACAATGTAGCCAGAAGAGAGTCTTTCAAAAAACTTTGAAGAAGTAATTTCCATCATTGCCAAGAAAGGAGTAGGTGGCAGGCAGTTTCCATCAGCCAAGACAGCCCAACACAAAAAACACAAAGCCTGAATTATCATCTTGGCAACAGAGAAGAGAGGGGTGCTTTTAGCAGATGGCAATTAAGGATTTGGCAAGCATCTGGAGGAAAGGAAAGGGTGCAAGTCAAGGATAACGCTAGTAGCACAGGTCCAGATAACTGAGGAAGATGAAGACACAATGAGAAATACACAGGAAAAAAAAATAATGAATTCGGACAACAGTATAACATCAACTAGGACCAACAGAAGAAACAAGCAGAAAAGCAGAGATCTGTGGAAGGACACATTTGGAGCAGAGTCATCTCAGCAACATTGAGAATCATCAAATATTTTGCAGAGGCAGTAAAACACACCTGCAAAAGCAGATGATTAACTTTTTGGTTAAGGAGAAACAGACATAAAGGAAGTTAATGAATGAACCATAAAAGATTTTGAAAGAAAGCAGGAGAAGGAGACTTGGAAGTAAAGGTACAATACAGGTGAGAAACGGTGACAGGAGACTTGGACAAGGGTGTTTCAGGCTTAGGGACTAATAGGTGGAAGAGAAAAACTTGTCAGTCTAACAGAGTACTCCTACTTTCCTAAATGAAGCAGGAGTTAATCTACTAAGTGTGAACAGCTTGCCTTGTCCTGGTTAATTATTTAACCTTCACTTCTTGCTGAGGGTGAAGTACTAAAAGCATTACAGGTGCTTCATAATTACCACTGGTTAATAGAAGAAAGGGACGTGATGAAATACACACTTAGAATTTAGTCTAATTTTATCTGTGCGTTTAATTTAACCTCTGCATTTCCTTTTGGTAAATTAAAGTATTTTGCTTCACCTGTTACAGCACACAGAAACACTAAATGCTAATCTAACAGTTCAGCACGGAACATCTTTCTTTCCTTCATGCTGTGAAGTAAAAATCTTAGAGCTTGCTTTGTCTTCCCATGATTGACATTACAGACATGTAACTGGCAGACAAAATCAAACAGTTTAAGATGAAAATGTTCACACTGGTAGGTCATGGGGAGCACAGCAACTTACCAGTTGCTATAAAGTTCACTTTGGAACAAAAGCTCAAATGAATTGTGCTGTGTTGAGTCAAACAAAAGAAAGTACAAAACTAACAAAACCCCCTTTGCCTCAATGAGCCCCAAGACCAACTCAGAATCCTCTCTGCCAAAGAAAGCACACAGTGCTGCACACTCTCACAACTCGACTGCAAATCTTGCTTTGTTGAATATCTCAACTTCTCAGGTCAAGTGATTTAGATAAAAAACTACATGTTAAGTGTTCATGTGAAGGAAAACATAGGCACAGAAGTACAAAGAAAAAAAAGTATTTGTATATGCATCAACTAAAACATAGAAACTAATGAAAAAACCCATGTTATTTTCAACAGATTGTTGAAAATAATCTCACTGTATGCTAGAATGAGCCTTATGATATTTGAATGCTCAAAGACAGTGTTACAGGGAATTTCTGAACCAACCACCATGACCTGCCCTATTATTAACCTACTGAAAATACATATCTCACTAAAATTCCAATTAAGCTTTACTCTTAGTACTTTCCCTGAGTAACCTTTAGAAATCCTGTGAAGGACACCCCATTTCTCCACCCTTTTCTTGCAATAAATGAAGCTTCTGCTTATTTTCAACCAGAGGACAGCAGTTCTTGCTTCCAGCAGAGAGACAAAATAACAGAAGGCAGCCAAGAGAGATCGAAGACTAAACAAAGATTAACCGCACTGCCTACTTGTTCATTAAAAATTACACATGTTCATCTGCAATAGATCAGCTAAAGCTGCATTTTAAAAAAGCCTTTCATAAGGCTTTGTTATTTTCCTAAGTACAAATTTCCAGGGGTCCTACACATGTGAAGTATGAAGTGATTAACAAGAATTTAAATGATAAAACACGATCTACTTCATACAAGAATTGTTTAGGTGAACTAGATCAATATTTCTAAGCAAAGTCAAAGCAGGAATGTTAGAATGACTCAATGTTAATAAACTGTGACTTGAAAGAAGAGCACAGGTATATTAAACAAAGTAGGTGGGAGCACTCTGAATTCACCTTATTCACAAACAACTATTTTTCTCACTTTAAATCTCTTCACATTTTGAAAACAAACTTACTGATATTGTCTTTCAATCCTTACCTCATGTTCTTAATAGCTAAATTTAAAACAACATTTGCTTTTAAACTGGGAAACCTGTACCTAGTAACTGAACTGCTGAAGTGAAGTGCTGAGTTCCCTTGAGTTCCTGTCTTCTTTGACCACTGACCAAATTCAAAACTAATTAACAAGCAATTAGGCTATCTTAGCTATGTTAAAGTTAGCCATGGCCAGTAATGCATGTTATTGCTGAAATAACACTGCCTAGATTTTCAAGGAACTTTATGTTAGAGAACCTCTAAACCCAGTCACACAGAAATATAAAAAAATTAAGCATAAATTAGAAACACACACACAGAAAGTGTATTTGAACAGCACACACACAGAAAGTGTATTTGAACAACCTCCTTAAGATTATTTAATAGTCCACTAGGATCATAACATTTAACAGAAACAAACAAACAAAAAAATCCAATATTCTTCATAAAACACCATGAATACCCACTTCAGTGAAAGGAAGTTCCTCATGTCCTACAATAGCAAAAGTAGAATACAGAAGAAAAAGTGCACAAAATGAATGCAATATCATATTAAGATACGTAACGAACCCACTAAAGTGCTTCTTGTTAATCTGAAGAAAAAAAAAACATGCTAAATTCTGATTTCCCTTCCTTTTCCAAAAAGCAAAGTGAACCTATTTAGTACTCCTAAATTCATCACTAGAACTGTAAGATGAACTTCTGTGGACTGAAGTGGTGCAGGGAAAGAAGAGTTGTAAACAACAGAAAATCTTCAGAGATTGAGCTGCTTTATATGCTTTTCATCTCTCATTTAACCTACATTTTATGTACTTTATTCTCACACCTCTCAATATCCTGCATACTTCTTACGTTGTGGATCTTGAACTTCTGAGTGAATAGAGATATATAGGAATAGAAGGTTTGAGGTGGAGTTTGTCCCCTACAGATCAAAAAGCCAATGCTATCAGGTTAAACTTATCACTGAAACTGAACTTACTGAACTCCAGGGTGTATTTTACCTCAGTTTCAACACTGCCCTAGGCAAAATCCTTCAAGAAGTAACAAAGAACTCCCTCCATGCAACTGCACTATTATCCACTTCTATTCATCCACAGAAAGTGTACTCCTTATGTTATTATGCTTTTACTATTAACCTTTTGGAAATTAGCAAAGAAGTAGAAAAACACAGCATCTCTAACAGAACATTCATAACTAGCGGAGTTCATAGAAAAACAATGTCATGTAATCTCAGAACCCTTCGAGAGATTTAGCAGATCAGAAATGTAGGTGCAAATTTTGCAGCCTAAAATTTATTTGCTGTAAGAAAAATAAAAAGGGACACGGCATTTTTATTTCATACTGATACTCTAAATTTGCCTTCAGAACAACAAAGAAGGACAACATGAAGGACAATTAAATTGTAGGCATGCAAAGAACATCTAAAGCCTAATTTTTATTTGCAGTTTGAACAAGCAATCAAATTGGTCTCTTGGTCTAAATAGAGCATGTCCACTGGCATTGGTTTACTCAAAAAATAGCACCTTAAAGCTAATTGATATGATAGCTATCAATGAGTACATATGATTGCTGCCGTAGGTATGCTAGCATGCCTCTGATTAGATGGGTATCTTCTCAAGCACAATATAATAAAAATAATATAGAAAGGGTTCTGCAAAAACTGAAGAGCTGTAAAAATTATCTTATTCTTCCAAAACTCTGAGTCCTCCTTCAGACTCATATAATTTATATTTGCAGACTTTTCCTCTCATCCATGAAAAAATATAGGCAATTCTGTAGTTACCAAAACCCATGGAAAACAAACACCCAAAACCCCCAAAACATCAAATTATCACCAACACCACTTAATTTAATGCTCTATGCTCTATTATTTGTGTTTTTTGCAAGCAAAATGTTCCCAGAAGAGTCCAAGTTACTGTAAGACCTAATTTTCCACCACCCATTATCTGAAACTGTCAGAAGACCAAAGGCTGAAACTGCCTCTGGACTCTTCCCCAGTTGATTGAAAGGTTTATCAGTGGTATCACTGGAATGAAGATTTCATCATAAACCCTGTGTAACTTTAGGGCATGTAGATTAATAAAGGCACATCATATACTGCAAAATTACAAAGCCTGTACAAGAAACAGCTGAACTCTCTTAGAGAACTCTGGACAGATGGCAGGATTTGACTATCACTAAATCAGCTTAGTCAAACACATTATTAGTTCTCCAGCCCAATATTTGCTGTGTATTCCCAATGAAACTGCTGAATGAAAAGGGCAATGTGTCAAGCTTATAGCAAGCACACACCAGAAATCCATTTTTCTCCAAGATCGATCTCCTCCCCATGTGCTAGAAACTTATACAAATTACAAAAAACAAAGCTCCTCTTGAAAAAGCAGCTCATTACAAAACACTAAAGATCAAAACCTAAACTCTAATTTTTTGTGCATTTGCTATTTAATCAAGTGTCTGTTAAGCTGCTGCTTCTTTGCAACTATGGAGTATTTCAAGAAAATCAGGGTCAGACTGACTGCCACAGAATCCCCACATCAATGAACAAGCATAATGGGCTTTCAGGTATCTAAAATAACAGGTCCCTCAAAGGCTGGAGTGCAGCTTCTCTGCGAGATAATTCCATCAGCAAGGGATGAGTGCTTCACTTATCAGAACTGCCACATAATGCTTAAGCACAAATTAATGCTTGCAAGAAAAGATGCATGATTCTACTGTGGTTTCCAGAAGGCAATTCTGAGTTCTTGTTAATTTTCCTCTTAAAAGCACAAGGAATCAAAAGCTCGCATAGAATTATCAGATTTGTAACCAAGCATTCACAGAGAAATTTATTTTTTCAGTACATCATGAAAACTTATTTTGATGGAAGTCATACTCACTCATATGACTAAAAGAAATTATTCTCAAATATTTTTGCCTGTCCTCTGTACCGTGACATTTCTTCTCCCTTGTCACCATAAGGTTAATGCTCAGGAAGGAGAACAAAGTGATTACTACTGTGCATGGCAAGGATTGTTTGCTGCAGCAATTACTTCTCAATCAGAACATTACTTTTGTTTGTACTCAATACAGATTAAAAAATGAACCTTAGATATTGTATATGCTAAATACACACTTTACAATGCTTGAATTAGGAGCAACTAACACTCTTTAATATAGGTGTGGCATTGCTTTTAATATTACCCCTTTTGTAATCCTAACATTCTGAGCTCTTAAATACCTGTTCTCATTTTCATCCGCATGAGAGAGGTTGTTAATTTTATTTGCATCAATACACTGAACTAACAGGTATATTCTCATTTGTATGAAAGTGAACACTGTATTCTTATAACCTGTATATTTATTTCCCTGAATTATTATCTGAAATACAGTCAATGCTTTAAGTTTCCAACAAAAAGGTTAAAAAAAATTAGCTCCATAGACAAGCACTGTGATTTTTCACTGTATGTTAAGATTTTTAATAGAGATACTGATAGCTCATTAATAGAATTTGCATAGAGAGCGCACAGAATCCCTAAAACATTCCTACAATTGATTCCTTCAATGATTTGACTCAGACTGAATGGTGTGGAGTAATTTATTCACCATTGTTTGAGCCAGGCTATTTAATTCCCTCCTGACTCCTGAACACCGTGAGAGGTTGCGTGTGTCTCTGTGTTAGCACACGTCCTGGTTAACTGCATTAATCACGCACTACAGGCCTGTGCTCACTTAGGTGGGTCTTTTCAAATAGATGGCAATTAAAACCTCCTACATATGAATCACTTTGCATTCACAGAATACTTTCTATATGAGCACTAAATATTTACAAATGAGGCTGGCATATTTTATATAATTCCACCACCTCGGCTGAGATGACTAAGGAGCGCTATCATTATGTACATAACAGAGTTATAGGCAGGTGCAGATTAAACAAGGTCACCTTATTCCTTACTTCCATCTTCCTATTATGGCTACGGCACCTGGACTGTGAACTTGACACACCCCTCATATTGCTGGCTTGAAATAAAAGGTGTACCAATTCAGGATAGTTTACAGGATGTTTTGCAAAAAAAAAAAAAAAAGTCACGATTGCTGTTAGTTGAGATTTTAAGTTTCCCACATATTCTAGTACATTCATTTAGGCCACACTCTCTTCCACAGGAATCAAAAGAAGTGAGATGAGCTGTCTCTGCTGAATTCCTAGTTCTGAAAAATACAAACATCATCAACTTCAAGTCTAACGCTGCAACCCCAAAGGAATTTTGGAGGAGGAAAAAGCCACTGACTCCTTCACAGCCTCCTTCAAAATGACAAAGATAAAGAGAAGAGTCAATATGCTAATGGTCACAGTGCTGCTTATTAGACACATTTTAAAATGAAGCCTCTGTCTCATGGGAAGCTGCAATCTGCTTTTCAACTATCAACAAATATACTTTTTAAAGATCAAAATTAGAAAACTCTTTCCCCATGGAAGATGAAATACAGCATATTGAACTGACTCTTACAAGACATTTTCATTTGAAACAAAAACACTTGTTCTTTCCCAAAATGAAGTATTTTATGTTTTGTTAAAAAATATTTTAACAGTGGTTTATTATCTGTATTTTTAGTGTTAGGGTCTTTCATTACCTTCCTTTTAAAAAACACAAAGCAAAACTCTAATTGCTATTTAGTATGCAAAGCATATGACACTCTAGATTATAGTTTGCAAATAAGGCACTAGATTTGTGAACTGACACTTTACAAATCCTGAAACAAAACTAGGCTGTGTTTGTTTAAACCAAACCACATAAAGCAATAAAACATGCGTACTTCCAATTCCTGTACTTCCACCCCTTACGAGCTATTACTTACACAGTATCCTGCAGAAAGGACATTTCTGGGTTTAGTATTATTATTAATAGTTGATAAAACCTAGAGAGCCTTAGCATTTTAGCATTTGTAGTTGAATTAGCTGGCCTTTCATTTTGTCTTTATAAGCAGCCATCATCATGCACAGTTTATCTGTGAATAAACCACTTGGTAACAGCACTTTGTCACCTTCCCATATATTATTGATGAGAAAGCTGACAACCCGCCAATTAAAATGCTCCACTTGTCCCATCTCCAGGCTCAGCCTGAGGTACGGATGGAACAGCTGAAGTAAAAACTCAGTTTTACATTTCAAAGAAAGTTCAAAGGCAGTGAGAAAAGGCTGCCCTGCAAAGGACATAGAAATTGTATTTATTGCTGGAAAAGTTTATTTGAGTAGACTGTGTTATTTACTCTGTATGATAATAAAAATTAGATTATGAGTCCACATCTTGTTCAGCCAGATGTTCTACTTAGTTTTGCATTCAGTCTTGGATTAAATCTATGAATCTGACATATAAAACAACTACAACACTAATCATAGTTTAGTATCAAAAATAGAGATGAAAATAACGGTCATGATATAAATCAAGCAGATATAACTGGATGTGTGTTTCTACTGTTACCCCAGCAAAACATACAATACTTCTTGGGCCCCAAAACATTGCCAAGTGATAAATTAAAGGTCATATCAGAAGTATTTGAAATCAGGATGCCTTTAAATGAACAAACTACCCTGATATCACTTGTATTCTCTGCTTCCAAATTCTCAGGTTGTCAAAAGTCACCAAGCCATTCCATGAACACTAAATATTTTTTCGTTACCTAATAGTCCTTTCTAAAGTATAAAAAAATAATTTATCCAACAGAAATTGTCTAAATTAAATATTGTTTAAAATACATATATGTTTTAAAGAGATTAGTATCAAATGAGATTACATTGGCTGCTTGGCATATCTTTAATCTTGTTTTCAAAAAACCATACAGCCTTTCTTTCCTGTATTTTTGAACAGAATGCTAAATATCCCATGTTAAGACACAGTTATGCAGTTGCCAACAGAAATCATAAATACAATACACAGGAAAACTCTGCAATAACTTCACACTGTAAGTATACTGCATCTCCACTGCAAGTTAATGAAGAGCTGAGCTAAATCAGCACTAACAGAGAACACAAAATACTTCTCTTACCTCCATTTCTGAGCAGTGTAAACGGCCTGATTTATCTGTAAGACAAAAAAAAATTCAGACTAAGTAAGAGGCAATGGAAAAATAAAACTAAAAACTTGAGTCACTTCTCTTTTTTGAGTAATTGCCACGTATTCTTTGTCTTACTTGAATCACACATTGCAATAATGTTTTTATTATATATGCACCATGGTATTAACAAGAAGGCCCTACCCTTTTTATTTGGATCATTTACAATACCCACTTTCAAAAAGATGTGTCTAATGCCTGGCTTCATTATTTAAATCGTATGATTGATGTTTGGCCATGGAGGGAACATGAAACCATGTTGGCTTAAATTAAACAGTAGCAAATAGTTATTTCAAGAGAATAAGCAGCATTAATGCATAAACTAGGGAAAAGCCACTGTTTCATCTGATACTTCTGGGATTTCAAAGAGTTCAACAGAAACACAAAGTTCAAGCAAATTAAAGTTAAAATATTACTGTACTATTTTTGTAAGTCCCACTTGTCAATTTTTGCATTTCCTCCGAGTTCAGACACATCACTCTGGAATTTGTATAATAAAGAAAAATTAAGTTTCTGAACTGTTTCATTAAATTGAAATCTCAGTTTTCTTAAACACAAAACAGTTTTACACCAAAGTGGCTTGACAGCTTAGCAAAAATAAGACTGAAATTTCACAGCACATTAGGAAAGTATAATGTCACTAAAAGCAGCAAGTTTATAATTTTGTATTAATAATCCTTATCAAAGTAGGGTGAATCCTGACAGGATGATTTCCTGCTAGAACAAATTTATTCAAGAAGGTTAAGTATTCCACAGAAATCTATCCATCTGAAAGGGCACCTACCCACAACTTTAATTTCAAAATACACAGATATCAAATTTTACTTTTTTTGTCTAAGCTTTTCAGCAGCACTGCAATCACACTGCTGGTTTAGAAGCTGCAGCTTTGGACCCAATGACAAAGAGCCTACAAACCACATGACATTATTCTGAGACCTCACGTACTCAAAAACCAGAACAGGACACATTCACTTGACTGGGAGTACTCTGAGAGCACACGTTGAGGTGATGGTTATTAAGGACTGATTGCAACAGTTTGGAAAAGCCTGTGATTTGTATCCATAACTGGAAGGACTGTTTTATCAGACTGGCTGACAAGACCAAGCTCAACCAACTAGCTGGCACAAGGTTTGCACAGAGGAGTGATCACACTGACTTCATGTGATAAATGTGAATGGCATGCAAAACACTCAGCTCTGGGGAAGACTCACCTGCACAGAAAAAAGCTAATTTTTCATACTGAACTGGTCACCTTCCCTTTGAAACTAAAGGTTAAACACATCCTGAATGAATAGGGAACACCCACCGAACAGAGTGAAAGTTGTTTACTTTCCCTCTGAACTGTTGCCAAAGCAAGCTGAATACTTAGCACTGATGTCTGACTTCAAAACAAAGAGCAGAAGAGTGACTTAAAAAGGCTTTTGCATCGCATATTAGTATCTTTTCAAAAGGACTGGTACCTCTGGTTCATTCACTTGAAGATCCACATAATGGATTTTTGGAATTTAAAATGGTAACATTCACGTGATTGTTACAAATTATAAACAGCAGAAATTTACTGAGAATGTTTTTTAACTATTCCTATGATTATTAGCAGATTTAGATTAGCAGATTAGGGGCTACTTTTGTGAAAGTCAAATGACAGATGACCAAAACAATGGATCTCTATTCCACTAGATGATACAAGAATAATTCACAGAAATGTAGTCAAGATGGAAGGGAGGGCGAGGGGAGCACATGCATGTCTTTAAAAAGACATTACTTTTTAAGAAAAATTACTACTTCAGAAAAAAGCGCTAATTCAAAACCTATTGCAATGGAATGCATATAGCAGGCCACTAATGTTTGCAATCACTGATAATTTAAAATATCTGGACTTGTATCTATTATGGTCTAGGGGAATAGGAGCCAAACTGACCACTGGATTCTCTCAATAGCAAAAAGCTCTCATTGCAATGCTGAGATCTTATGAAGATCCTTTTAGCAGAAGTCCCAAACAAGTCCTGAAGCACAAAAAACAAATAAATCAGCCCAGACCAAAACAGGAAAGACAAAATTTGAATTTCTGAAAGTAACAGCAGGAAGCATATCTTGCAGCTCCTTTTATAAACTTCCATGAAAGCTGTTCCTCAAGGAAAATTACTCAAACTCTGGAAACTTTCCTTATTTTATACATGGTACTATCAAAATGTATTACTGCTTTCAGAGCAAATCATAACCCTTTTTTTGTTTTATTATTAATCTTAACTATTTATTCCTATTTATACCAGCATTTTAAAACCCAATAGTATTGTCATGACTGCATATGGTGGGGCAGGAATGGGGAATAACAAGCAGGTTAAGTCTCTGATGCACCCAGACAGTATCCTAGCTGGTGCAAGCTACTGACTTACAACATTTCATTATATATTGCATTATGGTAATTATTAACCATACCATTCCATATGCCTCTGTACCTTAAGCCCAGCTATACACTTAGCAGATTTCCCAAAGCTGTTTGCAGTCACTTGTGGACTCACTCCATTGGGAATTTGCTATATTTCCGAAGAGATCATAAACAATACTGTTAATGCACTTACATGCATCTATCAAGATTGAAATGAATTTGATTTTATATGCCCCCTGCAAGCCAATTTACTTATACTGGCTTTATTTATACTGGCTGGGAGTAGAAATTTCTTCTCTCTTCAGCTGACATGACTGAAAAAGCATTAACTCATAAACGTAGCCTAAGGGTCACGCTTCCTTCACTTGCACTGGGAGAAAAAACAACTCCTCATAACTCATAGAATAGTCTCTGTCTGCAAGCAGGATGAAGTGCTTCTCTGGTAAACAGGTGAAGCCTTAAAAAACTATTTCAGCTGCTGCTTCTTAACATAAATATAAGCTCCTCCAGACTTCAGAACCATTCAACTAGATATTCATCTGTGCAGCATTTTTACCACTCTTACTGCCAAAAAATATTCCAACAGTAATTTTTCATGACAGCTTTCAAATAGAAGCTAATGCATTCATTACCAGTAAACAGCACAACTTTAACTGTCAACTTCAGTTTATAAACAAACTATAGTTTGGAAAATCAGATCACTTTTCATGCTCAGCTTGTTGAAATGCAAAAAAATGAACAGTTTTTGCAAGAAAGAAAGTGATTTATATTGCAGGTTTCCTGTATTTCTAAAAACAGTCTTCAGAGAGACACATTTGGCAGAAAAAAAATTTAAAAAGAAACCCAAAACCTTCACATTCATTTTTTGTTCCTAAAGTTTTCTATTTGAAAATTATTCTGTCAAACCCTCAGCAGGAGAAATCATGACAAACTTTCCTCAAGCACTAGGGAACACTGTCTCATCCCTTAAGGCAGGAGCCCCCTGTGCTCCTACCAATGGTAAGAAGCACACATTCAAGACTGAGTTTTAGAAGCAAAATTGCTAACTCAGTATGTTAGAATGGACTGACACAGGGTATTTGTAGGGCAGCACATGGGATGTGCAAACCCATTTGCACTGCTCTGAAGAAAAATCAAGGTACAGAGTTGGCTTTAGTTACAAGACACCACAATCACACGGCAGCTATTTTGGCTATAACAGATGCTCTAAGAGCCCTGCAGCTCAGAGCATCTCCCTGGTCTTCCTCTAGTATCTCAGACTCCTCTGCTCACATCCACAGGCATTCCCTTCAAGACAGCTTCTTTCAGAATTGAAATGATAAGCACTGACTTTCTGGCACTGGCAACAGTGTGGCTGATGCACACATTGGCAACAAACCCGAAACTCATTTTGTGTTAAAGATTAATGTTATAATTAAAAGTCACCACCCACTTCTGCAGGTTTGGAGTGAAATCAAGCTGCTGTTGCCACAACAGAATTCAGGTTGCCCTCAGGAATGACAGACACTGCCTAGATGTACTGGAGGACAGTGGAAGAGGAGGATGGAGAAGGAACACAAGAGCTAACCTAAGGAAAGGGAGCCAGGAAGAACATGAGAGTCATTAACTCACATTCCTTGAGTTGAACAGTCTATAGTCATGCCCCCCAAATTAACAATAAACAGAATTTGTATTTGCTTTCTAGCTTTTACATCTTCAAGAGGCACTGTAGCTACAATAGTAAGCTTTTGTCCTTAAGAGAATGAGGACTCCTCAAGCAAAAAAAAAAAAAGAAGTTCAGACTCACATTTAAACACCAAATTGCAGAAACTGGAGTTTTGATAACTTTGGAATTACAAAAAACTGAAGATTTGGTAACTAATCTGAAAGTGGCTGATCAGATTAGTTACCAAAAATGACAATTTCATCAATACATGAGTCAAGATAAGCACCTATAAAAGGAAGGGGAATGAAAGAAGAAAGCAAATGCAATCATGCAACAGAAGGAAAAGAGGTAAGTATGCAAAGAATGGGATTCGTAATTAAATGAAGGGAGAGGAAAATATTGATGTAGGAGGAGTGAGCCAGGCTGAGGGCAGACAGTGAAAACTTGCATGACAAAAATAAACAGAAAAAAAAAGTGAAAAAGACAAAGACAAACATAGGCAAAGGACAGCTTAGGAGTAAGACACATCAGGATGCAGGGAAGAAGGTCAAAAAGCACGAGAACATGAAGAAATGGAAGGAAGCAGACTGGATTAGGAGAGGTAATCAGAGACCCCTCAGAGCAGGAAACACAGACACAAGTTCTTAAGAAAAATACTCAGGCTTTGAGGATCAACATATCCTTCCTCTAAACTGTAATTAGAAGGTAAAAAGAAATAGGATGAGGTTTTAGAGCTTGTGGCTTTTTGGATATGACTCATGATTTCTGTATCAGACTACAGCTGAGGACTTAGTAATTACATGCCTCATTTTTCTGCTTGTGAAAGAGAACTGTAAAAATTGTTACGAGAATACAAGGAAAATTCTTAGAGAGGTTTCCAGACCAATGGCAATCAGGACTTTCCTTCCCTGTGCCAATCTTTTTTCATGCCTTCTTTTTGCTCCATTCAACACTTCGCTGAAGTTACTCCTCATCTTGAACAGTCATAAGCAATCTTTTTGTATATTGCACAAAGCAAAGCTGACGACTAAGTGGTCTTAGATAGTGTTAATACCCTGTTAAATTTTGTAATAAAAATATTTTCAATTGCAAATTAACAAATCCATGCTACCTTAGTGCTACCTCCTAAGATTTAATTAAATGGCTGCTCTTTGTCTTGTCTCATTTCTATTCTGCACCAGGCTGTGATCAACATATGATTTTTCTATGTTCTACTGCTCACTCTCTTTAGCAAACCTGTAAGTTTTCCCAGGCATCACATCAATTTTTGTTACTCTAAGATGAATACTGTGATAGCTCTGCATCTCCAAGTGCTGCTGAACACCATCCATAGATGCCAGTCTCTTCCATAGATGCTTAAAAACAGATAGTGCATTTACTCTCCCCTGGCCTGTACAGATACCAACCCTTCCCAAAAACAAGTGTGAATTTGCAGAGTTCATGTGTCTTCACTTTTATTTTTGAAAATTTCTGTTACTCTGATCATATTCTAATTTTCCTGAAGCTACCCAATTGCCTGCTCATTCAACAAGTATACGAGCTCCTGGCAGAACTGTGACTCCATTCAAGTCATCAACAGTTTCTGCCATCATGTTTGATGGGTCTGGGGTTTCAAGCTGGTTACAGCTTTTCTAAACTGGTAACACAGCACTATTTGATCTGTTAAGAACTCTCACCAGCTGTTAATAAACTCTCTCAAGTAAATGAAAAAGGACTTCTCTTAATTCTTCTCTACCTCAGCTATGTCTTCGCAGTCTTGTATTTACCCTATACAAAGTGATTCATCTCCTTTTATTCCTCCTAAAATGCACAGAAATAAAATTCAGTAATGCAATCATAGTTGCATGTGTCATGCAAGCTGTTTTAAGGTTTTGTCAGGAATAGGACAACATTGTCTCCTTAGTGGATCCAGTGCTGTAACATCATAAACTAATTCAGAAACAGAGAGTAAACACTCCTCAGCTTCTTTTCAACAGACATTACAAAAAAGCTTCCCCACTTTCATAAAGACATGTTCATTGCCAACATGGATGTTACATACCTTTAATCCTCTTGTCACCTGCAACATTCCTACTGCACACTTGGCAAACGCACTCGCGATTGGGTAAACCTCATCCACAGCTCTGCTGCCATGTGGGTCATTTGCACTGCCTGTCGCTCTGATCACATCCTGCTCTGAATCATCCTGTTCAAGGCACTCTGTCTCCTTCTCTCTCCCCCTCTGTCACATCATACACTGCTTCTGTCTTCATTTTCAAAGCTCCTCTTGTGCTCCCCCAGACCCACTCATCAGCTCTCCCTGGGCACTGTGGGGTAAACTATCACCTCCAGCCAGCCCTGAAGCTGGACTCCATTATCCATTACCTATTTTTTCCCCCAAAAATAGCATCTTTGTTCTTTCTCTAGCAATGCCCCATGGGGCCATGATATTAACTCTCTGCAACATCATGGCATATGCCTCATTTTTCACTCTACTCTTCAATCACTGTTAACAATGACAACTAAAATTCCATTTTCCTTTCTACAGCAACATTTTTCCTGCATTAGCCAAGAAAACCTCTGTTGAAGTACAAATGTCTTATCATTTACTTTCAATCATTATTAATATCAGGAGCCCACAACACCTCAAAGTTCTTCTTTCAAAGCTCAAAGTTCAGTGTTTTCCTTAGGAAAAAATGCAGTTTTCAGACAATGCCAAATCAGACTTCATTCATTCACTGCATACTTACCATCAACATTTCTCCATATAAATACAGGTAACTAAGGTCATTTATCCCTGTTGGCAATTTCCTTCCATTTCTTTTGTGCAGGCATTTGAAATATGCACCTTTTTTTTAACCAAATACATTATTTTTTTGTGCTGAGTTCTTTTCTTATTTTGTCCTCCCCCACCAGAGCTGCCTACAATAGGATGCCCAACATCTGCTGATATTCACATAATATCATAAGAGAGCCCATGTAAGCCCTAGTGCATGGGATGCACGTGCATAAGCCATGACTGGAAGGCTTCCAGTTCATATTTACTACTGGGAACAACACTGATGAGAGAAAGCCTGGCATAAATGAGGCCTAAGCTTTCTCTCTTCCACAGATCAGTACAAAAAGAGACAGAAGAATCAACTCACCGAGGTTCCTTTCTGCTGTCTAGTACTACTATCTTCCTACTTTGACTTCCAACATTAAAATATCTATATAGGTATCTATCTTAAAATCCTTGCACAAAAAGTGAGGCTCAATACATCAAGCCTTACTATTTTTAAATACAGATGTTTCTGAATACCCTTGAGCTAAATCTGAATTCTGAACATAATTAAGTCTTCATCCTAAAGGTACTACTTATTTTAGGATTCATGGCAATACCTCTTTCAAAATTTAAAAAGCAAGAAAGGCTACTCCCATCCATCATCTTTAAAAAGGGTCAACAAAATTAGAAGAAAAATGGCAGTACATTCATTTTTCTCTAAAAATCATGCACATTTTTCCTCAGTGCTCCACCAGGGACTGACTGATAAGAATGTCTTCATGCACAAAAATTGAATTTGCATTTAGTCATCCTCTTTCTCCACTCTTGCCTTCCAAAACCTGGGCACACAAGTATGTAAGAGGGACATGAAAGCCATTAAAACTGCCAAGACAACATAAACTATTCTTCTTCAGCATGTCTCACCCTGAGCCCTCCAAGTCCCGTGAAAGCCACCATGCAGTCAACTTTTCTGTGATCTTTTTGAATCAAAGCCAGAATACTCCATGCATTATGCCCTCCTGCTGAAATGCCTGGCAGATTTCCAAGAGAAAAATCTGCATAGTACTTGCTTCTGGTAAGGCCAGCAGTAACTTCCCTGTGTGCATTCTCTCCTAGGGCTGGAGGACAAGGCAAAAGAAGAGCCACTGTCACTATTTACAGAGGCAGGCTCTCAGGAGGGAGAGGCAAGGCTGAGGAGCACCACATCCATGCCAGCCCTCAACAGCCAATGGCTGGATGTCAGCCTGGCTCGGTGTTCAAAATATCCATCTTTGCTCCTTTACAAGATCCTCATGGCTGTTCTTCTTCAGGAGCTCACTGCAATGCCCAAAGTCGGTGGCTGACTTTGCTAAGCCAGGGATCTGGCACTAACAAAACACACAGGGAAAATCTGCATTTTACCAAGCCTGCTCGTCCCCAGAATGTTTCTGTGGGAAAGAGGTGGCACAGCCTCTGCACCGAAAAGCAAGAGCTCTCCTTATCCAGCTTGCAGCGATGACACAACCCACATGAAACAGCCTCTACAGTATCCTGGTGCTGCTGGATCCTGGGTCTGATGTCAATTGCCAGCTCCTGTGCGTGTTTTCTGCTCCTGTATCTATCATTTCATTATTGCTTCAGGTTTATAAAAACGTGTGTAAATGTAGTTCTGCACGAAGAGAGCTTGGAGGGGTCAAACCACATGTTTACCCCAAACATTTTAGCTCGTTCAGAAGTTATTTTTTATTGCATCTGGCACTTTACTGGATGCCACTGTTAGCTCTTTTCATATAAATTGCATCTAACAAAGACTGCTAAAGCACCCATTAGTTAAAATATATTCTACGCTCTATCTCCAATTTCATCATGGGTATTTTGAAGCAACCCACACTTCTGTGGTATTTAGATGTCAGACAATGATCCATACTAAGAAACCACAGTGAGCTTTGCATTTTTTTGCATATTCATGCAAAATATTCTTTCTTACTTTGGTTCTGGAAAAGTAAAAAGGTTTGCACTGCTCTGTAAAATATCACTTCATGTGCATCTCTAGAGCAAACTCTGTGCCACGGCTGCGTTTGCTTCCGACTTCTCCCAAACACCACTGACAGGCGTGACTGATCACATCGTTCGCCTCAACCCTGGACAAAGCCCGAATGTTCACTACCCAAAGACACCATTCTTCAGGGATTCCTTTATTTGCCCACACAGGAGTCTGTTGTTTACTAAAACAGAGACTAACAGCCAATATTTGTTCCTGTGAATTATCCAAACCTATGCACCAACCTACACCTATACATTTCTTATGTATTGCTAGAACAAAACAGCTTTACAACTCAGAACCCCTATTGCTCTAACAAACCTCCTGACAAAGGCATTTAAATCAGAACTGTCTGAAACACAAAGGCAGGAAAACAATTACCAGGAATCCTTCCTGATCCTCCTCTTGTCAGGGATTCAGGTGATATCAATGGTGACATGAAAATGAACAACTGGGTGGCATTCTCATCCTTCATCTTTTTACTTCTATTTAACCAAAACCTTAATTGTTTTTTAAACTAACAAAATATTAATAGATCACAGATAAAACTGAAAAGATCAGAAAATCAGTCTCTGGTTTTGTTTAAGGACTGGGATTCAACTCCAAGGGCATTTTTCTGCCCCACTATCAGTGAAACTCATCTCTTTCCTATGTCAAGGAGGTTTTTCTTCAATTTCTATGCATTGTTACCTGGAATTTGAAGTATTGAGCATGAACTGGAAAACTGTTTCACGAGAAACTGCTTTGTAAAAATACCATCAGTTTCTACATAATCAGTACTTCTTTTAAAGACAACTTTAATTTGTATCTTGAAAGTAAATTACCATAACCATAGAGCTTCAGGGCCTGTGTTAGGCTGTACTGCTCCCCAGGCCATAGCGCCAGGGCACTGGTTCTTCCTAAGCTTTCCCTTGTGCTAAGAGAATACAGGAGCCTACAAACAAATACCCATTCCAGAGGCTGAAGCTGTAACTGGCTGAGGAAGCTCATTAATCATCACCCGAAGAGAATGCAGTGAGCAGTAAGGAAAAGAACAGGAACAGTTTGAAAGACACCAACCAGAAGCAAGCCGCCTGTCAGCTCCTCAATATCCAGCATAGTCAATTCCCAACAAGCTCTGTTGTGACAGGGCATATATGACAATTTCCAGTGAAAACCAGAAAGGTTTCACAGGTTTCACAAATCTAAGAGCACGCAAAACCCCTCATGAAAGCTTGGAGGCTGAGTGCCCTCTATTTCCAAAGTCTGTTCTAAGTTAGGTAGCTGAGGAAGGCCAGGGGCAGGGAGAGGACCCCAGAAGGCATCCTGCCTCTTTTCAAATCCAGGCGCCTGCCAGCCTGCGGCTGATGGAAAAGCGGGCTCACCGAGTGTGTTTTAGGAGTGGACAGCTGGCAGAAAAATCCCCGCCTCCCCGTTTCTATTATACACACTGGAAGGGGTACTCTCCCTGGGATAGCTCCCGCCTCCTGCTTTCCTGGGAGGTCTCAGCAGACTGATTATCTTTGTTTAGATACATATATACCCTCTCTTAAGATTATCAAGAAATAAGCACATGCATGTGGTGTTATACAAAATAATACATACACTAATAAGGTCAAAAAAAGAGAAAAAATAGACAGGGCTGGAAGATTAAAAAAAAAACATCTCACCCATCCAAAAATTTAATTGTGGTATCAACACACACACAGGTTAGCACATAAAAATATTTACTGAAATATTTTCACAGTAAAGCAGATGTGACATGCAGCTTTAGCATAAACTAAATGTGCAAGATATCAGTGAGGAGCCTGAACTTTATATTCAAGTACATCCAACACCTTCCTACAGCCAGTAATAATATACTATAGGAGGAAATAGGGTAAGTCCATCAATAGCAAGAAAAAAGCAGCAAAAGAAAGAAATATGTAGTAAACTAATGTATATCCTACAGTAGGATAGAGAAAAGAAAAAGTCTTGATGCCTTCTCAAAAGACTGTAAGAAAAAGTAGCACAGTATGCAATACAGAACTCCTCAATGTGCTTGTGACATGCAGATGCCTTGGTCAGGAGAGCATTTTCCTGGAATTTCTGGGTGTTGGTCTGGCATTTAATTAACATTACAAAGACTTGGTTTTTAAAACAATTTTAAAAGCACACCAGATCACATTTAAATGGAAGTCATTATTAGACTCATTACAATTGCAGAACTAAATTATGTCCCTTCTTCCACTAAATATATTTTGATATTTGCATGTACCACTAGCTCCAAACTGGATTACTGCAAATCTCTGCCAAAAGACTTTTCAGACAGGCACTGTATCAAAAGGCTTCATTAAATTGTAACACCAAGCATAATATTAGTGTTCTAAATGCTGAGGGCTCCATTAATCCCATTTTGTGAATTTACCTCTGCCTTCTGAGTCACACAACTTTAAAATGCCAAAACCTCTATCTTCCCAGAGAATTCTGTGACGTTGAACGGGGACTGAGCTGATACCGGGGAATACCATCATGTATGTGATAACAGACCACATCCCTCTGCTGCCCATCTTTGATTTCTTTTCAGAAATCGAGCTTTACTTGCAACAAAACAATACTGCTTTCCACACTCAAAATCAGAAGCTTTGAAAGGCTGAGAAACAGACATGCGTCCTCATTTTCCTTTCCAATGCAAAATAAGCTTTCCTGAGTATTTTAACGAAACAGATGGTAGGTGCTAAGCCCCCGTACACGGCTTTCTCACTTACTTAGTGTCAGCACACATCTAAATGGATCTATTTCTAATAAGTGCCTTTTGATGCCAGGCTGTTCCGGGAGCCCCTGCGGGATGCACGGCGCGGCCGGCGGAACCCCAAGAGCAGGCGCTCCGGTGCGCGGATGGCACGGGATTGATTACGCACCACGAGAGACGACGCAATTATAAAACACTGAACCCGCATTCGCCTGCCCGTGCCTGCACGCAGGCGATCGCATCCGAGGCGACGGGTTCTGCCTTTCCACGCACGACACCGAGATGCTGCAGGGACAGGGACACAGGGACACACGCACACAGACCCCCCACGGCCCCCGGCACGTCCGAGGAGCCGAGCGCTCGCCCACCGCGACCCTCGCGCGGGAAGGACAGTCACCTCCCGGACAAAGGCTGATGGAGACGGGCGGCCGCCCGCACCCGACCCCTGGCTGCTGCCGCCGGGGGCTGCGCGGGGCCGGCGGCCCCCCGGCCTTACCTGCGGCGGGCGGGGGCGGCCGGTCGGGCTCGTCCTGCTCCAGGGTGACGGCGCCGTCCCGCCAGACGCGGAGATGCGCGGCCGCCGCCCCCAGCCTGGCGGCGGGGGGCTCTCCGCGGCGGGCGCGGGCGCGCAGCGAGGCGCAGCACTGGTAACACACAGCCCACGCCTGCTCCTCGTTGATGGGCTGGTTGTAGAGCCGGAGGATCTCCTCCAGCGACAGCGCCTCCGGCTGCCCGCCGGACCCGCCGCCGCCGCCATCCTCCTCCTCCTCGGCGGCCGGGCGGGAGGCGCCGGGCTGGGGCTCCATGCCCTGCGTCCGCCGCGGTGCTCCTCGCTCAGCGACCGGCCCCGCCGCCGCGGCAGCGGCTGCTGATGCTGCTGCTTGCGCCGATGCTGCTGCTGCTGCCGCTCGTGCTGCTGCTGCCGCCCGGTCCCGCCGTGCTCATCCTCTCCGCCCCGCTAGTGCCACCAGGCCGCCGGACGGACAGCCCGACCCGCGCGGCAGGCAGCAGGAGCCAGGAAACAGGCAGGAGTCAGGAGGAAGGCAGGCACAGGATCGGCGCCCGGTCCGCCCGCTGCCGCCGCCGCCGCAGGGGGAGCGACAGCTCATAGCAACGCAATGGCGTCCTCGTCCTCGCCCGCCCCCGCCGCACGGCGCCGCCCGCCGCCGCAGCGCCCCCTGCCGCCACGGGGAAGGCCGCGGCCGTTCGCTCCGGCGCTGCCACGGCAACCACCGCCCGCATCGCCTTCCGAGCGCTCGGCTTCCACGTCTGCCGGACACACGGACGGTGATTTGGTGCACTTATTCCACAACCCGCGGGCCGCTGTTTCTGCGCCGGCTGTTGGTAACCACCACCCCCAGAAACAAACAGCTCCTGGCGGGACGCAGGATGACACTCCCTGCACCGCCAAGTGTTAAACACTGACACCAACCCGCGCCATCGCGGATACAGCAGGTCCCCGCTTTCACAGCAGGAGGGACAGTGGCTTTCAATTCCACGGTCTGCCCTCCCAAAGCAAACACTTCCTCCGGGAAAGCTCCATCCTCGGCAGCAGTAAGGCTAGAAACGGTCAGGGTACAGAGACTAGCAGAGTTGAACCAGCCCAGACTGGAAAGGGAAAAACATGGGAATCGTCTTCCAAGCAGCTGGGAACGTCATCCCTGCCCCTGAACACACCTAGGCACCAGGAGTGCACAGCTTTTCGTGCCAGCTTCACTCCAGGCAAACAAGCACTTTCACGCAGAAAAATAATCATCAGACTAAATAGGCAGAGCTCACACCGAGCACACGGCGTTTCTCTCTTCAGTGTTCTACCTCTCAAACATGAAAAGGACTAAAAATCTCCCGTTCGTAGCTGCTCCGCCGGGAGCCGGGAGGGTGTGACGGGACAGCGCTGGGAGTGCCCCCTGCCGTACAGGAGCGGTACGGCAGCTGGGCAGGAACCCCAGCGCCCGGCTCCAAGCAGCTCCCCTCTCCCCTTCCAGTTCCAGCTCCCCTCTCCCCTTCCAGTTCCAGCTCCCCTCTCCCCTTCCAGTTCCAGCTCCCCTCTCCCCTTCCAGTTCCAGCTCCCCTCTCCCCTTCCACTCCCAGCTCCTCTCTCCACTCCCAGCTCCTCTCTTCCCTTCCACTCCCAGCTCCTCTCTCCCCTTTCACTCCCAGCTCCCCTCTCCCATTCCACTTCCAGCTCCTCTCCCCTCTTTCACTTCACGTCCAGCTGTACTGGACGCCGCTGCTTTTTTCCTCTTTCCTCTTGTGTAACATACAGCTCTGCACATAAGATACAACTGGCACTTAAAAACGCTGTTAAATTTGCTGATATTCACCATGCATATATTGCATATCCAGCCTTTCATGCTACATTTGGATAAAATGCAATTGGGGGAGAAACTGTGCTAGTGAAGCTTTTATCAGCACCCTGTACACTGTATAACAGGCAAATGAATTCATTCTGATCTTTCAAGTTCAAAAAGAAAGATAACATAAAGCCAGACTTCTAAAGTTAGCAGCAGGGCCAGTAAGTACATAATGTACTATCAGAGTCCTAAATTTAAAAAACCTCAGTGGTGCTGTAGGAAGTATTTAACACTTCTTAAAAAAAGAATACAAAAATGGTGTCACAGTGCCACACTGCTGATTAAATGTACATGTAAAATGCCAACATTCACTCCTGCTCTATGTGTTGAAAGCTTCTCTAGGATCAGGTAATTTTTTTTTTGCTCCAGCACCAGCAGAAAGAGTCGCCTCTTTCTTACAAGTAGAGCCAAAGGAGGTGGTCATGAGATATCACTGACACAGAATGGCTTCTACAGAAGAAACCAAACAATTTCAGATTTTCCAGCCTCAAGGAACGATGCCTGGAGTCCACATGGGGGAAAACCTGAGAAGTATGGCATGGAAAACTCCAGTAAGCCCAACTGCTTGCCATTTTGCAAAGCACGAAGATTTTAAAAGACACTCAGCAAAATCATCACCCACAGGTTTAAGACAGACAAAACAGCAGATGGTTAATTAAGTACAGATCTGAGTGTCAGAATTAGACAAGATCATGAATGGTTGTCAAGCAAAATGGCCTGGTTACAACTTCTACCTCAGAAACTTCTTAAGCTAACATGACAAGAAAGGCATCAGGTTTAACTGCTTTATCTAATCCATCATAGTTATTCACATTCACATCTTTGGGTATCCAAATATATATATATGTATTTATGAATCTTAATAATTATTTAAAAAATAAATCCATAAATTATAATCATAGATTAACAAGATTACCTTTATCTGACTGAACTGTTCTCAGAAGCTGAATGTAGAAATTACTGGTAGATCCAAGAGAGGCAGAAATAAATTTTGTTTTCTAAAGGACACATGCTTAAACATCAATATTTCTGGATCTCAGTCACTCACCAAGTACACCCTGTACACTACAGGGAAAGGAGAGGTAGGACAGTCTCTTACTCTGTAGAGGTAAAGCAGATCTACTTCTAAACAAACTCTTTACACCAATTCAGAACTGCAAAAAAACAAGCCAGTATTTTTTGCACACATTTAAGTAACTTGACCCACATTCCTATAAATATTAAAAGTAAATTTTATTAGAAAGAATAAATTCTCTTTATAAATACAATCATCACTGTGTACACAATCCCCTTCAATACACACACTGGTATTCAAAATCAGTGGCATTTATATAAAATACAATACTAGCTTTTAATTGAATCATTTTATACCCACATACATTATTTTGCAGCTCTAAAAAGGTATGAATAATTTGGGTTTTTTTCAAAGGACAGAGCGGTATTTACAAGCAAACATGATCCAAACAGCACATGCAGATTCAGGGTATGTAAACACTCGTACACGAACTGCAAGTCGCACTTGGTCTCCCCTACAACAGATTATATCTTCACAAAAAGGAGACCTATATGACAAAAAGAAACACAGGAGTAACAGATAATCCTAAGATATTGTTAAAAATTTGAATTATGTAGTGCAATTTTTTTCAAATGTGACTAGCACTTTAGTAACAATGAATACCATGAGTCTGTCATTACAAAGAATAATATTGTTCTATAGTGCAAGAGCTGTTGCCTTGGAGAACAATGACACAACCACTGATCATTTTCAACAATTGCCAAGAAATTAAATTAACTCCTCATTCTTCAATTTAATCCATGAGAGATCTATCACCACTGAATTACCAATGTAACCTAAAATCTCTGTGCCCCATGACACATTACATATACCACACAACTCTTCTTCCAGTTCTAATCTAAGGAAATTAATTTTCTTTATAATTCATTGTTTAAAAAAAAATTAGTTGCACTTCATAATAAATGACTACAATTTAGTTGTAACATATACCTTTACATTTCAACTTACCGAAGACACGTGGCAAATGCTCTCCTGGCATTCCTGTGCACAAAATGGATGGGAAACCCTTTGAAGGTGTGACCATCAGGTACTGCTCTCCTTACAGCATCCTGAAACTCCTCATTTCCTGCAGAAACACCTGTTGTGCGTTCGAGCTCATAGGCTGCTAGTGCTGGTGACAACACATAGGAGAGCTGGTCATCCCAAACAGTTGAAAGGCCAAGATCCTGGGAGGCAAGTCACAGAACGATGACAACTGTGCAGAAGGTACATCAGGATATGCCTAAACTTGCCTACTGTATAGATTAAAATAAATCCAAGAATCTTTACATTGGTAGTTAATGGCAGTGAGCCCATGAAGCAGTGGTATTTGTATACTGACTCACACACCAACAGGGAGAAGCAAACATCACCACCAAAACCAAGCAGCACCACAAGTATCAAACATTTATCAAGGAACAAAGTTGAACCATTAGACTAAAACATAAGGCCAGCAGAGTCGAAACCAGATGCTTCAGCTACAGTATCCCTGCATGAAATTAAAGAAGATGCATAAATACACAGCAAAAATATGGAAAAGATCAACTAAGATTCACCTGACATTTTTTCAAATGTCTCGTGGAAAACCCTTTCTGAAAAAATGATGCACAACAGCTCCCCAAAACACAGAGGCACCTTCTTTCGGCCATCCATCTTTCCACTTTCCTCCTACCACCCCAAATGCAAAGAAGTAGAAAAATCTACCATGTATGCATGCAACATTGCATTAGACTCATACTCTGAGAATTCCTTTACCACCCTAAGGGTTGAGCATTGTTTGGAGAGAAAAACAGAAACAATCAAGAAACCTCATTAAAAACACACATAAGCTAACAGAGACTTAAAATACCACTGCCTTCATATCCAGCACAGGAAGCATCTTTTCTGGGACATTATGCCTGGTAAAAATCCTGGTAAAGGACAAAATTACCTTCTAAAAATATCTCCGATTTTGTAAAGCAGTCAGAGTGAGATCACGAAAGCCAAAAGCCTGCTTTTATCTAGGGACCAGAAAGATTTATGCTGGATAGACAAAGCCCACTAAAAACCAGATTTGATCTTCCTGGAGCTTTTACAGACCACTCATAGGTGGTCTGCAGGTGCCAGTAAGCTGAAGATCACAGTCTCAGAATGAGGAGCAAAGGCAGGGTGGGGGGAAAGAGCCCACACATGAGGATACAGATCACCACTGCAAATAATAGTAAGTATCATGTCTAAACGAGCTCATTACAGTCTTTCCTAACTTTTTTCAGTTATTTCACTTTTCATACATTTCTGCAAGAGCTGATGGGAAGCACATTGCAAAGACAGGAGTATACGAACTAACAAATGGGTATCCAAAACAAGTACACAGTTAACACATGAACCTCTATTACCAGGAGAGGTCAGTGCCAATCTTTCTCACCTTTCTGTGTTCAGACACCAGGATCCTCAGCTGCACTTCTATCTCATTGCTTGTTGCAGCAGCATCTATTGTAGAAGCACACAGAGGAGGAAAAGGGGGAACTGAAGATGTCGCTCCAGGAGGACACACAGATTTTATTGCTTCTCCACTCATGGGTTTCCATTTAGATTCATCATGCAGGTCAAACACACAGATCTCCACAGCATCAGAGGGCTGACAATTTCCAAAGAACTTCTGATGGTTGAAGATACATCCTATTGTGCGATATGGATACAGTGGCTTGGGTTGTTCAACTATTGGAGGGTCATCAGGGTTGATAGGTCTGTGGATGTACCTAGTCAAAAAGATTCAATTTATTAATACAGCTTATTTCAAGGCAAGGTAAAAATATTTAGATGGGACAGATATAGCCATTTCTCCTATAAAAATATAAGCCCAGTTTGTCATCAATCTTCCCCCCCCAAATGTCATTAATTTCTTTATAGAAATGCAATTATACATGCTTTGGAGGCATAATATACAATCAAATAATACATCACTTTTACTCTTTAAATCTAGAAAACTAAGCTGATTAATCAAGCAGTTAAATTTTGCACCTTTAAGAACATGCTCATACAGTTTTCCTGCTGTTCATCACAATTGGAGAAATACACCTGCAAATGCTAATCACAGGATACTCAAACAGTGGCAAAACAGAATTGCTTGTTTTGAGCACTGAATATAACATGCTCCAGAAGCTTTAGTACACCAGACAACTAAATGTGCCCTTTGCAAATGACTCAAGCAACAGAAAATCTCAGAGAACTTAGAGAGATTTCTGCAGGGGGGAAAAAAGTAATGCAACACTGATTTCACTGATGAAATCAAGAAAAAACTATGGGTTCCTAACAATCATGTCAGATTTCATTTCCTTTACAAATGATGGCAGCGATAGCATTGATGTCAATCAGCTGCTGTAAGACACAGAACAGTCACCATACAGTATTAAAGACATTGATATATTACAAACTGATTAAATACTTCCCCTCACACTCAATCAGTCATTTTCCAAGCAAAAGCAGTACACAGAAAAACGATTCAAAGATAAACATCACCTGGATAACATGACAGGGTATGAAGATTAAAAAAAAACCATAAACAACAGCAGCAAAAATATCCTACACAAATCTCAATATACATTGTTCTGTTTTCTTATATTCTTTTTACTCACCTATGTCCTGTTAAGCTCTCCCAAAAAGTAATTGTTCCATCAGATCCACAAGTCATTACCCAAGTGTGGGGGACTCCTTTTGCTTTCGTTCCGACACACACAAAGGCTTCCAATCCAAACCCAAGAAGAAGACTGCATAGAAGGTTAGCATGATCTTCACAGTCACCCTAGACAGTAAATATTAATAAGCTGTTTTGAGTATTAGGCATTAGGCATTCTTAAAGAAAGAAAATAGTGGTATTTCTCAAACCATCATTCAACAAGTCATGTTACTCTCCTATTTATCTAAAGCATGTATCAAAAGTCAGGATCTTACCATTTAAACTAGACAAGTTTTAGTTTTCTGTAATAGAATATATCAGTTTAAATGCATGTTCTACTGAGAGACTGTTTATATTGTTTGTTCAAGTATAGTCTATGATTAATACTGGGAAACATTTCTTATGATTATGAAGATACCTTCAAGTAACCCAAAACCAGAATCTATCGACCCATGACAACAAAACCAATGTTCTAATTAAACATAAAAATATATTTAAGACAAACAGCCAAGATAA
This sequence comes from Lichenostomus cassidix, assembly GCF_008360975.1. NCBI lineage: Eukaryota > Metazoa > Chordata > Aves > Passeriformes > Meliphagidae > Lichenostomus > Lichenostomus cassidix. Next base: position 99,048,456 of record NC_139482.1, on the reverse strand, counting down.
GACTAGAAATGACACAGCATTCTCACAGTTATGGAATTTGTCACTTAATAAAATGTGATTTTACTGGTATTTCACTTCCTTGAATGTGCTGTCAAAGTTCAGAAGTTAGACAAAGATAAAACAAGGTGCCCCACAGATCCAGCTGTAAGCCAGCTGGAAATCATGTGCGACTGCTTTTTCCTTCAGTCAGAAAAATATTTATCTCATGAACACATTACTACCACTGATAATTCACAGGCAACGATTTCCAAATGCAATGTCTAATATTCTTTGTCTATTGAGTTTTTTATAAATGTTAGCTGTAAAGTAAGAACAAAAATTGCTCAAGCAATGAAGGCTTCGTAACACAAAGTACAGCATTCAGAAGCAGAACAGTAAGACTCTTTAGTCAAATAACTATTCAGAATGTTGAAAATGTAAAATTCAGAGTTCTTGGATGTAGCAAGACAAAACAATCTTCCCCTACCATAGCATAAAAGGGAAATATGCAGAAAAGTAAGTTCAAACAAGTTTGTAGTGAACCTCTATTATTTTAATAATACCATACCACTTTTCACAAGAAAAATAATGATCCAGCTGGTGTCTCAAGGGCTAAATTCAGTTATTTTCCATAGAGATTTCCACTTCTTGAAGTGCCTTGAAGGGACACCTTTCTCTGTGCCTCCAAACACAGAATCCTCAAAGTCCCTACTGCCATCTCCATCTGAAAGCTAGTGGTGCTGCCTTTATATGGCATCTATGCATCATATGATATTCAGAGACAACAGCCAATGCCTGCTCTGTGTGGTCTTGGAAGCAGGTCGAAAATCTGGGATACAACTCCTGCTGCCATGAACAAATCTTTTAAATGCAAACACATCACTGACAGTGTTTTTGAAGGCAGAAGTATATCCATGGAATGGAAAGCACTGACCACTCCAAAGAGGTATCAGAAGTGATCACTGTTACGTCTGCTCATACAACAGAAGAGCTTTGAACCAGAATGAGTTACAATTTGTTTCATTTATTATAGCCATATGATACAAATGTCAGACCACCAAGAACTAAACTGAAACTTTTAGTGAAAACTCCTATCTTGCAAAAATGGAACATAAGGACTGTCAGTACATTTTAGCCCATCTATTACCAAAAATAACAAAACAAAACAAAACAAAATCCCAACGACACAGCAAAAGAGATTAGAGAGACTGTTCCTACTCTTCCTGCATTAGTCCAGGATTTTAACTAGTGTCCTGCGCAGTAGCAGGGGTTCATTGGATAATAATACATGTTGTTGGAAATGCAACTGAAGAAAAGCAGACTCAGGGTCAAAGAGATGTATTGACAAATGGACCCCAACAACAGCAATAAAGGAAGTCTGTTCCAAGGCCTTCTAGTCTACTATTTAGCACCTGCTTCTCTTTAAGAACACCTTAAACACATGACTGTAACAGCATCTTCCCAATCTGATCTTACTCCATGCATTTGCAGCACGGTTTAAATTCCCGACTCCATCAGAATCCCACACCTACACTACCCACGGGGCACTGTCACGCACCTTGTTCCTGCACAGGAAAGCGAGCAGGGTGCACCACTGCTCCTGCTTGCCGCTGCCCCCGCCGATGACCGCGGCTCTCTCGTAGCCCAGGACGCTGACAAAGCGCGCTGCCTGCCTGGGCGTGTCCAGCAGCCTCCCCGCCCGCAGGGGTCTCACGTAGCAACACACCGGGCGGTTCACTCCGTTTTCATCCTGAACAGGGAAAATGTGGTTATTTGCCAGCAGTGCAAGTGTCACAAAATGTTCATCTTAACTTATACTCTCTTTTGTTCCAATGGGGTGTATCCTCCCTGGAACAAGTATCACTCAAAAACGGCAAGACGCGAAAATACCCCCAGAATAAGGACACAAGACCATGAAGGAAACTCATTTAAGGGCATCACAGTTAGATTTTATTCTGGCTCTGTCACTAAGACTAAATGTTCAAACACCAGGAACAGTACAGGCTGCAATTAGTTTTCCTAAATGGGTGAGGAACTGTTCATGCTCTTCTCACTACCAATTTCCACATTATCATCAAGCATAAAAACAAGCCAGAACAAATCTCACACACTGAATTCCACAACAACCCCAAAAATACCTTCCCCCAAAAGCATTAAATACTCAGCAACTGATTTTAGAGTTTAAAAGCAAAAATTATTTGCTTCTGAATTTGAATACCTCTTTTCATAACAGCAAGCAATAAAAATTACTCAAAATTAAGCAACTAGACCTATATGAATTAAACAATAATACTAAGAATTTCTAAGCTCTTGGAAAAATGAAAAAATATGACTTTAAAAAGGTCTGGTTTATCACACACAGCAGCAAATACTATGGTTATCAACTATTAAAACTATTTCAAGTATAGAGCTCTTCTGTTCCTCACTGGGCTAAATTGGTACTTTTATGCTCATATATTTTACAAAGGCATCAAAGCCTTTTAAATCTCTGCAGCTTCAGGAAATTACAGTCACATATTTTTACTGTAGTCACATATTGTCCCTCTTAAGGTTTTGTCATGCTTTTCCAGCAAGCTGATGGGAAAAAAGCAGCATTTATTTGAAGCTGACTGGAATCCTGTTGAAATCTATTTCACAGCTCAAAAGCATTAAAAAAACCCCTACAGGCAGGATTTATTTTTTAATATAGTCTCATATATATTATGCCTGTTTCTGCATTACTCATCTCAATCCGGATGGTTACTAAATTATCAAACTAATCTAATAAACTCATTTCTGTTCCCAGAAAGTTTTACTAAGATTTGCTACAGCCAGTGGGAGACTCATGATAAGCTCTCTATAGGTACTGAACTAGCAGGGGCCTAGTTCCTATCCTACTTAAGACAAAGACTTGTTCCTCTTTATACCCTGCCTTGAAACCCTTAAGCCTTTGTATTGGTCTGTTTGGAAGGGAGTTTGTTGTCCTCACAGCAGCTCTCCAGGCATTGTGTTTTAGACCTGTGACCAAAACAGTGCTGGGAACACACTGGTGTTTTAGTTGCTGCTGAGCAGGGCTTGCACAGTGTCAAGGCCTTCTCTGTTTCTCATTCTGCCATCAGACAGTTGTAGGTTCAGGGTGGACAAAAAACTGGGAGGGGATACAGCCAGGACAGCTGACCTGATCTGACCAAAGGGATATTCCATACCATATAGTGTCATGCTCAGCAATAAAACTGGTTGAGGTAGCGAACAGACTTTTAGTAAATTTTTGGAGACTATATGGGCATCTGTCTGCTCTGGGAGGTGGTGAGTGACTGTCTTTGCATTGGTGTTTTCCCATTTTTCCTTTCTTTCTTTCTTTCCTTCATTTATGAAATAATTTTTATCTCAACCCAAGAACTTTCCCTTGCTTTTGCCCTTTTTATTCTCTCCCTCATCACACTGGGGTGGAGTGAGAAAGTGACTGAGTGGGGGCTCAGCTGCTGGCTGGGATTTGGAAGTTCACACCATTCCTGCACACTCACAGTACAGCCAGAAAGGGAAGTTGTTGCCTCACCGAAGAGAAACAGGAGGCACAGATCACTTCAGGACACTACTTTGAAATAAGAAGTTACTCTGCTAGGAAAATTGCTACTACACAGACTAAATTCATAGCATGAAAAATGCAAGGATCATCCCAGTGTTTTACTGAGGAACAGTTACTGAGGAGCAACTGACACAGTAATTTATTAGACTCCAGCAATTACGACTGTAGCTGTTGTGTGACATTAACCAGATAGATTGCATTGCAGAGCATCGAGTTCAAATAATGTATGGATGTGTTCAATTGACCTAGGAAGTCCATTCTTTGCAACTTTTTTCTCTGGTACAAAATTTATCTGAAATAGTTTGTACAGATCACCTAAGTCTCTGCCATTTGTGAGTGTTCAAGGAAAAGACTAAACACAGACTTTTTCACTTTGTACATCAGAGGCAGTCGGAGCAACCCTGCTGTCTGCCTCATGCTATTAAGCTTCAATGGACAAAGTTCAATCCTTACAAATTTAATTTTTTTGCATGACACCCCCCATGTAGCCCTGACCTGAACATAACCACATCATAAATCTATACAGATTCCACATACACATAAAGTTCAAAACAAAAGAAAGGTAACTTAAAGAAAGGATTAGTCAATTTGTAAAATTTACAAACCTGTGCAAAGATCTTTACCAGCCTTGCATTGTGGGTAGGCCTGATCTGCAGGTATTCTCTCCACCACTGTTTGGCATACACAAGAAATAAACGTTCTTTTTCTGCTGTTTTCTGACGTTCCAAAGTGAACTGTAGGTAAGAAAAACAAACCCAATCCTACATATACTAATTCCAAACAGGAGAAAAAAAACCCATAATCACTAAGTACATTAACACCACATCCTGGCATATGTAAAAAAAACTTATTATTTTAAGTGCATCATACAAATCCATAGTATTTTTAAATGGAAATGCAATTAAGAAAAACTTCAAGATGTATTTCTTGTTTGTAGGTTCATATATTAAGCTTGACAAATCACTGTTCATTTTAAGTAACATATTTCTGTACAGAAGGATTGCTTGAATTTTAATGTGCAGAAGAATATCTGCATGTACCTTCAGGCCAACATTTACTGGCTTTCCAAGCAGAATAGCTGACTTGAAATTACTGCTTCATGTGGAAACGAGCATAAGAAAACATATATACTGCCTGAAGAAAATTAGTTATATTGCATCTTCCTTTTTTCTTCAGGGGTTTTGATACAAGTAATTAGAAAAAACCATGAAAGTAATATTTTGAGTAATGTTCAGTACAGACAAAGAAGTTTAAGAAAGGTAATTATATTTAAATTCAATAGGAAAAAAAAAAGTATCAAACATTCAAGAACCCCACAGCCCTCAACATCTACAATTCTATACCAAACCTCCCCCCCGCTGCCAACAAAAGAATAAGTTAGCCCTCCCAGAAGTTACTTACTTGAGTACTAGTTATTTCTGAAGAAAGTGTCTTATTAAGCTGTGGATACATTTCCAGTCTGATGTTTAAAACACCAACAGAAACCTTTGACTCTGTACCTTTGAAACAAAATAGATTTTCATCAGTTCTCTCATATTCAATTTGCTTAGATTATTTCAGCCAGGCAGGGGCAAATGATTAAAATATATATGTTAGCCTTATATATAATCACAAAAAGTAACTAAATGTTTTTAAATATAGGCAAAGTAAGAATCTTTGTTTAAATTCCAAACTCAAATGAGACTGTAAGAAAGCATAACAGCATAATATGGTAAAAAACAGCCAGGTGTCTAGATCCAAGACACTTATCCATAGCCCCATTTGCAGCCAATACTAGGGCATATGAGATGAATGGTATTCTTGAAGTGTCTAGAACAGACATCCAAAACCAAGTCAGAGAATCACACACTGTGAATGTGCCTATTCCTACTGATTACACAAGTAGCTCAAACTTAAATAGTTGGAAGTGAGTGAAGCACATCCTTTCCAAGACACAGTTTATTATAAGGGACCCTGGTTGTCATACAAAGAGATTACTCAACTTTAAAAAACTCCCCAAAATAAAAACCAAACAAACAACTCCCCCAACTCAATGTTGTTGCCTAATGCTAAAAATTTTGAATTACATAAACAACAAGAAGCATTACAAAACAGATTACAGATGGGACTATAAGCAATACAATCAATGGAAACCTTACATAACAGTTTGTCTGTTTATCTGAGGTGGCAGTATGCTTTGATGTTCTTGATGCATTTTGTACATTGACAAGATTTTGAAAAGAAGAAAAAGCACTGCATTATTGGACTGATACTTTATTACTTGGAAAAAAGCTAATAAGAATTAAATTTAACTTGCTTCATCACCCACCTGACTATTAAACTCATTTACTATACATTTCTCAGTCATTACAGGAAAAAAAAATGAGAATGCCTGGGTTGGATGTGATCTTAAGATCCTCTAGCTCCAATTTCCCTGCCATGGGCAGGGACACTTCCGCTAGATCATGTTGCTCAGAGTTCCATCCAACTTGGCCTTGAACACTTCCGGGGATGTGGCATCAACAGCTTCTCTGGGCAACCTGTTCCATTGCCTCACCACTCTCATGTGAAGTAAGTCCTTTCTCATATCTAATATAAAACTACTCTCATTCAAGGGGGGAATCCATCCCCCCTTGTCCATATAATGATAAGCTCTTGTAAAAAGTCTTGTAGGAAGCCACAGGAGACTTAGTCTTTATTCACTAAATCGTAATATCCTAAAAACATAAGTTGGAACTCCTGAGGAGTGGACAGTGTACAAGTGCTACACAGAAATACAAATGAGTACTAACTGCTAAGCACCTAAACAAAGCCATTCAGAAAACATGCTTCCAGCTACTGGGATAAATGGGAGCAGAGCAGAGATCCCTTTCTCCAGCAGTTGTTAGTTTGCTATGAAAAGCACATAAGCTGAATTTTACTCCTCAGTGCACTGATCAGATACACTCCTGGAGATGAACTACTGGATTTTTGTTTGGTTGGTTTGTTTTTGATAACTTAACCAGATTTTGCAGATGATCAATAGTGGGAACTCCCAGACATGAAGACCATAATTACATGGAATCTGGAATACTCATTTTTAGCAGCTTGATAACAGAAAAATCTGACCATTAACTCTTCTAGGCATTTTCTAAGGATACTTTACAGTTATTTCCGAATTGAACAAAAAGTGAACTCCATCAAAAACACTGCTTTAAGCTTGCAAGCAAGCTCAGTACCCAATATTTCAAGTCATCATCACATGCTTATTGTTTATGCTTACCTACACCCAGGAGTTCCACAGCAACGTTTGTTATGCTGTTCTCTGCAGCCAAGACAGACCTCCACTCCAAGAAATAGGATGCTACTAGTGTGGTCTCCCCAAATGTGTCTGTTTTGATCAGAACCATGTGCACTGGGTCACATATAGACAACATAGTGGTTGCATCCACCATCTTACTTCCATCACCTGCCATTATTAAACCAAAATAAAACAGCAAGATTATCATCCCAAATTCTCCTCAGAATTTAAAAAAAAGTATGCAACAAAATGCAATGTATGCAGTGAGTATAAAGAAAAATCTTGACTCCAGAAGTGAAAGCAACTTGTCCCATCTCTAAAACCAAACCCAGTTAAGGACAGAGCAACATAAAGATTACAGCTAATATACAGTAAAGGCAAAAAGATTCTTGTAGTTGAGCACTGCAGCACAACCAGTTTAGATACAAAAAAAATTAAAATGGAATTAACACTTAAGAATGGATAAAGGTGGTAAATTTCAAGTTATTTTAGAGTGAAAAAGAATGAAAAGATGCAAGAGCAGAGAAAGATCTACAAGTGGCACAACCCAATACAGTAATCAGTTTCCTTAGGAAAATGTGACAAAAAACAGGAAAGAAACCCACCAAATAATATCAAACATATTTCACAATAACTCTTACGTCAGAAAAAATCCCAACAGCATCAGCTTTAAACCCACAATATTCCTTACCTAGGCTATCCTTGTGTACTTCAAGTAGAAAACCATCCTGAAAATCTGGCTCACAGGCACAGGGTACAGGTTTGGAACGGAAGCGCTGATTTCGAAAATGTAAACACAGAGTGAAGGTAGAGCACATTTGGCCAGGCAGAGGCTCTGGTTCCTGAAGATGCTCCAGAAAAGCTTTTCCACCCAAAACCTGAAGGTAAAGATACCTCCGTGTTGGGTCAATGTTAGCTGTAAAGCGTAGCAATAAAAATGAAGAGACTACAAACTGATCTTAGAAAGCTTAAATTCTTAAGTATCAGCTAATAACAGCAGACTAGCAAAAAAAAACCTTTTTTTGAAACACATGTTTAGGAGAAAGTGATTTTAAAATATATGGGAGTTATCTGAGTGTAGAATAAATGAAATAATAAGTCATATTTAATAACACTGATTGCTGCTGCTTACATGAGTTTACTCCCTGTGGATAAGCAGAGGAACCATCCACCTCATACTGGATTACTAATTCAGAGTGCAAAAATTACAGACTTCAGATTTGTTTCAAAACTATATGATCCAAACATTTAAACAAACAAGAAACATACTTTTTTTCAAAACCGGTGGGTCTCTGTCAACAAAATGTGTTGATGGTTTTGGAGCCGAAGTCCTCTCCTTTTCATTCACATCCTGGAATTACAATTAAGACTTTTTAATGAGTCAAAGGATACAGCAGAGCTCTTACCACGGTCTTCTAAAATTAAAGAATCCTCCATTTCACCTGAATGCCATTCCTTAGGTATACTGCCTTCTAAAACTGAACCAATATTTCCAGTGCAGTATTGTCACCAAACCAATTTCAGCAGATGCATTAATCTCTGCTCCTATAATGTCACACAAAAGTAACACCCTTACAAACCTCCAGGTGCAGCATATTTTCACTTGCTCAAAACACACCAGTAAGAGGAGTAAGCAAAAGTGCTTCCCCTCTTCAAAAGCTACTTACAGTTACAAATTTAAGTTCCTTCATAACATCATCAATGATTCCTCGCTGTCTTAGGGCTTTTATCAGATCTTCTGTGGATAACTGCTGATGCTCAGGCGCCAACTCTTCTCGTATAGTCTCAGCAAGAACTTCTCGTATTCTCCCATGGACATCCATCTGAAAGAAAATTCATTATATGTCACAAATACCAGCTCTTTGTACAGCAGATGGCAGCAGGTACAACTTAACAGTTAAGTCTGTGAGGCTAAGGGTGTTTTCCTAGGAACACAGAAATAACTACACCAAAATATTGATCCTCTCAGAACTAATTAAATGAGCCACTATCTTACAAAAGCAGCTGTCCCAGTAAAAAAAAAATTACAAGCATACCAAACTTAAGCATTTTCACTGCTCTTTGACAACAACAACCCATCTTGAACTTCCCTCCTTAAAAAAGGATCTGCAAACATAAATTACAAAACGGTCATGTTCCGATTTCTTGTCTCCCTCAAAATTCAAGCTTTATATACAGTTTCTTATATTTTAAGGGCAAAGATATGCTTTTATATAGTTGTAGGTAAGACACAAAAGTAGCAGATCTCCCTTGCGAGCTTCTCCTAAGCTCAAACGGAACTCTGAGAATGTCTGCCCATCATCTGAGCTGTGAGAGCGGATGGATTTATAAAGCTGTCTCTTACACTGGAAGGATGTCAAGGACACAGCCGCTGGGACCTGAAATAGAATCACAGAATACCCTGGGCTGGAAAACACCTTCAGATGCTCTCACTGCAGGGCCCTAGCCACAGGCAGGGGCACCTTCCACAGGACCAGCTTGCTCGGAGCCCCACCCAGCCTTTCCTTCAACACTTCCAGGGATGGGGCATCCACAACTTTTCTAAGCAACCTATTCCAGGGCCTCACCACCCGTCACGGTGAAAAATTCTTCCAAATAGCCAATCTAAACCTGCTCTCTTTCAGCCTGAATCCATCCTCCCTTGTCCTGTCACTACACGCTCTGGTAAAAAGTCTCTCTCCATCTTTCCTGCAGGCTCCCTTCAGCTACAGGACGGCTGCTATAATGTCTCCACAGAGCCTTCTCTTCTCCAGGCCGAACAATCCCAATTTTCTCAGTCTTCCCTCGCAGAAGAGGCGCTCCCTCCCTCTAATCTCTCGCTGGCCTCCTCCGGCCTCGCTCCAAGCGCCCCTTTCTTTCTCCTGTGGGACAGGTGGCAATACTCACTACCGCACCAACTAGCGACACAGGAGTTACAGCCTGCCTACTTACTTCCCTGTCAGTTCAAGACCCTCGCTCAAAAAGCCACAAGAAAAGCACGGAACGGCGGCCGGACACCACCTGCAGCGAGCCGGGTTGGGGAAACAAAGCGAGGCTCTGGAGCGGGCGCTGCCGCCGCCGCCGCCTCAGAGGGTGCCGCCGCCACCCCGGCGGGGTGACACCGCTGAGGAGCCGCCACAGCCCCCTCAGGGCCACGGGAAGTGTCTCCGGCGCCGGACCGCGGCGGCAGCCCCACCTTGAGCAGCTGCTGGTGGATGATCTGCTTCAGCTCCGAGGCTTTCTGCGGCGGCAGCGACATGGCGGAGCGGGCAGGGAACGAGCCCAACCGCCGCGCGGGGAGCGCGGGCCGTGCCGCCACCGCCCCCTGGCGGGAGCACGGAGTACGGCGCCCGCGCCGCGCTTCCTTCCTTCCCGCCTTCCTTCCCTCCTTCCTCCCTTCCTTCCTCCCTTCCTTCCTTCCTTCCTTCCTTTCTTCACTGCCTCCTTCCCTCCTCCCTTCCCGGCCGGCATGTTCATTCCGTGCGACCGCGGCGGGGGCTCCGCCACCCCCGACTTCAAAGGCTTCACTCTGCTCATGGTGAGTCGAGCTCCTGCTTCCCCCTGCGCCCGCCCTCGGTGCGTCTGAGGAATCGCTGTCCGGGGTGCAGCGCTGAGCGCTCCGCTGCGGGGAGGGACACGGGGGCTCTGGTGTCCCTCGCTGCCCTGCCCGGGCCTCGTCCCTGCCTGCCTGGCCGCGGGGTAAGCGGAGCAGTCGCAGGGCGGGCTGTGTGTGTGGAATGTGGCGTGTTGTGCCGAGGAGAAGAGGGTTTGCAGGGCTCTGTCTGCAGCAGAGCTTAGCGCGGTCTGTCTCCTCCGCTCTTGTCAGCTTGTCCCTCCTCAGAGCCCCGGGGTTGCCTCTGTCAAGATGATCCGTGCCGAGCCGCAATAACTGTAATTGTTTTAGAGCAGTAGCTCGATGTTATTTCAGAGCTATAACAATATGCTATTGGTGTAAAAATTAAAGCACCTTCATGTGCTTTCACAAGATTTGCAGCACCCATGGGTTACCACTGCTATAAAAGTTTGGGATTTTTTTTCATTTAGAGGAGATATATAAATGTTTACAATGAGAAAAACCCCTGATCTCTGCTACACTGAAATCTCGGATTAGGGCTGTTTTAGGAAGTGTTTCCACACACGGTGTGACACCAGTGTCGGGCTATGTGCCCGAGGTGACGATGTGTGTGCGGGACGAGAGCTCCATGCAGGCTGCGAGGGGACAAAGCCGTGCCTTGTCGCCGCGCTGGGTTAGCTGCCGGTGAGCCCCTCGCTGCCCGGGCAGGGCTGCAGAGCCCGGCATGACTGTGCAGGCTGCGCAGGAAATCACTGCCCGTCAGCTGACAGGAGCAGGAAACACATCACTGCCGGGGGACTGCCGGGGCTGGGTGCCACCAGGGCGTGGGGACACTGCTGGCTGTGTGCTCCGTCACCTTCTGTCAGCCTCACAGCCGCTGTCCTGCAGCAGTGGGCAGCAGCAGCATTTCGTAGGTTTGGTTACAAATTAGAGGAAAGCATCCGAACGTTGTATTGTTGGCTTCCTGTAATAGTTTCTTTGGAAGGACACAGACTCTTGACTTTCTCTTTTCTGCCGTCATATTAGATCAGTGTATTAGGTCAGTTCCTGCCCCGATTGGTGATAACCCACAGCAATCCTTAGGAAATTAATTCAAGGGCACCCGTACCATTTTCATCCTTAAAAAAAGGAAAACAACCCACTCTTGCCTGTGGGTCAGTCGGAGATTTAGAGGTTTAATGTGTCATACCAACCATGCCTTGGGCATCATGTGAGGCTTGCCAGTCTCACATCATTTGCTTGAGTGGCTTTTATCTACTCTCTATCCAAAGATGAGGGGGAAGAAGTAAGTTTCTAAGCAGTTCTTTCAGTTTACAATGAGAGAGGATTATTCACACAAGTGGCCAGGATGCTTTTCTGCGACAGGGACAAAATTCTGTATTTTCCGATTCTTCTTTTAAGGAACAGTCACCTTTGCCAGAGCATGGACAGCCACTTTTAGAAATTATGGTTGACCAGAAATTAGGTAATTTAAGCTTTCACTGTTTGAAGAGCATCTTATATCACCCATAAAGCACAGTGTAATTCGGTACATTCTGTTCCCTCAGCCAGCAGTGTCCGTGGGAAATGTTGGTCAGCTGGCAATAGATCTGGTGATTTCCACGCTTGACATGACTAAAGTTGGTTACTTCTACACCGATTGCCTGGTGCCAATGGTTGGAAATAACCCATATGCAACAGCAGAGGAAAACTCAACAGAGCTGAGTATAAATGCTGAAGGTGGGTACTGAATGCTGAAGGTATTTGCAAGGTGCATAAGGTGCAAGAATGTCACATTTACTTTTTTTAGTTGTCATTAAGTTTTCCTCATACGCTTAAATTAAGGTCAGTAATAACAATTGTAGAAGCCTACAGATAGGAATGTATTTACACTTCGTAGAGGAAAGTGTTCCTGTTGTTATTTTGGAAAACCAATTTGACATTTGGAACCAGTAAGAAATGTTGCATTTCAGCCATATTGCAGTGCAGCCAAAACTCCCTGTAGTGTTAATCCAAAGCAACATCAAGTGTGCATATACCTAAAGTAAATTATTGGAATACAAGTTGAATTTCTTATTTAGAAGGATATTTATCCGCTCTACTTCCTTCTTACATACCTTTGCCTTTTTCCCTACGTAATGTTTCTCTCACTCTCCCTACAAATTCTTCGTTTCTTTCCCTACATTGATCATTGCATTCCATTATATTTTTTTACCCTCTTAAATCACAGAAATATCAAAATAATCTATCTTTGCAAAGCTGCATCAATTATCTGAATCATTACAGAAGGCAAATATTCATATACTTTTCTTCATTCAATCCTTTGAATTTAGTACAACTGAAGTCTGATGAAAATACAATGCACAGAAATACGTGTTCTTAACACAGAGGCTGTTGTAAGGCTTTCCTGTGTGAATTGATAGCTGAAAGGTTTACTATCCTGAAGTTTGTAAATGGGATAATTCTTGATATATTTAAACTCAAATCTCTTTCTCAGTTTCTTCTTAACAAGACTTAATTATTTCTTCTTGTAGTGTACTCCTTACCTTCAAGGAAACTTGTAGTTCTGCAGATCAGGTCACCTTTTATAAAGGTATGTTTATTCATTGATTGTTCTCACTTCACTACTTGGTTTGAATAGTTCTGCTGGCAAATAGTTTAAGTGGCCTAGCAAAATTATTTTTGTACTTCATGCTGTAACACATTCTGCAATTGGCACAGTTTTACTAATTTCTGCATCCATTGAGGGTTGAGGTTTTGCTTTTGTTTTTCCAAGCCCCACAACAGCTGCCTGTGTTGGTAGATTTTAGTGTAAATACCTCCTTAGTTATTAAGAGTCATGAAAACACAAAATGGTCTGGGGTTTGTCTGTTTATCTTTTTCTTTTACATTTATTGTTTTTCTGTGTTCTTTGTAATAGCTTTATTTTTTTGTGTGTCATGCCAATTTAATTATTTCTGTAGTATTCTACATTCATTAAAACTGCATTCATTATGTAAAAATGAAAAATTTAGTATTACTCATAAACTGGACAGTGGCTGTAATTGAAAATAAGCAGAATGCTATGCCAAAAAAAAAAAGAAATTGGTGCAGTATTTTAGCAGTTCAAAGTGTGGAAAAATACTGTGTGACCCTGCCATCCCATCTTGCTCTAAAGCTTTTTCCTTTGGTATTAATAGCATACAAAACAGGTGGTATTGTTGTTGTTGATGTGTTCTTAATGATAATTTTTACAATTCTATGTGTAGTTTTGAATAACTAAATAACCAGGGCAGTTCTCTGCTTTCTAAAAATATATCTGGAGCTGAAGACTAAGTGGATATGAAGAATAATTTACATTACTGCTAATCGTTATATATAAATATCTAGTATTGTTAAGGACACATTAAATTTTTCACTTTTTTCTGTGTCTTTGCATAAAGAACAAGTACAGGCCATTCTGTGAAACCCTGCTTTCCTGGGTGAAAAGCAGCCAGTGTGCCAGGGTTGTCCTTCTGTCCAGCAGCCACGCGTACCAGCGCGACGATGAGCAGCTTCTGGGGTATGCTTGTGTCCTTAAAAGACCTCATTGATGTCTGGGGTTTATTGACTGACATGTTTCCCTCTACTTCCATGTATTGAGTACTTCTGGCAGGGTGCTTTTGCTTGGCTGTGTACACAGGTCAAAAAATGCTTAGTATACTATTAAAATATGATGTTATACAGGATTAAGCTCTGAATTTTTTAGGTTACTACTGTCAAAAGTACTAAACAAATGAAAAGCTGTAAGCAAATTGCACTGGGCCTGCACTGCCAGGCAACAGAGCCTCAGTTTTAACTTCTTGTGGCTGCAGGCAGTGTTGGGTGTTAACTACTGACATACAGGTCACAGATTAGATTTTTGACAGTTGATTACAATATTAGTTCCTTTATTACCTCTTTGTCATTATTCTGCATTTGGAAGGTTTTCTTTAATACAGTAAGTTGCCAGTTTGGTTTCTTTAATATGAAGTTATGAGTTATTTTTTGTTGGGAAGCAGCTGCAAGGTGGCAATTGCAACGTATTTTTACTAGATATTACCCATTTAAAACCCAAGCATTTTATGCTGATTGAGGGCATCAGAATTGGTGATTTAACAAGAAACAAATAAAATCAGTATTTCTGCAGTTGTTATCCTCAGACTCTATAAATGTGTAGGGCCTCAAAGGAGGTTTAGGTCTTTGCACCTCCCTGATACAGTGGCAGATTCATACAATTGCAGGATGGCCAGCTAACATGAGATGAGAGGGAGAGATGACATGAGATGAGAGCTAACATGAGATTACATACAATTGCAGGATGGCCAGCTAACATGAGATGAGAGGCCATGAAATGAGAGGGACTGATGGTTTTATGAAGAGGTCTAAATCATAAGTTGTGGTGATTTAATCACCCCCAGCTCCCTCAGCACCACAGAACAACTCCCTTATAGCAGATTTACTAAAGAGTGAGAGTAGTGCATTCAAAAAATACTTTAACTTGACTAAAGTCAGAATGTATTAGTAGTATGAGCTTATTAAGAATACTGTACCATGGTGAAGTCCAAGTTTGCCTTAACAGACTTTGAATTAATCACCTCCTATGTGAAGGAAGAAAAAACACATTTTATTTGTAAATTATTTTAACAACCATAAGCGGTTTCCCTATTTATGTGCTTGTGTATTTGGTACTCACCAGTTAGTTGAACCCCTAAAAGGTGGTTAGGGGTGGTACCTAAGTTCTATTTGTGGCAGAAAGTTGAGTAGTTTGTACTGTTTTGCAGCCACAGACTTACTTTCTAACTTTGATTTGAAGAGGGAGAGAATGTCAGAGCAGTTCTTCACTGCAGGTGTGAGGTCCTCAGTGCTTGCACCTTCTGCCTGCCACAAGTGATAACTGGGGTAGTGTTTTTCCCTGGCAGACTGAATGTATCCTTGACTTGTTCCTAGGACACCACTGCGCTACCTACTCACCCCTGATCTGGAGAAAGCAGTTGGAGGCCGTATGCAGGAGCTAAACTGGAAAGAAATGGAAAAAGTAGCAGCTTACCCTGGAATAAGTGATACAGACAAAATTCTGCATATACCTGGAGGTGGCATCACAAAACTATTGTTTACTGAGAGGTGGGTTGCCTAAAGATAAGCACAGAATGATATCGGAAGTCTTGGTTTTAGTACTTGAGTAAAATTATCTTATAAACTGCTGTGTTACAGGAAAAGTCCTTTTTATAGAACAGGGCTTTATAGCAATACAACTTCTTTCATTTCAGGCCCGTAATGAAGAGGAAGAGAAAAGTAGAGAATTCTGTATCATAAAGTTGGAATAAGAAAAAATATAAGGGAATGGGCTAAAGGAAAATAATGAAGCCTTTACAGTTATGATCATGATCAGTCTAGTATCTGATATTATGCAAACCACAACTTGTAAACAGTAGAATTCCTGTACGTGTGTTACTTTAACTAAAACTGTTTCCTGAGGCAAATGGTTCCAACATCAGTTACACAAAAACCCCCAAAATCCAAAACCAATTCTGGATTCTAAGAATGAGTTAAGATTTCAGGGCTAGCAAAAAAATTAGATGTGGGGGTTTTATTAAAAAGTGTGTGCATCAGAAGTTGTGCTGAAAGTATGCCTGAGTTTTTAAATTTTAGGTACTAATACTCATTTATAGCACAGCTGTATAGTTCTGCAAAAATGTGTTGTGTCAGGTGGAAAATCAGCTTTATTTTTGTAATTATTACTTTTGACACCTGACCACATTGTTGCATCCAACAGCAGCAAGGTTACTAATGCCATGCTTACCTTTATACTGACTTCAGTATGGAAACAATATACAAATGCAAAAGAAAAGACCTGCCAGGACATGAGGAAAAAAATAAAATAACAATCTTAATACCTAAATGAACAAATGAGAATATTCTGAGTAAAGTAGTGCAAAACTGCTGGTTTCAAATACACAGAAAGATAAGGAGTGATTGTATCAAAGGATGTGTATAATGCCTCACCAGCACAAAAATGCAAACTAAGTATGTAAAAGGCCTGAATACTCTTGCAAAATGGGATTCCTGCCTTGCAAAGTAAAGAAAAAATTCAAGACTAAGCAAAAGAGCAGGAAATCTGGAGAGGAAATTAAAATCTATATGTGCATACATTTTTACTTTTTTGTTTACGCTTTTCCCAAGACATATGCATATTGTTGCTGCTCTTAATACATAAATATAATTGTTGTGGATCTCAAAATTAAATACAAATGCATGCTCATTTTTGTTGCAGCTGTTCAAAGGGAATCCAAATGGCAGTTCTTCTGAAATTTTGCTCAGAAGGAGACAACATCCCTGATGCATTTGTTCTTGTTAACTATCTTAATGAATGGCTCCAGCTAATTAAAAGTGAAGTAAGTACTGTTTGATCTAAACTTCTTGCTTTCATATTTTATATCCATTATTGTCATTTTTCTTCAGTCCAGATGGGTTCATTTTGTCTCTTGGTCATCAAGAATATGCCAAATTAAATATATATTTTGATTAAAATCTCATTGGGAGTTTTCCCACCTAAAAAAACAAATCTGAACACCAGTTCTTTTGTTTGACAGGTGTGGGGAAAAAAATGCATAAAGGTTTGATTGAGATTTCTCTTCTTTGGAGAGTGCTCTTCTCCAAAGCAACCTACCGTGACACTGACATTTGTACTGCTGCCCATTATTTTAATAGCTGTGCCAGAGACAGAGTTACATCATTACTACTTAAAACTTAATTATTCTGGTTTGGTTGCAGAGCAACGGTTCCACAGATCTTTCTTCACAGTGGAAGATACCAAGTTCCTGGCGCTTACTTTTTGGCAATGGTCTCCCACCTGCCCTCTTCTGATCAGCTCTGAACTTGCTGTGAGTCACGTGTGTGGTCGCAGATGTCCCTTGAGGTGGTGGCTACACAGTAAGTGCCAAGGAGCAGCAGCTTGCTTTGGTGTCTACATAAATGCTTTATTTAAGAAAAATTCCTTTTGTGTATGTGGGTAGCTAAAGAAATTAAGGTAACTTTTGCAAACTCACCAAAGAAATATGTTTTGTACAGTTGTTTATTGAGTAACTTTGGTTGAAAGTTTTTCTAATAAAATATTTTTTAAGAAATCTTTTTCCCTGCTTAAGTGTTATTGCTGCGGACAAGGACAAGCTTAAGGTGTTCTTAACACAGCTGAGAACTGTGAGTGATATATAGGCATGGATTTTCATAGGAAGACAAAACCCTCCTCTTCTGTGTCAACTGTGGATCTTAACTTCTTTTTTCAAAACTTCCTCCTGAGGTAAGTGAATGTCAGAAGTCACCTGGTTTTGCCTTCTCTTCCCGGTGCTGTTGTGGTAGTTTCAGCTGGGGAGACTGCAAGCAATATAAAAGCCTGTTCTATCTTTCATGTCTACATAGAATCACAGAATGGGTTGGAAGGGATCCTGACAATCCTCTAGTTCCAACCCCACTGCTGTAGGCAGGGACACCCTCTAGTAGACCAGATTGCTCAGAGCCCCAACCAACCCACTCTTAAACACTTCCAGGGTTGAGGCATCCACATCTTTTCTGGGCAATCTGAGCCTGTGCCTCATCACTCTCACAGTAAAAAACTTTTTCCTAATACCCAGCCTAAACCTACTCTCAGTTTGAAGACATTTCTTCTTATCCCATCACTACATGCCCTTGTTAAGAGTCCCTCTCCAGCTCTCTTGTAGGCTCCCTCTGGGTACTGGGAGGCCACAATTAGGTTACTCCTCAGACTTCTCTTTTCCAGGCTTCTGTTACATTTCCAGAGGCTGGTAAGATGCTAAAACTAAAGATTTCTAGGTCAACGAGCCTTCTTAAACTGAACATGAATACACTGCAATGAAGTGACTAAGAGGTGTATATAGAGCAGGAGGACAAATTAAGCCTTGCGAGACTGAAGGACCAGACAGAAGTGGTGAAGAGGCTGTTACTGGAAATACCTTCTGAAAGAGAAAAATCCTGAAGGCTTTCCTGTTCCCTGTGGAGAAGATAGAGGGCAGTCAGATCCTTATGAGGAGGAACAAGGCCGCAGCTTCTGCAGGGCCGGTAGTTTCGCGGGCGCCCACCAGGGCTGCCCTTGGCCCCGAGCCGCTCCTGCCTGCGGTGCGCGGGACAGGAGCACAGCCCCTGCACAAACCAAAACCTTCCTGCAGGACAAGGCCGCGCCTTTGTCCTGCTGTTCACATGACTAGCAAAAATAAAAACACCTCTGCAACACTGCTCTTGAAGATGAGAAGAAAAACGGCAGTCAGTAAATCACATTTTTTTCATGGAAAAAACATGCCATCTGCAAGTCTGATCATGCTCCTAACCCCATTTCTTTAAAGGCTGTAATTAGACCGTCACTTGTCCCTTCTCTCCAAAGGCAGCCTCTCCCCTTCCTTCACCTTTTTAAATACCTTCCCAGCAGTAGTCAAGAATTGGGGCCTGTGTAGAATAACCAAACAAGTGCACAGATAAGAAGTTCCTTTCTGGGCCAGAAAGCCAAGAATTTTGTCACAAGGCAGCCCTCAATGAAACCTGAAAGAGTTTTGGAACTACTAAATCTTGATCTCCTTTGCTGACTCATCAAGTCCATCAGCTTTAGTCCAACAGCTCGGTAGCTGAACGCCATTTAAAAGCTAAGGGCAATCAGCATTTTGATTAGCATATTCAGCAGTCTATGCCCTGCAAGATAAACTAGTTGCATATGTGATAGCAACAGGTAGGTAATGAAGCACATGCACATTTTCAGTAGTCCTGCACTGCATGCTTACTCACAACTCCAAGAGGGAAAAAACAATGAAAACCTAAACCATAGCTAAAGGCATGAACAGCTGAAAGCCTTGTCCAAAGATGTCCCAGGTGGTATAAACATGTTCTTTTCCTGGTAATCAACAATAGCAGGGTTTATTGAAATAGTTTTGGCAGAGCTTGATCTCTTGTTATAAACATTCCTGGTTTCACAGCTGCACTAACATGAAAATGAAAACTGAATCAAGTCATGATGTTGTCTTCTCCCCCAACATAGGCTCAGAACAATGCTAATCATCTAAAGAAAAAAATTTGGACAAACCAGACTGGCAATGTAGACTATTTCCAGGTGATGTCAAGTGTGTCTGTAGCTCAAGTAATAGCATTGAGTACTTGCCTGATTCAGCTTCCCCTTCAAGTTCAACACAACTCTGAATATGATTGCTTTCATGAACAGGCCTCAACACTAAGTTCTGCTAAGATTTCAGGCTGATGCCTTTTTTAGCAAAAATTGCCTGAGTTGGCCTAATTTCCCCCCTCTTCCATGCTTTACCTTTCAGTAACTATATGATTTGTACAAAAACCTGTAACAAAAATATGCAAAGTGCAAATTCTATGTAAAAGCCCATCACAAGCCAGTTTAGACACAGTAAATATACGGGGGTTTTGTGAGTTAAGGTTTATCTGCAACCATCAGAGAACAAGTGCAGCATTAGTATCAGCTCTGTTACAGAAGGCACAGGGCTGAAAACCCTGCTGACCATCCTGTTGGAAGAACTCTCTTTAAGCAGCACTCTGGCTTACCCATTTCCAATCCATCCTATGTCAACACTGACAGAAGCTAGGAGACATGAAGGAAAATACTGTACATACAACACACAGTGATGGCACAATCCAAAACCTGTTTAATTACAGACACCATGTACTTCTGTGCGCTTTGTTTTTGTTCCTCAGCTCCTGGTAACTTCACAGGACCGTGGGTCAAGAGAGGTCAGGTTTCCCATCTTTCTTCCCTTTAAAGCATCACCAACAGAACACTTTGCCATCACAAACTTACTCTGAACATTTTGTGCATATTTTATAGCAAACATAAAAAGGATTACCAAACCAACTGGTCAGATTAATAAAATAATATTCTTAGTGGTGTATTACAAA
This sequence comes from Lichenostomus cassidix, assembly GCF_008360975.1. Classification (NCBI taxonomy): domain Eukaryota; kingdom Metazoa; phylum Chordata; class Aves; order Passeriformes; family Meliphagidae; genus Lichenostomus; species Lichenostomus cassidix. The sequence goes on along the minus strand of NC_139482.1, from coordinate 99,028,206 downwards.
AGAAATGTGCAAGAATTCCTCCTAAATCAAACTACAATACTTAGCATTAATGAAAATAGTTGCATAAAGCACATTCTATTAATTTTGCCGTTTTCCAGTTAAGACAGTATCAGGAAACTTTAAGGCAAAACCCTTTTTCCACAACACACACTCTTAACAGCTTCTCCCTAACATAATGCGCACACAACAGCACATCGTCAATTTAAAAAAATATTTAATGCTGCCAAAAAGTATAAAAATACAGTAAGAATGGCAGTACAAAACAAAATATTTCCTAATTTATTTCTTTTACATCTTTCTACATTAATACAGGCATTATAAAAACACAAGATGGCAAATTATTTCGTTTTGCAAAGTAGCACACGCTGCTGGTGGTCTTCATCCCCTCGGTGCAGTTTACGCTGTAAACAGATAACTGAGGTCTTCTTGGTACTTAACAGACCTCACTTTTTGTTCCCGAAGAGGGGTCATGTCTCGCTTTGCATGTCAATAATTTGCAGTTTATAGCTGCAGAATATTCACAAGTCTCGAAGGCTTAGGTGTCAGTCAGTCTCGGCCTGCGACATACAACCAAAAGAAAGTCACCGATTCAGTACAGAGTATGGGGAAAAAAACCCAACAAAAAAAAGAACTAAGAACTGACAGCACGTTTGCAGCTCACTGTCAACACCAAACAGCTTCTCATGCGTTCCCTACAGCAACTACTGCTTCTGAGCAAGCACTCTTGGAAAGCCTCTCCTTTTCCAGAAGATTTTTCCATGTTACAGTATAAGGCACATCCTTGCTGGAGAGTTTCAAGTACAGGGCTCAGTCCAGCAAACCACTTCCTGACATATTAAACCACAAGCAGAAGTCTCCTTGGACCTCAATGGGACTATGGCAGGCTGCATCTCAAAACATCACCTCTCACAGCTCTGTAGGCCCATCCTGCTACAGCGGCACAAAACTGTTTCTAGGCAAAGATTTCCTGTAGTGAGAAGGACATCCCAGCCCTGGACATTTTCTTCTTAGGCAAGGTAAGGCTCTACTCCGAGAGTCTACAGAAAGAGGCCTTGGTGTTCACAGCATGACACCCCCAAGCTACTACAGGTAAAATGCGTCTGAGTTCTGCAAGCACTACACTGATCCATAAAGCAGCTTCCCTCCACCAGTTATGACACATTGAAAGAGGGCTTCCAAGTATTTATCCTTCCAATTTAAATGAAGACTCGGACAGAGATGCAATTTTGAACACGTTTATTTTTTGTACATAAAAATGAAAGACTGACTTAAAACTTCGGGGGCAAACAAAAAGGCCCAGGAAGACTACTGTGTGTCACGTCACCTTTGCAAATACCGTCCTCTGGCTTAAGCCACTTGGCCTTCCAGAAGACTTCCTCTTTTGTCATTGTCAATTTAGTTTCTCGTGCAGTCCTCAAGTGTCTCAGGTTTTACTATAATGCCAAACAGCAAACTAAATAATTTGGTTTACATTCATTAAACATAAAGCTAACCAGGCTTTTTCATCGCCTGCATGATCCAGTCACACATACATGCACACACATTTACGCCTCTTCCCTTTTCAGGGGGACATAAACTGATGTCAGTAAACCATATTACTCAAGGTTCAACAGAATAAGCTACGTTTCACTGGCAACATCCCACTTCCATAATATATATCCAGAGGTTTTTTCCCCAACTGCTATTTCACACTGAATTAAATTATTTTACTTAATACATTTCAAGGAAAATACAGATGTACCGTCACTAAGTGGACTGTCCCTGCACCAAGAACATAAACAAGAAACCTAAAGGATTGATTCCAACTTTGCCAACCGCTTGCAGTGGAGGTCCAAATGTTTGTTGGTATTTTTTAATGAAAACGTGCATGATTTGTAAATGAGTGTTCATCTGACAGTCAAATATTGCTTAATCAGAGATGCCCACTATGCATCAAATATTTCAACTGATGCATTTCCAAAGCAGAGAGGAAAAACCAACAAAGTAACACTCTGAATCCAGCCCAACAAGGTTTCAGAAGTAGCATGGGACCAGCCAGCAGCTTGCCAGAAATCGGGGAGGGAAAGAGGAGAGGCAGATGTCAGAAGGCATGTCTTTCAACTTCACCCTTTAAGCATATCCTGTGATAGAGGTGACTAGGATTGACATCTCTTCATTTTGGCCCATATTTGTTCCTATTTAACATCCAAGTTGTGCAAAACTGCTGCAAATTTAAATCCTACAGAATAATAAAGTATCACAAGGGCTTAGTGTGCAGCAAGGAAAACAATCCTCCTCCAGATTTTGGATTTTAAGGATTAGCGATGGACCAGAAAGAAGATTTTTATCCAAATTATTTCCTGGAATGTACAAAGAGAGCAATCATTTGATTTTCCTTACTATTCTCATACTGTCATGAACAATTCACCGTTCAAAATAGTTTTGTCCAAGACCTGTGCTGGTTCATCCTCCTTAAATTATTAACAGTTGATTCCCAAGGTACTTGCAATCACAGAACCAAACCAAACTTTTACAGAACAACTGCTGAATGTGCAAGTCCTGCTTTATTGCATCAAGAAGGTAACAGAGTGTGAGGTGATCCAAATTGGCTGCTGCCTGCCCTGCCCCACCCTGAAATGAGGAATGCTTACTCAGGATCAAGAAAACTGAAAAGCTAGAATTTAGAAGATGGAATCAGGAAAAAAATCAAGTGACAACTTGACAAGCTGCAGTTAGAGCTCAGTGCCTGTAGGACACTGGTTGCCCAGGAAATCCTTTTCATGCCAAAAAAAGGGCAATAAATGACAGTGTGGTATCAGTCAAAGTTTTGCCTGCACTTTTTCCTTAGCTGCTTTTAAGTATCTAGAATAAAATCTGGAATATTTCTGTTACAAAAGCATTTAAATTACATTCCATGTATTTTTCCATAACCAAAATATCTTTATAAGGCACATACATTTACACCTACTATCAGTTATAGCTGATACCGAAAAACCTGTTTTCTTGATTTAATGGAAAAAAAAAATCTTGTGACAGTTTTCTTGCTGGCTAGAAGTTACTGTGATTGTAAAAATTGTGAAACATCTTACACTATGTGAGCTGCCTGCCTGTGTTAGGTCACAGCAGTCAGCAAGTCATTTTGCTATTCAAGCTGCATGGTTGGTCAGCAATGCCATGGAACAAACTGTCTTGTTCTACTGACGTACAACTTCCCAAATCCAATACTCTATGAAACTACACTTGTTTTCCTCTTCTGGACCCTCCAGCATTTGTTTACTATACAAACAGCATAGTCCAGAATAGTATCAGCTATTGCAAAATGAGAATTTTAAAGAGTAAACTGTACTTAGCTTTGTGTAGTAAATGTCAGAGTAATTGGGCCCTGTGCCCTGTTTACTACCATGAAGCTTTAATATACTGGAAAACTTTGAATTCAATTCCTTTGAATAAGGAACAAAGTAATCATCCAGCTCTTTTAGTATTTTTCAGCAGTAAATCCAAGAAGTGCTTTACAAAATGGGGGAGGGGGTGGGAGAAAACCCCCAAGACCCCTTACCCAACAGAAAACAACTAAGCTTAGAAAACAGAAGGAGACAACATCACTCCTCTGAAGTCACTCAACAAGGCAATGCTTGAATAAATAAAATTTGTGTTTCAAAGTACAATCCAATCCTACACATCATTAGATTCCAACTTGAACAACAAGCTACATTGAGCTAGATACCATCTCTGTATTCAAAGGTAATTTAAAGGGCAGAAAGTGGTTTGTGTAGAATTACTGTTTAGAAAGTGTTATTGCCCAAGTAATGGAAAGGGAGTGCTCAGTGATTTTAAAGAGGCTGTAACACAGATATTCCCAAAATATTAGTCATCAAGTGTTTTACTAGCATATCTCTAAAACAGTGCTGGGGAGCCTGAAAAGCAGTTCTAGACTTTGTGAAGCTACTAAAGTGGCTCATACGGCTGAAAACATTGGGTATGGCAGAAACTACTGACATTTCTTTTCTATTAGAGCCACCCTTGGAAGTCCAACCATAGTTTCCTTTGATGTGCTTTCTACACCTATTACTGATGAATTAATTTTATTCTTTCTTGCAATTAAAATCTATAGACACACAAAACATTATGCTTCACATTTAATGGAATGTCAGAACTTGAACAATGTTGGCCTTTAAACAGTAGCTGAAGTCTGAATACATTAATGAACAGTATGATTTTCAGTGGGGGCTAAGTTCTCAAAAGCCTTTAAAAAAAAATCAAATTTCTATGTCTTACTTAAATAATGAAAACTACAAAAAATAAATAAGGAATGCAAATTAACAGAATAGAAATTGGCAAGTGCCTCATCAGACCCCTAGCTGCTCATTTCAAACTGGAGAGTCAAATATGGGGAATGGATGCACTGTTCTTTTCATGCACAAATTATAATTACATTTAGTTTCAAAATGAAATTATTTTGGTCAGAAATTTGTACAAACTGAGCTTTTAAAAGTACAGTGAACTACAAAAAGATTAAATATGCAATTATAAAATATATTTATCCTAGGTTGTAAGAATATAAAATGTTTATGTTCATGTCACTAGTACATTACACATTACACATATTTAAGGATAACTTCTTTGCATTAATAACGTAAATGATACAACACTGTTTATTGCTTATGTCAGGCATGTAAATTTAAATCCAGACAGCCTTCAGAAGCTAAACCTCCATGGTTCAGCATTTGCTTAAGATCTGGTAGAACACCATTTTAAAAAGTGTATAAACAGTTGCAGCAAGTTTGTACCTGCTCATACAAACAAAAACCATCAACTCTGGGGGGGGGCAGCGGTTCATTTTTCTAAGTACCTGCAGTGGAAAATCCTGAGATGTCGACACGAGATCAAGTTTACATCACTTCTCTATTGTATGTAACAGTCTGTACCCATTCCAGGAATAAGGAGTTTATGCTTAAAGTCACACCCCTACTCATTACCTTCCAGCAAAATCAGCCGTTGGAGCAGTCACACTTACTGTTTACTTACAAGGAATGTTCTTGAAAATACATTTTCCAGCAAGAATAAGCACCAACTAAAATCAGTGTACCAAACCCAATCTGAGTGAGAATAGGTTTCCAGTATAACCACCTTTTTCTTTTTCTTTCAGTCTCATTTAGCTTCTGCTTCATCTGCTGCAGCTTCTGTGCTGTGTTTGCTCTTCTATCCTCCCGCAGTCGTTTTCGGACAGAACTTAAAGAGAAAAAGAAAAAAAAAAAAAAAGGTAAATCTTAGAATGAAGAACAGGAAAAAAGGCCATTACAATATTAAAACAAACCTTTTCCCAACACACTCCCAATTGTTAACCCACCAGTAGCATATGGTAGCAGTATATAAAATCAAACCAAGCAATCTTTTCTTATGTTTTAACCACCTTGATGTGGAGAGTTTCAGATAGTGAAGCCCCATGAATAAGTAAATGACAGATGTAAAAATGTAAGTGGTGCTTCACCTACAAGGTCAACAAGAGAACAGAATTAGTTAAATTATCTGAGCTGAGTCTTTCACCCCTGTCTGTGCCCCATTTGGTGGCTGAGATGTTTTGCATGGAGGCTGCTTTTATACACAAAGCCAGGCATGATGTGCAAGTGACACAGTACTTACACGGGTGCCTCCACTGCAGAGTTCACCCCAGCCTCAATGACAAAACTGACCACACACTCTACTCACAGCTGCATGCAGGTTTAATAGTACTCATCTCAGCATGTAAACCAGATCTTGATAAAGGACACAGAATAAACCCCAGTTCTGTGTGTTACACTGTCACAACCACCTTGTAATTCTTGTCTCCAAAAGTACCCTCACAATCTCTAAGACAGCACAACTTTGACACTTTGATTGACAAACCCAGCTTTGATTGACTTCTAACACACAACCACCACTGACACCAACACCCTCATTCCTGCTTGTGAGGGGCTCCTCCAAACATCTACAGAATTGCTGTCATTCTCTCTCAAAACACTCATGAAGACATAGAAAGAAACTCATCAGGGCATTTGGTGAGCCAGCTGTTACTTCAGAATTCCAGCCTATCTACATTGAACTGCTGGGTCTCATCTTGGGCTGCAGCCCTTTGGGACAGACACTGCTTCCCCCTGTGCACCACACAGCTCAGCTCAGCACAGCCCTGGCCCAGTTTCTGGACCTCTGGCTGTGGATCAACATTTGGTGACCCACATGTGGGAAGGCCCAAGTGACACAGTGCCTCCCAGCTGAGGAATCAGCACTCCTGACAGAAAGGCAAATTCACCTGCCACAGCCAAACCACAGGAACGTATTCACAGCAGGCAGATTTAATATCAACAGAGGGTAACACACGGCTCGAGTGATACACTTTCAACCACTACACAGAAAGTGGTATGTGATAAAACCTTTGTGTTTCTAAAGAACCATGTAGATTTTGAAACAGAAGTTAGCACTGTATTTAAAAGTCAGTATCCAATCATGCTGAACAATTTTAGGACCTCATTCACGCTGCACAATGGAGTTCACTGACAGTCTGTAAGAAAATGTTTTCAAAGTGTGAGGTCTAGCTACTTCAGTTAGAGACACTTTTCTTCTCTTGACCTCTGAACAGTACAACCGTATCACAAGGAATCATTGAGGCTATGTTTTCAAAATCATTAAATAAGACAGTCAAATACCACCTGTTCTCCCTTGCTACTGCAGAAGAATCTTGACGTTTTCTTACAATATGAAAAGCAACAATGATTCAGCCTTTTGAGAGAGTATATCTGCCTTTTAAAAGTATCTTGCTTACCTTTCAATGTTCCCATCTGTGATATCTTGAACTTTAGTGGACACATCACTGTTTATTTTCTCCATTTGCTCTTTGCTCTCCAGGCCTATGCTGTTCCCATTGTACTTCTCTGTGGTTATTTTGGTTGGGTGGGGAGGAGACTGCTCGGAACTTGGCTCTTGGTCCTCATTAGAGAGCTCCTTCCACCGTTCCTGAAAACAAGGAGAACACATTTCAAACAGTCCCCTAACACTAAAGGACCCCCTTGCCAGAACAATTCACAGAAGTAGATAAAAGGAACTACCAGATCAAGAAAAAAAAACTGCTAGATGAAGAAAAATTAGGTCACGATGTGTCTTCTCCAACAACCATCAATGATACTTTTTTCTATTTCTCCGAGATGGTGCTCCTGTGAAGGCATGAGGCCACTACCTTTAGGGTTCGTACTGACCACAGCAGCTCCACAATTAGGAAGCATCCTGTCTGATAAAATTCTGCACTGTCCAGCACTCTTCATCTCCCTTTATTTGCTACAGGCTTATGCTGTGCTTTTACCTTTTATGGCTTCAAAATACAACAAGACTTTGTATGCAAGAACTGCCTAAAAAGAGAGAACTTGGAAAATTTAACTAGAGTTATCTGTGCCAGAGTCATGGCCTACTATTTCAGCAGTGGCCCCTTAGCCCAGATACCTACTGCATTATAAAACATTTATTAACCTTGTTTCGAGAAGTAATCTGAAATGAAATGGAAGAACAACAGAAATTGGAAGTAAACCTGGTTTGCTAGATCTCTGTCCTAATGGGTAACTGTCCTAATGATGAATCATCTGAAGGACTTGCTGCAACACAACTTCATGCAGAAACAGACTCTGGGAAGTGCACAGGAAAGAAAAGAGTCAGCCTTAAAAAAACCGTCACTTCTTTTTTTCTCACACAAATCAGCCAGTGCCAATAAAGACATAGAATACCTTGTAGGAAAAAAATCAGTTGCTTCTGAAAGTCTATGATTAGGTAGATGAACTGAAAATACACTCTTCCCAAAACAAATGCTAGATCCTTGTCTGTGGAATGATTTCAAGATTGCTGGTCTAAACTAAATAACGAACTCAGAGTGGTGTAAAAAAAACCAGCTACTTATAAATAGACTGCTGGCAGAATGAGTTTTAACAATGAACTGACTCTTCCAGTGCAAAGGTGTTTGCAGAATACATCTGAAATTCACAAAAGCACTAGTCTTCACCCAGAAAATACCTGATTCTCAGAGGTCTTTCTTTTGTCTTAAACACACAAACAAACAAGAAGCAGCCACTAACAAACAGAAATCCACTTAGCACTTCCCTCTTACTTCACATAAAAAGACCTTTTGGAAGACGTTTGTGTACCTAACAGACTTGCTGGCTAAAACAAATATTGGTTGCACGTGGAGCAATAAACCACACAGGAAGAACTGAAATCAAACACAACTTTCCTATTCTTGTCAAACAAAAGGAATTTCTCACCAAGAATTCTATTCTCAACATGCAATAACAATTGCTGAAACGGCTGGTAATTCTAAGTCTAAATATCTAGGACAAGGGGATGTGAATGGCAGGACTGAGAAAACAATGTACAACCTGAAGTAGACAGACAGACTGCAAGAATGTTACACTTCAAGCCACTAGCCAGAAGCAAGTGAAAGTCATGTCTGCAGATTTTACTGACTTCTAAAATCCATGGAGATAGAGAGGAACATTTGGCTAATGTCGAATTGAAGAGGCATTCAATAACTACAGGCCCTCTCCATCACTAGCAGAGAGAAGTGAATACCTCACACTCTGAGGAGCACAACCATTCCGTATGGAATAAAAATTACCTAGCTGACCTTAAAGGAGAAATACCCTTTTTAAGTACTGCCAATTGATTTTCTGCACATAATGCTGAGGCCTAAAGAGAGCAGCACCAAGACAAATGCCTGCACTGCAGGAAACACTGGTTTAAGAAAGATCATCTGAACAAACATAACAAGAAAAAGAGAACAAAGGAGATGTATGCATTCCTACGCATTCTCTTAGTACGAAAAAGTAACATACTTGAACCTGACAAGAAGCATTCTGAGTTGACATTGCTCCCTTGTATTTAGAAGTAAGAAATCATGATCTGAATGGGTAAATGTGGGAACCAGAGCTGCTCAGTTTGGAGAATGGCTTTAAAAAAAGCAATGCAGAAAAATGTTACTGGAGACAATATCTCATACCACCAGAAACAGCTTCCAGAAAATGAAGAGATTAAACTGCTGATAGTATTAGGATGAATCATGAAGTCTTCTAAGCATATGGCACAGGTGTCAGACCAGCAGCACGCTATCTAGGTGTTGTTTAGCAGTTGTGCAAAATTATTTATTTACACAGTAAGTAATTTGTTAAAGAGAAAAATCGGACCACTACCAGTACCACAAAGAGGGGAAATGTGTTTTAGCTTATTTGCTCTATTCATGATTTTAAGAAATCAACAAAATAAAAAACCCCAGCATATGAAAGCAGAATGAAATGTGTTTCAAAGCCTCTTCTCCCAGTCCTCCTTCCCACCTAGCCCCAGCCACTTAACATAGCTGTAAACTGTTAACGCCTGCAAGCCACATTGATAAAACAGTGAGATTTAGTAATCTCTTTGCACCCAAAATCATTACATTTGGCTAGATTCTACTAATTGGAACACAAATTTTAAAGGTGATGAAGAAACAAGGCAACTTTACTAATAAACATTATCTGTAGCATCAGGAAACTTATCTGCTAGGGAAATACGTGGCAAAGATCAAGCAATTATAGCAAAGATCCCTGTTATCTTCAAAGTGATATTGGGCATTAGTATTGAAGGTATCAATTGAACCTTGTTTTTTTTAAACATTTGGACAGACAAATCATTTTTATATTTTATCTAAGAGGGGACATATACATAGGGTTAAAAGTTTAGTTCGATAGAAGGCACTGAACATATACCCTCTGATACCTCCTAGGCATCTCCTGAAAAGGGCTAATTATTTAAATGCCACAAAACTACATGTTTTAAAATAATCTGGAGCTTATTATCTTTTACTACTGTTGCAAATACACTGAGCTAAACATTTACCTGTATAGTTGAATCCCCCATTATAAATTTTGCTCCTTCTATTACAGCCATATATGAAAACCTTAGTTGATCAGGTGTCTGAATAAGTCCCATTCGATATTTTCTCATATCCAGTAATACCTTCTTAATATCTACAGAAAAGGGGTCTTTTTTCTCCATCTGTAAAGCAAGTTACATTGGAAGTGTCAATGGTATATAAAAATAATTACAAATAAAAATTAATCAAAAAATTCAATCTAAAAATTAATTTCTCCATATTATTCTTTTACTAGTTATATAGAAGATCAACATCTCAAATGATTTCTAATCTGTTTTTAAAGGAAAAATGCAAACCATCAAATGAAAACTTACTATGAACAAATCAAGGGTTGTGTATTAAACAAATAAAGTAGTACCCTAATGCCCTAGATATGCTCAATTTTATTCAGCCTTGTATTTGGACTTTGAAATAGGACTATAAGAATCAGAGCTGTAAAGTAGTATTTCCTACAGCTTCTGAATAGAACAGCAATTCAGACTGATTGACTGTGGCAAAAGTTCCCTTATTTAAAGCAGAATCCCTAATCTAAGCAATGCACACATTTGTCCTCACAATACATTCACGGGGTGTTTTTGAAATATATTTGCATCAAAATATAGCCCTATGTTTTTCAAAATGTAGAAAAACAAAGAAAAACTGAAGGAAAATACCCAACAAAAAGTTGAGAGGATCTAACCAAAACAGAAAATGTGTCTCTTGTAATTTAAATGAAATCCTATTTCACTTAAGCCTATGCTGTACTTTTCACTATTACCAAGCACGAAGAGAAAACTCTGTCTGGACTTTTAAGTCCAACAAAAATTTTAATTGATTTTAAATATTATTTAACATTCAAGGTTCACTCATGTCATGAACAATTACAGATGATGCAGTTCACTAAGTAAGCAAAAAATCTATACATCCATGTGGCACTGGAACTGGCTAGCAAGCCCCACCACCCAGAGGGCTGCACAGTAAAGGAAATTCTGCACCACCCTCCATTACACACTGCAGGAGAACCAGGGCATGCCTCAGTTTTCATCCCTAGTTCAGATAACAATTTTTCTGCATCCTTAAGGGCTTTGTCCGACCTGCAAGGGATCCCATGTTTGGACAGAAAGACTTATAAATTCAATTATCTCAATACATATTGACAAGCTTTCTTCATATTAAAAAAACCCTCAACCTTTTGTAAGCACATCTTATGTAAAAGAAAAAGAATGTTTACAATTTACTTTCCAGGAAGCTTTGAAAATATGTAATGTACTTCAAGATGGATTTGTAAATGCATTTCAAGAGCTGTGTTTTTGCCATCAAAATACGTGAAGAAAAAAAAAGCATGACGTCTTGATTTAAGTTTCCACCGGCATGTCATTAACTTCAATGCTTTTAAAGCCTTCTAACCAAAAAGCCCATATTGGGAAGGTTGGCAGGGTGTCAGGAGAAGGAAAGGAGTGACAGAGAAAATGAGCACTTACCAGAACAAGACAAGTATCTACTAATGAAAACGTGCCGGAACGTCCTATTCCTGCACTGCAGTGAACTACTGCGGGTCCATGCTCGGGACTCAGTGAACCAGATTCTCTGACTTTGAACAGGAAGTTCAGGAATGAAGCTGGGGATTCAGGAACTCCAAAGTCTGGCCATGTAGTATAATGAAAATGAGAGATCATCCTGGACTCACCACTCTAGAAGTGAAAACAAATAAACAATAGAACTAGAAAGCATTCCTCTTTGGCTCAGTTAGCACACATTTCCCCAATCTTAAGTCAATAGCTATTTTCTATTTTAAACCTCTCATTTAGACAAACAACCCGATAACTTCCTTCAAATTGGATGACAACCAACAGTGCAAGCTGAAGCAGTTTTATCTGAGTTGGTAGTTTTCTCCTTTGCTATTATTACCACACACATTTTCTTCTTCTTCTCCAACTTCCAATAATATGTTTGGTTTGCTTTACTACTTACTTCCAAATATCCTTATTTTTCTACCAATAATGCAGTTCAGTGGCAGATGGCTGCAGTTCAGTTATTAGACAGATAAAATTAACATGACTGAAAAACCCATGTCAGCATTGTATCTACTCTGCACTCTTACTCAGAGCAAGTTTTAATGCCAAGAGGTATTACATCTCCTTTACACTAACCGTATTACTGAGAGCAACAGGAAGCGTTCCTTCCTGGAAAAGACCTACGAGGCCTATGGGTTTGTCTAGCAAGACTTCTGCTGGACATATTCTGTGTGTTTTAAGTAAAAAAGGAGGATTACAAAATTGTACTGCTGCTTTAGAACCACCGTAACAGAGTTACTCTCCTAACGTGACCAACTAACCAGAAGTACTGAAATGACAGCAAGCGAGTATGTATATAAAATTTGGATCATATTTTTATAGAACTCACTTCAGACTTGCTGTTAAATGCTACTCCTTGCCATGGTGATTCAGAGACAAAATGATCACTGATTTTAGCTCAGGAATTTTAGAAATGTTCAGTTATTTTTACCCTCCCTCCATTACATCCAATTTTCCACATAGACTGAAATCTACATAAACCTTGGCAAAGTTTGAACACAAAAGGATTTAAAATATCAATGTATTCCAGAAAAGCTATTTTTCTTTTTCAGCAACAGCAGAATATAGCCATGAAATTAAAATAAATTCTACTGTTCTTCTTCTGCTCAGTCTGTTTCAACCTCTTATGAGAGACAACTTACAAAATTCCTTTGTGAAACTAAAATAATCCAGTTCATGGTTTCCACAGTAACAAAAATACTCTCCCAATTTGTCTTTCGCCTTCAATGCCCAATACTGCAAGACTGCCAATATTTTCACAGAAAACAGTGGATATTAACATGACTCTGGTCACTCTCAGATGCACAGTTATCTTCCAGAAATATTTTGTCTTTTGGGTAGGAGGTCAATAAGAACAACAAAGGGTGATCTATGATACTGGGATAATGAGTTCGCCTTAAGATTTCATAGGGCAAAAAAAAAAAAGAGTATCAGGGCCTAAATTGTATAAATTCTCTTTGCCCAAAGAAAAACATTAAGGAGTTTGTGTTTTCTCTCCTATTGCTCTTCTGTACCTAGATCTTCAAGCAGCAAGTTAAGTCACAAAAGAACTGAAATGACCTGTTTGTTTAAAACTCATGAAGGAGATTTTTCATAAGAAATCTGGAAATAACACTTAAGCAATTTCCTCTAAGAAAAAGAATTCATCACTTTAGAAACAAAATTAAGAGGAAAAATGGAGAGGTGAGCTAAATGCACATGCTAAGTAGGTTCAAGATTGTCTTGTGAATCGAGACAATCTTTGGTAATGGACACTCCCTCCTTCAAGATTCTTAAAGAGCATTCCAGATGAAAGCATCCCTTACACCTCAAGAAGGCAAAAATGCAGTTTTTTATCATTTGATTTTTGTCAACTCAAAAAAGGTGGCCCGTGGAGTCTGTTTGTGTGAGCTTTCATTGGGGGGGAGTTGTGCATTTTTTTCCCTCAATCCCATCCTGCAACAAGCACTGGCATTCTCTTCCTGAAGAAGAAAAATGTCCAAGTGCCACAGTACTTATACACTAATCTGATATAGTTATTTCAAAAAGAGATGAAACAGTGCTGTTGTACATGTCACTCTGCTCTAACCCACAGAATTACATTTTTCTTTTCTTGTATGAAAGCTTTATCCATCCCGTGATTTTCCATCCTTCAGCTCATTATAAAAATACCTAGTCTCTTCATCTCTCCACAAGAGTCCCATTTCGATGCACTGGAACCAGCTGGTCATCTTTGAATTCACAGTCTCTAATCCTACAGCCAAATCCCATTTGAACATTTCAAACCTCCCACATTGCTCTCTTAAACAGAATAGCTCTTTCAAGTGGTGCTTGGCAGTCAAGCTGTACAGCTGAAACACTGCCTTTGTGTGGATCTGTACCACCCTTTCTTAAACGACTCTCAGTCACTGAGCCATGCAGCGTTTACATGAAGTGATGTGGGACTGTTACGAGAAGAGGTTTGGCTTTTTGATTCACAACTGTTGATGGACAAAAACTCAAATTTAAATAACAACTGATTGAATCTGGAGTGTTACCAGGAAACTAGCTAACCTTTTAAAATAAGAACCCCTGGATTTCAAGACTTAGACAGTAATATAAAATTTTATATGTTATACACAAGCAATATATTTCTGCATGGTAACTGAAAACCAGCTTGTTCTATGGTAACCACAACACAATCTTCTGAAATTTATTCCCCAAGACTAGCTAAAAAAAAAAATCTTTGAATAATCATGGGACAGCATTTAAACAACTATTTTTCAAATAATTACTCAAACCATTCTCGTGAAAGTTTTAGGAAATACTGGGATAAGCTTCCCGTAAATAACCAAGAAATGTAAAACTGAGGAACTCAAAGTTACCACCACACTGCACAGCTCAGCAGTGACTGTTGGAAACACCAATGGCATAGTCAAAGGAAGATGAAAGCACAAGCTCCAAGTTACAAGCAGAGATCCACATGAGGACTTCAGTAGAAAATATCCCATTAGATTAATTTCCAGCAAAAAAGCCTTGCCATAACCTTTTTACAGCAGCTATCCTATCACTCAAACCAAAAAGGTACAAAAATCTTAGAGTAACTTCAGGTTGTTCAGTTACTTGAGAATATGAACATGAATAAAACACTACCAAAATGTTCAAAGGTTAAGTTGGTGCCTTCGGTATCAAGTAAGAGGTGAAGACAAAAGAAATGCTGGTTTTTCAAGTTACACACACTCCTTATACAAGCCTTCATTTCAGAATTTAAGTGCTACCGAAATGGTCAAATATATGAAGACATAACACACCTACAATCCCACAGTGGTCCTATATTTAATGAACAAGTCTTAAGTTCATTAAAAACTAATCTGATCATATAAAAATGAGAAGGCATGCTGTAAGGGCCATGTTCTACACACTGAAATTCAAAATCATAAATCAACTTCTACCAGAGCCTCCTCTATTTGTTCATTCACCCTTGCCAAAATGTTTTTCAAAATTTAAATAAAAATGGCCACGAGGATAAGGGGACCAAACAGTCATTACCAACATTCTGGTTCATCCACAGGATCAGCTAGTGAGGGTCACTAAGCAGTCTCGCATTACCTTAATCCGACAGTCACAGCCACACAGAAGCTTGGTACTAAGTTGAGAATCCATTTTACTAATGGGTTTTTCCAAATGTTTGCTATTTGTGGAGGACTCAAGACTCCACCAGGGATTTATTAATGGTCCTTACTCTGAAGCATCACACCACTAGTGTCACATCAAATTTAGTTTGTTTCTCCTAGTCCTTTCTCCCCCAACAAGCATTTTCTTTGCAAACCTCTCCTTCAAATGCTGTGTTCTTACTTCCAGAACTCAGTCTGAGATAGATTCCTTTTGCAGTTTCAAATTCCACTGCTCCATTTCCTTATCCAAGCAACCCCTGGTTTCCCTGAAGATCTGATGGCCATTTGCCCTCCCATAGCTTGCCTGAATTCCCCAGTAAGTATGTATAAATTTTGCTTTTAAGTATTCATTATGTTTCACACTGCATCTTTCTCAGGATATCTGGGTTGCCACACCAGAAACTACTGAAAACAAAGTTTTCTTTCTCTAAAGACCAATACATAAAGTTGTGACATGAAGAAAAAAAACCCAAAAAAGGCAAAAGCAACAATAAAGACCAATATAAAAAAATACATACTCAACACAAGGTGGAGTCTTTCACAAATTAGAGGCCAAGATCTAATAAAAGGCTCTCCTACACCTGACTATCACTTCTCTAATAAGCTGAGAGACTTGGCTTCAAATCACAGACATGCAATAGCTTCACACATAAATGATTACAAAATTTTAACGTGAGCAGAGTATCTTCCTTCTACCATTATTTTCCAACAGAGACACTGGTTGGTGGAAGCCTTCACAGTATGTCTTTACTAAAGGCAAGTTCTGAACCTGAGCTATTACGGTAGAAAGCAGCACTCAACTTTCAGAAGACTAACAAAATCAGGGAGGATACACAATGAACCATGGTGGAAAAGCAGCTTCAAATGTCTATATTCTAAAATGCAGACTGGGTCAGGCAAAAAATAAGGAAATTCTAAAATAATCACCCGCAAAACAAAGAGCATTAGGAATCTTTTCAAAACTTTTGGAAAGATACCAATAAACACCATTTTCTCTCCAAAGCTTTACTGGACTATGCTAGCTCCAAGAGCAAAAACAGATACAGATACGAAAAAATCAAACCAAGAAATGCCTTGATCTAATCCTAAAAAATAACATCCCCTAACCCTACCTGTATTTCTAACCTTTAACAAAAGCAACAACAAAACCAAACAATATTCAGAGGTTGTTTCATTGGTAACAACATAAACAAACACTTTACTCTTCATACACACATTTTTTTTTAGTATCTTGAGATTAGCTGCAGTAAGAAATTTACTTGAGCTCAGAACGGTTGTATTACAAAGACAACCTTGGTTCTCTCTGTTTTCAAGGAAATACTAAAATTTAAGTATTCTTGGCATTCAGAGTATATTTTGTTCATGAGTCATCCTATATTCCAGGCATTGAGTGGCTAAATGTCTTACACTCTGCCTCCAAAGGCCCCTTCAGAATAACTTGCATAAACACAGTTAAGCTCACATTTCAAGTTACTGTGAATACTCAGTTCCCACAAGTTTTATGGTATAATTATCAAATTCTTACCAAAGGCTGCATTTTACATTGACAGTGTTAGTCTAGAAATTATGCCAGTTTTTTTGCTTGAGCAACCAAGTATGTTCTGCCTCTTCTAGCTGTTTTATACCAAAATTATTCTTTGGAGTTAATATTCGAGGAGCCTTACAGGAGTGCTGGAGTATTAAAATAAAATTAATTACAGAAAGATTGGGGACTATTTGTGAAACTGATTTACATTGCATACAAGAAACTGTACAATGCTGACAGGTCTGCATTGCTGATCCAAAACAAACCCAGAAATTGAAGTGCTCAACAGCTCCAACTCAAAAGTCTACTGTACTATACATTGTGCTGCTCCTTGAGGCATTTCTGCATTTTCCAGTTAATGTTAAGTTCAAACATACACATATAATGAAAATTGCATCCTTTGAAAATAGGAAGTTTAAGGGCCAACATCAGCCAAACAATTCCACGAAGACGCCTTTTTTGTAGTTAGGAAAACTTGCCTCAGCTTTTCAAAAGGAAGAGCTGTTCCTTTTCAAGCACTAGCTTGCCAGCACTACTCCTCTCTTCTTTGCCTTTGCTGTCAATAAAAAAACTACTCAACAGAAATTCTTCAGGTCAGCAGGACAGTATTTAATAAAGCTCTTCTTACATGAAGAAGACCAAGGAACAACATGCCAAGTTTTATCATGTTGATCTCATTAGGGAGGTTCTGAATTAACAAATGGCTCAGAATACCATCAATAGCTACTATAAATTCAAATATTTGGGAGTAAATATATCAATAGTTGTATAAAGCAAGTGGAAGAACATCTTCAAGCCTTCCTTTCCCAAATTCTCTGAGAAGACAACCTTGAAAACTTGCCATACTAGCACTTTCAATTAATATAAGGCAAGATTTATAGGGAGAGAGAGTATCTTACAAGACATAGCTGGAAAAACAGACAAGCTCTTCAATCCTGTCTTCCACTCTGAAACAGAAGCAGCAAATTCCAACCCAAGCTCAGGCCAGGAACAGTTTTTTTTAACTTAACTTGCTTAAATTGTCAAAGTGCTTAATTTTTTAAGAGAAAAGGATGGATGGTCCTGTGGAGCAAAAGGGGAGGTAAACAAGAGGAGATGAAATTACCTGTCTACAGCTGGTAACCACCCCACCCCCCAAAAACTTAAGATAGCTAGACTAAATTACATGGAAAACCCAAGTTCCACTAAAAAAAAAAAAAAAAATCAGTAATTACTCAGTCGGGTTTCTGATATTCAAAGGAAATCAGAGTTTTCCACTCCTGTGTTACTCCCTTTAGGTTAATTCTTACAGTTCCTCTTAGAATCACCACTACCATAATTTACAATTCAGCATGTCAAGGTACTGCCAAATGGAAAATATAAGTATAAAAATGCCAGAGATGTTATCTCTTTTAATGTATAGATTGAGGTCTAAGTCACTTGTTTCCACACAAACATCTTCAACATTCTCAGAAACAAAGTGCATTAAAATTTCCAGTGTAAAAGCTCAATCAAACCTGAAGTGACATCATGCTAAGTGGTTCTCATTATACACTTAAGCCCATGAATAGGAGCTGTACAGACAGAAAAGCTTACGTTGATATTTTCTAACTGCAGTAGATGTACTGTGTAATAGGATTTGACGTCTTCAGACACCAGCCTCACACGGAAACCTGTTTCACTGAATGTCATAACTTCCTCTTCTTTTGTTGGCCAGTATTGTGCACACTTCACCTAATGGATTAAAAAAAAAAAAAAAGAGAGAGAAAGAAAAAGAAGGAAAAAATAAAAACCTTATTAAATATTCTAATATCTTGGGCTTTGTATATGCAGATTCTGAGACCCTATTGTTCAGTACAGCAGACTCAAGTACAACTGTTTCAATGGCTATTATGCATTCCAGCTTTATGTGTTTATGCTTCCTTTCATCACATAGCTAACATGTTTTGAGCTACATCTTAAGCCTTCTCCCTCTCCCCGCCTCTAGTTCTCTACAGGGAACTGAGGTTTGTGCTCAGCTATTTCAGCATTTCCCCACTTCGTTTCTGACTTGCACACCTGCACATTTACAGAACTCATCTATCACACACAGTTCTCCCCAGGCTTGCTAAATACTGGAAGGTTCTAGCGAAACATAAGAATGAACTAACAAACCAATGCAAAACTATTCTTTGTCTTGTATTCCTCTTGCTCGGCACTCAAACTTTCTGTAGGGAAATTTTTGCACAAGAAAATAGGAGACTTTTCAACAGAGTGGTCACATTTTTTTCACTAACTAATCTACTTTGAACAAAAAACATAAACCTCAAATGACATGCATTTATAACTAAAATCCACAATGCTTTTGAGGCATGGTAGCAGAAGAACTAAATCATAACAGAAAATTTCTGTATTCTGCACGCATGGCACCAGATTTAAAGAATCAAAAATAACTAGGTCAATTCTCTTGGGTAGCAGTTTGCCTTCATTGTTACAGCTAACATCTCAATTTAACAAACACACTACTCTGTTACCCTCAGAAAAATTAATCTAAAGATACTTGTTTTGCCACCTTCCATTTTGTCCTAAGAACACCTTACACTGCCTCTACTCCACACTATTTCTCTGTATGTCCTCCTTTCTCAGAATGTTAATTTCACCTTTCTGGATGTACGTTGGTTAGATGCGATTTTCACCAAACTGAACTGTATGTCTTTGCTCCCTCACCTCACTCTTATATTAAATACACATTATGCTGCACACCAGTGAGAATGTTAATTCTAACATAACAATCAAACATTGCTCAACTCTACTAAAATTGCTTATTTTACAACTTCAGGCCTAATGGAACTTACCGATTCTTTTTCAACAATCCTGTTCAGCATGACAACTGCTTTGGTTTGCTGTTGCCATACCATTAGCCAAAAATGACAACATGTATTAGGTAGTGGACCCTGTGTAGTAAAGAATATAAAAATGGGCATGAAAATCTATAGGCAAAGCAGTGCTTGAACACAGTTAGTAGTTCACTGTGGGAAACAGGAAAATGTCTTCCTCTTAAGGTTAAACAAATTATTAACAGAATTATAGAAATGGCTGGCAAGAAAGTAGCCACTCTGCACAGATCATTCCAGGACTTAAAAGGGCTTTTTTTTTTTTTAACGAAAAAAAATCAAACAAAACCAAACAACAAAAGAGTAAGAACTCAGGGAAGGGATATATTGGTTTAAGCATCAATACTATTGTGCTGCTAGAATAAAAGCTACTGCATGCACGCTCAGAAGATACAAGATGGATTAAGGGGTAAAAGTATTGTTGTGGCCTATTTACAAAATAACTGAAGAAATATTTGAGGAGTTTTAGGAGTAAATTACTCATATGTAAATATCCCCTTTAGCTCTTCTTAAAACATAAAATTATCTGTTCAAAACTACATCACACCTGTAATTCACAGAGACAAGGAACCATCCAAATACAAATTACAACTGTACAAATCCCCCTCCCCTAGATTCTCAATCCCTGTAATAATTCAGTAATTGTACTACTTACCTGTGTTAAAATATAGTATCTCTGGGCTTCTTCTATGACCACTAGGCTGGCATTTATATAGTCATTATCAGTGTCCTGCAGTTTTACACGACTATGATCATCTAAAATTCAATGAAAATTAAGAATTAATGATGCATCCATCTTGAATACTCTGCAACAGGCAAGTTTAGATCTGAAAGCAACTAGAAGTAAATCCTGCAGTATTACCCAAACAGCAAACTACAAATACATGTAAAATTAACTTCTCATGTAACTTTGACAAGTGCCTGCCCCATTTTCCCCTCACCATTCCATCAGAGTAATTTCAGGCAGCTATTAATAGAAGCTACTCAGAAAACTGGAATACCTATTTTTCTTAAACCCAACCAAACAAAACAACCTTCCCATACATGCCAAAAGGTCCTCACAGCCATCCCTCAACAGCTGAATTTCCTTAATACAACAGCACTACAACTCACACCAGGCAATACTGTTCTATCACACCAGATCACTCCACCACATGGTTTCCTAAATTCAAAATTCCAAGATTTTTGGTGAACTGCAGTTTCATAGGTTGAGGCAGAATCATAAAGTCAAGCTCACGCAGATTAAAAAAACCCAACAAAAGCTACTTGCTGTAATTAAAGCCAGGCTTTAATTAATTTAATTTTCCCTGGAAGTTATTGTCTAATATTACACAACATAAAAATACTAAAAAGGTGCATGCAAAACCAAATATATTAAACAAATCATCCAATTAAATGAAGGCTTATAGAATTACATGGTTTCATTTCTCAAAATTATACAGGCAAGACAGACAATTTCCCTATTTATGGCCGAGGCAAGCAAAGGACCCAGTTTAAAATTCTACCAGTAATATAAGAAAGATTATCATACTGTAAAACTAAAACACTGCATAATAAAAAGTCATTGTGGCTGTTCCTAGAACCTTTTAGTATCTGATTTATGAACCTCTAGGAAACATTTAGGTAATCAGACTTGTTCACAGTAAGTAATCCTTCAGCCATTTATCAGTCACTGTATTAAATAAACAGCACTTTCAGTTTAAAATTCATACACAACTACATGCCAAAAAATGAGATTCAACTGACTGTAAATTTCCTGAAGCTCAACAGCCTAGCAGACTGTTTGAGAAGAGTAAATAAAAAATAGCGAACTGAAATGAATTTAAGAAACTTCAACATATTTGAGGAAGATATGGAAGATTCTACAAGGAAACCAACCAACTGAACTATGATGCAATGCCAGTTTTTAAAACTGAAGTCACCTGGTGTAACCCACAAAACTCAATCAGGGCCCAGATTGTTGTGAAAATGCCAGCCCACCCATCCCTGCACCAAAAGGCTCACTTCCTTTTGACAAACACCTTGGGAAATGCACATGTCAAAGTCATGAGCTTTGACATGAGCAACTACCAAGTATCAAATTCAGCACAGCTACAACAGCTGAACTCACTGCCAGCCTGTACAACACAAGGCTTATCTCAGAAATCCATAATTATAAATCTGGATAGGCAAAAAGCTGATGGCAATCAAAAAGCAGTTACTGAATCATACTCTTGTTCTACAGACTGCTCGTGTGATTTAATATGAATACTTTCCATGTGTTTGCAAACCTGGGAAAACTATGTTTACTAGGGCTTGATCTGCTAGTACACTCTCCCTCATCTATCTGCTACTGGCAACTGCCAAAGATGATCTTGCTAGATTCAAGCAAAGAAGTCAACAGTAAAGCAATTGTTGACTACCCTACCACCTTTAGCTCCTAGCTTTTATATGCAGTCACATACAAACATGCAGAAAACAGAAATATGCTGAAAATTAATTTTTGATATAGAAGTATGAGAAATATACTGGGTTAGTATGTTTTCATTAGCATTCCAGTTGAAAGGCAACTTGACTTTCAGGAGTCTTAAAAAAATTTATTATATCTCTGTGTGAAGAAAAAAAATATTATCAAAGCCAAGACGCAGCAAAATTAAGACATACGTGCATTTTAAAGTAAAATATATCTCTTTGCATTATTTTGCTGGGATGGGAAAGCATTACTTTTTCCTTTCATGTATCACTCTATCTGAAATGTTTCTACTGGAAAGAAACCAAGACCTCTGTAAATATTACATGTCATTTGCCAACAGGAAAAACTCAAGATCTTGTTATAGTAAATCACACATACCGGTACCAGTGTTCTCGGAAAGGTGACGCAAGCAAGCACTGTTAACAGTTTAATCACCCAGCGGCAGCTGCTGAACTGCTGCCAGGGGCAGATAGCTGCAGCCTCTAAGGAGGTTTCCTACTTTAATACTTACATTCTCAGCTTCATTTTTTCCTTCTTATAAATTCTGCTTTGTAAACATGACAAAGTTCTGAAAGTTGGGGGGTTTTTTTAAGTCCCTTAAATAACCAATTCTGTGCACAGCCAGCCTCCCTCTCCCTCCCCAGCTAACGCAGAGATCCTGCAAGTACTCTGACATACAGTCCACAGGACAAAGAAAGCCACTAGAATATATTGATTTCCCTTCTTTCAAGGGATGAGATTCTTAAAGGACACAATGACCTAGAAACCTCATTCAAACCCTGGCTTGGTCTTCTGAATTCAGTGAAGCAAGCCAACTTTTGACAGTGAGTTAGCTGTAATGTATTTCCCGTATGTATATAATTTCCAGTTACAAAGTACTTAAGATTTATATGAATGATAAACCCTTCTTTAAGATAAGATTTATCTTATGTGTTGCCATGCCCACAGCAGCTAAAATACAGTACTCATTTTCTGAAGTGCTAATTCCCCTATTTCAACAAACTATGCAGCCTGAAAAGGAAGTGGAAACCTTAAAAATTATTCTCATTCAGGCTCCTGCACTGAGAAAAAACACTCCCAGAACAAGCCTGCCTGAGATAATCAAACTCTGATTACCTATCTCCACTGAAATCCTGTCCTACTGACAATACTTCCCATGCCTCAAATAAGGCCAAGACTTCACCTTGCTCAATCTGCTCACTCCCTGCTTAACACAAAATGACAGGTCCAGTTAAAACCAAGATATAAAATGTTTGGCATTTTACATCATGTAGTTCTTGCAGTTGGTTAATGAAACTTTTTCATTAGAAAACAACTGTGTTTCTAGAACACTGTATAACTTCAAAATTATTTTTTATCCAAGAGATGTCTCTGGTTCCCCAAATATAGAGCTATTAACAATAGAGGAGGAAGAAATGCTACTTAGTGGATTAAAGAAAGTCATAAATAAAACATGCAGCCACAAGCCATCCCAGTGACCCTGCCTGACCCTTTCCCACCAACAAATCCCCTCCATTTCACTAACCTAAATCTAGTCTATCTGAGCTTCTAAATTATTCAAATTGCAATACTCTGTCACTAGACTTACAGTCTCACATTTCAGAGGTAGCCTAAGGCAAAGGAAAAGCAAAGTGACTTTTCCTGACCACCTTGTCACTGTTTGTACACAATGAATGCCATCATATCAATCATGGCCTAGCTCACGACTGAAAGGCATTCATACTGAAGTATGTGTCACTACTGCACAGGACCCTTATAAGCAGGACTGTGGAAAAAAATCTTAAGACTCATTAAAGTTTAGATCAGCATGTGCTATAAAATTCCTCTCTTCCCCAGTGCTAAATAAAGAAGTATCTCCAAAAGCAGCATGTTGAGCTTATTTTACAATGTTTCACGTGGTAAGATGTTTTAAAGAATCATTAGATAGTGTCATAAAAATCCTCAATGTTAGCTTCTAATATAGACAATGAGAAATGCAGCAGTCTTACTTTGGGCTGAACATCTCCCTGTTCTCAGAACATACACTCAAAACAGAGGACAGAAAGGGAACATTTCTGCAATGATAATTAATCAGCACCATGTGCAAAACCATTCACATCAGCTCCAACTTTGTTCTCTGTAAAGCACAATACTCTTCATGTTCCTCTCCTGTACTCCATGCCAACTGTAAGCCTATGGTTGAAAGATCTGACATAAAAGCTACTCAAGGCCACAGGAAGAAAACATGAGAAATCACTACTCTACAAGATCTTCCAAAAGCAACATGATCTATCAGACAAAAATGCTCAGATGACCCAGGTTCTTGAGTCACACACCGTATTACAAAGGAAGGCTGAAGAGCAAACTGCAAAAACTGCCATCTACCCTCCAAAAGCAAAAGGCAAAAAAAACCCAAAAAAAACCACTGTCAATTTTGTTGAGGGGATTTCCTTCTTGCCTGTAAATCTGGAAACATAGTAAGAAGCTCTCTAAAGGTGTTTATAGTCAATCTGCAACACTAGACTCCTCTGATAACAGCTAAGGATAAGATTTAGAAGGAAAGTAATTACAGAAATATTCAGAGTTTCATTAAAATTATTAATAAAGAACAACAACATCACAAGTTACTTTCCTCTCTTAACAACATTTTCTGAGAAATGGTTTCATCTGTCCGGAAATGACTGGCTGTCAAACCAAACCTATTTCAGATTAACTTCCTGTTTCAATAGCACTACAAAGCCAAAATACTCCTCTCCCTATTCTAGACTAATACCAATTGTTAGACTATTTTTCTCAGCTAGGCAATGCCTCTTGAGGACTTTTACTAAACCAAACTTATATATGCTATGGCTCTTTAGCCAACAAAAATGGACACTAACAAAAACACCTACAAAACTGGAAACACTGTGAAACTCAGCTGTAATAGGCAAAAATGATGAGCCTTTCCCAGCAAACAGGAATCAATTTTTACCTAGAAATGTATGTAACAGACACAAGTTGGTTTCAGTGTACTTGTCCCAGGTATCACAGCTGAAATGGGGCAAATCAACCCAAAGGATTTTTTCCTGTACTTGTAATTGATGTATTTTCTGTAAGACAGAACAATCTTTGCATTTCCTCTTGCAGACACACTACCTCAGATTTTAGACTGGCTTGGCTGCTATCAGGGTTAACAAACCATTTTCTCACTGCTTTTGGAAAAATAAAACTCTTTCTTTAAATGATGTCTTACAGTATGATTAAGTAGCTAGATCTTAAAAGTCCAACAGCTGATTCTGAAGGATTTTGACTATTAGAGAATATTAGTATCACTCATTTTTCATGTAAACACTGTTAAAAAGCAGTAAAATTTGCCAAGTGAAGGACTGAGACGTCAAGATTGCATGAGACTGAGTTGTCTCACATTTCTGCAACACCAGGTCCTTGCATTCATGCACTGCAATTAGATGTGTTCACCACAGTGACCAAACCAGGCAGCTTTTATCCGAGTTGCTTTGAAATTTAGATACTGCTATCTTGAAATCTTATTTATCATATACTCCCTTCCAGGTCTCTTTCTCCTCCTGACTATCATCATTGTTACTGAAGCAATTATGAGCTATAGTCGAAAACACAGAAGTAAAATTCAGGAGGAATTAACTAGTTCAAACACAGTGTTTCGCTCTGTTCTCATACAGCTTTGTTCCTAGTGCCCAGCTCTGCAAGCTATCTAGGTGGACCAATTTAAAGTTACTTTCTTTCAAAACTGCTAAAAATTGATTCATTCCTCAGAAACTTCACCATCTTAATTAATCATCACATTATGTCAGTCTAATAGCTCTAGCCTTTTCCTGAGCCCAACTACTACTTCAATACTAGATTTTATCTGTGTCTCTGCTTTTGCACTGGGTCCAGGAATTAATACAATCATGTATGTTTTTTCTCCTGGATAAACAAGCATTTCAGAAACAGGCTTTGCCATGACTAAGGCAGAGGCGTTTGATGTTCTTCACTATTGTGAAAGGCATGCCATGATGAAGGAAAATGTTGAGCCCCAAATAACTGCAGGAGATGAATACAAATCACATCCATAAGGTATTACTGATAGCATTATTAGATGCTACTTAAATAATACAATGTATTTTTATTTATTTTAGAAACACTATTTTTAAAAAGAAACAAAAAAGCACAAATATGTTGAAAGTAAATTTTCATTCTCTTTGTATAAATTAAATCCACGTACAGGAGAAACAGTAAATGCACAGATACAGCTTCTGACATGGAAGCTGTATAAGATGTTAGACCCAACACTAGAACCTTCGACTTCTGGGCTCAGATCTAATTTCCTGCCGTGTCATCTCACAACCTCCATCCCAATTTAGGTATGACACAGGAAGTGAATAAAACGTGATCTACTTTAGCACACATGGGTCAGACGTTAATGCCATGCTGTAACAGGACAGCAAAGCTGGGTCACTGAAGTGCCTCTGCACGGACCAACATCATCTGAGGTATCTTCCTCAGCGCTGGACACTTG
Organism: Lichenostomus cassidix; assembly: GCF_008360975.1. Taxonomy (NCBI): domain Eukaryota; kingdom Metazoa; phylum Chordata; class Aves; order Passeriformes; family Meliphagidae; genus Lichenostomus; species Lichenostomus cassidix. The sequence goes on along the minus strand of NC_139482.1, from coordinate 99,001,799 downwards.
TCCAATGGAATGCCATGCAAATACAGCAAGGAAGCCATGCACTGCATGTCTAAGTTCAGTTTCACCAGCGTGCAGCACAGGGTTTCAGCACCACACCAGACTGGACCCGTTTGGCGCAAATTCACTGTGCCAGTAGAGCATCCCAGCAGCAGCCTAAGAAGCAGCACACAGCACTGCATCAGACCTGCATGACTCAATCCAAGACCCTTTCCATGTCATTTTGAGAAGTGCTACGCACATGCTGTTACCACAGCTTTCAACTGGAAACAAGGAGCTCAGCACTTCTCCAAATCTTACAATAGGTATTCAGATCAGGCTCTCAAACAAAAAGCCCGATATAGCAGCAACACTTCAAAAATTCTAGGTCTAGTAACAAGGTGTCTTTTAAGACCCTTTAGTATTCTGGGAAACTTCATAAAGAACACACAAACATTTTATCTGTTCCAACTTCAATATACCACAGAAAAATTAAGGCTGTACAATTTTTCCCCGATCTCTAGCTTACATACCTTTTTGCAATAATTTTGGATTACAGTTTCTGAAGTAAAATGCTGTTGAAAAGAAAACCACATCATCTCTGTAGCAGAGAAGCTGGCCTAAAATAAAAGTTCTTTTCACATGAGACAAATATTTACCTATACACTAATACCTATGAGACTTGCAACCACCTCTCATTCACCACTGAGCACAATGAGTTTAACCTGCAGAGTTTTTTCCCTCCTGTTACACACATTTGTGTATGTGTCACCGAAATACCCACCTTTATCACAGGGTACATGCCTACAAAAATAAATAAAAAGCAAAATTTGCAATGACCATGATTTATTACCTCCAGCGTTTCGAGTCAATAGGGCAAGAGAAAGTCTATTAAGTTCACTGCAATGATTGCAGAAAAGATACTCACATGGACTAACATCTCTGTATCTGTTTCGATTTCTGTTTTCTGGGTATTTTGCGACTCTGTGAGGGAAGTCACTGGATTTGTGTCGGATTTCCTTTAAAAGACAAAAAAATAATTGATTTATAGCCAGCAACCTGATTAAGATTAGTGTTCTACATACACTATTAATTAAGCAACATTATTAATAACCAGCATTTTTAAACCAACTTTTACTGTTCCTAGTGTCACTTTCACTCAGAACACGTGTCTCATTCATGGCCAAACTGTTACCCTTTAGATCTTCCTACACTTGGCTAACACCATCAAACAATGATAGCAACTGATGCATTAGGATCAAAGGGTAAAAAAAAAAAAACATCCCACCAGATATTTATGCTTACAGTTTACCTCAGAGTTTCACATTATCTCCCAAAGCAGTAAGGGACTCAGATGCAACAGGAGTATTCTGCTGGCTCCTTTACAGGGACTGGCAGCATAAAACCCCACAAAGGTAAGTGAACCAGTTAATGATTTTATGGCTACTATTAAGAGCCATAGGATTATTCTTGGTGGTTTGATTGCTTATCCCACACAGCTGTAGTTAAACATGAACCAATATGAAGAATTCTAGAGTCACAAATATCAATGTGAAATCAAAGCCTGTTTCTCCCCACACATTAATACAAACCTTTCAATAATCCGTGAGATATTCAAACAGACTTGCATACCATTTTAAGGACCCTACTGTTCACGTGTTCTGAATGTTCAGCCTTATTAATTTCTTGCTAAAGTGCATCTTTTCTACAACTTCACTAAGATATACAGAATTACCTTATACAGACAACTGGAAATGGCCTTCAATGTCTGTATATCTCTGTACTGATGCCATCTCAGCAGAGATGTCGTACATCACAGAATTAACAACATTTTACTTTGGATTCTCCTCCTGGTTTTAGATTATGTTGCTACATTTGATCATAATGTCCTAAAGGGCATTTAAACTTCTTACAAATGAGCATTCTTTGGTCCTCTCAATGTTCCCACTATCTTTGTCTTCAAACTTCCTAAATAGTCTAGTCTATTCCCAGACAATGAACACAGCCAAAAAGGGCATCAGCGGAAATATAACATACAGAAAGTTCCAATTTTCAGCATTGATTGTGTGACCTTTCTTGAAATGCAGTGCCAGCCTGCAAAGAACATAAACCACAATGTGGAGCAGCAGCTGCCAAGCACCAATACTCTACATATTCGTATAAAAATCTCATGATCTATTAGGTTTTTTATTTTGATACAGCAACTGGAACTTCTCTGGCTTACATGGCTGATAAGCTTTGGGAGCTTGCACATGGAACGAATGGATCTGGCAGGCATTCCCACCCAAGTTCCCATGATATGTAAGTTTTGCATTGCTCAGTAACAAGATGCAACATGTTTTGTTTTTAAATGCACCTGCATTGCCCATGCACAGAAAGAGGTCTATGCTTTGGTAAAGATATATTAAAACAGCTAGAAACACTACTGCAGCGATGAGGTGGGAGGGTAGGCTTGCTAAAAAGAATGTAACTTAAGGCTTAAGTTTAATGAGTGGTTCTAAAATCAGTTTTCCCACATAATATCCAGCCATCACACAGAATCACAGCATGTCCTGAGCTGGAAGGCACCCACAAAGATCATCAAGCCCAATTTCTGACCCTGCACAGAATAAACCTTAGAACCACACCATGTGCCTGCGAGCATTGTCCAAACGCTTCCTGAACTCTGGCAGGCTTGGTGCTAGATGCTACTTACTTGTAATACAGATATATTCGAAACTGTAACATCTGAAACACTTGCAATAGACATAATGTATTTTAATCACATAAATCAAATAAATTGCTAATTTAACAGAGCAAAAGTATAATTTAAAGTCAGTAAAGAAAACTTTGGGGTTTGGTTCTTTTTCCTCATTTGTTAAAGAGTGCTATAAAACATTGATGGCTTAAATTACTGCTCTAGTGATACCAGCTGATGCATAATGTCTGTTTTATGGAAGTGACCATTCGTGGAAGTTCTTAATCTCGTTAACAAAGAAAGTGCAAATACTTTATTTCATTAAGAGGCACTCGCGCAGGGCCGCCTCAGCAGCAGCCGAGCTGGCCACGGCAGAAGGAACGGGCGCTGAGGAGGGAGCACGAGTGCCTGAGGAGCCGCATGAACCCGCGGGGGAAGGAGCCAAGCCTTGGACGAATCGGTACTACCGGGCACAGCTTCCCACGCCGCCCGCACGCCGCCGGAGCCCCACAGCGCCCGCCGCGGCTCGGCCCGGGCCCCGCTCGGCGGAGCCCCGGGGGCACCACGGACCCGCCCCGCGCCTGCGCGCCGCCGCCACTCTCCCGGGGCTGCCCCGCGCGCATGCGCAGCGCCTGCCCACGGCTCTGGTGCACGCACCTGAGGGCTAGAGTCGTGCTGGCCCAGCGACTTCCGCTCTCCCCGCTGCCGAGGCGGCGGCGGCGCCGCACACCGGGCACGGGCGCTGCCGGCCCGCGGCTCTCTCTCTCCCCGCCCTTCCTCCCTCTCTCCCTCCCCGCTGCTCTCCGGCTGGAGCCGACCACGCCGCTCGGCTCACCAGATAACGCGCCTGCCAGTCGTTCGTGGCGTCGATCTCCTGGAACTCCTGCTCGATGGCGGCGGACATGATGGCGGCGGCCGCAGCGGCCGCCAGGGCGCGCGAGCCTGTCCGCAGGAGGCCGAGCGGCGAGCTCGCGACCGCTCGCGCGCAGCCCCCCGCCTCACGGGAGCGGCGGGCGCGCACATACGCTCGCGACTGGGTGTCCCGCAGCCGCCGCCGGCGCCGGGCGCATGCGCGGCTCTCGCCCCGCCCCCGAGGGCAGTGGCGATCACGCCTCGGGAGGCGGAGGCGGGAAGCACCTGGGGTGACGTCACTGTGGCGGGGCGGGGCCGCTCTCAGGTGTCGCGGCGGCTCGGCGAGCGCTTCTTGTCACACAGTCACGGACTCGGCTCGGTTGGAAAAGATCTCCGAGATCACCGAGCCCAACCTGGGGCCGAACATCACCACGTCAAATAGAGCATGACATTAAGTGCCACATCCAGCACTTTTAGCCTCCTTTTCTCCAGGCTAAATACCCTCAGCTCCCTCAGCCACTCCTCACAGGACACGCGATCCAGACCCTTCATCAGCATCGTTATTCTCCTCTGGACACCCTCCAGGACCTCAATGTCTTTCTGAACGGAGGGGCCCAGAACTGAACTCAATATTCGAGGTGCAGCCTTACCAAAGTGCATGCAGGGGGACAAGCACTGCTCTGGTCCTGCTGGCCACACTGTTGTTGATACAAGCCAGGATGTCATTGGCCTTCTTGGCCACCTGCACACAGTGCTGGCTCATGTTCGGCTACTGTTGACCACTGGTCTTTTTCCACCGGGCCACTTTCCAGCCACTCTGCCCCCAGCCTGTAGTGCTGCATCGCTGTCCCGATGTCACTGAGCGGACACAGCCCCCGGAGGGTGCATGACCGCTTCTAGGAGGCTGCATGAGCTCTTCCAGCCGCCACTGAGTTCCCAGCCGGGCTCAGCGCCGCGCCCCCCGCGCTGTGCCTCGCCGGCAGCCGCTGGTTCTGAAAAGCAGAAGTGGGGAGACACGGGCATCTCGGACAGACAAATCACGGCGGGGCTCGCCGTCCCGAAAGCAGAAACGCCGCGTCCCGCGGCGATTGCCTCACTGGGACAAAGAGTCCCTTAGGGGGAGGCTCGGCAGCCGCCGGGCGAAGCCAAGGGTCGGGCGGGGTCAGCGAGGGCTGCGCTGCCGGAGCTCCTGGGGAACAGCGCCTGTGGCCCCCGGGCAGGCGGGCGACGCCTCGTGGCTCAGCACAGGCCGCTGGGTAACGCCTGGCGCCTTAAAAATGTGTGAATTAGTGCCACAAAGGGGGACTATGTAGCATCTGTGTATGTAAGCGTCTAAAGGGAGGGTGCCAAGAGGACGTGTGCAGGCTCTTCTCGGTGGTGCCAGGCAATAGGACAAGAGGCCACGGGCAGTAACTGATTCACAGGAAGCTCCACTTGAATATGAGGAAGAACTTTATTGTGCGGGTGCCCGCGCACTGGAACAGATTTCCGAGAGAGGTTGGGGAGTTCCCCTCATTGGAGATACTCAAGAACTGTTTGGACGCAATTCTGTGCAATGTGTTCTAGGGTGACCCTGCTTGAGCAGAGATGCTGGATCAGATGAACCCTTCCAATCTTCCCCATTTTGTGCGAGGTTACAGTGCCTCCCCGCACCGCGGTGACAGTCTTGCCCTCGGTCCCGCCGCCTGCTCTCCCGCGGGTTCCGGTACTGCACCTTAGCTCCTGGCACACCCTTTCCCTGCCGCAGGCTCTCCCCCACCCTCAACATGGCCCCTCACGAACTGGGAGATTCAACTGGAAACGTTTGTCTCTGCTCTCTCCCAAGCCCATGGGGCTCCGCCCTGCACTGATCCCAGCCGCTCTCCCTAGCTTTCCTGCAGTGCCACCGCCGCCCCTCTCAGAGCGCTCCACACCACGCACGTATACACGAGGAGGGGCTGAGCATGTCAGCTGTGGTGTGACTGACTTGGCTGAAGGACAGGATGCCATCCAGAGGGATGGCATGGACCTGGACAAGCTCGAGAAGTGGGCCCATAGGAATCTCATGAGGTTTAACAAGACCCAGTGGTCAGATCAAGCCCCAGTATCAATGTAGATTGGGGGATGAACAGATGGAGAGCAGCCCTGCCAAGAAGCACTTGGAGGTGCTAGTGGATGAGAGGCTGGACATGAGCCGGCCGTGTGAGCTTGCAGCCCAGAAAGCCAATCCCGGGATTCCGCCCCTCTACTCTGCTCTTGTGAGATCCCACCTGCAGTGCTGCTTCCAGCTCTGGTGTCCCCCACACAGGAAGGGCATTGACCTGTTGAAACGAGTCCAGAGGACGCCACCAAGTTGATCAGATGGATGCAGGACCTCTCTTATGAGGAAAGGCTAAGAGAATTGGGATTATTCTGCCTAAAAAAGAGAAGGCTCAGGGGTGACCTAATTGTGGCCTTCCAGTATCTGAAGGAAGCCCACAAGAAAGATGGATAGACACTTTTTACAAGAGCATGTAGTGATAGGACAAGGGTGAATGGCCTTAAACTGAAAAAGAGTAGGTTTAGATTAGGTATTGGTAGGTTTAGATTAGGTATTGGTAGGTTTAGATTAGGTATTAGTAGGAAGTTCTGTGCTGTGTGGGTGGTAAGACACTGGAACAGGTTGCCCAGAGAAGGGCAATGCCCCATCCCCGGAAGTGCTCAAGGCCAGGTTGGATGGAGCTTTGAGCAACCTAGTCCAGTGGAAGGTGTTCCTGCCCAATGCAAAGGAATTGCAACTAGAGGATCTTTAAGGTCCCTTCCAGATCATATGATTCTGTGGTCTACAGCCCCTGTGATAACCAACTGCACAATGCTGAGTGTGGCTGTTCCATCACTGTGGTTCCCTGCATGCTGTGACTGCAGGCCCACGTGCAGCCCCCCTGCCACCCATGGGCCTCACCTGGTGTTTAAGCACAACAACAACAACTAATGTTTTTGAAACAGACTTTTGGTTTTGACATCCGAATATCCCTCATTGAATGCTGTTGCATTTCCTTTCTGCCATACAGTGCTTCAAATCCAATGGCTCATGTGCTCCCTCAAGTTCTGGAAGAAGAGCTAGTGTCCTGGACACCATGGGACTGCATGATGCCTCTGAGCACAGCTGATGGGCCAGTATGAATCAGTATGTTCATAACAAGTTTTTCCAAGTAACTCAAGGAAATGTTGCACAAGATTTTCTTTAACTATGGGTTCAAGCTTTAAAATCAATGTAGGGAATGGCTTTCTTGGATTTTTCTGGCTGCAAGACTGAGGCACAGGTCATGTCTGTAGTTCTGCAGGTGCTCCCTAGTTAATCAGTGTTCTATGTGTGATCAGTTATGAAACAATAAGACAACATTTGTGAATTATGTTTGTGATTTAAGAGTACAGAGAAGAATCCAAGCACCCATCTTCAAGGTAATGAATTTTTAATTTGAAAGAGGTTTCTTATAATTTGTGTTTCAATGAATAAAATTGTTCTTTAAATCAGAAAACTTACCTTGCAAAAGCTGGGTATAAGAAAGTAAATAGATACATAGAAACTGCCAAATAATGATTTTTAATAAAGAAATTAAAATAGACAGCTTTCTCACTGGTTTTAGTCTTTGGTAGGCTTTTCCCTGTATATAAGCTTGCTGACTGATCTGTATTTATAGCATTTATGACATGAGAAGCTTGTGCTTGTTACTGCTTGGGATATTTGGGGATATATTTTCTACCAGGACAGCAATGTAATTGTGTTGTTAGGAAAAGGAGTTTCATGGCAACAGCTACATTTAGAATCTCTGACACAAATCAGTGCCCAGAGACTTCTCATGGAAAGCTAAAAGTGTTTATTAATTGTGATTTAGAGCTGGCTTAGAAAAGCAATTACTTGTAAACCAGGGGTTTCAGAAGAAATTTCCATTGTCCAGTTTTGGGTTGTTTTTTTTACAGCAAATATGCTGAAAATGCAGCAGCACTTCCCTGGTTTTTCGGATCTGAGCGCAGGATAGGCCCAAGACTACATTTCTAATGGTCTGTGAAGGAGAACTGTATATACAATATAAACCAATACACTCATTAGAAAACTTTATTCTGTTGCCAATAGTATACTCCCCTTCTCTATTAGCTGTGCAGCCAAACCCAGATGAACTACTACATAAACTCTTAAGCCCTTGAGACTGCGTGAGACGTTTGCAAAGCAGGATAACATAGTTGCTGGAAAGTCTAGTATATTGCTAGTATTTTCTGTCTTAGTATAAACACAAATAAGCAATGTTTTCTTATTAAAATCTCTGATCATTTGAGAAGCCCCTTGCTGTGCTGACAAAACAGTCACCCCAAGGTAGTTGGTATCCATAGCAGTTCTGATTTCAAAATTAACTTTGGTGCCCATGAAGACCAATCAAGTTAATTTTAAATGTTTTTTGTCCAGTGGCCTTGGCAGAACAATTATTCTAGTACCAGTCTGGAACAGACTAAGTGTTTGTTCCTCCGTGTGTACTTTTTTGGGTCATTCACTGGAACTGCTTAAGCACCATTTATTGGAAATTGGTTTGTACTGCTTTTCTGAGAACCATTTTAGATATTGGTAGATGAAGAACAAATTCTTCCCTGAGGTGATTTTATTCACAAATACACTCCACATCAATTTTAGCTGTTAAGGAAGAGAGCTGTAATGTGCTTAAGCTTGCCACAATGTGAAAGGAGGAGAACATGTAATTCCTGATTTAAGTCTTATAGCCCAAGGCCTAAAGGAGAAGAGGATCTGCCCTTCCCCCATGAACTGGACTTGAAACACAGAAGAGCTGGTCACTCTTCTGGCATCTGGTAGGGAGTAGGAGAAGCTGAATGAAAAGGTCCAGTGGTCAGGATAAAACAGGTTTCATTTATTTAGTGCATTTACAGTGTAGTCTTTGTATTTCAGACTTTTGGAAGCGGTATTCCTCATTCAAGTGAGAATTAAAATTCCCATTACTGAAAGTGGGTGTCAGTGCAAATACCTTTCCTCAATTATGTTATTGCTTTCCTCCCCCTGCCCAAAACTGTAGTGTGACATACAACAAGAGGAAAAAAGAAAAAGAGAGAACACCCAAAATCCCATAGCAAACCCTTCAAAATATATGTCACAAAATGCAAATACTCGTAGCAGCAACAAGAGCAGAAGTGCAAGGGGCTCAAACAGGTTTGCTTTCAGCTAAAGACAACTTTCACATTAGTCAGAGATCCACGACAGTGGAATCCTAGTGTCCTGTGTTGGATAAAATCTGGCTCTGTAGTAAAGGTGACAGGATTATGGAAGAGAAGGACAACACAGCTGTGACCAGCCTATACAATTGCCTAAACTGTTGTCTGGAGTTCTGTGTAGAAGAAATGCATGGCCAAGGAAGAAAGGAAATATTAAAGACTCTTAAGGAAGTCTGTTTCATAGTCTAGAGATTTGTGCCAGTCTGTATGGCACAGGACTCCCATGGTGAAGCTGAAATAATTGTGGAGTATGAAAAGAGCAACAGGCAGAAGTGCTGTCATGAGTGAATGGACACACCAGCTGGCAGAAAAGGCAGCCAGCCAGGATGTCTGAGGGATAGCACAACTTTGGGTTCTGCTGTGGCTTTGTGAAACAGCCCTTCCAGCAACCTAAGCTGCGGTGTGCAGTCAGCCACAAAGCCTAATGCCTATGAGTCAATGCAGGGGGTGTTGGGTACGGCTCCGGGAAGAAGAAAAGAGCCAGTTGCCCAGAGAAAGATGACTCCAAGTTATTATTTTTCTTGCTTGTAGAGAGGATCTTGCTTGCTGTGGATGGTTTGTGTATGTTACTTGGCTTTCTGTCCCTCTTTTCCCTAGCTACAGTGACATTTATTGAAATCATCATTTGCAAGTGAGAAACTCTAATTCAGTGAGTGTCCAGAGTGGCTTGATGTCATTCCATGGGCCTGATTAGGAGGTCATTTTTTGCTAGAAATGGCATCTATAGTAACTGCCTTTAGCTGACATGAAGTTTTGCTGTTGAAAGTTTGTTTGAAGATCATGGGTTTATTAAAAATTACCTTACAGACTGAACAGGGCTGTTCCATGCTTAGACCATTTCTAATCACACAGTTATTATTTCCAAGCATTGCTTGGTTTAAGGAGAATTTCTGGAAACACCTTTATTCTGGCCAGTAAGTCTTTCGTTCAAGTTCTCTTACAATTTTGAAATCATAGTATCATAATCATAGTATCAGAATCTGTAGCACAGATTCTGTATTTTGGTGGTTTCCATGACTAATTTTATCTATCTTCATCTATATTCAAGCTTATCTTCCAAATTACAAAACTAAGGGCATTCTCTGAATTAGAGCTGGAAAGATTGTGATGCACCAGACCACTGTTATTTGCTCGGAGAAGTTCTGGTCAGAAAATACTGTTTCAGCAGAAGACTTTCTCCTGCAGACTAACATTAAATGTTTCTATTATAAATTTGTATTCTCAATTTTATGTTCTGGTTTTTCTTAGGATTTCCCAGCATCTGAACAAAGCAATTATGACTATTTTCTTGAGTGTAACAATCTCTAAATTGTTTTTGCCTCTTTTGTTTTGGTCCCAATAGTTCAAAATAAAAGTGTTCAGATTGTAATCCATGTTTGCAATTTATGCTTCTGCATTAGACAACCTGAAGTGCCAATAACAGGAAAGGATTTTCTTGTACTACTCTCTGTAATACTGATTTTTAAAATCTTATTGTTACCGATTTCATAGATACTTAAATTTACCATGCAGTGGTGAGTCTTCAACATATATTACAATAATTACTTCTGTCTTTCCAGTGATAGCAGAGGTAGGTCTGTGCAAGATTTGTGATATCTCTGCCTGTTTTTTAGTTGACATTAATATATCGAATTTCATACAATTTCCCGTAGAAGCTTGTCCTGTTGAGATAATGAGCAGCCCTGTAGGAGCCACATTCTCTGAGTCACTGTTTTGATGGCAGAGTTCCATGAGTGTGTGGCTCGTTTTGCCTGCTGAGATGTCCTTTGGTATGTTATATAGAACAAGGTGTTCACACTTGTGTCACTGTGGAAGGGCACTGGATCTTGTAAGGGCCATGGAACACTACATCAGAATTTGCATTGCTACACTTACTTGACAAGGCAGAGCTGCAATAATCAATGCATCTCTCTCTTTACCTTCAAAGTAAATCAAAAAGAAAGGAGGAAAATGGATTTTGCCTGTAGGTGGCAAAGAGCCATGCAGAAATCGTTAATTTTTCAGGCAGTGTGATTTCCTAACAAAAACAAATTAGTAGTGCATGTAAAATTTATCTTTCCTTTTTTAATTTGATAATGTTTCTTATAAAAATGTCTTTGAAACTAATCTACTAAAGTAAGGACTCTTAAAAATCTGTTTTGCATAACAAGTATAATAGAGATTTTGAATGTATGCTATATTTCCTCTGTCCAGACATTTCAAACCTCTAATTCATACCCTCGTGGCATACAAATGGGCTGTAACTGCTAAGCCAATTTGTTTGTTTTCTCAAAGAAAAGGAAAACTGAATGTAATGTACTGAAAGAAGGATCCATAACACACGTTTTCCAATTGGAATGCTGTCAAGGTCTTTAACATCTTATTTTAGCCAGTGGAACAGTTCCAGCAGTTCAAGTCATGACATGACCACTTACTGGAATTAACAACCCAGGGAGAAAAGTGCCCTTGTGCACAACATGTCCCGTATTAAAATGGGTGTGTGAAACTCTCTGGATCTTTTGAATTTTATACTTTCTTTTTTCTGTTGTTTTTTTTTTTCTCCTACTCTCTCACTTCTTGCCAAGAGACATCACTAAAAGACACTATTTTTCTTTTTTCTTTTACTAACTTTATTGTACTACTCCTCAAGCAGACCCCTGCATGTTCTTTAGTGGCAGATTTTCTAACACAGATTTGCAGTAATGGAACAACGTTACAAAGAGATAAAGAAACAAAGTATGTTATTAAGATTGTATTTGTCAAGAAATATCCTACAGGGTCACTTCAGCATCTCAGATAGCTTTTAGCTTCCATTTTCTTACACTAATTTTGGAAGCTCTATTCACTTGAAATTAATTTTCATTGTCCAAGATGGCTGTTTTCTTCATATCAGCCCCCTCTTAAGCACTGAGCAAGAAAGGTAAGGTACAGAGCAAAAGCAAAGGTGTTTGGTTTTTGTTTTTGTTTCATGCTCAAGGAAGACCACTTTAGATTTGCTTGATTAAGAAAGAATATTTAATTGAATCTGGTGACTAGGTTCCTGAAAGTGATACTGTGAGGAGGGGATTAGGAGATACAACTGCCATAAGCCCATACCTGCATTCCCTAAGAGATTGTTACATTAACATTTATATCATAATCAGGATGGTCCAAATTTCCCATTGCTTCTCAACACATCGGTAATACCTCATACATACTGTTACCAGAAATTATAAATGCACAATCTAATTTCTAGATTCAGAATATATTTTGGCTGATAAATGCCATACAAGGAATAACATGCCAGTGGTGATGGTGAATGAGAAGTGGGATGTATTATTTGTGAAACTTAGCCACATGAACAGTCTTTGTCCTAGGGTTTTTTCTGGGGAACATCACAACTCTTGTGATGACATAAAAAGTGGTAAGGATAACTCTCACCTAATTTTCAGAGTTTCAGCAACCTTGGAAAGCAGGATGAGGCAGACAACTGAAGGAGGTAACTGCATCAGTCATTACAGCTAATTCTGCTGTCAAATATGTGCCAACAGTGTGCAGTATTACTATAGAATTTACACAATTCTGTCATAGCAAGTGGAATAAATCCTGAATATCTTTGGACACAAGATTCCAATGAAATAATGCAAGGTTTATATTTCTAAAACATAAATATATATGCTTTCCAGGGTGACATTAAAACTTTCCCTTCTCTTTCTTTTACCTCTCACTTTCCTGAGAGAGGAAGTAGTTGCGGATGCTTTGTTCACACAAAGGAGTGAGTCATTAATAGGTTTGATAATTAATCAGATTAATGAAATCTATGCTACAAGTTATAGTCCTCTGGTTACTCTAACTGGAAACTTATATGCACAGCATTTTATACAATTGTTTTTCTAATGGGAATTTCATAGATGTATGCCTTTAAATCTACCATTCTAATACAATGTGATAGAAATCAAATTAGCTAGATTACCAAATGCCGAATTATATTTTTCTTGAAAATTTAAAAATAATTCTATAAAAAGTAAGGCAGATATTTTTAATGCTCATGCAGATAACTGCATGATTAACTATTGGAAGTTTACCTCTTTCAATATCAGAATATATCATTATTAGGGGAAAAATGGAAATAATATTTTTGTTTTCACTAATCTGTGCAAGTCAGCAGATGGTGGTTAAGTAGTCTCTGTGCACTGTTCAGTGTTCCATTTGTGTGCTCACACTTTGAGCATAATACATGTGTATATAAATATCATCTGCTTCTGCTGTCCTCCCACAGAGCACTTCAATGTACTGTGTATTTTCTTTGTATTTCAGATATCTCAAGGGCAGGGGCTCAAAAAAGATGCTCAGCACTTAGAGATTGTACATAAGCCACTCACCAAAGATACACACATCTGAAATAACTGTATTTCAGCTTGTTCAAAAGCATAACGGTTGGGGAAATGTTGAATAAGCTGCCTGGGTAGAAATTATGTCTTTTAGGCATACATTGTTTCCTCCACAGCATAGCAATGGGTTACCTTGGGCAGAAAGCAGTTGCTGGCAATTAGTGTCACTTACCCGACCTTTGTTGAAAGGAGCATCCCCTGTACAGCAGCTGCTAATAAGCCTCCACAGTAGAGCTGTGTGGGAATGTTCAAAGTGCCATTAATCCTAAGGCACAATGTGAACAGTTTTTAAAATACTCAAGTATTCTTTTCAGCGTGGTCATATGGTGAATGCTCTCTCAGCTTTGGGCTGTGTTTGCTTTGGCATGTGCCTTGAGTTTTTAGCTTAAATATCTGTCACAACACAAACATCTCTTATTCCTGTAAGGCCAACTAACCATGCTAATTTGAGCAAATCTGTAAAAAAGAGACAACAACATGCAGACTTGATTCTTCTCTTGCAACACTGAAATTTTAAGATTTAGAAAAAATTTAATTGAAAGTATGTTAACATAAACTATGACCATTCAGTTTACACGACTATTTAAAATTATGCAAATTCTTTGCTTCGTCTAATGATTCCCTTGAGTAATCTGTCCTAATAGCAATTCCAATAGAAATTATTGGAAATTTCTCCTTGTTATGATTCTGATCTAAAAGCATTGCTGAGTTGAGATATAAGATGAATAAAGTGGCTGGTGATTAGTATGAAGTCATAGTACATTTTCTCTTTGAAAGGAGTGCATCCTCATATCTGACAGTAAGGCAGCATTTTTGTTAGCGAGAATTTCACTGGTACAGGAGAAGCCTTATGTGAACACAACAAAACATTTTCCAAATTTCCAGTGAATGGGAAATTAGCTTTTGTAGTCATATGTCTTCCAGAAATTCAATTATGCTTCCCCTGGAATCTTGTCTGGGATTTCATTACATGTTCTTAATCCAGATGTTTCAAATGCTTTGGAAACAATGAACTATTGTTGTCAGAATAAATTCATCACATTTCCTTTTAGAAATGTCAGAGGGAGGAGTGCTTAGCAGATCTCCAGGGAGCCTTTTGGTGTTCTCTCTACTGGAGTCTGAAACCTCCCTAGACAGATATGTTTAGCTTCTCCTAATGGTGGTCAAAGCAGAAAATTACTCTAGCACTGCCCATTTAAGTTTGCTGATATATATTATCTGGACTATATCCCCAGACTGTTCCTTAGTTAAATTTACTCCATCTTGTTATGCCTCACAATGATTATATATAAGCCATATATAGCATATGGCATCCTTAAATAGGTGATTCCAAATCTATAACATAGTCTCCCCACACACCTTGTGGAAATTTAATTTGAAATCTAAGATAGAGAGACAGGCTCTATTCTCCATAAGAAGATATTAAAGTATCATCTAACAGTTTGAAAATCTTGGCTATGTCCTTTCAGAAATATTCCTTGAAGTCTGAAGTACAGCCACTTGCCCTAGCTGAGATGCCTGTTAGCCCCAGAGCACACAGTAGGTCCTTATTCCTTATGCACCTACCTTTAGATACATGAAAATGGCTCCAAGGATTATTGTTTTGCTGGAAGACAGAAGTATAAGGCTGGTTTTGGGATGGACCATGGGTTTGTTAAACTGCTGTGCTTGTAGATGCAAAGATATACTAATGTCCCTGTGCAGCTGCTTAAGTAATTTTTTTAGAATGGGTAATCCTGTTGTGTTTGGGGAATATGTGGTTTTCCTAAAACACTAATTTCAAAAGCTCTTTAGCCAATATAGCTAAATAGCATTTAATGAAGCATGTTTGTTGCAGTTACAGACAACAAAAGTATTGATCATATAATGAGTAAGAAGCAAGTGACTTCCATAGTAAATACTTCACTGTGTTGTTGTCATCCTTCAAACTGCTTTGTACCAGCTCTGCTGCACTAAAAGTTCAGATTTGTATCAGACGAACATTTAGATATTATGCACTAATATAAATATTTATTCCTCTTTTTCCAAATGAAGAAAGATTCTTAAAGACATTTATTTTTACTGACAGGCTATGCTAAGGTTTGTATTTTAACTGTGGAGTTTTTATTCTATTTGAACAGAAGAGCAGGGCCAGCTGCAGGTATAGGCAATATAGGCAGGTTTCCCATGGATGCAGATGTTCTGGGAGGCACAATAGGCCCAATAAAGAGCAGTCAGGTTCTGCTCTTTCCTCTGCCAAGGTCATTCTCCTGAGGATAGGAACACTATGCATTTGAGTTATTCATATCATGTGAGCCACTGATCTCTGCCTTCTAACAGCAAACTCTCTCAGCTTAAGAAATTTATACTTTCATACTGTAAGGATGTATGTGTTCCACTGTATGTGTGTGTGTTTTATAAGAGTGAGCATGCATCAGCAACAGTAGCAAACATGACCTTCAGACTCATTCCTATGTCTGCCCCTTCCTTTGCCAGAGCAGCTGAGCCCTGGCAGCAGTGGAGGAGGTGTAAATGACGAGATGTTTGCTGCTTGAGAGGTAAGGTGTGTGGGCAAGGAGAGGAACAATCTCCTGAAACTAGAGACTGGAGGGCTGGGATCCAGTGATGGATGAAGTAGGTGTCTTAATTCTACTCCTGGCCATCCCAAACCCCACTGAATGGTCTTGAAATGGATCTCCCTGCACCCCACTCTCCTCTTTCCTCCACACTCTTCTTCATGCACATCCACCTTCTGCAATCTCCGTGTTCTTTTGTATACAGATTCTAGTACTGCTGCAAAATTCCAATTTTCCTATATGTGGAGAAGCCTGGAGGAGCCTCCAGCTCCAGGAACAAACAAACCACTTGAAATTTTCCAATCTATAAAGCAAATCACATCAAGTTGTATGCTCACTTCAAACATGTGAGAAAGAAAAACTCCAAATAAAGAAAAAAATGTCTAAAGATATACCCGTGGTAAATGAAATTAGGTCACATTCAGAATGGATGGCATCGTGATGTGTATCTGGCATCAAATAGTACCATGTGTGCCTTAGCCCTGCCTGCTTTCTCTGGCTCACTGTGGCTGTGCCTCTGCTCTGTCCCCACAGGGCAGGACTGCCATCCAGCAGCTCCATCCATGGGGGAGAGACTGAAGAGGAAAAGCTGCAGGACATGCTCCTTCCCTCAGCACTGCTCTTCCCCTTCATGGGCAAACTGCTGAAGGAAATGGGAGTTGGTTCATCTGTGAGGTCACTAAGAGGCTATGGAATCTAGAAGGCAGAAGTCCTTCTTCAAACACAGTTCACCAAACCCTGTCTGACCCAACTGTCCAAATGACTAAATATTACTGTGGTAACTAGTGGTGCTGTGAAATATTTTTATAAGATAATGAAAGATTCGTGTTGCCACCCACTGGTATAGGCATTAAAGGCTTCCTTAGCTTATAAACAAGCATACACAACCATTCTGTAAGCAACAGCTATAATAATGCATTTGATTTGCTATCATAATTGTAGTCTGCAAAAATGATTTAACTGTTAACTTTGTCAGCATTTATATGCTGTTATCTACTTCTGATGTTTCTTTCCACACTCCAAAACAGATGGAGAAAAGCCACCACTTCTAATTTTAGACTTTTCTGTCTGTTCTTACTGTGAAAACTCTCAGGGCCATCTATTTTCTACTTTTTCTCCTACAAGCTGTTTCTATTTCCCAACTTAAGATCACTAGTTTAAAGATAGCTCTGATGTAATTACACCATCTGAGATCAACCTTCAGATTCATCTGTTGTGAAGCCATCAGTATTCCCTTCCTAACTGTCAGTTATGTTGCTTGTCAACCTGTCATTCCAGTTTTCCCTTACATTTCTTTGCACATTCATATGACTCAGAATAGTTTCCCATCCATAAGCTACTTACTTATATATAACATCACTTCTGTTTCTCCTTAACTCGTCTTTTGTGTTCTGCCACAGCTATACTTGATCATGACTGGGTAATTGTTTTGCTCAACTGTCATTTCTAATAATTATTATTTTGCCTATTTTGCCTTTCTGTACTCTTTTTTACATTATCTGGTAAAGTGTAATTTTACAGAGTTGTAGCTTATCTTTTTATCTTGCATCTTTCTAATAGTCAATTTTTAAGGATAAAACAGTAAATTTTAAATCCAGTTTGGGACATTCTATTGACTTTCTAGCAAAATAAATAAAAACAGGTTGTAAGTGGAACTCTGCAGCAGCAGCAAAGCAGGGTGACACACAAAGGTCCACTGTTCTGCTTTCTTTAAGTGCCTGCTTTACTTTCAGGTTACTCACATAAAGGCTTAGAGACTTTACCCTCATTTTTGCCCACAAAATACAATTTTGCAACTAATTTCTTGCCATGATCTGCCAGTCATGCCTGGTAAATGATTCTCTTAATTTGTCTTACTCTTCATAACAGTAATTGCTGGTATTCTTTCTCCTGAACAGGAATTCATCCCACATCTTTCACACTGCCGTGATTATGCATGCTTTCCTCTGAAACCTCCACCTTGTATTTCCAGTTTGTACGACACCATGTGTTACACATATAAGACCACTTGCTGACATTTTCAAACTCTTTCCAAGTTTCAAGTTTTGAGCCTCAGATTTTCAAAGCTAAGCAACCTCCTAATGACTGGGTTTACCAGAATTTTTTTTTCCCCTGAATCAAATTGCTCAATAATACCACTTTGTATTCCTATGGTGCTTTAATCCAGGAACCTCAAAATAATAGGTATCATTTTACTCCCCGTGAAATATTATGCATTGTTGTGAATCCAGTTTTTAAGTTAAGGAAAACACGGTACAGAAAATTGTCTGGATTTCACAGGGTCAGGCAGGTCTTCCTTGCCAACAACAATATTTTTAAAAGGTTGTCAGGAATGGAACCTTTAACTCTGCTCTGAGCTGTTTGCTGTTGGCATGATAATCCATGATTGTCTGTAACAGAGCAGCTTCTAGTGCAGACATGACTGAAGCATATGACAGTGGAAATCATTTTAAGCAGGCTTCCTCACCCTCTATCCCATGCTGGTACAAACATCCTTAATGAGTAAAGTTCATTATTAACTTTCTTTTTGGTAGGCCTTTGGATTTTGTAAAATTTCTCTCTACAGGCAAAAGCATCTCTTACTTGAAGATGGTAGTCAAAAGGGAGAAAAGGAAAGTACTAACTGTATTTTCTTTAATTTCAAAGCAATGCCAGTTATAGTCATTTTGAATGAGAATATTTCTACCAATGCTAATACACTTACACTGGACTTCCAGCAGAAATAAATTAAGTTATGCGGTTTTATACAGTCAATTTGAGAACAATATTGGCCTACTGTGTCAAAAGTGAAAAACTAACCTTATTATAGATGCTTTTACTTCTTCTCCTATGCTGTGATTCAATTCAATTTAATCAAGACATAACACTGAATCAAAACGTTAAAAAAAAAGTATGAGGATTGTCATAGTTCTGTGTGATCTTCCTTTGCACGTCATTATGCAAATAGTATTGTTAAAATACAACTGTCTTTTCCACCTCACGCACACCATCACCACAAACAGAATGTTTTCCCTTACTATTCAGCAGTGAGAGGAAGTCTCCAAGGTTAGCGAGTAGTTGAATCCTAATTCACGGCTCAGTTAACTGGAAACTGCAAACTTCCTGTGGTTTCTGTGAGCTCCAGCATGCTTTCCCGTTATCTTGCTACGTGGCACAGAGTGCTCTGGTTACCATCAGTAGCAGATGCTTGTGCCCCCCTGACCATGGCCATGGTGGCTGCCAGCCGCTGCTGGGCTGCGTAGATCGTCCTGTTGTGCATTGACTTTATTACCCTCTGGATACTCTGGACAGGCAGCAGGGAGCTCTGGCACTTTGCAGCACTCAGTGCCTCGTTTTCTGGATTTGCTACACCCTTCAATGGGGAACATCTCACTAGGCAGCAGTCTTGAATTTGTTATTAATTTCACCTAGATATAGATAAAGAGAAATTGAAGTATTTATTCATAACAAAGGTTTATATTAGACTTAGGTGAGGAAGCAAAAGGAAAGCATTCACATACTATTCATATTATTTCCATCTGATTTACCACACTACCCCAGATGTCAAGACTTCTGTGGTCCTAAATATCTTGTGTTCATGTTACATCATTGGAAAATCCCTCTTTTGATGTAGCACGTTAGCTTTTATAGCCAATTTTTTGGTAGTATTTGAAATTTTTCTGAAGAGATCCAGAGAGATTTGATCTTATTCAACAAATTTTGTCTTGCTTTTAATGCAAGAGACATTCTGGCCATTTAAAAGAATTTAAGCAAGTGTTGTTCCATTTCCCAGAAAATGTGAATGCCTCTTCATTAGCCTGGATGCCTTCCATCCTAATTGGCTGTCTATTTAATGACTGTTTGCCTTTACAAAGGCTGTGTCTTGTCCTCTCATCCTTTGCTAATTCTGATGTTTCACTATGAAGTGTTTCCCCATTGAACCTTCATTCTGTGTCAGTCTTTCTACTAACAGAAAACACCTGATACAAATGTCTACATGAAGCACATGTATTTATCTCATTCCTGTGTACTGGCTGAAACCGGACACAACAGTAAACTAAGATTCTGGGATGACAATCACCCACATTTCCTGGATTTTTTAAAAATAAGTGAAGATTTTGGACCCAGTTTCTAAATAAATCTAAACTGACATAACCTGCTTTGAATCTAGGGAATGAGGTCAGGGGTTGGCTGTATTTAAAAATGGACAAATAATTGTGTATGTGTACATATGTATTTTTTAAAAAATTGTAGTTGTTTTGGGTTTGTTTTTTTTTTTGCTTACTGACCAAATTAAAATGTTAGAAATAAAGCCTAATCTTGACTTGATATGTACAACTTTTGTGTCTTATGGAAGAAAACAAACATTTTAGGTCAAACAAAAATGTGCATTTATGATATATTTACATATCCGTTTGTGATATATTTACATATTCATATGTTGTTTAAATGAAACTGATTGATGCCAATTATTTGTGAATCTGACAATTTTGTCCTGCTCCAACTATACTGATATTACTGACTGAAGAAATAAACTAAATTTAAGCAGGTGAAAAATATTCATTCACTAGTTGTAACATATCCAAGTCTAAAATCATTACATTACTAGAATTGCAAAAGAATTGGGTTTTGACAGCTGAATCATTGACTGGAAACAATTATTCAGGAAAAAAAAGCAATTTTTTATAAACATAGTCAGTGGTTTACAGTAAAAGACATTTCCCCAAAATAGCTAAAAAAAAAATCGACCATTCAGATACACTGCCACAAACTAAAGAACTTATAAGTCAGCTTTAATGTTTTTACTAGGCACTGTCTCTCCAGCTGTTTGAATGAAGCAATAACTGAGGACACATGTCTCTAATTACGCTGAAAGAACTAAAAGAAAAATCTTCCTCCTTAGTAATTTAAATATGTGCATTACTATTATTTGCTGGGTATCTTTTTTCCTTTTGTTTGTTTGTTTGTTTTTCTTACATATGAGAACAGCATGAAAAACTTACTACCTCTCTAATTACAGCACTGGAACAATCATGAACAATCACATTTGCTTGCTTCTCCCATTGTATTACGTAAATTTTAGCTATTATTTAGAAAATACTGAAATTTCAACTTCCAAAGTGATTGCACGTGATTGCAGGGGAAAAAAAGGGTACTTGTACTATAGCCCTACAGCCCACAGTGAGGTTCTCTCTTGGAGAGGAATTGTGCAATAGGAGTTCATCTTCAGAAACAAGAAAATGTTAACCTCTTCCTTTCATTATCTCCTCATTTTAAAAAATGCTTTGCAAATTTTCTGTTATTTACAAAAGCCAACTTAATTTCTCCACTCATATAAAAAGGTAAAGCTTAGATATCTACATTTTCGTGACAACTTGCAAATTCCTCTTTTTGACTCCAGCTGTTGTAGTCCATTAAGATTTAGCTCTGTAGAATTTTTAAAAAATGTAATTTTAAAACTGTCATTGGCCAACTTGGACAAGAATGTAAAATCAGCTGGTGATTTTTCTTCTAAATCCTTCCACATTTTCCATCCTCTGTAATTGAAAACATTTTTTGTCATATTTGCTGTACTTGGGCAAAAATATATTTTTCAACACGTGAACTTTTCCTTGTCCAGTATTACTAAAATAGTTGAATCCTAGCATTTTAAAGCCATGGTGTCCCTTCAAGTCCAAGTTTGTTGTAATTTATCTTAACCTATTATTATTTATCTATTATAATTCCTTATCACATTTTGGTTCCACCATATCTACAGTTAATATAAGGCCTACCAATGAAACACATGCATTAGGGTGCTAAATACTTGCATATTATGCCTGCAGGTTATGCAGAAAGAGTGAAGGGCTCCCTCTGGCATGTGATAACAGCACCTCCATCAGTCCCTATCGAATGTAGTTTGCAGTTTGCAAAAATAAATGCATTAAATATCAAGCCATCAGGTTTATTCCACAAACAGGCAATGGTTTCTTTATAATTCTGTGAAGAAATTGGACATCCCTGAACAAATTCTGTTCATTGAGTGGACAGAATTTGACTCCTCATTGCTATGAACACGAAAATGTTAACTGAGGTGGTGAGAAGCAAAAGCCTTTTCAAAAATGTTAAAACTAATCTTCTGTTAAAGCTGCAGATACCAAAAATCTGCTATAAAAGCTCTGAATCTAACTTGAATCCAGAGAATTTGAATACATCTGGTTTCAGGGAACTTCATCCTTTTCCCTTTTTGCTTAATGTATGATTGGAAATCTGGATCATAGCTATAAGGCACTGAAGGTGTTCTGATGACCTCAGTACTGTTTTGGACCTGAAATATAAACCAATTAAATACAGATGTATTTGGCTTTGGTGTTTATTACCATGATAATAATTTTATTATTGTTTTTTCTCTTAAATTCACTGCTGCATTATTGCTATTTGGAGTACAGTGAATTAATTATATTCTCTTTGTTAATAATTATCAGCTATTGTAGTTATCTTCAGAATAGTTAGTAAATAACACAGCTTAGTGATGAAACATTCCTTAAAACGAGATGTTGTAACAGTCTTGTGCTCAGTGATACAACAAATAAATGGTATTTAAAAAATAGTGACTCTGTGAGCTGCATGATCCAGTTTGTGAGCTGATACTGCAGGATACAAACCAGAAGAAAGTGCTTCTTCTAGTGAGAGGCTCCCTGGAAGGTGGCAGGTCATGGGTGAGAGTATTGAGCCCTCAGGAGTCTCCATCTGCTGTGGTTCATTTATTTTGCACAGCCCTCTGACTGCAGACCAGTCATTACTGGTCTATATCTCCTGCCCAGAGCTCAGCCACTTGCGGTGTGTTTTCCACCACATGCCAGGCTCTGTTCTGCTTCTTCTACTTCACAGTCTGGATCTTATCCAACACCCACCTTGTCTCACTTGGAATCATTACACAGCCTGGGTTGGAAAGGACCTTAAAGACCATCTGGTTCCAAGCCCCCTGCCATGGACATGGCCATGGACATGGACATATTTCCTAGACCAGGGTACTCAAAGCCCCACCCAGCCTGGTCTTGAACACTTCCAGGGATGGGGCATCCACAGCTTCCCTGGGCAACCTGTTCCAGTCCCTCACCACCTTTACACCCTAAATAATTTATTCCTAATATACAATCTAAAACTATTCTCAGTTTGAATCCATTCCCCCTGGTTCTGTCACTACACACCCTTGCAAAAAGTGTCTCTCCATCTTTCTTGTGGGCTCGCCTCATATACTGGAAGGCCACAATGAGGTCACCCCTAACCCATCTCTTTTCCTGGCTAAACAATCCAAATTCTCTCAGCCTTTCCTCGCAGGAGTTTCCAACCTGTCTGCGGATTCCTCCCCTGCCTGCATTGCAGGTCACGCACTTCATCCTCCTTACAAAACCTCCCAAACCTTTCCCCCACACAGAAGCAGGTCTCACATTCTTTCGCACCACAGGGCTCATCTGACAGCGCTCATTAACACAGCAAATCATTAACGAAGCAAACGCAGTACATCACACCCCACCGCGCTGAGTATTTGTTTATCGATCTGCATTATCACGGCGAGCTCCGCAGCTTTTCAGGTCCGCTATGGAACGCGACCGCGGCTCGCTGCGCTGTCCGCACAGCCCGAGCAGGGAGCTGCCCAACCACACTGAATCCCAGAGCCAGTTCGGGTGGAGGAGACATCCCAGAGCATCGAGTCCAACCTGCGACCGAACACCACCACGTCAATCAGACCGCGGCACTCAGTGCCATATCCAGTACTTCCTTAAACACCTCCACGGACGGCGACTCCGCCATCCCTCTGGGCAGCCCATTTCAATGTCTAACCACCTTTCCTGAGAAGAAATCCCTCCTAATGTCCAACACAAACCTCCCTTGGCGCAGCTTGAGGCTATGTCCCCTAGCCCAGTCGCTGCGGGAGGGACATGTCGCGGTCGGGCGTGGTGGCGAGGTAACTTCCCGCGGAGGGACACACCACCCCGGCGGCTGCCCCTGCCCCTGCCGCTGCCCCTGCCCCTGCCCCTGCCCCTGCCGCTGCCCCTGGCCCTGCCCCTGCCCGTCGCTCCCGTCTCCGTCCCCGCCCTTTCCCGCGCCTCCCGGCGGTGGGCAGCAGCGCGCACGCGCAGAGCAGCCCTCGCGAGCGCGGCGGGCTCGGACGGCTGCGCGCGCGTGGCGGCGGCGGCCCCGCCCCTCACCCGCTCCGCCCCGCCCTCGGCCCCGCCCCGTTCCCGCCCCGCGCCCGCCGCGCCCCGCCCAGACCGGCCCCGCCCCGCCGCGTGAGGCGTGCGCGCGCGTGGCGGCCGCGGCGGGATGTTCGTGGCGCGCAGCATTGCCGCGGATCACCGCGACCTCATCCACGATGTGTCCTTCGACTTCCACGGGCGCCGCATGGCCACCTGCTCCAGCGACCAGAGCGTCAAGGTGAGCGGGGAGCCGCCGGGCCTGGCGCTGGGGCAGTGTCGCGGCACCGGCCCTGCGCGGCCTACCGGGCTGCGGGTCGGGCCGGGGCGCGGCCGAGGGCTCGGTCCGCGGGGAGTGAGAGGCGTTAGCACATAATGCACGTTGTGTTTGTGTGTGACCGAACGCGTGTAAACACGCGTGTAAACACGGGAACTCCGCTTCCGACCCATTCCTGCGGCAGGGAAAGCATTCCCGACTGCTGTGGCTGCTGCCGTGCCGCTTGTTTTGTTTATTCAGCTGGAAATCTGTATGTATTAAAGAATATTTAACAAAGAAACGACTGTTTCATAATGTAGTGCCAATAATCTGTATTTATTGTGCGAAGAAGTGCCGATAGGCAAAAAGCTGGAATGTTCCGTCTGTGCCCTGGCAGATTAGGGCAACTAAAATACTAGAAACTTTAAATTTAACATTCCTTTACAGATAATAAAGTAGCACTTCATATTTCCTTAAACGGAAAGTTGATTGCCTTTTCCCTTTCTTGTTCATAGTGAGAAGATGTACAAAAATTTGGGAGTCACGTGGATAGATTTAAGAAATATAAATCAGCAGAGAGCAGTCATGTTTTTGTTAAGTCCAGATAAATGGCTGAGAAAGTCGGTTGTTTGGTAGAAAGCTGTGTCACATGTAGATCAGGCATTCTCTCTGACAATAGACTAAATAGCAAATAACCAACGATAACAATAAAACGGCCCCCAAAAAGTATGCTAAAACCATGTGGATCTTTGGTTTGGACTGACTACTTAAGAGTTTCCAATTTTTATGAAAGATGCCAAGAGGTAGGTTGAACACAGAAACTGCAACTCTTTAACAGTGAAATGTTACTTTCCAATCATAACTGAATCCTTTATGAAACTGTTCAGAAGTTTTCCTCCAACCAGAAGGATGACATGACCCAGGTTGTATTAGAGATCCAGCGTGGCAGAAGTGAGGTGACTTTCAGTAAAGCTTTAAAGTGAATGAGTGACAAACAGGAGTGAGTGTCAGGTGGTGTCTTTTATTTGGTTACATTCATGACTTTCTGCATAATTTTTCAGTAAAAAAGTCATAAATATGATAAAGATATGTAGGAAATCAAGAGAAGGGAAGGTTCAGTGACATACATATGGTTATAAATCAAGGCAGAAATCCTATAAAGAGAAAAAAACATCTGTTCCCCCACTATCCTAATGTCTATTTTGCTGTCTTGCTCTGCATTTGGTATGTGTGCTGGGAGCTGCATTAGGGTTTTGCAACCAGAGCTGAGCACATGAGGGTGCTGGGGGCTCTAGAATGAAACAGAATAGTGTACTCTTGGAACAGAGTGAATGAAGTATTGAGAATTGTAATAATTACTATTCTATGTAATTTACTGTTTAAAAAAAGATGGAAGTCATACAATAGTGGATGTTGCAAGTGATGCCTCATCTCCCTACTTGTAGTAGGGATATTTTCAAGGCTGAGTGAAGTGCAGTTGTGTACTGAACCAGGTATAGTGTTATGGATGAAAATGTTTAGTGGGGTGTATGTGTACATTTTAATTTTTATTATGTATGTGTGTGTGTGTATATATATATATGCATATGTATGAACGGCTGTGTCTTTAAAATACTAGTCAACAAGTTTTATTTTCAAATTGTATGATTATATTTTGATGTCTCAATAGGTCTGGGACAAAAGTGAAAATGGAGATTGGCATTGCACTGCCAGCTGGAAGGTTTGTATTTGTAAAAATTACACAGACATAACCATAATTTCTCGTTTGTTTTTAAAGTAACATGCCTAATTTCTGCTGAATTTTAGAATAGAAATGCTTTTGCTTTGATGTAGATTCTGTATGTCTTGCATAAAATACTTTTTTCTTGCTTTTATAAAACGTCTCTAGTGCCTCGCACTTGAAGCACATGCTAACATGCAGTCTGGTCTTGTTAGTACTTAGTTATATTGGCAGACTGGTATTGGTAAACATAGCAGTGACTGGTGTTTAGAGAGTTGAAAACAGTACTTTAATTTTTACTTGATTATTTCCTTTTTGCATATAGTAAGACTTAAAAAAAATAAAAGGGGAAAAATTAAAAGGAAGATGCCTGGCTATTGAATGTTACGACATCTGACCTGTGTTTTTTGTTCTCCAAAACCCTTCTGAGAACTGTGTCATATAGAGGCTTTGCTTCATCTGGATAATTAGTGCATTCAGCTTCTGAATTGTTCTTAAACTTGTATTTAATGGGACCACAATGCCTTCATCCCTGTAAATGGAGATGAGAGGGAGCCTTTTGAATTCCCCTTCTCTAAGAAAGGAATGTTGACTAGGTATGAAAGAGGAGCTTCATATTAAAAAGATCAGTAATGCTCTGCAAGTGCTTTTGAAATGTACAGGCAAGCTAGAAGTGAGCATGGTAGTGGCTGAAATTTGGTTGAGAACAAAGCTGTACTTTTTGCATCAAGGCAGAATCAAAGTTTGGAACTTCAAGTAGTAATAAAAAATGCCTTGAAATACACTTCTAATAATTTTCTTTTAAACAGTAAGTAGTAGCAACAAAATTTTGAAGTGCTAGTTGGAATAAAGAACTGCAACAGCTGCTATGTAACTCTGGATAAAAGAACATAGATTTCAAAGGAACAGTGTTACTTTTTCCTAGAATTCCCTTCTGCAGAAAGTCATGAAAATGTATGGTGCCTTGGACTAACTCAGTAAGTATGCTTCTCTACAGTGTTTTGATGTTATCTTGCAGACACACAGTGGATCAGTATGGCGTGTGACATGGGCCCATCCTGAATTTGGGCAGGTCCTGGCTTCCTGCTCGTTTGACAGAACAGCAGCTGTATGGGAAGAAATAGTGGGAGAGTCAAATGATAAACTCCGAGGCCAGAGTCACTGGGTGAGACTTCTTTTCCATTACTATGAAGTTCCTGATTTTGGCAATGTTTTGTTCGTTTGTGGCAATATTCCAACATAAAGGAAGCATTTTTAAAACGTTTGAGGAAAACAGCTAACTGGCTACATTCAGGCCAGTTAGTGTCACTGTTATTGGTGTTTCATAATAAGGTGTTCCCTGGTAAGCAACTTGCAGACATGAATTCCCATCTACAGTAGAATTACAGTTGTGGGGTTTTTCTTTGACAAGAGCTCATTTGAAACAGCATTGGCTGTTCTTGCTCATATTTCAAACTATAGATAAAGTTTGGAGGAGTTAATTTTTTTGGTGGAAGATGTAAGCAATCCTATTAAATGGTGTTGTCAGACTTCGATTATCCTTCCTTAGGGAATAAATTTCTGATGGAAATTTCTTTGCAGGTCAAAAGGACCACTCTAGTAGACAGTAGGACATCGGTTACAGATGTGAAGTTTGCTCCCAAACACATGGGTCTTATGTTAGCAACCTGTTCAGCAGATGGAGTTGTAAGGATCTATGAAGCTCCAGATGTGATGAATCTCAGCCAGTGGTCACTGCAGCATGAAATCTCTTGTAAGCTCAGCTGCAGTTGTATTTCTTGGAATCCTTCAAGGTATGTGATTAAAAGTGTAGGGTTTGCTTTATGACTGTAACAGGAAAGGAAGAACCATTCAAGGCTGAGCTGCTTTGACTTGTGTTTTTCCAGAAGTACTTAATGGCTTTCCCTGTAGACCTAATGTTATGTCCTGCTTATCCAGTTACTCTTCTGTTCATTAGCAGTAGTTCATGCAGAAGGTTCAGAGCACAGGCATTCACTTTAATACATGGGATGGAAAGAAGTTGATTTAAAAACTAGAATTCATCTGCATTTAGCTTGTGTGATTTATCTTCGCAAACCTGAACAAAATACCACTAAATCAATCATTAAAAGCACTGCAAAGAATGCAGACTCTGCCATAAAACTTGTGGCAAATACTGGACTGCAGATGCAGTCTGTGATAGAAAGTCAGTTCTCTCTGAGAACATAATCATGAATTGCTAAATAATGTTACCTAATGAATTCACCTTAGTGAGTGTAGAAAGTGGGCTTTGAAAACAAATTAAGATAGCGTTAAATGTGAATAGCATTTAATTTCTGTTTCTTTGTGATTTTTCCCTTTTGATATTTTGTGGTGTTTTGGTTTTTTTTATAGAGAATGTATTTGATTTTAGTAAACGGCTTGGTGTACTTTCTGTGGGATCATTTGTAAATATAACAATATTTGTTTTCACCTTTTAGCTCTCGAGCACATTCTCCAATGATAGCTGTAGGAAGTGATGACAACAGTCCAAATATACTGGCTAAGGTTCAAATTTATGAATATAATGAAAATACCAGGTATGCTGAATAACAATATATAATATTTGTGGGTTCATAAAGTTGTTTATAATACATGGCCTTTTATTCCTGTCATTAGATATGGAGTTGTAAATGATAATAGCTAAATTTTGTCTTTGAGCCATTGGGTGGGAAAAGAGAGGGGCACCTCAGAATAGTAACTGATCTTACTAGAAATTATATTGATAATTTTATTCTAAGTCAGTGCAGAAATGCTAGTGTTCTTACCAGTATTTTAAAGGGAGAGTTGTTTTTTTGTGTCAACTAAATTTGCACAAGGAATTAACAGTTGCAATTTTAATTGTGTCACACTGTTTTGTTCAAAGCCACCTTACAATGATTTTAAAGGCATGATTATAATGCCAGAAAGTGCTGTGAATAGCTCGTGTCCTGTCAAAGTTAGGTTTGTACAGTCAAGAGTTAACAGAACCAGAAAAGCCTGTGCACCACCACTTCCAATTAAATTATAACAGAGAAGTTGTGTTTGATTCAGAGTGATGGATGTGGGAAGGAGTCAAAGTGTTCTGTGGATTTTATGCCCAGCTTCAGGCAATGCTCTCCTTGCATTAACAATAAAGTTACTGTAACTTACTATGAAAATGGAATATGTGTTTATCATACAACAGAGGAGGCAGACAGTGGTCTGCTTAAAAGCATGGAAAATTTAGTAAGTTACTGAGATGCAAATTCCCTTTAGAGTTGTGAATGGAAGATTTTTTATTTCCCTTTTCCAATTCTAGGTAAAAACATTCTTTGTACTGCAATTCTTGCTTTGTTGTATGACTTACAATACTGTAGCATACAGTACTTAATGGCTACTGTATCTGATATATTCGATTTCTGAAGAAATTTGCTTGAAAGTATTGCCTAAATTTTTTTAAATGCTTCCATTTTTGCAAGTCTTATCACATATATGTAACCCTTTTTCCTATTTCCACTGTATCTCGTTTATATAATTTACATCACTGGCAGTGTTCATGGCATTAAAGGTTAATTTCTTGTGCTGTACAGGAAATATGCAAAAGCAGAAGCTCTGATGACAGTCACAGATCCTGTACATGATATTGCATTTGCTCCAAATCTGGGAAGATCCTTCCACATTTTGGCTGTAGCAACCAAAGATGTACGAATTTTCACACTAAAACCTCTAAGGTGAGCTTAAGTGGAAGATGGTTTGGTGTTACGTGATATATACTATACAGTCTTGCTTAATAGTCTCTGCAAAACGAAAGGAATAACTTAATATATGCAGGATTGTTTTTAGCAGCCTGATTTTTTTAGCAGCCTGTATTGTGAGCAAGTCTGTAATTTTGTCTGAATACCTAGTCTAGAAGCAGTTATATGAACTGCTTGAAAGATGTCGTCCTCTCTGACATCTTGTTCAAGCCCAGACCTTTGAACAGCTGTGTGCAGAACTGTCACTTTTCTCTTCAACAGGAAGGAATTGACTTCATCAGGAGGATTAACGAAGTTTGAAATTCATATTGTGGGACAGTTTGATAATCACAACTCCCAGGTGTGGCGAGTGAGCTGGAATATTACAGGCACAGTGCTTGCCTCCTCTGGTGATGATGGCTGTGTTAGGCTCTGGAAGGGTAAGGTCACCCACCTGAAACACATTAACTTTGTAGTCTGCTGAATATATGCGAGAAATTTTACTCCAAACATAATTTTGGAGTGAGTGTTTGTTTTAGATTTGTGAAAGACAGATATTTTTTCTATATTTCTGTTTAAGAAAAATAGAATTGAGAAATAACTTTCTGTGCTGGAACACTTGCATGATTTAGGCTGCTGTGAATAGTTGTTACTGTACCCTGAAATTGTTTCACCAGGCTAGAGCTGCATAAAGTTATCATTTTAAAAAGTAAAATAGATCTTTTCCTGCTGCTAAACCCTGAAAATCTACATTCAGTCAAAATGTCCTACGTTCAGTCAAAAGGCAAAGTGGCTTTTTTCTGTTTACGTTTTAAAAATGAAACAAACAAGTGCACCCCTCTCCATCAACCAACCAACCAGAAAAACCCCAAAACCAACAAAACCAAAACAAAACAGCTAAACAAAAACCAACCAACCAAAAAAAAAAAAAAAAACCAAACCAAAAACCCCCAACCAAATCTCCACAACACCAACAAAAACCCACTGGCAGTTTCCTTACACAGTCTCATTTGTTCCTCAGTATTGTAATAGTGGAAACTGAGTTTTAAATTATGTCGGACAGAGAATATCAGGCAGCTAAGGGGCTAGATCCTCAGGCTGTTTGGAATTTAGTATATTGCTATTGAAGTTCAGTTCTGATTGACACCACATGTATAACAGTTGAAACATATTTGTAGGGAAAGCTGAGTTTCTGTTCTGAAGCTAACAGTTTCTATATATCTGTATTTGCAGCTAATTACATGGACAACTGGAAGTGTACCGGTATACTGAAAGGTAACGGGAGTCCAGTGAATGGTAGTTCTCAGCAGGGAATTTTTAATGCTTCTCTAGGTTCAGCCAATACAAGTCTACAGAATTCACTAAATGGATCATCTGCCAGCAGGTAGGTTAATTAGTAGAGACTGGTTTTCAGTAAATAGTCTTTTCTCTGAATCTTCTTAATTTCATTTAGCTGTCATATTTGTTTTACATGTTTTTAAAGTGCAATGTCATTTATTGCATGAGTACTTCTACAAGCTCTTCTGGTTTTGCTTTGTGGTGTTGTCTGTTATGCCAGTGTTAAGAGGAAAATGAACACAACAGTAAGTCATACTGAATCAGTCTGTATAAAGAAGCAATGTAAACAACTATTTTCACTTTTAGTCCTTTCACATTATTAAAAACAACGTTTCTGAAATAGTTTCAAAGAAGGAGAAGCTTTATCATACTGGTCTGTAACTGCCCTTTTGTTTTAGATATGTGTTTAAAAGTGAAGCAAAAATACCAGCAACAAAATCTTTTTTGGGATATTGGGATAATGTAGCAGAAGGGAAGGAGAAAAAGCTACTTCTTAATGTATGGTTTCAACAATCCAATGTTAGTGTTAGTTTACTTGGTCTTTGCAGGTATGTAGCATCAATTGAGTGAAAGTTTTGTGATGTTTTTAATCTTCATATGGCATTCATATTGCAGATAATTTGCCTTAATCTCTGTTAGGTTTTTTTTCTGTAATTATTGCTGTTTAGTGGGTAAATTTTACTGTCTCTTTTGAAAAAACATTTTAATTTGTGCACCCTGAAATGCAGAAAGATGCTGAGTCCTGCATCTGCATGATGCAGTACTGTACAATCAGCGTTACAGGATTGTGAGTCCTATGGAAGGATGAGATCTGCCCAGATTCTATAGCAGCAGTTTCCAGGTTTTGTGGCCACCTTTATTTCTGTCAAATACCTTGGGATAGCTTCCCTTTCCATCCATGTGCAGCCACTCATGTAGGGTTTTTTCAGTTTGGAATTCTCATTAGTAAAGTTTGCTTTTGGAGAGTAGCACCAGCCTGCCCCCTCCTCACTTTCAGCAGTCAATCCTGAATGGTGGTTCAAGATCCCTAACCTTGTTGAACAGAAAAGGTATTTCACATTTTCCTCACAAGATAAGTCGGAGCACAAGAAAGGGCAGCAGAATGATCTTGGTGGTGGTTCCAGGTTCTACTTGCAGTGTAGCAAGTGAAATGCAGCCCTGCCTTGGAAATGGTATATCCAGAGCTGTGTTGCTGTATTTGTTTGGGCTCCCGTGGGGAACTACAGGCTTACATTCCTTTAGCACAGGGTGTGGTTTCACAATCTCCTTATCTAAGACTGCTGCTAGCAAGACTACCTTACCCCACCCCATCCCACCTCACTAGTGGCTCTTCTCTCCCTGAATTTGGTAAGCCATTGGGAAACAGAAACTTCTATTATTTTAGACTCCCTCCATTGCTCTGTATTTTGGAAGGTGTTTTGTTTCAGTTTTTAAAAAATTATTCTTGCCTAAAATTTGTAACAAAATGTTAATTCCAGAATTAAGTCAGTGGCTGTGAAATTTCTAGATATATGGTGTCTTTTCCTAGGATTGAGCTTTACTGTAAGAGGTACACACTTAACTACATGTTTTCTTTTGTAATGACATTGGCTTGAATTTCATAAGCACAGTTGCTAACTTCTGTGTTAGTGTTAACATGCTGATAAAGATTTATGTATTGACATTTGACTAAATAGGTATCCAACACATAATTTATTTTGTCTCTGATTGTATGTGCTATGTCTATACATGTCGGTACATTTAAACACTTAAAACAGCTAAAGCACAGGCAGATTTTAAAAAGATTGTAAAAGCACAATGACCAAACTGGATTTGTACTCTAAATAAATTTTCAGAACAGGTGATGTAGATTGTTGGGAAATAAACCAGTAGGGGCTGTATTATTATGTTGATATAATTGTGTGTCTAGATTTATGATACAATTTCCATTCTCCATTTGTATTATGTCCTTTTTAACAGAAAGCAGAGCTGATACCAAGCTAACTGGAGTAACTTTGGTGTTTTGCTGCTTGTTGCATGCACACAGGAATGGAAAACGAACTCCTTTTTCCCCTCCCCAACGCCGTTTGACCTCTCCCAAGACACCAGCAGCCTGCTAACTACTAAATGCTGTTCAAAAAGCCTTTTTAAAACATGTGTGCGTTTTTTGTACTAGCCTGCACAGTTTGATACTGATGGAACACCTGATAGAAAAATATTTGGAGAGGCATCTTGTTTGGAAAAAACGTAAACAACTCACCCAAACCCCAAAACTTACATCAGAACATATTTTTAATAGCTTGTTAAATTAAAAGATAGTTCATTATTAAAACCAAGAATTTTTGTCCTTGATTGGGTGGGAGGAGGGAAATGACCATTGCAATAACTTTCATTAAAATTGTTTTGAGAACCAATTTGTTTTGCATTTCAGAATGTTCAGCATTTGATTAAGATTCGTAAACATTACAAGGTTGTAACTTTTGTAATATATGCAACTGTTAGTTTTAAAGGAATAAGAAAACTGTTCTGACAATTGTACAGATGGTGGCTTTTAGCAGTTTGGTATTGCTTCATTTATATTCTTTAGTATGACTTCAAATAAATGTTTTATAAGTACTGTCATACTTTTTTCATCCTACGAGAAGTACTTTTTCTGATATGTATTTGTACATTCTTATGGTAATAATTACATGGAGTACTTAAATTCTCTAAACATAGTATCCCTAAAAATGCAAACACTTTAGCCATACAAGGATATAAACCAAAATGCCCCTTGTTGTTAATTGTCCCATAATTCCAGTTATTAACTGGTAGCTGTTGCTTGATGTAAGTCCACAGATTCGTAAACAAGACAGAAAACATCTGTAGGTATCTAATATAGTTATACTAAAATGCACAAGTGTTACGGGTAAGTTTAATAAAAACAGCAGCAAAATGACATGGAGTGGCATAATTCTGAATCTTGTGTTCACCAGGAATCTTGAATTTACTCTGAGGATTTTGCAGTAATATGTAAATAGATACGAAGACTGTATTTCATTCAAAGTAGTTATTCTCTGGAAATGTATATTAATAATGTAAAAACTGATGGTTTTACATCTATTATAGAAATGCTGTGAGGTTAATCTGAATTAGATGCATATGCAGAAAATGTACTTTGATAATATTTAATGTATATTTTGTGTCACAAACAAAGCATTACTGAAAGCTGTTAACAAATCAGGAATTCTGGGAGAATGAAAGCCTGTTAGTAGCTGTACTACACCATTCTTTTGATTTCCAAAACAATCCATTCTTTTGTAAAAATGTATGCTAGGACTATGACTATCGTATCATTTTCAATGAATTTCTGTAGAAAAGACTGTATTATTTTGCTTTAAAGAACAGTTTCCAGACTTGTCTTGTTTTGAATTACAAGCCTTGATTTCTGCAATTATGTTCTGTTGGTTTTGGCATGGATATACTAAAGCCTTTTTTTTTCCAGCATGTCTTTTCTCCCCTTTGGTTCTCCTTGTATTTACTACCTTTCTCTTCTTTTCTTGTTTTGTTTTTTTGTTTTGTTTGGTTTTTTGTTTTGGTGTTTTGTTCCTTTCTTAATTGTTTCAGGTATTTCTTTCCCCCTCTGGATTCCCCACGGGCTGGATCGAGATGGTCCAGCCATGCCCAGCTCCTTCCTCCTCCTCCTCTGATAGAGCAGTCTTGTGATGCTGACACTGCCAACCTCCAGTATCCTCACCCTCGCAGACGATGTGTATCTCGACCTCTTAATCTTTTACCTGAGAATGAAGGGGTTTAAGATGTTACTTTAAATAAATTCGGAAGGGCCTTATTCTGGTGTTTGTGAATGCTTCCATTTCTGGCTACCTTTGTATTCTTTCTCTGGTACAGAAGACTTTTTTTAAAATGTGAGAACTTCATGCATGTTTTGCAAAACAAACAGCATTTAGAACATGTTATTTGTGTATCAAAGGATCATTTTAATTTGTACCCTTTGAACCATGGCAACACATACAAACACTATTAGCTGCGAGCTATTTATGGAGTAGCTGACTTCAGTGTGCCTGTCCTTTATTCTTTTTTTTTCTTTTTCTTTTTGAAATCAGTTTAGTATGGTCTTTATTTTTTTCTTTTTGTATACTGCATTGACATGTGAAACACGTTCTCAAAATTAGACATGCCTTCAGGACCCTTTTGAGTGAAGAATGAGACTGGATCACCTTGTTAAAGAAACAAAACCATTCCTGTGTATACTGCAGCAAAATAATTTGAAGTGTTTGGTTACTTACAAATTCTCCATTTTGCTGTAAAATATTTAAATTTTATAATTGCAGTTGACTAATAAACTTGTTCTGAAAGGTCTGTATTTGTATGCTTTTTCTTGTAATATGTTTTTTTCTTTTTTAGTAAGTTCCTGAGGAAGGAGGTTTTTTGATTCAGGTGTCCATTCTCCTAGCTCTGCGTCTGTGCAGTTGTGCCATTCCAGCTGTGCAGCTGCATATTCCAGGTCTGTACTGCAGGGCAGGCTCTGACTTCTCCCATGCATGTGCTGAAGGTCTGCAGGGACTGCCAGAGCTGTTGGGTTTCACATTATCTCTCAGTTCTTTCCCAGTGATTGAATTAAATCAGGACACTTTGAAGAAAGAGTGCTGGCTTGAAAAATGTCCAGTGTCTTTTCTGATGTGTCAGCACAGGAACAGCACTGCTGTGGATCATCATGTTGGCACTCACTCAGACTGGTGCAAAATGGGCAGGAGGATAATACTGGACAAAGAATACATGGTATTGCCCAGGAGTGGCATTACTGTACAGGATGTGATTGCTGAGTTTGTTGGGCAGATCCTGGGCGAAGGAAGGAAAGAGGAGGCCTCTGTGCAACAGAAACCCAAAGTGTAATAATGTATTAATACTGTGCTTCAGAATAGACTTACCCTATTTCCTGGACTGGACTGCTACTATGAGGTAAGGGAGAGGGCAACCTGCATTCTTCCAAAGGGACAGCAAGTTTCTGTGAGTTTTACCTGTATTCTGGAAACGTCATTTGCTGAGATCCACCACATTGGTTTATTTCTGAGGAATCACGTTTTAATTAAAAAACCCATGAGGTACACTGATGTTAGGGGATGCTTGCTGAACATGCATGGAGGGAGGCTGCTGATACTTTCCAGCCAGCAGAAACAGAAGTGTGGAAGAAAAAATGGGAAAAAAAAAGTTTTATACCTTTTACCAGAAAAAGTTAACACAAAACCATGCCAACTTGGTATGGTAAAAACCAGAAATGTTACTAGATTAAAAAATACGGTTTAAGTGAGGGGTGGAAAGTAACTGTTAGTCTGAGGGAAAATGAATAATTAAAAAAAATTATTAAAACTATATACTGGGATTCATTCCTAAACCAAAACAAGCTTTGTGGGTATGCAAGTAACAGAACATACTTTTGAAGTGTTAGGCCACTTGGAGAACTTCTGTCTTAACCCTTGAAGAGGTCACAGAATAACCAATTATAGTAATGACAATTTTTTGCAGCTTCTAGTCATGCATTGTTCACAGTTCATTCAGCATGGTCACATTATTTTCCTTTATGATAAATGTGTATTATTGTTAGATATCCTGATTCCTGTCAAACTTCTTACTAATGGAAACATGTTAGTTTCAGTGCAAACGGTGGCCAAGTACTTTAACCTCAGCAAATGTACTTAGGCTGTTTTGGGGCTGATGCCTGCCTTGCCCCCTGCCTGCTGTTGACCTCTCTCTAACCCAGGACCCTTCGATCCATATCCTTGACTTTCTGCCTCCACTTCCTCAAACTCATGCTTCCCTCTGTTCCCTTGGCTCAAGCCTGTGAGCTGTACTTCTGTGCAGGATCTGGACCCTTGGACATAAGCAGAACTCTAGGAGGGAAGGAGATTATAGAAGGGCTTTGAAAAGGATAATTATAGCAGGTATTTGCAATATTTTAAATTTATCCAGCACTTTGTAAGGCTGCTCTCCCTTTTCTTCTTCTGAATGAGTACCTGCAATAGCCCTTGGAGTACATCTCAGCTTGAACTTCCAGGATTATAAGTTTTCGGGTCTTTTAGTAGCCACGAGATAGCTTTGTTGGTTTTCTTTGGTTTTGTGGGGGGGGGGGGTGTGTTGTGTGTGGTGGTTTTGCTTTTGTGGTTGTTGTTTGTTTTGAACATATTTGAACATGGTATAAATTTCTGATTACGACAAACGTGGATTTTCACTTTTGTAGATTTTTGCACGCTCTATATGAGGCATACAACTGTAGAACCATTGTAAAACCATCCTGGACAGCATAGAATTTGATGTAGATCTGTTGAAGTTGTCATGTGCACACACACACAGAGACACAGAGACACAGAGACACACAGACACACACACGTGTGTTTGGAAGGCACCTGCTCTTATCCTCTACTTTAAAAAAAAAAGTGACATGTAGGCTTCAGCATGGAAATTTTCCATGTTCTGTATGTAAACTAAAATACAAGCAGTTCCACCTTAGCATGAGGAAGAACTTTTTACGCTGAGGATGGCAGAGCACTGGAACAGGCTGTCCGGGGAGGTCGTGGAGTCTCCCTGTCTGGAGACATTCAAACCCCACCTGGGCACGTTCCCGTGTCACCTGCTCTGGGTGACCCTGCCTTGGCAGGGAGGTTGGACCAGACGGTCTCCAGAGGTTCCTTCCAACCATAACGATTCTGTTGGTCAACCTCCTCTAAGTGACTCTAAACGGGACAGAAAACAAAGCCAGGAATACAAACAACATCTGTCATATAAATTAAAAAAAGAAGCCACCTAACTTAATCCGACTGAAGCTTCTGTTATCATTTCATTCTCGTATCCTTTAGGCGGGAGCGTGACAGGAGGGTCGGGCGGGATGCTCAGCGGCCCTTTCCCTGGAAGATCCCGAGTTACTCACTGGTACGGGATCCAAACCTGTCCGGAAAGCAAACACCTGGAACAAACCACAGCGATGCCGTAATTCCCGCTCACCGCTCGGAGTTGGCGCGCGGCGCCCCGCGCGCGTTCCCCGGGCAACGCCCGCCGCCCCTTCCCGCCCAACGGCCGGGCGCCGCGGGGGGCGGGGCTGGGCGGTGCCGCGCGCGTCTCGCCCAATCAGCGTCTCCCCAGCCCTCTCCGTCCCCGCCCCCCGCCGCGGGCCGCGCCGTGCCCAGCTCGGCTCCCCTCGGCGCTCCGCCGTCGGCCGCGCCGCAGCGATCGGCAAAGTTCGGGAGGCGCGCGGCACTGCTGCGCACGCGCCCCTGCCCGCGCGAGGGGGAGGGTGTGTCGGTCCCGCGGCCGTTTCCGTCGCGCGCCGTGCCCGCCCGGCCGCTGGGGGGCGCTGCGGCGCGGGGCGGGGCGGATCCCATCCCGAGTTTTGGCGGTCCGTCCGTCTGTCCGCGGGCGCTCCCGCTCCGCTCGGGACTCTCCGGAAGGGCAGAGCGCATCTCCCCCTCCTGTTCGGGGGAAAAGGGGATCGCCGGCTTCCAGCCGCTCCCCCGTCGCCGGCCTGCGCGGCGGAGAGCTGTCGGTGAGCAGCCTGAGCCTTCCCGCCGCGGCCCGTGGCCACACAGAGCTGGTATCGCCTCAGGTGCTCCCTGAGGGGCCGGGGAGGGAGGGAAGCAGGCTCGGACTGCCTCGCTCCGGGCGGCTTTGCAGGCTAAATATAGGCTGGCACGTCTCGCAGCGGTGCATCTGTGACTCGCAGGAGCGCCG
Source organism: Lichenostomus cassidix (assembly GCF_008360975.1). Classification (NCBI taxonomy): domain Eukaryota; kingdom Metazoa; phylum Chordata; class Aves; order Passeriformes; family Meliphagidae; genus Lichenostomus; species Lichenostomus cassidix. The sequence continues at coordinate 98,963,277 of NC_139482.1, read as the reverse complement.
CTCTTTTCAGGCTGTCCGAGCAGGCTGTGGAAGTGTGTCCCCCGAAAGTCTTGGCGGGAGAGGACCGGGAGTGGTTCTGGAGCACGTTTGTGGATAAAGCGGGGTGGTTGCCCAGGAATATCGGCAGTGATGTGTGAGTAAAGTGCGCTGACTTGTGTGAGTGTGGAGCTGTTCGGACGCTGCTGCAGATGCTGCCGGGCCGGGGCTGATGGTGTTGCCGGGCCCAGTGCTGTTCCAGGCAGCCTGTGCAGCATAGGATGATGGAAGACTTCAGGAATATCGCTGACGAGACTTTCCCGAGCTTCTTGGGCCATTCTTTGAACAGCAGCGGGAGTGCGCTCCTTGAGAATGTCACCGTCTCCTCCAACCCGGGGCTACCTGTGGCGGCCTCCACTGTTGCCAGGAGCCAAGCGGGCAGTGACAACAGGTGAGGGTGTCAGTAAGTGCCACTCAGTCGTATAAAAAAACAATTGAAGCGTTTAGCTTTGGAGAGTAAACATTTATTTCACAGATTACTTGGTCGATGATAAAACTATTTACCCGTCAGTATCTCAGTAATCGGCAAACATAAGATTGTCTGTATTGCCAGTAAAAAAATCTTCATTTGATTCATAGCTAGTAAAATACTTAACATTTACAAAAATTGCCCCTTAAGAGTAATTTAATTTTTAGACTGGTAACAGGAGAGTTTCTTTTAACTCAGCTCTTCAGCTTAGTATACTCAAGTTTGAAGTTGTGTAGAGAATAATATATGTTTTACATATGTGTTCTCTTAACTCTGTTCACTGAACTTACCTGAATCTGGCTACCTTTAGAAAGTGTAAGAATTAGTGTTATGTATAAGAATGAAATCTTGCTCAGGAGGTAGAGCAAAGCGTAACAATTTGAAGCCTTTGCACTTAACTGCTGTCCTGTTACTTAACAACAAGTAAGATGAGACTTTAATACCCTGTGTTTCCAGAAGTGTCTATTTCAGAAGGACACCACTAGCCACTAAAAACTATAACGTGGTGTTTCTCTAAAGAGCTACAGAAGACTGGAGAGGATCATTCTGGGTACATGTGTGTATCTGTAAATTCAGATCAGCTAAAAAATGCTAAAATATTGAAATAACTTAACTTACAGGAAATAAGTGGCCATCAATATGTTTTCCCCCCCCGCCCCAATTCTTAGGAAGACAGGAGCAGTGCATATTAGAATGACTCTGATGTGTGTTTTTCCTCCCCCCATTTACAGGCTTTCTCATGATTGTGCATCCTATTTAGAAGGGAAACGTTCACTTCTGTCGGGATCTCCTCACAGCAGTCAGTCAGATCCTGAGCCAGTGGAAAGATTTGCCCTCTGCTTTCGTGATGACATGTAAGTCTGTTAGTTAAAAATCTGGTTCTGTCCTAGAATGCAGATACCAGTAAGTTAGTATGTAGATTTATATATACTATATGGCTAATTATGGTTACTTCAGAATTGAATTCAGCAGCTTTTACTACTGGCCTGCAGTAATGGGAGAGCTCAGCTGTGCATTAGCCTGTTAGCTTACAGTGTTTGGCAGCCTGGGCAGCTTTTCCTACTAAAACAGCTCTTCCATGTTTTCTGAAGAGGAATAGTGCCAGGCCATGTGGGAGCACTCTCTGCATGTGGGATGCCTCTTAGCCTGTGCAGCCCTACATGAGCAGCATTCTGCTGTTTGATTGACTAATTGGACTTCATGTACATGGCAGGAATGAATCTTTAGAAGTAATGTTTTCTAGACTGTGAGGTTTTGTTTTGTTGTCACACTAATTAAAAGTGTCCTAAGCATGATTATTTAATTGACTTATCTGAATGTGGCCTGTAGTTACCTAGTTTAATTTACATAATCTAGAATTACATTGATGTTTCTGGTTCATGTCATGTATGTGATTAGCATTTTGCACTGATTTAAATATATTTTGAGTAAGTATCAAGCAGTCTGCATACAGAAAAGAGGAACAATTTCTATTAAACTTGCCTTCCTTGTAGCCTTAGTGATTGGCGTTTCTTAGGAAATAATTAGTGTTAGTGATACACTTGAGAAAATATTGCTGAGTGGTGGAAGTGTTGGAAGCTGGTGCATAGATTATTCTGACCAAGGTCAGGTTTGTTCCTGTTGTGATAGAAACTGCAATATGTGTCTTTCTCACTGATGAAATTGCACTCTAGGCAGTGTGTCCCTATCAAAACAAAGAATATAAGATTTGAGAGGGAGTCAGTGTCTAGATTGTCCTCAAGTGAAAAAACAAAACACAGAACATGGAATAGTTGTGTTTTAGACTTTCAAATGTTAGTTTCATTTATTTATCTAAAATATTGAAGTATGGAAAAATATGGAAATATTAACATCTGGCATGATTAATTTAACAGCCTGCATGGATGTTCTGTAAAAACAGAAGTGAGGGATAACTTTTCTGCATAATTACAAAAGCTTTTATTTAACTACATGCAATTTCACTAAGTTATGTTCTTTATAATTTGGTCCCTTATTTAACTTAAAAAAAGGTTTTGTGATATTGTGGACATGGCAAAATCTTACCTAGTGTTTGGCTTGGTCTCAAATACATCATGGAGCTCAGCCAGAGTAGACCCCTTTGTACTTTTACTTTTCTCTCTTTTTACAGAAATTAAAGAGAGGAACAAATAGGTAGAGAGGCATATCTTGCATGAAATTTCACTATTTGTTTCACAGTTTAGATTGTGAAACTGAAGTCCTTGTAGTCTTGGTATGTATTCCTTTATTGTAAAATGTCAGGTCTCTAGAATCTGTCCTATTGGAAACAGCTGACTGAGTTAAAGCAATTGGAGAACTTATCAGATCCTTATCCCGAGAGATGACGGTCTATGTAGCTCACTGCTTTTTCATTGAAATAATTCTCTTTCTAGGGAAATTGCTACACAAATTGAAGAGCCTCAGCCAGCTCATGTTCATTTGGAAGAATCCCACTCAATATGTGGAGAGCAAGCTCAGAATGTCATTGAGCATTCAAATCGCAGTCAAGGTACCTTATGTGAAGTTTTGCTAGTTGAATGATTGGAAGGTATTAAATTTTGAGAAAAATTGTGTACTTGTTGTCACTGTAATTAGCTTTTTGTGCTACAGATGTCTTCTTTTGACGCTTTCACTGCTTTATGGCAGATATAAATGGGTTTTGAACAGTAATCTCTTGGATCTGAGCAAACTAAAGACAGAGAAAGCTTGTGGTTGACATGTTCTTGGACTTTCCCTCAAAGTACAAAGCTATACAGGAAGTTGGTGAAAATAATGGTTGCTATATAGCACCATAAGTAGAATGCCAGTAGTAATCTGATTTAGTTCCAGGAACTTTGTGGAAGAAGTGTATGTAGCTTGTTCTCTACCCCTTCTATTTCAGTAGGTGTAAGGCTGCAAGGTATATTTTAACTAGCATCTCTTCTCTTGCCCTATTCCAGCCTGTAATAGATGTCTTTAATCGCTGCTGTAGGTGTTAGAAACATACTCTCCTAGTGAAGTTATGCATGAAAAAAGTAGGTTTGAATACTTGCTGTAAAAACTATAATTTTTTTGAAGTATGGGTAGAGTAATGGAAGAAGAAGAATATTCCAAAAGTTATTTTAAAAGCATGGCTACTGATGTTAAGCTTGCCTGGGGTTTTTGCTAATGCCAATTCTGTGATTAAATTCTACTTGTCCCTTAAAATTCAGTAAATATAGTTAGAAATATGTACTTTTAGTCATTATTCTTTTCTAAGCTTTGAGTATTTGTGTAGGTTTTTGCTAGGTATTAAAAATTTTGACAGTTAACATGCTCAATTAGAAAGTACTGTGACCTGTAATATAAATAGACCCTTATTAAAAAAACACTTTAATGGAAGTGTTGACTTCAGTCATTCATTACTGTAGTCTTTAGGCAGTGGCAGTAACTATGGCAACAAAGTGATGATGCTTTGGAAAGCTGAGACTGCCCAGTGTTTGGATTTGATAGTGGCCAATCAGATTTAGTTACTTGATTTTAACTTGTTGTTTGGAAATTGTCTTTTGTTCACATCCACTGCTTAAGAATTATGAAGCTTTTTTGCTAAAATCTGTACATGCAAATCTAAAGTGTTCTTTGTCTTGTGGGACTTGCAACTGGATTATGTGTGGATATAACACATGGACAAGTGGAAGGTGCTTAAAATGATCCAAAAAAGGAATTGGTCCAGTCAGTGAAATGCAACAGTGGAACAGAACACTTGTCCCTCCTGCTAGTACAAACTGGGACTCCTTCCTTTCTTGCACTGCCTTGTGGCAGTAGGTATCTTCCATCATTTTTAGAGTTCTAGCCCTGATGAAGCCTTGCCTTTTTAACAAGATCCTTTAGGTCATTGTCATAAGAACATACAAAGTTTGGTGTTGTGGTAATGTGTTTGTTTGGGTTATTTCTATGGTGTATGCCAAGACCTTCCAGAGGCTCAGTTTATTGCCTTAGAGAATAGTTAGCACTTACTATGGTCTCATGTTATACTACTAAAATACTGCTTATGCCACTTTCTTATGTTTCAGATTTGCCAACTGGAATGTGTTTTCTTCCAGACATTAAGAACACCAAGGTAAAAGCTTTTCCAAATAGAGTGAAATTAAATGTTTTCTAATATTAATCTTGAAACAGACTTAATTCTGTGAGAGGAGGAGGGAGGGAATTGAACTTTGCTGCCTTATACTGTGTGTGCCTTAAGTTTGTAAAGGTGCTGGCATGCCTCACTTTGCCTCCATTTTGCAGACCGTGGGAGCATGACTCTGTATACTCTTTCTCAGTTGTGCAAATTGTTGTTTTCTCCTAGCCTCTGCTGTCTTCTATGTCTTTGTCAGTGTAAGGACCTTGTGTTTTATCCAGGTTGTAGTCTACTTTAGTGAAGCGTCTTTTGAGGAATTTTTTGTAGTGCTTTTGGAAATTGAAGTAGACAATCCCAGAGTTAGCAAATAGCTACGGATAGTGACAGGGTTATGCTTCACCTGTTTTTATCTATTGTCTTAGAGGCACTGACAGTTTTGGGTGCAGAAATACAATGCAGACAGGAATGGGAGGTCTTCTGTTCTTTGTAGAAAACATGCATCAGGCTGCAGCCAAATGCTGTCCAGTACGTACTCCTTAATATGTCAGCTAGTATTTTGAGATAGTTTTCTGTAATTCTATTTTTGTAGGGGCAACAGTGCTCAATGAGTTGCAGTTGAATGCTTGCAGGCTGTTTCCTGAAAACCATAATTCAATCTCCTTTCAAATTTCTTACTTTCTGAACTTTGACTTTTTTTGCTGTGTGTTAAAGATGATCTGTTCCTCACAAAGAATGTGAGACTAAATCTGTACCAGACGTTACCTCATGCTGTTTTTAAAAATTACTCAGGTATAGAAAAGATAGGATATTTGCTGTTAGCTAGATTCAGCTGAGATATTACTTTATAAGTAATTCAGTGTACTCATTCGGAGAAATTTCCAACAAAGGTTGGATCTGTGTGTACAGCTTCTGAAGAAACATTGTTGTAACAGCATAGGAAATGATTGAGAGATGTCTTTGTACATTTAAGTTAGGATTGCAGCTCAGTGAGGAAGGGCAATTTTTTCAAGTGTAATCTCTTTAATGCAACATTTCAGTTCTTTGTTTTGAGGTCTCTTAAGTTTGGTGTCCTTCACAAGCTTTTTTTGCTCTCCCTCTTTCATGATCCCTGTGTTTCCTGCATGCATCTATTCTGGAAGCTAGCAGGCAAAGTCCATTGGAACTAGAGTGTTTCCTGGGATAAGTAAAAAAAGTGTGTGTGGAGTTTTGCAATATTATTAACCTCATCAATTGTTTATTATTAATTGAATTCATACAATAGTTAGCAATTTCTAGAAACATTTCTTTATGGGTGCTTTTCACAGGTTGGTCCATCTGAACCGTCTGAAAAGCTGATGGAAGATGCTGTGTCAAGTGTTCATCTTAGCAATAGCCTTTCAAGTTTTTTGGAGAATGAGAAACTCTCATCTCTTCTAAGCTCAGATGAAGATGCCACTGGTAGGTGTGTTTATAACTCTTGGTAGCTGAGTCTGTAATTCTGACTCAGTGTTATTCCTTGCTTGAAAGATTCTGTTTCACTGAAGTACTTAATCTCAGATTGTGCTTGATAAAAAAGTAGTATAACAATATTAAAGAAAATTATGTTCTTTGGAAAACTATTTTTAAATTGTAACAGGAGTAGGCGGCTGTGGAATTTGTCAGAGAAGATCACCATTGGAATTTTAATCTAAAAACTTAAACAACAGTCCTCAGTTATGTGAATCAAAGATACAGGTGGCAATGTGGGCATTGATTTAATAAAGTGGTAACTTTAACTGCATTTTCAGTTCAGACTAGTAGAGATAAAATTCTGTGGTGAAGAGCACATACATGCAGTTAAAAAGGACTTTTGCTTGAGTTTGAGTTCAGCTCTCCTTACATGGTGCATGTGTCGGGTGACATCCAAGTTGGAAGTCTGTTCACCTGCAGGCATAAAAGTGAGGGCTTGAGTTCTGCGTCACTAAGCAAGAGTTTTGAACTTTCTGTGCCCTTCCAGTGGCTGCTGCAGAAGGACAAACATGCACTTCTTCATTAATGCAGCTGACTTTGCCCATGACATGAAGGTTGACAGGGCATGTTCTCAGATGTACCAATGAGGAAGGCAGAGTGATCAATAGGTTTACTGTTGTGAGATCTAGTAGCCTTGAGTTCAAGTAGGGCTACTGCATTTCTCACATGGCATCTACATGTCATGACTGTCCTTTGAAGTTGTTTTGTTCTTTCTTTTTGCATAACTTCAGCTGAGTGTTAAGCATGTAAGAAAGAATGAAGTTAATGGTTTGATGAGTAAAAATACTGTTGGCTGGTTTTTCCACACAAGAGGATGAAGTTACATTTAATTGCCCTCCTGAGGAGTTGGTAGCTGTTAGCTGGAAATATTTGCCTATTCAAGGTTCCAGTACTGGTGAAGCTAGATGGTCTTTTTATTTTTATCATGCAATTCATTGTAAATTATGGAGTTGTTTTGATAGTATGTCAGTTGATATAAAATGTCAGTTAAAAATGAAAAGGATATTTTGTTGTCTTTCCATAGACGATGATATTGATGATGAAGAATTCTTTGATAACCAACTAGAAGCATATTTTGAGCAGCTAATACAACCAGAAATAAGAGGAGACACCAACCTGCAGAAACTCTCAGAATGTTGTGCAGCACTGAAGCTTTCTGAAAATGGCTTATTACAAGTAGGTTTAAAGTTCAAAGCTCAGGATGCGCAGTGGCCCTTAAACATGTTAAATGAGCTTTCAGTGGTTATATTTGTTGGTATTCTTAAACAGAGTTTTAACTGGTTTTTTGTGTTTATTTTTTTGTTTCTATAGCTGCTAAGGCAACATGCTGGCACTTCTTTTTTTATCATACAATGAGTTTATAAGTAATCTTTTTGATCACTTTTTTTTTCCATCTTGATTAGCAATGTCCAAGATGTTATTAATTGTATAGCAACACAGAGATTTGTCTTTCCAGGAATGTAAATAATTCTCTTAAATAATTGGTGTATGGAAAGTAAATGTAGGGCAGCAACAGGCTGGCTTGTGGTTTGTCTTTGAGCTCCATTCCAAACAGGTTGCCAGGGATTAAGTGCCTTTCCATTTTCTTGGCTTTGCAACAGTGGATGTGATCCTGGCAGTCTCATGCTTGACCAGAGTGGAAAAGTGTGATTGATTTAAACAGTTAAACTGCAGCTTCTGAAATTTCTGACATTTTCCAACTCTTGGACATCAGAGTTTCCAAGCTCTGTGTGGGAAGTGATGTCAACCCTGTACAAGTAGTCTGGATAGGCTGCCAGTTGTTACAGCAGTACATGAAGAAAGAGATAAGTAGTTCTAAGAGTGAGAATAACAGAGCTCTGCTGTCGGGTCTTCTCTGTTTGTGCAAGATGTCCTTGTTTCGCTGCACAGTAAGTGGACAGTAGGGTAAGTCCAGAGGGCACTGAGTAGGAAAGTAGGATAAGTCCTGCACAGTAGGATAAGTCCAAAGGGCTCTGAGTCTGATTTGGAGCCCTCATCCAACAATGGGTCAGCCAGAAGGGAAAGAGGAATATCACAGTAGCCATGTTAAAGGGAGTGAGAAGATGTAGTAGGAATAAGAAGAGATCCTTCCATCTCCTTGCTGTGTATGCCCTTGGAGGCACAGGTGTGGATTGGCATGGCCAGGAGCTATTGTCCTTGCTGATAGAGGCTAACTAGAGGTGCTGACTATGGCAGTGCCGTATGAGTGAACAAAGTATCATTATTCTCTTTTCTACGAGAGAATTTTTTAACATTCCAAAAGCCGCTGTAGTGTTAATTTTTTTTTCCTCCTTTTGTATATCTATTCTAGTATAACCTAAATATTTTATATTTTTTATTTAAAGGAAAAATTACGGGGTTCTGTGAGTTATGGGGCTGTGACAGGAGCAGACTCTGGAAATGCTAGTGATGAAGACTCAGAAAATGAAGGGATAACTGGAGGTCCTGTGCAAAGAGAAATGCTGCCCAGAGCAGTACAGCAAATGGTATGAAATTGCCATTTAAATTCCTATTAATCATGCAGAGTAAGACTGTAGTAGAAGATGGCAGTGTGTTTGAAAACTTGTTAGGTCTTCAGCTAACCAAGCTTTCTTTACAAAAAATTATTAATAGCCCTTTGGTTTTAGGCATGCTTTTCAAACATAGTCAACTTGGACTGTTTTGTATCTAGAACTTTTAGTACATGCAGTTACTAACTGTGCTTCTGACACTTTTCAAATTATTATTGTTTTCAAAGAATTTCGTGGCTGCTGGGGATATGCTTGATTCCCGCACAGCTGCTGAGTTGCAATTAGGTTCTCTGTATCTCCAGTGCTTGGACAACCATAAAGCTGATGTCTCAAATATCCTTCCAAACCAAGAAGTAGAGTCCTCTGTCTGTCAGACTGCTTCTTCTGATCCAGAAGTGCTACACACAGCAAGAGGATTTTTGGGACATGACACCACTCCTGAAGTTCTTAGTGCAAATGAGCCTCAGGCAGATGCAACTGAATGTGAAGTTGGTCTTCCTGATACTTACCTGTCTCCAGCTGGGGACAGCTGTGAAAACTTAAGTTTAGCTACAACAGACAAAGGTAGGATGCTTTACATACAACCTGTCTGCAATTGTGACTATACTCTGTTGCATGGAAAAAGAAATAAAATTGTAAGATAGATGTTTTTACTTAGTTATAGGAGTTGGTAATAAAAACTAATGTAGCATGAATTAATTCTGACTTACTTTTGTTTTTAGACACACTATTTGTTGTATGATGCACTAAACTGTTACTTATTTGCTGATGAAACAAGTTAAGCTTGCAGTTGCAGCAACTCGAGCTCTGTTTTATTGACTTGTTGCTGACTTCTGTCAAGTGAACTTAATCTAAAATTAAGACATTTTGCTATATCCCTTTTTATTTTAATCCGTAATATAGCATTTGATGTGTCTTTCAGATGATTTACCACACAGGATTGTCTATCAAAATGAAGAGGGCAAATGGGTAACTGATCTTGCATATTATACTTCATTTGATAAAGAACAACATTTAAATCTGTCTGAAGATGATAAAATAAATGAGGAGTTCATTACTGGCTGTAAGTAATATTCTTCCTTTTTAGTTTACTCTTGTTGTTTGTAATAATGTTAAGTAAACTTAGGGGTTTTTTTTTTTCACTTAAACAAATCACTGTTTTGTGTTGCAAAGCCTCCAGGTTTTAGATACTACAAAATGTTTGAATGCTGATGCTGATAGTAGTTTGTAGTGATATTATATCATTATTTGTAGTTCACAGCTTCCTTCTGTGTTTCTTACTCTTCCCATGAAAAGTGTTTTAAAACAAAAGAAACAACATTCTAATATTTGCCATTGGCACCCATTGTATGAGCTGAAGAAACTCCTCTCACTTCCACAGTTTTTCCTTTGGACTTTAACTGTTATCCTTTCTTTCCAGAAATGGAGAAGAAAAGTAATTTTGTATTGCATGATGCTTATAAGACAGGAAATAATTAAAAATGAGCAATTTTTGAATGTCATCTGCTCATCTGTTTTGTAAGACAGATGCAAGCAATGTGTACAACAGCATTTGTCCTAATCTGTTCTGGTTTCTAAAGCTGACGTTTGTATGGGCTAATGTATTTTAAGACATCCATGGTCCACTCAAGGGTCTTCTTTGTTTCGAAGAGAATGCTAACACTGCTTGTTTTGAATGAGTGATCAAACAGTGTTGAGTGGTTGAAATAATGTTTTTTAACACTGTAGTGGTTTTCTGATGGTTCAGGTAAACACATTTGGGATACACTTCCCCATCTATTCTGTCAGTAAAGTAGAACTCTTATTTTTCAAATGCCATTATATTTCAGACACCTTCCTGAATCTTACACTTGAGTTGCTGAGTGATTAGAATATTTGACTGTTGTAAATTTTCCCAAGGCTCTTAAGTTTTTCCCACCTGATAGTTTTTAAAGCATTTCCTGCTTTTGAGTCTATGGGCATGGTAGATGATACCACACTGACAGATTCCATGTGGCTGGCATTCTTCTGGCTCCTAGGCTGCTTCCCTGTCTACAGTGGTGTTTGATATCTGAAGAGATTATTTGTAAGAACAGGAAGAAAATGTTACATCTGATTCTTTGGAGTCTCATTTATGACATGTCTCTCTGTCAGCAAACTGTGCATACAGTGTGTTCTTGTGTGGAATAGTGCAGGAGTGCTCACTTGACAGTGTCGGGTGCTCCAGAAAGTCTCTGGAGAGCTTATATAGAAGCTAAAGAGCTGCTACTGACTGAGAGTTCAACTGGAAACAATGTGTCATTGATAGTGCCAGGTTGCCTTTAGGAGATGCAGTTGCGTTGCTCAATAAAGATGTGTTCTAGCTTTGCTTCTTTCCTCAGAGTATGTATTTCGACTTCCCATGAGTAATTTTATGGGCAACAGCTGTATTCACCTTACAAGTTTGTGTTCATTCTCAGCTTTTGCCCTGTGCCCTCTGTGCCTGGGAATGCTCTGTGTACGAGGCCATGTATTTTTTAAGTTTTGATGAGTTTAATGATACACTAACATTGCAATCAGTGGTAGAGCAGTATTTCTTGATCAGTTTTTCACATCTTTTTGGTGAACAGATTTTCAAGTGTTAGTTGTTCTGTAGATGGTAACTGTGAAAATAATACAGGCATTTGAATTCAAAAGTAAGATTGAGTTATTTGGCCTGTTTAACTTGCACGGGTTTTTTATGAACTGGTGCAAACCAGTCTCTTTCTTTTGATCCAGTTCAAAGGTACTACGTTGATGGAAAAATTTTTCCACCCCAAATATAGTAAAGGTTTGATCCAAGTTAGCCATGTAATGCTTGGTTCTAGCTAGTATGGGTATCATAACCTATGAAAAGTTAGAGTTTAGCTAGGGGCTAAGGCTGTTGGAAACTTTATTCACAACTAAGTTAGTTAGCTAAATGCTGATTTTACTTTGGCTTTTAAAGATCCAGTAACTACACCTTTAAAACTAATTTCATATAACTTTTCTCACAAAAATGGGATGGAGTAACTCCTAATGTGTCCCAAACTGTCTCAGATCTAGAATTATATACTCAATAACTTTCCATCCAAATTGAGTTTAGTGACAGCAAATAGTAATGACAGTACTTAGTAACCTATGTCTTATTTTAATAAATGTTCTCTTTGGTTTTAAGCTGAAGCAGCAGCTATGATTGCACAAGATGAGGAAGAATTTGAGAAAGCTCACAGGCTTGTGCAGGTAACTAATGATCTCAATGTAAACAGAATAGTTCTCTAATTTATTTGTAAGTTGCAGCTTCTGAAGTCTCTTTGTCTACAGGCAGGAAAGGCAGACAATCTAAATGCATCTGAATTAGCAAATACTTCATGGAAATCTGCTAATAGCTACTTTCTGCCAAGAACATCTGATCCTCATAAAGATGCCAGCTATTTACATTTGTCTCTGGGGGAGTTCTTCGGTCAGAGATCTGAAGCTCTTGGTTGTCTTGGTGGAGGCAGTGATGTGAAACGGGTATGTATCTGAAGGTAAATATTGAGACACAAGGAAAAGACAAAAAAGCAACAACTAGCACTACTTCTGTTACTTTGTAACCAATTCTTTCTCAGAACTAATTTTCCAAGTATGATTTGGGAAGGAAATTCTGTGTATGACAGGTGTGGGTTGACTTTTGGTTTTCTGCTGGAATTTCTGATGTGGAGTGCTGGTTGGTGTTATTGATGAATGTTGATCTTCACCTTTTGGTTAGGAACTAATTATATGTAGGGTTAGAGGGAGAAAAGTACACCATGTAAAGGAAGCCTGTAGGAGGTCCCAGCAAATTATCCACATTGCTGAGTGAAATGCTGCTCAGGCAGGGGTATTTGAACAATGTGGGCATTTCTGAATGGCTGTTGATAATTGATGTGCTATTTGGGCAATGCCCAACTCCAGTAAAAATGTAATCATCTAGATTTTGACTTACCAATATCTTTATACTTCTTCAATCTGTTGGATACATGGTACTTCTCTCATCTGCTGTTGGTAGACAGGATGTCATCTGTGTTGCAGACAAAAAAGAAAAAAAGGTGGGGAATTGTGTAAAATGGGAAGTAGTCACACGTGCTTGTGTAATTCACTTGTGTCATGAGGAATTGTTAGAGTTGGCATATTCTGTCCTAAGCATTCTGAGGCTTAGTGGCAGAGCATGCCTCCAGGCAGAGATGATACAAACACATGTACTTTATTTCTTTATTTTGAGTAACTGGTATAAGTAAGTTGTGCCCTGGTTTCAGTTGAGATAGAGTTAGTTTTCTCCTTAGCAGTTGGTACAGTGCTGTGTTTTTGATTTAGTATGAGAATAATGTTGATAACACGCTGATGTTTTGGTTGTTGCTAAGTAGTACTTAACTCTAAATCAAGGACTTTTGAGTGTCTCATGCTCTGCCAGTGAAGCAGGTGCACAAGAAGCTGGGAGGGAGCATGGCCAGGGCAGCTGACCCAAACTGACCAAAGAGATAGTCTATCATAGAACATCCTGCTCAGTCTATAAACTGGGAGGAGTTGGCTGGCAGCCATGGATCACTGTTCAGGGACAGATTGGGTATTGGTCTGTGAGCAGTGAGCAATTGTGTTGTGCACCATTTGTTTCTCTTGGGTGTTATTCCCCTCTCTTTTCATGACGAGTATTGTAAATTATATCCTGTGTCAGTTATTAAACTGTTCTTACCTCAGCCCACCAGGTTTACCTGTTTTTTCCAATTCTTTCTTTTGGGAGGAGGTGGGGAGTGAGCAAACAGCTTTGTGGTGCTTAGTCACTAACTGGAGCTCAGCCATGCCAGTTGTAAGTTTATTTTGTGTATGTATGGGAAGTGTAGTGCATGTGCTTGAATTAGGCATTTGCAATGCCAGGAGGCACATGTTATTTCTTACTAGTATGAGAGGTATACTGAGCAGGCACTGTGGGCTGAAACTGCTTTGTAAGCCCATTGAGCCTATTTGTTAATTATTACATTTACTCATGCTATATTCTGGGATTTTTTTTATAGCCATCTTTTGGTTATTATATTACATCTCCGAAGAAAAGGCAGCCTGTTTCTTTGCTGAGGCGATCTGATTCACCAGCAGGTGACATTGGCCAAGAGATTTCACAGTTGTCTGAGGTGTTTGCAGGTAATTATGGAGCAGCTATGTTTTTCTATGGAGCATTAAGGGAACATGTGTATCCCAAGAATGCAGATTTTTAGACAATTTCCTTACTGTAAATTAATTCCATGTTGTGGTTTTTCTTTTCTTAGATGACTTAAAAGCACAAGCAGAAGAACACGCAAATTTTACCAGCTCTGAAGTTTCAGGGCATAGGGTGGATACTGCTCCTGGAATACATGAAAACATTAATAAAGAAGCTGCTACCAAAAGTAAAGCAAAGGTATTTCTCTTGTATTTTTCTTTAAAGTGCAGCTATGAACTGAAACAAAGTTAAAATTACTCCAATTATTATTGTTTCTTTGAGTACAGCTAAATTTGGACTTTCATATCAGCTCATTGCTTTTTATGTTGATAATTTGAATTCTAGTAGGTGCCCCTGTTTCTTAGGACAGTTTCAATAGGATTGCATGATCCTGTAGTAAGTCAGGTGTTACTATCACCATCTCGTTTTCTTTTTTCTTCCAACTTCGCTTTTGGAATTGCTCAGTCTGTCAGCCCATACTTTTTCAGAGGCTTGTAGGCTGTTAATGTTCTGAGATGAAGTTTCTGAATTTCAGCTGTGTTTTCCCCTTCTATTTTTTTTAATGAAACAACTTACCTTTAGCATGAGAATAAAGTCTTTTAGTTGATAGAATTTAAGAATATGAACGTGGTGCAAGTCTGAAAGAAGTGTCTTTTTCAATTTGGTAGTCCTAGATACCTACCTTCCCTGCCTGAGTGTGTCACTTTCCTAAGCCTGCTGGCAACGCTCCTCCTAATGCAGGCCAGGATGCTGTTGACCTTCTTTGCCTGGCTTGTGTTCAACCCCCTGTCTACCAGGACCCTCAAGTCCTTTTCTGCCAAGCTGCTTTCCAGCTGTTTGGCCCAGAGCCTCTGTGGGTGCATGGGGTTATTGCTCCTTAGGTGCTGGTCTTGGCATTTCCCCTGGAACTTTCTGTCCTGTTGAGGTCCCTCTGAATGAGAGCTGACTCTCCTGGTGTATCAGCCATGCATCCCAATTTTGTATGATGAAGGTGCACTCTGCCCCATCATCCACATCATTAATGAAGTTGCTGAACAGTACTGGCCCCTGTCTTGATCCCCAGGATACTCTATCAGTGAGTGACTGGCCTCCTGATGGACTTGGTGCTGCTGATCAGCCCTTTGAGCCTGGCAGTTCAGCTAGGTTTCAGTCCAGTCATAGTGTACTTGTCTGCTCCATACTTTATCTGTCTTTTAATGAAGATGTTGCAAAGGCATGCATGCATATCTACAGAAGGACAGATGTTGTCAATTCTTTTTGAATCTGTGTCCATCTGAGAGAGATGGAAAGAGACTGTGCTCTGCATTTGGCTATCTACCTATTCCATGCCTTTTGCTGAGAATGGCCAATGTGAAAACTAAAGAAGAAATCAGACTTGAGTGATAGAGAAAGCTATAGGAATAGCTTTGTCTTCTTTCAGTAGAGGCAGATGATTTAAAGTTAATTGGGAGGCTACTGTATGTTTGGTCATGGTAGCTTCTTGTCTGCTGGTTTTTCCTGAGAGGATTTTACTCCCAGTACTTTCAACTGAGCTAAAGCTTTTTTAAATTTTAAAAGTCTCATGGAAACTAAAGCTTCCTAGAAGGCAATACTTATATAATCTTTAAAAAAGCCTTTGTGGAGTAGACTTCAAAAATCAGCAGAATGAGAATCATGTCTATTGCAGTGTTCCTTCTTGACAGCCAATTAAAAATGTGACAACTGAGATTGCTAATATATTACCATATCCTGAAATGCAAACAAGAAAACAAAACACTAAGCAAAAATTTTCTTAGTGTGATGCTTAACTCATTTTGGTTTGTTGTAGGATGGAATTCATAAAGACAAGTTTGAGGATGGCTTATCTAATAATTCTGACTCTGTCTTGAGCATCAGCACAATTGCAGCTGCTATTGCTAATGCTTCCACCAGTGCTGAACCTTCCCAGCTAGCTGCTATGATGATGGCACTTTCCAATAAAAGGAAAAGAACATGTGTCCTTCCTGGAAGTGTTAAAGAGGCTGAACTCTCTTCTAATGAGGTGTTATCCAGCAATGAGGAAAATAGTGCATTTGATATGGAAAAATACCTGAAAAAAACAGATGAGAACAGACGTGAAAGTGAATACGAGAGTGTTGTTAGACACGAAGCATCTGTCCAGAACCTTACATCTGATACCTTTTTACTGGGTAAGGATAAACATAAGGATGCTCTTGCAGAAGACTTGATGAATAATCAGAGCAAACAGCAAGGAACAGAGAAGCAATTGCTGGATTATCTTAATCAAGAAAGTGACAGTCAGAATTTTTATAGTCTGTCTGGTGTGCCCAGCCATGAAGATGTAATTGCAGATAATGTTCAATATTCAGAAAAGTTGTCGAATTTAGTAAAAAGTAAACATCTACAGTCAATGGGTGCTGATGTTAGATCAGAGATGATTAATGGAAATCAAGTTCACACATGTGGAATTCCCTTAGCAGCAAAAATGGAAGTGGCACAGAGGAGTCCACTTGCTTACCAGAACAGCAATCTCACTAGTAGATGTATTAGGGAAGATGGAGAAACTGTAGATCAAGCAACAAATGGTATTCCTAAACCATATAATGATTTGGTGGAGAGAAATACAGGAAATACTCTTTCCCTCAGCAACTTAGAACCTGCCAAGCAATCTGGTAAATATGTCTCAGTAAGTGCTACAACAGTAAAGCCTATGCAGAAATTGAACAATGATGAGAGGAAGCAAAATGCAAAAACAGAGAAGAGAAACAAGGATGCTGCTGCTCCTTGTGATGGGAATGGAAAACATGTAACTTTTGAGAAGGTCTCCCCAACTTCCCAGAATAGTACTGGTAAGTAAATCTATATAAATGCAATTAGTTTTTGAAAAGTCTTTTCTTGTCAGTAAACTTGTTTCCTGTCCATAAATAAATATGGTTATTAAATTCTGTTTATTTACCAGAGCATAAAACCATTCTACCTGAATGTGACTTACAGCCTCTGGAGGATGAGCAGTATAGCTTCAGACCTTCAACTTCACCTCTCATACACTCTTCTCCTAGTGAGACTTCTGGAACAGTGATTTCGGGGTAAATTTCTTGGTGCAGGTTATAACAATTAGTGCTTCATGAGGATTATTGAGGCGTCATGTTTTAGTTTGAATGTTGACCGTAATCTAGATTTATAGAAGATCTTTATTAGGCTAACACTTCATTATATGCTAAGCTGGACATTCTGTAGACCAATGAAGATGTGTTTTTTTAAACTTAGACTTATTTCACTCTGTTTGGTTCTCCGATTTGTATCATTGCTTGTTGTGAGAGAGGATGGGTAAAAATATTTATAGTGCTTTTGACTGTTGTGTGTTTTGATACATACTTGTATTTAAGGTTTTCATAGCAACTGAAAGAACAGTGTTTCTTAAATGAACTCCCATAACAATAAGTATCATAAAATTACAACTAAATTAATTCTGTAGTCTTAAACTTAAACATAGCCAGTAGCTAATGATTGTGTGCAGTCTCATAAAAAGATGAGGCAACTGATTTCCCTGAGTTAACTTGTAAGTTCATTGTTTGGTATTTAACTACAGTTTGTGTTTTGTAGGTGTTATTAGAATTACAGGCTGTCTGGCATTTCTCAGAAATTAATATGTGCAGGAGTAGATGTACTTTTGCAGGCATGTTTTATAGATATTGGGATTTCCAATTAAAATTGTCAATGACTTTAATTGTTGTCATGTTAGCTTTTCTTATTGAACAAAGTAGTGAGAGATTCTGTGTTTTCAGGTGTATGAAATGAAGAGAATATCAGCAGTGAATAGGAAACTAAGGTGTGATGCCTGGGAGGTTGAATGATTTCATTTTACTTTTTAATCTAGTTAGATACAGGTATATTGATTCACCTATTTTTCTTTTAATAAGCTGTGTTGTTTCTGTGACCTTAGCATTTGAGTTTAGTTGTGGAACTCTGATGCTTTACCTATGTGGATTTATAGAGAATGAAAATGAGTTTTATGTACGCCAGAGCCAGAACTTGTAAAGGTTAATTGAGAGCTGATTTCTCATTTCTACTGACTGCATTTAACAAAATGGCTAAGTAAGTTGACTTGTAGAATAGTATAGGTAGTGTGTAACATTGGTTTTCTTGAGGGCAGCATTAAAAATATATTGTAATACTGGCATACTTTGCATCTGTTTTTCAGATCTGAAAGGGACTTTACTTGCACATCACATTTTCAGGAATCTCCTTGCAAAGACAGTGTGCTACCTCAGTCAATTTACTCGAGTCCAAGCATGAGCAGGTTAACCTATGTCTCTGTACCTGGCACTACCCGTAAGAACAGAGCAGTAATGCATAATCCAGAGACATACTGGGTAAGAAAAACCAAACAGCACCTCCCCTTTGCCCTTAAACCAAACTTTTAAAGGTCAAAGTAATTCTAAATTAGAAAAGCCTTAAGGGCTTTGAAACAGTTTAGGATTTGCTGTGCATAGGGAAAAGGTATTCTGCTTCTTTCCAGCTTCTGAGTTTTCAGAAATTTGAATTTTGGAATCAGCTGTGCTAATGCACACACTGTAATAAATGCAAACATATTAAAACAATCAAGGAACTATGAACTTTTGAAAATGTTAGAATTGATGTATTTTTTCCTTTAATTTTTTTCTATAGTTTCTCATTGTTATTCTGTTCTTGGAATATAGTGCAGTATTCCAGTAGTTTTTTGCAGGATCTGTATCTGCTTTTGTCTCTCCTGAGGCTCCCTTCCTGTTCAGCGTCAGCTGTTAGGAGACAGCTTTTTTCCTGGTTTGTTAGTTTTTCTGGAGAATATGTTTATAATTACATAGTTAAGCTTGTACTTCTTTTTTCAGGACTAAAACTATAATTTTTTATCTCTGACAGTCATTCTGACTGTTTTTATTGCTTTAGAAAAGAATGTACATTGAAGGTGAAATTTGTGTTTAGACTTGCAGTCTTACGCTGATTAGAATAATTGGCAGTCTTTTATCTGAATTTATGTGTTCCTTGGAATCTGGAATCTGTGTTACATCTCCCCCCTTCCAAAGTGTGTGTAATTGTGAATGGAACTTAAAAAAACAGGCAGACAAAACCTGAAGAACCTTTCTGACATGGATGTCTATGTAAATATGCTCATCCAGGTGCACCATACCTGCCAAAATGGAATATCTCTGGGCTTGAGTGATTTTTTTGTGAGAGTGGACAAAGAAAATGTTTGTGTCAATGCATTTTCATGCATCTTGAATCCTTTTTGGTTAGTGATTTGGTTCAAGGCCATTCAATTATTTTATTTTCTTTTTTAATCTGGCAAGTATGTCTAGTGTGCTGTCAATGTTTTGAACACAAATCTGAAAATACAGAACCACAGAGACTGCTGTGAAGAAAATCAACTCTATCTAGGCCAGACCCAGTAGAATGTGTCTTTAGATAGCAGACAGGCTGAAGTTGCAGGTTTTTCTTTTTTCAAGGCAAAGAGCCACAGTTACAAAAGTAAAACTTGATTATTTACGTTGGATGGCAATACCAGTAATGATCAGACAGGAAAGTTTCCTGAACAGGTAATACCAGTATTAAGGCCTATCTTATGTACCCAATTGCTTTTCTAAAATATGTAATACTTCATGTTACATTTGTTTACTAGGATGAAAATGCTGGTGAACTGAGCACAACAATAATTCGGGCCAGCCCAACTCCTCCACAGGAACACAGAAAAGAAGATCTAGAAGACCACTCTTGTCAAAGAAATAGAAAAGAAGCAGTACTTAGTGTTGACCAGAAACGAGAAGAAAATGAACTTGCTGGTCTTCAAAGAAAACTTGATAATGTACTGGACCAAGAACTGGCCAAAGAAGGTTTTCTGAAGATTGAAAAGCAGCTTCCAGCTTTGCCTTTGAATGTACCAGAAAATCGTGAAGAGCTAGACCATGTTAAATCAGCTTTCCCACATAAACTTTGTGCCTTTCAGTCACTTTCTGTCAATGCTGATGCACAAGAAGTGTGTCACGATCAAATGAACAAAGCACAGAGACAAGGATTACCATCTCTGAATATATTACCTGTTCATACTGGATTAAACACCTGCTTGCCATGCAATCAAAACTCGTCTGGGGAACAGTATGTTCCTATATCAACTGTTAAATCCCATGTCACTACCTCTGAGAGTCAAGCATTTTCTTCTTCTCTTCCCCCCTTGCTTCCAGGGCATTCTCTTGCAACAACTTCATTTGCACAACAGCATCTGGGACAATCTACTGGAAATGCAGTTCTGTCTCAGTTTCATGGCTGCAACACTGCAGGTTTTGGCCTTCCAGCAGGACTTCCATGTTCTGGTATCCCAGCAGGACATGTTGAGAATCCACTTGTGGTAGGAGTTCCTTTAGGTCCAAATATTGGTCCTGGCTCTTTGCGTGCAGCTTCACTTTATAATCCACACACTACTCCATGGAATAATATCTTAAATATAAAATCATGTACTGGACCACCTCTTGGAGCTGGCAAAAGTGAGTGGGAGTTGTCAAAGTCACCTGGTATTGGTAAGTGTGTTTTTTACAGTGTGTTTGAAATAAAGCTGTGGGCAGAAATGGTGATAGCAATCTTGCTTGTATTATAGTTAATAAAATTAAGATGGTATGAAGTCTAACTGCAATTGTTGTTTATGCAAACATTGTTACTAGTTTTCCTTGTTTAATGATGTTCTCTGAATTCAGTGTCTATTCTTATCGCTCCCCTAATGGTCTTAAAAAACTTTTCTCATAATTTACAGGGATTTCAGCATTCTCCAATATTAAGTAGGTATGTATTGATGTAAAGGATCTAGAACTACCTTTCGTAGGAGAAAGAGAAATCTGACAAGCTAGTGGGGTTGAAGATACGAATCTGTGACAGTTGAGGCTTGTTTATTGATTGTTCTAAATCATCGATCTCGTTAGTGCATTTTAAAATAGTGAAATACTCCTCGTCTATTTTTGTACTAACAAGGTGTTACAACACTAATGTTCAAATTTTCTGAGCTGGGTCAGTACTGATTAAGTTGTGACCACTGAGTGTTTTATATGAGGTGTATAAATATATACTTTGTGTGTCTGCATAGAATGTGCCATTTCCAAAAGTATTTATTTTTGTGACAGTAGAACTTTAAGAAGCAAATTAGAAATGATTGAAATTTCAAATTTCATGCTTGTGGAAAACATGCTTATGAGAGCTGTAGGAGTGAAACGCTTCATTTCCTTGCCATAATGAAGCATTTGTCAGATGAGTTCATAAACTTGGTGCCAGCCTGAATGCTGATTTGCTTCTGGGTACTTGTAACTAACAGGAGCATGTTTTCTTCCAAAGGACACATAAAAGTACCAGAAGAACTGAAGTTCCCTAATGCCTGTTGTGTGGGAATTGCATCACAGACGGTTCTTAGCATTTATAATCCAACTGACCGGTGGTTGCAGGTCAGCATTGGAATTCTCAGCATTTCAATTAATGGGGAAAAGGTAAGAGATTGTTTTTTAAAGTAAAGTTAAGTAATGCTGTAATCTTACCACATGTCAAATATGTAAAATTAGCTTTCTATACTGATTTGCAATTTTCCACCTGTTTTATAGTTAGTATGCACAAAAACAATGCTACCTTCTTTCAGCCAGGCCACCTGCCTTCCTCCAACAAGTAAACTTCGTGAGGTAAATGCCACAGCATGTCATTGACTTGTAGAATTGTATTGCATGCAATAAGTGTGGTGGTAGGTTTGAGTCCATGGGTTATTCATTCCCACCATTGTGTACACAAGAAAAGTCAGCCCTAGGCAAGAAGGCATCCCTGCTGAGGATTGTTACCTCTAAAACGTCTTTGGCAGTTTTTTTCTATTTTTCTTGAAATCAAGAGATCTTGAGCGATGGAGAATAGGAAATATTTGGAGCAGGCTTCAAGCTAGATGGGTTGTTCTGTGGGTTGTAGGTAGGCTCTCATGAATTGGCTCTCTTGCTCTTTAATTTTGTTAAATTCTATATATTTCTGTTATCGTAGCAATAGTTCCAGAAGGAAAATATCTTGAGAAAATGAGAATTAGTTAGATTCAAGGTCCATCAGAACGATTAAATTTTTTAATGAGGAATACACTTAGTAGAGAAGAATATAACAACAGAACAGGATACTCTGAGCTTCTGGTAGTTTGATACTTGGTAACTTTTGTGTTAGATGTAATTTCTGTTCTTACTAGTTTTAGGTAGACTGCTCTTTATCTAGTTAATCTGTTGAAATTATGTAGTGTAGTCTACAGTTGTAGATTGTGTGAAGTATTGCCTTTTTCTTTTTTTAAATATGGTTCTTGCTGTTTTTATTTGGTCCCTGTTACTGAGAAATAGCAGACGATTCACTTTAAATATTGCAGCTTGTAAATCTTAGAAATTGTGATCACATCCCTCCTTAGGTATGCTCTTCCAACAGGTGTAGCACGTGTCTTTCCAGGAGTGTGATTGCTGGTTTTGATCTCATTTTATCAGAATGTTTTCTCTTTAAGAACACCAAGCCACAGTTCTGTGGCTTCATGTGTATACATATGTGTGTGTGTGTGTGTATGAGAGTTAC
This sequence comes from Lichenostomus cassidix, assembly GCF_008360975.1. Taxonomy (NCBI): domain Eukaryota; kingdom Metazoa; phylum Chordata; class Aves; order Passeriformes; family Meliphagidae; genus Lichenostomus; species Lichenostomus cassidix. Next base: position 98,940,940 of record NC_139482.1, on the reverse strand, counting down.
AATTGGTTGCATGATTTTTCTAATCACTCAGTGGCATGGGCCTTTTATACAGTGGTTGTAACCAGCGATTCTGTTGTATCAAGAGGTGATTTTTTAAATGAAATTGCTTTACAGTCGTTTCCATGAATAAACATATGCATTTGTTTGCACAGTATAATTAAAAACTATTTTTTTCAGTCAACTGAGATACATTGCTGTTCTTTCTCAAAAATCAGGGTTTTACTTATTAATTAATTTTCCCAGTGTCAATCTTTCATTAGGTGGTAGAAAGAAACCTCAGCAATTTTCAGGCTAAATTCTCTGTTTAAATTAAAAGAAAAGCCTGCAGTTGATGTGGATGGAAATGGGGCATGGATATGAAGATACATTAATTAAATGGAGGAAAAACATGTACAAAACGTCTGTCGAGCAGTGGTGCCAATAAATGTGGTATTTGCAAAGGAGATGTCTTCTGGCAAAAGGCCTGTTAAAAATGACAGCTATTTTGTTTTTCAGATGGATCCTATGAAATATCAGTGTCTGGTTTTCAAGAACAAAACCATTGTAGGATCTTACTCTACCAACGACCTGAAAATACTTTTTTTGCCTTCTTGTTCGGGGATCTTCCAGTGTGTCCTCAATGTTTCATCTTGGCCAGTTTCTGCAGATGCTGAGACAGTTGTTCAGTCAGAAGCTTTGGCAAGCAGGGTAGTTCTGACAGCAGTTGCTGAAAATCCTGATTTAGAAGTAAGTAGCTGCTTATTGTGGCTCTTTTGTTGTTGTTGCAATTTTATGAATCATTTATTCACACTAGAAAATAATAGGAATGCAATGTTGTTCCTCAAAGAAACATGGAATTTCGTAAGTTTTGAGTAGGAATGTAAGAAAATTTTTGGGAAGCTTATTGCTATCTGGGAAGTTCTAGTTGTGGAAAAGCACCTAGCTGGAAATGAAGGATTCTGTGTGGAAAGAATAAGTTAAAATGCATTACTTTTTCATTGTTGAAAGACTGGATGAGATTTTTAATGCTCTCTAAGTATCTGCTGTGTTGGATTGGGCATTAAATGTAACAAAAATAATTTATTTCCAATTGTAAGGATTTCTTTATTTCTTACATCAAGTAGACTTTGTCTTGGTTTCTTACTACCTCTAGCTTGTTTATGATTGTAGAGAATATTTTCTAATTTTGGACTAATTAAAAATTAAAATTAAGTGGATGTGTAAAATGCTTTTGTCTTGTGTCTTATTATGAAGAACAACCAGGTGGGAGAGAGTGTGACAGTAAGAATTAAATCTGGCTTCATGTGGTCAGATTTAAATAGATTTAAGAGTGTGGACAGGCAGAAAAAGGCTTAATGATACTTTTAGAGGTGCGTGAACAAATTACATGATAGTCTGTGGCATGGTTGATAAAAGTAAAATTTTCAGTCATCAGCCACAGCTAATTTTTTTTTTTTTTTTCCATTTATGGTGCTCTTTTTCTTGCTTTGGGCTAAGTATGTGTTTTGAAGTAATGAATGCACGTGAATAGATATAATTTTTAATGCTTCTTCCATAAATTTTTATTAATTTTTAATGCATTAAAAAAAATTTTTACATGTAGTCCATTCTCCATGTTCTTCATACTACATGGTTCAAACTTGTGTCATGTTGAAATTAAATTTAAATCCTGTGCTCAATCTCTGCATGTTTTGTTACATTCTTGAGATTGAAAAGAATACCAAATAAAATCTGTATTTTACTGCAGATCATGACACTTAAATGTTTTTAAGCTAGCAAAAATTAACTGCTCCTTAGTTATTTTCTTGAGTTTTTAACTATCTAAAACTGATATTTCTTACTTGCTGGCAATAATCATGGAATAATGGTTTAAACTTACTTTTAACTTGAACTAACCAAAATAATCTGATTGTGTGCTGGGTTTTGGTGGATAAACATTGCACTAAGATTGGCTTAATTGGTTCAGGCAAAATGAATGGGAGATAGAAGGTGTTACAGCCAATTGGCTAATATAAAAAACCCCATGTTTCTTAGACTCCTCCTACATCTAGTAGGAGGTTTGTATTATATGTGGATATAGTGTTAAAAGGATGGAATAGGTGAATAACATCCTTACTTTCCTGGTGCTTTTGTAGGGTATTGTGTTTTGAAGATTTGCCTTTCTTCTGAGTTCTGCTTTGCCTTAAAAACAGGTGGAAACCGGACAAGACTACTTGGATTTTGGTGATTTGACTTCTGGCAGTTGGAAGGCTCTTCCCTTAAAACTTATCAACAAAACCCATGCTTTTGTGCCAATTAGACTTATTATTAATGCAGTAAGTACAGTAAACTTCCTGTATGTGAGAGTTAACATCTTGTGATACTGAATTTTAATACCCAAACACTTTATGTTATATATCATTAAGAAATATATCTTGGACACTAGATATAAGGTTCCCAAGAAGTCTTTTGTTAGTCAGGAAATAAATGGTTTTTGCAGGGTGGTAATCTGATTCTTCTGTAATGGTACCAACAAAAATACTTGTGGGATAGGTGTGGTGTTTTGTTTCATGTCTGTTGGTTACTTTTTATAGCTTAGCTATGGGATTCTGCCTCTGATGTTTGTTTTGATAGCACTGGGCAGCAGATAGGAAGAGGGTTGTGTTGCCTAAACCTTCCCTCTGAGAAGCTGGAAGCTTCCCTCTTCCCTCTCAGAAGCTGGAGACATATTCCACTATTCAAATGGAACAACTGACTCCTCAAACAAGCAGCCAAGCTTGCTGTTAGCAAGTTCAACATATTCCCTCTTCCTCTGCAGGAGCAAGACCAGGGCTCTTTGCTCTATGGGCTTTGATTCCCACTAGGTAATAGCCGGTCTGAGAGGCTACTGTGTGGTCCTCTCTGCATCTCTGGCAATGCAGATTTCAAGTTTTTGCCTAGGCTTGGCTGGCTGTTGATTTGTGCTGTTTCCTGATGTAGGGGAACAAGAAAGGACTGGCCTTATGTTAAAGTGGATCAGGTTGTCTTGGGGACTGGTGGTGTTTGGTCTTGAACAGCCAAACTTCTTGGAGGCTTAAGCTAATCAGGCTCTGCTTGTCCCCTTTTGCTGCAAAAGGATTTCCTATTGTTTTGAGAGGGGTTGTTGGACTATCATATAGTTACCAAAACTATGGGCTGATTTTTGATTATTTTTTTCCAAACTACTTGGATCATTCAACACTTGTCTTGCATTTCTCACCTTTGTCATTGCTGTTAGTGACAATAAGAGATTTAATTCTTGTAATACTTTTTTTTTTTTTTTTTTTTTTGGGACAGAATGCAGTAGCGTGGCGGTGCTTCACCTTTTCCAAAGAACCAGTTAATAATTCTAATGAACAAATGGATGCAGTTTCTCAGGTAGCAGCTCCATCAGTTGTGAATCATGTGATACATGCAAGCTATGATGGGCAAGTGAGTAGTTCATAGTTGGCTGATTCTTCTTTTTACTTGCTGTTTGTAATGACAGTGCTGAATATTTGAATTCAAAGTAATGATTTTTAGGGAGTGCACATTTTTGAGAGTTTTGTTTGGCTTTTGTGGGTATTTTGTTTGTTTGTGTTCTCCTCTCAATGATTCTCTCCATGCCCATAAGATGAGTCAACTAATTTCTCTTTCAGGATCCTGAAGCTTTAACAGTTTGGGTTCTGTTCCATGCATCTAAGAAACAAATTTCTTGTTCAGGTAAAGTAATTTAATTTTCATTTCAGCTGAAACAGATTTGAGTTTTAATGTATACATGTGTTAGAATAGTAGGAATAGGCTGCAAACTTGAAACCATATTTGGTTTGTGTGCACTAATATTTCAGGTATCACATTCATTTTTAGTAACTGTAAGAGACAGAATACCTCTCTGTCGTAATCCTATATATATTACCAGGGACATTTATACTTCAGTATTAAGCTGTACAAAGTTTGTCCTTCAAGATGTGTGGAATATTTGTTACTCCTTTTACTGAGAGAATGAAACCATCACTTAAGAAAACATTGCATTGGTTGCAAAGTGGGTAATAAATTCAAAGAAACCTCTGAATTGTTCTGGCTTCCTGAATAGAAAATAGTACATATATCAACTAGTTTGGCTACTGTGGTGGGATTGTTTTTTGTATGGATTAGTGACAATTTCAGTCACATTTGACAAAAAGGTAAAACTCTTAAATAAGGTCTTGTGAGACTTTATTTAAAAGAGGAAAGAAGTGTTGCAGGAGTAATGGGAGAGCTTCTGTTATTATCACCGCATGAATATTGAACAGTAGCTGAAGTGAGACGTGCATCCATAGGAATGGCCTTTGCTGCTGGCAAACCTGCTTGCTTTTGTTACTCATGAAATTGCTCCTAGATTCCTTGGGTCCAGCAGATGAGTTCTTGGCAAGAGTGGACGTGGAAGTGGATAGTCCAGGACCTAGCACTGTCATTAAAAGTATTTCTCTCCGAGCAAGAGCTGGAACAGCAAGGATACATGCTCCGAAGGACTTACAGGTTTGTGTATATTTACAAAGTGTGTTTCCTACTTCAGTGTTTGATTTTGTTATATATGTATGTATACAAACATACCCACTTAATTTTTACAGAAAATACATCTGTCTACTAGTGTGGGTTCAACAGTCAAGCAGCAGCTGCCATTGAAAAATGCTGGAAACATTAGTGTGTATTTGAAAGTTAAGGTAGGTTGGCTTTTCCCTCTTGAAGTTGTGATTTTTGTGCTGTTCATATTGTATTGAAGCAGAGCTCAGCCTTGGGATTTTAGCTCAGCTCTGTGGTTTGACGAAAGCTTTATAAGTTCATGTAAAGGGAATAAAATATGGCAAAGAGATTAGCTTGCTTTTTTTGGAAAAACCATATGGGTGTTCTTTTGCTCAACTTCAGTTATATTTGTTACAACAAATGTACCTTATGATTTTTACTAAATTTTAACAAAAATATTTGTTATATGTGGAAGTAGTGAAGCCTGTGCTGCATGGCAGGTGTTAGTTAGCTGGTAGGGTAAAGCCTGTTTAGAGCAGAGGTGCATATTAGCATTGGGAAGCATCTGTATTTTCTAATAAAACTGCATTAGTTTTCAGTGTACATCCCTCCAACTCAAATACAATGTGAGTTCTTTTCAGATAGGCAGTGTCTTTACTTAACTTGACCTTTTTGAGAATCCATGGAAAATATTGTTCCAGACTGAATGGTAACTAAAACCATTTGAAACTAGCATTTCAAAGTCAACAGAAGGAGCAGCTGGTTCCATTTTACCTGAAAAAAAAAATTAAGGGTTGTGAGCCCATTATTTCTAGAATGAGAGGCCATGGAAATAGGATATATTACTAGTATAACAAAAGCCACATTAAGTGATGCTACTGGAGGTTAATTGATAAAGTTTTGAAGACTCCAGATGTAATCAAACTGTCTGAACTGCATGTACAGCGGGTGCACAACCAAATTGTATTACATGTTGCAGAAATGTTTAATCCATTAAAATAGGTAACTAACCCTTCCCTTTCCCCTTGCCTGCTTTCAGATGTCAGATCGGGGCAGCTGCTTTGCTGTTGAACCTGAGGACCTTTTCCTTCTTCCTGAAGAAGAACAAGTAGTGACTGTCCAGTTTTTTCCAAAGAATGTAACAACTACAGAAAGGTAACATAACTGATTCTGTGCTGTATGTGTTAAACTGAACTACTTTTGACCTTAAGGTAATGAACAAATTTAAAGTTTGACCTATGAGAGACTTTGTCTTCAGTTGTTTTCATGAGAGTTCTCATCCATTGCTAAAGGATTTTTGTTCAAGTTCACTTTTTCTATAGGTTATCTGCCTCATCAGGTGTGTATAGCTGAATGAATAGGTAATATTTTCCATCAAGAAACATTCTAAGACTTTTTTAGTATAAACAAATGGTGCAAGTCCCTGAAACCCCTCTTATAGTTACTTCTAAAGAACAACAAAGCTTCTAAACACTTACCTTCAGCATCCTCTTCAGTTGCTCCCCTCTTACTCTCTCTGCTGAGGTAAGGGAAATGTTATTTCTATCTTACATATGAAAAAAAAACAAGAGCAGATCAGGATCATAAGTATTCACTTGTCTGCTGTAATCAGACAGAAGTTTGTTGTGTACAACACTAATGTACATTTTCCTTTTGCAGATGTAAGCATTCATAGTTTTGCTCATTAGGACCTGTTGAATTTCATTCTGCAAAATAAACTTGATTGGTTCAAGTGACCATTAAGATGTCATGTGAGAGTTTTTGGCAATGTCAGGGGTCTGACTCATTTCTTCAGAGCAGCCTTTCTTCTCTTGTTACATATTTTCCAGTTTCTGCTGTGACAGAGCAAGAATGGACAAAGGAGTATCTTCAAAATATGTTAAGCTTCACTGTCTAGCTTAACCAGACCTCTCCAGTGCATTTAAATTAAACAATGAGAAGTTCTGTGCTAGTGACAGTATGAGACTATTGGATAGATTGAATTTTTACAGGTTCGAGGTACTCGGGAGGATTGGAAACTTTGTAGTCTATGTGCAAGTGCTGCCAAAGACCGGTAAACTAACAGGCAGTAATGAGGGTCCGTGCTCCCTGCTGATGTGATTCAGGGCTCTGTCAGCAGGCATCATAGGGATTCAATGACAGCTACAGTGGAGCTTCTGGAGTTTTGTTCTTGACTTGAAATGTGTCTGTGCTATAACAAATGCTTCAGCCTATACTTTAAAACCTGGATTTCTTTCCTTGATGCTCCTGGCTCTCTCACACCTGTCAAAATTCAATGAAGTTTCTCCAGGCATTCAAAATGCATCTCTTTAATCTACAGACAGACTTTGTTTCTTTCAAAAATTAGTCTGTCAAAATAATTAGAAATTAGTATGGACAAAAAATAATTTGCCTGGCTACAGTCTCTGAAATACTTATCTGAGTCATTTTCAGATTAAATACTTCAGAAGAATGTGTAAGGTACAATGTGATGTGTGTATTTACAGCCCAAAGGATTTAGATTTTGCCACACCTAAAGCTGGCCTTTGTCATATAACAGAAAGAAGTATTTGTTTTTTTCCCCTTGAGAAGGTAGTTTTAAAAATGCCTTTTTTTTTTTTTTAGGTATGTTTTGATTTCATCAGCTAATCTTGTTCTGTTGTGGGATTTAAATGTATTAATTAATTAATTTGTTTATTTTTAAAGTACTTTGAAAATCCTTGTGCTGCCATCTGGGCCTCAGTATGAAGTGATGATAAAAGGTGAGGTGAAGACTGAGAAAAACAGAGCTGTGTCTGCAGCTGCTGGGTGCTCAGAGTTTCCACTCATCCTCTCCAACAAGCAGTTCGTTGCCTGGGGAGCAGTATCACTTGGAACATCGGTGTAAGTATAAGTTGGACAGCCATTCATATAGATATCAAGTTAAGGATATTACATTGCACTTATTTGAAGTAAAATTTCCTATTCATACTGATAATTCTCAGTGATTTGTTCTATGCCTCAAGTGAAAGAAGCAGTGTGTAACAGTTCTTTTTCTTGGGCAAGAAATTTTTGGAAGCAGATCTTGTTTGAGCTTTGTGTATTCTTGAGGACTCTTTAGTTATCATTAGAATATCTGGTTCAGTAAGTTTAGAATACCATGTAAGTAGAAATAAGGAGAAAAGTATTTTCCAGCTAAGCTGATGGGAAAATTCTGTTGGTTCTTCTAATACCTGTCTCTTGGTAGAGATAAATTATGCTTGTTTTTCTTCATCTCATCCATTGCAGCTAACAGAATCTAGTCTGTGTAATATAATTTGACCATCAGAATAGCATAAATGGTTGAACATCCCTTAATTTGTTTGAATATGTTTCAGTGTTAAAACTTTTAGTGATGGAGAATCTGTTTTGTCCCTAATTATGAATTAATTTATCCTTCAGACTGCTTCTTGTCTGCACTTTTTTAGTTTCAAGTTTACGGGTTCAGTATTCTATGCTTTAGTGAAATTGTTCATAATTGTTTGGATATTATTTGCTCCTTTTCTATGTAAAAAGTCTACAAGTTTTGCAGATCTCTGAACTTCTAGTAAGTATTACTTGAAGGACTAATCCACTATTGGTTAATACTGAACTTTTTGAGGAATCTAATGATGTTCCTGGTGGTTTAAAAGCAATCCAGGTTGTAGCCAAGAACTGTTTCTGATATCTATGTTTCTATTTTTCTGGTTTGTTAAGGTAGTGTGCTTCCAACAGTAGTTTTGGTTATTTGGTTTTTGGGAATTACTGCTTCTTTCATGTATGCTGCTATCTTACTATTTTCTGTTCCTCCTGTAAAACAGTTTTGATTAACCCTTGGGTTTAGGAAGCTGAAATGATTTTTATAATTTTTGTTTCAACAGAGTATAAAAGCGTGTCTGCCAGTGTTGATAGGGGAGAGGCTTTGCTCTCTTTGTCCTCCTCTTTGATTCCAACTACATCATCAATTCCCTTGTGTTTTAGCAGTTTTAGGGCTTGTCACATTCTTCTGTCAATGTTTTTTGACTTGTTAAAATTACAAAGGTGCTTGCTCTTGCTGGAGATGTTTCCTACCTCTGCTGAGGAAAGCTCTGAGTACCAGAAGCCTGGTCAATGCTAGGATGTATCACAGAGAAAAAAAAAATTATTTGGTCAACCTGATTTTTGTCAAGTGACCGTAACTTTGTGTGTTGCTATTACATTGAGAAGTACATGAAAAGTTAACCTGAATTTAGTTCTTTACAACTGTTCCAGTGAATCTGGGCCAGACTACTCACAAGACTTTGTTTCTGCATAACTAAATGTCTCTGGATAATCTGATCATAACTGTGTCCTAAAGTGGGGACTTTTAAGCAATTTTTGTATTGACACAATTGCTGGTTGCTTTCAAAGTTCAAGCCATTCAGTACAGTACTTGAACTTCAGAAAAGCGCTCTGTGTGTGTGTGTGTGTGTGTGTATGTGTGTGTGTGTATTTGGGGATTGTTTTGCTATATGAGCATCCATTAAATTGCCTCAAAACTGACTGTCCCAGTTCCATTGTTTCCATAAATAAATATATGCAATTAATTTGTATTTGCTGTAAAATATAATTGAATATATTTTTCAGACAGAAGAAGATAACTCTAAGAAATGATTCTCCAACTGTGACGCAGCATTTAAGATTGTTGATAAGAGGCCAAGATCAAGACTCCTTTCAGGTGGCTGTTATTAAAATTTCTCTTTAGTGTTTGTGAGTTACCAGGCTATATTTATAAGAAAAATTATAAATTTTTATTTATAAAGTGTTAGTGAAGTGTTAGTGGGCTGTGTATTTGTTTTGAGACTGCCAAGATGAACATGGTAGGAGAGCTTAAGCTACACTGGCAACCTTGGGAGCAGCTGAAATAAGAGTGCTGCAGAAAAATGGAGCTCAGTTTACAGCTCTCTAAGCTGCTGTTTCACAACAGAGCCAATACTTGGTGGAGTGATCCATCAGTGTCAGTTCTTGCAGGAGGGAGTCCAGATGAGGATAGAAAAACTGGAATTAGCTTTCAGGAATTTCTGTGGCTAATGGGTCTTTTTGTTATGTAAATGGGTCTTTTTGCATTGACTTATATCCCCTTTTTCCCTCAAATGTTCAGATTTTTTAATCTAAAATCTTAAACTGAGAGAGAATTAACCTTATGCTGGTAAGGTTCAGCCTTGACGGGCTGGGGACTGAGAACAAAAAATTGTCTAAATGGAGAGGCTTCAAAATGTTCATTGTGGGAATATAAAGTGCCTTGGACTTTGTCTTTCTCATTGCAGCTTTAATAAGCCATTGTCAATGGAGTTAATGTGGATTTAGAAGAAGTTATATCCTAGTTATGAATGTAGTAAGTTTTACTGCTATGTGTTTTTCCTATTATAGTCAGTCAGTTCTGATGTCTCTGTTTTTATAGCTGCAAAGTATATTCGGATCAGAACAACGCTTAAGCAGTAGCTGGGAACTCAAAATCCGTCCCAAAGAAGATACTAACCTATACCTGATGTTTACACCTACTCGAATAACTTGCTGCGTTGCAAAGCTGGAAATCAAACAGCTGGGGATTCGATCACAGCCAGGAATTAAGTTTACTGTAAGAGTCCCAACGTATCTTCTAATAATTTTAAATATACATTTTTCATAAGTATTGAAAATCTAGCACTGAATAGCTGTTTCTATCAAAAACCTGAAAATTCAAGATATATATACTGTGGGTGTCTGTACACTTTCTAAAATCATACGGGCACTAAATTTTATGCTTTGAACATTAGTATCAATTTTGCATGCAATTTTTTCCTTTGTGAAGGATGAAATATTTTATGTACTGTATTAAAAGTAGCCTAAGATTTTAACTCTAGAAGTGTTAAAAAATCTGAACTTGGCTTGTTCTATAGGTAGGTCTTAAACTTTAAGTAGAACTTGAAAAAGATGGAATAAATTTAGGCTTTTATTTCTTGCAAGGTCTTTTCAGTTGACATTTTTAACATTGTCATTTGTTTTTCTGTAACGCTTTATATAATTAACCATAGTTGTACATAAGTTGTATTTATTAAGCTTTTTTTCATTTGAAGTACTGTTTTTTTGGTGGTGGGGCTCTTTTCTCTCCCAGATACCGTTATCTGGATATGGAGGAACAAGCAGTGTAACTTTAGAAAATGTTAAAAAATTGTCAGATAGCTTCATGGTTACACTGGATGGATCACTGTCTGCAAGAGTACGGAAAGCTTCCTTCCACGTGAGAAACACAGGTTCCCGTGCTGCCTATGTGAAAGCACTGTGCTTGGCAAACCTGCAGACAAAGGCACTGATGGATCCTCAGGTTATGACTGTGTCTCCAGAGAAGTTTGTGTTAAGAGAAGGAACATATGAAGTAAGTACAGTGCTTTATTCTGAGCAAATTTTATTAATTTAAATTAAATGTCATCAATGAAAATTTCTGACTAATTCTTTATTAAAATCTCACATAATTTTTATTACGTCCTGTTTCACTTGTGTTGTAGTAATCTGTTGACTTACATTGATACAAACAATAAGATTTCTTTTTTCTCAGTATGTTGTCTATTAATTTTGTCAGGAAGTTACTGTAACGTGGAATCCAATGGAAAAGAACTTCCATACAACAAACATGTTGGTATCAACAGTATGTTTTCTTTGTGGAGATGAGGTTTCTAGGCAGCAGTATCGCAGGTAAGGTGTGCTTTGCTGTTGTAAGAGACAGATGTTTAATAAAAGATTACAACTAGAGATATATGCTGCCACAAATATGGTTTTACCATGCTTCCAAAAATAGCAAAAGCAAACTAAAAGATGGTAATGATATGTAGAGATCTATTAAGTCTTGCATCTGTAAGTTGTTGATGGGGGCTTGTTCATTTATGGCTTTGCTTGCATACTGTAGCTATAATCCTAGTTAAGGATTTTATTCTGTTTCAACTTTCTTAAATTCACAATTGTGTTGGGTTTTGGGGAAGTGTTTTCTTTTTTGTGTCGAAAGATTTATGTTCTGTCTTGGTATCTCTCTTTCTAAAGAATATGTGACTTTAAATTTTAAAGAAAGGCTCATGAAGGGAATAATACTGAAGTCCAGGAGTATTAAGTTTCAAACAAGGTTCATGTCCTGGTTTGCTGAATTCTGTTGACAAAGAATGTGTTTGAGTAGATGTGTATATGAGGAAAATAACATCCACATGTGCTCATGTCACCCAAAGAAAACTTGTAGAAAATACCTTGCCAGTCTTAAATAGCAGCCATGTTATTCTGCATTTCAGTTTGTATAACTCAAACACACAGAAATGGCATACTCTGCTTTTAATGACATAAGTGGCACTTGTGACTTGTGCTGTCTATAGGGTATAATGTAATGCAGAATGTTAAGACTAGGTAGAGCACTAAGGTGCTGATGAACATAAATCAGTGCAAAACTTCAGAACAGCATTATTTCATTACTGCTTTTAAATGTCATTGCCTGACAATGTATGAAAATCATTGTGTATGTTCTTATCCAAATGGAGTATTAAATATTGCTGAATCTATCTGCATGACTTTGAATAAAAAGCTCATGGAACAGCTAAGTTTGTGAAACTGGGAAACTGGCTTATTTTAGATATCTTAGATGCTCATTCCTCATTTTTCTATGAATTGTTTTGCGAGGCAATGCTCACTATCATGGAACCCTCCTTAAAGGGCAGAAGTACTTAGAAAACAGTTTTGGTCTACAGATCAACAGAGAACCCATCTAGAAGCTCAATACAACTACATATTGGAAACTTTTTTTATTCAGCTTCTGGATGTTGGTATGTGAGCAAAATGACTTATTGATTTTATTAGTCAGCAGGCTGGCACATGGTTCTTGAAAATAGTGGTCTAGCTGGTAATTTCTTTGTGGGAGGTTCTCTGAAATCCCCCTTGATAACTTGAAAGAGATGTGTATTTCTTGCAGTGACTGAGTTCTCCTCAGTCCAGTCCCATTCTGTAACTGCATTAGAATGAGAATATGATTTTGTACTTTGGTACTTAGGGGCAGGATTTGGTACTTAGTGAAATGAGTACTCTGCCTCATCTGCCAACTTGTGCCTCAAGTTCTTCACTCCAAAATTAAATATAGTCAGCAGCGTGGTAACTAGCTTAGACCTGAGAGTTAGTAGTGCTGAGGTATTCTTTCCTCCTCCATGGCTCTGACCTTATCTGAGTGCCAGATTTCCTCTTGCTGACCTGTAGCTTCCCATTTTTCCCAGGACTATTTATATCCCTGTGCCTCCCAGTCTTATCCATTCTGTTGGCAGTCATGCTCCTTGGCTCTGTGTTCCTGCTGTTGGCTGGCACCTGCTGCCTCTCTGACATTGACTAGTCAATTTTTCCTCTCAAAAGGCTTTCACTTGTAACCAAAATAGCATTCTCCTGCTTCCTGTGGTGATTGAAACATCACTCAGATGCCTGATGTACTTATCAGAAATCTAGGTAGGTGTGACTGACAGCAGAGAACAAGTATGGAAAGACAAACATATGGTAACCATTATTTCAGTGTTTTCTTTTACTCTGCAGCAATAGAGCAGGTATTTCTTTAACCATTTTAAAACTGTGAAAAGACTTCAATTTTAGGTGAATGCTCCCAGATTTGAGCTTGGTGTAGTCAAGTAGTGATGACGTGAAAATTATGCTGGATTCTTACCAATCTTATCAATCTTTTCAATTTGTTGTTTCTAGTACTTTGTGTGATTTAATGACTCGTGATTATCTCTAACAGAGCTGTGATGTATAAACCTGAGGCAGAAAAACGCATAATCCCAGAAAACAGCTTATTGAGAAATGTTGTATTTGATGAAGAATTTCAAGGGGAGCAGCTTGTGACAGAAGGTAAGCCCATGACGTCTTAAAAGAAAAATCTAATACTTCTTTTCATGTAGCAAATGTGCTTTCAGCTTGAATCCTTGTTACTTTTTCACTATTTTTTTATAAATGTAGAAGTAAAATTCTGAATTTGGACAGACATATTGGACAAAGCTTTGTTGTATTTTTTTCCCCCAGTACAGCTGAGGAGGAGTGTGATAGAATGACTTTGAGCACCTGGCGTCCTGCCGGGGTCAACCCACCACAACAGAATTTGCCTTCTTCATTCAGTGCCTGCTTATTAAATGGTTTTCTGTGCTTTACTCTTAGCAAAATGAACCCCCAATCTATAAATATTATAGCATTAAAAATGCCCAGTTTATTTGGAAATTATTTGCCTTATTAATTATTGAGAGTCAGTTTCTTGTACAGAGTTATATTTGAAAACTGAGAGGCAGACAACTTGCCTGACACCAAAATATGTATTTATTTTCCTTCCTAAATTTAATAGTTTTTTCTTCTGATTGTTAGTAAAGAATTCATTAATAAGAATACAATATGTTGTAAATGTGTTCTTGAAATACTCTCCCCCCCAGTTGTTCAATCCCATAACTGTCATGAACAAATTTACTGTCAAACCCTATTCTTGAACTAGTTATATTCACATATGGAATTACTTGCTGTTCTAAAGCTACTGCACCTGAATAAATGTGATGTGATCCTTTCCCAATGAATTGTAGGTTGTCTTTACTTGTAAAAGTAAAGATTTTTTTTATTGTTTATCTTGATTGAGGTGAAATCCTAGTGAATATTAGATACTTGGGTTCTGAAATGTCCTTTGAAGTTGTTAAGCTAGTGTTACAGAAAAAAGTAAAACCTAACTATAATTTGGCATAGAATCAAACTATATGATAATCTTATTATATCTCTATAGATATAGTATTTATTACATCTTGTAATAAAAAACTTTAAATTGGTGTGTGTTTAGATTTATATATTATATTTTATGTTCATACTGAGTTTTGCCTAAAAATTATACTTGCAGGAAATAGTTTTTGAATTATCTAGGATTTCTTAGCTGATGGATTATTAACTAGGTCTATGTCCTAAATCTCTGTGGTGTAATTTTAGTATTATAGAACTGGTCTTACTAGAGTTGCTCTATTACTCTCATTTTTAGTATGTGACGTCCCACGATGGAGCAGTGACATCCGTCTTTTCTATGCAAGCATGCAGAGGGTTATCCTTTCTGTGGTTGGGTATTCCACTTGTGATCAGGATGGCATTCAACAGTCTCCTGGGCGCCATTTGGAATTGGACAGGTACTGTTACTATAATTAGTAACTGTGTGTATGTAGCTATAATTTTTTCTGGTTATGGTGGTTAGACACTGGAACAAGTTGCCCAGAGTGGCTGTGAAGTTTTCATCTGTGAAGAAATTAAAAACCTGGCTGGTCAATGTCCTGAATAACCTGCTGTAGCTGCCCCTCCTTTGTGCAGGGATGTTGGACTGGGTGACCTCCAGCATGTGTTGCACAGCATGCTGTGAAACTCAACTTACATTGCCATATTTCTCTCTGCAGTGCTTGTTTTCTCTGTGTATGTTTTATTCAAATTATTTTATTTTATTGTCTTCTGAAGATAATTTTTTTTAGTTCCTTCCATTCTAAATGGTACCTTCCACTTCCAGACATTCTGTGAAAAAGCTGTGTCCTGATATAGCTGCTGAATTGTTTTTCATTTAATGGAGAATTGAATTAAATTGACGGCCCATGTGAAAAACATTGAACTTTAATAAAATTTTGAGAATTTCTAAGAGTAGGCTATTATAATTACTCATGAGATTTTTTTTTACTGCTTTTGCTTAATGAAGTCTTATTTTCAGGTTTGAGAACGTTGTCAGACATACCACTGCAAGTTTGGATGTTCTTCCTGTTAAAGGACCTCAGGGTCCTTCATTATCTGCAAAAACTAATGATCTGGTTCAGGATAAATCAGATGCTCAACAGACTTGGGCTGTTACACCTGAGCATTTGACTTTGACATCTCCTTCTATTGGTAAGTAATTTTTGAAGTTAATGGAATAGCCACATTAGTGTTAAGATAACCGTACTGCATAATATGTTTGTAAGTGTGGGCTGGCCAGTAATCTTGGTGCAGACTTGGTTTGAGCACAGTTTTGGATAAATTGTCAGGGGTAATGTGCTGTGTCTATACACACAGTATGCACTGCATACCTATGAAGGTTTTGAAGTATTGTAAAGGTAAAATTAGGGCAGAAGATACTTAATTTTCATTGGTGCATCTCTGTATCTTGGGCATTTTTGTGAATTTTTGTACATGTTAGTTTGGGTTTTTTGTGTTACAGGTGGAACAGCTGATATTAGACACGTACAGATTGTCAACAATTGCAATAGAATGTTGACATTTGAACTTTCATGGCCAGCTCACTGCCTTACTATAACCCCACAATGTGGAGCTGTTGAACCAGAGTAAGTTTCTTCCCATAATTTCCTTTGTATGTGAAAAGTGTGGTGAGGTATTGGAGGAATTTCTTTTTAGTTAAAGCGTTTAATTAATTTAGGAATTTTAGTTGGTTTTTAGGAATTTACTTTGCTTAGACTGTACCCTGAAACTATTTTAGTTCCAGGGTATAGTCTTTTTGTCAAATAACATGCAAGTCTAGGTTTTTTAGGACCTTATCCTTTTACAGTTCTGTATAATGGGATTGTTCTTCTGTCACCTACATCATTACCTGGATGCCAGGAATTTTCTGTGCCTGGAAGTACTATTACTATTGCATAATTTTCAAGGAGCTGGATGGCCAAGGAAGCAGAAGCTTTAAAACTCTCCCTTTACTGTAGTTTTTTGTTTAAAATTTAGCTGTGTATTTAAAAACAAATGTTTTTAAATACAAAAAAAAGTTGTATTCCTCCCTTCCTCCCTTCCCACAACCAATAAACAACCCCCAAAATAACAGTTCTCATAGAAGGCTTCTCTTCTGGTGACTTGGTGTTTTCTTTAGCCAATGTACTGATATTCCTGACAACTTGATTGTGAGTTTTTTTGTTTTTGTGTTTTTTTTAATTTTGAGAAAAGTGGGTTTTGCCACTCAACCTTTGGCTTCTCAAGATCTGTAGGTACGAAAACAATGACAAGCCAGTGTCAGCTTGCACATGCCTTAATTAGCATTTTTTGGAACAGTAGTCATAATATCACTGTGTATCTGTATGAGACTTTTCACACATGGAAGCAAAGACTTTCACAGTTTATGCTTGAAAGGTCTGCCCACCTCTCCCTTCTAAATTTCTGGGAGTTTTTTAAGGTCAGTTCAGAACAGCTGCAAGACCCTGTTGTTAAACTGTTCTCATCTTACAAAAAGAAGTCTCCCACTAAAATAATAGGTTTTGCATTCAGAATTGTATTTCAGTAGTTGCTTTAGCTTTGAAAAAGTTTGCCCAAACATACTTTCTCTTCAGTCCTGTATCCCCAATAACATTTAAACACTTGATTTCATATTCATGTAGATGTAAATCTGGGTAACTCTCATCACTAGTGAGAACAAAATAGAGTTACATGGAAGAGCTAGGATATCTGCCACTCATTGCAGCTTCAATCACTGCCAAGAAAAATAGTCTCAAAGAGCAGTAACAATGAACAACTTTCCAGTAGCTGTGAAAGTAAGGACATACTGAGTGTCTCGTATCCTAAATTCAGGATTGTCTGGATGGTTGCTTAAAAACAGGGTATTGAAGGCCTTCTGCAAGCAATTTTCTTGCAGTGCAGAATTTTAAAATGTGTTCACTGGAAAAGAGTGGGCAGAATCCTCACATGTTGAGTCCAAGTAGTTTGGATCAAGAACAGAGGTCTGCAAGTAGGAAGCAGACCCGTGGGAACAGCTGACTTAAGCACAGCAAGCTACACTTGCCCAGTTTTCTATTTTTCATGACCATTTCCCTGCAGTGCCAAGGGCAGTCATCCTGTCAGGACAGGAGCCAGCTAGAATATTTTATACTCTGCACTGTGATGGCTGGAGCCCACAGAATTCTTGAGCTGAGTTAGGCCACAAAAAGAGGTGGTCTGATTTCTCTGTAATAATGAAATAATGTCCTGGGATCATGGCTATTAAAACTTAATGTATTGGATATCTGAATACCTTAAATTTAACTATCTGTAGAGCATTTCCACTTACCTGCTATCTTAAAAGTGCATCTTTTTTTGGGGGGCTAGTGACATCTGTTGTAGATACTCATTCTAATATGACGATTGGTCTAGTTGGTTTTGTTCTTTTAAAATTTGTTTTTAATTTTTTTTTCTTTTAGGGGCAGTACACTAATTCTGGTGAGTCCTAATCCATCGCTTGCCACAAAGCCTACATTAATTCCTTGGAGTGGCCTAATCTATATCCATTGTGATAATAGACTAAAGGTATGTGGTTTATGTGAGACTTGATATCGCAACCTGTTGTTTTTCTTTGTCAGGTCTAAGAAAGTTGCTAAAACCATTTAGATTTGAGTTACCAGCTCTGTCAACTTCCATTCTTTATTTTAAGTTGTAAAGTTCTCTTAAAAAAAACAGTAGTTGAGATGCTATTTTGTAAACTGAGATTATTAGTTCATTCATCTCTGAAGAAGTACTACGATGTGAATGCTTTAACTGAATTGCCAATGAAATTGCAGACACCACTGCCTTAGGCATCATTTGCTAAAATGCTAAATATATTTATGTAGACATGCACATATAAAAGTAGGCTATATTGTATTTTAAAATAAAAGAAGTTAAAAGAGCTTGTTGGACAAGTTACCACAGCTCCTTTTGAGCTCCTTTAGGTAAACTTGACCTTCTGGATGGCAGGTCTGTGATAATGTCTAGAAGGTTCTGGCCCTTCATGGGTTTTAATCCAAGACTTTTCCCTGATTAATTTGAGGCATAGAAATTAAATTTGTGAAGCCAACAGTTTTTCTTTTTTCATCATGTGAGAGCAGAAGGACTCCTTGATAGTCTCTCCCAAAGAAAGATTTTTTTTTTTTAAAATTTTTACAGTCAATGTGTGTTTTGCATTATTTGTAGCAGTGCATGGAGAGAGAAATAGACACTTGAAAGGATAAAACTGTATCTACTTTCCTTCTGCATGGAGGGAAGTGTGAGGGATGATACAGAATTGGAAACTGCCTTCAAAAAACCCAAACAAACAGGGAAGTTGTTGAGACGGAAATGATGACTGTGCACATGGTTAACTGTTATGTTCTACAATATGAGAAAATTATTTAAGAAATCTACTAGGACAAGTGCAGAGAAAGTAGCAAAGCTCATGAAGTTATAAGAAATCTGATATGCTTTTGTCCTTTATTTGCTACCTCTCAAAATCAGCAAAAAATATGCAAAGATTTTACCAGCATTAACTGAAACTTTTAAAATTTCTAATTATGTAGCGAAAGTGAACACAAAGCTCCTCCTGAATGAGGCAGCTCTGTTTCCATTATCTGCAAGAGAGAATGTTATGGGAATTGTCCGTTAAACTAGTTGAAATTATTATTCCCATTGAATTAAAATGCCTGCATAGCAAATTTTCAGTGAATGTTCCTTTTTTCCTAAATTAAACTTGTCCTAGAATCTTTAAACTTTTGGGGTTGATTTTAATGTATGAGAGCTTTTGTCTATTGAAATGTAAAGCTGAACATGAGCTCTTGCAGCTCAAGGAAATAGAGGTAAATACTTTGACTTGTTAATGTATCAATATACACTGTTTAAAACTTTGCTTTTCTCCAAATTGTGCAAAAGTTTATTAAAGTGCTTATTCAAGAGGCTGTCGCACAGAGTGTGTCTGGAGCAGACTTTCCATGTAGAAGATGTGACATAATTACTCCACAGTCTGAAAATCCTACTGTTGGTGTGGCAAACCCTCTCTCCAGGCTCCCGCTAACAAAAGTGGAGATAATGAACAGAAACATTGTCTTTCCTAAAACAAGACCTGGTCAAAGCTCAGGTAAGAGGGCTTATTTATTAAATGTAGCACCTGTAGTATCTTGTGCTCAGAGGCTTTGTTTACTGTATTGCATGTTTGGGAACTTTAGGGCCTTGACTTTGGCTTTGTTCTTTTAGTCTGATAAATGTGAATGACCAATTCCCCACTTCTGCCTTTAGTTTGAAATGCTCTTCCTTTTTTTTTTTTCCTCTTTTTTTTTCAGTTCTCCTTATGCAGTATGGTCGCACCTTTTTTTCCACAGATAGGTTTGCATACAGGCAAATAAGTTGCCAGGTCTTTAACTCACTATGATGAATGTAGTTATACTGTGCCTGGGAAAAGAGAGTCTTATAAGGTTACTGTGTCTACCTGAAATTCTTTGGGCTCAATGCACATTTGCAGTAGGTCCATTCTCACCTGTGGGATAGAACTGTCTGTGTTGTGCAGAGAAATAAATGGTCTTCCTTAAGACAATAGGAATATCACCTATGAGGCTGGCTGTCCTTGTCTTGGTACATAGTGATCAGGGAAGACAGTGTTGATAATGGAGTCTGAAATGCTTGGCCTGGACTTTTAATTTCAGTAATGCTTAAAATCTCAAAGTAACTTTGTAGTACTACTTTTTTAGGTAATGAGGGGTTTTTTAATGATGCATTGACATTGATTTCTTTTTTCCAGCTGACTTCAGAACTTTCAAGGCTTAATTTATCAATTATATTGAGGTTTTTTTTCTGAAATTATGAAAGAGGGTTGTAGTATAATACTCTGGTGTTTATAAATTTTCTGCGCAGCTAAGTAGAACTTCTAAAAGTTCTGCTCCAGACTGAGGTGATCTTGTCCTATTAATTCTTGCCAAGAGACATGTATTTATGTGTATGCTGAGTAGCAAACCTGTATGAGGATGAGAACAGACTTTTTGATGCAACTTTTTTTGGTCCTAGACTGGAGTACTCTCAGTGTTTTGTCTCTGAATGATCAAATAATATCTTGGGAAGGAGTTGGATATCTTTTGTTGGTTTTGTTTGTTTTGTTTTTTGTTTTTGTTTTTGGTTTTTTTTTGCACGTGGTTTTGTTTGGTTTTTTTGTTGTTTGTTTGTTTTGGGGGGTTTTTTGGGGGATGTTTTTTGTTTTTGTGGCATCTAAATTTCTTGTGTATAAGCTTTTACAAATTTTATGATAATGTGTTTTGTTTGGGTCTGCTCTTGAAATTTTTTATAATGAAAACTGTTTCCACTAAACTTCTAAACTTGTTTGTCTAGAAACATAGCTTAACTCTTTACACCAGAGATAGTTGGATAAAGAGGTTTAGTATCTTGCTCTGATATTTCTCTTTTAGAGACTTACCTGCAAATGGAGAATAAAGGGAATGAAAGTGTGAAGTGGAATTTGTCATCTTTTGCACCACCGTATGTTAAAGTGAGTGAATTGGGAGTTTTATGCAAATCCCTGTTTTTCTTTTTTAGCTTCTCTCTCCCTGCTTTCTCTCAGGAAAGAATATATTTGAGCATAACCTCAGTTAACAAGTTTTTTTTCTCTGTCCATATTAGGGAAATGTTTTGCTCCTTTTTTCATTTCTAATCTGCTCCCTGACTGTGAATCAATCAGTGCTCTGTGGGACAGTTTCTAGTTCTCTTGCTGCTCTACAGAGTTTGCTTGTGCTCATACAGTGTCATCATCCAGACTGCATTAAGTAATCAAGCATAAATGAAAGATAGGTGTCTCTTTTTGGCTCCAGAATGCTAGACTTGTTCCAGACTTGGGCTGCTGAAATTGTACTGTACGTGGTATATCTGTAGAAATTTGAGTTAGGCCAAGGATGTTTTCATTCCAGTGCTGTTGCCTGTGCTTAGTTGTTGATATTTGTAAATATCCCTATTTTTTTGATAGACTGAAATGCTGTGATGATAATTTTGATTTTATGCTAGAATTATTATGGCTCGTTGTGAAATGATGAAAAATGGTTATGTAGCACTCTTAGCAGTACCCCATGGGACTGAGTATGTCATGTTCCAGCCAGAGCATCACCTCTGAACTGTAAGTCAGTAGTTCAGATGGGGTTTAGTAGTTTCAGTCTTTATCAATTTGCTTTTAGGGAGTCAATATAACTTGCTCACTTAAAAGCAGCTTGATTGGGTGTATTTTCCTCAGTCCTCTGCAAGGGTGGTGTGTCTATGGGTGTATTGTGTAGTTTCAGGTTTTTTTTTTCCTTTCCTCTCTGAATCTGACTCCTAAATTTATTTGCAGGATGTGGATGGAAGTGGCTGTGTTTATAGGGTTACTTACGCCGCTTTCAGATTTCACCTTGTTTCTGGTACTCTTGAAGCTCATGGACAAGAGCAGGTAAACATTTATAAATATTTCAGTTGTATTTGTGTCTCTCAATTGTAAAATAAGATCTTAAATGAGAAATAAATTTTATCTGATAATGGTAAAATGTTGTCCTTTCACTGTTGGGTTCTGGAGTGTATCAAATAGTCATTATCTGCTTATCTTAGCTGTTAAGGTTCAGCTGAGTTGATTTGAAGAATTCATGCAATCAAAGTAGTTTGATTTCAAAGTGGTGGTGTGTTTGTGTTACTGTTGGGGGGGTTCTAAGGACAAATTATTTTAACACAGAAAATTGCTTTAAATGTTTTGTAAAATTCCAGAGGAAAATGGCAAATAATACTGGGTTTTTCCAAAACTAGTGTGAGAATGTGATTCCCTTCCTTGAAGCATTCTTGCCATGCTTGTTCAAGAACAGGTGTCTGTTCCTAAAGTTGGTTTCATTTGACTTACAATTTTATCTCCTGGCCAGTAGAGGGTTTCATAACCACAAATTTAAAGCACATCCAAGGACAGATTGACTGGGTTTGTAAGTCTTTCTTCCCTCTTCTCCCACAATGCTGCTTGAGTTTTATCTCTTCATCTTCATGAACACCTATCTTTTAATTGTTATGGACTATTATTACATTATTTCTATAGAGATGCCATTTGTAATCTATTTACAAGAATAAAAAACTTACTCCTGTCCCATTTCATAGTAATTTCATAATATTGCTAGACATTATTTGAATTTAAACAATTGTATTTGCCTTAGCAATCCTAATTCAGGCGTATGTGAATAACATTTACATTATTGACATGTCAGGCTGTTGGCTGGAGCTGATAAGGTACAGTGCTATCATGTTTTGCTGTTTCTTTGCAGTGGATATGATGTTTGGTTAATTAGATATAGTTGTAGTGATCTATTCTGATCTGCTGCTCTCTTTCTCTTCTTCGAAGAACCTCAACCTCAATTCTGAAAACAATCCAAGTTTATTCTTGATTTAACCTGGTACAGCACTATATGGAGACAAGCTTTTATTACATAGGTGACCTTTAAGGATGATCAAATTCATAGATTGCAAGTTGGTTTGAAATTCAGGCCTTCTAGTAATTGTAGCACAGTGTGCTTACAGATTTGGAGCTGGAGGAGTTCAGTTGTTCACAGCTTAGCTGCCAGATGAAGGAGGGTTTTTTCAGGACCTTTCTGGTCCCATTTTCCTCCATTTTACTAATAGAAGTAATTGGGCCAGCACTTGCTGACTTTACTTTAAGCACATTATCTGGACTCAAATTTGGTTCAAAATTGCTTGCACAACCTATTTCATCCAATTTTTTCCACTTGTGGGCAAAGGAAAACTAGCTAGTTGTATAGTTTTCTGCAAGATCACCTGTGTGTGCCATGTATGTTCTGTAGTGTGACATTTTTGTGCTGGCTGAACCATAACTTTGTACAGGTAAAATTGTGAAGGTGTGAAGATTAGTAATGTTCTGCAAAATTTTTCTCTTTATTTTTTAGGTTGCTGTAATCTTTTCACCTAAAGATAAAGGAGATTACTCCCAGTTCTGGGACCTTGAGTGTCATCCAGTTGAAAATCCGAGTTGGAAACACAAATTAAAATTTCAGCTTTCTGGAAAAGTGAGTATATAAAAGCTCTACACCCTGTCTTGACGTAAATTTTGATAACATCTTGATTTTACTATACAGTACTCTTTCTTATACACACTGGTATATTCTGGAAGAAACCTCAACCCTACCAATATTTTTGCTGGGCTAAATTGTTTTTTCTTTTTTATGTTACAAAAATACCTTTTTCCTCTTCCTTATGCAATAGTGCATTATTTTTTGACATTTGTGATATAAAACTTTATTTTGCTCAGAGAAAGTAAAGACAAACTTATATTCTAGAAGAATTCTTTCTGTAGACAAAGATTTGTATCAGTTTTATTTGGGGTTTTTTTGGTTGGTTTTATTTTTATAAATAAATAGTGAAATAACTGACCTTTGCTATAATACGTAACTCAATGCAGTTTTGGAGTTTTCAGATATCCATCTTGGAGATATCTGTGTGTCTCTAATAAAACCTGCTTCAGTATTTTATCAGAGTAACAATGTAGGTGGGGATAATTGTGGTATTTGTACATGGTAGCAATTTGGTTTGAGCTCTCCTTTGCTCCCCTGTTGTTCCTCAGCTCAAATTTTATGGTAAGGCTTGGGAGAAGTGGGTTGGAAGTTAGAACTGGTTTTCTGGGCTCTCTCTCTCCTTTCATTGTTTTTTATCCCTACCTCACCATCCATACAAGAGGAATTTACATAGGACAGAGGATTTATTACTATAAGGAAGAATTAATTCTAATGATTAGTTAAATAAGCTGAATGTGAAGAGCTTTGTACATTCAGTATGGCATGATTGCTATATATGCTTTGCTGTCCTCTCCAGAAGGTTTGACTTGATTTTTCTAAGATGTCAGCACAAGGATTTGGGATCTTTCTTTAGAGAACCAGGCATGCTTCAACAGTAGCAACCTTACTTTTCCTTCTTGCTGAGGTGCCTTACATTTGTTTTCTAGGTTCTTTGTTCTTCCCAAATTAATTGTGTTGAAAGACTACTTGTAAAATGGTTTATGTTAAACAACTTCTGATTTTTGACATAAGAGTCCTATATAATATTTAGTTTTAGAGGGTTTTTTATTCAGCTTTCATCTAATTCTTTGATCATAGTTTTCCTGGAAATGAGGAAAACATCGAAATCATTTGTCTGTTTAAAGCTAGTTGAAATGGGGGGAAGATTAATTCTTAAACAGAACTCTGGAGTTTTAAAGAATTCTCTTCTTAAAACGTGACTACTTGTCAGAGTTGTGTAAATCTTTGAGCGGCATAACTTGATGTTAATGTTTTTGAACTACTGTGTCAGATTTGTTCTTGATTTTTTTCAAAGCTGTTAACAATTAGATCTTTATAGCATCTCTGCACATGGGAAAGAAGTTTGTAGAAAATACTTGAAATGCATGTCACAATCATTTTCAGAAAGATTTGAAAAGGAAGTACAGTATTTATCAGCTAGGTAAGGAACTATACATCTGTTCAGAAGAGGGATCAACACAGAACATTTACTTAGAGTATTGCAGCTTTTAGTTGAGAAGACAAGTGAATCATAATCTGTTATGCTCTGGGGATCAAGAGTTTAGGCAATGTTACTAAAATTTTGAAAAGGACTTGGAATCTGGTGGTTTTGCTGAGGCAGGGGGCTACAGCCATGGGTAATGTGACTTTTGATACAATGAAGTGGGAAGAGTGACTGTCATTCAGAGTGACTGAGTGGTATTTATTTATAGCACCACTTCAGAAGAAATGAAAAATTTGGAAGAGCTCAGGAAGGAACTAAAAGAACAACATTAAGTTAGGAAAATCAGTAGCACATACCACTTACATTTTTTTCCTGACAAATTAATTAAATGTAATTTTGATAATGCTCTGCATGTGTTTGCAGTCCTCACCATTGGAAACAATGGTCAGGAGCTCAGATCAAAACCAATCTCAGAGACAAGGAAAGGAGGGATTCTACATGTGCTTTGCAGCCCCAGCCTCTCAGTGCTGGTCATTCAAACTTAGTTTTTTCTTTCCCTGAGGAACGTTTGTTAGGCTGCATTTGGGGGCTATTCTAAGATCATTGAGCTAATAATGAGTATTGTGCACAGGAGTCTTGGACTGGTATGTGGGTCTAACTGTTGGTCCTTCTGGGTGAACTAGCAAGCACCTGCCACAAGGCTGAGACAGCACTGAAGTCCTGACTGCTCCTTTAGCATGTAGGACTTTGTATGGAACCTCTGCTATTTTTTGAAGATACTGTGAATGTTAAATGCATGCCATTTTTTAATTTACATGGTTTATATGCTTGAAAAAGTTGTATAGTTAGACAGTTCATGTATGAATTTTTTCATTCTTAACACAAGACTTACTGCTAACTAGGAGGTCATCAGCAGCACAAGGCTTTATCATTTTTCTCTATCCCAGAAGTGAGAGGAGGGAAAACCTTTTTTAAACTCTGTGAGCAAAATAATTCCAGTTTTCAAGCTATACAAATTTCTGTGTTCCTGAGGTGGCTTTGGAACTGCAGCACTTAATTGTAACCATTTGGAGTGTTAATGTACTGCTCTCACTTGAAACAGCAGAAGTAAATACAGGCTGTGGTAAAACATGCAGTACTTCAAGATGCCCTTATAAAGACTGGGGTAACTTCTGATCATTTTCCATAATGTACCTTATTCTCATGCAGTCAACTTGCCTTTTGATAAATTAGAACTTGAATTATAAGAGAGGCATGACACCCATTGTTTTTCACCATGTAGAAAAATAAAAGGTCTTGAAACAAGACATTGGCAAATCCCTTCTTGTCTTTATATATTGGGTTCTACTGGGGTTCATGGGTTATTTGCAACTGAAAAATAAATTCTTTAAAATTAAGACTTTTTTTATGGCTGCTGCTATTTCTGACAGACTGATTAGCAGCTCTTTCAATAGAAGAAATGAATGTCGAAAAGACAAGTTTGTCATAGCAGCTCTATTGAAGAAGAATCTATTTTTTTCATCTTCCCTGCGTCAGGGAATCAACTGCTTGTCTAAAACGTCAGCACCATTTCAAAAATTGACATAATGTTTTACAACCATAAGTGTAGGAGGTTCTTTTGGTTCTTTAACTTTGTTTAAGATGTTGTGACCCAAGGGGACTCCAAAGATATCTGGCAAGATTCATTAAGCAATGCAGGATTAGAAATTGGCTATTTGTCAAATTATTCCCATTGGGTGATCTGGTCTCCTTGTGTTAGAATACCCTAAATGGGGGTATTGGTGATGGTAAATATTCTAGCCTAATTTCTGAATGTAGCAAATACCATATAGTGCATTATCTGATTATGTCTCTCTGGAGAGACTTTTCTTTGAGAAGGATGTATTGTTCATAATACAAAATTATTACAAAGCTTTTTTGCTGTTCTGAGGATTCAGATTATGATGCTAGCTTATGTCTTCCTTCTTTCTGAGCAGTTGTTTAACCACCTTGGTTGTTTTTGAGGCATATGGGGCTTGCAGCCTTTTTGAGATTCCACCTGCACTGCTAGTTTGTTGTGAACTGTCTTGTAATAAATAAGTATTCATAAAGCACAGAAGCCTGTTGATGTATTCCTCCTAAATAATTGCTTCCATCTCAATGATGCAGAATCTCGTGCTCCTGAAAGATTATTCTTTAAATAAAAAGTCTTGGATTGGGTAAGGGGAATGACTTACATGCCTGAATACTTAAGTACTTTTGAATGTGAAGTTTACAGTCTTCTCTGTTTTTGCCAACAGAGTACTGAAAAAGAAAATGAAACATCAATTGTGAAAGCTTCTGCAAGTGTCCCTACAAAAACTGAGCTTCCAGTTACACCAGAAATGAAGGTTTACTCTGAAGGACCCCCAAAAAGAATAAGGTATATATGGACAAAACTTGAAAAGCATGTCTGCAGCTGGGTAAAAGGGTATGGGGTAGAGCTCAACCCCACAACCAAAATGTTTTTTACTATTGGGATATCTGTATGGTAGAACAGGCTTCACGGAGAGTCTGTGCAGTGTCTGTCCTCAAAGGTTTTTGGGATGTAACTGGCCAGTTTGCTCTGACCTCACATCTCACCCTGACTGGAGCAAGAGTTTGAACTAGAGACCATCTGACTATCTTCTGACCTGAATGATCCTATGATTCTATTAAAGAGTAAACAGCTGTAAAAAGCAGACTTGCCAAAACCTCTTAGTGGCTTTGTGCTGTTCAGTCTTACATGCTTTTTCTTTTCAATTGAGTTTCTAAGTTGTCTAACCATGATATGCTGTGGTAAATGAACTGGTATTGGCAGTAGAATTTTGCGTATGCTTTTTGTATATTTGCCTTTTGGACACTCCAATTGACTATAAAGTCAGTTCTGAGAAAACCACAGTACTGCATGTCTTACCGTTGTTCTTCTTCAGGCTTAAGTGTCAGTTCTTTTAGTATGGGATGATGTGACTATGGCAGGGGAGTAAAATGTTTGGTTAAACCTGGAATCTTTGATAAGAGTCTAGGTCTCTGGTAAAGCATATGGGGGAAAAATTCAGACTGTGAAAGTATGTATAAGTAAATTCCTGTGTATTTGTGCCACAGTGATGCTTTCAGTATTCTTTCTGGCTAAAATATCTTACCTATAAAACTTAAAGTGAGAGAGTTGATGTTTTCTGGCTCTTTTAATTTTTCCTGATTTATTCTCAGAAAACACACTTGTTACTTCAAGCATGCAATCAATATATCCAGATCATATAGGTCAGAAAAGTTAATATCTTATATCCCTTTTTCAAATCAGACAAAAAGAAGTTATTCAAAGGGTATATGCACCAGAAGACATGTGCGTTTTTCCTCCAACCAGAGTTGGGGAAACAAGCATAGTAAAGGTCAACTTGCGAAATAACTCCTTTTCAACACACATGGTAAGTTTGACAGACTTTATCTTAAATAGATACTTTTAAGTCCTTTCAATTGTTCAACTGCACTCTTTTTTTCTTTTACTCTTGACAAAGATTGCAGTAGTATAAGTCTTATTTTGCTAGTTCCAAAAGTCAATATTTGAAGAATTTTTATGTCCTGTAATTTTTCTCTTTTGTGTGACTGAATAACTGAGTGTATTTGTAATATATTAATATGAAAATATAGTAGATCAGAGTTTGCATAGGTTTGATATTATTTTGATGTCGTGTCTTAACTTTATTAAAATATGAGACAAGATTTTTTTTTTTCCTTACTGTTCACAAATGTTGGCATTCTTTATTTTTAAACCCTGGGTCTGTGTAAAGCTGTATTTGTAAGTGACCTGATTTATCTTAAGCATTTCATAAATTGAATATGATAGGCTTAAATATAGTGCACTTTTAAGGATTTTGTATTAAATTACAGCTGAAATTTGTAAGTCCCAGAGAGCCTTTCTACATGAAGCACTTGAAATACAATCTAAAGTGAGTAATGCATATGCTAACACTCTCTCCTAACAAAAAAATTAACCAAGTAAATCAGTAAAATAAATATATTTTGTATATGTACAGTGCTAAAATGTAGATATAAATATTCTGGAAGTCTAAAGGGTTGGGAGGTTTATTGTTCCTTTTGTTTATAGTTAAAAATTTGGGGGGATTGTGAGGGTTTTTTTGGTTGGATTTTTTTTTTTTTTTTTTTTTTTTTTTTTGCTAAGATGTACTCTCTAATCTCTGTTCGAAGCAGAATGAGCCCACACAGTTATTTCTGCATCTGCCAATTTCTTCCCTGCAAATTGTTTCTAACAGTGCTGCTGCTTTTAATGTTAAGCCTAATGCTTCATGTAACCATTTGGCATGCTGTGCACAATCAAGTCATTCCTTCCATTTATACTTTCTGCACAACAGACCAAGCAAATTGCTTTCATCATGCTTCTAATTTGACAAACCTGAAGAGCTGCATCAAAGATTCTCTGCAAACACAAGGTTTGAGCAGCCAGTAGAATTGTCTGGTTATACCGAGTATTTCAGCATTTTGCCCACATCAAATAAATTTTTAAGTTGGTGATAACAATCCCTGAAAATAAACCCAGGCATCTTTGGAGTTCATTACAATAAGTATGTGACAGTAGTATTAGTCATCTTCGAGAAGTACAGCATCTCACATGCTCATCTGCAACAGTGGGATTGTCAGGAAGCAGAAATGCAACCATTTCATTAGTGATGGTACAGCATACATTCTCAGTGGTTAAACAGGTTCCCATTTTAAACACAGGGAAACTAAGGATATGGTGAGCAGAAATTGTGAGCAAATTGTAAATGGAATTAGATATTCTGCCCCCTGATCTGCTCCATATTTATCACGAAGACAGGGCTGTGGTGGTGTTAGCCAGAGGTATTCAAGGTATTCTTAAAGCTACTTTTCAGTGCCAAGTGTTGTAACTTCACTTAGGCATGTGTTAGGGCTTCAATTTAACTGTCATCTTTTTATTAAATATTTCACACGAGATAGCACAGAAGGGTTTTTTTTATGGGGGTAGTGACCAGGCTAAAATCTACTGAAATAAAGACAGTTAGCTAGATCTGTCTGAGGCTGTACAGCAGTAGAAAAAGGACAAGGTGACTTGATTTTTGTCATCCTTGACAAAAAAAGAAGTTACTTCACTAGAAGACACTTTGGTATTTCAAAAATATTTTTGAGCAATGCTGTAAAAGCTATTTCATATATTTTCTGTAAGGGAATATGAATTCCTACTGTATTTATCTAAAGTAGGCTTAACAAGTTTAAAAGTCAGTCTACTTTTTTTTTTTTGGCACTTTTTTTGGCACTTTTTTCTTTTGTTGTAAATACCAGCTTTTCCTAGGTTTTTAAAAAATAAATTCTCTGAAGTCAACATAGTGCTCTCCCATTTATGAGCATAAAGCACAGAAGATTTACTTGACTTGGATAGATGCTTTTTAAAAAGTGTTAAAAGTGTTTTAAATGGCTTTTATTTCAGAAGAGCATCAAGGAGAATATCAATAAAGCCACTGTTAAGTGTTTCCTTCTAAACCTGGTGATTCTTATGAAGTAATGTTCAAAACTAATTGGATGAGAAGACATTTTGCAGGAACTTGCAATACTAGCCTGTAAAAAAGGGTATAAGAGTAGAAAGTACCACCTACCTGTATGCTTTTTACCAAAGAAGTGTAATGTAGTAAATGTGGTCTATTGCATGCTCTTAATTTTGAGGGCCAGATTTGAAAGCAATCCTGTGTAATCAAGTTTTAAATCCAGATAAAGAAAGTGAAAGTTTTTATCTTTTTTTATCTAATATCAAGAGTCTGACCTTCAGAATTTGGTATAGTGGCTTTGCCAGTTCTTCAGCTGGTTATGCCATCCCAAGTGGAATTCTATCTGCAACTTACACTCAAAAGATTTCTATTTGTTGACAGAGTAGAATTTTTTTTTTCCTGCAAAGAGAGTATTTTTAACATTTATGGCTCTTAAGTGATACAAATATGTGAATTAAACATTTTTTTAAAAGGGCAAATTTCTGTTTCTGGAAGGACTACCAGGTTGCTATGCCTACTTAAAACAAGTTTGAAAACAAAAAAGTGTCCTGATTTTATTGCTTTCAGAAGCCATCTGTTTACAGGGTATTATATGTTCTGGGTACTACTAAAAGGTAAAACTGTTTGTTGGGTTGTTCCCTTCACTAATTATTGTTTCTAGTAGCCACCCTTCTGGGTGTCAGTGGTCACTGCTTATTGCTGAACCCTCTGGTTACTATGGCTTAAATAGCATTTATTGCCCATACTCTTTCAACTTACCTATTGCAGTGTTGTTTTGAGGACTAGAGGATTAGTTTGTCTATGAAGCAAGCTTCAGACATGCCTGATTTTCAGAAATACCACTTGAATCTGCTGCAACAACTTCTAAAGGCCATACACTATTCAGAGGCTGAGGTGCACAGTGGAAAGTTTGAAATAAAAGGGTTTTTTTAAGAGAAAATGACTTAATTGCAGCAGAATTCTACTTTTCCTATCCTTCTTGACTAGTTTCTGATTACTGTACTTGAGAAAAATCTTCTAGGTTGCTTCATTTCTGAGAACATTTATGTTATGGAGTAGCCCAAAGAGCTGTTAGAGCTGGAGTCTGAACTTTCCAGTTTTGTTAGTTGAGAAAATGAAAATAGCATCTTCCCTTTTGTGTTAAGGAAGCAAGTGTGATGAGTCTTATCTCAGTTGTGAGAAATCAACTGACTGCTACAAAACAGATGTAATGTCTGACTTATTCTGCTTTTAGGAAAGAACAACAATGTGTTTAGCTCCCACCAGACTGACACCTGAATTTAGAGATCAAGTGGAATTTAATGTAGCTGTCCTTTGCTAAGAAACTGCTCTGCCTCAGTGCCATTGAGGTCATTTGATTCATATTTTGGAAGTTAATATTTGACAGCCAGATGTGGCCATCACTTTGAAAGAGCAATGCATAACTTACTATTAAGTTTTTGATATAGTGTAAGTTTGAATGTGGCCATATTGTTCTTTTTGAGTAAGTGTTATGTAATATGTCAGGAAGGATATACATGTATATTATTTCGGAGATGATACAGACTTCTGCATCTCTTCTGGCTTTCTACTGAATTTACTTTTACTTTTGTAAATTCTTACGTGTCTTAGTTATATGCAGCTTCAGATTCTATTCCTACTAAAATTTATGTTTTCTAACATAATGCATGTTACAGATTAAATAGCCATGCTGATGTTCTTCACTTCAAAAAATGGATTTTTTAAAAAATATGCTCAGTAAATATCTTCAACCTATATATCATAGATGGTTAAAACCACAAACACTGCCAGATTTGTTATACAACACTTGGCAGTCGAGTATGAGACATGAAACTCTGATTTGGTTGTATTCCTTTAGTGCACTGTTGATTGTACTTAATTTTTGTATTAACCTGATTAAAAAAATACAGCACCAGCCCAGTCTTTTTTCTGAATGCGTGTGCTCTTATTTGATTGACGAGGATGTTGTTAAAAAAAAAAAATTGCTAGTGTGACTACTTCAGCACTAAGAATGATACTAGCAAATGAGAATTGTATGTAGGGCAGGTATTGTGATTTTCAAATGTAGGTGAGTGGTAGAGTAGAAGGGTAAAAGCACAGACTGATCATGATAGGTTGGATTAGTGTAGAGGAATGGAGTATGAAAAGATAGGAACAGAGAGAGAAAAAGCACATTCCAGAGGACTTTGGATAATACTATACTCTGTAAAGTAGAGAAAATTGAAGCTACAGTAAAAGCAAACAAAGCTGTCTTTTCTTTTTCTACTGAGTGATGCTGTACATATTTCCTTATTTCAGTATGTGCCTGTTACTGCCACCTGTCTCAGTGCTGGATATTTCTGTTGGATGCCATGGAATCCAATACACTGCCACTCAGAATTTTCAGCTATTGCTTGTACATCTTATATTTTTAAATAATTCAGTCTAGGCTTTTGACAATTAACACAGCCACCCATTACTTTTGGTATGTTTTTTTGTAATCCAAATAGGAGAGGAATTATGTAACCTAAAACAGTGTAAAATTTCTAAAATGCTGTTTGAGGATGGATATATTGATTTGCAATAACTCAGCAAAATATTTTTTAAAGTGGAGGCAATTAGAAGGAATGGAAATTAGTAGCTTCAAATGCATGAATTTCAAAAAATAATTTGAATTTTTAGTGTACTTGTGTGATGTTTGAAGGGAAGAAATGTAGTAATTTTGCTCTAAATATAGTTTATGCACTGTCAATATTGCCAAGAGGCAGACCAAATTTATCAAGGTAAATTAACAGCAATAAAGTATTGTATTACATTGTATAATCAGAAGAAAAAATTACCTTTATGATCAAAGTCCTTCAGAAGAAAAATAGATCATCAAATCTATAAAAATAAACTTGATGATGCAGTGCACATCCAGTATACCATTTTGGTGACAATCAAAACGAGGTAAGAATTTGTCTATCTGTAGTATTTACTTGTTTATTAACAATGATTATTCCCATAATTACCTTTTTAGATCCCATCATTTCATCAATGTGCCAATCCAGTTCAAGCCAAAGGCAGAAGGAATGTTTGAAGATGTCTTCGTTGTGCTGACAACCAAATATAGCCCAATTAATATTCGTCTATGTGGTAAAGCTATTGCAAAAAAATAGTCAGAGCAGTTTTATAACTGTTTATAAGAATTTGTAACAGTTCATACCATTTAAAATATTCAAAGATTTGCTACTACATTTCCATACTAATGTCCTACTTGTTTTGCCCTGTGATGCTGCCTTGATGAAAAGTCTTCTGTAAGATAAATTAAGGTGCTAGTTTTACAAATGTTTTGATAGTAAAAACATTGAAAAATAACATTTTATGGTTTAAAGTTATCATTTTTCTAATTTATGTTTTTGCACTTTCGATGAAAATGGAAGTTTTCTATTTTTGCATTTATTAGAAATAGCTAGATACTGATATATTTTAAGCATTGTAAATAAAGAAATAAAGTCTATGTGTAAACAGTTGATTCTACCTGATTTCAGTCTTTGGTTAGTGGATTCTTTGCTGTAGATAAGGGATCAAGCTGCCTCCTCTTAGACAATGGTAAATTTTTGGGGGGCTTAGAGAAAACAGGGGGAGGCACTGCAGTCCAGAAGCTGACCTGTTAATAGCATGTTTCCAACAGTGGGATCTGACAATCAGCCCCTAACTTTTTGCACAGTTCAGTGGCAGGCATAAGTATTGTTTTTAACTCTAACAGTGTGAAAACAATGTAAATTTTAACATGAGCAATAGTGCCTTCAGCCCTCCAGAATGAAGTATCTTACTCAGTATTCTGTCTCTGAAAGTTGCACAAAGATGTTACTTTGAGAAATGATGTAAGCCTGGCTGCTTGCTGGTGCAATTCCATTTCCTCAACATCTGCCACCAGATGAATAAGGATGGGAGGTAGAATCCCACCTATGCATTTTTTTTCCATTTCTTGGCCTGTTTGTAAATTCACCTGTTCACTTTTTTAAATCCTTTTGACACTTTGTTTCCACAGCTCCATGTGGTAGCAAGCTCTAAAAGTTCACTGTATATTCTTTTAACAAATTTTGTTTTTTCTGTGATAAACTGGATTATTTCTAATTTAGTTGAGTACTCTCCAGTTCTTATATTGTAGGAATCATTGAACAACTGTTCCACCATCACCTTACATGTCACCTTATTGTTAACATGTCACAGAGTCATAGAATAGCTTGGGTTGCAAGGGACCGTTAAAGGTCATCTTGTCTACCACCCCTGCTGTGGACAGGAACAACTTCAACTTGACCAGGTTGTTCGGAGTCCAGTCTAATCTGACCTGAGATTTGGTTTCCATGGATAGAACATCATCCAATGCTCTGGGTAACCTGTTCCCAGGATGTGGTTGGCTTTCTGGGCTCCAAGTGCACATTGCCAGCTCATGTCCAGCCTCTCATCCACCAGCACCCTCAAGCTGTCCTTGGCAGAGCTTCTCCTGATCTGTTCATTTTGTGTGACTGGTACTGGGAGTTGCCCTGACCCAGATTCAGCCTCTTGTACTTGGTCTTGTTAAACTTCATGAGATTCCCATGGGCCTCCTTCTCGAGCTTGTCCAGCTTCCTCTGGATGCCATCCCATCCTTCTGTTGTGTCAACTGCACTGCTTAGCTTGGTGCCACCTGCAAACTTGCTGAGGGTGCACTCAATCCCTTCTTCTGTGTCATTAATGAAGATATCAAATAACACTGGTCCCAATACAGATCTTTGAGGGACACCACTTGACACTGGCGCCCACTGGGACTCCAAGCCATTGACCACTACCCTCTGGATGTGACCATGCAAACAATTTCTTACCTAGCTAACAGTCCACCCATCAGGATGTTGTGGAGGACTGTGTCAAAGGCTTTAAAGAGTCGAGATACATGATACTTGTAACCCTTCCCTTGTTCACTGGTGTAGTCACTCCATAGAAGGCCATCAGGTTGGTCAGGCAGGATTTCCCTTTGGTGAAGGGTGCTGCCTGTCTCAAGTCACCTCCCTGTCCTCCATGTGCCCTAGCACAGCTTTTAGGAGGAGCTGTTCCATGATCTTCCTAGGCACAAATGTGAGGCTGATGGGTCAACAGTTCCTGGGGTCCTCCTTCCTGTGCTTTAAAAAAAATGGGTGTAATGTTTCCCTTTTTCCAGTCACCTGGGACTGTCACCATCATGACTTTTCATGTAAGTAATTTGTACCCTTTGGCTCTGTCTGCAATTTTATTTTTGTAGCATGGAGCTGTATGGCCAAAGTTGCTTTAATCTAGAAATGCAGCTTTTGGACAGCATTGCTCTGTCATAGCAGAAAAATTATTCCTTTCTTCAGGTCGGTAGGAGCATGAATTGTTTTTTTAGTAAGAGGCTGTTTGTTTAGCAGCATTTTCAAACAACTGAAGTGTGAAAAAACAGGGAGAAATTACCCTCTGCATTGCCTTTGGTATATGCCATAAGTGTTACGTAAAAGCATACAAAAGCTGCTGTTTCTTTATAAAACTTTGTTTCTCAGTAGTCTGGAAACCAGGAAGGGAAGATTTATTAAAAGAAATTAAACCAGAGATGAGAAGCCTTGTCACCTCCTTATTCTCCTAACATGTAAGCTCCTGTCTGTGAGATACTGTGACCATGTTCCTTTTGCCCTCTTTCTGCCAGATGTTGCATATTTCCTTGATTGATGTGATGCCTGCGTACTCCTGAATACAGAATTGGAATAAAGGGAATCTTCTGTCTGCTGCCTTACCTCAACAGGCTTGGCTGCTTCATTTGAGAAAGACCTTAGTGTGCAAAAGCCTATGTCTGTTCAGTTTTAGAAGCACAATTGGAAATCTCTGCCGAGGCTGGAAAAAAGACTAGGCTGCCTTTGAATTGCCATAAGAAGCCCTGTGTTTGGATAATTACATATTTGGTGTAAATTCAGAATTGTCTTTATGTTCTGTTCCTGTGGTAGTCATGCTGCCTGTGACTCTGTTCACACTTCTTTTATGGGCTTTTCTTGAGTTCTTGAGATGAGAAGATGGGAGGAATGGTTATGCATTTTTTCCTATGTTTCCACTTGGATTGGATGTGAGGGAGGAAAAGGATGCAGAATGTGCTGCTGTGGATACTCTAGTATGAGCAAATGACCTGTCTCCATTATCCTGATTTGCAGGTGATGTTAATTATTTTGGCATCCATTTGCAGCTGACTGTGCTTGTTCCACTGCTAATAACAACTTTATTTGCAGTCACTTCAAACTGGTTCCATTCCTACTCCACAAAATGAGACTGCTTCCTTTCCCCATGGTTGCTTTATTTATATTTTAAACTTTTGTTGTCAAGATGATCTTGCTTTGAGTTGTCCACCGCTTACTGTGAAGAAGTCCTGATTTATGTCTCTATTTCTCTTAAGGATACAGAAAAATAGAACAGTTCTGTCCAGAATTTTATTTGATTAAGATTTTAAGCCATAATACTTCTAATAAAATAAGCAGAGTTAACTTTAGGTATAATTATTTTCTCATTTTGATCTTTGATAGCTTTGAAACTTTTTTCAATTTTCTTGTGTTGTTGGATGCAATCTTTTGTCTCAGACTGGCAAGATTGACTCAAACACCCCAATCAGCAAACTTAAAAAAACCCAACAAACAAACCTGAAACTATGTATTTTTAATTACAGTGGTCTTGTTTTTAAGATCAGTCAGAGAGGAAATTCAGAAATAAATTATTTTTAAAAATGCAGTAAGTGTCTAACACTGAGGATGTCTGTGTACCTGTTCAACCTAATTGGGATATTACTAATCATAATTATTCAACAGCTTTGTAAAGTTTTCACATCATTGACTACAAATGCAGTAATAATACATTCCATACACGTGCTTCAGTGTGTTTTGGAGATTGTTGCCCTGGCATCTGAAACTAATTAGAATTCAGAAACCTTGTATAGGTGCATATCAAGGCCTGGCTGTCTAGAAGATTATTTTGATCATATAAAAGCTTTAAATGGTAAAGAGAATTTTGTGAGTGTTTTTTAATATATAAAGTAAATTACTGAGGTTAGTGGTGGCTTTTTGAAATAGAATACTAAATACTCTGGGCATTTCTGTTGAAGGAATGCCTGATAGGTAAGATGCTGGTATATTCTTGCTCTGATTTGTGTAGGAGTTGGGGGTAACAAAGTTCACCATGAGGTTAGTAGGTTATGTATCTTCTGTATGTGAAGCATGTTATCTTTCTATATTGCAGCATCTTTGGAAATGAGGAAAGGCATTCTGAGAACAAAAGTCCTCGGAAGCCAGTGAGAGAGTGGGCAGTTGACATAAGATTGGTTGTCCCTGGTGCTATAATTGAGTATCCTGACTTTTAGTCACAGCTACCTTATTATACCTTTTTTCGAGAAAACTCCTGAGAAAACAGAAGTTCATGCCTTCCTGCTTTCATTGTATAGCATAAATGAAGTATGTGCATCTTTTTATCAGAATGACAACCATGACATACTTGGGTGAAGAATCCACCTGCCTGCTGTTATGCCTCATTCAGTAAGAGTAAGAAAATTGACTGTTAATGACTTTTTAAGTGGTAATGTTTGCATCATACCAATTTTCTCCCCAAATTTTCCAGTTAAGTAGAATATTGTTTCTAGCTTCCCATTCAAAAATTTGAGTTGGCATTAGAGTAGAAAAGATTTTGCTCAATGTTCTTATAATAGTAATGATTTTTGCCTTTACAGCACTGCATTAATTCACTGATACATCGTGTAACATGGAATCTGCCTTACAGGTTCCTATGTTGTAGTAACTTCAAGTACAGTATAAACAAGTATTGCAAGCTGGAACACAATGGATTAAAAAGAGGATTTTCTGCAGACGTTTTATTAATTTGCTAAAACCGCTCCTGAAATATTTTCAAACTTAATGCAATGTGCTCGATCTATACTAACAGCATAAATATGTAACTTGCAGCATGAGAAAATGAAAATTCTGCTTTCAATAACATACTATTTGACCACAAAGCTTTCCAAAGCGTATCCTGGATGTCCTGGATATGCATCCTGTCCTGGACAGGATGTCCTGTCTGAAGCAAATCTAGCATATCCTGGATCCTCAATCCTGGATGTTTTATTTTTGCTGTCTGACTGTTGGAGGACAGTCTTATGTGAGCATTTTTTAGATGTAAAATTAGATGGATATAATGTACTTGGATTAATTTTCTGTAAATATTATTGGATCATCTTTGAAAACTGGATGCTTGGGTGGCACTTTTTGGCTCTAGACATTTCCTACATGAAAATGTTGGTTTTAGTTTTGCCTTCCCTCTGGTTCTAGAAATGTGTAGTTTCTAGAGCTGCTCAAAAGCTAAGAAAGATGCAGCTAAATTGTTTGTTCTGAATAATCAGCTTTATCTCTATTCTCAAAATTCTCTTTTTTTTTTTCCATGGGGGGACAAAAAGGTCAGTGCTGAAAAGCTGAAGCTTTTAATGTACAAATACCACTTAAAACCATGGAATTTTTAAGTATAAGACTCTATAAAGCACTCTAATATTTTTCCTGATTAGTGCATTCATTACTGCCATTGTACTTGGCGATTATTTGTAATACAAATTCATGTCTTTATGGCTCAAAATGCTGAATTCTGAAACAGTTTGTCCTTGATTCCAGGGGCAGCTTGTTGCCTTGGAATGACATTTTCAGGTATGTCTTTCCTCACAGACTCTCATCTATAGCCACCTGCCTAAATCTGACAGTTGAGCACCAGCTGGGAGTTATGACCCAGAGAAGCATGAAAGGGCTGGAGCGAGACAAAATGATCCATCAAGTCCTGCTTGTAAGTCAGGTCTCCAAACATGCATTTTCCACTCTATAAATTAAAAATTAAAATACTAATGGGTGTTCTTTTGTATTCATCCAACAATTGGTTCATTAGGTAGGTATGTACAAAGAGGCTCTGCTTGTCAATGCTGTTTGGCTCTAAAAGGAGGCAAAATCGGTAGGGGTTAGGCTGGTCGTGAAATGCCCCCACCCCTTTTACCTTCCTTCCATGTTTGTTCTGGGAGGCTGGCGGTAGGTAATACTCATCCTGCATAGAGCTGGTTTGCATTGTGAGTGTTCCGTCACTAGTCACAGCTGTCAGGTATGTCAGTCATGTAGTATTGTGGTGGTGTCAGAGACATAATCAGAGAGATTAGGTGGACACAAAGAGCTCTGAATGAGGTGGTAATTGCGTTCAGGGGGAAAAGAGAGTTAAAGAAAGAAACTTTCCTTTCTCACAAGATCCATTAAAGAGGTGACAGCTAATATATTAAAGCTTGAACAAGATAATTGTGGTAAGAATCTTTGTGTGTTCTCCCTAAAATGCAATGTACTCACAA
Organism: Lichenostomus cassidix; assembly: GCF_008360975.1. Lineage (NCBI taxonomy): Eukaryota > Metazoa > Chordata > Aves > Passeriformes > Meliphagidae > Lichenostomus > Lichenostomus cassidix. The sequence continues at coordinate 98,901,481 of NC_139482.1, read as the reverse complement.
TAAATATTCAAATGCTTATTTTGTGTTGTGAATACCAGATAACCATTTACAGTGAAATGCGACCTCTTTCAAAAAGTTTAAATTCATTGCCAAGAATGTTCTAGGAACAGTTATAAAACTCAAAAGGAATATTGGTGCTATACTGAATCACAAAAATGCCATCTTATGAAAGCTTCTTTGCAGGGATTTTCTTCAAATTGGTCTAAGTGGTGGAAAAGAAATACTGAGATGCCAGCCACGGGCTGTGCTCTTCCAGACTCTGCTCTCTTTGACTAGTACTTGAATAGTACCTCTCCCCCTCCTCTCTCTCTTTTTCTTTAACAGACTACTTGAGTATCTGTTTACATTACACTTTTGCTGTATTGATTCCATGCTTCAGAATTGCTACTTACCCTTAAGATCCAGGAAGAAGTTTCCCTTCCCTTCCCTTCCCTTCCCTTCCCTTCCCTTCCCTTCCCTTCCCTTCCCTTCCCTTCCCTTCCCTTCCCTTCCCTTCCCTTCGTTTCCCCTCGTTTCCCCTCGTTTCCCTCTCTACCTTATTTTGAAGCACTGAAGGTTGCTACAGGTGCACACATGAGGTGTGCACTGGAACTTCCTTTGGCAGCAGTCTTTGAAGCAGCTGGTCAGTGTGTCTTGCTTCCTGTCCCTAGATTTGACGTCAGGTCCTCTGTCCCCTCCAAATAGGCAGGGGTAAAAGTTTTGGCATCCTCTTCAAGGCTGGAATGTTCTCCTTTGTATCTCTGGAAGCTCTTAAAAACCTCAGCTAGTGTAAGGACTTAGGAAACTGCTGATCTCCCTCCTACTCTTGTGCAAGGGCTCACACATTACAGATTTTGGTTATCTGGGCCAATGGATTCCAAGCCAAACAGGAAAAAAATGTCAACAGCTTCTGGAGTATTATTTATTAGCAGAAGAGTTGTTATAAAGACCCTCCCAAGTTAGGAATTAATTCCATGGCTGGTTGTGACTGTGGAAAAATAAGCTTCTGTGACCAACCCCATGTTCTTTATGATCCTAGTGAACAGCTACATTGACTTCACAGCTGCTGTTGTGTTGAATGTTTAATCTGAAATCAACAGGCCTGTTGAGTATTTATTATCAGTGAATATAAAAATGATAAGTAATGAGTCTTAAAGCCAAAAGCAACCACTAGTGGCAAAATCAGTCCCACAACAAATTTAAGTCGTATCAAACATCATCCACTGTACCGCTTGCCACCAGAAAACATGAAAAGCAGTTTCATTCCTGTCTATTAACTTCTTGGAATCTTGCTAGAGTCTCTGTGTTGATTGAAGTAAAAACCCAATCTGGCAATCTTTGTTCACAGAACTTTCAGAGCCTTCAAAGATGATGGTATATATACAAAAAGCAGAAAATACTATGTTAGACCCAATTGTGATAAATTTTCATCTCTCTTTTGCCATTCAAACCAACACTTTTCCATTTTCTTTTGCAGCACCAAGTTCTAATAAACCTTACAATACAAAATAGAGAACGGTATGAGTCAGGAAATCTTATTTGACTGATTCTTCATATAAATGAAAGTAGTTTCACATTTCTCATGTATTTATGGTGGTTTTCCAAGCCTTCTTTTCTTGCTGGCTGTTCTGACTGATAGTGAAGTGGGTTGAGAAGAGTCACCTCCAAAGACAGAAAGATTCAACGCATCTCCATTGTAACAATCCTGCAAGTGCTTTTAGGATAGTTGAGCATGTGTTGGCATAATGGATTGATCAGTTTGAATCTTTTGATACAGGTAAATCACTTGGATGCAGGTTAATTCAGGCTGTGTTTACAGAGGTTATCCTGATCCCCTTTTCAGGCTCCTGTATGTGTTTTCAAAGAAACAATACCCCCAAACCTTTAGAGAATGAAAACCCATTCCGCCGTATTTACAGAATGGTATTTTTTCTTTCAAGCTGCAAGCCTACAAAATAAGTCTTAGGTTTTCATCATAATCCTTTATGAGTTTTAAATCTACTTTATAAGTTGGCAATTTTAAATGGTTCCTGGTGAGTAGAGCCCTGGTGAGCTTCAAAACCACACACAGTTTCAATGAAGCTGTGTGAACCTGCTTCAGAATCTCTGCAAGTTTTCCAAGCTTTTATGCTCTCGTATGGTTTACAGACAAAAACCTACAGGGGTCCCATTTAAAGCCTCCTAGCAGCTAAAAGATAGAGAAAAAATGGCTTTTAAAAAACCTGAAGTACCCTCTTACGAGTGCATTAAAAGCAATTTTGTTTGCTTTCCACTTTCAAAATGCTTCAAGCTGCCAAAGACGCGATGTTAGAAAATGACTCATGAGTACTAGAGAGAAATAGTCTTTGAAAGTTGGTTCATAGTAAAGGATGATAGCTAGGCAAGTGGAATTTCTGCATTCAGAAAGAAGTGTCTTGTGTCCTCATATTGCAGATTTTTTTTCTGTCTCAATAATCTATTCTTCACTGGTTCTTCACCTTTATCTTACAGGTTTTCAGCAATTGTGTGAAAATCAGCTCAGAACTTCAGTTTGTTCCTGTGGATGCTATCTATCAATGTTTGGAGACCAGGACCTCCACAGAGAGGGAAGGCAATGCCACAGCAACAAAGGCTTGCAATTTAACCCACCTTGCTGGTAAGTCATGCTGTGTCACCCTGTGGATTGTCTGACAGGCTGTACTGTAGGTTTTAGGAAATTTTAGTATTGCATTGTGGGGTTTACATTTTTATTGCAGTGTGTGATGTTGGAGTGGTTTCTTGATTTATATTCTCTACGGGAAACACTGGGCTCAAAGGCAAAGTATTAAAATGTCCTCCTCATTTTGATATTGCTACAGCTTCTCACAGTTTTCTTTCTCTTTCTCTTCCAGTGTAAATGAAGACAACAGTGTGGAGTCGACTTTCCAAAATTCAAGAATATTTGGACCTTATGTTCTGTTCCAAGCCTCTCTTGAACAAATATGCTTTCTTTTCTAAATTATATTGCTGAGTGTTAGGGAAAGAAATTGTTAGGAAAAATTCATTTAAGGAAATCTAGGGATGACTTGACAAAACAAACTTTAGTGAACTCCTTAGGTTCAAATAGATATTACCTCTAAGAATCTCAGACAAAATCATGGCTTTTGAAGGCTTACATTATATATTTCATGGTCTTGTAAATGTGGCATATTTGGTATGAATAACCATGGTGGAAAAGGACTAAGAGTGTTAACTTTTAATGGGTTTCATTTTAAATTTTAAAACTACATATCCACCAACCTCTTAGCTGGTGACTCCCTTTGACTCTATGGAGTCAAAAAGAAGAAAGGAAAATTTGGATGCATTTGGTTGTTGACAATAGCTGAAAACGGAATAAATATTACCAGAGTTAAAGAACTAAAATAATTAAATGAAAGTACAGAAGTGGTAGTAAAAAATATCTGAACTGTATTGTCCTTGAGACAAAACAGAAAGCAAGATGTGTGTGAACAGGATGTGAATATAACCTGAGATCATGAGATAAAGATTCTTATTTGGCTTTAACTGTGAAAACACAACCATGAGCCTAAAACTTACATTTGGAAATATTGCTGACTTACAAACTAGCAACCCATTACGTAGTTGAGTATTAATTGGTTTGGTATTTTTAGAAATCAAGTAAATTAAATGATGGTATGAAATTTTGAAAGCACCTAGAGCAACAGTTGGTGCTTAATCTCACCATTTACTTGTGTAAACCATTTAATGCAACCAAATATTTTGATTCCCCAAAACTCATTTGCTGCCCTTTCACAACTGCATAGCTTTTTCTGGGGTCAATCAATCCATGTTAGGCAGCTGGTGTATGTTAGGAAGTTGTTTCAAAGCCTCTTGCACATGCTACCTATTCCTTGCATAGTCTCTGTAGTTTCTGTGCACCTCTCCATTGGGATCACCCCTGGAATCCTCGAGGAATTACTACCACAGCTCCAGGCATCTCTGTGGGGCCTGTATGGAACTTCTCTGTTAGGATTTTCAGTACTGCTGCAAACACAAAAAGGTGTTTGGGTTGAAAAAAAAATCCCCACCAAACTCCAAACCAAACTAACAGGACCCTCCTCCAGAATAGCTGAGGCTTCCCAGCACTGCTATAACAACACAAGATTACTCACAAGGAGAATAATCATTAGCATCACCAGACCTGAAAACAGTTCTGCTGCCATATAACGTTACCCTTGTAGGAAGGGTCTAGGTGAGACCCTTCTTCTGCATTGCTTCAGTAAGGAGGTCATCTTGGGGTTTATTTTATGGCATGGAGTTCCTTACCCACTCCTTTGTAGAAAGATGAAATTTATTTTGTGTAATTGCAAAAGCACATACGAGTGTAGAATGAAATAGAAATTCATATACTAACATGGAGTTTGTATTCATAACATAAAAAAAAATTTAAAACCACCTTTTTTTGTGTGTGCAGTATAGAATGAGACAAATAGGAGAAAAATGTTGAGTTATTGAAATTAAGGAAGCTGAGAGGTCTTTAAAAAAAGATTTTGGGAAGAGACTTTGTATAATTTAACACTTGGCTGTGCAGAAGGATTGTTGTCGGTGGATTAAGTAGAAGATGTTAGCTTTAGCTACACAGATGAGAAAGAATTTGTCTTCATTCGAGCAATGTATATAAAATAAGCTGTGTTTTAGAAGACAACACTGTCACTTAATGAAGTCGTGGGCAGAAGTTACTGCCTGGATCTTGCAATGTTTGCAGAAGAGGTAACTGCCCCTCAGCTGCTTGTCACTATCTTTTCAGCTGGTGATTATCATCATCTCAGATCTGTTCGTTGTGCATGTTGTCATTTTCTAACTTGTCTGTCAAAATGAGTTAGGTTGAAAAGACTTTTATTTTTTTTTAAGTTAACTTGGTTCTCTTCGAAGGCAACAGATTGTGGAACATTTGTAATAAGAGCCCCTCCAGCAGATAATCTCAAGCAGAAGGGTGATGACAGGCGGCTGGAGGTTGTAACCTCTTCTGAGCTGGAGGAGTTTCTTGAGACATATTAGTTATTCCAAAACTTGGGTGGAAGCAAGCGTATCTGCTGCAGGGGTGGGGGTCTTGTAGACACCCCTCACCCTGCAAAGCTGCTTCTGACACTTCCACAGCCAGGAGCCACTCATGCTGCTGATCTGCTCCCTTCTATAGGCATGTGACTTAGAGCAGGGTGTCAGTATTTAGAGCCTGTTCAAGTCAGAAAGAGATGCTGGAGTGGAAAGCAGGCCAGCTTGGAACAGTGATGCTGAGTATGGGGATGCTTTTGTCAGCTTAACCAAGGATCATCCCAACCAGAGGTGCAATTTTTGGATGAAACTGGGTTGAAATCCAGATGCTCTCAGCCCATAATGGCAACAAAAGGAGGAACAGCTGCTGCAGGAGCAACAGCAGAAATTGGGGTGGGAGGGGGGGTGTCTGTTAATGCCCTGGAGTACACTGCAATTCTTGAAAACCTGCTTTCTCAGGAATCCAGTTCCAATGCTGAAGTGCTAACATGAAAGTTGTCCTAATACTTTTGAGTCAGTTTGGTAATGTGGGAGTTGCTAAAGCATTTGTTCTTTGAGATGCATGAGTTGAGGACTTATTAGTGTGGGAGGCCATACTTCCTCTCTGCAGAGGAAGAACTCCACCGTGCTGAGCCTAGTTAATGTATCTCAGGATATGAAACTTTATAAATATTGATATCTAAAGGAGGCAATTTATGGTTCCCCTTGCCAAGAATGTGCCCGACTTGTTTGTCTGGGGATAGGATGAGGTCCATTTTCTATGTTATGATAGGTCTAAGATCTAGCAGGCCAGACTGATATATGGTCTCTCAAATGGATCTTCCTGTTTGAGATGAAGATATATTTGTACTCAGCCCCAAAGTCCAGGAGGTCTTGTCAGAAAAAGCAGATAAAGCGGCCGTGTGGAGTTAGGTGTGTTAGACACAAACGCTGAAACAAAAAGGCAAATCTAATATTTTAAGTGGAATCCAAGTAGAAGTGATGTGAGTGCAAGGGTGGGACTGCAATGCTAGGGCCATGAGAGAATGAGCTGGAGGAAAGGTGAAAAGTCTGTTGACCTATTCGGGCATAGTGTCCATGTCCACCACTATATCCAACTGGGAGAAGTAGAAGGACCTGTGGTGGAGATAGTTCTACTTGATCTTGCCTTCTGTAGTGCTTAGGCTACAGCACTAATCTTGGAACTCCACATTTCTGAATTTCTGGCTTTAATCATCAAGAACAGTGTATTCTTACAAGGACTTCAGTCTTCCTAGTGGGACCTAGAGAACATGCTAGTTGTTTAATGCAGCATTCCTGCGTCCAGATCAGTACTGTTATTTCAGCATCAAGCTTCTGTAATTATCAGTCTCAATAAATTGAAACTCTCAAAGCACTGAAGGGTAACACAGTGTCTATTGTAGCTGACTCTGGTGATGTTTGTTTTAGAAATGACCCAAGAATAGTGTAATTTCAAGAGTGAGTGTTAAGTTGCTGAAACTATCTACTTACTGAGATGCATCTGAAAGAAAGGATTTTTCTTTCATACAGCTATTGTGTCTGATCATCTCTTATTCACTTTGTTTAGAACTCTGGAAGGAAGAGTAATTTGAAAAGAAGTCTGTAGCTCAAAATCTGTCTTGAATGGTACTATCTATTACAACAGAGAAATTTACTTGTTGTATGACCACAATGTTTTCTCCTTAAAAAACCCCTAAACAAACTAAACTATAATAATAACAACATTTTCTTCCTGAAATTGTCTTTGCTGTGATTTACAAATCTAAATATTTTTAACCAGAAACATGCAATTGATCTAAAAGCTACATAGAGTATGTCTTTGCAGAACTTATAGGCGATTATGCAGCAGAAAATATCAGCAGCAACCATTAATGTAAATGGGTGTTCCTGAAGGTGCAATGGGATGTTCCTGACTAAAAGATATCTTTAATCCCTTTCTGAAATGGAATTTTGCAATGCAACTGAGGGCCAACTGATCGTAAAAGGCTTATTATGAGCCTGAGACATTGTTGGGTCTGGATACTCTTTGAATGGCATCTCGATGTCAGCCTAGCCCCATGCTGATTTTGCTTTCTTTCTCACTCTTAGGGAATAGCTAAATGACACACATTCTTCTTCCTGCTGGTGAGGTAAATTGTAAACATCCCACTAGACTCTCAAATTCACCTGCTAAAGTGATCTGTCTCAGCTGTGGCAATGCAAAGTTTCTTTTCATGCAATTAATGGGACAATTATATCAGAATGATGAGATCATGCCTTTTGCTGAAAAGAATAGGGATCTTTCATGAACAAAGAGAGCTTTATTTACATCTTTACAAATAAAGCACCATTTGATTCAGTGAAAGTGGGTGACTGCTACAATTTGGGTAGGCACAGCATGGCAAGAAGGTGAACTCACTCTGTTGAGTGGTAAGTAGAGCTTTGGGGTGGCTGTCTCAAAACAAAATGAGTGATATTTTGGACTTTTTTCCCTGCGTACACTGACTAGTAGACTAGTATGCAGAGAGTTCTGCTATTGCCTAAGTAAACCTAAGACTGTTTAAAATAATTTCATTTGTTTACTAAATAAATGTAGAAAACCCATCTTGGTCTTTTCAAGACTTTTCATGTAGGCAGATTTTGTGCATGTAAATCAAAGTGTAGTGGTGGACAGTTCTTTACTCTGGGGCAACTACTGTGACTCATAATTTGATCCCAAGTTATGAGCCATATCTGAACAGAAACATGGAAAATATTTTCATTCTTGATTCTTCAGACTTGTATATTTGTACAAGAGAAACCCCAGTGACACTGCTAAGAGAAATACATGAGTCTGAGATATTTTTACAATTCTTTCTTTAAGCTGCAGAGCATATTTTTTCTTTAAAAAACTCATTCAGTGAATACTAATTTTAGTCTGACTTCTGACACTGTTCTAAATGACATCTGGATTTCATATAAAATCATATGTCTAGTACAAAGCTGAGACTGCCCACTGACAAATAAATTCCTATACTCATGTAATTCTCTTTCAGAACAGACAGATCACAGCTACATTGACTCCAAAGTGGTTTTGGTTTTATTTCTGGTAGCAGATGTGATTCTGTGGCCTCTTTAAATGAATTCAGCATCTAGCCTGTGCCTGGATCATTGCAGTTAACTACCAAGTAGAGCCTATCCCAGTTAATAGAAGGACTTGTGGATGGGGAGAAGTCTCCTTGATATTGCTCCAATTTTCACCATATGGGTGAGTGGTTTGTGGAACCAGAGAGGCCCAGTAGGTGAGAGGGTCGCTTGGAGGCTCTTCCAGCAGCAGCTGGGCAGCCTCTGGCTGCGTTCCCCATACAACTGTTCAAGCGGTCCAGGCGCTGCCGCTCGCTGCCAAGATTTCCATGCTGCTGCTGGGCTGTGGTGCCAGGAATGGGGTTGAACAGAACATTACCTTCTTTGCTCTGCTGCTTTGCCCCCAGCAGAAGGGCAGATATTTGGAGGGAGAAAGGGCTTGGAGATAACATTGTGCCTATTTGCCTGGGGAGGTTCTGAGGTCTCTGCGTGGCCTCGCTGCATGGGGGGTAATTCAAGTTTTGACGTTGCTCATCTCATGCTTTCAGAGTAACAGAGTACAGCAGAGAAATAAATAAAAAGCACTGTAAAAGCTATAAAGATGAAACTAAAGTAAACATGAAGAAGTTAGTTCTAAAACCTGAGAGCAGGAAGAGGCTTTCTTGTCTTAGAGTTGTTGAGTTTTGATGTTTGGGATAGTTATGTGCTGAAAGACTGTGAACGGCATAAATAAACCATAAGCAGGTACTTATATGCCCTTGTATGCACAATGCTGAAAAGTCTCAATTTGAGGAACAAAGACATTATTTCACGCATTTTCACCTTGCCAGAAAGACATAGCTTGAAGAAGTGAAATTTTCTGGAAACAACGTTACTTAGATTGGCATAAGCTCCAGGTGTGGCTGTATTTTATCAAAAGGTTTCCAGACTGTCTGGCATAATGTAAGTGTATATATATAGAGATGTGTATGTACACATACACGAATAACCTGCTTGGTCTCTAACTCCTCATTCTAAGTAAATTACTCCAAGTCAGCTGTTTTGCATTAACTGCCTGCATGCAAATTGTTATTGTCTGGTCAAGATGAGCCAATTCCAAGACGTTTATTTTCTTGGTTAAGGACCAACTTCTTTTGCATGCCCTGCTGGGGCAGAGTATACATTTTATAGAAAATAACTGAAGATTAACTGATTTATAGTAAATTTGACATCTTAGCTTAACTTGTGACAATTTGTTCATGAATTCCTACTGTTAGAGTGTGGTGTAGTGAATACTATACTAAACAAGAGCAAGATGTTAATCTGTACAAGGGAGTCACAGTTTCTACCAAGGGGAACTTCTTTCCATATGTATTGCTGATTCATCCTTTGAGCAGTCTCCATTCTATGCAATGAAGGAAAAATTACTCTAGAAATGGTAATGTAATAATAGAAAATAAAAGCAGAGGTCAATTTCACAGTGTAGTTGACTAATATTTCTGCAAATGTTAATATTATATCAGAAGAATTTGCAAAGTTGCATTACTCTTCAACAAGATTTTTTTTTCAGTGTTAGGATTACAATCCATCATGTCACTTAACATTTTAAAAAACCTCCAAAACTCTAGTATATGGTATCATTGCCTATTGTGTAAATAGTTTCCTAATCTAGGAAAACTGGTTCACTTGTGAAAGTCTGTATTACATAGAGTATAATCTGTAGCATTTCTAATCAGTTGCAGAAGACTGTCCTGGAACATTGTAGTTTCCCACTCGTTAGATTTGAGAGAGAAATACGGGGGGGTTCGTGCATCTCATTATGTTAAACATCTGAATTGAGGTTTTATTTTCACAACATGACAGGACAAATCTCAGTGCTTCCAACACTTGAGAGATGTGTGTATGACCAGTTAGGATGGTACCTATAAAGATAAAATGGGGCTTTGAAGTTAAAATTTTGAGATGTAGAAACTTTTTTCCCCTTTCACATGCTTTGAATATATTTTCCCAGTAGTGTCTAGTTTAAAGTGATTCAGCTGACAGTGAAGAGTGCTGAAGATGGTGGCCCAAAGAGTAAGCAGTGTGTTAAAAGAAAAACATGTAAAAATCTGTAGTTTTTATGTATTTTGCACTTTTGCAACTTGTTATGCTAAAATAACTGGGAAAGAGCCTTTCTAGTAGCTTATTTAGTATTGGCTCTGTTCTCGGTGTCTATATGGTATGTTAGCATCTGTAGATAACCTGCCAATAAATGAGTGGCTAAGGAAGTATCTGAGAGAAGACACAGCAAGTTATTGGAGGAACTGCTGTTAATGAAGTTCTACAAATCTGAGCATTAGAGAACAGTTTGTCTTTCTGCAAGTGGTTTGTGATCTAGTGGTTGTAGTTTGAATGCAGGAATGAATTCTGCCACTCAGCCCTCTCTGTAGTTATTTTCTTTTCTATAGAATAGGAATAATGCTTGTGTATGCCTGGGTTGGTGAGATTGAACTGATTAGTGACAACAAAGTGCTTTGAGAGCCTTTAATGGAAGGCATTAAACAACTGCATGCTATGCAGATTTTAAATATTAAAAATATATTACAGGTAAAATGCTAAAACAGTGGGGAGAATAAAAATAGTCACTGGGATTCATTTAACAAGAAAGAGCATAGAGAACAGATCCTAAGATCCCTTTGGGAAGAGTTACCTAGAAGAGAATAATGTAGCAACCTTATTTGAAGCATTTCTGTAAGCAATTGTAAAAACATTTTTCCAGACATGAAAAAATGCATTTGGTTCGAGCAGCAGATGAAGCAAAGCAGGCATGTGGTCAGCAGCAGGTTCCACTTGTGCTCGTTCAGGGCAATATAGATATCTGATTCAGTGGTCAATGTTAGCCTGGGGTTCCTGAAGGTGATGTAGATTTCCTATTAGGCATGAAGAACACTCATCTAGTATGCTATATGACAATATATGTAATTTGACTAGTGTCCTCTGTCCAACCTATTTGCTTTAATTTAATTGTCTTTACCATTCTCTGATGGTAAAACCTTCAGGTTTTTCAATGCTGCATTAATGCAAAGGCTTTAATTTAAAAGAAGTCCAAAAGCAGAGTGGGCTAAAAAACCAAGAAAGAGAAAAGGAGGAGTTGTAGTAAGTGGACACTGGGAACTTCTCAGAGTTCTGCAGCTTTATCTTTTGGGAGAGTTAAAGGGCAGAACCAGAACTTGATGGGAAAGGTGGGGTCCTTAAAATGAAGGCAATTATGAACACTGACCAGATGGCTCTGTACTGTACCAGGGAAACAATGAAAATGGTCCTTATTGCAAAAAATGAGGGTTTTTTTTTGACTGCTTAAATAGAAAGAAATATTCTAAGAAGACCTGAAGAAGCAGAATAGAGTGGCTTTTAAACACATAGGGATGTGTCAAATTATTGGAAAGGATTTGAAAGGTAGGAATATGGGCAGCTGAATAGGAATGATGATATTAGTGAACATAACCCCAGATTATAGATTGCAATACTGATTTTACCATTACAATTAAACATAAGATGATGATGATGATGCTCTTCTTGATTATCAGTTCTATTATTCATTCCTTTCATATGATAACCCTTTCTTCATGGAAGCCTTTCCAAAGTTTTGGAGTTTTTGGGTCGTGGCTTCATTTGATGTAGTAGGTAGGCAACACATTGCTTATTGAATACTCTTGCTATGGTTTTTCTATGTAAAATGAGTCTGATGGTGAATCTGCTGAAGTCAGTGGGATTTCTGATGTGGACCTGAAAAGAGGGGTCTTTTCCAACAATATTTGTCAATTCTTTCATTTAAAAGTGCTTTGCAAACTAATTACTTACTTCATAACTGACATAAGCCAGTACAGTAGGACTGGTAGCTAAGAAAGTAATTCTGGAAATGTTTTTGGAGAAAAAGGGGGTTTTGGTAGCACATTAAATCAAAAAGTGTGGAATAACAAGCAGTGAATAGCTGCTTTGTGGTCCAGTAGACAGAATGCAGTAAACCAGGAGAATTTGGATCAGTTCCCTATTATGCCTGTTCTCACAGTGCATTCTTAAGGCAAATTGTATTCCTTTTACAACTTAAATTCTGTATCTGTATCAGGGAAATATTAAGGCTTGTCCTCCAACACAAATCAGTCTGAGACTTGGGAAAGATATTAAAAATATATTTGGGAAATTGTATTATAAACAAAAATCTTGTACCTCTCATGTGGCAAAGACTTTGTTGCGAAACTGAAAGTTACCCATTTGTAAATTGATGGCAACACAGTACATCCTGTAGAACAGCCAGGATAAGACAAGAATTTGTTTCTTATGTGATGATCAAATACTGTGGAATTGCTTCATACATTATTGACTCTGTATAATAAGATGTAGACAAGCCCCTCTTAACAGGGCATGTAGTTCCTCTGTTTATTATGGTAAAGTACATGGGATTTATTAGCTTATGTGATACAATCTGATTCCAGTCCCTTTGGCTTGGTTCCTTGCCGTGAGTTTTGACATCATAACTTTCTTGGCTGATTTATCAGAAGCTGAAGGTAGACCTGGCAACCTGATCTGTGCTCACTCATTGCAAACTTTTTTTTGCTTTAGGCCTCCTTTTAGAAAAAAGAGGGCAGCGTTGCTGCTGTTATAGTTTGGAGAGTCTTGGGGTGCTTCTGATATTCACAGTGCTCACTAAGTTTACAGGCTGACATTACATTTTATTGAGCATGAAAATCTTTTTAAGTTATGTCCATCATGACAAGAAAACCAAAACATCTCTTAAAGTATGTGGGATTACCTCAAACTGAGATTGACATCTCATAATGGGGTCTGCAGGTGTGTGGGTGGAATTGGCAGATGACCAGCATGTTGCAGAATTGAGCATGTGTATGTGTGTGCACCCAGCAACAACAAACGAGCTGGAGTCTAATTTCAGTGAATGACTAGAACAGGCAGAGACTTTTCCACAACAGGGAAATATTGTAAGTAATGTTTCTAGGGCTGCCTTCCTTACATCTTTACATCCTTTTTTCTTCCATCATTGCTTTCATATCTACCACCTACTTACAAGGCATACAAGGTGGATGGTGCAGTCACTGGAGTGACACAATTTCACACCACTGTGGCATAATGGAAATACAGTCTGGGTCTGTGTCTGGACAAAGGGCCCTACATTGAGCCCATCTGCACACATCTGCTGGGGCACTGACTGAGGTGTGTGTCAAGGCCTTGCACCTCTCTGAAGCCCAGTACAGACTGAGGCCTCCATCCCTCTGTGACTGAAACAATTAAGATCTTAAACCACTTTAGAAAATTTCATGGTATTTTCCTAAAACATTTATCAGATGTTTTTCCTTCAAAATGGCCAAAAACATAATGGCAAGCCTGTGGCATGGTTTTTTGTATGTTACTGATTTTTTAAAATTTTGAGGTGATTTGAGGGCTTGCCATTTGTTCCATAAATTGCCTAATATAAAAATTTTCTTCTCTGGTGAACTCTGGTTAGTCCAATCAGGAAGGAGAGTGGAAGACCTTGGAATGAATGACCTTCTTGGGAATCATCCAAGAGAAAGAATATAACTTCCTGGCTTTAGTGAGAGAGAATTTTCATGTTTTTCGCTGTTGTAATGCTTCCTTCACTATACTCTGCCATGATAATAAACCACCACCACCACCACCACCAAAACAACACCAAACCCCCAAAACCAAGCCCTGCCTACCACTCCAGAGGCTGGATTGAGTGGGGTCTTTTGGAAGCTGGTATATTGAAGACATTTCTGTCCCTGTGTACTGCAGGCTTCCAGTAAGGCTGCAGTCTTTTTTTTGCACAACAGCCCCAGGTTTAGAATTATGAGCAGTGATTATCTGCTCGTGGTGGTCAGTTGGAAGATGCATCTGGGTGACCTGTAACAAACCTTACCAAATACTCCTCTGACTAGTTTTAGGTGTTTTATTTGTAGCTTTCATGCGTAGTTTAGCAAGGCTGGTTTATGACATGTGCCCATATGTTATTTAGCAGTGTTCTTACTGTGGTTTGAGTGTTTTTAATTTCTTCCTCCTTGTTCTCTCAACGTAACAGATAATAGGAATCAGCAACACTTGAAATACACTGATCTGTGGCTTCCTGGTGGGAAACAAGATGAGTCACCAGTAACTAAAACCAACAGCCTTTATGTCCCTGGATTCAAATTTGTTCTTCTCACTATAATTGTTCAAATACTTGCTTTCCCCACTGACTTCCTCCCTAGCAGTGCAGCACGTCTTGCAGACTGCCAGACTGGGAAGGAAGAAGTGATAGCAGTTACAGCATATGTAACAAGCCCAGAAAAGGGGCCCACCAGAGATGGATATGGACACTCAGACCTAAGTGCTTCACCAGACTGTGTATCTCCTGCCATATCTAACAGCATGATCGGGCCAAGTATTTATTAGAGAATCAGCAGAGATCCTGTCTGCCAGGTTTCCTTGGTTCTTTCATTGGAGTTCTGGACACAGCAGGGGTAAGTGGTGCTTCTGTTGTTAAGATACACCCTTAGGAACACAGCACCTTGCTGTCTGCCAGTAACACCGAAGTCACTTTTATTATCAGATGAATGATAATGTAGTTAAAAACCCCAACAAAACCCCCAACAGTCCAAATATTAACCATACCAGTGCTCTTTTTAGAGAGCAAGATAAAGAATGAAAATCAGACACAGATCTGCCTACACCTTAAATCAGTTATAAGATTCTTCACTTTTTTATCCTGGAAATAAACAATCAGAATGTCTCTGCAACATTATGGATATGAGAAACCAATATCATGATACTGAAAGTATGGATTTCACTGAAGAGATGTTGGAGATTTTTTTATTTTCTTAAAAAATCTTTAATTTCTTAAAATTTATGAAAAATTTTAAGAAAAATTATTTTCTTAAAAAATCTTTAATTTTCTTCATATAACCAAACTCTCCCTGGGATTCTCTTTATAAGTGAAACCTCTACACAACTCCAAGTTATGATTTGCAACTTCATCAGGAAAAAATGTTAACAGCCCCCTTTAACTGTCTCCCTAAGCTTCAGAAATACTAACATTCTTCAGACACGTTTAAGTGGAGCAAGACACTGAACAGAACTTTTAATGGAAATTTTGGTGATTAAAAGCTGAAAGAATTTGTACACCTGAGGAATTGTTATCCCCTGTTAGGTGCCAGTATATTAGGTTGCAGGTTGTCTCTTCCAGAGACATCTTGGACAGGAGCAAGAGTATCAGCAGCATGCAGTGTCCTTGGCATTTCACTTTCCAGACATGCATCCATCACAATGCTTGCTGAGCATGTGCCTGAGTCTATGCATTTTCATTGGTTTTTGCTGTCGTCCTCCTACATGCCCAAAATATCCCTAATTGCTGCCCAGCGAATCTTTTCACTCGAGAGGTATTGCATAGAAATAATTTGTTACTTGGTAGGTGATTTTGTTATGCTTTACAAAGTTTTCCATGGGTTAGGATATTTCTCTGCACATGGGAACACTCTCTTGACAGAAGTGAATGACTGGTACTCCTTGAGAAGTCATTGAAGGGAATACAGCTGAAGTGTGTCAGATTAATTTGTTATGAAGTATATACAGATTACCAGGGCACTTTTGGAAATGGAGCACTTGACTACTTGACTCTTAGTGGCTAACTACAGAGCAAACTTAAAATCAAGGTTGTCCCAATTTGTTATACTGTAAATAAATAAATTATAAACACCAAGTTATGGATTAACCCTGTGATCTCTTGATGATTTTTGCAACTTTCTGGACAAGTAGCCCAAATAATTATCCATATTACTGGAAGCTCCTCCTTTCTGTAGTGTTTGATATTCCTTTGGCTCCTTGTAGCTGAATCCAAACTATGTTTGCTAAAATAATCTTTCACTGCTGATCTGACTGTTTCTCTGTTTTGGAAGTTATATGGTTGTTCCCCATTTCCAGTCATATGGTGACCCACAGCACCAACTCCAGGCCATCACCTCCATGATCTTCATAGCTTGATGTTCTGGATTCTGAGTTGGCAGATTCCTGGCTCCTTCAAGCAGACTTACATCTTCCTTCCAGCTTGCAACTTGGGAAAGGTGAGGCAAGAAGGGAAACAAACATTTGAATCAAACATGCACAGGCTTAAAGCTAGCAATGTTTACAGATCTTCATGTTACCTAGTCCCTGCTACTTCTCCTCTTCATTCTTAGGGTCACAGATATGACTGGGAAGGGAAAAGTCTTCAGAGTGCATTGTGGATGGGAATGCAGACTGAGGCTGATGCTCCAAATTAACAGAAATCACAGAATGGGTCAAGTTGGAAGGGACCACAGTGGGTCATGTGGCCCAGCCTCCTTGCTCAAGCAGGGTCATCCCAGAGCACATGGCACAGGATTGCATCCCGATGGTTCTTGACTATCTCCAGTAAGGGAGACTCCACAACCTCTCTGGGTAATCTGTTCCAGTGCTCCCAGAAATAGGCATTTCTTTATTTCTGTGAGAATGGTGTGCATCAATATTCCTGCATTTAAACATGTAATTGCAACTTTAGTTGCTATACTTGTTCCCAAGTGATTTAGGCATAGCTGAGATTCAGGTGGCCATTTTACTAGATAATCCATACCACAGGTCTGCATCCCAAAGGATATTAACAGGGATAGGGAGAGGCCAAGGGCTAGGGAATGCTTGGCAGTTCTGTGTGGGACTGTATTAGTGAGCCTGGAATGGACAGTGCCTGCAAGTGAACACAGGCAAGACACAAGCTGCCTTGGGTTCGTGCCTGCTGGGCCGTGGCGTGAACTGGGTTTTCCTGTCTTGCAACATTTTTTGAAAAGTTAAAAAATTTCTCATTCTGCATGGGACAAAGTGTACTTTTTTTTGTTCCCCTCACCCTGTGCTGGCCCCACCTTTACAGGGGTGCATGGGCTGCCTGAGGGCTGGTGTGTGTGGCAGGGCTGCCTGATGGACACTCAGGCTGCCACGAGTCTCCAAGCAGGGCCATTCCCACACTGACAGAGCAGCACACAGGATTGCTAGGTTTGGAAGGAACCTCTGGAGACCTGCCAAGGCAGGGTCACCCAGAGCAGGTGACACGGGAACGTGCCCAGGTGGGGTTTGAAAGTCTCCACACAGGGAGATTCCACGACCTCCCCGGACAGCCTGTTCCAGTGCTCTGCCTTCCTTAATGTAAAAGAAGTACTTCCTCATGTTGAGGTGAAACTTCTATTTTAGTTAGTGGCCATAGCTCCTTGTCCTGTCACTGGGCATCACTGAAGAGTCTGGAACCATCCTGCTGACGCCAGCCTTTGGGATATTTGCATGGATTAATGAGATCACCTCTCAGTCTTCTCCAGACTAAACAGGCCCAGCTATCTCAGTCTCTCCTCATGAGAGAGATGCTCCATCTGTGTGTGCTCTGCTGGACCCTCTGCAGCAGCTCCTTGTTTTTCCTGTACTGAGGAGTCCAGACCTGGACACAACACTTAGATGTGGCCTCGCTAGGGCCGAGCAGGAAGGGAGGATCACCTCTCTCAACCTGCTGGCCACACTTTTCCCGATGCACCACTGGCTCTCCCGGCTGCAAGGGCACTACCAGCTCACGGTCAACTTGTCCACTACGACTCCCAGCTCCTCCGCAGAGCTGCTCTCCAGAAGGCCAACCCCGAACCCGTGCTGGTGCTTGGGGTTATTCCTCCTCAGGTGCAGGACCCTGCCTTTGCCCTCGCTGAACCTCATTAGGTTTCTGCCCTCGAAGGCGAGTCCCGGCCGGCATTTCGGGCGCCCCGCCGCTGCGGGCCCGGTGCCGCGGAGCCGGAGCGGCGCACATCCACCCGGCAGGTGTCAGTGTGGGCTGCGGGCCGGGCGGGAGCGCCGCCTCCCCTCCCCCGCTCCGCCCGCCCCCCCGCCGGCGGCCCCCGCGCCCGCCCGCCCGCCGGAGCCAGACTCGCTGCAGACAGGCGGCAGCCAGCGGGGCGGGCAGGGCGGGGGGAGGAGGAGAGGCTGGGGATGAGTTGGAGGCAGGCACAGCCTCTGCGCAGGGAGAGCGGCTGCCGGAGACAGGCAGGGGGAGGCGGCGAGGCGCTCCGGAGGAGGCCGGCGCGGCGCGGGGGCGAGCGGCGGGGGCCGGCGGGAGGTGAGTGCCGCCCGCCGCGGCGGGGACGGGGGCGGCCGGGGGCGCCGCGGCGGAAAGTGCCGGAGAAAGTGCGGCGAGGCCCGAGTTGAAGGTCTGGGAGCGTGCGGGGGACGAGGCGGCGGCTGCCGGGGGCTCCGGCGGCGCTCGCCCACCCTCCGTGCCGCGGCGGGGGCAGCGCCCGGCCCCGGTGGGGCTGCGGGGAGCCGGGCTGGCCGCGTCCCTCCGCGGCACCTGGGGGGCAGGTGGGGGCGCCGGCCGGGGCGAGGGCGGCGTGACAGGTACCGCTGATAGCGGGGGCCGGCCGGGGCTCCGGGGAGCCGCGCTGCCGCCCGCCGCCGTCCTGCTCCGGCTGGCCCGGCGAGCGGCCGGAGCGGCAGCCCGGAGCGGAGACCCTCGGCGCTCCGCGGGAGAGGCGGAGGCGAGCGGGGCTGCGGAGCCGCGGCGGCGGGCAGGGCGCCGGGGAGCGCGGAGTGCGCGGCACGTCCTCTCCGGCTGCTCCGGAGCAGATAGCGGAGCTCCGTGCGGCCGCTCGGCTCGGGGCTGCTGTCACAGCCCGGGTGTCACAGCCCGGCTGCCGGGAGCTGCCCGAGCCCCGGGGACCCTGGCGGGGATGCCCGGCAGCCGAGCGCGCCCAGCGCCGGGCGGGCAACTTTGGCAGGAAGGCAGAGCAGCAGTGCGGCTGCCGGGCTCACGCACCAGTGACCTATATTTGATGAAGTGCCTTTTTTTTTCCTAAAAAAAAGTTTATTAGCAGAAGTCTAGCTTTGCCTGCCTGTATCAGATGCCTGCAGGCATTGTTTCCAGTGAATATGTGCTTCCCAAATTTCTGAATGGTGTGCCAGGTTTTCTGTCACGTAGGTGGGTAGGTAGTTCCGTGTAGGCTATGGTTTGATGCTTGCTGGAGAGGCAAACACACCGTTGTGTGTAGGTTTAAGTTCAGTAAAGAACAAACAGGAAGCAGGCAAAATGCGAAAGTAACTTCTGTTTCCTTAGGACATCTTAACACCTATAACGATACAGATTTTAGTGGGATTCAGAACCTTTTCTGAATAGCAAATTGTGGTTGTGCAGGAGAACAAAAATCTGGTGAATGATTTTATATGATGTTGGAAATACTGTTCGGTGTTATAAAAGTTTGTTCATCTAAAACACAGACATCTTCTTGTCAGGATGGAGAGCTCCTTTAAGAGGTTTGTCTGTGCTTCCAAACAAAAAAGCCCCAAAACCCCCCTGCATTAAAATATTTGTGGACTGGAAAGGTGCATCACATAGCATGAAGAGCGAAGTGTCTGCAGCATCATAAATCTGAAGCTGGCCAGAAAGGGAGAGAGTTTTTGCCAGTAAGAAAGCCCAAGGGGCAATTACTGGTAGTCACAGATGAGGTAAGAACATAGATGCTGCCTCAGTATGGCCAGTGTTCTTGCTGGTCTTTCAACACCTGGATATGCTGGTTAGACAGAACTTCTATTCTGCTTTCCAGTTTCATTTCTAGGAAAATGTTTTGGGAAACCTATTCTTTGCAACAATCCAGAGCGCTTTAAATAATGTACAATGCACCCTTGGGTAGAATTAAATTACTGTGCATGGTGCTCACGGGTTTGGTTCCACTGATGAACATATAAGTATTATGGCTTCATGGCTGTAAATGAAAGGGGAAGTTTTGCTGGAAAACCAGTACACTGGTGGGAAGCAGCCTGATCAACATCCCCTTGTCCATATGAGCTGAGATAGAGATGATACTCTGAACATCTATATCTGTACTGGTGTTTTAGCTCCAGGTGTTAAGTTACTGTGATGCACAAAGTGACCAGCATGAGGAGAACTCAAACTGGAGTGTGTGAACTCTCTACCGTTATGCATAGAAGTAGGAACACATCTTTCTGTGTTTATACCAGCATAGTTAGTTCTGACTCAGGTATGTGCAGATCATTGTCACATACACATAAGGCATGTCAATATTCTCCAGTAAATTCAGATGCCAGTGCAGGCCTAAATGGTGACCACTGTGTAATGCAGAATGAGTCAACAATGTGAGACACAGTATTTCAGACCATTGGTTTTTGTTAACTGAAACATTACAGGCACCAGGCAGCATTTGGCTGATGAAGTTTTCTATTCAGTCATCAGCACCTTAGACTTGTTACAAGAAAACTTGTGGAAGTAGAAGGAAATTGAGATTCAAGATCGAGGCACAGTTGTGTGAAATTTGGTAATATTACAGCCATTGAGCAGTAGCTTAACCTAGGAATTTTGAACTCACCTGACCTTTTGTTATTTTTAAGTAGATAAAATTTTCTTTGCACAGGACATTGAAATGAGACTTGAAATGGGGAGTTGTTAGTTTTCCCTGCATTGAAGGAGCATTTTTGCAAGGGTTTGGTGGGGTGGTGGGGAAGAGGGGATGGAAAGTTTTCTTTCTGATTATCTTGACCAAATTTTAGTTCTCTTTTTCAGCTGCCCTACAGTACCCTGTCTAGTGCTGCCCTTCCACCAAGAACTAGTTTCATGTCAGTGACACTGTCTGAAATAATTTGGAGTACTTTCCAAATGCGGATATGATGTGCCAGAAAGAAGTAAATAATTATTGAAATAATAGAGAAATACCTTAAAAGTATTTTAACATAGTCTCTAAGAGAAATGAAGTGTTAAAAAGTGTGTGCCTGTCCAACAACTCTTGCATCAGGAGTCATGGTTGTTGCATTTAACTTGTGAGTGGTCTTGGAAAAGTTTTTTTTCGTGTCTGGTTTTTAATGGTTCGAAACAGTTCCCTGCAAGTGAATTGCCAGTTACGGAATGCAAATACTTCTAGGAGTTTGGATGAATTTTTCTGCAGATTGGTTCTGTGGTAACCGTGAAATTCTTCAATGGCACCAATCTAGTATCAGCTGCTCGTTAAAGGCACTGATGCCAGAACAGTGGTGCATCAGTTGCTGGGAATCCAACCCTGTAGTGAAATGATTCATACATATACATTTTCTTTTCTCAGTTGACAGCTATTTTTAAGAATAGCTGTCTTGCCTAGAAGGTTGATATCTAAGCAAAGGCAGCCTAGTTAGCTAAAAATTTCTTTCACACCAAACATAATCTTAGTACACTAAACCATTTAAATGGAATTGATTTTAATTGATTCTTGCTGCATCTCTGGTTCTAATTGGTCATTATAAAAGCATCGTGGTGTTTTGGAGCTGATGTCAGGAAGTTGGCAATTTTTTGCACAAAGAAAGATGATGAGTTTGAAGAAATTTATAATAATAATCTATAGTGATATCTGTATGGTAGCAGATTACCTGAATTACTTGAAATGGATTGGATTCTCTGGGTACACAAGCATAAAGAAATGGTCTTGACACATTTGTCCAGTGTACTTTAACTTTCTCTATGTGCTGCACAGGCAGGATATTCAAGTGAAGGAAAGCCATGGGCCTCTTTTTTTTTTTTTTTTTTCCATTGTGTTCTTTTGACCCTCGTATTTGAAAAAGAAGTTTGATTTTTTTGCTCTTAGGGAGGAATTTTATTTGCTTACTTCTGAGACTGTCAGTTGAATAATGGTAACTATAAGGGGACAGCAGTAGAAAGAATGCTTGCAGGTGAATAAGAGCATGACATTACAGTGTGTCCTGCATTTCATGCTGGCAGAATGTCTCAGTATTCATCGTCTATATTTATTTAATATATGCATTTCTGTAGTGTATGCTTTGGTTTAGCATATTTGGAATATGCAAAATGTAGATGCATTTTATTAAATGCTTTTTTAAAAAAAATGTGTAGTTAAGCAGTGGAAATTTTCAAGCACTCATATTGCCCTTCATTATCACTCAGCATAATAATGGGTAAATTTAATCTTCCTGATTATTTTGGTCACAAGAGACAAGGGACTGAAAATGAATAATTTTCTTGATGTTGTTCTGTGTCTGTGTTGTTCATATCTGTTGTTCTTTTCTCTAAAATCCTACTACAGAGAACAGTCTGACCTTTTAGATTGTGTTTGAATGATCTTGCTCTACATCAAACTTTTCTTTCAGGTAGGAGACAGAAATGAGGAAGAATGTAAATGCATTTTTTATTTCTTATTGCCAATGGAGTGCCTTCCTAGATTTGAAGTAAGTTTTCTTAGTGCCAAATGGTTGACTTTTCTAGAATAAAAATCTCTCCAGGGTATGCAAAAAGTCCTCTGGTTAATATATTGGCATTCCCAGAACCCACTAAAGCTTAGGCAGGTTGCCAGACACCACTTAATGAGGATGCTGAATGTCTGGCACAAATCTGCATGAAAACCAGCAGAGGAGCTGGGGGTGGAAGTGCATGCAGTGGGGAGAGGGCTGGGAAGGCGACACATCCACACCCATAATTTATTTTTAATGTCTGTGCTTTGCAGAGAAACTGGTCAGAAATCCTTACCACAGGATTTTGAAAACTTGCTGGGAGCAGGAGTTTGGGTGCTTCAAATTGAAGGAGCTGTGCTCTCACAAGAAAACAGTTTTATTAGGAGGGCAGTTTATGGGTTAGGGGGGTTAGTTTTTGAGGACAGCACCAAAAGAGGATGGAAATGATAGTGATTTTACATTTTATTATCTGCTAAAACTGAAATACATTTGAAAATATTGTTAGACCTTTTGGGGCACAGTGGCAGTCAGTGATTGCCAGCATCCATACAGAAAGGCTGTTTAAGTTACATGGCAGGGATGGATAAACTATTGCTGCTAGAACACCTCTGCTCAGTGTAAACCTGTGGTGTGGGCTCTGCCTGATGCTGAGCTTATGTTTTGCTGCATGTTAAGTAGAATTGCAGGTGTAATGGAGTCTCTGATGGTTAGATAACTGTTAAAAGAATCAGCCATTCACCCAGATGAGGTACTTTTCCATAAGAGTGCCATTAAAACAAGAATATATTGGTTTGTGTTGAATCAGATGTTTAGTCATAAAGGTTGACTGAGCAAACTTAGTTATATTTTGAAATGAGCATTATTTCAGACATTTAAAGCATCAGCATTTTCAGCCCTTTTCCCAGGCTTTAGTCTCTCCTTATCCAGTCAAAAAAGCATTATTCCTCTATGGACAAATTTATAAATAGACATTTGGTTGGTAGGCATGACTGGAAATATTTTTTTAATCCAAAATAATTCTAATAGGAGTTTCTTTGCACACAGTTGAATTTGGAAACGTGTGCTTATTATCTGCTTTTCAGTTCAGGTTTCATTTGTGTATTTCACTATTTTGGAGAGCTGTTCCTCTTTAGAGGAATTCTACTCACCAGAATAGTGGCACCTACTTGATGAATATTGTTGGGTAGGACTAAATTGAAATCCAGATGCTTCTGTTTGGTTTTTTTTTTTGGTTTCACTAAGGTGAGTTGAAAAATTAAAATAGTGAAGTCTTTGGACTTCAATGCTGGTTGCAGTGGATAAAAGGACAAATGTATTTTGCCAGTTCTGTGGGGATCCTTGCAAAGTTTTATCTGTGTTGACACTGACTCCTGGCTGTCTCTAAGACAGGGAAAGCAAGTGAAGAGAGTGTTGGACATTGTACCCATGTTTTTAATCTAGCATGCATTTAGGATTAATCCTGAAAGGCAGGAAAATATTGCCTAGAAAAGACACTGCTGAAATGCTGTACATGAGAGTGGAGCAGGTTGATGAAGTGTCTGTTGGAATGTCCTCATCTTTCCTTCTGTTCTTGATTCCTTCCATGCTAAACACCCTGGTACCCTTTTCATTAGAAACTGATAATAAATCTGCTTCTGGAAAAATGTAGTCATGATAGTGAACTTGTATTGCCTGTAAAAGATGAGTTTGGAGATTTCAGTTCTTTTTGAATTCAGTATTTAATTTAGTTTCTATGTTCTGAAATTGTAAAAGATGTACTGACATTTGGTTATGATGTGCTTTTTTTCATGTTTGTATGAGAAATACCTTGAGGTTTGAATGATTCTGTCATAACCTTGGACTGCTGAGTGTGTTTAAGTGGCGATTTTAGAGGACAGTAAAGAATTCTCTTAGGGTTTTTGTTAGAACAAATGTTAATGCTTAATAAAATAAGATGTAGAATCTCTCCCATATTGAGAAGAGACTGGAAAATAAGACTTCTGGATAAACACTGAAATGTACTAAGAATTCTAAAATAAGTGTTGAATGTTGACTCATATTATCTAACATATGCCAGTATAAGGGTACTGTGTTTTGTCTTTAATTTTCAGCACCAGTACTTGAAGCATCTTCAAACAGTACTCTGTCTTTTAAACACCAGTTCCACTACTCTTGTTTTCAAAGAGTATTGGAAGGAAAACGTGTGACTCTTTTTTAATTATCTCTTTGTGTTGTGTGGCTGAGCATATGATTTTGGTTTCTCACACCTGTAACCTACTTGTTCTCCATTTCATAGAGGGAAAGGAGGGGGCAGTCTGTGACTGAGATATGAAGCAATCTCTTTAACAACTGCTTTCTTCTGCTGAGACTTTCATGAAATTTCTTCCGTGCATTAATTAAGAGTAATCCATTATTACTTTGGACTTGTAAACACCTCTGAACATTCCATTAGGTGTTAATGACTCATGAAGCAAGAATTAATATGAGTTTGTTAGTCCTGTATCTAGCAGGGATGTACTTAGTTTATGTAATTGCCTAAATGTAACAGTATTTCTTAAACTGTTGGGTGTAAATGGTGTTGCTTCACTTTCTGCTTTACCATTAGTTATTGAGTGAAGTGATGCTAATTCATAAAGCTTATTTTGGCCTGTATTATACAGAATGTCAGCTGGATGTTTGCCATGGTTTCTTGGGACTTTCAAAAGACAAAAGTGAATTCCCTGGCTTCTGCCCTATGGGTCAGAGTTGAAGAGCACAGCAGAAGGTGTGGGAGAGAAAATGTGAGGAACACTTATAAGTAACACAACTTAATCTCCATAGCTGTTGAACTGGCGCCTTCTGTGAGATACCACGTTGGTGTGTGTTCTTCCCTTACAATTTCACCTCAATTGATGACTGGTTTTGTAAGTTTTGCTTAACTAGTGCTAAGCAAAATTTAAATTGAACGTCTGTAGAGATGTATGCAGATGAGATTCACTACTCCTAAATTAAAGATCACACCTGGTCATATACAAGTTAGACTTGGGCTGACTAATGGCATCTGTTGGCCAGTGCAGTTCGTGTGGAGATGTTTTGTTTTACAAAAGGTTTTTGTTGACTGTAATTCCTCATCAATCTTATGTAGGTGTTAGAAGTGAGAGTTGGAAGGGACTTCTAAGGATATTTCCAACACAGATGTTTTCTGGTTTTGTGACTCTCTCACGTTCTTCTTGCTGTCTTAATAACCTTTCTAGCAGGCTTTTAGAAACAGCACATTTGAGATTAACTTCTTGCAAGTACTCTATTTTCACTCAAAATATCTTAAAGTATGAGCTATCCTTATTTAATTGGGAAGCCTCTAACATGTGATCCATCTGTCCAATTAAAGTAGCTTGTATAATGTTGAATGCAGGTACTGTTTGGTGGCTACTTTCACATAGCTTATAATAATAATTTTTTTAAAAGCAACCATCTGTTGATGAACAGAAATACTGCCAGTGTTTGTCAAATGTGTGCTTTATCTGACCTGTTCTACTTAGCACCTTATGGCAAAGCTTTCTCATCAAAGCGTTTTACAAATATTTTTATTCTTACCGTGCCTTATTAGATTGTTAACAACAGTGGTGTTACTTTTCAGTGTAGGGATTAATGTACCAAGGATTAGGGAGATAAACCTTTCTTCAGTTGCAGGAGGAAGTCACCTGCAGTGGGAACAGAGATGATGATTCTGACTTGCAGCTGGAGGTGAAAATCACTGTTCTCGTCTCATGAGCCTTTTGATGAAAACAGCTGGAATAACGTAAAGTTTCTACAGCAGAAAGCTCCAACCACTTATGTAGCCTTGTCTCCTTTTCCTCGTGGGTAGTGGCTGGGAAAATAGGTAAATTTCAAGAAAGAAATACCACAGTGCTGATGTGTGTTAGTGCTGATAATGCACAGTAATGAGTTAAAAAGTATTTGGTTAATGATTCATAATTTTGTTTGAAATTGCCTAAAAGCATAGCAAACCAAAAGGAATTAAAAGAAGTATAGAGAGGAATAAGAGGACCTCTTTAGTTTGCAGAGTGGGAGTTAGGTGTGCGAGGTATTCTGAATGTGTCTTTTGAAATGTTGAGTTCTCTCTTCAGCTGAATATGCAACCAGCAACAGACTCTGCCTTTCCCCATTCCCTGTTCTCCCCTGGGTATTGTTAGCAATTGGAGATAAAAGCCTTTAATCATGTCTGCATGGAGACACCAGAGTGAATCACTTGAAGCATCGAGTCAGGATGTGTATGTTAGAGTATGTTAAACTTGTGTGTGACTGCTCTGTTGAATATAGAATAGCCTTACATATTTAACCTGAATCAATCAAAGGTCATTCAACATCTGATGGAGAACGTAATTCGGAACATAAGTTAAATGATAGTGATCTAAATCCATCTGTGTATGAATGAGAGGCTCTTGACATACATGTTTACCATGCTTTAACTTCATTGTTTTATACTGCACTTGATTTATCTCAACTTTCCTCCGTGTTGCTTGTTATTGGGCAGTTTTCAGGATGTTGCTTTTAAGAGGCATCTTAGATAGACCTAATCGCAAACTTGCAAGTTGACATAATTTACACAGAAAATGGCAGTTCATTGAAATTGGGATGTTTCATTGCAAATATTTTAGATTTGACAGACTGACCGAAATCAAAATGAGACTCAACCTCTCTGTGATTTGGCCAGAGGCTTACATTTTCAGGGTCCTCATCACAGAGCTAAACTGCCAAGGATCCCACTTTGTGACCAGGGATGCTGTATTTTTAGGAACATGTAGTTTCATTAGATATCCTTCAAGAGAAGTCTGCTGCAAAGCGAAGGGCAGAAGAAATCCCTCATGGACTTGCCTCATATTTGGGGACCACAGTAATCCTCTGTATCTATCTTTTGAAACTGTCAGTCTTTTATAGATTAAAATGAAGAAAAAAATACTCTATTTGACAGTTGTAAAACTGAAGCCTTCATTTGGTAGGAAATTTTGAGTTTTATGGGGTCTGTCTGCTTTGAGAGCCCAGAAACTGTCTGGTTCTAGTTGGAGCTGTGTTTTATCATGCTTTTGTGGATGCCAGTTAATATCTCTCTTCCCCTTTCTTTTCCATCTGGAGTTCATCTGATGGAGCGCCTCTGGAGAGCCCAAACCTCTGTTGCCTAAAGTCTTGTACCCTTTTTCCTGTCAGCCTTGACCACAGAGGTTTGCAAGTTGCAGTTCCCTGTGTCTTGCATAGGAAGACTTACATACAGAAAAGAATCTCCTGAAGCTTTTATATTGCAAAACATTAAAATGAACAGTGAAGCATATATTCTTCAGCCTTCTGAGAAAGAAGGGAACTTAACTTGCCTGCCTTACAAAATTGAGACTTTTCCTGGACATTGGTCTTGAGCTGCATGATATGATGGAGGTAGAGATTAGGAAAAGATTTCCTGTGTCTTTTTTTTTAAAATTAAATACTGTATTTTATAAGGTTACTCAAGGATTACTGTATTCTCCCTGTAAGAAAAATCTTCTGAACTTTCAATTGGTTACGAAGATAACAACCACACTAAAAGCTGTGAAGGAAAACTTGGGAGCCAAACTGACTTCAATACATTGACATTCTTTTATGGTTGAAGATACTGAAAGTACAGTTGTTTGTCTAAAAAAATAAGATGCAGTGTTGTGTTATGCTATGTTAGTTGTCCCACATTTAGCTGATTGTCCCAAGATGTTTGCATGCTTGTTAAGATTGTGGCCACTGCAGTGGAGGCAAATAAATGTTAGCATCTCTCTCACTCATGAATGTACAGAGTTCTTGACATATTCCCGGAGTCAGTGAGTTGGTTTTGAAATTGAAAAGTTTTGTCACAGAGTTATAATAGTCTCAGGATGTAACTTTCTTAGTTTACATGGTACAGCAGACATTAGAGAGAAGAGAAAAAAATGTAGCAAGTTGTCTTCCCCACACTTTGAGTCTTCCATTTGGGTAAGCTGGAGAGTCGAATTCTTATGGATGCTAAGGGTAGTCTCTTTTCACAGTGTTAAAGTGTCAAAAGAATATTTTTCCTGCCTTTGACCTTAATGTGTAAAATGTTCTGTAGTACCTTGTGTACTTGAGATGTTCTCAGGTGTCCCTGACACCTACAAAAAGCCAAATGCTGTATGCAACTGGTTCTGTTATCCCCAGTCTCCCACGTACTTCTGCTAGTTTTCCTGTTGCTCCTGTGGCTAGGCTTCTCTCTCTCTCTCTCTCTCTCTCTCTCTCTCTCTCTTTTTTTCTTTTGGTAGTCCTTTAGGGTACAGACATTTCAGAGATGCATCTGTAATGTCTAAATGGCTTCCTCTTCTTTCCTTTCCCCTTCCACCCCAACCAAGAAATTCCAGATGGAAGCTCTTTGGTGTCAGTAACAGCTGCACAGCAGATAATTTTTTGCATCCTTGGGGCTGTAATATTTGTAACTCCATATATGTAGTTACGATATACATTTACATTAAGGATCTTCTGGTCTTTTAAGCTTCCTCAAGGCTCTTCTAGTCTTTCTTGATGCAGCATTTTGCCCTATTTTCTGTTCCTGGTTAGAAATAGCTTCTTTCAACATAAAGAAGTTAAGATATTCTGTTGTAATTTGATTTTTAGGAAGTCTGAATATTTTAGAGTCCTGTGTTGTGATTTAAAAATTGTGCTCCCTTCTTTCATCTCTAGGATTTATAATAAGGTGTCAGCAATGATCTAGTCCATCTGGGAGCTTGCATCAATGCTTGGGAGAGCCATATGTGTCTGCCTCAAACAAGGCTATAGAAAAGTGTTCCACTAGCAACCAAGATGTCATCCATCTGCTAGACAATCCTGTAGCTAGTTAGCTTAATGACGTATTTATTTGACTAGATGTTTCTGCGAAGCAGACTCCAGCTTTCCTCCCTGTTCAAATTAATACCAAAACCTCCATGCTCTGGAGAAAAAAAACCTGCCCGCTCTGGAGAATGTCAGGAAGTTTGTGGCTCGGTGGGTTTGATCTATTTATCTAGCTGAAGATGTTGCACTCCCAAATTACGAGTGAGCTCCAGCTTTCCTGTGCAGGAGCCCATGCAGGGCAGGTGTTTGGTGGCTCAGGGATCAACAGACGAGATGCAGGGCCTGGGTGACCTCAGCTGCATGGAGAAATCCAATCATGCTGCTCCTGCTTTAGGGTATTATTTTAGCACACAGGGCTGTGTGAGGATTTCCTCCTGCAGTGGTTGGAGCTGGAATTGTCACAGTAAACATCTTACGTGGCTACACGGAATAAACCAGGCGATTGTTGCACTCCGTGACTTAAATGGAAATGCTTGTTTGGGGCTAAGGGGTTCACAGTCTCCAACATATGCATTCTAGATATTTGTAATCTCAAATGGCCCTGCAAAAAGTCAGATCTCCAGGAATTTTGTTGGAATTATACTGTGGGAAGACCTACTCTGTAAACTTCAGAAACTCCACATTCTTCCTGAGGTTAAGGAGAGCATATTGGGACCGACTGTCATTGATTTCCTAATTTTCCGGTCACTCTGTCCTACTGTTTGGTCTTTTTGTAGTCCAAAGAGGCCAAGTCACTATTGCAATTCTAGGTTGATCTAATTTCTAATCTGTCTGTGAGTCAGACTTGAGTTGAGAAGGGCACAAAACAACAGGAGAAATGTAAATTTGGATGAAAAAAATGTTTTGTGTTAAATGCAGTTATATTAATCTGTGTTGAGGCAATATAGTGAATTTAATGTGTAAGAATGCAAATGTGTATTCAGATCACTGTCCAGTTAGATCCATCAGTAAATCTTCATCCATGTCTTGCAAGGGAGTTTACCTGCAGTTTCACGTGGATTTCAGTGGGGATGAGAGGCTATCGCAGATTTTTCTGTGTATGGATTGAGGCCAACATGGTGTTACCTACTGAGTTTGGTAAATTTTACCTGGCAGATGTTGATTAAAGCAGCAGACATGGATACAAATACTAGTGAACTTCAAGGAAAAAAAAAATCAGTAATCAATGCCAGTCCGAAATATGGGGGAGAAACAGCTCATAGGTAAGGCAGAGAAAAAAAAAATTGCTTTCTTCCACACTGGAGGCCTCTCTTCTTACAGGTGTAAAACTTTTCTTTTTTTTCTGTGTGAGCATATTAGCAGTTCTAAGCTGAAAAAGTAGGTGAAAGTGAAATCAGGACAATTCCATGGAGGAGTGTAGAGATTGAAGAGGTGAACTGTACTCACTTTTGCTTCATCCTCTAATGCTACAAAGAGAATTGTAGAATAATTTAGGTCAGAAGGAACCTTCTGGAGTTCTAGTCCAATCTGCAATAACACAACTAAGGCTTTTCTGAAGAAATCTAGAAATTGTTATTTCGATCTTAATTTTCAAACTCGGTGTTTTTTTGTGTTTTGAATTGCTTCTGTTTGTGCTAAAGTGCAGTAAAGGTCAAGTGGAAGAAAATAAAATATGAAAAAAGAGAATCTTATTTCTAAAGTTGCTAAGTAAGTGCCCAAAAAGAGCAAAGTTGACATAACTCTAGTTGCAAGTGGGAGGGAGTGACCACCTTATGGGTATCTGAAAACTGTTGCATGTGCTTAAAGTAAGCAACATTTTTATTTCCTTGAGATATTCTAAATAATTAAAGAATGTAGTAGTGACCCTTCTGAGAAGGGAAACAGCTGCCAGTTCTTCACTGATATGAACTTATATATATTTATTTGTATTCCTTTTGACACAGAGCTACTATTCATTATTAAATAAAGTAAAATAGAAGCATCTTTTCCATATCACCTGATAAAAACATAGAGGTCTTCTCAGAGGTAACTCTGATTGGTCTTAGTAACTTTGTTTAAGCTTTTGGAGAGAAAGGGATTTTACATCATGCTGTAAAGCTTACAGGATCAAAACCTGATTGTTTTAAAACAGAATGAAAAAACCATTTTTGTAGTGTTCCAGAAGAATTACATTTGCATTGCACTGATGCATTCTTTAGTCTTTTATGATACCATGTGTCATAAGATTAAAAAAATAATTAAAAGTCACAAAGCTATGACATTTGTAACATCTCTACCTCTTAAAGTGTCTGCTTCAGTTTTTGTTTTATTATTCCTGTCATCAAAAAGGTGCTTTATGGGAAGTGTTTAGGTTCTGATGCATTGGATTTTCTGATGGAAAACAGGTCCGCAGGAATATTTCTGAGAAGAGCTGCTAACTTCTTGTTGGGGAAGGACTTCTTTGCTTTTTCTTATTTGATTGCATTTATTTGTTTTGGGTTTGAATTTTAAGTGCCTTAACTTTCTTTGCATTTCCACTGCAAATTTGGAACTTGATTAGGGATAATACTAAAACTCAGCAGTTTTTGAAGCTTCATTCTGTTCCATTGCTTCACTCCTCTTTGTATTTGTTTCACCACGTAAGAGAATATATTAATGTATGGAAAATGATGAGGCGTCTTCCTGATTAATCTCATGCTGGAAATGTTTTGTCTGACTCTATAGCTAGAAATACTAATCTTCTTTTCTTCATTTCTTACCTGTACAGATACTGTGCGAGATCTTCACTATTTTTTTTTGTATCTCCTACTGCTGGTTTCCCAGTTCTGTTTACCTGCTGCTAATCTGTGTAGTTTAATGCTTCCTACAAATGGAAAGAGATTTATACAGAACCATTTTGAACCCACTTTGTTTCTGTTCACTTATAATTAAGACTAATAGAAAGCCTGACAAGGCTTTGCTTCTGAGGAGCATAGCACTGGCTATGTCAGGTTTTTGTCCTGTTAGCCAAGTTTTCCTTCTTCCAGCACTTCATACATGTGGATGAGTATGTTTTCCTTATCATTAAATGCTCCTGCCCAGTGACGCAGAAGTGCTGTGTTTCAAAAGAAGATTATGTGCTTGACAGCTACTGAAGTAATTAACATAAAATTGGACTCTCTTATCCAATTTAGTTTATGTATACTAAGGTAGCGTTTTAACACATAATGATAAAAAGGGAATGTAGGGTGGTGGCACATCTTCCTGGAATAATTTCTGGAATGCCTGTTGCTTGGATCTCAGTGGTAGAGTTAGAAGTCCTTGTCTTTGTTTTTGGGTACTCTGAATAAGGAGAAAAAAAAAAAAAAAAGGGATCAGCAGAGATATCTGGAAGTCCTTATGCCTCATGCTGAATGGTTTCTGTTTGGCACTGTTTTGTGGTATAGCCTTTATACCTCCTAAATTGAAAGAAAAAGGTTTAGAAAATAAGTGGAAAAGACTGTCTTTGAGCTTTGACTGAGAAGTTTCTTTGGAGAGCTTGAACATGTGATAGGCATGAATGCTGTAAAAGCCAGCAGGCTCATTTCAGCTTGGATCAGCAGGGGCTAAACCTCCAATACATAAAGATGGCCACAATGTCTTACTTCAGTAGTGGAACAGCCTACAGAGAGTTATCACATCAAAGTCTGACCTACTAGATGTGGTAGATGATACCAAAACACTGACTTTATTTTCAACTACTTGCAATTTATTGCTGAGGCAATTAGCCACCTTTTACATTTCATTTTAGCTGTCTGATTGCTGGCACAGTATAATTTTTTTGTTCAAGGTTTTTCATATCAAAGCAAATTACATGCCACGGGGTGCATTTG
Organism: Lichenostomus cassidix; assembly: GCF_008360975.1. Lineage (NCBI taxonomy): Eukaryota > Metazoa > Chordata > Aves > Passeriformes > Meliphagidae > Lichenostomus > Lichenostomus cassidix. Next base: position 98,868,662 of record NC_139482.1, on the reverse strand, counting down.
TTTTGTGAACATCACTTTCACAGTCAAAACCTTATATGCTGCTGGATAAACAAGTCATGTTGTAATTAGGTATGTCTGTGTTCACCAAAACTATGTCAGAATATAAAACCATCAGATTAGAGTTTGATTAAAGGGGAATGTGTTCCATTGTGCAGTCTCCTCTGTACTGGAGTCATATCTATGCTGTGAACACTCTATTTCCTTGGTAGTGTCAAATGGTCCTGCAAAGAGCTGGCCATTACATTTTTTTTTGCATTTTTTGTAATTAAAAATAATTGTTGAGCAGTTATTCATGATGGTACCTGTCTGAAAATATAGTTTTATCTGTAAATGTTAAATAAAGTTACGGATTTTATTCATTTTTTCTGTCTTCTTTTTAGAGAGACTGTAAAAGGTAAATGGTACAAATACAATATCCCATATAATTGAAAATAACTGATGAAATGGGTAAAGAAATTGGATAATGCAAAACCCAAACATGTTAATTATACATATAATTATGTTAATTATCATAGAGAAAAGTTGAAATTGAAGTTCATGAATATTTGAAATCCACTATGAACTGTGGCAAGGACTTAAAAAAACCCCAACAAACAACCCAACATGAAGTATATATTGCAGAGGCTTCTAATAATTTTACAAGAATAAATAGTTACTGCTCTTTTTTTTCCCATGAACAGCTGTTAGATTCATTCTATCTCAAAAGTTTAAGGGAGAAATAAGACTCCATTTCCTGTCCATATATTATTTAATTTAACTGGCTGTCTGTCATGGTTTAACCCCAGCCAGGAGCCAAACCCTATGCTGCCATTCACTCACTTCCCCACCCGTGGGACTGGGAGAGAATCAGAAGGGTAAAAGCTGGAAGACTTGTGGGTTGAAATAAAGACAGTTTAATAGGTAAAACAAAAGCTGTGCTGAGAAGCAAAGCAAAACACAGAATTAATTCAGTGCTTCCCATGGGCAGGCAGGTATTCAGCCACCTCCAGGAGAGCAGAGCTCCATCACTTGTAACAGTGACTTGGGAAGACAAACACCATCACTCCAAATGTCTTCCCCTTCCTCCTTCCTCCCACACTTTATTTACTGAGCATGATATCATATGGTCTGGAACATCCCTTTGGTCAGTTGGGGTCACCTGTCCTGGCTGTGTCTCCTCACAGTTTCCCATGTCTCCCCAGCGTGGCAGTATGAGAAGCAGAAAAGGCCTTGGCTCTGTGCAAGCCCTGCTTAGCAATAACAAAAACATCTCTATATTATCAGTCCTGTGGTCAGCATATATCCAAAACACAGCCCCATCACAGGCACTGTGAAGAAAATTAACTCTACCCCAGCTGAAACCAGCGCACTGTTGAGTATTATCTGTTACCCAGAACCACCAAGATGACTTCTCGATCTTCTTGTTACTGTTTTTCAGACTATTCCTCAATCCATTTCCACAAACTTTGGGAATCTTAGCTTAGTAAGAGTTTCCTGGGTACCACGTCTGAATTTGGCTTTGTGAATATCTAAATAGCCTTCTTGAGTAGGTCACTTACGGGCTCTGTATGGGATGCAGGTTTTATGTCATCCTCCTACTGCAAGCAATTTTGCCATGATGGCAGAAAAGTGGGAAACTTTGCCACTTGTTTGCCACCAACTTTGTTCTCATTTTCATTTAAAACTGCAGAAGGGGTCAGATGTGAATTGTTCACAGACAATGCTTCTTATTTCACTGCAAGAGAATAGTTTGGTCATGTGGTTTGAATTCCACATTGGGAAAAAAAGAGCATAAAACTCCCCAATAGCATCTTACTGTTCCTAACTGCAGGTTAACAGTCGTCAAGAAAACAGGGAGAGTAGAAGAGATGGAAATGTGATTATCAATCAATATACAGTAAAGTATTTTCCCTGATCAGTACTTTTTATGTATGTTATTTAAATTTTTTAGAAAACATGATTTTCCTCCCTCCCCACTTCTTTTCAGCTTACCATATGACTGAGGTTAAATTAAGTACTTCCTAGATATGATTTTCAGGAGAGCAAATTTACCGGTACTAACTCTGCAGGAGCCCTGTGCTGATATTGATGGCTGGCTGTGTTCATTGGCAACAGAACGGTTCTCAAGTGAGATTATAACCAAGAAAACGTGTTGACTACTCTCAATACAGATTCTCCTTTTATACCCAAGTCTGTGTTTGTAACTGAAAGTGTGGGATATATTCAAATTTGAACTTCTGTTCATGTCTGTGAGGGGGAAAATGTCCTTATGTTTTAAGTGACTGCATATTGTGTCTGTGCAAATATAGGCCCTCTTGATGTGAGGGGAGCTATTGAACACATCAAGATTTGTGCTGTACAAAGCTTTAGGGATGCTCATCTTGGTACTTTATGATTTGGGGTGTGTGTAAGGAAAAAAAAATCTGTTTTAACTTAAGGCTAGTAGAAGGATCTCAGCAGCTAGGTAGTCTTTTGATTGTGGCTGATTGAAAAGGAAATGTTAACAGTGTAATTTTAGCAGTGTTCACAGACCTTGGTGATTTTCTTATAAGTTATGCCAGATACAGAACAAGATGATTAACATTGCACGAGGGAAACCAGGACCACAGGGATGTTAATACAGTGTGACAATATTGTTTATTGCTCAGACTTAGGAATTGCTGTTTTTTGAGCAATCTAAGAACATTGTTTTATTGTTAGGGATCAAAACCAGTGCAATGTCAAATGCTGAAATGTTGAATTTTGGTATGTTTTTTACAATGTATTATCAAAGATACTGAAAGAAGCAATGACTTTTAATGAAAAAAGGAAAAAATATATTCTTTAAGTCTTAACATGAAATGATAATTAAGAAAAACAACCCAGGTGACTGTAACCTTCCTTATGATGTGTAGATTTCAGCCTGTGGTTGGAAGTAAATACAGAAACTTAAAGGAAAAGAAACATTTCTGAATAATTATCACTGGCCCAATTTAATGCAAGGACATGGTTGGTTCAGGAATTAGAGAGGTTACTTTTCCATATGTTGAAAATAACCTGTGAGATAAAAATAAAAGCATAGTGCCTAAAAAAGAGAGGTCAGAAGATTTAAATCTGGCAAATGAGTGTCTGATGCCTTCACTGAGCTGAGGAGCTGTTCCAACATAGGTATGTAGGCAGCAATACTCTCAGATCCCTGGAAATGCTAACTTGACAAAAGTGCCTGTTGTCCAAGAGGACTGTTTCCAATTTGCCAGCTAACTTCTCCACATGTCCCTCAGGATGGCATACTGAGGAGATTATTTGTACATTGATGTTCTGTTCTACCCTTCTCTCCTTGCCTTTCTCCACTGAGTTTTGCTGCCAGTGAGCTATTCTGGTTCCCTGCAAACTGAGTTAACAAGAGCTAATATTGATACTTCCAGGTAGTTTATTCCCATCTGTTCTTGCAACAAAATAAATGTTCTGACTAAATACTGCAAGTATTTATGAAGCATTTCATCAGAGGGGAAGGATTGCTTCTGAGGTTGGGGTTAGGGTACAGTTGCTTTCTCTTAAGTTAAAGCAAGTGTCTATTTAGAGAGACAAGGAGATAAAAGGCAGAAGATGACTGCGTAGGGGAGCTGTGTATGCATGGAAACATACATAATATATAAAGAAAAAAATCAGTCATGTGGATCTTTAAAGTGAAGAGACTAATGCTAGCTGACTCTCATTCCTTTAGAGTATTCTGTGCGCAGTTGCCCTTGAGTATCCTTCCCTCTGTCCTTTTCTCCTGTACAGAAAAAATACCTGCTGGGTGGGAAAAATGCTTTGGGAAGATGGTTATGCTGTTGTCTTAACCTATGGCTCGTGTGAAGCTGAAGGTGGTTAGTAAGAGGGAGCACATTACACCTGCCTACCATGGAGTTGTGTGTTGTTTTGTCTGTGTACACACAAGCACTCACACAGTGAAGAGTCTGAGCTGGGGACTTCTAAGAGGATGTCACGTTATTTCGTTATGTTGCTCTGCTGTGTCTTTTTTTTTGTTTTCTTGAAACAAAATACTTAGAGGGAAAAAATAAAGTATAAGGAAAATAGATGCGATCCTAAGGTACTTGGTTTTACAAAAATTAAACAGCCTATTGGCAGGGTTTCCCAGTTGTGGCTTATGGGCATACAGGAACTGTCTGAGTTATAGATTTTGGGTGTGACTCATGTTGCAATATGTTTGTGATCATGCTTACATCACATAGTAAAAAAAAAAAATCCAAATGTCTATTTACATTCTTTCTTGATATCAGACTTGACCTAATTTTTGGAGCATGTTCCTTTCTCCCCCACATTTCTGCATGGAATATGTTCAGTACCTAACTGCTGTGTTCCTTTGACTCTCAGTTCTCAGATAACATGAATTCATTTCATTATGATGTTTTTGGTGTGCTTTTGCCACATCCTAAGATATCTCTGATACGTAAAATCCAATTTTTCTCCATTGAAACATACTTTCATCGGTTACATTACACACACCATACGCTGCTTTGGAGTGGCCATTGCAGTAATGCTCTGCTCAGAAGTCCAGCAGGGCAGCAGATCTTGTGGGAGGTGGATTGCTCCTTGAATCCTTCTGTTTCTGCTGGGTGGATCATTCACAAATATCCACTCTCCTTGTGTTTGATTGCCATTGTTCTGGTGGCAGCCTGGCCTTGCCCTCAGGAGATATTCTTATTTCCTAGCTATAGACATGACCAATCTGGTGACCTTTTAATATTGACTGTTACATTCTGCTGGCAGTTCAAGCATTTTGTGGAAGTGGAAACTGTTGTCTTGACAACTAAACTCCAGCTAATAATAGATAACTGAAGAATCCAAAAGTCCAAATATGTAATAATTCTTACAAAATTCAAACTTATTCTTCAGTTTGAAAACTGACCTCAAATATGAAGATGTTTATGTTTTAGATCTGTAGCATGAGTAGCTCAGACATCACTGTGGCACAACAGTTTTATAGTAGGCTTCATCTGTATCTGTTTTACATGCTATGTTTTTCTGTGATAAAATGTGTTTTCTGTGCTAGTTTGCTGCAAAGATGACTCTTTATTTGCACTGTAACAATATGAACATTATACAAACTCCTACTATATAGAATATTAGATTTTTATCTCTATTTTTTTCTTTTCTGTTAGGTTTTTTTTTCCCCAGAAGAGCCAGATAACTCCCCAGCATTTCTGTGGTGTTAACACTTCTTACCAGAGCAGGCTGTGAATAGACCTCAAAACATGGAACTTAAGTTCTGATCCCTGTTCTGAAGAGGGACAGTGGTTCTGCTCAGCATTAAGTGGTTCCTCAGCATATAGGGTGCTTTAGGGGAGGCAGTGTGAAGAATTTGTAGCAGAAATCGCATGTAAATGTCATGTTCAGTTAAGGCAAAAAAACCCAGGAAGACTCTTCAGTTACCTGCAGAACTTTTCTGGAGTGGAGAGAAAGAACTGCTACACAGCAGTGAAGACATCCTCAGTGGGACTGCGTTTGGGAGTGGAGTGGGAGTTAGTGTAAATGAGTTTGGACAAGCTCACTTGTTGTGGTTCCATCTGTGGTTTTAAAGGAAAGATTTAACAGTGGGATCTATTTTTTTAACTATTCATGAAAGAATGGACATTATATTTAAAATCACATATGCTGGTAACATCACTATTCTGCTGGAACTGTGGAAGATGAACTCTGAGAGAGTCCCTTTCATTGCAAAATGCCTTTGTTCAGAAATATGTCATTCATCTTCCACGTAACATGGGAGGTGATTGGGGTGTGGTCTGACACTATTGGTGTTTTTCTCAGACTGGCAGCCCCTACTTGCTGTGTATCCCTGTTTGCATTCTGTTGTTGAATGGCTGATTGAAGCCTTGGATGCAATCTGATAAACCCTCTTTTTGTGGTGTGTTCTTTTGAATCCGGAGTGGAAGACTCTTCTGCAAAACCAGTGTTGTCCAGAGAAGCAGTCCTAAAGCATAATAGCGCAGCATTCTAATCTACGGCAATATGAATAATCCCTGCAAATTATCTTGCATAAATTTGCAGAGGCAGGAGGTGCTTAGGGGATGTGCTGCTCAGGCTGTGAAGTCTTCTCATTTAAATTCATGATAGAAAGGTAACAGATTTTCTCATCTTTTTCTTGAAATGTCTGTTTTAATTCTGGCGATGTTACGAAGAGAACGACAATAGTCAAGACTGGGAAGCTGATGTTAAGAGGTGGAGGTTTTGACTTTCCATTCTTTTATTTCTGGAGGATAACCATAATGTTATTTATTTTTCCCATGCAAAAGATTTGGGATGAACCAGGAAAGAAAATTTGAATGGTTGCTTTCTCTTTTGTTTGACCAGGTGTGAAAGTATACATTCAACAAGAGGAACAAGTTAGTCGCTCGAATAGAATTTCTCATCTTTCATTTTTGTTGGTGACTCTTTGGACTGTCACAATATGTAAGACCTTAGTGCCTTAATAAAAATAACTAGGTTGTATGGAAAAAGAATTTGAGTCATCTGTGTTATGCTTAACCTTTAGTTTATATGCCCTTAGAACTAGTATCAATCAGTTTGAGAGAATACTTGTTACATAAAAGGTATCTAACCTGCACAAAACACTTTTTAGTGATCTTCAGGTGAAAAAAAAGGTGCAAAAATTAGAATGCTATTGAATAAAAATTAGTATAATATGCTCAAATTATAAGAGACTGAGCATCTGTAGCTGAGGTTGCCTGTTGTTTTCAGTTAATTAAGAGTATTCTGATTGTTTGTAGCTCTCTCAAGTACAAGCCATTGGACTGGAAATTTTCCATGCTGGTTATCTGCTTTGGACTGGTTATTGCATCTGGAAAGCTTTTCAGATGCAGCAAACCAGTTGGAAGTATTTCTGAGCAGGAATTTAGCAAAGGGAGATGATCACTGTTGTCTCAGTGGTGAGGTCTCACCCATTTGTGACAGCTTTTCAGAGGGAAGGGTTGACATGTGGTGGTTGACCATTGCTGGGGCTGTGCCAGGACAGATGTTGTAGTGCTGTGCTTCAAAGCAGGTTATTGAAAGGGTCTGGATTTAGACTAAACCTCCCAGAGGGAATCAGAAGGGAGTTACTCTTACAGATTGTAGATTGTTCCAGGCATGCAGTCTGACTGCAGCCCTGCAGGTGGGTATGGAGGCACCATTGGAGTGAGGGAAGAAGAGGAAGAGTCAGCAGTCTGTGGGCTGGGAATGGAGTGGCCAGCTGAGGTGGGAATCTCTCAAACAAGCTGTGGTGGTGCTTTCCTGCCACTCCTTCCAGGCTGCAGTGTGATCTGAGAAATGCTGGTTAGGCCTTGGCCTTGAAAACACCACCTGGGCTCAGCTCTGTCTGTGGTTATCAAAAACCCTGTCTGCTCCCAGCGACTCCTAACAAGATTCTGTTTTTCTCATGATCAGCCTTGGAAAATATTTCTCTGGCCTGAATGGCATAACATTCTTGTTCTCACACTTTCGAAGAAAGCATTGACCCAAACTGTGGCCAGGATGGAACGTTGTTATGACCAAACCCCTTTGTCTTGGGCTGCAGCAGGCCTGCGACCAGCAATGTCCCTCTGAGGGGGACACTGCTCAGGGCCAGCAAATCCTCCCAAATCCTGGAGGACTGCTGGAACACGACATGTCCTGGGCCGATACCATCATTCCTCGAGGCCTCATCCTTCACCCGATGGGAGGTGCAAAAGCATCTGAAGTGAGTATTTTCACTGAGCTCTGAGGGAGATTTTTCTTCAGGTATCTTACCTTGCACTGACTTACCCTTTGTGCACATTCTATAGCAAATCTGGAAGTTAGGTTAAGTTATAGTTCTAACTTAGACTCATGCTGTTAAGTGTTATTTCTCTGTTAGATTGTTAAGGTAAAGCTATAAATTAAGGTATAAGTTAAGTTAAAGTACTGTTAAGTTTAAATGTTTTTAAGCTTTAGGCTGCATTCCTTTTCATCCTTGTCTATGCTGTCTTTACACACACACACATAATAATTTCTGTTTTGATTGCCTGGATTTTGTTCAGTTTTGTCGTTGCTTGCTTTCCCTTGTTCTGCCTTAGTTGCCCTTTGTAAGTAGAGTGAATCTTGCCAACGAATCTGTTGTACTTTGTAGTTTGATATTAAATCTGACTTTTGCTCATACCCTTGGTGATTTTCGGGGGATCAGAACACAAGGTCTGCTGCTGAAACCAGTCTTTCATCTAGTAGGGGTACCATGGTATGTTTCACTTGGAAGCATCTTGTTTAAGAGAATAAACTGAACTTAAAGGATGGTTTCTCAATAGTTGAATCCCACCGTCAGCACTTTGGGAGCACATATAGTGTGTGTTCTGTGATCTCAATCTGCCCCAGATGTATGTGAACACAGAGCACTCAGTTGTTTAAGGAAAATGTCTCTCCATGGGTCCTAGGTCCTGTCTGCATGTAAAAAACCTGCAGGAGGTAGCAGGAGGAATTTATAAGAAAAATAACAATAAAAACCCCTATTTAGAAACAAGGAGCCTTTACAGATTACCCACTATGAGACCAATACTATAAAAATGGTTGTTTAGTTGTGTCAACAACTGGAAGTACCTGGATTTGGTAGTAAGTTGAAGGAGGAGCGATGTGAAGAATAACTATGGAAAAATAATTTTTCCTACCATAGTGCATGACAACAGTGGATGGTATTTTTTAATAACTGACTTAAAACAAAGATAAAAACACCCCCTTTTGTTTAAGTTGATGTATAAAGTGCTGGTCAGTGAGTTCAGTGAGGCCAGGCTTCCATGTAAGGTAGTTGGGAAGCAGCTGAAAAGATACATAGCTTCTAACTCTTCCTCCAATGGTCATTGTCAACTTTATGCTGCAGGGAACTGTGGTTTGCCAGTGGGGCTTGAAGACCTGCTGAATCCAGAAACCTTTGGATTTGTGCTGTTTGACAGAGGAAATGGTTAGGCTAGTAGAATTATTCACTTAAGTCATCAGGATAAAAGCAGAAAGAAACGTTGCCTGAGAGTTAGACCAAGAAAGAAAAAACACAAACATGTTGCTGTAAAGTTAACCAGTAACCTGTGCAATTACTCCCAGTAAATAACAACAACATATGCTGTCATTTAAAAAGTGGATCTGGAATGGCTAGTTAAAGCATACTTCTGTGCATCTGTCACACGGGCTAATAAGTAATTTTTCTTTGTTCTTGTGCTTATTAAGGGTGGCCCCATCGAAATGGCAATAAACATTGTTGGGAATACAGAGGATCCATGTGGTTTTGGATGGATCAGATCCAGGGGTGTGTCTCCATCTTCTATGATTGTAACAAAGGGAGAAGGAATACTGAAGTACAAACAGAAAATTCCAAAGTGCCTTTTGGGTACTGACTTAAAGTACAGTTTCATGTTGAGGTTGTGACTTGTTGGTGTAACTGCAGTGCAGGGAGGAGCCGACTGTCCCTGAGTTTCCTTGGCAAGTGCCAACCCACCCTGCGGCAGCCACCACTCTGTAAAGGTGAATTGTTCAGATTTGTGCAGCCCAACCTTTTGTCTTCAGTCATACTCATGCACATACTCATACTCATGTGCTGGTTGCTTCAAATTTATTTTTCCCAATGACAGTAAAAGTACACTGATTTTTAAGTATTGAAACTCTATGTCTGCTGTAATGTAGCCTCTGGCATTTTCTTAGCCCTCTGATATATAATCTGTGTTTCCATTAGAAATTGTGTCTCCTGTGCATTCTATTTTTTTATTCAGCTGCATTCCAGTGCTTGGGTAGTCTTTCCCTGAAAGTCTCTGAAGCACCAGGATTCTTGTTCACACTCTGGTTCCTGTGATGAGCTGCGTAAGGCAACATCTGTGCAGTACAGAGAGAGCCCCCAGAAGAATACAGGTTGTGTCTGCCTCCCTGCTTGTCTTGGCTTGCTTCTCTTCCCCTCCTGCGCTTAAGGTCTGTCGTCCTAGTGCCACTCTGCATTCTGCCTGTAAAACTGGGATCAGTCTCTGAGACACTACGCAGTGACTGGTCCAGGACTGGGTAAGAATTACTTAGGTCCATTCTGCTGTTAGTAAAGTGTGAGCAAGGTGGTGACTCTCTCTAGAGGGAGACTGTGGAGCTGCTGTGTGTAGTGAAGAACTGAAGAGAAGTAGGTGAAAGGAAAATGAACAGAGCAGAGTAGGGAAGAGATTGACTGAGAGAATGCTGAAGGTCTGAGGTGAGAAACTGATGGATAAACCAAAACCTGAAGACAGGAGTGGAGAATTGTGACTGAAAATGTGTAGATACTATTAAAAATATTCAGAAATGAAGGAACCTTAGTTATAGATGACTTTCATCTATAGCTATTCTCATTCAGTCCAGGCCTGAAAACTCACACCTTACGTCCGATGTCTTGCTTGGTTCTGGAGTGGATGTTGTACACTGGTTTTAGTTAGCCAGAGCATTTTGTTCCTTCTGCAGTGAAAATGGAGAATCAAGTATGGAGTCAGTACTGTGGCTGTGGAGGAGCAAATAAAAAGAAAGGGGTATTTGCATTTTGTCCAACAAATGTTGGGTGTTTGCCAAACACAATGCTAAAAGCAGGAGCCCTGATGAGAAGGACCACGCTGGGGGATGTCTTCTCCAGCAGTAGTGTCCTTGCAGACTGGGTCTCTTTTCCTCTGCTCGTGGCTCTTGTGTCTGTTTAAACAGGAAGGCTGGAGAGCTCTTTCTCTGAGGCTTGTCTTTACATTGTTCATTAAAGTACTTTCCTAAAAAGTAGGATTGGACTTTGGACTTTAATTTTGCAGAAGTTTAATTGCTCTTTGATTGAATGGCTCTGGTCATTAGTGCAATGGTAATGGGCTAATGTTCTTTGAGGCTAAAAATGAATGGCCATGGTGGGAGAACAGCTGTCTTTCCCCTGTGTCATGCTGTAGACAGACTGCTACTTCTCTTGTCAGCCTCTGATGTAACTTAATTAATTGTAGTGGAATTACTCCTGATCTATAATTAAGTGAGAAGGAAATTGAACTGGACAGTGTGAGAAGTTCCCTGTGTTGTTGCTTGCAATTTTGAAGAGAAATGGAAAAGTTCACATTTCATTACCACCAGTCTGTTACCTTGAACATGAAATGCTTCTAACTAAGCACTATTTCAGAAAAAAATTATTAGGTGTGGTATGTAGGTTCAAAGTTACTCTTTCTTTAGCCAGTCGCAAAGTTGAGTTCCCTTTTTTTTAAAAAAAATCTCTCTATGGGATCTTCACTGGTGGGAGGGTCATATAAAGACCTTCCTGCTGGCATACCTTATCTACCTTCCAGCTTTTGGATTTGCTTTGTCATATGGGGAGACCGTGTTTTCTGTGTGGCTGGGGCTATGATGGGTAAAATTCTTCTTTTTGTCTGACACTCAGCACATCTTTTGGTTCTTGCAAGAAGTGTTATGTCACAAGAACCACCAGTGTGAGGGCTTCCACACCAGTGTAGTGAGGTGGTGTTTATATTAACTATGGGGAACACAACCATTTCTGGTATCCCTGGCTGGATATGTGGCCTTTACACAGGAGCAGTGCAGCTCAGACAGTGGAAGCCTCCCATTCACATTTGAAGGTAATTATAAAGAAATGACTGGAAGGAAATTGCAGAATATCTGCCATTCCTCAGGGCTTTCATGAAGCTAGTTGTAATAAAAAATACGCCAAAGGTAGTATTTCTCTGATCATTTTTTCATGGGCAATCCCTGTGCTAGTTCTTCTGTTCTTCTTGGACATCTGGATTAATTTTCCAAGTTCCTTTGTAAATGTTGGTTTAGAAGTCTCCATTTTTGATAATATCAAGGCAAGTTTTAGTACTCTTTTTCCCCAACTTGACAACTATAATGAAAATACTTTGTTATCTCTGTGAGGAAGGAAAGCATTTTGCCAAAGATTAAATAAAAAAGTAACTTTGAGGATATGTAGTATGAGTTAGAGCTTGAAGAAAAATAAATAAAAATGACCAAGTCTGTTGTGCCTGTCCCAAAATACTTGATTTGTTCTGTATGAACTTAGCCTCTTTTTTTTTTTTTTTTTAATTTTTAGAATAATGAAGTGGCAGCCTTACTAACATTTCTCTTTAAGATTAAAACTCTTAAAGGAAGTCAAGCTTTAAACTGATCCTTGGCTTCTAACTTTTACTATTTAAAATAATTTTTAGTGTGATTTTTGGTATAAGAACTCTTCTTTGACTATTTGCACACTGATACAAACTGTACTTGATAAAATAGTAATTGATATAAATCCAATAACCTATAAACCTAGAGGGAGTAAATAACTGCCTGTATGTTGCATCTCCCAACACTGAGTTTTGGAAACAACAAAAATATTTTGTTGAAAATTCCTTGAAATTTAGACTTTTGTTCAAAGATCAGCTGCAAGGGATGCATGCAGGCTGGGTGGGAGAACTAGCAGAGGGGATCATGATTGCATGATCAGTTCAGGATCTCAATCTGTTCTGGTGTTCCAGTTTCTGGGAAATGTGGGATCATTTATAGCATCACTGAGGTAAAAATATGAATTGTTTAAAATATAATAGCAATCTTTTTGAGAGTGCAGTTATTTGGAAAACTCTGTATGTGTGTTTATACATATAGACAGATTTGCTCTGCTCTTGTGAGATCCCACCTGGGGTATTGTGTTCAGCTTTGGGGTCCCCAATATAAGAATATGGACCTGTTGGAGTGAGTCCAGAGGGCTGGAGCTCCTCTTCTATGGAGACAGGCTGCGAGAGCTGGGGTTGTTCAGCCTGGAGAAGACTCCAGGAAGACCTTAGAGCAGCCCTCCAGTACTTAAAGGGGGCCTGCAAGAGAGCTGGAGAGGGACTTATTACAAGGGTCTTTAGTGACAGGACAAGGGGGAATGGCTTTAAATGGCAGGAGGGACAGATAGAAGACAGAAGTTTTTTTACAATGAGTGTGGTGAAACACTTGCAGCGGTTGCTAAAAGAGGTAGTGGATGCTCTAGCCCTTAAAACATCCATAAAAATGTCAGTCTGGATGGGACTCTGAGCAGCCTGATCTGGCTGAAGATTGGACTAGATGACCTTTGAAGGTCCCTCCCAATACAAGCTATTCTATGAGTCTATGATATATCCTTATCTAAAAGCTGTTCCTTACTTTTGGCTTGGATGAACACATTTCTGTCAGAGTGATGGAAAAAGGGTATGTTTAACTGTTCACTAGGTGCAAATTTTAAAATACATTTTCTGATAATGAAGTGTATTTTTGGTAGTGTTTATATGCTGTCACAAAAGTGTATTCCCATATTTTCTGTAGCTGTTATCAAATGTTTGAGATTGATATGTTTGGGAAGGTGGTGAGGATAGAACAGAAAAAAATAAACTTGTGATGAAGTATCTGTGCTGGGTGGTTAGAATTTTGTTTAAGCTTGGTAAAATTTGGGAAATGTGTGCACCCTGTCTAGTGATGTGAGAGAAAAAACAAATAAATTGCCAGTTATCTGCAAAGCAGATCCTCAGCTGTGGTAAACTATTACAAAGCAAATTGTGTTAACAGAGATTTGATTATATTTCTCTGATTAGTTGAAAATCAGAGATGCTGCTGTGGTGTCTGTTAGATTTGACCCTTTTTATTAAGGAATTCTTGGTGTTTAAAAGCTGGTAAATGAGCCCCAGATGAGCCTATCCTCTCACTGAAGTAGTGGTTCTTACTTTACTTCTACTCTTTCTATACCCTACACAGAAATAAAACTTCTCTTCCTGTTGTTTTTCTGTTGGCTCCATCAGCATCCTTTCAGGTCACACTCAGCTGACTTAGTCCAGAATTGCTGCTCAAGGTCCATAGAAAGAGAGAACAATTCTTTTTAGAAGGGAAATAAAGAGCAGAATCCCAATTTGACAAATTTAGAAAAATGATGCATTTTACATGTTAGGAAAGCATTAGATGATATGTGTAAATGTGGAACTATTTTTTTAAGGAGACTTATGTTGTCATTTATGTTTTTATTTATTTTTCAAATTTTTATGTCCAGGTAATTTGAGACAGCTTCAACATGGTTAAAATATTTTAGACTTGTAACTAAGACACGATAGATTAGTACTAGCTAAAGATTCAGTTGTGAAAGTTTCATCTAGGTGACCTTATTTTTTTCAGAGTTTTTGGACTGCAAATGGCTAATTTTGACTTCTACACAATGTCATTTGCTGTTATCTTATTCCTAGAAAATGATGAAATTATCATTTTGAAATGTTCTTCTAATCAGTATTAAATGCAAGAGTTAAAAAAGGCAAAGAGAAATATTGTATTAGAGTAATTTCCAATAAAAATTGATTTGAAACAAAACCATCCTTAATGAAAAGTGTCGTTTGAAGATGACCTGTGATTACAACCCACAGTTTTGCTGTCATTTAAGCTGGAGGGGACATGTGTTACTGCCTTGCTCAATTGATGAGATTGGATGGATGATTGAATGATGAGACTGCAAGCCAGGTCTTTAGCTTGTCAACTCATGCCTAATTCACAATGACAGTGTGCATGGAAGGCAAGTGTCTGAATCCTGTCATATTTAAGCTTCTAGTTACAGCCTTCTTCTGTTTAATGCTGTGGATGCTCCAAAACAGACCTGAGAAAGAAAAGATGGCTGTGGACAGAAATTGGCAATTTCTGTATATGATGCTTGTTTTGGTTTTTTCCCCCATTTCTTTCTTTCAGTGTAACCATATAGAAATTATATATTAGGGAAGTGTTATCCATTAACAAAAATATTTAGCTGTCTAGAAAAACAGTCTGTGTTTTTATAAAATACAATTTCAGTTCACTGCCTGTATTTGCAGTTTCCAAAGCTTTTTGAATCTGTTATTTTCCCTTTTTCTTAGGATTTTCACATTTTTTCTGTTCTTGCCCCTTCTCTTTCACTTGACTCTCCATGTCATAGATGTTTCTATCGCTGGGAGTTATGTTGGTATAACAGCAACTGATAAATTATCATAATCAGTCCAACTACTGACTAAATTGCAAGTGGTTCCATGTACTAAAGCTGCTGAAATCTGTCTAGTAGCTTCTGTTTTCTTATTGTGTTGTAATGACTTTACCCCTGCTGCTTAGCAGAAGCCTGGTGACAGGAAAAGGAAAGTAGCTGTCTGAACCTGTTTGTTAAATGAACATCAAAAAAATAGAAGTTGTTAAATGAACATCAGAAAAGGCAAACATGAAAATGATGTGATAAGAGAAAATGAAGTCTTACTAGTAGGTTAAAACAATTCAGATGGAACTCTGATCTTCTAGAAGCTGGTATAAATTTAAGGTCTAAGGTTTAGATTTTTATAAGATACTGAAAAATTCAGATGTGGTTACTGGTGAATTACTTTTCATGTTCAGGTGGTTTTAAAAGTGAAGTTCTTTAAGATGATGCCACTTAAGAGAAGATACTCCATGTACATAAAACTACTTCTTTTCACCCATGTTGTTTGATTTCCTCTATTCCTAGTGATTGTCACATCCTGATTGTCACAAGTGACTCTGTTGAGTCGGTTCACTCACTGTCTCTCAGTCAAATGGACTTACCATTCTCCCAGCAGTCAGTGGCAATAGGTATGTTTTTCCTGTGATAGCATCTGCTGTGAGGCATATACTAGAAAACAGTGTAAATGGTGTGACATTAACTAAGTCTGAGCCCTAACAAGTCGAGCAGGTACTGCCTATGCAGATGCTCTGCCCATGTCTCAGAGGAGCGATGGATCTGTGAGCAAATGCAATGCAAAGTGCCCTGTGCAGCCAGCTGGGCGCTCAGACTTCTTGCAGCTTCAGTCTTGCTTTCGTTCATTAGACTAGTTCCACAATTCTGTTTTGCAGAGTGTGTTATGTAAACCATGTATATTATTGGTTCTTTAGATTATTTGTGTTTTCTCCAGCTGGATGAGTAAGTATTATGCGGAAGATTTGGGAGCTTGCATAAGCTGCAGAACTTAGAAACGTGGTGAAGTATCGTGACATAGTGGATGGGGTTGTTGCAGAACACTGTGCTCTCTGCGCCTGAAACTGCCTTAATGCAGCTACAAAGGGGAAGACCAGGCACATAATTGGTAAATTCCTTTTATTTTACTTTTTTAGTAGACTGTATAATTTTTCTTCTCTGTCTCAAAGAAGAGTTTAGCAACTGTAGATACATGTTCCTTTCATCGTTGGAGGGTGGAAGCTGCAACATGTGACACATGACAGCCTCCACTAAATCGTATGTGACATTCTATATGCATGTGTGGCATTACCTATATATTGAACACCGTCCCCAAAGTGATTTGACACATAGGTTTTAGGGAAGCATGAATACACTTTAAGTGGTTTAAAGGGATTAATGGAGTTAAATTAGGACATGTACTGTCAAAACTGTAGAAATGTGGACAGTTAAAATGATTGTGTTTGCATTCCGCTTGTTTCACTACAGGTTAATGAAATGTACAAGTCATGCGATGGTGCTGTGACAGCCTTATTGGCAAAGCTCTTTGGGAGCAGAGTAGGAGGAAGTGTACAATATTTGTGATGTACTATGCAGAATATTTGTTATATATGCGTATCAAGTAATTAATATAATATGTCAGATGTAATGGGAGTATTTTTTACATGCTGAGATAGAGCTGTATTAGAATTCTGCATAATAGGTGCACATGGGCAAAACCTGGTTTTACTGCAGACAGTTTGACAAGTATATATATATATTTGGTTTTTTCCCCCACAATTTTCTTCTGAAATATTTTTGATTGAGTATTTTGCTTTCTTTACTTTTGCCTTTTTATTTAGCAATGTTTAGTTAGAAGTGTACAATACACACGTGAAATGGTTTGTTGTGAGCATTTCTATCCCAGAGTGTATTGTGTTGCTCCTGAACATTGGTCTGATTTCTTTTTGGCAAACTTAGTTGCTTTTGGTAGGCTACCAAAGTGCAGACTCCTACACATATACAACGAGGACTCTTGGAAGAAGAACTTGTCAAGTCATAGAGTCATTGTCTGGGTTGGAAAGGACCTTGAAGGTCATCTAGTTCTGACCCCAGAGCCGTGGGCAGGGATGCCTGTTGCTAGATCATGTTGCTCAAAACCCCATCCAGCCTGGTCAAGACACAGGAGAATGTAATTCTTATTAGGGCTGGCCTCAGTCTATAGGCTGAGACCTTTATTTCTGAAATCATTTAGGACTTTTTGGGGTGGATTGAGCCTGGCTGGATGCCAGGCATCCACAAAGCTGCTTGATCACTTCCCTCCTCAGCTGGAGAGGGGAGAGAAAATATGGTGAAAGGCTCATGGGTTGAGACAATGGCAGGGAGAGATCATTCAGCATCTACCCTCATGGGCAAAACAGACCTGACTTAGGGGAATTAATTTAGTACCATCAAATCAGAGAAGGGTAATGGGAAACAAAAACTGAATCTTAGCACGTTCACCCCAACCCCTCCCTTCTAGGTTCCACTTCACTCCTGAATTCTCTACCTCCTCTTCCTCCTCAGTGGAGCAGGAGGACAGGGATTGGGGGCTGTGGTCTGTTCATCACATGTTGTTTCTGCTGCTGCTTCCTCCTCAAGGGGAGGACTCCTCACACTCTTCTTCTGCTCCAGTGTAGGCTCCCCTCTCCATGCATCCACAGGTCCTGCCAGGAGCCTGCTCCAGTGTGGGCCCCCCATGGCTCCCCTTCTTCTTTCAGGCATCTACCTGCTCTGGGCTGAGGTTCCACCAGGGGCTGCAGGTGGCTCTTTGCTCCCCCATGGTTCTCCATGGGCTGCACGGGAATCTCAGCTCCGGTGCCTTGTCCCTCTCCTTCTCCACTGACCTTGGTGTCTGCAGGGATGTTTTTCTCACATATTCTCACTCCTTAGTCTGGCTGAAATTCCACTGTTTACCCTCTTCTTCAATACACTATCACAGAGGTGGTACACCATCACTGCTGAGCTTGACCTTGGCCAGTGGTGGGGCTGTCTTGGAGCCAGCTGGCATTGGCTCTGTCAGACACAGGGGAAGCTTCTGGCAGCTTCTCAGAGAAACCACCCCTCTAGCCCCTCTGCTACCAAAATCTTGCCACAGGAACCCACGACAGACGTAAAAAAAAAATCAGTAGCTTTAAGCCTAATTGGGAGCAGGATCATAAACTGATTGGAGAAGAGATTCAGTGTTTCTGTAAAGATACCTTTATTTATATTCTTCATGCTTATTTTAGCAAGGATTAAATAATTTGCTGTTTGAAAATTAGTGGTGAATTGATACCTTTGTTTTGAGTGCATGTGTAAGAGAACAATGGAGTTACTTGTTGCATTATCACTATTCTAAGTGAGCATAACACACACAGTGTACTTGAGAGATCTAGGAAGTTTGAGAATTTTATGTAATCCATCTAGTGTACTTGTATAGTTGTGAAGCAGGAGTATTTTTGGCCATCTGTGCACTTCTATCAATGTGCATTCTGTTTGTATAGCACTGGGCCAAAAAAAAGGAATCTCAGAAAACTGATATCCAGAAGTGTCTATTATTTTCCATAATTTTCAGGTGTATAAACCACTCTGTGCTTCTGGAGGTATTTATTAGATGTTTGGAACAATTTGATATGTAAGTTTACATTTTGTAAAATCAAACTTGAGCTTTTTACTTAGTATGACATCAGTTAGCACTCAGAAAACATAACCTTCTTTCCTGTGAGCTTGTCTACCTGGTCTGATTTCTAAACATTAAAATCCAGTGCTTTGGTACCCTGTTAGAAATAACAGGACAGGACTTCATGGTAATAGGCAGTTACAGTCCCTTTTATTTGACAAATGAATGCATTTCTCCCTGTCCTGTGCACTCGTTTCTGATTTCAGGTTCACATCCAGTGCTGCAGCTGCATTCAGGTGAGCCACAAGGGATGGTACAAGGATTTGCTTCCCATTTTCTTTGCAGTGACAATTTAAAGCCATGGAAAGACTGCTCAAAACCTAGTCAGTCAGGACAACTTACTTGTGTCCTGCAGGTCTCTCTTGCAGCCTACTCTTATCCTTCTGTCTGTCCCACCCTGATTCCACTTCCGTGCAGGGTTAATTTTCTAGATTAAAAAGCAAGTGCTATATGTTTTGATCTCTTAAATCCCTTTTCTGTTCTTTTTTCATGGGTGGGCTTAGCACTATTTTCTACAGAAGCAATGAAACACCCTGTTGCAGCCGCCCTCTGTGGTCACCTGACAGTTCACTTTTTGCATTCAAAGCAGTGACCTCAAATCTTCTCTTGCAGAAACCCTTCCATGATTGCTGCATTGACTGTTTGAGTTCTTGTTAACACAAGTGCATCACAGTTCTAAACTGTGCTTATCTATTTGAGTTATAGGCATTTTTTCTGCAGCTCAAGAGTCTCTGAAGGGTAGTGAAGCAGCTTTCCAAACAAAGCCAGCAACAAAACTTGACTTGATGATCCTAGCAGATTAAGTAATTGGTCCATCTGCAGTTTGAAAAGTCCCACACAAGTTTGAAGGCAAAGGGTATTTTCTGCTTAGTCTCACTGTTGAACCTAGTAAAAAATGTAAATCTTACAGTGAGGTTGCTTTTTATGGCAGATATTTGCCAAGATAACACAACTGTTTGACATCTATGTGAAGCATTTAATGAGCAAATGTTTTTAGTTGAAAACATTTTTAAATTGCATGGATAGATTGCAGGTGAAAGCCCTGGTGAGTGAAATGCATTATCAGTTTGCGCTGCAAATCTGTTTATAAAATTCTAAATTTTAAATATGTTTTAAATATGAGCCAAGAAGGACGATCCTTTTTGGTTGCCTGGAACATCCTCCTTCATTTTTCTGCACCTGGACTCTTATCATCTTCTTCCTCACTGCCATTTCTTTTTTAGCTCCATTGTTTGAGGATGGTTTGTTTTTCTCTCAAGTTGTGCTGTAAATGCTTTGTGGCATACCCTCTTCTGTTTCTCCATAGCTTCCTACGTGTTCTTCATACACTTGTCTCCTTCCTGTGCTGGGGTATTCTGGTGGCAGCTCCCACTCATCACAGCTGCTGCCATTTTCCCCATGTACTGCAGAAAAAGCTGGAAGATACCAGTTTCAGGACTAACCGTGGAGCTTGCAAATTTTGGTCTCTTACATATGATGAATGAGGTTTGAGTTCAAGGTCAGAGGTAGGGGCTTGAGGTGAAAGATCAAGAGTTGTCACATGCACAGCAGTGCATCCCATGTGGAGTGGCCCCTGGGGTCAACTCTCAGGCCCAGCTGGCTGCCCTGGAGTCTGTGGTGGAGTTGTGGATGTCAGAGTCCTTTTATTCTGCTTCAGGGAGTGGGCCCGGTCACTGGTGATGAAATGCACTGGCCAGTCTGCAAACACATCTGGCACTTGCATTGTAAGGGCATGGATGAGGGCTGCCTTGGTTGTACTGCATCTGTGTTGTGGTCTGGTGTGTGGGATGGTCCAGTGCAACTGCTGCTTTGGCATGTCTAGAGCACAGGATGGATGTTTCTGCTTCCCAGGGAGGCAGATATGTGAGTTCTAGGTTGTGTGGAAGTATCAGTCCTTGCAGTGAGAGGAGGGCCTGGAGATCTCGGACCCCTAGGTCCAACCCACAGTTCCTCTCTACGAGGAAATTTACTTTGTGAAGAAAGGTTTCTCTTGCACAGTTTGAGCGTTTCCCTAGCATATGGGTAGGTAGGAAGAGTTTGCCAAATGTGTTATAGTTACATAAAACATGCAACATCTGACGGATATGAAAAGAGTTATAATAAATGATTCCTTTACACTCCCTCTTCAAAAAAGCCAAACAAGATGCTAATACAAAGCCCATCAGATTTTCTCTCCCATTTATTATCTTCTTTATGTTAGTGTGGAAATTTTGGCTGTGAGCATGGGCTAACAATGGCTAAATCTATTTGCGAGCTTTCTGCTAGGCAAGTACTGCACTATTTCAAATTGCAGTGTTCATTCTGGTTTTATTTGTTATTGCTATTAATACTTGTGTATATGTGGGAGATTATTTCCCATTTCTTATCCCCATTTCCAGTCCTGCATCTTCTATGACCCAGAGATACGAGAGGCTGCTTGAAGTTCTTAGATTTTTTTTGTCTCCTTTCTCCCCACTCTGTCTTCTCCATTTTTAAAGCTGTACTAGTTTTCTGAAGGATAAAGTGAAGTTAAAAAAAGAAGTAGAGTTGAGTTTAGGAGCTGGGGATTATTTTGCTTTACTGGAAATATTTAGCCAAGTTGGTGGTTTGGAAATGTTTTCTTGAAAACTGCTGAGTTAAAAGTTACCGAGACAAAATTCCATAAAAATAACGGTGAACTCTAGTTTATAACAAAGTCATTGTTGGCAGCCTTCCGTTTAAAAACTTTCCATAGCTGCAAGAAAGACAAACTTACGGATCAAAGTGGTCTGAATTTTTTTTGGCAATTAAAAAAGTTAACATTTGGATTTGAACCCCACTGTGACTAGTTCATTTCCATTCATTTTTTACTCTGTATCCTTAATAAGAATGACACCAAGGAGCAGAGGATGGGAAGAGACACTTTTTTCTATTTAAAATTGGTTCCGCAGGATGGAAATTTGGCAACAGACATGGAAACTAAGCAAATCTGTTTACAGAGCTCTCTGCCTCTCTGTATAATGAAACCAACAAAAAAGCTCAAATAGAGATTTTAATGATGAAGCCACACTTTGTTGAAATTTTCCATTGTGCTGTTTTCTTGGTCTTCTTAGCTTGATGATAACATAGTTATTTGGTATGAGGTGTAATGTAAACTGAGAGTGCCAGCTCCCATCTAGTGTCCTGTGCTCTTCAGAGCTGCTGGCCACTCTTCACACCAGTGAGCCAGGTACAAAGGGTCTGGAATTGATGTCAAAGAAGCTGAGGGTGTCACAAATAGTGCTAGGATAAATGTTAGGAGAGAACTTTTATGGGAGGAGTCACTGCAGATTTCAGACAATAATTTAAGGGCTGGGCTGTGGCTACTGTTAATGCAGGAACACATGGGAGTAAGTGGAATCAGTTTCCCATGGCTAACTCCTACAAATCATTGTCATATCTTTTCAGAATTCAGGTGGGTGTACTCCTGCCCTCTGTGGTAGGCTGGCAGGAAACAGCCAGGTTGGGAGGCTGGAAAGACACTATTCCCTGCACCATTAACTTAATGATCAGCAAAAATGGGCCAACAGGGGGATGAATATTAGTCAATTAATCTAGTAAAGAATGGTAGCAATTTGTGTAAGATCAAGGAGAAAACTTGGGAGAAGCTGTAACTTGCTGACTCAGAAAATTTTCTGTTGCTATGCAGTTGCTGGCAGTCCTACACATCTGGCAGACAGCAAGAAAATAATATTTTTTTAAAATACTTGCCTTCTTTTTGATCTTCAGATTAAAAATTGTTAGAAAATTGAATAAAGTCTTGCATTCACTGAAGAGTTACAAGAGGAGAAATTGCTCTTGTTGTGCCACTTCTTAGTTATAGGTATATATAAAGGAGAGAGGTAGGTGTTACTTTAAATTCCCTGGAGATTTGGGTTCAAAATATGATATGTTTTTGGTTGGTTTTTTTTTTTAATCTAAAAGCAGAAAAATACATTACTTTTTAATCTTGTATCTTGTCTGGAAAGGTGTAGAATTTGTCAATAATAAAGATAATATCTACTTTATAATGCAGTATTTACAAATGTGTTAACAAGAGGAATACAAGCTCTGTGGGAAGAGTCAACTTTTCTTTTACAAAGGGAAACAGCAGCTTTCAAACCAACTGAAGCGCTCTGTGGGGGTGAATATGCAGGTGAATAAGAAAGATCTGGATGGCAGTCAAAGGTGTTTGACAATGTTCCGTGCCAGACAGAAGCCAGCAGCTGAGCTTAAAGGAGAGTCATGTAATGGACTAATATGTGGATAAAAGATGGGAGGAATAAGGTAGGAATAAGTGGTTCTCAGTCACCAGAGTAGCTGGACTGGTTGATACATTCCCCCCATAAATTGTACACTGGAAAGGAGCTTGTTGATGAAGTGAGAAAGTGTGCTGATGATAGTAATGTGGTCATAGTAGTAAGGTTGAAGTGAACTGTGAAGAATTGGAGAAGTGCTTGACATGGCTGTGTCAATGAGTAGTGGAAAGGTAGGTAAAATTCAGTGCAGATAAATGAAAAGTGGTCTACATAGGGAAAAAATAACTGTGATTCCACTAAAAAATGGTGAGTTATGAGCTGTTACCATATGTGAGTCAGTTACCAGGTTATGATAAACAACAATGTAAAACAGGAGCTCAAGACTACACTGATCAGAAAAGCAAACAAAATACCAGGAAATATTAATAAAGGAATAGAGAGTTAAAGAGATGGCATCCTTTTTGCCACTGTGTGTGTTCATGGTTCATCAGCATCTTGTATCTTGTGCAGTTCAGGTTCCTCAGCTCAGAAACAATATAGCAGGAGGAGAAAAATTTGGGTAAAGCAGCATTTTTAAGAGCTATGGAAAGGCTTATGTCCACAGGAAATGGGAATTCTTCATGCTGAGAAAATACACTGGAGGATATTCTTGAGGTCTTCAATGTTGTGAGTAGTGGGGAGAGAGTACACAGGTTTAATTGTTCACTGTCTCTTCCAAAATGAGTCCTAGAGGAGACATCAAGTGGAGTATAAGCAAAAAGAAGAGAAGCAGGTCTTCTAAAAACACTTTTAAAACGGCAAAGAATAATGTATTTGCTGAAATTTTACATGGGTCCATTTTCTGAAAGTAAAGGGTCAAAAAATGGTATTATTTTTCCCCTGCAATTGTATGTGTGATGTAATGGACAGGTGCACTTTGAAATATTTGTGTCTTCTATGCTCTTTTGCAGGTTTTGTGTAGCCTTGTGTTTCCCACAGTAGCTAACTATCATCAGCCCATAAGGAAAAGTGAGATACATTCATTTAGCTGAATTAAATGGCCTCCCTATACATATAAAATCATTGAAACCCTTTTTTAATGTGTGGAGAAGTTTTTTTGGGTTTTCTTATTCAAGTCTCTTAGCTTTCTCAATTACTTAATAGGATACAGTACCTTTACTTGGATTTTAAAAAGCAGTCTTAGATTTACTTTATAACAAATATCTCCACCATTCCCTTTGGTCTTAGAAAAAAACACTCTCAATGTGTTTGAGAGCTTCAGTTGTGCACATAGGGGAAATACTCTAAATTACAGAGGTGTGGGTTAGTTGGAAGTCCTGGATTCTCACTAAGGCATTGTGCCTCTTTAGGCATGTGCGTTGTCAGTAAAGAAGCTGAAATTGTCCTTTATACCTCAAACATGGTGGGTTCTTTCCCATAGCCAGCTTCTGAAATGGTCCTTCTTTAAGGTTTGGTACAATAAGGCAGTTCATGCAAAGAAAGCAGAGGAATAATGACAATACCAAGAGCTTTTATCTGCACCTTCCTGGGTCAGGTAAGCTGTTTCCTTCTTCCTAAAGTCACTCACCTCAGTAGCAGCAAACATTGTATTCATGTTCTATGTGCATGCAATTGTACATCTTTTGTGCAAATTCCATGTGTTTTATGCCTTCACACCCCTCCATCCCCAGTGCCTGCACTGTATCCTGAACCTTCACTTGAGATGTTGATGGCCATCCTTGGCAGCGTCCCTCGGCAGGGAGCCATGGGCTGGCCTCTGCTGCTTGGGCTGTCAAATCCCTGCTCCTTTTACTATATCTACTCTGTGCATTTCAGTTTCCTGGACCAGCTGGAGAGCTTGGGTGTGCATGCCTGAGCCTCCATTGCTCACTGAACCCTGACAAGGGATGTGTGGTTTTACCCATCAATTCTCCTCACAGTACTAGGAGACCTTTATTTGTTTCTACTCTGATGGATGCTTTTTCTTTTAGGAAACCTGTGGTGTTTGTCTGTGAAACTGGCCAGTACCCCTTTTGGTTGTGCAGTGGCTGGTGTGATGCTTGTGTGTGATGGACTGGTGTGGAATGTTTTGCTTCTGAAATGAGAGACAAATGTGAGGATGGTCTTGAACACAGTTGCAGAGAAAGCACAAATATCAAAGTTTAATGGGAACCCAGGTTTCCTGATGGTAACTTGTTGTGCTAACAGCAGATTCATTTGTTTCCTAATTAATCAGAAGGAGTGTTCTTTTTATTTCAGCCATCTGGTGGAGAGCATGTTGTTTAGCTTCTTGCTACTGCAAATTGGAGCTACACAGGAAAAAGGATGTTTCAACTTCTGTTTTTGGCTTGTTTTTCGAGGTTGAGTCAGTATAAAGCACGTTAAAACATACTGTAATCAGTTGCAAAGTTCATTTCTCAAGGACTGCAAAAATTTAACTTAAATTGTCCTTCCTGAAAAGACAGGGTGGTGATATTGATGATTAATTGCTTGTTATTACTTGTTTTATTCCATGTAACCAATTCTTAATACAAAACCTAAATTTCCTTAGTGAACTGCAGAACTATTCTAGGATACCGAATTTGTTACCACTTTGGAGAGAACATTCAATGTCGCTTTTACATTTCTTCTTTGGATTAATGTCAAAAGCATATTGCCTGTCAAACAATTCGTTGTTGAGTGTGCCATTAGCTTGCTAACTCCTCACAAGGATTTTAAAACATTGCATTTTTTTCCCTCCAGAAGTCCCCTTAGCACAGCCTTTCTTTGGAAGCTATATTGTTCTTGTGGAATATTTTCTGAGGAGCAGTCTGTCCCTATGTGATGTTTACTGTATTTTTGCCTTGCAGCCAGCAGATTTTAGTACAAACTTGCCTGGGGGTGGCCTTGTCCTATTTTCCTCTTAGATGGTTCTGGCATTTATAGAGCTTGGGAGATCGTGCTTCTGAATTTTCCAGTCTGAAGAGCTCGAGCCAAAACAGCAGGGGAGATAGCAAACCTGTACGTTGTTTGGCTTACGGCAGCTGGGCCTGTTTTTCCTTTGACCTAAAGCAATGGCAGCTTTTCTTAGGTTTTGTGTGGAGGAGGGGGAAGTGAAGAAGAGGAAAGCTACGTGAGAAAAACTGCTTTATCTCTGTGATTGGAAAAAACAAGTCTTACCCCCATCTCAACAATTCCTCTTTTTGCACCCCTAGCAAAGGTAACTCCAAGCTACTTTCACATCGCATGTAGAGATTTTCTTTTTTCAGGTTACTTTATGAGTACTGATTATTCATAAGAAAAGGGACTGTGTGTTGTTTTAATATTGCATTAACATTTTGAAAAACAAACTTTTTCTGTTACAGTACCCTCACCCTTGTGGGATTGACTTTATATTAGAGGACTGGCTGCTTGGCAGGTTTTAGTGACATTTCATAGCTTCCCATGAACCTGTATTTTCTCCCTGATGTTGTGGTCTCTGAAAAAAAATAGCCTTGCCAACTAGGGCCCAGAGTCTCCACTGGGGAATGAATTGTGATGAATTATTGTGGGAATATATGGAATGCCCTGCAGATGGATGGCTCAGAGAACATAACAATTCTTTGGGTTTGGCCTTGTGCTTGAAGAACCCTTCTTGTCTTTAAACACTGTTCTCTGTAGTCTAAACCCTCTAAATGAGATTTCCTGTTAAAATAAATTTCACTGTTGCTGCCTTTGAGGTGTCCTAGTCTTGTATTTATCAGCAGGTGTTTCAGTCAAGTTTTGTATTTATGTAACAGAAACCTTTAGTTGTGCCACAGCGTGAATTTATTCCTAGAGGAATGGGCTTGCATGTGGTTGTTGGAATCCTGAGGTTATGAGTTCCAGCAGAATAGAGTTCCCTAAAAAGTTTGTGAGAACAACAGTGTTGAGGCTTAATACATGTTGGAAGTGGAACACAGAAGAAGACAGCTTGTGTGTGCCAGGAATTTCCAAGGAACTCCTAGTGATTGAACCAAATTAAAAAGCATCATATTTCCGAAGATTGGTAAGATTCCTTTTTGTATGTCTGCACTAGTGTGGGGCAAATGGGTGACAGATCCTGAGCCTCCTCAAGCTGAACATCAAGGGAGAGAAAAATGTTAATCTTTCTCCATGTTTCAATGTTTTCTCCCTTTATGTTGCTCCATACTTTTTCCTTACAGATATGCATGGATCTTCACGATACCTGTTGTAGGAGAAGCTCTTCTTTCTGCTGTAGTTCTGGCAAGAGATGACAGTGCAGAAGCTGCCTGGCTGCTCCTTTGGCGAAGAAGCTCTTGACCAGCTTCATAGTGCAAATTCTTACCCAGAATAAGAAAATCCTCAATTGGCTGCTTTGATAAATTTCCCTCCTCCCCTCTTGTCCCCATTTGCAACCCTCCGAGTTGGTCAGTCTTGTACCCAAATCATGTTTCATCCTGAAGGGAAGGTTATTTGGGCCTGTAGGTGGATGCAGTAAGCCAGGAGGCCATTAGAACAGGTGCATGTTACCCTAAAGGTTTCTTGTTGGAATGAGAAGGATTAGCAGAAAGTTGGTGCTGTAGAACCAGCGTCTCCAGTCTCTCTTGGCTGAACAGTGTGAATGCCTCAGGCTGTCGGAGTGGGCCAGGAAGGAGCTGAGCCTTTCAAAAAACATGCTGGCTTCAAAATCATTATAGGTGTATTACGTAGGCAAGTAGTCCAGATTTGCCTAGCTGTTCTGTATTTATTTTCCTCTCTTCTTTCCATTCAGCAAGTCCGTGTTGCAGTAGGAGGCTTTCTTTCCTTCATAGTCTGATCCAACATCCTCACCTTAGTGAGTTTCACTCTTTGTGCATAAGGAGACAGCTTAAATTAGATACATTAAAAAAAAACCATAATCCATTCTTAGGTGATAATTTACGTCACTTTTGTTTAATAACACCCCTTTTTCAGAAGCGGCTTTCTTTGTCTAACATGAATTTTTCTGCTTTTTTTTTGCGTTTTGTTCTACAAATCTCAATGGGCAGTAGTGAATCCTTGTTTCACATCTTCCCTTTTTTTTTCAGTGATTGTCCAAATTCTGAAGGCAAAACACAAAGGACCGTGTTCTCTCTTGGACTTTAGTAATTCTCCTCATCTCACTTTTGTCACTAATGTAGTAATTCCTATAATTTGTCTTCTGATATTCAGTATTTCTCCTGTTACCCTTAGGAATAGATTTCCTTTCAATGTTAATCTTACTCAGGGAGGCTTATCACGATTTACTAATTTCTCTCTTCTTTTAATGTTCTCAAGAATGTCTTCCTTAACATTAGGTAGCAGATCTGGTAGATTTTTTGCTGGTATTAATTGCTACGTAACAAAGTGCCCTTGAAAGTCAGTTATGTAAATGAGCAGCCTTGAGCTGGCCATAAGAATGGTGCTGGCTTGAGTTTTAATTTAATAATTGAGGAATTGGAACATGAAATGGTTCTTTAAATCTAAAATAGGATAGAGTCATATTCTTTATTAGACAAATTTTAATTGCATGAACTGTATCCGCAGTTTAACATTTAGTTTAGGTGATCACTTTGCATGCAGGTGAGCATTTGGATGGTCATTATTAGATGGTTATTATTAGGAAAAAGCCTTGCATTCAGTTGCCTTAGGTATTTTTAGTGAGAATTTTGAAAAAAATTACTGGTTTGTTGTGGCTTCAAAAAATAACAAGCAGAGTCTTTCTTGAAATATATTCTTTACATCTGGGTTTCTTTTATTAAGTTAGCGATCATAAAAGTCACTGTAAAAGTTTCTTGTATTTTTCCTGGAGATGAGTCATACTTGTATCTCTTGGCTAATTAAAAAGTCCATGAGTTCTGGACAACGGAGCGCAGGTGCCTCATGTCCCTTTGGGTAAAGGTTATCTATTGTTACATACAATATATGCAAAAAACCAGTGGATGCAAAGTTATTTGCAAATACAGGCTTGGCAAACCTCCTCTGGAATTCGGAAAGGGTTTTCCAGCTCGACTTAGTCATTTTTTCCCAAATGTCTTGGCACAACTGATCACTCAGGAGTGACATATGGTAGAAACATGCTCTAAGGGACAAGTCTCCCGGATGGCGCACAGCACCACACAAGATAGACAGATGGTGGCTTATTCAACCTTGGAAAAAGTTTAATCCTACATATTGGCACGTCGGCCTGGGTACTGAGAGAGAGGCACACACATGCCTGTGAAATCTGAGGCAAAGCTTTTGTGAGTTTGCTTGCTGTTACTGGAAGAGCTAGAAAGATTGAGCTGATACTATACCGAATGAGTATCTGCAAAATTATGGGCTCAACATGCTATCCAGAAAAAGTGATGTTCCCTAGAAAAGTGGAAACTCCAGAGCTAGCAGGAGAGAATAACATTTGCTGAACTTGTCACAGTGATTTCTACACTAAAACATACTTTCCTCAACTTATTCACCAATAGCTGTTGATTAATTGAAGTATCTAATAAGAGAAAAGGGTATTTTATGTCTTCCATAGTTTTACTTCTGTTTCAGGAGTTGCTACTGGCTTTGTGAAGTGCATTAGCACTTCACAGCAGAGAAAATGTAACTTTTCTCTGGAAGGTTCTGACGAAAAGTTACAAAGCCCTGATGGTAAATTTAAATTTATAGCAGAAAACGCAAACTATACATTGCAAGGTTGGTTTTTTTGTTTTTTTTTTTTCCTTTAATAAGGAGAGAAAATCACCTTTCACTCTAATATCTTCATATTTAAGACACGGAAGAGAGAGACAGAATATTTGATGTAGAAAAATAAATCTGGTTTGAATTCTTTCTGGAAACCAAGTAGCGATTGATTGATTGATTAAACTTCTGGAGTCACGGCCATGTTCTGTAAGGATTTTGAAAGTACTGACCCATTGAGAAGATAAAGGATTGCCTGCCAAACTTTGCCCTCCCCCACTTTCTTTTTCTTGTAGATCGTGCTCAATATTCACAAGTAGGAGGAAAAGGAAGACTCCTGACTCTCTGGACTTCAAGGATATCATTATGTTGTATTGGATGAGTTTAAACTAGCAAGACTTCTTTCTAAAATACTTCAAGAAAGGTAAATGTAATTCAAGCAAACCAGTCTTTTTCCAGTAGAGGAATAGTTTGGTCAAATTAATCACATTCTAGTAACATTTCATCCATACTACATTGCAACATCATGGTCTTTAGGATACATATTTCAGGTGTTGATGTGTTTTTATAGATACATATCTATATATATTGCTGTAGCTAAACTTTACTAGTAATTTTTAGATGTTAGATGATTTTGATTTGTCAGCCCTTGTATATTTTGTGGAAATGTACTGGTTTCAAGCAATTCTCTTAGATAAAAGAGGTGGGGAAGGAAGAGGAAACAGAAGGGAGATGCCCACAGTAGCCAGCGCATTGGTAATTACTTGCGTGGATGTGCAAGATCCAGTTAATGTTTCTGTTTTGCCTAATGAGTAAAATTACTTGAAAATGGGATACTAGCCAGTGAAGTATAAACTCAAATGAGTCAAACAGCATTGATTGACACGTACATTTAAAATATGGAGTGGTTTGAGAGACCCAGAGGGAGCTGCAAAGAGAGAGGTTCACTCAATAGGTTGTTTAGGATATCCATTGTAGAAGTAAAAGATTTCAAATCCTTACATTCAGCTGAGGGTGCTCTTGTGTAATACAAAGATCTGCTTATACTTTTGGGCTAGTATAAACAAAGATCCGCTCTTCCTGTGGGTATGAGTACCCTTCAGGTATTTTTTTGTCATCCTTTTCTTTCTTTTACTGCATGTCATTGTGAGAAATGCTGACAATAGGTAGCCAAGCCTGAAGGCCCACACTAATTGTTGCAGAACTAGCGTGCTCTTCCCATTTTATCTTTTTCTATCTGCTATAACTAATTACTATAGGACTTGATAAATAAAAATTTAAATAAGTCTATTTTGTGCCCAAGTGCACAGTCAGAAAAGTGTGACAGACATCAGTTTACTCTCTGTCTAGACCCTGCAAGAATTTCTCACACACTGCACAGAAGCAGTGAGTGTTTTTGTGGCCCATCCAACCCCCTGTGACAGTCCTGCCTCAGTGTCAGGACGCATGCCCATGGGCCTTACAAGCATCATATATTTGTGAGAGAGAGAGAGCTACAGTCTGAAGAGATAATTAAAATTCTGCATATCCACAGCTGACACCTTTTTGACCCAGATCTGAAGTTCAGACTTGGAAATACTTCAGTCCCTTGAAATTTTAGGTCATGCTTCATAGAATTGCTGTTTTTATAATTTATAGGCTAAGCGTGATCATATCATTGTTGAGTCGCTGAGCGTCAGTGTGTGTGAATCAGCCATCTGCTGTCAGGGCTGAGTCTTGTATCTCCCTGGCCAGAGACAGGGGAGGTCATTAAACCATGACAAGGCTCTGTCAGATGGGAATGGTTCAAGGTAACTACATGGCTGTGTCCAAAACCAGCCACTTCTGCTTACTGGTAGTAATGACATTTAGAGGACTGCGATGGAAAATGAGGAATTTTAATAGAGGAGTGGAGACTTTGTGAAGACAGAGATGTGAAGAGTTTGCATGTTTTGAGAGGAACAAAGGCTAGCTTTAGTAGCAGGCTTTTGAGTTATTTATGGAACCAGATGAGGAATACAGAAACTGTCCACACAGGAGAACAGCAGACTTCAAGATCTGGAAGAGAAGTTGCATCGAGTCCTTAGGTCACTGAACTAAGAGTGGTAAGGAAGTAGATACAAAGTGCATGTGGTCTCATTTTATTTTGTCTGGGCTTGCATACCTTGTACACTTCCCAAGTGGAGAGTGATTTGGCATTTTGGAACTCGTACAAAGCTTCTGCATGTTTTGCTTCAACTAGCGAATGTCCTGGAAACCCAGCATACCCTCAAGGTTAGATCCTTGTATTAAACTTGCTGTTAAATCTGGGCAGGATGTGGGTTAGCACTAATGATGGGATCCCGTGCCATCTTGCTCTGCCAGGTCCTGTTTCTTTGGAGATACAGTAATCAATACCAAAGAAAAGTAATGCAGAAACTAAGAAGATTATTTGACAGAAAATATGTGATTCAAACCATCAGAGACCAAAGATGGTTGAGAAAAGCCAGACACAACTGTATGTGCAGCATGGGGATTTTACCATACAAACTGCTGCAAATTTCTGCTGGGCTGTTGAGAACTGAAGTTAAGGTTGTACTGAAACATCAAAAATTAGGACTAAGACATCTTGCTGCATACCTCATGGAATGCTTTAGGCTTTATTAGCTGCAGCTGATTCAAAAATGTACTCTCAACAGGTGTAGCCAAACAGGAGGAAAGAACAATTTAAAAATCCTCATTTATGCATTAATCCAGTGGTAGGAAAATGTGAAGTTGTAATTGTCTTCTATACTTCCCTCCTTCTTGCTGGGTGGATTTTTTTTTAGATATTAATTTCTAATTTAGTTCTTAGTCTCCTTTCTTTCTTCTCCCCCCCCCCAGAAGATCTCCTTAGACCCTGGTAGTTTAAAAATGATACCATACAGAATTGATGTAACTATGTGGAGGTTGTGATGTGCGCTGGAGGTGTGATGTACCTCTCTTAAAATCTTAAATGCAGGTAAAGCTGAAAATGGCTACGTTTGCTTTTATCCTGTCTATCCCCCTTTGTTCTCTCTCCCTCCCCCTTCTGCTTGTGCTCACTTGCTCTCTCTTTAGTATAACACAGTTGAACAGCAGTGAAGTGTAAAATGTGCTTTTGCCAAGGTCAGTTTCTTGTGATTACTCGCCTGTGGCAACTTATGCCAGTTGCAACAGACTGAGTCTCAGCAGTCCACAAAGTCACACTGGTGCTTATGCAGAGGACACCCAGTGTAGGTTATAGTAACTGTAGTCTGGAATAGCTTGTGATGCTGCTGAATTTTAGCTGCTTTATTTAACTCTTCCGATCTAGCTTGTGCTTGCTTCAGTGGTTTGGAGCCTGTGCCATGAAACACTGGCTTGTCCAGAGACCCTTGAGAAGGATTTTGGGTAGATTAAATTCTTGTTGTTAGAGGTTGTTTCTTTTTTTATGGTGGATGGCTCAAATTTCAGAATTACTCATAAATGAAGAGAAGATAAAGTATCAAGAACGCATGCATCTTCTAAATGTTATATACTTTTTTTGTCATTGGCTGGCTTTTGGGGAAAGTCATATCAAATACTGGCCTGTTGACATTGATATGAGAAATTGTTTATCTACATAGCAAGAAATACTACGGAAAAATTTTAAGAGGTAGTTTTTAGGCAAGAATTTAAAAGATGAGGGGACACAGTCTTAAAAAAATGTGCACACCCATAAGCATGGAATAACTTTTTGTTTAGATGATAAAAATAATTTCAACTCCTGAGGTATGGGAATGAATATGAAATTCCAGACCATTGAGGAGATAAAATTTGTTGGATCCCATTTTGTTGATACACTGGATTGGCTACCACCACGTGGTACGCAGTGGAAGTGGTAAGGGACCTCTACTTTCCTTCTTTCTCACACATGAGCAAACATATCCATATATGGAAAAATGTTGTATTTAGAACAGAAAAGCATAGACTTTCTGTATTGTTTGCTTATTTGTACTATCAGCAATATACAGGATTTTGTTTTCCTTCTGGAAATATTTACTTTTGGAAGAAGCATTTAGCTCTTAAGCTGTGTGATAGTGATTCTGCAGTTACCTGTCTGTGAGGACTGACTAGCAGGGAGGCAGTAATAAATCTCGATGATTGACTGAGGGGCTAGAGCTGAACTTTTGTGACCTCAATGAAATTCAAAATTTCATTGCTTAAAATTTATTATACATTTGATTAATCTTGAAAATATGTGTTGCTGTATTCTCTCTCGTGTTTGCTTTGGAATGATTCCTGAGCCACAAGTAAAATAACGCCTCAGCAATTCAGTCTTGGCCTGTAAACACCCTGGCATAAAGCAGACAGGAATATTCCTGTTGTGCTCAGTGAATCTCCCCACAAAACAAGGTGAAGTGCTTAATCCTGTGTTTTCAATCTAGTCTTGCTTTCAGGCTTACAAGAAGTGTTTTTCGTCAAGGAATATGTTACTTGTTGCTTTTTTTGCCGAAGTTGATGACAGTTAAATTAGTATTTTGTTTCAAAACTCTCATTTTCTTGTATGGTTTTCATAATTCATATGATCCCATTGCTAATCCAGCCCCTTCCCTTCGCTTTGAATAACATATGTGTTGGCCCAGCTCTTACGGAAGAATGTGCCATGAGAGCTGTGTTCAAGACTTTGTGAAGACTGATCTGTCTACTCCCCTTTAAGCTGGAAATTCATGGTCGAAATGAGCAGAGTTTGGTGTTTTTGTGCTGTGGTATATAGGCCTGTAGTACTTGCAGGCGTAAGTGTTGTCTTCTAATTGTTAGAGCAAGAGTGGAAATGAGTGTTCCCTGTAGGAGGAAACAGCTGTACTGGAAGAAGCGGGTCTTCAGTCAACTGAGAAATGAGCAAATGGGTGTTCTTGGGTGAGGTAATACAGAAACGTTGTATTGTCTGTGCTTACCAGAATCTGTCACATTAATTTCCTTTTATCTTAAGGAACTTGAGGAAAGGAAAACTTTTTAGGCACCAGAGTGTTTTTCAGAACATTCCTAATGATGTCCCTGCAGTGGGCTGCTGCTGCTGCATGCTCTGAGGATTTCCTCATCAGGACGTTCAGCACGAGCAAGCAGTTGACAATTGAGATGGAAGAAATCTGCACAAACCCCTGAACCCTTTCAAATCTCCGTGCTGAACTCCTAACCGATTTTTAAAAATTCATTAGAACTTCACTATTTTTCAAGTTCTCCCCTCCTGGATTCTTGGTGATAACAGAAATGCATTGCTGTGCTCATTAAAGGTAGATGTTATGGGGGGTTTTGGACAAGTGAGATTACAGAGCCCTTGAAATCTTGCAAGATTTGCAACCTAATTTTTCTTTTAACTCATGGGTAGAGATCTGAAAGCTTGTTAAGGGATTTGTTCATACAATTCCTACTAGTTTTGAAGAGAGTTCTCGAAGTTGAGCTAAGAGAGATGTGCTGGAAATAAGCATTTAACATATGGATAGAATCTTACTTTTGTAATGTTCTTGCAACTTGTGAGTACCACAAGAGTTTTCCCTTTCTGAAGGCAATCACTACACTCTCATAGAAGTAGAGGAGTGCATAACTACTCATGGCTTTATCAATTTTATTAGAAACAAACTAGGGAGATGAGCTGTGAATTTGTGTTGTGTGGCAAAACATTTATCTTTTTTTTTTTTAAACTCAGTATTTTTCCTGCTTTTCTTGGCAACACTAGTAGTATCTTGTATCATAAATGTTCTGTTCACATTCCAGGGAGTATCTGAGGGCTAGGACCCAGGTAAAGAGAAGTCAATAAATTTAGACAGAGAAAACATTCTCAGGTTCCTTATAAAGATGCTTACTCCAAATAAAGGTCTGTGTTAATCTGAGGGAGCAGTAACTCTGCAGCAGTTACCACACATACGTCCTTGGAAGGCAAAGGAGAGACCATTTGATAAATCATTCCCCTTTTAATGGCAAGTTTATCTTTAAGATCCTACCAGCTTTTAATAAACATCAATTTTACATTTCGGTTATGATAAGACAGCATGATTCCTATAGTGTCCTTCATCAGATGGGCAAAATTCGGTGATTAGAAAGTAGGATTAGGAGGCAGGGTTTCTTACAGTTTATTACTTATGGCTTTGACACCTGAATCACTGCATGGACTAGGACAGTCTATAACATGACTTTAGCTTCCCCATGGGAAATACTGACTATAATTTCCTGCCTCATGGGTGCATATGAAGATTAACCTCATGGAATGAGTGAAGTATTTATTAATAAATGGTAGTTATTGATATGTCACCTACTTGTTCATAGCAGTGACATTGCTAATATATTATTCCTGAGGGGAATGTAAATGAGCACATAAGCCAAAAGACATTAATTCAAGTAATTTTCATCACCCTATTCGAAAGCATGTGTATTCAGTGGTGTCCATGTTAGTACTTACTGTTTGGATGATTTAAAAATACTAAAGAAAAAATGCCGTGAAATACAAAGGGAGATCTCAAGGTCGTGCTCACTTATTCTGTCTTCACATCACAGTGACTGGGGTGCCTTTGATAATCTTTCTTGAAAGGCCTGCTAGCTGACAGTGTAGAGGAAGCAGCATACATTTAAATCCAACTACATTTTAGAAGTTTAATCTCGTTGCATGTTTTCTGCAGTACAGGTATGATGTATGATTACTGTGAAGTGTCCAACAGCAGAATGGCTTTCTAGTTTGTTTTTTTTATTTCTCACATTTTTCATAGCTGAAGTTAAATATAATATTTTGCTGGTTTCCAGTGTCAGAGTTGTCATTTGGACTGTGATGAGCACGTGGGAAAATGAATATTACTTTATGTTTCTTTCAATGGTCAGCTTGAAGGATGTGAGTGAACAGCAAGGTCAATACTGGGTTTTGAAAGAGAGTTTCTTAGATCCTTTTATTATTTTGTTAGCTCCTTAATGAAAAAAGCTCCCTGGTCTTTATTTTTTGTTTATAGGTTTAGACTTCTGTATTTTTTCTACTATACATTAAATATTAAAAATATTCTTGTCATAAATGTCCTTTGGTCCTAAAATGGAATTACTTCAGAGAGCCTCTGGTTTTGGGTGTGCGCTGAAAAGGAAGATGTGAGATAAATACGCAGTGCAGTGGAGGGGAGATGCCCTTGAAAACCCAATTGGCTACAAAAGCTGTGGCCCAGAGGTCATTTTTCACATAGTGCTTAGTATCTGATCTATTGACTGAAAGTAGCAGTGGTGATCCTTCTCGCTCCTCTTGGATCCTCTGCCATCATCTCATTGGACTCATCTTATTGTTTTTTTTGTGTTGTAGTCCAGTTTTATCTAAATATTTCATTTGGGGAAAAGAAAAAAAAAGGCAAATTAAGCAGCTCTACTGAATCTCATCTGCTTCGATAAATTAGATGCTGGCAATGACTGAGTTGTGCCATAATTAGTCTTCTGTTGTGGTTTCAGTCAGAAAGGTCCCATTCCCTTTGCCCCACTGGTGGACACAGAGCTTGTGTCCTGCAGCTGTGTGGAAGACAACTCAGGAATGCACCCAACACACTCACTGTCCTCTGCAAGATTTCACTGCCTGCAGGAGCTCCTGAAGGTTACTGGTTGTGGCTTCAAACCCTTGTGGTGAACACACATAGCAGAAATATTCAGAATGAAAAGAAATGAAAAGACACAATGAATTTAATGTTATGTTTTTGCAATGGGAGTTTGAGTTTCTGTCTTATGTTATTGATGGAGCTTTTTCTCTCTCAAGAATTAAACCCGAAGCAATGACTTATGAATCATACTTTGTGTCCCACTTACAGACTAGCTTGACTCATCAGTGATTTTTCTTCTGGCATGATTTGGGGGGAATGCCAGTTATTTTTTTCATGTGTAATTTTTAATTATTATTGACTGTGGGATAAAAATAGAGATGAAAGACAGTCCAGCTAAACACCTGATTTTATTTAGGTCTGTGCTTCTAAAGAGTCATGTCATACAATAAAGTATTTCATGATTGCTTAAGAGAGACAGGGGGACATGGCTTTCTGATTCCTCAGTGTTAATATCAAACAAGGACAGTAACAAGTGAGTACTAAGACCTCATTATTATGCTCATAATTTATTTGACTTAATACTTTCGAGATGTATAAGATATATATTAAATAAAAAAGGTAATCTCATGTCTGGAAAATATCTCCTGGAAATAAAGCCCAAAACACAGAGCTTTTGATTTCTAGATTTTCTTTAAGCTACTGATGATCTCATGATAATATGCATTTGTACACAGATTACACTGGTCATGTAATTTCTGCCATTCTTACTCTTTCTTTTATTGGGTAACATTCTTTTTCGTGTTACATTCATCTTGTAATATAACCAGATGCACAATACTTTTAGTGCTGATTTTGTGGAAACCTGCAAAGCAAAACTCAACCTCTGTAGTGCTTTCTAAGCTTACAAATTGATAATACTCTAGAATTAATACCTTGAAGCGCTATAAGAATATTCTCTCTTACTAAGAGCAACCACATAGTTTTTTCTATATTAACCTGTTTTGTACTTACTTTATTCCTATGTCCAATATGTAAATACTCTTAATGTCTTTTGTAGAAGCTATAAAAGCTTTTAGACAGGATTCCCAAAGCCTTTTGGTTTTATTGGCATGCATTTGTTAGCCTCAGTGACTGAATTTTTACATACAAACAGTAAATGGTTTAATATGTTTGATATTCTCTAATCTCTCCTCTATACTATACATTCATTACCAGAACTTGACTCGAGGGATTTGTTTCATGCAGCATAGCACTTCTTCCCCAAATTGTCTGTAAGATGAAGCCATACAAGGCATTCCCTTAAGAAATTCAAGTATGTATTTTTCTGCTGTATATGAAGACTCAAAATCTCTATCTTCACTCCATGCCCAATCAGTAGGTTCTTTATCCTTTAACTAAAGTAAAATTCTGAACTGAAATATCTTTAACTGATGATTGAAAAGTTTTTGGAGCAGCTAGAGAAGACGGAAGTGCAATGGATGTGTAGGATATCCACACACACACGTTGTGGGCAAATGAATATATCGTAGGTAAGAAGCACAGATTCTCTCTGCAGGTATGTGAGAATCCAGACTCTTCTTCTGCATCCTGTTGGCACATAGTCATTCAACTATGGGGAATGAAATCCATGTGGCTAAATCAGACTTCTTAAATTATTGGCATTAGTTTGAGCCAAATACTTCTTTCACATTACACAACGAATGGGAAAACTTTTGTGCCAAGGAAGGACAGAACTGAATGATAAATGTGACAGGAATATTTATTATAGAGCTTTTCACTGATGTGTAATCTGCTCTGGTATGACCAGCTCTTAATTGCAGGTGACTTTTTTCTCCTTTCAAACTGACCAAGCAGCCATCCTTAATTCAAAAAGTAAAGAAAAGCTTGCTCTCAAATTCCCCATTTCTGTTCTCTGCTGGAGGCATCCAGTTTTGTTGATAATGATCTAATCTGTTGCATAACCAGAGAATACTGAGCCTGCTGCCATAGCCTGCTTCTTTCTTGGCACTGTTGGAAGGCTTCAAAGAGAGACTGTGTGTGTGAGGCGACTGCTCTACCAGCAAGACCGAGGGGATCAAAGCCTACGTTTAGAAATGGAAAACAACAGACAGAGAAGCGGTTACCACACAGTTGCAATCCTGAAACTGAAACCAGTCTCACAAGAATGGACTGTTCTGAAGCTGAGGATAATTTACTACAAATTGTACAGAGCAGGAAAGGATCATGGATTTTTAAGGAAAAAGCATTAAGATTCTATTTTGGAGTTTCTTGATATGGGGAAGATTATTGTTCAAAAAATGGATGTGTTGACAATTATATGCAAAGTGATTTTGCATGATTTTATGCTGCATCACATCCTGTTCTTGGCTTTGCTAATGTTTTCAATTAGTAAGTTTTCAAATGAAATTGGTTGAAAAATTACTTCAAGAAAAAATAGGGAAGTTTCTGTCCTGGTTTCGGCTAGGGTAGAGAAATTCTTTGAAGGTTGGATAGTTGTTTCAAGATTGTATTTAATAATTTTGGGAAAAATACAGTGGCCTGTGGTGTGTGGGTTTTTTTTTGTTTTCAATTTCATAATAAACTGAAAGAATTTCTCTTCATATTATCCCCCAGTGTTTTGGATGAAAATTCCTGATTATTCAGGAGATACCTAATTTGTGAGCATCTAATTTATTTTTCAGTGATATTAATAAATCAAGATTATTATTCCCTGTATTTTAAGTATAAGGTCAAATGTTATGTTATTTTCACTTGCAATTCTGAATATTTGTCTTTAATTCCATAGAAAAATGTTCATCTTTACCTGTGCTAATTTAATAAGACATTGGAAATATAGGAATCTCAGCTGTATGTTATTAGAGAAACTTGCTATAATGTACAAAATATTAAGCAAAAAAGAAACCATGAGACTTTCAGTCTTGACTTAATGGAGTGTTCTTGGCCATAGTCCATTTGTCCCTATCAGTTACTATACCTTTTACTATGGTTTTTATGATAGGGAAAAAGACGGTAACGTGCTTTTTCACAGTCACCGACTCCCTATAGAAGGGAGGCAAGGGAAAGTTGGAGGTTTAGGAAAATTTACTCTCCCTGCTGTCATTGTTACTGTGTAATGTTCTTTAGGGATGTGCCAGGTTAATGGTAGTGGCTGTGCCTCTTATTCCTGTGGTGGCCTGGTGACTGGCCTGTGTGTGGCATTTACTATATGCTGCGAATCCTAAGAAAAACTGCAAAGCACAGTGTGATCACTCTCGACAGGGACGCACTTTGTTGGGGTGCAGTGTTTCAGTATGTGACACTCTTTGCACACATAAATCTTTGAAATACTGTTCAACTAGAATTTTGGTCTCCAGTGTTAGAAACACTCCCCTCTTCTTTAAAAGCAGGTTCCTTACTATGTATATTTGCAAAAATTTAAGTTCTAATGATACCTTGTCCTGATGATTGCAAGCAGCAGCCATAGTTGTGACAATGACTGCTTCTGTGGACTACTTTACTCTCTGTGATGTCTGTTTCTTCAGTGGTTCTTCCTTGTGGGATGGGAAAGGAGGAGTGTTTGGTCAAATCAGACCCTTTTTGGACCTCAGCTGCAAAACTCTAGCTGCATTTTAAAGACTATGAGCAATCTGTGTCTTTTGAAAGATGTGTTAGATGTATTTAAAAATTATTCTGAGGGTCACAGAAGGTATTATTTATCCAAAACTACTCCTTTTCTTGGAAACACCTGTGTTTGAAACTTTTCTTGTAAAGTCTGTCTTTTTAACATGGGCTAAACAAGATATTTTTGTCTTTTCCTTCATGAAACAACTGAGTTGTTCTGACCAAAATTAAAATACTTTAAAAATTAATACTTAAGGCAGAGACTCAGCATGCAGAAATACAGACCAATTTTTAAAGCTTAGCAGTTTTAAGGGACGGACAGTTCTCTGATCCTTAACTGTAATGCTGAGAGTCAGCTGCATTGATCTTACCTCTTGCTGGAGAAGCACTACCACCAATTTACTAATTGCCATAATAATGTTACCTGGTACATGTTAAATAGCTGTTTAATCTTTTGTTATATTTTTGTCCATCATTCCTTTCTAGTAAATAGATCAACGACAGGGAAGTTGTATGTGCTCAGAGGATCCCCCTCTTGTCCTCTTTTTTGGGTCATGGAAATCTCTGCTTTTGAGAGGCTTTTGTACTTTG
Organism: Lichenostomus cassidix; assembly: GCF_008360975.1. NCBI lineage: Eukaryota > Metazoa > Chordata > Aves > Passeriformes > Meliphagidae > Lichenostomus > Lichenostomus cassidix. The sequence continues at coordinate 98,827,589 of NC_139482.1, read as the reverse complement.
TTTTTATGTTGAGGGTATTTTTGACAGGGAGTCAATGCTCAGATTGCAGTTTTAGTTACTATGGAGAAGCTTTCCCACAGAAAAGCTTATGCTCTATTTTCTGAAGACTGAATTTGACCAACTTCCTCCTAACTTGCAGTTCTGAAGTTCATTTTGTACCAGTTTTCTTTAGACTGAAAAATCTTTTGGCTCAGGCTTGCTTCCTCTTAGCCTTTGCAATCTGTAGTGTCCTAATGGAAAAAGGAGAAGATGAGGATCAGGATAAAAGAGGAATATATCCTGAAAGCCTGCATATGAGAAGAGAAATGAGTGTAGCTATGGTCTGATTGTTGGGGTTTGTTGAAAGGGAGCTATTGCATGGCTGTCTTGGAAGTGAGTTTATTGGAGATTTCTGGTATATACTGGTATATGTCTCTTAGTTCCTCCACTTGTGGATATGGTTTCCTTACACAAGGTGCTAGATTGGGGGAATTTCCTTTTTATGTTGAGCAGCAAGTTAAAGTTCGTTTCCATGGGAAAAACTTCCTGGGTCTGGGCTAAATGGCAACAAGACATGTACTTTGGTTCATATGTAGGTGTGGGTTTTTTTTAATATGTTTTCTGTAGTTTTTCTTTGTGTCTGCTATTTTGAGTACTGTTTGAAGAGGTAGCTACATTAAGGTGCAGTTCAAAGCTGCAGAAAACCATATGCAGCTGAGAACTTGATCCAGAAATAGATTGTGAAAGGTTCTGAAAGCATTTTATTTTCACCTGCTCTGTCAGGGACTTTGCTGGATGAACACTTACTCTTAAGCCCATTGTTCTCAGACTGGTTAGATTGTGTGATTTTTATTTTTCTTTCACCTCCTTCAGCAATAGGAAGGTATTACTGCAGCCTTTGAAAGGCCCGAAGGTTTGACAGAATTGTGCTGCAATGCAGGCTTTCCTCCTGATCCTGTGCAGTCACTGTGATGTGAAGGGTAGGAACCTTTTTCTCCTCATCCTTGTATTTCTTTCAAATCAACCATTAAATACCTGACAGAAAGCAGGCTGTTGGGGAAAAAAGTTTTCTACGTAATAAGAAAAGTTGGAGAAGAAGAGATTCAGAGAGGGAGCAGTTTTCTAGGTTATGCCTGGAGGATTATTCAGATTCAGGAAAGACTTCAGAACTTAGGGCTCAACCTCAACATCTTTTTGAATTCCTAGCTAAACTAAGGACAGATCAATTTATCATAAATTATCTATAAATGTGGAAGCATTTTACGCACATTTTCGGTGGCTATTTTCAGAGACAGAAGACAGAATAAATGCTTTTTGGTCCCGTCTTTTTCAAGGTGCTGTATGGGATGAGGAAGGAGTAGACCCTCTATAGAGGGTCTTAAGGTTTCAAAAATTGGAAGAATAACAACGTTATCAGATAACCCATGAGGAAAGAGAGACATAAGAACTGCAGATGACACTGCAGCTAGCCTTCAAAGATTGGGATTAGAACAAAGGTGTTTTTTTCTGTCTCCTCTTTCTCCTGTCTGTATAAATATAGACGTATTTTTATTCTGGAATTTCAATACTGAAATCCTTTAGTTAAATCTGAAGTTCCTAAACGACAAAGAAATTGTTTCCTGAACAGATGACAGAGTAATCCTGAGGAGTGCTGGGTTTTGCTTCCTCTTCCTCTCTTTTGTGACTCTGTCTCACTGAGGTTTGCAAGAAAAAGCTTGTGAACTCTTCCAGCGGATAAAAGCTGAAGCTTCTTGTGTATAATCACAAGTGGGCTGACAGAGACACTTTGTCAAAGTGACAGTTATTGTGTATAAAAGATTAGTGATAGACAGGAAAGATTTTGTTATTAAGTCTTGCCCAAATCGTGAACATTTTCAGCTGTGTGACCTTTTCTAGTTTAATTAGTGTAAATCTTAAAAGCACAGGGCATCATGATTGCAGAAGACAAATTGTTCAACTGTATTGCAGAGCTTATCCTCTGAATTTGGTATGAGGTCTGATGTTCCCTGCTGGATTGCAAAACTGAAATTGGTGCTTAACGAAGGATCATCTTGAAAAATCAAGTTCACATCCATGTTTCTAATACCAGCCATACCTCTGGTATTTTTGCTGCTGCTGTCTGCTTGCATTTTTTTTGTGTAAAAGTCTTGGAAGCATCAACACTTCTATTAATGCTTTTAAAGAGGGCAGCAGTTTGAATATGGGTGGCTAAAAAAAAGGGTTCCTGCAGTTGTCCCAGCAAACTGCAGGCTCGCTTGAATATTTTGTCCTCAGGTAATACATATGAGAATTGAACTATTCATTAATTTCCACATATTTCTCAGTTTGGTTCTGGAGAGGGGAAAAGCAGCAGGGACAAAATACTGAAGATTCATGATGTCATGAAGCTTAACCGACTCACTGTGTTGTACTGTCATTTAATAACTTCTGATAAAGTTTGTGTAGTTTTTGTTCTGTCTTTTGAAATGCAGGTTTTTTGATTATAAAGCAATGGCTCTATAATATTTTCAGACAGACTGTGGTAACTTGGGATGTTCCAGTTTCTTCCTGTGTAGTCTTTTATTGAAGGTATGTGTTAGCATACTGCAGCCAGGTTGTCTCTCCTACATAATGATAATTTCTGTTTTCTTTCCTAAATTCTGGACATGATGTAGATATTGTTGTTGATATGAACCATTTAAAATATATACTGTCTTAATCGACTTAAGATTTAGGTCAAATCTCAGTATAAAACCTTAGAAAATACAGATGAGCACTGTTTCTACATGTATTATTTTTGCTTCTGAAATGTTACCTTAAGCTTATCAGAATTATGGAGACTTTTTCTGATGGAAAAAGTGTTTAGGACTTTATAACTGATGTAGAATTATGTGCATGTACTTGTGTGATGTTCATTGAATCAGAAGAGGAGTTGTAAGCCATTTTAGAAGAAATTATTGGTATTTAATACTGGTTTTATATTTATTAGGCAAATGACTTTATTTTTCTTGCCTTCAGTACTAAGAAAATAATTTTAGGTAGCATTTTAATTTAGTTGCTCCATTCTGGACTTACAAAAGGGTTAGCTGTGGGAATGTGTTTTGTAGGGTTTTTTTTAATGACTTGGCATTGTATACTTGAATAAATAATTTGCATATGAAATGTGAAAAAGTCAGCACCACTTAGGCTCCTTCACTCTTGCAAGCTGGTCTGCCTTTTTGCTTAAGTTAATTCAGAATCACATGTGTTTACATGTGAGGAAAGCCAATATCCAAAACGCGGGGGAAAAAAGGATTTTGTACGTAAGTGGTTGGGCATATTTGAACCTGTTCCACAGTGGGTCAGCAGTGTCGAAAAGCAGTGAGATTTTTGAGGTTTAGCAGGCAAATCTTACAAAGACTTGAGTTTAAAAAAAATAACTTTAAACGTGAAAGAATAGTAAATCTTTCCCGTTTACCTTCCATTTAGACCTCATTTTACAGCTCCCCAACCATCCAGTTGATACAGTGATTAATTAGACCTGTCCAAGGCCATCCATATAGCCTAAATGTCAGGCATGATGACATCTCTAGGAATGCTAAGAGGTCTCCCAGATGCAGGTGGGTAGAGGTATCAACATGACTAGAGCCTCACTGCCTACACATGAAAAACAACTCTGTTTTGGTATCTGTGATGTTTTGGCAGCCTAAGTTTTTAGTTATGGCAGATGTCTACAAGAGACAACCAAAGCTTTCTGGTTTTCCTAAACAACTTGGCCCTCAGATCAGGGAAGTTCTGTTTGTAACTTCAGTACAAAATGGAAATCCTGTAGCTGCCAGCTATTTCCAGGCATAAATATGCACCTAGTGTGCTTTTAGTAATTTATTATTGTCTTGTGAACTAGTTGTTTCTTTTACCTATTTTAGGTTTTGTTTTCATTGGTGATGTGGCTTTGTTAAGATCTCATGAGTTTGATCTCCTTTCTAAGAAAAATTCACAAGACCTGGTTTTTGACTACAATTTTTTTTTATACACAATGCTCTTTGTAGCGGAGCACAGCTTGACTGACAACAGCCTAATGATAGAACAGTTTCTTTTGAAATGGGGTTTGGTTTAGAGCAGGAAGGACTGATGTGGTTTTGTAAGGGAAATGTGATGAAGGAGCAGGGAATATTTCTCCTGTGATATTAGAAGACCTTATGCTTTCCCCAGTTTTTCTTGGTTTTATCTGTCTGGTTTTGTCTGTATTACTGAAGGTGTGTTTCGCTTCCTAAGCTGAGAGTTGTGGTTTTGTGTTAAATTCAGGTCAGTGCATATTTGTTAGCATTTCTTGTTATTTGGAAGAAATTGCAGTCTTGCAGAAATGAAAAACGTCATTTGAGATTCTTCTGAACTTGGAACTTTTCCTCATTGTTAGTTGCTTTAATTTTTGTTCAGCTCAACAGCTGAATGCGTTTGTGGGAACACTGTGTATCTTCCATACCTTATATGTGCTGCTGTGTGGATCATGTTCTCCTCACTAACAAGAGACTTCATTGGAATAGGAAATATTAACAATAATGTCAATTAGCACAAAAATGCCAAGAGTTTTCTTTGGAAGACACACAAAATCTTGTGCTTCCAAGCTTAACAAATGCCTAAGACACAGATTTAGTGAAGTGGGGGAAGTTTTTTACATGTGCAGACTGATGGGCCTTAATTTGTTTCTGAACATATAGTTATGGCTGTTGTCTGAAGTTATTTGATTAAATAAACCATAAGTGTGTAGTATAGCAGGATCTGAAGAATCCCAAAGGATTGAATATGGCAGTTGCTCTGTTTTTATGCCAGTATTACCCTTTGCCCCCTTGTTTATCACCTATGAAATTGATTACATTTTGAGTGATATTAAATTATTATTGCAGGCTTAGACTCTAGATGCAAATTAAACTTTTGATTAACTCTTCATTGATTTCATGTGATATATGAATTTCAGTCAAAGTATATGAAAGTAATATTTAAAAATGCCATTTCTGTAATGTAGTAGTGACTACACGGGAAATTTTGCTGCCCTTCTGGTGATTGAAGAAGCAAGGTTTTCTTCCCTTGGTATGCAATAAACCATGTGAGATGTATTCTGCCTGGAGAGCATAATAGCTTAAATAAGGAATAACTGTGGAACTGTAATTAAATACAAATTGCAGTGCTAAAGCTCACTCAACAAATTTTCATTTGATAGAGTTTTCTTGGTTCTGAGGAGGCTCTTTTAGATGTAGGTAAATTTGAACGCTCTTGCTTTAATTCTGCACTTCTGTTATAAAAACTTACTCTGTTGCCAGCTTTCTAGTTTTTATTTGTGGTTAACACTTGTTTTTGAAAAAAAACCAACATTTTTTTCCCCCTTAACCCAAAACTTAGAGAAACTCTTGCTCATGTGTTTTACTGTTTCTTGAGTGAAGACTTGGTCATCAGGGCATGACTCTTGTTTTATTAAACTGTAGCTGCTGGGCAGCTCACTGAGCTTGCATTTACTGGAGAAGTGTTCCAGGCTGTAATAGCCGCCTTTGCCATGCACTGACAGTGCTTGACATTAACTGTATTTATAAAAAAGCAACACCAAAGAATAATCTTGGAATATGAAGAACTTGTATTTCAGTGTAAGGTCTTTGTTCTAAAATTTCTAATTATAATGTTGAGGATTAAGTTAAAGACAGAGATACACTTAAAATATGGGACTTAAAAAAATTTTAATACAATTTTTTGGTTTAGTTTCATTTAACTTTTCAATTGCTGGCTTGTAACCAGTCTGCTTGCTTAAACTGAAATGAGCACATTTAGTGCAAAATGAACTTCAAATTTCAAAGCACTTACAAAAAAGAATTCTGAATAATCAGCCTTTGATGGTGCATTAATATTTTATATTGAACTGTTTATTAATTGCCAGAGAGATGTTTTCATTTTCCTTTTCTTTTGGAAAATTAAAGTATTTGTATGACTGATGACAGACTGCTGCCAAAGAACTTGTCCTCTGAAAAATTCTAGTAAACTGAGATCAGTCTGGCTGGGATTTTGTAGTGGGGTATAGCTGTTTGGCAGTAATATGACCAAACGAGATTGGTAGTGGTGGTGGGGTGCATGTAGTGGGTTGTTTCTAGTGGTCCTTCCTCCTCTCCATCTTCTTGATGGAATGTGAAATACTAGGTTTGCATTTCATCTTAATACAGCTGACGTTTGGTCTTGTTAATCATGAGGTCCAAAGCTTGTATCTGTTGCAATTCTTTGGGAAAATTATGCATCTTTCAAAGCTGTTTTTTTCTGAAGTGCTACTCTAATTTAAAGAATTCATGTCAAACTTGTAGATCAAAGACAGAGTGTATAGAAGCACATTGCTATATTACTATGTACTAGGGGAAATATATTGCAAGGAATTTATATTTAAAAAGGAATTCTAAGAAAAAGAAATGTACAGATCTGATGATCTTGGAGAGCAGGCAATGAGAATTGCTTGTCTCCAGCCTGAACTTAAGTGCATTAGATACTGAAATACTAATTAGGAAAATAGACTGGATGATCAATTTTTTTCATTTCAAATGTTGAATCTTCTGCTTTCTCTTTTTCTGTGTTGTGCCCAGGATTTATCCTTCTAGTGATTAAAAATATTCCAGTGTGGGTAGTAGAACTGTAAGTTTGCTGGCATACCTTACAGCATTGCCTAGCAAAATTTTATTTTATTGATCATAACTGTTTACATGCAGAGTGTATGTGTGTTTTCTTTCATTGTTCCTTGATTATTGTTCACCGGTCTTCTTCAGTGCATTACTTGCAAGTTGTTTTAATATATTATAAATATTCTCATTAATACCTCCTGTTAATTACTCCAGGCCTAGATATATTTTTTAAGTAAATGTATTTTAGTTACAAGCATTTGTATCTATTTTTCTTCTAGTTCTCTGTAGCTCTCTGAAATGTCATATGATATCTTTCAACTCTTTCCTATTCAGTGACTACAGGACACTTGTGGTTTTGTGCTTAGAGCCATTCCAACTATCAACTTTCTTGGTAGCAATTATCCTAAATCCACTTCAAACTAGGATGAAGTTTGCAGCTTTGTCCAATTCAATATGAAAGAATTCTTTTCAATTCTTTCAAATTGCTAGTGGGCTTAGAAAAGGACGAACTGTATGGCAGCTGTGTTTGATCTTTCTGTTTTCATTTTAGTTAGTAAGTGTTATTTTGTCCCCAATGTATCCTCAAAGTTTTCCAGTCCCGTTTTCCTGTGGGGTTGGTTACGTCCTGTTCTTAGCTTGCTGTGTTGAGCTTTGACTTGAATTGCTGGATGGGTAACTGCTGAACCGAGAACACTGCAGACATAGCTTTTAGAAAATACATATTTTAAAAATGCAATCTCTTCCCCATTGATAAAATCATTATGAATTTATTGGCAGAATAATTTATTTTTATATTATTTGATGAGGCTTTTTCCTCTGTGTCCCAGTCTCCCCTCACCCCCTTAAGGAGAGGGCCTATAAAGTAAAATAGTAGTAGGGGATAACACAGCACAGTTAAAAGTATTTTCTATTTTTCTTTAGACTACAGCACTTTGTCATATCTATGGTGCTTGAAGTTCTTCAGGTGAAAACCTACAGCTCAAATATGAACTGGAATTTGAATGGAAAATAGCATACTTTCCACTGAAATTCAAGTCTGTTTATAGTGTGGGCTAATCTTAATTTAGTACTGCTTTGGCCAGTCAGTTTTCTATGGGGAAAATGACTGCCCTGTTAGCAGTAGAAGAGAAAGTGTGTTGAAAAGCTGAAGGAAAAAAGCTAATAATTTCCTGCACCTGACCTCACAGAGAAACCTCTTCCTTCCCCCAAGCCAACCATGATAAAATACCATAAATTTCCTCCACATGTTCTAGCTGTGCTTAAGCAGATGATATGGAAGATTTGAAGCAAGATACCTTTCTCCTGAAGAGTGGGACTGAATTTCAGCTTGTTCTTTTCTGAATGTTTTCTTTTGGCTAGACATTCGAATTGTATTTGTTTGACTTTTTTTTCTCCACAGGATATCTGCTAGTGAAGGGTAACATTGTTGGATGTACATTTCAGCATTTAATTTTTTGGCTCAATGGCCCATAGCTCCTTTTGTTGATGTTTTGGGGAGGGAATAGATTAGTGTTAGTGGCATGTCTTATGTATGAGATAAACTTCTTCATCACTTTGTGCTCAAGCCTATAGACAAAGATGCAGAACAAAGAAGATGGAACATTAGCTTGCAATATTTATTTTGAAATTGATTTATGCAGATTAAAGTTGGTTTCTCTATGTAACATTAGCCAAAATTTTGTAATATAAACATGATTCTTTATGACTGCAGATTTGAGTGAAATGTATCCTACTGTGATATGGTGATAGAAATGCCTTTTAAGAAAAGTTAGGTTTTGTAATAGGAGGGTTGGTTATAAAAATGTTAAACTAAATAGGTAAATTCTTGGTGCAAATCCTTTGGGAAACACATTTACACTTGGGATACAGTCAGTTTGCCTCTGTTTGTAAGATGAAATTCATCTGCCTTGTTTAGCATCTATTATTTAAGAAGAATCTCTTGGGTTCCTAATAATGCATATTCCTGAAAAAGTCACATCCAGATCCAAAAGAGTGTGTCTCAATATTGTAATTGTTATACCAAATTTCTTATAATAATACTTTAAAGAATGCCTGTTGTCCTTCCTTTTCAAGCAGTGAGCTGTGTTGTGTGTTGGAGGTAACGAAAGTGTGCCAGTGAAATCAAACCCAATCTTCCCTCAGGAGTGCCTTCAGTGTGTTTCAGAAAGTGGTGAAGGCACTCAGACATTGGCAAAAGTGCTCAGATCCAAGGGCTTGTAGCCCAAGTTTCTGCTCATTTGCTATGTTTAGTAAAACAGGAAAGAGGAAAGACAATTTTTCATTGCTAAAATTTGAAAGTTATATTTTGAAGCAGCTTGAAGTGTTTTAAGTAATAATGGACTAGGTCTGAGTCTAGTTTTACACCCCAAGCTCTTGTGCTACAAAGTGGTTTAGAGTGACTGTAGATTGCTGTTTGCGATTTGAGCAATGCGGGGAGTTTTTGCATTGTGGGAATGACCTAGTCAGGTGACCAGACTCAGTGACCACCAGAAACATTGAGCGCAAAACTGGTTGTTGATTAAGGAAGAGAAATCTATTTCAGACTGCTCTGCCATTTTTCTGTGTGACCTCAAAACAGTGCATCAGCTCTTTCTGTCGCTTGGTTGTGTCTGTGTACAAAGAGTTATGTTACTCTTTGGACCACGTTCCCTCTCTTTGTATACCTGTGCTTGACTGATTTCACCGGGGTTACTTCTGGTCAGTACCAGATGTAAGGTGAGAAGCAAGGTTTCTGTTTACATTGTCAAGGACATTTGATTTCTTTTTAAATTTCAGCATTCAGCTTGTATGTAGAATACGGACCAGTACTTTCCTAGCATGCTAGGTAAGAAGGAAAAAGTTAAGGTGATGAATTCTTCAGAATATAAGACTATGAGCAGGTTAAAGATTAACATACTAACAGATAAGCCTCTCTGGAAATTAGTCTCTTCCCTATACAGGGTTAGGTTTTACCCACTTATGAATTTTGGATATGCAGAGGAGCTCCAGGATGTCAGTTAGAATGTCAGTAATGTTGTTTCACACTTCAACTCTGTCCTACAAGGAAAGGCCATTGCAGTCTGCAGCGTTCCTCCTCTGGATATGCTAATGCACTGTGAAAGTGCACATCATGCCTGGATGGGCCGTGCTGATAAAATACTGCCTGGAGATCTCGCAAAGTGCTAATGTGTCAAAGCGCCCGCGAGCAGAGGGTGAATAATACTGCTTTGTAAAGGTCATGTCTGCTGAAGTTAGCGACTGCGTCCTTCTCGCGTGGGCCTGGAGTCCACTCTGAAAAGTTCTGTTGCTCTTTGCAATCTCAAAATCCACAGTTTAATGGGTAAAATCAATAGGACTGATAAAGTGTTTTAAATTAGACAGTGGAAAAGCAAAGCAAACATTGAAAGCTTTAAAGCCTTACAGTTGGCACTGAGTTAGGATGGCTGTCCGATTTCAAGTCTTGCCTACTGCAGTGTTCCCCAAAGCGTGTTACCTGTTCTGGGAGTTGCCTTATTCTCATTTCCAGTCTTCTCGTATTTCTTTACCTTCTAATGAGAAAAACACTTCCACTTCTTGCAATGATTGCTGGTAGTTACATACAACCATTTGCCAAGCACCGTTAGTAGTTATTCTCACTAGTGGACGAACACGTTTTTTAAAAAAAACCAAAAACCAAACCAACTATCATATAATTTTTTAATGTTACATTTCATGATAACATTTGACTCTCTCCTCCTGTTTAAAGCCCTGTGCCTTTTTTTTCCTCTAAGGCTCTTAATATTTAATTTCATTCATAAAATATTGTAAGCACAGTGTATAATTTGTGTATGTAAAATGAAATAATAAAATCGGTACAACTAAAGTGTAAGTATAATTTCAAGTAGCTTACCCATCATTATGCTCTTACAATTTTATTTGGGGCCTTGTTATTCTTAAACACTTCCCATAAAACATGTATTTGTAAAACTTCCACATGTTATTATTTCTAAAAAAATCCCCTTCAAATAACTTTCAGGCCTAATGCAATATATCAGACCTGTCAACTACTTCAAGTGTCTTGCAAGACATTTGTATTCATAGATAACCTCTCATCCGGACTTGATTGTTTATTAAAGTATGTGTCCATCATACAGACTGTGTCATTTCAGATCTAGATGATCTGGCATTTTTTCTACAGTGAGGAAGAGACGTTTCCTAATTATTAAGGAAAAGGTTTGTCTCATTACTATAGTTATGGGACTGCAGTCTAAAGCAAAGCTCTGCAAAGAGGAAATGCTCTTCCTCCTTTTGTTTCCTGTTTTGTTTCTCAATGAATTAACTGTTCCTTCACCCCACTTGGTTAGTTGAGAGGTTCTGATTCACCAGAATGGTCTGTTCTGTAAACGTTTGCTTAAAAAGGACAAGCATTTTGAGTTTGCTTTTATGAGTATGTATAAGTAATGATCATTCTTCTGTTCAACCAGTGTTTTCATTGCTAGGCATTTAAAGGATAGATGAGAGTTCATCTTTCAAGCAAATACTTCACTGGTTGTTTCTATGCACCACCATTGTTGCTTATTTAAGCTAGGCAAGTCACTGCCCAGTGTCACAGTGTTTTGTTTGGCTTTGATTTTTCCATTCCTGATGTCTGTTGAAGACTGGTAGGTTGGATAATTCCAAGTTTCGTATGTTACCTTTACATTTTTTTGTCTGTTTCTCTATGAGGCTCTGGTTGTGGTCACTGCTGCTGCTTCACTGTTGAAAGTAAGTTTATTCTCACTCACAAAGAAGGTACTGGATGGTTTAGGTGCCATGCAAAGAGCGAAGTGCTTGGCTATAGGACAGTCCTATAGGGCAGTCCTTCTTTGTGTATGTAAATAAAGTGTAGGGATCTCCCTTCATAGAAGGGAATTGTTAAGGTTGGGAGAGTTGGACTTGTAAGATCATCTAATTCAACAATTAACCCGGCGCTGACAAGTCCACCACTAAACCATGTCTCTGAGCACTGCATCTACATGTTTTTTTAATGCTTCCAAGGATGGTGATTCAACCACTTCCCTGGGGAGCCTGTTCCAGTGCCTGACCACCATTTCAGTGAGGAAATTTTTCCTAATATCCAATCTAAACCTTCTCTGGTGCAACTGCTTAACCATTGCAGCACAATTCTGTCAGGTCTGTGCTATACAAGGTCATTCCTATGCCATTTGTCTAACTTCAGCTGCCAAATGCTGTTTCCAGTGCACTTGGGTGCTTGTTGAGAGCATTTGTGCTCTGTCTTTGAAGTCTTCTGTTTCTAGGAAACCCAGTGGAGGAGCCACCAGGATCTCCAGTGCTCTTATTTCCCACTGCTCTAAAACATCTTTTCTCTGGTGTTTGTGGGGAGCAATGCTGGGTCATGGATGGCTTAGGTCTCCTCCAGCCTCAACCCTTCTGAAGGGTTGAGACTCTGAAGGCAAGGGAAAGGCTTGATTTTATCGGCTTCTATAATTTTCTTTTTTGTGCAAGAGTACAACTTAGAAATCAAATAGAACCAAACCCCATCTTTCTCGTAGAAGTTGATGTCTCATTGAGTGCACTGAGGCATAAAGACAGATAATTCACATTACTCACTGCTTGGTACACGAAGAATGGTGTATCACACATGACTATGTTTGACCATAGCTTTCAATCACATGACAGTTTGTTAAACATGGCATTTAAAAATGTTTACAAATTTAGAAAAGCAGCAAAACAAAACCTGACATTGGATTATAGTAAAAGTAAATAAAGTGTCTTCCTAACAGTATCTGATGAGGCTAGGTATAATTTTTTGGTTTTTCTGAAATTCTTGTTAAATGCTTCATTGTAAAACTCAATAAACCATGCTACTTCATTTCACTTGCTCAGTGTTTGAAGAATGATGTCTAACGGGAATAAATTTGATTTAAAATCCAAAACCTTACAAAAGTAGTACAGACTTGATAACAGTCAGGACAAAGATCCTGAAAATGGTTTGAATTTACAGAAGTGAATTGCAAATAAAATCTAAAGTAGTGTGGGTATATATGAGGTGAAGTTACCGTGATGGGTGTACACTTGACTGGACAGCAAGTCCAAAAAAGCATATTTGGGTGTACTGAAAGTAAGACACTTCTACCTAGCATAGGCCATTTGCTCAGCTTGAACCTAGTCCAGGAAAACTTTACTCCCGCAGTAATTGACTGATTCAGGCTCTTAATTGGTCTCCCATGCTATCAAGCTAAGCTGTTTGATTCTTTACCTACATGTGGGTTGTTTTATTTCCCTTGCATTTCAGCAGGTTCCTCTTTTCATTCCAGTGATTTTGTAATTCAGCAAGGATTATGTGTACACCTGGTAAATTATCTTCCCTCTTCTCTAAGCATTAGGATTGGGAGTTACTAGGCAAATGCAGTACATCTCTATTTGCTTTTGTTAAGCAAAAACCAACCTCAGTGTTAACTTTTCCAGACATTTTCCTGAGTTAGCCGCAAAAAAAGTCTTCAGTAATTTTCTTCTAGCAGTGCAGGCTGGGCAGTTGGATCGGCAGGAGGTCAGACGATAATATGCCACTTTATATTCAGGTTTATAGTCATGCACAAGTAACACAGGAATGATTTTTTTAATGACTGGGCAAGCAGTTGACAGTTACAATTGATACTTTGTTGTATTGTAACCTTGTTAATTATCAATTATACATCTTTCAAAGAAAACACCACGCTAATTGATAGCCACCTTTTGTTAATAATGATTAATAATATAAAATGAATTGTCTGCAATGTGTATAGAAAAAGATGATCTGTGTTAATCAATTATGAATGAAACCTTAATATTTGGTAAGTCTGACAGTGATCTCTAGAAATAAATTCTAAAAAGAACAACTTTTTGAGTAATAATTTTTTCCTAAATATTACTGTTGGTGATTGACTTATGCCAAAGATGTTTAGCATTTTTACCTTTTCACTGGTGTTTCCATTGCCTTCCCTCCCCCTCCTTTTTCTCTCTTAGCTATGTGGTAGTATACTCCAGTGGTTTTTTGGGTGGAAAATAGGGGTGAGTTTGGGGGTGGTGGTGGGAAGAAAAATAGGATTAAAATGTAATTTTGAGGAAGTATTTATTTCTAGGCTGAACATTATTTTGTCTTACGCGTTAAGCTGCTTCACCTTTCTCGTACTCTTTCTTCCTGGAGGGCTCTGCTCGAGGCCGAGATGTCCTCCCTGACCACTCTTCATCACTGACCTCTGAGCTACCACTCACACCTGAGGTTTAAATGTGTCCTGCCTATGGAAGGTTGCATTTGTCCTCTCACAGGTTTTTTCAAGCTTCCTTACTTTCTTAGGTGTGGGGAAAATTCTGGTAATGTGTAGACAGTAGCAGGTGATGGATTTATGAAGTGTCTCACTCCAAAGTAGCTGGAGGAGTTTGATGATGCAGCTTAAGGCCAGAAAGGAAATTTCCTGGGTTACAGAAGCACTGATTCTTTCAATTGAAAGGAGTGCACACCTCAGCAGAGAGCATTAAGGACTAGATTTTTTAATCAAAGAAATAAAAAAAACCCAACTTTTTTGGCAGGTGTCCCTTGTGTCTCCAGCACAATGTGTTTCCATGCCTTCTCTTCTGTCCCTGTGATGGAGAAGTGAGTTGATGTGCATCTGCCTGCTGTTTCAAGATGCACATTGTGAGTAAGGAAGGGCAAGGAGAAAAATGTGCCCCTTTTTGTCAACTTTTGGCGCTGTTCTGGTGCTGCTGGATTTGGGGATCTCTATAATGGTGATACACTAGTATTTTAAAGAGGAATGTCCTCATATATCCTTTGAATGAAAGGGTTGTTGTACTTGATTTGTTTGTTGTAGTTGTAAGCTCTCTGGAGTAATGACCTTTCTTATGTGGTTTGTAAAGTGCTGTGTTTACTCTTGGTGTCCTGCAAATTGCTGTAAAAACAATATAGGGAGTAATGTAGCAGCACTTACCTCTTATTCTTTTTCTATATCCAGTGTAATAAAATGATACAGTTATGACAGAAGAAGCTACTGGGACAATGTAGTCTAAATGCTGTTGCTTCCAAGGAATTAGAAGCCATTTGCCAAACCTTTAAAGTAAGATATCGTCTTAATTCTGTGAAGATGGACATACAAAGCTGGGTTTGAAAAATACTGTTTTTATATAGGTATTAACTTAATTTTGATGAGGATTAAAATATTTAGTTAACGTAGCTATAGAGTCCAGCAATGTTTCAGCACAGTCTCTTTAAAAGCCCTGTCATAGTTAGTTTGCTTCAGGTATTTATGAACATAGGAACGAAAATTAGATTGGTTCCAATTAAATAAAAAATAAAGTATCTTAAAATGTGATCCAAATTTAGTAATGTTTTTTTAAAAAATGTTGAAAACAATGGTAGTTTTTCCCATTTTGAAGTGTAAGCAGTGGTTTTTGCAGTGTTTTCAGTAGTATTTAGCATTTTTTTAAAGACTTCAAATTGCAAACTCAGTGCGTTATATGATAAATTTAGTTTTCACTGGAGAGGTGGGATGTGTACATTCTTGCTAATCCAGAGAAAAGCTAGAAAATGCTTCTGAGGTGCCCTGATTAATTTTATTATTTTTTGAAATGTTATGATTTTGGGAATTGCAGCCTGTACCTTTTAAAATATGGAGTTTTGTGATACACGAGTTACCATGTATTGAACAGAGACTGATATTGAATGTCTGCTGCTGTTCTGTACTAACGAATCCCCTTATGAATGGCTGTGGAAAGTTTAAAGGTTATTATCTCGTGTTTGTTTACTTTGTAAAGATAAGATTTCAGAGAAAATCGAAGGGTACTGTCTGAAATTCCCAGTCACTGCAGTTCCATGGAGAGCATCGATCCCTTCCTAGAGGTTGCCGGGGACTCATTGTCTCCCTGTTCATTATAGGCTGCTGCTGAAATCTCCAATATTTCAGGTTTGTGATTCTTTTATTGTTGTTTTGGCAGTTTGTCAAAATTAAATGGCTTAACCAAATCAATACGCTGTCTTGCTCAGTAACATCTGCATTTCACATGTCAAGATATTTTGCATTTTGGATGCAGCCACAGTGAAATGAGCCCCAATGATTGCAAAAAGAGCCTTTTGGCCCTCCAAAACCCTCAGACTGTAAGGAAACTTTGCGGAAAATAAACTTTGCTCAGCTATGCAATCACAGCTTCCACTGAGATCAGTGGTAATTGCACACGTGTGCCTTTGGTTGGGAGTCTGTTGGTAAAGAATAGATGCAGCAAGGTCAGAGACAGAATATAAACTACAGTGGTAATGGATTTCACTTAATTTGGAACAACTATTTGTGTATTTGTTTGTGTTTATCAGTGAGACAATTAATTGCATAGTAAGGAATAAATAAACAACTTCCTCTGTTGTGATTGCCTCTTTCCATGGGTTGACTAAGCTTTTCTCACCCATTTAAGTTGTGGTGATATGTGGCTTTAGATACATGTTTATCATTAGCTAAAATAACACAGCTGTTAAGAAAAGGTTTATTGCCATACTTGCTCTGCATGCTAAGCACATTCTGTGTACATGTCAAACAAAATGCCAATTTAATCGGCCCCCTCAGAGTTTCCGAAGGAGTGATGATGAAAGTTTGGCAAGTTTACTTACACCGTTCTGTATAAAATCTGCACGGCCATTATCTCCAGACACTTGCAATATGAAAAATGCCAATGGTGTTTTTACATACTTAAGAGACTAATAAGCTACAGATGTCAAAACTGTAAAGTTGAATTATCTTGAGCACGTATGAATATGGCAATACAGTTTTTTTAAATTCATATGGAGTTAAGCTGTGTTTTTGTATCCAGAGCTGTTTATACCATTTCTGAATGACCATTGATTTAGTGAAATTATTGTCAGAATTGAGAACCTGTGGCATAAAGCAAAATGCAAATTCTTTATTATAAGTAGGAGTCATTACTTTGTTCTCAGTTTGTTTTGAGCAAGAATGTAAAGGGAAGTAAACAAAAGGAAAATGGCTTGGTTTAGACAATTCTGTCTACATCATTGCCTGACACCCCAATGATAGACACAGCAGGTTGGCACATTCAAGTCACCAGACATATCATACCACGGTGAAAAGCTGTTTGTATGTCTGTCTGTCTGTCTGTTACAGAATAGATGGTGCCCAGTGCAAATGGTCTGGATGACCCCCTACTTCTGTTTCTGCATTTCTGCATCTACTTCTGCTTGCTTCATTTAACTATCAAGTCTCTGCAGCCACACTGAAGAAGCTGTAGCTTTTCACAAAATAAAACTTTCTTCTTTCCAGCAACATCTAAAGTATTTAATAATACACTTAACAATTTTCCTTTTTACTTTACATCAGATGATAGTTTGAAGAGCTCAGGCTAAGGAAAAGGGAAATTCAGGCTAACATTTTTCACAGAGTCTATTTTGGGCGCCAGCTCTGGATGCCAAGCTTCAGAGGGAGGCTTTGACTTAAAGAGAAATCCTGTGCTCTTACCTTGTGCTCACTCAGGTTTGAACTACAGGATTCAGCACCTCTGTCAGGCTTTAAATCTTTCAGACTGAGTACCCCAATTTAGTTACTCTTTTTGATAAACTGACTTACATGGGCTGCCAGAGGTCAAATGAACCCACCCAGAATCAGGCAAGAAAAACTTGTCTGAATGCCCAGTTTTGTGCTTAGCTTTCAAGACTGTCTTCTTGGGCCTCTCAGAAAATCTCTTCTTTAATGACAGGCCAGGAAATCTTTTAACCAGACCTGAACTAAATGTTTATGTCCCCCTTTTTAATGCTTTCCAGACTAACAGTAATTTTTAAATACTGTTTCTCATAGATGGGTTTCTTAGATTTATTGCCTTTTTTTTTTTGGTCTTGTTTCTTTAACCCAAGTTAGTGTTTGAAAAATAGGGAGTAAAATATGGAGTACTTACCAAACATGGATAATTTTGTAGCCATGATTACATGTTAATCCCAATGTATCTCTAATCAATTAAGTGTTTGTATCATAAGTGAGGAATAACTCGGTCAGGATTACTGAGTTCACACAACAGCTGATGTACTTCCATGATACACCCATGAAGCCGATGATACTTTCATGAAGCCAAATGCAGATCTTTCCATTACAAGGTAATGGAGGGCAGTGACTGATGAGCATACTTAATTTTTGCATTTTTTCTTTGTTAATCCCTGATCAGACAGTTGCTCAAAGAAGTTGCAAAGAAGTTGCTCAAAGAAGTTGCCAGCAAAACCCATCTATGTTATTCTCAAGGGAAAGGCAGCTTATTGATATTTCAAATGTCAGTCCTCCAAGTGTATGAAACTGGTTTTCTCTGCATACAACATTTCTGCTTGCTGTTAGGAATTAACGATCTCCTCACCCAAACTGGAAACAATTGATGTCAACCTATCTAAGCACAGCAGCCAAGTGATGCAAAAACGTTTACCCAGTTTTGTTCTCCCAGCCCTGCCCTAAACATTACCGGGATTTCTGTGCTTATTGTAAAGATTTTTTATGAAAATGAAGTAACACAAGTTAGGCACAGTTGGAAATAGGTTAATTTGCTTTCAATTGCTAGATGCTTTTTCATTCATATGTGTCTAAAGTCTTTTCTCCTGGCAAGTTGCAACTGAAGATTAGTTGGATTGGGGGTGGCTATTAAAACAAACAGACAAAATAAAATTGACTTCAAATTACTGGATTTAGCAGAGTTGAAATGACAGTGTCCCGTTAAGACCACAGTATGAAACAAAACCTTGTTTAAGCAGCTGCAGGAAGCTTGCCACTTCCCTGTAGTCTGTTACAGCTTTAAAATCTTTGTACTTGTTTGCTGGCAGCTTTTTTTGTTGTAGTAATAATAAGGAGACATGACCTGGGAAGTGGGGACATTACCAGCAAATAAATAGCAAGATTAAAAGAAAAAAGCATGTTTTATACTTTAACTAATGGGTATGTGACTGTGTGTTGTATTGTAAGCTTGAATTCTGACAGCAGGTAATACTCAAGTACAGTTTTATTATTGTAGTCTGAAAATGTGAAATGTGGATGCTTTTAGTTACCTGGCACTGTTGTGTGTTGACGAAGAAGCCAGTTGTTTGCTCTTGGTGTTTGCTGCAGGAATAGAGACCTGATGTTTTAGCAGGGAGAAAAATAACAGGAGGGAATGTGGAAAATTATTTTAGGTATTGCTGTATGTGGTAGCATGAGTGTTTGAGGTCAGTATTATTCAAGCAGTTGGCTGGTTAGATACTGGCTGCGATGATTTTCTGCTCACAAACAACTTCTCTTGGAATGCTTTATTTACATCACCTGTAGGTATCCACAAGTTTTTATGCAGAAATATTGACAGAGATGAATCCTTTATGACTGCCTTTAAGAATATCTTTCGCAGCCAAGAAATATTGTGCTTTCAGGCTCATGGTGTGATTTTTGAGATTGTCCTGTGCAGGGCCAGGAGCTGGACTGGGTGATCCTTTTGGGTCCCTTCCAACTCAGGATATTGTATGATACTGTGATTCTATAGGCATATTTGCTAGTGGATATCATCATGTGCATGAGTTTCTATGCTACTTGTACATTGATACAAGCGATTTTCCCTTTTTGCCAATAGTAGTTTTGCAAAGTTACAGACAGCCAGTTGTTTATTGCCACACAACACATTCCTCTCAAAAAGACTTAGAGAAAGGTCTTAATCTTGTCTGGAGAGGGGATAAAGCTCTCTTCTGCAGAACATGATGATTCATCTTGCTGTGCTCAGTGAAGCCAACCAGCCACTAGGAAGTTGCTGAGCTGCTGAAACTTCTCTGCATAGGCTTTCAGCTCCAAAAAATACTTCTCTGCTTCTTGATTGGGGTATTGTTGCTCTTAGTCATCACAGCCCAGGATCTCACCACGCACCTCTGCTATGTGTGTAAGAACACAACTTAGTGCTGGGGAAGATCTAGATGAAACATAGGTTTTGTTTAAGCATCGGGAAGTCGTTAGTCATTCTTTCCACCACTGACTGTGAAGTATCATAAAATAGTATCCATTTCTTTTGAAAACGCTCTCCCTTTCTTATGAATTTCCCCTGTTGACTTACAGTGAAAAGCAGCTGTTGAAGACTTCAAAGATTTTTGTCCTCTGGTAGCCTGGTGTGAGTTCACAAAGGAGACAATCTTTTCAGCAGGTAAAAGAGGCTACTAAAAGCTTATGGGGATCCTCTACTTGGCAGCTTCTGCCGGGGGCACTGGAGGTTTCCTTGCATTTCAGCTGAAGAAAGTTGAAGAATATAAGTGCATTTGTGCATGTGCATTTAGAGATGACCTATCAGAAGCCTAAGGTTAAAAAAAATAGGGTTTCTAGGAGGGCCATGTGATCTTACTGTGGGTCTGTGTACAATGACTGTTTAAGCCCCCAGGATTTTCATTTCAGCACTAGGCAGCATCTAGTAACAAAACATTTCATGACCCTGAGGGATGGGGCAAGCATTACAGCCACAGCTGTGATGTTTTTTGTTCTGCTTTGTGTAGCTAGTCAAGAGGTACATCAACTGCAACACTTAGTGATAGTGATAGGTGCAGTGTGCCACTAGATGGTCTCTGTTTCTTCAGGAGATAGAACTGTACTGGCTTCCTTGGGCAGACCAGAGATAGAGTCATTAACATAATGTCTAAATTAGATCCTAGATCCTCAAAACAGTTGCTTTCATGACACCAAACTTCATCTGAAGGGAATGTCTTTGCAGAGTTGATGGTAACAAGGGCCGTTCTGCTTCTTCACTTGGCCTCTCATGCAGCATAAAGCTCCTCGTGTTGTTTAGAGAAACTCATATCTGGGACAAATCATTACTGGGCACGAGAAGATGCTGATCCAAGTTTTTGTGATAAAGATGTGTCAGGTGCCTCAATCCCCATTAGTTTTTAATCAGTGCAGTTGTTACTGAGCACATCTGAGTCAGGACAGCCTGTGGCTCAGAGCTTGGTGCTGGTCTTTCATGGGCCTATCAGGAAGGGAGGATATGGGATTATGGTGCCTGGTAGGAGTTGTAGGGGATTGTAATGTCAGACACTCCTTGGTGAGAGAAGAAGCAACAGTTCCTTCTTGGGAATTGTGATCTCCACAGGTCAGCTCTGACAAGAATGCCACAAGCTGTCTTTTATTTTTGGTCATTCCCTGAATTAAGAAAATCATTGGCCCTTGTTCTTGTTTTCTGTTACCCTTGAATGCTTGAAATCTTACATTTGATGTCTGAAAGCTCAAGAGGGGGACCTTCTCAGGATTTGTGTTCTGCTTCAAGTTTCTGTTACTTCAGTGGTGACCCCAAAAAGCCATCATTTTATAAGCAGAGAGCAGACACCTGCTCCACATCTGTTCCTTCTTTTCGTCTGCTTTCTGAAGCTCTTCTCATGTTGTTACAGTTATCCATCTTTTGTGTTCCTTGCCAGAAAGTTTGTGGTTCTCAGTTGTCATTTCAGGAGAGAAAATAATAGCAAATAATCTTCTGTGACTAGCAAGGTAATGTTAGTTGTGGCTTTTGATGGTATTACTTCTGCTACAGAGCATCTTACAGCCTCAGGCATTTGGATAATTTTGACTTTCTTCCTGAGCTCTCCAACCATTTTTATATTCTGCTGGAGCATCAGAGAGGCAGATGGGCCAAGACCATATACTCCTAAGGTCTGTTTTAGCTGCAATTTATGAACCAGAAATGTATTTTTTTGTTTTATTTCTCACCCCCAACTCTTTCAATAATTTTAATATTAGAAAGAAAAAAAATAGTAACGTGTTCAGGGGATATTGTAGCTTTCTTTGCAAAATGTTTATTGCAAGTATCAAAGATGCAAACAATTAGTATTGTATCAGTATTGTAAGTTTATCTTTGAAATTTGATTTCAAAAGTGATCTTGTCGATTCATTGCTTTGTAATCCGTAATCCAGTTGAAAAACTAGTAGCACTTGTCTGTGTGGAAAGCAGAAAGTCTCTTCTGATTTTATGGTGACTAGTGAAAAGTGATGCAGACCACTCTGATGTTCTCTAAAAGTCTTGAGACTTCAGTTCCTCTGTAGTTCTTTGTGATTCACCTTAGCCCTGGTAATTTAGTGAGTGTTAGATGGGGGTTTAATGTATCTGAAAGATGTGTAAAAATTAACTGTGTGAAGGTGCTTTTGTTTCTGGGGTAGAGCTGGGATTGTTCTGTGTTTGACAGAGTAGATGCTCTGCAAATAACTGCTTTGTTTTCTGACAGTAGTTTTTTGAGCAGGCATAAATTGAGTGAATGCAGTGCAAGACAGAATCGCACTGAACTGATTCTGAACTCCCAAAAATACTGTATGATAAAGCAAAGATGAATTGTCTCAATAAAAAAGGGTAAGATAAAATAGGTATAGTATTACTTTTAATGAGATAATCTGCAGCAGTATCTTTAGTTAAGCATGCCTGTAAGCCTGCATTTCAAATTGAAGAAGTAATCAAACTGAAGTTAGTGTACACTTGTCCATTGGGTTTTGGATGGCAAATATGTCTGAAAACTGTGAGGTTCTGTGATGCCAGGATTATTTTAAAGAAAAAAAACCAAAGTGTCCTCTGACTGACCTCTTGTGCAATCAGCAGTTTGCCACATGGATCAAGAGTGCCAGCCAGCCACATGGGAAATGTTTCTGGAGTATTTTGGGGTTTGAAAACTTAGAGCTATGGGTGTTGTCTTTCAGAGGTTCAAAACTAAAAAAATGGGATCATAAACAATGGCAGAGGGAGAGCAATGGTGTGGTATTATTGTTACGTTAGCGTATGAAAATGAATGAGACTGGAAATCTCATTATTGCAGTAGTTTCTGAATCTTGGAGGTTTGTCAGTATCTGTGAAGGGGAAAAGAAAGAAAATTAAGTGGGTGCTACAGCTCTCCATTTTTATCTCACGTAAGAATAGCAGCCATGAAAAAAATCCAAATTTCTGGAAAAGAAGGAATGTTTATTATAGAGACCCTTTAGCAGCTGAACAAAGCAAACACCAGGTAGCCTGTATAAGGATGGTTAATTAAACCAGTGTATTTGTGTTTATCTAAAACTGTCAGGATGAGGTCAGACCCAACTTAACTTTCTAGATTTCCTTCCCTTGTATCAGGGAATTCACCCTGTCCCACACCTGGGTTTTAGTTGCATGTATCTTTACTTTGGTAGCTGTGACTTTCGGTGACCACAGTGATCCAAACAACTTCTTCTGAGACAGGATGTTGTCCAATTGAAAAGACAGGAGCAGGCTGAACCACTGCTCCTGTGTGTCTGTTTCCCTGCATCATACATTCTAACACCTGGATAAGTTAACTCTTTATAATTATTTGACAAGTAACACTAGTTTTCTTTTGTAGGAAACAGTAGTCATTACAGAAATGAGTCACAGCACCACAAACAGCAGTGCTCAAAAGCTTTTCAAACTTTAGACCTTATATAGTGAAAAGGAAAAAGCCTGGTTCAGATCCTAAAGAGGGAGAGCAGTACCAAAACAGTGATAAGCTAAACAAAAAATTAGGGAAGACAGGTTGGAAGATGAGTGTAGGAAAGGCAGATGAATCACCGAGTTGATGAGAATGACAGACTCTGTGTCATAGCAAATGCCTGCTCCATGAACAAAAGAATTAACAAGGTAGTAAATGTTGTAAACACATCTTATATAAGACCTAGTATTTCAAGTTAAAGAAAGGATTATTATGATTGCTGTAATGACGTTTTCAAGAAGAAGTAAGGGATTTTTTTGAATAAAAACTTTGTCCAGTGCTTTAGTGCCACAAGAAGAGACTTGATTGAAAAAATCCATTTAATTTTGGAGTAAGAATTTGAGTAATCCTTTGAAAAAATTACTATGGTAATAGCAAATTAAGTGTACAGGGCATTTGGGCTATTTATAAAGTTGAATAGATAGGTCACTCAGAACTGTAGAGAATGAAGATATAAGTGCTATAGTATTAATTTTCCAAGTGTAAGCACTGTAGTGTGGGATTAGAAGAAGCTGCATGATGAGCTTAAGCCTTGTAAAGCTCTACAGTAACTAGTGCAACCAGTAGGAAAGGCTACTGTTTACTGTCAGAGCATTTTCATTAATATATATTAAAATACTGTTGTTTCCAGGTGGATGAATCTGTCTGGCATTGGCTGAGACACTTGTCGCAGTTTACCAAATTCTGTGTAAGCATAAATAAACAAACCCAATCAGTCAAGATCACTGCATCACAAAATATGCTTTATTTTGGCAAGTCTATTTCATTTTAATTGCATATGGTGTCAAACTTGAACCCTAGGTCTAAAAACCTTAGGAGAAATTTGAATTGGAGTTTAGACTTCACAGATTTTATTTTCTTAGAAAATGCTTCCAGACTTCGGCCTGCGCCACATATTTATTCATGAGAAACAAGCCTTTTATATTAGGTGTTATATAAACATGCGTCAAAGACCCGGCATTATTTTTCTATTGAGCTGCAAATAGCATGTGCAATTTGGAGTCAGTTTTTTTATTTACTAAATGCTGTTGGCATGCTGATCCCCCAGCTGAATAGGAAAGAGAGGGTCTGCACTGAGGGGAGCACACAAGCTTCCAACAAAGGGAAAAATGGCCAAAAATACTCGTCTGCCTTGTCCCTCTTTCTTTTCTTCTCAGCCTTCCTGGTTGGAAGAGATTATGTGTGAGGTGCTCTCTTTAACAAGTAATTCCTTTAAGTGTCCTCTTTTGGTGGTATGGCAAGGGAACTTAGAGAATCAGGGAACCTGTGGCCTTTGACAGTGCTGGAAGGAGAGTTCACTGTCGCTGTTGAGCAGCTAGCAGAGTAAAGAAAGCCCCAGTTCTCAGTGGCAAGAAGGAATGACCTTTATTGTTTTGATTTCATCGTATATATAGAGTTTTCAAAAGTCACCCAGATTGGTCGGTCAGAAGCCTTCCCCCAGGCCTGATTGGCCAGGCCTGCACCGTCCAAGTTCTGGGACACTGTTCCAATAACATCCAAACTTTATTTATAAAACACAAGAAGAATTCTCATGGGAAAAGCCTGTGCTAGCCACAGTTCACCACCTGTCTAAGAGGGCGTTTGACTGCAAGGGCATCCTTCCTGAGGTACTTGCTGCTCTAAAGGCCTCCCAGACTTTGGTTCCTGGTGGAATGCAGGGCTTACTGACCTTTCATTTTGGTGGAGTTCCTGTTTTATGCTCCTAGCATCTGGAACTCTTCCATAGTCTTGAATAGGAATGATTGCCTTCATAAGCAGATTTTACAAATATAGGTCCTAGAACAAGTAAAAGGTTCTAAGGCTGCACCTGGAATTTGATAAAGATAATTTGAATTTGATGTAGAATTTCCTGGTGTGATATGGCTTGAAAAACCTCAGAATTTGGGCTCAATTTGTAGCAAACCAGAAACTGCTCAGGACAGATAGTTGTCAGTACCTGTAAATTCAGCTCTCAAAGTGCTTATAGTTTGCCAATTTTTCCTATTTATTTCAGATTTTTTTTTCCCAATGTGGAGTAGACCAATGGAATTTATGCTGCTACAGTGCTTTCTGTACTAATTCTGTGAAGCTAGTGAAGTTTTCTGTCTTAACATGGTGTTGGTGGCTTGATAATAAGTATAAATGAGGAAGCAGATGAGAGTTTTAGAGCATCAGGTTATAGAAATCACAATACAAACATGTAATACTGGATTAATACTGGGTTAATCAAATGGTTTTCCAGTGTGATGGATTTTTCGTGCTGATTGCATTAACTTGTCTTCCAAATGTACATGGGATACCCTGGTCCCTCTCTTGGCACCAAATGCACATGGGGTACCCTGGTCCCTGTCTTGGCAGTAGTCTTTTGTGATTTACATGATCAGTTACTTGTTACCTTTCTTACTCAAAAGGCAGTAATTTGTAATGTTGCTCCTTTAAAGGATGTCTCTGATCTCTTTTTCCAAGAGCATTTGGCACTGTTTTTTGTACTGTCTTTTCAGGTAATATGCCTTTCTAATAGGCAGTTTCTAAAAGGAAAAATTTTGCTGGTTTCCCATTTACCATTTGTGCTGTAGTTGCCGGAAAATTAGATGGGTACTGTGGACTTGTATAATGCTTGATTCTTTTCCTTGGCTTTCTGTTGTAGGATGTTGTTTCATATTCAAATACTAAAGAGTGGAAAATAATTCCAGGCTTTTTAAGATCACCCTCTTGTTCACTGGGAAGAGAAAGGGAAAAATCTTCTGCATGCGTAGAGGTGAACAGAGAATTTTCAGCACACCAAGATCATATTTTCTAATTTTTAATTTTGCTTTTTAATCCTTAGGGAACTTCTGATTCAGTGTTTAGTGGTGGAGAAAAACTTCTGTGTGTGTTATTAAAGATAAATTCTATTTCTGTTCCTGGAAAGGAGGTATTCAGTAGCCTGTTAAAAACTGACATTTCCTCTGCCACGTAGATTTGGTTGGTTTGTTTAATGGAGTACTTAAGTGACTTTTTATGCATTGGGATTTTCTCCAACATTGAAGATGATTTTGTTCAATTAGATTTTGAAACATTTGAAAATTGGAATAAGAAAGGCAGCATTGTTTAGGGCCTTGGCTGGGATTTTAAAAACAGGAACAACTCGTAGCATTCCTTATTAAATTTAATTAATTGCTGCTTGTGGGCAATATGGCTGAGTTATTGTTGCAG
This sequence comes from Lichenostomus cassidix, assembly GCF_008360975.1. Lineage (NCBI taxonomy): Eukaryota > Metazoa > Chordata > Aves > Passeriformes > Meliphagidae > Lichenostomus > Lichenostomus cassidix. The sequence goes on along the minus strand of NC_139482.1, from coordinate 98,801,411 downwards.
TGAGACCAATAACTAACATAATTTGGAATTCTGTATGTTCAGACCTTAGTTAGAGCTTTGCTTAAGAGTAGTTTGATTATTTAATTTAAAAAAAAGTGTTTTTCTTTTATTTGAAAAAGGTACTGAAGAGCATCTCACTTGTGGATTTATAAAGCTTTTGGTCTTTCTATTGGCTAAATCTTCAGTAAGAATTTAGTCTGGTTTATTAGCAGCTAAAAAAATCTTTACTATTTGGTACCTGCATATTAGTGAGATACATACCATTAATTTAATCTCAGTCTGTTTTCTGTTGCACAGATGTTCACATTACAAAAATCATTATTGTCTACCAGTAAGCAGTGCTCCTATTGCAAAAGCCAATATAGGAAAGGGGAACTAAATGGGTGTCTGAAGTCTCATCTTATTCTACAGATAGTCTTTCCAACTGAGCAATAAAGAGGGCTGCGTGAGGAAAGGCATCTTTGGTGCATCTGAGATGTCTGTTCCACGGCTAAAGGGAATTCTCCAGCCTGACCGTTCCCTCACTCAGCATCAAGCCGTTATGCAGTGAATAATTATGTTTAATGAATAGCACGGGGAGTTAAATCCTTATGACTTAGTTATTTCTCAAGTGAACTCAAAGTCTGTTTCCATAGCGAATATGAACTAGTAATTTGTGATAGGAGTTTGAAGTAATATAGTTGTGCAAACCTTTTTATGATCAGATGAAATGTGCCAAATGATTTAGAAAGGTTTGCATTTGATTATGGGAAAATAAAGCTTAGGAGTTCATTGTGATCCATGGCTGGAAACGAAAATAAATATACACAGTGCTACCCTAAGGGTTAATGTATTTAAGCGTGCATGCTTGGAAAATGCGTAAAATGGAAGATCTACTGATTTCTTCAAGCTCTGTCCTCATTGTACAAGGCCTAATGCTCTTGGGTTTACATATAAAATTATGAAATGAATATGGGTCCCCTAGGTAAAATTCTGCTCAGAGGGAAGTTATTAGTAAAATTCCCATTGAATGAGGTGAGGGCAGAATTTCACTGACACGTGGGACACTTAAAATCCACTGCAAGGTTAAAAATGAAACCAAAACTCTCATCCATATTTCAAACGTATATACCATGTCTCATAAGCTTTATATCCTTATTAAAATAAAATGTATTTACGCTTCTTCAAACTAAGTCACAGCTCTCTTCAGACAATGCTAGTAAGTTAGAGTGAGTTTGTTTATAGAAATTAATGCTCAGTGTGTTCAATTATCAATTGTGTTTATTGATAATGCACTAATAAACACTCCTCCAGTTTGACTACCTGTGTCCATTTATGTTTCCTTTAAAAGGTTGTAATCAGTCTCTTGGCACTAATTATATTAAGTATTAAAAGTGTTAATCCTAAATAGATGAGCTCTTCATATTATCCACATTTAAGTAACTACATTTTGTAAAACAAAGGCCTTTCTTGTGTTAAGTCTTGAAATGACTTGGAAACATAGATTTTTGGTTTTAGTTCGTGCTATATGGTGACTCATAGAAAGACTTCTAAAACCAAGGTAGAGATGCTGCCTTTGTTGTTTTCTTGTTTGGATGAAGGCAGAACTATCAGCTCTCATACTTTGTATAAAGAGGTTATTGAGAAGTGTAACTCAACCCATCACTAAGACTGCAGCACTGAAAGAAATCCCTTACAGCTTGTTCCTGATCTCTGGACTTAAACACTCCCTGGGACAAACCACAAGCCCTGACACCAGTTGGCCCTGGCAAGGCAGGGAGGAGTAGCCTGCTTGTGGGACCTTCACCTTCACAGTCACCACTTACCTGAGAGAGACTTGCTTTGAGCCTGAAAATCATTAATCCTTATTGCTCTTAAGGAGCACAGAGCAGTGGGGAGTGCTGTGTCCAGCTGGGACTGAGTTACTAGTAAAGCTGGAACACATGCTGGGGAAAGGAGGTATTGTCCCAAAAGTGGTACCAGTGGTGTGTGGACCAAACCTGCAGAGTGACCTGTGTGAGTCCATGAAGAGGAGTGAAGGAGCAAACCTGCTCTGTGGGTGGTGGGGGTGGCAGGAGGCCCTGACTCCCTGTCCCCTCTCCTGAGTGCACAGCTGCTGGGAGGGCAGGGCGAGAAAGTCGTCATGGATTTTCCCTCTGCTTTCTCAAGGAAAGGCTAAAAACCATTTCTCATCCCATAAGGAGAAACTGAAGCTTTCTGTGTTGGTTCTTTATTATTTTAATAATAATAAGAGGTGGTTAGTTTTTTTTTTTCTTTGGGGGTTTTTTTTGTTTTGTTTTTTTGGGTTTTTTTTTTTTTTGAATAGCCAAACTTTATTTCTCCCTACTGTGTGGAGAGAACAGGCTCTGTCTCAGCAGAGAGGAAAATGCAGCAGCTTGATCAGCTAACAAGGTTAGAAAGCAATGCTCATTACGATCATTTCTGCTGTTCATCGCTGCTTGGGGAAATAGCTCTTACTGGGGATTGTCCTGTAGTTTTTGATAAAAGGCATATTCCTTGGCTGTTACAAACCATTTTGGCTTGGTTCTTTCTCTCCGTTCTTGCCTTACGTTCATCTCTGCTACTCATTTCTTTCATAATTTATCTAAAACAGCTTTCCACAAACCCTGAGAGATCATACCCTTCAAAGCTGAATTGTATTTCTTAACGCTCCTACTCTGCCTGGAGAGCTGTCAGGAGGTGGTTTTACATTTGGAGCAAAGATGGCTTGTTTCACCTCAGCAAGTATTTTTAGTTAAGCATTTTTCCTCTAGGCAATTTCAGATGGTCTCTACTGGATCTTTAGTAACATACTCACTAGTATGTTTTATTTTAAGGTGTTATTTGTAGTTTTGCTGTAATTTGGAGATAGCCAGAGGCTGTACCTTCTGTAAGAAAAATATTTTCATCCTCCTTAACATGAAGGAACTTGCTTCATTAACTGCGTTTGACTTAATGTTGTGAGCTTAAACACTAACCTGAAAGCTGTTAATCAGACCTCTGGTTTAAAACAACAAGGGCACAATTAACAAGTCAGATTTAGGTGGGAGCATTAAGTAGTTAGCAACCGGGTTTGGTAGAGTTTGCTCTTGAACATTTGGTTATGACTTTCCTGGTTGATAAATTGATCTGTTTGAGATTCTTTAGTTTCTGTCCTTCATGTTTGCTAAGAATCGCTTAGCTGTAAATTCTAAAAGCCTGATCAATCAGTTTGTTAAAAATATGCCTAATAAGGTAGTGGGTTGTTTTCTGTGTGCTAAAATTTATTTTTGGCTTTTTATTGGGAGCAGAGAGGGCTAACAAGGCAACTTCTGCATTTCAGCGTACTCCTATTTTCTGTTTCTGGCAGCTCTTAAGAGGTTTAAGAAGTATTCTTGCTCCAGCCCATGTCCTGCCCACACTCCCTTCTCCCAGTCTGGCTGGAGTGGGCAGTGCAGTAGGAGGCAGCGTCACTGTGGGTGACTGGCTTTGGTAGGTGTTTCACCTGTTCCTCAGGTGTAGCTCTGTCTGCTATAGCAGAGCTCTCTTATGACTAGCCTCGTGAGAAGACAGCTTGAGGAGACAGAAAAGTATGTGCTATTTCTTTTGACGAGCTGCGGAGGATCCTGTTTTCCCCACTTTTTCTAACTAGAACAAATTCACGTGTTGAAATTTTAAAATTTGTTGTCTTTTGTTAGTGGACTCTGCAGTAATTTTGTTGTCATGCCGACACCACGGAGTCGTGACAACATCTATGTCTGCCTTCACCCTGCAAGCAGGCAGAAGCTGTCAAGTCTGCATTGTCTCCTACTCCAGTTCTGGGAGAGTGGAAGATACAGTGCCTGCAAGGTGGTTGGCAACCACGGTGGTCTTGGTAATGGCTCCTGAAAGTGCTCTGAGGGTAGTCTGGAGATTGTTTTACATCCTCATCTGTTGGGAGCAAAGAACTACTCTCTTGCCACACTAAATTAGTTTTTAAAATTCTTTTGCATAGCCTTGTAATAGATTACATTAGTGTTACAATATGTTAGTGTTGTTCCTTGTATGTTTTTTTCTTCTGGGAAACATCTTTGGGGAAGTAACCTCTGCTGAGATTTGAAGATCTCCTTGAATGTCCCAACTAGACAGGAACAGGCTTTTAAACTCAGAGATTTCAAATCTTTCACATACATATTTTACACATACAAGGAAATGCATCAGATTTAATTGTAAACAGATCATGGACTCTCGCTGAGTGTTTGGATGGGTTGTATGTGTTCATATACGAATAATGTCGTGGTAACTACCTTGCTTACTGCCTAAGGATTTACACATATATTCTTGGCATTCCTTTTCCTGTATTATTAATGAAAGTTTTAGCTATTAGGGGAAACACTTATTGTAGAAGTTTTCCAGGGAAGCTTTGCTAATCTTCAGGCTTCCAAAAGTGAGAAGGGAATGTGTGTGAGCTATACATATGTATATACTGTACAACAACTGTGTGTAATCTAACTACTACTCTTTATTAAATATTTGCTATTGTATGATTGTTTTCAGCTGCATATCATTTCATATGCCTTTAACTTTTGGACTGAACTTTTCCATGCTGGCTGCCTGCATTCCGGTGTGTTTTATTTTAGTCAAAATGGCTCCACAGTTTACAGTAATGGGATTAATAGAAAGCATGTTTTGCATTTGTGAAAAGGAAATACTCCGGGAAACTTTTCTTGAGGAAACTTTTCTTGAGAAGCTTATGTCCTTGCTTATTTAGAAATTTGGCAGAAATTTGTTTCTTGCTTCTTAACTTTCCAGTGCTACCAATAAATACTAGTAAAGCATTCCTTGTCTCACCTAAGCATACTTGCATCTAACTGATGCAATAAAGAACTCTGTTAAAGCCCCCGAGGGGGTACATAGGTCTCCTGTCAAAGCAGGGTTTGAACAGAACTGTTAACTGAGATGGAGGCTGCATTCTGAGGACAAGGAGAAAAAGCAGGATCAGACTGAATTCGTATTTCATTTCTGAAAGCTTTTTTATCTTGGACTGCAAGAAAAGCCCAAATTGTGTAAAATAAATGCTGTGCTGGGGAGAGACTGGGAAGACTTAGTCAATATGAAGAGGTTGGAGCTTCTGGACTGCTGGACTCCAGGAACAGCAGGACTTGGGTTGTCTTGAATTCTGCTGCAATACCTGTCAGTTTGATTAGCTTAGTACATATTCCCAAATAGACTCGGGATGACACGATCATTTTTAGGAACATGATTTGAACATCTTAATAATGTTCTCTGTGCTGTGTCTTCAAGAGTTTGATCAGAAAGAGAAATGTTTCATCATGATTTTATCAACATGAGACTGATGTGACTCCACTGTTTGAGAGTATCAGAGCCCATGGATAAATTTTGCAAGCTTTCTTATACTCAAACTAGAAAAAGGCCACCTTTTTAGCTTTTTTAAATTATATTTCTTGATAGTGAGTGTATTATTTTTAGTCAAATTTTAGATAAATTAAAGAGATTAAAGTTTCTTTTTTAAAATGTAGGAACTGCATTCTTTTGAGTATATAATGACCTGGGTAGAAATGGAGGAAAAATTTTCTTGCATTTACATATCTCTAGAATTAGCGAGCTTTTATAGTTAAAAACAAGTTAGTATTCTGGCATCTAAATGGAGAATATTAATTACACATAACCATACTGAAACAATCATTTATTTGCTTAGGGAGTTGGGTTTTAGAACTAACTGAGTAAATAAATTCTGTTCAAAGAAGTTCTATGAAAAAATAGAAGTTCAAATAGTGCTTTCTAATGCTCAAGAAAAATGTTATATGCTGTTGATGGTCCAGCAAATCTGCATGTGCATTCTGTCCCTTCTTGCACTCCTTTTGGGAAAAATCCGTCATGGTTAATGTGTTGGGATGCAGCATTAAGGTCAAAAAAACCAAACTGTGAAGAGTGTTGCCAGCCAGTATTTGTTAACCAAGTGAAGCATGATTTGAATGAAATGCATGAAAACTCTGCGTGTTTGTTTGATTTGCTTGAAATAGTTTGTTTGTGGATTTAGGCTGGGATCTGACAGTTGGGCATCCTACAGGAATACACCAGCCATGCACTGCATCAAACAGGAAAATTCTGGCAAAAGCATTGCAGTGTTGCTTTTGAAGTGCTGTAGCCATCATGTGAGAGTTTGACCAGTGCCTTGTGCTGTGTTACAGGTTGTGCTGCAAATCTAGGTGGACATCTCTGGGGAGGGCTCCAGAAACATCAGGTTTCTGATGATGCCCCTATGAATCCTTCCTGGTGGGCGCTGGGTTGAGTTGGGTGACCCAACGCTGGCTCTCACATATGTTTCTCACCTGGGCACTGAGGCCCAGGAAGGGCTCACTAGTACAGCCTAGCTCCACCAGCCTGACATGGAGTTGACTTCAGGCAAAGTAGTTTAGCCCTCAGGGGCTAAACCATCCCAGTTATGGAGCTTTATACTGTTACTGCTGTGTCAGAGAAGAGGGAAAGGACCTTGCCCTGAGGGATTGCTGTGGTGCTGGTGAAAGCTGCTGGTATCGGTCTGGCCTCTGCTGCCTGTGTGTTCCTCCGTGTCTGTCTTCAAATCCTGCAAATGACTGAATCCAGATCAGGTTCAGCTTTACTTATGGGATAAAGATTGATGTAAGTTCTAAAGTATTTAAGTAGCTAGAGTACTGTATGAAACACTGGAGTTTGTTTAAATGCTGAAATGTTCCCTTCTTTGCCAGCTGCCACTTCCAATACTGTTTTCTTAATTTCTAGTAGCACTTCTAGTAGCCCCTGATTTTAGTGAGGGAAATAGTAGCACAGTCAAGCTCTGGTGCCTCACAACTTCAGAGGAGATTCTTTCAGCAGTTTTATTAATAATGGGCTCTTACAGCTCTATGGAAAATCAACTAGCAGCAGTTCTGTGAAAGAGACCTCAAGAACCACCACGACCTTTATCATTCACTGAAAATCTCAAGTCTTGGGCTGAGGAAATTTTTTTAAAATAAAACTCCCAAACTTGAACGCAATGAGCTGATGCAGGCAGTACAATAATAATGATAAACTTTATAAAGCAAGTGTCTCTTATTAATGTGCTGCAAAGCACTCTAGAGATTCTCAGTGCTAAAATTAAGCTATAAAAGATAATAGAAGAGCTTATAAAGTTTCTGCACAGTGAATGATTTCATGACAATGGCTTTGTTTGTTTTAATGATGTGAGCAGAGGGCATTTGCCCAGCATCTTCAGCATTCCCAAGGGGAATAGGTGCAGCAGTTATATTTTACAGTTTCACTGTCATTATAGAAGTGGGTTTTTTTGCAGCTGTATAGTGTACTTCATAGATTGTAAGATTTGAAGTTAAAAACTTCAGTAAGGAAACAAAACTGGAGGTTTACTTCTGCTATGATTCAGCTGGTTGCAGAAATAAATACATTTACTTAGATTTGCATAATACACTTGAAAAATAGTTTAGGGCCATGACTTTTCAGTGACATCCACAGTCGTGATACAGTTCTCTGTGGACTGCATGACTATTATCAGCAGTAATGTTTTACTGATGAGCTCATCCAAGGAGTCAAGAACCAGTTGGAAATAGAGACAGATTTACCCTCCTCCATCTCAGAGGATCTTTTTGCTTTCCCAAAACCAAATATAAGCAAAAGTTTTTTGACTGTGCTGTGGCTGACAGCCACCTTGTGCTGTCTCCACCCAGCCTTAACATTTATCTGCATGCTTTCCTAAGGAGCAGGTGTAACAGTGAAGTAGGCAACCTTTTATCTAGCTAACTGGAATAACAGAGAAAAGTCTGAACTTTATAAGTTAGATTTGAGGTATTGCTAATAGAGTTTAATTTGAATGCTGTGTGTTTATTTCCTGGTATTTTTTGAGGTCTCCTTTGCCTCTATTCCATTCACTTTCATGATAAAATTGATTTACTAATTGCAACAAAACCACCTGGAGGAGGATGGCCTCGTATTCTTGTGAGGTGTTTTTTCCTTTTAGTCTAAATTAGTTTTCTCTTTAAGCAGAAAAAGGCTTAAAGATGCCATGAAGTGCTCTAAAACAGCATTTACTGCGGGCATGGTTTGCATCCAGGGCTTTGTGCAAAGACGTTTCCACACAAGTGTGTACACAAATACACTGACAATTTTCAGAGACATTTTGCATAGCGCTTACAATGATGAGAGGTGGCTGCAAGTTGCTGACATATAAAAAGGCTGCAAGAAAGCTTCTCTGAAATGGAGAAGGAATGTATTTTCATTCATTAAGAGGGAGAAAATAACTTTTTATTCCTGAAGTCACCACTTGTCAGACTGTTCATTTGCAGTGCTTTTTGCTTTTTTAATTTAGCAGATTTGTCTGGTTTTTTGAAGGAAGAATTAAAATAAAAGGAGGAAACTAGATCCTTTTCTCACTTGTAGGGGTGGAGGTTTATCCCAGCTGTGAGTGCTGCTAACTTCCCTATAAAATGCTCATGCATTGCCCAACTTCTCTCATTTGTTTCAATTAAAATTTGGCATTGTCAGTTCAGATTTGTTATAAGTGCAAGTTGGTGGTTTATATTATGCAGCTGAGTATGGAAGGCAAAGCATATGTGTGCAAAAAAGGCATTTAGTTGGAAACTGGAATTGAACTACATTCAGTTTTTGCCAATGCTGCTTTTAAGTTTGTGCTATTTTAATAGTTTCCCGAAGTGATTGTGTTGCTAAAAAAACACCCCTCTGAACTGGAGTTTTTGATGTTTGCTTCTGGCTACAATGTAAATTTGGTTTGGTTATTTGTTAAAAATCCACATAGCTCTCTCTGCAAATGCATATTTTATAATTTTTTTTCCTTGTGAGTTCTGTATGATTTTCATAAAAAAGCCCAGAGCCTTTTTTGAACTGTAAAATAAATGCAGAGCTTCAGTCACGTCATGAAATCTCAACAGATAGAAAATAGGGTTTACATTGACGTATTTTGATGTATAACGTGATGCAAACAGCAGCAAAACCTTTGACTTTTAAAATTGTGAAGGTATATGTGATTAAGAATAGCCCATTACAAATCTATAATGTGTACTGAATTAACATGGCCGGGTTGGTCAGTTTGGTTTTAATTCTGTCATCATGGAAGGGAACAGATATTATACGTTGTTTTGGTTGCTTTTTCTTGCATCTTGTTTAAGAACAAAGAACACCAATAAACACGAGACAATGAGTTGTAAGCTAGAAGAGGTAGGAAGAGTCAGAAAAATGTCTAGGTAAATCAGGATTAGCCTTGCTAGCATGTACTGGGTAGCAACTAATTCCTTCCTAAAAAGGAATTAGTTGCTAAGTCCCCTAAAAATGGGACTCAGAAAAGTAAATCTTCCATTTACCATAGGAAGACAGACCTGGTGCAGTTCCTCTGGGGTTGTCCCCTAAGTGACAGTAGCCCTTAATGCTTGTCTGCTGTCCCAGAAGATAGGAGGGTGGGCAGTGGTCCCCATGGGATCTGTATCTCTCTGGGTTGGAAGTGAGGTGATGCAGTCAAGTCTGTGCGTCATTGCAGACCAGAAGATTCCACTTTACCTGTGGGTTCTGGGATGACCATCCTCCTTCAGAAAGGTTTTCTGACACCTTTGTGTTCCCTTAGCTCAGGGATGTGAAGAAATACTGCATAGCCTTACAGAAAGTGCGTGGATTTGCAGGATCCACATATAGCCCCATGGATTTTGCATTTAAAAAGAATGCGAGGCACAGATATTTAGTTTGATGGTAATTAACTTTGAACAGTGTACTGAAGTATCTGGCACATTTAGAAGTGTTTTAAAATCAAGGTTTCAATTTGTTTCTGAGAAATTTTGTAGTTAACCCAGTTTCTGCTCTTGATGCATGAGTGACTGGGTACCATATGATGAACTGTGTTATATAAGATGCTCAAATTGTTGATCCAAAATTCTAGCTATTTAACTCTTCTGGGATCTTAGTGTTTCTTGTTTTATTTTTGTCCTGTTTTCTCTTTTCAGTATTTGAAGTGTTGATACGAAGCCCTTTTCTGCCAGCGCTGTTAGCAGAAAGAACTTATGCATATCCATCTGCCTGTTCCTTGGGCATGGGAATGGGTTGCACTATCAGGAGCTTTTAACTATATGGTAGATTATTACAGGAGGGGTTTTCCTGCTTTCCCCTCTGTTTCCTCTAAATAGGTTTGTTTCTTACAGCAGGATATAGTGCAATAAGAATAATCACCATCATTGGTTCCAGCTGCTTCCTCAACAGAAAAACTACGTTTTATTTGGATGAGCTTTGCTGTCTCCTGAATATTTTGAGAGGAAAACAAGCTTCTCCTTTTTTGTGAATTTTTCCCTCCCAGATGTTCAGTTCTTTATTGTATTTTATTAATAAGTCCAACGCTTTCTTAGCTGTAGGGCTGCAATGCAGCAGGCAGATGCTCCCGTTAGAGCAAATTCCATGATATTGGAAGCTTAATTATCAAAGGCACAAAGTCAGACTCTCATTACATTTTCAACTTGTTTTGAAGGAGGGGGGAGGGGAGTGGAAAGGCAAAAAGTATTCTTTGTTTTTATGGCAAGACTGATGATAGGTTAACAGCTGGGAAATACAAAGCTGCAACTCCATGGCTGAACAAGGAAGATAATGATTGTTCGTCTGCAGAGATCATTATTTTCTTCCAATACGAGATTGCAGTGTTTCCATTTGTGGCTGTGAAGCTTTAATTACAGTTCGTAATTATTTCTAAGTTACTGCTGCATAGGGCCTTCCTGTAGGAATCTGTCTTTTATTGGAGAGGGTTGTGGTGGTGGGAGAGAGGACTTTCAGGTAGCCTTGAAGTACTACACAGGTAATCTCATGGATATTTGAAAAGAAAAGTTGTAGGTTTGTACTTAAAAGGATATTGTCAAACACAAAACAAAGCTAAGGTATCGTATGCATGAATCGTGTGAGAAGAGTTGAATGGGATGTTTGCTTGCAGCCCAATTTTCCTTCATAAAAATACTAAGTTTTGAGTTGTTTGGTCAGCCTCCTTCCTGTTGCTAAAGTCAACATGGTCTTGATAACACACTGCTTCAGTTCCATGCGGTTACAGCCTCAGTTGCATCCAGACACTGTATGTAAGCATAGCAAGAATGGTTTTAAAATACAACATGAGTATGTTAAAATATATCTATGATTAAAAAACATTGGTAGAAAATAGATAGGGCACCAGATTACACAAACACAAGCCTGGTGTTCTTAATTAGTAGTTTGGTTTTGCTGGTTAGGATTAAGAATGCTTCATCAATTACAGCTGAAGTGAGTGAGTTGACATTCTCTTCTATTTGTGCTAAGCAAGAACTTCTCGACTTGGGGAATTTCACAGATTTAGCTGGTAACAGCATTGCTTCCCATGCCTTTATGCAGTTTGTTTATGTAAAAAGCTGTTCCTCAAGCACAGGAAAAAATAACCTCTTTGCTTTTTTGTATGTTGAGTAATGGGGGATTGGAGAGAATGAGCTGTGTGGTTTTCTGGGACATGGGATTTAGCTGATCACCTCAGGATACTGCTTCCCAGATGTGCTTTTCACACGAGTTTTTGTGAGTATTGTGACTAGTTTTCCAATAGATTTTTTGAAGAATGCCAGACTTAAAACAGAATATGCATTGTTGATATTACCTGGAAATAAAGGATCATTGACCTCTTACTTAGTTAAAAGTGTTTTTCTGGCATGATTTTACAGTGCTAATAGAGTTGGTTTGGATTTCGGCAGAATGATATACTCTCTTGGGAACAAAATCAAATTAATCAAAGCTCTGCTTTAGCATTTTCTGTCTGTTTTACCAGCAACACTTCTGTTCCCTTAGCATTTTATAGCTCCTTAATCCACAGGTAGAAGTTATATGTACTTTAGTGATTGGATCCGAAGCCAAGAGAGATCAAGTAACATGCGCAGAAATATGAAGTCCAATGTACCAAGTCCAAGAAAAATACAAGAAATGTAACCCGTTATTTTGTTCCTTTTCTCATTTAAGTGTTGAAAGTTGGAGTAAAATTGTGTTGTTAGTTGTAACTAAGACTTGCTGAGGCAATTACTTATGCCCCATTGACTGTGGGGCTCAGAAATACACACATTTAAATGCAGAAAGAGCACTTTCTTCAGTATTATCTGAATTGTTGAGTAATAAGGCAGAGCTCATTTTCCTTAGTCTGGCACAGGCAAAACCACCATGGAGGTGGGAGAAAGTTTGGCCTGGATGTGGCTTCTGATACATAATAATCTAGTGGTTATCTAGTGTCATTCAGAGGATAACATTCAGGTGGATGCTCTGGAAAGCAGAGCAGCTGGAGACCATGCTGAAGCAATGGTTTGGATCTCTGGATTGTTCCATTAAGTTCAGAGCTCAGCTGTTATATAATGATGGAGATGCAATTTAAACATACCAGTTTTGTTAGATACTGGTCAAAATGGAGACCTGGTCGTAATGGAGGCAAACAGGAATTTAAAACTTACTACTTCGTGTAGATTGTTGTAGTTTAGTGTGAAAATCAAAAAACTGGTAGACTATGCATCAGCAAACCTCAGGATTTTTCAGTCATCTAAAATTTGGTGCTGTTCCATAGGAGAAGGTTTAGGTATTTGTTATAACAAGGGTCCCTTCTGGATACAGTCATACATCTTTTAAGTTTTCTATGGTACTAGAAGTAAAGTGGATCTATGCAGTCAGGAATAGTTGCACACATTCTTAAGGCAAGACAGGCATACACATGAGAAAGCATTGCCCAGACTGCAGTTACTTTGCAGAATGCCTGAGTCTCCTGTGCTGCTCCAAGTAGTGCTGGGAACACCCTGCAGCTGATGTGCTCAATGCTGTCAACATTTTCTTCAAACTGGGTTTTTTCTTGTCTGGGTTATGTTCCATTTGAATTTCTTCATCCAGCATGCAGATGATGTTGGCTCATGAGACACTGTCAATAAACCAAATGAAGTTTTGTGGCATGGCTTGATTCACAGGAAGCTAGAACTAGCTTTGTGTAGAAATGCGCATTAAATACTAGTGGACTTGTCTCTTACTTTCCTTGCCTTCCTGAACAGCTGCTGCTCACAGCAGATGGACTTTAATTGCACTGACTGATACAGCCTTCCAGAAAATTAGGACATTCTTATCACTACTTCTTCAAATAATATAGTGTCAGTTTATGCTAATTCAATTGTGTAATCTATGTTTTAATCTTTAGCAGAAGAGAATTTTCTTTGGTCCTGGCCCAGGTGCACAGGATGCTATGTCTTTCTTGAGACTGGCTGAGCACACTCTTGTCCCAGAGGTGTGTGTAGCAAACCCAGGTGCTGTGTAGGTAGTAGTTTTATTCTTCAAGACAGTAGTTTCATTCTACAGCAGCTTCCTTATCTCTTGAGTGTCTCTTCAACATCAGTTAATTTTTCATTACAGTTAGAACTGTTCCCCTCTGCATTTTGCATTGTCAAAATGAGCATTGTGTTGTGCTTTTCTACCTGTATCAGGTGTTTTGACAGAAATTGGAGTAATGTTGGGTAACTTCTTCTATTAATCCCTGTGTTTTTGGATTCCCATATATGTTTACTTCCATGGTCCCCCTTCCTGTGGGAGGACTCTGCCATTCTGTGTCCATAAGATGCTTGAGATTTTCACGAGAGATACTGTCTTCTACATTTTCTTTCCAGAGCAGAGTGCAGATATTTCTGCCTTCAGAAGCGAAGTGCAGCTTGGCTAGATCCACACAAGCCTAATTTTTATGAGCCAAGTAGGTATGTGTGTCTGTATCTTGACTGTGTGTAAGAGGAATTTTGGCTGCTCTAATCAATTCAGGGGGAGAAGCTGACATCACCTGTGCACCCTTTCTTTGGTGGATGTGATGCCCTTGCCCCAGAAGATGCTGTCAGTGAGGCAGGGAAGTCTCCTATTGGATCTTGTAGGGATGATGGCCATATGTGACATAATTGTAATTTGCTCCAGAAGAGAAGCAGTGCCCATTTGCTTTTATTGTGCAAGAGAAATGCACGGAGGTGGCAAATAACCATGTGCTCCTGTTACACCTAAAAGCCTAAATAAAGAGCTTGGGCAGCTTGCGTTGGCTGATGAAAAGCCAGGAGCTTGGGAAATGGAGAGCTTGTAAACAACATACAGTGCATGTGTCTGTGTGGTGTGCATGTGTCAGGATGAGCTGAAAGGGAGCTAGAAGAAACGTTTTGTTGAAGCAGCAATTGGTTTCTGTGGGAGTGGAGAAGGAGAGAAATGTGTCTCATCTTATGCTTGGCTCCACACTGATGATGGTCCAACAGCAGATCAGCAGTGGCCATGTTGTGTTCTCCTCAGGTGTCCCCTCCTTGCTCACACATCTGTCGTGGCACAGCAAAGTTAAATGAGTAACTTCCCTATCCTACTGCTGCTTGTCAGGGAGGTCAGATTCTCCAGCTGTGGCTCACAACCACAGTTTTTCCAGTGATGTGCAGAGTTGCTAAATGCCCTTTGGACTGTAGCTGGATGGTGGATACTAAAAGTCTGGAGATATGCAGAATTCCCATGGTTTATGTCAACTGCTCATTTCTCATACAAGTCACAGAAACACCAGTCGAAAACTTGTCATCTTTTTTTTCAAACTGCTTAGTGTAACTTTGGCTTTTACCAGCCTTCTACAAATAGGCTTTTACCAGTCTATTCTTCAAATAGTGACCCTTTGTTCCTCTGGGAAAGTGTTGAGACTGGATTCTGCTCTTACTACCTTTTTGTTATTTTGGCAAATAAAATTCAGAGCTCAGGTTTTTCTTTGACTGGTCAGGTTCACAGAGCAGCATGATTAATGATTTCTCTTGACAGATTCTGGTAATTATAGTTTTATTAAGTTCCAAAAATAAACAATGCAATCTTCTTATTTGCACTGCATAACACAGCTTGTACAATTCCTCCCAATAATTATCTCATCCAAATCCAGTAGCTTGTCATGGAGGTCTTAGTAAAGTTTTCCACTGACTGCATTCTGTCAGCACAGCTATGATAAAATGTATGGCTCTTTAGTTTGTTTGCAGAGATGGAAAACAGAGGACCCAAATGAATTATTTCACTTAACAAGATTAATGAAAGGGAATGTAGCATGTTCATTTATGTTATCAGTTATTTATGGGATTTCTTCCTATTTGAAAGGGCTCCCCAAGGAAGTGGTCACAGCACCAAGCCTGTCTGAGTTCAAGAAGTGTGTGGACAATACTCTCGGACACTTGGTGTGACTCTTGGGGATGGTGCTGGGCAGGGCCAAGAGTTGGACTTAATAATTCTTCTTCTAAAACAACATATTCTGTGATTTTGTGAAATACTACTTTCTATATAATTACTTGAGGCTATTTATTTCGGCATGAAGCTACCAAACTGACCAATTTTTTACCATTGCTTCAGTTTGTTGCTTCACTCCAAAAAGAAATAAACAGGAGGAGGAAGAAGAGGTGTCTGCACTGAGACAGCCATCCTTTTTCTTTTAAACTGGATCTTGTTTGCAATGTTTGTTGCAGTGTGTGCTGGTGTTGGGAATATATTTTGCTTTATAGAACATTTTCTTACCAGGCTAGAAAAGCACTGCTGGGGTTTGGCCATACGCCCTCTTCTCAAGACCTGTTTCCTGATTCAGCTAATAAAGAAAGACCACACCTCGCATTGCTTGTCGTCTATTTGCCCCAGTTCAGGGGGTGCTGTACCAAAAATGAAGTAAGAAGAAGCTTGGATGCAATTCCTTAAGAGTATCTGAAAATACCTGTAGGAATATAAATGTGTATAAAGTAACTTAACATAAAAACTCATTTTGTATGTCACTTAAATGCACCAAAAAAGCAAAATTCAGCAGCCGTTAAAAAAGTCACAACTGACCTATGCAAATAATGAAGATTGAATGTAAAAACAAATTATATGTGTATATGCGGGTGAGAGAAAGAGAAAGATGCGCTTAGATAAACATAAACATCTTCTTTTCTGCATGATTTATGTATGGTCTCCTGTGAAAGTTGCCTTGAGTTTTTTAAGTGGTCTTTGAGTTACGGAGCACAGTATTTCCCAAGAACCATGATTCACATGGCACTGGTGCAATGCTATCTTGGAAGGAAGACAAATGATAGATAGAAGTAAATAAAGTAAATGAGGATCACACAGTAAAATGCAGGCCTTAACACTGGAAAATATTAGTTATAATAGGTAGATATTAATTTATCTAGTGAGAAGCAAAACCAAAGCCTGGAAAACTTGGTAAATCCAAAAGGAGCTGGGGAGGTGAGCTATATGTGAGCTTCATTTTAAATTGCTTTAGCAAACTTTAAAAGATATATTGAAAAACCCAGTTTTATAAAAACAAAACGTTGGAAGTGTTTTTCTAGTGTGAAACTTCTTAAAGATATATCCAAATCTGTGCTGCCTTTACCTATGGGAAGTATAGGTCTTACTTCAGCAGAGCGTTTCAGCATGTGGATAGTTCAGCACTTGTCTGGGTTTCAGTCAGAAGACTTTTCCCTTGAATTTGGAGATGTGCTTAAATCTCCCGTTGAGCTGGAATCCTGCTGCCAGCTCAGCCCGCCTTGTTTCTGTCCTCTTTTCATCCACGGAGCAGGTCGGTGCTGGCAGCATCCGAGCTCCTGCTGGGGTCTGCCCTGTTGGCACCTGCCTTCTGCAGGGACCACAGTGAGAACAAGGCAGCGTAGCTCCAGCTCTCTCCCCTTTTACTCTCGTTCACCTGAAAGCAAGAAATCCAAGCATGAGGCCTCCCTTGATTAATTTAATTTAAACCACAGCTCACAAGCTGTTTGGTGACTTTCTTGAAATGTAAATGCGTGGGCTTACTGTACAGATATTCCTGTTGAGGAAAATGTTATACACCTTAGTGAAATGCTGTCCTTTATCATCCTAAAGGATGCCAAGGGCCATCACAGGAAATGCTTCCCATGGCTGTAGCTTTTCTGGCAGCACATCGAGTGAGCTCTTAATGCCTGTGTGGGAACCAAAGCATGGGGCCAGAGAAGCAGACTTTATATAGTGAAAGGAAATGGAAAAATTCCCCCTCTAAACAAAAAAACCCAACTTGCAGCATTTACATGTCAGCCAGTGCTTTTGAGTTTTTCAAGATTTTACAGAAATATCAGTCTTGGAAAAAGCAGTATTTCACTTCTTCTTTCAGAACAAGTTCCTCCAGTCTTTTCCAGGCTGATGATTGCATAACACTTCATAAAATGTAGATATTAATGCAGGATTTAATTATACTATTTCTTTTCTCTCTCAGATTATTTTTTACAGTGACCCTTTTTCATCTTCAAGTGTTTAGAAAGTGGAAATAACAGGTTTACTAGCTAAATGTACGATGAGAACATGCAAGTCACATAAGGTGTTAAATAGTCAGAATGCTTTCTGTTTGCAGTTTATGTGAGGTTCAGATGGTGGTGTCTTTCTCAGAACCAAATCTGAGAAAAGTGGAGAGGATGAAAACAAATGGACTTGATTTTTCTTCTAGGTAATCCATCCTGCAAGTGCATAGTAGCTGAAAATCTTTATCGCACAGCTACATATTTACACAACACAATGGGTTGCTTTGGTTTGCTTCTGAGACTCATATAACACTGCAGTGGATGAATGAAAGCAGAAGTGGAAGCAGAGTTCTTGTTGCTCTTGGAAAGGAGGCAACAGATGGAGCAAAGAGAAAATCTCTAGTCTTTCTAGTCCACATTTTCTCTTGCCATCTAATCAGTGTAATAGGATGTGTTCCCACCGGGGTCTCTGCAGGTTGTAAAAAACTTACATCAAAGATCCCACCTTATTGTAGTTCTATCAGTATTGTTTATTTTCTTCCAGATATGTATTTTCACTTTTCGGTCCTTTAAGCAGGTTGGTTCAGCATTTCTGCACCACACTGGTACAAAAAGATAAACACATGGCTTCACTGGAGTTGGCTGAGCCACACTGAAACATGTCAGCAGAGGTCCTGACCCCTTCCATGCATGCAAACATGCCAGTCTGTTGGGAAACAAACACAGACCTCCTCCCTTTGAGCATAAGCTCAGCTTTAATGGAAAATTTCTGGATAATGTGAAGTACAATAGAAAGGTCATAACTCTACATGCTGTTTTAGGTGGAATTTGCAGTTTTCCTGATTTGCTGTGGTACCATTTGGGCTGCTTTGTCATCTTCACCTGGATGCATTTGTAGTCTGAGAAACCTGAAATGGTGCAAATGGGACAGATTAAAGTCTGCCTAATGAAAATGATCATTCAATAGCCCATATAGCTCTAAGGGTGAAACATTTTATAAGTATTGAACTTGGTTTTGAATTGTGACAAGGCCCAGCAAGTGCTGAGCACTGCACAGCCTTGCCCCAAGTGCCTGCTCCAGTTGCTTACATCCTGCCAGCCACCTCCGAGTTCATGATCTGCCATGGGAGAAAAGCACTTTTGCAGTGATAGAAAATGCTCACTAAGGGCAGTCAAGAGATATCAGCATCTACTTTCATGTGAATCCTTAAGGAAGGACTTACACCTGATGCAGTGCACTGTCCTTTAAATGTTCTGGTCTGAATGAACTCTCTAAGTGTTTCAGTGTCCTGTAATGTTGTTAAAATTAGGTCTTTCTATCTGAAGAAGCAGTGGTTACTGAAAGTGCATGTGTTGTAGCATTTCTTCAGCACTATTGGGTTCTTAACTAGTTCAGCAGAACTGTGAAGATGTGGAGAATAATTATTCTTTTAAGAAAATATTAATTTTCAGTAAAGTGAAAATATTTTATTATTTTAAGAATTAGAAGTTTGTTTTATCTAATACATAGATATAACAATAGGAGAGTTACCCTGTATGCTAAGGTATTACTGCACATCTCTTGAGCATATCTAAGATGGGGAAGTGAAAATGCTGAAAATAGAAGCATCAAAATGTTGGATTTATAAACCAAAATCAAACGTTATAAGACTGAAAATGTGAATTCAAATACAGACCTGCTCGTATAAATATAGAGGAAACTCAGGTCTCTAGAGAAAAAGCTTGGGAAATGAGTGCAGCATCCACCTATAGTCATTATAAAATAATTAGCACAATGTTAAGACCCAAAAGAACTATGTGCTGCTGTGTATGTATATTATACTTGCTCAGCTGTATATATTTTAGAATAAAATAACCCCATATGAAATGGATATTAGTTGCATAGAACACTTCAAAGGGTCGGAAAAGCATCTCAAGGACCTGTAAAACGTTCAGTAATAATGGCTTTTTAGACACTATTCTAAAATTTTTATGCAGTGTTTTCTGATAAAAGATACTACACACAATTTTTTCTTTTCTTTCTCCTTTTTAATTTCTACCTTCTTCTTTATTAGGTTGAGATGTTTGTGTAAGAAATGGGGAAAACATCTTAAATCTGTCCTGTAACCTTATTTGATTTGAATGCAAATTACTAGATTTGAATACAAGAACTAATCAGTCATTCCTGTGCTGTGTGTTGAGACAAAAACATGTGTTCTTCAGTAATGGTGGAATAACAAAATTGGGGGAAAACACAATATCATTAAGATTCATCTTTGCTAGCAGCTAGCTTTCATTCACTGTGTTCCAAGGAAAATGACATTCATCAGGTGTCAGGCTCACTTGGTTTCAGTGGCACACTTGAGAAGAGATCCCTTTTGTCCCCCAAGGCGTGTCCCTAATGAAGTCCTCGAGGCCTAGCTGACTGTACCCCAAGGAGCATGAGAATCTTCTCTGCAGTTTTGGACTGTCTGGGATATTCAGACTTGTGCTTCAGGTGTAAGCCCGTCTCTAGATCTTGCAGGTGAGGGTGAAGTGGGGCAGGGGAGCAAGCAGTGGTTATTCCCGCCTTCTCCCTGAGCTGAGTCTTGCACTGTTCTCCAAAGCAGCGGCTGCTGGCACTGCCATACTCTGATATAGGCTGCTCCAGCAGGTGGACCTTGGGTCCAATCAATTGCTGCAAGCCCTGGCTGGACTCATCATCTAAAATCCATTAGCAGGTCAAGATCATCACAGGTACAGTTTCAACCTGTGTGTGCCACTGAGCTGGGAGATAGCGAGCCAAGCATCATTACATGAGGGAACAGGATGGCTGGGGAGTGAGTGGGTTCTCCAAGACCTTTCTTTCTTATTTTTTAAAATAATTTTCTCCTTAAACATGTGCTTGTCTGCTGTTCGCCTTCACCCCATCAAAGTAATTGTATCCTAGTTTATGAAAGCTGGACATGGAACAACTCCAGTTTTCAGTGAGCTGCAAGTATCCATGCTATGTAGAAGTAGCAGTATCAAGAAAATTGTCACCAACTTTCTGTTGTGTAGCCTGTGGGTGTTTTTAACCTCACTGAATGTCTGAGGGCAGCTGAATTGTGTCATCTGTGTTACAACTGAGATTTTTGAAAGATGATCAACAGCGAGACATACAAAGTTTGATAATCAACAGGAAGAAATACAAAGGTTTTTAACCACAGAAGACTGTAAGAATGGCATAGGTAGTGTTGGCATGCAGCTCTCTCTTTTCCTGCTTCAGAAAAGGAGGGAAGCAGCTATATGAAATGCTAATAATTTCACTGTGGTTTTGAATAGACTAGACTTGAGAGCCTTGAGTATTTTTCCTTTTCTCTTTTAACTGCAATTTTGTTATTGTATTGCTGCCCCCATCTCTGCTAAATATGGCTTTTGAAATGTAAATCATATCATGTTCTCAGAGATGCATATGACACCCTCAGCACTGTTCCTCTTTGCACTTCAAAGAGCTGTGTGGTCACACTTTGCATCTCAGCAAAATCGCAAGATTTGCCTTCTGAAGATCTCCTTTAATGTGTACAATCAATCCCTGATAATGTATTTTGGGTTTTTGTTCCCTGGAGTCTGTTAATTTTAGTGTTGCTACAGGTCATCAGGAAACATAATCTCTTCTTTTTTAATTTCTCAGTGAGCGTACCTGAGGGCAGAGGAACACAAGAGAGGAGAGACAGTTGAAGATCACCATTGGCTGAGACCTGGCAAAATGGTGCTGGATGAACACAGGATTAAAACTTAATTGTAAAAGGGAAAGGACATCTTGACAGGCAATTTGCTTCATTTTCACATTCATCATGGCACAAATCCTCTGGCTGGCTGGTTGATCGGACTGTCCAACACTTTCGCTTAGGTTCAGTGCAGATCCCTTCTGCCTACACACTGAAAGATCTGGGAACAGGTGGGAACTGGATGGTGCCAAATACAGGAATGGAAAGAGAAATGGACTCTGATGAGCTAAGATGGAAGTGACTTGACAGCAACAAGCTCAGCAGTTGTCTCCATTAAGGACAGGTTGAGACGGGAATCTCAAGCTTCGCTGGAAGAGCAGTATGCAGGAAGCTGGTTTTCAGGCCACAAATGCTTTCACAGGTAAGGACTTCTAGTTCCACTCATAGTCTTGGGACAGTTTACTAAAGTTTAGAAGAGAAATTGAATAGGTCCTCACTGCCATTAGCATCTTGAAGTACTTTCAGTTTAAATAATATTTTAAAACAGTTCACTTGAAGACTAGTTCAACACTTGTATTAGCAGTGAAGAGCATAGTGATCCATGTTTAAGCCTTCAGAAAAGGATGGCCAGAAGCCTTGGGGAAGGTTTATCTGAGCTTTCCTCATTAAAGTACTCATTAACAGCTTAACCGTGAGTGGTCTCTTGGGTCAGCAGAAAATGCAGTCTGTAAAGCTGCTCTTGTGCTCAGCACAGGAGTTTTGTGAGGCTGCAGGATGGACATTGTTCATATCGGGAGGCTTCTCAGCAACAAGTCAGTGTTGAGCCTTACCTTGTCTGCCAGAGCACATCTCTGGGCAGAACTTGCCAGGTACCCTCTCTTTGTACTCCCCCCTGCACCACTGACCTGCTGCAATGCTTGAGCTGGCAAAACTGGAGGGTTTAAATGGTAGCTGCTTCACCTCAGTCTGGTGTAGATGGATTTCTCTGTAGATGGATTGAAAATAATGTAATGAGACAGAGGATGCCACAGCGGTGTGATTTTCTGAGGAAAGCTCCCTCTAGTGTAAAGTCTGCTGGAGTTCATGTAGTGCTTTCCCTGTCTGGGATGGTTTCTGATTTGAGAAGCAGGAGGAGGCAGAGAGGATGAGCAGATCCTGCTGCTTTTTTTCCACGGCTGCCGGCCAGCTGAGATGCAGCAAGAAATGCAAAGAAAATCAACTTGATATTCCTCTTGTTTTAGTAGGTCGAGATAATGGATTAGTACCACAGTGTAAACTAGTGATGTGCAAGACATTTATTTTTCTAATATAAAACGTTTGCCTTTAGAAGAAGTTTTGGCTGTAGTGGGTGTGACTCTGTCCAGCTGTCTGCACCAGCACAGCAGTTTGGAGTGGTGGTGCAGCTCTGAACTGCCTCGGTTGCCTTGCATTGCTTTGATTTACAGCATGGTTTCAGTGCGTGTCAGTGAGATGTGTCCTGAAGGAGAGGCAACAGGAAGCTCTTCTCCACATGTGCTCCAGTGCTGATGGGAGATGTGAAGTCTGGGATAACCGCAGGGCTCTCCTTCTTCTGTCTAGCCAGCAGCACCCTCCTAAAGCTCCCCACTGCTCTTCTTGTCCTGTTTGTCCTTGCTGTTCTCTGCCAGTTCTCAGTTCTTTCCTAGGAGTTTTTGTCACTCTTTTGCTTTCCAAAATTTTTCCAAAATTCCTACTGTGAGGATATCTGCTCTCTTCCTTATCCTGGCTCTCTCCTTTGCTGAAAATCCCATTATTTCTACCACTCCTGCAATATTACATTATTTTCTCTCCATTTTTACATGCTTCTGCCACTGTGTTTGCTATCCCTTAGCTCCCAGAAGCTGGCACTGTGACCAGGGTGCTTGGGCAGGGGTGTGTTGGAAAGCTGGTAACCTCATGACTGCTGCTGGATGGAAAAGACCTGGCAAATAGTGCTGCATAAAATTCAGAGAGATGAAACTGGGGTCCCTGGAAGCCCAGGACAACAGTCAGACTGTGATGGCAACCCAACAGAGTCAGACCTATTCTGGAGACCTAATAGCTTGAAGGTTGCTTGGTCTCCTGTAAAAAATTCTTGTATTCCTTTGGAATTGCCCTTAGGTAAAGATGTTAATAAACATAATCAAATCTTGGCAGCTGTACTAAAGAATTATTAAAATTAAGGTGCACCATACATTCAGCAGACTTGTTAAGGAAACAGGTTGAATTATATTTTCTTTATATGAGGAGAAAATGTCAGACTTGTATTAAATTGATAGCCATATTTGCTTTTTGGAGATCTTGTTTCTTATTAGATTTATATGATGTACTCAGCAAGAAACAGTGGGCAGGCATGTGTTTCTCAGAGAAATCCATCAGACTACATTATGCTAATTTAAGGGTTGCAATAAAAGTGTAATGGCAGGTGCATATGGTTGTTCCTCTGATCCTTGCTGTAGTGCTCCTTTTGTTTTATTGGAGTCCCAGTTTAGCTATAGGAGAGAACAATATCTGCTAGCAGCAGAGGGGAATGGCCCCATGAGAAGGGAGCTAATTTGTACAAAAAAGCTTTGAGATCTGAAGCCTGTGTGGTGTCAACACTGAATCTAGACATGCTAAGTGATTGCAGCTATTGCAACAATCAGAGTAATAATCTCAATTTAAAGCTGACCAGAGTCCTGGCAAAAGAAGCCTGGGAGGAAAGTGCCTCTGTGTAGCTACCTTCAGAGTATTTCCTAAACATCCTTTCCACTTTGCTAGTTGCTGTGACCTGGAAAGGCTTACAGTTTTGGCTAGAAGATATATTGATCCTGTCTGTATGCTCATTTTACTGTCACAGATGCCAAAGATTCCCTTTTTTGCAGATGACTCCTGTTCCAAGGGATGGACTCACCCAATCATTTCATCATATATTACCAAACAGCAAATGTTTGGAATCTTTTCACTTTGCAGGCTAAATACTAAATTCAGTAGATCATGTGAGTATAATAGTTTCAGGATTACAGAATGTAGAAAGAGCACTGGAAGGGAAGTGCTCCTAGGCTTGATCAGGAAAGAGATGGCTGAGCCCGTGATGGTAAAATGCAATTTGAGTGGTAGCAATCAGGAAAGAGTGAGCCTATCATTCTTCAGAAGGTGAGAAGAGAGAACCTGAGAATAAAAGCAGTAGTATGCAAGAAAGTAGATTGCATTGAGCTCATAGAACTGATAGGTAATGTTTCTTGGGATACAAACCTGAGAAAATCTAGCAATTTTTAAAGGAAATAACTTTTTCTTTCCCAGTCATAATAAGAGTGTTAAAAGTCCAAACGAAAGGCATTTCAGTAAAAAAGTGTGAGAAGAGACAAAATTGTATGATCTGGTAATTGAGGATTCATACAGAAAGGGGAAACTCAATTTGTTACTGGAGATGAGTATAAAAGAAGATGAGAAGAATGCAAGGGTCACATCAGGTAGGCTGGTTCACAGAACGAGGTACAACTAATAAAGGGCATGGCAACAAAGAAACATACTACATTCTCAGTAGTAATAAGAGGAAGACTGAGTTTCTGGGCTTCTAGTTGAGAGGGAATTACAAAACTCATGATCTGATGGTGCAGAAAGGATCGAGTGGTTCATGTAATTTTTTGCATCATTCTTTGCTGAAAAGGGTGATCTGTAATCAAGTGGTGGGAAAAGAAATGCCACCTAGAGAAAGGTAAGAATTCCAGCTAGAGCAGGAAAAGAACAGATTATAAACTAATGAGATAGGATAATGGGTGTTTTAGAACATGCTGGAGCTTATTAAATTCTCTCTTCAACAGAAGGGTGAAATAGCTGAAGCAATATCTGAGCAATTAGTGGCTGTACTAGAGCACATGTGGAAGACAGTTTAGGTTCACAAAATGTGTGACAGGACAATCACTGCACCTACGTGTAAACTTTACTGGGTAGTTTGCTGTCTCCTTTGGAGTAGCTAGCTTATCTTTAATTCTTGGGGAAAAAAGTTTGAATCAAATAGTGAACTGATTTTTTTAGTAATTAGCCTGTAGATAATATATGATAAATGAATTTGTATGGGTTTTTCCCCCCAGAAGGTACCTTCTCAGTGGAGCTTAATTTTTCTGTAAGTAGAGAAATAATATATTTTGATTTTTGGAAGTCTTTTCACCTTTTCATAAACCAGGTGGTAAGGTGAGTACACAGTTGGCTGGAAAGCTGTTCTCAGAAAAATTACTAGTGATTCACAGTCAATCTAGAAGGATCTGTCAAGTGGGATTCTGCCCTAGATTGCCAGAAAATATTCAATGTTTTAATTAATGATTTAGATGATAGAATCTACGTGCAAAATTTCAAGATGACACCAACCAGGGGGAGTATGTAAACCCTCTGAGCACAGGATTAGAATTCAAAATTAACGTGGTATATTGGAGAACTAATCTGAAATAAATACGATGCAGTTCATCAAGGACAAGTTCTAAATTGTGGTTCAACAGGAATAATCAGCTGTGCAAATCAAAATGTAGAGTGACTGGTGAGACACCAGGTCTGCAGGAAACAGATGGGCAGTTGCAAGAGTTCAGAAAATGGCTATGAATCAACAATACTATGCCATGAATATTATGCTAGAATATATGGACAGGAGTCTGCCTGCAAAATAATTTTTCCACTCTACTTGGCATTTGTGTGGCTGGTGTACTATTTCTGCTCTGAGCAGCATTTTGTGGGCCCACTGAAAGCATCCAGAGAAGAGCTGAATGGATGGCCAGAGGTCTAGGCAACATGACCCTTGGGAATGGAAAAAAGGGTCTTTTTCAGAGTAGAGCAGTAACTCAGACTTTTTGAAGATTTTTTTTTCCCTGGATTCCCAGAAACAGCGCAGCTTTGTGTCAGGGTATGTGTCTGATGCACTGAGCTGCATGACAAGATTTGACCATGACGCAGCAGTGCTTTGGTGTGATGGTCAGAAGGACCTCCTCGCTTGCACACCAAGTTCTACACCTTCTGCATTGGCACTCTCAGTGCCATGCCAGTGCTGGGGTAACAGTGGTGGGGATTCTGGGCAGCCAAGGTCTGTTTTTAAAATCAGCCTTTGCTAGTGTGTGGTTTGAGTGTTGGTTTAGGAGAACAGTGTGACTCTGAAGTCAGCTCTGCAGCAGTGGGGAGTGTGTGGCATGGGGACATCCAGGATGATCAAAGAATGAGGGGGTTACTATGGGATGGATTAGGAGTCAGTGTATGAAGCCTCCTGACCTTGCAAGGTCAATTTAGGCTCATCAGGATTTTATTAACTCTGTTTCAGCACAAGGTCTGTCAGACCTGGGCTGTCTCAGAGGCTTTCCTGCCCTGCGACCCTCAGCACTGCTAGAGGGATTGTTAGCTCTGGCACTGTGGAAACCAGAATAAATAGTAAGAGGTTGCTCTGTGCAGTAGGCTCCTGCCCTTCAGTCTAGCACTGACTTTTCCTGTCATCTTCTGATCCCATTCTGTCATAGCTGCATATCTTCTCCCTCACACCTTTCCCTGTGAAAGTGATGGCACCCTCAAATCTTTCCATAATCCCTTGCAGCCTTATGTCTGAAAGTCATTGTCACTGAAGCCTGACCTTGGGCCCTATCCAGAGAGACCAGGTTAGTCCCAAGGAGTAACTCCTCAGCTTGGCTGGTCCTCCCACAGGCCCTGCTTTAGTAGAGAAGCAGAACTCATCTGTTAGAAGCTCATAGAAACACAGCTTGGTGGGACTTCTCCAGTGTCCTCACCTCTGGGCTGTATTTCCTGGCACTCAGGACTTCTGCTGCATTTCTTGTCCTGTGTTTCATGCTGTCCCAACCTCTCTTTGCCTCTTCTCCCATCAGTGCTCTATACTCTCTCTGTATTGAGGCTCCTTTATCCCTCCCCATGTGTACATTTGGTTTCACTGCCCTTCCAAAGTCTTTACCTTTCTGGCAATCTTCCTGCTTTTCACTGCTTTCCTTCACCTTACTTTGTTTCCAGACCGCTCCGACTTCCAGCTAACTGCAACCTAATTCCAGGTTGCGTAAGAGCCACTCCCCCTCTTTTCTAGACTCAACCCTTCCTCTGTTCATCCACCCTTCTCTGGGGTGATTGTCTTTTCCCACTTCACATCCCTTCCACAGTGGCTTCTGCTGGTTTGTGTGGGACCTTTCCTTGCAGCAAGGCGATCTGAGAAGCTGTCATTCAGTCTGGCTTCTCTCCCTGTGACTTGTTTTGCTTAACTGCTGGCGTTTTGGGTGGAGCTGTCTCTGGTACGGGGGTGGTAGTGCCAGAATAGGGAGGCTCCTCGAGGGGATTACATGGGAGACCAGATAAATTGCTCCAGCAGGTTGCATATGACCTACTTGGCCATTATGCATTTAGAGAATGGGAGAGTGAGGGAAGATGTGATAACTATTTAAAAATATATGGAAATTTCATGTAAAGAGTAGAGTAATAGAAACTGTTTTCCAGTTCTGCTGGGGATAGAGCATGAAGTAACAGTCAAGCTTACTTTAGTGGAGAGATTGAGGTTAGAGAGTAGGAAAATCTTTCTAATGGTAAGGATAGTTAAGGACTGCAGCCGATTGCCTAGGGAGGTTGCAAAGTCTCTGTCACTGAATGTTTTTAAGAACAAGTTAGACAAATATCTGTCAGGAATGGTTTATGTATAGTTGATTTTGCCCTGGGGCAGGGGAATGGACTTCATGAGAGCACTTCCAGCCTTACTTTTCTTTGATGCTATTATTGCTGGTTCCCTGGATAATAAATGTACATTTTTAAAGTTAGTAACCCACCTGTACTACTCTATCATCTCCGTGTTTAAGTAGATTCTGTTGAGCTCTTGGAATAATTGATAAAAAATAGATTAAGAGTCGTGGGTGTTTAAAGTATTAACTCTCCTTTTGCTGGAGTATTACTCTATTGCTTTCCTTATAGCCTGGCCTTCTTTAGACATCTTATTTTTGGGGGATGTGACATATGTTTCTATGTCTGTGCAACTTTTATAGAAATATTTTAATGTTACAGAAATACTACATCCATTCTTCTGTTTCACAGTATGCAGGTATTTT
Organism: Lichenostomus cassidix; assembly: GCF_008360975.1. Taxonomy (NCBI): domain Eukaryota; kingdom Metazoa; phylum Chordata; class Aves; order Passeriformes; family Meliphagidae; genus Lichenostomus; species Lichenostomus cassidix. The sequence goes on along the minus strand of NC_139482.1, from coordinate 98,773,484 downwards.
AAGAAACTCTTCTGCCACTCTTAGATAATAAGCATATTTAAAAGATAATTTTGAAGAATAACCAAAAATAGGGCAAAGCCGAATCAACAATCCCCTGAGGTTGTTTTCTTTATTGTGAGCAAAACTGATATATAACTGGTATATCTGCTGCTGAAGGTAGCCTTCTTCCTCAGAATTATAATTGAGGCTCAATGTAAAATAGAAAAACAGGTTTGAAATGTCTTCTATTAAGTATAAAGTGTAATTAATATTGAAAACAGTTGAAAATTCATTTATACATTAATACAGATCTCCCACATTGCTGCTGTCATTATTTGCATGATTTTCAAGTACGGATAAACATTTAATTTAAAAATGCAGCTTGCATATGTAGCAGAGAATTCTCACCCCCCTCTGTTCCAGTTTTGTTTTCAACTGCTTCATGAAACTGGTCTGGCCTTACTAAAATCTCTGCAATTTTTGTAACAATTGCATTATTTTATGAATTTTCAAGGTTACTGTGTCACTCACAGACGACTCTGGCTGTCTCTTAGTTCTTGGGAGAAACAGACTGCTTTTTGCAATGCCCCTTACTCAGCACACAGATAGTAACAGATCACATTCCATTGTATTCCTTAGATATTTTATTTAGGGTAAGCAATTTTTGGAGTACAGATAGTATTCTCAGCAAAAATACATGGAAGAAGACATAACCTTAATCTCTAAGAGTTTGCTATCTAAATATGTTACATTCAGTAGCATTCAGCAGTACTGTTTTAAGTATAGTAATGCATTGTTTGGAAGTTTCCTCTTTGGGGTTAAAAACTTTAATAGAATTACAGAAGAGTGTGAAACTGTGAAAATGAATTTGAGAGCATTGTTGCCCCTGAGAGTGGTGGCTTTTAGTCACAACCTAATTCTTCTCTTGTCCTCATGATCAGTGATTACAACAACAATGCTTTCTGCTTTAGGATTTTCTTCAAACCTAGGAGGTTGGCTTTTAAGGTTTGATCCCAAAGTTTATGTAGGTGAAACATTGTGTTTTCTTCTTTGTTTTCTTTCACCTCAAGAAAATAGGTAGTTCTCAAAACGTCTGGTTGGAGGACTGTTTAATCTGCAACTGGCCAGGTACTGCCTTTGCTGCTTGAGCTGTGGCAATCCTTGTGGAAATAGAGGGACATGTCACACAAGCCAAGGATTTTACATTTTAAATGCTTCTCCTTTCAAATTTACTTTTAACTGGGGTGCAAGACTTCCTTCCCTTTTTGCTTGTTTCAGTGAAGTGCTTTTCCACTTGTTAAAGTGAACAATTTTAGTGGAAGTCACTAGCAGAAGGTGGCCTTGCCATGTGAAGCCACCTGGAGCTCAATGAATGGCAGTCAAAGAAAGGCAGAATATAAGCCACTAGGACTCCAGAGGAAATGCAGTGGTGTGATGCCATGTGGAGCAACTTGAGGGTCACTGGACTTGGAAAAGGATCTTCCACAGACCTGCAGACTACTGCATCATGTAACACCATTCATATCAGGCTTTCCTACTTACTCTGATCTGGGAATATTTTTAAAAAATTTTTTTCATTAAATTTTTGTTCATGTTTGATTTAATTGAAATTCCATTTAGATGTCCTTAAATTTTCAGTCTGGGTGTAGTTTTGGGTACATGTGCATGGGCTGATGGCTCTTCTGGCAGTCCAGAGCCAAATGAAAATAAGTGGTTTGGACACACCAGGGCAAAAGAAGATTCAAACTGAGAGAATTGGGAGAAACATCATGGCCAATGCTATTATTAAAATTATATTATGGAGCAGTATATTGGTGGAAATGCCAAACTTCTTACCAAAGTGGGAGGAAATGCTCCAGCATGTTCGGGGAGGATGTTAAGCCTGGATCCTCACCTTTAATAACCATTTTTAGCAGATGATATTCGGCTGTAGCATTGCCATTTGCAAAGCTGACGGTTCCTTGGAAATGCCCATCTGCCATTTCTCATTTCTTAATAGTACATGTCACAGTGCCTTCGCATGGTGCAGCTTAATCAGCCAAATGGCCAATTCCAGACTGAATATGACAATAAATTTAGCTGTAAATATGCTATGTTTCAGTGTTAAATCATAATAAAAAGGCAGGCTTCTTGAAAGGACAAAATGCATGCATAGTCCCTTCAAGTTAAAGTCAGAAAATAAAAAGTGGTGAAAATTTATTGTTAAATTGGCAGTGCATGCTTTCTGTTAATTCCTTCTAATTAATTAGGTGGGCTGCCCTTTTTTTTTTTTTTTTTCTTTTTGGTTGGTAGGGTTTTTTGTTTGTTTTGTTTTAAAGGGAAAAGAGGCAGTTAGGCTGTGCCCATGGCTGGCTGAGAGTATTTTTATTGCTGAAAAGGCCTTTTGCCTTTTGCTGCTGGTGGTCTTGAGCAGTGGGAGCAGGGCTGACTCCTTGTCTCAGAGCACCAGTGTGAGGCAGGTTGGAAATGCATTTTGTTACAGACTTTAAAGTGCTAAAAGAGGAAGCCTAAACCCCAAATCAATGCAAAGCTACTGAAGCACTTGACTGTGCTCTTTTGGAAGCTGAAGAGATACAGTGGCTAAGTAGAAATGTGTTGTTAGAAAAAACTAATTTTATTCATGTAAAAATGATGCAGGTTATTTTCATGCACTTTTTTCGAGGTGAGATGAAGTTTTGGTAAAATGTTTTGTCGTTTGGTTTTTCTGTAATGTCAAGCAGGTCCATTTGACTTAATTCTCTGAGTTTTCTTTTACCATAAAATAAATAGTATTGATTAATGTTATGTTTCTTTGCTCTATGCTGTAGTAATGCCTTTACAAACCAGAGACTGCAGTCTGGGTAAACGGAGAAGTAAAAGTACTTGACATTGCAGGATAAATGTGGTAGAAAAACCTAAAAGTTATTGAGGAGAAGGTAATACCCTGTATACAGATTAAATGCTACATTTACTTCTCTGATATTTACAATCTTTTGCTTTTTTAGCGAAAGAGGCCAGGAGCCATGGGTGTGAACTTCCTTGCTAGCCTTTTCTGGTTGGTGTTTGGTTTGGGTTTTATGGGTTGACACAGTCCTTCCTCTGAGCCTTTCTATGAACGCGTGTGTAGCCTGTATCTGCTACATCTCTCATCCTGGGCTTGGCTTTCTTAACAGAAGCACTTCAGTAGGGAGCAACATGGATCCACCCTGGCATGCACCCCACGCTGTGCCTCTCCCAGGTTTTCTTCCCGGGGGTTGCCCAGCCTCAGCTCCAAACTCTTTCTAGAGGGATACTCACACTCTTTTTAATTTCTACTCAGCCCTTGGCAACAGTGAATAACCAAAATGTTCTGTTTCTAGAAAGATCATTACTTGCTAATATGGTGTAGCTTTCAACCCCTTCCAGCCTCTTACAAGCACCCAAAGATACTCTTTTACCTCTGAGATTATGTCACAACACTGTGATACAGCTGTAATAACACTGCTGCTTTCTGAGACCCATCTTTACCAAGGCTGTACGTAAGCTGGTTTCTCAACCAAGGGAGCTTCAAGCAGGTGGGTTTTGACAGTATCTGGATCCCAGAGGCTTGGAGTTTGATAGCAAACCAAAATTCCTCTGTATCATATTTGAATCCTTTCTACTAAAATGTATTAAGATCACACCACTATTGTTTGACTGCAAAACTTACCCAGTAGTTTGGCCTCTGAATCCTTAAACTTTCTTTAAAAGCCATCAGGATGAGATTCCCAGGGGTTTAAGCAGATGTATTGGTACGTGATGGCAAACTGGGGCACTCTCCCTCTTCTTCACAGCCATAGGTCTGTCTCCATGCTCTCTCATGCCAGGATTAACAATCTGTTAGCAATGGAGAACAGACTGAGCAGTATGTCTTTCATATATTGTGACTTTTTTCCCTAAAAATTTCTATCCTGTTGTGTTCTTAGCTTTCTCGCTTTCTTCACTAGAAAGTCACTCCCTTCTGATTTAAGGGCAAGAATAGAGGAAGCTTTGTTTGAGGAGTGAGGAGGTAACAGTGAAGAGTTTTCATGATGAAAATGCCAAAGAAGAATCCTTCTCTACAGTCAGCATCTAAGCAGCACCTTCAATCCATGCCTCTGAGGATAAATTTGTCTCTGTTGTTAGTGGATAAAATAACTTTGTTCAATGCCATTTGATGGCTGAGAGTGCTGGATGCCTGTGTTGTAGGGTACAAATGCTGAGGTGGTGGTAGGTAGACCCAGGACAAGGTAATGCCTTCAGAAAAGCCTGGGAGACTAGCTTGTGTATGAATTGTTTAAGAATTGTCTGTTTATCCTGGAGGCTCAGACTATACAAACCAGTAATTTATACTGGCTGAAGATGGATTCACAGCCTGGCTGTGCACTCAGTCAGTTCTTGATTTAAACGAAAAAATTGGAATTTGGGCATGAGTCTCCATTTTTCCTCCTTCTGATCTTTATTATTCTTGATTTGTTTATCTCAAAAGAAATACTTTCAGGACAATATCTGTTTCCAGTTGCTTAGAGGGAGAATTTGAAGAGACACATGACCTGCCACAACAATGTAAGAGTAAGTTCAGAAAAGCTCACTCTTCTTAACTCAGGAAGTAGGTGACATCTGTAAACTGAAGATACTTCTTTTTTTTTTCTTTTTTTTTTTTTTCTGTAGCAATCGTAACTTTTGTGCCCAAACCGATGCTGTTTGTATAAATTCTTGGAGAGTTTCTGCATAATGAAAGAAATAGGGATAAGCCCAAACAAGAAAGGCAACACATGGTTCTTGAAGATGGTTTTATTCAGTGCCTTCTCTAGTGTGTGCATGGAAAAAATGCCATAGCATTGACTTCGTGGCTTTTGTACAATCTTTCAAGTATGCCATTGCTTTAAAACCGTGTTATTCTACTTTTTGATATAAACAAGATACTGTTCTCTCAGGCAAATGACTCCTGCTCGTAGTGATCAGTGTTGCACCAAAGAACCTTCAAAGAACCTGAGATGAGGACCCTGCTGTGCCAAAGCAGTGAAGGACAGCTCCTTTTGAAACCTCAGCATCTGAAAAAGACAAGAGAGAAGCAAAAAGAAAAAGTATTGCTGTCCAGTGTTTACAGATAGGCAACTAAGACACAGATGCAGTATTGATGTGGAATGAGTTTGGAACTTGGCATACCTGAGGACTAAAGCTACAGCCTCTGAATTTAAACCCAGTATGAAGGGTCAGATTATAACCAAAAGTACTAATGTATCTAATGCACGATTTTCTCATATTTCTTCTTGTTGTATCTTCATACTTTTTACTTGCTGCCATGAGGAGAACAACGCAAGTCAGTAGGATTTCTTGTGGAAACTGCAGGCTTGCCTTATTCCAGCAGTGCTGGAAAGAATTTCTCTGAAGAAGAATTACAGCTGCCCATAAAATATGTGACACAAACAACCCTTCTCATCTGCAAGTATTAATTGTGCATTGGGAAGAAGGGGATGCTGGGATACCAGACTGCTCAAAGGATATGGTGTATTACTTAAAGGCTTTAAAAAAATCTGTCATTGAATTGCCAACTACAGAGTAGGATTATTGAAATTTATGGGAATAAAATTTAGTGAGATGAATACAAATAAAGCTATCCATATTAGTTTCAGTTCTGATTCAAAGGTCTTTAAATGCAAAATATAATTTCAGTAATGTAATGCAGGCAGTCTCATTGGTTTGTGGCTTAATACACATATGGATCAGACTTGATGTGGTATCTTAAGACATAATTTAAAGACCATCAGAAAGTCCTGGGTTTTATGTGAGTTGCTTTCTCTGAAGGACAAAAAGGCAAGTTTTGTGGAAAGATCAGATTTCATGCTACCACTAGTGGTCTGTTTGGAAGGCAAACAAGCAAGTTGCAAAACCCCACAAGTATCCAGGCATATGAGCTCTTCACCTCTAGGAAATCTCTAAATAAGCATTCAAGATTCTTCAATTTGCTAAGGGCCATCTTCTGCTACATAGGCAAAACAGCATTAAAACCAGACATGGACAACCAATGAGGAGAAAATTTTCATGCAAGTAAAATTGGCTGTTGCCATATTAGCATTTTGCTTTCAATTAGTATTGTGATTGTGAACAACATTCCTCAGTTGTCCCCATTCATGGCACTGTGGGTCAGCTCACAAGACAGCTTGTTGTTGCCAAGTAGCCAGGTAGCCTTCCCCTAACAGGAGGTTAGAGGAAGTGAAGTTGCTTTTTTCCAGCTGTTCAGTACCTGTGACCTAATGAAGAGGCAATGGGATGCTGTACACGTTAATGCGAGAAAGAAGGAACGAGAAGTGAGACCTAGGGACAATATCTAAAACTGAGCTGGTCTTGTGGAATTCCATCCTGAAAGAAGTATGTGCTTGAGTCTGTCACCTGGAGAGAGTGTTCTTGGAGAGACAGGAGAACATCAAAGCCTGACTTGTGATGGTTGCAGGAGGTAAAGCTGAAGATAAAATTAGATGCGCGTACAGTGGTTAACGTGATTCTTTTAACAGTGATTGCTGTCATTTCTACCACACTGAAGTTCTGCCAACACTGGATTAGAAAAACCTTTAAATACTTGTACAGGGAACAAACTCTGGAAATCTTATCCCTATACTGACAGTCTTGAAACAGTTTCAACTGGGAAAGAGCTACATTCATTTTTGGGAAGAGTGTCAGAAGTCTAGTGTGCTCATTCTTAGTTTTTATGTTCTTAAATATAGAACCACAGTCCAAAAGTTAGATCAATGTGAGACTGTGTAGACATTACACGATGCCAAGCGATGAGTTCCCAGATATTTATAAATAAACTCTTGGTTCGCTCCCATTTTCCTTTCTCTTGTCTTTGCTATTATCCCACGCGCTTGCCCCAGGCTTTCTGTACTTTTTATAGAGATGATAGTAGTAATTCCCTTTTCCTGAATATTATTCTTGAAGAAAATAGATTAATTATGCAGTACAACACTGGTTAGGTTACAGCTAACAGCTATAGCTGTTAACCTCACATGTTCGTTTTACTTTTATGGTAGTAATGAATCATTAAATTGAGTGAAGCAGTAATCCTTGAGATCTAAAAATAGAAATAATTTTACAAAGGCATTCCAAAGGAAATTATTTTATTGATTAATATTATGTAACACTGTCAATATCTTATGACTGTTACGAGGTTTCAGAAGCGCAACTTAAACTGTGAGGGTAATGTGTAGAATATCTGTGGACCCTCATGCCTTTATTGTACTTGAATCTTTCAAGATGGTTCTTTGGAAACTAGAGATGAAATAAAGAACAAGGTAGTTTTTGTGTAAACGGTACAAGAGATCCTATTTTAATGACACTTGAACAGTTGCTAAGAACACTTAGTTTTGCTAAATGCATCTACCAGAAGAGAAAAATTGGATAATATGTCCAGTTAGAAAGAAGTATTTCAGGTCTAATAATGTTAAAAAGATTCAGGCATATAGGGGAAGATACATTACTGCTCTGGTCCACTGTGGAAAGGTATTCTCTCAGCACTGTGCAGATGTTCTCATGTAGTGAGAATATTTTTACCTGCCACTGTTACTGTTGTTGATTAAGAATGGCTAAATAGTTTAGTGTGAAGTGAGACAATAACCCTTCCCTTCCCCCCTTAATTTGAGTTTGTTCTGCAGCTTTGTTGAAAGCAATACTGTTAGGTTTTTTCCCTTCTGCCAAGTTTTACAATTGAAGCAGACTCCACAAGAAGTTATTTGCCTTATAACACCTCTTGCTAGATTTCTGTATTCTGAACATGAAATAATCAATCAAATTTAGTTGTCTGAGTTTGTATATTAGAAAGAATTACAGAGAACTGAAACTGCATCCTTAAAATAGCAAATAGTTTTATATTGGAACAAGAAATTAAAAGAATAAAAATGGCGGGAACAAACGCTAAATTAAAAGTGAATGGAAAATGCATGACAATTATGCTGAAGGTAGGACATAACTTTGGGTTTTGGTTTTCAGTAGTAATAACAGTTGCTTTGTTTCAGTGTGATTTCTGAGGGAAAAAATGGTGAGTGTTTTTACATCCTGTGATAGTGTAAATGAAATTTGCAATGATTACTTTCTTAATGGCCCTATGTCTTCTCCTGACTGACTGTTGCAGGTGTCATAAAGAATAAATTGCATATGATTTAGAGTTTAGATATTGATATTAACAGGTGTTTGGCTGCATAGTGTGTCAAGTGAAATGTTCATCCTTAGATTTATTCTGTTGGACTTTATTGTTAGATATCTTGAGATTCAGTTTCCTCATAATGACTTACGCTGACTTTGGAAGACATTGCAAGTCTGATGATCTCATGGGTAGTCTTGTTACTGAGAAGAGCTGTTCCCTTTGCTGTGAAATATGTCATGTGGAGCTGTACATCCCTATATCAGTATTTTCTACAGGGCATAAATTACAGGAGGTGGTAGTTTCTTTTATTAGACCATCTGATTTTGTTGGAGAGAATAGATAATCTGTGTGCTTTGCAACTCCTTCTTCAGGTCTTTGAGAAAGATCCTGAATGACAGGTCTGTGTGCTCCAAACATTGCCTGTTTTTTCTGCTTGTATCCGTTGATCAATTAAAAGATAACCTGTCTCTTTATAAAGCTTACATTGATTAAATTGCCATGTCTACAATAAACCACAGTTTAGTAATTTCAGCCTTTGCCATTCAGGACACACATCCTTATTTTCTTTGAAGTGCCTGAATTAAAGTTACTTTCAGCCATATCACTTTGTTCTGCCTTCACATTTTCTCACTCTGGGTATAGCCAGAAGGGCTGACTCTTCTACCTAAGCTCAAATCAAGTTGTGCTAAAAACCTGATGAAGCAGTTGAGCCTGTGATTTGCTTTCCAGTTTTTATGTTGTTCCCCTCCCTGAGACTTCACTGCAGACCTTATTGGTAGCCAGAGTATTTATTTTGTGGCCTGTCATAGGTGATGCAAGCAATCTATTTAAAGCTTGGTTTCATGCTCCTCAGTCAAATCACCTTGGCTTCAGGGACGCACCATACGGCTTTGCATCCTTGCGAGGCAAATTTTCCTAGAGCAGGTAAATAACTTTCTTCTTTGTAGCATTTGCAGTTTTCTCTCAGTTTGAATGTTCCTCCTTCTTTCTGATCCCTGGCTCCTCTCAGAACTCTGCCTACTCTCCACTTGTAACTTTGCCACAGGAAGCTTTTTGGGACCAACAGCAGTGCACACAGTGGATTCAATACACTGACCAGAGGCTGGCAGCTGCCCTGTGCACGTGCCACATTTCTCACCTCTTGCTGGTGGTCGATCCAAAAGAGAAGAGCCTTTGGATAAGACTCACCACCTCCTGTCAGAGGTTATGGTCCAGCTGGCAGCTTGGGAGCCTGGCTGTGTGGGTTTTTCCCTCCTCCCTATGGAGAGGGAGTGGTGGTCAAGCAGGAGGCTCTACTGGAAGCTGTCATGACCCTCTTGTTCCAGCTTACAGCGAGAGAGATTGACTTTGCTGGCTTCAGTGGTCCTGCCAAGACCTGGCCAAGCTGACTGTAGTGGTTTCTGTGGGTGAAACCAGGAGAAGAGGTGATTGTGTGTAAGGAGCCTTATTACAAAATCAGGGTTTGTAAGCTTTAGTTAGAAACTTTCTGCCATCACACTGTCTAAAGGGGCTCTGCTTATGCCATCTAACACTTTCTCCTGTGCAGCAGCAAGGTATGTGAATATTTGTGATTCAAATGTGTGTAAAGTGATGAAAACTTAGCACCAGTAGAAGCAGAAATGGGTTGCGGATCTTGAAATCCTAGATTCTGGGCTTTAACTTCATGTGTTACTCTTTAATTTTTTCAATTTTTTTTTTTTTAAATAATGAGTACAAAGAGAACTTGCACGAGCCATCATGTAAGAGGGTTTTGTTGGTGGTGGCTTTTTGCAACTACTTAAGCACATTTGGCATTTAGAATTTTCTCACTACTGCCCCATAAAACTGTAACATTTTCTAAGAAAGGAATTTTTAATGTTAAAATAGCTTTTTTTGTTGCTTCTGTAGTAACTTTTTTCTTTTACCATTGAAGCAGTAGCCTGAAACCTCAGAAAATTTTCTGAAACTAGAGTTTTACAGCAAACATATGTTAAATTTCACATTTCATGAGGAAGGAAGGAGATACCTATGAAAAATCTAGAAATATCAATTATAAGGAATATACATCTAAGGTGCTAAGTGCAGATAGACTGAGGACTTCTAAGAAGCTCTAAAATTTATCTTTCAGTGTAATTTTACATCTAATAATTTATGACATTATCAAGTGATATGCTAATATCAATGATAGACTTTTCATCAATTTTTAAAATGTTTGCTTTTCACACGGAGTGCATCAGAGGCAGTTTCTCTATGACATTTGTATATAATATGCATTATCTCCATCATGGCAAAAAACCAGCTATGGCAATTCCACAGCTCACAAAATTTTCTGACTTTTCCCTTTTCATTATGTTTGGCACTAATTTGTGTGTGCATGTGACACCTTAAAAAAAACCCACTTGTGGATATTTTAAAGATTGGATTAATTTTAATTCTGGAAGACCAATGCTGTTGGCTGTCTGTGGTGAGAAAGGAAAGAAAACCACATACATTAAGCTCACTTTCAGAAGCTAACTGGCATTGCCAGCAAAACTATGACCTTATCAATATTAGTTTAGACTGAAAACTTATTATAAGGATGTTTTCTGCATGGCAGGAGAAAGTAGGGAAATCACTGGATGCAAGAGGGAGGGGAAGCTTACACGCAAATGAGGCTATCTCCTTTTGCCCTGCAGGTAATGTAGCATGCGTCAGGACTTTGCTTACTGCACAAGGTGTTCTCCTTCAGAACTAAATCTGCCAGCTCAGTAAATCTAAGCATGCTTAATTATCCTGTTCATTTTTCTGGAATAGGCGAACTGGGAGAAGCACCTGGATCTGTCATGTGCTGCAAGTACATCAGCACAATTATGACTGCTACTGCAGAGGAGACTCCTTTCCATCAGCATTGGGCACTGCTTGCTCACTTGGAGTTGGGGAGCATCAGTAGGTTGTAGGGCTGCATGTAGTCACAAAAAATCGTGGTCCTGTTTTGAGGTGTTGTCCTATATCCTGTTGAAATTCCTGTTATGATCCTATTGTGGTCCAATTGAAATTGGGCTCTTGAGAGACGTATTGTCATGTCTGAGTTTGTAACTGAAGACACAGTGTCAGAGAGAAGTGAACTTGAGCCCTTGACCCATTGGGCTGAACTGGCAATAAAATAAAATGGCTGTTCAGGTTTCAGTAGCAGTTAAGCCAGGAGTTAGTGGTCTCTTTTCATGTGTAGTTCTTCTTAAAATTATACTTTCCTAACATACTGGGGAATGGAATAATAAACCAAAGGCAATCTGTAGCTATACTCAGTTGTCCACAAATTGTGCTTTTTCTTTATTCCTCTTCAAAACCTTTCTCAGGTACAGCAGAAATTTCTGAGCACTTCTTTCAAACCTTACCACCTTTCTCATAAATTAGTAATTTAACATTGCAATAATTTTTAATGTTCTGAACTGTCCCAGAGCCATGATGAATGATGGCTGTCTCAGACAGGCCCAATTCCTTGGCCTCCAGGGTGGAGGGGTGAAAGGGTCACGGACAATTGACACAGACTGTGATGCACAGTATTTTAGACAGAGCTCATGGCAGCTTTCCATCCTTAAGATGCCTCACATATCCTTCTAGTATTCTTTTCCTTCATACAGAGATAAAGAATTTTCATATTTATGACTATTTTAATTTGAAATATTTAGGGGAGATGTCATGAGGGACAAAGACATTGCATTTTGGTGCAAGAAGTTTTTAGCCATTCTTCCTCATTGAAATCCTGATCTTTGCAGTGAAGATCTGCTTTATTACTGACTTCACTGAGATCAGAGATTAGATCCTGGGAAGCAAGAATATGGATTAGTCTTCTTAGAGAATATTGCCCAGGGTTTCTTCTTCAGCTGCTGTATCTGCCTCAGGAAATGAAAGATAAACAAGTTAAAGCTCCACTGACCACTGCAGCATAACTGCTAGTTATGTACCAATTTAATTGCTCTCTGTAGATAGTTGAAAAGAGATGCTTGAAACCAGTTCTGAACAAAAAAAAATAAATTGTGGCTTGTCATTCAATATGAGACATGAAACTGTTTTGGTTTACTTTGTCTTTAGAGATAAATGTTTGGATTTAGTGGAAGTGAGCAAGAGCATTATATCTCATCTGATAGCTGTCTGGGTGGCCCAACTGAAACACAGTTTCCATTCAGAAAATCTGTGCAGATAACAGACATGAATTAATAGCTGATGATATTCAAAAAAACTAATGGAATCAGAAAATTATTAAAATTTTTAATCAATGGAGATTCTCCATTACACTGAGACACATAGTAATGTTACTCAGTTTGCCTCAATACCTTCCTTCTTACAGTCATCATGAGCTTTACACATCTGCATCATTTCAGGTCAGCAGTAGTGGCATCATCATCGTCCTCATCATCATTGTCATCATCATTATTATTGTTACTATTACAGCTCTAGATATGCTGGGGAGATCCAAATATCTTGCCCAGTGTCATTCAGACTGTGGGAAAACTGCAGCTAAGAAAAGAATGGTAAGATTTTTGTTTCAAGATCTTACAAAATCTTCTGTGACTTTCCTGAAATAAAAATTTCTAGAACTATTACTTAAGGCAGCGTAGTAATTTTCCCCCTGGATCTTTTGGTACACAGTGTTATGCATTCCTTTTCTGCTGCTCCCTATTGGGTTCTTTACAAGGCTTGAGTCTTGCATACTTTGCAAATGTAATAGTGCAGTACTGCAGGCAGCTCTCTTGTACAGCAGCCAGCAAATCTCTTTTCTTCTGAATATTATATGAAAATAATTCAGGCCAGTCTTCTTGTTTGGCCTGCTGGTTTTGTAAGCAGACATCAAGTATTAAAACGGAAGCTGGAGAATTGTAGTAATCTGGCCGGACACATTCCGTGTGTTTTTGGAATGTGCTTTTGCAATCTGCATTGCCTAATCACATCATACATTATATAATATATTGTTAATACATGGATTCAAATCAGATGATACTGTGTTTAAAATCAAAAATGTGTTTCCTACTGACCCGTGGAAATTTCCATATAGAACAAGCCAATGATGTTTTTTGATGGTTCTGCATTGAGATTTTGAACTCTGTGTTGTCCTTGTGTTTAAGTATGAAATAATTCACAGGCTGAGTACTTTGTGAAGGAAGCCCCAGATCAATACATCTTGGGCCAGATTTTGTTTCAAACCTTGGCCTACAATGCCTATGCTTTGAGTTTGCTGTTAGATATCTTCATGTGAAAGTATAGGTCTCTTTATATGATAGTATGTGAATCAAAGGTGAATTTTGTAAGGAAACAATATGAAAAGATTGGATTTTTTGTTCTTTGATTTTATTTCTTTACAAGGTACTTGCCTATATGTTGTAAAAGAAGAAATTATTTTGTAAGAAAAGAACACTGGTAAGATTCTTTTTAAAACCAGGTTAATCTTTCCTTGTTTTGCTGTGGATACGTGGCTTGAGAGAGAAAAATATTTAGAAGACACTTGGAGAAATCTTTATGCAAAAGACAAGATGTAGGCTGCTGATTGCTAGGCATGTGATATAAATAAGCTTTAAGTGAAATAAATATGTGAAGCCCCATTAAAGTTGAAGATATTATCTAGAGAGTTTTAAAGTGATTTAAGGAGTAGTCCTCTCTCATCTCTAGGTACTTGTAATATGAGAGAATGAAATACTTAATGTTCTAAAAAAATAAAAAGGGGTAAAACATTCCTCCTTTTTTTTTAATCTTCCTTTTCCGTGTTCCTATATCTCTCCATATATATTCACAGTGTCTTTCTGCAATCTTAATATATATAGGTCACCTTTAGCGTCAAAGAAAATGGTGAGCAAGTTATTTAAAATACATGTTTAGGGGTTGAATTCAGTGAAGCAAGTTATTATTAAAATACATGTGATTAGCCCCCAAAATGTCAAAATGAGACAAACCTACTGAACATCAGCATATTTTTAGAAAGATGCCTAGCCTTCCATAACTACTGCCCGTTTCTTTGATGCTTACAATTTTAATGCTAGCTTTGTAGAGAGTCTGTGAATTCCTTCCATCATTGATGTCATTGAATAGGATTAATTTTTACCCAATTTTTGTCTGATTCTAAAAACCATGCTTCTAAAAAGCTGTAGGCTGGTAGTTCTCTGAAGGACCCTAATGTTCTATTTGGAAATCTGAAATAGAATGAATTTTTTTCTTCAGCTACTCCTTTGTGAGTGTCTCTCGAATACCTGGCATTTACGCCATTTGCCCTAACTTAGTTAAGTTTTTCAAAGAACAGCACCTTACAGCTGTATTCCCAAGAAATTGCCATGGAAATCAAAAATAGCATCCTGAGGAATAACACTGAAGAACAATGTTCCGCAAAGCAAACTGCATCCATCTCAGCTAACAGCAGCTCTGCCAGAATTTTGCCTTTCAAGAAGAGTAATCGGATACTCTGCTGTGTCACATCATGTGAATGTTGATGTTACAGTCGTAAGAAAGTGTAATTTTTCTTTTATTAATGGTCTGTTTAGTATGTCCTTGTAGAATAGGATTTTTTTCATTCTGTACTTTAAGCTTTGACAAAAATAAAACTGAGGTCATATTTGGAACTCTGGAAAGCATGTTTAAACCCAAACCGTATTCTTCTCTCAAATGTGCTACCATTTCAGCTAGGAGTTTAACAACAGCAATATATTCTGAAGACTGGAAGTTATTACTGTTATACATGCTTATGTGTTACAAACATGCTCATCTTTTTGAAATGGTTAATCCCGTTTTGAAGGCTTTGATGACTGCATACCATATATTGATAAGTATTAAAGTGTCTGTTTGCTGTTCAAAATAGGCGAACTGCACAAAATCCCCTCACACGTAGTCATTTAAGGAAATTTTTCTTACATTTTTTATAACATTATCCACATAACTGATCCATTATGAAGGGGACTTCCTACCCTTTCAAGTGACCTTTTATCAGGGTGTGTTGTCCTGCCATCACTGCTTCTGTCTCTTAGGTAGTAGAGCACACTTAAATAATCTACTGTCAACTTAGACCGTTACTGCATGAAGTATAAAAGGACATATTTCAGTTATTATTTCCCCACTGATGTTAATTACAACTTCTCTAGGTAGTTTGTTCCTAGATCCACTGTAACACAAAATACAAAGGGTTTGTTTAAGCTGTTGCTGAAATACTTTAGGTGAATGCTTTTTGTTTAATATTGCATAGAACAGATGATATTTGCACACTGGAAATCACATCTCAGCTCAGACCTTACAAACAACAGATTAGATGCACAAACATTAGAATGTACTAATGTGTTCACAGTGTTCACTTAATTATAGCTTTTGTTATGTCTCGGTAAGTAGCTGAGAATTGGACTAAGAAAAAATGAGGGAGTCGTATATTACACTGCCATAGAATTTCACCCACCTTTGATTTCCAAATACTTCTTTGCTAGATTGTTCTTTACCTAGTGTTGGTACTGTTGGACTTCTTTTTTCTTTCTTGAGGATCATTCTTTTTACATTCATCTATCTGAACACAGTACCTGCAAGTATTTGTAATCTGCGTCCTGGATTTTAGAATGCTCTCTTCTCTGGAGAAGTATTTTCTGTATGTTAGTGTAACACTCAATAGTAAGACCTTATATTTTAAAGACAAGGAAAATTAATCCATTTAGATGGTGCTTCTTAGTGTCTCAATAATTTCTTAAGTAAAAGGGCCCTAAATTATAGGGTTATTAGAAAGCTCTAACAAATACTTTGTTCCTTTGTTTTTGCTTGAAAAGGAGCAGCATGGTGTATTTAACTGGATTTTTGCTTTACTATGAGCTTCTTATTTGAAGTATTCTGAGGAGGGACCAGTGCTTTGAAACTGACCTCAGTTCAAGTATCTTTAGTTATAAAACCCCAGAAAATTATCACCATCTTTGAACAGATTATTAATAATGAGCTGGTACAATATTAGAAACTACCTTGACTATAGTTAAAATGCAATTAGTTGCTCTTGAGTTTCCAGCGCTCTGGCTGTTTACTCTCTTTCGGGGCTGGTAGGATTCTGGGAGACTCTCTGTGTGCAGCACATAATTTTTATGATTTTATATATGCTTTAAGTTGTCATCGATACGCTGATAACTTGAGCTGTAGCCAGAGATTTGTCCTAGCCCCCTCTCTTGTCCTCACCCAAAAAATTTGGTAGAGCTTCTGACAGATATTCAGTGGGAGGTTTAAATTACGTGTCTGAAATGGTTATTGCTATTGGCTGCCTACACTGCCTCTCTGACAGACATTGCTGTCTCGAGGCTGGCACGACTGATCTGCATGTCAACCACAGTACTTTCCAGTCCAGTGTATTAAGATGAACCACAGAAATCATGTCCAGAGCAGCCGTAGGCATTAGATAATGGGTCAGGGGTTTGGGGTGTGGCTTGTAGATCGAGTGCAACTTGGATCTCAGATGCAAAGCACATTTTGTCAGAAAAGCCAGCTTCAGCCATCAGTGGTACCCCAAGCCCAGGTCACAGCTGGATGTGTGCCTGGCAGGTGAGCACTGCTTAGGTGTGTTGGTACAGTGCACACCAGGTGACCACTAGGCTGATGTCCTTTTGCAAAATGGTGTTTAGGAAGGGACAAACATGGTTAACTTCTCAAAGCCAGCTGTGCCAGGCTGTGTGCCTGGAGGGTGCCAGGCTGTGTGGCTTCACCCAAGCCAGATGTGTAGACGTGACCTGTGGAGACAAGCTGTTACCGTCACACCTGGACACCCAGGCACTATTAATCCTCCCTTGGTGCCCCATGCTAGTATTCTCCTCCTCAGCACCCCGACACTTAGCTTGGGTCGTGTGGTCCCCCTGATTCAAGCAGATCTGTCAAAAACCTCCTTAGTTTCTCTGTCTCTTTCCAGAGATGCAGCTGCACATGGATGTGAACCACAGCTGATGTTGGAGGCAGGCTGTGCCATGCCCCACTCAGCTCTCACTGGGCAGCAGTGCCAGCCAGAGCACTTGGTTATGGGGACATGGTGCTCCAGCTTGTTTTTGTTTTTGCTGGTTCTCAAATGCAATGTGGTCGTGGCCTGAGCTTGTGAACTACAGGCTCTGTTTATATTCAAGTTTTGCATTATGTTAAGCTTGTGTTAGGTACTTTTTCAGTTAAACACTCAATGTATCTGCAAAGTTGAGTGTGGATGGGGGAAGGAAAGTAATTTGCTTTGGTTTTCTCTACCATTAAGTTTCCCAAGATAATGCATGGGGCAAGGATAGACTCAGCACCATACAGCATAATTTAGTAGTATGTTCATGGTCACAGCCTGAAATGCACTGTCCTAAGCACACTGTCCAAAGGACACTGTCCATTTTTAAATGATACTGTTGCAACAACAGAAAGATCTATGTGGTAGAGATTTCTTTGGGGTGCCTGTATCAGTGTTCTCTGCACAGTCTACTTTGTAAGCACTTTGGCCATGAAAATTGTTAAATAAGCTTGGTTAAATACCTGCTACAAGGTCAAATATGTTGCTGATGCCTAAACAAAATCACATAATTGTAGTTTGAAGTAATCTTTATTGAAACTATGCTGCTTAGGTTGCTAAATGAGGCATTCTCAATGCATAAAATACTGGCTCTGTGTTCTCATT
The DNA here is from genome assembly GCF_008360975.1 of Lichenostomus cassidix. Classification (NCBI taxonomy): domain Eukaryota; kingdom Metazoa; phylum Chordata; class Aves; order Passeriformes; family Meliphagidae; genus Lichenostomus; species Lichenostomus cassidix. The sequence continues at coordinate 98,755,800 of NC_139482.1, read as the reverse complement.
TCTTCTTTGTGTCTGCCTGTCTCATGCACTTGATATTGGGAGCACTTGTGGACAGAAGAGGAGTGCCTGGTGGTTGTAGTAATGCTTGTACTCAGCAGTACCTGGAAGTGAAGTGGAAATCTTGGGAGAAAGTGAAGGGGAGCAGATCTCACCTCCTTTCCCCACCACAGTTAATCTGCCTCTTCCCCTGCTGTCCCAGTATGGCTTGTGCTGTTGCCCTGCCAGTGGTATTGCTGGAGCCTCAAACTGTCTGTGCCTTTTAGTTGTTTTGGAGTGCTGCCAGAGACTCTCCTGATGCAGACAATGGGAAGATAACTGCTATTTTTTTAAAACAGTTTTTGTTTCCTTAAAAGCAGAAGAGAATTTCTTGGGACAAAGAAGAGGCACTTCTGTAGGCCAGGGGTGTTCTTCGAGCTCAGCATCACAGACCTGCTGCATACAGCAAACATGGGAGGGATTCTCCATGGTATTTATAGTGGAAAATATTAGGCAAATGGAACGACTACCAGATCTGCCATATGGAACTGCATACACATGGGAGTCTGTATACATATATACAGCACAATACACACCTGAGAGGAAGTGTTCATGGAAATCGGTAGAAAGGAAGAATTAAAGAAAGGTAGAAAGGTATCATTTTGTTTATTTTGTTTTAAAGGATTAGCCATAAAACCCCAGCCTTCTGGGAAAGATACTAAGGTGAATAGAATGTGTGACTCATTTTTTAGATAGAGATGAATAAGGAGGGAAGACTTAAGTAACAATTGAAACAAGACAGTGCTAGTTTGTAAAAAACTTTGTCTATGCTGTATGGTGCAAGCCATTGAGAGCAATCTGTTTCCCTGTCATCTAGGTATTATTTTATGAATTTTTTTATGTGAACACTGAGGCACGTGAACCGAGTTAGACACTCCTTAGGTAATTGGACTTTGGGTGAAATTGCTTTTAAAGTACAAAATCTAACAATGACAAGGTCTTTACTGCAGGAACACACAAATCTCTGCAGGTGTGGATCAGAGAACATGATCCAGATGATAACAGACTTTTCATTACTCACATTAGTGTGCACTGCACAATTCAAATGCCATTGAGAAATGAAAGGAAAACTTTGTTGTCCTTTGAAATCTGGAAGTCATGTTACAGTGGAAGCTCCATAACTATCCTGCATCTTGATACACAGTAAATACATTCATTTCTCTTTTATTTTCTGCATGTTGTGCTCAGGAAGATGTACGAAAAAGTACTGTCATCAGTATTAGGTGGGCATCTGAACAACCACCTGAAATACAGTATACTTTTGGCTGCATTATACATGACTTTCATGAAAAGTTCACTTCTTGGGTGTATTCTCAAACCATTCCTTGCTTCAGTACCATTACAACATTGTAGAAGAGAATGGTATTTATTCGGTACTTCAGTGCCTCCTAGGAGAGCTAAACAGTTCCTGCCCTACAGGGGTCACAGTCTTAATCTGACCTAATTTAATAATAGAAAACATAAAGACAGCACTTTTCCCCAACAATCAATCCATATTCCCCAACCTCAGATAATCCTTGGATGTTGCAGTAACTATTGTGGCCTCATCTGGGCCTGTTTTTAGGACTGCAGTCAAAACTTAGCAAGGCATCTGTGAAGGGACATGGTTTAGTCTTTATTTCTCTGGATTCAAAGGTTATGAAGTTGCCTAATAAAATGGTCTAGTCTTGAGCTATTTGTTAAGGAAACAATATTCCAAAGTAAAAACAAGAAGCTGCTACAGTAATGTGATTTTTTATTTTATATTCCTCTATAAATGCAGTACTCTACAAACCTGGTAAGTGGCACTGCTTGTGATTATTAAAGATTTCTTAAGATGAAAACCAACTAAGATAATTTTAAAATATTTACCATAATTCAAGAATTCTTTGGATTATGATTAAGGAGAATGAGATGTTAAGAACATCTCATTTGCACATACCCCTCTTACCTGCACTTGCCCATGATAATGACATTGTGCTTGACAAAAATTATAAGGTACATGCTTAATGTATCTTTAATGGTCTCCTCATGTAATTCCTCATCTGAAAATGAGAGTGTTATTAGTTGAGTTACCAATGCTACTTCCCCCCTTCCCCACACTTGACTTGGAAAACTTTGCTAGAAGGTGTAGAAATGTCCGGGGGCAGAGGGGCTCCTGTGGAGTACATCCGGGCAGACATGAGGCCTTCACATGGCTCCTGGAAACCCATGCCTCCTCACAGGTCATTTCTTCACATGAGATGGAGTGAGTGTCTGCTGTGGTATTGTGTCCTTCTCTCTGTGGCCTCTGACCCAAGTGCCTCATGGGTCAGTGTCAAAACTGTGCCTCAGCGGAGTTGTTGGCACTGACAGAAGTCCCTGTGCCAGAGAGTGCCAGGCACATGCTGCTGCAGGGATGTTTCTGCAGAAGCTTTATGGCTGGAGAGGGTGTCAGGATGCTTTCGTGGGGATGTAAAGGATCTTCATGTGAATGGGGAGAAGGAGATACAGTTCTCAACTTTTCATTGGGGAGTCCTGGTATTTCAGTTCATGCTCATTCATGCTCTGTGGGCATAAGCAGGCAGAACATTGCCAGGTCAGGAAAAGCAAGTGGGTGAAAGGGCAGAAAAAGGAAAATTGCCTTGCTGTTTTATGGGAAGGTAAGTGATAAACAGAACAAGTAATTTATGAAAGTGGCAGTAGAAGAGGCTTTCCTTTATTGGCCTTTCTCTATGCTGTCGGAACTGGCAATTTGGGTGAGCCTGACTGTCGCTGAGGTCTTTTTGGAGAGGCTTGTGCATTAGGGATGAGTGCTGTGATGGGAACTGTTGTCTCATTCCTGAGGGGACATTCTCAGGGAAGCTGCTGGGCCCCAGTGCAAAGCTGAGGACACTTCTATGTGGGCAGGGTGGTGGCCCTGTGACAGTGAGTCTCCTGAATTTAGTTTCCAGTGTTGATGGAAACTCTGTTCTTAATGCCCCAATAGCCCTCAGGAAGAGATTTTCCTCTTTCTTTTCACACCAGAGACGGGTATATATGGTGAAGAAAGATCACAGGCAAAAACTAACCTCACTGACCAATCTCAAAATAAGGGAGGTCTTTCTGTTGCCCCCACGATGGGGGTCTGGGGTAATTCCATTCAGGCTATTAATTAAGGTAATCTTGGTGAAATGTCCTAATGCCCTGGACTGGTGAACTGAACAGTGGATTTTGCTACCTGCGTGCAACAATACTGTGTTTGCTTCCTTTAGCAACTGACATAAATAGTAACTTGTTAAAGGGCATAGCTCCAGGCTTTGCCTTAAGAAGTAGATGAAAAGATAATTGCTGGATAAGCAAGGCAGCATGGGGGACTGTAGGAGCAAATGAGACTGCTTGTGAACAAGTAACAATCTTCTTTCAATCAGCCTGGTTTTAAGGTTGTAATCTCCCCTGGGCAGGGAAGATCTCTGTCTCCACGTTGCGCGGCTCTGAGAGCAGCCTTGCTTCTCGGTCCTGCATGAGGCTGTGGGCACTGAGGATGGGCCTCTGACTGTGGCTTACAGCTCTGCGTCTTATCCTGCATAAGCTGATCTGCTTTCATTTTTGTTGGTATTCTGCTTGGCATTCTTTTTGTGAAGTGCTTTTTTGTTTTGTAGAGACCTATTTATCCCTCCCTTCCCTGTGCCAATGGAGGTTTATTAGATCGCGTGGCAGACTGCCATCTTCCTTATTAACCAAGCTTTTTCCCAAATAAACATGCTCCTTGTGTGCATGTCTCATATTTATGATTTACTTCCCATTATAAAGCTACAATCTACAATATTAAAAATAATACACAGATGTTTATGAGAGGCTGAACAGGGTTTTATTGTACTGACTCTGGTATTTGTGGTTTATATCTCTTTAATCTCTAGTGAAGTGTGGTTCCTCCCACCCTCCCCAATTCACTGCTTCTGCCTCTTATTATCCTTACAACAGGTGATGGTGCCCTTTAAACGTATTTTCTTTCAGGCTCTTACATGCTGCCGTATGAACAAGAGCATGAAGAAGTATGATGATGTACTTAAAATGGCATCTTTATGTAAGAAATTAGAAATAAGGCCTTTATTCTGGAGGTCTAGATCCACCCACATGGAGGCAAAGAAAGTCTTACCTTCCACTTACATGCCTTCAGCAGGGTATTTGATCACCCTCTGCTGGTTGTGCTGCCTGGGCAGCTGCCAGTCTGTCAGATTTTAGGAGAGTGCCTTTCCTCTCTGGTTAAGTCCCAGACATCACTTAGGATTTCATTTTGTGCATTTGAACCGCGTTACTACAGTTTAGTCACAACAGTTTGAAATCACTGGCTGCACATATAGTTTTTTATTTTTTATTTGAGTGGATGGAAGAGAATTCTGCCCCTGGGTTAGATAATCATCTCAGACCCGTTAAATAAGTAGCTGTGACATGCATCGTAACAGTGGCCTAAACCACCATATTTTTTCAATATGACACTTTGTTGCTTTTTTTTCCTTGGCCTGTGGTTGGACTTACATTAGAAAAACAAACAGCACTTAGCTATAATTAAAAATGCCCTACGGTAAGTGGGATGACAAAACAATGGGAATGCTGTTCATATGGATGAAGTCAAGTGTAAATGAAGTCTAAAAGAATTAAGTTGAATGCAAGGATAAAATTATCTTGTTGGCTAGGCACAGAAAGTATAAAATAAGCCTACCCAATACATCAGATCTTGCATTTCACAGTAAAAAAATCTGATCAGGGTAGTTTTTTTTGTATCATGAGGCAAATCTGTCCTTTGCTGTAGCAACAGAAACATAACCTGCAATTAACTATTTGAAACTATTTGAAATGCAGTCGTATATTAATTGGTAATTGTAGAGAGTTTTATGCATACAAGCATCTACCTTGAACATGTGTGCAATATACTTATTTGTACTACTTGCATTCAGTTTCCAAAAATAGGAAATGTTCATAACAGTATTCTTAGTATTCCTTTTTTTTCAGGATAGTCAAGTTCTGCCTGGAAGTATGTTTATTAAAACTTTACGTTGAAGAATCACTATATCATAAAGGTAGTCTTTTAAATTATGCTCCAGACATAATTATGAACATAGTAAGACATAATTTTAAGAAGAGCTGATTTATTTTAACCTCCAGTAGCTGTCATCTTGCTTCAGGTTTGGCTCTAGTCAGAGCCTTGCTGACCAACCGACTGATGTTTCACTAATTGCCACTTGAAAATGAAAAGGGAAACTGTCTAGCTTTGAAACATTATTCATGAAAGAAGGTTCATGCTGGCTTGTTTTCAGAACAGGAGCTTTTCCCCCTCTCTTGTCTAGACAGGCCAAGTACAAGACTTTGTACTGAAAAGAGCTCTCTGGTGTGTCATTAGGCATATTGGTCTAGTCTGGACTGGTCTGGATTCCCCGGTCAGAGTGTTCTGAGGTCACTCCTTGTGTTTTGGTACAGACTACTGCAGATTTTTTCAGTTTGGCAATACTCTAATAACTTTCTACTGCCTCCATCAACCTAACTTTGGTCCATCTTGCTTTCCAAGGAAGAGTTCTTTTCTGGTTTTAGTAGAAGCACACTGTTTAAATGCATTGACTAAGCAAACTAATTTTAAGGTACTGAACTTTTGTTTACAAGCAGCAAATACCAGATCCTAAGTAGGTTCCACGTTCAGAAATATCTGTATTTTCATTGAATAATCTGTTTAATTAATTTGTCCTATTCCTACGATACATTTTTCTGAGTGTTTCCTTCAGACTTTAACAGAATGTGATTATGCAGACTAAGTTTTGCGATTTTGTGTCCTCCATTAGATACTACATTTTGTTAGCTTTAGAAGTTACTTTTGCACATACATGTGTGAGAAAAAGAGGAAACCTCAATGCTATGCAGGCACTGCTCAGCAATAACCAAAACTTCAGTGTGACATCAACACTGTTTTGATCAGGAATCCAAATAGCCACCATAGGGTCTGTTGTGAAGAAAGTTAACTCCATCCCAGTAAAGGATGACTGCTTCCTTGGCAAATAGATTCCATGGAAGATCAGAAGGCAACATGATTTTTAACGATATGTCCCATTTTCAAATCAACATAGAATTCCCATGATATTGTGAGCAATGTTCCAGTCAGTGTGGGCACATCAAAAAGGGGACAAGAGGCCTGAGGACTCTTATTTTTTATCCACTTTGACAATGGCCATTTTCATATGTGTGAGGGAATGAGGAAGTATCTGTAATATTTTACAAGAAAAGTTGATTGAGTTTGCTTTTTGATTCCAAATTTCCGTGTGGTCTTGTTATCTATGACAGAAAGAAAATTCTTTCTTCTGGTTAGTCCTCTTATGATAATTTTAGTTAAACCCCAGAACTTTAAGACTTTAATACAGCTACGAAAAATGTAATGCTTCGTCTAGTCTTTTGTCTGAAGACCGTATAATCTGGTGGCAAACAGACACCTAGAGTTCTTAGCTTAAATTGCTTTTGGTTTTTGTACCTCAATCAATTGCTTGAGGATTTTATATCAGCCATGGGGGAAGCATGGAAAGCCTTCCATTAGGACTCAACACAAAGGCACAGGGAAGCAGTAGTGTAGCCAAAGTAGCATGCCACATATTCTAACTGCAGGCAATATGGTGATCGATTCTTTTTAACAGAAGCATTATGTTCTTTACTGATCTAATTTAATCCAGTGTTACATTCTTAATTTAAGATACCTAGAAAGTTTGAATCCTTTCAAGCCAGCTTTTCTAACCTTCCAAGACAGCTTTGTTCATTTCTTGTTTCAGTTTTTCATGAAATTGCAGAAATGAGTCCTAAAGCATTGTAATTATCAGAGTGCTAATATTGAGTCTGGTCTTTTAAGTCTCCTTTCCAAAAGTAATTGTTAATGACCTTTTCATTTTCATGGATTTCAAAGGCGTACTTCATTTGGTTATGAATATTTTTTATAGTCTATACTCAAAAAAATTCTAAGCTCTTCAATGCCTCTTCAGTTCTTTATTGTAGCAGAAAAGAACAGGGCGGCAAAGGAACAGAATAAAATAATATGTTTGTACAGTATTTTATTCCACAGTTTTAATAGGTCAGGAACTGCATGGTTGGCTGAAAAAGCTTAAGTTTGAGGACCTTATTTAGGCAAATACTCACTAATTTTATAAGTGCAGTTTCACCAAGTGAAATAAATAAATATTTTTTTGCACTGGAAATGCTTATTTTCCTTGCATTTCATGCCTTTTATTTATATTCTGAAGTAACATTTTATATGTTGTGTGTGTTGATGCATATAGTTTTTTGCTGCAGCAGGCTTCCTCTCATTTGCTATTACCATGCTTGTGTTACACAACAGACACAGATGAGTAAGTATCACACCTTGGTAGCTGATTTAGGGAATTTTTAGAATTGGAGGTCCTGTTGTATCAGTTCAGACTAAGTTAAGATTAAACAAAGTCTTTTGCTGATACTGCTGAAGATGAACAAATTCTGTCTCTTTGCTGGGACGGACCAGAAATCATCTCTCTGAAGCAGAATCAGCCAACCCATACTGCAGCCTTAGGGAAGCCCAGGGCACAGGGAATGGCATTTGTTTAATGAACTACTTGTGAGTGTTTCTAATTCTGTCTGCTTTGCCTCTGCTTGTGAATGACAATCACCAGAATTTGTCAACATGCTGGTAGTGTAATCATTAAATTTTAATTTGTCTAGATACAATGTGTTCTCTGTTCTGTATGTGTAGTGTATTTAACTTTGGAACAAGCCTAGTGAGAAGGCTTTTCATAATTGTTTGTATATTTTTGTGAACATACATCTCCAACACTTGCTATAAAGTATACTTGAGCTCAAAGGAATTGTTCTCATGACAGAATCATATTTAGGAAAAACTGTTCTCTTTTTCTTGGTAACAAGCAAAATGTAAACACTGCAGCATGCCTGCATATAGCTTTTAGACACATTATAAGCATTTTAGAAGTTTACTAACTTTGTAAAGGACGCTAGTATGTGGGATTTCAATGTGCAGACACCAAGTGCTTGATTGTAATTAGGTGGGAGACTGGCAAATTGGCTTTGGGAAAGTAGTTAAGGAATAATTGTCTGTGTCTGGACAGGGTTGTTCCTGGTTACAAACTGTACTGTTGCCTTACAGCTGATGCAAGACTTTTTTTAATGTGGGACAATTATTATTTTTATTAATAGTGCTGTCAAGCCCCAAGTATGCAAGATGCCAAACAAACATGTATGAGAACAAAGTCTTTGTCCAAAGTGAGCTATAATCAACACAAACTACAAAAAATATTGCTTATTATTAAAAAAGTTGGATTTTCCCAAGTGGCAGTTCTGGTTTACTAGTGGGTTGATTCTGGTGATCAGGAATGTTTCACTTATATATTTATACATGCAATATTATAAGGACAGTATTGTTTGTTTTGGTGTTGAAATACCAAAGACCCATCCACCATTGTAGCATCTACTTGAAAAGTGTTGTCATTTTAGCACAACATCAGGGTAGGCATCAATTTTCTCACAAATTTTTGTCTTGGTTTCTTTTTTGCCTTTCAGAGTGCAAATTCACCTGCGCCAGTGGTAAATGCTTGTATCTTGGTTCACTGATTTGTAACCAACAGAATGACTGTGGGGATAACAGTGATGAAGAGAACTGCCTGCTTGTAACAGAGCATCCACCTCCAGGCATCTTTAGCTGTGAGTATTGGCTCCTTCTGTGCATCCATGTATGTATGTATGTCAAATATGTCTGTTTACCTCAAAATCAGTCTTTTTGGAATCTTGGTCTGCAGTGTGATATCAAGGGAATATGAGACAGAGAAAGTAAATACTATTTTTCCCTGAACTAGTAGGGATTTGTGACACATTTTCCTCAGGTTTCTAAGCATGGAAATTTGTAGTTATTCAAAGGGAGTTTGTGCTACAGACATTGAGGTTATAATCATAAGGATCATATGTGGCCTCTGAGAAAGTGTAAATAAATAATTTGTTTTCCAAGGTTCTACAAAATATTCTATGCTCTGTCTGTGTAACAGTCTTTATATGCTATTAAGATAATCAAAAACGTTATAATCTTTCTGTTCATCATTCCTATTAATTTTACTGGTGTTGAGATCAGCATCATTTGGTAGGTCATTGACTCTTGTAGGTATATATTTAAAATAACTTTAGTTGCTTTCTTTTTGCATAAACATTGCACACACAGAGCCAGAGTTTATCACTAGAATTGCTTTTTTAGTTCTTTGCCCTCAGTGATGTACACTGAAATCAAACTTTGCTTTTGCTTTTGTTTGTTCTGCAATAATTTATTTTTAAACCACAATTCAGCTTTCTGGATGGGAATAAATTTTCCATTAATGTTTCTGATATATAGGAACAGCAGAAGTGATGTTATTTTACTTCTGCTCTCCAAATGGTTTGCTTCTGCCCATACTGACATCCCTCAGTATTATATTTCACTTCTGGTTGTGACTATGTTTTGGGAATATTTGTTTTGTTATGTTGTTATTAGTAATAGGAATTATGAGCAGCATGTATCCGTAATTTTTCTAATGAATACATAGGGCTATAAGCAGGACAGAATCAGTTTAGTGCATTCTTAAAAGAAGTCAGGTGTTGGATATATACCTGTCGTCCTCTACCCTTTAACCTCCAAGTGAACATGTTGCTAAATGCTGTACACTAAATTGTTTAAATCTTGTACTTTGTGTTACTTTGGTATCTCTGCAGTGATTTCAGTGGCTTTGAAGTAATAATAACCTATATATTCCTTTAGGCTATTTAATTTTATTTTTGTTTTGATTTGTTTGGTTTTGGGTGGAGCTCTCTCTAAAGTCCCAGGACAAGACATAGGCTTTGGTGATGGGTCCAAATCAGAATGCCACGTGTTTGCCAATAACCTTGGCTTTTGAATTGTGAAGAAGTTACACTTTGTTATTTATTCATGTAAAACTTGTAGGCATATCTTTAAAGTTCAAATAGAGGAACTTTTTTTGACTGGGATACTGTACAGTTCTTCTCTTTAACCAAGCCAGCACAACCATTTGTCCAAAAGTGGCCATGAAAACCACAATTATAGCAGATGGATGGAAGGGTTTTGGTGACAAGCTGCAGCTGTGGCATCACAGGTGGTGGCCCTACACAGGTGCAGTGCGATGGTGGCACCCTGTGAATTCCTAGGCGGAGCTCCTAGGTGGAACTCCCAAACCCTTCTTCATCCTGAGGTCTAGCAACCAGGGTGCCAGTGGTTTTTCAGAACCTCTCTGTGCTGGTGGCAATCACGTAGTAATCAAGCTTCATGTCCACACCTTCTTCTCAAAAGGCCTTTGGACTCTAGAAGTTGTTACTTGCTTGATCCAGGACCTGCAGACTTCCTGGTCTTCCCCTAAGTCATATCTGTCCCCTCAGGTGTTGCTGTAGGTCACAGAGACAGGCCTGCCTGGTCAGCTGGTGAGTCATCCCCCTTGCCTCCAGTGACATAAAGTTTGTCCAGACCAAAGGTTTCTCTGCCAAACCTTCAGCAGAAGCTTCCCTACTGCTTTCATGGGAACTGCAGTTGGTGTGTTTCATGATCCTGTCTCTGGAAAGTCATGCAAGTTGGCAGAATTTTTCTTACTTTGTGGTGGACTTGGAGAAAAATAGTTAGCTTCTGCCTCAAATCAGCCTTTTACAGCTGTGAGAGCTGTTACCATCCATCTGTGGGTGTTGAAAAAACCCCAACAAACAAAACAAAAATGCCCAAGTTTGTTCTTATGAATTATGTTTCTTTAAATCTGTTAGAGTAGTTAATTTTCTCTGACTGCTTCTAAAATATGGTGTCCAATAGTCCTGCTACTTGAGATATCTCAAGTGCTGAGGGAAGAGGAATAATTATGTAAGCAGTCTTATTAAGTCCTTCAAGAAATATGTTCGCTGGTTTTGCAACAGTATTGGGAATGAGGAATGTGCAGAGGAAATCCTGGATGCATTGCTAGGAGCATTTGGAAGTGTTTAACTTTTTGCTCACCTTGTGGCAGAGAAAGCAGTTGATTATTTGTTGCATTTGGGGATATTGACAGTGACTGTACTGTCTCGTTGCAGTAGGGACCCTGTGACAAGTGCTGTTAAATAAAGGGACTTCAGTTTTAAGTTAAAAAAAAATAAAAACATATCCCAGTGGAACAGAATCCTAATGGTGAAACAAAGAGAAAAAAAAAGATGAAAGCAATATTGAAAAATAATGCAACCATAAATGATATTTAAATTACATTTATCATGTTCTGGCTGTTAAACAGACTATTACATGGTAGAAATCAGTCCCAGTTGGTAATAGGAAACAACATTATTATGGACATGTCAGTTGGTTGTGTTGACTTATCCCAGCTTTGAAAAAATGCTTTTAGAATACTTGCTGAAGTGAGGTCCCCAGGCCTTAGAGGGATGACACATTGAATTAAGAAATGTGTGCATGCTTTTGCTCAATGATTTTAATGGGGATCCCTACCAGAGTACACCAGAGTGTATGCTCTTGAAATGTCCCAGCTGAGCAGGCTGCCTTTCAACAAAGAAGAACATGCATTCATTGCCCTCTAATTAGTAACAAGACAGTAATACAGCTCAATAAGAAGAAAGTTACTGTTAAAAAAAAAGTCACTTGAGAAATCTTAAACCAGGTATTTCTTTCTGGTCAGTGTTACATACCAGCTCAGCTCTTGCATCTTCTTGCTTGTGTGCAGTTCTTGACTGGGAAGAAAACTGTTGAAAGGAGCCACTTATTAGTTTGTGCTGGTCTACATCCAAGCAGTGTGTCCTCTTTCTCCCTGGATCTGCCCTTGCCTTTACCTACAGCACATTGTCGCTATGATAGTTTGCCTTCCCCTCTGCTATTTGTTCAAAGAATCACTTTCTGATGCTGTATTCAAACCTTCTATCCTCCTGTGATGGAAAAAAATTCATCTCATTTCAGAGTTATACACAGAATGCCTCCAAACAATGTCTAAATAAATAAATTTTCATATGAAAGTTTTGCTTTAGTTTATTTAAGCAGTATATGCCATGTTAGTGGTAGCCCATATTTCCTGGCTGCTGAAGCATTTCTCATTTGTGTTCTTGCCAGCAGCCAAATCCAGAATGTATTGTTGGAGCTTCTTGTTCAGTTAAGTTGCATGGGCAATGGCATAGAAAGATATTTTTTGTAGGTGGCCTGCTCTCTGGATCTTGTGATTATAGGAGATGCTATCTTACTGTGTTAGAGGACTTAAAATCTCCCAGATCTGGTGCTCCTCTTTCCTTGCTATTCTTAAACGGCTCCAGTGTGGTAACTGTTAATTCAGTCTTTTAAATCATAGAATGGTTGGGGTTGGAAGGGACCCTAAAGATCATCTAGTTCCACCCCCCCTGCCACGGCCAGGGACACCTTCTACTGGAACAGGTTGCTTTAAAGCCCCATGCACCTTGGCCTTGAACAGTCCTAGGGATGGGGCGCCCACAATTTCTCTGGGCAGACTGTTCCAGTGTCTTAGCACTCACAGTAAACAATTTCTTCCTCATACCTAGTCTAAACCTATACTCTTTCAGGCCATTCCCCCTTGTCCTATCACTACATGCTCTTGTGAAAATGTTGCTACTGAACTCAACGTCTCATGTGTGCAAAGGAAAACAAAATGCATATCTCTGCAGCCCTTTGGCTGTATTAATTTTCCTTTGCTGACCTGTAGGTAGGGCTGCTTTATGCTGCTGCATGGGCAATTTACTCCGTGTAGCACGGAGAAATTGGAGGGCAGCTGGGAAAATCCAAGGTGTGTTAGATTCTGATTTTAGATGACAAAAGCTGCAGTCCAGCAAGTTGATCAAAATACATGCTAAGGCATTTAAGCTGAACCAGTTAAAGTAGCAGCTTGCTTGGTTTACACTGGGATGCAGGTGTGGTGATACATGTTGAAGCACACCTCCCCTCCTTAGTGAGGACACCCCAATGTTGGGCATCCCAATTGCACCTCTTCCCTCAGGTTGCCTTGTGCATAGCCTGTGTCAGCTTTCAGCAAGGCTACTTGTTTTTGTTTTCATCAGCTGTAAAGACTTATTGATTGAGATAATGGAGATGACTGTTCTTTTAAGACTACTTGGAGGTCAAGGGTGTATTTAACAGCACAAAGCCATGACGGGAAAAATGAGGCAAAGAGTAGGATTTTAAACGTTGCAGACTTGGCCTTGGCAGCAGCTTGCCACTCCATGTGACCTGCAGAATCTGGACTCCAAAGAACTGAAACAATGTGCCTGCCTCTAGAAGGACACAGTTCATTTGTTTGAGCATTTCCCTTTGTTTCACAACAGACGATCAGCCTGCCTTGTCCTCCTAAAACTAAATTAGATTTTAAAGTGGGAAGCGTAGTCTGTTGTCTGCAGGCTGCCGTGTCCAAGTCATGTCTCATTGAGAAGGGTTGTGGTGGTGGAGATTTCAGATTTTTTAATTGTTTGGTGGAAAACAGTACAGGTAGTTATCTTTGCTGTGATCTGTATGTGTACATGGGCATATCAAACACAAATATTGACATGCTTGTGAATTTACAGAAGAATAAAGCAAGTGAGAACAAATCCTTCTTGTCATGTGCAAATTATGTCTACATCAAATTTCAAGTTGTCAGCATTGATGGAGGTGATGTGTCATGGCTGTTTTGGCATAGAAGAGTTTGCTGTAGGAGTTCATTTTCCTCTGCAAGGTAAAAAAACCCAAACAAATCAAATATATAGCTCTCCCTTTCACCACCCCCACCTACTGCTGTCAGCTCTGAGCTTTGTAGGGATCTGCAGGGGGTTGGAGAATGATTCTGTTTTAAAAACAAAAAGCTCAATCAAAGGAAAATATTTTGTTTAAAGAGACCTTTGGCATCCCCCTCTGACTGTGACACCGAATTTGTGCAGATAAAAACAACCGCTTAGATTTACATTTTGATTGTGCTTCTGCTTTCATGTGTGCCGGGCTGTCCCACTTCAGGTGAAATTTATCCATTTCTTTAAATATTTAGCAGTCTAGCGTTGATGTTAATGAAAGTCTGGCACTGCTATTTTGAGCATTGCAACAATGATAGTAATTTTCAGTGTCAGATTACTGCTTCTCGGAGGAAAAGGGAGATGGGAGGAGGGAAGAGCAGGAAAAAAAAATTGTTTCGGCTCTAATAGAGTTTGTCATCAGCCTGGCTGTGCCAGACAGATGGATCATGAATACTGTCTAGACGCTCTCTGCCTGAGTGGAGCTGTGGTCTCTAAGGACAAGCAGTGAGACGCCGGCTTAAGTGACTGGGGAAAGTCAGGACGTGCTCCCCTCTCACCAGATAGCGATCCGGGCTGATCCTGCCCGCCGGTGCTGGGAGCCGCTCAATACCGAGCTGAGCTGAAACTTGGCTGTTATGGGGCTTTAGGGGGGAAAGGAGAGGGATGTTGTTACGACAGTATTGATTTCAGCTGCATCTGCCCAGGGACTGCGGGGTGATTTAGCTGGGAGTATAGATCTCGGGAGGGGGTGCACTGGGAGAGTCATCATCTGGCCATAAAGCACATGCATAGGACTGCGTGGCCACCTGTATTTATCAATTGCTTTAGTCACAGTATATGCTGGAAAATGCTTACTTACTTGCTTATGTTTTCTTTATTTGGCCCACTTGTTCAGAAGGATTCATCTGTTTCCCTACCCGGGGCTCCCTGTGTCCCCGGCTGTTAAGCTGAAGTTACATGAGGCTGCCTTTGGAAAGGAGAAGCTGTGGTAACCAGGTGAGACCCACAGCCCAGGGCACATCTTGTGCTATTTAGTGATCTCTCATGCTGTTACTTGTCCCTTCTCTGTCACTAAGCACAATTAATGATAAGGAAATTTCTAATGTAGATGGAGCGATAAATATTTTTTGACCAGTGGAGTTTTAACAAAAACTCAATTTGATACCTATGCTAACTTATGTAAAAAGCAAGAGGTTCTGTGGGGTTCAGATTACAGAATAAACAATAACACTCTGGATTTTAGTTCTGCGTATATGAAACTAAATACTAGGTAGCTATTTTTATTTAGAAAATCCAATTGGTTTTCAGCCTATACTGCTGTCTTGTTTCCTGAAGTGCTATAATCAAGTTCTGTGCTTTGTTTTGAAATTATTTAGTCTTTGCATATTTTTAAAGCACATTATGGAATGTTAGCAATAAATATGGTCTTGAAAATTTGAAAAAGAAGCAAAACATTAAAGTGACATTTGTATATTTTCTCTTAAAATTTTGTATATATTTTTAAAAATACTTTATTCCCTGGCTTCTAATAAATGAAATAGAATCCTGATCCCATGAATGCTTGTAACAAAACTGCAGTGGAATTCAGAAATGCTAGAGTTCTAGTCTTGTAGCCTTACGCTATGAGTGCCTAGGACGAGCCAGACACACATGTGAGTGGCCAATAACAACTATGAAATGTTCTGATACAAAATTAGGTATTTGCATCTGCTTACAAACAGGGCTGAACTCAGCTCCTGGTAAGGAATTTCCATTTCACAAAGTTTCCAGCATTACATTAATCATATCTTCAAGGTTAAGGAGAAGAGAAAGAAAAACTCACAATACTGTGCAGATGAAAATGGGGGAATCTCAGTAGCTCTGAAATGTTATTTTATTCATTCTCAAAGTATGTAAGTCAGTTATATCACATCTAATCAAGATCTAGGAAAAAAGGTTCTTTAACGCTGTTTGTATTTGCTCTTCATACACATTTTATTCACCCTTCCTTCAATTCCTGTTTAACTTTCAGCAACTTCACCTAATACTAAACATCACTGCTCAGTACGATTATGTTGGGTAATCCTTGTGCTTTCTCCTGTTCTCTTTTTTGGCTGCTGATTTCTTACAGATGCAAAAGGGAATTTTAAGTGCTCAGAGTGTACTGTGTGTTAAAATCTTCATTCAAAGACTGATTTTTACATATTTTAGAAAGTGATTAAGCTTCAGGTTGGAAATTTCAGAGCAGTACTGCCAGGCATGATGGGACTTCGTATCTCACAGGTATTATTTGGCTCTGCAAGACAGCAACACTCCTCCTGGACCACTGTGAGGCAGGGAAATAACCTCCCACAGACTCTGAGGGCACCCTTTTTACACACTGGTTCTCCACCAGAAGTGCATGGCATTATAAGCATTTCACCAATGCAGGCATAAAACTCGAGTATGAAAACCACAGTGCAGTCTCATACCACAGGCACAATCCTCCCCTGGACAGAGGAAGAGAATAAACTGTGAGACAATTATTTTCAGATATTATTTCACACACACCTAGTAGGTGCTTCAACATGACATCAGAAATCATATAGAGTGTAACTGAGCAACTTTTGTTACTTTTATTTTCAGTCCACATTTTTAAGTATTCTCCATTGCTGCCCCTCCTCGCTACATTTTCATTTGCAGTGGTCACACTGTACTGTGCACTAGAGACACTGCTTAGCTAAATCTCTGTAAGTTTTACATGCCGTTCTGAAATCCTGCTGTGTGAATTTTACAGCCACAGCTTTCCCCATCATTCATTCAATTCACGTAGGTAATTGCTGGTAAATACTTATTGGGAGGAGCACTGCATTTGTACTGTGTTTGCACTTGGCTACTATGAGCCTGGAGGAGCCATTGGGAACTATTTCTTCTGTACAGCATTGGATGCTGTTTAGGTGCTCAGGCAGTATGAAGATAACTTCTATTTTCATATAGTGTTTTGTGAGGGTTTAATAAAAAATTAATGTGTTTTGTGAGGGTTTAATAAAAAATAACGTTTAAAAAAAACCCTCACAAAAAAGGGACATAAAGTCAGACTAAAATACCTTCCTTCTCTAAGAATGCTGCAGACTGTGATGTTTGATTGCTTTTCATTCTGCAGATATGTGTCTGACCATTTATCTCCAGAAACCTTCATCTCCCTGATGAAATGAACTACCTTAATTTTTCTTAAGCAGGCTCATCTTATCCTTCCGCTTTAAAGTAACAATTGAGCAGAAGGTGAGCTGGGAGTTTGCTCGTAAGTTCTCGTATGAATACATGCACACTGAAAATTTTCTGTCTGAAGTTTCTACGTAGATTAACATACAGCATCATTCTCATGCTCAGAGAAATCCTTGCTTTTCAGAGATCTCTGTAGTGGTCTATATTGTGAGTGAAATGATGTTTTTCCATATCATGCACTATTTAACCAAAGCATGTTGCTTTGGTCATTAGTGTGCAGCTGTACTTCTCAGACTGGAAAGCCTGAGAAACTTTTTTGTTCTCCAGAGTTTTTGCAAGTGCTTGAAACTGGCATAAGCCACTGTTGCTTCTTGTGGTCGCACCCTCACTTGTCCTTGTGCAAGTGTTTGTGCAGGCACTCAGGAGTTGGGTTGGAAACTGGTCTGGCTCTGATGAACTTTGAGAAACTTCCACTTTGTTTTGGCTGGTGCCATGTCGGATTCTGTTCTCAGTTCAACTGTGCAAACTCTTGTGCCTGCACAAAAGCGGAGGGAGGTACAAGTGGCTCTGTTCAGTGGTGGCTTATCCTTGACTAGTTTAAGGTTTTTGTGCCTTAGTCCCTGCCTCTCTAAGTATATTCTAAATGCCCTTTCCCTGAATACAAAAGAGTTTGGGAATTAAGAACTTACAGTTGATTTCCCCTTTTTCCCCAATTCTGAAAATCTCATAATTTGTCCCTTTTTGTAATAGAAAAATGAAACAGAAGAGTGAAGCACCAGAATGAGTCTCTTGGGACCATTCATGGGCTTGGGTTCTTTTGGAAGGAACCTAGGCTAGTACAATGTAATACACCATTTGTATAACCAAGTCCAGTTTGGCTTAAGTCGTGGAGCTTTATTGGAATAATGTTATCTAGTAGGAACATCTCTCCTGGGTCAGAACAAAGGCTCAGCTAGCCCAGTACTGAATCTAGCACTGGCCAGTTGCAGATGCTAAGTGAAAGTGTAAAAGCAAATTAGATAAACAGTTCTGCTTTTCCCAGTAAACCTGATTACTTGGAGGAATGCTGAACTGCTCTGCATGAGGAGCATGGGATTTATGTCCTCTGGAGAGAATTTAGCATTTAGAAAGGGCAGGAATTGGGGTAAAAAGAAAACACCTCATTTCAGAAGTGTGAGAATGAGCGAAGATCCACCAACCCTTCACTAACCAGTAGATGTGTGGGCACCGTTGGCTTCTTCTATATGCAGCACGAACTTTTCATGTTAAGGCATTCTGAATGTAGGACACAAGCTAGAAGGTGCTGAATTCATGTCAGCTGGAAAGACTTTTTGCTTCGGTATTTTCACTTATTTTGTGAGGAACAGGGATTTTTAATTTCTTTAAGTTTACTGTCTTTTTTTCTGAGTGATGTTGTGGTTTTTTAAGTCAGGATTTGTGGACTGTGTGACAGCTTTATATTTAATGGTGCACCAGGTTCATCTTGTAGGCTTAAATGTGTCGTGGCTGTTTAAGAAAACAAATGCACTCACAAAGCCTACTGCACGTAGAAAACACAGTTGTCACCTGTGACTGTGTAGCACACAGGCATCAGATACTGTGGGAGTATGTGTGTATCTTACAGCAGACTTGTGCTCGTTTTTGTTTTATATACATGCATGTTGTATGCAAACCTAAGGAGTGAATACAGACTGGTTAGAGTTAAGAAAAATATCAGCAGCATAGAAATATCTATACTCAGCTTCTATGAAAACACAAATTAGGATTTCTATCTTTGTTTAAAAACAACTGTTCTTTTAATTACAGGTTAAGGCTTAAAATCAAGATTAAAACAGAATTTCACAGTCTATTTAGACCATAAATGACACAGTGGAACCAGTTCTTTATACTGAGTTACTCTTAGGAACTAACAGAAAACAGATCAGGACAACAGGTTGTTAAATCAATTGCATTTTGTGTGTGTTAGATGACTTTTCTGACTTAACAATATAGTCTAAGGGCTAGAGATGGCTTGAACACAGCATTGTCCAATCATACATGATAAGATCACAGGTCTACTTGTCTTTCCAGCAGTATTACTACACTGATGGCTTCTTCCTTCCTTCTCAGTTTTCTCCTTCTTCTTTCCTTCTGTTCCGTATCACTGTGTGATAGTTTCATGAAAACAAGACAAATGGAGGATCTGGGGAGTGCGGAGATAATAGTGACGCACTATGTGAATACTGAGTCTGACACCTAGTAGCACCTTGATAGAAATAGAAAGCTGTGATCACAGTATTAAAATATGCTAACAAGCTGAAGGAGCTAATGGGCTTAATTTTTACAGGGCAGATGTTCATCCAGCACTTGTGCTGAATGCAATAACAATTGTGTGGAGGCTGATGGTGATGTTATTGTGTTCTCGGCAGCACAGTCCTCCAAAACAATCTTTCTTTCTTTGATATTTTACTAAGATTTAGAATGTTCTTTTTTATGGTCTAAGGTAACAAATGTGTAAACAAATTGTTATGACCAAGGCTGGATGGGCTAGGGCCTTCTTTATTCAAATAGGGGGTTGTGTGAGAATTGGTGCCCCTCCATGTTTTGTGATGGGGATTGGTGTTTCAGTTCTTGGATAGTTTATGCTCCACATCTTCTACTAAATTTCGGGTAGTTTTATTGTTGTTGGTTTCAAAACCTAGCTCATCTGGCCAGAATAAACCATTTGCTTTGAGAAACTGTAGAGCCATGGTCTGATATAAAGCTCAGCTCCCTGTCTTTTCCAGAGAAGAGTCAGTAGTCTCCTGGAGAACAGTCACAGTGGTCTGTATTCCACTCCAGTGCCTCAGCCTCACCACCCACCTCATGGCATTTCACATGTTCGCACTCTTCCTTCGTGTTCAGTGTTTTGCAGCTAATGTTGAGAATGATACTGTTAGCTTGTGGAACCTTTCAGCTCTTTCAAAAGGAAATTATCTTGACTTGTTTCCAGCAGATTCAGATATTCCTGAAGAAATTCACTTTTGTACCAGGCAAAGATTTGCTAGACATTGATGGGGATCATTATGTTGCAAACCTCTTCTTTTTTTCTTTTTTTTTTTTCTCCTCTCCCTGGAAAAGGTACTGGCTTGTTTGTTTTAATTAACAGCAAGAGAGGTGCATGTGGCTTTTGTTTGTAATAAGCTGCAGCTCTCACTGTGAATATCTGTCACTTTTGCTAGGCCATTACAGTGCCGATGATCAGTCAACTCATCCTGAGTATTTGGGGCTGGTGGTGCTCCTCCAGCAAATGCATTTGCTGTGCTATAGAACACAGGTTTCAAACCATGTCCCCTTTTGACAAGCATCTTAGATAATGCTTGAGTAAAATAAATTTCACTGACGTTAGAAAAGTAAAGGAAGGACTGAAATTACATGAGGAATGGAAGACTTGTCAGTTAGTGAATAGGTCTTGCTAGCAGTTCCGAGTTTACTTGACATCTCTGCCACCAACTTCCTATGCCATCACGATGAAATAATTCTTTGTTTTCTTTCTTAATTTCTTCATTTTTAAAATGGAGATAATGATGTTCATCTACTTTGCAGAAGTAATAAAAGAAGATGAAATTTTTATGCGGTTGAAAAACATGCAAAGGGATGTTTAACTGTCATAATCTCAGAAAATGGGTATTACGTACTAGAAAAGAATGCAATTATAAGCTGACAGATAATTAAAAAAAATTTGTAAGTATGTGCTTCGTGTTGTACATGAACATTGACACTTACTGTCCAATATTCATACATGTATCTTTAATTTTTCACTTGTATGTCAACAAAGAAATGGATATGCTAAATAGTTTCTAAGTAGGTACATAAAAAATGGGTACATAATTTGCATTAAAACCTGACTAGAGACAAAAGGAGGAGTTTCATCAGTCAACTATAATTCCACAACTGAAGCAGAATATCCTAAAAGGTGGTGAATGTAATGCAATGTAATGATGTTTTGTGGTGTGTTAGTGAAGTTTGAAAAAGAGCTTCAGAAGGATTTAATCAAATGAGGTCAGCAGTCAACAGAATGATGGATGAAATTCAATCTTGATTAATGCAAGTAATTCATACCAGAGGGCAAAGTATTAATACATTTTATTAGGTCCTAATTAATTGTGTAATTTAAGGAAAAGGACCACTAAAAAGCATCACTATGAAAGGCTGAATGAAGACCTCTTTAGAGAGTATAGTTGTGGTCAGATAAAGTATTTTGAGTCAATAAAAATAGGATGTGAAATGTTATGATGCTGCTACATAAATCAACATTTAACCTTTATTTAGAATGCTGTGTTGCTGCAGCACAGAAACATGCTGTGGATGTAGAAAACATAGGAAAAAAGCAGAAAGAAGCTGTGAACAGACTTGGATATGAATAGAGCCCAAAAGGGTTGGAATAATTTTCTTTTGAGTCTAGGTAAAGGGTGGGGAAATAAAAAGGTACACAGAACTCTAGGTGTGGAACAGACTCGGCTCAGGCACTTAGGCTGTGTGGTAAGATTAGAAGATCACTCAGTACAATTCAAAGGTGATACAAAAGACATTTTTTCACCCTTTCTGTCTTTAGGCTTCGTACCTCATTACCATGCAATGCTTTCGAGGCCAGGATTTAGCAATACTTAAAGAAAGGAAGCCTCGCACCACTGAGTCCACTTGTGTGTAATTTATCCAGAGGGTAGTTATTAAGAAATGTATGAGGCTGAAATTTCAGGCATTCAGGTAATTTCTAGGCTCAAGATCATGTTGAGAGCTCGGGAGACATTTTTTCATTCTTTTGGAGAACTGAACATACTTATCCAGGAGGACTGCATGTGGGTTCCTATGTGTGGTGTGAAACCAAAGTCCATTGTAAGTGGCTTGAAACACTGCTCAAGGCAGCCATGATCAAAGTCCTTAAGTGCAGTTTCCCTGACTTAAGTAATTACTGATATTGCATGTAACAACCCTCTGTCATATCTTATAAAGCAGAAATCTGGACTGTCTTGTATATCTGTCTTTCATAGAAGGTAGTTAACTAGTGAGGCTGGCACACAGAGTTGCTCAACAAGTGAAAACTGTGGTATCTCTGCCAGCCTTTGCTGGATTACCTATTGCACACCATGCTGTAGCCCTGGGAGGGGTGTTGAGCACATCTCCAGCACAGGAGAGCATGCTGATGGGAAGAGTTTACTAGGAATTGCAAAGGAAGCTGGTTTAAGCAAGCAAGGATTAGAATTAAATGTGTTGCAATATGGATTGGTATTTGATTCTTTGAAGTTTCCTACAGCACTTCTGTCCATTCAACTCACGTAGTTGATAAACCAGACCTTCAGGAATGTCTGCTCCTTAAACACGATGTGCTGAACTCCATATGTAAATGCCCAACAGTAGTGGACAGCACTTGTAGATCTTCTCTTCTTGTAGGAGGTGATAACAGTTTCTTTGCTTGTTGCAACACAAGCTCTCCATTAATTAGGACTTTCGGAGAGAAATGTGTGTAGGCTGTGAACATGCAGAGTGATGCAGAGAGGTGAGAAACAGATGTGTGGTCATATATGCACCAGCCAGCTATTACTCAGATACCATCCGTCTGCTAATTAGTGCCTGGAATGTTGAATAACCTTGGTGTTTGTGTGATTGCTTAGTGCAGTCCTGCATCTGGTTTTCACACTTGTCTTAATCGCTACACAGGACCATAAGTAACATGCTTCAATTAAAATTGTTTTGAAAGTGATGTATCTAGAACTTCCTTGTTACAACAGATTAATTTCTTGGTGTAGATTGCTTTAAGTTTAGGGCCATCAGCTTTCTGTATCCTTGAAGGGCCAACATTTGGGTTAACACTAGAAAGGAAATCTGACTCATCCATTTTGCTTCCTGTCATGCTAATGAACCCAGTGTGTGCCATCTCAACTTTAAACTATCCCCTTGGTGATTCTCACTGTACCTCTTTCAGTGACGAGTCAGCAAAGAGAAGCCAATTTCTGAGCTGCCATAGCTGGGGGAATTACAAGGTAATATTACCTGTATGACAAGCAGCTCCTTAGGAAAACTATTGCAATTTATCTAAAGTTTGTATGTTGCTGTATTATCTCAAAGAATTTTGATACAAATACTAGTGTTTCCAGTTGCTATAGGTCCTAAAAAACCCATGCATGCATGCACACACATGAGCATATATTCTCAGAACAGACTTTTTTCTTTTGTGCAGTCCAGATCTGTGATATGTTTCAGTCCTGCACATCATTATAGGAACAGGCAGTAGCAGACAGCACAATTAGTGTTGCCACACTGGGGGTTATAAATTATCTACTACTCTATACTGTGCTGGATTCCAGGTAAAAGGCACATCTGTAGATCAGAAGGAGTGACTCTAAATTTGATGCCAGAACATAAATGCAGAGATCTTTTTTCTCTGATCTAGTTTCTGCATTTGTAAAATGTTTCTCACGCTTTCCTGGAACAACTTCCTTCTTTATCCTTATGAAAAAGCCTGTGAATTAGAAGAGTGCTTCTAATCTTCCAGGTAACTGGGGAAATAATCCCTCTTTCCCCCCTCCCCTTCCCCCCTGCTTATCTTCCCTCCCCACAGAATGCTAAAACATTGTTTTTCCTCCCACAGTTGAAAGGTGTATTTTGCAGAATACAGATGAGATATTTGTTGGCTAGCAAAGAATAAAGCGAAACAAGAGACATGTCTTTCAAGTACAAATGGGGCTTTAGAAATCTCTGTTGGAGAGCCTAATTTCTATGTGAGCACAACTGTTCTTCCATATTGCCTGCAACACTTCAGTTATATACTTGGCCACGCTTTCTAGTATGGATTCTATAAAGACATTGTTTGTCAAGCTAATAATTGTGTACAAAATTTTTTATGCACAATAGAAATGTATTTCAGAGACCTTTGAATTGCACCTACAGATACAAAATTTTTCAGTACTTTGCAACATACTGAGCTGGATTAAATGATAGCAATAATAAATAGGATTCCTTTCTCTACTCTGCAGGGCTAACTGAACTTAACTGCTTTGAAGCATATCAGTTAGATTTTTTTTTTAGCATTTCAGATTTTTGGCCTCTCTAGTGAAGAAGCTGAAGTATTATTTCAATATCAAAATCTTGCTTGCAGACTGTGTTTTCATTACATTGGTGGTCTCTGACTGAAAAGGAGCAATCGCAGACTGTATAACGTATTTTTAATTAGGTGGATAACTGGTTATTATAGGGAATGTGTTGGGTTTTTTTTTAGCTGAAGAGAAAAATTACATTAGTAAGCTCCAGACTGCATAGGCATTTTATAGAAATTATTTTCTTTAATTATGTCATATATAAGCCGTAGTCAAAAGGTATATTTGTCCCCGATTTCAACAGGAGTTAAGTCATTTAAGTAGGAGCTAGACGCACAAATGTGTTCTATATGTGACCATGGTAGCTATTTAAGCTAAGGATTTAAGCAGACAGAATGTAATTATCCCCACTGCAAGACTAATACACAAGGGAAAAATGCCATAGGATTTTGTAATAGCGACAAGTGGTCAAGACATTACATTTATGCTTTGCTAGTTTTACCAGCTGTGTCTCATTCCATTATTCAGACAGACAGACACATACACACACCTCTCTTCTAATTAATTATAGTTGTCGACCAGTGGGGGAGGGGAAAAAAAACAACTCCAGAGGTGATTTTCCAGAGAAAATCTGATTCCAGAGTGGGGCCACCAACCGCTAGAAATCTGCAGATGTGAAATAGGTTTTTGAAGTTTAAAAATCTCAGATCACCACGTGAATCTGAAAAAGAAATGCAGTTACTAGTGTTTTCTTAGTGATCTACTTGTTTTGGTTATAAACAAAAGAAAATATCAGAAAAATACTTTGGTTTTTCTGCCTCATGTTGTGCATGAAGCTGCATCTATGCCTGATCCACAGTGATAAAACCTTACTCTGAGGGAAACAAGGTGAAGGGCACTGTGTGTTGGAAACCAGGGTTTAAAGTGTTACTTCTCAGTGGACAGGTATAGGTGATAATACCACATCACCTGCATTCCTAAACTGTTAATCTTTAAAAAACCCCTTCGATTTCACATGGTGTAGTATTTCCTTGCCAGCAGTGCCTCACTCTTGGATGAAGTATGGTGTTTGTGAGGGAGAGCTGGCTGACCACAAACACTGGGAAATTGAAATGAAAACAGCTACAAATACACAAGTGTTTGAAGATGGTAGAATAGTGTTTTGGGATCTTTGGTAGAGAGCTGGGGTGGAAGACAGTCTTTTAAAGGTTCTTGAATACAAATAAGAGTAAGTGTCTAATCCTTTCAGTTGCATAGGTGTTTGTTTTCTACATGACTGAATCACTTGCTCTCCTGAAGGCATCTGCCCTGGTCTCTAAATCCTACCACTGGCCTTTGAGTCTTGTCAATTTCTTTTTTTTCAACAGGAATTAAAGCCGCATCTTGACTTTGTAGGAATATATTTGATTCCTTCACAGGCTAATTGCTGGCCTTTGACAGTGTGTTGAAGTTAGGTGTGGCTAAAACAAGTTTCATGGACACAAAACCTTTACTACACGCTGCAGTTTTGCACAGTATTTGCACTGCTTTCAGGAGTAATTGTGTTCTGACAGAGCTTTTAATTTGTTACATTACGTGTCTGTAGTGTACATTGCCTGGAGGAGGTCCCTTAAAAGAGTTGAGACTTCTACAAAATGCTACATTGACACATTTAAACAGTGACAATCCTTAGAAGAAAACACCTGGGCTTTCTAGGTGTGTCCATGAAGGATGGAGAAACAGGGACAATACTAGTCTGAGAGCGAACAGATTGGGTGAGATTTGGGAGAGAGACTGGAAGATGGATAACTCGTGGTAGGCAGACTGAGGCTGCCTGACGAGTCAGTAGGTGGGAAGAAAGCAGGAGGTGTGGCAGGTTGTGGGAAGAAAAAGTTGCTGGAGTTCCCAAAGACATTGCCCTGCCTTGTGTAGCTGTTGCCATCCGAAACTCACTGTGCGCACACGTGTGCCGGCAGCCCTTCCTGCTGCTTGTCCTGAAGTCAGTTTATTGTAACTCCTTGGGTTTTTGGTTCCTACTTTGGTTCCTGATTTTCTGCAGGAGCCCTAGCAGGCAGCTCTGGGGCTCACAGTCTTGGGTTTGCAGTCAGCCACTCTGCATGAGCATGTTGGTAGTGAGGATGTTGCTCCAGGTGGAGCACTGCAAATCCTCATTTATTCAGATACAGGGCATTTGGAGCACCTGGTTGTGCTGGCTGTGTTTCCTGAAGAAAACAAGAAGCAATAATCCATCGTTTTAAACACCCTGTAAAAGC
This sequence comes from Lichenostomus cassidix, assembly GCF_008360975.1. Taxonomy (NCBI): domain Eukaryota; kingdom Metazoa; phylum Chordata; class Aves; order Passeriformes; family Meliphagidae; genus Lichenostomus; species Lichenostomus cassidix. Next base: position 98,729,573 of record NC_139482.1, on the reverse strand, counting down.
AATTGGGAAATTAAGTGCTACAGGATTAGGGTCCTAATTGCTCATATATAGTGTCTCAGCTCAGGTTAGTGGTGAAAATAGACCTTGTTCTTTCTTACATGGCATCGTTCCTTTCACTCCTAAATAAGGCAGTGATTAAAAAGATCTATAACTAGAGTTGTCTGGGGCCCTTTGAAAGGGCTGGGTGGGAAGAACCTTGCGTTGAAGGAAGCTTTGTTGATTTAGCCCTGCTGGATATCTAATTATTCATCCTGTCTGTTAATTTCATAAGTACTAAATGCGGTAAATATGCTTAAATTAAGAAAGAAAAGAAAAAAAAAAAATGTTTCAAGTGTCGAATATATTTCAGACCTATGGATGACTGGCAGATTAAATACCAGGGACCTGGCAGTGTGGGCATGGCTCTGGTTCAGCTGCAGCTCCTTTGACCAAGCTGATGGGCCTAAGGACTAAGAAAATGACAAGTTAGAAGTTGCCACCATTGGTGGTGAGGAGGGTTAAATAGGATGAATATGGAGGAAGCTTTGTTTTAATACTATTTGTGTTTGTAGTGTAAATTCCTTCATGTCTTCAAGTTACTTCAGCAAATATAGTACAAGGCCTTACCACTTTTTCATTTTAATTTCAAAAGAAGCTGGGAACTAGATGCAGAGAGCACATCCAGGGAGGCCTATTTAATATGGACCTACAGAGTAGCAAAATTGGAACCTGGTGGCGTAAAGGGGGCTCTTTTAAAGTCTTTCTTGGTGTAGTTAATCCACGTCACAGTGAATCTATATGTTGGATAAACTTCAGCAAATTCTGGGCTGGAAGAAAAGGGTGTGAGGACTTGGTGATTGTAGGATAATGATTCCCTTAGTGAACAGGTGCACTGCCAACTTGAACTGATGCTGAAAACACATGTGCAGAAAACATGTATGGTGGTACTGGTTGTGAGGACTTGAATTCATGCTTATAAGTAAAAGTACTAAACTAAAGTAAAATGCTTCCTTTCAGTGAATCATGTCCACTTTTTTCAGCTGCCCATCACTGAGGAAAGCAGTGAAAGGGACTCATTAGATCCAGCTTCATCTCCCTTTGATTCAGTTGGTACCAAGGATGGAACCAGCCAGTGATCTCCCCTCCCTCTTCTTCCATCCTGCCATCCTTTGATGCTTTGCCCCCTAAAATCCTTTTTGCCAAACCAATCCACCTCCTTCTGGTCAAAGTGTGGGTGTTACGGTGTCCACTGACAGCTTTGAGCTTCCTTGCTTTCATTTAGGCACTTGGAGAGGGACAATGAACCAGCAAGGAAGATAAAAGGAGTCATTTAGACTTCAGTTTCAGATGAAAGAATCAAGTTTGGTGACGTATTCCAGTCTAACAGTATTGCTTCTGTTCTTTGGGGCAAAACACATAAGAATAAAGTGAACAAAGAAGTATTCATACTGTATCTGCTGAGTTGTAATCCTGTCCGGTGTTGTACACCAGATTTTTGAACCATGTGGATTTTAATGAAAAAAATCATCTGGAAGTTTGGGTCCTTTCTCCATTTTCCTTCCCTTTCTTCCCTTTCCACTCTCCTGCTCAAAAAAACATCCCACACGACCTCTGTGGGAGGAGTTTTCAGGAACTAGTTCAGGGTCAAATTGTGGATTTCATAGACCCACGTCAGGTCACAGGGTTGCTTTGCATGAATTTGCCACTGTCTAATGAGCAGTTCCAGCTTTAAAAGATTTATATCTTATTTATGAATATATTTATGTTCTTTAAAGTTGTTTATATTATCTCCTTAGTAAGAGGTAGTCTCAGCAGTGTGCTGCAAGGGACTGCAGAGTGTTCAGTGCTTGCTGAAAGACACTACAGAGCTAGAATCTGCTGAAAAAAATACCCAGTTCATCACAAAGAGCTATTTTCTGGAAGCTTAAGAAGTTAGGCTTTTTTTGGAGAAGGTAATTTGGGTCTGTATTAACTTGAGCTGAATTCTGTATTTTTTTTCCACAAAACATAATGTAAACTTTGTACATTCCCAGTGATTAGTCAGATGCTACAGCAAGCTTAAGGAGAGATTTGTACTCTGGGAAACGAAACTCCACTGAAGCTTGGTGTATTGTTAAAGGTCTTCTCAGAAACAGGCTTCATTCAGCAGGTTTAGTTAAATTCTCAAAGATGGCACTTAGAAATAGTTACTAACTAAACTGCTAAGTTGAAAAGGGCATGAGAGGAAAAGAGTGATAAAAAAAATTTGGAGCCCGTCAGATGAAGTTCATTTACACAAAAGGACAACATTATCATGATGAACTAAATACTACTATAAACAAACTAATAAACTAATTTTAATTAAAATTAAGTGTGATTGGATTTAGGTCCTCCTCACTGCTCATGAAGAAGTGGGATTGTACTCCCTACACCATGCCTCCATTAGAGCGCTCCTGTCTGGTGGTTTCAGTCATTCAGTCCAGAAAAAAAACCAACCTGGAAATTGGCTTCATTGAATACTTCTAAATGTTTTTCAATAAAATGAGCACAGTTGATTTCTTCCCCCCCTTTTTTTTTTATTTCTTGGAAAACTGCACTGTGTCTGTGTTGTTTGGGTTTCATGTATCTCCTCAGATCTGCCTCCTTCAGCTGATTACAGGGAGATATGGCATGGTGGTGTTTTGCTAAGTTGACTTAGCACAGACTAACTAGTTTTGCTGCCTGAGAAAAGTGTGATCTTTCACCTCTTGCTGGTGTAGCTGCACTTCAGTATTCACAGGTTATATTTTCTTCTGTGGGTTTGTTTTGGTTTACTTTTTTCATTATTGACTGTAAGAAAGCCGAATTTACACTTTAGAACAAAACTACTTGTGTACAAGTGTACTGGGGGGAAAAAAGAGTTTTTGGAACAAAGTACGATTAAAATGAAACTAATCTTCTCCCAAAGAGCCTTCCATGTGAAGTGCCCCAAAATTCTTGTTGGCTTTTCTTGGGTCCTCATTTTTTCTTGCTTTGTTGAGTCCTTAGGTTTGGATTTATGTCCTAATTCTCTACTGTTTTAAAAAAAAATAATATTCTGGTAAGGTAAACATTTGTTAAAAGAAAATGTCATCTATAATATGACCTTGTAAAATAGGTTGTTTTTAAAATCTGTATGTATTCTGAGCGATACAGAAAGACTACAAACATTTTTATTAGGATCTTGAAGCCTGTATTGACATAAAAATATCCAAATTACCTAAAATGGTAATTTTTTATATGTTCATCACATAGCAGTGAAAATGTTTTCATGTTGGAGGTGTGATTATGATCTATGGAGTGAGTGCAACAGTGCTAGTTGGGATGTAAAGTTCTTTGCTGGAAATAGAAATGTGTCCAGTCACATGATGTCACTGCACCCCTCATTTTCATTGGGTCATGCATGTGTTCCAACTATTTTCAGAAACACCAAGTATCTTCAGATTGGGTGTGATGTTCTTGGTGCCTGGGAAAGTGGCCTTCAGCCTTCTGGATCTGTGACCATCCTACCCCTCATCCACCAGTGACTGTCCAGTTGTAGATCTAACACCTTTTATTTTTTTTCATGCAAGGCAAACAAAGAACATATGTTAAATTGGAAACCTTCTGTTTTAGGTTTGTAATCCTCTCCTAGGGAAGCCATCAGGAAAACAGTTTTCTCCAACCTAAAATATATAGGTTGGGGGTAAATTTCAGAGAGGTATGTTGAAAAGGAAGAAAGCTGGCCCTTGAACAGCTGGTACTGTCCACCCTTGTTAATGATCAGAGCCAGATGTACAGAAGAGAAATCAAAGGGGAAAAAGCCCAAAAGCTCCTGAAGCAAATGTGAAAAACCAGGGAACAAGCCTTCCCTTAATGGGGAACAAGAGGGTTCTCCAGCACACAATAATCCATTACTGTATTTATCCATTGTAACTGCTTACCAAACCAAAACATCCTCCGGAATACCAGCAGCACCATAGATAACTCCCAGCCCCAGGCCTGTGGAAGCAGAAGCTGGTGAGGGAAAAAGCCACTTCATGTGAAAGAATAAAGGGCAGAGGTTGAGTTTATCTGGCAGGACTTTACCCTAGGTGCCCAGTCTTTGTGTAACTGAAGGGACTTTGCATAAGGGATTTACTAATTTAGAATCTTCCAGGAAATCTGCATTTTTTTTCTTTTTATTTAAGTTCCTTGTACACTGACACACATATTCCTGGAAAAGGTCAACATCAACAAGCAAGTTAGTGGGTTAATTTTGTTGACAAGTGCCAGTGAATGACCAAAGAAGGAAATACGTAAAATGTGGAAAATGAGAATGGGAAACCGACCTGCAAGCAGACAGCAGAATTAACAGAGAGAGGTTTGAGATAATTAAGAGAGAAAACCAGGACAATGTGTACTTAAAATACAAAGGCAACAAACTCCCTCAATGCCTATATTGGGTTGAAAATGTATATTAATGTGAAAAAAATCTTCAGAAATTATAGAACAGTTTTTGGACAGTTTGCATATCTTACGATTCCTGTTAGTAACTGCTGGTGGTTTGGTAGGCTGTTTTAGCCCTACGTGGTAATTGATATATTTGTGTTGCAATATGTTTCTGTCAGACTGGTACTTAAACACTTAGGCTGGATAGTTTAAGGAACTTTCCTGGGATGGTGTGTACATTGCCCATCAAAGGTTACTAAGGATATGAATGTCTCTTTTGCCCATTTCATGTGCATGTATATGTGTGCATTAACATATGCACGTGTTTATTGCATTGTATTTTATAATCTATGCATTCAAAAAGTAATATAAACATAAAATAATGCAATATAGTTACAGAGTATTTTTAAAAGTTAATATATAAAATGATGTAAATACAGTATAGTATAAAATAAGCTTTACTGTATCCAACACCATAGATGAAAACTTAATTGATAGATGGATTCTAAACACTCTAAGACTGTTGTAATCCAACTTTTAAAATTCACAGAATGATGGCTTATGTGAGTAGTAATAATTAATATATCGGTCTTTATATTTCTGTCTGCTCAGAGGAACTTGAAACACAGGATAGAATTGTGATAGCATAGAATTTTCTTCAGGATGATTAAAGCTTTTATTAATATCCAGCATTTTTAGATGCTAGAACAGAAAATGTTATAATTGAGTGTCTTGAACAATTTGTGTCTAATTATAAGGAACACTGTGTAAGCAGAATTTGGTACTTTTTTGGAAGTCGAGGTTAAGGTTAAGCAGGAAGGAAGACTGGGTAATGAATTTTCTGAGGGGAAGAGCAGATAAGTGGTACATAAATATAGCTTCCCCAGACAGGCTTTGTGTTGGACTACCTGACCTAAAGCTAAAATTAAGCAAATTTTTGGCTGCTAATGTGCAAGATCAGAAAAGCATCCCATTCAGAATTGGCAGCTGTCTGATAGTTATGTTGTGGTTGTTCAACATCTGTTTATTGAAGTCAGTGTTATTTCAGCTAGATTAGAATACAGACTCTTTTCTTGTTCATGTTGGTACTGTTGGATTGTTTATACTAGGATTTCTGTGCTTTATAAGACCTGGGGAATTCCCTCCTCAGTGAGATGAGATGTGTTCAATAGGTGACTCCTATTTCTGGTTAGCAAGAACTGAGTAAGGAAAAAGAGCAGCCCACAATTTTCTATTGCTTGTCTGTTCAGAAAATCAAGAAGACTTCTGATCTCTGCTTTAATGTACACAGACCAGAGTATTGCAAAAGATTTGCATTTCCCTATCAAAGGTGCTCTAAATTACATGTCATCTAGAAACAACAATTTTAAGGTAAGTTTGGAGTTTCCCAACAAACATAAGGGTAATGGGATGGTGTCTCCATTTATTCTTAGTAAATATTAATTTATGGCATATCTACAATTGCTAAATATGTGAGAATAAGTGCAAAAAGCAAGTTTGGCAATCCAGAGGTTTCTGGGTTTTGGTTGTTTTGGTGTTTTCTTCTTAGGAAGCATGTTGGCTCTACTTGAGTTTCCTGCACCTGCTTTTAAAACAATAGACAATACAATCCTGCTCCATAATATAACCTTCCAGAATTTTTAAGTGTGTTATAAATAACTTCCTAATAAGCCAGAACAAGATTAGCGTGTTCTTGCTGTTACTTTTCCCCAGCATAGACTGGAAAAGTTTGTGCATGGAAGTAGTTTAAAAGTTTATATCCTGCCTTTGGTTTCATTAAAATGCTGGTTTTTAACAATTCTTTATCAAGTCACTTCCTTCTGGATAGAGAAGAGGACTCAAGCATATGTGTTTTTCCTCCTATTCCCCTCTCCTTCTTCTTTCAAGCTTCAGGAAGCAGGACTTTTAAAGGGTTAGGGAAGCTCCCCATTTAAAGAGCTTGGGCACCTAAGGCTTCAGGTCTGGGACACAGCAGGGTCTCTGAGCAGCACCCTGCAATGGTCTGCCACCTCCTGCGGCACTGCTCCCAGCCCGAGCTGCCCTGGGCAGTTCAAGGATCACTTTGTGCTCTCCCAAAATGTTGATGACATTATGCAAACAGCTACATCAAGAATTTATTTATTGATCTTGCTTTTTTAAGGAGGAAATGTTAGGAAAAAAACAACTGACAGTATAGGGGAAAAAGAAGTCAGAAAGAAGAATTTTGGGTCCTATGAGATAAGTGTCGAACATTGCTTCTTTGCACAGAGCACAGGAACACCAGCTGGCAAGGCATTTATTTTTGCCTCAGAATGTATTTGAACAGTAAACAATTTAATAAACTTTCCTTTTTAGTCATTTTCAAGCCTTTTCTAGAAGACAGCTATAAATTGTGTGAAAAAGATATGTATAAATTATGTCTCTGGTATGCATTAACAGTTTTGTTTAGAGACTTCCATGGCTTTTTTTAGGTCTAATAGTAGTATTGACCCCTTAAAACAAAAAGGCTTAATATCTTTGGGTGTGAAAGCGAATTATAATTACCATCCCAAGTAAATCTTTGCTGGTTTGAATTTAGAAAAATCTACTACTTTCAAACTGAATAAGTGTCTTTTGAGAAAAGTGTCTTTCGGAAAAAGTGTATTTTGGAGGGTGTCTTTTAGCGGTCCCCAGTAGAAGAGAGATCTGGAGCTACAAGGCAGAATCCAGTGGACTGTGAAGATGATGATGAGCATCTCTCCTATGAGGAAAAGTCTGAGAGAGCTGGGACTGCTCAGCCTGGAGAGGAGAAGTCTCAGGGGGATGTCATCAGTGTGTATTGACACATTGAAGGAAGGGTGTACAGGAGATGAAGCCAGGCTCTTTCTTGTGCTTCCCAGTGACGGCACCGGAACCAATGGGCACATGCTGAAACTCAGGAGGTTCCCTCTGAACATCAAAAAATGCACTTTTTCACTGTGACTGAACACTGGCACAGGCTGTCCAGGCAGTGCTTGGGATTATTTGGAAGCTGCCTGGACGCAGCCCAGGCCACCAGCTCTGGGTGGCCATGCTTGACAGGGTGGGTGGCTTGGAGCAGAAGACCTCCAGAGGTCTCTTCCAACCTCAACCATTCTGTGAGTCCATGCAGCTATGCAATATCTTTAAAGGAGTTCTTTTATACTAAATTTCTTCTGTTCATTTTCATCTTTCTTTTCCAAAGATTTGCCTTATTTGAAGCAGTTGATTGCAAGCCAATCTAAACCTTTAGTCTAGACAGATAAAACTGTTATTTGCAGCTTATCTGACTTGCAGTCATAGCAATTCCACAGGTGCATAGAGCAAGTTCATACTGGATTTATTTTGCCTTCCCTCTTGGCTTGTGCCTGATTTGCCTATGCAGACTGTCCACTGATGGCTGAAACTCGTGAATCAGTGTGTTTATACAACCTAACATCAGAAGATGTGTCCATGTGGATGCATTCAAGATCGTTGAGATACCCCAGAAAACTTGCTGACTATCAGAAGCATGATTGCATTAGTCTAGGAAAATGCCACGCTAATGTGATAAAAAAGTCCGAGATAATTAATTGCTCATGTGTGTTGCTATGCTGTCCTGTGTAAGTCAGCCCTAAAGTTGTTGTTCTGGAGTCTGGTATCTGCCCTCATTTTATTTCAACAGACTTCAACCCCCCAGGATGTAATATAGGACATATTTGAACAATTCTGCTGTTCCTAAACTGAAATAGAAAAAATAATAGTGTTTGTTCTGATAAATCATATCTTAATTGGCCTTGAGGAGGATGGTTTCCTAAAGATAAACCTGAGTTTTGTCATTAAAGGCAGAAAAAATTGTTAATGGAAATTGGAAGGAGTTTTTATTGTGTTCCAGCAGAGTTCCTAATTTTGCAGGCAAAAATAGGAGCAATTTTTCATCTGTCAATAACATTCTGCCTGAATCTGGAAGTAATGGCCTTCTGCATCATCTTGTTTACTGCTCTTGGCTGAAAAATGTTACAAATTCAGTATCAGATTAGACAGGCACATTTGTTTATCAAGCCTATGAGGCTGATGGGATACCAGTTTTCCAAGCAGTTTATAAATAGCAGTATTTTAGGCTGGGGTAGAGGCGTGAATGGGGAAGCTTCAGAGGGAGAGAGCATAGAGCTGTGACCCAGAGCTGCATTCATGCATGAAATGAGATCTTGTACAGTGGACGTTCTTATTTTGGCTAATGTAGCCGCGGGCAGAAAATTCTCTTGCTGCATTCTTGAATGAGTTTGTTTTTCTTTTCATTTCTCTTTAACCTTGTACATTAATTATCACTTTGCCTTTTCCAAATGGTAAATTGGTCAATTTATAGACAGGAAAGTGCATATTCATGTACTTCAGAAACAGTGAGTGAGTGCATGCTTTTTCTGCTGGCATCACTGTACCCAGAGTCCTTTCCTACCCTGGCTGTTTTCCTCAAGAATTTGTGCACATTTTAAATGTTGTCCTGATGTTTGAGGACAGGATTGTGTATTTGGGGAATTTTTTTCCATTTAGGGTTTTTTTTTTTGTTCATATATTCTTCACTTTTAATTTATTAATAACTTTGATTTCTCTAGTGGAAGTATGGGGAGGTTAATCAGTGAATGCTCAATGAAAATTAATGGGAACGAAAGGTACATTTAAATTGCCAGCTAAAATCACGTTTAGAAATTTGCCACTCTTAGAAATATTACAACTTTTATGTAAAAGGAAGGGAAAACCAAATGTCTTGGTACAAAGCCTCTGCAAGAGGGCAGTAAAATCTGTCAGTAATATCTGTTACTGCCAGGAATGGTTAGGTTAGTTGAGTGTTAGAGCATTGAACTGGGCAGCTTCTTACAGTAAAACCTAAATAGGCATTGATTAAAATACACTCTAATTCTTGATTCCCTATGTTTGCTATTTAAAATACACAAAAAAAAAGACCAATGTAGGAAACAAAATGCCTCTGTATCACTGTTAGAATTTCAAGAACCTTCAGATGCAAAACTCAGAGTCCTGTTCAGCCTTACCAGAATACAAATCACATTTTCAGTTTCAAAACAAGTTACATGGGTTTTTCAACCCCAAGCTAGTTTTCAGTCTTCTGGAAACCATTTGTCATCCTCTGAGGAGGTAAATCAAGGATGAAAAAAAATTTGTAGGTAATGTGCCATGACAGTAATGCCTGAGCTACATTGTGTGGTTCTGCATTTTGGTGCCTACTGGTGGTATGATGTTTGGGATGTGCTCCTGGACTGTTCTTTTAAAAGTGGGAAAAAAAGAACAAAAAAAAATAAAGTGGTTATCAGCAACAGGCAGTAAAATAGATAAGTTAGTGCCAAATCTTATTTTGAAATTCTGGGGGGAACAAAACCCTTTCGTTTTCTATATCAGTACAGTGATAGTAACGTTGCCAGTTGCTCTGAAGCTCTGCAAAAAGACATCTGATTTATTCTTTGAAGTAGCTGGGGTTTGTGTTGTTGTTTGTAGTACTTGCATCTCCTGACAGCTGACTATACTTGCCTCCTTTGGTCATGGTAACTGCTTCACATTGCAAGTGAAGTTCTCTACCCTGCTGTTTTGATAGATGTTGACTAGGGCTGGCTGTTAAATAGGTATTAATTTCTTATATGACAAAACGGGGATTATCGCCTGTCTAAAGTAATCTGTACTCACTGTTATCACTGTATTTCAACAAAATGTTTAACTTGAATCCCATAAAAGCATGCAGCACTTAATCTAATGCTTCTGTACATTCTCTTCAGTTATATATTCTGGTTATTTTAAAAAATTCTTTTAAAATAAAGGTAGTCATCATGCAAATTACTGAAATACAAAAGTGAATCATGTAGCTGTCTGTATTTTAGGCCAGGAGAAAAATTATTAGTGCTGCTTTGAAGTGCTAAAAATTTCAATTTTTTTCTGAAATTAGGTCTTGTTTAAAAACTGAGGTTTTATTTGCAAAAAACTCTCACAAATTTCAGACTTTTTTGGGCAACTCTTGCTGATTTTAACCTGAACTTTGGAAATAATTTCCATTTTATTTTTCACTCTTCTGTTAAAACATGAAGATTTTAATAGGAAAAATTACAATCTTTATCCACAGCTAGCTCCAAGGAAGGTGCTAATTACAATGTAGAAATTACAAGCTAGAAATACCTGCCTTGCATCGTTTATCTTCTTAACTTAAGGTAGATCTGGTCACAGTGACAGCCTTGACAGCTATTGTAATTGTTCTAGGGAAGGTGTGGAGGAAAATCTCCAGTGTCACCCGACAGACAAGAAGAAAGCAAGCCACAAGAGGGAAGACGATTGAGGAAATCTGATCAATCTGACTTGAAGATCCCAAGTTTTAAATTTTGGTCTCTTTTTCTGATACAAAATCCATCCAGTTATTAGTTTAGTTTGTGAGTAGATACCTCCTCAGGGGTGGATTTTGGCATAATGTTCCTGCTGTATTATAAATACTGACATCACGCTAATCTATGCAAATCACTACTCAATCAATCTGAGCATCTGTGGTTGATTAAACAAAACACGTAGGTGTGAAAGCATTTGCATCTCACAGGCTCTGCTGGATCTGGCAAAGGCTGAGAGGAGTGTGAAGGCACGGAGAGAGATTTGTCACTGCGATGCCTGCCTGGCAATTTGGAGTTCTAATTGCGACGGGCGCAGAGATACCTGCGTGGGCTGAGGCTCTGGAAGAAGTGGAGATTGGAGAAGCTGAGCTTCAGCCCAGCTGCTTGAAGATGTGAATCCAGCTCAGTCTCAGACCTGTTTCTGTGGCTGCAATCACGTTCAAGCTCAGATCCGTGGGGCTTCAGCTTGCAGGGATGTGCTGCGGTCACACCTGGAGCCTTCCCTGCAGATCCCATGCTGCCAGGGGTAGCTGGCTGCCAGGGAAGCCTTGGGATGGCCGTGCTCCTGCAGCTGGTGGATGATGAGGTGGGCAGCACTTGGGGGGAACCTCAGGGTGGTGAATGGGAAGTGCCCTCAAGGTGGTCAGTAAGAGGCAGCAAGTGGGACTGGACAAGATAGCGGGACCCTGCCAGTCCCTCAGGCTTTTATATAGTCCACAACTGCCCACTCTTACCATTGCTTTTCCCCAAGTTTATTTTTTCTCACCTTCTGTCCCTTCTGTGTCTGGGTCTGACCACAGAGAACAGGGGTAATGAATAATAGAGGAAATAGCTTGTGTTGGGCGAGGAGCAGAGGGGAGAATTGGACTTGCTAATAACTGATCAGACATAATCATAGTTTGGCTTTTGTTCACTACACAGTGGTAACACAGCTCATACAAGGATGAGCAGAACCAAATTGTTCTGTCTCAGTGAATCTCTTTGTGAATTAAGTCTGTGGCATCAACAGTTGAGCAACAGAGAGCCCCTGGGTCACTGCTTGGGAGGTCCTCCGTGTCCGCTCTGCTGGGCGGGGAGCTTCCAGGAGAGCAGCTCCCACGGGAGGGTGATAATCAGCTGGGTTATGACTTGCTGCCCACTCACTGCCTCTTCGTGGAAGCACTTCTGTCTGTATGATGAGAAATCACTGAGGAATAATTCACAGTACTCTGTTGACTCTGAAGTGAAGACATGTTCCTTAAAGTAAATACACAACTTAATGAAACTGAGAAAAACAGTTATTTAAAGGGACACTACCCTGTGAAACTGCAGATTTCCCAACGCTGAGTCACAGAGATCTAAGGTAGCCGAGTCGTAGCACATCTTCACTTCAGGAGAAACATCAACTCTCTGCAATAATTAAGGGCTAGGTAATTGAGTTTTACAGGTTTTGAGTTTGTCAGACTCTCTGTGTTGAGAGTAAAGAATGAGCTGCGTTTGGTCCACCAAAGAAAGCTGGAGTTGTGCAGTGGGGCTGGCAGAGAGAGATCTGGTGATCCCCAGGGTGATGATGCTCACTTGAGTGTGGTGTGTTGCTTTGTGATAATTGAGTGCTTTCATAGGAAATGTGTTTCCAAAACTAAAAGTCTGTTTGAGCTACAGTTCCCTTTAAAATAAAAACTCGGGTTTTTCTTGCTATCTTTTTTATCCCCCCAGTGAGAGTAGGTAAGTATAATTCAGTTGTGTGATTGCATGCAGAACTGCAATCCTCCTTCTAAACCAACGATGGCAATGTGAAATTTTAGGGTCAAAATCACATATTGTTAAAGAAATGCAAGAAAATCACATACTGTACAATGTCGCTGTTGAGCCGCTAGCAGAGAGAAGAATCCAGTTCTCAGTGGCAAGAAGGAAAAGGCCTTTATTGTTTTGATTTCATCATATATATAGAGTTTTCAAAAGTCACCCAGATTGGTCAGTCAAAAACCTCCCCCTAGGCCTGATTGGCCAGGTCTGCCCCGTCCAAATCCTGGGACACTGTTTTCAATAACATCCAAACCTTATCTTTATTTATAAAACACAAAAGGATTTCTCATGGGAAAGACCTGTGCTAGCCACAGTACAAGAGCTGAAATAGCCCTACTTAAAATGGGTTATTGGCTCTGAACTCTGGACTTTGGGCAAGAAGGATGTGCATTCCTGTCCTCTTGACTTTTTGTGGATGATGATCTAGAAGTTGCTTATGCAAAAGTGTTGTAACTTTCTAATTTTGATCTTGTCTCATGGTGTATGTTTCTTTTCTATTGAAAAGCCTGTCTGCTAGCATCCTGGGATTTCAGGAAGATTTCAGCTCTTGCATTTGAAGAGTGTATTCCTAACACTCCTGAAAAATGCTTAGAAGCTGTAAGTGCTCAGAAATTAGAAGGAAATAAAATGTTGAAGTCCATTATTTGTTAAAAGAAATGTCTGGTTTTATGCCAAACGTGAAATTTTATGGCATCTGACTCATATTCTTGAGTATTTGTTGTTGGCAGTACTTCAATAGGTAGAACATATGGACACTGCTACTATGAGCTCGCCCAGCATTAGTGTCTCAGCAGCAAATACCTTTTATGTCTTTGGTCTTCGGGTCAGGTAGAACTATTGACTTCTTTGCTGTAACAGTCAGGGAGCCAGCTGGGCTGATGGCTTTGTAGTGTGGACACTTGTACAATGCACAGAGAGGTGAGATCTCACGCAGGCTGTTCAAAAGCTATCCACTCGCAACAATTTTAACACTGTTCAAGCCGATGCTGATACAGGATATATTCGGCTTTTCACTTCCCGCTCCTAATTCTTATGAACATTCACATCTCGCTAGTTCATCACTTCTTTTTTTTTTAACAGCTATATGGCCAGACATTTTCTTTGGCTAAATGCAGAATAATTAAGATCTGTCCATAATTTATTTAACTTCAGTTTTATTGTTCCTTAAATAAGTTTCTTTACATTTCCTTATGGCAGCAGGTACTGACTGTCCCTGGCCACTGTACAGCTGTGAAGTTGCCAGTGAGAATAAATGGGCCAGTGTGTCCACAGCTGGCTGGTTTACAGACCTGTTACAGGGTCACTTGTACTCATTCCTTGATTTCCTTATTCTCCAGAGACTGCTGTGCTGAGACTATCACTCAGTCTTTAATGGAGGGATTATAAGAAGCCAGAATCACATCTGATATGAACACTGTCAGTTTGGAGTGCAGGATTGAAGTTTTGTGTTGGCAGTCAAAACACTTCTTCCACATGTGTAGTGAACAATGGCATTTTGTTTAATCATATTTTTCTGCATTATTCATCCATTAATTAACAGCTCTTTCACAGAGAGGTGATGGCTTTTTGTCCTCCTCTTCCTTGTATAGCAAGCTCTGCCTTAATTTGCAAAAATGACATGGGCGAAAATGTCATGATGTACCTTCCTGATGCCTCTCCCAACACCTCTCCTGAATCTTACTGACAGATACATAGTGTAAGCTCTGCTTCTTCATTTAGTATGGATCATGTTGGCAGAGAGATCAAAGAGGAGGAATCTTGGGAGATGCCAAACAATTTTTAACTGGCTTCTTACAAAAGCCAAGGGTGTTATTTATTATATATGCATAAGAATAAAATACTTTTTGTTCCACCTTTCATCAGCTCCTTCAGTCCTCCTGTGTCATGGCAGAAAATTCTTGAGTTTGTAGGGTTGCCATGAACCCTGTTTGTGAATATCTTTTAATATATTTTTTATTAAGCATTACTATTTTTCTTTTCCTTAGTTGAGCAAATAGTTCGCCATTCCATCCTAGTGCCTCTGCCAAAAACCTTTATAGTGGTTCCCACTGGTGACCACCAGCTTGATCAATTCCTCGTTGCTTCTGAACTCTACTAACAAGGCACTGACAACTACAGCACACTTTAACAAAAAATTTATGGCCTGTCTCAAATGATAGTTGCCTTGCTTTGCACAGGCTCCAGAGGATAATTTCAGAATCCTATTTGCATTTGAGTTTTTGGCTAGCATCTAGAAATTTGTTAAGGTGTGCAAAATTGCATCTTCTGTTGGTAGTCCTGCTGCACCTGTTTGAGCGCTGCCTGGCCCATGTCAGATGGCTGGAACAGGATGGGCAAGTATTGGTCAAACAATGCCCAGACAGAAGTCAAAGGGATGCCCAAGTGTTTTCAACAAAGAGATCAACTTTGTTATCTTTTGTTCTTGCTTGTCTTCTACCAGAAAACAAATTTTCAGTGGCTATGAATATTGGCTGTGCTGTTTTTCTTGTTTGTCTTTGTCCATCTGTGTTTTGAGTCAAAGGGAAACAGAACTTGGGACATGAACTCCTGCCAATTCCTGATGTCTGATAGATGCTCTTCTGCCCCAGTTTTGCCTTAAGAGTTATTAAGATGCCAGATTCTCTCAGAACTCCAGTAAAAGATGGTATTTTAGCTTGTATAGCAAAGGTATTATTGTGACCTCAGCCAAACCCGTATGTTACTTTCAGTGCATTCTTGTAGTAGAGTTCAACATGTCGTTGATTTAGGCTATGTTATTTTCCAGAGAACAAAATGCCATTTGTTATTGCCAGGAAGCATTGAAAAAGTGTGTGGGGTATAGAAGGTGTTTTGTATAAAACAGTTTATATGGAACCTGCTTACATGTAGTTTCCTTGTCCTTTATTACCCTCTTTTCCTTTTTTCCCTTGCTCTGTGTTTATTTTCTAGGCTGATCTAGATTCTGCTTTTTATTTGCATAAGTAACTGAGGAGTATTGATTCTTGTCTATGTTGGCACGATAGC
The DNA here is from genome assembly GCF_008360975.1 of Lichenostomus cassidix. Taxonomy (NCBI): domain Eukaryota; kingdom Metazoa; phylum Chordata; class Aves; order Passeriformes; family Meliphagidae; genus Lichenostomus; species Lichenostomus cassidix. Next base: position 98,714,067 of record NC_139482.1, on the reverse strand, counting down.
TCAACCTCTTGGAAATATCACTGAAGTAAGAAATTAAATCCAAGCAGTTAGATTTTTACTCTCTCCATCCTCCATTGAGTGCTTTAAAAGCCCAGACTTTTTATATAAGCAGCTGAGGAGAGGCAGAGTCACTGTTGAGTGCATTGTTGTTCCCCTGTAGCTTCCAGATGGTGAGGAAAGTCCCAGGAAAAATGTAGGACCAGCATGTTCTGTCAAAGTCAAGCTTGTGTCTAGACAGGGAAGCTTACATAAGGCAGCAGGAGAGGAAGGGGCCTTGTGTAACTGCTGTCCCTGGCAAATAGACACTCGCTGCAGTACCTCTCGTGATCTGGCCCATAGAGGCTGACAGCAAAATGCACTTTGGTGCTTTTTTTACTTAGCTTGCTCTGACTTGCAACTCAGGGCCATTCTCTTGCTTTGGTGTTTTTTTCCAGTGCACATCTATCTTCCAGTTATTATGATTTTACTAAAGGCTTTACACTTTCCCCTTAAGCTGAACCACTTTTCTAAAGAACCCATATACACCTGCACAGCTAATTTAAAACAGATATAGCAAGTTACCAATTTTAAATGGCCTTGAGAGGTTGTTGATGGCATTTGGCAAACAATGTAGACAATATGCAAATCACCAGAGGCGGCACAGAGTCTTTTTCATAAAGATAAATTCTGCTGTAAGGTAGCTTTCTAGTTTGACTTTGAAAAAGTATGATAGTGTAATATTAAGCTCATGGTATTCTCTAAAATACTTCAGTCAGTGTACCTCACTACCTTATGGGGACCTCTGGCACCCCTCTACTTACCCTGCACCTACATTTTGTTTTCGTTTTCCTCTAGCTGAATGCAAATTGCTGCCAGTGAGTGCTTTCTGGTTTACTCACCCTCTCATAACAATTCGTTCTTGATTTTGGAGCTATTGTTAAAGGTGCTTTGTGTGTTTATTTCTGCTATAAAAATATGAATACCAGGAGGAAATGTTTTTTCCTTTTGGTTCGGATACAGCCTCTTCAGCACTCCATGTTCTGGCTTAATTTGGTTTCTTGGGTGTTGCCCTTAGCTTTGCTCTTATCTATGCATAAAATTTTCTCAATGTAGTTTGTTGGTGCTTTGTCCTCAGGCAGACTAATTTCTTGAAGGCAGGGTCGAGAGCCAAGAGCTAGGCTCCTTCTGTTCACCGAGGCCTGAATTACAGCCTTGCAGTGTGGATACAGGCCAAGTCACCTGAGAGTCAATGGTCCTTCAAAGCCTCCCCACCATTTTGGCTCCCTACTTTGAATGTCCAGAAGCACAGACAGGTTTCTCCTGGAAAAGCATCTTCGGGAAGGTTGGTTTGTGGAGACACAGGCAGTACTTGGCCGTGTGTGGTTGTGTGTAATGTGAGAGAGGAAGTAGTGACTGGAGTTTGGCTGGTCAGTGGTGCTGTCTGCACCTGGGAGAGAGTCATTCAGCAGTGTTTGAATCTGGTTTCTAAACCCTGAAGTAGGTCTGAGTGATGGTTTGCCCTTTGATAATCTGACTTTTCTTTCCTCTTTGAATGTAGCTTTAGTCCCTCCATTATTTTTCCCTACTAGAGCATATCATGTAGTTAATCTCCTTGTAAGTTCCATTTTGTAAACTATTTTATGTACTTTTGTGGCCTTTCTGACACCTGGCTTTTTTTTCCTAGATAGACTAGATATTTAGTTCCATTGTCTTTTATTACAAACTCAAGGAAAATATGATAAAAATTCCTTTCTGAAGCTCTGGAGGAAAAGAAAATCAGTACTTTTTCCTTGTGAAAAGAAATTTGTACCATGGCTCAGTTTTATGAAATCAATTTTTTTGGCTCCACTGTGACAGCCAAGCCTGGCTAACTTACTTTTGTGCTCTCAGGTAGAGCAATTAATGCTGTGATGTTGAATACTCCATTCCAAAGTAATGTTCTTTCCATGTTCCTGAATAATTCTTTCTTAAAGCTATACAGTGATATTTAAATAGCCTTTGTCTTGGTCTGTCTCCCTTTTTCTCTCCTTTTTTTTTTCTTTGTTTTTTTCCTTTCTCCATTTCCCACTTGAAATAGTTCACAATTTTGGAAACTTCATTTAAAATAAAGTTGCAAACATATCTATGAAGAGTAAAAATACTGGCTTGGTCAGAGGAGGATACTGACAGTGCCAAGACTCACCCATGACTCTGCAAGTGAAGTAACTCTGTTGAGGTATTTACTGCCCTTGTGACGGAATCAGCTGGAGAAGGACAAATATGCTTTTTCATGTATATATTCTGGGAATGGGAGCATACAACTTGGAGAAGAGAATGTTAACATATCTTAATGTCTCTAAGCTTCAGATCAGTACTCAAAAGCATTTGTGTAGAGCAGAGCTGCTCCCTTTGCCACCTCGGGTGGGGAAATTATGGTTATGGTACATGCCCAAATATTTCTTTCCTGCACTGAGGTCTAAGAGCAAATTAACTGTGAAAGGCTATGCCAATGTTTCCTGCTTTGGTAATACCCTGCTCCTTTGGGAGGACTAGAGGGCTGTGCCAGCTGTAGGGAAGGGAAGTAATAGTGATGACTTGGAGCATTGTCTCAAATTAATGTGTATTCAGAGACTGATGTACGTACTGAGTCAGATCGGTGACTCTTACGCACAGTTCGCAGTTTGGTTTGGAGAGGGGCAGGGGGCTACTAGGAATAGCCCTGGCTTAAACAGAGAGGAATGTGAGTAACATACTACCTCATGCACTTTTTTATTTTGGTGGGTTTGCTCTTGGAGTAGTACTCTTGTTCCTTTGATCACATCCTTGAGCACCTTCCCCCTGTGCACGCCTTTCTGCCCCACTGCCTTCTAAATAGTTCCTGTGACAGCAGATAGCCAGACTGAAAATGTTTGCCATAATTCATAAGTCAAAGGACTTTCAATCCCAGAATAGAGGAGACTGCATGCAGACTTCATTACACAGTATTCATAACATAAACAAGCCTGCAATTATGTCATAGCAACAAGCGCTGTGCTTACATGAAAGTTTGATTCAGGTCTCCAAGAGTGGAAGACCTTTGCATCCAAAATATCACAGCGACCTACTTCTCTGAAAGAGTGCCCTACATAATTTCAGAAATTAGATATGACACCAATATAGTAGGCCATATGGTGCTTTTTGCTGGTGTAGGGTGAACAGTGGGATATTCTTGGGGCCACACAAATGTCTGTCCACTGACTAGGTGAAGTCAGCTCATTATTAGTTGGTGTGAGGTGTGACGTTTGTTTTCCTAATGTTGTGAGGCAACCAACTCAAACTGCCAATTGTTTTAAAAAGGCATTTGCTAATAATATGGGCATGATCCTAAAAAGTTTTAACCTTTTTTTTTTTTTGACCAGTACTGTCTGCCTTCAATTGCTGCTGAGAACCTGAGAGACTGGACCTAAGATTATTCAGACAACTCAGAACCTCCCTTTCAATAATTCATGGAGAGAGCGTTTCCCAGGGGCAGTCAGACATGTTTAACTGATCTGATCCTGAGCTGCCAGAGCAGGATTATTTATTCTTCTGGTGGTGCTTCCCCAGACTGGCAGTAGAAGTTGTTAGATGTGCTGGTGTCCCACCTACCAATGGGGTGCAGCAGGTGAGGGTGGCAGTGTGGGCCATTCCTGAGGGCATGGGAAGGGACAGTGAGAGGAGCTGGCAGAGGGCAAGCTGCAAACTCTTCTTGTTGGCAGTGGAGCTACCTGTGAATTTCAGTTGTCAACACTTTAGGATGGCAGAGGAGGTTTCAGGACAAAATGGTGCCTTATTCAGATATTGGGAGGTTTTGTGATCTGGACTTTTTGAGCATCTTGTCCGTGCTGGATGGTTTTGTCTATGACAGTAATTTACTGAATTGCTGTGAAGTAATATCTCTTCCTGGCATGGCAACCACTTGTTATTTATTTATTTACATACACGCCTCATTGTAGCAATTATGCTTGCGAGTGCAAAACAAAGAAAAATACCAAACTATCTCATTTCAGCTCTTTCTCCATAGTTTCTGTATGCTTTTCCTCATAGTTTGCTGATTTTTTTTCCTTTCTCTTTATTTTTAAAAAGAATACCTTTAGAGTCAGTGCAAAGTGAGCTTTTCTGCAGTGCTCATGTTTTTCTGAGGACTGCCCAAATTTCAGGTGTCTGCTGCATAGGTTTTCTGTGTAATAACTTTTGTGCCAATCTGTAGACCTTGGCTGAAATATCCACCTAGCAAAGTTCCTGCTGAGAAGAAGCAGTGCTGCTTTGGGTACACTGAGGCAGTTGAGGCGATGCCCCTCAGCCTGTGCACAGGGCAAGGCATTAAAAAGCCAAGCACAATGCATGGGCCATGAAGTGTGCAGTGGGGGTGTCTAGAGTTCCTCCCAAAGAGGGCTGTGCAGGCATGGCAGGCTCCTTTCTTGTGCTTCCCTCCTGCCAGCCTGTGCAAGCACTGCGGGTAGTTATCGCTCCAGACACGTTGGCATCCCTTACAGCTCAGTGTGTGTGTTTATTAGGTGGCATCCATGGGGATAATCTCATTTTGGCTTTTAACCATAAGGTAAATGTTCGGTGACCTTCGGGCAATCTGTGCACATATAAAGCTGTGTGCTGTCAGCTACTTGATACTGGTGGCGATAGTGTTCCTGGCAGAGGCCCCAAGGTGGGAGCCCTCATTGTTTGGGGGCTGCCGTGTTTGCTGACAGACAGGACTATCTCTGCCTGCTGCCAGCACAGGAGGCACCTGCTGATCGGAAACTTCTTTTATCACAATGTTTAATTTGCTGTCTCACAGCTTTTGGAAAGACAAGCCTTTCATCTCTCGAGTTTGGAAAGGAGTGATATGATTATATTAAGCAGATGATGCCTATCTGCAGCTGAAAGGGGGTTTGTTTGGTTTGGTTTGGTGGGTTTTTTTAAGATGGCAGTTACAGTAAAGTGCAGTGCAAGCGGCTGAGCTGCAGACATGAGTCAGATCTGGATAATTGCACTCCTGTAGAGAGTGCCTGGCTGTCCTGAAGGTTCCCTCTCTAGAGATGTCTGGTCTTGCTCCTTACTTCTCTCTGGACCAGTGAGAGAGGCTGCATAACTTGGGTGTAGCTGTCCTGAGTAGCCATGTAGGGTGGACTGGTTTGGGTTGTTGTTTTGGTTTTGAGGCAAAGCTGCTATTTGCCCTGATGGAGCTTACTCGGGCTTGAAACCAGCATGAATCCTGTGGGACAAATAGCACCTAAGATGTTCCTGCTGCAGTGTTCAGCCAGGATCTGTGCTGATGCTGATTGCCAGCAGATGTCTGCTCTGCATAAAACTTTAGCCCCTGCACTGATCTGACATAGATTTTTATTATATTTTATAGGAGGGTGGCATGCTTATGCCGTTTTGGAAACACTGTGGTCCTTTTAGACTTGTATCTACTTGTTATGTCATAAAATACATGCCCTAAAACTAGTGCCAGAACACTGAACTCTCCTTGAAGAATGTTTTAGGGGTGGACACATAATTTGAGCTGATAACCATGGATGGTTGTGATGATTAAAATATCCCTGAAGGTTAGAATCTGTCTTATTGATTATACTGGGCAGTGTTTCTGGGTGGCAATGCCAGTTCAAATGGCGTTTGGACACAAATGATTCTTCTCTTAATGTTATACAAGCAGAGATCTTTTAAAAAGTGGTGGTTATGTGAGTTTTTGGGTTTTGGTTTTGTTTTCCTTTGATAGGAGGGAATTTGTTTTCTCTCTGCTTTGTAGCATGTCTGGAATTCAAGCTAGAATAGGAACATAATTAAAGTCATACTCAGTCAATGACTTTGAAGCAAAGAAGGAAAAACTGCTGAATTTTGAGTGTGGTGGGTTTTCTTGGGGTTTCAATGTCCTTTTAACCTGAAACACCAACTTCTCTTATCTGTTTCCCTTCTCTGATTCAGGAAGGGAGTACTTCACCCTCTAGCACAAGTATATATATACCCAAAGTCCCCTGGGTCCTAAAGGTTTTTTACCTATTCCATTTTCTCTTCGCTGTTGCCTGAGGAAATGAAGTGATTTGGCTGGCTCAACCATTCCTTGTTTTTAGTATTTCCACAGCTGCTGGCCAACTACTTCAGGTTTTTAAGGTTAATTTGACTTCACTCTTCAAGACAACTGGCAGGGATGTGGGAAGGGTGTGGGATGTGGCAAGCAAGTCTGCCAGCTTTCTTAAAGCTGCAATAACAAAACCCAGTATAATCTTGAAGGTCATGTTGCAGCTTTTCCTCTGCTGTGGTCCAGGAAGGTTTTGGGGGCCTAAGGGGGTGAAATGTTTCACAGAGATTTGTATTAATTCATGAGAACACTGTTTTGAAAAAATCCATTTTATTTCAAGGCTGCTCTGCATTTATGTGTTTGGTTAATATGGTGTCATCATATGAATAATGTATAGATGTAGCCCATTGTTTATGACCACCTGTGCACGTGGGTCTCTAAATAATAAAGGCAGAGAAGCTCTCAGACATGCAGTAGGAGAATGCAGTTCATTAAAAGTCACTGGGGACAAGTTGCTTAGTGCTTCCAAGTAGCCAAGGCAGTTGCATACACACAGTGAGATATATAATGAAGATTAAGAGGTTTAGTATTAATTAAAATGAAAGTAAGAGTTATATATATGGTAGAAAAGAATGGATTTGGTGCTCTTTGCCCATGGAGAAGCCATTTTATTGACCTCATAGAATTTAGAGCTGTGAGGACTACATTGGATTGACTCATTTGAGGATGTAAAAAGCTTTGGAATTCCGTGTGTATGCTGTTCATAATATTGACACCAGAGGTGTTATTTGCAATAAATTGTAACATGCCATATTCAGAAAAGAAGTCAGAACAGAGATCACATCAAAACTTTCACAGACCCATCTGCATAAGATGAGATAGAGGCTTGAACCCAGTGATTCACAGACTTTGGTAAAAAGAGAAACAAAAGTGTCATTAGACTACTTTAGGAAAATTCCTTTAGTGTTCCAGATCTGGGGAGATGCTGCCAACATAACCAGGTACAGCCACAAGGCCCGTGAGATTAAGCACCAAAGAAGTAGAATTATCTGTGTTGCTGTTGACTGTTGTTCCATCCTACCCAGTAGCTCTTGCTGCAGAGGACTGCTCCAGTTTGCAGAAGAAAATAAAACTGGGATGCACAGCCACGGGGAGTCTCCTGCCTGGTGGCCAAAGACCTGAACTGTGTTTGTCATTGCTGCCTTATGCAGAACGGTGGGTATTAGTAGCAGCTGAGTGTGTTACTATTAATTATCTGCCTTTGGTTTAATACAGTCAGAGATTGAATCGGGGGGGATTTATGGGTTCAAGGGGCAGAACTGATCACTAATTATTCAGCTTGACCTTTCCTGTTAGGAGTTAGGCATTTACTTTTTCCTGTAAGTTAGTTGAAAGCATATTTTTTAGAGAGAAATACAGTCTGCAAGACTCCATGTGATGGTGAGTACCACCTGGCAACCTGTTCCAGGTTTTAATTACCCACCCTGCAAGAAAATTCGTTTGCAAGTCGTGGTAATTTATTTATTCTAGATAATAAAGCCACTGGGGCTGTCTGTCCTTTTAGTAAGTGTTTTTACAGTGCCTAGTACAAAAGGATCTCTGATGGGAGCCTTGGTGCCACCAGAATGCACAAATAGCTTGTTAACTGGGAAAAAGCAAACTGTGTTTCTCTTCACTTGGGTAGTTTTAAAGAATATAAGATTAGTGAGTTAGGTTCCTCAGTGCAGTGATTTCTTTTTCTTCCCTTATATTTCCCTTCCTTATCTTATAGGCTGTATGGCGATATTTTCAGTGAGGGGTTGAGCATTGTTTTTCGCTTCTGCTGTTTTCTGGGGCTGGCACTAAAAATGTTCCCCTTTTTCAGTTTGTCAACTGCATTGACAAATTACCCTTTGGCAAAGAATACAGCATGGTAATTTTGGAGTGTAACTCTTCTATCAGTCTGGCTTCCTTTATTTCTGCCAGGGGTTTTGCTGGGAAACTCGGAGATATGGCTATGCATTTTTGTAAGTAAGCTAATAAGAATGTTGATCCTTTAAAAAAACGTGTTTTGGAATAAATTTCCTGGTCAAGCAAAGGAATAGTTAAAGTCTGGAGGAAGTATGCAGCATGGCTGCATGTTTGTCTGATTTGGGGCTGCTGACATATTATCTCATATAGGTTGGGACTAAAAAGGTGTTAGGCTTTTTGAATCAGCTGCCAGTGGCTCTAACAGGCTCTTGGAAAGCCAAGGATTAGTCAGATGGAGGAATGTCTTGGCCAAAATTCTCTTTTCTCTGGCTAAACCCACTCCCTTGGCAGCGATGCATTGTATTCTTATAAAAGCTGCTGTGGAAGCTTGAGGCCAATGCAAGATTTCGTTGTGAGTATTGGATCCTCCTGGGACCAGTTAAAGTAGATGGAGAGCTCCTTTCTTCTCTGGAATGTAACGGTGAATATGGGCCATTTCTAGGACATTCTGTTTCTTTTATGAACCTGCTTCTCCAGTTTCCCCTTTTGTTTATCCAATCAGTACAAATGACTTCTTGACAAGGTTCCCAATTCTTGACAAGGTAAGTGGTTTTGTCTGTCATGCATTATAGCAAAGGACTGATGGCTCCAAACAATATACATGTTGTTCCCATCTCGAGATGTCAAATGCAAGCGTCTTTCAGCTGTGATTACTGGCATGCTGTCTTTGGTTCCATCTGAGATCTCTTAATCTTTCCTACAGTTGGGAGGACAGCTCACAACAAAACATTACCTAGCAACAAAAATGCCTCAGGTTGGTCTGGGGAAAGCAACAGAAGAGTTATTATTAATCATGCTGAGATGAGGCATTGTGGTTTAAAAAATTGGAAAGGAAAGGCCAGATTAAATATTGACATTTAGCATATTCCAACTGTGCTAGCTTTCACTTTGGCTGACACGAAAATGTATATTCAGTGAAAATGGGAAATAAAAACCCTTGTCTGTGTTCTTCTGGATATCCCAAAGTGAAATAAAATCCCCAAACAGCAGTGATCTGATACTTGGGGATGTTGCAGATGTAGCCTTCCAAATCTGACAGGCTGAAGAGACTTCCATTCTGGTCCTAAGGGCTACTGCAGTTTGAGTGTCAAAAATACACGGTGGATTGTTGTCAGTGGAAATGATCGTATTTTAAATGAAAACTTCAATGAGCTTGCCGTATTAAAAAATGGGTTTAACAAACAGATATCATAGTAGTGAAATACCTGAGACTTAACAGCAACCTACAATGTGCTGTATTTAAAGAGTAAATTTTGTTGCATTTCCACCAGATGAAGGCCTGACTTTGCTTTAGCCATCTCAGCTCAGTGGTGATAACTTCACAAGGCTGAGTTAGACCTTAATGCAACAGATCTCTGTGATCCTCATGTCACATGCCAAGTTCCACTAAAGATTCTAGAGAAGGGATGGTATCATGAGCAGTTATGGAAAATGGAAGTATAAAATACAAATAGTCTATAACCGTACAGGAAATAATTGTGGTCAGGAATGAGGAAGGTGCTGTTGTATGCTGGAGGTATTTTGATGTTAAACCACACTGTTCTGGAACAGTTGGGGAACTTTCCACTTGGCGCTTTCTCTCCGAGGTGGTAATTTGGAACCGATCCGCGCACTGCGGCGTGGGTAGTGTGAGCAAACAGTGTCACGAGTGGGCACGGGTGGGTGGTTGAAATCATCATTCACATTTTTTCTTCATATGATCTTCTCTGAGCTGAAATGGTGCCAAATCAGCCAGGCTGGTTCTGCTGAAGCCATTATTTTCCTGGTGGTAACTCATCATGGTGTCCATCCTTTGCTACATGTGTTACCTGCAGGCAGTGGGCTAGGGGGGGCACACAGATCTGTGGACGGACTGGAGAAATTGAAGAAAGGGCTAAAATAATCTAGTATTCATTTTTATCACACCTTTTAAGTTAATTCATTAGCACAAAGGTAATTAATTTAAGGTATAGCTGTCAACGTCCGTGTGAAAATTAGAGCTCCATGTTGACAAAAAATTACTGTTTGTTTTTTTAGTGGTTTCAGAAAACAAATGTCTTGTATTCATCAGCCTAATAAACAGCTTTAGGTTTGCTACTTCCAGTGAATTAACTTGTTCACCTTCTGGCAAGAGCCTGGTTTTACTCCCTATGTGTGCAAACCAGAAGACTTTCAGCAGAACAAAAAGAAAAATTATTTCCCAGAGACTTAAAATTGCTGGGGGATGATACAGGCTCGTGTAAAATTTTGGAGTGATGCATACAATGCTCTTGTCAGGCTTTTTTTAAGCTGTTGCTGTATATCCTTGTAAGTAGTTGAAAAATGTCTTTCCTCTGGTAATAGCCATAGTTTGTAGGTAATGGCTTGTCAGAAACACTGATGGTTCATAAAGATTAGCTATGTGAAAATGTCTGCAATTCTTTTTCTTGCTTGTCTCCTACCCAGAGGGTACAACAGAGGAACACAAAAGAGGGGCTGGGTGTACATGGCGAGGAAGCAATCAAGGCATTTTTTTAAGAAGTAATAAATTGTAATTCTGAAAGTACTGGAAATCCACATGGTAGAGACATATGAAGAAGCCTTCTCAAAATCAGAATCTTGCTGCCATTTCAGTGGCATCTCAGAGAAACCCCCTCACAAATTTGTCATCAAGGACATGTGGTGATAGATCAGGTACAGTAGGATTTTTAAGAAGGGTAGAAAACCAGTTTGCTTGCTTTCACAAAACCTCAGCATTAAACAAAATGTGTGGCTTTATGTGAAGGAAGTAATTAGGAAATACCTTGTGTTTGGTATTTGAAGCTGCCACAAAGTTAGTTAACAAATTAAGAAACAATTTGAATTTCTGTGCTAGCATCAGTGGGAATTGAATGATGTCTTGATGCTCCTTAAGGCAACAGGCCAATCTCAATACAGGTTTCCTCGTGGATCTCTGGGCTTTTATGTAGACCTTCTGGTGCAAAATTGCTCTTGGAGATGGACTGAGAAGCTAAACTGTACAGGAGTGTGAACTACAGAGCAGGTGAGGTGTAAGCTTGCTAAGAAACACAGTTTAGAGCTAATTCAATCTTGTCAAAAATTTCTTCCACCCTTGGTAAATAATTTTTTTAGGGATGTATTCCAGTATTTCAACTTGTAAGTTGTCAAAACATTTCATTTCAGATTTTTTAAAAGTTTTAAATGTCACATTTTTTTACAAGACAACATATGTTGGAAACTATTTAAATACTAAATTAAAAAAAAAGCTTTTTTTTTATTATTTACTTAATTCACTATCCTCAGCTTCCTGATTTCTGTTTGAGTTGAAGGAAGCTGAATATTTTTTGTAGTCCCATGGTTATGATGCAGAATTAGAACATGGGAAATAAGAAGCTTCTCAGGAAAGATCCATCCACCTGGTCTTCAGTGATTTTGACTCAGGAAAGCCGTGTTAGAGGCTCTTTTATTTCCTCCCCTTTTATCTTCTTCCTGCATTGCTACTCTAACAGGTTGGGGGAGGAAGGAAGTTTGGCAGCCAGCAGGAATAAGAGTACTTGTCACCACTTGAGGGGGTTTGGGAGAATTTCTTCAGCAGATTGGAGGGAAGAGTGTAAAGTTCACATCAGCCTAGAGGTATGTGTGAGATTTGTTGCGTGACTTTGGTGGTAGATGCCCTTAGTAAACCCTCTTGTCAAAATCCTCTTGATTCTGGTTTGTTTGGGTTTTTTTTTTAATAAACTAAATTCTCCTTGTGCTCCTGTTGTATCCACCACAGCTCCTGTTCCAGTTACCAAAACCTTTGCTCAGTAGTGACAAAGTGGCCTGATCCCTGCTTTCCAGCTGTGGAGCTCTGCCGTGAGTTCCCATGTAATGCCAAATAGAGATCCTTTTGTTTTTCCTATGTCCTAAAGGTACCCTGGTGTCTGCCACCTCATCTGACTGTCACAGCTGCCCCAGTGATCACAGAGACCTGGCCATGGCTGTCCTGCTCCGGCTGCTTGCACCCACAAAATGTCACAGAGAATTTGGCATGCCCAGCACTCTGCCCTGCTCTCTTTCCTCAGCTTGGCAGGATACCCTGGGAGCAGGGTTTTGTCTCCAACTTGGCTTGTTCCAGTGCAGAGTGCTAACTCTCTACAGAGCTGGTTTCTGGCTGGGACATTCATTTTTCCACCTCTTTCTCCTTGCTTTTTTTTTTTTTAAGTGATACAAAGCTGCTATCATTTTATTTAAAAATAAATTCAGAAACACTCATGGAAACTGCCCTTGTTGTTGACATAATTATGAAAATTTATCCATCCTGGGCATCCTTGGGAAGACCAAGTGTTGAAACAGGAATCCTGTCAGAATTGTGTCTTCTTTTTAGCTTGTCATGGGAGTTTGTCTCTAGTGTAGGAACTGAAAGTGGCTAAATCTCTGCCAAAAACCTCTTGAGGGAGCTTTCATACAGAAGGAGAGAATGAGGGACTTAAGGGCATAAAACTGAGGTATCATCAACCTGTCAGGGTACTGGCACTCAAAAGCAACTGTCCTTGATTACTGTCTATCAGTGCCATCATGGCTTAAAACTGGGGCTGCTGAAAATAACTTCAGTATTTTAAAGTGCAATTGTCCCTTGTAAAATATGCTACCTTGAGGGACTTAGAGATGAGAACCTGTTTTGTTGGGTTTTTGGCAGCAAATAGAAGCAGGCGAGGACATGTGTTAGCACTTTGGTGTACAGTGCAATCTGGTAATGTCCAAAACCTGGATACCATAACTGTTTTCCAACCGGCATATCCAGCCTTTCTCTAAACAGACACATTTTTCTGCTACAAAATATTGAAATTTTATTTTAGTGTGTCACTTGTCAAATCCATGCTGGTCTTTTTTTGCCAGGGCATGGCCTCAGTGGAATATGCAATATGAAAACATATTCCTATCAGGAAAAGCAATGTGTAGGGCACATCTATTACCTTTGTCTTGTCAGCTCAAGTGGCTGAGGCTTGCTAGGCAAACAGTCTTGGTCCCAGTACCACCAAGCCTACAGATTTCATTTTAGCTGTGCTTAATGGTGAGGGGAGTCGTTTTTCCATCCAAGCTGGATTTCTGTGCCTGCCCATCCCAAATGCTGAAAATGGGCTTCTTTCTTCATGCTCTGGCTTGTAGTCAGCTTGGGAATAGTCACCACATTCTTGCCAAACAGAGTCACGTTCCTTTCTAGTTCTGACAAAGGTCCCTGGTTCATTCTCTGTCTCAGGTTTGTCAAATATCTCTGGTATCTGATGCACGTGAGAGGAAAGAACACGTGCCTGACTTTGGTCAGATGATTTACATAAGTTTCCTCCATTTCAGTTCTTCTTGCTGTTTGCCACAAAGAGTTGTCTGGAAGAAACTGTGACACTTTCTGCCTCTCTTCATGCAGATTTTAGTCTTTCCTTACATAAAATGTTCCTTTCATGTTTTTGAATTGTTGATAGTGATGAACCAGAAACCAATTAGTAATGTAAGTGTGATACCTGAGCAGTTTCTTCATTAGATGCTAAAAAAGAACTTGTTTGAAATATGTGTATATAGTAAAAGTGAGTAAATCTGTATTACATCTGCCCTAGATTGGCTGAATCCACAGAAGCAAGTATGTTAGATTCATCAGGTGGAACATGTATTTTAAATTAAATCTGGTGCAAGGAGTGGTTGTGGTGGAACCAAATGGAACAGCATGGTTGGAAAAGAAGGCATTTACTGAGGTGCAAAGGAATGGAGGGAAGAGCTGGAGTGCTGTTTTCAATGTGTGGATGCTGATCACAAGTGGTAACAGTTTTTAAACTGAAATATTCATCTATATGTAGGTACCAAATGTAAACGAATAAACTCAAACATATCGCCCTCTTTGATGTTACATGATTTAAAATATGTGCTGACATTCAAGGGATGAAAGTTGGGAAAAAGGAAAAATGTACTTTTAATGCAAGAGATTTGCTAGCAATTTTAAAAGATTTTGCTCAGTTTTAATACTGAGAAGATTGTTTTAAACACTGTAAACTTCTGAGTAGAAGAAAATAATCATATTTGATTTTACCCAACATTCATGTAATTATGCACAACAATAAATATAAATATAAATACAAACATAAATGAGTATTTTGAAAGGCAGTATGCAAACATCTGCATGGTGGGTCTGAACTGGGGACTTGCAGACTGGTTCTGACCAGGGAACTGGTCGCAATGGGAGCGTGTCCCACGGCTGGGGCTGACAGAACCCCTTAGAGCAGAGGGGTGCTCCACCTGAGCTCCGTGCTGTCACAGTGTCTCCAGATGGGAACAAGTGTGCAAGGAACTGTCTTGGAGTGTGGTACCTTCAAAAGGGTGATCCTACCCATTATGCTGAGAAACCTGATTTAAGATTGATATGCAGAGTATTTAGGTAGTTGGAATCTGCTCTTCTGCAGAGACCTCATGAAAAAGGAGGAAAATACCTATTTGTATTTGTATTTGAGGTTTTTACAATTGAATAAAGGCAACATTAGGACTTTTAATATTTTTATATTTGCCAAAACCAAATTTTTGCCCTTGTTTCTGCTTCTAAGCAAATAGGAGTCTACAACAAGCTCTGTAGTATCCTCAGGGTATTGTTTTTAAGTAGACTGTAGAGCTCAAAAGCAAATGATCTAGAAATGGGAAATGTGGTTTATTGCGCAGAGTTTGGGGGAAATTATTTTTTTTAAGGCACAGATAGTTGGTTTTGGTCTAACTGATAATGAAATAAGAGCATGATTAAGGCCAAGAATTAGTCACTTTGGGCAGTTCTTAGTTTGCAACCCTCTGCTCAGACCGTAAGTTGATGCTCTCTTTTATCATGAAATGTTTCCCCCATGACTCTTTGCTCATTTTGGAGCCACCATGTCATGGAGAATTCGTTCATGTTTTTATTCCTGCAGGATTGTTCCATTTCTCTCTTGCTAATGTTTCCAGGCTTTCATGCTCCTGACTTATATTAAACATCTCATAAGTTCTAGAGCTCTGGCTGTGTTTGTGAAGCTCTGGGATGGACAGACTGACCCTCACTTCTTGTTTATGTTTTCATTTTGACCTTTCAAGATCTTTTCTGCTTGGGAGGAGAGCAAAGAGGGTGAAAAGATCTCTTTGCCTATATGCTGGGCAGTGTTTTTTGGGAAGTTTTAGATGGAGGTTTTGTTCATTTTTGACAGTTTGAGAGAAGAGTTGGCTGTGTTAATATGCAGGTAGAGCAGTGCCTGAATAAGGAGCACTTGTGGATGACCACAGTATTGCAGTACTGAATGGAAGGTGGCTTCTGTGGTACAATAAGGAGTAAAAAAACATTGCTGTGAGTGGAAAAGGGGATCTAACACTACGTCAATGGACTAGAGGAGATAATTGAGCAGACAAATGCCTGGTCCTTCATAAAGAAGATGAAAGGACAAAGTGTTCAGCAAGGAGTGTGGGGAGGAGTGTGAGGGGGCAGAACAGTGGTGCAGTGTGAAGGCTGGCTCTCCTGGAGCCCTGTGCCCCCTCCATCCTCAGCGTTACCAGGTAGACTCATGCATATTCATAGCAATAGAAATAATAACAATAATGAAAATTGGTAGCAAAATCAAATTAATGTGGTCTCCTGCAGCAGAAATATTTACCCGATGTGTCCTGCCAGTTACAGAGATTGGCATTAAACCTAGACATTACCTCATCTTCCTGGGCAGACAGCCTATTTCTATGCTAAGCAAGTCTGCAGGAGTGAACAACTGAATACCTGCCTGATTAGCTGTGCAGCAGCAGATCCTGGTTAGAAGCGATTTCCCTCAGCGCTTTCTCTCCCTTTTGCTCACACGCTTGCTCTCTGCAAGGTTTGTCACCATGCCTTATCAAACTATGTTTTTCATCTTGAAGGGCACATTGCAGGGGAGATTGGCCAGACAGGTGGGCTAGTTTAAATGCTGAACCAAATCAGAAAGGTCAAGAAGAACAGAAGGAAAAAAGTGTATATATGTGTGTGTATCTCCCTCCCCGTGTCTGCATGTGTCAGTGCCAGCTAGGTGAAACTGGATTAATGAGGAAGGGAGAGATAAGTGCTAAGAGGATTGTGCTATAAAAGGAGATTTTGGGGTTTTGAGAATAGATGAGGGTTTCTTTATGAAAACTTTAATTGGCTACCTTAGATAATTTCTTTAGCTTTGTTCCTGGGTGGTAAATCGTAAGTTTCCTGCTGGGTGTAAAATCATAGCATAATTATGATAGTTGGCCTGTGTAGAGTGTCTTCTATTGCAGACTCCCAGCATGCTGTATATTTCTTAAAAAATTAAGCCTCATAATGTATTTCAGACAAGTAGTCTGACAAGTAGTAATAAAAATAGTAATAGGAGAAAAACAAAGTGGAGGGAAAAAAACCTCCAGCAAAAACAACAGTTGCTTTTGTTGCAACACCTTTAAAAGAGCATCATACGCTTGCATCCACCTGCTTGGCTACCGCTACTCTTTTTTCCATAGCAGGGTTCAAGGACTGCAGGGTACAGTATCACTGCTACTGATTTGTCAAAGCCATCACAGTAATGCCTTTGTGAATTCAAGAACTGCAGATGTCCATAGGTCACTCCTCCACCTTGGAGTTGGCAAGTCAGTATTTCCCCCTGTATACATGTATTTCCATTTCAAACCCAATGAACCTGGACACCCCATTACCTTTGTACTTTTTCTCCACTTGGCTCCATTGCTTGCATTATCAAGAAAACATGCATCAAAGTCATAGTGAAATGAAACCTCTTGTTCTTCTGGTTTGATGTTCATAAATCTGAAGTCATTCCACACAAGGGTAGTATTTATACAGTGGATTTCTTATCTGTTTTGATCAGTGGATGTATTTCTAAATGTCAGTCTGCTCAGCTGTTGAAAATGATGGAGAAAAGGTCTGTCCTGATTTGTCTCTTCCACCTTCTTCTGTCCTGCCAAAACACATGTGGCTTCTACTGGACCTGCTCTACTGGGTGGCCAAACTATGGAAGTAACTTTTCTCCTCACACTTACTGGTCCTGATTCGGAGAACATGCATCACTCTTCTGGAATGGCATGGGGATGGGAGATGTACAGCCCAGGACCAGCAGACCTACATAATGGCTGAGTTATTTTTCAGCAGGGGAGTTTTCTGTTGGTAAACAGCAGCAAGTTGCTGTCTCCTGAGTGTCTTAAAGGAGGAGAAAAACCCTTGAAAACAATCCCTTGTCTTTCAACTGCAGGGTTAAAGACACTACAAAAACCAGAAATGGACACTGGTTCTCCACTCTGTTGGGAGAGATGAATCTTTTAATTTGAAATGCTATCATTTTGGTTAAGCAGCATTTAAGATTTCTGTCAGAAATATTAAAGAAAGCTCACAACGAAATAGGGAACCAAATGTTCAACCTTGGTTATGAGGATTTTGTTATTGTTTTCATTAAATTTCTTGAGACAATAGCACCATCTTATACTCAGGGCTTAAGAGGCGGTAGTGTAAAAGACATGCCATCAGCAAAAGAGGAACTGTGCCCTGACATTCCTTAAGGGAACAGTGGGAGGTTATAGCCCTCTGGAGCAGAGAAGGAAAAAGATGTTTGCTTGATCTCAGTAAATTATGTCAAAGCTCTGCATTTCACCAAAATGTCTGAGGGAGGTCTATGACCTAATTGTTTTTTCTTTCCTCAGCAGTATAAAAGATAATCAAAGTTCTGTATCATTCCTGTGTTTCCAATACTTCATAGTCAAACAAAGGGCACTCTCCTGTTACTAGTGATTTGGCCTAGTTTGATGTAGGCAGAAGACCTTGAACATGTTTCAGACGGGTTATTGAAGTGGTAAAAGATAGACAAAGTCAGATTGTCCTCTTTATGAAACTACAGGTAGACTGCAAAGATATTTCTGGATGTTAGTTTGTACCTAAATTACAGAAGTAATTTGGCTTCTTGATTTAAGAATTAAATCTTCCATAGCATTGGTGCCAGCTAGTTTGTTGGAAGATTGAGCTGCCTAAGTTATTAAAGTATACAAGCGTTATCTTGTCAGATGGAAAAAGCACTAGTACTTTAAACACGAGTTTGAAGGCGTCATCTCTGTAACCCTTGTGCCTGCAGGCAGGAATGACTAACAGAAGACGAAAAAAGTAGCTTATTTCTGAAATAAAGTGGCATTTTCCATTCTGTCATGTGCAGATGAGAAGAATGGACATTGAGTTATGACACTACTCTCTAAATCTCTCTCAGGGGAAAACAGAGGCAGAACATAATCTAAGTTTTTTCAGAGTATTTCCTCACTTGAGGCATAAGAAAGAATACTATTGCTTAAGATATGACAGAAAATATTATGTTGTTTCAGTAGTGATGTACGGTGCTAGCACAACCTGTGCTGCTTTTTGGCCAGTGACCATCCAAAAGTGAACAAACTTTTTTTCAGTATATTCCAAATGAAATTTTCCTTTTCAATTTCAGGGCTCAGACAAAAAAAATGTGTAAGGCACTGGTTATACACTTATTTTTGGCAAGTGCTTTTGCTTCTACTCAAAACCAAGATGTGTCTAGAAGTTGTCCTGTGGCTTATCTTTTGACCTGACAATTTACATCTCCATCTAAATTGGAGATGTAGCAGGTTGCCAACAACACGGCATGGTAGATTCCAGAACACTTTAACTTATCAGCAATCTCTGCTTGCGTCAATATGACAAAACAGAGCTGGCACTGTATATCTGGTGGCAAATGAAGTTGCTTCCTCTTCAAAATATATCTTTTGTAGCCTTGGACTCCTAGATTCATTGAAGGAGTGGTGACATCTTTGCATTAAGTAGATGTATCCTTCACCTGATGATTCACCTGATTCATGAAAAACCCATGACCCTCCACCCCCACCCTGAACTGTGATCTTTCTACATTTTCTTGACTTAAATGTTTTATTTTACCACTTCCTTACCAATACCATGAGCTTACTCTGTAGTGATATTTACCCTGGAGTATCATGCCATTAAAACATAACAGCTATCCTGTTTTACTTACATAAACAGGTAAAATATGGTCAATCAAACTATCAATCAATAAATAAGGAACAAATAAATAAAACACAGAGCTTGCTTGAGGGCAGTATCATTAGCAGCTGTCAAATGGATATGCAATGTAACTTCAATTCCTTATCTTACTGTTTCCATCCACTTTGCAGCAGCTCAGATCATAAACTGCTTTGGATATTGATAATCTGATTTTGCCAGTTCCTTACTGTTTTAGTGGTAAAATTGCAACTCCAAATAAACAAAGTCTCTTGGTCCATTACATTAGAACACAAAACAAAAGAGTTTTCTTTATGCTTCTTGTAAGAGATGAGATTTTTTGCATAAGGGTGAATAGCAGGAATTTAAATATTGTCATGTGTTTTGCAGACAGAAGTGGAACAGGCAGAGCTCAGATCTGAGAAGACCCTGTTGAGTCTTTGTTCACCATACTCTATCAGTAGCATTCAGCTCTCTAGGAGGGCTGCATGGGAAGAGACAGCATCCTCGACATCCTAAATTTTTAGCTGATTGACAGCTGGTGTTGTCCTGGTGTTTGTGTTGGGAGGGTGCACTGTGTGCTCAGCAGTGTTGTCTGTGGTCCAGCCCAGACAGGGAGCAAGTGTCAGGAGGCTACTCCAGCTGCATGGGGAGATGCTCAGCTGCTTTCCTGGGGGACAGGGAAACTGAGCACATCTCCACTGAGCCAAGAGCTCTGGATGACTTTTATTCTCCACAGAGCTCAAACTGCCTTTTTAACACAGTGCAGCGTTTACCAGATGCTACTAAGCTTTGGATGTTTTCTTCTGATAAGGTTTCAGACACTTAAAAGTAAATGAAAACTATGTACTAAAACCACTGCAAAACATTTCTTCACTGTTTTGAATTCCCAAAGAAATAAGGCTTTGGTGACAGTCTCTGAATGCTGTGTGTGCCTATGTCCACACATATGTGTATGCAGATGTAGACATTCATTTACCTGTTTGCTTGCCTACTTCTCACCCTTCACAACAGTTTTGGAACCAAGAATTCCCCGAAAGAGGAAAAGGTCTTAGAGATGGAATGGTTTCTTCAAAAGAGAGTCCTTGGTAGGGAGCCCATTGAATGAAAAGCTGCAGGAAGCCTAATCCTGCACCATCCTAAGTGATGCCTAATCAGTGCCAGAGTGTGGGCAAGGAGATGCCATGGATGCTGCAGCTAGTGACAGAACTCTTTTAATGCTTACATCTTACTGAACCAGGAAGGTCTGGGTCAAATCAGATGTCATTAGTTAAGCTGTTCACAGACCCATGTGTGATTTTAACATTTCTTTTGAAGAACACATAGGGTGAATGAATTCTGCCATGTTGGTATCTCCAGAGCTGTGTGTTCTCCAATAGCAAAGGAGTTTGAGTAACAGCCTACTTGCCTTGCCTGCACATTTCATCAGAGCTCTTCAGCAAGGCACAATTGCTGCTGCCTGCAGAAGCTTGAAGGTGCTTCCCCTTTCACATCTATTTATTCTTGTATTTGTGAATCAGCCAGGAAAGGAACTTGCCATGTTGCATCAGTTGTCAAGGGCCATGTTGTGGTCACATTTGCTCCAGGAGCTAGGCTTGGACCTCAGATTTCTTTAGCTTTTAGATAATCTAAAAGCCTTCAAGGTGACAATTCATTTTAGTTATTACCAATTAAAGATTGTTTTGAATTGGCAATTTAGCAGCAAAAGACTCTGTTCTTTGGGTTTGGGGGCAGAAGGAGCAGGGAGTGACAAGAGATTTCAAGGGTTCTTTTTTCGTACTAGGATGCTTCAGCTGTAGTTCTGATACACTGGTTTTTAATTCACAACGTCTATTGTAGATTTTTCTTTTTGTTCATGTTTCTGTATCTTGTAGTTAAAAAAAGAGATTGGATTTTTAAGTATCTCAAATACTGAAGGACAATAGGTTAAAGTTTTATTAGTGGGGTTTTTTCTTAAGCTTGAAAAATTGGCAGAAGGGATGGCTAGATAAATTATATGATGGTAGTGAAACCAGAGTTTAATTGAAATGGTTTTGCAATATCCTTTGTACTTAGATGCACTACAGAGGAGACAAAAAATATGTTCTAAATTCTTTAGCTTTTACTAACCATTAAGATGGTGGTGTTGTTAGTAAGAATTTATGGGGGCTTGGGGCCTGTTTTTCTTTTTTAGTTGCTATTCTGAAAACTTAGTTTAGTTACTGAAACATGAGTTAGCCTTGGCTGTAACCAAAGGTGGGCAATATTTTTCAAAAGTGGTAAGAATGTGGTATGAAAGAAAAGGCGTCACCCTTAGGGAACTTTCCTCTGGTAGTGGGCTGCCCAAAATGTTGATTTTATTTTTCTCACTGACTTGTTTCAAGCCTGTTGATTCATGACATTGTTTAGTCTATATTTTCTGATCTTTCAAGATGCCATGGAATGTACCTTGAGAGATGCTTAAAAATAGTATAAGTTGAATTAAGAGCTAAATGTTGAGTAGGAGGTTAGGTAAGGAGAAGAACGTACTTTTCATAAAGTCTTCTGATCTATGGAAAATTAATAAGTATTAATTTTCAAAATCTTAAAAATGTTCATAGATCTCACTCTACTCACAGTGTGTATCTGTCTCCATGTACACACAGCTGTGTGTGGGATGCCCTCCATCACTACCCTTGCTCAAATAAAACACTGTTTGCTTACAAGAAGATTTAATGAATTCCCCAAAGACCAGGGCCATGCAGTTTAGCATCAGTGCAAGATGAAGCTGCTTCCTGTGGTAATTTTTTCCTGGATTGTGCAGTGTTTGAGAGTAGGTAAGAGTGCTTGAGTGATGCCAGGAACGTAGTAAAAAGCATATGTGAATAGATACAGCTATGTGCTTGATGTATTTTGATGGTCATACACACCTGAGACTTGGTGTATCTTGAATAAGAGTCACTTCCAGACTTCTGAGGTTTTTTGGATCTCATGCCAAGAGTTTTTATGCACTGTGAACTTGTGCAAATCACTGCTCTTTGGATGAGTAATAGAGCAGATATACGGACAAATGATGATGTGTTGAATGGGGCTGTTTAACGAGTTTAATTGAAACATCTTATCTTGAAGCTCTTAATATAATTCACAAATAGCAATTTAACTGCCATGAAAACACTTAAAGTGAGGTTGACTTCATTTCACCCCCCTCTTTTTAAATAGCAGATGGAGTGAGACATAGAGGTTCTGTTTTCCTGCGTTCTGCAGGTAATCATCATTAAAGTTGGACTCCAGAGCTTTTAACTCTGAAACAATTAGAAAATTACTGTTAGACCATTGGTAATGCAGGGACTTACTTGATTCAGCTGTGAACGCTGAATTATGTGTTCATACGTGTTATGTAATGTTGAAATCCAGTTACATAAACCTTTAATGCATGAATAGGGGAAGATTGCATAGAGGGAAAGGTGAAATGTCACATCACATTGGCCCGCTGCTTTCCAACCTGACTTTTGGCTTGGCACATCTACGTAACTGAAGGGCCACATCTTAAATTTACTCTCAAAATGTCTGTGCTCTGCTTTATACAAAGACAGTGGTGTGTGATCATACATATGAAATTAAAAACGTGTGGCTGGATATGCAGTTGGGTTCACACTGCCTTCACTTCAGTAATTCCAGGTTTGAATACCAGATCTTATGACTCCTCTGATGCTGTCTGGAAGTGAAAAAAGTCTCCTGGAAAAAAAACTCCAAAAACCCAACCCAAAAAACCCCAAAGAAAGTATCCACTTGAGCAATTAGAAGAAGCATAGACAGGGGAGAGACATAAACCCCAAAGACAAATATTCTGCTTCTGAAAACAGAAAACTGGTGCCATTACTGTAGAGGCAAAGTGTGGAGACTGTAGCCCCATGTTTACGTACATGATGTTTGTAGTGTGTGGCTGTTCACGTCACCCCATGTCTTGCAAATGCTTTTCTTCAGTTTGTTAAATGTATTTTAGGCTCTGAAAGTCACAGGCACAGGGAAAGAGGCAGTAGACAAGAATGACTGTAACAGGTAATAATATTTGCACCTTTTTTTCCCTCGAAGCTGAACACAGAGACCTTACAAATCACTGAGTGCCAAAGTGTTAGAGAGAAAAATACATTCATGCTAGCAAAAGTGTAATAAAATTTGATGACTAAAGCAGTAAAATGGTGAATTATCTTTATTGCTGAAGTTCCAGGGAAGGACTGAAGTTGTTTTGAAGCCCTTTTTATCCTCTGTCTTTTTATTTGCTTATCAAAGCAATACTGCACAAAAACTATGTCACTTAGGCACAGTGTCACACATACTAGTCTGCATTGCCCCATGGAATCTCTGATGCATCATTTCACTTGCTGTGATGCAATCTCTGCCATCACTACATGCTGGGCAAAAAGCACCTTAGCACTGAAAGAGATCCAGGAGGGCTAGATGCATTGGGAATGGTAGAGGTGATTTCAGATGCTTTTGTTGCTGACTGACTGGAAGCATTTCCCTTCTCAGAAGGAAAGGGAACAGAATGCCTCAGAAAGGAATTTTGTTGCCAGATTTTGTAGTTCTAACAGGTTTTGAGTCATAGTAAGACACGTGACTTTAGAGAGGTTCCTATTATTGTAAGGATCATGCTACCACATGTCCAGAGGTGTGGCATGTGCACCAGAGATTAGTAAAGCAGGAGAGAGAGGGTAAGATGTGAGTCTATAAACAGCAGACAAGGCTAAACATTTCTGAGATTTTCTTGCTTGAAATGTTTCTTCACATAAATAAATAGTGTCTGGCTGTTCCTGAATAAAAAAAAAAAATTAATAATTATTTATTTGCTGAGAAGATGATAGTAAAAACAGTAATCAAAATGAATTTTTGAAATCACCTGATGGTGGTACTGATACACATCAATATTATGCACAGATGAATGGCTCAGACTGTATTAAGTCCCTCCAAAGGAGCCAGCAGCTGAAAACCCCTCCTGAGTCACTACAGGGATAGTGCCAGTGCCTTGCTGGTCTTCTCTGAGACCAGACATTTCCTGTAAGGAACAATGATGAGGCAACTCTGGATGGTTAGTGGTTGGTATCTAATGTCATGCACAATATCTCTTTGCTAGAAAAGTGTTTGATGCCACTTCAGGGTGATCAGCTTCTTCAGAAGCAGCATATGTAGGTACCAGCAGCTTGGTGGGAACAAGCTTGGTTCCTGTGTGTTTGAAATTCCTGCTGAGTTACAGGCACTTGCAGATCTACATCAATAAACAAAATGATATGGATGAGTTGTTTAGAAATATATTTGTTGAGTTTCTTTGGAGTTGTTCTTAGTACTTGAGACCTTAAAGATACAAGTTCCTGTTAGCAAATAAAGGGCTGAAATTCTTCATTATAATGTTGGAAACAAATTTGAGAAAAGGGAAATGCAGTAAATCACATCAGGAACACTTCAGTACCTATTGGTAAAGACTTTTCAGGTATTAATTAGCTGTGGAAGCCCAGAAGCAGGTCAGCAATGAGTTTCCTTCCAGGGCACTCTTTTTCCAGGAGTAGCCAGGCATCTTCTGATTATTCATTTCCAAGTGGAAATGAAACATCAAGCAATCTCCTGACCTTCATCAAAGTTCCCATGTAACTTACTGCACTGCAGCTTTGTTCAGATGGTGCTTGTTAGTAAGCAAATGAAATGCTGGATATTAAGTTGGGGCATGCAAAACATTTCTTGGAATGTTGATTTCCTGTTTTTGGTTTCCACTGCTAAGAACATAATTGAAGCACAGTTCTAGCCAGTTATACTACATGATAAACTTTGTTTTTTAAAAAAAAACTTCACGGCTTTTCAGTGTCATATAGACCATTTATGTTAAAAATGGGTACTCTAAGAAAGTGTGAGGGAGTGGCGATTGCAGCACGTTATGCCTCCACCTTTAATTCTGAGGTGTAGCCTTTGGTAAGGGGACGCTCTGTACTGAAAATGAATGCAAATAATTGGCACAATTTCTTTTCTGTCATCTAAAACAGTAGCTTACAAAGTATTCCTCTGGTTAATACTTTACCACCTCTTAAATATATATTGTATTGAGCCTCAGCTTTTTAAAAGAAGGGGGAGTGGGATAGCATCAAACAGTTTTTTGACCACTTTTGTGATTTCCTTCTTGACATGCCCTCTTTTGATAGAGAATTTAATGAATTTACTATGAATGAAGTAGCTTTACCACCTTCCACCCTCCATAATATTTTCTTGAGGTTATGTTTTCTGTAGGGATTTTTTGAGGGGAAATGGGTGGGATAAATGACATCCCTAAAGAACAAAGTTAAGATGTTTCTATTCTGTCAGCTATGCATCTCCACAGCCTTTAAACATACAGACTTCATGTCAAGCTTGGTCTCTGAATTTTTCTGCTTTCTTAAGTTCCTTCTTTTTACAATGCTATAGAATCCTTTCCTTTTTTTTTTTTTTCCTTCTCCTAAACTGTGGTTATATTTTCTCAACCATAATTCTAAGTCAAATGTCTTCCTTTTGTTTGGAAAATGGTGCTATATTAGAAATGCATCTGATGTATATAATATGAAAACTAAATGGCAGGGAGAGGAAAAGGGGCAAAGTGTGTGTGTGTGTGTGTATGTCATTACAAAAATTTACAAAATGCTCTGCTTTGAAAGTCTAAACCTTATTCAAATGTAGGCTGTGTAGTCTTCTTTTGATTTTTTTCAAGATCTTATCCTGTATGTTCTCTACTGTGCAAACAGAGACTCCTAAAAGAAATCTAAAGTAGCTTTGTGTGAGTGTATTAATTACATTTTTTCCATTTAAACAAGCTGTCCTTACAAATTAGAAGTGCCCAGTACATTGTATTAGATCACTGAGAAACAAGGCACTGCTTGTTTGGTATTTGAGAGGGGGAAAAAAAAAAAAAGCAAAAAGCTTTATTACAGCCACATCTCAGGTTTGGGTTGCTTAGCAGATAAAACTGTTCCTGGTGATATCTGGAGACCTGTTGAGAAGGAAAGGAACACAGGTCTGTGTTACCTGTCCATGGGCTCTTTGATTTAGCAGCCAGGGCTGAATTTTGTCTGATGCAATGCATGCTTATATCCTAATATGTCTGTCTTTTCTGTAAGGGTAATGCTGTCTGGTTTTGGAAGTAGAAAAAGGACAAAAGATATAAAAGCTTGCAGTTTCATGTTTTCAATCCCACTTTTAATATTTTCTCAGGCAGCTACTTGCTTTGTATTGAATTTAAACTTCTTGGATTTTTATTTACTTATTAATCTCTGGATATTTCTTTGAGTTGGTTTTTTGTTTTTTTCTTTTTTTTGCTGTTGCACTGCAATGTAGTTGCAGCACCACAAAATCCAGTTATTTCTGTTAATAGAATTTTTGTCTATGTAATGCATTATATGTTTTCTATTTGTTCATCTTTCCTGTCCTCACAACTACCTATACTGGGCTCTGCTCAGATACATCTTGGAGATTTCTCTTAAGGCAGTTACTCTTGGCGTTGTCCTCACCATATCCTAGGGCATGGGGATTCTCAGGCAGCATGGTGGAGACAGGGAGAAGCTGTGGTTTAAGTACTTCAGCTCTCTTTAGGTGAGAGAGGATGTTTTGAGGTTTTCTTTCTGCTGCATGTTAAAGCTAACTTGAGGCTTGTCTGTGTTTCAAGGCTGGACAAATAAGTAGGGAGCTGTAAATGCTTTTCTTACCCTCCTTCCTGCTGAACCCAGCAGAAATTCTATAGCAAAGAGAACCTGAACCATTATTTTGAATAGTGATGTTAATTGTACCTCATCATCCATTACCTAACCAGGTCATGCTTTATTTTGTTCACTTTAAATTATCATTCAGGTTTGGTTAACCCAGGAATGCACAGTAGTGACATTAAATACTTGGTTAATTTGAATATTTAAGATTCAGCAAACCAATGTCTGAATATCAGTAACAAAATGCTGGAGTGGCTGCAGCATTCTTTCAGCATCATAAAATTTTTATAGACTTGATTGCTCATATTATTGCTTTTTTTTTTTTTTTTTTTTTTTTGTATAGTTCTTCTTTTTTGCTCCCAGAAGAAATTTCAAGTTGAAATAGTGGAGTGAGCAATATTTTCAAGTACTTCAAAGAGTAGAGAAATAGAACTGTTCCACAAAAAGACTTTTTAAAAAATTTGTATATCCAAAAGAAAAGCATACTTGCAGTTAAATAATAGTGTGAATAGTTAAATAATAGTGAAATCCTTCAGGAGTTTTGAAAAGTTCTTTCACTCCACACAGTCAAAAGACCTTTTGGTAACCAGCAACTCTTCCATGATGTGGAACAGATCCCCCACTTCCTCTGCCAAAGAAGACATTATTTTACATTTGCATTTACATTTACTTTCTTGCTGTTAATGTGGTATTAAAGCCTCCTCTTGTGCTTCAACACAGTGCTTAAATACAGACTGGGTTATAAAATTAGATGATCATTCTTGCAGTGATTAGTCTGCTTGAATTCTTGCATTGTGTCCATTATCCTTGGCACCTCATTGCCTGTCTGAGGGTCTCTGCCCATCAAAGAACTGATATTTTAATGAGATGGATTGCAAAGTTTATTTTGCTGCTTTTGCTGAAATGCTTTTAGATTGGACCTACATGGTCTTGGTGGGCTGTGTAGTCCTTAGGTGGCAACCCATCATCACCTGGCCTCTTGCCAGTCCTGGAGGATGTGATAGCTTTGCTGGTTTTCATCTTGTAAAAGGCTTTGCGCTTCGTTGGTTATAGCTGCTCTGTCAGGCCCATTCTGGCAGATCTGCTGGCAGATTAATTATCATTGGATGTGCATGATTTTGGGGGCAAAAAAGCCCTGTCAAGTTCTAACTGTATGAAGAATTTCAGTAAATAATTTCTCATCTTCAAGTGAAATACGTTTTTTGGCCTAGTGTGGTTTGTGCTGAGCCAACGATAATTTTTTTGCTTGCTCCTCACACTATCTCTTCTTAGGGTAAATTAGAACTTTTTGGCAAAAGGATAGATTAATACTTAGTCCTTGCAGAGTGCTACAGCAGTGTACTTGACATCTGTCTTTTTTAACATTAAATGTTCTCTGGATGTTTCAAATATTTGTCAAGTTCCAGCGCAAGTTGGGACTTAAACCTGAAATTTAGTCCCAAGTTACAAGTCTTTTGGTGTTTGTTTCCATGCAGCGTGTCTGTAGCTCATTCAGTACTGCATTTATTGCAGTAATTTTACTGCCTCTATTAAGATTTTGGATTCTCTGTTTTGTCTATATGATTGTTTTGCTGCCTTTCATTATAATTGATTGGGTAGCTGAGTCTTCCTTTCAAAAACAATGGAATTTTTTTGCATTAAGGCAAAATCAAGGAAAGACTGCAAAAGTCATGAGAATCTCAGAACACAACTTTGTTTTGGTTTTGGAACAGAGTATATGGAATTACAGCTGCAGGAAGAGTCTGAGAAGAGTCTCAGACAAATTCGAATTTTCTCAAAACATCTTCTGTTTCTATCCACCTTCTCATCTAACTAAAATTCACTTTCATGTTTCAACTACTGCTGTGTACTTTTCTCTTGCCCTGACAAACACAGTCTTGCTCATATCCGTGGCAAATGCTCCTGCAAAGATTGTTGTCCCAGCTTGTCACTGAAGTTGGTGATGAATGTTGGCATCACTGGTTGATCAGAGACAGGAGCTGATATTTCAGTGAGAAATGAGATGTGATAGGTAGGAAATGAATAGGTCTTGAAAGCAAAAGCAAGCAATTTATGTGCTAGAGGAGTTATGTTATGGGGGAAGAGGAATTGGTGGAAGGACTAGAAGAGTGACACGAGCAAACTTTCCTTAGCTTTGTCTTTTTAGCACCAGTGGTCATGCTTGAAAGCCCCTTGAGGGGGCACATCCTCTGGGCACTCACAGGATCCTTCTCAAAAGTCTCCCTTGTTGTGTCTGCAGAAACTTAGCAGTGATGAGATTAGGGTATTGTTCTGACTTACATTACTGGATGGTTTCCCTGCACTCTTGATCCCTTTTAATGTTCATCTTGTGCCTTCTCGGAGACTGCAGGGCTCGTGCAGCTGGAGAAAGGAGTTTTTGCTAACAGCCCTCTCTGCAACAAGGCTTATTCATCAGACTTTGCATAATGGCAAAACCGGCATACTTAACCCTTATCTAACAAGCAGCCTCTTCAGTCCTTTGCCTACGTGTTTGCCTATGGATTCAGCCTTAAAATTACCTGGATGGCCTCCTACATAAATCTTGCCCCAGTTCAGCAGTCTCTGCCAAGCCTGTGCTTGGCAATTTGTTGGTCTGGACCTCCCTTTTCTGATCAGTCTCTGCAGCCTCTTCCTTAGCCGTAACCCCTGCAGTACAGCCATCTGTCTAGCTCGATGATACTTTTTTACTTGCAAATCCCTCTTCATCCCTGGTGAGTCATGTAAATCATTTAGCGCACTGCTTGTGTACAGCTCTTTCATAAGCATATAAAGAAAGACAAAAGATGGAGATTTCAGCACACAGTAGAGTTGGTGGATGCAGGAGGAGATGTTATGCAATAAAGCAGGGTGAATAGGTTATGGATAAGGAACACTGGAGTCCCGCACTCACATAGTCAACCTCAGCTACCTGTGTGGCAGATTAAGAGGAATCAGGAATAATAGAGCCTTTTCCCCCTGCAGAGCCCCTTCTGGCTTGAAAGGATTTCTTTAGCTGAACTCTCTTCCAGATTATTTCAGCAATGCCATCACTTGTCATCAGCACTGAGCTCTGTACGGCCTGGTGGCCATTGGGCTGACTCCTTGCAGGAGAGCATGGGTGTTAGTTCACTGACCTCCTCAAGTTCTGGTGCCTTAGGTACCATAAGGCACAGATAGCTCAGCTCAGGGCTGGCCTCTGTGCCTGAACTGGGCTGCCCTTTCCCTCAGTTTGTGCCGTAGTGTACCAAAGGGCTTACGCTGAGCAGGAGCTGATAAGCCCTGACAGCATAGATGATCCGTGTGGTGTGCTCCACCTTTTCCCACTGTGAGTTTAGTGGGAACCTCCTTATTGGGTGCCAGGGCCCCAGGGAATCGTGCTCCCACTGAGAGCTCATCCTGTTGCTGGAGAGGTGATGAGCACTTGTCGTGCTTTCCTGCAGTATGGCTGGGACTGGTCCTGCAATGGTCTTACAGAGATGAATGCTCTTTCTGGAACACCCTTGGCTTAATAAAACAGCTGGATGAGAATGAAAATCCCCCCTAATGGAACTCCCCCTTAACTGTCCATAAGTGAGTAATTACAATTTTAGAGGAATGTTTAAGAAAAAAAAAGAAAAGAAAAAGTGTTCCATATTGAGCTTCAGCTTGATTTCTCATCATGATTGGCTTAAACCCAGAAGTCAGACACTTAATATTCTTGTTGAGTTTTTAACTGTTGCAATTCTGGACAGCCTTTTGATCTGTACAGATGTCATCATACTCTTTGTGAAATTCTTGCCCTCAGCAGCTTTCTGCAGCCAATTCTACCGTCATCTGCATATTGCAGAGAAAAATGTTTCCTTTCATGAAAGTAACCAGTAGTATTTCTCAAGGCCTGGTAAGCCTTGTTTTAGTTTAGATTTGATCAAGTTGTAGATTGCTCAGTGTCAGGCTTTGTAGACATTGCAGAATCCTAGAATGGTATGGCTCTGTGCACCTAGAATAAAGACACATGCTTTATGGCATTTTTCACGCCCAAAATAGCAAACAAATACTAATCCTCACAACATATGGACAGGCATGTGTTTTGAATCTGTGAAGCTGAGGAAGGGCAGGGGGAATTCACAGAACCTGGAAGAGAGTTCCACCTTTCAGCTAGAGTTGGTGGTCTGTTAAATGATGTGGCCAGATTTCAAAGCAGAGGACTCTTTAAAACCATGTGAAACTCCTGACTCAAGCTATTGCACAGAAGATTGTTTCTAAAATTATTAGTGAACTGTTGAATAGCTTAGGTAAACAAAAGTACATGGTTGGAAGTGATTTTGATTCAAAGAATTAAATAATGAGAAAGTCCCTAATCCTGATTGCAGAAGTTTCACCTAAGATGTTATGGGCATCCTATTGTTTCACATTAATCAGCACAGAAGAAGGCACATTCTTCAGCTTTGTTAGAGGAGGAAAACATTGATGTAGCTATTCCTCCTAACTTCCATAATTCTGTAGCAACTATGACACACTAAGTTATTTTTGGCTTAAAATGTTGTAAACAATAAGCCTTGAAACATTTTTGTTGACAGCATAGCATGGAATGGAATAAAATCTGTTGCATCAGAGAGGTCCTAGTATGGTATGTGTGGATGTTAACCTAAACTGTATATGACATAAGCTCTCTTATTTCTAAGTGATTGAATCATTGCCCAGGATATGCTAAAGTTCCTTTGATACTTTATGGGCAAAATTGAATCTTATATCAACTACAGTTACAATTATGCTAAAGAATTAATTTGGTACTGTTAAATCTCAAGTTATAGCATGTGTAATTTTGTCTGTGTAACTCAGGCTAAAAGGAGTTGCAGTTGTGTTACTAGAGCTAAAGCTATGTGCTGAGACAGGACATGATCCGTGCCTGGGAAGCATGGCTGGGTCCTGTGGGAAGGCTAGGAAGCAGAAAATTCCTTAAATATTCCTTTGACTAGAGCCTAATTTTCATAGATGGAATATGTTTTACTGAACATTTTGGAGAGCTTTACACTTGAGATACTGTTTTCCTTTTTTGAATATTGAGGAAGCTTTTATCTTTCGCTTCCTGGCTGAAGGTAACTTTAGATGATGCTGTGAATAGAGTGCGTGCCAATCTGTAATGAAATTTCCAAGTGCAATTTATGTCAGGCACACTGCTTTGACCTTTCTGCTTTGTTTTTGTAGGAGATGTGCAACAGCAGAGTCTAATCTTCCTCTCTCTAAAGTCAGAGCTTGTTTGGTGAGGTTTTCAAAATATTCCAATCTGATAAATACATCTGGCAAGATTTATGAACCTGTTACTATTCCTTAAATTATCTTAATACATCCCATCATCTTGATAATTATGCTTACACAATATCATGTCGGCCATTAATTTGATTTCATATCTAGCTACACAAGGTCTTTGAAAAGTTTTATGCAACACATGCGTTTGTGTACTTTTATCTGCAGTGTTGTGCTACTTACATGAAAATTGTTTTCGGCCTTATTAGTTCTTGGTAAGGCATGACATGTCTGTATATGCCGTATGTGATGGTGCTGTGTTTTGTCCTATCTCTGCCTTGTCCTCGCTTTTCTGTAGCACAGGACAGAGCTGGGACTCTTCAGGAAATATTAAGGAGGGTAGCACATTCCTCTGAGGACTGTTGTGTATAGGGAGTTGTTGGTAACTGTCAGAGCCTTTCAGTAAACAAATACTAATCACCAACAGACTGCAGATTCTGTAAAGCAGGGAGTAGTATTTATTTGGCCTCTTGTAAGTTTTATGTAAAGACCGCAAGTGAAAAATATTTTTTACACAGGCACAATCTTATCCCTGTTTTGCTGTTAAATATTTACATTTATACGCAAGGCTTCATGCTGGTAGTATATATCTCAGCAGGCACATATAAATAGATCCCATGCAGTGATTTATCAGTCTATACAGTGTTGCATGAGCATACACTATGCAAGGAAAACATCAGTCTGACTTGGGAGCTTGGGCTTGGCACCATCCCAGTTCTTCCAAGTGGTTACAGGGTTCAGTAAACTAACAATTTTTCTGGTGTCTCCACAGTGGAAACTTCTCTGTGCCTGATCAGCGACTGACTCAAA
Source organism: Lichenostomus cassidix (assembly GCF_008360975.1). Classification (NCBI taxonomy): domain Eukaryota; kingdom Metazoa; phylum Chordata; class Aves; order Passeriformes; family Meliphagidae; genus Lichenostomus; species Lichenostomus cassidix. The sequence continues at coordinate 98,681,372 of NC_139482.1, read as the reverse complement.
CAGTTGCTAGTGAAGCAAAAACATCTTTCAAAAGCCTTGCTAAGCTGTGCTCCAGCAGCAGACTTGTCTCTGCAGCCAGGGCAATGCAACCTCCAGCCCTAAGGAAGCTGCTGCTGGAAACCACTGCATCCTTTCCTCCAGCCCCGACCAGCTCAGCTCTCAAAAGGTGATGGGGCAGGACCTGTGACAAGGATGGCCCAAAGTAAAAACATCTGCCACAGCTTCAGAAATGGTCATCAACACCACCACAAGGCAGTAGTTGCTTCACACAGCTTTTGTAGGGGCATAAGCCCTTCTTAACTGAGCCAGTCTGGTTTGCTCACTGCAGAATAGGTGGATGAAAGGTTGGACTAGATCCCACTGCTCCTTCCTAGTCTCTTCTCCTTGCTGAAGCTGGGCCCTGCCATTGGGCATGAGGCTGACTCATGTCCATGGGCTCATTTTAAGGACAACATTGTGTTTCCCTCTAGCCATTTAAATGTACGGTCACTTAAATGAGGAAGACCAGGCTTACTAACCTTCTGCTTTGTGGTCATTATCTAGAGGTGTGTTGGGCAGGGAAACTGGCTTTTGGAAAGCTGAATGCAGTTTTAATGGCAGCTGTGCTCCATTCCCCAAAGCTTTTTTTCTGTTTGGTTTTTTCTGGTATCTGTGGAACAGACTTTGCACTGCTTTTGTTCATTCACTTTAGAGCTTAGCAGGTCTGGGAGGAATCCTGAGTATATAAAAAACAAATGGGAAATAAGACATTGACCAAAATCTAGAGAAATATGGACTACAAGTCTCCTGTGAGTTGCCTGGCTGGCTTTCCACCTCTAAATTATTTCCATGCAGCAAGTTTAGCAGGGATAGACCTAACAGGCATTGCAAGTTGCCAGGAATTTTTTGTATGATTGTAACTATTTTTGATTTCCATCTTAAGAAAAAGTGTGCTTTTCATTGTTAACAGTATTTTGGCATGATAGCAGCTTTATAGAGAGGAGGACTATGAAAAGGATATACCTATCTGTGCCTAATAGCAATAAACAGACCCTTTTCCTGCGGGAAAAGCACAGTTCTTACTCTTCCGTGGTGATCTGCCAAATGGGCTGGATGGGAAGAACTTCTGTGCCCTGTTTGCTCCTGTCTCTGGCGTGGCTCTACCCAGCAGGCTCAGCTGCTCTTGGCTACAAGTGCTCCGGTGCTTGTGGCAATGATACCCTGACAAAACACTGCTGAATTAAATCAGACTAGCCTCCCCCATCTTGTAAAAACAAAACTTTCAAGTGAGAAGTAAGTCTGATTGCTTTAATGTCTTTGTGTCTTCCTCTTTGCCTTCCCTTTTAAATTAAAGTGCTCATCTCGATGTTCTGTCTTACTTGGAAATCTGAAGGAGTGGTGGGGGGGGTGTGGAGAAATAATGATGAAGGAAGAGATAAATGTAGCAAAGGTGGAAGTGATAGTTTATTCATGGCGTTACATCTCTGTTATCTTGATCTGGCCTACTTGAAGACTGTTTTTTTCCCATCCAAGCTCCTTTGATGAGTGTTGATAGTTCTCTCCCACTGCTGTGGCCGCAGCCTGATCCTCTCGCCCCACTTCCCTCACAGTCAACATCCACAGGATGTATATTATAATTTGTGTGGATGGAAGTAGAAGGAGCAAAAAATAACCTTCCCTGGCATAGTAGGCAAACCATCCATCTGTTTTCCACCAGCTCCCACATCTCCTGTTTCTGAAGTTGCTGCACCTATTTTGCAGCTGACTGCCATGCTCCGGCTATTGTGCTGGAATCAACAACCCAGAGATTCTCTTCCACTTTTTATTACCTTTCCTTCTGGGAATGACTCCATAAACCAAACGTAGTTCTGGAGTTCTGCTGATTTTGATTATTACCCTTTGAATTAGAGAAGTAGGAGATTTATGTTCTTTTGTATGGTTGAGAGACTTTCAAAGGCAAGCCAATGTGGAGATAGCTTTCCATTCTTGCTGCCAATTTTCTCATGCTGTTGAGGAATTCATTTAGGCTTACTTTTTAGGCAGGGTTTATTGGGGCTTTTTCACCTCTCTGATATGGCTTACACCAACTGTTAAAGTCACGAGCCAGTCTATCAAAATCATGATCAGCTTAAAGATCACGAGCCTTTAATAAACAGTTTATTTTCTTGGGTCTTTGCAGCCTGCTTGGCTTTTCAGGCTCTTCTGTGTAAACTCTGCTGGAGGCCTGCCTTAATGGCAGCTGATTCCAAGGTAATCAGTTGTTTTCAAAAGCTATGATTTTAAATACAGCATCATGAGACTTGCAGTAAAATTTCAAGGGTTGGTAATGCTGAGTCTCTTATTCTAGAAGCTTTACAGTATTTTAATTGCTTTTGTGAGACCTTTAGAGTGGCGCTCCCCCTCCCTCCCCAGCTGCCTCATTTGAAGCAGTTCATGCAGCTTGCAACATGGCTCTGTCAAGGTTCACAGAGACTCCAGCTTCTTTCCTATGTGACCCAGACGTTCTGTCCCCTGAAATGTGCCAGACGGACAAGAGGTTACTTTGAGAAATAGTTCGCACTTTTCCCAGACTCTGCTGCTCAGCTTCTCTAACAAATATGTAGCTGAGGTAATGTCACTGTAGATAGTAATTTGTACATCTTTTCCAGAAGCTGAATGCCTAAGCTAATAAAATCAAGAAACTGTCACAAATGGTTTTCTTTCCCCCCATGTTTCCTTCTGTCACTGATTTAGGAGCTTTAATTTGGGCTGTTTCACAGTGTAGAACTGACGTTTTCCTTTGGCTGAAGTAGAACCAAAGGACTTCCCTGCCAGTGTACAAAGAATTTGCTCGAAGGTTTTCTGAAAGTAGCAAAGCTTTTTTTTTTTTTTTTTCAGCTGAGCATGGTTGTGTTTCCACTCACTTGCATTGAAAATGGTGTTAGTTACTGCACAAATACCATTTCAAATCATGCCACTCTGTTTTAAGGCATTTCTCATCACCCTTATCTAACTGTAGTAAAATCCTTTCTTTCCAGCTATCTTTTTCTCAGCTGCAAAGTAACAATGGTGACTGCACGATTCATTACTCTTTGCATGGTATTTTCTGACTAGGTTAAACATTTACAATAGGGCAAGGTATTCTGCTGTAGTTCATTACCGTGTGCTTTCCCTGGGTTGGGTTGGAGTCAAGGGTGGTTAAACCTACAGAGAGCTCTCAGGAAAACCAAGGAAACATAAGAGTTCAAGTGCTGTGCCTACATGAAGATCTTTTCCTAGGTGGAGGTGAAACTGGAGATCAGTCAGATTATTCCTAGTTCCTTGGATCTCCTACATACCCCACCAGAGCCTCATGTGGGGAGTCACTGCTAGCCTTGAATCACATGTCTTGTTCTTGTTTGAAGTTTCCACTTTGAGCAGGTACTTATAGGTGTCAGCAGATGTGAGCAGAGACACTTCTGTAGCCTGACAGGGATGCTTGGGGAGGCCCAAGGTCAAGTATTTTCTTTAAAGCAGACAGAGGCAATTTTCCTTACTCAGGTAAGTGGGTAAGTGCTCTGTTTTGGAAGGGGTTTTTGTTAGCTTTCTCTGATCAACCTTTGCTTTCCACCACCCTCCCCCTTGAATAATTTAATTTCTGCTTAAAGGAAAAATATTTTCAAATTCTTCTTTCTGGGTTTGGTAGTGATTTGTTGTTCTTATTGAAAATTTAGCACCTTTTACATGCACTGCAATTAGAAACAGGGACAGAAACTCTCTAGAGACTGGAGTGCTGTGCAGTAGTAGAAACTGTGAAACAAGGCAAGGTAGAACAGAAAACAAGTCGTAAAATGGCCAGGCATCCTTTGTGCTGTACAGCTGCACAGAAGTCTTCACTCTGTTTCAATGTGTTGAAATGAAAAATAAAAAACAAAAGCAAAAATAGAAGATGAGGAACAGAGCAAGGGAGGAGAACAGAGATAGAAAGCGAAGTGACTTTCTCACAAACTGTCTGATCATTTATGCCAGAATCTCCCTACCTGATCCAACCACTGACTTTAGCCCTGCCCTGAGTCCTGCACCATGCCAAGAGCTGCAATCGTAAACTGGAAAGTGGATTTGTACATAGCCAAAACGATGATTTTCCCAGTGACACTCCACACTGCATAAACAGATGTCTCCTTTGTTAGTCATTTCTTATGTATCCTTGGTGGGATGGTCCTGGCTGAAGTACAGTGTAAATACCTTCCCAGTGACTCCTGCTTACCCCAGCTGGAGGTGGAGTTGAAATGGCAGGCAGATGTACACTAGCTCTTCCCCAGCATATCCTGTTTTTTTCAGAGGGTTTTATCTAAGGCACAATTGTCACTTGGGATAAATATGATACTTTCTGCACCAGCAACAGGGAAGGTTTGGCTTTGATTTAATTTAACCAGACTGTGATAGACTGGTCTCAGGGGCAAGGAGGCAGTGGGGTTTGCATCACCAGCTCTGCTGGCTTGCATCTCTTGGCTAGAGATGTCTCCTTAAGGACTCTTCTTCCAAGCAGTGGGTTATGGTTTACTGAAGCCCATCACTTTTAGTAAAGACGGCAAAGACTATAATTGGTTTCATTTTATACAAATTCAGTGCTACTTGGATGAATTGCAAATTTGGTGAAGCACCAGGTACCTCAGTGCTATAAAGAAATGCAATTTAATTTTTAATTTGAGTTTCATTCTTTTTAAATATTTCAGGTTAGTTTTTCTGTCTCTTTTTTCAATTGTATATTTTTCAAGTTGGAAGCTGCCTCAGCACGTTAGATATGCTACTGTGGTGGCATTTCTTAGCTAAGCTCAAGGGGAGTTTTGGAGGTTGCTGTCTCCTGAGAACATAACTCAGTAAGACAGTGGCTTCCTTGGTGAAGTCAGTGCGAGAGCCTTCTGGCTTTGCATCTGCCTGCCACCACTGAGGTTTTGGCAGTACGACTGCTGGCAAGGCCAAACTGCTGAGCCATCGCTGGTGAGATCTGCGTGGAAAAACAACTCTACAGGAAAAAACATGCTGGATGTTGTTATTCTGGATCAACTCAGTGATGTGTTTTGTAGGATGGTGGCACAAAGAGTTGTGGTGGCTAGCTGTGGTGTGAGTCCACGTGAGTGGGACCCTTTAAACCTCCATTCAGTACCATAGCCAGCAATCTGTCAAACACCACACCACTCAGATGTCTGAGTTAGTTTAAGTACTAAGTGTTATGGAAATACCTTAAGCCAACCAAGACACAATTAGAGTCTTCTGCGACTTCCACCAGTTGTCACGTATTTCCCAAGTTAAAGTTTCCACGTTAAAATAGGTAAATGTTAAATTAATCAGACTGATTACTGAATTCATTTTCAGAAAGTTGGTTAGCTGCTGGTATTTGTGGATTGCTGATTCATTTGGGAGATGCAATGCAGCAGGGAGTGTGGATATGTCTGTCGGAAAAAGAGGCATTTCACTTGTGTCCTTTAAAGCCTTTCTTCTCTTCAAATACGCACCTAACAAAAACACTTTCTGAAAGGTATTCAGTGGTGGTTAAAAGCAGAAGATGTGTTTATGCTGCGGGTTGTTAAATGTATTTACAGCCTTTTTTTGGAGCTCAGTGGGAATTGTGCTGTTGCTGTTTGTTGGTCTGCTTCAACAGCTGCTGGTTGAAATTAAAGAAAATCCATTGCCTTGATTTGCAAAAATAGATTGCTTGTGCTACGATGAGGTATGAGAGGCAATTTGAGTGAAGCCCAGCACATGTAGTATGTCATGAGAAAACATGTAGTTTGCAATATTCAGATAATCAATATTAATGGATCGGTAGGTTCTTAAAATATAAAAATAGTTGTGTTTGAACTGTTTTCTTGATTTTCTTTGGGATTTCTCAAGCTTGGCCAAAGGAACTGAGGACTCTGGTTTCACATTTGAGTCAGTGGTGGTGACTTCAGGTCGTGCTGTGCAGCCACTCTTTCCTGTCCTGAGCTGTGCAGATACAGGTGTTTTCCACTACCGTGAAGTATTTCCAGGAACTTGCTTGGCAGAAAAATAATTTGGAAAAAAACAAAGAGCACTAGAGCCAGTGCTGGTCAGTCCACATACGTGGTAGTTTAAGCAGACACTTCTCTGGATTCCCGTTTTTCTGGCAGCTTGCAGTCCTCAGTCAGTTTTTTCAGGTTCATCATTGGAAGATGATGAAGTTGGCAAAAATAGCTGTGGATGCAAGTCCCTCTGACCACTGGCAATGTGCAATATGGGAAGCCCAGTGAAAATAGAAAGACCTGCTCCCAAACACCTGCTAAAGTTACCTCACTGCAGAAGTGAACCTTTGGCACTTGGTCCACATCTTTTCTGTTCACTGGAAGCTTTGCTGCTGGGAGCCTTGCTCTCTTTTCATTTCTTTCCTCTGCAGTGGCTGGAGAGGCCACATCTGAAAGGACAGTCCTTGCAGTTATTGACAGGTGCAACTTTTGTCTCATCCAGGATGTTCCTACTCAGTCTCCTGACTGTAGTGACAAGGTCATGGTGCACATTTCTTAACAATGAAGAATGTTGAATAAATAAAAGTACATAACAAGAAATGAAATTTGTAGGTCATACAGGCAGCCAGCCAGATTATAATGTGTGTGAGAATGTGTGTGTAATTATGGTGTTTCAAAAGTAGAGCAGGGACTTTCCTTGCATCATGTTTAATTTTATTCTCCACATAAAAATATATTGTTGGAATTCATTTGGCATTTACTATTGCATGTAAGGATAAATCAACTGTCAGACAATGGAAGTCGTTTTCTGCTATGTTTGGTACTGATCCTCATCAGTGGGATACTCTGTTTACTTTTACTTCCCTCCCTTCAAGAGACAAAACTGAAGTGGAGGAAGTTCTGAATTATAAGAGATTTCAAATAGGTAATCACAGAGAAAAGATTGGAAAAAAGGAGACCAGAAGGGACATAAGTCTTTGATATGCAAAATGTCAATATTTAAGTGTCAGTAGTCAATGGCCTGCCATAATTTCCAGAGGAAGCAAAGACATCAATTTAATGTACCACAGACATGATTTAGGCTAAAAGTCTGTAAGACCAGAGATGATAAAACATCATCAGTGGCTACCTGAGGGTTACTCAATGTGGTATCCTCACAAGAGGTGAGAACAGCTTAGACAGTTATCAGCCATGGGCAATATTCATGCACGTGTTCTTACCTTTGAGTAGTAGGGTCGGACTAGTTAATATGTGACTTCTTCAGCCCCACATTTCTATATTTTTATGCATGAATAAAAAAACCCCTACAGTACCCTGTAGCTAAACCAGAGGATTTTGTTAGATCACTGTCTGCTTTCCGTGTCTAATTTTATCTCTGCCTGCACTTGGTCTTGCTCTCTACCTCCGGCCACATGTTCTTGCCCACTTCCTTGTGACAGTTCTCCTACAGCTGTGTGGTGACCTAGACTGTGATGCTGACCCAACAGGAAAGCAACCCAGTAAGAGATTAGTTTACTGTAATTTATTCAATTTATGTAGCCATTCAGTAGATGCAGTGTAAACATTTATGAGTGATAGTTTATAGTTACATACTCTGCCAGGAATGTTGATTAATGGACAATGCAAGATACAGGATTAAGTCTTCTGAAATTTTCTCCAGGTCTTATAATGGTTTGGAGAAGTCACTTAAAAATTTTATCTTGTTTCCTTGTCTGCAAAGTAAAAATATTTGTCTAACTTGCAAGAACTGTTGTACAGCATTTAAAATTAAGTTTTAAGAGTGGGTGAAAGTCTGAAAATACTGTGTCTTTTTTAAAGGTCAAAATAACATTTTCTGATAATTGTGGTGCAACATTAACTCGAGCTGACACAATTTTTTATCTCTATATGCCAAAATAATTTGTCTGCTGTGAATGTAGTTAGTAGAGTCAAAGTATCAACTCAAAAAATAATTCCTTAGACATTTATTACACTGAATGCAGCTTGTATTTTCTTATTTTTATTCTCACTGCATAAGGAGAGGTTTAATATTTTCCCAACTCTTTTTGACTGCACTCTGGAGCACTTTGTGGTCAAAATGCATTGAGTACTATGGAAAGGTTGCTAAGATTTCAACCTTTCCGAAATGCAAGCTGTAATCAGGGGACTGTGATCATGCTGTCTTTCTTCTGCCTAGGGAACTGGAGAGTTCAGAGCTGCATGAGCTGTAAACACACTGTGTCATCCCTCCTTAGGCTCTTACAACAACATGAAAGCCCTTATTGGCAGCCTTGGCACATTTTCCTGAAATCTTGTTGGTGTAGAACCTACTAAGGCAAAGGAGTAAACAGCTTTTGATCCTGCATAGCTGCAATGGGAACAAAAGTCTGGAATACAAAGAATCTGGAATACACAAGTTCAGGTTGGTTTTAGGAGCAGCACTTGGCAGCCCATGGGGAAAAGTGCTGTGCTTATCCCTGGTGGCCAAGGACTGCGTGCTGGTAGGATGTGTCCTGTGGATGGGTCTGATAAAATGTAGGTTTCCTCCTGAGCTGCTGGAGCATTTAGATGTGCATGGCTGAATATGGTCACCGAGGGGTTTTGTTACACAAAGCAGTCAGGTTGACCCTCGTGTATTAACAGCTATGTCAAATGCAGCTGTAAATACTGAGCTGCTTCCAGCGGCTACCTGTCTTCTGACTGTGCACTTGTATGATGCTTTGTCTGTGGTTTGGCCAGCATGGTGCACACACTCTGGATTACAGCTTGAAGCTGACACTGTTCGAGACTTCACTGAACTGTTTGATTCTTCCTGAAGTTAATATCCAATTTATGGTGCGTTGTCATTGCTGGATTATAGTTACCAACTCTTAGAGCCCTTCTCTGTAGTCACGCATTGATTTGCATTTTCTTCAAAACCTGCCTTTCAAGGCTACTGATTATAGGAATACTTAAGAATTCTGGTCTCACTGTAAAATAGGTTAATTTCCAGCTCTCTCAGTTGCAAAGAAAAGCTTAAACACATGGTCCCTGAAGGCTTTGAAACCAGATAAAATTAAAGAAAAAATAATTTTTAAGCTCTTGTGATATATGTGCTGCCACAAATTCTGAATAGTTTGAAGTGGTAACTCACGTTACGTTGATTGACTTCATATAATGTTAATTTGTCAAATATCACTCTGCGTGTTTGGCTGTGTTTTTATTCAGTGCCAGTTTCAAGACCTAAAACAAATAACTCCAGGCTCTGGGTATTTTTTTGCGTTGATGACAGTATGTTCAAGCACAGTGAATAATATTAATAGCAAAAAGTTTTTTCTTCACCATCTTACTGATAATGCCTGTAAGTACATTGGTAACTTTTAAAAAAATTATTCAGGTTTTCTTAATAATATATTTAACTGTAATTGACAGGCTGCTTACCCCTGCTTCACAGTCTGTCCTGTAAGTTGCTAAACCAAAATGAGTTGTTAGTGTAATCTCCCCAGCATCACATCTGTGCTCTGTTTCAAGAAAGTCTTATGTCATAACTGTTCTTGAAATACAGTTGAACCCCATCTGGATTTTCCAGTTACTTGTTTGCATTTATGGTGAGCACTAGGAAATCCAGGGAGAACTCTGTGTGACTGCAGTGAGAGAGGGCCAGGCCCCACATGGACCCAATGTGCAGTTTTAAGGATTTCCTATGGAATTTTGATGCTAAAAGATTTGCTAAATTCGAACTAATGAGAAATAAATGTAGCTTCAGAAGTTACTGACAAATCTGACTAAACTCAGTCTAACCTCTTAGTTCTGCTGAACTGTAGCTCAGTATCTTGACAGTTGCTCTTTTGATCAGGAGTTTTTATTTAATGCTTTTTGCAAATTTTCTCTTTGGGAGAGAAATCAAGAAGTTTTATTACATAGTGAGCCTACAAATATCAAGATGGAATATGAATGCTAAACTAGTTTAACTTGGCAGCACCTTTTTGTTAGTTATTTTGTGACTCCATTAATATGCCATTATTAACTTGATGATTTTTATGCAAGCCAACTTCCCTGTTTTAAAAAAAATGAAAAGGAGATTGTTCCTGAGTAGCTGTATGCCTTACCAGGCAAGTGCAAACGTGGTAATGCAGCGATGTGGCTTTCCTGCTTTTAATGTAAGGTCTCTAGACAATACTTCACTACAGGGTGTAGACATGCTGTTAGAGGATCATGTTTCCATAAAACAACAGAAGCTTAAGTTAGTGCATTGGGTTTGCTAAAACACGTTTGCTTCCCCATCTTAATATTGTTTTCATTGGATACAATCAAATACTTTATCATTCAGATAACAAAGTGTGTCAGCAAGTAATTGTATTTGCAAATTTCAGGACATAATTATGTGAGCATATGCAAAATTATGGGCAAAGAAAGTTGGTAACCCAGTTAAGACGAGACTGAAAATTTGACTTATTGTATATACATGCTGTTTGAAACAAAGAGGGAGAGGCAATGCTTTCCCTGGAAAGAAAGAAGTCACTATGGTGCTGGCATTGCTCTTTAATGTGCTCTGCCAGTACAAAGGATGCAAGGGTTTTTTTATTATTTTAATCCTTTTCCAATTAAAGTTTTCTTTTGAGAAGGTGACAGAAATTATTGGAGAACAAATTGAGAAATGAGAGCCGTAATGACGTTAAGACTTTTCTCCTGCTTAGAAATTAATGTTTGGCAATTCAAGTGAAGAGGCTGGGAAATAAGCAAAAACCTCAAAAGCAGGAAAATACCCTTACCTGTCACCCTGTCACTAGCATTCAAGTGAGTCTACAGCATAGGACTTTTGTTATACAGCTGTTAATGGGAATAGTGAGTTAGATGCAGAGCCCTGGTATGCTCTGCCAGCACAGTAAAAAGGTGGGTTTTGGGGGGTGGTCCAAAAGTGCAATCAAGAATAAAGCCATCTTTCCCCACTGTTGGTTGTGGGGGGTGGGGGGGGTGGAGGAAGGTAGGAAAAAAGGTTTTCTTTTTAGAGTAAAAAAGATCAATTTCCTTAACACCAATGCACCTTTCTTCCTTTAGTCTTTTCTATCCTTGCTCCAAGCCCCCTGACCAGAGCTGTGCTTCTGTTCAAGGGAGAGGGATGCTATTCCCCTGTGGGTCTGGTACATTTTGCCTCAGTAAGGGTCAGAGGGGCTGTTTCAGAGGGACTGGAAGTTCCCTGGCTCCACATGCCAGCTCCACACTGCTCCTAGCCCCAAGCTAGCAGCTGAGCTGAAATCTCCAACTCCAATTCCGTGCTCACTAGCACTGGTTAAGCACTGGGTGGTCAGTTTGGGTCTATTTTTAGGGTATGAATAAGGATTACGTGTTTCAGCTGTCTGCACCTTTTGTGTAACACCAGACTTCTTTCCCCATTTAAAGTCTGAGCTGATGGGGAAATGTGAGTGGAAAAGGTTTCTGAGATCTGTGGTTTCTTAATGTCAGAATAGTAAGGTTTGGGTTAGGTTGCAAGGCAATCTGACACAGAAGGCTTGCTTATTGCAGAATAAGTCCCTGGAGTTTAATTTTATTTGCATTCCACATTCCTTAGAGCAAATAAAAAGTGTGAGTTTTGAAATGGTTTAGATGGATTTTTCCCAAACCTCAACAAAATCTGTGATCTCATTGTTCATAACCCACTTTGTTAAATTCCTTACTTGGACTATGGATGATGAAGATTGCTTCTGCACTTCTCACAGCTCTGTTAAGTCTACATACATAGCTTATTCTGTCAAAGATGTTTTTTTCTAATGAGGGCTTGCTAGTGCAAGTAAACAGTTCTCACCATCGTGGCAAACTGGTCTTTAAGGGATTATCTGTTGTGACAGCCTCAATCTTTACTTGTTTCTCTGGTGAAATCTGGTGCAGTACATTTTGACTTCCATCTGATTCCCTGATGATATTTAGTCCTACACTCTGCTGTGCTGCTTCATGCTGCTTAGCAGGAACTGTTGGCTTGAGCTTTCCATCTCCAGGAGCTGCTCCTCTGTTATTCCTCTCTTGCACATACATCCTGAGATTGGAACCTGCTACAGACGGAACAGTGCAACCATATACAGAGAGGCTATGTTTGGCCTGAAAAGGTTGCAATCTAAAAATGAGCTTGATGATGTCTAGACAAGACTGTAAGTATTTAGTACCTTTACAATGCTTTGCATCTTCAAAGCACTCTGCAAACGTTAACTGATTAACATAACTGCGCCATCTGTTTTGATGTTTACATTTTGTGCAGGCAAAATTCCTGCTTTGTTTTATTACCTCTTGCAGGTATGTGGATGTCATTATTATGGCCCTTCAGAGGATGGTAAAGTCAGGTCCATGCATGTCTCCAGTAACATTTTGCCTTAAAACTCAAGCCAGTGTCATTGGTGCTCCACTCTCTGACCTGGCTATGACAGTTGGGATTATTTCCCTCTGAAATTTCAGCCTCTAGTCTGTGGAAACTGTTGTTCCTGTGGCTGCCGGAGGCTGCTGCCTCTCTTGTCACTTTGCTGCTGAACTTAACTGTTTTATCCCCAGCCATGGATAGGCAGGGACACATCAGCAGTGTGGCAGCTTCTCTAGTAATCCCAGATAGCCAGCTGAAATACTGGCTCATGCAGAAAAGGTGGTAGAAGCCATAAAGATAGTGAAAAGAAGGGGAAACCTTTACTTAGCTTTTGGCAAAAGGTTGTTTTTCTCTCCAACTTCATGCATGACTACAAGAAATGTCATTGTATTCTTCTTTTTTCAACTTGATATTCGGAGATTTTGTGTAACTGAGGGACTGTGCAGATCAGCCAGTGTTAATTTTCCATTTCAGTTTAAATTTCTTACCAAAGAGTTCAAGACTGTTTCAAGGCTGATTTAAATCAAAGCGTTAGTGTTACTGACAAGAATCAGAGCTGAAAACTCTTAAACCAAACCCAAACCACACTCTTCATTTATGTCTTTTTTTTTCCTTTTGTTTCCAACTCCTTACCATTTCAGTGTTTCACTGCCTGAGTGGCTTTTCAGGTAGATCACACAACCTAAAACTACCTTTATTTCCAAGTTACTGCAACTTTGTTTTGCAGAAGAGCTCTAAAGAAACAAGTCCTCTGCTGTCAGCAAGGAGAGACCGGCAGTGTTTTGATCCAGGGAAAATTGCAAAGACACTCCGTGAGAGAAGCCAATCGTAAGAGACGTGTAGCGAGGCAGTGTGCTGGCAGACTTTTGCGTCAGTAAAGGAGTCATCGCTTAAAATCTCAGATTAAACTCAGATTAAATTGTGCCGTGCCATCTCGTGGGAATCAGCCGTGACCGAGAGGAGCCGTGGCGGCTGCTCGGCGTCAGGGAAAGGCCTGCTGCAGCTGCACCTCCCCTCAGAGCTGCTCTGCTCTGCTCTGCTCTGCTCTGCTCTGCATGGGGAGGCAGACAGCACGCATGGGCCTGGGAGAAGCTCGTTCACAAATTCGATGTCTGGCATGGTTCACACCATGGTTTTAAGTGTGACCTTGAGGCATTTGCAAGGAATATCTTTATAAAGGCTGTAACGAATGTGCAAGAGACTCTCACAGGCAAATTTTCAATTAATAAGCCAACAAACCTGCAACATGGGATATAAATAGATTGAAAAGATGGACTTGGACAGACCTAGACAGTGGGTGTGGCTTTCCTTCACACTGAATATTTTTGCAGCATTTTTTTGTTTGTTTGCATACTCGCTTCTGGTAGAGACATTTTTGTATGTTTGCAGGCTAGGATATGGCAGTGGGAACAAAGCTCTGACAAAATGGAATTGTCCTTTGTCAGACTGTGAAATCTGAAAAGCTGATGTCAAGTGCCATTAAAGAAAGGTTGAACTTTTCGTGAAAGATATGCTGTGGAAGTGGTTTAGGAAAGGACTCTGTCCTGTAGCATCCCTGGGATGAGGTGAGACAGCTGCAATTATTCCCCTCAAACTGAGCCTCTCACTTTGCCAGAGCAAGGCTGGAAGAAGCCAGACACAGCCATGAGCAACTGGCTCTGGGTGGCCCTGCTTGAGCAGGGACAGGTTGGACGAGATGACCTCCAGAGGTCCCTCCTTCCCTCAACCCTTCTGTGAGTGTGCGATTCAGAGCCTTTCTCCTATTCCCTCCTAAAGTTTCCTCCTTACAGTTTGGTTTCTTTCATGTACATGCTGCAGTCCCTTCAGTAGGCTACTCTGGGAAGGAAGAATGTGAATACAGAGAATTGCAGACGTTGCAACAAAGTTATGTGCAGCCAATTTTACACGATGGAAGACTGCCTCCTATAAAATGCTGAGCATCGTTTGCTCAGATGGAAGGAATTACGCTGAGAACACAAAGCATTCTGTAGACTCTGGCTTTATATAGAGAATCCCACAGCAATCAGAGTGAATTTTGCATCTGACTAAGTCAACAGAGAGGAATTCTATGCCTGTCTTCCCTATGATTGCCCTTATTAGTTCAAACATTCCACCCCCATCCAAAAGAAGACAATAGCATTTTTATATTCTGTATAGGAAAATGTTTCATATAATCTATGTAGATACTTCTGTGATCTTAAATGTGTTTCTTCCAGCCTTTTATATCCTTGTGGACCCATATCTCAAATGCCTTTTCAGTCGTAATCTTTCCTCCACCCCTAAGTTTTGGGAGATGCAACCACAGTATGTGTCTTCAGTCAGACTAAATTAAGATCCCACATGGAGTGAGGAGCTTTACATTTTTAGCCAATTTATAAGTAATTTTGTTTTATTCTGTAAAATAATGGTGATAAGCAATCACTGGCTTTATATTTACATCTCACATGAACAAAAAGGGAGGAGGTCTCTTACTGCAGCACCATGATGAAGATTCTGAAAGTCCATATAAGATGAAAATTATTTGCATGTAGGCACAGAGGGAAGCACTGTGCAAGCATCTAATTGCAGCACTCCCTGCTGACTGTTTTTAATGTGTGTTGGTTTTATTAAGCATTCTTAATATGAAGCTAGACTTTTGCTTAGGCAAAAAATATAAGAGAAACAGCAGTTTTAATGCTCAGATTACTGAAGTGCATGCAGTTGGGAAAACCTGTCTGGATGCAGTGGATTAGGTGAATTTGTTCCATCTGTGAAAAATGATAATTAATTGGTTTTGTGATCCTGCATTGCTTGACAGGCCTTTTGTGTGTGTGTGAGAGAGTATGCACAGTATGTATGGCTCTGTTACATCTTGAAGTTTTGGTTTCATGTGTTATGCTATGCATTGCATATGAGGGACAACGTTTGCATGACAAATTGCAGATCCATATGGCATTAAGTTTTGACGTCCTGTACTTTTAGGTATCTTCAAGGAACTGTGCCTGAGGAGGTGAAGAGGGGAATCTGCTGGTGACTTTTCACTACACGTGATATCTCTTTAAAACTCTGCTGTCAAATAAAACTGGTCATGGTTCAGTCCTAGATGAAATGCAATATAAAAATGACATAACTTTGTATATTGATATATGGTAGCCATATGTAATTTGATTCTATGATTTATCCCAGTAAAGAGATTCATAGCTTTGCAGGGAAAGAGACACACATTCGTCTAGTATGGAAGAATCCAGATTTACAAGTCTTTAATGATGCACCATTTCTGGTTGGGGATAAGATTCTGCAGATCATTATTAGCCATCTTAGCAACTCCTCCCAAGCTCCTCACAGTTACAGCCAGACTCTGGCCAGATCTCTGGCATTACTAAGGATAGTAACTAGTAATGAAATGCTTTTATTCTCTTAAGTGCTTAGCTCAAATAGTTTTCAGGGACATGAATGAAACAAGGTGTAGTACCATACAGATTTATTAGCTTTCACTTTAAATTACTTCTAGAATGCATTCTTGGCTTTGTCTTCGTAATTAATGTTTCCATCCCCACTTGTGGCTCAGAAACCTTTATATTTGGCTACATGATGACTTACTTGTTCTACACACATCTTATGGTTCAGTTCTCACAACAGGCTAAATATTTCGCTTAAGGTAATTACCTGACTTCAAAGGAACTTTCATAGAAAAGTAATAATATCAAAAAGAGCCTATATGCTATAAATAGGGTATAAAATTCCACATTAAAGATGTGTGTATATTACAGGAATCTTCAGAGCAGTGTGAAATATAATTAGGGCCTTCTACTGAGGCATAAAATTCTCAGTAATACATGCTAATCTTATTTGCTTGGAATGAGGTGGGAATATACCTGTCAAGACATCTTTTGAAATATTTGAAATCTTTACATCTGAGTTTCCAGTTATACTTGTCTGACTTGATCTTTTCTTCCTTGTCACTTTTCCATCCTGAAAGGTTTATTTGTGAATAAGCATTCTTCTCTGCACAAAATCAGAAGCGTAAACTTTCAGTAGAACAAATAGAATTTTAGTAGGATGTGAAATGCTTTTGAAGAAAAGAGGAAAAAGAGCAATATATATATATATAAGTTCGTATATGAGTATGTGCTCTTCACAGTGTGTGCTGATTGCCTGAGTGGTCATGTTGGAGTTGAAGGCAAGTCAGGTCCTTCGATGTAATGCCTGTTCTCTGCAGCATCTCATTCTTCCTACAAACAGAAATCTGTTTGGAAAGAACATTTCTAATTAACATACAGCTTTTCTGAGGAAAACATGTTTTATTTATGTCCTTATTTCCCTCTTCTTTCCTCACCCCAAAACTGAAGTATTTGTCCAGGGTAAATCTTCAGAAATAATGTTTTAATGGAAAGAATTGATTGGGTGAATAAAGATTAGTAGACTTACCTCATGATTACTGCAGGAATGGTCTGCTCCCAGTGCTTGCCATGCAAGCAGCTCAAGAATAAGGCAAAGAATTGCTTTTGTCCAAAACAGGGACATTTCTGGTCTTTGATCTCTGGAATCCTAAGCAGCACTTTTTACTTGGAAGGTATTGTTACAATTAACATTGTACATATGGACAAACTGTGACAGAGAAGGGCAGGTGACTCATCCAGCAAATTATCAGTGTGGGGAGGGAGGGACCAAATTGCCCTGTCCCTGCAGTTGCCTGCTGGACTGATGGCTGCTGTGTCTGGTTGGGCTGGCTGAACAGAATATGGTTTGGTGCAGCACTGCTTTGGGTATGGTTATGTACCAAGACATCCAAAATGTAGTCACTTGGCAGAATACTGCATTTGTAAACTGGCTGTTGCTTTAGTGGGAGAGGGAGAAACAGAGTTTGGGAGGAACTGGTATGTACATGACAATTAAAACCAGAAGTTTATGCCTGTCTTGTGATTTATTACAGGACTTGTAGGAACCTAGAGTGAAACCAAAACCAAGTTACCTGAATTGCTGTTTTACCTTAGTTCTCAGCTCATTTTTGTCATTATATTGCTGGGCAGGCCTTTGCTGTTCCAGTAGGGTGTAAAAGGTTTGGAAATGTTCCTTAAGGTTTGCTTCCCACAGCCAATTGTCATTGGTAGTCATCTTTGTAACTTGCTGCTAAAATAAAATCAAAGTCAAAATACACTCACTATTTTCCTAATGATATGTTCTATGTAGTTCCAGGTGTCAGTAGCACTACCTATAGTGAGAGGGAGAGTGTCCTCGCTTCAGTGGTATCGCTGTTATGGCAAAGCTCTGTGAAATACTCTTCTGTTGAAAAAAGGAATTTGCCATCTAATGGGCTACCATGTTGACTGCAAAGATTTCTGGGAATCTGGAAACTTCCAGGAGGAGACTGGGCCAATTCCCTCCCAGCATACTTCCCAGTGCAGTGAAGTTTGGAACCTGCATTTGCAGACCTCCCCAGGATCTCCCCTGGGCACCTCCCCTGGGAAGCTGGGGATCAGGGGGCTCACAAGCTTGTGGGTTTGCGCACTGCTGGGGCACCCCAGAAGCTTTGAAAGCCAACCAGGGAGGTGATTAAGGAAACCCAGATTCTTCATACTTCACTGTCCTTGAAGTCAAGAAAACCAACTTATTTTGAAAACTCTGAACAGGACCTCTGTCATGGACAGCTGTGCTTCCAGAAACCTACTCCTAGTACCACAATTTTAAAATTTGGGATGACTCAAAAAAGTTTTGTGTGTGTGTGTGTGTGTGTTTGTTTGTGGGGGACTGAACTGAATGGAACTGGACTGAATTTTAAGATAAGGCAAGTCCATCCACACTTACTATGTGGTATCATGAGATACTATTGTCAGGTTACCCCTTATTCCAGTGACTAGACATACGAATTTAATACAGGACCTTTATTTTAATATCAAAACTTTTTCTTAAAGCTGGTGTCAGCAAGCTTGAGATGCAGAGCGACCTTTGCAAATAAATAGTTTTTATTGTTTAACTGAAGTAGGATGATTGGGACCATTTGGGACATGTCTGCTTTCAAGTTCCTCCTAAATTTTTTCCTTCTGACTTAATGGGACAAAATCAGGAAAAAAGATGCAATAGGTTGATACCATGCAGACATAATAAATTAGGTTCCATAGCTGTTTTAATTTAGACAGGTTCTTCCATCTCGGCATCACTGTTGCATTGTTTACTCAGGAAAGAAGACACAGCGATACACAAACAAACACAAAGACTTACGGCCAGTGACTGCCTGCGTATCACTTAGCAACATCAATATTTTTGTGCACAAATAAAGGTCTCCTGCGCGGTGCCTGCTGCCAGCATGTGTGCGTGTGTGAGCGTGTGTGCCTCTGTAGTGCTGACCTTGTGCGCAGAGAGATCAGTCTGTCAGTGATTGGTCACTCCTTAATTTGGATGTCTAGACATTTCAGCCCGCGCGAGCGAAAGGCAGACATCTAAAGACGTGAGAAGAGATTCTAAGGGCCTTAAAATAATTCCCTGCCAAACTGCAAATGTATTTTGTTCATTTTGGAAATAAATGGGTGCAAGTGACTGAATGGAGCACATGACTGAAGGCTTTATTTTTTATTATCACTATTAATTAGTGTTCTTCTTGGATGTTTTCATGGCTGTGATATAAATAGGTAAAGCTTCCTTAAAGGTTATCGGCAAGTGTGAGAGAGTTAATATTATGATTGGTCTGCTGGCTGGAAATACATTTTCTTAATTTGCTGAGAACCAGAATCTAGAATCCTTCAAAAATAAATGAACTATGTTTAAAGGAACTACCAAATCTTAATTTATAACATTAAAACTACAGTCAGGAATGTCATCTCCGAGAATGTCCAGATGAATAGGAAATTATTGTCCACCATCTGCGTTTTATTCAAAACCTCTCTGTGTGCAACCAAATGTGTTTATACCCACATGTAGAAAGGGCTCAGTTCTGCCAAACGCTGAAATCCCTCAATTCCCACTGATGCCATTGGGCATTTGAATGTTTCCAGGGCATTGGTCCTACATTTGCAAAACAGTGGCATGCACATACATTTACAATGGCCCAAATTTTCAGCTGCTCTTCAAATATATGTACAAATGGGGCAAATTATCACCTAGTTATCATTTGCATGGATCGTTGTGTTTGAGATATGGGATATTTGTATAATGAATTAGAATTTACTATTTGGTAAAAAACGTTTACATTTAGAAAGCCATATCTATTACCTTAAGTATATTTTACTGTAATAAGATCTAGAATCTCTCAGAGCTTGAAGGAGCTATTAGTATCCTTTGGAGATCTATTTTAGTTTTCTTTGGTTTTAATTCTTTCAGTCATAAATTCCAGAAAACAGCAACTAGTTCTTGAAGAGCAACCAGCATTCGGAAGCAGGCACTCTGCAGCACTGCAGCAACAAATTATTTTGAAAATAATGTGAATCAGTTTGATTTCAGTACTGATTCTGTCTGTCCACTATCAGAGTATTCCCATGTGGGAACAGGTATAGCATCACAGAGAAACTTCTATAAAACTGCAGAGGTGTCTGTATTGGAGGTGTGCTGGTATAAACTGTTTAGGTAGGAATCACACCTGTAAATGAACCAAGTGTTCCTGTGCAGAAACCAGAGACCAGATTTTAGAGCTAGTTTGTGCTGTGAGGATCTGCACTACAGCATTAGCAGAGTGATTACCCAGCTGTAGCTATACTGATGTGACACTCACCCTTCTCCCCCAAATCTGTGGGAGCAATTCATTTCAGCATAAAAATCAATTTATTTTCAGGTAAATCTCAGCTTTAATTCTGTGAGGAAATCATTAATATAGAATAGTTTCAGGTTTTCTCTCCTACAAAATTGCCCTGTTCCTTTCTATTTTTCTTTTTTTCCCCCCTTTCCTACTGTTTGGCTCAAATAGTAATAGCAAACTGCATTAGCTCCTGAATTCTGTATCAGATGAAGAGCTGCCTTCCCTGGGCAAACATCCCCAGATTTCTGTGGATGTGGAGGCAGAGAAAGAACCCACACAGACATGTGATGGCAAAGCACTAACACTGACAGGTCTCTTGATGTTGTAAGTACTGTCCCCTCTGGTAAACCTGTCCCATTTTTAGAGGCAGGCCACAATTACTGTATATTCCTTCCTCTGTCTCTTCAGGAAACATTGTTTCTATGCAAATAATTAACATACAATCAGACCCTAAACCTCATCTAACTTGCACTGCTGATGGAAGTTTTCCTGGAGCCTATTTAAATGTGACAGGAGGGCATTTAAAAACAGGGAAGAAAGTGAGGAGTTCTTAAAGCAAACATTCTTAAAATGCTCTGATAGAGAAAATTGCACTTTAAAAATTATTAACTAGGAAAAACAAACAACAGTGGGGTTTTCCATCACTTGCCGTTCTTATGTGCTAGTGTGTTAAAATGTTTTATTTGCAGTATTGCCTGCTAGTTCTTGTCATTTTATTGTGTATTCTACAGTTTTATGCAAGTTTCAACTCTGAGGTTCTAATGATTATCTGAAGAGCTCACGTTACTTGTTAACACAAGAAAATTAATGCAAAAAAAAAAAAAAAACCCTCAGAGAGATGCTATGGAAAGAGAAGGTGGTATCTGTTTTAAACAACTGATTTGTCCCACACTTGTTTCTTACCATTTTCATTCCCACTCTCACAACCCCCAAGCTTTTAAGAAGGGGTTTAAGAGATGTGTGCCCAAGGATTTGGCCAGGATTAGTTGTGTTCCTGTTCATGCATTCTTCAGACTAGTATTCATATTTCTGCTACAAATTGTATAAAACTGAAAACCCAAGATTCTAGCAGGAAGTATTTTAAACTGTGACTTAAAGAAGTCCAAATTTATGTATCAGTTGAAAAATAATTTGCACCTAATGTTTTTGCAATGATTTTTTATCTGCCTGTCATTTGGGTTTGGCATATCTGTAATTTGGGTTGCCAGTATGACAACTTAAGCCAACTAGGACATTTTAAAACATTACATTTTCTTGTAGTCCAGACATATTTTCACAGACGGTTCAGCCACAGCTAAGGGTCTCTGTAGGTCTAATACAATTCAGATGCTGCTTCTTTTGGGACAATCTTAGAGCTCACTATAGAGCTCACTATTCCAAACACAATGTATGAAGATTACTCATTTATTGGCCAGATTGGCAGGACTGAGAGGTTGCTGCCTTGTGCATTCACTTTGCTCCTATTCCTGTGCTGCCTCCTGTGCTTTGCTGACACTCAAAAATTGCTTACCATTTTTCTGATCCAGTTTGCTGTGTGACTTCTCAAAGGTTTCTACCACTACATGAGGATGAATACAGCAAGATAGGGAATACCTGGAAGGTGTTCATCAGTCTGTTCTGGGATTTTCTTATCTATGTCTCTGGGTGCATCAAGAAGGAAGTACTGACTATGTGCCCAGGACATGTGATGCAGTATCCTAATATTCATAAGATTCCATTAAGGTCACTTGTTTTTGAATCTTTGGAGAAACATGACTAGGAATTATCCTGTTCTCTGAAATGCTAGTGCTGAAATATGAATTGATTGGAATTTTTAAAAAATTGTATTTTTTGAATGCTCTCTGTGGTTCCATGTATGATTTGACTGGATGTATTATTTAGCTTGGTTAACCTAGGCATGTAACTGAGCCTGCGTTCTATAACTGGTCAGCTTTAACATTTGTACATTCCATTTGTTAAAATTATTTTTCATGCTAGCAGATGCTTAACTTCTGCATTCATTTAGTAAATATGCAGTGTGTTCCCGTATCAGATCCTTCGACAAGGTATTACCTAAATAAGCTTCACAGAACTGTTTTAATTCAAATTCCTCCCGATTTTTTTTTCTTCCTGTCTGTAGTGTTCCCAGCAGTGCAGTAGCCAGGATTTGATTTCTGTCAGAAATGATACTGCTTCAGTCTCGTCTCTGTAAGTCTCCGCAGGGAGGTTAGAGGGTGGTTATCCTCCGGCTGGTCTGGACCTGGTCCAGCATTCAATGAGAATGCAAATCCCCTTGAAAGCAGATACCTTCTCTGCAGTGATACTGCCTTTATGCTGCATGTGCTTCAGGAAGCTTATGATAAGTTTATATTTGCATCGAAATACTGTTATTTTTTAAAGGTACCCAATCTTTTGCACTTACAGAAGCTTAGTAAATATGCCTAATTATTTTCTCTCCTTTTCAATAGGAAAAAAAGAGTATACGTGACGTGACTCAGGGCCTTGCCACAGCAGCGTAGGAGATTATTGTTAGTGCTTTGCTGGAACATAACTTTGATTGTCAAGGCTTTTGCTGCAGTTCAGAACATCAATTTTGTGATGAGAGGATTCCACATCTTTTTTTCTTAGGTGCAGTGTGGCAGCATTAGCTTAAGCAAGCTGAGCTTAGCCTCCCATCCTCACTGCCCAGGTACAGAGGCTTTGATTGGAACAGGCGAGGCGGCTTTGGAGTGAATGCAGTGCTGAACTGCAGGGGGGAGGATGGAGAGCTCAATACCACTTTTGTGGCCCAAGACGCTTACCTGCTCCTCTCATATGAGGGCTGGCAAGCCGTGGCGGCCACGCAGGCTGTGGGATGGAGCGTGGCCGTGGGGCAAAGCTCGCCGCCAGGCCGAGGCATGGCCAGGGCTGCCGTGCGGGGCGGGTGGCAGCCAGACCCGCTCCCCTCTGCGGGCAGCGGCGGGGCGGGAGATGTTCCTGCGCAGCCTGCAAAGCCTTTTCACTCATCCGCAGCCAAGCACGCAGCTCTCGAAGCGGCTGTAAATCAGCCGCGCTGCCCCGATTCAAGTTTTATCTTGCTCAGGCCGATCAAAAATAACCCGTGCGCGGTGGGCTGCCGGCGGAGGGGCGGCCGCGCTGGCCGGGCACGGCTATTTCCGTGCGGGGCTGGCGGGCAGCGCGGGGCTCGCACAGCCCGGCCTGCGCCTCCCCGCACCCCTGCCCCTCTGTTGATCGCTCTGTTGTCACTCCCCTAGCGACAGTCGCCACGTCGCGCCTTCGCGTCCTGCCGGGCACCCCCGTCCCCCTCCCTTTCCCGGCTCCCCGAGGCCGGCTGTCATGTTTCCAGAAAAAGCCGGCCCCGGGGCTGCGGGGCGCTGCCCGTGCCCGGCAGGTGTCCCCGGCGCCGGCCGGGAGCGGCTCTCGCCACCGCGGGGCTCCCGCGCCCCGGCCCGCCAGGGCTGCATCCCCGCTCAGCCGGCCGGGGAGCTGTGCAGCAGTTTGCCGGGCTCAGGGAAAGAGATGGGCAACGCTGAACCATCACCTGCTGGCGATAAATAAGCATAAATCAAATTCCTCGTACTATTTAATAATTGATAATTTGATTTAAACGTAGATCTTTCATAACTAAACGGGTTGCTCTGTCCCTTTCTTTACCCTCCCCATCCCACCCCAGTCGAAGGCTTCCAGGCAGCTCCTCAAAGCTGCCTAAACCATCATACTTCTCCCCCGCCCAGAGAACTCGAGGCGAAATGGTGGAGAAAGTCCCCAGCCGTGGAGCCTGCAGTGAGACCCAATTTCACCGACCATTTTCCGTCAGCAGGACATGGACATCCTGTAATCCAAACAGGGGAGGCTAAAGAGGAGTGGACAGACGTCACCTATCTGAAATGCCAGTGATATCTATCCTAGCTTGCCAGATTTTCTTCTTCACTCCTTGTCCGCTGGCATCACGTTTCACTGATCCAGTCCCTGCTCAGCACGGTGTGTTCCAGCTCACCAGGTTGCCTGCAGCACCTTCTCATCCCTTCCCAGAACTCCTCATTTAGGTATCCCCCAGGACCTTTGTCCCTCTCCCCAGCTGACAGCCCCTCTGCCGAGCCTGCCAACACACCTGGGGCTAAGCCGGTGGGACAAATGCTAGATTTGTTGTCATTTACCACAGTGGCTGTTTTCTTCTTGATAAACCCTTCCTAGTGGCAGAACAGATCCTTCACTTCACTGAGACATATCTCTGATAGGCCGCATTTTAAAATCTGACTGCTAATATATTAAAATTAGCCAGATTTTTAGGATTTTTTTTCTTTCAGTGTTCTTGTATAGACAGAGTACCTCTGTCTACACAGTTTTAACATTGAGAAGTGTTCTTTTCCTGATCCATTATTTAGTTTTGGAAGACTTTTACTTCTGTAACTGAGCAAAAGTTGTCACCCCAGTGAGCACCCGCTCAGCGTTGAAGTCTCTATGGCGTAGTTTTTGGAGATTATGAGGATCCACTGTTTCCTGAGAAGCTAACAGGGAACAGAGTGATGGGCATCTTTGAAAAGCAACCTTGTGCTCTGGAAAAGTTGTTATTTTAAAAAAATAACTATACATGTATGAACACCACACTAGTAGGATACATGGCTGTGACTGTGTCTCCAGCTAACTGAGAGGCTCAAAAGTTAGAGGCACCATGAAAGTTGTTATACAGAGCTGGTGGTCTCCCTGCAAGAATTTCATTGGCACTTACTGTGGAGGGGCATTTGAGTTCCAGGAGAGATGTAGGGTTTGGGCTTTAACTTCTGGTGGTTATTAAAAACTAGAACATAATTTTAAACTTTTTTTTTCTCTTTTAACAGGAGGGGGAGAAGGGGTTTCAGCAATTCTTCTTATTTATTGTGTGTGTTGATGTAATCTCCAGAGAGGTTACCAAGGTTAGGTTTTTGAACAAGACAGATCTGTAGATATGTCATTGTATACTCAGAAAATGTGCGTGCTGAGCTCAACATTTCTGGATGCTGAGAACTTCTGAAAATGTGGCCCACTATATGAAATTACTGTATGTCATTAAAAAAAAAAAAAAAAAAAGTAGTAGTCCAGATAACTCAGAAGATGAAATGGTGTTCTGCATGGCATGGAAGTGAGGACAAACAAGGAGTGAGAGCTGTATATTGAAGGCAAGGAATGCGTCATGCTTGTGGCTTCTCCACAAGTCAGACTTTACAACTGTGTACACACAGCCATTGTTTTTTCTTGGCTTTGCCCTGTGCCTTCAGCTGGTGCTAGGGACAGTGGGTTCATCTTGCTGTGCCTATTTCTCAGCTTACCCCTTGCTTTTTCACCCACCAAAACTTTAACTGGTTGTGGCCACACAATGTGCGTGGGCTGTGTGTGGCACCGCAGGGACTTGTGGGTGCTGTGCTGCTACATGCAGTGGTGTCAGTGTGGGGGTTTCCTTTCTTTCATATCACTGAATTGGAAAACCTTCTTCAGCTCTGTGTGGGTTCTGCATATGTAAAGAGTGATTGTAATAGTCACCTTATCTCACAGCTGAAGGACTGCATCAGAAAACTGTTAAGAGGGCTGGGTTATTGACATCAAACATTTCCTGTCAGTTTGCAGTTCCTCAGTCTGAAAACTTAGCCAGTTTTAGATCTGCTTGATCAGATTTACATCCAAGGTATTTTCTCTTTTGTTCAGAACAGGTAATTTTCAGAGAAGAAATCGTTCTTTCCTTTGCCCTTCTCAGTTTTGAGGGTGCTGATTTGTTAGCAACTCACGATGATGAATGATCCCTCTATAGAGATGATGGCATAATTACCAGAACCTGGACATGTTCATGCTGAGAGACCATATAACGTGGAGAAACTAAGACTAAAGCTACCTCATGTGAAGAATTTTTTTTAGCACATAAGAATACAAAGTTCTTGTTTAGAATTTTTCTACGGTGTCTGTAAAGTGCTTTTATAAATAGATAACTATTATGGCCTATCTCATGGCCAGTGGAAATTCATGGTATGAGGGTTGGACTTACTGTGACAGAGGTACAGAGAAGAATGGAAGAGACTGGATTGCTTCCAAGCCTCTGTAGATTTCCTGTCCATTGCCATACTGGTTGGACCATGTTGCTTCCCACCTAATGTATTTGTCCCTGGTAAGCTTTGTGTTTGAACTAGTGGTGACTTGTCATGCCCTAATGTCACTAGCATGTTCGTTTGAGGGGAGGGAAACCAGAAAAATGAATGATGAAGTGTTATCTCAAGCCTTTCTTAAATGTCAGTATTCATTCTTAAATGAGCTTGCTTTAACTTGCCTCAGTTCTTCTTTTGTTTAGTGAAAAGTACTTTAGTATATTGAATTTCATGCTGTTTGATGTAGCGATACACATTGACACGTGGTGAGGAATAAATGTAAGTATACTGTGCTACTTTGTCTTCCATAAATAATATTATCAGCTAGTAACCACCACTCAGTTCCTTCCAATTTATTTCATTTCAGTCACAGGGAACTCGTAACATCCATGTCATCTAGTCTGCATGGCAACCAAAGATCCCAGTTTGCCCAGTAAGCTAGCAGTGTTGGTAATTGGTCTTCAATACCAGGTCAAGAAGACTCAAGCACAATCTTGTGGGTGGTTTCTTTTTGTGTAGTGCATGCTATTTCGATTAGTGCAAAGATTCTAGTGCAAAGATGTTAATTTTGTTAATATATTTGCTTTCAGTGTAATCTCATCTTGCATCCATTTGAAGCACAATACTGAGTAATCTTTTCATTTGCTTAACCTGTTTACTAAACCTTGAGTCTCCCACAGCAACAAGGATAACACATGAAGGTGACTCAGGTACAGTTTAAGAATATAGAGTAGCCTGGAATAAAGGGCTCAAGAATAGCAAGTAGGAGTTATTTACAGCAATTTAAGCTAATCTGTCTGTGTGTGGAAGCTGAGCAGAGAGCCCTTGCGTGAGGGGGGAGTGATATTCAGCATGGGAGCAGTGAGTGAGCTTTGCAAGAAGGGATCTAATACTCCTGTCCTTTGGTGGCATTTCTTTTGAAGCAGATGTCACTAACAGACAAAATACCGACCACATGAAATTCCCTGAAAGCCTTTGTGTAGGTTTACACATCATAAAGCAGCAATGGCTTGCTCTCTTTCTTCATAGACAATATTAGGGTGGGTTTTTTTTTAAATGGATTTAGATTGACACTCAAGATTTATGGTGTTCAAATAGTTGTGTTAGTGTACAGACTGAACTTGAGAACCTATATTTTAAATTTACAGATATCTCAAACTGACTTTTGGGGATGAGAACGCTCTTCCCATATCCAGAAATAAATTACTTTGAAAAAGGGAGATAAACATCTATTTGATTGTTTTAACCCATTGAGCTTAAGTAATATATTTTTCTTGTGCAGAATATTTTTCCAACTATTTTTTGAGCTCTGTTTACTCAGAAACATAGTTCTCTGAACAAGGGAGACTGGGAAACTTTGGCATTTGTAAAGAATATAGTTATAAAATAATCAAAGCATAGGAGTTTATTAGTAGTGATAATTGCTATTAATTTTCCTAATTTCAGAAAATCTCCCATTGCTGCTTTTGTACATACGGGTGATTTTATAATGTAGGGTGAAGGCACTGGCAATGTTTATGTGCTTTTGCATTTTTGTTAGTAGTTTAATTATCATCGTTTTCTCTAACCAGACCATGCCATTAACATTCCTCCTACTCAGTGCTTAATGGGAATCAGAGTTGAAGTCTGACATGAAACAACTGTATTGTTCTTTTTTGCTGGTTTAGTGTCTGCATGTGTAACTTGAACACACATACACACACATGTTCTTTTTAAATTTGGAACTAACAGTGTTAAAATTTTCTGGAAAAATTATTAGAAGGTGAGAGAAAATGCTTAACAAAATGCTGGGGACACAGCCCACGCAACTGAATGTCTTGATGCACAGGGCTTCTTTCTTTGAACAGACACACAGTATCCATCACAAGTACTGCCAGCACTTGGATGGCTCATGTAAATGTTATATTTCTTTGAAAATCGGTAATCTAGGACAGAAAAGTGAGGGTGTTTTCAGCTTCATTTAATTATCAATTGTCTTCTTTCTCTGAATGACCTGCCTTCGGTAGCTCGACAGTACCATTTCTGTCCCCACAGAATGTTCTGTGCTGGGAGCTGTGCCCTTACAAACGATTTGAACTTGTGGAAGTGGCAGGGGCAACTTTCGGAAACATGTAGCTGCCAAGTTTCCTGTGATGTGATCTTAAAATAGACCAGACTGGGAAAAGAGGGGAGGACTGTCACCAAGTGTGCTCCGCATGTCAGGACTGTTTTTACTTGATCTATATCGGCTGGCGAAGTCCTTTGTGAGCAGAAGAAAGAACCTCACCCCCACCCATTTCCTCTTTTCAGGCTATTTTGGGCTTGCTGTGAAGTTCTCAGTGTACTTTCTCAGCCAGAGCAGCATTGTGAGCTCCTTCTGGTAAATCACATTTTCGGGTTGGGGTGGGGGTTGGGAGGATTATAAGGAGAAGGCAGGAGTTTGTCTTTAAACAGGTTGGGATTTTTTTTTCCTCTTCATGTGTGCAAGAAAATACTCATTATCCCACTGAATATATGGAAGTTTCCAGTATAATTTTTTTGACCAGGTCTACCTAGGTAGCTTTCATTCATGCTAGCAGGTGGTATGGACATTTTCTCTTTTCTCTTTTAAAGAGTCATTAAATTTAACAAAGAGCTACTGCCAGGAAGAGGCATCAGGATCTTAAGGAATTTGTGGAATATTCAAGCTGAATGTTCTTATTAGTTCATGGTTGAAAAATGCCACTGCATAAAAACACATCACTGATCTATTTCTGTAGTGAAGCAATAGCCTAGTTCTTTTTTTTTTTTTCGCTGAAGTTTCCACCAGAATAACTCAGTTGTTTTCACTGAGCTTGTCGTTGATTCCAACCATTATGGGAGAAACCAAAATTGGAGTCCAATTTCCATGTGGATCTAAAGAGCTGTCCTCTCCTTAGCCCATATTCCCAGAAAAACATAGAGAAGCAGAAAAAAAATTCTGAAAGGAGATAGGGAAGTGTGGAAAAACACACTCTCAGATTTCTCTGCATAAAAAATCTGGATGGTATGAAACATACATGTATAACAGGAGAAAAACAAAATGTGGGAATGAGTTTAGAGTTTTATCATGTGCTTGGCTGGGGCTTTTTGACAGCTTTTACAGAATTGGACTGTCCTGCAGATCCTCAAGTCCTTAAGACTGTTACTACTTGAACCTACTGAAGGCTGAGCAGTTTAGTGGAGGAAAGATTTGTGTGTACTGCAGAATTTTCTCTGTGTAGTTGTAAATACTGGCTTAATCCTAGGGAGTGTTTGGTTGAAAGGCTACACTTGACTAAATGCAAGCATTTTTCAGAGAGCCCATGAAAAAAGTCCTCGGTGGGAAGGGAAGAAATGACAGATTTAATTTTTTTCCTGATTTCATTGAGTTTAAAATTCAGGAACAAACCAGGGAAAGATTTAGATCTTCCTGGATTCAAAAAAACAAACAAACAAACAAAAAAAACCACCCAAAACTATATCTCACATTCAGTATCTGAAAATTTTTTGAAGTTTTTCTTTGGAAAAATACTCCATGTGCAGTCATGGTGAGGTCAGTTGGCAGTTCCTGACATCTCAGCATGGACTGATATGTTACTTTTTTGTGCTGTAAACACAAGCAGTATTCTGAGTCTGTGCACACTCTAAACAGGCACTTTTTGCTACCATTTTCAAAGGAAACAGGTATTTTCCAGAAGAATCAAATGTCTTTGTTTTAGCACCAGATTATAGTTCACCATTAAGAAATAGTCTCAATGGATGAAATGTCTTTTATGCCTAAGTTAGACCTGAAGTCTTTGGGGGAGAGTTGAGAAGGAAAGGCCTTGGCAGTTTTTAACATCTACATGACTTATTCTTGAGTTTGTTTGCTCTGTATTAAAATCCGAAGTAAAAGTTCATGTTTTAGTGTTAATCCATGAGAATGTTTTGCAGGTGTAGAAACTTGGAGTCAGTCCTGAAAGCACCATGTTCTCCTGGTACTTTTATCTTGTCCCATCTTTTCCCCTGTCTGCAACATCTTATTATTTTCATGGCAGTGGCAGTTCCTTAAACTCGCTTGCCATTTTTTCCATCACCTGATGGGCTAGAGCAGTGCACATGGCTATTATTTTTCTCAGAAATATGTCCTTGAGTCTCGCTCACTCGTCTGTACACCAAAGCCAAAGTATGTTTTCTTCAGGCATCGCTACTTTTCACATAAAGGCCCAGGATATGACCTTCCTAACTTTTTCCTTAAAATTTGGAAAGCTTCAGCAAAAACCCAGAGGGTTCGGTGGGGTGCGCAGAACAGTCCAGCTGAGTTTTTCAAGCCTGACTTTCCCAGCATAGCTTCAAGTTTTCCTATTTGCCTGGCAGGACTAAGTCTGGAATCAAATGTATTAATATTTAAGTTGTCTGAAAGCTTATTGTATTGTTGTTATGAGTGGTTTTTTGTTAGTTTGTTTAATTCCTTGCTGATGAAAATATTTTCTGCAGCCTCCTGCTTCTGACTTCTGGCATCAAAAAATTTAAATCAATGGCACTTTAATTTTGCTATGGTGATATACTTTGTAAAGAGGCCACTGCAGAGACCTTCATATGGGTGTGTTTGGGAACTCTACGATCAGATTCCATTAAAAACAGAAATTGTAAGAAATAGCTCCTTGTGAATATTTCTGAGGAGGCAGCTTGTTTTATGTTGGTAGGCCTTGGAGAAGGATGGCTGTCAGGGTTGGGGAAAACAGAGGGGGTTTCTTTTGGGGGTTGGGGGAAGCATTTCTGCCCTGGTGAGCCTGGCACAGACAGCCCAGGCCTTCTGCTGCTGTGTGAGGAAGGTTGCTGTAAGCAGACAAAGTGTAGAGGGTCATAAATTCTGGGAGCATCAACGCCTCAGTTGGTGCCAGTCTGTGAGCAGGAGCTTTTCTCAGGCAGGCAGGGTTCCAGGTGGCAGGGACAGGACAAGGCTGCGTGTTTGCAGCCCCGACAGGCTGTTGCTCGAGATGGTGACCCCTGCACAACAGCCCTCGTTTGTAGCAGCTGGGTTGTGACACTGGCATGAGATCCTTTGTGCAGCTGGGCCATGCCAGTGCCAGATACAGTCCCATGGTACGGTCTGACCCAGCTGCACTGAAAGTCTCATTCTTCTCTCTGTGGTTTTTTTTTTTTTTTTGAGATTAACAATGCAACATACAGCTAATGTGCTCTTGCACCCACGTGCATAAAATACGTAGACATTAAGCAAATACAATTAACTTCTTTCTTTTCTTTAAGCATTGTAAGAGTTTCTTAGACATCTGCAGTTGTCCAAGCTGCATTTCTTGCTCTCCTAAAGGCACAAAGTGTGGTTAGGAAAAAAAATCTGCTTGTATGTGTAGACATATATATGAAAATAAAATACATCCCTGTTTGCTTTTTCAGTTCTGCTTAGGGAAGAGCAGTTTTGGATACTGAAATAATGCAAGCTGAACATTTTCCTAATGAGCATCATTTTATTTGAGTTGGAAATACTGAAATAATGCACATCTCACAGGTCAGCAACTAAAGTCCAATTACATAGTGATTTGTAGATTGTCGAATTGTGAAGGGGCGGCAGTCAGCTTTTCTTTCCCAATCTAGAGTGTCTCACAGGTATATATTTACAATTCCTACACCAGCTTCATAAGCATAAAATAAGATCCAAGTTGCCTTGAGGGTTTTCTAGATTGGGAATGGACTTTGTTTCCCAAGTTTGTCTCTAATCCAATAAAGCAGTTTAAAGCATTACTATAAAAGAAGATATATAAAATATAATTAATTAATGTTGGATACTGCTGACAAACAAGTGAAGAAACATTTTTTTTACTGTTCAGTGATGACAGTCTGAATCAGGATTTAGCTCAGAGCGAATTGCCATTCTAAAGCATTCAAAAATAATTTGCCAAGATATTAAAAAAAAAAAGAGGGAGAATTGCTTAAAATAGTGATGTTAAGAAAAATCAACAAATTACATTCGACCAAGAGAAACTTCCAGTTCTTTTTATTTGTTTACTGGCTTTTTATTTTCTCTTGGGAAACTCTGAAGCCAAATTTGCAGGCTGTTCTCTGCAATTATGGGAATCCGGAAAGTTTAGTTTTTAAATGAAAGCCAAGTTTCTCATGAAGAAACACAACTGCAGGAACTGGGGCTTCTAAAAGAAAGAGCAAATGCCGTGGTGTTCGAGATGGTTTTGTTGACTTTTGACTTTCCCACAGACCAGAAGAGCAATGGTCCTTGACAAATAAAGATGATGGTGCATGGCTCCCACCAAGGTGTGCTTGCAAATGGTCTCATGTTGGCAGTCACAGGTGTGAAATGCTGCATGTTAGCTGTGGCAGAGAGCTTTGAGGGGCAGCATGGAACAATGACAAGAAGGCATAAGAGGCCAGTTTGTCCCTGTTTTTTAAGCATGGAGCGATGTGAGAAATGAAGGGTGGAGCTGAGTACTTGCATGAGTAACATCTGCAGGACTGGGCCTGATCCTCTTCCCACTGAAAGCAGCAGGCATCTCGCCAGCCCAGGCACTGGGACCAGGATCTGTGCCAGCAAAGAAAAGGGAAACTGATCAGGCTTTTTCTACAGCCTGCTCAAGGGGGAAGAATTATAGAAGGAAAGGCACAAATAGGTGAAAATAAATGATACCATTAAAACAGACTCTTTGGCTAATACCCATAGGGACATGAATTGTAAGCAATGTCTTCAGTCCTGCCAGTCTTCCTTCAGACATGTGGGAAGCTTCGTGCTTGGTTGGAAGAGTCAGTCCCTGGGTTTGAAGGTGTGGGACATGAAGAACTGGAACAGGAGATAGATGGCCACTGGCATTTCTGTGGTGGGGTTGCCATGAGGGCAGGGAGCATGTTTTTCTCAACTTGGGAATGTTGCGTTGCAGCTTTAAAAAAATTGGAAATACCATCCTCATGACCTGGATCTTTTCCCTAAGCTTTTCTTTTCTTCTTTTTTATTATAGTTAATCTTATTTCTAAATACCAATTTTCTTTCCCCCAGGGAATTTAGTAGGTAATGGCATCTTTACCTCTTTCTCTAGCCCAGTTAAGTTTTGAGGTGGTTTTTCATTTCTGTAGAGGGTTTTTTGGGTTGTGTGTTTTAAGTGTGGTAAATTAGAGTAGAAATAGGTCAACCGATTAGTAACTGCTGGTTTGCCTTTAAAAGCAAATCACTTTTAAAATTATTCTTCATATTTCTCAGTGTATGTGCCAGCTATGTGTAATTTTAAATTGTGTAAGTGGTAATGGATCATTTGGGGCAAGGAAAAACAAACCCTCTGGAATCAGAACAGAGAGCAGAGTAAGTAAAATAATGAAAGCATATGTAATTATTTCCTAAAAAAATGTAGTGCTCCAGTGAGGTTTCAGGAATCCCACGTGTAGGAGGAAGTTTCAGCTTTGAACCTAGTGTGTTTGGAGAGTCGCTTACTTTGGTAGCACAAACATAACTCATTGACTGGTTTGAGAACTTTTCTGTTTAAATCAAATAAAGAGAAAATTTTCCTGTTTACTGTTTTGTCCCAGGAAGCTTGTGGGCTATAAGCAGAGCTGTTACAGTACTGGCACATTTGAAAACATGCATTTATATTTTCTGGAGAGGTTTTAAGGTATCACATCAGCTTGTAGTCATAATACCCACACTGTGTGTTTATCAGTGACTTGTTTGCGATGCTTCAAAAAATTGTTTGGCATGTATTTCTGAACTGGTTGGGAAGCTCCTTTAAACTTGTTGTCCTCTGAAGTTCTCTCTTAGTTAATGACTGCAGCTTAGTCTGCACTAGAAAGTGGTACATCAGCAAGGGTTGTGCGTAAATCACTCTCCTAACACATTCAGCTGTGCCAGCAGAAACTGGAAGATAAAATAAATTATTAAAAAAATTTTTTTTGCTGGTGTAGCTTGTTCCTTCCAAGAGACAGGTCTAAAGTGTACTGTCTGAGGGCTTCTTTGCACATGTAGTCTGTGTAAGGGTAAGAGACAACTTTGAACTCTGTCAAAGTGCTCTCATGCTAGAGGTATTTTCAGTGACCAAGATGTCCTGTTTTCAGAAAGCCTCGCCAGCCTTACTTAGACCCAAACAGTACCAATTTAATGCCTTTCTAGACATGAATTCATTTAAGTTAGTGGAGTTCCCTTCTTGTCCTGATGAGTTAAAGGGTATTTTTTAACAGTCAATCTGATCAGCAGAATATGAATTGCAACCTGATCTGGACTCTAGAGCTGACCTGGCTTTGGGCATAGCATCGTACAAGGCACCTCCCAGGGCCACTCCAGCCTGAAGGATTCAGCAGCTCTAGGCAGGGCTGTGCTGGTTCGTGGGCAGTGAATGCTGCAGTGTGTGCTGTATGCATCCGAATAACTTATGTAGCTTTCGTAGGTGCTGGTAAGGTGAGCATAGAAGATTGCCGGAATGGATAAAAAAAGTTATTTTGTATCACAGATTTTTTCTGAGTGAATGGATCTCTCTCCTGCTTCACCTGGTGATCACTGGGGATCCTCTGCATTTTGCCATCCCTGTCAGGTTTTGAAGGTGGAGGTCTAGCAGTAGTGCCACTGTTAAACTCTTAAGGGTTGTTATGGTTCCTGTTTTTCTGATGCTGCATCTCTGACATGCAGCAGTGCATGCCATGTAGAACAGTTGTGGTCGAGCTGCCACTCCTCCCTTGCACTCAGTAACCTCAAGGAGCAAGCAGTGTGAAAGAAGATAGTATAAAATTCCCCAGTTCCTCTTTCAGTGTTCAGAATTGTTTTTAATTTTTTGGGATACTTTTCCTTCTCTGAGGCACAGAGGTGATAGTCCACATGGATTTGCTGAGCGTGGTCACGGGGTATTACAGAGATCTCTCATGTCCTACTTCTTTGTCGCTGTGCTGGCACCACTTCTGTTCCCAATAGTGTGGTACCTCTCCAATTTCCTGTCTCTACATGCCAGATTATGGGAGTTAGACACTCAGCAGTGCTGTACTGGGGCCAGAGCCAAAGAACAGGAGCAAAAGACGTGAGCAAAATGCTTTCCTTGGGAGAAGCTGTGCACTAGGGGTCTTAGGTTATTGACTTGGAATGACTGACCTAAGTCTTTCTAGCAATTTGAAGGTGGGGCTTGTAACTGGAAGCCCTCCTGCCTCTTTTTTTTACTATATCCTATTCCAACATTGTTGCCATTTGAGTCAGGCTTGAATTCTGTGGAGTCTGCAAGGCTGTGAAGAAAATCCTGGAACTCCCTGTCTTGCTGTCCTGGTGATCCACTGTTCACTCAGATTTCACATTTTGTTTGCCAACTCATTCTGAGACTAAAACCAACACAAAGACCCAGAAAGTTCCATGCTCAGTTCCTGTAGGAAAAAGTTAAGCAGTCTGAATAGCAATAGGAACGATGGCTTATTTTGGGACTTTAATGACACTGAGCAATAATTTGGAGACTGTGGAAGTCTGAGATTGCTAGCACTGAGCTAGCAGTAACCATGCAAGGTTCTCTACAGAGTTCCAGTTCTGCTAAACTGGACCCTTATGTAAGCAAGAATAACAAACCATGGAGTAGAGTTTGCCCAAAGTGCCTCACAGTGGCAGAATTTAATTTTTTTATTAATGAAACTGATCAGTTTTTTGATCCAGTGCAGCTTGAGAGAGAGTGCTCATTGTGCTGTCCACAATTTTTGAAACTCCCTTTACAGGATCACCAGACACCGCAGAGAGCTGCTTTCCAGCTAGCATGGCACAGGCAAACTTAACTCTCATTCCTGATGCTTTTTTCTAGATCCTCTCTGTTCCTCACAGGTCTCCCTTAATTGTTGACGTTCCT
This sequence comes from Lichenostomus cassidix, assembly GCF_008360975.1. Classification (NCBI taxonomy): domain Eukaryota; kingdom Metazoa; phylum Chordata; class Aves; order Passeriformes; family Meliphagidae; genus Lichenostomus; species Lichenostomus cassidix. Next base: position 98,645,577 of record NC_139482.1, on the reverse strand, counting down.
GCTGGCCTTTCATTTGATGACTGCCAGACTGTCACCAGATCCCTAACCTCAAATCCATCAAAGGGGTAGCAAAACCCAGCTCACTTAAAAAGACTGTTCCATCCTTTCTTTTGTGACCTGACTTAAACCAGGGTTTTCAGTATGGCAGACTCGTTAGCAAATTCTTAAATGCCATGGGAATGCTTGTCTGAGAGTAGGTTCATAGCTATGCTCTTATGATCCAAAACAGACAGAAACATGGATATATGTGCATCTGGATCCAAGAGGAGGCTGTAGGACTTTCAGTTCATTTAGGTGGGGGTGGTGTGGCTGGTTTTGTTTTACTTTGAGATGTCACTTGAAAAGAGATTTGTCCTAATTTAACAGTAATCCATGATCTGGAGGCAAACGATGTTTGATGATGCCCTAGAGTTTATAGAATTATTAGTTTTTTTATTTTTGGCGGGTCTTTCATGTGATAGGATCTGTGCTTTGGGGCTGCGCTCTTTGCAAAACTGAGAATGAAGCTCTACAGGGCTTAAGATAAATCAATCTTTATTCTCTTGCCTCCCATGGTGAATTTGCTCCTGTGGTGGTTGCATAAGGCAACCCAGCTGAGCAAAGCTGCAATAAAAGAGAAGCAGCTTGCTACTCGCTTTCTGTCAAGTTGCCACACTCCTTCTGTACATGCTGCTCTACACCAGTTGCAGATTACCGCAGCAAATAGCTTCCAAAACTCCAGCAGCCCTTTTCTCCCATGTTACTTTGCTTGTTAGCATGGCCGAAAGGCTTTTGTGCTACTGCAGCACAGCTTGTCGGCTGATATGGCATGATAGAAACCAGTTATTATCAGTGTCCTTTTTTATGCTTTAATAGCCCTTGCTGGTCATACGTTTCTGCTCCTGGAAAAGCAGTGAATCCAGTATCTGGAAATGGGATCAATCATGAGATTGAAGTTGGGCAGCCTCATTTGAGGGGCAGATTCAGGGCTCAGAAGTCTTTGGGAGGAATCTGGAAATTCTTGGCTGGAAGGGCATGTGGAAATCCAAAGCAACATTACTTTTCCAAGGGACTGGATACAAGTAGCCCATCAGACTAAGGAACTTCTCACCAATCCTCATTTACCTTATGCTCAGAAATCAAGACCGTGCTTTAGCAGTTTGTAAATGAGCAGGGTTTAGGCAATTTGAATCAGGTGGTGTGCAAGGCTTGCCACATCATTGGCACAATCTCTTCCGTGTAGAGCTGACTGACAGCTGCCCAGCTCCTCCATTATACAGTGCAGGTTTCCTGTTGTGCCATGGTGGAGGCAGGGGAGAGGAGAGGATGACAGCTCTGCCTTACAAAGAGCTACTTTTTTAGCTGTTTCTACATTGTTGCTCCACCTGAGCTAGTGAGATACCTGTCTTATAGTGGCTGAGTACAGCATGAACCTCCTCTGGCATGTTCTAGCTACCTTCCTACATACTTGCTTTCATCCAAGTTGTACAGTATGAGGAAAGACTTGGCATTGTCATCCTGACTTACCAAATCTTGTATTAGTCATGTCTTTGGGAGATGGTGGCAGTTCTTCACGTCCCACGCACAGCCTAGATATAGTCTTTTACCAGGCTCAATATGGATTGAAAAAAAAAATTCCTAATTCTTTGGCTCTTTTAACTGCAAATGGCTGCAATTCATAAGTGTTACTGTTTTGTTTGTCCGATGAGAACTGTAGCCTGTGCTATGAATGGTATTTTTGCTTCCCTGCCCCCTTTTGCTGTTGCGGTAGGGTGAATTGCATCATTTCTAATAAGATTAGAGCTATTTGCATTTTAAGGTGTTCAGGGTATTAGCTGGCAGTGTGTCAGTTTAGTCTGTCTGAGCTGGCTTTGGTCACCTCCCATAAAGGTTAGAGAGTTCAGAAATATTGTGCCTGGTTGAACTGAGAGTCTAGACATGTCTGGAGAGATCCTTAGTTTTCAGGGTTTGTCTAAGCTTTGTTTCAATAGGGGTGTGAAAGCTACCAAAAAAATGACAAGCTAACACAAAGGTTTGAAAGTCATTTGAGTACTGTGTGGGTGAGAAATGCCTGTATCTGTACTCTTAGTCAAGGAACAGTAAAGGGCACACAATGAAAAAATAAAGAGCACTGTCAAGCAAATAAAAGGCCCTTTATTTGTGTGTAGAGATGGAGAAAGAGTCCGGGGTTGCTCCTGGTTTCAACTGTAGAAACTTAGGTGTGCCACTCAGACCTCGGTGCCAGGCTGTAGTCCTCTGCCTGCGTTCAGCCTGATCCATGCAACCTTCCCTGGATGTAAGCCAGGCAACAACCTTCCTGATGCTCCAGGAGCGAAAGAAAAGGGCAATAAATATGCAAAGTATTATTCCTGCAGGACTGCACACTTTGCTCCTGTGCTCCATGTAGCTGTGGCCATACTTCTGTCCTGCTCAGGGACCTTCCCTGTGTGCCACCCTTCTGTTCAAGAGAGCTTTCTCCAAGACCCCCAGTTCTGTGCCTTGAAAAGGCCCATAGCATCTTCTCCTCCTATTCCAGTGAACCTCTTTCACCCATTGAGCAGAGAAAACCATATTGTCCAAGATCATGCTTTTCATGGGAAAATCTCAAAACAAGGAGCAGTACTGCTCCTATACCAAACGCTATCCTGATTCATGGGAAGTTCAATGGGTTGTAACAGAAGTTGGACAGTGGCCTGGCCCCTGACAGATGCCACTGTCTATTGTGTCCTGTCTGGAGGAGTCACTGCATGCTGGGTCATCGTACCTTTTGTTGGTACTTTGAAGCTGTGGTGGAAGTAGGAATGCTAAGGGTAGGCCATGGAGACTGCTTTTGCAGTTGATGGCAGGTAGACAAAATACTGGAGTTAGACACCAGGGTTTTTTGCCTCAAAGCTTGCGATTTCTCAACTAGCAGATGAAGTAACTTGGGAAAAAGATAAAGAAGCAGTAACATAAGCAAAATATGCCTGTTAAGGTTTCTTAGAGAGGAAACAATGCAGAGCAGAAGCTATTTGCTTCTACAAGTTTCTACAGGCAAATTATATTCTTGACCACTCTTCGGTTCTCATGATAGTTGGAGTATTTTAAAACTCTGATTCCTGGAACTGTGTAATAAGAATGTCAAGTCTCATTAAAAAAATACAGTAAAGCATGTTTCTAGCCTTCCTGACTGCAGCCCAAATCTTTTGGGTATGGCCTGAGTAAATGCAAATGTTTCTAAACAACAGAAAACAGTGGAAATGCTTTTTTTTTCGTCTTGGCATTAACTTCAAGTGGACAATAGCAGAATTATCAAACCTTCATCATCAGTAGTGATAATGACTTTTGAAGGATATAACCACCTCAGCAGTTATGTTTAACATGAAGTGTGGAGAAGAGAGCAGCCAGTTCATTTCCCTAGTTATTTAGGCACCGCTGGTGATATATTTGTGGGTTTGGATATTTAATACAGGCTTTGATGTTTTCCCTTATGCATCTTTTTATTATATAAATAATGTCCTTGTTTCTTGGTGTTTGCTGTTAGTGTGTGCAAATACATTCATCTTTTGTTTCACCCTTCCCCAGTGACCTGTTACATTTAGTTATGGGATATGCAGAAAGGAAATAATTAGTCTAACTTTGATCTGCCCTTGAAATTGCGCTGTGCTTTTAAACCACAGTAGATGAAGAAGAACAGTAAGTTTGTTTCTGCTCCCCTCAGCAACAAAGCACAGAGTAAACCTAGGCACTGTAAATTATTGTATTCCGATAGCCTAAAGAGCCACTTTTTAGTAAAGGAGTTGTAGATGGAGACTTTTCTTTCCAGCACAGAGATGCTGCAGATAGGGCAGCAGCATGCCAGGAGCTCCTGAGCTGTGAAATCAGAGGAGACTGTTGGATCATTGCTTCTGAGCACCTGCGTGGGTGCCTGTTTCATCCCCCTCCTTACTTTCATATAGTCCCTCACCTTAATTTATTTTTCCACTTTTCAGCATTGAAGCTTAGTGTGTTGTTGGTGATTCTTTTTTTTTTTTTTCCCTTTCTTTTTTCATCCTTATATTCTGTTTGGTGCTGCATGAGCAAATTATTAAAGGTTCCCTGCTCCAAGGAGCTCTGGGAAAAAAAGAAATCTGCCAAAAGTTATTTGAAATGGGCTGTAAAATTTGCAAACTGTTACAGGAAAAGCAGGTATAGTTTTCTGTTGCAGAAAAACGAGGTATAGTTTTCTGTTTCAGATCTCCACGTATTAGAAACAAAGCAAAATTTGGGTGATAGAACAAAAATGAAAAAGCTTTAAGATTTGTTTTTTCTAGCTGCTGGTGGTGAAGAAGAGCCTTGGGTCCAGCCTATGGCCACAGAACTTGAACTGTGTGTCCATCTAGTTAATTTACTTTTAGTAGGTCTTTCTGGGTTTTTTTAAACCTTCACTTATTTCCTAGTGTGTGTTGTTTTTTTTGAGACACCAATAATATTAAAAGTTTGGTAATAGGACAATAGGAAATGGCTTTATTTCTGGTAGTGACAGGACCTTGTTTTTACAGATTCTCCTACTGCTCAGAAAAATAGAGAATAGAAAGCATTTTGAATACAGAAATACAATGGTTGCTAATTTCTCCTTCTACTCACCTTAGTCTGCTGTGCATTTACTGCATATGGCTTCATGGGAGATTGTCTTCGTGCAACAGAATACTGTCTTGGTGATGCAGTAAATGGCCCCCTACCCTGATCTATGGGAAAGACTATTTGCTGTCTAAGTCCTTAAAAGGGTTTTCTTGGAGTGGGGGTTTTTTTTTTTACTTTTTGAATATTTTGATTTGTGGGTTTGTTTTTTTTTTTTTTTTTTGCTAAGCAGCTGTTGAGCTAAGAATAGCCAGAATTTTTTACAGTGGATGTGAGCATTTTACGCCTTAATCTCACCTCTTTTTTCATAAGCAATTAATCTTTTTTTGTGATAGTTGCAGACCTCAAAATCCTAGGGCTGTCTTCTGTCTTTTTTTAATTATGCAGTGCTCAGGCCACTGAAGTTGTGATTCTTGATTGAAAGATCTTTATGTTCCTGTAATACAAATAAATGGTGGAAACGCACTAGTTTTATCAAGATGTTGTTTAACCGGCATGGGTGAAATGTGAAACCAAAGTCCTTGTAGTGACTCATAATTAAAGATTCCACTGTGTCGTTTGTATTATGTTTTGTTACTATTTTTATTTGATTATCTATTATTCCTGTGTGATGTTTTCCCATCCAGTGCAAGTATTTCTGTTCCTTTTATCTGTTAGCTGTTTTTCTGCCCAAAGCCATTATATGTTGTTCCTTTAAGATGACGTCTCCTGTGCTGTACCCCAGAGCTAGATGCAGAAGTGTATAAAAGTGTCTTAACACACTTCACACTATCACAATGCTAAATTATTTAGGTTTTTCAAAAGGCATTTAGGCCTTTGCTGAAAGAGGATTCAAATGTGTACAGCAGTGGTGGTTATTACTCAGTGTATGTTTGTCCAGAAATGCATATAAAAGGTAGAGATGTTAATTTTAGTTTCACTGAGTCTCCCCGGCTGGAAACGGGATGTAAATCTGAGTATGTATCTCTCTCTTGTGTTTTGCCTCTAGCAGCTTTTAGAATCACAAATGCACATTTTTAATGACTAAATGTAACATTAACAGAGAGCCATTCTGCCCCAGTTGTTTCAGCGGAGAATGGACTTGCTAGAGACTGCTTTTAAGTAGCCACATCTGTCTAATCAAGGTTTCCCCCTTCCCCCTGGAAAAGAAAATTAAAAAAGCTGAGAAAATAAGATTATTTGTTTCTGTGCAAGCTTCAGAGTGGCAGCTGGAATGTGAAATAAAAGGAAGAGGTCATGGTGTATGACTGCACAATAGACACTTTCCTCCAGAAGCTGGTATTTTTGTTCAGCCTTACCAGAGGTGGGCAGGATGTTGTGCAGTGTCCCTGAGGCTGGAACCCAGCACTGGTGTCATGATGGGAAACTTGCTGCATTCTTTGGACATGGGTGGAGAACACAGCCAGAGGTGGAATGCTGTAAAGGATGAAGGGGTACCTTTAGGTTATTATATTTTTCTTCCAGTTTTTAAATAAATCCCTGCACCATTTTAGGGAGTTAGGAGTGAAACAAAAATATTTTGGAAAGCCACCTTAGCATTTCTCTCTGTTTTGCATTTCTAGACTCCCTGAACACAGAGCACCACTTTGCTGGATGTTGGAGGTGTGAGTGCAGGCTTGGCAGCGTTGCTGCTGTGTGTGCTCCTTGCAGCTGGCATTTGGAGCCAGCCCATGCCTAGATGGTGGGATCACTCTTGGGCTGAAGGACCTGGAAGATGAACAACTTTTCCATGTGAGGATGGTGGTCCAGCATCACTTTCCTCTCCCAGTGTGCTGCAGCAGGGAGCTTGCGGCTTGCAAAGAGCAGGAGGATACTTGGTGTTATCCTACCTGTACCTCCTAGCAATTTCTTTAAAGAGCTAGCCTATGGCATCTTGCTCCTGCGTTAGGAATGGGTGAATCTGAGTCCTGTTGGACAGGCTTTGGGGTTTGAGGAACGCCATAAGGAGAAATGGAGCTTGGTCGTGTGGCATCAGCTCCTGGTACCTTCCCATTCCCTTTTCTTTCCCATTAATGTGAAACTGGGATTGATTAATCTTAAATGAAGTGCTTAATGTACATGATTAAGAAAAGTACACTGCAAAGTTCACATGCAAAAAGGCAGAGAAACTCTGGACAGACCCAAGGACAAGGGCAATTCAGAAAGCCTTGCAGCTATGTGGTGATCCAATAAAGCATGAGGGATCGTCCCTTCTCTATCCCAGCTGAGCTGGCAGGCTGGAAGGTCTTTGCTGGATGGCTGTCCAGCCAGCTCACTGAAAGGAAGGCTTTCCAGGAGGTCAGGGCTTTCACACTGCTGCACCTTCTGCCTGGGCTCATGTGGGGAAAGAAAGAGACTTGGGGCAAGAGGCAGCATAGCAGCTTTTAAGGGTATGACCTTAAAGGAAGAGGAGTTGGAAAAGCCAAGATAAAGACAGCCCAGAACATCCTTAGGGCTGCCAAGCCTAAAATTAGACGCAGGCTAGGCTTTGTTTTCCTTGCAGGCTCACATGCCACATGCGTCTTCCCCCAGTTGGCCTACTCCGTGAGGACGGCGAGTGCTGACGCCAAGGAGCACTTGACTCCCTGGGAATAGGTTTCTTGTGACTTTCTGTAGTCCCCATCATCACACGGTGGGAGCAGGTGGGCGACACGGCAGAGCTGCTGTCACGTGCGGGTACACGTGGTGTGGCACTGCTGACAGCAGCTATCCTGGGACTGCTGCTGTTGACAGCCAAAGCGTTGTTTACTGCAGGGAGGGTCAAAATTATTATTGGTGACCACATAAGGTATTAAGTGCGGGGCTCACGTTAGGAGTCTGCGCACAGAACACAACTCACCATGTCACTTATATGGTGGTTTAAAGTGTGGGCAGTGGGTTGGGAACAGGCAGCAGAGGGATGCTGGATACCACATCCCACACGTGTGGTATAACCCTCCCCTTAAAGGCTGTTGCTTGCATTTTGGCGGGGCACCTCTGAACAGTTATGCCCAAAAAATCCACTTCTGCCAGATGGAAAAAAAACAAACCAAAAATGTTTGAGCATAGCTTGGCCATTCAGTGTGGGCCTGAACAATGTGTAAAGCTTATACTTGGGGGCTGCACCAAATATGGTTGGATTCTCATGTCAGTGCATTAACAGGGAGCAGTGTGACCGTATAGTCACTACTGTTTGAAATGGTGTATCTCTTAAGAAGACATGCTGTTAAACCTGACTTACTCTGGGAGCTCTGAAACAGGCTATCTTAATTTTATTCGGAATTCATTTAGCACTGTTGTATTCACATTATGCAGCAGAAAAGCCTGTTAAGATATGTGCTTGCCAGGGAGTCCTGCGACTGAGCAAGAGCCTTTCTGATCTCTTTGCCAGGTTGCTACCAGCTCTGCATGCAATTTGGGCAGTTTTGTAGTGTAGAAGTACAGGTGAACCAGAGTGCAGTAATAATTTTGGCATCTCTGCTAGCTGCCCTACAAGAGAGTGATCAGCACAGGACATTTCAAGAATTCAGACTTTCATTTTTCATTTTGCTTCTCCCTGCCTGTCCTTCTGTTTTGTCCAGCTGCTTAGGAAAAGCAGTGGTTTTCCAGCTGCCTTCTTTAATCCCCTTTGACTGGGCTGGAATTTTAGCCAAGCAGTACCTACATTACAAGAGGGGAGAGGCACTGAGTATAATGCTGCACTAAGGGTTTTACGCTTGTCTCCTTGCTTGCTGCGCAGCCAGGATAAGTCCTAGCCATTTCTCCAAATCCCTGTGAGTTTTTCTTCAAAATGAAGTGATTAACTTCTGCTGTAAACTTCCCCTTGTCTAGGGCATCCAGGCCTTGTGCTGAGCTTGACAGCATTCAAGATCCCCTGCCCACATAGACTATTAGGTTCTGCTTATCCTTCGTTTCCACTGCCTGGTGAAATATTAGATAACGGGGAAAGAGCTTATCTTACAAGCGTCTGAACTGACAAATATGGCAGCCTTTCAGTAAAAAGGCTAATGCAGACGGGGCCTTTTTCCTGGATAGAATAAGAATGAGGCCGGCGCTTGTCTTCTGCTGCTGACAACGGTCAGATGCATGCGGCATCATTTCCATAGCATCCAGACAGTCGGAGCACCTAATATCTACCTGTCTAGTCAATACATCAGCTTTGCTAGAGCGGGGAGCTGAAGTTTGTCATTGAGGCGGGTTTCTAATGCAGCACGAATGGATCTTTCAGCTGTACTCCAGGGTAAACATTGTAAGCTGTGCAAATTTATTTACCAGCGGTGACAAATAACTGTGTCAGTCACTTTTGTTTTCTCCCCTAAATAAGATATGCTTTATAAATGCCCTTATGTATTTAATTTTTGCAGCTTTAGGCATGGGGGGGGGGGGGGGATTTCTTGCTGTTTGAACAGATTAATATTAGTGTTTGTTACCCTGTGTGTTTCTGCACGTGAAAAATTAGTTTGTATTTGGAATCAATAATCTTAAAGGTCTTTTCCAACCTAAATGATTCTATGATACAAATAACCTTCAGATGGACATTTAAGGATTTAACAATTTGATGGTAGCAGCTGAGAAACACTGTCCTGATAACAACGTTGAGGGGAGTTCGGCTTAACAGCATGGCTGAGAAACTTTGCTTTGCTGTGCCAGGGCTACCTGGAGGGGCTAGAGGAGCAGGAAGGAAGAGGCTGCTTTGCACACAGGGTGCTGAGCAAGGCCTGGTACTGATTTCAGAAGTTTTTTGGCTCATCTCAGGCATAGGGCTGTGCTTGAAATTTAACACTTCCATTTTGAGAAAGAATACTCACTGTTATAATGTGGCATATTTCTGCATTGCATTCATACAGATATTTTGGGAAATTGTTTTCCCAGCTGTAAATTCTAAACTGTACATTTGCTGTTGAATTCTAAGACACCAGCTAAACCCCAAAGTGTCTGACAGCCCAAAATGCTGGGGATCTAGTGGGAGAAACTGGTGTCCTTTTTAGAAATGAGGGAATAGAAGTTAATGGGTGGCTTTCTGCAGTACAGTGAAACACAACTGTGCTCTGCATGGAGGAACTGGAAAGAGTTGTTAGTTGGGCAAGCCAGACACACCTAGACAGCATCCTGAGCTGCTGCCAATCCACATGGGGGGTTTGGATCTCTTCCAGGCTTTGTTCCTGAAAATAAATTGTTCAAGATGGGAAACTCTGAAGATTGCATTGACCAGTGAGCCATGCCTCTGGGTTTGAGCTTTAAGGGAGAGAACTCAGGTTTTGGATTTGGGCTAGAGGCTCACAGAGAAAAGGCTGTGATCAAAGTTTAGCTTACATTTCATTTGTTTGCAAGAGGTGGTCTATAATTTTTTTTTGTGTTTCTCCTTATAAATAGGATTTATTTTGATATCCTTATTTATTTATTTATTTTGATTTATATCCTATAAATAGGATTTATCTCAGAAATTTGAGAAAGGGCTTTTGATCTGATTTTTTAGTTTAGCTATAAACTTGTTTTTTAGCTGCAATTCATAAGAAGAGATCGCCTCTGTATCTATTCCGCAGGAGTGAAGAAATTAGGTAACACACATAAACCATGCAGAATATGTAAGACAATGGATATATGCTAACTATTATGTTATTTGTTTAGTGCTTTGATAGCCATGTTGCAAAACAAATGAGGAGGTGGGGATATCTTTTGGAACAGAACATGCCGCAGCGCTTGCCTTGATCTGCATTAGACATCTGCACTGTGAAGTACAAGCGCTGCTCAAAGACGCACTGAGAAAACAAACGGGTTACAGAACTGTCGTGTTAGAAATGACAAAATGTGTAGGCAATGGAGAACCTAAAACTGCTTCAGTTTCAGACAGGATGTTAAAGTATTAACTGAAGAAACAGCGGAATATGGCAGAAAAGATGAAATACGAACATTTTGGAAACGGGGACTCAGTTCTTTATGTGACAAAAATTCACACTGTGCTATAAAAATGAAAAAAGAGCAAATTTATTTTTTTTAGCAGAAGAACAGACCTTTTAAATTTTATGATTTAACCACAACTCTTACCTCTGATACTGGGAACCACAACTCTTACCTCTAAGAGTTAAAACCCCCCGCCAAATTCTGAAAACAAAACAACAAAAAACCAAACCCCAAAGCAAACCAGAAAATCATCTTCCTGAAAATTAAGTTGGCTTTGGATAAGTCACCTACAATGAACAAAAAGTTTTAGTCTGAGCTTTAAGAGCAAGAAATATGAGAGGACACAAAGGAAAAATAACCAGTCTTTTAAAATTCAAAATGTCTAAGTTGTTTCTGCCCAAAAAAGGATAGATTCAAGCTGAGAGCCAGTTTGGATTGTATGACAGATTTATTTTCCTTATATGCACAACCTTGGCTTGAGCAATTCCCTTCTTCCTGCCTTAGGTGTGTAAACCAGAAACCAGATGCATTGACAGCAAGGTGTTCGGTGTGTCTAAAACAAATCCAGGATAAACTCTGAAAAGGGTGTGCCTTTTCTAATTCATTTAGCAAAACTGGGCTAATATGATGACAGGCATCTTTCAAGGCAGGAAATATGGCAGGTAAGGTATTGGCAGCACCTCAGCCTCACCATCCTGAGTGTCATACAGCAATATTTCTCAGAATTTATCCATGAGCCATCAATGACAGGTACGCTGAGCTCTCTCCCATGAGACCCTTTTGTGTACCTACCACAGCCAGGGGATTGGATCCCTGAGGGCAGAGGTGGCTGGGAAGCTCTTGCTGTAGGGTGTAAACTTTGTAAGGGAAGCAATTGCAACTTTGTGCTGCACTTGGCTGAGACTACAGAAAACAGGAGTGGTGTGGGATGTACAGGGAGAATGTACTGCCCTGCCTGAGGGCAGGGGCTGTGTGGCCAGGCCTTTCCCATGTGCCACATATGTGTGGTCCTCATGGTGTGGTGTGCCCAGGCGCTGAGCACGGAGCAGAGGGTGCACACATGCACACGTGTGTTCGATGAAGTCTGGCACGGAGCGTGTGGGGGAGGCTGGGGTGCCGTGTGCAGGTGGCCAGCACATGCCTCTGGTGTCAGACGCATCCCAGACCCCGCGTGCTCGCTGGATATGCACTGTGCTGGCAAGCTGCACTCTCTCACGAGTCATTCGTCTGGGACTTATGAATGGCAAAAAGCCTGGTCTGAGCTGCTATGCAGATCAGGATGCCGGCATCCTGAAATCCCGGACAAATCCCCTTAGCGCTTTTGGTAAATCTGCAACTGGGATTTAACGTTGTGACAGCACATCCTAAGTGTGGTAAAAATAGCCTGTCTCCCAGCAGTGCAAACCTGACTCGCACCCCACAGTTAATGGGTGAGCAGTCAAGGCTGTTTCTGGAATCGCTGCACGAATGCGTGAAGTGGCGTCGGTGGCAGGGGATCAGAGAGCAGCACTGCAAAATGCTTGCCTGGCTCAGGCTGATTCTCTGCAGCTTTGACTTAAAACCCAGAGGATCAGAAGTGTGGCAGAGACCCCTGATCCCAGACTGGAGGGGATGATGGAGAGATGTCTCTGCCCTTTGCTTCTCCAGAAGGCTTTGTCTGCCCTGGGTTTGCCTGGACGCAGTCTGGAAGGAGTGCTGTGTGGGCACTGTCCCCTTCTAGGTTGGGCACAAAGCTTAGCCCTCTCCCTGGAGGCTGCATAAGAACTTGGATTTATTTGGTTTTAACCCTGTACCTTTATCCTAATGAAAACTAGTTTTTTTGGTTTTCTATTAAAAATCAGGACTGTACCAAATGTGAAGCATCAGTAGTTTTGCTGCCCCAATGGGGTAACATGGAGAAGTGAGAGGGAGTGGGTGTGCTTTTCCTGTTCTGTGCGTGCATGCATGAAGAGGAGATCACAGTTTCTCTGCGACCCTGAAAACAAATATCTTACTCTCAAAACTTCCTCTCCAACAAGTCAATTCACCCAGAAAGTCTTGCCCCACCCAGATGGGGTGTAGTGGTATCTCTTTAGTGGGCTGCACAAAAATGCTGCTGGTGAGTCAGTACAATGTCGGATGTGCAGTTGTACAGAGTGGGAATACAGGATGAAGTAGTTTGAAATGCAGCCTCCCATCCAAAAATACCAGCCAACCAACTGTAAGATGCATTAGCTATCATTTCCCAGTGTGTCTGGTGAGATTTCAAGCAAATTTTGGTTTCATGCTGTCGCACACAGGAAAATACCATTGCAGCCCCTTTGGACCAGCTTTTTTGCTCATTGGCAAAAGGCACCCATCCACTTACCACTGGGCAGATTTTGAAAATGCATCATGTCATGTCATGTTCATGTCATGTTCATGTTCAATCACATGTCATGTTCAAAAGCGGCTTAGCAGTCCAAATGACATGTGGTACTGGTAGTGGACAGCATGTGAAGGGTGAAGTGAGTGAGGCCATGCTCTGTGGAAGCACTGCATAGGTGCTTCTATGGTATCAAGAGATAGAAGAATGGAGGTGACAGGCAGGAAGAGCTGAAGTGACTTGCCTTAGGTCACTAACAGGTCTGTGACAAAGCTAAGGAGAGAAGCTCGGTCTCACTCTATCTTGTAGCTAGTAGACCATGCATGTCCTTAAGCATCCATGCCATACCTTGTATGCAGTCTTGTATATTCTGTATGGAGGGTCATTTTCCCTTTCTTAGTAGCTGAAGTCCTCCTGTGAGACACTTCAAGTTTAATTGTAACCTACCTGATCCAGTATTATGCTGGGGTACAGGGAAAAAATGGATGGAGGAGCAGCATTAGAAAACACCCTTCAACAATCACTGAGACCTCAGCTCTGTCCTGGATTCTGTTCAGAAACATCCATCCCTCCGACTGCCCAGGCTCCGTAACATCACAGCAGAGTGGGACTCTGCTACTCCACCTATGAGGCAGCACTGCATTGCCTGTATAGTTAGGCTGCTGGTTTTGTTCCTGGCTCTTGGCTTCCACCCTGAAATGACAGTGGCATTTAAACTGCCTAGAAATACAAAAGTTAGCCCAGCCTTACACAGGGTTCAAGAGGTTGGTGGTCTTCATGGTAAAGTCAAGCTGCCTTCCTGTCGTGTGTAGTGTCTCAGAAGCGGCTTGAGTTTGGACATACCATTAATTATGCTGAAAACAAGAATACCAATACTGCACTGGGTGGGATTGGCATCATTTTATGTAAAATAGATGCAGATTTAAGCTTTGTTTTGAGTTGCTAGGGTGCTGTCCATCAACCAATGTTTGGAAATCATTTTTTGGAATCTATGCCAGTTTTGACATGCTGCTTTAATATTTTTCTGGCTGCAATAGGGCAAGACATAGAAATCTTATGTTGTCATCACACAGAGCTGCAAAGCGTTCTTTTTTCTGGGTTTTTTTTTTTTTTTTTTTTTTTGCTTTCTCTCTCTTGCACTCTGTCATATGGAAACCAGATCAAGATTATAAAATTATTGCCCACAAACTGTGATCTTTCTTCTCTTTTGTGGTGAGAACTGACAAGTCAGTGATGGCTTGGTGCTGTTGGTACTAGCTGTTCATGCCGCACTCATTTGTATGTATCGGGAAGTGCCAAACTTGGCGTTCTTCTCAGTTGGCACACAGGCTGGTGAAACGTCAGATTTTTAATTGTGATAAAGTTCACGAAAGAAGAAAATTATGGCAGATGTTTCCTTTTGTCAGAGCGAACTGAATCATTAAAATGTGATATGATGTACTATGAACAAGTCAGTGTAAACACCATCCCTGTGAACATGTCAGAAGACTGAAGAACTTAGACCATTCATGGTTATGTTAAAAACCATGTGGTCTGAATGCTGTATTACCAAGCTTTTCTCTTTAAATGCAGAGCATGAATCTTATGAATTTTTATTGCCTTTCTACAAAATGAAAAGATAACATATTCTGCTTTGGTAAAAATAGCCTGGTAGCTTCTGCAGTGTGGTTGTCGTTTTGCTGGTGGTTTACTCAGAGGTCTGCTTTTCACAAGTAGCAGTGAGGTATCCCATTCCCATTGAGTGCTGAGCTTGCTCGCCTAATTTCCTCTTTTCTAGAAGATGTATTTTTGGGAAGTCTTACTCCTTTTCCAGTCTGAAGGAAGTGACAGAAACGCTGCTGCTTGCTGAGGAATGCCTGTGATGATGCGTTAAAACTGGCTCCCGATAAGTGGTTATGGAAAAACTGCAGGAAGCATCTGACAACTGACATTCTCTGTGGACTTTTTCTCCTATTTCCTCCTCACATTTCCTGCATGAAGATTATCGTCCACACACTCACTCAGGTCATTAGTCAGAAAAGAAGTGCATTACAAACTTCCTGATACTTCCCCATGACCTGAGTACTTTTTATCTGCAGTTATTCTTGTTCTTGCTGACCTAAGAAATCTTGACCAGATTCTAATTCTTATTCCCGGTGTTGTCCTTTCTCAAGATTTTGCCTTAAATTAAGTGGTTTTCTTAATAGTTCAACTGCTGGAATCAAGCATGAATGAATGCCTTCATTTTGACATAAAGGTCAAGGACACGCTGGAAAGCTAAGATCTAGGTGTATTACACAGGGTTGTTTCATGTCACTCTTCTGATTTTTGATTTGAGGGAGCCTGACTTTACAGTTTTGGAATGCTGGGAATTGGGAATATATTATTCTGTTATATCATGAAGAGGGTCATAAACTATGGCAAATCCAAATTATTTTGCCCATCAAAAATCTCAATCCTCACCTCTTTTGGGGGTGCACTACAAGTGAGGTGAATATGTTTTGCAGACACATTTAAATACTCATACAGTGTGGACCCCATCTCCAGATCAATTACATTGTTTTTTTGGGGAAAATTTTCATTTCTGTGCATGGACATACACGAATTGTATGCAAGCCATGTATTTTATTTTAAGTGGGCCTGTAGAAGCCAGAAGTAATGAACTCAGTAGTGTGATAACAGTCGTTAATGGCAGAGCCTCTATAGTTCTTGCACCACGGCAATTTGTGGAAATGCAGTGTGCTTTTTTTGACTGGCATAAGTTTTTACACCTCTCTTGCACCATAGGAGCTTAATCCATCGTGAAACCTCGTTAGAAGCTGCGCCATTATATCCTGAGGCAGATGTGAAATTTGTGTGAGTCACCGATTTGCGATCAAGCTGAAGGAAACTGAGTCTGTGGTTCTTAAGAAAGAAGACGCCCATTTGGGATGCATTTACACAGCTCCTTTTGTATAAATCATTAGTGCTATAAACTATCCATTATTGTTAGGAGAAGAAATTTAACAATGCAAATAAAACAAAATACTGTGGCAGGGCAATTTTATGCTTGATTGTAATGTTTAATGGCATGTTCTCATAAAGAGATTTTTCCCATCCTTCAGACCTATCGTGTCTGTGACTCACTTGATTTCCAATGGTTTGAACATCCCTCATTTTATTCCTAGAGTTGTTTTCTCTAGAGCAATTTCTGTAAACGTGCTGCAGCATGGGGTTATCCAGGGTTAATTTCCCTCATGATTACACATCCAGACAGCATGTATGTAAATGCTGCAAGACAAATGATAAGAAAACTGCAGGATGAAAGAAAACAAATTCCATTGTTTTGTATGTAGATCCATTTACCAGTACTGAAGTCTTTCCCTTGCTCACTTTTAAATGTTAACACTAGCTTATATTGGCACTGTAGTTCTTTAAAAGCATTATTTTTATGTCGTTGCTGGCCTCAAATTTTGCATTCTGTTGATTCTCTTTGTTCCCTATATCTCTTCAGATACTTTTTCCAGGTTCTCTCTTCATCCTTTACTTTCAGGTACAAAACAGCACCATCAGTGAGGCAGAGCTTTGTATCTCTAGACTAGCTGATTATATTAACGTCAGAAATAAAATACAGCTCTTCACATTCTACTTGTATTTTTAGTACCGTATTGTAATCCTGGTTCTGCTTTCCTTTCTTATCTCTGTTGTCTTGCCTTTAGATTTTTTTTTTTTTAGACCAGCATTGCTGGGTTTCCTTGTGATCTTTCTGCACTGTCCAGCTTTTTGAAGTCTTTGCCGACACCTTAGTCATAAAGTACTAAAATATTTGATAGTCTGCTAACCTGCAGTTGAGTGCCCGTTGTTTTCTTTTCCTGGCTGCCAGGGAGTTTGTTGGCAATTTAGATTTATGGAGCGAATAATCCACCTGGCAGGAAACTCTCTGTAACTGAAGAGCATTCTTTAGTGGAAGAATGAACGTTCTTTGTCTGTGTAAAATACCACTAATAGCTTATTTAGCAACCTTTACTTCTACAACAGGGCTTTCAGTTTTGTGTTGGAGGTGGATTCTTGCATATGCATAATTCTAGCATCCATGCTAATTCTATCCCTCATGTAACTTTCATCCATTCCTATGGCAGGATAACGCATATTGTGATCTCTCAGCTTTTTAATGTGGTCCTTAGTGCATCTCCTAGCTCCTGCTTGAACAGGGAAAAAAATATTAATAATGAGGGATGATTCTTTCCTGTACTTGCTGGGAATTGCCTGGAAACCACAGGGAGCTTAGGCAGGGTAGTCATGCTGCAACCACTGAGACTCCACAGAATCCAGTACCAGGTATAATTGCAAGTACTGCTGGCAGAGCTCTGAATAACAACAGAATTAAAAAAAAACGCAAATAAACAATATTGTCATCCTTCCTTGCCTTTTCTCTTACTTAAATAGCTCATTTTTACACTTAGTAGATGTGAGCTCAAAATGTGACAAAAGCTGTGGAATGTGATCAAAATTAAGGATGGAAGTATTTTCAGGACAGCTGATTTTGTTCACTAGTTTTGGGTAGAATTAAATGGAGGATTGAAGTAGCCAATGACTAAAATACATGGGAGCCACTGTATCATAATATTAACCCTAATGGTGGGAAATTTTGGTTCTCAGACATCAGGTTACTTCTCCCCGTTAGGGATATATTCCTGGTTTGAATAGTTTGGGTTGATTATCTTCCTCATATTTACAGCTGCCTTTCCCTACCCAAAGTTTCTCATTCCTCAAGCATCAGCACCAGGAAATTCTGTACCTGTTTTTCAGCAGTGGCAGGGGAGCATTGAAGTTACCAGCAGTGTAATCTCCTGGGTAAACAGGGCCAGGGTATTATGCTCACTGTAGCATTTAACCCTGCTGGAGGAGACGACTGTAAATTGCCTATGTCGAGCCAACGTGCAAGGACTAATAGAACTGCAGTGGGGATAATTCATAAGTAGATTTTCTCACTCGCCAGTGTAAACAGAGCCAGTGCTTGTCAGGTCTGAAACGGTGATTACTTTTAAATCAGCATGTTATAATTCAGTGTCCCCGATTGAACCCTCCTTCCAGTACAGGAAAACAAACCATGGCACGCGTGGCAAGCACAGGGACCACTCAGGCTGTGCAACTAACAATGTGTATGAAGGACTGCTTGAATTTCCTAATCCTTCCTATTAATGCAGAGTAAAGAACAGCTTTAACAGAGAGTTAATTTAGAGGCCTTAAATACTGCCTTCCTCTCTCCACCAACTTTACTTCTTTTGGGTTGTGTTGCTAATCTCTCCACACTGCTCCCATCTGCTTGTTCCTTGCACCTAATCACATTAAACACAACATAATACATCTGGATACGTACTGCTGGCAAATCAGTTACTTGAGTTCACTGCCTATGAGAAAAGCACTTTTCCTTTCCCTCAGTTGTTACCATTCCTCTTTATCTTTTTCTGACAAATTTAACCTATAAAATGTGGATTTAATAAAAAAGGTTGAAATTTACCCCAGGTGGTGGCACTTGGAGAGGTGGAGGCATGGGGCATTCAGTGGGTGCATCTATAACTGCTTGAAGTCTGTCTAGGTCCAGAAATGGAGATGGTCCTGGTCTCCTTCTCTGTCCCTCCCTGACCATTACCCACATCCTTTTTCTTTTGGGGTTGGCATCAGTGTTCACCCAGCAGGCAGTTTGATTTCTTCCCCTGTGAGCAGAGACCTGTCCTGGCTTGTCTGTGCCTCAGCTGTGTTGCTGTTTTCATGTGCACTTTGGCTGGCACAAGATGGGTGTCAGGAGCTGGGGCTGGGCTCCCACAGCTTCCAGCCTGACACAGGACTGCAACTGGATCAGGCAGTGATTATCCAGGTTGTCCCAAAACCCCACAGGACTGCTGTGTAGGCCCCACTGTCCTGGCTGGCCAGGGGGGAAAGCATGGCTCCTTCATGATGGGCATGTGTTGCCCCAACATGGCTTTGACCATGGAGCATCATCCTGGTGCTGCCTGGAGGAGTTATGTAAGGACAAATGGCCCTACATGAAGTGGAAATGGTTACAGTTTATGCCTGAAGGTATGCATGTGGTTCTGAGCTGTATCACAGTGCAGGGAGGGGGAAGCACCTCCTCACACACATTCGATGCCCAGGGTTTCCAAGTGAGTGACCCCAAGGGGTTAGCTGCAGGCAGGAGGAAACACCCCCTTATTGTCCAGTTTCAAGACTGTGGGTTTTATCTTACTCTTCAAAGTAAAGGCTGACGACGAACCTGCCGACAGTCAGTAATATCTTTAGAGAAACAGAGAAAAAAAGGGGGAGATGGAAATGCAAAACTCATATTGAGAAAGCAGCATTCGTCCAGTTTTGGTCACCAAAGCATGACTGTTTCTTTACACTTGAGATCAACATCTTTACTAATGGTAAAATTTAAAAAAAAAATCCCGTTTTGTTCTTGTGGGTTCCAGAATGAGTCTTTTGTTTTCCCAGTAATGATCTGATGAGACAGATCAGTGAACATGTCCTTCATAAAATTTCACCTGTTACTAAGTTTAACTAGCCCTTGGTTTTCTCATTAATATGCTAGGCTTGTAACAGCCTGTGGAGGAGCATTATGACTCTGTGAGCCACAGCCTGCTTAAGGAGCTTCAACCCTGACGCCAGAGCAGCCGTCCTGCTCAGAGGTCATGGTGGAACCTGCTACTTTAGCAGGAAGCTCGTCCCCCATCCTTGTTGACAGAGAAGCTTTTATGGGCTCTCTGGCACAGGGCTTGGTTCACATTAAAAGTTCGTGATAAATTCTTAATATATAGGTGATGAGCCAAGTATTGTTCTGAAGATGTTCTTGAGGATGTTTATCAGCTGCACTGCTTATGGATACAGAAGTCTGTAACCATTTTGCAGTCATTGTGCCTGTACCTGTACTATAATATTTGGTGGGTAGGGAGGTACTGGGTTATAAAGGGACTAAAGCATGTTATTTATCATTCTATGTCTTGAATCCCCAGTCTTGCCAAAGCAATTGTTTTATGATGTAGGTTAATGCTCTTCAGGAACTGAAGACTAAACATCTACAGTTCAGTTGTATGAGTAAAGGAGAAGCATTTATACCAATATATTAATTGGTTTTCTGCTTTCTTTGTAGTCTTTAAACTGCACTCATCTGAAACCAGCTTCTCATTTTAAACATGAGGTTGGGGAATGTTGTATGTGGGTCAGTCTTTGGCTCAGAAACTTTGTCTTACAAAGTCCTTGAAAATGAAGAGTTTGCAACAGGAAGGTAATAGGCCTCAGCAGCAGCTCTGTGCACATTGAGTGGGTATGCCCACACAACAGCCACGTTTAGAAGTCTGGGCTGTTGAATTAATTGTTTTCAAAGTAGTTTAAGGACAATCAGATTGTAGTTTTGAAGGTCCTACCCATCTGCCATCTGTCTGAATTACTTTTCTCTGCTGATAACAGTGCTGTACTTGGTTAATACTCCACTTGCACAAAAACATTCCATTGACATATGATTTAAACTCATTCTGCTCTTCTAGGAACTCTCAAAGGATATTTATTTACAGTCCACAATCACTGTCCCCCAGCTTGACTGTTATGTTTGGATTGAGGCCTTAGACCTTGCAGTATCAAGCTAAACGTCAACAACAGTTTAATAAATCCAGACAGTGGGGATAGCCTGTAACCAGTCGAAGGGGCCCTGCTGTGTGCTGTGGATATATTTAGCAGGATATGTCTCCCTAATATTTTTAACCCCCTGGCTCTTCATAGTGCTAGCTTGATAGGTGACCTTAAGCAGGCCCACTCCTCTCAGCCTCTTTCCCCTCCTGGTTTTTGCTCTTTGACTTTGAGTTAGGGCATCTTTTTTTTTTTTTTTTTTTTTGAGGCTGGTAATGGGATTTGCAAACATGAACAGCGTGGGCAGCAGTGGGTCTGCCTCCATGGTCGGTGCCAGAGTGTCCTGGGGGCCCATGCTGTGTGCAGGGGAGAGCAGTGCTGGTGTGAAGCTGAGCTGGGAGAGGGGCATGGAGTCTCACCAATGCTGCAGCCCATCTCATCTCCTCTGCTTTCAGGAGCTCCAAGGTCCCGGCCAAGTGTGGACCAGAGGGTGAACTCTTTTCTTGTTCACGTAGACACACCCTCGTCTTATTCAGTGCTTTGGAGATGCCATCATAATCCGGAGAAGTAGCTAGGGTGGGAGGAGCCTTGGCCATGATGGTGTAGCCAGTATAGGAGGAACAACCTGGGAACTGAGGGACACGATGCTAATGGTGCTTCCTAACATGGCAGGGACATTGTGGGACTGTGCTGCTCCTGTGAGCGGTGGCAGCAGGGCCAGCCCTAAATCCTTGCTCCTGGCTTTAATTGTGGGGCTCTGAGTGGGAATACAGGTGGGGACTGCGATGAAGAATCCATTTGGCAGTGTTCATCAGCCAGAAAGGCGTCAGAAAGGCTGGCTCGGTGGCAGGGCTGGGACAGGCATAGGGGTTCAGAGGGGTTTGGGGGCAGGCACAGGGGTTCAGGGACGGCAGAAGTGTTCATGTACAGGCACAAGGCTTCAGGGGAAGGCAGGCACTGCTGGAGCTGGGAGTTGTGCCAAAGAAACACACATGCGGCTGGAGCCAACGTCTCAAAATCCGCGGTGTTCTCCTTTTCCCTCCTTCTTTGGTTTTTTCTTTTTTCTTTTTTTTAACTTGAGGTCACAGGCATTGCTCCTTCTCATGGTTACAGTTTTACAGTATAGCTCCAGGATGCGACACCCTAACACTTTACGCACAAACACGACTCCCGTGAAACTGTGCATAAGGAACCCGCTGCCGGCAGCTGGGAGGTTCCCTCGGCCACTCTGGCTGTCCGTGCGACGCCGGGAGCGCGGTTCCCGTGCCGGTGCCCTTTGAAGCGCCCATTGCCGGGAGCGCGTCCGGCGCCGCGCGGTTCCGCGGGGCGGGGCGGGGCGGGGCGCGGGCACGTGCGCGGGGGCGGCGCGGGCGGTGCGCAGGCGCGGGCGGGCCGGGGCAGGCGGAGGAGCCGGGGCGCCCCGAGCGCGCCGCGCCGGGCCGGGCTTAAAGAGCGGCGGCGGCGCGGGTCAGGTACGGACCTTCCTCCATCCATCCATCCATCTATCCGTCCATCCATCCTTCCCTCCCTCCCTCCCTCCCTCCCTGTCCGCGCTGCGGGCCCCGCCGCGGGGCTCGCCCAGCAGCAGGGCAGCGCCTTTCCGTTCTTTTTGTTCTCGCCGGTCGACTGTTTTTTTTTTTTCTTTTTCCTTCTTTTTGTCGTTGTTGTGGTTTTTGTTTTGGGTTTTTTAAATTTCTTTTAAAATCCGTTTCCCCCGGGCGCGCAGCCCGGCGGGACCCTGGTGTCCGTGCGTGCGCGCACACGCGCGGCCGGGGCACGGCGGGGCGGGAGCGGCCGGTGCTGGCCGTGCCCGCCCGCTCCGGCTGCGGGGCGGCAGCCGCGCTCCCGGCGCCGGCAGAGGCGCGGGCGGGAGGCTCCCTGGCAGCCTCCCTGAGCGTGCCCCCTCGCTGCATGGAGCCCGGGGCTGCCGGGGATGCGGTGCCCGCCGCGGGGGCTGGCGGAGCGGCTTGAGCCCCCCGCCCGGCGGAGGCGAGCATGTCCAGTGAGCGGCTTAACAAGACAGCGGTGAAGGATGCGCGGTTAAAAGACCTGTTGTTGGAAAGAGGTACCGGCAAGGACAGGGACCGCGGGATGTGGCCCCGGGCCACCGCACAGCCCGGCCCGCCCGGGAGCGCTCGCCGGGGGAGCCGCGGCAGTTCCCCCCGGGCTGCGGGCTCTCCGTGCGGGGGGAGGCTCGGGGTGACGGTCGTGTGGGGTTGCTGATAGGGTTAGAAATTATTTCTCTCTTTTCGAGCTCTTCTGAGAAGGTGATTTAATTCAACGGGTAGTTAGTTGCCTTTTCAGGGCGTTTACCCTGAAAACGTCGTGTTTGGTTTTAGGATTTTTTTTTTTTGCCCTGGAGAATTTTTATTAGAAACATTGTTTCTTGCTTGTAAAGAAATGGGTATATGTGAGTGTGACAGACTGGGGGTAGTAAAACCGTAGCATTTCTCTTCCTGAAGCGCTCGCCGGTCTCTTTCCCTGTACATTTATAGGAGGAGTGGGCAGGAGGAGATAGATGCCTGTCTGGAAGGTGGTGGCCCTTCTCGCCTGGCAGGTGTTGGGCAGTGGGGCAGGGGACACGGTGGGGGCCGGGGTGACCCGGTGCCTGTCAGCAGCCGCCAGAACTATTTAAATGGCCTTGATCAGTGCCAGCAAAGACAGACTGCTGCTGCAGTCTGTCTTTGCTTTTTACTGTTAATAACCTAATGAGCGGCAGGAATGTCGCTCAGGAGGAAGAAGAGATTTAAAATTATCTTTCTTTTTCCTGTGCTTTGAATTGAGGAAATCCTCTTGAACATCAGTAAGGTGTTTTGTTGGCGTTTGGTGTTTACAATGTAAACTGGACTTGGGAAATTCCATGTGCTCACAGCTCTGTGCTGTGGTTTTTAATTTCTTTATTGCATGGCCGTGTTTTAATCAAACACTTTCAAATTATTTCCTCGCAAGAGAAGCGCTCACAGATGGAATCACTCATCTCTAAGGGAGAGGTACTGTCCCTTGCCACTGAAATGCAGGGGCCTCGATAAATTTAGAAGACTCTGCCCTTGGCAAATAGAGAAGTAACATGTCACTCAAGTGATCTGTGCATTCTAGGAAAGCCTAAATCAACATTGCTTGTTTTGCATGTTGCCCTTTAGCAACAGTCTCTCAATTTCCAGTTGAAAGTATGACATGGACCCAAAAAAAGTTTGGATGAAGAAACTCTGTAGTACTTCAGTAGCCACAGAACGTTAATTGCAGAAGTCATTAACTGTGTACAGTCTGTATTCTGCATTTCTGAGCCAAGAAAAACTGACTTTTAACTTAAATGTGGTTTGGGTGGGTTTATTTTTTAATTAATTCTGTGCTTCCTGCTTTTTGATCTTTTGGTGCTGACATTGTTAGCTTCCAGTGACGCAAGAGAGGGGGAAAAGAAAGATCGCTGCCCTGCATGTGGGATTGATAGCAAAAGCAGAGCACAAAGCACTGACTAACCAACTTCTTTGAAAATGTTGGTGGTCTTAATGATGAGTGGAAGGTACTTAACAGCAAAGAGTGATAAAGTCATAGGCATGTTTTTACCCTTTCCTCTTTCCTTAGCTTTATGAAGTAAGCTTAATTACTCCTAACAGACAACTGTAGACCCTCAGCACTTTGGTGGTGTGGCTGTGCCTGCCGGTAGCTTGTGCCAGACAGCTGGACCTTGGCACCAGCCCCCACTGTACACCAGCACACTTGCGGCTCCTGTAGTCTGAAGTTTTGTTTGCAAGAGACTTTAGAATAATGAAACAGCCTTGGGTTTCCTTTAGTTCCACTGCAGGTTCGTCTTGGTCTTTATGTGTGAGTGACATTTTTTCTAGCTCAGTTTCATAGTTATGTTGTGTCTGGACAAGTGTACTGCTGTCACACAGAAAGCTGACAGTGGCTACAAATTTGAGATGGGGGGGGGGGAAAGGGGATTGTTTTCCAACATTTGCATTGTCCTTTCATTTTCATATGTCATTTCTCTTTCCTCATTAGCTTTTTAAACCAGAAATTTGATATCAGTTCCCCAAAGTGCATGTTTTTGCATCCAAAAAGCAGTGCCCTTTTTGGAAAGTATGGACACTGTGCAACTTGTGCTGCTGCTTTGCTTTTTCTACCAGCTTAGCAACCAAAGACCTCCTCCCATTAACTGGAGTTGTCTTTCAAGATGAGAGCATCCCCTGTGAGCAATGCAGTTTCCATAGAAATATCATCAACTCGGTTACTCCAAAGGGCAATTTTTCCCCTCATATTGCTCATCCTTGCTGCTCCAGTATAGCCAAAAGGGTGCAAGGGTGACTCATTTCTAAATATACTTAATATTTGTGGTATAGGCAGGGCTTCAGATAAGGTGATGGGCTCTGACGGAGTTCATTGTAATTGTATCTCTTGCAGCAACCAAGGTCCCGTTTTCATTTTTAACCATGGTGGAACATACCTTGTTTTAGAGTACCAGATCTCTTTTTAGGTTTTTACCTGACTGTGAAAGTCCTAGAAAAGTTAATGTTACACTAGTTGGAGTGAAGGTAGTAATTGAAAAAGACACTGCATGTCGATTCAATAGGATGAAAGTTTTCCACTCTAATTAAATACCTTTCGTGCTATTTACTTGATAGAAAATTAAGGGTAGTGTACTAGATAAAATGTCCTGATTCCTCTTAGGCTTTGAAGCTTACAGAACCCTCTGGACTCTGTTGGCATTGCAGGTGGCTATTAAAATAGAGTGGGGTTTGTGTGTAAGTGGTTTCTTTGGGTGGTTTTTTTGTGGGTTTTTTTGTTTTTTTTTTTTTCCAATGGTTTCTTCCTCCCCCTCCCCCATGAAATTATATTGTCCAAAAGGCTTATCTGTGGTGTTTATACTGGAGACCTTATTACCTGTGAAGGCTGCAGAGAAGGATCACCAAGAAGCTTCTTAGTTTTCACCTGCAGCCACTCATGCTGATTGATTTGCTCTGACAAAAATTAAATAGTTTTCATACATTTTAGAACAGTTTTCTTCACAAAACTTTGCAGAATGGACAGTAGTAGTATCTAATGCCAGATCAATCTTAATGGAATACTGAGGGTCTTTTCAAGTTGTTGCTTTAATGGTTAACATTCTGTGTGTTAATGACATATTTTCGTCTTTTTTCCTTTGTTTTAGCTGAACTGGAGTTTGTTCAAATCATCATTATAATCGTGGTTATAACTGTTATGGTGGTAGTGATCATCTGCTTGTTGAACCATTACAAACTCTCGACACGCTCCTTTATCAACCGACAGAGCCAAAGCAGAAGACAGGAGGAAACTCTGCAGACGGTGAGTGTGAGCCCCTTGCACCAAATTCCTTTTCCTTGTGCTGTACAGGCCTGCAGCAAAGCCTCCCAGAGGGCTCTGGTGCAGGCAACTGCTGGAAAAACTTCTGATAGCACTTTTAATACTCCCTGTAGCTGAGTCTTTTGCGAAAGTTGTATTTGTCAGTAGAAAACATAGTTGGAACGCAAATTTAAGGTACGCTGTCTTTGGTTATTTTTAGATCCCACTGTGTTTTATGTAGCCTGTATTCATTTTGCTTTTGGAGGCTTAGATGTGACTTTGCTGCTACTGTAATTTGAGAGGGAAATGGAAGAGAAATGAATGGGGGTTAGCTGGGGTACAAAGATTTGAAATACACGTTGTTATGACTCTCCATCTATTGTCTGATACCCTGGAGTTTCATCACTGTTACTGTTTTGTGCAGCTGCAGTGGCTGCTTGCTGGATTGAAAGTATTGTCCCAGTAAGGGCCCAGGAAAATGTAATGTTTGTTTCACTAAAACAGCAAGAGCAGACTAGAAAAAAGATCCCTCCAAGGACCTAGAGTGCTTAAGATGTGTTAAGATGTTACAGAATCAAAGGCTTAAGATGGTATCTCAGTCATTATACAGTCATGTTAAGACTGTGTTTTGTCAACCCAACAGTAAATGGGCACCTAATTTGCCTAGTGAGCCAGGAGTTTGCTGGGTGGGATGCTCTGCTCCCCTGTGAGGGTTAGCCACAGGTGTCCCTGACCTTGGGATATCCCCCACAAGGCATGCAGTGTCCTGTGGAGTTGCAGGGAAGTCCTTTCTTCTGATGTGCTTTTCAGTGCCTCAGAGTGGTGCCTTTGACCTCTTTGCTGACAGTGATGGCCAAGGGCCCATTTACGAAGTTGCCTTTTGATGCATTGAATTCCTGGTAACTGTTGAGTTCACAGCTTCATTTTGCTGTCAAAAAAAAAAAAGTCTGATTGTAACTGAGAGGTGTGATCTCATAATGGTTTACACCAGCTCTAACTCCACAGTCTCACCTTTTCATCCATCCCAGCCTTATATTTCTTCCCTCTTCGTGCTCCTTGGGGAGCTGCCAAGGTCATGGTGAGAGGCCTCAGGGGACTGCTCTGGCTGAACACTAATTGTTTGCTTTTTGCTTTTGCCTTTTTCTTTTACAGTTAGATTTCTGCAGGGCAGGGAGCACTGACAGAGAAGTAGGCAGTGATGCCACAGTGACTTCTGTGGAGCTGCATCCCTGGCAATCCTGGCAATTGGTAGCTCCCTCCTGAAAGGCAGCTGTACAGTGTGACAGTGCAGGGTTCCCAAAGCTTTGTCGTAGCACATCACCTGTGCCCTTTTGCTGGGGGGTATTGCTCTTGCCTTGGATGCTGCAGGGGGAGGAAAGGAGCTGCCTCCTCAAGGAGAGGGTCTCTCATTCCGTGGCACTTTGGTAGTGTAGGACTGCTTAACTCTAATTTGGTTACAGATGAAACTGGAACTTGTCAAACCTGAACCTTGTGGACTTGAGGACTGGAAAAATTGACTAGATTAATTTGAATATTGCTTTGAAATGGGCACTGTAATTCAAGAACCACAATTCTGTCTGAAAAATGTTAGCTATAATTGCTACAAATGCCTAAAATGAAATAGTTTGAGATAAATGAAATGCATTTTCATCTTCACAAATCTTTTAAAACTGTAGTAAGCTGTCAAATGCGTGAAATAACCCATTATTTCCTCTGTATGGTTCATTACTATTGTCTGTTATCAGAGCCAGTGTTTTTTTTTTTTTTTTAATTCACTTGGGCACAAGGGAGAAAACTTCACCTTCTTGTAAAGAACATGCAGTTTGGCAGCAGGGATTTGGGAGCCGCATTAGTACCCAGAACTGATCTTAAATAATTTTTAAAACACTGACTCAGTTTCAGTTTGATGTCATCCTTATAAGTAACAATAATCACAGCCAAGTGAGCATTTCATGGGAATTGATGATGGATGGCAAGAACTGGTTACTAATTCTGAAAGCCTTTGGTATAGGTTTGTCATCAGTATTACTCATCTGAATTTCTGATAAGCTGCAGCTCTTCTTACCAAAGGTCATGCTTGTGGGGGATAGGGCTTTAGAGGTCTCTAAGTTCAGATGTCAAAAACTTTGAATTGTCTTTTGTCTCAGGTGTTAGAAGGAAATTCTGATAGAAACTGGCTGTGCAGTGCAAACCTTAAAAGCAGTGTGCAGAGCATGAGGGTCAGAAAAATAAAGTAAGTGCTCTGTGGTAAGAAACTGGAAATGACCAGTCTGTTCTCATTGTCCACAGTGGAGTGACCTGCATGAGATAATAGATAATGTGAGTGGTGAGGTGCAGGTTATGCACTTCTAAAATACATTTATTTTTGTATCAGGCAGACCTTGTTTTGTTTGTACATGCTATCCATAAGTGGGCTTCCTTGCAAGGGAATACGTTTTAATGGTATATAGACTCTGAAAAGAGACATAAATGTTTATTAACTACTAATGTCAGAAGAAAATATTATTCTGACTCAGGTCTTCTCTTGGTGGAGAAAGAGGGAATTCAGACATATTTCTTGAAAGAGAATGGTACAGCAAATTAATTGACTACTGGCTAGTTCCTGTAGTGAACTCTGAAGTGAACACCCCTTAATGTAACTGAGGTATCAGAGGTGTATCAAGATGTAGAATCCAGCCTTTCCTGTTCAGATTGGACTTTTTTTTTTTTTCCTTTTGTTACCTATGATTTTCTTTTTCTTCAAGTCTGTCCTATTTCTAGATAATCATGCCTTCCACCAGCTAAGTGGGGGCTGAGCTGCACAGGTTTCTGGCCTCGTGAAGGCCAGCTATTGAACAAGTGATCTCTCTTATTCTGGTACTTCTAGGGAGTGTAATAGGAGTGATCAGGTAGATTATCTACTCCCTTTATTACCAGCCTCACACCTGTGACAGTCACAGGTCAGGTGTCAGAAATAATGTAATAAAGGATACTGGTGGATTTCCTTTTCTCATTAAACTTCTTCATGTTTAGACAAAAAAAGAACCAAACAAAAACTAAACAAAAATAAAAGAGTGATAATGAGAATTTCAACTTCCAGGCCAAGTCAGAAATTAGAATTTTAAAAAGATGAAATCACTGCAATCAGAAGTGTTAACATTTGAAGTAATATATGAAGAGCAGAAAAAGGAGCAGTCCTGGGAAAGAAAAGGTTGCTCTGTGACAAGTGCACACTGAGAAGTTGTTGTTATGTGCCTGTTCTGTAAATACACTTCTCGGTGTGACCACCAGTTCATCATTATTTCTTTTATTTTAATTCTTTTCATCCCTCTGGAGTATCACCTTCCAGTCTTTCCCCTGGTCTTTGGGATTTTATTACCTTGGATATTGGGCCAAGGCCTTGCGCAGATCACAGCCAAGGGCAGGACAAACACTGTGTGCTTGTGCAGCAGTGCTGAGGATGCTGTCTGCCCTCCCATGGCAAGCCCTGCCCTCTCCTAGTGAGGCTATGAAACATTCCAACCCTGTTTTAACATTAGCAGAAGTAAGAGTTTTGGGGTCATAATTGTGAGAGGTGGAAAGATGCTGAGTGACAGCCATCTCGGCATGAGCAGCAGCCTGGAGTGAGCCTGCAAGGTGCTGAACAGTGTCCCTATCACACTGGATAAAATATTGAGTGTTTTCCTGCTGTTGGCTCATCGTCAGCAGTGTTGGGCTTCACAGCTGGGAGCAAGCCAAGGGTTGCAGAACACCTGAGAGGGATACAAAGGCCGGAGGGTGTAGAGTACACCAGGAGCATGCCCAGGGCTGCTTCACTGAAACAACAGAGCCTCTTGTGTGGGAGCAGCTGATGCTGCTGCTAGTGCTGGGGGATTTTGGGGCAGAGCCACGTGGCAGCCTTGGAAAGGCACCTCTGTGCACAGGGTGTGTGTGCCTGATATCCAAGGGGAAATCCATGTTGTGGCGTGTCTGGCTGTGCCATTGTACGATTGACCTTGTATCGGGAAGTCAGTGTTGCTGGTAACCAAAAGCATCCTGCTGGAATGTAGGTAGCTGCAGCTGAGCTGCTGCTGTGGCACTCTGCTGTTTGCTGGGACAAAACAAAGATAAATCTTGCTTCCCGATGATTAACTCTTAATGTCATCACCAGTGACTTCCATGGAGACATTGGGGGGAAAGAGATTAACTAAGTTACTTACAGGGAAGTGCTTAATGAGCTTCTGATGTTCCTAATTTCATTCCTTTTCCCCATCCTCGTGTCTTTGCATTGTCTTTTTTTATAAAGTAAATGTTGAAGGAATGGTGAACACTTGGACTGCCCCAGGCCTACTGCTGGCAGCAAACCCCTGCATCCATCACACAAGATGCTCACCCTAACCAGCCCCTGCCTTGCAGCACTGAGGGCAGCATTGCTGCTCGGGCTAGTCAGCTTGCATTAGAACCTGTGCTGATAATGCCAGTCTTGGATGCCAGCAGCACAGCTCTAAAAGAAACTCCCCTCTGCCCTGTACCAGCTATTTCAGAATAAAAGGGGAACGTCAGGAGGGTGACAGAAAATACTCAATAATATTGACAGCTCAGAGACTTGTCAGTGATTTCAAATGTTAGTCTTTCCTGCTGGTCTTTTAAATTATTTCCTACTGGCATTGGCATTATTCCATCTGTTCCCTGCTGGTATCCCTGGGCCACTCATTCTCATTTTCTTACTGACATATGCAAAAGAAAGAAAATCCCACTGGGAACAAGAACCCAGTCTACAGCCAGGAGAGAGTGTGAGTGCTGTAGACCACCCTGCTTTGCCAATCTTTTTGTTTACACCAGTCATCATTTGGCAGGAGCTGGATGTGCGCTGTATTCTCCTGCTGTCTCCTTGAGGGACATGGGCTTGCCTCTCCTCAGGGAGTGCTGCCAGGAGGGACAGCGAGCACGGCTGCCGCTCTTTGAAGTCTACCACAGTGAAGTCATTATATCTTTAATAGGGGCAGGATTGTCCAGGAAATCTGCAGGTAGGACTAGAAGTGAGGAGCACTGGCTTTGGGTGCCTTCTGACTCAGTAAGTCACCTTGGGCAACTTGTTTCATCAAGTGCTATTATCCTTCCTCCAAACAAAGGAGGAAGGATAATAGCACTTACACCCTTCAGTTGAATGAAATGAAGATTACTTAAAGTGATGAAGTGCTGTGAAGTTGGGGAAATAAAAGTTTTAAAGCATTAAGTAACAGGAATAATTGCAGTAAGTGTAGGGAGGCAGATTACGTGTGAGAGATTTGGCACTCTCTGTAATTCTCCACTACTTCTCCTTGATACCGTGCACTGCTCTGTTAGACAGCGTCACCTTTCCTGCCCTTGAGGAATAGCTTTTAAAGGAACGAGCAGTCCTGCTGGAATACTCATCATTGTGCTTGGGACAGCACCGTAGCTTGTTTGGCTTGTGTTTGTTGCTATCTTTAAAGCTGTAGTGGTCTGTATCACCCAGGAGGAGACGGGGAGGAATGAGCCCCTGTGCCTCCCTGGAGTGTTTTCAGCAAGCCACTGCTTTAATGTGGTGTAATGTACCACCTAGGGCCAAAATCAGAAACTACACTGCTATGTGGAACATTTTACTTGCAAAAGAAGTGTGTATATTTATCTTTGTGTGTACATTTTTGTATAAAAATCTGTGTTAAGGGGAAAAGAGAGACATTATTAATAATTTGCATTCTTAATGCATTTTAAAAAGTGAAAAACTGACTTTCCTTTCACAGATAACATCATCTCAGGAAGAGTTCTATTTCACAGAAACTTAATTGTGGAGAAAGTCTGAAGATCTCCTTAACAGTCAGCAAAAAAAGAAAAGTTTGGATTATATGGGATTGTCATGGTTTAACCCCAGCTGGCAACTAAGCATCACACAGCCACTTGTTCCCAGCGGGATGGGGGAGAGAATCAGGAGGGTAAAAGTGAGAACTCATGAGGTGAGATAAAGACAGTTAAATAGGGAAAGCAAAATTAATTCATTCACCACTTCCCAGGGGGAGGCAGGTGTCCAGCCACCTCCAGGATATCAGTGCTGCATGTGTGTAACAGTGACTTGGGAAGACAAAGTCCCCCTTCCTTTCTTCTTCCCCTGCCTCTATATACTGACCATAATGCCATGTGGTATGGCATGTCCCTTTGGTCAGTGGGGTCAGCTGTCCTGGCTGTGTCCCCTCCCAGCTCCTTGTGTACCCCCAGCCTCCTCACTGGTGGGGTGAGGTGAAGAGCGGTGAAGGCCTTGACTCTGTGTAAGCACTGCTCAGCAATAGTGAAAACATCCCTGGGGTATCAACGTTGTTTTTTCCTCACAAATCCAAAACATGGCCCCATATCAGCCATTAAGAAGAAAATTAACCCTATCCCAGCTATAACAAGCACGGGGATCCTTTTGCTTTTAGTACAGTTTGAGGAAAATTTGTTCCTGAGTGTAGGTTTTTACCTATAATTTCTCCTGAGTTAAAAATTAGTCTTCTGGCAAATGTCTTGTCTTCTGACTGTCAATGGGCTGATGCTCAGCTGAGGCAGTTGGATGATGGTGTGTGCTCCAATGTTTAAAAATATCCTCAAAAAATAATTTTCCTACTCTGTTTAATTCTAGAGGCTCTGAAGCTTTGTATAATATGAAATAGCAAATTATCCTAGGTTTACAGAGTCTCCTAAGCTCTAAATATTAAATAATCATCACCATGAGATAATTAAGTAATCACTCAGCTAGATTTATTAAATGATGCTGCTATTTCAAAACCTGATCGCAAGATTGATTTCTGTAAATTATGGTGAAACCCAAAAATAACAATGGTCAGCAAAAGACATGGTGGATCCCCAAGACTTTTCTTGCTTGGTGTCATTGGTAGGTGCTAGGATTTTCATTCCAAAGCCTAACAATGTTAAAAATGAATACACTATAGGGAATGCATGCATAAGTTTCTCTCCCAGTTACTTTTAAGTATTGAAGCTCAGGTATGAGGTCTCTTGAACAAGGAGCAAGTTGAGGTGGCCTAGCTATTGACAATCTATAAGAAGCAGGTAAATGAGATACTGCCTTCATCAAAATATGGGTAAATTGCATTTGCTCAGGTTTAGCCTTGTTTGCACATACCTGATAACTACTCGTACAAATCCCTAATATAAATACAAAGGCTGTCAGTTCTTACTTGATTTTTACTGGTGTGAGCACAGGGAAGCATTGTAGCTGAGCTGTCAAAGGAAGGTCTGTAAGCACAGGGACAAGCAGAGAGCAAGAAATAACAATTTTCCTCAGTGTAAGTCACCCCACATTGTTCACAGTAAGCCCAGCACATTATTTCCTAAATCTGTATCTCAGGGTGGAGGGGGGTGGTCATGGGGATGTTTTTCTTCTGCAACACTTTCTTCTCACCCCTTGCCATCACCCCAAGAACAGTGGAGTTGGTGGGCTCCAACCCTGGGGTTAGGTTGTGTCTATCCCGTGCAGGGAAGGGAGAATTTCCCTTAAATAAAGACTTGAGAAAGGTAGGTAGTAAGTCTCCTGTGGTAGATGCAGTGATTTCAGGGGGTTAGAAATTCCTGTGTTGGGTCAGTTAGTCTGGACTTGGTGAGGAGAGAATTCTGTGCTGTGTCATTGGACCAGCTGTGGTGAGGTTGGTCTGCATGTGTGTGAGCCTGGTATTTTCCAAGTGTGGGCATGCTGAGCACATGTTACCTAGCCATCTGCTTGGGGAGTTCTTCTGGCTCCTGGGATAGGAATCTTGTTGGGGATTGGCTGCTGCCAAATGATTTATTCAGTCTGCTGCTCTCTCTGGGGGAAACCTTAGGGAAGGGAGGACCTACAGGTGAGCTATAGGACATCCTGTCACAGGAATGATATTGTTACATATCCTTGCATCCTCAGGATCTCACAGCCTTGGAGTTCAAGTGCATCCCAAGCTGTTCACCATGTCAAGTAGTTATCCCAGAGTGGGGAGAGCCTTGGGCTCCTTTGGTCTCATCTTGGTGTGACTATCCCAGTGCCCTGGTTACACTCAGTGGGATCCCTGTAGCAGCTGCAGTGCCTCCAGGCAGGGCCTTTTACTGTTCTGGGATTCAGGCATCAGCAGTAGGAGTAACAGGCAACTCCTCTCTTCTAACAAGTTATTTCTGTTAGGCATGGCTGGTACCAGATCTGGGAGCCTTGGCTCAGTGAGCAGGTCCTGTTCCATCTCCATGCAAGGAGTTTTTCTCCATATGTTGCACTAACTCCCTTAGCTCATCTTACTTTCTTGCCTTTGGGGAGATGGGCCCTAGGATGGGAGTTGTTTTCCCTTCCACATCAGGAACTCCTTTTCATAAGGAAGTTTAAATAATATGAATGGTCGGGGTAGATTTTATTTCTTTCTGTGTTGGGTCATTGGTTTCACCTCTTTTCCTCTCTTCTGAGCCTGTAATTCAGGGCAGTTAATTGAGAACTTCAGCTTTGACTAATATGTTTTACAAACAGTTGCAATGGGTTTGGAGCCTGTTGGGTCAACTGCTGATAACCTGATTGCCTTTAAATGTGCACATATACCCTCAGATATTTCAAAATGAGGGCACCTGGGTGCTGGAGGAATGGGAAGAAATGTGGGTACAAGTATGTATATACATGTATGTGTACAGCTACACAGAATTTCTTCAGTTGACAGAACCTTATATAGGCACTGAAATACATGAATCTGCGTAAGATCTGTCTTTCACGTCTTTGTGAAGGGGAATACTTGGGGAAGTTGTAAATAATTGCAATTGTCAGCCTCTTTCTATCTTTGCTCTCTAAAGCTACAGAAGAGAAGTGTACCAGCTTTGTTATTCAAAGCATTTCCCTTAGCAGCTGAATCCTGTGGGAGAGTCCTCTTAGAGCAGCTTTCCTCTGCGGTGGACTCTCCTGACAAGATCACAGACGGCTTTTGGTCTCCGGGTGTCATGATGAGCATCTAGTTGGGTCTATTTTTACATCTGAAATATGTTGAAAGATGTTATGGTGAGAAGAAGCAGTACAGTACAATTTGGAAGCAGTCTATACATGGTAATGCTTTTGGGGACAGTATGCATTTTCCTTCCAGTTCCTGAAATTTCTTCTGTCTGTAAAATTTGAATTAACATCAAGAAAATAGTCATGACCATACAATATTTTGATTTTCTTTTTGTGCACCAAGATTGAAGTTCTGTGCTTTATAGCTGATCTGATATGTCCTTTTTCAGCTTCAAAATTTTCCAATAAAATAAATTCATTGCAGGAGTTACTGCTACTCTAAACAATTAATTGAGAAGAAAGATAATGATACACCATAAGCTGTTTTCCCTATACACATACTGTTCATCACTCTTTTATTCTGCCCTGAGTGCTGTTACAATGTTGGAACAGCATTTCAAGTCATGAGAGAGAAAATACTTTGACCTGAGAAGGTGGTTGGAGAAGTGAAGAGGGGGAGCTGGTGGCTGAAACCTCAGCTGCTTTAACTACTGTTTATGGTGCGAATTGGGCAACTGAGAGTTTTGACCAGATTATCCCTGGGTTTAGCATGTCTGTCACTTCACTGAGATTACAGACGCCAGGTTTTGCTGTCAACTGTTTTGCCTGTGGTGTGTTAGTCGGGATCCTGGCTGGCAGGTCAGCTTTGTCAGCCCTGCCACCCTTGCTGGTTTGGGAGGTGACAGGTACCTGCTCAGCGCACAGGTGCTGAGGTGTCTCCTGTCATCTCCACGCGTTGCCACACTCACAGCCACCACCAACTTGCTGCATCCTTACGGCCTGTGGGGCTGGGTGCTGTGGGTGGCCTCTTGGCACTTCCAAAACGGACCAGGCTTCACTTGCTTGGGAGCAAAGCTATTCTTTGGTTGTATTTGGAAAGAAAGGGGTGGGATGTTGCTTCTTTACCTCCTGGAGACAGCCAGTCCTTAGAAGCTGACTGCTGGTAAGAGCTGTGATATTGAGGCAAAATGGTGATTTGATCTATTAATTTTTCCTCTTTTGTTGTTTTCTTCCACTTTTCAGGAGGGGTGCTTGTGGCCTTCAGAAAGCTCGGTTTCACGCCAGGGTGCTTCAGAGGTACTGGCAGATTTCTGACTGTCTTCACCAATGTACTTTGTTTTTCTCTTGTAATGTATATTTGATTCCTTTCAAAAACATGCATCTATTTTTTGTAAAGAAAGCTTTTTCACTGTAGCTCATGCAGTCATCTGAACTTGCCTTAACTCCCATTTTATCAATGCCTGAGACCTTTTCATTAAAAGAACTAAATGCTGCCTACCTGACACCTCGTCTCCATCAGCAGCTCCCTGTGTCATAGTAGGCATTCAAAAGTAAGTGGTGGAGGTGTGTCTCTTCATGGAGTGGCTCAGTAATTTGAGTGTTTATTGGAAGCTGGGAGACCAGTTCCTCTTGTCCCTGAATTTTTCTTGGATTTACAACATGTATCCTATCAACAGTGTCTCTCATCTTCCAGCTAGTGCAGATCCCTGGTGTATGTGATAATTTGTGGGTGTATTGCTCTGAGTGGTCCAGCTGTCCTGTGACAAACAGCAGAACTTCCTGGTGCATCTGTGAAGGTCAGGGGTTGAAGACCCTGCAGGGATCTGAAGAAGGGAAGAGCATTTTGATAGATCTAGATGTGAGAAGCTGCTGTGTCTGTCCAGATCTGGGATAGACCAAGTGAGGTGCAATAGCACCTCACAGAGTATCTTGAACTCCTCCTTTTGTAAAGCCCAGCTTTCTCCAGGGTTCAATAGACCAGGGACATATTTCCCAACACAATGCAGAAGCCTTGTAGGTTTTACACAGAGACTGAGTTCTGGCTGAGAGCTGAGCGGAAGGAGGACACCTGATACACTCGATAGTGAAGGCGTGAGATATGCCAAGCCTTTACAAAATGTACTAAAATGACCATCTGAATTCTTTGGTGATGCATTGGCTCTGAGTAGGAGGAGGAAGCTCAAACTGCAGCTGAAATCCAGTATTGGGACACTGTTGTGGACCTAGTAAATTATCAAGAACTGGAGAGAATTTGTTTCCTGTGTTCCGAAACAGAATATTTTGCTTTTGCTTGGAATGTTTTAATGTCAGAAGGAGCTGTGTGGGGTCTTGGTCTTCCTTGGTGAAGCTGTTCTCAAATGTGCTGGATCCTTCCTGCACCTCCTGCCTCTTCACATGCACGCATGTGGCGGCACCCGTGCAAGGGATCTGCTGGGTTAACCTCTAAGATAGGTGGCAGAGAGAAGCATTCTGTGTTTGATCAGTTGGTTGTAAATACGGAGCACCCGCGGCGCTCTGCGCAGACGTGGAGTCACGCGTGTCTCTCTTCCCATTTCAGATCATGTACGCCCCAAGGTCCAGGGACAGGTTTACCACCCCGTCTTTCATGCAGCGGGACCGTTTCAGTCGCTTCCAGCCCACTTACCCTTACATGCAGCATGAGATTGACCTTCCTCCGACCATCTCCCTCTCCGACGGGGAAGAGCCGCCGCCGTACCAGGGCCCGTGCACGCTGCAGCTCCGCGACCCCGAGCAGCAGATGGAGCTCAACCGGGAATCCGTCAGGGCGCCGCCCAACCGAACCATTTTTGATAGCGACTTGATAGACATCTCGATGTACAATGGGGGTCCCTGCCCACCCAGCAGCAATTCGGGCATAAGTGCAACCAACTATAGCAGTAATGGAAGGATGGAAGGACCACCCCCGACGTACAGCGAGGTCATGGGGCATTACCCAGGCTCCTCTTTTTTCCATCACCAGCACAGCAACATGCCTCCTTCCTCGCAGAGGGGGAGCAGACTTCAGTTTCAGCAGAACAATTCAGAGAGCACAATAGTCCCCAGCAAAGGCCAAGACCGGAAACCAGGAAACCTGGTCTAAGTTACCTGCCCAGGTGCATGTGGACTGAAGACGGGAGCTGCAGGCAGGGCGGCGGAGGAAGAGCCCCGTGCTCCGGTGCACAGTGTTGTTACGTTTCACGTGATACAACTGAGTAAAACCAAACGTGCAAACCAGTTCTTTGTTTCTGATTCCTTTCAGGGGAATTGCATGCAAAGCAGATCGAAAGAAATGCAAACTTCCATTCAGTTTGTCTACGAGCAGTGTTTCAGGGGAGAGGGGGGGGATATATTATTTTTTTTTTTAATAAACTATTTCAATTATTTAATTCTAAAAGTTAACTTAGCACAGAAATGAGGCTTGTGCAGCCTGTTTTATACTCACTGAATGGCAGAAGGAAGAAGGTGGTTTTGCTAGATAAATGGGGGAAGAATTGGCCAGTTTGCTTTTTTTTTTCTCCCAGGGTGTGAATTTTTTTTAATATGAAACAAAATTCCTGTTCTGTGTGCCAAGGTATGAAGTTGAGAACTTAGATGAATGCAAGGAATTAATTTGTGTTGTGATAAATGTGTTTTAAAAAGTTGCACTATCTTAATGTTTTAAAAAAATATATATGAGGGAACTGTTTTATGTGAAGTTCTTCTATATGTTGTTGTTTCACCTGTGGAATAATGATAGAGCCCCAGAAGTAATCTGGAGGAGTTTTCCCCCTCCCCCTGGGTTTGGTAGAAGATGGGGACAGGACTTAGCCTAACATCTCTTGACTTTTAGAATTCAAGAAATACAGGGACACTTGTCTTTGCAATAATTTGCATTCAAATAACAGTGTATCAATGAAGTGTCTTGGAGACTTTTGGATGGAAGAAGGCAAATATGAAATCCCAGCATTTTCCATCACTTAAGGTTTAGCTATTTTGCAGTGTAGACTCTTTGTTTTGTAAAGGGCAAAAGAAAAACTCTCAGATGTGTTAATTTGGATTGATTCTAAGTGCTGCCATTCTTTTCCTTCTCATAATGCAGTATCACCAGTACTTACCGTTCTAGAGATTTTTGTCCTCACTGTAGCCTGAAATGTATTTAGTCACATATCATGACATTATGCAATAAATTGTTTGAAAATGCAGGGTGGGATGTTTTTGCCCTGCACCGCTGTTCGAATACATGAGGCTGTTGTGGTTTTCGCTCTCCATTTCATCCTTTCAGATGCTGAAGTTCAGTCTGGAGGTCCATCCTGTTGAAGTGAAGGGAGCCCTTGTGACTAAACCTCTGGGGTGTTTCCACAGCAGGACTGAGAGCACTCCTGGCAGTGGTGCTGGCTCCTGCCGCATCCCTGGCAGGGTTCAGATCCTGCTGAATCCCTGGCAGCACCAGGAATTCTCCCTGCGAACCATTTTGCTCTGGGTCCTGTTGCAGAAACGCTTCTGGGTGTGTGACGTCTGTGTGACGCCAGCAGGACTGCGCTCATGGGTAAAGGTGACTCATGTATTAGCCAAGTGTCTGTAAGCCCTGCTTCTTGCTATACTGGCCTGGAGAGTAGTTGGAAAGTGTTACCTGCCTGTGTGTGGCACGTGGGGTGTTTCTTCACTGGCTGTTCCTGTGTGGAAGCACGTGTGGCGCTGGAACTCAGTTGGCAAATGGTGATAGTGGCATCACAAGCACATGAAAAAGCACAAATTGCACTTAAAATGCATTTTGGAAATGGACTTAAAAGTAAGAATCTTTAGAGTCTTAGCTTGAATAGTTTCTAATATATAGGTGTATGAGTGTGTCATAGACCTTTTCACTTTAAGATCTTTCACTTTTTCTATTTTCCTGAGCCTTGTGCTTGGTTGTGGGCAGCAGCTGCTGAGTGCCCTGAGGGCACTGATGCCCTGGTCCCATGGCTGGAGGCTGGATTTCTGCAGGACTTCTGTACACCGGGGGCTCTGAGAACTGAAGTGCATCTTTGATCTATGCAGAGTTTTAATGCCAAAACAGTGTTTGTGTGTCTGTGTGTGTGTGTGTTTTGGGCCTCAATGTAGATTTGTTTTCTTCATAAGGTAATTTGGTTTTATTCTAGTTTAGAAAACATTTGTGTAACTGTTAGTCTGAATACACAGCCCCATTTGTCTCTGTAATTGTTATTTTGGTCTGAGTCATGCTGGTAATGCAGAGTGAAAAAGCTGCCTTTTATTGTATGTATTAATTGAAGGGAGAGATAGAGATTGTATGGTGGGATTCACTTTTTTTTTTCCCCCCCCCTCAGACCCGTAGGACAGGTTTAGAAGATGACTAGGTGGCTTTCAGTCAGCTGGGGTTCTCATCAATGTCTGGTTCCTGGGAATAAACGCTGTGAAATTAGATTTTTGCAAACAACCTATGAACATAATTCTTAGTTTAGAACAACAAATGAACAAAACTCAGCAGGAGGACAAAGCCAGCAAATGCTGGTTTTGGTCTTCAATGACTTTTGTCACTTCAGAAGTGAGCCTTTAAGCCAGAGAATGAGTGTGCCTACACAGATACTGTGCTGTTGCTAAATGAGGATTGTTTAGCCAAGAAGCCTTCTGGTGAGAACAGCTGGAACTCAGTTGTCATGGCAGAGCACACCTGGACTGGGCCCTGGGCTTGGGCTGGCTGAATACCAACTTTCCCCATGTGCAAATCTCAGCAAAGTGAGCCTTGAAGTTGCCTTCTGAGTCATCTCTTGGGAGCGTACTTTCTTTAAAGACAGCCCTTTGCCATCTTATGTCCTCTCTGCATGCCAGTGGATTTATGCACTTCCCATTAACCTTGTCCAGTATGCAGTCTCTTAATTTTTCTTGGCTGAGATTTTTCTGCATGGAAAATGCAACCTTTTCCAGTTTTTTAGAAAAGATTTGTTTAAAAATAACTTAGTATTTGTTCACCTAATAGTTACATCTCCTCTTGTATCTTTGTCTTCTCATCCTAGAATCATAGAATATGCTGAGTTGGAAGGGACCCATCAGGATCACTGAATCCAACTCCTGGCCCTGTGCTGGATTATCCCCAAGAATCACACCATGTGCCTGAGAGTGTTGTCCAAATGCTTCTTGAATTCAGACAGGCTTGGTGCTGTGACCACTTCCCTGGGGAGCTGTTCCAGTGCCCAGCCACCCTCTGGGTGAAAAACCTTTTCCTGATACCCAGCCTAAACCTCCCCTGACTCAGCTTTGGGCCATTCCCTTGGGTCCTGTCCCTGGTCACCGGAGTGAGGAGATGGGTAGCTGCCCCTCCTCTTTCCCCTCATTAAGAAGTTCTGGATTACAGTGAGGTCTCCCCTCAGTCTCTTCCATGCTGGACAAAGTAACCTCAGCCACTCCTCATACGGTTTCCCCTCAAGGCCCTCCTTGGGCCCCTCTCTAGTGGTTTAATGTTATATTCTGCTTTTCCAAATGTAATGTGCAGTCAGTACCTCTCAGCTCTGGGAGATTTGTCACCAGTTTACTTGCTATAGGTGAACTTGCAATCTGCTGCTTCTGTTTTGGGGCCTCGTTTAGCAGTTACTAGGCTGTTTTCTCATGGATATTAGTGCTCTCCAATGGGAAGGCTATCAACAGTGTAATGTTTAAACACTGTGTGTTTTTCTACTTCCGTTGAGGTGAGAGAGAATCTGCCCTTGATAACAAAATGGTAAAAGAAATACCAGAATTAGATAGCACTGTCAGTCTTTACAGGCTTAGAAATTGGTGGGCTCTGAAGATAGGTAATTCTATGAAGTATTTATGGAAGACGCGCTTTGAAAATATTCAGAATTAATAGACTGTATTCCAGATCGACTCAGTGAAACTTTGTATAAATTATAGAAGATTTTTGCAAACATTGTAGCACTGTGTAGATTTTACCTCCGTACTGGTGTTCTGGTTTATGTGTCTCATGCACAAGCCCCACATAATATGTATGTGGTGTTTTTTACGTGATGGATCATATTTGCCTGAATTCTGGTTGCATCTTCTGACTTTGCCCAGTAACCAGTGTTCCCAAAATCCAGTATAGTGATGTCCCTACTTTAGAAATTTTCAGGTTAAAAGATTACTTTTTCTTTTAAATGTACCTTTATGAAATAAAGCTTTGTGACCTCTATCTTACTGTAAAAGTTAATTTTTTCCATTATGTGGCTTGGCATGGCTCCCTTGATGCTAAATATGCCCCATCTTTGGTGTTTTTGTATGATCTTTCAGGGCTAGAAAAGACAGGGGGTTTAGCAACAGGAAAAAAAAAAGGTTTCTCTCTGAATTTACCAATGGAGCACTTGATACTTAGCTGTAATTCTGTACCTATGTTTAGCATGGTTGTGGTTGGACTCTTGTTGCTGGACAAGCAGACTGAATGTGATGCTGCTTAAAAGATGTGTTAGGGATGTGAAGAGGGGTACCCAGCCAACAGTGCAGTGTTCAGATCTCTTTCCTGGTGTGTGTGGCACATGCAGAATTCACAGTACTTTGCATGATAGGATGTTTTCATCAGGGAGGATGTGCTTAGGCTACTCCTGATCTTGTCACTGATGAGCTCTGCACTTAGCCCAGTGTTGGGCTGACGGGACTTTATTACAGCATGATTTTTCCTTGTTAATATGAGAACTCAAGCACATGCCCCATGTACAAGTTCTTGATGGCTAATGAGGAAGATATTTGCATTCCTGCAGTCATGGAATCTGCAGGGACCATGGGTTAAGCTGTGCTTCATTTGGCTTTTTATTACTGCTTGCCCACTTCTCCCACGAAGTTTGTCCCAGCTGGAAGCTGCTTCTGTTATGCCAAATCTCTGAATGTTGTTGCAGATACATTTTTTTAAAAAGTGTCACTAAGAGTTATTTTTTTTCTTTTGTGAATGGGGTGCAGGGAAGGGTAGGGAGCAAAATTACATTGTTTGTTAAAGAAGGCACTTTGCTATAGGGAAAAAAATCCTTGTCTTTCTGGAGAGCCCCATGTGGAGGCTGCCTGG
This sequence comes from Lichenostomus cassidix, assembly GCF_008360975.1. Lineage (NCBI taxonomy): Eukaryota > Metazoa > Chordata > Aves > Passeriformes > Meliphagidae > Lichenostomus > Lichenostomus cassidix. Next base: position 98,603,178 of record NC_139482.1, on the reverse strand, counting down.
AGCGGTGCTGTCTGAGGCAGTCATTTCTAACCCTGCCAGGTAGTGAGATATTGGACCTTAAAACTGCACTCTGATCTGTGAGGAATGTTTGAAAGTTTTGGAGAAGATTGATTGCTAACCTTTCTCTGACTCTTATCCCTGAACGCTCATGGTAGCTACGGTAACCTGATTTCGTAGACACAGAAAAACAAAATAGTATGCTGGTGAAAAATAGGTAGACTTCAGTATTTTTCTTTGCCTTCTCTTCCCTCCACCAAGGATAAACAATAATCTTGCTGGCACATTCAAAAGTATTTAGGGTTATTCACAGGTTCTCTCTGGTCATTACCATTAAGTCATGTCCGTGCACATACAGACCTGCATGCAAACTTGTCCCCTTGATTATTTCTCTACTAGTTGCTATTCCATAATCACCTTCCAGAAGTGCTGAATGGCTGTGTGTTGTGCTCTCAGGAGCAATGGCAGGTCATTTGTCAAACAGCTGGAAGCATGAGGAATATTTGCTTTTCACTCCTGTAAATGTCAAGACCTTTGTTTTTATCAGTAGGGGGATTTCTTGCTGCACCAGTTCTTGCCCATCACCTCATGCACTTGTGCATCTTCCATCTAACAGATCTCTCTCCTTTTGGATGAGCTTTGAAAAATCCTCATGCTTTTGGATAACCCCAATGTAGACCTCATGTATTGATGTACAGGAAGGAAATGTACTTAATGTACTCTAAATCTCAGAAGCATGTTTTTTCAGACCTAGATGACGTTGAGAACCAAGTGATTCTTCTGTGCAGCAGGTTCAGACGAAGGCTGGCTTTTGACTACATCTTTGCTTTTGAGATAAAGGCTGTTGCACATAATTTAATTACACGTATCTGGTCTTTTCCTGCACTCTGTCTGTGTGCAAACTAGTGCAATTACAACTTTTCTCCTAAACTAGCCCCAAATGTGTCAATCATTTCAATTCCTGGAAAGATGCAATCTTACTGAGTTGTCTGAGACCGGTTGAGGCCTTTTAGAGCATGGAGAAGTCCCTTGTGAGAATATGTTGAACTTAGGGAGGTTTCCTGTCCAAAAACTAGTCTGTATGTGTCATTAGGAAATTCAAGTTTAAGGTTTTGAGAGTGTGCTGACTGAAAATGTTGGTAAGACTTTTTTATAGTTAATATAGTGTTTGCCAGCCTGTCCTCAGTAATTGGGGTGTAAATTACCTTTTGACCCACCACTGATTGCATTGTTGGGCTGGCAAAAGCCCTGTTGGGCACACTTGCACCAGCAAAAAAATGTTTTCTTGGTACAGCTCTGGGGAGTTAACACAGGCTGCACCACTAAGTTCATCCTCCAAAACAAACATCAGACCTGCATTGCCTCTTCCCAGCAAACTGAAGCTTAGGTGTTTTGATCAAATGCTTTACCACACTATGTAGTACCTAGACATGCAGTGGAGGAGCCTACTGGTGTTTCCTTGAAATCATCATTGGTGTTAAATGTATTTCAGGGCTGCTGATGCTGTTTTTGTAACCACTCAGTACAGTTCTGCTTTTGAAAGGGAAGACCAAGGATGATTTTGTATTGAGAATTGTCACAAACTCTCCTGGCTCTTATTTCTGCCTTGCTGGCGTCTCTTCTGTTTTTAGACTGAACACAAGCAACCCAGGTATTGCTAGCATTGCTTTCTTGCTGTAAAAGAGCTTACCTTTTTATGTTGATTAACAATAAAAAAACAATAAAAAAAGTGTAACCTAGATACACTTCCCCTTCCCTCTGACAGCTGTGTGATTTACTGCCAGAGATGACACTGTCATTTCTTTGCTATATTGCTGCTGCTGCTGCTGTTTTAAGTGGTTTGGTGTGTGAGCTTTCTGAAACAACATGGTGTGTGTAGGATCTCGTGGGTGACGAAGCTGTCTCCTTTCTTCTTGCTTTCTCTCCTTGGTTTGTGCTTGTCTGTCTGCTGTGGTAGGTTTGTTAATAAATAATATACGTCCTTATTAGATATAATTTTGAGGAGGTTTGCATGTCCATAGTTTGTAAGCAACTAAGGTGCCTCATGTTCAGGTCTGAGCAGATAGGAATCCCCTTGCACTCAAGAGGGCCTGATCCAAAGCCTGCTGAAGTTGGTAGGAAAACTCTTCCCAACTTCAGGGGGCTTTGCATCAGGCCTTACGCTCCCACCTTTGTTGTGCCTCACTTAAAATGGTGCTTTTTCAGTTGTCCGTCTTTTTTTCTGGTTTGTTTTTTTTCTTTGTATGGTGCTGTGTATAACTTGAATATATTATGCACATATCCTACCCAATGGGTAGAACAAACAAACATACAAAAACAAATAGATGTTAATACTGTAAGATAATGTACAGATGATACCAATTTTAACACAAAAAATGGCATAGACTTTGTGAATGCCAATCTGTGCTTGGTCCTTTTTTTGTAAGAAAGTTTGCAAATGAATGCATACAAAAGACAAAAAGTCTATGTATTTTATTTTCCTATTAAATATCAATATATCATAAGGGAAAAAGGTTGAACAAATCCTTTTTGACTCGCCTGTGTATAGCAATTAGTCATTTGATGCATCTTTGCTGTGAAGATTTCTTTTTTTTTTTTAATGTGTCACTTTAAAGAAAAAGGAAAAAAAACCCACAAAACAAACAAAACCTCCACAGCTTTAACCTTGCAACTAGATGCTTCTCATATTGGTTGTTGCCTTGCTATTGCTAAGTTGGACCAGTATTAGTTACTACTTCTCTAGCAGATACATTATTTATTAATATCCTTGACTACCTTTTTTTTTTTTTTTTTAAACTTAGAAATGGACTAGAATTTTTCAAACCTTTTTAATCACGTGCTAGATTTGAAGTGAAGCTCAGACAAGAGAGAACTGACCCAAACCATCCCTGCAAAGTCAAAACTAGGCCAATGAGAGTTCTGTGACTATAGCCAGCCCTTGCTCTGTGCCCACAACTGGTGCACCATGCTGCCACTACAGACTGTCCTCGGGCTCGGGGTGTGGATGGACTTGCTGGTGACCTTGCAGGGTGGACAAGAGCAGCCACAGTTGGTAGCAAGGTGAATGCAGGGTTTCAGTGGGAGCTTTGAGTTGGCAGCTCTGCTGCTGTGTTGGCCTCTGACAGCAATGGCTTAACCTAGGTTCATATTTAAGATTACAGAGAAATGCTTAGACCTGTTCAGACCCAACCTGGGAAGTGGTGTGGGAAGTAATTGGACACTTCAGCTTCCTGCCAGGCTCCCTTGGCAGTTTGGTTCTCCCCCAGCGTCTCCCCGCGTTCGGCTCTCCATCCCTGTGCCCCCACACGCTCCTTGGTAAAGCAAATACCTCAGGAAAACTCAACATGAAGTTCTAGTGTAGGGACTTGCAGATGCTGTACTTATTTTTCTAAACTGTTTGTTCTAACTATCCCAGGACAGTAGGTGATGTAAAAGTGTATTGGTCTGCGACAGACTCGTCCTCTCACAGATGGTATAGACTAATCTCTCAAAGATACTCGTGTCTGTATGTAGCTTTTTTATACTTGCCAGGCTTTAACCACAGATGTAAGGTAGCAAGGCGTTGGGAGACGTTTGAGATTGCGTTTTGGTTTGGTTTTTCAGATGATTAGCAAAGCACTGCGCTAAAACTCAGGGGGCCTTACCCGGGGCCAGTGAAGTCAGTGGTGGGGCTTCCTCTGGTTTGAGTGGGCTTTCTACCCGGTCCGTCACGCTGGAGGATGGTGCCTTGGAGCACAGTCCTTCACTGCTTCTCTGTCAGCCTGAAGCATCATCTACACCTTTGTCTGTAAATATCTTCTTAAAAGCCCTCACAGGAGTCCTGTATCTGAATGTTAATCATGGTTGTTTGGTTTTCTTTTGTTTTTCAAGAAGTGTGTTAAGTTTTTTATGGCCAGTTCTGCATCATCAAGCCCTTACAGGTAGCTTGTATCATCACATCCTTCTATATGTTGAGCTGTTCTGTCAGTAAGCATGTACCATAGGTAAATATGCATATTTCATGATTGTCACTTGTTAATTCATTTATTGTTTGTCAGGGTGTGGAGTAATTGTTTTGGAAGTATGCCTTGCCTGGCCACCTTCACGTTTCTGTTTGCACTGCAGTACCACTTCTGTGCATGAAGGAAGAAAAGCAAACAAAAAACCCCGGGCCTTGACTAGGAAGACTGTACAGAGTAAACCTCCTGCTGGAGGAATCTAGAGTAGGATTTATCATAACAAAACATGCATATTGAGTGGACCAAACACGAGCATGTCTCCTTTTAGAGGCACTAATTTGCTTTGAAGCTGCAGTGGAAAGAGCAGACTATATTAAGTATATTCACAGCTGTGTTCACACTTTTCCATTTACCACGAAGCACAGCAGGCAGCCAAGATTTTAAAAGGACTGTAAGCAGAAGTTATGAGAGCCTCAGGCATCATAGACCTGGACAGCAAAAATAATAATAATTTTTAAAAAATCACTTTAATATTCTTTAACAAAGCTTTTCTACTTATAGTATAAAGACTACATAAGCGTCGATAGGGGTTTTATCTTTGTATAACTCTCAACTACCCAATGCTGCTGTGCTCAGAGCATTTCACAATGGTATGTACATCAGTCAGGCTGTTACACTCAAAATTAACCATCAAATGCCTGTTTTTAGAGTGTTACCCTTTCTTTGTTGTTTCTTGCTAGTTAATTTACAGTGTAAAATGCTTTATTGCTGTATGGATTTTTAATTTTTTTTTTGTATTTCCAACATTGTGGCTTTCAAGATCACATTTTCAACACATCTCTTATTTTTGTCCATTTTCTTTCAAGCTATTCTGAAATATGTACAGCACTATCAACAATATTTAGTCTTTCTTTTAAAATTTATTGTTGTAAAACAAAGCTATTAAGAACAGTAAGTCTTTTCACAACTGTATTGGAATTTCTCAATAGCTGTTCATGTGATGCTATGACAAACCTGGCTTGCTTTTTTTTTTTTAATTTTATTTTCTGTTTAACACAATTAATTTGTTGCTTATTTTCCACCGTAACTCCCAGTTATATACAGAAAACAATTTCAACTGTTGTGTATCTGACTCTTTTAATTGAGCAAATGGTGATGTCCTAGTTTTTAGACCTAAGGTCTGTTTATTGCAATACTTTTAAAGGAAGATGTTGCTCTAAGTGCTGTTGTTAGTTTTAAATACAGATTTTATGCTTGTTCTTAATATGCTGTGGTTAAACCATGGCACAAAATTATTAAAAATTATTAAATGCATTTGTCTCCTGTTGAATTTATTTTCCCTTTGAAGTGAAAAAACAAAAAGGTTGAAGGACTAGAGTGGTCTTGGTAAAATAAGTACTCATCTTTTCTGTTTTTCAGTTTGCTGCTAGCAACCAGGTAGCAGATCTTTACGGAATCAGAGAGGACTCAATCCTTGAAGCATTATGTGAGGGCCCTGGGAAGTGGATGTCTGATGAGGGTTTAGCAGCAGTGTTGTGACCCTCACACCCTGGTGATTAATGCTGGGATGGTTTCGGGTGTTGCTGCCCTGCCTCTGCCATGGATGGGCTGTAGCAGGAGACAGCCTGTCACCCACTGTAGTTCAGTCTGGGCACTTCATCTAAACCAGCTGGTGATTTTAATTCCTTTAAGATAACAACCCCACCTCAATCTTATTTAAAGCCCTGGCTGTTGGTGACTGTCTCTGGCACAGCAGTGCTGACTTACCAGCTGGGTCATAAGTGGCAGCCCCAAAGCATTGAGTTGCAAAAATTTGTTATAAAATGAAAGATATAAAATATAGCTTGTGGGAGGGGCATTCCCAACCTGGTTTCAGAAAGCTGGGACATGCTTTGACTAGTGCTTAAAACAAGAGCAGTTATGATCCAGTAATGGGGTGAAGAGAGGGATGATACAGTTAGTGAGAAACCAGATGAAAGGGTCTAGAAACACCCAAAGACTTGTCTTTGGTAATACAGATCTTTGCAAGGTAGATCATATTATCTCTGGCTCGTATCTGCCACTTTGCCATAATAAAGCTTAACAAAACTGGGAAAGAGCAAGTAATTTCTGTTCATAAGTGTAAAGTGATGCTTTATTTAGCATGACTATTAATAACATAGTTAGCGTGCTTTATATTTTATACCTGCGCCTGCTGGAGTTTGATGTCTGTGTTGCTGTGCTGTGATGCTGAGTAGGAGTACTTCAAACCTGGGGCTTTCTTGCAGGTCTTTTCCAGGAGGAGGTCTGCTGTGGGAGGCATGGTCCAGCCCACTTCTGAGACCCTGCTATGGAGCTGCCTTTGTATTCCACTCAGATAGGAACTAGGGGGGCTCCCCTTGCTGCTGTTCTTTTCAAATGCTTTAGTTCTTTAATTGTTACAGTGCTTATTTTCGGGTCAAAAGTAACCATATTCTTTTCCTATAACCACCCTGAGTTCGCTCTCCTCCATCTACAGCATTTTAATTCTCTAGTATTTAGAAAATTGCTAGTTCCTTAGTCCTTAGAAGTGCTCTAAATCTCCAAGCTTCTGCTCCTCCTCTACTGTCTGAACCCTGAACTCCCTAGAAACTGCATTTTTGAGCCCACTTTGATCTTTTACTTAATCTGGTTTTAATTGTATTTATATTTGGTTTATAATATGCCATTCTGTTTGATTGTATTTTAATATCTCTGCCAATGGTTGCAACTCAGAGCTCAGCTATAAATGGGATGTCTCATCTCAGTAGGGTTACTTTTTTTCTGCTAAAAGATTAATATAGTGGCTGCTGCAGTCCTGTGAAACCTCTAGGTCTGGCTTCCAGGCTCCCAGCAGTATTGTGTCTCATTACAAACACCCTGTTTTTAACATCCCAAACCCTTTTCTTCCAAAGACCCCTCCGTAATGAGACTTCGTTACTTAGACAAAAATTAATTAGGCTTCTCTCATTATCACTGTTTTGATCGGTTGTGCTTTAAATGAGTTCTAATTAAAATGCACATTTTAAAACCCTTACTGCTGAATCCTCTTCTAATAGCTTGCTTCTGCTGCGGCGATGCTCTGCTTTTTGTGCAGTTTGCATTGTGCTGCTATTGCAGAAGTTCAGCACTGACCAAGATAAAAACTTGCATGATTTTTTTTTTTTTTATTGTTTTCTACATTTTTTTTCCAGACTGGCTGCTAAATAATTGCTCCTGAGAGCCTGAGAATGGGGATTAGAGCTGGAATACTGAATTCTTTGCATGTGGTAAAATTGATGAGCTGAGTTTCTCAGTGTCCTGTATAATCAGTAACCCTACTTCTCTCCAGAATATTCCAAAACATAAGGGGGAAGCTATATGCTGTAGTTGCTACTATTTAACTGCTAATTTCTGCTTGCCTTAGGTGCTCCAAGTTGCCTTAAATACATTATTTATTTTGGCAGGACTGCATGATCCATCCCAGGGATACCCACCACATGCTAAGGCAGTGGATATTGTGCTATGGCTTGAGGGGTACGTTGAAGGCTGGCTCTCCTTAGTAAAGGGGCTAATCCGTAAACCAGATAAAATATTTTGTATCTTCTAATGATTTCCACTATGAAGTGTGTTGCAGAACAGCAGCAGAAAGGTGCTAAAACGATTTTAAAGATGAGGAAACACACATGAAGAAGTACATGCCAGGCCTCAGTGCAGTTTATGGCAATGCTGGGAATAACCTTTCCATTGCCACCATTCCCAGTCGCTCCACTTGCCAGGTATAGTTTCCCTCTGCTCACTTCCAACACACCCCACTGTCTTGGACAGAGCTATTTGTTTGTGTTTGGCAGGGCTTTGAGCAAGCAGCCAGGACATAGCCACCCCTTGTTCAGAGAAAGAGGGCATCTTTTTCATGGAGGCCAAGTGCCCACATATAGCCAATCCCCTTCAAAAAAAAGAAGTCAAAGTGCCAGTGCACAAACAGCACTCAGACTACAGCTGCATGGTTTACTCTCAAGTACTGTTGCACTGAAGACAGTCACTTTACTTCTGTGTCATTGTCAGATAGTGATTTTAGTGTACCTGATGCCATTTCCCTGACAGAGCACAATGTTACAGTAAAGAGCCTGCTTGCCCTAGCATATGGCTGGAGAGAGCATGCATATTATCTTATCTGTAGGTATAATATACAGCATGATTGTAGAAGGTGAGAGGGCTTGCATGCTGAGTAGTTAATGTAGTTATCACTCAGCCACAGGGCTTTTCATGTTTGCCAATGCACCTCTTGCTGAAAAGCTGTGACACCCAGTCCTGCACCAGTAACTTCCCAAAACAAACACAGTCAAAGGCACTATCAGCACCTTTGATCTGCAGAAGTGGGGGTCAAAGGAACCAGACTGACTCTGCAGTCCCTCAGTCAAGCCTTACCTGTTAGGCTTTTCCTGACAATACATTAGTTGAAGTTACCACCTCATCAGCTTTTTCCCCAAGAGCTATAAAATTTACAGCATAAGCAAATTTTATAGCACTTACGATCCTAACCCCATTATCAGGGAAGAACTAGCTCCTATCCCTTTTGCTGTTGCCATAAACCCTGCTGAACCCTGCTGAATGGCTATGCAAGCACATTTGTGCTTTTATATTTGACTTACGTGTCTTCTTCACCAAGAAAAGCCAACCAGGGCAACCTTGGCTCAGCTCATGAAATATTCACAGCACTGTAACACAGTTACATGTGTATGCATATACACAGGGACATGTAATAAGTGGGAATATTCACACTGCTTTGAGGTGAAAATTACTTTTTTTCTTTTCCCCTAAGACTTTCTTGCTGCCCAGGGTTAAATGTAGGTCAAGCTGTCTGAGCCCATGTCTGTGGCACACAGAGCAGGATTAAACTGGAATTTTCCACTCAACTCGACTGTCAATCACTGTAATGTCTGCAAATGTTAAATTAAGCTGGAGTGATCTGGTGTTGGCATTGATGGGAGTTTCTGGGGCTCAAGGGTAGCATTTTGGCCTCCATGAAAAAGATGCCCTCTTTCTCTGAACAAGGGGTGGCTATGTCCTGGCTGCTTGCTCAAAGCCCTGCCAAACACAGACAAATAGCTCCGTCCAAGACAGTGGGGTGTGTTGGAAATGAGCAGAGGGAAACTATACAAGTCCAACTGTTAACCTAACACTGCCAAGTCCACCACTAAGCCATGTCCCTAAGTGCCACATCTGCACACCAGTTAAATACCTCTAGAGATGGTGACTCCCCCACTTCTCTGGGCAGCCTGATCCATCCCAGGGAATGCTGAAGCTCTGAGGTTGCAAATGAGATCTTACCAGCATCACCCACTGCTGTCTGAGCTCATCAGTGCTACTTTCTCAGACTACTGGGACACAGGATGGCCTGAACCTTTATTTTCCTATACTGAAGTCTTCTTTAATGGTAATGGATAAGGTTCAGAGGAGTGGGGCTCCCCTTTGAGCGGTGAGCATTGTCACAACCGCATTGTCACAACCACAACCATGTCATGAGGATGTCTCCCTTCTCCATTTGGCAGCTGCAGAGAAGACAGAAGTTTCAGTTATACCAATTCTGCACGGAAGAAGTAGCAGATTTTTAGACTTCTTTTTTTTTAACAGTACCTTAAAAAAAACCCCACAAACCAAACAAAGATAAAAAACTTTTTTAAAACAGTGCTGAAGAATTTAACTGAGGTAGGGTCTCTGCTTGCAGTTTAGTCTCTGGACACTTGGTCAGACCCAGAAGCAGCTAGAAATCTTCCTTTGATTGCATTTCAAAAGTGTTCCCCTGTTGTATTAAATCTGAGTTAGTTTTTTTCTGGTTTTAAAAATTTTTTTTATTCCTAAACAAGCCTAAGTATCCTCCCCTTCATTCCCTCCTCTGTGATTGTCCAATCAATTCATCAAACTCAAGCCCAAACTTAACACTACACGTTGCCCTGCGGGCTTTTGAAATCAAGATGTATTCTGTCTACTTATGAAGATCATAAAAATAGGCAGCTAATTGCCAGGGGATAATTACAATTCTCTAATTATTATTGTTGCTGATTGTGAGTGATGAACAAGGATGAATGTGGTGCGATGCCCTGAGATGACACTCTGAAGGGGACACAATCAGAGGAATTTGTTTCAACTCTGGCTCCAGCCCCATCTTGGGTCACTGTTTTTGCTCTGGCCTGTTATGGGTCACAGCTTTGTCTCTGACCCTGCTCAGAAGGTTGGCTGCACCTTCAGCTTGGGCACTAATTTCAGCTGTGACTGGCTCTGGTCCTTGTTCAGGCCATCATTCTGGCTGGCTCCATTTTCCCTATTGCTTCAGCTCCAGCCATTGCTCAGGCCAAGATTACAGCTCCTCTTGGGCTAAGACTTCAGCCATTCCCCTGTCAGGCTCTGACTTTGGTTCTGGGCCCATCTTGGGCCATGATTTTAACTCTGGGTCCTGCTCAGGTTGCAAATTCAGCTTTGGCCGAGTATTGAGCTGCTGTTTCTGCTCAGCTCCATCTTGGTCTGCAGCTTTTGCCCCTGCCGATACTTGGGTGCAAGCCCAGGGTTGGTCACAAGTTTGGCTTTGGCTATGTATCACTCCTGGAGCTGAACTCCAGCTCCTTGGCCCTGTCTCTTCAGCTCCAACTTGTTGTCAGGCTGTAACTTCAGCTCTGGCTACTGGCTGGGCTGTGATTTTGGTTCTGGTCCCATCTCAGGCTGTGACTGTAGGTCTGCCCTCTATTCAGGCTGTGAGTAGAGATCAGGAGCCACCTTGGGCCTCTGTCATGTCTCCAGCCCCATCTTTGGCAATGATTGCAGCTTCAGGACCCATTCTGAGCCACAGCTTTGATTATGGCCCCATCTTGGGTCATGAGCTTGTCCCCAGACTGACATAGGGCTCTGACTTCAGCTCCAGCTCAGGCTCCCATGTGTACTGTGCTCTGCCCTTCTCTGTCTGTGACTTTGGGTCCTGCCTGACATTGGGCAGCAACTTTGGCTCTGGTCCCTGCTTGGGCTGTGACTTCAGCACTGGTGCCAAATTGAGCTGTTGACCTCAGCTTTGTAGAGATACTGGCATGAGACTTTATCTCCTGCCCCATCTATGGCAGCAATCTGAGCTCCGGCTCACCTCAGGCTGCTACTGCAGCTCTGGCTCAATACTGGGCCAAGATTTTTGCTTGGCCTCATCTTGGACTGAAACTTGGCTTCAGCCCCAGCTTTGGCCATAACTTTGGCTCTGGCCATTGCTCAGGCAGCTCCTTTGGCTCTGCCCAGGCTTTGGGTCTGACCCCTCCTCAGGAGGCTGCTGTGCCTTGGCTGCTGTTTGGGCCATGGCTTTGGCTCTGGCCCTGTCTTGGCTTGTGACTTTGTCTGCAGCCACATCTTCATCTGCAACTTTGGCTCTAGCTATTGCTCAGGCCACAAAATTGGCTTCATTTCCATCTTGTGCTCCTGCTTTGGCTCCAGCCTGATCTCCGATTGCAGTTTTGGTTCTGGATTGGTATTGGGCTGTGACTTAAGCTCTGGCCAGATGCTTTGCCAATGGCTTGATAGTAGATCACAACTTTGGCTCTGGCCCTGCTTGGGAGGCTATTAGAGCTCTTATTTTGGCTGCCACTTCAGCTTCAGTGCTGTGTCAAGCTGTGACTTTGATTCTGGCCGCCTCGCCATCCACATCTTTGTCTCTGCTTTGATACTCAGTTACAGCTTTGGCTTTGGTCCCTGCTTGGTTCCTGACTTTTACTTTAGGCCATTTCAGGTTGCAACTTTTGCTTCTTGGGCAGTGAATTCAGCCCTGTTCCCTGTTCAACCAACAGTGGCTATTTTTGAGCCACGTCTTCAGCTTCTGTCCAATGTGAGGCCATGACTTTGGATCAGTTTTTGGATCAGGGTTTCAACTCTGGTCCCTACTCCAGCCCCTATGAGGATCATGACTTCAGCTCCAGTCCCATATTGAGCTGTGACTTTGGCTCTGACCCCATTTCAAGGCAAATAGCTTCTCTGGCCCCATTTCAAGGCTCCAGCCCCATATCAGACTGTGGTTTCAGCTCCAGCCCCATCCTGAGCTGTAACACCAGTGGTGGTGCCATTCTTGATGCATCATTTGCTCAATCTCAGACCATGTCTGTGCCTCTGGCCCCTATTTGGGCTGCTTGTTTGTCCCTTGTCATATCTTGGGGCTGTTACTTTGCCTCCAGGGGGAATCTTGGGCCATGGCTCCAGCTCTGGCCCCATCTCTAGATGTGACTCTAGCTCCATTGCAATTTCAGGTCATGATTTCAGCTCCAGACACATCTTGGGCCTCTGAGGCAGGGCCGGCCTAATACCAGGTCGCTGCTTCAGCTTCAGCTTCAGCACCTGTTTGGTCTGTGACTGTGGCTAGGGCTGCATAGCAGATTGTGGCTGTGGCTGTAGCCCCATGCCAGTCTGTGGCTTCATCTCAGTGGCATTTCTGAGCATGATTCCAGCTCTGGCCCAGTACTTGGCTGCAACTTCAGTTCCTGCCCTCTCTTGGGCCACTACTTGCCTCCAACTCAAATTTGGCTCTGGTCCATGCTCAGGCAGTGAGTGCCACAGCAGTCTGGGCACTAATGTAGGCTCTGGCCCCCATCTCTGGCCATGGCTTTGGTTTCAGCCCATCTTTATGGGTTATGAATTTTTTGGCTCTGGCACTACCTCAGGTGGTGACTGCTGTTTTGGCCTGATACTGGGCCATGATTTTTGTTCCAGACCCTGTAGGGATGTTACCTTGACTCTGGGCCCAACTTCAGCAATTTTGGCTCTGAACAGTGCCTGGGCTGTGATTTTGCCTCTTCCCCATCCTGAGCCACAGCTTAGGCTCCAGCCAAGTAGTGAGTTGTGATGTTGGCACTGGTTCTGCACTGGTTTGCAACTTCAGCTCCAGTCCCATCTTGGGGTGTGATTTCAGATCTGGTCCCTGCTTGGACCTTAACATCTACTCCAGTTCCATCCTGGGGCCCCAGTTTTGACACCAATTCCCTGCTTTGATCACAGCATGTACTCTGGACTCATCTCGGGCTGCCCAATTGTCAGCCCAGCCTGCTAAAGCTTACAGTTGAGCACTGTCGCAGTTTCAGGTCCAGCCCCACCACAGGTGGTGACTTGGTCAACTATCAGGTTGTAATTTTGGTTCCAGGTCCTGCTTGGGCACTACTTCAGCTTCTACTTGGACTGACTTTATTTTCAGCTTCTGCTCAGGCAGGCAGTCAGTGCCTCTGTGCCTGTGCCTAGAGCAGGGGCAGACAAGGTGATGCTGTGCAGTGGGGTTACATGTGAGGCAGGGAGCAGACAGCAGTGGGGGAAGTTGCCAAAGCAGCTGTTTCCCTGCTGTGCACATAGTGAGGGATACCTTAGTCCCAGTCTCACCAGATTTCTGAAGTTTTGGAGGGACTCAACCCCCCCACCCATCCTCTAGGGCCTGAAGGGACAGCCCTTTCCCACAAGGATGCTGCGCTGCCAGGGGAAAAAAGGCAAGTCCTGTTAGCACTGACTGAATGGTCCTGTGGGCAATGGAAGGTGCTGCTGGGCTTCTGTCTGGGCTTTTCACCCCATCAAGGCCTCCTGGCACTCGCTGGGCACTCCCTTGCTTGGTCACTTGTGGGCTGCCTCAGGGCCAGCACCTGGTGCTGTGGCCAGACTGTCTGCTCTCCCAGGCCCTGGCACCTCCACCCCTGTTCCATCTCTGCTGCTGAAGGCACCCACTGATGCTGCTCCACCTTAAGGGACACTGCTGCCACAAGTGTGCCAACTGTGCTGGCCTGAGCACCAGGAGACCCTCTCCTGTCCCCAGGTGCCCCTTGCTCGCCCCAGCTTGCCAGCAGTGTGGGCACACTGCCTCTTCCAAAGTGTGGTGGCCCCTGGCTGCTAGCCATGCAGACTCATGCTGTCACTAACAAGAACTGCACCGTACTATCACGGCAAGAGCTATGGAATATAATTTTTAAGTGAGATCCAGGATGAAAGTCAACTTTGGCCTAGTTAAAACTGGAGCATAGTTGGGTACCTGCTGGGCACCCAGTGGACTTGCATTCATTCCCTGGGTGGCCCAGGAAACTCCCCAGGTGGTCTCTGTGCTAATGAGGCAACGCCCTGATTCCATATGAGGCCAGTTTGAGACAAGGTCACCAGTACAACCAAGCACATGACTAATTGTCACAAAAGCTCTCCAGCTCAGACCTCCAAAGTCTTGAAGATTTCCCACTCTTGCTTTGTATAAATCGATCCACATAACTATGTTCTTTAATTGACATGCTGGGTGGAGGATGTGGCTGTCCCAGAAACTCCTGAAGCTTCTCCATGCTGCAGAATTGACCAATTGCACAGAGGAGGCACTTGCCAAGAGTCAGTATGAGCTGTTCCTGCAGCTGCAGAAATTATCACACAAGACAGTTAACTCCAAGTCAAACAGCTTTTGTACTTAGCATTAATAGAGAGGGATCATATAAACACTGGAGTGGTCACAGGCCAGCAGGACAAGAAGGGCAAGAAGAGGTGGTGCAATGAACAAATTCTAACATGTCTAAGGGCCAAAAACTCATCCTAGGACATCAAGGTGCTCCTGTGCAATCCCTGGCACGTGCAAAGAAGAGATGGATCCTGTGAGTTGCACTGAGATGGTCCCACATGTGGCCCCAGACAGAGAGCGACCATGCAGTATTACTGGGGCACACTTTGGGCTTTTGCAGGGTGCTGCAGGACATGGGTAACATTGCCCCCAAAAGTGGAAAAGCAGAACAAATGCCAACATCAGAAGAGTGTGTGCATGGGGACAGTACAGAAAAGAACACTAAAACAGAAAAACAGAATAGCATCTATTAACATCCAGTCCTGCAGTAGTACTTAGCAGTATAAGAGTTCACAGAAATATTTTTTTTAATAATATTTATCAGAAACATGGCACTTTACATCTTCAGGTCACTGAATATACAATGATTATTCCTCACAACATCCCTGTGAGGTAGGCATTAGATTTCAGTTACTATTTTACATGTGGACAGAGGCAGAGAAGTATGTAATCAATCCTGCACAATCAAGTTAATGAAGTTCAACTCTAACACGGAGAGGCCCTCAGTGACTCGAATGAAAACAGGACAGTGGGGCAGAGCTGATACTTCATCATCAGCTATATTCTTTCCTTCCAGTCAATTACAAAGCTCAGGGTCCAACTCTGTTGCTTCCCCATATCCTCCTGCAAAAAAGCACCTTTGCTAAACAACTTACACATGCAGAGTTGCTACAAAGTGAGATCTGTAGTAGAAATAGGAAAAACACACTTCAATTTAGCCTACATTTGAGTAAGACTGAGAGAAGTTTGCCTGCCTAGTCAAATAAAACAGTTTCAGCTTTAGTCCTTGATGACATCTGAGACAGCATTTCAGCCTTCAGGTATGAATAAGTGTTTGCCTGACTTAAGAAAATGTAGGGCGAAAAAAGTTTGGTGGACTGTGATCACTGTCTCAGAAATCATGCTTATTTTAGTCAAATTGTTCTAAGTCTGAGGGATTTCTAAATAGCAGGAGGAACTTTGGGGTTTAACTTTCTATGTGTTTAAAAAAGCCTCTTAGTATAGCAATTTCTCAAATAAACTTCTCTTTCAAATATTTTTTTGTTTCAAAAATGAAAGCAGGTTTGTAAACTTTAACACAATAAACAAATACTAAAATTTAATATACAATTATTGATTAATTTCATTTCATGACTTTCTACTGTAAATCAACTTCAGGAAACAAAGTACACTTGACAGTATGGCTACTGTGATTTACTCATCTTCCTATAGCTTTCAGTTGAGATTTCTGAAGAGATGCACTGTCCAAGAAAGATTTATATTCTCAACCTGTAAACCACTGCAGCCTGGCTGAAGCCAAGGAAGCCATTGTAATTAATTTCTGCTGAGTAGCTGATCTATCAATTTCTTCATGTAGCAGTATCAGTGACAGTGGTCTGCTACAGTTGAGAGATGATCACGATTGAAGAGGCCTTGGGTCCACATACTCTAAAAACCTAAACATGTTGCCCTTCCCAACAGAGAAATCTTCATTCTCATCTAATGAAAGGCTCAGTCTAGTGGAACAATGGCTGTGCACTACGATGGAAGAAGAATAAAGTAGTGGCTTTTGGCAGAACTAACCTTCATTTTGAGAAGGGTATGGAAAAAAAAGAGGGAAGAGTACCCGTTAACATTATTACCAAGAGACATGTTAACTTCTAATCTGACATTCACTTTTCCTTCTGTAAATTGCAATTTAGTCACAACCTCTCCCCCAGGGAACTTTAACCTTTAAATCTACATAGCAACTGTAGTCTCCAGACAAGGGGGAAAAAAAAAGAAAAAAAAAGAAAAAAAAAGAAAAAAAAAGAAAAGCTCAGAAGTGAACTTTGCATATCCTGCCTCACAAAGGGTTAAAGTGCTAAGTTTAATATATCCAAAAATTAAGCATCTCTCCTACTCCTTTATTTTTTTGAACGCAACTTTATCTTTGGTTTCTTGTATCTTCCCTGTAATTTTATCCTTTGTTTCCTCCATCTTCTCTGTAATTTTATCCTTTGTTTCCCCCATCTTCTCCGTAATTTTATCCTTTGTTTCCCCCATCTTCTCCGTAATTTTATCCTTTGTTTCCCCCATCTTCTCCGTAATTTTATCCTTTGTTTCCTCCATCCTGTCTTGTAGGTATTCCTTTACTGGTGGTGGTGTGGACATGTAGCCATGCGTACGTAGATATTTAACAGTGAAAGATGTTCCTCCCAAAGTCACAGTGTATCTGGCAGGAGTTGCAATCTTAAAGAAACCAGAGAACATACCATATAAATAAAACAGAACAATAACATCCAGCAAAAGGTATTTTATTATGCTGAAAATTTATTTTGACCAGTGTCAGATTCTAAAGGTATCTTCAATTTATAAGGAAAGAAACCAGTTTACAGTGCATCCCCTAGAAATGCATACCTTTTACTTAAAGTATCATTTTGTCAGAGCCAGAAAGGGCATTAGACTTCCCTTAAAAAAACTAAACAACACACAAACCTTCCCTGTGCAGCTTGAAGGACAAGCATTCAGCATCTCAATGCAATTCAGAACAGACAGCATGTGAACACTGAGTTTCTTCCAACACTGCCAGATCTCTCAGCTATAACATCTTTATACTTAACCACATTTATTTATTGGTCTCTTTTAGGCACAGGAAAATTTGGAAAGAGTGGTACTTTCACATTTTGTTTGGGAAAATAACCCCTTTGAATAACAGGCAAGACACACATTACACATCACACATCACATCACATCACACATTTGGAAACAAAACAAATGAGTGGCATGTACAGCAAACACTGTACCTTGTTTTTGCATGGTCTGACATGTTTCAAGTTTCCCAAGCACAGACTTTGCAGATATAAAGCAATAAAAGGAAATACAAACCTGAACATAAG
This sequence comes from Lichenostomus cassidix, assembly GCF_008360975.1. Lineage (NCBI taxonomy): Eukaryota > Metazoa > Chordata > Aves > Passeriformes > Meliphagidae > Lichenostomus > Lichenostomus cassidix. The sequence goes on along the minus strand of NC_139482.1, from coordinate 98,585,824 downwards.
TAATTGATTCAAATGGACAGTGAAAGTACTTGAGAGTGATGGACAACTAAGGTAGGAAGACAAAAAATCATCTAAGATAAAAATAAATCTGCTTTAATCTGGAATTCAGTGAGGTGTTTAGACTTTACCTCTTTGTCCCTGATAATTATGTCAGGGATACAGAAGAATAACTTAATTGTCATTAAATCTCAGAGGGCTGCAGTAGTTCTGGAGCAAAGAAGTTGTTATTTTAGAAATTCAGACAGACTCCTTGAAGGAACACAGAACACATACCAACTTGCATGGGACTATTTTTACCACAAAAATGAATGCTCAAGTACATGTAACTATCAAAGAAAATTAATTCTTTCTGTTGTAAACAAGTAAACCCTGTTTAGTTCACCAGGCAAGATTTAGAGCTTATTTACAAACTATAATTATACTTACTTTATACAATGCATATGCAGTTAGTGCATTTCCACTCTGGGAATTTTTCAGGATGTCTACTACGCTGTCTGGTAAGCCAATCAACTCAAGGAATGGAACAACATTCACCCCACTATAAAAGAGGAAAACATTGGTAACTTGAATTGGAATTTGAAACCTCAACAGTAATTTAGAGTACTATTTTTATTCTTTATTACACAAACTTTGTAATTTGAGAACAAAATGTTTTTTAATCTAAGCCATATACTTACAGGATTTATGTTTCTGATCACAGGAAAATGAATATTCTTGTCAGCATTTCAAAAGGTCTCCCATTTATATTATCCCTGTTGTGTGAAATAGCTTCTAACTTACCTGTGTCCCAGTTTATGTTTGGAGGTAAGTAGCTGTAATGGTGGTGAGACAGCTACTCAGGCTCCAGCTGTGCATGTTCAAGTTCATGTTCTGTTTTGCCTAAAATTACCTTTTTACATTTTAAAATTTCAGACAACGTTCTCTATTCACTTCTAAATATATCAAACAAATGGAATGTGGCAAAAGAAAAGGAAGCAACATGTTATGCTGACAAGACTCCAGGGGCTTTGTGCTCAGTTGTTCTACCATGTCAATATAAATTGTCAAGATGGGTGGAGGGAGCTCCTATCACAATTTCTTTCTATTTGAAATCCAGGAAAGCACCAATGGAGAAAAGAAAAAGCTCATCTCCATATTACAGAAGAAAGCAACACACAGTTATGGAAGACCTAAGTTTCCAATATTTAGAGATGCTGTATTGTTAGTATCATTATCCATTTCTATCTGATATTTTGAGCATTCTTCTGAGCATGCAATCACTTCAGCATCAGGAACAGTAATAGGCAGTAATTCACCAACAGTTACCAGAACCTACAGTCTGAAGGCTTATTCCCAGAGTAGGAAATGGAGACCTAGCAAGATCTGAAAGACAGCACTAACTGTGCCATTTCATAAACCACCACTGTTTAGTCTAGTATGAGCACTCATTCTGAAAGTTATTTTTCCACTTCAAGAGGGTGCTGCTCCTGTGGCATAACAAACTGAAGCTTTGTTGTAATTAGTTTCTAGTTGAATATTTCAGTTGTTTTCATCTGCCAAATACCTACTTTAGCAGCAGGCTTTAGAGTTTCGAGAAAAGTAATCTTCACTCAATCTGAAATGTCTGGATGTAAGCATCAACCTGAATTCATCCAAAGCAAAATATTTTTATAGCTCAAGACCTTTATTCCTCTGACATGAGCTAAATTTAGAATGACATTTGGATCTATAGCTCCCAGAAAGGGCAATTATGCCAGCTGGTTAGAGTAACTAAAACAAACACTTGTGCAGTAAGGCATTCTGATGTCAGAGTCCCATCCTTGCGACCACAAACCATCGTTGTTTCATGCTTTCTATTATTAAATATAGAACACCAGCAGTCCAGAGATAAACATTTGCTCATACTTAGCAAACTATTTTCAGATAAATAAAACCCCTTTCATCTGAACTAGCAAACTAGCAGCTCATAATTGATGTAGTAGTTTTTTCCTAATACATGCCATTTTTCGAGAACAGTATCTAGCACATGCTATAACTAAAAGAAACTAAAATTACAATACTTAGTTTATCTCTTGTTTTTTAACCACACATATATTTAATTTCCAATTGAAAAGTATGGCCTACAGTAGGAATTTTTTCAGTGGATGGCAGAAAAGACAGGAAACAGAAACAAAAAAGGAAGGAATACACATAGGTTGTGAAATGAGGTAAATCCATGAAATGAAAATCCAGTTATGAGGGAGGACTGGGGATGAAGCAGGGAAGAAATGGTAAAATGCCTTGAAGTCAAAGGGCAAGAAATAAAAGGTCTATAAAGACCTCACCTAGCCATTCACAATCAGGATTCCAAACCCCTATCTTTACCTCTTGAGAGGTTATTAATAATTTCGAAGCTGTTTCCATCCATGCATCATTATGGGGAGATGACCATTCCTTTAAATGTTAGCAACATACCTGGTACACAGCAATAACTGCATGGTAATAGTATGCACGTGACACTCAGGGATCCTATATACTTTCAATATTAATCTTAGGCTTTAGTTAAAAATGTAGCCACATTTCTCTTTTACATATAAAGGCACTTTTTAACATGCAATAATAAATTTTATGTCCTTTTGCTTGTGAAAGTCTCAATTCCACCACAGTATTGGGCACTGCAACAAAATTTCAACTTACTTCATGGCTGCATAGTAAAAGGATCCAAACCATACAGTGGAAGTCAGAAGGTGCACTGGAATCATGACTTTTCCATACTGCTTAAAAGTTTTCTTGAATCTCTGAACGAGACTAATTGATTTGTCTTGTAATGGATCAGGTTCTGAGGAATCTGACTCTGCAGGGCTCTGCTTGGGTGCATCAGTGGCCGAAGGCAAAGGATTTCTCTCTTCTGGTACTTTGTGAGAAGAGTCTGCTGGCTGTGATGAAAAAGCAGTTTTCTTTGAGGCAAAGTGAGCTGCACCTGCATGAAGACATCGTTTAGGAGGGTCCAGTGCCAGAATCACTTTGCATCCCACATTAGACCACACGGACTGTCCTTTCAAGCACTGAAGAACGGCAGTGCGAGGGAAGAACCAACACGTCCCGTGCGCCAGCTGAGATGCAGCATGGAACAGACTCCGCTGCATTTTGGTGAAGTGTGGATGAAGTTCCTACAGAGAAGAAACACGAGTAAACAAACTGCATTTCAATGATGTGATTTCTACTTGCTCCAATGCCATTGAAATTCTCAAATTTAAATGGCTTGCTATTCTACTTCTAAAAGGTTTTTCTTATCTTTCTTTGCAGAAATTGTTACCTTCTAGAAATAGGAAATAATTTTATACCTAATTTCTCCAGCATTCTGAGCTAATATAGCCCCTTCACTTAACACACTCTGCTCCTCACTGCTAACATGATCGCTTTACTCCCTAAAAACATTCTTAGGATTTTAGTACTATCTACTGCTTTTATCTACATATCCTGGCACAGCTACTGAAAAGCTACCCTTAAACCTCACTTATAGTAGCAACTGATAGCTTGAGTGATACTTTGAGCCTACATAAGTGCAGTATAAATTCACTGAAGTAAGTGCAATTAAAATTAATTTTTGGTATCAATGCATTCTTAGTTTTGGTAAAATTTTTCATGTTCCTTACTATTTTGAGTAAAAACTCGTACAGTTAAAAAAAGCCAATAGAAATAATTATTAATAATCAACCAATAACCTAAATAGTTTAACTGTAACAGCCTGCCAGTAACATCTGCCAAGAAGGGAGAAGGTACTGTTGAATGTCATGCATTAAAATGAGCAAAACTGAACTGCAATTTTCCAAATATTGCAATGCAAAGAATATTTTAAGACTGTATATAACCCAGTTAACCTTATCATTTTGAATGCTTACCAGTTACTTTTGAAAGTTTGAAATAACTATTGAAAGCTTCCCCACAAAGAAGAAAGGAATTTCGTTTGGCATGCATAGCCATTAAGAAATAATTTTTCTCCCAAAAAAACATGCTTTGAAATTGTGACTGAAATACTCTCTCCTTTCCTTTATTCAATGACTGCAAGTTACAGAACTAACATTCCTTCCCTCCAAAAAGAAAAAGGTGATGCTAATTGATGTAACAAATGCCACTTAAGTAAGCTGTGTTACAAGTTTTGTATATTCCTAATGCTTTTCCGTTTTTTATTGTCATAACAATTCTTTATCTGAACTAGAAATCATTCAAATTTAATTGAAACTTCATATTTGCTTTCCCTTCACCTGTAGCTTTAGATATCTTTCAGTCAAGTGCTTTAGTACTGAATTTATCTGGGCTGCAGAAAATGATCAATACTGCCTACCATAGGCAGAAGTTAAAAAAAAAAAGGTGAAAGTATGCATACCCTTTATTACTTTCTAGATATGGTAAGTTTTATATCTTCAAAAAGTTGCAACTCTTCCACTAGTTCCCCACCTTTCAAATGTAAGTCTTGAACACATTGATGACTGCTGAAGTAAAAAAAAAGACACATTTAGAGAAATAGCAACAACAGCAAACTAATCCTATGAAGATTTTTTGGTCAGCTTGAAACCTTGCTTACTGAGAAAGTTATTGGCATAAGTTCCCCTTTGAATACTGACATGCTAATGGAAGATTTTTTCTATGTAATTTTAGAAGTTCCTCAACTGTGAATTACTGTTCTCTTCCAAGAGAGGAAAGTTTGCTAATCCAAATACATCCACTGGAACATTCCTGCCTGTATGCTTTCTAGGTAGTTTTATGCTAATGTTGTGCTTGAATTAATGGCAACTAAACTGCTCATGGCATCAGCTACAGGTACCGGCTCTCCACGACTCAGTTTTCTGTAAGACTTCACTGGAAGCAGCAACTGCTTGTGGTATCTCTAGTTTTACAAGAAACAGAGATTCTTGCTGACTTCTGAGATCCAAATGCAATTGCTCCTCAAAACCACAAGTAGTGAAAACACTCAGCAAAACTCAAGTGTTCAGATGGCACCCTGTCATATGCCAACTACTTAACTGATTTACAGAAATTGTAACATGACAACTGCATTCCTTGCCTATTGCCTCTAACAGTTCTTTTCTGAGGGATAACACTCTCCACAGAGAACATTTTTCCCCTCTCACTAATAGTACACAACACTGGGCATCTGCCCTAAGTAGATTTTCTCAATATCCAGCCAGCACACTCAGCAAAAGGCATCCATCTATGGGAATCTGGGAGCTCTGGGGTCAGACTTCTACTGTTCGCCAGTACCCTACTGAAAAACACCTGTTCCAAACAAGCTCTGCAAATTGCCACCATTCAGCATGGGGGAAACCATGCTGAGCACTCTGATTTTGAGTCGTTAATGTTACTAACAGGACACTGCATTCCAGCAGCCTTGGAAAAGAGATCATTCTTCGGTACAGGACTAAGAAGCTGAACAAGCATTTCTGAATTTTTTCACTCCTTTCAGTGTATATACAGTAGCATTTCTCAGAGCACCATTTCTAGGTTCTGCATTCCAGCACTGTCCAAACACCTCTGACCCACTGCAGTGGCTGCAGAACACTGGGGTAGGAAATGGCTCCATTATCCTGAGTGTGGGTCACCACTGTGTCCAACGCTCATCAGGCAGCACATAACACTGCTCTGATCAGTAAATGAGTTTCAAGGCCTTTGCTCACTGACTTACATGCACCGTGCAAGACTTAAAAATAGAATGTCACCAATGGCTTTAAAGCAGAGAAAGTTCTGGAGCTATTACAAGACTTGCCATGCCACTTTTTGTTCCTATATCCTCAGAAAGACTTGAAAGTCATTAATCAAAGGCTTTTTTCTCCATGATGCATGACCTGGCAGGTCAAAAGGAATGTTCTATAACCATCTACAGTAGATCCTGAAAAGGTGCACCTATCTGCATAAGAAAATAATATGGTTCTAGCTAATGTTCTGCACAACAGCTTACTTTTTGTTTCTCCACTTTAAAAATGTGGAGAAGAACGATAGCTTGATATATAAGGAGAGGTTAAGATATGATGGTGCTTCTGTTTGAGAGATTAAAAAAACATGTTTTTTGAAACAAGGTTAAAATTTTCCTAATGACCTTACTGTGTTTCACAGGTACATGCTTTGCTTCTCTAAATGAACAAAGGAGAGACCTTTTGAAGCGTTGGTACATTGAGGATTACACTGCTATCCAGAAGCACTGGGTTACAGCCTGATGTAGGAAAGGCACATAAATAAAGTAGCAGATTAATACAGCATCTACTTTGAAAATTCATTTTAAAGAAACAAAAATTTTTAAAGGTGTGATGGGTGCAGCTGTTCAATTGTGATGCTTTAGTTACTTGGCTCAACAATGCAAACAGATCTTTAACAGGACAGATCAAGTGCACAATAATTATGGTTGGAGGTCCAAATAAATATGAACCCCTCTAAAACATGAGATGAATACAGAGAAACTTTTAGACACAATTAGTGAAAGAAGTTCCTAGTACACTGTGCACTTCAACAAGCAGCAGGAAGTGTCTCCCTATAGATTTGAGACACAATTTTCATCTCTAAGCATAATACTTCTCAAAGAAATTAATGAAGCTATACAATTGCACCTATAGGTTGTTAAAACCACTCAGATTTTAAGGAAGTCAGAACATAACCTGAATGCTACCCACAATTTCACCTTGTGACTTCTCAGAAGTTGCTTCTTCATTTTAGTGTGTTTAAATTTTTTTCATGCTGTTGCATCATGCTGCAAAGGTACAGAAAAGGACAGAAGGTAGAAGCTCCACATACCAAGGCAGAAAAGCATTTGTCTGTGGGGTGGAGGCAAAGGGAAAGGTGTTTTAAAGCATCTTAGATTTCTGTGTTAGTTTTTTCCTAAAAATGCCGCAAAGAAAAAAAAAGTGTTCAAGGACAAATCTAGCTGTTCTCTGCTCCAAGAATCCCACGTGGTCAGTGACTGAACATATACTAGTTACACAAACCATGAAATGCTATAAAAACACCTGTGAAGGTCTCCTCTTCAGCACTGTCACATCCCAGCCTAACTATTTAGTAGTAATGTAAACTACTATGTGACTGTAAACTGAGCTGTAGAGACCTTGGCTGTTCAGGACAAACTCCTGGTTGGGATTCTTGGACATCCTTAGTTCCTGAAGGCACCTCTGTCTCATGGTGAGCTGTTAACAAGGCCTCTGACATAAAGGGAGTGCTTTAGAGCCTCTTAAGGAAAAGTATAGATCAGCTTCTCATTACAGTGCTGGAGGTTTTGTTTAGGAAACTTCTATACTTGTGTTATAATTCAGATCAGCTTTGGCATAAATCTGATATGCTGCAGTAACATCTTAGCTCCTGCATTTACTCTACTTTCCAATGATAATTATGAAGTAGATATTAGACTTGCTTTTTTATTCCTGAGGACAACAAAAGTTCAAGAATTTTTAATGTCACAGAGCTGGTCTATGTGACTCCTACAAAGTCACTGGCTTTGGATGTGTGCTAACATTCTGTGCCTGAGAAACCTCAAGAGATCTTTGGAAAAAACAGAAGTAACAAGCCTGGCCAATACAGGTATGGCAAAGGCTGCTGTGGATATTTGCTGTTGGAAAGAGAAAACATGATAGAGATGCTGTCAGATGAGACTTACATCAGGATAATTTGTATAAAAATGGTTGCCCTGTTACAATTAATGTTTTTTGAGTTACCAGAGAAATTAAAATATGAGAAAGGGGGTGGATATAAGATGGCAAAAACTTTAGTGTTCTTTTGTAAAAGAGGTCAGAAAGCATCTGAGGGAATTGAGGGTATAGTATATGTAAAGAACACTGGTTTATTTTCTCAGTTATACCAGAAACACTCTGGACACAATATGCAAATATGGATGACTTTAAAGCATTTTTACTTGTTCTGTTACTGTTTAAAAAAAGAACATTAATTACACCACAGGAGACTTCCCAATGAAAATCCGTGAGTTTTTTCCATTCCCAAGGCACCTTTCTGTGAAAACAGAGAATTAATTTACATTCTTGTCATATTTAGTGTAAAATCAAGAAAACTTTGAGCGTTGTGTGTGGCAGGCACAGAAGAATTTTGAAAGGAAACAAACCAAGTTTTCAGAAATCGTTTTCAACTCGTCTTTCAAACTGCATAAAAAGCAAATATGGAGATCTCATCCAAGCAGCTCAATTTAATAAATAACCCCACCATATTACTTACATTTTTACTTAATATAATAAAAAACCCCAAAGCTTGTTTTCGATTTGAATTGTTCTTTTAAAGAACTCAATGACAGTATATTAAAAAAAAAAATATAAACCAAAATAAGAAAACTGCAACTGATCTGAAAACATCTATGCATTGCCTAAAAATCTGGGAACATATTTTAAAATCATTGTAAGACTAGTGCAATACATGCAAAGCATTATTTTTCTTAAATTCAATGTAAAATAAAACTGTAAACCTATTGGTAACTGCAAAAGGTTGGCACAGCATGGAGCCACTAACCACAGATGGGAAAACGGCAGTGCACAGGGACTTTTAATGCTTTGTATTAATGCTCTGAATACATGGATGAACATTTAGAATTTGTGTTTTGACCTTTACTACTTTTGCAGTGTTACTCATACTATCTGTTATTCATTCTAAAAAAAACTTGCTTATAATTTGAAGTTTGGGCATCATTAGCTGTGTAGTTTTGTCCACCTTTCAGAACTGTCTAAAAATATAAAACCACATTTTAGGTGAAAGAGAGTAATTCAATATAAATTATGGTGGAATTTATTTTAAACTTGGTAAAATCACATTAAAACAAGTGAAGGATTAAACCCTTGCAGACAAATGACCCTAAAACATCAGCCCCACCCTACCTCTATCACATCTAACCTCTATACTATCTTCACTTAGTAAATGCCATGCTGTAATTTTTTAAATTGATAATATCAATACAATTCAATACTGCTAAGTGGAGACAAGCCAACAACTTTGTTACCCTTATTTTATCCAAACTACTCTTGTTCTTGCTAAAACACCATCAAAAATCAAGAGAAAAATCAAGAAAGTAAAATATACTTACACAGGGTCCTTATACACTGAGCTATCACCACTACTACAATCTTCTGGTACCCAAATATTAAAAAGGACAACAAGAAGTAGCTTTAGGAAGAATAAGAGATGCATAAAGTCTGCACACTGGATTCAGAAGACAAATAATGCAGGAGAACGTAATGCAATGCATGTGTGTTGAATTATACATCTGGAATGTTAAACAGGAATCTTAACAGCTGATCTGCAGAGTCAATATGCCCATGGTAACTCTGTTTTGCCCTGTGATGGATCTTAAGATTACATGTAGCTGAGCATTATATGAAAATGTGGATGCTCTGAAATGCTTCTAAAAGAAAGTTTCACAATCAGTTGTAGTGCTTTCTGCTCTTCAGAATTGTTTTTAATAACTGGTGCTATTCCATTTGTCAGCACTGTTCCTTCTTTCACAAGTTTCGTTCTGCCCTCTACTGAATTTTTGTGTAAGTACAACTCATACTAGTACTACAAAAGGTCTCTGCTCTCTATGATTCCTTCCAACAAGTGTTGCTGGATCATCAATATTGGTTCCGGAGCCTCTCACATTATAGGCACATGTCAAGGAAAGAGGAAAAATTTGGCTTTTAAAGTGCTGTATGGTTTGATTTTCTTTGCCCTTTGGTCATTCTAAAGACATGTCAGCAATAAGCAAGGTAGAGAAGTTATGCCTATAGACTTTAATTAAGCTTAAAAATAGGCATATATATGCTAAAAAAGGTCAAAAAAGCCTTATGTTAGTTCACAGCAGGGACTGCACTCATCGGTTTCTTCACACTGCCTTCCACTTTATTAGGTTAATGATCAAAATGACATCCTATTCTCTTTCTATTCCACTTAGGTAATAACTTTCTGAATCCTAACAGCTTTTTTTGTCCTTGTATATTCCAAGGTATCATTAGTTCATTCCTCCCAAAACACTTGTGTTTTTCTGTCAGAGGGTTTTTAACACAGGGCCCTTGACATGCAGGTGTGGGGCTGTGGGGTTATGTGTGTAGTGGTGTGGTTTACAAGGCAGTGAAAATTTTCTACTGAATAAATAAGGGTGGCTGGAAAGGGAGGCCATAAGCGAGCCTCAGGTCTGCAGTTTCCTGGATATGGCTCTGAACTCCCCCAGAAAAAAAAAAACCAACAATCCACGACTGAACTGATGAGAGGTTAGATGCTAAAACACAAACAAATACATAGATCAGTTTTCTACACTTCAACAAAACATTGTTTGAGAATCTCTTAGGATCTTCCCTCTCAATAGTACACTGAATTTTATTTAACAAATTCCTCACCTCTTTCAACTTTCACTGGGCATCTTGAGAGTTCTGACTCTACACTTTAACACATGCTGAAACGCCCGACAAACATGGTTATTAGGTCTATGTTCAGAGTTCAGATACTGCTTTTATGATAAAGCTCAGAGCTGCAGTGCACATCTTTTTTCACTAATAGAGCCATGAATAACAGTCAAAAGGTTGCTGCCAAAAACTGAATTCTTGCTCAAGATTTCCTGCTACTCGCAACTTGGATTGTAGTAGCCAAGCTCATTTTTTAATTCATAGTTTTTCTGGTCACTCAGCACTTCACTGATATATGCAATTTGGATTATAATAATTAATTTAAACAGCTTCTGGAATGACAATAAAATATTTATTCATGAAGAATGTAATGAAACAATTGGAGACACACTGCAGATGGTGACTTTTACTAAAATGAATGGTGCTAACCCAAATAAAGTTCAGCCTTTTTGCCCAGATGTATTAGGTTTGTGCAGCAAGGTTCTGGTGGAGGGTGGGCTACAGGGGTAGTTTTTTTGAGAGGCTGCCAGAAGCTTCCCCCATGTTTAACAGAGCCAATGCCAGCTGGCTCCAAGAAAGACTCACCACTGGCCAAGGCTGAGCCCATAGTGATGGTGGTAGTGCCTTTGGAATAATATGATTAAGATGGAAAAGAAATTGTTGCACACGTGTAGTTGTGGCCAGGGAAGAGCAGAGTGAGAGTATCTGAGAGGAACAGCCTTGCAGACACCAAGGTCAGTGAAGAAGGAGGGGCAGGAGCTGCTCCAGGCACTGGAGCTGAGATAGCCCAGCAGCCATGGTGCAGACCATGGTGAGGCAGCTGTGCCCCTGCAGCCCATGGTGGTCCAGAGATCCACCTGTAGCCTGTGGAGGACCCCAAGCTGGAGCAGGGGGATGCCAGAGAAAGAGCTGTGACCCTGTGGGAAGCCCACACTGGAGAAGGTCCTGTAAGGACCTTGGGCAAGAGATGTCCATGCTAGAGCAGGTTTGCTGGGATGACTTGTGATTCCATGGGGGTTCCATGCTGGAGCAGGCTGTTCCTCAAAGACTCCACCCAGTGGAAAAGGTCCCACACTGGAGCAGTTTGTGAAGAACTGCAGCTCATGGGAAAGATTCATGTTGCAGAAGTTTGTGGAAGACTGTCTCCCATGGGAGGGACTCCATGCTGCAGCAGGGGAAGGAGTTCTCCCCCTGTGGAGGAAGCAGTGAGAGAGTATGATGAACTGATTGTAACCCCCATTCCCTGTACTCCTGAGCCACTGAGAAGAAGAGCAGGTAGAGAATTGGAAAGTTAAGCCCAGTAAGGAGGAAGCAGTGTCAGGAAGATGTTTTTTTAGATTTGTTTTACCTCTCGTTTTTGTACACTTGTTTGACTGGTAATAAATTCAATTGATTTCCCCACACTGAGTCTGTTTTGCCCATGATGGCAATCAGTGATCCCTCCCTGATCCCACCCTGCCCTTACTTCAGCTCAGGAGCCTTTCTCTGTATTTTCTCTCCCCTGCCCAGCAGAGGAGGGGAGGGATAGAGCAGCTTTGTTGGGCACCTGACATCCAGCCAGAGTCAAAATAACTCACCAAACCCCAGAATAAGAGGTATTCAAATACTTTATCTAGACTAATTATAAAAGGCATTTATTAGGAACATACTTAAACTTGGATCTTAGAATCAGCTTTGTACAGCTTTCTGCCTCACCTTTCACAGTGACTATCAAACCTGCTTCCTTTCTAGCCTTGCTTGATAAATGCCATTTTTGCCACCTTGGGTCTTTATAGGTCTTCTCTCATTGTTGTTTCTTCTCTCCATAACCCAACAGCAATCACACAGTACAGTCTGTAATAATATATTACGTGCAAATTATTTATGTAATAATTTTATAAAACCCTTAAAACAACCTCGAAGTACCAAGTCTTTTACTCATCAAGTTCACTCAAAATGTTTCTAAGATGTCCAAAAAAACATTCTCAAGGAAGAATTCTGAAGCCTTACAATCAGAAACAAAGTAGGAATGAAAGTAAACCAGCATGAAACTGGAAAAAACCATCCCACTTTTTTTTGGTTCAAGATTGAGTTCGAGATTCTTTTCTTTTATTCTCTCACCACATTTATTTCACATTTTCAAACACTGAAAAGCTGTCATTTTTTCCAGCAAAAAATACAGAACGTTCATCTTTCAGCAGAATTACTGTTGGCAGACATTCACTTCCAGTATAAATCTTTTCTAAATATTCAAAGTAAGTGTTGAATTCTCTGTTGTGAATTCAAATTTCTCCATATGGGGAAATATGTGCAGTATCAATCAGAATATCTTGAAAAATTATGTGTGAAGAGGCTGATCATAACATTTACAGAACACACACACACTCAAAACCACACTCCTCATCTAATTTTCAGTAAATGCTATTCCCAACATCTCTACAAATGAATATGAACAGCTCTTATGAAAGAAGTATTATTTTTATTAAGGTCTCAATACCTGACTGGCTAAACCTTCTTGCCCACTATTCAATTTACTGCCTTACATAGCATCTTTTGCATAGAGGACATGCAAACAAGAAAACAACAGCATCTACAAGTGTTTGAAAGTGCATCAGATTCAGAGCTCTGTCTTTACACCAGAAGGAGCTCAGTATTAGGACCTTAATAACATTCCTATTCACAGTCTGAAGCAGCAGTTTTACAGCATTGCTGTATTGAGACTGAGAAAGGAATCCTGTGACTGCAGCACTGCAACCTTTGGAAGCACATGGCATTCTGCCAGAAGTCACCAACAAGGCCCAAGGCTTGTGGCTCAGCACAGAAACATCCCTCATCAGAAAGTACTATCCTATGGCCTGAGAGAGCAGGAAGCAAAAGATACCATCTACTTTTAACATCAGCAAAGCCAGTTTTTAAACCCACACAATAGTAAGAGTAAATAGTTAACTGCCTGGCACATGCTGGGGCTAAGCACCACCACTTCAGTTAAAAGGTAAGTGCTGTCACATTTTACTAAAATCTTTCACCAGCCACTTTTGGAAGAGACTCACTGAACTCTTGTGAAGCCACTCATGTACTTTTATTTATAACCAACAAAATTAATCTATTGGAAAAAAAGCTACTGATTTGTTTTGTAATTTGTTCATAAGCACCTGACTGTATTAACCACCATTTCCTTCCCCATCCTCCTCCTCAAGGACAAACTAGGCAAGTTCTAAGGAGCTGCAGGGGATCATCTCCACAACATTCTACAAAGCTACAAACACAGCCACACAACTTCTTGTTTTGTTTACACAAGAACAGTTACACAGGATCAAGGTCAGTTCTTGGGACAAGATAAAATAGTAGATCCAAGGAATTAAAATTTATAGCCCAACTAAGTGTCACTTTCATTCTCTCATGTGCCCAAACAGAGCTTTACCATTCCAATGAATTTGTCTAGAAGGGGCAGGGTCATGTCTGGAAACATAACAAAATATGTGGCTAGTTTGAAGAGGATGAGGGGAAAACTGAGTGATGGGAGGCAGTGGGCTACAAAGGATTGGAGGTTTTAAGAGGAAGCACAAAGTTCCAACCAGGCTAAACCCTACTGTGTAACGCCAATGCCTAAAAGAAGACATTAAAAGACAAAAAGTCCTAAGTAGGCTCACCACTCTGGCCTGCCAGCACCTGCTTAAATCATAATTTTCTGGACCGCTTGACATGATGTATTCTTGACTTAATATGGACAAAATGTGTTGTACTCAACACACCTGTACTGGTACCTTCAGGACTCAACTAAATTTAGGGAAGTAGAATCAAAATAGATTGTAAGGATTTTTTTAACTGAATAATAACGTTTTACTCTTACTGGAATTTTGTGATAGCAACAGGGACATGAAGAATAATCTGTTTTTTAGAGGTATCATGATTCAAGACTTAAAAATTAAGAAAAAGTTCTGTAACTTGAGCAGTGCTCTTTTTTGTTGTTGTTATCATATGGCACAATCCACTCATCTCAAGTCAAAAAATCTACTAGGGGTACATAATAGTCATTAAGAATCTCTGACCCCGAGTTTGATCCTTGACCTAAAGTGATGGAACTAGGTAGTTGTTGCAGTTTGAAGGTAGTTATCTATGAGAATATCAAGGTAAAATCCTTATGATCTCTTCTGATGACACCTGGCCGTCCAGGAAATTTCAATCCGGTTTTGGGCCCTGGTCTCAGTCCTTTCAGTGATTTTATTCCATTCCTAATACTAAAATATTGATGACGATGAATTTGCTTCAGCATCTGATTTTCAAAATAAGTTCATCTTTAACTATCTGGATTCAACACCAAAAAGAACTATGTTGGACGGTCTTTCCAATCTGCAGGGCCAAACTGATTTCAAGGAATTTGTTGGGTTCAACTAGCAGTTTTACGCTTTTAAAAACAGTGTTGTTCCTCCTCTTGTTGAATTTCTCATGCCCTTGTCTTCAAGACCAGACAAAACTCCCTACATTTCCCTACAGAAATGTGCCAAGATGCAAACTGAGGGCACTTATCTGAGATTAGGGGACATCAAGAACTCTCTTTCTTGTAAAAACAGACTTCAGTTTCTCAGAGATACCTATGAGCAGACACACAATGCTGGGTCAGTTTACTTGGACAAAAGACCATCTGCAGCAGGAGAATTACACAGAATCTTTTAAAAACCAAACCAGATCAAAACTTTCCTTACAGCTACTACAGCCTGTGAATCAGACCTGCAGACGGTCACTCTAGACAAATCTTTAACTTGTTACATTCCTGACATACTCCTTAAGTCTGAATTTACCTACACAGTTTTTGCCACGTGCAAGCCACCCGATATCCACCTACCCAAATCATCACTGTTTTTTTATTTCATTCCCTGATGGAAGAGCCTCTTAGGCAGTGAGTGCAATTCAGTAACGCTGCCACAGAGGTCAGTCATACTCTTTTTACCTCAAACAGCCCTTGAACAGAGGAGATGAACACCTGCTGCCACCCCCATCGGACATGGATGGTAGGGACATACTATCCTCTGTGCAGGCAAGTCCCACACTGAAGCAGCTGCAAGGCATATAAGCACAAGCAGCAAAACACATTCCAAACGAGGATTCTGCTCCCTATGTCTTTCCAAAGCAGCAAAACTTTGGCAAATTGCTTTACGTTTATACTTGTAACAGCAATGGCATTTTGGGATTAGGTAAACTGAAGAACACTTTCAGTTTAAGAACTGGCTTTGGTAAGGAATTCTAGGGCACTTTATGTACTACTGTCCAAAACAATGCTTTCTCTTTTGGGACAGTTTGTAGAGAGCATTTCAGAAATGGACATTAGTGAGGCTGAACTATAGTTTGTAATACCTGACGTAGACCCACGTGTCACTTAACAGCCTTAACAAAAATTCTGATGACTTCTCCGTCTGACTCCCTGGATATACTTAATTAACGGGAGGAGATTACTAATGAGAAACGTAACATTAGACAGTAAAACACTTGTACAGCCACTTCAAGCATTCTGAAAAGACAAGTTACAGGCAGGTCTTGAGAGAGAATCCCCTTAAGGGGCATAAAGCACCCGCGGTTCTTCAGTGGTAACACAGAATATGCTGACTTGGAAGGGATCCATCAGGACCATCGAGTCCAACTCCTGGCCTTGAACACGACACCCCAAGAATCACACCTTGTGACTGAGAGCATTGCCAATCGCTTCTTGAACTCTGCCAGGCTTGGTGCTGGGATCACTTCCCTGGGGAGCTGTTCCAGTGCCCAATCACCCTCTGTGTGAAAAACCTTCTCCTAATATCCAGCCTAAACTTCCTCGGACACAGCTCCGTGCCGTTCCCTCGGGTCCTGTCCCTGGGCACCAGAGAGCCGGGATCGGCGCTGCCCTCCGTGAGGAACCCGCAGCCTGAGATCCCATCCCCAAATCCCTTCCTTTCCACCCACATGCTGCAGCAACAGCCCACCACGGAGCACCCAGGCCCACGCACTTGATCGTCCTACCAAGAAGCAAATCTCCCACCCCACTTTCTTGAGTCGCGGCCGACATCCTTCAACGCCGCACAAGAGGGACGCGGTAAAGGGAAGACAGCCGGGAGGAAGGCAGCCGGGAGGACGGCGCGGGCAGTCCCATTCCCGCACAGCCCGGGGCTGCGGGGTTCCGCCGCAATCCCGCGGCTCCCGCCGCTCCCTCCCTCCCGCTCCCGCTCCCGCTCCCGCTCCCGCTCCCGCCCCCGCCGCGCGGGTACCTCGTGCCGGGCCCGCGCCGCTCCTCAGGGGCCCCGCGAGCCGCGGCCACGCGCCGGTGTCACCAACGGCCGCTCCGGTCACACCCGCCCCGCTCCCCCCGTCCCTCCCCGCGCAACGTGCGGCGGCGCCCGTCCCCACCATCACCTTCAGGCCCCGCGGCGCCTCCCACTGCGCAGGCGCGAGCCCCGCCCCCTCCCGCACGGCACCCTGGGACTCGTAGTCCCTGTCCCCACAGACGGCTCCGCCACTTCTCATACAACCAGCCAAGTGACCTTTAAGACCACCCGGTGTAACCATCAATCCGGCACCACCTCTGTGACTCCTAAACCAATCACCCAGCGCCAGATCCAGGCGTTGGATCTCTTAAACACCTCCAGGGAGGGTGACTAACACCCCCCTGGGAAACCTATTCCAAGGCCTGACCATCCTAACAGTGAAAAAGTGTTTCAACAATCTAATCTGAATCTCCCCTGTCCCAAGTTAAGGCCATTTCCTCCGGTCCTCTCACTGCAGGCACGGTAGGACAGACTGGTCCCAGCTCACTACAGCCTCCTGTCAGAGAGTTGTAGAGCGCGATGTGCTCCCCCCGAGCCTGCTCTTCTCCCGGCTGAACAACCCCAGCTCCCTCAGCCACGCCTCACAACACCCGCGTCCGTCACTAGACACCGCGCACACCGCCCCGCACTCCCGCTCCCGCCTGCCCTCCGCCCCTCGCCGGAACGTGACGCCCCGGCGGCCATCGTCACTTCCGCAAACAGGGATGGCGGAGCGCTGAGCCGGTGAGTGCCGGGCCGGGTCACTGCTGCCCGCCCTGCTTCCCTCCCTGCCCCGGGCGGCCCGGCGGCGGCACAGGGGCCCGGGGCCCTCGGCCTGGGCGGACGGCGAGGCCGATGGGGCCGCAAAGAAGCGAGGGGCGCCGCCGCCCCGTTAACGGGAGAGAAGGCCCTGAGGCCTCCCGGCCGCGTCACGGGGCGAGGGAGGGAAGGAGGGAGGCGGAGGGCGCGTCCCGGGGCTGGCGGGCCCATCCTCCCCTCGCTCCGGGCGGCTTGAGTGCCCCGGCTGAAGGAGCTGCTGCTCCCTCTGGGCACTTGGTTGCCATCGCTAGTTATGAAAGTCGGATCGTTTCACAATTTAGGCCTTCAAAACATCTGCTTGGAATAGCCGGGTGAGGATAAGGAAGAGCGTGCTCCTGCTGCTGCTGCTGCTTTGGAAACTCAGTCAGGTGCTGTGCCGTGGTGGAAGCATGTGAAGGTGGAAGAATTATATTTTTAAGTACTTTGAGGCCATTTGTTTTGAGGAAAGCTGCTCTGGTGTCTCTATGTAGTTGGTATGTTCTGGCCCTCATTAGGAGGTGAGGCTGGGTACGGTGGACTTGGATATGATTTTTGATTTTTTGGTTTTTTGGATGATTTAAGCCACAGTTTCAGAAAAGGAGTTGCCAAATTGCTCTCTCCCATGCCTTATTAAAAAGTAGGTGCTTTGCCTCCCAATGGTGGTGTAAAGAAGGCTGGGATGTGCCTGGAGACCAAATGAGCTTTGTGGCAGTGGTTTGCAGTCCTGCAGGCTGTGTAGATATTTGTGAAGTGGAGATGTAGAAATGCAGGTGCAGCTGAATATTCCATGTATTAGTCAAGTTCAGAGCATAGTGGATATTCTTGGCAAACTGGAAGATCCACAACTGATAAGAAAATTTGCTCATAAAAACCCATCTTGATCTTTTATTTGAAGACATCCATTTTAAAGCATATCAGTTCAAATAACGAGTTTACTAATTTGAGAGAACCTGTCTGTGTTTGTAAACATAAAGTGATTTGTAGATTACCTTTTATGGGGAGGGAAAGAGAGATTACAGTCTAAAAAACAGTAACGTGTCGCAGTTGAATCAATAAAGATACGTAGGAACAACTCTGAAATTAAAAATAATAATTTATCTTAATTTGATCTTATTTATTGAGTGCTTTCAAGTTTTTTTGTTGTTGTCTTTATTTTATTGTGTTGTCTTTATTAACCAACTGGTCAATTTCAGAATCTGTGTGTTATCTACGGTGAAATGCAAGTGTTATGTTTGAAAGTCATGATCATAACCATGAGTAAGTGAAATTCAACACTGAAAATCATTGGTGGTTTGTTTCTTTCCCCTCTATAGATTTCCATTCTGATCAGTGGACCATTCAAAATGGCTGATGTAACCAAGACAGAGGAACACGAAGTAGAGAAGAATTTGGATGAAGAAGTGGAGAAAACACCTCATACTTTAGAGTCAGATTCAGGTCTCGGGTGTGAAGGCAATAGTTCTGCGTCAGGTACAGAGCAGTCTACTGAAAATGAAAAAGAAGTTGATAGTGGTGATCAGGTTGGCAGAGGAAAGAGGAAGAATTTAGATTCTGAAGATGAACCTCCTAAGAAAGTAGTGAGTATTATTTATTTTGAGCAGTTTTCAAATCCTCTTTTCAAAACCTTAGCTCAAGAAAAGATTGGAAATATTTATGCTAGACATGTGTGAGCCAGCACAAAACACCAAGTATCAAAATGTTTCCTAGGAAAGTAACAGGTGCACAGATGCTGGGCTTCAGAGAGGACAAACAGGACTGGTAATTAGAATGATAATCTCAGTACATGGTTAGTCTTGTTGCCTAAAAGCTGGTAAAAATGAGACGCAGACACCACAGTCTAGGGAAAAGGTTAACCTCATATTAACCTTGGTTTAATATGATCCCAGGTGCACCATCGTCAGAGGTGGTACCACAACGAAAAAGAGACCCCAGGTACAACGTGTATACAATTTTATGGACCTCACCAATTAGCATACCTATCTGAAATTCCCCAATAAGAAACCTAACAAAAGAAGTAATTGCCCCCTTATTCTAATTACTTCTCCCCCCAAAAGGCTACAACTTAGTTTACAAAAACATGTTCCAGAGATGAGGCTCCGTTCAAGGTTGGTGCCTCTTGTTCTTGAGATTGTGGGGATGTTTCGTCTTCTCCAAAGAATTCTGAACTAGGCTAGAGTACAAGGGTTATAAACATGTGGGCTAAGATATAGGGAGTAAAAATTACAGGAATGGGAAAGGATATAAAGTATATAAAAAGGGTATAAAAGTATAATGGAAAAGCACAAAAAACCCATCAGGCATCAGTCTAATTGTAAGACTGTTCCATCATCCATGTGGTAGCAATCTGGTAGTGTAGTGTAGGGTTTACTGGCATTAGTCCAAGTCCCATATCTTGAACTCAGATCTCACATGTGTTGTTATAGTTACCTGTGCTTGGGAAGTTCTTCCATAAAGTAATTTTGTCCTTTCATTTCCCCAGTAAGATACTGTATGGTTTACAAAACTCTACAGACTGCGTCCTCTGTGATATCATTTCAGTATGATTTGTTGGCAAAGTGAAGTAGTGAAAGACTTACAGGTGCTTTTTTATATTTCATGACTAAAAAAGTGGCAGAAAATGTTTATCCTTTTATATGTCCACCTGGGAGGGTGAAAAGGGTAATGTTTTACATGATGTTGTCCTTTATTATGTATGAACTTGTAGAAACTGATGCTTTAATATCCAGTCAATTCATCCTTTTGGGCTATTTAAGTATAATTTGAAAATGTCTGATCCAATGTTTTATTTCTGTGCCCAGAATTTTCTCAGGATGTTAATTTAGGGCTTAGCAGTCTGGCAAAATAAAGGATGCCCTTTGTTGTGGTAGAAACGTCATTAACCCTTTCATCTTTTTAATAAGGTGGGATAAGGCTTAAGATGAACAAGAACCACATTGGGTTTGTGTAGCTTAAGGGTGTAGAGAGGTGATTGAACATGGCTACCAGCATCTAGCTGTGGTTGCTGATGGCTTTTTGCAGCTGAGATGTGTTAATGGTTTGTATGAGTGTGTCCCCCAGATTTGCCTGAGTCAGCTGTTCTTGCTTCTGTCACCTTCAGTGGGCATTCAGGGACCCATCTATGCTAACTCTGAAAAAGAATTGAAGTGGTTAAAATGTTTGTTAGTATCAGTCAGCCCAGTGTGGTAATAAACAGATGATGATATTATGGAGATTTCAGGCAAGTAGGTCGGTGTTCATTCTGAAGGTTACCAAAAGTACATGAAACACTGAAGAATTCACATATTATCTTAAGCAGCCAAACCTTCCTTGAGGAACTACTATTTGAATAGTAAGATGTTGGGATATTGACTTCTGTAGTGAGCTGTTGGGAATGCTTTTAATGGCTTCATTCAGGTTTGTACTGTTATTTCAAATGCTTTTGTACCTCACAGAATTCATGTTGGTTGTCTTTGCTCCATTACATTGGATTTTATTTATAATTTATTTTCACAGCATGGTTATGGTTGAAGATTATTTTCAAGGTGAAGAAATATTGGCAGCATAATATCTGGACTGCTTCTCTGTGTAACATGGGACAGAAATGTCTTGTAAAATTTAAAGCTAAGGCTGGACAGAAATCTCTTGGAGTTATTTTGAGTTAAGGCTAAATTATTTTGAGT
Organism: Lichenostomus cassidix; assembly: GCF_008360975.1. Classification (NCBI taxonomy): domain Eukaryota; kingdom Metazoa; phylum Chordata; class Aves; order Passeriformes; family Meliphagidae; genus Lichenostomus; species Lichenostomus cassidix. Next base: position 98,564,800 of record NC_139482.1, on the reverse strand, counting down.
TAAGGCTAAATCAGAGACACTTCTACAGCTAACTTGTAAGCATGAGATGGAATATGTTGTCAAACAATTCCTCTCATTCCTTTAGCATAGCCTTTTAAAGCTCTGGCAATGGGGTCATCCACTTGGGCCTTTATGTGACATCAGCCAGTTGGCATTTTGGTTAAATTGGCAGTTTATACACTTCTATCAAAAGAAAACACTGAATTTCTGAAACATGCTCTTTGAAGAGGCTTAAAGTTCCTTGAGAAGGAGCATCCTCTTCTTCAGTCCCAGGCTTAAGAGGTACAAAACATGTTCTTTGAGAGTGGTGAGTGTATTAGAGAACTGAAAGTTAAGTATTTCTGTGAAGGAAAGATGCTGGGCAATATCCATCATCCAGAAATTGCTAGAATCAACTGAAAATGGGGGTTAAATTTGTGAGTGTTGCTGTGATAATTGCAGTACTGACATCAGTACGAGGACAGATGTGGGAAATCTCTTTATAGTGATGGTGCTTTTCATAGTATTGCTTGTTTGCTTTCTTAAATCCTTGAAGTGAACATGTGTGTCTTTTGATTAAATGAAACAGTAATAAAAAGAATTCACTGCTTGAGCCTGTTCCTTCCATGGTTTCTGCAGCGTACCATTGGCCACGGGCAAGCTGTAGCTGCGCATTATAATGAGCTTCAAGAAGTTGGATTGGAAAAACGTAGCCAGTCTCGCATATTCTACCTCCGAAACTTTAATAATTGGACAAAGAGTGTCCTCATTGGTAAGATTCCTTACCTGAGTGCTTAGCGTTGATTAAAATGTAACTAATTTTGGTATCAAAATGTAACTTCTCCTGATGTTGGTTTTCTGATGTTGGTTATGACTTTTTGGCTCGTAATACCTAGTAAGTTTTCAAACTATATTTAATTTGAAGCTCTGTGATAGTGTTTTGTATTGTTGGAGTGCAAAGTGTATGCTTAAGTTTTAAAAATCAACTGACTTAAAAAGTTCATACTGGAAACTGTTCTTTGTGACATTTTTAAAGAGAAAAGTACAGCTTTAAATAATAAAGAATCTAAATGTTCTTAGATTTAAACAAGAACAGCTCAATCTATCTCAACTAATTTCTTAGGCATTTTCCCAGAGCAGTCTGTGCTCAGATCATGGTTAAGCAATTCTGCAGGAGGCTTGAACACATACATATTTTCTATATTATCCATAGTCAATGGTTTAAAAGATGGACAGCTAAAGGATGTAGTTCTTTAAGAATCAGCAGGTTTTTATTAAAATACAAAGTCTTCTGCTCCACAAATTAATTCCAAAGTGAAGAAATAAAACCGTCAGATATCTGCCAACAAAGAAAAGAATCAACAGCACAGCACCACAGGTTCATGAAGAGGGATCTGTGCCAGGAGATGTTGGCACCATTTGTCTTTGCATGCTGCTTTTTGTTGTGTTATATCAGAGCAGTTAGAAGCAATATTTAGATTTCTATAAAGCTGTTCTGAAGCCTGTGTTGAAGCCTTTCTGTCATAAAGACTTTCAGCAGTGTGGCTTTATAGCAGTTGTATCAAAACATATTTCATGTCTCCTACTGTGAAGAAAAGTTGCTAGCACGCTGAAATGTTTTACATAATATGCCAACATCAGTCAGAGCAGAGAGAATGTAGACAGGGTAGAGAGAGTAGAAAAGATGTAACTTGTGTATGTAGGACAGAGAGACAGCAAATGAGTAGCCGCTGTTATTGTAAGGCCTGGGAGAGTGAGTGGAAAACATGATGCATTTTTGTGATGTGACCGGGAGGAGATGTTGTGGCTGATGCTTTTAATTGGCTTTTACTCTTCTGCAAAAGGCTTTCCCATGCTTTTAAATAACATCTGCCTTCATTATAATGGTAATGAAAGGGAACCCTGTTTCCCTCCTCATGTACAGGGTGGTTGTTTAGCCATGTGCAGTTTTGCCCTAGCCAGGGAAACAGTTCAGAGCTTCAGTCAAGTTACATGCACAGCACATTAAGCACCAAAAATGTTCATCTTCTCCATAGTCTTAAAAGTCTGGGGTTATTTTCATCATTCTAGAAAAAACAGATTTGAGATTGTAACATTAAGAAGACTTATAGGTAAACTAAGGTCCAAGGTGTTTTAAAATTCTCAAAACCTTTTGGTTCTTTAGGCTTTTATGTGCAATACAAATGAAATACAGAGATGTGTGTATATGCTCTCTATTTTTATTTTTCTAGGTGAATTTATAGACCGGGTACGGCAGAAGAAGAGTGATATAACTGTTTTGGATCTAGGATGTGGCAAAGGTGGAGACTTACTGAAATGGAAAAAAGGCAGAATTAAAAAACTCGTCTGTACTGGTAAGAATACATGTAGAATGTCTTTCTAGGGAGAGTACACCAGTTTTTTATGGGAAACCAAGTACATCTCCAGTATTTTATTATTTGTTTTTTCCCAGTAAGTCAAAGAATACCTTTTGTGCAGAAGGTTGTATTTTGTCTTTTAACCTGAAGATATGACTTGATTACAAGCAGAAATATAAGAATCGCTGGCTTTCTGTGTATTTGGCTTTCAATTCAACTCGTAAGTGAAAACTGGCATCACTAGAGAAAAACACCATTGCCACAGATTGCCTTAGGCAAAATGTCACCCTGGGGAAAAGACTGACATTTTGTATTTTATGTATTTTCTCCCACGTCTAGTCTCTTGTAGTATTTTTAATTATTCTGAAAACACATGCAGAGGAGTTGCATTTAAAAATCAGATAAAACCCCCAGTGTTGTGAAAAAAATGGTCTTGGGTGTTACAATCAACTCAAGATTTTCAGACTCAGGGGGAAGAGCTGAAAGCTGATTAAAAAAAACCTCGTTTGGATAATTTGCTTAGATGTTGGGAGGAAGATACCATCTTCCCTTTTCTCAAAAAGTCTTCCAAGGATAACCAGAAGAAGTATTACTTAACTCTAAATTTAATTAGATACTAAAATTCTTTCAGTGGGGGTTACATTACTTTGGGTACTCTACATTTTACATTTCTTCCTTGGATTTTTCAGCAGGCAATATTCAAATACAGTTAATTCATTTACTTCCAAAGTTCTTATATAAATTTATTGCATATTGTCAGAAACCCGATGAGAGAAAGAAGCAGTCTTAGAATTTAAAAAAAATCCCATGATGTAACATATCAGAAATAACTACATTTCAACATCTTTTATATTTTTAAGAATATTAAGAATCTGAGGGAGCTGAGCTGTTTTAACAGAACTGAAGATCAGTTTTTTATCCTGCTATATTGTACCTCGGTGTTCCAGTAATCACTCCAGTTTTCCTGTCTGGGAAGCAGTTTACACACTTTTAAAAACTTTATTTATGATTTTTATTTTTACTATCTTTCCATATATAGACATTGCTGATATTTCTGTGCAACAGTGCAAGCACCGTTATGAAGAAATGAAAGCCCGATGTCGGTATAATGAACATATTTTTGATGCAGAATTCATACAAGCAGATAGTACCAAGGTACACTTCCTATGCTGTGTAATATTTTTGAGATTTAACATTCTTTTGTTAAGCAAGTGTAGGAGGTGGATGGTAGTGCTGTAATATTTTGGGTAAATGTATTTTTAAAGTTGGATTATTGTACTACCAGGGCAATCAGCCATAAGGGTTACTGGAAGGTTGCTTAAGATGTACGTAGGTGCATTTTGCTGCTGTTGTATAGTGTAATATTCCTGAAGCCTGAATGTCTTTTCCAGATAATAAATCTGGTACTTTCAGTGTCTTTTACTTGACAAGGGGAGCGGAATGACTTTTTACCATTGGAGTTCTGTGAGACAGCATGGGATGTTGGAAACTATCTTGGTGAATGCTGGAATAAATAAGGGACCTTTTCTGATTTGACTTGTGTGCTTTACTTACAATTTTTTCTTTGCTGTGGCATTTTGTTTAGTATAATATGCACCTTTAAAACTTTTGTGGTAAAACAGGTTTCTTAGACCGTCTGGAGTCAGCGCTGAATGCGTGGCTGAGGCTTCAGAGGCAGTCTTGTAACCAGAACTGCTTTTGCTTCTTAGAAATGCAGGCTGAGAGTGCCCTGGTCTTGGAGGCTGAGAGACAGAACCTGTCTGGTTCCAGCATATCTGTGGAAAAGCTGAACCTCTTCTCAGCCTTGCATGAAGGGTTGTTTGCTTGAATTCTTGGTTGCCTTTCCTTCTGAGAAATAGTCTGTTGCAGGTTCATGTCATCTCTCGACTCAAGCTTACAGCTGGGGGAGAGAGAAAAGAGGCTTGGCCAGGAAAGAAAGGGCTGTTTTCATGTTGCTATTACAGCTCAGTCTTAGATCCATATGCTTTTAATGTTGCTTTGTTCTGTCTGTCCTTGTACATAAAAGTTAATTTCCCTGACTTTGGATCTCTATCGTGAATGTTGTATATCTTGCAAAATCTGATTCTCACAGCTTGTCCAATTCTGCCTACTTCTGTTTCTCATTTTCCTGTCTTTCTCTGTATCTGCTGAGTACAGGCTCAAAGCAAGTTTTAAGCTGACAAATTTCAAGGGCTTCAAGTTCTTCAGATTTTAGTTACTTTGTCTGGAGTGAGAAGGAGTACATTGGTGATGAAAATGGGTCAGAATACAGACAAATAAAACTCGCTGGGCAGGGCAAACTATCGTATTTAACCTTCTCCTCTCACGTACATGTTTAATGAGTCAGTTCTCATTACAGAGACTTAGTGAACTGAAATTCATTTTACTACAGTATTTTTTTCCTGCTAAATGGCGGCCAGTTATAAGCCCCCAGCAATAAAGTACTTGTGGAAACTACAAGTTAACTAACCTTGGGTTTTGGTCTTTCAGGTGTAGCAGTGTTACTTGACAACATGAAAAGAATCTGAGGACATTATAACTTTGAAATGTGTGTGTATTCTTGTTGTTTCTAAATAGTGTGTATGGTTTTCTGTGTAGGAGAGAGCCTTTTCTTACTCTTACCTTTTTCATCTTGTCTTTGTTGAATTTGTTAAAGGAATGGGGGCTGAAAGGACAAACTGTAGAGAATTCAAAGAATTATGGAAGTAGTGCATTTGTTAGAAGATTTAAGTGAATGATGCTTGGTTTTGTAGCTTTTGTTTCTTTTTTATCTGTTGCAGGATCTCTTGTCTTCGAAGTACAGTGATCCAGATATGCGCTTTGACATTTGCAGCTGTCAATTTGTTTACCACTATTCATTTGAGACGTATGAGCAGGCTGACATGATGCTTAAAAATGCTTGTGGGAACCTCTCTCCTGGAGGTTATTTTATTGGCACAACTCCAAATAGCTTTGAACTTGTGTAAGTACTTTTATGTTCTGTTAGTCTTCCAAAAGTCTTGTTAAGTGATTGTTAAGCATTGTTAAGTGATAGTTGTTCTTGCAGTGCTCCAATATGTTTGTGCAAACAAAAGCAAGTTTTTTGCAACAATTTTGGATTCTAGTAAAAAAAATCATGCTTGTGAACTTGACTCAAAAAGGTAAGTCAGTACTAACTCTTGTCTCTTCCCCCATGGCTCTTCTGGTGTAGAGTATAGGTCTTCATACACTTCAGCCCTCTATTGTGATTTAAATAGTGGCAAAATGGCCACAGCCTGGGGAAAAACTGTCAGGGTTTTGTGGTCCATGTTTCTGGGCTAAAGGTTCATCTTTTAGGTCCATTTAGTCCTTGGTATATTGTATAGGAATGATAAACTGTTAAAACCCAGTATGCTGCTTCATTTCATTGTTTCATTACCATATTAGATAAGGGAAGTGTGAAACTGGAGAGATCACTGAATAGTATTGGGAGAAACACTTTCAGGCCTCTTATGTGTAGTTTTCTCTGTGTTAAATACTGGTTAATAAATGTTTGTTTATATGTCATTTTATAGAAAGAGGCTTGAAGCTTCAGAAACAAATTCCTTTGGCAATGATGTGTACAATGTAAAATTTGAAAAGAAGGGAGACTATCCTTTATTTGGCTGCAAGTATGATTTTCACTTGGAAGAAGTGGTTGATGTCCCTGAGTTTCTGGTTTACTTTCCATTGCTGGAAGAGTAAGTTAAGTTTTGAATTCATTATGCAATCAAAGCTGTGGAACATATAATAAACATTTGTTTCATTTATGTGTCATTGCATAATACTTGCAGTAAATCACATTTTGTCTTTCTTAATATTTTTCAGTTCTTAATTTTTTGTTGTTGCTTCAAATGCAGAGGTTTTTTGCATTTCCATTGGTAGCTGTAATCTGCCCATTGCACTCATTTGAAGGTGGTCTGGTCAGAAGCTGTAAGGAATTAAAATGTGTCTCACAGGAGGACATCTGTATCTGATATGCTGGAACTGTCAGCAAATCTTTAGTACTGTCAGCTTTTTCTTCTTTAATCATAACTTTTTGAGGGGTTTCTTTCTAACTTTTTTTAGTCTTTCAGCAAGCTTTCTTGTATATCCTCTTCATCATGGTGCCTCTTTCTTGGCTTCTCCAGCTTTCTTTATTTAGATGTTCATAGGATTTTTGCTATGACTTAATTTTTTTCTTCCTCTAAATGATCTTCGTCTGTAAGCATACATTTTACTTTTACCTCTGTGTGACCTCAGATTTGCTTTTCCCAGCTGTATCCTGAGGTACAGACAAATGTTTCCATACTGGGTTTTTTCCTATCATTCAAGCTCAGTGTGGGTAAACAGTATTATGCTTTCCCTTCAAACCTGTTCAAGAACTTCATTTGTAGTTGTCTGTGAAAAGTAACAGCATCTGTCACTGGCAGCTGTAATTTCAGTGTTGCATGATCACAGTGGCTACATATAATTGAGATGTAAGGCACTAAATACAATAGAAAGAAATTCTCTATGAATAATATCTGATATGACAGATACTGCAGAGGAAAGATTATAGTCTGTCCAGAAGGTCACATGGAACTTCTCTGTTTTGGGAGGAGAGACATTTTTCTATTAAAATGTTTGTAAATTACTTCTGCATAGTTTTTTGCTCTCCTAATTAAAAAAAAATACAGTTTCTGGTGGTGCTGCAGCTTTTTTCATCTAAATGTCTTTACTAAGGAAAAAAAATTCTAAAAAAAGTGTAATCCTGGTGAATACCATAAGATGTCACTGTGGCTTAAAATTATTCTGTTGAAAATAAAGCTACAATAATTTGGGGCTTCCCTAATCAGGCTTATTATTTTGACAGGATGGCAAAGAAACATGGTATGAAATTAGTCTACAAAATGACATTTCGGGAATTCTATGAAGAAAAAATCAAGAACGAGGAGCATAAAATGCTGTTAAGGAGAATGCAGGCCTTGGAGGTAAATTTAAAATTGACTTACTGAATTTTAATAGCATTTTACCACTTTTTAATTATTTTTGCAATAATCAAAATTCCCACTGTGAACATTTTGCTATTAGTTTAGGGCTACCAATAGAAACTATTTAGTTTCTGGGGCTGAAAGTGTGGTTCTGGTGTGTTAACCTTGACTGGCTGCCAGACACCCTTCTTGTTCCCTCTTCCCAACAGGATGAGGGGAGAAAACAGGACAAAAACTTGTGGGTCAAGATAAATTCAAGGAGATTGTAATTACTGTCACAGACAAAACAGTGAGCTTGTTCCCAGGCTCAGCTTCACTCATTCACTCTTGCCCTTTCTACCTCCTCTCCCTGCCTTGCAGTCAGGGAAATAGGGATTATGGTCAGTCTGTTAACAGGTTGTCTCTGCCTCTCCTTCCTCTTCACACTCTTCCCTTGGTCCAGCATGGGTCCTCACAATGGGATATAGTCTTTCACAAACCAATCCAGCACACATTCTCTCTGTGGGGTACAGTACTTCAGGAACAGACTGCTCCAGAATGAGCTGGTTCCTTATAGGATTGCAGATCCTGCCATATAATCTGCTCTGACTGGGCTCCTTGCCATGGAGCAAAACAGTGCTATAGAGGAGACACCTAAATTTAAAATCATCTTCAGAATTACTTATCCCTGTTCTGGACTGTATTGTGACAAACCCTTTCCTTGATGTGATTAATGTATTTCACTACTTAATGTTTTTTTTCTATGTTCTCCAGCCATATTCTACATTTGGTGATTCCAGGCTTGTTTCTGATAAACCTGAGGATTATGAGCATGCAAAAGAGTTTATCAAAGATGGCAAGGCAAAATTACCATTGGTAAGTTCGTTCATACTTCTCTAGAGCAAATGGTGTCTTGAAATTGAGGTCCTGATCTTTCAAACTGTTGTGCCTTCTTCCTTTCAACTGCAGTGAAGTTGGTATGAGTGTCTCTTTGCATGTGAAAAATTGTGGATCTGCAGGGCTAAGGAGTTAATCTAATCTATATCCCATACTCAAAGAATCAAATTTACTTAATTTGGTAGCTATTAGGAAATTTGTAATAGTGCAGGAGGGAAAAGATATTTTTTCCATCTTGCTTGACAGCTGTTCTTTCTAACTATTCCTAATTTGAAGAATCTTCTTATGTTTCTGGATCTTCACACCACTGATTTAAAGCTTTAGTTCCCAGTCCTGTCATGTGAGATTTGAAAACTCTTCATAACACTGTATATATTTGAAATAATTCTTTTCATTATCATCAGTACAGCATGAGGGTGGTCAGCTTCTCAACTTGGTTTTGTTGTTTGTTTTTTTTTAATCATTGATTCATCTACTGTTCATGTTCTGAATTCTTGAAGGTGTAGTCATCTTACTGTTCTCCACATTTGAAATTAAAATATTTTAGAAAGAAAAATGCTTGTTTTAAGAAATAGGCTTAAGAACGTGAAAATGGCCAAGTCAGATCAAAGATGTCTCTTGCCAAGTGCTGTTTTAAAAGGTGAACCATTTGGTCAGGTTTGGTCAGTGGGCAGCATAGAGTTAGTCTCTTGCAAACAGAGTTTCTGTGGGCTGTGGGGGGTTGTTGGGTGGAGACAGGCAGTGTTCCTGAGGAAGGTGGCAGCACCATGGTGTAGGGTCTTCTCTTGACCTCTGCACGAGTAGTGGGCATCATGGTCTGAACAGCAGCTGGAGCCAGGTCAGGTCACACTGGTGTGTGGTAATGGACCTAGGTATGCTTTGCATTGCAGAGGCATCCAGACCTCTGTTGGCCCATTTTCCTTTACCTGTTTATTTTAGGTGTGTTCTGTTTTCTGGGGTCTTCCAATTCCCTACCATTATAGTTAGTGGAGTTATAAGTGTCTGTGGTCTACAGTAATGCTCTTCTTACCCCTCAATAGCCAGTCAGTGGGATGGGGAGGTTAGAAGCTCATCAGTGAAAGATTGATTATCCTGAGTTAAATCAGTGTTTTATTATTTCCTTTTTTTTGTTGAAACTGTGTTTGGTTTTTTCTGTCTCTTTCTAGGGAACATTGAGTAAATCTGAATGGGAAGCAACAAGTAAGTAATAGCTTTGAAAACAGTATTAAGTGAATGACTGCTTTGAAAAGTGTGTAAAATAGCCTTGTTAGTTAGTGGAAGTAAAAATAGTGGAAGAAAATGCAAATTTTAAATATTTGCATAATAAGATATTTGCATAACAAGCAGTTGTTATTTGTGTAATTCAAATGTCTCTGTATAGATTATGTAATGTGCACATCTCAAGAAATTGGAAGGGAAATGCATAAATACAACCAACCAGGATTTGCATTTTTGCAGGCCATTTTGCTGGTTGTGTTAGCAGTTTAAAAACAAACAATAATGCTGTTTATTTCATAAGGGAGAAAAATCTTCACTCTGATTTCTTAAATTATTATCTCATTTTTGAATGTATGAATTATAAGGTAGACATCGGTTCTAGCAATGTAGAGATATTATCTCATTTTCTATTTGAGAGGGGTTTTTTATACCTTTAAAAGTTCAGTGGTTACTGTGTTTCCTAAGTAGTCTCTTTTTCCAGAAAGATTTGGAGTCCAGAGCTTCTGATAGAGTATAAGCACAGCTTGTTGCTTACCTGGAACTTTGCATTGTTGCTGAGGAATGCCTGATAGGCTTGTCTTGAAAGATTTGCAAGTAGCTTTGGCACCTCATTCTTGAAAATAAAAGTTGAATTCAAGTGGAAATGCATAAATGTTTAATTAGACCCATGGTCTCAAGTAACTTGTTTAACATATCTGTCTTGTGTGGAGCATAGGAACAAACATCTGACAAAGCTGGCATTGATTATATGCCAGCTAGGAGTTTTCCAAGGTTGCTGGTGTGGACTCTACAAGTGTCCATTAATAGAATCATACTGTTCTGGACTTGAAAAAATGCTATAATTTCTTCTTAGTCCATCAAAATGTAAAAGAGCAAAATCGATCATATCTGTCATGAGTTCGTTCACATTTCAATTAAAAATGGATTTAATAATTTCAACCCTGATTGTCCATTACAGCGTCTATGAAAGAGTCTTTAAACTTGCATATAGCTTTTTATATAGAATGGCACAGTAATTTATTAATTTCATTCACATTTCTGACCTCTACTGTGAAAACATGTAGAAATGTGCTGGAGCGGAATGCTAGAGTTACTGTAAAATCATAAGATCTCTTGTAATTTCAGTAATTTGCTAGCAGGTTCTTTGGGTATAATATCAACCTGGTTACATTTTGAGAACTTAATTAAGTCACCAAAAGAGCTGAAACTTTACTGAAAACTGAAAACTGCCATTTTCTTTTTTAGGTATTTACTTGGTATTTGCATTTGAGAAGCAACTGTGAAACTTCACATACTGGATGCAGCAAGAAGAGATCATATCCATGTGCAAGTTGGAATGATCAGAAATCCATTGTGGCAACTATTTTTTTATTTTTTATTTTTTAATTATCAGATGTGTGCAGGACACTACCAAAAACTAGAGCAAGCTCGTGATTTAGAGTTACATTGCCTGTCTGTGACAGATGGACTTGTGTGTGTATATATAAGAAAGATTCTGAACCAGTCTTTTTAAGCATTTGTAAGCAATCTGCATGCTCTCAAAACCTGTGTTTGAACTAACACAGCTTCATGTTAGAAACAAATGTTTTGTTAGTAGAAGTATGTTTGTGATTACAAGCCTGACCCTGCACTTTCTGAAGTTGATGAGAGAATGACTGTTGACTTCGATAATGCAGAGTGAGGGCCTAAATAATGTTCTGCAGAGCTCAGTTAATTCATAATGAGATCTGTTGAGACATAGAGGGTATGTCTACATTGCATGCAGAGCAAAAATACCTGAGTCAGTTTGAGAACCTCTGTGCTGTGCTCAAGCCTGCAGTGTAAATCTACCTTAGTGGTATTCATGGCATAGTTTACATGACAAAAATCTCACGACGTTCTTGTTTTTCCTGCTTGCTGATATGTAGTGTCACTTCATGGTGCTTTCCAGATTAAATGAGTTTTTTCTGTACAAAACTGCTCAGAAAGTACTCAATTTCTAATGTTTTAAATGTCTACTTTGTTTTCCAAATATGCCTATGCGGTAATCAGAAACAGCTGCTTAACTTAGATTACTGAACATTTTTTATTGTATTAAAGACTCTCCTGACTTTTAGATAGTTTTAGTGTTTCTTGAAACTTACTAGACAGATCTTAGGATGCCTTTCTTTCTTGTTTCATAAAATTCCAAATGGGTTTGGCAGTAGGATGAGCTGTTGGTGGTGATGGGGACCTCATTGCAGTCCTTCAGGCTAAAAACATGGTCACGTCATGGATCATGAGCCAAAAGGGGAGCCTGTGTAACATTTGAGGATACCAGCAGTTCTCTCTGGAAGGGAGGGCTGTTCATGTGCATACACACCCTGGTACCTATGGGTAGCAATCCCCAAATTAGAGCCAAATATTTTGTTTGGGAATGCAATCAGATGATACCAGTAGGCAGAACTGTGCCTAACTACCATCGTAACTGCTTTTTAGTCTCTTAGAGCTTAGGGGTTTCTGGGACAGTGTTTGCTCAACTTCCCATGTGCTTCAAGCCACCCATTTCTGAGAAGGCCTGAATACTTCATGTTTTTTCTCTCCATTCTTGGGCTAACTGTAGCTGATGGCTGCTGTTGGCTAATAGAGTTTACGTAGAGATTAAATGATGATGGTACATGAGTATTTTGAAAAGTTATAGTAAACCTAGAAGAGAACATTTCTGTTAAGACTTAAATGTTCAGATTATATGAGTTTGTGGTTGTATTGCTTTCCCCTGTTATTAGGTCATACTCTTTCCTCCATGACTCCCATTGTTTTTTATTGTCTAGAAGAACACCTATACCCTTCACTGAAGCAGCAGAATCTGTCAGTTCTGCTGCTGAAATTAAGAAAACAAGACGTTCTTGTCTGCTAGAATTAGTACTCATGAAACTAGCTGAAAAGGATCACACTTTAGAAGTGCTAAAATGTTTCTTTGACATTTGTGTGCGTCAAAGCTAGTTTTGTTAGATTCCTTTTATCAAATTTCATTTGAAAATACATTGTTATGCTATTTTTGGAAGAATTAAGAATAATAAAAAGAGAGGAAATATGGTGGAGTGTCTTTCCTCTTTTAAGTGAATCTTAACATATCAATCACATAATCACATAATGGTTGAGTTTGAAGGGACCTCTGGGGTCATTTGGTCTGCAGCTGGGATCTCACCAGAGCAGAGTAGAAGGACAAAATCCCCTCGCTCACACTGCTGGCCACACTGCTTTGAATGCAGCCCAGGACATGGTTGGCTTTCTGGCCTGCAAGTGCACATTGCCAGGTCACGTCCAGCCCCTCATCTGGCACAATCCCCAAGTCCTTGGCAAGGCTGCTCTTGATTTGTTCATCCCTCAGCTTGTATTTATACTGGGGGTTGTCCTGACCCAGATGCAGGACCTTGCATTGCGTCTTGAACTTCATGGGATTCTCATGGGACCACTTCTCAAGATTGTCCAGCTCCATCTGGATGGCATCCCATCCTTCAGGTGTGCTGCAAATCTTACACATTCTCCTGTTACAAGACTTGAATAGTTTAATTTACATAATGAACATCTCAGTCCTTTGACTATGAGTGTTCTCCTTTTGAGTCAGTCTATTTAATAAAGCACTCTTGTATAATCTCTATTTTAATGAAAAAGTAATTATGCTGTATTCTAATTGCTAAACTCTATTTTTAAAGACTTTGAAAACCATTAATTTCGGGAACATTACGCTGGGGAGCAGCAAGTTTAAAACATCTGTGGGGTAATGAAGGGGCTAATAATAAATCCACTCTTGCATTCCATTTATTGCTAAAGTCATAATAGTTCTGGAGGAAACAGGATCTAATATCAAGCAGGATTAACAGTAGTCTTGTAATCTCAGTCCCTTGTATGCTACAAATTAGATCCTCTGTATGGAAGTGAGGAAATGGACATCTATATTGCTACTTGTGAGTGCAGATTTTTCAGAAGTTTGAAGCACAAAAAACAGGTCATTTAACTGCCAAAAGACACAGAGGCAAGCGTTTGAGTGGTTTTTGTACACAAAACCTCACTTGAGATTTAAAGAAAAAAGTCTGAAATTTTTGTGCTGATGATACTAAGAATGCGAACCAAACTAACAACTGTTACTATAGTTTTTTGCAGCTTCGTTTTACATGGATGTACTAGTCCTGGTGAAATGGCTTTCCCTTAACCTCCCTTACAGCATACCCCATTCTAAATTTACGTACTGCTTCAAATATTTCTGTTACTTAGAAAACAGATGTAGGGCAGAACAAAGTTAACTTCATCCATTAGGTTTTGCCGAGGTAAAGGTTTTCCAGTGTCATTTTAATACAGGCTGTCATCCTTCATTTTATTAAAGCTAGTTCTCAACATTGCTGTCTTTTTATTTGGGCTAATGTGTCTCCCAGCAACCCAGGTCCATTTGCAGGATAAGGTGTTTGGACATTTAAGGTCTGACTGATCTGTGCTGTTAATGAAGCCTGAGGAAGGGATACTTTTTTAGTTCATAGGCTGCATTGTTTCAATGGGCAACTTCACAAGGGTTGGGCTCTCTGTCTCTCAGTGCTGTATGAATTCACTGAAGCTGTGTTTCTGGCAGTTTGATTTAATCATTAACTGTTATTAAACTGAAAATTTACTGCTCTTAGCAGTGGCATGAGCATCACCATGGGATTTAAAGTAACAATATTCACATTGCTCAAGTCATACTTTCTCACTTGGCTCTTCTTTTATGTCTTTTTCATAGCCTTGGCATAAGACTACTCAGCTGGTGACTTACTAGCTCCCAACCAGTAACAGCTTCCGTCTCAGTTTTCACTCACTTCTGACTGGGCAGTGATGGAATTGTTCTGATTTTAGTCACAAGACTAGTCTTTGTAGGTTTTAAACTACAAAAACCTACATGAAACAATAAACATGAAGAAAGCCTTGGTTTATATATAAAATATAGCTTTTAAGGCTCTAATTTTTATAGTCCAAGGAAACTTCTCTGTGGAGCAGTAATTTTCTGGTAGCAGAATTATTCTGAATTCTTTGGTTCAAGTAGTCCTTTTCTTTTTTTCAGTTCACTTTGACACCTGCAGTGAACATCTCTGCAACAGATGGCTGGAACTGAAGTGTGCCTCTTTATAAAAGAGCTGTGAGCTGAACAAATAACAATAATTACAGGGTTGGAAATTGTTGGCTTCCTTGTGTAATTTATAAAAGATTTAATTAAGTATTTCTTCAGCTAGAAGCAAAATCACTGCTTCCTCTTAACAGCAGCCTCAAGGAAGAAATGGGCTGCTGTACAAGTGTGTAGGGCACCCTGCACCTTCAGTATAATGGTGTGCTCTAGGGTCTCTTAGAAAATCGAGCATCTGGGCTGGCTACCCAAATTCTGAGCCCACAAGAGGATTTAGGCAAACCACAGAGCCCCAAATGTGGTAATCAAAGGGCTGATTACTTAGTTTGTCTAATGCCTGTTAAAGGTAAAGTTTATATAAAACGTAGCACAAATTGAGAAGATAGTCCTAAGATGCCCCAAAGACATACCTCTCAAAATTTAAATATAGGGTTTTATTTTGCTTGTGGGTTGTATTACTAGCTTGTGGTGTGATAGCAGTTGCATGTTTGGTACTGCACAGACCGGTGGAAGAATGGATTGTCCTCTGAAAACCAGTCCTTAAATCAGAAGACAAGGGCTTTTTATGTTGCCCTAGCTCAATGGACATCGCCTTCACTAGTACTATGATTTTGTGCCTGAATAAAGAAGAATTGATGTTTTATTTTTATCCTGTGAGAATATTTTGGCTATTTCATAGATACATAGATTGGTTCATGTCAGAAGGGACCAAAAAGGATCACCTAGTCCAACTCTCCTGCTGTGGGCAGGGAGAACTTCTACTTGACTAGGTTGCTCAAAGCCCCATCCAGCCAGGTCTTGAATACTCGCAGAGATGTGACATCCACAACTTCTCTGGACAGCCTTTTCCAGTGCCTCACCATCTTCACAGTAAAAATTTCTTCTTTATACTTAATTCAAGTCTACCCTCTTTTAGTCTAAAACTGTTATATCTTGTCTTTTCACTACAAGTCCTGATAAAAAACTCATTCCACCTATTTTATAAGCCCTCTTTAAGTATTGAAAGACCTAATAATGTCTCCGTGGAGCCTTCTCTTCTCCAGGCTAAAGGATTTCAAGCAAAGTAGCAATCTTTTATTGTGTATTTGTGGTGAGTTGATCTTCAGTGGATGCCAGGTGTCCACCAAAGCCTCTCTATCACTCTTCTCCTCAGCTGGGCAGAGGAGAGAAAGTAAAATTAAAGGCTTGTGGGTCAAGATAAAAACAGGGAGAGATCAGTCACCAGTTACTGTCATGGGAAAACTGGACTTGACTTGAGGAAGTTAATTGAATATCAATGAAATCAGAGTTAGATAATGAGAAAAACTAAATCTTTAACTAACTTACCCCATGCCTTCCTTCTTCCCAGGCTCAACTTCACTCCTGAATTCTCTACCTTCTCCTCTCCAGCAGTACAGGGGGAAGGGGGATAGGGATATATGGAAATACATATTATAAAATTACTGTTGCTTTATGGAATTGTTCTGCTGATGAAGATGGGGTTGCTGCTTTGCTGACCACTAGCAACACATTAGAAAAAAATAGGCAAAAAAAGCAAGTTTTATGCTTTTCCTTTTCAGAGGTCTCTGACAACTCCTGAGATAAATGTTAATGAAATGTGCAATTTGGCCACTACCTTCCGTATTTTCATATGCCAAGCAAAATTGTGCCCCTCTTTTCTAAGGAGTGAAGAGAAGAGAGGGAAGAATGTCCTGCTGGTAGAAGTCCATTAATTCTGCAGCATTGTAACATGTCATTCTTCTGGCATTATTTAGGAATCTCAAGACAAAACAATGGAGTTTTATAGCAATGCCACTTTAAAAAGACTGTCTAAAAGGTTGCTTTCTTAGCTGACTTTCATCTATAGCCAGCCTGACAGAAGAAATCAGTGTCTTAAACTGATTTTCTTCTATTCTAACATTCTTTTTGTAGTACAATTTTTAATTTTAATCATCATTGCTGTTGTCAATTTGTGCTGACTTCAAAGATTACTTAGGTGCACTGATGAAGAACATCTGCAGTGTCTGTGCACCTGTGCATGAGTCACAGCTGGAGCCTACTGTAGAAATTTTTTGTCTCAGTAATTAATTTCATTAAGTTTTACCTTAAAAATGATTTGTACAAGGTAGGGCAGTACACCTTTCAATAAACAGAAGAGCAGAAAAAAGGAATATTTTAAAAAAAAAGTAGTGTTTACTGTTCCCCCATTTTTCCCTATTCTTCTATCAAGTGCTATGTTGAAATAATGTTTTTCAAGTTTCCTTTGTGAGTTGATCAGTTCAATTATTGTAACTAAGACATTTATAGTGAAAATATTTTGTGGAGAAGAACACTGATTAATAAAATGCATTTTCCAGCTTTGCAGGAGTTCCTTCAAATTGTAGTGCAGAATAACCAGTGCCCATTTCTCTGTTCTACTTGAAATGAGTTTCAGCCTTTGCTGGTCACCACCTTAAATAATAAATTCCTATTGTTTGAAACATCCATTTCATGTGGAAAAATACCATGAATCCTCCAGTACAAACAAGATTTTGATGGAAATATGTGTTACAAAGCAACGTAAACATTCTGGATCCAGCAGGCAAGGAATTTTTCATAAATTGTCCACAGTGGGAAAAATATGGCATTTTTCTTGCAGATTCAAGTCCAGAGGCAGTTAATGGCACAGAGAACATTACCCCATTGTGCTTTGAGTAGCAATTCCCCCTTTAAATTAACGTCTTAAATCAGGTGAATATTATCTTCCTCCTTGAAGATGCATTTCTCTTCAGACAGTACCTGTGGTTTGGCTTATCATGTTTTTTCTTCTAACAGCTGCCCTTTCTAGAAGCAATCTAGCACTTTTACACTGAAGCATGTCTTATAAAAAGAAAACTGGATCTTTCACAAGGTCACCTTTCTGTCCTTTGGTGTGCTGAACGTCCACTGTGGGCATGAAACCAAATCCTGATTGATTGAGGGTGTTAATATTTCCCAGTTCATCCAGTATAAAGACGGCTGTGCTCAGTGTGGTGGAGAAAAACTAATTTGTAGTCTGGATTTCTGTATTCAGCTGGTGGGGCTAACTACATTTCTCCTTAGCCTAAATGGAAAATGGCATTTATTCCCTAGAGGACAGAGTAATTTTTCTTTCTTTCGATGACAAACCAACCTGACTAATCTTGACTTTGTACTTACACAATAAAGTATTTATTTTACTTCTGTCACCTTGAAACTTTTTTTAGACTTAAGCATGTTAGATCTAAAAACATAATTTGCTTTGATCAACTGAGGTGATGACATTTATGTGGACACCAATGACAGGGTTGCCCGTAGATCAATCGCTAAGATCACTAAGAGTTTCTGCAACTTAGCCTTGTGTTGTGAAGCAAAACTTTGTTCTGTTATCTGGCTGGCTTGGCACAGGATTATAAAAATGGCTGGTAATACAGAGGTTTTAAATTTCTAACACTGGACTGAGGAGGAATTTTAAGAATTTGGATTTGAAGTTATGATTCCCACACGCCTGGTAAGCAGACTCCAAATTCTTATAGAAACCCCTTCCTCCTTTTAAACTCTCCCATTTTTCTTGCTTTCCCCAAATTTTACCACTTCTGTGGCTGACTCCTTAAGAACCCTGGTCCAGTGGGTTTACTCCGACTACGTTGAGCATAGTAAATATAGTCTAAAGGACTACTTTTTTTTCATGGTTACTTCATTGCCATTACTTTCTGCAAGGAGAAGGGACAGCAAGAGAGCTTGGGTAAAGGGACCAACACTGAGGCAGAACATGTTAGTTTGTATTTGTACTGCAAAACTTATGTAAGTCCAGCTGAAATACAAATTTCCTTTTCGTCACTGGAATCAGAAAGCAGAAACTAAGAGAGTAGCTTGAATTAGTATGAACATTTACTAACTAGTCAAATAAGCAATAGAAGAATTTCCCAGCTCCTTGTTTACCTATGCTTAATAAAGTGTGAGATAATGAATTAGAACAAATTGCTTATTAACAGGCAACAACTTTGTCAAAGGGATGTGTTGTCATGAACTACCAGAATGAGGTATAGATGCCTATAAAAATGTCAGGTTCAAGTTGAAGCCAGATCTTAGAGATTATAATCTCTAAGCTTTTGTATTATACAGTCAATAGTTTTTGCAAGTAAATGACATGCTATTCAGTCCTGCTGTAATTAAAGAATGCTAATGAGACATGCCAGGCAGTGCTCTGCTGAGCAATTACACCAATTTGTAAAATGATGAATGGCAGGCAGCAGAATGAATGCAGGGTAGACATGCAGACCACCAGCAAGAGCTCAGGAGTCTGGGAAATCCTGGGCTAACACAACTACGTGAATAAGTAATTGAATTCTGATATCTATTGATATGCTGATAGAGACAGAAAAAAGTGACTCAGCAAAGGCTCTGTGTGGTGTTGCGCACAAAAATATTTCTGCTCTTCTGTCAAGGTGACTGATTTAGCCACAAATGAATTTGTAGAAAGCAACAGGACTCCTCTAGTGTTTTAGCACTGTCAGAGAATCGCTTAAAAACCATTTGATTCAGGTTTAACTGCTGGTTGTTGGCTTTTATGCATATAACACTTTTTTCTGCCTGAACCATAAAGTAGAAAACATTTTTTTATATTGTAACATCTTTTTCTGCCTGTAGCTGTTACTATCTCATTGGTAAGTTCAGGTTGGTTCTTGTCTTTCTGTCCTATTCCTATGAATCAATTGCATTCATATACAGTATGCAGTGTACAGTACTGTTCTGATAGTGTGTCTCTAAAATTTCATCTTATGTCTTTGCTACAATGAGTTTCTCACAGATCCAGTTCTCCATGGAATATAATTGCAACATGCCTCTGTTCTCATTTTCCCAAGGCTGTATGTTTCTGACTTAGTTCTTTGGACAATGACTGAACAGGGAGTCAGACCAAGAGAGCCATTTTTCAGTCCAAATGTTGCAGCCTTTGAGCAGAGCCTTTCTTGCTCAAATCTGCATTAAAAAGTGCTGGCAAATCATGCTCTCTGTTGATAGTCAGAATAGGAGCAGGGCGGGAAAAGGAAAAATGAAATCACAAAAAATTTATTTCATGCTTTCACAAAATTGTATTTCCAATCCTCCTCTTAAGTTCTTTCATTTGTTTCCAGAAGCCAGAAAAGTAAAGAGGAAAGGATCAGTAATTTTAAATGACATTTTGTTATGAATTATGAATCATTAATCTATTGAGTTGATGAACATTTCATTAAATGCAGGACACAAGGTGTTTATAATTTTTACTCTGCTTGGCAAAAAAATCTAGGAGAGGTGCTTCAGGGAGCACAAGCTACTTTGTGTGCAGCTGAAGCTTCTATGCAGATCTCCATCTTGTTACTGAAAAATGGAGTAACTGCAACAAGGCAGTCTCCTCTGGCTGGAGACTTGCTGGTACTTGGAAAGAAAATCCCTTATTTAGGCAAGACATGGCAGAAGTGAAGGCAGCAGGATCATATTGAAGTGAGGGAAGGTGTTTCTTTGATATTTGGCATGCAATCTTTTCTGTAGTCTCAGGCTGGAAGGCAGAATTTCCCATGCCAAGCAGTGACAATCATGAGAGTTGTGGGGAGCCAAAATAAATGTGCTCAGTGTCAGAGTTGTGCCTGGTACCCAGCACCATGGAAAATTATGGTCAAGCTACAGTTTTCTTGAAGGAAGGAGTGAGTGTAAGCCTGTAGGCATCTTTGCAGTAGATCTGTCCCAAAATAAAAGCCCATTTATTTTCAGCTCTGAAAGTATGACGTCTGTGAACAAATTCCTTTTCTGCAACTTTGCTAGCCCATTTAGGCTAAAGTCTCAAACTGCTGAAAACCATGTCTAGCACATGCTATTGGGATGAACAGCCACGAGCTGAAGATCAAGCTTCAGTCTGACCTCCACTGAAGTCAGAGGGAGTTTTCCAATGGTGTTCTATAACTTGCCCATCTTTTGCTATGCAGGAGAACCTGGATATATTGACACTGGGTGCATTGTGCCTGATTCCAAACTAAAAACATACACTTTGGAAAGTTGATTTTATGCTGTTAGCTGTATTTTAGAAGTCAGGTGGTCCCTTGCCTTGCTGATTTCAGCACTATCTTTCTTTGCCATTGCTAGAAACCTGGTGATACTTCAACATTTGGAAACCATTTCCATAAGTCACATGGGAATTTCAGGCAAATTCAGAAACTAAATTTGCCAGGAGCTGTAATTTGCAGACAAACCCATTAGTGTCACAGACAAATTGCAGTCTGACAGAAGAAAATGAGTCAAGCATAAAATAACAGATATTTCCTAATCACATCAGAACTTTGATTTTACTTGAAGGACACAATAACAACATGGTAGTAGGTTTAATTAGTAGATGACATATTTGGCTGTTACAGCTGTTAAAATCATGCTCAATATATCTTTAAATTCTGCTTTTTGCATTAACCACTCACCTCTGGTGGTACAATTACTTTTGGGGATGCTCATTACTTGAAAATCTATAATAATTTTTGCAGTGTAAATCATCAGGGTGGTCCATGTACCATATGGCCTCTGTTCTTGAGGATATTTAGCTCAAAAGGCCTCAGAGCCTCACATTTGAAGTTTTCCTTTTCATAGAAACAGCAACACTGTGAGTACTGTGTATTTAAGCTGTGTATGTCTATTCTGTTGTATTGTGATTACAGTAGTTTTAAATGTAATAACATAAAGACTCTTTAAGGCAAGAATCTTCTATCTTCCTTAACACCTCTCTTCAGCTCCCAAAATCGCAGGGCTGGTAATTTCCAAGGAGGCTAGGGGGTGCCTTTTGTTCAAAACAAATACTGATTTTTTTGTTGCTAGCCTTTCTCTGATCCTTTTAAGATTTTAACTTCTGACTGTTTTCAGTAGGGTCAAGGGTGGATATTACTGTGAAAACAATAAAGTTTTTTTTTACGGATTTCTGAGAAGCAGGAGTAGATGGCAATTGAGACTCATTGTATGCTGTGTTTAGAAGCACCATTGCCCTTTTCAGTTTCTGATGCTACCAAAGAAACACATGTGAAATACTGATGCAATCAAAACTTCTTGTGCTGGAGGTGGCCTATTTTTGCTACTCTCAGTGTGTTTGGCTTGTTAGTGGAGCCACTATACCTTCTTTCAGGAGGGAAGTTAACAATCTAAGAAAGTGGTTTGTAGCTGTGATTTTGGCTTCTTTTTTTTTTTTTTTTTAATCAGCCTGCACAATTATTATGTCAAGCTAGTTCACAGTTCAACTTGTTCCTTGGTGTTGAGTTTGCACAGATGGGATGTAATCAGAATGCAGGCTCATCATATGATGATCATATCAATTCTGAGGAGCCTGGTGGTTCTGCAGATGTGAATGTGAGCACGTGATTTGTCCTGTTTTGGCACTTGTCTTCATCCCTTTGCTGAGTGATATCACATGTCTGTAGATGTGTGGAGATACAACCAGTGATGATTAGCTTGGGGGCACCACGATATAATGTATTCTTTTTACTCAGTCCCTCTTTGTCAGCCCAAGACCAGGGCCAGGTTTACTTATAGCAGGTTTGCATCAGAGTTCCACACTGCCTAAGTCCAAGACTACATTCTCCTAGGACAGGGTAATTTTTTTCTTGTCTCCAGGGTCACCCTGACAAAAACTCCTGAGCAATCCAGAGCACTAACAGGTGTAGCATACTTTTCCAAAGTTGCTTATTAAATGAGGGAGAAAAAGTGCTTTTTGACCTGTGTTTAGCCATGAGAGGTGATAATGCTCATTCTAGTAAAATTTAAGCACTCCATTATTCACACAAATTAATATTTTTAGTGGGCTTTTTATAAAAAAAGAAAGGTGTGTGTGTTTTATGATGCTGACTACATAATCAAATGAAGAGTTTTAGACATCTACAGTCTCACTCTTCAAATTGAAGTAATGCTGAGGAATAGCTTTAAAAGTATAGCTGTCCCTGGCTACCAGCAAGAGGAAAGGGAAAGTGCTGGTAGGTGATCTGGCTGGGATGGAGTTCCTATCAGCCCAGATGGTGATAGAGAAAGGTGGACAAAGGATTAATGGAATTAAAGTGTACCAAAACCTATTAATTTAGGTTTCTCTTAAAGGTAGTAATCCAGTGTCTGGTTATACAATTAGGCTGTGGAACTAAAGCATTACAATACATACTCTAGATTTAGATAAGGGTACTTTCCAAGTACAATCCTGTAATGCTTTAAGCTTTCTCAATTATTTTACTATAATCCCTCTTCTACATATGCTGAATTCTGAGGGCATTTACTTATAGTTTCCTATAAAAAAGTTAACTGCATTGCCCATTGGGCTTGCAATCAGCATACATGCCAAAATAATACATGTAATTGCACAAAGTGTACGTAGACAAATCAGACCTGCCAAAGTCTACAGGAATTTTGGGGAACTCAAACATGGAAAGTACTTGTGCAGGGTCTAGCTGGGTGTGACAGATGGGTAGAGAGAAGAAGATGGTCAGGTGTGAGAAGTATGACACTGATTATATGGATGATTATGATTAGGTTTATTGCTAATACAATGTCTAAATATTGCCAGTGCAGCCTCTAATATGAGCAGGTCTAGAGAACTATAATCTAAGCAGGTTTAGGTAGAAATGGACACTTTTACAGTCTTTGGCCTTTCAGAATACACAAACAAAGCACGTGTGGAGCTATTTTAAGATTTTATTTCCACATATGATCAGACCTCAGAATTTTTACTCACCCATCTAAAACTGAGTGTTCCTCATCTTCAGGCTGGATATACCCTGCAGACATCCCTGTCAAGGAAAATGTACCACCAGAAGATGCCTGTAATCTCAGGAGACCAGTTTGCCCAGTTGTCCCAGAGTCCAGCAGCACTTCAATAACCTTTTGTGGGCAGAATTACACCAAAGTCAATCACCACAGCTCCTCCATCTCTGGAATGTATTCATTATGCAGCCATCCAGACAGTTCCCTCTGCAATTCCCACCTGATGTTCTTATCTTAGGATGAATCAGACTGGCCATCAGAGACAGCAAGGGGGTGTGTGTGTGTGTAGGACAAACAATAAGACCTGGTGTCTTTTGTTGCTGTCACATTGGGATTGAATTCAAATCAGCCCATATCATGCTGTAGATGGGGCATTCCGAATAGACATACACAGCTTAAATACACAGTACTCACAGCCAAAAAAAAACCAAAACCACCACAACCCCACCCACAAAAACAAACAATGTGCTTTGTATTTGTGACAACAACAGCATTGATAATAAACCATTGTTTTGGCCACTGCTGAGCAGTGCTATGACAGCAACAAGGCTTTCTTCCCAAACCACTCCTGTGAAGGCCAGCAGGCTGGGGGTAGGCAAGGGGTGGGAGGGGACAGAGCTGGGACAGCTGAGCCCATCTGACCAAAGGGATGTTCCATACTGTATGATGTCATGCTGAGCAGTAAAAGCTGGGGGAAAGGAGGAAGAAAGGAGGACATTTGTAGTCCTGATAGTTATGGTGCTCATTTTCCCAAATAATCATCGTGGATGCTGGGACCCACCTTTCCTGTAAGAGGCTGAACATCTGGCTGACAATGGGAAACAGTGAATGAATTTTTTTTGCTTTGCCTGTGTGAAACATTTTTGATTTTCTTATCAAACCCATTATCTTGATTCATGAATCTTTTAACCTTCCTGATATTTTCTCCAGACACCACAGCAAAGGGGAGTAGTGCAAGTGTCATGCTGGATTTTTGGTTGCTAGTTGGGCACACAGCACAACAAAGCTGAATTTAAAAATATTACTGATTTTAGAAATTATGTTTTAAGATGCTTAATCACAAATAATATTAACAGATCTGACTTTTAAAAAGATGAACTGTTTGTCAGTCCTCGAAAATTTGATCCCTATTAAAATCCTGCAAGTAATAATGAGTATACAAAGCCACTTCCATTAGCTGCTAAATTTACTTTTGTGCATGGTTATTTGAACAGCAGTGTGTACCACGAAATGAGTAACACGATAGCAAGATGAGCAAGTTTGGAAATCTATAAGTTACAAAGCTAAAAGTAAGATTATTGCTGGTGACTACTTTTATGCTATGTATTTGTGCTCCACTCACTGAGTGGTAATACAATATGATTTTTCTCAGCTTCTGCAGGAGTGTCTCCTCTCGAGTATGTGCAGTCATTACAGTGATCTACTTCATCACAGCATAAGTTTTTGCCTCCTTGAGACCCAATTAAACACTTGTGGCATATAGCGAAGACTCTGTTTATCAGTGCATTACTCTAAGTTTCAAAATTTGGTGGCTGTGCAATTAGTGTAACGAAGTGACAAGTTGGAGAGCAGCATGATTATGACTCTTGTTTTTGTGGAGGCAATTAACAGTGGATGGGAAAGGTGCTAATTACTGTAGCTGTTTGAAATGTACCAGTTAGTTTCTCGCCTTTGATAACTTCAGAGAAGAACCTAGATGTTTTTTCGGCAGTTTGGTAATGTGGGTTCAGTGCTAACTTCAGTAGTGTAGGCAGTTTTGTAGCAAATTTGTCCTTGATACCTCTTTACGCATCGCTCTTCCAACCTCAGAAACAGACATATTTTTTCACTGTTGACTTTGTAAGAAGCAGTTTTTTGGTCAGGCTGGGATCAGTTTTTTTAACATTTTCAGCAAGAAACAAGGACAACTAAGAGGAAAAAGAAGTAGCCAATTATTTTTTTTTTTACATTTATATATTCACCAGGCGTTGCTGAGCAGAAAATCACTGGATTATTGTGTTGGTTTTGGCTGGGGCAGAGTTAATTTTTGCACTGTGGACTACTTTTGGTTGGGGTAGAGTTAATTTTCTTCATAGTAGCAGGTATGGGGACATGTTTTGAATGTATGTCGCAAGAGTTTGATAACTCAGGGACATTTTTGTTATTGCAGAGCAGCACTTGTATGGTACCAAGGCCTTTTCTGCTTCTCCTACCGCCTTGACAGCAAGGAGGATGGGGGGAAAAGGGCTTGTGAGGGGACACAGCTGGGAAAACTGACCCCAGCTGACCAAAGGGATGTGGTGAATGACCTTGGGAAGTGGTGAATGAATTCCCTGTGTGTGTGGCTTTTGCTTTCCCTATTAAACTGTCTTTATCTCAACTCATGAGCTTTCTCACTTTACTCTCTTGGTTCTCTTCCCTGTCCTACTGGGAGCAAGCAGCTGTGTGGTGCTGAGTTGCCAGCTGGGGTTAAACCACAAAAATTGTATAATCTAAAATGGAGATGAGGAGGAAGATCTGTATTACGTCTTCAACACCAGTAAAGCAAACAACCACTGAAGAGAATATCTGATTCTATATCTACATGGTAATAATGGCAACCACATGTACTCAAAGATATCAAACCTTTCCTGAAACTTCAATTGGTTTTGAGCAACTTCCCACAACTGTTTTCCAAGGCAACTTCCAGTAACTTCTGTGGGTAAAATGCTGTTGTGGTGACCTTTAATAATAGTGAAGAAACAGGGAGAGGCAAAGGCGGTGAATCTCTGGACAAGGTTTTGCTCAGACCTGAAAGTCACAGCAACCTTTTCAGTGCAATGGTTTCTGTCTGTTTGAATCTGTTCCTTGAAATTTAGTTTCCTAATCTGTGGTCAAAATGCCCTAGAAAAGAAAAAATTGTAGTAGAAAACAAATTGTTTTGAACCAATGGCTTTTACCATGATTGCTTTAAAGATTGGGCAAAATGCTCCTGTGAAAATCTGGAGGATGGAGTTTTTGTTAGAGGTGAACCTTGTTGATATTCTGAGATCCCCCATTGCTTTCTCTGAAATCAGTCAGTATTTCTGTGTGTGAGGAGAGGTCACTCTGCTTTTTCTGCTATTAACAGTTGAACTAGACATGCTACTAATTTGCAACTTAAAGAAAATGTATTAAGAAGTATGTCTACCTATGATAGCTCAGAAAATTTTGTCTTAAAATCTTCTAATTTCTTTTTTACTGGATTTTAATAGTGAAATCCCAATGTGACTTTTGTGGTTTTTAAAGGTAACAATATCGTATACTTAAACTTTTCTCCTGGCAGAAAGCAAACAGTAGAATTTCATCTATCAGGAAGCTTGAAATGTGCAAAGTGCTATTTGTTTGTTGATGTTATTACTGAGAAACAAGGCCACTCATCTTAGGGATCAAGCAGAGGGCAGTGGCTTCCCAAATGCAAATTGAAACAGAAACAATAAATGAAGTAACATTTTAACTTGGACCAGTGAAAGAAATCTGGGGACAGTGGAATGTGTTTAAGTGAGTTCCTTTAACCTTTCACCCTGACAGAGAAAGGCAAGTGACATTTTAGTTGTTGTGTACCACCTGGGGTTTCCTGCCTTCTTCTGCTCCAGTTCCATTTTCTCCAGCCCACTGCAAAGATCAGTTATTAACTCCAGAACTCTGACTTTCAATATCAGTGGTTATGTTTGTTTGTCTGGTGTGGTTTTTTTTTTTTTTGTTTGTTTGTTTTTCCCCCCAGTTGCAACCCTGTACTGTATTGTAAGAGAAAGTTTTCCCCATAGCTCTTGTCCTCTGCTCTGGAACCACAGACTGACGCTCACTTTCTCACTCACAGCACTGGATGGTGTAGTGGGTGATGAGAACTTGCTTAGACCTTGCTGAACCTCTGCCCTATCCTGTTTTTGAACAGGCACTGACATGAAAATCCACTGCTCAGTGAGCTTCATCTCCTGCATGTCTCTTACACTGCAGCCTAACCTCGGATGAATAAGCAAACCCTTTGGCTGCCAGCAAGAGGTACTTTAAAGAAGCATTAATTGTTAATAGTCTTATTGCTTTTTTTCTGGCAAACAATAAACCAAGTGTCATTAGCATTAAAAGAAAAAGTTTGCACAAAAATGTATTTAGATGTAACCGTTGTTTTCATGGAGAAATACCAAAGCACAACTTTTCTAAAGAAGCAAAAAGATGTGTCTATTTTAATCAAAATTTCAGCATCAGACCTAAAAGAAGGTTTCTGTAGCACTCAACAAGGGCAGAGAATGTTTTGCTGTCCTTGCCTTTTTTTCAGGCAGCAAATAAAAGCAGTCTGCTGTCGTTTCTCCTCTTAGAGATTGTGTGTGGGGATCCAAATGCTCAGTTTTATCCAGGGCTCACATGTGCACATGTTCTGTGTTAGTGCCATCAGTTACATGAGAGTGGTACAGATTCTTGCTGGAAGTGTAATTGTACTGCTCAGACCACTCACAGATGCAAAAAGACAGATGTTAAACACAGAAACATCTCTACCCTCTCAAGTAGGTGTGCCAGGTGAGACTGGCGAAGATGCCACATTTCTAATTGATATTTCACTTCTAAAATAGATGATGGAAGCTGAAATGGAATTTGATTTTCCTTTCATGATTGTGTGCATTCCCAGTCTTCAAGGCTTGGAAATGTTATTTACAGCTCGGTGTTCCAGGTCTCACTCCTGTCCCACTAGCATTGCCTACTTGGCAAGTGTCCTGGGATGGGAACAGAAGTCAGAGCTTGTCTTTTTAACCACTGTGCATTGTCTGACACACTTTCTATCATGGTTGCACTGAGATTTGGGACTGTAGGTGGAATAAACATATCATCAGGCTGCATTTGAGCCCTGTAAATATGGCCTTGAGCAGTGAAGGAGATGCCTCTCACTCATTGAAGAGCCTTGGGGCCCAAGCTCTCACTCAGAGCAGCGGTGTCTCCATTGCAGGCCCCCTTGGAGTCAGGGGCTTCAATTCCAAACCTCCTGCTTCCTCAGGAATAAGAGCTGTTCACCCAAGAGACTGCTGTAGGAGATGCTATTTTGTTGAGGCTACAACAAGGTGAGCTCTGGATAGGGAAGAGGATCGAAGAAGTGTACGTCCTGATCTCTTAACAATAGCTGGTCATTAGGACACTCCTGTGAGAGAGGAGATGCTGGAATTACTGACCTTGCTCCCTGGACAATGTGTTTTATCAGCACTGGATCTGAAACAGCAACAAACCTCAGAACACTCATCTTTTCTTTCTCTTAAATAAGTATGTGGTCCTTCAGGCAGCTAAATGCTGTGATTTGGTCTGTGTCAGGAGGGAAGAAACACAGGTATCATTGTCTTCCTTCTGTTGAGGGTGGCCACCTTCATTCCCTCATCTGCTAATTGGCTCCCTCAGCTAATCTGAGTGAGCTCTCCCCCTTATTAAGGGGCTGTGCTTTGGTAAATACAAAAAGCATTTGCTATGCATCTGTATTCCTGCTAACAGATGAAGTTTGTGAGCAAACACATCAACAAGTAAGGTCAATTGTATTTATTTTATTTGTTTGTGAGAAGTGTTTATGGTAGCAGAGTGCTTTTGGTGTCTAAGGCTGTGGTTTGGCACAGACTTCCTTTGGCAGAGTTAGCCTTTAAGACAATATTTAACCCAAACATATGTCCTGAATCTCAAAAGTAATAATCATTCAGCTGTTAATGAAAATCTATTCTGAAATGCCTTTTGGGAAAAGAAAGAAAAATTAATTGGCTTTGTAGGTCAATGTCAAGAAACACAAATAATCAAAAGTTAAGAATAAAATAAAAAAATGGGTTGGCAGAGTAGAAAAAAATTTGGACAGGGCTAAAAGATAAAGATCAATATATATTGGTTTTACTGACTGTCTGTCATGAACACATATTCACATGGAAAAAGCCTTATTAACACAACTGCAAGTTGGCACCTTAGTCTTCAATATTAAAATTGGCAAGAATCTCAGCTGGAAAGGATGTAGGAGCTGCAGTTTGAAATGGAGCAAAGTTAGTGCTCTGATCCTCTGTTAGGAATCTGGCTGTGCTGCAAAGCTCTGATGCAACACAGACTCATTCAGCTGGTTCAAATTTCTTTAAACAATTTTGATAGCTTAACTTGATAGGCTTATGATTTTGGGCAGCACTTATTGCCTGTCCACTCTGTTCTAACTCTGTGTCAGGTCAGGCACTGATCATCCCATTGTAGGGCATAAACTCCTCACTCTGTGCTAAATCCAGCACAAACCATCAGGATAAAAAATAATATATCTCTTCCACAGTATCAGGTGTCCTGAACTTCTTCTCACTGCATCCTCTAACTTGTAGCATCATCAAGAAATTCCCATGGCCTTCTTGTTATTCTTTGGCCTGCTGAGTTAGTCTTATAATAATTTAAAGACACACTTCTTTCATCCAGTTACTGACAAATTTACTGCCTTTTAGAAAGACTAATGAAGAAGTGGAAATTTCATTAGTTGATTAAATTGCCTCTCTTATAAATTCTGTAATATTAAACTTTCATTTGCCTTTGTATTTTAACTAATTGTATTATTTTTAACTGACAAGCACTGCTATTTTTTTCCTTGTCTTTCTTAATCTGCTGAAAATAACTTTTATAATCCTGAAAACCGGTGTGATAATGTTTTGTTTTCTCGTGGCTATGATCACTGCATTAGCAGAAGTTAATTTAAACTCAGCACCAAAAACATTACTTTGTTGCAACCCTCAAATTACCTGTACACACTCAATGAGATAATTGATTTTCCTCTAGTTTTTTTCTCACAATGTATTAGACAAAGCTCCAACTGCCCCACTGCTAAGCCTGAATTCGGGTTCTATCGGATTGTATGCTTTCTGTTTCCTGTTTTTCAGAAGTGGTGCTATCATTGAACTTGATAATGTTGGTCCTGCAGGTCAATATTAATTCTGTTCATAATATTGAGATGTATACTGAACAAGTTTCTTTCTCAGTGCTGGAAATGAGGCTCCTTTTGTTCCATCTTTTGAATAAGAGCCTGTGAACTTGCTCTTCCTGCAAATTTATTCTCTGGAGAAAAGTCAGGAGGCTTTCAAGGTCTCTTTTTCCTGATCTAATTAATCTAAATCTTTGGGTTAACTTGCCCTTCTCCCTTGAATAAAAAATATTTGCATAAAAGTAAATTTACTACCTAGGTACTACTTTTCCTGAACACTTTTTTTTCCCCTGAAGAGGTTAATTCTTTGCTACAAATCTGTGTATCTGTAAGTGTCCAGACTTTAGTTGTTCCCTGCTGGCTTTCAGGGAGTTTTTCATATGAGAGTATCAATGACAGTCCAGGGTGTATCAGTGAAAATATACTTGGTTTTATGAATCAGAGCCACGTTCTGTGGCTGTATGACATTAGTGACATCAATGGAGTTATGTTAACAAGTGCAATCCTTGCTCTTCAAACCTCACTTACAACATTGGTGGTAGCTCTGTGTCTCCATGGGAGAGCACAAGGAATACAAAAAAAATCTCCAGAATTAGAGGGTAGTGTGGTTTTTGTTTTGCACCAAACTGCTGCTCCATCAATGTATCTCACATGGGCGTGTGGAACAGGAGCTCCTGCCATGTTCTGCTGAAAGATCTGCACAACTGTCTCTTCCCTCTCAGCTTGCTAGGGAATTCCTTGAAGAGTGCTCGAGTTTTCTGACTGTCAGCCCTGGAGGCCATGAAGGCTGGCAACAATACAGATTCACAGGAAAAATCTACTTCAATTTTTCCTTAAGGTAAAGACTAATTTTTCCCCAGAAATTTGAGATGTTTGTCGTTCATCGCCCAAATGGAAATATTTCAACCCCTGCTTTCAATTAGCTGTAGAATTTGATGTGCATGTTAGGTATCCAATATCTTTAATGAGCACTTTTACAAAGATGCAGATTTTCACCACTTTGAAGGCTGTAATGTTTTGCTAGCATTGACATCCATCCTACAATTAATGATTAGCTCACAAAAGAAAGTAATAAAAATTGTAGACGTCAAGAAATTTTTTTTCATTTTATTTATCAGCCATTAGAGATATAATGATGAAATAAAATTTAGTCGAGACATCATTGCATAGTCCACCTTAGCTCTTGCAGAAATTGATCCAGTTTCTTGGAGACACAAATCCCTCTTAGCTGAAGAATGAATCCATGCACTGGGCTTTCTGGGTTAATTTTCATTAGAACCAGAGCTTGCTGTCTTCTCCCTGAAATCATACTGTGTTTCTTGTGTTGTGGTTTGTTTGTTTGGGTGGGGGAGAGAAAGGAAAGGGTTTCTTGTTTTTGTTCATGTTTCAAAACATACAGAAAAAAAATTATCTTCTGATCTTTTGTAACCAGGAACTTCATAAGCCCAGGAAAGCTGGAAAGGTCCATCATATCAGCAGCCTCACCGAATCAGTATGACAAGAGTTTTCTCAGGTTCTGCTCCAATTTTAATTCTGGATGAGACACTAAGTACATCAGGACAAGTGATTCCTTCTTTTGTGAGGGATTAATGCTGCTTGAAATTTTAAATGCCAGAAATCTGGGTGTTCATGAAAGTCACTTGATTTTTGTATGGCAGCAAACAGCTTACCGTTGAGGACACTGATTTATTATAAACTGATTTAAATTCTCAATAGTACAACTGCATGCACGGTTGCTGCAGCACAGATTATATTCTGGGTTCAGACTTGATACTGAACTACTTTCCTTTCTGCAAATCTATTTTCTTCTGGCTAACATAATTTACATTTTTAATTTTGACAACTTTATTTTCAGGCATAGCAATACTGCATCATTTCACTCCCTAACAGGTGAATGCTAGAAGAAGAATAATTTCAGCTTCTGAAATAATGTTGCTTATTTTTTTCTGTCAGGATAGAGTGATTTAAAAAAAATCCTGATGTAAAATCCATTTATTGCAAACCTGTAAAGAAAGAAAGAAAGATCAGAAAATGTAGTGTAGTAAGGGACTGACAAAAAAATTGAGTTCTGAGTTAAATGGCTATTATTTAATTCTCATTTTTGGTGCACTTAGACACCTCAGTAAATAGGGAGTAGCTGCATTTTTTGCCAAACTGAACAGTGAGTGAGGAAAGAACCTACAAATCAGTACAGAGATGTGGGATTAGCACTAAATACATCAAGAGAGACAAATGTGGATATTGCTCCCAGGGTGCTCTTGAAAATTGCCTGTGTATCACATGTATCCATGCTCAGTTATCATGTGCATTGAATCAGAGACATTTGCACTTGCCTCGACAGGAGCAGCATGCACACGTTACTGCATCTGCAGTTTTCTGTGTGTAGTGATGTCTCTTTATGGGATAGAGAACTAATGGTTATTCTCACTGTGCATGTCCTTGAGGTTTTCCTTCAGCTTCTTTGTTACCTTTCCATATTCATACTGTGCTAAAAAGCCAACACCTGACTAGAGAGACAGCACAGGACAAAGAGACACTGAGTTCTCAAAGCTCTCTGCTCAAACCAAGCAGCCAGGCCAGGATGGAGAGAGCAGTGCTCCCAGAGGAGGGTTCATGCTGTGCTGCTGTGCATATCTGGCAGGAGGGAAGATGCAAGGGAACAGCTTTTCGAGGGATCTCTTTAGACCAGTAGTTTACAAAAAAATCAGAAATCAGAATTTTGTCACTCATTCCGAGGAATGCATGCCTCTTTATAATCAAAAAAAGTAGATTTGAGCTAATAATTTGTACTAAAATAAAGTGGGGAAGGATGATCTAAGCACAGCACACCATACTTGGGAGGTTTGCCCTTTGCTAATAGGACTCTGCATTTGCCTCTGCTGTATTTCAGACTGTTCTTCTCTGCTTATGTCTCCAACCTGCTGAGGTCCTTTAAAGGGTTTCACATTTCTCTGGGGTATTAACCAGTCCTTCCAGAAGGAATTATCAAATCAACACCTCATAAGTGGTTTGTTTTTTTTTTTTTTCTTTATCCCACTCTGTTTGTAGATTATTGAATTACCTCTCTTTTCTGTCAGAAAGTTTCTACAGGCTTCTGCTGGTTATCTGTGCCTCAGAAAGTTTCTACAGGCTTCTGCTGTTTATCTGTGCCTTGTGGAGACTGCGTCTGACACTTCTGTGTGATTCACCAGATCTGTACTGCTGACCCATCCTCTAACAAACTGCTAGGGGGTGATTTGTTACTGGAATTGGCTCCAAGTAGTGCCACATAAAAATGATGGTTACTACACTGTTTATTACTCTTTTACAGTTTAGGAGGCTGATTACAACATCATTGATTTTAGGTTATTAGGATGTATCTTTCTTAAATGCCTTTTGTACTTTACTGCATATTTTTCAGCTTTCTACACTCATGCAAGAAGCACCACTGATAGATACTAACTGAGACTGGCCAGAGGCTATCTCAAACTAGTTTGAAGGACTCAGATGAAAAGGTTGATGGTCAAAAGTGCTAGTGCAGTTATACTAAGTATGGCTGATCCTACCTTTTAACAGGGCACAAATGGCTTGATATTTTGATGCCTTTTTTCAGTCTTCCTTTTCTTTCTGGAAAAAAAAATTGGATGTTAATTTCAAGATTAGGGCCATGATGTAAAAGAAAGTATTCACTATGCCACTGCTTGCTGCAAAGCCTTTCAGGCTTTCAGATGCCCTCTGGACAGGCAAGGGGACTGAAATGCCAACACTCTGTCATCACTTCACCCAGCTGTTTTTAGTTTAAGGACAAGAAGTAATGATGCCATTAAAAAAAAAATCTCAATTAATTGACTGTCTTTACTAAAGGCTAACTGGCTGGTAATGCTGAGGAGGTAACAGCAGGGACCTTGATGGAGCTCAGACAAGGCTACTCAGCACAGGGGCCAAGACAAATAGATTTCTCAATCTGAGAAATTGGAGAACATTTGTTATGTGATTTGAATGCAGAGAAGGCCATGATCTTCCCTTTTGGTTCATCCACAGGTTATCTCTTAGAGCAGTCTGAAAGGATCCTCTGTCACTTTGAAATATTATGCTAACGACAGCATAGGCAAGAATTAGACAGAAGAGGGATTTTGCAAATAGGCCAAGAGCACCAATCTAAGCTACATTGTGAAGAACAATTGTATTTTCATCAAATACATAAAAAGAGCTACAGAAGGACACTTGAATCCAATTGCTTAAATGTACTAGCACTAGACAAGTTTGGTAGATTTCTATTAACACCACCAACACTCTTCTCTGAACCTGTTAAGAATAGCACAGGTTAATATCAGAATGCACCTGAGTGTAACCAGCTCTCCTACAGAACCTTCATGGGCACTCTCTTCCATTGGCTTCATTTATCCATTGACTGATAAAATCACTATCTTGCTGTTGTGAACGTGGCATGCAATTCCCTGCTGGCTTTGACATGATGTAGCTTGCCCTCCAGTGGTTGTGCAGGGTGAAGGGGAGCTCTGGCAGGGGTTGCTGGTGGTGCTGGCAGGCAGGGCCCAGCTGTTTCTGCCAGTGACATTGTCACAGCTCCCAGTCTGGCTGCTGATGAAGCCTGAGAGGCAGGTATGTGTCTGGAGTGATTTCTGCTCTCTCTCACCACTTCACAATTGAGAAGAATGGCATGGAACAGAGGCAGGCCCTGTCGTCTCTTTTTCTGCTGGAATCCTATTTTACTTCTATTCATTGATGCCTTTCTGTAGCACTTTCGATCTCTTTTCCTGGAACCCAAAGAAATTTCTTGGTCGAGGAAGCTGAACATTGAGATCATGAACACCTGAAAGAAAAGCCTATTCATTCAGGAGTCCTCCAGCAGGAAAGTTGTCCTTGGATTCCTCCCAAGAGAATCCCATACCCCTTCAAATCTTTGTAACTTACTTGCCTGCCTCCACTCATTACTGTTTGGGTGTCCCTTCAGATACTTTCTTGTCAAGATATAACACTAAAGAGCTGCTTACTGCAGCAATGCAATAATAAAACTCTCATTTTTAGGGGGCGGGGAGCAGGGAGAGAAGTATTTTGACATTTCATCCTCTAACATTAAAAGAATGCATCCATACCACTATCCAGTTTCCAGGCAGGCAATTTTTCTGCAAGCTTTGTAAATAAGGGAGGGTTTTTTTGTGTAGCATAGACACTTATTCAAGGTTTACACCTGCAGTGTCTGGCTTGTGGAACAAGAATCCAAATGCTGATTCATAATTTATATGTGAGAAACTTGGCATTGCTCTAAGGAATAACAGCCAAACCATCCAGCCTGATGTGTGATTTATTTCTTGTAATTGGCTGGTTTACTGAGCCCTTCCAGGTACACTGAAAACTTTTGTAAAGGCAGCTAAACTAGTCTGCAAAGAACTTTGTTAAACTGAACATACAGAGGAATTTGTGAACAGAAAGAACAGAACTTAACAAGAGATTGT
This sequence comes from Lichenostomus cassidix, assembly GCF_008360975.1. NCBI lineage: Eukaryota > Metazoa > Chordata > Aves > Passeriformes > Meliphagidae > Lichenostomus > Lichenostomus cassidix. Next base: position 98,529,236 of record NC_139482.1, on the reverse strand, counting down.
GATAAACAACAACAACAACAAAAAGTGGGGTACTGCAAAAGAAGTAATTGGAAGTAGAAAGACCACAATGTCCGCACAGCTCTTGCTAGATATAAGAATACTGGAACAAGTAAAATTTTACTGTTAGTTATTTGATTTCCAGGATCTGCAATGAGAAAATGAAAAGCTATGCAATAGATAACTAAAGGTAACTAAGGTAAGTTGCCTAAAACCATATTTTACATTAAAGAACAGAAATAAAACTGCAGATGATCTTTCTCTTTTCTTTTGGGCATAGCAAAGAACTATAAGCTCAGAACTGGCACACAGGCAGGTGAGATACAGCAGGGGATGTGTGTGTTCACTTGCTGGCATTATCCACTCAGATTTAACAGCTGCACTCGAGCATAGTTTGAGACTTCTAGTTTGTGATAATCTGAATTCTCTTTCCAGTACTGGTGAGAAGGGATAGGCAAAGTTCACCTTCTGAATATAACTGCATAATGCTAAAAGAGCCTTTTTACTCAAAATAATTAAAATGCTTTTCACTGTAACCGTTGGTGTGGGTCCTATTTATACATAAAAATATTACATACAATTGCCTAGGTGTTTCAGAATCCCTAGTGTGAAGGGTTAGAGTGGGCACAGTAGTAACAATAGAGAAACCTCCTGTAGAATACAGTAATTAAAATAAGGACTTTATCTGCTTTTCAATGATAAACCTTAGCTGAACACTGAAAATACAAAAGTGGCACAGAATAGAACAATAAAATGAGGGTTTGTTGGTGGTGATTCTTTAAGAAAAATGCTGTAGGTTAAAAATAAGCATTCAAAGCTATTATACACCACAAAATTTCCTCAATCCACCAGTTTTTGGAAAAGTGGTGATTTGGAGAAGCAGAGACTTCCTGTGTCAAGCTAACTTCAAATCCTGCATGGTATTTGACTGTCTGGTTAGCAGCTAAGATGAAGGGCATTTGGCAGTGTCAGGAAGGCATGTGCTTTGCATTCCCCAGTCTGCACCGGGAAGCAGAGATAATTTGTTAAAGACTTGAACTACTTTTGCTATGTTTTGGGTAAGGCAGAAGGAGCATTAGCTGTCTGACTGCTACACCCACAGAGGAACTTCAGCCACTGGAATACTGAGAACTGAGTTTAGCAGCTCTTCGGCCCCAGGGGGAATTCACATCCATCTTGGGGAGCCCAGGCTCCTGGCATGATACAGCCTGCTCCTTCCATTTCTACATTGAAATCTCTATTCTAGCAAGGGGGAGAGAACACAGCTGTTTATTTGTTCAATGTTTTAAATAGAAACGATTTAAATATATTTTCTATCAGTGGCATGGTGGCTTTGGCTGTACGTTCTCTAAGTTTTGTAACAGTGGGGTTCTTATTCCTGAAAAAGTCATCAACAAAGCAGAATAAAAGAAAAATACTAATAACATTAATAAGCCTCCCACTTCAATAACAGTCCTTTCTTCTCTTTTGGATTACTGTTACATCATGAACTCATTATCAGTGTACTAGAAACAGCAAAGAAAACAAACAAAAAAATGGAAAGGAGCATGTCTAGTACATTTTCCCCCTTTAATATTACAGAAAGCTCATAATGAATTTCAGATCAGAATCGCTGTTCAGTAAGAAAGACAGGGGAAGGCCACTAGATGGTGGTAAAACCCCAAGCCTTTGCTACGAAATCTGTGGAAAGAGAAGTCCAGAGGGGCAAAGAAGCGGAGGAGGAGCCACAGTTTGAGTACTGAAGTCATTATTGCTTGGAGTCTATAAAAAGGCAGTTGCACAGTAAGTAATTTATACGTGGTCAGCTTTGACTCTATGGATTTGCTAACTCCTTTCCCTCTATCTTTTTTCATCGTTTCCCATCAAGGAGTCCCCAGCCCCAGATGTCGGGGGGGCTGAAACTTCAGCTCTCTGGAGGAAAGGTTGCAGACGATGAAGAGGAAGAGCAGCTGAAGGAGCAGCTCTGGTAAATAGGTACAGTTAATTCTTGATTGCAAATAAAAAGCTGCTTTTAAAAACTGAAAATTGTTTAGCATGATATGCTTTGAATTTTATTTGCAACAAGTCACTGACAATCAGCTCTAAGTGTTCCCTTTACTAGAAATCCAATGGCTTACAACTTTCCCTGAATATTGTCATTACCAGAAAACCATTAAATAAAATATTCTTAATCTGGAAGAGAAAACTTATTTTATTATAGAATTCTACCCACACCGATTCTGTAACCTTAGTGTATCCTGAAATGTATGGATTTGCCTTGGTTAGGTGTTTAATACCATGCTTTTAAATGAGCATGTTAATATTGCACAGATAAGCTGTTTTATAACACAGTTCATGCTGACTTAAATGTACAAAGGTCAGGAGAGCATTTAAATCTTTTAATGAAAGTGTTCAATTCTTTATTGTGTCAATAACCAAAACTTCTTTATGTTGTATTCAAGTGAATGATTTCTGATGGACCTAAAACTACATCTTCCTGCATTTCTGGGGTCTGAGAGCTGGGACTGGGAAAACTGTTCATTGTTTGTTTTGCAGGAGAATTTCCAGGACATTCTGGGGAAGTATTCCAGGGGATCAGATAGAATAAACAAAACTATGAATGAAGAATGTATGAATCTTTTCATTAGTTTGTGATTTTAATTTCCCAGTAAGGATGGGTAGAAAATATCTGAGCCAACCAAAGTTTAATTTAGAATCAGTACAAGAATGTGGTGTGGAAGGGACAAGATATGTATAAGCCAAATTAAATAGAAATGGGTGGTATTTGTGTTGTCAGCTTCTGCCTGTAACCTTCATGCTATATGCGTTTTTTTTGCAGGATCTTCTGCCTTTTGGAAAATGCATTTACCACACTCCTGGGCAAGCCCTTCAGGAGGAACAGAACGTGTTAGCTCCCAGAGATGAACACATCCTCTCAATTCTATGTTTCTGAACTAAACCTGAGTGCCTTTGGTAGCAACTTTACTGTGCCTACTGCAAAAAGCAAGTCATCGCCATGTGAGCAAGTGGTCATTGCAGCTGAGGTGTTCCTAACTCTGGGCATTGTAAGCCTCCTTGAAAACATCTTAGTTATATGTGCAATAGTTAAGAACAAGAACTTGCACTCACCCATGTATTTTTTTGTTTGCAGTTTAGCAGTGGCTGACATGCTAGTTAGTGTGTCTAATGCTTGGGAGACCATAACCATATACTTAATAAACAATAGACACGTCGTTATGGAAGATACCTTTGTCCGTCATATAGACAATGTCTTTGATTCCATGATCTGCATATCTGTGGTGGCTTCCATGTGCAGTTTGCTGGCTATAGCAGTAGACAGATATATCACTATCTTCTATGCCCTACGTTATCACAACATCATGACAGTGAAAAGATCAGGGCTTATTATTGCATGTATCTGGACCTTTTGCACTGGCTGTGGCATTATCTTCATTCTTTATTACGAATCAACTTACGTGGTCATTTGTCTCATCGGCATGTTTTTTACCATGTTGTTCCTCATGGTCTCACTGTACATCCACATGTTCCTCCTGGCTCGTACTCATGTGAAGAAAATTGCTGCTTTGCCTGGCTACAACTCTGTCCGTCAAAGAACAAGCATGAAAGGAGCCATCACTCTGACCATGCTTCTCGGCATCTTCATTGTTTGCTGGGCTCCATTCTTCCTTCACCTCATCCTGATGATCTCCTGCCCTCAAAACCTCTACTGCGTTTGCTTCATGTCTCACTTCAACATGTACCTCATCCTCATTATGTGTAACTCAGTGATCGATCCCCTGATCTATGCCTTTCGTAGCCAGGAAATGAGGAAGACCTTCAAAGAGATAATTTGCTGCTACAGCCTGAGAATGCTCTGTGGGTTATCAAACAAGTATTAAGATAACAAAACCAAACCAAGGAAGAGAATGGAAAGGCAACAGCTTCCTGCATCCTGTAATTCTGGTGAAAGGCCTGTGGAACATTTTTTCCATTCAGCTGTCATGATTCCTGCAGCAACCAGAAACCATTTGTTAACATGTGATTTTACATTTCTTTCCCTCCATACACCACTCTCAGGCTGGTGATAGGAGCTACTCAGTGCATCTGTATTATGGGGATAAAGAATATTTTGAATTTAATTTACCCTATTGAAGATTGGATTTTATAAGAGGATTATACAGGGAAAATCTTATTTTTCTTTCTGCTAAATGCAATGAGTGAGACCTGCCATGTGAATGAACCCATCAGCCTTTCAGTGTCTGTTTCTTTTGATGTTATTTGCCTCTCTAGTTAAAAAAAAATACGTATTTCTCTGTCCAGATAAAAACAAGCATATTTTGATGGCTTATTTTGATGCCCAGAATTAAGAAGAGATTTTTTACTATTTCCTTCTGAAGACATAAAATCAGAGAAGTAGCTGGAATTATCAAGCTTCACATACCTTGGTCAGCAGTTATGATCAATATACATGCACATATCAGCAGTCCTGTATTCCAGTCATGACTGTTACTGTTATAAAATAGGTATTATGCAAGAGGCCAATGTTTCCATGAGATTTTCCAGGCTGGATACAGCACTTTGTCAAATATGAATATATGTGTTCAAGTCACTGTGAAACAAGATGTATCACAGGTGGATTTTATGGCTAAATGTGAAGACTGAACTGATTCTAGTTTGTCTGTTTTCTTTATTTGCCAGGGCTAGGGCAGCAAAGGGTACATGGCCTCTAGATATTCATGAATTATTTTGTGGAGGTGGAAATACAAAGTGAGTGTCTGCCTTAGTACAGACATTAGAAAAGCCTTTTGGCTGTAAAGAGCTTTTGTTACTGGAGGAAGCTCTACTGTAGATTGCATCTTTCAAGCTGGGACAGACAAAACAAGTTTTATAATCAAAAGGCATAGCAGGCAATGGCAAAAAAGGGATTTCAACACATGAGGCACATGTAGCTATAACAAAGTCCTGACTTTTGCTCCCCAAACAAACAGTTTTCCTCTTTGTTGAGAGAATTCTAAGCTGAAACCCTCATTCCTTCTGTGTGAGTAAGTAGCATCTAGTCATGCTTTCATAAACCTGCTGTTCTGCAACAGCTGTGTAATGTACAAAATACTGGGCTTACAAAAGAGGGAGGAAGCACAACTGTGGCATTTCTTGATGACCAAGGATGGTGCATATCTTGCACTGTGATTTGAGTCACAAAAACATATTGAGTCATGGTAAACTATTGACTAGATATTAGAAAATATATTGAAGAAATGGACTGTTCCTTCTGAAATCTGAAAGAATAATGTTTCTTATACTTGGTTTGTACATGCTGTAAAACTCTTGTTTATCAGTAGAAGGTTTATTATTTATTCCATGAGCCTTGGGTTATCCTTTCAAGGTGAAAGTCCTGACTGGGTTTTAGGAAAATTTTTTTGCTATAAGGGTGGTCAAACACATGAACAGGTGCCCAGTGATTGTGCAAACTCCATCCTTAGAGATATTCAGGACTTGACTGGACACAGCCCTGAACAATCTGTTCTAAGTTGAAAGCTGACTCTAACTTTGAAGTTGGTCCTGCTTGAAACATTAGGAGTCGATTACCTCCACACATCCCTTCCAACCCAAATTATTCCATGGTTCTCTGGCACAGCTTACATACTATGAAAAATTACAATTTATTTCCTCTCCTAATTTTACCTCTTGTGTAAGAAAAATTGTAAAGTATTCCCCTCCACACACTTAGAGCATACTTTATTGCGGACACTGCAACACTTTATGCCTTCATTTGCTTAGGAAGCTTCTGACAGGAGAAGTACAGTGCACCTTTAGCAGCAGAGTTGTAAATTTTGTCTGCTTAAAATTTATTATTCCTCCAGCTCACATATATCTCCCTCTGACATGAGTGGGAGTGTTATACTCAGTGGAGATACCTTATTATGCTGAGTGATAAAATGGTTGTATCAGTGCACTAGGTGCTGGAGTCTTCCTTCAGCTGTATCTGAAAATGGGATTTCAAAGAATGTTTGTGGCCAGTGGTGAGAATCTTCCCTTGTTTCAGTCCATCTCTGAATCCTATCCATAAATATCCCCTAAATGTTGGCTCTTGCAACTATGAATGTAAATGAAAAAAAGAGGCAGTTCCACTGCATAGTGAAAGGCACCAGCTGATGTAAATAGATCATTAAATCTTCATTGGGTATTGCAAATAAAACAATTTTGTAAATAACTGTAAATCAACTGAGAGGAAACCAAAACTGTAATAGCTTTAGGTATTTTCTTGAATTGTATATTACTCTTTTTTTGTTTGTTTGAAGTTTGTTTGATGTATAAACACAGACATATGAAGAAACTATTAAACTGGATTGCTGGAAACCCCCACATTTCTGGTTATTCATTGTAATGTTTCTGCTACTTCATAGATTATTCACAGAGGGAATATTGCATTACAGACTTTCATGTCTCATTTGAACAAATGCCTTCTTAAGAAACATTCTGAATGAGAGCTACAGACTAATACAGTGTTTTTACATTCATACCTATGCTCCCCTGGGTGTCAGCATCACATCTTCACTACAAGCTTTACAGGTGGGGAGCTGAAACGGTGTAAGAGTGAAATGAAAGTATTTTCAAGAACAGGCTAGAACATTTCCTGCAAAACAGGCTGCTTACACTCGAGGAATGAATATAAAATACATATCTCTGGGTTACTGTGACATGCTTTAATATGTTTTTTTCTCCTGTTTAGCTGCAGAATAAAAGGGACATTTAGCATACTGTCACTTCTGTCAGAGCCTGGAAAACACTAAGTGCTGGGATGAGACAGCCTTGTGTAAGCAGGAAATTTGCTGTCAGAGGACAGTCACGAAAAATTAGTTGCCAGACTCTTATTGCATCATGTCCCTGCAGTTAATGACATTACTCTTGCTTATCTAGCCAGTCATTTACAGTTTAGCTTTAGTCACTGGGGAAGAAAAGCTCAAATCACACTATTTCTGTCCCAGAGATCCCAAACGAATTTCTATTACCCACTGTTGCTTTGATGACAGAACTCTGCTTCTAACTCTTGTGTCACAATTAAAAAATTCTTAATAAGCAATTATTCTGTTTCAGGTGGGATCAACTTCTATAAAGTCATCTGCATTTTAAGCAGATTGGTATCAGGGGGAATATTAAAAGAAAAAATCGGAATCTTTTCTCCATGCCAAGGCCATAATTATGTTCCAGGAAGTACTAGTTTTCCAAGACCATTAGTATCTTCTCTAACACAAAATGGTTATAACTGGATAGAGTAAAAAAATTGCTTATGGTCCTGGGCTTTAGGATCCTTCTTCCCACACGGGCACAAATCTGTCACAAAAAGCTTTAATTACTGAGTACCAATGCCTCTGAGTCTGGGCTGGGAGGGATGGTTGTTTTCAGATCTACCACCTACAAGTCTTCCCTCTTTGTGCAACCATTGTCCAGCAGTCCACTGTGTAGTGTGGAACCCTTTTGAGAGTGGGTTGCATATTCATTCCTACTGCTTAGGCTTTTCCCCTCAGAAAATCTTCTCAGAATATCTCTCTGGAAACTTGAGTTGTATTTTTTGTGAATCCTGTGCAAATAAGTTCAGAAACCACAGCAATTTCCTGCACACACAAACTTTAGTAAGGCAGAAAATGTTTCAAATCTTTGGGAAAACAACTCTCTCACACAGTGTGCTCTCTGAAATCTCCAAGGACTCTGTTTTAATCCAAAGTCTTGTTGGGATTCTCCCACCTGTCTTGCAGTAAATTCTTCTTCTGTTGCTCATCAGCTTCTTGCACAGAAGACCAACTCATGATGACCACTGATGTTTTCAGGAATTGCAAAGGACAGTCCCAGTCTTCAGCTGTGCTGGTTTTCATGCACAGTGCCCTTCCTGTTTGGCAGGGTGGATGCAGAAACAGAAACATGGATGTGGAAATGTGAATCCTCACATGAGAGACTGAAAGTCATGCAAGCTGTGGTGGAGCTGCCTGCATATGACTCTGCTAGTTTATCTCCAGGTTCTCCCTCCTTTTCTCATCTTATCCTGTGCTACAACCTGAGCTGTGTGTATCTTGGATCCACCTGTTCTTCATATAGAGCAGAAGAGAAGAGTCCGAGGCATATACATGTGTGTCTATACTTTTGTACATGTCTACATGAGATCTTACTCTCAAATATAAAGTACAATCACAGACGACATCAACAGATGAAATGCATGTGAGGATGTATAGCTCCTTTTTCTAACCTTTCTGCTCTTTGTCATTCAGGTATTTGTCACACTTCCTTCCAATCTGCAGCATGTTTCTCATGCATTTCCTCTACCTGTGAACAAACTAGTAATAGCCAAAATCTGAAGCAGAAGGAAAAAAACCTCAAATACTGTTTGCATCTTGAGGTTTCGAAAATTATAGCAGATCAGTGTGACAGAACAAAGAGCTCCCCTAGCACCTGTTAAACTAAAGATCTAGTAAATTAGTTAAATTCTTATGGTACCTAAGCATTATTCCCACAACAGTTTCTCTTGAGCTGCTTGCCTAAAAAGCCCTAAGAATGCATGAGTGGCTGTGCTGATCACCGAGGGTGAAGGGTCTTCATCAAAATAAAGGTCAGCTCTTTAGAGACATTATGGAAAGTCTGGACCTGTGTCTAGTAATCCTCTGGAATACTAGCATAGCTTCCAGCAAGCTGTGGTTTAGGGACTTCTTGGGCAGGAGGATATATTTACAGATTTGTGGCTGATAGGTCTCAATGAATGTCTTTTACATGGATTTAACTAATCACTTTTGGACCTCTTTATTTTAATCTGCAACATCTTGCTTCATAGGAAAGATATGGTGAGTGGAGAAATGATTTTTTTCTCCTGTAAGACATCTACCTGTATGTTTTATTCAATGTCCTATAATCCTTATGTTGTAAAGAACAGAAATAATTAGTACCCATATTGTAAAGAAAAGAAATAACTACTCCCCATTCATTTTCCCTGTGCCATTCATTATCATACTCCCTCATATTCTTCTATAAAGTTTCTCTTTTCCAGCTAAGAATCCTGGCCCGTTTAATCTCTACAGGTATCTTCATACCTTGTTGTCATTATGTTGTTTTCCTAGACCTATTACATTGTTTTTGGCTCAGAGGGGACCAGATAAGGAAATGATAATCCAGATGTAGATGAAAACTACATTTTCACAGTGCCCAATGTTGCCACCTCTTTTGTTGTCTATGCAGTATGTAACTATATACTTTCATTTACTGCAACATGCTCCATAATTTGGAAAATTTCAAGATCTCTAAAATGCTCATAAGAAAAAATGCTCTCTGTTCTCAAAATAAGCTTTCATTTTTGATGGTAAGGACAGGCAAAACCTATGCCAAAAATACATTAGGGGTGTTTCTGTCTTTCCAGGACCAAGTGTATGCTTTGGTGGTGTCCTAGCTCTGTAGCAGAATTCATCTGCTGAACAAAGCTTTTATTTCCCTCCCTCTAATGGGATGGAAGCCTGGCCACAGAGGCTGGAAGGATTTTGTCTCCCAGCCATGCTCTTCATGGCTGAGGATCAGAGATCCCAAGTTCAGAGACGAACCTCTTCTGGAAGATCCTCATTCCCTTGAGAAGGTTGGTGAGAATGTCATTTGCACAGCTACCTCCAGATGGTGATTCATCACTCTTCTTTCAATTAGGCTGGTTTTACATCTGATTAAAGCACATTGAGAACTCGAATGATCAGCTTTGCATGCTGGCTCCAGGTGATTTACAAACACATCAAATGGACTTTTTTGATGCTAGGTTGCATAAATACCTTAATTAAAAGTAACAAAAAAAAAATCCACAAAGAAAATGGGATTAATCTAGTTTGCCAGTTTTTAACAGGACACAATTGCTTTTGGTGGGCAATAAACAGAGTTGCCCATGAATTTGCTATTTCATTGTTTTTTTTTTTCACAGAAATTTTGTGTCTACTTAATCTGCCCTGAAAATATTACCCTAGCAGTAACTATCATCTTTGTATTATACCTTTTCTTTGCTCTGAACTGCTTTCTGAAAAGCTTTGCATGGGTTTTGAGTCAGAACCTAAGTCCCTGAAATTCTATATCCACTCAGTTCATAGTGCTGGGATAGCTTTACATAAACCTCAGTATTATTTCTGCTTCAGAGGTTCCTCATGCATTTTAAAGTCAGGGGAATCTGTACAAGATATTCTTCCATTCAATGTATAGTGTGACATTTTCCTGTACTTCAACCCTGTTTTAAATATGTAGCAACATCATGATTTGTAGTCCCAACATTGACCTAAGCTCAGAGGTACTTCACTGAAACTTAAAGTAGCTCTTTCTCACAAGTTTTTCCCAGAGAACATAAAAAGCCCTGGCTATAAAAAGGAAAGGAGATTTCTTCTCTCTGCTCACAGAGTGGTAGATAAGTGGTGGATTTGGGCAAGCAAGCATTTTGAGTTTGTGTTAAGTGCACACCTGACCCTTACAGAGGATGAAGATACATAGCCTTTCCTACTGTGAGGACTAGGCTGTATTAAAGAGTGTCCTGGTACATGCACTTGTGCCAAATCCAGTTTTAGAGGAGTCAGTGAGTTGCTGGAAATTTGGCTGAAACTCTATGTTCAAGACCCTCACCAGGTGTGACTTAATCCCATTCTACAGAAGTGTCTTGTAGTGTCTTACATCTTCTCCCCACAAAGCCATATAGGAGGAATTCAACATGTGGTACCTCTCAAGCTCCTTCTCCTTCAGAAAGGAAAATACCAAAATTTTAAGCATTTGTGGAAAATCAGTGTGTCAAAAACTAAATTGATTTCTCATGTTGCTCAGACAAAGAACCCACCTTGCTGGGTCCCCAGAGCACTGGTGCTGTGGCTGAGGATCTCTGGAAGTCACATCATATGGAACCTGCTTAATTCACTTGGAAAAGGTAAGTTAGAACCTTTGACTTCTCTTGGTCTGAAGTGCTCTGCTTGGTACTCATGGATTGAAAAGCAGGGGCTTGAATAGTCCTCCTTTCAAATGGCAGAGAAAAGAGATGAATCACTTGAATTTCAAGTGCAGTTCCAATGACAGTTCATGTCCCTGCATAAAGTGCATAAAAAATGAAGAGGTAGGAGGCAAATCCTTGAATGAAATCCATGTTTTTCATCTCACAATGAAACTGATAAATATTCAGGTTTTCACACGAAAAAGGGACATTGGTGTGGCCACCTCTGAATATGGAGGTGGATTTTTGAAAGAAAACCTTGCGAAGAAAAAAAATGGTAATTGTCGTGTAGCCTGCTGGTTTAGTCACACTCTGGAAAGTCGAGCAGTCCCACCAGAGAAACAAAAGGAGAAACATATTTTTTACTAATTTTGACTGAAGTAATTTTAAAGATGGTGTCTGTGGTCTGTGGGTCCTCGGTGTTCCTGCTTCCAAAGCAGAGGTGTTCAGCTTCCAGAAAACTACAAGGTGCAAGGACTTTAGGTACAAAATGTGACAAGTGAATGAATTTAGGCTCCCAGCTCCTCATGCAGCTCCTTGGCTTTTGCCTGGTGCTGCAGTCATGTGCAATTAATAACTGAACTTAGCCATGGCATTCTGAGCAATACATCAGACTCTTATTTAGAGTAGGGGATATTGAAAACATGTCCAGCTTAATTGGAAGGGAATGGAAAAGAGGAAAGCCACCCCAGAGCTATCTCATGGGAGACAGCCCTGGCATACAGACAAGTGGGGGATCAAAGGCCTGTTGCACAATGTAATGAGTAAATAGATGACAAATACAACATTAGCCCTGGTGGACCTTTAGAGGGGAAGGCAGGCAATACGAGGAACACTGTGTATATTTCAGATGACCTTTTGTTGAAAATGTCAGTTAGAAGACTGTACTGAATTTTTAAAGGGGGTAATAAATAACTGGACTGAATAATGAAAGGTTTAATTCTCAGGGAAGAACCAAAGTGAAGATGCAGGAAGGCTGGGCACCTGGCATTACACATACTTTAAGACTTTGTTGAATTAATAATGGCCAGTGTTTTTGGTGCTGTGAAAAAACAAAAGCTTCTAATGACATGAATAGGGCTAAAAATAATGAAGGAAATCTGTGATGAACTAACAGAGTTGATAAATCTGTGGAGGCTGCTCCCAGACCCTGTTCTAAGATCACTGTCTGCAGCAGGTGCTCCTCATCTACATTCCAGCCCTGGAAGGGGCTGTCCATGGGATCCTGACAGTCATGCACTTTGGGAGAGATATACTAAACCTTCTCCATAAATAAATAGAAAGGTATTTAACAATATTCAAATTGTTTTTTTATTTTGTTTTGTTCTGCAGTCTATTTTTCAATTATATTTTTGATCTTTCAGCTTGACTGGGTGAAATAACTTTTGACTAGGGCTAATTAGGTAGGTATTTAGAATTCTGTGGCATCTACCTTCTGAGAGGCTCAAAGCATTTTGCAAACAGTAATGAATGAAATCTCAAACAATGGCTGCAAGATTGCTTGCATTATCCTGAGGGCAAGGTAGGGAGGTAAAGATGAGGTATTTTTGAAAGTGGAGCTCTAAAATACTGATTTTGTACCATTGTGGCTGAGTAGCATGTCTTTTTTTTTTTTCCTTTTCTTCTAGTTTCTCAGCTACAGCTGGTTGCCTGTGAATTATGTCTTTGCAAAAGGTCTGAAATCTCCTTGCAGTGTGAAAAAATCTGAAGCAGCAGCTATGATCACTGTTATTTGAATAAAAAAATAAGTACATTTCTAAAACATAGGTTAAGCTTAAAGAGTAGGACACTGTGATATTCAGGAGGTAAAAGCACCTGGAAGATTTTTCGAACTGAGAGCACTCTGAGAGCACTTAGCATGCAAGTAATCCCTCTTACTAATGCATCCTTAGTCCTCATGAAATGCTTGTACTGAGTGGGACTGTCCTTTGCAAACAAACCAAATACAACCCATTTTCTTTATTAATTAACTTAAACAGTCACAGCTGATAAGATTTCAAGGCTTAAGGGTGTAATATTCACTCCTACTATTAGCAATTGTCTCAGCTGTTGGGCAGGCTCAGGTTTTATTAGACTGGCATTCCTTTTCTAATGAGCCAAGCCACAGGGGAAGCACACCTTAGAAATGTGCTACCTCGAGTTGTACTTGAGGGGTTTATGCATTTTCCCATGCAGGTTTTAATTTAAGAGTACTCTCAACATAGTATCTGCTTTCATTTAAGATATGTTTCAGACAGGGAAACTTTGTAAGGCAGAGACAGGATAGTACACAGGCATAGCAAAATATCTCCAGCCTGAAGTGACCAACGTAGTTCAACTTGACAAATTATTGATTCTTAGACGTAGTAATTCCTAGCAGATACTGTAATTTGAGTGTTTCCATCTACCTTCTTGCAGTTTTGGCCTGCAGTGAGGGGCTGAGTAGTTCCAGAAGGAGGCATGTTCAGACTGTATTTCAAGGACTTAGAAAGGATCATGGTAGTCATGAAATATTTTTTCTAGAGAAGATGCCTTGGCAAAACCACAAACAAGGCAAAGACAGAAAGTTGTGTCAAATTTTCCCTGTTGCTTCCTGGGAGAATTTGAAAATTCTCTGTGAAAAAGGGGAGCTGGAATATGAAATGATGTTTCTGACCTTTGAAATGGAAAAATATATGGAAATTAGACAGATTTGTTAATGACATCCACAGTTTTAAGCTAATATTTTGCTACACTTTGAGGTATTTACAAAATCATTGTAAGCAATTTTCATTCTGCAGAAATTATTTTTCTTGTATAAGGTAGGATTCACTTAAAAAATCGTCTCTACTTTACTAAGGCATGTTTGACTCCCAGGTTGTTGGGGGCATTAGGGCTGTTGTTGGCTAGCTTTCTGTGACCCTCTACCTGAGTTCCTCTGTTTGTGCTGCAGATGAAGCAGCTGAAGTCCACAGATTCACAGAATATTCTGGGTTGGATGGAGCCCACAAGGATCACTGAGCCCAACTCTTAAGTAAATGGGGATTGAACCAACAACCTCGCTGTTATTAGCACCATGCTTTAAACAACTCAGCTAATCTCAGGGTAACTTTTTTCCCAGCTTTACTCTTTCATCAATCTACTGCTCCAGTCTAGTAGTATTATGGGTTAACTGAGAATGTCTTCCTTAAGTAACCATGGACTTCGCTAGCAGCTCATGATGAGCACTGCTTGTGCCTCCTGCAGCAGCATGTTACTCTGCACTGCAGAAACAGACTAAATTGGAAATGGATTCATTCTGTGGGAAAATCAGTAAAAGGAAACAAGCAAAGTTTTTGAAACACCTCTTTTTCTAAGGCTGCTGTCTTTGATTACTCACCTTATATATACACCACTTGATCTAAAATCCCCTTAGTGTATCTGCAGATGGTTTGAGGGCATCTTTTTCAGTTTTCAGGTTTTCCTTTGAAAAGATCTGAAGCTGACTGGCACCCACTGTTCATTAGCTTTATGGCAGCATTCTCGATTTAGTCTCCAATTCAAGCAAATTCATGAGAACAGGCTGTTCTTCAGAACTGCAACCTCTCTTTCCAAAATCTGCAGGCCTGCATACTTCATGGCTTAAGCACAAGGGAAAAATGCTAGAGATCCTGCTACAAGACCCAATATCCCAGCAGAACAAAGAACATATGGTAGATGGGCTGACGTGAGGGTCCCAGGTAATTTAGCCACCTAAAACTTGGTGCTGTCTTTGGGCTGAGTGTAACAGCCGTGTGCTGACAGTGCCAGCAGTGTTGTGCTTCCCACAGTCTTGGCACCAGCTTGCTAGGAGCTTCTTGACATGTCTCTGCAGTGTGGGCCAATGCAAGAGGTAGATGAACCCTGGATAAATTGTTTCTCTGGATTATTTTCTTCATGTCCTGTACTTGACAAATTCAAGTGCCTAAAGATATGAGATGACTCATCATGTAATTTGTTTATGCAAAGTGTCATTAATCTCTGCCACTTCTCCACACAGTGTGCACGCTTCATTTTGGAGCTAGAATAAAGCAAGAAAACACAATTAAAAGGACTGGATATGCACTATCAATGGAGTAATTTTTTTCCCACAGATGTGTGGAAATGTGACTTTTCATGTCTGGTGTCATTATGGCATTAAAATACTAAATTGAGAGGCTACGAATATAGTAGTGGGAAGAACTTGCTGAAACTGACCTGTTAACAATGAAGAGTTAATGCACCAATCACCTCAGTGCAGAAATCTCAGGATAAGATTCTTATGGTCTTTATTATGAAAGTCAGGCTGGTGGATTGTTTGAATCCATTCTGGTCTTAAAATTTTGAAATAAGTTTAATGAAAACTTAGCAGATATTCAGGTCTCTTTCCCAAGAAAGCTGGAGAACATGATAACTCTGTTCTTCTCAAGTGGGTAAATAAATATGGCGCAAAGGAAATCTTCCTACATTTATAAAAGTGAAGGTTCATGATTGAAGCTTCCATGAGTTCAGGTTAAGACCAGAGCATAAGAAATGGTTGAAATTTAGCACAAAGATTAAGTCAGAAATCACAGTACAAATGAACAGCCTGAACGGTGAAGTAGCTTTGTACAAAATTCTGCTTGAACTAAGAAACATTGATGGAATAAATTATTTGATAAAAAAACCCCAAAACCAGAAAGAAGAACTAAGTTAATGGAATAATATATGCTAAAATTAATTTATCCAGTTCTAGCAGTGACATGACCCATTTAATTAATTCACATAATTTCCTGGAATTTTTTAACCTTATTTGAATCAACCATGATTAGCCTTATTTAGTGTTGTATTGATTATGGTTACTGCATCTCTAATCATCCGCAACTTTTGTTGTTTGTGTATTTTGCTCCTAAAATATTTAATACAGGTAGAAAGGAATTGCAAAAGTTGGTGGAGGTAAAATGTAAGGGAATAAAAAAAATCCCCTTGAATTCCTGTTTTTCTATGTTCACGTCTAAAGTCCTACAAGTGAAGGGATCATTTCAAACAACTGTTCAGCTATCAGGATGAAAACCAGTATAAATAAAATCATAAAAGATAAATGAAAGAGTAATTCCTGATTGGGACAGAAGAATTTATTTGGAATAAATTTAGAAATAAGTATTTGATTATGGGTTCTAGAGCAATTCTGAATTTTTCAAGTGTATATTTAACATTTAACTTAGTTTGAGCAGAAATTCCTATTTAATGCTTACATCTATGATGTCTGGATATCATTTTAGTAGCCCCATGATTTAGTGGTTTAAGAATTATTTTCAAACAGATGCCTCTACTTGCTAGTGCTTGAATATCTATGAATAACCTATAATTCAGTGACAAAATAAAATGCAGTCATTACTGGGACTCTGGAGATATTTTTGACAGTTTCTTTAAAATTCTTACTATAGTCTTGAATTATTCTGATTTAGATTTTTTTTACCCTTAATGGACTTAAAAGAGAATGAATGAATGAGAAAAACCCATTATGGCTCAGCCTTTTTTCTCAAACTAAAAGTGAATGAAAATGCAGTAAACACAGGGTAGAAATTTCCCAAAGGCAGTCTCAGCAGTAGAATGCCATTGGATATAAAATATATCAAAATACCCATTCTTAGTCCAACAACAGATTTCCTGGGAATACAATGGGCTTTTTAAATGTATGGAGAAGTGAAGAGGCAGGCTATTTGAATCATGCTGAGGGATGCTTCACATTGCACATTATTCTACTTATTTCAGTTCAACAACTTGAGAGCCGGTTGTATATGAAGCAGGATTTTTTCCTCCTTTGTGACTTAGACTGAAAGCTGCATCCCTGCCATAGGGGGAATAAAGGCACCTGCACAACTGCAAGAAGACAAAGGCAAAGAAAGGAGTGAATTTTAATTCATTTTTCTAGTAATCTCGTAGTCACATGCTTTTCCCTCATCCAGGGGAGAAGAGAAGGGAAGTGCTGCCCTCTTTCTCATGGTCAGACACTGTGAGGAGTAATTTTGCCCACTTACCATCAAGCAACAGCTCAAGAGCATTGTGGTGAACATTTTATCCCGTTGCTCCTTTTTATCTATGCAGTGCCAATTGTCTAATTGGCCTGGAAACTGGACTTGCACTATGCTAGAATTTTTTTCACCTCTGATAGTGTACAAAGCTGATCTTATTTTCCTAACCCAGGTTTGTTTCTGAAACCCTTAGAGTCAATTGCTGTTGCTTCAAAAGCACTGTAGGCAAAACAGATCTGAGAAAAAAGGGCACAATTCCCAAGAAGTAGCTGCTGCTATTTTCCGATGTACTCTGAAGAGTTTTCCCTCCAGCTTGCAGCATTTGTCTGCAGCCTAAATCATTACTCATTGGAGCAGAATCATAAAATTACAGAATGGTAGAGACTGGAAGGGATCTTCAAAATCCCCTAGTTCCAACACCCTTGCAATAGGCAGGGACAGTTTCCACTAGACCAGTTTGCTCAAAGCCCCATCTAGCCTGACCTTTAACACTTCTAGGGGTGGGGTATCCACAATTTCTCTGGGCAACCTGTTCCAGTGCCTCACCACCTTCACAGTGAAGAATTTCTTCCTAATATATAACCCAACCCCACCCACTTCCAGTTTAAAACCATTCCCCCTCATTCTGTCACTGCATGTCCTCGTAAACACACCCTATCCATATTTTTCATAGCCCTCCTTGAAGTACTGGAATGCTGCTGCAAGGTTTCCTCAAATCCTTCTCTTCCCAGGCTGAATAACCCCAGCACTCTCAACCTGTCTTCACAGGAGAGGTGCTCCAGCCTCTGATGATCCTTCTGTCTCTCCTCTGGACTCACTCCAGCAGGCTCATGTCCTTCTTATGATGGGGGCCCCAGAGTTGGATGCAGCACTCCAGGTGGAGTCTTTCCCTTTCAAACCACTGCTGATCGAATGTCTTCAGGACAAACATGCTTTTATGAGATTTTAAAGGTTCTTATATTTGTTGTGCTTTGTAACCCCTTTTTATGAAATCTGACTAGGTCAAGGTTTCAGATTTAGATCTCAGGCTCTGCCTGTCATTTCTTCTGGGTTTCTGAAGGGGCCATGAACACCATGGCTTCAGAAGCAAAAGTAATGGAATCTAATGCACTTTGACAGACTGATTTGGCTTTAGCAGCATAGGACAATTCTGGCACTGCAAAATCTTTCTCAAGAAAGGGGTAAAAGGTTATAATTTAGTATATTTTCCATCATACTTTTTGCTTCAAATGTACTTTCAGGAAGCTTCACTGTTTTTTTTTTAAGTAGGAAGAAAGAGCTATAGCTATTTCTCCCTACTTTATTTTATTTTACTTTATTTTTTTTTGCTTCTTTTTAACAAAAGTTAAAATTTTGCAGGGGCTAAAAGTTCCTGTTATGTTCTCTGAAGGAACTGCCTGTTTATTTTTTTACCAGCTCTACAAGATCCAAAATTGTTTCATGTCTAGCTTGGCAAATGATTTGGTCTCATGCTGCAACTTGCTTTTTCATGAGATGAAATTATATTGCTGTAATTCAAGTTTTGACAAGCTCTTTCAAAGTTAAAAGTTGTGTTTGTCTCATAGCAGTCACAGAAACATCTGAACAAAAGCTGCCAAAAGGAAAAGACACTGTGGATCATTTCTTTTTGCAGACTTGAACTCTGGATTTTCCATAACCAATCGGATTTTCAATAACCCAATGAACTGACACAAAATGTCAGAGACAGAGGCTTGCCTCTCCCAGTTTGAGTTTTCTTCTGTAATTATCAGGAACAAAATATTTCCATCCAGTGACTATCTTAAACCTTCAAAGGTATATGTATGAACTTTCAGAAGGTGCAAACTGTGTGTGTCTAAGACACCTCTTCTGTAAGAGCACAAATGGTGCAAAATTCTGTTTCTCTGCAAACTCCTTTAAAAGGATGTTACCACTAAAGGAATATAGTCTTGTGTTACCTTTTTCTCAGAAAAATCAATAATGACAAGCCAGTTAAGATTAACTTTTTAAGTTACTCTGAGGCTTTTTGGCTCTAAAAGATGAGATTTAATATATTTGTATTCATTCAGGCTTATAGTTTTGCTGTCTCCTTTTACATTAGTTGAAATATGGCATCACTTGATACTTCACTGCTTTGTTGCTACAAAGCAGGGAGCTAGGAGACTTTTCTGAAGAGGTGGATTATGCAATAAAGATCGGTCATTCTTTAAAGGCTGAAAACAGGGTCAAAACTTGAAACCTATCTGTTTCTTTTGAATAGTTCTGCTTCAGTGAGTAGCTAATACCTGTTAAATAACTCCCAAGAGGATGTAATATAGATAATTTCCTACAAATGGGAACTTTGAAAAGGAATGTGGCTGCAGTGGAATGTGGTAAGACTTCAGGCAGTTGTAGGAATATCTGCTAGGTGAGTTTCATGCTATGGATTTCTGCCAATGTATCTTAACCCAAATTTGCAAAAATACACTTTGTTCCATTGTTGGTCCTGTAGATTGCCTGAACTATATTAACATCAATTCTCTAAATGGTCACAGAAAAGAAATGATACCATTTCTCTTCTGTATGAACATTTGAGTGTCTTGCCCCAGAAACTACAGCTTTTTCCATTTGACAAGCGAGGAAGTACAGGTCCTTGACTGTTCCCAATGTCTCAGCTGAACGCAAGATACAGTACTGTGAGTAAAAACAGGAATATACATCCTGCTTCTCCATTTTCAGAGTGAGCTTCTGTGCAAGTTCACTTCAGCTAAGTGTCATCTCTGTGAAGCAGAAGCGAGTAAGCACATTCCATATAAACAATAAAACTTTTTGTTGTCTCCTGTCTATTGCATTCCTGAGAAAGCATCCATTTGTAACAATACATTTTTTTATAAAGGAAGAGTAAGCACAAAATATAAACCTCCAAAAGTTTTAACCTCTCCTTCTCCAAAAGGACAAATCTTATTTCTACCTTTCTTTTTTAACCTATCTTATTTCTATTTCTGGATCTGTTTTAACATAATTTACTGCTGTATTTGGTAACTAGTACAGTTGTATTCTATTGTAGTACCGTATATACTAAAATATATGTGAAAAATCCAAAAATGACTTAGAATTTGAACTTCCATCTTTAAACGCAATGAGGAAGGAAAATTCTGCATGGAAAGTTAATGGCACATTTTCCCACATTTTCTCTTCCTTCAAGGCAACTTAGTCATTTTGTGAGACTAAGGATCCTACTGGTGCTGCCCTTATTTTCTCCTTTAAACTTTACCAGTAGTATTTACTAAGTTCGTTGTTTTGTTTGTTTGTTTTCTTTAATTGAGCATACTTTCTATAGCAGAAGCAAGTATAATTTCTTTACACTGAAGTGCAGGTTTTGGCTGGGCCACTTTTCTTCTCAGTGGTTTGCATGGTGCTATGTTTTGGATTAGCAACCAAAGCAATGCTGACAGCAAACTGATGTTTTAGTTCTTGCTGAGATGTGCTCACACAGCAGCACAGCCTTTTGAGCTCCTTATGCTGCCCAGCCAGTGAGGAGGATGAGGGTGCAAATGAAGCTGGGAAGGGACATAGCTGGGACAGCTGGCCAAAGAGACATTCCATCCCATATGGATGGAACACAAATCAAGGAAAGAAGGACAAAAGGGCAACATTCAGAGTGATACTGTTTGTCTTCACAAGCCACCGACGTGATGGGGTCCTGTTTTGCTTGGGATGGGAAGGCTGAGCACCTGTCTGCCCATGGAGAGTGGTGATTGAATTAATTGTTTTGCTGTGCTTGTGTGTCCAATATTTGCTTCATCTCTTAAACTCTCTGTATCTCAGCCCACAAGTTGTCCTACTTTTACCTTTCCACTTTCTCCCCCATCCCACTGCAGGAGAGTGAGTGAGTTGTGTGAGGCTGAGCTGCCACTTGGGGTTCACCCACAACAACTGGCTACTTAGAACAGAACAGGACTGAACTCTGATATGGAACCAGCAGAGATGAAAGAGTGTTTCACAGAAGCAAAAGCCTTGCCATTCTACTTAGAAACCTGTGGTACATGAGCTTCAGATTCCACTATGTTCCTATGAAGACTTTATTCCAAGCAAAACTCTGGGAAAGAATAATTTCCTAAGGCAAATTATGCTGCTGCAGGTCTAAATACTGCAAGGTGCTGAGAGCATGTCTCTGCAAAACTCTGCCAAATTCTTTAGCTCTTTGTGGCGTTCTCAGACAAAAGAAGAGTTTCTGTTCCTCTCAAAGCCTTTGTTGTGCAGTTGGAGGTAAGGGATTGTACAGGTGCAGAAATAAGAACAGAAAAATATGAATATAACCTCAGTGCAACATGGCTAAAGCAGTGACAGAGGCATTTCACAGCTCGCAAGTGACCCATGCTGTTTTGAATGCATGACACTGGACTCCATTCCAACTTTGCATTCTTGAAAAAGCTGAAAGAAAAGAAGGAAATTTCCTTCAAGCAATTTTGATCTGCTTTAACAATCCAAGTGACTGAAAGCTCTGCGATGAAAGTTGAAGTTGTCAAGGACGATTCAAGAAGTTCGGGAACAAGCAGAGAAAGTAATGAGTTGGCGAGGATGACAGCAGTCATGGAAGGATAGCAGGGCTATCATAAATGAACTAGATCTCTTTTCTGTTTCTCTCCTTTTAATTGCCCTGTTATGACAAGGTCAATGAAGATTACATACTTACAACTTCAGAACTCTTTATATTCTAAAAACTAAGTAATGTCTTTATTGAGAAATCTATGTCTTACATAACAGCCTGTAGCATCCCAGCACATGCAGACAGACTGATATATTTTTCTACTTTCTTTTCTTTTGCAACCCATGCTGTTCTTGCCAACTTCTTTACCACATCTCTTTACAGTGGTTATTGTTGCTGAAGTGTTTTTGTGAAACCTATTGACAATTGAGGGGGACTAGAGGAATTTAAAGGTTATTAGCTCATCAGTACAAGATAGTTTTACTCTTTCCTGGCTACTGCTACAGCATGTTAGCTCTTTAGTTTTTCTTTTCTATGCTCTTTCAGTATGCAGTTGCCTGAATCATTCTTGTTTGTACCACTGCTGACTGCATGGCAATCGCTGTTGCTATCAACCTTCCTTTGTCAGCTTCAGGTTCCTTTTGGGGCTCATGGTTTCTCTTATATGGAGAAAACTGGAGTTTTTTCTAGGTTCTCTTGGTCTTTTTTGGCACATTGAGCCAAGGAGTTTCACGAGTTTATCCACAGCTGCTATGAGGCAGCATGGCCCTGGATTTAGCCAGTCTGAATTTAGAACACTGTGCTTATTCTCCACTTGTGAACGCCACAGTTTTACATCTTTTCTTGAAAATTAAACCAACCTTCCTAGGCTAGTACTTGTCCTTCCTTCCTTGGCCTGTTTCATCAGATTAGACAGGGAAAGGAACAAGGATTCTAAATTCCCCAGTGAAGGAAAAACCCCAAGAACTCACCTTACATGGTTAGAGATGTCTGAGGTCATCATCTGTGGCAGAATCCAGCAGCAGATAGTACTGACATATATTAACTTGACTGGGGGAAATGAAAATTTTGAGTGGGGGAGTGAGGCTGTTGCTGCAGGTGAAAGAAGGTTGTTTGTGTTCCCCATTCCAACAGTCTCAGGAGAGACAGCATTAGGATTCTTTTCCTGAATCCACACTGCACCTTGACAGACACCTTGGCTTTAAAATAGTGTAAGAACTATTTAAAATAGTTTAAAAGAATTAATGATGAACATATGTTAGTGTCTTAAAAGCTGTACATTCTGGAGGGAAACATGATGGATCCCTCAATCATATAACACTTGGAAGGATAATAGTCAGACACTGGTAGATGGCAACTTAGGGAAGAAAGTCTGCCTTTCTTAGACAGCATGCTTCTATCTCAGCATGCTCCTTTCTTCCTTACTGTTGTGGATGGGAGAGTGATGTAACCTTTTCTGCATGTGGAGCAGGTATTGTAAGCAAGGAATTCTGGTTTTACGTACTGAGGTGCTACCTAAAACCAGTTATTAATCGAAGTATAGTAAAGCATAGTGAGTGGACGTGTCTGTGGTCGATGTCATGCCACATGTGAGAGCATATGGGCAGCTACTGCACTGAGAGTGATGGCCATGTGAGTACCTTACAGTCTAGAGGACATACAAATTATCCCCTGTAAGTCCCTTGTCTAGAAGATTCAAACCAGGAACTACAAAGATCAAAATGAATTAGGATAGTGTGTATTAGTATTCCTCTGAGCTTGGCTTTGTGTAACTGTAAAAAAGAGCAGGCTCAAATGGAATCACTCTTGGTGTATTAGAAAGTCTGTTCAGGTGGGAAGGAGCCATCTCTCTCAGCAGGAATCACTTCCCTGTCTCCTGTTGCACAGTTGTTTGGGAAGGTGAGGGAGCTTGGTTTTATCCTGGTGGCACCAGCTGGGATAAGATCCCACTATAGTAACACAAAGGTAAGAGGCAGGGGAGTAGGTATTGGTTGAGAAGTGTCTGCTTGGGCTGGAATTGCCAAGTCTTTAAATGTAGTTTTCCAGTGACTAAAGACTGACTTCAAGCATCAGAGCTGGAGTGATTGCTGAGTGGGAGCATGGTGTACATTGAAATCCAACTTGTGCCAAAAGAATGTGTCTCTTTAAGATCATTAGGAGTGGGCAAAAATGTGAGCACCAACACAAACCTGAAAGCACAACACATTATCTTAGTGCTGTTCTGCCCAAACAAAAAAAATCTAATGAGAAAGCTGATCATCAGCCAGTGGCAAGACACCATAGTATCTTCCAGGGTAACACACACGATATTCCACTGCCTGCTTCCTAATTTTCCTTTTCCATCATCTCTCTGAAGTTCACTGCATGTGTTTATTCCATTGCCTACCAGAACACTCTGTGAATCCTCAATTACTCACTGTAATTATAATAATAATAAAAGAAGCTGAAACGTGTTTCCCTGAAACACAGATATTTTTCTCTCTCTGGGTAGAGGACTAATTAGTAACTATTCACTCTGGCTTTCTGCAAATTTAGTCACTTTTTTTTTTGGCAGCACTATTAGGTTTGTTTTTCCTACTCTCTTTCAAAATCTTTAATTATGCAACTACTAGAGATGAAGAGGACTGTGGTTACCAACCTTTGTCCCCAAGATATCTGCCTTCACATTATCAAAATGTCCTTGCTCTATTTATCATCTCAAGTAACATTTACAGCTTTCTGCTTTGTGAAAAAAAACCCAAAAAATCCACCTGATTTTGAACTGTTTCTGTTTGAAATATTTAGTTTTGCTGTCAGCTTTTACAAATAAAGTCAATTGACGGTTTTTGAAAGAAAAGTAACTTCCTTGGAGAACATTATTTTAATTATCTGGGGAAAAAGTAAATTTACACAAAGAAAATTAATCTATGAAGAGCTGTTTTAGCAATTTTAATTTTAAATACACTATTTGTCAAAACAGCAGTTACAGTGGCTGATAAGACAATGAAGAACACTATGAATATAGCTGCCATGGTGATAACAATGTTGTAAGCACTTAGATTCAATCTGACATGACTGGGTAGAGAAATAGCTTTTTACTTTAATCAACATAGCAAAAAGGAAGTGAAGAACTTATTGTTTTCTGATAGCCTTTGATTTAAGTAGATGTAAGAAGACTTTCAGTGAAAGATAAAGGAAAATACTTCATCTCCTGACATTATGTCATGTCTGTTAATAAATCAGATTGGGATGTGTCTTTTAGAAGGGAATACATTACCCTCTTTAATGGAGATTTCACTATTGTTCCTTGGTTAATTACTGTAATTGTTTGAGTTTTCCTCTGTAAGACATACAAATTTTTGATCAGTGGAGTTTTCAGAGGCCAGGCAAAATAATGACTTGTCTGCAGAATATGCTAGGGATTTCTTTCAGTGATCATTTCATTGGCTATAAATCAAGTGCTGTCGTGGCTGACTGCATAAAATCATATTGTGCTTACCTTGAACTGCAAAATACTCGTGTTTTTAAAACCAATGGCTTCAGTAAGAGATTGGGAAACTCCTGTCTGCAAAAGAGATGAGCAGAAGTAGCAAGCTCCTTGTATTCTGGTAAATAAATTCTGTGCCAAAATGAGGCATAAAATATAAGACATAGCTTTATGCTTTGAGAAAATTTGGACCTTTCCTTGGACTGCAATTCTGTTTTTGGCACTAACATCAAAACCGTCTTCATTAGTATAATAACTCATTACATTTACAAAGTCCCTGTAAATAAAAGCTGTAGCTATAGCTGTAAGGAGATTTTGACTCTAGAATTTCACTTCCTCCCTCATCCCCCCCAGTATTTGAATCAGTAATTCTTTAGCTTTTTCAGAGGTTTCCTTCTTTATTAAGGTTTTGAACCTTATCAGTGCTGTAGATGGCAAAACTATTTCTGTTTTTTTGGTTTCTGCAAGGATGTGAAGTTTTTAATTCCCCTACAAACCACCATGCTTTAGTGTCCATTTGTTAGTGGGAAGTAGTCACTGTCCTTTGTGCTTTGATCATATTAGCATCATTATTTGGACTGCTCTTTGTCCTTCCCAAAAATGTATTTTTTCTTACCTCTCGGCATTTGTCTCTGAGGCTTTTGTATTGCTTTATTCAGTGTCTAACTTTGCTTCTGAAAGGGTAAAATAGCTTAATAATGACAGACCATCTATCTGTCTATCTTCTATCTCTCTTTTTCTTTATTCATCTGAGAAGCGATACTCAGTGATGTGAATGCTAACAGGTCATCAAACACATCTGAACCTCCCAATAAAATTTTTTAGGTGGCTATTGTTAATCTTCCTATTTTGTCCACATGTACAAACAGCTCTATAGAAATTTATCACATGTCAGAGACATGCACAGAGTGGTTTAAAGACTCAGTCAGTCTTGTGGAGAAAAAATCATGAGGTGATTAGTTCAATGTCAAAAGTCATCTTCTATTTCTTTGTGGCTGTTTTCAGAGTAGGTAGAGCTTACCCCCTGTAAATGAAGGCAAGAGGACTGGTGTCTGTAACAACCTCCTTTGAGAGCCTCTGTTTAGACCAGATTCTGCACAGGCATGTGTTCCTCTGGCCCTTCCAATTTCTCCTGCAGCAGCACAGACACTTTCTAAGGGACCTAAAGCCACACTGGTGTAATAGCTCATTTCTTTAATAGGAAACTTGTGCAACTCGCTGAGAGCTATAGTTGGGAAAGACATTTTTCCCAGAACAAAAGGGTACTGAACAACAGGCATCTGTATACAGATCCAAAGGTCATGGGCTGCAAAACTAAGGATAGATTTAAGCAAGTTGTGCATCAGCATGAAAGACAGCAGTCCCTTGTCAGTTGTTTCTCTTGTGCTTATGGGTTGTCAATTTATCATTTCCTCATGTCTTTAAAAAATATCTACTTGCATTCCTTCTCCCTGTTGCTTGCTGATGCCTGCTGAGCCTTGGGGGTGGGTACAGTTGTGTTCCAAGTATATGTAACTGTGGTTTTGGTAACTTTTCAAATCATCTACAAAAGATGCCAAAGATATTACACAAATTTATTTTAAGACAGCTGAGGACACACTGAATCTTGATCTGAATCTTGAGCATGTGCACACACATTTGAAATGTAGACAGCAAGAGGTGACCAGGGAATGGGGAGGAAGCAATGCTGGCTGAAGTGTAGGTACTGCCTTCTATATATTATGGCTAATTTGCTCCCATGGAAGTACATATTTGAAAGCTTATTTCAAATATCTGCTGTTTACTCTCACCATTATGCTTTGCTGCAGCAGTTGTCCCCTGAAGAGATGCTACTATTCCTTAAGGAAGCTAGTGTATGGGCTGTAAAATTCCACACAGTAAATCCACTGCTCTTGTTGTGTATCTTTGGTAAAAGAGTCAAAACTCAAGTATTTGAACAATCTTATTAGAAAGTCCCTGTGATATAAACAGAGGCCAAAATCCCATTAAAAAACACTCAGGGGTCAGTCTGCACCACTAAGCACCAAAACTAATCAATTCACTCCTCTGTTTATTGTAGGGATGATTTTTCTACCTTTAACTTCGTTTTTTGCTAGATGAACTATATTTGAGTTTTGACGCAGTTGTTCTCTTCCCTCTCTGGAGTATCATCAACCTGTTGCTTACCTTCTCTTTCCTTAACCTCCTCCTCAGAAACTGAAGCTGTCTGTGTTCTGGCCTCTATTTTCACATCCAGTCTTCTTTTGGCCAGCTAAAAATGACTTTGTCCTTTAATTTAATGCACTAATTCCTTTAAAGAACAAATTTTTTAGCTGGAGAGACATTCTGGTGTGTATGTGTCTGCTTACAGCAAAGACGTCCTGGTTCTAGGGATCCTTCAGCTCCAGTGGTGAGGGTGGGATGAAATGTTTTGCAGGTTTTCCTGTAATGCAGCTCAGATACCACAATTAGGCCCACTTTGGCTTTTATGGAGGAAGGCATGAGGGAGATCCTACCTCTGTTATAAGAACATTTTCTCCACATGGTCACAATATGTCCTTCCCACTTTTCAATGTGTTTATTACATAATCAGAGGACCTTCACTCCTGCTAATATTATTATAATAAATTTTAGTATTGTCATTTGAGAAAATACCCTGAGATAACTAGCCTAGGAGAGCAACATTAAGATTTCCTTCTGCAACTAGTTCAAAAAAGTGGTGAGTGGGCCATGACAAAAGGTGTAGATGATTTAGCAGCAAATAATAGGTCTAGAAAGTGCACACTATGATTTTTGAAAAAGTGATTTTCAAAATGCAGCAAAACGTCTCTACTGTTGATGGATAAAAGAGATTCTAGTAAATGCAGGCAACAACAGATATTAGAATATCCTTCAAAAGCCAAACACTTCAAAAATCAGAATGCAATTCAGGTTATTTACAGATTGCTAGGCTTGAAGCACATATGTTAGAATTAAATTCCTTTTTAAACAATTATATACTGTTTTAATTTAGTTAATAATATTCTGTCTTCAGTCCTTTCTCATTTTTTATTTCTTTACTGTTGTGCCAACTTCTTGCAACCCACAGTATCTTGGGTGCAATGATGGAAAAATGTCATTTTTCTCTGGATAGCTATGACACTCTTTCTACTGTTGCTAGAAAGCAGTACTAAAACAAAATGGTTTCTTTGCCTTTTCTTTCTCTTAAGGCTACATTTGCTGAGAACTCCTTAGCCCTGTGTCACCCATTCTGTGACTCTGACTGCCATGCTTTGCTGCAGAGGTCTGTGCTCTTGGGCAGTGTGGCTTCTCCTACCCATACTGCCTCTCAGAACCTGGAGGGATTGTCACCCAGCGTGCCTCAGGTGCATCCGATTTCTCTTTTATGGAAAAAGCCTCTTTTCCCCTCTACTGTGTTAATTAATGAAGCTGTGTCCTGGGCACACAAACTCACAGACAAGGCAATCTGCATTTCAGTCTGTTGTGAAGAAGTTGGTAACTGGTCAAGTGCACAAACCAGGCCAAGGATGCCTTTCCAGGACTTATTTAGCAAAGCTGAGCAAATATATTTGTTGGAAGAGATTCACCAATGCATAAAATGTGTGCCTCAGCTTGAAATCGGTGTGAGTAAAACTAGTCTGAAGTAAAACCACTTTCATTTTCACATTGCTTCATCTGTGACCCAAAAATACTGATATGAAAGTATCACTAACAGAACAGATGCATTTTTGAGCTGCCAAATTCTATTTCCAACTCTTATTTTACGTATTTGTTTCAAAACATTGCCATTTGGTTTGGCATATTCCTTGGGGGGAAGCCTTTCTCATTAATATAGCCAGAAGGGCTGGAGGAGCAGACTTACTTAATTCAGAAGACCTTTTGCTTCCCCCTCATTTCCTATCATGTTGTCTCAGGAGAACACTTGCCAAATCCTTAAACTGAAAGATTTGGCTTCTACAAAGCTAGCTGCAGGGAATGTGAGATAATTTGATAAACTTATTTCTCTTCTTTAGAAGAGAAATTATCCATTACAGGTTTATTGTAATACAGAGAGTCACCAGAGCTCGTGTGCATTCACTTGCAAAGAAAACAGAAAAAGCTGAAGTCGTCCTGTTTTAGGCACAAAATTCCACCAAAGTCATTCAGTTTATTCAGCCCTCCTTTTTCACAATACTGTCTTTTAGTCAAACTTTCTGTTTCAAATATAAGAAGACAAACATTTAAATAGACCACTGAATGTTAGTACAGATATTACATGAGGTAATTTTAGTAATGTAAACAGAATTTTGCAATCATGCCTCAGTTGCTGGGAGGACAATCAGCTGAGGAAAGTGTACTGTAACGTGCCTTTTTATAGAGTGGATATAAAGCATATAATGTGTGAGATATTTTTGAAACCTCAACATCTGAAATTCAAATGATTGTGCAATGTGTTTTAAATTTTAAATGACCAGGTTATTTTTGAAATACCAGAAACACCATGCTTAATCTGGCTATATTATGAGTGACCTCCAGACATGATACATTAACAAGGACTAGGATCATGACAGGGAATTTTATGATGATGATGAATTAAGGAAGAAACAGAACATTTTTGAAAGAAAATGAAAGATACATTAATAATTAAGCTGTAAAGCACAAACATCTCCCCTGTTTACATTATAGATTCTTCAGGACCTATTTTGCATTCCTTTCATGAGTTATGGTGTCACTTTATTTACACATATCCAAAGAAATAAGACTTCAAGGTGTCTTTGGTCTCTAAATCAAATGAATGCACCATAGGTTGTTATTGCAAATCAGGAGAAAAAGCCGTATTCTGGACATCTCTGCTCCTTTCACTCATTTCAAAATTTCTGTTTGTCTGACCCTGAATGTTACTTCCTTAATTTCTACTTCTCTCGTAGCTCTACACACTTCTTTCCAGCAATGTAAGATGAATACATCCTCTCCACCTGTTTCTTTCTCTGTTCTGCTTACTTCCATGCTGTGCTACCCAATTTTAGAAATTGCTCTTCCCTGCCCTTGTGTCTCCTAACCTGACCTTGATTTTGCTGGCAACATTTCCAGCTTGGGAACCAGGGACCCCTCTTTGGGCTGAGCTTTCTTGTGCCCCTGGTGCTCCTGAGCCACACAGACAAAACTGTCGGTAAAGACCCCTACATACAGGAAAAGGCTGAACAATCGATTTGGCATATTTAACACCATTATTCAAAAGAATTTTTCTTCTTCATTGACCCTTTTTCCTGGGCCTGTTCCCAGGCTTTTAACTGCCCCTGAAGCCAGCTGCTCTAGTGGCAAATGCTACCAGTCTCAGCCCCTTTTTTACCAGCCAGCTCTTACTTGTAAGGCTGTGCTTCTTTCAGCCTCCTGCTCATCCAGGAGTAAGCAGCTGCCTTTTATTGAAATCCCCCCTCTTCCAAAGGCTCTGCTGTGATCTGAGAGGAAGATAAGTACAGATGAGAGCCCCGAGGCCTACATCAGCTCCTCTCAGCTTGCCCTCTGACATGGGCTGCTCCATGCTGAGCTGAAGTGGAAGCATTTTTTCCCCTCTTCCTTTTTTCCTCTCACAGACCTGAAGTTAAGTCAGGTTTAGCTGTCACATGAGATGATATGATCACCCAAATTACTTGGCAGTGGTTTCATCTCTCAAGTAAATGAAAATGTAAGACTGTGGACTGTGAGACTGAAATGGTGGGTCAAGCAACTCTGTAGATCGCTCTTTAAAATTCAAGCAAAAACTCAAATGCATATTTAGAGTGATGGATTATATTAATTAATTTTGAAAGTGAATAGCTGCAGGAGTCCCTGGACCGGGAGGCTAGTTCTGAATTGGAACACATCTACCCAAGGCTTTCAATGCCACCAAACCCTGAGACTGAATTAAATTGTCAGGGACAATTAGTCAGAAAAACCTACGTGATTGAATTTTAAAGAGGCTGAAGACATTTCTTTCTGGTTTTAGAGGCTGCATTATACCTCATGGAGTTATGCTGACACCGTGACTCCCTGCAGAGCCAAATACTCTCATGGTGTGATTACACAGAGGCTCCTGAGAAGCTTCAGACCAGGGGCAGTAGTCGCTCAAGATCTCAGGTGACAGAGCCCAGCTCCCATCCCTGCACTGCCATCACTGCAAGAAGGACCTGGGCTTCTACCTCACCAAACAAAATCCATCCCATGGGCACACCTTGGATCGTGCCACTCTGGGTTCTCCTTCAAGGGCAGAGCAAACTGTCCTCCAGCAGCCCAACATTTGCCCACTCCTTCCCAGACTGTCCCACTGCCTTTCCCAGCACAATCCCCAAGCCTCTAGCCACCATTTATCTGAAAAACACAAAGCAGCTCTGGTTATGCAGGTTATGGACCACTAAGAATTTTTTTCCATCTATCTTGTTAAAACAAGAAGTCAACACCTGGGCAGCAAGATTTTGCTAGGTTTTATCCCACATTGCTTTCTTTGATGTGAAGTGTTTCTGCAGTTCCCGATGTTGAATCTCAGATTGCCCTGAGATCCAAGCATTCTCTGGAACTGGTTCCCACTTCAACTTACCAGAAATGACCTGCCTTTTCTCTGTAGCCTGTCTGGACTCATCTCTGGGTAGATTCAGATCAACATCCCAAAGCATTTGTTCCTGTCATGATGCCTGAGCAACACCCAAACTTATGATCCAAGGTTATGTCTTTAAATTGCTGTAGACACTTGATGGCTGTGACTATTCTACTCTGTGTCTAATACACAACCAGCAAGACTGGGAAAGGCTGCAAGGTAGACAGCTTGCAAATTATGAGAACTGCTTTTTTTCCTCCATTTTTGTGTTAGAGACACCAGGATTTGCCATGTTCACTGTGTAAATTTGTAAGAAATGCAGATCCTGTGCATTTCAGATCCAGCTGAAATCTGTATCTACAATATTAGAGCTCAAGCCAAGCCTGGGGGTTATGTAAAAATTGAATATAAAATACAAAAGACACACATAAACCCTTTTTTTCAGTTTG
This sequence comes from Lichenostomus cassidix, assembly GCF_008360975.1. NCBI lineage: Eukaryota > Metazoa > Chordata > Aves > Passeriformes > Meliphagidae > Lichenostomus > Lichenostomus cassidix. The sequence goes on along the minus strand of NC_139482.1, from coordinate 98,497,425 downwards.
CACTAATTATGATTAAATGGAGTATTCTTTTGAAAATATTTTCCTTTCTGGGAAGAAAGAGTCAGGAAGAATGCAAAATATAACTGAATAAAAAAATCTTCCAGAAAGATTTTAATTTTTCAGTCTGCCTGTGTTTCTTGCATGCCAACAGATGGGTGAATCTCCATTCATTATCTCCCAATTGGCTGTAAATTTGACTTGCATTTTAGTTGTTGTGCAGTGTACAAGCAAGTTTCTCTGTCTCACATACCAATGTCTCCATATATTTCCCTGTGTTGCTTTTAGGAAAGATTCTTTAAGCCACAGTTTGTGAAGCTTTTGTTGTATTGTGCTGAAGTTACTATAGAAATTCTCCTCTGATATATTAATGTTTAACAGTGAAGACTTTTATCAGATTTTGGCACTTCCCTTCATCTGCCCATTTAAATTTCAAATGTTTGGGAGGCAGAATTGTACCTTAGCTTTGGGAGAAGAAAAAAGTTCATTTTGGATCCTGCCAGAAGCTAACAAGCCTGAAAGGAACATCTAGTTCCTTGGAAATCAGAGGCAACACTACAATCAATGTTTCGTTTGGAAGGATCCACAGAATGTCACATGCCTGTGGCAACAAAACATTTCCCAGTCACTTACTGCAAAACCAAAGAAGAAAAGCTCCTCCTCTCTTTTTGTTGTTTTGAACTGAACTTCATGTTCAGGAATAATTTGAACAAATCTGATAAAGGTACCCAGGGGAATCAATTCCACTGAAATAATCAGTATGCCAGTGAGAGACAAACTTGCAGTTTGATTTTGTTCACAAATTAGAAAGACAAACACAGTTTATTTGTAAGAAAATATAGTTTAGAGTTTATTTATGTGAGAAAAATCTTGTTTCAATGAATTAGGATTTTGGACAGGACTTTCAGAAAAACAGTTGCCTTGAACTCCCATTAGCTGAAAAAAAATTCAGTTTTTCAAAAACCAAACTCTTCAAATGATACTTTTATTCAAACAGAATTGTGCCCAAGTTGGGTCTGTTTTTTAATTCTCTCAAGGTAATTTCAGCAGAGAGCTTCCCATTGTGCCTTTATCATTCAACAGCACTTTAATATCACTTCATTTAAAGTGCCATTTCTCAGAAGACACAATGCTGTTATAAGGTTCTGATTCAAAGAGGATGACCTAAAGTACAGTTCTGGAGAACTGAGTGTGACCACTTTTCATGTCCACTTGGAAGCAGTTTTTTCATGTCCTCAAATCCCCTCACATCTATAAGACAAAATCAGACTATTGAGCTGTCACACACAGTCTAATGAGTGACCATTAACTATCAACTAATTCTGGATAACCCATCTGGAGTGCAAATGCCTAGTGAATAACTAAAATTATTTATTGCTTTCGAGAATTTTGTTTTTTTTTTTTTTTTTTTTTTACATTAAGACTATGAAATGGGTTTGTTACTCCACATTCCATTGCTTCATCAACACCTTTATGCTACCAATTAGTACAACTTCAGTCCTTGAACAGCTAGCCTTCATCTTTGTATGAACTATCTGGATAAAGGCAGGGTTAGTCAAAAACCACTTATGAATGAGAGGAGTTACTCCATTGGCAAATTCTCACTCTCTGACAACCTAGCCTAGGATAGAGGAGATGGAGCACATGGCCCAGGTGGACACTTGTATCGACATTTCAGCTCTAGTTAGCTGTATTTCCAGCTGGGTTTCCAGTACAAAGACAGATTGCCCTGATGGACCCTAAAGAAGTCCTGTGGCCCCTGCAGTGCTCTGACCCTTACCTGGGGTTTACAAGGTCAGGCAATTAGAAACCACTTTCACAGACAGCCAGCTCCTGAGACTTTTCCGTAGGTGAGGGCAGTCAGGTGAGGGCTGAAGGCAGCCAGTCCCAACCACAGCTGCCTCAGGACTACCCTGAGCTGCCACTTGGCTGCTGGGGTAGAAGATAACAGCAGCTGATGGCACCACCTGAGGTCTGCTCTAGCCATGTCCACCCACAGCTTTCACACAGGTACCTTTGCAAGCCCGAACTGCCAGTGTCTCCTTGTCAAAGGGCTTCATACAGAATTTCAATGATATGTTTTACTGCTGAATTGTTGCTTTTGATATGAGTCTCTCTTAATTGTTCCTCATTGTGGGGCTAAATGCACAGTGTTTTCTTTAATTATTGTTGCTCCCTGTTTGGATGTTATGAGGTTAATATTTTATGGTATGAATAATTTGTATTTGGACAGCTCAGGGTGAACATGGAGTTTTTGAATGTATAGCATTACAGTAGGCTTCCTTTCAAGATGCAGTGACTTCTAACATGGTGGAGGCTACTTATCTCTCTTCAATATGTCTGCTTTAGGGAAGCAGACAGAAAATAATGTTTTGAGGGAAAGTACATTTAGTTGATAACTGATGCATTGCAGAGTTAATAGAAGGGTTGCCTAAAGCACAATTTTCTGTCCAATATTTTTATAATTTTAAAGTTCATCATTTGTACGCACAGGGCATTGCAGTACTGTCGATGCTTTGTTTTGCCTTTTCTTAAATATTGTACGTATTTTTCTTTTTTTCACCCAAGTCTAACAGTAATTTCTTGCTATGCAGCTTTACATTTATACTGCTTTTTGATGTGTGATTATGTATGAGCTCCCTTCTGAACTTGCATGTTATAGATGAACTTGTTTTTTTGTAATAAATGCATATGTTTGAAAAATTTTCATTTTAGTATGTCTTTTCTAATTTATTTCCTATACTTAGTTCTATCGAGGCTTTCAGGTTTATTGCCCCTAATAACTATCTGTAAGCCCAAATACACCTGAATAAGTATGGTTTGTCCATATTCCATAATCTTGAAATTCTCTTAATACTTCTCTCTGGCACAGCTGAATGACTTCCCTGAATTATTGTGAGGTTAATTCCTCACCATATACTCAGATTGCTTCGGGATGTTTTGATGCTGAAAGACATTCTGCCTTAAAGCTTTGTGAGTTCTGTATTATTTTTACAGGAACAATTCAAAATTTTCTCATAGGAATTTGTAAATTACAAATTTGTAGGATGCTTTGTAGCATCCTTCCAGACTGTCTAGCTGCTTCCTTACCCAGGTGGCTGACTTCCTTGGAGATGTTTGAATTTTGTCTCTGGTATTATGTTTTTTGGATTCTTTGTTGTAGCATGTCATGGTTGAATCAAAGTGTTTTTACTATCTGTGGAGCTTATTATTTTATTGAAGAGGACTGGCACTGACAAGATCAGCAATTCCCTTTGGTCGTCCAGACCTGGCTTGGAGGTTTTGAAAATCAAAACCTGTCATTGCTGGCATGACAGCTTTATATTGAAAATATCTCTTCAGTGACAAAAAATAGCTTTTAAACCAAAATATCCTCTTCTTTTGGTCTTGCACTACAAAAGTTATTTTTGAATCTTAGATATCATTAATTGCATGATTTTAAAGAGACTTGATGTTAACGAACAGTCTTGAGTTCACTTTTTCAGTAAAATTACATGTTTATATTTTCTACTTAACCATAGACTTTTACAAAAATGTGCAGTTTAGAAACAAATGTTCACTTTCAATTTAAACAACAGAATTTTAAAGTAGTATACACCTTGAATTGAAATTATTGATACAAAATGAGTTGGCTCATCTCTGAGGTAATGCAACATGATGCAGATTTAGTTTGAATTTTTCTGAAATGACAAAAAATAATTAACACAGGTTTGTTCTTTTTTTTCCTTGCATGAAAATTATAATCAGAATTAGCTTAGTTTGGAGATCTTGTTGACAATGATTTGTATGCTTACTTGGTTTTTATTTATTCTTTGATAGGCCTCTGCAAAATCACTGGCAGTATACAAGCATAGTATTACTTTGGGCACAATTGTTGATATTTTTTACTCTGCACACTGATGTTGCACAGCACCCCATAAGTGCCTTTATAATCTTCATTTTTGATGAAGTGTCTACCAGTTCCAGTTTGACCTGGAACAGTAGAACATCTTCTTAAATGTACTCCGCAATTCTGGGCTTCGGAATGCAAAAATCATAGGGTTGATGATGGCATTGCACATTATGAGAGTCCCATTCACGTGGAAAATGGACATGTAGCAGGCACAGTAAGGGTTATGTGGGCAAAACCTTGCTAAGAGGATGTGAAGAACAAAGGGGGCCCAGCAGCAAAGGAAAACTCCAAGAAAAATAGTCAGCGTAATCGCTCCTTTCATGTTAGTTCTGTGATGGACTGTGCTGGTGGGCAGTGAGGAGATCTTTTTGGCATGAGATCGAGCCAGGAGGAACATGTGGACATAGAGGCACAGTATGAAAAACATCATCAGAGGGAACAGGATAGTGAAGGGAATGACTGTTGCTGCTTCATAGGAGAACAGGGCAATGGCAATGCTGCTGCCAGCACAGAATGTCCAAATGATTGCCAGGATAACCGAGGCCCTTCTCAGGGTCATGATGTTGTGGTACCGCAAAGCGTAGAATATCGTGATGTATCGATCTGCTGCAATAGCTAGCAAGCTGAAAATAGACCCCAGCAAAGAAAGAATGAACATGGAATCCATGGCATCATCCAGCTTTTTCTCGAAGTCTCCGTGACGTGTCAGGTACCCCACTTTGCACAAGATGATAAAGATGTTCTCCAGAGTTTTGTACAAGCTGCCTAACATGTCTGAAATGGCTAAACTGCAAATGAAGAAGTACATGGGCAAGTGCAAATTCTTATTTCTAACAACTGCAATAAGGATAAGCAGATTTTCCAATATCCCAGCAGCAGCAACAGTGAAAAAAACTTCCTCTGGCACCACAACCTGGGTACAGTCAGTGATATTTGATGAAAAATCACTTGTGTTTTCAAAGGACAGAATGCTTGTCTGCCCTGGGTGCTTGATTAAGTTGAAAGGTCCCTCAGTGCTCATTCTTCTTGTTGTGGAAGGATTCTGGGTTTCTTCTTTTTCAGGTTTGGCTTTATTGTGAAGCTGACCTGTCAATCAGACCATTCTTCTTTGGATCAAGGCTTTCTCCTTCATCTGGAGCAATTTTAAGACTTAACTGAAATGTTTGGAATTTCTCCTACAATAAAACATGTAGAAACATAAGTATCAAGAAGAAATTGACCACACAGATAAGGCAAAAATAGACATTTTAAGTATCACCTACTGCAATGGAAAGCATGGGTATAATCACCAAAGAGAGACACAACAGTGTTAGATGAAATAAGAGCTGTTCAAGGCTTCACCGAACCTTAGAGAAAATCAAAGTGTAAATTCTCTTTTATCTTCAATGTAATTTTAAAAAATATGTGTACTTTACCACTGGGTATCCCACATTTACTGAAACTGATCTGACAGACTTCAAGAGTTTGGCAATCTTTATGGGCCCAGCTGTTTGCTTTGAGAAAGCCTGGCATTTCTCACAAGATTTTCAGTATTATTTGACACAAATAAGACTAATGCCAAGATAAACTCTTGTCCAGAACAGTAACATGTTTACCTACACACTGTCGATGGTGTAATGAAATGTTCTCCATTTAGATGTGAACATTTGTAAATATTGATGTTTTTAGAGGCATGTTAGATACTAGTGAGAAGCTTCCTTTTCATTTAAATTGAAACTATCTTTTGATTTCATGACTATGTTTCTAAGATCCAAAGTACAACCTTTTCTTGCCTGTATTTTACAGCTACCTAAGACACCAAATGTTAATTTCAGCATCAAGATGATGTGTTCCTTTCTCCGTAATGATCCTGATCTAAATTACATCTTGGCAAAGGAATAGACTTTTTACTCTTTTTATTAATGTATAAACCGATGTATTAATTAACTTGGATATGACCCATAAATGATAAGACAGATTTTTCTTCTTGTTTTTATAGCTACTCTTGGGAAACACAGATGCAGTTTTGGTATTTATAAAGTCCCCTTCTTTAGAGATATGTTTTCACTGGAATGGTTGTCAAGCACTCGAATAGGCTATCCAGAGAAGTGGTTGAGTCACCATCCCATGAGGTATTTATATGATGTGTGGATGCAACATTTAGGGACATAGTTTAGCATTAGACTTGGCAGTGCTGGGTTAAAGGTTGGACTCAATGATCTTAAGGACTTTTTCCAGCCTAAATGAGTCTATAATTTTATGGTTCTCCCTCTGTTTTTATGTTTAAAGCAGCTTTCTTTGACACTTTCATATCAACGAGCCTTTAAATTCCTTTGGACATTTGTTTGTAATCAGAGTTGCTGAATACTGTAACACACTGTTTCTGTTTCAAAGGGAAAAGTCAAAAGTTTTAGTTATTTTGTATAGAAACAAGACTTGGAGCACCAACCATCATGAAATCAATGAAACAAGCTCATTTAAGAGAAAGCACAGAGGAGAGTACCCATACAATCTGAAAAGACAGGCTGTGTAGTGGACAAAATGAGCTTTATTGCACTGCAGCATGCATGGACATACCCAAAGACAATTAGGTCAACATCTGTCAGTATGTGAACGGAAGGAGTTACTAACTTCTACTTACTACTAAGGAGTAAGAAACTTGACAATGACTTTGCAATGATATGTTTTTCCTATTCTCACTTGGAGCTACTGTCACAGTAAAGTTTTATGATTTCTAATCTAGCACACTGTTAACAATTTTCACCCTTTATAGGAAGTCAGCACTGACTCTTCAGATAAAACTTCATTTTAATAGGATTTAAACAGGAGAATCAGCTTGCAAACATGTTTATTAAGTTGCTATTTTCTCAGAACTGTTTTGCAAGAATGCTTCTTTGCTGATAAATTCATACTGCTGAAATAATCTACCTGAAAATCATGAAGTTTCCTCCACTGAAAGTATATAATATTATGAATGGCATGATATAGTACATCTGCTGCTTATAATTTTACAGTAACTTTGTATTAAGTTTGGTAGGAGCAGAAAACTTATAAGGGCTTTAGTGCATTTATAGTAAACTGACTAATCCATACTATTGAGTTTGGCATATGGTCTGGGGTTCAGCCTCACTCAGGCACAGGCATCTTTCAATAACTGAATCTTAACAGTGTCCTAAAATCTAATGGGAAAAGCAGACACCTTGGAGCTTAGATGCATTTCTACCATCTACAGAGACTGGGGCCACAGTCATTTCATACAAGTGTAAAAGGTGAAAACAAGTTTACACTCCTGTGTTTGTACTACCAGGGAGTGTTTGGATGCAACAGATTTCCCCTCCACTGTCAGTACCTTGCCAATTTGCTTCATCTTTGTACTGTTCAGATAAAGGGTCCATGCCCCTTGCCATCTGAGAAACCTCAGATTTATCTTTTGCAGGTACCTGCAAAGTCAACCTTTCCCAGTTAGTGTTTACATTTCAGAACTATTAAAAATAGAACACAAGAATTAAAAAAAATTAAAAAAAAGCAGCCATATAGGACAATACTGATTTTCCTGGCAATAGATGAATTATTTGAATTTTACCTTTTTTGAGGTCATTCATGGTCTAAGAATAAGTCTGCCTGACTGTAGCAAGAAATGTAAAACACTTAAAAAGCAATAAATGACAATGAAAGACTCTTAAAATCTGAAACACGTTTGTAAATGTAGCTGAATAACAAAAACTACAAATCATTCCACACATTCTTGTTTAAATTAGGTCCTGGATGGAGAAATCAACACCTCAGTAACACTGAATGTTCAGAAACATTATTTATCTATCAGGAGGCAGTCTCCTGAGCTGGTATAATGGGTTGTGAGCTGGTAGCAATAGTGAAGTTACTAAAAATGCATGTATCTGTAGTATTATCATCACTTTCTATTTGACTGGTAGCTATCTAAAGGAAGATGAAGCAGCAAAGTGAGAGAATGGAAGCCAGGACCAGAAACTATACTGCCAATATAAAAAAACTTAGGAAAAAAATTGAAATCAGATCACCTGACAATTGTAATCACCATGATTGTGGTGTGGCTCCTTAAAAGCCTCTTGTCAATTGGAAAGTGTATTTGCACTGGTTTATATTGCACAGCTAAAAGCTAACTCCAGTACTTGAACCTGTGGCAAGGCTGAAAATACTTTTGTGGTTGCTGGGAACTCCCAGTACTCCAGAGGATCAGTCTTGGGCACAAAGCATAACTCTCACCTGTGTGCCCTGTGCCTACTGATAACTAAAATACAAATTTTTCTGCGGCAGAAATACAATGACTTAGCATCTGAAAGGTCTGGGAATAGATCTGCTCTTGATTTATTTTTATTAATTGGATAAAAACTTAAATAATTGAATAAATAAACAACACATTTCCCTCAATCCCAAAATACTAAATAAACTAACCAGATCAGCTGAAATCACAATAAAAGTAATTTCAGCTGTGAACTGTAATGATAAGATATGGTTAAAAAATTATATACCTTAAATATTGTATAATTTCCCAGGATTTTTTTTTTTGCATCTATTATTGTTTTAATAACAAACCATACTTCGCTTCCCTTTATCTTAGAGACCCCAAGATGTATTTACTCTCTAAATAGCTGTCAGTAAAGAAAACATGAAAGGGTACCGAATAGTCTCTTCAGCTTTAGGACTGCAGAAAACAGCTGTGATAAGAGCCAGTTATGTAGATGCAATGATTTCTTTTCAGAACCATGGAATGTATGAAAGTATCTAAATTTTCTGAAAAATGTAATTTATTAGGAATGGAACAGAGTAAGTGGTTTGTGTATCAGACACAGCATATACAGTATATTTCCCAACCCACTCAGTATATACAGAGGTATATACAAAGGGGCTTATTTGTCACTAGAAATGCCATAACCTTTCCTCAATCCCCAAAAGTCTCCAATGCATTATCACTTGCTTCTAATGTCATTATCCCTAGCTAGCTCCAAAGCTTTATCATTGGGACACTTGGTGATCCATTCAGTTTGGTTCCCCATCTAAAACTTTGCCCTAGTGGAACATGAATACTTTTTTGAGGAGGTTGGACAAGCTGTGTGTGACTGGTTGTGCTGCCTGATGCTGCTTCAAATGACCGTCTTCGTCTGAAAATGCCAGACAAAGTCCCATGGATGGGAACAATGTATTTTTTCAGTCACTTGCGTCCAAGCTGTTACAGTTTTATATCAAGATACACTTGACAAAAAGCTATGGACAATTGCCTTTTCCCTTGTTTCTAGCTTTTCCAGGTGTACCAGGCATTTAAGAAGGAAACATGCCACTCAAAACAGGGATGTAGAGGCTTAGTTTTCAAAGCTACAAAACAAGAAAAATGGCAGGCCTTTTTTCTTTTTTTGTCTTTAGTAGGTAGACAATGGCTCTCATGGGGACAAAGGGGACAGGACCTGTTATAGGATGGACAGAATGATCCCTGCATGTGCTAATGGGCATTTCATTTGGTCTGCCAGCTCGGCTTAACCCTGAACAAGCAAGTAACTGAAAATCGAGCCTGATTCTGCCTTGCCCTGCTCATTTTATGGTTCTTTACAGTGGTCAAAAGTAACTGTGTCAGAGGGATTACTCTAAAATATACAGATTCCTAAAGGCCCTGGAAGCTTCTATACTTACTGTAGCATTTCTGGCCTTCTCAAAGTACTTAAAATATTTCACTCACTACTGGGTTGACAGTGCTTAAGGTACCTCAGCATGGCCTGTCCTAAAAAACCCCAGACAGAAACCTGCCTGCTTGAGGAACAGTAGCAGATCATAAGTGAAACATCCTCAGCTGTAATTGTGAAACCCCTGAAATGGTTTCTTTAGATGACCTCGATTTTAAATCTCTTACCATTTATTAAATGGTGCAGGAAGCATCCAAGACAGTTGCTAAAATTTAGTGGCAGCACAGTTCTTTAATAATGTCTAAGTGTGGTTCCTTTATTTGGGAATTCTCCTGAAAGCATTGGTATTTCCCATCAGTAACTGATATGGCAAAAAGGCGCACATTTCATTACTTTCTTTCATAAAAAACTGAGAAAGTCTATATTTTAAAATAGGTACTTTATGTTAAAAACTTTTTTTCAGCAGACACTGAACAAAACAGTGGCTGTGATAGCAAGAGTGACAGCATTTATTTCCATCCTCTTCTGAGTGTGAACAGTCTGAGTTGCTGGCACTCAGGTGGAACAGAAACATCTCTTTCCAGGGAAGGTCTTTCAGATACATGAGTTTCCCCTGTTTACTGCTGTGGGTAAAGCTAGAAAAAAGTACTGCATGGTCACATTTCATTGTTCAGTTGATAGAACCTGTATCTTCTCATCAAAGTAAACATATTTCATGTGAAAAACCAATTTAATACACAATACAGTAATTGTGGCTTTGATATAACCCTCTTCCTCCTAAGTATTTTTCTTTTTAAAAATTTCAGTGTAGGTAAAACAATATCAAATAAAGGTATGTGAGAACAGTGAGGAAAAATTAAGATACTATGATACCCATTACTTATTTAAAAAAAAAAAATTATTAACAACTGCAATCAATATCCATGCTGTATTAGATAATTTATTCTTTTGCTTTGATCTCCCTCTAGTGTTCAGGAAAATAGTGTTAGCCAGGTATTAATGACTGATTACAGCTATTCTGATTCCTCACATGTGTGGACATTATATAACACTGTGTTTCCTGATCTCGAGTTCATGATCTGTCATCAGACCTAGATAAATGTTTTTTGTATTAGGGTGTTCACTGCCTTGCATCTTGGTGATTTACTGCACCAGAATAATGAGTATATGTCCCATATGCTTTCAGTGTCACTACTTAGAAATGACTTAAGCTGATAAAGGTGTCACTTTTTGAAGAAAAGAGTAAGGAAACAAAAAAGGGACCTGTATACGTATACAAACTAAATACAGATGAAAACCCCTGTTGTATCTAAAGTTGTACATATACCAATTGGGCTAGCAAAGTTTCACTCACATGATTACAACTGTGACTTCCTTGTGAAAAGCATTTTTAGAGTGAAATTAAGCTGCAAATCATACTTGCTGAAATTTTAAATGTAAGATATGTATATATATGTTGGAGCGAATTCTTTGTTCCTGACTTTGAAAACTGTATAAAAGCATTTTCTGACCAAATCATAAACTGAGCAGACTGGAGGTCTTGCAAAGATTACATGTGAAAAACTTGAAAGTTTGTTACTTCTTATGGATGCATATTTTCTTTTTCCTTTAAGGTCAATACCAAAGTAACACAATTACGTGTTTGTATTATGAATTAGGAAAAAATTTCTTATTCATATTTAAGGTTAAGTGTATTAAATATGCCATGATTTTGTTACAAAAAACCCCCCCAAATCCAAAAAACGTGACCCCCCCCCAAAAAAAAAACCCAACAACAAAACCACAAAAACCCAAAACAACAAAACAAACAATTAAACCATCTAAACTGTGCAGAAACTAACTGGCCAAGACTACTTCTCTCTCTGTGATATGAGTGTATCTTCATTCAAAACACGCATAGCCCTGGGTATTCCAGCAAAGATACTAAAAGCAAAAAAAGTAAAAATGATTAAAGGAAGATGGAATGAGTTCTCAATATACTTAAAAATAAATCTTTGCAGCAGCAGAGAGGGAAAGGAATTATTTAAGATGTTTATGAATAGAATGGCAAGAACCATTAAAATGGCAGGGATGAAAAGAAATTAGAGCTGAAAACCCAGCAAGCATGTTCTAATTGATTAACTCCTTGTGGCAGTATCATTTTTCACATACAATTTCTGAGACTGTAAGCTATGCTGTTATCTGAAGTACCTGGAAATAAAAAAACTTGCACAAAGTGTTGGAGTTTATATAAAGACTCTTGTTTTGTCATGTTTGGACTCAGAATGTCCTCAAAGCCTTTAGTGAAATAATCCTCTTCATATCAAATGTGTGGACAATTTATTGAAAGTGAGCAAACTATAGAGATTAAAACTAGCACCTGTAGAAAACTGAGGAATATAAATGCATTAATGCATTACTGACTGGTGTTTTGCTTCCTAATGCAGTACTTGCCCTTTGGAGAAGCCTTCCCATCTGCCCAGACAGCACCCTGTGCCCTGGGGAGGGGACACTTCTGCAAGTCATTTTATACACAGTTACCAGGAAAGGGAGTGAAATGCAGTGAAGGTTTCCCCTGTCTTTGCTGCTGGGCTGTATATGTGATCATGAGGGTTTCTTTTTTTTCTGAAACGTGGAGCCTCATTCTCTGCAAAGCTTCTGTTGCTTTGTGAAGTTGAGGTACATTAAGAAATGTAGCTATTGTGATACACTAAGAGGTAAAATCCTTAGTCTATTGCCATTTTTAACAGAATAATCTACCTAAGGAGAAAAAACGAACCCAAACTCAAACCAAGCTTACTGTGCTTGATGCAAGTAATTGCTTTGGAAGTGATGTTCTTATATCCTTTGGTCACATCCTTCACCCTCAGATCAGTGCAAGCCATTGGAGTGACTTGGTGACAAGATACAGTGACCAGTGCCTACTAAATACATGTTTCTTTATTAAAATTGCTGTGCAAAGATTCATGTTTCTTTGAAACACTAGTTATTGTGCCCTGGACTTTGTAGTTGGCTTTTATTACACTATTCTTCTTTATTTGTTTCCAGAATAAATTAATTTTAAGCCTATATATAGCTGTAAATTTCTACAAAGAATGAAAAATTATGTTGGAGTTGCACACAGAGCAAATAGTTCTTTGGGATCATTGTAAAATCAATCAAGAGGCCTTCAAATGACATTTCTGGAGGCCACTGCTCTGTTTCCACACTTTCCAGTAAATCACTGTTTGCCAGTGATAATGCCATCTCAAAACGTTGTCAACAATCATAAAGGAAATCTCCTTTACAGAAAACCATTAACCATTTCTTGAAAAAGAAGTCCTGTGTTTCTGCTCTAAAGAAAGAAGCACTCCTAGGTGTTCTTTTAGGTGCCACTCGTCTTTTTCTCTGGCTGTATTTCTCCAGTAGTTGCAAGCAAAATAATAGAGTAGACTGTACCATTAGAATAATATTTAATATTTTTAAATGACAGAAAACAAGGGTGTGGATTTATAGCATGTAGTCTGCTGTTTGAGTGGCCTATCTTATGGTATGTATTAGGTATATCTTATTGAAAAAAAACATGCATCAAAGATACAGCATCTTCTTTCCTGAGAGCTACTTAAAAGTGCCATTGTTCTTTTGTCTTACCACTGAACAAATATATTTACATCTATTTATGCTAAAAAGTAAAAATAGCAAAAAGATGATTAAAAAATAAATATGATAGATGCTTATTTTCTCTGGGAAGTCTGTAGAATGGGGGCAGGGTGAAGAAAATACCTCTTTTAGATTTGTCTTTTCAGAGCCATCTTCATTCCATATGCCTGGGAGGAAGAATGAATAGGAAAGCAAGTGTGGAAGGACTCAAATCTAAATTCTCCAAGCCTGTTAAAATCTGCTTGCATTTGGAGTAGTGGCCATGTAAAGCTTCAGTCTGGTTATGTGCTGGCTCTCAGTGCTACCACACTGAGAACCACAGATGCTACCATGGCTTCTGCTGCAGGTAGAAGTAGACACAATCTCATTGCAAAAGGTGTGCTGTCATCCAAAGCCACCTCTGGAGAGGTGTGAAAGGTTTATGAAGATACCTCAGATTAGGTCATTTTAGCTTGTCTTTTCCACGCATTAGCATGTGGAAGCCCTATGGCAATGATGCTCTGGCTGAACAGGTATTTCCACTTCTGCACAGGTGTCACACAATTACATGTATATATAGGGTGTGTGTGTGTGCATGTGGTAAAATTTGGCTTCTGCTTCTGGTCTGAAATAATTAACAAGGAAAGTCAAAGGATAAATAATCAGTTCAGGTATCTACAAAAATGTGTTAAATAGAGGCATTTACTCTGCCCCAATTTGTGGTTATCTGCTTCAAGGCAGAGACTGCTGCTGTCCTCTGCCATCCTCTGCTGTGTGCTGCAGACTGACACAGGATTAAGTATCTAAAAGTATTGGCAATTAGAGTGCACCAAACCACACAGTCGTCTGAGAGATCAGTAATGGTCAGGTAGATCAATGGCATTATTCAATATTTGCACTTGAGCAAGTGAGAACAGAATTTGATCTTCCCGAGCAGAGTGAATACAACAAAACCATACCTGGCAGGAGTAGCCCTCCTTAGATAATTCCCAGGCCAGATCCAGAAGACTCATTGATGACCAGCTAGAAAGTCTCCAAGGAATATGTGGCCTCTGGCTGATACAGTGAAAAAAACCAAAAAACAGATGAAGCAGGAGAAACAGTATACAAAAGAAAAGAAACATTTCAGTAGAGGTTTTCCTTCTGTGTAAGTTAACTTCTTCAGTTGGTAAAGAAGAAAATCTTACTCAGTCTTCATACAGGAGGCATAAAACTCCTGCCAAAAATTTGCCTTAAAGAAGAATGATTGTGAGATGAAAGATTTTAGGGAGCATTGGAAATATGGCATTTAATTCCATTTAATATGTAATTAATAACATTACATATTTCACTGATTTCTTCAAGGAGCCTTTCTGACATTAGATATATTTAGTAAACCTCTACTTACCTGCTAGAGAAACCACTTGTGAGTCAGTTTGCTGGTATCTCTGGGAGCAAGATTATTTATAAAGGAAATGAAGCCAACACAGTCTTTGCGTAAGGGAAAGATTGGAACATCTAAATCAAAGAGGACGACAGTTGTTTCATTGGCATAACCTTGAATTAGTTTCTCCTTAAAATAAATCATCCTCTGTCTCTTGAAACATTTATAAGAAAATAAAAAGAAAGAAATGCCCAATCAAAGGGAAAATATTCTGTTTCAGATGGATTATCTTTTCATCTACCCCTCTTTATAACCTCCCCTCCTAATATTTGGCAGAAGGAGAGTGTAAATCACAAAAAGACCATGGGCTGTGTTATAAATAGTATTTGAACACTCAGGTAGATGGCTGAGATGTCATAGGATGTTTACTGCCCATAAAAATGATTTTCACTGTGCTTGTTTTCAATCTAACATCTCTACTAAAGACACAACTGCTGGGTGAACTGAAAAGTTAATGAGGCAGAGAGAACTCAGCAGCACCGAAGTCTAAAAGCACCAGTCTAAATAAATATAAGTAATCATTATGGAGTACTGTAGTTTAGGTAATGAAGGTAAAAAAAATGTACTGAGCTTTTACAATATTCCATGAAGGTGTGGTAGGCCCTATTACTGAAACAAATGGACAGGAAAAGCATAAGTGAGTTACCCTAGGGAAAGACTTCACATTTGGATCTATTAAATTGCAATTAAATTGCAATGCCCAAAAGCAGAATTATATACTTAACAGTATAAATTGAGAAAATTTGTTTGCTTTCAGGATACCAAAGAAAAGCTCAAATCTACTTCAGAAAGGGTGAATTCAGGCTCAAGAAATGAGCATTTAATTCATCTGTGTGCAGCAGGATTTGTAAAAACATAACTCCCCTGCAATTAGCAGTTTGGCAGCTTCAGTGAGAGTCATTTGGATCCCTGGAACATAATGACTGGAGAAGAAAAAGCTTAGCAACACATTCAAAGGGAGAGGACTGCAAAAAAGAAAAAACCTTCATAAATAGAGGGTATATTCATCATCTTTGAGTGTCCTTCAGTTTATTTTCAAGGAGGAAAAAAAGCGTCTCACTCATACTCTTCATCCTCAGTTGTACACAGGTTTACTTTTAACTTCCTTTTCTTTAGGCCAGTTGAACTTGCTGAGTGCCATTATGATACACAGAGATGATTAAATAGGATAAAGTCAAGGCAGCTGGTATCACAGGAGTATAGAACAATTTTTTACTATTTCTTTTTACCTGCATTGTGCAACATTTGAATAACCTCCTTCAAACAGATCTGGTTATGGTCCTTGCAAGAACAAGCTTCGGGGGTACTCATTCTTTATGATTCTTCAGGCAGAACTCATGAATTCAGGTTCTTTGCAGTGCTTTGCACATGAAGACACTCATTAGATGCCTCAAAACTTGTGAAGGCCTTCACTCCTTGTGCAGAGAATTTCTGTTCTACACAAAGAGTGAAATACACAGCCTAACATTATATTGTATGCTCAAAAAGTTCTGTACCATAAGCTGCAATAAATAGTTAATAAAGAAAAGTCCATATATTTGTGCTTGCATTTTATTTTGGTTACAGAGAAAACAAGCATGCTGGAGGCACAGAGAGCCCTTAATTCAGCCTTAGGCAACAAGTAAGTTTGGATCAAGTCTGTATTGAGAACAAAGTAGAGTCAGAACTCACAATAGCAATGTTTAGTCAGAGACTTGGTGGATGCCCCATCATTTGAAGTGTTCGAGGCCAGGCTGGATGGAGCTCTGAGCAACCTGGTCTAGTGGAAGGTGTCCCTGCCCACGGCAGAGGGGTCAGAACTAAATCATCTTTAAGGTCCCTTCCAACCCAAATTATTCTGTGATTCTATATAAAATAAAGACATGAGCCTAACACTCTGGTAAGTCCCTACTAGCATTTCAAACACCTCTGTTGAGGTGTGGTTTGAATGTCATTCCAAGGAGCCCAACAAATCTGGGACTGCAGGTGTGTGAGGGACAGCATTGTGCCCTCAGTTCTGACTGCAGCTCACAGAGCCCTCCTCCTCCACGATAGCAAGAAGTGCAAAGCTGCAGCCATAGGAGAGCTTGAGATGCCTTTGCTGTACTTTTGACCAGACTGCTCTGCTGCTCAGCAGAGATGTCTGATGCTGCGGATGAACGCATGGTGAATGTCTGAGGAAGCACAACCGTAAAAAATAGGAAGGTTAGTATTTGTCAGAGTTTTATTCTGAAAGGTGCTGTGAGCATTCAGAAAAGGGATCAGAGGTGACAAATAAATTAAAATGCCCCCTGACAGGCCACCTACTTAAGCATAAATCACTACAGTTTTAGGCAGATCATTTTTTCTAATATTCTTGAATATTCTGTTTTGTTTTGTGAAGTTATGTAAATAGGAAAGGATATGTCAAAGAAAGGCCAATAGTTATTAAATTTTTTTAATATTACTATGTAATATTCAAAACAGATGTACTATGATGAATTGCAATGAAAAAGCAGCTAGAATTGCATGTCATAGATAAAAAATGAATCCCTGTTATCACACTGCATAAAATTAATTATTTCTATTTACTGAGCAATTAAATCAGTAGATTAATTGAGTTTGAAGTTTGAAAAATGCAAAATAATTAGAGAATGACCTTATCACCTGAAAAACTTGTTACAATGATTTTTCCAGTTCTGTGCTTAAAAAAATATAGCCAATTTAACACTGTTATTGCATGTGTTTTCATCCCACTGTGTTTCAATTCCAAAGAGCACACCAGGTAATAAACAATATTTTCACAACACATGAAGAAAGTAAGAGATCTAGAAATTGTAGCAGTAAAAAGCTCTATAAATAGTCCAGTCTTTCAAGGTGGAGACGGGTTCAGTAGCATTGGCTACAAGAGGAGTGAGTGAAAACTGTGACATCAGAGGGTTCAAGAAAAACACAAATACTATTTCCACAGGATACGATTTTTTTTTTCCATCTAGTAGACAGGGAATACATCAACTGTAGTTTATTAGCTATATTGAATACTTAGCAAAGTCTCAGATTCTGTAGCCGTGACCTTTAACAAGTAAGCATGGATTTAGCCTGCCATTTGACTCTCACTTAACATTAGATCTGTTAGGACAGATTTTTATTCCATGCCATTCTCAACAGGCTGTGCAAACTTCAAACTTTGCAGAAAATGCTACTATTAGGCCACTCTGTCATCAGAAAGCAAACAATAATCTTTTGGGGACAGATGGCTAAAGAAAACATTAGCAGGAGAAGAGGTTCTTCTGAAGCAGAAGACATCCTAATTGTGGTTGGTAAATCAAAAATATGTTAATATCTGCAATTTTGTTACTAGTAATCCAGTATTTGCAGAAAGATGTTGCTAATTATTTTTTCAGTGACTTAAATTATGAAAGCAAAGCAAGTTTTAGGGAATTTCTGGAGGTACACTGGTAATGAATTCATCCCTGAGGCAGTGCCATATGGTCAAACAAAGCTCCAAGAAGAAAGGATTCAGCCAGCATTTTCAGAAGTTAGCATGTTTTATCTTGCACACTGAAATATAGCAAATGATAAAAGATGGTGTTAGAATGCCAGTACAGATTTCTTTTTTAGATGAATCTGGGCTCTTTTTGATCACTTCAATTTTTCTAAAAGGAATTGTCCATGAAATTCTGTTAAATTCTCCAACATAATCAAGGAGTGCATTAAACTCAGTACATGTGGTCTTCTTAAATGTTGAGTTACTTATTTATAAATACTTCGATTTGTTATTTTTGTATTGTGCTGTTGCAAGTTTTTTAGGTATAATGTTGCTATTCAACATTGGGAAGATTAGGAAGGTTTTAAAAGGAAAAGCTTTCCCCCTGAGAGAGGGTTTTCATGCACACAGAGCAGTGGTCAGGTACTGCTCAAATAGTGCTATTCAAGGGGACCAAAACATTTTCTGTGGATGGAAAATATTTTCCATTCAGTCAATAGTATGTCATGAGAATTTAGTAATCTCATAAAAACACCATTAGTTGCTTCAAAAATGCGAACAGGAACAGCTAAAAGGAATACATGTATTTTTAAGAGTGATTGACTTTCTAGTATAATTTTCTTTGGGGTTTATTTTTTGTCCTAATTAATGTTTGTTTTCCCTGTGTTTCCTCTTTATGGAGCTTTCAGAGGACATTCTAACCGAAGAAAACCTAGGGGGCACATTTGCTAATTTGATTATCTACTATCAAAATTACTACTTAATTATTTTCATTTTCAAAAAGCAAATACTGTGTTGCTTCTCAATTTACAAATTTATTTCTGTGAAGAACTTTATTTCCATGATTGTCTCTCATTTGTTTAAGATCTCGAGCTTTTTTTCTTTTTTTCACTCATTTTTCTCCTGCAGTACTACCAACAAAAATAATTTCTCTGATGTAGTTTAAAATGAAAGCTGTTTGAATTCATACAACTGGCTTAATAAATAAACAAATCCTTCATTTTTCACTACACTTAGATAAATTACAACATTTGCATGTAGGTTGGGGTCATTACACTTGTTACAAAGTATCTGTAAATAGGGTAAAAAACTTAAAAGTATTCAGTTTTATATGAACTTAAAAACAATAGAGTCTTCAAGACAGACAAAAATTCACTTTTTTTTGGGAGGGTCTAGTCTTTCAACAATCAGAAGGAGCCAATATCTTAGAAGGGAAGTATGTAGAACTTTGCATTCTCCCCTTCCAGAATCTCCTACAAGGCAGGAGAACTTCCTTCTTCTCCTTCTAGCCTGGTTTATGACAAGCATTGCAAATGGCAGATTGTGGCACAGGTCAGGCAGATTTGCATCTGAAGTTTAGGTCCCTGGGGATGATTTGCTCCTCTTGCCATTCCCTGTCCCATGGGGATGCTGTGTCTTATTGCTTAATTGCAAAATGTGTCACCTTAAGGACAGCAAAATGAAGCTTCATGTAAAGCGATAGTCTGTTGTCTGGGATTTCTAGTTAGCTATTAACAAGCAGAAATTCAATGTTTGTTTAGTGCAGCTATTTTTGAAAAAAGCTCATAAACTTCAAAATAACTTGCATAGAGAAATAAATACAGTGCAACAAGAGAAATCTCTTTATTTAGAATTTAATATTATATTTGACTTTTTATTTCTCATTTAAAAAAAATTTTGAAGCAATCTGAATTTCTAAATAAAGTTTTATGCATTTGTGCTTTCTCACTAGGCAGGAGAAGAAACATTAATGCATTTTACTCTAATTAAAATTAACAAATAAAAATATGGAATGGAGTAAGTGTAATGACAGGGATAAATATTACTAAATATTACTAAAATCTCTACGCTTTCATGAAAATAATTTGTCTGTTTATTGAAATCCCTGGCAGAGGATTCAGAGACTGAGGAATTACTTCAGTTGTTTCAACTTTTCTTTCTTACTTTGCTCTCAGAAGAATCTTGTGCCCCGGGTCCTCAGTGAGACTGAAGGAAGAGCAGCAGTTTGTCTGTCATTGGTTCTGAGCAGGATGGGGGGAAAAGAGCAATCCTTTGATAAAGCAGGTTGAAGAACTCTTTTTATTTTCCTTTTTTCCTTTCGTGCAGAGGGCTTTGTGTCAGCCTGTAACAGCATCCCTATTCCTAGGACTGTAGGTGCAGTAACCCTGACCACCCCTACAACATTTTGTTCTATAAAATTCTGTTTTATCTTTATATTTGAAGCTCTGATAGTGGAGTTA
Source organism: Lichenostomus cassidix (assembly GCF_008360975.1). Taxonomy (NCBI): domain Eukaryota; kingdom Metazoa; phylum Chordata; class Aves; order Passeriformes; family Meliphagidae; genus Lichenostomus; species Lichenostomus cassidix. The sequence goes on along the minus strand of NC_139482.1, from coordinate 98,477,201 downwards.
AGCTGAATGGGAGGAGCAACTTTGGAGAATGGAATAATTCAATTTAAATTATGACCACCTAGTGTAGTGACTGAGTGAGTGGAGGAGGGTTAACTGGAATGTCAAAGATGGCTCATAAAATTTTTATATCACTTAAACCTCAAAAGACAGACAGGTGAAAGTTCTGAAATATGTCAATATACTTTTTCTCATGACCATTACATATCACTACTTGATAAAAAGAAAGATTTGATAAAAAGAAATCTGTTGTCCAAATGGTTTTTTAAAAACAATTTACCTTGGTAGTTTCCAAATGCATTGATAACTCTTGGTTCTCTTTTTTCAGTTTGGATGTTCTTTTTCATCCTATTTTTCTTATATGTAATTTCTAGCTTTATGAATCATGTAATTTTTTAAAATGCTGTTTGTGTACTTATGTATTTTGTTTAGTGTGAAGTGGTTGCTGTCTGAAATAGGGTACTTACAATTTTTGGCATGCAAAGAAAAGAGATAATCAATACAACAGCTTTGTCTGTTTCTTTTTCTCTTTCAGGAACTTGATATTCAGCTTTTATTTTAGCTTTTTGGTGGAAATTGGAGAAAAAAAGCTATTTCTTCAGGCATTTGTGGCTTTTTTCCTCTGACTATTAATTAGTCTACAGCATGATGTTATTGAATGCTTCATTTGTTTAGTGTGACAGAAAATCAACAAAGACTTGGATTTTGTTCTCAATCTAGTTTGTATCTACCTGCCTATTATTAACACTAAACACGTTTCTCCCAAAGAATGTTTGGTTATCTGTTATGTATAATTGAAAAGCCTCTTATATTGTTTATTTGTCATTCCTAGCCATGCATGGGTATGTCGCTGTTGAGCCGCTAGCAGAGAGAAGAATCCAGTCCTCAGTGGCAAGAAGGAAAAGCCCTTTATTGTTTTGATTTCATCATATATATAGAGTTTTCAAAAGTCACCCAGATTGGCCAGTCAGAAACCTCCCCCTAGGCCTGATTGGCCAGGTCTGCACCGTCCAAGTCCTGGGACACTGTTTTTAATAACATCCAAACCTTATCTTTATTTATAAAATACAAAAGGATTTCTCATGGGAAAGACCTGTGCTAGCCACATGGGTACTGAGACTTGGAGCAAAAAATTGAATGTTTGCATCAGTAAATTGAATTTTTTTTTTTGGTAGTAATCTTCACAAGTGGCATTTAGGCTCAATAAAAAAAAAAAAGGAAGGAAAAGGGAGAGACTGTCTTTTCCCAGCATTTAAAAAATCTTATATATTTTATCAAGAGATTCACCTTCCTGTTTTGTAGTCCCATAACTAGCAGGCACTCTTGTTTGCTGTGATTTGGTGGTATTGGTGTATTTTGTTGCCCATGGGCTTGCTTCCACTTAAAAGTGAGACTGTCAAGGTTGAATGACTCTTGTTGCTTATGGTCTCTTGTCAGCCCTTGGAACTGCATTCTAAATGTAATTAAAAAAGCACAAAGAAAGCAAACATTAGAAATGTGGGGATTCTTGACTTTTAATCTGGCTGTTACATAGAATGAATTTTCAATACTAAGCCACTTATAGGTTGCAAATAGAAAAATTTCCTGCATCATTACACGTGTTTAACTATTTCTTAAATACAGTGAAGTGAAGATCCTGCAACAGGAAAAATCACAATTAGTGAAAAGAATGCCTTTTAGCAAAACCACAGAGCCTGCACTATTCCTGCTAAGTTGACTGTTGGGATCCAAGGCAGCATGCAAGCAGAGCCAGAAAAAAACCAGAGCTACCCTGAAACATGCTCCAGTCAAACTCTATATATGCTGATACCTCACCATGTTTCCAGAAATAATGACTCCCAAGTTGGGATTTCTTTTTTTCCCCCAGTCTTCCTGAACTTTCTGTGAATCAGGAAGCCAAGTTCTGAAGACACCTTGCTCCACAGAACAGTCTCTCATGCTTATTCTCTAGGAGACAATACCTTAAGACTTCTGGCACCCCCAGCTGACACAGTTCCTGATCATTAAGAATTTGACTTTTCAATTTCTGCTACATTTTGACAGGCTTACCGCTGATATGTAATAGGGGAACAGGAGATGAAGTTTCTTCCTGTGTTTTCAGCCACCAAGTTGACTAAATGGACTAGAGGAGAGGCCAGGCTGTTCTCAGCATTCCTCTCTTTTCCACCAATGAGCAATGCAATTGAATCACCCTAGAGCAACACAAGCAGTTGGGATTTTCTCCAGAGTTCATTCAATGTGTAACAATTTGTATGGAATGTGAACACAGAATGTGTTTGTGAAATGGGTTTGCCATAGCCAGGGCAGTATTGGCACAGGTCAATTGTGATCCTGAAATTGTTGAATCAAACACTTTAAAAAAATTTCAGTTGGAAAAAGATTTTTTCCATCAAACTTATTATGTGAAATAGCTAAAATGGAAACAATTTTAAACATACATGAAATGCAGAAGAGTGAAAACATCTGTAATAATCACATTGAATTAACATAGAATTCCTGTACTTTGGCATTCATGATTGATCTTTGAGGTTTTGTAATACAGAAAGCTTTCTCCTTCAACATTTCATTCAGGAAAAGGCTTTTCTTCAGAAAGCTATGTGAACTTTAACTTTTCATCTTATTGCATTGTAGTTCAGGGAGGCTAAAGAGCTATATTGGCTCTCAGTAAAGCTCAAAATTGCTTGTTCTTTATTCAGAAAGAAGGTGCATAATTACATTAAGCCTGAACAATGTAATAGTTTAGAAATTGAAAAATCAACAACAACAACAACAGCAACAACAACAACAACAGAAATTTGTACAGTTTGACACATACAGTGTACTGATTATGAAAGTTATTTCTATTCAGAGTTATTAATGATAATTCCTCCATAGTAATTTGCTTATAGGCTAATGAGAGAAATGTCAAAATATTGACATTTCAATAAGGAACAGAGCATAATTAATCAAAATATTATTTAAACCCCAAATTTGAAATAATTTTAATTATAATTATCACCTTTTAGTATAATGATATGTCAAAAGAGAGAGTGAGTGTGTTTTGCCATCCATGAGAGATTCATGTTACTGCAAATGCTTATGCAAAGCTACAAATACACCTGAGTGTAATTTTGGTGCTGGAGTTGAAGCAGCTACTTTATTTTTCCACTAAGAGCAGTCTGCACTAGGTGAGGAAATACAAAATGTTCAGCAAGAAAAAGTTTGAAAAAAGAAGTGAAATATGTGGTCATTATGTAAGTAAATGAAGAGTGTCTTTAAAAAAGAGATTCCTGTGGATTATTCCCATTTCCTTTTCTATTTATAGACCTGTCCACTTTGTAAAAGTAGCACTGCAAGGGGCATGGTTGTGCATACAAAATATTGAATAAATGCAAACATTTTCATAAGCTGTGTTTTATGGATTTTGTAATAAAAACTGTTGCATATAAAAGCATTATTGCTACTTAACTGAAAAATAGGGTGATAAGCATTGTCATAAATCCAGACTATCTACTAGGAACCATTAAATTCTTGCATGAAAGCAGTTGGTTGTCCAGAACATGAGCAGTGGTGCAAGGCTTGCTCAAGAAGTCTTGAAACCCATCATTGGCAAATACGGCTGTTTGACATTTTGGCACCAAGAGCTACAAATAGGCATCACTTTCCAAACTTCTCTACTTGTCAAGCATTTGCCAAAATATGCAATTTCCTGAGACATGTACAAAATATTCTTTAACTTTAGACTAGTTACAGAGAGTTGAGCAAATAGCAGAATAAAACACTGGATTTTTGCTCACTTGTGCAGGCTGCGGGAGAGAGAGCTCGAGGTGATCTGAATACATCTTACAGGCACACAGGGAGCAATTTCAAAGTAAAGGGTTTTAAACATCTGACCAAAGTAAAGAGGGCCAAAGTTCAAGATGAATGTATTCAGAGTCTCATTTTCTTTTTTATAGTTAACAAGAGGTACAATATGTGAAGGGTAAAGTAGTGATAATTTAAAACTCTGGCTTGTGACGCGCAGGGTGCTGGAATGCATGGCCCTTACAACATGGCTTAATTACTAGGTATTGTTCCAATCAGTGATATTAAACATAAACATCGTATTCTCAGAGGTATTTAGCCACTGAATTTAATGGAAATGAGTGCATCCCACTTGACATAAAGTCCAGTGTCAATGTGGTCTCTGAGCATTTTGTAATGGGCATTTTTCCAGCAGCAAACCCTTACGTGGCACAGAAAATGGATAAGGTCTTGCTCTGCACTGGTCATGTCTAGGAGTCACCTACTTTCTCACATGTCACTTTAATTATTAAGACAAATTATTTCTCTGCTTATTCCATGAAACTCTATTTATGTAACGGTTACCAAATGATATTAAGTTACTTAAAAATATTCTAGATACTTCCAGTGCAGTGGAATTTAGATAGTTCTTTACAGACCTTTAAAAGTAGATTTCTGAGAGGTTTTTTCATGTTATGATGATGTCTCCTCTTACAGAAGGTACAATTCCTTAATACACTACTTCCAAATATGTAACCATTTTAGACTTTTGACATTTTAGCTTTGATGAACACTTGTACATCAATTTTGCACTGAACGTCTTATTTTGATTTTTCAGTCTCTAAACTGTGTCTTGGGCAATGTGGTAGCATTTGTGAACAGGGATGAAGCTGGGTTGAAGCTGATAGCCGAGTGCAATGACTTTGTTGTCTCACATTTTGAGATGCCTGTATAGAGCATTTGGTGTGTGAAAAGCATTTTTCAAGCCTTCTGGCAGTTAAACATTTCTACTGGAAGTAAACTACCTCCAACCTTTCCTAGGACTGATTATTAATTACAGGATAAAGTCACAGTACCATTAACGGGAAACCGTTCAGATTAACTCTGGAAGATTCAGGAGGAAAGAGGATTGCACTTGACATATCAGTTTTTATGCAGGTATAGCGAGCTGAGGAATTCTTCTGTGCTGCAGTGAGTGAGAACAACTAAATTACTAAGTGGGGAGTGGTTGCTGATAATACCAGTTTTATTCCCCTTCCACTAAATCTTCCTTCATTGCCAACCAGATTTTTATTACAGATATCAGAGTTTCCCTGCTAGATTATGTCTTTGAATTGCAGTATTTGTTTAATCGAACCCTTTAAATGAATTTATGTGCTCATTTAAGAGACAATCCCTTTGATTACTTTCTGGTGCAGGGAGAGGCATACAAAAACATATAAATATGTGACCTCCTGCATCGGGCTGTAGGTGGTACATAGACATGAATGTAGGCAGAAACAGGCTCAGCCTCTCTCTGCATTCATGACTACTTCTTGATTAGATGCAACAGGGATAGATTAGCTTGGACTCTAAGCTAATAGCTTCAGTTTGGAGTTGATTTGCCGCTGATTGAATTGAAGAACAGACATAACCAAACTACTTCTGTCTGTAAGAGGCTGAACAGCCATATTCACAGTGATTCTTTGGTCAAGATTCTGTTCTCCTCGATCCTTTAAAGCCTTTATTTTAGGATGCCCAGGCTTGATAAAAAAACCCCAACAACCCAACAAACCCAGGCAAACTACTCAAATCTCTAAGTAGAAGAATTACTGGAGAATTACTCTCTAAGTGGAGAATTACTGGCTATTTTCTATTTTATACTTTTTATATATGCAGTTATACACAGAGAGGATCCTGCTGGATGCAAAGGATGCAGCTGTGGAGCACAAACAAAATCCAAGAAGAATGTGCAAACAGAAAACTGTTGCTTCGTCTGTGTGTGTTTCTCGTTCTTGTTGAAACCTGTCATCCCCACATTATCTTCTGGTGAATGAATTGCTTTTAATCAACATCATAGGCTATTACTTAATATACAGAATATTATTTTTTAGAAGTATAATTATGGCAAGTCAGTTCAGAAGAGCTGAGATAGACTAGGAGTGTAATGAAAGAACATCCCTTTTCCTAACTTCTTTTGGATCTGGTAGTCAAGGTGTGATATTTCATAGGTGCCATTGTAAACGTCTATGAATAGTTCTAAGAAGAAAAAACCTCTTTGAGGTAGTTTTACAATAGCGAAGTAGGAAAAAGAAAAAACCTCTAGCAAATTAATGTCTTAATTGCTGACTTTTTGGTTTGTGTAAATCCTCTATCATTTGCTCTAACACTGTATTAATTCTGTATTCTATTATAAGAGGGTGACAGATTATAAATCTATTATGAAACAGCTCTAGCCTTAGACCTTTTGCAGACATCTTTTGTGGACTCTGCTCTATTAACAGAATAACTACTACAGAGTTGCACTGACAGTCAGTTTGGCTAGTTCCTGAAAAATTACAAAAAATACTCAGAAAATAGGGCTAATTTTTCTATTCCCTTGTCCCAAGGTAAAAAGACCTACACCTATTCTGATTTACACAGGTTACTTGTCTAACCTTTTATCAAAAACATTTATTTCTGTGTATGCCACAACCTCTTTAAGTGTTTCCTCATATGTGAATTAAATTTCCTTTGTTGCAAAGTCAGAGTGATATAGAAATAACATGATTTGAAAACAGAAATTGTATTTTGACAGACTCATTCTAACAGAACAATTACTTTTTCATACTAAGTGCCTGCTTTCCCTTTCATAAAAGAAAAATGAAAAAGAAACTAAAGACAAAAAAAGAACTGTGAATTACTTTGATTTGGAGAGACCCACAGCATTCTGTGAGGGTTTTAGGTCAGCCTTTTTCTAGTCCTAATTCTTGTATGGGAAAGGCTCTTTTGTCTTATAATCTTCTAATTGTGGATAACTAATTGAATACCACACACTGTTTCTAGATATTTTGCCTCTGCAAACCATTTCATTTAATTATCTAGGAATGTTAGAAGCAATCTAGAAAGACAGGACCAAAAAGAGTACATATATCAAGATCACTCAGCTACAGTAGAAGGAAATTAAGAAGAAGAGTACATCAGGAAGGCACATATCAATGAATTTTTTTGTCTCAGATCAGAAAACATTTGACATTTTTCTGACAGAGAGGATTTGACTGCTACAACTGAAAACATGACCACTGAAAAATCTACCATGGAAAAAGCAGAGATCTTAAGGGACAGTCAGCATGTTAGCACTGGCACACAGTCTGAGAAATAACAGTACCAGAAAGTGGTTTGTGCTCAGAGCTGTCAAAAAACAGGTGGTAAAACAAACCATGCAACCCAGCAGACATTCTCCATCCAACCTGGAGAAGTAAGATATCTCATCTGATGTTAGATGTTATCTGTGTGTGTAAGGGCAAGGTGGGCTAATAGATGCATTTCAACAGATCCTCAGTAAGTTGCTGAGACCATGCTAAATCAATATTAATGAAATTCATGTAGTTAATTCCTTTAGATATGAACCACTGCCCAACTCCAAGACTTAGATTGGATCTAGCCACACCTGAGCTCCCTGGGGAGTTCAGAAAGCAGGGGGGTCACCTCTGAATCTCGTTACTCAAAGAGAGGGTCTCCTGTTCCCTTTTATATCTTGATGTCTGTGAATATCAGCCTAAATTGATTTTAACTTATTTTTCCTGTGTATGTTTGATCCAAGTGGTAAGTAAAAAGAGTTTGTAAGAATGGCCTTCATCCATGTAGTAGGAAGCAGAACAGTTAAAAAAAAATCAGGAAAAAAGATAGACTACGATGCAGAACAAAGAATGAAAAAAAAAGGAATTAAGCCTCAAAGGATAGTTTTGAGCTTGTGTGAGACAGAGTATTCCCAGAGCATTACAAGGAGCTGGTGGATGCTGCTCTGTCTGAAGACACACTGTGCATGAAGAGCTGTAAATAGATAACTGTAGCAAGGACATCCTGAGGCTTGGTGTGGCAGGAAGAGGAGTTAAAGAGGTGAAACATGCAGCTGACATGTGAATCATCTTGAGGGAAGAAGGGTTGCACCAGGTGTACTTGACACATGACTGTGCTAGGGTTTGCCTTTTTTCATGGAAAGGCTAGGAGCAGCAGGATTCCTTCATGAAAAGGTCTATGAGCTCCTAGGACTCTGCTCTGTGAAGTCTTCCAGATCAACCTTCTATGGAGGATTCTCAGTTTTGTGTGTGGGGTGGTACCTTGGGGTGCCAGAAAACTTGTCATGGCTCCTCATTATCTTCTGGGTTGAGAAGCACCATGATTTTGTGTGTTAGCATTGTGTGTGGATATGGGACTTGGGCAAAAGCACATCAGGATGAGAAAAGGAAACAAGCATAACATTAGCATGTTGAGATTTCCATATCAAGGATCTGAAACTGATGTTGCACTGCACAGTTGTCTCTGATGTGGTGTTATATTGGGTTTAAGTGGCAAAGTTTTGGTCTCAGAAGAGATCAGAAGCTGCCATCCTCAGGTTGGACAGAGCCAACTCCAGATGGCTCCAAAACGGATCCATGGCTGGCCAAAGCTGAGCCCATCAGTAACGCTGGTGACATGACTGTGAAAACATATTTAAGAAAGGGCAAGGAATGCTGTGCAGCAGCTGTGAGAGAGAGGAGTGAGAAAAATGTGAGAGAAACAGTTTTTTTCCCTTGTGAAGTGGTGTTGATTCGTGTTGCTCAAATCACCTAGTAGGAGTTCCAAAGTTTCCCAAGATTAAGCAGCACTTGATCACTGATTCTGAGAATATTGGTGCTGCCTGAACCATGACATTGTAAGAAGGAACTTTGAAGGAGCAACAGATGGTATGTAATTTATCTGTCCCTTGATGCTGGAAAAGATTAAATTGAGCCTATTAATTTCAGTTTGTGAATGGATTTGTATCTATCATGAGTTTATATGAGGGTAAAGAGAAAATAAATGTTGTTTCATCTTTTGGCTGTTAAGCAGTATGATGATAAAATATTTCTTCAAATGACAATGATTACTAAATGTGTCAGAGTAAATTATATCCTATCTTTTATGAGCCATACTGCACCTAAGGTCTTTTTATGTTGTCTCTTTTTTTTTAAAATCTTTTTCCCCCCTGAGTTGCTTATACAGTGTAAAATCAATATTTCCTTATTTACAAAGGTTCATGTGGCTTTGGCATCAGAAAACATCCATTATCCATTTTAAAACTATGTTTCAAGCAAACTAATTGTTGACTCAAAGATCACAGAGAGCATCAAACCCCATGAAGCACTTGAAAATCATAATTTATATAATAGGGTTGAAAAATAATAAGTTGTTCTAACTAACAGTATAATCATAGAGATGAGATACTTGCCCAGAATTTTCCTCACTACCACCAGAATGCATTATCTCTGATTATGACTCAAGTAAGCAGAAGAGAGGTTTTAATGTTAGACTGCAATGGGTGAAGTGTAGGTTAAACATTAGAATCAGGGTTTATGGAGTCTTGAACAATGCAGTGATCTTTTGGGGCAATTTATACTAACACCAGAATTAGGGATGAAGAAAAAATGATGACACTTCTGTCTGCCTATATTTCTCTGAGGTTCTGACTCTTTTTTCTTTGGTTTTTTTTTTTTTTTTTTAACTTCAGGAAGGTTCCAGTACTGTTTCCTGCAGGTTGTGCAAAACAAAGCAACTAAGACTTGATCACTAGGTCAGATCCACAATTCAAAGCCAGAAATAATTAGAATAGCAACTGCTTGGAGCACAATTGTCAGTTACTATGACATTTGACACAGTACTATTCCTTGGACAGGAACCTCTCTGCTGAAGCAGAGGAATAAAGGCCTGATCTTTGTTCAAAAGAGCAAATGTATGTCTAGAAAAGAAATAAAAAATATAAGAGTAAATACAAACAGAAAGAAAAAAATGATTTGGCCAAAGGAAAATGGAAGCAAGGCCAACAACCCTATCTTTTTTTTCCCAGATACATAATGACTTTGTCTGGCAGGCAGCAGTGAAGGTCATCTGAACTGACCTCCTGCTCAAAGCAGGGTTAATCTGAACATGGTTCCATATTGCAACCTGCAGTGCTCAAGTCTGTGTCCAGCAGAGCTTTGAATAGATCTGAGTGTGGAAACTTTACGACTTCTCTGGCTGGCCTGTAGCAGTGTTTGACGCTCTGATTGAGACATATTTATAATATATGGTACCAAAAGTTCATGCAAGGGATACAGTGGTGCTCAACTCCCATGGGCACTAGTCTCAGAAAGTTTTTTGATCCTGTCTGAAGCACGGAATTGACTCCACAACTCAGATAGTTATGAAGTTGGTATGTGTTTATTCCAGCTGGGGTGCATGGGGGGTAGCCCCTCCAAAGACATGCACACCCTCAGCGGCACTTCACTAAGTTTATATTAGGTTACAGATTACATATGCATAAAGTTAGACAAAGCCCCTATACATATTCAATACCTATCCCCGCTTCGTATTATAATGAGTTCAAAGTTCATTTAAATATGCTCGCGCAAGCGCAGTGTCTTCAGATTAATTGTGGGCGAGGGTCCCGATGATTAATTACGACAGGATCCATCCTCTTCATCACGATGAACTGTTCACCCTGTTCCCTTGCGCATGCTCCCTTGGTCCTTGGTCCTAGTCCAAGCCTGAGAACCAACTCATACCGGTCCTGGGGTCCAACGGCAGGATGCTCGGTTACACTTGGTGGTTTCTCTCAATTACTTGGCTCTCCTCTCTTTATCCTCCCCGGTACCAGGTAGGCACAAATTCATTAAGAAAATAATAAATGGATCGCAGCTGGCATATCTTAGTAAATCATTATACAATCTCTGGCTCTCTAAATCAGTTTAAAAATATTATTATTACTATTATCCAGCTTCTAGCTCTTTTACATTAATAATTTCTATTTTACCCTAAATCATGTCTGTGAGGTGATGAAATACAGTATAATAAGCAAATCGTTGTGTTTTAGTGGTAATATGCTGAATTTTTGATTAGTTCAGTTTTATCACTGTGAACTGAGTTGAGACCAAATACATGAGGAAAAAGGAAGCACCAGCAAATTTTTAAATAAATGTGTATCTAATCTTCTTTAAAAATTCTATTTTGTTAACTTGATTAACTACAGAATGCTAATGACCAATGTCCAGGCACTTGACGGTTACTTGTATAGATTCCAGTTCTAGCCAAAATGTTTATTACCACTAAAGGGTAGTAAAGAATATAGAATCATGAACTTCCTTCGTAACATTATTTCGCCATTTAAATAGATGCTGACATTTTTTAGGGTTAATATTTCATTGTAAGTGGGAAAAGAAGAATGTTTAGGCACATATACGTTTGTTCCTTAAGGACAAGATGCAATCCTTACTGTGAAACATTCTGAGATTTCCAATTGCAATTAATTTTTAATGTCACAGAAAAGCAACTGAAATGATTATTTTTATATCTGTAACCCTGCAGAAAACAATCTTGCAATAATTTCTAAATTTTTAATCCCACAAACTGCTCATTAAATGCTGCTAGGAATTAATTCAGTGATGTCAACTGCCTGACCAGAAATGACAAAGTAAACAAGATTTTTTTATATGATTTAAAATTCACCTTTTTTTTGCTTATTGTTTCAAATGACAGTCTTAGTCCCTCAGCCTGTCAGGCACAAAAAAAAAAGAAAAAAGAATTGGTTAATATTATAGCCCAAGTTTCTGGATACTGTTTTCCTCCCCTTAGGAATAAAGCTGAGCTTTAATACCATTGCTTTTATTTTAAGGTCTGGCTGGTTGTCATTTTCCAGCTGTTCTCAGCTTGAGGAGTCAGGAACTGTCAATTGTCTTGGAAGAATTTTTCTTTGAGACATCTTACTCTGTGTCAATTCTAAAATGTTCAACATTATCCTACCAGGCAGAGGTAGCTGTAAGAGAGGGAAAAAACCACATTTGTTACAGAGTGGCTGTTGTGCCTTAATTTTTGGAAGAAATTCCTGAAGAGTAATCATTAGAAATGAACAAGTAGCATGTATTTTAACTTTAAAACTACTAGTTTCTCTGACATCTCTTTTGAGAATAGCCCTTAATATATCAGATTGCTCAAGTCTGGCAAGAGTTACTCTCAAACATTTTAAATATTACCTTTTAAGAACCCAGTTCAAAGCTTACCTGTATGATAAAATATCTGATTTATAGTTACACTGAACTTATTTTACATGTAATAGAGGAGAGGCTGGTACCCATTAAAACAGCTCTTACTTCAGGATATTCAAATTACCTATTAGGCTGATTTAAACTGTCAGGTACAGGCTGTGTCTACAAAGGATGGTCCCCCCTGATTTATATTCACATAGCTTTAACAGCAAAACTTTGTAGTTTTGATTGGTGTTATTCAAATGAACAGTGCCTTATTCAATCAGAGAACTTGTAGAATGGAGTATTGGTATGATTTATCATAGGGCTCAGTACAGCAATGAAAACAGTTTCTCTCTCTTTAAGAGACATAGCTACAGACTGCTCTTATTAATATTGAATCAAATGTTCATCAAACACTTGTTTTCTCCTCATTAACACAAAATTAACAGATCCATTTTATACAAAGGTTCTGTGATTCAAACAGAGCAATTTACGTCACATTAATATTTTCTACACAATTTCTGCAAAAATTGCATGTGATCTGATCTTACACATAGAAAGTGAAATCTGTATCTATTATTTAGAAAAAAAAAAAAAACAAACCCAACCCAACAGAAAAAATCCCCTAGAGAGCCAATTTTATTCTGTGCTTCAGCTGTGACAGAATTATAAATCAACATCCTCCACAGGATTTATTTTTTGGTACATTCTCGTTAGCCAGAACTAGAAGAAAAATCTATTTATCTTCTCTGTGAGTGTTATTCAGAGACAGCTGGAAATACTTTAGGGGATATACATGTGGGACATGAAACCAGAGTATGGATCTGGGCTTTTTATCCCGCTAGCAAGTTTAAATGAAACAAGTGTTAAGTGCAGTGAAGCAGCAGTTTACAAAGATGCCTTAGATTTTCAGGGAAACTGCTTTCCTTCTCATATGTGTTGCAAATGTCCAGCATTGGCATCAATAGCAATTACAGAAGAGCTGCTGAAAAAAAACTAAGTGCAAACATGTTGAACAGCAATGGAGATAAAGGGCTGAAGAATCTGGTGGGGCTTTTTTGTGTGTATAGGATGATTTTCATTTATTTCTTCCAATTAATATAAAGGAATTGTAATCAGTTGCTTGACCTATTGGAATAGAAACATATGAACATATGTCAGAATATTGGAGAACAAAACTTTACAGTTTGACCACGTTGTGTCTGTACCAGCAGCAGGACCAGCTGACATCACCACTGTAGTGATGTGGTGCTCATTCTGGTATTCCCAGCTTGTTCTTGGAGTGCTGGTGAAGGTGTTTGGCACTTCTGTTCTGGCCAAGTGTGGCTTAACAACTCTTCAGCAACCAGCATATTCTGTGAAATATGAGCCTACAGGTAGTGTCAAATCCCATTTTCACTTGGATCTAGTCAAGCCTCCTGCATCAAAACGAAATGGAAACATTCTACTTTGGCTTTTTTTGAAGTGTGTTTTTGTTTGTTTGTTTGTTTATTTTCCCCAAACCTATCCTCATAATAGGGCAGCACTGAAGGCTTCAGCCTTGATGAGTTTTTGCCACTTCATTTAAATCAAATTTATGCAAAGTTGCTACTGAAATTATCTGTGCTACTACCTCACAACATGTGGTTTGAAGGCTGTTCACAGAATCAAACAAAAGCTCCTAGAAATGTGACGAGGCACCTTTTTCTGTGAAACAAAATGGTTGAATCTCACAGGACTTTGCTTCAGGGAAGACAATTTCCATATGATGTTATTTCATTGGTCCTAAATGATGCTTCCCACTTTTACTGTGATTAACTACAGAATGAATTAAAAGTGTATCTGTTCAAAGATAGATCCTGTGGTATGTCTGACGTGTAATGAGACTGTTCCAATGCTAATGTTTGTTTTCAGAACCACTGTAAGTATGTTTGGAGAATCAGCAAAGCCAAGTACTTCCTTCCTCTCAGGAATTTACTTTAGCAATCTTTTCCAAGCAGCTTCTTGCTTTTTTAAAATTATATGGCACATTTCCTAGAAGTACACAGCCAATTTTGTTATTTTCTATGTTTGACTTAAACAGATACAATAGAGAACCTGAAGTTCCCAAGAAAATCACATTAATTGAAAAAAATATTATCTATAAAAATATTGTAGTAGCCAATAAATCTGAATATAAATCACAGCAGAGAAACAATGTGGGAAGTAAACTAATGTTTACTATTATGCCAAAGACTAAATCTGAGAGATATATTTTCTTTTTGTTTGTTTATTCATTTTTTCCCTGCCTTGGCCCACTTGTTTCCTAGAGCTTCAGATGTTGATTGTCAACATTGAATGAATCTACTTGGGATGAATGATGATTTCTTCAATGAAATCACCATTCCAGCATTCTGTTTTGCTCCAAATATTTTCCTAATTCTTTTCTGCCCTTCATTTACCCAAGGGTCCCCATACCAATGCCTTCTCTTCTCTGCTTGTGAGAAGTGTAAGTTTTTATATCTATTAGCTGCACCCACTGCATAAATAAGCAAAGCAAATTCTACACGACAGTAGCTTAGTGATACTTGGAACATAATTAGTGCTGCTGATGTCCATGAAGATGAAGACTGTTCAGCTCCTTTGCTGCAACCAATACTCTGTAGTATTACTGGTTATACCATTTGCTTCTTGCATTTTTTTTTGCTTGAGCCTGAAGACACAGAAGAAGCTGTAAATTAAAGGATTGAAGATAGAGAATATCAGCAGAGAATTGTTTTTATTGTCTAGGTTAATTTGTATGGCAATTTATGCTCAAGTTCTGTTTTCTGAAGAAATTTGTATTATCTGAAGTAAACCCCAGTTTTAGCTCTGATTTTAGTGGAGACAGAGCACAAGGAAGATGACAAAAAACAGATCACATTATAGTAATTCTCTTGTTGCAAGGCTGCTGAGTGATTACTGTGAATGCATGGTTTATCTCTGAATGAATACAGAAGCTGCCTGTGTTAAAACAGGGTCATATACAGACATAATAGCACAGGTATATATAAAAATAGGGGAAACAGAGAGAGATATCACAGAGAGAATGAGAGGATGATGCTAGAAAAATACCAAAGATCAGAACCAGGAAATTTTGGATCACTCTGCTGTGCAGTGTGGCAGATTTAATGCCTCTGTGCAGGAAAACTATGGATGAATAGTTGGCAGAAGAAAGGTGGCCTGGAGATAACTGTCATGGTTCCTGTTTGTGCAAGAGCATAATTTTGCATAAGATGCAAAATGTCTGACTGGTCTTCTCTGGTGGAAGTACTAAGGCTCATTTACTTCCCCTCGCTTGAAATTCTAGTATTTTTAGTGATACAAGAATCACTCAGATTTCTTCTTCTTGGTTCAAGTATCCAATCTGATAGCACCTAACATTTAATATTCCATTTTTTCCACCTCTTTCAAGCTCTCTCAAAATATTCATGTGTTGCTTTAAGAAACTTCATATACATGCCTCCAAATTAGGCCTCAGTAAAGAGGGTATGACTGAAGCAGCCCCTTCATAAAAGCCTTAGTGTTTTTAGGCTAACTATGACTTGGCTGTGTGTTGTGTTATCTGTAGGGATCAGAGATTGCCTAAAAAGGGTTTCATTAGCAACTCTATAAATAGAGCTCCTTCTAATAGAGCAACTGGATTAAAACCCACCTCAGTAGAGAGAAGATGATTGGTTTTCCTCTGTGGCTTCATGGGATTGCCCTGGGCAGAAGCTCTTCTCTTACAGTATCTAGAGTCATGGCACATTCTTGCTTTCTGTCTCAGAGTTAAAATAAGTAAGACAAATCTCTCTCTGTCTCAGGGCTTTTATGGATTATTCATGACTAAGAGTCACTTAATTCTGGTTCTGCTTGGAAGTTGGATGGATGCATGGTAATTGCAAAAATAATGGGAAAGGTTTAAGGCTTCGTTTTATGAGATGTCCCTTTCAGGATATATCAAAACAGCACAAAAATAAATGTAGGGTCTACAGCTTGTGATTACAACAAAGAAATTTTACCTTTTCTCATCAGCAACTCTGTGATAGATGCATCACATAATATAAATCCACAAATTAGGTTCAAAATTGCAACCTGAGAGGAAAAAAGCTGCTCAAAAAAAGCTGTTCAAATACAATACCCAGTCTAATGGAATGCCAGATTTAGAACATGGTTATTAGATACTCCCACAATGCAGATAATAGAAAACACAAAAATGCCATAGGAGATAAGATGGATTTTAAATAAAATCTCAGTTATTTTCCATCAAGTATCAGCATTTGTGTGCTCTGTAAGTGAACTTGGTGCACTTTAAAAATATTAAAAAATGAAAATCCTGCTTTCATCTGCCTAGTAGATATGAGTATCATTTTGAAAACTTCATTTGTGTGAAGAGGCTCAAATGTACACTTATTTAGTAATGCAACCATGATGGAGAAGTTAATCATAAAAGCACTTTTACTTCTTAAAACCCCCCCACTAAATCCCAGGCACCAAAGCTCTCAAATATTATTTGCTCATGTCAGCTTGAATCCCTTTTATCTTTTGACATAAGAGGCAGCATAAGCTAAAGTAAAGCCTACCTACCTGGCCATGCATATAAGAATTATGTCTAGCTAATTGTAACTCTGTGGCACTCTGTTCAGTAGTATAGCTATCAATATTATCTTTCTCCGCATTATAATCTGTGACTCCACAATCTGATTTGAACTTCAGGACATTATTTACACAAATATTTTTTTGCTGTTTTGTTTGATACAGTCATGAGAGGTAAAGGTGCAGCTATTTGCTATATGCCCCAGGTGTGAAGAACAGTGGAAAAAAAGATCAATGTGATCAAGTTTGGAAGGGACCTCCGGATGTCATCTGCTCCAACCCCCCTGCTAAAGCCGGGTCACTTACATTGCTGCCCAGGACTATGTTCAAAGGGTTTTTGAACATCTCCAAGAATGGAGACTCCACAATCTACCTGGGGAAACTGTGCCAGTGCTTGGTCACCCTCACAGTAGAAAAGTGTTCCCTGATCTTCAGAGAGAGCCTCCTGCCTTTCAGTTTCTGCTCGTTGTCTCTTGTTCTGTTCATCAGCATCAACCATTCCTGCATTTTTTTTACATCTAAGCCACCTGAGTTGGAGATATGAGTTGGCATATCTGGTTTGGTGACATATCCTAAGGCATCTGAATGTTATTCACTAAGAAATTGTGTTCCAACATGGAACTTGTGTGCTAAACAGAGGAGCAATCTGACACTGTTGAACCAGATTTCAGTAAAATGAAAATGATTACTTTTTACTCCTGCTTGTAGAAAGACTGTTAGGAGGATTAGAGCTACTGCAGAAACAAGAAAAGCAAATAATTTGTTATGTTCTATATTTATTGCAAAACTCCAGAATGAAAGATTATTCAAGGAATATATATCTTGCAAAAAAAGCCCAAGACATTATTAGCTGACATGAAAGCTTAACTTTACAAATAGAAGTGCTCTTTAAGTGGACAAATGGGGTAGTGGGACAAAACAACATATACTATCAAAACCCTCTGCTTTATAATGTGCTGTGAATCACAGCAATTTCCCCTCTTCTTTTATACAGAATTGCTCAGTTGAGTCCCCCGACTTCCAAAACAAAACACACCCCCATACCCAGAGTAAAATATCATTACTAAATCCCCTTTAGGTAATCTCATTAGAAGTGCATGCCTATCCTTAAAATCAAATTAAATTTTCCTAACATCATTCACAACAATGTGTGCCTTCCAACAGTAACCCTGCTAAAACAGGGCAAGTTATACATGTTGAATAACAATAGTAAAAATAAAATTTAAAAAAAGGAAGACAAAGTGTGTTTATATCCAACCAATATTTATTGAAAAGGAATATAATAAAAGGTGCAGATGTAGACAGCTGGTGAGCATCTTTGCTTATGGAACAACAAATAAAATATTCAACTTTGTGCTTTGAAAGAAGAAACTTTGGGAACAAAAACCAGAGGATGAAATAAAATTATTATGTACTTCAGCTGTATGCAGGAGAATATTGCTGCTGACTACTACTACATCAGTTAAGTAGAGCAACTTTCAATGAAATCTCATTCACTTTCTCTGTGTCTGGTAGTTGCTGTCATGGGAAAGGCAAAGACAGAAGCCTGATAGAACTGTAGAAAAAAGATGTTCTGATTGCATTATTTCCTTTTTCTCTGTGTGACACACTCATGCTGGGTAGCTGGGGGATCAAGAAAGAAACTAGTGCCAGTCATATGCGGGTGCTTGATTATTTGCAGAGATAACAGTAATTTCATTTTATTTGGGCTGACTGATGATCCTTTTTCTTCACAGTGCTGAGGTGGAAGGACAATTTCTTACTTGCATAGTAAGATATTTTAATCTGACACTAATAATAAAGGAACCATTACTCATGACCATGATTGCTTGTTTAATACTTCCACTGTGATGCAGGCTGATAGCTCCATACAAACATTGCCCTTTAATCCTGAATGTCTTGGAAAATGACCAGAATTTGAAATTCATCTCAGGGAGTCAGCAATTTATTCCTTGATGAAAGAGAAATTTTGCCATCCAAAATAAAGATAAACTCTATATGAAAGTAAATGAATCACTTCTCTAACACTCTTCAGACTTTCTAAGGTTAAAGATTTTAGTTTTCTACAGCACTTATGTGATGGTAATTATTGTATATATTCCACATAAAACAGATTAAGATATATAAGACACATTAGAATTTTGTAAAAATTGCTATGGTTCTCTGGAATGAGAGGTCTCCTAGCACAAATGCCCCATTTTCTTCAGTGATACAAGTTGTGTTAAATCAAGGCTCTTGTCTTTAAAGATAAAAGCAGATGTGTATTTCCTAAGAATTTACTCAAAGCATTTCATTTTTTTTTCAGTGGGATGTTACCATTCACAGACATCTGAAACGTGAAAATGCACTTAACTAATGCTGTGTTCAGCTGGCATTATGTACCAGTACTAGATTAATCTGTCCTTTATTAATAATAATAGCATACCATTTAGACCTTAGGAGAACTGTGGCTTTCACTGCACGTATGAAATACAGAAACCTCTCTCAGTACTTTTACTCTCTTGCAGTTGTTTTACGTGTGTATTGTGATTTCATATTATTATTACTTCCATAGTTATTGCTATTGTTATTATAATCACATTGATTATTCTGCCTAAGGAATTTAAATCCAAATTATTGATCTTAAAGCTTCCATGTTGACTGTTGCTAGCACTGTGAAGATGGAACCAGCTTAACAAACTTGTGATTCAGCTGCAATTATTTCCTGCAAGATGAGACACTCTGTTTGAACCACAGGCCATGAATTGGAGTAAAACATGACTTGGCTTGTTCCAGTTTTCAGTGACATGATGTGTTGAGTGTGTTTGACTGAACATCATATTTCCTCTTTTCCACAGGGCTTACCTTCTGTAACACACTCTCTTTGGTAACTGAGGCGGGGTTTTGGAGGAGAGGGATTTTTTTGGATTTGTTTAGTCAGAAGACTTTTAATAAAGATTGTTTTGATTAAGAAATATTTAAATCTTCCTCACCTCTTTGGAATTGGCAATTGTTGCTAAAAAGAAGCATGGTAGTCTTCTAGTTATTACACTTGTATGGTTGACAATATACATGTTGATAGAATAACTCTTTCAAAACCACTTATTTAAGTGTGGGTAAATATTTATCTGGGGAAATTTCCCTCTCTCTGTTTAGAAAAGAACTAGATTAAGTACTTGGACTAGATGTCTAACTTAACCCCTACCCCAAATAATCACAAGATCTATAGTTGAATTAATAAACATATTTATGTTTAAGGTTTTGAATCATTAAAATTATTGAATACCTAAGTGTCGCTGTTGAGCCACTAGCAGAGAAAAAGACCCAGATTTTCAGCGTGGCAAGAAAAAAAAAGCTTTATTATTTTGATTCCAATTTATATAGACTTTTCAGAGGTCACCCAGATTGGTCAGTCAGAAACCTCCCCCTAGGCGTGATTGGCCAGGCCTGAACTGTCCAAATCTCGAGACATTGTTTTTAATAACATCCAAACTTTATCTTTGTTTATAAAACACAGGAGAAAGTTCTCATGGGAAAGACCTGTGCTAGCCACACCTAAGGTTAGATTCAAATTTAAAATGGGAATGAAAGCAGAAATATTAGCATTAAATACAAACTTGGATTCTTTTAATTCACTGATACACCATGTTTCTATGCTAAATTGGCAGAATAACAAAGACACGAATACAATTTTAGAAAATGTACCTTTCAATAATCGTCAAGATGATGTAAGTGGATTAAGGTAACAACTATTGTGAGAAACAACTTGTACCCTGCTAGCATGGTATGAATTTTCTGTTCTGTTCATAGGGATTGTATGAGTGGATCATATATTTCTTTAATTTATTTATAGTTTGAAACTATGTTTGATGTTCCATGGTCTCTACTCACAGGCTTTTTGCCACTGTCAGCAATGCAGCTCTTGTTACTGGACCTGAACAAGAGATGATGGTTGTTCTTGTAGGTATTCTTTTGTGTATTGAGCTGAAGCTGCATTTCTGTTCCCCATTACTTTATAATTTACTTTCTGTGCAGTCATCCATATACTCTACCTCTTAATTATCAGGTCTCAAAATTTTATTATCTTCATTAACTTTCTGACTCTAACTTTCACAAATAACAAGCACAACTTTTTTTTTTCATTGTTTCTAACAGTTTGTTTATATCACTGCCAGTAACTGTGATCCTTCAGCTGCTTAATTTTCTTTCAACAAACCAAAGACAAGAGAACAGTCATGACCTTTCTTTACTTTCTTCCTACCTCAACACCTTGTCATTTTCTATTCTCTATTTTGGCCCCAAGGTCCCTTATTTACCTATCTCCTTTCAAATGAAAATCTCAGGGTTTTCTTTCCTGTCATTGATTCAGAATTTAGCAATCCATAAGGAAGAGCCATGCTGCCAAATGTTATCTAACAACTATATGTATATATAAATACTTGAATTACCTGAACTGTTGAAGTTGGAGGTTTCATTAAAGCAGCTAAGCAATTGGAATTGAAAAGTTCTAAAAAAAGTTAGTTTCTTCTCTGTTTGCTTGACTGATGAGTCTTTGGCAAACCAGGAATATTTGTGGCTGTTGAATACCCTTGCTGCTATACTGATGTCAGGGACAAGGCGTCTTTGATTCTGAGCTTGCATCACCCTGGGGTCAATATCAGACTTCAGCTGTATTAACTTAATTTTAATCCTCTATGAAATTTTAAATTAATTTAAAATTTCAGAACTTTCTTCCCAGATTTAATTTAATTTGTTTGCTTCAACAAAGTATATGCTTTTGGTCTCCTGTGGGTAAAAGTCATCTGTCTTGTGATGGATCCAGTGGAACACAGAATAAGGAATGATACCTGCCTGGAATGGGCAGGAGGGGAAGCAGAGCACTGCAACAGAGAACAGTGTCTCTCAGCAGATTTGTGGCAAAGCTGGGAGCTGGACCCACTCTTGAGATTCCCAGTCGGCACCAAAATGACTCTTCTGAAGTTACTGGTTGGAAATTTTCTACAGAAATTGTCTACCATAAAATTTTTTAAATTACTGCAAAATTTCCAATATTTTTATCAGAAATACTGCAGTGCAAAGTTGGCTCAAAAGGAGTTCTAATGCCAAAAAGAAAGAAATCACCTAATAAACTAGAAATTGTGAGAAGTAGAATAAAGGCAATGTTTTTGTTCATGCATTTGAATAAGCATAGAAATGATTTATAAATATATCCTAAAATACTTCAGAGGGTCAAGTGAAGACTGAAAAGTATTCACTTCAAATGCAAACATATATAACATTTTAAACCTAGGCATGCAACAACAGTGCTGAGTGACATTATAATGATTTTTCTATTAATTCTGAAATGGCTGTGGGCAAATAATAATTACTTGAGCTTGAAATAAAATTCAGAAAAACTATTGCCTGCTGCATTCTCTTGTGAAACACAACAATTAAGAGATTCATAGCATGCATGTTGATGAAACACAGCTTTTTGGAGAAAGACACATTTATTGGAAAAATAAAACATTTTCAAGATTATAAATTCGTTCTTTCTCTCTCTCTTTCTTTCGCTTTCTCTCTTTTTTATCTTGTTCCATTGGGAATGGCTGGAAGAACTGTGTGAAGTGGTGTTAATCCAAGAGTAGGTTAGAATTATTGTTTAAATCAGTGAATGAAACAATCATCCTGGAGCTCTTCTGCTGGCTATTAAATGGACAGCCTCTGTGGAAATTAGTGAATGACATTAAAACACTTTAAAATTCCTTTTTTAAGAAAGGAGAATGAAGACTGAGTCCATTAACCAGTGCAGCCATGTGGGATGGGCTATGGCCTCGCTCTCTCTTACTTAGCCCTGAACCCTGTGGGTTTGATAAGGCTCTCTAAGAGGATCCATTTTACTGTTGGAAGTTCCAACTTTTCAGGCTATGTCTAAAAATAATGTTCCAGGGCCATAAAGGGAAATTTGAGAAAGATCTCAAGACAAAAGCCTGGGAATGGATAGTTAATGCCTTGGTAGCTACCTCACTGCCACTGGAGAGACTGACTGCCCACTGCAGGGACTCCACTTGTCTTCAAACCTTTTTGGATCTGCCATAGGAGTACAAAGATTATGCCACATGTGATTTTTGTGTAATATCACAGCACGTCTTGTACTTTTTTGTTTCTACTTTATCCTTTTGAGTGGACTAGGTGGAGAGTAAATAATAGTTTATTTTTTTCTTTTCATTTAAATTAATGTACTGTTTTCCTCCTGTTGTTCACTGGTTAAAATGCTAACTAAAAGTCAGTTTATTCATAGTCCCTGAAGCCTTTCCACTTGAATAATTCACTGATTTACTGAAGGATCAGTATGTGTTTGCAGTTTCAAATTGGTATTTAGTGTGTTTGGCAGATTTCATAGAAGAGCCATTTAAAAATAATTTTTCCAGACAGATAGAATGAGTTGATATATTCCATAGCTTATTGGTTTTGAGATACTGTCGGCATTTATAACACTGCTGACAAAATGGGGAAAACATAGTAGCTGTAGTGTTTGGTGAATTTTTCACTGCTTATGCTTTTTCATACAAGAACACCTTGTCCTGTCACTTTTATAACCTCTAGCCTTTCTTTCTTGCCAACAGTGCTAAAGATTTTATATTATATTTTCTTTTTAATGAATATGATCTGGTTATCACTTTGATATTTATGCCTTTTTTCCTGTTACACTCCTAGCACTTCAATGGAAAACGGTAGAAGTTATACTTGCCATATCTGAACTACCTCTTTTTAAGCTCTATTTAATGTATTTTCCCCACAATTTCCTCTGCCAATTTCACAGCTTCTGTAACTTCCCAAAACCTAACAATTCTATATATTCTTCATCAACGTCCACTTTGATACCATTACTCTTAAAACCGTGGTATGAACAAAAGGGATAGAACTTTGTTTACGAAGTTGAGACATTATTGCTGATTTAAATGTGTAATCAAAATAAAACAACCCATCGTCATGAGTCCAGTTGCAGTGATAGTCCAAATTAACCTAGAAATTAGTCTCATTAGTACTCTTAACAAAGTATTTTTAAATTCTGTATTAATTTGTATGTACAGATAATTCTAAACACTTTTTCCATTTCCCTGAAAACATTTGTCAAATTTTTTTTTCTGCCATAACTTCACTTATACTACCGGCTTGTTTATTTTTAAAATTAAGCTTATGCCTTAGTTCAGCTTACATTTTTATGTCCATGCAGTTTTGGAATATTTTGTAGAAGAAGTCTGAAGTACAACGCCTTTTTCAGTGGATTTGAAGCAATCATGCATCCTGCTTTTTCATTTAATATTAACAACACACTGTTATCCTCTTTTGTCTCATTAAGATTGTTACAAATGCATGCTATTGCAAGGATTAATAGTGACCTTTCAGACTGACTCAAACTTTGTATTTTCTACAAGTAGCTTGCAGTTCTTTGGGTTGATTGTCCACCCTGAAAACATATAATAGCACACACCAATGGTCATTCAGTGTTTGCTCAGTAGCAGCAAACCCAAGAGATTCCTATGACTAATGGTATTATTAATAATGCAATATGTCAGGAAGGATTTGCTGTTCTATGAGAAAGTGATAGGAAAATTAGCCTTTTAAATCAAACACTGAGTATGAATAGGTTGTGCTGGTATAGGAGAGCCAAAGTATCTTGTGCTGCCACTGGAAAGCCTGAACAGACGGCAGTGAGAAGGAGTCCTTGCTCTGAGTAGCATCTCCTGGGATGACAGAAACTGCTTAAATTTCCCCAAAATGGGAATATTCTGTTTCCAAAAAATGGGTAATGCACTTGTGTGCAGAACCTTTCCTTGTAACCATCAGATAACTGCAAAAAACTAGGTGCCAGCTGCATTTCAAGAATCTCTTTGGTCCATTGAAGAAAAGTAAAATCAAAAAAGTAAAAAGTTATGGAAAATTCTGCTTCTGCTTAATCTTTTGGTATCTGAGATGATTTACAGGATAACTTGTTCTTGGTCTAACTATGCCTGGGGGCCTCTAAGTCTGTATGAGGAGGAGGAGCAGCAGAGGAGGACAGAGCAAGGGAAGTTGCTGTAACTGCAGGACAGCCTCTGGGAGCAGAGCCCACAGTTGTACTGAGCCTCCAGCCAGCTCCCACAGCCCCATCACAGCCCCCATCTCCCAGCTCCTAAAACATGCTGCAGCCTGAATCCCTGTTCTGGATTTACCATGTGGTGTAAACAAAGATCATCCTCAGAGTCTTCCCCAAGTCCATCAGGCAATGTCTGTGGTAGCAAATGAAGTCAGTATACAACTGCTCTTGGCTCGAATGCTGATTGGCATTGAATGACCTGCAATCAACTAATGCTACTAATTAATTTTCATAACCCTGCAAACTGGGGTAATTGACTGGCAGTTGTTTGTGACCCCTCACAAACCTTGCCTGGGGCTGATTTGAGAGAGTGTGAATTTGCACAGTCCAAACTGTACCAGACACAGTAAAAATAATTAAGACAGAGTTATCTTGCTTGTAGCATGTGAAGAGGTTTCTTGCCTCCCTTTACATATGCAAATAGAAGTAATTTTATACTTCATGATTTTATTACTTCTGTTTTATAAAGGCAATCTAAAGGCAGTTACTGCACTGACACTCCTGTTCAATTCCTTTCCCACATTCCAATGTACTTGCTCACCTGCTTCTGGTAAAGGTCCAGAGTCCATGAATCTGCCAGGCCTTTTGAATTTGAGTGTAGACTTCATGACCTCTCTCTCAGTTTTGAATATTGCAATTGTGGCACTCTTGATTCCTCAGGTCCTGTCAGCTGAGCAGCAATGTTGGTTTTTTCATGCAAACTATCTGTCTCAAGGTAGCACAGAGAAAAATGCAACTTAGCTGACAACCTTCATATGGGTTTTTCTTGACAGGATTAATCTTGCACCACACATATCTGTTCCATATAAATTGCATATCACTGACTTCTCGGGGTGTCTTAGGAAAAGCCTACTTATGTTGTTAAAAGCATTTGTATTGACAATCCTTTGTCTGTGTTAATTGCAATCAAATGAGAAAGCTGATAGGAATTGAATTTCTTATTGTCTGGGAGGTATTTAAGTTGCAGTATGGAATGGAATTCTGCCTAAAAAATATAAATGTAAAAAGGTGAAATATTTTTTAACAATATCAGATATAGTTGGTATGCATCTTAGCTAAAAGCAAAGAGTCTTTGTTTTTCTCTCCCTCTTATGGCTTTCCTTTCAGTGGGAGTTGAATCTGTCCCTGCTAAATGGACATCAATAGTTCTGCAAATGCATTCTTGGGAACACAACGTTTTAAAGTTTTTGTTAACTCCTTAGAGACAGAAATTGCATCAATCTGTATGGTGAAAAGATGCTTAGACAATGAATGGGAACTGAGTATTTTCCTGACAGCCTTTAAAGCAGTATACCACTACCATTGCTGTTGTAGTCTTCAATATAAGGGCAAACATGGGGTACTTAGTCTCCTTAATCTAATCCTGTTTAGTGAGTAACATTATATATCCTAATATAATTGTTCCAAGTCATAGTTCCAAGTGGAATGTTCTATATTGAAGTGTTGTGAAGTAAAATGTAGGTAAAAGGCATCTACTTAGGCTTATGTCTGATTTTTAAGTCAGGTCAATCTGTTTTATTCTGTCCATGACAGAGGCCAATGATCAAAGTGTCAGCATAAGACACAAAAGTCTTCTCCAAATGTCCAGTTATAGCAAATCTTGCTCTCAATACAGTTTGTCAGTAGCTTTGAAAAGTAGCAATGTTTACTTGCTTTCTGATGCAGAAGAATTAGAAAGAGGTTAAGGCAGGATTTTGAAACTTGAACAATGACTCAAACTCAGAGATTTGCAATCACTTTTGGTGCAAAACTGAGTCAAACCCACAAACTTCATGCAAATTCACATTTTTATTTTGCCTCTACTTGTCTCATTTTCTCATATTTAACTAAACTACATAGGGCAAAAAAATATATCCAGCTCTGTACTTCAGGTTTTTCCTGGTTCTCTATTAAGTGGAGAAAGCTCTGACTTGCCTTAAGGGTTCCACTGCTTATCTGGTGCAACTTTATCATTGCTCTGCTCCTTTTATATCTCCTCCTCAATCTAAACAATACAAACCTTTTTTATTTTATACAACACAGCAATCCTGCCAGACTATTTTTCTCTGTTAGAAGTGGGCTGAATATTAGAAGCACTATTTATCTCTTTGAATATCTGACTTTATACTTCATAATGACTTCAAAGGTCAGAAACTCTCCTGATATTTCAAAATGCCATTAGGTAAAAAAGATCAAGGCTATATACCATCACCTTTCTAGATAACACTATGTGTTGGTGTCACTCCTTGAATCTGTACCAGACCACCCTGGATTTCACAGTTTTCACAGAAAAATCAAGGTATGCAGGGAGATGGGTAGAGGAGCAAAATAAGCTGTGTACAGAACAGTAACAGGAAACTCACACAGGTGAAACCTAAGGTAAGTGAACTCTTTCAGTTTTAGCTTTATGAAACTTGTTAATAAAGAGCATGCCAAAGATGACAGAAACCCTTTATGGCTAGAATTTTTAACAGCTTAGTTTCCAAGGACACACAATGGGCCAAGTCCTTTAACTGAGTTAAGGAAGGCATTACATAAATTAGTTAGCTGGTGGAAATGGAATTTAAGAACACATGTTTAGAAAAACAAAGCAAGAAAATACCTGACCCATGCTTCCAAACTCACCAATGCCTCAAGCCTTCTGCAGAGTTTCCAGGACAATCTAGAGTTGTGTTATTGGACTTGTTGAATCTATAGAGACTCCTCAGTAGGATTTCTTCAGACTGAGCTAACTGGTTTGGCACCATTCATTGCCTGATTCTTTCAACCTGACAGGTAAGGTCACTTGGCTGAGGCCAGAAAGTCTCTGGATTATTTCTGCTTTGTGATACTGTCCAAGGGAAAAGAGGTGCCTTATCTGTGTGAGAACACAGCAGCTCAGCTTGCTGATGCAGACTCTAGTTTGAGGGTTTAGTTTTGCAAGTGCCCACCTGAACAATGAGGTGAGCAGACCATGCAAGAAACTTTAGAAGAAATTGTCTTCTGACATTTTCTCTGGGCATGGCTTGCTGGTGTAGAGCACTGGCAACCTGAATCCTTAACTGCCTCATATACAGGACAAGGGCAATCTCAGGATCTGTCCTGCCTAGTGGCTGGACATGACACTGTGACCACTGCCTGTGTGCTGCCTCCACTGAACACTGCCCTTGAGGAGAGCGCAGAAAGCAAGCACAGAGAGCTGGATTTTACCAGTCTCTCTTTGTAGACTTGAATCACTGTGGTAAAATGTGCTGGAAAAAGGCAGCAGAGTGATCAAATAGGTAGAAGACTGGATAAAGAGATGAGAGTCTATTTCCTTGCTTACTGAAACTGCCTCAGTTGTCAGGCTGTTTGAACAACTCTCTTCAGGAGAATATTTATTTGCATTTACACCTGTTACTTCCTTGATGATTCTTCTCATCCTGTTCGCACTGCTCTATACTCCTTTGTATATTCTTCCTAATGTATTTAATTGCTACAAGGGATTTAATAAATTAATTAATTTGGAAATACTTTTCTAATTATTCTGTCATGTTATACCACTTTTGACTAAGAGAGACCATAATGTAGACACATTAGAATTTGAGGAAATGTTTTCATAAGACCTAGAAATTCTGCAGCCTACAAAAGAATGGCCTCAATGAAAGGGAAATTTTGTATTAATTCTGATACTTTCTTTTTCTTTTGCTATTCTTTTCCTTTATTGTTCTCTTATCACTTTCATGGATGTTATTATCAGTTCATCCACTTGCACTGCCACTGACTTAACCCCTCACAGGAAGCACATTTATCTACCTTAATTAATTCACCTACAGAATAATATAAAAGATACTTCTATTTGCACGTCTGGTCTTCTCTCATGTAATGCTGCAGGATATGGAGAATCTGGCAGCATGGAGTTCATAATGGAATTATTTTCCTAGCATATCTCTCCTGTTACTTGTGAGGCAGATTTATTTTTATACTCATTGTCAAGCAGCACCAGTAAAGTTCATCCTTCAGAGGATACAAGTTCTGATCCTGTTGCTTTTTGCCTCATGCCAAAACATGGTATCACTGCAGTTTTGAAGCACAAATGCCTCACAGCTCTATAGGCTGTGTGGGCTATTAGAAATGGCCATCCTAAGTTGCATGAATTGATGGCAAGGTACAAGGAAAGGGAGTCAGTACCTTGCAGATACAGCTTGCTTTTAACAGCACAGCATGCTTCCCTGTCACTCCCCCACTTCATAGGTCAAAAGCTGCATTAATGTGCACCGCAACAAACCTTTTGGAGCTAAATGGATTCATTCAGCTGTAGAGCAGAATTTGACTCAGTGCTCCTGTATGAATTCTCCTACTCTATGGAAAACAGACCCAGGCAGACAGTAAGATTTACTGCCATTAATTTCCGAGCTCATTTTGAAAGTTTGGCCCAGATATTACATTTATAAATGTCAAATCACAAAAATAAAGAGTATCAGCTTTTTCTTATGAATATGTTACAGAAATTAAGTAATCACTTTATTTTATGCTGTTCCTAATGCTAACTTAATTAAGCCTTAAAAGAATTTAACAAGGTTAACCAGTCCCTCTGGAGGCTGAAAACCAGATTGTTCAAGCATAGAAATATTCCTGAAAATAGAGAAGGCAGGATATTTGAGGATTCACTTAGAGAAAAATTACAGAGGAACATTTAAACCAGCGACAAACACGACATTGCTTTTCTCTCACTGAAGGCACCAGATGTTAAAAAACTTTTTTCTTATTTTCTTTTTTTTTAATATATTTTAAAAAAATTGTTAAGTGATTTTGCTACCTTTTTTTGTTGTGCAAGCACTATTGAGATTTGAGTGGTTGCTGGCTCAGTAACACTGCTGAGCAAAGTAAACAGTCTCTATTTCCCATGTGAAATGAGCATGAAAGTGGACAGTTGCAATGATATTGGTGGTCCAGCATGCAAACAAATTATGAGTGCTTAATTTTGGTTTCAGTTCCATGAACTACTCAAAAAATATTCCAATAACATTCAGTAGATTTCAAAATGCAGATTAAGTCAAACTAAATTGAAAGCCCTCTCAGACAAATGGAAATAAAAGAGAGGATATGGAAAGAATAGGCGGTATTCATAGAAAGCTTCAAGGCATCATGTTAAAAAAGAAGTGGGTCTTAAGAAACAATAAACTCTGATGAGAACAGAAATGGTGCAAGTAAACTCTATGAGAAAAAGATTTGTAATGTATATGCGCAAAACTAAACGTCACTAAAAGGGAATATTCAAAGTAGCTTAACATAATGCTTTGGTTTTCATCTACAAGGAACATACCTGTATTAAAAACATTAAATTCAATACGGTAACAAGGACACCAGCTCTGTTCCCAATTCTGCATTTCCACCAAGAAGCAACAATAACTAGATTCCACTCTCAACTGAATACTAAACCTGAATTTAAACCTGGGGAACTTTTTCTGATATGGAAATAGAATATATGCTGCTGTTGAGCCGCTAGCAGAGAAAAGAATTTCAGTTTTTAGTGTAGCAAGAAAAGGCGTTTATTATTTTGATTTCCATATATATATAGACTTTTCAGAGGTCGCTCAGATTGGTTAGTTAGAAACTTCCCCCTAGGCTCAACTGGCCAGGCTTGAACTAAGTCTCAGGACACTGTTTAAAAAACATCCAAACTTTATCTTTGTTTATAAAACACAACAGAATGTTCTCACGAGAAAGACCTCTGCTAGCCACAAATATACAGTCTTTGAAAAGTGTATTTTTATTGTAGCACTGTTTTGGCTTGCAGTTCTTGTCAGCATTTGCAGTTATAGCAGTGTTTCACTGTTATCTTTTCCACTTTTAGAATGTTAAGGGTTGGAAGGGACCTTAAAGATCATCTAGACCCAACCCCACTGCCATGGGCAGGGACACCCCCCAACAGACCAAGTTGCTCCAGGCCTTATCCAGCCTTACCTTGAACAGTGCCAAGGTTGGGACATCCACAACTTCTCTGGACAGCCTGTTTCAGTGTCTAACCACCCTCACAGTGAAGAATTTCCTCCTATTATCTAACCTACATTTCCTCTCTTTCAATTTGAAGACATTACTCCTTGTCCTGTCACTACAGTTCCTGACAAGAGTCCCTCTCAGGCTTCCCTGTAGGCTCCCTTTAGATAATGGAAAGTTGCTGTGAGGTCTTCATGCAACCTTCTCTTCTCCAGGCTGAACAATCCCAGCTTTCTCATCCTGTCTTTGCAGGGGAGGGGCTCTAGTTCTCTCATCAACTTTGTGGCCCTCCTTCTGACTTGCTCCAACAGTTCCATGTCCTTCTTATATTGGGGACCCCAGAGCTGGGTGCTGCACTCCAGGTGGGGTCTCACCAGAGCAGAGTAGAGAGGCAGAATAATCTCCTTTGATCTGCTAGCCACACTCCTTCGGATGCAGCCCATGATTCTACTGGCTTTCTGGACAGTGAGCTGGCTTGTGTTGAGGTTTTCATGCATCCATCTTTCAATCATCACATCCAAGTCTTTCTCCACATGGCTGCTCTCAACCACTTCTCCACCCAACCTATTGGCGTGTCTGGGGTTGCCACCACCCAGGTGCAGGACCTTGCACTTTGCTTTGTTGAACCACATGAGGTTTGCACAGTTCCGCCTCTCAAGTGTGGCAAAGTCCCTGTGAATGGCATCCCTTACCTCCAGCATGTCAACTACCCCACACAGTTTTCCTTGTTTGGTTTTTTTTGGGTTTTTTTTTTTTTTTTTTTTTTTTTTTTCCCAGTCACAGTGAGCCAACCCTACCCCAAAGCATTTTGGCTTTGCTTTTGAAAGTAGGAAGAAAATCTTCCCTCCTCTGATCTCCAAAATTAGATTTTCCTCATTCTTCAAGTGCATAATAAGGAATATTTATGCAAAGCAAGTATTCAGTGTTCAAGAACAAACTAATTGGGTTCTTTTCATAATTGGTAGTTTATTGCACATTTGTATTCAAAACTGTTCCCGCTGAACTCCCTGAGCTGTGGAAAGGAGACACAGTGCTTTTATATTACATAATTTTGTTAGCTGTCAAGCCTGGCTAAAGAATCCCTTACTTTTATTTAGAAAAGACCTTTGTAATATCTTCAGCAACAAGGAAGAGACTTTTACAGGTTAGTGCTTGAACTGGTGCTGTGTCTATTCTACTGTTCCATTCAGAGAGAGTGCAAGAGCCTCCTGGGCTTCAGGTTCATCCTTCCCACTTGGGAATCCCATTGCAGAACTACTTTCTGGAGCTAAAACATTTTTTTGGGCAGTAGCCTACACCTCACTGTGCATCTTCCTCCAGACTTCTCTTTTCAGATTCCTTAGGCTCTATTTTAGGAGCAGGGGCAGAGCAATTTCTTTCCTTCTACTTTCAAGAATTGCATGTGTGTCAGTGTACTATCAAAATATTGCCCTAATTCTGTTTATAGATTAGGCACACTTTGGTCTTCAATAAAATTCCCTGTCAATGGTACTGAAGAGGAAGAGAAACAACCATCAACAACTCATATAGTTATTCAGTTGGATGTATTATTGTCTCCAGACTGTCAGATACATAGTACTTTTGCCAGAACAGCTAATGTGTGTCACTGGGTAATTCGGCCTTGGATAGTTCCTAAGTATAATAGATGTAAAGGTTAAGAAAAAAAAAATTGATGTTGGTCATAAATGTAACTTTTCTTCATGAAGTTCACAATGAAAACTGCTGAAACCTGGAACCCAGCTCTTACCATTTAATGTATTCCATGTGTCTAGCAGAAGTCCATAGATCTCTAGATACAAAAAGAATTTAAGATTAAAACTAAGAAATTACTGCACCCAAAGGCTGGTTTCCCTCCCAGCTGCTCATCTCTGTGCTTGAAATATCTTGGTGTTATGCTGCTTTTTATGAAATAATCTTCACAAGCTGATAATATTTTCATAAATTCCAGCTAGCTGCTGCATGGACAGAACTTGTTATTTTGCAAAATACACTTTTTTTTTGGTATCTTTGTTAAATGTAGCTGTGTGGCAAGAGGAATTATCCAGACAGCAGTTTACTTACTAGGAGAAAACACGTGGACAGGTTTTAATTAGAGAACATGTGGAAAACACATTATTAAATAGAAAATTCTTGTAAACAGCCTTTGTTGCAGATAGAATTAAACCAAGGTGAACTTGACTACTAAAGTGGTATTTATGCTTGCTCTATAAAGTCAAAATCTCAAGTAGCTAAAATAAATTTTTCAGATTCAATGGATCTTAATAAAGACAATATTGCTTTCTAAAATGTGTTATTTAAATAAATCAAGCACTTCAGAAACCAGGACCTGTGTTTTCATCCATGATCAAAAAAGGCAAAGTTGGTTCCATGTAGTTATGGTTATTTGATAAGTTGCAGTTTGGAAACAATTTCCATCAATATTACCCACCAGTCTCAGCTCTTCTTTAAAACCTTTGTTCTGTCCACATTTGCATGGTTCTCTGTAAGCTTGTTATTCTGTATTCACTTTCACAGAAATATCTATTTGCCTTGTTTCTGTGTGCCACAAACTCAGTTTATGTTGACAATCTCCAGATATCACAAGACCATAATTTGGTGAAGGTGTGGAGAAGCAGCAGATAGAAGACTTATGAATCTGATCTGCACTGTGTAGATGTTTATTAGAAAATCTCTGTGTGTAGTCCTTTCAGATAGGGTCTTTAATTTTTCACACAATCTTTATTCTGTTGCATGCTTTAGCTGTTTTGATGAGCACTGTTGGGTCTGATTTCTGGCCTCAGTACCTCAAGTACTGAAAAGTACCTCAAACACTGAAAACCCCCAGTGATTATGAAAGAGATTTTCCTGATCAAAACATAATCCTTTTGCCACTGGGTATTGCAGGCCCACATATTCACATTTTCTTTATGGACTCATTTTTTCAACCTTGCTGCTGTGGATCACAAGAACACAAGGAAAGTAGCCATTTTCCACTCTCTCCAGCAGCAATTTATGAAAGAGATTTTATATGTTAACATACATAATACCAGAGGATTTTAATTGATGTTAGAAATCTTACAGTCCTATAATTTACTCAATAACCAAACTCAGCTTCAGGAATAGAGGATGAAAGGATACTGCAAAGCCTCAGGTCTTTGGAAAGCAGACACAGACTGCACAAGCTTTTCAGAATACCCAAAGAGCAAAACTAGCAACACTACAGATAACACAGACGAAACTGGAGACTGTACACAGGATCAGATGCAATCCTGTGGTCTCATCCTGATTGATGGAGTTCAGTTAGCTTTCACCTGTAAGGGCCAGAATAAGGACCTCAAAATCTCACCTCAATAGAGTTGGTGAAAAAGAGAAAGAAACTAATGCATCTTGCTGCTGAATCTCATAGTCGGAAGAACATATACAGTTTAGTAAGATGGGAATTTGAACTGAAACTAAAAGAAGGTCAGAAGTTTGCTACCCTACAGTGATGAATAAGTATTTGTGCAAAGCAGAAGGACTATATATATTGCTTGGAAATACAGCAGTGTGCATGCTTGGTGAGAAGGTGGTAGAAATAAGGTCAAAAACATGCATTGAAATAAATATAAAGGCATCCCTCTACACTCTGAAGCAAACATGGGTCTCTGCAGTCTCAATATAGTCAGAATATCATAGAGGTGAATTGAAAGCACTAGTAAATCAGCCCTGCTCCAGCATCTGATGTCTCCTTTCTAATTGTAGTAGAGGAAGAACCCTCAAATGTCAGCGCTGCTGTCCATGGATGACTAAAGAATTATTGAGGTGGACCTTTTTAAAAGAGAGTTTGCAATGCATTACAATTGCTCTCTTAACAATCACTGATCGTTTTGATTTTTCTAAGAAAATTTACATTCCACACATGCAATAATGAGAATTGAACTCACTTGTTGGTTGCAGCAACAAGAACATGATTTTTTACCTTGACAGTAAAATAGTTAAATAAACTCCAGAAATTAAGAAATATAGAAGTCTTCTTCCTATAAAAATTTGAAAAGTAGCCTCAGGCTGGGCTTAACAAAGTAGTTAAGTATAGAGAAAACAGCACACCACTGCAAAACGAATTGTGTAGAGTGCCTGCCAACACTGGGTTGTTTGGTGGAAGGATGTGAGGATTGACTGTGCTACGATGTGTCAGGAGATATCAACATTGATTTAAACTGTCCAGGACACACAGGAAAACTTTCAATTATTGCAAATGGGATGTGGAGCTCTTTCATTGTTCTCAGTCTCTACGTGCCTTTCCTACATTTCTTCAATATAAAAATGACAAAGGGGAAATTGAATATTTTCAAGGATAAAGACCTCAGTGAAAGTCATCTATTTCTCAGGATTTTCTGAATCATGGGCAGGAAGCATGTTTTCTTGTAAGACTGACTTTTCTGTTGAAATGTGGTACTTTTCTCTAATTGGTCAGTGTTTATTCTGTCTGTTGTAATCACTGTCATCTGCTATGGGCTATCAGGCTGCTGCACTTGTGTGTGCTAAGAGAAGCCAGGCTGTGTTTTACTTTTCTGAGAAATGAGAAATTTAATTGCTACAGGAGATGTGTTGACAAAGGCCATAATGGTGTGAAAGTGAAGCATTCTGCACTTACTCCCCAAGTATGTTTTCCAGGTCAAGACTGCTGAATCTGAGTCTGGAGTAACCAGATGTTGTTCTTTCCAGTGTTGTTGCTACAGACTCTCTTGAGTGCCCTTTCCCGCTTGTTCATCCACACCTTTGGTAAATATTAGCCTAAATCTTAATTTTCAGATACACTGTCTCTCCTTTATTTGTTACTGCCATCTTTCTCTGCAACTATCTAGGCTGATTTCATTGAAAGAGCAATTAACTAGACTTTTCAAATTGCATTATAGATGTCTTTTACCAATAATTGTAAAAAGCAAGTATCAGTGAGACAGGAACAGAGAATTGCTAAATCTAAACCTAGAAAATAAATGTTTTGTAATTGGATTCTGAGAGCTAGTTGCAAATTAAATTTTAAAAATATTTAGGTATTTTATGTTTATTCTGGAGATTCAGCTGTGTGGAAGCACATTGGACTCACAGAAATACACTGACCCAGGTTTAGCTCAACCTTGCCTTTGAAGTGTGCAAACTTGCAGAACAGAATAATCACAGTGCAACACGATGTATCAATTACCTCCCATTACAGCACAGGCAAACAGCTGGCATGGTGCTGTTTGTTATGTGTGAACAGCATGCTTGGGATCCCATGGAGCACAGATGTAAATTATCCCTGTCCCTGTGAGCTTATAGTGAAACAAAACAAAATGAGAAAACCATATGTAAACACATTTATAATATGAGAGTTATTTAAAATGTCATTGTGAGGGAGGAAACAAGGAAAACCTCACATGCTAGATTTATGCTGAATTTTAAAAAATTGTTTAAAAAAAATTATTTTGGAAGATACCATGCTGTGTGTCTGTCTCATTCAGAAGTCCTACTGAGAGATAATTGAAACAGTGATAAGTCATTGTCACCTACTGTCTTGCTGCTTGGGAAAATCTGCACAGACATTAGCAACAGAAAAGTATTTGAGAGCCACTTTTGATGTTTTACTTTTGAATGTGCAGTATGTAATGAAAGAGCTGCCAACAGAAGCCTCCTGTCTTTTGGCAAAATGAAAAATGAAGTTAATTGATGATGGTACACAGTCACCAACTTAGAATACTATATGGCATAACACTGTGTGGATCATAAATATCTATCAAGAGAGAGATTTTTTCCAGAAGCAGCACAGATTGGGTATTAAATACAGGCTGTTGAACATCATAAAGTAGTCATGGCTTTCATTAAAATATGTTTGAATGCATAAGATACTCATGATTATCCTGCTTGAAGGGCTTGGTTCCAACTCTGACGTGTAATTCAGCCCCAAAGGAAGACAGGTATTATTTCTTCTTGTGAAAGTGAACAAATCTTGACATTTTATAGCACTACAATGTAAAAATCTGCCTTCATAAAAGTTTCTAAAGGGATATTTTGAGTTAGTATTGCCTTGATATGATCATTCTTTGGGTACAGTGTCTCTGGTCCCTCCTAGCCACTCAGGTCCTTGGTAATCTTTGGTGAAGCCTGCACAACTCCTGCTTTAAGGACATAGGTTCAGGTCAGAGGTGATTTGCTGTCTGTTAGGCAGGCTCAGATCTACATTTTCAGTCCATGTAAAACAAATAACTTCTCTAAACGTTTAGCCTACATGTAAAAAAAAAAAAAAAGAAAAGAAAAAAAAAAAGTGAAGTTAGGATGAAGGCTAAAGACCCCAGGGGAAGGAAAGAGCTGGTAAAACCAAGCAGAAAAATCACACATGACTGATCAGAGACTGACTGAAAGTGTGGTGCTAAGACTGAATCCCTAGGTTACCTTCTTGATAGTCTGAGTCTTCATGTACTGATGAAAAAAATCATGTCTATCTCCCCCATGTCAGTTTATGATATCCTACAAATCTTCAGAAGTTGTGTATAAAGTAATGCTAGCTAGGATGGCATACTAACTAGTAAACAAGTTACACATCTTCCAGCATTAATGCTTAATTAATTCTATGCATTTTTCCAATGAGTAAAAATTAGTGTGTGGTATTATTGCTGAGGAGAGTTACTTGACACTGAGTGCTTGAGGTTTTCTGATAAGGAGATTCCATATGATTAGTTTTATGGATTTAAAATTCTTATATATTTTTTATGTACTCATATACACACCTAAATATACACACAGAATTGCCAAAGCAGACTTTAAAAGTCATCTTTTTAATGATGTTATCTGCAAAATTCTATTTTTGATTTTTTTTTTGAGATTTTAATACATGTGCTAAAAGGAAGCTGCTAAGGAAATAATTGAGACACTGCAGTGCCAGGCTGTGGGATTTGCAATGGTCATTGACTTTTCCTACCCAGAAGGATTTGTTTTGTGAAACCTCTATGAAGCACCTGTTTCAATTTTGTCAGAAGGTCAAATTGCACCCATATGAATGTTGTCCTACCCTACCCACTGGGTTCTTCCTTATGAAAGAAATCACCCACTGGGTTTTTCTGCATGTTGTATTTTCTTAATTGCTTACTTGGAACAGCCCAATGAGAGTGGGCTTTTAATCAGAATTCTTTACAAGTAAGCTATGAGAGAACATAAAATGGAAAAAATATTGAGCAAAACAGCTTATGATTAAAATAGTTAATGGATATTAACTTTTTTCCCAGCCAGAAATAATCATACTCATTAAATGAATGGAAGAAAAAATGGTCCTTCAGACATAACAGGAGGAGCAATTAAGCTCCTTGATTTAGTAGTGGCAATGGGAAAGATGAAGGGAGGAAAAGGCCTGAGGCATTTGGTGATATGACAAATAAGACCTAAATAATGCAGTGTTTTCTCAGCTGCAAATTCAGGTGTTTGCAGAAGCAGTGCAGTTGTTCATCCTTTTGGATGTACAATTCCCTTTAGTGACATATCTGAATAAAGATTCTTTTACCAGGTGTCTAATGGGCCCAGGGCTTTATATACATTCCCACATATACACATGCCCACATTCCCCACCCCCTGCCTTCCCCCCAGTATGCAAGGATATTTAAGAATAGAATAAACTCCATCTTATCCGTTGTCTACAGTTTGATAAGGAAAATCCTCCAGAAACAAGAAGGTTTTGTTTGAATTTCACTCATCATGACAGTGACTCTCTCTCTATCACCTTGTTCAGCATATGTAAATTGGGCTGTAAAGACTCACTTCTCTACTGATGTGAATGAGATTTTAGTGTATGTGTTCCTACACTGGGCAAGTTCTAATAATGTTCATGGAAATATCACTGGGGAAGCATTTATTTCTGTCTTCACTCCTACTTTCACTGTTCTCTTTCTCCTCTCTCATAGAGACATACAGTATTGCTTACTGGGTACTTTTCTAGCTCTTACTTTACACTGTCACATGCTATTAAGAAAAACATTAAAATTAAAAAAACCCCAAATCTAATAAAACCAACCCCACAAGAGACTGAGGAAGAATTCTGTTCTCACAGTTGTATAGAAAACCCTGGAAAACTGAACTAAAGGTAATGGGATGCTACCATTCATTTGGCAGTGCTGCCTGCTGTCTGAAAATTGGTTTGAGTCATAAATTCTGCTATGCAGTTTATTGTGTACACCAGCAATGATGCATTCAGAATCACTCTTCCTGTTTTCTGAGTTACTGCAACATGTAGGAAAACAGGATTTCATTTAGACTTTTTAGATTAGTTCCTCTAGCCCCTTGGTTTGCAGGATTGTGGAAGTCCCTCTTCCACAGTTTAAGGAATTCAGGTGAAAAGAGCCAGATTATGCACCAGGGCAGCAAAGCCTGGGAGGCCATGCATGTGAACATCCTGCATGGTGGTGTTTCAGAGATGATGTAGGACTTCAGAACCACTAAAAGAGGAACAGCTGGGTTAATTCATCACATAAATATTTCCAACATGCTGAAAGCATTATAGGTGGTTGAGTCCTTGAGGTGCAATTAGAATAGCACACAAAAATTTGTTAGCACATTTTCAGGGAGAGAGAACATAATTGAAACACACTGTCCCAAAACAAGGACACTGATAAGGTCAATTGTTTTGAAGTAAATTCTTTTCCAGGACTGAAAATGAACTTTGTACTCTGGCATAGGAACTACATGACTTTAGGACATTTGGATTGTCTTTTTTTATCCATTGTAATGGCAGAATAATAGAACAAATGGGGTTGAAAAGTTGCAGGTATCTGCCTTGTGGACAATGTGTCCCCAGGAAGCAGAGGTACTTGCTAGCAGCTCCCCACCATTACAGCAGTCATCTTTGGAAGCATTCTCATTGTCATCATCTCCTAATATGTTGCTCTGGATCCTGAAAGCTGAATATGTAATCTTCAAGGAAACTTAACTTCTGTACAGATGCACTATTTTTCAACTTTTTTTTTGAGAGAGTCTTTAAGTTGCTTTTTCTAAAAATGGTGCTGCACACATCTTCTGGATTCTGTGAAGGCATTGTCCAGAACTATTATCTTGCAGTGGGGTTACATTTTCTAAGAATGCCCACAATGTATTCTGCTTAACTATTTCACATGAATGCCATTTGTTTGCATGGCAAGAAGAAATGTCTTAAAAGGGGGACAAAGATGAAAAAAACTAGAAAACGGCAAAGTCATCTGCAAGCCACTGGAAAAGGCACTCTTGCTCTAAGCTCTTCTAAGAAACCTAAGCATTAGGTTTCTCACACAGGGACTGAGCACTCAGCTCAGAAGAGTCAAGCTCTATTGAAAACACTTTCTATGCAACTAGTAAGCTGTGAGTGCTCAACTGGTGCAAGGAAATTAATTGGATTAGACAGAAGAAACTGAGACAGAAATTGAATTTTTGGAGTATGACCTGCCCCCTCCCCCCATCCCCAACAGTGAACTGAAAGATCTTTTTAGCCCTTTTCAGAAACATTGGAGTTACACCTTGCCCCCACGTGCCTTTTGCCATGCCAGCTGCACCCAGCAAGGCACATTTAAGGCAGGTTAGGGCATGTTGTAATCCAGTATTACAAGAAGATGGTGTTCCATCTGCCGTTTACCTCTACCACTCTTGTCTGGCTTCTTTATTTATTCTGGCACAGGTGAAGCACTAGAATTTGCCTTTGAAAAAAAAAAAAAGAAAAAAAAAGAATGGAAAAGTATGGATCAGTTTTAATCTAGATGTTTCACTCCATTTGTAGACCTGCCTCTAGTATGGCACAAGTCAAATGGGATGGATGAGGAGGGTAAGGGGTGTGTGTAAGAATGGGGTCTATGTGTTAGAGGCTGACTGAACATCTTAAATGAACGTTTTCTAGTTCAGTGGGATTTCAGTTTTTTCGGTGGGTCCAACATCTACAAATGTCACTGATGGGAGCTTCCATATCTCAACCACGTGGAAACTCATGTGCTAATACTCTCAATTTTTTTGGTGATGCGACATTTTTGTCCTTGACAGCTTCCACTATAATCTTTATTATCTATACCCTACAATAGGGCTTCAAACAAGCGACCCCTACTGCAGATGTGAGTTTGCAGAAAATTCCAGACTACTCTCTACTATGCTTCTTTGAGTGAAATCTTACACACCTCTTTTGTTTCTTCTTCAAATTTTCTTTCTACTAAAGGGT
Source organism: Lichenostomus cassidix (assembly GCF_008360975.1). NCBI lineage: Eukaryota > Metazoa > Chordata > Aves > Passeriformes > Meliphagidae > Lichenostomus > Lichenostomus cassidix. The sequence continues at coordinate 98,436,481 of NC_139482.1, read as the reverse complement.
CTTATTATTTGATGACACGGTTTCATTGCTTCTTTACTACTGTCTGTTTCATCACTTTGCTGTGCTAGTGGCATTTTCTATAATTTTTTTTCTTAACAAAGTAGCCTAAAATATCCCACAGGGTTCTTTTTCCTTCCTTTCTTTTTCTTTCTTTCTTTTTTCAAACTGTATTTTGACCTGCTGCTACTTTTTCATACTTTGTGAATTTCTTTCCTTTTGTCTCTCTTGATCTTCTCTCATTGTCTGGTCCCTTAACAGACTTTTATTCTTTCCTACATTTACATGCAGAACAGAAATATTCTGTAGCGTTCACAGCTGTATGATAAGCTCAGATTTTAATATTCTTGCTCTGGGTACAAAGTCTTTCTTACACAAGGGAATGACTCATTCTCCGCTGCATTCTAATCTAGCAAGTTTAAATTACACTGATGGCTTAGCTTGAGATCAGCTTCTTGTAAAGGAGTCAGAATTGGCTCCCTAGCAGCTTTTCAAAATTACTTTCTAAGATACTGTGCTTTCTACTTAAGATGAGATAGCAGAATCATCACAGAAAGGTGGTATATCTAGTCCTGTACTGTAATTGATGCCTAAATCTCTGAAGTTATATTATGCTTATCATTCTGCCTTGAAAACTGAAAGTGCTAATAAAACAAGCTGAATTGGTTCCAGAGCTGCCAGCCTTTGAGCGAAGCACAGCTTATTCCCTAACTTTGTTCCCTACCACACCTTCCTCCCATCCCCAATCTTAGTTATACCTATTGATAAGCTGCCCCTGAGACTTTCCTTCTGCAAGCTAAGCAGCTCTAACTCTCTCAGCTTCTCCTCAAATGAGGGATGCTCCAAGCTCTTACCTTACTCATCTTTGGGTGAACTGGACTCTTGCCACGTCTCTTTTGCTCTGGGAGCCCATAACTAGATCTAGCATTACACATGTGCCTTTCCAGTTGTCCTGGTTCCACCAGCACCCTCTGGTCTGTGTCTGCAAATCACAGATCACACTTAAGATCTGTAAGATCACACTTATCCTAATGCAGTCCATCTTATCCAAAGGGAGTTTTTGGACATGCACACAGCTCAGATGTTGCCTAAAAAAGGTAGGAGTATACTAGAAGGTATTTATGATCCTTTTCTGGGATAAGGATTCCAGACCAAAACTTTCAAAAAATAGTTTAAATAATCTTCAGACATGGCTGGACTCTCATAGCTGCAGCACTGTTACATTAAATTATCTAGTCTCTATAATGGTGCTTAGCGAGAAAATCTTTACCATGAGGGGAAGAAACTGGATCCATTGGAGATCTGAAAACTTCTTTTTATTAATATATTAAAATAATTATTTTCAACAAATGAACCTAGGAAATGTATCTCTGAAAGATTTCATTAGTAAATTGTTGATTTTTATTTCTTTAATTAAATAAGTATCATGCTGCAAGCAATCTATTTTATTATGGAGTGCATCTAATTGCTCTTTTTTCCAGGTCCAAGCTGAGGTCAAGAAAATGCTCATAAAATTTGAACAGGTAATTTCTCACTAAGAGGCTACAATTTCTTTTTTTTAGCCCATCTTTTTTTTTTTTTAAGACAAATGAGATGGCAGTTGCATTTTTCTTGCTGAAACATACCTTTATGCACATTACATTTCAGTATCCACACTTCCCTTGCAGTTCTTGAAAAGTGGATACCCGAACCTCAGGGAGAAGCTATAAATTAGAACATTGTCATAAAATATTTTTCATCAGGATTTGGTGAGTACACTGACTACCCATTTTGAAATGTGAACTGAAAAGGATTCACTCAAAAATGTGTTGAAAAGGAAACCAATGCCTGCAAGACATGCCAAGCATGAAATCATGCAGTCCTCTCTCTTTATTTGCCAGAGATGTCTTTCTTTTGGTACTGCTCAGGACATAGACCCATGAGGCTGGAAGGTCCCATCTGTCTGCCCATGCAAATGGGTAAGGGACTGCTGGAGAAGCCCAGATGTCCCTTGGACAATGAAAAATCACTTGAGGGTTTGCTGTATTTTTGTGAGGAGGTGGCTGGCATCATCTCAGCTGTCTTTCACAGAACTGGCTTTGATCCTACTTGTGTTGTCATGGCAACATGAGACTCTGATCAAATGAGCCTTCATTTGGAATTGGAGTTAGGAGTTGGCCTCTCTTCCTCGTAGGAAATAACATGGGAGAAGACAAGGAATATTTTTTTCCAAACAGAAAAGTTTGGACAATTCTCTTGACCATTCCATGTCAGTTTTCAAACCTCCTTTATGTATCGTGGGCTTGTAATATTGGAAATGAGTGTGTGTATGCAGGTGGAAAATATCACAAGAGTATTTTCTATTGCCATGATTTAACCCCAGGAGCCAAGCCCCACACAGCCCCTTGCTCACTCTCCCACCAGTGGGATTGGGGAGAGAACTGGAAGGGCAACAGGTAGGGTAACTTGTGGGTTAGATAAGGGCAGTTTAATACAGAAAGCAGAAGCTGTGTTTGCAAGCAAAGCAAAACAGGAATGAATTCACTGGTTCCCATGGGCAGGCAGGGGTTCAGCCATTTCAGGAGAGCAAGGCCCCATCACATGTAATGGCTACTTGGGAAGAGAAACCCTATCACTCCAAATGTTCCTCTCTGCTTCCTTCTTCTTCCCCCCATTACATACTGAGCATGATGTCACTTGGTCTGAAAATCCCTTTGGTCCATCTGGAGCACCTGTCCTGGCTGTGTCTTCTCCCAAACTCCCATGCACCCCAACTTCCTCACCCTGTGTAAGCCTGGTTAAGTAGTAACAAAAACATCTGTGTATTAACAGCCCTGTGTTCCACACAAATTCAAAACACAGTCCCATACCAGCCACTGCAAAGAAAATTAACTCTACCCCAGCGAAAACCAGCAGTGCTATACAGAAAAAAATCATAGCATTAATCACATAAAACCCTCTGATTCAAGTGTGTGATTAGTACTATTGCATATGGGTAGATGTTCTTTGGAGTGCAACTCTTAGCAGATTTGCAATGGGTTAAAATGTTAAATAATTATATAGCAATTATGAGCATGCTTTATTCTTTTGGATACAAAGAGGTTACAGGAACATTTATGATTAAGAACGACCATGACACAAAGGGCCAACAGGTTTTGGCAAGGTGATTCCACATCAGCATTTTTGTTCACATAACTGCATTACTTAAAAAAGGGGACTTTTTATAGTCTGAAGTAACCTTAACACAGCAGACTGGAATGCCATAATGTTTTTTGACATTATTCATTAACTTATGCTTGTTTCAGTTCTGGTATGGCAAAATTACTTCTGATTTCTAAGTCATTACATTTAAAGATAGCTCTTGTATTCATGATGGCATTGGAGTGTGCATGTAAATATGCCTTCGAGGGGGAGTTTCATAAACAAGAAAATATTTAGTAACCACTGTGAAAAACTGAAAAGATAAATAGTCACAAATAATTCTGGGTTATCATTAATTTTTCTTAAAGATAGCATGGTGAAATGAATAGGACAGCAGAATAACTTGATGTAAATCTAGTTAATGAACAAAATTTGTGCATTACCATGCTGAATTAGCTGATGTCAGTCAAACCTATGTCTGAAATAAATGTACGGGTAGGCACAAGACTGAGAAACAGAGAAAATACCCTGTGTTACAAAATGATAACTCCCTTATCTAAGCCATTGAAGGAAGAGGGGGAAAGAGTTTAGAGATCCTCCAAAGTACCGTGAGCCAATGCAGAAAAGACATGAAGGATCACAGATCCAGGGAGGAAAGTCTCTGCTTTTTAAGGTAGAAATAAAGCTGAAATCAAAGAAGATGCTAATTTAAAAATAAAATAAATATAAATAAAAAAAATCAATACACACAATCTTTCTGTCCAAGTCAAATGATTTTGTACATTGAAACAAGGGAGGGTCTTTCATATATTCTTGGTGGAAAACGTAACTCAATTGCGGAGCAGAGGTATTTTGCAGATGCCTGTAAAAAACAACAATTTATCTTTGACAATTACAGTATCTCCTTTAATATATTTAAGCTGCCATGTAGCATCAAAGGCACTTGAGTCTCCTGCTGAGTATGTTTGAATGCTGCATCATGGTGAGGCCCTTTTCTTTTTGGAAAAAAACCACATGGCCTTTTCTGTCTATTACTTTTTGGCTACAGAATAAAGGATGGAAAAAGGCAAAATATGATAAATAAAATATTTAGGAAACTAATATGATAGTTGTGAAATCAATATTTCCTTGATGTGGGTACAGTTGCTGCCAATAAAATTGAATTAATTTAATTTGTATGTTTAATTAAAACCATGGATAGTTACAATGTAAATGAAGTCTTTTTAGACAGAACATCTTTGGATGTTTGTAAAGCTATAATGTGAAAATTATGTGTGAAAAGCTCTGCATTAACAGGATCTGGCCATGGATTCTTTCTTTTGTTTTTATCATTGCAATTTGAGAAGGAGGATTCTCACACAAAAACTTCAAGAAATAGTTACAACACTCTTAGTGTTTTGTTTCTCAATCTAAATCAGCGGAAGGGAAGTTTTCATATCCTTCTTTTTCTTAATTTTTTAAGTTGGTGGTTATCTATATATAGCTCAATTAGCAGTGCTTCTTTCTTTGAATATTTATTATTTTTAAAGTTAGGTAATGGGTCAAGGATGAAGAGATATTCTCAGCCTTAAATACTTCCCTATTAAATGGCAACACCCAAATCTCAAGAACAAGAACAAGAACAAAATCTCAAGAGCCAGAACACAACTGTAAATTTCCTCACAGTTATTGATTATTTATTGTATCTATCATTTACTCTTTTTGACAAAGATGAGGAAATGTCACAACATTCAACAATTTTCATTTGACGTCACAGGTTCAATTTTTTTCCCCTTAAGTTCTCAGCATATTTCTATAGACTTTGATGACATTACTTTCTTAGCAAACTTTCTCTGAGGTGGGAAGCTATGTGGCATTCAAGATAAGTTTGCTTTCTACTAAGTTGAAATTTGCATTATTCTGTTGAATCATTCTGTGTTGTAAACATTTGGCAGCTGTATTGCCTCTTTGGTTTAAGGTTCTAACACTGCAATTATTTTCTGCAGACTAATATTTCAGTACGTGATGACTGTCATTTGCAAAAGCATTGAAAGGTATGTGAAGGCTACATTAAACATATTCTTAAATGAAACAAAATCAAACAACCAGAATAAAAGAAGAGCAGGAAGGAAAAATTAGAACATCAAAACCAATAAACAATGAACAATTTACACTAGACAGTAGTCGGACAAAAGAAAAAAGGAACGACAAAAGAAAAAGGGAGCAACAAAAACTTTGTGCTGGTAAAAAAAGCAGCTTAGCACTGCTGTCATTACCTCTGACAGTGAAGCTCAAGGTCCCTGTGGCTTCAAAGCATGCTTCAAAGAGCTTCTGAACATCACTAGTCAACTTAGTTCCAGCTCTCTGAAATGCAGTATTCATCTAGAAGTGTTCATTGTCGGGGGCATTCTGTTGAAAAATAAGACACCTATTCTATTTAAATGCTTTTGCTGCAAGCCAGCTGGAGCCAGCACTGGTGCATGGAAAGTGTTGTGGTTTCGGGATTGTTGATTTGAGCTTTGGACACAGCCTTCACTGGCAGTGGCAGCTGAAGTCAGGAATGAATAACTGTTGCCTTAGCAGAGCCCCAGTATTTAATTGCAGTAGAAATGAAGCCACTGAGGAAGCCCGGCTACAGTTCCAAGTCAAATATAACCCTTTGGTCACTGAAAATATGAAACATGGAATCTGCAAAAGACAACTCCTCTAGCAACTTAGTGTGAGCACTACAAAGAATAATACAAGAGCAGTGAAACCTTTTCTGTGTCCTCCAAAATATGGGAAACAGATGCAATATACTATTTTGGTAATTAATCTTTTAAATGTCTATGCTAACACTGATACAATCATAGGGATAAAAAAAAAAAGAAGCTCAATTCTAGTAAGCTCCTTGCAAGCAGTTTGTAATTTTTAATATATTACTCCAGAATTGAAAACACTTCGTAGGGCAAGAAAACACTATTATCACAACATAATGGAAATTAAAGATCCTGACAGTTTGTATGATAGTTTTCATCACAAAATTATATATCATTCCATATTTACACACACGTAATTGTTTGGCTTATGAATATGAGTCAATTATTTCACACTGTTAGTATATGGTTGCAGACATGAATGAACTTTCACGGTAGGCTCTGCCTCTCCCATCTGAAGTGTTGGATTGCTGAGGCATGGAGCAAGCCTAGCTGCTGGCTGGCCCTGCAAGGTGAGGTTGCAGCCTTCCTCCTCTTCCCTTTGCACTCCTGGGGCTCACCTTTCTCCCCAGACCAAACTGATTCTCTCTTTGTTTTTCCACTAGGTGAGTTGCTAAGAAGGCAAGAAAAAAGATGAATTGCTTTGAATTAATATCATGTATATCACATATATTTTACATTTTATCTAATTTTTAATAGATACATGAGTACTCTATAGATCAATTTACATTATATTATTTATATAATGTAATTTAGACTATGCTAAAATCACATTGAAATTATAAGAGCTTGGCACAATGGTAGCTCTCCAGAGCTCAGGATGTGCCTCATTATCAGCAGAATTTTAGCTTCAATTAATATTTATAAAGGAGTTTGGGCATAATGAACTGCAATGCAGTTGCAAATGCACTCAAGTGTATAAATTTTAAGGTCATTTTACTATGGGTTAAATCCTGATGTCTTTCGGAACTTTAACTAGAACCTTGCTTAGAAACTAGCATATTCATGGTATGGCCTGGTGATATTTTTAAAAGTCTCCAGCAATTGTGCTGAAAGTGGGCAAGAACTGCAGAATCTGTCTGTGAAATCACACATTATCTCATGGTGTGCAGACAGACATGGATGCAGGCAGCTGAGATCTCAAAGGGGTTGGCTCCAAGAACTGGGTCTGCATAGGCAGACTTTGGGCCCATGGTTTGAACCGGGGTCTTGTCAAGAAAAAGAAATAAAAAGAAATATTTCAATAAATCTAAAAGCATTTGACATGAAAGACAGGTTTTCTGAGTGCAGAAAGATGATTTTGAACATGAATAATTGTTGCAATTATTTAGGGGTCATTTCTGTTCCTTCTGCCCAGGTTTTCAGCCAAGAAAGTTTGTAACAAGGAAGTCTTTAATGAGACTAATGCTTTTAAAAGAAAATCTCTTTTCCCCAGTATATCAGAAAGCTGCCTTAATAGTGCCTTAATCAGATCACTTTAGTTTCACCTTTATAGTCTCTCCTTTCACTCACAGAAGCACTGAAAATTTAGTTTTCATTTTAAATATCATTCATAGCACCTAGACCTTTAATGAAGGTATGAATATTCCCAGGAATATCATGCAATTCATTGGAATTGTAGATTCAAGTTTAATTACAAAAAGATGCACTGTAGAAATGTTTCTTCTTCAGACTCCAAAAAGTTCTTTTGGTCCTATTGTTTCCTACCAGATTCAAACATAGTATCTCTGGTAATATCATTATAAATAAACCCTGTAAGAGTGAAAATTTCATGGTTAATCTTATTGCAAACCTGAGTGCAAAGAGTCAATGGCAAGTTAAAATAAATCAGGGGAAGAGAAGATAAACAATTACAATTTGTTAATTATTTCTAAATTTGTAAGAAGATTATATTTCAGTGAATGTATATTTTTCAACTGTAAACTTCGTGCAATCATGGGTAGAAGACTGAACACTTCCTAGTGTGCTGTGATATGGAATCCCCACAAATGAACACTCTTGAAATTTGAGTCACCTTTTACCATTTTTGTAGTTTATTTATCACCAATTCATGGAAGTTGTCTATGACATCAGCCTGCAAGTTGTACTGCTGAGGATGGTATGTAGTAGGTAGGAAGGATTTAATTGGCACTTCTTAAAAACACTTTTTCTCTGATGGATGGGAATGTTATAAAATATGATTTTGTGCCTTTAGAGCACCAAATTGAAAATCATTTAAGCAGCTAATAACAACCAAAATGGGCAGTCTAGCAGAGAGTTGGACAAAACCATGTTCCTTTCCCTTCCCCATCCTGCTGTTGCTTTCAGGAAGATGTTAAGTATCTCTGTAACTGGACTTTATTCTTTTGGGTAATGAGAACATCGGTAAAAAAGAAGCCATAGAGAAAAAAATTAGAACCTTGCAGGAGTTAAAACAGTGGTAATTACAGGACCTAAAATAGAGGTAATTTTTAGCTGCACAAAAGAGTTGCCATTTTTCTCTGCTGAATATTGAACCTCTCATAAGAATAAAATAGTGATTTTTTTTTTTTTTTTTTTGCTATAAGACCCTGACTATGCCCTCTCCCTCAGCAGCTCTGGGCCTAATTGACCATAACGATTACACATGACAACCAGCAGGAAATCTGTCAACACTTCAGGAGCTCAGTGCTGCAGGGGAGGATGATGGGTCACGTTGCTCTTGAGAAGACACCAAAAATAATGACCTGCTCCTTCAAGCCTAGTCTAAAGCTGTTTTGCTGCTTGCTTTCTTGTCTGATTTAAAGAAATCTGAAAGGCAATTGAGTTACAAATTCTACTTCATGGCTAGAAAAGTCAGAGCTTTCTGACTGAGGTAGACTACAGGAAAAAAGCATGTTCCTCAAGATAATCTTTTTCATCCTTTTTAAGTAGAAAATTTCTCTCCTGTTTGATTCAGCTCACAGGAGTCTGAAATGCATCATCACCAATACTAAAGAATTTATGTCTCTGCACACAGTAAGCCCCTCTCTATCTGAAAAATTTCTTGTAGGACCATCCCCCCTGAAGAACCAGTTTGCCCTCACCAGTCATCAGTCTTCATCACAGATGCAGTCTCCTGGACTTCTGAAAATACCAGCCTTGCCAGAAGAAATTGCTAAAAACAGAGATAAGCTGGATGGTATGTTAAAAATTGATCCCAAAGGATTGGTAGCAACATCGTTTTGAGGTTGGTGGCCTTGAAACAAAATGTACTTCCTTCCACCCCACAGGAACAGGCCCAAAACTTTATTTTGCTCAAAAATTTTAGCTTCATCAGGTGAAGGCTAGCAGAAAAGGAAATGTTTGTGTCTGTTTAGAGTGAAGGAGGAAAGTTGGGACTTAAGATATTATTAAGTGATATTGTTATGATCTTCACAAAACTCAATAAAAGCTTTCTTTGAGGACTTGAATTGCTTTTTTCATCTTTATAAAAGTAAACATTGTTATCACTTCCAAAAAACCTCCAATTTTATAGGTTGACAAAAAATGATTGCAGATACAAGTGTTTTATTTTGCACTGCAGTGTTAGGATAGTTTTTCTGTCATCTGGTAAAAGTTTTTCCCACCAGCTTCTCAATGTCATTAAAATTTGTTCCATAAAGCATGTGGAAATGTAAAAAAATAATGCAATACTATTTGGGTGGCTTTGAAACACAGATTATGGAGACTGATCACGAATGTTGTTTCATTGGGAGTTAATAAGGACATGGTGTTTTTGGTGTTAGATCCACATTAGCAGGAGGTCTGCTGCTGGCAGAGCAGAATCAAACACACTGAGTTCCCTTCAGCCTCATCCTCATTATGTCAACAACCAAAGAGCAATGTGTGACTGAGTCCAGCCCCAAAGCTGCTCTGCCTCTAAAGATGTGCATTTCTGCAGGATACTGTGTCTTCCAAAAAAAGAAAAAAGAAAAAAGGAAAAAGAAAAAAAAAAGAAAGAAAAAAGAAAGGTAGGACCTTAAAAAAGACCACTTTCTTTCCCATTCTTCTCTTCAGATATTAATCAATTTGAATGCAGGTTTCCAAAGAAGTTTGTCTGTCAGGGAACAGTACCACAGGGAATAGAAAAACTAAGTGACATTGAAAAGACTAGAAATGATGAGTTCTGTTTTAATGTCCCCTGCAGAATGGTAACATTTCTATGACAGCCTTCATCATAACTTATGTTATAAAAAGTGATAAAAGACCATTCCACCTTTTTTTTTTTTTTCGGCAAAGACACTTTTCTGAAAGAATATGAATTATTTCCATGGAATATTTATAAATTAAATACAGTTTCTGATTTATTTTATTCTTGCAGGAAAACCTTGGAAAAAAGTCACCACCTTATTAACTCCAAAGACAAGAGGGAATAATGTAGAAATTTTAACAGAAAATCTGAAATTGTAAATGGAGAGCAGGGGGGTGTCAGTTTCTAAAGACAGAAAAGTCTTAAGTTGAAATATCATGGGCTGACATTTTTGAAAATAAAGAGTTTTTTCATGTAGAATCCATCAAGTTAAAAAAAAATAAGAGCCAGTTTCCTGAAGAAGAGTATTAGACATGCTGACAAAAAGAAAAAAATCCAAATTATTACTTTTTATCTGGTTTCAGTCAAAACTAGAGGGAAAGGATGTTTTCCTGCATTACACAAATGTGGCACTCATTGCAGGAGCCAAATCTGTCAGTACTGGAGATTCTTTTCACATTTCTGCTTTGAGGCAGATTTACAGATGATGAAAAGAAAAGGATATTAGTATAGCACAGTATTTCTTTGGGAAATAGTCTGTTCCCCAGAAATTAGTTGCAATTTACACCATATTCTGTGTTTTTTTCTGCCACTAAAACAATTGTTGTTTATAGAAATAAACAGCTACTTCTCACCAAAAAAAAAAAAAAAAAAAAAAAGGAAATGGATGGCATATTGGCATATTACAGGTTTTTATTTTGATATAACTGGTGGGAAAAAACGGTAATTGCATATTTATGTTCTTAATAAATAAATCATAATATTTCTCACCAAGTGAAAGAGTAGCCAATTTGTAATTCCTGTGGGTTTGTGATTTTTGCAGACCTGCCAATATATTTACTTCATATTTTTGATAACAGTAATCATCTCTGTTGCATTTATACAATCAAAGGTTTTGATGCCTCCATCAGCTGAAATGTCTACGCACAGAAATTACCAAATGACAGTGGTAGTTGGCATGTGAGGTCCTTATTTCTCTTCCAGTGCCTCAGTGTTTATCTTTGTCACGTTGTCTGTCCAAGCTACCTGAGGAATAATTCCTGGGTAACCCAGCTTGTGCCACTTTGAATTCCCACTTTTGCACATGGATGGTAGATGTCTAAGTGCCTAGTCACAAGAAACCTACCAGTTTCCATCAGCAGTCCAAACATGGGCTACAGTGTTTCTGTGCATTTTGTCAGGGAAGAAGACAATTTGGAGCCTACCTCATCTTCACAGGCACTGAAATAAAAAGCAGGAGAAATAGAGTATATTTAGAAAAATTTACCCTTTCTCCCCAAAGCAATTCAGGAAAGAATAAAATTTCTTAATATTTTACACTTTTAAAGTAATTTGGAGAATTTTTCAGTGAAGCATTTACTTCATTTGAACTCTGTTGGGCAAGTATTTTTAGGTCTAAAAGATTAGATAATTTTCTGGTAGCTGAAGTGTTCATTGAGCATTTTGAAGGGGTGAATATTGGTCCTTGCTTTAGCTGTTTTCAAATTAATCCATGTCTATGCACAATGGAAAAGGTCTTGGATGATGATTAAGGATGACTGCAAAAGGCATTTGGAATTTGGTATTTTGATGGGAGAAGACGTCTTTCCAGGTTTCACCAGGCTTGCTTATCTGTCTTCCACAACTTTCCACAGGTCAAAGTTCTGCACTGATAGGAAGCAGAAACTTTTTAGAAATCCTTATAGGCTTTGTGGGGCAAGTGAACTCTTTTTCGACTTATCCATAGCTGCTGTATTCACAATAGCTGGATATTATCATGCACATAATGTGTTATAACAATGTCAGCTTTGTTGGCAGGATAATAGCCCCCTCTTACTAAAATTTAGTTGGCCTTATGATCCTCTGCTTCACAAATTGTAACACCTTTCATACCTGCATGATGAGGGTTACAATCATGACAAGGGCTTTTGTGAGAGGAAAAATGTGGTTTAATAGTGTACTTTAGACAAAATGTGGCACTGGTAGGATGCCTGGAAAACACTCATTCCAAGAAATGTAGTGGGGAATGGCATGTCAAAAATATGTTTTTCAAGAGTATATCATGCTCTGCCTTTCCAAAGATTTGTGCAGCAGAAATTAACACAGATTCTTGGAGAAAACAATATAATTTCACAGAGAGAAATGAAATCCTACATGGCTTAAATGAACCTACAGTCCACATGGGTACCTGATTCACAATTCAGCATTGCATTTTTTGGCATTTTTCCCTTAGTCTTAGAATTGTGGCACTGCAGCAATTTATTTATGGCAAAAAAAAAAAAGACATTATTTTAGGAAAGACTGCATGTTTTCTCCTACACACTCCTTTCACATGACTGTGAGGGTAGCCAGTGAAGTCTCCCTGGAAAACTACTGTGCAGGAGGTGCAGGAGATGCAGGAGAGCTCTGCAACACATTTATGGAACTTGGTTTTGCAGAACAGAAGGGCTCAACTTCACCACAAATGCAGAGGCTGATGGACTCAGTCATATATCAAATTTTCACTGCTTACTTTACAAATGAACTCTCAGTAGTGCTGCAGTGTTGGGACTCTAACTCTGTCCTATGCATTTCTTTTCATGCTCAGCTCAGGCTGCCACATGCTTGTCTCTGTGACTTAGAGATAAGGGAATCACCACTCAGGACTATGCACAGGCACAGTAATCTGCTTTTTAGGGTGTATTTAGGTGATATATTGTGGTGCTGGTCTTAATGCTAGTGTGTGCATTTCCTGTGTTTAGTCCAAGACAAAGACAAGGATTAGAAAGATTTTACCAGGGGTTATTAAGTTCTGGTGCAGATGGACAGCACTATCCTCAAGGCAATAGCTGTTTCTGATTAAAAAGAAACCTTCCGTATGGTATCAAAGTGAAAAGGTGCTGAGCATCCTTTACACTTTTTGCTTTGAAACTAATGCTATTTTCTGATGAGGTTGCTCTAGCTCCCAGGTGAGATTTACATTCTTATCCCTGTAGGCACTTTGATGAATATTTAACATCCATTGGTTTCACTGAGGTGATTTGCAAACTAAAAGTAAGAACATTTTTAGAGTAAATGAAAATTTATTACATGAAATATCTTCACGTAAGCTAAAATATTAAAAAAGTGATGTACAGGTATGCTGTCTCTAAATTGTTACAAAAATAAACATGTTTCAATTTATCTCACTTCTTTCACTGAAGCTCCTGAAAACCTATTTGAGAGGACTCTGCAAAACATAAACAACTATGTGTTTAGAATACATCTAAACATTCAATTTGTACTAAGTTTAAAGGTGAACAAAAGCCTATAGATTTAATTTTCTCCAGTCCTTTTTAGTACTTCCATATCTCTTTTCTCTTTATGCTGGTTTTAATTTGGAATAGTTACACAAAGTTACTATAATGTACTTGTGCTACAAGTGTTCAGGCATATAAATATTCCTCTTTCGTTGGCCCTTTTCCATAAATATAAATTTGCTCTATTATACCTGAAAGACAAATGAAAGTGGGTGGAAGCACTGCTTAGGCAATTATGTCCTCAACAGCAAACATATCAGGGTTGTTTTGTACTTAATATTCAGTTAATATGGCAAAAATCCCAATTTTTATTGTATAGATGCATTATAAGGCAGGAGTGAAAATACACAGAATTATCTCCCATTCCAGCTTGTAAAGCTTTTGTTGGGTCTGTCTACCAACCAAAGAAATAATTCTCGGGCTTGCAGTAGAATACCTTTTACTACCACAAATCCTGACATTTAGACCACAGAAAAGAGAAGTTTTGAGGAATGGAAGAAGTGAGAGTGTATCTTCTTACTTTGAGAACTCATCTTTTCTAGCAAAATTATTCTGAAACTTCCACCCACAACTACATACATGGTATGCTGTACATTAAATTCACTGACATGGGATGGAAAAAGAGCCCATCTAATTCTAATGCTTACATGGATACCTTAATTTAAAAAATAAAAACACCCAAATATGAGTCATAAACTATGATGTACCTTCAATAAATGTATAAATTTTTGATTAATAAAGCGTATAATGAGTCTGTAGAATAGATAGTTATAGAGATTTGATTCACAGATATATTCTACCTTAATTAAAGCTGTCTGATCCTAGAAAATACTACTTCAGTAATGCAACTCTGCTTTCAGTCATTGTGGTGGTTTTGATTGGCCCAAAACATCAGTAAAGTATTTTTTACAACTAGGAGAAATTTGGACCCCTCAGAAGCTGCTGTAGTAGGCCTGGGGAGGTGTCTGAGGGGTGGGGAGTGGCACAAAGATGGCTCCTGTGTGTCCTGAGTGAAAGTTCTGGAAGTTTTTACATCAAGTCCAGCAGAGCCAATCTCTGATGGCTCTGAAGGTGATGGACATGCTGCCGGCCAAGTTTGGGCCAATTGGAGGTGCTGGTTATGCCTCTGTGAAAACATATTTAAGAAGAAATCAAAACAAGGTAGGCACGCACTTCTTTCACTTCTTTGTAGTTGGAGGAGGAGGAGGTGGAGGTGAAAATATGTAGAGGGAAAACAGCATGGAGATGTCAAGGTCAGTGAAGAAGGTAGGGGAGGAGGTGCTCCAGGCGCCGGAGCTGAAAACCCTCTGGTGGTGAAGGCCATGGGGGGGCAGGAGGTCCCCCTGCAGCTCATGGAGTCCATAAGGATGCAGAAATCCACCCACAGCCCACTCCAGAGGAGCAGGTGGATGCCTAGAAAAAACTGTAAACCAGTAAGAGTCTCATCTAAGAGTTAAAACTGCAAAAGGCCTTGACTGGGAGAGAAAGGCCTTGCTCCTGGCATGGAAGCAGCCTGGCCTCGGCTTGGGAGAGTCTGCACAGCACCCTATGGACAAAAAGGCTCATGTTGCAGCAGAATTCGGGCGGGATGTTGCTCGTGAGATTGGACCCACGCCAAAGAAGTTCTCAGAGGACTGTCTCTCGTGGGAGGGACCCCACGGCTAAGTAGAGAACCTCTTTTCCTGATTGGACTGACCAGAGGACCCCTCAACCTGCCCCCTGTCTGTGTTGCTGGTTTGGAAAGAGGGAAAGGGTGTGAGTGCAGAAGCTGCTTCTTAAGAGGGTGGGGGATGAGAGCAGAAAAACTGTCTGGAGAAAGAAAGAAACTAGTAGAGATAAAGAGTATTTGTAATAAAAGAATTGTGGTGATGAATAAATTTATGAACCTGCTCTGTGGACTGAAAAAATACCCCACACTCTGCCTCCTACCCGAGCTTCTTGGTTAAAAATAGGAAAGGGGGTGAATACTATAAGTTAGTACGAGGGAGGGGGGGAGTGAACAAAATAATGTATGAAAAGTTTATTTTTGCCTTGCATTTATCCTCCAACTCTGTTAGGTAATTAAATCACTTTCTGCAACTGAAAGATGGAGCCTGTTTGCCCTTTTTCTTTTTTCTGTGTGTTCTCCTACCAACCAGCGTCCTATCTCATTTGACTCACGAGATTGGTGTGTATTTTTACAGTTTTTTTTCTGTAGCAAGAGAGAGTCGAGGTGCCTGGCGTTTAGTCAAGGTCAAACCCCAACAGTCTTCTATCCAGATCTGGTAATATCTGCCCAAACAGTATGGCTAAAATTCTTAGGACCAAATGTTGGAATCTGCTGGGTATGCTTATCTTCATCCAGAATATCAGGCAAGCAATTCTTTGGAAATTGGTGACTTACACCAACAGGGTGAATTTGATTCAACCTCTGTAATGACTGTGTTTTGTTACAAAGGACTTCTGGCTGCAGGTGAAGATCCCAACAAAGCCTGTCTTGGTCACCATGCAATGCATTCATTGAAAATGTTTGCCAATGTAGCTGTTTGTTTGCAGCACAATCTCTAAAGCAGGAGACACAACACTTGTAATATCCTCTGAGCCTAACTGGAAAGATGCTCTGAAGTGTTTTCTTTCTGTGGTTTCTTTATTGGCTCTTCTGGCTCACTTTTGATAGACCAAATTAGGTGCCCTTTTCTCCTCTTAAATAAAGAAAGAATTTTAATGAAATTTTTTTTGTAGCCAAATCCCTGCTGTTTTTAGGAGCTGAGGAAATATCTTTAGCATTATTTGTCTTTTCTGATACAAGACAAGAAACAATAATGTGATGTGATGTAAACATCTCTTATGGTGGAGCTGTGCTTTCATCTCTCGGGTGGTTTTTCCACCAAAGTTTCTTCTCTCTCCACTGCACAGTGTCCTGTTTCTCAAAGATGGTTTTAAAGAGACATTTTAAAACAGTATTTATGTGAAGTCAGTTTTTTAAGCTTCCCTCTTAGTTCTTGAACTTGTCCCCAATTCAAGTACAACATTTCCCTCTGTTCTTTTTTTCTCCTTTTGTACTGAAAATGTATTTTTATGTATAGAGATCATAGTCTTAATCTTGTTGTTTTATGCTTTTATGACCTATCTCATCAGCAGTGCTTTTCTCTCATGTTCTTTTTATCCTCTGTAACCTCTCTGCACCACTGTTGTCCCACTAATAAGACCAGAAGTCAGCTATGAATATATTACTTTGACTCTAATAGCCCAGAAAGTGACACTGTATTTTTTAATCATGTTCAAATATGAGTCACAAGGATCAGATGTCATTTTGGAGGTATGTGCATATACATCCAAGTGTGCTATTGAAATTATGTCCAAGCCTATGAAAATTTCACTTCTCAGATATTTATACATCAAAGTACAAATAGGATTGGTTTTGGAATGTTTTACAGTTGTGGATGAAAGCTCTTGTAACAGAATCAGACATGACTAACCTTTTTACACATATCTATCCTCCACAGTGCATGATGAAACCTTACTTTTGAATTCTGTAATCTTCTTTCCATTCCTTCTTTCCCACTTCTTCTCCAAGAACTACACTGACAGTGGCAACAGCATCTTAGGACATTGAACAAACCAGAAAAGAACAGGATAAATGTTGTCTGGCCCCACACTTTTTAATCAAAAGATTGTGACCAGGATAGAATATCAAATAGAAACTCAGCCTCAATTACCTCATTACTGCAAAGAAAATCCTTCTTGCATGGTCCCCATGAGTGGACAGTTCCCAGGCAGGATATGCATTGCTGCATTAAAAAAAGTTATTTTAACATAATAATCTGGAGGTTTTCTTCAAAACATGGAGCAAAGGTCACCTCATCCTCAATCCCTAACTTCCTAAAGTTTAAACTGCAAAAAACCCACTCATTACTTCTGCATTCACTGGAAGGACTGTCTCTGACTTGAGTATTCAAAGTCAAGGTTGTCTTAATCTAACTTAGGACCAGTATTTTTGAAAATGGCACCACTAACAAACTCAGGAATTCTAGCATTCCCAATAAATGTCAGGAGACACTGACAAGTAGGAACACAGAAAATACTATGTATGTGTCATTTTATCCCTACAATTATAATGAAACATTTTCAACTCTCTTTTATTGTGGTTAAAATTGAACAGAAACTTCTACATTTCACTCTGGTGCATGAAGAACAAAAGAGCCTAAGAGAGCTGATTGATCTTCAGACAGTCAGGTAAGTACAGCAGAATCCAGCATGGATAATATGGGAACTACTTCAGAGCTCAGATGGAAAATAAAGTGTACAGCAGGTGGAAGCAGGGAGGAATTTAGTGACAGTGCTTGAATGTACAGAGAGGGAGTCAGGAAAGCTAAAGTTCTTCTGGAATTGGATTTAGTAGGGATGTGACGGGTAGTAAAGAAATGTTCTGCAAGTGCATTGTCACCAAAAGGGAGACCAAAGAAAAGTGAGCTGATTACTCAATGGGGTAGAGGGCCCAAGAACAGAAGTCATAGAGAAGACTGGGTTACTCAGTGGTTTTTTCCTCATCTGATCTGCCCTCAGGCATCTGAGGTCTTTGCAGAAAAGGATCTGGATAACATGGAAGGCAAGTTGACCATGAGTAAGCAGGGTGCCTTTGCACCATAAAAAGACTAGTTACATCTTGGGATGTATTGCCAAAATAGTATTTATGAGACTGGGGGGAGTACCTGATTTCTTCTCAGGTTATTGACTATTCATGAGTTACCAAAGGCAGAGGACAATTGTAAAGCAGTCCTTGAGAAACCTCTTCACATTTCACAAAAGCAGACATCTTATTAAAATACTCCAGAAGGCTAGAAAAGTTTTTTTCAATTGCTGCTAGATTCAAGGCCTCTGAACAAGTGAGCAGTGAAAGAGAAGTGATGTCCTTTTTTACAAAATAGCCTTGCATTTGCTAAAAGTTGAGAGCAGCATTTTTTGTCTTCAGGTGGAGCATTCTTTGTTGACTCCACTCAACAGTGACAAGAAGTGGCAAAACAAAGCAAACATGTTTTCTCTACCTTGGGAAATTGCAAGTTTAATGCTCTCTTCCACTTCAGGGAAGCAAAAAAGCCCCCAGCATTTAAGTAACTATATGATCCTTATGAATATTACTTTTGCAAGCATTCTGATTTATTTTGAGCTAGTTCTGAGTACAAGGTGTCTTTGGGCAACCTGTCTTTTTATGCAACCTGTCTTTTTATGCAACCTTACTTATGCAAGGGGCATTGGTAAGCATCTTATTTGACCTACTGATACGCTGTTTCCTCATTTTCTTCTTTTCAGAGAGTACATTTCTCTACTGCAATCTGCCCTTTCATGCCTTTTGTTATGATGATTAATAGACTAAATTTAAAAACAAAGACACTGACTCAGAACCTGCTGTAATCTTAACTGGTAATTTCCACTGTTATACAACTGCAGCTGAGTCCAAAACCTTCAGTATTAAAAACCATTTTTAAGAGCAAGGCCAGAGTCCTTATTCAGATTGCTTCTAGCTCCTGTTTAAAATGTTGAATGATTTATTTGATAAAAATGTGAGGCATTTCACTGAGAGGTCCTACATATGTTTTATCATAAATTTTACTTGAAAGCTAAGATGCTAAAGCAATGGAGCATGATTGATGTATTTTGGTCTTTTCCCAGGACAATGGAAAGTAAACCCCCATGATTCAATACTTCCACATGCAATTGCACCATCTGTCTCAAAAAGGCAAACACAACCTAAACAAAAACCCTGTAGTATAGTTTCTCAGACATTTACGTTACGAAAAAATTATGTTACCTTCCAAATTTGATCCTTTGTTTAGTACAGAAGATGTTTTAATTCTTGCATTTGTGAGGAGACCTCTTTCCTCAAGACATCCCCTGCAAGTTATCCTCTGCCTTCTCATACTCTCATTCCATGTTTTTAAGAGAAAACTCAAGCTGATCCAAAAAACCATTTTATTTCTTCTGCTGCCTTTTACACAAAAGAAGACAGGAGCTCTGTTCCTTGTGATTGCTTTGTAATTTTCTCCATGCTAGGTACTTTTGAGTGAGTCATTTCTGCCCAAGTCTGCTGCAGAAAACTTTCCCAGTAAAACAAAATAAAAATGGATACAGAAACAGATTTCAAAACACATCTGTAATTTCAAATCTGCTCAGTGTTAGTAAGAGCAAGTTCCCACTCAGTACTCCTTCCTTGGCAGAATGACCACCATTCCCACATGCCAGCCCTGATTTACTGTGTGGGCTTAGGGTGGTTTTGCTGGGCATGCACACTGTAGGCAGTATCTGGAGTATCATTAATTTTACAGTTATATCCAATTATTTTAGTTCTGCCTGTTTTGTCTTAAATTATTACTATTCTTTCTAGTTAGGTTTTGTTTCAACTTTTTAGTTGGCTATTTTTAAAGTTGAAGGTCTCATTCACAGGTTGCAAAGAAGATATAGTACAATCTTTTCAAAAGTTTAAAGGAGAATGAGGGAAAAGAATGAATCTTAAAATTACAAGCAAAATTATTTCTTGTTTCTGTATTTCTTTAAACTACTTTTCTTGAGTGTGAAAAAGCCCAACTCATTCAAAAGACATAAAAGAGATACTTTAAGGAATATATATATATATGTTTTGGATAACTAAATGAAATTTGTACTTGGTAGATACGAGTCACCATGGAACACCCTAGCAGTATAAATTTTACTTAAAAAATGGAGATTAGGGAAAGTCTTTGATGGTGGGGATTATGTTTATCCTTCTGCTGAGCAGAAGCCTGTGCCAGAGCAGAGTGGAGAGGATTGTGCAGGGAAAGCTACCTTAAGTACCCACCTTTTTGGTAATCTTCCTCAATTCAATACCAGTGTTGTCTTCTAGTCCTACATTGGAAGGCATCAATTTGTTTGCTTTTAGTAAGCTAAAGGAAAATATATAAAATAGCACAGATTTTCTGTAGAGTCAAATACTGGAATTTGGCAGAAGCTTTATCCAGCTTTCTTCTGGAAATTGCACCTGTGTAGCCACATGTTTCTATGGTTTTATTCTCTGCTTTTGGACCTGTTTATTGCCTTACGGTTTCTCAAGTTATAGAAGTTGGTAGCCCACAGACTGAATGAGCTACCAGAATGTTTGCAAGTCACACTCAGGTCCTATTCACTCTGTGTAAATCCTGCATTTGAACTACTGCTGCCTATGCCTTACATTTAACCTAACTCCATTCTGTTTAAAGTAGTGCAGAATACCATAGCAAGAAACCTGCTGAAGTGTACTTGCAACATACATTTCTTCAGTTAATAATAAAGCATTACATGCAAAATTCTTATTAGATATGGTGAAGAAATGAATGTTTTTATCACCGCCTGCTGACCAGTGCCAGCCCTTGCTCCCAAAGCCAGATTGTCCCCCTCTTACAAGTAACTCTGCCAGTTTATACACTGGGCTGTGATGCTCCGTGGCGTGCAATGTCCCTGTGGTCAGTTTGGGTCACCTGTTTCCTCTATTTCTTTTGTGTACCTACTCACAGGCAGAGCATGAGACACACTAAAAAAAGTCCTTGACTTAGGATAAACACAATGTAACAAAACCCAAAACATCAGCGTGTTACCAGCACTACTCATTCTGAATACAAAACACAGCCCTCTAAGAGCTACTGAGAAGAAATTAACTCCATTCCAGCTGAACCCAGCAAACACACCTCATTAAAAGCAAATAGAAATAGAAGAAATGTTCTTTATAACTGCTGTCGTTCTGTTGCCACTGGACCTATAGTTTTGTAGGTAAACTGTCCAAAACCAGCATGTTTCTGTCTACTGAGTCCTTGATTTCTGCTGTGAATGACAGTAAGGCTGCCAATTAGCTACAGCACTGGTAACAGCTTCTCTGTCAGGAAGCTGCTTTGACACCACCAGTCTGTATTTCACACAGATCACTGAATAACTGCTTTATTTTGGGGAGTTTCAGTCATTATTAATATGCAGAAGCTCCAAACCTAGGCATGGATGTTGTTTCATAAGTTACTGAAATCTCCAAAATACAGCTTGAGAAAGATCAGAGAGTAGAGAAATTGAATACCTATTTTTCAACCTATGTTTGAATGAAAGTTAAAAACATCTAAATCCAAGGGGAACAGTACAACCTTTGGATGTTAAAATCTAGGGAGACACATCTGTATTCAAAATGCTGTAAAAGAAAGTGCAGTGCTCCTCGTTGTCTTGTAGTAGAAAAAAATTATAGAGATTGGAACTGTTCTTCAAAAGCACCAGCTTGCATTTGAAGAATAGAATATGGAAATATATTCTCCTGAAAAATGCCTTTGTTTTCCCCCTTATGAGGAGGGCTGCCAGAGTAGCTGTCCAGATAGAAGGGAGAAAAGCTTTTACTGTGCTAAGAGAATCTGGGCTTCACTCATTTTTTTCTGGGTGGCAGAAACTAGTAAACTTTCAAATGTTTGCATGGGAACACCTTTGCTCTACTGGAAATAAAACTGTTTACCCAAAGTCCTTTTTTTCGCTTGAATATGAAACCAAGCACAAAAAGAATCACATCTCATTCTCACAACTCACTGCATGTGGCATATGCTCACTCAGAAGTAATTACTGTCAGCTTGACAAATTGCTAGGTGTTAAGATTTCCTCATGGTCTTTTAAACCACTATAAATAAAATGTACAAGAATGTCACCCTACAGTTCTGAGCACTTAAAAAACACAGTGCTGGTGACACAATTCTACACCCAAGAAGGTGGATATGATTGATGGATCCTCAGTTCTCTTTTCCCCTTCCAGACCACAGGTGCAACCCTTTCTGGACATGGAGACCAAACACTTTAAAATAGCAGCCCTCACAGTCCTGCAATGACTTCAGTCAGACTTATGCTGTTTCTGCTCTTTTGGGATATCTATCTGGCTCTTGCTGCAGTCTTAATACCTCCTGTACTTGATATTCCATTTGGATGTGGATATAGTCTTCATGCATCTTGTCCTGAATTCCCCAGAGTGCAAGTTCTGAAGGATGGGAAATATCTAAGTTTGCAGTGAGGGTGTTTGCATACAGTTCTGTGATGTGTCAACATACTTTGCAGTCAACAGGTTTGTGTGGATGCACCTTAGATTTGTGGGAATGAAATGGTTTTTTCTCTTAACTGGCTCAAAGAAAAGCTTACTAAAACATTCTTTAAAAATAAAAGCAAGACAATTTAAATATGAAGGCTTGGAATCGTAAGGGGAGATTAAATTAGATGACAATAAGTTATGTTCCTACAAATACCAAGTGATAATGGAACTCGTATGTAAGAAGGAATATCTGAACATGTTCCCTCCATTAGTAACTTTGATTGAGATAACAAACATGATTTTTTCAAGTTTTTACATTTCCATGAGCACCCATGAGTACCCCAAGTTCTGGATTATAAGATTTACTTTAATCATTTCCACTTCTGCCTTCTAAAAATTTCTTCCTTTAAAATGAGCTTACCTTCCCATGGATTTCAAACTGCTACATTATCCATATCCATTCATAAAAATATACATAAATATGTTTTTAGAGCTCCAAATCCATTTTGTGTCAGATGTTTTGTCAATGTTTGCCAAAATTTTGTTTAAATTCACAGCTTGTTTTTACTACCTTCAGATAAATAGTTCTCTGGTTGCAAAAAAAGTGGGTTCCACAGCTTCAGCACTGTAACTTGCACAAAAAGAGATACAGAGGAGCATAGGAGCAAGTATTGCTTGTTATTGATGTGCAGTTTTAAAAAAGTAAATTAATTACTGGTGTCTTTAGTTTTAGACTACTATAATGTATAATGCATTATTTTTCAAATATAAAACCTTTCCAATCACTCAGCAGTGTCTCAGGAATAATGTACTCATACATATAATTTTATATCCATTCAGAAGTAGGAATCATGTCCTCAACACTCCAGGTGTGGAGTGCTCTAACTGTGCACCACTGAGAGGGTTTTGTGTTTGCAAGGCAGCTGAGTCATCCAGAGCATCTAAAAATCTGAAATTGTATCAAAGTTTCATTTCCTTCCTCCAAGATCCTTCCCCCTCCTGTGACTCCTTCATTTGATCACCTCTGTCTCCATTTTTCCGATGTATCATTTTTGTTGTCATTGTCACTGACTACTGTTAATGACTTTCTCCTTTAAAGTACTTACTCAAGAAAACTTCATATTTTTCCATGGATAAAGTGCATTTTGGAGAATAAGGAGAGAAGGGAAAATACTGTGGTGGAGGAAGTTCTGTACATATCTGGATGTGTATTCTCAATCCAGGAGCTGCTGGGTGTTCTGGCACTTGCTTTGGGATCCCAGGGTTCTCTGGGTTGTTTTTCCTAGTGGTATGCCCAAATGAACACTGAAGGGGCACTTGCCAAATATATTGTACTGATACAGAAACACAGTCTTCACCTCACCCTCCTCTCAGAATTTATGGAAGTGTCTCCTAAAAGCAATGCTCTCAGGCACCTCAGCTTCAGTTCCCACAAGCTCACAGCCTACGCTTATCCAGTTTACAATGGACTGATGGCTATCTCCCTCTCCCACCACTGTCTTCTGAATAAAACTGTGTTAGTACAGTTTTGAAATACTTATCAACAAAATCCTACATCAATTTGTTATAGATATTTAGGTGGAATGCTCTCCCACGCATTCCTCTTCAAGTTTCAACAATTCTTTGTGCCAAGCACAGAGACAAACTTTAAAAAGACAAAAAAAAGAAAAAAAAAAGAAAAAAAAAGAAATGAAAAAAACTTTTATTGCTTCCCAGTATTTCTGAGTTTATTTTTCTTCCTAGTCAGTGAGTAGTGGAGCTTCCAGGGCAGACATTAGAGACTATAATGAGTGAATAATATTAAAATGTGTAGGTATACTAATGAGATACTTACACACCTGTAATGGAACCCTTTTCCAGGCAGTTGTTGCATATGTAATAACACAGAAAGACATTTCAGGACAGGCTATTGTTTTGGTTCTCTTTTTAAATAGCTCAAACTGTAAAGAGTAACATTTTCTGTGCAACTGTGTGATTTCTTCCTATTGATGTCTAGAGGGAAAAAATAATGCATGGTTATAGAAATCCTTTTTAGAAGAGAATAAAATCAGGTCAAAGAGTTATGTCAAGTTCGTATGGTTTGTCTGACTTATGTAGGACTAGGTGGAAGGAAATTACACTACAGGGCAAGACCCTTGTGAAGTTGATACATTCTGTGTTGACTCCAGTATTTATGGTTCTTTGGGTACAAGCTCCAGCTTTCATTTTTATGAGTAGTTAAGGATAATAATTATCTGTGGGTTCAAAGGCTCCAATATTTTCCCGGCTATGAAGAGCAGGGTATTCACTGACTGAACTGTGAAGAGCTTTTGCAAAGCAGAAAAGCTGATTTTTTACCACTCTCAACTTTTAAAGAGTTCAGGTAATATGTATTGCCTAAAGTGGTGCTACATCTTTCAAAAAAGACCTGACTCTCAACTGTGATCTTAAAAGTTATTAAGACTTTTTTTCTGTATTATGAGTGTACTTCAGACTTCTAAAGCAGTTTAATGTTTGTGTTAAACTGTCTTAAGAAGAAATGATATTATTCTTTCCTTTGTGGCTGCTTGAGAATTTATAGTACACACAAAGCATTCTGAAGGTTAACTCCCTGCAGTTGTGGAAAAGCCTGTGCTTTACAATGTAGGTAGCAGAAAAGGATTGCATGCAAGGTGGACTTAGCACTTTCCAGCTTGTCATTCTAAGCTCTCTTCCTTCTGTTGGCTTTCCTGTTAAATGTTTTGTGGTTTTTGAAAGATTAACAGCTGATAGAGTTTTATCTGTTTCTGTAACTTGTCTGTCATCACCAGCAACTGATAGCTTCTCAAAGTTAAATGGTTGCTGAGGTTTCTTTCCACGGCACTATTCCCAATTCTGTAATTTTTTCAAGAATTACTTCCATGTCTTTGTTTTTTAAAGAAGAGTGTCATGTGATGGTTTCTCTTTCTTCAAAGTGTGAAAGCTTATTAATTTGATATCTCCTTCTATTATGTTTTTAAAAACCCAAACCAACCCAAGCAACTGTCCTATCCCAAACACTATGCCAAAAAACTCACTGTCACTTATCCTAACTACTGGTAGTACAATGGAAGCCAGCATCCAAAAGAAGTAGGTTTTAAGTTTCTCCTGAGGATACTACCATCCTAAGATCTGTCAAAAAAAGTACATGATGATCTTTGTTCACTTTATCATTTTACCTTTTGTCTGTTTTTCAAAGATCAGTTGAAAAAACAGTCTGATGATCCATTCTCAGTATTCCTGCAGACAGTGATGTCTAAGAGTCACTTGAGTGTGGGTGTATGTAGCAATCTTGACTTTCCTCCAAAAAAACCCCTAGTACAAAACAAAAGAAATCTCAAACTCCTGAAAAACAAACTGAAAAAAAAATCCCTCAAACTGGTAAGATGATCTGAAATGCACTGAGTTAGTGCCATAATGCATTCATAAGAGTAGCTTGAACTTTCAAAACCTTTTGATATTGCCCAGGAGAGTTAACTAAAAACCACACATTTGGAAAAACTGTAAATAAAGATTACCCAGGGGATGTATTTGTCAGTTTCTGAGGTTAGGGCTTCAGGGAATAATTTAAAACTGAAATAAAAAACAAAACCAGCAAAACCCCGAAACTACCATGAAAGCAATTTTGAGGGCTGGAAGCCTTGCCTTGTGGGTAGGGGATGAAGGCAGAGAATATTAACTACATATACTCTCATTGTCAGAGGAGAGATTGTTAGGCTCAGTGAATTAATTTCCCAAGTTCCTATTTTCTACAGATCTGAAGCATGCACCACCTTCTTAGTCTGAGCACAGAGGTCCATTTCACAGCTTCCTTATGTAGTGCATGAACACCAGCAATTGTAATTCCTTCTTAAACATGACGTGTCCATGAAGCTACAGCTTGCTGTGTTATACTGAAGTTCCTTCCTATATTTTCAGGTACGATTTGGAGAAATTTTTCAGAAAAGTGTCACAAAATTTTTCTATTTGTGATATGCTGTCATTCTCCCTTCCCCCAGCCAAAAAGAAACCTTGCATTTCTCATTAGAAAGGATGTGTAGTTTCACTGTAAATGATAAAATGGATTTGAACTCCACCAAAATTCTGCTTTACAAGGACCAGCCAATGTATTTGAGGCAGATGTGAGACATTCAGAAAGCAGCAGAGCAGGATATTCTGCTCTATGCTAATATTTTTTATTTTGCCAATTTGTTAACTTTATTTTGCCAAATATTTTTGCAAGGTCTCTTATTGTTGGACATTCTAGACATTGTTAGATGTTTTCAATTTTAATAAAGTTTTTTTGGGAAAGACATCTCAGGTAAGGAATTATCATGATTCTATCTTTTGTTCACCCATAGTCTCTTTTACAAATGTGCCTAAAATAAATAACACGGCAGTTTGAAAACCCTGTAGAAGCAAAGCTGTCCACATTGTGCTAGAAGGTTGCAACGTTACTGTAGACAAGAAATTTAGCATTCACATAGTCACAGAATCATAGAATCATCACAGAATCATTTAGGTTGGAAAAGATCTCTAAGATTGTCAACTCCAGCCTTCAACCAAACCCCTCTGTCAGCTAGACCACAGCATGGAGTGCCACATCCAGCTCCTGTGACATGGTGCTTTAACAAAACCCAGCTCCACTGGGTTTTCATGCCATGTGCTAGCCTCACTTCATCTTAAGCTGAGAAATCAACTTTGGGGTTATTTAATTCATTGTATTTCCAAGCAATTGAGAATAACTGAGAAAAACTAAGGATACTTCACATGCATGACTTCCTTTTACTGGTGGGGAGCTAATGTTTTTTATCCTTTATTATGTACTACCAAACATTTGTTGTTTTTAACTTTAATGTAAGCCAATGCATGACCTGATCCTTAAAATATGGGATCACTGAGGATGAAAGAGCCCAAGAGGCAAGAACCCTTGAACATTTAAATGTCTTCTTCCTGAAGTACAAAAGAAAAGGAAAGAACATCCAAAGTCAATGTTAAAATTACTTAAGTGACTTTGACAAAAGTAATACCATCATTATTTTATACCCATGCTCCATATTGGCAGTAAGAGTGCTTGACTTGTATAACATTTCAAAGTCAAAATAATAACCAGGGGAGTATTTAAGATGATGGGTCAGTGCTCTGTGTGTGTTTGAAGACAGTGAGAGAAAGAAAATTTACTGGGAAAGATTTTAAGAGAAAAAAGGAGTAATTAATATTGTGCAGGTACCTAAAGGTACCTAAACTCCTAAATTAATAGGACATATAAGAGAAAAAACCAAATTAGATACAGAATCTTATTCATCCAAGTCATTAGGTGCTCTCTGAGCTTCAAAAGAGGCTGGATTAGGAAAGCAAGTGATTATCAAAGGCTCAGGTAATATGCATGGGTGAATAGTGGAACTTTAAAGAAGGGCTTCACTTCCTAGGTAAATATTTAAGCATTTTCACTTCCTCAGAAGCACATTGGAACCATTTTCTTTTTCAAAAAGAAAATATTTGAACTAAAAAATATGAACACTTTGGTAAAATGATGAGAAAGCGAAACAGTTTCAAATTGAGGCAGTGTATTTGCTATCAAGAAATCTGTAGAAAGTGCACCCCATTGCATATTCTATTACTTTTGCAGTTAATAGAAATGGAATAGGTAATAGAAATAGAATTCTATTTCTATCACCTATCAGATATCAGCTGTATATTGTACTGGTATTCCAGACACTTGATATGTTTTCATATAAATGAGTTATTTGGAAATAACTTGTGCCATCTAGGCTATTGAGGAACATAGATTTTAAACACTCACTTGACAAGATTTCTACAGTAAGTTTTAATAGGTAAGTGGATGTGAATATTCTATCTGGAGCATTGGGGAAGAATATAGAATAATTTGCTAATACTTCTTGATAGATGCAGTAACATTTTCCATTATTGCACTGTCAAAGGAAATGATATCTAGGATAAAGGAAAAAGGTATTCATCAATTCAAGAGAAAAGTAACTTTTTTTTACGAAAAGGAGTTAAGGATAAGGAATGATTTAACATAATCATTCATGGCCTTGTGGCTAGAGCTTTGGCTTTTTTGTGTGCATGCTTGGAAATATGGAGAGCATTACATATACTGTGGAGCTTTCAGGGCTGCCTGGGAATGCTGACTTTGCTCTTCTGCTGGCATCTTCTTCAGATCCTTTAACGAATGATTTATGGCTAAAATAACTTCAGTAGATTTGAGGCAAGGTTTCAGGAGAGGAAGAAAAATATATTCAGAAAATCTGTTGTTTAATCACAGAAGACAGAGTTCCTGCAAGAATGCGTGTCCATTTCAGAAATGGACTTTTACTTTTCACTCACCCGAGTGACAAAACAGAACGACCTTCAGCTTTTTTCTTCAAAGAAAGACAGAAAATTGTCAATCTGGCTGCCCTTTTTGGCAGAAAGCTTTGTGATTAGTAGCCTAAAAAACCAACACAGGATTTCAGGAATTTTCTATTTTGTTTCAAAATAAAAGGAATGATTGGGTATCTGTGAGGTTTAAACCCAACTGGTAACCAAGCCCCATGCAACTGCTCACTTACTCCCCCTGAAACAGAATGGGAGAGAATTGGAAGAGTAAAAGTGAGAAAGCTCTTGGGAGAAAGACAGCTTAATGAAGAAAGCAAAAGCCCCATACATAAGCAAAGCAAAACAAGGAATTAATTCACCTCTTCCTGTAGGCAGGCAGGTGTTCACCCATCTCCAGGCCAGCAGGCCTCCATCATGCATAGTGGTGACTTGGGACCACTCCAAATGTCCACCCTTCCTTCTTTCTGCCCCACTCTTTATATGCTGAACGTGATGCCATATGGTATGGAATGTCCCTTGGGTCACTTGGGGTCAGCTGTCCTGGCTGTGTCCTCTCCCAACTTCTTGTGCACCTCCAGCCTGCTCACTGGTGGGTGAAGTGAGTAGCAGAAAAGGCCTTGGATCCTGTTAGCCCTGCTCAGCAATAAAGAAACATTCCTGAATGATCAACACTGTTTTCAGTACAAATCCAAAGCATGGCCTCATACCAGCTACTCTGGAGAAAATTAGCTCTACCCCAGCCAAAACCAGCTCAATGTTTCTTTGTTACCATTGCATTATTTTAAGAACAAAATTGTTAGATCCCTGCACTGAGGAGAAAAAAAATTACAATGAAGCTGTCAAATTGCACTGGAACAAGTGCAACTTTGCAGTTGCTATGTAACAGGAGTTCTAGGTCTGACCTAGGACAGTTTTCTGTAAGTGACATCTTTACTGTTCTGAGCATGTAAACAGACTCACTTTTAAAGAAGGCATGTGTGGTGGGTTTTACTTTTTTTCTTCTTCATTCATCCACTGTTTCAAGCAGAGGTCAGGAAAGAACAGCAGAATTCTTTTCTGGAAGTGAACAGAAAGAGTAGTGATACCTTTGCCTTGAAATTAGGCAGTGCTTTTCAGGGTATCAGTAGGGTCAAGCTCTTGACAAGTGAACGAGGGAAGAAAAAGACATCACAGTGATGCCTTCTATCATCACCTATCCTTCCACCCTGGAGAAACATTCTTGCTGGAGATGTGCAGTGCAGCTATGGCAGGGTGCTTGTCTATTTGCCTGCCTTTTCTTTACAGCTGAGGATCTGCCAGACTGTGAACACCACTGAAAAAAATTTACAAGGATTAAAAAATGGTGTCAGCATCGCATTGTAATGATTTTGTACTTAATTTCTTACATGTGCTTTGGGTCTATGAAGAGATCAATGTCACTGTTGAAGCAGTGTATTGAAAAATGGATTATAAGGCTGTGATTCTACACATGCCTACATTTGTGCCAATCAAAGGAGATACTTGGCACACATGTCAGCACATATCCATGTGGTGCTTACTGAAAGCCATAGTGTGTGGCTTTGAAATTGCATGCTGCACACTTGCTGAGCTTACAGGAAATCCTGCAGGTTGGTATCAATGTTTGAAGACTTTGAGAAGGAGGGAAAAAAAAGAAAATACAGGAAAAACATTTGTAAAAAGCTTGGTTTAGTATTGCAACATTCCCAAGGGAGCTAAAATCAATAGTAGTTATCCACTCAGCCTTTTATCCATGAATTCTTGTGTCACAAATGAGCTCAATTAGATTCATTCCAGCTGTTCATTTTATCACACAGATGTTGTTTCTGTGAAAAATCACTGGTGCTAGGCAAAGGGATATGAGACATGTGCTGAAGGGAGCAATGGAAACAAGTGCCCCTGAGCTCTCACTCATAGACAAGATGCCATATAATCCTTTCTCCAGTCTAACTGGAGGATGCTTTAAAACTTGCTAGGCCTCCTCTCCTTCCAACTGTTCAATGGTTGAACTGGAGTTTTACATCCCCTTACAAAATATACTCAAAGCCTGGCTCGGGCAGGCTTCCTTCATAGACCTTCCCAAGTGCTTTGCAGGGGATCCTGCAACAGCCAGGCAGCTGAGTGCTCCTCCATGCCTCCTCCCACCCCAGGCCCTGCATTGCTGATTCCTATAGACATTTTGAAGTTATTATTTCTATTTAAAATATTTATTTTCTGTGAAAAATCTCAGAAGTAATTCTGTAGAACTCTTGCACTATCAGCTTCCTCACTGCAGCAACGTGTTTTGACAGCTGAACTCAGCCACCAGCTATTGACTGTCTTTATGTTCTCCTGTCCCTGCTTGCAGCTGGATTAATACTTTCTTATTTTTATTGGTACATCTTGAAGACATAGCTGGCGTGTGCAGATAACCAGCAAATTAAAACAAACAATTACTATTACAGAAAGTAGCTGTATTTGAGTGTTTATTTGATAAGACGTAAACTTTCTCTCCCAACAGAAATTTTCTTTTAAAAAATGATACCACAGGCTTGTTGAATTTCTTGCCATTTTTTATTACTATTTTCTCTTGGGAAATATTCCATGACTTATTAATATTTCCAAAAGCTTTAATTTCTCTCTAGAATTCCTTCTAATCAAACATTTTGAAGTTGGAAATTCTTAGGAGAAAAGAGTGTCAGGATGTTATTTTTTTTCTGCTACCCTGACCTGACAGATTAAGGATGAATCATCGACAGGCCAAAAACCTGTTCAAAGGGAATACATCAAGCCAGAAGGGCCTCCTAGTGAGTAGGTACATAACCATGATACTTGTTAGAAAATACTAGACAAAAAAATCCCTAAAAGAAAAGCAGGAGCACTGATGCATTGCCTCCTCCTCAGGGGTACTGGAAAGATGAAGGAAAAATTCTGTTCATTACTAGGTGGTGCAGATGCTGCAATGATAGGACGACAGGGCTAAAGGAAGAAGTGGAGTGGATGGAAGTGATTTTGATGTGGTATAACCTCCAGACAGGTCATCCTGGACAGAAGGTGCAGTAGAGTAGCTGCTATTGTCTCTCTCTTGACAACTCTGTAACACAGCTCTTAAACAGTTGGAAAGAACACCTAAAACCATTAACTATCCATCAAAACATCTGAAAACAGCAGGGAGAACCCAAAATTTCATGCAAATGTAGCAACATGAATGAGGTATTTGCAAAGAATTTGCATCCAAGTTAGACACATTCTTCAGAGGATAATAAAATTGTAGGAAAAATTAGGTTGGAAGGGCCCTCTGGGGGTCTCCAGTCCAAAGCACAAGGTTTTGTTTATTTAGGTTCTGAAAATATCCAAAGACTGACTGCAGTCTTCCCAGACAACATGAACCAATGCCTGTCTGTCCTCACAGAGATAGAGGTTTCCCTTATGTCCAGTCTGAACCTCACTTCTTTAAAATTATTTCTGTCGTCTCCCATCTCCCTACTAAATACTACTGTGAGGAGCTTGACACCATCAATTGACTCCTGCAGATCTGTCTTTGCCCATTCTGTCCACCTCCAGACTGTGTAATTTCAGAAACTCCGCTATCCTTAGTTCTGGACTTGTCACATGTCCTTGTTCAGATCCTCATGGTCCCTGCTGTCCCCTTCCTCCAGCCCACCTATGTATGCAAGATGGTTATGGGAGACATTGCTAAAAGCCATGCTAAATACAAAGTAAATGCCATCCACTGCTCTTCTCCAGCTGGTCAGGTATCAGAAAACCAGAATATTCTGAGTTGGAAGGATAATTGAGTACAGGTCTCATGGTATGGTTTACCCTTGCCAATCTCTGCTGACTAATCCTAGTCACCTTCTCCACATGCTGGGAAGTGTACTGCAGGAGGATTCACTCCATGTTTATGTGTGAAAACCCTGCATCAATAAGTTATCCCCAATACCCACCAGAAACCTTTGATGGCTTGGGTCCCATTGTGTTGCCCTTTCAGGATCTGGCAGACCCCAGAAAGGATGAGGAGCTGTCATGCAGAGATTTTCACGAGCTGTTTAAACACGTCTCCAATTTTGTCTTCCAGACTGGATCGTTTGTAAAAGACTGACACCTTAAAGACACCTTTACTGGTCACTCTGCTGACCCTGACCTGGAAGCTCTCGCCCAGATTTCTGTCCATCATGTTCAATAGCTGCATGTATCCAAGCTGCTCCTGTTCCTAGGGTCAGCCTCCTGCCTTGTGCCCTTTCCCTGCTTGTCTTGCCTGAAGAGAAGGTTTGTCCTTCACTGCATGCTTTTGTGACGGCACATGCAGCTGTAGCTCCTCCTGCTTGTTTCCCAGGGTGTGTGAATTTCTGTATACACAATATAGGCTCATGTTCCTTCACCTTTTTTGACCAGTCCTGAGATCTCTCTTGTTCCCATTATCTTTCACCCTTTATTTTCTACTTCTGTCTACTGTTTTCTTTTTAATTGTTATCTACAATCTCCCTCTCCCCTCATTGCTTATTTAAATGTCTCCTTGCCAGGTTGGCCAGGCTGTTGGCAAAGGTGTCTTTGCTCTGCTTTTTCAGATGGGTATAATCCCATCTGTTTCAAGCAGTCTGCCATCATCAGAGAGGACCCCATGGCTGTAAAAGTGACCTCCCTGAGGCTGAGAGCTCGTGCCTGAGGAGGTGCTGACTTCCAGACCTGCAGACCTGCATCCTCCCTCAGACCTTGCTCTGGATCGAAGCCTCCGCTGTGCTGGGGGAGTTGGTCCTGTGGGTGGGGGACACTGTTTTCTGTGGGGCATCACCTTCATGTCAGTGACCCTTGCTACCTTCATCCATTTCCAGTCCCCTTCTGTGCATCTCTTCACACACACTGCTGTGCTTGCCTGCTGTGTTGTGATTTATCATCAGATAACTGCTTTCATTTGTGGAGACATAATCACAGCAGCTCACATGTACAACAGACAAAGTGAAAACACAAATTCAGTGTGATATAAACATTCTGTATCTATTTCCATAGACAAAGGGAAACACATTTGCTACACACTGAGTTTCAATAGAGATCTAAATTTTCTTGCTGTGAAGCTCAGTTTGAGACTAGACTAGAGATATTTAATTGGCAACACCAAAAAAAAAGAAAAAGAAGCAGTGTGGAAATGACTGAACTTGGGAACAGTGGATAAAGTTAGTGCTTTTCAGGTAAAAAGAGAAAAAAACAGCAAAAAGGTAATGTATGAAGTTTCTCAGATCTATGTAAAAAGATCAATTTTATGACTTATTTTCTCTTGCAAATATATAACAGAGACATGTAGGAGGCAGTAGGAATTAATTAAAACCTTTGGGTCCAAGTGTGATTGCCATTCATAAGCTGGTTTATTTTGATCTTAGAACACACAATAATAGTCCAGTTAAACGGTGGCTGCAGTCTCCTCGGAGTGATGGATGTGGTCTGGTTGAAATGGTGATCCTGAAGAATGGTCTGGTTGGTCTCTGGAGGTCCAGCAATGGCTCTCAAGCTCTTCTCCTCTGGGAATCCAGTGGAAGTGGTAGTCCAGTGTTCCAAAGACTCATCTTACATGCAGGTGGAAATGTTCAGTTCCTCCCCTCTGGGCAGGGCATCTCACAATGGGTTGATGTAATCTTATGGTTCACTCCCAGAGACCTTGATGGCCCATCAGTGGAGATAGCCCCCAGATGGTGTTATCAGGGCTGAGTCATTCTGAAGGTAAAGAACGCTGCCTCACCTGTTCTTACCAGCTTATGAAGATGGTAATAGAATACATACATTTTGTTACACCTTCCATGTAACCTAAGACAGAAGCAAAACAGAAGTAAATCTTTGCAGTACCTAAGATGCCATCGCTTCTACTTACAATTCATTTTCCCCTGCAGTCATAATTGATCAATGTGATGTATGCTACAACTCACAATTCAATATTTTTTTGAAAATTGTTAGTTTCCTTTCCAATCAGACAATTGCTGACTCATTCATCTCTTTGTTTTTGTTGTTTTTTTGAAAACATCATTTCTATTCATCAAGATACTCAATGTACTATAATCAAGTAAAGTTTTAATTGGTGTGAGTACCATTTACAACCAAGGAGGAGGAAATGAACATACATGGTCTGCTAGATGAATTTGAAGAGAACATATATGAAGACTAGAATTTCTTGCCCTTATAACTCAAAGGTTCTGTTTAGAAGGTGCTGTCCATCAGAAAAGTAAGGAATATATCATTGTGCTTGCTTTAATATTTCATTGTGTTTGAATTCTGCTAGCTTCACTTTTGACCAGAATACTATTTCTTATTACTGATCCTCCCCTCCCCTCCCTCCCCTCCCCCTCCCTCCCCTCCTCCCTCCCTCCCTCCCTCCCCTCCCCTCCCTCCCCTCCCCTCCCTCCCTCCCTCCCCTCCTCCCCCTGAGATGTCTGTTTTACAAAATACATTTTAAGTGATGATTATTGGATCAAAGAATTACTACCATCTGTGGTATTCTATAGATAGTGCAATTTACAGTATGCCTCAGAGCTCTATAATAAAACCTGTAAAATGATAAGTAAGATTTTCCAGCATCTCATGTCCTGAACTTGCTGTGTGTGATTTTTTTTAAAAAGCAATTGAATGAACTCATTTCTTGTAAAATAACTTCAGTTATAAAAAAGAAGATACATATAAAAAAAAAACCCCACCATAATAGAGAGTGAAATGGTAATGCTATATTCAAAGTATTTTTAAGAGCAAAAGGGAACATGGCACATATTTGTATTCAAATCTTTATTTTTAGATTATTTGAAGTACTAGCAATCTAATCAAAGGACAGATAATAGCTGTTATCAGTCAATATTAATGCTTGTACAATGTAAAAAAGTACAAAGAAAGCCTAATTAATAAAAATTTCAGAACTGTTGTGCTGGAAAGCTTACTGCTATCACACCCCTTGCCCTGGTGTGATGCTCACCCTTCCTGGGTGCCACTAGGATGGGAGAATGACAGTTTCAGTCCCTTCAAGAGGAAATGAGGAGGGTTACCAGTTGTTCATATTCCTCCCCAGTCTTGTGTCTGCTTGGGGCTAATTTTTTGTTGCTTTGTTGGTTTTTTTTTGGTTTTTTTTTTTGTTCCCCCTCACAGCCTCTTTTTCCCTTTCAGGGGCTCCCAGCCAAAACCAGAGAGCGGCAGAGTTGCCTGGTGGCACAGCCCCAGGTGCCCTCAAGAGCTGCTGTTTGTCAGCTGCTGACTCCCCAGCAGCTGCTCAGTGGGGTCAGTGCCTTGCTGGAGGTCACAGGGTGAAGATAAAAGAGGAGAAGCCACAGGCTCTGCTCCTCTCAACAAGTGGCAAACCAGGCTGAGCCATGGTGAGCGAGGGTGAGCTCTGCTGCCATGGTGGTACAAGCTCTGCAACATGCCATGATTATGGCAAAATCATGTACAGGGAGATATATAAAAAATCTCTGACCAATTATTATAATTCAGAACAGGTAAACAGGGGATGTGAAGATAGTGGTGTCTTCATAAAGTATAATGACATTCATAAATTACATATAATTTCTTCATATAAGCATAATGAAAATATAATAATGTATAATAATATTAATACAATTCCTTTTTCCTTTCAAAGAACCCCTGAACTAATGTCTGTAATTATTCTTATTTTCAAGAAGAAACCTTTCACCTAATGATAGCTTGCAGGTTCCCATCCTCTCTTTAGATTCTATTTAAATGCTTAGCTGTACATATTACAGTTAAACATGATGAGTCGGAAAAACTTAGGGGACAGATAGCAGGCAGCTTTGAGACTGGGCCTCCAACCAAGAGCTGAATTTTCCCTTATAACATTAAATTAGCAAATTCATGTTCTCAGAAGCCCAAATATGGTCTTATATTCAGAAATTGGCAAATGGGAGGGCACATAAATGAGCAAGTGAGTTTTATTAATTTTTAATGAGTTCTTCTGAGAGCTTCTCTTTATGTCAGAGAAAAAAACTTACTTTTCCCCCTCTGCTTTCTCAAATACTGTGGCTGAAAAAGTCAATATCCCTCAAATCATATCTCTCATGTATCTCACCCCACTGCATTGTTTGCTCCCCTGGAGACAGTCTTTTTCTCTTGATTGCTGTTCATGCAGTATGAAACACAAGCACACACAAACATACACACAAACTCACACAGATACTTGTGCTTTTGACATTCACCACTGTTCTCCGTGCATTGGAAATAAACCAGCTTTCAGCTTTAAAAAAGAGATTTGGTTGTGGAAAGCATATTTTCCTCCTGTAGTGTGTCACATGAATTATGACATCTGTGAGCTGTTTCTCTGAAGGAGGAAGAGTAAGTGAGGTGTGTATTATGGCCTCCCACTGATCTAGAGGTGGTTAAAATAATCCAAAATTACCTGCAGAAGGGGTTGATGACATTTTAGGTGAACATAAAAACCTCAGAAATTTCAAGCTTAGGTAGAAGAAAACAGAAGGGAAAAATATTTTTAAAAAATTATGCTAACCAAGACCCTGAAGAAAAAAAATCTGGAAATGAGAATATTTCTCAGAACATTAACTCAGTTAATTTCTTTCTGGTACTCCCCAAATTTTCTTAACTGCAGCAGAACTTCAAAAGCACTGTGATGTTCCTTTTCTATGTCTTTTATATGGATGATGTTTATATGGTTAGGGCAGAGCTTGATGGGGCTTGGTGTACAAAACAGATTTGAAAGACAGAAGGGAGATAAGTGCATGTAGTAGGGTGTTTGCTTTCTTAAACCACTGGAAAGCACCAGGTAGTGTGTCAGGAACTACTAAGAGCCATGAGTTAGATGGCCAAAGTCTTAAGTAAGTTCTTCCATTTGTTCATATCCATATGCACATCCCTGCTACAGACTGAAAATACAAAATGACTTAGAGTCACCCCTTCTCTGCAGTCACCACATATATATATCCCTAGTCCCAGGTAAAGCAGGATAGGCAGCCCTACAATTTTTGGAGGCTGACCACTGATCCTAGGAGCAATCTTCTCCTTCTGCATTTTGGACAGTGATGCAGTGATTTGCAGGCCTTCTGGGCACCCAGAGAAGCAAGTTCCTTCTGTGGCCCTGACAGTATTTGAGGCACTGTAAATGTACTCTTTAGCTCCTTACACATATATGCTAAGAAGAATTTCAGTGTTAAAGTGGACTAGAAGAAGCTGAAATGTTATCATTAAAATTGTAGTGGTTGACATGTTTTCTTTTCTAGCATCCCCAGCCTTTCTCAAAGGGCTGCTCTTTGTCACCTGCTGAGTCCTTGCCTCAGTTGGCCTTTTTACCTACATGGCATTCACAGGGCTTACACTAAAACAGTGGGGCAGCAGTACCCTCACTAGCAGACAGATATTAAATCAGGTCAGGCCAAGACATGCACTGAGATCCTGCCCTGTCAGGTCAAGTGAAAGCCATGGCCTTTTACTTGTACTGGCCACATCACAGATTTTATGCTCATTAAACACCACTATCTTATCAGAAAAGGAAAAAAACATATGGCTAAAGTATAATGGATTCAAATCTAAATTATTTGAGCTCTGGTAATACTTCCCTGTATGGAATAGGTTGGGACTGGCTAGTCTAGAAATGAGAAATTGTGCTGGGGTTGTTTTGAGTCTGCGGTATAGACAAAATGAAGGAAAATTATCTGTTTTCTTAGTTAATATAAAAAAGACATCCAACATGACTTTCTGAAAATAATGAAGTACATATACAAACTTATCAAATTCCTTGTCCTTGTTTTAATCAAAAAGAGGTGACCTGAATAAATTAGTACTATTCCAAAAGAATCAAATCTTACAAGACAAACATAAAATGCTAGAAGAAAATTTATCTTATGACAAGACAGAGATGAAAATGAGAGTGTAGGAAAAGAGAAGTGTTATAGCCGATCTAGGATGAAAATTAAAATACCAGAGAATTTTTGAGCAAAGAAAGGTACACACACAGAGATCTTATCATTCTCAGAGCTTCTCCCTGAACAAAACTGACTGTGGTGTATTTTGCAGCTTGCAAGAGACAGTCTAGTCCACAGAGTGGATGCATGAAGAAATGCAGTTCTGTCAGGCATGACAAGAATATTTTCTGATTAACATATTTCAATTTTCATCCTAATATTTGCACAACTCTAGGTTACACTAAACAGTGCCGTAAATCAGAATTTTCTGGGGAAAGCAGGATTTTTCTACAGATACTAAGAAAAAACCCAGGTTCCACACACATACAGGAAGGTTATTTCAAAGTTCTCTGTAACAGAGGCTCTTTCCTTTATAAGTACCAGAGGATGCATGTGAGTCACATGTGGCACAGTAAATTCCACATGTTAATGTGCACCATTTATATCTCAACCAGTGCACCTAGAAGTCAGAGCTCACAAGGGGTCTGAGGAGAGTAAGATTTTTATGTTACTGAAATGTAATGAATTGGGAATTCATAATTCTCTTAGACACCTGAGCTCACAGATTTTAGTCTCCTCTGGGGAGAAAAAGATACTGCACTCTGCCAACTCCATGTTTTCATTTTTTTCACACTTGAGAGCACAAGGCTAGCAAACACCCTGCTGGCAAGATCTTTCTTTTCCCTCTGTAAATGCATTAAAAATTCCTCAAGATTTTCCTCATCACTTCAACATCTTCTTGCTGCCAAATCTTTATTTCTTGCTCTTGCCACACACTTACTCATTGTCTCTTGTTTCATGGCCAGTATTTGGTCTAAATTAAAGCAGTATCTTCCCCCTCACTGATGATAAATTTCTGCTTCCTGTTTTGCCTGTGAAAGTGACACATGAAGAGGATTCACCCTACTGAAGTCTCTGGTGGCTTGCTCCTTATCTCTTTCAGTAGGAATGTGCCACTACTGCTTGGGCTGCTCATCAGTGCCTTGATTTGAACACCTTAATTTCAGTCGTGTGCCTTGAGTCCCAGGTGAGACACAGTGCCTGGGATTCAGGCGAAATCACCTCACTGGTGTCTGGTGCCATCTGTGATGCCACTTGGCTACCAGCTTCCAGCCAGGGAGGGCTGTGGTCTCATGTGGACTTGTGGTGAATATCCAGGTGGATGTCTTGAACATAAGAAATTATCTCAAATGTTGCTTGCTACTGATAGGTCAGCACTGCAGGGTCTTTCCTGCAGTATCATAGGACATTTTCCTGGCCATTTAACTAAAAATAACCTTTGAGTCATACCTGGCTCTGTGGCAAGAGGAAGACAAAAGGTAGTCTGATTACAAGACAAGTGAAAGACTTCCTGACATGAAATAACGTTTGTGTAAAAAAACCCCCAAACCTTCACAGTCTATCTGCAATCCTTACTAGAACAAGTTAGATTCCCTGAATCCTTAAGAG
Source organism: Lichenostomus cassidix (assembly GCF_008360975.1). NCBI lineage: Eukaryota > Metazoa > Chordata > Aves > Passeriformes > Meliphagidae > Lichenostomus > Lichenostomus cassidix. Next base: position 98,396,543 of record NC_139482.1, on the reverse strand, counting down.
GTGCCTCCCCAGGTACCTCAAGGGTCTTGTGGGAATGAGTCAACATTCAAAGTTTCATGAAAACAATTGGTCAAAATCTGCATTTTTACTAGTTCAGGTCCCTTATTAAACATGCCAAAATCTTCTCTTATTCTTTTGTTAGAGAATATATCTTGTATACAGAATGTACCCTGCCACAAGGAGGTAAGTGTAGAAAATGAAGCACAATTTTCCTTTTTCCTGAGTTGTAACTCCTGGATATTTTTCAAGATTGTGACCCTCTGTCATTTGCCTCCTGTCAGTGAGCCAAATTTTCTTTTATCTTTCACAGATTTTCAGGCAGCGGTTCATAAACCTATTCAGACTGCTTTGCTCAAGAACAACTGTCAGAAACACAGCCAACATAGATTACTGAATTTTTATTGGATTGAACAGATCTATGGCACCAGAAGCACCCTTGTAAGCAGTCTTGATGCCTCTTAAAGCAGTTTTACTAGTGGTAAATTGCATCCACATCTCAGATTCTATTTTATTATCTGTGAGTTGTCAATCATTTACCTTCAGTCAGTTCATTTATATTATGCAGAGGTGAGGTCTCCTGTGTGTGTAGTTAAGCTCTTCCAAGTTATAGCTTGCATCCAATGTGCAGCCAAAATCCAATTATTCTAGGTCAGAGTCCTCCACAGAGTAAACACTTTTACCCAAAAGTCTATGTTTTACCTCATCTTATCATCAATATTTTTAAGAAAAATCCCTTTGCCCTTTCACGTATGAGTTATACAACATAACTCAACAAGAGAAACCCACATCTACTGCATACTGGGAGAGTCCTGAGGCAGAAACTCCATATCCCAGGAGCTTTCTCTATCTCAGAGCCTCTTCTGACTTATTCACCACCTATCTCTTTGGTAGTTCTTTGTGGAGCTGGAATTACCTGATTTGATTAATCCAGAGTTCTTCTGGGTCTTTCAAAGATTTTGTATTCCCTACATTATTGGCGAAAACTTTTCTGTTAACAGCATATATGCCTTTATTGGCAAACAAACTTTAAACGGCACTTTTCTCACCTTTTACATATTTTCTTGCTCACTGTTTTTCTGGGATAGAAAAAGATAGTCTGTTTCTCTGTCCTGAGGGTATTCCTTTCTCATTCACCCAATCACAGTGCAGTACTGGTGGCTTTTTTGGTGTTCAGGGTGAGGCAAGGTACTCAAAAACTTGTTTGTAAAGGAATTGCACTCACCTCCTCCTGTTTTTCTTACTTCTGCAGCTGAAAATTACTGATCAGCTCTGACTCAGAAGGTTCTAGTGGTGTGCAGTCAGGGTAGGAAAAGCACAGAACATACTCATCAGTAGTGAAGACAGAACTTACATACTAGTGACCAAAGTAATTAGTGATAAGTAGATTAAAATAATCTGATTTTAATCACCCAGGTGCTTATGGAGAAGTTGACTATTCAACATCAATTCCCACAGACACTGTTCTGTTCTTTCTGAACGGTATACACTGATCCAGGTGCCACACATCAGTGTTCCCATCTCCTGCTGCAGAACTCGGTCGCTGGTGCTTTCACAGGGAGTTCATCATGTTCATCATCCTCATACAGGCATCTGCTCTCTATGGTGAGAGCCAAATAGGCTTACTTCTGAATTCCTCAGTCCTTCGTTGGGTATGCTATTTTACAGCAGGTAATAGTACAATCTGGTGTTTGTCTTCTGGCAAAAGTGTCTTTCCTCAGCAAGGAATAAGTTCCATAGTGAAAACCAGTGTTTTAAAATTTGAATGCCTGATTTTCTGCTCTGTATGTGGGATACTTGTTACAGAAAGAAGGGAAATAGCAATAATTATATGATATTAAAAAGCTGTTTCTAAAACTGGACACATAAAGCTATTAATGTAATGTCACTGTTCAGGTCACCTGAGCTCATTTTGCCACCATACCAGGTCTCACTGATTCCAGTGACTATAACCTGGAATGAGCCTTGCTGGGGGAAGGCTATAAAGTAACAGATTTAACTCATGGATAATTTCCCTTACTAATTGCAAACTAGATGCAATAACTAGTTGTTAATGCTACAAAAATGTTATTTCACAAGATTTTGATATTTTTGTTTCTTATTCCTTTCTTGTAATGCTTGCTTTTATGATGCCACTGTTTTTAGCAGTACTGTAAAGAATGGTCATGAAATTAAACCTCTAGGCAGCAAGATAAAGAAAAAAAATTAACTTTACTTTTGGGGAATAAAAAAGGTTTCCTCTTGCAAAACACTGGAATTTGTATGTATATATTTACATTTTTTAAGACACAGGTATGTAGGCTGTCTCTGAATAATAAATATCCCTGTGCTTGTGCTTTGGCAGGCTCCTATACCCAACCTCTAGGGTATTGAATCAGACAAAATTACTTTTCTGACCCTTTGGGCTCTAATTGGTTTCCTTTAATGAATTTAAGAATGCTGGCTTGCACATTTTCTGGGAAGCCTTTCTGGTATAGATGTGTCTGCCTTTCAGGGACAGATGTTTGAACAGTCGAAGTACTGTCTGAGCTGACCTTTGCTGAGTTGCACAAAGATGGGGTTTCTTGGTTAAGGGAAAGGCAATGAGTGGTGCAGTGAAATGGAAAATTAATCAAATTTTCTTTTTGGGTAGTTCCCTTGCTTTCTTTCACTCTTCTGATTATGGTAACAGTTACAAAGCACCTTTGTGGATTGGACTTTCCTGGATTCTGCAATTTATCCTGATACAAACACACCCTGGCCATAAAGGAATGTGATAAAATTTACACTGTTTACTGTCCAAAATATACCCATGAAACCCTCTAGTCAATGAGCTATGGTGTCTTCAACAGAATGATTCACACAGTAAATGCCTGGATGTGCTTAATTTTATCTGACACCAGGCTCTAATTATCTTTTTCCCTCAGACTTACTAAGAAAGCCAAGATTATTCCATCTGCTTTTAGGAGCTGGTTGATGAAGGTATAATTGCTGATGTGCTGACAACCAGCAAAGCTAACTGATAGTCTAATATGAGCACAGCTGCAGCATTTTCACTATAAACATGCCAATCAACATTTACTTGGATGAATCTGCTAGAATTTCACATAATTGGCACAAATAAGAACAGGGAAAAAGTTGCTTATAAAAGGTGAGTATTTTCTCCAGATTTAGATGTACCACACTGCTCTTCCATGATTTGCAAAAAAGTTGAAATCTTGCTTTTTTATTTATATGAAAAAGTAGAAAAAGAAAAAAAAACTTAAAGAAAGTTGATCCAGCTCCCATGTATATTAAATGGCCAATAAATTATTCTCTCTCTCACATGTGTTTTCAGCACATTTGGTGATTATTCTGTTTTTTATTGATTTCTTGGTTTTCTTTTAATTGGAAACTGTCTTTGATAATGGTACCAGATAGGTGAGGTTGCTGTACTTTTCCATATGTTGTGATTGTTGTCCCTTACTGATCTTTCTTCCATTTATGACACAAGTTACCAACCAATTTCTGGGAAGGCACAGAAAATGGGAACTTTATTGGATAAGGGGCTCTGAAGTTTGGGCAAATTCTTATGGAGACTTAAAACTGTGAAGCAGTGGTCTTTTTTCTATTTCCCACATGGCGATGTGAAATCTCTTATATAACTTTTTAAAAAAACTGCCACAAGAAAATAAGATTTTCTTTGATCAAGACTTCTCCTTGAAGATGCAAACTATTGTCTGGAAGAGTAACTCCCTTAAAGCACTGATCTAGACAAGTTTGTGTTATGCCAATTAAATAAGGATTAGCATCTTATTAAGATTCACTGCCAGTCATTTTTTAAACTAGTATATCTATTTGCATTCTTTAAATATTGACTATCTTTAAAATATTTATAATTAAATCTGTAATCTGGATTCATATGTTATTTCCCATCAAATTGAGACATAACACCATGAAAAGCTTTTATCCAGTGAACTGAACCTGACTTTTCTTCCCTTTCATTTCCAGACATGGATGCCATGAATGTTGTGAAAATGCTGAATTTGATGGATTTGCTCTTCATTTATACAGTTGTGATGGAAGGAGAAAATTTAAAGATGAACAGAACAAAAATAAAGACAGCAATGCATGTGTTGCCAAAGGGTCTGAAACTATTATTCTCTGCTTTGAACAGCAGATATAGAAATAAAACCAAAACTTGCTTCATGAAGATCTCAACTATACTAAGATTTATAAAATTTCTTCTCTCAGCATTAGCCTGATCACTTGTGTTTACTATTCTGTTTCCTTTGAGATGATTGCATTTATTAAAAGAGAAAAGACAATCAAGTTTAGTTCTATGAGCCTAGCCTCTGAAATCAAAAGGATGACATGGATTTACTGCAGGTGAGTCTCTAGCCTGTGTTAATTTCCTGGGTTGGTATTCACATAATTTGGTATTTTTGAGCAGACTTTAAAATTCAGTTTGGTCTGCATATAAAAAATTTTGAAACTGCATTTAAAATAATCCATCTGCATCATTTTACTCATGTATTTTCTATTAATGAAACTAATATATCCCTCCAAACCAACATATGCTTGAGACATTTGCTTGATAGAACTTGTACGATTCACGTTCTTCCAAACTCCCATTTTCAGTTGTTGAGGATTTTTTTAATGTTCCAGGTTACAACAAGGAAAATACATTAAAAAACTCCCTTTGGTGGTCATTATGTACATGCTTTAGAGCTCCAAATTAGGAAGAGATAGGCTTTCCTCTGCCATGATCATCCACTAGAATTGATCCAAATTATCTGTCTGAAGCATTGTGTTGAACACGCTCTGGCCTCCCACAGCTGCAATTATACAGGTAAATTAAAATGTCCAGAAATCTTTCTGGGTACTCCTATGTGATCATACACACTTTAGAGTGATGACAATGTTCTATGCTGCTCTCATGGCCTGTGCTAATTATTTTTGCATGCCAATAAATCCCAAGCATAGTTAGGCATGCCCCAAGGTACTTATAGATGTGCATGTGGTCAACCTGTGCCAGCTGGCTTCAGTGTCTGGGAGTGATGTTGAGCATATTTCGTTTATGGCTGGGTCATTTTCCTGACAGGTTTCAGAAGAGGATAAGGACATGTTCTCTGTTCCTCTAAATACTTACAAATTGTCCTTTTGTATTCAGATCCATTCAGCGATAATAGACAAAAATTTTCAAAAAGTGGGATTATAACTATCTGATTACATTTTTAGTATTATAATATTTTTCCTGTGACTATGTTTTCTCATAATTTTGAAACACAATTAAGGTGAATGATATTGAAAGTCCATTTTTGCTGTCATTTATATATTTTAAATCTTTACTGGCTCATTTAGAGGCTTATGTTCCATGTATACCCAGAGGAAGAGGGGAAAAATTTTAGATGAAGGAAATACAATCCATCACATTTTATTACTTTTATAGGAAAAATAACAGGCAATTTAAGCTAGATGTTATATTGGTAAATGATCCACTCATGACATGGTGTTTATTTAACTAGTTTCATAATTCCTTTCACTTCTAATTGGCATGATAATTGCCACCATCTCTAGATCAGTCATTTTATCCATGCAGTTTAGGATTTTACTTGACAGTACAAGATAGAGTTTCCAAGGACACTTGCCAGCTGACAGCTACAGAATGTAAGACAAGAGGATGTCAGGCTGTTGTCAGTCACCTGGGACGTGTGGATCCATTTATTTGCTGTTGAAGGCAACCTTGGGGTTTTTTGGTGATCTCTGCAGCACTGTTTTATAACTGCTCAGGTGTTTTCATCCTCATTGTGCCTCCTGTTCCTGAGCCTTAATCAGCTCAAAAGTGGAAGATCTGGATAAATAAAAGTGTAAAATCACTACTCTGCTACTTTGTTCCTGCAGTAGCATTATCTTGAATATAAATTGCTCTTCACCACCTGATATCTTTGCAGAGAGTCTCTTGCAGGTTCTTTTTGCTAGGTGGAAAAAGCCTGTTCTAATCTCTGACCATTTAGGTTTCCATTTAATACTGCTTGTCTGATGACTGATGTCTTCTCAAATATGAAAATAAGCAGTTCTCTGCAGTTTCTACTAAACAGTTTATACTCATCTTATTAATACACTCTGGTATATTATTGTAGATATAGTTTAACAAATAATACACCCATTTCCTATGTAACTCAATGCCTCCTTCTAATGTAAGAGCCTTTCTTCCACCTGAAGTATTTAATTCCATCTTACGAGGTCCTCCAAGAGACAAGCTGTTTCTCCAGTTCTGTATCTGCATTATCTATTCATCCTGTAGAAATTATGCACAGGTATGACAATGCAAAAAAAGATTTTTCCATTCTGACATATTTCACAAATATCTGTTATATCACATCTTTTATATGACACAAATTGCAGATAACACATCTGACCTTGCAGGTACTCCCTATTACCTTTGCAAATCTTTAATTATAATTTCTTGTTGTTATTTTTCACTACAGTTCTTAGTCTGTGCCAAAATCTGAGGTCAGCCCTTTTCTAGTTCAGGTGACATTTCTTTTCTAAATTTGATTTCACACACAGATGAAGAGTAAATTAAGGGAAGCACAGAAATACAGATAACATAGAAAATAATTCATTTCCATGAAACTAGCCCTGCTTTAATGTCACTGGGATCAAATGGAAGCTGCATAATTTCAAGTGTATGCAGCCAAGAGCTATTTCAAATGTAAGTATTTAGTCCAAGTTTCCTAATAGGAAACAGTATTTATTTTGGGAAAAGAATGTAAAAAAAGGATTACTTCTGCTTAATTTAATGCATTACTCATCAAACTAAAAAAAAAAAACCACCATAAATTTAAACTCTAAAACAGCAGCAAGATTAGGATAAAACAACAGAACATGGTATAATGAAGAAAAAGAGGAAGAAATATGCTATTTGAATGTACACTACGGTAGTGATCTTTATCGATATGATGAGTCTGCTGGATCTCTATGATACCATGATACATCACATCACAAAACAGACTGAATTTATTCTAATGCACTTTTAATCTAAGTCATGCTACTTATTTGATTTTAAATTCTTATTATATTCATTTTTTCCCCTGAAGAGACTAAAATCTGTGTTTCTTGTGAATGTATGCTTTGTTCTCTGTGTTACAGCTGTTCAGACCTTAACTTCAACACAAAGTTTAATGTTACTTTAATAATGAAAATGTGAATAGAACTTTCCGTACAAGAGATACAGTTTAAAAGACTTAAAAGTTTAAAGGTTTTTTCCCCCCTTTGGTGCTGCTTGAATACATACTTTTATCAGTTAGTTTTCCTCTGTGGAACACATCTATTGCTTCTGTGATTTTTTTAATCTCGGAAAGGCTTTAAACTGAATATTTTCTAATTAAAATTGAAATGCATTGATTCACAGTGCTGCTGTAGTGAGCTGTAGAAACTGTACTTAAGTTAGTTTGTTCCCAAGTCTCCTCTCCAGCATAGGCATTTTGACTAGGTTATATTTCAATGTGAAACATTTTGGCCAGGAAATTGTATAATATTTTGCTCTTCTTCATCAGTGGAGAAGACAATTATCTCTTTGGGAATGTATTCTGGGAGGTGGAATTGATCAAAAGAGAAATGGAGTATAAAGTACCTGAACTATGCTTTGGGATAAATGCAATGATGTTTCCTGATGACATTACTTTGGCTTCTGGGTAATTTTCCATGGAATAACTTAATCTTTTCTTGGAGGGAGTTCCTGCTGTCCAGATAACTCTTGCTGCTGATTTTCTGCACCAACAGACAAGTTAAATTGAACCAAAGTTTAATTAAAACCAGGTCAGTTTTGGTTAAAATAAAAGATATTCATCTTCCAAATGTGGTTCTTTTTTTTTTTTTTTAATCGTAAGCCTTTCCATTACCCAATATATACACATCCTTCTCTTGATTTTTAACTTTTACTTATTCTGAGATGTTTATAACCCCCCTCATTACTTGCTTGGTTTATGTAATGATTTACATAGATGTTTTCAATTAAATTTCCATTGTTCCCTTCTTTACCTCTTTTAGTCATATGTCAAAATTATTGGGCCTTCCCTTATCAGTTATTCTTGGGCTGCATTTGAACTTCTCATCAGATATAACATCTTCATCTGATTTCCATAAAGGGGAATACCCTGGCTCCAACTGGCTCCTGTACGCCCACCAGTCAATGTTGAAAATGTCAAAAAAATCTGACTTTCCTAACCATTAATTCTGAGTGGCATAGTCATGACCTTGCTTGTTTCTTTCATGTCATGAAAGCAACTTCTTAAAATGGAGAAAGAGGCAGCCTGCTCTAAGGCTGGCTTTCGTACATGACACTATACTACTTCAAATATCTTCTCTCCATGGCTTAAATTGAAATGTTTCGTCTTTGCAACGTGCCTCTCTTGGTTCTATCGATTTTCCACACTCTGTCTGTTCACAAGTAATCTAAAAGTCTCTGTCCTCCAATGTCAAACGTCAGTCACCCTTGGCTCATCTCTCTCCTCTCACACAAACTCTGAAGTGAATGACTCATAGATATATTCTCATGACAGCTTGTAGTGCTAGCAAGACATCTGAAGGGGAGCTGAAGGACCATGAAGAGGGTCACATCACAATCCCTTTCTGTGTCCCCACACTTCAATGTCTTGCCCCCTTTCCTCTGCCCAGAGCTGCTCATTTCTCCTGCTGCACTGTTCAAAGGCTTTAGTTCTTCCAGCGGTCACCAAGACCTCTCATCAGCCAACTCCATCTCCTCAAACTTCTTGTCCTAAGGATTCCTGTATAGCAAAAGTCCCTTCATATACTTCCAGGATACTTAGCTTTTTCTTCTCATCTCCTCCCCCACCCCTAAAAGTTGCAAACCTTGTTAGATGACTCTAACCTAAGTATTAGAATGTGATTGCTTAGTCTTCTGATAAGTGCTTGAGAGAAAGGTTCGGCAATCCAGGCCTGGAAAGCTCTGTGATCTCAGAGAAACCATCTTGGGCAGGACACTTGATCTTCTTGCTTATAAATGTTGTCCTATGTTTAATGGCTGTTCACAAGCAACTTTGGATGTAGTGAGAAATCACATTCAGATATTCCACCTTAGACTCCAATGAATGATTTTGTATTGCATATCTTTGTCTAGGGTTAGTTCCTTGCTCTCCCATGCAATGCAGAACTAAGCTTTGTTGGGAGAGGGCAGAATTGAGATATACTGGAAGTATTGAAACAGGTCCCATACATATAATTTTAGGCATAAACGACTCCTGCTAATCCAGCTGTTTCCATGTACCACTCATTTCATCAAAAAAGGTACAAGATTTTATATGTAAGCCAGCTATAAAAAACACAACTGGGAAATGCTCTATCTTAAAGACTGACATCATAATCCATTCACACAATTAACTTCTTTTGTTAGCTACACACAATTCAGGAATCTTCTCTTGATGGTTTGTCAGGTGAACAAACAGCGCCTCACTTAATATCAAACATTTTAAAGAAACAAAGATTTTTGCTATGATTCAGAATGCATCATCTTCAGATGTTACTCAGGCAAATTCCACTGGGATAAAACTTACAGCAACTTGCTTACAGAGCTATTACAAAAACTCCTTTCAAATATTCAAATATTTCTGGATTGAGGTGCACATAAATTGTGCTCTTACTCCAGGGAATAATATTGCTCATCTTGTGTGGACAAGAACCAAAAACTACAGCTGTGTTTTTCACTTTATTACTGTTAATCACAAGCAAAAAGTTATCCTGAGTCAGTGGCAAACACAGAAATATTGATGCATGTGGCCAAAGTTTTTATCTATTCTTTTTTGAACTGAAAATTTCCCTTTCTGTGATAAATATGAAATAATACATTAAAAACTTTGGGTTTCTGATGCACAGAAATCAAGTGCTTGGTGGGTTACACCATGGGATAAAAGGACATTTTAACAGCTATAAGTGGAAAATAGGCTTCCCATCTGCCAATACTGGGGAAAAAAAAAAAGATAATGTTATCATTTAATATTTCACAGAATCTTCTTATTCTTTTTCTTGAAAAGAAATACACAAATATTTCCTCCCAAGTCCATTGTTCAAGACACACATTGGAACCATAAAAAATTATAGTAAATACACTGAGACAAGAAAAAATTGGAAGAGGGCTATTGAAATTCAAATGGAAAATGCCTGGATGGAATAAATTAGAATCTTGCTTAGGATAAAGAAAAATCTAAACATGAGAATTCAGTAATGTTGAGCATAAAACAATAGAAACTTAATACCTAGCACAGAATAAATTATGGCAATAGTGCTCATCAGAGAAATATGAATAAAACTCTTTAGTCATTGATGTAATTCTGAAATTTTTTCCCTTTTATGTAGTACTCCTGAGTGGAAGATTTTATTACAGACATAGGATTTTTTAATTTCAGAAAGTTGTTTTGAATTATTGTAGTGAGACATCTGATTTTTTCTAAAGAAAAATAATTTTGCTATCTTCTCAACACTCTTCAATGAAGGAAAAAATATATTTATAGTTCACGATTGCCCTCTTGTGGAGAGAAATAAAATAAAGGTGTGCATCATAAACATAAAATCCGAACCAAGAACTGATTACTTAGATTCCAGTTCAGAAAGCTTAATTCATCTTGTGCCTTGGTTTGGGTTACAATTTAGTCCTATATTAACAGTTTTTACTCTTGGTGCATTATTAATAGTTACTGTATTTAAACAACTCCTGTGCTATTGCCCCCTGTAACATTTAACACTCCAGAATATCAAGGATGACTTCAACTCCATATCAGGAAGAATTTTCTAGTAAGGATGACATACTGCCACAAGCAGATCTTTTAAAAGCAAGTTCTTCTGCTGCTCTGACATTAAGCAGCTATAACAAGAGTCTAAAACTGTTAAGATGGATGTTAGGAAAATGAGTAGCAAGGTTAGAAAAAAACAACCAGAAAAAAAAGTGATTGCATGCCGTAGAATTAAACATAGAAATGTATATAAACATCACTTATGCATTGAATAGATCTGAAAGGACGTACTTTGGAAATGTCACAAAATTTTCCGGACTTATTTTACCCTTACCACTTTTTAAGATTATGCAGGCATATTTAAAATGTACTTATGAAAGTGCTGATCTTACTCCCACTTGCTCCTGCTTTCTTGCTCATCTACCCCTCCTGGTGATGTGTCAAGGTCTTTCTAATTAGGACATAAAGGGCTGTATCTCTAAGACTCAGTCTGTTGTGGTGCCTTTTTCCATCACGTTGAATGCCACAGAAAGCCTCTCTAGATGGCTAAAAGAAGGTGATGTGCTTTGCTGAATCTCTCTTACTCTCTACTTTGTCTGTCTCATTTTGACCATTGCACATTAAGATGCCACAATACACCTAAGTTTTCTTTTGATCCCTTTTTTAAAAGAGTGAATTCTTAATGTCTGGAACTACTGCTCTGCGAAAAGAACATTTCCTTATAAATCTTCCCTAGGACTTCACATACTCTGGTGAATTATTCCCAGTGGCCAAAGAAATGGTGCAAAGGAAGGTTTGTGTATTACTTAATTCCCAGTTTCATCCTTGGAGACAGAGTTGAATGGTATGTGAATTTTTTGTTTTCTTTTCTATCACTTCATTTCCATTTTCTGTTACCAAGAAGGGCCAGAAGTTTGTTAGTGTGATGTCAGGTATCTTCTGTAGTGTCCACAGGAATCTCCCCTGGACCTAATGCTATAAACAGGACTTTGGAAATTATGCCAGATCCCATTTAACCATCTGATTTAACACTGCCAGAAACACCCTCCCTTTGTGTTCCACCAACTCCAGAGATCTAATGCTCCAACAGTCAGACCTGCACATTATAACAGTTCAGCCTGAGAAGAACCTCATGCGGAACTCCACACTACTCTTTTAATTAGACACTAGTCATGGACTAGCAATTCACTGAAACTGGTCAGACAATCCACCATTTTAAAGGAAAATAAACTGTCCTTTTGCTTTCTATATACACTTTCACAATCATTCTGACATCCTAGCAGTGGAAGCTTCTTAAAAGTCTGGACTGAGATAAAAAAACCCCAACAAAACAAAAACCCCAAAACAAAACCAATGGAATTTGTTTTTAATATTTACCCTTTATTGCAACTAATTGTGGTATGTTCTTTTTCAAAAGATGATTACAGATGGAGATGCTGAGCACTGTAGCTGATTTAAAGCCTGATTATGCAATGCAGAGTGAATTCCCAAACATTAGATAAGGGAGGTTGTGATTCTCTTTGGCATTTTATACAGAAAAAAGCCAGATATGCCATGTCACCATAAGGGTAAGGCCCATGGGAAAGAGCTATTGAGTGGATGCAGAGGGGCACAGAATCACATCTGCTCTATAAGCAAAAGGATATACAGGTCATCTGACTCCTGAAGCCTGACCTGTGCAATCACTATACCCCTGTGTTTGCAGGCTCTGGCTGCTATTTCTTTCTGGGCCCTATGACACTGACAGCAGCCAATTTTCTACTTACAACACTGAAACACCTGAAAAATATTTTACTTGTTTAAATGTGGTGACTTTGTGGTAACATTTGCTGATAAGAACTAGCAAGACTGATGAAAACAACCCTTGATGTAGTCTCTAAAATGGAAAGAGTCAAGACAAGTATTTGATATTGGATCAAATTAGAAAGAAATAGGTTGTTCTTAGTGCTTACTGAGGAGTAGTATACTGCTGTAGTCTGCAGAAAATAAAAGACAGCATATCCTTCAGAGTTCACATTTAATTCAGATCGTGAATGAAGGAGAGACCTTCACATATCAAAAATGAAATACTTAGCTGAATACCAGTTTTTAGTTTATCCATGATAGTCTCTGTTGATGATACTTCACGCAGCATTGATGACCTCAGCAAACCCTAACCTGTGATCTTGGAAGACACATACTATCATCCTTCAAGCTGGATGATATTTAGCATTTTTCACAGGGTAATGCAGGACTGAAAATAAAAAGCACTGCAGATAAAGCAGAAAGTAGACAAACAAACAAACAAACAAACAAAAATGCTTAGGAATGCCCCTCTGCCAGTTCTTGACATTGAACTGTGATCATTCTCAAATACAGTCAAAATATAAATCACCACTTGATGTCACCATTGGTCTGTATCTGTGCTGTGCAACTCTTCAAGAAATCTTTCTGAACATCACGAAGAAATTATAAATTCAGTTAAAATAGTTATAGACCTATTATGATGTTAAATAATCACTGTCTATTTGTTGGTCCTATTCAAAATATTGAAAGAACAGGCACACAGGTTTGGAGCACCATAAAGAAACCATAAGAAGCCATTTGAAAGGGAGCTGTTTATCATTAAAATCTGTTTTAATAAGGAAATTTTCAATAAACAGCAGAGCAAGTCTGATCATTGCAGTATATTGTAGTAATGCAATTTTCAGATCTCCATGTGCTTTCTTTGTTCCCCTGCTCTGTATGCTATTGGTTCATGTTGAAATATGCATTCTGCTGTACCTGAAACCTGTTGGTGTGTTCCTCCTGCCAGTTCTCCCTTCTGACTCCCCGGGACTGGCTCTAGGGGAGACAGTCCCTCCCTTTCCTTTCCCTTTATAAGCCAGTGTCTACATCAGAGAGGGGTCTTCATCTCTGTGCTGGCAGCCTCTGAACCTCCTCTGCCTTCCTCTCTTCTTCTCCTCCCCTGCAACCCTTTCTCCTTACCCCAAATAAACCTCCCTGGCAGAACAGAGATGGATTCCAGGTCGTTTCTTCGTCCCATTATATTTCCCACTGAATCTCTGTGGCTACAAGACTCACGCCACGCCCAGTGGACCCCGGGGCCGCCTGCCCTGAATCCGGTGGAATTATGCAGACCAGGGACCCCATTCTGGGGGGGAGCTGGCTTGTGCAGCCCTCCCGGAGCCTGCTACATCAGTATATCATATAAGCATTACTACCATCCAACTGCAGAATGAATAGGAAAGGAAAAGAATACTTGAACAGAAGGGTCAATACCTCTAGAAACACTAAAATAAGAACTATATGGGTTAATGAAGGTACAAGAAATTTATTTGAAATCTCTCTTGAAAAAGTTGGGATCCTGTTTCCTAATTCAGGCATAAAGAAAAATATTCTGTGTTCAGGTTTCCTTTGTTTCTGACAAGCATGATGAGGCTGACTTGCAGTGTATTAATTCTGAACATTTGTTCATTTATTTAGGGGACCTGAGGAGGAATTTGGTAGGTCAGGTTAAGGTGTAATTTTAAAGGAACATCACCATGTATAAAGTACTGATTGCCATTAACAAGTTGGCTTTTCTCAGTCATTGCCTCGCTGTAGAACTAGAGTTGTGTCTAAACTGAGTGGATGTGGTCACAGCACTAAGCCTGACAGAGTTCAAGAAGTGTTTGAACAATGCTCTCAGGCACAGGGTGTGATTCTTGGACTTGTCCTGTGCAGGGCTATGAGCTGGATTTGGTGATCTTTGGGGGTCCCTTCTAACTCAGCTTATTCTGTGAACATTTGAACTGTGAAACCTTTAATCCAGAGAATACTGTAGGTAATGACAGTATTGTGTACAGGATACCAAGGAGCACAGAAGGGTGAATTTCCCAACAGCTTGAAACACCAGAATGCACACTACAGCTCTCCCTTCACGTGAGCTTTATCCCTTCTTTACTTGTATAGCATCTTCACATATATAACATATATAACATATATAGCATCTTTACATATATAACATATATATTGTTATCTTACATGAACTTTTAAACTGCTCTATTATTTTACCTCCTAGCTTGGCCTGCTCTGAGGCACCAAGCATGGGCTGAGCCATGAGTTCAGTTCATATGTTACATTTTTATGGCTCTATTTGGATGCTCAGCATGCTGTGCCTTCTCTATAACAATACTGCCATGGCTTGTGTAGGCCTGTACACCAAGAGGTCTATACAAATATCATTCTAATGCATAAATTATTTTAGAATATATGTAAAAAAATATTAATTCTTGACTTTTCATCCATTTTCTACCTGCTCATGAGTCATAGGCTAATGCTATCCTTAAATTGTGTGGTTGCAATCACTGTAGTAATTCTTTTTCAGGTCTAGATAGCAATGACTCTGCTCACAGACCAGGAAAATGTTTCCCATGGAAGTTCCCAAGAAACTCTAGCCCTGGGTACATGCTGAATATGTGAAATTTGCTCTGAAGTAAATGGAAATTGGAAATGCTTAGGAATTACTAGTATTTCTCCTTTCACGATGCTGAACGAATAAGCTAATTCTATCCAATTTCAAGCTCCTTTCAGCATAATAGTTTCAAAATTGCAGCTCAGAGTTTATCACTTGACTCTCATTTCAATAAAGAGAGGCTAAAAAAATCAAAATGGACAACAGGCAGTAGGAATAAATTTAGTTAGCAAGCAAAAATAGAAAAGTGAAATGGAGAGCAAAAAGCAAATTCAGAGTTTGAAATAGAGCTGGCAGAAGAATGGAATAAAGGTACATATAATACATACACACAGGACACATAAACTATTCCTTTGGTAAAAAAGTTAAGTGAGTTTTTGTAGTCATAAATAAATACTGTATGCCAATACATTAGTTTGTACTTGATAAAAGAAATAAATGATACCTTCAAAAATAAAAAATTACTATTTTTATTGTGTAACCAAATATAATTTATACATTAAGTTAATAAAATTACTGTATTCTAAATAGCTTCCTAAGCTCAGGAAAATTAAGCATTCAAAAAGCATCAGACTCCATACTTTTACATATAAATTTTTCCTGTATCATATCATGGCATAGAAGAACAGGCCCAGGAATTCAGATAAATTAATTGGGAGTTTGGGAGGCAGTATCACAGAGATATTATATATTCACTTTTTTTTTATGTTGCCTCCTCAAAATGGTAACAAAAATATCTGATTCTTAGACTCTTACCTTCAGTGTAAGTCTATATATGTAGATATTGGTACATTTATATATATGGACGTAAGTAGGTATGTTTATGCATATATATAAAAATATCCATCCATATATGAAGTCCTTGGGTAGTCACTGGGACAAAATGTAATTATTGTTTTTATTTTTTAAACAGATTTTTCATTTACTCATTATTCTTTTAGCAGAGTCAGCCAGAGAGGTATTCATAATCTTTTTTCTGTGTAACAAAACTGCTGTGTGAGGAATCTGATCATCTATGAATCTTAAGGAAAATAATTATTCAGCTGTGAGTAGAAAACATGAATAACATGAAATTTGACTTAGGATTTCCCCATTTTCAGCTGCTTCAGAAAATGTGTCATTGTGAAATGGAGAGGAATGAGCATCTTCAGAATGGGTGCTTTTCTTCAGGAATAAATTGTATGCATTAGGGCAACTTCCAAAGGACTTGTGTCCCAAGCATGTAGCATGTCTAGCTTTAAAACTGTCACCCAGAACACCTCAGCCTCTCCATTTGCACTGTAAAAATAAATAACATATACAAGGTGAATGCAATATCACTTTATTCACAGTCCGAATTGTGTGAAATCTATTTAACCTCTTTCTGGTGACAAAAAGGCCACACAAATATTAGTTCACCTAGTATATCCTTTCTCTCACAGCTGAGCTAATGGATTAAAGGAAGAGGAAGTGGGGAGATGATTCAAGTCTTTCAGTATGCTTACAATGCAAAGGCATGTAAGTGAGTGGTAGAGTTTGTTTGCTGATGATGCTTCCTAATTCAATATCTTCCACTTCCACAGGTATCCTGGACTTTTGTTTCTACTTCAGGGCAAAGCACACAACCATAACAGAGCCATCACAGTAGGGCTGAACTGCAACTCATATCATTCCTTTTCTAGTTATTAGCATAGAATTTACTTTTCAAATGAAAATTGTGTTGGGATCATTATAACGAAGAGTGAATCCGAGTAAACAGCACTATTTTGTAAGCATTCACGTGAATCTAACACAGAATCTGCTTTGCCCTGCTACACAAAGAGTCAGAATACCACATCTTACTTATACGAAGGTTTGGAAAAAAACAGTGTTGGTTCCTGGAGATGTATGATGAAAGGAAAAAGCCTTTTTGTTTGTTGCTGAAGGGTTTATAAAATTTGGAATTTGGTTTCATTCTAGAAGAGAGCAAGGAGTGACCCAGCTCTTCTGGTTCACAGAGAGTCTGTATGAGCCTTCAATGCACAGCAGACCTGTAGGTGCTCCTGTAAATAAATCATGCCACAGAACTGCTTGAATTCACCTTCGTCAGAGGCTGCCAAGACAGCAGCAAGTTGCAGAGCAATAAAGACATGCACACAGTATGCTAAAGACAGAGAACTCAAGTGCTTCAATGCCATCCCTCAGTCTTGCGACAAAAGGATTATGCTGACCCAGAAAATCGGAGGCCACGCACCAACATGAGTGGATTGACTGTGTTAAACTATACTTGCTGTTCTTCAGGGTCCTATTGATTATGTACCTATTGTGGGAATCTAGCCAGCTACTGGAATTTAGATAATTTTGTGAAATACCAAGAGGGGCAGGCAAAGCAAAAAAGATACAGATGTTTGCTCTAGGCTCAGATCCCTTCATAGAATCACATAACAAGTGGTGTGTTGGATGCAGGACTGACTGACACACTGCAGCTTACCATGAATTTTAAGAGCAACAGAATTGGGTAGGCAACACATCTGACTTAAAATGGAAATGCCAGAGGGCTGGGATGTCAAAAGCATTCCAGAGTCTGCTTTCCAGTGAGAAAAAGCTTGAAATTTTATCCTGAACAAAACCTGTGAATGAACATGCAAAGGAGCAAATCAAGGATTTTCAGTCCATTCCTTTGTTCTCAGAACATATATTCTTAGTTCCTCATGAAATATTACAATGATTATTAACAGCAACCACAATTACTTTGTCCAGAACATTTTGCCAACCCTATGTCATAATACTTAATGGGGATAGGTATGAGAAAGGATATTTGACAGAAGTTAGCTAAAAGGAAGAAAAGACATATAAATACCATACAGGCTGCCTGTAAATACACTAATGATAAGTGAAAATGGATAACTCAGCTTCTGTAAAACCTTGAGCAGCAAAACATTTTCTATATACTTCAAAACACAAGGGAAGGCTTTAAGTGTTTTGGATGGGCTTGATCAATAAATCCAGTCTAAAAAGAATCTGACATCCAGTAGTCACGTACCCTGTCAGGTATGCCAAGAGCAAAATGGAAACCATTGATTTGTTTGTCACCAGGCTTCCCTAGGTAGCAAATTTTTCTGAGCCTTAGATGTGCACAGATGACATTATACAGGGACCAAATAACTGAAAAGTGAATTTCAACTGGAGACAGTTTCTGTGAACAGGAAATGACAGAGAATTCTCCATGTACCACATGGGACATGATGCTATGTGCCTTTTTTTATCCCCCCCTCTATGGAGCATCCTTCAAAAATTAAGAGGAAGGAGATATTGTAAATCACTTGTGGTGAGATACGGGACTTTCTGAAGCGAGGCAAATAATTTTAATGATTTTAAGAAGAGTTACATTCACCTTTAACAGAGATTTTAATTACTGACAAAGACTGCTCTGTCTTATCAGAACAACTAAAGACATACCTTTGCATGAGCATCCCCAGGTGAACATGCTGAGTATTTGAAGCAATTTTTCTGTCAGGACGAGAGAGCTCTTGCAGTGCTAGTGCTTCAATAGGAAGGACTCTGTGGGATATGAAATACTCAGCACTTTTAATAAAGCTCAGTGCATCATTATTAGAGGAGGTAGTTCATTTAGATCTCAAATTCTGTGTTCTTAGTGCTTTAGGTAGTTTTACATTTACCCATGCGGTTTTGTTTTTTTTCTCTGCCAGGTAACTGTCAAATCTGAATACTTCATAAAGGAGCAACCTATGAGCAGCAGTTCTTTTTATGTCTGATAAACTGAAAACAGGGTTTCCAGCATGTGGCATTAGATTTCTTCATATGAGTTTGGTCAGTCATAACCATGTAATGTATTTATTCTTTCTAGCTCAGGATGATAACCTGCATTTGCAGAAAGCTTTCACAAGTGCATTTGAGATGTCATTATTTCCTTTACTTCTGTTATCCACACGTTTTACGTACATGATTTGCCTTGAATCTAATCTCTGCAAAGCAACCTAGGAGCAGAGATAATACTTAGGGATGGAGTAATTATTTAATAAAGATTTTGGGAGCTAGGAAGGGCTTTTTGGAGGTAGAAACAAAAGGGGATAGTGTTTTAGAGGCCACCTGTGGCTTAAATATGACAACTGATGAAGGAGAGGGGTGTGATATTGGCTGACACAGAAGAGGAAAACATGAAGGGTTCTCTCCTTTATGAAGATGATGACAGTTGTTGATGCTATTTTTGCTCTTACTGGTCTCTAGTTTTTCCCAGGAGGTCTTTCCTTTAGCTTTGAAGTAGTTATGAATTATGTAGGAAAAAAAGTGTATTTTCTTTTGGATCAGAATGCTATGACTGTTAGTGGAAACCAAACGCAAAAGAGAGAGGAAAGGTGAAACTTCTGTCTCAAAAATAATTGGCCTTCAGAAGAGGAATCTTTGTGGGTAACAAATGGTGAAGATGTTGTAACTAATGACAGGAGAGTAAATAGTGTTGTGAATAGGAGCAGAGTCCGGAAAAACAGTTATGGTTAAGGAGGCTAAGGCTGTAACTGTAATAAGAATCTGATGAACAAGGTCAGTCTAACCCTGTGTGTAATAAGGTAGGGAAGGATTCCTGCATCTTTTACTTCTGTTTTTCCTTTTATTAACTTCAGAAACACAATCCCAAATGACAACCATACTTTAAAATAAAATTTAATTACTGTCTTGCAAGTAAATTCAGAAAAACCTTTTCAAACTGAAATGTTAATTTTAATGCAATGTGAAACAGACAATCTGGATACTGGATTTCCCTCTTGCTTCATTATATCCAGCCACATCTTAAAGATTGTTCTATAGGGTTTTCTTCACTGAATCTTAATGGTGTTTGATTATAAATCTCTGCAAGCATATATTATGAAATCGTGTAAGTTATGGTGATTTTTATCAGCAGCAAGAGAAACCAATGTGTCTGTTAAACTGAACTTCTGTGTGAAATAGTCAGAGGTCTGAAAACATAAATATTTCTATCAGTTCCATTCTCCCTCTTAAGCTTGAATACTATCTTTGGTGCAGGATGAAAGACTGCAAAACACACAGAACTGGATTCCTATATTAACTGTTTCAGTCATTAATTACATTTCACTGAAATATTCCTCCTTGCCCTCATTGCATGCTTAATGACATTTTGACACATTTGATTCTCCTTAGTTTGCAAGATTCTTCCTGCTATAAACCCATTCCCTGACCTGACTTTTAAGGACCATGATCAAGTCCCTTCTAATGTTCCTGCTATTATGTACAATATGCTTGGCATATAATTATTCAAAGGCAAATCCCCAAAGATCTAAATGAATCTTTCAGCTTTCTATACCTTCATGGTTTTGTTGAGATTGTTAAAATGAGAACTGAAAGCTGTGACATGAAGTATCTGTACATCCTGTCTGGACGAGACTTTGAGTCTTGTTTGAATGTCAGCACTACAAAACATTCATGCTGAACATGCACTTAGTGTGATTATGAAAACCATCCTCCCAGTTTCCAGTGGTTCCTACTAAATGCCTCTAAAACTAACTGTGTATTTAAAACTTGTTTGTGTCTGTGATCATGAAAACTTGCAATTGGTACCTGAGTTTCCAATGGAGTACTTAAATTCTTTTCTGCTTTGATTTTAGTTCAGTAGTAGTTCATACTACATTTAAGTATGTGGTGTATGGTTATTTCTGTTAAAAGGTCCAAAACTTTAACTCCTTTTCAAAGTCAAGTATGTTTTAATAATGGCATTGAAAAGGACGAAACTGAGCAGCTAATATTATCCTTCCTTATTGTGGTTCTGAAACAAATATAATAATGGCACTCATTTAAAAATGCTTGTAGGAAAAGGTATGGCAGAAAGAACAGTAATTAGAAAAATATGGGGTAGAAGTCATGTCAAGATGAGTGGACCACATAAATTTGGAAGAATAAAATATGTTATAGTAAAAAGGAATCTGACAAAGCTCTGTAGGAACTTATTAAGGGAAAATTGCTAGAGGGGCCTAAATAATGAGGAGATGTAAAATCCAATACTAGTAGAGTACATGGTCTTGTTACACTTTGTCTTTTAGACTCTTTGGAAAGCAATGATTATCTTTCTGGAAATGGATCAATCACCCCCAAGGCAACCTCTTGTAGATGAAGAAAACCATTCAGTGAGCAAGCAGCTGCAGTAGGAATATAGACTACTCTTTTCTATGCTAATAATTTTAATTGGACTATATATTTTCCTCAATATTGCCATTTTCCTCTGACTTTCCAGTACATTTGCATTTTATTCATTATTTCTCAAGCATCATTAGTAGGGAAAGAATTTTTTTTTAAGATGTGATTAGGCATAACTTCAGAGATAAAATGACCATTTTGTTTTCATAAGGTTTGTAAGTAGGTCAGCTCTGCAAACCAGCAAGCTTGGCAAAGCAAACTTTGCTATGGCAAGTCTGTGGCTTCATTAGTCCCTGAAATATCAGGATCCCATCTGCACAGATAGGAATGCAGAACTGGAGCTGATGAATTGAGAGTGCTCCATGTTGCTTGCTAGTATCTTTAGTGTTTCATCAAGGAACCCATGAGCAGTGGGGTCAGAACTGGATACTGTAATGCTCAAAAGCCCTAATAATTACTCAGTCAAGGTCACCTTAAGGCAATCAATTACATCTCTTACCTAATAAAGACTGAATAATTTCAACACATTTTCTGTGGGAGTTGGGGAAACTCTTTGCACTCTTCAGTTTGCAAATGATCAGATTTAGCATCTGGGCTTCTAGCTTGTTACATGTTGCAGTCACACAATTAATTTTTCAGTGTAATAAGCTATGGTAAATTTGTTTATTCTTTCATTGCATTTGGGTTTTCATTAGGAAATGGTAGTATATTTGGTTTAACTGAATATGCTATTTTGATGTCCCTGTGGTGAGAACTGTAATTGTATAAAATTGGTCCTTTTTGTATAATGGCCTTGTGTTTGTGGCTCTCTACTGTGTCATGTTATGCTAAAACACTTTTATTGGAAGTCACTGTATTGATGGTTTTCTTGCTCAGTCTACTTTATATCCTTGTACTCAAAAGATAAAGAAAGAAAAGATGTCTATAAATTTTAAGAAGATTATGCATTTCTTGAGATCTTTGAAATTCAGATGGAGCCTTCTAATTCACATTAATTGCATCGATTAAAACACTTAGAAGGATAACAAATCATTAGCTACATGTACCAGACTACTCAAAACATTTCCAAGTAATGTAGATCAGCACATCTTTAGTCATAATGTCGAGAAAAATACCAAAGCTGATGTACTGAAAACAATTCTTACAAAAAAATTCCTGCATAATAAATCACATCTAGTCTACAATAAAATCATTAACCACTGTTCTGTTCCTCTGTTCTGAAGTGTAAATCACCCATAATGTTGACTTATTTTAAGTCAGTTTGCATACAAAGTGAAAAAAAGATTCAGTGAAAGTCTAATGAGAATGAAAATAAACTCCTGTCTATATCATTACTCATTTGATAGAATGCATATATGTTGCAAGACTACATTATGAAACCCCCAAGAAGACAGATCTATCTCAGAATGACTTCTTATGGTCTGCTTCTTATTTTATGCACACACTAAAATATAAGCTTTGCAAAACTCCTTGTATTAAGATACCATTGAAAGTACAATTTCTTTAGTAAAATAAAACATAGCTTTCATTTAGCCTGACAATGTTGGCTGAGAAATATGGAATATTATTTTTGGTAAGAATTCATTGGTTTCACCATAAAATAAGGTTTCTTTGGTATCAGCCCTGGAGAAATGTATTGGTTTCAGCTAAAATGTATTGCAATGCTTTCACTAAAACATACAGACATTATAAAACTGTATATTGGTTTCGGTAAAAAATGCATTCTTTCCAATGGATTCATGATGCTTTCAGCAAGAATGTATTGATTTCATTAAAATGTGCAGCTTGAGATAAACAAAAATTCAGTTAAAATGCATTGGTTTCTGTTAAAGCTCATTGACTGAAGTGAAGAACATTCTACACTGGTTTTGGGCAGCCTTAGGGTTTTTTAAACAGTGAGTTGAGAAATACATATAAGTAATTGTAAAGGTAATTGTAAACAAACTCTATTCTGTAATATCTAAAGATGTAGGCATGCTAAATAAATTAGATTTTTACATTTTCATCCCATTTGCATCTGTTGCTCAGCACAGGCATAAATATTGATACAGAAGAAGCATGACACCTATAATTCTGATGAACAGTTCTTTAATATGGTGTGGGTGTGGGCTGTAAGATTTTTTTATCCTGTTTAGTAATAATTTGTTTCCCGCAACCAGTTTTTGACCAGCTTGCTTTAAATCAAGTTCGACATTTTCCTGCTTTATTGACATCAGATATTTTGCCTTTTCAGCAGTGCCAGGCATTCAATGATAAAGGCATTTATATATATATCATGCTCCCCTATTGCTGGCCTAGTAAATTAGGAACAACATATTTGGCTGCTGTGACACCTTTTTCCTTTTCCCTTTTCCCCCTGAGACTGTTTTTATTTTTCAATATTTTTAAACAACTTTACATTTTACTTTTATGCAGAAGTGGTGCCACTGACTTTGTGAAACATGCATGAACATAACCCAACAATCCTTGCTACATGGAGGAGATTGCCGACCAACTTTGGAGCATTATACTTTCCTTACACTTATGAAGAATTCACATGCAAAATGTGTTTTAAGTATACTTGATGTGTAAATAGCATGTATAAAGTTTCAACTACCTAAATTTACCTCTGCAATTCAACAAAAGAAAGTAGGAATGACCATATTGGGCTGAAGAACCAATCTTGCTTTAGTCCCATGTCCTACAGTTCCAAATGTGAAAAATGCCTGGACACTGCTAGAAGAACCTCCAATAAGTCATACATAACAGATTCCTGAGAGGATGACCATATCATTTCTTTTTTTAATTAAAAAAAAAATTAAAATGTTTTTGGTGTATTTTCCTTGTAACTCTGTACAACTTCTCCTGCAAAAACTGCATTCACAGCACCCATGATAAGAGCTCTGCAGCAGACCTCTCCCCACAGAAAGAAATTTCTTCATTTTGGTTGCTGGTTTGAACATGCAGCTTTTTGCTTGTTACTTTTACTTCTTGCTTGAATTGGAGAGTCATAGAATGGTTTGTGTTGGATTGAACCTTAAAGATCATCTAGTTCCATCCCTCTGCTGTGGGCAGGGGCATCCACCACTCGTTGTGTCCTGATCTTGAAAATATCATGAGTAATCATTATCTCTGATTCCTTGCTACTCACAGTTTTGCAAATTCCTGCCACATATAGCTTCAGCTGTCCTTTTTCTAATAAGAAACCTATTTTATTAAGCCACTCCTTGTATGAAAGTTGTTTCATAGCTCTGATTTTACTTGTTCCTCCCCTTTTTGTTAGTTCTGCTAGATCTTTTGTAATGGTGTGAGGACAAGAACTGCACATTGCACTCAGAAAGCTTTCGCTTTCATAAGTTTGTCTAGTACCAGAGCAAATTGTCTTTAATTTTTTCTTATGTGAACCCAATCTTATGCCTCTTGAAAATGGGGCAACATACCTCTCAGTTTTCCAAATGTGTTTTATTTTCAAGTGCTTTCTCTCACACTGTTTCATAATGCTGCAATACCACTGTAAATATTTAGATTTTAGATTTCCCTTTTCATCTCTCTTGGTGGATGTGGAAAAACAAGATTTTATGCTGTGGTAGAAGGGTTCTGATTGCCTATCTGAAAGATAATATTTTCATCCTGTTAAAATTTGCTGCAGCAAGAGGATGGAACTGATTGTTTCACAAATCAATGCAGTTTATCAGCACTTTTATGCATTGCTCTGATGTCAAGGGTCAGATAGTCACTCTGTAAGAAAGAGGGATTTTGCCATCCTTGTCAAAAGAATGCATCAATAGTTGCTCCTCTTAATTCCCAGGACCCTGGTTTGGCACAAAGCTTTGGGAGCGCAATATATAACTTGTGAGAGGAAAGAACTGCACAGGAAGATGATGCCAGAAGAGATTTCCCAAGTATTGAATCACATAGGATTCATGAAGAAAAACTGAATTGACTAAATTGACTCAATATGAACATTATTATTAGCAGAGCAAAAGCAGTGCCTGCAAAGAGCAGTGCTGAAGGGTGCAATTTCAGGCTCAGTTTCTGACTGTCACTGGAGCTGCTGCTTGCTGTGCCATCAGCTATGCAGGGACCATCCCAGTGGTAAGCAATTCACACTGCAAGTTTCACAGCAGCTTAACTGCTGTCAGTGTGGAACTGCACAAACCTATGCTCGAGTCCCCTCCTGATTAGCTATTGATAAAATGTATTTATTGAATTTACTAATTTTTTTTTTTATGCCTAATATCTTATAATCTAAAAACTCATGGTTGAACAGCAGGCTTCATTTTGTCTTAATACCAACATGTATCTGTCTTTGTTTAAGAAATTTAAAGCTTTCACAAGAACCTGGTTTTTTTCCTCATAGATATTGACACTCCAGTGCTGTACAGAGGAGTCAGCTGAGCTGGAATAAAAGGACTAAGGTACAGAAATTCATGAAGATATTTTCCCCATAGAAACCACTTTTGCTACATTTCCAAATCTTTCTTAAAGAAATAGTACATCCAACTTGCTGATTAATCCAGAATGAAAATTTCATAGGCCACTGGATTCACTGAGTCTCCGACTTAATTTATGACAATGTTGCAGGTAACCACTTTCATGTGTATTTATAATTTTACTTGGAGAAGACCCTTAGATCAGGACTTTGCTGTTTTACTAAGAACTTTACACTGCCTTTTATTGTATCAATTTTTCTGATGCAAACTTGTTAGCAACTGTAAAACAGTGCTCTAAAATTCCTGGAAGTAATGGCTTCCAGAATAAGTTCAGATAAAGCAAGTTGCAATCAAATTTAATTTTGTTAGCATAAAATTTAAGGCTGCATGCGTTGAGACCCTATTCTTATGCTTTTTACTTGGAAAGTTCATGGCTTTTTAGAAAGTTATAGCTTTGGTAGGATCTGAAGAATACACAACATTGAACAAAGGTCTGGAATGAGAAAATAAAATTTACCAAAATTTCAAGTTATTTTATTAAAGTCTTTCAGCATAGTTTCTGGACAAGTGGGAGCATAGGAACTACTGAATTTATTAAGTTCATTCAAACCTACAATTGTTTTTAAACACAAACTACTTTGACAGTTTTTAATTAGGTGTGCAGTCTCCTAGAAGGAATAAACCCTCAGATCTAAACAGCTGGGCACCTCAGTGGGATGTAGGATTTTTAAACCAGGACATACAAATATACTCAACCAAATCAGGGGAAAATATCTTTTTTCTCCACAGCTCATTCTGGAAAATATACTTAATGAATCAGAGTTCATCTTTTCAATTTCTGTGCCCTGAAACATGCTGAAGGCAATTGCATTGTATGATTCAAATCACAGCTATCAACAGAGCAGCTATGAAGGCAAAATTTCCCTTTTACTAGTTATGCAAGGCTATAAAGAGGAAGGTCTTTCTGTCCCATGGCCCAGGACCAACCACATCACCAGCTGAAGAAGGTTAATTCTTGTGTATAATATCTTGGCAGTGGGTCAGCTGTACAGGACATTTTCCCCAGTCTCTCTCCCCCTCCATGTGAAGCTTTCATGTGACTGTGGCTGGGCATACAAACACTGCAGCAGAAGCTTATGGAACAAGACTGGTCTTTGCTAATTCCTGTTAAACAAGAGCACACAGATGTAAAAAAGCTCTATTAATAATTGTTGAAATATTCCCTAGAGAGGCAACTTCTCTGTGAGGAACCCCACAGCACAGAATTGAAAAACAAACTGAAACTTCACAAGCACATACGTATCTTTCACCTTGGAGAAAACGTGAAGTTCAATTGCTGGGCATCAGGAGAAAAATTAAGCAGGAGCCAAATTGTGCAACACAGTCAGCGATATGTGGGAAAAATGAGACAGAACAGTTTTTGGAATTTAATGACAGATAGTGAGAAAAAAAAGTATGATAGAAAAGAGAACAATTATAATATTGATAATAATTATAATGATGATGCTTAGAAGCCCTTAAAAATAAAAAACAAACCCCCTCCTATTAAATGCAGAGCTGAAGTGAAGAAAGATTTTATTTCCTTATGGAATGACTGCAGACTCTTTCTATTTACTGTAAAGTACTCTACTTATATTTTTCCCTGGTTACATTTAAACTTTTCCCTGTCTGGAGTCTTTGGACAGCTTTTATCTGAAGAAATAAAACAGAATAACCTTTTTCCTGCTGAGGGGATTCCTATACTGCAGTGACATCATTAACCATAAAGCACTCTTACACATTTCACACCGGGATGTCTTAAATAGGGGATGAATTAAATCATGTTTCCACATCAATTTCTCCTGATATTTACATTTCACTGCTGCAGTAATAGGAAGACTGAATCCATTTAAAGTCTCTCTTATCCACTGACTGCATGACATATATTTGCCTTAGAAAAAATAGTCTGGATTACAATTGCACTCCCTAAAAGAGCTCTCCCACAAGCCCCTATACAGTGTTTCAAATTCTAAAAATTCATCTGAAAGAACAATTACTTCGATAAAGTGTGGCAGACAACTGGTCTCTGTAGTATTCAGGTGAAAAGGGCATAAACAGGCCAACACCACATAGTATTGTAAAGAAAAGCTTCCTTTTTTTCTCCCCCACTGAAAAAGATGTACTATTTTATATTTAAAACTTTATTTAGTCATTGGAGTTCCTCATGAAATAGTAAATCATATTATATACAGTATTTTTTCACTCAAAACACTACTGACACTCCCATATTACAAGCAGCACATTTTAGCAGAGCTTTTTCTGAACAAAATGTCCAGCATGCAGCTAGACATGTACACAGTGTGGTGGTGGTTCAATCCCCAAAGAGTTCTAATCCACAGGTTAACACCTGACTGGTGTCCAGTCACCAATGGTCCTTGTTCCCCAGGGCTCAAAAGTGGTTATCTTCAATATTTTTATGAGTGACCTGGACCGAGGAGTTGAGTGTACACTAACAAATTTTCTGATGACATTAATTTAGGAAGACCCATTTATTCCTTAGAGGGTAGAGAGGCTTTACGGAGTGATCTTGATAGATTAGAGAGGCTTTACAGTTAGATCTTGACGGATTAGAGCACTGGGCAATCATCAACCTTGTGAAATTTACAAGGACAAATGCTGGATTCTGTGCTTGCAGCACTATAACCTGGTGGATGCACATGTAGACTGGGGGGCATGAAGGTGTAGTGCAGCCCTGCTGGAAGGGATCTGGTTTGATGGCAAGTTGGAGATGCATCAGCAATTTGACCTGACAGCCAAAAGATCCAATGCTTTTGCAGGGTGCTGTAAGCCTGGCAAAGCTCACAGATCAAAAGGAGAGATTGGCCTGCTATTCTCAGCCCTGGTGCAGCCTCACCCATGTACTGCTTAGGGCTCCCACGATGCTAGAAAGACACAGAGAAATTAGAATATGTCCAAAAGAAAGCATGAAAAATATTGAAAGAACTAGAGGAGAAGCTTATTAGGAGTGGCTGAGGATACTTGGTTTGTTCAGCTTAGGAAAGAGGAGTCTGAGAGGGGAACTCGTTGCTGCCTACAGCTTCTGCATGAGGGGGAGAGCAGAGGGAGATGCTGGAGGTACTGGTGGATGAAAGATTGGACATGAGTTGGCAATGTGCTCTCACAGACCAGAAAGACAGCAGCATCCTGGGCTGTACTGAAACAACATGGCCAGTGGGTCAGGCAGGTGATTCTCCACCTCTATTCTTCTCTCATGAGATCTCACACAAAATGCTGCATCCAGCTCTGGGTCCTCAACATGAGAAGGGCATGGAGGGAGTGGTGAGTCCAGAGGAAGGCCACAAATATGATCAGAGGGCTGGAGCACCTCTCCTATGACTAAGGGGTTTGGGGTGGTTCAGACTGGAGAAGAAAAGGCTCCAGGGTGACTGTATTGTGGTCTTTCAATACTTAAAGGACTCTTAGGAGAAAGATGGGGTCAGTCTTTTTAGTACAGGCTGTTGAGGTAGTGCAAAGGGTAATAATAGTTTTAAACTAAAAAAGGGTAGATTTAGACTAGAGGTAAGGAATGAATTTTTTTATGATGAGGGTGTTGAAACACTGGAAACACGTTGCCCAGAAAGGTGGAAGATGCTCCAACCCTGGAAACACTCAAGGTCAGATTGGATGGGGCTCTGAACAACCTGCTCTCATTGCAGGGAAGCAATGCAGGGAAGATGTTCCTGCTCATTGCAGGGGTATTGGACTAGATGACCCTCAAAGGTCCCTTCCAGTACAAAACATTCTATGATCCTGTGATTCTATGATCTCTTCTTCATGATGTCTGTTGATATGAGGGAATGGATTAGAGCTATGTCAAGGGAAGTTCTGATTGGATATTATGAAAAGGTTCTTCACCAAGAGGGTAGTTAAGCACTGGAACAAGGGGTCCCAAGCCCCAAGCTTTTTGGTGCTCAATAAGTGTTTGGACAATGCTCTTAGGCACATAATTTAATCTCTAGGTTGCCCTCTGTGGAGTCAGGAATTGAACTTGGTGATCCTTGTGAGTCCCTTCCAGCTCAGGATATCCCATGGTTATATGATTCTAATTTACCAGGAAATCAAGAATTCACTGCATATGGATCTTCTTTCTTCAAGCATTAATAAATATAATTCAGATTTACAAAAATCTCTGAAGTAGTTTGCAGCCTCATTTATCTTTCTGCAGGCACTCATTCGTCTTTGGATGTTTTTCAGAGAGATCAGAGCTGTGAAATGCTGCTTAATGTCTTAAAAGGATTGATTTTCTGAAATATTGAATATCTGCTCTTAGAATATCTACCTTAGCTTGTGAAAAGTGTCATGCTAGGTAGCCAAAATATTCATTCTTCTTTTTAATGTCAAAGAGCAACCTTTTTCTGTTGCACTGAAAAGCATGACTATTTGAAAACAAACAAAATAGGAAAGAAAAAAAAGTATATAATGAAGTATTATTTCTCTTATGATTTTTAAAAATAATAAGTACTCCATTGCATATGTATTTAATTTTGTAATATGGAAATTTTACTTAAAAATGATACAAAGTCGTGGTACAACTATTACAGTCTTTTTCTGCCAAAAATATGTTATGAACCTTTTTCTGTTCAGACCTATACAGGTCTTTCATTTTACACCAAATAATGTCTGGTGGACTTAATGAAATGAATTCTTTGTGGGTGTTAGAAGGGCACAACAAGGGCATTTATTCTTCTGGCTGTTATATGGCTGCATATAATCAAGTCTTTGCTCAACTGCTGGTTTTATAGTTAGAGTGGACATAAAGAAGGGGAACAAAGGCTTAAAAGCACAGTTGTGCTCTTTGCACTCTGTGGTGTCCACTGACCTGTGTTGACTCCTGGTGTATATTATGCAGCTCTAATACCATCCTGCTTTATGTTTTGGTCTCATGGTCTCCCTGATGGGCTTGGGAAACAGAGAATCTCCCGTTTAATGTATTCTGCACCTTGCAACATCTGTTCTAATCTATGTACCTCTACAGACCTCAACCATGCGGAAACCTTCACCAGCAGTCACCTCAGAATGACAGGTTGGGGTCCCTGGTCAATAATGTCAGTAGCATTAGGTAATTCTGAACTAAGGTATTATGGAAGAATGTGTCTAGCATTTTTAAAATAGGGATTATTTTTCAAATAGGAAACAAAAGCACAGCAATAAAGAGGAAAAATCCCATAAACCCCTGGATTGGACCCTGCTGCTGACTTTACACTAACATATGCTGACTTTACACTAACATACAAAGTGTATTAAAATATTAGTGTGGGATTAGGTGATACAAATAATAGGTCATGTTGAAAAAAGATCAGAGAGTTCCAGGACACATCTATTGAATTGTTTGACTTAATAGCTTTGGCTATAGTTTAAAGGCCTTAGCTGTGAGGTGCAGACATACATGGAAGGTTTATTTTTATGTTTTTATCTTAGGCACAATAATGATTCCTGCTGAAATCCTTGTAATACAAATGAGTACTTTTAAAGATTTCTCAATATATTTCTTATGATACAAAAATAAAATATCCATGTATTTTAAATTAAGCCATATATTTTGATTTTAAACTTAGTGTTTTCTGAGTAAGTAAACAAATGATTCCAATCTTCTCTTTCAAAAAATTTGATTAACTAGTGACTCATTCCACATGCATTTCACTAATAAAAGAAATATCAATGCCTCAGAAATCCAAGGGAGTAATTTCTTTGTTCTGCTGAAGTAACAATGTCATGATGCAGAAAGCTGGATAGGTAAAAGAAAGATAATCAACAAATATTCTTCATTTATAGGTTGCAGGAAAGTCTTTTGTGTAGGTGAATTTCTACTTCACTTTTAAAACGTTTATTGCTAATAACTGCCTCAAACCTGTTCAGTTACCTGCACCTTTCAAAAATCAGTCCAGCAATTGTTTATTTTCTCAAATATTTCCTCTTTTCCAGTCTCATCAAGAGAAACCAAAAACTGCACCAAATATTTCTCCCTGTCACTCAGAGGAGGATCATGTGGAGAAGAAAAGCTGAGATACTGAACCACAGTGGCAATCAGTTTTGTATTCCTGCTCAGCAACCTAGGATGCAGTTGTGTTCACTGATTTGATGCTGCAATTTTGATTCTCCTTCGCCTGCCCACAGTATCACCAGCTGGAGCTAACACAGCCAGCTGCTCCGTGCAGCTCTGCTTTTGAATACATGGTGCACTAAGAAAATAAACAAAGCAACACTCTAAACTTTTCGGTCTATATAACCCAGAATGTGAAACCCCAGCCATATTGATACACTTACTGATTAAAACATTTAAGCTTTGCTGCCCCTCATCAGTCTCTGAATAGTCTATTTCCATGGCCATTCAAAAGATTAAGAGCTGGGATGGATTCAGCTGTTTAAAATTCTTATTACGTTATAGGAACTCTATGGAAACTGCCATGCTGCCTAACTGCTGCAAACTATCACAGTGTGCTCTACAAATATTTATTGTATTTCTATGTTAACTAGGTTTAACTGGTTGTCTCTAAACTATTAACACCCTTGCAATTCTCCTGTCTGAAGGGTCAGTCTTTAACTCCCAAAACAATAGCTCTGAATTTAAAACCACATTAAGGAATAAGCTGTGTGGATTTGGCAAATGTAGAATTAAGCTTGCATGGATGAGTTTATTTTAGCCTGTTAACATAGACACATGAAATATTTTCACAGGACTGTACACTGCTTGTTGTGTAAGACCTCATTTCAGCAGGGAATAAATGGGGTAGGTAATAAGCTGGTAAAATTGCAGGTTGGTTACCTAATTGCATTCAAAGCATGGGCTACTCTCTTCAGCACATCCCAAGGGCTTGATATCTTCTTATTTTTATCACTACTTTTTATCATTCTGCCACGGTCTAATTTTATATGTCTATTTTTTCTTCTTTGCTTCTGCCTTTTTAAAGTTCTTTGTCCATTACCCTTATAACAGACTCATGATCTTATTCCAGTGTTTGCATTAAGGCTGGTATTTAGAGAAAAAGTGAGTCTACAACCTTTGTGAATTTTTGTTACTCCTGGAAGCTGTAGAGATTCACAGATCAGAATATCTCTGATCAGCTCTCCTTGTCTTCAGATAAGAAACTCTAAACAAAAAACTTAGCGATGTTAACCTCTCAGAGACATAGCACGTAACTTCTTTACAGTAAACAAAATCTTATAAAAATGTAACTCCTGAGCTGCTGAATTTGTGGTAAGTTTGTGGATAATATTTCGCAGGACAAAATGCAATTCTGAGTGGATTCCATTGCAAGGCTGTCTGAGTCAGCAACTCAAATGCAGAGGTGCTGACACTTCAGGCATTTTAATGTGAGCAAAACATATTTTGCTTGTGATTAATTCTGAGAAATAGCCAAGTTTTTCAAGCCAAAACCCTGCTTTAATCTACTTTCATGATCAATTAAAAATGTGTCTTCAGGCAAACACATGGCATGGAAAACGTCTGCCTTGAGGAATTAAAATTTAGCAGTTATAAGTAATGGGAAAGAGGATTTGAAAAATGGTGTATCTGAAGGCAGCTGTACAAGTATTTCTACCTATGATGTTACAGAACTCTTTCAGGGAGAAGAAGTTAGTATTGATACAACAGACCTGGTTGCACTCTTGTCTGCGCTGAATTCTTGTCTCTCTCCTGTGTATGCATGTGGCATACACAGGAGAGTTCCAGTGTGGCACTGGAATGTTCCAATGAGGCACTGGAACAGGTTGCCCAGAGAAGCCATGGATGCCCCATCCCTGGGAGTGTCCAAAGTGGAGTTGGACAGAGATTTGAATAACCTGTCTAGGGGAAGGTGTGCCTGCCCAGAGCAGGAGGGTTGGAACTGGGTGATCTTTAAGGCTGTTTGCAACATAAACCATTCTATGATTCTGTGATACTACTATAAACTGCAACTGCTGCAGCAGCAGCTTTTGAGTTGAGAGAAAAAAAATTGAGCAATTCAAGAGCACATCATATGTCTTCATATTGTCTACATAACTTATTGTGCCACTCAGTGAAAGCTGTGGAGAAAGCACACAGCCTCTATGGTTTTGAACATGTGATGTTATTTACATGCATTTCCCTAACAAACTGGCCTCAGTTTCACTGCATACAGAATATATTTCTCCAGATGGTGAAACCTTTGGGTTTCTGTTTGCTGGAGCCACTGGTGTACATCTGTGTCAGTAACCTAAACACCATCAAAGCACAGCTTGAATACAGGTCATACAACAATCTGTCCAGTTTTGACTTATGCCAGTTAACACCTTCCCTGGCAATACAAAATTTGCTCTGGGAATAGCAGAAAACAGAGAGCTTGCACAATTGTATGAATAAGGTCAAACTGTTTTAAGGGCGGCAAGACAGTTTAGCTTCCTGGAGAAGTAGTATTTGACGTCAAGGCCATGGAACAGGGGCCACTTTGGCTTGCAGTCACAGACACTGCTGGGACTGAAACTGAAGGCCAGTAGGAAATATTACTCCAACGTGATTATGAAGAGAAACACCAAAACATCTCTCTGAAGCTGGCAAATTCAGAAGCAAGAATTCTCCTAGCATGTAATAGCATAGTATTTGTTCCAAATCTCAAGAAATGCAAAAGCTGAAACATGATGGTATTGCTTTAGGCTAACAGTGCAGCTGGCTTTGTGCCATGCCTCAGACAGTGACTGACAGTGGAAATGTGGGAAAGAGTGGAGCAACAGGGAAAGCAATGTGTGACTGAGGGACTGTCTGAAGCAGAGCTGAGTGTGCAACCATGACAATCCTTCCTGCACAGATCCCCAGTCACTTCTGTGGATTCTCTTAGCAAGGTCACCGCTTGGTGTTAAATAGAATGTCCTACAAAAATAAAACAACAAAAAAAAACTTCTAAAACTTCTTCCAAAAGAAAACTTGCCAAGAATTAATAATGTGGAGTTGTCTTTATGTATTTTACTTTATGTTGTAAAGACTTTTAGTTGTCTTTATGTATCTTACTCCTATACTGCTTTATATGTCTCAGACAACAGGTATTCGCCCAGCAATTTCTATAATTCCCTTTCCTACCCTTCAAAACTGGACATCTACTTTTGTACTACCTGCATTTTTACTGCACACTGGAAAACCTAGTTCATGCATAAACAACTTCATTCAAAGGTAAACAGGTTTGAAGCCATAACATTTTCTTTTAATAATCCTACCACAAACTACAGATACTCAGGTCTCCTTTTTTTCTGCTGGATTCAAGCCATTTTCTATTGTTTAGGCTATGTGATCTGTGGAGCAAATGAGAGGTGAATTCTTATCTACAAGAAAAAGCTGTCTGATAAATCAAAAAGATGAATAATTTATAGCACAGGAGCAGAGAAAACAGCATTTCACACTGTTTTTCATGCAAAATGTCACATGAATTCCAAATTGACCAAGGAATCTGGGTGCTTGAGACAATTCATTGGCAGAAATGAAAAGAGGAGGGAGGACAACTCTCAGTATTGTGATTGCAGTTTCCTCAAGGAAAGAGGTTATGATCCAGTTGTTCTTTTTTTCTATATTGAGTTAAATAGAGAAATAAATAAAAACTACATAAATCAGTGCAAAGGAAAACTTATAAAACCCATTCAGACAGCATCAACACTGCAAATAAAGCAGAGATTGAGCTGTGCTGTTTTGTGCCCCCACACCCAATTTCAGTCTGGTTAGTGGAAGACTATATGTTTATTATTATCTTGTTTCATAATCAGACATCAAAAGGTACAGCAACTGGAGAAATGTGATTGAAAATTATTGTTGTTGCTACTGTGGCCTCCTGTTGCCAATTGATTTACATATAAGCTTATGGAAGATGGCTTAAAGGCTCTCAAAGGTGACTAAGCAAGTTTAGTATGCGATGGACAGACACACAGGATCTGTCTGACATAAAAGAGCAGAAACCAGTAACTATAACATCCCCAGGAAAGAGAAGCCATGCACACTATTAATGTAACAGGGAGAATGCAGACAAAACCAGAGGGATCTGCAGTGCTCTGTGGAGCATTGAACAGGGATTTTATCTGAGGAACTCCCTTCCTCCCTCCCTCCCTCCTTCCCAGTGAGAGTTACCAGTTTGGCTCTCCAAGCTCTGGGCATCTGAGCCAGTGTGACTTGGAGTCTCTGGTGTCTCCTAATGAATAGACTCAAAGACAGTGATTTCTTGTATTTATATTGAATATCTCACTTTTTACCTCTGTCTCTTTCTTCCTGTTCATCAAATGGCAGAAAAATTTGGATTGAAAGGGACCTCTAAACATCATCTAGCCCCTCTTTCTCTAGATCTAGTGATTTTTCACTAAGCCATGTTCTCAAAGGCTCATCCAACCCGACCAGTGGTGGAACATCCATAACTTCTGTGGGCAATCTCTTCCACTGTCTCACCACCTCCACCATAAAAAATTTCTCCCTTATGTGGAGTCTAAATCTGACATCTTTCATTTTAAGACCATTACCTCTTTTCCTGTCACTACAGGCCTTGGTTAAGTCTTTCTCCAGCTTCTTACAACATCCTGTTATTAATAAAAGGTCAAAACAATATTTTATGGCAACAGTTCTTCCAATTTGATTTCATATTAGAATCATGAGATTGCTTAAAGCCAAGTGCTGTGCCTAATCTTGAAGGCTTCACACAGTTGAAATACACTAAGGATTTTGTAAATTAAGGCAGATGATTTCACAGCTTCCAGTAGATGTAATTTTTTGTGTATGCTGTGGTACATTTCTCTGAGAAGTGAGCATGCTGTCAAATATTTGATTTCTCTCTGCTGTAAACTCTTAAATTATGGGAAAATGTTGCCTAGAAAGCTACAAGCATTTAGGAAAAACAGGCTGTGGGAATTCTATTCTTCCCAATTACTCAGGTTCTGCTTGGAAAAATGTAAATATTTTGGTATATTACTGTGGCTATTGCACAAGCATAAGATACAGAAAAAACAGTCATATATAATTAAATGAAAGCCAATAGAAAAGATGTATGGATCAGCTTGAAATTCTTACTTTGTCACAATATTTAAAATACTTCTCTTAGTTCAATTTCACAGTTTCTGAAAGAAATTAAGAGCATATAGAAAAGCACAAAAATGAAATGTTTTTTCTATTCTTCATCAGTAGAGAGCACTCTTAGACAGCAACAGTTCCAAACCCTCTCAAGGCAAGCAGGCACTGAATCACTGTCTGCAGCCTGTGTTACAGCACCCTGGGTAACAACTAAGTCAACTTCAAAATGAGAGAAAAAAGCAGGAGTAGACTTAGCATCATATTTTAAAGAAGAATAAATGCATTTTTTCACCCGCTAATATTATAGATGTAAAATTAGTAATTGTGAAGTCAGACAACTAAACATCTATTTGAATCAACTTCCAGGGAGGGAAGAGAAATATGAGTGAAAAACTGTTCACAAAGAGGCACTTAGAACAGACCCAATGAACACGATGAAGCTGTACTCTAGTCCATGTCAAGATGTTATCTGAGGATTAATAAGATGGGGTGAAATTAATTAAATTACAGTGGCAAAGGAATTAAATGGAGGTATGAAGTGCATGGTGCACAGTAGTCATTTCTGGCCGTGTCTTGTGCTGGGTAGTGCTCCATGCTGCTTAATTGATTCTCTGGGAAATGAGGGAAAATCTGACACCATTTACCCTACATTTTTCATATGAAGAAGGGTAAAACTATTTGGAGTAGCGAAGTCAAAGAGTAAAGTCAATTCTTATGGACATGAATACCCAAACCCATCATCAGGATCTGGCAATTGAACTGCATCAGTCACCATCAAGCAACAATTGGTACTCATATTTTATGAAATTTCCTATTTCATACATATATAAGTGCAAATGCATCTCAGACTTATACTAAATTGTAGTTTAAACCCAAAGAAAACTATGAAGCACCAAATAATAGTTTCCCCCCACCTTAGTATATCCCTAATAATGTTTGTGTATGCATATAGGATACATAGGCACAGGACAGTGTTTTTTCTCTTTAATGAACTTTCTTATTTTAAACACCAGAACTGATGTCACAAATCAGACTGAAACTTTTGGATGCCTCCTATCACTTTTGTCAATGAACTACCAGAATAATAAAATGTAGAACTACAGTTTGAGTAAGTGATAGCCACTTTCCAGAGTCTGTGTTGACTTGAATCCTCCCTAAGGGCACACTAAAAATGCCATGTGCAAAAACATACCTAATGAGAAATAGTTTCCCAACAGTTAAATGTAATTAAGTGCACGATCAACATATCCAACCTTTCCTTCCCTCTGTTTTCTGTGTTCTTAAGCATTTTATGCAATATGATTAGACAGATGTGCAAACAAGAGTATCTCAAAATGTGACAAAAAAGATTAATCACTTGCTCCAACTCTCTTTTAAATCAAGGGGAAAGTTTGCAGCATCTGGAGTGTTGTAGGCAGTTCCTCCAAAAAATCTGGAGTTTTAGATACATAAAAAATACCCAAATGAAAAGGAATTTAAGCAGATATTTTTCCTCTTGGTGACTTATTTCCCAGCTGCTTACTGCAAAGTGCATTCTATCAGCTATCTATTAGGCACTGTCAGACAAAGAGGGCAGTACAATCTATTAGCATGCTGGTCCAACAAGTACAGCACTGACTATATTCTGATGTTAATTTTAAACACTTTGAGGCTTTAGCACTTGAGGCTAACTCTCAGTCCCAAGTCTGTCTTGCCAGGAGAGGAAGGATCCATCTGCTCGGCACACATCCCTACCTGACATCTGCCTCACAGGGCTTACGGCAAAGGACAGAACCTCACCACATTTGTGGCCTCAGCATTTGAACAGCACACTGAGTGCTTCTTTGTTTCAGCTAGGAGGGGATAGCTCATAATGGTGCTGTTTGTATGTGCTGGGTGTCCAGATCCAGACTGATGGCTGCTCGTGTCAGCGGTGCTGGAATGAAGATCCCAGCAGAGCTTGACCCCAGATTCCATTGAAAGGTCTCTGGTGCTATTCTGGCAAGAGCCGTGAGTGAAGCAGTCCGAGGGTGTAGATTAATGTATGCAAAACTGTGCTGCAGACAATGAACTATCATCATAAAATCCTCCACAGTCATTTCAAAGAGATTTTTTCCATAGTTTGTGCACAATACACCACTTGTTTAATTCACATAAGGAAACTCCTTGCATGAACATTTGAAAAGCCTTTTACACTTGTCTGAACAAAAAAATGCTGTCTTTTAAAGTGAAGGCATGGTATTTTTACAGTATCCAAGAGGAAATGACCTTACCAGAGGGTATGGTCCCATCACCTGTGTAACACAATGGTGTTCTTGTAGAAGGGATTTATAAGAGAGCAAATTTCAAAGCTGATTCCTTGAAAAGACAATTGTTATATTCAAAAATCTTACTAAACCTCTTTACTTAAATCTAGATATTTTGTTCCATTCCACTTACAAACATAAGCAGCAGATCCCTCTTCAAGGACCTTCTCCAACTGCATCTCCCCTGCCCTGAATGACTGCTGCCCTGCCCATCATCTACTGACCAGTGCAGGGTGCCTGCCCTAGTGGTGAATGATGAGTACCTTTCAGTTGCCATTTCATACAGTTCTGCAGAGGTGTATTTCAGCTGCACAGGATTTTCTGACAGAGTATCCTCAGCCTGGGTTTTATAATTTTCCATGCAGTTGAGCCAGACTGCTTCCCTGACCTTGTATTTCTCTCTCCCTTGTCTCTCTGCAGAGTGCCTGGTTCTTCACTGTCCCTGCCCGCAATCTTGCCACTGTTGGTGCCAGAACCTTCCCAACTGCTGCTTCTGCCATCTGGAACAGCCTTCTTACATCTCACTGCTTCATTGCCCCTCTGCCTCTGTTCAAATCTCTATTCTTTCTTCCTCATCTATTACTACACAATTTTTCTCTTTCCCACTGCTCTTGCTTAGTTTTAATTCTGTAATGCCCCTTGGGCTACAGCTTGCATA
This sequence comes from Lichenostomus cassidix, assembly GCF_008360975.1. Lineage (NCBI taxonomy): Eukaryota > Metazoa > Chordata > Aves > Passeriformes > Meliphagidae > Lichenostomus > Lichenostomus cassidix. The sequence continues at coordinate 98,356,898 of NC_139482.1, read as the reverse complement.
AAATATGTTAAAATAAGAAATAATTTACTCAATTATGCTTGATATTCACTCTGAATCGAAGCGGGGGTGGATTGAAGTGGGGATAGTGGGCCAGAAAAAAAAGCAAATGAATAGAGGTTAAGCTGTAAATAGAAAAATAACTAGAAAAATTCCATGACCACAGTAGTACTCATTTTAAAAGGACTTCTCTTATTAGAGGGGCATCTCATGATGGTACAGCTGGAAGTAGGGAATTCCAGCACTTCTGAATGGCTGTGTTGTGTTAAATCCAACTCACTGTCTGTTCTGCTTGGTTCGAGTAATTTTTGGTAGCACGCAGTTCTCGTTCATCCCAGGTCAGTGCTTGGAGCATCAGGCATCTGAGCAGCTACCTGACATTTATATGCCTTGGCTGCTATTCCTTGCCAGGATACAGGATCCTGGAACCTGACCTGCACAACAGAGAACCAAAGCTCCTGAGTACTTTATCCCTTGCAGTCCCAGTAGCACTAAAAGAGTGCAGGGAGTGTTCTGGAAGAGTTCTGTTCCTGCATTAGGATTTTGATTATACAGAAACCTCTCTGCAACAAATAGAAACATATGATATTTTGGTAGTATGTTTTTTTTTTTCTCTCAAAGCCCGTATCTGAACATGTTATATCCATATATTGATTATGTGGCCTGTTTTATACCTCATTTTATCAAAAGCATCTGACAAAGTGTGTTCCTATAACTATGCAGGTAACTGTGGAATTTACTAAGGGTCATATTAATCACCCCAGAATTCTCCATAAGAAAAGGCTTAGAAACTGTTTGCAAAACTGTATATGGCACAGAATGTATAAGATTTTACTACTTCCACAACATGTAGATGTGGGATAGCATGAAACAGAAAGATACCTCATATGGCTCTCTGTACATAGTGGGACAGAAATACTTTACAGTACACCTTGTGGTCCCTGTTACTTCCTGATTGTCTGGATAAGGTGACCTGTCTCAGTTATCCTCTTCCTGACAGACAGGTATGTTCACACAAAATTTTGGGTGGAAATCTAGTGCATACTGTGGTCTCACACAGTCAGGTAATACATCTCCCAGATCCTACAAGGAAATTTAATTTTTATGTCCAGTGTTCACAATGAGAAAGTTTAGTTTTTAAAAACTTATTTGTGATTTCACATTCTTCGCAAATATGCAACATATTTCATTAGCATAGATATGTAAAATGTTTCGCCACCCCCAGTGTTCCAGTCTGTGTTCTGTTGCAGCAAATGACTTTTTTGTGTTTTTTGAGTAAAGTATCTGAATAAAGTTCTCATAGCTAAAGAGCAGATGCCAACTTATGCCCACATTTTTTTTTTCTGATTAAATTTGCAAGCTGTCTAGACCATTCTCACAGTTACAAACATAAATCCAGTATTTGTTCCTAATATTTGCTTCTTAAATTGTTAAACATCATTGATAATTTGCACTAATCTTGAGAAAATACGTGCACAAGCAGTTACACAAATTGCAGATGAGTTATGCTTCTTTTCTTAGAAGAAGCATACACATGTCACCATGTGTATCCTAAAACAGATGATAAATGGTAGCTTTGGGAAAAGTCATACTTAAAATATGGCATAGATCAGCTAATCACACAGAAGTGAAACAAACCCCACTAATGTGGAAAATAAAAAATAACAGTTAATATGCTACTCACATAAATGAAAAATGGCTTCTTTTTAAATTGCCACTGTACCATTATTAATTACTTCATTTGATCATACGTATCAGGGTTAAATTTTGAAGTGTCCTGAGTTGGTGTGCAGGGCTCCAGCAGAGAGGAAGCAGGAGGCCATTCCTGTGGTGCTGCGGGACATGGGGGAGGAAGCCAAGCAGGAAACTGCAGGCTGCTCACACAAGACTTGCAGAGGACACAGAGAAAGTGGGCGGAAAATAAAGGAGGAAAAGATCCTTATTCACAGGCAGTTCTGAAGAGATGAGATATAATAACATCTCACAGGTGATTGGGTACTACACACTAGTACAGGTCACATTGAATCTGATGGTGACATAGCAAATATATCACACTCAGCAGTCACTAGGAATGGAACATGTGTTTCTGTCTCTACCTTCAGTCTCTTAATGATGTGTATATGTTTTTATGGGCAATTCCTGCTTCTTAAACTTACATGTTCATTTGCCCCTTCCATACTTTCAAGATGTGAGAAAAGTGGCTGAGAATCATTCCTCGCAGTGCCACACTCTCTGCCTCACTGCAGCTTGGTGACATCTGCAAATCTATGACACTAACACAAAAAAATTTGCAACTCACTACAAAATAACATTGTGAGAAAAAATAAGCTTGTTTAATAGTGCCTTGGTCACTGTCAATGGGTAGGAAATAAAAGGGTTTTTCAGAGAACCAAGCCTCAGTCCTTTTCAGTGTCTGTGATTTATCAAAAAAGCATGCAGCAGTCTTTGCAGGCTTTTTTTTTCTGAATGTTTTTGGTGAGGATTCAGCTGCAGCACTCTCCAGGTATTTGCACTTGTTCCCAAAGTCTACTTTTCAGCTGATTGCACTTGCCCTGTTGAAAGGGTCCCAGAATTAATTGTTTTTTCTCTATCAGTAGCATAGCTCTAGAGTTTTCTAGACTTCAAGAGAGTAGTTAGCTTAAAAGAGATAACCAGACCTAGGGAGGTGGTAATAAAAGGACACGAATGTTCAGGAGGCAATTTAATTTCAAGCTCTGTAATGGGATATGGACCATTATATACATAGATATTTGCTAGAAAATGAACCTATTTCGTTTAAAAAATAAATAAGTCAGTGAGTATCCATCAGATAGAAATATTTTCAATCACCTTCATAGCCCAAGTTAGACTGGAAAGATCACAGCAGAAAATTCTATAGCTCATTTGCTTGATGCTCCCAGTACCAACTTAATGTCACTTTCAAGTCACTAACTGTACAAAACATTATGCAAGTAATTCAGTCCTGAATTTCCAAATAAAAAGATTTTGAGAGGGCTATTTTTTGTTTGTTTTTGGTTCATGCTGGTTTTGGTTTTTTTAAGTGTTTTGATTCAGGAGTCTGTCTCATGAATGATGGGATATAGCTACACAAACAAATTAGCAAAAAGAAAGATTATCTGTATTTTTTTTTGTTTAGTGCTGTGTGAGATATACACATCTGCATGCTTTTATCTCACAATACACAGAACAGTTCATCCCTTGCTGAATGTGGAGTATTCTATCTTGCAATTTAGTTTTCAGAAAGATCATGAAACAGCAGTTGTTTTCAGTTGATGATTCTGTGAAATCATACACCCACAATTTGTGCTAAAAGGCCACTCTGCAGCAGGCACTGATTTCACTGCTTTTTAACAACTTTTGCTCTTGTCACTTTAGTGTGTTGCACATTTCTGAAAATTTTAGCTTGTTCTATTTTAAAAGTTAATTGACCTGATTTCTTCTTGCCTTAAAAGAAAGTATTTTGCATCTATTAGTTAAATACAAAGTTGTATTCCATTTTTATATTTATTAGGCTGGATGTCTAAAAATTTCTCAGTTCAGATCTTTCACAATTCAGTAAGTAACAAAACCCTCCTTCTTTGATGTCTGCAAAATTCTTCAGTCTAATTAGATAGCTACAGAATCAATATGAAGAATGAAGTGGAGGATAGCCTGAAATCTGATTTTGTTTCCTCACAGACATGCAATTCACCAACATGAAATAGAGATTCAAAAGAACAAAAGGTTTTCACTACAAGCATTCTCTATCAATGGCAGTTAACTACATGGAGTTCAAACTCTACAGACAAGTTGGCCATATACAGTAATTGTGACCTTCAACACCATCCATCTGCTGCAGCGTAAATTAGAAACCACTAACCAAAAGATCCAGCTTTCCACTGATGAGATCATTTTGATATCTTCAGTTCTAAACATTTAGTCTGCACTCTCTGGTTCTGTCTCATTAATTGGTATCAAGGAGAAAAAAATCACAGGCATGATAGATGCATCTTTCTCATTTTTACTGCTACACTATAATAGGTCTTTACAAAATGGGGGAATTGTAAAAGTGATAACTCAGTGTATGGGAAGAAACTCAGTGAATGGGAAGAAGCCAATAAAACTGGATAGAATGAGTGGCATGGAGGCAGAAATGTAGGTGTTCAGCACACACAGAGGGTGCAAGGCAAGATTTCCAGAAAGCAAAAATTTTGAAATTTTGGATGCCTTTCTTTTGAAGAATCTCAAGAAAAGTCTTGCATTTCTTTGGGAAAAGTTTAACGCAAAGTGTAGATACTCTTCTGAAGTCAGTGAGAGCACAAATCAGTCCTGTATTGGTGAGTATTATGGACAGCAACGGCGCTGTGCAAATTTAGGCATGATAAATATTTCTACCTCTCTTACATGTTTCCTTTCTTTGCAAGAAAAGTACCTGACTACAGAATTATAGTGCAATATGAGAAACACATTGAGCTACTAAAAAGGGGATATTTTGTTCCCAAACATGCCTTGCTGAGAAGAACAGTTGAATTTTCAAGAACAGTTGCCTTTTCAGGTTTACTTCCTAGAAGTGAAAAAAATTTATCAGAAGAAAGTTGGGACAAAACTACCCAGCTCCTTTGACTCAATGCCATGTATACAGAGGTTACTGGTACAAAGCTTTAAATAACATCTGTTTATGTGGCTATGGTGTCCTGAGATACACTGAGGCCTCTGGACAGAAAATTTCAGAAGGAAAGTCCATATGGTGCACCTGATCTAATGGGCCATGGAGCTTTTCTTGCAGCATTTTGCCCTTTAAGTAAAGAAAACAAACAAACCCCCAGCTGATTCTGTTTTTAGGAGGTTCATTCTTGGTATGCAAAGAAACATCACTATACCAATAAGTGACAGCAATCAAAGCATTGCAAAAGAAGCATCCAGAACTACTGTGGAACACACTGAAAAGAAAAGAAACAAACATATTGAGAGGGGATGTTTTAGCAGAACACATGCCCACTTGTTCAATAAATCGCCTTGCTTTGTATATTTGTTTTGAAAGAGGATAGAAATTTCTGAGATATAGTCACATTTGAGTGCCACTTATAAATAGTAAAGGGAATTTTCCCTTTGTGCAGTTTTAGTGTATAGATGGATTTCCATACACTGAATTCACTATGAAGTAATGTGAGCTTTAAATGGATGGTTTTGAGTACTGAGACTGTGTTGAGGAGTTCTGTCTTGTCATACACTTGTTTGGATGTAAATAATTAGTTGCTCTGCTAACTCTCTAGTCATGTATAAAGAGTTTCCTTTTCTCAAATGTATGAACCAGCTATTCACTTCCCGAAGGATTGCTATAGAGAAACAGATTATTTGGTTTGGAGTCTCAATTAAAACAATGCTATTATTTCAGTGTGCATTTTACTTGGGTAAGAGTACCTTAGGTTTGCTATTCTGTAGGGAAATGTTGGCAAGGAAAGAAAACAGAGCTTGAAGACTCAATTGCAACATTGATGTAATTGCAATGCCAGTTGTTCTCAATAACATATGGTAGAGTTTTTCTTCAATAAAAAATATATGAAACAATACATTTCTGTGATTTAGTTATGATATCAGATTATAAATCAGAATTAATGTGAAAGACATATTTAACATCTCTGCTTATAAATTTCAAGTGGCAATTTAGAATTAAAACATTGCTTGGTAGGCTAGATCTGTGAATGCCTCTTTAACTCACATTGAGTAATTTGGGTAACAGAACATAATCAGCACTTTAATCATTTATTGGAATCACTCAATAATGAAAAAGACACAAAGAGGGAAGGGGTTCATTATCAACCTATATGAAACAAAAGCATTGGTAATTGCCCTGACCCACTAACTTTTTTATTTTCTACTATGATAAATGTATTTTCTTTCATTAATATTCTGTGCCAAAACTTATCAGTATGACTTTCATTCTCACTGTTTGAAGTAATTTCTTGTGAAAGATGTGCACAATGACATTTTTCATATAGCAATGAGCTATCTAACTGACTTTGCCACCATTTTACATTCCCTATTTTACATGATCCAACTGGCATCAATGTAAAATGTCACAATAAATTGTATGTTATCACTAGAACCATACTTAATTCTTCATAAGTGGTTTGAAATAAAGTATCAAAGTCACACTTAGTACACATCTTGTTTTTGACAGTAGTACAAAGACTCATAAAACTCTCAAGATTATTGCTAACAAACAACTCCATTTTGTTGCCAAATCTTTTGAAACCTAGGTTTCAGTACTTTCAGGCCTGTGAGTATCACCAAAAGAGAAAAGGGGCAACTGGAAAGTAAAACACTGAAAGTTAAGTCACTGGAGTAAGATATAAATTTGGATTTCAGAACCTCAGAGGGTTGAAATGTTTAAGATCTTGTTAATTATTGGCCCAGTATAAAACTTTAGCTTACAAAATTCAAAATGTCTTGAAATAACTGGGAGCCTTAATGTCAAATTTACAAATATTTCTGCTTCAGTCACCACTAATGTGCATAAACTGATATGCTTAATACAAAGGTCTTATTTTAGAAACTGTCACTATCGAAAACATTATAGTACCACTGAATAAGATAGAAGTCTGCGAAAAAGATTTTACTCAAAATATAGTAACTCCTTCACCATTTCAGATGGCAATCTAATTAGACACTTCCATATGCAGTAGTATAAATTTAACCTGAACCTGAAAACTAGGCTTATGCGACATCTGTGTTAATTATACTCTGACAATTATTCAGTTAGTAAACAGAAGCAAGCAAATTAGTTAAGCAAAAGCATGGCAAGAATTGCATTCAGTGAAAGTCACCACAAATAAAATATTTTAAATCAGATGTAGGCTTATAACATGTATTGCAAATATGTCATGTGAGATAGATAAGAAAGTAATTTTAATGTCATAATTGGATACTTAAATTATATCAAACATCTCATGAAATGGAAAACAAATTGTTTAAGGGGATTGTAACTAGAGTTGATTACATAGCTGATATAAATCATCATATTGTTTTTATTTCCTGGTTTCTTATGAATATTTTTTAAACATAGTATAAAAAGTAAACCAAATAGATGGTAGAGTTCCCATGTTTCTGCTAATACGAATTTCATGCTCAATGAGAAACATAACTGACCCTCTGAACTCTTATCACCAAATTTCACAAGCCTGGGCCATGTTGTATATTTAAATTTAAACAAACAAACAAATCCCATCACCCAATCAATCAGCTCTTCAGCCCATTTGATATATTACATATCGTGCATTTTAAACTTTGTCAAAACATAGAATGGAAATCAACGTTAGAAGGTCACTTTGTTGGAACTTTCCCAACAGGCTGGAAAACTAGATAAATTAACACAGAAGAGTTATGCCAACATGAGAAAGAGTTTATCTGTTCATGGTTTCAGTGTTTGATAACACCTAATTTCCAAAACTAGAAAGTGGTTTAAGATAAAAATCATAGCACAAATAAGACCTAAATGCATTTATGGCCATTACAGAGATGGTATAGTCATCACACAGATAGTTTAGTCATTATAGGTCCAGAGAAGGACATAGGATGTGCTGTGAAAGTGAAACTTTAAGGGAATTCTGCTGCCAAAACTTGGTCATTTTGTACTGTACTTAAATATGAATCTGCAGGCTTGTAAACCGTCCAAATCTAGGCGAATTTTTCTGCAATTAATTCCTTGCCAACATGAAGCCTTTCAAATCACAGAAGTCCTGTAGTTCTTCAAAACAAATGCTTGCAACCACTCATTTTGAAAATTGATCAAAATGTGGTGTTTCATTTCTGTATTTGCAGCAGTAGCTGAACTGTTTCAGCTCAAAAGCAAAACAAACAATAAAACCAACCAGAAATGAGTCTGAAGATGATGCCTTCTCCTGAAAAATTCATCCAATGCAACTAAAGCCATTCAGAGGTGTTAGACAGATACATCTTTTAGAGGTGCTCTAACGTTGCCTATAATACTGATTTTGTTAGAGGCGTATTTGCTGGAAACAGTAGTAGTTGCAACTGCAAAATCTGTGACTTCCCCAGGCCTCCTTCATGGAGTTGTAATCCACATTACCACTGTGGTCAAATGCAAAAATGTTAGCTCAGACCCTTGTCACACTCAGGGAGTGCCTCTGAATTACCCTGACTGTAATAGCCATTACTAAGCCTGAGGGCGACTGTTGTGGAAAGAGTCAGTGACAGAACCTGGCTCCTGCTAAGGAAAGACAGTTAAACTTTAGAGACTTTAAAAAAGTCTGAACAGAACAAGTATGACTAATCAATAAATTCTTGCAAACCATTTACTTACTACTTATTCCCTAGATGCCAAAAACTCCAGGTAAAGATTTCATTGATGGCCCTGGGCATCTTTAAACAGCTGGGAGACGAATCAGGAAAGCTTAAGAGGGTGAACAGAACAGCTTTCCAATACACAGTTTGGGAAGTTTGGGCAGAAGCTGATGTACGAAACCAAGGAAGGAAACAGAGGAGCTCTGCCTGTCTCCAAAATTATGATTTCAATCTCGGTGGAGATGTAGGCTTTCCTTAACACTGCCTACATACACACTGAGATGAAGCACATGTTTCAGAACAACTGGAAATCCAGGTAGCTGCATCATGAGGGATGTGACTGGAGCATTTCACAGTTTGCCTCTGGACAGCACATGTGCATCCTTCCTTTGAAATCAAAGCAAGGCAGAGGTAGGTGCCTGACAAGGTCTTGCTTTGAAACAGGAAGTGGAAGCACCTACTGATGTGCTCAGAGAGGCTCTGGTGCAGCTTTGCTGGATTGACTGAGAATGGGAAAAACATGGTTCAGACATGCTGGAGGACACATTCAGAAATTATTCTGTTTTTCAGAGCCTGAGAACACGGTGAGAAATTTGGAATTGTGTGTGTTTCCAAGTGAAATCTAATTTTCTTTGAATGAGTGCGCTCTTTGAGAAAGAGCTCTTATTTATGCAAATTGGTTTTAAATGAGAATATTTAATGAAAGGATTTGATCCCCACATAATGAAAGCTCTTATAAATGTGTACCTAGACAGCAGAGGCAGTCTTACTGTCTATTCAGGCCCTTATTCTAAGGGTTTTTTTTTCCCTCTTTGGCAGAGTTTAGACTACATGTTTTTAATTAGAATGAAAAATAGTTAGATGAAGGATATTTTCAATTCAACAATTCTTTAGGTGTCCTTATAAATCTAAGAAGGGGTTACCAGACTGACAGGTGGCAGCATGGCCCAGTGGATGTTAAATTGCTTAGAAACATTTGGGCTTTTCATGTTTTAAAAGAAAGAAAAGGTTCCAACCTTTCTTTGTTTATATGTCACTCAGAAATGTTTGGTTGTAAAAGTTCTGACCTTGTTCTACACCTAATACTCCAAGGGGGCTATTGCATAGGGCATATTTGAATAGATTTGGTTAAGAAAATACAAAAATTAAATTTTGATCTCTTAATATTCAATTATGCTCAAACTATGCTGAAGGAAATTTCAAGGAGGTTGTAAGTTCTTTTGGCATGCTAATGTAACAGATGCAGAAGCATGAATTAACAGCTACAATGGAGCGCTGCCGGCAGGTACTGATTTGTAAGCTGATCCAAACTCTTGAAGGTAATTGAGGAATGACTTAGAAATGACTTCACACTGAAAGTAGAAAAAATTTTTTCTGCCCTTAATCCTGTCCTAAACTTTCTCAGAACTTTATTTCTTTGTTGGAAACTGCTGCTGCCAAAAGAATAGTTTTTCTAAAAGTATTTCCAAGTCCTTCCTGACTGCAGAGCTGCATGGATGCTTTGTGGTGACCCAAGGGAGAGAAAGTGGAAAGATGGCAACAAGTACCTGAAGATGGGGATGCTTCTTTTGTTCACAGTTTAGGCTTCTTCTGGCATCTCTTCTAGCATCTTTAGAGTTATAGTGAAACTATAGTGTTTGGGGATTTTGTCAGTTGCTCTCCATTTAAGACTACTGAGCATCTTGTCACAAGAATTTTAGGCTACTTTTCAAACCTAATGCAAAATAACTCATTATTTTGCTACAGAACAGCTGAAGTTGAAAGGGAGTTCTGGAAGTCATTGTGTTCAAAGCCTGCTCAATCTGGGGCACTCAAACCTGGTTGACCAGCACTATGTTCAGATAGCTTTTGAATTCATTCAACATGGGAGCTCTACAAAATCCCCTGACAACTCATGCCACTGCTTCATCACCCTAAAAAAATTGTTTCCTCATGTTCAGAGGCAGCCTCCTATCTTTCATGTTGTGCCCATTGCATCTTTCCTGCTGTTAGACCCCATGAGAAAAAGCCTGTCTCCATCTTTGCATCTCCCTGCAGGTATTTATGCATTTTTGTCTTGCTGAACAATCTTGTCAGGTATTTTTCTTGTTGAACCATCTTTTTTGGCATAGTTAACGCTGAACCCTGTGACCATCTCTGCTGTTCTGGTCTTAGTGTGCCCCTAGGGCATGATGTGAGTCTTCTCACAGCCTTGTTCTTTTCACCACAAAGATGTTATATCATTAATATAGACAGTTCTCTTGATACTTGCTATGCTGCAATTGAGGGCTCTTGATTGACAGCAATGGAACTGAGTTAATATGTGACTAAAGAGGTCAGATATCCCTGGAAGATGTGAGACATTGATCTTGACAAAGTGCCAGCTTTGGCCCAAGTCCTAAAAGCAGAATAAAAAGAAAGATAGTGTGCCTCATTTTGGTTGGACATCCTGTATTTCTGACCCAAGGGATTATTCACATAAATAAGGTTGGAATCTGTTTATTCTGTGTGATAGAAAGAAGGAGAGGTATTGATGTCTAGAAACTACTGGAGAAGCTATTCCACAAAATCTTGGACATAAAATCCTTCAGTTTATTAGGCCAACCTGATTTTCAAACATGCTAATTGTTTTCCTAGTCCTTCCTATTCTGTCCAAGTCAACAGTGAAAATCTTCTTGATTTACGTAGTAGGATGATATGGCCATCACCGTGTCCTTTTTAAAATTTATTGTCCTCAAACTTACCTTTTTTTTAGGATTGCGATATGAAGAAAAGAAAAAGATTAATGTCATTTCAGTGTTGGTATAAGCTATTTTACTAACCCTGACTTCCTTTCATTGAATCCAAAATGTTGTTTGCCTCTAGTCTGTGTCCTTAAGGAGAATGTCAGACTATCATGGTCAAATAAGAAATTCTGGTAACATACTCCATGGTCCTCTTTTAGCACCATTATCTTTCATTGCTGACAATGTTCTTTCTTCCTTCTTACTGGTAACCATCCTCATTTATAGTCTCTTCCCTCTGGTTCAGCTCTGTGCCTGGCTTCCTTTATACTGAACATGTGATCCCTTCTTCTTCATTCATTTCCCACTTCCCTCAGTCCATCACCTGTTACTTTGATTACCTCTCTCATTCGCCAATGTGCACAGCTTTCTAGATTTTAGAAGTGCAATTTTTATCTGCAGCCACAGCATCAGATAAAAGCAGGAATGAGGTCAGCAGCTGAGCTGCTGTATCCTGTCACTAAATCACCCATGGACTTAATTTTCCCTTCTTGAGTTATCAGAAGGATAGGAACTGGAGCTGAAGTGCCATTCAGTCTTCCCTGGCAACCTCTAATAATTTTAATTGTTTTTGCTTTGTTTTGCATTGAATGTTGGAGGACTTTGCTTTTTTTTTTTTTTTTTGAGCAGCTGAAAAGAGAAAGATCCAGATCTTTTATTTTTCAGATTAAATAACAATTTATGCCAATCTCTAAACTCTTGAAAACATGGGTTTACAATAAAAACACTAACAGATGCTTAGTGGTAGAAAGGAGAGGAGTGGTTGCCATGGAATCAGATGGCAAGGAAGGTAGCTCACTTTTTACACTCTCTGGCAGCAAATGTGAGGAACCAACAAGTGGACAGCAATGCTGGCAGACAATTCTCTCTGCACAGCACTTTGAAGGGCTGCATGGAGGCTACTGCTGTGGCCTCCCACTGGAAACTGGGATAGCCAGGTGTTCAACAGCAAGGGGGGAAAGGTGGAGTAGGGAGATGAATGATGTCTGGATTTCACATAGATTACCTATTTGCAGTTTAAAGCAACCAAGTCCTGACCTTCCTCACCCCACAGAACCAGTGCTGAAGAGAGCAGGACAATGGGTTATATTTTCTGACAGATGACCTAAATAATCTACCCTCTGTCCAGCAGAAGCATAATGTTGATGTTATCAGTAAGACAACAGCTGAGTGAGGGGCTAGAACTGTTCTTCACATAAAGTTCTCTTTATAAAACATCTCGGTAATAATAATTTTTCACTAGAGAAAGGTGTATCATTAAAACACTAATCTAATGTCATTTTGAGAGCAAAGTACATCCAGCATAGCTGAAAGCCTGGTGGATAAGATATTTCTATGAGTTGTGGGAAGCAGTGGGTCTAGTTCCCCCCTGGGAGAAGGCAGAGCAGGAACCTGAAATCTATATTTCACATCTCAGCAGTATGACTTTACGCAGGGGCTTGAGGGTCAGCATGTCCCATCACTGCTGTTATGGAATGTAAGACACCCAAAATAATTAATGTGGGAGGTATAGGGTGAGATGACGAAATTTCACTCAAGTGAAAGTTGTTTTATTGAAAGCGAGCAAAAATCCTTAGTAAAACAAGATATGGAAATTCCGTTAGTTCCAGAGAGTAAAAGAGTTGTTACTTGCTCATTCTTGGGACTAGAAACGGAAAACTTTTAAGCATAGCCTTTCTCCTGCTGCTTTCTTTTTTCTCCTTTTGATGGGGTAGATACATAGAGATGTTAAGAAAACACTAGGAACCTCAAAAGTCCTTTGATTCAAGAGAACATTCTTATCAAAACTGGTCACTGCTGATACAGCCCAGAACATTTCTACTGTAAACTTAGAATTCATGAGTGAACTTTACACAGAAAATACATATTCATGCACTTGTTTTTTTGTGAACAGCTCAAGAGAATTCTGCTGTTTCCAATTAGAATATGGAATGCAATACAAGAATTACCAAGAAATTCTAAATAATAACATCTTTCATCTGTCTATAGATGCCGATACATATTTGCTTATAGATTCATTGAAAGTATAATGAAATGCCATAATTTTTTTTTTATAAAATCCAACTGGTTTAACTTAATTTGACTCTATACAAGAGTTTTATAAAACAACATTAATAGAGTTTTGAAATGAAAAAATAGATCCATCTTTTGTTAGAACCAATATTCAACCCAAGTATTGGCCTCTGACATATAGTATTCAATAGTAATCTTATTTTCCCATATTAATTTTCTTTTCAGAGTGATTCCACAGTTGGCCTGAAGTTTCTATTTTAATTAGTTTGTTGGCATGTTTGAAAGTAAAACTTCCTTAATTTTATACAGGATTTTTTCTGCACACTTTTCTCCAAAATCTTTTGTTTCCTGTGCCTGGTTTTAAATTATATTTCTCAACCATGACTAGTACTTCTAGTCAGTAGCTGGCAAACTCTGTGTTTATGCTCATAATATTTCAATTTGTCTTCATGTTTAGTACTCTTTTACTCACATAAGCAGTATAAAGCTGTCAGACCTGCTCACATTCTATAGAGATCTGGATGGAAGTTCATTAGACTTACATATAATGTCAGGGCCAAGTAAGAGAGAATTTAAAAATCATGAAGAGAAGAAGCCAGCATGTGGCAGACCAGCCACTATAGCCTTGTTCCAGCTCATCAGCAAGACCCTTAGTATTGGCAGACCCATCTGAGTGGCAGCAGAATAACATCTTCCAACAGTCAGCAGCCAAAATATTTGTGCCAAAACCCAACAAAATACTTGTATTCACAAGCCATCCTTTTTAACATCCTCCTTGTGTGTCTACCAAATAACAAGCAAATAACAAATGTTTACTATCTTTTATGGTCCAATTTTCATCAGTTTTGTCTCACCCATTCTCCCACAAAAATCCAACCATGTCGACAGAAAACGTGACTCTCTAAGCAGAGGGAACATATCAGCTCTTACAAGAAAGAAAACAAAATAAAATATTGAAATGGTATGATGTATGCAACAACTGCACTCATAATCTTTTTTTTTTTTATCATGTTCTCCCTCTTTCATTACATTACTGTATCTCTTCTAGAATTGCAATAGATCATCTTCAGTCCAGGTCTTTGTGGGTACGAGTACATACGTGTACATAAAGTTTTTACATAAATGTACGTAAGGTTCTATGACAGATGTGTCAGACTGTCAGTCTTTGGAAGATGAATTGTGCCACCTTTTATCTGTGAAGAAAGCTGGTTTTATTTGCCTTTTCTGATAACTTAGTGGGTTTACAATATATTAGGGTGGCATGCACTTTATTTACCGTGCCTAATTTTGCCCTTCATCCTCCCCTTCATGTTCGGTGTTAAATGCACATTTCCAGACTTCTCCCATCAGCTGCTCAAATGCTTCTACAAAACTCTGGGGAACCTGTGAATCCACAACAGGACAGCAAAGGATCAGAACGCGGAGCTGCTACTTTGGGTAAGAATTAGGGCTTCTTTAGCATATCCCAGACTCCTGGAATCACACAGAACATTGCTTTACTCTGGATTTTCCTTGGTTGTTCCTGAAGACTCTACCTAAACTATATATATAACACCATTGAACACAGCATAAATTCTGGATGCAACATAAGCAATAATTTGAGGTGTCTCACTAACAGAAAACTTTTCTATTAAGGCTAGAATGATGTATATCTAAGTTTTGCACAAGCAAGAACATCTGTGTTCAGTGCTGTACACTAAACATGTTCTTTTTCAATATGACCTGTATTTTCCAGACAGTTTCTGCTGTTTCTGAAGATCACTTCTGTTACATTCTGAATACATTCCTTTGTCATACTCTCTTCTCCATCTTTAATCAGGGTATTTGCTATTTTATGGTCTAATGTGCTATGAAAATATTCAGCCAATCCTCATGAATCAGATCTTGAGCAACTGATAATTGTGTCTTCAACATATTTATCTGCCTATTTTGGCACACATGTTCTAATTTTTCAGACTTGGCTGGTTTTACCTGGCTTTCTTAAGACAGTGGTTTGCAAAGTGGTATCTGGGGTCTGCTTGAAGAGGCTATTTGATATGTTTGTCCTTGAGGCTATTCCAGCCCTGCTTGGCCCTGCCCAGCCCTGAGACTCCCTCATCCTGCCCAGGGCTCAGGACCCCGTGGCCACAAGACTCTACCCCAGTGGCAGCCCAGGATGGCACATCTCCAGCTCCCACAGCTCTGCCCTGCCTGGCCATGGGCTCTGCTGGTTTAGGCCAGCCTGCATGCCAACATCCCTGCCCTGCTCCTGTCCCCAGGGAGGTGCCAGGTGCTCAGGGCTGGGGTTGCCAGACTACCGTCTGTCTCATCCTGCCTTGATGGAGCCACAATTAGTCCCCATGGATCCTGGCCCCACAGAGCCACTGGCCCTCATAGCCCTGGATGTGATGGTCTCTTTTTCTGTATTTAAACACTGACATTTATTTGACAAGTCTCAGCTTCCCTGTGCTAGTTCTCAACACCATGGTAATGGTTTTGAGATTGCCTCAGGCACATTTTTTAAGTACCTAGGAGAAAATTTTATCAAACACAATTGATTGAAAAACATTTAACTTAGTATTCTTTTAACATTTTCTTCTCCTTCTCCTTCTCCTTCTCCTTCTCCTTCTCCTTCTCCTTCTCCTTCTCCTTCTCCTTCTCCTTCTCCTTCTCCTTCTCCTTCTCCTTCTCCTTCTCCTTCTTTCTCCTTCTTTTCTTCTATTTTTTCCTTTGCTAGTAGTTGACTATGTTCAAGTGAAAATTTTTAACAAAGACTACCACTAAAAGGCATCAAACATTTTGAATTCTGTCATCTTTTTTGATCCTCAATTTATCTGCCAAAAGATTTGTATCTCTTCTGAGTCACAGTAGATCAACAGCAACCAGAGAGAAAGGAGAAAAGTCTCTTAGTACCAAATAAAGGATCTCATGACCAGGTGTTATTGAATGAGAGCATGCATCTGAATTGCTGCTTAAAAGGATATAGAGGATAATTTACTTTTGATGCCTTCCCTGACATTGTTCCTCCTTCCCTTTCCTCTGTCTACTACTCATAAACAGGAGATACCAATTGTGTAGTTTTTATTTTCAAATTCTTTTTGAATTGTTTACAATTTGCTGATTCACACATAAAACATCGTGGTCAACTCTTAATATACATAAATCCTTCTATAAACTGATTTAACATTCAGCTATGTTGGACACTTTGACAGAACAATAATCTGAAATCAAGTGAAATTTTGATGCAAAGTGTCTTTTTAATAGTTAATTGTGTGAAGAGCTGCATGAGGGTCCAACCATCACAAAGAGGGAGATGGTGCCATGAAAGCAAAAAGCAGCACTTCTGAGATGAATGATATGAATTCTCTAAGAAAAGATCACAACAATCTCTGAGTATTTATTTAAAAAGAATACAATGTAGTTGAAGTAATATTCCCATTTCAAAGTGAAATTGAGGTATTTTTCAATGATTTGAGATTCAAGTATAATTCTTGGATTGAAAATGAGTCTTTTTACTTTTTTGAGATGTCTAGAATGTCACATAAATAAAACAAGTAAAAGGAACAACTGAATTATCTTGAATATTTAGAGATTATTTCTCTCCAAATGCAGCTAAATCACATAGATTTCATAAGATGCTGTGGCCAAATATTAAGAAGCCTCATTAATATCCTGTATTTCAAGGCCTTTTGTGTTTGTAATGTAAGCAATTAAAACATTTAAATAACTTTAATATTAGGACAGAAACTGGTGAAATCAAACGATTTCAAAGTCAAAGATGACCCTTTCTTTCATCTTTAATTTCTTTTCTTTCTTCTTCTAAGTACAACTGTGGCTCATTAAAGTGATTAATACACTCCAGGCATATGGCATTATTTGTGACTCATACCCTTCCCATGTCAATGAAGAGATGAGCATTGGCTTCAATAGACTTAAGGTCAGAATCTGCATACCATATAAACTGTTTGAAGACATATCTCCAAGCTATTCTCAGAGCTTTCCTGTCACTTAGTGGGTGTGGATTTGCAAGCATAATTATAAAGCAATATATAGACATTTTCATTAGTTCTGGCTAGTCCAGTGTGCATTTGCATATTCCCTGGTGGAGTGTAGCATTTAGTTTGGGGCTCTATTGACTACAGGTTCCCTGTGTCTATTATCTCATGTAAAACTTACCAAAATGTTGTTCAGGATAAAATATGGGGACAGTGGTTAATGGCACTTTAAGCAATGCTTTTTCTTCGTTTTTCATTTGGCCTTTTGGCAATCACTGTTCATCGTTCATTTGTTCTTTACCAGAGAAGCTGTTTAATTCCTGAGAAGAAAGTTCAGTTGTGTCTCTCAAGGGGACAGATGTGGAAATATGTGGGTTTGTGTGAGACAAGGTGAAGAAATTAAAGAGGTGGTTAGAAGACATCCTAAAAAGATTTTAGAATGTAAGTGTGACAAATGGAAAAGAAGCGGTCTAGAGCTGGTCCATGGTAAGTCCCTCTTCTCCAGTAATACTCTTTTTTCTCTTTGCCCTTCAAAGGCATTAGTCAGAAACATTCCAAATTCAAGATTTCTATTGTATTTTTGAAGACTTGAAAATTTTACTTGCCCAAAACTCAGCTGTCTGACACATTCTCTGCCTGCATTATGCCCAGTTTACTATCCCCTTTGCCCTTGGTCTGACAACTATCTGTTTATTACATTTTCTTTATTAAAATCTCATGTTAAGAAAACAGACTCTTTTCACTTAAATATAGGGGGTTTTGCATTAAAAAAATTACCTACTTTGAGATACAATGTTCTTCTGATCATCTGGTGCTTGCTATCTTGTTTCTCTAAATTAAAGTTTCTTTGCTTAAATGTTCTTGCAATAAAACTTTTACCTCTCTCTCCCTTTAAAAAGAAGAAAAAAAGAAAAGACAGGAAAATTGAAAAATGGAGCCAATGACATTAAAATATGCATTTCAGTAACTTTTTAAATTAATGTTTCCAGATAGACATTTCATTTGCTTAAGATTTAGAGGGGAATTATAAAACCATAATTGTGTAATGATTAGACAGTACTATAAACTAAATAAATATCAACTGATTATTAAAAACATTCTTTGTAATACTAGCAGTTAATCCTCTTTAATGTGTTTTTAATAATAGTTTTATATTTAATGTAGGATGAATGACTTATTAAAAGTAAATTTTATGTGTTTTATATTCCCCACATATGGCATTAAGCCATTAACACTAATGGGATTTGAATGGTATTGAGTTCAGGATAGCCCCCAAGTACAAATGTGGGAACCTTAATTAAGTTTTTATTAAAATATTCAATTAAATGCTATGCTAGATTATTAAGATATTTTTGCATATTGTTTAATGTCAGTTAGTTATTAAACATTTTTACAGGCTTCTGGAAATGGTCTTAGAGCATGCTGATAGCTAAAATTTATTTGAAAAATGTTGATGATCAATTTTCTAATCTTGTGGGCAAAATTGGGTTTTAATGGAAATTTTCTAGCTAGCTGTGATGGTGATCTGGAAGAGAACCTAATGAATAGGTTAGTGAGTAAGAAGCTTAACTTGCAGAGGGAAAGTTTCATGTTGAGAATAATGAAAAACTTTCTGGCTCCAAGTGCAATGAGGTACTGAAATGGCGTAGACTGTGGAAGTTATGCAGCAAAAAAATCTACTTCATTCTGTGTATTTATAATAGCTGGCTAAAGAACAGTGGGACAATGGACTACTGAGGTCTGAACTGGTAAACAAGACTGATTTGTGCTAATGTCACTGAGTAAGTTGCCATCCTACTCTTTCTGTCTTATTTTTTGTGCAATGTGCACCATAATTACTGCCATGGTTTAAGCAGTGCTGTTAAACTTTTTAAAAGAGTGAACTTAGACTGCATAATTCACAGATGAAGAAGAATTCTCTTTAGGACTGTGTATGAGATGTCCAAACTGAGGTGAGTCAGCTGTGCAGAGGCAAAGAATAAATTCCTCTCCAACACAGACCACAACAGGGACATTGGAACAGAAAATAAACTCAAATAAACTCAAATACTAAATGCTGTTACTCAGACCAATAAAGCCAGAAGAAAGGATATCATATTACTATGTCACTAAACTAAAAAGATAAAACTACTTACATGAATTAAGAGGAAGGAAAGTGGATGATGGATTACAGTATTATTTCTCTGAAGTACAAGTATTCCACTTTTATCAAGGCTCATTTTAGCTTTATATAAATAAGCCAAGAAAAAAGAGTTAAACATTACAATTCCTTTCCCCACTGAGTTCAGAAAATGTCCATATGGTATATCTTTCACATTTTTCCTGGACAAATATGTTAAAAAAAAAGTTGATACTAATATGAACTACCTTCTTTAATGATATGTTGAGCACACACTATTTATTTTCATTAACCTCAAAAGCTTCAGAACACCATTACTTTTCACAAATTACAAAGATGTTCAGCAGCCAAATCTATTTATCTATTTATACCACACTCATTAACATGTTATCTGATTTACTTAGATTCTCCAGAGCAGTTTACAAGCAGTAACCCCCACTGAGAATGAGTCCAGCAAGCTCTCTATAACTAATGACTCAGCTCTGAAAAGCCAATAGTCCTCATAGCTACATTGGCAAAAGAAGTTGCTACACTAATTCCTCTCTTCCCAATGTCACTCACCAAGCAAACGATGTATTTCAACAGCTGTGCACAGCATAACAGTTAACCGTTAGGATTTTCACCCTATTCCAGTTTCCAGGATACTGCAAGCAAGCAGCAGAGACTCCATCTCACCTCTGAATCTGTATATGCCCTTAAAATTTCTCAGTGAATAAGTGGAAATGTTTATTGCTACAGCATTTTCAATTGTCCTTTTAAAAATTCTAATTATTTGCAAGCATAACCTGTTACAGCTTAGGGACAAGTGTGTCCTGCAGCTAGATGTCAGAGAGGAAAGCTGTGGTCTGTTGTTGAGGGGCAGACTGTAGGTACAAGTGAAGTTTGCAAACAGACTGTGTGAAAATAAGGAAGTCAAACAATACTCCATCTTAAAGGCTAAGATGCTCTTCTATTTTAGAGAAAAAAAAATCACAGAAAGAATGAAAAAAATAACTCTCAATCATACTGAGTCCCTAACAAGATAGTTAGAAGACTGTCTTAACTGATTGTGACCATAAAATATGACACCATGGTTTGAATAACAAAATAAAGAAAGTCCATATTGTATTCCAGACAAATGCAAAGATTTGAAGAACAGCGTTGCTAAGACATGGTCTTTTTTAATATATTTTTTCAATTTTAGCAAGTATTAGGTAAGAATCAGCAATAAACTATCTGTAAAAGGATGTAATGCTCAAAATAGCTGCATTTCAGTGGCATATACAGTGATACATACATGGTCCCACCTGTGGTGTTCTGTCAGGAACAATGCTTCCCCAGAAACACTCACTTTGTCCTCTTACAGATAAGACAGGGAAGCAAAAGATTCGGAAAAAGAAAGAAGCTTTAGAAAATGTGTCTGGCAAATGGAAAAGTCAAGAGATCAGCTTAGCCGTAAACCTGTCCTCCAAAGTGTTAATATCTATGACAGATATTTGTCTATAACTGAACTTAAGGGCTCCAAAATAATCCAGTATTCATTGCCCCTTTTATTAGAGTCTTTTTTCTAATGACTAACCCCCATCTTTCTTGCTGAAATATAAATCTATTGCTTCTTATTCCATTCAGTAGTGACATGGAGAAAAGATTAATGCACCCTCTTCTCAACACACTGTGCCATTAACCTTTTCTTCTTTAGTCTAAACAATCCTAGTAGCTTTCCTAATAGATTGTATATTGTTTGCTTTTTTGTTTGCTTGGGTTTTTAAATTTTTTTTTTATTTTTAAAGATTTTTCTAATTTTCTGATCTTCTGATCTTCTATACTAATTCATTTGGTAGATGGTAGATGGTAGATGGAAAAGTGTGTCAGAAAGATCAAATGATAAGAAACCCATGTCAAAAATGCAAATGAAATAATTATCAGTTTTCTTTTTCCATCTCTTAAACCCTAGATTCCCTCAACAGATTCAAAACAGAGTAGCATAACTGCTTGAATGGCTATTCTACTTTAAAAGTCTACAGAATAAATAGAATTAAACAACCATACTGAGACAAAGGGAGGGAGTTTGACTAATTGGAACATTCTTCATTCCCTTAGGACTTGAAATAATCCTCAATAGTGTTGTACCCTTTGGGGAAAAAGTGGACCCATGCATCTTAAATGAGAAGAATAAATTAAAGACAGTTATCAATCCAATTTAAAGTTAAATATCCCAGTGGGGTAAAAATATGATGAAGAAAATTAAACACAAGAGGGAAATTACAGCAGAATGTTAAAATAGGGAAGGGGAGAATTAATAATGAAAGGAAAATTAACTGAGGTATTTCTTCTGTGGTATTCACTTATGTTTTTCCCTGTTGATCACATCTTACAAGTACTTTCAGCTCTACCATGCCATGAAGTAGGTGATTGCAAGGCTTGGGACATGTTATTACTACTTGCAACATCTGGTCCCTAACACATTCTTCTTTGATCAACAGTATGTCATGTGTTATAGTGAAGCAGATTGCATAGTTCATCCTTACTGAACCTTCACCCCCAGGACATCATGTGAAAGGCAAACTCCATCTGCCTCAGAGAAACCAAAAATAATCTGAAATGTAGAAATACACCGTGATTATGTCAAGAATCAGCATTACAAGAAGTTGTAGGAATAAAGTCTTGCTGCTTTTGTAAAAGCAAATGAAGGTTTTTTTGTAGCTGATGGTTTGAAAAATTTTCTCTTTTGTATGAATTTTTCTTCTTCATTTTACAAGTTTTTGGTGAAGCGTGTGAGTTATTGCATGAACCTGGAGCCAAGCATAACATGCAGCAGGTACTGCAGAGTCTTGTTTGTATGATTAGGTGGAATCTTAGTTTCACATAACTCAATGAACGCTTTTATCACAGCTTCCAAAACCTGAAGACCCATATCTTCTCTTTCTTTTCTCCATTCAAAACTTATTCAGAGAAAAATCCAGAGATAGGTGCAGTCCTGGAGTGAACAGAAGCACTGATGTCTCTCTATGTCCTGTGCCAGGCCATATGGCAGGGGTGTGTGTGCCTCTTCCCAAGTCATATGGTGCCTCCCTGGTCCAGGCACAAGCCAGGGAGAAAGCCTGGGGCTACCCCTCCTTTCCTTGATGTCCCAGAGCTGACACCATTCACATGCCTAGTGTGGCACAGCAGTTCCTCCTGTTCCTCTGTGCCTGGTGTGCTGGGTCAGAGTGCCAGAGAGGAGCAACACTGAGAAAGGGAAACAGATGGGAGCTAATGCTTTGCTTCCCCGCAAAATATCCAGCTAAACTGATCTGGCTTATTTTGTGTGCTGGTATGTCAAGAGCACTGAGATGTGACTGGAAATGCAGAACCAAATTACCACAGCATTGCAACTTTATTGCAAGGTGAGCTGCAGCACTTACTGTGCTCAACCCATGTCCATTCTTGGCTATCTGACTTAGATTAGCTTCTAATGGAATAGGAAAAAAACCCATACACATAAAAAGTATCTGGAAATCTGCTGACATATGATGACTGTATATCTGGGCTCATCTGTACAATGAAATGCAGTGCTAAGCTCTGTTTTGTCCCGAGCTTGTATTCTGTTAGATACTGAAACTGGACTTAGTGAAATCCAGTGGATTTTTCCCATTAGATGGATGGGATGTGTTACAGTTATTAGCTTTCCCCACACATTCTTGAGCTGGAACCTGTTGGATTTCCTACATTTTTCATCAAGATCCTTAAATGAATTGCTCAAATTAAATTAGCTGTTTCCATCGTTTATGTGAGGTCTAATTTGCCCTCAGATGCTTGCACAATTTCTCAAGAAAGTATGTGGGAACTATTGTTAGGGAAAAGGAGGCACTTGCAGGGTTACTCACTGCGTGCATTGCTGATGTCTAAACCTCCTCTTCCTCTGGCCCCATAAGTGATGCTTCTACTCAAGTGAAAAAAACTTCAGCAGAATTAAGCCAGAATGAGAGGTTTCCTTTGTATGTGGAAGGAAGGGCTCTCTGAAGGGCTCTGAATGGCAGAAGTCAAAACTGTGCTTTTGTAGTGGGAGGAATGGATTATTTCCCAGTAAATACGATTAAGTTATGAATTATTTCCATAACAGAAAAGTAAGTGATTAAAAAACGTTGAGGAATAAGTTATGAATTTAAATGCTTTGCAAAACACTCCCATTAGAGAAAAAAAAGTGATAAAATGTGATACAAGGTCTATTTCTGAGTGTTTTAATGCAAGACTAATGCAACCTTTTTCACTTGAGATTTACTAATCAATAACTACATTAACAATAACTGCTATGTTTCATGTAAAGCTTATAAATATTTACACAACTGAGGCAGAGCTATAATTGAATCTCATATTCTATATGGTCTACTTTTAATATGTTAAGGGAAATAATATGGTGCTTACATACTTCAAAAAGATTAAATTACAGTGGATAGAATGGATGAAAAAAACCCAAACTACTTCAGATTTTTAGGAATATCCTTAGAGCTTTAAGTTGGATGAAATGGCAACTTCAGCACAGGTCTGGGGTCCATGATGTTACATTCATTTCCACAGAATCATGTAAGAAATAAAAATACAATATTTCATCCTGAACTCAAATAGTTACAGTGGTAAGAAAGATAAACAAAAATTTTGTCATATATTGTTCACTTCAAACATGTTCAACATTTTCTTACTTGTTTCTGGTACACAAAGCGGTGCAAGCAGATGTAGCTGAAAAGTAGTAATTTTTATGATCAAATTCAGAATTAAAAATAATTCAGTCAGACTAAAATTATAAACTCATGCACACTAGGCTGAAATGGAGCTGTTGCTAATTCCAATCAATTTCTCATTACTTTATTTGTCAATGGATTAGTAATGAGAACACTAGTTTTTCCTGTACACAGGTCTAGTAAATTAAGTTAAACAACAGATGTTGAACAGATGTTCTCATTATTTTAGTGATTTGATTTCTGGTTAGTTCCCAAGTTATTTTACATGGCTAAGTGTTGCATCACTCTTTCTGTGACAGATGAAGTATCTGAAAGCATCAACACTTGAAATCTCATTAGCAGAAACAGTTTTATAATATTTTATATGGTAAATGGACACAACCCTTTTAAAAAAGGCATAATGTATGAAATGAGATTATGTACATGCTTTCACTTAAATGGAACATTCAAAGACCAAAATATCCTCATATCATTTTATGAGTTAGAATCTAACAAACACTGAACCATTTTTTGTTCAGATTTTCCTTTTTATCATGGTCGTAGAAACATTCTGAAGTCAAAATCATGGTGATAATATTATTCTGTGAATCACAAATTAGACAACTTTGTGATTTGTACAAATTAGACACTCACTGGGTCTGCACAGGCTTCAGTGGTCAGTACTGGGAACTATTTGGCATTACCCTGTGCTGAACATAATTGCACTCTGCTGGTTTGAACATCACAATATAAAAAG
Source organism: Lichenostomus cassidix (assembly GCF_008360975.1). Classification (NCBI taxonomy): domain Eukaryota; kingdom Metazoa; phylum Chordata; class Aves; order Passeriformes; family Meliphagidae; genus Lichenostomus; species Lichenostomus cassidix. Next base: position 98,332,317 of record NC_139482.1, on the reverse strand, counting down.
GATATTAAACGGTTGGAGGAAGATATTAAACTTCCAGAGGATGCCAACAAGGATGGTGAAGGGCCTTGAGGGGAAGCTGTATGAGGAGTGGCTGAGGTCTCTTGGTCTGTTCAGACTGGAGGAGACTGAGGGGAGACCTCATGGCAGTGTACAACTTCCTCAAGAGGGGAACAGGAAGGTCAGGCACTGATCTCTTATCTGTTGTGGCCAGTGACAGGACCCAAGGGAACGGCCTGAAGTTTGTCATGGGAGGTTTAGGTTGGATATTATAAAATGTTTTTTTCACTGGGAGGGTAGTTGGGCACTGGAACAGCTCCCCAGGGAAGTGGTCACAGCACCAAGCTTGACAGAGTTCAAGGAGCATTTTGAAATGCTCTCAGGCACATGGTGTGACTCTTGGAGTGTCCTGTGCAGGGCCTGGAGTTGGACTCAATGATCCTTGTGGGTCCCTTCCAACTCAGCATATTCTGTGATTCTGTGAAAAGAATTTAATGAAAGGTCTGCAGTTTTATTAACACCTCATCCCTATCTCCCCAAATATAAATCTGCCCCTTTCATTTAAGACTGCTTTTATTGCAGCCCTTCTCCCTGCTAAGTACCAGCAATGTCCTTTTTGGTTCCCTTTGCCAGGTCCTTGCCAGGATGCCTGTTCCTGCAGCTCGGGACCTGTTTGTTTCCTGGAAAGTGGCTTGGCTCAGCCCCTGCTGCTGCTATAGCAGTACTGGGCAGAGCATTTCTATCTGGCTGAGCGCCTTGGAGAAGGGGTGGTACCTAAGAGCATACTCTCCAGCAGCAGTTGCCTCTAATCACACCACTCTCGTTACTCTAGCGCAGGAAATACAATTGTATGACCCTGGAAGGGTGAGCATCAGCTGAGGAAAGGAAGAGGGATTGGTGAATGTTTTTTTTAATAACCATTTGAAATCTATTACTTATGAGAGTTTTTAAAATTAATTTGGAATATGGCTGCTTTGACATTGTAACTGAACTAATAATTGTTTATAATCTCTTGGTTAGGTTGCTCTTATTTAAGTCAGGGAAAAAATAAATGCCTGTCTTCATACAGCAGGATTTGTTGCCACTTACCCAGCATTGGGTATGCAAGTACTCAAGGAAACTCTTTTTATCCAAAACCCTTACCTTGCCTAAGAGTTGTGGATACATGTGTGTCCATGTCATGACCACACACACTGGTGCACATCTGTCTTTTCCAACAATGGGGATTGATTTTCAGGTCTTGTATGTCATAATTACAGCAACTTGAGAGCTCTACTTTTGTGGGCAGGGGAACACCCCACATTCCAATAAATCCTTACTGAAGCCAATTGGGTGGTTTGATACTCATGCAAAGATTTTTGTCATATGAAAATTCCTTTTAAGATAACTATATCCCAAGCATTTTTTCTATTTTTTTTAAATGTGCTGCAATCATTTAACAACAATTGTATCTTCAACTCTTAAGCACCATATGTATTGGCTTCTGTATTTAGTATTCTCTTACTTGCCAAAATATCACCATTTCTGAAAACTCTCTGTACATTGCTCAGGAATTAATAGGACAGAGTACAATTATCTTCTGTTAATAAACAGTAAAAATGCCTAAAAAAGAAATTCAGCACTTCAAGCTCGAAATTTGGTTGTGATAGTGCAGTTGAAAATAATGAGTTCCAATTAAAAATTGCAAGGATAAAATACTGTAAAGGTAAATCTCCTCTTAACACACACAATTCCAAAACAAGCCACAGTTTTCAGAGTCATCTGTGCTTAAATGCCCAGAGCCAAACAAAGCCAGAACATAAATGATATTGTTTCAGTTTCTGAAGAGACTTTCCTCAGTTACCTTTACCTCTCTCAGCCTCAGACCATCTGTGCCTATAATTTTCCATTTCTCCCTCTGGCCTGTTGCTGCTTTACGAGCCTTAAAAGCAAATGGAAGCTTTGCCACCACTATTTCTGACTGCGGGTTAAGTGGCTCCTGTGGTTTCTTTTTCTACTTTTCTTGCTGAATTATTATGACATTTCCTATTCAAAATGTATATTCTTATGTTATATGAACCAGTGAATACAAGAAACAAAAATCCTGTTTCTATTACAAATATAATGCAAAAATATCACAGAAATTAAACTTAAATTAGCCCCAAACACAAATGTACACTTAGGAATGAACTTTTCTTTCCTTCTAGTACTAATTGAAGAAAATATATCTTCAGTTATCACAGAAATGTTCTGGATCTGTTCCATGGTTCAAGCTGTTTTGAACAAACAGCTAAAAGAAAGGACTACCACATAGAAGGATCAAGTGAATGAATAGCCTTTCTTGCTGCAACAGCGTTAAGCCAGTTTCTCAATTATGTGAAATTCAGGAAAGCACGCCGAGTGTAACCATGGTTGCAGAGCGTTAAAATCCAACTCTGCCATGGGGCTCCAGAGAGACAGATGCTTTTTATGATGTCAAACTGCTGTGTCACACACAGAAAACTGAAGTATGGCTTAAGAAAAAGAGTTCATTAACTTCTAGATAGAAAATGTAACAACTGAATTCAGTGGATGTCAATACTCAGTAGATGATCAAAATGTTTAAGGACACAAACCAGAGAGAAGATTTGCTGTATGTGACATGCAGGTCACATACATGTTTGCTGGCAGAAGCCATCTCCACAAGAACAGCTGAAGTGATGTCAAAAAGTTTGGCAAATCAGTGCATGGCAAATTGCTGTTTTAGGATGTGGTGTCCCTTTGTCTCAGCTGGAGGAAACATCCATTACCAGGGTGTCCATTAATGGTACAGCAAAGACAATTCCAGCAGAATTTTTTTTTTTTTGACAAAGGACGCTCCAACATAAGGTAAAACCTGATAATGTTCTTAGGTGAATTTATCAATCTATTTTCTGCCATTTTTATGCTGTCTCTCTGATTTAATTTCACCTAACTTGCCAAGGCTATTAGTGGAGAAAATACAAGAAGTAATGACTTGTGGAAGTGGTGCTTTGGAAGCCCTCATGACAACCAGAGGGTATGTGGTAATGACCATGTAGAGCTGTCATTAAACGACCTCCTCTGAGAAAGCAGTGAGCAATTTGCTGTGCCTAAGGTACCATTTTGGGGAAGGAAATTCCCATGTGAACACTGCTCCCTACTCAACCTAAGATTTGAAAAAATGGTCAATATTTTTCAGTCACTTTCCTCCTTGGATTATTCATAATTTTGTGCTTACCTTTTTATTGAGGGCATGAAAATTCTAAAGGTGTTTGATTAAATCAGACAGAAACAGGTGAATTGAGACCAATGAAACCAGACTATTTCCTCTCCTACTCACAGTCACATCTATTTACATTAGCCAGGTGGCGGATGATGTCTGTGTAAGAAACAGAGAAAGAAAGAGCAGAAAGGCTTATTTCCTCTTGTGCATTTCCAGTATATATATTTTCAAAACCAAGATCCAAACTTAACTGCAAGCCAGATAGACTTCCTGAATAAAATTCAGCCCATTCCAGGATGCTGAGGGTGGGTTATGGCTCCCCTTTGAGAAAGGAATGTCCCAAAGAAGTGGGGAGACAAATGCACAGGATTATGCATGCTCATGTAGCCTAAATCTCTGGTGCTGTATCATCTTTTTCTTGGAGCCTGAAGCTTGGCATGATGACTCCACAGAGGCTGCAGCATCCTGCTGTGTTGTTTTTAGCTATCCTACAAACTGTGGCAGAGCAAGCAGAAGACTCATGCTGTTTTAGAGACTGCATAAACTAATTTTAGAAACAAGTTGGAAAGGGAGGATGAGGTTTACAGCAACAACACTGTGTTGTTACACTACTGTAGCACCAACATATTATAAATGTATTTCAACATTTTAAAATAAAGTGAAACCTTATCTCGTACTGACTAGCCACACTGTAGAAAAGGATATTGAAACAATAATTTTCTGTGAAACCTGGTAATTTTGAATCAGAAGAGGCTGCTTTCACTTTTAAGGCAGAAGTAAATACAAGTCACAAAAAGCATATGTCATGTTGGCAGAAAGCAAACATGGGCAAGTTGGCAAACATACTGGCATTTCCTTTGGTGCTCCTCATTCTCCTCTCGCTATGAGCTTTGTTTCTAAGCAGTCAGAGAAATCTGTGGCCCTCTAGATACATCTAGATCTTTAAACTCTTCCATTAAATACCTCTGACAGGACAAATGGGTGCTCACAGACCCCTGTTAGTTTGAATGGAAACACTTCACAGGTACTTGAAAAGCACAGGGGGTAGAAGAGCTCTCCCCCTTCCTCCCCCCCCCCCAAATTTAATACATCCAAAGTATCTGCAGCTGATGGACTGACTGCTGAAAGATAGTTCCATATTCATTTATGTATCTTGCATGGTTACTTATTTTTTTCCAAAATAGTAATTTATGAAAACATCCAGAATGCATTTTGGAATAGATGAAGCAAACACAACCCCCTTCTTTTTGCTGTTGTTGTCTACTTCAATATTTCTATTTCTATTTATTTGGAATATGTTATTTTGGTTTGAGTAAAAAAGATGTTTGGGACTTGACTGACAACTAGTTTAATTCTACACTGACATATCAGAAAAATAATATTTCCACACTTGCCACATATCTAATCTCAAATACATAAAATCTATTATTCATGTCATAATGACTTATGAAAATACATGTCACATATGAGCCATATATCAGATGTCCTAAGTTCCTAGACTGCCCATAAAATTGTGAAATATTGATTACTCAGTTACTTCAGAACTAAAAGGATAATTTTTTAGAGCCTATACTCCCAAACAGCATTGTTCTGCATCCCCATAACGTGCTGTGGACAGAGGTTGCTTCCACAACCCCTGGTTATCATGACATAAAATTGCCTCCTTACAGACTAAATCTTTTCAGGCTACTGTGCTGACAGTGTAAGCAGAAAGGTTTTGAAGATAATAAAATACTGAATCTCCATTCATGTGGAGATTCTCCTTGATCCTACATAATATATTATACTTGAACTACATAATATATTATACAACATAATTAACCGCTCTTACACCTCTTTCAGTATTTTATGCCCTGTTACTTCATATATTCTTTGAAAACATTTTTATAATTTCATCATTATAAAATCAGATGACTGGTTCTCACGCATCTAGAAAAGAGGCAGATTGAAGATAATTTTTAAATTAACAATAATTAGTTGACTCTTGTATGGTGCTTTGCTAAAAGCAAAATATGGTGATTATTTTATTCATATTATCATATTACCAGTGGACAATATTGAGATTTTTTTTCTGGAGAGTGTTGAAAATTCTGATTCCAGATAATTTTTTCAAAGATTAACTATATTAAAAAGAGCTAATTGTCCAAAGAGCTTTTTTAAATTGCCCAAACTAGCTCCTGATATAAATACAGATCAGGATTGAAGACTAGAGACAGGACATATGTCGGCTTTTGAACAGAGATAAGTGCATGAACATCTGAATTTATCTGTGTTTGTTGCAGGACACCAACAGAGAGACCTGCTGTTTTCAGTGCCCTTGGATGCTGCAGCTTTGCCTGTTAATCCATGTCTTCTGAGAAACAGGGGCTTTCAGAATATAGGCTAAAACTATTGGCAGGCCAGCAGGGATCTTCTGAGTTACAGCTCTTGGGATTTAGTCTGGAACTCGTTTTTCATCTGTATAAATTTTTTTTTTAATTGGATGGCATACGTGTCCAAAGAGGTAATTATAACAGTGAAGGCTCTTTTATTAGCTGGTGTACCAACTATTTACATCACTCAGAATATAGCAAATTGAGACTCCTTATTTGCCTGAGGACAGACAAACCCACAAATCCTTGGGAAGGGTACAACTTCCATTCTGGCAGCTCTTTTGCATGCAGATAAGACCAGCTTCTCCTGCTGGAGTTATGCTTGGCACACTAATAATTCAGAGTCTTCTGGAAGAGAAAGGGGAGCAATTAAGGTAAGTATATCAATAAACCTAAACCTATATAACTAGCTTTTAGGAATTCACCAGCAGGTGAAGACAGCTGATTTGGGAAAAAAAGGAATTTTACCAACCCATTCTGCACTGTGGCACAAAACAGTAGCTTATGGTAAAGAGCTGAAGTGCCACCTGTGCCTGTCTTCTGTGTTGTATATAATGCTCACTCTGATAAACTGTGGTAAATATTTTCAGAGCAGACTCATCACGTCAAGCAGATTCCTGAGCAGAAGAGGAGTTCATTGCTACTTCATCTGTGAATCCTGAAATATGGAGTGTGAGACTTGCTCTGAGCTCCCCAGCACAGCTCCTGCTGGAGCGTGGCAGAGTCAGAGGGGTGTCGGGGTGCCTGGGTATCTGCAGCAGCTCTGTGTCATCACTGCCACGAGTTTGCTCCGGCTGTGACCCTGATGTAGAGCAAGGTCTTGGTCCTGATCTCAGGTTCAGCCTGATCTGCTCTGCATATGCTTAACAAGTCTGCCTCTTTGGAGCTCCTCTGTGGTGCATTTGCAGTAGCGCTGACGTGGCTAGAAGAGATGTACTGCATTCTGGCAGCCAGAGCCCTCCTGGACTGGGAGCCCGTGATTTATGGTTGCAGTGACTTGAAACACTCCTGGGCACAACTCTAGGTAGCTCTAGGTAGCCTGAGAACTTTTAATGGTGAGTATCTATCAGACGTAAGTGTCTCCAGAGCAGGCAGTAGCTGAGCAGGGTGTTTTGAGCAAGGTTGCAAATTTTACTTGGAGCATCTGAATTTATTTCTTGGATCTGTCTTTTCCTTCTTCTCAGCTAAGTTTGGTATTTTATATTTTAAGATGCTCTAAGGGAATTTTAGATTTTCTTTTGGGTAGCAGATCAATCTCCTGCTATTATTCTGGTAAAGCTATTGAAATGACAGTAGAACTGTGGGTGGCTAAATCATGAGTCAAGAAGTATATTTGAAATCATATCTGACATTATCACTGGACATTTAATGCAGAATATGACTGGTTTTAAAAATATTTTCCACACTGCCTCATTTAATATACACGAAAAGTTTTAATGGAACTGAATTGGCAAATGAAATTCAAAAAGCAGTTGAAAATTAAATACTTTCTATTAAGTAAGTGATCACTTCAGGCTTTAAAGATAATAAGTTTAATGTTCTAATCAAAGGAAAATGGCATAAAGGTTCATATACAATGTTATATAAGCAAAGATTTTGATTGTTCTACACAAAATAATCTCTATCCTAGTTAAACTGATTATGGGCTGTATTTTCCAAATAGCTCCCTAATTTTCTGATTTTCTTACGCCTTTTAGGAATCTTTCACGGTATTGAGATGGGTGGGATTCTTGATTCTTAATAAAAATCTGGAGGTTTTTATACTTTTTGTCTGGTGTCATGCCAGCTGAAGTCTCATAATTAGACAATACCATATTGCTTTATTTTATATATATGTTTCACAGATATTTAATGTACCTTGCAAAATATATATATACAAATGCACTTCATGTTAATGAATGTTAATTCTGTCTGTAAGCAAAGCAGAAAGGAATTACTGCCTTCTTTATTGTCCTGAAATGAGATGCAGAGAGATTAATCAACTTTCTAAGACTTAGAGGTAGTTGTCAGGTCAGCCTAATGCCTCTGCTAAACAACATGCTTCCTCTTTGGTAGTTTCCTGAGTCATTTAAGTAGGAGCAAAATGAACCACATATATATAAAATTTTCTGCCTTTCCAAAATAAGAAATTTGCCAATATATTATAAACAAAAGGAGCTATCTCTAAAATGTGAATTGCATTCTGGCACTAAATTGTGCGATCTTCTCTAGGTGCAACAGGCTCCAGCATCTGATCCTTGCTTCTTCCAGAATTTGACTCAACATTGATATTTTCATTGAGTTGTTGCTCACAGTGTCTAGGAAGAATCAGCAACTGAACCTACATTGCTTTTGTAGGAAAATAAGCTGGAACAGGATGGTCCAATAAAGCATTCATTACTAAAAGGAGCTGGTTATGATGTTTTATGCCTATGACTGTTACCTGCATGAATATTTCATTAACACGTTTTTGCAGCTATCACAGAGATTATAGGTAGCTGTTGATTAGACCTCCTGCAACACAGTGATTATGTTTCTAAAGCAGCCAGGATATCTTATGCCTGTGGTGGGCAATCACTATTTCTGATTTTTATCAGCTTTCAGGAGTAATCAAGTTATAGGTACCAAGTCCTGTAGCTGACTTGCTGACTCAGAGTTGCCTTCTGTGTATTTTAATTATGTTATGATCCCACTCGCTTCTTGGGGTGCCAAAAACCCCTTTACTGAGTTTTAAATGCCTGTTTTATTAGGTGTGTCAGTTCAGTTTAAGTAGTCAGACACAAAAGCCTTTCACTTGTATGCACACCAACAGGTAGTAAAGGCCTTAATGATCACAGATTTTAAGCTGTAGTCAGTAATGAGTGTAGAGTGCAAGAGGGGGCATAAAACTTTGCAGTAGTTAAGATTATTTTTACTTTGGGAATGTTTCAATTTCAGGATTAAAAAAAAAAGCTTTGAAATTGACTTTTTTAATGCCAATTTAACTTTAATGTAGTGCTACATTTTTAAGTGGGAATAGAGGGGGTGGGCAGAAATGACATCTGAAGATGAAAATAAAAAGTAAATACCAATTATTTTAGTTTTATACCCATCATAAAAATATAACATAGCAGATGCTTCCATGACATCTTTTAAAAGTTGGGTGTTTATTGTGTGCATATGTTCAACATCGAACATAATTCATTTTCCTCTGTTCATCTCAAATTAAGGGAAAAGTCGAGCATCAGCAACTCTACAGACAATGATAACAACAAGACTTACAAAATGCAAGGAAATGCAGAATGAGATGAAGCAAGGAAAACAAAAGGGGTGAGTATGAAAGAGATATGCAGGTTCAAACCAAATGGAGATAAGAATAAATAGCTATGCAAAATAAGTGGAAGAAAACGTTAGACATTGACTAAGCAAAAAAATTGTAAAATACAAGAATTTTTTAAATGCAGCTCACTTGGCACTGTTGTGATGGGAACAGAGGTGACAAGTGCCTATGACAGGTAACTGATACTCACTTCTCTTTCTCCCTATGCTGAAAGGAGGGAGATGCTCATATATTGTTTTCACGTGCTATTAAAAGGGTTTGATCCTGAAATGATGGGATTTGCATAAGAGAGAAAAAACAGCCTGATGAAATTCTGTCAGTGTGCAGAGGAGAAAAATGTTTGGAATGGCTACACAATTTGAAATGTCCATCATCTCTGGATTCAGGAGGCTCATTCCCTCCCTGTAAATGAGACCCTGCAAGTGTTGCTGCATCCCTGAAATTTATCACCAAAAGCTGACATGTAAGAAAAGCACAGAGCCACAGAAACAGGTCTTATACCAGCTTCTAACTGTGTCTAAGGCACATGGATCACTGCCATGTTAAAAATCTGGTTATAAAGCTAGGAAGGGTGCTTCAGTGCTGGGTCACAGACAGTGTACAGCACTGCACTGATGAGGTATTTATACCACAGGTGATGTCTTGGTCCAATTCTAACATCTCCACCCTAGTTCTCTGTGCTGTGTAACATCCTGACTTTTCTAGCTACCAGGAAAAAACTGGTGCTGCAATGTGTTGCATGGCCAGAATTACCCTCACAGATAGAGTTACCTCTGTGATCTAGCATGTCTCAGTGGATGCTCCTAATGTAGGGCATTAGGACCTTGCACATATACCTGGACACTGCTCCAGTACCCAGTTTCTTCAGGCTTTCAGAAACATGAGTTCAGGTCTCTTTAGCATAACTTAGCTTTTTGTTTTAATAGAATTGCACTACTCTTGCTTTTAGGTCCTTGTAAGAAAGAATGTCTCAGTTAGCCATAAAAAGAGAATGGAACATATGGAACCATTTTTTTTTAAGTGATTTTGATGGACACTTCACAACAGTCTATATTACTATTTACTCCCCAACAGGAGGAAGGCAAAGATGTGTGGGTGGATGGCAGTCAAGACTGTGGGCTTATCAGCTTGGCAGACTGCAGTATGGCACAGTGCTACTGCAGATCACCTCAGACAGGCTCGTTCACATACCCAGGTTTTAGCCACGGCAGTGTGGAACAGAGCATCAACCCCTTTTCCCCACGGGGAAGTGCAGTGGAGCATTGTTGACTGAGCTGGCACAGATGGAACACTGTGGCTGGACTGCACTCACCTCCAAACCTGTGTGGGAATTTCACACTGCACTGCCAAGTAAACACACATCATAAAAAGCAGAATATCAGTAATAACACTCACTCAGTAAAGGGTAGCAGAAACACTCAGGCAAAAGAGATGAATTTCACTTGAGCCAAGATTTTACCTGTGTGGTCTGTTTGATTTCCAGGTAATAAGCCTCAACAAAAACAAGTGGCACAACTGGCATGCTGTTCAATAGCCTAGCAAAGACTAATGACTAAATGTAGCTTGAACACAGGATTACCCACACTCCATTTTGCACATTAGGTTGACCCTTCTGAAAGAAGGTTGATGGAGCTTGGAGGATGCAGACAATGATGCTGACAGACTTGGGATTTACTCCAGGAAGAACTAAAAAGGCTTTAGTCTGCTCTGGGATGTCAGTCTTTGACCTTATGTAGCAATAAATGAACATAAGGTCAACAGAAAGGAAAGAGGGACTAATTCATGATATTCAGCAGAGAACTTGAACAAATACTGTGATACCGAAGTTGCTCTATTGCATTCACCCTTATTGAGAATTCTGCATTCAAAAGATAAATATATGCGAGACTGCTGGGTCTGAGTGCATTACAAGCCATTTATTTCATTCCCTAGCTAAATGTTTTAAAATAAGATTAAAGGCACTTTTAAAGATGGCTTTTTACTGAGCTGATGTATAATTCCTTTCAGGGTGTGAAGTGCCTTGATAAGCTTCTGTGACAAGGGACTTTATAAATTAGATTGTGTTATATAAAAACACAATACAATTTGTAATGGAGAAGTAGTTTTGTATCTTTACTTTGCTTATACTTTACACTTATAAGTGCAAATGTTTTATTCAAGCCTACTCCCATATCAGAATTAGGCACTGTGACACATTCTTTTAAGAACATAAAGCTGTGCTTTTTTATCATGTTAGTTTAAAACAATTTTCTCAAAGGTAATGTTGGAAGATTTTGACAATTAAAATTGACATGAAAAAGCAGTTAATTTTGAGACCTGCATATGATTATGACATTTTATTTTGTGGAATGTATTCTTGCTTCTTCTGTGCTACCACGTCTGTTCTTCTAGTATGGGATTGGCAGAAGCAGCATGGCCAGTATGTCAGTAACACTGAGTTCTATATTTACAATTTTATGCCTATTTTTGTATATTCACAAGGTAACAGCATCTTATCTGATAAGATATGCTCTTTTATTCCATTTTTTGGAAGGCAATAGTTTAGTTTTTTAAGCTTAGTATCTCTACAGTCCTTGGAGACATGGATCTTCATTTTTCATTGGAAAACCTTCCCGAAAGAGAGACTTTAAAATTAGCTCTGTCAATGAGATTTTGAAAAACAAAATAATCCCTAAAAAATATTCACTTTCCCAACCTAACTAATAAAGATTCCAAATTACTTTTCATCATGAATTCAGGGGTCAGCATTCATCAGTCTTATTGCTGCTGCAATGTCCCATTCTCCTTCAAAATATGTTTCAGTGATACTCATGAGTCGTACTGAGAAATTGATTAAATGTATGGCATTCATTCAACAGACAACACTGTTAAAATGTCTTTTCCCACTTTTTACTGGTAATGCAAATGAATGGGAAAAAAGGAGTCCTTTCAGTTTACAGACCAAAGCCCAAGATCTTAAAATCACCATGTGGAAGTGTTATGAATTCCCACTTATCTACTTCTACACCAAAGTAAAAAGCTGGTATCAGGTACTTAAGCAATGGCTCCTAAAATTGCAAGTCTAAATAGAGGACTAATTGACTTTTGACTTATTTTAAAGCAATAGACAGCTAGAAAATCTATCAAAATTTATGAAAAAAATTGCCAAGGTTTCAGCATTTGATGTGTTTTGAAACAGGAGCCATAAATACTGGCATTTCTGAGGAAAATTTTATCCTTTCAAGATCTTTTTTTGTATTATTTGCCCCACGTGGGCTGTGCAATAGAATTCTTGACTTATAAGTGTGATATGTGACATACATCATCATCTGGTCATTTCTGAACTTAAATCTCTTCAGTCAAAACATAATTTAGAGTGACAGAGGGTCTTCACTTCACAGTCTACGTACTGACCATTCAGCTCCTCATTCAGCGCTGTAGAAAGATGTCACAGCATCATGACTGATGGGTCTTTTCTGCCTGCAACTGCCCTCCCTCTGTATATATGCATGAGAATCACACGATTAGGTTTTTCTTTTGCATATGAGTGCAAAAGGGATAAAGAGGAGGAGGTTGAATGGTGGTGTTATAGCAACTACAGGACTTCTAAATCTTATGGTTGAGACTGTAAGATGCTGCAATGTTTTTCTGTGAGGAATCTAACATTCGTATTTGCTGAGACATGGTAACAATTTGAAACAGGACTTGGTTATTCTTGGTCTTTTTTTAGAGGTAGTTCTGACAGCAAAACCTTTGCAGCTGGTCCATTTAGCTTTGGGTGGCAGAGCTTGAGTACAGGAAAAGAAAAAGGCCTATATACTCTTTAGGAATATTGAAGAATTTTCCACTTGTTCAGAATACTGAAGAATGTGTCAGTGTTTGGTTTTGGTAAGCCATAAGTGGGAAATGTTTTCCTAGCTTACTTAAAATGGAGCTTTATTTCATATTTGGATCTTGAAGCTTTGGACAGTCAGTTTAAAGCAATATTCTTTTTTCAGATCTTACCAAGCAGATCTCACCTTTGATAGTCTGTTCTGTATATCTTTCATGCTCAGAGATCTGTGCAGAAGAGGTGAGCAGGGTAATGGAGTTAAGATCAGCCATGTAGATCTGAAAGAAAAATGTTGTCTTTAACAAATGCCCTAGCCTGTTTCCATCTTTTATTTTCCTCTAGGAAAGAGCATACATTTAGAGGGGCTGACTTTTTTCCAAGATGATGCATTTTCCTAAAGCCTTAGTTTGTAGATGTTGAGCTCTTGTTTATATAATTTAAAATGCAATAATGACAGAAACAGAAGTAAAGAGAATTAGCATACATTGATTATGCATAGTCAATAATGAACTTTAAGCACTTTGTGAATAAATGCGAGGTAAATGTCACACACACAGCACTTAGTAAAAGAATGAAACAATAGGGTAAGAAAAACACTAAATAGGAGTAAATAGAAGCGATAGAGGACATAAGGTTAAAATTTAAATAATTGATTAGGGAATTCAAGATATTCCATTTAACATACAGAGACTCAGGTTTAATTGAGTCTCTCTTAATTAGGATGGCTGTGAATTTGAAATGATCCCAGTGTCTTGCATCAGTAGTCTCTAATGAAACCTTATACAAAATAGCTTTTAAAGAAGTAGTTGGGAAAATGACAAATAATTTGCAGGAGAATTTGCAAAATTATATACTTAAGATTAACTGTGATAAAGACAGCCATGGTAAATGACTTAGAATATTGCTCAAGCTGAATTCAAGTCATACAGACCAGAGGGACTTTTGGAAGATTTCACACGTTTCAAACCCCTATGGTTATAAAACAGTGAAAAAACTGAATGAACATAGAGGAAGGCTGCTGTCTATAAAATGACCTCTGCTTTCCAATTGTAAGTATCACAATTCTGCCTCAGGAGAGTTATAGGAATATTGTAGGCTGATATGAGACAGGATGTCTGAAAAGGTTTTCAAAAAAATTAAAAGAGGGCATTTAGTCCATCTCTGCCCATATATAGGAGCAAGTGACCATGACATTTTTTTTCACTAACTTCTAAAAGGCTAAAAAACTATTATATCATGACTCTTTTTTTATTCTTGGTGGACTCTTCAAGTTGAGTTCCTTATATTGACATTGATATTGGCTCATTAAACCACATATAATTATATATATGCAAAAGGTTGTCTCATGTCTTTCTCTGGGCTTTCTGGCTGATATGATATATCTGCAACTTATGTTTGTCTTTACTGTCTTGCAGCAGTGTTACATGGATGGTCTTTATTAATTCTGGGATCTACTCTACAGCCATGTACCTTTTTTTTGTAGGTCTGCAATCTTTTGACATTTATTTGACTGCCCCTCTATTTGTCACATTTACATGTTACCACTTTCATCACATTCCGTCAGACACCAGACCATTCCTCCATTCATGAAGTTTTTTTTTTAGATTCTGACTTTGTCATTCAAAATACAGGTACTTCAGGCTTGATCTCAATTTAAACTTTGAGCAGTTTAAATTGATTACACTGTTCATAAATGATGAAATTTATCCCATTGTAGTAATTTAATTTTTGCATATGCTTATGAGCTGGGATGAAAGAAAGTCAGAAATTTTTATGGAATTTTTTAAGAGTTAAGACTTTTATGTTTTCTTATATCCATTCATTCTAAGAGTATAATTTTCTTAAACTTATAGGCACTTTACACTGGCCTGTGCAAGAAATAAAAGAAACGCATTATATTTTATTATTGAAAATTTTAATTTTCCTTAATATATTTAAAGTTATTCAAGAATATATTTTAATTAGTTTTTGGAATAGTAGCTGAGTAAAAGGTCATCAATCATACATTGCTAGTCATTTACAGAAAGAATTTTTATCTGAGGTTGAAAGTGTCCTAAGTAAAATTTTATCCAGCCACACACAAGGAACATGATCCATGTCTGGTACAAGTATTATAAACTTTATTAATTAGTCTATGTGATCTCACTTGTACAGACAAAACTGATTAAGTCTCCAGCAAAACAGTTTCAGTATTGGCTTCATTTTGATTTAATTTTGATATCAGTTGTTGAATGGAAAGTGGTTTGTGGACAGCAAGTGTTGAATCATTCTTAAGGCTCATACTGAAAGTGTATTGAAGTGGAAAGACAATGAAATTTTAAAGTTGAAATCAAAGAAGATTCTTTTTTTCATAGTAAATAATATAAGTCATAGGGCAAAATACTAAAAAACAAATCTTTCTAAATTCATCACATTAACATCAATAAATACATATTGTCACCAACCAAACTGGGGAAAGCTTCTAGGAGTCATCAGTTAGAGACGAAAGGCAGCAAAGCCAGACTGTATTAGTTCTGCAGGAAACAATGGAATGCATTCTCTTTTGTCTGTTTCAAAACTGTGGGGGGTCTATAACTTTGAAGTTGAATCAAACTTTGAAAATGCTTATCTAATTTCATATTTATCCCTCCTTTGAGTAGGGAACTGGACCAGAAAACCTCCAGATGAACCCTGTTAATCTTATTTAATGTACTAGGTCTGCTGGACATGGGCTATATGTTGTTCCATTCTTCACCAGTCTGGTAGTTGCATTTCTAGGGTGAAATTCCTGTAAAAGCATGGAAACTGTTCCTGCTTAATTCAAGACAAGAAGGAATTTTTGACGAGATTGTTTCTCTTGACAGGCATTGATGTCTTGTCACTTTCTTGCAAAAAAAAAAAAACCCAAACAAAAAAACCCCCCAGATCCCCCAAAAGGTTATTTTTCACTTAGCATAACAGAAGAATTTGGAGGCTGGGCAGGGTAGGGGGAGCAGAATGGAGGAATTTTTGTAGGAAAATGTAATATGAGGTCAACAGATTTTAGTAACAAATGGTTTCTTTATTGTAAATTAGAGAAGAAAAAATTTTCAAGAGTTATCATCTCATATGTATAATTTTTGAGGAGAGCTGTAATTTGTGAAAGGAACTCTCTATTTCTGAGTCTCCCAAGCTGTTTTTTCATAAAATATATTCTATGACAAAATTTTATTGGCAGTCTACAGCCAGTGATACCTTTCATAGATACACCAGCGTTAGCAAAAAAAGGTGTTTTAGGCAATAGAATTTGGCAAAAGTAGATAATGTGTTGAAAGAAGATTTATTTTACTTGTATCTAGTTATGGTATCTAAACGTTCAGAGCAAAAGACTTGCATTGAAAGATGACTAATTTTGACAAAATTAAGTAGCTTTTAATCTACTAGAGATATAGGGTTTGGTAGAAGTTAAAAATAAACCAGGAATTTTTTGTTTAAAGTCCTTCAAGTAAAACAGTCCCTGTGGGTTTATTAAACTTAAGAAATATTTGAAAGCTGCAATTCCAAATTCAATTCTACAATATTATTAGCTTTTCAAGATGCAGGAAGTTTGTCAATATATGAATAGTTTCTACCTGCAACAGGAATAAATTGAGGAAAAGAAATATGTGTCTGAGTACCAGAGTAGCCTTTTTTCTTCTATGAATTTTTCATAGACTTATTTCTAAGTAAAGAAAGCATGGGTAGTTTTGTCACCTTTATTTCTACTGCAATCAAATTTTGCCTTCCATTCTGTCCCATTTGTTATTTCCAATGCAGCTCAACAAAAAGGAAGGCTATACAATTTTGTAGACATAAACAAACAACAGCAACAACAACAACAACAACAATAATACCACCACCATCAACGTCATCATCAACAGGTTTATAAATCTAATGATTATGGAATCTAATTACAGGAATGCTGAGGCCTAATAGTCAGTTTATTAAATGAAACATAAAAAATATATGTATAATATGTTCCAATATCAGTAAAAATATGACTTTATGTGGCTTTTATGTCTTTTTAGAATACTGAGAAAAACCCCCAAAATCTGAAACAACCTACGAAAATGAACAATTGTATCCAGAGAAGACAACTGTAAATTCCAGTGATTTTGAAAAAGAAAATGGTGAAAAAAGAGAAAATTGCATGAAGAAGGCTTTTATTTTGTTATTATGAGTTTACTAAAAGCTCTCATTTTTTCCCACTTTTATACTCTGGCATGTCAGTGATAAAATGTCTGTATCCCAGTGCTCAGGTGTTCCATTCTTTGCTACAGTAATCAACCTAAGATCCCTTGAAGCACTAATGGACTGTATGACTGTAACTTGGTATATAATTTGAAGTCTTAATGAATGTATACAGACATTTTAATTGCTCAAATTTACAATTCTCTGGTTTGGGAGAAATTTCAGAAGAATCAGAACACCCTCTCTTTATGCAGATTGAAGCACCAGTTCTCAGTTGCCTAATTTGTTCTGGATCATGTCAAGTGATGGTTTTGTGTCCTGAAATGAGAATTTACTTAACTTCCAAATGTTTATTTGGTCTAAAATACATATAGATACACCTGTGAATGAATGTTCTGAAATATCTATGCAAAAACCCCCTTTTGCCTGCTCCAAAAACCCCCCCCAAAAACCCAACAAGGAATATGCAAAGTTTATCTGAGTAGCCAAGACTGAAAAAGTATTTATGTGTTTCTTTTTTGAATTTGATATAAAACACTTGGCTCAAGCAATTTCCTGAGGGTCAGTATTTAATATTCTCTTTTGTGGGCAATGTTTATGTTTAGGAAAAAAATAACATCTGCTGACTGCTGCTGTTCCACCAAAGATCATCCTCAAAAACTTTTCATATCTAACTACAATTAATTCTGTATTTGCAACAATCTTTAAAGTGCAGTGCAAATTCAGAGAGAACATTGTTTTGTTATCTAAAGCAACCATAAAGCTCTTAAAGGTGACCATTATAGATAGCACACCAAAATGGTTTCAGTTCCTATTTGTGCCCTTGTTCGCAGCACAGATGTTTTCAGAAAAATAATCAATATTAGGCCCTCTACTCCCCACCTTCTAAATATCTAATTAGGCACAGAAATGTAACACAAACCACTGTGCTTTTTTTTTTCTTTTCACAGTTACTTATTTCAGCTCTTCTCCCTAAGTAGGGTTATCTTGCTCCCTAAATTTTAATTTATTAAGTGTTTCACCTGAAAGCAATCACCCTTGCAGTCAATTCCCAGAATAAAACATCTGCCTTTTCAATTCAGACAGCTTATAAATGAAGAAATACACCAGGGACACAGAATTATGTTCTCTTTCAGAATGTAGAGGTGTTTTACTCAGGTGGTGTTCCAGCATCAGTCAACTTGTTCTGCATTATGAATAAGCTTATTTTTGAACTGGGCTGTGTAAAACACAACTAGCATATATTTCCTCAGCTCACTTCTTGTATCTCCTGTTTCAGATCTTCTCTGTTAAATCTTTTTCCTATACTAATTGACCTACTTGAGACTTATAAGTCCTTCGACTAAAAGTACTTCTAGCTTTAAAATTTTCTTGAAGCATGTGTTTACATTACAATTACTTCCACACCTCCCCTCCTCACAACCTCAGATGCATGCAAAAACCACCTGAAACCTCTTGAAAAAGAAATAAGACAGTCACAAATTACTTCTGTACATTAAGTTGGTAGGATGTTTTCCTCAAGTGCCATTTGTGAGCAAAACATGCTGTTCCTCAGAGTTATGCAGAGAAAGGGAGAAGATGGTGCTCACAGTTCCAGTGAAGGGGACAACCATCAGAGTTTTAGTCTCCTCTGTGTTTCCCATGACCAAAAAGTAAGATTGCTCAGTTCTGATGCTTCTGCTTCTAGCAACAATGTTCCAGAAGTTCAGACATACCTTTTCAACCAGTTATGAGTCACCTAGAAGTGTTGTCCACATAATTATGTTTTAGAAGCCAGCCAAATCTGTTATATTTGGCATTACACATGATAAAGTGTTGGCAATATGCAGCCAGGGTGGTGTGGAACCTTTGTGTGCCAATATTTTTCCTTTACAGTCCTCTTTGATTAATGCCAGATGCAACTGAGGAAATGCCACTGAGGTCCTGTGCAACAATGTGACACTGAAGCATTGAAAAATGTGATTTAAGCCGATCAGAACATGAAAGAGAATTCACAGGATAGCTGTGCTACCCCTTAAAAAGATACTGCTGTACTGAAAATTCTGAGCTTTGGGTTTCAAGGCATGTAGTATGGTGTCAAGCCTTACTGTTACCTAATATTGAGCACCACAATGCTTTAACATACACAAAAGAGTGATTCTGCATGATAAATTTAAACCTGAGCTTCTACACATCTCAGTGTTATGATTTAGTTAATGCTAATCAGTAATATTTTTTTGGTATTATTTTTGCTATTATTATTTTGCTATTTATTGCTAGTGTTCACCAGCAATTATTACCTAAACCTAAATAACAACCTTATTTTACACAGATTTTGAGGATTGAAAATCTGTTATATTGCAATGAGTGAGTCTTTTATGAGTGTTTCCAGGGGGAAAAAACCCTAAGCACACAGCACAAGATGGGTCACCAAGAATGGCTCATAGCATTTATGATGGTCTTACAGAACTTGGATTACAGTCCATTCTGAGCTGTATCTGTCCTCTGAACTGTTACTCACCCATGGCTTTTACTGCCAGACTCTGAATCTCTATTTATTTGTTAATTAAATCCATACACATATGATTAAAAAATTTAGAGTCTCATGATAAATGAGTGTCTATATATATATAGATATTTCTGCAATGTATCAGCGGGAAAGATATGATTTTTTTGTTCCAAAAGGTCCCATACTGAAATTGGCATGTTGCCCCCCAGATCTGAAAAGATATTTTTTCACTTAGTAGACCAAGGATCAAGTACAGAAGATAATATTTTCTCTGCCAAAAGGACATGAACATTTTTAAAATGAAGAGGACAGTGAGCAGGATAAGAGAAGCAAAATAAAAAGTGCTTATTGAGTAAGGTCTAGATCAATAATATCTGTAAGAAAGGGTCTGGGAATATGATCATCTCTAAGAGACCCCCAAAAGGGTCTCAAAGCTCTTATGCCTTTTTGAGTTTTTTTTCAGTGAAGGCAGTCTGACAACATACAACATACAACACTTGTAGGGCTTTAGCTATATGGCTCAGATAAACATCTATAGCTGGCAAGCTGCTTGAGAAAAAGGGACAACAGTGTTGTACCTTAGATTAAAAGTGGTTTTCTTTCTGTTCTGGTATATGTGTCTTTATGAATTTTTCGACTGCATTTTCGACCTAGGGTTTTGTAAAGAAGTAAGCGTATTTCCTTTTAGTCTAGTATGGCTGCAGGCTGACCCTGGCTGAATGCCAGGCACTCACCAAAACAGCTCTATCACTTCCCTCCACAAGTGGACACGGGAGAGAAAATATAACAAAAGGTTCATGGGCTGAGATAAGGACTGGCAGAGATCTCTCATCAAATACTGCCACTGGCAAAACAGACTCAACTTGGGGATATTAATTGAATTTATTACAAACAAAATTAGAGCAGGATAATGGGAAGTAAACTAAATCTAAAATCACTTTCCCCCCACCCCTTCCTCCTTCCCAGCTCTGCCTCCTGCTCCAGTGGTACAGGGAGACAAGGAATGAGGGTTATGCTCCATTCATCACAGGTTGTTCCTATCACTGCTCAGAGAAAGGAGCTGTTCCTCTGCTCCAGTGTAAGGTCTCTCACATGGGAGACAATCCTCCATGAACTTCTCCAGCATGAGTCCATCCTATGGGCGACACTTCTCCACAAATGGCTGCAACATGGGTCACTCTTCCATGGGGTGCAGCCCTTCAGGCACAGCCCACTCCAGCATGGGTCTCCCCCAGGGTCACAATTCCTACCAGGAAACCCGATCCAGCACAGGATCCTCTCACCATGGGTCTGCAGGTCTCTGCCAGGAGCCTGCTCCAACACAGGTCTTCCACAGGGTAACAGCTTCCTCTCAGGCATCCACCTGCTCTGGTGTGGGTCTCCTCCATGGGCTGCAGGTGGATTTCTGCATCCCCATGGTTCTACATGGGCTGCAGGGGCACAGTTGCCTCACCATGATCTGCTCCACAGACTGCAAGGGAATCTCAGCTCCAGAGCCTGGAGCAGCTCCTGCCCCTCCTTCTCCAGTGACCTTGGTGTCTGCAGGGTTGTCCCTCTCCCATATTCTCACCCTGCTCTTCTCTGGCTGCAATTACATTTGTGCAATTACTTCTTTTTCTTAAATATGTTATCACAGAGGCATTACCACCATTTCTAATTGGCCCACCTTGGCCAGCACATCAGTCTTGGAGCTGCCTGGCATTGGCTCTGTTGGATAAGGAGGAAGCTTCTGGTAGCTTATCACAGAAACCTCCCCTGTAGCACCCCCACTACCAATGCAAATCCAATACAATGGCATCTTTACTGACAAAATAATAATAATAAAATAAAACTCAGATAAATGGAGATAACTTGAGTTCTGGACATTTCAGGCAGAGGTGAATGCTAAAGTTCAGTGATCCAGGATTTCCAGAGGAAAAGGGAATATAACTGTGCATCTGTGCAGGTATTTGAGAATCATCATTGCAGTGTTCTAGACCCTTGACCTAGGATACCATGCTTGAAATTAAATTTTTGAAGTAAACAACCATTTTTGAGGTCAAGCATAGCATCTGTCCTCTATAGTGTGTATAGCAGAGATTAAAGAAGCAGTCTGGGAGCACTTTCCTGAATGAAAGATACTTAGATGCTGGTTTGGGCAGTCACAGGCTGTTCCTACTTGGTAAGCCTGGGAAAAAAAGAGTTCACTGGAGGTATATCTAGAACTAAAATTCCAGCGTCATTTCACATTACAGTGAATCTCAGCTGTGACACAACTGTGGAATTGCCGCAAGTCTGAAGGCCCTTTTTAACATGATGCACTACCAAGGGCTGTTTAATCTGTCTCCACTATTCTCAAAGTGGAAAAAAAAAATGGTTTAATGGTTTAAAACAAATGCTGAATGCTGGGCTCATTTATTTAGCTGTTGCATATATCCCAGCTTTTTTCCATGTCATCATGAGACTCTCAGAGAGCTTGGACTGGCTACAGGAAATGTCTTTGATAGTCAGAACCAGGAAAAATGCAAAGTCTGAATGTTCATTAAACAAGGCAACGTATTTCTGTGGTACTGAAGGTACTGAGAACAGGAATTTCCAGCCTACTATTCAGCTGTACCTTTTGACAGCACTGAAGATTTTACAGAGGTGTCAAATTCCTTACTTTAACATGTCTGACATATATTCAGTATTAGAAAAATGATTAGAGCCATATCAGACGTCTAGAGAGAAAAGCAGAGCTCTGAGGTCAGAACATCTCCCCCTTCACTTTTGTTTCAGATATTATTTCCAGGGCTGGTTTTTCCTTTAATAACAGAGCAAAGCTTCTGTTTCTCCAAATGCTTTCAGAGCTGTCTTTTCTGATTCATGAGTTGTCCTTTTCTCCTCCATTCCTGTTTCCTTCCCTGGAAATTAACTGCCATGTCTGCAGTAAGAGCAAAGTGGATGGCCTTTGTAGGGTACTAGTGATGGGCTGTGGAGGCAGACCAGGGAATCCTCTTTGTGTTTCTTTCTGAATCTTTGTGTAGATTCAGTCTGCTGCAGAAGTAAAGCACTTTTTTTCCTCCTGGATAGGTGGGAAGATAATGTTTCATTCCCTTACCTTTTCCATTTGCTTAATTTCTCTCCTCTACTGATTCTCAGTTTACATTATAAAAAGATACCATCTCACCCCCTGAAGTCACTGCAATTTCATGTTGGATGAAAAGATTCCTGTGTACTCCCTTTCAGATTCAACACATTGTTTAAGGTGGTGCAAACGTCTAAGATGTCATATTGCTGTGAAATTTAAACCCTTACACTTGCAACTACAATAGTTTTGGCACTGTGTCTCTTATCTTGGTTGCACAGCTTAACATTAGAATCAATTTTTTCCTGTTCAACCTACAGTAACTGCCTTTGAGCACCACAGGAACAAAATTTAGAAAAGATATTCACACTATCCTCAATGAAAACGGTTACAGCAGGCAAGATGCACTGCAGCAAACACACTGACTTGCACTTAGCTCCTGATCTCTTTGTTTTATTGTCAATAGGAGTGATAGTGGCAGAGCTTGTGGTACTATGGCTCTTAGCATCCTGGCTGAACAGAACCAACAGTTTTAGGTTTCAGGAAGACAGCAGAAAGCCAAACTCCTGTCTGATTCCCTCTTCCCACAGCAAGGTATCCTTGTATTATGCTTGTATTATGCTCCTCTCTCATAATTCTCCTTATCAGCATTAAGTATTTATTGGATTAAATATTGGAGAGCTCTGGTTCATGAGATACATTGTAATATCTCTGGCTTATGAACTTCCATGCCAGTCTAAATAACTAATATATTTATTCCAGTATTCGGCTATACCTGTGACAAGTAGTTCAGGACATTTCCAGTGGTGACCAACAGATAATTATGCAGCTGTGGGGTAACATGATATAACATTCTTACCATAATCAGCAATTTACAAATTAGCTATAGATTCAGCAGAAAGATTTCTATTTTTCTGAAATCTTTCAAACCAGAAGATAATTTCTTGGCCAAATACTGAATCTGAGTTTGAATATCTTGTTTTTAATCCACATTATTATGGACTATAGAAATTACAATATTCATAAAGTTTCTCATTCTAAATAGGTTAGGGGTTTTTTGGGTGTTTGATTTTAGATTTTTTCTTGTTGTGCTTTTATTTTTTTCTTTCCCTATTCCTTCAAGAATATTACATAGTTTGCCTGATTTTTCTCTGCACGCTTTGGAGATAATTGTTTGCATTTGCAATGTGTGCGGGCATAACATCTGCCTCTGAGTGAGTTGCTGTGTTCACTACTCAATGAAGCAGTGAAGCATTTGAAATGCAGGAACATCCCTCAGACATCGTTGCTAGTTAATGATTCTTCATGCTCTGAATGTTGCATCTCATGCATCCTGTGTCTATTAATCTTAAAATGACACATCTCACCTTATCAGTAGTCTCACCAAGAAACATACCCAACAGAACCAACAAAAACCTGAGAGGAACCTTTTGAGAAAGTGTGTGTTCACAGTATCTTTATCATTCAAAAAAAAAAAAAGAGTTGTGAATATTGTTCTCCCTGTGTTTCCCTGTGTTCCTCTGTAAATAGCAGACATTTAACTTGGAGCTAGTCATGGCTAATCAGGCTTTATACACAGAACTCAAAATTAACAAACATCCTGCTGCTCTTTTCTGACATAATCTTTTTTGGTTTTTTTCATATCCGTCCTGATGTCTGGAAATGAGGCAAGCATTAGGTTAGTAGGATGAACAACTAAGCAGATATGAATAAAAATTGATGATAAATGCAGTGTTCAGGAGCATGGAATAAATCTAAAATGGTACATTAGCAAATTTAGACCAAATTAAGAAAGAATTTGCAACCTGTCCAAAATGAGGGTGCACATGAAAGAGAAACTTGCACTATTGTTCCTTTTTTGAAAAGGAATGATATATTCTTAAAAGACTGTTGGGGAACATTTTAAAGACAAGATATTTTAATCCAAATTTTAAACAACAATATATTTGTGTTTGTTTTTGCATTTACGTAGAACTCTAGCTAAAACATTGCCCCTCCTAACTTCTGAAGTCTTTCTCCAGTCAAGGTTCTTTAATAACAAGATATGTTTTAGTGATTAATCCTTTTGTGTGAAACACTGCATGGCAGTCTCAAAAAAGGAAAAGTGGGTAGATCTGCAGTAACCTGTTGTACTATAGAGCTTCCCAGTAGGATTTGACAAGCTTTTCTTTCTTATATCCTGAATGCAAACTAGACTGGCTTGCGTTAAATATCACCTTAAAAAAGAAATCACCTTGAAGGCTGACATCAAGGAAAAAGGAAGAAAGAGAAGGCAGCAGGGAAACTCTTGCACATTGAACTATAATCTCAGTACAAATGATTCCAATAGTTAAAGAAAAGTCAGGGTCTCAGTGCTTTTTGAATCTTGAAACAGTCTATTATAATATTTACTTTGAATTACAATTTTTCTGTCAGAATAATACACAACACTTTAAACCAACACATTTTAGAGTAATATAAAACCTTAAAAAGAGATTAAATATTGCAAAAATTGAAAGATTAGGATTTTTAAAACCCACTTATCTGTATCAAACACAATCATAATGAATTTCAAGCGATAGGAGTCAGAAAATTCTTACAAAACTAAAACCCATATGATATTGTTTAATAAAAATAATAATTTAATTATTTTTCTCCAAGGTCATATAATAAAAAGAAACTTAATAATTGTATGTCAGAGTACTAAAGAATATTAAGATGTGCTAAGCATTAGATCTTGATTTCAAGAGTTTGCAAGGCTTTTCTTTTTCAATCTTCAGTTTTTTGAACTGGCTTAAAAGTCAAAATGACCATCAAATATTCTCTTTTCTGGTTGTTTCTTGTAACCAGGCTATCCCTAAATAAACTTTTTGGTGGAAAAAGAACATTAAAAGAATACTGCATCTTGAAAATTTAAGGATAATACATAATTCACAGAAATATCCTTTTTTAACTAACAGAAATTCGAAATCTTTGGAGGCTCTTCTGGACTTATTTAGATTTCAGCTTGTTAAGGACTGAGTTGATGATGACACGCTACATGACAAGGGGTCCAGAAATTCCTAAAATAAAATTTCCTTAAAATACATAACTGAAAAGTATAAGAAACCATAGTTTATCTGGCTTCAGAGTAGTGGATTGATTTCTGCATTAAAAAATACCAGGTTCTAGGGTGATTTCTATTATGTATTAGGAGACTATCCTTGTTTAACAATTCTTATTTCAGCTAAAACCAAAGAAAAATCATTTGCATCTAATCCATTCTGGATCTGATCCAGAGCTTGTGGAAATCAGCCATTTAGTAAACTAGCTTGTTCTTTGGGTCAGGCCACATAGGAAGGAAGAAAATGCTTCTGACTCCAAGAAAAATGTTTTGGGTTTTTTTTTTTTAAATCCTGTAAGTCTTGCAAATCTGGAGGAGCAGCAATATGATATACTGACAGAATTTAATTTACCTGTTGAGTATAGAGGTGACTTATCAGATGCTGAACCACAGAATAAATAAAAAGGCAAGAATAACAAATAACATCATAAAGCTTTATCATAAGTCACCATATTCATGAGGTGTAAGATAGTGGCCAACACCAGATTTATGATGATTGCATATTTCTATTTCTGCTTATTCAAAAATTCTTTGATGGCAATATGGTTATAAATAGCTTTGCTTAATGTGTTGCATACAATGTTGTTAGTGTGTTCTACTTTCCGATGCCTGTGATTATTTTAAATATATATCTACTTATAAGGAATTCAGCATTATTTAATTATACTATATTCATTATTCTCTGTCCACTGCTTTAATCTGCATCCTGGAAAAAAGAACTACATGTTTTTGAACACAGCAGACAGTCACCATACTGAAGATACAGTATGCATTCAACTTACAGAAGATGCAGAAAATTATGCCTAATTTTCATTCAGTTTAAACAAGAATGACTTCCTATTAAACAATGACAAAACTGTATCAGGAGGTAGTTTTGAGTGTTACTCTACTTTTTCTTTTTATTCATGCTTATTAATGATAAATGAATTGAATCAAGCAATTATCCTTCAAGTGTTGGAATTAGCACCCAGGTTTTCTGAAATCTTCCCAAACAATCCAGAACAGAATATACCATTTACTATTTTGGAGTTAAAAGCAGAGTAGGAAACTAACCTTCAGCATGCTGCCAACGAAACAGAGTGGAATTGAGAGTGTTGTAATAAAATTGCCAAAGGGAGTAAGTTCTCAGGGCAAATCAGGCACCATTCAAATACTAAATCTTGTTTTGCATTCCAGCAAGCAGAAAAAAAGGGAGATGCAACAAAGAAAACAGACATCATCTTAGATTAGTCCAACATAAATGAAAGAAACAAAGCAAGCTGAAAATTGTAGAAGAGTTGATTTCACTACATGTTTATGTTAATAGGGTATTTGACTTTTGAATGCTTCATAAACCTTGTTATGTTCAGTGCTATTTGAGGTAGTAAAACAGCTGGAACTCTGCCAGAAGCTTTAATTGGAATCAGCTTAGCAGGCACTGACAAGGTTTCCTAGTGTTTAGTTTCAACCTTATAATAAAAATGCAAAATTATGTGCTATGTATTTTCTGCTCCTTTTTGGTGTACGCCCATAAAGGTGAGACATAGCTGTGCTAGAAAATGGAAAAATTTTTTCTGACATGCCTCAGGCCAGTGTTTCAAGAGGGCAGTGTGAGTAGTGTCGCTTATAATTAGATGTTTCCTCACAAAGGAGGCTGCAGAGACTCACCACAGAGCTCTGCTTTTTTTGTACATCTTGCTTATTGATTAGGCCAGTGTGTCAGATGGCCACAATAACACCAGAGCTGTTAGCAGTATATGACTGGGGAATGGGATCAGAGGGCATCACCAAAGAAACATCAGAGGAGCAGTCTGATTACACTCCTCATCAAACAATAAATTAGAGGGCTGCAGAGCAGGGCATCTTGCCATACAGAAGGAAGGGATTAGTGTTTTGTGGAGCCAGCCCTGCAGGCTTGTCCATACGGAGGAACCTGAAAGAAAGAATTTTGTCCCAGGAAACAACTGCACTGTTTGAGCTGTTGAAACTGATGAGAAACTTTGATTCAGGACTATTAAAAAAAGATTGTTCATTCATTATCTATAGCTACAAATTAATAGATTAAAAAATCTTTCTCCCTTCAGATTGTCTGCTTTATCTCTTGGAATTCTATACTTGATAAATGTAGGTCATACAGATATGTAATAAATATAGATAAATGACTTTCACCAAGGTTGTTAAGACAGGAACGAATCCCAAGATAATGTTACATTGTCAAGAGGCCAAAAGTAGTCAAGAAAGTCATGTCTGGAAAACATAGCTTTCAGAGTTTTAATAGAAAATCTTCACCTTGGGAAACTTCTAGTTCACAGAAAATACACCAGCCCTGTCCATCCCCATGACATGAAGCCATTTTTTCAGGCTATTTAGTGTCACTAACAAACCTCATCACAAATGTTATGAAGCATTCAGTGTAATTCCTCAACAGCTTCAATGTTTAAATACACAAAGTGAAAGTAAGAATAGGAAATAGCAAAAGACATCTTTCTTTGCTATTTGCAATTACTTGAAACATCACAGCTGAGTAGCACAAAGGCACTGACTGAGATAAAAATAATTTTTCCAGGCCAACAGAAGTTTTATAAACTTGCTCCCAGCCACAGTCTCAGGTTTTGAAAGGATCTGTAATCTCAGACATAGAAAGGCTTTTGAGTTCTTTGGCCTGGGGGTTCAACAGAAAGGCAGATGATTTGACAATTTTTCACTAACTCAGTGTTGCAACCCCACAAATACACTTGTGGCATTACCTGTAAGAGGGCACAGCTTTTGTACTGACCTAGTAGTGCAGTGCTTCAGGACTTGTTGAGGCTTCCTTCGACCGGAGCTTATTTTCCGCTTGCTTTGGGTATCACAGCAATTGTCTAGCAGTCAGGAGACTACTGCCTAAATTTGCCTTAGCTTGGTTTTCCACTGTTGCACAGCACAGCACATAATGCGAATTAAGAGAGAGTAATAATAACTAGCAACTCTATGCAGACTGAACTCTTTACAACCCTGGAATAAAAATGGACTATGAGACAGAACAGGCACAGGAGGATACAGAGGCTTTAGACTGTAAAAATCTATAAATCTTCATGGTCAGTCACTGCTTATTAAAGGGATGCAACCCTGAGAGACAGGTAAATCAGTCCTAGAGTTAGCAAAAAGGACAGGAGAGCAAGTATAATGTGAAATTCAGAACCAAGGAGGAAAGTGAGAGAGAGCACATTCTGGTAGATAATGTAAAAATCTTAGTGCCAGATGGACAGAAAATTGAGAACAGAGGTAACCCCAATCCATAATTTCAGATTGTTTCCAGAATCATCCTGTCAGAGGCTGGCATGCTGAGGAAGCATTGTACCTCTCTCCCTTATTCTTTTTGAGCAAGCCAGTGGGGTGCTGGAAAGTGAACACAGAGGAAAGGTACTTATGTGTTCAAAATGTGTAACAGTATGATTAAGGAATTTTTCCAGTAATAATTAGGTAATTCAGAGTATGACTTTTAGTTTAATTACAACTGCAATACTACCTGTTTATTGTGTTTGATGAGGCTGTTAAGACTTTAATTAAACTAACAATAAACCTTGACTCTGCATATAAGTTATGGCTCCTTTTTTGCCCAGAGCAATATTTTTAATGTAAGAATGAATACCACATGTATGCACCTTAGTTTCTCTGGAGAAGTGCACAAGTCTGCGGAGAAAGGAAAATAAAGTCTGTATTTGAAAACTGATAAGAACATATGATTATGTATTTATCATACCTTAGACATTAAAGATCATCCATTGACTGTCCCAGCTGCTGTTCAGTTCAATCTCATATTTGTTATGATTGATAATTTTACATGTTTAGTTGTTTCTCACAAATCTCACCCTGCAGGAAAGTAAAGTGAAAGGAAAGCAGTAAAGTACTCTCATCTCCTCCAAAGTTAGAAAAAATTTGCCCCAGTAGTCAATCTCTTACCAAAATTCTGTTCTGAGTGATGACTGAAGCTACACAGAGAAAAGAAAAAAGATTTAGTTTCTTCTTTGCAGTTTCCAACGTATGTCCTGATAGACTTCGATGAAGGTTGTAAGAAATCAAGACTCACCAGCCCTTGCGATCCTCACATGAGGTTGGTAAGCAAGCAGCAATCAGAAGCCAGGGTTTATGTTCTATTTGCCTTGTTCGGTGCAGACCTTTTGCTTCGCTTCCCAAAAGGGCAGATAAGAGAGGAACTGATATAACTGGGCCCATTTGTTTTAGTTCCAGAGTGCTCTGTAGAGCACATGAAAGCAATCTCCTGTGTTCAGCATCTGACTAATGGAGTTTAGTATTTTTCATGGTTGTAGTCATTCTCAATTCAGGAACACCTCTCTTAACATCAAGTAGGAGCAGGAAGCAACATTGTTCTCATCAGTAGCTAATTCCATGTTACATCACTTCATTTTCAGAGTCTGCAAAGAGAAAAATTATTCATACACTTTTATCTGCAATGCTATAACTGCATTACAAAGGGAATGAAAATTTCCTTCTTTAGGTGGCAGAAAGGGTAATGATTTTAAAGACAAAAAGGAGTTTAATTGATGACCTAAAATCATCTTCCTGCTTCAGGGAAACAAAGCTGAACAGTGCTGTCCAACTGAGCAGCTGACAAGAAATAAGCAAAAGTCAAATACCTAACAACTCTGAGATTACCAAAAGCTGAACATCTAGTATCTACCAGTAGATAGCAGACAAGGTTTAACAGTAGGAACCAAATAGAGTGGGAGAAAGCAGAAAACAAATTAGAGAAAAAGATTTTCACAAGTGCAGAAGAATACATCTGAAAGGTGCTGCAAAACTAGATGAAATACAGTTTGAACTCTGCATAACTTGTATTTGCTTATTCTCCATTTTTAGGAAAGGTAATGCACTGCCTAAATATTTCCCCTCCCTTGGTGCTTTCAGAGGGTCAGGTGCACTAAGCAAAGCTTGTTTGAGTAGTGGTAAATCATCAGCAGGCACTATGTCCTCATTCTGTCTAGGACAGGGCTGATTTTTGCAGCAGCCAGGAGCAGCATGGCCAGGACCCTGGGGTTATTCTATACCACCTCATGCCATGCAGAATGGATGGAGAAGAGTTGTGCCCTTCCATTTTGGGTTGATGGCAGAGTGTGCTGCTGTGGCAATGGGTTCCCTGTCAGGAGCATTCATATGTGAATTGTTTGCCTGCCTTTTTCACTCTGTTATTAATATTGTTACTGTTCATTTTCTTATTTCATTCCTGTGTGTGGTGGTTTTGATTGGCCCAAAACAGCAGTGAAGTGTTTTTAACATCTAGGAGAAATTTGGACCCCTCAGAAGCTATTCTAGTGGGCCTAGGGAGGTGTCTGAGGGGTGGGGAGTGGCACAAAGATTGCTCCTGTGTGTCCTGAGTGCAAGTTCTGGAAGTTTTTACATCAAGTCCAGCAGAGCCAATCTCTGATGGCTCTGAAGGTGATGGACATGCTGCTGGCCAAGTTTGGGCCAATTGGAGGTGCTGGTTACGCCTCTGTGAAAACATATTTAAAAAAAATCCAAAACAAAGCAAGCGCGCACTTCTTTCACTTCTTTGTAGTTGGAGGAGGAGGAGGTGGAGGTGAAAATATGTAGAGGGAGAACAGCATGGAGACACCAAGGTCAGTGAAGAAGGTGGGGGAGGAGGTGCTCCAGTGTTGGAGCTGAAAACCCTCTGCGAGCCACAGTGAAGGCCATGGGGGGGCAGGAGGTCCCCCTGCAGCCCATGGAGTCCACAGGAGTGCAGAAATTCTGCCCACAGCCCACGCCAGAAGGGCAGGTGGATGCCTAGAAAAGACTGTAAACCAGTAAGAGTCTCATCTAAGAGTTAAAACTGCAAAAGGCCTTGCAAAGGAGAGAAAGGCCTTGCTCCTGACATGGAAGCAGCCTGGCCTCGGCTTGGGAGAGTCTGCACTTTATGGACAAGAGGACTCATGTTGCAGCAGAATTTCGGGCGGGATGTTGCTCGTGAGATTGGACCCACGCCAAAGAAGTTCTCAGAGGACTGTCTCTCGTGGGAAGGACCCCTGGCTAAGTAGAGAACCTCTTTTCCTGATTGGACTGACCAGAGGACCCCTCAACCTGCCCCCTGTCTGTGTTGCTGGTTTGGAAAGAGGGAAGGGGGGGGTGAGTGCAGAGACTGCTTCTTAAGAGGGTGGGGGTGAGAGCAGAAAACTGTCTGGAGAGAGAGAGAGAGAAACAAGTAGAGATAAAGAGTATTTGTAGTAGAAGAACTGTAGTGATGAATAAATTTGAGAATCTGCTCTGTGGACTGAAAAGAGACCCCACACCCTGCCCCCCCCCCACCTGGCTTGTGGATTGTAAAGGAGGAAAGGGGGTGAATACTATAAGTTCGTAAGAGGGAGGGGGGAGTGAACAAAATGATGTATGAAAAGTTTATTTTTGCCTTGCATTTATCCTCCAATTCTGTTAGGTAATTAAATCACCTTTTGCAACTTTAAGCTTGAAGCCTGTTTACCCTTTTTCATGCGTCCTCCTGGCAGGGTCCTGTCTCAAACCCACGACACTGTGTCTAGTAAATTCTTCTTATTGCAATCCATGATCTATACCTTTTGTTCCTCCAATTCTCATCTCCATCCTGCTGCAGGGGAAGTGGGGCTGGAAGGGAAGTGAGCAAGCAGCGCATAGACTGGTGTGTTTTAGTGGGAACAATAAATTGGGTAATGCCATTCCTAAAGCACAGCACACTATAATGCCCATCTATGGAAAACAGAGAAGGAAAATTTTGTGAAAATGGAAAAAAAAAGTGATTCCTTAATTTATTTCATGTTTGAGTTCTATCTATATTTAGCTTTCTTCATCAAAATAAGTCTGAAATTGATTAGATGCACCTATCTTAGCTTCACCTACTAAGAATCTTATTTGTACCCCTGTCTAGACAGGTAAGTTTCACAATGCACCCTCATGGTCTGATGCGTCCATCATACAATGCTATTGAATCAAGTTGTCCATCTAATGAACAAGATTGATTTGTCGTGCACTTTGCTGATCTGTGTCTGTGTCACTATAAGTGTTTTTGTGACACTCACTGTGTTTATTCTCTTGCTGTTGATTACACATGGCTTTCCTGAGGACAGAGTATCAGGACCATAGTTTTGAGATTCCTTTGACTCCAGCCAAAGGCTTTTTGCCACCTCAGACTCATAAAACCCTAAAGAGAAGACTATATTATTTGGACAACCAAGCTGTAGCTACTTCAGCACATGTGCTGGGCTATACTGTCCCGTACAAGAATGGCCTTTGTTACTAATTTGGGTTGTGAGCATGATGAGGCATCTTCATATAACCCTCCATTAGCCACTTCGTGTGTGCTATCTAAGAGAAAAGCAAATTCATTCTTTATCTTAAATCAATCCCATCATGTCTAAACTGACCACTTTTTATGCAAATGAAAAGGGAGTTGTAACATTTCTAGAAGTAGTAAATATTTGAGTAGGTGATATCTTTTACAATTATTAAAACCTGGGAAATTGGTCACATAGCTGGTGTTACAAGTGTTTCATCTTTCTGCCATGCCCTGCAAAGTGCAATGCTCTGAACTGCACTTCAGCTTCTGAAAAATGTCATAGGGAATTTTTCATAGAGCTGAGGTTTTTCTCACCAAACCCTACTTCCTGTAAGGAAGGCTGACTGTTATAAAGGTATTTCTTATTTCTAATCGAAACGTGCCTTTAAAATGTTATGACTATATGAATAGTTATACATATGACTAGGAAAAGAGCTGTATGGGTGGCCATGTGTGTGACAGAAATCTGATTGCTACCAGCATCCAGCACCTGTTGGGTATTTATATTTTAAGCTATGAGGCTATGACACGCTAAAAAAAAAAAATCAGAAATGTGGAAGCTATAACTTAGCACAGGATTTATTTTGCTAAACAGGCACATTTAAAACAACTCAAGGTGTACTTCAAAGGGATTTCTATATTTAAAATGAGCTTGTTTTCTCAAGTGTGTATGTGCGTATATAAGTGGGAAATACAGTTTACAGACATACATTTTGTGACAAGCAAGTTACAGGAAGGGGATTCAATGTATCATTTCATGTATTACTTAGTGTTGTACATCATTTATAAGCCGGACAATCTAATTCC
Source organism: Lichenostomus cassidix (assembly GCF_008360975.1). NCBI lineage: Eukaryota > Metazoa > Chordata > Aves > Passeriformes > Meliphagidae > Lichenostomus > Lichenostomus cassidix. Next base: position 98,298,744 of record NC_139482.1, on the reverse strand, counting down.
TTGTTCATCACTTCCAGCAGGATGAGGCAGGAAACTGCTGCCAGCTGCTGATATTCTACCCTTGCTTTGAAACTCTCTGTGTAGAGGGAACAGCAAGAAGAAAAACTACTGGCAGTAGGAGATTTGGGGACTGAAGGTGATCTCTAGTCCTAAAATCTGAGATAAATGAGGAATTTATGTTGTCTGAGTGAACATGTTATTGCAGGCTGGTTAAATAAAGGAATATAGGTTACTGAGGCAAAGTCCACAATAGCGATTTTTGTGTCTGTGCTTTACAGATCAATTTTGTGACAGCATTGCTGTGCCAGAGCACACACCTCAAACATTAAACAAATTCTTGCGGAGTTTATTCCCCATACAACAGAAATTTTTCAGTCTGTGGTGTGATATATCCTAAACTTGAGATAATCTCCCTAAAATATCACAAGATGCAAATAGGTAGACCAGGTGACATTTTTTACATAAGATATAATCTTTCTTAAATAGAGAATTATATTGCTGCTCTTTCTGAAAAGTGAAGAAAGTAGAGCAGACAGGAGAGCTCTGTGTTAAAAGGAGCAGATGTGAACTGCTGGTCCTGATCCTGTTTAATCAAGTAGAGACAAGGTTCTGATAGACAGGTACAAGTCTGAGCAAAGCTTTTTCAGGGTAGAAATATTATTGCTATTTCTTTGTCTGGACATATAATGCAATGAAACCAGAAAACAAAGCTGACTCTGTGTATCAGCAAGGATCTCCTATATTATAAGGGAACCATGAAAGAGGATTTAAAACCCAATCTTTCTTTCTCTGTCTTATCACAGCGGTTGCAGAGAGATTCTATTTTTCTTTCTTGTCCAGTTCTACAGGGACTTGATGGCCCTTTGCATTCTGGATGGCAGAGGTGTAAATACAAGTCACTTAAACCTCTGTCATCTTAAGATCCCAGGCACTGTTCTTTTCATTATGGTTACACACTGCTCATGGACACTTTTGTTTGGTTTCTTTGCAATTTTCTGTAGTTTGCCAAAAAGACAGTATAAATAATTAGTATTACAAGAGAACTGAACTATTTCAAAATATTGCATATTTGCCAGTAGTATGAATAGGTAATTTTAGTATTGTCACTTGATGCTAGGATTTTCAAAACAGTGTGGAACATAATTCCTTTAGACTTAGAAATTCCCAGCCTGGGATCTTAGCAGCATACAGAATATATTAAGAATACAGATATGTCAGAAGCTTCTCATAATTATATAGAGACTTTATAAAGAATTTAGCTTAATCCCAAGAATTTTGAAGCTTAACTTGGTTTAAGTGGTTCACAGATTTTGCAAGGCATAAATTGCACTCAGAAAGTAAAGATTTTTTTTGCTACAATAATTTTCCTCCTTGGAAAATGTCTTTAGTGCAGAACAAAACTTATTGCATAAGTCTCCCTTTTGTATATCTTCCACAAACTTCAGATAACCCTTTCCTGAAACAATCTTGTCTCTTCCCAAAGTAATTGTTATAGCCCTCTGCTGGGGTAGAATTATCTAACTTTTCTCATCAAATCTCATTATTTTAACAGATAGAGCAGTGTCTAATTTTCTCCACTCTAAGTACCCTTGTTAATCAAACATTTTTTAAAACACTTGGCTGATTCTTTGATAAAGACTGAAAGAATCAGCAAATCTTTGGGAAAAGTCAGCAGGCATAACCAGTGTGCCTGTCTTCCAGGTTTCTATTGGGACTTTTCCTTATCCTTCCTGCACATCAATTTTATGAGCATCCAAGTGTGCGCTAAGTTATTCTGACCAACATTTTTCAGGGGGGGAACAAAGACATAAAACTACTAGAAAATTTACAAAAAAGTTTTGCTGTAGAATACCTATTACTTGAGCTCAGTATGTTTTTGACATTTAGATTCAGTGCTCTTTCAAGACATTAGAGGCAGAATTCCCAGGGAGTATTATGTTCTACTGTGGATGCACAAACCTACAAGTCTACAGCCGTGGGGTAGGAGTTAGCTCCCTGGGACTCACCACACTGACAGCAGGGATTTTCCATGATTTGTGAGAGTTTTGCCAATCAGTGGCTTCCAAACCACTTGTCATGCAGCTGACATAAAACCCAACTTAAACCTGGGGTATGTATCCTTGTATAGGCTGTGGCCCAGAGGCTAAAGACTTTCAGGCTCCTTTGTCAAACAAAGTCAGAAACCTGTTATTTCTCATTAGGATGGATTTTCTAGCTCCAGGCAATGCTCTGATCTACTTCAGAGCAGTAGGTAGGTGACTCTGGCAACTGCTGCAGGAAACTCATGCTCTGAGTGAATAAAAAAAAGGTCAAATATCTAGGCCCAATTTCCTCTGCTGTAAACCAGAAATCTTATTACCAACTTACACACTTCTATTAAAGCTCTATGATCCTTGGATGAAAATCTCTGCAAATTATTACATTATCTTTGTTCCATGCACTATGTCAATGCCTGAGTTCAGCCCAGCAGTATACTTCCTTAAACACTGCCAATTGCATGGTGTCTGGCACGCCTGAATTAATTCAAAATTTCTGTCTTTAAAACCAATCCCTCTTCACATTCATTAAAAAAATAAAAAAACCCAAATAAACAACAACAGCAACAAAACCAAACTAAAACAAAACAAAAAAACCAACCAACCAACCAACCAACCAACCAAAAAAAAAAAACCCACCAGGCAGGCAAAAGCCTTAATAAACAAAAATGATAAATACATTTGGAAGTAGCGATAATCAAATTTTAGCTTTTGAATATTATGACTGACAATCTTCATCTAAGAAAGAAACCCTGAGGACACATATTGGTGAATATTGCACTGGGTTTTCCATCCTGCCATGTAAACTTAAGGAAAGCTTCATTTTTTGCTCCTTGTTGAACCTGCTAAATAGAAGCAGTCTGCAAAAGGAATAAGTCTAACAAAATGACAATTTGTTATACAAATATCTACAAAACTGTAGACACAGTATTGTCTCTAAAGGTATATTTTTGACTTTTAACAAACTTATCCTGGTGCTATTTTCTCAACCAGTGTTTTCCCAGTTCAGCCTCACAACCTCATTTTGTAGGGCTTGCCCAATACTTTATAATAATTTTAAAACTGATGAAGGTTATTGGTTCAGTCTTAAAATCATAGCGATCCAATGCTTCACTATTATGAGTATACCTCATCCTCAGGATGTCCTTGTGAAACAGATAAATTATCTGGGTCTATATTAAGGATGGGAAAGGGCACACACAATATATATGGATCATGTTGCAAGACTCCTGTTAGCACTGATTTAATTGTACCCTCACAAGGAGCGCCATGTAGAGCTTCTTGTTTGGTCCCTGTGCAGGTACTTTGAGTTGCAGAACCAGAAATTTATTCTGTTATACATCATATCTGGTATGAAAGGTCCAGGTTTTTTGTATATTTTGGCTCCTGAATTTAATTGGAGTGGTCTCAATTCTAACCTGTGATGTAGACACACCTTGAGATGGGAAGAAGAAAGACTTTGCTCCACAAAGGACTATAAGACATATAACTATTTAAGTGGAAGTTAAACAGTTACAACCCTGTGAGGATCAGGATCTTTCTGATATAATCATGATCCTAAAAGCCAAGAGGGGAACCAGTCTTCACCACTGATTCCTGAAGTTAATATTATTGTGACCAGACTGTCCAAATGAGGTTTTTCTTCCAAGCTGTTTTGGCAGACGAATCTATTGATGAAAGAGCTTACATGCTTTTGAAACTCTCAGTTGTGACTGTTCCTGCTGCAGCTGAAAGCATCCCTAGGAATGTCTCATACATGGTCACTCATTAAAGCTCGCACATTTGCCCTGATATCAGACATGGGCCAATTTGGTAGCACTTGTATGGAGGAGAGTGTTTGATGCGAACATTTCTGCAGACAGGTACAAGATAGCCAGTTGGAGCCATAAAAATCCTGAACACACAGTTTTGCTGGGTCTACCCTCAAAATGTACTTTCATGGAATAGCAGCAAAACAAAGAATAGAGCCTAAAATAATAATACCTGACCCCACAACCCCCAAACCCCAAAGCATACTAGTTTTGTTTTTTTTTGTTAACTTCAGACCCATTTTTTCTGAAGTCTTGTTCCTTCTCCAAAGCAACATTTCCCTTATTGCAGTGAAACAAAACAAATGAAAGATTACTACAAAAAGAATGGCAAAAAATTTCCTCTTAAAAAATTGTTTTCTACCTCTTGACATAATAATTTCTCCACATGATCTGGATTTGGTAAGAGGAATGACCTTGTTCAGTATTTCAATTTATGTTTTCATCTTCAAGAATTTGAGGTGGCTTATGAGCCAGGAAATGTAAAATATGAGAACACATCTTAGAGCAAATACATTTTTTTTATGGAGTAAATAGAAAATTGCAGCTTCTTATATGGCAGAAGCCCTAAGTTATAAGGGTATAATAAAATCAAACCTGAAATTTCCAGTTTTATGTTATATTTTTCTCTTGTCAGACGAAAACCTAATAAGCACTGTCTTTGGTAGAAGGCATCTAAAAGAAAAGCAAATGAAAGGGGAAAATAAGTGAGGGGTTTATATATTTATTTATTTATTTAGTGTCATTGTGAAGACTTTCATTTCTGAGATTAATTTATCAAGGGCAAAAATGCTTTTCAGTACAGCTAGAGAAAAGTGCCTTTCTTACCTGGTCTTCAAGTACAGTTCAGTGCATTCAAAGCCAGAGTACAGGAAGCCATACAGAATATAACAGACCTTCTTCTACAAAACTTGTATTCAGGAGTATTTTTTTTTAGGCATTAGGGGAAACATGGAGTGGATGTTCTGAGTTAGATCTCAGCATTCCTTTGCTGCCTATTTTTCCTGAAAACATTACTTCTTGAGGAAATCTGTGATATAGAGTGAAACCTGTTAAAAGCACTACCCAGAAAATCAAATCTTGGGCTGAAGTCAAGGCTTGGTTGACCATCATAGCTATCTATATATCTAGCTTTAAAGGGGTCCTTGACAACATATGCTTATGCACCTTTCTGTATGGGTTCAGACATATCCCAGCCAAATTTGTGCCTTTAGATAGATACTTTTCATGAAAAGTCTTCTATTGTAAGACATGGAATTGGTATTTAGAATAATGTGATAAAGAGCATTTATATGCCATAAAACAGATTGTATGTATTGAAAAATGCATGTCTGTGACCATTCTAAAAAGGAGAAAAATATTTCTTCTTACCCTAAATATTGTTTTACAGAAATAATAAGAGTAAAACACATTTATCTTCTATTGACCTTCCCAGTCTTGGTGTCTCTCCCTTCCCAGTCCACCGCATTTTAGCCAAAGTATTGAATATTTTCTGGTTTTGTTTTGGATAAATGGAAGATGTAATTTTTTGGTCTTAAAGCCCACATTTACATTTAGGTTTGTGCTACTTTCAGCAGAAATTTGGGATGATTAGCATACCTCCAGAGTAACATACCTTTCTGTCACTAATTATAATTTTCTTCCTAGGAATTCTGTTACAGAAACAGAAATGATAGGATCATTTTAGCATAGTATATGGGGTGGTTTTTAATTTTTTTAAGCTAAACTGATTAAATTTCAGATCAATATAATATATTGGCCCATAGCAGGCCTTGACAAATGAAATTCTAATTTATATAGTTCTACATAGAAGGATAGTTAAGTTGCCAGAAAAGAAAAAACAGGAAAGCAGAAATTAAGGCTTTAAACTAATATGCTAAAGTCATGCTACAGAATTTCTCTTTTCCAAGCTATATGAAAGATTGAAAGCTGACTGGTCAGAAAAATACATTAAAGAAATAAGAAGGAAAATTTGGTTCAAATGATAATGTTATTAAATAAGGCAGCATTCAGTAAAGAAGCCATATGCGATTTGAAGGAGTCACAAGCTTTTAGGTGATGTAATAACACTGCCTGGTGCAGGCAGAGAGGAAATGGTTTGGTTTATGTTTTGGTATGAAGCAGAATGTGACATGAGCTCTTTGGAAGGCACCACGCTTCCTTTGACCAGCAATATTTCACCGTTGCTTAAGCAATATCTTTCCACTGAGAGGCAAAGCTTGAATCCTCCTTGAAGCTTGACTCCCTTTTAGTTAATGCCATCAGTTCTTGAGAAGAGTGGCTTTCATATGCTGCCAGATCCAGTGTGGGCATTCATCTTCCACTCATATAAATGTTTTCATCTCTGTCAGATGTGTAAGGTATTCTTAAGATGCCGGTAGGTCTAATATTGCAGGAATGCCCGGTGCTCTGTCAGAACTGAAGTTAATTTGTGTTTCAACAGCATCTCACTGAGGTGATAGTTCTAAGGAGAAATTATATACCAACCTCTCTTTTTCTTTTCTTGCTTTATTTCACACCAGTAATGGCTGTGCTCCCTGGGGTGGATCTGACAAAAGAGCTAAGGGAGCTAGAGCTGTGGGATGAAGCAATAAGCACACTCTGTTCTGCAGTAAGGGAGGTAACATCTGTCCCATGACAGCTGATCCTGGCCCTGCATCACCCACTGGATGAAATTATCTTTGTGAATATTTTATCAGATTTACAAGGGACATGACAATATAAACATGATGCCAATGACAAGGATGCCAAGATGACTTTTTTTTCCCCCCACAAAAATTTGTAAAACAGAGGTATGGAAAAAAGGTAATTTCTTAGCAGTGTTTAAATCTTGTTTTAAACTTGAAAAAAAACCCCAGAACTGAGAAAAAAAAAAAAAAGAAAAACAATTGATGCAATAGTGTAATCTCTATTAAACCCCATCACATTTACTATGTCAATGAAATTCCTGATGCAATTCAAATTAAGCATAAGTTTTTTAATGCATTGATATGCAAAAGGTTTCTAAACATGTACAGTTGTGATCATATACATTGGAAACCTCATTCACTGTTTTTCTCAGAATCAAAGAACCAATTAAGCCGGAAAAGACTTCCAAGATCATCGTGTCCAATCTTTGATCAATCACCACCATGTCAACTAGACCAACTAAGTGCCACATCCAATCCTTCTCTCCTTGAACTGCTTCAGGAATGGTGACTCTACCATCTCCCTAGGCAGTCCCTTCCAATGCTTTCTTGACAACCTTTTCTTTGAAGAAATTTGTTCTAATTTCCAGCCTGAACTTTCCCTGGCACAACCTGAGACCATGTCCTCTGGTCTTGTACTTGTTTCCTGGGACAAGAAACTGACCCCTACCTTGCTAAAACCTCCTGTCAGGCAGCTGTAGAGAGTGATAAGGACACTCCTGATTCTCTTCTTCCCCAGGCTAAACAACCCCAGCTCCCTCAGTTGTTCCTCATAGGAGTTACCCTCTAAATACCTTCCTACCAGACTAACGTGAGATTAGAAGATCCCAAAATTTCAAAATAGATTTCGTTCCCAAAATAGTCTTTGCCATATTGAAAGTAACTTCTGAAAGTCACAGATGTAATATAAAGTGTATCTTACACTTTTCTGACGTGCATACTTCATCTCTGGAAAAGCAGCAGACTGCCACAGTAGAAAATGAATTCCTTGACATGACCTTGTTGTCAAGTTTAGGCAGTTCTTACACTCATTTTCTGTATCTCCTAGTCATCCCACCTTACTTTGTACTGAGGAATCTGGCTACAATTTCAGAGTAGTTTATAGATGGACTTTTAAGTGCAAATGATTTGATGCTGGAACTGTGTGTTTGTCATTCCTGGTAAAGTGAATGAACTGAGATTTCAGCCTAAAGGTGATACTGCAATAGAGGACTGTACAAATAATAAATGATAATAATTAATCAGAACAGTCTGAGCATGAAAAGTAGCACTACACAGCTCCCCCAGGTGCCTCTTCCTGACGTGAAGAGTTCACCTTGAGGATGAATTGCCAGTTCAGTCTCCAGGCCCATGAAATTTCCAGTCTCTCTGAGAGGCTCTATTAGCAGCAATTGTGTTTGTAATTTGTAGACGTGTCAATCAACTAATTTCATATAGGCCACTGAACAATTATTAGAATGCAACAATTTGGATTTTACTGACCCAGGCTGAATTTCAGCTGGTAATTTACATCTGAAAGACTCCATATGGTATTACAAAGTCCCCAAGCCTGCAGTTTCCAACTGTTTATTTAATTCAGGTATGCTTATTAGTTTTAACACACATTCACACAGTGTACACAACTTAGTTTGTAGATCTGCATGGATAAATGCCACTGAATTGCTATTACATGTGGAAAGCATATTTTGCTAAGTTAATTTGTGTGGGTCTAGGACATTAATCAAAAATGGTAGTAATTTCAGAACATTTAATTTCTTTCCTCTTTTTGTTGTTCCTTGTTTTCAGAGTGGGGGTTTCAATTCTCTGCCTCTGGAAGTACTGCACAGAGTCACAGAATGCTTGGGGTTGGAAGGTATTTCTGCATAGAGGCTAGTCCACCCGCTTGCTAAAGCAGGTTCACCTGGAGCAGGTGGCACAGGTTCTCATCTAGGTGGGTTATGACTATGTCCAGGGAAAGAGACTCCACAACCTCTCTGGGCTCCCTATACCAGTCCTGTGTCACCCTCGAAGTGTTCACCCTTCATGTGGTTCAGTTTGTGCCCATTGTCCTATGTCCCGTCGCTGGTCTGAACTAAAAAGAGCTCATCCCCATCCTCTTGACATGAGCTCTTAAGATTTTAGTGTACATTGACAATATCCTGTCTCAGCCTTCTCTTCTTCAGGCTAAACAGCCCCAGCTCCCTCAGTCTCACTTCATAAGAGAGCTGACCCTGTCACCTGATCATCTTTGTAGCCCTCTGCTGGACTTGCTAGGTCTTTATTGTACTGGGGAGCCCAGAGCTGGACACAGCACTCCACATGTGGCCTCACCAGGGCTGAGGGAAGGGGAGGGATCACCTCCTGTGATGTGCTGGCAACACTCTTCCCTGTGCAGCCCAGGATACCATTGGTCTTGGCCACAAGGGCCACTGCCAGCTCATGGACAGCACGTTGTCCACCAGGACACGCAGACCCTTCTGTGCAGAGCTGCTCTCCAGCAGGCCACCCCCTAACCTGTACTGGTGTGTTGGATTATTTCTCTCCAGGGGCAGGACCCTGAAACTTCCCTTTGTTGAACTTGATTAGGTTCCTCTGAGCCCAACCCTCTATCTTAAATGGATGCTTTTGCCCTCATTTTTGCCGTGCTGCCCAGCCTGACTCTCTGTCCAGCCACATAAAGCTTGAGGCTCCAGCTTGCTCCTGAGAGCCCTGTATGCCTGGGGAGAGGGCTCTGCCAGCAATATGGAAGCTGTGTGAATTTACCCTTCCTGTAGCCTGGACTTTGGGCCCAGGGCCCAGCAGCTGCTTTCTAGGAATCTTCCCCTGAATCATAGTGAAGTTTGTCCCTGGACATGAAAAATATGAGACGGTTCAGAGGTTCCATTTTACTTGAGCAGATTCTGTGCAATTTAGATAACTGACTTAATGGTTTGTTCAAGGTTTTAATCCTGGGAGAACTGCTAAAGTATTTGGGTGCCTGGGAGCATGTGAGTACTACTGACTTTCCTAGTGCATTTACCATCAATGCTTTTTCTGGGATTAACAACTTGAACTAAGAACATGCAAAATACCAGATTTTACGAGAAGTTCTCATTCTTGCCTAGCTAGAAAAACCACAAGGGAGCAGCCTTTCTTAAGGTTTCTAAGGCCTTTTGGTTACCATCCAGGAACTACAGAGAGGCACAAACAAATGAAGTTAAGGTAGAACTTTCCATGCATATCAAATATTTCAACACTTGACAGCAGGAAATTCACTTTGTTTTATTATTACAGGCAGTGCTCAGTCTTGCATGAGACAGAGTGTATTTGGCCCAGATCTACAAGAGCTAATCAGCATACTGGGAATTAACTGGGAGAGTAAGTGCTGTGCTGCATTAGCCCAGGGGCTTAGGGAGTGTTTTACAGAAGTGATCCCCACAGGGACTTAGGAGGAGCTTGCCTCCATCAAACTGTGAGGAGTCCCATAGCCAGCTCTAGATCATAAGTGTAATTCTACTTCTGGGAACTGCAATGGGCTCTACACTTCACTGACTGCAGGAATAAGAGAGAAACTTCCTCCTCCCTGACCTCTCTGATTACCCAGAAGCTTTGCTGGTGTTGAAAAGACACAAGCACTGCCAGAAGTCTTGTCCAAGCAGCCTGAATCAAATCTGTACAATGACAGCCAGAGTCAGCAAAATATTCGAAAGAAAGATCTCATTCTCATGCAAATGTCTTGAGAAAGAGATAATAAGAGAAGTGAAATATACAGAAAATATATTACAATAGTTTCTAAAAAGAACATTTTCCAAAGTTTTCCTAAGCTGTCAGCAACTGTTTAAATTTGTTCAGAAGCAATGGGGCAAAATGAAATCTTTTTCATATATGATTATTTTTATATTTTCAGGGCCTTTTTTTCCCCCAGGTATTATCTAGTGACACACAAGATAATGCACTGGGTCCAGGCAGAAACACTGCAAAAAAAGATCAAACATTTAGCTTCATCATCTTCAAATACTTTCATGCTACCATGGGCAAGAAGAATAGAAGAAAAGAAGCAAAAGGACACTTTAAAAAGGATTGAGGAAAGAAAGAGTTTATACACTCAACTGCTATAAATTACTGCTAGTAAAGCTGAAAAATCCCAGAATGCTGGAGATGCAGCAGTCTGGTAATGCAAGTAGAGATTTAAACTTCAATGAACAACCCTACCTCCCCCCACGCTTTCTTGGAGAAACAGTCCCTGCTGTTCACCTATTAGTCTTGGGAGGAAGAGAAATGTGCAGGTGGCCTATATATAAAATATCCATGATTATACAAGTATAGTCTATCTAAGTGTGAATGCAGCCATAGAAGTATTGAGGGGCAAGACTCATCTGCTTCATTAAAAAAAAGTAAAAATATAGTGCTTATTTCTGTCATGCTGAACACTTTCTCCAGGATAAAGCATTGCTAATTTTCATCTATGCCCCTGTAACATATGATTACTCTCTGCTCTATTCTGTATTTAATTTTGTTTAAGCATCTCAGAACTCCTTTATATAAAGAGATGGGTATGTATACAATTAAAAAAACAATGAGGACTTCATACCACTTTCCAGTTAGGCTTAGTTAAGAAATGTAAGAAGCTTGAGGAGAAAAGTAATTTTGTTAAAATTATTTGGCCAGTTGGAACATTGAAGAAATTAAAGATTTTGGGCAGCCACCTCAATTTTTACATGCTTATTGTGACATATTGAAATTGTTCTTTGGCCCTAAGAGACAGTGGCAGTGAGTGTGTGATGGTTTCAGCATCGTATGGCAGGACAGAAACTGTATTAAAGCTCATTCTAAGTCACTTACAGGAAGGGCAAGAAGATTTTCATGTAAATGAGAGCTGCTTCATATACTGTCTTAACACGCCATAAAATTCTCAGGCTGTTATTTGGTGGATATTCTGACTTTTAATAACACAACTATGTTCATAGATGTTTGTTATTTCTTCCAAGTTAATTAAGACTGTACAAAAAAGCATGTTATAGATAGAAAAAAACAGGCCTTTGGTCCCCTTATTCTAATGATTTTTGTATCAAAATCAATACAGTGTTTCTTGAGGGTTTTTTAAGAACTGACCAAAAGATACTGTGGAGTAAGTTTGAAAATGCCCAGAAAGGAGTGAACTGTAGAGACAGGTTCATGCAGTGTTTAGCTTCCCCATCTCCCCTGGGACAGAGATCAGATGGAAGGCAGAATGGTATCAAACAAGCAAAGTTGTCCTTTTTACATTTCTTTAAAGACAAGCCTTTCTTTCTTTCCTTAGAGTGGTCTTAAGAAAGTTTGACCCATTAAGCTGTTTATATGTCAATTTGTTTTTCTTCTATTACATGACAGATCCCTTAGAAAAGAGGAAAAGTCAGAGGCAGGAAAGTATGTCTCAGTCTCATAGCCTGCTGCTACTGTTGCAGCAGGGAAGGAGTGTATTAATGGCATTAATTAATGGCAGAAAAGAAAGATCCTGCATGGGCCCTGGAACTAGGAAGAGTACATGATCTAGACTGCTTAATGTTAGTGGCTGTGACAGTGGACTGTTGCCTTCTATATACAACATTGTTTTTTTTCCTTAAATTCAAGTCCAGAGTTACGAGTAATTTCCAAGATGATACAGAAATGGCAATGATCACAGGGCCAGATGTTGAACCTCTATGCATGCCTTTTTTTTTAATATAAAAAAAGAAATCAATAGTTTGACGATAGCTGCAATCCCACCTGTATTTTCAGATTTCATATTCGATAGCCACAAACTGCAGGATGATGTTTGTGACAAAACTTTGTTTTGAGAAACCTTTCAAAGACATGACAAAAATACAGCCTGCACTTTATAGCCTCCAGCAATACCATCTCATGCTCTGATCTCTCTAGATTTTACATGCTCTGGTAGGCAGGCTGAGTGTTTGACTGGCAAACTCCAAGGAAACCCAAAATACTGCTAGTGACTTTGCTGGCTGCTGTGCAGTTGCCACTGCCTTTGTTCACCACTGAGCCTGTCACCTGATATATCTGTAACAAGCACTGACTTCTGGAATAAAGACTCCAAGTCAAGTTGCTTAATCACCCAAGGTCTCACAAGGATCCTACATCAGAGAAAAGACCAGTTTTAATGTACTGTTGATTTACATTCTTCCTGCAGATATATTCAGAGGCAGAATACTCTAGTCCCTGTTTGAAGCTTTTCTCATGTGGTGTCTGCTACATCATATCGGTTTTTTGATTTATGCAGTGGAGTTTGGGAGACAGAATTTCTCATAAATACTCTTCAGCTTCTTCAAGTGTCTGGAATTAGCTTGTGATTTAATATTTACAAAATATTTTGGAATGTCTGAGAACGGTGCCATAGAATGTACGTCTAGGGGCAGTATCAGATAGGTAAGTTCAGGCCCTGGCAGAAAAGGGTTAAGAGAGAGAGAGCAAATATAATTTCAATGGATATACAACAATTAAAAGTCTTTGTCTAAGGGAATCCTAGGGCATCCTGCAGTTGAGGAAGATGATACATTAACAAAGCCTAAAAGAAATTCAAGGGATTTGCAAAAGCATATGTTCCTGATGCATGCTTGAACTGTTCTGCCTCTAGGAGCATGACACAAATGGTTGTGGTTAAACACCAAGCCAGCAGTCAAGCCCCACACAGCCACTCACTCACTCCCCCACCAGCAGGATTGGGGATAGAATTGGAAGGGTAAAAGCTGGAAAATGCATGGGTTGAGATAGATACAGTCAAATAGGGAAAGCAAAATCTGAGCACACAAGTAAAGGAAAACAAGGAATTAATTAATCACATCATGGTAGGCAGCTCCAGGAGCACAAAGCCCTATCGCATGTAATGCTGACTTGGAAAGACAAACCCCGTCACTTGAGCATGCTCAATTTTCTCCTTCTTCTCCCACTTTATATACTGAGCATGATGTCATATGGTCTGGAATATCCCTTTTATCAGTTTGAGTCACCTGCCCTGGCTGTGTCTCCTCCTGACCTCCCATGCAACCCCAAATTCCTCCCCAGTGTGGCCATATCAAAAGCAGAAAAGGCCTTGGCTCTGTGTAAGCCCTGCTCAGCAATAATTAAAACATCTCTATATTATCAACCCTGTGTTCAACACAAATCAAAAACACAGCCCCACACCAGCCACTCTGAAGAAAATTAACTCTACCCCAGCCAAAACCAACAATTTCTGAATCATCTGTTAATAGTGAAGTGATAGGGTTGTTCAGTTTGTTGGATTTTTTTTTTAGAAAAAAGCAAAGTGAAAATTAGGAAAATTAACTTCATTTTAACATCAAATAGTCATCAATAGAATGAGACCATGCCAATTTGCTAAATGAAATTGATATTTTTAAACAAAATGGCCAATAATTACAGTAATTTTCTATTCCCCAAATCTCTGATTGCCAATACCTTCAGATGGCTTCCCATGTCATGTTATAGCCCTAGTTACAGCTTAGTGCTGCTGCTGAACATTACAATACATTTTGACTGCTTATCTTTGAATGGCTGATAGCATTACAGTTTTATTCAAACAGGAGTCTTTGTTTTTTACAATGGCTTTCATAAAGGACATTAATGTAGCATACATATATTCATTATTATAAATATAACAGCAGAGAGATTATTCAGTCCACCATGGATTCCAGTGCTATCAGTCTCACTTCTCAGAAAAAGTTCCCCACAAAACCAAAAGCTATTGAGCATTGCAGAGGCATTAACAGTTTTCAGAGAAGCAGCAAAAATACCTGAGGTGCAAGAAGAAAACAAGCGTGAACGCAAAAAAAATAGAGAGGAAAGGCAGAAGATTGGAACTGGCACTGTAAAAGCATTGTATTTTTGGGTGACCTCAGCACATTAATACAGTATGAGGAGTCCTAGCCAAACCTGAGCTCAGAACAAGTAGATATTACTGAAGGAGGCTGTAATGTCTCCTCTTCTGATGCTGCTAGTGATTTTACTTTTTCTATCCAGGCTTGAAAGCTTCTCTCCTTACAACAATTCTGCATGTAAAAGTTCACAAAAAGCTGAAGAATGCTTTATTAGCAAGGTGGAGGGCAGTGCTCTTAACACCACAAATTTAAAATCTCTTTGCTTTGATTATCTACTTCTTGAAATTTCTTATACAGTTTTTATTCAGCAGAACTGTGTTGCTAATCTAAAGCTGACACTGAGTGCACAATATTGTGTTGTTTGGCACTGTGCCTATATGAGCTGGCCAGTTCTGACAGAGTCAGAATTGGGTTCCTTGGGAGCATTTTTGAGCCTAAGTGGAAATGGCAGAAATTCAAGGAGTGACCCAGTGGAACAGCCACTGGGTCAGTGGTACACAATTACAGTGGTAATTGTGCAGTTCTGCTCCTCTCCATCTCAGAAAGCATATAGCTAAAAATAGTCAGAGGAAAGGCAACAAGGATTATCAAAGACCAACATCCATGTGAGAAACGAGTAAGTAAAAGAGAAGTCTTCTGTTTGAAAAAGAAATGAATAGGCGTAGTGTAAGAAGATTTGGAAAGTTAGGGATTGGAATTGGGATTGGTTGTTTCTTGCATCTTTACCGGAAATCAGGAGGGGAAGGGGTCAAAAGTAGCAAGGATATAGGTGAGTTGAACAGCAATGTGTAGTTTAGTTGTGGTACTCCTTGCCAGAATATGTTGCAATTATTTAAGCTTACAAAGATCCCAGAGAAAGCTGGTGAAAGTAATGGAAAACAGATCTTTGTGAGATTTCTAAATATATATATATGACCAGGAATTGAGCTGCAAAAAAGTTTGGAGGCAAAGGGGATACTTCAAGGGGAAGTATAAGGTGACTCTGCTCTTATACTCCTGTCAGAAATTTCCTTTTGTTCTCTCTGAGAGATGGACACAGGGCTCAGAGGACCTGGTCACACCAAAGATGACTCTGATGGTTTTGACATGCAGCTGGAAAAAAGTCACACCTTAGGCTCTACCTGGGTTGTCCAGGCTTACCAGGCTGCTTTGAACACAGGCAGTAAGAGGCACCTATGGTGCAAAACAGCACCAAAGCATTGAATGATTAATAGATATTGCATGGTAACAGAGGAAAAGGAGCAGCAAAGAAAGGACCTGCAGTGGAAAAACAGGCAGTTAAAAGCTGCATGAGAGTTGAAACTCCCTGGAAATAGAAGAGTTTTAAACAGCACTTCACTCTGCCTTTGCTAGCAAGGGATGTCAGGAAAAGGCACGGTTTCAGAAAGGTAGTCTTCTTTCTAACAATAGCTAGCTCTGAAGCTCTTGATGTGTTTAATAGCTTCCACTTAACTCATGTAGAATAGATTGACTGTAAAACCGCTAGAAATATTTGAAGTTTCCTGCGTTCCGTGGGAGCATTAAATGGATGAGAAAGCTTATCTCCTTTTTTTTTTTTTTTAACAATACATGAAAATACAAGCCTTTGGTGTGGAACTGAGGCTGAAAAAACAGTTTTGCAATCTGGAACTGTGGGAGAAGGTGCTAAGATATGGTGAAAGGAATATCTAAGCAGCGACAGAGTATGTGCAATGTACCCAAAGACCTGGTGAAATGAGGTGAGGTAAGTTTACATAGACAGAATGGGCAATGTTTAAAAAAAAAAAAAGTTGCAACGAGCCATTCATTCATTCTAAGCTGAACATTTGCAGGCAGCAAATAAAAGTGCTGCTAGACTCATCCAATCAGGACTGGCAGAAGAAAAGCACAGGTATGATAGAAAAAATTAATCCTTCTCTTTATTGTATGTATCTATTTCTGTTAAATGCATGTGTAAATTACAAACACATCCAAATAGCATACTAGAAAATTTGAATAGTATTAGGAAAAATGAATATGTTCTTATCTTAAAAACATGCCCACCCAGAAACTCAAAAGTATGGGACAACAGACACTGAGTCTAAATAATCTGAAAGATCTGGTGACAGAGGGCTGAAACTCAAAACAGCAGTAACAAAATGTTGTTGAGAATCTCTCCAAAGTGTGTATGGGTTTACATGAATACAACACAATGAAAACTGTTGCCAGTTTATTAAGAAATATAAAATGCCACTATGCTTCATACATAGGGAGACTTTGATTTACGAAGACAATATTTGAATTTAGTTTAATATATTGTAAGCATTGTACTTTAAGCATTATCAATATTGAAGGAACATGCTCTCCGAAGAAGCAGAGGTCTTTTATTCAACATTTGACAAAGGTTTAATAGATCAAGAGGCTAGAAACACCTATTGTTTGTTTGATCTGATAAAAATGCCTTATCTGATCTGAAACAAATATGTGTACACTGAGGTCCAGAATTAACAACAAGTGGGGGCCCTTAAAGGAAATAATGAAAACTGTTATTAAGGTGTGCCTCACAAAATGTCATCTTCACATCTCAGAATGCAGAATGCTTTATTGAACCAGCTATTTTGCTGTTTAGTGTCTGCAAGGGATAACAATCACCTTTGCTGCTCTGGCTTGCATTAAACAACAAAACCAACTGAATTTCTTGTAATTTTGCAAGTGCGTTAATGGAATTTCATCGACCCAAATAAAAGAACAGGTTGTCTTCAAAATGAATACTTCCAGAAAAGGTATTTGAAAGAATATAATCAGACTGATTTCTAACTGTAAATAATATCACAATTCTTTTTACGAGTCATTCAAATTTTCTTTGATACAAAAATGGGTTATTCTCTTCGGAATTGGTACTGCAGGGTCCTGATATCAGAGATAGGCTGTAGCTGCTTCCTGAGAACAACAGGATGTTGCCATTTGCACCAATATGTAGGTCTGTCAGCACTACAAATGCAGGGTTTGAATCAAGAAAAATGTGGAAACCATTAGGGAAAAGTAGGTTTTTTTTGCCAAGAACTGTAAGTTAGAGCAGGACTGGTCCCTTATTTCTTTCACTGGTGTAGATAAAATTAAACAGTTTTCCTTTTCAAAGTAAATCCTTTTCTTAGAATTTCAGAATCCAGTCATTTATGTTGCTATTGAGAGGAACTTTGTCATGGGATAAAGATTTAATCCCCAATACACTGTGCATTTTAATCAGTTTAAATCTTTGCCTGAGAACAGACATTTCACAATCAATGGATTTTAATAACCTTTGAGGGGAAATTGCATTAAAGGCAAGCAGTAATACTTTTCTGGTTTCCTCTTTGTTACTATTCATTTTCTATTTTGTTATTAAGAATCATAGCATGAGACCCAGATCATATTTTTTTTTCTCAGGCATTCATCTGTGCTTGATGATTTTTGCTCGTATGAAGTTCTAATCCTCTGTTTGTGACAACATAATCATTTCCACAGCAGCTAATTGCAATATTTGTAACCACTGATTAGAACTACAGGTGGGGCTATGTAGTCAGGATCTACTGAATTAAAAACAAAACAAGTCCCAGACAAGCCCAAATAGATGACAGAGAACAGAAGTGTTTTCATAATTGTGTTTCCAAAGCAACTATTTTTATTTGTGTTTACAAAAACCATTGAATGTAGGCATTCGTAGCAAGTGGAGGACTTCTCTAAACAGAGCCTTTTGTCTAGACTCAGCTTCCCTTATCATGATTTCTTTACAGGAATGGTGTATAGGGTGATTGGAATTGCAGGGTTTTTTTCCTGGAGCCACAGAAAAAGAAATCACCTGCAAAATAATGTTTCTGTCAGTCGGAGGTCTCTTCCTGGATGATTAGAAACTAGAGCAAAACAGAGAATTTTGCTTTTATCAGCCACTATGTGTTTGCTTAGAGAGACAGTGAAAAAAGGAAATATCAAATAGTTTTACTGGATCACCGAAGAAGGAGTTATTAATTTGTAATTTGCGCTACAAGAGGTGTACTGTGGCAGTGCCCCATCACTAGTGCAGGAGGCAGCTGTAGATCACCTGTATTTCCTGCCCTCCAAACTGGTACATTTTAATTATCCTTCCACACCTAGCCAGGCAACCATGGGGTGGATCAAGAAGAAACAAGAACAGATCTCGTCCCATTATTCGGTTTTCCAGTTCAGCAGACAGAAGCTGCTTTTCACATTTTTCCTAGATCTGCAGGTGTGATATTTTTTGATGTGTTGTATGCATTATGGCCTGGATTTTTTTCAATCAGAAATGAGTGGGATAATTACAGAAAAAAATGTTTCAGGGGCAGCAGATCAGTAGCTGGCATTTTAGCCCTGAGCCTGAGGGTGAACTTTCCAGTGCCTCTGGGAAACTCTTCCTTTCTACAGTGCATTTTCTTCATTCAGATTGTATACAGACTGCTATACACAGCAGGAAAGATTAAAAAGGGCTGTGACAGTCTATCCCCAAGTGAAAAATAGAGTGCAGGCATCAGAACAGCTAGACCTGGCTTAGATAAAATAAAACTATGCTTTTACTCATTCTTTGTCTTGAACCTAATTCAGCCTATATTTCTTTGAGGATGGAAAATGCTTATTCAGAACTTTATTGCAAATACCAGACAGAGAGTAGTTTTAATATCAGGCTGTGCACTGTGGAAGAGTAGAAAATTTATTATTAACTACTATCTAGTATTTTTGACTTATCATTTTCAACCAGCAAATAATTATCTGTGTAAGGATTTTTTTATTAGATTGAAGCTAGAAAATACAAACAGGTTCATAATAAAACAAATTAGAAAATCACAAACAATTTTCTTTTCCTCCAACTTTTATTTAACTGGCCCTTACACCTATGAAAATCACCTCCAAATCAATACTATAGATTATATTTCAAAGCTCATTACAAAGACAGTTTGAAGCAAAGTGGCAGGTTATCAGATGATGTTTGTCAGTACTGTATTTTAAAATACATTTTTTAACTACATGGTTTTGAAACCTCATTTGCCAAAACTTTGAAGACTTCATTAATTGAAATATGTCTTCCAGGCAAGGGCATTATATTTTTTCTGGTGTAAATAAATCCGTTCTGTTCCAGGCCCCAAAATGCAGAAATCTGGATATGTAGTGTAAATATTTTTAATGCCAGTATGCATGTACCTGTGTATGAATCAATTCAGATAAGTCCATGACCCTTTTTATAATGGTCACTTTTGGTGTTTATTCACAGAGTGACTGGAATTATAAATCAAAACTCTGTTTATTAAACAGAATTTTAATCTCAATTACAGAATTTTTTGAAACTGCTTAAATTTATTTTTCCACTTATATGGAAAAGGATTTTCCTTTAATAGGAGTTGTGGACTTCTGTGGTGGAAGAAATGACCTTCAAGGGAAAAAAAGTGAGTATTGGAGATATAAAAAGAAGTAATTTGAAACTGTAATTGTGAAGCAACTGAAATTGCCCCATAATAGATTAAATCAACTGTGGGTAACCAAGTGTAAGAGAAAAAAAACAATCCCAAATCACTCAAAAGTGCTGCAGACAAAGGCATGGACTAAGTGCTTCCTTTTATTTCTTTCTGCTTGTTGAAGAACAGTCATAAGTAATATCAAGACTACTGTAGTCTAAGCCTGTGGTAGACCTCCCAGAAGAATACATTAAGTGAAATAATTTGCTAAGGAGGATGGTAGCATATTCTTTTATTGAAAATT
The DNA here is from genome assembly GCF_008360975.1 of Lichenostomus cassidix. Classification (NCBI taxonomy): domain Eukaryota; kingdom Metazoa; phylum Chordata; class Aves; order Passeriformes; family Meliphagidae; genus Lichenostomus; species Lichenostomus cassidix. Next base: position 98,278,702 of record NC_139482.1, on the reverse strand, counting down.
GTCACTTTGCTGTCCTGGGCACAGTGGGATGCCTACCTGCAGACACAGTGATCATGCCTCGTTCCTTCCCGGCCTAACCCTACTTTCCCTTATGCGGTCCAGAGGGTCTCCCAAGGGGTCTCCACTTCCACTACCTGAATTCCACCCCTTTTATTCTGCCCAACAGAGTTGGATTTTAGGCTCCAGCCTGTTACTCCTGTTTCCCAATTACTTTTCCCCTATTTTAACCCTTTCTGAAAGAAAACCTGTTTGTATGTGGAGATCCACACTGTCACATCTTCACAGCCCCAAAACAATGAGGATTTATTAGTTAATACTGTGCAATCATCTGAGGATAAAGGTGATGCCATATCATAGCTGAGACCCCAGTAGAAACTGTTCCACCTTGAATCCTCAAGGGCTATCTCCTTTATGATTCCCTGGTGACTTTTAAAAACCTACCAAGGACACACTGAGCATCTGCTGGTTGGCCTAGCAGTGTAGTGTTGTGGCTGTGGTCTTTATTTCTTCACTCCAGTGAACTGCAACAGCCAGCTGCTGAAGGAAGTGCATGAAATTGTTTGTCTTTCAGCCTGAGCAGAGTACTTAGGACAGACAACAGTGAGAGGAACTTGTGCTTGCTGCTACAAGGATGAGATTGGCATTAGCCCCTTGTAAAACCCTGATGCTGTCAAGGATGAGCAGTGCTGTATTTGTTCACCCAGTTTGGAAAAAGTGAGAGTGCCAGTTCCAAGAATCCTTCTGGCTAGTTCTCTCCCAGCAGTTCAACCTCCTCCCTGACGCAATTCTCCCCCTTCTTCAGGCTCTGCTACTCATAAAGAGAGAGGGGGGAAGAGACCTACGTTTTGCAGTTTGCTGCATGTGACCTGCTGCATGCCAGAATAACTGGAGTTCATGACCACAACAGACCACTAAACCTGAGAGGATTCCATATGCTGAACTGTGCATCCCTGAAAGCTTCTGAGGCAACATTTGAATGTGATACTGCATTTACAACTGCTCACAAACAGTTCAAAGACAAAGGTAAACATTCCAATTGCTTCCAGTGAAAAGTTTGACCAGCTAAATCCTCAAAGGTAGATGCTAAATGTATGAAAATCTATGAAAATACAATGTAGCCCAGGTTAAGTTCTGGGTTCTTATGTCCATTTGACTTACATGATTTCACCAGACTGAACAGTGACTGAGAAATTGTTACAATGTCAGGGTTGCTATTAATCAGTATTTCCTGCGCTCTGAAATACAGTGCTGGGGCATGTATTGTTTACTATCAGCCTAAATCATAGTTAGATGCTGTGTTACATCCCTAATGTAATCAAGCTGCTTGCTAAACCTTCTTAGAGATAAGAAGTATGTTTTAGAAAAAAAAAAAAGGAATATATATATGAATATATATATATATCTCCAGCTATATTTTATATTAAACGAAGTGCAGTTATTTCTCCCTTTCCTCCAAATGGTCTATGAATAAAAAGTATTAATTCATGGGACAGATTATTGAGCAGATTATATTACTTGGCAGATTTAATTTGTTTGACTACAAGCAGATAAAATAGCAAAGCAGGAAAGAAGAAATTGAGCAGATACAAAAGCATCTAGACTAAGATTATTCACTTGTTCAGAATGTTTTTGAGGCACCCCATCATATTAGACAATTCATTCAACTCATAAAAGATATACTGTCATTCTGATGAGAGCTGAGCTTATTGTCAATGAATTTAGTCTCTTTCGATCAACAGTTGTCTGTGAAAAGATTCTTGAATTTACCTTCTTAATTGTACTCAGAGGTGGGGTTTTTTCCCCACTTTTCCCCCGTCTTATTATTGGGGTTATACTATGAGGAAAACATTATGAATGTTTTACTCCTGAGTAAAATTGGACCTGTATTAGTTGCAGTTCTTCATGTGTGAAATCTGTGTTTGAGCCTTTTTTGTTTTAGCTTCCTTCGTGAAAAGACGTATGACTGAGGAGACCAAAGAACAGAAACTGTGATTCAAATAGTTGGCATCTGCCTGGAGAACAAGCATTTTGCATCACACATCATTTCTAAAACCAGTAAGTCAATGCAGGATTTTATAGCTGGGTTTTAGGCTTCAGACTTTTTTTTTTTTTTTAAACATCTGCATAAACTAAACATGTAAGGGAAATCAAAGCTTTGCTTTTCTTACAAGCCCATTCCAAACTAGGTTTGTGTGGAAAGATCCCCCAACGTGGAAAATAGTATGTACAGTTTATGAAAATGCTGATGTATTCGAACATACAACATAAAAAATGATTCTCAGCTTAAGCAGAGACATGCAGATTTTCTTGGCAAACACAAAAGGAACAAACAAAGGGGAAGAACTTTTTTTTTTGCAATTTGAGCCAATATTAGAACGTATGATATGGCATTTATTCTCCTGTGCTTGAGACATCAAATAAGAAACTGAAGACAAAAACAGGCTTTAAAAAAGTATTATTTTATTTCATAAGGACAGTGCTGTTCCTTTGCGTTTTTCCCCACAAACTCCTGGTAATAGGAAATTAGCTCATCTTTTCTCTCTTTTCTCATTTCAAGTTTTTTTAATCAGCATTCTGCATACTTGTCAGATTTCTTCTGGAACTGCTTGTTAGACAGTGTTTCACTTTCTACCCTATCTCAAAAACTGTTGTTACTCCTCTTTCTAATGGGTCTAGTATAACTTCAGGAGTTTGTGTTCTGCTCTGCTTTCTTTCAGCATATTTGCCATGTGCTTTGGTTTTCTATATTGGCTTTTAAGTATGTTTGTCCGAGTGATTCTGTGATAGACCTTTATTCTTCAACTTAATTATTGTAACTTCTTTGTGTGTGTTTATGAAATGGTGCTTTACAACAGTTTAGTATATATTCATTTATGAACATTGGAGAGAACTTTCATGCACCATGTGAGACAATCTACAAAAGAGAAAGAGTAAGAGATACCACTAAACAAATGGGGACAAGTGAATGTGAAAGATTTCTTGAACTCAGAACTGAAATTTCTTTTGAGAACTGAAATTCCATCTGTAAATGAATTGCTACTGTGTGCACGCATACATCTAGGGCATATTTTTTTCTTTAGCCTAGCTCATTCTAAGTACTAAGGGCAAGCTAAGGACAAGTGGAAAAGAAAGAAAATACCAAATATTTGTTGTCAAGATTGCAGCAAACGAAGACAGAAAGAGGACAGCTGCAGGGAAGAAGCCAGGAAGAAGATGGATGTGCATAGGAGTGTGTACTTTACAACTGAAAAAGACATGTAAGTACCATATTAAAAATAAAAATCATGAGTTAGAAACATAGTAGGGAAAAAGGATTGGGGAGTAATACAAAATGAAGAGCCTACTCCTTTTGCTTGTATTTAACTGAAAAGGAAAAGTAATAATTTCACCAAGCCAAATTTTCATTTTTTTTGAGGATTGCTATGCTGTTTTATCTGGGATTGTTATAGGAGGTACATTTTATATTCCCTTTATATTTGGCAGGGAGCTGACACTTTGTTATTTACATGCATTATGTGGTTATGTTTCATTACACAGTATAATAATATGACACAGCTAAATGACAAAGTCCCCAGTGAACATTTTAAGCGGTACACATCCCAGGACTGCAGTAAACACGGTAAATTACAAATTCATGGACTGGTGAATACGGCCATTCAGCGATATAGGAATAGCTCATCTTAATAGACAGTGTATTCTGTTGAAAGGGCACGGGCAATAGGATAGCGGTTTATTTATTTATTTATTTACTTAAGGGCTGAGGCTAGAAGCCTTCAAGGAAAGAGTATGCAAATTTATTTATAGCAAAAGGCAGAGGAAGTTTGGAGCTGTGAAGAGGTTTTCAGAGTGGGAAAAAATCCTACAGACTTTAATGATATTTTCACCACTATTTTCTTCAGTTACTGAAGAAAGGGCAAAGGTACTCACAGATTAATTGCAAATTAAAGGCAAGGTTTAGTGATGAAATACTAGATATTATTAGCAACTGATTACTCCAAAAGCTCAGTCAATTAAAAATAACAGCCTCAGGAGGCTGCACATGAGTTTTGAACTTGATCCCTCTCTCTCTACCTATTATCTTCCTTGTCATCTTCTCATGCCCATAATGTCTGCATGATGTCACACCATTTTAGTTTTTGCTCTAAGAAATGTCACTTTTATTCCTGACTTTTGCTAAGAACTGTAAAAAGAAATGTGGCTGATGAAGCAATGAGATAAAACCAAAAAGTATTATGTACTCTTTTTTTCTTTTAATTTCTTTTGTCTGAAAGAAGACAAGGCTAAAGGAATGGTGTGAGTGTGGGGTGTGAGCGTGGAGGTAGGATAGACTCATCAGCTAGAGAAGAAAACAAGAATAACTAATAATTCCCAAGCCTTTTACTTAAAATACACTTTGTTTTAAGGTTTCTAATTACTATTCCTCATCCTGGGAGGGTAAAGCTAGGTTGGATAGGGCTCTGGGCAGCCTGGCCTAGTGGAAGGTATCTCTGCCCACAGTAGGGGATTGGATCTAAAAGACCTTTAAGGTCCCTTCCAATTCAAGCCATTCAATGATTCTATTTTATGATTCTGTTCATCTAAAGCTACTATTGGATCTGGATGATTATTCTATGAAAAGGTATAACATCCATCTTTCCCACAACAGTAGGTTTAGCTTTTTGATATAGACTGTGTTCCCTGAATTCTCTCTCAGATACTGAATGCATCCTCTCTAGTCAAGGATCATGCTAATCATCTGCCAATCTCTGTAAGATTTTCCAGCTGGTGAATCCCTTGAAGCTACAATGATCCCAGCCTATACATGCATATCCTCGGGCTAACAACTTCATGACTCATGGTTACAGTAAAAGGAGAACGGATTATTCTAGAATGTCACAATGAAGGTAATATGGTGCAGCCTGTTGTAAATAATGAAGTGAAAGTGATAAGAAGACTTTCTTCAGAAAAGTGAACCGAGAAACTCTTTGTTTTACATGAATTCTTTGGGATTATATAAAGACAGAAGATTGCAGAGCTGAAACCATATGTGTTTAGACAAAAATAACTTAATTACTGTAGGTTAACTGAGAGCTGGCTCAGAAATCTAAGAAGTTATGAAAACACCATAGTAACAGGAGAATATATGCAGCAAAGGACAATGTATCTATAAGATCAGAGAAATTATATTCTGCAAGCAGAATGACTTAGCAGAACAGGAGCAGTCTGGATGGAAATGTATGATAGCGAAGGTACAAACTAAATTATAAGGAATAGATAAAAATGTGCAAACCAGTGTGAAAAGAGACAGATCAGGAAAAGTTTGTAACCATAACAGTTTCTCTTAAAAAGGCACATCATTAATCATGAAGACTTCAATTACCCTGGCATAGACTAGAACAGAAATTGTAAAATGACCATGGAAAGCTATTTCTGGAGGTAACATGGAGCAATTTCTTTTCAAATCTGCTGAGCAATCAGGCAGGCCAGACATGTCTTGGAATATATCACCAAGAAAATAAATATATGTAATTAATGACACAAAAGTTGGTGAAATTTGATTTTTGTGATTGTAGAGCAATAGCATAGAATTTTAAGGACTCAAGAGAATATTCATAAGGCTAGGAGAACAAAAATATTGGACTTTAAAAAGGTAGAGTATGAAGAATATGAAATATATTGAGAATAGTATACAGAATATTAAAAACATCCTAAGTCCATGGAGCAGAAAGGGCAGCTACTTATGATAAAAAGAGAAAAGACAAAAGTCTAGGATTTCATGATTGTACGACAATAAAAACAATACCCAGGGAGATTCCCTGGTTGCATAGATATAACTTCATTTCTTTGGCCCATTTACACGAGCTAGAGATGATGAAGTGTTTAAAGTAACATTAAGGTAAGAAAAAAATCAGACAAAAAGATTTATAAGTCAAACGTTGCACAGAGAGGATTATACTAAAAAAATAGTGACAGAAGAAATTAGAATAGCTGCAATGAAATACACCTACCTCTAAAGCAATTTCACTATCAGAAAAAGCTTTTATTTTCACAAATACACAAAATGGGTTTTTTTTTCTGTTTATGATTCCTGCTGGTTTTACTTGTAATTTCACCATGAATTAAAAAGCTCAGATGATAATAAGGTACATGTAGAAAATTTGAAGCAATGTCTTAATGTAAATTATATTAGATAGAAAAAATTGCTATTAGTTTTTATACCATGTGTATCTGCTAACTAAAACAACAACAAAAATTTGGTTGAAGTGAATGTAATGTATCATACAGTTCACAAATAAAACAAGAACTCTAGGAGGTCTTTAAGGTATTTGAAGAATTTCATGGACTTTAAAAGCCATTCTCTATGAATTATGCTGTCTTTACAAACACCCAAATTATTTTTTTAGAAGTTGACAAGATGAAAAATTCCCTCTAAACCCAATGTATTAATGTTTCTGGGATATTTTGTAGGAAAGCTAAGAAAAATTTTCCTTATGAGAATAGTATACAGCTTAGCACAGAGCTATAAACAAAGCAAGAGAGTGAGTGCCTCAATGTAATATAGAACTCTATTCTATGAGAAAACTGCTGAACATGTGGGTAAATAATAAAGCAGCAACTAACACTGATTTACTTTGAAAAGTCAGAATTGCATGTGAGTTAAAAGCATCCAAAACAAATGAGAAAAGTTGAGTGTTAAATTTTAAGCTTACAAAGAAACCTGAGAGTATCAGAGTCAGTTCCACTGGAAACTAATACTTTGTCATGACTGAAATGAAAAAGCTGCAAGCCTGACTGAAACTCAGTTGTGTCTCACGAATTTTCAGGGCACTGTGATACAAAATAAGAAATAAAAAATGCTCTGAAAGAGAAGTTATTGGGAAAAAATGTATTCATTGTTATATGCAGTTGAGAAACAGTTGAAATTCTCCACATCACCTCTAAAAAGAAATTTATAAATTGAAAGCTGTTAGGACCTTCAAAGTCTTCATAGTTTTTAACCTAGGTTAAAAGGCACATGTTAAATGTTTAGCATGTCCTGTTGTTTTCTTTGCCAAATTGTATCCTGTGAAGGAATCATTTGGTGGCAGAATGACCTTATTCGTACAGCTAACACTGAAGAACAGCAAGGAAACTGTTGGGATGAAGGACAACAGTGATTTCTTCTTCAGTTGGAACAGGGCTTATGGGCCTCAGGAAGGAGAGCAGAGAGAGAAAGGAGCTATCTTCTGTGGAGGGCAGAGAAGTCAACCTAGTAGACTTTCCAGACACTGAGAAGGGCTATGCATCTGTCTTGACTTTCAGCAGGGTGAGATGACATGCCATGTACTGCACTCTTATCTTCTCTTCCCTTTGTGTTATCTCACCGTTTCACTCTGCTCATAATTTTTCCCACTGGCTCAAGAACTGTAAGGTGTTCGGGATAAACAGGTGAAAAGTTCAAAAATGCCACGAATCCGGAGACCAAAAAATCTCTTTCAGAAATGAAACTAAAGTCTGAAATGTCAACATATAATCTTCCTCAGCACTGGAAAGCCTAAAATTCTTCCATAGTTTCTGCATGCTTTTAAAAGCAAGATTTTCTGCTTTGCAAGAGAGGATGGGGAGAATGGACCTGTGCACACTGAACCTCTCCCACATCACCTGGGCAGAGGGTGATGCATTCCAGCTGTTTCCTTCCTCAAGCAACAAATTCACAGCTTGGGTGCAAAGCAGCTGATGCCCTCCTAGTTTGCACCTTACCAGGGACTGTGGTGGGGTTGGGATCTACATACATCCTGGCACGTGCAGTAAGGAAGTGCTTGCCTAAGGAAAACTCAGTGTTTCCCTTTTTGGATTTAAATTGTTTACATGGAGGCATTCTACTTTTTAATTTATGCAGTGTGCTTGCATACCAAACAGATTACAGAAGTATTCCAGGAGAGTGAATGGATGAGTGTTTGTATGGACTGCAGCTGCCCGGGTGCTGGCCAGGCGCATGCAGGGCTCCAGCAGAACCACTGCAAGGCATGGCTGGGCCTTGCAGCCAAGGTCGTGGTGACTCTGGGAAAATGCACCTCAGGAAAGGCAAAGGGTGTCACTGACACAGAGGAGAAGGGAGGAAACCAGGGAGATACAGCAGTGGGAACACAAAGGTCAGAGAAGGAGGAGGAGCTGGTGCTCCAGGCTCCACAGCAGATATCCCCACTGCAGTGCTTGGACAGGATCATTCCTGACAAGATGGGCATTTCCTGAAGGAACTGCAGTCTGTGGGGAGGTCATGCTGGAGAAGAGGGAAAGTATGGAAGGAAGCAGCATTAGAGAGAGCAGCAACCACTATGTGCTGACCACAGAGCCTCCTGTGCAATTTTCTCCCTGTGCTGCTGGGGAGCATACAGGATTAAAAAGTGCACTTGAGCCAGAGAGAAGCAGAAGGAGAGACATTAATGTTTGTCTTCATTTCTCCTTATCTCCATCTGGTTTAATTGAATATAAATTAATGCTAATTTTCCTTACATCAAATCTGTTTTGCTCACACTAGTAATTACATGTGCTCTTCTTGTCTTGACCCATGAGCTTTCGTTTTCTCATTTTGTCTTGCTGAAGAAAGGGAGTGAGCGAGCAGCTCAGTGGGAGTTGGCCTGTTAGCCAAGGCTAACCACCATGAATTTGAAAAACTAGATGAGAAAATGGAATCTAAAATTCTGAACGGGAGAGAAATAGTAGCTAATCAATCACATGGAAGTGCAAGACAGAATTTCCCACACAAACACAGGGCTTTCCATTTCCACTCTGACTGACTGGGCAATTGGCAGTCCTCCTACCAAACTCTGCAAATTGACTTAGAGAAGAAGGGAAGGGAGGGGTCTTCTGCCTTTCCATCAGCAGCTCCTTCCTGCTTGACAGGATAAGGCAAGGTAGAGGAAACAGAGCCTATTCTTGTTCCCTGGATACTTTCCAACTGTGATAATCACTTTTTGTTTCTGTTCAACACCTTGACTGGCAAGATTTCTGTAAAAATTTTTCTGTGTCTGGTGGCAGATAAACATATAAACATTCAAATGTAGATGGAATAATTCCTGCATAACTTAGATCAGCTTTATTCTACATTACTGGTTTCTGCTAATGTTTCACACAAAAGATTGCTGTTCATAAAGAGACAAAAGGAGTCAAAATTAAGACCCTGAAAGTTTTCACTCTTCATGAACTGTCACAATAAAATAATGCTGTGACAAAGCTAAAAAGATCAAAGCTTTTAATTTGATAATCTATCCAGCATGGTAAAGTCTCATAATGGAGTGTCATTAAAAAGTGTCTGGATTAGGCTAACCTATAGAAAGGAGTGTGATAGAAGAGAGCAGATATATGCAATAAATAGAGGAAAAAGCCTCAGGCACAGAGCAAAGTTGTATAAAGAGAAAACTGGGCACACACACAAGTGCACGTATACAATACAATATTCCTATATCCGTGTTTACTCTCAAGAGGTATTCTTCTGAAAAATAAATTACAGTGGTAGGTGAAAAGCCTACAAGGGAACCAGATAGATGAACAGTGCTGCAGAATTCTGTCTCCTGTACAAAGGGAAGGTATACATCATAGTTACTGTCACAATTGACTGTTGTAAAGAATCGAGAGCAAGTGCAACTGCTGGGCTCAAAAAAGAGTAATAACAACTGTCTTAGTGACACTGCAGCTTGTAAGCTGCTGTGACGTTACATTGGTGGACAGAAAAAGAGCTAGCATATCATCCATAAATCATTGAGCCTAAGCAGAGATACAGTTCCTTGGCTTTTCAGCCAACCAGGAAATCAGCTTGGATTTTCAGTAGCACAAATGAGAAACACTGCACAAGGGCGGTCACAGAATCCCAAGTTTGTACAAGACAGATCGATAGAGTGTTTTCAACTTCAAAGTGCCAGTTTGTGCTTAAATTAGGAAACTCATAAGCTGCCTTTTAAGTATCAGTTCCATTTAATATGTTATCTAGGTCAAATACCTATACCACACTTTGGATTTATACATTAATCAAGTTACCTTTTTCTGTAATGCCATTGAATATGCTAGGAGAGGAGACTAGGATGTAGAGCAGGTTGTACATTCATTTTGATCTTGCTTACAGGCCCTTGGTAAACATGGACAAAAATAATCAGGAGGGTAAAAACTCAAAAGATCTGTAGAACCTGTGATGCAACAGGTACTTTCAACACATGCTTAAAGATTTAATTTAACAAATACAAATTTTAAACAAGCAGATGCTTAAAGAAACACTCCAACAGCTACCGGTACACTAAAAACATTGCACTAATATGTCTAAATCAGTAGGAAATGTTACAGAACAGGTCATAAAAATACAATTCCAGTTTTTAAAAGTTTTTCCATCAAATGTGGAGCTTGGAAAAATTGTGTTCTGTCCAGCTCTCTGTAAACAAAGTTCAGCGCAACCCTCAGAACCTTCTAAGTTCTTTTTATTTCACAATATAGTCTTGTTCCTCGTGTGTTAAAGGCAAGAATAAATCACTGTCTAAAGTCTTGCCTCTCTGACATTCCTGGTTTAGACTGAAATAGGTATGTTGAGCTGTTCTTTCTAGAATTGAAGAAATCATTCAGCTCTAGTTTTCCTTTGGCTTCACACAACTAGGTTGTATGAAACAGAGGTTTCTTTACCTTTGTATATCCTGCTTTCAGGTTTGGGTTGCTTTTTTAAATTCTTCATGCATAGCACATGGCAGCAAAAGAAGATACACTAATTATGAGAGAATATATTCCATAAAGAAAAATACATGGAAAAAAGAAATAGCTATGAGTAATGAAGTGTCTTTATGGACTAATTCTTGCACAGATACATTTCTAGCATGTTGAGGAAACTATTCCCTACTGAACAAATTGATAAAACTCTTGTTGACTTCTAGGCAATGAGAATCTTGCCAGATAAAGACTTTAGGATATAGTCCTGTGTGAACTATGTAGGACATGAATGTTAAATAGAACTTACGGCCTGATAGGAGGTTTTGTGCTTAAGGTTGTATTTCCAGTATGCATTTGTATATTCAGTTTTCTGCAGTCAGTAATCGTACTTTGGTAGACATAGGAGCTGCACAGTAGCTGCTTCACGAGTTATGCAATCCTTCTTCCACTTGTACTGAAACACATAAATAAACCTAAATTTTGTGCATGTTGCATAGTTCCCATCTTATTCCATTTGTTATACATCAAGAGACTTTCCTGAAAACCTTTTTTCTCTGACCCTGATACAAAACATCATTTTACCAGAACTTAAAGTTCTTCATTTGTGAAGAGATGGACAACTGAGTCTGCATGTTACATGCCCTGAAGCAGAAAGTAGTGAATAAAAGCAATTATTTTTGCGTTAAAAAATTATTTTTTAAAAGTTAAATCAAGGCAAAATAAAATTAAGCTAAGGCAAACTGAAACTAGTTTTTGTTCTGTTTTGTTTTGTGCACTGCTTTCCACTCATCTTTCCCTATTGCTCATATGTTATTTTCTTATTTTCTCTTTTTTAAAAGTAGATACTTTCAAAACTATTCTGATTAAATTATAAATGATTGTATTTTAAGTCATAAGTACAGTAAAAGACTTGAAAAAGACAGTTCCTTAGCTAAACCTAATTCAATCTTTCTTCATTAAAAGCCCACAAGCACTCAACTAATTGTCCTTGCATCTGATGTACCATAAGATGATATACCTTAGAATTCCTGGATAATTACCACAGAAATTTCTATGTGCTTCCTAAAAACACATACAACATTTCATTGTATTACATACAAGCATAGTGAGGGTAAAAAAATTATGGCAGAACAGTTCTGGATGTTCTCCAAACTGTTTTTCTATGATACGGGATAGTTTCACAATTCTAAACATGCTCTTGTTGGTTTTGTTTGCTTCATTTCATGAACCTGTATAAACTACAGTACCCAAAGGTCCTTTTGTTATAGTGCAGGATTTATCTGCTGCAGTTGCATCAAGATTTTCTCTGTGCAGGCAAGACATATAACATGGGTAGGATGAAGTGAATGTGCCACAAGAGAAAAGTTTAGAGAATGATAGTGTTCCCAAGTGCCAGAAAAAGGTTAGAAGGGGCTGGTGAGGTTCTCAGAATGGGAGGTACTCTAGTTGTTGGGGGAATAAAGGTATTTCCTCTGTTTAAAAAAAAATAAAATGCTACAACATTCAAACAAGCTTCAATACCAGTGCAGCAAAGAGCACTCAAAGACTGGTTAACAGAGGTTCAGATGTTAACACAAAGAGAGGAAGATACACGTATACACATAAAATATGTCATATATATATATTCTACCCAAGATCTCCAAAAGGCCAGTCTTTGTTAAAAAAGCAAGATAGGGCCCTGAAGTCGACCATCATCATTCATCTTTCAGCTCTTCCAGATATGAACGTGTCCCTGCAATTTTTCAAACATGTATCTCTTTCCTTATAACAACTCATTTCATGTACAAGAACTCATTATCCAAAGTTATCACATATGCAAATACATGAGCTGCAATTCATTTTTCGGCTGAAGTAGCTGGGGTTAAAACAGTTTCTTAGTTTTCTTTATCAATCAGCTACCAGGTTGTGACTGCTTAATAACCTGATAACAGACCTTTTACAGAACAACCCATTTTTCATTTTCTTCTTTGTCTAAAAGGGAGAATATAGACAGTAGTTACTGTGATCATCTTAAAATTGTATTATAAACTTTATATTGCCTGTCATATACAAAGGACAATTCCCTCAAACTTGTTAATTACCTGAAAAACAAACATCAACATTATGGTTTCAGGATTCTTTGGTATATTAGTTTCAGAAGTACAAGATTAGTACATTTTCTTATATTTGTTGGGGTTTTTTCCTCCTCTTTTCAGAGCTAAGGATGAATAACATAAATTGAATGTATCCAATTTCTCAGGCTCATCCTTTTTTCAGAGATCCAGCCAAAAAATAAAACTCCTATCTCACTGACACATAAAACAACTACATGACCACAGTGAGAAAATGTTTGAATAATTTATCATTTGCAAACTAAAAGGACAAGTATTGTACATATAACAATATGCATCATCAAAGAGTACTCTTTTTAAATTGTCTCATTATTTGCAAAAGCTTAAGAGAAATTAGTGTGAACTGGTTGTAAATTATTTACTTTATTTAAAAAATAAATTAACCAAAACACCACTTACTATATCCCATAAAAACTATATAATATCTTTTCTTCTAATCATGAACTGGGAATTCTTTTTTTTATGGGAAAGACATAAGAGCAGTCTCCACAGAAAGGAGTCCATGGTTGCCTTTACTAAATTCTCTTTCCAGGCTGCATATCACAAATTTTATGTTGCAGCTGGGAATTACATTAAATATAGCAAAATACATTTTGCCTGCAAAGAAGCTCATGAAATTTCCGATGTTGGCTATGGTAGATTTGATCAGCTCATGAATGTGAAAGCAAATCAAAGAAAATCTCTCAGGCTCAGGGTTGTAACCTAATCTTTTCTTTTAAATCCCACATATAGAGACCTGCACTGACATCTCAGATATCCACACTGCTCTCGCTTAAGATGATGCAAATTATATGTGCAGATCTTCGGATGGTGTCAGCACCCTGTGAGCATTAGCTCCAAGTGTTGCAAAAAAGAATGTTCTGAAACACTCCATGGACTAAATGGTGGTTCCAGCGAAGCCAGCAGGATCTTCAACTTTGGCTTCCACACAACTGAGATTTTACTCTGGTTCTTTTAGATGTGCACTACTGCCTCTGTTGGAAGAACTGATTATATATTAATTTATTTTATTTTTTTAAGATTTGACTTGAAGCAAGTACTTGGGAAAGATGATACCTTTATGCTCTCAGAGACTGATTTTTTCCCATTAGCCTCAGAGTTATTTCAGCAACAAAAAACTTTCTTGTATTAACATACCAGTATGCACTAGCCTTCTCCTGCAAGAATAGGTTCTGAGAGTTCAATCTTCATACCTTTTCAGCTTTTTCCATTTTTTTTTTCTTTTTTCCCAATGTGACGATTATATGTTTGGGTAGGTGAATGCTCTAGCTGAAAGACTGCAGCAAATTTCTGAGAAAGGACTGCTTAGGATGCTTACCAAAATCTGATTGGATTGCTATGAAACTTATTCTATGCTTAGCACTATATAAACTACATAATTTTGTCAAGTGATATTGATGTCTCTGGTGATTTTTTTCTGTAATTAACCAGACTAAAGGCTCTTTAATATTTCTGAGTCCTTAAGGAACTTTAAATAGGCATGATGGTATTGAAAGAAAGGGAAAAACACATTCTTGTTTCATTTTTACACTTTGGTATAATTCGTGATGGCTGTGTTCAAGGTTCAGTGCTCCCTAACTTGGATATATTAACTAACATAGGAGCTAGTCCTACCAAGTTTGTATCAAATGCTGGTCCAAATAATCCAAACTTGAGTCCTTTGGTGCTGCATCAAGGCTTGTTCTCTTAATAATGATTTAGGTTATTGAACTTAAACCACGGTGACAAGTAAGACTTCTATATACTTCTTATTCTGTACTAATTATACTTCTACATAATTTTTTTGTGAGTTAATACAAACTCATTATGCCTAGCTCACCTCTTCTTAACTTCCACTGACATAGAAACTCTGTATGTTCAAATACAATTATATAATACAAATAGCATAAGTTAAGACTTGTGTATCTGTAACTCATTAGCTGACAGCATGACAATTTTACTGCACATATGCAACCCATTGGTCAAATATTCCACTCTGCCTACTGGCAACACATAAGGAGAAATCACAGGAGCGACTGTCCTGGAACTTATTTTCCACACTGAAAAATATGCAAAAAGGGGCATATTTATAGAATTTATTTCATGACATGACAGTTCCTACTTCAGTATGAAGGAACATATTGCCTACAGGAAATATTTATTTTTCTCTCTCAAACACTATTTCATGCTTGAAGGATCCTTGTAAAGTCTTAGTCCATTTATGTGCAGAGTTTCACTGTCCTGTTTGTCACTGTCCTGACCTCTGTTGCAAGTGCTGGAACAAATATTGCCAACAAGAGACAAAGCATAATAAAACTGTATGGTATGGTACACACAATCACATTTGTTACATGACTAATTCAGGAAACTTGACATGGTTGACAGCCTAACGATATAAAGTACAGGTGATATTTTTCAAGGTCCTCTTCATTTATACAGTTTATATAGACACCTTTTTTCACTTCAACTATTTCAAAGAATTGAAAGAATGCTCAATGGAAAGAAAGCAGGAGTGCAATTAGAAATGCATGAAGGTTAAAACTGGTAAGTATTGACCTTTTCTACAAGCCTCTTCTATAAATCAATATACTTGGCTTTTGAGTCTACTTGTACTTCAGAGAGCTGTAACATCTCGTGACAACAAATTTTATAATCTCAATACCCACTGGATTTCAGTAGACATTTTATTGTCAATGACTCAATATCATAAGGTGGTACTGAAACTCCTTGTCTAAATCTGGAAGAGTGTGGAAAAGGTTTCAAGATCCCATCTTTGAAAGACAGAATATTTATGACAACTATTGTAAGAGACTTTAGCAGGACCAGAAAAAGCCAGAATAACTAATCGGCAGAATAGAAAAGCTATTACAATCAATATAGTCCTCTTTAAAACAGACCAAAAAGGAAGTAAATTCTGGTGAGGGAAATAGGAGTCAGCAGCAAATTAAAATTTGAAATATGTAATGAAAAAAGTTTGGAGTAAAAGTTGCTATGGGACTAAATATACCAAGAAAATGTATAGTAAGCCTTGTGTGGCAAGGGCCATGAAATGACATAATCTGGTTGAATTTCAGGAGATGTGACTGAGGGCTTGGATTTTGAATGCCATAGAATGATCTTACACAAAATTGGTTGCTAAGAGAAAAACTGCAATTGTCCCCCCATAGCAAATTTCTCTTCTCACTGCAATGCTGACAAAGGGTAGCAACATAAAATATCTAATTTAAATTCCAAATCCTGATAGACCATGTGTGGCTTCATTAGTTTCCAGTCCACCTCGGTAAAAGATGTTGAAGGTTCAGAGAGGGTAGACCCTAAAACTCTGGAAACCTTTGTAATAAAAATTTCAGATCAACTGAGGCTCTACTCTTGTTGAAAAGGAATTTGTAGTTGCTTGCCATTAAATAAAAATGGCCAAATACCCACTTCACAGATGAGTTATCAATAAAACTCACCATCTCCACCCCAGTTCTTATGAATTCTACCCTGCCACAGAGCAAAAGCAAGTGAAAGCAGGAATTCTGGCACACCCCAATAAAGCTTTCCTCTAAGGTGTGCAGTTGGTCCCATCACTTGTTTGAAATACATTTTAGCTGGCAGTCTTGTAAGAAGTCAGTGTTCTGAGCAAAAAATGCAGAAACCTCTTTTGATGCCATCATTAGTCAGGCCTGTTATTTAGCATGCCTGAACATTTTTTTAAAGTGATTGAAGACAATGACATTTTAAATGTAATATCCCGACACTCTGCTAATGTGTTCTTAGACATCTATTTTATCATGAGCGTATTTGGGCCACATGAACAAGATTTTTTTAAGGAATCATCTAAAAATTACTATGCAGCAAGTCTGTTCTGCCTGCACTTGGTATGTATCACACATAACAAGTTCAAGTAAAAGTGCTGCTGTAACAACTCCTTGAATCTGACACCTGATTTTTTATTATGTTTAATGCATGTTGAATATAAGAAAGGGGGGTTTGGTCAAGAAACACAATGAGCTAGTAGCAATCATACGGAAATGCAACATGATATGATGTTTATCAAGTATTATCTCAAAAGACAGTGACCTGTAGAGAAAGCACTAAAGCCAAAGAATAATTTGAAACTTGTATTCTTGTCATTAGACATAAAGGACAATTTTAAAAAAAATAATATCATCAGCACAGGCATTTTATGTGTGCTCTATTTCTGTGCAGCAGTGTATGAATGACACTGCGAGTCACATTCTGCAGAGACAGAAAAAGTTGTTGATTTGTTGCTAAAGCTGCACTTGTTTATGCAGGCAAATGACAGTGAAGGCTATCTTATCCTCACCTGGTGAAATAGCCCAGGTGGTAACTATATGTTCTACCCTTAGCCACCTTTCTATATTCCTTGATATATCCTATGTGCAAAAAAGGCTTCTCCTATCTTCCTGCTTGCTTTAGGCTGTCAATATAGTTGTTATATTTATTAAATTTTGCTCAGTACCTTGATTCAAAATCTATATAAAATGTGAGTTTATTCTGGAGTGCAAATGAAAATGCAACAATAACAGCACTGGCAGTTGAATAACATTTCAGATTGTTGAATTCCTCTTTTTATTCCACTTTATATTTGCATTCACTATCTGAGATTTTAATAATTTCATAGCCTAAAACAAGTCCATAGTCAGGAACTTTGCCCTGCCTTTCAGCTTATTTATTGAACATCACTGGCAGCTTGAAGGCCTCCAGCCCTCCTAACTCAGTGAACTGTTAATTAATCACCACTGTTAATGAATCACCACTGTTTCAAGCAGCTTTCAGTTCAGATAGTGTTTCTATCCACAGGCAGTTGGCTTAATCTGCCACAGAAAATTTCGTGAGATGATATCAAACGCTTTAACAGATTGCTTCTATCTTTGAGCTCTCTTTCGCAATGTTATTATTGTCTTATATCACCATATATGTGTGTGTATACAATTATAGCCTTCTGGTAACATTCTTTATAAACTAATAGTACTTCTTTTCCATGTTATCCTAATAAAAAAGCAGAAAGAAGCAACCAGGACTTTGCATGTGAGAATCTAAAGATCATTTGGAAATATTTGGGAAGCATGAAGGTGAAAAAAACCTCATGGTGTTTAAGAGCTCATTCTGCAATGAAGAATAGGACTTTATTTAAACATCCCTTTATTTGTCTCATGTAATCATGTGACAGTACTCATCTGACCCTAACGGTAGGTAAAATGTCTATTTTCACTAGGGCATACAGAAAGACACTATAGGAAATTTTGGGGATGATTTATGGGCTATTACTTATACAAAAAGCTGGATAATTTTTGCTGGCACCACTGAAAAGATCCTGGCACCATCCTTCCACTCTTCCTTCAGGTATTTATGTACATTGATAAAATCCCCATGGGGCCTTCTCTTCTCTAGCCTGAGCAGTCAGAGCTCTCTCAGTCTTTCCGTCATCATCTCTACCTTTAACTTCACCTAATTCCAAGAAGCAATGATGACTTTACGTTCCTGTCAAATTCACTGATGTGGAAGGTGCAACTGGATACCACCCTGTAAGAGTAAGTTTTTCTTTCTCCCACCAAATGGTCATGGTAATTTGGCTTTAACAATCTTCAGGTCTCTGGGGAGACTACCTGAACAGCCCCTCTCCTAACTCTGCCTTTAACTTTACTTCTTTCATTATTTCCTGTGTGAAATCTAATAGTTTGTAATTATTGCTTCCATTGTAGATTAGTTACCCATAGCCCCTGAGGCCTTTTGAACAAATTGATATGTTCCAGCAGGGTTTATCAGCTGTGTTCCCCTACAGAAAACTGGGTCACCAACTGAACAGCTATTTTCATACTTGTGAACAAGCTTCAGTTATAAAGCACTGACATCAGTTTTTTGTTATTTTGAATGCTGTGCTCTAGAAAGCATGGGGGCAGGAGAAGAAACAACCTGAAACACTATATAAAAATGTCACCCCAGCACCACCTGAAGTTGATTTTTAGGTGTTGTTTACCTGCTTGAAAAAGCTATTTTCCTTCAACAGACTGTTTATCATGCCCAGTCAGGAAAGCTAAGAGAGGTGTAATTGGATATGAAGATGTTTCAGAGAATTTTAATAACTTTCGGAGAACACTTTATTGGGAAATATTACCAAAATGCAGCATAAGCACTTGAGGACAATATTTGCAAGAGAAAACACTTAACACTTGTTTTTCAGGTGAGTCCTTTCCCCCCCAAAGAAATTAAAATTCCTCCTTAGAGATATTCCTCATCAAGATAGATTCAGGAAGATTGAAAATCTGTATGTAATTACAGACACACTGTTAGTTATTTCCACTCAAAGAACATTCTTAATTTTGTCAGCTTCTTGTGTTTAGCTATTTTACAAAAATTGATCAAGACATGCTGCAAGCACATCAATCTTTCAGTCCTAATAAAAGACACATGGTTACAACATCAAAATGATAGATTTATACAAATAAAGCTTCTTAGCAATGTGACATCTGTGTGAAACTTGAAGCCTTTTGATGGCTCATAACTTCCCAGTCTTGGAGTTAAACTTAAAAGAAAGCATGACTGAGACTAAGAAAAGCCAAAGTCAAGAACAATGGTAGTTAACGTGTTTCTCTGTGTGTGTATTAAGCAAAAAGGTTTTATGAAACACAAAGAATTAATTGGACTGAATTTGAATAACACCATTTAAATCCCTAGCTGTATATATAGCATTTGCATTTTTTGACTTCTGAAGCTTTCATATATGTTCTCTTGACACATATCTTATCACGGTCAAAAATGGAGTTTTGGCTAGCTAGCTGCAATGTGGATAGTCTGAGCTAGATGTAATTAATGATGGTGGTTTAGTGGTAGATAGACTGTGTGTTCATGTGGCTGGTCTGAAGCTGCAATTCTCTTTGGAAGAAAAGAGATCATTTAAAGGATGACAGGTGATGGCTGTCAGTTGAAGGAGTGGATAATAGTCCTTGAAAATGAAAATAAAAAAATTTAAACAACATCTGATACTTCACCGAGAATGTAAATTCATTTCTGTAGACAAATATGCCTGTCAATTGAACAGACTCTTCCCTTTCTCTCTCTTTTAAACTTTGGTTTCTAGCTCAGATTTACCAGACACATTTAAAATTTATTCCTCTGATGCTATTTTTGCTAGTTCCTTTATAGACTTGAGCTGCAATTTTAATAGGTTCTAAAAAAGAATCCTTTTATTTTTAGTACACAGAACATTGTGTACTAAATGCAATCCAATAGATGTTGCACAAAATGCATGAACTTTAATACTTTTACTCCGCATTTAAGAATAGAATTTGGTAGATCACATTTTTCTACAAAAACTGGTATGTAAAGCTTTTTTTAAAGTAAATGCTTGATTACTTTCCTTTCTTGTGTTCTACATATTGGGAATGAGATTTGAGAAGATGTTTGTGAAAACAATAATATTTATCACACAATAGATATTTTCAATCATAACGCTTCTGGATAAAGTGCAGGTTTCAACTAAAATGAAACAGAAGTCTGCAAAATTATGTTAGAGAAATGATAGTAATAAGATAAAACTCTAAATAATATAACTATTACTTTTTAAAAGTCAAAGACGAAAGGATAGAAATATTACCACCTTTTAAAACACAGTCGGTGCAGAACTACTTCAGCATTTTGAATAATTTCATTTGGACAAGATCTCTTCCCAAATTCACTACTTCGGAAAAAAATGGGCAATTAAAAGTGCCATAATTAAATTATCCTGTATGTATTATCCATGCTAATAATAATTCATAATAACCTTGAATGTAATAATAATCTGATTAATTTAGTATTACAGTAATTCCTTTATATGACTGTAGTTTATTTGGATTGTTGATTAATTGTGACATTAATACAAAAAACTATGAAGTAGATGCCATCATGCACAACTACATTTTTCAGCCCGGAACATTAAAAGCACGACTGCTCTGCAGTCACATTATAGTTCTCTTGTTTGCATCTACTTCAAATAATTCTGATAGTGAGTGTCCAAAATGTTTATCTGAACCTAAAACTATATATTAATGGCCCTACCTCTAATAAAATGCTTTCAAACACACAAAGAACGTGAACAAGTATCCGAGAGACATTAGATTTTTTCTACAGTCTAGAGACTGTAGTTCAGGTAATAAAAAGCTTGGACAACATCATGGACGTTGCAAAAATTCAAAGCAGCCCAAACCTTTTCATCTCACTACAGCATTAGCTGGCCAATTCTAAATGTGAAAAATGTAAAACAATGATAAATCTAAGCTAATGTGGCCTCTGCATTAATTCAATTCTTTCTTGTTTCAGAAAAAAAATGCTTGTACCATTCAAATCCTGCTATTGAAGAGTGATTCCTTAGATACACACAGCTTGGATAGTCTTAATGCTCTCTGCACTGCTGAGGAAATCAGAAAAACTGGAGAGATACATCACAGTAAATATTAATGAGCAAGATTTTCCAATTACTATGTCACACCTACTTGTCAAGCAGTTGATCTAAAGAAGTAAAATTAAGAATTTTTAAATAGAAGGAGGAAAGCAAGAAGTTTTCTCAGAAAAAAGTGATGGTCACACTTCCAGAATATTTACTTAAAATGCAGATACATCATCGGAGAGGCAATTCTATGACACCAGTTTAGTCATATTACCTTAGTGAATCAGTTAACTGGAGCCACAGTGTGCTTGGAAGTTGAGAAAGGTTTACATGACTGCAAGTATTTCATCCAAAGAGATAGGAACTGCTCACCTCTTTGGCTTTCCTGAACTAGTCTTGTGTCCTTATCAGGTACAGCAGTGCTTACTGGTGGAAATACCTTTGACAGAAAAAACAACATAGGTATTTGGACAATGTACTATGAAATAATTGCAGTAAAATAAGAGGATTTTCTTCTAAATAATGCCTGAACACTTAAAAGTGCTTTTGCATAAATTGAGTTGAAATTTTATATGTTGATATAAATACAACCAAAGTAATGTAAGGTAGAAATTCAGTAGATAATAATGATCTAAATCAAAATCTTGCTCTGGACAAAAACGAATGTATAAAATAGAGAACAAATAACTTGTTTTTAGTTACAATAATGATTTTAAAGTCTAATAGTCCAAAATAGTACAGAAAAATGTAGTTAATATTAGTTAAAATTTCTTTAAAAACTTCTACCCCACCCTTTTCTTTGTTGAAATAGTCACCTTTCCAAAGTCCCTCTGAATCCAAAGGCCAAGAGCTGAGCCTTTCTAAGCTGCCACAGTGCTGGCAGTAATAATAAGTCATCAGCAACCAGAGCACTTTGGGGAAGGACCGTAATGTTTGTGGGGGAGTTTCTTTCAGTCTCAGTTTTTTTCTATGAGCTTTCTCAGAACATTTCCTTTTCCACTGATCCCCCAGCTATTTCTGATGCAAAGAGCTGTTGTTTTTCATGCACTGATTCCGTAGGCCTGTGGGACTATTGCTGCACAAAGTACTTTTAAGGTACCACATATGGAGTGATTTCACCACAAAATTGTTGCAACCAGCTAAATCAGGCTCAGGCTATGCCAGCCTGGATGAGACCTGGGACCTTGCACTGGCCAATCAATACAAAACCTGTGGCCTTCTACTAGCAATGCCAGAAAATCATATTCACTGGGCTAGACCCATCACCAAAGGGATCAGAAACATAACACTGGCTTTCATCTGGTGGGATTTGGCTCAGCTCGTGCATTCCATCAGGTAAAATGGAAAGGGAACAAAAGTGCATTTGTGTTTCCTAATGTAAAACAAATGATTAGACTATCAAAAATTCAGAGGACAAGGGTCAGCTTTTTTTTTTTTTTTTAAACATTCAATATACTTAACATTGCTAAGAAAAGGCACTGTTTTCAGTGGTTGGAGTGTAAAATTGAAAATACTGAAATATGGTGAAAAAATCCTTATTTTCTCTCTAGCTAGATGGGAGACTTGAAATTGCACATTTTGGATAATGTGTTCAGAGGTAGAATTGGGAAAGTGAAGGTAAGTAAAACAAAGTTGAATTCCCAGATTCATAATCCATTTTATATTTATTAATCTGGAGTTTGTTTCTAAATAGAGCTGTTCTCTTATTCATGCAGTTTTATTCATTCTTATGTAAACAAGTGAAAGATCCATTTGAGATTGACCTGTTTCAAATGTGGAATCAGAAATGTTCCTTATTAGCTTTCCGTATATCTTTGATGTCACTGTATGGTTTTGTTGTTATTTCTTTGAATTAAGCATTGTTAATATCCATATTTCTCCATGTAGGAGTTTTCCTCATACTTGCTTGCTTACTTACTTTACTGTTTAATGCTTCTTTGTTTCCAAATCTTGTTTGAGATAAATGAAAACGTGGAAGAGAGTTATAAAATAAATATGCTTGAGATGAATAGCTACATCTTTCATAAATCTGTTTTTTAATTACAAATGAGCTCAACATAGTAATGCATTTTACTTTAATTATGATTTTGATGACCTTCTTAGAGCTGAGAGCCATTTCTCTTTATTTAATGACATGCATGTGTGTGTGTTTCGGGAGTTCTGTTGCTAAGTGATTTCCAGGGAAGCTAGTGAAGCAAACTAATGAAGTGTCAGATAATATTTTGTAGTGTTTTTATGGAATGGCATTATTGGACCAAGAGGAGACCTTTCTTGTGTTTGCAAAATCTTCAGAGTTTGAAAGTTTGAGAGAGCTTATCAGGCTCAAATCTGAAAAAAATCCCCCCATCTCCCTGTTTAACCACATCCAGCTTGTGCATTTGGCCATATAGAACATTAGGCTAGTGAAAAGTGCGATGAATTTTTTTCTATTATTTACAAAGGTTCAAAGTATATTTGAGTCTCATATTTCCCTGTTTCTTTTCTTTCTCTTGTGTGTTCACTCTTTCTAAATAAGCATCACCATTTCTCCTTCTTGCAGCTTTGTTTCTGCAAGAAGCTAAAGTGCACTGCATCTGACATATAAAGTGTATAAATTCAGCTTGAAGATATGGAACTTGTCAACTTCAGAGTGTATCTGCAGCAGGTGGAAGTGACACAGCACTGACTTCAGTGTAGTTCTGTCACAACAATGATGGAACTTGGGCTCAGCTCCACAAACAGTTTAAAAACACTGTTTATAACAGATTTGTTCATAAGTAATCTTTTTCACAATGGCAACCCAAAAGAGTGGGATCTTAAAATGGAAAAACTTAAGCAATTCTAGAAGATAACTGCTGTAGGATTCTTGCACTGCATCATATTTCAGAGAGGAAAGGAAACTGTATTTACTTTGGGATCAAGGATTTTAAGTCTTTCGTTGGGAAGATAAAGGATATTAATAAGTGACTGAGCATCTGGATAGCAGCTAGGTATACCATAAGGAAGAGGTAAATGATATGTCCTTTAGTTGCAGGTTATATTGGTTGTAATATGCATTTTTTAGAACAGATTCATTAAAATGGTTCCTGTCATATTGATAGTACATGAAGGAAAAGGAAACATTTTCAAGAATAACTGAATGTACAGAATGTACAGCCTTTGCCGCATTTCAATAATTAATAAAACTCCCTGACCTTTCTTAAATAAATGAACAACAAGTTGTTATTTGTATTTTCTTTTTAAGACAAAGGAGCCAAAAGCATTGTATAAAGCACAAATGTTAAGCTAAATTGATTTAGGCTTTGAGAAATTCAGGGAAAATTATAGTTTGGACATATCCTAATTTAGAAAACATGAATTTTGCAATAGCTTTTCTTTCTCACTCTGACTTTCCTCTAGATCTTCTTTTTCTCACTTAATAAAATACCTCCCCCCATTGATCCTGCTGGACCAAAACCGTGTTTGTGTTATACATTATTAAAGTAGTGTCAGATTCATGATATAGTATGCCTGGAGCTTTGCAGCAGCATTATTTTCCTTGGTGTTCCTTAAAAAATACTTAAGGGATTCTAAGGCAGTATTTGCCCTTTTTACAATGTACTGCATAACCTGTTTAGTTGTATGACATTAAGTTATGAAACAAAGTCAAAGGTGGTTCCTACATTCTCCTACATTCTACTCCAGTTACTTTTTGTAGGCAGGCTTTTCAGTACCCACAGAAAAGGCCTAATAGTTGAGAGACGGCATATATTTATTTATATTAAATTTGCCAGTGGGGAAGCCGCACAGATGGTGGTTAAAGAGAAAAGCTTTCCATTTCTCTGTGAGGCCAGGTACCAAACCTGAAAGTTTCTCATTTACTCATGTACCTATAGCCTCAGTGTACTCCTGCTGCAACCTGTGCAGAAGGGAATACACACCACACTAATTTTTGAATTAATCAAGTCCTGTCTCCTCAGGTTTGAAAGTAAAATATTCTTCATGTTTCTGTGTGACAGAAGAGAGTAGTTCTAAGATAGAGAGGAAGATGATACAAGGAAAGGGCAGGTATTTCAATTGCAAAGATTAAATGGTAAATCAAACTGATATCACACCAGTCTGTGTCATGATATGTGGGTACCATGTGTCCTGTGAGAGGACAGAGCTGTGAAAGGATTGCATTTTTGCCTCATTCTGTTTGCTGCATGAGCCAGGTGGAGCTCTCTCTGAGAGAAAGTAGGTCTCTCCACAAAAACAACTGAACATGTTGAAGCAGAAACCTGATTTCTGCTAACTTTATTCTACCCTCTAAAGAGAATGAGAAAGACTGTGAGCTAGAGACTGTAATACAAATAAACTGAAAGACTTCAGCAAAGAGTAAGGGGAAGGTAGGTAGGGAGCCCTCAGAGGTAAAAATATAGTTTTTTCCCATGAGAAAATGAGCAACAATCTCTGAAGTAGGGGGGAAGCCTAGAAGAAATCTTCAAACAGTCCCATAACGCTTCACTTGAACCAAGTGAAGGCAGAGTCCCACCATGCAACAATATGTTGCGCAGGCTGTTGTGCAGTCCTTTTGTTCTAGGGTCACCCTCACACAATTCAGATTTTTGGTCTCAAAAGCTGCTGTGTGCTAGTTGGTGTTCCAGTACAAAAAACCCAGGGCCTTTTGGTGTCTTGTGTCGTACTCATTTTTCAGAAAATTTCAGTACTGTGCCTTACTAGGGGTGTTCCATGTTAGGAAGACATTGCAGAAATTCATGGTTTACTTGTACTCAGTTTGCACTGAAAGGTGCAAAACCTAAAATGATGCAAAACAGTCATGCCTGAATGCCATCCTCATCCCTGTGTCAACCCAGGGTGAGCCAAGGAAGCATGCAATATTTCTTGTCAACAAGCTGTTCCTGTGAATTGTAGGAGATGTTAGTGCCTCTTTCATATCAAACATGGGCAGTTTTCATCTGTCTGCTAGTACTGTTATCAGTACTGGTAGTGAATATAAGCAGTGATTTTTGGACTTGAGATTCCAGAGCTCTTCTGAGCAATGAGCAGAATCAACCTAATTACTTAATATTTGTAACAATAGTTACACAATTGAATGCTTTTCACAACTATACTTTATTTGGAGCAGACTGACACAACTGTCAGTTAACCTTTCCTTCTCTCCTCACACTGAAAGTTTAGCAACCCACATGTTGCCTCCAGATAATTACATAAATGAGTTATAAATACATTATCAGAGTATTAGACATGCTGGCCTGGGGCAAACCTTGTTAAATCACTGAAGATACCTAGCATCTGATTTGTTCTGCAACAGTATAATAAAAGAATAAATAAAATTAGGTGGGCTTTGTTAGTCGCAGTGTTTATCAATTCCCCTCTCAGGACAACTAAACATTTATTCAGCATATAAGGACTCATAACATCCACACATAATGAAAAAATTACACCTCTGAAGACAGAAAATAATTTAGCTCATTACAGCTAACATATTTTTCTGGAAGGGGAATAACAGGATGACTAGTACCTTGTTGTACCCTTCTCTTGTCTCCACCTTCCCTTCACACCTTCTTCCCTAAGTCAGATTTACAGTAATACCCACTAGGTAATATATTTATAGCAATTGAGACAGAAAATCCAGTGAAAGACTGTGCATCACTATACTCTTCCCTAGTGTCATATATGATCTTTGTCAAAGGATTGCTACAAAAGAGCATTGAGAAGAGCGGTAGGCAAGGCTGTGTTGTGTTTTAACTCTTTTGTGTCTGTTGGGACTGTTACATTCTTAAAAATCAAAACCTTCAATCCCTCTCTCTTTCCCTGTAACAGTTCAGAGAAATATTGAAGTCCGCTAGTACAGACTCAGATATTTAACCTCAGTTTATTTTTCTTGGCTTTGGCACCTCAGAAAAGTAGGTCACATTATATTTAAAATACAATTTACTTTTTAGCCATGCCTTCTAAAAAATGACAAAGCATTTTACAAATCACTTTTAGGAAGTGAAAATGCAAAAAGAATTTTTGCATTTTTTAAAAACTAAGATGACATTTTACCTGTGTAGGTTTGTTTGTCTTGATGGGGAAAGGTTTTTATTCAAAAGTAAATCACTTCACCTGAGTACAAAATAAATACCTTCTGTATAATGAACAACCTGAAAAATATTATTGCTGCATCACTAACAAACATCTTGTTTAGACCTCAAAAGTGCTTTCTCTAAAATGTGATCTCTTGTTCATATCACATTTATTCATCTGAAATGTTTGTCTTTAAAAATACACATAGGACCCCAAAGGCAAGTTTTAGAACTGTATGTTTTGAAGCATTGATCTAAGCATTGTTAATGGAAGTGTTATCTAAATCTTGTAGAAGTAATGAAAATTTCTCCAGGTGTTAAACTGCAGAATCTTCTGTCACTTTGATATAAGGGTTAGACGACAAAGTGGATTGCCTTGTCCATCAAAATGTAGTTGGAGAAAATTTCACTGGCTGCTCAGGTAAGAGTGACAAATATACAGTAAAGTTGATGAGGAATTTATAAAATTTAAAAATACTAGTTGCTTACCAAAAACCCACAAAAACTCAAACCACAACCACTAAATGAAGGAAAAAAACCCCCAAACCCCAAATAACACAAACAGGAAAAAAGCTGGTGCAAGATGGTGTTAAGTTTGCATAGATTTATTTAGCTCAAGAATAATTTTTGGATTGGATAACAATGGTGTTTGCTAAATGAAAGAATAATGACTTTATCTTAAAAGACAAATTTAAATTTATTTGATTTAATTTCCAATCACTGCCTGGACTGAGAAGAAAATAACCATGTTACTTTCACAGGGAATCTAAAACAAAGGGGGATAAAGCTTGGTTAAAAACAGAGTTGCCTTCAGCTTTGTTCTATAAGATTAATCATTATCTTGAGCTTTAAGCTGAGCTATGAGAAAAAGAAAAAATAGGGTGTACAATTTTGTTTAGTAGAACGATTTCCTTAAAGGCAACACATTATTTGGCTTGAATTATTGGGTGTAAGAGTGGCCAGATGGAAAATTCAATTTACATTTTATTTTAACTGATGTATCAACTATTCCATTGACAAAGAGAGGTGTTACTTTGGTGAGTGAGAAAAATGTTATTTTCTGCTTATAGTTGCATTAAAATGTTACAGTATGTTAGAAGTTTTCACTCAAAGCCTTTTCATCACTATTGCTGTTTCCCAGACTCCTCCATTTTTAGCTGTTCCTAGAAGTGAGAGCTCTAGAAGGCGTTACTATGGCTGACATTGTGCTGCCATTTCCTCCATCCCTCCTCATGTATTGATGAATGCACAGCGCATTAAAAGGGCTGCATATGTTAAGGACTTTGTCAACCTATTTTGGGGTCTTAATTGGTTTGCTGAGCCAGTACCAATATTTCCTCAGTTTTCTTCAGCAAAACTGACAGCTTAAGAGAACAAGAGTTCAATCCTTAGCTTCCCAAATCTCTCACCCTTGTTAAATTACCCCCTTTTTTTCAAGAGAACAAGTTAAATACCTAAAGCCTGGATTGATCTTCAAAGCTAAACAGGAACTTGTGCTCTATTGCTTGAGAAAGCAAAAGACAGAAAAGCAGTAGTTAAGCTAAGTTTCGACTCACTTGACCCTCCCCTCTGCTTGTTCGTCTTCTGCCTTACTTACACTTTTCCAAAGGCAAAAATGCAATTATTCACCAGCCACCAACAGCAGCTAACATTTACTATGTCTTAGGCTTGTCTTACAGATCTGGGACTACAGAATTGTAGCATTGGTTGTTTTTCTACCAGATATCACAGAATCACAGAATAGCTGGTGTCGGAGGGGACCTTAACAGTTCTGGTCCAACCCTCCTGCCATGGGCAGGGACATCTTCAACTAGATCAGGTTGCTCAGAGCCCCATGCAATCTGACCTGGAATGTTTCCAGGAATGAGCCATCTCTCACTTCCCTGGGCAACCTATTCCAGTGTTTCATCACCCTCACTGCAAAAAAAAGTCTTCCTTATATCCCTCTCTTAGTTTAAAACCATTCTGCTTTGTCCTCTTGTAACAGGCCCTGCTAAACAGATAGGCCTTTCTGTACAGGCACTTGTGGAAAGTCGTGGTGTTCTGCCATGAAAAAAGTGATTTTGTAGATGCCACCTGTTCCTTGAACTTGTTTGGATGGCTGCAGCTTCTGATATACCTACAAATTGAAATCTATTTGCTTTTTGCACAGGTTTCCCCCCCCAGTCTCTATTCTCTCGAACCTTCTAAAGAAGTTTTCATCAGGCCTGAAATGCTGAACTGGGTTAGAGGATTGACAGCATTTTATTTCGTAGCAACACAGAAGAAAGAGACAAGATTTAGGAAGCATAAGAGTTGGAAAAGCAATCTACTATTTTCGGTTTTCAACTTTAGCACTCTGTTTCTGGCAAGAAGGCTTGTATAAGTTCAGTGACATGGCAACTCTTTGTACTACTTCTTCAAAAATCTGGCAAAGAATAAGAATTCTTTCTAAACCAGAAAGTGTCTTATTGGCAGCATTTTGGTTTTCTTATATTAGCAAAGAACTACACTTCATGAAGTATTAGAACAGCAGTATTTGAGCTGGAGACATCTTTGCATTTCATGACATTCATGTTTGATTTCCTATGTTATTTTATTAATTATATGTTTTCATCATCCTGACTTATTAATTTACTGTGAAATATATATTTTATTTTGAGCAAATTAGAGTACTTTTAAAAGCCATTTAAAAAAAAATCTCCACTCTGACTAATGTATATTGATAATCTTGGCATGGCTGAAGCAGAAATTTTGCCAAGCACCAGCCATAGCTTGGCTATTTTTTATTATTTTTTCCTTTCCACTCTGGAAATGAAACTGCAAGCCTTGAGGAACACATCAAATACAGAGAGGGTTTCTGTAAAAGGACCTTTCCAGGGACAACTGGGGGTTAAAAGAGTTCCTGTTCTGAATTGCAGCCCCGTAGGGCTAAAACTACATCTGATTACAGGTAAAGAAATGCCATAGAGCACGGAACAAAGAAATTAGAAAGAATGTTTTGTATTACTTGCAATTCATTCCATTTCTCCCCTTAGGCAAACAAACCATTATCTTTGGTGATGGCAAACTCTTTGACATTATATAATACTTTCTTATTTTACTCTAAGCCAAAGAACAACATTTTTTAAGAGGTGGGTGAAAGAAACAAGAAATTAATAAAAGAAATGTTTGACTTTTAATTAATTTTAGCTGAGAACAGTCAGATTAATGATTTGCTTTATTTTTTCCTCAATATCAAAAATCCTATATCAAACTCCTTGATTCAGTACAATATAGTTTACCATGCAGAGAAAATTCTAAGGTGCCCTGTATTTCCATAGCTAATCTTTTATTATCCAAAAGCCAGCTTTTATAGCCCAGAGCATTAATTTTTACCTACTGAGGGAATTTGAAATGGGCATCAATACTGAGCAGTCTCCCTCCCTCCGTTTCCCTCCTCATAGGCAGAAAAACAGTAAGAAGCAAAACTATGTCTAAACAGCCCCAAATAAATAAATTCAGTTATATTTCTCCAAGCTGCACACTTTGGTGGGGTTCAAAACATTATAATTATATGATAATTCTGTAATTTTGGTTTGCAATTTTTAAAATTTTGGACAATTTGCTATGGCTCCTCATACACACCTCCAAAATGCTTTCAGCTATTTTTTCTTCTAATTCATATTCTTATTTTAGGGCATTTGCGATTTCCACTCCACATGTTTTAATGAATTATTCTGTTAAATAATCAAGATGTTGCAAGTGACAAACAGGGTGCCAGCGCACTGTTACACAACAGAGAAGAGAGTGCTCTTGCAGGCAACATTTCTCCAGGATGGCCCAATTTCGCTACTGTGAAGTGCTGAGAATGTTTGCAAGTGCATCCATGCTGTTCACTTCCCGTTTCCCTCAGTAGATGTTCATGGAAAGTTATTGTACCTAATCTGCACTGCTGGGATAGTATCCCAGGAAATTTAGTTGAATGTTGCTGTGTGTCCCAAAGACAAAGAGACTGAACCTCTTTCTGAGTAGAGTCACAGCATCTTGCGATTGGCACCATATGGTTCAATTGACTGAATTAAAGAATTTAATTCCAACAAAGAAGGGGGCAGACTCTGAGCTAACTATTATCATTCCAGTTATAAAAATAAAGAAGTGGTTTAATGATCAGTAGCATTAAATCCCAACAAACCAAACTGTTTGGAATGAGGAAATGAAGAACTGGAATGAAGAACCAAAATTAAAACATCGTTCTGTTACCAGGAGCAGCAGAACTGCTATAAACAAAGGTCTAAGATATCTCATCCTGGTAACTGCAAATATTTATGGTCTTTATCTGCTTTGCTCTCCCTAACATTAAAAAAAAGTAAAAGTATTGGTAAAAGAAAGACAAAACAGATAAACAGAATAGGAATGATCCAAGTTTTGAATTACCTTCCATATGTAGGACCAATTAGATTTTTACTCTCCTCATTACTACTTCATTGGTTTTTAAAATGTTACACAGTTATATGGCAATTAGTTACTTGTCCTCTTTGGTTTATGTGGTACCATTCCTTTGTATATAACTTAGTGAATTGGAAGAACAGGAACTACAAAACATATGGATCAGTGTCTTGATTAGGATGCCAAATCATTTGGACAGTTTAGGGATAACAATGGTAAAGTCTGTCAATTTCTACCCCAGAAATTATCCAAACATGGATGAAATTAGAAGTTTAAGGTCAGAAAGATTACCTTGTTTTACAAGAGCATCTTATTGTAGAAAGCAGTTTCTTATTCAATGTCCTAAAGCTGTCATTTTGCGTCTAAGATATTTTTAAGTTAGGAATTAGCAGGTTACTGCACCATCAGTTTTGTTGCTGACCTACCCAGATCTCCTCTTTACAAGCTTTTCAAATGACGATCTAGCTGGTATGTCCATTTTTACCATACAGTACTCTCAAAATAGCATATCACTGTCTTTCGTTTCATATCCTGTCAAGATGCTTAGCCAGTGACTGAACTGAACCAAATGTGAAATTGTCACTCGTAAAGTTTTCTCTGAGTTGACATAACTGTACTGGTCAAAGATATGACAGTACATTTTCCACCAAATTCATTGGCTCTGTATCATCTTCATGCCAACACCTCATCTCTGCTCCTGACAGTTAGGTCCCCCCTCCACTCACCAGTAAATTAAATAGTAATCTAAGCAATGTTTAATAATGAAATAAATAATGTTTCATAGTAATGGGTTTGTGGATTCCTGCTTGATAATCCTTCTTAGCTTTTAGCTATTTAAATAATCTTTTCCATTAGGACTAGCCCCTTGTATTTATATTCTGTTATTTCTCCAACATTCAGCAGAATACATTTAGAAGGGAGAGTGCTGATACACATCTGATAACAGCATGCATTTTAGACTGGCCCCACTGCAGTTGCCCTTTCCCCAAAACAGGGAATATACATTTTTGGCATGTTAATGAATAGTGCTGTCCAGCTCTCTCAGTTTGAGGCTGAAAAGCAGCTGCAGGATAAACAGACAATGGACCTACAGGGACAAGGGCCATGGCTGGATGACAGACAACTAGGAAACAACTGACCAGTTTAGGGCTATGCGGTTTCAATATTTATTAAAGGCTTTTCTGAAACATCTTCGTAATTTAAAAGGCTCTCTTTTGGAGCCCCAGAAGATACAGCTGTTTTTGCCAGACAGCACAGACAAAAACATAGATGTGTGAATTGTAGTCCATAAAGCAGAGAAAAAGGGCATGTGCTCTTGAATTTAACTTTTCCATAGGAATAGTCTCTCCAATTCTACTATTTTTTAAACAATTGTCAAAATTAAGCATTACTGGACTATCACAGCTTTCAGAATCTTGTATTTGTCTTTCAATTTCTAAAAAAATGGATAAGACTTCTAAGGAACATGATGGTATTTTCAAGCTTTTCTAAAAATCAGACTTCACCCTAATTTATTTAACTATAAAAGAGGACAGCAAAAAATAACTTCCCTCATAATTTTTCTTTAAAACATTTAGCTTAGCATACACTAGATTTAAGGCTAGTATGATCTTTATTACTTTTTAAATGGAACTTCTCAGAGTTATTTGTCTTTGAAACAAATCAAGAAGAAGACCATATGTACCACTGCAGACTATCTCAAAATACAGCTTCATAAGCCCTTATTTCAGTTGAGAGGGGATAAAGAGAACCATTTATTTTCATAATGGCTCTATTAGGGCAGACTGTGCCTCTGCCTAGAAATGCCCTGTTAGCAAAGCTGTCATCCAACAATGATCTCTGGGAAGGTGAATGAATATAGCACAGACTGTTCCTGCATTCATTTTAGAATAGTCAATAACTTCCCCCATGTCTCTACTATTTCACAAAGCATCATAATTTCTAAAGGTTTATTTTTTGTTTAGTAATAATGCCCTCTCATGGACCACAATTCGATCCACAGTGAAAACTTGCCTAAGCAGAGAATTATACACTAGAGAAATATTTACAAGATCTATTGTAATTTCTGCTGCAAGCGGTCTACAGAGTCATTTTTCAGACTACTGTGTGAATTTGATATACAGAATTTCTTCTCCCACTGCCCCTGGTCATATTCCTGTGGTATATGACTGTTCAAGGCACTAATGGTATAAGATCAAGGAGATCCAGTTTCAGAAGTAAATTCTTTGTGGGACACTTGGGAACAGGAAGTGCTAAGAATAATAAGCTGGACACCTACTATGAAAAGGTGATATTTGGGAATGTTTAAAGTTTAAAGAGTTTCCGGAAAGGATAATCTTTAAATAAGAACCCAAGCCTCATTGAAGTCAATGTGTTCTTGAGCTAGAGATCACATTTTGCATGTCCTGGTTCACTACCAGAAAATAAATTTAGGATGGACCTTTCATTTTTAAGATTAAAAAAAAAGAAAAGAAAGAAAGAACACTTTAGAATAGGATTGCAGAAATTTTCCATTATTGCACTAGCTTAAATACTATTCTCAATTCCCATTAGAATAATTGCTCATGTGTGTTTCAAATACAACGTGTATACAGATTTGATTTCACAAGACAGGAAGGTGAAAAAATGGACTTTGATTGAAAATCATCCTAGATGGAGTGTATGGAAATTTTGTTTTCAAGGCATGTGAGAAATACTGTCATTGTATTTTGAAATAAAAAAGAAAAATGTGAATCAAAACCAATCATAATGATTAATTTGACATTGATCAGTGTGAATGCAGGAGAATATGATATGGTAAATGGTGATGACACAGATCATTTACTGCAAAGTGTCAATAGAAAAGTTTGAAGAAAAAAGTGAGACATTGCTGGGATTTATGATGAGATATAAATGTTGGTTTACAGTGTGATATCAAGAAGCTAGTGATTATGAAGTTGTGATGTGAAACATCCTTTTTAAATGATGGCATCAGTAAAAGTTGATAAAGTTTATTAGGTGCTACCTTGGAAATGAAACTTTTATGTCTCACTAGTGGACAAGTATCTATACTGTGATACAGTTCAGAAATCTTGTGGTTTTTATTGTATCTTTGCAGGCATAGCTCTGCATTTGGCTATTGTCTAGGTAAGAAACTGAAGAAAAAAATTAGGTTTTAAGAAAAATACACTTATTGTGCAATTAAAGTGCTGGGAATTGAAGCTAACTACAAAAATGTCCCATAGAACAGTGAATTTTAAATCAATTGCTTAATCTTAGGCCTATGATCAGGCTCATAGATTTGGTAAAAAAAAAAAAGGAGCTTGAAGGAATTGAAGGGAACTAGGGACAAGACAGATCAATACACTACTTCTAAGTCTCTAGTGGCACTGTACTATTATGATTTGGGTGCTCTAATCTTGAAGCCTTAACTGATGTAGGAGGAATTTAAAGTGATGGCTCTGAAGTGCATTTGTTCAAACCCATCATAACTATTCATGGACTTTTTTGCTATGGCATTGAGATAATATTCCTCACATCCTCAATTCTTCCCTCAAGTCTAGAAAATAAATGGCTACTACATTTACCACCCTGTCCTATCTCAAAGACCTGACAACAAGGATTCCAAATCAGATGTCAATTCAGATTCTAGCTCTTAGTACAAAAATCAATTATAACTGTTAAGGGTTATAAAAAAGTCTCTGTTTTGGAACTCTGGTTGTGTAAATTCCAGAAAAAAAAAACCCCAATCCATAAGCATTAACAACTTCTGAATTTTTCAGAAGATTGCCTGTCTCTGAGTACAATCACTATTTTGTCTCTTTGCATATGCTAGTATTATTTATTGGACAACACCACCCATTACGCTTAACTCAGCAGCAGAAGTAGAATTCTCTTCCTCCCTTTTCTTTCTTTGTGGAACATTTTCTTGGGTGAAACATCCATCTACTTATTCTTATTGCTAACACACTTGGTACAAAATACAAAAGAGGAATAAATGCATGGATGTAATTACCAGCTCCTGATTAAGCTCTGACAAGAGTAATCCTGGCAGGTACTTGGGTTTGTCACTTTCAGGTGACATTAGGTAAAAAACTTCAAATCACTCTTTTAGGGATGAAAGGCAACAAAGTCCTTTTTGTGCATCTGGCCTGAAGACAGACACTTCAGCTGATGCTGTGGCAGACTGTGAGTAAGTGGGCATAAGATATGCTTTCACCAGACAAAGTGACATTAATATTGTGCCTTGCCATGAGTTATCATGGCTACAAGCCATTAGTTCCAATTAAAATAATGATTTTCTCTTTCAGGATGCAATGCCAGACTTTGTATCAGGTCAGTGATTAATGCGTATTCCTTTTGTGCCTTTAATGGTGAAATATAAACAGAGTAGGCTAACCATCCATCTTCTTTAGAACTGACAGTTTTAAGTAGGACAAGCACACACTGGATGCAGACATTCACCTAGGTATAGTGACTGCTTAGTGAACACAATCATTTGTCTCAAATTCAACCTGGGGCTTAAAGCCAGAAGTTCCAAGAGGTGCCAGTTCCTGGTATTGATTACAAAGTATTGCACTATTGTTTTTTAAAGGATACCTTTCTTTCTGTCTCTATGCTACTCTGGGTAGAAATCCCTTTTTTTTTAAATTTGTTTTCTTTAATTTAATTTTATTTCATTGGAGAGATCTTCAG
This sequence comes from Lichenostomus cassidix, assembly GCF_008360975.1. Taxonomy (NCBI): domain Eukaryota; kingdom Metazoa; phylum Chordata; class Aves; order Passeriformes; family Meliphagidae; genus Lichenostomus; species Lichenostomus cassidix. The sequence continues at coordinate 98,242,484 of NC_139482.1, read as the reverse complement.
TGGATTTTACAAAAATTTATTCCAAACAATTAATCTAGAAGAACTGAAACGCAGTGTCATGCCATTAGAGTTCTAACTAGTTGTTGCATGTTGACTGTGCCATGGTGTTAACTGTCTATACTTATTTTCGTTCAAGGCATACACAAGATAATAAGATTTACACAGCTCTAATGAAAGAGGGTTAAACAAACTGCTTAATGTTTGCTGTGGGCTACAAGCATAGGAACAATTATTAAACATTAGTATTAGTTTGAAACTGACAGAAACAGTATGTTTATAAATGCCATGACACACAGAGATGATTCATCATAACTAGAAGTCATACAGCTCACAATGCAGGCTTCAAATAATCTCTTGTACCTACTCTTCTGAATGTCATGCAAAACAAATTTACGAGGCTGGATTTTTTAAAGGTGTTATGTTCTTGAAGAATTTTAGCCTTATGTGAGGAACTTTCTTGCTGCTTATGCCTGCAGTTAGCTTCCAAAGGCCACAGTGTCTAGTAGCCCAGGAAGCGACTCTAAAATTTGCACAATAATATTATTTACTTTGCTTTGTACATACACATATTGCCTATCCATGCCCTGGAAGCCTTCTTAAGTGTAATGGAAGTGCAGAGCAAATAAATAAATTGAACTTGTGAGTTTTGGAGACAGTAATAAAGCTACGGTATTAGGCAGTCCATCATTTGAACTTCGATCAGGAATCAAAGTTCCCTGAGAAGAACTTGCCCTTGGAAGCTGCCACTTCTCAAAAGATGTTTGCTTGCTCAGGTTCATTGGATACTTTGGAATGGGGATGGCTTCAGGATGGATCTTGCTGGCTTGAAACTTGCTTTTCCACATTTAAGATTGGTCACCTAAACTGGAAAGCCAAAATCCCAACAGACTTATTTTACAGGGTTTAACATCCTGTTATGCCCCTTGTCGTCACTGAATTGTGATAGATTTATTCAGATACCCTTCTGCTCTTATCTCACCATACTTTCCTCCTTGTAGCAATGTAAGGCTCCTAACCAAGCAACAGCATTTTCCTAAGTGGCTAGAGAAACAGAGTGTCCAAATTCACTACCACTACCAATACCACTACCTGCCAATTTAAGAACTTCTTGTAGATAAGACATTGAGAAATGATTTCAAGGCACGGCCCTTAATAACAGACAGGTGTATTTTTACCCCTTCTAGCGACTGGTACCAGCACCTATTTGATTTGTAGTTCCAGAAGCAGACATTTCTCTCACATTATCGAAGGGTTCCACATTATCCAAAGATGGTAATGTCATGGGAAAAGGTGGTGGATACCAGATCAGTTATGCCAAGGATCAAGATCTTTCACTGCTAGAGCAGGTCAAAAATTTTAAACCTTTTCAGATGGAAAAAGCTGTTATTTTTTTTTTAAGCGTTGAAAGCATTATTAAAATTCAGCCAGTAGGGTGAATTTCTTAGGTAAGGGATTCCTCCCCCATTATGAAGCCAAGAAAGGAATCCAACACAATTTGCTCCATCTATTAATTCTCTTACAGATTAAAAGAGGAGAAGGAGAAGGCAGAGCGCTATCAAAGTCCTCAAGACAGACTACTGGAGAGAGAAAAATTGCTTAAAACTACACCAGAGTAGCTCCCAAAGAGGCTTTTACCACCTCTCCTACTTAAGTCACTACTCATTATCAGAAAAATGAGAGACAGCTGATCAATACATGGTATGCAGAGGAGCTCCTGAATTTTTCTTGTCATGAGGAAAGTTCTCATCTGCTAAGGCCATTACAGTAACATGCAATGTATTCAGGATATATGTCAAGTTGAAGTTTTAAAACTGCCAAGTTCATTTGGGAAATACTAAATTCCTTGCAATCTTTCAAAGAAAGGGATGGAAAGAAGGGAAACTAAATACCAAATATTATGAGTTACTTGATTTGTGACACAACAAGCAATAAAACCAGAGACTTCTGTTCATGTTTACATCACTGCTCCCAATACCCACCATGTCTTCAAGGATATTTGGGCATGTTTGAGAGCAAACTTGCCACACCATGAGTGCTAATAGTATCTGGAAGTCATACAGCTGCCATGCATCTTGGAAACAAAATTTCCAAATATACCACTGGTTTTTATAACCTTGCGGTCCCCAAAAGAGAATGTTTGTTCCCCTTAGAAATGTTTGACTACCAGGAAAGACAGCAATTTTGTCTATGAGACCCCCAGCTACATCAGTTTTGTCAGTTGAAAGTATTGGTGTCTCTCAGAATTAACTATAAATCTGAATAGGGAAGGGCCTTTATCTTTTTAGGCCTGCTGCCATGCAATTTTGCCCCTCCTGCTTCAAAATGACAGAAAAAATTGGGTTCTGTCCAAGCCTACAATGATAAAAAAATGCAGTTCTGCTCTCAGTGTTTTCTAGGTCAGAATATTTTCTTTAGTCTACTTCCATGATTATTTCATGTTCTGGGTTTGCTTTCATTGTTCCAACAGGTTACCTGAGACAGGTTGTTCAGAGCCTCAGTCACTTTGACACTTGAAGTCCCCACTAGACTGCATCTCTAGATATCTAAGAAGTATTTTGCTTCTCATTCCACTTCTCCTACAATGATCTGTACATGCCTTTTACACCTCAGAAACTGGTTTGAGATCAGTCTTTAGTTCCAACTTATCTGTACCTATCCTACAAGATGATGCTTCAGAAGAAACTACTACCTCTTCTCTGCAAAACTGAATGTTATTTCATTCAGATGCCAATGGCAAACACAGAAGTAATCACTCAGGCAAATTCTCTCTTCAAAATCCAGGAATTGCTATGAAGAAAACACCCTTGTGATATTGCATACAGGGTACTTAATGGAAGAGTTTATTATTCAGATACTCAAGTTTGGCATGATACTGTCACCAGTGACTTGAAATTCTCTCCTCACATATTTTTAGTGCCATAATGGCATGGGGATGGCAGGACTACAAGGGAGGGAATATTAGGAAAGGAGCTGCCTATTTTTCTTGAGTAGACCACTGTTTGGCCCTTCCAGCAATCCCTGTGACTCTCCAGAATGCTCACAGTCCACCAGCTGACAAATATCAAAATGGTAAAGTGCTGGTACCCTGCAGGAGCCATAACTTCTCTGTTCAGCTCCAGTTTAGCATAGCTTGGGGAAGGTTTGTAAACAGGCAGGATCAAACTCAGCAAGGACTGTGCTCACTGCAGCCTGCTGGAACAGTGGTTGCAGTCATGCCTGAGCTAAGATTTCCTCCCCTCCTCTTCTCCTCCCTCACAGATCTCATTTGTGGAGGGCCTGGGCAAATAAGCTACTGATGTCACAGTTATCTGCTTAATAGGGTGTCAATTTTCACAAGCTAACCATCTTTCCAGAAGATCCTCCATCTGCATCTAGAAGGACCATATCCACTTCTGATGTGATCACGCAGTTGGCTGTAGTGGTATTGAGTTGCTTTCTTGTAGACTTGAAGTTGGCTGTAGGACTCTCTGAAAGAAATTATTTTTATACTGAAAAGCAGTGAGAGACACATTAAAACTCTACATTTGTGCTTTAAATGTTAGTTGTTTTTAGAAGAAATGGAAGGCTAAAGTAATTAAAAGCAAACAAAACCCTACCAGCATTCTAGTACTCAAAAGAGTTTTCTGATGTTTTTAAAATAATTGTCAAAGCCACCAGTATCAAGACAATTTGCTACTGTGCCTATGCCCATGCTACATGGAATTCATCATAAACATATTGTATGTAACTCATGAAGACTTTATTGAATGAATTCCTGTATGGTAATGAAGAATGCTTCTATTTAAAGCATGGCAACCAGTCATCATTTATAATCACATTACAAAAAAATTACTAGACAAAAAATGGAGTGGTTGAAATAAGTGTGAGTTTGGAACATTTGTTTTTAAGGATTGCCTCCCTATATTTAGAAAAAGTTATTTTAAATTCTGTTTTTCATTATTTGGGACCTGCATGCCTAAAAATTCCTCATAGATGCTAAAATAAAGGATAATAATATTGGAGTTTTTTTCTGAATATGAAAACTATATGCCAACAGTAAGCTACTTATGCTGAATTACATTGTGTAGTAGGTTTAGCATTGTCCTCTCTATATATCTGTTGCAGATGAAAGTAATAAAATTAGAGAATCTTTAATGCTATAGAAAAATGAAAACACTTTGTGGCAGCTTTCTTCTTAGGCTCAAGTGAGTCTTCTAAGATTGGGTTGGAGTCACTGTCTGTAATTTGCAATAGGAGGAAGAAAGTCATAGTCCTCTGTTTCTTGGTGGGATCTCTGTAGATACATGGATCACAGTCGAAATGATGCTACCTAAAGATTGTATGGAGTCCTCCTAATGTCCCCCCTTCTTTGGGGCAGCAGTCTGTTCTACTCTTCAGTCTTAGACAAGCAGTCATAGTCTACTGCTAAGATTCAAAATCGTGCCAGGCAGGTCAGTTGACACAAAATTTAGAGCCTAAGAGGTTTCACTTCCTTCCCACTGTGAGATGTTCCTTGTGATGGAGCTTGTGCTTCCTTCTGCAGTGCAGATGTTTCAGGCTCATGCTACAAGAAGTCAAGGCCAAGTTCAAGCCAAGGCCAAGTTCAAGCCAGGGCCAGCTAGTCTGAGCTTCCAAGTGAGCTTTTTTTCACATGTGAACCTGCTCTCTGTGTTGCTGCTACACAGACAACAGTTTAGCAAGTCCCCAGACACAGAATCCAGTACTGGCACATGTAAACCATATTACCTGTTCATGTGAAATACTGAAATACTTCTCATATGGAAGTAAAAGGACAGTCTAAGCTGCTAATAAAATCACAGCTTAAAAAAAACGTATCTTTTTAAAAATATCTGTTTCTGCAACAGCGTCCCTATTACAATCATTAGTCTTTTTGGGGCCAAACTTTATTTACAGTGTGAAAGCTCATGGAGTGGTCCATCTGGCTCCTGGCTGGGAAGAGAACCTTTCATGCCAAAATGCACCTCTGAGAGAAAGCACACGGGATGTGTAATGGGGCTTAAGCTAGAAATGTCAAAACATTTTGCATATCCTCATATTTGCAGCATCAATCATGACAAAATCTGGATCTCTCTCAGTTTTAAATATTTAAAGATTTCATCATGTGAATGTTCACGAGTTCTGTCTTATTGTTTGCTAGTAAGCAAGCAAGCCACCTCAGGCCTCTGCACACAAGCCTATTGATTTCTGAATGAGGAGAGCTTTTGAAGAAAGACACCCCAAAAACTCTGAAACTGAAATTGAAAGCTCTGTAATGTTTTGGATGTCAGCATTTTTAGGGTGGTTTCACCAGATATGCTGATGTAATAGAATATAAGTATATAAATTACTGGAGAGATGGTATTTTCTTGGTCTACCAGGACAAGCATCAGTGGCGAAACCTGTCATGCAACTACAGTCCTGAAATCCACAAAGCAGCTCTATTCCACATGAGAATAAGAACCTTGGCTGGTTAATTGATGTGAATTTGGGCTTCAAGGTTTGTTCATCACCTGTAGGTGGTCCCCATTCTGACTTGTGACATGACACAAAGAAAAATGAACAAAGAAAATTGTGTCTGTGAGCAGTGGAACCTTCAGACCTTGCCTGTTAAATTGATATTGAAAGCAAAAACTTATGCTATGTACCTGACCCTGAGCAATGTTAGCTGAGACGCAAAGAAAATTAATAGTTTAAATGAGCAAAAAGTCCCAGAGCTCTCAGAATTTACAGGAAGTAAGGGAGGGGGGAACCCAGAAAACACCTGAAAGGAAAGAATTTCTAGATTATACCTAATAACAACTCAGCCAGCATGGCTGATGCTAATGGTCTGTGTGCGAGGTGCCCAAAGGTTGCCACATCTGAACTGTGCTTCCTTCTTACAGAAGTGAGAAGCAGGAAATATTCCATTACTGCTCCAGCCTGATCCGTAATGACTCCTCTGCCTTTTTCCCTGCTGTAGGTAAAAGCTTACCCATGCAATTTCCTTCTTTTGTCTTCATAGAGTTGAGGATAAATTATTTCAACCTCTTTGCAGGGGGCATTTGAAACCAAAGTTATTTTTAGGGAGAAATAAATTCTTTCATGTAAGATGCGGGAGTTGTTGCTCCTCAGGCAGCTGAGGGAAAATGAAAGGCACTTCAAGTCTTTTTAAAAGCTGGGTTCTGATGTTTAGCTTGAGATCAAAGAAAGAATGGGAAAAGGAGGGGAAGCTGAGTTTCTAGTAAGCTATCGGTGTATACAGCCTTGTATATGTGTCCTTTGAAGGACTTGCCATTACATTTCTGATCTTTGAACTCTTTTTTTTTATTTTATGAAGGTGAACTGAATTTCTTTTCAGTTATCTCATTGTGAAACTAATGACTATGCTTTAGATGCCTTGAGAAGATTGTACTAACCTAAAAAAAGAATGCAGTATCTGGAACTTGGTTATTACAGTCACACTTTTGTTTGTGGGAAAAATGCCAATGTAGTTTTAAAAGATTAACATCTGAAAATATATTTTACCAGGTTTTTGAAAGCACAGTTCAGGATTTTGATGTCATACTATAATACTTTAAGCTCAGTGCTGTTACTTTGGTATATTTATTTTGTTTGCAGTAAACCTATTTATTTTCTTTTCAAGCTGCTTTATTTTTTGAGAGTGGAACATTTCAAATTTAAAATTCATTTTGTTGCCGTTTTTACAAATACTTGCAAAGCCACTGCTGACTTGTGTGAAGAATAATAATCAAGACAAATGAGCTACTAATAGCATTTGCAACTAATACAGATGCCAGCCAAGTGTCCCTAGCAGAATGACAAAACCTTTTTGTTGTTTCTTGAGCTAATGCTAGGTATACCACTTACTTTCTGACACTTTGAGGGAAAGCATAGCTAATGGTGTGTAGCTGAGGGGCAGTACTGTCTATTTATCAGTGTATGTAGCTGAGAGATTGGTTGTGGAGCTCAAGAAAGCTGTATTGATCTCAGTCACAGTACACTCTTATTGTTTCCGACACTTACCCAACCTGATGTGATTCACTGGGGCCAGGAATCAATTAGGGTTTATGGCTTCTGCAGTGGAAAATTTATGATATAAAATACATAATTTCCAATATTGTGTAGGATGCAAATATTTGGAGTTTTGACAGGAAATGGAAGCAACAAAAATAAGAATCAATTTAATGTTTTCATATGGTAGTAACAGCTCCCATTAATACAAATTTTTCCTTTGTAGTTCTTTAAGACTGTTACTGAGATGGGGAAGGAATGTAATTCCCATTATTTACAGCTTGTGAAATTGATGCAAGAGAGGGAAGAGCTGCCTTACTCCAGAGAAGTGATGGCTGAAGTAAGAAGAGTGGAAGCATACTTGCAAGAGTGGTTTAAGTGCTTATAAATATTGATACAGTAGTGTCTTACATTGTGATGATTTCTGAGATTCACAAATTCATGAGCTTCTTATTATGTCACTACATGGTTTTGTCAATAGAGAATGATAAGTTTTAACACAAAATCCGAGTACATTTGCAAGCATATGGTAGAACCCCTGGAGAGGTACTGATTTGGATCAAATGAGTGATAGAGACACAGATGATAACATGACGGATTGTTTTTTACTCAGTTCGTTGAGAGTTATTTCTTTCTTTCTGGGACAAAGACTGAGTGATTGTTTACTTACAACCTTCCCTGTTTCTTTTTTGTGTGCCCATGTCACACATCACAGGAAAGGTATTACAGCAAAATATTTAACCCACTGACAAATCAACTGTTCCAAGTAGGTTCTGTTGTCATTGTCATTCAAGAAGTCTCAATGAAGGCAGATGCAAGGCTGCAACAGAAAGCAATAAAAATGGCCCTAAGCTCAGCACTGATTGTACCATAATACGGCAGGCTCCAGGAGGGTGGCATAAGCCGGCTCCCGCCCAAAACAAAGTCCCTGGTCCATGTAATTCCACTGGATCTGGAGCGGGCGGCCCCCAGGGTCCCACGGTGTGGCGCGAGTCTCCCAACCACAGAAATTCTAGCAGGAAATGAAGGAAGACGAAGAAACAAACTGGAACTCCATCTCTGTTCTGTCAGGGAGGTTTATTTGGGGTAAGGAAAAAGGGGTTCCAGGGGAAGGAGAAGGGGGTAGGTCAGCAGCTGGCAGCTCAGAGATGCAGGACTCCTCTGTGACGCAGATGCTGGCTTTTAAGGGGAAAGGAAGGGGAGGGACTGTCTCCCTTAGAGCCAGTCTTAGGAAGAGGAGGGGAGAATTGACAGGGGGAACACACCAATAGGTTTTCAGGTACAGCAGAGTGCATATTTTAAAATGAACCAATGGTATACAGAACAGGGAAACAAAGGAAGCACATGGAGATCTGAAAATTGCATTACTACAAGCAAACTGCTTAGAAAAAGCAGAGAACAACACCTAAGTACCTGGGAAATCCAGGTCCACCATGCAGCTGATGCAGATTTCTGTGGATTCTCCCGATGTGTCCTTGGTATGCATTGCGGGAAAGGAGGCAGAGGAAGCTCCAATGATCTTTGGAAAAGCATACACCCAGCTCTCTCCATGCTCAGGGAGAGCATGGAAAATCCCTTGTTTGTCAGGGTTATGCTTCCCTGGGGAAGGAACCTGGCTAGTGAAGCCCTGTGGGAACACCCCTGGAATTTCTGTACACATTGAGGATGTGATGGAAAAACCTTGGCTTCATATGGTTACCTTCTTCAGAGGTTTCATAGCAGTCTGTGGTAGCTATGGCAACAATAGTCATCTTAACAGAAGAAAGCATGCAGTTCAAAGGCAGAGCGCCACTGGAAATTGAACCCATTATCATAGAGGTGCCTGCTGACACTGCAGATGCTCATTGGAAGAGGATAGAAGTAAGTACTTATAAATGTGGATGAAATGTGGGAAAAGGACAATTGCACCTTCATCTCACCCATCCTCACAAAATTCCTGCCTATTATTGCAACAGTCTGGGGCCTGGCATACTTGGCAGGCTGGCACATATCTGCCTAAGAAAACAGAGCCTAAAAGCTACTTATTTCCCTACTATCTAATTGCTACAGCACAGTGTGTCTCAGTGCTCTGTCAGATGAGACCATTGCCATGGCAGATCTGGCAGATCTGTTGTGAGCCTCTGCTGACTAAAAGGCTGGAGAGGTGATGCCCTCAGTCCCTACCAGCTCAGAATAATGAAAGCAGTAAGTCCCCAGAATGGTTTATTTCCTCCCCTTTTTCCCCTTTGATGCTCCCAGGCTGCCAGGGGTTCTTTGGTCCTTGCATCAGGAGGAGACCATGCAAACTCCTGAATCCAACAAGAGGCAAAATAACCTCGCTGGGCAGAGCCCACCCTCCACAGACACCTCAGGCAGTGGCAATGACAGGCTTTGCAACCTGCTTGAGGGTTGTTTTTTTCCCACCTGCTTGTTATCTTTTAGCTCTCCTTCTATGTTTGCTGATGTGAATTTTCTCCAGGTGAACATACTGAATGTTCTCCATCATGGCTGGATCTTTCCCTACCCCTTTTCCCCAAACCTACTCGGATTAAATGTAGTTCCCAAACTTATCTCTGTCATAAAACAAAAACCTACTGTAAGCTCTGATGACATGGATCTCTGTATTCTCCATCTTATTATGTGCTCTGCAATTAGATTATTTTGTTTATAGGATTCAAAAACAAGTGGATATAAAGTAATTCGCAAGCAGGCAACAATGCACCATTTTTTATATTTTATTTCACTAAGTTCATGTATATTTTTCCTCCTGGCCTCATTTGACAAAGATTGCATACAGTACATGTGAGAAATATTTTAATGTAAAATATCCCCAACACTGCTGCTGGTAAATGGTAGTGTCTATTTCCAAACATGGGCATCTCTAATTGCAGATAGGCAGCATCACAAAGTAATTAGGTACTTTAGGTATTCTCTCTTCGAATTAGAAATTCAATCAGAAACAATAGATGAGATTATCCTACAAGTGAGAAGATGTATCATTATTAGAACAGCAGTGGCCCAAAGAGTCATTTCTGGGCATAAATTCTTCTCTGAGAAGTGCAGCAAAGATTGCATTTTTCTTGGTGTCATTCCCATACAATTTTTAATTGCAGCAATTTTGGTTTCTCTCCTTCTGTTATCCACCTTATACTTCTTTTGGAGTTTATCTCTTAGTGTTCTAGGAATGAGGGTGTTAACAAGGTTAGGTCAAGTCTTTTCACAATAACATCCCCTTGAAGTGACAATTGGGAATGGACAGCTTATTCTCACTTTGCTCTGATTATTTCAGTCCAGTGGGATGCCCTCCACAGAATTTATGCTTCTTTGAGTAGATAACAAAAAAGCTGAGCTACAAACTACAGTGTAAAGAGAGGTCAAAAAAGAGCTTCTGTGAAATATGTAAAATATTCTCTCCACAATGCATTTCATATTACTTTGTAATTTCCCACTTGCTGCTTACACTAATGGAGAGCTACATCCTTGTGAAATAAACTCACAAACTTTCTTTTAGCATCTTTAGATGTCACTGAAAGGGTTGAAGGTTAATTTGAGTATTTTTCTTGGCTTGTTCTATTGCTCGTTTTCCTCCAGTCCCTTTTCTGCCAAAGCTTATTAAGCTCACAACTGGGTTTATCCATATAATCATATCTGCTTTCAGGAAAATAAAGTGGGTTTGAGGCTAGTACTCAATTTTGTTCAGAGGATAAGGTGAGTTTTTTAAATTTTTTAAAGAAGACACACGACATCAAAGAGCAAAGAAAGCAAATCTGCAGTCTCTTTCATTTTTGAAGAAAACAGTGCAGTTCATATGGTATTTAGGTTTCCCCCCTCTCATATTGAAGGTACCAGCTTTGGTTTTAATTGCTGATTTCTCTGTGGTTCCTGTAACATATCAAATTAAGGCTTTGAAGAAAGGAGTCTAATGTCATCTTTGCAACTCATATACTGAACTGATCAAAAGCTCTTCAGTCTTTTCACTTAAACTGATTAGGCTAATTTAAAAGATGTGTGCAAAAACATTTGGAGTTTAGCTATCAGGGCAGATAGCTTCACAGAATGGTCAAAAATATATTGTAGATTCTGTCCTCAAAAATATAGACAGAATCTTTTCTGTGGCAAAAATTTTACATGACTTTATAGACATTTGGTGGATAAAAATCAGATCCCATCCTGTGATCATGTCCTCCTTCACTTGCTTCACATTGTTTCTATTTTCTAGACTGGTGACTCCCTAGGTTTTCTTTCTGCACTTTAGCACATCTTTACCTGTAGAACTATTGGACATGAGCTCTGCTTTTTTGCCCTGTTGCATCTTCAAAATTGGATATCTGAATCTACTGGTAAGAAAAAATACAAACATAAACTAAAAGTAAAAATAAACCCAGAATGAAATAAAGTCTCTCAGTTTCAGGGCACGCAAAGAAATGTACTAAATATTTCTTCCATGTGACTGTGTTGTGGGAGCTTGGGTTGTATTTTTCTTCTTCTACCTATATTTTAAAATAAAAGAATGAAGAAAATCTGTCTTAGGAAGGCTGAATGCTGTGATCACAGTGCAGAGTAGCATGATTTTGGAGCCAGAGCAGAAGACCAGCAGAGGTTTGCTGGTGTGTTATTGTCTTGGCAGCTTGGGGTGGGAGTCCTGCCTCTGCCCAGCTGCTGCACAGGGAAGCTGGGTACCAGAGTATGGGGCTAGATCCCATACAAAGGGACAGAAGAGGAGTAGGTGACTAAGATTACAGGTAAATTTAGTCTAAATTTTAGCTTTGATCCACCAATTTACTCAGTACGCTTTACATTTCTACAGCACAAAGCAGAGCTCAATCCAGGACTGTGGAAATCACGGCAACAGCCTGTGCACTGAACTACCCTTCCTATTGACACAGAAAGCCCATTCCTTGCCTCTCTTCCCCTCTCTCCCTCCTTTTCAGCTTACAGGAAGAGGGAGAATGCAATTCCTTTTCATTTAAGGTTAGGGCAGCTATTGGTGAGGCTGCAAAGATGAATAACTCCATTAAAACTTTTTTAATTCTTTCTCAGAAAATTTTTGCTCTTCCTCTACCTTATAAAAACTTTGAGACCAGATTTTTAGCAGGTGAAAAGTGATGTAACTCTGTGGAAATCAATTAAGTTATGGGGATTTAAGCAACAATTTCACCCCTCTATCACTTGCATCTTACTCACCAATATGCCTTTCTTTCAGATATGATTATGTATGTATTTTCTAAAAATCACAGCTTACAGAAAATGTGAAGTGGTAGAAAGCACTGCCACATTGAAAAATAGAAGAAGAAAAAGCAGAAGAGGAAAGAATTGCCCCAGCAACATTTCCTCAGCATTGCAGTTTTCCAGCTTAATGATACATAATCTTAGCATCTTTAAAAACAAATCACGGTAATGGGGCCTCAATTTATAATTTTTTTCTTCTTCTTTTTTTAATGAAATGGTTAAATATTTATTGCAAATAAGGGCACTTATATTTATATTATTTATATTTATATTTATATTTATATTTATATTTATATTTATATTTATGTATCACACACTGTATCAGCCCTTCAATGACGAATATTTTCTTGCATGATATTTGCTGCTGTGTAGTTGCCACTACCACCATTCACTAATGGAGAGGCATCATGAACATCAGACTTCAACACCATTACATTTTTTGCCTCTTGGATGGGATTTGTGTTCTGTTTTCAGATTCAGAGACTGGATGAGTCTCTCTGACTTGAAAGAGAAAAGAAAGAAAACAGAAAAAAGAAAAAGGTATAAGCAATGTTTTTATTAAACCTTCCTCTTAGCTTTACACAACGTCCCCTTTTCGTCTTTTGTAGGCTCCATGTTTTTTTAATGATTGCTCCATTGCTTGTAGAAAGTTGAGAGGATAAGAGAAGGAAATAGAAAGCACTCAGAATAATTCAATTTTCTACTTTGTGAAGAGAAAAATCTGTCTCTGGGCTACATCTAAAAAAATAATAAAAAATGATGTTTTCCTTTTGTAACTTCTAATACATTTTATTTAAAGAAAAAGTCTTTTTTAATCGCTGCTTTTTTTTTTCTTTTTTTTTTTTTTTTAGGAAAACAAAGTCAAATGCTTTGCAAAATCTCAGCAGCAGGTGATGCACATACTTGAATTTGTAAGGAAAAGACTTGGACAGGGAGAAACCTAATGAGGTTCAACAAGGGCAGTGCAGGGTCCTGCACCTGGGGAGGAATAACTCCAAGGAGCAGCACAGGCTGGGGGCTTGACCTTCTAGAGAGCAGCTCTGCATTCTTGGGGGATGGCCAGGTGACCATGAGCTGCCAGTCTGACCTTGTGGCCAGGAGAGCCAATGGTATCCTGAGGCACATTGGGAAGAGTGTAGCCAGAAGGTCAAGACAGGTGTGAGAGACAGAAATGTTAAAGGCAAATGACTCAAAGAAACTGCCATTTACAAAAACTGCAGGTGCTTTTTTGAGGTCAGGTTTGCACCTCGTAATTGACAGGGAATAGGAGGGGTTTTGGGTGCATGGGGGCAAAATATCTGACTTGTAATTATCTCCCTGTGCTAATGTTTGCTTAGGTCGAATATAGTTTTTGCTTAGAGTGGACCACAATCTGAGTACTCACAGTCATCAGTGGGATTTGATCTGGGGTGTAAAACTGAGTCGGTGCCTGATTTTTGGTATATTTATCCACTACTTATGATCACAAGGAAAATCCTGCTCAACTCACGTGGTTTAAATCAAATCATGTTTGAGCAGTTTATTCATTCATTTATTAACAGAATGTGATTAACTGGAGAACTGAGAAATCACAATATTAGTCACTTCTAAAATGTAAATAAGCACTTAAAGTTTCTAAACACCCTTCTTTTACTAATCCACTAAAGTTTTATTCCCACAAAGACAGACACACATATTGCAGTCCTACCTCCACCCGCCCTGCTCCTGGCAATGCTCACATGGTTGTGATAAAATGCTCACCAACATTACAGTAGCCCATGTTTTGAAGAACTGTAGCAGAATCTGTGTTCATGACTTGTTCTGCTTTATGACTTTTGCTGAGGAATGAAAATTCCCTGTCTCCCAACGGCTGTATTTTAGAGAAGGTGAATAATGATTATTGACACTTAAAATTAACCAACAATTGACTGCTGAAGATAATGAAGCAAATCTAATGTTAATGTTAATCACGGGTGCAAGTCAGGTGTGTTTTAATAGTATTACTCAAGGACTGATGCATTTAACTTTCATTAGTTTTAATAGGAGTTATCCACATGAATCCATTCATAACCACAAGTAAAGTACACTTGGTATGCGTGAAATTAAAATAATTCTATTTAGACAAAGCATGGTTTAGTCAGAAATGTCTGACTAGTTACAGGATGGCAATTCTCCTTGAGAGATTCTTTTCCAGATGCAGATTCCCACTTCTCAAAATATCTACTGTTTGCTGCTATCTGTAAAGAGCATCGGAAGATTTTTAGGCAGTCTGGTTTAGGTGAGTTTGAATTCTCAGACAGGAAACAATCTTTTGGTTCAGAACTGCAACAGACAAATCTATCTGGTGTCTTAAATACAGGAGGACTGCAGCCTGCAGCCGTGGACACTGTCGTGTTGGGTTGCTACTTGCAGGAAATTAGGGTTTGTTTCACCAATTAAAAATAAGCTAAAAAATTTTAAGAGACCGTTAAACATTTTGAGCATCTGAGATAGTCATAGTCTTTCAAATAAGACCATTCTATCCTTTTATTCACTTTGATTTACCTAAAGAAGTAAAGGCTTATTTCCACAACAGTTGTAAAAAAAAAAAAAATTCTTACAGGTGGAGGAATATAGACCAGGTTTTACGATGGAAAATTACCAGTGTACTGCAGACTTAAGTTATGCCTCTTGTTTGCTACTCAGGTTGTTTAACAGAATTAACAAAGGTGTCAAACGAGGGAAACCAAGCTCCAATTTTATTGTCTGAATTGATGGGGATAACCCATTACTTCTTGTTCAATTATTCTCCCTTTATATAATATTCCCCTAAAAGCTCTAGTGTCATCGAGAAGAGAAAAAAAAAACCCAGAAGAGCAATTCAGAGAGGTTAAATTTGGCTCTGGCTCTGGTTTGCCATTTTGAGAGCATCTCTCTTTATCCTCCGCTGAGTGCGGATGGAGTGCATGGAAAGACAGTGGCCTCCCTAGGCAAAAGCTAATCTGCAGAAATAGTCTCCTCTTTCTCTTGGTGGCTCACAAAAGGCCTGCACACCAGCATCCAAAGGAACTGTTCTTCTTGACTACTTTTGCCTTAGGGTTTCAGATTTTCTATTAAGATTAAGGATTTTGCATGTTTGTTCATGTTGGTTTTGCCATTGAAAATGTTTAATTGTGTTTTTCTTGCTAAATTCAATTTTCTGTAAGATGGAGAGTACTTCTCATGAAAAGCAGATTTCTTTTACTCTGACAGATACATGTATTTTTTTTATTTTTTATTTTAGTGGTTTGGATAGCTATTAATACATTGTTTCTCTGCAGTCTTAGTGATTTAGTTCCAGGTTTTCTAGGAAACAATATCTTGGGTATGAGCATAGGAAAATGCAATGCAAATCATAGCTGGCACTGTTGTCCACATGACTTTCAGTAAAAGACCCTTGGGAAATATGCATTAAACAAATGTATTAATATGATAGGACCTGTTTATTGGGTTTGTATCCTGAAGGGCAAGGTGAAATAGGAAAATCTGCAAGCAGGTAGGACGAAGTAAATTATTTGAAGAGACCCCCCAGCTGATATAACAGCTCAAATCCGCACAAATCAATAGCAATGCATGAAGCCTTTGAGAGACCAAATTCTCACTGAAAACTTCATAAATTCTGGTTTTTTATTTGAGAGCTTCTATTCTGAGTACACTTTCAACCACATCACTAAAAGCATTCCTGTTACACAGCAAGGAGTGATCGTCTCATTTTGATGGACTCTGTCTATTTATCTTTATTATTTGTACTGGGTGAGCTAGCCCTGTTTGATAGTATTGACCATGATCACAAAACTTTTAAATTATGATGAAGGCAATTTTTTCTTCTTTCTGATATTTACATTTAAAACCAAAGAAATATTATAGCTACTGTCCATAATGATTTTTTAGGTTTGTATTTGTCCTACATAGGAGACATATTTCTGAAGTGGAATGCAGGCTTCTTCTTTCCATATTATAGTTTTTATTAATGCTTTTCACTGTGATAGTCTTTATTAACACCATTTTTTGTGCTCTTATAAGCAGCTTATGTATTTCCAGATTCAAAATTGTATTGATGTTTGATCAGATCTTTAGTCAAGGAGCAAGAGATCTCAGGACTGTAAGTCTTTAGGAAGTGTTCATGTTTTTAATAAGCTTCAAATGATTAATATTACTAGTTCTGGTGCAGTGGAGGTGTGTGGGGTGTGTGTATGGAGGGGGCTCACAGTCTGTGCAGGAAGGAGATGGGGACATGGCTCTGGCTTGACCCTTCCAGTCACTGTGCCAAGCTTCCAATCAGTCTGAAAGGAGAGAAGAATATTTTCTCTTTAGTTCCTAAGCATTGCTTTTATTGCATGTAATGAAAGCTAAGTAAAGATAATGACTGTATACGATCAAAGTCAGCTTCCTAAATATATATTTAGACTCCTGAAAAATGTTATCAATTCTTTGTAGATCCTCACTTCTTTTCAAAGGTATCTGTTGTTACAGACCCTTATTATGTATCTAGGGTAACTCAGCCTAGAGCCTGCATTTGTATACATTGCCTTAATTGCTTTCACAAAGTGCAAATGAAGTGAGAGTGCTTGTGTTTGGGTATTGTCCATTTAGTAAGTAGGTCATGCCAGTGGCATGCAATTGTGCTTATCAACTCTGCGACAGTGCAATGGCTCCCTGCTGCTGGGCTAATACTAAAGCAAAGTCAAGGGAGCTTATTTTCAACGAAAGAGACAGATGTTAATCCCACAATGACACCACTTTATTACATTGTCGAGATGTCTGTGCCTTCTTCACGTGATGTGAGTGGATGGGTGTGGGCAACTGGGTGTCCAGCGTGGCTCTGCTCAGAGCTAACTGGGTGTGAGCCAGATGGTAGAATGTTGCTTGGAGTTGTGACCTAGGAAATAACCTCTGCTGAGGTTAGTCTCCCATATTAACCAATGTCCTGCACCTCTGAGGCTTCCAGGCTGCGTTGGATCCTCTCCAGTCAACTACAAGCATGAGCAGCTCAGGCACATGTCTTGACTTGTCGCTGTTGAGCAGCTAGCAGAGAAATGAAAGCACCAGTTCTCAGTGGCAAGAAGGAATGACCTTTATTGTTTTGATTTCATCACATATATAGAGTTCTCAAAAGTCACCCAGATTGGTCAGTCAGAAGCCTTCCCCCAGGCCTGATTGGCCAGGCCTGCACTGTCCAAGTTCTGGGACACTGTTCCAACAACATCCAAACTTTATCTTTATTTACAAAACACAAGAAAATTTCTCATGGGAAAAACCTGTGCTAGCCACAACTTGTCACTGTAGACACACTTTGGGGGTAACAGAATAACCACTGGAAGACTGGAGGTGCAAATATTTGACAGTTTTATTCCCTCTGTCACTGTCCACAGTATCCTGTTCAGCTCAGATGGCAGGGAAATGCTCGTTTGCCTAAGACCATTCAGTTAGAGAGAGCTGCTTGCATCCCTGTGGGTTTTCTTTTTATAATGCAACAAGGACCCACAGGCATGGTTTAGCACTCCATTCTTTTAGAAATGAACACAGCAGAAGCTCCTTTGCAAAGAGAAGTCTGACTTAAATCTGGTGTTCTCATGATTTTGAGTGAGTAGAGCTGTGATCTGAACAGCTGGTCCAGATGTGACTTGAATTCTGTTTACAACCTGCCCTTTTCTGAAAACAAAGTATTTGAATACTTCAGAGTTTTTCACACACCAAAAAACTGTTTTGCTACATTCTGGAATATGAGCTAATTAAGCTCAGTTTTAGTTCTATTTAATTTTGATAGCAATAGATAATTTACATATTAAAAAAAAATATTTAGTAAAACCAAATTATTGTGGCTGAAAGGAATATGGGGAAATGATTCATTGCATTTACTGCTAGACAAAAATCTCATCATAATGTTTAATATAAAAATCACTGCTTAGTGCCTAGTTAAGTCATGAAAAAGCCATTGCACTGTTTAAAGCACTTCAGAAGCAAAAAGACAATATAGGTCGGGAGCTCTACCTGACTGGAGAAACTCCTTTTTATTGAAGAAGAAACAATTTTTATATTTTCATCACATTGAAACTACTGAGCATATAAAAATCAAATGTTTTAAATTCTAAATTAGAGATACAGAGCAGGCTGATCCTTGCCTGCAGGAAATCTTTCAGGCTGTTTTATAACATTCTAAATATGAAATATACCATATGAGAAATGTTTGATTCATTTGGAAGCCTATGATGAATGTTCACCAGGAACCACTGACCATTGCCTCATCTCAAGTGGAATCAAATTGGAAGTTTCCCAGAGAAAGCAGAGATAGACCTCTGGAGTTCAGTATTTAATCTAAGATCCTTGTACACATTTCATCTTGACTGAACAGATAAAGCAATTTTTTTTTTTTCACAGTTTGGTGAGAAGTGACCACTGTTAGCTGTACAGTGAGTTTATAAATGTGGAAATATAACTGTTGGTAAACAAGGACAGTGGATTTGTAGGAAAGTTGCCAACCCTCTTTTTTTTCCATTCCCTTTCCCTTCTTTCCTTCAACTCCCCCCCCTTTTTTTTTCCCATGCAAAAATTGGGAAATCTTTGTTTTAAGGGCATTCTGTCTCCTGAAAACAGTCTTATGAAATCTGCCTCTTTTCCTGACTCTTTTTGCAATAGGAATTTCAGATAGAAGTCAAAGCTCTGCTGTTAAAATGTCAGAATACAACACATGAAATAACAGACACAAAAGCCCATAAACATACCAAATTAATAGACTGTTTAGCCATAAAACACACACAAAGACACACACACACACACATGAACTATCTTAAGGTATTTTGAATATTAAAAATGCAAAGATAATTGGACTGGAATCACAAATTGAATGAAACTTTCCTAAGCATGGAAACATATCCTGTACCTTGAGATTAATTCACAGTTTGTGTGAAAGTTAAAGAACAATAACAGACAAAGCAACATCTAAATGTGTGACACTTTTGCAGATTTGTGACTTGGCATTCATGCTAACATTAAATGTGCAAACTTGTTAGCATTTTCTCATACAGTTCCTGTTCTTTTCAGAACCTTCTGGGTTTATTGCTGGCTACTGCTCATGTTTTATTTTTGTGAAAACTCTCTTTCTTCCTTCCAGAAAAACTAAAACATGGGAATTTCAATTTAAAAGGTCAAGTCAGTATTTGTTGCCTTTTAACTACAGCTTTCTATTGTAAATTGTTGCTGAGAAATTAATTGGAAAAAGCCAAGAGGGTATTCTTCATGACATTATTCCAGGGCGTAGTTTTCAAGCTGTTTACTACAGAGACGGAAACACATTACAAGTTCTGTCCACATGTAAGATAGCATGCACTGGGGCATAATGATAAGCAGATGGCATTATTTGCAGTGGAAGTAATAGCAACCAGAAGCATTTCTGCCTACATTATTTTGCAAATGTTTTTATATTATGTTGTGTTAAAGTGTGGAACTTTATGTGCTTTCCCTTTCTAAGGCACAGGCATTGATAGCAATTGATGGTGAGAGCTGGTGGTGATAAGTAAACAGAGAGTAGTTATTTGGAAGTAGGTAGTATTTAAAAACAACACTACCACAGCAATCACTAGCAAAAGATAGAACAAGACAGAACAAATACCAGTGAAATGTTCCAGGAAATGGAGGAAAGATGAAATTGGATGTTGGTTTTGTCGTTAAAGATGTTGTTTTGGAAAGTCTTTACACGAATATGCCATTCAGAAAATCTGAAGCTTCTAACTTTTATTACCAATAATACTGCCTAATTTACCACCACCATCTGCCTGGCAATTATTGCTGGAAGCAATGCATCCAAGGCAGATTATTTCAGAGAATGACACTACAGTACATGGCTGCTGCATTGTGAGGTGGCATGTGTCAGGGAGACTCCCAGGCTGGCAGAGACCTAAATCACAAATTTTAGGTACACATGTGCACACACAAATATATGCAGGTGTGTGAATAGATACACAATATGTGTCTACGTGTGCACCTATGCATAATAGTGTAAAAATGAGTCTTATGACATTTCGTTATAATGCAGTATTGCCAGGTTAGTCCAATGTTCCCCTCTTGAGGCTTAAATAAAGCTCTGTGTTTGAAAAAAAAGAATCAATTTAGAATTGTATTAAAATAATTTCCTTTGCACAGACACTTTGTATGAACTTGGAGTTATATTTCCTCTAGATACATGTCCTCATGGCCTTCTGCACTTAGACCTAGACTGTAACATTTTTAGTGTGACCAATACATTGAAAGAGATGGTGCAGAAGGGACTTACATCTGTGGCAAGTCCCAAAGGGATTCAGCCTCCAAAGGCACAAAAGGCCATATGCAACAGTGACAATACTACCTGCTGGAAGACTGCAACACGTCCTCCCTCTAGCACTGGCTGGAAACAGCTGGTGTGGAAAAAAGATGGGCAATGAACACAAGGCAGCCTCTTCCCTGCTGTGCTGTAGAGCACAGCTAGCTGCTTTCCTTCTTACCCCTGCAGTGAAGAGCAGGATGTTGTGCCACCATGGACTTCAGTGGGAGGACAACTTCAGATACTGTGGATTCAATGCAATTGCCAGCTGGGAGGAAGGGCAGAGATGAGATGCTGCTCTGTGTGGTACATCCTGCTGTATTCCACAGAGGACACAGTCAGAGGAGAATCACCATACTCTTGGTAACTGGAGCATTTGGAGTGAAAGGAAGTCTGTGCACTCAATCAGAGCAAAATTAAATTCTTTGGAATCAGGTGTGATAAATATGCTGTCTCTGTAAACTCTTCTGTTAAAAACACAATAGCAAGAATAATTAAAAAAATTACTAATGTATACAAATAATTAATATATGGTCTCATGTTTTGGGCATTGTTCCAGTGATTCTGCCACTGAAATGTGATAACTTTATAAGAAGGAGTGCCAAGGTATTTCAGTATTCTTATTTATTTGTATCATGGTAAGGTCAAGAGATCTGGCAACAGAAAACAGACACTCAAGTATTGCAGTGTAGGGTGCAATCCTTGCACTGAAGAGTTTACAGTCTGAGCAGGGGAAAGAGTCAAGATTGCAGAAGGCTTTCATTTTGTGCATGAGAAACAGAGTCTGTGCCACAAATCTGGGGTTTCATGGTGTCTGTGGGGTTTAGATTGCAACCTGGAAAGACACAGTAATATGTGTTCAGTTATGCAGGAATAATTCTAGCACTGAAAGCAGTAAGAACTTCACCACAAAACATGATTATCCTTGTTTCCAGGACGTAAAGGACCAAGTCAGAAATCAAATTGGGATCTGTCAGATGACAGCAACAGCCCTGACAATTCCTGAAGCCTGATTTCCTCTCTGGAGTTCAGCTAACACCACTGTGACTGTAAGATGCTGTATAGAAATACAGGGCCTCTACATTAGCTGTGTTGAGTACTCCTGCCTGGTTACCCATGTTAGCATGGACATCAGCAAAGACAGCATTTCACTCTTCTTGCTGACCCTCTCTGCAGTTCAAAGCTAGATTTGTAGCTGATCTGCTAATGTGACACACAACTGCCACAATGACTTCAGCAGAGAGACTTGAAGAACCAAATGACAATCAGATAGAAAGTGATGCTATGAAGAAATACCAGTAAAAGTCCTGAAGAAAGTCATCACACCTAAGATTAAGTGAAGTATTGTGTATGTCAACTGAAATGTTTAAATCAGAAAAAAGCTGTAACAGACTGAAGAGAATTATTCTCTTGCATTCAGAAGAAAAAAAATCAATATAGGAGAAAAAGCCAATTGTAACATCTAAAAGCTGTAACAATTAGTTCTCTAATATATGACCTTTTGAAGTGCCAAAAAGCTATTTTAAGGCAGACTTTTTTTTTTTTTGATAGATGGACGGCTTAATTGTACAGAAGCAATCATCTAAAGCTGAAAGACCATATTAAAATAACCTCATTCCTTTTCAAGTCCAACATCAATGTCTTAGAAATTTGAGGTACTCTATTTTTATAAAGGTTCCTGTGCATTCCAGAATTGTACACAAGCCTAAACATTGTTGTTACATTGAGCTTGAAATCAATGAGGGCACTGCGCTGTAAACAAAGGAACAATTTGACCCAGTGAGCACAATTAAGTTTGTTTCAGTCTGGGATGTGAACTGCAGTCTGCATGAAAATCTTCTCCCAGAGCTTCAAACCACAGTACATCTGTTTCTCTCACCTAGCTTACATGGTTACAAGTGGCAAAGTATTAGCTAAAAACCAAACAAGAACATTTTTAATACATGATGCTTCCATGCAATAATAAAGCTAAATACTATTTTTAACGCATTGATATCTAGTTATTGACCTACTCTATGTAATAATGACTAAAATTTAAATAGAAACTATTAATTCCATTATGTCTTTGCATGCGAACATGTAAGAAATCTGCTGCATTGAAGAGGCAGCTTTTGTCAAACAATTCAGAAAATGTATCAATAACAACTTTGAATATAGCTGCCCATATAGGAGGAATACAGCAGGATGAATACACATAGTGCCAAACACCATCCTCATTTTGGTTCCTAAAATCTTCTCTTCCTCGACATGTAAGTGATAGACAGAAAATCCTGGGTTACCTATGGGATTTTTTTCAGCAATCCTCATGACTTTCAGAGGATCAAGGTTGTATCCATATGTTCTTGACATTTTCCCTGCAGTGTTCTTTTGCAGTCATAAGTGGAAAATGAATTGCAATGGATTTTATAGGAGCATGTGGGTTAAAACTGGCTGAAAGACTATAAACAAAACATTATGATAGTGACTGGGGGAAAAATATCTAGTAGGGTAATGAAGGGTGCAGATTCAGGATTGTTCCTATTTAACATCTTCATTAGCAATCTGGAAGAAAGAATAAACAGCATGTTAATGAAATGCACAAATGATACTAAATTAGGAAGAGTCACAAATACTAGTGAGGACAGAAACATAATGCAAAGACCCTAGGGAGAAATCTGGGCAGGAAATAACAAAGCAAGCCACTACTCACAAAAAGCATACTAATATATTAAATATAGAGCAGTGTGAATCAATCAGGGAAAATCCACAGAAGCAGTAACATTGGAAGAGATTCTGTGAGCAACATATTAGATATGCGGTGCAATGTGACATGCTGGCAATAAAAGCCAATATATTCAGTGCCACATATGCAAAGGCACAAAGTCATGGATCAAAGAGGCCACAGCTCCTCTAAATGTCTTTCTGCTAACAGAAAATGGACTGCTATGTTATGAGAACACTGGAAGATCCCAAAGTCAGCATAGCTCTGCTCAGTTGTAATAGTAGATGTTCAGGTAAAAAAAAATTCTGCAAGAAAGAAGAGAGAACTGATATATAAATGTATGGAAAGTCTCTGATGAGGATGAAGTGGACAGTGGGTTAATGGAAGGAAAAGTAACTGGCTATATTCTGAAAAGTTTTTCTTAGCTTTTATTCAGATCAACCCCATGTTCTTCTGTAACAAAAACTAGCAGATTTAAAGCTGGCACTTAATTTGCAAAAGGAAAGGCATGCACACTTTCCTATTGGTAAAATATTTTTCCCCACCTATCACCTACATATAAATTGAATGAAAGAAATCTATTGTGGAAAACTTGGGATCAATAAGGTTCCTCAGACTGTGGAAAACTTAAAATTGGAATCAGCTGAAAATTGCTTGGTATATATATATATTTTTTTTAATGAGACTGAAGTAGGCATAGAAAAAGGGAGAGAAAGAGAGGTTAAAGTTTATCCTAATTTTTCTGGTGAGATGTTGTTTTTTATTCTTTTTGTTTTTTTAAATAGGACCGAAGTCTGTATGTTGCATGAATAGACTTTTTTTTGAACAACCAAAATGTTTTTTTTTTTGCAAGAAGGAGGGATACAAAGAAAAGGAAGAAAATATCAAAAACAACAATAAAGCTTGTTGTGGCATTGATCGAACCCATGCTACATTTGTGTTTTTGACACTGCATTGATTCTAATTCTATCATACTTTTCTACAGCTGACCCAGAATGTAGTAAAATTTTAATTGACTATACTCTGTTAAATAATACAGTAAACAGTACAATGACAATGAAACTATAACTGAATAAAGCTCCTTGATCCTGGGAGTGGTGCTGTTTCTACAAAAGGAGAGATTGAATTGATTAATATTCTTCAGTTTGTAAAAAATGGGAAGGCATGGTTAACATTTATTTTTATGCACATTCACATAAATACACTCATTAATATGAACAATATGGAAGAGTGAATAATCATTCCTCATTCTTTTTCTTCTCACAATAAAAGTGTTCAAGAGTAGAAAATGAAAAGATCAGCCAGCTGTTGTAAACCAGAGAGAAGTGCTATTCCCCACTATGTGTAATTAAGCCCCAGAACTCATTACCAGAGGATGAGTGCAAAAAGAGGTCAGAAAGACCCTGAAAGCTAAGGGTATGGAGGGGCACTGAGAAGAAAGTTTTACAGGAAACTTGTTGCTCTGAAGGTCCCTAAACTTCAGTTTACCAGGGCTGTACAATAAAACCTTAGAAGTCACTCTGTGCACATTCATTGCCTTATGCTGCTCCATGTGTTTCTATCCACACACCAGGTATGCTATAAGCCTTAAGCTGACCCAAAAAAGTCTTCTTTAGGCTGGAAGTTGTTATTATTAAGAGATAATAATCACAATCACAATGAAATACTCTGTGAAGGCACTTTTTTAAAAAAAAAGTGCAATGTAGGGAATTTTGAAAACCTACACATGCGCACACACAACAAGGGTTGGGAAAACATCAGAACTAGGAATTATGAATGCTTTTTGGAGGAAGAGCAGTGTTAATTGGGTGCCATCTTACAAACTGTTGATTTGCCATCAGGACCTGCATTACAGTGCAAACACTAAGGTCTTTGAACAACTAAGAAACTGTTGTGTGCTTTGGAAAATAACCTAAATGCCAAAGTATTTAAAAAATGTAGTTTTCAGAGACTTCTCTCCACAGTAGGAATGTATAGGATATACTGTATGGGATTATTAATACAATTTTGTGGTTAATAAAACAATTTTGTGAGTTTTAAGGGTATAGTATAGTGGCACATTTGTTCAGTACACACCAGATGTAGACCAGGGCAAAATTAAGCTTGTTTAAAAAGGTAATGTGGAACTGGGTTGCACCAATCCTTAAGTGATGGGAAGGGCCTTGCTTGGAAAAGATAAAATGCAGCATATGTTCTTGGGTGTGCATGATTGCTTCTATAACTTGCTTTGGGTTTGCTAGATTTATGCATCTGTCTAGCTTCCTTACTGTAGGTGGAAGGGAATGTGTGTGTCTCACACTGCATCAGTGAAAAAGCCTGACATTTTATTTAAGGAGTGTCAGGCTCACTTGCTCAGGTCTTCTTTTCCTATCTCCAGCACTCCACAGATGTTGAAAGCTTTGTTAAAACTGTTGTTTTTGGTGGGTTGAATATATATTTCAGTTCTCTTTGTCAGGTGAGGAGAATAATTTTTGGTTTAGAGGCTTTTATAAGGAAAGAAGGAGCAGATATCTAAAAATAAGTAAAAGACTTACTTTATGTACAACATACAGTGTGATCCCAGAGGGAAGATTAAGAAAGATGTCATAAATTAGAGAGTCTATCTTTTTAATAATGGGTTAGAGATATTACTGTGACATGAAACAATTTATTTAATTATTAAACCTATTTGGATTGACAAGACTTTTGACATAATGTAATGTATGTAATGTAATGTAATGTAAAAAATGTATTAACCAAATACCTGGTTTCTGTGAGAGGGTTAAGTTTTCTTTTACGTGCACTCTGTTAAGTTGAATTACTTTTTCACAATATTTTCATAAAGTATTGTGTTAAGGATGCTGTAATTATATTTATTACTCCTGAAAAGAATGAAGAAGAGTATGTGGGAGAAGACTATGTAGTAATTTTGTTATCAGATTTACTGCAGCCTTTTGAGGAGCTATATCCCTACCTGCACCTGCACAGGTGTTTCCTGAGGAATACTGGTCCTTGATCAAGAGTGTATTTCAGACTGCAAGTATATGATACTGTTTTTTTTTTTTGTAGGAGGATCCACTCAGTTTGATTCCCATCCTACAAAAACATCCTCATTAGCTCTGGTTGTGGGCTGGCACTTGTAACAAAGACCTACTTCAAGAGGAAAGTGACACATAATAAAATTTGTCAATAAAAATATGCATATCACTGAAGCCACAGACAGGCACTTTTGGGGAACAGAAGATGCCAATTCATATATGTGTAAGTTCATTTGTTAAGTAAATACAACTAAGTCACATTAAACATCTTTGATTAAGAAGAAGGACATTTCTGTAAAATTCCTTCTGTTAACTGATCAACTTTAAAAATTCATTGAAAGTTTATTAAGAAAATTGTCCCACACAGACAATTATGCTCTTCATGGTAAGACTTTTCAGTTTGATATTTTTCTACCATTTTGTGTCTGAAACTCATTGCTCTTGCATCCTTTCCAGTTCTTCTGCTCAAAATTACTGATTCCACTTCCTAGGCTTCATCTGACTCCAGTTGGTTCCTCTGGAAGTGGAGGTGCAGAGAAGAGGGTGTTTGTCTTTACAGGGGCAATACAAGCCTGGCAGGCTGGTAGTTAATAGTTCTGGGAATGGAGAATGAGGATAACTTCTCTGCTTTCTGAGCCTGAAGTGTCCTGTAATTATCTTGTTCACAGCCAGTAGACAGTTTCAACACATGGCTTGACTAAAAAGAAGCTCTTCAATAATATTTTTTTTTTCTGTAGCTGAGATTGCTGCAACACACAGGCTTCCTTGGCTTAAGCCGAATTATTAATACAGCAATAAAGAATATTTTTCAGTTACTGATTATTTTAATATTTTTCTGTATTCAAAGCACATTTTTGGCCAAGTCTTGGCACCAGCCATGGCCTGTAGATCATAGTAGATCCTGATTTCTCAGCTCCCTGAAATGTTAAAGAATTATGCCAAAAATAGATGAGTGCTTCTTTACTGCAGCCCCATGTCCTTTTCCACTCAAGTAAGGAGCAGATGATGGGCACACTTACATGCTCTGTATTTTTCACTGGGCTGTGATTATTGCAGTAGAGTATACCACTTTAACCATAACAGCAGTCACTAATTTTTCTTAGAATAAATATGTCAACAAAACACTGGTGTAAATCTATGCTAAGCCTAATAGGTAAATGGAAAGAAAAAACACCCTGGGAATTAATAGTAGAGGACAGAAGACCAAATTCTTGGTGTATTAGCTGTATGTCAATTTTTCTTCTGGCACTTAATGTTTTGCTATGATTTCTTGGCATTCAGCACAGCTCCCCAGAGTATTCCAAGTGCAATGCTTGATACTTGCCAGGTATGATCCAAATGATGCAGAAGTGTGAATATTTGTATGTGGATTATAAGTCTGTTAAACTGTCAGTATAATTATCATATTTATTTAAAACATTTCAACCTGCTTGACAAATTAATGTTACAAAATATATTTTTTACTTACTGTAGTGCTTTTTTTACTTTGACACGGCTGTATTAAGTAGCCATATGTCCATGATAACCCCATGTTTTGTGTTTTGTGCTGAAATTGAATTTGTGTATCAATCAGTAGCAGAAGATTCAAGTCTTCATTTCATAAGGCTCAATACAGTAGTTGGGATTACTTTACATCCCTTTGGTAAACATACATTCAGTACCCTTTATTGTCCTTGGGAATTATGCATAGCTGTGAATGGGAGGACTGATAAGCAAAAGTATTAGAAACACATTATCTTGAAGTTTTGCATATGTTTTGGAAATTTATACTCTACTGCACGTGTGAAATGATGGATTTGTTTTTAGATAGCTTATCAACAAAAATAAAGTAGTCCATATATGGAGAATTAATAGTTTTCAAGCATTTTAGTTTGTCTGAAGTGATGACATGAGAATATCTCTGAATTTTTAAAACCCCCCTGCCAGGAAGTAAACACATTAAAGTGTTCAGATAACAGCTTCCCATAGCTACATGTTGTAAGTGTATAAGTAAAGAAAAACAAGCATGTTTCTATCCCATTTCGGGGATAGAAATAGAAATATATAATATTGATAAATCGTATGTACATTACTAATCTACCGGAAAATTATTCTACTGGTTACCAATCTTCAGAACTGTAACAAAACATAGATCAATCTTCTGAATTATATCTAAGCACATGCAGTGTTTATTAAGATTTAATCAAAGTTTAGCAAAAAATTAGTTCAACATGCTTTCTGCTCGCGATGATCAGGATTGTTATTTTATGTCAGCTCAGTCTGAGCCTGCAAAAGACTAAACTTTGGTTCATTTAAAGGGCAGTGAATGAAGCAGACATTGCACTGTCTTCAGAGGATATAAGCACATGTCTTATACTAAGCACATCTGAGCACTGACCAGGATATCATATTTCCTTTGAAAAGAAATGAAATATTTTAACTTTATTAAGTGATGTAACTCCATTGAAATCTATTTCCTGTTTCACATATATAGTTTAATAAAACCATATATATTCTGGTGTTTTTATGGTGCATACATACAATTAAAGAAACTATAATTTGATTTTTTAAAATATTATACTATAGAAAGATCTTTAGCTTACCATCCTGCATAGGAATGGTTATGTGAGTAGTCATATGATGCTATGAAATATGAGAGGACATAAGAATTTTTTCTGGTGTGTGTGCATATGAAATGAGGTTCCTTGTTATATATACCCAGAGTGCATTGAAAGAAAATTATCTCTCCAGAAAAAGCTTGTTTTTCTTTTGCTTGTAAAAATTTGGAGTTCAGTTTAAAAAGACATAATTTTCTAGAAGGTAATGTATATATCCTCTGTTTCAAATGCTCTAGTATTACTAAAGGCAGTCATTATCAGGACAGAGAAGCAACCTCTGTTAATGTAAATCAGGTAAATATTCTGCTTATCCTTTTTGAATAATAAATAATGTAATACAGACACTTAGGAAGAATCCTCTAGGTAACATCCCCTCCTACAACTCATTTGACCAAATCCTTTTTTCTAGTAGGAAAAAGCATCTTGCAGTTGTTTAATTAAGAATTACCTATATATTAGAGTACTATAGAGTTTAATTAAGAATTACCTATATATTTGTAGTCTTCAAATAAGAAAGCAGGGAGTTGGAACTAGAAGATCTTTAAGGTCCCTTCCAATCCAAACCATTCTGTCATCTATTCTATGATCCAAGTACATGAAGAAATTGTTAAATACATCATCCAAAAGTTGTTGGTTTTTTTCCCAAAGAGACCAAAAGAGAAACAAGAAACAGCTATCACACACACACACAAAATCCCTATATTTGTGATGGTGACAGAGGTATCTGTGAAATAAATGAGACAAATAATGTTATTAGATAAAAGTGCAAGCTGGAGGATTTGCACTAAAAAGAAACCCAGAAAAATAAAAATATAAAGAAGGAAGGGAGAAATCAACACAGACTATTAATAGTGCTTTTTAATTAATTTTGGTACTTGCTGAACCTCAGATCTCACAAACACTTCTGTCAGTAAATGTAACATTATGGAGTCCTATAAGCTGACAGACAGTTTTGACTGGCTACAGTTATTCCTGTGAATAAGTGTGAACTGGATGAGGAGGACCCAAACTCTACTAAGATCAGTAGGAGGAGTATTGCAGACAGCAAAACTTCTATATGGAAAGTGAATTAGAAAATCTTTCATATGAAATATCTAATATCACAAACACGAAGCAGAGCAGATTGAATTATCTGTAGTACAACTCTGTAGAGAATTAAGACTCTTTAGAGATAACTTCCAATGGTGGAATCCCTAAAAGATAACTTTCAGCTCCTAACACCAAATCTGTTTAACAGAAAATGGCACTACAAGGTATCACATGATAGCATCTGATGTATTACAATAGGAAATGAATTAAATGGTGATTAATTAATTAGAACCATAACAGATGATAACAATATCTTTAATCAAAAGTGATTACATTATACCAAGACCAAATAACTCAGTAAACATATGTATTTGAATAAAAAATACCAGCTAACATGCCCCATTTAATTTATCTGCTGCATACAGCAACACAAAGTGGCTGATGAAATATCCTTTCCTTTTTTTTTCCCCCCTGGAGAAATAAGAAAAAATGGCTATTAAAGGGGCATAGGCTGAACATCTGAATTTCATCATAGCTATACTCTTCCTCAGTTACTTTTTTTTTTTTTCCAAGTTATGTTAGGGTATAAAGCTCTTTTCCTTTTCAGTTCAAAGGTGTTTTGTTTGTTTTTAAGTTGTAGTTCAAATTGGTTTTGTGCAATTCAAACAGAGAAAAATAATTTTTTTTGAAAACCCACCTTTACTGAAATTTGGCATGCAATAAATATAGGAAGTCATAACTACAATTTTCATAGGGGATGAAAATCCCAAGTGAAGGAATTTAATTTGGAGTTTGTAGGTTTTCTAAGATAATCAATTTTTATTTAGCCATTTGTTGTATTCCTTTCCCCTACATAGATTTGCAAAATTCATTTGGTTGCAAAATCAAAAAACAGTGTATCATTCCTGGTTTAGGTCAATCTCAGCACCTTGCAATCATAGACGTTTTCTTGCCTTAGCAGTTCAGCGCAATTACTGACTTAGGTGCACGACTCCTTCTAGAACTTTGCCCCAAGTGATGTTATAAGAAATTAGAATGACTTCCAACCAGTAAAACTTTCAGAATGGCAAGACTGAGTAAGTCCTTAATCCTCCTAATTCATCTTTTCTTAAAAAGATCCAGATAATTACATACAAAAGGCATTTTAAACCTATAAAGATTTGGTGTCTTTAAACAGGCTCAAATTGTGCATCCCAGGAGAAACATCTAAAATCACTTTTGAAAAATTTAGGTCGGTATATAATTAGAGCCCTAAGTTACCCAAGAGTGTTAAATTTGAGCTGTGTAATGTTAGACACATTCATTGACAGTTTGGCTACATTCAGTGGCAGTTTGAACTTTCAAATGCATGCCTGTGAAAATAACAGGAAAAATAAACTCCTAAAAATCACAGGAGACTTTTTTTTTTTCCTTTTGTGTATTTACAGCAAAGAGCTTTAACCAAATATATTTATAGTAAATTTTGTGATCTTGGTACTTTCATGCCAAAGTACAAGCTTGTCATAGTATCCTCCAAGTGAGAAACTGTGGCTGAGATACTAAAGGGTGGGATACTTCTGTATTCATGTTTCTGTTTAGAATTCACAGCACAAAGTGGCAAAGCAAAAAAAAAAAAAAAAAGAACAAATTCTCAACAAATTCTCTCTCAACCTTTTGAGATACATTCACTGTTTTTTTGACTGGAGAAGGACTGCTGCAGCATTGGTTTGTCCTACTGCCACCCCTAAAACCCAGGGGCTATGGGAATCATCATGCCTGGAAGACAAAGATCATCGAAAAATGGCTTTGGCTTGACAGTCTGTCTATTCAGCCATCTTACTCTTGTGACCATACCTCAAATGCATGCTCCTTGCATATAGTTAGAAAAACCTGACAGCTTAAATTCTTATTTTAATCCTACTTGGGATTTCTATGACGATCTAAGGCACTGCTGCCAACTCGGTCCAATGGGCATATTGCTAATCTGCAGTCTGAGAAGTGTAATTTCTACTTCTTCCTCTGCTGCATGGTGGGAAAATTTTATGTTTCAGATCCCGTTTTTGCAGGAATGGAAGGCAGTGAAACTTATTTACCCTCAAACCACTGCAAATTTATCAATAAATGTAAAAGAAAATGTTTTGTGACCAGAATAGAGTGTATTTCCTATGGATATCTGTATTAGAATGAGGTTTAGTTTTGTCTAACAAGAAGTAAATGCCAAAAGAACTTATATTTTACTTAGATCCAGTTATAACATCTCTTTCAGGTGCAAATCAAATCAACGTTAAATTCTTATTTTATCTATTCCTTAACATGGGGACCAAGAAAATATCTCCACTACGTAATTTCTCAATATCTACATCACTGGTAGAAGTGAGTCATCCATGGCACATTTTTCCCTCTGGAAATAATGTGTAAATCTGGACAACTCATTTAAAATCTTCTAGAAGGACTCACATAAATATATGCACTTGGTGTAGAATCACAGAAGTCTCAATTCTGTAAGGAGCTGGGCAAAAAAAAAACCCACAGAAAACACCATCCCTGATATGTTGGCATTGAATCTAAGATATAGACTGGCTGTACAAACAAAATTATACCATTTGACTGTAAATTTTATGTTTGGCATTCATGACCTCAATAAAAAGACCTGAACCCATAATCTCCAGTCCACTTTAAATACACGTATTACACTGCTGAGTCAGTGTAACACATTTCAGCCATCTTTCTTTCTTGATACACCTTTTCCTTTAGAAAGAAAGCCATCTACAATTCAGGTGCACTCCAAAGAATGGCCTCTGAACCTGGAGTTTGCAGTGTGGTGATAGATCATCTGATAGGTTTCCAAACTGAGCAGGCACAGTAAGAAAAGTTTCCTCTGGTAAGATGCTTTAGATAAAATAAAATGAGGGCTACTTTTAGGTCAGGCATACTGGCATTGTCCTGGCAAGGGTAAGGAGGAACCTTCTGCATGAGATGACCTATCTCTTCAGTAAGTGGTTCCAGCCCTGGTGGATAGCATTGACCTCTGGCTACTCTGCTGACAGCATAGCTGAAGTGGGTTCTGATTTATTCAGAGCTCATCTTTACATGGCCTTCATATGCTCCTGAAGCACTCCCCACAGAATTTACTTTCCCAGTCAGTTTGTATATATACTCCCACACATGTGTGAAAGCGTAGCTTGTATCACACAAATGCACATGTATATTACTAGAAGAAAGAAACTGTGTTTTTTAAAGTGATGATCCATTTCCCCAGGTAACCTGACTCTTCTACAGGAAACTCTCCTATGACACTTGACTTCAGATATGATGCAAAAGTCTGTTTAACACATATTTGAGGATTTGTCCTTGGCATGGATCATAATCCTGACTTCTCAACTTCAGTCATCTTTAAGAGGAATTACTGGATGTAAAATGGTCCACTCTGTATCCAGAATGTGCCTATGAAAAGTGCAATCCTTAATTATAAGAATCTTCTGGTAAGCTCCACCATAATGTTCTTAAAAAGGGACACTGAATTCTATGTGAATTACATAATAAAATCAATTCAGTGATTTGGTTGAGTCATGCAAATCAAAAATCAATAGGTTAATGAGTTTCAAAACAAGCAGAATAACATGCAGCTTTCTATAATTTTGGTAGCCTGAAGATTCATTAATGTATTTTCATAATTTCAGTTCTACTACTAATTTAGTTTCCAACTCTCTCTATACAACTCTTTCAGAAAGCTGATCAAAGTAAATTCAAAGACCACCACTACCAAATGAGAAAATGCTTTGCGTTGCCAAGTTTCTTGGAAAAATATAAGTGAATGATAGCCAGAGGAATTGGATCTTTTTCTTCTAGTTAGCAAAGCATATTTTAAAACTGCCCTGTGCTAATAATTTCTGCTTGAAATATTTTCTTTTGTAACTGGATCTTAGATTCCTTTCACTTTGTCAATCACTTAGGCTTCAAGTTTAAATATGCAAGAACACAGAGCACAACAAAAGAACACACTAATCTTCCTCTGTCAAAAGCAGATCCTCTTTCTTATTCCCCAAGGTCAGACAAAACAGAGCTGGGCTAAAACATTAAATACAGTGAAGCAAGCTTACATATTTTCTTATCTCGTTAAAATACAGACCTGATATGTAAGAACAAATATTCCATACAATTTTTTCCTCTCACAGTTTCAGCTGATTGCAAAAACAAACAAGTAAACACATTCCCTTAAAACCACATGAGCAAATTTTCAAAGCCTTTTCAATTCAACTCCTAATTTTGCTGGAGTGGGTAGAGCTGCCTGTCATTCTGCTGCACACTTGGCTGGTAATCTGTGCATTGCACAATCTTATGGAAATCTATGAAATGCTGTGGTCAGTTGTGAATCTAATCATGTCCTCCCCTTGGCAAAAGAACTCCTTCAATAAATTGAGGTCCTTTGGGCTTTCAGACCCTTGGCTCACTTGCAAGTATGTTCACATAAACAGTTGTAGATAGAACTTGGAATGCCTTTTTAAAGGCAAACTGTTTTCCTGTTAAATACTGCACATAATACATCTTTTTAAAGATGCTTTTTCTTTTATATATTTACTCCAGTAGCGTAGCCTTGAACACTGTAGTCTGCTGGACAAATTTCCTGGGAAGTATAACTGAAAAACTGGAGTTCTTAAAAACCTATTATCTGCAAAGAGACACAAGGGTAAAGCAGAAACTCATCATTACAGCTGAAGCTCTGTAAGTCAGTTATTGTTTCTATAGTACTTTCAGTGCAACAGCTTAACAATTTTTTGGGTTCTTTGTATTTTTAATTATTTTTTTTTAAGGACACAGTCCTGGGCTTGTACACCTAGGAAAATGATACTTCTAGTAAGATGGAAGTAATCATGTAGTATAATGGATGAGTAATGATAGCAAGATGAATTTGCTGGTTTTCTTCATGGGGGGAAAAAAAAAAGGAAAAGCAAAAGAGTGTGAAACCATGGCCGAACAACTATCTGATAGTTCACTCTTCTAAAATGGAGTTCACTAGGTTCAAGCAAGAACCTGCATTGGAAACTAAATTAGCAGCCCTATTTTGAAGAGGCTGTTTTATGACCTCACCCATCAGAAAAATGCTTCTGGTGCAAAATTTCTGCAGGATTAATAAGACACATTTTTCCTTTTTCTGTTACAAAGGAGTATCATCAGGCCTCAAGAGCAATGTGTTATCATATACCACACTGCACAGATAACTCAGTGTAAAACAGTAAACCAGTCTTCCAAATTAGCCACTCAAGGATGTTCTGAGGGGCTTCTATCAGAAATAGGGGTGATATGGAAAGAATTGGGCAGATGTATCTGTAATGGTGGCTTTTGCTACAATGACTTATATAGTTATACGCAAATGCAGCAAAACACATGCATTTGTCCACACACCTAAGTAGACACAATGGTCTGAGGAGTGTTTCTCACTTATACAACATTGCTTCTCAGCCAAATGAGTCAGTAATATCTGCTATTGCTCTCTCTGCATGAATTAAGTCATCTTTCTACCCTGCTTTCCCCTCTTCTTGCCCAAAATATTCAGTGCTGTCATTTCAATACCCAGATGATTACATCTAATCATTAGAAATTACTGAAAAATTTTTGCCTGAAACAAATGTTTGAGTGATTGTCACATCAAATCTCTAGTTATTATCCAAGTACACAGCACCATTATATTGCTATTCCAAAATAACTCAAAACTGAAACAGTATAATATGTCAATTTTTTTTTTGGTTGCTTGAAGAAGAAAGGGAAAAAGAACATGCATCAAGCTACAAACAGAATACTACTTTTTTCACAAAACTTCTGATGACATGCTCATGTCCCTCCAGTTTGTGCATTTTCTTTGATGAAAATGAAAGCAAAAGTTTTAAATTTTTTTCCCAATGCTGAAAATCTGATGGTGGCATTGAAATTCTTACAATGGTGACAATATGGACTGAAAAAATGTCTGGATTTAATTAGCTAGTGCAAAAATCTTCTTTTAAGTTTTACTAACCAAGATGTTGAGGAACAAATATTTAAGTGCCTGAGCTTTTGGGGGAAAAAAGGTTAAAAAAATGCATAACTTAACTGCATGCAGATTTAGTCTTGTTGGAGATTATTCAATTTTCTGCCAGAGAAAATAAATGACATGGGTTGTTTTGGATATTCAAGGTGATTAGTTTACACCTGCAAACTAATAAAAGTTGTCTATGGAATATACTGTGGCTAGTATCTAAGGAATAAAGATATATAAAATTCAGATGTTCTCAGAACACCTGGTTTAATCTCCTTGGTTCAGGACTCTATTTATAATTCATTGAAAGAAGGAAAAAGAATACCACAACACATTAACAGTGTTATTTTCATCTGATCTGGAATCTATCAAGCTGAGGCATGAGCTTTTCTCCTTTGGATGTGTTCATGGGTGAATGCATGAAGTGGACATAAACAATTCAATAAATCCTCAGCATAAGTGCTACAGATGTGTGAACCAAGTATATTTGTCTGGAGGCAAATTAAAATTCTGCTAAAGTCTCTAATCTCAAACGAGTAAGCTCTGAAATAACCTGGGGAATAAGAGATAAAGGAACATCAGTCCTTGGGTTATGGCGTGCACACCATTTGATAGTGGTCAGTGGAGAATTTGTGGGTCAGATGGCAGTCTCTCCTCCTTGCTCCCCATCCTCTGAAGGGGAGAGGTAGTGGGAGAATCAGGTGACAAAGAAGGATGTAGAGGATACAGCAGAGGAACAGAACAGATGGGCGTGGGAGACAAAATGCGGCGCAAAAGTGACAGCACAATCATTGCATTCTAGACAACTAAAAATACACAAATACATTTATATTTGTTTCCCTTGCTGCAGTTGCCAGAAAGATGTCACATAATCGCAAGTAAAAGGTGAGATGGCACGTGCAAAGAGAAGTCACAATGAGTGAGTTGCATCAGCCTCCTACCGCTTTAAATGATGCTCCCACCTCTGAAAACCAGAAGCCTGTGGCTTTGGAATTTTTGTGACCCCATACAGCAAAGGAATTTTTCCAGTTATTTTGTGATTTGAGAGTGTTATCAGGGTTGCCTTAGACAAGCTCAGCTGCTATTACAGATACTGGAAAAAAGAATAATTTCTAAGATGTGAGCTATTTGAGATCTTCAAGGTGAAATCATACACATCAGGAATTGTAAAGTAACAAACTAAAAGTTTTAGTTTGTGAAGAGAGTAATTGCAAATGCCAAAAATTAAGTCTTCTTTATAGCTACATGAATAACTATTACAAAACAACTCAGATGCAAATTGCTTTATTCTGTTATATGTTAGCGATTACATAAATGGGGAATGTACCTGTGCTTTCTCTCAATCCCCAGCTACATCTCATATTGACTGAATACAGCCGCAGTCTGAAAAAGGCCACAGCTTCACCATACTCTGAAAGAAATATAGTTTTCTTCTAATTCCTCTATGAATAGGGTGGACTAGCCCACCACAGAAAGAACTGAGTGTATAGCTGGGGATAAATTTGCATTAGCTGAAATTAATCAAAGACTACACCCTCAGTTTGCTGAGCATGAACAGAAGCAGGTTTAAACAGGCTTCTGTGTTTTGTATTCCCCCTGAACCAGCTGAAAATATTTTCCTAGTTTGTATGTTGCACTGGCTGCCTGAAGTTCTCAGTTTAGGGTCAGAAGTTCTTTGCCCTTGGTCTATCTTCCCTTCATTTTAAGAGAAAAAAATAAGGACACTGACAGGAGCAGTGAAAGAATCCATCATAATTTAATGGCAGTTTTATTATAGCTGAGGTGTTTTAAGGACACAAGCAAGATAAGCTCCATAGAAAGAGATAGCATCTTTTACTGGATCAACAAATACAGCTGGAAGGGTACACAGATCTGGAGACATGATTGCCCTCCTGCAAGTTTAAAATGGAAACAGACAGCTGGTCGGAAATATTTATTAACAAATTGAATATGCATATTAAAAAGTATTACACCATGGAAAGCTAGAATTTTAACAAAAGAATTATATCTTTTTAAAAATAAGGACAAATATTCTGGATATCTTGATAGCTAAAGGATGCATCACCTCATCTAATTTAAGCAAACCTAAGACTGTTTTACTGTGTTTACATAACTTTTTATTTCTGAAGTTTCACTCTACAAGTTTAAGCTGCCTCATTTATCTGAAACATATTGGGTCTCCTTTCAGCTACAATATGGCAGAAGTAAAGGGACATGTGTTAGTCTATAGCTCTTGTCATGGAAAGCTTTCTTTCCCAAATATATTTGGTGAGAAGATCCTATGGCTTTCTTATCATATCACACATTTTTGAGTGCTATATGCTGCTTTCTTTTGGTGTCAAATAAATCAGTATTTATTTCCTTTTCCTGTGCCCTCAACATCACAGCCATTTCTTAGGAAAACATATGTTTTCCAAAGATTATTATTTACCCATATTGGGGTAATATTTTGTCCCAGTTTTCAGCCAGGATGGAATTGATTTTTATTGCAGAACACATGAGGGGGCGGAGCCTGAAGCCATGTGGGTTTGTCTGGGGTATCCTACACAACCTCACCTCACTGCTGGGGGTGGAGCTAAGGGAGTTTTCTTCCAAGAAGAAGGTGGGCATGGCTCACTGTCAGAGAAGAAAGTGTGGAGCACAGAGGGTCTGTCCACCACTAGTTTTCAGAGTCTAGGGCTTGTGAGCAGTTTTGATTGTAAACAATCACCCTCTTTTATACACTTTTGTAACCAATATTGTTGCAGTTACTGTTTGCTTTTCTTATCTCATTGCTGTTTCCAGTAAATTGTTCTTAT
Source organism: Lichenostomus cassidix (assembly GCF_008360975.1). Classification (NCBI taxonomy): domain Eukaryota; kingdom Metazoa; phylum Chordata; class Aves; order Passeriformes; family Meliphagidae; genus Lichenostomus; species Lichenostomus cassidix. Next base: position 98,203,883 of record NC_139482.1, on the reverse strand, counting down.
CTCACCCTGTGATCTCTGCCCTTAGTGTCTCCCACCAGGAGAGGTGTTGAGTGGAGGATTTGGTTTGAAGTGCTGTTCCTAAACCACGAGAGCCTTAATTGGAGCTGAATGTCAGTCTGTGTTTCCATCCCTGGTGCAGTCGGTTCTGGGCCCACTGCACACCCCTCCTGGTGAAACCATGACACATTCAAAAATGGGTCAGTCACAATCTAAATGCAGAAGATACAATCCCTGTTCTCAAGAGACAACAAGCAATTGTAGCTCAGTAAATGTGATTTTTGCAATGACTAGCAAAAATTTGCGGATCTTTTGTTGCCCTGTCTTTGGGCTCAACTAGGTTTGCTGTGGCTGCAGCTGGGTTCAGGCTGGTTGGACAGCTGCTGAAAGGGTGGTACCTGTGGGCTCTCCAGTTTTAGCTTTTCTTATGATCCCCAGTGCCACTGTCCTGGCCAAGGCAGGAGTCAGTGGGTGACACACAGCAGTCTGGGTGCAGAGTTGAGTCTGGGGGAGGCCTTGGTGCCACTCTGTGGCTTTAGATGAGAGCCTCTGAGAGGGAAATGGGCTATGAGGAAAAATAGTAGCCCCAAGTGCAAGATGAAAGAGAAAAAATCCCTGTCATGATCTTCATACTGCTTCCAGCAAAGACCTGTGTGATTATTGCTATTGCCCCCTATTCTTCCCTACTTTCTCTAGAAAGACTGAAACCATCAGCCTCGGTATGGAAAGGGTTACAGGAAGGGTGAGCACCACACCACAAAAATAAACACTAGGAAAGGTGGGTGTTTTGTTGGATTTGTTTGTTTGTGTGGATTTTTTTTTTTGTTTGTTTGTTTTCTGGTTGGTTTTTTTTTTATTATTTATTTTTGGGAGTATTTTGTGTGTGTAGAGGAATTTGAATGGTATTATTAGAAATTTCTGTTTTAATTAAACAAGCCATATCATTAAGTCCGCTAAAACAGATTGTTCTGATTGAATGCTAACATTTTAGCCTAGGTATGTTTTGTTCAGTTTTGCACAGAGTAAGATTTTGAGCCTAAAAAAGAAAAGCAGATTCAAATATGCAATAGAAAAAAATACTGCTTTTGCATTCTGCATAGTTGGAAAATAATTCCTTGATTTAGCAAAATAGATCTTTAAAGAGGAGAAGGTAGAAAAAGGTTCCTCAATAGGACTTAAGAACTAAATATTGTCATGGAAGATCTGTGGCAGGGCCCTTATTTGGCCTTTCACCAGGCATCAGATTTACCTCAAATTTCTGGGCATGTGATTGTAATACGTATGCCATGCTTCAGTTCTCAGTCTTTTCGATACAATCCAGCACAATAGGGTTTTTTAAATAAAGGTAAGAATAATAATCAGCCTTGTAATGGGGATGAAGTAAATGCATGCTAATCTAATTTGTTGGTGTTTTTTTCCAGTTCGGGAGAGATTTTTCCATTGATCTTCAATAGCCAGGGTGGAGAAGAAACTTATAGGCAAAGATTAGACTAAAAAAAAGGTTAAATTATGCAGGTATTGTTAAGAATGTAGTATTTGCTAAAGTATCATCTTGCACGCTCCCAAAATGTGAGGACAATCTTGATTTTTGTGTATGGTATTTTAATGTGTTTAAAGGCAAATACTTGCAGACTGTGCTGACAAGCTGGGAAATTTTAGCCTGGCAAACAACAACTTTGAAATGAATTTGAATGTTCATGGTGGATAATGAGCTAAATGTGAGTTTGCAAAAGAGAAAGTTATAAGTAAAAAGAGGGAAATCTTGTTTAAAATTAGGGGGCAAGACGATCTTACTACAGGTGCAAGCACGCATATGGAATGCAGTACTCTTGGTGGTTGTTGAAATCGGAGAATGTTTGTAGAAAATACAGGAGAATGATTAAAAGATTTGGAAACAGGCCCCCTTGAGGGTTTTAATCTGTTTATCAAAGACATAAAAGGGATAAATTTAAGCAGGATGGTGTTCATGCTCGCATGTGTGGGTGAATGACTGTCGTGCATCCTGGAAGTATCTCCTGGCAAACAAAACTTTGATCAAGGGTTCTCTAATGTATTAGACAAAAGTGTAACAAAATTCAATGGCTGGAAGATGAAGCAAGACAAATTTAGAGTGATAGAATAAGGCTCCAATGTTATTTAGTGCAGATAATTAACTAGTGAGTATTGTGATGAAAGCGTGGTTGGTTTTCTCTGGAAATGTTAATTAAGACTCAGCACAATTTTCTCATCATACTCTTTTTAATTCTGCAGGAATTACTTCTAGTAAATCCTATAACCTTTTTTTATTTTACAGATCAGGTTAGATGATGATGATGATGATGATGATGATGATGATAATTTTTTTCTGGTTTTGCCATCTATGTTGAATAATCATTTATCTCATGATCTCATTTGTTCTCATGCAAATATTTTATTTTAAACTTTGTCTTCTAAACTCCCTGTCCCTGGACATAGCCCCTGCTTTCCCTCTGCTGCCCTTCACTCTCTTCTCCTGGGTCCTTCACATTGCAGACCACTGTTCACATATGCAATTTGATTCTTTGGCTCACTACCTGAACAAAAGCAAGTCAGTAGATTCAAGCTGTAAGAGGTCAATAATATTTTGCTAAAAATATTACCTCACAAAAGAGCCAATGGATAATGAATACCTACATATTAGGGTAGGCTGGGAGTGATTAGAAAAATTATTTGTGTGTAAGGCTTTTATGGCTCTGATTTTTTGAATTGCCATGTTATTTTACAAGAGATATATCTCTGCAACTTCTGTCTCCAGCGGTCCCCAGCAAGACAGAAAAATGTCAATGAGTTAGTTTTTAAAAATTTTTCATTTAGCACTCTTAGAATGGTCTTGCTTTAAAAAGAAAGTAAGCCTTTACTACAGCAGAAATGCTGCTCTGATATAAGTTTTCTGAACAAGATGTGGATGAAGGTCCAAATTAGGTCTTCACTGTGTCAGGTGTAATAGTAGCAACCAAACAAAAACATTTCATAGCCTTAGGTCTGACAGTCTGTTAAGTGAATTTGTATGCATACAAGACGAAGTGTCTTTTTGAAACATGAAGATGCCCAAGAGAGAGACTCTGGAAAGGTTTTACAGCCATTTAATAGTTCAAGACATTATTTGTTCAATAACAAAAGAAAAAGGCTTAGAGAGCAATCAGATTTTCATGGACAAAAGCTAGGCTCTTGTCCTGAGGGGAGAAAGGATCATAGGCAGTGATTTTTGTGTGTGTCAGGAAGAGATGCAAAAAAAGGGTTTGACAGCTGGAGAAGCGAGAGAAGAGCTGCTCATTCTATCTCATCTATTTTGTATGCTTTTATATTCCATTTTATCTGAGTGTGATTTCTAGCTTTTTCCTCTTCTCTCTAATGAAATATTTCATTCTCTTTTTATGCTCCTCTTAGCACAAAAAAAAAAATTAAAAATTCTTCATGTTCCCACTCAGTGTTTTTGCTGTCATGTTGTCCTACACCACTCTCAATACTGAACCACAGCAGCTCCCTAATTTTCTAATAAGGATGCAAGTGCATTCTCATTTGGGTCACTTTTATATCCACGTGACTGCTGTAGTTTCCCCTGCAGTCCACTGCATGTGTTTTACCAGCTGTGCAGCAGCTAGTGAGAGCTCATTACAAGCGTGAATATCCACCCCTCTGCCCTGAAGGAAGTGGTAATTTTCAGCAAATAAAACTAGCTAAATGTTCCCCTAGTAGCATAAACACTGCCTCAAATTCCCACAGGATTTAAACATATTTGTTTCTCCAGTTTGATTCTCTCAGGCTTGAGTTTTGTTTCTACTCTTCAAAAGTGCACTAAAAGATCTATCTGAAGATGTGCCCTTGTGGTAATTTTGTGGCCAGAGCTGCTTATGCATTGGCAAGAATATCTTGAAGAGAGGACTTCAAGAGTTATAGCAGTACCAATACAAGGGGACAGATAATAATCTCCAAGCTATCTTACAGTTTCACTGTTTCTTCCACATTAGTGTACTACTTTTTTTGAAGGGAACTGAAGGGACAAAATGATGAAACACCGCTAGTTTTGAATGAGACAAGGCAACCTTCCTTATCTGTTCAGCCACAAGGTTATAATATGGGCTAAAAGATGTCAGTTATTAACTTATGTCTCCTATGTCTGTGAAAAAACCTCCCACAACCCTAAGCAGAATAGTGAGCCTCCCCTGAAAAGAGCACAGATGTAACTGTAGCAACACTTTATGTTTTTAGTAGTTTAGTCCATTCAGGAGTTGGCTTAAGACAAATGGTTGAACTGAATCTCAGCTGCTGCCCTGGGGTTGCTGTATACCAGCAAATTCTTCTGAGTATAAACAGATGATTTTTTTGCATGTGGGAAGATGATGGAACCAAAAGCATAGATAGAACCAAAAGTTTACTTTTGACAGAGATTGGGACGATACTTGTGGCATAATGTTTTGTTGGCCTGGCAAAAAATTCTGAGCATCGGCCTCTTAAATGTCATAGAGTTTTTGTAGGAAAGACTTTTATTAGGAAATGTCAAAGCAAATATCTAAGCATGGGATGGCTCAAAGCTGCCTGTCATACATACAATATTGATGGATTCTTGGCTGTGTCTTTTGTTAAGTAAATGAGAATACTGGCTTCATGAATTCTGGTTACATGTCTAAATGCAAGAGCTGCCCACGCAAAACCTGTGTTGGAACTTTCTAAGCTGACATGGTCGATAGAAGTGAGAAGTTCTGATTCAAAATAAAGAATCAGGACATCTGTTTCAAGTTTCATGCTTTTGGGGGGAAATGATGGAGGGAGAACACATTACTTTAATGTGACAAATATTGATAAATTTATTTCAAACTTTACTTTGATGATAAAGATACAAAGTGAAGATACTAAAATATTTGCCACTTTTCCACAAATGCAAATAATAGATATATCTTAACCCTTTCTTTCAAACTTAAAGTTTAACATTCATCAGTATGATTCAGGCATACAAAGTGGAAACAGTTCTTCTGGAAGGTTATATTGAGAATATATATTTGGGCTACATGACCATTGTTGTTCCTTTCTAACTGTAATATTCTAATATAGCTGAGTACCAGCATAAATGTTGACAAAACTGTTTAACTGTGCATAGGTTTCTGAAGACAGAAGTGTATTTTCTAAGCCTGTTTTCCGTTTGGCACTTTGGCATCTGCACCACCAGTGATATCAAATTCTGAAGCAATAATTTGAATACCAACTTTTATCCTACTAAATTACAAGGTCAGCCAATCAGCATTTTTGTCGCTGGGCTGCCATCCTCCTAATAATCTCCTTGCAAGTCATTCTCATGAAACACTTCAAATGACACAGTAAAGATGTTTTATACAACATACTTTATGAAGTCATACTCTGAGCAAAATTGTGTACAGAAAATAATTGTCATGCTTTTCAAAATATGGATTTAACATTATCACAGAAAAGCACACTTAAAATCCAAGAGGAAAAACCAAGGATATAATTCTCAGTTGTGACAGATTCTTCTCGACTAACCTTAGTTTCACCTGTTACAGTTTATTGATTTTTTCCAAATGAAAAGGTGGTTATCTCTTCATTATCAGTATTTATGTTAAGAAAAACACTTCTACAATGCTCCAGAACAAGTGTAGGAAGAAAATCCTAGTTTTGCCCATCTTAAATTTTTTTCCCAGCTATTTTTCTGAGAATTTTTGATGAACAGATTCTGACAGTACTTTCTGGAATTCCATTTAAAAGTTTTGTGTCAGCAGAATATGCTGAAATTTCATGAGCATGTTCATCAAATATATATAGCTGCTTAGCTGGTCAGCAATATTCAGCCTATGCTGTAAATAAAAGAAACAGTCGTGGTATAGCTGGCATGCAGTACTGTAATTAGAAACTGTGATTAGTAATTATGCATATGACAAAATAAATGGCTAAGGAGAACCTTTTAACTTCCCCAGCCAACTGCTGCACTGGCATGTTACTCAGTAGCTGTAACTGCTTCACTTTACCCTTCTTACCATGAGCGTATATTTCTTGAGAAGGATAAAAGATCATATTTTTCAAAAATGGGCTGTGTAGCTTAGGAATTGGGGTTGGGTTGACCTTGATTGGCTTCCAGACACTCGTCCAAGGAACTCTCTCAGTCTCCCTGCTCAAGGGGATGGAGAGGGAATACAAGATGAAAAACTCATGGGTCAAGGAAATGATCCCTTACCAAGTACTGTCAAGGCCAAAAGAGGCTAGACATAGGGAAAATAAATCTAATTTATTTCTAAATAAAATAGGTTTGGGTAGTGAAAACCAAAGAGAAATTAAAACACTTTCTTCCCACCCCCTTTTCCCAGGCTCAAACTCACTCCTTCATTCCTACTTCTCTGCTCCCCACTCTCAGGTAGCAAAGTTGGGATGGGGAATTGGGGGTTGTGGACAGTCCATAACATTTCCTCTCTGCTGCTCCTTCCTCCTCACACTCTTTCAGCTGGGCTCACCTCAAGCTGCAGAGAACTCCCTGCTCTGCAGCACCTGCAGCATCCCCTTGCCCTCCTCTCATCTTGGTGTCCGTGGGGTTGTTTACCTCATGGTTTTCTGCTCATTCATTGCTCTCACAGCTGCTATGCTCTATTCTGCCCTTTCTTAAATATTCTTCCCAGAGGTGCCACCATGTTGGCTGAGGGTCAATGTGTGCCTTGCAGTGGGAGCATTGGAGCTGGATAGAGCCAGGCAGAACAGTCTGAAACTGTCTGTGTGCAACTTGGGGCAACCTCTTCTCACAGGAATCACCCCTGCAACCATCCTGCTGCCAGCACTTTGACAGTATTACCCCACAGAGGCACAAAAGTCTCAGCAAACCATCACCTCTGTCCAAAAAGACATGATGTTTTGATTTTAATAAATATCTTTACCAGAGAAAAAGGCTTACTTTTAAAGAAGACACATTGGGAGAATACTGGAAGCAAAGAAATGGTGAATTTTATGTATCAAAAGCCAAACCATCGTAGGAAGCACGAGTGAATCTAAATAAGGATTCTATTTTGGCATATTTAAAGTTAATTAAACCTATGATTTCTTGAAAAAGTCAAACTTTTCCCTCCTCTGTCTGTACTTAGTTTAAATGCTAATTTGATAAATATCAATCTTTAGCAAAAGCTATAGGAGAGTGTCATGATGAGTAATCTCACATTTCCTCTAGCATTTCATTTATCATTCAGGTGAGTTTAATTAAAGCCAAATGACAATTTCAGTGAAAAAAAAATAACGTGAATATTTCTAAGTTGGGAAATGCTTTAAGGTGTCATAGTAAATCTTGTTTCTCTCTAGCAATTCTCAAGGTCTGTTACACGTTTTCTCTCCCTTTTTTGAATTTGTGATTTTATTGGAGATTTTTCTCTGCCCCAAATGTGTACTTAGGTTAGAGAGGACACTGTCTGCATGACAGAAGCAAAACTCACTCTTAAAGAGACTTCACTCTTTTTTCTTTGCTGCAGTGTACAGAATGTTCCCAAAGTGAGCTGAAAGTTCATGTTTGTGTGATTGCAAAGAATATATTAACCACACTGAGCCAGCACATCAATTTCATACCCCAGCTGATAGTTTGCTAAATGTCTCTACCTTGATTGCATTTAATTTAATCCCATTAATTTAAAAGTAGCATCAGTTCTGATGGGTCTATTTATTCTTCACCTTATGAAGTAGAATCTGGTAAACCCATGTAATAAGTAATAAAATGTTTCTCTAGTGCCAGGCAGATTAGACAAATACAGTAGTTCTACAAGTATGAAATTTTCTGGGCTATCCTAATTCTCAAAACTTGAGAATTATGTTTAGTATGGCTCCAACTAGCACACACAACTCAGCAACATGTTGCTGCAATGCTAATTTTTTTGGTAGTGGTGTGGTACTTTGCAGTGAGTTGGTGGCAGAGCAGTGAAGATTGCAGGAGTTTATCTGACCTTTCCCTTTGAGATTCTTATGAAAGAATTAAAAAGAGTGAACCCTTAATATTATTTCAAAATGGGCAACCACTCTTGTCGTTCTGTCTCTTGTTGAAGGAGCATTTCTTGAGAACAGTCATTAACAGGTCAGGAGATTTTAAATTGGCCCCTCAAATCTGTATTACATCATTAGAAGAGCTTTCAGTAATTTGGGATTACTGTGGTAAAAAAATTCTCTACCTGTCCATCATGAAAAACTTTGCAGTAAAGTTCTATAATTGTATTTTACAAATGTACAGTGGGGAAAGAATTCAAGAATACTTCAATCAGAAGCCTTTAAATAATAAATGTCAAAACTCCATTTCCAATATTAATAGTTTATGTAGAGCTTTACATTTAAAGATTACATTTATTTAGTTTTGGTCTGCTGCATGACTTTGCTAACACCCACACTTATGCAAATTTTATCCATGGGATGCAAAATACAGCTGTCATACATATGTTATCCATTGTTCCTGATCTACTTCTGTGTTAAATACAAATAGCTAAACAATAGGACAAGCTTTAGTGTAACGATATTAATCAAGTTAAAATTTCAAAGTACAAAATGAAATGTGACACTTCACAATGGTGTTTGATTTGAAATATGTCCAAATTGGCATTGCTTTGTACTTTGGTAATGACTTTTTAAAATAAAACCAGCTAAAGGCTGAAGTTTATAGTGGGGAAAAGTCCCTTCTAAAGTAAAATATAAAAACTTGATAAGTATTTTATCTATGGGAATAATAGCATAAAATGATTTCACAAAAAGCAAAATGAGCCCTCCATACAAAGCCACTGCTATGCAGATGCATTGTTTATCCATCTATAAAGAATAGTCCACCATGCTAAAATTTAATCTTTGCACTAATTTTCTGCCATTTTCCCCTATCAAGACTACATTTTATGTGTGGCCTAGAGAAACAAATGGGAATATTTATCTTTTAAAGTGTATCATAATTAAGTTCTAAGGTACATGAAATGTCCAAATGTAATGTATTATGCAACTACAGTAAGTGTTATAATGTTGAAGACACTAAGAAATGAGAATGGTACTGCCACTTGGGAAGCATTCATTTTTAAAAAAATTAATGTAAAATGAATTTATTTTATTTGTAAACCCAAGCATGAATTATTTGTTTTTTAATTAAAATCTCTGAGGTAATAATCTTTTACCATAGAGATAAATACTCTTTGACTGGCAGGATTATACAAGATGTTGATTGGTTAGCCTTCCTAGTTTATTTGGAGTTTAATAGGTTTTTTATAAAGGACAGATTTAGTAATTGTTAGTTTATAGTTAGAACCATTGTTTCATGATCAATACTTGTGTACTTGCAATGGTATCTTTTTAAGATGCAACGGAAATTCAATTCCCATCACACCTGTGTGACCAGGTACAAGAGTTGTGAAAGAGTGTTTGTTAAATGAGACTTGTTGGCTTTTTCCTGCGAAGAGAGAGAGATATTCTACATTCATGTGAGAACCTTGGCTAATGAGCTGAGCAGAATTTTACTTTAGAGTTCTAGATACAGAGATTTGCTTGAGCCTGTAAAGTTCTTCCTTTGGTGGCATCCCAGGAAGGATACCACAAGGCAAGAAAATGGCATTTTAGGCTGGAAAGGTTTCATGTCTCAGAAGGAAATGAAAATATTAATTCTGCAAGTAACACATATTAAACTGTCTTTCTTGTCCACCACTAGTGAGGGGTGCAATATAGGTAACATCTTCGCAGATACACTTTGCATGACAATTAATTCACAGAGAATCATCTGTGGTTCTTGGAGAAAGATATAAAAATGCCTTGTACTGCTTGATTTATTAATTTAAGTAATTTTGAAGTGCTGCACAAGGCTTTAACTGTGCTTCCTAAATCAAGTTATTTTATTTCATAAACACCGATAGAATTTGCAGTGCTGCTGCAAACAGGAGTGGGATTTCCCAGCTGGCAGATGGTCCACCACGACTCAAAACACAAGCATAGCAATACAAAAGGAATATCTCACACAGCTGAATGTTGTAATTTAAAGATTCCTGCTTATCAGCAGAATTAAATAACCTAATATTGAAGTCTCTTGAATACTTAGCTTTTGGAATAGGTTAATAAAAATAAAATGCTGAAATTTCATTGAAAAGAATGATCTCTACCGTCTATATGCCTCAGGCCAAATCTGATTCTTAGTTATATCTGCAGAATGTTATTTAAGTCAATGGTGTAATAAGGACATAGCTGAGACATAATCTGAATGATTTTTAAATAGTCAAAGTTCAAGTCAGATGTACTTTAGAAAGAATTTGAATCTGAGCAGCCTTTCCTTTAACTGAAGAATGTATTAAAATTTTTGACCTTTTTTTTTTTGTTTTTTGCAGACAAACAGTTCTGTCTTTGCCAATTAAGTAAAAAAGTGATTCGCGTTGGACAAAAAAGAAATGGCTGGAATTTTTAATGAAAATAATGTAAGTGATTTCATTCTACTTACAGAAGCAAATTGACTCATGGAATTTCAGAAAGCACTGAGCAAACACAAAAGTTAGTAAGAGGAAATTAGTATGATAGAAGAAATAGTCAAACAAAGCAGAAATCAGTGTCTTTCTCTTGCCCTGGATAGTTATCAGTAAGTCAGACTTGAGTAAGTGTAGAATTTGATCAAAGCTGCAGTGATTTTAATGTTGTTAGCATGAGTAAAGCTCCATTTGCAATCCAGCATTTTTTCTTTTTTTAAGGTTTAAGAATATATGTAGTTCTGAAATAGGATCAAATCATGTCCCATCAAAGGAAAAACTGGAAAAATACGACACATAAGAAAAATTCCACCTGGGAATATTAGATCAAGAATCCTTAAATTGGAGTTCATTCATGTCAAGGATGCAAATTCCTGGGTGACTGGGATAACTGGGATACAGCATGAGACGCTTTCACTGTCTCCTGTTGGAGCCATTTCATTTTAGAGAGATAATATCCTTTCTTTTGTAGAGAGATTTTTATGTTGTTTGGCATCTCTAATCATTAGACTATGAAGTTACTCTTCCTTTCTGCCTCTCCTTCTGAACCAATGCAGTCATAATGTTTTACATAACATGCAAAACCTGTGACCAGAGGGAGAGAAACACTGATTGTCTCCTCATAGATATAACCTAAAAGGTCCTAGTTGAAAGTTGAAGTTGCTGATCTGATTAAATTTTCCAAATTTTAAACACATTTCCCAAGCAGAATTAGCTCCAATCCTGCAGTAATTTCTTGCTTTCCTTCTGCTTTGCTAGTACCAGAAAGTCATTCTTTTTCAGGGTAGGGGAGCATGTATGTGTGGAAGTATTCACTTGTGATAATTTCTGGTTTTCAGGCAGCTTAATTTTCAGACGAAAAGGCATTGTGCTGGAAGATGCCCAACGAGCTGTATTTACATATTTAGTCTAAATTCAGATGCCTTCTTATGTCTGATGAGGCATTGCAAAGCCTTGCCACTTTATTTAGGGGAAAAAAAATAAGGAATTTGTATCAACAGGAAGATTATTTTGATTCTTAACCCTTTGCCTGAATCCCCATATATGGTAATGTGGTAAAAGAAGCTGAGTATTTCTGAATGACTTTTTATAGCCCTAAACACAGATAAATTTCAGTCTGATTATTTTGAAAATGTAGTTTTAAGCCTTTCATTTTTGTTTAAACAAGGGCATGGTATTACAGATTCACCAGGGAATACTTGTGTACTTTTGGAAAACTAGACTTTTCATCAAAATAAATGCAGTGCCTTCCAGATCCAGAATACTAATTTAGGCAGACTGGTCTCTTAATATTTCAAAAACTAATGATGATTCCATAAATAAGGTAATTTGTTCTATTAGAACATTTGTGATTTTTATGGTGGTTTCCTTCCATTGTTCCACTGCTGTGTACAATAAACTATAACCCATATAAATATATAAGTAAATATTAAAAAGCTGTGTCATGGGAGCAGAGACTTAAATTAAGTTCTCTGTCTTAATATCCAGTGTATTCCAAGAAAATCTGCTTTCTAAAATTCATAATGTATAAACAGTTTCTGTTTTAGATGAAGTATTTCAACTAAACCCCTTCATTAAAAATAAAGCAAAAGAAAAAAGCTTTTAATTAAGAGTTGTTCTAAGTTAGTTGCCCAAGGACAAGTAGAATTGTATATGAAAGGCACTTTTTTTCAGCTAGTACATTTATTTATTAATTTTAATGTTAATTTCCTGTGCTGTCCATAGTGAGCTGGAAATTTTATTGGCTATTTGACACTATGTCAGGAGCTAAGACTTGACCTTGGAGCTCTCTGTTGAATGTTTTTCTAGTAGAACATAGTACTGGACTACTGCAAAGGCAATTCTTAAGAGAAATCTTACAAAAGTCCTTGGTTTATGTCCCTGCTTTTGAACCATCACCACTTATAAATGTATCTAACCTCAGAGGGCAGACTTATGTTTTATGTAAATGCATTGGTGTTTTGGAGGGGTGTGTTAAGGGAAAGCGAGGTTATGTTATCTGTTGTTGGTGAGAGCTGTGCTTATTTCAGAAAGCCCATGCCTTGCCTTATTTTTTTAAATACCAGAATTCTGTGCTTGATTGCAAAATCCAGCCTAGTTTTCTTGAAAATTTATCTCTCTATATTTTAACATCTGTGTTCAATTTCTCAGTAATTTTGCTTGTTATCAATATTTGGAATGGAGTTTCACTAAGCCTAATATGTGTACAGAATTACCATCATTGTTAGATATCTCTTCACCTTCTCCCCACCCCAATCTCTCTCTCACCTATCTACTGCATCACACAAAGCAGTGCTGAGATAGCTTTTCAAGGACTAAAGTCTTTAAAGTTTAAAGTAAAACTTAAAAAGAAGACAATCAAGGGAAGAAAAAGAGACCAACAATAGATCACTGAAGCTTGAAGAACAATGAAATCCTCTGTTTCAGCTCTTATTTAAGTTATCACATCTGGCAAGTTGATAGAAAAACAGTGCTGTGTTTTCTGGGCTTTCCCCCGCCGCCTTTGTCTTGTTTTCTTTTGTAGGGACTAATCTAAACTACTTTGTGTTTTGCAATCTGGCAGTACCTACAAGCTGCTGCAGAGTTTATTAGGAAAAAAAAGGATGTATATTGAAGGCAGTAGGAACAACTTTTGAGAGAAAGGACTTTGACTCCAAATTATGCAAATAAAACAACAACAACACACAAAACCAAAGCAATACCCCTACCTGCTCTGCTGCTTTCAGACGAGTGCCACATTATGCATACAGAGGTGTCTTGAAAGCCAGAGCTAGTATTGCTACAGCAGTACTTAAAACTGCCTGCACAGTACAAAGAACTTTAAGGAAGCTGAAACATTTCTTCAGAGTGTCAAAGTATGTTAAGGCATTATTATTATTATTATTGTTATTATTATTAACAAGATCATTGCAGTCCAGTATCTCAGTCCAGCATCTTGTGTCTGTGGAACAGGAGGAGTTGCAGCTTCTCTGGGGTTTGCTGATTGTGCTCAGCTGCACACAAGGATAGACTAATGCAGCTAAAAGAGTGCTCATACTGTCATTGTGGCACTACTCAGTGTGAATAGTAATAAAGGTTTTATTGTGATCCAAGTTCTCAGATGTCCTTTTCTCTCCAATATTTGGCTTTGGTGAAAAAAAGTCTAAATTGAGGCATCTAAAGGTCCTAAATTGAACTGTGAGATGAGAGAGGGGATTGGCATGAGATTCAGCAGAGCATGGCTAAAGAAAAAAAGAAAAAGCCTGTCTGAGTCTGAAAGGATCAAAGAATTAAAAGTCTTTTGCATCAGATGTGCAGTCTTGTAATCAATATGATGTTTAACACAATGAACAAATACTTCAATACTGACAAAGTACATTCTAATTAGTTCAAGCGATAAAACTTGATATTACATTGTGAAACTGCTGGACCCTGCACAGTTTATCAACAAAGGCTGCAAACAGAACAGTGTGTTACTCTGATCTCATATATATGAGTAAGGATATGCAAACCTTTGCTTAATTGAACTACAAAATGGAACAGTGGCTTAAATGGTGTGTAAAATCTTAGCCATTAAGAAAGACTGCTAAAGAATCTATTTTTGTACTAACAGTAATATCCACTCATTTCAACTGGTCAGTCAGTAGAATTTCTCTCTGTTTTTCTTACTATGTTCCTAAATTCCAACTTGAAATTCTCATTTGGAGAAGGAAATAGAAACAGAGCCACAGCTGCAGAACTTATTCCAGTTCTTTTGTGCTGTTCTTCTTGTAAGAGAGCAATACAGTGAAGGTACGCAAAATGCAAGCTCTCCCTATTTTTAGGTGGAAAAGATATAAGGTGAACATAAAAGTAGAGGAAATAGGCTTGCAAGATAACCGAATAGATAATGATGTTATTGAGCTCTGTAGTGACATGGCTCTTGCTATTGCTCTGCCTCTGTATTTTCTTGACAGTCAGCCCAGATTATTAGAGAGCAGTGTAAACCATACTGCTGAAAAGGAATAATTCAGCTTAGAAATTCACAGCTGTTGCTAGCCTTAATGCATCTTGTCTTGATAAGAAGGCTGGAAATATAGTGTGGAGATATGCAATGTGATAACTGTTCTATGCTAAACAGGTTTTACAAAACAGCCACACAAAGCCAACACTTGATGGAATCCTTTGAGTAAACACTATTATTACTACCTCTTAGGCTCAGTGTTGTGTTTTCAAGTAGTCCAGGGACATCATGGTCTAAATGGGGTGGTAGCTGATTGCAAGGGAACAGACAAAAGGAATTATTATTCTATAGATGGCGAATTTTGACTGAAAAGCATGTGATTTGGTATCAAAACATGAAATAAATCCAGATTGCCATGTAATTTCCCCAAATTAAGGGCCAATCTTATTTGCAGTGAAAAAACATCTTTCAATCATGTAACAATTGTTGGGACAGGCACAGAGTACTTGATGAAGTTGCAGTACTCCAGTTCCCAAGGCTGCTTTCACTATACACTAATTCAAGCCAAGTGTTTCTTCAATGTAAAATACACTTCAGAGCTTGATTAAGACTTTTTCAGTCACATTTGCTGGCAACTTTTCCACTCTATCTAGTAACAATCCATCCCCTGGCATGTTTCTGGAATGCTTGTAGAATGAGCAAAAGCCTATTTAACAGCAGACTTTTCCTGGGGAAAGCATTTCCACAGAGTGGGCTTGTGAATAGCTACAGTCTGGAGGTGGAAGGATTGTACAAATTCTGCACAGACTTGGGTCATCTGGAATACACCACTTTCCAGACATCATCCAGATCCACTGGGTTTAATACTCTGGATTTTCTACCCACTTAGTCAGCAAGATCACATGAAGAGACCCTGCACAGAGGGACAACAATAGTCAGACATAGGCAATCAAGATGACATGCACTGGGTTGTGAATGGCTTATTTCATTTGAATGTCGTGGCACACATTTGAAAAAAGCTACAGAGAAGGGAAGACAGAGCATACATCATATTTAATGACATCTTTACATGAAGAAATCACTCCTCAGTTTGCTGAAAGCAGAAAACAAACACACAAGACAGACGTGTTGCTTTCAATGTCCCAAATTCATTTCTCAGAATGACAAACTCATAGAATGGGTCAGGATGGAAGGGCCCACACTGGGTCATCGTATCCAACCTCCCTGCTCAAGCAGGATCATCCCAGAGCACATGACACAGAGCATATCCCAGAGCACATGTGTCCAGAAAGCTCTTGAATATCTCCAGTAAGAGAGACTTCGCAACCACTCTGGGGCAGCCAGTTCCAGCACTCAAGGATCAGAACTGAGTAATAAAAAGTTCAGCATAGAGAAAGATACTATTTTCCAGAAGAAACAATGATGTTACAGAGAGATAACGACACAGCTTTACAAGCAGTTTTTCTAGAGTTAGAGAAGACATAGGACTGTCTGGATTCGATGACCTTTGAGGATCTCTTCCAACTCAGAATATTCTGTGATTCTGTGTACATTAAACATGTAGAACTTCTGTGTGGGCCTCTGAAGGAAATGTGAAGAAGAGACTGAATTAGAAAATAGATAGTTGCAACAAAAATAATTTTAAGGTAGCAAATAAAGGTTGTAGTGAAGGCCAGGGGCTAAAGCACTGTCACCTTTAGCATGGGGCTGGATTGCTGTAAGTCATGGTGAGAACTTTCTAGGAACCATTGTGTAAGCATGGAAAAAACATTATAGAAGTATTTTTTCTCTTGGTAAGACTGGATAATGACAAATTGACCTACAAGTACCTAAGGTGACTCAATTTAGTGGTGAGCATCCCCATGTGTCCCACTGGAGACTGGGGTGTGGTTCCCCAATGCAGAGCCAGGCTCTTTGGTACCAAAACCTGGGGTCATGAGGATTTGAGATAAGGGTAGTATCTGGGAGAGGTAACTGGCAAAACAAGTACTGAAATTTCAGAGAGTGGAATGATCATGGAGAATATTTGTTGTAATTATGGTGAAGGGATTTTGTGTAAATTTGTCCATTTTCTTTATGTGTCAGGATGACACTATTTTAATTTTTGTTGGGCGGAATTTTTGTCTTGCTTTGTTTGGTTGGTTTTGATGATGTGAGTACAGACTGTGTGATGAATGTGGATTTTAGTGATAATTCCTAAATGTGTGATTCACAGAGGCAAGGGGTAGAAGGTACTGGGTTTGCATGGCCTAGTTTTGCCAGCTGAGGGACTACAGGCATGGCTTCTGTGAGAAGGTGCCAGAAGCTTCCTTAATGTGCAGCAGAGCCAATCCCTGCTGGATCTGAGGTGGACATGCCACTGGTCAAGGCTTGGCCAATCAGAAATGGTGGTAACACCTTGGTAATAACATTTAAGAAGAAGAAAAAATAGTTTTTGCACAGCTGTAATTGCAGCCAGAGAAGAATGGGGTGGGAACATGTGAGAGGAACAGCCCTGCAGACACCAGGGTCAGCTACGAAGGAGGGACAGGAGGTGCTGCGATCTCCCTGCAGCCCATGGTGCAGGCCATGGGGAAGCAGCTGTGCCCCTGCAGCCCACAGAGGGGGACCATTCCAGAGCAGGCTGTTCCTGAAGGACTGCACCCCATGGAAGAGTGACCCGTGTTCCAGCAGTTTGTGGAAAACTGTTGCCCATGGGATGGTCTCACATTGGAGAAGTTTGTAGAGAACTGTTTCCCATGTGAGAGACCCTGTCATGGAGCAGGGGAAGGACTCCTCTCCCTGGGCAGTGGCAGGAACAACCTGGGAGGAACTGACCATAACTCCCATTACCATGTCCCTGCAGCTCTGGGGTAGGAGGTAGAGCTGGGAAGGAGGGAGGGGTGGGGGGAAAGTGTTTTTCAAGTTTTGTTTTACTTCTCATTATCCTGCTCTGATTTTGTTAGCTATAAATTCAATGATTATCAATAATTTGGGTTTGTTGTGCCTCTGACAGGATGTGGTGAGTGATGTCTCTCTGTCCTGATCTCAACCCGTGAACCTTTTGTTAATATTTTTTCTCCCCTGTCCACTTGTGGACGGCAGTGATAGAGCAGCTTTGGTGGGAGCCTGGCATCCAGCCAGGGTCAACCCACCACTCTGACCTCTGCTTGAGCTGTGGAACTTAACATTTCAATTAGTTGAGACAAAGCAATAAAAAGCTCCAGAACACTATCAGTTTAGTGTTTCTCTTCAGAAACATTATGAATTTTTATTCCTTGTGAGCAGGACATATATTTCTCACTAGTAATGCCCAATAAGTGGATACAGAGATACTGCAGTGCTGCTTTTTAATTTTTTTTTTTCTGGAGCTTAAAAGCCAGTGAATAAATTTATTGCTCGAGGAAATTTTAAGTAAGTGAATATCATTACTGAAGATCACCATCAGGTTGCCAAGCTGAGGTACACACAAAGGGAGCATGTGGAAAGAATAAACTTAGTGAACTAAAAAAAGAAGTGCTTTCTTAAGCAGAAAAATATTTCAGTGAAGTACATATTTCAACTCACTAGCTTTGATGATCAGTGAATACGTAATACAGACTTCAGTCACAATGACTCCTCCATTAGGGTACAGTTGATCTTCAGATGAATTCCCACTAGCAGAAAATGAAGCTCTGTACAGGGGTGTAAGTAAGAAGAGGTGGGGAAAATTGTATTATACCTCTGGGTGGCACTGGATATATTTAGGACTTTCTTGGTGGAGATTAGAGATTAAAGTTCAAATTCTCTCATGCAGAAGTCAAGAATTCAAAGTCAATCTCCTACAGCTTAAGAAAACCATAAGCTATTCAGGTCAAAAAAGAGCCAATTTCCCTTTGAACTTTGCTCTGAATATTTTGTTGAATTTTTTCCAAGTAAAATTTAACTACTTGATAAATTAAATTCAAATTGCATCTTATTTTGTGCATTTTAATTAACATACTGTTAATCACAAAATCCTTTTTTGCATGGAAGTTTGTGGTTTGATAAGGGGAGGGGAGAAACATATTGTGAAAAGAAAAAAAAACTGAAAATACTCAATTTGCAGAGTGAAAATAAGCCCCAATAATTTTGGAGTCATCTTGCAGTTTTGAAGTATATGGGTTCAATAATGCTTAAAATACAGGATGAAATATTGATTTTTTGGTAATTTTTAAAAGGAATTAATGGTTTCTAGTTTAGTTTGTTCATAAGCCTTCTACCCCACACTCTTATCTTTTTCCTTATTCAATGCTCAGTAGGTAAATATTCAGGCTGTTTTATTTGAATATTTAGACGGGAAGTAAGTTGTCATCTTGTTCTGCACAGTATTTCTGGTTTATTAGAACAGAAAGTTGTGCTTGGAATGGGGCAGAAAGAAAAAGGGTGGAAACAGGTGAAGGCAGAAAATTGAAGAGGAGCTTATGCTTTTACTTTTCACTGAACTAGCTTGGGCTTTGAATTCACATACTGCAGCATGAATTTCAATCAAAATCCTTGAAAGAAAGTGACTCCTTTAAAATACTGAAGGGCTCAAGGAGTTTATTTCAGGTGCCAGTGATCTTATTTACATTTTCAAAAGCAAGAGTTCCAATTGACTGAGTTATTAAATTGAAACCCTCAGAGCAAACACTTCACTAAGGATGGATCCATGTTCTCTTTCTACTTCCAAGAACACAGGCTGTATTTTTTACACCAGATAGAAATATTTGTTACCAGGGAAATTTCAGGACCCAGAAGGGAGATTGAAGGACTGAGATTGTATGTGTATGAAAAACAAACATTAAAGTGAAAGTTGCTCTCAGACTGAATCTTTCTCAGGAAGAAATCAGACATAAGCAGAGTCAAAGTGGGTTACCACTGATTTAATGACATTCCAGACACTGTGAATTTGTTCTTTAAAGTCTAGGTAGGTCAATGGTGAAACATTTGTGGATGAAATGAGCTAGTGAAATGTGCATCTTCTGCAATTTAGGGCTGTTAAATAAACATTCTCATACACTCATCAGCAAACTGTGCTGCTTTTTCCCTGAGAAACCTCACTGAATGGACCAACATTTTCTTGAATTTGTTATGGATACAGGCAGAATACTGCCTGACTGATGCAAAAATGCTCTCTAACTTGTTTGACAGCTATTCTTTATGAGGTACTAATTATTCAAAATCTCCAGCTGTTTTAACCGAGCACTTAGGTCAGGTGGGTTTCCTGATTAAGTGAGAAAAATAGTGTCATTTAAACCAGCCCGGTGCTAGAGCTTGTGTACATGACTCATTGTGGAGTTGAAATTACCTGCATGAAAAAACCCAGCACAAATCTTATATACTGTTTAAATTCCACCCTGACAAGAAAAACATACAGATGAACCTCTAGGCCTTAAACTGTCTCCATACAGAACTGTCTCCTTTGCATTTTGGAATGTTTAATTAACACTCATGGAGTTGTGAGTGGCTTTTTGTGCTTGTGTTTGTTAGAAAACCAATAAAACCAATGAGATCACAAATAGATTCAAAATGCCTTCAGCTTTCCCACCCTCAGGATTTCACTGTGTTGTAACATGACAGCTCTGCAGAGGTCTGCAATACATCTAGCTGATCATTACATGCTCAACTATAACTAGTTTAATAACCCATTGCATAGTGGCAAAAGTTGTCAGTGTATCCAGTACATACTTCAGTGCATTTAAGAGGTTTGAATTAGGGGTCTTTTTTGTCATGGCTGTGCCAAGGAGTTGTGGGCTTAATAGAAATATTTTTTGGTTGTTTGTTTTGGTTTGTTTGTTTTTGTTTATTTTTTTCCTTAATTTAGAATAAAATAAGTAAGCTGTACTCAAGTTTGCAAGTTGAAATCCTAAATTATGTCAACCTCAACTTTCTTCTGGAAAGAAATCATAGCTAAGAAACTTGTCTGGAGAAACCAGGCTTGCAAATTTCCAGCTTGCCAACAGCACATGGCAATATGTGAGCTGCAGTGCTTTTGGGGATAATGGCACTCAGGCTTTTTTCCAATTTGACTCTTACATTGTCCTTCAACACTATTTTCCAATTCTGTATTTCCTGAGGTATTAATTGTAATTTATTGTTTCTCATTTCCACCTTTCTTCCCCTACTAGATTTCTGAAAAATTACCATTGTGTCTAGAAATAAGTATCTTTAACTATATTTCTTGACCTGGACACCCTCAGTGTTAAGGTCATGAACCTTTCCGATTTTAGTCTCTTGAAACCTCCACACAGGTATTCCACACCTTTTATCTTATCACCAGGCTTTAGTCAAAGATCCATGCATGACATGACTTTCATGGCTACTAGTGACCACTCAAGTTCAAACATCCCTGACTTGGCTTTCCCAAAGTCTTTGCCTCCTTTAAAAATCCATCTTACAACTGGCTTTCTGAAATAAGTATGCTATTGCTGAGATAAAGGACTAGGTAAAAAAAAACCTAGCACCCCCAAGCCCAACAAAAGTACAGAGAACCAAAACACCATAAGGTTTGCCTAAAGATATCACAGTCTTGAAGTTATTTTAAATACTGAGGCCTTAAAACCCTAAAGATCCTTAAGTCTGGGCTGAAAAAAAAAAAAAAAGCATATGTATGTTTTCATTTGAACACAAGCTGCTGCTGCATCTTTGATTTATCTTTGAAACAGATGTGTTTTGAGTTGAAGTTAGACTTCAAAGGAGAAAGTAAATGTTCAATAGGAAATATTTTTCTTAATCAAAGTAGAGTCTGAAAGTGTAAATTTTGCTCTGAAAAGATAAAATTTTATTCTAAAAGTTCCATTCCAAAGTTCAGAAATGGTTCAGAGATTTAGCTCAGAAAAGTGCAGAAAATTACTGTTTTGAACCTTAGGCACATTTCATGATCAAGTCCACAGGGTTAAGTAGGCGTATCTAATATCTGGCTGGTGTGATAATTATGTATCTTCATGATTGAAATGCTTGAACACCCTGTCAGCACAGTTTTTCAACCAGCTTGACTTAATTTCCCCTATGCAGGGACCAGATATCGTGTGATCCTCCTTTGTTCTTCAGCTCAAACACTTGATATCCAAGCTCAGCTCCCTGATATTTTTGTCTTTGTGTCTGGATACCCACCCTGACACATACCCAGGCACATAGATATGTAGGCATCTTGCTGAAAACTTCCCTCTTCAGTAAAGCCCTGGGCTAACTCCTACAGTTTTCCTCACATCCTCCCCAGCAAGTGTGAGACTTCCTCTCGCCTCTCAGCTTTGCCCAACTGCTCCATGCCTGCAGCTTTGTTAGTGCTCCTTCCTGCTTTCTTTTTCTACTTGTGCTTTTTACCAGCCCCTTTCTTGATTTCCCTTCCTTTATACTTTCTCAGCTTTCCAGGCCCATGCTCAGTGCTTATTAGGACTTCCTGCTTCCTGCCAAAAGTCTTCCCAGTCTTCCATTGGATGAAGACATACTTCAGCTAGAAGCTTCTCTTACCCATAGTCCAGTCAGTTATTTGCAAAAAGGAAGTCTCCATTTCTCCTAAATTATGGTTTTCAGGCACACATCTGGTTTCCTATTAATAAAACTGGTGCGAGCAGGGTCAGGGCTGTGAACATCAATTCTCCATTCCATTTTAACTCTAAAAAGCTGTGTTATCATTCAGCTGTACAATCATACATCCTGATGGACACAGAGAATGCTGGAAATTTTTTTTGCATGTGAATAGTCAGCTGGAAGAGATTTATAACCATGTCCTTAATAATATCTGCTTCTTAATCCCTTTAGCAGATAGTAAGAAATTATGTCTATGTAATATTTGGAGAGATCTATCTTGAGTTATTCAAGGTCAAGCTGACATATATAGTAAGGAAGTGATAGTACGTCTTATCTTTAACTTCACATCTTATTTATAGTACATTTTCTCCTTTTGTATCTTCACTGTGAAGGCATCAATGTGAATGATAAAGAAGATAAAGAACTGGCAGGCATCTGTGTTTAACCATTCTGTCATTTAAGCTGCTCTCAAGGTCTCCCTACAAATGATCTTTTGTCAATTTGACCACCTTTCCTTTAGTACGTAAGAAGGAGTTTGTACTGAAATGGATTTCTACTGAAATATGAATGGAAAGCTATATGCACATAGCTTTCTATTACTACATAAAATTGTACTATACATGTATTATAAATGTAAAACTAAACAAACCTACATAAAATGATATGCTGGTTGTATTTAATATATATATATAGAGAGAGAGAGCTCTGTGCTGTTCATCCCCACCCTGAAAGCTGTTCAACCATTTTATAATATGTCTATAAATACAACAACAAAATTAGAATTATATTTTATATAAATCTGGCTTTTTTCCTTTAATATTAATAAAACAACCTTGACTGAAATAATTGTCTGAAAATAAATGAGTTTGTATTCAGCCTTATGTATAATTTGAAGTTATATCATTGCAGCACACCATCAGTAAATTCTGCTGCCTCCCACTTTTGCTGGGTGAATTCCCTATTTTAACGAGGAAGAAAGAAACAATAAAAAACCAACCAAAAAACCCCACCAATCAGCAATTTCTAGATGTCTCAGAACAGTTTTTTGATTGCTGATTTCACCATCCACTCTGGTTTTGTTTCCTGTGTCACAATAGCTCTTCATTTCTGGACTTAGGGGAAGTAGCCTGAATATCATGACAGATTGCACTTGTGGGATAAAGACATTCACAGGTTCTTTTTTTCCTTGCTGTTCTAATAGGATTTCTAAACTTATTGCATCTTCTTTATCACTTTCCTGTTACATTCATCGCTGCTGTGCATGATGATCTCAGGAAGACGAAACCTGCAATATTCCAAGGTGCCAAAATGCATGCAGTTGTATCATAATTGGTGCAGAGCAATTGCAGTTGGCAGCAGAACTGAAATATCCTTCTGTCCTCCTCACCTCTTGCTTTTGTCCTATTGGAATTAATCTCTAGATTCTGGTGTGTTGCTGGCATTGAGGAGAAACCTGTTCCTTGGCCCTCTCTGGGGGGCCCTGACAAGCCTGAAGGCTGGTTCTGTGGATGTTGTTGGAGAGGACACAAGGACTAGGCTGTGTGATCAGCTTATGCCTTGCAACCAGGATCATAGTCAACAGCTGGTGTTGAACATGCTTATTCTGAATGCTCATCCTCATTCAGGGGCTGATCAACTCAATGCATCTGCTTAAAAAGATGTCAGAGGAGTTTGGATCTTTACCACTGACCACTTGACCACTGACCACTGACTCTGCTCATCCAAAGTGTGTTATCAGAAGGGGATTGCAGTGTCTAGTCCTAGCTCAGCATGTCTGCTTACACAGTGAGAGCTGAGAACAGTTAAGTGACAGATCCTTCAATGGCAGTTTGTGTCCTTGGGTCCTGTTCCTTGCTTGTCCTGAGGCTGAATTTAAAGTTCTGTCCTTGAAGCTCCTAGGTGTCCATGGGTTGGAGTATTTGTAACATAATACTCTTTTAGTGAGATGCTTCCTCTGTGAAGGCGTGGAGGGAAGAGTGGAGTTATCCAGGCTGCGAGGCACCTGCACAGAGTGGCTACTGGCTTACTCCCCTCATAGGACTCACATGTGGTCAGAGCTGCACAAAAGACTCATCAAAAGGATAAAGTCTCCACACAGAAGATTTTTTTTAGTCTAAACTAACAGAAGAAGATTAAACACAGAATTTCATTATGAGACCAGAGGCTAGGTCTGACTTCAGGTGTCATCTATTTTCTGATTGAAGTTAATATGCTTTTAAAAAAATGAATCAAAGTAGTATTTCAATTTAAACTGTCTTGTGCAAGTGTCTCACTGACCTGAGAGATAACGAAATGTAAATGGTATTCAAACCTCTTAATTGCTGCCAATAGCAATTCTTTTGTTACTCTGCAAGGAAAACGGTAGAGGCATCTCTTTTAGAGAATAAAGCCCCAGGTAAAAAAGCAGTAAGTACCTCATTAGCAGCACTGAGCTACAAGTGTGCCTAAGATCCCACAGACTTCAAGCCAAGTGTTAAAATAGGTTGCATTGAATGGATGACTAAATTGTTCCAATGACAGTCTCTCTTTGATGAAAGGTGCCTAGAGCTACCCTTTCTTAGGTTTGCCTACCGTGCCCATCTGTCTTTTACCATTCAATACAGTTCACTTCTCTCTCAAATCAGTATCTTCAAGGTATTTGAAAGTTGGGAATTAGAGATTATAAAATAATAGCTCTTGCAGTAGGCACTCACAGTTAGGAGACTGTTAAAGTGATTGGGTATTTATTTTAGTGAGCGTCACAGAGCACTAAAACAAATAAAAACCACATTAGTGGTGAGTTACTGAAGGAGACATTCTGAGCCATTGAAGCTGTGTGAATGGAGCCTAGGAAATTTAAAATATTCTTCGTGTGCTAGCAGACATATATATATATAACTTTCTAGATATACTCTAAGCCAAACTGCAGGCATTTCCCTTTCATCTTCTGTATACTTAATAACTCCATGAAACACATTGAATGCCATGATAGAGAGATGCCATAAAAGAAAAGTTCCTGGCCAGTTCCTGCTTGCTTTGCTCACGCAATTAGGTAGTGCCTGCATCAGTAAATCAAACGATGCTTTTTCCAGCACTTAAATGAACTGATTTCTCAGCTGCCTTCAGCAACCACATGAGAACCCTTTTAGGTCTCTCTTACATCTCAAAAATGCTCTAAAGTTAAAAAGAAAAAAAAAAAGCACTTTCCTGAAAAAGACACCTTCTTTTTTTGTAGATAAAACAAGTAATACAGGTGGGTCATGGATGGAAAGGAAAGGTAACGTGCCCGTCTGGTACAGATGTCACTGGAGCCAGATAGATTCCCAATTCCCATGGTGAATTTCAGAATAATTCAAGGCACAAGTTTAAGTTTGTGCAATTAGAAATGTGCATAAAATTGATTAATAAATGTATCTTTTAAATAGAATGTTAAATAAAATCACATGCAATTAAGTAAAATCCAAGAGATAGTTTAAAAATAAACCAAAAAACCCCTGCTGTTTCTTCCAGAAGAAAAAAATGAAGACGTTTGTGTTTGATTCCCATCACATATTTTAACACTTGCTTTCTGGGATGAGGAATGTAGTAGAGAAATCCTATTAGAAGGAAGTTTATTTGTCTTGCTAATTCTTTGCTTTATTTCCATTCTTTCAGCAGGAAGAACATTCACTGAAATCATTCAGTGTAAATTAAGTGGTATTTAAAGAGATGCAACTATTCAAAGTGTGCATGTGCTTCATACAGTCACATAAGCCAAACAGTTTGCTTAAAATATTTTACTGCCAATTCCCAAAATGTGTACTCAGTATGGTCTTTCTGGAAGACTGCAGACTAAATGTGTCATAGCCTACATGTACCCCAGTTCTCTCAGCAGAGTTGGGGGATGCTTCTGGGCACGGGGGCTCAGCCCCTTCATCATTAAGTGACAGCACAGTTCTGCCACCAGCTGTAGCTCAGGCAAGCAGTAATTCTCTCCCTGGCCACTTTCTGGTATTTATACAGTCCAAGGATCACAGAAATAAAAGAATTTAGGGATGTGCACAAGAGCTTTCCATATCATCTGAATTTATCTACAGGGTTTAGGATTCTGGGAATGTTTGCTGCATATGAGGAGCATCCCAACTGGGAAGAATTCAAGGTGTGGTCTTTATCCCTTAAACCAAGATGTCTCCTAAACCTTGCTGTCCTTTGGACAGATTTCTCCTGCACTGTTGGCTTATCCTGTCACTAAAGCAGCAGATTAGCTGCAGTTAGCATTCAGGTGACACCTAGAGCAACTGCCTGGAACAACGATATGAAAAATACTTCTTCACTAATGTTCCTCATTCCTTGCTGGCTTCTTAGTGGCCTGCACACCTAGGGCACCACAGCTCAGTGGCTGGACAAGTGAGCTCCAGTCACTTGCCATATGTCTGATCTTATTAATGGAAAATCTGGAAGCACGGAGGTTCTTCACACCCTCCTCTGACTACCTTGGACTTAAATGCTGCTCAGTCCTTGCTGCAGCCTCTCCTGTCAGAGAAATCTCTCACTAATAAACTTCTTTCTACCAACACAGCCTTATATAACAAGTATCTTTTGGCAGAACCAATGTCTGGTCCCTGCATGAAGCACATGTTACCACAATGTCAGTAGGAATTTGGAATTGTCACAGCACCAAGCCTGACAGAGTTCAAGAAGCGTTTGGACAATACTCGTGGGCACTGAGAGTCCTGGTGCCATGCAGGGCCAGGAGCTGGACTCAATCATCCTTGAGGATCCCTTTGCACTCTGCTTATTCTGTGATTCTCTGACTGGTACCACTGTTTAAGCTGCCTGGCAACTTTAGAACTGGGCCAAGAAAATCATAACCTTAACATTTACTGAAATCACCTAAAGTATATCTGGCTTTTGGGATGTTCTTTCCCTTGTACATGTGATAACCACTATAAATTACTGAAATGGCCTCTAGCCACTATGTCTGATGCATGTCTCTAAATATGGCCCACCTACAAACTTACAAAGAAATGTAAAGCTGGCTTGTGTTGATAACAGGAAGGGAGAGAGACAAAGTTGTCGGGAAGTCAAAAAAGAATGTTGAAAACCTCAAAATTTCATATCATTAGTTTGCTAATGCCTTGTTAGAGATAGACCTTTTGGGACAATTTCCTTCAGGTTCTGCAGAGAGAAAGGTTTTTAGTCATCTGGAAAAATTTTATGTGATTAAGTCTGACAAAAAATGGATTGAAACTAAAGAGTAATTAACTTGGTTGTAATCATAATAAAAATAAATTATTCTCTTACTGCTTCATCTAAATTGTTTTCTATTTATCACTTTACTACATTATTAACATTTGTTGTAAATTTCAAAGCTTTTTCATTATTTTCAGTCATAATGGACTATATGGCACCAATCAGCAAATTAACCAAGTATTTTATGAACGAAAAAATTAGTAGACATAAAATAATTAATGAGCAAATATGATAAAAATATTTGTCATTAAGACATCAAATGTCCTCTTTAACTTCAAACAAGCATGACATTTTTAAAAGACTTATCGGAATTAGAATTGTAGCTGTTTAAAAATACTATATGATTCTGAAACAGTTAATTTCAGAAAAAGAAAAAGAAAATACTCATGAATTACACATAACCTGAAATTAGATCTTTAAAATCTGAATTTCTGTACATCTTTATTTGGTACAATATAACTAGATGATTCTTAATACAATGTCATTTGTATGCATACAGCTTTTTCAATTCATAATGACAGCTTATCTGTTCAGTGCCTGGTCAAGAGGTATACTAACTGGTAAATAGATGTTCACAATATTTTCTATCCTCTGCATGGTAAATTGGTCCTAATTAAGCAGGATTAAAGCAGCATTGATGCTTCCATGTGAAATGAAAAACCCTCACCACCAAGCGCCAATTTACATTCTTATTATTCAACACATGTGAAAATAAAATAGCTTTGGCAGGATAAATGAGGATTCTTTGACAGCAATCCAGTGTCTACATACATTTGGAATTGGTTTCTTTGCTCAAATTGATAACAAATATCTGATGTGCAGAAAATGCTCCCTTTTGGTTTTCTGACGCTATGCTATTTCACACTGAATTACGTTATGTTGGATCCTGAGCCAAGCAGTGGGGGAGGAGGGAAGGGAGAAGGGTGGGTGGGGAGGGGAGTGAATGTATGACATAATCTAAAGAGAGCTTTAAAATCATTGGAACTACAGAGGAAGGAGCAATATATCAGGGGCCCTTGTTAAGTGCTGCAGGGTGGGTTCAAAAGGGCATAGATCCTGACCCTCGCCTTCCTAATCACTTATTTATAGCTTTCAGAGGCACAGTATTATGTAGTGACGCTGTGACAACATGCAGATGCAGAAGAGCAGCATCTGTGTGGCTGGCAGACCCTAAAAATCTCAGCCACAGAGAAGTTCTTAGTAAATGAAGCACCATTGTAAAACAAAGAACAAAATACAAAATCCCTAACAGGGATTCGAATAGACAGTTAATACTTAATAAAGAATGACAAAATCTACTATCCAGCACTTAATAATTTACCAGTGTTTTTTTTGCTGTTATGTGATAAGACACTTCTGTAATTTATTTTTCTTTAAAGTCATGTAATGAAACACTATGTTATAAATCTAAGTTGTTTTCATCCTGCAGAAAGGAGGGAAAAAGAAGCATTAGGGTAAAAAAGTCTAAATAGATGTTTAGTGCAGGTGGCAAGAAGGAAATGTAATAGAAATAGTTGTGGAAATTGTTCAAACAACCATTTGCTTCTGAAAATCTCAATTTCTCTATATTCTAATGGTTGAAAAAATTATTTACAATGCTCTTGCAGATGCCTGTTACCTATTCAGGATATGATAGCCAACAATAAGTGTGCATGGCATAATTGGCACATCAACTGGCAGGGGCTGATGAGGTTGTAACGTTCTCTCTTTGTCTAGACTCTTCTGATTACATCCAATTTGCTTTCCCTTTTTACTGAGAAACTTGACTTCCAAATTATGGTAATGTTATCATGCTCTTTCTGGTGCATGGTTGTATTTACATTTCCTTATTTCAAGGTGAGTTTAGAGAAATTCAACAGAAAACACATTTTCCTTGTTAAGTTTTTTCATCATCTGGCCAGTTTCTGAGGTATTTGATGGTCACTTATTATTCTTTATGCTCCAGTTTTCATCCAGACTTCTCCCAACAGTAATTCAGAAAAATTAGATAGAAATTTTAAACCTAGACCTTAAGTAATGTTCTGAGTGAGGCAAAAGAGCAATAAGTTAGAAGTTTAAGACAGCTCCATTTAAACTAGCTTTGTGCATTTCATCTATTGGAAATCTGAGATGAGTTGTTTAAAATACTGTGAAGTACTATGCACCTCATCTAGAGTGTGTATTGAGGAACAGCAAAAACACAGGTGGTCTTTAGACCTGAGTTCAAAGTTTCTGTGGCTTAAATCTCAGGTTTCTGAATGTTATAAAAATGGAAAATTCCTACACACCTGACAAAACAAAATGGTAATACTGTAAAATCTTTCCACAAATTAAAAATAACCCAAACTCACAACCTCTTCCTGCATTGCAGAATGCCTTAAATGACAAAGACTATTTTGCTGCATGCACAAAATGCCACTCTTGGCTCAAATTATGGTGAAGTTTTGTAAGACAAATTCCATCTCACAGAAATAGCTATGCTGCTTTTGTTGGATCAAAATGTCACAGTCCTCTGTGGAAAGGAAGCTGGTTAATCAGTGTGTAAATTTGATTAAGGAAATATTTTCTAATTGGCCTAAGTGACTCCTAGCCCTACTTTTTGAAATAACTTTGGAAATCATGTTCTTCAAGTAGAGATTATTGAAGACATAGAGGGACCCTTTCTATTTCAAAATGCAAAGGCTAAACAAATGGCCCTGGAGAAGTAAATGACCAAAACCTTAGCTGCAGAGAAATAGGAAAGACAGTGAACAAAGCTACGCTTATTCAAAATGGTGACAGGACAGAAGAGAATTTTCCTCTAGCTAACATATCTTTTAAGCTGTGGTGGCAGAATATCTCCAGCAAATTTGCAGTATTGAACATTCTTTTTTTCTTTTTGATTTGGAAAATCCAACGTTTTTCTGCTTTAATGCTGACATTCTTCACAGCATGAATATTCTGCCTTTCAGTCAGCTATGCCAATCCTTTAGGAGACTTTCCAGAATACCTTCAATATGCAAATGGGTAATAAAACCCATTTTGCTTGAGTATGCAAATCTGACATACATTAAATAATCATAAGCCTGAAACATATTTTCATTGAAATGAGAAAATATGTCAGCAATGTAAGCAAAGCAAAAACCTGATTTAGGTCTAGTTGTCTCTGGCTGTGCAAGACCAAGCTTTACACTTCGCTGAATTCCTTCAGATTCCTGGTTTTTACTCACATACTATTTGCTCACTCCCTAATATTATGCTTGTATATTCTCTTACCCTTCTGCTGTCTTTGGCTTCTTGTGTTGTGGATTGAGTGAGACATTTTTGCCACAGTGACCTTACATCTATAAATCTTTCTGAAACTTTTCCATTTTTTTACCTCACCATTCTTTATCTTGATGTACAAGCATTGATAGCCAAATTCTGACTTTTCCCCCCTTACTCTACCCTTTTAACTATTTAACTTTTGGTCCTATTTCCTCTGAAAACAAGTAATAAGCAGCACTGCAACAATGGGCATGTTGTAGTGAAAAGGCAGCCTGTGAAGCCTGTACTTTTGCACACAACATCAATGCATCTGGCACATGTCTGGGGACTGGTATCTCTGTATCATTGTTAATTAGTGTGGATTTTATAATCTCATTGTTTCTTTGAGTGTTTCTTTCATGTTATCTGCTTAATGTCTTATAAACATCTCAGGAACAGCCACAATCTTTGTTCCAATCTTGGTTCCATTTTTACCACCAGTTTGCTATTTAAAATCCAAACCAATTCATACTCAGCTCTTTCTTCTCCAAGAGAAGTGGCACAGAAGTCTTCATATTAAAAATCATTTTGATATTTATTCTGTTTCTATGGAGCACTGAATTCAGCATTGATATTTTTAGGCATACGACATGCAGAACAGCAAATGAAGGAATAACAAAGTGCCTGCAATATGGGATTTATGGTAGGAAGTACGGTGTAGAAAGTTCTTGATCATCATCTTTTTGCTCACTGATGCTCCACACTGAAGTATGAGCAAGTTGATGCAGAAGAGGGATGCCCAGGTGACATCTGAAGGCAGGAGACTCGGAACAGAGCTGACTGAGCCCCAAGATGGCTGAGCTCAGAGCAGGTGGGGTGAGAGAGCATTTTTGGATTTCTGGGAAGAGTCCTGCTAAGGATATCCTTAGCTAGAGGATGCCTCCACTGCTGACATCAACCCTGACAGGAACTTAATGAAGAGTCTGGGGGCTGGCAGTGGACAATACCCCAAATGCTACATCCAAGTGGTAACTGAATTCTTGAAAAAAAAAAGTTTTACAGGGGTTAAACATTGTTTTAATATTTGAGCATGGTGCAATCACAGTGTCCAACTTCAGGCAATGAGATGAAGGCAGGAAGGGGGGGCCTTCCTGGGAAGGGAAGGGAAGGGAAGGGAAGGGAATATTGCAATCAGGCTTTCGGTATGATTTACCATATCTTCTGTATTTTCAGTTACTGTTATATACATCTTTTGCATGTTAGTCTGAAAAGGAATTAATAGTATTTCTGTTCATTGTGACTGCTGCCTTTCTTTATCACCACAGTTGGCTGTGAATAATTCATACAGTCTAATGTACTTCTTTTTAATTCTGTAACACCAGGACATTCAATTTAAGTACAAAATAAGAAAGGAGATTCCTTTTATCAGATCAGTGAATTAGCTCTGAATGGAAAATTATCTGACTGGTTAGTGAATTCTCACTGTCACTACCCCCTTATGAAGAAATAAGAAATGGCCTTTTGTTGGTGATATCAGAGATTTTAGGATTTGGGGGACATTTTTTTTTTCATCTAGGCTACTTTGTAATAATTTATAATGAATAATTCAAATGTCATGGGAAACCAAAGCTGCTAGAGACTCCCTTTCTCATTATTAATTGTAGATTTCTATTAGTATTACTGCACTGAAAGTTCATACTGAAGAAATCTAATGAGTGTGACTTAGAGCATTTTTAATTCTCCATCATCTGCCAAAGGTGCAATGAAATTGCCTTGGGTTATGTGCACAGACCTTCCCATGAGACATAAAACTAAAAAGACTTCTTCCCTTTCTCAGGGAGATTTTATTTTACTTGAGACATGAATGGCAACACCAGGGATTTTACTTCTTCCTCTGTAGAAACTAACTTAACTTTCTTCATATGATTGCACGATGATTAACTTCAGCAATAAAAGAGCATTAATCCCAGAACATGAATAGCACCCTTTGATGTTGCTCATGGCCAAAATGCACCACCCATTCATTTAAATATCACAGAAAAAGCATAAACTTTCAGGAACATTTGGATTTTTTTTTCTGAGTTATTATAACAGGTATAAGTATTTAATGAGCTTTAAGCTTATTTTAATTTATTTTATTTTATGTAAATAACTCCAGGCCTTTTGTTTCATAATCCCAGTCAAGTATTTATATCTGAAAGAAATTCCAGTAAAGTGTCCCAGTCCTCACACTGGGAGAGAGAGCAGTTCCTCCCAAGCTATAAATTGCTGATGGAATGCAATTTTGCACCAGCTGAGACATGGGTATAAAATAAATCAGGGTTGTCTGACAGCTGAACTCAACTTTTCCATTAGCATTAAGGGAATGACTAAATTTTTAGCAATGATGTTGCATCTATACTGAAATACATGAAGGAATACAGGAAGGAGATTAGATGAAATCCCACCCACTTTTCTCTGTATTTGAGTGACAGGAGAATAAAAATGATGGCCATTATATCATTTTGTTATATCCCTGTCAGATGAACCGGTTAGGATATGATGACTGAGTTACCAGCTGAAGCTTAGTTCAAGCAGCAGTGGCTTACAGCTTACAAAGCTTATGAGGCCCAAAGATTTCAGGTTCGTAGCTGATGGCTCATCCTGGAACATAATATTATATACAAGAAGTAAATGTGTGCAGCCAAACCACAATGCACTATTTATCTCAGAGAATATAATGGAGATAAGTGGTACCAAAATAATGCTACACAAAGTTTTGAATGACCCACAGCATGGAGCTGCAGCCATACTCCAATGTCAACTATTGTGAGAACAACAATAAGGCTAGAATGGGAGATATTATTAGATTTAGGTCATAACTAAAGTAGTACTGAAATAAGCCTTTTCTATCTGTTGTGTACTCTATAAATCATCTTATACACTAGACATTTTATACAAATGTAGAGATCTTCAAAACTGTCCTTGTTCAGAACTCATATCAGCATTAGAAGCAGTCCTTAGCACTGTACCCTGAAATATTTTGAATAGGATGTTCTAACATAATAATTTTTTAAGATACCAAACTAAGCACAAACATTGTGACATTTTTAAAATATATATTATATATGTATAAAAATATAAACATATATAAGGCTTTATTACTGCATTGTTGGATAAGCTGAAGTCAACTGCAGTTAAACTGTTCATAAATGATAAAACCAGGGTCAAGAATCCTGCCTCCAGGTCTTCTGCTCTAATAGAAGAAGAGCTGTGAGAGTGTATTATAACTGACTAATTTACAGAAAAAGGCATCATGCTCGACTCATTTTCACTGTGTACTGTTATTATGTGTGCCAGGAAATTACAGCTTCCATGAACTAGAAATATTGACTGTATTATGCATGAAAGAAGGGATACAGGAAAAGGATTGTTTAGGTACAGTGTAAGATGACATGATCATAGCCTTTGCTGAAAATATTGGACACCTATTTATTTTATATACTAATTAGTTGTTTTGAAATTTTCAGAAATTTCTGTGGTTACCAGGACAGGTCAAACTTTTGCACATGATCTTTTAGACAAAATTTGCACAATAAGCCCACAGGAATGTGAATGACTGACCTGCCACAGACTATTGTGCAAGATATCCATTTAAATGGCTGGAGCTAAGAATGTGATCCATAGTCTTAATTCACTGTCCCTGGACACAATGAAGTTTACGGGCTTCAGTGAGCACTCTGCAATTTACCTACCAGCTATTATGGATACTGATATCTTCTGCACTACCTGCTGGGACACTCAAAGGCATCCAGCATCTTTCAAATGACTATGTCCTACAGTGCAAGTCCTGCCTTTTGGAGGTGTAATGTGACATGACAGGGTGTAATACCCTCAAGCTCAACTGCTTTGCATTTACAGTCAGGTCTTCCAAAGGAGATCTAGGCACCTTGAAGCACAGGTTTATGACCTCAGCTGCAAAATCCCACTGACATTTGAATTATGAAATGCGATTTATAGAATGCTCTGGATAGCAAAATAGATCAAGGAGAAAGGTATTGTAAAGAGCCACCCTCCTTCTGGCCCAGTCTCTGTTAGAAAGCAACACAATATTTTCAGAGTTAGAAGGACAGCAGACCAGAAGCAAGGTGGCTGTGCTGTATGTCTGTTATGGGACAGTCCTCTGCAGAGGGTTGGATGCCAGCACATTTGAATTGTATACCATTGAATGAAACTAGAAAAAAGTTTTGGGAAAAGGAATCTGAAGTCTTTTATTGTAATTCTCATAAGCCCTTTATTTGTTCTGAGCCTTAAATAATGTTTAATATTTCAAGAAGCATTTTGACAAAATAAATTAGAGCACTACACTGTTATCCCTGCTAACATCAGCTGGTGCCAGAAAGTAATACGATCTTAAGCAGCATTTGTTGAAGTCTTCTGAAATATTCTAAGGTCTACTGAAAACTGACTGGTGCATTTACATTATGCTATTAAAGTGCTTATTAAAAGGTTAGATATGTCTCAAAGAATAAAGATTAAGCATAGTCACAAAATCTGTAGCTGATATCACAGCCACATAAAATCAGTCCTACTCTATGTCCAGGTGACAGCAATTACAAGAGACAGACTAAGGCTGCAGGGAGAAATAATGGTCGATTGACAACATTAGCAATAACACATAAAGGTTAATGCCTCTAAGACATTGCTCTCTTCCCAAAGTTTTCTTAATAGTCAAGTCTCCCTCCAGATTAATAAAGAAGAAGTGATTATGAGAAGTGTCTGGAAACATGCTGAAATAAAAGGTAAATGATCTATTGAAACTAATCAGGACTCATTAAAACCCATCCCAACACCCTCAAAATAACAAAGCAAAGCTCTGACACAGGGAGGAACATGGAGTAAAAAATGCACTATTTTTCTCCTAGTGGCAAGAGGATAACTCACTTCTGAAGACCATTTAACACAATAAAATATCACTAACTTTGCATGCATACAATAAGGCCCTAATTTGTCTTTGCTAGAAATCACCAAATAAAAATTACTTAAAACTCCTAAGAACTTGGTACTGATAGCTGACCTCTCTAGAAGATGGAAGTTTTTCTGTAACTTCTGCAACATTAACTGTCCTTTCAAAAATAGGTCACAGACAAGCACAAGGATCAGTGTTACAGCTCTCTGTATGAAAAATCAAGAGTTGTATGTCGACTCTCAAGGGATACAATCAATCTGCAGATGGGCATAGGCAATCAACTGTTCCATCTTCAAAGTCTCAAAATAAAATTAATTTTTAAAATCATTGGGGCACTTTAGCCCTACACTAGACATTTGAGAAGCAGCTTTTTCTTTGGTGTAGGTAAAATGATTAATGTAAAACCTTGCAATAAATCCCTAGAATGTTTAGGTAGTTTGCAGGAGTACCCCAAGCCAGCCACAGAGGGTTATGGGTAGGTGAAATTCTTGATCTCCTCTGAGCAAAACTATGAGTCCTATGCTAATGTTCTACTTGTTCACCACTACGCTGGTGATTCATCTACCATTACATAAATGACTCAAATCCTTTACAGCTTTCCAGATCAAACAGCTCCAAGATTTCTGTAAAAAAAAAGGACCTCCCAGAATATCATCAATGTTTCCAACGAGTTACTACTCTCAGATCCAGGACAGAGTTAGAAAGAAGGCACAGGTGTTACATGAGCTAGCAATAACTTGCCTGTTCTTTGTTGTGCTCATTTGTTAAACTCCCCTGTTGGTAGGCACTACTCTATGGGGCAGGTTAACAGATCTTTGTCACCTTCTTACACAGCTGAAGTGCTGTGCCAAAAAAGCATTTAGTGTTCAGGTACAAGAGTTAAAAGCTCTGTCATGTTATAGTGCTTCGTGTTGTGTGGGAAGAAAAGGAATGGAATTACACAGAAACTATGAAATGTACCATTTCGTCTTCCTGTGTTATCATATATATGGTATAAACCAGCTTTATTTATACCTACCCCAAGTGTTTTAGCACTTAAATATAAATTCTTTTAAGAGAATTAGGGAATTCTAATAGAGATGATGTTCAGTTATATTTTTGAAAAATGACAATGCGGTAGCCATATGAGATTATTTGTGTAAAATGTTATGACGTTGAAACCATCTGCTTAGAAGTATATCACAGGGGAAATACATCTATATGACTTTAAATCTACAGAATAGGGCTCCAAGAATTCAGGATCCATCAGTCAGTAGCTTACATTGCTACCTAAAGTATCTTTAACACGCAAAGACTTCTTAGATAATTTTGGCAGTAAGCCTGTCTTCAATACAATGTATCATCTGCAAACATGCAAATTACTTGGCTTCCAATGTGTGTCCTATAGAAGGTTCATTCTAATTAAATTTAAAGGCAGACTGGGGTTTTTTAATTAGGATGAATTATAAAAATGTTGCTGTTTATGGTAGTGTTCTTTATGCTTTACAGTGTAAAAATGCATTGTAATTTCTAAAATTACTTCAAACACTGGTAGCAAATTTTATTTATGCCTCTGCACTGCATTAAAACCATAAATGGTTGGTACTGTCACCAGAATGAGAAAGCCATAAAACTAGTTAAATTAGAATATAGTAGAGTGTGAGAGAGTGTGTGTGTGTATGCATGTGTGCACAGGAGAGAGAGAATGAGAGAGAGAGAGAGAGAGAGAGATACCAAGCAAAAAAGACTAGTTGTATGTTAAAATTATTTTCTAAATTATTTTCTTACGCAAATGGGCTGTGCCATATTACATTTATTAAAATGTATTTATGGAACATTAAACTTAATACTGATTTATGATAATTAAAATAAATGAAAAAATTGTCCAGGCTATTTATCAAGAACATTTCTTGTGCCTGTATGGACTGTGGAGTGAATTCTGATCTCTCTCATGCTGGTCAAATTCTATTGAAGCCAGGGTATAATTTGGTATTTGAACCTTGGTAATGAAAGGTAAACATTTAATAGGGCATTGTAACACTTCCTATCAGTTTCTCATACCTAACCATTGCAGTTCACATTGTTCCTCTTTGTTGTTTTGTACTAAAAACAGTTGCACCCAGTTCAAATTAAGTGGTACATTCAAAGCAGATTATCATAGAATCACATTCTGGCAATGACCAAAGGAGAAAAAAGGGAAAGGGAGTAGACTTCATGGAAAGCAAAGCAAAGCAACAACCCGAAACTTGGGCAAAATTTATCAATGGGAAGGTCAGTTGGGATCTTCCATGCCACTTAGACTCTATAACAAAGCTTGAGTGAAGACAATTCTGTAGCCATTCCTTTCCCTGTCAAGGGAAATAATGCGAATTGCTGGTAAGAAGTCAAAGGATTGTTGGACAGTTTGCTGCATTGTCTGTAACACATTCCTCCAGAGGTATGCAGTACTTTTGTCATGAGAACTACAGAAGAATTGAATAGTCTGGATGTACCCATTCTCTCATTTATATCCTGCCTCTTTTGTTCTTAATCTGTTATTCCTAATCTCAGAGAGCACACACACTGCAAAATTATCGCAGCACAGCGCTGTAAGTTTCTTCAATAGTTAAGTTTTCCTGTAGCTTCTTCATTTACTCTTTCTTATTTGAGTATTTTGGGTCTTGCTATATTTTCAGCATTTCACCCATACTTCCCCTAACCTCTTATAGGACTATGAAACAAATTCAGATTCCTCAGAGAGTGCACAGTTCTTCCTTTATATTCTTTATATCAGAATTTACAAAAAAAATTTCCTGTACCGAAATTGCTAAGAGTCAAAGTGTCATCATGGTTTCCAGTCTAAGCAAATTGAGTACAAATTGAATGTATGCTTCAATTGACTTTGTTGTTGTTTGTTGTCCAGTTATGAAGATGTGGAGGCTGGGCACTTGTAGGGAGCCAGCCAGGTGTTCCAGCAATGCTGTTGGTGCTGTGTCGTGCAATGGAGCCTGGATGCACTGGGATGCTGCCTGCCCACCCTGTGTCAAATGAGCCCACAACCATCCATGAGTCTTCTCAAGGCAGACCCACCTCCATGATGTTCACAGTTTTGCTTGTCCAGAAAAAAAGAGTGGCACCATGATGTGATTTGGTGGAACAGCATCCATGGGCTCTGTCTTGCTCTTTGGTGGGCCATCACACCTGGGCTCCACACTACAGCTCAGCAGATGGACATGCGAGAGCCTTCCATGGAGATACACAAAGGAAACCAGCAAAAAAACCTCAACCAAGTGGATTGGGTAGCCCAAAGTCCAGACTGCAACTTTTCTTTTTAGTTTGTTTATCCTTTTCTCAAGGCTTGACTTGCATGTAATTTATTTCTGTTGATGAATCTTTGTCTCAGAACCTCAAAAATGGTACTGCAAATGTAGCATTGTTAGACTACCTGAGTCATTGTAGACTTCTTTAAGTCCAAGATTTATTATAATGGAGACACTTGTCAGAACAGAACAAACTGACTCTGCCTTGTCTCAGATTCCCTTTAATTTTGTTCCTCAGAAATTCTTCTGAGCACATTTTAGGTCACCTCTATTACCCACTCTTCGTGACTTGTCTTCATCACATTTCTCTATCTCACAGAAAAGGGAGTATTTAATTATTGCATGTACTTGCCAGGTGGAAAATTATTGTTAATGACAGCTCCTCTTTTGAAATGATTTTTTGTGCAGTAGCACAAAATATTTATGTTCCATAAAAAAGTAAATTAATTGAAAGGCAAAAGTAAGTACTGCCTTCCTGCATGATTTAAAAACATTGGCTGAATCTTTATTTCAGTATATGCAATGTCTAGGATCTGTTGGTTAAACTAGACATAACTTAGGAAACTTCAGGAAGTGGTACTCAGAAATATTTCCATTACCATCAACAGAGTGAATAAATGCATCTTTAAAAACCCAACTGATAATATTTTTTGTTCTTTGGCTTTTCAGCAACAGCCATGAGATCTCACTTCAGATTTTTACCGTTTAAAATACATTTTTCTCTTTTAGATTTTTTTCCCCTCAGTTCTAAGAATCTTTTCCTGTATCGGAGGAAAACAAAACTTCCTTTTGTCAGTCAACACAACCTTATATATTACTTCTGAACTACAAAGTTAAAATAATGTTCACTGAGGAAAGAACCCTCACTTATTAGGAATCATAAAAGGATTTTGCTGAAGTGTGAGCTTCCATCATTCTGTCACTTTGAAATTGCTGCAGGTTCACAGCTGGACTGCAACAACCCAAAGTGAATTGCTAAGTGAAAGGAGAAGGCAGGTGACAATTACAGAAAAAGTCACTACAAGTAATTGGTAAGGAAAAAGTTGCCAACTATAAAGCAATACTTATATTAAAGAAAAAAAAAAAAGGAAAGATAAAAAAAAGAAGGCAACAACTCTTCCCTCCCAAACTTTCCTTAATCCTTTGCTATGTGGTTATCTCCTAGTATTGGGAAAAACAAGAGACATTCCTAAATGAGCTCCTAAATGAAAATAACTTACTACAAAAAGGAAGCTGGATGAGTGTATCTGGAAACATTGCCTTGAGTTATACACACTGCTGAGGCTGAATTCTCTATGTAAAGGCTTGGTAAGTAACCATAAGTGATGTCAGCCTGCACATCTAGTACTTTAAAGTCTGTATTCAATAAATATATCATACAACATAGTAAGAAATCTAATATTAATTGAGAGTGGTTATTTAGACACACTGAAAAATTTATAACCCCTACAATTACAAGCAAAGAGGTATCCTATCTTAAATATATTGTCAGTTGTTAACAGGAATTTTGAGGTTGGCTGTGGCAATATTCATTATAAATAATAATGATAGGAACTTTTCAGACTGTGTTTCCATATAACATCCAGAAGTTTTATTTTGTCTGTGTGACTGGGATATTAATCTGAAATAGGGTATATTAATATTCCATTTATTTTTGTTCCTATGTAATGCGCTCCCTGTGTGCTCCCAGAGATGAAACAATTTCTGTGTTGAGATGACACTGTATTATCACTGATGACTTGAGCATTAATCCAGGGGAGTTACATCACTTTCTAGATGACATGAAGGTAATGAAGAGTAAAAACATGCAACTTCCCATTAATTTGTCCTATTCCAGTTTTACATTGTGCTCCTCATCTTTGTACTCAATTGCCAAGACCAGAGGACATGAGCACCAAGGCATGGGCCACATGAAGATTAGGCAGCAAAAATCACTGTTTGGAAAACCTCAGATCAACCTTTGCATGATGCTGAATTTTACATTCCATAAACATCTTTGTTTCTCATTTTGAAGGCTCCCAGGTATCTAGAGTTTTGTATCTCTCTCTCTCTGGAGATATCTTAAATTTGGCATGGCTGAGGAAATGGTGCTTAGCTAAGATCTAATGAAATCCAAACGTTGGAAGTCTTTAGATGTCACTTGAGGGACTGGATCCTGTATGGACTTTTGGAGCAAGTATAACATACAGCAGGTGTTTTCAGAACACACTCTCTATAGAGCTCTGCTTGATCTTTCCACGCTGTGCAGCTCTATGTAGTTATCTTATATTCTGTACAAAAATACAGGATGGTATTTTATATTCTGTACAAAAATACAAAAATAGTATTTTATCATGGTCTTTTTTCTTTTCTCTATCTAAGTTTTCTTAACTTCCCTGTTTCTATATGTGTCTTCTGAAAATGCAGATATATGAGGAATTTCTGAACAGTTTTCTCATCATTCAATTGTATTTTACGCTTTGAATATCAAAATTAAATCATTATGCAAAGAAAAACCAGGTACTCAAAACATTTGGATCCATTTAATGAATTCAAATTCCAAAGAACAGATTGGGTTTAGAGACCCTTCAAGTTTCTTGTCCTAGCTTAATCCTTGTATCTATGGATGTTTTTAGCATCAGAAGTTATTGTGGAATAAAGCTAATATCTCTTTCTTCCTTGTGAATAAAGGAAGCTTTAAGAATACACTGCTTATTTATTAAAGTGTCTACAAAAAGCAAGGCTGATAAGAAATGAACAATGTCGAATTTATTAAATTAGATTTTTTTGTACTTCCTATAAATAGTCCTATTTTTAGCCTTGCTATATGTGCACGCATGTTGCCGTGGGATATGGAAGAATTTATGACCTTATTCCTTTAAATACCACAGACTAACACGGATATTTTCAACAGCTAGCCTCTTCTGCTATGTGTGTTTAACAAAGGCCACTGGCTTAACAAGGTACAATTCCAGCGCACACCTGCATTTAAACTGATCTGGCCCCACTGTGGACTCATCAATTCTCCAGCCTCTCAATACAAGCCCACTTTTGTGAAGAAAAGTGATCTTTTTAATTCTTCAGGTTTAACATTCTTAGATTTAACAATGAATTTCAAGTTAGGTAGTTTAATATTATTATACATAACTGCATTTAATAACTGGAAATAACTTGTACGTTTGATGTATATGCACACATATATACAAAATCCTTGTCCTCCATCTTTTAGACATTCCTTTTCCTGAACTGTTATTTAGTGATGGGATGGGGCAACAGTAATTTATCATTATGGTTATGGGATGCTGAGCATAAGAAGTCTGAATTCTGGTTGTCTAGATGCCACATGGCCTATTAGTAATGACTGTTATTAATGAAATTTTTTTAACTTCCAGATAAGTAGAATGCTAAATAGAGACATTAATTTTTCACATTCTAGTCAGTAAAGACAAAAAAGAAAATGGAAAAATGGATCCTTATTGCTTCATCTCAAAGCAATAGACTACAGCTACTGTTTAAAACATATGTACAACCAAACATAGAAACAATCTAAACTACTCACATGCAGAGAGACACTTGTCTTGAGGTAAAAAAAGAAAATAGCTCCAGAACCCTATGCTCCTGTAAGCATATGGCTTTTGATTTTTTCAACTTTTGCACATATATACATACTCATTTATATATAAAAATAACAGTCAATTGGAACATACGGTCAACTTTTATTCAGTTTGCCTAGACTGGAAACCAAGATGACATGTGGACTCTTAACAATTTAGGCACAGGAAATCTCTTTTTGTTAAATTATATTATAAAGACAATAAAGGAAGAACTCTGTACTCTTTTTGTTATGTTTTGGCTTTGTTTTGTTTTCTTTTTCTTCCTATTTTTTTTTTCTTTTTGTTGTGGGCTTTTTTGTTTTTTGCCTATTCATTACTGTGAATGAACAAGAAAACCCTGTCTCAAAATGTGTTTTTGGCATTCTCTCCCTCTTTCATATCTGACCTTCTCAGAACCTGACAGGATCCAGAGATGTCTAAAATGCA
Source organism: Lichenostomus cassidix (assembly GCF_008360975.1). Lineage (NCBI taxonomy): Eukaryota > Metazoa > Chordata > Aves > Passeriformes > Meliphagidae > Lichenostomus > Lichenostomus cassidix. The sequence continues at coordinate 98,161,338 of NC_139482.1, read as the reverse complement.
TGGGCATCATCCCGTCAGATAACCTGGATCTACTTGCAATACTCACTTGAATTTTGTGCTGTATTCATGGGTCAGTGAGTGCCTGCTGTTCATTTACATCACATTATTCATTTATGTTTTCTACAAGTCAGGTTGTCAATATTGGGGAAAGAGAGCTTGTTTTAGGCATCTATCAATTAAAACAGCATCTTGCTTACAAAAATTCATGACAAACTGTTAATTATAAAAAAATGACATATAGAACAAATATGTAATTAACGGTGCAGTTTGGACCCGCTACAATATTTTCCTTTCAATGTACAGGAAACAAAACCTAAATTAGCTCCTAGGGGTACTAGATGATATACTGAGAAGCAGTGGTTCCACAATAATTCACTACTTGTGTGAACAGAAGTGTGCCTACACCTACTGTGTTGAAGGACAACCATGAGTCACATTTATAACCTTCCTTATAAGATTATTCTGCTGATCAGCTAAAGCCACGGGAATTGCCTGATATAGTTTCTGTACTGTTCTGCCAAATCCCTTTGGCTTCTCTGTTTCAATTGACATCTGGGATCTGGCTAGATTTTGATTCTCCAGTGGGTCAGCCAGGTAAGGGATGAGGGGACTTGCTTCTTAACTTTCAGTCTTTCCAATTTCTTGCTCCAGGGGTGCCCTTGCACTTATTCTAATCAAACTCAGACAAATAATCTGGGGCAAAAGAATTTGTATTGTAACTTACTAGCTAAAGGGGACTTGAAAATGTGTATTTTACAGAACAACTGTTATTTCATCTGCTCTGTCTACATATTGTTTGGTTTTTTTTTAATGTGTCCCCATGTGCTCTTGTGCAGTCTTGCTATGCACTCATTAGTATCTCTCTCCAATAGCCTCTGAAAGACTAACTTAACACTTGAAATAAATATAGATATCTCAAAGGCAATAACACTGCTACAAACTTCAAGCATGATTGTCTGCTGTCTGCAAAAGAAGAGACACAAATGAGAGTCTCTGTTGAGGGAAAGAGGGAAAGGAGTGCAGAACTCATCTGTGGCATGCTCTGTCAAAAGCTGCTCAGCCAGTCTTGACTAGTAACAGCATAGTAATAGTATTGTGTATCTTTCTGAGTTAGGACACATTAGGGGTTATTATAGGGAAAAGGATGTTCAGAAAAAGGATCCTTGCTATAGGAAATCAAGTTGCTCACTTTCCAGAGCAACTCACTTTTGGTTTGTTTTTTTAAATTTAATTATTTTATTTGTTTGCTTTTTGTTTTCCTTTCAGCCCTCCATCCTTTGTCTTCTTTAGAACTATATCAGCCTGCTAAACTTTATTCTGATACTTAAATTACTGTAAATTGTGGCAATAGACTGCATGAAACACATTTGAAATATATCCTTGCCAAGCTGCCTGAGGTATATAGAGTGATCAGCCTAATATTCTTTTAAAGAATATTCTTGACTAATTAAAATTTCCATAGTATTTGATCAGACCTCCACTAATCCCATTCCTTTTCTAGTCTCACTCCTTTCCATGACTGTGCTGTCACATGTGGAAAACCTAACAGCAGCAGCAGAGAAAAAAGTGATTCTAGGCTGCTATGCTCCCCTTCCTGAATGTGTCCTGGAAGTGTCAGTCTGTTTAGTTTATGGTGTGCTGAGATAAAGTCATAGTATACTAAAAGGACAATGGGGCATGACAGCACTGCACTGATTTCTGACTCATTTCTTTACTCATGTAAAAGTTGATGTCATTATTCTGTGCTGGTCTGATTATATAAAGTATATAAATTCATCACTGTATGAATCAGTCTAAGTAGGCTGATCATGAAAGATCTGTGGGGTTTTGTGATTGAGTTTGGTTTTGTAAGTTTGAGGTTTTTTATTTGTTTGTTTGTTTGGTTGGTTGGTTTGGTTTATTTTTTGATAGGTGGTTTTTTTCCCTCAGAAATGCTATGCTGATTCCCAAAGAATTTAGGTTTTCCTAAAATGTATTTTGTTAGACATAAGTAAACATATTTACCAATGAGATCCCATCAGTGCTAATCTTTGTCTTGAGATCAGACAATTAAGAGATGTACAGACAATACAAAGTAGCTCTAGACAGTCCAAAACATGAATGAATGCTGAAAACATATTTTTAAAATAGCTCATTTTTGGTGTGCTGTGATTCTCTCAGAACTTCAATGGTGGCTATCAAACAGTTCCAGTAACTCACCCATGGCTGATGAACAGTAATCAATCAGCCTGTTGCTGATTTTTATGTATTTTTATGTACTATTTTGCTTGTTCTCATTATGAATGTATATTCACTTTCTTAATGTATTCTAGAAAATTATTTATCAGAGAAGAACATATCTGGAGGCTGGAAATTTTCATTGAATGCTGAAAAATATACATTTTCAATTCCGATGAAGTTTTTTTGTTAGATATATGAAGAGGCACAAACATAAGCATATGTTTGGACTATGGGTGAATTAAAGTTTTGATCCAGTAACTCTATTAAGATCTTCTAAATGCAGCTTATCTTAGGACTATCCACTACAATCTAAACTATGCTCCTAGGCATTCTAGCCAGCTGTAGCCATGCCTTCTTCAAATACTTTAAATTTCATAAACAACTAAAATGTTAAGAAAAGAGTGGCTATATATATTTGGGCTCATTTACTTGCCTTTTTTTACATAATCACAGTGTCTGATACGCGCTTTTCAGTGAACACATCATAATTTCAGTAACCACCATCACAAAACTTAAGACAAAATCATAATGCTTTACAGTATCACCATGAAAAAAAGTATGACGATTACAGTTTTATTAAAATATGGCTTTAATTTGCACTTGCTATTGCCCTTCTAAACAAGAGAGCTATATCTTTAGAAGTCTGAATTTATTTCCTGAAAAATAGTCCTCAGAAAAGGGTAATGAAGCTCCAAGGTACTATAATTTAAAGTTCTTCAAGTGAAAAGTATTTTCCAAATGTAACTGTTTCCTAGCATGTTGTGTTGCTTGTATACTAATTAAGATGGGAAAAGAGATATGGACTGAACAAAAAAAAAAAAAAGAGGCACCACAAACCTTTTTTATTCTTTCTTGGACTTTTTTAGCTGGAGAGAAGTTGAGGGAGTAATTTTTTTTTTCAGTCTCTGTTCTCCACAGCAGTTAAAGCAACTGTGCTCTCCTGATCAGCATCACAGAGAAAAAGCCTCTAAATGCTGAAATTTGTGACCTTCTCAGCAGAATACTGTTAAGAAGCTCTTTGTTGCTTCAGGTTATTTCCAGTTCATTTCTCCTTGGATATGAGCTTTTCATGGCATTTAATAGACTCAGTTCTAAATACAGAAGTCAGGTTACAGTTCAGCACCACATGGTCACTCTCTTGAAGGGATAATTGCTGAAGAAGGATGGCAATCCCTATAGCACAGATGATGAAATGGAACTTCACCCTTCCCTAATGTAGTTGTTCTTGTCACAGCATTCAGTGCCTTGCACTTGGTTTATGCTCTCCCTGACTGGAGGTCTTTTCATGCTATAAAATCCACATCACTAAAACTATTGTTCATTGATGCAATCATGAAGAAAAAGTCAAGTATAAACACCACAGAACATTGTTTCCAGCTCAGTGACTCAACATTGGTTAACTGTATATAACTTGACAAGTCATGTTCTCAATTCTCAACACAAATACTTCTACAGAAAATACAGTTCCACACAAAACACTCAAAAAGTTGCTTTCTGTCTCAAATGTGCAATTTCAATCCTCAGCAAAATTAAATATGCATGTATAAGTTGCAATAACTGTCAGAATGTCCTGATGCTTTGAACGTAATATTCCTGATCGAAAATACTTTCAAAAATATAGCTTTTGTATGTACTTAATTTTAAAGAGATTCTAAAATAACAAATATGCTCTGTTGAAATATAAAGCCCTCCAGGGAATCTTCTGGGGACCTGTTTCACTGAACAGCACTGGCTACAGCAATTGAGCTGCCCATGTAGATGTAGGTACAATACTTCAGCTATGGCTTAGAAAGGATTCAGAGATAGGAAAGAGAACATTCTTGAAGAGAGGGAGGATAAGAATATTTCTACAAACTGCTTAGATGGTAATTCATTTCAATTCCAAATGCATTTTAGGAGAATTCATTGAGGTCTGCTATAAGCAGCATGAATAAAGTATTAATTAGTCGATGGCGATTTTGTTTCCAACTTTATCATGTTTACGTATTGCAAAATCTAATGAAATAATTTAGCTAACAAAACACTTTCTGTGGTAACTTCAGTGCATTTAGTTATTTTCAGGGATGTCATTCATGTAGAGATGGCATTTTGCAGGACTACAGTTTGCTAGATGCACGCCAGATTTCTAGACAAAGAAAACTGAATACTAATGTTGATTTGTCAAAATATTCTGAAAAGCTGTGCAACATTCTCTGATTTATCTTTTAATGTTGCAACAGTAAAACAAAACATTACAATGAATAAGGAATGGCCTTAATGTACAAAGTGGTGGAATTTCCAATATAGCAGTAAATTGTTTCCTTGTAATTAAATTAATTGCTTCCCCAAACACTAAAATTACTTTAAATTATATTATTGTAGCACACATAAAATAATTAATCACATTTCATATCCCTTTACCCATTTGCACTCACTTTCTTTGATGTTACTAAGAACTTCATTTAGAGAAAAAACACAGGGACAGACAGTTAATGTGGAATTAAGCAGTTTTGAAATTACACTGACAATTTTTTTCTGGCATGGAATGCTCTCTAAACATTGTTAAAACAATCCTGGACTGTCTTTGAAATAGGCACAACCTGAGGTTTATAAGAAATTTATAGCTTTTCAGAAAAGTGAGAAAATATCCAGTTATTAAACCATTCACACCTTTTGTTTGTTTGTTCCATTTTTGTTCAAAGCTAAGAATGAACCTTGCAGTGAGAAATCTATCAAGTATATCTGAAAAATGATGGACAAGCTTTCAGCATTTAGGCAGCTTTTCTTTAGAATAAAAACTGTCCATACTCTGCTTTTACATAACTTTCACAAGGACACTAAAGATAGAAGTGATAATTTCAAATATCATTTGAAATTTGAAAATTAATGCTACAGACCATTAGCTAACTGGTATAAGTTTTGCAGGTGTAATGAAGCTATTTTAGCTAAATTTACAAAGCCCCCACCATTTATGTGTCAATGATTTTTTATTGCTTTCTCCTGATCACTGCTACAGTATATAAATTTAGTCCTTCTGTTAAATAGTTCGTGCCAGGAAAGAACTCATATCTGGAAGATTTTGTCCCAACCCATGACCAGTGTTAATGATGTTAAAATCAGTAATTAAACCAGTGTCTAAGAAAAAGACTCAGTTTATAAGACTTTCATTCCAGATATTTCTTTTGATATTCCAGATATGTCTTTTATATTTTCCATCAAAGTATAAGTGGAAAGAACTGAAATTTGGGTATTTTTCAGTTAATAACAGTTATTGAGACTCAGTGACAGAGGCACATGTGACTATGTTGAGAGTGGGAAACAGTTTATGCAGGTCACATATTGCAGAACTTGTCCCATGCACATGTCATGTCTGACTCTCTGTATAGCATAAAAAAAAATAGTTGTGAACCAGTCCTGTCTAAAGGGAGACTGCTGTATTTCTAGGTTGCATCCACAAAGATAATTGGTGTTGAGTTCAGTGATATGACATTGATATTAGAATATTAGTCTATGTTTATTTCTTTCCTTTGACATGTTTTATTGCTCCCAAATTTCAGCTAACACTGAATTTAAACTTAACTTTTATAGAAGATCAGAGGGTTTGCTTTTGCAGCTGAAGCAAATGGGAGCTTTGCATTTGAGCTGCATGGATAGACTCAGATACTGCTCCCTTGTAGATAAGAGATGTGTTATAAACACCAAATGCTGAGTCATTCAAAATCATCATATAACTTGGAATCTTTCATTATTATATTCCAGGCCTGGAATATTGGGAGACACGAGGTAGAGGAGCCTTCCAAGGAAAATCACAATCTGCAGGGTGAAATTCCTGCACATGAACACACACAGCAGTCAAATAAACTAGTCATTTGCGATCATCTACTATTCTTTAGCCTGAATTCTGACCTGAAGAACAATCCATAGGGGAGAAGTCAGACAATCACCAGTGCTTTCTCAACGAACTAATCTCTGGAAAGATAAAAAAAAGAACAGCTGTGAATAAAACGACAGATATTTTGCTTCTCTTTCTCAAAACAGCATTTTAATCTTCTTCAAACACTGGCCCATCTGTTGAAATGCCATCAATATCATAAACATCCTCATTCTGCTGAAAAACTTTCAGGGCACTGATTTGGTACTTTGGGATAAACTAGATTAAAAAATGTCTTTGAGTACCACATGTTCTAATATATTCTAAATATGAAATCCCCTTCCCCTGCTGACTTCCTAGATGAAGAAAAGGACAAGAAAGGTGAATGTTTAAGAAATGCCAAAATCTGCTCTACTGAGTCAGACTCCAATAAATCCCAATAAATTTTTCTAAGTGCTTGTCTATTATAAAGGGACGTTTTTTAAGGTAGGGATAGCTAATGTAGTAGAGGATCGGTGAAGAGTGAATCTTTGTAAGTTTACTCAAAGCCTCTCCTAAGGAAATTGCCAAAAGATTATGTAATAGGTATGTTAGAATTAGAAAAAAAAAAAAAATCTAGTTTAATATGCCCACAATAATTCTGCTACTGTTCCTGACTTGGGAAAGGATAATGAAATATTTCCCTTTAAGTAACTCTCGCTCTCAGTGTGGGGTATAAATTTTCAGTTGCATTCAGCTGCTAGTTCTAACTTTGGCCCATCATCCTTGCAATTGGTCTAGTTATGTGAGACATCTGTTGAAAATACAACTGGCTTCTACAGTAATGGTCCAAAGCACTAGACAGCACCTAAAGTAAGATGTAGCACAAAATAGCCAAAGACAAGAAGCAACTGTATTTTGAATCAATCCTGTAAAAGCCTTTCTGTAAAAGGTTCCTTGAAACGGTAGAGAACTGAGAATGCACTGACCCTAGTGAGAAACTGGGTATTTTGCTGAACTAACCATGAAAGATTTTGTTAGATGAATTTTTTCTGAAGGCAGTTGTGTGTGGAGTACATGCAATTCTTTACTCCTTTTCCAGACTGAAATAAAAAATGATCTTCAGGCAGTTTCATACTAAGAAAATTAGCATTGGAAAATAGTTTTTTTTAGTTTTGCGTGACTGAGCAGATTTTTTTTGATTGCTGTTAGCCTGAGTTACATGTGTGCTCTTTGTAAAATAATTTTGTTAATCTTTAGGTTTGAAAAGCTTTACAATGATCATTTTCCTCATATAGACAAGAGCTGTTTTGCTTCTTTCCACTCCTAAAATTCCTTTCCATCTTTGCCTGAGCTGTTGCTTTGTACCTTCCCTGAAAAAATATTAAGCCAACCATAGATGTGCCAGCCCACCTTTAAATATATGCTTGTAAAAGTGTACCTCTGTTTGCAGGTGAACAAGAATTTGTGATTGTGTGCAGAAATAATCACAATAATTTTCTAGCTGCCTGTGTAACATGACCACATGACCCAGACCAAACCACAACTTCTCCCCAGCCAGTGAGCTATTTATGAGTCCTAATACGTGTTAATTCAGTTGAGCATTTTTCTTTTCATGCTGTTGCCAAAATGCAAGAGAAGGCCTGATTTGCATGCAGTGCTTGGCAAATAGAGAGAGAGAGAAATACTAAGGAAAATAATAATATTTGCTTTTTGTAATATATTTTTAAACTAATCAAATCAAGCTCCACACAATTCAGTAAGTTTAAAACTATAAGCAGAAATTGCTCGATAACATAAACAGATGACATAGGGCAGAAATAAATAAATAAATAAATAAATATATATATACTATTTTTATAGAATATTTAACATTAGAATTGTTAGGCCTAAATCAGATGTTTGAATAAGTAATAAAAATTGAAAAATTTTGGGAAGTAATCAGCAACAACTGTCAACAAGTATTTTAGCCTGTCTATCACTAATTATTGAATCATATGTATTGAAATACATAGTTAGTACAAATAGACTAGCCCAGCAGAAATAAGATGCAAAACATCAGCAGTAAGTTATTGCTGTGGTTTCACAAAACAAAACCTCAGGGCTCCTTCTGGGTCCCAAACGTGTTTTACTAGCTGAGATGATGGTATGTGTCATTTACTGTTTTTCTCCATCTTAACAAAGTTTAATAATGCAAACTTTTTTTACAGAATAAATATAGCAATTTACAAATCTTAAGTGTTTTGGTATTGTAAACACTTCTGTCATCTTTATCTCCACAGATTCAATAACAGAATGTTGTAAACTGCCAGGAGAAAGCAAGTTTTCCTGATCTCAGTTGCCTAATAATTCAAATCTATTAACTGAAATATAAATTAATTGACTATTAGCAGTTTTTGGTTCCATTACTCCCATATCACCCAGGTGTGAATGCCTAGATTGTCACTGAGTCATGGTTGTTCATGCATTCATGTACATGTGCTGTTCTCTCATCAAGGGCAAACTTTTGGCCTTATTTGAAGGAGAATAGTACCCTGCAACAGTTCTTCTGCTTGCATTGAGAGAAAAGGGATTTTTATCCTAGTTATATGACTTGTGTTGATGTGCCATGGTTTTGCATTTGCTCATTCTTAAAACAACTACAAAATACAGAATAATGCAGAAGAGAATGATTATACTTTTCTAATTCTCTTTCACAGCCTGCAGCTCACAATTTTCAAGTGCGTGTTCAGCTCAGTTTTGGATGTCAGCACATGCCTGTTTTACATCACTTCTCTTTTCCCATTCACAATGGCAGGCATCCTGCACCTAGCTTTGGAGTTTTGGTGCTGCTCCTGAACTGCATCTTGAAGGGACTTTAGTTCACTCCTTGGTGGCTTCCTCCCTGTTATCTGTATGGCTGTGTAATGCAAATAGTAGGAAATCGTTTTTTGAAGATTAATTTGACCAAAAGATAACAAAAAGCCCCATATCAGGTTAGCTTGCCTTCCCAGAAGCTGAACAGAAGATAAAGTGCCACACCTCAGGTTTAATTCACACTACAAATAAAGGAAGGTGTATTTTAGTGGCATTGTCTTGCACCTAAAAGAAATTCACTCTAAAGGAAATACACATGATGTTTTTACTGCGCTGCAGATTTCCACTCTCTATCCTTGTGTTCAGACTCTACTAATTCATTGAAAACCCCTCTGACTTTCAGGATGTCCTACTGCTCCCAGCAGTAGGACAAGGGAGAAATTACTTCAAATTGAGAGAGGGTAGGTTTAGATTAGGTATTAGGAAAAAATTCTCTACTGTGAGGGTGGTGAGACAATGGAATAGGTTGCCCAGGGAAGTTGCAGATTCCTCATTCCTGGGAGTGTTTAAGGCCAGGTTGGATGAAGCTCTGAGCAACCTGGTGTAGTGGAAGGTGTCCCTCTCCACAGCAGGGGAGTTGGAACTAGATGATTTTTAAGGTCCCTTCCAACCCAGGCCATTCTATGATTCTATGATTCTATGATTCTATTATTCTATGATTCTATGATTCCAGGATTCTATGATTCTATGATTCTGTGATTCTATGATTCTATGATTCTATGATTCCAGGATTCTATGATTCTATGATTCTATGATTCTATTCTATGGTTCTGTGATTTTATGATTCTGTGATTCTCTGAAGTAGGAAGTCTGACCTCTAAATTCACTTCTGGTATCAAATTCTTCTATGCTATTGATGTATCCTTTCTAACTAGACTTTTTTCTCAGCTTTCTTTGACCACATAGTAGAGGAAGATACATGACATACTACCCTGCTGTGTCATTGGCCTTGAGTTGAATGTAATATGACTGGGCAGGACATTATCCCTTATGTCAAGAAAATCATCCTGTCTTTGTATTTCTGATTTGAGCAGTATGATACTTTTACTTCCTTGCCTTTCTCTTGTTTATACCCACTGGTGATATAGCGAGGAATTCCTGAAGGTGTTAGGATACCCCACCTGGTAAGGAAGATTTAGAAATGACATCTCTCTTATCTCCAGATTACTGATCTAACCTGTGCAACTGTAAGTTATGGTAACTCTCTCTTACAAACTCTCTGACAATCTTCCTTAATTTTGCATTTTGTAAAAAGCAAGTAAAGACAACAGTAGGATATCAGTAATAAAAGCATTACAGATCAGAAGAATATTGGTAGAATTAAGAATTTATAAAGCACTTGGAAGATGAAACAAACTAAATAGGTTCTAAACATTCTAATTCAAGAAGTTTTGGGAATGTTTTTTCCTGGCTCTTGGAATAGTTTGTAAAGTTAAAAAAAACCCCACAAATGGAATATATTAACCCAAACTTTTAAGCACTTTTATTAATGCTTTATACGTTTTTTTAAAACCTTGATTTGGTTTTATGAGGTGCAACACCTGTCACTGTATCACTTTCTTTCTCACACAAACACCAGAAGTGCTAACAATGGAACCTAACATGCACAAAGACTGGGGGCTCTTTTATTAAACTCACCTCACACAGGAAAGCCTGCTTAAAATGTGACGTACTGATATGGACTGTTGTTTTGTCCTTTCTCCTCATTAAAGCAATTACTCCCCAAATACATACAGATTCATTATGGTCACTCCATGGAGCTGAACACTAACTCTGTAATACTCAGATACAGAATCAGAGAGTGAAGTCAGGCTAATTAAATTGGCCCAGCCACTTTAGCAAGCAAATTGGGCCAAGCTAATTGGCACAGAGTGAGATAAGGAAATTCAGGCACCATTCTGTGAAATACCATTTTAATTATATCTAAAAAAGAACTTTGCCCTTAATTTCAAATTTCTTAATTAGGAACATGAATAAGTAGCAATAATAATCTTTACAGTCTACAAATATAAAAATGTCAGATGAAGTTTGTTTTGGCCAAGTCTGTTAACCAGTGAGCAAAGATGACTACCATTATTAATAGTTATATTTGTCCTACATGGAGACCTATAGCCCCAGAGAAAAGGTTAATAGAGGGGGTATGATCAAAAGGAAGATAAATCTGACATAAACAGTGTAAGAAACCCTGTAGAAGGATTCACTTGCAATAAGATATTTAACACCCAAAGAAAATAACATCTATGCCACAAGCAATGCATTTTTCAATAAATTCTGATTTCAGTTCAATTGCAAGTGAAAACTTTTGGATTCAGTTTGAATTCAAATTCAAAAAATTCAAAACACTGTTTCAAGTTTAGCCTTGGTGTAAGAAAAAGAACAGTTCAGAGCAGTTTCAGTTGTCTTTGATTTTAACAAAGTTTGGAGGATCTGGTGTAACTGCATAAAGTCACTAGTTCTGTCACATTTTTTGTCAGCTGAGTTTTCCTCCACTACTGCTTGGTTTTGAAAGAAGCAGACTACAGGTGTTCACGATAGTCACTGTACAAATACAATAAACTCATTTGTATCTTCCACTTTGGCAGAAATAGGGTAAATAACTATATTCCACGCTGTGGTAAATATCAAGAAACCCTGGGGAATTGTGTCATTTCTAGTCTATCTTTCCATGTCATGCCCTGCACTAAGAGACTGATTTCTGTCTTAATAGGTGTGAAGGCCTTTCCTGTGGGGAATTTGTGGTTTCCTGAACTTGTGCTTTTACTGTCAAAACAACCAATTACTAATGTCATGGGCCAGAAACAACTGAGTGAAACTGGTGATGACTACTTTAGCTGCAAGTGTAAGCAGGATCAAAATGTTCTGTATAATTCAAATGCAGTGCACTTTTAAACTTCTCTGATAATTATTATCCATCTCTTAAAGGGAATACTAAGAAGCTGTGCATTGAAAGGGTGTCAAGGATATGGAAGTGAACAAGATAAAAGAGTGTTACAACTAATGTAAGTGTGAAAATTGTCCATATGGTCTCCCCGTTCTAGAAGCTAAAAAAAATAAGACCATATTCTACAGCAGTTCCAATTAAAGGACACCCTTTGGGGTAGAAGTCTGAAGGATGATACATATCCTAATTTTTGATAAACAAAACCATATTCAGTTTGTAACTTGGTCTAAATAGATTCAAGTATGGACTGTGGCAAATTCATGATCAGGAAAAACACCTAACTGGTCTCATAAGCCAGACTATATATAACATACAAACACATGCAATAAATAATTTTGTTGAAAAACATGGAAGAAATGTTGATTAATTTAAAAAAATCATGTGCAATTCTGTAAACCTTAAGCAAATGGACTACTTGTTTTTGTATCACATTAAGGAAGGCAGAGGAATGAATACAGCACTTTACATACTACATCTTCAGAAAACTGAATTCCGTCAGGCAAACAAATTTCTACATCTTGTTCACTAGAAACAAACACTAAATAAGATATTGAAGGACTAGTGGCTCACATCCTAGAAAAACTAATACTAAAACTGCCCTCAGCATTCTCTTTGAGAGGACATCTGAATGTAGCTGAAAACTTATGGGCATAGTGGTGGTTTACTCATTTTCTCTGTGTCTGTGTGCTGCAAAATGGGGGCAGTGATAGCAGCCAGGCTGTTGTCCTTGAGTCTTTGGCACAATGTAAGCTTTTCTGGGGACAATCTTGAGGAGAAAATTCCCATTAATAGCATTATCATACTCTGCCTCTTGCTGTTTGACTTCTCTCCCTGCTCCATCACAAAAGCAGAAAGTCTCAGAGCAGCTGAAAGTCTCAGAGCTGACCGTGGCTAGACATTACTCCTCTGCAAAGAATTCTGCTTTGGTATTGTTGAGAGTACAAAATAAGACCAGCAAAGAGGAGAAGTTGAATCAACTATTTTGGAATATTTGGAATTATAGACATACACATACACAGATATGTGTGCTCAAGCATGGGGAGGCTGTGTGTATGTGTATATAAAAATGGATTTTAAACTTCAGTATATAAATGCAAGTATTTATCTATTTACATGCATTATATACACACACAAACTTGTGTCTAAACATTCTTTTTTTTTCCATCCAGAATGGAAATAATAAGTACTGTAGGTATTGTCAGACTTTTGTGAATAGTATTACTTTGACTTTTAGTAGCAAATTTCAGATTGCAGCACAAATCATGGTTATAAAATCTAGAGAAATAGGAGTTTATGGGGTAAGACTAATACAACCTTCACTATAACATGAAAACAATGCTATAATACTAGTACTACACAGAGGTTGATAAAAGAGGGATGATTTTTATGTTATCGCTGAAGTAATTTTAAAAACAATACAATGTCTATAAATGCCTACTATTAGAAAATAAACTAACTTTATTTTAGAGGAGCAATGTTTTTGTGCTACAGTGAAGTCATGAAATCTGATAGCACCATAACACAGGCCTTGGTAAAAATGTACTCTGGAATGTCTTCAATGTACTCTGGAAAGTTGTTGCTTTTTTATTTTAAATGCAACAAACAAAGGCAGTTTGACATTGAGGAGGGAGAAGCTGTAATCATTTAAAATGCTAATGTAATATATTATTATACTTATTTATATGTTTAATTTCTTAACAAATTTAATATATATTTGTTTTAGTTGAGACAGCATTCTGATTCAAATTTATTTTTTCAAGGTACAATAAAAGAGATTCGATTTTATATTTTTTGTAATAGAGGCTATTATTTTTTAATTACATGTTATCAAAAAACCTTGCAATTTAGCCTGCCACAAGGAAAAGGAGGATGAGCAAGTCACTGCCAGAGATAATCTATCTATACTGTGGGCACACCGTGCCTCAGTGGAGGGGAATGGGTAAGATTGCCATTTCAAGTTGCTGCCAGCTCCCTCTCATCTGTTTTTCTGGAGTGGAAGGAACTGTAGCTGAGGAACCTATACAAAATTATGGACAGATATTAACATTTTTAAAATGAATATTGCAAAAGAGTATGGAATTGAAGAAAGCATGTCTGCTCTCTGCCTTCCTCTAATTATGTCCCTTAAAAAGATCTCTTTTTTAAAAAAAAGAGATACTTCTCAGGTATACAGAAAACACTCAGATTTTATTGTGAAAGGTTTGCTTCACACATAGTAAGTAACTCTTAGAAAAGATGCTTTTTAAGATCTGTAGCAATGTAGCACTCTTTTACAAGTACATAAACATAATTTAACACATAGTAATCTAAACTCCAGGTGTTTTGTGGCTGATGACAATTGTTCTGAACTCAGGAAATAAGAGGCAATAAACTTTTGTCACAGTGGTTAAAATGTTTACTGTTAATTTTGTGGGGTTTTTCCCTTGGTCTCATGCTTTTCCTCAGTAATGTGTCTAATTTCCTTGGATAAGGTTCTAATGGCACTAGCATCCACAGTAGATTTACTTTATTTCCCTGCTTTTTGCTGAGACTTCTATGGTGCAATGAAAGCATTTATTTCAGTGTCCCCAGAGACCTGCTTTAAATGGACCTGTTAGCCAGAGCTTTATTATGGACAAAGGCTAAAGAGTATAATCTAGAAATCTTTATTCATTACTATTGCTTTAGCTTCATGTTCAGCTAGAGAGCCACATAATTATAATAATTTATATCTATCTGGAATAAGGCACGGAACACATTCTTTTTCTGCTCCCTTTAATCTGGGGAGCATCCTGGCTCTGGGAAACTGATTACAGAACATATGAGAGCAAGATTCTTTGGGGCCCTCTCACAACACACACAAAGCTTGCTTTTCCAGGCAGAAGGTCATAGCAGGCTCTGAATGGTCCCACATGGTGCAGGGTCACTGGGGCAAGTGGGAAAGAGAAAAGCACTCAATTTTCCCCATGTTGCAGTGTGAATAAGAGTCGGGAGGAAACTTCCTTCTGATGAGCCATAGCAGCACATTAGATTTCTCTGAAGGACAATATTTTCCTCTCTGACCTCCTGGAATATTGTACCTGGATACCAAAAGTACCCAGAACCATGTCCACAGATACAAGTATTCACACAAAGAGCCCCAATTGCTGTAGATGAGGGTGCATGGACAGAATTACTTTAAAATAAGATTCTAACCCTCCTCTGCCTGCACAGTGCAACTCCTGATATGCCACCTGCCAACACTGAAACTGTGAATTTCTGTTCTATTCCTCCTCCCCAAACTGTGGAATAACTTGTGTTCCCTTTGAAGTTTCTAAACTTTTTTTTGTTGGAAAGAACAGTGAAAGGATCAGAATATTTCACAAAATGCTAAGAACATTTGCTAGAGACATTCATCAAAGCTGCAACTCTTTCACTAAAAATGTAATCAGCACAGACCAATAAAATACTGATCTTAGAATTTCCAATTACTTTTCTGTCATCTCCAATAGCCCCACTGTGATCTGTCCCATCTATCCTGTTAATTTTGTTTCTCCAGTAGTTGCCCAGTTATAGTTTGCCCAGTGCTCTCTCTCAGGCTGTGACTGAAGAAAATATTTCTAAACTGAGACAGAGTAGAAACCTTTCCCACCTGCCCTGCCCAGCCCTGCCCAGCCCAGGGTGTGTGTTTCTGGATGTGGAGAAGAAAGATTTGCTCCCCACTGAACAGACTTGTTTAAAAGTGACATTTTATCTGGCAGAAACACAGACAGCAGGGACCAATGCCTGACTGTCACTCCAGATGAACAACACTTGGTTGCTTTTTAGAGTGAGAAGAGCCTCTCAAGCCTTGACTATTGCAACACCCACACACAGTCCAACTGGGCTGGCAGCTCTGAAACTCTCCAGGCTAACCCTCTGGTGTCCAAACACAGACAGCAGGATGTCATCAGGAAGATGAAGACCTGCTGCTCAAACACAGAGCCATTAGCCTTTTCCAGTTTAGCTGGTTTTATGTGAAACACCCAGGACCTGTTATCATTTGAGAAACTAGTATTGTTGAAAACCCAAGGCTTGGGATCTGTTTCCTAAAGGAGAAGACATGGACTGTGAGAAGTGCTCCAAATACCAACACTGCTTAAATATGAGGGTGTCCAAAGCTGGCTCAGGTTGTTCCTGATAATATCACTAAAACAGAAATGAGAGCAGGAATGCTGGAATGAGCTTTGCCCTGCTTCATATTTTTGAGTCACATAGCAGAGCTTTTAGTGGTGCTTGGATGAACCAAACATCAAATATTTCACACATCCTCTATTTTCAGCAATGCCTCCAGAAGAAAGCCTTACACTGAGTTTTGAAGACATAATTCCTAGATTAGGAAAACATTGCCTCTTAGGAGATCTTTGAGAAAATGAAGCAAATTTAGACCAAATGACTGGGAAGGAAAAAAAGAGAGTGCCTGAAAAGAAGGCATCTTAACATGAGAATGAAGTGAATACGACTTTGACAATTTCTGGGAAAACACATTTGGACATTACTTGTACTTTCTATTTCTAAAATTGTTCTTAATTTAGCATTGTGCTTGTAAAGCAGATCGCAGATGCAGACTTCTATTTTAACTAGAATGAGTTTATATTGAAACACTTGGAAAAGAGGTAGGAAGGGGCAATGTGTGCCATTGCCCTGCTTATTTCCTGTTAGTACATTCCCACAGCATCTATTAGCTGCCTTTAGTGCTTTGCAAAGTGTATTTGTTTAAAAATTCAAAATACCTCATCTCTTTCCAGTATATTGCAATTCATTGATACCTCAATTTATATTTTACTGATGTACTGTATTTTCTGCAGCACTTTTAATCTCTGCTTTATCCTAATATTCATGAAAATAAACAGTATTTATTAGTAACCACATTTCTCAGCTACATTAATTTCTATCTCTTGTTGTCATTGAACTGGGAAAAGGTCCAATGATATATAGGAAAGTATTTCAGTGCAGTGCTGTTTTTATGGTTTTAACTTTTCTTCTTAGCTCAGAGTCACAGAATCATTTAGCTTGGAAAAGATCCTTAAAATGATCAAATCCAACCATTAACCAAACATTAACAAATCCACCACTCAGCCGTGTCCCTAGACACCACACAATTTGAAATACTTTTCAAATGGGTATATAAGTAGAAACTATAAGAGTACCTTATTTCTAGGGCATCATTACAAAATTTACCTCCATGGAAAAAATGAAATGCAGTGTTATTGTTTTTTCCCAAATGGTCTTTTGTCGCAGCAAGGCACCCAATTAGGAATTCTGTGTTGGCAGGTGAGAAGCAAACAGTCCTCTTCAGATCCACCTGTGCTTGTTTTCAGAGCAACAGTGTATTTTGTTGGTTTTTCTTTTCCTTTTTTAGAACAAGATGAAAGAAAAGATTAAAAAAAGATACAGAGAACTTGAACATAACTCATCTAAGAGAACATGATAAAAGTCTGATGAATTTAGGAGCTGATGTAGAGTAAAATACATGGAAGAAGTGTGAGTACAGATTACTGGAGGGAAGAAGGGTCGTGTTCCTGTGCTAGATTTGAAAGGGTAACTATCTATCAGGTTTTGGGCATTCTTTTATATGATAGTGTCTATCACAACAGAATATCACAATGCTGCAAAGAGGAATCATTGGTCCTGAAAGGATCGCAGACCTTGTTAATGTGAGAATGTATCACACTCATTCAACCGATTGGGACTGAAGGCAGAACTGCCTAAATATGCTTATCTGATGAAATATCTGTAGGTGGTAAAGGATTGCCACTGGAGGCATTAAAACAAATGGTTGTGCCTGTGCAGATAAAATCAAATCTTTAAAAGCATATTTTATTGGAGCATGTGAATTATTGTGGGAATGGCAGAAGACAGAGTTATGAAAGTGATTTTTAAGAGAGGGAGAGACAATTGCTCAAGTACTGAATTGATTGTAGAGATGTATAGGAAACTGCTTGCTTTCTACTGTAATCAAGAAAACCAAACTTCACTTACAACTCTTGCAAATGAACAATATTATACAAAGAACATTCCAGATTTTTATCTGAAGGAAACTGAGTCCCATCAGCAATCATTGAGTCAGCACTCAAATGAAAAAAATCTGTGCAACAACATTTTTCTTAGAAAAGCTCTAGTTGTCCCAGAAGCATAGAGATTAAATCCAGAATCTAAGTTTAAATAATATTTGGATCCAATTACGTTTGAATAAATTCCCTCTGATTGCTTTATCCAAGATTATTTTTCCCTTTCCCTTCCCCGTCCCCTTCCTCTTTCCTTCCTCTTCATGTGTACATTCTGGTCATTTGTATCCTGAAGAGAGCCCAAGTCAAGCACTCCTAGTTGCAGAACTGCACAGGGCTATTTTCTAGACATGTGCTTATATGCATTTCTCCTTTGTTTCCTTACTCCTGCATACTTGAGGGGAAAAAGAAAAAGCAAAACAACCTGTCAAGCAGATGAGCTGGAAATGGAAGAATTAGGAACAGCTAACATATTTCCACAGTTCTATTGCTGTGTGCTCACTTTCCTGTGCTGATTACATGCTTTGCTAAACATCAGCCATTCTTTCTTACTACCTGTTGCCTTCCTCCTTTTTTCTTGTTCATCTGTACCTCTTGTTTTCTCTTACCTTTGTCCTCCTCCCTTTGCTACTCTGATAAACAACATCCATCAAAAGACAAAAAGAAAATGAAACTTCTTTAAACAAAATATGGTACTGACATAGTGCTTGCCAGCTATGTCTGTTCTTTCAGCTTGTGTGAGTAATTCTTTTTCAAAAGTTTTCTGTCTTGCTTATTTATATTACATGCTTTTTGGGGCAGGGACAGCCTAACTTCTCAGTAGACTAACTTTTTGAAATACTTAGCAGATGGCTCCCTTCTCAGTTTTTTTCTTTTACTTTTTTTTCTTCCCAAAGCACTTGGATAAGTGATATTATGTTCCTCTCTGTGTTCAAGGCTGAACTTAACGTATCATTTTACTGTATCTGGAGCTTAATTCAGCAAAGCACTGAAGCAGTGACTTTAAGCATGACTAACCCCCCTGAATACTGTAGCAATACTAATACAAATAAATTTTTTGTTCTGTTAGAATCCTTCAGTAAATTTGGGTTCTATGGTGTACATTCTCCAATTCTCCACTCTTTCCAGGAAAGCCATCCTAGTTCATGAAAATATTTCTAACAGTTTTGCAGGTTTGATGTGAAAAAAATGCCAAGTTATTATTACAGCCTGTAATGAGAAGGTAATTTGTGTTTCTATGTATATAAATGTTAAAATTCTCATGTTATCTTTAGAGCTAGCTGTTCAAAACCCAAAAAATTAATACAAATTAATGGTTGATGACTATAATATTGGTGAAAATAATCTGTGAAAGCATTATCACCTTAATTATGATCTTAGCTGTGCTATTTCCTCATAACAAAATTTTTCTGAATTAAAAAATTCTCCCATTTCCAAGTATTGATATCTATATAAAGGATAAAATTTCCTTTTGGTAAAAAAAGGACCAGAGTGAGAGAGTGAACTACGTGACATCTTTGCTCCATGAATAATTCTTGTATTTTGTGGTCTTTTGAATCCCATTACTTTTTCAGTAATTTTTGTTTATTATGTCAAAATTGCATCTTTATCTGAAGAGGCAAAAATTTGCACATATTTTTCTGTAATTGACTCATCCTGTATTATTCACTAGAAAGATTTTTGTAAACAAATATCTTCTCAACAGTGACTTACAAAATTGTTCATTTTTTCAGTATGTCTTCAAAATTATTTCAGAAGTGTCCTAGAAGAAGCTAGTAGGAAATGCCAACCCAGTTTTATTGATATGAACTGTAGTCTGAGGAAGGAAACCATGAATTTGAAGTTCTTTTTTCCTTTAATGGAAGCTACTAGGATGATGGATGTGGTTAGAATATCCAACAGAATGACTGTACATTTAGGGAAAAATTGGAAGGATAAAAGGTGAAGAGAGCTGACATGTTCTAAAGTGCAGCTATTTCTGAATCAGTTTTTAGCCTCTGTTGAATGTTTCTTGAACAGCTGAATGTTTGCAAAAATTAATCAAGGTAAGGTAGTAGTCAGTGATGGCTACAAACTAAAGTGTCCTTCATGAGAACAGGATCATTAGCTCCTTAAGTACCTGTCTGTTATGTCAGCATTGCACATTATCATCCAACAGTGCTGCTGAAGCAGCAGATGGTTAAATTCTTACACCGCAGAGCTTTCTGAATGTTGTCAGCATTGCTAAAGAAGCCATTTAAATAATTAAAAAGTGTTGCATACAATCGTAAATCTCATCTGGACAAAGAAATTTCTGATAAGGAAACTAATCAATAAATGCTTGTATGCATATCAGCAACCACAGCTTCTTAAGCTTTATTATGCACGAACAATTAAGCCCTTTTACACAAATCCATATGTAAGCTGAAAGCTTTAGTTAGTACAATGTCACAGATCTGTGAAGAGTTCTGATCTAAATCAGTTATTAGTAGAAATGTGACTGATAAAAAGATTTAACTAGATTTTTCCAAATCTGATGTATTGAGAAACAAGACACAAAGAAAAAGCCAAACTTTCATCCCCCAGTCTGGCTCCTTGTGGTGTGGAGACTGCAGCAGAACCCTAACATGTCTCAGTTATGGTCAATATTGGTCTTACATGGGAGTTGAGGTGAAAACCATAAATAATTGTGTCAAAGAAGGGCAGATGAGAGCTGTAGTTCTGTGGCTGAGCCTCCAGGTCAGACAAGGGAGTAGAGCAAACTTTGCCCTGATTACTTGAGGATTATAAGCTCTGAAGGAGTAAGTGGAGAAACAAAAGGCATCATATAAAAAGATGAAAAATTGGTGAAGCCTCCTGCTTACAGTTGAGACCTTTCTTGTAGGAGGTCACAGCCCCAGTGTTTTACAAAATGTGTGCAGAGCACACTGACAGGGAAAAGGCCATCCTTCCAGGTGTGACAGCATATGGTGAGTGTGTTGAGACATGATAAACAACTGGAACTGGGGGTTATCATCTATGCAGAATCCTTATGTTATTCTCCTCAAATCAGCCGTAAATCTGGTTTGCTTTTTGATAAGAATCACCTTCTATCAGAGTGATATGGTATATACCATACAAACATTGCCATCACACCTGTTCTATAGTATTTGCTAAGACAAAACAGGGAAAACAAATGTATCATCAACTAAATGGAACGACAGCTTTCCCCTGTGCAAAGAGAAACAATATCTATAGTCAATCTGTTCTAAATGTCCTGTGCAGCATTGAAATGTATTGTGCTCTTTTGTAGTTTTGGAAACTGCTAGAAAAACTACCAGCTGTTTCCTCTATGGAGTAACTCCACACTGCACTGATGTGAGAGTAGAATGGGTTCCTAGATGCAGAAGAAAGTTTAGTGCTGGCACAGATATCCTGGGATAGGGAAGCTTGGATTGTTTGGCAGCGTAGGGGAGAGAGAAGTGGGGGGCAATAAGGCAGATTGTCAAAGCTTGACTAGAAGAAAGAGGCAAAGAGTGGAAGAACTCCTGAATGAAGGAGCTCCTCTGTATATTACAACTCACACACTGAAGCCTGGATGCTTTCTGTAAGGATTTAAAAAGAAAGACAAAAAGATCCCAACCAAATAAAAAACCCACAAAAATTGTATTTATGTTAATTTGGATATATTACTTGAGTGTTGTATATTGTAAATAGCAAGGTTTATCATCCAGTGTTTAAAAAAAATTATAAATAACTAAATAGTAGTGAGGTACATGTGTTGAACGTATAGAAGTGTATAAAACACTAACACTCTGAATTGGGAGAAATTCTCTTGGCTTTTTGACCAAAGGTGGTAAAACATATGTGGGTTAATTTACTATTCCAGCCTGCACCATGTTGCATGTGTTTTGTGTGTGCAGTCCTTAGTTCCAGTGTTTATTGATGTTTGCCTTATTACTGGGGAAAGAACGGGGGGAAATGCCTCATTTTAGAAAGGTTCAGTGGAGTTTGAGTAGGATGACACAAGTAGCAGCTGGTAGAGAAGATGTAAAACCATCTCAGAACCCTTTTGATTGCTTGGTCTGGAATTTCTGATAGTGACGGATGTGTGTTGGATGAATTAACTCATGGAGTAGGAGCTTCTGCTTGTGCAGAAATCTGGAAAACCCTAGATAAGAGACTGTGAGGTGTTCCCTAAAACACTGGGAATGTCCTGTAAAACCTTTTTATTCCAGCTCAGTTAAATCAAAGTTTTCCAGAGAAGTTAATTCTTCCACCACAGGATTGGATCTCCAATGCAATTCAGTGAAATTGCTTGTTTTTGTAAGACTAGTACAATAGTGGATTTCGGTCCCTGAATCTTTCATGGTGTAATTTCATATATTAAAAGAAAAAAAAGTGCAAAGCAACTTTTACCCCTTTTTCTTATTCTCAGAGAAACAGGTTTGTGTGCAGATGTAGCTGGAGAAGGACAGATAAGTATAGGGGAGATCTCTGGTTTCTGACCCCCCTTTGCTCCTGTCTCCCCAGAATTGTCAGTGCTGGTTCTCCTAAGCTGATCCAGCAAGACTTGCTAGATCAGTTTTGAGGGGGAGTGGGAGTGTGTGCAAACATTATTTATGTAACATTTTTGTGGTCCCTAAAGGGACCTACAAGAGACCTGCGCAGGGACTTTTACAAGCGTGTGTAGTGACAAGACAAGACAGAATGGCTTCAAACTGAAAAAGAGCAGGTTTAGGTTAGATATTGGAAAAAATTCTTTACTGTGAAGGTGATGAGGCACTGAAACAATTTTTCCATAGAAGTTGGGGATTCTCCACCCTGGAAATGTTCAAGGCCAGGTCAGATGGGGCTTTGGGCAACCTTAGTCTAGTGGAAGGTATCCCTGCCCATTGCAGGGGTGGGAGTTTGAATTAGATGATGTTTATGGTCCCTTCCAACCCAAATAAATCTATGATTTTATGCCTCTGTAACAAATAGCAAAATAAGGTGATTCCTGACAATGAACATAAATTGGAAACTAAGAATGGTGAAAAGCTGATAAAGAAGCAAAAAAAGCAAAAGGAAAACCTTAGAACCTACCACATAAAAGAGGTTTTTAACTACACTGACACCGAAAGAAATCCTAATAACATTACTTTTCCCTTACTGGATTGAAATAATATATCATAAATAATACATATTTCCCTTTTCTATTGAATAAATATTTCTGCTCTCTATTCGAAAAAATGAAATAAACACAGTCATTTCCAAGGCTGCTGATGAAATACTTTTCACACTGACTGTAAATCAGAAGCTGCAGCTCCTGTAGCAGGCTAGATTTAAAACAACAGATCTGAGCAATGTTCTGTCCCAAAGGTGAAAAATGAAAAGGGTGAGAAGCTTCCTAGTTTCTCAGTGTTGATTTCTAATATAATTTACAATAATTAGGAGATTCCAGATGATTGAAAGGCAAGGAAAAAAATAAAAAAGGACACAAATAATTCAGTGTTTTAATTTTAAAAATATACAAATGTGATGACTCCTTCAGGTAGATAATTCTCATATTGATTCTGTGTAAACTAATCAAATAGTTTAAGTAGGATTGTATTTATAGAACTTGATAAAGCAAAAGCAGTTGTCTCCAATTAGCCTTACTTTATGATATCCAGATATTATCCAAAATTATCCCTGGTAAGTTTATAAGTCTGTTGGAGGGATCAATATTGCTTTATTATTTAACATTACTGAAAACACTACTCAGGTATGTAATTTGGAAACTGACTTAAAATCTGGAGGGGTTTCAGAGCAAAGATATAAACAGTTTGGAAAAGAAAAAGTGGTATAATATGGTGCCCTAGGCATCCAGGATATCACAGAGAAGAATTGGAACTGGCAGTCACAGAGTACAGAAAGAACATATAAGATAAACAGAAGACTCTGATATAGCAGACAAAATATGAAAATATCAGATGTTTGGAAATAATAGAATAAAGGCAAATTTTTACTGGGATATAACAAACACTTGGAGTAAACATTCAAAGGCAGTGGTTATTTCTCTGATGAGAGAGAATTCATAGAAATCCCACTACCTGGAATTTATATGTATTTGGGTGTATGTGTGTAACACACTACATGCATAACTATCCACCTACTGTGAGAAGGAAACAGTTCATTGACTATTTATGGTCTGCTGGCTTATGACTGAATCAATATTATTATTTATTATTATTAATAATAATTTCCCAGAAATTTAAGTCAGAAGGGACTACGAAATCACTGCTTTCCTGCCTAGATGTTGTAGGAGATCAGACATCCTCCACTAAGCCTATATTATGCTTTTGAAAACTCAAATAATCAAACATAGAATGGCAAATAATCAACAAGCATGATTTCCATGTCAATATTTAGTGAGAGGTCTATTTCAATTTCTCTAAGACTGGGGTTTTTCAAGATAATATAAGAACACCACAAGGCACAGAAATTAACAGAGCGGTTTTAAATGAGAAAGCTGAGAAGTTATGGCATTATGCAGGTAGTTGACTTGTTTATTTGAGAGCCTAGTGGAGTTTTATAAAGTAAAATCTTTTGGGATTTAAGGTCAGGAAAGTATAAGTATCCTTAGCCTATAAATTTAGAAGGAAGAGTCCCAGCAAAGAGGAAAATATGGGGATGCAGATGCCAAAAGGGAAGACAGAGTCACCTGCAGTAGATTAGGGACAGACAATCCTGTGACAGAGCCAGAATGATTGAAGTCAGTGGCTTTTTGCCCTTATCAGGAGCTAGCAAGTTATGGGCTTGAAATCAACTGCAATGAGACTGGATTAGTCAGTTGGATTAGTTCAAAATGCCGCTTAATGGTACCATAAAGTATCCCAATGACTCCCTATTAGGAGTAAATCCTTAGCTGTAAATTGTGATTAGGATTAAACACAAGGCCAGTTGACAGTTGTCAGCAGAGAGGCAGGGACTTCCAGGTGCAGAGTGAACTCCTCTGTAAGGCATCTTTCCTGTGTGCCCATCCATCCACACATTCAGACCACTGGAGCAAGGATTAAATCCAGCATTCTGGTAGCCATTTATTTCCAAGATGTATTAGAGCTGGTTTTGCACAGTTAGAACAGCCTGACTGAACAATATACATCCAATCATAGAATGTAAAAAAGACCATCAAGATATATCTTCTTAGGTCATCCAAAAGTTGCTGCTGCTGGCACTGGTAGATTTTCTTGCACTTTTAGAACATATCAAGATCTTAATTTATTATAAAAATTTTCATGAGGATGATGCTTTCAATTTTCCAACATGCAGTACATAAATTTACTGGACTGGAAGAAAATAGACTGGCTTTTGTACAGTCATTTGAAAGCTTTAGAACTGATAAAAGATTAGCTGATCTCTGCTATTTCTTGTCATTTAAAATCCAGCATTTCTGGAGTTAGCTTTAAATTGGATACAAAAAATATATCTGAGGAAAATTGTCTCCTAATAGCCAGAATGTCTTACCGTTTAGGGATGCATCAAATCTACACAGAATATGCTTTTTTATGCAGTGAAAAACCAGATCTGAATTCAATTGCATGTTTTTACCAAAACAACACTCTATCATATTACCAAAGGTTAGAAGTTAACCTTTTACTGTTTACTGCTTTGTGTTCTAAACATGCTGGCTTGATTGCAGGCTGCTTTGTGCTGTCACTCTAAGACAAACACTTTGAGCTTGTTTATTCGTATTGACAACAGGTTTAAACAGGTTGACATTGCTATACTGTGATCAAAGAAGTAATCATTTGTGGAATAACAATGCACAGAACTTTCTTATTATGTACTGTGCTTTCATGGGTGCTGCACATTAAACTGAACATCACACTTGGAAGAGATCATTCAGAATCAGAAATCAAGAATCATAATACAATTTTCTCCTTTTGACTGGATATCAGGAAATTATACAAATGATAGTGGAAGCTGGCATTAAAATACTGCTGCTAAGCCTAAGTCATGACATCTTTCAAGCATGCCTTTCTGATTGCATATTGAAAACCAGGGAACAGAGAACCTCCTGAACTAGGAACACTAACAAAAGGAGCACTTTCTAAATCAGAGATCGTTTTAGAGTATGGGTGTCTAACTGTTTATTTCCAGCCATTGATGGTGTATTTTTTATAACTGTATACATACATTAGGATAGAACAATTCTCAAGGAGATTAAAATGAAATTAGAATGTTTGAAATGCACACAAACCGGTATGAATTAATATCACAAACTAAAATGGACTAGGAAGAAGCAGTCAAGGGGAAAAAACCCCAACCATATAATGGAAAAGAAACCACACCTTGAAGCTTAGTGGTGCAAAAGCCATCTGGTTTTACTTTTTTCAGGGGTCAAGCATTCCTAATGTTTCAGTTTGCTCTCCTTTTTTAATCTCAAGTTATCATTTGAACAGTCAGGAGACTGTTCAAATAGAATGACCTTAGAGCAACTTGGAAGTAACTTAGCTGAGAATTGTCAGTCTCCCTGACTGGGTAGTGGGAAGGAAGGGCCTCCTCTGGGGGCATCAAATCTAAATTGTTTCTGAAGATTTCTAACTGTGCTGCAACTCCAGAAGTCAAGTTAACTGCCTAATACTGGCAATGCTTTCCTCAGGTGCCCAGACAAACGTGCTGTAATTTGAAAGGACTCCTAGCTTTACTTTTATGCGTGCCTCAGTGCATCCACACTTTTCAGAAGAGAGTCTGGGCGTGACCTCCTTTCTGATTGATGTCCCTGAAGTGTCTGAGAGAGATGAACTGCTGCTAAGGCCAGCATTCCAAAGATGGAGAGTAGAACCGTGAAAGACAATAATTTTGTGAAGCATTGAACTGGAAAGGACCAATTCACATGAACGAGCTCTGGATGCCAAAGAGTTCAGTAATTCTTGAGTTTTCCAGAGAAAAATCCTAAAGAAAGAGCTAGATCATTTGAGCTGGAATGTGCTCTTCCAATCCAGTACCCCAAAGTGCATGAAACATGTTCGCCTTGGGGTTCCACAGCCAATATGCTCTAAATTTCCTCTAATGGTAAAAACTTACATTTAGGCAAATGCATCAGCATAATTCAAAGAGAGAAAGTGTCACGTGGGATTAGACTAATCATCAATCTATACTGGTATCCTATAGTGGCCAACAACAGATGTTTCAGAGGCAGATATGAAACTTCTGTGGTGAGAAAATCTATAATGCCATGTAAGGGTTTCTTTCTATCCAGGGCATAAATTCTTGACATATATTACAAATTCCTTATTAAAAAAAAGAACATTTTGCCGAGTCAGAGGTAGTAGCAACATACCCTGTAAAAAATGTTGCACCTTCATTCCCTTCTGTCATTTAGAAGGGGATTTTAGAAGCATTTGAATGTCGCTGGAAAATAAAATTTGTGTCTATGCTCTTACCAGCCTGGGATGATGGTATGCTGGGTTAGGTCAGACTGGTGGGCAGCTTGAAACAAGATATCTCAGAAAGTCACAGAAAACAGTGTGAAGGGGAAATGATATGGTCTTTCCTGGGGTAATAATGGCACTTCATTTCTTCAAGCTAGTGCAGGAAAGAAACATAAGTCATAACCAATATTCCTATTTGCCCTTTTGAATGTTTTGCATTAGGTCTGCCTGTCTGACAGCAATCTACAGAAAGAAATTATATCTGCTTAGATGAAGCTATTACCTCTTTATTACAAAAACCTCAGCAGTATTATGAGAAGCAGGCAAGCAATATTTTCACGTGATGAAATTCAACTCTTCAGTAAAATGGGAAATACAGAATATTTTTACACTCTTTTTGAATTACTGTGTTAGTATAATTTACACTACCTTGCTTCAGTAACTAGAAGTGAGCCAAACCAATGAGTACAGCAAAGCTGGGATGTGTCCAAATTTGTTAATAGTTGGAGGGAATTTTGACTATTACACTGAAAAAAGGTGGAGACTAAAAATGGTTCTGGTTCGCTTAAAAATAGAGTTCTTAAAATATTAGATTCAAATACATTTAAACAGTCAATTTGTTTAAAGTCCTTATTAACCTTCCATTGAAATTATCAAGCAGGCTAATATGCCTCCAACTTAGTGTATGTATTAAGTTTACTAGTAAAAAGTATATAAATCCTTTGATATTAAAGAGAACTGAATCTGCTTCAGAATTATCATTGTTGGTGCTGCTGCCAAAATGAAAAAAACTTAATTTTTTCCTATAAGTGAGAGACATAAGGAAAAAGTTCTGTTCTTGCCTTCCTTGTTACACAGAGGAAGGTTTCACACACACATCAGGAAAAACCAGAAGGTCTATTCCCGCAGAAGCATAAGGGAAACCTGAAGATAGCATGATAAATGTGATCAACACTGTTCCCTGAACTGGATTTTGCATCTTTGACCGGCACCAGATACTGAAGGTGATACATTTTAGTATAGCCTTCCTGCAAGACTTTCTATTTTATATAAGGTCAAATGTGATGCACGAATACTCCTAGCTGAAATTTGCTCTCCAGAACAAGATACTTCATTCCAAAAACAAGGGAAAGAGGGAGGAAAGTGATCTGTAATTACTCTCAATTTTATATAACCTATTGACACCACTGGTCTTATCAGTAAAGAAAAACATTTTGGAGATTACTGGTTGCATACAGTCTTTGAAGTCATGTGCTGGAAATGTGATTCACCAGATTTGAAAATGTTTGCAAATCCATTGTTCTTCAAACTTGTAGAAATTCCCCTCTGATTTTCAGCTTAAGAAGAGTAGGTATTATATTCTGGTTTCTAATTGTACTTCTTCAATTGCATTTGATGTGCAGGGAAATGAAATAAGTGCAGATTAAACTACTCTGGTTTTCTTCCATTCAGTCTTAATTACCCTGATGACTTGTACATTTCCCCACTGTTAAATAAGCTTGGCTTGTGGCAGATAATACAACTTTGTTATGCAGATGTTTTATGTGGCATTGAACCTTATTGGTATAAAAAGGGGTGAATAAAACTGTGTATATAAACAGTAGGAAAGGTAAACATTTGTCTGAGGAAGTTCAGCACATCTTCTCCTGATAATTACAGTTTATAAATTTTAAACAAAGATAGAAAGCTGGGAGAAGTTCAACTGATTTCTAATTTGGGTCTGAATGACAGAATCACAGAACCACAGAATCACTAGGGTTGGAAAGGAATTCTGGAAACTGTCTCGTCCAATCTCTTTGCAAAGGCAGGGTCACCTGGAGCACGTGATACAGGAAGGGGTCCAGGTGGATTTTCAACATGTCCAGACAGGGACATTCCATGACATCCCTGGGCAGCCAGTTGCATTGCTCTGTAAAGAAATTCTTCCTTGTGTTGAGGGGGAACTTTTCCGTTTTAGTTTATGGTCATTATTACTTGTCTTGTCACTTGGCAGCACTGAAAAATATGGCACAATTTTCTTGACACTCTTATGTGAGATATTTATATGTATTGGTGAGATCCCCTTTCAGTCTTCTCTAGATTAAACAGGTCCAGCTCCTTCAGTCTCTCCTCATAAGAGAGATGCTCTACATCCCTAACCATCTTTGTGGTCCCTCACTGGACCCTCTCCAGCAGCTCCTTGTATACTCTGAACTGTGGAGACCAAAACTGAATGCAACACTCCAGATACAGCATCACTAGGGCCTAGCAGAAGGGGAGCATCACCTCCCTCGATGTTCTGTTTCCCGATGCACTCCAGGATACCACTCGCCTTCCTGGCCACAAGGGCACTTCTGGCTCATGGTCAGCTGTCATTCACCAAGATTCCCAGGTCCTTCTCTGCAGAGCTGCTCTCCAGTAGGTCAGCCCACAGCTTGTGCTGTATTTGGGGTTATTCCTCCCCAGCTGCAGGACCCTGCACTTGCCCTTGTTGATCCTGATTAATTTCCTCTCTGCTCAAGTCTCCAGCCTTTTAAGGTCCCACTGAATGGCAGCAGAGCCTTCAGCTGTATCAGCCACTTCCCCAGTTTGGTACCATCATCAAACTTGCTGAGGGTTCATTCTATGCCTTCATCCAGTTTGTTGATAAACAATAAGGCTGGACCCAATATTGATTGCTGGGGAATGCCACTGACTGCAGGCTTCCAACTGGATTCTATTCCACTGATCATGACCCTCTGTGCTCTGCCATTCAGGCAGCTCTTTATGCATGCCTATTCATTCAATCCCTATCCTGAGCTTACCTACAAGGATGTTATGGGAGACAGTGTAGGTACACAACATCCACTGCTCTCCCCTCTTTGGCCCATCCTGTCATGCCATCATGGAAGTCTATAAGAGTGGTCAAGCATGGTTTACTTTTGATGAATCCGTGTTGACTACTCCTGATGATCTCCTTTTCTTTTATTTGCTTGGTGATGACTTCCAAAATTATCTTCTCCATTATCTTTCCAGTAATGGAGGTGTGGCTGACTGGATGGTAGTTTCCTGGGTCCTCCTTCTTGCCTTTTTTGAAGATAGGAATAACACTGGCCTTCCTCCGGTCATTGGACACTTTCTCCTGGTCTCTGTGATTTTGCAGAAAGAATGGACAGTGGCTTAACAAAAACATCTGCCAGCTCCCTCAGCAACCATGGGTTCATTCCATCAGGATCCATGGGTTTATTCCATCAGGATCCATGGGTTTATGTGTGTTAGTATATGTATAGTGAAAAGGTCATTTGAAAAAGATCAGACTTTCAGAAACAAGTGTGCTAGTTATTGCATATTCCCAGTAACCACTCATGAATTATACATTTTTTAAATGGCTAAACAATGTGTGATGTAACAACCTTCTCTAATTCTTACTTAATCCCTTTCAGACTCAGTTGCAGACACAAAAACAGTTGAAGAACTGAACTAGTCAAAATGCAATGAGAACAGAATATTTTACTTTTGAGGATAAAAGAAAAAAATACCTCTGAATAATGGGTGTAGAACTGAACAGTATCTGCTCTGAATGCGTACCTCTAATTAATGCCCACATCTCATACACATACATGAGGTGTGTATCTGGCATGTCCTCAAATCTTTATCACTTTGAGTACACGTTACTTGTCTTTGTTTTTGCAAAACTGAGGAGTTCAGATATCTGCTAAACAAAATAGTTAATATTAGGTACTGTGGAGACCTTGGCTGGTTTAATTGCAGCCCTCTGTTGTATTTGGAAACGGATCCAAGTTCCAAGATACCTGTTGTATATCATAAGGTCTTTTGTAAAGGAGGAGAGACCATTTTACCACAAAGGAAAGTAAGCAACAAGTTCACACACATGCATCAAAATACACAGTTAAAAACGTTAATTTAAAATATTATGTAGTAACAAGAAACAGGCAAGTTTGTATGAGGAATTCCAGAAAAATCTAGTTGCAATGAATTTTCTTGTTATTTAACCATAATTCCTAAAAATTGAAAACCTGGGTTATTTTAAAGTATAGTTTCAGTGTTTTCTCTGTATGTACTGAGTGTTTTGTTTAGCAAGGAGAGTTTCATATGCTAGATTTTGCTGCCTGTGAGAACAGTTAAATAAAAACTTGTTTCACCTGACTTGCTAAAAAGTGGAAAAATATGACTGATGAAAATTTAATCCGAAACATATATGTGGATATTTTTGTGGGCTGGATATTTTGCAACACATACGTAATTTCTAAACATATTTTAAAGTGACATTCCCTGGTAAACCTAAATCTGATTCTTTATCGTGGTCTCCAAAGAGTCCACTAAAAGTACCGCTTTAATTCTAAGGAAAATGAAAGGCTATTGAAGAGTGCAAACAGAACATTACAGTACTAAAAAGATATAAATCTGCTGGGTATGTGGTAAAGACAAGAAGTTACATTCAGTGCTTAATATTGTAAGCTGAACTACTTTGTTTTACTTGCCAATATATGCCTGATGATGTTACGAAAGTTGTTTGATGTTATGTCTCTTTATTTACATGTGTGTATGCACATTAATATACATACCAAGTACATATGCACATACCAAGTCCTCTTGTTCTCTTCTTGTCCTTTTAAGGTCTTCTCTTTGTTTTCATCTTCTTAATTAAGTACATAATCTTTAGTTTTTCTGGAACTCATACTTGCTGTTACTGAAGTTTGCCTTGAGTCTAGTGTGGACCTGGAAGAAACAGATGGAAAAAGCACCATACTGCTCTGGAAATTATAATATCTGCTGGCAACTGCTTATTGTGTTCCAGGAGGTCTGATGCAGCTCTAAGTCTCTTCAGGAACTGGGAAATATTTTCTGCCATGATGTAAGGGTCAGGGTGAAGGCAGACAACAAAAATTTTTGATTCTGTGGAAAAGTTCTTATGAGCAGAGGTAGACCAAGGCTGGTTGGCTAAAAGGTGAGAATGTACAGAATTCACTCTATTGTTTGATTTCTCCCCAGCTTTCTCTTTTTCCAGACACAGGGGCACAGGACCTTCAATCAAGTCTGGTTTGAGGAATGCAGAAAGCCTCTACTGCCACTCAGGAATATAGCAATAAATGACAGATCTGATGATAGACCACCACTTTCTATAGTCTTAGTGGAAAAGGCAACTGACTTTTATGCACAAATATTCCTTTCCCCAGGTAGGCCAGGACGGTTGGGTGAGAGAAGTCCCTCCACCTGTAGGTTCTTAGAGAGAAGAAACAACGGAAGTTACATGAGGGTTTTTTGTTTGTTTGTTTTGTTTTTTTCTTGATCTGTGGACAAAAGATTCTTCTTTTCTCATTTTTCTGAACATTCAGTTAATGTTTATTCCTCCAAAGTGCCAATAAAAGCAAGGTTAAAGGCAGCTTTTAGCGAAAGTGTAGCCCATGTAAAATGAAAGCAATAACAAAAAAAGGACAGAGGGGTAAACAAACAAAAGAGAAAATGCAGCATATTTTTCTTCTCTAATTTTCAAGACTGAAGGAAATCTGTAATTAGCAGGGATAGCTACACCCTTGCATATCAGAGGATATACTCTCTCTTTTCAGATTTGCGCATCCTCCTCTTGCACTTCATAGGTCTCAGTCGCTAAACACAAATGGATTTACAGTTTTGAAAGGCTTACAGAAACTGTCCAACAAAAGAATATAGACATAGGAAAATTTGAAATCACAGAGCAGTAAAGAGGAGACAGCTTGTTAAAGAGCAAAACTACCTTAAACTACAGTGTCCCTTACTTGTAAGGAGTTTATCATGACTCTAAAAATTTTAAGCAACACATATATGTGGGGATCCAATGTTTTGTTTCTGTAGTGATTTCTGTCATTGAAGTACTGATTATTTTACTATTACTCAGGAAGTTTACAAATTTCCATTGAATTTTGGGTTATGCATTAATTCCAATCAAATCACAGTGTATTTTTTTACACTTATTGTACTCCTAGTGTTTTTTGTAAGATCATTTAAACGACAAATAACTTTGAGAAAAATGTTTTCATTAAACTGACAGTGGTACGAAGAGTGTTTAAGTAGTACTGCTTTAGGAATTTTTGCTTCTGAGAGAAAAAAAGATATTTTTTATTATAATGCACAGTTCTCCTAGAATACCTTATAAGTTCAGTAGCTCCTGGATCAGCAGAAAATTAACTCCAAAATTTAACAGCAGATTTTCACCAATTGGTGACAATTAGCCTAAAGGTGGCCAACTGGCTCTATCTCTTCCTTCAGAGCCAACAAGTCAGCCAAGATAGAAGGGGCTCTCAGCACTTTGAACACACTGAGACTTGACAAAGAGTGCTACCACACAGAGGGTTGTACCAGTGAAATATATCTGCTCTAGAGGAGTAGCTCTAGATCTGTCACAATTACTGCTGAAATAAGTCTGCTGCAATGGAATAGCTCTAGATCTGTCACAATCCTGCAAAGCCCCTTGATCAAAAAGCCTGATTGCCTGGTCATGGCTGAATGGATAGGCTCTTCATGACCCTGCCAGAAGTGTTTAGCCTAGCCATGTGTTTCTAATTAGAGAACTTATGGTCCAGAGGTATCTTCCAAAAAATGTGCATAATAAATGAAAGAGATTGAACTTGCTGTACAAACCTGTGTTTGCACAAAATACAAAAGGATGAGACAAGTGGATCTAGAGACAAAATAATGAAGGGTTTGTGGTTGGTTTTGTGGGTTTTATAGAGGGAAAAAGTGGCCATTACAATGATCTTGTATGATGGAATATAGATTTTCTGTTCTCTCTTATTCTTTAACTGCCTATTAGGAAAGGCCAAGAATTTTGTGTTATTTCTCCTATGCTAAATAAAAATATGATGAGTTAGCTTATTTTCCGACAGCCAGGTTTCAGTTTTCATGGCTATTGTATTGTCTTCCTCTCTTCCAGTAAGCTGATATACTTGATAGCAAAAAGCTGATTTATCCCTAAACACTGTTGCCTGTGTATGCAAATATGACAGCTCTTTGCAGTGTTTAGTCACCTAAATAACCATATTTCAATCTTCAGAAACACTTAACATTTATAGCTCATGTTGACTCTGATGGAACTGGAAGAAACTCCATCACCTTAAAAATGTTTTATATTTAGTCAGGTGTACATATATGCTCATACATGCCCAGTTGATCTAATTCTTATTTATATAAGAATTATATAGTATATATTTATAAACACATGTATATATACAAGTATATACGCATACATATATTGATATGAAAAGGCCATTTAAAAATTTTTGCTCTTAGTTTGCGAACACAATATATATGAAATCATGAAAGAAAACAGATCTAAATTCTGTAGCTCTTTTTTTTCTGCTGTGAAAATCAAAGCAATATTTGGTCAGACAATCCATCTGTTGCAATGTAGTTTCTTTATGTGGCAATGCTGGCTGATATCACCACATTTGGCATGTTTGGAACTGGGGAATTAAGTCCCGCTGTGTAGTAGTCTTTTTCAGTAGTCTGCTGTAACATTTAGATTACTAAAGATGATTAAGGGATGCTAGAAGTCTCGGGAACCCAAACTTTACTGTGTGCTATAGGGAATCCTTTCTGTAACTTTGCCTTTTAAGTACGTCAGCACACAGCAAGAGACAGAAAAATCTTATTTATACCTCAGGAGCAGTCCTGAGTACAGTAGCCTTGGGATCAAGAAAGTGATCCATCAGTTTTGTACATCCCTCATCCCTCAAATCTTGCCTTCTATCTCCTATTCTCCAAGATTTCTTTCTTCCTTTGTAATATATTCACAAAATATTGGATAAGAAAGTTTTGCTGTGAGAATGTGTAGACATTCAAATATGCCTAATGCACGTCCAAATAATATATTCCTATATACAATCTTTAAGAATTGTAGGCATGTAGTAAGCGTGTACTAATTGAAATATGGAGGCACTAAACACCTACTGAGAACACTTAATTTTTTAAAACATTACCATGGCAGCAATGTGTGCCTGGTAATTCTAGATAATATGTATCTGGTTACCAGTTTGCTTCTGAGCTCTATAATGTGAAAACAAATGCAAATGTAAGCGTCTATCTATTCTTATGGTCATATGTCATCCTAGCCAATTGGGCAATAAAACAGCAGGACCAGACTACTGTTAAATAATACAAAATGTGATGCATGAATATGGAGGTAAAGATGTGCCTGTATAAGTTATGCCTATCCAGTATTGGTCTGCTTTGCATTTCTGAGGTAAAAAGCCAAATTTAATGAGTAGAATATGCATTTAGTATAAGTCAGCATTCTCTCTGACATTTTAAATTTATGAACAGTTGCTCTGTTCAAGAATTAACTTAAACTTTTGCCAGATTAGTGGTTATAAGACAGACATTGCGGCTGATGCTGATAAATCAGGCAGAATGTAACAAAAGTCAGAGCTACTGCAGAGTTTGTCAATATTGTAATATATATATATATATATATATATATAGATACATAAGCAAAGTATGTGCACATACACGCATGAAAAGCTTTATAAGCCTATCATTCTAAAGATACTATTGGGGCTATTTTCCTAAATTTCAGCACCACAGTGCCTCCTAATCCACCTAAAAATAATTCTAGTTTATCATAAACTAGATTTTTTCATGAATATCTGAATATAACAGCAGAACTAGGGACCTCACCATTTTTCAGCAAAATAGAGTAACCCCCTTCAATGTCTTCATTATCATATATTAAAAATCAGTGGAATTTTCTAAGAAAGTGGCATTACTTAGAACACTTTACATAACAAATTATAAAGAGGAAAGAAACCTGATTTTCATATTTCTTGTATGAAATCATGTCCATTTCTCTAATTTGCACTAATTCTCTTTTAATATGGTTGACTAGGAAAGGACATGGTAGGAGTTAACCTTTTGTCCTTCCTTCTGGACCAAAAGATATGATCAGCTCTGAAATTTCCAGAAAGAGGCTACATCCAGACTGATATGCATAATATCTGATTCATTTGTATAATCCTGTGTAGTAGTAGCTGCACTGTGTTCTTGCACAATAAAATCTCACTTATCACAAGTCAGTATGCAATCACAAACCAAAGCACAGGGAACAAGAAAGTCACAAAGTTCTTTGTAAAACAGTGCAGGTTGGGTTTTTTTTTTTGTTTGATTGGTTGCTTTTGGGGTTTTCATGTTTTTTTGGTTTTTTTTTTTGTATTT
This sequence comes from Lichenostomus cassidix, assembly GCF_008360975.1. NCBI lineage: Eukaryota > Metazoa > Chordata > Aves > Passeriformes > Meliphagidae > Lichenostomus > Lichenostomus cassidix. Next base: position 98,124,966 of record NC_139482.1, on the reverse strand, counting down.
TTTGGTAAAGAAGCAGAATGTCTGTTCATACAGGGAAGGTTATCAAGATTATGAATGCAAATCTCATCTTTCAGTTGTGTCTGCACAGGTATGAGGCAGTTGTGCAATAAATCAATCGAGTGCTCCATTTGTTGTAAGTACACATAAGAACAAGTCCTGGTTTCTGGAAATCTTTCATGTATTGTCTTTGGCTTTTTTTTGTTTTTTTTTAAGGGAAACAGTATACATACAGGAAAAGTATTATTCAAAACTTTTCCAAATTTCTGTTAATACTTTTCTGCAGATTCAGGAAAATCATGGCTTTACAGATCAAATGACAGGGTTATCCAAGACTGGAAATTCTCACTTAAATAAAACACATTATCAATTACATTGCAGCTTTTCAGCATGGAACAAACTGGAGATGACTGAATGTTGTTCAAGATGTAAACAAAAAAGAAAACTGCTGCAGGAATGTGGGATGTGTTTGTATATCTACCCAAAAAAGCACTGAGGTCCATTTTGGAGCTCCATTTTTGGAGCTTGATGTGGTTGGTGTTCCCTGAGTCTCCCAAAGACTGTTTTATTTTCACTCACAGCCAGCCCCACGGGTTTGTCCTACAAGACAACACTGTAGTTTTGTACTTGTGACTGGCTGGTTCAGCTCACCAGGCTGGCAGGAAACTATTATCTTTTTATGCTTTCCCCTCAGTTTGTTTAGGGAGCTCTGCTGGATTTTAGGAGAGTTAGACAGACTCAAAACTGGCAGAAAGGAAAACGACAGACCACAGGCCACATTTTGGCATGAGGGAACCTTACCATCTTGTTGGATTCTGCCTTTTACCAAAGCTTTATCAATGTGCCTAAAAACTTGCTTTTTATCAAGATATTCTAATTGTCTCTCCTGCACAGTGAGTAAAAGCTTTTTCATTAACTTCAGTGAGGATAATGCCTACAGATACTAGTGTGTTAAAAGGGGTGTCTGAGCTTGTGTTGGGTGAAGGCAAAAGTGGATGTATTGTGTTAAAATACCTTAGCAACTTGCAGAGTCAAGGACTTGGGAATAATTATAGTCTAGATCTTCTATATTGAAGACTTGACTTTTGTTTCCTCAAAAGTCAGGGTACGACCAGAGGTAGGGGATAAATGAGATAAATGCAAATAGTTGGTCATCAGAGCTCAGCTCAGCCTGATTTCTGATCCATTACTTTCCAGATTTTCTTACCTGAAGGAGGAAAATATATCCATCCAGAAACAGCCTTTACACAGAGATATGTCTTGTCTGGGGCTTGTTTTCTGTGTAGCAAAATTATTTAGTGAGTCAATTTGAGTTTGAAGCCTGAAGAAGCATAACACAGGAGACATATTGTTCCATCTTAATATTCTGTGCAGTGCCTGAAGTTAGCAAGAGCTCAGAAGACTTGAACTTCTGAACCTATTTCTGACAGGAGCCAATTGTCATTATTCTTGCAGCAAAGCAAAGTGAAGTTGCAGCCCTTGCACTCAAACAAGAATAAAAGACACAGGTAGAGATGAGAGCAGTAAAGTTACAGAATTAAAACAAAACTAAAGGGAAATGGAAGGCAAGCAAGTTTGAAATTCTGGTTTCTGCTCTGCTGTGTGCTCTTCCATTTTACAGCTAGCCTTGTCCCCTGTGATTTGCTTCCCTCACTTAAGCATGCCAGTACTACTCCGAACACCAAGTGTGGAACATCACAGGATGAGTGTAATGAGAAATCTGCCAGTGTGTCACTTCTATCTCTGCCAAAATAGAGGTTAAAATCTGCTTTCAGGCTGCTCATTCTAGACAGAATGGCTTTTCTGTCCTGCTTCAGAACTGCATGACACCAGGAATGCCAAGCATGGCTAAGGAGCTTGGCTTCCGTGCTGTCATTATTCCTCTGCCTCTTTGCATGCTGCCCGTGGTAGCCCAGCTGCTCACCATGTTGTGGGCATTCCTGGAGGGCTCCTGTGGGTAGTGAATAGCCCTAGAGAAGCATTAAATCCTTAAGAATGTAGCAACATGAAGCTCTAACTCTCTGGATACATGGGCTTTTGCAGAGATTAATCTATAGATGTCCCCTGCTGATTGGAGTTACTCTTTTTAGCAAGTAACTAAGAATTTGAAAAAGCCTAAAATTAATCTGAAAAAATAATTAAAAAGTCCCCGTAATGTTGCATTCCTCTATGAGAAAAGTTAAATCAAACTACCCAGAAAGCTACACATATTTATGTGGCAAGGTTTTGGTACTGGGGGGTTACAGGGCTGGCTTCTGTGGGAAGTTGCCAGTAGCTTACCCTGTGTCTGATGGAGCCAATGCCAGCCAGCTCCAAGATGGATCCACTACTGACCAAGGTCAAGTCCATCGACAATGGTGGTAGCACCACTGGGATAACAGAGTTAAGAAGGGTGGAAAACCCTGGGCATTGTGCAGATGGAGAGAGAAGTGAAAATATGTGAGAGAAACAACCCTGCAGACATCAAGGTCAGTCAACTAGGAGGGGGAGCAGGTGCTCCAGGCACCAGAGCTGAGATTCCCCTGCAGCCTGTGGTGCAAACCATGGTGATACAGCTGTGGAGGTCTGTAGTGGAGCAGAGATCCCCCTGCAGCCCAAGGAAGCCCCATGCTGGAGCAGCTGGATGTCCAAAGGATGATGTGACCCTGTGGGAAGCACACACTGGATCAGGCTCCTGGCAGGACCTGTGGACCCTTGGAAAGGGGAGCCCACAGTTTCAGCAGGTTTGAAGAACCCGGGGAAGAGATCCAGACTGGAGAATTTAGTGAGGAACTTCAGCCTGTGGGAAGGACTCCCATTGCAGAAGTTGGTAAAGGACTGTCTCTTTTGGGAGGGATGCCACAGTGGAACAGGAGAAGAGTGTGAGGAGTTCTCCCTCTGAGGAGGAAGGAATGGCATTGTGTGCTGAACTGACCACATCCCCATTCCCCATCCCCTGTACTGATGCAGGGGCATTTGTTATTTGCAATGTTTGTCTTCGAAGGAATTGCCACATGCATGGAAGCACTACTTCCTGGGAAGTAGCCTGACATTGATGGCTGAAGGGAAGTAGACAACAAATCTTTTGTATTCATTTGTTTCCATACACGAGCTTTGGTTTTGCACTTTTAAACTGCCTTTATCTTGATCCATAAGATTTTGCATTTTATTTTCTCCCCCCATCCTGCTAAGGAAGAGAGTGATAGAGTGACTTGATGGGTACCTGGTGTCACAGCACCACCCAAACCCAAAGCAAATTGTATGTCTCAACAGGTCTCTTGGGTCTAAGTAACCACTAATAAAATTTCAGAGTGCTATGGATGAACTTCTAAGAGGAAGAAATAAAAACCTGAGAGTACTGAATGGTATTTTCTTTAGACATATTATGAAAAAAATGTAAGTGCCCAAGCACACAGAATTATCATGTATAATGAGCAGCATCACTGGCCATCTTAGTTTTAAACAACTATTTGATGTTTCCAATGTGGATAAAAGAAAATTTGTATTAAGGTCAAGTCTTGCATTTGATCATTTTTTGAAACTGTTTATTTGATTCTGAATTATTCGAGTTAGCTTGCACTTTTTTAATACTGATTATCTAATGAAAGTATCCTTTGTTCAACTCCATAATATTTCCATTTTCTCTTTGTTGATTTTTCATGTATAATTAACACAACCTTCAGAAAATTCTACCACTACAGAACATCTCATTCTGCAAAATGAGTTTTCCTAATCTGATGCTTTTGTCTCTTTGTAACTCTTTGAGTTAGATTATTAAATTATACCAGTCTTCTTCAACTTCCAAATCACATAGAAAATCCACATGAGATGCCTCACAATATTGCCTATTGGATGTGAAGTTTGATATCCTTTTTCATAAATTCCTCACATTATTTTTAGAAAATTGCTGCTGTATTATATATGGCTTTTTATGGAGCTATATCTTACAGCCAGTTCAGTATTAAAAATAAAAAATGTAAAACTGAATTGTCCACTTAAACTGAAGCTATTTTATGAAGTATAGGTAATTTTTTTTTATATGACAGTATTGGCAGAATGAGTCATCCTTCTAAGAATATAGCTAAATTGTGCTGTGGTTAACTGAGTGTAAGCTGCTTTCTGAATGCTTTGCCTCTTACATGCTCACCTCTTGTCTAAAAAAGAATATCTCAGAAGATGGGTAGATTTTCAATCTACAATTCTTCCAGCTGTGCCTACCTATTATACACCTGCCACCACACAGTAAGAACAAAAGGCATTTCTTAAATCAAAGTCTGGAATGCAAACACCTTACACTGTATTAGACAGGGTAGGAAACAGGTCAAGCTGAGCAACCAGTAAAACTCAGTGAATATTTGTTCCAATTCAAAAGTCAGTTTTAAAAAGACTGCTTTTGTGAACCTGTTCTAGTCTCTGCAAAAGTATATTCAAACACTTGAACTTCAGTAGTGTGTCCCTTCAAATAGTGGAAGCTTGCTTCAAGCATAGACCCTGAAATAGAATTTAAAATTGTGTATTTTATTGCTCATGCAGAGCTCAAGTGCTATTGTTTCTGCAATTTGAATGAAAGGTTTATGTAATTACCACCCTAAGGTAGAACATATGGGAAAGAAATAGTTAGATATCGAGGTGTGCTGTAAATAAAATCTGTTTATGTACTCAGACTCTACAGTACAGGCTCTGTTCTAAAACCCACAGAGGTCACATTTAAATTGATTTTACTTTTCAATTAATTTGAAGTTTTCTAGCAAGGCTATTCTCATATTATATAAGCTACAAATGATTAGCCATCATTTCTTTGAATATCAGGGATGGCAGGAACATTTCTCTAGGTCCTTCCTCTTCATTTTCATCATCAAAGCAAAATGTTTAGTACCTTAAGCTTTCTACCACACAGAATAGCCTGGTAATCAGCCAAAGAAATTGTGGGGGTTCTCTTTTCAGATAAAAAGTCTTGTCAGTAGAAGCAGTAGCCAAATGGATTGTTCATTCAAACGCAGAATGATGATCATTTCCTCAGCTTTTTTTTGATTTTAATGCTCAATATGATCACCACTGCAAAGAAAAATTAAGATGGACCAATTCTTTTCAAATTTAAGTGAGGCTCTTGATATTCTCTCTATTTGGCATATAAACTCTGCTTTTATTTTGAATTTTACTCTGAAACACCTTTTGAAACGAAACTCCATTAAGTTCTTGTAGAAATAAAAAATTGTTTACCAGAGAAATTTTGGGGATGGGTGTGTGTTTGTGGTATGTTTGCAGACAGTGCACAAAGAAAAAGAAGAGCAGTTTCCTTAAATTCACTGAGAGATACAACTTGCTTCTAATTAGTCTACCAAAAGTAGTAGTGGATGAACTTCTTAGGTCTATCCCAGAAGTCTCAGATGAATGAGAATTCCACAGATTTGGCATGCAAAGAAAGAAGGGTTCAGGGTAGAAGGCTTAAATGAGTCATGTGCCTTTAATCATGGGGAAACTCCAAAGGAGATACATTTTAAGGCAAGACAGCTAAGAAATCTATTTACACTACCAGTTATTTTTGGGATACAGATTAGGACTATAACAAATCATAAGATGAATTTCTTTACTATCTCACAGAGCATTTTTATAATACAGTGCATGTATGTTCTCTGTTTTCAGCGTTTGATAGACCTACTTCACCACCACTGAGCCCTAGAGTTCTATTGTAAGGATTTTGACAAATTTGAATTTTCTTTTATCTCATCCTTTTTCTCTGAATCCTGGCAATGTAGATGCAAATGCAAATTTCCTACACGAATAACATTTAAAGACAATCCTGTTGTCCAAACAGAGTTTTCATTTATGGTGTTTGAATTTAAATTAATTAAATAAACTCACTCAATCCCTTTACACTGAATAAAGCTTTGTATCACATCACTTTTCTTCTTTATTTTCCTTCTGCACTTTTCTTCCAAAATAATTTAAATATATACATGTATTTTCAGCCAGAACAAGGATTTGTCAAAATGTTTTGGTGTAAATTTCATACTTCTCCCTCACTTTTGATTGACAGGTATACTTAAATTCGTACAATTAACGTATTAGAAGGTCACTTGTTTCGTCCTGAACCAAATATACACAAAGAAAAAAAAAATAGTCTTTTCATGATACAAACAGATCAACATTTCAGTCCCTACACTTGGTGATTTGGCACTTCTAAAGAAGGAAGCACTTAAATACCTGAGAGTAAAAGCAAAATATCCATCTTTGAGTGTCTGTAATCAATAGAAATGTCCAGCAAAAGAAGACATGAGTACTCTAAAGGAAATATTCTGTAGCAAAGCTTAAAAAGGATGCATTTTGATTCTTGAGCTCCCTGTTATAAATAACAAAAGATGGTACATGCCAGTAAAGTGCTAGCACTGGAAGAAATAAGCAACAAATTATAAATAGGTTTTATATCAAAGTCAGATAAGGTATAAGTTGGTCTAATCACAGAAAAATTGTCCCATTATAGACAGAGAAAAGGAAGTGAAAGACCTCTCTGTTCCAACTAATTTATGAAACAATCAGAATGCCTTTTTTTTTTAGAAACAAATTTTGTACAATAATTTCAACCCTTCTACTTCATTTCACAATGTGCTGAGCCTGGCTGGGATGGAGTTAACTTTTTTCATAGCAGTCCATATGGTGCTATGATTTACATTTGGGTCTAAAACAGACTTGATAACATAGCAGTGTTTTGGTTATTGCTGATCAGTGCTGGCACAGCATCAAGGCTTATTCTCTTCCTCTCCAAAGAGACTAGGCTAGAGTGGGCAAGAGGTCAGGAGGGGACACAGTTGGGGCAGCTCACCCCAGCTGACCAAAGGGGAACCCCATACCCTAAGATGTTGCACTGAGAAATAGAAGAGGAGGAAAAAGAGGAGGAAAGGGGACGATGCATGTGGTTATGGTGTTTATCTTCCGAAGTGCCTGTTACACCTGTTGAGGTCCTGCTTTTCAGGGAATGGTCTGATACCTGCCTGCAGATTGGAAGCAGTGCATGAATTAATCTTTTTTCTTTGCTTATTGAATTGTCATTACTTAGATCCATGAGTCTTATTTTCCTTCTATTCCTTCCTATTCCACAGGAGACTGAGCAAGAGGATGGGTGGGTGTTTGGTTGCTGGTTAGGGTCAGCCCACCACGCAGAAAAATGTAATTTTGTATTAAAGAAGTCAAATCTACCCATCTTGGTCAATAGGAAAATTGTTAACATTACATTAAAAAAAGTGGATAGCAGAAAAAAGCTTTGTGGCAATTATTTCAGACACATGCTATGAAGAATTGTATGGTTTTTCATGCTAATTTTTTCAACTGTGTTCTTTTTTAAAAACATGTTTCCTGTGGAAGCATCAAGTTGTGTCTGCCCACAAGAACAGAGTAATCTGTGAACTGAAGTGGAAATTCGATGAGTTTTTCCTCAATCTTATTTTATTGCACTACATCAGCAGTTGAAAAATCTATGGAAAATTGCCAGTTTTGCAAGGACTTGATATAAATAAACCACTTCAAAGAATCAGGGTTAGAATCTGAAACTGTAAAGGAGCATGTTACAGGCAAAGTGTGATGGGAGTCAGACAACATACATGTATGAAGGGAGAACATTCTCATCTCCAACTTCAGCCTTATAAGAGTTAAGCATCTCTTATGAGCTAATTATGTGGGTTTTCCTTGTCCATAGTGAAACAAAACAATTTCTAAAAGGGGATTCATCCCACTTGTCTTTAATGAAAATCTTAAAATGGGATGAATCAGATTTTGCATCTGTCTTTCACCAGACTGCAGAGGAACTTGGGGCAAATTACTTGGATCAATTGCTTAAACTGTTAAAGCAAAGTGAGACGGATCCTAGACTACAAAAATAAAAGGACTATTGATTTCTGGCATACCCGGAAGAAAGCAACTATCTGAAGAAATTGGAGTTTCTTTTTACTTACAAGTTCTGTGCTCTTGGTCTGGTTCTGATCTCTGCAGTTGGATGTTAAAACATTCACTGACTTTTCTATGGTCAAGTTACCTAATTTTCCCATTTCCCAGTCAGCAGATGGAAAGATGGACAGGAAATTATCTCTTAAAGATCACTATTAACGTAAGATAAGGTAGCCTCTAGAACATTTTGATATCTACCTCCACCTGGGTCAGGGGTGAATGGTGGTTCTAAGCAGTCAATAAGCATATGAGAAAAAAAGAGAGAATTTGGTTCTAATTGGAACCATTTTGCCCTCTGCAGCTCTGGAAGTGCAGCTCAATCATGCATTAGAAGACAAAAACACTTCAAAACTTAAAGGAAAAGTAAGGTCACTTTAATCAATGTATAAATTTATTTTAAATATAATCACACTGATGAAGACTTAGGATCAGTTTTTCTTTCTCATGAAGTACAGAAGAAACATTTTAATTGAAAATAAAAGTCAATTACAGATAAAAAACCCAAATAAACAAAATTTTAAAAAGTAACAGGATTTAAAAAAATTCTATGAAACTGTGAATAACAATAGCCTATGAAAATACAAATTATAAGATTGGGAGACAATATTTTTATAGTATCCCAGTACCTTAAATAGTTCTACAAGCACCAGTGAACTAAATCACACAGCCCAGCTGTCAGTTTGGAAAATATCATTGCTGTTTTAATGAGAAGTCTGCATTTTCCTGAGGAAATTCCATGGCCCTTGTATCTTAGAACAAACATGATGTGACTTGAATTCAGTATTTATCTACAGAAGTATTTTTACAAGATTAAAAGTTGCTTCAGTTTTTCTTCTGTGTGCCTCTCTGTGTCTCTGTTTTCTCTGTTAATTATTCATCAAAAAGAAAAAAGGTTGTTGCTCTACTAAATGATCATCACTCCTAATTTCTTCTATCCAGTAGTTTTGGAGTACCTTTTGTTAACTATAATGCTGCTGAGACCCTATGACTCTTCATTGACTATGCTGTTGTTGTGGAGATCCCTTTTGTTCTGATATTTCATCAATTAATTGTAACGATTTGAGTGATTAAGGGTGTCAGAGTAGAAAAAAAGAGAAGAAACATGTCAAAAAAGTGAGATTTCTTGTCTTATGAACTAGTCTACCAGGTATAAAAAATTCACTACTGGAGTTTAAAACTTCTTAAGAACTAACTTTATCATGGTACTGATGTTTTGGATCTATCCAAACATTTAACCCTTTGGTGTGGCAAAATATTTTTTGAGTATTCAGTTAGTTCAGATTTACTACTGCAACTAGAGCTTGCAGATAATATTTACACTTACAAATTTTAATAAATGACAGAAGAATTAGTGAGGAATTTTCCAGCTGGATTCGGAGGAACAAGTTGTAATACAGAGGAAATAGGCTCCACATGGAGAAATTAACTTTTGGAGGAGAGAATCCTTTCCAAGTTGTGTGTGCCTGCTTGCTGCACTCAGCCCCATTAACTCTGCAATGAGCTGTTGCAACATCATTGCAATTGAACAGTGCATTAAAGGAGACTAATTGGGTGGCTGACATATATTACTTGTTCCAGTCTCATGAATAATAAAGTTTCATGAAGATTGAGGTTTAGAACTTTTGCATATAAAACCAATTTATGTCCATGAAGTTTGCAAGCTAAGGCAAAGAATCATGGGCAAGCATTACAGGGGAACTATCTTGGTCACCTCAGGGATCATAGTGACAAAGCTGGAAAAAGACAAGCAGGTAAGAACAATGCTATTTAGGTGTCAGAGTGAGTTTATCCATAGGTAAGAGAGAAGGAAAAAAAAAAAAAAAATTAAGTTTACCTGTTTTCTACTATAGAAATTGAATTTCCTCTTCAAATCTAATCACTAATGGGCCAATTGAATTTCCCAAATGCTTTTAGATCAAAGACTTTAAAGCAAAACAACTCCCACAAAGTTTTGTCTTTTTTTTTTTTTTTTTTTTTTTTTTTTTTTTTTTTTGTTAGAGGCTTTTGTTTTCTTTTTCTTTTTTTTTTTTTTCTTTGATAGAATTTCCTCAGGAATTTCTAGAGGAACTGAAAACTAGAAGAAATCAAATAACATAATTGGGGACAGCAAGTTAGCTGCTTTTCTTGACCTTATTTTCTATGGACTGAACAAACTGATCTCTTTTAATATGTCCTTGCACATCATGTGCTCCAGCTGACTAGTCACCTTTGCTGCTTGTCCCTGGGCTCATTCCAGGACACCAGATGCAATCTCATAAGCACTAAGGAGAGATGAGGAGTGGCTTCCTTTAATAGTTATGCTCTGGCCAATGCAGCCCAAGATGCAGGTGGCTGTCATTGATAAAGTGATGTGTTTCTTATGTATTTGACTTTTTCATCCGGAATGTTGGATTTCACATTTACCTTTGCTGACCCACCTGAGGTTTCTGGCAGCTCATTTTCCCAGCCTGCCAAGGTCCATCTCAATAATCACCCTGCCCTCCACGCTATGGACCACACCCACCCCAGTTTGCTGTCATCCGTGACCTTGCTGGGAGGGCATGCCATTCCATCATGCAGGACATTAATAGAGATGCTAAACCTTACTAGTCTCTGAATCAATGCCTGAGGAGTGCCACTGATAATTAGTCATCAGTTGGACTTCATGTCAGGGATCTGATGATAAGACGATAAGGCTCATCGAACGCTTGCCACTGAAAGGAACCTGTTCAGGGAGGCAATGACCATGCCTTGAGCTATTGAAAGCAAAAGGATGAAACAGGTGATGAAAGTCACGCTGAACTTTTAAATAAAACAACTTCTCAAGCTTAAAACGGGATTCTTGTGAAGCTCTTTATCTGATCATTGTCTATCAAATGGTGATATTTTTAAACCCCATTTAATCTATGTCAATGTATTACAACTAGGAAAAACATGAAGTTATAGAGTCCTGTGCTAAAGTTTAATATGAGGAATCTGATTTTTTCTTTTTTGGTGGGGTTTGATAAATGATCAATTTCTGTCTGCTAAGAAGAGCTCTGCAATCCATCAGTGTAATTACTATACTGTTTAAGGCATTGTGATTGTATTATGCCCAAAGTTAATTTCTTAACAGCTGCATCATATTCAATACCAAATTTAATCTTAAAGCCTTTGCAGTACCATGCCCAACTGAGATCTATTCTATAACCTTTGTACAAAATACTTGCTGCAGCCTGCGGCTGAAACCCCCTTGTTTTTCTTTTGGTTGACAAAACAGACAAAAACTGATATACCAGTTCTGATCAAAGCCACAGACACCAGAACTGAAACACAAAGTATTTCATAATTTATTTTCTATTAGAATTGAGTTTTCAGCAATCAGATATGATGCTGTAAAAATGCAAAAGGAAAGCTTTGGGATCTGACCAAAGAAGTAATAGTTGGAAAGAATTTGATCTGTGTAACAATTCTTCCCTATCTAATCAGATTACTTGTTCTGTGGACAAATATCTCACTGTGCTGTTGCCAGAAAAAGGTATGTAAGCACAAGAAGCTGTAGGAAATCAGTTTGACTATCACTTCTGCAGGTCAGTTCTGAACTACTTGATAAAAACTGACAAAATGACATTAATTGAGACATCTTTCTATTATTGCTGCCCTATAATGTTAGGAAATTGCTTCTCTCTTTCTACAAGTGACATCACTTGCCAAACAGAAACACAAGGTAGAACAGAACACAAAGTGTCCTAAAGGTATTCTTAAGCCACTGCTACTATTTATTCTTTCTTTCCAAAGATCTAGAATATTAAAATAGATTCAACTAAAATATAGGATAATTTTGGCCTGTAACGAGTCTCAGAGAGTGGGGATTGTGAGTTCCTGAATAATTAGGCCTGTGTTATAGGAACTTGAGAACAAAACTGATAGTTATATTGACAGAAAAAGCATTTAGAGACCAAAGCAGGCTTTAATTACCAGACTTTTAAAGTCTGAGAATATTGTGTAAGTGATTTCTTTCTTAGTAAAGTGCATACAGTCACAGTTCTGAGAATATGATGTGTGATTTCCTTTAAATCAGGGTGGATTCACCAGAATGCAGCACTTTATTCACCTGAGTAGCTTTTTAGAATCATAGGAAAGGGTCTGGAACTTGATCTCATTCTAATTTATGATAGACAGAATTGGTTATTTGCACTTAATTGGCAATAATGTTTAATTGCAAATCTCTACATCTAAATTTGGCATCTGAGCAGATTGTATGTTGTTACAACCACAGGAAAGTTTAGTTCTTCTTTTATTTTCTGTGAAGTATATAGTGCAGCATGAATGCATCTTCCTCTGTAATCCCAAATTTTCTCCTGGAAAACAACTCCCTGATATGTGATTCATCACAGTTTATGTGGAAGTTCTTTCTGCATTGCAAAGGTATTATTTTACATTTCAGGACACAAACTTTAATTACCAAAATTAACAAGGGTAACAAAAATCTAGCAGTTATTAACTATGTTGTATTTTTAAAATGTATGTGTAAAAATCCTCTTGTGAACAGAGCAGTAACAGTGCAATAAAGATTACCTAATTCGCCATTTCAAGTTTATTACTTCAATAATTCTAAGTTATACAAAATGACAGTGTATTCAATCAAGTAAAAGGTGTTTTTTTGTCATTCTGGATTATTTAATTCAGCAATTCAAGAAAGTGGCAATTTATTTGGGTTGTAAAGTACTGTTTTCATCCATACCCAAAAGTGCCCTTTAATAATTTTATTATCAAAATAATTTTGTCAGGCCTAACACACTTCATATTGGTAACTTTTGCCCACAGATTTTTAATGTTTCTCCAAAATCCTTCAGAGAGTTATGTTTTGCAAGCTATGCTAGTAATAATTATTCGGCAATTAAAGTCCTCATACTTCCTTATTACCCCAACTAGCCCCTGTCTCCCAACAGTGGATGAGCTTTAAAGGGAAGTTCCATATTGAAAACAAGCTGCAGGCTTCACATCACCTCAGACAAATTGCTTAACTTGCTTACAGAATATTGGGGAAAGGGCCTTACAGTGAATCAGGGGGAAAAGACTGCAGGAAACAAATATTAATTACATCTGCATAAGTCAGGACAATCACTAATGAGTTTGGAAATAATGGAAGGAATGGTTTAAAATGCTAACAGTCAGCAGGTTACACCTTAAATCTAGTCCTCTCCCTATTACCTTTTTGTCCTGTGGTTTCTCATCTTATTTGAAGTTTAACATCCAGCACAGAAGACATAGCATAGTCTTCTGGTGAAAATATTAAGATTACTAAACTTTCAGAATTTGTTATATATTGTAGTGAGCAAATACATTGCCATTGATGTTAATTACTTTCTTCTTTTAATTTTCTGCAGAGGCATCTGAAGTCCGTAGCTGACATAAAGGTCTAGTTATGCTTGATCTGTTGTATTTGCTGCCTTAATATTTTGCAGTCTAAATTTGAATAAACCAAACAAAAAGTATATGTCTAATTTAAATATGAAAACTGAGAGACAGGGAGATTCAGTTACTCGTTGTACTAGAAACCAGCGTGGGAGATGAGTGAAGCAGGTGGATCCTGACTGTGGTGACCTAATTCAGGATAATGTCATGGAGACTGCTGTAGGGAGTCTGCCATAGAAATCCAACCTCTTGTCAGCTGTTAAGACTCTGGCCATGAGTTAAGCTGGGCCACTAATGCATATATATGTGTATTTGTGAGTGAGGGTGAAGGGGTCTGAAAAATGTTGAGAACTCTTTCCAGACAAAGATACATTTGAATTTCAGAAAGTCTTTGAAAATTCAACACAGACTAGCCGGGAAAGAAAATTGTTTAGTTTTTCTTTTTTCTTTTTTTTTTTTTTTTTTTTTAAGATATTGGTGGAAAAAAAAGAAAGTTAAATAATAGCAGTTGAATTCCCAGAGTCTTCTCACTGCATTAGGAAGTTCTGGAAAGAGTTGTCAAAAAACTTATTGTTGTGCCAACTTCGTAATCCCTGAGAGGTCATGCCTGGTTTCCATTTCTTCTCACAGAATTTTTACTGACTCCAAATTGGTGCAACAAGGGGGAGAACTGGGACCTACATTTGTGATATACATGTCAATGTTTCAGGCTTGACAATGTCATGTATTCAGCATAATTACAGCAAATAGCCTTATAAGTCAAGGTTGAAGAAATTAATCACTTCAGATGTTGACTGCTGAGGACATTTGCTATCATCTGTCGATGATTTATGAAGACAGCTCCTGAGTGACAAGATTTTATTTTAGATTGCATTTGAATGCACACAAAGTATGTTATGTGGCAGGATTATTCTTTCAATTTCTGAAATCATTCTTCTTATCTGGGTAATAAAAAGGTAGCCATTGTCTATCTACATGTATACAAGATACTACAGCAACACAAATCCTTCACATTGCTTCATCTTTTTTCATATTATCATTAATCTGCTAATTAACAGCAGCTGTGGTGATGATCTCTGTGTGTTGATTCCCATCTTTAAGACTTACATAGAGGCCAGTATCTCATTCATCATAAGGCAAATGATTACAGCTTTGAGCAGGCTAAAATGAAAAGATACAATGTGTTTAGCTGAAAAAAAGTAGGTTTTACTTCTCCCAGAGTAGAATCCTGTGTGAAGCTATTATTTTTAGTATCTGCATACTAATACGAACCAGTAAGAAAAAAAATTTTTATTCTCTGAGTAATTTTGCTTCTTGGACTACTGTGATTCATTACTGGATGTCTCCTGTTTGATTTCAGATTAAGCACTCAGTGTTGAATATGTGAAACAGAAAAGTGTTTCAGGTTTGATTTTGTTTTAGTGGATTTAACACCAGCTAAGTTTAATTTTCCTATTTTATAATTTATGTAATGGTATTCCTTTCTCTCCAGTTTACCAGATCTCACTCCTCTTAGTCAACTGAAAATCTCCCTCCTCCATTATTTAATACAAAAAGGATTTGGAGAGGAAGGATTTTGTTCTGTTCTTGGTAATGCATCAGGTAGGATGAGATTTTGAAATAATGTAAATATGTTAAATAATCTGAATACCAGTCCTGGACATAACTTTGAGACCAGCAGTGTAAATTTCTGAAACTCTCTTAGCTTCTAGGTCATGTTCATGTGTTTGGAAAGTGAAAAGGTCACAAATTATCAAATGGACAGAGTTTATGAGAGAAGTACAGTTCCAAAGAGTGAAGGAGTTAGAAACTGAGATCAATGTTGATTTGGTCATTGCTATCAACAATTTATTACTTCATAGGCTGCTTACTGGAGAATGGAGGCAAACCAGCATCTGGTGGTTTTTGCACTTCCTTTGCTTTTTCAAGAAAGTGTTATATTTTCAAGCGTGCCAATTCCTACTTGTGAGAATTTAATAACTTTAATTTCTCTAAAATCTTTAGAAATTGAAAAATATTATACAATCTCTTCTAAGACAAAGAATAAGCAGATGAGCAATTATGCAAAATGCCTGCAAATTGTCTTTCCAAAGTTTTATATGTAATGGTGATAAACTGCTAAATATAAGATAGAATAGTGTAAACCAACCAAGAATGTGGTTGTCAGAATTTAATATTTTATCTTTCAGAAGTCATCATCATGTATTTGGTTGTTTTTTTTTTTCTTTTTGTTTGTTTGTTTCTTTGGTCATCTCTCTGCTTGGACAGCACTGCTGGCTGACAAAAGTAGGAAGTAGAAATAAGTGTCACCACTTTGGTGTTTGAAGACATTAATCCAATGATCTCCTCACAGCACTGCTGGTGTCTAATTTTTAAAATTCTGAAAGTATGTGGGAGTCCAATCTTTTTGGCTTTTCATTACCTCCAATGAAATTCACCACTAGCACCAGACATGAAGAGTGGTGGATGGGAGGCATTGGACAGAGTGAAGTAGGTGAGACTTTTAGAAGGGGCAGAAAAGTTGGCCTAAATCTTATTTTCATTGACTTTTAAGGTGTTGCCTTAAGAAGACTTTTTGGCAGAAATTGGTTATCTCAGATTTATTAAAATACTTCTATAGAGTACAATTTTTCACTTTGTGAGTGGTCAAAATGGTAAAAAGTTTTATATGGTTCCTTGCTTACTGAGAGCTTCCCACAGTGTTTTTACCTCTCATTTTCCATAGAATTAGTTGACTGTGATGTTGCATAACCAATACTCTTTAAGATCCTTGGAAATGAACATTTCCACAAATGTGTTCCTTAAGTGTTTTGTTGCCAAACATAATTTTATTTTGACTATCCCAACTGCTGTAAGGAAAGGATTTCTAATGAAAAGTACATGAAAAACTTTGAAGTGTTTTATTTCTGCTTTCCTAATTGTGAAATATTCAATTCTGGGAATATAGTGCTGTGGAATGAGAGATAGGTATTCTACTCCAAAAATGCTAATTTCACAATTGTAGATTTTTGCATGATTATATTTAATCCTTAGAGATGACATAGAAGATATAAATTCAAGTTTTCATTATGATTGGGAGATTGTGTCAAAAGTCACCAGTAACTTGGATTCCATAGATAGAAAAAGAAAAATTTATTGCATTATCAACTTCCAGGATTGGGGAAATTACAAGCTCCACATCAGTAAAATATAGATTCTATGTGGAAAGTGCAGGTTAGGTTCTTCTCCATTTTCACTGATTTGTATATTTGTAGCTGTAATCACCTATTTAGTGTGAAGAAGAAATTTTTGAAATATAACTGATCCAATGTTTTCTTCTATGAGTGGTTCTATTAGCCCTCCCTGTGAGTGCTTATAAAGCAAAACATTATAAAATAGTGGGTAAGTCCCTAGAAAGGCAACGTGTCATTGCTAATGAAACATGCCAGTGGTAATCTGGTGGTGTGTCACTGTCATTCTTTCATTGATATGAATAAAAAGAGGTTGTCTCTTGACCTGGATAGTTATTCTTGTTCCATATGTAGCTTGGAACTTGGTTGGTAAACATTCTCTGACAGAAAGTATTTATTCTGATGAACCTGTATTTTCAGAGTTTTACTTTTCCCATTTGTCTTTGCAAATAGTAGATGTATTTAGGTCTTCTCAGTACTTCATCTGCTGAAGTGATGTCTTGCTCCTGGCTATTTTTAATTTTTTCCTTTGATACAAAGGAAGTGAATACTTTCATCTCTTTGTGTGTAAGATCACACACATACTTAATGAGGATACAACAAAGTTCCAGCTATGATTAAAAAGTGTCCAATGTCAGCACACTGTCTTGTCTCCACATGATTTACAGATTATAATAAGTACCGATAACAACTTCAGCTGTATCAGTGAATCAGGGAATATATGTCAGCATTTTGATTTATCAGATTTTAAACCATAGTACACTTCAGCGCTCATTGACTCTAAATATGATTTAAATATTAGATGACAGTAATACTTGTATTGTATTGTACTTGTACTGCCTTGTACTCAGGCAGAGTTGACAGTACTCTAAATTACTACAGAACTTTCATTTATTGATAGGTTCCAATGCTTCAGTATTTCTTGGTGGTAAGCAGCAAATTTTGGAGTCCAGTTGTAGAAAAAAAGATACTTATTTGTATATCAATAATACTGTGCTAAGCCATAGATGGCTTTGTAATGCCTAAAAGGCAACACCATCTCCTAGTATATCATGCTTTTCAATATTTATGCTCTTTCTTTACAATTCTGTAGAATTTCTAATTAAAATAGAAGTCTGATTTGTAATTAAAAAAATATTAGACTTGACACCACTGAGGCCAATATTTTCATTCTAATTTATTTTAGTCAGATCTACTGAAGCTCAGGAAAAGCATTGAAATGACAATACATTATTACTTTGTCTGAACAACTGAAAAAAGTCACCTTGAAAGGAACATCATAGATGAAAGAGAGGAAAGGAAAGGAAAGGAAAGGAAAGGAAAGGAAAGGAAAGGAAAGGAAAGGAAAGGAAAGGAAAGGAAAGGAAAGGAAAGGGAAGGGAAGGAAAGGAAAGGAAAGGAAAGGAAAGGAAAGGAAAGGAAAGGAAAGGAAAGGAAAGGAAAGGAAAGGAAAGGAAAGGAAAGGAAAGGAAAGGAAAGGAAAGGAAAGGAAAGGAAAGGGGAAAGGAAAGGAAAGGAAAGGAAAGGAAAGGAAAGGAAGGGAAGGGAAGGGAAGGGAAGGGAAGGGAAGGGAAGGGAAGGGAAGGGAAGGGAAGGGAAGGGAAGGGAAGGGAAGGGAAGGGAAAGGAAGGGAAGGGAAGGGAAGGGAAGGGAAGGGAAGGGAAGGGAAGGGAAGGGAAGGGAAGGGAAGGGAAGGGAAGGGAAGGGAAGGGAAGGGAAGGGAAAAAAAAAAAAAAAAAAAAAAGAAAAGAAAAGAAAAGAAAAGAAAAGAAAAGAAAAGAAAAGAAAAGAAAAGAAAAGAAAAAAGAAAAGAAAAAGATATTTCAAGGTTGTCCTAGGTCTGGCTGGGATGGACTTAGCTTTTGTCACAGCAGGCCAGACGGTACTGTGCTCCACACTTGTGGCTAAAACACTGCTGATAATACAACAGTGTTTCATCTATGCTAAGCAGTGCTTCCACAGGATCAAGGACATCTCTCCAAATGTCTCCCTTCTCCAAAGCCCAGTAGGCAGGGGATGGGTAAGAGACTTGGAGGAGAGAGAGCTGGGACAGCTGACCCAATGGAACAAAGGGATATCCCATGACTCCATGCTCATCAGCTAATGATGGGAGAAAAGAGAAGAAGGTAGGGAGCATTCATATCTACGGCAATTGTCTTCCCAAACAACCACTATGGGTGCTGAGGACCTGCTTTTCCAGGAAGTGTCTGGATATCTGCCTGCTGATGGGAAGTAGTGAATGAATTTCTCTTTGTGCTTTTGTTCCATGTGCAGCTTGTGGTGCATCTCAACGCACAAGTCTTTCCATCTTATTTTATCCCCCTGTCCTGATGAGAAGGAGGAGTGAAAGACCAATTAAGTGGGAGTCTGCCAGCCAGACCAGATCAACCCACCACAAGGGCACATATCTTACATTCAGATTTTTGAGTTGCTTTGTTGTTGTTTTTTCAGGGATAAGGAAATCAGTGAAGGAAGTTTGTGGGATATGAATGTGGTTTGGATTTGTGAATTTAAATAAGCTGACCTGGATTTCCAGTTGCACCTTTGGTTCCTTTAAAATCACAACTGTTATACCTTGTGGATCTATGCCTAATTCTGTTAATTTAAGGACTGTCTGGTCCAGGTCACAAAAGAAACTGTGATTTACAAGGTTAACTGAACTAACTGGCTTGGTTCAGACAGGAATGTCGATCCTCATTTTGCTTCTAAAGACATTAAGTGATATGCTAAGATACTTAATTCAGATGGACAAAATTTCTCATATATTCAGCTAAGTCTCCAAAGTGGCATATTGTCTGTCTTCATTTCACACCCTTTGCATTTGGATTATGCAACATGGGGAGTGGACATTGTCAATCTATTACTATTTTCTGCAGGCACTTCTCTCTCCTATGGTCAGTGTCTCACTATTTCTTCTTCCTTTTTTCCTCAGTACTCAGAAGGAAGAGTACTCAGAAGGAATTTTTTTGAGTTTCCACATGTATTGGCATAGTTGTGTCCATCATTTTCAAGGTAAACAAACACATTACATACATTCTAAGATTCTATGAATAGCAAGTTGTATTTAAATCATAAAATGAATCCTCATTAATAGGTTGAAAATGAATCACAGTCTAGAACTTTGTTTCTTATTACATGCTTTTGGTGAACTTTGAAGAAATTTATCACCTGTCAATGAAGATTTAGGTTAACTGTCAGACTCAATAAAACAGTCAGACTAAGGCAAGGTTGGCAGTTCCATGTATAATGTTTTAATTAAGGCACAAGTGTCCTTTTGCTAGAGCTGTAAAATAAATAGCTTAGTAAAGAATCACTTTAACAGGAGCATATTTAGGATAAATGGAGGGAAGTAAACTTTGACCTTTTCCAATAATGGAACTGCAAGAACAGAGGAGCAGACCTATTTTGCTTTGGAGAAGTAAAATAAGGAAATCCAAATACTCTGAAATAAAGAAAGACATTTTCAAACACCAAGAGTTATAAACTTACTCAAAGTTTTATGCATTTTCAATTTAAAAGGGAGACTATTATTGAAATATGTGGCTTTTTTCTGATATATAACATTGTGATATTACAGTTTTCATTTAATTAGTTCAGTGCTATATGAATCCACTAATAGCAAACTCATTGGCACACCAAAGTTTTGGAAAAATGTGTTTCTATCATATGTCATAAGGAAATAATTTTGTTGCTTTCGAAAAAATGTTCTCAGGAACCTAAGCCACCTGGACATCTAAGAGGTAATTGTGGTGTAACAAGCTTTTGTGAGAAGACAAAGGTCTTCCATCTATATGTTTTACCTCACTCTGTCAATTTCTAAAAAACTTTAATAAATATAGCAATGTTATTCTACCATTATAATAAACAAAAAATTCCACAGACTTGATACTACTTTTGTTAAATCATTTGTGTATGATATCACATCAACCTTTTATATTGTAGTGACTGCAATCCCGAAGATCAAACACTGTTGTGTTTTCTTAGAAGAGCAATAATAATATTTTATTTTGCACTCGGTTTTATTGCCTTAAGTTACATTGAAATTAGTATCACCTGCTCTGTATCTTAAATTTAATTGTGGCTCTATAGTTTCTTTGGCACAAGCATATTACTAGTTGCCAGGAGGTACCCACCTAGATAAGAGAGTCAGGAATTTTAAGGTTACTCAGCATATTTACAAAGAATATAAGAAGTTTTGCTTGCCTAAATAAAAGAGAGTACCAAAGGTAATGACATTTTTCTTCCCTTCATCCCTGATGGCATTTCAGCTCCTGATCCAAAGGCTTTCTCTTTAACCTCTTTCCAGGGTTGAGTCTCATTGTTTTCGTGTTCACTGCTCTCATGTATGCACGTGGCCTTTTGTGCTCCTTCTGTCTGTTTCCTGACCTTTATTGGTTGTCTCACTTCAAGCCAGTTCTCAAAAGACTGACTGACCAAATCCACAGCCTTTCTAATTGCACTTGGAATTTAATTTTTGACAGTGTGTTTGTGCCTGTGTTTCGAGATTCCCCTTTTTCTTATATTTTATCACAAAAAGGAAGTTCTTGTATTACCAGTGCTTTTAATCCAATACAGTCTGTATAGAAACTTTATGTTTGATAGATATGGGTATTTACCACAGTTTTCACCAAGTAGAAGTGGTTCCCTTTTGTGGCTTTTCCAAAAGGAAGAGCTTCTGGAGAAGAAAGAGCTGCTGGAGGAATAATTATCTGGAATTGTATTTTTGCAGCTCAACTTATGACCTTTGCAGCTGCCAAGTACCAGCTGAGGTACAAAACATCAGGCAAGAAATGTGAGTTATATTGTGATACACACTGGGAACAGACAGACTGGTCTCCTTGTGTATCTAAATGATGGTTGCTGAGGCTCCACTCATGCAGAATAATCTGTCTGTTTCTGGGGAAAGAGTGGCTTTCAGTAGTTTAACATGAGCATCTGTATATATAGATCACTTTAATCTATATGATGAGGATCCAAGCTAAATAGTTGAATAGTTGAATGAGAATCCAAGCTAAATAATTTGAAAAATGTAAGAGGTTACATGACATATTTACATGGTCTTTTACATATACTAATACACCCTTGAAAACTTCTGGTAGTTTTATTCACTAGTGCATGACATAACCGTCTTAGACCTTTTAGGAATATACAGTGTTGTCCTCTTAGTTATCCTTTGTATAGCACCTACCACTGCTGAACTTGAACACTCACTGTACTTGCTCATGGGAAGCAAAACCAGAAAATGGAAAGCTAGCAATGCCAATACAGAACAAGTGGCATCCTCTCTTGAGATATTAAAAATTTTGACTCAGTCTAAATCAAACTCATTATTACTTCCAGCATTTTAGAAGCATACACACGTGCATACAAACATAATTCACCTGCTCACAAACATATACATGTTGGTTCTACCTGTGACTAGTTTCACTCTTGATGCTCATAAATTTTTTAGCTTTCTCTTTTTATTGGGTGCTTAATAGCTGGAAACACACAAAAGAATAATCCATAAGGAGAAACTAGATGTGAAAGCAAACTATTGTCAAGGTACACATGAAATCCATTGGAAAGAAGGAAGACAATGTTCCCACGCTTGGAGTTCAGCCCTGCAAAAGCTGCAAATGTTGAGATAACAGCTAGAAAATGAGGAACATATGGTTCTTTTTGTGGTTTTGTTTATGTTTTCAGCATGGATATCTGATAGCTGGTATCATGATTAGTATTGGTAAAAGGAACAAATTCAAGTTAAGAAATTACAGGCTACCTTTCACAAAATTAGTTTGGATGATGAAAACATGCAAATGTATTTAGAAGCAAGATGGTGACTTTGTAGTTCAATGACCTCTGTCTCATCTCTACACACAATTTCTAATAAATTGTTCTGAATTGTTCTTCTGACCACTTGCCAAGAAAATAATACTATTATTGCCAGGTCCCAAATAGCTCTGCAGTAACAATGTCAGAGTGAAACTATTAGCGGAATTACTATGTCAGAAAGGCATCTCACAAGCTAAGGACAGTCTGTGGCACGAGACCTCAAACTACCTTGTGATCTGTCTTGGCAATTCTGTCATATTTTCAAGGTAGTAGTTTCAACTATAACTGCTGAGAGATTGCAACATTGCAGACAAATACTGACATCAATGTGCATAGCCTGGAAGAACTGGGAAAACAGGAGGGAATTGCAGAGACTCTTTTGTCTCAGTTCAGCTGCCATAGTGCCTGACAAATTCCAGCTATAGCAAGGGGACAACAGTTTCCAGCGTTGCTGTATCTACTTGTCTCCACTCCCAGTTTACATTCTTACAAGACATTTTAATGTTTTCTTATAACACTAGAAGACAAAGGTGGATAAGGAGACATGAAATGACGTGAAATGAGACTCCCTGATGTGAGGAGAGTACTCCATGCCCTTGTAGATGCTGAGGGCTGGCTGGCTGAAAAGTAGCTTTGCAGAAAAAGACCTGAGAGTTCTGGTGGTCAAGTTGAACTTGAGTAAGCAATGTGTGCTGGTAGCAATGGCAGCCAACATCCTGGGCTGCACGAGGAAGACCAGTGCCAGCAGGTTGAGGGAGATGACCCTTACACCCTGCTCAGCCCTGGTGAGGCCATGTCTGGAGTGCTGGGTCCAGTTCTGGGCTCCCCAGTACAACAGGGCATCCTGCTCTAGCAAATCCCTCTTGGGCAGCCAGATCAGGTAAAGGGGCAAAATAGGTTGTCTCAAGAGGTGCCTTCAAATCTCAGCCATCCTGATTCTGTGATGCTGTGTTGGGAGTAGAATAAAAGGAAATGGAAACTCCAGGGAGTCCTGCTATAAGTGAAACAAAACCAAAAAAGGGACAGTGTAATAGTGTAATATTGAAAATGTATGGACATATAAGGGAACTATGATTTTTGTCAAATGTATCGAGGGGGTAGTGGACAATCTATTGGAGGAATGAATAAGGATGGGTGAAAGGGAGTACAGTGGTCTAGGACAGGGGACAAAGGAAGGGTATGGAGTTTACAGAGAATCTAGCATGAAAAAGCTGGCGGAGTACCTGCAGTTTTTGGCAAGAGGAAATGAGGTGTGCAAAGTGTTTTTCTGTTCTTAAAATGAGAGATAGGTGTTAAGGGAGTATGTAGGTGTCTCTTAGGGTCCAGCAGACGAATATGGGAAATCTCTGTGGTGTTTTTGGTTTCAGCCTCACAAAGGGAATGACATGCCTGAGCTATTTGAGTATCAGAATATTAGCTAACTCAGCCTTACTGACCCATCTTAGATGGAGAAGGACTGTGATGAGAAGGAGAGCAAGTTAGGAGTTTTCAGGATTGGCAGGTTGAAGGCAGCAGTCACAGATAAAGAGCTACTCAATGCTAGGCAAGTAAAGCCTGGGATATAGGCAACAGACACAGGAACAGACCAGATGGATTAGCAGGTGGTGTGGGCACAGCACAAAGAAAAGATGGGTAGAATGCTGATAGAAGGAAGAAATATAACCAGATTCAGCAAAAGTCATCTGATTTCCAGTTCAAGCTGCTAAATTCCAGAAAGCAGAATCAGAAATCCATATGGGAATTTGTTGTTGATCCAGGACACTTGCCAACACCAAGGTTTAATATGGAGCAAGGAGTAGATGAGACAAGATTCAATGGTTTGGCTTATCAAAACTCTTGATGACTGCTTAGGTTTAGTCTAGACTTAGAAAGCCCTTCAATCTGCTCTGTGTGAATTCAGGACAGTTGCTTCCCAGAGCTGCCATGTAATGAAGGACATATGATTTTAGGATAGGCACAGGCCAAGAAACTCCTATACCACTGCCTATACAGAGTTAGTAAGTAGTAGTGCACAATATGTTTTTAATCTAAACACTGGTCTAATGCCTTTAGAAAATGAAATATAGATTAAATGAATTATAGATTATAAACCTGTTAATGCTATGCAGTCAAGGAATGCTGAATGATTTAGATAGCCTATCCCTGCCTCCCCCAAATTAAAAACCACTAGTTCCTGCAGGCCAGACA
Organism: Lichenostomus cassidix; assembly: GCF_008360975.1. Lineage (NCBI taxonomy): Eukaryota > Metazoa > Chordata > Aves > Passeriformes > Meliphagidae > Lichenostomus > Lichenostomus cassidix. The sequence goes on along the minus strand of NC_139482.1, from coordinate 98,100,505 downwards.
AAGAGATAAAAGAAAGACAGAAGAGACAACTTTTCAGTAAGAAGCTGAGTTTGTCAGGACTTGTTTCCTGAGGGATGAATTATCTTCCACCTGTGCTATGGACCAATCATACTCTGCTGATTCATGTGAGTAACCCTTTTTACGTTAACACTCATGTAGCTCCATATAGGAAAATTTTCATTTGAGTCAGGACATAACTCCACACACTGTATCATTTTTGGCACTTTGGCTGCCTTAATAGAGATGTATAAAGGAATATATTGTTTTCTTGCTGGTGGCAATCTTGATTTTATTGCATGTCTTATTTATATCTTGTATTTTCCTCTATTTCTATTATAACTCAGATTATTCTGTGCTATATAAAGGCAAGAACTTCCATTCAAGGAGAGCAACATCAGTGTAGCTAGCAACAGTGCATTTTGGTATGTTATTGTATCAGGAATGTCCCATATATTTGTCTTATATTTATAGAATTTGAAACACACTTTTTTTTGTTTTGTTTTGTTTTCCATTGTCTTTTATATTGATCACAGTGTTTACATGTAACTATCTTTCTGAACTTCTGCATAGAGGATTGTGGTGTCTTGAATCTTTTAGTATAATGTATGAAACCACTTCATTGTGACATAGAATAGACAGTGAGTTTTCAGCTGCATTAAGTTTGTGAATGCCTAAAATATTTTTGAGGCCGATGAGCTTATAAAAGAAATGTAAGTCAATAGCTACAGATCTATTTATCTCAGCTGTCTTTTGAAGAAACTTCACACTATATTCAGCATCAGCTGAGGAACCACAGACCTTGGCTGGAAGAATACAAGTGACCTTTAAACTAACATGTAATATAAATTTATTGCATTTTTTCACACCCATATCTAAGGTGAATATCAAGGATAGCCCCATGGCTCTCTATGGGGCAATGACAATTTTACCCTTTGAATGCAAGCTACTTGAAATCAAGAAGAAGTCTAATTCTTGCCTCTCGAGCAGCATTGCATCTGCTCAGAAACATTTTTATAAAACATCTTTTCCATTAGAAAACACTGATTTAATAAAATAAAATATTTTATGGGCAGAAATAATTTGATTTCATATTTCAAAAAGAAAATGTATTTCAGTTTGATTTTGTGACAGAAGCTGAAACAAAAAAGTCCAAACCAATATGTTTTAAGCCCTACTGAAATATAACTTTTTTATAAATTACCATATAAAATGTGGATGATATGGTGTTGTTTCACTGGAAATACTAACATACAATCATCCAAATGCCTATTTCTTGTTCCAAGTAACTTTTAGAAGACTATTTTCATCCCCGCTCGGAGTTTCAAAGTTTGAAACTAACAGTTTTCTCATGAAGAAAAACCAAACTGCTTGTAAGCAATTTAGACATAACATGTGGGGAAGAGAGCCAGAGAATATGCAAATACCCAGTAAATTTTATTTTCTCATGACTTATTGCTCTTTTTCTCCTTTTCTGCTAAGAGCTGCTTCTATTTCATCAGGTGCTTTGCAGCAGTTCCTCTTTACATCATCAGATTTTTTCTTTTCCTTTTTAAAAATTTGCTTTATTTTATCCTTATCAGGTCTTCATTTTTCCTATTGCACCAATTTTTGGTATGTGAAACATCTCTTTCATGCCACAGTTGGCCACTTTTGGACGGACAGTCACCCCATAAGTTCTGTAGAAATATGGTTAAAACGTTAATCCTCATCCCATTTAAACAATGGGAATCCATCTAAAAGTGGGGTTATTACAAAACTACATTAAGAATTCACAGTTTCGATCTGGTTTTATATCTTCTCTATAATTTTATAATTACCGACTTAATTATCTACCAACAATTACCCTCTAATCACCATTTCTGGTTGTTTTTTTTTCTTCAAAGTTGCTTGAACTATTTTAGAAGATATTTGGCTTATCAAAAAACATTATATCTCAGCTCAGCAACCTATGGAAAGAATTTTTTTCCCCCAGGATAATTAGCAGGTTTTTGGATAGCAGTTAGTGCTGCCATTTGTATCATGCTGATGAGGGTAATTCACAGAAGCTAATTCATAACCCATAACAGATAGTACCCTTAGTGTCAGGAAATTATCTTTTTCCTGACAGTGGTTCAGAGTTTGGTCTCCCTCTTTTCTGCTCTGACAGTAAAGTGTGCAAAGGCAGATTATCTATGAAGCCCTCACTGTCCATGTCTGAATCTGCAGAAAACCAGTGATATTTGCTGAAACACCTTTATAATTTCCTTAGACTCAGCTAGGGTTTTGTAGACCTGCACAATTGTTTTCTGAAAAAAGATTATGTGAGTGGTAAGAGGGTTAATATCTAGTTTTTACCACTAGCATATGAAGTAGGAAAAATAAAACTGATGAATAAAACATTAAACCACCTTTCATCAACTGTTCGCCAACTCTGTCACCATAGTGATAAATTCTTTAAAATCCTTACTGCTATGGCACTGAGGCCCAGTCTGCCCTGCATATCCCTGCCCATCCCTGTGGCTTCCCACACCCTATCCATGTCCTAGGACTCCATGTCAGCCCCCAAAACCTTCCAAGGGAGGTGCCCAGTGCCTGGGGCTGGGACTGCCCGGGATCCCATTGCCCTGTTCCTGGCTGGGGTGGTGGGATGGGCTCTGGGTGCCAGGCTGTGTCCTGATGGAGCCATGGGGAGCCCCCATGGGGCCATGACACTTCTTTTCTCATGTCAAGAGTGCATAGGTGAATGGTAGTGTAAAAACTAACTGTGCAGAGAAATTGCTGAGTGCCTGACAAAGCAGACTAAATGTTTGAGGCATCTTTTCATACTCCTTAGTCCTCCAGTGCTCAGGATGGGAAAAGCTCTCCACAATGAGCCTCCTAAGCCTTGTCTCTGAGTTCTGTCAGGCATGTTTCAAAATGCTGCAAGAACTGGACTGCATTTGCAAGGAAAAAACATGTCAAATCTTACCTTTCTCTAACTGGCTTAGCCTACTCCTATTCAACGCTTTAATGCTTTAATGATCCTTAATTGTTTTCTGAAAAATAACTTCTGAAAATTCAAAAGAAACCCTCCAAATATACCACATTTCTCTGCCTTCATCTCTTTTCCAAACATTTTCTCTAGCAGTGCTGCTTGGTTTAATTTATGAATCCCTTAATGTAAACTCTGCCAGAGTAGCTTGAGAAAAAGATCTTGTGTAATTTTTTAACATATACAATAATTCTCTTGTGGCATATATTCTCCCTCCCTCTGCCTCTCCCACTAGATATATAACATCCCTTTACACATATGTTTGTATGAATATATTCATCAGGTATATATATGTTCTGTTTTAAAAAAAGCCAAACAGTTGATAGTTCCAGGCCTCACAGGAATAATAGCTCTTTTCCATGGAGAAGGGATGTCATTTTACTGATAATGTAGGAGTGTAGCAGCAGCTATAGAACACCTCTTCCTTACTGTTTTTACACTAGACAAATATGTTTCCATCTAACAATGAGGATTTATGATCACTGAGTCAAAGGCATGGCTGAAATACACCAGGGAGTAGCACAGCTAAATAGAATGCATTAAGACTGAGATTCAAGGTACAAATAGCTGTTTCAGAAGCAAAGCTTACTCACAAGATCCTTGTAAAGGCTCAGTCATACTACCAGGGACAAAAACTGCAGGTCAACATCACCAGAAAGGTGACTGGAATATTTAAAGCACTCAAGTTTTCCATAAAACAGTCACCTAAAAATTAAGATCCTTGGGAACTCATCTCAAGTCCTCAGCTTCCTGTAGGGATTCAGGCTCTGGAGAGGACATCTAAATTTTGGTTAGTATGGGGATTCCTGAAATCTTTGAAGTTTGGACTGGATCTAGGGGAGGCATGGAGGCTGCTTGCCCTGGAGAAACATGATGAGGGAGCATAGCCTGTCTGGCACAATTTTCCCAAGCCAGTGGACTCCAGAAATCTGTCAGAAACCCAGTCAGGATTTGCTGTCTTCCATCTGCCTGGTTCAAAGTCTAGCCATCTGGGCAAATAAACCTTTACTTCCCTTCATTTAAACTTTTTAAATAGAAAAATAAAGAACAGAGTTAAACCCTGTTAAAAGAAGTTTAAAATGAACAGAGCCATGTGGCTATCAAATAACGTACTTAGCTCAAATCATGGTACTTTTTCTTATTTGTATTGCCCATTCATTCTGACATTCACCACTGGGACTAGTAAAGCACTTGGCATTCACTATTTCTAAAGTGTACATGAAACATGAGGTCTCTAGAAGTAGGGGAAGAGTTTCTGTCTGTTGCAGACATTCTGATTTACCCGCAGGCTCTGTGTCTGGCTTTGTCTTTGTGAGGATCTGTCACTGGAGAAATCTGCCAACATGCTGCCCTTTTACAATTCTCCCAGGCCTTTCTGAGGTCTGCAATTTTCTTGCAAAATGGATACTTCTCTGTTTTTCACACTCTATACATCAGAATACGGGCGAGGTTGTGACATGAAGCTGACTGATGCTCTGCTAGCTTTTGTGTCAAAGTGCTGGGGAGCCCACGATGCCCATGTCCATAGCTCTAGGGCAGTCCAGATTGAAAGCTGTTATGGTTATCCCAGATCTCCTGCATGGAACTGGGAAACTGGCCAGTTTGGGGTTTCTGACTCTTCAGCTTAGACCCAGGAAATGTTAGGATGCCAACTGGAGCAAACTGGTTATGCAATTTTGAATGGATTAATATTCATTTCACAAACTGACAAATGAATTATAAAGAGGATAGGTAGTTTGGACATACAAATGCTATTTTTTTAAGTAAGAAGAAAGGTGTAGCTGCCAAATTTAAGAGGTAACTAAAAAAGGCAGAGTAACTTATTAATTAAAGTAGTACCTGTTCACAAGTCTAAATTTATGCAGCACTCCCAGTATCTAAGAAGATATAGATACCTTCGCATCAGTTCTACCTGTCTTGAGGGAAAAAAGATATGTATCAAAGTTTGCTGCTTCCATCATAATTTTCAAGGTAGTGGGAATACCTCCAAGATCACTGAAATAAAATTACCTAAATATTTAGAGGTTATGCTTAGTTTTTGCCTCTGAGATGTTGAATTTCTGAGCTTGTAGGGCACAGAGCATGGAAATGAACATTTAGAGAATTGATTGAAGCTTTTGTTATAGTAATTCCATGACCATAAATAATCTTTCAAACAGTACAGTTTTGAAGAGGTGAGACCTGAAATTTGCCATTTTGACAAGATTCCTTTGAATGACCAATTTACAAGATTCCTTTGAATGACAATGATCAAAGTTGTGGACAATTAGCAGTAAAGGAGTTTTCTCTAAATAAAATGAAATAGTACCTGTATTTACTATCTATAGATGCACACGAAAATAAACTTATTATGAACTCTATTTATTGCATGTATGGCAAGACATCTGGTGGGATGATGAAGATTTGTGTGGGGGCCCTTAAAATATAGGCTGAATAACCTCATTGTCTTTATTCCCCCATGAAAGCAAACTGTAAATTTGGTTTTAAGGACAGCTAACACTTTTCATTTGTTTTAAAGGTTTTAAAGATCTGTTTTAAACCAATTTCTTACTTGGCAGATGGGTAATTTTGTCTTTGCTTACATCTGTTGAGGTGCAAATTAATTTTCACTCCACACTGCAAGTAATTCCATTTTTGCAACAGAAATTGTATCAATAAGATATAAATTCACTTCTACGCTAGCACAAAGCTTTTACTAACTGTAGAAATATGTTGGACTCTGCAAATACAGAATTGTTTTGAATCGGTGTTGTTCCAATTCTAAATATACCCAGAAAGATAAAAATATTTATATTTTTACAAGTGGTTGAATGTTTAATATTTTTAAATTTTCCTTAGAAAGAAATTATACTTTGTTATATTATTATAATAACATCACTTAATATAGTTACTTTTAGATTGAAGTTAGTTGCTTCTTGAAGTAACCATGAAGTTGATAACATAGAGAAAGGCAACTTTCTCTCTGAGATAATGAATTGTATTTTTTGACATGCATTGTGTCATAGGGCATTATTATTGAAATGTCAGGTGACTTTTTACATCAGTAATATCTTCTCTTGTGCAGACATTCTAAATTATGCTTTTCTTCTTCCAAATGTGATCTGTTTGTGTTTACTTATGCACTTTAGCCTTAAAATATATATATATATAAAACCTTGCACTATTTAAAAGGCTGAAAGGTTTTTTAACAGCAATAATAATCATACTTTACCTAATTTCACAAGTAATTTATTTTTATTCAGAGAATGTCATAAGAACAATTGTTTTCAATGCAGCTTTTATTTAATTTCATATGATTTTCATAGTGGCATGGTGCTGAAAACAATACTACAAAAATTATAAAACCAAATTAAATGATGCAAGAATAGAATAAGTAAACACGTACATTTTTTTGTCTCTAAACAATTTGGCCTTATAATAAGCAGAAATTAAAAGTGCATGAGTAGTTTTCTTTATTAACATTAATTAGAAGCACAAAACTTGATAGATTAAAAAAATATTCTGTTTTCCCAGAAGCTAGCATATATTTGTAACTCTGTGCCTACTGAAAATACTAAAACATATATTAAATTAAACTTATGATTTTAATTAATTACATTAACATGCCAGTAATTACAAGTTTTCTCAGAGGAAAAATGCACTTTGTAGCCCTGACAGCTTAGCTGGCACAGACAAATAATACTTTTTATAAATAGAAACCGATTTTAGTAACACAGATGTCAATGAAAATTACTTGCAATTTTACCTAAGTCAGCGAGCATACATTCTTTCTATCAGAATAAGTGGGAGGTGTGCTGGGCCTTGCATACTTTAATGTTTTCTGCAGGCAGACATACTAAATCTTATTATTTCAGTACAATGTGTAGAAATACCTTAAAATTACAAAATATGCAAAAAAAAAAGTATATGGGGAGTCTGAAAGACACAACTTATGTTTTAGATCTAGTCAATGTTGTATGGGTACAGTTATTAGATATATATTTAAAATATACGTGAATGGTCTACAAATCATGGGCAAATGTATGAGATTTTTCAGTAAAATGGTGCCAGTTCTAAAGAATTATGCAATGTTATTTCTGTCTTTGATTTACTGCATTTTGGTGCTGGAATTTGTTTTGAACTGGATCAATTCTGTCAACAGTTGTCCTGTTCTTTATAGACTCTGTAAATAATCAAATCTAAATACATTTGTAGTTACCCACCTTGTCATATATAGGTGGTGAGCAATCAATTTCTGGTGAGCAATAAAGAAAAAGGACATATTTTCAAGGACTTCTATTTGATTTGTATTTGTTGCTGCCTTTGGCTCTAGCACAGTAGAGGAACATACAAACACGCTTCATTGCTTTCCTTAGAAAATAATTTTCCACTTTGGAAGAAGTCTGAGAGAGAAGCTTGGGAAACTTTCTTTTTCTTTTTTTTCCTTCTTTTATTCCCACTCCCAAGTGCACATATTCTCTATTCATGTTAAAAAGTTCATTCAATAAAAATACATAAAACACATACTTATATCTCTTAAATTTGGCCAAGTGTAAAACTAATACCCACAGTGAAATTTACTTAAAAATTCCCTTGAAATTTCAGTAATCTTACTCATTTTTGTGCTGAGTTTTTTAAGAATGGGGCATAATAATTTTTCTAAGAGAAAAGTCAACTCTACTAACTCCTTTGAAAAAAGTTTTCTTGAGGACACTTTCACAGTGGTAGATTTTGGCTCTGTTCTGCAGGAAAAAAAGAGCGGACTGATGAATGAAGGCTTCAAAAAACACTGAGTAAGTGAAAAGTGTTTGCAATACAATTCTGAATGCAGCCCTAATAACAGCTGTTGGCAGTGCTCTGTCTATAATATGTGGTATTTACACTCCGTTCTGCTGCTGTGTTTGGAACAGTTATAACGGCAATAACTATTTGCGCTGGTGAGACTGCACCTCGAGTGCTGTGTCCAGTTCTGGGCACTACAAGAAAAGCTTGGAGGTGCTGGAGCGTGTCCAGAGAAGGGCAACAGAGCTTGTCAAGGGTCTGGAGGGTGTCAAACGAGTAGTGGCTGAGGAAGCTGGTTTTGTTTACCCTGGAGGAGGCTCAGGGATGACCTTATCACTCTCTACAACTGCCTGAAAGGAGGGTGTAGCCAGGTGGGGGTCGAGCTCTTCTCCCAGGCAACCAGTGATAGGATGAGGGGACACAGCCTCAAGCTACACAAGGGAGCTTTCAGGCTGGATATCAGAGAGAGTTTCTTCATGGAAAGGGTTTTTAAGCATTAGAACAGACTGCCCAGAGAAGTGGTGGAGTCACCACCCCTGGAAGTGTTTAAAATGACTGAATGTGGCACTGAGTGCCATGGTTTACTTAACGAGGCAGGGGTTGGTTAAGGCTGGGGAACTTGATGGTCTCAGAGGTCTTTTCCAACCTAAATGATTCTGTGATTCTGTTTCTTTCAGAAACCCAGTCTACTTCAAAGTGCTTTTGTTTCAACCAGGAACTTTCAACTATTTCAACTTTCAGAAGGGACTTGAAAGTCTCTTTCAACTTTCTTCTTTTCCTTAGTGAGGAACTTTCAACTCTTTTTTCTGTTTCCTTTTCCCCACATGATGAACTGAAACAGTTAATTTAGATGAAGAACATGCATTTACTATGGTTATTAGGAATTCAACTTTCCTTGCAGTATAAAGGTCATGGTAGTGTTCTGGAGATCTCCATCAGCATGAAGTCTGTTCTTTTCAGCCAGCATCAGTGGTAAGTCTAGTTGACAAATTTTTGACCTTCCTGTGTAAGTTGTGGTCGAGTCATAGAACTTCTAATCAGACCAAGAGCCAAGAGCAATAGCATGGCTTACATATTTCACACAATTGCACTCTATATACCACGAACATGGATGCATATTATTGGACATGTATGCTACTATGAAGCTCATATTTTTGAGATATACTGTCAGGCTGAAATTCTTGAATTTGATTTTGCTTTATGCTTACTTTAAAGACTCACACTGGGTCTTGCAAAACTTGTTGCCAGTATGTCAGCATTTTGTGCTGAAATACTCATATTTTTAGTACTGCATAACCACTCCCACCATGTCATTCCTTCACAGGTTTCTCATATACTACTTCCTAAGCAGACATTCAGACTTGCAGCACCCCTGTACATGTGAGGGAAGAAAATTAAAATGAAAAAAAGAGTACAGTTAGTGTAGCCCATTTGGAAACATCTACTCTAGACATATCAGCTGAACTTAAAATTAATGGTAATTATAATGTCAATAATCAAGATATATGGTATGTGGATTTCAGTGTGATGGTTATGTTAACCTGGGTTGCTTATCATGTCATTTCAGTAAAGGATGAAATGGAAAAATGAATATTGGCATATTAAATTATTTAGTTATATAGCTCTGTTATTTTTTCAATTAATGAGCAATCTGGCTCTTCCCAGAATAGATACAAATTTTCAGATCAGTAACATTGTAAGTAACTTCTCCAAATTGATAAAGGGGAAAGGAACCAAGAAATATCTGTTTCTTTTCTGCAACATTCTAAACATTTTTTAACTAATGCTGTTTTAAATCTGGAATGGAGTTTTATTATGTAAATATGAATGTACTTTTTGAAAAGAATAATTTAAAAAACTTTTAGTCTATTGAAATTTTTCAAAAAAAAGCTGCAAAATAAAAGAATGTCTATTTTAAATATTGCTTAGAGCTATTTTTTGCATCCACTAAAATTTTGTTCAAGTTTTAGTTGAAGACATTTCAAATCAAAATTTTTGACAATTCCTCCTGTCATTATTTGTATCAAATTGTGCATTTAAAATTAAACAAAGTGGTGTGAAGAGACAAAGAGCCGCTTATGTGCATTACAGACAGAGAATGAGTGAAACCATATGCAAACATAGGACCTGGTACCAGGATATGCAGAATAATATTTTGTTATCTAGAGAGGAACTTCAGTATAACTTGAAAACAAATCTATGGCTGTTAAGGCAACAGGATTAGGATGAGAGGGACAGGAGAGATAAACTATTACCATTAGACAGTGTTTTCCCTTCCTGGAGGAGGGCCTATACGGTTTTGTTGCAGGGCTTTCTAGTACGAGCATGAAGTAAAAGATTATTTTTTCCTACTTTGTGAACGTATTTTGCATAATTGTGAAATCTTCTTTCATTCCTCAGAAGTATATGTTATGTCAAAATTATTAGCTTCTGTTCCTTTTGGGATTGCAACATGGAAATCTCAAAAACCTTAAAGGCTTGGTTCCTGCTGAATTTAACAAACTGACAGTTCCCATGTCATATTTATGGTGATGAGACACATTAGTTAATCTATGATTTTTAATACTAATTGGACATTTAAATTAATAAATTCAAATTAACTGCAGCTAACCTCTTTCTGAGATGGCTTCCCTTCCATGAGCTGCTCCCTGTTTCATCTCAAAGAGCTGGAGTAGTTGTCACTGTTATGCCAAGGTGTGGGTGTTCCAGGAGAGATTAAGTCATTAAGTCTTTTGGGAGACAAGGACACAACAGAATGCTGCAAGCTTTATAACACCTGCAGATTTTTTTATGATGGCCAACAAGTTTTTTTTTTAAAGTAATTTAATATTAAAAACTAAAACCCCTCAATCATCATCATACTTTTTTTTTTTTTTTGAAACATGGGGATTTAGGGAACCCTTGAAAGTTTTGCAGTTGTATAAAACTTCTTGCAAAATTTCATGGTAAGAACCAAGCACTAAGTTCAAGTTGTTTCTAAATGGGATTTTAAGACTTAAATGAAGATTTCACAGCCTTGAAAAATAACCCTACAGAGGAAACTTAGGACTTCTTATATGTGCACATCACATCTCTCTTTGAGCGCCTTCCTTGTGATGTCAAAATGGTTTTACTTTTCCTTGTTTCTTATACAAACTCCTGAAACAAGATCTATAGGAATGGGTATTTTAATTGCCACTTAGTCCTTGTTTTGTGGGGAGCAAAGCAAAGCAAGCCAAGCAGCATTTCCATAAGCCTTTTGATTTGTACAATCTGTTTGGTTTGTGATTTAAGCAGTATTGAAATGTATGCCTCTTTCTGCTAAATCAGAAATCTAAATGCACAATCTTAGACCATAGGGACAACAAATATGTTTCTGGCATGCTACAGGGAGCTCTATCTGCCAATCAACCATATTGATTATTTATATGTCAGACATTTCTTTAGTACTATAAACCATAAAAAGAAAAATTAACAATGTGTATTAGCTTTTTTTCTGCTGCTACACCTTTATGGTCTAGATTTATCTATCTTATTCACTTATTCAGAAAACAGAAGTTTGTAATAGAAGAGTTGAGAAATTCTTGTGAGTGATGCATGTACATTAAGCAAATACTATTGCTGAGCTATTGTGTTATAAACTCGTAAGAGTAGAGTATCACATATAAAATAATTTTTCACCATTTCTTCATCAAAGTCAACTCCATTTGTGTCAACTGTTTTCTCAGTTAAAGACATGCCTAATTATTTTTTCAATAAGAATATTCTGTATGTTGTTTCCATTCCAAATATCCCAATATAATTAGTTTCTTTCATACCCTACTTCACCAAATTGCCTCAGCCTGTTATTTAAAGTCTTCTTCCTGAAAACAAATTATCATATAGTTAAGAATTTTATAGACTATATCAAAATTAATTTAAATCTGTTAAAAAAAAATCCATGTTTATCTATAAATAAAGGATTTAACTATAGGTAAAGACTACAATATTTTTTAAGCTGCAAATTGCTTGGTTTGCATTTTGTTTAGAGGCTTCTTATCTTTGCCTTAATCATTGTTAAATCCTCCTAAGATTCAGAGCTTTGCAGGCAAACTCAGATGTAAAATGAAGAAAATATTTAGACACATACAAACCCTTAGAGAGGATATAAACCACCTAACCTTGATGAGGATTTACCTGCCAGCACTTGCCTCTTTGTTTACCAGATCTCATTCTGTCACTCCAGCTGAAGCTGGTGGTCCTGATACCTTTGCAGCAGCTGCAGCAGCAACTTTGTCCTTGCTTGTTCCCTTCCTTGACACTTTCTTTCCACTCTTCTCAGGAAAGCTTTTTAAGAGAAAGCAAATAAGAAAGGCAATCTTCCTCTTTTCTTTTCAAAGTCAATTCTTAGGGAAATATCTATTGATGCAGTCTACTCCCATTACTTTTGCTGGACATTTCTGCTCAACTTCAAGGGGATGACTTAGAGTTTTATGTTAAGTCCCAGCTTCACTTGCAAGTGGACTGGGTGCAATCCTGGTTGTACAGTTTGATCTCTCTACATTCAAATCTAAGACACGTATTTCATCTTCAAAGTGTATATATAATGGAAAAATCTGACAGACAGGATGCTGATAAAAGGGAGGTCAGTGGAATAATGGTAATCAAAGCAAGACTTAGTTCAGTGGGGATTTATGTCTGCTGGCTCTTGATGATACTTCACATGGTTCCTCAATGGTAATGGCATCAGCTGGGTCAGGAAAGACATCCTTTCATTATAATGTATGTACATGGGTAGCCAAGATATGGGATGACAGAAAAAAGAGAGAGCAGTAGGTATTGCTTGGAAATCTAGAATTACTCCCAAAGAACCCATACCTTTATAACAAAGAAAAAACCCCAAACAACTCACAGCAAGAAACAAAATCTAAAACAAGAAAAGAAGGCCCCTGGTAGACCTAAACTGAGGTCTCTGGCATATTAGAATGTAATTTTTTGGATGCTGTTCAGGTCTCACACCTTTCTCATTCTTTTCTTTCTTCGTCTTCTATATACTTCCGTTCAAGACATACATATTGAATAAATGGAAACTGTAGTGTGGAAGGAAGGACGAATGACATAATCCACACAGTTAACTCCAACAAAAGCAAAAAGAATGCCAACATTTTCCTATGGTTTTATCTCAGTTACTGAGCATCTTTTTTATGCAACTATAGAACCTTAACTTACTGTTGGAAAGAAGATCTGTGAAGGACTACTATATGTCTGTTCTCTATATCCTGTACACACCTGAATAAAAAAATTGCAAAAACTACATGAATTCAATTATTCTAGGCCACAATCTTCCTTAGTTTTCATGCTAGCATGAACAACTACTCTTCAGTCTTATTCATCTGACTAATCTGGAAAAACCTTTATAAAATAGGACAAGAAGTTGGAAAACCTAAACAGAAAGGACAATAGTGTATAGCTGCAGTTACAATGCCGCTATCAAAGTACAGGTATATTAAATTTGCCAAAAATTAATTGTTGACTTATAGATAGGTGCTTCCAAAACAGTTTTAAATTGAAAAGCTGGAAAGATTCAAACTCAGAGGATAAAGGGAGTCTTGATTTTTATTTGTCCTTCATTTGCAGGATTTGAGTAACATCATTCAGGGTTAATCCTCAACTTCACATATGAATGTGTGTTTTGAATGTTTGAATCATTCTAAAGAAATATGTCAATCTTATGCTTGACAAACCTACGGAGGTTTTTGGCTTCCCAGTTCTCAATTCCTTACTTATCCTCCTTGTCTTCTGGAAAATGAACAGAGCTCTGTTGCTTGTCTGTTTCTCAAGAACTTTTTTTCCTCTATTTTCATGCTCTAAAAATTTTTTTTGCCCAGATCAAAACACACGCAATATTGAGACTTATCAAACAATATTTTTCCAAGGAATTTTAAATATCAGCTTTTTTGAATTTAACAAAATTTCCTTATCAATCCATTAATTTAGCACAAAGGAATCTGGGGATATCCTAATTAACAACTAGCTGAGTATGTATTTGCAGACAGCTTAACTTTTGCAATGGAGAACATTTGTATGGGAAATGATAATACATAAATACTGCTAAGAAATGCTTCTTCTAGAATATCTTTATAGGACAGTAAGATCTGATACCTCTGTTTAGATGCTGTGTGAGTGATGTAAGATGCCCAGTGCGTTATCTGTCAGTGGATAGATGAGCCTCTTGTACATAAACACGTTTTTTTCTGAAAGCAAGGCAAATCCCAACCCCCCCCATGCTTTGATTTTAGCCCACAGCCTCAGCACAACTTTGTTAACAGGAATACAAGAGTCATGTTTTGTTTTGATGCATTCTGAACACTACTACCAAGATATTTTTTTAGCTTTTCTTTGCATGCTTTTTCTTTATTTGAAAGGAAATCTAGTGTAATCATCTCTACTGCGAGGATTCATTACATTTATTTGCATAACAGGAAAAAAATTGCTTTTTTCTTACCAAATTCCATCTCTGATGGACCTAGAATAAGAGTTTTTGGGTTTTATTTCATCATTACTTACTCCATGTCCTGGTTTCAGCCAAGGACATGGTTAATTTTTGGCAGTAACTGTGAGGGGCAGAGCCTGGGGCTGTGTGGGCATGGCCAAGACCATACTATTATTCTAGGCAATCTCATTTTATTTCAAGGGAGGGGAGAAAGGGACTCGTCTTCTGGGAAGAAAGTGCAGGTAGGCTGTGTCTTTCCTAACGTAAGTCTCTACATGCTTGGACATATGCCAGTAACTTTGGTATTTGAGTTACTTATAGCACTCAAAGAGGTTTAAGACAAATAGATAAGTAATCAGCTGTAATATAAGATTCAAAATATGTAAGACATGGAATACACATATATCTATTGAGATGGAAATGGATCTTGCATGGTGTAGTTCAAGCACAAGAAGACAGGAAAATTACAGAAAAGAGCACTCAGTTATTTAGAGGAAAAGGAGAGGATTTGTGTAGGTCAAACCCTTGAATGGAAGTCAATTAGAACTTCTCAGCAGTAACAAATTTTGTTTGTTTCCCAGTAACAAGAAGACTTGGAATATAAAGAAAAGGTTTTAATTTAAAGGATAGATAGCAAGAAATAAAACAAGGTGGATGGAATTAAAAGAATGGGTCAAGATGAGCTACTTCATAACCTGAGGACTTTTAAGAAATGATGCCAGGACATTAGCTCAAAAGAACAACTACAGAACTGAAACACATATCTCTAAGATTGATAAGATATTGTATTTGGCAGCTGTCTTAAGATGCTTTTGAAATTATTACCAAGCAGCTGTCATCTTGGGAAAACAAAAGATATGCCTGTGGAATTTGGTCAGAAACCCCCTTTTTTGCCCCCTTTTTGTTTTTATTGCATAGGTAATGTTGCTTTTGCAACTATACACTAAATTAGAATAAAACTTCTATGGGAAAGAGGAGAAAAGTTGTTAGCTGACTGAACAGATATCATTAATGAAAACAATATACACCTGAGGCCCACTGTGAGAATGGAAGAAATGCATAATTCTGTCTTGGGCAAGGTGGAGATTGGAAAAACTTATTCAGAGGCATCACACAGTGAAAAAAGGCTCAGCTGTGTCTGAAAAGGGTCATTGTCTTTTCAAGAGCTTCTATTAACTTACCTTAAACATAAGCTGTAAGAAAACAGCCAGTGCTGTAAGAAAAAAACCTCAGTGCTACAGTACTGCAGGGAACCAGACCTGAAAGAAGCAATCCTTTTCTTGTATCACAAAAGTCACTCCTTTTCCATCACACAGAATCAATGCAGTCTGGTGCAGAATATCACTAGTAACATTTACCTTTCCAGCAAATAATCAGCATTTGAATGCCTTTTCTTGAGGATCCTCTCTTCACTTCTCCACTCCTCCATGCACAGTGCTTTGCTGTTTCTATTACATATAGATGGCTGTTGGCCAAAAGGTAAATAAATTCTTATTGGGAGAAATGCCTGTTCCATTTCATTCAGGATGTTACTTTCTTAGCTATTGTTATTCAGTAACCAAGCCACAAATAACATTTTTCTTATCAAAACTAGGATGCATGAGGCAGAACTATTCTTGTGCCACGTGGTTTAGTAGAAAACTGGTTTAAGTAACATCCAGTTTCTATTGTATTGACTGAAGACTGTAATTCAGGGGATCCATCCTAAGTGGCTTCTCACCCAGAAAAAAATTATCAATTTCTTGCCTGTTGTAGAGGAAAAGAATGATAACAATAATAACAACAAGGCATCTTGGTAAATATATAAATTCTACTGTCCCCCAGTTTGGCCTGAATTTTTTGAAAGGAAAAGTAAGAGGAAGTACTTCAGGATTCACCTGAGAGGTTTGTTTTTTTTTAATTTATGAACGTTATTATGTAAATTTCTGGCTTAAAGAAAGAGCTCCTAATAAATACTAAAGTTGTAGAAAAATGAAAACTCAACAGGGATTACATTCACATGCTGTACTTCTTGATCCCTAGTACTTTCCTTTTGGGAACAAATAATTGGATGATTAAGTGTGATCTTAAGTAATGACCTTCTGAATAACTCCAAAAAACATGCACCTGGGAGATTTAAGTGGTATACTAAGTATCTGTAAGAGCAAGCTGAAAGTGGTAATTACACTGAAAGCCTGTGTAATTGTTTGGGGATCAATTGTCAAACACTGGCAAACTTAAAATGTTAATGAAAGCGCAGTACACAGACTCATGTGACTTCAGTGATTTTCAGATAATTAAGGATCACGTTAGAAGGTAGTGTGAGGAAAATAAAAAGCAATTTAGTTTGCTTTTGTTGAGTGACATTTGAAGGGATTCAGGATGTAAATGTTTTTGTTAAAACAGAGTCCACTTGAAAAAAAAAAAAACAGTTCTTTGCCTCAGATTTAACATTTAGCTGTTAAGAAGCGACATTTTTTAATGGAAATAGTGATGAACTGCTCCCTACCCCCACTCTCTTCCTGTCGCGGGCATAGGCAACCCCTCAGAGTTGCTCTGCCACTAGAGAAAGTATCTTGAAGGTTAGGGGACAAGAAATCCCTGGATTTGTCCATTAGGTTTCCATTATGAAGCTGTTTGAGCAGGATGGTAAGAGGGATTCCGTGTTGTTCAGAATGGAAGTCCTCAGTGTGAGCATCAACTACAGTAGACAGCAGGGTGTCAGGCACACAGTGGGAAACATTAAGAATGTTACATCTTCACAGTGTTCTTGGTCATTGCTGGTGGTTCTGGATCTGTCAGGGATGGAATTATTTTCCTTCACAGCAGCCCATATGGTGCTGTGCTTTGCATTTGAGGCTATTAACAGTCTTGATAGCATACCAATAGGTGTTTGCCTATTGCTGAACAGTGCTTGCACAGCACCAAGGATTTTTGGTTTTACTCACTCTGACCCCCTTGGGAGAAAGGAGAAGGAAGGGAGGTCATTCATGGTCATGGCACTTGTTTTCCTCAGTGATCATTATGTATGCTGAGACCCTGCTTTCCAGGCAGTGGCTGGACGTCAGCCTATGGGTGGAAGTAGTGAATAAATTCTTCATTTCTCTTTGCTTGTGCACACCACCTTTGATCAATCTATTTAACTCTTCTCATGTCAATGAACAAGTCTTCTTGTCTTCCATTTTCTGTCTGCCCTCCTGGGGAGGGGAATGAGGGAGTGGCAAGGGTGAGTGCTCTGCTGCTGGCCATAGTCAACCCCCCACATCCTCCCCTCTCTGATCCTTGGAAATACAGCTCCTAGGAAAGGTTTTTGAGGCTTGTCCTTAATAGTAGGATTTATACATCAGGACAAGGAATACTTAGCTTTTCAATATTCTACCTTTGCTACTTAACTCTAGGCATGCCGGTATATGGTGGGGCTATGCACCTTTTTAGACCTTTGCATCACACCCACCCCATGTAAGAGGGAATTTTCCTTAGATCCTGGAAAATGGCAAGAATGTCACAGAAAGAGGTTCGAGTGTTTCCCCTTCCCTACAAAAAGGTTACATTCTAAAAAGTGATAGTTTCCTATGGATACAGACCTGCATGACTCTGTAAAAAGCATTTGCACAACTAACACTGGACCAATAATCTAAGAAGAATATTAAGGTTCTAGGGAAAACCCAATGTTTATATATATATACACACAACCTTTTATGTATACTTGACAACCAAAGATTGATACTGTAAACACACTGTTTTGTTTGAACAGGAGGATTCACTATGTTTTTTCCTCAGGGACCTCATCTTACCAGTCTGTCTAATGGCCTCACCCTTCCTGTCAACTGACGTCATAAAAGAGCTCTCTAACACCAACAGCAGCTGCTTATCTAAACAAGCAATGCCATGCAAGTGTCTCTAGAGCAATTTGATGTCTCTATTGTTAAATGTTTTCTTTCAGCAGGAGAATGCACCTGCTGCCTAGTTAGGAGGCTGATTTCTTTTGAAGAGCATGTGTCATATATCTGAAGTGCCAAATAGAGCTTGGCATTTGTATGCAGCAGACACAATTAGTCTCCCTCCTGTTCCATTCTGCTGTCTCTTCTCTCAGCAGCATACCCTCAAACCCATCCTGGCTTTTATCTCCTTCCCTTGCTCTTCAGTCTGGGTCCTTTTCTTTCTCTCTCCTGGACAAAGGCATCTGGTGTCCTCCCCACATTCATGATAGTGTGCTTCTCATTGGTCCATTCTGTTCTTACCACTTAACCAGTGGTCTATATCAGGTTCCTCCTGCAGCTGATTCTATTTCTGCCTATTCATTCCAGTGAACCCTATCCAGCACCAATATCTGACCAGTTGCTTGTGTCAATTTGATTTTGGAAACCTTCAGATTAATGTGCTGATAGTACAATAAAACACCTGTGTATTCATTAGAAGATGCTGAAGTCAAGCTATAAAACACTTAAGCCAGTATTGAAGAATCATCACACATCTGAAAACACTGTTCAGACCATATGACATGCTGGTCGTATTGGAATAAGTACTTAATAGGCAGAACTCCCACTGAAATTAATGGGACACATTTGAAACACTTGGCAATTTCTGCCACTCAGAAATAAGGAAAGAAAATTTCATTCAGAAATACCTCTCTCCAGAAACGCCCACATTGCTTAAAAACATAAGCTTTCACTTAGTTATTATTGAAGCTAACAGAGATTTTCTGTGCCATGAAAGCACTGAGGTCTGACACATTATTTCCAGATCTAATACAGTTTCTAGTTTTGTTTCATTCCTCTAATTTTTTTATTTTTTTATTTTTTTCACTTCAAGAGATTTACTGGGGAAAAAAAATGGTAACAGAAAATCATTATCAACTAAGAAATGTTCATAAACACATCGCAAAACTTCATTTCAAGTCAGGAAACATTGCAACAAGATTAATTTTGCTGCAGCTGTGCTTCCACAGCAAGGATCTAAACAGACCTGAGCAATTCTCAGTCACTTTTGCACTTTTTGCTGATGTTCTGGAATTCAATCCACTGCAGAACATAAATAAACTTCCGTTTTGATCCATCATGAAAAATGACCTCCTGTTCCCCTCTTCATCCTTCTCAGTTACACTTTTCCTACATAATATTTTCACATTTTTGAATATCCATAGGAGATTTTCTACAACTCCAGTAGTGAGATAGGTTTTTAAAGGTCTCTATTTGCAATTAAATAAATCCCCCAAATAGACAACTCAATTTTTAACTTTTACAATTTGATAAGTGGTTTCTATGGTGATGAACTCCTAGCATTCAATGAAGGATGGATTCTGCTGATGGTTGAGGATGACAAGCAGATTTTGGATCCATTGCATTGACCTTTGAGAAGAATCTGCATCTACAGTACAAGTGTTCAAGTTCACTTTTATAACCAAGACTGATTTTTTGTCTGCTATTGGCTTCTTTGCTCTCTGCACTCCATTATGGCTATAAAACAAAAGATAATATATTCTGTCAACAGAATGAAATAATGCTGCTAGGTAATAGAGTTTGAAATGTTTACAAACCTATAAATGAAAAGTGCTCCATTAATATGAATGAATATAATAAAATTCGCTCATGATAATTACTACATGCATAATATTGCACAACAGAGCTATTTTTAGTACATTAGTTACAGGTTTTATAGACTTGGAAAGGCAGTGACTGTTCATAAGTATTATCTTCTGTAATACAAAAGAATGGTTTTGGATCCTTTCATTAAATGTTAAAGGCCTCATTCTGTAGTGAGCCAAGTCTGATTTTTAAACATGGAAGATAACACTGTAATTACATTTTCTAAATCTGAAGTGTATTTGGACTGGTGATCCAAAGAATACTGTTTTGCAGGAAAAGCTGCAAGTTCCTCTTTTTTCAGCACTTCAACCCCCATGGTTCAGTGTGTCCTTTCACAAAGCAGGCATAGCTAAAGTCTATTGACAAATTAATTATCTCAATACACAGGTATTGAGATAATTGAGTCATTGAATGTGCATGAGTGATGGTGATGGCTTTGCTTATTTTCTCTCCAAAATGAAAGAGGCAGAAAAGTTTCTGCTGGGTTTCAGGTTCTCTAATAATTTCACATCTGCCCTTGCAGGCTGCAACTTTAGCTTATTACTAGGAAAGGACTTGTAGAGTAGTCTTGAATATTAAGATGACAGGGAATGGGCAAGAAGAATTCTGTGCTAGTACACTCACTAAAAAGTGGGAAAAGAGAGGAACCAGAATAGTAAGAGGAAATGGTTAAGGTTTTGTATGAAAGACTGGAGGAAATTTGGCAATTTAGCAAGTTGCAGGCTCGTTTGGAAATCCTAAATGACATGAATATCAACTACACAGCACCTGAGTTTGTGTGGATGAATTAGTGCAACCCTCAATCAGGCACTGTTAATAGAGAACAGACTTGGTTCCTGTGGCTGCTCCAGAAGAAAAAAAGTCATATTATGAATAACAAGATCATTTTAAAATGCTGATGGATAAAAGAAAGGTATAATTGATCAGAGATCAGAGATTTTGTTTACACTACTAAAAATATGTAGGTTTTTCAACCTATAGTAATAGTTCTCATATTAATGAAAATCTGGCACACAAAGCTCTGTTTAAACTACCTCTGTAATTTCAACCTCTAGAGCTAAATTAACTATTGACAAGAGTGTGTGGTGGGCTGGAAATGTTTCATAATCAGAAATAGAATGATATAGCAGATGTAGGATACAATTTTTGTAAGTGTAGGAAGACAGCAGTTAACTTCAAAAGCCCAACAACTATTTCCTGTGATCTTCTTTTCTGGTCAGTCAAATAGGTTTCTCTCCCAAAACCTCACAGGTCTTACTTTCCTATGGTTTGGATCAGAGACTCTGAGACACTTCAGTTCTGTTATTTTGAAATTCCATGAAGACATTATCCATGTGCTGTGATTTCTGGAAGGAATCACCTTGCTGTTTGATAGATTTTTCACACTCTTGGAGAAAAATCTTAAACTATGTCCTGGAGATCCAAGAATACCCTCCTTATAATTTTTTTAAGGTTAATACAGACTTTTATTTCATTCACATAACTTCCATCCTGTGGAACGAAATCTCAAACTGTTTCAAGCCTTTACACTATATCTACAACATACATCCTAGAATCATAGAATCATAAAACTATTTGGGTTGTAAGGGACCCTAAATATCATCTTGTTCCAGCCCTCTTGCCATGGCCAGGGACACCTTCCACTAGACCAGGTTGCTCAAATACTTGAGCCCATTGAACCTGACCATTAGAATCATAGCCACCCTTTGAAATTTCTGTCAGTTCAAGAATTCCAGCATATGTCCAGGTATCTTTTTCTAGCAATTAACTGTACTGATGTGTCACATTTCTTATTACAAACTTCAGCCACGAGATTATCTTTTTTCTTGTACTGGCCAATAAGTCTAATTCACTTCCTCACAAATCTTCCTGTAGACCAGGACTTAGTCACATTGATTAATTGATTATACCAACTCCGAGGTTCACTGGGAGTGCTGTAGAATAAGGTTGTGGTTTCTGTTTGTGTAGTATTTTTTCATGGCTATCATGTAAAACTCTTGGCAACACTTTGAGCTTTCCTTTAAAGAGAAAACACCTTAACTACGCAGAAGAGTTCCAGCAATAGTATATTTCAGTGAATGTCACTTGTGAAGCAGACCCTTTTCTCCTGTTTCTTATTTCCTTGATTCCATATCCCAAAATTATGCTCACCCTTTTAGTTGCATTATTTCATTCTTCATTTTATGTGTTTTGACCCTTAATTCCCTCTCTCAATATCACTGCAATTCAGAATGCAACTCTTCTCACAATTATGGCCAACATTTTTATTTGCTGGTGTCTGAACTTGTATCATTCAAGGGAATTCACATTTTAGACCAAGAGCTTGTCACCTCATTATTTATTATTCCACACATTTTCAAATCATCACAAATTTTTACCAGCATCCAGAAAGTGTATTATTTTCATCATAAATATTGCTGAAGATAATTACTTCACCAAGCCAAGAATTAATCTAAGACATCATTGGGGAAAATTTCTTTGTGGATGATTATTTCTAATTTGCAATAGCTTTTGTAATCTATGAGCAAGAGGAAAAATTGAATGACTTTTTTTGGCAACAGGACACAATTCTTCAATGAGTCAAATTTTCAAATGCAAGTTTTTTGTCATAAACCTTAACTAAATCAACTTTCCAGTCTGAGAGAGTGACACAATGTGTGGTAATATTCCTATTAACATGTGGGAAGATGAAAAAAAGTCATAATCCTTTACCATGGAAAGAAGACCTTCTTCTGAAGCAGTCTTTACTCTAAGAGGAGGAAGCAGCAGACTTATCCTAGTCAATCCTTTCTCTACAAGGTTACTTCAGAGTGTCTCTATGGCCCAAAACTAGTCCTGGATACTCCCACTCCAATAATGAGTGTCTGGACGAAGCTGTACTTCAAAGTCAGATTAACTTTGCCTTTTTTACTATGAGATGAATGATTTTTCAAGAAAAAGTTCCAGTGCTAAAGATAGAATTATTGTGAATGGAATTAAAATTATGGGTTCTTAAGTGGGATGACAAATATTGTATGATATACAAATTATGGGTTAAAAAGTTGTAATTACAGGAATTTTAGTTTTCATGGAATCAGTCCACATTTTTTCCCTTTGTTTACACTTCACTTAAAAACACTCTGCCATACAGTTACCCAAATACTAAAACTTTCTATAGCAAATCTATGAACTAAAAGAAATCACCTGGGGAGAAAAAGTGAATTACTTCTTTCTCTCTGGTGTGGAGTATCACCTGCCTGTGCAATGGTGAATTGACTAAGTTAAAAAAAATGTATACATAAGTCAGAAGAATTCGTTGTCACATTGTAAATGCATATCCTGTTGTCTTGCTTTTCAAATGAAACATGAAACACGAAACCTGTCATTTCACATAAAATATGGTGACACTGGGTTATTTAGCTTTTGAGATATTTCATCAGCAAGAAAGGTTCTTTGAGACAAAGGGGCAGAATAACCAATTAATTCATTCACATTTACTACTTGCTTTGTTGCACACATAAATCACCAATTCAAAAGGAAAATGAAATTCAGGCCAACTTTTTCTCTCAGCTTTAAGCACACAGTCCTCATCCTAACACCTTTCAAAAGGCAATGAAAAATTTGAAGTTTAGCCATACTTTCTTTGTTCCAGTCTTAATTCTTCCAAAAGACATATATGTCCTAATATTTAAAAACAAGAATATATATTTGTTATACATACTTTTGTGCTTAAAAAGAATGAACGGTTTTCCTTTTTGTCAGTGTAACTTCAATTTCTTGAGGTAGTGTTTTTATTAGGACATGGTAGCAACAAAGAAGTGAATTGTAAACATTTATCACTAAGCATTGCATTTATTGATTTTCCCGTATAGAGTACTTTGGGTACGTAGACATACTTTAGTACCAATGAAAAATGAAAGGTTATAACACTTCGCTGACTCTGGATCATCCCCCATGAGAGGAGAAAACTTGGTTATAAAGTGCCCAAGTTGGGCATTATCCATTTATTGTGTTTTAAATGCACTCTTTGAACCTTAAATAATGCTGAGGGACAATTTCATCTCCTGGTGTAGTCCCACTGAAGTGAGTGGAATTGCACCAACAATTCAATTTGTTCTCTCTGTGCTTGTGCATTTCTGCCTGTATTTGTAGTTTATTGTTAGGCTTCCTTCAGTAACTGTGAAGTATGTTGGCATCATAATCCAAATTATAGAGTATATCATCAAGAAAAATCTCAAAGGCTATATAAATAAGAATTCACTTGTCTTCACCAGCCATGAAGGGAAAAACAGTCTCCATCTATTTATCTTCTCAAGGCTAAGTCTGTTTTTTCCCAATGAAATGGCAAGTTGGAACGTTCCCAGCCTTGCTGTCTGCATTTTAATAAGCAATTTCTGTAAAGATTGGGCAAAATTCTGACCAGGTCTCCCTTATGGAGGGAAGGAAGAGTCAGAAATTACAAGGTCAGGGAAGAAATAGGATTGTGGTATTATATGTAGGATTGCATTGTTTTAGCAGAAACAGTGGTGATTTTTTTCGGGCTGTTTTTCATGAATTTTAATGCTCCAAGAGGCATGTCACCACACTGCAAGTATTCCCTAGTCCTCACTCATATGAAGTGTTGCTTCACACTTTCTCTAGTACATACAATAAACACAGTGTTCCCCTGCAAAATTTGCACATGGTGGGCAAGGAGAAACAGTTTGCATACTCTCAGAAAGCACTTGAGTGAAAGCCAGCTTATCTCTCTGCTGCCACTGAGTACATGTATATGTAGATGCATACAGGAACTGAGACAGTACTGCAGGGTGAGTTTTTAGAAGACAGACTAAACAGGTCAGCTTAAAGTTTAAAACTTTACTAATTCAGTCATCCATAACACGCTGTCTGCAAATGGTTAGTTCTTTGTTATTTGTATTCTTCACCAGTATACTTATAATACTATTGATCTTAACACTTATGTACTAAATGATATGTGAATATAGAGATCTGATATCATGTAGTTAGAACTGTTGGCTGTGGTCCTTGGTGTCCTTATTTATTTATTTATGTATTTTTCTCACTTAGGCCTGATGTTTTTATGCATCAACTTTGGCTTCGATAATGATTATCCCCTTTTCATTTGTCTTCCCAGCCACCTCTCCTGTGTGTTCAGCAGGATGCCTGCCTATTTGCAGTGCCATGCACTTATCTTTTACTGTGGCAGCTTCTTGTTACTTGAACCCTTTCTACATTCAGCTGCACTAATCTTCATTTTCTCCCTTGGTGCCCACATTTCTCATGTATGAATTCATAGAATATTCACAGTGTTATGAAACACTCATATACAGTTTTTAGTTACACTGTATTAGTATGCTTATAGTCATGTTCAAATCAAGTTAGTATTAATTATATCCTAATTGGTGGACTTTTATAAGTGTCACATGCCTTTATTTTGGCCACATCTCAGTGACAGTAGGTTACCTCATGCCTTCTGTGGGATGAGCATATACATTTGGATAGCTACCATAAAATGCTAGTGTGCCACACATCTATGCCTCAGCTTGTTGCTTATAGAATGTTTCTGGTGGAAGACTCTAACTTTATATCTGTATTTCTGCAGACTAAAAATGGTATTTAATTATCCAGTCATATCTGATTTTTTCTTTAAAATTACATTAAATCCTAAACAAATCAACTCTTGAATTTTCTGGTGTTTTGCTTGCCAGTATTGTTGCCACTGAACTGTCCTCAGAGAGCTCTGTTAATAAATCTCAAGAATTGGTGGAAAAATGGCAACAGAGAGCAGAGTCAAAGCTCCTGCATTTTCTGGCACTTTTTGGTATTACAATTTAAATGCTAGGAAAATGAAGACAGAAGCCATAAATGTAAGACATCAGAGTATCCACAATTTGTTTTTACTTGGGTGAACTGATGCTTTTCAATGACTGCCATCCTGCTGTCCACTTATATTTTCCTTTTCTCTATCAGCTTTAAAATGCATCAGACTCCAATCAAGTTTAAAAGTGGATATCCTACCATTACTTCCTACTGTTCAGAAAGAATAAACATATGTATTTGGATAAAATATCACTGCCCTTCAAGTGCCATGAGAAGGCCTTCATTTATCATTTAGCATCTGGTCCCTTCTATTAAATTCACCTGATCACAGGAAATGTTGAGTCTTCAGACCTAACTTCTTTCTGTGGTTTACTACAGTTAAATTAATTTCATAAATATGTGTCTGCATATTTTTTCTCTTCTTACTTACATTACAAAGGAAAAAGTCAACTTTTTACTTCAAAGAAGCTGCCATCAAAGTGTCAAAGGAGATGAATGACATCACTCACAGACTTGTCCCTAAATCTTTTTTACTGAAATTTTAATGTCAATGATAAGCTTATTTTGAAGGTAAGACCCTATGACATAAGGACTGCTCTTCTCTCCTCTTCTATTTAAATGGATATTTCACTTGTCCCAGGCATAAATATTTGTATGTGTGTACACATGCAAAATTAAAAAAACAGTTTGGAGACTCAATAACATAATTTTCTGGTGAAGCCTGCAGAGTCTGTGTGGTGAGGCAAGAAAATGTTCATTTAGACTACATTGCTGTAGGCTGAAAACACAATAGGTTGAATAATGCTTTGAAGTTCTAAAGTGAGATAAGATTCCATTGCTGTGAAGTTAAATTTGCAGCTATGCAGTCATACCATTTGTACCAGATTTCTACCTTTCCCTTAGAATAGAGGAGGGGAAAATGAAGAATTCTCTGGTAAACTTGGGGTTATTTTCCTAGCACCTAGCTGCTAATGCTTATTGACTATAGATTTGTTTCTAGTGGAAAGACAAGTGCTCCTGCAAGTGTGCATGGGTATAATTTACATTGCAACTAATTTATGGTTTATCTCCAGTCTCTAGGGAAAATTCTCATTTTAACAAAAATCTTGCAAAGTTCTATTTTAATATCAGTTTTCACACAAGATTCTCCTTAGAAGTCACATTTACTAAATGGAATTTCTAAAAATAGTTTAGAGAAATAGCTGGAGTGCAGGGGTGTAGAGCGGGGGGAGGAAGAAATCATCTTCTCTAGAGGAAACAGAGAGAATATAGAGAGAAGACTTAGCTGTGATAAGTCTTGGTATCTGGAACCATATACAGACTTAGTATCCAAAATTAAAATTGTCAGCTAAAGTACATGACATTCCACCTCAGTGGATTACTGTCATCCCTTTGATTTCGATGTAGTTTTTATGATTATCTTGTTAGAGCTAAACAGAACTGGATAATAAAGGTAGTTAAAATTTGCAGACAAATCTATATTTATGTCCAGAGCATGCACAGTCAAGTTTAGTTTGCTACTTCATTTGCATTTGCAAACTGTAGTTTGGGAACATATGATTTGGCAATTGAAATGTTACTTATTGTTTAAAAAAAGAGACTATAGAGGTCAACAGACAATGGAATCCTTGGGAATTGTTAGCAACAAAAAAATGTAAAAGATAATGTATGTGATATTTCTCATGCAAAAAATAACTGAAGCAAGCAAAATTATTTGCAATCAATGCTGAAACTTACAGGGCCATTTCCCTAAGGTTTGGTCTTTGTTCTCTGTCTCACTCTCTCTCTCTCTCTCTCTGTGGCAGATAAAAATCCCACGTGATAGAATATATCAGTTGGCCTGTAACTGTCAATATAGTTTTAAGAACGTTGCAAAATAATTTTTTCTTTTCCCAGCAAATAAAATAGATGTTTCTGCTGAAACTGTAGATAATTTTCATCTTACAAATAAAACAGGCATCATTATTATGGTTTTTTTTTCTTCTGAAAAGCATGGTGCAAGACCTTTGGGGAACTTCACCTTCTGTAGTCAGAACAAGGCACAGGAACACCTAATATTTCTTGTCACCTACTTTTAGAGGGCTCTTCACACCTTTGGTCTTTCCTATCTCTCTGAAGGGAACACAATAAAAAGCAAAAGCAACAACACAAAATAAAAAAAACATCTTTTACGGGGAACATATCCTCTGGGTTTCCTAGTGTGTCTTATCATTCATGTTTGTCTTCCAAATTGTAAACCCTGTAGGGAATGGATTGTTTTGATATCTGCATGTTGTGAAGGGTCAAGGATACAATCAGTGCTGAGTAAATAAGCAAACAGTGGTCAGTCAAAATCATAAAAGTCATACATAAAAAGTTATATACATATATCATTGTATAAACAGTGTCTAGAAGTTCAAAACCCATGTTCTCTGTCCCATCAGAGTTTGACCCTAAAATGACATTATGTTCTCTGAAGGCACTTCTTGCTTCTTTGTTTTTCTTTTTTTTTAAAAAAAAAGATGCCAATGATAAATCAGTATTAATCCTCCTGATTTGTTCGTGATAGCACTAAGCTTGATAATCCTAGTTGTTTTTAATGAGGATTGTACAACTTTAGGGTTTATCTTCAAGGACACTTAGAACAACATCCCTTTATCCTAAAATTCTGTCTAAAACATTTAACAATGGCAACAGAAGTCCTGTAAGAAGAGACATTTCCTTTATTATTGTCTGAACATCGTACATTTAAATTTGTAGGCAAAAGCTTTAAAAGTGCTGGAGTTTCCTTGGAGAGTACAATGTCCTTGGAGGTTATTTAATACATGATCCTGTGATATATTGCAGCGAAATGTAAAAGAGACAAGTGAAATAGAAAACCAATAATGTTAAAGTATGATCATCTAACATCTACTGTTATGTGTTCATTCTACAGATAGCAGATGACTCCTGATATTCTACAAGCATTGTAAGATTGAACTATGAGGTGGCTGAAGTACTTCACAGTTGAGGAAGTATCAGAAAACCATTATAAGACTTTGTTTTCTGTTCATGAGTGAATCATAATCCAATTACTTTCTTTGAAGTGGTTTATTTATATCTGGTGAAGAAGACTTCATATTGCATTTTCTGTGAAAAATTTCAACCAGAATATTTCACCTTCACTCTAGTTTTCAAAAAAACAAACTCAGGAAAATGGCCTTTATTCATATTTTGCAGGATAATGAATGTGTCTCAAACATTTCTTCTGCAGTCCCTTTGACTATGGCATTCACACTCAAGAAAACATAAATGATTCTAAAACTAAAATTTTCAGATTTTTGACAGAAAATATTTTTCAAAGATTTTTAAAATGGTGCATTCCCTCAAAACTCACAGAGAATATTGGGTATCTTCATAGTTCTATTGTACAATCTCTCAATATCAACCCATGGAATGGAACTGACTTTTCTGGAAAATCCTGGTTTCAGGGACTCTGAGCCATGGCTCTTCTCCCCATCAGGATCTCTTTTCCTCACTGTTTTTAGAGGGTACAGATGAGGACAAAAAATAGGCTTGACTGATAAAGGAAGAGCAGAAACAGGATAGAGACAAAAGAAAATCAGACAGTCCTCCTGAGGGAAGAGATAATCCTTGTCCAGGCAGCAAACATGAGGGATGTGAGAAGATTTCATGTGGAAAAGGGTAGGCAGGTCAGGTGCAGCTGTCTAAAGCTGTCTTTAGGCTTAAGCAATGCTAATGAAGGCTCAGAGCCCTCATTCTCCATCTGCTCTCTCACTGGGGCTACTACGGAAGCTCTACTGGCCAAAGCTTGGCTTGCAATGGCTTGTGAAGCTCCTCATCCAGTACATGCAGCCTGTGCCAGTGCTAAATGTTGAATAGATTTGTGAGGCCCAGCTGTCCACAGCTGGACTAATCATCTCTGAATATCAGAGGGCACTGCTGAGATTCTTTGCAATACAGAAACCTCATTCTGGAGCATGGGGAGAATTTAATGCTTATGTATTTCTGTGTTGGAAAAGAACTTCTTTTTTATTTTCACTTAGACTCTCAGAATAAATAGTCATTAAAATCACACCCTGGAATTCAGTGCATTTGGGGGCCTTCTGTCCTTCAATCTATATTCAGCGCAAGAAGCAACACCAGTGTTGGAGATACAAAGCTCAGAGTTGTCTTGCTTTCAGCCAGGACAGGGTTAGTTTTTTGCAATAGCTGTGAAGGGGCAGGGCCAGGACCCTACCATTATTTCATGGGGAGCTCTTGCTTCCCAGGAAAAGGGCACTCCTTATTGTGGAGAAACTTGGTGGGTGGAACAGCCTGGTATTTTTTTTATTGTCAGTGGGATTCTGTGTAAATGGTTTTTTTGTGTTATATTTTTGTTATTACTTTTGTTGCTGTTTGTTTTCTTATCTCATTGCTGTTTCCAGCAAATTGTTCTCATCTCAACCTCTGATCTTTGCCTTCTGTGCCTCCTGCTGTAGGAGGGAGGGGAGAGGTGCATGGTCTCTCTAATGGGAGTACAAATTTGGAGAATACCATTCTTAAATCACAACAAGAGGTTCAACACAAGTTACTCTGGAAATTGCAGTTGCTGGAATCTCCAAGACATGCCAGTTATCCTGAGTTCCTATTGTAAGCAGCAAAAGCTTTGGCATATATGAAAATTGAAACACAGCAAAAAGCGGACTTTCAGAAAGAAAAAGAACTTCTATTTGTAGTTCAAGTTTTTTTTTTTTTTAAATGGTACAAAGATCTGCTTCAGCAGTGGGGCAGACTGTTTGGCGTCATATACAATCTTGGCAGAATAAAATTGACATTGATCTGGAGGACATTTATGACAGATGAATTTGCTACCCTGCTCAACCCTTTTCTTTCCTTTTTTTTTCTTTTTTTGATGTTGTATGGAATTATTCACCACTACTGGCTTTATGTAGCCACTATGCTGCAGTTAAACATTATTGGCAGGACTTTTTGGCCAGAAGTTTATCTTTACAGGAGTAAAAATGTGACAGTCATCACAATAAAACAGAGAAACAAAAATTCCTCACATGGATGAGATCCTAAGCTCCTGTCATGTCAGAGACTGGGTAAGTTTAGTGTCTCTAGCCATTTTTGGGGTGGTTGGAATGCTGGCTCATGTGTGTTTGGTGAGAGGTGGGGCAAGCTGGGCTGTACTGGGTGAGGCAGCACCCTACCCTGCCCCAGACCCCCCAAGCCCTGGCTGAGCTGCCAATCAAGGCACGTCGGGGCGTCAGTTCCTATCTCACCCACGCTGGAATCCTAGGAGTTGGGAGCTATACATGGGTTTTTCTATATCCTGCCTTTCTCTCTCTCTCTCTTTCTTCTTCTAATTCTCTTTTTCAAGGAACATTTTTTGGGTGATGTTAGATCTTAAGATTTGAAAGGTTTCTAGGTTGAATGGACTAAGTCTGTGCTAAGTAACTGCTAAATTAATGCTAAGTAATGTTTTAATAAGTGTTTTGTATTGAATTAGGTGTTTTATTTACTCCTTTGCCCAAGTTTCCCTAACTTTCTATATTTTTGCCAGTAAAATTTTGTGTGATTTTCACCACTTGAAAATATCTGGTTGGGGTTTCTCTTTGTTCTAAACTAGAGTAATGGAACCTTCAGTTTAAAGCCTGGATTTAAGTGTCCAAGGTGTAACATCTGTACAGCACAACTGCTCCTGGTAGACAAGTAAAAATGCTCTATGCAGCAACCTGCTGAGTTCTGATATGGTGATACTGCTATTAAAAGGTTAATGAACAACCTCAGTAAACTTTTGAAACTGCAGTAATTAACCCCTAAAAAATCCATTAATGCACACCTTTTCCTTTCATGTCTTCCACTTGAGGAGTACTGTGTGCTTAATACAAAATGTCTTTCTTTGGCTATTAAGCACTCTGTTCCTTTGCTACAAATACATGGAGAATCAGAATGCATTTGCAGACAGCTGGTGTTACACCAATAATTTTTTTGCAATAAATGGGAGGCACAGGATGTCTAACCTGAAGTCTGAGCTTTGGTCTGTCACAACAAAAATCTAGTCATGCCGCATTAGATAAAGAACCTTTGGGATTTTTTAAATTTCATTGGGGAAATGACTTGAGTTAGAACTAATTTCCCTCTCATGCTATTTGATCTGGATCAGGTGTCCAAGCTGTTCAGTACCCTAATTACATGAACAATTTTGCTTGTGCAGAGGAATGAACAGTGAGAGGATGAGAGATATGCTCCAAGGGGAAAAAGACACAACATCTTCTGATGGCAGCACTGGTCTGTCACCCTGGGTGGGACACAACAGCCTGGAGTGGAGTCACACTGAGAATTGTTTGTGTATGTGACAGCCTGGTCTGAGGGGAAAGAGACTTCCAAAAATTCCACCCCAAATTTTGTATCTTAACAGGAGAAAATTTCTGACTTGGGTCTCATTAGCCTCTTAGAGAAAAGAATTGGTCCATGTACTTTATTTTTACTAGATCCAAATTTTGTTTCTTCTATACTTTCTTCTCCATTCTTTCAACTGCTTTGATTTAGACACTGTTTTACTGTTTCTTCTTTTCTGTATTTTTTAAAAATAATTCTTCTCTTTCTTCTTTTAGAGTTTCTGATAAAGAGTGAGGCTTGCAGGATATTGCAGGTGCATTCCAGTTTCAGTGACTTCTCGGGGGATGATGTAGCACTGGTGAATAATTGCTAGAAGACAGGTTTAAAGATAGAGTAAGTGTTAAACCGTCATCACCCTGTGGAGTGAACTAAAGTTACTGGACACGAAGCACATGTGCTGTCACTAAGGATTATGGCAGGCCATATACAGGAAAGACACGATTTTTTTTCCTGGAGCACAGCTGGTTGAATTCTGCTGCTGCATTCTGTGGCATAGAAGCAATGGAAAACTTCAAAGCATAAGGAAAGAAGGGCACAGTAACAATATCTTGTGTCACTGTCCAATTAAGAAAAGCAAAATAAAGTTCCTGAAATAGCTTTCAATTAACACTTACTGCGTCCCATAGTATATCTTGTTTCTTAAAGGGCCATTAATTGTTAATATACTGCAATTAGCCCTTAAGTATGTGATTAATATTCTGTTAGATGCTTATTTAATGTTATTTGGCATTCATTACTAATGAATAGATATTTAATTGAAGGCTGCTTCCTCCTTAGCAGAATGGCTGATCTCCGTTTGCCCCTTCCATGATTACTTTCTGCTATTTGTTTTTCTTCAGACCATTGCCTTTAAGGTTGTGGAATTGTTCTTTTCCTTGTGGCTCACTTGGCTAAGCAGAAAATAATCAGTTTTTTAGTCTATAATAGCTATTCAGATAAGTGCTCTGGGATTATAGATGCATCAAAGCTCGCCAAAATTCATACAGCAAAATATATCTTGACCCCCAATATAAAAGGTTTGATGAAAGAAAGCAAAAATGTCATAATGATTTTTTTTTTCCTTTTCCATCCTTCTTTGTTCCCTTTTCTCCCACCTTTTTTCCCCAGCATCACCAGCTGCAATAGATGTGAGTACAGCAAACGAGGCAGGGAAAATGCAGCAGCAAATAAATATGGTAATATTATTGCCTTATGGAGAAAACTTTTAAATTGTTTTCCAAGAAGATGAACCTGTTTCAGCTGTGTGGTACACAAAGCTGATGCAGATGGGAGAAATTGTGTTAGTTACGAATCATACCACCCTCATGAGGTCGGCACCCCATTGGTTGGCATTTGCATTCACAATTGTCCTCTTTCAGTTTAAAATCAGATAGCATAAAAGGAAATTGTCAAGTCAATTCTTGCATGTCCAGCTTGAGATGCATAAAAGGAGTCCAGCATTCAATAGCAGCAATAATCTAAACCTTGAAAATCTAGCCACCTTGAAAGCCTTTCCTGTTGTGTTAGCAAAAATTGCTAATCACTAAGCACAAAGTAGTTTCGAAGGACCATTAGCTGCACTCATATTACTAAGTGGTCAATAAACAAGCAGATTCACTGAAATGTGTTTCAACTGTTGAATGAAGTTTGAATATATTCACTTCTCATATTTATCTGTTAGGTTCAGAGAGATGAGTAATAAACAACTATCTAAGGAATAAATTGATGTAAAAATATTTAAATATTCCTAAATTAAGAATAAAGATTTCATTTTTCAATCAGCTTCTGCTGATGAAGAGAATCTCTAGGTTATGAGCCATAAACAGTTAAAAAGTGTAATGTGTTTGTAAAAAATGTGATTATATACATATATTCTTAAACTTGGTAAAAGCAAAGCTGTTGTTTTCCAGTGCTGGTTTTCATGTATATGTTCTTGCACCATAAGAAATGCCTAAGGGAGAGTAAAATGCTCTTTCCATTGGCATTTTAAATTACTTTATGAAGCACTTTAGTTAATATTTGAAGTTTATATCAGCCGAAATTTAAAATAGCAATTCTTAATTAGAACTTTACACTTGCCTGAATGTGCTGCTTTAAGAGGGGACTGCATTAACTCTTTACACTAATTCTCTTGCCCATTTCCTGTTTTTTTTCAGTCTCCAGTGTTTCAGATTTTTTAATTTCTCTAAGCTCTGTTGTTCAATTGAAGAAATCTCAGAGACATTTCTGATTATTTTTGAAAACTCGTGGGATGTTAGAATGCAAACATCATGTCTTTCTCTAAAGAGGCCATGGAATTACAAAAAAAATTAGAGTATTGGCAACCACTCAAGTTATTTCAATTCTTCAGAAAAATCTGTAACAAATAATTCAGCTAACAATTTGCGAGACAGCAAGGAAATGAGCAAAGCCAAAGCAATAGAAGTAGTAAGGGAGACAACTAGGAAAGACACCCTATTTGATTTGTTGCTTGTTAACAGAGAGGATCTCATGAGTGAATTGGAGACTGGGAGTCATCTTGGCCAGAGCGACCACAATGAGGTCCCTTGTGCAGAATCTGCTGCTTCAGGTGGATCCCTATAAGTCTACGGGACCTGATGGGATTAATGAGAATACTCAAAGACCTGTGTGATGGCATTGCAAGGCTTCTCTCAATGAGTTTTGAAAAGTCTTGGGAACCTGGAGAGGTACCATTTGACTGGAAGCTGGTTAATGTTGTCCCAGTTTTCAAGAAGAGCAAGAAGGATGACCCTGGAAACTACAGTCAGTCTAACTTCAGAGACTGGTAAAATTATGGAGAATATTCTGGGAGGTATAGAAAAACACCTGAAACACAATGCGGTCTTTGGTCACAGCCAGACGAACTCCATGAAGGTAAAGTCCCACTTGTCAAACTGAATTTCATTTTATGACAATGTATCCCACCTAGGATTTGAATGGAAGCCCTTTGATATAACATTTTTAGATTTCTGTAAATCTTTTGATACTCTTACAGGATCCTTCTGGACAAAACATCCAGCACACACCTGGATAAACACATCATGCAATGGCTTATGGGTCAGGTTACATCTGATTGTCAGCAGGTCACTAGTGGGGCTCCATTTTAGTCCCAGTGCTTTTCAACATCTGCATAAATGACTTGGACACAGGACTCAAAGGTATGCTAAGTTTTCTGGTGATACTAAACTGGTAGGAGCTGTTCACTCTCTCAAAGGCAGCTATGCCCTGCAGAGAGATTTAGACAATTCAGAAGGCTGGGCAGTCATCAGCTGTATGAAGTTTAACAAAGAGGAAGAGGAGTGACAGATTCTGCACCTGGGGTGGGGCAACCCTGGGTGCCCCTGGGTTCCCCAGACTAGGGAATGAGATGCTGGAAAGCAGTGCCATGGAAAGGGACCTGGGGGTCCTGACTGACAGGAAGTTGAATGTGAGTCAGCAGTGCCCTGGCTGCTGGGAGCATCAACTGTGTCCTGGGCTTTGTCAGGGCACAGCATTGCTAGCCGGGCAAGGGAGGGGATTGTCCCACCATGCTCTACACTGGGGCAGCCTCACCTTGAGTCCTAGGTGTATTTTGGGAACAACACCTAGGGGCAGCCTCACCTTGAGTCCTAGGTGTATCTTGGGAACAACAGTATAAGAAGGATATGGAACTGTTGGTGAGCATTCAAAGGAGGGCCATGAAGATGGTGAAAGGTCTTGAGGGGAAGCCATATGAGGAGTGGCTGAGGTCACTTGGTTCAGGCTGGAAAAGAGGAGACTGAGGGAACACCTCATGGCAGTCCAGAACTTCCTCCTGAGGGGAAGAGGAGGGACAGGCACTATTTCTTCTCTATGGTGACCAGGGACCGGACCCAAGGCAATGGCCTGAAGATGAGTCAGGGGAGATTTAGGCTGGGTACTGGGAAAGGTTTTTCACCCAGAGGGTGGTTGGGCACTGGAACAGCTCCACAGGGAAGTGGTCACAGCACCAAGCCTGACAGAGTTCAAGACAGGTTTGAACAATGTTCTCAGGCATATGGTGTGATTCCTGGGGTGTCCTGTTCAGGGCCAGGAGTTGGACTTTGACAATCTTAGTTGGTCCCTTCCAACTCAGGATATTCTATAATTCCATTCATATTTTCCTTTAAATTCTGCATAATGAAGATGAAGATGGAAAATAAATGTTATACATCATGACCTTTTGCAGTCATAATCTGTTCTAAAAATAAATTCAGGGAAATTAGGTTTTGCTAGAAGTACTGTTTTGCTAGAAGTACTGTTGGTTAAGGGTAAACTGCATTAACATGAAAGAAAATATTGAACAAAATCAGTTCAGGGAATCAGTTGACAGCCAGGTGCACATGAGCTGGTGGTGTCTCCAGGTAGCCAGGAAGGCCCGTGGCATCCTGGTTTGTATCAGAAACAGTGTGGCTAGCAGGATCAGGGCAGTGATTATCTCCCTGCACTCGGCGCTGGTGAGGCTGCATCCTGAATCCCATGCTCAGTTTTGAGCCTCTCACAAGAAGAAAGACAGTTAGGTGCTGAAGAGTGTCCAGAGAAGGAAAACAAAGCTGGTGAAAGGTCTGGAACACAAGTCTTATGAGGAGTGACTGAAGGAACTGGCATTGTTTAGTCTATAGGAAAGGAAGGATGCTGTTTGAAATTGTCCACCAAGTTACTTGTTTAGTGGAATACCAATAAGGACATGTAAAAAATAACCCCTAATAACTCTTTACGCCTTTTTGTTGTAAAGAAGCCTATATTTGGATGAAGGATTAGGGAACTCCAGGAA
Source organism: Lichenostomus cassidix (assembly GCF_008360975.1). Lineage (NCBI taxonomy): Eukaryota > Metazoa > Chordata > Aves > Passeriformes > Meliphagidae > Lichenostomus > Lichenostomus cassidix. The sequence goes on along the minus strand of NC_139482.1, from coordinate 98,063,804 downwards.
CTTTTGTTAAGCTCATGGAACCTCTTCTTTTTTTTTTGTTTTTCTTTCTTCTCTTTTCTTCCGTATGATTAATTATACAAAGAATGCTAGCATCAATTATGAGTCATAGGATATATCTGAGTGATGAAAAAAACCTAATTAAAAAAAGGTATGGTATAAGAACATTCCTGCTGGACTGAATTCAGTGCTGTTAATTAATAATTACACGTAATCATTTATTGGGGGAAAAAGTAGCAAAAAAAGTGAAATCAGCCTTGTAGAGGAAACCTTTCAAAGGCAGAGGCTACAATCAATTAGTTGAAAATCCAAACCCATTTTTCAGTCAGATTCACCAGTCATTTGTTCTTGACACAGCTGAATACATGGTTAGATGGGTTTATAGGTTGAACCCTGATGCTTTAAAGGCTGGTCCATGCTTCTGACAATGCAGCCTGGCTCTATGAAGCCAAGGCAGGCCATCAACTCATCCACCTGCTCTGTTGGTATTTTGTGCTCTGAATCATTTCAAACATAACAATTCTTACCTTGAACTTGAGATTAATGTAATCACCAACACGACTAATAGAAGACAATTTGGTTCTGGAGAACAGTGCAGCCAGGACTACTTTGCCTGTCTGCATAGCCATAGCCAGTTTATTTATGGAAAGCTGGTTCTTCAGTGTTTTAAACAGATCACTCTCTTCATACTTCTGATTAATGCCTACCTCCCAAAGCTTGACCTAGATGCATTGTTTTAAGGAATTTAAAAAAAAAAATTGCTTTTCTCTCTGCTAATACATCACTCAAAATCGAATTGTTAATTGGCAAACAGAAGGCATTGGTGTATACATTCTGTTGATTTGTACCTGTCAGCTGTGGGCTAATGGAACTATTAATAAACATTTCACACTGTATTTCCACTATCAAAAAAGCAGTATTATTCAGTGACTGACTTTTACCTTAGGCTTAAGTTCAACTCATTCCTGTGCAGCTTATTCAGGAAGGAGAATATTAACCTTAAAAGCACGAGTAATTATATTTCAGAAATGCATAGTAATATGGTGGTATTTATTCAGCTCTTCACTCTTGGTAAATTCCTGCACCTTAAGTTGGCATCTTCTGTTTTAAGCTTGCATCTGACATTTCATTATCTCTGAGTATTCAAAAAATGCCCCAAGTGGTACTGATTTCAGATGGTTAGACATTTCAGACTAGGACTTCCAAAGGGCTGCATAAGCTTTGAATGATCTCATGTTGTTGCTTTAGAGCTTCCTCTGACCCTTCTATTTTTATCACGTTTCATGGCCAAATTCAGCACAGGAATAGAGCCTGCACTTAGTTGTACCTGTACTGAATTGAGATTTCAGCATCCTTTGATCTACCATTGTACTAACTATTTCTTATTACATTTTCAGGCTTCTTTCACCTTTGATAAATTAGTGTTTGCTATGGAGCCTTTTAAAGTGTGTCTGTTCTTCATGACTGAATCCCAACAGAAGTAAATTTCCCAGGAAATTATTAAGCAAAGTGGGAGGTGAAAAAATTTGAAGGTTGCACCAGTCTTGATTGTGAACTTTGCAACTGTAGCCATTTTAACGTGAAGAAAGAGAAGCCACAACAATACCTACAACAATATCAATTTTTGTTAGATTTTGTTTTGAAAACATTTAAGGAAAAAAAATATTGGGTTTGCATGTTTGCGTACTTTTTCCATTTAAGAAAGAAGTACCTGATTTTGAGAAGATATTTATGTACAATCAACAAGATCATTCTGCATAAATCCTCAAAGTATATGTAAATGTAATAAAATAAAAAGTCTCTGTTTTCTGTACAATTCGTATTTGTGTGACTTATGCAGTGGAGATGTCGTAGTTACACTGAGAAAAATGAAAAGAAAAAAGAGGGTTATTTCATATTATACGTCTAAATATTATGCACTCCAGATTCCCATGGTGAACATTTGGACATTGACCCATTGGAGAGCGTCCAGACGAGGGCCACCAAGATGATTAAAGGGATAGAGCACTTCTCCAATGAGAAAGTGCTGAGAGAATTGGAATTGTTCAGCCTGGAAAAGAGAAGGCTTCAGAGTGACCTAATTGTGCTCTTCTAGTACCTGAAGGGAGCCTAGAGAAAAGACGGACAGGGACAATTTACAAGAGCTTATAGTGACAGGACAAGGGTAAATGGCTTCAAACTGAAAGAGAGTAGGTTTAGATTGGATTTTAGGAAGAAATTCTTTACTGTGAAGGTGGTAAGGCAGAGGAACAGGCTGCCCAGAGAAGCTGTGGTTGCCCCATCCCTGGAAATGCTTAAGGCCAGGCTCAGTGAGGCTCTGAGGAGCCTGGTCTGGTGGAAGGTGTCCCTGCCCATGGTGGGGAGCTGGTACTAGATGATCTTTAAGGTTCCTTCCAACCCAAGCCATGAATCCGTGTTTCTATGATTCTATGACTGCATATCAGCTGCTCTGTTATGTTTTCCTTATGCAAAAAACCAAGCTTAAATGATGAAGAAGCTCTTCTATCCTAAGTGTCTTTTTTTCCCACAAAGCAGACAATAAACAAATAAAATGTGATACTCAGTGTAATACTGCTCATCTAGTTATAATGTCCAGGTAAGTCTTCTACCAGCTGTTTTTCCTGATGGCAGGCCTCTCACTTTTAGAAAGGTGGTACTCACACTTGTCTCTCTGCTTGCTCTGTGCTCTTCTGACTATGGGTTTTTCACTGATCGTTTTATAACCTTCTAATTTGGAAACCAGTTACCACCACCCAGCAATCCCAAGGACATATGAACATCTCTTAATTTCAAAATCTAATCAGCTGTTTCTGCCCACCTTCAATGTCTCACAGTTACAGTGGACAATGGCCAGGAGACACTAAACTGCATCAAAACATACACAAAGACAGAAGCCAAAATCTCCCTAATGCACTACCTTCCCTTCCCCACTATATTAAATATATTGGCACAGTATGGAAATCTTCAGCAAACAACCCCCAACAGGACCTTTTTTATAAGAGACCAATGACACTAATGCAGGAAAAAAGAACTGTGTGTGTCCTTTTTGAAGCTGAGGGAATGCCAGGAGTTGAGAACAATTCATATTCTTTTCCACTTCACCTTCCCAGTTCCTATACTTCTGTCTGTCTGCCTGAATAAACACTTGATTTCATGGCAAGTATAAAAAGCAAGGTTAAGGAGAAATGACCATTTGGCCTTCATTTTATTGTAGATTGTTCCAAGAATGTTTGTCTTTGTTCTGTTGTTTGCTTTTGGTTAAGAGCTGAGCTCTTGTGGTTCACCCAGAGACACCCTAGAGTCTTCTGTCCTTCCAATTTATCACCTGACAGCAATGATTGTATAGTGTAATTAAAAGTCAATGCTAGCTTTTGGGATATATGGTATAATGAAAGAACCATCTGAAATTAGGACTTAAATAATGAAGGGTTCAGGGACATGTAGTCTGGTATTTGTTATGCATTTTAATAGAGGAAGTTTGCAGCTAATTGGAGGCTAACTAAACCCTTTGGACACATTTCAAGTCACGTCAGTCCTTTTTTTTCTCCCCAAGGAATCTGATAGGCCATGCAGCTTAGTACTGCCTTTTTCTATCTTAATTACCACATTGAATTGTGCTAATGTAGGTTTACTTTAGAGGCATGTGTTATGATTATAACCCAGGCAAGAGTTTCTACTACAGTTTTCAAAATCTAGTTTAAACACCTCTGTATCTGCAAATAGAATCAGAAAAAATTAAGAACTAATTTGCTTCTAAAACTAATGCATTGCAACCCATGCACATGTATCTAGAGAAAGTAGGTCACCTGAGTTACTCTGACCCACCCCAGCACCTTGTAAACAAGGTTGTCCTTATTCTGTATATGAGATATTACTAGATCTGATTTTATACAATATTGCACTTTTCATTGGGATACAAGAGTGGTCCTTCCCATGAACATACATTCTTCATAGTGGCACGAAAGAGACTCATCCCTTTTAAATATGTGAAGCCAGTGAATGGAAATCTGTATTATTCAATGTGTCTAATGAAAAAAACATTATGACAACCCCATTTATTAGCTGCTTGTGGAATATTTGCAAAGCTTGGTCAGTGAACCTAGTAGGCTGACCCTCATAATTCAGGCTGAAGTTAGGGAGAAGCAGAAGCACTTTAAAAGTAAAAGTGAAATTCAGACATGTTGTGTTTTGTAAATGTCAGCAGAAAATGCTGAATAATGCAAAAATCACAGGCACGAACAAATGTCTTATGATTTACTATGATGTATGCATGTATGCACAACTTTTTAAAAGAATTGGCAAAGTAGTTGAGTTAAAAAAAAACAGAATTAGATCTTGCTCTTTTGAAGGTTTGCATGCAAAAATTTGATCCAAAATATTATAATTATCTCATCTCCAGTTTTCCATGAATCTGCAAGCAAAGTGGTTTGTGTGAATATATACAGGCAGAATTCCAAGTCTGGAGATAGTTGTCTATTCTATAGAATTGAGACTCTTTTGGCCAAGAAACCTACCAGCAGCAAACATCCATTTCTCAGAAATCTCATGTCTTTCTGTCCCTTTCCTATCTCCAAATAATAAATGAAATATATTTTATCTATGCATATGCACCAGATTTTAATTTGTAGGTCTTTCATGTTTACCTAAGCTTATTTCAGCATAAGGAAAAGGCATGGGCACAGGACTTCTTTTCTTCTAATCTCTTGAATTGTCTATTTATTGCTGCAGCAGTCCTCAGACCATCCAACATCACTGTGCACTGTTGTGCCATGCTGAAAGAGCTTGGATAAGCCACATCTCTTGGATCACAAGACATGTTTGCTGCATTTAGGTTATTTTAATTTTTTGCAAGATCAGGAGAAAACAAGAGGCCTTATCTCATTTCCCAAGAGGCTCAAATTTTCCTTGGCCTTCTAGGTGAAAAGGCTGAGGAGATCCCTGCCCCAGGTTCTTATGTGTTAAACCCTCAGAATTTTATGATCATTGTCCTTGAGGAAGGAGGGCTGCTCTTTCTGTGCATTAGTTGGGGCTTGGTGCAAAAAAGATGCTGGATACCCTATTCACATAGATGTTTAGGCAGGGTGCAGAAAACGACATTGAATAAAATCAGGTCTTCTGATTAGTGGATGACAGAGCATGTGATCTGGAGCTGGAAACAGCACTGGACTTGAAGAAGTGCAGGACAGGAAGATGCTCTGAGTGTGTAACTAAGACATGACCTCAGGTCACCTCTTTCATTGCTGCTGCAACAGGCTGCCTTGCTGTTAAGGCAGCATGATTTTTGGAAAGGGAAGGTAAGCAATTTTTCCTTGTCATCCTTTTCCTGGTTCTTCACTCTCCCTCTTCCTTCTTCTTTGCTTGTCAAGTCCACAGATAATCTCCTAGTTCTACTGTCAAAACTCCCTTATTTCATGGTCTCACAGTTGAGCACTGAGTATTTTCGATGCAGAAGTGCTCCTTCTGTTATTACTTTTTGAAAATACTTCTTTCAGGAAGAAACTAGTCTGCCCAAGTGTAAAAAAGGAGACAAATTTACTGGCGAAATAATAGCAAAACAAATGTGCTGGTGATATCTAGAAAATTACTGGCAGCTACTTCTGGCTGAATTCAAGCAGCTATATCTTGTAGTAAAACATGACAGTTTTAGTATTTAGTCTGAGCTCAACCACTTTTCATGTTTAAATTTGATATATTCTACATTTTAGAGAGAACAGTAGCTACATTCAACAGTTCCATAGAGGGATAAAATACATTTTATTGCATATTTTCTACTGATTACATATAAGAATAGCGGTCTTATTTTCCTATTCTTTAAACTGAAATTAATTAGAGATTAATTAAAGTTTCCCTTAATCAGATAATTTTATATTTTTATTGGACTTTCTTATCATTACATTTTTCCTGAATATGATTTCTTGTGTTCTGTGCAATGGAATTATTTTTTCCTGCTGCTCAGTTTTTGAGATAACTTACATATTTTTGACAAGTTAAATAATCTAACACAGATCTGTTCATGTGCAGTAGTTTCCATCATTCTTACCCTTTATTATGCTCATTTCAGCCCCTTGTGCCTTTCCTTCATAAACTGATAGATCTATAATCCTGCAATAATTTATGCTTCCTCAATTTGCATTGCCTTACCAATTCCATTTTTTCCTTTGATTTGACATACAAAATCTGCCTAACTTTTTATTTTTTATTCCATAGTCTCATTTTGATTTTAACACTGTCTTGTAAGATATAGTTATAGACAATTTTATATTTAGCTCTCCTTTTCATCTCTGACTGTAATAATTAGTTTTTTTTTTTTACCAAGTAATGTCAATTTCGTTGTTCTTTTGCAGATTAAATATAATTCTGTTTTCCTGGATTCAGCTCTGCTCTCTCTCTGAAGACTAGTTAACTTTTTACATGCAGTTCCCATATTTTCTAACATTTCAGTATCTGTTAAACTCTGCCTCTTGACTGGCAGCTGAAACTTAAGTTTAAATCCTAAAATATAACTAAAGGGTCATGAAAACTAAATATAATGAAGATGGCAGATATGACACTATACTGTGAATATGCCTAGGCTGTGCTTAGAGGTCATCCTGGCACTTCATCTTAGAGTCCTTTCATCTGATTAGTTGCCTTTTGTACTGAAGTCTCAGTCCTCTGATATTCATAAGTTTGTTCTTTTAAAGGTCATAGAGTAGAAAAAGGGTGTCTTTCTTCTTCTTTTCCTACTTGTAAAACTCTCTTCCTCTTTGAAAGTAATTTATTTAGTTTGAGCCAAGTTCAGGTGGCAATGAAAATGCTGGCTTTGTATCAGTATACATTTGTTATTTCGCAAAAGTGTCTGTTTATAAGTAAAAACTTCAAATCATAACTCTTACTTAGAGCTATATTACAGAGGTCTTACTGAAAATTATGTCTTACTGAGAGTCTACATGTGTAACCTTTTGAAAGAGTCACTCCTTGAATAACAAAAAGTTTTAAATTATATTCTCCATGCCCACAGGTGCTTTAGGTGCTCATGTTCTCTGTGCTCCAGGGTGACTTTAGTTTTCATTTATACAATTTACACATCTAGGCCTGATTTAGAACATCAAATCTCTTTAGCTGACATTAACAGGAATCTTTAAACAATCTTTGCTGGATTATTTTTCTTCTACAAAGTTATTGAAAGGTAGAAGCCCAGTTCCTGTACCCTAGGAAATGGGTGAAAAAATATCAAAATTTACCTCACTCTCTCTTTCTTTTCACTGATCTCTCTTTGTGAAGCAGCTGACTCTGTTTCAGTCACCTTGAACAGAAAAAAGCAGAAGAAAGAACAGGTCTGTAGTATCTGGTGATCTCTGCCCATTTTCCACCTCCCATTTACTTAATCTCTGAGAACTGGGTAAACAGTCTTTGCTTTCTTCTTTGTTGGTACATAGGCTGAATCTTGCTTTTTTTTTCAGCTGAGCAATGGAAAAGACAACCTAATTCTTGGTGAACTTCTAAGCAGTTATTGAGATTTCATTGCTTCTAGATTTGATGTTATATTTTCATACCTGTTATTCAAAAATGCTGGATGCTGTTTTAAAAGCAAATAAATTTGAATTATATTAAACAAGCAGAAGAATATTCAGTAAAATATGTTATTGCTTCCTTTTTTTTTTTTCAGAGAAGGATCTAAAGATCCAGATATCACCTGTGTCCCCCTGCAGAATGTTCTGAGGCACAGTGGTATGTCACTTTGAAATTAGATGCAGGATAAAGCAATTCTTATCAAACCAATGCGATTCAGTCTCAGGCTGACATACAGAGCTTTATATGAAGACACAACATGTTCATGGAATTTCTTAGATACAGCCTTATGTGCAAGAAGTAAGATCTGTAGAAAATCTAATTCCATGCTTGATCAGAAGCATGTGACAAGAGAAAGAGAAAAAAAATTAATCCAAGACAGGCAAAATATGGTATATTTGAGATGAAAATAAATTGGACTGGTTCTACCAGGCAATTCGGCAGAGTGGCATTTTTCTATGGCATGAGCTGAATGCTCAGATTTCTAGAGATGAGTAATGGTCACAACTTTGAAATAGTGTTCTTGAAGAGAAGAGATAAAACAAGCATACAGAGAAAATGAAAGGACAACATCAAGAGCATAGAAGGGTCAGCTGTTGGAACAAGGCTTAGTGGCACAGCATGGCTAGAAAAGGTTCTAGAAACAGAAATATAACCTTCCCTTTTTAGCCGCTATCAAGCCTTTCTTCTCCTTTGAGCCTGTGTGTGAGGCACCCTGTGGCAGTGAGGTTTTATATTGAATGTGGTACTCCATGGTGTGTTTCTTGAGACAGACCTGAGCTGGTCAAGGAGCTGAACATCAGTGATCCTTGTGGTCCCTTCCAACTCCAGATATTCTGTGATTCTATGATACTTCTGTTGATGGGAACAGCAGGATATGGATCAGGGATGAGGGACAAAATGGCACTATTCACTCCAACATGGCAAAGCTCTCAACGCAGTAGCTCTGCAGAAGGCTGTCCTTGAGAGCCAAGGTAAATGGCCAAAACCTCACCTGCTCTCCAGCTCAGCTGGCAAACTTTTGAGAGTGCACAGATTTAGTCATGCTCTGCAAGTGTGTTGGCAAAGTAGCCACTGCAATACAGACAACAGGGCAGGGCAAGCAGATTTTGCAGCTTTGCATAATTTAGTTCAAGGATTATGTACAGAGTATTTTAAATAAAGTGACAGATGCAGCGTTGAACCTTGAGGATTAAGGTTGGGTACAGTGAAATACATCACCATGAATATTAACCCACTCTCTTGAAGTAACAGTTTTTTAATGAGTCCCTAGCCAGTGATGTTAAACTGCAGACTAACGCTTGCAGGAAGTAGTATGAAATTCTGTGCTACAGTATTATATTTAGGTGATTGTTTGATTATTGTAATGCAACATCACTCCTCAGCAAGACAACCAGAACCGAGATATAGGTGTACACATAGAGACAACTTCCAAGGCAAAATTCCCAATGGAATTTTAATAAATGCTCTTTTAAATGAGCAGTGAGCTATAAGTGAGACTACTTTTGTCAAGATCATTCAGAGCAGTATGGAAGAATGCCTCAAACTTGTAGACATACAATTAAACCTGGAGTTTAGTTTTGAAAGCAATCTTTACTCAGTTCTGCTATCATTTAGACATGTGCACACTTAGTTTTCTATGCAAAAAAATAGTGTGTCATCTGTGGCATTTTAAGGTTAAGAAATTATATGCAATGGATGTCCTGAAAAATGATATGGACTAGCAATTTTTAAATAGATATAGAGAGCTGCCAAGTTTAGAAAATTTGGATCTAGACCCTCTGGCAGAATAGTCACAAAAATGAGATAACAAATACAATTTTTTACTCTCTGAACTGCTATCCTGAATATAAATTAGTGAAAATTACTGCAGTATCCTATTTATTAATGACTGAAAATAAAATCCATTGGATCAAAATAAAAATCTGGCTTCCTTTGGGATTTGTATAGTATTAGTACACCTATCACACACACACACACACACACTCACTCATCTACTGCAGGGGAGGGGGGGAAGAGAATCTTAGAATTATTTACTAATAATTATTATTTGCAATCATAGAAATATTTCTGCACATAGGCCTTAAGATGTTTGTTGTGTTTGAAAAATAGACATTTCTTCAATTATATAGGAAAGAAAATTCATAAAATTAAGTCCATAATGTCAGGGAGTATAAAAGAGCATAAATGAGATTTTTTTTCCTTCCTTCAGAAGGACCATTGCCAAATGATGATGTATGCATCAATGCACTGAAAGCTGTTAACAGAGAACATGGGAAAGACAAAGACATTGCTAAATCCATCAGACATTCATGACAAACAAAAAATCCCATGCAGAGAGGAATTATCACAAAAAGGATTCACTTATTTTCCTTTCTGGCTTCATCTCACAGCTACATAGCTGGGGTTGTAAAAGGAGCAACAGCTTCCTACCACTACAGCTAGATTCTGAAAAAGATTTCACTAGCATGAAGCAAAATCAATTTATAAAAGGTTATCATTTAAATGTGATTTTTTCCTCCACTTTCTCTATGAGCAGGAGTGTCAGGAAAGGAAGAGAATTTTGCAATATGTCATTTTTTTTCTTACTGAAATGGCACTATTATATTTCTTTGGGGCACAGCCCAATTTACGTGTATCAGTCTTTGGATTCTTAGCAAAACTACTGAGTTTGACTATAAACACTAACATAGACCAAGCATTAGATAACATTTTAGAGTATTATAAACAATAATCAAATAAAGAACAAAGTCTGAATAAGAAATTCTTTATCCAGGTGTTCAGTTTGATTTATTCTTGCCCATATCCTTCCTCTGGGGGCAAACTGTAGTTGTTGAACAGTATTTTGAATTATTTTTCTTCCTGACAGCCCAATCATTAAAGTATTTACATGCTACTCTGCTTTATATTAGAGTAAATTAGATCAGAATGATAATTTTAAGTTTTGGAGGGAAAATTGTAAGCTTTTGTGACTGTCAGAAGTGGTTACATTTATAGTGTTGAAACATCGTCACATTTGTTTTTTGCATGCATGATCAGATCTGCATGTAAACCTGCATGCAGATTCAAGCACCTTTAAATCAGAATTTTTTATTCTGTAACACCCACAGAGGAACATACATCTATGCATATGTTTGTGCTGGACATGGAAAAGACTTAAAAGGATCAATGAAGCAGGGAAGAAGTGGCCTGGTGACCAAAGATTTTACTCATTCTTTGCTCTGTGTTTTATGGTAAGTACCCCAGGGCATGCAATAGCAGTGATTGCAAGTGCCTAAACACATAACACTTGTTATTTATCAGACAGTTTGAGCTAGCAGTCCTCCACTGGTGCTGGTGTTCACATGATTTCTTTACTTCTGCTCCTGAGCAGGAGGAAGGGAGGGATATAGATGCATTTTTTAAAACGTCTGAAGAAGACCTTAATGTATTATCCCTTTAAACAGATAGTGAATTATCTCAAAGTATGTTTGAAGTCCATTACTTTTCTATACACTTCTTCTTTCACTGCTGATGTGAGTGTATTTAAATTGTTTCACAGGACACAGACTCTCAGGTGAACTTCTACCAAGTAAGAAAAATTGTTCAACCAAAAATAGCACATCTGAACTCATTAAAACTGATTTTAAACAGTCCTTGCTCATGCTTATGAGAGTCCTGAAATTGTCTTCTTATCAGATTTTATTTCCAATTGTCATGTATGATGAGAAAGCAATAATATGAAAAATTTTCCTCAAAGTTATAATGACACTCATTGTCTGCGATTCGATACTGTCTCCAAAAACAAGGACATTTTTCAGTTCTCAGGTTACTCAATTTATTGCTTATAATCTACAGAAGTTTGCTTAATCTCCAACTGCAGGAAAATTCAGTGCGTTGTTTTTGTTTGTTTGTTTAATTTAGTTTAAAAATCAAAACACCTTGAGTCAGTGCACGAAGAAATAACCAGCAGAGCAGAGTTATTATAGATGATGCACAAATAAATCTTGTGAAGCAGCCCTCATGAAGCCCATGATGTAGCTCTCAGGAGGAGGTCCGACTGTCATTGATTTCTTCAGCTATCTTTGTGGGACATAGCGTTAATCCATTTGCAAATCCAACTTTTCAGTTGCCAGGTTCCTTTCAAATGTGAGGGTAAACAGCAACAGAAAGGACAGCAAACAGTAATGAAGTATAAGCCAGATTTACTTAGCACAGACCCCTGAAGATAAACAAATACACACTGGCCTGCCACTTCGAGATCGGAAGGAGCTATTTGCATAGTATTTTACAAAACTGAAAGCAGTGTTGGCTTGTTTCCCAAAACAAACCAAATTTATCTGATTTACAATGGAGACACAACAGAGTCAGCGCAGAACCGCAACTGCAACTTATTTTACATCCTTCAAACCTTCTTGTGTAAGTGAAGGAGAGGAAGAAAGGCAGGTCATAGGCTCTGAGCTAGGTGTGCTCAGAGAAATGGTCCATAATAATATTAGCTCATTTGTTTACAGATTTTTGGGGAAAATACTCATGCTGACATTAAAACATTTTGCCCAATCTGGGAAGAGAGGTAACACTGAATACACTGAATCAGGCTAGTCTTGAAACTCTTTTAGATTAGTTAGTTTATGCCAGTAGAACAAGTCTCAAATAAAGTATGTGAAGCTCCATCACCTCTTCCTTACTATCAAATTTATGAATAAAGTACCTAATGGTTTCTGTGTCTTCCTGCAAACTTGCAACCACTTCACCAAAATTTTAACTTCCTCTTCAGCAGAAAAACAGGTGGATTTTTATAATATGATCAGACACCCAAACTAAGTAATTTTGTGAAAATATGGTAGGGACATTTACAGCTTTGCCACAGGAAAATAAGCTCTAGTTTTTTCATGGAAAAGGGAGTTGCATTTATTTCTCAGATTTGTAATGCTCTGCTAAAACAAAGAAGGTAATAACATATCACTTTTACTTCAGTAAAGATAAGGTGTTTTCAGTCTATGATTTCATTAATCAGAAAGCATCAAGCCGACTATGAAGTCTGTCTGTATTGGCCAGAGACAGGGAACTCAATGTTAAACACAGGAAGGCGCCTCTGAGAGGATGGGGACTGAAATGCTCTGCTCTCCCTGGCTGGTCTAACACCATGACACAAGAATTGCTGGGACCAGGTTTGCAGCTGATCAGGTCAATATTTTCTGACTGCTACTTGCATCAGACAAGGACAGCAAAATTGCAGAGTGAATATACAAAGAGTTTATATGAAGCCTTTTGTTTTCTGCTTATTTTATGTGATTGTACACATATTTGTGGGGTTTTTGCATCTCACTGCACATATCATTTACATTCCACTGGCATGTGTTATGCATACATATTGGAACGCATTTAATTTTGCTGCAGATATAGATGTACGCTTATATAAATGGATTAGGATCTTGAGCATTCAGAAGGCATTTGTGTTAATACCAGCAGCAACTCTGTGTTCTTAAAGGTTACTTTTTAAAATGGTTTTTAACAGATTCATTTTTAAGCTGATTCTTTCCCATTCTTTTAAAGACTGTTCATAGCTAATAGACAGAAGGTTTTTCAATTGAGCTCTTTCTGCACTTTTAGAACACAAGCATAGCCAGAAAGAGGGAGAAAAAGCAACTTCCACTGTCTGTAGGGCTCCTCTCTTCATATTGGATATATTCTTAAGCACAAATACAGAGGGACTTGAAATAAAATGGACTAGACTTTTAATTTTGTGTAAAGATAGTAGGCAAGGTAGAAGTGGGGGAAGGGAAAAGCAGGGAAGGGAATGTAAAGACAGGGAAGGATAGGTAGATTTATTGATTTGAGTGTTCAGTTACAAGGTAAACAACATGTGGGTAGTGTTCATAGGATCTGGTCTTCTTTATTTAATGCTCCTCTTCCGCAGGGATACACTTGTATAAGTGGAAATAAAACCACTAGGAAGTACTGTGAATGAATCAACTGATTATTTTCCAATGTGCAGGGCAGATAATCCGGAAAAACTCAGAGTTTTGTTACATGTGAAAAGGTAGTTCAGTGCATGTAGAAAGTGAATGGGCAGTAAGTTCTGGATAAAATGGAACTCCACTGGGGTTTAGTCTGAAATGAAGTGAGAATGCCATCAAGGTTTCCCTAACACTGTCAGTAAAATACTCATTAAAGAGAATCTCTCAGTAGCACAGAGAAGTAATACATTATTTAATGTTTTCAGGAAACACTCTAATTTTCTACTTGTTTCAACCAGCTGAATCTTTTGTGGAACCCAATTCAACTGGCCTCGAGGCAAAGGTAAAAAACATCAGTTGTTCTCAGTTTTTGTAGTCCATACATTCAGGACCCTTTCTTTGGGATGTTAGAGGATCCTGTGTGGAGCTCTAACTGGGGTTTAAATATACTTATAAACAGAACATGATATCACACCTGACCTCTTACAAAAATGAAAACCCACTGAAATTTGAGATAAAGTCTGAGAAATATTCTTCATCTAGAATGAAATGAGCTTGGCAGTATGGATAGCTCTGACTAGCAATCTACATGTAAATCAACAGCAGAATGTGAAAAGCATTCTGTGTGTCAGTAATACTGTGTTATATGAAGAGGACAGCCTTAAGCCAAAAGATGTGGGAGAAAATACATATTGATAAAATTGTATATCTATTTTTTGGCAGTACAAGTGCTCACAGGAATATGGGAGTCTGACTCCAAGAGAATGTGGCTCAGAGATGTACAGCCAACACATTGCATTAGGGTTGCTCTCCCCCACCCTCTGTCTTCTCAAGTAATGATTTTAAACAGAATATTGTGATTTAAAATGAATATTCTCACCTCCCACAAGGATATACTCTTCTGTTTCCTTGTGTAAAGGTTGTAGCTATTGAATTTGTTCTTTTTTGCAGCACATGCTTCAAAATTTGTTGCTTTACTCTAATTTTATCTCATTATAAAAACATAGCCAGTTTTGGGCTTTCGGGGGGCATTTGTGTGAGTTTCTTTTACATTTTAAAAGACAGATGACAAGTTTTGCTCTTAAGTGTTTTAACTTGACTGAATAGTACACTGTGTTAGTTTCTTCCAATGCATGTACCGTGTTATCAAAAAAAAGTAAAAATTACCAGTTGATAGAAAAAAGCAATTTTCCATTTTTCAGCAGGGAGTTTTTTATGAAGTTATTTTTTTCTTTACATTGCAGCTCTGCAGTTAACAATCCTTTTACTGTGGAATAGCATTGACACATTCTTGTTGCTCACTACAGGGGATGTTCACAACTGTCTGCCTCAGGCATATAAATTAGGCATCTTTAGTTTCCCTGAATTATTTTCCTGCTTGTGTTGACCTCATTTCACAGACTACGGAAAGGAGCTTTGGCTTCTACCTTTGGTCCTTTGACTGGAGACTTCATTAATTGTCCCAGGCAAATGGTTTGAATGTTCATTCCTCCCAAGTGAATTAATTAACATCCTTGTCACGGAATGATGTCCATCCTCACTGAAGCTACACACTATTCAAACAGTGACCTGTTAGCCACCCATTTCTTGGGACTCTTTAACCAATCACTACATCACACATCACAGTCATTGCTCTCAGAGTTTTAAGGGCATCAGCTTTTCCCTCTGCTGCATTTGGGATCCACTCATGTCAGGACAGAGCAGAACAGAGAGGGCTTTGTGGTACAGAAATCTGCACCTCATGCATAAACCTGTTGCATCAGACCAGCCTCTTACTCGTCTTACGAAGAATCAGCAATGGCGCTACCTAGACCTAGAACCATTTCATAAAAAAATCAAGTTTGCTTATGCAAATATTTTAAAAGTCTAAGGATCTTTCTCTCTTTCTTTCTCTCTTTCTTTCTTTCTTTCTTTCTTTCTTGAAGCAGTAAATTGTTTGTTCAGGTTTGCCTATATTCTTAAAAGGGTCAAAAATTCTATGGTAAGGAATCACTCTGAAGTCAGAGTGTATTGGGGACGCACAAAAAGATTCCTTCTTTTATGAATTATGATCTACTGTTTCAGCTTGTGCTCAAACCACTCGTTCTGATTTAATCTAATTCTATAAGAACCAATGTGCCTTATTTTTTTTTCCCTGATAGGGTGTACACTGGGCCAGCTCAAGGAGAAGCATCTATATTTATACATACACTAAGCTAGACTGGAATGAACCAAATTCTTTTCTCACAGGAAAGGAGTACCATTCCCTTACTTATTCTAAGATGTGAAAAATGCAAGTTTCTTGTATGTGAGATTTATTTTTTATGACCTCTAAAAAGAGTTCCAAGATAACAATTGTTTCCTGGTATATCTCAAAGCACATTGCACATTCAATTAAATGTAAAACAGTGTCTGTTTAAACCAAGGAAGCTCCTATATCTCTCACACAGGTAAGTCAAATGCCACTTTCCAGAAGTCACTGGAATTAACTTTCTGTTAAACATGAGCAAATGAGATCAGATTGGGAACCAGTTTCTAAGTTATTGATAAACTTCTGTGATTTTTATTTTCACAACAGGAGAATTACAAAGATGCCTTTTACAAGTCTGAGAACTGCCACCATATAACAGGGATGAGAAACATTCCTTCTCACAGTTGCATAAACAATATGCATCTGAATATGAATAATTCTAAAAGTCTGACTTATTATGGTTGCGACTGAGAGATGCCCTAATCCTTTGGAAAAATAAAGTAAATGCAGCCATTATAAATGTTGGGTGGTGGGAATGAAACAGAATGAGTTAGTTTGAATCCTTGAAGTAATTAGTAGAGAATTCTGAGATACCTGATGTTTATAAAAATCTTAAATATAAATCTTGGCTCCTTAGAAGACATATTTTGGTATTAAGTCTTTCAGTTCATTAAGCAGTGAATTCCCTAGTGATATTAGGTATTGTAAGAGAAATTTCAAGAGGAAAGTACTTCAAAGCGAAATTATGCTAAAACTGAAATATCTGTTCCCTTATTATGCAGTTGTCACCAGGAGAAAATAACTGAAAGGTAGATTTTCCTTCATAATTTTAAATTTAAGACTTTGAGGTCACCAACTGCAGCTTGAGATGGCCAGTGACAGCTGTAAGTACTTTATGAGTGGGGTAATTTTAGAATATGTCAGGGAAAATCATATTTCTAATGCAGTTCTGTATTTCTGAAGGTAAATCAGAGTCATACCTTTCTGTTTTCTAGATAAGTATAAATATACAGAAATAAAAGGAGGGAGAGGTATCATATATAGATATATGTAGACATAATTACATATATATTCCTGGTGACACATATATACACCGATGTACACATATTTGTACACAGATATATGTTTAGAGAGATAAAAAGGAAGGCAAGAAAGATTCTGTTCTGCTGTTCTGAGTCAATACATGGATTTTAATAGAATTTATTACCTTTCATTAAAAGTTGGCTACAATAAATATTTTTTTTAAAGTTGGAGGGGGAAGGGATTAGAGGAAACACCCCCAAACCTCTAATTATCTCTATTGTCTTTGTTCAGCAGAGACAGCATATTCTTAAGGATTCAAGCTGGGTGTAATGCAGATCTGTTGACATCTACAGTTATCCTCAGGGTTGCAAACTTAATTCCCGCATGCCTTTGCAGAAGAATCCAGTAGAGAACGTTATCACAATCACCAGAGAAATGGTACTGTCAACAACTGCCTGTGTGATCAGACACTTATCTTTTGATGTTCAGTTACCTTCTGCTTGTTAACCTTGTCAAGGAGGGGCACAGAGGGGAGCACCAACCAAATGAAACCTGCGGTAATTACTGTAATTCGGAAAGAAATATATTCACTGGAGGCAGGCAGTTCCACCCTCACAATCAACCTTTCTGCATCTCAAGGAAAACACAAACATGGCCTGGCTCAGACAAATTAGGCATGAACAAATGTTGCACATTAAATGAGTTAAAGGACCTTGCTGAAAATTACAAGGGCTGCTTAGGGAAGCAGTGAATCCCATTAAGGCAGAAAGAGGCTTAAAAGCAAGTGGTCTTTGCAGAGAGACTTGCATATATATTTACTGTACTTGGTTATCTTACCCAAGGCAATTCTGGGCACAACACTGCAAATGTATCAAGATGATAATAGTACAGTGTTCTTTAGGAGATATTCAGGGGACAAAAAAGAGATCATCAGCTGAATGCTGCAAAACTACTACATCAAATACCGATACCTGGCTTGTCTGTAGCACTTTCCATCAAACTAATTTCAAGTGCTTTACAAAAGGATTTAAAAAGATCTAAAACAGTTAGATGATTTAGAAACATAAGAAATATTTGAAATTAACTTTTTTTTTAAAAAAAACTTTATCCAACAAACACAGAATCTTAAATGTAAAGTCACATTCTCTGTTTGCTGGCATTCACCAAAGTGCATTCCTATTGCAAAACATATGTAAACAACTATAGCTGAAAGAATTGTTAATACAGTACTCGTTCTCTTTTTGCTCATCAGTGCAGCTAAATGATCCTGTCTGCAGGAAACACTCTGTTTTAATACACATTAGCCTTTCCTCCTCACTATAATTATTGGAGGACTAGTGGAAATTATTTTGCTTTAAACTGTAATGACAAAGGGTTTGCCCCATTTCTCTTTTTTTTTTTTTCTCTCAGCTTTTGTACCAAAGCAATTAATGAAGAACAATGCTATTAAAGGTTTGTGGGTTTTTTTTCATCTATATGCTTGGTCCACACTGAAAGAAACACTAAAAACAGGTTTGCATTAAAATCTGTGTGGCTTCCAGTAGTGTTTGAAGGTGGAGTCAGCAGGCAACAGGGCAGAATGTCATATGAATGTGTAAAATATGCATACTTGTAAATATGTTTTGAATACAAAGGTTAAAGAGAGGACAAGCTGAGCTAAGTCACAAAAGTATTATGAAAGGATGGTGGAAATACAGATCATAAGGTGCCATGTTCAGCATAAATCATGCAGCATGTAATACATAATAAGGGTTATTCATCAGGAGCTTTGCAGCAGCCTGTAACCTCTCTGCAATCAAGACAACAATAAACTCTACAAAGTGGGAGCAATTTCCATCAGGGCGAGAGTGTCCCCTCCCTCATCTTTATTTTTAAATGCATGATGATCACATGCTAATTGTGCAGACCTGTTACTGTGAATGACAAATAACCACTTCCAAAAGGACATTATGGCTAACAGCTCTTTAGGGGTCGATTTTGTTCCTCATCATTAAAATCCCCATTCTGTACAGAATTAGGAAGTATAGTCTTGCCAGAGGAGCTTGTTGTCCAAAGAATAAATAGAGCATGTTGGATTAAGGGTGAACAAGTGCTGTCGTGAAAGTGATCTGCCCTGCACACACTGAAAAACTAGTGTGGGAAGCTGCTGCTTGGAGACGTGAAAGGATTTGGGAAAAGAGCAGGAGGGGTTTAAGGTGACCAGATCACATGCTGCACGGGCAGTTTGAAAGACTATTCCACCTCTGAGTTTACTCAGGCTCAGGGTTATGTCTACCCTGCTTTTTGCTCTGTGCAGAGCTTGCTCTGCTGGTGCTCTGTCATGGCAGACAGCTGTGTGCTTGTGTTACCTTGGTGCTGAGTGTCCTGAGGCAGGCTCTGATCATAGTCATGCCAGCCAGCAGCAGCCTCAGATGGATGAGATTTCATCTGCTCTGTATGTGAGGGGACTGCCTGTATCTGCTGAGAAATGACACACTCGTGGCTGGAACCCCAACTTAGGTGAGACACCCTCTGAGAGGTACCTGGCACATCAGAGAAGCTGTCTTGGAGCTTTCAGCAGTGCACAGGTCCAGTCACTGGTATATTGTGCCTTTCCAAGGCTTCCAGATTCTGAGAGATATCTGAGTAACAGAAGAAAAGAATTAAACTACCTGAGAAAGGAAATACAAAAATATAAGAAAAGTTAAGTGTCCCCTCGGAGCTGAGAGTTCAGGCCGGCAGAAGACAGTGTAAGCAAGGCAACTGAGGATAGCATTTTAGGGAGCACTAAAGCACCTTGGGGGATACAGTGTCTTGCTAAATTTCTTTTAAAGTCAAAATTTATATGGCCAGTGAAGGTACATCTTGTGGCTGAGATCTGCAACAAAAAAATATTATTTTTTAATTAATCCATGACATTGCAATTAGAATTTGCAGTGGCGCTAGTGGCCCCCAGCCCAGACTGTAGCTTGCAAAGGCTGAGAATTTGCCACTTTGAAAGGGGAAAAGGATGCAAAATACAGCATCAAAAGGAGTCCTCAGCAGGTGGGTGCAGAGTACTGAGGAGAAGCACGATGCAGCATGTTGTGGATGCCAAAACAGCCTCCACAGACAGAGGCAAAAGCAGCAGCAGATATCATATCATGCAGCTATGATGCTGGGTGTAGCTCAGGTGTTTGTGGAAGGAGGGCTTTGAATGCTTTTCACTTACTACTTGAGAGCACCTGAACTGAGCAGCCTGATTTAGGTACCTGTTCTTTGCTGATTGGAAAGAGTTTCTTACACAGCTAATGGCAAGAGAGCAATATCTGAGCAGTGATAGAACTGCTAGAGCAGTTCACCCCCTCCTATGACACCTGAAGAATTATACATCTGTGTTTGTTCTACTTTATGCTATGCTGGCCTTTGTTATAAAAACCATCCGAAAATATACCACTTGCAACCTGAATATCAAGTAGAAAGCTGTTGGTTTGAGTTGTTTTACAGCAGTTTAGGTCCACATTTTCAGAGTCAAGCTGTTTGAATAAGAACATAAATTTACGTAGTTTAAAAGTGTGCTAAAAGTACTATTTGACTAATCTGAATGGTTAATTTCTTAATACCATTTATTTAAATGAATACAATGGCAGCATTGTTTTTCTGAGGCAAGATGTAAACTCATCAGGGAATAAGCACAAAATAAAGCATTGAAATGGAACTAAGAAGATGACACTGCAGGTGATATCCCACTGGGAGCGCTGCACTCGGGTCTCGGGTCTGGGGTCCTCAGCAGAGGAAGAACATTGACTTGTTTGAGCAAGACCAGAGGAGGTAGAAAAGATGATTGAGGGATGGAGCACCTCCTATGAGGAATTTGGATTGCTCAGCCTTGAAAAGAGAAGCTTTGAGGTGACCTAATTGTGGCCTTCCAGTACCTGAAGGGAGCTTGCAAGAAATATGGAGGGAGGCTTTCTACATGGGCATGTAGGACATGCAACTGCGGGACAAGGGGAGATGGAATCAAACTGAAAGAGCGCTGGTTTAGTTTGGAAATTATGAAGAAATTCTTTAGTACGAGGTCAGTGAGTCAATGAAAGAGGTTTCCCAGAGCAGTTGTGGATGTCCCATCCATGGGGCTCTGAACAACCTGGTCTGGTGGAAGGTGCCCCTGTCCATGGAACTAGATGATCTTTAAAGTCCTTTCCAACCCAAATCATTCCACAATTAAATGAGTCAATGCCTACTATTTTATGTAGTTCTGAAGGCTATTTTAAAATTATACCAAATTACAACGAACCAAGTAGTTACTGATCCACTATTCTGCTGTCTTTGCCAGAGTAATTTTTGTGTGTAACAGTGTCCTTCTAAGGTTAAATTTTATGAGAGCTTTTATATTTCAAGCATTTAAAACAGAAGAATGGGATTCAATCCCACATGTTTTTCTGAAGTTTTAAATTGCTGCAGCACAAGTCTAGTGACAACATTGAAATACTTTCGTGGCAGTGGATTTGTTTCACTATTTAAAATGAAAAGTAGACTTGTCTAATGAAGAAAAAATGCAGTCAAATGTAGACCTTGTCAATCACATAGATTAACAAAGGTAGGAACAGTGCTTTCAAAATGCTGTGAGTAATCAAAAAGATGGGATTCTTTTGAACATTTTATTGCTCAGGAAAAGCTGTTTTTCTGACAAGAAAAAATATTTCTTTAAAGATTCTTTCACCTCAGAACAGGAACCAGTACATCTTTTATTCATATTACCTCTAGAGCTTGTCGTGCTTGTATCTGTATCTTTGGAGCATTCTCTCCTCTGCTGAAATAACCAAAAGTGCTAGCTGGTGTTTTTCAGCTGACATCAGGTCAATAAAACGTGGACAATAGGAAATGAATATTTATATAATAATAGGTAGTAGACCTGACATGTTAGGGTCACTGATTACTGTACCAGTTTCCCTTACGCTTTCACTGCTACTGCAGAATTTCTTCATGCACTTACCTGCATGAATTCTCTCTATAGTTGGTGAGTACAATGTTGTTACCAACTCTAACTTGTTTTACTTTTAAAGTATCTCTCTTGGCATTCAGCTAGGCTTCAGCACTTCCAGGCATCAGTGAATCTCCCCTTAATATACACTCATCTTCAGAGGTTCCTCAGTGATGAAACAGGCATGCACATTTACTATCTATAATTTCAGTTCTCAGTGTGAAAGCTGCTGGCTGGCTGCTTTAGACACTACTTGTTTCTAGCTCCTGACACCCTGATACCACTGGAAATGTCTAAATATTGAACAATAATAATAGGCTACAACTAGAGGAGACTTTCCCAGCTAACTTGGGAATGTGGAGCATACACTAACAAGAAAGAGATGAGTATCTGTTGACCTGATGTAGCACAATACTTGATTCAACAGCTCTCTAGCAGAAGTAATGTAATCCATTAAAAGTAAATAAATTAAAAAACCCCTAAAGCACAAATTAATTTGTCTTGTCAAAGATTTCCATGACAGAAATAAAAATGAAAAGGGGATGGTGGAAAGGGCAGTTACTAGATTGTTAGATTAAAATAGGTTGAAGTGGCTGAAAGGGCTCAGTTATAAAACTGAAGGAATTAGTATTTATGTAAACAAATAAGCATCCTGAAATTTACTCAAAAATCAGTATTTCATGCATTTTCCCTGAGACAGAATTCTTTGTACACAAGAGCAAAAAAGTCTCCCTATAAAAGAACAACAAGCTGGTAGCATATGTGATGCCTTCTCTTTTCCAAAGTGATAGATTCCGGGATGAAAGCAAAGAGAAGATCTCTCATCAAAAGATTTTCTTTTAATTAAAAATTGGATTAGAAAGCAAATCAAACTACAACCTCTAGCTATCTGTACTAATAATGAAGGAAACTTTCCCTGGGCGGGAAAGTTTAAAGCTCTGGTAATGACAAAGGAAAGAATATATGCAACATTGCATTTCCCCTTCAACCTTGTTTTGAGAATTTCTGTGAGACCACATACTTTTAAGTGTAACAGGCAGCTTATTTCCTGTATGGTTTTAGGATCTCGCAGATGCTTTCAAGAAGGAAGAAAATAGTTATCTTTGCAAAAAGCGGTGCTGTAAGTGACCTTATAAACCGTTGGGTTTCTTTGTTGCCAAAGAAATCAATAATGTAACACTGTGTTTGGATATCAGAGAAACAGCACTCATTCCTGTGATCTCTCAATTCTGTAAAATGACTAAATTCTCTTGCATGAAGAAATTCCATTGGCTCAAAGTATCTTTTTTTTTTACCATGGTAATTCCTTGAATGTTTCCAAATTTCAGACTATGCAGAACTCTGATATATAATTACATTGTAAAAATAAACATAATTAGCAGACTGATCATCTGCCTTTCCATCATCAATGACATAACTACAGAATTAACATTTGCAAATAGACCTTTTTGAAGCTGGTCAAGAGTCTTTGACTGATGAGGAGGATTTAATAAACATCTGCGAAAAAAAAAGAATTTATATTGGTTTAATTATGTTTTTATGCTAATTAAGTGCCAGATCATTGGATTGTCTAAGTTACTGGTTCTCGTATGTCTGAAAAAATTTCAAAGGTATTTATATTTTTGTGTGACTAAAGCCTTTTTAAAATCCTTATGTCCATTAAATAATGATGTCTGTTTAGTAGCACAAATGCAACACTGGAAATTTTTTGTCCCACAAATGTGGACTTACCTACAGGAGTCAAATTGATGCTGTTTGAGGGATATCTAGGAGATTGGCATGTGGTCTTTACAATAATGAATCTGTTAATTGCAATTGCAGAATAGAATTTAAATAAAAATCCTGCGTAAGGATTTTTATCCTTTTTTTTTCCCTTTTTTTATTTCCACTAAGTCTCAAAGGGGATTCACAGAGCTGCTGTCTCATGGCAATCGTGTACAGTATCATCAATTTCCAGATGCAGTTATGTCTTATCCAAATGATCACCGAGATTATTAATACAGAGAACAAACAGTGAAAGATACAGTATGAGTCTCTGTAGAAATTCTTTGGGAATGAATAAATACTCAGAGTAAATGTTGGCTGGCTTGATAATTTGGTAACTAACTTCCATGATATGAAAATACACCCAGTAGCTCTGGATTAAGATCACCAAAATAAATCACAAAAGATCTTCCTAGAGATTTCTGATAATAATGGTATTTGACCTTTGGTGTGAACTCTAACCTGCAATTAAAAGGTTAAATGCTGCTTTGTCATCCTCCTGAGCTATTTATTCATGCGTTTTTCAAAGTCATTTATGATTCATATGAAAGAGACCTGTTGTCCTTGTCTGGTTAAGATTCATGTCAATAAACTTCCAGTTGCTTCATGACCTTGTTCACTGCTGATCCCATGCCACGTCAACGTTTTGGCAGAAGATCAATGTCAAGTATGTTTTCACCTCACAAACCCAGCTTTACTCGCTTTGTTCAGTGTTTGATCTGCTGCCTGCGGCTCTAGATGTTTTTGATCATCTCTATGGGGTCTTTTTTTCCCCTACAGTTTCTGTATCCTAAAGTACATTATGCAACTTGTGCATTGGCAAGACCTTTTCACGGACAAAAGTTCATTGTGGAGTGTTGATTTTGCTGCTTCTGATGTACTCAAAACTTGACAGAAAGGAAATAGATAAGTAAAACTTTTTAACTAATCAGGTTCATATTTCTTTATCCCTGGTCAGAAAAGGTGAAATAAATATTTCTCCAATTGCCTTTTTGAATAATAACTTGTGGAGCATTTTAGATGAATAGCTGTAAATAAAGATGTTGAAAGTTCATTTTAGAGACATACACAAAAAACTCACTCCATCCTGCAAAGCCTAATAGCTGCATGTGAAGATTGCAGACATCTCTGCCAGTTCATCTGAAATATATGTATTCCATTAATCTTCAAAACTGTTGGCACTGATATGTAAAGGACAAAATTAACACTTGCCAGAAGTTTAAAATGTTAGATTACACCTTAATTTATGACATATTTGTAAGCCCATGATCAAGCATAAAGGTGTTTAAAACATATTTTCTTCATGTGCTTCCTTAAGAGAACCTTTGGTCTTCTCAGGGTTGGTGTTTAGCGAGTATTTGGCAGTTCTAGCCTGCAGGATGGGAAGGATATTACATCTTTCTTGTGGCAGTTCAGATCCTGTTTAGGATTTAAGGTTTGACGCCAACTATTAATTGCTAACAACTCTTTAATTCCTTGAAAATGGAGAAGAATTTCAGACATTCAGCTCCAGTTTTTGACTAAAGGAGTATTTTCAGAAAGTAGGATAATAGGAATCCCATCTTGACACCTGTATGTTTGAGAAGGGAAAAAAAGAACCCTATATGTTTGATAAGGAAAGTGTACTGACAGTTCCTATTGGAGTGAGCAGAAAAATGTGTCTATTGAGATGCCTAGAAAAAACCAGCAGTGCAGGGAGGTTTCCTTTTCTGTAGAGCTTCAAAATATTATTATAACTCTCCCAATATGTATAAAAATATTTCTAGTCATTACCATCCAAAATCATGGTGAAGGATGGAGTTGAAAGTGATTTAAAATAGGAGGTGTCAGTGAAAGGACAAACATTTTTAGAAAAGGCACGAAATAGAACAGCATTTTTTTTTAATTCCAATGCCAATAACTCTAAAACACAGTACGTGTCAGTCATCCAAATGGTTGTCCTGGCTGTATTCATATGTTGGCCTCTGGAAGCCAGGAGGGGTCTAGACCTTCAGAGTATGGATTATCCCAGGGATTGGGAGTGGGCAAAATCTTCACCTGGGGAAAGGTTGTGAACCACATTAAAAGTCAGAGGAAGGCATGGATTTCTGTACCTGTGCAAAAGGGATTGATTTTAGTACCATAAACTAATCAGAGGAGAATCTTGTTTTAAATCAGAGAAAATTTTGGCCCCTCAGAAAGCAGAAGGGCTATAGCTCCCCTTTTTCTCAGGTTGCAGTACAATGCCATTACCTATTCATGGTCACTGTAAAAATCAATGAAGCTTCACTAATTTGCATGAGCTGATAACCTGGTCTGCGTGTTTGGGGTGCAGAGGGGAACAATGCAATTTACAGGTGCTTCTCTCTGCTGTGCCAGGTCTCCCTGAATAGTTAGTTAAATGAAAACCTCTTACAGTATCTGTTATCTGTGCTTTTCTTGTCAAATAAGGCTTCTCCCAAGACAGGTAGCATCTTTTATTGCTCCCAACAACCATTTCCCTAAAAACACCATTGAGACTTTATATCCCTTATCCATGGAAAATAGTAATTTCAGGGCAAAGAGAGAAATGAGCAGGCAACATTTTTATACTGACTTGCTTGCACTTGGCAGAGCTAGTGAAATATACACCAACTTCCTTCTATAGAGGAGTTGTCAGCTATTCTGATGTGTATACAAATATACATCTCTATTTGTGGGTATGTGTGTATATTTGTGTACAAACAGATCATATTTTTAGCAAGGTGTACACTGCATGTTTATTTCTTCATCTTAGCTATCCTGTCTCATGAGTATAAAATCTGGAACTCACATTTTCTCACACTGTTTCATAAGCATGAAATTTCTATTTTTCTCTTTGCTGTTTCTAATGGATTTCCAAAGAATTTTTTTTTTATGTTTGGCGTTTGGGTTTTTTTTCCTATAGAACTGAGACTCTGAATTTTTATATATACTCACAAGTAATTTCTGCATACAAGGTCACCTTTTCACGTGACTCTGGTATTGCATAAGAAACACCAGAAGTTTGTTTGGAAATTCTTGAGCCTAGCAATAAACTCAATCTATATCTAAAATTACTATACAATATAGGTGGCATTTGAAATACAAAGTGCTTGCTGACAGTGGGTATTTTGGCATAATTTTATGAAAGAATGCCTGAAGGGTTGAGGTTTTTTTATTTATGACCCATGTTTTCTATTTTTCCTTTCCTTATTGATTCATACTATAATGTAAATCAATTATGACTATTTAGAGTAGATTTAGTAGAATTAGTCTTAACAGCTACTTTATTTATACACAATTAGTTTAAAGGAAGAAGAAAATTAGGTAGGCTAAATATGGGAATATTTTCCAGTCAATTTACTTGTGAACCTCCTCCCCAGGGTACTTCAGTAAGGACAATGGCTATCTCTTGTTATGGCTATTGATTGCCTGAATTTTTTTCTTGTCATTCCCACTATGGATGACAGGCTACTCTGAATAGCTGGACCAACCCCAGCCTAACTGGGATTCCCTGATAAACCTTTAATATACTGCTTTTAGTAAAGTATGAAGTAATTATAGGAAAAGGGTGAAATATCTTGGTATTTCTTTTGTTTGAGGCTTGGTTTGAATTTTTTTGTGTTGTTTTATAGTGTCTTGTGAACTTGGCCAGGTTTTACTTAGATCAATGAGTCATTACTCAGATGAACACCCACCATCAACAATAAGGAACTTCCCTTAAGGCTGTAAGAAAGATAGATTTAAATAATAATAAAAGTAGCTGTAGCTAATCATTGCTCCTAAATTTGTGTTAAACCACAGTAAATCAGCATGCAATCAATCTAAATAGAAATTCCCAACAAAACTTGGATTGCCACCATTGGATTTTTTCATACATCACATGTCAGAAAGTTTCTCTTTATTTTAGCAGGAATCACTAGATTATACCTAATACCTGCTATATTCATATTATTTTTCCATTATCACAGGTGGAAAGGCGTGAAAATCTGAGGTAGAACTGGTTAGGGGTTTCTTTAAATGCATTTTTTATCTTCAAAAAAGAAATAATATTTTAAAAAGAAAACCTGTAAGAGGTGGTTGGCAAGCAGAAATTTTTTGGATGAGGAAGGTTAAAAGTTAGAACTCTTGAAAGCTTAACAAACTTTGTAGATTAATGATTCCGGCTTTGAAGAAAAAGTCAAAATTCTCTTTGGAAATTTAATTATACTAGAAAAATTAACCATGAGCTGAAATAAAAATTAAGCCATTATTAGGTTGGAAGTGTTTTCTGTTTTGGTTTTAGATTTAGAGCAGAAAACATTTTGTATTGTAAAAATATTCTGTGTTTAAGAGAATAATTTTGTAACTCTACATCTTCTGCGTTGAAGCTTTGAGATCAGTGCATGGTTAGATGAACAAGGGCAGAAAAATTACCTCACTTTTCTGCACTCTTCTCTCTGGTGTCACCATATTTATGACATGGGATTTCTGCCACAGTGCTACCGAAACACCAGAAGTATAAAGGATTCTTACAGTTTGTTACAGTGTGAGGGAGATGAGGAGCGAGGAATAATCATGTCCATGCCTTTGTTTTGGATCTGCTCATGCTCCTGAGTACTGAATAGAGACAAAACTTTTGCTGCTCACTATATTCCTTCAGAAAAAAATTGTCCAAAAATTCTGTTTATAGTACAATATGGCACACAATGAAGTTATTCCATTCAGTGAAATGAATTGCCTGAAGTGAGCAGGATTAAGAAGATGGAGTTATTCTACCAATGATAAAATGAAGGGCTTTAAGAAACATGAGCATGAGTCAAGCAGTACATACATCTAGAATGTCAACACATTTCCATGAAAAAATGGACGACTGTAAATAACCATGCAGTTCAGAAAATAAACCTCAAGCACTTCAATCAAGGTTTTGATGAAAACCATAACATTCTAAATACATCACCTAGGTTCATCACACACGAAAGACTGCATGCTAAGACAATCACATGGTTGAAGGCCATGCATTCATCCACTGCATTCAAAAAAATCACACCATCAACAAATACAGAGAAAAGGTTCTCTATATAAACAATATAAAAGGCTTTGAAAGTTTTGCTTGTTATATCAATTTCATGGCTACCAAAGAAAATAAGCCAAACAGCTTTCAATTTCTGTTAACTTGCTTTAAACTTCCACAAAAAATATTTTTATCAGTAATTAAAAGTGCTCGTGTTAGATGTTACAGAAGAAAACAAGAATATATCCATATTCCTGAACTGAATTTTCAAGTTATGACCTTTTTCAGCTGAACAGAGTTTTACTGATGTATGAAATAGAAACAATTAAATAGACTATCAGATAAATGCTACTCATTAGTAACAGTTTTTTAAATAGTGGACTAGACTGATCAAGTAGAAAATTGTTATCTATCTGCATGTCACCATTTTAAGTACTTTAAAAATATGTGTTTGTTAAAACTGATCATGAGATAAGTAACTATTCAGATTTTTAATTTTTTTTTCACCACAAAAAGCGTATGCCAAAATTACTTAGCTTGGAATTTAAAGATGTAAAGAAGGAAGTCCTGGATGGAGGCACATACCACTGCCTTGCTTGTGATACGTTTTTCTCTTGTGCACTGAAGATGATGATGTCCTACAGCATAACTGGTCCATTGTTCAGTTAAAAGCATATCTTAATATACACACATGCAGCAACATGTAAGACTGAGTCACATTCTCAATTGCATTACTGCTTGCAAAAACTGCAATTTCTAAGGTGGCTTGGTGAAAAAGGCAAAAATCCCAGTTTGTACTAATGATAATGTTATCTAGCGTCAGGAATACCTGGATCTCTCAACTTTCACCCTTCTGTGGCACATGCTTCCTTCACTTGACTCATGTATTGCAAGACCAGTAGATAAGGTGGTTTAATCCAACTCCTCTCCATTCTCATCCTTCAGTCAGTTACTAATGTGGCAATTTATTTTTACCTCAGTGGAATCAGATTGGCAAAATCAGGTATTGTATTAGCAAGTAGTTAGATCCAACCACCTTCTCATGGTCCTTATCCTGGAATATAGAAGCACAGAACCATAGAACATCCTGAGTTGGAAGGAACCAACTAAGATCATCAAAGTCCAGCTCCTGGCCCTGCACAGGACACCCCAGGAATCACACCACGTGCCTGAGAGCATTGTTCAAGCATGTCTTGAACTCTGTCAGGCTTGGTGCTGTGACAACAGCCCTGGGGAATCTGTTCTAGTCCCCAGCCCTCTGGGTGAAAAATCTTTTCTCAATACCCAGCCTAAACCTCCCCTGACTCAGCTTCAGGCCATTCCCTTGGGTCCTGCCACTGAAGAAGAAATCAGTGCCTGTACCTCCTCTTCCCCTTATGAGGAAGTTGCAGCTGCAGTGAGGTTTCCCCCTCTGTCTCCTCCAGGCTGAGCAGACCAAGTGACCTCAGCCGCTCCTCATATGGCTTCCCCTCAAGGCCCTCCACCATATTCATATCTCTCCTTTGAATGCTCCCCAATAGCTTTATACCTTTTTTTACATTGTGGCACCCAAAATTGCCCCCAGCACTCGAACTGAGGCTGCCCCAGTGCAAAGCAGAGCAGGACAATCCCCTCCCTTGCCCAGCTGGCAATGCTGTGCCTGATCCCCCCCAGGACATTGTTGTCCCTCCTGGCTGCCAGGGCACTGCTGACTCATGTTAAACTTGCCATGGACCAGGACCCCGAGGTCCCTATCCACTGTATTGCTTTCCAGCACCTCATTCCCCAGTCTATATATCAACGTTTGCCTCATCCCAGGTGCAGAATCTGTCATTCATTTTTGCTAAACTCCACACTGATTGTGATTGCTCAGTCCTCTGATTTATCAAGGTCTCTCTGCAGGGTCTCCTTGCCTTCAAGTGAGCAAACAGCTTGCCCAGTTGCTATGATCTGAGTACAGAAAGGTGAGTCACTACCCTCCAGTTATGTATCTTATAAGAACTAGAAGAGCAACTGCTGCAGTGGCACAAACCCAGCCTTCAACCTGTTAAGTTACTCCAGAATTAACACTGCATCTAAATGGCTACCAATATGAGACACAAAGCTCTCTGATCAAATGGTGAGGTGACTGTTACTATTAAGTACTTATGATATTTTCTTGTATCCTCTATGGCTCATTTTTATAGGGTAAAAAAATAAAACCTCAAACCGCCCCCCAGTTTCTCAGTGAGTTTTGGGAGGAAATAAATTTACGCCAGAAATCTTTATTTTTGTTACATGTTATGTTCTCTGAGCTCAAGTAAGGTATAATATAAAAAATGATGGCAAAATAGTATCATGTAGAATAAATACTTGAGAGAGAAGGATATAGACTATTTATATTATTTCTCTTTTCAATTTCAATATTTAGAAAGAAGATTGTTTTTCCTATTAACTCTTTTCACTAAGGGAGCTATGGAAAGCTTATTTTCACATAATATGAGCCAAAAGAAAATCACTGTAGGTCAGTTGCTGCACTTGGATATTTATTTTGTAATGAATATTGGAAACATAACTTGCTAGGACAATTGCATCCTACCAGCACTCACAAAATGACAGTGATCTGAGAAAGCACTTGAGGTCTCATCCTGCATTTCTGGAGTCATAGCTCCTTACTAACACTGATGTTGCAAGACAGAGAACCTTCATACAACTTTCATTGGACAAAGCTGATATTTTCAGTCACCGCTTCTATTTAAACTGGGGGAGCTGTATTTATTTTCTTGCAATGCTTGTATGTGTGACCAAATTTTCATAGCAATGTGGTTTTTGAATGTTACTGATTTGATAGTTTAAATATTTTAAATAACAACATATATGAGAAACATGTTCATAAAAACACCTTTGTTTTTAAACATGGTTATGACTCAAAAAGAAGACTTTTTGAAAATATAGTTTAACTGTTTTTACCACAGTGTAGGTATAAAAACTAGAAATGTCTTACAGCTATTTTACAGTAAGTTTGGCCAAAGCAATTTTTGAGAAGACCAGTGAAAATCACATTATTGCAGGTTCTATGAAAAATGAAACCACTGGATCTGCTTCATATTTTTTATACTTTCCACACAAAGAAAATATATAGTGATTTTTTTCCACTCTCCTCAAGTGAAAAATAGTCACTGCTGTGAAAATGCCAACTGTTCTCTGCAAAAGTAATGACTTTTCACATGGAGAAGAAGAGTGAAAATAAGTGATTCTTCCAGCAGGGCACTGGAAATGTTTTGTTAAGTTATATACAATTTTGTCCATAAGTGAATGTACTTAAAGAAGGGAATTCATTGAAATATTATGCATCTCACAGATTTACATGTTCTTCTGAGAAGAACCTGAGAAATTGCTGTTATTAGCCTTATTTCTAAGTTTATGGTGCACTCATTAAAGATAATGGCTGAAACACAGTAATGAGGAGTTCTGCAGTTCCTGCACCCTTGATGAAAATTATTTGCTGGTTGAAGTTTTTCTTGAAGTTATTTATTTGATTTTCTCCTCAAGCCCCATCCCTGAAATACATGTATGGGCTATCTTGGGATGACAGAGAAGTAATTTTTTTGGACTGCCTATTCTTCTAGCTACTTCTGAAAGGCTGGGGCCCTTCATTAAACAGACAGTAAGAAAATAAAGGATAAACTGCTGAGGTACTTTCCAAGAAGCTTTTCTTGTAGTTGCCACAGAGATGCTGCACAGACTCAAATGGGATTTTGATTGAGAGGGTGGATGGTCTGTACAATTACAAAAAGGAAAAGAAGTTTGTTGTATTAGAGGTTAATTTTGACACGGTCATTTATAATGGAACTCTTTGTACAGAAGGCATTAAAACAAATTGTAGACATGGCAAAAATTACTATCCGTTTTGTAAATCAAAAACAAGAATTAAATAAGATTTGGAAACTATCTTTGAAATGCTTCAAAAGGTGATTAACCTTGCAAATAAAGGGCTGTAAGAAATAATTTCCAATTCAAATAGTTTAGTCCTGCATTAAAGATATATGCTTTACACCACAAGTTCTCAGCCCATGGTTCATGCAGAGCCATGTTGTTTAGTCCAGCCTAATCTCCTCTGGTTAGTAAAAAATTAAAGGAAAAAAAGTAAAACAAAAAAACCAGCAACCACACCCCCCCCCCCCCCCCCCAAATTCTGCTCTCTTTTTCTAGTGTGTAACAGCAACAGGACATAAGAAGAAACAGATTCCAGAATGCCAGGCTAGAGTAGGAATAATGTTATCATCAGCCTTAATTTTTTCAGTGGTATCTCCATTTCTTCATGCTCTTTTATTTATTAATTAGTTTTCCCTTATACAGTACTATGTTATGGTTAGCTGTCTCTTACTAGCAGAAAACTCTTAAATGCACCATGTATGTCA
This sequence comes from Lichenostomus cassidix, assembly GCF_008360975.1. Lineage (NCBI taxonomy): Eukaryota > Metazoa > Chordata > Aves > Passeriformes > Meliphagidae > Lichenostomus > Lichenostomus cassidix. The sequence continues at coordinate 98,031,007 of NC_139482.1, read as the reverse complement.
AAACCAGATGACACCAGAAAAAATACTGTCTTCTTGCTTTCACTTTTTAACCAGTAATTCAGAGTAGTGCCTTGATTAAATCTTATATACTAATCCTCTATATTCCTTTTAAACTCTCTATACTCCCACTCATAGCTGTTTGCTTGCCTCCTTTACTCTGCCACTATTCAGAAACCACAGAGGCTGGGACTATTTGAGGCCAAGACTTGTTACTAAGTCTTCCTTCTCCCAGCCCACATTCTTTTTGATTAATATATGTAAAATGAATTTATGCCTACTGCAGAAAAAACATACTAAGTTATATGGATAAGATCTTTTGAAGAAGCAGGTCAGGGTCTTTTCTACATCACCTTTCTAGAATAAATATAAATTAAAATCTAGATGGTCAAGTAGAATTAATTAAAATTGAAAAAGAACTATTTTGTAATTAATGAAATAATTTGGGATATTTATTAGACCAAGACCACAATCCTTCCAGCCACTTTATCTCTTATGAAATTATCACAAAGTGCTGTCATTTCTGATTAGATTTTCTTCATATGATTGCAATATAAAAATATTCACCTTATGACCAGCAAAATATGTTCCTAATCTAAATTTCTTTTTAATTTTTTCTATGCAACTAGAGAATCTTATTTCTGCAACTAGATGCAACTAGAGTATCTTATTTCTGAATTTACTTCCTGGTGTTCTTTGAGGAATAAAATCTTTCTGGAAGCAAAGAAAAAGATAGATATAGCCCTTCTATTAATAAAGATGGTGTAAAAAATGACTTCGTTATTGATTCGTGCTACAAACAGTAGAAAATGCTTCATTTCAGCTGATCACCAAAGGGGAAGAGCTCTGCTTTAATTTTCCTGCATGTGGACTGTGGAATTAACCCATTCTTTTCTCCTGGGGAAATAAAATTAAAAAATTAAAATAAAAGCAGGGAAAAATCTGCCTCAGTAGGATTCATCATATTGTCCCCTAAACTAGGAGCCTATAGGATGTGTCCCCTGGAATACTTGAATCTAATGCAGAAGACCTAAAGCAGAGACTGCACCTGTGGCACCCTGACCTGTGTCACCTGTTTCTGAGATGTATTTTGGAAGAGGAAGGAAGACATTCAGAATATCTCTGGGAAAGTTTTGTCAGCTGATCTGTTCTATGCAACACTCTTGTTCTATATTAACCTTCTCCTCTTTTGGTTTTTTTGGCCTTTCTACATCAAAACACAAGATCCACAGGGTTACAATGCTAAATAAAAATGTTTTGCAGAACGAGTTTTGGTGTGAATGATTCCTCTCTCTTGCTTGAAAATAGTATTTATAGGAAAATGGTTGTACTTTACTGAATGCAGAACTACTTCTCTTAGATGATGTTTGAATGACAAGCTGAACGTGTAGAAAACAGGTAAACAAGGGTTAGAAATGAGCTTGAACAGTAAATTTGTTCTAACGTGGAACAAGTTGAACCTTGGAAGTCTAGACAGTCACTTAAATTTGACAGTATCGTGCTCTTCCTTTGACAGTAATAGCTGCAAAAAATGTACCATGGTATTATACCATATAATAATGCAATGGATTCTCTCAAAAAGTTACTCACATAGTTAGAGAGCATGCAGAGCATGAGAATGACCACACATGATACAGAGTTTTTAACACTGTTTCATAAAACTTACACATTCATGTTAGCACCAAGTTAGTACGTGGTGTTATTCAACATCAAAAAAAAAAAATCTTATTCAAGGGGGACTTAAAACTGTGCAATCACAGGACCGAAGAAAAAAAAAAGTCAGCGTCTCTTGCTATAATTGAAAAAAGAATTGTCCTGACTCTTACTGGACTCTATGTGTGCTTGAATTACAGCAGGTCTGCACATTTGAGAGATAGCTTTTATATCTCTTGGGTTATTTCAGCTAAGCTGGCAACTTTAAAAAACAAAATTTTTACTAGCTGAAGACAAGAATCACTGCCTTGTATTGATAGCAGGCAACTAAAAATGTGGAATGTTTACCATATTGCGTTATACAATTGAGAAAAATAAGAATGGATTATCTTAAAAGGCAGAATTTTTAAACTTAAATGCAAATACAGAAAAGAAAATTGGTGAAATACCTATGTAATTATATGAAACATTTCCTTAGTAAATTTTTCATCTTTAATAGCAGTTTGATAAAAGACATCTTTAATTAAAAATATTATATGTTTATATATATATAATGACGAGTCTGAATGATTGGAAAATATGCACTGAAGGGAGAAATAGAAAGAAGCAGATATTCTTATTATGCTTACTAGAAAATCATCTAAGTAGAAAATTATCTTCTGTAACTATCTTTTAATTAAAATAAATGACAATTCTAGGATTACTTTTGTTTTTCTTAAGTTTATTTTGAAATATTCTATTCAATCTTTTTATACATAAATTATTCTCTAGTTTTTAGATGGAAAAGTAGTAAATGTAACAAAGACCATTTCTTTAAGGTCTTTTACTAATAACTGGTTTTTTTTCCCTGCACATGAATTAAATTCTAGGGTCATGAAGGTGGTTAAGTGACTGGAGTGTCCAACATATGAGGTGAGGCTGAGAGAGCTGGAACTGTTCAGCTGGTGAAAAGAAGGCTCAGGGGAGGAACCATCTCATCAGTATGTTTAAAGTTTTGATAGAAGGGAATGAGGGAGAAATTTCCTTAGTGCCTAGTGACAGGAGAAGAGATACTAAACATAAACATAAATGCATGAAATTCCTGCTGAACTCTTTCCTCTGAGGGTTGTCAAACAGTGGCTCATGTTGCCCAGAGAAGCTGCTGAATCTCCATCCTCATGATATTCAAACTCAAACTGGACACATTGCAGAGCAACTTGCTCTAGTTAACCCTTCTGAACAGGGGACTGGACTAGACGACCTCTAAAGGTTTCTTCCAACCTCAGTTATTCTACGTCTCAACTATTCTGCATGGTGGTGCATATGTGGTTTTGTCCACTTAGAAAGCACATGCAGAAAGCTCATAATCCAAATTGTATCTAATCTGAGGTGCTGAAACATGGCAAATTTTCCAGGTAGTGTTTACACTAGACCATGTATAAAATAAATTAATTTTCAACTATATGTTATTGTTTAGGTTTTTAAAGGTTTTAGCTAAAAAATATACACTAACCTTGAACACTTTCCTTTTATATTGCATAGAGACTCCACAGTGTCTAAAGGAATCCAATGTTCTATCATCTTCTTTGGAAATAATTTTTCTTTCTGTCTAATCATAAATTCCCTTACTGCAACTTGTCTTTTACCCTTCATTCTTCCAGTGTGCACCTCCAGGAATAGTTTGACTCCACACATATTGCCAGCAACTAAGCAGCAGTGCAAACTCCAACTCATGGCACAGGTGCTCACCAAAAGAGATTAAGTAGTGATGGAAAAATATGTTATTGTCTACTAAGAAGGTGATTATTAGAGCAATTTCTCAGCCTGTTCCAACTGCCAAGCAATAAAGAACTTAACCTAAACTATACCTTTAGACAGTGGTATGTGAATGATGAATTATGAGATAAAATAGGTTAATCCAAACCTCTTTCACAGTTCCTCAGATTTATTATGGTCAGTGAAAGTGATAAGATGTAGCAGTTTTTATTGGAATGAACCCAAACAATTAGAAATGGCAGAGGGAAAAAAATTTAACTTCAAATGCTTAGCTTCATCTGATGATATGTTAGAAGAATGTATTACAGGACTTTAAGTCTGAGACTGAATTTACTGAAGTAAGATATTAAACATGAATGACTGGACTTGTGAGTTCACTATGCCAATTATGTTCAAGAAGTCACAGAGATATGGCTATGCTGGAACATGACATTCTGCTGCTATTTAGGAACTTTAGACTTTAATGAAAGTGATCTAAGAAAAGGGAAAGTGGACATTCCAGGCCAGAATAGATCAGTATTACACAGTAGCAGCAAAAAAAAATTAGCTGAGTTTAGAGAATAAATATGCAGAACTGCATGCAGAGATAAGCATATCTCCATCAGCAAGAAGATAAGCAGGCTTGTTTTTTCAACAGATTCCCCAGACTCACACAATTTCATAGGACTAATGGGATATCACTGCTCCCTGCAGCTTCCATGTTATGCACAAATACAAATACAAATGCATGTACATGCACACACACATACATTTGTAAGTGTGAGAGCACACATCCAAGTACATGGCAGAGAAATGAAAGGTGTTTGCAGTTCTTCCTTCTACTTCCTCCATTTCTGCATGGAGAGCATCTTGAGAGACTTGGTGGAAAAATAATTCCGGTTTTCATCACCAGGTTCCACTCTTTTCCAGTACTCCATGGCCAGTAAGGTCTGGAAAAATCAATGCCAACCTGCTTTTCATGGCAAAGATGTAGTGGTGAGCTGGGACTCCTTTCTTTGATTACAGCAAAGCACAGATCCTCTGGAGGGAAAGCATTTATTGTGCAGCGCACTGTGCAGGGGCAAGATGGTCTCCGGAGCACTGAGAGCACTCGTGGAAATAATTTTGGTATTACACAGATTTTAATTCTTTTTTAAAGGATTTCTGGGACAGAAGGGAAACAGGATTCAGATTCAGATCAGGAAGAAATTTTCTGAATAGTGACCCTCTGTTAGCTGCAAAAAACGGGGCTCTGGGATTTGCAGTGAAAGTCTTGTCAGCTGCTTACAACATGAATAACTTCTGAGGATGCTCGGACAAAACATCATTTGAACATTCACCAGAAACAAACAGCAGCACCGAATCATGAAGCTCTGACTTTCAGACAGAGCAAATCAAGGCAGATCTCAAATTGTTTCTTCTGTTCCAGATAAAATCATAGCGGTATCAAGGTCAGAAGAGACCTTTAAGGTCACCAAGACCAAGTCGGTGAAAGTTCCAGCTCAGGGAGCTGGGTATCCCAAGGAAAAATGGGTTTGGTATTGAAGACTGAGACAAAGCAGGCATTAAGTACCTCTGCCTTTTTCTCATCCCCTATCACTGCTCTATCCGCTGCATTCAACAAATGATGGAAACAATATTTGACCCTCCTTTTGCTGCCAATGTATTTACGGAAAATTTTTTTATGGTCTTTAACTGTACTGGCCAAATCAAGCTCTAGGCAGGCTTTAGCCTTTCTGATCTTCTCCCCCCCTGACCTTGTGACATCCTTATAGGCCTCCCAAGTTATCTGACCCTCCTTCCAGAGTCAATAGGTTCCCTTTCCCCTAAATTCCAGCCAAAGTTCTCTGTTTAGCCAGGCCAATCTTTTCCTCTGACAACTTGTCCCTCCACATATGGGGAGAGCCTGCTTCTAAATATTTAACCATTCCTTTTTAAAGCACATCCAGCCTTCCTGGATTCCTTTGCCTTTCGGGACTGACTCCTAAGGGACTCTGTCAATCAATGTCCTAAACAAGCTGAAGTCTGTTGCTGTAAGTCAAAGTTTCTGCTGGGCTTGTCCTTACTTCTCCCAGTACAGAAAACACTAACATTTCCTGGTCACCATGCCCAAGATGGCCACTGACCACCATGTCACCCACTCATCCTTCTTTATTCACAATCAGCAGATCTAGCAGGGCACCTCCTCTGGTAGGCTCATTCACCACTTGTCCAACAAAGTTTTCTTCCACACACTTCAGGAACCTCTAGAATCTTCCCTCTTTGTTGTGCTGTATTTCCAGCAGACATCTGGCTCAGTTCAGCTCTTTTATTTTTCTTTTTTTTTTTTTTTTGTATTGCAGACCTAGTTAATACTGTGCCACAGATTCCTGTATATATATTTTTTTTTATTCTTAACCTTTTTGAGATGATGCATTATTTCAAACTGTGATTTTTCAAACTTCTACGGATTTGAAGTATTTTAGTTTTTGAGCCTAAGTCTCATCTAATGGGAAACATCATGCTCCATTAATTTCAGTTAAAACATATTGATTTGCATCAGCAGATCATCAAGCCAATAGCATTTACCTGAAATTTATTTTAATAATGCTTGTGTTGACAAAATCTGTGCATTAGCACCGTAATAGCAAGTATATTAGAAAAAAAAGTGCAGCTCAGATGATAGATATGGTGTGAGACAGAATGAAGGTTAGAGGATCTTTGCTGAAGAAGGTTGAAAACTAGTGAGAGTGCAAAATGTCAGCCTGAATAACTATTTCCCACCCAGTATGAATTTCAGGAGATGTAAATTGAAATGAGAGAAGTTAACTTCTGACAGATGTTAGCAACACTTTTTTCACTTAGCACATAATAAACATATGGAATGGCCTATCAGGCACTATTGCTGAGGCAAAACAAAAGGATCATTCAAGATGCAATTGGATGCTGTTCTACAGAAGTTGAATACTTAACACTGATGAGCCCTGATGGGCTAATAGTCCTGATGGGTAAACCTCTCCAACTGAAAAATTTTATGCTCTTATATTCATTCTAATGTAAATATCACTTCAGTAGCATCTATCTACTTTTTGGCTTGATGAGGGTACTGTTTTATTTCCTCTTTTTTTTCACCACAGAGAAAAAGCAACCATTGTTGTGCAGTTTCAACAAAAGAAAAGCAACATCTGCAACACATAGTCCTCCTCTCTCCTCTATCTGACACATAACTGACTTACAGAAGCAAAAGAGATCTGAGTTGCATTTTTATATTGTATAATATGTTCAGATACTTGAAGAAAGGCTAGCTGTCTCAGAGAAAGTCACCCAAAGCAGCTTAAGTCAGAAATGCTGCTTCTGAACACTGCCCTTCAAATTAAAATCAGAACATCCCCTCATGCTTTCTATTTCTTTCCAAAACCCCAATATCACCTGTTTTCACATCATTTTCTGAGGAGCAAGCAAAGCAGCTTATCAGTGTGCTTCCAACAGTACCATATGGAGACTTGCAGGTTTCTCAGCTGAATTATTCATCATGTTAGTGTTCCTGAAGTAGATTCAGAGTCCATTATTTCACTGATTTTTTTCCTGTCTTAGTGTAGAGTGGCACCAGATATTACCCTTTGTCTTAGTTTTGCTGCATGCTCTCTGTCAGAGACAAAAAACCCCAAATATCTACACAAACACATCATTACTACTTTATTATTTGAAATATTTCACTTTCAAAAAGACCTCAAACTCTATTTCCAAAAGTTTGAGGAGCTTGAAAAAGCAACAAAAACATCAGCAGATCCTCTCCCCTTACCAATGATTGTTTTGTCATTTCAGAACTAATGCTGAATAAAAAAAATAAAAACAAACAAAAAACCACAAAAAAAAAGACCAAAAAAGCCAAACCAACAACAGCAACAACAAACCAACCAACCAACCAACCAAAACAAAAAACCAAGCTGTAAGCAATATGAATTAATTGTCACTTGCAAAGTCATTGACACAGGCATGTTGCTGTTGCAGCAAGATAGATATCCATTCAGAATCAACAGGAGAGGTAGATTGTGTATATTATTTCTTGTGTGAGTGGTGGACTCTTCCTGTATTAAAGATTAACGTAATGCTAATTTGTAAATTATAAGTGTCCTGAAATACAAAAAATGTTTTGATCCTGAAAACCTTTACAGATGGATAATGAAATGAAAACAGAACAGAAGACCTTGACAAACTCTTGTCACAAAAAAATGTCAGAAGAACACGACAGTGAATTTCAGAAATTACATTTACATGTGTGTTTTTGGTTAAAAACAATACAGATCAGTCCTCTCTCCCCCCAGTATTGACCCAATTGTAAGTTACTCTAACTGTATTGTTTAACAACTTGTTCATAGTCAGCAAAAAGGAAAATTTAAGCACAAACGAAGACCACATATTCTCTCCCTGAAAGCATGCAGTCTTCCCAAAAATATCTACTGGCTAATCAAAATCAAAATTATTTCTCCCACTTCAAAAAGGATCTAATTTTAATAAACAATTTATTTTTAAAGATATATTATTTTTAAAAAAGTTCTAATACTGAATGTGTTTTTTGTAAAAGAGGCTTAGGTAGAATTTTTTGATGTGAAATATTCACAGAGGATAGAGAACAATGTGCATAATAGTTTTGTCCTTGGACTCAAACAGCAACAACCTAGTTTTCATAATAGAAAAGTAATAAAAAAATAGTGGAGTGCTTTTCTAATGAATATGTGCCATGTTTTATTTCCTTATATAATGAAGCAAATATGTTTTGGTAAGAGCTTTTGCTCCCCTTCTATTTTTCTTTCCTGTTTATCTTTCTCCACTCTCAACAATACTACTTCTAATGTGCAACGAGAATATGGCTTTAAAATACTAAAGTAAAAGCAGAGACTTGAAATCTTTATCAGTTGTAGTAGCATTTTCACTTCCACCAGCTAAATAATAAAGAAATTTAAAAAATCAAATAATATAAATCTTATTTATTTTTGTGGCATAAGATCGCCAGCTGATTTAAATAGACCTCCCCATGTACTACTGCACATTAGGTGTGTGACAGAACTGATTAAATAATATTTCTCTTCCCTGTATTTCACCATTACTTCAACAGCAGCATTTTCTGTAGCAGAACTGCATTACCTGTGCTCTTCGGCTCACTGGCTGCAAAGGAGGTCATAATATTGTAGCATGAATATGATGGGAAAATAATATAAAAACCCTGAAACTTTTCTTAGTAGAATTTTACAGCTTGTGAGATTCCAATTTGAAGATAAGAGGCTGCTTTGCTGTGGGTTTAGAGACTCTGATGTTGGTTTGTTTTAGTGTCGTCTCATAACCGTTATATATTAACATCCTGCCTTTGTAAGCATGTATTTATATTGTGAAATGCTAAGAGAAATTGTCTATAATAGAAAAATGGTTCATTTAATTCATAAAAAGGGAGAAAGACCTGCTTTTGTTCTTTCCAGAGAAACACTATTTACAAGACCATGTAGTTACAGGGCAAGGGAGAATGGCTTCAAACTGAAAGAGATAGGTTTAGATTAGATATTAGGAAGAAATTCTTTGCTCTTGTGATGAGGCACTGAAACAGTTTGCCCAGAGAAGCAGTGTCTGCTCCAATGTCCCAACCCTGGAAGGGTTCAAGGCCAGGTTGGATGGGGCTCTGAGCAACCTGGTGTAGTGGAAAGTGACCTTGTCCAAGGCAGATGGGCTGGAATGAGATGATCTTTGATCCCTTTGAACCCAAGCCGTTCTATGATTTTGTAATTCAGTGACAAAGAGAATAATTATGCTACCTTTGTAGACATGGAGAGAAACATAATCAAGCAAAATGTTTTTTTTTTTTTAATTCCCTTCTACAGATTCCCTGTACAAAGTAGCATTGAAAAACCAATGTTCTTTGACATTCTTTTTAGTAACATGTGACCAACATTACAAATAGAATTCAGAATTAACATCTCTGTGAACTCTGCTGGAAAGTTCTAGAAAACTTGTTTACTATAACCAATGACCTTAAGAACATCTGTTAAGGTAAGACAGGTAGAGAAATGGTATTTGGTGAGAAAAAAAAACCAGAAAGGGAGGAAATTTCTGTGGGTATAGATGTCAAAAACTAGGTCAGAGTCCTGATTTCCATTGCATTGTTCTAAGTATGCCACAGCCTTTGAACAAAAGGTCATTCAACAAAAAACTCAACATTTTGTACTACAGAAAACTACTTGGTCCATATCCTCCTAGTTTCAGCTTTTCTCCAGGAGATAGCACCTCCCTTGTTGAAAAACCCATCCCAACATATGCCTTAACAAATGTTACTGTGCTGGCTTGTTCAATTTTGATGATAAATATTGATGTTACTAGCCAGTGAAGAAAAATGGGGGTTTCTTCTGGGGGTTGTAAAATATGCATTTTTGAGTACTGAAATATACACTGACCTTTGTGCAATTCTCTGCATCTGAGCTAATGTGAATTATTTGCTTCATTTTCTCAGTATGTGAGAAGGGTGTGTGAGCACCGTTCAGCAATACTGTGATGAACATAACAAAGATACCTTAGTGCAAGCCCTTCTGTATTGTAATAAAGTCTTAGAAAATATGCTCATTTTTAATTGTTTCATTTCGGAGATAATGTCTGCCCAAGGCAAGAGAGAATTGAGTATGTATTTCTCTGGTGTGCAAAAACATTTATTCACAATATATGCAAATTAACCAAACATTCTCATAAACAGCAGTACTGAGCTGATAGTTAATGACAGTAAAAGCTGATAACTTAATGGTGAAAAAAAAAATACCATGCCTAATTAATAGACTTTAAAACTTTCAGGAGAACTTGACGTCTCAAAAAAATTCTTAACTCTTACAAAACCATTTCTAGGGCTTTGGATGTGCTATATTTTTATTTCATGAGTCAGGAAAGAGTCCTGCAGAAAAAGACACACAACAGGTTATGACAGTTACCGAATGCATTCTATCTCTTGCACAGGAGTTCCTGCTTCCAGAAAAATATATTTGAATTATCTGCTTGTGAGGCAAAAATTTCCTGACCCAACAACAGGCCAGAACCTCCTAGGGAAATGGGTTAGGCTGACTATGCAGATGCAACATGGAAGAGCAAGAAATGCTTCAGTAAGAATCAAACGGATGGGAAAACCATGTGAATGTAGTTTGACAATATGGTGAATTGGTCTTGGCTGGACATCAGATGGCCACAGAGCTGCTCTGTCAGTCCTCTCTTCAGCAGAATGGGGTGGGGAGAAAATAAGATGGAAAAAGCTTATGGGTCAAGATAAAGGCGGTTTCATAAAGCAAAAGCAAAGGCCCTGAAGATAGCAAAGAAAAACAAAAGATCTTATTTTCTACTTATCAGCAGGTGATGTCCAACCACTTCCTGGATGTTGGGTGTCAGTACACAGAGCAGTGGTTCCTGAAGTCAAATGTCCTAAATAATTAATGCCAATCCTACTTCCTCCTTCTTCCTCTTAGTTTTCATTGCTGACCAGACACCATATGGTATGGAAGGAGCCTTTGATCAGTTTATATCAGCTGTCTGGCCCTGTCCTCTTCTTGCTCACCATCAGCCTACCAGTGTGTGTATGTGTAATGTTGGAGAGTCAGTGCTGATGGTGTTTCAGCACTGTTTGACAGTAGCCAAAACATTGGTGTCTTATCAATATCCTTCTAGGTACCAGTACAAAGCACAGCACTGTAGGGCCTTCTATGGGAAAAATTAGTTCCATCTCATCCAGACCCAATATGGATGCACAAAGGTGTTCAGTGAGATCAAAAAAATAGGAGAGCAGTGTCCCTTAAGAAAGGAGAAATCCATAGTTAGGGTTGTTAGAGTCCCTTTTGAAGAGGGAGTATGTGTCGTTCAGCAGAGCTTATTCTATAATAGGGAAAAATCATTGTGAAAAATTATCTATGCTGATTAAGTCTGCAGTCACTGTAATCTTCCTCCTCTTTGCTAGGAGAAAATCAGGGATACTTATTTACCTACTTTCTTATTTACATGAATGAAAAAGTGTTGTGTGTGATCTTTAGGTCTTAAAAAAAGCAGAGATCTCACTCTGTCAAATCACACTAAAGTGTTTACTTAGCAGAGCCAACAGGCTGTCCAAATAGGTTCAAAATTAACAGGCTTGGAGAAACACTAAAAGATAAAGTGCTACCAAAAAGAAGCAGTTGAGTGGAAAGTGGTAGTTTTACACAGGAATGCTCCAGGAGTAAATGGGGTCTAAAGAAAAATAACAAACAAAATATCAGTGCAGCTTCTCAACAGCCTACACCTTTCTGTTCCTCCAATGTGATCGCAGCAGGGAACAGAGAGCTCCAAAACTGCTGAGAGCTGAAATAGCTTCTGCTCAATCAATTAATACAGGTCTTGCCTCTTATTTTAATTTAGTGGAGGTGAGTGAGCTGAAGTGGTTTTAACATACTGAATGATAATTAGCAAGGGATGATTCTCAAAAGGTTTGGAGTTTCATTGCTTGGAACTTATCAGACCCTATTTAGTTGTAGCATCTCAACTAAAAGACCCAGGAGAACAATTTCTGCAAAGATTTCTTCTGCTTCCTGGTTCACCTAGACTGAAAATATCACAAAAACCTACTTTTCTTACTTCGGTTGAAACACTGACGGGAAGAATATTGATAGTAGTCATTAAATAGGACAGGTGTTTTCTCTGGCTGTTGTAACAGCTGGCATCATAATTCAATCCGATTAATATGTAAGGATTCACATATGGGTGGGTGTTTTATGGATGGCTGGAACAAGTGACAACATTTAACAAATTACCTAAAATAGGTCTCAGGGTGTTTCTGTTCCGAGCCCTGAAAGAAAACTGAGGGTTCTACCAGCTTCTGTGTGTTTGGAGATGGACTTTTATGCATGTTCATGCTTGCTGTAGTTCTTTACAAGCAAGTGGTATTTTTGAATTTTGTGATTCTTTCATATCAGTATCAAAAAACCCTCATTTTCTTTGAATTAAAAATATTCTCAGAGTTTGACACTGTCAAAAACATACCAAAACAAAGAAATCAGTAACAGCATCCTAACTGCATTCAAAGGCCAAATACTTGTTTTAGAAGATGACCAAAAATTCTCCTTTTTCAGAAACACATAGAATAGAAAATTATACATATATATTATGTTATATTATGTTATATTATGTTATATTATGTTATTATATTATATTATATTATATTATATTATATTATATATTACCTATGGAAGGATCAATTGAAACACTTATGAAATTAAAGCAGAGAATGTCTTGAATGAGCAGCATGAAAGGTATTTCAGTGAGAGAATGGAGGAACAATATAAGCAAGTATATTTTATCTGTCATGTGTTTCTCTGAAAGAGCAGAACCGAAAAGCTCTCTACAGAGAATTTTCTAAATATGAGAAACTTACTATATCACACCTATTTTGTTGTAATGACCATAAAACATCACACTGATATCTGCTTCCACGTCATAGCAAATTCTCTCTGAGAACTCACCCACGAAACAGGAAATAAGCTTATTTTCCTTTGCCTTGCTTTTACACATGTAAGCATTGTTTTAAAGGTTAAAACTTCTGCACTCCTGGGGTCTGAGGTTTGCAAATTTTTAAGCCTTTCCTCTAGGATACTGTAAACACACTTGAAAAAGTGACATGTACTACATGTGGGGAAGCATAAGTTATACCTTACACCCCTGAGAGTGAAAAGCAGCTGTTGTAGGCAAATATTTATATGCACCTGAGCAGCTTCTCATTTAAGGACCTCTCCAAGTGAAGTGTGAGGCTTGGCTAAGCACTCTCAACACAAATTCAGCTTTTTTTACTTTTGGCTGGATTTACTTCTCCAGCTGCAGAATAAACTGTTTGGTTATAAATGTTAGCCATTAACTATGGCACTTAGCACAAGGAAGATTGCACTCATATAACAATATAAAAGAGAAACTGCTGCATCTTTCCTCTGTGGCATCTCTGTGAGCCATTAAGAACAGAGAGGAATTCTGCATTTAACCTCAAGGACACAGAGATTGCTTGATTTGTGTCTGAACCTTCACTACCTCTGAACTCTTATTGGTTTATGCCATGTAGTATCAAAATGAATAGACATTGTTCTGCCATAAGAGATTTTGAACTTAGCCTGTACTAAAAAAGAAACAATTTCAAATTTAGGCAAGCACTAACCTGAAACAAGATGAAAGCCATATATTTAATGTCAGACAGTTCAGTGTTTTCTGAGTGCCCACATCCCCAGTTTCTTAATTTATTTTCTTATAATGTAGGCTTTGATTAATCCTCTCAGGGGAGGATTGTTTAAGTTTATTAATGTAACTCTTTATGGCTATATTTTTGAAAATAAATTGTAAAAATAAATGTAAAAAATAAAATCTAAATTTCACTGAACCTTTTTTCCTTGTATACGAGGTTTTTAATCACAAAAATCATATATAGATGTGCAGTGGCAGACTTCCTACTAGTGAGCTAAATTGAAAAATAAATCACACAAGCCTGGAGCATCAATTATTGGGGTAAAAAAAATTGCTTAGAAAGATGAGAATATTTAGTTCTATTCAATATGGACTTTCCTTTTTTTAAAATCTTTTAGAGAAAATGTTGCTAAATTAAGTTAAAATTAAGAACAACCGTGAATTAGAAAATGTTTAAATTAAACTGCAGAAATTTATGAAGCTTTTTTCATTATTATTTTAACAATCATCGAAAAGAAATGTATCAGTAATTGACAAAAGTTTTGGCTGACCAGTTTCTCAATTTGTCGTATAATAAACATGCAATCAAAACCATCAGTTTTACTGGAAAAAAAAATTGTTAAGATTGTTTTACACTGACAGATATGACAAGAATAAACTGAAATGCAGAACATTGAATTTCACACACTATAACTCCAGATTCCTCATTGTTCACCCTGCACTCCCAGGTACAGCTGAGGCTTTTGTAAGAAATCCTGGGTCTGCTCACAAACAATGCAGAGCTACTCACAGACTTGTCATAAAAACAGGTGCTCCAATTACATCTACAAGCTTTAATTTCGAATTTAAGACTGACATACACAATGTTTATAATTATCTTATAACTTAAGAAAAAGCTATACTCTGGAGCATAATGAAAAAAGGAAATGATACCAAATATATCTCAATAACATGAAAGATTTTCTGAGTTCAGACAAGAGTAAAACATCCTTCCATTTCAGGTCACACTAAAGAAAAAGTTATATATAATGCATTTGTAGTTGACAATATTTTTCATTATTTCTTGTATGCTTATCAGCACAAGAAGGATCATTTATGAATTACAACAGCTAGCCAAATTCAAATAATTTGGAAATACCTTTATTTTCAATATAGTAGGAAATTTGTAATAACTAAAATGATTCTAAAATTCACTAACATTTCCCTCTTTCAGAAATGTTATTTCAAAATGATGATGATAATTTTCATTACAGAAAAGAATGATGCAAGACAAAAAAACCCTCTTTGATTAAAAAAAAATCATTAAATATTTCTGCTTACCTGTGCATTTAATATTAGAGAGGAATTGATTAGTCTATGTTACTGGCAGCTGAATAGAAAAGTTTTAATAATACATTTATTAAAATACCGAGCAAGACAGCGTAAATGGCCAGGATAAACACTTCAGTTTGCTGACCTTGGTAAACTGCACACAGATTTAAGACAGTAAAAATAAAATAACATAAAGATATTGACTAAAATTATTAGAACTCTGCAGAACTCTTTGAATATTTACTGCAGCAATAACTCTGATTTTGTGTTGTAGATGGTCTGCTACAGTCATAGATGACTGAGGTTGCAGGTTAAAAAACTGAATCAAAAACTCAATATTTGCTGAGATGAATAACCCATAATTTCTCATCTCTGAAGTATTTCATAAAGCCCCATGGTACTCCTACATAATATGTAAATCAGATTAATATAGGATCACAGTCTCCAGGACTGTCAGTACAGAAGTTCCCTGCAGTATTAAAGTCCACAAAACCCGATTTTTAATATATCATGAACAATGAAGAAAATACATGTTGCATGCGAAAATAGCTACACCTTTTGGAAGGACAGCCAACCAGATGCTTTCATTTCAAGGTTGGCAACCACGGGGATGCAGAAAAAGGGAGGTGTTAGTCCTGGGACTTTACACCTAGGATTTTAAGTAATAAATGTTGCTGTTAGTAGTACACATAAGGTTTTCAAAAAGTTTTTGCCATTGAAAAGCCATGATTACCTCCTAGTTTAAGTTTTGCCTTGTACATGCTCATTCACAGGCAAAAGTGCCTATGGTGGGAGGGGTTTTGTTTTACAATTGCTTTGTTTGGTAACACTTCTTACAAAAGCAGCATTTTATAACTTGCTGCATTGAATATCACTGCAAGAAAAGGTTTTGTCTTTTTCCTACTCTGCTGAATCACTTTAAAATATACCAGTTTAGCTATGGCTCTCTGATGCATAGACAGGGTATATCAGTCAGATCACAGGGTTCCTGCATGGATGCAAAATCAGGGGTGAAAATTCCTTTTTGCAAGTCTATATGCTAAGTAGAAGTATGATTTTGAGAGTTTCTGTGTTACATTTTCCTTTAGATGCAGTAGTTTGTCTCAGGATTCTTTTCCACTGAAGGAAAACCACAACCAGGCTTTTGTGAAGAATGGAGGTGTGAGGACTTGCCTAGAGACATTAGAGCTGCCACTAAAAGAGCAAGTGGTCCATGTTTTAATACATGTCAAAACTCAAAGGTGAAGTGCACTGGTTAGGTTGTCAGCATGTCCTTGTCTTTCTTGGCTTTAGTTTTTCTGGCTGTTTGAAAAAAACAAAACCACAAATTAGAGACAGAGTTCTAGAGAAAATTTGAGAAATTAATAACACTAATCTTCTGAGATATGAGAAAGAATGACTTTGATAGAAGTTTTATGAAAAAGAATTGCAAGTTATTTACCTCAAAGGCACTGGCATGCTTTCAAAATCAAATCAACACAACACAGACAAAAGCACATTGGAAGTCAGCAAACATGATTTTGACAATTTTGAAGAACTTTATTTTAGTAGATGTTGTACTAAGCCTTTTGTGTTCCTCAAATGAAAATTACTGCTTTAGCAAAGCCAGCATTAGTCCTTATTAGTAAGGATTCATTTCCTTAGTAAATGCTGCCAAGGTGAATGAAGGTAGCAGAATCAGTGTCTGCTGACTGAAATATCATCTTTTTCATTTTATACAATTCTTTTTTCCTCAACACAAGATTAAGAGAGAAAATTGTGCTGATTACAATTTCTTTTCTATTTATGCATGCATGTATACACACCATCATTATTGCAACTTGCTTTTTTTTTTGGTTAAAGGTATTGTTACCTGGAGCAACTGAAGGAATCAGTTGAGTTGAGTAAATTCTATGTTGTGCAAATTATTATGTTTTTTAATGGAATTAATAGATGCTCAGAGCCTGGGGCTTAGTTGTT
This sequence comes from Lichenostomus cassidix, assembly GCF_008360975.1. Taxonomy (NCBI): domain Eukaryota; kingdom Metazoa; phylum Chordata; class Aves; order Passeriformes; family Meliphagidae; genus Lichenostomus; species Lichenostomus cassidix. The sequence continues at coordinate 98,014,165 of NC_139482.1, read as the reverse complement.
TGACTTATATGTGTGTTTTTAAATATAGAATTCATTAAAGGAAATAGCACTTTCTGCTAGATCCTATTACACATTGAACAATTTGTGTTGACTTTCAGAGGTATTTCAATCTAACCAGTCTGAGTATTCAGCACATACAAAACAAAAGATAAAGGGAGTTCTATGAATCAAAATGAAATAGCTATGCACCTTTAGGAGACTTCAAAATTGATGGTAATTTTCTGGTAAAGCCATTGCCATTAGGTCAGACTAGCAGAAAATAACAATTTCTCTGTCATGAAATTTATTTCTGTATTGAGAACCTGCCTTAATAGATGATCCTGCAGCATAGGGAAAAGTGAGGAGAAGATGACATTTTGGGCACAGATTGCTTTTTGAGTTAAAGCTCTGAATCCAAACACCAAGGGAATGGGTGGAGATTTCCAGTCTACTGAACACCATCTACTCCATGTACACAGGGATGATGTGCTTTGAGTGGCCCTCTCTCCCTTAAAGCTGTCTTTGTCATCCACTCAAAGCAGATTAAGTTTGCTGACCCATCTTTTCAGACAGGCTCCATGCAGGTATGGTAGCATTCCTGCTCTTTTAGGTTTACAGCACACAAATGTACGACAAATTTGCATGTATTGGTTTCCAGTTTTATGGTGGAAATGTTTTCAGCTGGGCTAGAGGATGGAGACATTTTTTCACATTTCTCTTTCTTAATTTGAGATGTTCAGTTGACCTTGAAAAGTTGTAGCTTCTCTTCTGTGTATTGGGAATAACACTGAGTTCCTAGGATAAGATGGTAATGTCAGAAATTACAGCCTCATAAAACCCTTAATTCTCATCATAAAAATAATATATAAAGTAGAGAACTATGAGGGTGCCTTACATATTGCACTGTCAGGTTTAGGAGCACTACAATAAAATTTACAATGCCTTTTTATTTGATAGTCGGTAGGAAAGAAAGAAAATCCAGTTTAAAAATTGCCATGCTATAAACAAGTGAGCTTTTCTAGGGGTGGAGGAAGGGAATCAGGGAGCTTGATATGCTGGGCTTTGGGGCTTTTACTACATCTTTAAAACAATGTTGCTAAGAATCCCAGATGTTCACCCCAGGTGAAGTTTTAAATACACAATAGGCTAAAATTTTGAGATTCCACTCATTATGAGCAAAATGCCTTTCTTAGAGCATTTGGGGATGCAGATAATATAAATAACTTTAGGACCTCCTGAGGGTACAGAGAGCACCTAAAGAGCTGTTTTGGGCAGGAGGCAACAGATTAAATCCCAAGTGTGTTGTGGCCCAGGGGAGTTTTTCCACTGATACTAATGAAGGCAAGGTTCTATCCAATGCCTCTAGAAAGCTTTCATCACCTGTTTTCTGAGCAGTAGTAATCATCTTCTTTGTTACCACTTTCCATTCTGACTATGATTTTCTTTCACAGCTAAAAGTCTAGCGTGCCTCTCTGCGCCCAACACACAGAAGATATTGGTTTGTTGCAAATCCCACCTGTAGGAATGGCCTTTCTAGCTTGAAGCAGAAAATGTCATATTTCTTTTTCCAAATAGTGTCTGAAATGATGGTTGCTGTAAAATGACAAATGTGTCATATATGACATGACAAACAAGTCTAAAAATATCAATTTTTCAACTTGGAGGCCAGAATATAACAGATTTCCGCTTCAGCATTTTCTTAAAAGCCTCCCCAAAGATGTTTTGTGTGCCAGACATTGTATAAAAACATATAAACAGGAGTACATTACATAGAATATGGAAAGATATAGAAAGCAAATATAAATACAAACATTCAAGGTCAAAAATAAGGGACATACACAGAGGTGTTTTAAGAATAAATGAGAAAAAATTTTCTTTCTATTTTAGTCACTCATCTTCAGCTGACTATTTTGCCTAGGAGGGACAGGCTTAGTCATGTCACACTTTGCACAGCATGCTGGCCACCAGAAACTCCTGAAGGGTTAGGAATCTTGCAGAAGCACTTTTTCTTCTGACCTAGCTAGTGGTAGACTTTTATTCTGTGACTTTGTTATGCAATTCAGTGGCTATAAGAAAAATCTACGTAGAATAGGGACCACATGCCATCTTTAGAATGGAGACTCTGAAATGCTGTATCACCTGAGTGATTTTGAAAGGTGTCATTCCTATTTGTTTACTTGCAAAACTGTGGCTCATAGAAATAGCTCTATCTTTTCTTCAGCAATTCACAGTGCTCTGGTAAATATTTTCATACATGGTTAGACTTTCATACATCATTATGTGGGCAAAAAGTAAGTCTATCAAAAATTTAAAACAGCCAGTTGTTGTTCTGGAAGGCAGCAGATGCTGCATATTTCTCAGATGCCTTCCTCCCATTTGTTTGGTTTCGCCACTTTTGGGGAGATAACTAAAACATATTTTCTAAGCCTTAGCAGTGCACTTGCTCAGCACTCTGGTGGCAGATGAGTTTCAGTGTAATCATGTCCATGAGGTGTGAAAGGGCAAAATGGGGTTTTCAGTGGAGTGTTGTATGGGTGTCTGCTAATTGTATTCTCCTTCTCTCAACACTTGTAAAGGAATCTCACACACTTGTCATCTCTTCAAGGTGTAGTAGGGGTGGAGAGATCTACTGTCTGAAGAAACATTGCCCTTATTCCTATCATATTTGTTTTATTTTTACATAAGAAATTACTGATTACTTCAGTTTGTGTTTATTAGACTAAGAAGGATAATTTGTCACTTTTTGGTTAGGACGAGAATTTCGATGATTTCATTTTCCTCTGGTAGGTTAAAAATGGCTTATAAAAGGTATTTAATCAAGAACTTCTGCTATCCCTGTGAATTACTGGTATGCTATTTGGTTAAAGTTCTTAAGCTTTTAGAGTAATTGAAATGTTGGGTTGAATCTTAGAAAGAATTAACTACAGATATTTTTAGAAAGTATATTAAAGCTTTTCTACTTTTCAGTAGATGAGGCTTCTAAATTTCCGTTAAGATTTGTATGCAGTGTCACTTTTAGAGAACATTCTCGGCACTGTCAGCCTCCTGGATCTCCTTCACAATATTATATTGAATGCAATGAGAAAAAAAAAACAACAAGCCCAGACACAATTTTAGGTGACAACATCCTTCTATATAGTTGTTACTCTTAAACAGATGCAAAACTTTACTGTGTAAGTATGAGTCACGCAGCACGTTAGGCAACAATATTTTATATCTGCTATTTTTGCTAGGCAAGTATTAAAGTCTAATGATTTCTTTTGGTCAAGCATAGCATTAAAACTAAAATCTGAAAATTCAAAACATGAATTTTCAACATTCAAAATCTCAAAGAAAAGCATCTCCAAATACTGTTAACTCTTCAGCTACAGCTAATAAACACACTGAAATCCTGAGATACCAACCTATAGATGTATAGTTATTGTTTCATCACAATAAATGAAATCAAAAAAGATTGAGAGAAAATAAAGCATAAACTTAGAAATCCTTTCCAGCTAAAACAAGATGGACTGCAGTCAGCAGCAGCTGTTGTAAAATAGCTACTTTAAAAAGGTAGCTACTTGTTTTTAGCAAATCTAAAAGCCCACCCTGCAAAAAGCATGATCAGAAAATATATATTTATCATGGTAACTTTATGTGAAAAGATCAGAAAATTAGGGATCATGAAATACAAAGACAATCTTTTTATACTACTTTTATGTTAGAGGTTATGTTAGCCTGCTTTGTCAGCAAGATACATCTAAAAATAATCATATTTTATCTTTGAGTTAGTTTACAGGAAAAAGAATAGAAAGGCAACTTGGCATTTAATGGATACTTATGCTTCCTTAGTCCTCTTGAATTATTTTTTTAATACCCTTGTTGAATGGTAAGGTTGTTCTGCAAGGCAAGAAAAAAAACAAACCACTATCATTGTATTTTATAAAAAACATGCCTTTTTTCTTGTTTAGATATCTATTCTGAATATTTGTAGTGCTAACGAACTCCCTCTGTCTTTCAAAACTGACCACACTGAGGGGTATGCCTTTGATAGATTCACACTGAAGTACACATATTGGGTACAAAGAGGGATAACTGCTCCAGGATGAAGACCCTCCTACAGCATCTGAGCTCTGTCCCATTCACACAACATGATTTCTCCCTCATGATATCTGCAATGAGCACAGATAAACCACAAAGCATATCTAGTCTCTTTATTTTGCCATAAAACAAGGCTTATTTCTCTTCTTTGGCCATCTATGTGAATTTCACACTTCTAGGATCATTATGAAAGAGTATTGCTGTTAGCTCTGCCCCTTTGAACTCCTCTTTAGAACTCAATTCAAACTAAGGGAGCAGCAAAAAAAAATTTCCAATCATCCTAGACGACACACATCCTGCCATACGAGGAAGTTTGATCTAAAATGGAACATAGTAGCTTACTGGAAAGAAAGCATAGGCAATGAATTATTCAGGGTTTCTAGTCAACAACCTTTTAGATTGTGTTCTGTCCCAGGATAAATGGTTCAGACTCAAGTACTATATTTGTCAACAGTAAACTAAACCTGCTGCCCAAATCCCACACTGACAGTGTTAAACTGCTTGTATATTGTTATGGCTGTCATTTAAGGCAGCTAAAGCACAATTCAGAGCAGGGCTGTCCCTGTGTTCTTAACTCATCCCCTTGTGTTTTCACTTTTCATGAACTCAGAAAACTAGCAATGCCAGAAGAATTACTGGGGCTGCAACAATACCTGGGCACAGGGGATTCCACTGAGAGCAAGAGTATCAGTGATGCTGCATGAACTCTGTGTTTCTTTTATTTGTGCATAATTTAAAACATTACTGCAGTCTTTCATTTCAATGAGTTTATTTCAGAAATGCAAATCCCTTGGCCAGGGATTGCAGATTGTAAAGAGATGAGTCTATTTCCCTGATGTGATGCTTCACATGAGTCTATTGGACATGAAACAACAGGAAATTAGCTCAGTATTATTGCAACATACACTGATTTTGTGCTTTTCTCTTATTTGTTCAGTGTGTTGAATAGGCTATTTACAAAACAAAAAAAAATAATAAGATAATATCAACACAAAGGACCTTGACAATTTTCTCTCCCAAACATCGTTTAAATACATAAGAGAGTATTTAGGGGTAGCTTTTGGGCACTTTAGTAGTGGGGACATGAGTGTTGTTCCCCTGTGTTAAATAAGGACTGACTTAAAACAGATCAAACTGGGACCTTTGATTCAGACTTACAATCCTAAAAATATTGACCCTTTCAAGTGTGCTACTAAATCTGCCATGTCTTGAAATCAGATTTTTTTTTTTTGGGGTCAACTGGGCCAAATTTTTCTTCCGTTAATAAAAATAGTGTTGTAGGCAGATGTAAAATAAGATCAAAGTGCTTGGCCTCTTATAAAAAATAATGGTCTTATAACTTTGTAGGTGCCTACATTTGGCAGTGCTTAAATTTCTATTCCTCTTTTAAAACACTCTTCTCAATGAATTCATTCATTCAGAATCAAACACCCTGCTTCATATCTTAATAGATATTTTCTGTTTGCCTCAGGTTTTTTTTATGTTAAAAATATTTATAGTTGGGTGAACTTTTGGAGCCGGGTTACTGCACCAATCAGTTTTTAGCAGATATACTCATCTCAGACACTTTGGTTGTTACTGGGGTAAAAACTCCAACAGCTATTGAGACAAAATCTAAATTTATTGTCTTACCATGTTGTGGCATCAGTCATACGTCAGTTTCTGTGGTGTGAATAATGAGAGTTGTAGAGAACTCTGATCTTTTTCTTGTGTGATGGGATTCCATATGCCTTTATCATTTCCACAAGGTGCTCATTATACTGTCAGTGACTCTTTGTAATGATTATGTTTCTGCTTCCTTTTCTCAGAAGCGTTTGTATTCCATAGATGACTTTGCATTTTGAGAACTTAGATCTGACTTTGTTTATAGACATTGAAATTAATCTGTTTTACTGATACCAATTTCTCGTCATTCTTCTGAAATGCGCCACACAATATTATTATAAAAATATCCATAAAGAATAAAATGCTCAGATGCATACTAATCTCAAGAATACAATGTGAAATTAATCTGTTTGAATTGTGAAAAATACCCATATCTATCTATTAAAAAATAATGAAATCAGATTTCCAATAATTAGGATGTGAATATTAGGAAATGCCAGAGTTGACTCTGATTTATCTCTGTGTGCGTGTTACTCTAATTATAGCAGGATTGTACTCGATAAAAATATTTTATAAATATCAGCCAGTCTTCCATGTGCCGGTACCCCATGTCAGCAAACACCGAGGCAGCAAATACAGACCAGATGGCCTAACTAGGAATGTGTTGTTTACATAAATTTGTGCAGTTTCATTGTGTGTTGTGAATGTGTAAACCTGGCCTGCATTCCTACAGTGACAGTTATTAATTTTTGTCTAATTTTTAGTAGCTAGTTTGCACTGTTGGTAGTAGTTTCAGGCTTGAGACCATTATTAACATGATCAGTTCCCTCGTTGTATGAATACAAATTAGTTTCATTTTGCAAACTTTTCTGCAAACTTGAAAAAGTAGCTTTGCTAATCAAAGCAAATATCTATCTTGACATAAACTACAAGCTCAGTATGAAACAAAGTCATAATCGAGATCACACCATGGTTTCCTGGTTTGGTTCTTATCATAGAATCACAACCACAGAAATCTTGAAGCTGGAAGGTACCCCTGAAGACTCTTCAGCCCAATGGTGCTGCTCAAGCCAGGTCAGCCGAAGCAGTTTGCCCAGTACTGTGTCCAGCTGAGTTTTAAATATCTGTGGATGGAAACTCCACAGCCTCACATGACAACCTGTTCTAGAGCTTCACCACTCCCAAAGTAAAACATTTATTACTTACAAATAAGTGAAACATTTTGTATTGCAAATTGTGCCCCTTGGCATTTGTCTTTTCAATGCTCACCACTCGAGAGTCTGAATCCTTCTTATTGTCTCCCACCAGTTTTTTATACTCCATATACTTTAGATAAATACATTGATAAGATTCCCCTGAGTCTTCTCTTCTCTAGGATGAGCAGCCCTGCTTCTCTCAGATTCTCTTATGACTGATGCTCCAAGGTCTTGATCATCTTCCTGGCGCATTTTAGGATTTGCTCCAATGTGTTCATGTATCTCTCTGTCTCTTGTACTGGGGAGACAAGAAATGGACCCAACACTCCAGATGGGTCTCACTAGGTCTGAGCAGAGGGGAAGGATAATTTCCTTCAACTTACTGGCAATGCTTCCTCTAATGCAGCTCAGTATACTGTTGGCCATCTTTTCTGCAAGATGCATTGCTGTCTTACAGTCAACTTGTAGCTCACCAGGACAGCAGACCCTTTTCTACTGAGCTGCTTTCCAGCCAGTCAGATGCATCCTAGCATGCAACCATGTGTTTATTTCTGCTCAATTTATGATCACTGGGACTGTGAATGAGTGGGCCACTACAGAAGTTTGTAGAAGGTCTCCTCTACTCCTTCTGGATCAGACAGCAAGGAGAAGCACATCACAGAATCACCATGTTGTTGTTCCTGCTGATTTTGATCCATACACTTTCAACTACCTTCTTTCATGTCCAGACCCACATGTGCTGTGACTTGCAGGGATGAAAGTTTTCCATAATGACTTCTTGCTTTCCTGCAAAATTTCTTCAGTCTGTAAACGCTTCTGCCATGAAATTGGATGGGAGTAGGACCATCTCTTCTTTAATTGCTGGGTCCTTCATCAGGAAAGGGAAGCACCATTTCAAACTGTAAAGAATCCCAGTAGTCATCAGTCAGATTAGGGGCTTCTCAACTGCTGTCAGAAGTGGTACTGTATTTTCTGTTTGGTGTACCTAAACATTTGGAAGAGAACTGATTGTTTTACTGTTTTAGTCTGCATCTTAGTGAGATACAATGCAGTGATAGATCCTGATGTTTATTTATGATTCTTGTCTTTGTTCCTATTTTGTCATTCAAATCAAGTTATTTCCTCTTCCCGCAATTTGTGAGCTTTAATTAATTTGCATGAGATTGGTTTTGTATGACCTGTAAGATATTTTATCAGTAACTTGTTTTCACTTTGTGCATCCAATTACAATATCTAGATTTTAAGTAACTATAATTAGCATTATATACTAATGATAAGATTGCAAGTTAAAAGGAGATGCACAACTGCATTCTAAAATGACATGATTAATTAGAGATTTTAAAATTAAGTTCAACTTACATTTTGGCAAAAGAGGACACAGTATAATATCTTCATGTCAAGGGAATATTCATTATTAGTAATTAGCAAAAATTAAATATGCCTCACTTGCAGGCTTCAAAATAAGAATGAAAATAAGGCACAATTACAAACAATCTCATGCACCTAGGAAGAACAGTCATCTCTTGTAGGTAAGAGCTTGACTGGGCTGGGAGTAGGTTACATTCTCTTCTTTTCTAGCAGCTGTCCTTCTTATTTAATTACTAGGAGCCATTTTATGAAATGGTTTTATATCTCCAACAAATAATTTGCACATCCACTGCAGCAATCAGACAAAGAGGGTGTCTTACATCTAAGGCAGTTTCTGAAAACATGTAAACTTTTACTGACATATTGATGAGAATCCCATTATTCTTACCTTACAATGAACTGATTCAGTGATCGTTTAGGGTAATACCTAGATAGCCCAGGCAGGCTGCTCCAACTTAGGTATGAAGCAGTGGGAAAGTAAAGAATACAGTACCTTAGCAATTCAGAGATGCTATGTGGAATCCTGTGTGATGGGGAGATAAGTGAGGTTGCTCCAGGATACTAATGCTAATGGCTAAGGCTCTGTACACATTTTTTGACTGAAGCACAGCATTTGAGCTGGTAACAGTGGTTGCCTCCAAGCTTTCTAGAACTTCATGCTCTCTGGAGAATTGTCCTAAAAGTAAGTTCCTCTCTTTACACAGAACACAAACATCTTAGTCTGACCCCTGAATCTCTCATTTTAGATACCAAAGTGGATAGTCTGAATCTTACCCTTTGGCAGCAAGGAATTAGGTGATTGCCTTGGACTGCACAGCAGAGTGATTGAGTGATGAGAGGAAGTGGGTATTTTTGAGCAGCTTCCCCCTTGATATTAGAAACTGTGTAAGTGCAAAGGAAAGGATGAAGACAGCACTCATTCTTTCACAGGCAGTGGTTAATCGTGTTCCAGGAACAACTAGATTACCCTAACTTCCTAGGGTAGCTAGAATAATGTGTCTGGCATATACAGTGACCATGCTGAAACTCGGCCACTGTGTCAAGAGGAATTAAAGGTCGGTCAGGCAGAAACAGAGCCCAGAAGATGTGGAGGCCATATCTCCAAAGTAACCAAAGTATTCAGTGGAAAGGGGATCGTAATGAGATCAGAATATATGTAGCTGCCTAAGGTGATATGTGTGAGCAATTTTGCTCTCAGGGTTTAGGTGACCATAACAGCAAAGAGCTTTTGCACCAATCCCCTGCACTTCTGTGCCCAGCCACCACTTGTCTCAAACTTGATGCCATAGAAGGTCATCTTTATCTTACCCTTTGCCACAAGGAATTAGGTAACGGTTTTCTGGTCACATAGTTGAAATAAACAGCATTTTTTAATATTGACCCTTATCAGAGTGTTCCTCTGAAAGAGGAAAAGTCTGGAAGGTAAATGGGAGAAGGAATTTGAAAGGAAAAAAAAGGGAAGAAAAAGAGAAGATAAAAGAATGACATAGAAAACCTGGTCATCAATCAAGTTGTTTCACTCTAATCCTGGCATCTGTAAGTATTGCCTGAGGCAGGCAGTTGTCTAAGTCTTTGCTTTCACTATCTACATTGATTTGTTAGTGCTCCTTATTGATGCTTGATGTTATTGTTCCTCTACATCAACCTGCTACCACTTTGTAGTTTTGTTACAAAAAACCTGCAGCTACTCTCTCTTTCCTCATAATCGCTATTTAGCTGTATCTTCCATTGTGGTTGGAAGAGGAGAAACTTCAGTATTGGATGGAAGAGGGTTGGAAGGGTGAAGAGATGTTTCATGCAACCAGGAGCCTGAAGTGGCTACAGGAAGTGAAAGGGTCTAAAATAAGAGGAAAGATCAGGGTGCAGAACATCAGCAGTACAATAAAAAGGAAAACCCAGGAGGAGACATTCTCCTCTCCCAGGAGAAATTTTTACATTTATGGAAGCCCATAGGAAGGAAAAAAAAATTAAAGTTCAGGGAAAAAGAAGGATGGCAAAGATAAGAAAAAAACTGGAGAATAAAACAGGAGAATCAGGCAAAGATGAATTAAAAAAAAAAAAAAAAAGCATCTAAAATGTGAAAAACACCATACAGTTTTGCAATTTCTTTATACTGATTTGGATTCATTGAGCAGGAGGTTCACACCTATGGACAGTTTCTTTGCCAACAGAAACAAAATATTTGGTGTAGTTCATCACCTAGAAAGATGGTTTTCAGCCACATGAAGGAGCATGACCACAGCTATTTAGCACAAGAAATAGAGACTGCAGTCCCATGAGGTGCAGTTCCCCCATACAGCTAAACAATATAGTTCCCTGTGGCATAGGAAGCAGCCTGACAAACTAGCCTGCCCTAATCCGTGGAACATTTTATGTTTCTGTCACATAAGCATTGCTCAGTCAGTAAGTTTTCAATCATATTGGTCATTTAAGATACTGATTAATCCAGAAAGAAATCACCTTTGAAATATTTACTGCAGTATTGATGTGCTGACTTACTTTTCTTCTTACAACAGACAGAATCCTTCAGAAGCACTTATTATCTCAGTGCTATCTCTAGAGCAATTTTTTTTTCAAATTAACTTTAGGGCCTCAAAATGCGCTTGTGTGTCAAAGAGGATTTTTATTCAGTGCATGTCTGACCAAACTCAGAATATGAAGAGGGACTATGAAGTAGCTTATTCAGTCACTGTTCAAGTAGTTTTCCATTTGCATCTTGGAAACCTCAGTCTAAATGCCAATGTCACTAGGCTGCAGGTATTTTAAGGCTTTTCTTAAAATTAATGCTTTTTAAAAGTTCATTCAAAATAAGGTCATTCCATAAAAAGCAGAAAAAATCTTTTGAAAGGTTTTCCAAAACTAAACCTCGAAAATAAAAAAAATAAAATCAGAACCATTTCACCTTGACCTACATTACTTCATAAGGATTTTAGGATTTGTGAAGGAACCAATAATACAAAAAATACCCCCACAAAACCTCCCAAAACCAGAGAGAGGGAGAGAAGAAGAAAAGAAAAAAAAAACCTCAAACCAAAACAGGGTAACCTTCAGAAGACATTCAGCAGAACCTGACAAAGTTTTGATTGAAGAAAGATTGATTCTCTAAAGTTTGAATGGTCAGACATGCACTGAATTTGCTGAGGTTCATTGCTATATCCTAGAAAGTATTTTCAGCCCTGCTACCCTAATGAGCTTATTAGTAAAAGGCTGAAAGGATCACAGATTGTCTATCAAATAAGATTGTCAGTCACAAGCTGTTGGCAGCTCTGCTGTGATTTATACACCATGCTTACAGAAGAGAGAGGTAAGAAAAAATGAGCCTTATTGTGTCCCATGACCAGTGCGGTGGCACAAAATACAATGTGCAGCATTGTGCTTACGGGGTGGGAAGGTGTGTGATCTGGATGAGGAAGCCATAGAAAATTAGATGGAATGGTACCTATCCCCTCTTGTTTCCTCCAGTGATAATTATATTGCATAGAAGAAATTGAATTACCAGCAGCAGTAGTAGTTATGGGTGAAAAATATGCTATTATATGTGATTTAAAGCTGGGGAACACACTCCACATGGGAGGGGGAAAGCTCAATTTCATCTCAGCTGCTGTTAACAACAAGCATTTTCTATCCTCCCTGTACTCAATGTACATAGACACAACTGATTGTCAGTGCAGTTCTATGTCCAACAGACACCTTTTCTTGATAATTTTGATTGATTTTGTAGGGAACAATCGGAGCTATTGATAATTTCACTTGCAGAAGAACATAATTTAGGGAAAAAAGTTGGGATAATTTGGTTATTACTGAAATATTTTCAAATTGTTAAAAAAAACAGGGTGATTTTAATGAAGTGTTTCGCAGTGAAACTTCTGTCTAAAAGGAATGAAAGTGAGGCTTGCAAAAATTACAGTTAAATTATCTAAAGAGAGTTAGATCCAAGTTGGGCTGAGCTTAGTGGAGCTGAGAGACATACACACAAGTATCCCTTTAGTTTGGGTTGTTGGATAACTCAAAAAAAGCCTTTGGGGCACAAATTTATCTTGAATTACAACAACCCATTCAATTTTCTCCTGGCAGATGATGCTTTCTCTCCCACTCTGTAAGGGCTCATCTCTTCCCTTGACGTGACCAAACAGTTCTGTCAATGCTTTCCTGTTCACCGTTCCTCTTCTCTTGTGGCAGAGCTGATTCCTGTTGATAAGGATTGCATTGTGAGTTAGCAATTGCAGCTGTAGTTGAGGTTTTTGCTATACAATGAAAATATGCAGCAGTGGAAGTCTTTGGGAGTGGCTCAGCTGGTGCCTTGCTTGTTGCAAAGCTCCCCATAAGCTTTGGTAGACAACAGTCTGTGCTCAACATTTGTGCAGCTGTGATATCATGGGGATGTTACTACTGACAAGTAAATGAAAGTCCAATAATCTTATTACTGAAGTATTTAAAGTAGACAGCCACTTAAATTAAAGCTATGTGCATTTCAATTGTTCAGAGAGAAAGTAATGTAAGCTAGAAAATTTCACATCATCAAAGGCAGTCTGTCTGCTTCTCCAACATTCTAAGCAAGACAAGGCAAATAGGGAGAGAGATTAGTATTTTTGTGATCTACCTGCTCTGCTGTCCACTTCTATTACCTAGTCAAGAGCAATAATTTTTATTTAAAAATATCCTCCTGGCTATTTTAAAATTGCAGAAGGAGGAACCTTGTCTTCTCTCCTTAAGAAACAGAAACAAGATTAGAATAAAATAAGAAACAGAACAAGATTAAAAAATTTGGACAATCAAGAAAACTGCTATTTTTGGGAAAAACTCTTAAAAAACTAACAGAGTACTTTACATTTTTGAGGAATGGGTCAGATACATTCAGCAAGTATTCATATTCACTGTCTGCTGCATAATAAAAAGCTACCAGTTTGTATATGATGGAACAGAATGGGTTCATCAAAACCCTGGCTGAAATAAAAAATTTGTATCAGGAAATTCCAAGTGGATGAAAAATACCTCAAGTTAGAATTTAATGTGTATTTAAAATATTTTGATGAGATGAACAGAGAATGCTTCAGGCCATGCAAAAACATATCGTTTGGAGTTCCTGTTTTACATATCAAATATGTGTTTTATGTTGTGCTATCCTGCTGTCAAGACAAACGGTCATTACTTGTTATTTGTCTCCATGTCTCTCCTACTAAGAGTTTTTTGTTTTGTTTTTTTGTGTTGATTAGCATGGAACATTTATCACAGTCAGGGTTTCATGGTTCAGCTCTTCTTTTTTAAACAAAAAGGAAAGAAGAGCATACATTATAGGAATGCAAAATTTCATAACCTTGTCTTAGAAAGCTAGGCATTTAAAATCTGCTCCAGGAGTACCATTTATGTAGATATAGAACATAAACTTAGTAGAGATCAAAATAGTTAACAGAGAATTAAAAATACTTCACAGTATACCATCTTGCCAAGCTTTGCATATCAAATAAATGTCTTCATTAAAGCTATAATTAATGATTATTTTTATCTTCATACTGGTGGCATAAAAGCCACAATGTCTGACCCAGATCCCACAATACCCAGTATTTGAAAACAGGACACATTTACAAGTTAAGATTGGAACAGAATAGAACAGCCAAACATATGCTAAAGGCAGGAATTAGGCACAAGACAGGTCAGGATTCACACATAACAAACACGTAAATTGGTTAACTAATTGGTATGTTGTCAAAAGTGGTGAGGATGTGGTTTATCAGGACAGATGACATGGCTTTTATGCATCACAGTAAAAATGAGATATTATCTGCTTGAAGTCTGTAGTTTCATTAGTGATACCTACTTTCAGATTACTTTTGAACTGAAGATTCTGTCATTAAATTTTTGGAAAATACATTTTAAGTTTAGAGGACATATTGACAAATAAGTGCTGTATTTATAATAACATCAGCCTTCTTTGATTAGGAAATCTAAAAGATTTCTCATTTCCATTTCAAATTCATTTGGCTATTTTAAATGTTCTGTTTTATCATGAAAAACACAATGTAGAATTTAAGAAGGAAGGAGATATTTCTCAGAGAAAGTCCCAAATTCTCTTTTTAGCCCCAAATTAATGTTGTTTATCTCTTGGACTAGCAAGAGACTAGAATTATTCATTATTTTTTGTGTTAGTACTCAGAAGATATTCTGGAAAGTGAGACTTGCATTCAGACCAAACCCTTCAGCCATTTAGGCCTCAGCTCCTCTGATTTTCAGGACATTGGTTGTGTATGCTCCCCATTGTTATGGTTGGGTCTTTTGGTTTTTGGTTTTTTTTTTGTTTTTTTTTTTTTTGTGTTCTACAGTGTTTTTTTCTTTGTATTATCTGTATTTTGATAGAATTTTTCACGTCCTCTGATTTCTGATTATTGGCACATACATGATGTAGATATTTACTGTGCTGAAAGCTTGCAGTTCCCATTGTCCTCAGTGAGATTTGATGATCAAGAGTTCTGCAAATGAAAACATTTGTGACCTTTGCCTCAAAAATCTACACCCAAAGGAATCCTGCTGCTATTCATTTCCCTTTCTAGAGACTGCATTAAGAGATTTCTCTTTTAGGAATAATTGAAGTTTCTTGCCTTTTTGTTTGACCCTGTTGAATTTCTTGAAGCACCATGAGCACATAGGGAGCATTGCTATATAAATCAAATAATAATAATATGTATAAAGAAAAATCACAAAGGGGAAGAAAAAGTCTCAAGCTGTTAAAAACAAATTATACTTAGATATTGGAAAGACCTCCCATGGTTAACAAATGAGTTATAGTATTAACGGAAAATATATAATTCAAGAACCTTTCATTTATTTGACATGACAACAGAGAAATTCAAGTGTGTGTGGAGCCCACACTTTGATTGTTTTAATTCACATTATTTTTTGAGAGGAAATACTTTAAAAATTTGGTATAAGAAAACAATACATTAAATGGTATTTAGTATGGCATATCCTGGTTGAATGCTTTTTTTCCCCTTTGACATCTGTTATCTAATATTGTTTCTGCCTTTGTAGAATGACTGATATTATTTTCTCAAGGTCCAAGAACATATACTTAATTGTAAACATATAAGTATATTTGGGCATATGCTGCTTAATTACTTAAAAAAAAAACATTTACTTGAAAGAAAGATTAAATATTTGCACTACACTGCCCATAGGACTGATCCACGTGCAATTTTATAAAGGATGCTTGTCTGGGAGCACAGCAAGAGGAAGAGGTAAAACTGGCTGGATGAAAGGTTCCCCAAGAGACACTGAAACAGCTGCCACAAGCATATGGTCTTCTATGTGCTGACCAAGCCATGGTGACTATTCTTCTTCCACTTTATGAAGAAATGAGGCTATAGATTTGTTAACTGGACTTCCATTAATGGTGTTATAAAATTTCTTGCCTGAGAGATCCTCAAGAGTCACTTCAGCTTTAAAAGTATAGTAAATTGCCAGTATATTGAACTGAAATATGAGACTGGTGTTTTATTATATATATTAAATTAAGTTTTTGACACTGACACTTGAGTTTTCAGACCTACTCCTTAAAATATATATTGAGGAAAATTTCTGGCCATAAAATGGTATAATCTGGATAGAATAAACAAATGGAAATGAGGGTAGAAATAGACACACATAAATTGTTCACTCAAGGGTAGGTGCCATGTCCATTAGGGAGCCTTCCCTCTTCCAATCTTTTGCCTAATTTATTTTTTTAATGTGAAACAGGCTACTATGTCTACCTGAAGATTTCTAGAACTCTTAGGATATCTCTACAGATACAATTTGTACAGTGGAATGAGTGAGTATTTATCTGTTAACATCACAAGTCCTATCTTCAATCATAGTGTACTTGTTTACATAAAGCCCCTTAACTTCTCATAGGAAAACCTCTAAGACATTATTTTATGCAGAAACAATTTCACTTGCTGCCTATTCTCACAGAAATCTGCAAGGGCTTGAACACTGCAATAAGGAGAGTTGTATTTCCAGGTCATCCAGTGCATGTTCTCTTTTCAGTGTCCTAGAGAAGATGCACAATTGGCATTTGGAAGGAGACAAGGCATTTGTTGCTACTTTTGCAATTTATACATGAACATGTATTGACACCTTACATTGGGCTTTTCAATGAAGAGAGGGAAACTCATTGACTGTATTTTCTCATAGCTTGTTTTCACATTGTTGTAAAGCAATGGAATATCTCAAGCCATTAGAGAATATACAGAAATCTTACCATATTTCACTTTGGGTGAGTGATGCATGAGGATGAATATTAGCAAGATCAGTCATAGTAACTGAACAGGGTTCATGAGAGTAGAACGTTATTTTCTCTGAACAGTTTAGAAAAACATTATTAAATAAGTTTGGAAACCACTAGATTTCAGCTTTGCTTTCAAAACAAGTAGAATGCTGAGTACTGCATCTGTAGTGAACTGACCACTACACATTGCATTTTCTTATACCAGGAATGTTTGTACAAATATGTCCGTTTTTGGGAAACAGTCCTTATTCTGACAGAACACCATGGTGTGTTAGAACAGTACTTTTCTTACACTCCATCCAAGATGTGGATGGAGCTTGTTTGTCTTTTAGCACAGGGTCTATAAACTTCTGTTTTAGCTAACACACAGCTGGCTATAGATCATTCATTTTGTCCTTGACAATTTTTTAATGAATTTTGGGATGAAAAGTTCAGTAGTTTTCATTTCAAATGCAGTTCCCATCTGCTACTGTGTGGAGCTGGTGAATGCAAGAGCTGAAATTGAACTAATGTAGCTAGTACTGTATAAAATTTCTTCATTTTGTTTGTTTGTTTGTTTGTTTGTATTTTGTTGGTATTGTTTTTTTCAGGAATGGCAGCTGTTTTGCATTGAAATAGCACCTTCTTGTCATCTGTTTGTTGTGGTCTATATTCTCCTCTCAGCTTTGGTTCAAACTAAAGTGAACATCACTGAATGCAATGGGAACAAAAGTAGATTTTGTGCCCTTGAATACTGTAGTCTGTATTTCTTCCTTTCACTAAGACTGATTACCAGCTTCTGATCTTAGTAGTTCTGGAAAGGTCAAATGAAACATGGAAGAGAAACCAAGGTAATGAGAATGGGAGAAAGATGAGAAGGGTGGAAAAAGGTAATGTGATTTACTCACTTTCAGTTTTGGTGACGTTTTTGAGGAAACAGAAAAAAAGCAAGAAAATGCTGCAATGGAAATCAGGAGTAACTCAGTAGTCATAGAGAAAACACTTTCTGAAGCCACAGCTCAGCTCCTAAAGATGTCTAGTTTGGCTTGATATCATACGATAGGTCAGTCATAATAAGTCTTTTCATCTTCAAAAGCCTTAACTGTTGTGACAGGAAATGTTTGTGGGCTTTGTTAAGACTGAACTCAGACGAACAAAATGTTGCTGTTTTGAATATCTGGTGTTCTCTAATGTTACTCAACACAATAGACCAGTTCCACCATAGGGCTTTGTGTTATCCCTGGTTCACTACTAAGAAATTAGGTCAGACTATTAAAAATAACCATCTGCCCAGTGGGGATCTGTCTATAGGACCAGCTCTTTACATCAAAGAGCTTTACTCCTTGTCACATTTGGATTTTGTACTGCTAAAGAAATATGTCAGGAAAACAGCATTTTGAGGAATTTGAAAGATGTTTAATACATTGTTAGACTCATTTAATAGTTTAGGGATGGTGGCTGAATAATCTGTTGTTTTATAAAGAATAAAAAAATGAAGAGTGCTTTATTGAACCAACAGGATTGGTAACATGTTCAAGACTGCAAAGGTAATCTGAGGATTTGTGTTTAACCGAATTGAATTTCAAGGAAAACCAAGGTTATGGCCATACTTATATTTCCTCCTCCACTCTCTCTCTCTTTTTTTTTTTTTTAATGAGATTGAAGTTTCTGTGGTACAAATAAAATCATAATCTGCTAGCAAGTTTGTTGTTCATTGATACATGAGTTAGTTCTTGGTTTTCCCTCTTTTAGCTATGTGAGTTGACAGTTTAAACACTCCTCCAGTGCAGGGTGACCAAAAAAAAGTTTAACTTTCACTGCATAAGATTTAATATCATTGATAGCTTTAAGGTACATAACAGGTAGAGAAATTTTACCTTATGGTTGATGCCACAACTTTATGTTACATGTTGGTTCAATTTATGAAATTGATGTCTTTGGTCAGCATATTTTAATTAAAAAAAAAAAAAAAAGCTGCATGGAGGGAAAAGAACATTTCTTTTTTTCTCCTAAGAAAACATCTTTCCTTTACTTCACTGTCTTTGTTGTGGTGAGTAGAGACAATTAGTGTGCTGGGTAAGATAAGACTGGCTGCAGCATAAAGCATCTGGCTGCTACAGACTCCAAGAAAAAAATGGGTTAGCAATTAATAATATGTCAGTCCAGAAGAAAAGCCCACTGTTTTGTTAATATTGTAGCAGAAGTTTCAAACTATATGAAGTCTTTTTCTCAATTGACTAAAATAGCTCTAAAATACAGAAAAGCTCTGCATATTATAAAGCTGATTTGAAATGCCATAAAGTTAATAGATATCTCTATTTGGATCTTTGGAGGATAAGGTACTGACTGAAATCAGGAGGTGAAATACTGCCCAGTGTCTTGTTTTAGCAGTCCATCTCCATTCAGCAAAGCATTTAATCATGTACTTAGCTCTGGAATGAGATGTGATTTATACGTGCCTAAGCACTTGGCTAAACAGGGATTGAAACTAGCAATACACATAGTAGTTATTGCCTGGTGTCTGTTGATTAATCTGATACTTCAGACCAGTTGTTAGTGAATTAATATTATCTAGGAAGGATGATTTTCTCTGGTGTGTATCAGAGGAGAGAAGCATGAAGCATATCCACTTGAAGGGATTATAGATAGATTATTAATATATAGAAGATATTTTTTATTGAATTGTTTGGAAGAATGTGATACACACACAATTTCTAGTTCACTAATATTTGCTTGCAATGTGTTAATATGTGTTTCAGGTTTTAAATTTAAGCATGGAAACGTCTTCCAAAATAATGTGTGATAAGGTCAGAAACACTGGGGAAAGCTTCTGTCACTGCAGTCTCTTCAATATTTTCTTCAGATAGAAAGTTTCAAGTGTTTGGGTAGTTTTTTACCTCATGAGGATCACAAAAGGTTTGATTCATGTAAGCTAGTAAGGTATCAAGAGCACCTTGGAGAAAAAGATTTATGTTAAGAGCAGAGCAGCAATAATGGTAATTTATTGTAGACAGGTTCTTTTTGAATGCAACAGTAAGAGAGGAAGGGAAAAGGCCACATCAAGATTTTGGTTCACTCACAAAACCATCACGATTACCTACAGTCCCCAGATGTTTCATTTAAGGCTGGTTCATTTTCTTGTCTTTCTAAAGCAGAGGAAAAGCTATTAGCTCTTTTGTTAATATTGAAATACATACAATCTATTATTTTGCCTTACTGAATTCATTACAACTCAGCCATGCCACATGTTCACAAACAGACTCATTACAAAGTCAGCACTAAACTTTCCAAAAATATAAACTAGGTCTTACCATAAGGATTGGCTTAGTAAAATGAGATATTTTATTAAAAAGAAAACCTGAAAAACAAAAAACAAAACCTGTGGTGTTGAACTGTTTCAAAAATTTTCAAGAAATTTATTGACTTTATGTAAGCTTATTCCACTCCCACTCCCTGAAACCCAAGATTATTATGGAAACTTTTTTTTTCAGGAACTGGTATTTTAAAAAAAGGAATACTCATTAATTTTTATTACAAAATTGTGGAATTTTGAACATTACAGAGTCCATTTTGAACTTAAGCATGAATAGAAATGTTTTATAAGTTCTTTCTTTGAAAACCAGGCTCTAAGCAAAATGACAATTCTCACATGAAAGTTTACACTCTTTGGAAATTGTACTGATTTGTTAAAAAACCAAGGAGCAAAAACCAGACCTATTTAAACAAGTATCTGCCAAGGACTGATATTTCACCTGACTGTCATTTTTTTTCAGCAGCATTTTCCACAAGGAATATAAATATATAAATATCTTTTATGTGAACTAATCAGAGCAAAAAACTTCTGATTCTAAAAGTAGCAGCTTTCTAAAAATAAAGCTTTCATGTAGCTGAGGCACTCACTGTTATTAGGGATGAAACGTGCTCTGTGGTTCAGAGGCAGCCTCGTATCTCCCTCCTCCAAGCCTCCCTGCTGTGGGTGCCCAGGCTCTGCTCAGTGGGGCAGGCTGGGAAACACCAATTTTTTTTGCTGCTATGCTGGGGAACAAGATGCAGCAAAGAGAAGAGACGGCCAGCCCAGACCAGGGACCAGCACAGATCAGAGAAAAGTCCACAGAGCAGAAATCTGCTCTGCTATTTATTACTATTTACGTACACTCAGATGAAAGAGTTCAATCCTTCAAAGAGAAGGGAGCAGCGAGGGATATGAAATATAGTACTGGTGTTGCTAATGATATTGGCTGTTCAGGCAGTGGTTGTTAGGGTGCAGAGACACTACATTATCCCCTTCATCATCATTCTTACAATGGGCAGAGAAAAATGTTGACCTGTAACTTATACTTACTTTCTTTGGACAGATTAATGTTTTTCTCTTTAAATAGGTAGTAAAAAAAAAAAAAAACCAAAAAACACTCTGTTTTTGTATATCCACCTAGCAATGGAATAGCAGCAATGAACTGCAGCAAAACACCAGTCTCAAAAAGGTAATTTCTATTTCTATTTCTATGCTAAACTACAATAGGCAGATGTGTGAATTAGGGGACAATGTTGGAGTCTAAACATTCATGTACTTAGAACTAGAATGCTGAGACTTGGCAAGCCTAGGTTATACTGAATGCATTCAAGGTGCCTGTTCCATTTGTATGCAACTGGAAAGACCCATGGGACTTTCATTGGCACTAATTACATGACAAAATATAAGATCAAAGACATGAATCATTGCCGAGGTTGTCAAATGCTTCAGGATTGACCTTTCTGATCCTAAATTGAATGGGAGCATTAATAAGGTATGAGTTCAGTAAATGCAGCAGCAAGCACTCAGTCTGAAAACAGCAATATGGCATACAATTGTTCTGCAGTAAGTATGTATAGGAAGAAAGATTGGAGTGTACACAGAGCTGTCTTAGCAGTTTTGAAAATGTAAGAGTTATGTCTATACTGCTTTGATTTCATTTACTGTATTCCTATGCAGATAAAATGGCATAACTCTATTCATTATTAAAGAGCTGGAGAAGCTTTTATTGCTATTTCATTTAGAACTCAGAGATAAAATTTCAAAGTCCTATTTCAAGCAAATGTGGTGTATTTTAGACTGATCAAAACCTCCAAGATGCTTCACAAGATTAACTTGTATGGTATAAAAGCTGCACTGATAGCACAGTGCAGCTCTTGCTGTTTTTGAACACTGCCATTTCTTGAATGGAAAGTGATCAAATAGCATCTTCCACTCATTGACTAGAACAGGAAGTGAAAGCACTAGAGACTGTTGAAACTGCCAAAACCCCCAAAAACCTATATATGTGAAATATTAGAAACAGTGGGATATATGAAATAGCAATTGAGACAGTTAGCACTACTGTATGTCTCAGTTTAATAAAAATGGCCATAGACAATTAAGGTCTCTCTAGGTGCTTATCAAAATCCTGATATCCCTAATTGCTGTGTCTGATTCAGCTTTTACCAAGAGATAAAACCTTGGTCATTGATCATGCCTACCTGAATAGCATGAATTTCAGGAACAGTTTATGTCCTTTGAACACAACAACAACAGAAAGTCACCTTATTCTTTCAATCAGTGAGATTAACTTTGCAAAGGGCCCAGTCTCTCCTGGAAGATGAAAATGAGAGGTGGAGAGGCAACAGTGAGGGGAGTCCATGATGAACAGGAAAACGGATGCTGAAGTGGGTGAAATTTGAGCAAGCACAGGGCAGCAGAGAAAAGTGAAGTGGCATTCCAAGTCTGTTGTGTCCAAGTTAAATTGCCTGGAGATAGAGATGTCATGAAATGCATCCTTGGCTGCACCACTATTTGGCTTCCTGTTACAAACCAGCATTGCCAAGAGACATTAAGCAGTGATATTTGAAAACACTTCACAGGTGCCAGGCTGTACTTTCCTCTGTGTTAATGAGAATTTGATCATCTACAGTAGATATAACATACAGAGGAGGAGGAGCTGAGTCTGTGAATCAGCCATTTTTGTACCAAGGGTGGATCATTGGCAGAATAACAATAAGATATCTCTGCATTTTAATAAAAAAAAAAAAAAATCACTGAATATTGTGCCAGTCCATTAAAAACTGGTACTTGTACAATCTAATTGAGACATCTGGTCACTTTACCTTGGCCATTGATGAGAAAATAAAGATGGTCAAGCCTGGAATCTGGACAAATCTGAGCTCAATTATTTCTACTGTTTAGCAGTTTCCTTATCAGAGAACGATCTGGTAGTTAGATAATCTAGATATATGTTAGAGTAGAAGCAATAGCTATGTGAATACATTTCTCTCTTGGAATGCCTTTCTTCATTCATTTTTTACCATTCTGCATAGCAGAAAAACAATGTTCAGTTCATTTCAAAAACCAAAAGGACTCTGTCTTTTCCTTGAGTTATTTCCTGTCCTTTCCTTTCCTCATGCTTGCTTTTACCCCTCCATTCTCCTACAGAACACACACAGACCCTTTATGTTTGTGAGCTGCACATTAACCCAAAAGGTTAATGAGCATAGGGCTCAGGTGCAGTGCATGCTCTTGCAGCATTACTAATGCTGTGGTCATGGGTTTGGAATGGCATTCTGGAAAATTAGCTCTTTTGTGATTGCTGCACTGAGAGCGACTCTGCTATTTTCTCTGCTCCCTAACTGCATTTTTATGCTGAGCTTTCTGTCTCTATGAGAATATGTTTTTTTGCCCATTCCATTACCTGTTCCCTGCAAGCACAACAAAATTATTTGTGAGATCAACACCAACTGCAGTATGGTGAATATGTCACTGCCAACAAACTTTCTTAAATATTCCTGTGCATATAAGTGCAGCAGAAGGGCTGATGGCAAAGTGGCAAGTAAAACTTTGAATAGGAAAATGTCCATCAGAATTCCACTGAGTTGGAGACTTAGATGAACAAAACCCCTGGAAATATATAATAACAATTCAATCATCTTCCTTCTGAGACTGGTTATCAAAGAAGACATCAATAGTATTTATAAATATCTCTGTTAAACAGTTGCCAAATACTTAACTATTATATCCCCAAGAAAATCTGACAAATGTTCCTTCTGGAGAGAACCTCCATCTTCTTCTTTAAGTGTGTTTATAACTCAGATGCAAGGGATCATCAAGGGCAGTCTGGTGAGGTGAAGAAGTCAAACCTGCAGGCCGAGGTTCTGGATCGACTGAGTACATGGCCAAGCATGGACATGGTTGCAATGCTCACCTCCCCTCAGCCCCCTTGTCATCTCCCAGGTCTTGGCAGCCAATTGAACTCCACTGGTGGAGAATGTGTTCAGGCTCCTGGCATGAGGTTTGGGAAGACAGTGGTTTAAAGCCACACAGTAGTTTTATTTAAGTACTGGTGATGATCACCATCTTCTGTGTTGTCCTTAACGTCATCCCAAATTTGCAACAACTGAAATCAATTAATTAATAAAAAAGTTCAAGTAAAAGTATGTATGTTCTTTATAATCAAGTAATTGCCTAGATATTCTTGACACATCTTAGATGGAATTTATCTCAAGGAAGCATGGGAGCATGGTAGGGAATTGGAACTGAAAGTGTAGTGTATCAGTCCTTCTGGGCAGGAACAACTCCAGAACAGCAAGTCCTATGAGCTGTGAGAAGAGTGATAAAAAAGAGGCTTGACTGCGATGCATAGAGTTCACATAGGATGAGGAAAATTTGAGGCATCTATATCCACACAAAACATATTTTTATTTTCTGTTGAAGCCAGGAGGTAAATGCATATTTGACACATGGTTATCATACCTAGATGGTGGTTATATCTTCCTGTGAGGTCAGCAGCATTTGCCAAAATTCGGGGCAACACCCTAATTTAAAGTAGCTGCTCCTTTTGTGAGGAGGAGGATCACACCCGCTCAGGACAAAAAACCTGCATGACACAACAGGACTAATGGGTCATGGAGATTTGGAAGGCAGCAGCCTTCCAGGACAACTAAGTGTGCAGTGACTGATGCATCCAAATACACAAAACTCTGGAAAATATGGGTACAGTGGCTCTTTTGAAAAATGCATTTATTGCTTTAGGAGCACATAAGGGATAAGAAGTTGTGTTTATGTAACTATACTGCCTCAAGCTTAGCGTTGTGGCAGCAGCTGTGGTCTTGGTACCTCAGGACCTTCTGACAGAGTGAGAAAGGAGAGATTCCCAAAGTTCCTGTAGGCAAAATACTTCTTCTTGACTTCTGCTCACAGGAGCAGAATTTGGCCTTAAGCTTAATCACCTGCAGGCGTTTCAGAAAATAAATGCATATGTGCTTCCTCTGAGCGATTTGTCTGCAAATGTGTCAGTTGCTCAGCTTTAAAGCTTTGGTGGATGTAGAGATGTACAAGTACTTCAAAACATCAGAGGGAAAGAGATTAGGAATAAACAAAAATGAATGGTGACTAGTACTGTGCAGAAGTACAAGTGTACTCTGTTTTGATAGGAACTTCTTGGAGAAATAAGGCAGCCTGCTGTCTTGCACAGCATGATGAACATCATCTAGGAGGAGTCATGAACATGGTGACTCTGAATCTGTGGAGGCTCACAGTCAAGAATATGAGGCATGAAAAATAAGTAGTTCAAAAGCTTTAACAAGAAGCTTTAACAAGAAGCTTTATTTTAAGCATATATTTAATATTCAGTTTACTGAAAATAAAAAAGTAAGCAATGTACAGTATGTGTAATCATAGAGAGCTAACAAAAGCTGTTATAGAAATACATATTTTAATTATAAAAGCTACCAGTTTCTGTGGTAGATCAGAATATATAGCAATAATAAAATTCCTTAACTGACATTATTTCAGTCCTTGTCTCCCATCCACGAAATCTGTAAAGGGCTTTGTTAATTGACTTCAAAATTGATGGGTCTCATCTGGTTAAACATAGGGGAGAAAGACCTTTACAGTATATGGCCCATTTCCATGAACACCCTATATCTTATTCAGTCCTTTTCTGGAGCAGATATTGCATCGAGTGACACATAATCTTGCAGTCCAAAACCGAATCCATACCATCTGACTATTTGTTGTCTTTACTAGAATACAAAGATCTTTCTCAAAGTAACATGTTTCTACTGATAGCTTTTCCGGCTAACCCTAGCAGTCCTGTCTGAGAAAGGTTAAAAATCTTCTGATCCAAGATGTGAAGACATCCAGCTTAGCATATTCACACAAAGATCTACCACTTTGCCAAAGGAAGGCTTACCAGCTCATGTCTGTTTAGAACCCTGTACTCTCCTGCCTTCTGCTCCTGTGCTGTTTGGCACATTATTCTGAGTTTGGAAAATATGAGCTTAGATAGTATCCAAACCTTACTGTTTCTTCTGCTCTTCCACAATAAATCAATCTTAATCACAAATTGTCCAAATGGTTGTTTTGTTTTTGGAGTTTTTTTGGTTTGTTTATTTACGTATTTGTTTGGCTAATTGTTTATTTGTTTTACATTCCCTTTTTGTGTAAATATTTAACAATTGTTCTGTGTTTAGTCTCCATGTATTGCTCAGTCCCTCTCGCTTCTTGGACTCCAATGCTGAGGGTAAATTTTCTTAATACATTACCTCTTTAACAGAACTGAATCTATACTGAATAAAAGGTTCCTCTTGTAAAGGGACATAGCAGCAACTAACTGTAAGTCACAGCTAGACAAGGTAGCTTTTCTAAAATAAACTTGCCCTTAAAGTGCAGTCGTAGATAAAGAAGCAAAGTTATTGAATCAGAATGTCGTCTCAACAAAGTCTTTGTCAGAGCACAGAAGTGACCATCTTTCTTCCTGAAATCTTTAAAGCATTTGTCAATGTCTCTCTGCTTCTAATAGACTCCATCTCGTTGAGCAGAGTCCTGTATTATTTCTTTCCTTGCCCTTTCCCCAAACAAGCATCATTTCTTTTATATCTGCGAAAAAGTAAGAGAGAAATCATTGCTAAATGTTAATGTCTGGTGAATGATATTTCACCATCCTTCCCAGTGAACATCCTCCCTCAGGAACAAAGACTTTTCCAGCTCCGAAGGGTCATTATTACTGTAGTCCAAACAATGGAAATGCCCCTAACTTCTTGTCTCTCCAGGGATTAATGCATTCTTCCTCTGAGAACATCACACTTACAAGTGAAGGGACTGAAATCTGAGCAGCGAACATGAAAATATCACAATAATTCATTCATTCTCCAAAGAGAAATCCAGACTTCAAATCAGACTGACATGGAAAGTGATTCAAGATCCCTAGATATTTTCTACTTCAAGTAATTGGTGGAGAAGAGGGTGTGAAGAATGATTAGGCCTTGACCTGTTTTCCTTTGTACTTCTCTGCTTGGTGACCCAAGCCAACCCCAGTATTGATCCAAAAGAAAATAATGCTATGTCTGAAATGGACTCGAAAAGTGAAATAAGGCAATATAATTACTAACACCCTGTGTGGCTTTACACAAAACAAATACTGTCAACCTAACTTAATATTTTTTATGAGATTATGGATTTTGTTGGTAAAGGTATTTCTATTGATGTAACACTCTTACATTTCTGCAAGGCATTAGATAAAGAAATAGGACATTTCAAAACCAAACTGGAATACTTGAAATGGTCTTAACCCTGACAAGCTAAAGTCTACAAACAAGGTAGCAAACCAGCAAACACACATTATGTCTTTGATTATGGTAAGACATAAAGTCATCAAGAGCAACAATTATCTGCCAACAGCAAATTCCCTTTCCCAGGAAGTGGTGACAAGAAGTTTAGCAGCTGAACCTTTAGGCTGGACAGCCTAACAGATAGATGTCTTTGTTTGCAGCTTCATGTACCAGCATTTCTGCTGAAATGATTAGTAAGAAGCATAGAAGAAACTGGGAAGAGTTCATGAGATTTTTTCCTTAAATGAAAACTGAGTAGCATTGGCCTCTGTATTCACTGACCCTCTAGCATATGGTCTGGACTAGTCCTGTTTAGCATGTTATACACATTTCTGCAGTTCAGTAAAGCATTTCATTGCACGTACCCTATTTCACACATATTCTACCACCTACACACTGAAACTGAAGATTAACCTCCACATCTTACTGAGATACAAAATTAACTCCTAACATGATTTTTATTTCTCCTACTGCTCCTCTGGGCATGTAGGTAATGTCATAGCTGCTTCTGTGTCATCAGAAAAAAGACCTGAAAAAAAGTCTTTGCTCAAGAATAATTCATTCCATAACTTTAATTGTTAATTTCAAAGCACAGAAATATGAACTGTACTTACACTGCTAGAGTCTATGTTCAAACTATACAGCCCAGAAGATGTTCATGTCCAGCACCACTATTTGCTGTATTTTCAGGATTTCACACAATTCTGCATCCCATTTCACACTATAAGTTCATGTAACATCTTTGTCATGCAGTGGTTCAGCTGTGCAGCCTAGAAGTAAAGACAGAAATGCAAGAAACATATTGCACTGAATATTTGCAGTGCAGAGCTAGATAATACTTTGACTCATTTGTCCAGGACCATATTCACATGAAATTTAATGTATTTGGCTAGCTTTTTGGCTAACACAGTGTTGGTGGTCCAATAATAATATATCAAGAATATTGCCCCCCACTCTGATGATATACCTAAATATTTTGACATTATATAGCTACAGGTAGCTGCTTCCTTACCACAGTGGAAAAAAAATAAACTCTTTAACACAGCAGGGAAGATGAGATTTAGTGGTACTCGTATGCAAATTCAAACACATGTTTCAATCTTTGCCGAGCTGAGGCCTAGGGTGGTGTTTTGGGTTTATTTCAGATGAGCAGACAGACAGTCATCTTGTTGGAGAGACATGGGATAATGGAAATGCATCATGCCGTCTGTTGGCAAACCGCAGTGCTGCAGCCGGAAGCTGTGCAGAACCATCTGAAGCTGTTAACCACCACCAAGCAAATTTGAAAAAATCATAGGGAGTCTTCAAAAACAAGCACACATATAAAAGAGCAATTGGCACAAAATCTAAATTTGGTTTTCTCTTTATTTGCTCACATCTGCTAACTGAACGCATTGCAATTTGATTACACAGCCAAATTACCATTTCCTCATACAGCCCCTGTTGTGAGATTAGTTTCTTCAAAGTGTGAGCTTTCCTGCATCTCTGCAGATACACTAGGGTAGAATGAATGGGCATAAGCTTATATTTTAATGTAGCTTCTTATGATCTTGCAGAAAATACATTTTTAAAACAATATAAATTACTATTTATATATTTGGACCTAAAAATAATTTGCTTTAATAGAAATGAATGTAACAATTCCTGTCATTATATCTGAGGAAAATACTGATACGGAATAAGCTGATAAATGAAGTCTGTTTCTGAGGATACTATAAGAAATTGTGCAAAAAGACCTCCATATGTCTTTAGGAGCTGAAGATATGCATAGAGAAATGCTGTATATAATTAATTTCACTTAATGTTTGTTCATTCATTTTGTGGGACTGACAACTTGAGTCATGCTATCCAGTTTGTGGATACTTGAAATTTTATTCATAAAAAAGCAGTCTATCTCTTTCCAGATGTCGACCTGTATTTTTAATATTTTCCCAGGCATTTTGGCTCTCCTTAGGCCTGCAGCCCTGAATTGCCTAGACAGCTCTGTCTAATGTCTGTGAGGATCCTTAAAGTAAACTTTCCTCTGAGTTCACAAAGCACCTCAGTCTTACATGTGGTCTCTTAGACTGTCACAAAAAACCAGTTGATGCTTTAAAGTGTGACTTGAAAAGTCAGTTGGTAAAGTCACAGTCCTTCTACACAGTAGTAAAAGATCACCAGGCACTTTCTCAGCAAAATCAAAAGAAGCCCTGCTTTTTTCCCACTTGAGGCTTCCTAAGAGTGTCCTGCATATGCCATCACGGATCATGATGGACAGTATTCCTGAACCCACCAGCTAAATATACAACACCTCAATCTGGCTGTCAGGCACATCACAGTGTTCTCCTGCTTTTGGAAAGGTGACCTTGTGGGAGCTGTCAGCGGCATGAGGTGGCAATGGATCCCCAGTGTGCTTCCACTACAGGATGGAGTTGGCTGAGTTTGCCATCCCCTGCTGGGGAAACCTCAGGATAAGGAGTTGAGAGGACACAGAAAGTCCCTGTCTTCCTGGAGCTGATTTGGGCTCACCAGCTGCTCCCATCAGTCTTGAGCTGTTGGTAAACTGCACATAACACGTGCAGCTGTGTCTGTACTTAGACATCACATATTTCTACTCTCATTTCCTGGGTAAATATTTAAATCATTAAGCTGTAATATGGGAGGAACACAACATCAACTCCTTCTTCCTGTATTTCTGAAAATTAGCTCTGTTCATTGAAAAAAAAAATGAGACAATTACCCACTTCCACTAGGAAGTCGTGGATCCCAAATGGGTGGAGGTGGTTCTTCAAATCCCCTGGAACCCTGCCCACACCCAGAGTGACATCTTGCTCCTGCCAATATTTTCCTAGTGTCTAAGTTCAGTAGCACCACTTTTAAACACTGCACCATTTTCACCCTGTGTAGAGCAACTGACTTTTCTCATACCCAGTACAGAAAGACTTGGCATCCAGAATACAGAACATGATTCCACTCGTGGGACCAGCAACCTAAAATTTTTCTAAATATTTTACGGGCTTCAAAGTCTCTAGGACTGTCTACATTTTCTTGCTAAAGTTATGTAGAGGGAACTTCATGTTCCAGGTCCCCTAAGTGTTGAGATTAAGCACATGTTCCTGACATAATTTGCCCTCTGGGTTTTTGAATTCCTTCTGTGCAAATGAGAATGGGATGAGATCAGGAAGTGCTGCTGCTGTTGTAGACCTTTTATTGGTATAGATTTGGGGTGGAGCCAGCATGTATATCTGGAGCCAGGAAATTGAAAGTACTCTCGAGGTCTATAACACATTTGTAGACTGAAATATCTTCTCTGAATGGGAAATAGGATCCCCTAAGAAGACTAATGAAAAGTATATAAAACATATAGTCTCTTAATCTCTTCCTGTGCCATAAGAAAGAGTAAACAAATCTTTTTACCTCAAATGGAGCTGAAACAATCTTTATAGACAAGGAAATGCAGCCAAGGTGTACATAGTGTTAGGTGTGCTTTGCATTGCAACTTTACAGCTGAGCTGTTCTCCTGTTTCTAGCAAGAATATTTCCTCTTTTTGCAACATGGTAGATTTCTTTTGGAGACATATAAAAGAAGTTCCAGAAACTTACAGATATTTTTCTTATAACACCTGCCTCTATTTTCAAACACCCTGTCTTTATATTTCAGGAGCAGGTCTGAAAATCCGTGGGTCTTTTGAGACAGTAGAAGCCTTGATGGCACTAACAGTAACAATAATTCCATCTTCCACAAGGAAATTGATAAATAAAAAATGCAGTTAATAGAAATACTTCAGTAATAACCCTCTGGGGGATTGAATTTGACTGTCAGCTAGATGTCCACCAAGCTTCTCTGTCACTTCACATCCTCCACTACACCTCCTCAACAGTAAAAAGAGAGAAAATGAGATGTGAAGTTGTGGGTCAAGATAAAGAGTTGCATATTGCTTGGCAATTACTGTCATCTCATACTGGGTGAGATTAATTTAAATTATTACCAATTAAAAGTAGAATAGAATTGCAAGCAACAAAGTCAAAATGTAAAAGCTCATCTTCCCACCACCCTCCCTTCTTCCCATACTCCACTCCTTCCTTCCTCACTTCCTCCCATCTGAGCAGTGCAGGGGAATAAGGATCTGTAGTCAGTCCATAACAGTTCCTTCTTCCTCAGCTCATTTTCAATTTGCTTCAACATTCATCCTTCCTGTAGGCTGCAGTCCTCCACAAGCTGCTTCAGTGTTGGTCTTTTCCGCTGGGTGCAGGAGTTCCTGAAAGACTGCACAGCTGAGGGTCCTCCCACTGAATTTTTCCTTCATGAACTGCTCCAAAATGGGTCCTTCTCACTGATTGCAATCTTCAGGAACTCATCCAGTATGGGTTCTCCCTGTAGGTTACAGTCCTTCAGGAGCAAGTTCTCTAGCACAGGCCTTTCACTGGCTGCAGGCAGTCAGGAAAACTGCTCATGTATGGGCTCCTCTCCACAGGCTGCAGGTCCTGCCAGGAGCCTGCTCCAGAGTGAGGTCTCCACAGCCTGCAGCTCCCTTCAGGATGTAGCCACTTGCTGTGCCACAGGGTCCTCTGTGGGTAAACTGTGGTTATATATTCCAATGGGGACCCCAATGAGCTGCAGGGGGACAACCTGTTAATCCATGGTCTTCACCCTCCTTGTCCCCTCAATTTGGTGTCTTCAGTGCTGTTTCTATGACATTTTTCTTACTCCTCTCTCACAGTGCCTGCACAGCATTTCTCCTTTCTTAAATATGCTTCCTCAGAGGTGCCACCATGTTGTCTGGGGGTTTCAGCTGTCTCCTGTAGCTGCTCTGTTGGAGTGGATGTAACGTGCTGTTTTTATCACAAGGCAGTGCCAATCTCCTGCCCCAGAAGCTTCCTCTCCAGCCCCCTGCAGCCAGCAGCTGGACTCCTCTGCCCAATACAACCCCTATGGTCACTGATACAGTCCAAAGTCCTACCATAGCAGCACCTCTGTAAAGTTGCTTCAGCATCAGCACTCCCACAAAGTTCAAAGATGTGGCACCCTCCCTCTCTCTTGCTCAGAAAATGTAGGAAGGAGTATCAGCAGCTTATTCACACAAATTCTATATTCTCAGAGTCAATTTGAAAAGTAGCATGTAGAAATAGCAGGCTGGGATGACAATTTGGCATTTGCAAGTTATTGCTTGCACCTAAAAGGGCTGGGATCAGTTTGAGTTATTTATCACTCCTTTACTGCAGAGTGTACAAGGCCACTGTAACACAGACGGTAGAATTTGTTGCAATTCAAAAAGACTAACATTTTCTTCTCTTGGTATATCTGTCTCAGTGTCAACTCTACTTATCAACTAAAATGGCAGCAGACAGATAGGTGGGTGTTGCTTTGGGTTTGAAACACTGTGAGGCTGGATTTGTCACAGGGATGTGCTATAATCTCTGCTTTCCTCAGCTAACTTCTTACCTAACTATAGACAGTCATATATTCAGTTAAGTAGGGCATTTTGTTCAGCCTGAGCTGTGTTATCTAAGACATCAGCTGTCACTTTCCTGGATATTTAATGTTTTAAAAGGCTACATGCATAAGCTAAATGTATGTACGTTCACAAGGCTTTATGTATGACATGTCTTGTTCACTACAAGCTATCATCACCATAAACTATACAGTCGCAAGATGTGCAACTAGCATCCTACAAATATGATGTTATATAGAGCATTTATGTTTTATATTACCTTAAGCTGAGTTTTCTTTCATTCTGCTGAATAGAAACAAGAGCAACGTGCAACTCACAGTGATTAAATTATTGTCAGTCTGTTATAAATTGAGAGTTTAGAGGTTAGACTAGTACCTGGCTGAAAGGTGAATATGACATGTGTTTCCACCTAGTTTGGAGCGTATAGTTTAGAACTGCACAAAAGAGTAAACAATAGTAATGGCTTATTTTAGCATCATATTAAAAAAAAATCTTCTGCAATGCCTGCCAACAGATTAGTACTTCAACATTTTGTATTGCTAACATTTTAGATCTCCTTTCATCATGCATCAGTTTGCACGTGGGTCTTGATCCTGCACATCCTTGCACTCCTCAGTCCCTTTTTCTTTCTGATGTTTTTCTTTGCAGCTGCAGTACTCTGTGAGACTTCTCCCTTTTAAATTTAGTGTCATTTATGGTAATACACACATTAGCCAAAGAATTAATTATTATACCTTATTCACAGAGTTAATTGTAACAGTATAACTAAGCCTGCCTGTTTTTCTTACTAGGTTTACTAAAGAAGACACACACACACACACACACACTCTCTCTCTCTCTCTCTCTGCAGTGTTTAGTCTCTTCTAAACATAAGAGAGGTCATTGATCAGGGAGGGTGAAGTACTAAATCAACATGCTTGATGAAATGTCTTTGTATTCCTCCTTCATCACTTACTCCCTCGTATTACATAAGTACATAAATAAATGATAAACCCCCCTCAGGTTTCTCCCTGAGCCTTTCTCTGTTATCATTTGTATATTCTGGCATTATCATAAAGTGATAAATGACTACCACAGCATTGAATTTATATTGTCATTTTAGTTGCTTGAAAGTGAGCTTCCATATAATACCTTCATAAAGACTATCAGTGTTGGAAATACAAACACTGCTTAGCTGCTCAGGGGAAAGCTGAAGACCCCTTGTCCTGGTTTAAATTATACCTACCATTTTAGAAAAGATGAGATCACACCTAAAAGTGAGGGGGAGGAAGAGCAATGAAACCTGCAGAAATATGCCCTGTTGGCAAACCCCTGGCTTGCACTGTGGAGACAGCTGCTCTCCAGCCCTCCTGGCAGAATTGTCCTGGGAAGGGCTTCAGTACAGATGGGAAGGAGGGAGCAAAGAAAAAAACCTAAAAAATCAGCAGTGACAACACACAAGAAGACTATATTCATGTTAAAAGTGAGATGAGTAAATGCAATAAACTATGTGTTAGGCAAGGGTCTGCATTTTTATTGAGGGTAAATGACAGAAATGGTAGAAAAATATTCTCTACTTCCCTACTTTATTATGATAGTTCTCAAATTAGACTTCACATGTGTTTTCTTAGGAACAATGCAACTCTCCTACCCCATATTTAACCTGGAAAAAAATTTAAGTAGTACAAAACTAAATGCTGAATTTTAAATTAACAATGTTTGCCCTGCATGTAAAAAAAATGCATTTTGTTAAAATGCATAATCTTATTGTTATTCTTGTGGTACAGTTGAAACCTATTCAATGCATATACAGAACATATAGAAGGAAAAGATGGGAAAATGCTTTCTATGCTCCTTTCTTGACAGAATCAGATAGCCTTCCCTACCTTCATTCTCATCTCTAAACCTCAGCTTCCCCATATAATAAAGTTGTAACGCAGTAGTTTGCTCATTTTTGGCAGCAGCAGCTTGAGGGGTTGTTGCACAATAAACCAGCTACCATGACTTACGTGGGCCTGCAATTAGACTTTGAGAGGACATTGCTAGCTTGGGTAAGAACCAATCTTAACAGTGTCAAGCAAAAACCCTACATTTCTTGTTCAGTTTCACCAAGTTCTTCCCCTCTGTCAGCAGCCTTTCTTAACACCTACCTCACAAAAAGCTGGATTAAGTATCCTAGCACTGTATTGTATCACCTTATTGCTACACATCCTAAGCTTTTTCAGAGGAAAATTTTATTTGTTATTTTGCCCCCAGTGCAGGGTACCTAAAGAGAAAATGTAGAAAACAAGTAGCAAGCATATTTCCCTTACCTAATCTTTAGTCTTTCACTGAAGATTTTCTTCAATTCTTTCAAGTCATTTATCACAGCCAGTGCATAGGAGCAAGTCCTGCTGAAACTTGCTTCCATGGCTAAGCTGATTTTTGCATGTGGGTTCCAGATGATGAATTTTTTGAAGGTCCAGACACATTTTTCCCTTTATTGTTTTGGGCAGTGAGGAATGTCCTTTCCTGCCTGTGTGAATGCTTTGCCATGTATCCCATAACACTTTCTGACAATGTGACATGGATGACATGGGGCAGATAAATCTGTCCAAGGTCCTTCCCAGAGGGGTCTGACAGCAAGTGCAGGAAGCCCCTGTGGGGTGTGTAGGATGCTGTGTTACAGCCACCCTAGGGTCAGTTTTGTGGATGCATGGAGCACACAGTAAGGAACATTTGGTACATTTTACTCTCCTCTGGCCCAAGCTTCAGTGACCAGTACAAAAATAATGTCAGCCCCTTTGTGTCAGTTTGCATCCCTGTAAAACTTGCTAAAGTCTTCCTTATCTGCCTGGTTTGACATTAATGTTTATCAGGATCTTGGTTGCTTGATAACTGTGTGTAATTTCACACAAGTGTATTTCATAAACATCTACATCTATACAAGCACACACCAAGTCACAGCTGGTTGGTGGGGCTTAGCTGAAGTTTCTCCGTGCCCCTTTCAAAAATGTGCAAGGATGGCTCACAAGAGAACAGAAAAACAGCAAAAAAGAAATCAGGATACAGTCACTTGGTCAATTCACAGCCCACAAAACTTCACCTTTCAGAGAAACAGATTGAAGAAAATTTTGCAAAGGGAAGCTCACAGAATTTCAGGTCTCTTTTGGCTCATTCCCTATGAATATCTATGCAGGAGATAACATTTGGCACTTAAAAACTAAGTAAATGGGAAGAGCTTAAGTGATTGCTTTTCTCTTTGAGCTAATGTCAGGCTGTTCTTATTAACAACGTAAAATGGGTTCCGTGATATGAATGTACAAACTGTAATCAAGTGCATTGATCTCTGCAGCTACCCAGAGGTAAAACAAGTGGAAAACAACTCTTTATTCCAATCTGAATTTAGCAAATGATATGTCTCAAAAGCTCATAGTTGGACGTAGGACCCAAAGAGTGTCTTGTAATAGATACATTTATTCTTTATCCTATCCAAGTCTGAAATGATCTAAAGGAAGGACACTTTGTGCTACCTCAGAAATTCCTACATGTCAGAAAACACGATAAAGCTGAAATAAATAAAAAAATGCTGCTATTTTTAATTTTAACAAAGGTGAACATTGTCTAATTCAAGCCTGGAATAACTGGTCTGTAAACATGTGAGTGGTAAATCTTACTGATATTCATTTAAAGCTGTTTCTGGTAAACAGACACAGCTGCTTGGACTCTGTGCTTGTCTTTTCTGTTCTGTTTTCCTGCCCTGTGAAAAACATTATTAAATTCAACAAGCCTTATCAATTTGATGTTTTGTCTTTTTTAGGAAAACATCTTGAAAATTGTTGCAATTTTATAATATTTAGAGTTTTCAGGTGACTAAGAATATTTTATTTCCAACGTTTGAAACATCTTGGCTAGAACTCATGTGTTTCTAATGTGATTTATTTTTGAGTTTTTGGGTGTTTCATACCCTAACCTATCTCTTTCCAAATGTTCTGATTTATTCTGAAGGTTGATGCTTCCAGCTGAACTTTGACAGGTCAGTAATCTTTATTTTGCTGCAGCAGCAGAAGTTGTTTAGAAAAATACTTTACTAGTTTGTTGCTCTGATAGGAGTTCCTGTTTCTTTTTCTATATCCATTCCTTCTTTTTACTATTTTCTATTATAATAATACTGTTATCACCCCTATGTGTGAAGCAGGACTGTGATGAATATCTCTAAGTTTAGATTTACAAAAATATTATTAATAGAGAAACAAACCCCTCATAACCATCTATAGCTTTATAGCTCTTCTTCTCATTGTCTGAGGAATGTTGTCAATGATTTCAGGGTTCAAAGCCCTGGTCTACTGATCTTGAACAGTCTATCCACACCAGGATTTATAGCCATCTTTGTAATGGTCCTTAAAAAATGTCAGCTAAATGTAACTCTGACTCACTTAATTTCTGTATTTTGGAGAGCTGCAAAATTCAGTTATATACACAGGTTTCCACAATGAGAGGAGTATGCGTACATTCACTTCCTTCCAGCCAGTCTCTAATCCACAGGTATTCTGCTACAAACATTCCAGTTGATGAAACAAGATATCATATAGGCACGCTAGAAAGACATCTCTTTCAATAATGCCTCTGTATCACACTTTTTAAAAACAATTTCTTTTGGGCAACAAGTATATTACCTAGACACTAAGAAAAACACTAATTTAATAAACAAAAAAAAAAAAGGAAAAAACCCCAAACCAACAAAACAAAACAAAAATCCAGCTCTGAAGGGACTCAGAATTTGAAGATGGTCAGTTCAAAGGGCATCTGCTGAGGTTTTACCAGGGCATTTTAAAATGCTTTTAACAGCAGGTCTCCTTACTGCAAATGTGACAGTCAGGCACAATGCTTAAAAAGTAGAATGTTGTTTGGAGAGCCAAAACTTTAGGCTGCACACTAAAACTACGATTTTTTTCCCCCTTTTTATTTACGGCTCAATTAATTTTTGGATGATAAAACTGTTTAGACTTGTGAGACTTAACATTGCTAGTTTTCCACAGCATCTGTGGAAATATGTGTTGCAAAGAACACATACATAGGTTTTCTTGGATGAAAACATGCCTAATTACTTAAAAACAGACGGTAAAGGTATTGTAGCTCTCAATCTTCAATATCAGCACAGACATGCATTATTAGATTTCATAAGACAGTTTTGCAAAAATTACTACACCATGCTAGCAGTTTCTCTCCTGTCTGGCAATTGTTTTGAGCATGATTTTTAAAGGCTAGCTGAATTAAAATACATTTCTATATATTCATTCAATAGATAGAAAGTGAAAAGGCATTGGGGAGATGAAAAAATCAGTTTTATCTCAACCTATTGTTATTAACTATTCACTGGAATTCATTTTTACCGGTCATCAATTGCAGTTAAACAACATATTTGATAATTAATAGTAATTTTGTTAGCTAGGAAGCTAATCCCTTCTTTTGACTCACTGTAATTGACCATAATACAAATGCTGTAACACAGGCACCCTTAGAACAGGACCATATTAACATGCAGAGCATCACATCAAAATGTACTTTAGAGGATGGAGAAGAATATAACAGCATCTGAATGTCCTGAAAAACAGAGGTTTGTGGTTGCAATTTGAACATTCTGAATGATATCCCTAGATGTACTACTCATCAGCTCTTGTGTAGTGGCTTTGTCAGACCAAGGCATTTCAGCAGTGAGCTTCTCCTTGCGCTCTGTTTCACTGTGGCTGCCTCCTGCTGACCTCAGCCCTGCACCTCTGCAGCCATTCCCCTTCACTCTGCTAGAACAAGAACGGAATTGGCAAAGTTGCTGACTATTTGGCACCTCCCTCTGGATATTTCTGAGTGTGAGAACCCCTTTGCTCTAACTTGCAAAGGGCCCACCTTTGTCCTTGTGACTTAATTTTTCATATAATGGAAGTAAGGCAGGAGGGGTGAAGAGCCATGCAAAAAGTTTTCCAAAATCTAGGACGAGAGGCCTGTATTTTAGCTTTTAGTCTTTATGTTTTTACAGGTTTTTTATTCTGTCCTAGGAAGACTCATGAGATAGGCTCTGAAAACACGTGCACAGGTTGTGTGAAGCTATTGGGGATAAAAGAATGCTGAAAAAGAATTCATATTCAATATTATAGAATACAGACAGGCAAACAAATACTATCTCATTCTTGAGGGATATTGCTGCCTCACACAAAAACAATTTAATACAAAATGTCATGCATACTAATAGAAATGGCATTACTGGTTTTTAACAAATAACAGAAGGAATTTAATTTATTTGTGTCTCATAACTATGGATTCAAATAATGATGTTTTTTCTCTCTAGGGTCTCAGGCAGGTCAGTTCACATGCATCATAGGTACTCAGTATCATTGTACAGAAGAGATGGTTGTCTCTAAGCCTGGATTATGACTTGTGCAGAAGAGTAACAGGAATCTGACACGTCTTTACTTGTTCCCTTTTTATTCTTGAAAACTAAACCAGGACTTCCTTAAGTGTTATGACACTGAGCTCAAAGACATAAACCAGAAACCTTCCCAGAAACCTCATTTTACACAAACCTCACGTTTACCCATCTCTTGAACTTCTTCATGCTGCCTTGTTGCTTTCAACACAAATATTTTCAGCACCTCTCTTTGAGCTTTGAAAGCCCAGACAGTCTCAATTTGCATGTGGCCATGCTGTTGAAGTTGGGCTAAAACTCCTCAACAGAACAGAGCATGTTTCTTCAAAAGATCCTGATATCAGAAACATGCTCAAAGCATGCATAAAACAAAGAAAAGATATTGATTTTCTTACAAAAGTAACCAGATGAGGAGGAAATAGTTAGTTTATTTATGCTTTGCTGTTATAACCTTGTAGTTATAACAACTTCTCAGAAACCTTGATGCTGATGTTTAATATTCTGATCAATTGGACAAAGCTCAAGAACATACCTCCCATTTATGAACAGGCTGTCTAGTAGATTGTATGGGAACAAGTCTGAATGTGAGCTTGTGTGGAAAGGTTGGGGGAAGAAGAAGTGAAAACTGAAATGGATGAAAATAGTGCTCTTTACTTCTCCAGCAAAAATAATGCAAAATTCAAATTGTGCAGGAGACTTAATAGAAGAAAGAGTCTCATGGGATAAGCTAAAAATTATGATGCTCGGCTGACAGCAGGGGATTTAGGTTCTAACATCTGCTCCCAAGATTCATTCTATTCCCTTTAATCTGGTGTATCACTTGAAAAAGACTGTCAGTTCTAGGAGCAGGAGTTGGCACAAAGGACTTCCCTGCTTTCTGGCAGTTCCTCGTACTTTATGACATTTTACTGTTTTTGATGTGACATATTACAAAACATGTTCCTGTACAGTCAGCTTCATTCCCAA
Organism: Lichenostomus cassidix; assembly: GCF_008360975.1. Classification (NCBI taxonomy): domain Eukaryota; kingdom Metazoa; phylum Chordata; class Aves; order Passeriformes; family Meliphagidae; genus Lichenostomus; species Lichenostomus cassidix. The sequence continues at coordinate 97,974,307 of NC_139482.1, read as the reverse complement.
AACATCCTTCTTGCTATGAAATAAGGAAAAACTATGCTTTTTATCATTTTTTGTCACTTTTGACCAGACGTTTTCCTTGATATTTTTCAAATGGTATTGCATTGTTCACTGATGATTTCTGTCAGTGAGTCCTTGAGTTCTCGAACACATGGAGTTCTGGGGAAAAGGAAGTGGTGTGCTGCTTGACCTGCACCCTGTGATTTTCTTCAAAAAGCTTTGATATCATTTTGACTGCAGGTGTTTTCCTTTGGGAAATAAGAAGCTAATTCCTCCCAATAGGTGGTGTGTTTCTGGACTGAACAGAGAGCATCAGTTTTATGAAACTAATTTTCTAAAAACCACAGAAAATAAATCAACTTGCATCAATCAAACTGAATCAACTTAACACAAAGATGTCACACAGGGAATTATAGCACTGCATATGGCCTGTCTTCACTTCTTCCAAAATAAGACAAATACACTTTTGTATATTTTTAAAACATACCTGTAAATGCAACAAATTCAGCTCGGGGGGCTTGGTATTTATTGCCAGTATTGCAACAACATATGTTGAGTCCTTGCTTCTTTGTGATTTGAAATTAACACCAATGTATTAAGCTAGTTTAATGGTAGCATATACTAATGAGAAAACAGTTTGCAATCTGCTTTCTGTTTGGTTATGAGGGCCAGGTTTTCAGAAATGGCCACTAATGCTGTGATTATATTTGTACATACATTTATTTCATATATAAAATTCACAGCTGTGTTTCCAAACAACCATTTAGAAATGCACATTTCCTATGAATGCTTTTACATACCAAAGTCTATTTTGAGCATGAGGAGTGGCATGGAGAGGGAAAATAAGTCTTTCTTGATCCCTGTCACTGTTAATATAGGAGTGAGTGGGCATTTGTTGAAGCAAAAGGAAAGAAAGATTCATCACACTTAAGAAAACACCAAACAACCAACAACAAAAACAACAAATTAATAAATCTTCATGCAAAGCATTAACAGGCTGCAGATGCCCTGGCTATATACTGCTGTGGATGCTAAGAATTTACACAGGCTCATAAAGAGCAATTAATGGGAAAACAGTCTCTAAAAAAAGATTTGCATTGAGTGTCAGAATATTACGAAGTCCTGGAGGCAGGATACTGAATGGAAAGGTCTTTGGTCTGACTCGATTTGACAGTTCTCATGTTCTTTTCTGGGCACAGACATCTAGATACTCGCAAATTATCCCAAATGTTGTGACTAAAAGTTGGGTGGAATGTCTGTAGAGGAGAAAGAAGTTAAACACTCAAGGGCTTGAAATCTAAGTCCTAAAATTACTTTGGAACACACTTTCCTTCTCAGCCCTTATGTGTCTTAAAAATGGGGCATGAAATTCTGTTACTTATAATCCTTTCTTTTTCCTTGTAATTCTCTTTTTATTTCTCTTTACTTTTTTTTCAGTAATTTCTCAGATTGCAGTGCAGCCACCATGCTATGTCCTTCAGAGTTGAGGTTAAATAGTGCCTCAGACAGGAGGATGTACAGAAAAGACTGTGCATCTTATATATCACAGCTGCACAGCAAGGCATCCTGTGTAGACTACAGTAAAGTCAGCCCCTTCAGCAAAAATTCAAAAAGAACTGATTAAGGTAAAGGAAAATTCAGTTCAAGTAGATAATTTATAATGGAGCTTTGCTGCACTCCCTAAGAGTGATTTTCAAAAAGAGTATTTAATTGCGCTTAACTTTTAAAATACACAATTTTCATGTGAAGTACTGGCAATCTTTTCCAAGGAAATCCCCAGAAAATTGTCTTTCTTATCCCTATTGCATTCTTCCTTACATGAAAATGAACACAGTTTTTGCTCCTGCCTGGGTATATTTTCATTGCAAGAATTTTTAATTCACAATTACAATTAACCCTAATGTGATTAATGCCAGAGCAGACTGAAGCAGTACTAAAGAGGAGGGGTGTAAAACCTGGATGGTTTTCCATTCTCCAGTCCTATGCCTTAAAAATAGTAAAAGAAGAAAAGTGATGTGAACAGTTGTCTACTAGCTGCCTGACAAGTAGTCAAGTGGTGAATAGTGTATGAGGTACAGTTTACATCACAGCTTTTCTGGGTTCTGTAGATTTTCGCTGTGCGGGTAAGAAAGGATGGAAAATATAAGGAGGAACAGTCTCCATTTTCTGAAGCTCTCAAACATTTTTCGAGGATGGGATAGGGGGAAGAGGAGCAGGTCTGTGCTAAGCCTGAGAGTTGAAAATGAGAAAATCTGTCTGTTTATTACTTTACAACCTTATACAGTGTAGTAATCTGAATATCTCACCCAAAAGCATCCATTAGTTTGTCTGAAACAAATAGAAATGCAATGCAGAAACCTTGAGGCTTAAGCAACAGCAAGACATTAGAAGTACAAGAACACATTGTACAAATCCCCAGTGCTTTGCAATTGTGTTCTTTAACTTTCCACATGATGCTGCAGAACTCTTTGGTCTATTTCAGTGTTGGCTCAGAATTTTCTCAACATACTGATTCTGGCTCAATAACTGTGGTCACTTGGTCTCTGCATGGAGGTAATAAGGGCAGGGGCAAGAAATACATCTAAATACCCAGTCTTGAGGTAAAAAATCTTTTGTTTCAACTTTGAGCATGGGAATGATGAAAGAGATTTGAGTTTATGTGTTTATCTTCTATAATAGTTTCTTTTCTGACAGAGCTTCTGGAAATCAAAGGTAGATAGATGGTTGTCAGCATTCCTGCTTCAGTTCCAACACACTGAGTCATATATCATAGCTTGAAAACTATTATCAAGTACTTTGATAAAGTCAGTTTGGTGACAATTTCTCAAATGATAGAAGAAAGGTCTCATTTTGTGTCTGGGTACATACATGTATGATTCTCACTTAAAATGTGAGAGGCAGAAGAGGTGATTGAGAGCAATATGCATTTTATAGAGGTGGTGGGGCTTTGGGAAATTTGTTCATGAGGAAAATGCTTTCGACATACGCAGGGTCTGAGAGAAAGATACATGATGCACATGTGGAAAATATAACAGAGGTAGACAATTTTTGTTCATTTCCTGGATAGTTCATTTGTTGAGCAGGTTTGTTCAACAAAAATTATTTGTTAATTTAAACTGAAATTGGCAGCTAGATAAATAAATGGTTTTGGCTGGGTAGAGTTAATTTTCTTCACAGTGGCTGGTATAGTGCTGTGTGTTTGATTTGTTCTGAGCACAGTGTTGATAATACAGAGATGTTTTTGTTATTGCTGAGCAGGACTCACACAGAGCCAAGGCCTTTTCTGATTTTTATACTGCCATGTTGGCAAGGATATTGGAGGTTCATGGGAGGTTGGGAGGACATACAGCCAGGACAGGTGACCCAAATTGACCAAAGGGATATTCCAGACCATATGACATCATGCTCAGTATATAAAGTGCAGGTAGAAGGAGGAAGCAGGGAATGTGGGATGTTTGGAGTGATGGTGTTTGCCTTCCCAAGTCACTGTTACAAGTGATGGAGCTCTGCTCTCCTGGAGGTGGCTGAATACCTGCCTGCCCATGGGAAGCACTGAATTAATTCCTTGTTTTGCTTTGCTTCTGTGCATGGCTTTTGTTTTCCCTATTAAATTGTCTTTATCTTAACTCATGAGTTTTCCAGCTTTTACCCTTCCAATTCTTGCCTCAATTCTGCTGTGGCGGAGTGAGTGAGGGCCGGTGTGGGCTTGGTGGATGGCTGGGGTGAAATCATGGCAAGAAATAAAAAGTTCTGTGTGAGACAGAAACTAGGAAAAACCCTGAACATTTGCCTTTCCTTTTTAAGGGCAACGTCTATGATTTTCATAAAACACCAAAAGCAAAATATTAATATTGACAGAAACATTTACAGCTTAAAGACAGTTCTTTTAAATGTGTTTTGATTTTTAAAATTGTTTTTAGAGGAAAAAACCCCAAACAATAAAATTTGAATCTCATCTATAAAAATTTTAGAGGTTACATGACAGACAGAGGATGTCTTGTAATAAAAAGTTTCTGATATGGTCCCAGTATGAGACTAATTTTGTGCCTATTTCAAAGTTTACAGAAAAATGACATTCTCAATAATACCTTAAAGCAGTGCATAATAAAAGGATAATTTGTTTAAGCAGATCATGATTTGTTAAAAGATTTGGAAATCTTTGTTTTACATAAACCATTTCTCACAGTCTTAGATCAATTATTGATCTCTATGCAGAAAGACAGAAAAACAAAATAAGATTGAAATCTAACAAGAGAATATGAGATACCAGTTTAATTTAGGCATTTTACTTTCACTGAACAGAAAACCCTTTATGGTAAATTTACTTCAAAGTGTTTGGATATAATGAAATGATGAAATTTTGTATATTACTTTCTATTTATCAGAGCATCTCAATTTCAAAACTCTTTAACAATTATTTTGCTGACTACCCATTGATAAAACATCACCAGTTCTGTAAAGTTTATTTAATTCAATTTCCCTTTAACATTGTTTTACTCCCTTTACTTATTAGATAGGTTACTGGATTTATTTTTCTCAATGGAAAATATTTTTCAAAACAATTCTGGGTTAGAGAATACTTTGTGGAGATTACAGTATGATTTTTACAAACAGACAGAAAAAGTCTTAAGAAAATGTATCTGGGCATCAAAATGATCAGAGATGATGAAAGAAAATTACACTCTTGTCAAAACACCATTCAGTATTTGACAGCATTCATTTTAATGGTAGAATAGAACAGCTTGTTTGACCAAAAGCTACAGAAACTTTTTAGTTATTTGACACATTATTTTTTGCTACAAACCAGCTTTGAGTGAGCTGCCAATCATTTGTACCTTGTAAGAAAAAAGAAAATATCCTAGACAACAGTGAAAGTCAATGCTTCAAGTGTTTCAAACCAAACTCTTCAGAGCACATTTTTTTGGGAAACCTGGTAAAGAGTTTCTTCATGTGCATAACTTAAATAAAAGAATTCTTAGCTAGCATATTGTGCTGGTTTTGGCTGGGCTAGTGTTCAATTTTTCCTGCAGTTACTAGTATGGGGTCATATTTTTAATTTGTGCTGAAAATAGGTTTGATAACATAGAGATGTTTTTGCTAACAATGAGCAGAGCTTATGCAGAGTCCAGGACTTTTCTGTGTCTCACCCCAATCCACCAGTGAGAAAGCAGAGGGTGCACAAGGAGTTGGGAGGGAGTACAGCTGGCACAGCTGACCTCAACTGACCCAAGGGACATTCCATACCATATGGAATCATGCTCAGCAGGTAGAGCTGTGGGAAAAAGAAGGAAGGAGGGATATTTGGAATAATGATGTTTGTCTTCCCAAGTTGCCATTACATGGGATAGAGCCTGGCTTTCCTGGAGATGGCTGAAGAGCTACCTGATGATGGGAGATGATGAATGAATTCCTTGTTTTGCTTTGCCTCTGTGTTCAGCTTTTGCTTTCCCTATTAAACTCTCTTATCTCAATGCAGGAGTTTTCTCACTTTTCCTACTCTGATTCTCTCCTCCATCCTGACACTGGGTAGTGAGTGACTGGCTGTGTGGACCTCAGCCACACAGCTGTACCAGCTGGGATTAAACCATGCCAGACATTCAACAACCTAAGCACTTAGCAGGAGACTGACTCAATGATAAGGTCTACTTGATTTAACCTGTTAGGCTTCCCATGCTCTGCTGTGGAAAAATAGGAGGATTATTCAATTAATAAATTCAGCCAGAAGAGAGTATCCTTAGCACAGATACCACATAATAGTACTGCAAACTTCCCTAGGAATCTAGGGAGTTTCCACCACATCTTGATTTAGCAAAGTTTACTGCTACCATACCTCAGCCAAGTCAGTTGCATCACAATTAGGAAAATCCTAAATAAATGCAGAAAGTACTCAACAAGTTTCTCCCTTTTTTTTCTTCACACCTTTGTTATTCAGCACTAGCTTTTCATAGTACAGTGATGTGCATGTGTGTCTGTGTAAGTAGATTTCCTTTGTTGCAAAAAGATGTCACGATAGTGCTTTCAGAGGACAAGGCAGCAGCAGATGAGAGAAACATAAGGTAATAATTAGAAAATTACAAGCAGTAGTGGTGATAAACAGTGGGCACAGCTGTCTAGTTACTGTCAAGCTTTTTGTGAGCAGCAAGACAAAGGTATGTTTTAACAAATTACTTGGTTATGAATATTTAAAATAAATGGAAAGGAGGAAATATCACTTGGATGGAGTACCGCACCACTTTTGAAGGAAGGAAAAAAGAGCATATATTTATGGAAAATAGTTAGTCAAGACAGTCATAAATTAACTAGTTCACTAGAAGCCCACTAGTTCAATGACAAAAAAGTCTAGAGGAAGTATTTGTTATTGAAGCTGATTTTCTGAGAAAATAAGGAAGAAAGTGGTCTTTACCAGTGTGCTCACAGTCAGGATGCTCAGACAGGCATTTTGTTCTGAATACATGAAGAATGTGTGGAGCAAGACATACAATAATGCTCTCAAAGATGCTGGCATCTCTCCCTTCTCATCTCCTCTTTCTTGCTTATTTTTTCTTAAAAAACCCCAAAACCCCACAAAAATCCCAACACAAAACAAAACCAAAAAACGCCCCAAAAAACCCAACAACTAAAGAAAAAACCAACCAACCAAACAAAACAACCCCTCCCCAAACAATTAATGCTGTCAGCAAAGCATCAAGGGCTATGTCTTTCTTGTTTTTCTGAAGAGCATCAAGATGAATAGCTAACATTCTCATGTGGCTCCAAAGCCTGTGCTCCTACCCATCCATACCTGTGGCTTCTGAGGACAACAGCCTGCAGGCATTTTGTGAGGCAGTGTAGGATCTTCAAACAATTCCCCTGGCAGGGCTGGGTGGGGGCAGATCTAGCTGAACTTCCAGTCCTGGTGTTTCTGAAGTACAGTATTGTCTTCTGGGAAAAAGGAATGGCTTTCGTAAAAGTCCCAGAATGGTGCATGGGGGAACAAAACTGGACAAACATGACATCTAAAATACTTTAAGTGGCAGTAATTCAGGTAAATAAATATGTTCCCAGAAGTGAGGACAGAATTTTCATTCCATTAGCTATTTTAACTCTTAAAATTTGACTTTTAGCTAAAATTGTAAGAAAATGTCCACATTTTCAATTGAACAGGAATTCAGAAATACTGAACCCACTGATTTTGTGTAATTTTGTTCCACTTTGATAAGATGAATTATAATCAAATATATGACATTAATTATAAATATGAAATATTATATCATAAAAGTAATATGAAGCATTTAACTGGCAAAACAGGAACAAAGTATTTTAATTGAAGGCAAAATGAAATACCAGATACTTTCAAATAAATTATTTCTTAAAAACAGCATTGGCACTGAAATCAGCTTGAACCAATAGAATATTTTTGCTTCCGTTGAACTAGTTTTCCCATTAGGAAATTTTATCTAAAGTTTTAAAATGTTTTACACAAAATATATTTTTTTTTTCGTGTGTGAAAAAAAAAGTCACCTTTTGGAGAATTTTCAATCAGCAAATTAATTAAAAGAAAATCTTAAATTTCTTTTTTTTTGTGTTCATATACCCTGAAACTCTCAATATTTATTCATGTGAACTATTAGTGACTGAGTGGTTCAAAACCAAAATTGGTTTTGAATAGTTATTCTATAGTAGCAAGGTTTCTATTAGTGCAAATACTAAAAATTTTAGAATAAATGAATATGAGATTTAATACTTTTATATATATCAACTATTCCTTTGCATATGTTGGTGTAACCCTTCTCTATAGAGCTTTGGCTTGAAAAATAGCAGCAAAACTATTGAGTTTTATACTTGAGTTTTGGTGCTCTAAGTAAAAGCATTTTTATGAATATTAAGTTAGCAACTTTTCATTTAATTCTGACATTTTGGATCTTTTCCCTCTCTTCATTTTGAACTTGCATAGAGAATACAAAGCTGTCATGATTTTATGCCAGGGGTTAAAGCAGAAGATTACTTTTGCAGGTATGCCCTTTATAAGTTTGCAATCAGGAATTTTCTTTTAATACTTAATATTTCAGAGTTCTCCCAGCACACTCAGCTTAGGAAGATTTAACATTCTTAGAAACTACAAATTTTGTAAAGTGCTTCATTTTATGGCTTTCTATGACTTTAATGCAACTCCTTCTTTACAGTTCTACTTATAGCATCAGAAATGGTAAGTGAATCTTATGGTCATGATGTAGATGTCTTTTTCAGCAAAGTGTAAGGGAGGATACAGTTTAATGCTTTTAACAGAACATAGCTGGGATCATGAAAATGTGTGCTGTCTTCAGTTATGAAATTGTGAAATGGCGCTAATAAATTCAAATTCTAACTATACGATTTGTGCCACTTTTTTCATTGCAAAATGGAAGTAGAACTCTTAAATTAACAAGGAGAAGACAGAAGTCTTACACCAATGCAAATTGCTTTTGTGTGATTTCTGTAGTTTTGTGTGTTACTTTTTATTACTGCATATCACAAAAAATGCTACAGAAGTCTAGAATGACTTACACATATTGATCTTGAATAAGGGATGTGGGAAATTATAACTATTGCACCACATAAGACTGTGACTTTTTTTGCAGTACCTTTTTTTCCCTCTTTTCTACTGTCCTTGTCATTAGTTTTCTCTGAGAATTGTATATTTCATGATTTTGCAGGAGTTGGTCTCTGTAAAAGCAACTGCAATGGAAACAAAATTAGATCCCCCAGAATGATAATTGCACATTTGTGACTGAAGCATATTTAGGTTGATGGTCAGAATTGTATTTGACACGCTGATGAGACTGTCATCATTTAGTTCAACTGTGAACACAGAAATATTTGCAAACAAATCTTCAAAACATGCAACAAAAATTACAAATGAGATCTGAGTGGGATGTTATAAACAGAGGTGCATTTGGACAAGAGACAATAATTTGGGAACAAATACAATAAGTTCTCTGTGCTTATTTCTAAACCTAGGAATTTCTTCCCTCCTCAAGCAGAGATTAAGAAAGGGAAGAACATATTATACGAATTTTCCAAAGGCAACCAAAGGTTAATTCTTGGCATACTCTATACAAAAGATGAGAGACTACTTGATACAGACTACACAGGTACCTGACGGTACAGATTAAGTTTACACTCACTGATAGCACACACCAAGCTGCTACAAGTTTGTGACTTGCCCTGAAAAAATGATGAAAGCAACCTTATATTGCAGACAATATTAGGAGAGGTGATGGGGCAAGCAGGGAACTCCACAAATATATCTGCTCTGAGAAAGGAAATGCAATAGAGTGTTGGCTTCATAGGGCTGAAGAATTCATAGCAGAAAGGGCAAGAAAAGCTAGAATTGTTGTTTTCAGACATTAAAATGTTTTAAAAAGGCACTGAATATCAGAATCGAGGGCATCATCCCAAAATACTGAAACTCCATGAGCTAGACTCTGGGAAAAATTCACATGCTCAGAAACACTCAAAATAGCTTAGAGAGTTAAACCTTCTCATATGTCTTCTGTAAAATGATCCTGCACATTTTTCCTTTTTCTCCAATTACAAATTGGTACCTTTCTCTTTTCAATTACAAATTTACTCATTTTAAACATATGGTTTGCCAAATAAGACTAGATTCAGCAAAAGCTCAAAGCTCAGCACAAAAATCTTTTTTCTATTGAAACAAGACCTAAGTTACCAGCTGGATGTCATACAAGAAACAACATTACATTTTTAAAACTACTTCTCTCTTGCAGTCAAATTTATATTTATCAACGCATATACATAATAAATGTGGGTTTTTTTGTTTGTCAGTTTTTGAAGTGCTATTATTCCCTGCTGTCTACGTCAGGCACACTCTGCCTTTGAGAGTGACAGCTCTTGACACTGTACATTAGCTTCATTATTGACATAATGCTGAAGTAGCTTCTGAATAGAAAATTGCCAGGAAAGTTTATTTTTTTAAAATCTTCTGTGTTCTATTTTTTCATATATACATATGAGAAAAAGCTAAAAGAAACAGAAGATATGGCCACTTCAGCTAAGAAAATAAATATCTTTCATCATGTTAAGACTTGTCAAAGCCACTGCAAGTTCAGGGACTAAAACTCCAAGTGAGGATTTAAGACCTAACATGTACAAAGACAAAATACAATGTTCCCAAAATAAAGCATTGTCTTACAGCAACAATAGCAACAATACCAATTAAGCAGCAACTGAGTTCCTTTTGATGTGAGTTGAATGCCATGCTACACATTGTGTGCTTGATCCCTTGAAGTACTGAGCAACCCCATCTCCTGTTGACTGGTGCTCAATATCTTACACAATTTGGCACCTGGGGGAGGTTTTCAAAGGCATCAACACCAGCTTGGTGCCTAACAGCAACTGACTTCCAAAGAAAGGGATTTGGGCTTCTGACTGACAGTGTGTGCCTTTGAAAACTTCTCTTCTGAGGTTAGCCAGCACTAAACACTAATATATCTACAAAGGAAATAAATTCCTTTCCACTTCCTGTTAGTTCTTAAACTCCATTTCTGCTAAGAATAGTCCCTGCTGTAACCTAGAGGAATGCACAATTTTTGGCAGTCAGGTTATGCAAAATGCTTGTTTTTCTTCTTGTTATTTACCTTGCCATCTGGCATTATATGTTTAAGATGGAAGTGAAATTAAAACCAACCTATTATTAAAAATGATCCCATCTTTGACCTTGAAATGCTCCATAGCTCCATGACCTCATTACTTGAAGTTTGTTGTTGGATATCTGACATTTTAGAAATCTGAGTGAAGAATACCCATTGAAATTGTGTTTATACATAATTTATTTTCATTTTAAAAGAATGTGTCTTTTAATTAAAATGTGACATCAGAAAAAAGAGTGATTTTAGATTTATCAGTTCATAGTAAGCTTTTTATTTTCTTTTGAAAAGAGAAAACTTATTTACCTATAGAAATACATATGCTAGAGTTAAATTGTAATGTCCTTATAGTGTATTCACTGCAGAAAATAAAATTTAGATCTAGATAGCAGAGAACAGGAAGTACCTGTGTGCACTTATCAAGCTAACTAGGCATAACTGCTAGCTTTACATCCCATTTGTAAGATAAAAATATTGCATCCATAATATTTGATGAAAACCTACTATTATGAAGCCTATGCAAAGTGTTTTATCCTTGAAAACAGGTGAATCAAACAACATAAGTTATGATAGCCTAGCCAGTATTTATTTTGCAAAAGTTTTCTTTCTCTGAGCTTTTCCTCAAGGCTATGTTTTGGCTTTTATTTTTTCATTCTTCTGTTTTCCTTTGTTATAAACACTCTATAATTTTTTCAGAAGCAAAGTCTAAGAGAAAACAAGGATGCTGTTTGCTGGCACATATCTCTGTTTTTGTGTTTAAAGTATCCCAGTCATAGAAACTGAGGCTATTGTTGCTTTAGCTGTGGCAGCCACACACAGGATTGTAATTGTGGGGCATATTTTTCCTGAGTGAAAGGTGGACATTGGGTCTCAGTTCTTACAGATTTAAGTGATCCACATCATGTGGATAAAGAAGGCCACTTGATTATCTGTAGTACAAGCAATTTGTAGGCCAAGTGGAATACATTTCTCTATGAAATTGTTGTGAAAGCCAAGCGTAATCCTTAGAAAGAGGTCTGTTCTAATCCATTCTTTGTGAAATCAAACCTAATACAGGCCTAGTGTAAATCCAACATCATGAGATGGAGATGATGGTGGGGATTAGGGCTGTGCAAATAACTGATGCTTCAATTTGGTGGCAAAAGGGAAAAAAACCCCAACCATAAAACCCCAATTTGTTCTGTCCCAGGCAGAATACTTCATGTATTTCTCATGATTAATTCAGTTAACCTATGTGATGTAATTAAACCAATGAAGAATCCACTGATATAGTGACACTGTTATTTCTATGTGCTTTGGAAAAAGGAAAGTGTTCACTTTTTCCAATTCCAACTTTATGATTAGACTAATATAGAATTAAAACTCATTTGGAAATACAGAAATAGTCTTACAGTAAGAATTTTGCCTGAAAAAACCAGACTTTTTAACTTGAAAACCGCTACCGTTAAATCTGCATTTTCAATCTGTGTTCTGAAAATTCATGTTATAGAAAAAAATAGAACTAGAATTGTTTCCTATTTCTAAATGTTATAAAGGGTCTGACATTTTCCAGTAAATTCCTGCAAAAAGAATACACAAACAGACCTTTGGGCCCATACTGATTCACAAAAGATGAGTGCTTTGTCATGGAACAAATTACAGTAATTTGTAACTTAACAAAATACTTTGCAGTAATTAGCAAGGGGAAATCCCTGGAAAGTTATCACAGGACATAGTTTATTGGATGACTGCCCTTAGTAACTAATTCAGGGATCCTTGTATTGACAGGAGGACAACTTTTCATAATGCATTATTGATAGATGTAAAAGCCGAGCTGTGTTGAATTTTATTTCTAACCATTTTCCCTATAAGTTAGTTTTAATGAAATACAATTTACCATTTGTTCCCCACAGGACCATCTATTTTTAATTAGCATGTGATTATAATTCAGGGTATATTATGATATTATTTATGGCATTTAAGCAGAATGAAAAGAAAATGAATAGGCCACCACTATTTAGTGATGTTGTTTGTTTACAGTCTTTGTTGAACTTATAAGGTAATAAAGCCTAAGGGAATGCATTGGCTGGATGTAGTTGCAATTTTAGCAGCCTCAAGGAAGTATATATTTGAAGAAAACACTTCAAACACTTGGGAATATCTTCCTCTTTACTTTTGTGACTGCAAGTTTTGCCTTTCAGATATGTTTTTAATAAAATTCCCATTTATAATTAGATTATAGATTAATAGTATTTATAAATATCCTTTAGACATGAGCTGCATTTGTTATTGAGGGCTGCAAAAAATCTCAGATGGCTGTGACTATGAGTATTGGATTGACTTCTCTATTTCTGCAACATTCAGTTAATGATGTATTAAAAGACTTTTTTTGTCCTATTAACCCTTTAATGATTTAAGTAATATTTCTCAGTTTTAATATGATGCCTAACTAGCTTTAGGAGGGCAGGTGTGTCTCTGTGTGTTAGCTGGGGTGAGATCTGGTCATTGATCAATAAAAAAAAAAATTTAAAAAGGGGAAAAAAAACAACTTTTGACTTAATGCTATTACTTACACAGACTTAACTCCCTGCCTACTGTTTACACATATTCTTTAAAATAAATAAAAAACTCAGACATGCGTATTACTTAATCTAACTTTTCATGTAACGTCATCTACATCTTTCAGGCAAAATGGAAAATGGCACTAATGTTGCTGTAGAAATCACAACAGAAATGTTCAATTAATGATCTGATAGGTACTAGTTCTTGCATTCAGTAAACTGTTGGAAAAATTCCCAATCTGACTAAGAGCCTTATATATTACTGTTTTACTTTCCCACATAAATAAATGTCAAGGATCATAAACTTTTTCCATTTCAAGTAAAATTCAGACAGCAGTTCAAAAATTAGATAAACCAGAGCATAAATATTTCAGATTTATCCATATTTTCATTCCTGAAGACTGTTTTCAGATGAATCTGTGACATTAATTAAAAGAATTAAATGTCTAAATAAAGACAGCTGCAAGCCTGATCATTTTAACTGGAAACTCTTTGCTTCACCTGCATTATAAAAATCTGTTATTTATAGAACTCTGCTCACACCACTCTTAATTAAGAAAGCTTCCACACATCAAAACAAGGGGCCTATTAGCTTTTGCTTTTGATTTCTTGAGAAGAATTGTAGAAACATAGAATATTCTTAATTGAAAGGAACCCACAACAGTCATCAAGTCCAACTCCTGGCCCTGCACAGGACACACCAATAGTCTCACCATGTGCCTGAGAGTACTGCCAAACGCTTCCTGAGCTCTGTCAAGCTGGAGCTGTGACCACTTCCCTGGGGAGCTGTTCCAGTGCCCAACCAACCTGTGGGGAAGAACTTTTTCCTAATATCCAACCTGAACCTCGCCTGACACAGCTTTATTCTGTTCCTGTGGGTCCCAACACTGGTCACCACAGAGAAGAGATCAGTGCCTGCCCTTGTGAGAAAGGTAGAGAGTGTGATGAGCTCTCCCCTCAGTTTCCTCTTCTCTCAAGTTAAAGGGAATGGTGTGTTTGTTTTTCATCAAATTATAAACCACAGTAATAAGTAACAAATAGTAATAACGGTTACTCAAGAGAAATGTTGGGAAGTTTTTGCTTGTGCATGAGCTATTGAGGAAATATGATTAAGGTACATTGGTTTATTTTGACCTGCTATTAATATAAAGCTTGAGCAATAACACCGTAGAGATGGAGCCATGGCAACATTCAGGTAGCTCAGTGATTTCTTAATTACAATTCATTATCATTGTCCCAGTTTTAAGTAATTTAATCTTCCTGGATAAACCTTCTAAACTTGATTTTTTAAGAATTTATTTTGAACCTGAGTTGATTTTTAATGAAGGTAAATAAAAAAATAAGTGTTTCATTTGTTAATGAAGACCAGCATTGATGTGACTGAGTATATATAATTAAAACAGATTTAGACTTTAGTGATCTAAAATTAGTTAAAAATAAATATTCTTGATTAAAAATTTTGACCTCTTAAGAAGAGTCTATTTTTCATAACTTCAGTACATTTTTAACAGAGATAGGAAGAAGTTCACAAGTATCACAGCTAGGAAGATTTCAGTTCACATATTTGCTTCGGTAACTTTCTTGATACTGGAAATACTATTAAAAGTTCATATGGGATGAAGCAGTACCCTTGAGAAACCCACAGCACTTAGCAGAATATAGGTTTCTATACTTAGAATCTCCTGCCTTAAGAATATTCAAAGCTGAATATTTCACTCTCTGTGCATCTTGAACCTGCCCGAGTTCAATCTTTACATGTCATTCATCTGACTGTAAATGGTTTAAAAAAAGAACATGTTTAAGTATCACCCTTAATGAAGATGTTTTCCAGATATTTTCTCTATCTTAAATGGGATTGATAGTGAGTGGTTCACTCTCAGCACTGCTTCTAAGTTAGCATCATGGAGGTTATAATGACCTTTGGCTAAGAAATAGCTACTTCTGCATATAATATCTTGTCAGTAAACATGAATGAAAAAAAAATTTTTAGAAGTTTTAATAAAATTTGAATTGATTTATTTTTCTTTTCCTTGGTAATCCAGCAAAATATAAAATTCTGATTTCTTTTTCTTTCTGTAGCATTTGCACACCAGAATTCCAACATAGGATGTTTATCAGATTTATCATCACAAGAAGACCTGAGCAGCTTACTGGAGTGTAGTTGCTGGGGGCAGCACAGAGATTCTTCAGCAGACTGTGCTTCTTCTGAGGAAATTTCTAGGCTGCTATCCAATCACACAGATTAAGTTTTCCACCATGACTGATTATACTTTCCAAAGACAGGCCTTGAAGTTGTCATAAATACACACAAATCTTTAAAATAAGTTTGGTCCCACCTGCACTTCCTAGTATTTATCCTTAGGCTAGGGAAGCTTCAACAGGCCTACCTGCCACCAATGGTTTTCAGGTTACAAGAGTATTTGGCCTTTGTGAGACTTTATAGTGGATACTGTCAAGAGTTGTTAGATTGGAGGAGGGCCATCCAAACTGCTCCCTTTTACCAGGAGCTGGACTATGTTGTTGTTCTTCAGTTTTTGTGAAGACCTCTTAGAAAGTGTCATAGCATTTGACATGTTAAAACAATAATTTGATCAAGAAAGTAGTAGGCTGTATACATCTTCTGATGGAAACTCTCTAAACCTATCTGAACTTTGCTTATTTTACATTAATATTACTTAAAGAAGAAACTACTAATTTTTAACTTGTTTGAACATAAGAGAGTAGAATCACACTAAATACCTTACAGTATTTCAGCCTGTTGTCTCATTATGGCTCCAAAACAGCAGGGATTCCTTGTAAATCCAGTGTCCTATTGTCCAGTACAGTGTGGATGTCTCCGATACCTTAGAGTATGTCTACAATGCCCTGCCTAAACATGGGAAGCACAGGGGCAGCCTCATGTCTTGTGGTGTCCAGCTGTACATTTGTGAGGCACTGAAATGTTAAAGGCTAACGACTCAAACAATCAGCCATTTGAAAAAGCAACAACGATGAAGAAGGGCCCTTGAGAAACTCACATTACTCAGCAGAGTACATTTATCTGTACTTTGCTTTAGTGTCTCTACGCTTTTCTGTGTATCTTGCCTCATGTCTCATATTGACTGTTAAGACCCCAGCTAAATTTTAGGGAATTCATAAAAAGGTTTCTTTCTCTCACCCGTTGTTCAAGGCACTCTAAAGACTGCAACATATGCAGTATGTAAATATGTGGGTGTTACAGAAATTCAAAGACATTGTTTTTAGTTAAGAAATTAAATGCCAAGGAACTCAAAAAGCTGCACTTCCAATAGCTTATTTTTAGTGTTCTACAACAAAGTCTTCATGAAATTGTTTGGTAAGAGAATAAAAGGGCCTTTGGACACTAACAAATCATGACAGCTAGCAGGATTCATAAGTAATTTATCAGTCACGGGTCATCTGGAGATGGTAAGTCAGGTCCTGAAGAGGACAGCTGCAAGTATATCTTTTATGGAGTGTAAAAAATCCTTGATTTAGTGGAAGTAGAAAACAGTCCTGGAAGCTCTGTACAGAATACTTCAGGAGATGCAATGGACAGACTTAAAAAATTTATTCTAGTCTGAAAGGTAAGTACTGATGATATGTTTCCAAGAAGCCAAACCTTTTAAATAGGAGCTTTTTCAGAGCAGCTGAAAGGAGAATCTTTAAACAATCACAAGGTTCACAGAAAGCTTCACATATATATTCTAAAACATAGCTAAACCCTATCCTATTTATTACAGTTAGAGAAAAAAAAATTCTAAAAGGGAGGACTAGAAGAACTGGGAAGGATTATCAGGCAAAACAGAATGTCTTACTCATTTAAGCTTTGTAGGTACTTTTGTCACTTCTTCCCTTTAATTTCTAAAAAATATTAAAACAATCATGAGAGTACAGAGACTCAAAGAACAAAGAATGTTGACTCAGAATAAATATACAGAAGATTAGACACAACGATGAGGTTAACATGAAGAAAAGAATAAGTACAATGACAGTTAATTTTAGAAGTTGTAAAAACAAATTAGCTGCCTTAATATGGCACCCTTACCTAATAAAATATAAAATGTGGATATTATCACTAAGATGTGAAGGGGGAAAAGTAGGACTTCTTTTTTTCTTTCCTTCTTTTTTTTATTCTAAAGAATTGAAAAGAGGAGTTGATAGGAAGTATTCCTCATGTATTTCTCAGTCAGGGTTATTTTCTATTTTAAAAAGTACGAAAAGGTGCACTTTGGAAAAGATTAAGATCAATCTGACATTGGCCCTTGAGTAAATATCACCCTATTTCAAAAGACACTGAACATTCCTAACTACTGTTGTTATGTCACATATTCATAATAATATTAAGGAACAGAGTGGCAATGACATTAGAATTGTTCTCCTGGAAGAGACATAGATTTCCATGAGTTGTGGTCCCTAAAATTATCTGGAAGCCGTAGTAAGGGAGTGAAGTAAGGGGGAATAGGAAGAGCACATTGAAGAGACAAAAACCCCCCAGCAAATAATTTGCTTAAAATATACATTTCTGGCAGTTATTTCTCCAGTAATCAGAATGTATTCTGTTTCTAATCTTTGGTTACTCAGGAAAAGCTTTGCAATATGATAGTCAGTATATTCTCCCCATTTGGCAAGGACTTCAAATGTATCTGGCTAGTTTAGGCATTAATACTTGTTTAGTAAACAAAACCCTTTCAAATGTAGAAATTGATATAGTTCCAAATTTTATTGAATATATTCCTCTGTATGGATGAAATAGAAAGTAGAGCTGAAAAATACAACCTGCAATTTCTGATAAATAATATACAGAAGATCTATGTCTGCATGCTTTCTTCTGGAATCGGGATGGAGCCATGAGGCCAGGTATGGAATCACTGATTCATGTAATAATTTAGGCAGGAGGGCACCTCTGGAGGTCAGCTAGTCCAACATCCTGCACCAAGCAGGTCCATTTAGGTCAGGTTGCTCAGGGCCTTGTTCAGTCAAGCTGTGAGTATCTTCAAAGACAGAATCCACAACCCTAGTGAGCAATGTGTCCTTGTGTTCAACCACCCTCAGGGTGATTCCTTTGTTTTTTTTCTTTTATCTTATCATATTTCCCTGCTTATAGAGGTAGAGACAGGATGTAATCTGACTGTCTGTATATTGCAGCCACCCTTACGCGACAAGAACCCAATGAGAGATATCCTGAAGTTCAGAAAAAAAGCAACGAATAAGAAGGCAAATATTCATCTGCATCCATGAAAAGATGAAAAAATACATCTTCTCAGCTGACTTATTTAATTCATCCTTATTTTGTGTTGATGAATTAGATTTTCATTACTTCATTCAACTTCATCTATAAGAATAATATGCAATGAATGCTTTATAAAAAAAAGGATAAAAAATATTTAGAAAGATAACATGACCATTCATTTTATATTGCAAAGGCTTTATATATATATATATGATTAAAGAGTGTTTTCTATCCTTTAAGGCATACTACAGTCTAAATGTCCAGGTGTTAAGAAGAATTTCTTACACCGTAAGGTCAGTTCATTTGTGATTGCTCCGAAATTGGATTATTATTTCTTTTTTGTACATATTTTTTTTCTTTTTATTGTTATCTGAGAGAACAGACCAGACTAGATGTTCTAGTTATCACATCTAATGTGGTTACCCTTACAGTTCTGACTAAATACATAGTTTCAGCCTAACATTAACAGTGTCTGAGAGCAAAAACCAGAAATGCCTAAGTTTCAAAAACCAGTTCCTTACAAACCCCTTAACCACACTGCTGAAGAACCATGCAGGTCAGCACAGTTTTAAGCTTTGACAAATGAACAGAAAAAACACCTTAATAGAGGGGAAGTGAAAATGAAACAGCAATAAGAGAAATGTGAATATTGTGGAGGGTTTTTTTTAACTAATGCTACTGAGTATTTATTTTTGCTATGCTTTAAACTAAAAATTGGCTGACAAAGTTGACCATGGAATATTTATTATTAATTATTAATAAAAGTTCTTGGCATTAGTAAGAGGTGCTTGATACTTATGAGCTGGAATTTACCCTCTCTCTCTCTTTTTTCCTGTGAGTTCTATTAATTTTTTTTGTTTGTTTTCCAAAGGAAAATGTGGCTTTCCTAAGATTTTGGCTGAATCTTTATTGTGAAGAAAGAGTACATCTCTTGTAAAGGAGTACATCAATATTCACACAATTCCCCACTCATAGGATTTAATTATTTAAATTCAAATTACATGCTATTGTAACCATGGACAAAATTACTGGTACCATTTCCTCTACAGCAACACAATAATGTCCGAACATCAAGAGTAATGCTGGATATTGTGCTTATTGTAAAAAAATGAAAATCAGGCACAAGGCATCTGTATTCACTGTACATATACTCTGAGACCAATTTCATTACATCATGTTTCATGTGAAAAAAATGGCAGCCAAGAGACCAAGGCACAGGGTCACTTTGTGACCTAGTCATGAATACAAAACATTTATACAACATCCTTCACAGAAAGTCATAGGATGATTTATGGCTCTAACTAAATTAAAAGCAACATCAATCAAAAGGATTTTAATTTTTAATTTTTAAACGACAACACATTCAGTTTCTGATTATTAAGAGGAAGTCAGTCTCCTAAATTTGATGCATAAAGGCAAAAATCTTAATTTCAAACAGTATGTAAAGCCCATCAGTCATCACATCTCCATTCAAAGTACCTGCTACATACTAGTCTTTGGAACCAAGTTGCAAAGGACATACTTTTGAGAACATCACATTTTAGTAAAAGAGATTCTTACCTTCTCTATGAAATCAGGTCGTCCTCCTTAATATCTGTTGCTTCTTCCTACTGATTTTTTTCTGATGCCTCTTTCTAGAATTACTGTAAATGAGAGATGTGTTTACTAACTTAACTGTATTTCAGGAAATTATAAAAAGGGCTCTGATTTATTAGGTATAGCAAAATACAAAAGGCTTTGTGGACACCAGCTCCCTGTGTTATGAAACCTGCACCAGCAAAAAGAGCAGATATATATAAGCCCACTGAGTTGCAAATGTGCATCTCTCACATTTTCAAGTTCAGAAAAATAATTATATATTAATTTAATTATTTGGCTGGGTTTTTTTTGTTTGTTTGTTTTGTTTTGTTGTTTGGGTTTTTTTCCCCAGTAAATACTGCAGGAAGAGCAGGAGTCTTTTTTACAGGTTGTTTCTTTTTTACAGCACATTGCATTTGAATGAGGCAGCAGGGATGCCTTTGTGAGAACAGGACAGGGGCTTCTTCATGTCCAATGCAGCCAGTTCCAGTCAGCTCCAACACACTCAGTGCAGGGCTTGGCAGAACCCCTCAGCTGACAGGGGGATGTCTCTGGGAAAACATATTTAAGAAAGGGTAAAACCACTGCACATCAGCTGGGAGTTTCATGAATGAGAATGAGTGTGAGGGAAACAGCCCTGCAGACACCCAGGTCAGTAGAGAAGGAAGGGGAGGAGGTGGTCCAAGTGCCAGAGCAGAGATTCTCCTGCATGCTATGGCGACACTGGCTGTCCCCTTGCAGCCCATGGAGGAACACACTGGAACAGATATCCACCTGCAGCTCATGGAAAAACCCACAGCACAGCAAATGGAAGTCCCCTTATAGAAGCTGCAGCCCATGCAGAACAGGCTTCTGGGAGGAGGTGTGGTCACACATAAGAAGAGCTTGCACAGGAGAAGGTTTTCTGACAGGACCTCTTGGGGACTCACGCCGGAGCAGTCTGTCTGTGAAAGAGTGTACCTGGTGGGTAGGAACTGTGCCACAACAGTTTGTGCAGGACTGCATCCTGTGGGATGAACACACACTGGAGCAGGAAGAAAAGCGTGAGAAGGAAGGAGGAATTGCTGTGGACTGACCATAGCCCTCATTCTCTGAAAAACTACTCTGCTTGAATG
Source organism: Lichenostomus cassidix (assembly GCF_008360975.1). Lineage (NCBI taxonomy): Eukaryota > Metazoa > Chordata > Aves > Passeriformes > Meliphagidae > Lichenostomus > Lichenostomus cassidix. The sequence goes on along the minus strand of NC_139482.1, from coordinate 97,953,222 downwards.
GGGGAAGAAGGTAGAGGAGTTGTGAATGAAGGAGTTAAGTTGAGCCTAGTATGAAGCAGGGTGTGGGGCGTCAATTTTGACTCTGTTTCTCACTGTCTTACTGTAGTTTTAATTGGTAATATATTAAATTAATCTTCAAGTTCAATCTGTTTTGCCCTTGACAGTAATTGGCATAGAATTTCCCTATCTTTATCTCAGCCCATGATCTTTTTGATCCTATTCTTTCCCCCCATCCTATTGTGGAGGGGGAATGAGTGAGCAGCTGGGTGGGCACACAGCAGCCAGACAAGGTCAATGCACTACAGTCTTAGAACAATTTTAGTAGTATATTTTTGCTACTAAAAAATATTAAGATTTCTTTTGCAGTTCATATATTAAGGTTTTTAAATGACTTTTAAACAAGAATGTCATTAAATATCTGAAATTAATTCCCAGCTGGTTTCAGCTGTTTTCAGCTTCATCAAAATCCATGGAACTGCAGCCATTCCCATCAGTACAAAATTTGACTTCTGTATTTAAAATTCTTTTTCCTTGTAGGTACCTACTCACAAACTTAGAGCTCTTACATTTCTGATACAGGGTAAGCACTTTAAAAAGAAATCTGGAAACCTAAAATATAATCAGCTTCTATTGGAAAAAATGGCTTCTTCATGTAGGGCAAATCTTACAAGACTACTCATAATTTATATAATTTTTCTAAATCATTAAATCCTAGAATCACCTGGGTGTAAGGGGACCTTAAAGGTCTTCTAGTTCCAACCCCCAAGCCATGGACAGGGACACCTTTCATTAGAGCAGCTATATTTTATATATTTTTTTTTTTTGAGCACAAACTGTCAATCTTGAAGTAGCAATTATCTACATTTATACTGCATATGCATAAATCAGAAACCCATGGTCATTTCTAGCAAAAATTGATTTGATACTGGATGATATGACAGACACAAACAATTGCAACACTAGTATAGATTGATTTCTTTTTAGCTGAAAATGGCAATTTTAAATTAGTTTAAATACATTCCTGATTACAGTTCTGTAAGCACATGTGACATTGAGCATTGACTTTCAGAACTCAGGGAAAGGTAATTTTATTTTAAAGAAAATAACAATAATAGCTGTTACACAGATTTGGAATGCATTTTCCATGTAATAAAAGTTTAAGTTCAAGAGCAGGGCAAATTCTTGTTTAAACTTTTTAGCATTATTTATTACTTCCAAATCTTTTGTGTTGTATAGTCATGCGTATACTATGGTCTTTTTTATAAAAGACTTCAATATTTATAATGTATATATTTATAATGTATATATTTATAATTTATATATTTATAATGTATATATTTATAAATTATATGGCAGAGAAGAGGCACAGAAGAAAAAAACCCTAGAAAACTGGCAGTTCTTCACATGGTCTTTGATCAGTCTAGGAATGGCACAGTCACTTTGCATACCTGTAATGCAACTAACAAACCACACAATAAGTGAAAGTCACATGTTTGATTAAATAATTTCTAGACTGGTATCCTGTTTCCTAGATAACAATTAATATTGCTCTTCCCAAATGAATAAACTTTTAAAATCATGTAATTGGAATTTAAAAGACCCTGCTGTCCTGGTTCTGGCCAGGGCAGGGTCAATCTGTGCAGTTACCAGGAGCAGGCATGTCTCGGACCCAGAGTTTATTCTATACCAGCTCACATAATTTTCCGGGAATGGGAAAAGTAGTCCCTTCCAGATCTGGATAGCCTGGCTGTGGTCAGTGTTGCCAGTCTCTGAGGGGTGTAGTGCTGAGCATTTGCATGTGAATAATTTGCCTCTCTTGTAATCTTTTGTTATTAATAATGTTGCTATTAGTGTTCATTTCCTTATCTCATTGCTGTTTCCATTAAATTTTTCTCATCTCAACCCATGATCTTTACCTTTTGTGACTCCAATTCTCCAGCACAACCCAGGGGAGAGGGAGGAGGAGGAGGAGTGAATGAATTGTACGTGGCTTGGAGTGGTTTTAAGTGGGAACACTGAACTGTAGATTACCACTCCTAAGCCACAATTCTTGCAATGACCAGGAGTTTCTTGCAATGAAACATTGAATTTCTTCTGTGGCCTTCATACTTGCAGACACATGCATGGGGACTGAAAGGAAACCAGATTCAGAATGACACTGTGCAATGATCAGCACATATGAAGAAGGATTTATAAACTGAATGTCTGCTTTAATATTGAAAGATTCCTGAACTGGGTTATTGGTTCAAATTTGGTCTTAAAGGCTTAGAAATAGAATTCAGTTAACAACACTCTGATGAATTAGCAGGCAGGTGCTCTGGGTGCCCTTGCCCAGAAAAAAAGGAGGGGAAAAAAGAAAAAAACATCGCAGAAGTTGCTTTCCAAAATACACTGAAGGCTTTATTTTTTATTCTTCCTTTAGTGAGAGTTTATTTCTTTGTAAACAACTATATTTGTGTAAAATACTGAAATGTGATTGAGACACATTTCACCTGTTCGACTGATTAAAATATACTGTGGCAATGAATAATATTTTAATATACTAATTGAATGTATTTTTCTGACTTATTATGATAAGGACCATTTGCTATCTTCTTAAATGTCTGACTGTTCCCTTTAGGCCATGTAGGTTTTAATTATTCTACTGAAATTGATTTGTCTCAGCCAATCATGGAACGCAGATAAAACATGGAGACTTAGGAATGCCATATAATTTTTTTTGCTCATTTATTCAAATCCCTGTCTGCTGATTAGCTAATGGGAACTAATTTACGTTCTCGCCATACATTTATTTCTCAAGAATTACAGTGAATTTGAAGATTTCTGTTTCATCTGCTGTTGCCCATTTATCCTAAAGAGTTTTCCCTATGTATTTTCAGTAACTGAACTACATACAGCTACATGAGAATGTATAATAATAGCAATAAAATATGAAATCCATGTTTAATAAAAATAAATATATAAATAGAAAGAAACATTCAATCATTTGAAAAAGTGCTACAAGGTTGTTCTTGATAAAATTAATATTAGGTTCTTTTAGAGTTTGTTTTTCTTGCTTTTCCTTCCCATATCATTTAGATAAGAAACTCTCTATCTTGGATATTTTTAATTAGCAAAAGATCAATATTTTGAAAAGAAACATTAATAAATAAAGAAAAATCATATCAAATTACATATTTTGCAAACAATTTTTTTCTTTTGTATATGTTTCTTTTCATTAAAATTCTTTCACTCATTTATAATTGACAAGCTAGTTTTTTTTTTTTCATTTTAATAATGCCAAATTAAGATGGTCTAGCATTTTAAAAATGTTGCAACATGATGATTCGTATAATAAAAAAAAAAGTATTTTAAATAGAGTTGTTGAAATGTAATGCTCTCTAATGAAAACAAAACCTATTTGAATCTAATGGTTTTGAATCTTTAGGCACCTGTTATGTATTTTGTTATCAGTGAAAGTCCCGTGTATATGTAAATACACATTTAATTCCTGATTCCTCAGATGACCAAGCAGCCAAGATATGGATATGTAAAGATCATTTCAGAAGTATTACATTTTTCTATCTCCTTGTGTGTATCTGTAGCAGAAAAAAAAAATAAAAAAGGTAGCTTTTCTTTTTAAGAAGGTTGTGACATGACAATCCCTTATGCCATCCATGGTCATATCAGTTTGGCTTATTATTTATAGTAAGGCAAAGCCCTTATCTGAGATGGAGGGCCATGACCCCTCAGAGCAGAGACAATAAATGAAATTGATGCTTTCAAAAGGGAAGAAAAAGTAAGTATTATGTACCAGGGGACAGTATGGTGCACAATCATCTCAGCACAAAAACTGTCTACCTGCTCTTTGGTTTATCCTATTTTGCTTTATTATTTTCTTTTTATTCCTCTGGCTATGTCACGGAGGAGAAATTTAAGAAATTCAGAAGACAACAGAGAAGTGGCTTTGCTGAGGCTCACAGTGAGATTCACAAGTGTGAGTGGCTGCCTGAGGAAACATACAGAAGCATTTGTGTAGTGCACCTTGAGAAGGCAATAAAGGCTGTCAGCACTGATAGAAACAAAAGTCAAAACTTTAGCAGCAGATAACGGGTATTGAAAGAGAAAGGAAGGGTCTTCACAAGTAGTCAGAGACTGCTCTGTAAATTTTGCGTTATGGATGACTGAATACCAGGCCCCAAAACATTCCCTGGGTGCTGCTGATGTAGTGGAACAGACAAAGCCTAAAACATGTTTTGGGTCATTTTCAGGGAGATGGCAGAATTTCTACAAGCAGATGTGACTGGCAGGGAAATGCAGGACAACCAGGACAGGTCAGAGAGTAACAACTCTGATCTGCCATCAAAAATAAAGTAATGGAAAAAAAGTGTTCACAATCAAGTTAAAAGACTCAAAAGAAGAGGATGAAACAGTGTGTCTGACATACCATTATCCAAAACCAGCAAAACACAGCATGCATGCCCTCACAGTTTGCAAGCTTCAGCTTCTGTGACAGTTATTAAAGATGTTAATAATACAGAGTTTTCTTTTTATTTTTATTAGTTTATGGAGTGAGAGTCCTGCATGTGTGAATGCCAGGATCTTTTACCAGAGGGATGCACTTTAAAATACACAATCCAGGACTAACTCCATGCAGGGCAGTAACTGCTTTAAATTTCAGTGGATTTGGGTGGAATTTTTAGCCTGCATATTTTAAGGCTGTGTGCTCACTTTCCAATGTTCTCCAATGTCACCTTGAGCAAATATGCCCAAAGGAAGCAGATCATTCAGTGAGCCTAAATTAAGGCTGGGGGTGGGGGGAACCCACTTAAGAGCTGTCATTATTTCTTTTCTAAATTGAATGGCCTCCCCATGGAAATGGTGGAAGCCATGTTGTACGGAGCTTTTAAAACAAAATTGAACAAAAACCTAAAAACATTACAATGAGCAGTTCTGAGATGGTAGTAGATGGATTAGATAACTGTTCATTTATTTCCTTTCCAATTTTTTCAAATTGCAGTGATTTTCAGAGAGACTAATATTCTTGACAAAGAACCACTCATTTTTTATTTCTCAGCAAAATATCAGGTTGTGTGGCTGCAATGAAATATAACTAAAGTGGCAGTACTTCAATTTTTACATGAAATTACTGACCCAGCCTTGGTAAGGTGCAATCTTTAAGCTGTTTACACAGTCATTTTAGTCAAATCAAAATTCTGAACATACTATTAAAGAAAGTTACAATGCTATACAATCAAATTAATATCTTTTCTGGATGGATCAGCATGGTATGGTGCCCACTTGTTTTCTTCCTTTGTTACCAAATGGAGTAAAGATAAGTTGAATCAGAGTGAATAGCTTTCTTTTGCCTTTGGTTTACATTCTGCATTATTTTACAAATAAAAGTAGGAGTGCCACTGGCCTTCATGTTCTCAAATTACTTGCACCAGGGAAGGCAATTAATATTAAGAAAAGATTGATACTTAAACCTAGCTCCTGTCATTGATGATATGTTGGAGAATATGCCTTTAAAATGTTCCCATTTGTTCTGGAGATAAAATGCTACTCCAGGAGGAAAAAAACTGCAGGTGATACTGAATAATGTTGTCTCACATTTCAAGAAAATACTAGGGCCACAGAGTTGGAGAAAACATTAACTCATTTTAGATGTATATAAATAAGCTAAAACCACATAATTGCCACTTTTTCAGTTCATAAGGAAACAATTCCTCGCATATGAAATACTTTTGTATTTCAGATTTCTCTCCAAGCCAATAAACCAAAACTGAATGCCCTAAGGAAAAATTAGGTTAACCTGTGAGAGGAAAACAAGTTTCCTGTGAAAAGAAAATCAGGGCCAAAGGAAGTACTACAAAAAAGTAGAAAATTGTGTCTAGGTGAGAATAAAAAAAAGCCCAAAAAACTGTATGGAAGATTAAAAAGTCTATGTGGATTCTTTTCAACAATATATGTGCAAAATCTTAAGGGGAAAAGAAAATTAGATCAAATATTTAGGGTTTAAAAATGCAGAGAATGAGTTTTATATATTTTCCTCAAACCCCAGAAGGCACAAAGCCAACATTAAGTGTGTGAATCACTGTGAAAAACTCACTACTATACGTTAGAACCAATTTTCTCTGTTTATAAGCATCCACCTAATTTCTGCATTTGATGCCTTTTATGTCAGTGCTGTTGGTAGGCTCCTGTGCAGTTCCGAGTCTCTTACGTACATCATCCTCTGAAACATTTTTTGCTTTCTAGAATCTACAGTAATTAGCTGTTTATGCTTATATCTTTTTTTATGGTACAATGTTTCTCCTTTCAAGTAATACTTCTCTCCCATTAATTTAAGAAGTTGATGTGACTTCTAGCTTTGATCTGTGTAGACTGCAATTGGACACAGAATTCTTCATATTGCCATCCCTTTTTTTTGAAATTTATAAAAATATAGCCTAAACAAAGTCTTGAAAAAAAGCTTTTTATGTAGCCTAGCAGCTACATTCAACATCCTAAACAACCCACCAGCACAAATACCTAAATCCAATTTTCATAAAATACTCAGTCTTGTTTTCATGACTTTTAACTTGCCTTCTAGACATAGTAGCCCAAGTTTAAAAAGTAATTCACAAATAGTGAACATAGCCCTCATTTCTGGGAAAAAAAAAGCACTGTCCTTTGTGATATACTGTTGTTGTTCTCGAAATAAGACTCAAGTGTTTACTACAGGAAAAAAGTCCTGCCGTTTTGGCAGAGTTTTATTTATGGAGGGTACAGTTGGAGAAGAAAAGGAGCGTTGTCTTCTGCTCCAGAAAGTACCAGTCTAATATTTTCCATAGCCATACACTAAAGAGCCTGACATTTCTTTACTCAGGGGTAAAAGCTTACTTATTTTCCTGTTCTGAAGCTGGAGTCAGGAGCAGACAGGCTTTATTCTTTCTTGTTTTCCCTTCCTAAGGAAGACAGTGAGTCAGGTGAAACATCTGAGGTGGGAGTCTGCAATACCTGCTGTCTTGGGTGTCACCCTGGTTCTCACACACTCATTGATTGTTGCTGACTTTCAGTGATGAATCACTTAAAAATTTCAAGGAGCATCTCTGAACTTCTGCTTCTATTGCCCCAATGTAAAGAAACATTGCAAGTAAAAAGTAAGGAACATAAGCTTCCTAGCAACCTTAGAAACAGGAAAGAAATAAATGTTTTACAAATTTCACCAACCTCAGCTGCCATTGGGAAGTCTTTCTAAATATTTTTTAAAGGAAAAAGAAGAAGAAAAAGACAAAAAACAAATGTTAAGGCTTAAATAAATTCATATTAACTATTCAGTGAGGAAATGTAAATTACTTTTCAAATAATTATTGGAACCAAATCTTCATTTTCAAAGGAAGAATAACAGCTATTTAATGTTCACCTTATATGCAATGCTTTATAAAACTTTATTAATCTGACACTTAAGATAAAAAATCATAGTAGAAAGTAAAATAAGTTTAAATTCTCTACTGGCTGTCCTCTAAACCTCTCAAACCCTTATACTCTATGCATTAACTGAAGATTTGTTCTGCCAAAAGCAGTGCTAACGTAACAGCTGCAGGCTGACAGTTCACATTAACTGTTGCAACTCAGAGGAGCGTGACCCCTGTCTTAGACGTCGCTTGTTCTATCTTATCAGACATAATGCAGACGAAAAAATTGTGCTACCAAGAAAATCCCAAGGACCAAAAAAAGTCAGCAACAGCAAAAGTGCTAACCTACATTTTCAGTCAGCTTTACAGGAGGAGCTGAAACATAATATTCAACAACCATACAAATCCCAACTACTTCTGTGTGCTTCTTACTCAGCTGGAGAAGTGCTGAAGTGGCTGTCTTGCTACAAGGAACTTGCCAGAGTTCTGCTTTCTGCTGGCCAATTCCCTCTCAAGTGATACTCGATCAGGAGCTCACAGTGTAGCCCAGCAAACGCTATTTGAGGTGACTAGAGAAAGGCTGCAGGCTTTGCACTCCCCAGCAGCACAGGGGTTCAAGGCTCTTTTGGGCTCGCTGGCCACAGCTGGGTTCAGACTGGTTTATCAGCAGTGTCTATGGACTGCCCTGGTTTAGCTTTTCTCTGTGATTCCCAGTACAGCACCGGTCACACAATGTTTGGGAAGCAGAGGGTGAAAAACAGCAGTCCTTCATAGCACTGACAACATGGAACTGATGGGAAGATAGTGTGTTGTATTGAAAGAAGGTTTCAAAGTGACACAAGACTAAGGGAGAGGAGACCCCTCCCCACAAGTATCTCAGGATGACAATAATTTGTCAGAAACAACAATAGTTCTTACACCAAAGACACCCAGAACCTTCCCCCTCTTCTTCCTAAGAAAGACTGAAACCATCAGTCTTGAGACCCACAGGGAAAACGGTATGGCAAAAATCACACAAGAGAGAGACTCATAAATGTTCTTTTACAATGCTTTTAAGGGTATTTCTAATGAGGCTTTTCTGAATTAATTTGTACTTTACGTAATAGTACTGTCATAACTGGACTAATCATAACTTGTGTTTTGATTGTAATTTAAAGACTTTTTAAACTTACAGTAAATTCTTAGTTCTGTTTAATAGTTCCCTCTTGCCTATAACAGGATTTGCATCCAATATGCCACAGAAGAGAAGACAGTAGTTAGTATGCCCTTGGATTTAGAGGAAACATTTATAATGCTTGGTTTATTACGCTTGAAGAGGAAAGACGGCAACAAAGGCAGATTTGAAATATGTTTAAGGCATGATGTTAATGATTGTCCTAGGGGACAATGGTTAAAATTCTGAACACTTCTTATCTTTACTACAAATTTTGAAAATTATCACTACATTTGGGAGAAACAGATGTTTAAAATCACAATAAACTTGACTCCATGAACTGTCATGTGATTCTTACCTGAAAAATAAGGGTGACCTGGATCACTATAAAAAGGACCTCTCTGATACAGATCATTCTTCTCTTTGCCTTTACTCAGGTATTGTTTTGATGAAAACAAGACATGGGAGGAGGGGAAGAATTAACTCTCTTTTAACTCTATATTCATGAAGAATCTAAGGTGCTATCTAAGCATCACATAAACACCCCAGGAACATCTCCTTGGTAAAGAGGTTACACTGTGTCATTTTTTTGTCTGACAGACACCCTTCCTCACCTTCCCTTGCCCTACTGTGCCCTGCCCTACCCTACAGATTGGGAGGTTTGGAAAGGAAAGAATGGATGGGGGAGAACTGTGACTGCATCTCTTTCTTCTATGGAGTAAAATAGATACAGTACTCTTCACCACCTAGTAGCAACTCTATTATTGCAGCTCATTTTTCCATATGATTACGTCTTTTTTTTTCTCCACCCACTCACGCCAAACACATTATTATCTTATTTTTTGACCTCAAACTTTCTCCTCAGTCCATCTCACCCATTTGGCATTTCATTGTGACCTATTAAAAGCACATCACCCAGCATCATTTTTCCTGCTCACATTTTGTTCACTGGGAGAGGCAGAGTTCATCTGCAAAGTACAGAATAACATCTCAGTCAGGAACACTTCTCTTTCCTTGGTAAAATTATCATTTTTATTGGTTATGGTGGAGTAGTTTTTGGATGTTAGGGGTTGCTTTATTGTAGATGGTGGATTTTTTCCCCCCAGATTTGATGGCACTTAGCACAACAGGGTCAGGAGGACAAAAATGGGGATGTAAAGTGTGTTAGTTGAAGAATGAGTTCTTTAAGCAGCTGAAGCAGCTTGAAAAATTGATTGGATGCAACAGTACTCTGAAATAAACAGGAAATAAGCCAAGTTCACAGACCTAAAACGTGGTGTTACTTGCCACTTTCTTCCTTTGGCAACGTAGCACAAATATTTGAAGACATGTAATTCGCTTTTATGAGTGTTCCAGGGTACTCTGAGAAAGCTTACTTTCAATCTCTTCTGCTTCTATTTCTAAAAAGAATTCTGAAATTACTTACTGGATTGGGAAGAAGGATATAAATAACCTACACAACAGGTAAATGCTTAAACTTTTAGTCACTGGCTATATTCAGTTATCCAGTAAGAATAGACTGAAAGAGATTTATCAAAGACAAAATAACCCACAACAATATTACTTAAAGCCTTGAAGTTACTTTTACTAGGAAATAGAAAAAGGATGTTCAGGTGTCTGAAAATAGCAAGGAAGCAAATGTCTATCTTCCTTATTCTGCATGAGTATAGTATTCAGGCAATTATTGCCTAAATTAAATAACTGGATAAACTGGATTGATCCTAACTGGAGAGCTTAATCCAAGTCTCATCTTGCTATTTTGTTGTTTTCTCTCAAGATGTTTGAAAATGAAAGAAATGTTCTTTTCTTGTCAAGTAAAATTGGAGTCATCCAAAGCACTTATTCTCTTCCATTATATGAATGAAAAATGAGTACAAAATTTTTCACAGGGAAGGAAAGAAATGAGCCATAAATATGGTAGAGAACATGCAATACACTACCAACACAGGAAGCATTTTACATTTTCTTTGCTCTTATTTTTGTGTGTGAGTACCTACATGAAATGCAAACGGCTAGAAAAGCAAGTTTTATGTGTCAGGAGTTGTCTCAAGCAGTTATAACCTACAAAGGACATACAGCAATCATGTCGACAGGAGGGGTACCAGTCAGCTAACCAGGATGCTGTATTAAATAACCTGTCATCTCAGCCTATTTCTGCTTGACAGTGTCTCCTACAGCATCAAGGCTGTCTTCATCATCAGTGTGAATTTTCACCCAGGCTGAAAGTATTAGTGTGCTAGAGAAAGATTGAATGGCCAAGCTGTGCTACCTTCTTAACCTGAGAGAATATTAATAATGGATGACAGAAATGCTTGTACAGATGTTATATTTGAAACATTTATTCTGTGATGCATCATAAGACTTTCTGTGATGGTCAATCTGAAATGTTTGCTGGGAGTTGTGCCTCTCAGTCCTAAATATATTGTCTCCTGCTGCACTAATCAGGAGTTTCTTCATGTTTTGGTGTCTCTTTAAACACAGGAAGTTGATACCTTTGATCATCTAAAGCAAAGTTTGAGAAACTACGCTTTGTGCTGGTACTGATGTAGAAAAAGTTCTCTAAGAACTTGTCAGTTTCCTGATCTGTCTGCATTTTATGTCATCAAAAGAAAATCAGATAGTTTATTCTTAGAACAACCTGATGTAGCTGAAGATGTCCCTGCTTATTTCAGAGGTGTTAGACTAGATGACCTTTAAAGGGTCTTCCAACCTAAACTATTCTATGATTCTATTTTGGGCAGTGATAGTAGACTGCACCAGCCAAAAGCATTTTTAACCTTAAATTAGCAGTTATTTAAAAAAAATATTAAAAGAGGTGGAGCACAATTAGCAGAGGAATAAATTTGTTAGTCTAAGGGGAGCAAGTAGGCATATCTATTTATTAGTATGGTCTTTTGCAGAAGTGCAAAGAAAGCCTTTCAGTGAGAAAAGAAGAAATCTTTACCGTTTTGAATTGTTCTGGGGAAACTTGTGAGAACCAAAACACATGAAAAATGTCAACCAAGTAAGCTGAAAGAAAGTGAAACGTGAAGCATCTACTGTTTTCTGGAATGACAGCTATTCAAGTATGTGCTGCTATTCAAGTGCACCTTACTTGGTTATCCATTAATACTTTTATAAATAGTCTACCTGTTACTACTGCCCTGGCAGCAATTTCCCTGTATCTTATACTTCATATCTCTTCTTTAAAACTTCATCTTCCTTTATGATTATTTCTTTTTGGCAGAGGAACAAGTATTCATGCAGTTTGTTAACTATCCTTCTCATAATCTGTCGCTTTAAGACACCTAGGAAAAGAAGAAATTAATGGAAGCATCACTTCATTTGCCAGCAAATTGGAGGAAGAAACTAAAAAAAGAAATGTTTCAATTTGTTCAAAATCATGTAGCAATTTTCATTTCCATTATTTACAGAGGAACAGGGCTCCAGAGACACAACTCAAAAGTTAAAACAGTGAAGCATTAAGAAATATGAAGTTGGAAGTAAATGTACTTGTAAGTAGTTCTCCTATTTTGACAACAATTGATATTTGACTGGAAGAAATATGTCTGCTCCAGGAAAATAATTTTTTGATTAAACTAAAGAAAATAGGCACTCTTATAAGAACATATTCAGAAATGAGATGCACTAATGGATAAAAAGGGAAACTTTTATAATATTAAACCTATAACAAAATATATGGATGTATTTTTGCCAATCAAAACAAAAATTACAGTATAGGAGCTGAACCTCACAGAGCTACTCCTTTTAAACCAAACTATAAGTGCCTATTTGTTTTACTGGTTATATCATGGTTATTGGATTATATAAAAAAAAAAATCTGTGTTGGGATCCAAACTGAAACTGCCAACACTGGAGCAATTACTGTTTAAACACACATTAGGAAACAATCTCTGCCACCAGAGTGTTTTAAATAGCACTGTTTAAAAAGGTAATAGAACACTCTTGCTTTTCTACTTTCCTCATTGTCCCTCATCTTTTTCTGCATCACGTATCTGCATTCTCTTCCTTTCCAAAGATTCTTAATTTGCATCTGCTCAGATAGTTTAGAGCTGAATAAAGATCTTGGGCCCCTCAGAATGTTTTAAGGTTGCATTGCTCTATAGAAGGCTCATTCTCCACAAAGCCTCTTACAGATCTGTGGCTAGTGAAAGTTAAGCACCTACAGAAGAGAGGTCAGGCTACTAGTCTTTAACTCAGGATTATGGAAAATTGGGCTATGGAACATGCTGAGAAGTGATCTTACCTGCTTTCTTTCCCAGACTGCTTAGGTGAATCGTCCTGTCTAATCTCAATGTACAGTGATTGATAGAGCTAACTTTTTTTTCTCAGGTTCATTATTACAGTGATTAGAAAGTTATTTTCTAATATCAAACCTAAATATTTCTGATAAAATTTTACCTTTGGAGTTTTTTCCCTTCCTGCTTGTTTTTCTGCGTACATTTCACATCACTAAACTATAAATATCCTGTATTAAGATCACTCCAAACTGAGACAAATCCATCCATACACTAAGTTGCTTTACATGACTCCAATAAAGGGAAACCTTTGAGAGAGCTGTTCATGGCTTCTCTCCCATGAGCTACCACTTTTGTGAACTTTAATCCCTTTTGCTCCAGGGACCGATTTACTTGATATTCTTAGCACACAATATTAAATAAGTAAATGTTAACCTTCCCATAGGAGCATTTTAGATATATCTCTCTAATGCACGTGGTGTATAGGAAGGGGACTAAAAGTTAAGAACACTTTCATCATAGGCAGCTCTTATCAGAAGGTAAAAGAATATTGGAGACCCTTCCTCTTTTGTGTCTTCTGAGGTTGTACAGGATAATTCCATCCTTAAAATCATATATGTGTACTTTGCCATTCTCCTATCATGGAAATACTGCATGCTCAAATATCCAATCTGCTCTATTTTCCCCAGTTCAACAAACACCAAAATCTGACTAATTCAGAGTGCATCAAATTAATTTATCTTTTCTCCAGGGCAGTCTTCTTAATGTGAGATGATTTTTATTCTTTATGGTTTGATGGGTTTCATCCTCAGGGCTTTGATTAACATTAGTGATCCTTCAGAAGGCTTCTTTTTTGAAATAATTTGTTTGCCATATTTTAAATTTTATGAGAAAGCAGTATAGAATCTAGTGGAAAGAGATATTTTTTCCTACTTTTTTTATTATCTTTGAAACATACTAGGAAAGTGAATGCAGAATGTAATAGAACTTTGTAAGTTTGGATTTAGGAACTAGAGAAAGAAAATTATTCTCTGGTCAATTCCATACATTATTGGAGGAGTTATTCTTTAGAAACATATTAAAACGATCCTTCTTGTAGCCCTTGTTAAATTCTATGGAGTGGGAAAGTCACAGACTACTGTAGATGGGTTATCAGATGTTTCAGCATTTTCATGGGTAAAAGTCTACTTGTAAAAGTATATGAAGCTTGATATGGTTAAAAGTCTTTCAGATACCTAAATGTCCTCAGGTTTTAAGATGTCCCAAAATCTTTATTAGACAGAAGTATATACTATGCCATTACAAACTAATGGAAAGAGTAAGACTGTTAACAGAAATGATCACTGCATTATCTGCACTCCCACTCATGCAAGGGCTTACCTTCATGACTGTAGAGATGGGACAATATTGAGTTCTCCAGATTTAAGATAAGCCCTAGGTTCTTGCATCTCCAACTTTCATCTTCTATAGTTAAAAAAAATAACACCCAAAAAACCAGAAAAAACAACAAAAAAACTATAGGAAAAAAAAAACAACAGCAGCAAATTTACAACAGGTGCAGTGTGATTCCTGTTTGTGTTAAATAGCTTTATTGGGAAATGACTGCTCAAATGCCTCCATTTATTCCGACAACTTAAAAGAAATAGGTCTTCTGGCAAAGAGGTCTTTGAGAAAGTCCCTGTGGTGATGCTGTCTCAACCCCATTGCTCTTATTGGGTAATTTCTGATGACTACCTGAATTCTCTCTCAAAAGTCAGGCATCCTTCTGTTCCTCCATTCATAAACAGATTAAGTCTCTTTACCTTTAGGACACTGATAGAATACAGAGAAAGGAAGTTTTGCTGTGGAAAGAAATTTTACAGAGATGGAGTACATTTTTGTTATTGATATTACTAGATAATGGCAAATAACTAGATAATGAAGACTGTCACTGAGGCTCAGGCTCGCTTTGTCTTTGGTCATGCCCAAGAATAACTGGCAAACAAATTTACAGAAGGATGTTTAAATCTCTTTAAACCAAATAGATGAACTAGCACTAAAGAATTTACTGGAAAATTATGTTTGTAATTTTTTAATGAGTTAAAACTATTGATAGAAATAAAAGCAAACAAAATGCCAGCCATATTTTAATTTTTTTTTCATAAACTTGGAAACAGTAACTGCTGGTTTTCAATATGATCTGGCATTGGGCCTTAGTTAATTAACTGCCTATCATAGAGAAATAAAAAAAAACTAATATTAAAATTAAAGATAAAAATGCCAGTTATTTCAGTAGGTTTCTACATGTATTCAACAGGTTAATTTATGCCATCAACATAGATTTTTTTCTCTCTTAAATATCACAAAAAAAGGATTAGTTTTTGTGTTCTCAACACAGCCATACAGATGATTATGGAGAAAGACATAAACATCAAGTGAAATGCAAGCAAACATTGCAAGAAGAAATCTAAAATAAAAAGGCTTTTTCCTTCTGTTTCTGATATTAGCCACCTGTGCGTGTATTTAGGGCAGACCAGGAACAACTGTCACTTTTACCTCTGAATGTGGGTTAATTCTTCATGCGATGTACTTGTGACCTTCAAACTACTTCTCTGAGTGGCTTACAGAGAGCCTCAGTGCAGAATATTCAATGTGCCCTCAGGTTTGTGTTCCCATCAGAACAGCACCTGCCACTAAAAGCAGTCAGATCATATGCTTATAGCACTTTCTTATGCATATTTTTTAAAGGTAACAGCAGAAATTAATTTAGAAATAATTTAAAATTAAGTGTAACATCTTTTATACCTTCCAAAATATCTCTCTGTAAATTACCATTTGTGAATGAAGTTTGAATAAGATAAATATAATATTTTTTTGTTGCAAATATTGGGAACTTTTAATTAGTCTTACCAAGATTTGGGTTGTTTTTTTTTACACAGCAGTAAATCAAAATATATGTCAGGAAATATCAGAATATCAAATTCATATGCAGATTTACTTGAGGTGGAAGTGGGATTCTCTGCTTTTTCTGAGTAACTCAGGGTTTAAATCCATTATCAGTACTAAATGCTACATTCAATAACCTACTCATTAGACAATCTTCTCTCTCAAAGCAAATCCCAGATAATCTCTTCACATCATATTGCCAAAGGGCCAATCTTAATCAAATCATTTAAGTATAGAATGATCTTTGCTTTGTGAGGCGAGATCAGAAAGAAAATACTGATGCCTGTTTGATTCTGAGCTTGCTGCATGTGAGACTGCTGATGGCTTTTCTCTTTCATGGTCAGTACATGCAAATAGGAGAATCCTCAAGAAAGATGCTACAAGATCCTAGTGCATGGATTCATTGACCAAAAGATGAAGATCAATTTATACTTCAAAACCCATTAACTGGGTTTTTCTATTTAGGTTTTTTTTTTTTCCTTTTTGAATGAAGTGAGTTGTATAGATGAATTAAAACGTCTGTAATTTTGTCCATACAGGTTTAACTAGCCTTAAAAAATAACAAAGTTCCACATGAAATTCATGTTATTTTCTGCCTATGAATACTTACCCCTAAGTCCATCCAGTCTTCCATATGGTTAAAAAAGTACTTATTATTTAATGTAGTTTACATTACTTAGGAAGTATCTACAATTGCATCAAGATTACAATCTTGCCTGTGAACCGCTGATAAATATTGATAAAAAACACAAAAGATCAACATTGTGGTCCTGCTAGTTTGTCTGTACCATGCTTATATTGAAAAAAAAAGGCAAAAAACCCAAGACACAGAAACTCCCCACCCTAACCCAACATTCCCACCCCTTTAATAAAAAGGTTATGGTATTGGATGGGTATTTGCTCTCAAAAATTGTTAGTTGCTATCTGCTCTCATGACATTTCTATTGCTATTTCTAAAATGTATGGATAAAAAAGAGTTACTTTGAGGGTTTTTTTATCCTTGCTGCTTGTTGGCATGTTCAGGGAGTAGCACTTCATGCAGCTCTGCCAATGCTGTAGTTCTCTATGGGGAAAAAACCCCAAGACTGGAACTTTCTCTACAGAATCAGATTTACCTAGGGATGGAGGGAAGGCCTCAGGGGATGGGTGAATGAGTGTAGTCCTTCCAGTCACTCTCACCAGAATGACACACACTCCTTGTTCTGCAGTCCGGGGTGTGATGTAACTTTGTGCCACCTCTCTCTTCCAGCCATCAGTAGCTACATGAACCCTTTCCAGCAGATGCACAAACAAATTTGCAATAGAAAAATTCCAAATGAGTATGGATTACCTGGCAGCTCGGGTGTCAGAAGCAGCTGCTGCTGGTACTTCTGTCATATTTTGAAAGATGGAGAACAGAAATCTCACACCACTAAAGGAGAATTGATTCTCTGTATTCTATTTTCCAGGTATCTTTCTGCAAGTGAATTATTGATTTAGTCTTTTTTTAGTATATTTATCAAAAGCTTTTTCTTTGCACCATCAATAATATTTTACACAGTGAAATTGAAGGGAACTAATACCAAGGATGAACCAAATCCAATTTCCAACACTTGGCTACATGTGAGCAAAACACTTAGTGCTTGGGAGACTTAAGATCATCTGCTTGATGATTTCTCTTGCTACATTTTGAGTCACTGACTGATGCCATCTCTGAAAAGGTCATTCGTGGAAGTTTTATCTTAAGCTGTTGTGTCCAAAGAAGACACCAAAGTGTCTGGAATTGATTTTTCTTGCACTGCAACATTACTCTCCACAGTAAAGTATCAAAGAGCCTATTGATAGAAACATGCCACAAGTCTGTGACCACATAGAATAGAACTACAGGCAATCTCATTTTTTAATCTTACCTGTCCTAAACATGTGAGGAAACTGGACAAAATCACCTTAAAGGGACTATAAGAGATGTGATATAGAAGCTAAAGATGTGCAATGCTCTTTATAGATCAAGACTTCATCAACTGAATCAAATACATAAGGCTTGCAATTGGGTGCTGTTTCTGTACTTTAGACATACCCTGGGTGAATACTTGTTGGAGAAGGTTGGGAGAGGAAGAGGAGGGAAAATCAGAATACTACTCCTACAGTTATTATAAAACATTGAAATGTAAAAACAAGTCAAACCCTTTCTAATAGATTTTTGAACAAGTCAAAACTCTTCAGAGGCTTGTACTGTTCCAGTATTTGAACCATGATGACAGCTCTATCTTGTAGAGGAAAAGCCACTTCTGCTCGATCTAGACTCAGCTTCCCAAGCCTTATGATGAGCTCTCTGCTGAATTCCAATTTGTTCACAGAGAGACAGTTTGCCAAGTAAGCAACTATATCTCCTTATGAAAGCCCCGCTGCGATGCAAGTTATGCAGTGCATGCACACAGACACACACAACAGTGAATTTATGCTTTTCGACACCTTAAAGGCTTTTCAGAAGTCATGGCAGCTTCAAAAGTGACTGCTTTCTAGCAGTACATATACCTGTATAACTTTTTGTCATTTTTTTTCCCTTTGTAGTTTTGCTGACTGCTACAGCTTTTATTCGTGAGACATATCAAAGAATATAGATAACAGAAGTCAAAAGAAGGTAAATTCATAATCACATTCAAATGTAGTGTATAACACACATTTTAAATTATTTTTTTATAGATGATTCATATTTTCTCTCTCAGTATCTTTTATTTCTTTAATTTGATAGCCTAACTGTAGATAAAAGTCAAGAAGGAACAAATCAGTATCTCAGTGGGGAAAAAAGTAAGTTCAAATGAATCTTTCCTACTGCTTCTGAAGAAGGAATTTGAGTATATGGATTAATCCATTTTCTCTATCAATGTAAAATATATCATATAGGAAATCCAAGCACGATGGATTAATCCATTCTTTTTCTCTCAACATCTTGTATATTTTAAATATATTTATGGGTATTACAGGAGGAGAGGGGAACATTGTCACTAGGGCATGACAGGATAGGTTCCTAGCATGGATTACTATTAAAGACCTTCCATTATTGAAAGGAAGAACCTGCAAGCTGAGCGCATATGACAAAATTGCTGTCACTAATGCTAAATGGTAAATCCTTCCTCATTTGTTTCCTATAGCACTTTACCACATTTTGTGTGACCTCCAGAATGATCTTTTGAAAGCCAGGTTTGTACCTGAGTCTTCTTGTGAATGATGCACTGCAGAAAAAGGAGCCCTTTCTGCACAGGATTTCTATATTTTGCCATTTTTAATTCATCAATCAGTCACAGCAAACAGTCAATCTCCCCTGCCAGCAGTCCTGGTGGGTAAGGCAGGGATTTTCAGTGTCAGGTCAAAAACCCTCTCCAGCTCACACGTATTAATGTTGCTCTCAGCAGGAGCAGCACACACACCTCAGGCTAACATTCCCTTCTCCCAGCACCCGCCCTGAGTTCAGGGTCATTAATTCAGCCCATGGTATTCATCCAAAGTAAGCTTGACAACCTGGTTACAGGGACAAGCCCTTCATGGAGGTCAGGGCTGCCCACTGGGGAGAGAGGCTGAGGCTTATAAATTAATCTCTGTTCACCATTTGTTGGTCAGAAAGAAAAACACAGAAAGATATATGCAGGAGTGTGATCTATGTACTGACAATTCTATTGAGGTACAGTTACTATGGTCAATCCTACCTGGGAACCCTCTGGACAGTGATCTTTTGATCAAACTGGATCTGCTCTGCATTACCATTTTAATAATTTTTGAGCCATCAGTTTAGAAAATTTTCTGAAGAAGGAAGAAACTTCATCCTTACCACTTTCCAAATATGAAGGGAGAAATTAAATCCAACCTTGTTTGTTTTAGTCACACTTGCCAGAGCTTGATATCTTTACTTGATTTAGCTCCAGTAAAATATAAGCAAGACAATTGTCATTTACCTGCTTATCTGAATTAATTTTGTATTGTTTCTAAAGGTAATATATCAACATATTTGAAAAGAAAAGAAAGTTTAATGTAGAAAGGAAGATTTTGCATTTTAAAGAATTAGATCTCCTTTTCTTTTTTGTATTTCCCTTTTGTTTTCATGTAAAGAGATGTAGGTCCCCAAGCATCTGTAAAACAAAAGAGAGAGGAAACATCAAGGGATTTATAGTTTGCTACCTACAAGTTTGAGATCTATTCCTTTGAACATATTTCATTCCATTCCCTGTAGGATTTATTTGATATTTCCCAGGCCTTTAGGGATGGTGGGGTTGAAAGGAAGTTGGACTGCAGTATGAAGCCAGCAGGGCAGGAGACATGAGCTGTTTTGCTGATTTCAAAATAGGATTTGAGGTTGTCAGAAAAAAAACTCCAAATTTTTTGTTACCAAAGGCAGATTTAAAAGGCTATTAAGCAATGGAGAAGGCGAAAAAGTGCATCAGCATATTCTGCCATGAAAATGTTTGCATAAAGGGCATTTACTGTGGCAGATATATTCCAAGCAGATTTATAACGATGCTGCAGTGCTTTCCAGTATGGATAAAAAAAATCAAAGAATTATAATTTTTTTTGATTTCTTACTCTTTTTCAAATTTATTAAATATAGAACTGGATGTCTTATTATGGTTGTACTATAATTTCTCTAAAATTGCAAAAAATTATCTTCATTTTTATGAAGAATTTCAGATTCCATAAGGAACCAGACTTAATAAATATATACAGTGGGCCCATCCTTACAAATTCTAGTTGTAGTTCAGTAAATTTCCACTCTCTCACCATGTTCTACTTGTGCAGCTACTCTAGGACACAATGTGAACAATAAGATTTAATTTTATCTCTTAGAGCTTTTCTGTTTTGGGACAGAAGGGAGGAAATAATGTAGAAATTCTGTCCTCAGTGATTAAATTCTAAGAATAATTCACTACCTAAGAGTTACAATGAAAACAGTGAAGGAAAAGAGAAAATTTGACCCAGTATCTTCAAAGCTCTGGAACAAACTGTCGTCAGGCAGCTCTTATTACATTCTTGTGAAGCAACTGTTTACTAATGTTTTGATTTCACTGATGACAAAGCAGACTCTGGAGGGAGATACGAGTCCCATAAACCCCAAAAGAGATTCAGGAACAGATCTAGAATTATCTTCAGTCAGTAAATAATAGTTGTTTCACTCACTTGAGCCCTAGCCTTCTATTGCTTTTATTTAAAGAAACCAGCATTTTGAATCAGTATGTCCTTGGTATGTAAAACTATACAAAGCTGATGAATAACTGGTTAGAAATTTGCCAGTGCAACACATCCATATTCACCTCTTTTAGGGTTTTTTTTTTGTTTCAAACTTAATGTGTGTCCATCTGTCAGTGTCCTGTGTGCTCTGAAGTCTGCACAGCACATTCTATGCTTTTATGCAAGCTATAATCCCATGATATTGTAAAAAGAAAATAGAAATATCATTTCAAGACACAGCTCATTGAACCCATTTTAATTAAAACTTTTCGAAATAGATTTTATAAACTTCCTAATCTTAGCTGCAGATTAGTTGCTTGTTTATCGGGTGAATGCACTAGGCACATTTTGGTTTCCATACTTAGAGATTACAGCCCTATTTTGTCCTGAAGGTATTTTATTTGATGAGGTCCATTTTAAGCAGCCTAATTCATGAATTAGCTGCCAATGTAGGGCATAAACCCAATCTAATTTGAGGGACCCACATAATTTATTCTGCATGATGAATTCTCCCAAGGAAGCAGTGGAGCAGAAATACCTTTCACCAGTAAAGAGAAAGCCATGAATTTAAAATGGCAAAACACCCAAACCCCAACAACAGTAACAACAAACAAACAAGCAAAAAATCCCGCAACAATTTACTAGTGCACAATTCTTAGCACAAAATATTTAATCCAAAAAGCATATGCATAATGATGATTACTTTTTTTTTTTCCAAGGACACCTTAGAAGTGAATAATATCCAGGCAGGGTAACATTACTGTAAATCAATGACACAATTTCTAAAACTTTTCTGTAATATATAGGCAAGGAGGAATTTTTGAAACAGCATTAATCCAAGGCATTCCAATCTGGATATACAGGTAATTCCTCACCCTTTCTGCCAAGCAGTGCTAACCAAATTTCATGTGCCATCTGACTGTTACAGCCTCTTCAGCTGGACTTGTTCCCTGCTGAGTTCAAATCCAATAAATGCAGATGCATAATTGTACATCAATTTTCTGATTTACTTGTTTTGCAATTCATCTATGGCCTGCAGCAGCTTTGAAAAGCCCTTAAGTCAAAATGGTCTGAATACGAGCATTAAAGCTTACAGAGTTCCAGGCAATATTTCCTCTCTTTTTGAAACTTTTCTGAATCTGACATAGAAAACAGCCTGCTGCTCACTGGGACCTTCTTTAATCTGAAGAAGATCAAAATGAAAGTATTGCAAGAAGAAGATCACTCTACTCATTTATGTGCATTTGAATATTTAGCAGTGCTATGCTTTCAAATCTTGCCCACATGGATAGGTGAAACATTTTTCATTTGTATATAAGTAAATGTTAAACTCTTGCAGATTTGGTAAAGCTTGATATAGTGGATGATGACATTGCCTTTAATTTCTTTCTCTTTTTTCTTTTTAACTCTTTTTAGGATAAACTCCATGCACAGGATCTGCCAAATTGGGTCGGATTCAGGTGGACCAACCCAATTTGGATCTAGATGGAGAACCTGCAGTAGTCAACACACAGAGATAGAGCTGATGAACAAAGCAAGGACACAGTGATCCTCCCTTGAACTGTCCTTAAAGATTTTGCCAGTTAGAAGTTCATGAATTGGCTGTTCCCCACAGACTACACTGTCCAACAGCTGTGCTTGAGCAGGTTTCTTCACAAAGCCTTTCAGAGACCCTTTGTCCTTCAGAAAAAATGTGGAAATAATTATCGTGGAATAAGGAAGAAAATTGTGTGGGTTTTTTTTTTACCTTAGTTTATTCTAAAAAGACTTGTTATTTCAATAAGTATTGTCTACATTGTGAACTTTGAGAAATATGGAAAAATCATTATCTAGTATGCTTTACTCTTTTACAAGCATATTGCTTTCAACATATCAGTTTTTTTGCTGCACAACCCATTCTGTACCCTTCTCTGTATATTTCCTACTTCTACTCATCCTTTATTTTGAGGGGCCAGAGCTGACTCTACGACGAAGATAAGTGCATTTTCATCTTTATTCACAAAGATTTCAAAATCATTTTCCTGAGGGGTGATAACTAATTTAGAACTCATCACTGTGTTTCCATGTAGAGCTGAAATGTTTTCTCCTGTGAGCATTACTTTGGATTAACTGTCTTCGGGTTCCATCTGCCAATTTATTGACTAACCTCTCAGTAACATGGCAGATTTTTTTCACCTTTTTGACTTTAATATTCAGTGACCAGACTAAATACATTAATTTAAATGAATTCTGTCCCCTCACTAGTAATCTGTTTTCTGCAATAATTAGCTATACCCAACACGCCAGAGAAGGTATAAAGATCATTAGGGAAACTTGCTTGGAACTGCCCTCCTTTGTGAAAATTGCTACCGTTTCTTTACCATGTTATTAATTTATGACAGTGTCAACTCCACAAAGCTGGGCTATACTGAAATTTCATGGAAAACTGTTGTACTTTTCAGTATTAGATCCACTTCTAGTTCTTGCAATTAATATAACCACAGACATGGTTAAAGACATAGGTCTGCAGAAGGCAACCTACATATTAAACAGCAACTTTGAGAGATAATATGTCCTCTTGGAAATAAATAAATTATCCCTCTGCAAGGGCTTGAAGTGCGCAGTTGCCTATATCAAATAATGTCAAGGCCACAGAAGGAATTTGCCATAAGAGAAGCCACCACAGCAGGAATTTGAGATAAGCTCAGAAGGGAGGAGTTATGGCAGGAAGTTGCTGATATCAGGCCAGTTAGAGGTGAGATCTGGTTAGCACATCCTGGTTAATGTATCTGGACAAAAACTCCCACTGTGGTAAACTGTGTGAAACGGATCAACTTCTCATACATATGTCACCCCAAGGATTGGGACAGATGGCACCTGGAACCACCAACAACCACTGAAGCAACCCTAGACTCATTTCTGGGGCCTTCCACCAGAGGACTGTGTAGCAATGTGGGTTTTTAGGATTCCATGCGCTTCCATTGTTTCCCTGCTCTGTATGCTATTGGTTCATTTTGAAATATGCATTCTGCTGTACCTGAAAACCTATTGGTGTGTTCCCCCCCTTACAACTTTCCCTTCCTCATCCTGAGACTGGCTCTAAGGGAGACAGTCCCTCCCCTTCCTTTCCCCTTAAAAGCCAGTGTCTGCGTCAGAGAGGGGTCTTCCATTTCTGCACTGCTAGCACCTGCTACCTGCCCTGTCTCCCTTCCCCCTTCTCCTTCCCTGCACCCCTTTCCCCCTACTCCAAATAAACCTCCCTAGCAGACCAGAGATGGCGTCCAGTTCATTCTTTCATCTCACTACGTTTCCTGCTGAATTTCTGTGGCTGGAGACTGACGCCACGCTAAGCGCACCCCGGG
This sequence comes from Lichenostomus cassidix, assembly GCF_008360975.1. NCBI lineage: Eukaryota > Metazoa > Chordata > Aves > Passeriformes > Meliphagidae > Lichenostomus > Lichenostomus cassidix. The sequence goes on along the minus strand of NC_139482.1, from coordinate 97,928,990 downwards.
GCTGCCTGGCCCAGACTTGGTGGAGATACGCACCCCAGGGACTTAGTTTTGTGAGGCTGCCGCCTCCTGCTGCCCTCCCGCAGAGAGAAACATCAGGACTGGGTGTGATCCACAGTGTTAAAAGTCCCCCCCAAAGGGCAGGTAGTGGGGCATTCCTACCTGAACCTGAACATACATTAACCTCTTGAACTCTGTTTTGCGGGCTTCCCCCATCCTGGATGGATGAAGACTTGCAGCCATCACTTAGACCAACAGACATCTAAATTGCAACAATCAAGACTCATCAGTTGATCTTCAGGTGGTGATAAGTTTTTCCTTCCTTCCTTTCTTTCTTTCTTTCTTTCTTTCTTTCTTTCTTTCTTTCTTTCTTTCTTTCTTTCTTTCTTTCTTTCTTTCTTTCTTTCTTTCTTTCCTTCTTTCCTTCCTTCCTTCCTTCCTTCCTTCCTTCCTTCCTTCCTTCCTTCCTTCCTTCCTTCCTTCCTTCCTTCCTTCTTCCTTCCTTCCTTCCTTCCATCCATCCCCTCCCTCCCACTCCCATCCTCTCCCCTTCCATCCATCCCCTCCATCCATCCCTCCCCTCCCTCCCCTCCCCTCCCCTCCCTCCCCTCCCCTCCCTCCCCTCCCCTCCCCTCCCCTCCCCTCCCCCTCCCCTCCCCTCCTCCCTCCTCCCTCCCTTTATATTTTCATACTTTTATATTGTCATATTGTCATAAATATTAACACAAATGGTTATATCTGCTTTCCGCTACAACCAAATTGTTCTGAAATATACATATTTATATTATTTACATTTATATTTATATACACTGATCAGTCAGTATCATTTCACTCTAATCCACCCCAAGGCATCTATTAACAAGAACCCCAGTTACCCTCACCTTCAGGGGCCTGTTGTAACACCCTCTTAGAGAAGTCAACTACCAGAACCTGTTACCAGACCATTGCAAGTTCATTAAGCAGATGAGATGTGTTACAATACACATTGAACTTGTAACTAGCATCTGGGTCCAAGGACAAAGAATGAACCATTTTTACATCATGCTTGGCTTTTAGAAAACAGAGGAGGAGCTAGGGAACAAGCATTACCTAAGGAATCAGATAAATCCCATAATATAACAAGTCACAATTTGATTTGTTACTGTGAGAGAGAGACAATCACAGAACTGGGGGTTTATTTTAAAATATGATGGAATTAATCATATTACCAGCTTCCAAGGGAGCTCCTTTTTTAATAAGATGAGGTTCAGAACATTTCAGATCAACTGCTATTCAATAATTGCTAAGTACTCCGCCCTTCACAGCAAAAAACACTGTCTCAGATTTTCTTATCTATTATTAGTGCATAGATGAAAAAATAATTAAGATTCTGGAAAGTATTGAGTTTCTGGTTATGCAATAACATGTTAACTCATCCAAAATTAATGGATATTCTGAAAGCACTAATGTGAAATATAGATTTAAGGTTTAAAACCTTAAGAAGTGAAGAACTCATGTCTTAATTCAGGAAAAAAAAGTAATTACTTCCTCCTACCCTCCCAGTGCACTAAGTGAAATAAGTTGGAATACTCCCACATATATTTTTTCAGCAATTGATTCTTCTGCCTGGTGTCAAAATATAAGCCAAAACCTGCAAATTTTGCTCAAACTGAACAAGGAAGAAAAGCTTCCTTTTATCAGATCTGAAACATAATATCTTAAGTAATTTTGAGCATAAGCAAAAGAGTGGGAAACACAGCTTTTGCATATTTCTTTTTGATTGAAATTCTGCTAGAAACAAATAATTCTAATTATTTTGGTACCTTCTTGGTTGAAAACCTAGGCATAATGTATGTACATATATCTGCAAACTAGTCACTGTATAAAAATAAACAGATAAAAACAATCAAATAAACAAACAAAAAACCCACCAAAAAACCTGCAAATCCCACACAGAAAAGGAGCAACTGGAGCACCAAAAATCTATTCACATTTCATTATCGTGAACTTTGCATAATCCTGGACAGTAAGCAGTGTGGATTTAAACCTCCTTTGACAAAGAGAAGGAAATTAATGATGTAATGCAACCATTGGTTGGTGCTCTGAGATTTTAAGTTCTGGGTAAGTGCAGGACCACTGCTACAATCTCCAGTTTAATGAAAAACATGAAGTTCACATCCTCATTTTCATAATTTCCCCTTTGCTGCAGACAGATGAAATTAAATAAAATGTTGTACATTGGGCCAGATGGAGATGTTGTTTGAAAGAAGTGTGAGCAAAAGCATTACAATAGTTTTGTTGCTGTTGAGCAATTAAAACATTTTTTTTTTCACCAATAACTGTGTTATAACAAAGGACAGCAGTTAATCGTCTCCCAGCTGTGGGATTAACACTAAAACAGAGAAAGATTTACAAGGAGAATTCAAAAAAATCCTGAACTTGAACAGAAAGCAAAATGCATTAAAATACAAACATGATTTCACACATTCCTCAAATCACAGATGCACAGATGCTGTTTGTATCAGGTGAACTTTCTGTTGTAAAGGTTCATTTTGCAGTTTCACAGCTCAGCAAAATGAAGGACTAAGGCGGATTAAGTGTCACTGGTAAATTGAACCTTTAATAAAGGATAAACTCAGAAACAGTGTGTTTCTGCTCCTGGCTTGCAGGTTGAAAAGCAAGTATTACAAGCCAAAACCTGGTCCCTGCCTGCAGACATTTAGCAGAAAGCTGGGGTAGGGTCTATGCATCTGGCAAAGTCCCCTCCTTGCCATCACCAGCCGAAGTGGCTTGGAGCAGGGTGACACATAGAGACAGATGCACTTGGCAGTGGTTCTTTACACAACTAAAACCACTCATTCGTGACCCATGTGCACTGCCAGGGGCTGGAACTTCTGCTGGCAGTGCCACACTTTGCCCATCCCTGCATGTCCAGGGCTTGAGGCTGCTCTGCTGCTGCACCTGGCCGTGCTAGCTGTGGCCAGTGAGCCACTGTGAGCCACTGTGTCCCTGGAAATCCTTACCAGCAGAGCAGGTGAAAGAGGTTGGTGCCACTTGAACAGAAAGGACATTTTTTATGGCTTAATTCAAGGAAGCAATAAAACAGTGGAAAATATGGTCTAAATGAAGTTTGCTTAGAACATTAACTGGCTGAGGGAAACAAAAAAATCCTTCTCAGTTGCTGCCACTAGGGATTTTTCAATCGTAATCACAATTCACAACTTACAGTTAAAAATATATTGTAATCCTCTAAAGTAATTTTCTTGAAATAGGGAGACATATTTTAAGTATCTGACAGAATTTCTGGAAAAGTAAGGAAATCCTATAGAGTAATTACTGGTTATTAATTCTGCAACAGATTAGTATATTGGAAAAGAAATGTAGCATCTTGGTTTGTTGCAGTAACATACAGTTTATAATAGGGTGAAATCACAGAAGAAATAGTAGTATTCAGTAAAAAATGAGCTCAGCGGGGCACGTACTGACTTCTCCAATCTGATGTGTGAACCGTAGGCAAATAAGACGAGTTTTATAATAATTAGACAGACAAAGAGAAAATTAAATATTAAGTTATCTAAAAGACAGCAGAAAGAGGTTTGTGATTTTTTGTTTGATTTTTGGGGTTAGAGATTTTTCCTTTGGAAGCAAATGAGTGTTTCTGTGGCTTATACCTAATTTAAATTCTAAGTTTTCTGAACTCCATGTGCATCTCCCAGTACTGAACTGAACTGAACATTGCAGGCACTTAATTCACATGGTGTTAAGCCCAGCCAAAGCCATGAAAATGCCATGGTGCCATTTAGTGAAAATTTATCTTTCACTGGGAATAGTTGAATTACACCTGAAATGAGATTGGAAATAATCTTTTCTCCTATAAACCTTGCACCTGGAAGACAATACATCTGTTTAATATCTTGCCACTTCTATCATTCTATGTTGTACCTGAAACTGTTCTAGCAGTAGTCACATGGGGCTTTTCTCCTATTTATTTTGTAGTTAGCCCAATTATTATGAATAACTGTCACCTATTTATTTCTATGGCTAATTTTCCAATTCCAGAGATGTATGGATCATGCTTAGTCTACCTCATGCTTGAATACATCTAAGAGCAAGAGAAATTAAATTCTAGTTAATTTGAGACTAAGAGGAAGATGTCATTTTCTTTAGCAAACCACCCTATCAACTGTTCCAAAACATTTTCAGATTGTGTTGGTTATCATTATTTTAGTAATAAGCAGGAGCTAATTTAGAGGAATTTTTAAAATTTTGTGAAAATAAATCTATGAAAATAAGAGTTGGTTGGGTGTTTCTCCTCAAATTTTCAGACAATAAATATACGGTTATATTTTATTTCAGTACCTAATTCTCTGTTAATTAGTATGGCATATAAATTATTATTGTGATCATACTTTACTGGTATTGTAAATAAATATAAAATCTTTAGATGACATTATTTTCATACTTTACTGGTATTGTAAATAAATATAAAAATTTTAGACGACTACTTATTTTCTCACTTCAATTCGGCAATCAGCAACTCTACATCAACATACAAATTAGTGAATATGAATTATTGCATCTGCTGCACCTCAAGAGGGAATACTCCAGTATTCTTAAGTGAGCATTTATTTTCTTCCAACTTTCACTGTCATCTTCTTTATTTGATCGTCTTTCACTGAAATGTCTTTAGAGAAAGAAACATATCTGAGTTCCTAGGGGTTTATCAAAAGACCAGATGCACTTTATTTTCAGAGACTTCAGCGATCCCTGTATGGAACCTAAAGTATGGGCCAGTGTCAACAACAATTCCTTAACTGTTGGATACTAGGAATACATGTGAAGAAAAACAGCTGAATTGTAAATTGGAGCAATTTCATCATCTCTCCATGAGGAGTACTACTCTGTTTATTGAAAAACACCCTAGCACCAGAAAAATAAATTATACCAGCTCTGAATACAAATTATTTAGTAACTTAATTTTAAAAGAAACTTCAGGAAAAATGCCATTTTTGAAGAAGGAAAATGTGTAGAGATATTTTCAGGAATTCATGTTTTCATAAAATATATAATTTAATATCAATATTGTTTTTTTCCTCACTCATAGTCAAACATAGTTTCCTTACAATAAATGAAAGTCATATTTTAGAACTTTGCCTAATTTCAAATATATTCTCAAGACACAGGACTTTTCTTGTTCAAATACTCTACTTATTATCATTGTTAGGTCAGTGCAGGCACTTGGCTGGATTCCATTGGTATAACCCCAGGGTGCCTCATCAGCCTTTACAGGTTGTGTTCAGATCCATACAGGAAAGCCACTCAAACAGCACTGGAATGGGTATTAAAAAGGAATGATGTTGCCAGGCAGCTTTCTAAAAATGGCTCCTTTTATATTTAGGGTATCTGTTGCCAATATCTTACCTCTTCAGGAGGCAAAACACATTTTTTTTTTCCAAGTCTAGGGTGCTATTCTGGAAGACATCTCTTAGATAAGGTACACACACATACATATTTACATATATTGAAGCTAATTGTGATTGATAAAGTTTCTTGAAAACTTGAAAGGATGTCCAAGATATTAACCCCTTTGACTGCAAGAAAGTGCCAAATTTTAATATAAGTAATTAATATTCATCATCTTAAAATGTCCTTGAAATTTCAGCTAATGAAATACTAAGGACTTCCAGTATCTCTCTCTTCTTTTCTTTGTTTTTTTTTTTTTGTGTGTAGGGGGATGGGGTCATATGTTTTGTTTTGGTTTAATTTCACTTAGTTTTTTTTGTCAGATGCAAAGACAATTTATTTGAGCTCAACATGATGTGACATTAAACACATATTTACTTCATGATCTGATGTTACTCCATACATGTGTTGGTATCCAAGAGTAAAGCTGTAGACAGTAATATTTTCATGTATATTACTCAGCTCTCAAAAAAGTTTTACAAGTTTTAAACTGTTTTTTAAGACATAGTTGTTGCTGCACCTATTATCTTTCAACAAGGAGAAAGAACTCCCTTTTTTGTTGTGGCTGCCCCTTCCCTGCAAGTGTTCAAAGCCAGGTTGGATGGGGCTTTGAACAACCTGTTTTAGTGGAAGGTATCCCTGCCCATGGCAGTGGCGTTGGAAGTAGATGATCTGTAAGGTGTCTTCCAATGCAAGCCATTTTCTGATTTTATAAACTCCAGTGCTCTTGGGAATGAGAGCAGAATCCGCACAAGTTTGCCAGGGCAGAATTGCACAGGATTAAAAATCTGCATTATAAAATACAGAAATACTAAACCATGGGCAGGAAACTGACGCATGCTGCGGTAGCAAAAAAATCCCTGCTTCTGCTCCTTGTACAGATGCCTTAAAGACCCTAGAAATTAAACAACACTCTTTTGAGATATATTAGTATAGGGTATAATATAAAAGCTGGTCTTTATTGAAGGCTTCCAAGGCGCAGATATGGAAAAACATCTACAAAAGCCTACCCCCTAAAAGGATGAATACAGTTTTATAAGTTTGGCAAATTAGTATATTTGACAAGAATTCCCAATTAGAAGCACAGGTGATGACGTAATACTCCCTTTCGGTTCAACCTTTTTCTGGACCCCTCCTTGGTACTAGATGTACTTTTTTTTTGAAAACTTGTCTCGAAGACCTGTTTTTTTGGCCTTGGTAGCCAGTGAGAACTGAGATAGGACTGGGGCCCCTGAAATATGTTTGGTCTTTCTGCCTGATGATAGGGAATGGAAAGCTACTGGAAAAACTACTGAGACTAGCTACTAATACAGTAATAGGCTACAAATGTATGTGTAGAAATACAGAGAATATATAAAAGAAAAAGGCAAAAATCAGTATGGCATCAGTACAGAAAAGCTATGAAGAAAACCTAGATGTCAATTCCATGTCTTTCCACAGGGAAGAGCATATTCAAGCAGTAAAAGTGCATCCACAAAGCTGGTGTGGTGAACATGTGCCAGCCCTGACTGAAAGTGAAGAAACAGTTGCCAGCTCCACTGAACACCTTTAGTCTATGTTTTCCTCTTAATCACTTCTGGTTTGGCATTGTGGGATCATTCTTGGTTGCTCTTGATTTACATATGCAGAAAATGAGAAATGTGCCAGAACTACTCTGCACATTCTTAATTTATTCTGCTGGTGTATAGTGCTACACTTGTCATGGAGGAGCAGAAATGCCTAATTCTAAATTTTCCATTTTCTAAATGGTGACAATCCAAATACTTATTACTATTGAGCTATGCCATGCAACACAAATATTTTCATGAGGTTCATGCTAAAAGCTGTGAAATTTCTTTCCAATATTGACCAGAGTAAGTTTCAATTTACCTAATTGGGAGAACTGGTTGGCATATTTTAGCAATTACATTTCAGCTGAGACCATTTGGGAGCAAAACCCCACTGAACTTTGTGATTACTGCAATTAACTTCCTGCTTGTTTTGTTATCAGGATTGAATTTCTAATCCCTATTTTGTTTATTTATCTTTATTCTTTGAAGACACCATTGATGATACAACCAGCTAATCAGGTACAGGCTATTTCTGTCCTTCCGATATTGTTTCCGACTATCTATTCAAGTTATCTATGTAAAGCAACTGCTCTTGTCAAGCTGTTTTGACATGAATAGCTGGCTACGTCAGGAACAGCACATACAAATTAGATCTACTAATTACATGCACAATAGAAAAAGCTACTGGCACACTCTTTGCCAAATAGTATTTTTCAGGAAATACAAAATATTTCTAGGTACTAATGCCAGCAGATAAGACTACAGATAAACAAAAATACTTCAATGGTTCCAGGAAGTAACTATTTGAATGTGTTTCACAAAAAATACATGATTTACCATTGTCCACAATTTGCGATAACCTTAATATTTTAAGAATTTGTTTAAAATAAGGATGGAACTAGTCACAAAAATTTTAAAAACCCAGTTACATTATGTACACAATACTTGAAAATCCTGGAGATAAGTTTTAAAACTTGATAGTCAAAATGGGTTACAATTACCTTATTTAGTATTGTTGATGGAAGTTTTATAAAAACAAAACAAAAACATTGTTAGTAAAACACTTTAAACAACCTTAAAAATTATACAACATTTTTGAAATGTATACAGTGTCATCTTGTTGAAGCCTTCAGGTACTCATGTGACATAAAGTCAGTTCAATTACTTCCAGAGCTGTTCATTTTGCTTGAGGATCAGTAACCAGCTAGATAGCATTTCTCAGGCCATATTTATCATAATGGATTTACAACTTGAGAAAAGTTGAAGAAAAAAACATCAACCTTGACATACTAAAGTGCCCTTTTGAAGTGGCTCTGTAGGAAAATACCTAACTGCAGTCCTTACCTAAGAGATCATATTCAGTGAAATTTTCCTGTCATATTTACCTTCTCTACTTTTTTTTCTGACATCTTGGAAGATTTGATAAAACTTTTAAAAACCCATATCACTTAACAACAGTAATTTTTTCTCCAGAATGTATCTAATCAGTTTGTGTAATTAATAATTTACAAATGATCCTATCTTTCAGTAATTAAGTAGAGCACACTTTGAAACAGCTTTCAAATAGACAGACATTATTATGTTTCTTGTATTTGATTCTATATTCCAGTTTTTCAAATTTTTTTCTAAGAATGCTTCACACACTGTGGAGACCTGTTTAGCTTCACCCTTTGATATCCTTCATAATATTTGTCCTGTGATTCCCTCTTTTCTGTTATATTTTTATATCATAGAGTTCTTCATCATCCCTTACTATTTCCCAGGGAGTGTTATTTACTACACTTATTTTGGTTTTTTTCATTAAGCATTGTCTTTCCTCAGGAAACAACACTTTTATTTCATTATAGGTATGTACTCCAACACATAAACCCAGAAACATACTCCACAGCCACCTACTTGCCATGACATTTCAGTTACCTTATGACTATATCCTAGTGAAAACTGGCCATATTTCACAGTGAATATTTCTGACACAAATAACATTTGTTTTCATTGGGCTACATGGCTCTTAATTCTGAAATTGGGGGTGTTAGGAGCACAGGGTCACGTAGCCTGCTTTTCACACCTGTCTGAATCTGGTTGTTTTCAATGCCCAATGAAAAACTCAACAGAGGGCAAGTAAAATTTCCAGAACCAACAGCAGAAGCTGAAAGCTCAAAGTTACAAATCATCATCCAATCAACATCATAAAACTAAAAGCTTCATTTTCTCATTTATCTCTTCCAAACTATTCTTTCCAAATACATAAGGATTGTCTGCACAGCCTTTTCCCTTTCCTCTGAAATGGAGAGGTGTTTTTAAGGGGTATTGTTGTGCTACCTACTAGACAAATGGAACTGAGAACTAATATCAGAAATAAAGGACCATCACGGAAAACTTCATGTATACAAATTGGAAAGAGGTTTAACATACTAGGATAAGACTGGCAGTTTCTCTCACACTGCTCAGAATAAAAAAATTATTGATGTTTTATTCTTCTCTAAATTGCATCAGCAGCAATATTAAAACAACATAAGACACATTCTGGAATATCATTTCCATTATCAAGAGTAATTATCAAGAAACACGTTTTTAACACATTTTGGTTCATCCTAATTATAGGAAGGTTTATAACAGTTTTTAAGATGGATTTAATTCATCCAAAGTGACAAATGTTAATCATTATCATAATAAGAAAATATAAATCAGACAGCAGCTTTCTCCGTACTGTATTTTATGATGCTTAGTCATATCTTTATACCTTCTAATTTTCTTAGGGAAAAATATAGATATCTATCATAAGGTACAATCACAAGTAATTATGGAAGCATAGCTAGAATAAAGGAGCTGATCTAAAACATGATGACAACCACAGCCTTATTTTATTTAGAAAATATTCCTAATTATAACTAATAATATTAAACATGCTCATATTTTCCTGAATATATTAAAATTATTGTTTATGGGTATATGAGGTTCCTGAGGTTTTATTCCCTTATAAGCATATCTGCTTGCTTTTTAGTTCATTTTAAAACTATCTAAAGTCATGATTTCGGTGAGTCTACCTAATTAGGACACACACATCTAAGCTTTTCCCTCACTGTAACCTAATTCCACAGTCTCAGTATAGGTACATTTTAGATTATAGTCAACTGAGTAAAAACATCTGCCTAATAACACTAATAATTAACATAATTTATTTCATAATTGGACGATTACAGTCAGGACAGGACTATGTCTACTCTCTATAAGACTATAAATTTGAGATACGATTCTGAACTTTCATTTAAGACTCATTTAGACTCAGAAATAGAGTCTAGTTATTTTACTCTTTAAAGTAGACTAAATATCCTATTTAGGTGGTGTGTCAGGATGCTCCCCTTCCCCCTTCTCTCTCTCTCCGGTCAGCAGCTGGAGATGGATGGCTCAGATTCAGTTAATTGCTTAATCCAGGCTATCTAGTAGTGGCACCTGGAAGTCAAGGTGAGACATTGAGAGAATGTGAAAAATTTTTAGTGACGGCAAATACATAATCTTTTTCCTGTAAAAACACCACAAAATCTCAGCAAAAGTAGAAGCTTTCTACATGGACATTGGAGCGTGAGGGAAAGTTTTCTCCCCAGGTGTCTGGACGCAGCCCTCTTACTTCCTGTGAGATTGGGCAGCGTGGTAAGCACACAGGGGGAACCTCTTTTGTGGGGTTTTGAGATTCCCCTGCCTCCCCAGAGCAAGGAAACCTCAGGAAGCAATATTACTAGAGGAAATTTGCAGATGGTTGGAGCGCTACAATGGAAAGGACTAGTGACACCATTAAGCTACTTGTCCAGTGCATGGTTAGTATAGCACCTGGCAACCTTGTTTTGGAAAATTGACAACATATGAAAATTTGTTCTTAATGATATTTACAGACATGTGAACTATTATGGACATGACAAACTGAAGGCAAAGGAAGTGTTCTCAAACATAAATAAATTAAAAATATATTAAAATATATTTCTTTTAAATTGGTTAAGGAGTAATGTTCTGAGGTGTTATGAAACTTTACTAGACACAAGTTTTCTGGAAGTAAATGGGAATTTCATACTAATTAGCTGGTCCACATTTAATGATAAATGCTCTATGTTATTGATAGAATCATTAACATCTGAATGATTATACATGTATAAGGAATCTCAGACACTTTCTTGCAGTATTGAAGGGACCTGGTATTCACAGAGCACTGCAAAGTACAGGATGGGAGTTTCTTAAGAATTGTTATTCCCAGACTGATGAAGGCACAGGTTTACAGGGTGGGCCTGCTGTTCAACTTCAGACAGTTTTTAGTGATACCCATTTTCAGTGTGATTCCACTCAGCTCCTCTAACTGTGTCCCTCTAATGCTCTGGTGCTGCTGTGCAAATGCCTATAAATGTGCAATAATACTAGCACAGATTCACAAATAGTAGCAAAAATTACAGACGTGTCAACATATGGATGAGAAATAGTTTGATCCACAAAGGTCCGATTGTTCTTACATTAAAACAACAGACTTATTGTTTGTCCTTTCCATTCCTGGAGGATTAGGCTGCAAATGCCTCAGTGCCACATGCACAGCCTTCTGCATGCAAATGGTTTCAGCAATAACACCTGTCCCTGTCAAACTGTGCCGGGAAAGTGTGCATTGAGGTGTTTAAAAATGACACCATGACAGTTGAGATCATCTAACATGCTCAAGGTTAATCACAAGGGGCTGGAGCCAGGGCATAATCAGTGATGGGTCCTTAACTGCAGGATTTGTTCCTCGCCTTGGTTCATTGAAGCCTGAATCTTGCTGATTTCTCAGGCATGCTACAAGACCCATTTGTTCTCTGAGGCTTTTCCAGAGGGAAGAAATAGAATGAGGAGAGTTTTCAGGTGGTTTGACAGGTGATCTGGAAAGTCATTGTCAAGTTTTCTTTAAAAGTAGTGCATAAGCCTCTGTAAATATGCAAGGAATGGGAAGGCAGGCTCACAGTTTCCAGCACAAAGAAACAGCTCACTGTAGATTGAACCAAATGCCATACAAAATAGTTTATAAGGTTGTAAGGACACAAAACATTTCCAAATCTTTAGAAACTCTCTCCTGGTCATGCTTATTTCAGCTACTTATGTCTTCTATCTGATTAACTAATACTTCAGTATATGAACACCTCATAAGCAAGATGTTCTGACAGGTAGTGCTCACATGATTAACTGAAGCCCTATTGACTAACTTTATCTGAGATTGAGAATTGAGCCTTTAAATCAGCTGCACAAGAAATTGTCTATTTCTTGAAGAATGTGTGTTTTCCTATACTTGGTCACTACTTTTAAATATATCTAAGTAAATATTTGCTCAGCTTTGGAGTATAAAAACTTTGAGATTCTCTTTTGTGCCCAAAAGCACTCAAAATCAGTTATGCTTTCTAGAAATGAAGGGTCAATCAATGCTTATCCCACAGAATTAGAATATTAAAAAAACCCCCAGTGGACAATGGGCCTTACAGTCTGCATATTACAGAAATATTGCTATTCACTTTTAAATTGAGAGCCAGCTCTAATTGAAAGCTTGATTTACTGCCTAATCTTGCAGTACAAGGTAGTGAATTTTTATTTAAACTCCCATGAGAATGATGTGTACAAACAAAATATACACTACACAACACTATTCAGGTCTTTAGGATTCTGGTTTTCTAAATGTATTTGTCAGAGGAAGAATATCTTTTCCTATTCTATTTATGACAAGGCCACTAAAAAACCTCATCCCCCCAGACAAAATACTCTCCACACTTAATAGCTAAATTTGGTTGTGGAGTATTTTGTTTTCTTAGCCTGATTATACCTAGTAAAAATTTATCACACTTTCCAATAGAACGGGTACTGAATTGCTTGCAGAGTACATGATAAAAATCAGAGGTGTTTATTTCATGAGTTATTCTCCACTAGCTGCTGTTATTCTCAAGTGAGGTTATATTTAAAAATGTTAGTGAAGACAAAAAGCCCAACTTTGTCATTTTTCAGAAGTTTGCTAGTTTTATTTCTGAGTATATTAGGAACCAGGGCACACAGAGCAGTACTGCATGCCACTGATTTCATTTTTCTTTTTGCATTGCTCTGACAGCAAGGTCATTTATCTTTTGGATAAAGAATAATAAGCAAAAAATGGAAAAAAGCAAGCTATTTCATTTGAAAATTGTCTTGTGTATTCTTGAGAACATTTTGCCACTCTCTACTGCTAATTTTTATTCCACAAGTCAGCACATTCCTCATCAATAAGTCAACTTGGTGATAGGTTTGGCAGTGAAGCCAAAGAACTGATGGGCATGATGTAGTAGGTTAGGATTACTTGCATTGCAACTGCTTATTTTTAATTCATATAGGACTAAAAGCATGAAAAAAAAAAAAGGTTACAGATATTTGTACATTGTTGGGTAGATCCAAGGAAAACCATCGATGAGGAGAAGAGAAATCTCAGGGGAGACTTTATCACTCTCCACAACAAAGGAGGTTATAGCAGAGTGTTCTGCCTGGAATATGGTCAAGGAACTTGAACTGTACCTTATTTGCAAAGCCATCAGTGGTGGGCTGAGAGGGGCATCATGCGCTGGATTTTGGTGTTGAATTATACTAAAATCCAGCTGGTACACCAACCTCAAATCAACATCTTGGTAGTGAGACAAAGATTTGGTAGGTAAGTTGCTAAATTGACCTGGAGGCATATGACTGGCAGTCAGCACTTTTAAATTGTGAAAGTTTACTTTCCACAGGGTAGATTTTTCTGACATATTTCTCCTTGGGGTGTGTGGAGATTCCTCCCTTGGATTTTAGGGGTATTCACCAAGGATACCCCTAAAAGATACCCCTAAGAGAAAGAGATTTGCCCATGACTGCTGGTATGGGTGAATTACATCAATCTCTAATAATTGTTCCTTTTTGCCAGCTTTAATATAATTGCTTTAACGTTGCTTTAATACAATGCACCATGCAATCTTATACTATAAGAGTAGCTTTAGCTTTTATATTGTGTAGTAATTAATTCTGATAAAGTTCTTTTTGTCCAACCATTCATTGTAATAAATATTTCATTTTTATATAAATATATCTGATTTGTCATCATTAAAACCTGCAGGATAAAGTTGTGAAATTTAAACTGTTGACAAAGTCCAGGGCTAGGTCTGGATCCAGCCAGACCCAGGCTACTTTCTCTGAGGACGAGTTTAGAAAGCAAGAGGATCCTTTTTTGCACCTCGTGACTCAATGGGAGGACTTCTCTAAAAAACTTTGTCTGAAACTCCTACTCCCACATTGATGGAGGCTGTAGCCAGGTGGGGGTCAGACTCTCAAGTGACAGAATAAGAGGACATAGCCGCAAGCTGCACCTGGAGAGGTTTAGATTGGACATTAGGTAGAATTTCTTCATGGAAAGAATGTTTAAGCATTGGAACGTGCTGCCCAGGGAGGTGGTGGAATCACCACCCCTGGAAGTGTTCAAGGAGCAACATGGCACTTAGTGCAATGGTTTGGATGACAGGATGGTTTTCAGTCAGAGGTTGGACTTGATGGTCTTGGAGGTCTTTTCCAACTGTAATGATTCTACGTTTCTGTGAAAAGCATACCCTTTTTTCTAAGAAACATAATTTTCTTAAAGGTAATATTTGTTATTATTTGACATATCACAAATAATAGAAGTCAGTGTACTGAAATAAGTGAAAAGCATTATGGTGTGCATAAACAAAAAAAAAAAAAGAAAAAAGTTGGGTTTCAAATTAAATAACAGAACAAGAAGTGAAATATCTCATTTCAAGTCTCACTTCCAAATGAGAATGTTCCTGCTGCTTTCTTTCAGAGAATGTCCTTGAGCTGTGACATTCCACAAAAGAGGTATGAGATGAAGAGTATTCACTTCTATCCATTTCCTATATGTTTCTTCCACAACAGCTCTCCAACTACTTCCATTCGGAAATCAGATATTAACATGAAAACAATCTGCTTTAGGGTAAAAAATGGGGAAAGGTGTTTCAGAAAAGAGTTTTAAGTTTCATATTTGATCCCCTTCAACCTCCCTCTTAAACTGAAAAGCAATAAACTGTTCAAAGGCTTTCATGAAGAGAAGGAAAAGAGACTAGAATAGATTATCTGAGTAGTCAATGCTCTTGCCTTGAACAGCAAGGGTTTAGACGAAATGTAAAGATCTATTCTAAAAGCTTGTAGACACTTGTATTTTCTAAGTAGAGATATTTTGTCTGAATAACCTCTGGAATTTTTTTTCCTGCACTGAAAAGCAATACCCATGAGTAGCTAACAGAAAACTCCTTGTTATTTATTGAATTCATGGGCATTTTCTAATAAAATTAAGGATTTACAAAAAAACTTTAAAAATTTGTGAATTTAGATCTATAAGTCCAGAAAAGTTTACTGAAATATTCTGAAATCCTCTAGACTATTCAAAATAAGTATTTCAAGCAAGGCACATAGCTGAATTCCTTTTATTTCAGTAAAAAACCCTGTACTTCTGCTTGAAAGACTACTGAGAAAATGCAGGTTAGAATAAATTTGAAATGTTTATACTGGGAAGACAATCAAAACTTTTCACATTATAAGTGATAGTGAATACAACACAATACTGCATAGTTACTGGTATAATCAGGTCTTTTTTTTAACCTTTTGTAAAATGCTGAGGTATGTGAGCTTTTATATTCACTTTTTTTTTCTTTGTTATGCCTTTAACAAACACATTTAAAAATTCACACAAATAAGATATAAATTCTATTTTATTTTAAAATAGCTCTCATGCATATGGATGTGTAACAGGAAAATTGTAACTCTTTTTTCAGACTGTGATTTCCTTAGCATCCAGCATCCAGTCTCCATCTTGAGTTGTTTCCCCTTCTCTGTATGTTGTTTTCTCATTCTATTTCATGTCACACAACCTGGACTTGATTATTGATATCTGTCTCAGATATCGTTACCTCTATCACTGATTTCTGGACTAGAAACTTTGACCCTTTAATTTATCTCCATCAACACATTTTCCTTCCCACAGCAGTTCTCAGCTGAATTACCAAGCTGTGCATTGACTACCAAGTCATACAGGAAAAGAAGTTTAAACATTGGCAAACATACACATTCATCTCTGTTTTCTGCATTAGCGTAGAACCACATACAACCAATGGAAAATAAAAATAGACTAAAAACACTAAACTTAGGCACTTTTGAAAATATTTCCCATGACAATATCCCTCAAAAATCTGAAGGGTTTGAGCTACTAAAGCTGAATTTGGAAGGATTACCTATAATCCTAAAGCATTTAAATCAAAGAACTGATGACTTGCACTCTACCTAGCAACGTAAAACTCAAGTAGGGCTAAATGATGAGTAACATCATCTAGCTGCTTGCCCATCATCCTTTCAGCCTTGCATTTATTCTATTCCACTTTGAGAGGAAGATGCAGGCTCCCTGCACTAGAGAGTGTAGCACTGAAATAGGAGTTTCTGAAGGTATGTAAGTGAAACGTGAGAACTGGTTGCAGTGTAACTCTAGACTGTATGAATCTGCCAGGTGGCTTCCAAACACAATGGGAAAAGAGATGTAAAATCCCATGGGTAGAATACTCTCACCTCCGGCTTTGTAACAGTTAGAGAAGAGCTTTGCACACATCTTACGCCTTGGCACCCTCTACTTAGTGTGCAAAAGTCTAAAATCATTTGACATATGTAGTTGGGCTATTCCTCTAAAAAAGTATAAGAAAAGTTTTGCCTTAGAAAGGGAGGGGGAGAGAGAGAGAGAAAGAGCATAAGCTTAATCCAGTGCTGTATATTGAATTTTAAAGCCTTGTTAATGGAACACAAATAGCATAGGCATTAACAAAACACAATTTGTTAAAGGTTTTATAATCCTGAGCAAAGGCAGGTGGAGCATCCCATAGAGCTAGGTGATGCTAGTAACCTTTTCTTAGCCAAATACAATGTTTAGATTGGATTTTGTATTGTTGTTTCATGGTTGTTAAAACAGTGACCCTGTGAAAAATTATATTGTCTTAAAGGATAAGCTTATTTAGGGCATACTTTCCTAATTTACCAAAACCAGCTATTACTGAAGTCCACTCAAGTCCATTAATTAAAACTATTGGAGTACATGTCCATCTTCAGTTCCTTCTTCATAATTGTTTTCCCTGTAGATCTATTAAAACAGGAAGAAAAAAAAAACTTTAACTGTATTTTTGCAGAGCTAAAATAACTATTTGTCTTGTGTCAGGATATTTATTAGTGTTAATTACCCAGTCTGACATTCAGATTTTAAGTTGATTTTTAGGAGTCAGACTTTAAAAATTATGATTAGGAGATTTTCATTTAGGACAAGCAAAAGTAACTTTTTGGTTTTAAACATGAAATATTTCCATGACAGTTTTATTCAGCAAAATTCTTGAATAATCACGCAGAAGACCCATCTGTTCATAACCTCTACTAATCTAGATTATCGAGAATATTATGAGACCATGTGGGTCCTTATTTCCCTCACAAGAGAACAGTATTTTGTTCTCATGTATAATACATGGCTCAGTCCAGTATGAGATTCAGAACTTACATTAGATCTGCCAATACCACAGAAAGATTGTGAGTGGCTGAGAGAAAAAAAAAATTAATTGAGTTGGCATAAAATGTAGATAACTGTGCTACTCACGTTTAAGATTTGTCTCGTAGATGACTGACCACGAGGATTTTAAAACAGGGCTCATCACATTTCTCTCCTGGGTTTTATAACCATTTTTATGTATTTTACCATTATTCCAGATGCATGCTGCCATCTAGATTCTCTTAATATGTGAAAGCTGCAGAAAAATTTTTACACCCTGGTATCTAAGAGACCTTCAGACCATGAAACATTTTATTTATGGGCTTACTGAGAAGCAATATAGGGTACATTCTGCAAACAGAAGCAACTATAGTGGCAGGGCCATGAAACTAGTTGCCAGGTTGCAGCGGATTTAGGTCCTTTGTCTCCATAAAAGGTAGGTTTCTTCTGGGTATATACAAAGGTGCAATCTCATCAACCCTGAAAACTATACATGAATTCAAGTTAATTTAAGGCTATTTTTAGAGGCGGAGAAAAATTAGATGTCCTAGGCCCTGATGAATTTTGATGTCAAAACATCTATTTTTATCTCAGCTAGTGATGAGGATTGTCTGGTTGATTTATTTTAAAATAGAAAGTTGTCAATCGCAATGTATTATTTATTTCATTTTATGAAAGTTTTTATAAAGAGCCTCAACACCCTCCCCTTGCTCCCAAAAATATTTAGCAGAACATGCCTATGTAATTGTTTTGGGTCTGCATGACCAGGTTTTGGTAGCAGGGAGGGGCAACAGAGGTGGCTTTTGTGAAAAGCTTCCAGAGGCTTCTTCCATGTCTGGCAGAGCCAATGCCAGGGAGCTCCAAGATGGACTTGCTGGTGGCCAAGGTTGGGGCCATTGGAAATGGTGGTGACTCCTCTGTGGCAACATATTTAAGAAGAAGAAAAAGAAAGTTATTGCACAGATGTAATTGTGGCCACAGAAGAGTGGAGTGAGAATATGGGAATGGGACAGCCCTGTGGACACCAAGGTCAGTCAAGGGGGAGGGGCAGGAGGTGCTCCAGGCTCTGGAGCTGTAATTCCCCTGCAGCCCATGTAGGACAGTGGGAATGCAGAGATCTACCTGCAGCCCATGGAGGAGACCCCCACCAGAGTAGGTGGATGCCTGAGAGGAGGCTGTGAACCCGCAGGAGGCCTGTGCTAGAAAAGGTTCCTGGCAGGGACCTGAAGACCCATGGCTAGAGGATCCCATGCTGGATCAGTGTTTTGGTTTGAAAACAAACCAGTGGGAGATCAGAAGTCAGCATTAAAGTTAATAGGAAAAATTAAAAATAAGTGAAATAATATAAGGAAAAAGCACTGACAAAGTCAGATACAACCTGACACCCAGTTAGGGTGGTGGTAGCAGTTCAGTTAAATTAAGTTGAACTGAATTAAGTAATTCAGTTCAAGCAGTGATCCTGTGAAGGTCTGGTCTCCAGCTGAAGGTCCAGTGCTAGCTCTTGTCCTCTGGAAACCCAATAGACAGGACTGACTTAGGCAGTTCCAAGGCCAGGTTATATCCAGGTGGAAATGCTTGGCTCCTCTCTCCTGGGTGGAGCATCTCACAATATGATGAGATAAATCCGTGAGTCATGGGGTGGGTCCATAATGGTCCATTGTCTGTTATCCGGGGTGGGTCACTAGCAGCTGATAAGAGCTAATGGCCCACAGCTGGTGGTAATAGAATACTTAAATACATGTATATTGCAACCTAGGACAATCAGGTTTCCTGGTAGGACTTGTGACCCTGTGGGAGACCCATGCTGGAGTGGGCTGTGCCTGGAGGACCGCACCCCACATATATTACCTATGTTCCAGTAGTTCAGTAGTTGGGAAACTGTTGCCTGTGTAATGGACTCCCATTGGAGAAGTTCTTGAAGAGTTGTCTCCCATGGGAGGGACCCCATCCTGGAGCAGGGGAAAGACTCCTATCCCTAAGCAGCAGCATGGACTACACTCGATGAATTGATCCTAACCCCATTGTCCATCACGCTTGTGCTGCTGGTGGGGAGGAGGTACAGTTTGGAAATAAGGGAGTGGTGGGAGGAAAGTGTTTTTATTATTTATTTTACTTTTCATTATCCTGCTCTGATTTTGATAGTAATAAGTTCAGTTAATATTCCCAAGCTGAGCCTGCTTTTCCCATGATGGTATTTGATGAGAGATCTTTCCCAGTCCTGATCTCAATCCATGAATCTATTGCTATATTTTTCTCTCCTCTGTCCAGTTGCAAAAGGGAATGATAGAGCAGCTTTGGTGGGTGCCTGGCATCCAAGCAGGGTCAATCCACTACAGTAATGCAGCTTTTTAAGAGACAAGCAGGGGCCATTTAACCTGAAAGGCACATTTTTCTATTAGGTATAGGATGAATGCTTCTAAGTCAATAGTAACTCCAAAGCCAGGCTGGATGGGGCTCAGAGCACACTGATCTAGTGGAGGGTGTCCCTGCCCAAGGCCCAGGGACCTAGATGATCTCTAAAGTTCCTTCCTACCCAAGCCACTCTATGATTCTATGATTTTGAAGGTTTTAAAATAACCATAAACATTTCTCATTTTAAGCATAAGAAATATCAAAACCCAGTAACAGTCCTAAAATAACTTAGTCATAATGAATGTTTTTGATGCTCACGGTATGGATCAACAGAAAAAATCCAAAGCTTACTCTCAGAATGATCAGTATGAAAAATGGTTCCAGTTAGCTTTGATGATCCATCTTCACTACCTTTTGAGCTGGAAACACTTTACATGTTCAAAATTGGTCAATGATTTACTCCACAGTCATTAAACAAACATCAGTATTTGTAGAGATCTTCAGTGCTGTGAGAAAGCTAATTTTCAATTGCATCGAAATGTAACCGAGATAAAAGAGCAAATTCATATAATATCATATGAAAATAAAATGCATGTTTTTATATTCAGTGACATGCTGTAGTTTTAGACTATTGACAACTTCAATGGAACACTTTTTGATGCTGTCCATCTTCATAGTGCATTATTTTTGCAATACATACACTTCAATAAAGCATTTAAAACCATTCTCCTTGATGTAATACAAAAATGACATGTTATTACCATTATCTAGCTACTCTGACTAACTACATCTATGATGCAAAAATGTGATTTTAAGTAAGCATAATTTCTGCCTTTTTGTATCATAGGTGCTTGTTTCTGTGGCCATGATCAGTGATCAAGAGTGACTATAGAAAACTAAGATGGGTATAAGCATCAATCATTATTCAATATAGAGCTGAAAATTTGATAGAAATAATTTGTAGAAAGCACATTCACTTTTTTCAACATGTTTAAAAATTATGTTTTTAACAGATGTCAACTTCTGACATAAAAGATATCACTACTTGCATCCTTCTCAGCTTTCTGTGTAAAAATGCTTGAGATGTGAAAACAAAATACCCATACCTGAGAAGTACGAGCAAAAATATTGAAAATTGCCATATTGATACTGAAAAATACAACCTTTTTGAAGATGATTACACTTTCACATGACCTAGAAGAGAAGGCAAAGTGGGGTAATATAAACAGTGGCTGTATTTCCTCAAGCTGTATTTCAACCTATATTTCACTCACATATGACCTGAAAATGAATTACCCAACACAGCATCTAGATTTTTACAAGATGATAATTTCTGTTCTTAGAGGCAAAGTTGGATTAGTAAGTACCACATTAAAGTACAAAATTTCCACTTCTGGCTTTCAGACTTCACGTAAATTTGCTGTAAACTGCACAAATATTATATAAGTTGTGTGTCATCCCTATGTCTCTTTTGCTGCTTGGCAGAAAGACATAGACCTGCACCTGTCAAAGGAAATTTTTCTGCGGTGGTACAGCATCAATATTTTATCAGTATGGAAGTCTTTAATTTTGGTAAAAATATTAAGCCTACTTCTGATCTGACACAAGATATTGGAAAGACTAAATTTCCAAAAATGTAGCAACTAATGTTAACTGATTTGTCTGCAAAAATGACTGAGCACTGGAAGAGATTTCCCAGAGAGGTTGTGGAGTCTCCCTCACTGGTGATAGTCAAGAACCATCTGGATGCAATCCTGTGCTATTTGCTCTGGGATGACCCTGCTTGAGCAGAGAGGTTGGATCAGATGACCTAATGTGGTGTCTTCCAACCTAACCCATTCTGTGTGAAAATGATTGTATTGACCAAATGAAAAACTGTCTTTGAACTCAGCAAATTCTTGTTCCTGTACCTCAGCATGTTAGCTAGAAAAGAGAGTGGAAAAATACTGTTTTATTTTGTAGCAGAAGTATATAAATTCATATATTTGATTTTGTCTGAACTTCTGTTTGTGTTTGGATTGTAATATAAATAATAACACCAATTGAGAATGTATTTGTATTTTGTTTCTTAAAAATAGCTTTTTCAGTACAAACGTTCTCTTGGACACACTTTCTATTAAGAATATATTTTTAAGTAGGTTATCAATTTTCAACAATTGTTACTGCCACTGGTTAATTGCACGTTACAGCATCTGACTGGAAAAGTTTGGTTATAAAACAGATTGATAAGCAGTTGCAACACATTTTGCAGATGAGCTTATATGTAATTAAAGCATGAGCTGCACTCCACAGTATGTTTATTGCAATCTATGTTAATTATTTATTAAACTTTTTCAAATTGAATTGTTATAATGAAGTACAAATTGCACCATTAGTCACAGACAGTGCAAAGACTATACATGCAAAATTAGTTGCAATGCTTAAGTTTTTATGTGCTTAAGGATCTGTCAATTATAAGAAAGTTATTCATAAGAAAATGTTTAACCTTAGTGATTTTATAGTAGCATAGAATATCTGCTTCCAATGTGAAAGTAAAGGGACTGGGCACTTCAAATTTAAAGGATTTATATTAAGGCCATCTAGAACTGTATATGAAAATCAAAGAGGGGACAGAATATTTCATGGCCAGTAGTTAGATCATTATTGCAGGCAGTGGGATTATGGCATTGAAATATTTGAACCAGAAACACTTTCATTCAATGAACTTCTGCAATTCATAGAAATATGTTTACTTTTCAAGATATTCTAGTACATAAATTTTCATTTTGAAAGGTACCAATACTGCTCATATATTTTTCTGTTCTATCAAATCATCTCAGTGGAATATACCTTTGTCAAAAACCTCCACGAAAGCTCATTTTATACCTGTGAAGAAAGAAAATGGAGCTGCAATGTTATTCCTTGCTCTGAGGAGAAAATTCATCTTTTCAACCTTTTTTTTTTTGGCAGTTCTAGTCACTTCCTTGACAAATACACTTACTAGAGCTTATATCGTAGAAGCCTCTCACAAAATCCACTCAACCTGTGTTACTGCCTTCCTAGCAGCACAAATGCAGGGTGTTGAAGTTCAGGGGAAGACTGGTACCTTACAGTGAATCTTTGTGCACAGCCTCCTTTCAAGTTCCTTCACAACCAGGTAGTGTTGATCATGGTCAAAAATTACATTCAATGGTTTTTGTAGCACCTGGATTCTGAGGTAAGTCTCATCCCATCTTCTTTCATAACTCGTTTGATAGTTTAAATAACATCACAAAGATAAAAGACAGTTGTGAATATCTTATAAGTAGATGTTAACTCTGAAAATGTCTGAGTTTGCTCAGATGCGGATTGTTGTTGTAGGTCCATCTGTAGTCATATTTTGATTAACTTTTCAAACTGAGACAGAAAAAAATGTAATTTGTTACGATTACATAGCCAAGAGAAAAAAACAGACATTCACAAGAAAACTTCACCTCTTCACATCTTAATCCAGATCCCAAATTCACTCATATGGTTTACATAAAAAACTAGAAAGTGTTCCCACTGTCAGAACAAAATGAAAGTCAAAGTGACCTCAGTTGACTTAGATCAAACAGGTCCAACACCGGATTTCTTGGAGCAGAAAAACTACAGTCATCCCAAACATTTTCATTTTTTCCCTCCCTCTCCTTCCAGAAAATAATTATTTTGATAATAAGAATGATTCTCAAAAAGAAACTTTACACATAACCTTAACATCACGGTAGTCATGGTAACCTGATCTTAACAGTAGGACATCTTGATAAAAAAAGATAGACATAACAGGAGGCAAACTGCAAAGATGGTCTTTTGAGCAGTTCTGAAATAACTTCTCTGAGGTAAATGGTGATGAAATCTTTGTTCTTGTTACATGGTTTGAGCTGTTTCCCTCTCAGTGGGAAAGCAGTATGTTTGCTCTAAACCCATTTAAAAGTGTTTATTTTAGCAACATTTTTTCTTCAGTGCAGGGTAAATATTGAATAACTCCTACAGTGTATAACTCACTGGAAGAAGCCTGATTTTCCACCTTCCTGTTTACTCCTTTGCATCTGTGGGTTTCCCTATAAGGAAAAAAAACCCAACATATGTGAAGTAGTGATTTC
The DNA here is from genome assembly GCF_008360975.1 of Lichenostomus cassidix. Classification (NCBI taxonomy): domain Eukaryota; kingdom Metazoa; phylum Chordata; class Aves; order Passeriformes; family Meliphagidae; genus Lichenostomus; species Lichenostomus cassidix. Next base: position 97,905,000 of record NC_139482.1, on the reverse strand, counting down.
TAGAAGTACTTCCATTTCTTTCTAAGGGTGGCCAATTGGATGTTAAAATCTGAATTTCCCAAATTGCCTCATTTTCAACAAAAATTAGTGGAATTTGATATTCAGCTATCTTTGAGCCTCTGGGTTAACTTATTTCAGAAAGTGTAATACCTAACAGGATTTGGCTTAATGGATGATGAGATAAGAACCTTGTTACCTCAGCTGTCCATAGACTACCTAAGTATGACCCAGGAACTTTGAGTTCAATAAGGTTAGAAGGAAACTTCCACTTGAATCTTTAAAGTTGACTTTTCATTTCATCCACAAGCTTATAAATTAATTATAAATGATTTTTTCACTAGACAGATCACTTTCCCTGAGGTTTGGAGAGTCATGAAAAGACATTTAGACAATATTGAAATAGTTAATACAATATTAAGCAAATACTCTTACATTAAAACTCATACATTATTGGAAAACCTATTGAAACATATAAATCTAAAGGTTTATCACAATTATTGATTATTTTTTCTTCTTCTCTATACTTACAAATCTCTTTTATTATCAGGCTCAACAGTCAGAAAAGGCTGAGAATTATTTACATTACAACCTAGATTCTACATCTATTTAATATTTAAAATATATTCCCTCACACTCAAAGAGAAATGGGCTGCTTTACATCATATTCACTATTGCTCAGATTCATAGGATTATGAGTACATGTGTGAAATTTTGTAAAATATTTAAAGTGCTTAATTTTTTCAGTGGTTTCATAGATAATGGGAAAACTCAGAGACCAGTCCTCAGCTGGTATAACTGCAGTAGACTGGGGAGGATGACAATGTGATGATTAAATCCTGCTGGTCTCTGTCCCTGGAAAGTCATCACTTCAGAAACAACTATCCCTGTGCTCTCAGTACAAAGAAATTATTTTCTTTTTCCTACTCTTAAAAAAAAAAAACCCACCAACTTCTTTAGTCAGAAGAATGTGCTTTAATTTCTTTCACCTTTTCTGAAAGAAGAAATATTCTATGAAAATATATTTTGTGACCAAAGCTTCAACAATTAAATTAAGTGGTACTCCTATGGGTTGTATTAAAAGACAGGCTAAATACCAACTGGGTTATTAACTCATTTTGAAGTCCTCTAGATTATGGATGGATAGCAAAGAGTTGTGAGGAATTATACATGAAAGCTGTTGAATATGTTTAAATAAGAAAAGAACCCCAAAGCAAAAAAGTGAGCTCTCATCTCTAATCTTGGTGGAGATGGTTTTGCTTGGCATTGTTCTCTTGATTTTTAAGGGATATTCTAAACTTTTTTTTTTTTTTTAAATTTTGTGTGTTCTTTTCTTTTGTTTGGTTTTTTGTTTGCTAGCTCAAATTAAGGATTTTTGGAGACATGATTTTCACAAGTGGTTCACATATTTTTACTACTTGCCTAATATTTTCTGAGCAGATTGTTGACATGACAACCTTATGACAAGGCAATGGTTTTAAAATGAATGAGGATGTATTTAGATTACATATAAGAAAGAATTGTTTTTTACAATGATGGTGGTAAAACACAGGAGCATGTTTTCCAAAGAAATGGTAAATACCCCATCCCTGGAAATATTCAAGGTCAGCAATCTGATCTAGTTGAAGATGTCTGTGCCCATGGTAGCAGGGTTGGACTAGACAACCTTTTAAGGTCTCTTCCAACTCAAACTATTCTACAATATTTAGAGAAGCAGATTCTCTGCTCAAGTTTTGGATTATAAGCACAAAAAAACCCATGAAAAACTGTCATGTAAATTTAATAAAAAATTGGTCAGTGTGTTTTATAACTAGTAAGGAAATAAAAATAATTAGCAGTCCCAAGAATGTATTTGTATAAACGAATTTGTCAACTACTTTCTAAGATTCTGAATGACCAGTTCAACAGCAGTATATAAATGCCACTGAGAATGCAAATGAAAAAGAGAGTGTTCAAGATATTGCTTTGTTTGCACTACAAGATTCCAATTTGAAGCCTGAGTTTGCATTCCTAGCAACCCTGGTATTCCAGACTTCTTACTTATGAAAAGTACTGAACTTATGCAGAGTCACAGCACGAGACTAATGCAGAATGTGCAGTTGTGACAACTTTCATAATTGGTCCTTTGCTCCAACACATTTTCTGTCCTGGCTAGTAGTGAAATTATGTCTTTATATCTTTTGGAATGATTTTGCACACTCTTTCCAAAATATAACTAAGATATTAACTACGCCTCTCTCCCTTTTCATGCTCTTTCAGCTGGTTCTCCTGGCAATACAGAGTACTTGCCAGGTATTTAAATAAACAACACCTCTACAGCTGACCTGCTTTTCAGAAATTAATTCATTTCTGGTGTTTTAAATGATGTGTGAGGCAGAAGCAGATCCTTTATAGATTGCAAGAGGTGTCTTGAGAATAATGCTAATTCTCGCCCTGGTTTACAGCCATTAAAATGCCATTAAAATCAATGCACCTGCTCCTTCTGTTGCTAAGCAGTTCTTTAAACTTCATTGTTGATATTACCCATTGATAGCAGAAATTTGAAACACCAGCAAAGTGCCAAAATCTATACCTATTTGTATGAGTTTGATGAAATTATCACAAGACAGAGTAAATAACTTAAGTCTTGCAACAGACTGGAATTCCAAAGAAGTTTGTTTGCTCTTTCTGGAAACAGATCATTGTATGAGAACATCAACTTAGCACAAGGAAGAAAAGGCATCACTGGCTATACAATGTGTACTGACTGGATTATTTGACTGAAGTCAGGCTTCATTGCCAAAAGGTACATAAACAAGCCTTAGTTTTAGTGATCACTTACTTGTCTCTCACAAATGCCTGACAAGCATGAAAGCCAAACATAATTTAGTTTGTTTTATATTCTATCAGAACATCATTTCTCTGTTATTTAAATCTTTTATTTTCTGCATTTTGGAGGTGTACATGTCTTGCTTGTAATCTAAAGACTATTTATCACAAATAATCCTTTCTTTCTCCCTTACCAATTGAGCAGTCATTGATTATGTTACTGAAAATTCTTTGTCCCCTTTTAAATTAATGTTTTCTGTAAAATGTTATTTTATTTTCATTTTATTAAACCAGGTGGAATTTGCAAGTAGTATTTACATTAGTCTCCAGAATGGCATGGCAGACAACTAAAGCAAATTTACTCTATTTAAGTCTCACAGGAAATTACATTTTTCAAGTAGCTGATGCTTGAAGTTATCCTCATGTATCAACCAAAGAACTTGAAAAAGCTGAATAACAATTTTCTTTGGGATAGAAAAGAACAAAGTGAAACAACGTGTTTGCAAGCTTAAATTGCAGGGTACACACACCTGAGCTAATAATGATGCTTGGTGTTTTGCCATGGCAGCCTATTTACCACTTTCTTTGCAATGGAAAATATTATGTCAATATGAGCTGATAAACAATTTATATATATGTGAGTGCATGTGTGTGTGCACAGAAAGATAAAACACAAATATGTTTTCTTCCTCCAAAAGTAGAAATGTCAACAATTTTAAAAAATCACACAAACATTGTTACAGAGGTTGCATTTACCCGATGTTCTACCAGGTGAAGGGCAAGAAAAAGGAGCATAAAAAAGTTCCCCACTGTCAATATCACATCTGAGGTCAAACAAGCAAAACCAGCATTCTAAAAGCATCAACACCTAGAAATTACTCTCTTACAACCATCACTGGGTTTGTATACTTGTAGCTCTAATTTACACCTGAAGTCCCAGTAGTTTCAATGAGAGCTGAATTTGACGCCAAAGGGCTGCAGAATGCCTTACTTAAATGTTGGCCCACCACCAGCATAATTTTTTTTTCTAATAAAGCATCAGAAAGAATCAAAAGGAGTCCTTAGCATCAGCATAGTTTCCTGTAGTCCTGGGATATATTTGCTTGCATGGCTACCATCCTATTTCTGTTAATGGTGCTGGGGATATTGAAAAGGACCTCCATGCCTATAAGGTTCAAGCACTGCATGATAAATATCTATAGATACAGCCACTGGTTATGCTCTGGTATATTGCAACTCATATAAATTGTTACTGGAGGAATAGAGAAATAAAAAGCAAAAACTCAAGAGGCAGTTTTCTTTTCCTGCTCACCTTTTACTGGTCTTGATCCTACAAATGATTTACAGTAATAACTTTATAGGTGTGCTTAGTAACTGCCTCTGTGATGCTGCTTCCATGAATGGAGATACTCTTTGAAGTCAAGTATTTTCAGAATCACCAGCTTAGATAACAAAACCTTTAGAGCCTTTTTCCGTTTGATGTGATTAGCAAGAAAAGAACAATGAATTGAAATCTGTATTTACTTTTCTTACAATCTAATGTTCTTGTTCAGAAAATAGCTCTGTGAATGCAGACCTCTTGTAACTTTAGCTGAACCCTTTTGGCTCCCACTGAAAGTGTATGTAGGCTTTAAAAAGGCTGTTTCAAAACAGAAAGAAAAATGGGAAGAAAAGCTGGCTTCTTGTACCTCTGACCTTTCAATGTTAATACCAATAGCCATTAGAGGAGCATGGAAGTTTTTCTGTTCTAGAACAATTAAACATCAAATCCCGAGATTAGACAAAACTGTATAAGGGTATCATTTCAATTTCTCAGTTTCGTCTTGAAAGAAAATAAAAACTTTTAAAAATTCACCTTTATACAATTTAATCTTTCTCTTACTCTTTTTCAAAAAACTCATTCAAGACAAGGAATAATTGCCTTTGAGTGGTAAGAGCAGCAGGAGCTGATTTTGCCATGAGAAGTAATTTGTATAATAAGTTATTTTCAGTTACTGTAGTGGTTCACTTTAGATACTGGATCTAAATACAATGTAGCCTTCCTCTTATCTTTCATCTGGTCCAGCTCACAAATACATGAAAACAATTTTGTCTTGCCATATGGCTATTTAAATAAAGTGATGTCTAAAAGTTCAACTGAAAGCCTAAATGCTCAACATGGAAGCACTTATTTGCAAATAAAGGGTCACTGGGTATGCTACAATGCACCTAATTTGAAATAAAATATAGGAAGGAGGGCAAACTTACAATTAGAAAAAAAAATTATAAAAAAGAGTGTCTTGAGAAACTTTTTTCTGCAGACTTTGAGGAAAATAACACAATTTCATGCTTTTTACCATGTTATTTGTTATTCCTGAAATATTTCTCAAGTCAGAATACAAAAAGGTTACTTGTAGCTTCTAGTTTTGCAATTTTTTGGGGAAAAACTTTGCCTATCTATGTTTGTGTAATGTATCTCTTCCCATAAAGATGTGCAATTGTGTTGCAGTGTGACAATGAAGAAGATCAGGGCAATGTTCCTCTATTTAAACTTTTTTTTTTTGGGGGGGGAGGGGGAGGTGGGGTGGGCAGAAATTTGGATCCAACAACTGATTACTGCCTTTGACAAATGCTAAACAAATGTCCTGAGCTTTCTGCTGGAAATATTTGTATGTGAGAAACTGAAGTGATGCTCAGATTTGTCTGTGTTCCATAAATCTACTGAAGTAAAAAACACTGTAGACCAAACTGGGGTAATCACAAAATAATTAAACAGTCGTTCTAACTTTCTCTAACTGTCTTTAAGCCTGATTGTAGCCTTACAACATCTAGAGAAGATCTGCAGTAGGATGTAATCTCATTTAAATTGAGTGGCAAGCAACGAGGGGAAAAATATAATTGTTTCTCCTACCTAGGAATACCTGGTAACATAGGAAACTAGTCTGAACATTAAGCAAGCCTTTATCTTAGATCTAAGTGTTCCTAGACCATAGGATGTCTCTGTGTTTCTGCAATCCATTCATCATCACCAGTAAGAAGTATTCCTATGGAGTTTCAAACATGTTGAGAGCCTGAAATTAGTTTTCTTGGGGACGATATATGATGTAAGAACATGACAGCTTGATTGCCATAATAATGGAACTGCCAAGCTTTGGCAGGGAGTGAGGCAGAAGAAGGGGGAAACATGAAACACATTGCAATTTAAACTCTGGTGTTGGTCCAAGATTGTTTTAATTTTACTCATCTACTCTGAGTACCAGAATAAAAAATAATTTTTAAAGCCTTCCGATGTTAAATGGCTCTTGGGGGATGTGAAATTATTATCTCACTCACAAATTTATTTGTACCCTGTATACATGTTTTACTATGAGTTTTATTTGTCGTAGTCTCATTATTTTTATCTTGAGAAAATATTCTTATTTTAGCCTAATTGGTTTCCCCAGTACAAAAACCAGAAAATAAAAATGTGGCACATTCCTGCAACTTGACAAATATTTAAAGAATTTTGATGGGGAAACATAAAGCTAGGTAGATTACAATTGTTTTCCTTGGGTAACTCTCATATTCATAGTTGTTGGCTGTGAAAGTAAAGATGAAGAGATTAGATTTACATGCAATATATTTCAACAGAAAAGATCCTCATGTGTCCTGTAGTATTCATATATAATACATAGGAATATTAATTGTACACATTTATAACATATAAACAACAGAATTGTTTGTTCCATTCAAATGTACTAAATACTTTAGTACAAGAAAGATAAAGAGTAATTCCTCCTGAAGTCAAACTACAGGTAAAATCCTAAGTAAGCAGAACACAATTTTAGTGCTGTGATTCCACTGAAGCAGCAAGGTCAATATTCCCTTGTGAAATGTTCCACTGTCTCTTTACTAATCTACCCAAAGCCTCCACTTCATGGAGTGATACTAAGGTTCGACAAACATGTAGCAGAGCTGATTTAGCTAAACTGTATTTATACCCCTCACTGAGTTTTCAGAGTGATTGATGGTCAGCCACATTATCCAGTTATCTCCTGCTGGTGCTGCAGTGGTCTGATCCTGCTTCCTTATCTAGATGAGATCCCAGACAACTGTTAATGGTGGTACCCAAGTGCTTCATCTCCCAGACTGAATGCCAGTACACATATACTAACCTTCTTATTTAACAAGTCAGCACAAGAATGTGACATATCGACGAGAGGGAACTCACGGCAGTCTCAATATGAGATATAGAGTAAGCTCCATTTTATTTCACCAAACGAGAAACTTATATACTGTTACAGATGTTACTAATTATAGTTACACACGTATCTGCAGTCTGTTCTCACACATTCAGGGATCCTCCTGTTGACTCCCTTATTCTTTTCTCATAACACTTCTGACTCCCTATTCTTTCCCATGACATTCTTCCCACAGCTCAGAAACACAGTTGTGGTTCCCAGGTGTTAGTTTCTCATAACAGCTTGTTAGGATTTTTATTGAGGCCTGACTATGCTGAGGCTTTGCTCAGGCCTGTTTAGTTAGCATAAGTTTTGCTGGAAAACTGTGTTTTCCAACAAGAATGGGTATTTGAATTTGGATATCTTGACAAAATAATGCATTTCATTTTATTTAAAGCATCTCCATATGGATTCATAAAGATTGTGAATGCCCTGTATTACTATTTCTGTTGCTTCAGCAAACAGTAACATGTCTGTACAATGTTGCAGCCTGCAACTTCCATGGCATAAATGTCCCTGTCTTTAAGTAGCAAACAATGGGTTAATACCATCACCAGCAATTGCAAGCAATTTGGTCTTGCTCTACCCATTGTAATAGAGGCTTTTTGAACAGCAAAAAAAAAAATCCTCTTGATTAATTTAGTGACTACTAATTAATATATGGTGGTCGAGCCTGTCGATATTCGCTGACAAGGTTATCATCAAGATGTCAGTGAGCGGCAGAGTGAATATCTGAAAGAGTTCAATGGATTCCAGCCAAGAAATAATAGAGGGGAGAGTGGCAGGGATAGATAGTAAACTATTGTATCACTGTGGAAAACCAGAAGACAATGGGTAAAAAATGTCTGAGCCTCATGTTTGCTCTAAAGAAAGTTTGTTTGGTCACAGCAAGAAACTAATAGTTAATTAAATTAGAAGCAGCTTGTGCTTGCAGTGTTCCTTCTACTGAAGTCTAAAGAAAGTTATGTCATTAATTCCAAAAGCACAAGAGTTGGCAACATAGTAGCTAGTATGACTCTGAAACAAACAAACAAAAATCTCTTAATAGATTGTGGATAGGTTAATTTTCTACATGAGGACTGTAACAGTCTTTAAGCACTCTGATTAAAAAAAGTCTGCCAACAATATATGTCCTCTAGTTCTTTGGAATCTCTGAATACCTGTGATAGGTAGAGAACTGCTGCTACTTCTAATGTAGAAAAAGTACAATGCATCATAGAGATAAAAGACAGATTTTTAAAGATAGAGAAGGGCTTAAAGATGAAAATATTATATTTGTCAAAAGCAGGGGAAAGCTAGACATGTAACTCCTTAAGATATTTCAATCATTAGAAAGCAACGGAAAATAAATGTGTGGACCCTTTAAAAAAATAACATTGGTTGTATCATTAGTCACAGGCATAAGTTTCAAAAACCTGTTGTTGGGTGACTTTCTGGTGTCACAGAGAAACTCTAGATTATAAATAGCAGCTGAGATTCCTCTCTGAAAACCTTGCCTCTGAAAAGATATTTGAAACCTTTCCTGGAGCCAATGGCAGTATAATTAATTAAAGTCAAAGCCAGTGTAATAATATTGCATCACTAATTCATATAAAGATATTTAGCTGAGAGCCTTATAGTCATAAAAAATCTTTGCCAGAAATATGTTCCTCTTCTCCATGTGCTTTGACCAAATCTTGTGAGTTTGTGCTACATAAGGATTTGGCAGATTAGCATTAAAAGTTGTCTTAAAAAAGAATAGAAACTCTCATGGAATATTTTGTTCTAATTGTTTCAGAAGCAAAGAAATCCTGAATTCAGAGAACTATCATTTTTTTCTTCATAATGTGTTTTTACTCTTAATCATTCATGCCCATGTTCCTGAGCTACTCCTCACAAATCTCTTGCCACCTGAACTCCTCTGCTTCATAATATTCCTTCATCCTATAATCTATTTTTCTCTCCTATCCTCTTACTACTTCTTCTTTCCCATTCCCTCTACTATTTCATTTTCTGCATGTTTCCTGATTTGCTTCTGGCTTCACAGTGATTCCTCTTTCCTGTTCCTTATATTAATAATGTTTGCTACAAGCTGTGAATGACAAGGATGTCTGAACAAATACAGTGTGCCTCTTTTATTCTCCATAAAACCATGTGAACAATAAAGTGACTGTCTGCATATCACAAGGACAGGGAACACAATGCCTTATACTCAAAGGAATAGGTTATGGTTATTCTACTTTGAGTAAAGAACTTCATGGAGAGTGGCAGGAACTAAAGCACCTTAGAGATTTCGGTTTGTTCCAGCTGAATTGTCATTGTCACTCTGCAATCTGTGACCTGTCTGCACTTCTTTACTGAAGCTGTCTCATAATTAACAAAGCTACTGTGTTCTGAACCTTGTGAATACTGTCATAAAGGGCATTGCTTGGATTGTCCAGCTGGCAAATAGAGTTTGGCCCTTACAGGAGCCTTGGGCATCCTGTTCTGCAGGTGACATTGATTAGATGTGCTGTAAGGAAGAGATGACATTTTAAAGGTTTGAATATGCAAATGATTCTTTTCCCCACAGAAAGGATAGCCTTATGAAATGTTGCAGAAATTACTCTAACAGCTCATAAAAAAACCCAACAAAACCCACCAAAAAAAGAAAAGGCTCAAACCTCCTCACATATTTGAGAGAAGCAGCAAACAGGAGCTAAAACTGGAGTGGGCTGTGACAAGTCTGTGTGTTGAAAATTATCATGATCACTTACATTTTCTATGCTCTTTAATGTGTGGGTACTGAATGGCTTCCATGCCTTAATTGTGTGACTGAAACAGTTTACTGAGTTGGTGCAGCTGTACCAACTCAGTAAGCTCTGAGTTGGTACAGCTGCACCAGGTCAGCAAGCTCTCTGCCCTCCCCCTGTCTGGTATCATACACAGCGACTCCAGTATTTCCCACAAGACCAGCAGGTTCCTGAGACATATGGCTTCTCTCACCCCCTCTTCCTCTCACATCCTCCTTCCAGCAGCAGGGGTGATAAGGAAACCTCCCCTCTGCACTGCAATCCATCTCACTATTCTTTTTCCTCCTTGTTGGGCATAGCTTCAGAGCTATCAAGTCTTGTTTGGTAAGAGACTCACAAAAGTGCTTCACTTCAGGAGTTTCCCTGCTGTCAGTTTTCCTTCAAGCTTTTAAATGGTGAAACCACAGACCTTTCTCCTGTAGGAGAATGCCACAGGCTTCCTCTGCAGAGGCAACATACTGGATCTGCTACCCTCACTCGCCTGAGCTTGATGTTTAGCAAAGTGGAATAAAGCAGCTGCTCTGTAATTCAAGTAGGGATGTACATTATGGTCAGATCCTGCAAATCCTCCTACAAGGCACACTTTCTAGTGGCAGCATAGACCAAGGACTCCCATGGGCTTTAACCTGATAAATGATTCTATGCTCCTGAATGATCAAAATAAATTTAATGTGTGAGGAGCCAGTTGAAAAACTAGCAAAATCCAAACATATAAGTTAAATATGTTTTCATCTCTTTGTAACAACTTTAAGCCTGTTTAATCTTTTTTTTTTTGGTGTCAGTATAGGTGTGGGCATTGAGATCTACTTTCCTTTCAGCCAGATTAATCACTGTTTTCCACTGCAGAAGTAGCTGGCACAATATAAGAATAGAGATGTGCAAGCAGAGAGAGACAAAACTGATCCCTCATGAAACATATCTTGAGGAAAAAAACATTCACAAAATCCATATGACTATGAGCCAACAGGCATGACATATTTTTCAACCTCAAGACTCTTTCCCAGTTGTTCAATTAATATAATTTCCCTTTTAGTAGTAGCCATCCTGAAGATATTTTTTGCATTCTTCCAAGCATCAGCCATGTAACTTTATTTTGCTCTTTCTTAGCTAGCTGTTCAGTCATTTATCTTCAGCACTGTGATTCCAAAAAAGCATCAAAGCATTGCAGAAGTGATGAGCTATGAACAGTGCCCAAACCAGGCATTGCCAATCTTCTATTTTAAAATAATTGCATGAGGGATACTGGCATTAAAAAGCAAGCTTTGAACTATTATTAAATAAACAGCTTATATAATTCTAAGAAGACTTCAGTAAAACAAAACAGAAGTGGATCAACAACTTTTCTGCCTATGAAGGTTAATGGGGCTCTGTCACTGAAACTTTATAGGAACAGTCCTCACCAGATGTTAGGACACTGTCTTATTAATGTTAGATCATTATTATCATATTTCATTTATTAATGTCAAACATAAGATGTCAAAACGAGAATCTTGAACACTGAGAGATGATCTTTGAAGTAGGCATTTATTTGTGCAATGCTGGATGGCCCATTTTGGTGTCTGGACATCCACATTTTTTACCGTGTGTCCTACATGGGTGTTTGGATTGGCAAACGCTGAATCTGGGACCAGCCAGACAGAATTTGGCTCAAAGTGAATATAGGCACTGAGGGCTGAACATTTTTCAAATCAGGCATTCAGTTTGGCAGAAATAATTAATGATCACCCCCAAAAATACAGGCTTAAATGATGAAGAGAGCAAATGTGACCAACAGGCAAAATTTCCCTGAGCCACTGTGGAGATCTGTCTCAAATTATAAGCAGTGACATAAAATGGAGACATAAAGATTTGCCCTTTCTTGTGATGTAGTGACCAAAGACATCAGGGGGTTTACATCATCATGCTTATTCTTTTTCATCTTTGTCACATTATCCAGCTGAAACAAGTATTAAAGATGATTTGTGCATACGTCCAAATAGATAGGTTGCATATGTAACTACATAGACATTTCAACACCAATATATTTAGAAATATTAATTCAGTACACATTTAAGAGTTCATTTCAGCAACGTAAAGGTGCTTCCAATGTGCAAAATTGAAATGTAAGATCTTAAATGAAACAGAAAGAGGGAATTTATGCACTCTCATTCTCCAGAAGGAAGTAGAATATAGTAATCTTTGGATGGATTTTAAGACTTTACTTTTAACTAAAGTTCACAGTATGGTAATGAGCTGTTGATTTTTGTCTTCAGAAAATGTTTACATCCAGTAGAGAGGCTTTAGACATCTGGCATATGTAAGCACGGTAGAGGGTTATTGCCTAAGGGATAATAAATGAGGGGAAAAGCATCCCTCCAAATGCACTCAAAATAAAAGATGAGGTTGGTATCTTTGCAGTTGGAGATTGTATATCATCTCTTAAGGTTATCTTAAGTCTCCCTAATTATAAAGCACATTACAAATTATTTGTCTTAAAACAAATAATGTAATTAAGCAAATATTTATTTGTAAGAAAAATATACTGAAGCTTAAATTTTCCATGTGTATCAATTTTATACACACTTGAGTTAAAATCAACAAGATTTAATCCAGCTTGAAAAAAATGTGCTGGGAGACCCTGGAAAACAGAGAGAAACATGCTTTAAATCTCACTAAATAATCACAAAATGCCTCAGACAGAATGCTACAGCACCATAAAATATATATAATCACTTTTTAGAATGCTCCTAGGTAATGAAATATGACTTCCTGTTTTTAGGTCAGTGGATCAATGTATTTGTCTTTCCCAAACAGAAAGTGGTTTTGTATAACAGGATGTCATGCCCTGAGAGAAAGGGGAAAGTAAGAACAGAGGTCTCTAGAGCATTGCCCAGTGTAAATCACTAAGCACAGCCTCATAGCAGCCAAAGCACTCCAAATCACAGCCCAATGGTCCAACCTGCAGGGGTCAACACAGGTTTGACATTAGTGACTCTTAGCATTCACACTTTAAAATCCAGTGATATATTGACAAGCATATAGTTTATGAGGAGAACAAATATTCAAGCTTGATTGTTACATTTTGCTTGTCTTGTGTTTTTGGTTTGGCTCAGTTTATGGGTTTTGTGTAGGGGTTTTACCTGGTAGGATGGAGAGCAGCAGGGAGAGAAGATACAGGAAACTAGTTGGAAGAGACTACAATGTCTCATTGGTTCATTACCAATCTCAAACCCATTATTTTAAACCAATTTCTTTCCCCAAGGATCATACTGAAATATATTAAAAGAGCACAGAGGGAAAAAACAGCATAGAGGGGAAAAAACTTCTCTTTTTCTTTGGAAAACAATTTTTTAATGGTTTAGTCATTATGAGAAAAAAGTCTTTCTGGTTAAGTGTCATGACTGCTGTCATCTTTAGTTAGCTGTAACTCAGTTAGCATCATGTCTCACTCCAGTTTTATTTTATAAATTCAGGAGAATAGGCAAATCCAAAATCCACCAGGGCTGTCAGAGCAGTGGTTACAGAGATGCTTTCCAGAATTCATTTCCACTTGCTTTTTTATAAAGGCCTCTCTTTATATATCTTTTTTAAATGGATTTGACATTACAGATACATTTTCTTAAAAAAGTACTGAAAAGGAGACCCTGTTACATTGCTGTAAATTTGACCTCCATGGCTAAATCTGAGCTCTGCAGTAACATTACTTGGGCAATAGCTTTTCTGTGGGCTTACAGCACACTAGTATCACCACAGGAAGATAAAATGAATGAAGATAGTAGAAGCCTGCCTTTGAAGTTGTTCTAAGCATCACCACTCAAAAATCATCCAGGACAAAGGATTGTGCTATTAATGATGAACAATAGCAAATATTCAGTAGCAACAGGCACTGAAAAAATTAATTAAGAGACTATGAATCACACTTGTACTGACTGATGTGTAAAGCAAAATCAGACAGTAGGGGCAACATCATTTGCGCTTGTACTGGGGTACTTTGATAGGCTTCTATACTCACATTAATCATTAACCTAACTAAGCTATTTCTAGCTGGAGGAAAGTAATCTTCTTTTAATGTCTGCTTAGTTCTGAGACTTTGTTCTGATGGCACAAGAGAGCATCTTCTGCTGTTCAGAATGCTTGCCATTCCGAAACAGGTTTATGAAAATAATACTTTTTCTCTTGTTAATAAGGTAAATGTCAAATTGCCAAAGAAAAAAAAATATGTATAAAACTGGCAGAAAGAAATGCAGAGCTATCTTCTTTGGTTTCTCTAACTCCTATATGAATTCCTGGTCTTTAAACCTATAGGTGGTCAGCATCATTTGAACACCTTGATTTCCAAATAAAGAACTGGGGAAAACTAGTGCTGTTAAAGAGATATAAAAATGTCCATGTAAAAATTCTGAGGTTTGAAAAAACTAAGATTTTATTACAGATGTGCCAGCCAACCTTACACAATAAGGGAAATCAATTATAATTTGGTAGCTCAACTCATAACTTTTCTGTTCTCCAGAAAGCTCAAATATATTTTTTCACAGGGCAACGATTCCTTAAGAAGTGACCCTTTATGTCAAACTCAGCTGTTTCTTGATAAATTTCAACTTGCACTTTTTACCTAACCAGGCAAGAAGAATTTTTCTTTTTTTTTAGTAAACTAGTCACAGGTTTATAATGCATAAACCCATTGGAATTGCCAGAATGTTAGGAAAGCAAGGATTAACACCCAGTAACAACAGAGAAGTCCAAAACTGATGACTGTTTACTTCTCAGACTGGCTATGGACTTTAATGGACTGGTAATGATTAGAGCTAGTGACTGCAGTTAGTAAGACTGACCTATGGAAAAAGCTGCCCTTTTTTCTCCACCTCAATATCTATGTAGCAACTGGGAAGAAACCTGCACATTTTCACTGCACCAGAGGCTCTTCCTACCTTTGAAAACTTTCAACCCAAAGAAGTAAGGATAAAACTAGGTGGAATAGATATTGTGGTATGTATGAAGATGAAAGAATGAAAGCTGAAAAGCTGTGAGGGGGTTCTAGGCAGTAGGAAAAGGAAGGAAGGGGGCAAGCAGGGTAAGATGTTGATACAGTGAGGGGGAAACCTTTGAAACAAACCTCCACATGTAAGAGATATGTAAAAACAATGCTTTCATATCTGATCTGTTCAGAATCTGCAGGGATTCCCAAGTTCAGGTTCAACCCTGAGCTTTTCTCATGGATGTTCACACACTGTGTGTGTATGTGTGTGTGTGGGATTTTTTTACACCAAACAACTGCTTTGATGCCTGACCCATAGAATTACATTGGCAATTTCTATAGAATTTTTTTCATATTTACATTCACTGAAAGAAAATGTGTTTTTACTGAGTCAACTTATCACAGGATGTATTTAATTAACAGCTTATTTAAGATGATCTGAAGTAATAATAAAGCAATAACAAAACAACAATTAAGATTGTTGATAAAACAACTAAATTCAGATTTCCATCACATATAATGCTACAAGAATTACTTATATCTGTATATAGGTACTAGGGGACATTATGCTTTCTGTGCTGACTAACTATCACTGTATCTGTATTTTTCTAGCCCTCTTCACCAAAGCACATTTGGGAAACAATCATGGGAGATTTTTCTATAAAATTCAGTCTTTAAACATTCTTTCATTCTCTGGAGATAAGAACTGTCATTTTCTTGCTTTTTAAAAAATTGTTTTTATTAAACAGTTTCCTTAAAAGATTTTAAAGGATAGTTTATTATTAATTGATAGCATCCTGTCCTTTGGCAAAAGAAGAGCTTCTAGATAAATTCTAGCTGAAATATTATAAATAGAATTAGTGATCTCATGCAGCATCCATTTCTCAGAATTCAGGATACATCAACTCAGATATCTATACAAAAATAAATGTAAATGCAGTTGTCTTTGACACAGAGAGTTGAATGAAAACTATTTTAGCCAGTTCTTCTGCAATGGTAATGGTAGTTACACAGCAAAATGGATAAGAGAGTAAAAAACTTTAAATGCTATCAAAATATGTTTTAATTTTGGGATAAAGGAAGCGAATAAATGGCCAACAGTTTTCCTATCTCAGAAGGTCTGGCTTTGACCCAGCCAAAAATGAATCTTCTTACTGATCTTCATCCCCTTTTATTATATTTTCTTTTAAAATCAGTCATGTTTTGCTAAAATATGTACAGCTTGAGGAAAATCCTGGTTGAAATATAGTATTAATGCTCTTTCTAACAGCCAATGTATTAGTTATACCAGCATGCTGGAGATCAAATGCAACTTCCTACAGTTCGGCAGAAAATTCACAAAATACATCTGGAAAATATAAATTCCCACTCTCACACAATGGTGATCATTACTTCTGAAAACTCATGACTATCCCAAAAACTAAGAGTCATTTCACCGCCACTAAGGCTGTCTCTTAATCAGAGATGAAGGAAAAGTCCACAGAAAGGTTGGTTAGGATGGATTTCAGTCAGTGAACTCAGCATAAGAGAATGTTGTCCTGGTGCATACTGCAAAGCCATAGAAGATGCTGAGACGTAGCAAGCCTGCTGGTTGTAGCTCCCACATTAGGTCATGATCCACCATCATCACAATTTCCTTAGAAATTTCCAGTGGCTGACCTTTTCCAGGGCAACAGAAAACAGAGAAGAAATTGAAGTAAGCAATTTTTATTTTCTCTGTGGCTTAATTATCTTATTTCTTCTGTAATTGCTGAATAGTGGACAAAGATACTTAGAGTTGTATCTGTGGCCCTGAAGTCTGCATCTATTCCTTGAGGAACATTATAATAACCAGAAAGTGCTGCCCAGCTGAAGGTGTGTTAGTAAAAAGCACTGATTGAAACCATGTGTAAAGAAATGTCAAGGTCCTCTGGGAGGGCATCTGCATCTGGAATCTTTTAGATGCCACCTAGGGAGGAAGAAAGATAAAAGTAGACTAAATCTCTCTTATTCTTTTGGTATTTGCAATAAAAGTAGCTGAGTCAGGATTGCAATGCTGAAATTCAGAAGGGAGAAACAGTTTCTTCTGCAGCCGATGAAGGTAGATGATGAAGGATTCATCATAGGAATCAATGTGCTCCTGGGATTTCCCATATAAAGCTTTAGATTCAATTAAATTGAAAATGTAAAATCTAGGAGTACTGAAAACTCAGTAACATTCAAACATCCAAACAGAGATGACATTTTGGAAACCAAATGAGGTTTCCCTGAAAACTGCAAGGAATCATAATTTAGAATAGACCTAAACCCCTGCTATTTGTACTTATAAAATAATAGGAAACAGGTAATTTTTCACTTCTTTCTCAATGTGCCTTGATGGATGTCACTCAAAGACATATCACTGTTTGGGCTGGATTCAGCCTGCATTTCATGTTTGCATTTGAATTTAGGTCTGTCACAACTGATAAAGAGTGATAAATGTGACATTACTGCATCTAAAGATCATTAAATGTCAGCTCATGCACTGGCAGCAAAATGGCTGGCAGAAAGTCAATGATGCAGGAACTGTATGGAGTGTGAAGAGTGGAGATGGATCTAGGGCAGCAGGGAGTCATGCAAGCTGTGAGCAATCAATCAATCATTTTATGCTGAGGGAGAACAAAATGAGATGTAAAGGGAGTTCTCTGTGTACAGGTAGAGAGAAAAACTTCTTGTTTATAAGTGTTTTGATTCATGTTTGTGTGCATTTACTAACCATGAAGGAAAATAATAGGTCAGTAAAAAGCATTCATTGTACTCCAGCCAATTTCTTTTGATAATTCATCTAAAAATTTATATTCTTCTGTGGGTTTCAAAAATAATTTATTTGTCTATTTATCTTATTTATCTCTTACTAGAGCCTGGGTAGCTTAAGTTTATTATTTCCTAAGTTTTGTGTAGTATCATAACTGCAAAAACTTGTGTAAATAACATAATTGACTTCTGATTTAGGTAGAAAACAGTAAAAAACTCCAGCAAAACAAAAACCAGCACACAAATGGAATCCTTTTCTGTAAGAGCATCTGTAAGTAAATATATGCAAACTGACTTAATTTTTCTTTCATAAACAACAACACAAAAAAATATGGTACAATTTTAACTTTCCTTTTTTTGAAGAATAAATCAAGAGCAAACCCATTTGTATTTCTGGCGTATGCCAACAAGAAAGCTGCACAACCTTGATGTAATGACTTTTGTCCATAAAGATTACCCAGTTTGATTCTGAGTAACACAGTGATAATATTCTTCTAAAAGAAAGATATTTCTCTCTTCAAACCACTTTCTAAACCTCCAATCAAGACTGAAATTCTTTTGAAAATTCTAGGAAAATACCTTTTCAATTGGAAAATGTTATAGAAAATAGAACATATAAAAAACAGTCCTTTCAAATCCCTGTAAACTCTCTGTAGCATTTAGTGTCCCCTACAGAATTTCTTTGCTGGCCAATAAACATGCTCTATTAAACTAAATTCAGTCCCAAATGCAGAAGTTGAATTCCATGTATTTGCCTTATGCAAAAATGAAAAAATAATCTTAGCTATGTTTTCAGCACATAAAAGAGGTGATCTGAGTTCAACCTCATTGTTTAAACTGTATTAGAATATTGCTAAATGAACAAGGCTGTCTGTGAGTGTGTAGTAAACATGACTCTGATTAAATCTTTTTCTTCTCTTCTAACAAGTCATTCAGACCTTACACTTTAATAAAATCTTTTACTAACATTAAAAAAAAATATTAAAACTGAGACAATTTTGAGAGAGTATATTATAGATTTCCTCTAGCATTGCTAACAAGAAGATGCCCAGGGCATGGTCCCTTGCCCTGTTGGGGAGCTGCTCAGTGACAGCGCAGTCTGCTTCCCAGACAAAGCAGAGACTCGAAGTCCTGTGTGTTCAGTGCCTGCTTTTCACAGTCTGTAACATTTTAAATGTCACATTTTTCAGAGTAATTTCATCCTGTTACACAGATGTCTTTCAAGAATTCACACCGCTTTGTCACTAGAGTCATCCCTGTAGTAAAATTAGAAATACTTGAGTACACTGAAAAAGTGACAAGGGATTTGGAAATGGACAGTAATTACTAAATATGAAGTTAGCCCTAGTTCTTCTCTCAAACAGTTAAGACAGGTATTAACTAAGCAGTTAAGGTCCTGTCTTTCTTACACGAGTTAATTACAAGCAAACAACGAAAAGAACAAAGAGTAAGATTTTGAGTTATCTTTCAATATATTTTTCTTTTCATGTAATAGTTTAGAAAATGAAGCAGAACCTCTGTCATGTGTAAGGGTAAATTAAACAATAATCAAATGTGAGCAGTGTGTATTTGTGATGGTTTTGTCTGGAGTAGAGAGAATTTTCTTCACAGTAGCTGGTATGGGGTTGTGTTCTTGATTTGTGCTGAAAACAGTGTTAGCACAGGGAAGGTTTTGTTACCACTGAGCAGTGCTTGCACAGAATCAAGGTCTTTGCTGTGTCTCACCCCACCCCACCAGTGTGGAGGCTAGGGGGACACAAGGAGGTGGGAGGGGAGGTGACACAGTCAGGGTAGCTAACTCCAAGTGACAAAGGGACATTCCATACCATATGGTGTCATGCTCAGTATTTAGGCACGGGGGGAAAAAGAGGGGGAAATTGTTAAATTGTTCATAGTGATGGTGTTTATCTTCCCAAGTAATCACCATGCATGAGGGAGCCCTGCTCTCCTGAGGATGCCTAAACACCTGCCTGCCCATGGGAATTTTTTAATAGATTCCTTGTGTTGCTTTCCTTAAATGCACAGCCTTCACTTCATCTATTAAACTGTCTTTATCTTAACCCATGTGTTTTCTCACTTTTATTCTTCAGATTCTCTCCCTCTTCCACAAGGGGAGAGTGAGCAAGTGGCTGTGTGGAGCTTAGTTGCTGGCTGGGCAACTAATATCGCAAACCTTAACAACATTAAAAGACAATTTGATAAGTTAAGCATCTAGCAGCTATGAAGTACCAAAGTGTGACTTCCCTTTACATTTAATGTATAACTATATATCACAATGTGAATATGAGGAATAACCAATAATATTCTCCTAAGATCTCTATTAATGGGACATCCTTTAATGAAATGCACACAGCAGGGAACCAAGGCTAAATTACAATACAGAACAACAACAGAAGGATGATGTAAATATGCAGAAACAAAAATGAGAAAAGCTAAGGCACAAAGGGACATGCTATAACAAAGGGACATAACAGACACTGAGTCCTAAGCTGGGCCAGTACATCCATAGCCAGGATCCATGTTTGATCCCATATATCTCCAGCTTATCCACGGGAAAGTCAGGAGAGTTTGAAAAGCAAAGAAACCATGAAAGTTTTATATGAGGAAAGAGTTAATGAATTAAGGTTGATTTAATCTTGAAAAGTCTGAAGGGAAAATATTGTAAGAGTCTTCAGACACATGAAAATTGCTTTAAAGAGGAGAAAGATACCTTCAGAGAAGATGTTGTGAGAGGTTTGGGTCAGAAATCATAAAAGAACCCTTAAGAGATAGTTAAACCTGGAAAGAGATTGCCTGGGAGAGTCCAGAAACTCCAATCCTGTAAGTTTTATGAAACAGTTGCAGGGGCAATAGAAAGAATGACTCAGCTATAGTCAATATTGTTCATGGCAAGGGAATAAACTTCATTACCTCTTGGAAAAATACTTAATCTGTGGTTCAATGCAATTAAAATGTGCATCACATATACACAGGAGATAGACTAAAGGGCAATTTTTTTCCCCCTGCTATCTAAAATGGATGACCAATGTCATTACCTTCCTTAGATACTAAAGGAAAATCTTTGCTTATTGACCATGTGTTGTAATCTTCCATTTTCATTATTTGATCTCAATGAAAAAGCCAAAAGGTAATTTTCAATTCTCAACTGTGATGTCAATAGGCTTGTACACTACAAATAAAATATTAAATGTTTTACACAAAGGAAGGAAAACTTCCAAGAATCTCAGCACTCAGAGCTATAATGTATTGGATGAACAACAGAAGCAGGACACTGATTTGCTAGAAAATTATAATTAGAATTAAATCAGAAAGTCACAAAAAACAGGTCTATCTTTTATGAAGAAATCAAGAGTCAATCCTTACAACTGAAGTCATTCAGTTGATGGAAAGATGTAGTATTTGTTCTCTTACTTTATGCTTTTGTTAATCTGTATTAGGAGGATGGAAAGGGAGAGGAAAGCAAAAGTAGAATTTAACTTAATAATTAACTAGTTCTGACTAGTTAAATATGTTTGTAGTGATATTTTCACTCCTGTGGAGCAACAAAACTGTTGATCTCCACAACTGTGAAAAGGTCATTTTTAAAGTTTTCACAAATTTCAGCAAGTGTTTCCTCCCTCTGTTGTCACAACATCCATATGTAACACAATTTATTTTCCCCAGTAATATTATTTTAGGTCTTCCTTCTAAGAAATGAACACCTGTTCAAGACAACTTATTGAGGAATAGGAATGGCTGTTTCCGCGTTCTCATTCCAAAAGGATTTGCTTAATTCAATGAGATCATTCAAAGTTTTGCTAAAAAGCCCAGAGAATTGTCTGCCTCTCCTCCACTTATTTTTGTGCTGCAAAATTATTTATTTTTGTTGACGATAGGAGTTTATTTCTGTCTTGTGCTATCAAGCCTGGTTATGCACAGAAGGCATTAATCATGAGCCTTGTTGCTAAAACTATTCTCTACCCATGAAGCTCAGTTTATCTGCACAAGCTGACACTTTTTAGTGTCAAACCCTCCTCCCAAACCAATCAGTACTCTCATTTGCAAAACTTGTCCCATAAGATTTCTTCGTTTTCATTGATTTTGCAGTTATTCAGTTGTCAGTGTACATTGTTGATCACAGAACTGCCAAGAGGGAAGGCTGTTGGCTGAAGGAAGGAAAAAGAATGGCATTTTTATACATGCTACCTAAGTTAAATTTATGGAGTGAGGATTTTCCTCTCTCAGGTACTTGAAAGAAGTTGCACTGCAGTCAGTATAAGACTTGTTCTCTGTGTTTTAGAGCTACCCAGATGAATATTAATATGAGACATAGGGGGGAAAGTTAGGAAAGTTTCTTGTAAGCCTTGGATAGTAATTTTTTTCAATACAGAAACAACAACAAGAAAGGATCACTGGTATTCATTTTAAAGAGAATGTATCACTTCTGTTCAGTGTAGCAAGCAGAAAGTTTCAAAGAAAACATGCACTTCCCAACAAGCACAAACTGTGAAATGTATTAGAAAATAAAGGTTTTAATGTCAATTATCATTAAAAACCTTATTTTCAAAAACACTTCACAGTTTAGTCATGCTGAGAAGTGCTTCTTATCTTTGAAATTTTCAGCCTGCTACACTGAGCAAAATGGGTGCAATTTTCTTTTAATTGTTTTGAACACCATGTGTGAGAGAACATGACAGAATGCAAATTGCTTCTACAAGATGTAAGAGGCAAATAAGTTGTCGAATTTCATGGCATCTCTCTGTGAGCTGAAAGCCTGAGACACACTACTTTTTTAGCAACAGGTCAGGAAGGAATATCTTTCTCCCTTGTTTGCTCTTCCTCTGGTTTTAGTTTGCAATTCAAGACAAGAAACCAAGAGGTTTTATGTTCATAGTGCAGTAACAGTTCTCTCCTCAGCAGCAATAGTTGAGACCCTGGGTCAGAACTAAACCAGACTCACAGCTTTTGGGGTCTTTCAAAGTCACCTGTCTGCCTCCCAGCTCTGCATACCATAAACACAAACTGCAAAGCAATCTCCTTTCTTTAGTCTTTCTAGTTGGCCAGGCTGAACTGGGGCAATAAATTATTGTGGACTAAGCTCCACCATGCATTAGTCATAATGTGGTACCACACTATTTTACACAACAGGCCAGCATCTCATGCTGATCCTTGTCTTGTGAACATTAGATACTGAGAAATAAAAAATAATAATGAAATGTACTGACTGCCCTGTTTTTTGTTGTTTTTGTTTTTTTTTCCCCAGAATCTCTGTAGAGCTAAGTATTTCTATTTTGCACAGCTGTTAGGAACCTCCACATACACACATACTATAGAAATATCAAAATAGAAAGAGGGCAAAACTCTGACTGTCTATGAAATGAGGCAATTAGCAACAATGAAACAAACACTTTGATTCTATCTCATATGACCAATTAGGCACTATTGATGAGGCTAGCAGAAGATGTTTCCCTCTGCAGTACTTCTCTGGCTCTGCCTAGCTAGTTTGCTTTCTGCAGCACTGTGTTATAAGGCACAGAGGTCAGATTTCTCTTTGAAAGCCTCTAATGATCTGACAAAAGTTTTCAGTCGAGTTGCAATAGAAATTCCCCCAGGATAATTTGACATTGCATTATTATTGCAATAGTTTCTACAGATATTCCAAAGTCAAATTAATATAATTTTTTTAAGGGTAAATGCCTTCTGCAATGTGGTTTCTTTGTGCAACATGACAGAACTGTCACACTATTTTTATCAAACTTCTTGTGGTTCCAGAAAAAATTTCTCTTCTGTCTTCATCTAGGAAACACAGGTATTCCTGGACACCATCTTGCACTTCAACTGCACAGGAGGACTTTAATTTTATGATTTTCAATTCAGTTTCTGAGCCTTACTATGGAGTTTCCATGTGAATGTCCATACTGGTCTCACTCTTACAATCTGACTGAAATGAAATGAATAACAGGACAAACTTGTGAGAAAAAATTCCCTGGGCCATAACATAAAGCAGATATACATATAGCTAGAAGTCTGTGGAAGGACTGCTGGAGGCATTCTGAGTCCACCATTAATGTCACAGGAAATGGTTTTCTTTGTATAGCACAATAGCAGGGGGTTGTTTTGAGACAAATGAAGGGATAGGTCTGCAAAGGGCTGATTAATAAATCTTTTTGTAGAAACTGTGAGTAAAAGAATGTTGCAGGTATTCTGGAGTTCTCCTTTCCCTTTCTTTCTCTCCTTCCTTTCAAAGACAAAGAAATGAAATCTATTCTTTTTCTTGTTCTGTGTATATGAAATAAGTTTTATCCTATTATGAATTCAGTCTTCTTTTACTTACTTAGACATGACCCTTATTCTTTTAATTAATTTCTTCTCAAGGGACATATAGACTACAAACATTTGAAATTGGGCTAGAAGTCTTGCACATGAAACATGAAAAGGATCTCTGTTCAGCTCAAGCATAAATGACAAAGCTGAAGTTTTTCCTGTGAACACTCAAACGCAATATTATTGAAAAACTTTTTCTACTATAATTTTGTGTTTGTAAAGCCACATTTCAGAAAGATTGTGGATAAATCCATGTGACATAGATATTTTCTAATATTCTGTATGACAAGATTGAGTAAAACATTGTTTCATTGCATGAGTTATCATAAAAATAAAAGCTTTAAAAAAGAGAAAGTAAAAGTGACCAGGTATCAAACATGCACACTCATGGCTACTTTCTTCCCTCAGCAAAGTAAACTGAAAAGATATGTTTTTTGATACCTTGTGGGTTTCTTTTCCATTTAAATTCTCAGTACTTGTAGAAATTCTGATTTTCCACCATATCAAACATAACTTTAAAAAAATTTCAACATTTTGTAATAAAGGTCAAGTTTTCTTATTTGAGTCATATTAAAGGTGTTCCTCAGTTCAGACCTGAAAACATTCCTTTCTTCCATCAGTCTCACATATTTTCATTACAATCCAAATAAGTGGACATTTCTGTTCCTGATCTGTCTTTTAAGTCTTCTAAGGGGAAGTGGGGGAATATTTAGTTTTAAATAAAGGCTTGCATTAAAGCTAATCAGAAAAGGACACATGTCCTGGAGGCACATCAAGAAAAAAATGCAGGAATGTGTACCATGGATGAGGACATTGCTGAGAAAAAATAAGCATTGTAGAACTTTTTAAGCTCTGTATAACCTTGTGTAACGGAGCTGTTATGTGCCTTTAGGTGCTCCTGACATGGCCTTTATATTGCCCTTTCATACTGTACCCTTGCTGACTCCAAGTACAGAAAAAAAAGCAGGAAATTTGTGTTTTCTGTGTATTTTATATTGGACTCTTCACTTTGGCATTTGAAGCCTTATTCAGACTGTTTCTTTTAATATGAAAAGAGAAAACATACAAGAATACCTCAAAGAAGTAGGCAAATTTATTCCCAATGAAGTTGGATATTGATATATCACACAACTTTAATTTTGTCACAGAAGTATTAGCAGATTTTAGCACCTTTACTTTACAAATAATTAGTCATAAACAGTGTGTTATGATTAATAAGTCCATATAATTTGGAGGTCTTTTTATCATGGTGGGTTTGCATGAAAATAGGCCTGCTGGTGACAGACAGGGCACACCTGTCTCAAAGGGGGAATGTTACAATGGATCACTGAGAGAGCTTTAAACCAATTTGAAGGAGCAAAAGGGTATAACCAGGCGCACAAGAGGGTGTCGATCTGTTGTTCTAGGCAAGAGTGGCTGGAAGGCTGTCTGGCAGAAAAGACCCTTGGGGTACTGGCCAACAGATGGCTGAACATGAGCCAGCATGTTCCCAGGTAGCCAAGAAGGCCAATGGCATCTTGATCTGTATCAGGAATAGTGTGGCCAGCAGGACCAGGGCAGTGATTTTTCCTCTGTACTTAGACATGGTCAGGCCAAACCTTGAGTTCTGTGCTCAGTTTTGTACCCCTCACCACAAGAAAGACATTGAGGTGCTGGAGAATGTCCAAAGAGGAGCAATGAAACTGATGAAGGGTCTAGAGAACAAGTCTTGTGATGAGCAGCTGAGAGAGGTGGGTTTGTTTATCCTGGAGAAAAGGAGGCTCAAGGGAGACCTTATCGCTCTCTACAACTACATGAGAGGATGTTGGAGGGAGTTGGGGGTTGGTGTCTTCTCTCAAGTAGGAACAGGCTGCTCAAGGGTGTGTTTGAGCCAACATTCCTGAAGGTATTTAAAATATGAGTAGATATGGTGCATAGGGTCATGGTTTAGTGGTGAACGTGGCAGTTTTGGGTTAGTGGTTGGACCCAATGACCTTAGAAGTCTTTTCCAACCTAAATTATTTCATTATTCTATAATTCTACATATAATTAATCTTAATCACTCACAGGAGCATCAGTCATATTACATATATAGCCAGAAACCAACTACAATTCTGGCTCTTGCTGATACACAAATATGAAAAAGGTCTTATAATTCATTGTATAGATATAAATACAAGTCTTGAATACAAAGCAAATTGATATGGTGTGTGTTCTAAGCATGGCAACTCAGTGTGAGACTTGGATTTCTGGAACACAGAGAAGTCATGACCTACTGTAAGAGATGTACAAAGCCTGAGAAAGGACTAAAATGAATGTCTCCTACGATGCAAACCCTCTGTGACAGAGACTTGCATGTATATCATGCTCTCCAAACCCAGCATTCTCCAACACATAAGTGGGTAAGAAGGCTTACAGTGGCCCACATGCCTTTTATATGGTGAACAAATCACAAATGTTTCAGCTTTTGTAAAAGTATGAGTGTATATTAAAATTATATGTATGATTCCCCTAAAGCATATTTGAGAATGTACGCTTTAAGAAGAGTGATGAGTCAGTGAAATTTTCAAGATAAAAAAATGCCCTTGGTGGTAAGAAGCTGAGCACTGCTCAATGTTTCAATTGCCTTGCACATCTTAGAGTGTCCTTCAGTTCAAACACCTCCTTAGATCAGCAAAGGTCTATGCTGTAAGTGACAGCACTGAGCTTCCTATGCATGCATGAATTATTCATTTCCTAAATAGATACATTAAAAAGAGAGCTATTTAGAATTTAATGAATATTAATAAGACTATTCACCAACATACCACATATATCTATGCTAAAGAAATCAATATGGAGGTATATTTATTACCAGTGTGCCTGGAAACATGCAACACTTTTCCACTAATATCAGAAAAAAATTCACTTTCAGGACTAGACTTACTTAATCTTCAGCATTCTGAAAGCACACAGGGATTTTGCGGAATTGAAAGCAGAATATTACAGAGAAAGGGACGATTAATAAAGGCCCTATTTGCTTAAACCTTGTGCAAAAATTGGTCTCTAAAGGAAAAGTTAATTTCCTACTAAGTCACATTCATGAAAAGATAAACATTCTAAACTACAGACTGCAAATACAAATATGTACACCACATAGTCAGATCTAGAGTTTTAGTTTATTTTAGTGCGATCCTGCATCCTTTACTCTGAAATTGTCTGTCAATCAGATCACAAAAATAGCAAATTATTTAGCAGTAGAGTGATATGTTGAAACCCACAGTGAAGGAATTTTAACAGCAATCCCAAATAAAACCTTTAATTTCCTAATCTGCTCTTTCAAAATACTTAGTGATGTTGAATTTGGACAAGTATTTGTGACAACGTACTCTGGTCGTCATTCAACACTTTTCCATTCTTAAAAAATAGGGTGCAGAAATCCACATTGTAACACTTCTTTTTTTCCTCAGTTGGGCATCATATTTTGAAACCTTTCTGCATCCAAGAAAATTATTACACTTATTAACACTGGCACAACTTCCCACAATCACTATACAAGTTTTTGGCCATAAGATAACATCAACATAGTTGCACAAGCTTGCTCGAAATTCTGTAGTTGCTCCATTGCAGGTAGTTGATTTGCCCATTAAGAAAATGTGCCTAGGATGACTTCCTTGAACCCTCCCTCCACACCACCATTATTTTTTACTCCCCACTCCTTTTAAGGCCAGTGACAATACTGAGTCTGCAATGGATGCACTCAACACTTCTACCTCAGATCCACCTTTGTGTTTTCAGGTGTCATAAGAGCTAACTGCCTCAATGTCAGTGTGATCCTTTAGGTTGCCTGGGTTAGTTATTACTGTTAGCATGAATTAAAAAAAACTTTTTTCCTGATAGTGACCATTAGGCAAACCAAAATTAGTTGTGTAGATTGCAGGTTACCTCAGATGCCATATGTTAAGTAGAGTAATTGAATTGATACACACACATTAAGAAATCAATTTGGTTGTGATCTCTGAGATATGAATGAAGCTGAGTCACCTAGCGCAGAGAAGAAACAGATGGCTGCAATAAAGGTAACTAGGATTCATGTAAGTGATTTTCATAAAGTAATTCACCTGTCAATCAAAGCTCAGAACTCAGTAAGAAAAGATCACAGGATTAATCAGAAATTTTCACCCCAGATTTCAACATCTGTCACAAAGAGGAGAAAAAATATCAAACAGAAAAGCTAGTATTGCATCAAGGTCACTGGTATAAGACTTTCTCAACAAAATATTCTGTCCAAGACCCTGCTGACATTACATATGATAAATGTGAGAAGACTTCTGACAGGATCACGAGCATTCCAGACATCATCTAGAAAAACGTATTTATGTCCTTTTTGAAGAAAACATGTGCCTTTTTTAAAAAATCAAGTTCGTAGTTTTAATGTCAAGAATCATGAAGAGTAGGTGTCCTGCAATTTGAACTCAGTTGTTTCCTAAATCTACCCACTTATAACCCTTTATATCTTTGTGCAAATCTCTTTACACTACGTTATAATCCTTCAATTGGCCCCTTGTCAAAAAAGTGCTGCTTAAGCATCTGCAGTTTAAAATCCCTCTCCCCTTTGCCTCATTGCTGATAAGAAGAAAAAACAAACCTCTAGTTGCAGGTTTAGGAGTTTTATTTGCTTGCTCTACCAGCTCAGCTCTAGCTGAATGCAAGGACTGATGTGGTTTCAAAGTCATCTACTGTATTCAGATCAGGCAATGGCAGTGACAGTCCCCCAAACACTGCTTCCTTCTGTTCTCACAGGTTTGATGTCACGAACTAAAGTGGATTCTTCCTTGGCCAGTTATGTCAGTCTTTGGTTCATGCAAGTCTAGCATTAGTTGTACGTAGAAGATGTGTAACAACACAGCATTGGCCAGTTAAAGTCGTCAAGGTGCTGGATGGTTATAAATATAAAGTGTTAATTACATTTCTTTTATAATAATAAAGCATTCAAGTTTGGAGTTAAAAAATCCCCCATGGAAAACATTGCTGTTTCATTTAATCCAGAGTGCCTAGAGGAGATTCCATTTGCTGCTCTCAGTTACATTAAACACTTATTCTAGAAATCCATGGGGAATTTCTGTTACACAGAATGTTGAAGTATGCAGCATTTTTCCAAATGTATTGGATAAAATGAAATATGAAAATATATGAATGATTTATATTAATATATATGAGGATTGTTCATTTAATAGGCAGACATATGTTTTTTCTGTCACTAAATGATTTAAAAGCTCTCAGTTTAAGTACCTCTAATGTAAAGCTAAAAAAAAAATATTAAAGCTAGTGCCTTTGCTTTGATAGAAGTTCTGTTTTCCGTGTCTGAAGTGGTTGAAGTAATATGAATACATATTCTTATCTTACAATGCCCATTTAATAAACATTCTATATTGACTCTTATGCAGGAGCCTTTAACAAGTTAATTTTCCTTAGTGTATAACATTTCCATCATTTTCATCTATTAAAAAAATGATCCTAGCTATCACCAAGAAATCTCGTTCCTTGTCAGCATGTTCCCACCAACTATTGCCTTTCATCCTAAGAAAATCATCAGTGATTCTGGGACGCCAGTCGGACTCTTACCACATTTGTCAGATAATTGGTGTCCTTTTGGAAAATCATGGATAGCTCACGCTCTCTGCTCATAAATTCCATGTGGTTTTGTATCTTACTTCCAAGATGTTTTGAATATTCCATTAAAAAATATATATTCTACAAATAGTTTCCTAGATCTGATGGTAGTTGTGGTGTTTCTTCCGCAACCAAATTTTCACATAGAGTGATGAGGGCAAGTAAATCAGATAATCATACATTGTATTCTAGGTAGAATATTCCAAATGCTTCTAATCAGGTATATATAATACAGAAGATTTTGAACGTGGTTCCTTAATGTGGAATCCAAACCCAACTGTTTGACGCTCACGTCCATGCATTACTGGATCCCTAGTTAATAGAAAAGAATCTCCGTCCATTATCAATCTATTTGGATACTAAAAAAATTGAAAATTTATAGAATCTGAGCAAGGAGAACCATTAGGAAAATAGGTATACTATACCTCTGAATCTTAAAAAATATGGGGGAGTCTTTAAGAAATCAGTTGAAAAGCATTGAATTTGATACGTGGGGGTCTTGCCACAGTATGACCTTGTTAATTGTCATAATGATCAAGATCCTTACTAAGGCATGCTGTTTCTCTCAAGTGGCTCTCATGATAAAGTTTCTTTTCCAGGCATACCAGTGTGGAGGAAATAGTATTCAGTAGGTCAGTCCTTTGAATACAACTAGGATTTTGCAGGGTCTGTAGTCATGATACCTCAGAATTCTTCCTAGGCCTTACAACTTTGTTTTGCCCCTGGTTTCTTCTCTGCTAATAAATAACATAAACAGGATCTAAACCACTCTGCACCCTATGAAATATTTTCTTTAAAGTTTCCAGAAATTCTCTAGGCTATCTGCCTCTCCAGATAGCCTAGAGAATTCCAGAGAATTTCTGAGGTCTCAGCAATAATAAGAATAAAATCCTGTGACATGCTTGTTTCCTGTATATCTGAAAAAATATGGGAGTGAATTTCATTTAGGTAACAGTTTCAATTCAATAGGAATGGTGTTTCTTGTAGAGTAAGTAGGACAGCTCAGAAATATGGAGAGCATTGCCTCCAGTCTTGTAAATATATGTAAGGAATGTGGGATCCCAGCTAGGATTTGGGAGCTATTCAAACATGTATACTGAGTTATTTGCAAACTTTAAGTAAGCTAGTACAAAAGAAAAACTTTGGTGAAAGAAGTGGTATTTTGTGGAAGGACAGAAACAGACTGCCAGATTTCATATTCATGATAAATCAGGACATAAAGAACAGAAAAATGTAACAGAGACTTTTCATTCAATAACCCTCAGCAGCAGCCTCAATACAGTAAATCTCCTCCTTTAGCTAACATTATACTAGAAAGACTGGAAAGCATCTTCTCAATTACAGCCTTATAAAACCCAAGCAATCCTGCTTTGTTGATTTAAGAATTTTATCTTTGTTTCATGAAAATGTTCATAAAAAACAGAAAGAGAAAAACAATGCTCTGTAATGAACTCTAAGCTCCTTTACCTTGCAGGAAACCTTCTTGTGTGAGGCCATTTCTGTGGTGATGTCACCCATGCTTCAGTCCTGTCACTCAGGCCAAGCGATGTTGATTGAAAACCCCAAACACATCACACAGTCAGAAAAGGAGTAGTGATCAGTTTGAGCATACTTTGTACATGTGCTTGGGTTGTGTTCATTTGGTGCAGAGCTCTGCGTGTATCCTGCTAAAGCACAGTGTGGAAACATGGCAGTGCTTGCCGTGCAACAGCAAAGTTCAGCCAACTCC
This sequence comes from Lichenostomus cassidix, assembly GCF_008360975.1. NCBI lineage: Eukaryota > Metazoa > Chordata > Aves > Passeriformes > Meliphagidae > Lichenostomus > Lichenostomus cassidix. The sequence continues at coordinate 97,873,836 of NC_139482.1, read as the reverse complement.
TCATGCATGATAAGGATCCAGACTAGCACTTCTTATGGGACTCGCAACGTGGATTTCATTCATAACTGCTTCTACTTTTCTTTGTACTTCTTGCTGTAGCAAAATGTGACATTTTAATATCTTTTACAGAAATAAAGTATCTGTACCTGGCAGTTATTAAAATATACACTTTACAGAATAAACTGTAACCTCCTTGTTAACGTGGTTTAAAGCTTTCAACTCTTACTGAAAAAGCCTTTTAAACAAATCAAATATTAATGCTTAATAAGAGGTAAGAAAATACTGAAAATTGCAAAGTTTAATTTTTAAAAAATATGAAGTGTTAAAACCTAATTGCTATAAAATATTCATGGTTAAATTATTAAAATCATTATTAAACCCCAAAAGCCTAAGTCATCAATTCACAGGCTCTATGTAATAGAGCTTCACCAACTATATTTTTTTTCCAGAGGGCCCAGTGGTTGCATAGCTCCTGTTGACTCAGCTCATGCACCTGCTACAGGACACGGGTCAGGCTGGTCTCAAGCTATCATCTATTGCTTAATTCATATAAAGTTACATCCAGACTCACATCCTGTCTGTTGAGAACAGCACAGATATGACCTTAAGGTACCAAAGAATCCATATTTCTTTCCTGAGTAGTTTCACAAAAAGCAGTGTACAGAGCATAAATGAATCCCATTTATCTGGTCAGGCCTCCTGACAGCTGCTTCCACTCTCTCGTAATCTATATTACTTTTGAAATAGCTGCAATGAACCATTATCCCACAGATTGACAACACTTTGTTTTCTGAAAGTGATATAAAAAGCAGCAGGAAGGTTACCTTTTGAATCCAACTCTCTGACTGTGTAAGAGCAAAAGCTTATAAAGCAAATTCCAAAAATACCTGCAGAACTCCCAACATAGCTTTCTATTGATTTTTAAGTATTGTCCAGTTCAATTTAATGCAAACACAAGGGACTTGTGGATGTCATTTTTGTATTTTGGTAGCATGAATCTTTTCCAGTGACAATGCAATGCATTACAGTTACATCAAGCATCAGGTACATTAATATCCAGCATACAGGAACATTGTTCAGTGATGTAAGAATTGGAGGTCATTAACAGGATAAGCAGATTTATTGAATATGTTTTCCTTGCCTATCATAAAGAAAGATTTTGCTGAAAAAGCAGTGGGGGAACAGAGTGGGATTTCTTTATCTAGCCCCAGATTTTTAGAGGAAAAAAAAAAGATAGAGAGAAACATTATCTCTCAGCATCATTATCTTTGAGATGTCTGTCACACGACAATTTTTACAGTGACACATTAGCACAAAGCCGTATTTGCAGTCTTCCTGCATAGAGCTCATTAAACTTTAATGAAACACTATTTCCAAAATTCACTGCCAAATGCACTTATCCTACAAATGTCACTATCAGCAATTTTACATACACTTCTGGCAGAGGAAAAAAATTGTAGGTCCCCATACTTTTTCTGTTTAATACCTGAGAAAGGTCAGTTACAATATAGCATTTCTCTAAGTACTCCAGGTCACTTATGTTTGATTCTACCTTTTTTGGCCTTGTTTCTGCCAAAATACCGCTATCGCTTAAGACAGTTTTACCAAACTGAAAATGAGCTGGAGTAACTTTCATGACAATCCCTACTGTAGAGTCCAGTAAGTACTTCAACATCCTCAGGTATGGAAGGGATGAATTACATGTCACTTTTTTAGCAAAATAACAAACAACTTGATGCATAACACCATGATAACTTTTTTTTTTTTTTTAATATTTTGAAGTGGTCCTGTGGATTTTCCTTCATTGTGCATTCAGAAATTTGAGAAAGGATATTTAGAAGACTATATTAGAACAAATACAGACAGAAAAACCAGGGCTTTTAATGAAAAAAAGAGTAGGCAAACTATGTTTTAATTAACATTATTCTGTCCTCTGTGATTACCTCCCCTGTGGCTAGCACAGGTTTTTCCCATGAGAATTTTTCTTGTGTTTTATAAATAAAGATAAAGTTTGGATGTTATTGGAACAGTGTCCCAGAACTTGGACAGTGCAAGCCTGGCCAATCAGGCCTGGGGGAAGGCTTCTGACCGACCAATCTGGGTGACTTTTGAAAACTCTATATATGTGATGAAATCAAAACAATAAAGGTCATTCCTTCTTGCCACTGAGAACTGGTGCATTCATTACTCTGCTAGCTGCTCAACAGCGACACTCCCCTTAAGGGAAAGGAAGCCCTTAAGATTCATAAATGTTCATTCTTCAAAATAAATGACAAAAGTCAGAGGGTCTTCAAAAAATCAAAAAGTTTTATTATTAAATTACACAGCACATGGAAATTGATATACTAGTTGCTGACGAAGTATATAGTCACGTGGTAGTGGGTTTTGGATAAGGGGGTAGAGTGAAAAGGATGAAAGAAATTAAGAGGAAGAAATTCATTAAAGAACAAGGAGAGAAAGAAAGGAAAAGAGAAAGAGAGGAAAAGGAGTAAGTGATCATGAGTCCTGGTTCCAGTGTAAATCCAGCTGAGGGTATGACACTGCTGGTTTCACCTACAATCCAGCTGATGAGCATTGATTCATCTGAATCAGTCCAGCCAATGAGATGCCCAGGGTGCAGGGGGTACCATCCAGGGTGGGGAGGGTGTATCTTTATGTGGACAGGTTTCTGCGTAAATTAGTTATCATTTGCAATCTTTTCTTTCAGACCTTCCTGGAAATTTGTTGAAGGGCTTCTGGAGTCTTTAGTGGTGTCAGTCTCACTCTGTAGTCCATGCCCACTTCCTGCCACTCATTCCTGCACTTGTGCTGGGCTGTGACTCATTTCTGCATTATCTTTATGTCCAGATGTGCGACAGCACGGTGTCACAATTGACAAATGGCCACCCCATGCCGCAATGTGGAGGGAGCTGCCCTGGGCCAGAACACGCCAGGCAGACACGTGGCTGTGGCAGGCGGTGGAACTGCGGGGGACGGGAGTCTCTGTGGAGGCGTGGTGATAAAAGAAATGCAGGATCACCATCTGAAGTTTCCAGGGATTTATTAAGGTCCGCAGTCGAGGGTCAGAGGATGGTGGAGAGGGGTGGAGACGCAGTGGAGGACGCGGAGTGCTGGAAAGCCGAGACGGTGAACCCCGAGTCAGGCTTTCGCAGATGGTTATCAGGAGAGGGAAGAGAGGCGTGGTTACTCAGAAGAACCAACTAGGGGAAGCCAGAGGGGAGGAGCCAGGGAGAAGAAAGGGGTAAACCAATAAGCTTACAGCATGGGATGGTACAGGTTTCTGCTAGGGAGAAATCTCTAGAACAACATCAGTATGCAAAAAATCCTACAAGCACACTGCAGCACAGATAGGATCCACAGAGAGCCCTACCAGTTCAAAACCACAATGATACTAATTTTTGTGTTTGTTCAAATTTACTTGCAGATATAAAACAAGGATATCACGCTGTGCTAGGAATGGTAGATATAGAATCAAAAATCGTTCATGTTCAGTGGCATTTTTAGCAATTGTATTTAGTTCTGTTCTTTCAGTGTGTGGCACCTGAGCAGGGGCAATGGCTAAAAATTTTGCTCAGATTAGGAAGATCAGCATAAAGGATAGTCCCTATGAGCACTCAAAAAATGCAGGGTATGACAATTCAAATGGTCACATTTTGTTACTTAGGAACAATGATATATGGGTTTCTTTATTTCTTTTTCTCTGTCAGTTTGAAAAGCACAACTGTATGTTGTTAGTTCATGTTAAACACTAGCAAAATATTTCTCTATTTTTTCCTGCTACCAATGAGTTGCAAGCAGAATTTTCTCACTGGAACCTAACATTCTTCCTCATTCAATTATTTTGTTTTTTCAGTGTCATTAATTTGAGAGGTTTTGGTTTTGGCCTCATTACCTTGTGAATTTTGAATGCTGAAGTGCATGGAAGGCATTAAATGTGCTGGCTTTCCTAATTTTTCTTCATTTTCTTCATTTAAATATCATCTGCATTAGAAAAGATGCTTATGATTCTTCAGCACTTTTCTACCTTCAGTACTTATCATTACCTTGCTCAGCATAAATTAGCAGCAGAAGCAGCATCATTTTGATGAAGTCCCTGATGCCACACATGCTGCAGTAACAATTGTTTTGCTGACTCCTTGGACAAATAAATAGAATAATCTCTCAATATTTTCTGACATTCCTTTGTTGAGAAGAATACCTCCTATTATTGATACTAGGTGTGCTATTCTAATCCATTTAATCACTATGAATTCATAATTTAACTGTAGTTCTTGGTGAATATTTCCATGTATTAGAAACACAGATTGATGTAAGACACATTTCTAATGTATGAACTCTTTTTTCAGAAGCAAGATGTGAGAAGAGCTAACTTCTTCTTACCATTGCAGAGTTCAAAAAGGATGGCAAAGAAATCATAGCAGACCACTTTCTCATTCAAAATGAAATACATAGTTGCACACTGTATAGTGTAAGACACAAAGACACTAAAATGAAAAGATACAGTTTCAAGTAGGCTTCCAATGTTTACCAACCATAAGTATATTTTAAGAAAATCCTACTGCTTTTCATTTTTTATCTTGTAAAAATATCCCACTGCCACATTTCTTCCAACACAAATAATGAAATACCACTATCACTTAGCATATGTTCTTCAAACTGGAAATTTATTTAAAATAATAAATACCAAAATGAAGTAGAAATTTATGTTGAGGCTTTTGAAAGAAAGGATAGTAAGTAAATGTAAACACAAGCATCATAATTCACATCCACCCCTATCTCCATGATTGTGTACAACTTAAGTTTACCTTTACTTTAACTTAATTCATTCACTCCTTTAACTCCCCAGATGAAATTGAGAAATGCCTTCTAAGGAAGCAATGAGTACACAACTGGAATGAGATTTAAGTTAGCGATTACTAAATTACCTTGCAAATAGAAAGTCTCATCTTTAGGTACAAGTACAAGCTTACTCTTTGATTGGTATAGTCCAAACAGCAATAAAACAGATTGCATTAGGAGAAACAAGTCACTCCTCCTGTCTTCAGTGTAGTGTGTTATACTTATAAACAACTCTTACTGAGTTTGTTCTTATAATTAGCACCATTGCACTTTGTACAAGTACAGTGCATTCTGCATTTCTATCAAAAGCAAGAAAACATGACCAGGAAAAAGTATGATATCTGCTTTGGCATTCTCCAAAGGTGAATGGTGAAGCCAAACTAGCTAAGTATCACCTCTTTTCTCAGTGATGTATTTATAGATCATTCAGGAGACTTCCTTTGACGAATTTCCAGTTTTACAGCACAAATCTTCAGAGGTTAATGAGTTTTTTTCTGCTTATTTGACTTCTGTGCTGAATTGGCTAGTAGTTCTTCAGTCTGTCTTCCACCTGCTTAGTGTAATATGAAATACTTTTATGTATCACTTTGGAATTTGGCAACACAGCCATAAATTCTGGCCAGGATTTTGTTCTAAAATTCCTAGAAACATTTCCTTGGTGACAGACTACTCCACCTGATGTATTAATATGGCCTGCTAAACTTCATAAGATCAGAAAATGCACCTCCACAATGGTATTCCTGCTTTTCTCAGGTAGAAGACAAATCTTTCTTTTTTTTTTTTTTTTGATCCATTTATGGTCTTTTTGAAGTATTATTTTTTATGCATTTAATAACTACATAGAGAGGAAACTGGCAGAATGATCTCTTTATTTTCCAGATCAGAATGGATAAAGAGAAACAGTCAGGTCATTGAAAATCCCTATCTATTTTTCTGAAATGATTTATACTGACTAAGTTTTGTTAATTCTGTACTTTCAAAAATAAAAATTGGTATTCAACCTGAAGTCTTAAGTCACAAGTTTCCATAAAAAAGTTAAAATGCAAGAATCTGCATGCCTCTACAGCTATGGACAGCTTTCAGGGCTTATCATATTAAAAGCTGCATTAATTATTCATTTATTTTGCCATATGTCCCTAATAAAAAGAAAACCCAGGTTACTTCTTTTAATTTTCTCTTCATGGTGCAGATGATTCTTAAATTATCTGAAAGGAAGACAAAAAGACTAACTGGAAAAAAGAAAAGTTATTTGGTTTTTTTTCAGATCAAAATACTGATTAAGGGCAGAATTCACTTCATCTGAACAATTAATCAACTGGGCCTGACATTCAGCATGTATGAACTGACACAGCTGAACTGAAATCCATGGAATAAGAGTGATTTTTACTAAGAAACCACTTTTTTTGTTGTTGTTTTTGAGGAAATTCAAGCAGATGGAAATAGAAGGTGTTGGAATACACTTCCCACTATAATAGTAGAAGCAAAGCTATATCACAGCCCTGTCATTACTATTATCCTGGATTTGTTCACACTTTTATCTAGGGAAGAACCTGAAATTAGGCTTACAAAATTGAGGGATTAACAGGAAACAAAGCAGCTATAAAACTTCAGATTTTCATTTGTTCTTCAAATGCATGACAATAACAATCATACTACAGTGACATGCTTTATGATGTTTCATAAAATCTGTTGAAAATATAGGTTCCATTTTGGACAGGAAACATAAGTGTTTAATTATCCCTTATCCTCTGTTTACAGGTAATTACAATTTCTGGTGGCTAATTCTCTGTCCGAAATGTATTACAAGATATAAGGCAAATGTACTTATGGATACAATTTTACAATAGCATTCTTTGGCATGACTTTCATCTCAGAGTCTTTTAACTAGCCTGTTTGACCTTTTACAAAAACCACTGCATTCAAGACTACTAACCATGACTACACAGAAGGGTAAATTTGGCAGCTACATAAGTGTGCAGATCAGCCATTCATGGTCACACAGCACATGTTTAGAAGATCACGTTTATGGATTTATTCTGCAAGGATAAGCAGAGAAACAATGACAAAATGGCATTTTCTTACTTAGGCAGTTTTTTTTTTGATAGCTGAGTAAAAGGGATGTAAGTCATTCAGAATTCAGAGCAAGTGAAGCAGAGCAAAATCATTTGCAATCATCTCTTGTGACATGAAATATTATATCTAATGGGTGTTGCTGATACTGGCAGCTACTTTCAGGATATATCTCTCCCTAAACTGTGAAGGAAAACTAAAAGGAATAGTAGGATACTTGGGGTTGAAACATTTGCTTTATCCTCTTGCAGCAAGTCAGTCTGGCAAGTTGACATGCATGGAAGTCCTGCTTTAGGAGAAGAGGTGCCAGTAGGGAGGAGAAATTATTTTTGCACAAAGGTGAACTCCTCTGAGCACAGCCTTGAATCCAAGGCAGAAGAAAAACGCAGAACCAGAACACCTACGAGACACAGTCCATAAGCTTGTTTCTCAGAAAAACTGTGATACCAGGACTTCTTATGCATTGAATTATCCAAAGCAACCTAAGAGTTGAGTCTCTTAGAATGCTACTGCAATGACTAGGCAGTAATCTCTTCCTTAAAGTGGAATTTCTAGACTATATTGGTTTCAAACAAATAATAAATAGTAATTTACTTGCAATTATATTTTAATATTTGTTGCAGTAGTGCATAAAACCAAACTGCAGACGGACCATGACTTTTCAAATGGAGTAAACCCAAATATTTTCTCTGAAAGTTTTAGGAATTTGAAATATAAACTCAGTGCTACTGTGAGTTACTAAATAATGTCTCTCAAAGTCATTAATGCTAGGACTACCTTCTTTGTTTTGACAATGCAGAACAGCAAAGGAATTCATGCAAGTACTTCTTAATCTTCTATGAAGCAATTTAAAATAAATCAATTTATTCCATTCCTTAGGCGTGATAAGACCTTAAATTGAAAAATAATTCTATCATTTAAAACTGCTTAAACCATCAAATCCCATTTCTATTTTCTTACCATAAAAAAAGAAAATAGCTGTCTTTAGGACATATAAATTTCACTGTGAGGTAATGGTTCATCGACATCGTCAGAGTAAGCAAATGAAAGGTGAGTTTTTAATGTGTTCTCAAACTTGTCAGCTTGTCTTTTCAGCATTGATCAACAGGATTTATAAGGTCTAGGGATGGAAAAGTCAATTTTAACAAAGCCCCTCATCTCAAATTCTCCCAGCTTCTCTTCCAAATTTCCAATTGTAGTTTGAGAATTTCATACCTCTTAACTCTTTTGTCACCTAAGAAATCCTACCCTCTAAATTCTGAATCTCAGCAACAATAAATAATAATATTTTAAAGTCTTCTTAAAATTCTGTTGGTTTGGGGCTAGTTAGGCTCATTATTAGAAAAAAAGTATGCAAATAAACTAGTGCTTTATTGTTTTTCTTGAATTCACACCAAGGTTCAGCTCAGATGAAATACTTTTGTCCAATTTGTAAACTCATTTAGAGAGGTATAATAAAATTTATGAGAAAGATGTGCCACTAGTGATATGATCTGTGGTGGATAAATTATTTTGCTGCTGTAGGCGATACAGGTTCTTCTATTGAAGCTTTCTAATGCAGTCCTGGGCCTAATCTTATTCATACCTTAAAATTTATCCTGTTTAATCTAAAATGAGGAAAATCTGGATTTTGAAAAAGTCTTGGCAAATTATGAAAACATTGACTTTTTTGATATTTGATCTTCTCACTGGACAACTGCTCCAATTCCATCATTTGCATGAGCTGGTGCTACTTAACAGCATGACCTCAATTTCTTCATATGGCCTGAGGCAAATGTTTTAAGCTTTCAGATGTGAGGAAAAAGTTATCCTGGCTCAAATGCCTGAAATGTGGAGGACTCAGGAATATGTCTCAGTGAACATCGAGCAGAGGTACCCTTGTGCAGAGCTGAGGAGGGCTGGGGAGGCGCTTACAGAAACAGTTTTAACCCAGTGGTTGCAATGATGAGGGGAAAAGGCAGGGGAGAGCATGGTGAACAGACTGTAGGATACCCTTGCTTGGTAAATCCTGTGACATGGTTAGAACACTGACCAGCATTTCATTAGGCAGCAATGTGAGGAGCTTTTGCATTGGTCTAATATTTGAAAGGTTTGTATCTTGCCATAAACCCTTCCCCTGAATTACTGTTTGGCCTAAAAGGGAAAAAGTTTGAGAGTCCCAGGAGGCTGTGATCCACTTCCCTATCCACACCCCTTTATCTATATTTCTGAGATGGTAAATGGAGTGGTTAAATTATACAATTTCAGCAGTATTATATTTACCTTTTTGGGTTTTCATGACTGAAAACTGACAGGAAAGCTGGACAGACATAGTGGTGGCATTTGCCGTCTTGTGTACAGCTACTGTGACAAGTTCTCTTCATGTTGCAGCACGTGATGCCTCCAGGACTATACGGCCCTCAGGTTCTACTTGCTTCTGTCTATGTTTAAATATCTCCTCAGTGAAAAAATTCCCTGCATTCTGATCTAAACTCAATTGGAACTGTTACAGTAATTTTAGGGATAGATTAAATTATTATAAACTTTTCTGGAATATATAAGTATTATGGACAAAGTTTTAAGGTGGCTCATAAGGAACAACCTACCCTTTTGTAAAGTCCAGATCTAATGCTTTTGTGGCATGTAAACTTGACTCAAGAATTAAGAATTTTTCCTCTTTAAATTTCATATATATATATATACATATAAATCTCATGGGATTGTTAATTCACTTCAATATATATTTTGCCTATCTGCTCAGTGAAGTGGAAAATGCTACCCAAGAAATTTTCATTTGGGAAAGCATATCTATAGGAAACAGATCTATAAGGCTTTATGTGGCTAAGTGAGAATCACATACAGTGGAATGTAGAGCCTTAATCTCGTTGGAGTATTTGGTGCTCCTAACAACCATAGTATATGGTCTGGTCCTCAGTTTTACTGTCTTCTGTTGTTTCCCATTATTGTTCATGATCTCAGCAAGCACAATCCCAAATGAATGTGAAGCTTCTACTTTTCCATCTTTTTGAATGTCAAGTTGGGCAGTCCCAGAGGACATGAATGGTCTTGTCTATCTTAAAATCACTGAATGCAAACAATGTTTTATTTTGGTTTGCCTATCTCCAAGGAAATCTTCAGAGTGTTATAGAGACACTAAAAACCTCATGCACAATGTTTATTATATATAAGTGATAGATTTGGTTTTCCAGAAAGCTGTTTTGTTTGGATTTTTTTTATTTTTTTTTCCTCCTGAGGTACACTCATGCTTAAGTATAGAGATCAATAAGCATGTTCTTTTTTTGGTGGGAATTTTCATCCTTGGTGAGAAATTTTATCTTTGGTGGGAATTTTTTCCTTTCTTTTAGGGTAGATGTACACGATATTTAAACAAATATCTCTCCATCTCTCCATCTCTGTTTAGGCTCTTAATTTGAAGTTACGCTTTCCTAGGCATATTTTATATCAAATTCCATGCCAGCATTACATTGAAAGAGCTGACATCCATTGATCTAGTGCAAGATTGACTACAATAAATGGAGAAAAAGCCTTCTCTTTTAATCTCAAAAATCTCTTTTCATGAGTAATTTTTAATTCTAAATATACATATAAAGTACTACTAGTATCAAATTTTCCCTATTGCATTTCACAGCACAGGATTTTATAATATATTCTGCAGAATAAACTCCACAGCTTGTCAGTCATTATAAAAAGAATTAAGTATTTCTAATCTGCAATTGCATAAATTAGTTGCTTGAAGAAAGAGCCCTAAGGCACTACAGAGTTAGACATTGTTATCATTTGTGAGGTGGCAAAACTGTCTTGTTTTTCTGTGTTACAAGAAAAAAAGCCCACCAGAATTTCTATATGAAAAAATACTATATATTTTAGTAATAAAATTCATATTTTAATAATAAAGATATATTAAAATTGTAAATATTAAAAATTGCTAAAATTTGTAGGAGTTTTTAAACTATTTTTATAGGAATATATAATGATTTAGCACACATTTTAAAAGGCTGGTTTTCAGAGCATCTTAACTCCTATTTATAATGGTGGGGCTGAGACTAGCATTTTAAATCAAAACTAATATAATTTTTAGCATTCTGTTAATCTAATCACAGTGTCAGAATCAGGGTGTGAGAAATCTCCAGATTGTTTTTTTGAGATTAATATTAGGGAAAATAGCCATATAATTTACATGTGTAAACATAAAAGTGGAAATAAATCCTTCTATTTCAAATTCCGGTTATCATTATCTCTCTTTTGTTTTTTCACAAACAATGCCAAAAGCTAAATATGACAACATACATTTAATGGATGGACTGGTATGGAAAATCATGGAATCATAGAATACCAGTTTGGAAGTGACTGCAAGGATCATCTCGTCCAACTTTTCTTTTCAAATACACACTTCAGACAAGCTGGCCCAGCACACTGTAGGAATCAGCCCCTTTAATAGTTCACATGTTAGAAGTACTCATAAAATAGTTTTGCAAGCAGTGTCTTATTAAATTGACAAAAACATTCTTAAACTTCTGCAGATAGTAGTTAAACAAATAAAAATAATTCCAATCGTTAAAAGAGTACATTTGTTTTAAGCCAAATTTTGTTTTATCTATAAATTGATATATTTAATAACTAAATTCTGAATAAAAATAATAATAAAATTTTACTATGATATGTGTGTCTTTTTTGTTTAAATGTAATAAATAATGACTACATGTTCTGACGCTGGAGAAATGTGTACCAGAAGTTAAAAATAACAGAACCTAAGTACTTCATATGTCTCTATATTGTGGACAGGAATATCTAACAGAGATTTTTCTACAGTGTGCAATATCCTCCTATTCTTCTATGAATAAGTGGCTCCTTTTGAACTGGATTGTCCTTGTTTCCTTAGATTGTGTGTTATTCTATGTTTAAAAGTATTTTTAAGTGCACCTGTTCAGATTTTTGGGTGTGCTGGCAGAAACCCTAAAGCAATACATTTACACTGGAAAATGCTACAGCAGAGGTGCAAGTCCACATGGAAGAAAATCCCAAACCAAACCAAAATACAAAAATAAAGTCAAACCTTGTGGCTGATACAGCTTTTTCTTTAGTTTGGGAAACTATCCCTTTACCCACTGCAGCTCTACCCCTAAAGAGCCCTTTTGCTGATATAATCTCTGCCTTTGTAGAAGTGGTTTTCTGGAATGATGGCACTGTGCTGACAAGTCTCTTCAGGACAACTTTCTGACTAATCCTGCTGATAGCAGCAATAATGCTCACAGACTAAGTTGCTATCAAGCACGGATGCAGGCAAAAATCACACTAGAAGAGCTAAGAATCAGAAGAGGTGATATAAACCTTACTTTTCAGAACAAAGTAGACTACTCACCCAGCAAATGACATAGCCAAGTGACCAACTTAGAGGGAAGAGAAACTGTCAGTGAAACAGTCTAGAGAGTTTGCCAAAAAGCCAGATGCTGCTACTGAAAAACTACCTCCCACAAATTGGCATTGGTGTCTTACAGAGCTGGCAATCAGTGGTACCTGCTTTGCTAAGCCTCAGTCTGTCTTGAACATATTATTTTACTAGCCTTTGCTGTTGTTAATAAATGGGTAATATTATTCTGTTTTCACATATTAAATTCTCCTTAACAAATGTTCTTTTGACAGAAGTAAGCAAAAAGTTAGTAAACGTGAACACCATGTTTTTGAAGGGAAAAAGAAGGGTGATTTCTCTTAAAAATTCTGCGCAGGGCATATGATCTTCAAACCTTGCTGATTGCTTACTGGTGTAATTTATTTCTTCAATATTTTGACATTATCTAGGGATGACTGTTGGCACTACAGTTGTCACTGCTTAGAGAAAATGAGCAATTTAATGAATTTCTGTTCTCTGAGACTCTTAAAATTAAGGTTATGGAGCCTGCTGGATGTGGAAAAGCTGCTTATGAACATTTCTGGTATGTATAAAAGGAATAGAATCTATATTTCTGCTGTGCTTTCTGCAGAATGCCTCTAAAAAAATACAGAAAGAAAGAAATAAAAATAAAATTCTTAGATTTGAAAGAACTCTTATATTTTATTGAGACGGGAACTGCTTCTGAAGAATTAGCCCTTGCTTATGTGAGACTAATTTCTATAGTCATTGTGAAGCTCTGATGCATGAAACAGAACTCTTGCCTGGTGTGAGCTGGAGTGCTGGCATGACGACTACAAAAAGCAACATAAAGGTACTGCTTATTTCACCCTGAATTGCATCAATGGAAGAATTTCATTGATACAGGTCTCCAACAGTGACATCCCTTCAGCAAATCTAGACATAGGTACTTAAGAAAAGAGTTTCACAGAATGAATGGAGAAATTGCTTCCCATGGATTGATGGAAATAGAATTTATATAACTAGACAGAGGTGTTTTTTTCTTTTTTTCTCTCAGAATAGAATTTTCAGTGGCTCATAGTCAAAATAGACAGGATGCAAATGGAGGCAGTCATAAAATAATTCCAACAGAATTTCTAAGAACAAAATGATTAACACTTTGTCACTTCTACAAAATGTGAATTACAGAAGAAAATGAAGTGGCTTCTGCAAAAGGACAATATTATCAGTAACCATTCATATAGATCAATTAATTGTGACAGCAAATTAGGCACTGCTGCTTTGTGACAATTGTTCTTAACTCAAATAATGTGTAAAAGCTCTGTTATTTCAGATAATGTATTGCCCTTTATTTCCATTGAAAAAAAATACTACTGAGTTACAGAATGCATTGAAAAGAATCTATTTCTCCTCATTATCACTGATGTCTCAATGTATAGAAATGTTAACATACTTTTGGTAATAGTTCATTGTTACATAATGGAAGGAGAATATCTATCTGGTGCCTGCCTCATTTTCAATACAGCACTGAGATTGCATTAGGATTAACTGAAACCTAAGAAATACACTGTGCAGAAAGGGCTCAGACTTTGCCAGTGTGTTTTAAATTAGCAGAAGACACTTCACATATGACACATGTTCTGCTATTTTCTGTGTTTTAGTGGAGGATTACAGATGGATCTTCATACATGACCACATGCACTTGATCACTGGGGGGTTAAATATTTGTGCTAAAATCCTGCCAGCCTGTGTGTGTCAGGAAGCAGGGAAGGCTAGCGGCCCCATGAGGGAGGTGAGTCAGGAGCTGTGGGTCATGGCACATCTGGCAGGACAAGGACATCACACACATGGGACATGGTCCCACAGCTCCCAAGGAAGGAGAATTGGGCAGGAGAAGAACTGGGAACCAGAGTCAGACACAGCCCTGGGGAAGCCAGACAGGCACGGAGAGATGAATGGGCAGGTGGCTCCCAGACCTTGTCACAGATCACCCCCACAGTGCAGCAGAGCTGGCTCCTGTCACCCTCAGCCCAGTCTTGGGGTGGGAGAAATGTTATACAAAACTTGTCACTCGATCTTAGAGTTCATATTACAGTTCTTCACTCCTCCCAAGAGGAGTTTGAAATCTGAAGGTTACCTATATCTTTGCAAAACTGAATGAAGTATTGGAGTATGGTCCTGAAGAGACTTAGTGAATACCATTTTGCCTTTTTTTGAAGAGTGTTTTAAAAGTATTCTCTGCTTCAATCTTGAAATTAAGAAGGTAAATTTTATATTTAATAATGTTTATGACATTTTTCATTAATTGATAGATGTGTTTCCTCAAAAGATTTGGTGGGTAATTAGTTGATCATAAATTATACTTTATCTAGAAACAGGTGTTGGCAAATCATAAAAAGACAATATATTTAATTTGGCATCACATGCTATGTTTCATAGCCTGCTTCATATTTTGATTTCTATGAATAAAATTAATCAGATTCTCTCTAAATAAATTAGACAACATGCACTTTTAAGAAATTGTTAAGACTTACTGAAAGACTAAAAATTATATTACTGTGTTTTATGGTGTTTTTGTTATTGCGAGTGCAAATATCCTTTATGAGTCTTGTAATAGGAAATAGTTTTAAATTTGATCTTCAAATCTTCGATTTCTGAAGTTTCAAGAAATTGAGAGTGCTACATACACTCTTATGCCTAAAATATTGTGGAAAAAATATTTTCTTTATGCAATCGCATTCAGACAGAAATCTATTTTAATGTGAATTCACCGCGTTCATATAAAGTTATTCAAGGCATAAGCAGTGTTACAAATTTAATTTAAACACAATGCATTCAAATGTACAAAATGCATTGTAGCTGAAAATATGTATCATTTTAAATAATGATCTCAAAACTAAGATAACTTCATTTTATATTTGATGACCTGAGAAATATACAGAAGAGAGAAATAGTTGTTTTGGTAAATTAAATGGTATTTTTTAAAGTATTCCCCAAGGAAATAGTTGTTTAATATTTTTAATGTAGATTTCCTT
This sequence comes from Lichenostomus cassidix, assembly GCF_008360975.1. Taxonomy (NCBI): domain Eukaryota; kingdom Metazoa; phylum Chordata; class Aves; order Passeriformes; family Meliphagidae; genus Lichenostomus; species Lichenostomus cassidix. Next base: position 97,858,545 of record NC_139482.1, on the reverse strand, counting down.
TATTTCTATGCAATGTGGAAAATCACCGAATTGTGGCTTAGAGGACAAAATCAATTGTTCCACAAAGATATTTTGGACCTCTGCAAAAGGTTTGTAATCACATGCAAAATGAATGATTACAGTTCTTCTACACATTCATTGGAAGAATTATTCTGTAAACATAGAAAAGTGTTTGTACACTATAGTGGTATGGATGAAAAATCAAAAACTGCTATGAACAGCATTCAATTCCTTTACAAGTCTGATATTAAAGAAAGGGTTTTATTACGGTTTCTCTGGAATTTTCTGTTGAATTAATTTACTTGTCAAAACCATAATTTTCACATTACTATAATTTTCCAGAAGAGATTTTAATTACTTTTATTCCTCTTCATTTCCCAGTGTGAATAAGAGAGTGAAATATTTCTCATTTGATAACATCAATATGTACATTTTTTAATGCCTAATATTTATTTGATTAAATTTCACAAACATAAAACTGTATTACGGCCCATTGTATTAGAAAATTGCTTTTCTGCTTTTCCTTCTTTTATGTAGGCAGATCTATATCCTCCAGAAAGATTTTTCTAATTAGAGTTATTTTGGGGGTTTTTTCTCACATTTTTACTGATCCTAATGCTCAATCCTGGTGTATTATGGCATCCTGCAAGCTCTGTCATTTTCCATTGGTTCCTAGATGCTATGCCCATATAATTCCTCCTGCATGTTCCACACTGATAAGCGCTTTCTCACCATGTGATGGAAGTTAGCTGAGCAACCTCCAGAAGGTAAAGAAGAGAATCATGTGCTTGGAGGACTGAAAGAAGGGAAATAAAACATACCTTTGTATTTATCTGCTATGAACCTTGCTTCCCCAGTGGCATGTGAGTAATCAGTGAGGACGAACAGCACATAAAATAGGTATTTAATTTTGTGTTAACCCTCCCCCAGTCATAGACCCTCTCCAAAACAGATAAGCTGTAAATTATCCACAATGAAATTTATGGGGACATTAATTGATAAAATAAAACTCTAGGAGAACTTGTTTGTCTGGACCAGAGATTCACACAAATTATAGCGTAGAGACAATTACCAGAAAAATATCTGTGTCATTGCTGCAGAGGTGGAGGTTTTGATCCAGAAAAAGATTATTTTGCAGTTTAAAAAGCAGCTACCTGCAATATGTTTGCATATTGTGTTGGTGATATTAATGAAATGAAATGCAGCACAAGAAAATTCATAAGTTTGGGAGAAATATACAGTTGATGTCTCTCAGTTTAACTGAAGTGAAAATATTTATATTTTTCCAGACCTCTTTACTATACAAAAATACAATGCAAATCAATTAGTAAAGTAATATACAAAGTTTAGTGAGCATGCACCTTCATTATTTAACAAATTAATACGTTAAATAGTTCTAAACATCTTTTATCCATGCAGACATTTGCATGAAGATTAAAACAGATGGTTAGTCCCTTCTTACATACACACTGGACTGAATTTGTGAATACAAAGTCAACTCATAATTGAGTTGGAATTCCTCAACTTTATTTTTTAACGAAGTCTGTCTTTTCCAATTATCATTGCCTGATTAAAAGTACCAGAAACGATTAAATGGATCCTTGAAATGAAAAAAAAGAAGATATGGCAGTATTACTAAGAGGAGAATTATCCAGTGATTGATAGAATGCAATTTGCAGCACACTTTGACAGGCAGTTAACCAAGATATTGTCCCATGATGCTTGGTTTGATTTCTTTTTCTCCAGGACTTCTTGGCCTATTTTAGGGAAGACATGCTTCTGATACTCATGCACAGTCTCTTTCTATGGAAACTGGGAAAGTGATGTCCTCTGGACTGAGTTCTGTGGGCAAGACACTCAAGGAGACAAGTTAACAGCTGCATGTTGCACTGCATGTGTGGTACACCTACATAACCAAACCATTATTTTTACTTTTTTTTTGTGCCTCTCATATCTTTGTTGTCTGTCAAGGGCAAGTGGTGTATTTCACAGGAGGGTAGAGGTTAATTATTGGCATAAGCATGGCTTCTCCTGCACTTGATGCAGTGTCACAGCATCTGCTGGGCACTTGCCTAAAACTGCAGCAGGCAATGTGGAGGAAATGTAGTGTCATTGTGAAGTAATGGCCTGAAACAATAGGAGCACCTGCTTCCTCCCCAGTATCTCTTGGATTTATTGCTATATACATCAACTGCCTCTTGCTGTAGCTGGTAGCTGTCCACCTAATATCCACAAAGTCAGCATGGGTCTGGTGACCACTGGTTTGGCTCAAATTAGGGACCACAGGCTCAACATCACTTTCAAAATTAAATCAGTTCCTTATATAGGATACCATTTATGTCCTATGGGTTACCATCTGTCATACATATATCATCAGGTGCAAATTTAGTAAATTGCTTAGTCCATAAAATAGGAATTCAAACTTCAGTCATTATCAGAGCAATGTGTGGAATTTAAATACTCTGTTTGGACAGTTCTTGGCTTGGATTTCCTCACCGTACCAATAAAGTCTTCCACGTAACTCTTGGGTTTCTCATTAGACTGTATATGTCCAGCTGATTATTTTTTTACCTAGTTTTTGCAAACATCCACATAAGGATTATCCTCCTGCTATAGTTTTCACAGGTGTAAGAGTTTACCTACTAACTTTCCTCTAGCTGGTAATATAGTGCTTATCTTACACACATTTGGACTTTTCAGAGAAAAGGCATTTTAATTTTAAAAGAAGCACTGTCTTTGAGAATTGGTCTAACTGCTTGAATTGCTGCTGCTAATGGAGTAGCATCTCATCTCAACTACTGATGAGATCAATGAAAAAACCATAGAAGATGGGAAAGCAGAGATTCATCAGCAATGGGTTGTACAACAGTGGCACTCTATAAATAGGATGAATCAAAATCAGGGTTGGTTCCTCATGTCTACTCTTGACTCACTGCGTGTGTAAATTTTGTGTAATTAACAAAAAAAAAATGCAATATAGGTATAAACAGGAAGAGTCAGGAAATATGCTTTGGATCAACTTGTTTTCTCACCTTTTTGTCTATCTACCCATCCAATATCTTATTGCCTTCATCAAATACAGAGTAGAAATATTAATGATCTAACATCTTTTGCATACTACATACTTTGCACATAATTCAAATGTACCAGTCCTAATAGTGCAGCAAGTACCCTTATCAATAATAAAACCTTCTTAATAAAGTATACTTGCTTTAAATAACCAAACAGAGGCAAAACTAAGGAATAAAATAGTTGGGGGGGGAAGCATATAAACCAGATTTTGGACACTTTCTTTTGTTGTTTTACTCTGTGCAAAAAGTAGAAATTTCAGGCTCTAAAAGTGGTTACACCAATGGGATTAGTTGTCCATATGAGTGGTGTAGATAAGTAAAATAAAGAAACTTTTTTTTTTTTGTAGATAAGTAAAACATTTTTTGTAGATAAAGTAAAGATAAAGTACAGATAAGTAAAGAAAAAAATGGTAGATAAGTAAAACAAAGAAAAATAAAGAAATAAAAAAACCCCAAACACAAAGAGCAGAAAGTAAAGGATTCCATCAATTCTAACCAAGTTAGACTGTGAAAACAAATAAAAAAGAACCCCAATGCCCAAGACACATCATGGTAAACCATCCACCAGTTATACTCTTTCTACTTCTTTCTCAATGTCATAGGTGTAGAAATTGTCCTGTCCTGTATTCCCACTATGTCAACATGTAAATGAAATCAAATGCAACAGTAATATCCCTGTTTGATCTATTGTGGCTATTTTACTAACATCAGGCTGTGCCTTTTGAGGTTTTTTTATTTTTCTAGTAGGAACTAAGATTATTTTATTTTTATTGAGGAGTTAAGACCAGGGAAGAGTAAATGTATTTGGGGTTTTTTTTCCATCTCTGCAAATAACAGTTGACATGTGATTTAATTTTAACATTTATGACAGCCTTCTGAAGTCTTGTTCTTTTTTTCTTCCATTCCACTCTGTGATATCAATGATAATGTTTGCAAGAGTACTGAAGACAATTAACTACCAGCTTTTTTTTTTTTTTCAGTTAAACACTGCATGTTTTAAACAAATGCTGTGATCTCACAGACAGGAAAATAAACAAAAGCTCTACCTGATGGAGCCACAGAGCCTGTTAGTAAGCATCCTTCTAAAGAAGTAATTTCTCTCTTTTTGTGCAGTGTGTGCTAGGATGTTCAATAACTGTCACTGAAAAAAAAAGTTTGTAAAGAAACTTCAACAGTAAAATATCTTGTTAGATTTGCATTTTGATATAGATTTCCTGTGGTCATTCTGCTTTTAAGAGAGCAAGTTTTAATACCAATTTTATCCCACATAAGCCCTTTTCTAGGCAAAATACTACTGACTTTTAAATTCTTGATGATCACTGTACTAAAAGTGAATAACTAATTTTTATGCCCATGTTAGTAAATGTTCATGACAATTTTGTATGAGTGCTTCATATGACGTACTGTTTCTTCTTTTTCTGTCATTAGAGTATTTCACAGAAATTTGGTCAGCAACAATTTCTTTGACAGTAATAGCAGGAAAACAGTTAGGATAATACCAACAGATCGCATTGTAGGAAACCTGTCAAAATAAGATTTCAGCTCAGGAAAAAAATAGGCTGGTGGCAGTTCCTGGAATGGACTGGCAAAACCATCATATCAAAATGGATTACTTAGCATCATGGTAGAATATTGCACTGAAGGCTGGAACACATCCTCCTATATATATGTATATATCTAGTATCAAGCTTATACTAGAGAAGTGAGTAAGAAGAGCTTCAAGAGAAAGTCCCAGGATCTTTGTGAAGGAAAGTAAGTTCAAAAAAGTGAGACTCTTCTATCCATAGCATAAAATTCAGTGATTTTAATTCAGGTAAACTTCCAATATGTTTCTCCTTTGAAAACCAGCCAAACTGGGCTTCTCAGCTGAGGTTGCCCACAAGAGATTTGCTTTTCTTTAAGAAACTGTAAGACTTAAGCTATCCATTTAAAATGTAAAAACCTAACTATAGAGTTACAATTTCTTTCCTGATAGGAAGAAGCTAGAGAGAGAACACAGAAGACATGGATTTAAAATTGGAAGAAAGAGATCTTTAAGCTCTTAGCCTCGCTAAGACATTGTCCCTTTTGCAGCTATATCAGGATTTGATTTCTTCTAGGGTTATCGGGCCAGTTATCTCAGGAAATTGTTTGTCTTATTTTATTATACTTCTCTGGTAAGCTCATCCAAAGGCTGTGATACACCCATTAAAAGTTGTTTTTAAAAGATTGTGGTGAGTTGATCTTGGCCAGCAGCCAGACTCCCACTTTGCCTTTCACTCCCCTCTCCTGGCACACCAGGAAAAAACAGAAGAAAGAATGCTGGCCCCTTATTTCATTCAACATTGTCTAGGGCCAGCTGGATGATGCTTTTGCAGGAAGTTAAAGCACATTTTATTCCATTTTAACATATCTGCTTGGTGCCTGTTCTGAACCTTGTACATAATGATACTCTGCTTTTATTTGTCATCTCTTCATTTGTTTCAAATATGAAAAAAGTGGATGAGTTCCACATTTATGTTGAGCTGCCTACACTGACTTCAGGAGTTTTTACAATCTGTCTGAAATCAGTACATAATGAGCACATAATGAGCATTAATAATAGTTTTTAAAATGGTTACATATCTTAGTTGGGCAAAAATTTACACTATCACTGAAAACAGACATTAGATGACATCTAAGAAGAAACTCCCACAAACCAAAGACTTTTGCTCTCAATATACCTTGAATAGAAGATAATTGATCTTTTTTTCTTTAAAAATTGCTGTCTGTTCAAGTATCCTGTGAAAGAACGGATTTTAGAGAGGCAAAGAGAGAATCTCACTGAGTTCCGGAAAAAAATAGTTCACAAAAGAAAATCACATTGAATGAAATACATAAATTCAAGATAAAAGAAATATTAAAAAAAATTGTTGTACTTTTAAATATTAGTTGCAGACTCTGCATGTCAATGAGATAGAAGTTATTTACTATAAAAGAAAATAAGAGAAAGTGAAGAAAAAACTAAGTAAGAGAAGTGTTGCAAGAAACCAAGAAAATATATTTTTTATGATTAATGTACTTTTGGTAATAATGATAATCTTTAAAATTTCTGCACAACACAATAATGAGTTATATTGTACCAAGCCTGAACATATAATTAATAGTAATAGTAATAATACTAATAATAATCACTAGTAAAGGAATTTTAAATTGGAAAATGCTTGACTCAGAAGAAAATATGACATTATATAAAATCTTACATGGAGAATGCTTACTCTTAAGAATTTTATTTTCATATCACAAGGGTTTCTGGATAAAGACCAAAATTACTGTTTGGCAGGTGAAGAGAAACCAAAGCAGCATTTTTGTATATTTCACCACTGAATTTTGTAACTGCTCCAAAATTATTAAAGGGCTGAAAATATTATCTGTTGAACAATGTGTAAAAAAAGTTAAAGATTGGTTTTTTCATGTACAATGGCTCATGTACAAACCTGTGCCCTGAGATGCCAAGTGGGTACACAGGTAGAGTTATTTTAAATGCCTAAGCAACAGTATGGCAGTGCTGAGAACTATAAATCAGGCAAGAATTTCAATGAGACCCTTTGTCTCTCATCAGTGTTACACACTTTAATGTTATTCCTGAAACACCTCTGGAAGTAACAATCAGTGTAAAATTCCTGGTGTTCACAACTAACAAGAATTTATGAATTTCTTATCGTTCTTACAGATACCTATGTGTCTGATAGAGAAACTCTGCAGAATTCAGCAGAAGAGGCTGAATTCCTGCATGGAACACAGAGTACACCTTTGTCAGGCTATGTTGATTTTTGTGGGAATAACAGTTCCACATCAGTTAATCCCATGATCAATCTTAAAGAAAGGCGACACATTTTAGAGAAGGGAGAAGAGTCAACAGTGCAAATAACAGAGTGAAAAAAAGAGAGGGCAAACCAAGGAAAAACACCAAAGGATCTTACTTTTCCTTGTTTGCTCCCACCTTTTATCTCTGTGACTTTTATACGCTCACACATACTTTAACTCCAAAAGGTAATGGGCCACATTCCAGTAAAAGTGTTAGGGATCTAAAACAAGAAAGAGTTAAGTCTTTTTTTTTTTTTTTCCTAATTTTAAACTCCAAGGCTCAATCTTATACCAGATTTGATTACATCTTTTACAAGAATACTGTATGTATATGCACTATTACTTATTTTGGGCTTTATAATAATTGACAATCTATCAATATCTTATGCATTAAAATAATGAGAGATAAAGTATTTCAGTTATAAGACAGGTTCTTTCCCACAGTTTTTAGTGTATATCTATATAAGATGTGATCCGTTCACAGAGATGCAACGCACATTGATGTAATCTCTGGGCTGTGCCTGTTTGAGAAAGAAGCAGAAACCAAGAAAACAGGCTTTAGTTGTCATGTTACATTTTAAAGAGGAAGGAAGGAAAAGATTCCCATTAGAAATGATCCAGTGCTTAACAGAAAAAAAATGCTCCAAACAAGGTGAGAGCAGTAAACCAAAACAGGGGTGCATAGAACACAGCAGTTTACTTAAGACTGGAAGATGTATATTGACCCTTTAGACTTCTGTTTTTTCCACAAACCAAACATGACTGCTTTACAGCTGTGCTGGTGTGCTCCCCCTCTGCCCCCATTAAGCCATAACCAGCGCTGTAATGGCTGCATCCAGATTTTGGGGGATGGATGGCAACATGGTAGCCAAGGGCTGTCAAAAACAGTCACCTAGTTGTGTTTGTGGTGTGCCAATATAACTGAATGAATTATTTTACTCCATACACAGTGGGAAATCGAGGGCTCCTTGAGCTCCCCTGCATGATAGCAGGGTCTCCCCTTTAATAGTGACAAAGTTACTATGTGATGGTGGGAGATTCCTTGGCACAACAAGTTCTTGGTGAGTGATTAATAAGATGTTAACTTTGAAATCTTAGCTAAGTGATATAAAGGATTGGTTGAGCATATGTAATCCTTTAGCCATAACATGTCAATCAAATCTGGGAGCAGGATTGGTTCCAGCTGCACATAGAGGCCTCTCTGAGAATGGGGTCCTTTTTGAACCCTGTGATTTGATGGGAACGTCTTCCTGACAAACCTTGTCTGACCTTGTCCTCTGTGCAGTTAGTAATCAAGTCTACTTTGCCATTGAATCTTGTTAAAACACTGTTGAATTTGCCATTGTGTTTTCTTTGTTCACTGGTTTATATCAATAAAGTATGTTGCTGGTTCTCTCTTGAAGTTTAAGTCTATCAATCCATTAGTGACAAAAACTAGTTGCTGAATTTGGCCATTCAGGGGAACCAAATAACATGGAAGAGTTCAAACTCCTATAAAATTTCATTGTGACTCCACAAGCAGGGCTCAGTAATTGGTGTAGTACCAAAGTGACCCTCTCATATAACCTACTGAAATATGCAGCTGAGATTCTTGATCTCCCTGGGGGCTATTTACTCTTCGATTTTCCTCAGTCAGTTGTTATAAATGACAGGAAGGTTTGTTGTGCAAGCAGTATGGTTTGGGAGATTAAAATGGATAACAGCCTGGATTTAGAAGTCACAAATTCTTGAGTTCTGGCTGATTTTCATTGAGAAAATTCCCAGCAGAATTTGAAAGAATATACTTGCACAGGATTTTCTAATGCATATGGGTATGAGAATTTATAATCTTTTTGTTGAACTTTGGAAAAAGCGTACAAAATTCTTTGTTTCTCAATGTATTTCTTAATGCTAGAATGAGGAGTTTGCCAAGGCATGGAGAGTTGAGCACATAGATTTCAGCCACATAGAGTTTGCATGGGAAAGCTAACTATTGCCTTTTTCCTGGTATGAGTATTTTTATGATGTCGTGTAACCTGGTTTAATCTCTCGAAGTTAGGTCTTCTAATGGCTGAAGGCCATTAGAATTTAACAATGATTTACATCCCTTCTGCAGTAATTACATAATCTCTAGGTCTGAACATACTGAGCTTCTGTTACAATTTACTGCTTCATTTCTCAGGGTTTTTCTATCCTGGACATTAGCAAAAGCTACTTCACTAAGAGGGTGGTCAGTCACTGGAACAGACTCCTCAGGAAAGTGGTCACAGTGCCAAGACTGCCAGAGATTAAGGAGTGTGTGGACAATGCTCTCATATGGTTTAATTTTACATAGTCCTGCAAGGAGCAGGTAGTTTGACTTGATGATCCATATGGGTCCTTTCCAGCTTGAGATACTCTATGATTCTGCAAAAGACATGAAAATTTCAACATTTTGTTTAATACTAGTCTTAATAATAGTTTTTAAAGCATATCCATACAGGCTAACCAGAAACAGAAAAAGAGGACAGGAAAAGAAAAGCAGATTAAAGGCTCTTGTTACACTCCTCAGTAGAGTTTTGTAATCTATACAACATGCAATTGCTTTGCTATTGGCTGTAAGTTTCTGTCTCCCATCTTGCAGGCTTTCTTATCCTGTGGTGACTAAGACTGATAGGAGAATTAAGCAGAGGGGACATTAGAACACATGTAGGGTAGCCTACGGCTGGAAAAAGTAAACTTCTAATTCTTTAATTTGGATGGAAATGACACCTCAGCTAAGCCAGAAGCAAAACTCACTTGATGAATGAGAGCTGAACAAGCAGTTAGGTTTTTGTATTTGTAATACACAATGGCTGTTTACAAAAGGTGCCAGGGCTTTTGGTTTAATATTTTTTTCTTCATGCCATAGGTTTTACTAAAGGCTTTGCAGACCCTCATCATGATTCATTTTAAATACATTTTTTAAAAGGCCAGATTGAAGATGACATGATTTTACATTCTGCATGTGTTTTATTTTGTGTTTGTCTGTGAGAATGCATGCTATGGGCAATGATAGATACATCCTGCATTTCTAAAAGAGACTAAATCCTTTTGCTTAAATCAATAGGACAAATTCATTCTTCCATCCAATATGTTTGCACTGCGGATGAAATTGACTCTGGTGTTTTGCACATAAAACATAGCTGAAAATTAGGAATTGCTACTTACTGTTCAATATCTAAAAAGCAGAATGTTTTAACGTGATTTTGATTCATGTATTTTTTTTTTTTTTTTTTTTAAGCTGGTATAATCCAGGGCTTTAAAAAAGGTAGTAATAAAAAAGAAATGCAATGCAAGGTTGTATTATTTGATTATAACAGTATGGTAAACAGCTGGTTGCACAAAAAATTGAGAAGGGTTCAATAAAAATGAGAGCAACTGAATGACAGTCGTTTAATTTGTTTGCCCTATGAATATGAAGGGAATTCAGTAGCTATTTTTCACTTCAAGAACATAAACACTTGAAAGAAGACAGCATGATATGATTTTACAGGTGTTTTTTGGTGGAAAATTGAATATTCTGCTAAGTGATTGAACTATACATCTATGTCATTTTGTTTTGTATAGCTTCTTATATTAATTGCATGTTTGGTGCATTTTAGGAACACAATTATGTTTCCCTATTTTTCCTCTGAATGTGTTATTGAGTCACACGTAGATTTTTCTACTTTTATTCACACTGTTCAGTAGAGCCTTGCTTTGCTGTCTTTTTGGAAACAACCAGTCAGTTGTCAAAATAAAATTGTACTCAGTAACGTTGGCAGGACTAAGAAGACTGAGACATACTCTTCTACACACCTGCATGGCCTTTCTTTTAACACTCAGTTTTATCACAATTCAAGTAGCTGAGTGTTTACTAAAAAACATCTTGTAAGACAGTTATATAAAGTACTTTTAAATTATAATTTAAATTTATAATTTTTAATAAAAACAAGATCTCAGGGTTTCAAAAAGTTATATTTTGTCATTGGAGGAATTGGCTGAAATAGCTGTTGTGCTACTGAAGTTGGTGTGATGGGCTCAAAATTTCTATCTTAGGCTGTAGTGTGAACAAAATGTGTACAGGTGATTTACAATGGAAACAGGAAAAGGAAAGCTAGACGAAGAAGTAGCTCAATCTCTCATTATTTCTTGCAGGTTTTTGTGTTTCCAATCAATGTATGTAAGCCTGTAATTCTCTCATATACTGTTTAATCATACAGAGTTACTTCTGTGAGGGAGAGACATAGAACAACTGATTTACTCAAACCTACAAAGAGATTAGTGGCCTCACTCTTTTTATGTATTTAAATCCTTTTTGTGCTACTTCACCTGAAAGACTTGCTTAAAGTCATAGAGGAAATCAAAGCTGGAAACTGATTCTGCATTTACCAAGTTAGTTCCATGACCTTTGAAAAGGACTTCCCATTTCCTCTGATCTGTAGGCTAATCTCCAGCTGAGAGAACCACATATATTTGCATCACACGAGGCTAAAGATCAAAGCATTAAACACTTGCTTCTCATTCAGAGCTGCGTTAACAGAATTCAAGTGCCTAGTTCAAGCTGTTCAAATGGGTTGCTAATATTGCTGGATATAATTTTGTCTGTTAACTTGAACAAATAGCCATGGACATCTTGCTGAAGCAGTGATCAGTAGTATGTGTTTTTTTATACCATATAGTGGTATGAGGATTGCCACATGTTCTTAAAATCTATCACTGCCTCCAGAGGTTTCACATCCAAGTTTGGTCACAGCCAGTGAGGCTGCACTACAGACTGCCCTGATGCTGCCTAGGCAAAAGCATAAAATTAGAATTGATGGAGATGTGTCTTTGTCATGATCATAAATACGTGTGTGGCGCCCCGTGATGGCAGGATAGCATAAACATCCCTAGCCTTATTTAAAGGATGCCTCTTTCAGACCACAGCTTAGAAGACACTGTGAGGATTTAAGACTGAAAATATGAAAAGATGAATTTCCCTGTCACCCTCTACATCACCTGAATAAAACAAAAAATCCTTATGTACCTTGCAATTCTTTTTCTGTATTTGATGAAATATTAGATGATAACTAAACCTCTACTCCATAGGGAGTACAAACCTTATGAAGGTTTCTAGTGCTACTTCTGGTACGATCTTTAATGCAGATGGTGAGAGTGTCATATATATTTCTTTTTTATTCATTAGATTTAAAACAAAAATGGTCACATAAGCCACAGATAATCAGAGAAGCATATTATACACCATAATTTCTCATTAAGCAAGTCCATATGGCTCCACTTTTATTTTGCTTTTCTTCCAAAAAATAATTGTGACTAGGAATTTGTTCCTCCATTAGTGCAGTTTGTTAATTCATATGGCTGCTCACTGTGAACTGGACAAGTGTCAGATTTCTGTTTTTCAAAAACTGTTTTCCAGATTTCTTTAATCAAACACCTCAAAAATCTCTCATTTTTTTCCTTGTTAATAGAAGGCTCTATGTTAATTGAAAACAGATATCTCATGGACACTTAGGCATACATCACAAGAGATTTTAAGGTCTGCACAATTTATAAGGTGATGGTTTTTTCTATTTTCAGTGTAAACTTACATCCACTGACCATCTGTATAACCTCTGATAAAGACTGTCAAGGAGCTGGAGTGAAATCCTGTCTCTTTTGAAGTCAAAGGTAAAATTCCCATTAAGTTAAGAAAAAACAGGATATCAGTCTCAGTTTTAATCTCTATTGCTTTTAAATGTATGCAAGTTTTTCTGCCTGCTAAATAAATTTTGTACAAATACAATGCTAAGTTATGTGAGATTTAGGAATGTGTAGCAACGGCCACTCTTTCACGCTGAATATGTATAAACATTATTGCCTCATCTTTTCTTAAAATGTTATGTATGAGAAGATGGCTACAGAGGTAGCTTGCACATCTTATCCAGTTTTTCTGAGCTAGGCACTGTCCCAGCGGCAGTTGTTATTCTGTTTTCCTCTTTCTCTGTTATTTCCACTTCAAATGTTTATCAGCTGCAAATGGCCTAGCCAGGGAAGCAACAGAGAGGATGAAAGAATGCAATGGAGAAGGCCAGTGGTAAGTATTGCATACTTCCATTTTGATTTATGTACAAGAACACCTTTCATTGATCTTTGTTTTTACTGGATGAAAGGATGCTTTTAATTTTGCCCTTGAAGCATTGATCAAGTATTTTTGTCGATATGCGGTTGCTGTCAAACATTTCAGAGATGCAGAGTCTGTATCAACTCTAAGAACTTTGTAATGATAATTTTTTTTGTTTCATATAATATTTTTCATTGTTCAGATAAGAATTAGAGATTTGTTTTATAAGTTGTCAGTTATTTTCCCTTTCTGCTCAGGTAAGGCTGATAATTCTACAACACTTAATAAAATATCACATAATATTGAATTGAATTGAACACCTAGTGATCTGCCTCAGATTAGTATTGCACAAAAGTTTATGCATATGCTTTAAACTTTATACTCGTCTCAACCTCAGTTTGTCAACGTGTAAATTTTGTTGCTCTTTACCTTCTTTCTTCACACAGAAATAAATGAACTTAACTAGAATTTCTGCAACACTTTTAGAAAATGTGCTTTCAGTAAGATAAATGTGGTAAAAACAAAAATGCTGTTAGTGATGCTTTACTGTTATTTCTTTTTGTACAAAACTTATTATAATAAGTAAACTATTTTATTGTTTTACCGTAAATACTGCTGCTATTGCTATTGTTATTGCTATCATTATTGAGGTGGGGATGAATAAAAGAGAGGATGATCCAAGTCTTTTTCCTGTGTGTAACTCTTTGAGCCTGGATTTTTGTGACTGCTTTCAAACTATCAGTATCCCTTTTGCTTGATAACTCATGACAGTTAAGTTTAACTTCAAGGCAGAACTGGAGGAATGAAGTCACTCCCATCATTAAAGAAGATCATATTTAAGATGGCCTAAGGAACCCAATGAGGTGCAACTCTCCTGAGGAAGCTGGTTTTGTAGTTTCTGAGTCACTCTCCTTCACATTTGAAGAGTCCTGGCAGTCAGGTGAAATCACCAGTGACTGGATAAAAGGGACTATCATATCCATTCTTAAAAAGTGTAGTAAGAAGAACCCTGGGAACTACCAACCAGTCAACTTCACCTAAGTGCCTGGCGATATCACAGAAGAGATTGTCTAGAAGACAATCAATCGAAAAGTATGACAGGCAAGGAAGTCAATACAGACAGCTAACATGGCTTCACCAAGGGCAAACCATACCTGACCAGTCCAGCAGCCTTGTATGGAAGGATGGAGTGTAATAATTAGCAGACAAGGGAAGAGCTATCAATGTCATCTACCTGGAATTCTGTAAGGCCTTTGGTACAGGACCTTAACAATGTCCTGTACACTAAATTTGAGAGACAGAGGTTTGATGGACAGACTGTTTGTTAGATGGACAAGGGGTTGGCTAAATCTTTTGGCCAGGGCTAAAGTATCTGTTTGTCAATGCCTTGATGTCCCAGGGCAAACAAGTAGGAAAAGCATTTGGGGATACTGGTGGATGAACGGGCATTGTGTGTCTGCAGGACAGAACACCAACCACATCCTCTGTTGCATAAAAAGAAAACATACCGAGAAGGTCAAGGGATGTGATTCTTCCCAGGCTCTACTCTGCTCTCACGAGACTCCACCTTGAGTACTGTGTCCAGCACAGGAAAGACTTGGGCCTATTGGAGTAGGTCCAGAGGAGCAGCACAAAATTTTCTGTTTTCAGGTTCTACTTAATACTACTTTTATTGCAACAGATTGCAATGTGAATTCAGATACAAAAGTGATATGTAGTACTGAGAAAGGTCTATGTCTTAATAAAGACATTTTGAGAGGCCCATTTGCATAATTGTTCTGTAAAATGTGTTTTACTTACTTAATCTGTAAAGAAACAGGGAACTGAGTTTATTTTTTAGCTGCAAAGATTTTTTCAGGAATAAAATCCAGAGATTCCTAAAATAAGAAAAAAATAAGGAAAAAAAATAATTGGTGAAACACATTATCGTTCCAGTCACTGTCAATATGAGATGGATTGTGTTTGAGAAATTAAAGTGAAATACAATGAAGATCCACTCTCTGCATTCTTGGCTGTGAAGTGTGCCTTTGTGCACTGTAGCTACATCCCTCTGGCATATTGGAATGGAGCCCCCAGTGGAGACAGAGCCAGAAGACATGTAAATCACAGGAAGCAGACAAGTTTGTAATTACCTTCTGAAAGTGATTATCTCAGATATTCAAAATCACTTGCTACTCCTGCTTCGTAATGAGAGGTGAATGGTGATGTTTGAATAAGTGAAAAAAGCCTCTCTGGAAAAGCTGAAAAACATGAGAGAGCTCTCAGCAAGCTCTCAGCAAACTTCTGTGGATGACAACAAAGAAGCCTACCTGGATTTTCAAAAGGCTTTTAACAAGGTCTCTCATCAAAGGGACTGGTACTGTAGAATTTACCATGGCACAGTCTCCATATGAATTGAATAAAACTTCAGCTAATTAAATCATGTACCTTGCATCTTTCTTTTCTTACTATACATCTGAGGCAATTTATACCTGGATATTATTTCACACTGTAGGCACAGTATGCTGAAGTATATTTAATTTAATCTGAAAGAAGGTTAGAAAGAATACTTCAGAACATATTTTAGGAAACAGAGGTGCATCTACTTCTCCTTTGGACTGAGTTTTCATTTGCTTCAATAGTAGAAACTATAAATCAGAAAGTTTGCTAGGGTGATGATTGCACTATGAGTTTGGAGATTTATATCTCCATGAAATTCTAAAATATGTTGTCAAAAATAGAAAAGTGAGAAAAGCACAGAAGGTATGGTGTAGTGAAACTTGGTTCGTGGTGTGGGTGGTTCTGTAGAACTAGAAGATACAGTTGGGAGATAATTGTAAAAGAGTTCTGTGGTAGTGGGACTGAGGTGAAACCAGAAGAATAAGTCATAGCAGAAAAAACCCCAACCAGATGTACCCTAAAGACTGATGGGAATATTTGTATTGCATCTTGGGCAGATAACTAGATTGAAAAAGCTGTGGACAGGAATCCTCTGTTGGAAGATTATTTTCATATTCTTCACAAAAAATTACCAGCAACACCTAGCAGATGACTTTAGCCTCCAGTTGCTCACCAGCATAACTCTGCAGTGTTTAATTGCTGCCCTTTGCAGCAGGCTTTTGTTCAAATAAGGAATGATGGATAAGATCCATTAGCATTGTTATAAATATTGAGAACATCAATAAAAAGAGTATTTTAATTTTTTTCCAAAAATTATTTAAAACTATTTTCATCACATAAGCATATAAATTTCTATTAACATAGAACTTTTAATTTCTATTAAACAGGAACTTTATTGTCTCATAAATGAGCTATAAATTAAAAACCTCTGACTTTCACAAGAAGAAACATTTTAAACAGAAAGCTATTCAGTTAATGTGAAAGGCACACTGTTTTATATCAGCATGTCGTTTAGTCAAAATTTCAATCACAATCTTAAAAATTTATGCAATGATAAGAATTGGACTCAGATGAGAATTTGAATCAAACTAGGATAATCACATTATGAAACTTTTTGCAAAAGAGTGAAAAGATCTTGTGTAAAGATTTGTTTTATGAAATCTGCATGTCTTGGTTTCATCCAAATAAAATTAGTCGGACTCTTGCAGTAGATATTTCAGTTTGAAAAAAACCTAGAGGGATAGATGAAGATTTCTGAATAAGAGTAGACAGTGAGTTTGGTTGGCATGCATAAGGGTTCAGATATGCGGTGGTACTTTTGGCTTAGCTTTGACTCTGACATCAGGATTACCTGCATACCTCAGATGGACACATGTTGCACTACTAGTCTTTTTTTTCTTTGTAGAGATATTAAGATGTTTTTATTGTTTTTGACAGAGAGAATATGTCACTTTTAGAACAAAGTTACATTTGTAGTGACTTGCATAACTTTCCAATACCTAACAAGCCTTGTTCTTAACATCAAAGAATGAAACATCCAGAGACTCACTTTATTAAAAATACAATAAATAAAAAGAAAAATCTCCTGAGACAACTCAAGTGTCCATTGAAATTTAAGTGAAAGGCCTGATATTCCATGAGTGAGAAAACAAGTATCCCAAGACTGAATGATCCCAAGTCTTATCGGTATACTCAGAATTGGGAAGTTTTTAATTCCTGAAAGTCCCTGCTTTATTTCCTGCAGTAAGATGTTTCACTTACTGATGGGTGAAAGGAATCATATTATTTATTAAGGTTCTACAAACTCTTACTCCTCTCTGTATCACTACATCCTTATGAAGTAACCATATGAAGAAGATGCGACACTCAGACTTTGTCTTGTTGCTGTTGTTTGGGGTGGTTTGGCTGTTGTTTTGTTTTTTTCCCCCAATTTAATGTAAAATTTAAAAACTTGCAAGAATTTTGGGCACATTGTCAAATGATACAATGGTACAAACGGAATGGAGCCATATGTTTAGAAATCCATAGCCTTGCTGATGGATTTATGTGTTATATAAAGAACATAACCTACTGATTCGTTTTTAATTGTAAAAAATGTATTTTTAAAATAAATCAATATTATAAATATAAAATGTGTAGTGGTAGCAGTACTTTGTGAAACAGTCAAGAGAGAAATTACTATTTAAGAGAAAAATAATCTCTAATTCCAAAACTGTAGCAACGTTTGAAATAAACAGCCCACATGAAACCACCTTGGAAGAGTTGTTTGTTGTTAAATATGTTGAAATATCAGAGGGAAAAAGCAAAACTTCTTTGCATCAGAGGTAGGATAACCTGTTCATCTCCATCTCAGATTACAATAGGCTGCAATGTACAATGAAGAGGTAAAAATATTTTGACACATAAAACTGTGTCATTCTTCCTGATAACCTATGATTTAAGGACTCCTTAAAATCTTCAGTACTTTGAGTTCCTCTAGAATAGGTGCACGCAGTTCAGACATTTCTCCAGTCTTTTCCTAGCTTCCAGCATCCCAGTCTTATCTGGGATGATGCCTACATCTGTCCAGTTGTGGTCTAGATGTCCCATACAGACCTCCCTGGGATCCCTGAGATTGTGGAACCTTGGTGCCTTGAAAATCTTCACCCACCACTGCAACAGACCACAACAGCTCTTCCAATAACACATGGAAAACCTGCTGGCAGACTAGAATTAAGTAGAGAAAATGAAATATAACCAGGACATCATTTTTCTGAAAGCACATCTATGGAATCTTTAATGACTGTGAGTGGTAGAATTCTCAGTTATACTCACCTTGTGAGAATAATAAAGTCCATTGAACAGCATGTTTCCTCTAAATGTCATGCCCTGGAATTTTACTAGTACAAACAAAAAGAAAAACGTCACCTACTGACTCACGAACACCAGCAGAGCCTGATGTTTTCCTAAAGGGTTTTAATTTATCTGAAGTGTGGAGGGAATTTAAAGTAGACTATCTTGTAAAATATGAAAATATCTAATAACTGTAATAGAACAGAAGATGGAAACAGTCTTTGTTATACTGAGTTTGTTGGTTAAATTATTTTAAAGAATAAGAAAGAGGATTTTCAATTCAAAATAAGATAAAAAAAAGTAACTCACACACAAAGGGCAGAATTTAATGTTTTTTAAGATTTGCTTTACAGCTAATGTTACTTAAAAAACATACATGTCTTTTAAAACCTGATGTTAGGATGTGAGACAAGTTTCTTTGCAGTAGTAGCACCACTTTTCTTTAGACAAGTTGGAGAAAAAATATATTGTGCAGAGTATGCAAATTATTAATTTTATGCATGCAAGTTTCTTTCAGCAAGATTAAGCACTACTTTTATTGTTTTGCTGAACTTGGCTAGAGGCATCTTCTTACAGAGAGTATTATGTAGATATGTCAGAAATATTTGATAAATTTTATAGGCCATGTTTCTGTAAACATTTTAACTAATATTTTTACTTCTGTTTACATGGATCAAAGGTTTAATTAATACAAGAAAGTTAATCTGGATTTACACAAAAAGCATGAATGTCAAGCAACAAGAAAACACTCATGTATTTACTTGCTTGCTTGTTTGCTTTTCTTCTCCCTTTCTGTCTCTCGTTCATTCGTTCATGTTAAACTACTTGTGAGCCAGGATTTCTTGGTTTTCTTTTTTTTTCTTTCTTTTTTTTCCTTTTTAATATATTATGTCTACATTAATTTTTATTTTGCTCTTTAATGAGACTGGAATTAAAGGACTATGTACCCATAGTTTTTACCTTTAACATCACTATAAATATCAATAAATACCTTTCATACTCTTTGGAAAATATTGATAAGCTATTAAAAGCCAAGAGATGGGGCAAGGTTAAGACTTATCAAGAGTCTCAGTAATTTATGTTAAAGCACTGTAGTCTGATGTCCCACCTAAAGTCCAAGGGCTGCCAAGTCATTGTGGCAATGGGATATAATCTACCACAGGTCTATGGCATATTTATAATGATGTCTGGTATTTTGTTTTGAAAAAAGTTACAGTAAATGTGTTGCAATCAAAGAAACCTCTCTGGAGGTCTGCAAATCCGTCACCTGAGTAAGTCCTTATCTGAAAGAACTCAGACATTTGTCATAATACCAACAATGATGTGACGAAATGTAATTCACATGCACTTTTGTAACCTTCTGGAAAGAAAAAAGGATACAAAACTGTATTATCTTTACAACTTTATGGCATCCCACAAACTAAGATTACTCTGTAAAAGTTATGATGGCCTCTTTGACTTGGGAAATAAAGCATCAAGGTTAAGAATGAAGATGTCATGTTTTAACTCCTAAATTGGTAATTTTATTAGCAAAAAAACCCCCTTTTAGATCAGTGTGTGTAAAAGAAGCCACAGGAGTGGCATGCAGAGTTCACCTTTTCTGCTATACTTAGGTTCCAGCTTTTGATTCATACCAGGTACGACATTCACAGTACAGTCCTGGGTCTAACTTCAGCTTTCTAGCATCACTGCTAAACTACATCATGACTAATGAACAGTGATCTACTGACCTGTAGAAACTGAGCTATTAATTACTTCAGGAAACACATGGATTTTATTTGTGGTAATTTATTGATAAGAAAAATTACTCTAATATTAGCCTTCTAAACTGTTAGTGATTTTTTTTTTTTTCTGAAGGCTGTAATTTGCCACTTTGGAATCAGAGATTTCCTGTAAGGAAAAGGAAAACAGATATTTTAAGAATGTACTCTTAAGTCAGTGAATGCTGATAGTCAGGACTCAAATTGTATTTGCACCCCTAGCAACAGAGGGGTTTTTACCAGCTTACCAGATAATTTCTTTATTTCAGTTTTTTTAATGTCATTCACCCTGTCATGGTCTGGTTTTGAAGGTTTCTAGTTTTGTTTTGTGGTTTTTTTCAGAGTCAGTACAGTGATCCAGACAAGAGCTGCTGCTGTTGTCAGTGGTGGAAAGACAGTAGGACTTTTCAGTAATAAAGAACAGTACCTTAAACCTACATGCCTTGGTAGATCCCTATTTCTCTTCTCTATACATCCTTGTCTGCAAGCATCAAAACAACCCAGTCAAGTATCACAAGTTATTGCACATTTATGATATCCTGCTTCTTGAAGTTAGTTTTATTGCTTTTCTAAAGACTTGTTTTCCATGAACAACAAAAAGATTTGCTTGTGACAATCCTGACATCCCCAGTACTTACTGTGTGCAAGTGATGGGTGATGTGGTGAATGAATCCCAATTGCAATGCTCTTCTTGACTGTTTTGCTCAGTTAAAGTAGAGAGCACAGAACACATTTGCATTAAGCATAGTCTCTTTCAGAAGGAGAAATGAGCACTTGGAATTTGAAGACTGTCAAAAACATATTTTGTTGAAAGGGAAGCCTTTTGATTTTGGCATGTTTAACTAATGGATTTTCCTGACAGAATTTCTTTCTGAGCACCCATTTTCTACTTTTTAATATCTTGTCACTTGGACTTTAAATCTTGCATATTGTCCTTTTCCCTGAAGAGAGAGACTTCAGCTACTGTTGGCTGTTAAATTTTACACCTCAGTGATAACAAAATATCAAAGAAGCTATTTCATGGCCTTTTAGCAATGTAGATGGATGGATTCAGATCAGAAAAATGGATTTGGCCATAGAACTCACCTAACATATGCCCTTATTTAATTGATGATAAATCTATTAAATGCAAAATACAGGACTGGAAATTGGTGTTATGCTTTAATTCTAGTTATATGGCTTTTTTTGGTTTTTTTTTTGTTTTGGAGGTCATTGAAACATTTAAAAGATGCCAAAGTTTAAACCACTGGTGACCGTAGCGAATAGGAAAGACTTGAAAAGCAGATGGTGTGATCAACCAGAAGTGAAAAGCACAAATAACTTGCTAATCCCCTTGAGACATGTTATTACTCTAAACATGCCCAGTCTTGATTTATTGCAATATGTATTGCTTTTTTCTTTTACATCCTTTTCTTGTGTGTGTGTCTAGGACAAGTTTTGTATTCAGTATTGTGGGCTATAGAGAAGAGCAAGAAAAGATGTTGAAATAAATATATTTGTCACAATGAAGCTGTTGCCTTTTTGACACTCTTCCTTCAATGCTTTGTGACCAGGTTTTATGAATCAATTCAACAACATAACAAAAAAAAGGCAATTACTCCCCTGATCATTTGACTGAAAAAACAGAAATAAGGTTAACATTGGTAACACTAGATCTAAGGTCCAAGCTCCTTAGTGCAGGTTTCCTGGAGAAACTTTATGTGCACCTACAGAAATATAGTAAAATTCATCACTTGAAATTTTTAACATTCATACTTCAGCTTCCAAATGTATGCAGTGGAATTTTAAAGAGGAAATTAAGAAATCATTTATTTTATGTCTTACCTTTGAAATATTAGGACATTAGCACAGATAAATATTCTACTTTTATGGAAGCATTTTGACTTCAATATTAAGTGAGGTAATAAATAATAGCATAAATAAAATGACTTGAAATTGCCCTATCTCTGACATCACCATAAAGACATGTTGCCAATCCTACTTGTATTTCCCTCCTAACACCTTCTAACAAAATATTATATATTGATTTCTTTTGGAACAATGCCTAGTAATTTCACCTTTGATGAACTGACAACTTCCAAATGAAAACATATTTCATTGCAGAAGTACACAGGTCTTCACAGCAGGTAAAATGTAATTTAAAGTACATTATTCGTAAGGCAGCATTCTTCATGTGAGTGAATGAAAATGCCACAGGCACAGTGCATAGTTCTTTTTGAGGTTCAGCTAGTGAAGTTAAGTTGACATCTTCATCCTGTGTTAACGAGCAATGTTTTGTGAACGTGTAAAACTCCTGGGCAAAGCAGGAAAGAATAGTTAAAAATGCGACATTAATAAAGACCAGAGTCTTTTGGGCTTCACAAAAAGTAATTGCTGACACTTTTAGCAATTTCTTACTAAATACAGTTAGATTTCTTAGGTGTTAAGCAGGTTCCCTCACGTGATGATTGCTGTATTTGAAACCTGGGAGAACCAGGGTAGATGTGTGAAAAAGTGCTAGATGTGTGAGAAAGAGGAAGGACAGAAAAGAAAAGGAATTTTCGTGGCTCTTTTGTTGCCTTACCACATAGCAATTTGTAAATAGACTTGAGTCTACAGTTTCTTTCTTTTTAAAATTAATTACTATTTTGTCTCTGACCACAGTAAAAAAAATTAAGTAATCTTCTATTATTGTGGGCTCATAAGTTCAGTTGCCAGCATGAGGTAAAAGGGAAGTAAATCAACATATCTTTGATTAATATTTTGCCACATATTGCTCCCACACAGAAAATCAGAATTTTTCTGCCCTATGTTGCAAACAGAGCATATGGCCTGGCTTATCTACTGGAGAGGACTCAGCAGAAAAGACACAAAAAGTGGTTCTTAAAATGCAATAGTATTGGAAAGAGTAGGTCAATAACTTGCAAAGAAAATTTCCTGTTCACTAAAATCTTCAGTAAGATCTCTAATTTGAGAGGCGGTTTTGCCAAACTTTCAGTGCCTTGAAAAAGATTAGTTTCCATAATTTGGGAATTCATCTATTCAAAAGAGAACAAAGTAGTCACAGAGTAAAGTAGAGCATTCAGAATTATAGGTAGCTTCTCAGTATTTTGGCCTTTATGTCTAGGTTTATGACAGGAAATCTTTATGTCTGAATCCTGTGCCATTTTGACAATGGAGAACTGCAGTTAATTTTAATATACTTTCTTTATGTCCAGTCACATCTCAATGCCAGTGTTTGTTACTCAAAAGTTTGCTAGGGGCATACCATACATTTGGAGCCAATAATCCATCACTCTTCTGAATTGTTTAATGACCACAGGAAAGCCCCAATATTAACACAGGTAAAATGATTCTATGAAAATTTCCCAGACTATACTTTGGTGTATGTCCACCCTTCCACATTTTGACTGACACTTTCTCTCTCTTTAATGAACAAGAGGCAGTATTCTGACAAGTTATCAGCATCCTCAGTATCTCCTGAAATATATATATGAAGTTCAACATGAGGTGTTCTTCCTCTTCTCTTGGGTCTGCTTTGGGCTATTTTTATATATGTGGGAGTTTTTGTTGGGTTGTTTGGTTTGGTTTAGTTTTTTCCTCTTTTTCTCACAGTCCAAGCTCTGCTCTCAGTGTCTTTGAGCTAAAGCCAAAGACACGCACATTTGCCTCCCACCTCCAGCTCCCTTCAAGGGCTGCAATTTGTCACCTCCTGAGTCCCCAGCCTGGGTGGGGCCATACCACACAGGGGACCATGGGACCTAAACCTGAAGAAGAGAGACCACTGTCACTCTTTTGGCAGTTGTTAGCACTTTCTATTGGGATACACAAGGCCATAACTACAGATTAATAAATTTTATCAAGACTTTCTTTTGCCCTGCTGTAGAACCAAGTTTGCATGTGAAATATAAAACTCTCCATACCATGAAATTCCACAAGAGATTTACTGTTTTCTGAATCTTATTTTAGCAATCTGTAAAGCGAATTGATAGTTTGTCAGATGTGCTCTTTTAATTAGCTGTTTCTTGACTTATTTTATACACTTTTAAACCTAAAATTGTGATTTAGTTCACAAGCACATAAAACAGTCCAAGTAATAAGGAAATAACTCCGAGTCAGTTTTTCTACCTACCACTTAAAAATGTTGTCTAGACTGATATTTCAAACTTTTGGATGGTTCATTCAATCATTTCATGCTTTAAATTTCTGTATTTCCTATTCTTGACAAGTTTCTGAAAAACAGAAAAAGAATCAACTTCTCAGCTAAATAAGGCAATCAAACACTCAGTTTGAGGATTTCAGAAATCAAAAGAATAAATACGGAAGTCAGTCAGTAGTTTCAGAAGCAGTAGTCAGGGAGAAATCGTTGCTTTGCAACTGGTACCGAATGAATTTTAAAAAGCGTTGTAGGCACATTACTTTTTGTGTCAGTCCAAATCTGTGTCTTTGCCGAAGTTTCACTGCTACTGTTTTTGCAGAAAGCAGAACCCTGTGGATCCCAATTACAGGCCTTTTCTGTAGGCTACCAGCACAGAAGCTGAAAATTTGCAGTCACCTACTTTATCTCTGAGTCTTGCCTTTGAACTAGAGTAATAAAGGCCAATTTCTGTCATTATTTCTTAACAAGTATCTGCAGAATGTAGGAAATTTTTGAAGACAAGTCAGTTTCCTGTAGAGTTAAATAGAATTATTCAGATGCAGAGACTATATTGTGAATAGAGATATACACACTTTTTCACTGGTGCAGCATGGTGAGGAATGACTCAGACTCAAAGCCTGCTAACCTCATACTGGTTTGACAAGTTCAGTGGGTTTCCTACTGTTGTTTAAATTAATGAAAAGAAATTCAGAAAAAATGTGTTGAAGACAGCAAAATATTGAACCTTGGTGGATCTTCATCATCTTAACCAAGAGGGTCCTTGCCAACATCTCAAAGACATATAATCTTTCCCACAAATGCACTCAAGCTACAGTAATTTAGTACTGTTATGCATCTGTAACTTTTAATTATCTGTTTAATCAGGGTGTAAATAAAAACTAAAGTAGGTTAATTTAAAAGATCCTATTTGGATGAAGTGTTTTGCCTGGCTCTGAAACATAGGCAGTACCCAGTGAGATTACAGTAATGAGGAAAGATGGATTATTTTTCTGGAATTTTTGCTATTAATTTGGATATCCCACAACATCACATTTCAGCAGACTGACATTTATTTTCAATTAAGTTGTCACATGGTTGCAAAAAAATCAACGACTGGTGAAAGTCTAGATATGATGGAGAAATATTTATGGTTATGGGTTATATCTTTCCAGTAATATATTTTGAAAATTTCCCCTTCAAGATAGCCTACTAGGTAAAACTATGCTGTGTATCTATGTCAACAAGTTCTGTACTTGCTTTATTCAGTTTATAGCCTGGAGAAATCTGTTATTACACAGCATCTTTTGACTGCTTAAAGACTGTTGGTTTGCATGTTATTAAGGTGCAATAATAGACTCATGTCTGTAATGTGTACTGTTAATCTTGATGTTCATTATCTCCACTGCATACCTCCAGGGACTGCTATTTACACTGCTATGGAAATGCTAATTAATTTATGTATTAAAAGTGTCAGGAACTAGGTTCTCATTTCCAAAAAAGTACTGTACCCCTTATATTGTCTTGGAAGAAAACTGGGGGAAGGGAGGAAGACTTTTTTGAGCTGCAGGAAGACTTTTTTGAACTGGGTGGAGGGAAAATTGAAGTTTAAATCACTCTGATATCTGCTGTATAGGAAGCATTCGGTACGTCACAAAATGCAGTGAAGCTCTACTTTCAGACTGAAGACCATTGTGTTTTCTAGTCACTATTCAGGCTACTGGAATTGAATGTGTTTCACTGAATATATCTCTGTGTGACTGTAAATTTATGAATATAAGAAAAAGGCTGGGGATGTATATCAGCTAAATGCCTTCTTCCGGTTACAGACCCTGTTCCTGTATTTTCTCAGCTACCACTGGGTATATCACATAATGATAAAAATCCACCTCAGGTTTGAGATAAATAATTTGCTGAAAGTATTGGTGTGTGCAAGTATTTGGGGAATAAGGTTTTTGATGTTTTCTGCCATATGTATGAGTAGCCTCATTGAGCCATTATTAAAAAAAAATAAAAATAACGTTCTTCTTAAGCTTGGAAAGGATGTGAATTTGTTATTTCTAACATCCCCATAGTTATACCTCATAGCTATTTCAGAAGAAAGATGAGAATAAGAAACCCAGGAAGCATACACATATTTAAAACTGTAGGCTGAAAGGAGAAAAAAGTATTAGAAAGGAAGTGCCAATCTTCCTTGATATTATACTGTCACATTTTAGGAGAGAATGATCAGAAATCTTAAAAACCTTCACATGTGTTGCAAGGTCATAATTTAACAGCCACGTAAATTCAAGTTGCTGGGTTCTTTTACTTGTATTATTCATGTAGAAGAAACCTACAATAGCCTACTATATTTACAGAATATTTTTCTAATCAGCAAATATTTTAACTGATTTACATTTTTTACTCTACTTAATGTAGTGAACTGCACAAACTTCAGTGTTAGGTAAAAGAAAAGCAGTAAGTGCACATGTGAGTAATAACGAATGCTTCATATAGAGCTTTAATCCAAACCAAAACTTACCAGCTAGGTTTCAAACTAGTATAAAACAAGACAAATATAATTGGGTTGATTTGTCTTACCAGAATTGCCCTGGGTTTCTTGCTGGCCAGGAGGCCACTTTATTTCTTTGGAAAATGAAATGCATTTAGGAGATGGGATGTCAGATGTGGTAAATATAATTGTAATTTACTGTCTTCTAAAATGTTGCAGTCTCATACATTTGTAAGTACTCATGAACAAAAAGGAATCTGATAACTAATTTTTCCTAGCCCACAAAAGTGGTCAGTAATAGAAAGGGCTTGAAGGAAAGTAAACACCAGACATTTCTGAAGTGGAATATATATATCATGAAACGGAGAGGGGAGTTTATTTAGAACATAAACAAGAAACAAATTTTGAGAACAAATCTGATGCTACTTCACAAGACTTTAAAAATGTGACTGAAAAATATTTGCATACACAGGACCATAATCATGTGTGTATGATTTTCAAAAGCACATGAATGCAGGTGGACACTCAGTTGATCTGGCTTTTCTCTAAAGATCCCTGTGGAGAGTGCAACAAAATACAAAATATTATGCAAGCCAGCACTAAGAGACAGTTTCTCTTCAGATACTGTAAGTCTTGAGATACTATCATAGTATAGAATGACATGCTTTGCTATGACCTTATCTATGCAACGAGAAAAATGTATGTGTGAAGTTGTGAAAAATCATAAAAAGCTACAGCATGTTATACAACAGATCAGGACCAGATTTGAGTTATTTACGCACAGAAGGTGCCTAATAAAGTTTAAAAGCTCACAAAACACAAACCACCAAAGAATTCAACAAACCACCTAATTCCAACAGAGAATCAACCTATAATTACGTACTTTAAATCTTATTAGCATATACCTTAAATGCAGCTTGGCTACTAAGTTGCTTCTCTCTGTAGTGTATGCAATACTTTATCTATTTTCCTGAGAACACCTGTATTATGCATTTTTACTTAGTCCCATTTTCTTTTGTCTTAGTCCATAATGGAAGGATTTTAAAATTGAATTGTTGAACCCAACAGAGAGACCATTATGAAGACATTTTGTGGAAGAGAAGGGTGACTAAAAGCAAGCAATCTGTAGCTTGATCTAATGTTTGCCTGAAGTGGTGCAATAACAGTGATTTCTGAAGAGAAAGATTTTCCACAGATAAGGTTAGAGGTAGATTGCGATCATTAGTTGTGCTAAATTGGTTTGTTGTGCATTTGTGTGCTTTCCTTATCTTTGCAAGGTGGTGGTGTTATGACAAACCAATAGGACAAGGAACATCAAGAAAATTAAATTTCAAATAGTCATGTAATCCTCCAGGGCTCATGTGCCTTCAGAGGCTAAGGTTGGCTGAAAATCATAAGTTGTGGCTTTTAAGAGGATGTGTATACATGGAGTCTAAAGATACAGTTTTTGTAAGATTAACTGTCTGGATAATTTGATTTAAAGCTTCTGCTTTACATAAATTCTTTTCTCTGACAATTTGCAGTAACTTCTCTGACATTAAACTGCCAAAGTATTTAAGTATTTCTTATTGAATCATGCAGCTGCATTTGTTTTAAGATTTCAGACATTTTCTTTGAAAAGAATTGAGCATTCTGGGCAAAACTTAAAAGATAGAGCTTATAGCCACAAGGGAACTTGTGGCAGTTGTTTTCATCTTGTCTTTTAACATTCCAGATTAGAATGTAAGAGAAAGTTTTAGGAGCTCGCTTCACTAGAGTTGTATGCATCCAAATCACATTCAGCAGTTGTCACACATGCAAAACTCAAGATTTTATAGAAATGTTTATGATGAGATACACACAGCAATTACTCACTTGGCAGGGCCCTGGAGGAGCTCAGGAACTGGCCTGAGGATGGCCAAGTCATAGTTTTCATAGCCAGAGGATGGAGTGAAGAAGATGGCCAGATGTCAGACAGGAGTTTGATGAAACAAAGAAAGGTTAGAAAAACAGTTCTGCCTATGAATAAAATAACTAAGAATATGAGGCATAACCACTGCTCTGCCTAGTCTGAATTTTGCCTTGGACACTTGCAAAAGAAAATGCTATTTAGGGAGGACATGAAGCATAATTCTTTTTTTTTTTTTTTTTTTTTTGTGGTCCCTTAGCACATGGAAGTGTTTTCTTATGGATTATAGAGGATATATTTCATAGTAATTTCTGAATTTGTTTAGGGACCTGTCCAAATATTTCTTTAGTCCCTTCTTGAATCTGAAGATACTGTGTGCCTCTGCAGCCTCCTTTGGCATAAAGCTCCAGAAATACCTTACCTACTCTGTGGAGAAGTATTTTCTTTGATTAATTATAAACTAATCTCCAAATAGTCTGTAAAGTGACTGTTGTATTTTACGATAAGAAGAAAAACCCTCCTTTTGGATTTATTGGGGTTTAACCCAGCCATCAACCAAGCTTCACACAGCCCCTTGATCACTTCCCCACCAGAAGGACTGGGAAGAAAATCAGACAGGTAAAAGCTGGAAATCTCATGGATTGAGATAAAGACAGTTTAACAGGCAAAGCAAAAGCTGCTCACACAAGCAAATTAAAACAAGGAATAAACTCAGTGGTTCCCATGGGCAGGCAGGTGTTCAGTCGTCTCCAGGAGAGCAGAGCTCCATCATGCATAATGGTAACTCAGGAAGACCAACGCTCTCACTCCAAATATCCCTCCGTTCCCCCTTTCTCCTTCTTCCCTCCACTTTATATACTGTGCATTATGTTATAGGATCTAGAATATCCCTTTGGTCATTTTGGGTCACCTGTCCGGCTGTGTCTCCTCCTGACCTCCCATCCACCCTGTTATGATCTGATTATTAAGGTAATTAAAAATGCCTCTGCCCAAATTCAGGTGTAAACGAGACCATATGTCAGTCAATAGTGTGGGTTTTATTTGATAATAAATATGAGAGAGAGAGAGAGAGAGAGAAGAGAGACAAAAGAGAAAGAAATAGAAAATAGGTGGGGAGACAGAAAGAGAGTGACAGAGATCGAAAAAAGAAAATATCACCATCCGTGGATCCCAACAACGTGTTGATCCTCTCCAGCTGGTCTTCTTGGTGGTGGTGGTGGTCTCCCCAAAAGCACAGGATGCCATGGGTTAATATACACTCAGGCCAGGGGCAATGTCCAGGCATGTCCCCCAGGGGAGGGGCAGTCTCTTGCAGCAGACTCTGTATGCATCACCTGCACTCCTGTGGTGCAAGGCCTAGCACTCTGGGGGGTCTGTGATGGATTGTGACTCCCCCTCAGCTGCCTATCACATGAAAGTCTCGTGGATGTGGTCTATGGGGTTGGGGGTCCCACAGGTGGGCCAGTTTGTGTAAGGCAGGATGGGTGTTCATTGCCTCTGACCAGAGGTCACACCAAAAACCTGCTTCCCCCTCCACCCTCATTCTGTGGGGAGTCTGTGCAAACCTAGCTTCTGTGGGCTGTGGTCTCCCCCTCTCCAAATCCAGCCAGAGATGACTCTCAGCACGGCTGCTGGGTTTGGCTCTCTTGTGGATGCATTCCTTTCTCTCAGCCTTGTTAGCTTCTCCCTCGGCCGGAGGTGATTGAACAATAGTATCTTATTTCAGCAGCTTAACTTACAGTCCAAAGTCCCAGTCAGGTATCTTCAGGGAGGCTTCTTTGGTTGTAGGTTCTTTAAACAGTTTTGCTATAACGAGTAAAACTTCAGATCAATGTTTGGAGCATGAGCTATTTCAGTGTCTGACATCCCCCAAGTTCCTCATCAGTGTGGAAGTATGAAATGCAGAAAAGGCTTTGGCTCTGTTTAGTCAAGATCAGCAATAACAAAACCACCTCTCTATTATCAACTTTATGTCCAGCACAAATCCTAACCACAGCCTCGTAACAGCAACTACAAAGTAAATTAACTATACCCCAGCTGAAACCATCACAGGATTATATACTGTGTCCTTGATTTTGTAGATCCAAGTAAATCCTGCCCCTTCTGACCCCCACTCTCCACACTACAGTGTCCTGATTTTTTCAGTCTCCCTTCATAGGACTGCTGCTCCATTATTAGGGCTGTTCTAGTTGCCCTCCTTTGTTCCTCCCCTGCCTTTGCAGCAGGATGAGTTCACTCTGAAAGAGGTCATCATCCTTCCTTAGATGTGCTCTGGAAAGAAGTTTAACTCTGTTTGCATGCATTGATTTTATTTGATTGGCTTTCCTAAGTCAGATATTTATGAAATACATCCATAGGGCTCTTATCATAGATGATGTTATTTTAATCTTTAATATCTGAGGTAAGGCAGTACCAACATCCCCATTTCGGAGATAGGACACTTAGACACAGAAAATTGGTAGCATCTGGCATTGTTATTAATTTAATATAAGTCTCTTAAGCTTATGCCATCATCAGGAAACATACTGCTGTAGCCAGAAAATATGATTTTGCTCTTATGAGCAGAAGGCTATGGGTCTATTAACCTGGCATTGCAAGGTCTCAAGGATTTTCTGAACTTATTTTGTCTGAGCTGGATCTCACATCTTTTTACAATTGTTATCAAGTAGCTATTTTCTCACCTGTTTTAACTGAACCTCTCTAAATAGACATTTGGTTTACGATAAAATTACTCTCCATGATATTTAGTAACTGGAAGATAGGTGCAATTGTAAAATTCTGTCTGGTAACCCATGCGAAGAATGCAAACTGCTAAGAAAAAATATAAAAATAGCCCAAAGCAGATCCAATGCTGAGAAAGAAGACGGTGCTGTCATGAACACCATGCTACTCCCAAAGAAGACACTGTTTTGAATACTTCCTTCTTTTCTGAGGAAGACTGAAACTGTCAACTGTGCACTGGGGATAAGGGAATTATGGGCAAAACACCACAGAAACGGCAGAGAGACTAGAAATTTTTTTGTATAGAAATTTTAATATAATTTATAATAGAATTTTCCATATTAGGTAAGTTAGGGTCATAAATTAGACATTAATGGGAGTAGTAAGAAATTTTAAGCTCTGTACATATGGCTCATCAATAATAAGCCTGGGTATGTAACATTGCCTTCTCCATGTGTATTCCAGGATCAAAGAACTTTTAACTTTAATTGGCCCTAACCGTTAAATCTATCTATAGCCATATCTCTGAAAGGTATATTTGACCACAAATTCTAAATGAGTGTGATCATAGTTAACATGTGGAATTTAAGTGGTATGTGACTCATACGGCCATCTCTAGCCTGTGATATAACTTTCACAAGCATTATTTGATCTAGTTTCAGATTAATTTTTCACATATTTTGGAAATGGAGTGTTTCCTGAAAATCAATTGCATAAGGTATAAATTCTGTTAATATGATTATGCTGTTAAATAGAGGGATCAAGCTTGTGACTAATTAAAATCATATGGCTTAAATTTTCACATCTTGAACAGCTCTTCCCAAGATGAAATTTTATAAAGCTATCAATTTTCAGCTACATTGCAATGCCAGCTCTGTGATGAGTTAAATTAACAAATTGACAGTTATATTAATAAATTGTCTCCTGAAACAGCAGAGCTGATGTATCTCAAGCCCTCCAATTTACAGATGCTTCCTGTGCTTGTCTGTTACTCTGACAAGAGCAATATATGTCCATAGGTCAGTGGTCAAAAATCAAGAAAAGAGAAGAGAAAGAAAAGTATTACTGTAACTTTCCATTTCTCTTGTTTCTGGACAAACTTGATACAACAGTTTATTTTCTAAATTAAGATTACTGGTGGATACTAATACTAAAGAGTGAAAGAAAATACTTTTTGAAATCTCTCACTTCATCAAATTTCTTTTCGCAGTAGCTTTACAACTTGTCTGAAGTGTCAGTCAGATATACTGTCTTCATGGACATCGAGTGCTGTGATCCATTTTGAGGTCATAGAGGTTGTCTTTTAATTTGAAATAAACGGTAGAATTATGTAAATCTATTTTCTAGTAGTCTAGCAGAAACAATAAAACTTTTGAGCAGAAGCATAGGTTACTTGCATGGTCAGCAAGAAACTGAGTGTTCTGTTACCTGACAGAGCTGTGTAGCTTGGCTTTTGTAGGTGCAAATAAAAGAGAGTCACAGAAAATACTCAAGAAAATTGTCTTAGTAATTTTTAGTCCTGCCCGGAGCAGGACCTGCAGTATCACTCCTATTTTGGAACCTTGTTCAATGGGACTCCTCACTGGTCACTGAGATCTTCTGCACTTAAACACAGCTTCTGATTAGACTTTGGCAGAGTATTTTGACCTAAAGAAGTATTTGACCTACTTTGACCAAGTTGTAAGGAATCCTACAGGGCAAACTCAGCATTTAGTTTACAATGAAAGAGCATGGGATTTATGACCAAAGTATTTATGCATTAATTTGTTATTTATTATTTTGTAACATTCATATGCTATAATTATTATTGCACTCTGAATAATACCATGGATTAGCCATCTTAAACTAACAAAAATTCTATCCTACTTCATACAAAGTTGATTAGGCACATATGATATGATAGAACCATGCTTTCATATTAGACATATTTATATCTGAGCTACAATCCTATTAAACACGCCATTCTTTTAACATGTGATGTGTACATAACAAATGGATTTACCTACATTGATTTCAGAATAGCCAAGGCTCTATCTTCAACAAGCTTTTCGTTTGTTTGTTTCAATTAACAATTCACAAAATATAGTACATTGATTGTAAAAAGCCACTTTATGTCTGAAACACTATTTAGATTAATATAAGACTTTTCTCTGTTAAGATTTAGAAGCTGATTTGTATGTGTTTACTTCAGTATTGGTACATTGATCAAGTTGTTAAACTCACTGCTTTTGCAAGCTTAGAATCTTTGTTTGCATCAGAGATAATTTGTGATGGTGCATAAAACTTCCTGTTTTGGAGTGCTCAGATTTATGTGTAAGTACATAGGCTAAATATTGCACAGCCTACATTGTTTCCCAGTCAGAATTTTCACAACTGAGTTTTATCCTCGTATAAATCCTATCAAATGTTAAATGAACTGTTTCTTCAGATGTAGATTAATAACATATTGTAACATGACATAATTTAATGAGTGCATTTTTTGCTAAATATCATGTAATAAATTAAGGATTTTATTGAGATCTGAATTAGAAAAAAGAGACCTCCAGTTAGTAGTGAACAGTTTACTGAATATTACCACCCTTCTAATTTCATTACTCTGCTTTGTAAAGATTCTTGTGCCCTCTGAGCAAATATTGCTTTGAGTGATATTCATAGGTACATGTCCCCCTGGATGGTTGTTTTTTTCTGCCTTTCATATCTTTCCATTCCTAAATTGGATATAGGATATATAGAGAGGTTCATGTTACCTGACTCAACCTTTTGTGAAGATCAATCACTGAAGATATTCTTCTGTGAATAAAATAAAGAGAATATGTTCTAAGATCATAGCAACTGTTCCAGCAACCAACATGGAAAGAGTATCCATTTCTTGAAATCTCATTTTTCAGTATTAATTTTTCTTACATTTTTTAATATTTAATAGGGAGATGATCAAGTGCAGCTAAATAAAACAAATAGTTATTACTATTTACAACAATGTTTTATGAAAATAAGATTTTATTTAATTTTTTTAAAAAAAATCTGTGGTGAGTGCATTGAAATAAGAAAACACAACATCAAGTGTCACAATTTATTTGTGTTGCACAGATATGCACAGAATGAATACAATGAAAACATACATGCACATGTGAGTAACAAATTTCTCAAATAGGATAAACAGTTATCATGTGCATGATGATGGGCATCCCCATTTCAAGTGTCTTTGACATGACATCTTTGCCTGGATCAGATGGGACTTCCTGAACTGATTTTCTGGTGATTTTCTATAACTGAGCAGGCCCCTTGCTCTATGTAACAACTCCAGCATATGCATGAGAATTTGCTACAGATTCTTTTTAAACCATATCCAAAGCACCTCCTGTGTAGAAAAGACTGAACTGTAAGAAGATTCCTAGGTTGTCCTGGTTACCCACCCCAGATGTTAATCAACAGTGCATTCAAGCTTGAAAATAGCATCATTTAGTTGGCCTATTCACAGCAGGAACCTCTCAGGGGAAATCTCTAGGTCTATTCTATTCACATAGGTACAGCCTGGACAGACAAATGTATCACAATTTTAAATACAGATTAGTCTAAAGTTTCTTCTTTATACCGCAAAAATGGCTTAAATTTAATAGATCTTGCAACCCCAGGAAATTACAAGTGACAAATTTTGAGAACAAAAAAAAGTTCATTACATTCAAGTGAAGTACTTATGTTAAAGCTCAGGAGGTTGTTTTTTTCTAAAAGAAAATCAATACTATGAAGTAGTTTTTAAAAAAAAAATTAAAATCAGGCACAGCCCTGGAAGTTAAAGACATCTAACTGATACAATTTTACAGATTGCTCTTGTTGCATCCTTCTATGGTAAGAGACCAACTCCCCTTGCCTCATTCATGACACAGAGTGTTAGATACTCTGAGCATTTGCCCACTAAAACAACCTCCTTCTCTCAGTCTTGACTAAATCCAGAATATCAGGATATCAGCTTGGTAATTCAACAGAAATACATTACACAACAAGAACATTTCTGCCCTCTTCATTTCTTACCCGAGGAACAAATTCCTGGACATTTCCTTGATTTACTCAAATGCACTTTGTTTCTTACTTGTAAAATAATTATAATAATCATAATCATAATTGTGGGAAGATGACTGGGGGTAAAAATATAATGGTATGGAAATTATTGGGGAAAATATGATTGCTACTTCCTGGATGAAATGAGATCAGCATGTCCAAGCTCTCAGAGACAATACATTCTAAGGGGGACTAAAAGGAGGGTTGATCAGAGTGGAGATACCTCCACCAGTCTCTGTTGAAACCCTTGAAATAGAAGGAAATTCAGTAGTACTTGCTAGCTGATAAAATCGCCAGCAATCCTTGAACCTTACCAGTCACAATTGTACTTATAAAGAGTATTATTCTGTAAACTGTTAATGTGACTACTTCAAGGGCACTGGCTGTTGCTGGCAGCAGGTAAAGATGTGGAGACCCAGGTGGAGGTCTCTCTGTTTGGCATGTGACCCTGAAAAAGTCAGTCAAACTGCTCTCTAATCTTGTGAACTGTTCAGAGAAGAGACCCCAAAACAGGACACTGAAACACTGGTCAGGCACAAAGGTCTTGGCTTTCCTGGAGTGCTGACAGACTAATGAAACACTAAAGGTTTGAGTGAATTTTCCCTTTTCACATGACACTAGGAGACTGGATATTAGGTTTAGGGAATGCAAACTCTGTTGAGAATGATCACTATATTATAATTAAAGAGAGGTTTGTGGAAATGGAATTTGAAATGCCTTCTTTCAGTAGCTGATGTACAGAGCACACCACATACTATATGATCTGGTTTTCTCTGAAATACTGAAGCAGTGAAAGTAGAAGTAAAAAGTAGTTTGCAATTCCATGAGTCCTGCAGTCATAGAAAGGAAGGAAATCACCTGGGCAGCCACTCAGAACTTTTTCCATATTACATTACCAGGTAACTTATGTTTAGTTTCCAGGTGACAATAGTTCTTGCCCATCCTTTTCCCATAAGGAAAAGGTCCAAGGCTAATCAGTGTTTCACACTTACCTGATGTCTGGGACATCTTGTCTACTTGTTGCTATATCTCTCTTCTGATTTTATCATTCTAATAACTTATTACTGTATTTATCCTAATTTATCATTTGGGTCTCACAATCTGCTTCATGAAGACCATTGGCAGAGCTTGACAGAGCAGTTGTAGCAATACTTCTGGACACGAAAGTCATAGCCAAGACCAGGAGTGACAGCACTAACTCAATGCTGGTTGGTGAGAGGTATGTGAGTTATTACACTATTTTTACCCATGATGACAAGGATATTGAGCAGATCTGGAGAAAGTCTGGAATTAAGTGGTTCCTAACTGTCCTCAATAGAAACAGGTCTGATCTAACACTGTGTATATGCTGACTGCATTGTGATAGATATGCACAAAAAAGCATTCCACAATTCCATTCTTTACTACTCATAACTCTTCCAAATGAGTGGGATTCATTAGCTGTGCTGACCTGTCTATTCAAAGGGTGGAGGTAATTTTCTAGGAGTAATCTAACACACCATCAAGGTCTGTTTCAGAGGCAAGAGCATTTCCTTAAAGAAAAAGAAAGCAGATAAATTGCTCAGGAACAACCTGATACTCATGATTGACATTAGTCCCGTGAGTAAAAATTGCACATCGGAAATGGCAGGTAGTTCATTCTGTGCTCTACACAGTAGCAATAAACTGGGCTGGGAATTAGGGGTGGCAATGTGCAAGGAAGCATGTGAAACCACAAGTCTAGAAGAAATATAAATATTAGAATATGGTGGCTAATTGTGTGACTACTCCAATAACAAATAAAGATTATATTTATAAAAAAATATTTCCAGTATAATGAAAGCAGCTACATCACAGCAGACACAGAAAGGGATGAGTGCAGCATAGTAGTTACATATTAAGTAGGCTTGGATTTCCTTATATTTCCTTAAGCCATAAGTATATTTATTTCATATAAATGCTTATATTACAATTTTAAAAATGCATCTGCATTATTAAAAGACATGCATAGTCTCCATAGGAACTGTTTCTGTTTTGGGTGTATTATAAATGTCAGTGCGTTCTCTCACAGTCCCAACTGATTGCTATGTACAGTGACCTTTTGCGTTTTTATAGACCCTTACGTGCAGCAATCATTGCTAGTGGGAGTTTGTGTGTTTACCTGAAATCAACATTTCCAGAAAAATAAAAAATTTAAAAACTACTCCTAAAAATGTTAACTTCAAAATGGCCAAGACAGTCAGTAAATATATCACAAAGATGTATTCATCTCTTTCTTCCCTTCCTTTTATTAGAAAACCTGAAAACTAAATGCTAACTTTGGTGAACTGATTGCAGATGTTAGCATCTCAGAATAAATGTAAGAGAGGGCCAAATAATCTATTTTCTTTATGTAATTTATCTTCCAGTCTTATTCCTAGTGGGTGTTTTTTAA
Source organism: Lichenostomus cassidix (assembly GCF_008360975.1). Classification (NCBI taxonomy): domain Eukaryota; kingdom Metazoa; phylum Chordata; class Aves; order Passeriformes; family Meliphagidae; genus Lichenostomus; species Lichenostomus cassidix. The sequence continues at coordinate 97,820,910 of NC_139482.1, read as the reverse complement.
TAAGTGAGAAACGCTGCTATAGCTATTACATATGTATATTTTTTTTTCTTTTTTAATTCTGCAAAGAATTGCATAATGAGGCATGTCCTATAGCATGGACAGGCAATCATACTGGATATTATAATTAAAAAGTCTTTTAATCTGTCCAGCACTTTGTGTCTAGCATTCTAACACATAAGAATTGTGTCTCTGTGTGGAGGGCTCATTTGAGAATTGGAGGTGTGACTGCAGCAATACTCCCAGAGCACAGTGGGAACAGATTTTCAGCACTGGCTGCTTATTTCCCCAGCAGTCCCTGGGGTGCAGGGAGAGGAGAAGGAGGGGAGGGAGGATTAATCCTCTGCCATGTTGTTCCACCTGGTTTTGCTTACATATTTTTCAAGGAGGCAAACCTAACCTGTTCCCACTATCTATATTAAGTGGAGATTAGCAGCTTCAAGGAATTAAATTTCCCTTTCTCATCTACACTAACACCCACAAGTTTGGGGCTCTTGTCACTGCCCTTTGTGAAAGTATGACTCAAATATGGGGTCAGTTAAAGGTGATGAAAACATGGTAATCAAACTGTGACTTCCCAATTGGAAGAAATTCAGAATCAGTTAATTCAATATATTTGCTGGTAGGAAACATTTCACTACAGATTGCTGATACCAGCTATAGTGCTGTTTAAGACTGTCATAGCAGAGACCTTGGCAGGAGTCCAGTCCCACAGAACAATAAATGTAATGCCTGTGTCAGAAAACAACAAAAATTATAAGAATGTTAAAACAACATTATTATTTCCTCTCCTAGATCTGTCAGTAATCATTATAGTAACAAATTAGTCTTGTTTCTCTTCTGGACAGATATGAACATGTGAATCTTCTTTTTAAAAATCTAACTCTGAGCCATTTTATAATTGCACTAAGACACTCCAAGGCATATGTCACCGTGCCTCTGAGATGAGCATTATCTCACAGCAACACACACCTTGTCATGTATTATTTATCACACTAAAGTGTCTTGTAATTTTCATTAACAGTTATGTCTAGCTTTAAGAAATAGGGACATATTTAATTTTAGCCGTTTCAGTGATAAAATACTTTTCAAACTTTGTATGCAGATATGAAACTCTGGATATAGACAATAAAGAGTGCCGTTTTCACCAATGTTCTGCAAAAGACATTAAAAGGGGAAAAAAATAACAAATCTTTCCTTCACCTGGGAATGACAACAAACTTCTCCCTTTTCTAGGTGATTCCTGTTAACCTTTCCACTGGCTTCACACACTCTGCTGTCCCCTGGGTCTCATTGTCATCTTTTTCCTTGTGACGTGACAGATGCAGCACATGATAGATGACTGCTGCTGAACTGTAGACCGGGATTCACTTTGAGAAAAGCAGATGGGTGAGGGTACCTAAGGGGCCAAATCTGTCCCATATTTGAGACCAGCTTCTTGTCCTTAAGCAATTTCAAAAGACACTCCAAGTCTTCCCTGCCTATAAATTAGGTACTGCTGGGAAATATACTTCACCTCATTTAAGGTCAGTTATTTCTACAAGTCATTTGTACTCTTAGACTTGTTGGAAAGCTTCCTAGCTTTGTGGTGCCTGGGTTTTCTCTCCCAAAGAGGAGCAAGACATTATTTGAGAGTGTGAAGGGCCTGGAGAGTGTTTGCAAATAGTTGTTTTCCCACCCCACTGGGAACCAGCAAAAGCATAGTGCCATGGGTAAAGACTGTAATGCTCCAGTGGCTCTGAGTGAATGGTGTCGATCTTTGTTGGTTTTACTATTCTTTCTGATTTCCACTCCTTTACTCAATCACAAGCAAATAGCAGGAATCATAAATAGGGAAACTTTAATCAATGTTTAGGACTTATAAAATTTTTGTGTGTTGATTACTTCAAAAAGCTATGTAAAATATTTTGACAAATGTTGAAAGTAAAGTTCATTGGATCTCTGATGCTATAGAGGGTTTTCACAGTTTCTAAGAGCTTAAACCAAATGAGCAAACAAACAAAAAACAATGTCAACCCCAACCTGCACCCCACACTTCTTTAGCTTCTTTACTTGCTGTATAGCCTTATTTTGGGAAATGGAAGTTGAAATGCATTAATTTTAATCTGCACATCATCGAGTTAAAAAAAATCTGAGACTATAATTTTAATTTCTGCCCATTTTCTTTAGCTAAATTGTGTGAGCAGTGCTAAAACAAACCCACAGAAGAGTTTTATTTCTGTTAATTCTGTTTCATATAAACTTGCTTCCCATGGCTAATAGCTGATGGGAACAAATTTTGGGATACTTCTGCTGATGTAAAAGCTTTGCATGTTCTTCATTTTAACTAACAATTCAGTGCAGCAGACATACTTTTAGGCATTTCCCATACACTCTGAAAGACATGGGGGAAAAAAAAGGATTTAAGGGAAAGAAGACGACAACTGAACCAAAAAGAGTTCACTTTGATTGGAGATCTTAGGTGCTTATAGAAGTGAATGAAACAAATGTGAGAGGGAGGTTCAGTATTTTAATTGAGGAAAGAAAATGTGCCTCAAACATTATTTCAGCTGAAAGCAAATAGAAGATAATTTGGGCTGTAGCCTAGGTAAGAAATGAATTACGACCACAACTCTTTAAGGCTATTCTTTGTTTATTTTAATGTTTTTAAATAACCTTAATTCCACTGCCATAGAATACTCTCTATATTCAGAGGTAACAGTTACATCATCAAAGTAAAAAAAAGATTCTTGTAAGCTTAGCTCTTGTTGCTAATGAAACACTGTAAAATATATCACAAAAAAAGAAAAGAAAAGAGAAAAAAAGACTGTACTCACGGTGGTATAAAAGTTTCCACATGACAAAATAATGTAATAACTTTAGCTGCCTAATTATGTCACCCCTGTATGGAAAAGCCTCCTATACAGATAAATTATAGAGCATTACTTTAGTTTCCAGTGCAGAACAACTTCCATCTTGTATGCAATTAAACAGATTTGTTCTCAGCCATGCAACCAAAGCATGAAACCATATTCCTCTTTCCAGCAACAGATGTTGTTTGAAAGAGATACAGTAAGAAATGTATTCTCAGAATAACTACTGGTCTGTGATATCTCACTACTAGCCACGTAGCTGCTAAACAAATAGGGTTTAAAGCGTTCCCTCAGAGATACAGTCAAGATGTATTTCATGGCAAGAAATATCTCAATTATCTAAATATTATAAAAGGGCTAGAAAAGAAATTTAAGTAATTATGTGTGAAAACTCTCTCCCTGATACATGTACCATGGTGACAGAACAGTATTGATATTTTGCAGCTGGATATAGAACTTTAGATTAATTGTTAATTCAGGAAATTTTATCTATGCATATCATGCAAAGAATAATTTCCACCTTCAGGAGTGTTAAAAAAATTGAGTAGGTGTGGCACTTTGTGATATGGTTTAGTGGCCATGATGGTATTTGGTCAAAGGTTGCATTTGATGATCTTGGAAGTAATTTGCAACCTTAATGATTCTGTTCTATGATTCAGATAAAATTAAAGAAATATAATCTTTCTTTTTAATTTTTTTTTTTTAGGAATAGCATAATGATATGCCTGGTGCCTGTACAACATCCATTATATTTTACCAGCTCTCAGACAACTGCATTAAAAAATCAAGTATTAGTGACACATGCTACCATTCACACTCTTAAGTGTCATCTCTCTTGAATATTTAAATTCACACAATCCACATAATTTTGATTTTAAATTACTCAATTCCATGCTATTAAATATTAGATTTTGTTTTATTTTTTCCCTTCCCCAGTTAAACATACTTGAGTTTAATATATCTGAAGGTTGCATGTAAGCCCAGGAGGCTGATATTTTCTCATTAAAACATGGTGATGAAGGTACCAACATCCAAGTTTTTGTCTGCAGTTCACACAGATTGGTGTTGTCATTAGAATTTCTTTTGGCAAAAATCACACAAAGGTTGTAGATTTTTCAGAAGAATGGTTTTCCTGAAGGAAAATGGGAAAATTTTTTGGTTTCAAGCAGGACAGATTTGTGTGTATGGAGCAATAGAGGAAACTTACTATTTATGAAGTTTTTGCATGTTTAGGGTGATATTTTAGAAAGCCAGGCTTCATTTCCAACACTCTGTCATGATCTCCCTTCTGGATTAGCTGCAGCTTATTATGAATAATGTCTGACATCTAAGGAGTCAGGTGAAAGGAGAGAATGAGCTCATTAAGCTTCTGAACTAAAAGTCCTTAAGGAGAGACAAAACCAATTTAAGGTTTGGTGGAGTTCACATACCACATTTTATTCAATTCATTAATGAAGAATACTTCAATATGCTATGAATCAATACCAAAATTAGAGTGTCACTTTTATTTTTTAGTCTTTCAATGCTATAGAGAATGAATATTCTGTTAAAAATATAAACACTTTGGGTGAAGAAAACATGGGACAAATGCCCAAACTGCCCAGCAAGAGATAGAATGAAATTAATTTCTATGATTTGGTGCAGGAACTTCCGGGAAATATATATAAGAACCCAATGTGTGTCCTTGCTTTTTAAAGTTACTTTTCCATTTAAGGATTAAATTTATCTCATATTATTTTATATTTGTATAAATTCTGTGTGTGAAACAAAATTCTACTTTGCTTGAAGCTTTCTAAATTTTTTCTAGCATTTTCTAGAATGCTACTTTCCACAGTCAGCATCTTGAATGATACATGTAAACCAACCAGACAAAAAACCCTACACCCCACACCAATGCACTCCTTCAACATTCTTGATTTTGAAATCAACATGTGTGCAGCAAGTATTTAATTTTTTTGTCTGTATCACGTATTTGAGGGAAGAGAGAAAAATATGCTGTACTTAGACAAATATATGAGGATTTTGAGGAATTTGAGAATGGCCTCAGAAAGAATACAGCTTTTTAGTCCAAATATAAAACAAGTGGTTTATGTTATTATTGCTCAATAGATCCTGTAAAAGTGCTAATGTTAACTGTGTATTATACAAATGAGGCAGCTATGTAATTTAAAAATGCTGTGTAAGACTCATTTTAATATTACTTTAAGGACAAATGTAATAAAAATTTTATAAAATGTGTTGAAACTAAAAAAAAAAAGAGTAAACATTGACCTCTGATTTATTGACTTATAATTCCTATGAAAACAGGATTTTCTGATCATAATGAAAGCTTTACAACTGAGAGGAGAATTCAAAGATCATTAAAAATAATCATAAGGTGAGTGTACTTGAACTGCAATTTTCTATGCATGCTGCAGATTTTTATGGAAGTCAGGATGCTGGTTATTAATGGAGAATCAACAGTGCCTTCTAAAAATGAACCAAGAAATGTTGTTTTATAATCTTAATTTACAGTAATTCAAAGGCTTTATGCTTTGTACAATGTTAAATCAATGATCTCCCCTTCTATTACATATGTTAAAGCCTTGAAATGTGCCATAAAATATAATATCATCAGATGGAGATTTGCAGGAAGCAGTGCCTTGTTATAACCTTTTCTTGAGGATTTTCAAACATCATTCACTCTATCCAGTAGACAGATTATTGCATTTCCCTACAGATGGAAAACAAAATTCCAATTTGAGAGAAAGTATGCAGACTGAAACTACTCATTATTGACAAATGTGAAGAGCTGGGTCTCCTCCTAGGATTACACATGAGGAGTGGATGACTTTTGTGACCTTTTTACATTTTGATGTAATGAAAGTTTGAGTTCATAGCAGCGTGACTGAAGCCACTTGACAATTGTAATGCACTTTGTGAGTGAAAGGTAGTTAAGAAATACATCTAGAGAAAAAGAATTTAGTTGGCCTTTTGTTCAGTGTGAAATCACCAAAGTTTCTGCCAAGCTTTTATCTATAAAGAGGAGGGCATTCAGTCATATACTTTCTCAAAAGTAAAGCTTTTCTTCAGGGATAGTTTTTCTGATATTGTAGTTTGAGGTCTCGACAGCAGAATGCTTTGATCCCTGTGGCATATTTTGAGAAGATAATGAGAAAAAATGTTTTCCTTTTTAAGCACTAGAGCTATGGAATAAAAACAGTCAAATTTGTTTCAGCTCTTATATCTTTTATTGATTTATAGCTAATGTAATTGTCAAAGAAAGATCTTTAATTCTATCCTTTCCACATCTCTCTTTCTCATGTTTTCAGCCAAACAATCAGAACTTGATTCCTTAAGAAAATATGCCCTCTGGTCATGATATTTCAGAGATCAGGTTATTAAAGACTCCTTTTGAAAATAGCCCTAGAGAGCAACAGGTAAGGAAGTTCCTCAGACCTGACAATCTTACTGATTTGATTTTGTAAAATCATGTATCTTGCCTACCAGCAGTACACAACCATTCTGTATCACAGTTAAGCCTACATGATGCAGGCTTAAAAATGTGTTTTAAAGCAAATACTTAAAAAACCCCAAAAACACGGTATAGTGAAATAAAATTTGTATTTAAAATAGTTGTTTTAAAGTAATAAGGGTCTGAGTTTGAAAAAGAAAGGATCTTACTGATATGGGAAATTATCTAGGTGGCATTCTAGACAATTCTTCATTCTAAAGAGGAATTTAATAAATCAGTGAATAAACTAATACATATCACAGGATTGACATGGGAAATACAATGTTCTTGCATAGCAGGTACAGAATTGGTGAAACTATGAGAACATACTGCACAGTTTTGTGGAAAGGGCTTGAAGAGGATGTAAAGAAATTTCTCCAAATTTTCTTGGGAGGCTAAAGTAAGCCTGACTTTAAAAAAATTCCTTCAGGGACTAAGAGATGTTATTTCTTGTGTCAGTTTGCCTTACTCAGTTGCCAGATGCCCATGAAGTGACGCTTGCTCCTTCTCCTCAACAGGATTGGCAGGGGAAAATAAGAAACAAAAATCCCTCATGGGTCAAGATAAAACCAATTTAGTAAGAAAAACATAGCCTACATTACAAGGAAGGCAGAAAGAGGAATTAGTTCACTGTTTCCCACTGTTTGGCAGATGTCCTGCCACTTTCTGGAATTTGGGAAGCTGTGGGTACAGCCTGCTAAGCAATTAATTGCCACAAAGCTCACATCACACTATGAAATGAGGAAAATAATTGAAAGTATAAAAGTGAGTAAACTTGTGGGTTGAGATAAAGACAGCCTATTAGGGAAAAAAATAACCTGCACTTGCAATCAGATCAAAATATTACCTGCATTTGGCAGACAGGTGTTTAACCATTTCCAGGAGAGCAGTACTCCATCACATGTAACAGCTACTTGGGAAGACACTGTAGCTCTGAATAGTCTGTGGGTAACATGGGACTGGGAAATTGAGAGAGAAACTGACACTGAACTTGATTCTAAGCATTTGTTACTTTGCTGGAAAGCAGAGCAAAAACATCTACATCCCTTGTAAGTGTGCCTGAACCTGTGAGTTTCAGTGTCACAGAAGAAATATTTCATTTGAATCTACAGGGTGAGTCCCTTCCTTTATTTTTTTGCCAGTTTCCTGATGTAAAAGACCCAGTTCCTCAGAAACAAGAGGAACTGTTCAGAATCATTCAGATTGAAAAGATCATCTTGTCCAACCCTACTCTTCAAGCAGGGACACCTAGAGACTGTTGTGCCGGATGATGTCCAAGATGCTTTTGAATTTCTTCGACTCCACAACTTCTCTGTATTGACCTATGGGGTACATCACTATTTATGGGCCTCCAACTAGACTTGTGCCACCGAACACCATCCTCTGAGACTAACCACTCAGACAATTTTCAGCCCACTTTGCTCATCTGGTCTGTATTTTATCAGGTTGTCTATCCAGAACTTAAGGGGGGACAGTGTCAAAGGCCTTACTAAAGGCAAGACAGACAATGTCCAGTGCTCTCTCCTCACCTATCAAGTCAGTCATTTCATCATGGAATGGCATCAGCAGGCTGGTCAAGCATGACTTCCCCTTGGTGGATCCATGCTTAGTTCTTCTGACTGTTTTCTGCTATTTCACGTAATTGAAAATTTTTTCCAGGATTAGTTGTTCCATCACCATCCCAGAGACTGAGATAAAGCTGGTAGATTCCTTCTCACCCTTTTTCAAGATAGAGTGACATTTGCTTTCCTCTCATATTCAGTCACTCTCCCAGTCACCATAATCATTCAAGGATAGTCAAGAATTTCCTCATAATGACATTTTCCAGTTCCTTCAGGACTCATGGGTGCATCCTGTCAGGGTCCACAGACTTACATACGTGCAGTTTACTTAAGTATTCCCTGATCTGATTCTCTTCCACCAATGGTGCTCCAGCCTTTCTATCTGGTCTTTGAGGCTTAGATTGCTAAAAAACTGCCTTGCTAATGAGGAATGATATGAAGGCAGCATTCAGCATCTCTTTTCCATGTCCTCTATCATCAGGTTGCTTGGATCCAAATTGTTAGTTTTCTTTTTGCTACTTATGTACTTATAAAAGCCCTTGCTGTCTTTGAAATCTCTGGCTAGGTTCTATCCCAGACAGGCTTTGATTTTCCTAGTAGCAACTCTGCTTGCTTGACAGTGTCTCTATATTCCTATTAGGCTAACTCTTCCTGCTCTCACCCTCTGTATGCTTCCTTCTTACATCTGAATTTTGCCAGTAGTTCCTTGTTCCCCCCACAGAGGCTTCCTGGAATTTTGTTCTTATTTCCTGCTCCTTGGGATGGGCCCCTCTTGCCTAGAGGAGAAAACATTACACAAACTTTCGAAATCTAACAGCTTTCTTGGGCCCATCTCTCCAAGGTCTTAGCCCATGGGAATCTACTGAGCAGATCATTGAAGACCAAAATCTGACCCTTTGAAGTCCAGTGCTGTGATCTTGATTTTTGCCCTGTTGCCTCTTCTCAGGATCCTGAACTCCACTATCTCATGGCCATTGTACTAAAGTCTGCCTTCAACCTTCACATCCCCAGCAAGGCCTTCCTTGTTTGTGAGCATGAGAACCTCCAGAGCACTTTTTTTTGGCCCATCTATCACTTGGATCAGGAAGCTGTCACTGATGTGTTCCAAAATCCTCTTGTATTGCTTACATCATGCTGTGTTGCCCCTCCAGCAGATGTGGGGGTTGAAGTTCCCCACTGGGATAAGTACCTGAAAACATGAAACTGCTTTTAGCTGTCACTAGAAGGCCTCAACCACATGTTCTTGCTGAGCAGGTGGCACTGCAGTGTCACTCAGACCTGTCCTGTCTGCAATCCTTACCCATAAACTCTCGGTTTATCACCCACTCTAAGGCAGAGCACTGTGCATTCCAGCTGGGCAAATGGAAATGTTGCCTCCTTGTTTTCCCTGCCTGGTTCTTCCCAAAGAAACAAGGAAAAAGCCCATATGGAAATTCATATCATATTTTCAGGTGAAGAGTTGGATTCTTGGGTTTTTCTTTTGGGGATGGTGGGGTGGTGTTGTGTTCGTTTTGGTTGTTGTTTTTCTGGGTTTTTTTTGGTGGGATTTTTTGTGTTTGGGTTTTTTTTTGTTTGTTTGTTTGTTTATGGGGGTGTTTTTTGGCAAATAAGATTTAGTTGATTGATTAACCTAATGTAAAGTTATTCTTACAGTGTGAAGGACCTTGAGGCTATGCACAGACACAAACTATGAACACTAAAAATGAAAGCCAAGGATGCTAATTTTAGATGTGCTTGCCACTTGCTTTAAAAAGAGCTGTGGGGAGTTGGAAGTTTAGATTTCCAGGATCTATTTTCATACTTGTAATCTCAAAGGTCTTTTTTTTTCTTGTGCAACTAATCTCCATGTTATTTTTTTTCTGACAAATGGTAAATATCAAACTATATATTTCTCGTTTGCAGGAAAAATGGTACATATTTTTCATGTAGACATAATTCCCCACATTTACGACAGTAAAAAACTCAGAATGCATTTTAATAGAGAAATGAAAAGATTTTGAAAAATTGGGCGCATTTCACCACACAAGAATCACAGTTTCACTTCCATATAAAATGAGAACAGTTACACTAGTTTAGAAAGTTTCCTCATCCTTTTTCACAAAAAGAAAAAAGAATTCTATTATTTATTTTCAAAGAAATTAACAAATCAATAGTTGCAATGCAGAGAAAGATCTGAATAATTTCTCCAGTCTCAAAGGTTTCTAATTTAATTATTGATCAAACCATATGTGAAGCTATTTTGAGTATTTTTAGTGCAATTATGAAATGTATGTAACTCACCTCAAAATTATGACCCACTGTGGCTCGAGTAACTGTGCAATTCTTCATTTTTTTCTATTTATTTGCAGTCAATAAATGCCTTTCCTATGTCAGAAAATGTGTATTGATATAACAAAAACAATGCTTCAACACAAGTGCATGCCCTCAGAAAAGGATATTAAAGCAAGCTCAGTAGTCCTCAACTCGATCAGGTTAAAACTATATTGTAAAATTTATATACAAAAGGATTTTTTCAGGAATTTATGCGGCAACATCATTTCACATTGTATCAGTATGATTAAATATAATATTGACCATAGATTTTTCCAAATGCAGAAACTGAAATTTCATAGATAACAAGTGTATTAGAAAAAACTGAAATCTTATGTAGTGAAGTTAATTGATATATGATTGTACAATCTGAAATTTTAAAGTGGGATACAGAATTTCAGGTTTTGTTTGGTTGGGTTTTTTGTGTTGGTTGGTTAGTTTTTTTGTTTTTGTGCAAGACAGAAAAATTAATTCAGTGAGTTCATGAGGTCTTCTTGTTTTACATAGCATACACAAATGTTTTCAGAATTAGCAAAATTAAAAAATCCATAAAGATACAACAATTGTTAAAAGACAAAAGCTTTCCAAATAATACTGTATTTACCACTTCAGCTAGAAGGTGTTCTGACAGAATTTAAAAGAGCCTTCTTCATCTTGCCTAACTCAGAGGCAGGTAACAGTTCTAACAACAGGAAAATGAATGCAATAAAAACTCATTGTGGGAACCTCATGCCATCCTGGAAGTGCGAATGGAAAGTGTAATTTAAAGGCAACACAACTCAAATCTTTGTATGACCATACTTAAGATCTGAGGGCTCAGCTCCTCATTAGTGAGTTTACACAACTAAATTAATTATCATATTTTCACTCACCTTAAGTATTAAAATGTGGAAGATTGAGGTAAAATGTCTTTGGGGTGTACAAAGTTGTCATTTTGACCCTATTTTTAAGTTTAAAAAATAAAATGAAACTAAATATTTTTGGATATTCAACCCTGCCTCACATGTGCAGCTTCATTCAATTATTGCTGCCTGACAGCTCTCACAATTTAGGCTTTTTTATAATTACAACGTAAACCCTGATTAAATATTTTAATCTTGGATTGCCACACAAGTGAACTCATCTCCAGTTTTCTGACTGTATCTTCACAATAAACATTGTCATGTAAAAAGTAACATCTAAAAATTTCATCTGTTTTTCTCCAGATGATCTTTTTGTGTTGCATTCAGTAAAAATGAAAATGCCCTGCTTGACTTTTTTGCTTTAGTATTTTCTATTTATTGCTTCATCTGGAATAGGTTTTTGTGAGACCAATTTTTATTTATATATAAAATATATTAAAGATTTTCATAACTAATGTATTTTTTCTTTTGTTCCAATGTTTATATGATCATATATAATGAATGAGGGTTACTGTGATGAGTTGATTTAGCAATGCTGCTTTCTTAAAATGAATAATTTCTTGCATTCCATTGGTTTTATACCTTTTGAAATAAAATTAGTTAAACAACATCTGTAGTAACTAGATGTAAGAGAGGATATCTGTTTCTTTAGATATCAATAATTATGAAGAATTCAAATGCAATTTTATAATTCTAAGATGTTTAAGTGACCTTCACAATAAAAACTGAGAAAAATAAAATCAGAGGATTCAAAATAGCACATATCATTTTATAGGCATTGTATCCATATTTTGCACGTAAATGAAAATCATGAGGGGAGCAACCTGATTGTATGTGATTTTGATATGCTAAACTGGTGATTTTGTGATAGCACAGGAACTAGATATAATTTGATTTCTATGGTTATCTTTAGAATTATAATTATAGGCAAAATAAATAGCTTTTTTTCATATTCTGCCCCATGTAATTGTCATAAATAATTAATTTTCAAAGTCTTTCAGCAACTTCCGTGTAAAATTTGATTTTGTGTTTGTAGCCCTGTGTCAAGTTCATAGCTTCTCTTGTCTCATACTATTTTTTTCACAGGAACTTCTGATTTGAAAATTAATAAAATGTTATTGTGGAAGTAGAGGAAATAGGAACTGAAGTCCAAAATTTTCTTATGTGACTGTGTAAAAGCACAATCCTCTGCCACGTGTAGGGTAAAATGGAAAAAAATAATCTTTGTCTTATTTTCTCCATGTTGGCACAGACCAGAAGTGATGTTGCTCTGAGAGAATATTTCTTTATAGTTTTACTTTTGCTAGTGTTTACCATGGCATTCATGAACAGCGATCAGTCATTTCAGCAAGTCTGTAATTTAGGGCCTAAATTGAAAGTAGGAGCATGAGATTAGGAAAATATCTGTTAGAACAACCCTTGAAGAGGGCAAGCACTGTTTTTGCCAGGTGTGTTTGGTAAATCCCATGCCAGAACATTTAATTTCTCTTCATCACTAGAGTCTTCAAACTGCTTTGTCATATTCATTTTCACACTTTTTAATTGGCTTTTGTCCTGAAATTTGTCCTTTCCACCTTCTCCAGTCCCTTTGTGTGTACTTTTGGTCTGTGTCAAACTTGGCTTGGAATCTAAAAGTTATAAGAAGTAAAATCATAAAAGAGAAGCTTAGGCAACAGCCTCTGGGAGAGATTCTGGTTCAATAGGCTGCAGAGGCTTTCGAGGTGTCATGAGATAGAAAAGGAAGCACACTATTCCTAAAAATATAAATAGTTGGTAGAAGAAATGAATTTTTCTTAATCTATAAAGGCAGCCCAGAGTGAAAGCAAAGAGAAAGAGCCAGACTATTGAGTTAAATGATCTGTATGAGCAGGCAAAGGAACACTAGAATATCATCAGACAGGTGCTAGAAGTGATAGAAGCCAGCATTACTTCAAAAGGCTGGAAATACCAATATTTCCAATTTTTTTTATCACCATGTCCTTAATTTAAGAAATTATTGTTTCAATTATTTTTAATAATTTTCTTTCACTTGCTTATAGTGTTTGCAACATTCTCTATTGTCTCCACTAGAGTACAGAGATAAAAGAAGACACAGCTACTAATGTCTAATTGTACTAATGTCTAATTTGACATGTAACCCACATCTTGCAATAATTCTTCATTATTTTTCTTACCCATCATCACCTTGCTAATTTCATACTTCAGAATCATTGAAAGACCAAGTACGCTGTATATCCAAAATTCCCATTACAGTTGATATGAACTGAAGTTTGTCTCAAATACTACTTATCTCAAACTTCTGCAGGGTACCTCAAATAGATTGGGGAACTGCTGTTTAAAGTTCAGGTCTGGAAATACTGATATATATTTTTATGGATTTAATCAAGTCAATGTGGTAGCACTCCCATGAGTAGAGTCAGTGCATATGGATGAGTAGAGTTACAGGGACTGACTTTTTTGCCCTAACATTTTCTGTACAAATGATTTCTCTTGAAGAGATTACTCAGTCTGCTAGAGGTAGGAATTATCAGAGAGCATGCACAGCTGTCCTCCACAGAATTTCTGTAATGTATGAACCAAAAAATAAGGTATGGAAGGAAATGAGATTTATGTTTTAGTTTGGGATCACCAAGCATATAGGTTCAAATCTTTACAATGAAATTGTTATATGAAGCAGTACCGATATCACAGGCTAAATAAAAAAGCTAAAGCAAAATCAACTGCTCTAGAACTGTCTTCCTAAGCATCCTATGTTGATGTTATCTATGTAGCAAAATGGAAAGTTAGTTGGCAGTTTTGCTTTTGTGTTCCCAACTATTTACACAAAGGCTGTTTGGTCTGCTTTTTAGAAAAACACTCCCTGCAGAGTATCAGTGAAAAACATATGTTCAATAAAAGATGTTTTTACTGGAAATCTGTACTTTTTCATTTAGAAGTTGTTACTAAGGAAATAAAAAAAAAAACCCCTTCAAAGTTACTCCATGAGCAAATATAAACATGCAATGCCTTCTTTTGAGGAAAGCCTGCAATGATTATTATCATCCATATAAATAAGCACATTTGTGTAAATTTACTGTAACCAGTCAAGAAAAATATCAGAGTAATGTTATATTCTGTAGCCAAATTTACCAAGCTGGCAATAGTGAGTTTAAGGAAAGCCTTGGATTATCACTGTTATGTAATCAATGCTACATAAATTGGTGGGTTTAAGCCTCACAGACATTCCTCTGAGATGCATTTTCCTTGCTGGATTCCTGAGGAATGTGGGCAAGCAGAGGTTGGCATTTCTTTTTGTCCCCATGAATGGACACACAGATCTAATTGTTGTTATATTAGGAAATAAATGAAATGGTGACAATAAATCTATTGCATTTTAGTTCAGTACCAACATTGGGTATGAATCAAGATTAAATTTGAAATTCTGATCCTGCAAAATCATTCTCTACAACCAAGTCCTCTAGTGTAGGACTCTGTATCTCTGTATCTTTAATGACAATTAATCCCACTTGAACTTTCTACAACTTAGTGACTTTTATATTTGTGGCTTATTCTCACAGGCAATTCCCATTAAATATAACTAACCTTAAAAATATTTCTCCTATTTCCATGACTTTTAATTTAGAAGTTTCACAGTCAATTTATATTACAGTGACTTATTTTTCAGGTGCTGAAATTCAGTAATTTAATTAGTTTAAGTAATTTAATATTGGGTTACACCAAGATCATCATACCTGTCATCATTCTTTAATATTTTTCAACGTATAAAATGCATAACAAAGGCTTTACATAGCATATTAATGCATAGTGGGACATTAATCAAATGAGATAAAGGATAAAAAGAAACTCAGTGGATTAGCAAAAATATTTTCACAATTTTTTTTTTTTTATTTTGTTCCTTTCTGCCTTGCTGTATCTCTGAGAAACATTAAAGAGGATAAGGATAGAAAAGCATTTGTTTCCTGAGAATATGTGTAGCAGAGGTTGGTATTTTGTAAAGAATTTTTACTGTGACATGTCTTTTGGCTCAGTGATTAAAGGTAAAACATGCACATGTAGTATGTTTTGGGTACCCTTCTGCTCTTTCAGAAAAGACACAGACATGTACAGAAGGCTGAGACCTCCAAAGCCAGTCAACAGGCTTTATTTTCAGCAGCAGCAGATCAAGCCTTTATTTTCAGCACTGATCTGGACAAGGCACTATTTGCATCACTCACTTCCTTGGGAAGTATTAAGTTAATGACAATTCTTCTGGCCTGTTTTCTTTCTCACAAATCTGGTAATTGAGACCAACTGATTTTGCAACTTGTGCATTTCCAGAAGGAGTGGAGGAAAAGGAACCTTAGTGGAAACAATTTTCAGTATTAATACCTGTGTTTACATATCTGATTGAAGGTGTAAAACCTTCTGTTATGACACTGTTGCAAAAGACAGTGATCTAGAATTCTCCTCTTTTTCTTTCATTCTCTGTTGTGTCTTAAGCTGATGCACCATATCTAGTCAAATTACGAAATGTCTAGTATCATCCTGCTATGATTTTTGGGTTTGAAAAATAATTGAAGACTAAAAGCAGCAGGGTACACGATTATCATTAAGCAATGTACTGAATTTTTTTTCTAGGACCTCCTGTCATTAGATCCTGGGTTTAACATGACTGTGAGTTACATATGTGACCTCTTTTTCCAACCTCTGTTCACTCTTTAGCATCTCTTATGTGGTTGGACTTTTAGTTAGTTGCACAATATCAAACTATAATTGATACATAAATCATCATCTTATGAATAATTGTCAACCTGTGCCTAAATAATCTGTTTAAAAAATTATAGGAAAACAGGAACTGCTTTTAGCTTTAAAGACAAAGGTAGGGTTTCCATAAGTTTACTAATGAGTGTTTTGCCCTAGCTGGCTTTACCATTTTTCTGAATAAAGTGGTGAAATCCTTTTGCACTTTCCTCACCAGCAGTACGGTCTCTGAAGTGGTATAACAATAGTGCTTCAGTTTTTTGAAAGCAAAACAAAAAGGGGGAAAAATCAGTCTCTCAGCATAAGTTTTTTTTTAAAAAGTAGTCTGTTATACATCACATTTCCAGTTCTTTCTTTTGCAGGTAATAAAGCCTCAAAAAGCTCTCTTAAAAGAAATTGCATCAGCCAAGAAAATGATAGCTCCTTCAAGTCAGAGACTGTTAGGCCAAGATACTTCCCAAGAATAAAAATTGTGGTTTTAAACCTGGCTTCAATTTTTAGTTGTGAAACCCACCCCCCCAGGATTCTACTCCAGTGGGAGCACATTTAAATTTTCCTACCTGGCATGCATGCTTCTGCATCCACAAAACTATTTACTTTTTATTTTTGATCTTTTTGGTTGGGAGGTTAGGGGAAAAGAGAGAGATAATATGTTCTACAAAACATGTGCTCCAGAAAACTAATTTTAGAATCTTATAATCATAGAGGGGTTTGGGTTGGAGGGGACCTTAAAGATCATCCAGTTCCAACCTCCCTACCATAGGCAGGGACACCTTCCACTACACCAGGCTGCTCAATGCCCTATGCAATCTGCCCCTATGGTCTATATGGAGCCTTCCCTTCTCCAGGACGAACAACTCCAGTTGTCTCAGCCTGTCTTTACAGGAGAGGTGCTCCAGCCCTGAAGTAATTTTTAGGGCCTCTGTCTGAGCCCACTCCTACAAGTCCACATCTTGCTTGTGCTGAGGACCCCAGACCTGGATGCAGTTGCCTAGCTGGACTCTCACGGGAGCAGAATGAGGGGCAGAATCACCATCCTCACCCTGCTGCTCAACCTGCTTTTGGTGCAGCCCAGATTGCAGCTGGCTTTCTGGGCTGCAAGAACAAATTACTTGCTTATGTCCAGCTTTTCATCTAGACAACCCAAAGTCCCAAGTCCTTCTCTTCAGGACTCCTTTCAGTGAGTTCTTCTCCCAGTTTTTACTCATGTTTGGGATTGCCCTGAACCACATGCAGCACCTTGCACTTGCTGAACTTCATGATGCCCACTTCTCAAGCTCTGGTCCAGGTGCCCCTGGATGCCATCCCGTCCTTCTACTGTGCCAACTGCACCGCTCAGCTTGGTGCCACCTGCAAACTTGCTGAGGGTGCACTTGATCTCATGTCCTGTGTTATTGATGAAGATATTGGGGAGCACCAGTCTGAAGACAGAGCCCTGAGTGACACCACTTGTCACTGGCCTTCACCTGGACATAAAACTATTGAGCACAACTCTCTGGTTATGTCTGTCTGGACAATTCCATATCCACTGAATTGGCCACCCTTCAAATTCATGCACCTCCAATTTGGAGATTACGATGTCACATGTGATCATGTTGGAGGGTTTACAGAAATCCAGGTAGATGACATCAAAGTGGTGTTCCCTTGTCAACCATTGCTGTCACTCTATCATAGAAAGCTACCAGATTGGTCAGGAATGATTTGCCCTATGTGATGCCATGCTGGCTGTCTTGGATCACCTCCTTTTCTTGGATAGGCTTTAACGTTGCTTCCATGAGTATCTGCTCCATTATCTTCCCAGACAGAGAAATGAGGCTTACCAGTCTGTAGTTCCCCGGTTCTTTCTTTTCTCCCCTTTTTAAAAATAGAGTGAATTTTCCCTTTTTTCAGTAAGCAGGGCTTTGTGAGATGGCCATGAGCTTTCAAATTTGATGGAGACTGGCTTTTGCACAGGACCCTGGGATGCATCTCATCAGATCCCATAGGCTTGCAGCTATTTGGTTTCATTGAGTGGTTTCAAACCTGCTCTTCACTCTCAGTGGGAGGGACTCTGCTCCCCAACCCCCACCTAGAGGTTCAAAGAAGCTTGATGGGCAGTGAAGACTCACTGAGTACTTCAGTCTTCTCCAAACCTGTTGATAAAATTTCACTCTTCTCATTTCTCAGGGGGATTCACTCTCCTTGGCCTTTCTTTTCTGACTTAAGTACTTATAGAATCCTTTCTTATTATTCTTCGCATTTCCTGCCAAGTTCTGTTCCATCTGTGCCTTGGCTTTACTGACACCATCCCTACACATCCAAACTGTATTCCTATTCTTTTTCCAGGTTACATACCCCTACTTCCACTGGCTGTGCATTTCCTTATTACTCCTCACTTACTACTCAGATCCTTGCTCAGCCATGCCTGTTTCTGGCTTACCTACACACTGGGACAGAGAACTCCTGTGCTCTGAGAAAAATGACCTGAAAGAGTTGCCAGTTCTTGTCAGCCCCTCTGTCCCTCTGTTTCCCAGTGGGTCTTATCCACTAATTCTTTAAACAACTGGAAGTTTGCTCTTCTAAGCCAGTAAAGTTGGAATAATGGCACCATAGTCTTGGACTAAGACTCACAAATGAAACAAGCTTAGATGTGTGGTCTGAATACTCAAAAATTATACCAGGTCAAGAAACAGTAGGGAAGCCTAGCCCAATGGCCATTTTTAGGGGCAGGAAGCTAAGGCTCATCATAAAATTAAAGATTTATCACATGTCTAGGAATGAAAGCTGAACTGAATACAGACAGGAAGATTAAACAAATTTTGCATGCAAAATTTTTAAAATCTAGCTGTTATTGCAAAAAAAAATGAATAACTTGGAATAAGAAATAGAAATGTCTCAGCTTTATCATACACAGGACATTTGAAAATAGAATGTCCTGCAATCATAAAGAATTCTCATGCACTTTTGAAAGTGGACATTGTGATACAGGAACTTGAAAATTACTTAACTCTGGCCATAAATTACTAATTCTCTGGTTTAAACCTAGGTTTCTACATAAGTGATCATTAGTTCATTATTTGGTATGTGTTTGCTTTGCTTGTTGCAGTGACACGTTTTTTAGAGAGCAGTTCCTGAGCTTGAACCAGTTAGCATTTCTTCATTCACTGTGAATACAGGAAATGCCTTGCTCTCTGTTGAATCAATGTCTTCTAAATGTATTGACATTATTTTACTGAGTACAGAAATCACAAAGAATGCAAGCTAATAAAAATTACAAAAAGTTGAAAGAATAGCCAGTCACAGCTGCTATTCTTCTCAAAGTAACATGAAAAAACCCTTCAACACTTCAGAATTGCATGATTTAAAAAGAATGCATGAATATATAAATATCATCCTTAGTCTTCTTTTGTTGATCATGTTTCCCTTAAATACAAAAGGTATTTTAAATGAATTCTGTCTACATAGAATGAGCCTTGTTCTCATTTACTCTACTGTGTTCTTCTCACACAATGAAAATGAGTATCTTTGAGAAGATGCAGATTACCCCATGTTTTCCCTCATGATTCATGGATTAGGTTACAGGCTTGCCTTTCATTTGCTTTGCATGTTGTATGCTCATTTACAGCAGTGTGCAATGAAAGCCAAGTAAATTTGCCTGTCAACAATGTATGCTGAAATCAGAGAAGCAGAATTTTAACTGAATATTAAGAGTCTGGGAAATGTAATGAAATTTTAATTTGCCTGGAAATAATCAGGAATGGAAACAAAATATTAGCTGATGGTAGATAGACATTAAATCAATAGGGAAAATTAATTCCTGAAACAAGTTATAGAAAAATACAATTACCTGTAGTTTACATTCTATTTATTTTTATAATTTCTGTAAGACTTTATCATATACTGCTCCCTGCAAACTTGATAGTAATTTGCTCACTGGCTCTGAAGATTCATCAGGAAAAGAACCAGTTTCCAAGCTGACAGACTAACTCACAGATTCTTGTTCCACTTTTCTGATTTATTCACACTGGCTAGTAGTTCATTCCATGGCTATTCTCTCAGAGAGCTGCTTAAGAGAGGGAAATAAAATCTAGATCCCTGATTCTCCAGTGTTCTAATGAAAACTGCTTAGTTACACCATTATGCAAGCAGTGCAATGGAGAGAAGAGAGGGGAAATTATATCATATAATGACACTTTTGGGGATATACATTTGACTTTTACTGTTTTAAGTTTTCTGGCAATTTACCATAGTGGGTCATAAATTAACAAGACAAAGTTAAAGATAGATACTGTCCAAATTTTTGAGTTGCATACTCTTGGCTCAGTCTTTAGAAAATTACTTTTTTCCTCTGAATACTGGGGACTGCCTTTGGGCAATATATAGCTCTATGAAACTAAGTGAGTGTGAAAGGACTTGTGAGGACTCTAGTAACCATTATGTAGCATAATTTCTACAATATCTTTTAATGTGTTAAATTTGATCATCTGTATTTGGTTCTCGTAGTGGAATTCTTCTCTCCATACACGTCTCCCCATTTAAATTGTCTTCAAATCAATGTGTCTTTTTGAAGCCAGTTTGCTTTAGGCATTATTTATCTCAGAGCAGGAGATGGAGGTGGATCAATAGAGCTTTCTCATCAGTCTCCATCTTTTCAGAAAAGCACATTGGATTGCTCTTCAAAAATGAGAAAAGAAAGGGTGAATGCATTATTCCCTTAGAAGTTCACCTTGTTGTTGTTTTCCCAAGTAAATGATTGTAACACATCATGCAAAAGTAAATTATCAATTTTGAAATTTACAAAGCGTTTAGCTGTGAACAAAACCAGAAAAAGTAATCTCCATTATTTTGCTCTTACAAGGATGCCTGCAATTTATTATTCAATTAGTTATTAGTTTACTTGGAAAAATCTAATTCTATTCTTTGCTTTAAAAATTACAAAGATTTAATTGGGATGGCTATATAGACCTAGTAAAGCAAAACTCTGAGTCTTTTTTTCCTTCCTTCTTGAAACAAACTTAAAGCACACACTTTATTTCCTGATTCAAGTGCCATGCAACTGAGGAATTCATGGACAAGCATGAGTATAGACAGTGGCACCTGACATAAATTTGAAGATTATCCAGTTGATAATAATGGATTAATCCTTAAAATTGGCACAATGTAACAGGAATCTTATATCTTCAAATTACTCATAGCAAGAGCGTTTCTCTGTCATCAGCAAAAATATAAAGCACGAATTATGTCTATGTATGAAAGAGAAGGACTCAAGAGTTGCCTTACAAACCTCGATACAAACTTTACTTCTGTGAAGCAGGGGAGAAAAGTCATCAATTTTTGTTAACTTTCTTTCTGGCCCGAATAAACCATAGCAAAAACTTTCTATTTACAATGCAAGAGTCGTATTGCTGCTTTTGAGGGTCTGCTCTTATACACAGTTTATGTTTCTTCTTGTGACAGCACAAACAATAATATATTACAAATGTTTATATATTGTTACAACAGAATATATGCTCATGCATTTCAGTTAGGGGATTAGAGATTGCTCTGACGGGAATGTTTAGAAGACTGATAAATCAAGCTGGTTTCAAACTTCAAGAACAAAACTTTAATAGATTCATTCATTCATTACCAACACACTGCATGCTAATGGTTTTCTCCTGCACATTAATAACCATTATCTCTATGAACTCACATAAGTTAACAGCTATGTCTGAAGTTGGTGGTGAGCACAGTGTGTCCTGGAGGTGATGTCATGTAGTTCACAATGAGTGCCTTGCTCCTTGGCAATACTGAGCTGCCATGGTCAGAGTGAGCAGCCTGGACAGCCCTTTGGGGAGATAAATCAGAGGGGAGACTCCTGTCTTCTCCATCCTTCCTCATCACTGTGGCTAGCACAGGTTTTTCTCATGAGAAGTTTTCTTGTGTTTTATAAATAAAGATAAAGTTTGGATGTTGTTGGAACAGTGTCCCAGAACTTGGGCAGTGCAGGCCTGGCCAATCAGGCCTGGGGGAAGGCTTCTGACTGACCAATCTGGGTGACTTTTGAGAACTCTATGTATGGGATGAAATCAAAACAATAAAGGTCATTCCTTCTTGCCACTGAGAACTGGTGCTTTCATTACTCTGCTAGCTGCTCAACAGCGACACATCACTGCTGGTGTTTTAGCCTTCTTGCTCCCCTTTTCCTCACCAAACAGGGCTTATCTTGGTTTTGATTCTCCTGTTCATCCTTCTGGGGTACTTGGCAGAAGGTCCTGCCTATTATCAGTCCCTTCTGCTTGTCGTGTTCTTTATCTTGCAGATGCTTGGTCATATTCTCCCTTGAGCTCCACCAATCCTGCTTAGCCCCACTGGTTGTTACAACAATCCCATATTTACATAAAATGCCTATACATGGGGTCTGACTTTGTTATCACAGCATTACTAAACACTTACATGCTGCTGGTAACACTATTTTAGTGCACTTATATTTGTTCATTGAGATTGTATCCTGATTAAAACACATAGGTTTTATAGGTGGTACAGTCAGGTTTCTACTTCAAGTACTATCAAGGAACTGTAGATTACAAGGTGGTTTGTGTCCTTGAAACACCTTTAACTTACATTGTGCATTACGTTGCCATTACCTGTGAAATTGCAAAGACTTTGTGAAATATATCAGTGTGAAAATGTGTAGCTCTGTTTGTAAACATTCAGCTTGCCAATAATTGCTAATTATAGAATGCAGTGGAAATTAGAGTTAATTTATGGCCCTGAATACTTCCTAGAGAGGTACCATGATATATTGCACAATCCAAACAGCATGTACATTGGCATTTAGATGAAATTATGCAGCAATTACTCTATAAGCACAGAAAGGATAACCAGATTTAAAATACAATCTTGAATAGCTAATATGATTTAAAAATGGCCTACATATATTTAAAACAAAAAAAGGAAAGAATAATATTGTATATTGCTGCAAGTGTTAAAAAGGATTGAGATGTGATTTTTTTAAACATATATAACTAAATGTGAAATGCAGAGATTGAATAAAATAACTCAATTATATTAGTATCTACTTTTATTATTTTGTCACTTCTACATATATTTTATCATTTAAGCTTCATCCTATTTTCTGGTTTTCAAGAGTATTATCTCTGTGATAAATCTTTAAACGTGATATTCTTTAATTAACTTACAACCACAGTGAAAAGTAGACAAGAACTATACATATTTTACAAGTTATGAAATTGACACCAAATGTGGTTTTTTGTCTGAAGAAGGGTTTTTATAAAGATATGGAAAATGTAGTTTTGTTGATTTTCTACAGCACTTTTCATTTGGAACTCATTTTCATATTTGACCAGTTGTGTGTATTTTGATTAATTGCTAATATATATGGTTCTCTGTTACTTTCTCACATTTATTTCTGTTCATCTTTCTTCAGTGTTTCCTAGAATAAGGAGTAAAAACATATACACCCTTAAAAAAATATAAATAGATATATTATTACACCTCTTTGCTTCATCCAGCTGATGAAGAAGACTTCCACTGGCATGAAAAAGTATGTCCTACCAGAATTTCTGCCAAAATTTCAAGATAAAAAAAAATTATGAGCTCAGATAAAATATGCATTGCAGAGTTCTTAATCAAGGCAAAAGGAAGTGGTACTATATGTTTCATATGATGATAAGAAGGAGATAAAAGAGAAATGTGGTTTTGTCTATTTTCTAAGTTCATTTATTTATTTTAAAACAGCTAGTATTAAGTGAAAAATTATTTCACTGTTTTCATATATTATTACTATAGATTTTCCTGGAGAAGCCCTGAAGTACCACTTAAGTAGGGTTCATCATAACTGAGTAAAAATAGAGTTTTAAAATACTCCAAAAAAAGCCAAAAGTTATCAATAGTATTTCTTTAATTGGCATGCACTTTAGAATAACAGTGATTCATTAATAATCTGAGAGGTTTCTGTGGTCTAAAATAAACTCAGTCTCCAATATGTATATATTTAAATCTCTGATGCACCATGAAGAGTTTAAAGGTGTAGAAAACATGGGAGTAGAAACTATCTCTCTATGCAGTAAAGGATCTGTTCAGTGGAAAAGGAAGAGCTTCAGGTTCAAAGACTTTCACATCAGCAACTTTCATGAAATATTAAATTCAGTTCAAATGTATATTTTTGAGGGGAAGAAAAAATACATTCATAGAAACATCTGCAATGAAATTTTGTTAAAAATAATCAAGGACAGTTTACATAGGAATGCAAAAGAAGTGGTACCTGGTGCAAATACTGTTAGAATTTATATTAGGTGGATACTTTTAACTAAAATATTTCTTATGTGCTGAAAGTAAGACAGGAAAACTGTTTATACAACAAAGTTCAGGGTTGTGGTAGGTACCTTGGATGTTATCCTGAAATGGTATTTCTAATAAGGAGCATCGCAGCACTAAGGCGCACAAATTGCCACCTGCTGTGACATCATTACAGCAAGTACAGGGGCGGTAATTATGTGAATTATAGAAAATAAATGTGGAAGTCCTGCTGTTTCCAAACACCTGCTGATAGGTAGAATGCCTGCTCATATTTTCCTCTCAACATAATTCTTGGTTTTTTCTCCAACTTTAGAAGTAAGCAACCACTGTTGTGTATAGCTGAAGTCCTGTTGAACTTGCAGGCCAGATCAGGAAGACCATGGCCACATGTGCTCAGATCCTCACCACGTGAGTTTGAATTAACCACAGCCTTGAAGATAAGCACACAATTAAGTGATGTCCAGACATCACTGCTACTTCCCAGACTCAGAGAAGGTGAATATTGGTGAAACTTACCAAGATGGGAATTAATGAAGTTTCATGCAAATAGTTAAATTTAAGCTGATAGAGCAAGATTTCTAGTTTGCTATGTAATTTCAGTGATACCTATGCTAATCTTTTAGAACACAGATCCAAAACATTGGAAAATAGCAATGTTCAATGTGCATTTTTAGTAGTTTTTTCCCAGCCATATATACTTAAGGTGGATTCAGTTTCTTATTCAAATCACACAACTCCAGTGAAGGGTGCTCAGAGTTTCACAAAGTTTGAGGTTTTTAAAGATTTGTTTTTATTTTCTCATTATCCTACTCTGACTTGTTTGGTAATAAATTACATTATTCTTCCCCACATCAAGTCTGTTTTGCCCATTATGGTAACTGGTGAGTGATCTCTCTCTGTCCTTAACTTGACTCATGAGACTTTCAATATATTTTTCTTCCCTGTCCAGCTGAGGAATGGAGTGATGGAGTAGCTTTGGTGGCCACTGGATGTCCAGACAAGGTCAAATCACGACAAGCAGACTAGCAACATTTCTCCCTTAAAGACTATTTCTCATATAAGAAGTAGTTCTTTTTGTAGCTCACTAGAAAAAATTTAATTTTGGATATTAATTATTAGCTTTTAATGTCATTAAAATCTCATTGCCAATTCAAATTAAATAAAATTAATTATTATTACTTGTGGAGCTGATATTAAAAAGCAGAAGCAGCAAGAAAAATGGAAGAAGAAATACAGTAAATTATTAATTTCAGAATTTGTGAAATTAGTCAGGAAAAGACAAGGAAATAATCTCTTTTTTTAATATCAGGTTTTGCTTTATATTATCTATGCTCTTTCTGTGTCTCAATACTGGTTTTGTTTTTCTACTAAATATTCTTTCTCATCTGTTGACATTTGGACTATATACCCTCTAATATACGAAAACAGATATTATTTTCTATTTCTGGCCATGCTAACTTCCGTCATATCCCTGTCTCCTCCTTCCTGGGCATACCGAATTAATTATTGCATCAACTTCACCTCTTTCATTCTTCTGGTCTTGATGACTCAATTGCTGTTTACACACACACTCTTTAAGATATAATGTAGATATTAGATGTTAAATATGTCTTTTAAAGTCCATTCCTTACTGTGAGTTGCAAATCTCTTGTCCTCACATGTGCCTTTAAAATTTACTCTTTTTGGTACATATTTCACACATGAAAATTTCACACAAGAAGTCATGTAACCTACAAATATTCAAAAATACTAGAAGAGAATGTTCAAGGTGGAAAAACATCAAGACTAGTAGATATAATTTCAATGAACTTCATATTTTTCATTGTGTTTGAGGTTTTCATGAAAACAGAAGGAAACAAGTGCAGATCTAGTTAACTTCACTGAAAATTTTATTTTCTGAAAATGATATGAGTTTATTTTTCTCTTTTAGTTCAACTGAATGCAATAAGCAACTATGTTGATGAAGATACCATTCCTTACAATAGGCCTGTCTCTTACCATTATAGACTTTCATAAAATGAGATAAATTTCTGACTATGTATACTGTATTGTTTAAAATTTTAATGCTGGCTTATTCTTGGATTTTTTTTTTTTTTCAGAACTGCCAAGAAGGAAAATTCCATAAACAGAAGATAAAGCTGAATTTGGAAGGATGCAGTATCTTGTTTCTTACTTCAGACGTGATGGTCAAGTCTTTTTGGAACATATTTCCTGAATCTCTAGGCATATTGTATTATGAAATTCTAAAATAAATAGAAATAAAATCTCATTGAGGGGGAACTTGAACAAGTACACAAAAGCAATCAACAAAACAGAAAGAAATTCAAATGTTTTTCAATACCTGAAAAATATCTGGCATTAATGACAGAGAAATAAATATGTTATCATTTGGTCTCAGATGGACAATATTTGATGTTGCTTTTTTCTCTTCCTTCCTACTTAGTTGACAGGTCTATAATTGCCCAATATGCCCTTTTAGAAATAAACTTTCCAATTCCTATAGATCATTAAGTTTTTGATTTGTCCCTGATGGAAAGCCCTTATTCATCTTCTCCCCAGCTTTTTGTGCAGTGTCTCAACTCTCCTGTAATGACTATGGTAGCATCAACTCATTATCTACTCATTTTGCCCATTCTTTGCTCATTAGATTGTTTCTGTATCCCCATAAATGTCCTTGGAATATTAGTTTCTGTTTTCCCAGCAGAAAATTTTTATGCGTGCAGCTGGTGAGCCTCCTTCAGAAAACCTCAAGCTTCCTCTCGGTTGCTGCACTACTCCAACAGTTTATTCCCTATTTTGACATGAAACAACTACACACATAAAGGTACTCTGCTGGGGCTGCCTGCTGCCTCTCAACTGGAGATGTAAAAACCCAGCAGGAAAGGAACACCAGCTTCAAATTTCTTTTTGTTGCCCCCAACTGTGCAGGATGTTGCCATGCTGTTAAATCCAGCTGACTTTCTGGAAGATGTAAATTTGCCAAGATCTGAGCGGGCTGTGAT
The DNA here is from genome assembly GCF_008360975.1 of Lichenostomus cassidix. Taxonomy (NCBI): domain Eukaryota; kingdom Metazoa; phylum Chordata; class Aves; order Passeriformes; family Meliphagidae; genus Lichenostomus; species Lichenostomus cassidix. Next base: position 97,793,772 of record NC_139482.1, on the reverse strand, counting down.
CTTCCAAGCTCCTGATGTTATGTTCCACAGGAAGTCATACCTATTCTTACCACTTGCCAGTTGTTGGTCTCCTCTGGCTTCTTTCCAGACCTTCTCATTTGTTCTTGTCGAGTATGACCAACACTAGATACATTTTCTCTCTTTCACTTCCAAAAATCAGTTTGATTCCAATATGTCAATGTATTTTGCAAAAAGGTGTCATACAATATACAAAAGTACTTCTTTTTTTACCAGAATGACTTTCTTGAGTAAATTTTTCATTCATATAAAATTGTCCTATCTAATTATGGCTTATATTAAACCAAAAAAAGTGTGTACCTTGACTGATCTGAAAACCACCCTAAATTAATCACAAAACCTAACAAAATGAAATAATGTGTATAGCCTTGAACCATTTCCTAAAAAAAACACCTTTCCTCAACTTGAATACACTGTGTTTGGGAAGCACCCTGAACCACCACTGCTGTGTTTCAATTTGGCTGTTGAGAAGACCCCTCCAGCAGCACATTTGGGTTTTGTTCCACACTGAAGTTTTGAATTTGCCCCTCTGATGGGCAAATGTGACAGCTGAATGCCTCCTTGCTTTGTGCTGTTTCTGGTAGCTGTTCATAATCCCCATCTTGAACCAAACATGTCATATCTTAGGGCTCACCAGTGTACTTGCCACAAAATAGTTGATTTCTGTTTTCCTCTCCTGGACAGAAAGGCATTTTTTATTGTTTTTATTATATTACATGCATTTAAAAGTTATACAAAAAAAAACCCCAAACCCTACAAATGACAATTTGCTAATCTGCAGAATCTTTACTTCTGGTGATGATGGCACACGACTTTTTATACACTGTATTTTCATATACTGAATACATGGTGTCTTGTGTCTTTGCAGATATCAGAACTGTTTACAGCTGAACAGTAAGATATTTTTTCTTTAAGATAAAGGTTACTGAGTCTGTGTTGATTTCACAAGTCTACAGACTTAAAGTAAGAATATTTTGGTGTGAGAATGAATAAAGATTCCAGTAATCAGTTTAACCAGATTTTTTTTTTTGGGCTGAGTAACAGATTGAAAAGGGAAATTACATCCTAAAGCATTGTTCTTTAATTAGCAAGAAAGTTTAGGGTTGGATTTGATGGGTTTGTGTTTTTGTGGTCTTTTGATCTCCTATTTGGTGAGCAGTCATGTCTCAGATTCATATTCTATTCTGAATTCTGTTTAAATCCTGTATTAAAATTCACTTAATGTACACATTCAGTGTATTTTATAATGAGATTTCATCCAATAACGAACAAAATGTGTGACTGAAGTACTACTGCTGTGACAAAATGCTAAATTCGTAATAAATGCCCTTTGCAATGTATCATTTCACTGTTTCACACTCCAACAGCTTTAACCCAGTTGCCTAAATTGTATGTCAGATGCATCAGGATCTTTGTATTCCACTACACTAGAAGCAAGTGAAAATCCTTTTTGACTTTGATGACAATGGAAATTATCCTCTTGCAAAAAGGTTTTGAAGCCACTTGAAAAAAACTCTGTAGTATTTTAGGAGCATTTCCTCTTAGCTAGACTAGGTACTGGGCATCAGACTTTTTTTTTTTTTTTAATGAAGTTATTTCTGTCTTTTCTATTAATTTGTGGTATAATTTTGTTTATATCAAATTTTACATGCTCAGGCTGTTTATCAGAAAGCAGCATGTAAAACCTCACCTCAGAGACATCACAGAAGGGTTAATTAATGCTTCTATTGTGCTTTGAAGTCTATAATGAAAGTCACTGCAGGGGCTGGAATACTGTTATCGTTACTACCACTGTTACTATTTACAGTAGTTCACACTATTTTTTCTCTTTGTCTCTAGGAGTTCTTGATCCCTCTTTCAAAACAAGCCTAAAAATCACATACCCGTGATGTGAGCAGGACATATATTTAGTAGCTTTACACCCTACTCATGTGGCTCTTCATCAGTTTGCCACAGGGAAACATCTGTTGCTACACGTCATCTCTCTTGTATCTTACCCTATACAAAGTTTTCTTATTTTCTGGCTCCTGTATCCTTCAATAATACTCTTTATTTTCGTTGCTTCTTTATGATTTAATTTCTAATGCCTTGCATGCACTTCCTATAGTCACTTGCTCATTTTTATTAGGTTTTTCATTTTGCTGTCATTTTGTCACTGTTTCACCAGCCATCTGGCCTGCTAATTTTCCTCTGACTTTTAGTACTTTCCTCATCATTGCCTCATGTACATCGGAAAGAAGTGATTAAATCCTGCTGTCAAGCTTGGGTTTTTTATATTTTCCACCAAGATTACATTTTTTTTTTGTCTTCCTTAGCTTTTATTCATGTAGTTCTAGCCATCAGAAAGGAACCAAGTTTTCATAGAATGCCATGAATTTTATAATTAAAAGAGGAGAAATTTAAAGCAGAAATTATAATAAAGGTCGCGTGTTACCTCAACTAAAGTTAAAAGTCTACTTTGTAGAAATCAGCACCCCAGGAATTCCCTGAAAAGTACCTTTAATGTTCAACAGAGATAAACAGTGATTTTAGAGTATGATTTGGAAGATCTATTTCAGACATCAATACAAGCCTGACCTAACTTCTCTCCACTGACTGTAGAAATTGTGTAGACTGTTAGTTTAGCTGAAAACACCTGCATTTGGCCTGATGAATCACATACTCTGACTCTGTGTTCAGCTTTGGATACTAAATCTTATCCGTGGCTGGTAAGGTGTTCAGTAACAAGTTAGGCCCACAGTGCAGAATATTTTTAAAATCAAGACATATGTTTTAGTAATCAAACTACATTACCATAGACTTACCATTACTTACTACATTACCAATATATTCAGCTTTTCATAGTTTTTCAAGTTACTTATTTGTTTCAGAGACGGCAGCTACTTGGAATGCTTCAGCTTTGGCTTGCTCAGACTTTGGCTTGCTGAAGCACATTAGTCATGATTTTAATAAAGCTGAAAAAAGACAGCCTCTGCTGATGTTCTGTACTCCTGGAAATTAACTTGCAGCTACTTCAAAGTGATCTTCTGAATCTGAAGCAAGCAACATGTCAGTCTGCCTGTATCCCTGTACGTCATTTGCTGTCATTCACAATGAGAACCCTGATTGATTTCCTGAGGCCATTTTGACATTCTCACACCAAAATAATGTAGTTCTATCTAATGTATTTCTAGTTATTGAAAGATGACACCCTTGGTACTTTCCATTTTCTTGCTACAATCCATTTTAATTGCAGATTGTGATCTTTGAAGGAATTAGTAATTGGTGTAACTATATTTTTCCTATAAAGGTCAAAACCTACTGTATGATAGCCTAGGGCACATGTATCAGGTCAGGGACAAAGTCTTAAAGCTATTTCTGAGCTAAATAAATCCTAAACAGCTTGTGTGAAATGGATGGAAAATAAGGAACTTCCTTCACAGATGCAGCATCCTGTGCTGAACAACACTAAACATTTATTCCTGACAAAATTAGTTGCAGTATCTTACCTGGAATTATGGGTTGCAACCATCTATGTTGATACCAAACGTCTAACCACACTTATATCGCATTAAACAAAGGGACTGAGGTATTTCTTCCAGCTGGGTTTGGGGTTTTTTTGTAGTTATGAGTAAGCTCTGTTAATTCAGCACCATTAGGACACACACTTATGGCCCAGAAAACACAAAATCATGGTACTGTCATTGAGCCAGCAAAGTCTATTTAACAGACTGGTTTTCTTAGTCATTGTGCTCTGCTGACTGTAGTTGCACAACCTGGTCAGAGAAGTTACTTTTCCCTTTGTCATAGTTTATGACAAAGGGAAATACTTTTCTACTGCAGCATGGTAGCCCAATTTGCTAGGAAATAGTCACAGGAATTTTGCTGTGAAACATCAACAAAGTATTCTCAAGATTTTTACCTTTTCAATCAGCATGAAGATTGCTGGAGAGGTAAAGAGAGAAACTCTCATCTAACCAGTAATGGCTACTCCGGTCCTATAATGAATATGGCAGTACTTACCATAGCTGAGGAGACCAAAAATAGACTATTCAGCTGAACATGGGCTGTGTCTCATGAACAGGCTGTTCTGCTTTAAAATTAAGAAAGGTTAAATAAATTAGGAGCAGTAACCAGGTTCTTTCTTTAAGCATCCTTTTTTCACATTAAAATTTATCATACACATTTGTTATTGATATCTCTGATTCCTGGGACAGAAAAAGATAAACACCATATGTTTAACTGAAGCAGATCTTGAGGAACAGGGACAGTGTGATTCAGGAGGCATTTGTAGGTTGGTTGAAGTTTTTGGTCATATTACTAAAGCTACCATTCAGCATTTACCTTGGCATTAAAACTCTGCTCCCGAGACATTGCTGTGGTTTGAATGCAACTATATAACTTGAACAACTCAGCTTGGTATTTGTCACAAGGATGTAGCTGATGTTCAAAACTTGTATTAGTGATTCTGAAGTACACCTTGCATTACTGCCACTGATGTTTGTGACAAGGCATGACACCATTCACTCCTAACTTCCATATAATTGCCTCTAAAATGTGTTGCTGCTACTCCAAATGTTCCTACAACTGTATATGTGTATCATCTCATATGCCAGAGGCTGTTTGACTGCTTTCAGTTTATGTGATGATTAGCATTGTTTGATGAGACAGCTCTTTGCTGTTAATGTCTTTGAAGTTGAGATTGTTTTTATTTTGGAATTATCCCATGACCAACATAGATTCTCCAGTGAGAGCTCTTTTTCTCTGGCAATTTTCTTATTGCTCTCTTCTTTAAAAGAAATCAAAACATTATTTGCTTTTTGTGAAATGTCTCAATAGCTGATTCAATCACTACATTTAAATGAGACAGAAAAATATAAATAAATCAAACAGAAATGTAGACCCAGGGGGAAAGAATGGTATTCATAGTGGGAACAGAACAGAATATATATATGGATATATATATGTCGCTGAGAATGTCTGTAACTTTTCCTTTATTCATGTAATACCAATTTCTGCAATGCTGGTGTGAGAGAACTAGGATTATTCCTGTGAAATTGCTGGTTTTTATCAGTATTTGAAAATCATCCATTATCGTTTCCTTATCAATGAAAAATTAACAATAAATAATTATGATAGCATGCAATTTCTTTTTAGAATTTGGAAATATATTTACTACCCACAGCTGTGAATAATTCAATGTAATCCTTTATGGATATATTTTTTAACTAGATATGTACGCCTCTGAAAAATCTATTTTCTTAAAGGATATGTTTCTTCAAATGATAGACATATTCCTGCTAGGAAAATAGTAAAAGTTCATATTAGACACTGCCAGTGTAACTAAAGCATGTTACGCTCTATATTGTCACCTTAATTCCACATCTCATTATATCCAAGTGTCTAAATTAGCTTGCTGCCTTTGTATTTTTTTTTTTTTTTTTTGCATGATGGCATTTCTGGTGATCTTAATGCTGAGCAGAAAGTGTGTCAAAGGGAGTATCTGTAAGAGAGCAGCTAAATTAACTCTAAGTTAACTTTTTATGCAATTTTCTACATCTTAACAGCTCTGAATCTGAGTTGGCGGTTTGAAAAAAGGAGACACAGTCCCAGTTTTGGGGGATTCTGGGTTTTGTTTGTTTTCTTTTTCTTACTATTTGCTCTTGCTTTACTTTGCAGTAGAATTGTGGAAAAGAAATAGGAAAGGGAAAGGCGGGGAGCATGTGCTGAGTACATCAGCTGCCTGGCTGGCGAGCCATCTGGACACACAGGGTGTCTCAGATGTCTTGGTCTCACAGTTGGCTGCAAACCCTTCCTTGAGTTGGAGGGAGGGAAATGCTGAAGCCTTTTGATAGTCAGGGGACATGTGGCTGAGGCTACGGTGAGGAATGTTTCAAGAGGACTACTTGGAAATAGCTGTCAAAGCTCAGTCTCTGTGTGCAAAGTAGGTAGGACAGTTTGGCCTTTATGACTTGCACCTACAAAAGCAGAATGTGAGGTATCAAATACCTTATAATGCAAGGTTAGTTACTTACTTGTTAAAGTAAGAATTGTCTGTGGCTGGATTACACTCAGTGGGTCTGGACTTGCCATTTATATCAGGAAGTATTATAAATGGAGATCAGAAAGAGGATAAATATCACAGAACAGACTTACACGTAATGCCTGATTGGTACGAGAGGTCTAATGAGGCTGGTGGCAAGTGTGCAGATGGACCACTGAAAGCCGGATGGCTGCTTTCATTAGGCTGGTGGCTGCTGAAGTCCTACATTATAACTGAAGACATTCTCACTTTTCAAATTCTATTTTGTTGTTTCTGAAATATGACAAGCTGATCCGTGCCTCTGACTTAGTCTACCCTTCTCAGATGTCCTTTCTTTGGAAGTCTTTAAGCAGGGATGAATTATACCTCCTGAGCTGCTTTTAAGAAAGGTCATATTTCTAAATATTTTTCCTGCTTGAAGATGAGGATCATATGAATCACATAAAGAATCAAAAAATGATAAATACTGCTCATGTTAAGATTCAGATTTGCCAGCAATTTGAATATGAAAAAGGAAATAGGATAGCCATCTACAATAATACTGTTTCTTGCCAAATATTTAAACAGTATGCAGGATCTTGTTAAAATTATATAATTGATAATAAGGTCTGCTAACTATTGACATGAAATAGATACTTAGGTTTTTGAATTAGGTTGCAATACTGTCATGTCTAACCTTAATTCTGAATGATTAAAAGTATCACTCAGTATAATTTTCTAACATTTAACATAAATTCTGCAAATAAAACATGAATATCTCTTGCACAAGTTCTCCATTGGTTTCCTTAACTATACTTTTATTTCTATATAAATTTTGTGCTAGCATTTCAATGCCTGCTGAAACAGCTATATGATTTTAATTCAATTTCACTCTAGTTTTTCTATTTTTAAGTATAGTTCAGTAGTCTGAGAATAATGTGAGTATACCAGCAAGAGAATCAGTACACTTCTATCCTGTGTGAAAGAAAATAATTTTTTCTTGGGTCTCTATAATTGCATTTTCATTTTCAGGCTCATCTCCCTGGTTAATAACCAAAATATTGATTTACAAAGACAAGTAGTTTTTAAGCACAGTAAAAGTACTTTTGGATAAAATCATAAAATAGGATATGTCTTAAATCTTTGGAAGACACATTCTTCTAAGACAGAAGTTCGTCTATTTTCAGGTGTCTTGAAATGCTATTTAGGATTTTCATTTTAGCAAGGAGACACTAATTTTGTTAAAAAGGCAGTTTAGCTACTGTTATTCTTTCTGTTAATTTTATGCCTTTTTTTATTTTTCTTTTTTTTTTTTTTAATTTGAAAAGCCACCTTGAAATTAGTTTGGTTTGATAATTTAAAAGACAATTATATTTGTTAGTGTAGAAGCAAAATTTGATGGAAAAAATAGCACAATGTTTACGTAATTGTCCAATCCTTCTACTTACAGGTGGATCTGTTGTAGTTAGGATAATTATGTCTATAGTTGTGCTGTCCAAGGCTTTCTTCAATTATACTCTTACACTCACTTATAAATTTGTCATCTATGTTAGTAAGGTTGTCATTTTCCACACTGAGCATTTGCTGGTAATTTTAAAATGCAGTGACTTAATGTAACAATTCATGTTTTTTTATGCACAGCAACAAAAGCATACAAAATAATTTGCAACCATTTCATAAACTTCACTTTGCTATTTTAATATCCTTTTATATACTGTCATGTGTTATCTGTTTTCTTCTTTTTCTTTCCTAATGGAAAGCATAAGAAGTACAGTTGCTTTTACATTTTTCAACTCTATTTCTTTTGCCATGCTTGATATATATTGATACAAATGTTTTATGGCAATAATGGTATCACATGCCAATGTGGAACCCACATCCAGATCCTTACACATAAATCCCTTAGGTTTGGGAAGGCACTTGGAATCACAATAATTTTTGGAATTATTCATGCACAATTATTGGAATCACAATAACTTTTGATACTTGAAGCCCAAATGAAAACTAGCCTCCTAAAGGTGTCTCACCAATGAAATACTTCATAATTTTCTTAAAATAATTCTTTATATCTTTTGTATTCCAAAATACAGCCTTGGTTGTTGGGTACTTATTTGGGCAGAACTCTGAACTAACAGCCACATGTGCTCTACCATTGAAACAGAATGATTTATTTCAGCTCCAAATAGGAAAACCTGCTTTTTAATGTGCCAAGAATTTAGTGTTCCTTTTACTAGAAATAGGATTAATTACACCTAGGTACTATAGATAAAAGCCTAACAGATAATAAACATTGAGTGTAGCCAATCCCATCAGCATCCTTAATACCTGATTCACAGCTATTTTTTGCAGTCAGTTGTGTTTGGACTCTCAGTCTGAAGAGTAAGCAAAGCGCCTACCATCAGAGAGATATTAGAATGTCTAAAACAAAATTATGCCAAGATGAACATGTTTTTTCATTCTACAGTAACTTTATGGTTAGATAAAATTTTTTTGTCTCTTTCTATAGTTCAGTGTTCTTACTTTTTACTTACAGATTTCTGTCTCTGTTTTAAAACTCTGATGTATTCAATGTATTGCAGATCTGCCTGGATTTCATGCTGTGCTCTATGCTTTCTGAAGTGTCCAAAGAGAGATGATAGGCAAAATTTCTTTTTTTTTCCTTTTCCCCATGATACTGTGCTAAATGTGGCTACTCAGCTATTTTATTTTCCCCATCATCATATCAGCTCGGGATATTTGTGACGCAGTTATGCCTGCCAAGCCCAGAATCAGGCTGGAGAAGGTGCAGTCATAGCAGCCCAAAAAGAATAATGGAAGAAATAGACTCTTAGAACACAGTCTTCCAGAGCTCAGGGATAGACAGAGTGAAGGCAAAGGAAAAACTGTATTAAAAAAAAAGAAAGTAATGTGACAGAAATAATAATTTCTACCAAAGAAATTAATCTCATTTCAGCTATTCTCAGCAGTGCTGTAAATTACCAACAAGCCTGTAAAAAATATTGTTTGTTTGAATAAGGGTAGTTCCAAGGTAGATGTTTGGTGGAGAAAAAAGAAATTATATTCAAAATTTTAAGTAAATGCTTTGGTTGTTATCTGCATCTATCTTTGTGTCATAGTTTAAACCCAGCTGGAAATTAAGCACAACACAGCTGCTCACTCAACTATTTTCTTCCTCTCCAGTCCACTGGAATGGGGTGGACAATCAGTAAAACTTGCAAGTTGAAGTAAGAACAGTTTAATAAGCAAAAGTAAAGTACAAATACAGTAGTAATTGTAAATTATAATAATGATAGTAATGAAGTAAAAAACAAGTGATGCCAGATACAAATGCTCATCACATGCTGAACAACGCCAGACCCCCCTTCCCAAATCCAGATCAGCCTCCCTTCCAGACAACACCCCCAGTTTATATGCTGGGCATGAGGTTTTATGGTATGTAATATCCTTTTGGTCAGTGTGGGTCATGCATCCCAGCTATGTTCCCTCCCAGCTTCTTTTGCATTCCTCTTCACTTACAGAGCACAGGAAGAGTTAAAAAAGTCCTTGTCTTCAGACAAACACAACTTAGCAAAAAACTAAAACATCAGCGTGTTATCCAACAGCATCCTCATTCCAAATCCAAAACACAGCCCTGTAAGAGCTACTGAGAAATTAACTCTATCCCAGCTGAAACCAGGGCACTTTATTACCATCATATTTAAGACATCTGTATCCTCTGTAACCACAACTAATGTAACTGCTAGATAGAGCTCCTTGAGATATACTGTTGGTTTCTTAAATTTTCCCATAGTCTTTTAACTTCAAGGCTTTCTCAAACATTTCTATATCAAGAAATACTGTATCAAGATGCATTGAATGTCATTTTTGTATTAGCACTGGAAGAGCAATCACGACAGAAATGAGCATGCTCTGTGAACAGCATTAACAACAAGAAGGTCCAACTCATTTAATTAGTTACTATTTCCCTAAAGCTTTGAATGTGTGAAATGTTCTATAAGCAGTGAAATATTTTATTATCACTTTACTCAAGGTCCTAGCTAGGCGTAATGAGGGAAATTTGGATTTTCTCATAGGAAATTGGACCAAAAAATTTCTCTCAACCAGGAATCCTGGGAATTGAGCAGCTAAAGGGATTAGAAAAACCCTGAGTCCAACAACTTTTACTGTGGAATTAAAGATTTATTTTTAATAGACTTTGGCTCTAAATTCATTAAAACTGTTAATACAAGAAACAATTAAGAGCCAGCAGACGGAACTGGACAAACAAAGACATTAATCAAGGGTTCTTCAAAATGAAAAATCTCTTTAGAAATTATATGGAATATCATATGTTATCAAAGTAAAATCCCAAATTGTTCTCAAATGTACTGCAGAATAATAAATGTCCAGATGGAAGAAGACTTGAAGCACTGCATTCATTAGGGCTAGTAAATCATGCATTCCTTTGAGATATACTAAATTATGTTGGATCACAGTGCACTTTACTTTGTAAACTGAGTCTATGACAGTATAAATGCATAATTGTAACTATAAGCTTGGCTACATAAATATTGAAAAACTTAAACCAAGCATTACATTTCCTCCTTTGAAAATACATAAGTGAAATGTTGTAAAAAAATAACTCATCTCCAATCTTTTCCCCTTCTGATGAAGATTTTTTTAATTAATAAATCACAGTATTTTCCACAGAGACGGAGAACGAGAACCATTGACAGGATTGTAACTGTGTACATTTCCTTTCTGTAGCCAGTTTGGGACACTGAAACAGAGCAATGATTTTAACTTACGTTTCCCTTTTGTATCATAGCTATTAAGCAAATCCCTTCTACTCAGTATCCCAGCTTGTATTCTATGACTTGGGAAAAAGTATTCTGAAATTTGTTTCGCTGTATGAAACAATGCCCTTATACAATTTTACAGAATCACTGAATCCTTTTAGCCATTTTTTGTTGTAGAAATGCAGTGCTTTGTGAACTTTGGTTTTATACTTCAGTGTTTTTATTACTAAATAAGGAAATGATGCAATTTTCTTATTCTTTTGGTTTTTTTTTTTTTCCCCTTTCGTTATATGGCAATTTCTACTAGCATTGCTATTCTCTCTTTTTTATGATGCTCTTGAATTCTCTCTAATCTGGAGAGAGAGTTCCTGAATGATAATTCTAAACTAATCCCCTACCTAGCAAGGAAGCAAAGACTGTATTTTTCAGTATTAATCATACATTTTATCACTATGCCTTTTTTTTTTTTATATTTTCACATAAAAATAGTACACCTTCTAAAAATACATCAAAATTTTCTTTATTTCTTTCAACTATCCCAGTAGATATGCATTGTGAAGATCAAAGAAAGGATCATAAATAAGCTACAGTTACATGATTAATGCTCTCACAGATGCTGAAAGAAAAAAAAGGACTAATTTGTCATTTTAGCTTATCTTCAGGAATGCTGACTTGATTTGATTGTTTGAACCTCGATAATTTGCCAGGAGATTAAGCCCAAGATTCTGATGTTATATCTGAAAATGGGAATGATCCTGCTCATTCATTATGCATTTTGAAAAAATGAACCCTTTGTCTATTTTTCTGCCAACACAGCTTTGTAGTTCATTGTGCACTTATTAGTGTTTTGTTTTGCTGTTTATTGTGTCACATTACTGCTTTCCCTAGCAACCCTCACCAAGCTTAAAGGATTTTACTGTAGGAATTTATTTGCAAGGCTCAGCTAAATCCACTTTTAATTTAAGCTTATTTTACTGTAATTTTAAAGTCCCAAAATGCATCATTTTCTTTTTCAAGAATATGTTATGTTATTTTGTGGTTAACAGGTGAGATTGATTGCCTGGAGTGTTACTGAGCATATTTGGGAAAGAAAGAGTCAGCAGACTGTATCAATAGCCAAGGGGAAGTGATGGGTCCTACAGTTTTAACAGTGAGGAACAGGGATCCTCTCGTTTGAGCAGACAAACTGCAGGGTTGAAGTGAGATGCACAAACCTTTATACTTGTGGTCTGTCTTTAGTTGTTTAAAATTTTCTCTGCTAAAAAAATTAAAAGTAGATTGCCTTGTTTTCATTCATTTTTTTATTTTCTTAATTTCAAAAGCTCCCCAGTCTTTTGAAAGAGTTGTTTATAAAAGGAAAAGTCTGGACTGAATCTCCTTAAATTAATTTCCAGTGCAGTGTCATTTCAGACATCAAGGTAATGGCAAAGACTCTTTTTATCTGTGGGAAGACCTGAAAGCCCCAAATACAAACACCTGCAAAGAGACAAGGGAATGCCATAGGAGGATGATTGGTAAAATTAGCATGAGTGGGGCGTGCACCAATGAAGTCAAAGTGTGTAATGCAAAGTGCAATGAATGCCTTAAACATCATAGAATTTAAGTTTTGGTTTTTGTTTTCCTCCATGTCATGCAGTGCCAGATCAAGTGCATCAATTCCAGTTATACGGAATGACATTTGGAGCACATACGGCATTGCAGCAGGGCACTGTGAGTAAGTTCTGATGCAAAAACTCACTTTCACTATCATCAATATAACAAATATGGAAATTACTTTACTCTTAAAAGTGCTGCTCAATGATGTTCCTTTCTCAAGTCTTTTGCTTGTGACTACAAGTGATGGCAAAATGGAATAGACTTCTTTCAAAATATTTGTTTTTAAAATGAGGATCAGTATTGTCCAAGAATTTCCCAAAATGTACTTTGAAATAATAAGTGAATAAATATGCGAATAAATACAAATAGGAATCTTCAAACTGTGTTTAAATAATCTGAAGATAACTGAGGAACTACATAGGAAAGTCAAGACATAGTATATTAAAATTATTAACAAATAAACCTAATGGACAGATTTATCAAAATCTGTAGAGGTTCTATACTGAGCAAATACTAAAATGGGACGATCATTATCAATACTGGCTAACTATAAGATCAGTTTTTACAAGGGCAATGTTACAGATAAAAATTGAAAATTGTATGAACAGATGATTATTAGTCTTAATATGAAATAAACATTGGAAAAGCAATTTTCAAAGGCCATTGCTCAATTACTTCATTGATTAGTATTAAGAATTCTAAATGATCAACAAACCATTGTATACTGAGAACTCTGGCTGTTGAAACATTTAGGAAGAGAGGACAGCTCAAACATAATGTTTTAAACCCTGATATTTATACCTCAGTTCAACTAAATTACAATTTATAGCCCTATAGAATTATCTAATCTCCATCTGCTGCTCCAAAAGCAGTAAAAAATGATGAGGATGACAGACAAATAAACTACTCCTTAATAATATCCATTTGGAGCTCCTGGAAGAGAAAGCATCAGAAATAGAATAAAAATGAACAAAAAAAGCTCTCACAGAAATCCTAGGTTTGAATCAGAAGAAAAAATTTTACTGAGAAATTACTTAGTAAAAGAGTTATTACAAAAAAAAATAGAATAAAAATATCTACATTTTATTAAATATCTTGGTCATAAATAAATTCAAATGTATGAACTAGAAATGGTGGAAACACATTGCTACTTTCATAGCTAGATATAAGTTTAAAAAAAGGGGAAAATCTGACAGCTAAAAATGCTACAGAATTGTCTTTGAGAAGGGAGATGCTAATGATGGAAACCTGGAAAGGATGTGTAGGGAAACAAGAAAGGTGAAGAATGAAATATGTGGATAATGGATTTTATTACAACCGTCCATAAACTGGAGATCATAGAAGGACTTTTTGATGGGACGTTTTACTTCTGATATGTACATCTATGATCTGTTATGTAATGTATTTGCTGTGGATGAGCTTCTGTTTAGCCTAGCTGACCCAGAGCAAAATTTATGGGTTTTCTATTCAAGTTTCTTTTTATAAATTTTCTAATCAGCTCAGTTGATAGAAATATTGATGTATCTCTTGGTTTTGGATAGAATTTTGTGGATCCCATGCATATCTTTGAGGATTTTTTTTCCCTTTTCTGGAATACAGTGTTTTTTGGGGGAGAGATGTGTTGGTGAAGTCTGGGTTTGTTTGGAGGGGTTTGATAGCTTATCTACTTCACATTCCTTTTGGACTTTCAGTTTACAGAACCCTAGTGATATTAGTACACTGTTCTGATCTTCCAAATAAATACCTGAAACCGTGGAAATTGATTTAGAAACATTTAGCACTATCAAAATGCAATGATCTCATGAAGGTAGGACCTTTTTCCTCATATTTTAAAGACAGATGTCTCTCTAGGAAGACGGTGTATGTCAGGGCTTAAAGCGTGCAGTTAAAATGTGTCAAAAACACTGTCCCCACAAAGTAAACTACCATGAGAGGCACAGATGGCGAACAGGAAGGAATAAATTTCGGGCCTACATGGAGATGAAGGCTTGGAATTAGCACACTGGGAAAAAATTTCAGTCTCCAGATAGTGGGAAAAGCACAGTGGTAACAAAAGGAAGATGCCAGGCCTGGTGAGGCAGATCTGGGTAACCTAATTGGACAAAAATTCCCAGCATGGCAAACTGTAGGGAAGGAAGCAACTGCTTGCACACATGCTATCCCAAGTTGTGGGAACAACATGGACACCTCTGGATAGCTGGGGCTTGGACTGTATAAATGTGGTACCTCCAGAAGAACGCACTGGGCAGACCAGAAGAAGGGTTGGTGGGATGCTGCAGGAAAAAGAAGACACTCTTCCAGTGGAATTTTTGTTCTTTATGTATAAGCAAGAAGGAACAATGATATCAGTCTTAATGGATTTTTCATTATATGAATTAAGAGCACAAACCCTTAAAATATGCAAGGAGAAACCTAAAGCTACACCTGTGAATTCTCAGGGTACCTGCAGACTAAAAACTCATTTTAGCCATCTTCTTTCTTATTATGTGCATGTAAGTTCTATTCCCAGTAATTCTAGCTGCATATGCGTGGTGATCATTGTGATCTGAATAATTACAAACAAAAACCATGCATACAGGAGAAAATGTGACCTTGAAAAAGGTGTAATGAATGCACTGTGCAAAGACTCCACTGCACATTAAAACACAAGTTATAGCCACCAGTGTTTTTTTGTCAGTCTTTATTTGGAGTTATGTCTACAAATTAGCTGCACTAAAATATCCAAGAAGAAGAAAGAGAGATTTACTATTTGTGTTCTATACATTTAAATAAATACTGTATTAGGCTTCCTACAATGTCCAACTCATTTATTGATGGGAAATTGTCCTTGCCAACCTTGTTATACTTCCACAAGAAATTTGATTTCTACTATTGCAGAAGGCACACTTAAAATAAGTATAGTAAATTGGGCTTTGATTAACTTTTTTTGGAGTTTGATCCCATCTGGAGACAAGCTCTTTCACAGTTCTTTAGTTAACCTTCCTTTCAATTCTTTTCAGAGGTTCAGAGTGATGCTCTCAGTGTGGTACCTGGTCCCAGAGCTCTTCCAAGGACACACTAGTGAATAAGACACAGAAAGCACTTGGAAGCAAAAATAAAAAGAAAGAAAAATATTGCGGTACGTCATGGATATGAAATAGAATGGGTTTATAAGACTCTATATGTCTTCTGAGTTTTTCCACCATGTCTCTGTAAAACTCTTCTGATGCTGCATGAGAACTTCTATTACAGACTGCCACAGGAGTATGACTTGCAGGTGTTCTCTGACATAATTTGGCTTGAATCCCCTGTGTGCAAGGATTTCCTTCCACAAAACCAAGGAGAAAAGCCAGTGCTTCTTTTCCAGAATGACAGTGTTATAAAGGAAAGTGAATTTGGGTTTTTCTAGATAAATCTTGAATTTTTTACAGTGTTACTAAATATTATTCCAAGTGTTGTGGGTCTCACCAGAGTTCTGGATATTGATCTCCACACAATTTATCCCCAGTTGAGCCCCAGAGTGGCCAGATAACTGGAAACCCCCACCTGGGTGGGGTTGGCCACAGGAAGCCAGAGCAGATAAAAACCATAGCCCTGAAATGCACATAGTCACGTCCCTATTGTCCCTAGATTTTATGGCTGCTGAGACCACACTAGGATCCAAGGCAGTACCTGTTTCTTGTTTTTCTCTCTTTGTCTCTTTTTCTACTCCTATTTTCCTCTTCTTGAAATAAGGGTAATTTAAGGTTGGATGGGTAGAGTTTAGGGCGATGCTCTGTGAAAAGCTTTATTTTGATTGAATTTTTTTTTAACTTTTACCAAATTCCTGATCTTCTAAAGCTTACTAGTAAGGTTTGGGTTTTAATATTCTGAGAACTTTTGTCAAGTTTTCCTTTGTGCTCACCTCAGGGAAAAATAGCACTTTAAGCCTTTTTTGAATAAACTCACTGAGTAAGGACTGGAGCTCAATGCTCATTCTGCAGGAGACAATGTCCAGAGATTTTTAGTGGGGGAGCATGCAGCAGCAATCACTACAAATATGTGATTTTTAAAGGAGCGTACAAGATCACTTCGTCCAAGTTCTTCCACTATCCAGCAAACTTGCTCAGACACTGATATGCTTCAGCATGCATAACTCACCTCTCTGTTCAGTGCTATGAAAACCATATTCTACAGACATACAATGCAACCACTGCCTTATTTTATGTGTTTTGAATAGGGCACACACAAGATTATATTGTTTTAGGGATAGGAGAACATTACATAGGGTTCACTGAGAGTTGGTACCTAGTGTGGTCCACTATGGATGATGCCAGTCTGTGCCACTTGGCTTAGGACCAGAGAATGATTCCAGGCTTGTTGCTTTTAGTGAATACCTATAGTCTATAAGGCTTATGAATGCAACAGTGTTAAAAGATTTAATAGCACATGCAAAATTTAGTATTTTATTATCTTAAATTAAATATTATAATTCATAAAAATTATTCTAGCACTTCGAATGATTGGCTGATAATATCACATGCTCATGAAGCTGAAGTGCAGGAGTGAAGGGAATGTAGGGAATGAAACAGAGTAAAAGGCTTTAAATAAGAAAAGCATTAACCTCAGACAATCTTCTAACAATGCATTTGCCCTGGATGAATGATGGAAGCCAAGCTATTATAGTGGGGAAGAGAAACAGAAGAAGATTATGAAGACTTCAAGGAGCTACCTGAAAAGAGTTTTTCCATGAAGTTTGAATTTCTGTGGCGGCTACTTCTGAAGTCATAACCAGAAGTGCTTTAAATGCCACAGGAAAGTTCTTTCAGTGGGGAGAAGGGCTGTTTTGAGCTACACAGGAGATGAATTTGGGCTTCTGGAAGTCGACTCAGGCGAGAGAACGAGATGAGGTCTCTTCAGCTTTATTCGGGGTTACATCGGGGATAAGAAAGTTTGGAGAGACATCTGAAGAGCCCTGAACAAAGGCTCTACAACAGGTTATAAGGGCACATAACTAGGCGGGTTTACAAGTTTTCAGGACAAATAGAAAAGTGAATACAAGTAATTTACAGTCTAAATTTACCAATGTCTAACTCTGAGATATGCAAGCGTCGAGTGGTTGGAGAGAGATAACGGCTCATACTATCTGTAATACTTTTCTGGGAGGTTGCTGGGATAATCCATCTCTTCTTCACTTTCTTCTGGCACTTCTCCCATTTCATCCCAATCCTCCACATTCTCAAGGGCACTGAGTTCTATCTCAGCTGCTTGGGCCGTAACAAATTTCTGGCTCCATATACTAACTATTCATAATATTTACAGCAGAAGATTTCCTGTAGCTTTTGAAATTAATGTTTTTATGTTAAATGTTCAGTATATGTTCAACATGCATAGCATGGTTCTTTTACAAGCTTATTCTAAATTCCATGTATCCTACCCTAGGTTTTTAATCATTTTGCCCTTTGGTAGTTGTTTATTAAGTCCTCCATGTCTAAGCATAAAGAATGTGGAGAAAATAGAATAAAATATGATAATATGCAATATGTATAAAGAAATACACAAAGAATCCTTTATAGGAATACTACATGAAAAATCCTTCCCTCTTCTTATACTTAGCTTATAAATACATACACATACACATGCATATGCCTTAAAATGAAAAGCTGATCCTGAAAGTTTATTGTGGGTTTAACAGCTAGTCTATTTATTTAAAAATAACAATGTGTTATTTTTAAAAGACTGGAGAGATATTGCCAACTTCTGTGTAATCACCTAGCATGATAGTGGCAACCCAGGAGGTGGAAGATCAGCTTCTTTGTCATGCTTGTACAGAGGCATTAGGAATTTCGTCAGAGCAGGAGAGTTTGCTGTTCACAAAACTGCAGAGTGTTTTGTGTAGGGACTTGCTTTTAATATGTTTCACTGTACTGTCAAAAGGGTAATAAACTGTGACAAAGGTTTTCATGTTTTTGAATGAAAAATATTTATAGACTGAAAATGGTTGCTTGGAAAGTCAATACAACTTCATTCAAAATGAAAAGAAACATCAAACACTTAGTATTTAGTCCTAAGAAACAGCCTCATTTTTAATGCAGCACTAAGAAAAAGTATAATTGAAAAATTTAACAGAGAGAGAGCTAGAAAACTACAATTACATGGGAGACACTGTTTGCATTCTAGGCATTTTGAATGGCAATTTTTTAGAAAAGTCCCAACATGATAACTGCTACAATGGATTTCAGGAAAAGACTTCTCTTAAAACAAAACAAAAAAAAAATTAAAAAAAAAAAATTAAAAAAGAAACAAACCAAAACAACAAAAGCAGCAAAAATAGAATATCCTGTCAGAAAACAGTACCGAGGTTGTTTATCATGGATGCATCATAGATGAAAAATACAATGGACTAACTTTATGTGGCATGAAACTCCATGATAACAAAGTACAGTACAGTTTTCCTTACACTCTATAGCTGTGTGTTATCACTGCATCATTATTTATAAGAAGCCATAATGACCATGCTCCATCCACAGCCTTCAAATACTAGCATTGAAATAGGGGCTGTTGTTTGGTTTTGCCTCCCTAATCTGGTTAATGACTTGCTTGTACATATTTATAGGCAGAACTGTATTCCTATTGTTAACATTGGGTTAAAATGTTAGTTAAAAATAGGCTTTAGGAACAGGATAGGTAGGCACTGCATGTACAGGACTCAGCGACATGATCACGAAGATTGCTTAGAGAATGGGGATTGTTTTAGTGAAATCATGCGGATTAGCACCTGTGAAATAAATCAGAAATACTATGGGAGATAAGGGGGCTTAAAGTCATGCTTGGGGGGAAACAATGTAACAATGATAAGTTGATGATTAACATATGATTACATCACTGTTCTGTAAGGAAAGGTATAAAATTGTACTTGTTTCAAACCTATGGCGAAGCCAGATTTGGGTAGATGTTACACCCCGGCTTCCCGAGCTCGAATAAAGGCACCTGCATATAATCATTCCGTGATTATGTGTTTTCCACGCTAACATTTTGGCGACCCAGATGGGACACTGTGAGCGCTGCTGAGGACCCCGCGACCTGATCACGCTCCAGCCGGCACCGAGGGATTCTCGGGGAGCCCATCGCGCCGCGACCCTCCGCCGCTCACAACGTCCCCTGGAGAAGGTAAGGTGCCTTTTAATGGTGGTTTGGTTGCCTGCCAGTAAGACGCAGCAAAAGCTACGCTTGGTTGGGCTAAGGAATTCCTAGTGGTATGCCCGGGCGCCGTCCGTAAGACAATTGCGAAAGCATTGCAGGGTCGGCAAGTGGAAATGGAGAAGCTTAAAGGGATTGTGGGTGGCTATGCTCCCATATCTCGTAATTCTCCTTTGGGGTGCTTGTTAGCACATTGGAAGCAAGGTAATTTTGGCCAAGGATTGCGTAAAGATACGCTCATTGAGTATTGTAACTCTCGGTGGCCAACGTATATTTTGCAGGCTGGAAGGAGGTGGCCTGAAAATGGTTCTTTTCAATCTGACCTGATTTCTCCTTTGTTGTTGTTTTGTAAGCATAAGGGAAAATTAGATGAAGTTCTGTATGTTGATTTGTTTTTCTGTTTGCAAGAAAACCCAGAGTGGCTGTTGGAGGGTGGTTTGGTTGCTGTGGTGGTTTGCAATGATAAATGTCTGGCTTGCGTTGAAGGGAACTATTGTTTGGAGCGCTTGGCATTGAATGAGAGTTTACATCAGAAATATACATTGGAAAGTGATTTACTAGTGGTTCTTACAGGGTCTGACTCTACACCGCCTACACCTTCTCGGGGGTGCCCACCTTTCCCACCTACACCTCCCTGGGGATGTCCCCCTCTGCCATCCGTGCCCTCTTCACCTGCTTGTGGCAGCCCCTTTTTACCCTTGCCCGTGGATGGCCGCGTTTTGGTTCCGGTACAGGGGTGTGGGGGAGGGGGTGCTGGGGGACTGGACAGCGGTGGGGGTGGTGGTGGTGGACCCATAGACCATTGGACCTGTTCCAGGGCAGGAAAGAGTCTGCCAAGACTTGGTAAGCAAAAGAAAATTGTAATTTTAAGACAAGGGGTGGGGGGTGGACAGATCGGTATATGTTAGGAGGTTTGGTTATATGGAAACAGTCAGCTGGAACTTATAGAGAAAAACCCTGATAAAGTTGCCAGGGTAGTGAAAATGATTATGAAAACTCAGAGAGATGGTACTTAGAGTTACAGAAAAAAAAGAAAAAAAAAAAAAAAAGGAAAAAGGAAAAATAAAAAAAGGGAAAAATGAACAAACAAAAAACCGAGAAAAAGGTTACAGGAATTGGAAGGGGAAAAGTTAAGAAATCTGGACAAATTACTTGAAATAGCTTGGAAAGTTTATAACAATAGAAGAGCCACAAGCCAGCAGCGGCAATTCTTGGCAGTCATACAGAGTATGGCAAGCAGTTTGGAAGGGGTTGGGGGGAGGAGGCCATTAGCTTTTGACGAATGTGCCATTTGTCATTGGAAATACAGGTATACCAACCGGTTTCACTGGAATGATCAGCTCCAAGAGGTTGCCAAGGGTGCTGTGACCCAGCAAGCGCTGGTGACTTCAACGTTAGGAGAAGAGCGGTGGGATTTTTTAATCAACAGGGGGGGCACATATTCAGTTTTAAATGATCTAGAAGGACAGATAAATCTACCACAATAGTTGGGCCACAGAGAAGGAGGAAAATGGCCATTTCCGCAACCCTCGACCTGTGTTTTGGAAACGAAGTATTGACTCAAGAATTTTTATATGTCGCATGTTTTACTGGCAAAATTGGAAGCAGTGGTAACTTTTGAGAATGGTGAGTTATTAATGAAAATTCTGGAGTGAAAAAAAAAAAAAAAGAAAAAAAGAAAAAAAGAGAAAAAGAAAAAGGAGAGGAAAAAAGGAGAAAAAAAAAATCTTAATGATAAAAGAGAAACCAGCCTCTGCAATCTCAGAGGAGGTGGAGAATGCCGTAATTCCCTCAGTATGGGAGACGGACATACCTGGAAAATCTAAGTTGGCACAGCCAGTACATGTAGAGTTAAAAGAGGAAGGAAAAACCGTGCAGGTAAAACAATACCGGAGGCATGGTATAGCAAAGACTGCTGATAAATTCCTAAAATATTAAATTCTGGCAGAGTGCAAATTAGAGTATAATATCCCAATATTCCCAGTAAAAGAAACCCAATGGAGATTACAAGCTAGTACAGGATCTAAGGGCAATAAATGAAATAACCAAAGACATTTATCCAGTAATTGCTAACCCTGATGCATTGTTAACATTCGTAAAAGAGTTTTATAAGTGGTTTACCATAATTGACTTAAAAGATGCCTTTCTGCATACCCCTTGACAAAAAGTAGGAAGCTGTTCGCTTTTGAATGAGAAAATCCAGAGAATGCAAGGAAGACCCAGCACATGTGGACTCGGCTTCCCATGGGGTACAAGAACTCCCCCACCTTATTTGGAAACCAACTGGCAAAGGACCTGGAGATCTGGACCAAAGAGGGGCAAGTACCAAAAAAATCAATACCTCCTGCTACAGTAGGTTGATGATATGCTGATAGCAACAGAAGAAAAGGAAACCTGCATAAAGGTAACAATTGAGATTTTAAACTCACTGGGCATGGGAGCATACCAAGTGTCCAGGGAAAAGGCACAAATTGCACAACAGACTGTAATTTACCTGGGATGTGAAATCTCACAAGGGCAGAGAAAATTAAGTACTAACCATGTCTAAGCTATTTGTGCTATTCCAGAGCCCCAGAATCTCCATGAGCTGCGAGTCCTCCTCGGCATAGCAGAATGGTGCCGCCTGTGGATCATGCACTTTGGGCTAATTGCCAAACCACTGCACAAAGCTCAGAGGACGCAGCCGTTCAGCTGGGGCAAAGCACAGAGAGAAGCTTTCCTGAAACTGAAAGAAGCACTGACGACTGCCCCGGCGCTCGGTTTGCTGATCTGTCTAAAGACTTTCAGCTGTTCCTGCATGAAAGGCAATGCTTGGCACTGGAGGTCCTGACCCAACAACTGGGGAGCTGGAAAAGGCCGATGACAGACAATGGGCCGTCAGGGACCCACCGTGTGACTCATGGACTTATCTCATCCCACTGTGAGATGCTCTGCCCAGGAGGGAGGAGCCAGGTGTTCCCACCTGGATATAACCTGGCCTTGGAACTGCCTGAGCTAGCCCTGTCTACTGGGTTCCCAGAGGACCAGAGCTATCACTGGACCTTCAGCTGGAGACCAGACCTTCACAGGATCACTGCTTGATCTGAACTACTTCAGTTGGACTACTACCACCACCCCAACAAGGTGTCAGGTTGTATCTGACTTTGTCAGTGCTTTTCCTTGTATTATTTCACTTATTTTTACTTTCAATCTTGATTTGTGATCTCCCACTGGTTTGTTTTCAAAGCAATACAGCTACTTCTCCAAATAGCTTGACAACATAAGTGCCGGATGGCCTGCATGTCTGCAGGCAGTTGCAGCCACTGTGTTATTGATACAGGGGGCCAGGAAGTGCACGATGGGAAAACACACAGATGTCTATGTGCCACACATGGTGACCACTGTCGTAGTGCAAAAGGGGGGCCACTGGCCATCCCCAAGCAGGATGATAAAATTCCTGGCAATCCTAACCGAGCACGATGATGTCACACTAAAAACAACTAACCTTTTGAATCCAGCTCTGTTTCTAGGCACCACACCTAAGGAAGGCCCACTGGAACATGACTGCGTGGAAGTAATAGAGTACACCTACTCAGCGAGAGAAGACCTGAAAGATGTTCTGCTGGAACAACCAGAGTGGGAATTCTTCACGGATGGAAGCAGCTTCGTGGAGAATAGAACCAGATACGCTGGATATGTGGTAACAACAATCAGCACAGTAGTAGAGACCAAAGCATTATCACCAAACACATCTGCCCAGAGAGCAGAATTGATTGCCTTAACCAGAGCACTAGAATTGAGTGAAGGAAAGAAGGTAAATATTTGGACTGATTCAAAATATGCATTTGGAACATGGGGCACTATGGGAAGAAAGAGGGTTGCTGCCCTCTCAAGGGGCATATATTAAACATCAAGATGCAATTCTGCAGTTGATTAAAGCAGTACAAAAACCTGAGCAAGTGGCAATTATGCACTGTAAAGCACACCAATCAGGAAGCTCCAAAATCTGTGAGGGAAATCGGAAGGTGGACTGGACAGCCTGAGAGGTTGCTTGAGATGTGCAAATAGCAATGGCATTGATACCTATGAAGCTAAAGGTGTCTCAATTCAATTTACCTTCAGAACCAAAATATTCAACAGAAGACGAGAAACTGGGACATTTGCTGAATGCATAAAAGAATTCAGAGGGTGGTATGTTACTGCACAAGGACAGATAGTCCTACCCCCCTTGATAATGAGAGAAATTCTGCAAATTAAACATAATGAATGTCATTGGGGTGCAGAAGCATTGGCGAAATGGCTAAAACAAAATGTAGTCTTGGTACGAATGTTAACAATGGCCAAATCAATAGTGTCAAAATGTGAAATTTGCCTGAGGAACAACCCAGTGGCTAGACGGCAGGCACAGCTAGGAAAAATTCAGGTAAGTATAGAACCAGGAGATTATTGGCAGGTAGATTTTGTAGAGTTACCAAGAATTCGAGGGTACAAATACCTGCTGGTGGGGGTTGACACGTTTTCAAGATGGCCAGAAGCCCTTCCCTGTCGCACCAACCAAGCCAAAGAGACAGTGAAGTGGCTGCTACATGAAATCATTCCCAGATTTGGAGTGCTGTTACGGGTATCTTCAGATAGAGGACCACACTTTATAGCTACAGTGGTAAAGGAAGTGAGCATGCTACTGGGAATAGCTTGGGACCTCCACACACCATGGGAACCACAATCTAGTGGACAAGTAGAGAGGATGAACCAAACACTAAAGGGCAAATCAGTAAAATATGTCAGGAGGCCAAGTTACAGTGGCCACAAGCCCTACCAAGAGCACTTTTAAGGACTGGGGTAAAGCCTAGGAGTGGAATGTCAGTCAGTCCCTTTGAAATAGTATATGGGAAACCATTCAAATCTCCTGAACGAAACCCGAATATACATCTTGCAGGAAAACAGGAAATATATAATCATGTTCTATCTCTCGGGAAAACCTTAGCACAGCTTTGGAGCGCGCTCGTGTGGAATAGGCCACTGGCTCACGAGAATCCAGTCCATGATATTCTCCCTGGAGATGAAGAACCTTTAAAGGAGAGGTGGCGTGGATGGAGTGGACCCCATCAGGTGCTGCTGACCACTTTCACAGCAGTCAAGGTGGCTGGAGCGGATCCTTGGATACACTACACATGAGTGAAGAAGATCCATCCGAGACTGTGGGCTACACAACCCCGGGACTGATGAAATTGCAGATAAGATGGGTTTAACTGTTTAAAATGATCTTAGTACCTGTGCCGATGCTCATTTTATGGATATTAATTGGGAGTGATATTGCTTGAGGATATGGAATGTAGGATAATCAACTAACCACTCTTCATTCTAGAATGAAGAGAGAGGTACAGGCAAAAACACAAGTGATAAAAGTTTCCAATGAAATTTGGGCTGAGAATGCGATGATTGGGTTAGTTAAAGATTATGCCAAAATGCAAAACATCAGTAGAATAACTGCCTGTCTGCCAATACCAAAGGCAGCAGGAGACCCAGTAAACTGGGAAATTATCACATCAAAATTACCTGAAATTCTGGACAATAAAATAATTGTATGTAAACAAGTACCCGAGTCCAGGCAGAAAGTTAAAGTAACTTGGAATATAACAGGTTATGGTTGGATGCAGTACTTGACCAAAAGGACTGTCTTTTAAGTAATGAGAAAGTGGGACAAAATCTAGAGTGGTGGGTTGAAGATCAAACCTTGCCAAATGGCAATGCTTCTTGCCACACTATTAAAAGGTCACAGAAAATGTCACAAAGACCACCCTGATATGGAAATGTGAAGCAAAGGATAGAAAGGATAGGATGTAACCCTGGGACAGTGCATGGTCCCTGAGTATACTTCAAAATTTAAATATATGGCAAACACTCCTTGGTGCCTAAAATGGACAGGCCCTGAAGATGGCACTGATCCAGCAGTAATAAACACTGCCACCAGCAGCAGAGTGCAGGCAGATGAGGTAAGTTGGTGGGCATGTAATAAAACCTATGATTGCATGTCTGATGATGTAGAGATGAAACAAGTACCATCACTGGCGGCTGCTATGCGAATTGATTGTGCCTGTAAAAGAATCAAACATAAACAGGGTAATGTAAATTATAGAATAAAATAGGATGTAGTAGAAGCACAATCAAGAGCCCAGGACAATTTGTTTGGGGAACGAGTGATGGTATCTGGACAACCCACCTGCCTGTAGATGGAAAAGTAAAAGAATTTACTCTGGGCCTCCCTACTTTATGTCCAATCTGGAAAAGTCCCCATTCAATGGGAAAACGTGAACTTTTGCAAATAAGAAAAAGGCGAGAGGTTTCAGATAATGAAAATCAGGATGAAACTTGGCAAGAGCCCTCTGGTGGAGTAGAATCTGGGTGGACTCTAGAATCTCTGTTTGGCCCTATAGCAAACTACCGAAACAGAGAAATGATGTACAGACTTACAGGTCAGGTAGAGAGGTTAGCAAGAATTACTCGGGAAGGATTCAAAGAACTAAACATGCAATTACAAACTGCTACCAAAATGACTTTATGAAATCAATTGGCTTTAGATATGTTACTCCTGAAAGAACATGGAGTGTGTGGGTTTCTAAGGGGACAAGTTGATCATTGTTGCATCCATATCCCAAATGTAACTGCAGATGTAGAACATGACAAATAGAGTACGGAGCACAGGATGAACAAAAGGATTTGACTACAAGTTGGTTAGATAAAATCTTCAAGGGGTTGGGTTGGAATGTGAGTTCATGGATTAAATCTATTATTGAAAATTTAATAATCTAATTAGTTATGTTTTTAGTACTTTGGGTAATCTACAGCATACTGAAAAGAGAGATACGGAGAAAGACATCCTGGAACCGAAGAATAATGAGGGCACTGACACGAAACAAGGATCCACGTCCATCACCTGCGGATTCTCCGGTCCACAACAGCATCTATAACAATGCTCATGACAACCCTGAATTCGGAGACGAGCATCCACTATAAAGGACTATATCAAGTGAAAGCATTCACACCTATAAAGTGAAAATGCTTTCAAAGGGGGGAATGTTAACATTGGGTTAAAATGTTAGTTAAAAATAGGCTTTAGGAACAGGATAGGTAGGCACTGCATGTACAGGACTCAGCGACATGATCACGAAGATTGCTTAGAGAATGGGGATTGTTTTAGTGAAATCATGCGGATTAGCACCTGTGAAATAAATCAGAAATACTATGGGAGATAAGGGGGCTTAAAGTCATGCTTGGGGGGAAACAATGGAACAATGATAAGTTGATGATTAACATATGATTACATCACTGTTCTGTAAGGAAAGGTATAAAATTGTACTTGTTTCAAACCTATGGCGAAGCCAGATTTGGGTAGATGTTACACCCCGGCTTCCCGAGCTCGAATAAAGGCACCTGCATATAATCATTCCGTGATTATGTGTTTTCCACGCTAACACTATGGAGAGTTACACAGGAGATTTTGTGCCACACAGTCAGGATCAAGGACAGGGACAAATAAGAAGCCCTAATACAGTGTGCTGCTTGTGCTGAATTCGAGCTCCTTCCAAGGCCCCAGCTCACTCGAGTGCCTTGCTGCCTCTAGTTCCTATTTATGGCAGTCTCATTTTTACTGTTCCAAGTCAGTTTGAGGTTAAGCACATGCTTAGAAATCTGGCTCAGTTGAGATCTGAGTAACTGACCTGAAATTGCACATTTTACGTGGTATAAATAAGAAATTTGCAATCAGTATAGCAACATCTGCCACACTTCGCAATAACAAACTCAGTAGGAACCCATTCAGAGTAGATGATGGCAACAGACGAATTGCTGAACTTAATTTTTTTTATTTTATTTTATCAGGCTAAATCCAGTGGCTTTGTCACTGGGACAGTAGTGCTCATTTACCAACCACCAGGTTATTATTAGATGTTCTTATTTCTACATAAATTCTGAACAGAAACTTCTAAATAAATCAGCATTTTCAAGTGTCACAGATGAAAGCACTGATAATTATTCTGAATATAAGGTTCAATGTGATTTTGAAATCTAGATTTCTGCTTGAAACACACTAAAATATGTATTGCGTTATTTGATGAATAATTAAGCAATGAGTTAGGTTAAAGTAATAAAACCATACTAGTGCAAAATTAAATCAAAAATCTAGCCTTGTCTATCCTTTCCCCTCTTGCTCCCACTAAACATCTCCCACCACTCCTTCACATTTCAGTTCCAAATGTGTTTTTTAAATTATACTGATGTAGAAAGAAAAGTCAGAGTGTGCAAGTACAGGCAAATCAACAATTTTTATGGCACCATATTGTGTCACAGCCAGGGGTTCAGCCACTTAGGCCATGGGACTCGCTTTGAGAAATTTACTCTTCTGGGGGCTGATGGGGTGTCTCTGTCAGAGAAGGACATTCTCAGTAATGGGACTGCCCAGCTGGTGAAGAGGGCTTTAAAGATTCTGAAGAAGAACCTCAATTCACCCCAATCCTACCACTTTGATGTCAGTGGTGGTGAGACAAGCCCAGAGCCTGGAGATGGAATTCCAGACACTCCAATCAGTAAGCCAGCTTCACTGGGGATCCAATTTAAATGCCTCTATTCAAGCACATGACATCCTTGTCTCCAATCTGGCAGGACATGGATGTGAAAGATGGACCACTTGATGGATAAAAAATTCACCTGGATGGTTGCATTCACAAATTGCATTCCAAGTCAAAGTGGAATTCAGTGACAAACTGAGTTTCCCTAGGGTTAATGTTGGAACTGGAACAGTTTATTATTTTTGTTGGTGACCTGGACAGTGGGATCAAATGCATTCTCAGCAAGTTTGCTGATAACACAAATCTGTGTGGTGCTGCCAGCACACTGGAGTGGAGGCATGCCATCCACAGGGACCAGGTTTGAGAGGAGGGCCTGTGAGAACCTCATGGAGTTCAACAGGCCAAGTTCAAGGTCCAACACATTAGTTGGGGAAATCCCAAGCACAGGTATAGGCTGGGAAGAGAATGGATGGAGAGGCTCCCTGAGAAGAAGGACTTAAAGGTGTTGGCTGATGAGAAGTTCAACAGGAACTGGCAATGTACACACACAACCCAGAAAGCCAATTGTATCCTGGGCTGCAGCAAAAGAATGATGGGAGCAGGTCGAGGGAAAGGATTCTGTCCCTCTACTCTGCTCTCACGAAACTCCACCTGGAGTGCTGCATCCAGCTCTGGGGCCCCCAACAGAAGACGAACATGGACTGGCTGAAGTGAATCCAGAGAGGGACAGGAAGATAATCAGAGGGCTGAAGCACCTCTGCTATGAAGACAGGCTGAGAGAGCTGGGATTGTCCTGTCTGGAGAAGAGAAGGCTTTGGGAAGAGCTCATAGCAGTCTTCTATTACCTAAAGGTGACCTACAAGAAAGCTGGAAAAGGACTTTTTGCAGGGGCATGTAGTGATAGTACAGTGGAAAATGGCTTTAAACTGAAAGAGAGTAGGTTTAGATTATATACAAAAAAGAAATTCTTTACCGTGAGGGTGGTGAGACACTGGATATGCTGCAATAGAAGTTGTGGACATACTGTCCCTGGAAGTGTTTGAGACCAGGCTGGATGGGACTCTGAAAAACCTGGTTTAGTGGAAGAAATTCCTGCCCATGGCAGGGTGGCTGGAATTAGATGACTTTTAAGGTCCTTTCAAACCCAAATTATTCTATGATTCTATGGATTTAAATAATGGGGTTTTGATGAAGTGATTGTCACGGTTCTTAAATTAGATTTCATAACAGATTAATTTTAGACTGAATTGACATTTCATTGCTAAATTAGTCCTTTTCTGTCACAGTGGAACTGAAAAGGTTAATGAGAAACTGAAATTTACAGTAGAAAATTCCTTGATATATTGATTTTTTCCTTATTCAAGAGACTATATGCTGCCTAGCAGGGTCTGTGTTTCTTTAAGCACACTTGTTGAAGCTGTCTACCTATGGAGCATATTTGCCAAAATGGTACCAGCATCAATCAGAACTACATGCAGAGTGCTCTTAACTCTGTGGAGATGTGTAGTAGCAGCAGGGTCTCTTACCTGCTGCTCACCACCTACAGTCCGCCAGTCCCATTTGTCTCCAAGGAATCACTTTGGTAATTCCACATAAAGAAAGGTTATTTGGTTGGAAATTACCCTCAAAATTGGCAGACCAGCCTTCCTCCTTGACAAATGCTGAATGATTAATATTGTGGGTTAACAAAGAGGGACTAGGACAATAGAAAATATAAACAAAAAACTTAGAACAAGAGAGAGAGTGTAAGATATTTTTATGTTCATTTTAGATAGAATCCAAACTGTTATTAACATGAAGTGTCATATTTTTCCTCTAATTTTACAGATAATATTCAAAAATATGGATTAAATGCCAATGAGGTATGTAACACTTCTGCATAAAGCGAAGCAGTATGAGAAATTTAATATTTTATTTTAAATAGTAATCTCATAGTGAATTAGGGTCTAAAGTAAACTTTTGAGGGTATGAGAAGTGCATTCAGAAGTCCCTGTTCTACCAAGTTCCTTCAGTTTTGGTCAAACTGTGGCGTAGCTGTACAAATAGGGCACCACCAAACAGGTGCAGTGTAGAAACACCTGGATTTTAAAGTCTAAGTTTTCTCACATTTTAACATATATCAGTTATAATCTTTTGGAACTTGGCAATAAGAATTGCTTCAAAAAAAGAGCAGCAACTCTGTTTTCTGTTGAGAATATGACTAAAGAGAATGTTTACATTATTTTCCCCGCAATCATTGGTAAATAAGTATCTTTCCTGACCAGCTGAGGTCTGGTTGGCTGTTTTTTTTCACTTTTTTGATCAAAGCCAAATAAATCTCTCTTCAGTCATTATTGATTACTCAGTCAGATGAGTGATCAATGTCAATGATTAAACAAAAGAGATATTTACTAAACCCAGACCACCACCTGATTTGAAAATAGCTGTTTGATTGTTCTTCTATGAGAGTCTATGGTGCTCAGGTTTCATTAGGATACACCTTTAATGATCTTTATTTTACATGTGTGTATATGTATATGATGTATATGTATATGTATATGTATATGTATGAACAGTATCTTTTTATGGGTTGATGTTGCATCTGGCTATTCTGTTCCCAGCTTTCAGTTGTTGGGGGCTGAAATTTGCGAATTGCTTGGAAAATCAAAGAGATTGTGGCAAAGTCAACAGCCACCCAAGTAAGCCTTATGTACACGTTTTAATTCATTTTGTGGAAAAATGCAAGATCAAGACCTAAACTGTATCCAGGCTTATGTTCAAGTTCTCTATGTTAATGCAGAATACATTTTTCTAACAATTCTATTCGAAATGTTCAACAGATTAAGAACTCAAGAACAAGAAGATGAAGTAACATAAACAACAAAAACGATTGCCTCCAGGACCAAAGCTCTCTTAGTTTTATGATAATATATAATTTTAAATATGAAAACAGAGATCTATATTGAAGTATGTCTTTTCAACTCTACTGATAACCTCTTCATAAAACAAAAATGTAAATCTTAATTTACGAATTGCAGAGAAAGCATTGCATAAACCACACATGATGTCATATTTTTGTTGTGATTATGATTTTAGAACTTTGTATCCTTTTCTTCACGCAGCTCTACATGCTCTGGTTCTAATAAGCCTTTGCAAGTCAATGCATCATAGACCATTTACTCACCCTGGAGCAAATGTAAGATATTAAACACTAGCATTGGGTGTAAAAGATATGAAATGAGAAACAAGAAAATAGTGTTTAATTCCCTTGTGGTTTTTACAAATATGTGGAGAGAGAAGGGAAAGATAGAAAAGTTAAAAATCTGTTTTGGAACTTTGCCTTTCTGCCAGTAACAATTTGCAGAAACAGTAAATAAGAGTTAAGTAATAGTAATGGTTGAGATATGATAAAATGAGGCATTTTTCAAGACACGCAAACAGCACATAAGTATTTCATCTCGTTGTCTGTAATTTATATTTATTGGAAATATTGTTTTAATATTTTTCACCTTTGCAGTTTTCTGATGAAATGCAAATTTACTTTCCAAGGAAGTATATTGAACAGGACAGTGGTGTTATATTGACAAGCATTCTAGAAACTCAAATTAATTTAATTCAGATCTTACAGTAAATGTGTCTTTTGCATAGGTATATATGACTCACGAGTACACAGAATACACATACAAGCAAAAAATTGCAGATACAGCTCTTAGACTAGCTTTGTTTGTTAAGAAATGCAAAATAATATAAAGACAAGATTTAGTGGCACGTGAAAAAACTTGAGGAAGGACCTCCTAAATAAAAACCCCAGTGATACAATTTCTCAAAGAAATTTCTTTGAGAAACTGTACCACTCTTTTTCCAAAGCTGTAGAAGTGTGAAGTGCTTACTGAAATGGAATTTGGACTTGATTTTTTGTAATTATGATTTAATTTTTATGTTCCTGAGATGCTTCAGAAAAAAATATAGGCACAATAAGCACGCCATATGAACAATTAAATGATGAATCACCTTGTCAAGAAGGTGATTCAAATCTTAGAGGGGCTGAAGATGTTTACTGGTGTCCATGGACCATGTAGGGATCCAGGCAAATTTCAATCCTAAATTGGATTCCTCAGTAGGATATTTAACTCTTTATGAGATAATTCACTCTTTTGTGCTGAACTTCTGTTTAACTCTGAACACATTTCCTTTTCTGCTTTATATTGATATTGGATAGTGAAAAAACAAGCTTGTATTATTTATCAAACCCCACAGATGGGTACCGCTTGTTCATGTAGATACAGTGGACTTCCAGTCTTAAAAAAAAAAGTATGTATTGGAACAATTCCACAATGCCCCCTTCTATACTCAAAGAGGGATAGAAATGCAGCAATGTGTCACACAACAGAGTCAGAAAAGCAGGTTCTTTCAGAAAAGCAGTCTTTTCCCATGTGACATGTCAAAGATAGATCTGCTATTTTCTTCTGGTTTGTATTAGAGGAGTCAAGGCTGACTGTATTTCCCACAGGAAAATGAAGTATGGTATGTATGGGAGCAACTCTGATGGCTTTGCATTCATAAAACCTGAGCTCTCATGGGGTATAGATTTCAGAGCTACTGTATCTAGGGAAGCAAATTCTGCTAGAAACTGAGAAAGAAACCCTGTTTGACAAGATGATTTTTGGAAAGTATTTTAACTGCTTGTGGATAGTGGCCTATGATGGTTTATGATAAAAATATGTCACTGAATAACAAATAAGTAAAGGTATATATATACGTATGTTTCCTGCTTGTCTGGAGAGATGATCAAACCAAAATCAATTTGAAAAACTCTAGATTTTTTTTTCTCAGATTCATGTATCAATATAGCAACAAAAAAATCAATAATTTCTCTGGAATCAGACTTCATCAAAGAGTTATGAAGCTGGGCATGGCATGATTTTATCTCCAATTTTACTGTACTTTAAATTTCTAGGGTGAAAAGAAATCCCTAGCTGAAAAATTAGGGACTGAAGAGCGTAACATTGAAAGGCCAAATGTAAAGATCTTGTTCTCTGAGCAAGATTCTGCTTGAAAAGAAACTTAAGAAAGTAACTCAAGAAAAATGCCAATTTTGTTTTTTTGTAGTTATTTTCCACATCATTGCATCTAACGTTAGGAGGAATTGAAGCTCAAAAAGTGTGATCCTGACTGAGACAGTGACTCATTGGTCACTCAGTGATGGCTTTCATTCAGTGAAAGCCTCAGTGATGAGGCAGAAGAACAAAGACTGGTATTTGTCACTCTGCAAGGAGGACAGTCAAAGATGTTTCAAGAAGGTACATTTTACTAAATTTCAAGTTGAAGCCTGATTCAGACTTAAATGCTGCCTTTAGGTATAGTCCTAAGTATGAGAGAATATATGTATATTCTCTCATACTTAGAAAGTATGAGAGTATAAAGCCTCTTGAGGTATTGCTGCGGAGTAGTTTTAAAGTCATTTAAAAGAGATGACTTTTCTGCAGCACAGTTCTGTTTTATGCTGGAGTTACAGTAAGAGCTTTATTCAGCTTATGTCTGCCTAAACCTGGCTGCTTTTAGACTGGTAAAGCTTTCTCACCTTAAAGAAATTCTAAGAGCATGGGTTTAGGAAGGATTTAAGTTATGTGGATATAATGTGAATATACAAAAGTATAAGAAAAGGGTTTGTGAACCTTTTTTGCAAAGGGTCTGTCTTCAGTGGTGGTGCGAAAGCATGGAGTGTTATTGTGGGACATAATGTCGTTTTCTGGTCTCCTTCGTGAGTAGTGCTATTGGCTTACAGGGGCAAAAAAAAAAAATTAAAAAAATTGAATGCTAACAGGTGGCTATTAATTGAATGTATGTGTGCTGGGGCAAAACATACAGAAGTGACTTTTGAACTCCCTGACAAAAGCCTGCTACTTCTTAGCTGCGACCAGGACTGGTTGGTGGTAGATTTTGACAACAGCCAGATTGAAAAAAAAAAAAAAGGTCACATCTTAAGTCGTCCACATCATACAGAGACATGAGACAAAATCACCAATTTGAAAGCTCATGACATGTTACCATTCTGCACATAGACTATTAAAGTGGGAAGAGTGGGGTTTTCAGGGGCCTGGAAAGAAAAGGTGGTGTCCAACTAAAGTGTTCCCAAAAAGCAGAATTTGTTTCAGAAAGATGAAGCTGCTTACTGGAGATAGGCTCCCAGAAATGGGGTAACCTCCTGAAGGTGGGGCTGAAGCCATGACCACTAATGCCTGAGGCAGCCAACACTGCATGAAGAGACAGCAGTAAACCACATAACTTTCTGCCCAACTGACCCAGTGCAGTGGCCACATCCCCATGGAAAGTCAAGGAGGTGGATACATGAAACCATAATGTAGGCTAAAGACCGTTGCCTTCTTTGTTCTTGAATCAACTCCAATCAGACAAGCAGGGCGCTTGGATTGAAGGGTGTTCCAGCCTTCATCACCCCAGCAGCTGTTACTGTAAACAGGAGTGCATCAGTAAGAAGACAACAAGGCTTATGTGTTTGCTTGTTTTTCCCCTTGGAGTTGTTTCAGATTCCCTGATATTTGTCTGGAAGAAGCAAAGGTCTGTCTTAATCGCTGCAGGATGTTGTCCTTGGAATTGTCAGATTCTAAATTAATTATTACTGCTATATTACTTCTTAAACCATAAAAATAATTTTCATTTTTTTCCTATTAAAAAAGTACATCTTATGCCTGATTTGTTGCTGAGCTACTCTTTAGGATGTTTCCTTTCTGGCAGTTCAACAGTCCATAATAGCCTTACCCTTCTGCTGCCCATTTGAGCACAGACACACACTTCTGTGACTTGAATCCTACGACTTTTCTAATTCATGCACCTCCACAAAATTAGCCACTCAATATTAATACCTTAATGGAAATATTTCAGGATATTAATAACTTCACTAAGATATTTCAGAATAAAGAATGAAATCTGTGTGTCACCCTTCCAGACCCCTTTCTCTCTAAACTTATTTTTGTGCTCAGTTACATAAGGACGAAGAAGGGGCATAATTTTTAGTTGGGTTTTATTTATTTTTTTTTTGTAAACTAGCTGAATTGCTGTGGTAGATCTGGGTCTGTCTTCATGAAATACCCTCTGAGTCTCTATTCCCTCTTTCCTGGCAGAGACGACTTCTCAGAAGACCCAAGGTTTGCAATATCAATGTGTTGTTAATATCTCTTCTGTAAACTCTTAAGTGAATCTGGCAGTTGGTAGTGATTATTAACCTTGCACTGAACCAGCAATTAATCTGTTCAGGCTGCAGTGGAAGAAGAAAGAGAGAGAGAAAGAATGAGAGAATACAACCTGCTCTGGCTCAGTGATTCTGGTGAATCTGAGTACCCTGATCTGATATTGTTTAAACTCATTAGTATTCTCCATCTAATCTGCAGATTTAATTCATTACATACATCATTTCCCCATAGCCTATACACCCATTTGTAATTTCCATGACAGATTTTTCATCTGCATGCTTTATCCTTGGCAGAGAAAACATGAGGTTAGGAAACAAAACCTTTGATAAATATGTATTTAGTGGTGTGTGAAGTAATAATAGAAAAAAGTCTAAGCTTTTTTCTGCCGTGCCGTGTTCTTCTACATCATGCTGACCACAGAGTGAAGCAAAATTTGGCTCAATATACCTTTAAAATTATTTTATTGCTGTTGACATTTCATTGAACTTTATGGAGGATACATTATCATTTTATTGTCAAGTCAGAAATGAGTAAACACAAGTGCATTTTCCAATAGTATTGGACTTGCCTTTCTGGGAAGGTATAGATCTAAGTCATGTATGACTGCATCTTTACCCAGTCTGCTGCATTTTTTAGCTGCAGGAGAAGGCAGAGGTCTCATCATCTAAAGGCAAGGGTGCAAACCAATCAAGGGTGTAGGAGTGGATGCATGTAGCCAGTGAACAAAATGCAGAGCTGTTTCCAGCTTTCACCAGCACCAGTTGTGCACAGAAGAGCAAAAGGCAAAGAGAAGAATATAAAAAAATATAGTCTTCCTGTTTAATTATCCAGCAGTCTGTAGCTCTTGATCCAAAGGATCAAGTTTTCTTGGTTTCTCAAATTTTTAGCATCTACAGTATCCTGTGTCTAGTTGCAAAACTTCTGCCCATATATTGTGTGAATATTCTTCTTTGTTTCAAAAATAGCACTTGTTAGCTTCATTATGGCCTTAAATTCTTTTTCTAAGATACAAAGAAAAGTTATTTCCTCTTTTCTGACTCAATGCAAGTCACAATATTTATACAGCTTCATCATACAACCCCTCAGTCATTTCTTTGCCTAGCTGAGAAGACTTATTAGATTCAATCTATTCTTGTTCAGGAGCTGTTCCATACCTTTTATTTTTCTCATTGCTGTCTCTAAGCTTTTTCCTATTCTGCTACATTCTTTTTGAGATGAAGGGACCAGAACTGCACATAACATCGAAGATGCTGACACACACTGAAATTATACAGTGGATGAACGTGTAATTACATCCTTTCCTCTCCACTTACTGCAAGTTTTTCTATCAGCCTCAGACACCTCTATGCAACCTCTCCTTGCACTGTGAAAATAAACACCTTCCAGGGGTAATGATTTAGGTACTCTCTGAGACTACTAAAGCTATTAGGTACCTCCCAGTCTCACCTCACTTTATAGGTAGTATATCTTCATAATACACCACCATGACTACATGTGTAATTTCATTCTGTGTGTCTTGAGATTGCATTTTGCCTTTTTGCAAGCGTGACACAGCTTGCAGAATTCTCTTTAGCTGTGTGCAGAAACATTTGCATTCTTTGATCATCTCAGTTCTTCTGATGTCCCCTTGCTTGTTGATATATATTATCACATAATTATTTGCCTGATTGGTCTCAATATCTCAGGAGAGAGAAAGGAATCATCCTTGTTTCTAGACTGCTGAGACTCTTCATATTATAGTTTGGGTTTTTTGTTTAATGAGATTTTTTCTGCAGTTCTTGTAATAGACTTTTTTGACTCAGAGAGCTCCCTCTGTATTAAAGTCTTCCACATACAGGTCTAGTGAGAAATCTTCAAGGTTGGTCATTACCTGAAGAATTTACTAATCATAATTTACCATATCAAAATTCCATTAAAAATATATACAGAGCAGATAACTGAGAAAGTGTCTCAATAGTCTCTGTTGATCAAAATACTCTGATTATTTCAAAATAACTGCTTATGGTTAACTTTTGTATGGGTCTGATTTGATAAAAAAAGACCTCATATTTTGAGGTGAAAGATAATCTGTAGGGAGTGGTAATGCTTGTAATTTGTCCTAGTTCTATACAACAAATAAACAAACAAATAAAAAGCAAGCAACAGCAACAAACCCAAACAACCCAGACCAGAAGCCTCTCTTATTAGTAATGACAAGGCGAAATCCCTCTTGCAGGGCTTAAGTTTCTCATAAATTCAACGTGGCATCAAAAGATGTGGCACCATTGATATTCTTTGTACCAAACATTTCAGATAGCAAAAAACGTATTGGATTGTAAGGGTTCCAATAGATGGATCTCTGAACAAGCAAAATCTGGCACAGACATACATGGAAGCATGTATAGATATTTATGAACAACTCTCCCACTGTCAATTATAACCCTGAAGTTAATATTTGCTTCTGGGCTCATATATGGTTGAGGCTCATGAATTTCCAGTCATAAAAGTTTTCCTCACTCTTCTTTGGCCCTTGGGATGCCTGCTACCAGTTGACTCTTCTTAGCACTTGCATGAGCCACAGTATCTCAACTCCTTATGCCACAAATAGGGTCAGCCACAAATAGAGTCAATCCTGTAGTTCTGTAGATTCTCCCTGAGAAAGGAATTCCTCAGAAGATCTAGATACATAGTTGGGAAGACACAGATAAACCGAATATCATTCACAACAGCAACAGGTAAGGGCAATGGAAACATGGCAGAATCACTGATCAGGGCAAAGGATGGCCTACACAATGTTTGCTGCTTTCAGATCCATGTATGAGGTTTCACTCATCTCTAGACATGCAGGCAGACATGTCCATGGGTGCATGCAAATAGATATCCCCAGTTGCAGTGGATAGGCTTCGTTACTCCTCTCCTGTATCACTAGCTACTTTTTGGCTTATCAGGCTATTCACAGACATATTCACAGACAGAGGCATCTCCATGGGGCTCTGCAGAGGTCAGGTGTGTGGCACAAGCCAATGATTTTGGATGTTTTTTCTCTATAGTTATGATGTGGTCAAAACTCCCACAGATGCTACCTCTGATCTTTCCCACAGGGAAGAGGCTACCTTTGGTCCTTCTTGTTTAGTTCATCAAGACAGGATTTCCTAGGGCAATGGGAAGACTTTTCTCCCAGACTAATCCAAATAATCAGATGATATTAGAGAATTTAGTCACTCTGTGTTGCTGAACCTGCAGTCCTTCCAAGAGGACATGCAGGTTCTTCCACAGTGCCTCTTCAGATGGTCACTACCTAGGCCTTTTAATTTCTCAGTGTTTTAGTTCTCTGAACTTTAAAATTGAATAATAACAACCATCTTCTCAGATACTTTCAAATGTTCTGTATAAGCACATATTACTGACTGGTTTTAGAAAAACAGCAAGCTATTCCATTTGCTGTTCATCTGCATTTGAACAGTATTTATAGCACTTTAAAACGTTGGTTTTTTTTTTTGTTAACAGGTTATGCCTTATATAGCAGTGATTTTGGCTGCCATTTTCTGTACCAAACTGCCAGTATGTTTCAGGCAAATTTTGTGAAGAGCAGGTGTCTCACATACAGTTTAACCTCAACTCTCCAAAGCGGTGTCACATACTTCCACTGGAAGTGGCAGTTCCTTTTCATCAAGGAGATGCAGGGCTTCAGCAAAGTAGTTCTTTTTTTATCAAGCTTAGACCATGAGGTAGCATTTATTTATAGTAGGAATAGATTTTTTTTTGCATGGTTTCTTATGAAAATAATTCTTATGCAATTATGTTATCTATTTGTATGAGTTTTGTCCATTCCCAATTATCCATCAACCAGTTTTCTCCAGAAATACTTGTAAGCCCTTTCATCATTTTCAACCAGAGTTGAAAGAGTAGGAAAAAGACCATTATGGACAATAAAATATTTGTTAACTATGCAGAAGAAAATGAAATTAACACACCTAATGAGTAAAAAAATAGGAAGATCTCAGCTTCATATCTTCTATTTGGTAGTAGCCAGATTGCTGTCCATAATGAACCTTGCAGAACTGTTTCTCCTCAGATGAACATCTAATGATGAAGCACTAGGACTGTAGGTGTACAAACAGATGTGAAACTAGGTTTCATTACTTTTTGTTCTTATTGAACAATTTGATAAATAACCTCTTTCGTGGCTGTCATGTTTTGCAAAATTTTCTTTTAGCCTGATGAGGATCTCTGCACAATGATCCATGTTCTAGTATGCAGTCACTGTTATTAGAAAGGGGAAGCTGTACATTGTTTCTTTACTATCTCAAGACTGTCTTCTGACAGGCGTAGGTTGCCATAGGTAAATAAAGCCTGATTCTATAATAGAAACTAGCTTCCAAAATGCTTCTAAGTTGTGTTCATCTTTCAGAGGCTTTATTAGGAATCATCCTATCTTCATTGTTCATAACTCAGATCACAGTACAGGAGAGATATATTTATGACAATTGAATAATAGATGCAGAAAGGTCTTGGTGTACAATGAATTTTCAGGGAATACTAAAATAATTCAAAGTCTGCCCACACCTCCATATATCCTGATGAAATTTTTCCAACATAATTAGAATGACATTCAAAATAACAGCTACCATTTTCCCTGAAAACATAAACAAACAAACCTTTCCCAATTAGTTTCACAAGATGACTGAGTGAGCAGAGCTAAAGATTCCATTAGGAGCTTACTATGCTAATCTAATTAGCCTGGGAAACACTCAGATATTATGGAACTGGAATCAATAAAAACTTTGAAAAGCTAGATTTACACTTCAGTCACAAAAAGGATTATGCAGACATTTCACCATTCTTTTGCTTATAATTTTCATGAGTAATAAGCAGAACAAACACAATTCTTATCTTAAGGGTCACATGTAAATATGCATGACATGGTCTGAATATTCTTTGACATGAAAAAATTAGCAGAATTAATTTGGGAGCTTTAATGTAATCCATAAACAATTTACACACTGAATTGTTTTTTCAGTAAGGAGAAAATATATGCAGCCTCCTAAAATAATTTTGGAACTTTTAACAAGTAGAAATTCTTCAAAATCTAGATTCCTCTTCTACCAGTCATATAAGATTATATGGAACTTACTCAGCAGTTATCAAAGTAACAGGAGATCATCTTTATGGTTTTTGCATCATAGTTTTTCGTGACAGAAAAAATCACTACTCTTAAACCAACAACTGAAAATGTAGAAAGTGGCTTAGTTTTTTTCAAGGACACTGAGACTCTTAAGACATGTTCCCCACAGGTTTCAAAGTCAGAGAAATTTCCCAGAACTTTTCCATCTACAGTGAAATTTGCATTTACTTTACAGAACAAAATGAAGAAAATCTGCATGAAGTAATATGTACTTATAAACATGCAAATGCTTTTACACTACAGTGATACTGAAAAAATCAGCACTGAAGAAGCAGCACAGCAGTTGCATTGTTGAAAAAGTTTTGCCACAGTGAAATTATCTGTCAATGTGCCCTTCATCGTCACTTCAGACACTTCACGTTGCTTGTCTGGACAGCAAATTCAGCTCATTCTGAAGCTTCTGTCCTCCTCTTGCCTATTATTTTGCTATGCATCAGGTAGCTCCTAGGCAGCTTAATTGTTTCTTCACACTATGTAAACCATTTAACTTCTCTGGCATCCTGCAGAAATTAAGCTCATTACGGACCCAGTGGCCCAAATGACAACACTTTCCCACAAGGTACAGCAGGGAACCGTATTAGTGGTAAAGCTCAAAGGAAAGAATATATCACCTGGGACATGGCTGCAAAGGGAATGGAGGAAGAAAGCGATTTGTCAAATTATATTTGTAGTGGTCAAGTGAGGTTAAAAATGGTCGAGGGTTACAAATACTGATTCAGAATCTATTGTCAGAAAAACTGCCAAGGGTTATTCTCTTTCTTTATGATGCAACCTTCCTTCCTGCTTCCTCCCCCTGAGTTCCCCCCCAACACTCTGTCATCCTAAGACATCTGAAATCCTTATCCTTCGACCTAAATTGGAATGAAATTAGTTTTAAACAGTAGAATAAATGTAAAAGACTAAACGAGAAAGGGGGAGAAATCCAGCCGTTAGTATTCAGTAGGATTTGTTGGTCAAATAAAGATTAAATTGAGTGAAAGTGATAGAATTTTGCCCAGCATTTGTTTGAAAGCTAGTCTTTCTGTGTTAGAAACTGGTGTTGAATCTGAGTGTTCCAAAATGTGATTCAGAACACGATTTTCTCTAAATGTACTTGCCAGAGGTAAATGTAATAATTTATGGAGTGTGCAGAAAATGTTTTCTTCAGCTATTTGCTATTCAGAAAAGGTTTTCCTTTGCTCTTACTGTTAGGCTTTTATGCTGGCAGTCTTATTAAGGTCAAGCCCTATCAAAATATTACTTCTGGGGTCAAAAGGGTAGTGTAGTCCTTCCCAAGGCTATTACACATTTTGGTGATCAACTGCTAGAGGGCACTTAAGAGAGATCCAGAGCAGTACACTAGCCCCTGGAGAATGAAACAACATCTAGTTTTTGACAGCTTCCTGTAGTCATGAACTGGGAGATTTATGAGGTTAGATTTGATCTCTAGTCCTGTCTAAAGCCAGGTATGCTGTACGCTGCATTACTAAACAGGCTAGTAGGCAAAGCTAATATAGCTTCTTAGAGGTGAACTTGAAAGGCTACTTTTAAATCTCCAGCTAGCTAGCTAAATCCATTTTAATGCCAGCTGTGAGAATTAGGGAAATGCAGTCTCACAGGTACATTTTATTAAAGCAAACAGCTAAAGCAACACTCTGTCTACTTTCTGGTAATGTTTCTTCAGTGGCAATGGAAGCACAAGCCTAGGAAGGGTGAATTTTCACCTATGTTGTTAAAAATTTCTGATATTCTCCTGGGTTGAAAGTAGTCAGGACCCAACACTTCACCCTGTTCCATAAGCCCTAGATCAGTATGGTCTGACTCAGCACTTAAAGCTTGCTAGGAACGTCTAAAACTTTCATATTCATTTTATGTTTTGTTACATTCATTTAAACAATGATAAATTAGGGCAGAAATCTAGTAACCTCTTCATGAAGAAGAAGTTTTGAAAGACAAATTGTTAAATGACACCTTACACTTTTGTTTACTATGTACTGTGAAAAAAAAAGTAAAGATAAAAATGCATGTGTGTGCTTGAACTGCATCAAAATCAGCCTCAGTATTTTACAGATACAATAAAACTGTTGAAGTACCTATGAACAGTTTCATTTGTTTGACTGGAGCACAACTTTGAATTGGCCTGTATTCATTTCTAATGCCCTAGAATTTGGTACCTGAAATCCCAGACCCCAAAGTCTGTAAATAAACCTTAGTCAAATAAAAAGTGAAGTGAATAACATAATGGAAAAAGCAACTTCTTTAAGGGAAACAGAATTATTCTGCTGTTTGCATACAGAAGAGAAAGCAACTGCAGGAAGAAAAGTGAAAAGTATATTCCTGGAAAACCCCAAAATATAAATCCTGTAGGATTTATCCAAAAGGAGGATCTATGAGGCATGTGGTCATACAGCAGAGAGAGTGAGGCACAAGACATACTTGTTTACAGACCTGAACTGGGTGTGTCTTGCTACCAACATTCATTCTTCCTGATAAAAACCTTACTCCACACAGCAATCCCACTAAAACCTGCAGGGATGCTAATCTGACTCTCATCAGTGCTGAGCAGATCTTTATATTTTACAGGTCTGTAATACACCATTCTGTAAGTACAGACAAGTGGTTCAGACTTTCCCTTAGTATTTACCTTTTCCTCCTCATTTCTTAATTACGCTGAAAGGCTAAAAGGCTTTCTTCTTACCACAGTATTTTATTTCCTTGCCTTTAATTGATATTGTTTCACAGGAGATATTATCAATTATGAAGATGATAAATGACTGGATGTCTTTCCAGAAGCTGCTTCAGCAAGCTGTCAGACATGAGATTTATTCCTGACCTAAGGTCAAAATGCAAAACAAAACAGGAGAGTGAGACTTAGTTTACGTAGAAATGGTGCAACTCCTCAAACATGGTAGTGTGTTGTTACTTGATAATTAGTTGAAGACAAGCTTGAG
Source organism: Lichenostomus cassidix (assembly GCF_008360975.1). Classification (NCBI taxonomy): domain Eukaryota; kingdom Metazoa; phylum Chordata; class Aves; order Passeriformes; family Meliphagidae; genus Lichenostomus; species Lichenostomus cassidix. The sequence goes on along the minus strand of NC_139482.1, from coordinate 97,750,397 downwards.
GCTGCTTCAAAGTACATTTTAAATCAGACCACACTGAAGAGTCTTTGGGGAGGCATCAGTAACAATTCAGTGGAAGAATAGGATGCTGTGAATGCTTGTTCTTCAAGTATTTCCTTTCCTTATGCATGAGTTATATGGAAGCAGTAAGAACATATTTCTTCTTTTTCTCTCCCTTTGATGCAGATAAAAATACAAGTCAGCCAAAACACACAGTGAACTAAGAAAGGTGAAGCAAAACTCTCTGCAGACTTTAATCTAATTTCTAGGTTACCAAAGATGACAATGAAAATGACTAATGAGAAAATCCCGAGTATGTATATTTCTAAACTGGCATAATGTGGAACTTCGAACAAGAACAAATACAAGAAAAAGAATTTAAGGTCCTTGGGATTTTTGAAAATTTGCAAAGTGTTTGGGTGCTTAGTTCCTGGTCCATAAGTGAGACTATGGATGAAACAACAAAAGGCACAACAGTTAGTAAAATCTTGTTAACATTAAAAAATCAAGAAAATATTGCAATCATATCTTATAAAATAAAAGATGTTTTTCAGTAATTTAAACTTTCAGTACCTTTAAATGCAAAGCTTATATTTATCATCAGTTTTTAATTCAAATCAAAGAATTATTAAAGATATTTTTAAAGCTCTGTTATTTATCAAGAATTTAGGAAAGTTAAAGAAGTATATATATTACTTAGAGCTATGATGGTGGGTGAATATATATTTTACACACTTTATGTTTGTCTTATTAACACCTTGAAGTAATGGAGTATATTTTGTATAAACGGAAGGCTTATCAAATAATACTAAAATGTGTCCAGTATTTTTTTTGGTGTCATTAATAAGATGTTGTAGTTGGAATTCTGATCTCTCACACTAACAATTGACTGATTCATATTTTAATAGGGGTTAGTTTCACTGAAGGTTTTATGCCTGTCTGCCGTGATTATATAATCAGAAAACCACAGAATGCTCTGAATGGAAATGGAAAGGGTATCTGGAAGTCATTTGATCCAACCCCCCAGCTAAAGCAGGTTCACCCAACTGGTTGCCCTGGACTGTGTCCATCTGGCTTTTAAATGTCCTTCAGGATGGAAAACCCACAACTTCCCTGGGCAATCTGTGCCAGGCCTTGGTCATCCTTACCTTGTAAAATCGTTTGCTGAAGTTCAGAGGGAACCTCCTGTGTTTTTTCCTCGTGTATCCATTACCTCTGGTCCTGTCACTGTGCACAGTAAAGAGGACCTGGCTCTGTCTTCTTTATACCGTTCCTTCATATATTTATATACATTAATGAGATCCTCCTGAGTCTTCTCATCTCCAGGCTGAACAGCCCCAGTTTTCTGTCTTTTCCCATGAGAGACACTCCAGTCCCTTTATGATCTTTGTGACTTTTTGCCAGACTCTCTCCAGTATGTCCAAGCCTCTCATGTCCTGAGGAGCCCAAAACTGTGAAACACTCCGGGTGTCACCTCATCAATGCTAAGTAGAGGTGAAGAATCAACTTTCTTGATCTACTGGCAACACTTTTCCTAAAGCAGCCCATGACACCTTTAGCCTTCTTTGCTGCAAAGGTATGTTACCAGCTCACCTTCAGCTTGGTGTCCATCAGGACCCTCAGGTCCTTTTCTGCAAAACTGCTTTCCAGCTGGGTGATTCCCAGCATATATGCTGCTGCATGGAGTTGTTCCTCCCCAGCTGTAGAAACTTGCATTTTCCCTTCATGAGGTTCCTGTCAGCTCATTTCTCCAGCCTGGTGAAATCTCATTTGAGGCAGAACAATGCTCTCATTTATGAACCACTCTTCCCAGTTTTTTAACAAAAGCAAACTTGTAGAAGGGATCATCCACTTTTCTTGCTGATCAGGTGGCATATGGGAGACACCCAATACAATGTCACTCATACCTTTCTTCTGGTTTGTCACATGTATCAGTGATGAAGGCTTATGTTCCTATTGTTTTCTGAACTGTACAGAACCCAGTCATGGAGCATTTTCAGGATTTTTTTGGTGGTCCAAATTAATTTTTCCATACTTTGTTTTATTGCTCTCTGAAACTCACTGGTTTCACTCATCATGACTTTTGCTCTTTGGAAGTGTAACCACTCGGGAATGGTAACGGAACACATGCCCATCATATGCCTTTTCTTTTTCTAAGACATGTACAGTAACTAAATTATACAGAGTACAAGACATGATATACTGGCAACCTGAGGGGTTTTCACTACAAGGCAAGTGATAAGTAACATTTTCTGTATGTTATGGCAAAAAATCACTCTAATATTCATTGGGAATGCATTAAACAGTGCTTTCTTTACGTCTGAATTCATGCCAGAGTTAGATATACAAGGGTAAATCAAGTGCATTTATGCCAGGAATAAGTCCTCTGTGAATTCAGTAAAACCTTCTACAAACAAGCATACTATCTATTTTTAAAAGTGCTTTAGATATCTATGCATTCATGTTTGGCTGTAAAATATCCAACAGGGTTCAGCAAGTGGTTGGGTATGATATTGTCACAAATTTTATACAAAAATAAAAGCAGAAAATAAATCTTTGTACTTATATTCCTTTATAAAACAGTATGAATTTTTATCTTTAGAAATAATCCCACTGGTTTTATACAGGAGGACAGAGATGCTACAAAGCTTGAAATGGGAAAGAACTTTATCAGAAGTGGTGTTACATTATCTGCTACTATTGACAACTTCTACCACTGAGCTAATCTGTGATATGAGACTAAAAGAGAAGTGGCACAAAACTCACTATATCAAGACTTAAGCTCATGAAAAGGGAAAATAAATTTAAAAAAATTATTAAACACTGAAAGCAATAAAGTATAGACTCCCAAAGAACATAAAAAAAATGTTTGACTGACAGCTATGCAATGTGGGGAAAAAAAACCTGAGCTAGACACAAAACAGGTCTGTGTCCTTCCTAGGCTGAGGATCTCAGAGCTGGACTCAGCACTCCAGGTGAGGTCCAATGAGAGCAAAGTACAGAGGGAAAATTCTCTCCCTCACCCTGCTGGCCACACTGCTTTTGCTGCAGCACAGGATACAACTGGCTTTCTGGGCTGCAAGCTCACATTGCCAGGTCCTGTCCAGCATAATCCTCTCACCCACCAGCACTCCCAAGTCCTTCTCAGCAGGGCTGCTCTCAATCTGTTCATCCCTCAGCCTGGGTTGGTAGTGGAGGTTTCCCTGACCCTTGTGCAGGACTCTGCACTTGGTTAAACCCTTATGAGATTCTCACAGGTTCCCTTCTTGAGCTTGTCTAGGTTCCTCTGGATGGCATTTCATCCCTCAGGTGTATCAGCTGCTCCACTCAGTGTGTTGTTTGCAAAGTTGTTGGGGATGTGCTCAATCGCTCTGTCTATGTCATTGATTAATTAAATAGCGTTAATTGAATGGCACCAGTCCTAGTTCAGATTCCTGAGGGACAACATTTGTCACCAATATCCATCAGGACACTGAGCCATCAACCACTAGCTCCTGGATGCTGGTGTCCTACCAGTTCCTTATTCACCCATCAAATCTATCTCCCTCCAATTTGGAGAGGCTGTGACTATGTCGAAGGCCTTAACAGTCCTTGGATAGATGACATCTGTAGCCCTTTCCCTGTCCACCAGTGTAGTCATTCCATTGTGAAAGGCCACTAGGTTGGTCAGGCAGGGCTTGCTTTGATGAAGACATTCTGGCTGTCTTGAGCCATCTCCATATCCCTCATGGGCCTTAGCATAGCTTTTACTCTTCCATGGTTTTTCCAGTGACAGAGGTAAGGGTGACAGGCTGGTGGTTCCCAGTGTTGTCCTTTCTACCACAGACAAATAAAAACCTTTTCATGTGTCAGATCATGTCCTGTACAACAAATTCATACTCACAATGAAGAAAATGGTAACACCTGTATGAATTGCAACACAATACAGAATATGGCATTTTTACATTTCCTGAAAGTGTGGCACAGTATGTGAATACTAAGAATTTCAGATAAGTGTATAAAAGTAGTACTTTGTTGAAAAGAGAATATCAGCCATGATGTAAAGCATTCTATAGAAAGCCAAATTTCAAAGAAATTTTAAAAACTATCTGTGTGCTTGGGAATGACACAACACTAGCAACAAAATACTCACTGAATTATTAGCCAGAAAGAATTGGTCAGACATGGTTACTTTATTTTGTTGTTTGTTGATTTTTGTGGTTTCTTCAAAGGTAGAAATAAAGTGAAATGGAATTAAATATGTTCTGCTTCTTCCTCTTTATAATTTATTAAGTCCTACGTTTGGCTACTAAAAACCCACATACAGTTTTAACATGAAGCAAATATTTCTCTCTCAATATTCTCCTCTATGGAAATAAAATTTGAGTTTATCCTTTTTAAAGCAGCAAAAATACAGTCTTGACATGACATTTGCATTGCAATGAAAGAGTCAATGAATCTGTGATAATAAATTAGCATTGAATTAATGCAAAAAATAGACTTTCTCTTGCGTTCTTAAATGTGAGCAAAGGAACTTATATGATCTTTCTCATGATCTTTGATGAGATCTGATCTTTGAAAAATTCCTGAGATGGAATAAATTGACATTCCCTGAACTCTTTGCAGATGAGGCATTGAAAACAAAATTTGGATCTATGTGTGCATGTAAAAGTATTGAGCATTCTTTAGGTAAGTTAAAGAAAACAACATCCAACATCTCAATGAGTTTATTGAAATATCTTGAAAAACTATACTTTTAATATAGGAGGAAATTAAGGAAAATGAATGCCTTTACTTTTACATCTAGATATAAGCTGCAGATGGATGCAAAGAAGCTTTTTGAGGTGAATTATCAGAAGTGAGAAATAATTTTTTTGACAGAAACAGGTGGTGATATAATAATGATTCTACAGAATAGGTAAGGTACCATGAATGCCAGTATATTAAAGAATTTTAAAGATTAATGCATTCTTTCATTCCAAGCCATATGATGTGACTGATTCTGTTGTGGCTTATGCTATGTTGTGAATACACATCATGTGGAGTTAGGTGAACTTGAGAGAGAACTGTAGAATAGGAAAAGCAAAGAGGAATTTTACTCTGAGTCAACTATAAAGTAAGCAGAGATTTGTAGTGGTCTGGGATCGTCATGGTATGAAAGACAGCACACCTATATTGGACCACAAAAAGTCTGATAGAGAGGCTTGTGTTAGACACAGTTGATTTTCATACACTTTTTACTGCTATTTCCGTAACATAGTTTTTGTAGTAATCACTTTATTTTACGTGATGAATGTTCTTAAGTTTGAGTTGGGGTACAAAAACCATTCTCTAACACTGTTAATGTGTAGTATTTGTAGCAAAACCTGAAATGGCAGGGATTTAAGAGAGCCTTTTACTTTATTTTGAGGTCCTCAAAGGGAAAATATAATCTGTTGGAAAATATAATAGTTCTTTTTCCTGAAGAGATTCTTCTGCTGCTGCTACATACATATATATTGCATACCATTATTTTCTATTCTCTTGATAAATATACTAAAAATAATGCTTTTATGCCTTTTTATTTTTAGTCATCTTTTCTCAAGAAAGTTACAGTTAACTATATACTATATACAATAGTTATCTGTTATTCTATAAAATGCTTTTTAAGTTATTTTTTCTGCAAATTTCCTGTACAACTCTAATGTTTCAAACCATAGGTGTCTATGTTCAAAGTAGGGATATTAATTTTCTGTACATATTATTTATATTTGGACACTTTGAAAACACGTATGAACGATAAATACTGCAGATGTTTTCAAACTATACATAAGGGTGCAAGGGAGAATCAATAAAACATTTTTTCTAAGGTCTATGATTCATAGTTCTACCTGATAATTGCTTATGTAAATAATATATGTGATGTATGTAAACAATGCATGTCATGCAAAAAAATGCTGAATTCAAGGAATAAAGAGAATATTTCTTAAAATTATTTTGCCATCAGATTGGGAAAGGAAAAGGACAGATGAACTTATTCAGTATTTATGAATAGATGAAAGAAGACAGGAGGATCTTAGGTTTCACAGTGTGTATCAACACCAAATAAGTTGTCCTTATTCCATATTTTTTATGTCTTTTTTATCTGTGTATATAACAGCATGGCAACCTTTATTTTAGAGAAAAGAGCTGAGATAATGAAAGATGGTATTAATGTTTCTTTTTCTGAGAAAACTGCATTACTAGCTTTCCCCTGCAAGCTAAAGTGACACACTTCTAAATGCAGCAAAACAACTCGAAATACCACAACTTCATAATACTTCTGCTAGATCATATACTAAAATTATACCTCATTATACCTCTTTGGGTATTATATATCCAGATTTAAGAAAGAAAGTGTCATACCCCACATGGCAAAGCATCATTTGACATAATGAAAAGCTTCAAGTCAGCATTTCTGAGCAGTTCAATTCTAAAGGCAAAAAATCGCACGCACACAAAAATTTATGCTCCTTGTTAATTTATTAGAGGTGCATGAGGCTTTCTTGGAGAGCAAAAAAGTGTGAAACTCCATAAGCCAAACTTTCAATTGCACAATATGGTAAATCCAGAGCTACCCTTTTTAACAGATGAGTCTGCCACATGCATAATTTCCACTAATAGCAACACAGACATTAATGCAATAAAAAAACCCCACCAAAACCCACCAATACCTTGCTGAAAAGTTTTGGCCTTTTTTTAAGAAATGTACTGTTTCCTAAGCTAGATTACCACAATATTGAATATAAATCAGTGATAAAGCCTAATTTTCATACACATGCAGGGTTTTGTATTGGCAGCTGGCTATGGTGGTTATAAGGGGAGGAAAAATATTTCTAAGCTTAGGAAATGAGTTGATCTCCAGCTGATTTTAAATGCTTAGGAGCCAAATTATACTAAACTCCAAAAGTCATGCTCAAATACTTCCATGCAGTGAAGCAGATCTTTCAGCTGTCAGGTGTCTGCTGTCACATCTTCATGCTGTAGGAGCACACTGACACAGGAAGCACTGAACAATGACAGATCTAAGTCACAAGGAATAAAAGGGATTTAGGAATTCTGCAGGTGTCAATTTGGATTCTTAACAGATAGTAAAAAAAAAAAAAAAAACCTGATTTTATATTACCAGAGTGGTTTCAAACACAAAATAAACCCAGTTACTTTACTGGAATGCTTTAAGGTCAAGTAAATGCATTTTTGTTTATGAGTGCCTTGGAGAGGTAAGGTCTTTGTAATTTACCTTATGAAATTGGAATGGTGAAAGTGAGCACCTTCTACCATCACAGTAATGTCAAAAGTGGTTTTCTCAGGAACAAGGCTATCTCCCGGGTTACTTCATTTTCCAGAACATTCTGATTTGGTAATGTGTCACTAGAGGGTGCTGCAAAGTTGTTTTCTAATGTATTATCCAAATAGCTAGTATTTATTTTACCGTTTGTAGAAAATACAAGTCTAAACTTTCAGGAAAGGAAAATCTCTGTGAAGTACTGATGAACTATCACTGGCTGATAAGCTTGAATGTCATAACCTGAAGGAAAGGTAGAAAAATTTTTAAGTTTATATGAAAGTTGATGAATAATGGTATGTTTTAGGTTTTCATTATATGCATTAGAAAGGGTCTAGATTAGGACACCTTTCCACAATTATACAATAATTCAAATTTATTTCAAGCATGTCTTCTGGCCATTAGTATGCCATTATGTTGAGTCAAGAAGATTAATTAAGAAAGTAAGTACTGTACTTTTCTGGGAAAACTGAAGTAAAATCTTATGTCTTTAATATTATGTGAGGACAAGACGTGCTTTTTCTATTTTTTACATTGTTGTTACAAAGACTTCTCAATGGAAACAACAAACCAATAGAAGAAATAGTGTGTGGTATGGTGTTGGCTGAATTGTGTATAAATAATACAAATTACAGCCTACACTTATGAACTATCGTGTGTACTTATGACCTCTTAAAGATGGTGGAAAATATTGTGACTTTACTAAATCACTAAATTACAATAAGGGGCACATACAATATCTTAACTTCTGTCAGATTTAAGACACTGTGAGAAATTACATAATTGAGAAAACAGCTACCAATTAAAAGCCTCCTGTAAGATAATGAACACTGAAGAGATACAGGGATGTGTGTGATTAGTGTATTAGTATGGTTGTCATAATTTCAAATGCAGTTCAGATGTAATAGTAGTACATGGAGGTGAAGGATTATAAAAGAAGCCCACCTTATTCATGTACATCCTCCTTGCTTTTGTTTGACAACTTGTTCCCCTAGCTTTTCCTTACTTGTGATAGCTTTATTAACACTAATTTTCAATGCACTTACAACCCACTTTTATTGCCCAGTAGCAAACAATGCTTACAGATATTGTTTTTGAACTGAAAGGGACCAGTACAAGGCACCATAATGTATTTGGAGACTATAAACCTCCAGGACCTGCTGCTGGCACAACAGTGCAAGCTACTGCCTTTGTTTGCAAGCCCAGAGCTTTGCCATGTGCTGCTGGAACCATGACAGAGAGGTGGGAGCAATGCCCCAGAATTGTCTTTCTACAAGGAGAGAGCTGCCTTGCCCACAAGAGGGCTAACGTGGCTGTGAAGTGCACAGATTTAACATATTGCTTGGAAAGCATTTTCAGGAGCTGTCTTTTTGACTGCACAGTCATTTGCAGGGAGATGTGGGTTCTCTTGGCCCATCCTCTGCCATGGAGCAGCTGCTACATGGACATGTTTGTGTCAATGTGTGCCCCAGATGAAGAAGAGCATCTCTGTATGAAGCTCTGGCCCCATAAGCTCCTGGCTTCAGCTGAGATGCTGCCCCTGCTGCTGTGGCTTGCAAGCTACCATTCCTCCAGCACCTCACGTTGCCACATTCCTGACCTTCCTCAGTGGTAGTTCTCTTTACCTTCCCTGTCAAGCTCAGATGCTCTTTTCTATCTGGCAACAAAAGGATGCAATGAGAACCTTTGCACACTATTCCATGTAACTGTTGGACTCTAGGAGCTCCTTGCACTGCTTTTCAGTCCTTTAGGGCTTTGAAAACAGCATGAAAGGGCTAGAGATAGGGTGGAGGGGAATATTCGCAGCAAGGTCACAAAAATGATCTAGTTGTTATTGACATTCTTGCCTCTTACAGCCACCCATCTAAGAATAGAATGAAATCCTTGTCATTTATCTCCCTCAGTGGATCCTAACCCTGTCACAAACTGAAAATTATTTCCTTTCCACAATAGATAGTGCTATATCTGAGCTGTAGTCAGTAGTTACTGTATCAGTGTGAAGCAATAGGCAACTCTGACAAGTAGCTTATTGATACAGTACAATGGTAATTTCTCTGCTGGAACAATTTTGTCAATACACACTTGGGAAATTTGTAATTCATGGAGATGCTATTAGCAAATGATGTGGCATTATGAAGATACCTCTAGTCCATAGGTTCACACATGTACTGCCATGGTTTGCTTTAGAAGTGAATTGATGCATTCAGAAACAAATATTTTAAACAATTAATTAACTAAATATTAGTAATAGTAATTATAGTTAATTATTATACTCAATTATAAATATGTATCCCACAAACAATAGAAAGAAACATAACACTTTGGGGTTTTAAAGCTTAGATCTCACTGTTAAATTAATAGAAAAATAAAATCAGTCACTGATCCAAGTTGCACATAAACAACTCTAATGTTTGTGGATTTCCCTTTCAAAGCATTTGAGCTACGGTGGTGATGAAAAAACATTCACAGAGTGTCTTCATTTTTCACTGTAGTCTTCTATAACTTCATAATATCTAAACCAATTTAAACCTGTATTAATAAAAATGCTTTGAACTGAGACCTTGCATGTCAACTTGCAACACAGAAAGAATTTTTGCTGTCAAGTTATGATCCTCTAAATTAGAAGTTGCTTTATAATTGAAATGCTGACACACACCTCTAATTGTAGAGGTGTTGGCAGGTGCTGCTATGCTAGCATTATATTAGCAACTTTTGCAAGTGGATCTTGTTCCTTAGAGGTTATGCTTATATTGTATGCATACAGATTATGGGCTGTAGAATGACAGCTGTGTAAAATCAGTCCAATTAAAACATACAATATAGATGCAAACAGTCACATATTAAACAGATTAAATTAGTATTCATCAAAGTCTCTTTCACTCAAAAAATATATATGGAAAATATTTTTAAAGATGCTTGCTTGGAAATAAAACAAGTTATGTGATGGTTTCTTATACAACATTAATCATTAAGGGAAAATAAAAATATGTCTTCTCCTTTAACTAAATATTAAATTAGCTCAACTATCGTAGAAGCCTGAATTGCAAGTGAGTAGAGCATGGATCTAATTGCTGTAGTGTTCCAATACTCCAAGCAGTGCAGACATTATGCAAATAGTGTACATTTTCAGATTGTAAAATATAGTCCTTCTTGCAAAATCAGAATGGATACCAAAATGCATGCACACAGAGTTTAAAAAAAAAAAAAAACAACTGAATTCCCCTATGTCTGGTTACTAGAAAAACCTTTCAAAGCCCTAGCTTATTTTAAGCAGTGTTAGTGACTGATCCACACCAAAACTCTTGATCAAAAGCTAGTAGACAGACAAAATTTGGATCTAAATCTCACTGAGCTGCTGGTTTCACTGAGGTTTGTGTGTGTGCATATTGAGAATGTTTGAACTGTGAAGTACCAGTGTGCTATGTTGGTACAAATGTCTTCTTAAGCCTTTTCTATCTTGTCTCCATCCTGTAGAAAATCATGGTCCCAGTGTGGAAATTGCTGTTATGTTCTGCTGGTGTACGTTAGCTTGTTTCCGTCTCTGTCTAATGATAATTTACCATGTAAGTGCCTTAGGGATGAGACCTGTGGTTGATGCTGAAATAATAAGAATCATCCCAGTTTTGAAAATTGTGAGGCCTCTTTCAGATTTCTAGTGTTTCCATATGCCTTCAGTGGGGAATTCCTGCTATTTATGGTTACAATGCAGATGTTATTAGACTTAATTTATTTAAAATGCACACAAAACCATAATCAAATTAAAAAGAAAGATTTAAATTTTTTTTTTCCTTTTTTTAAAAACTTCCTTATTTTCTTGCTTTTTCATTTATTTTTTTAGGAAGGTCATCAATTTTATATTAAAAACACACAATTTTAAAGCTTGTTCTGTGGTATTAACTTATCCTTTTTACATAGAAAACATTTATTCATTAAAAGCTTTTTTATTTTCAGAAGCTGTGCTTTTAAGTAGGTATCATAATTATATTTCCGTGTATATTTTATTTGACAAGGATAAGCAAAAAAGATACAAGGATAAAAATGTTATTTCATGATAACATTTCAGTGTTATTTATTGCAAGAAGTTGCATTCCTTATTCATCCCATCCATTTCTATCCTATCTCTTTTTTGTCTATACCTATCTTTACCACTTGCTCAATTATACATTTGCTTTTCTGTTTGACCCCATGTGCATATGTGTACAATTGTCAATTCCTATATTCAGACATCTACATATAAATATGAATTAGCATGTCTTGAGCTTATTTGCTTAATTCGTAAGCCAACTTGTTTGCCACTATCACCCTCCATAATTTTTTATGTCTCGTCACGTTTTTTCTCTAGTGTGATTCCTCGGATATTGGACCACAGGGATATGATAGCCTTTTTTTTTTTTTTTTTGGTTGGAAATTTTGAGAGACATCATTGATGCCTTTGTATAAATTCTCAACATAAAATGTATTGAATATCAACTAAATCTTTCATCAATATTGTTGGTTTTAAAAAGGCCAGATTTCAATGATGGAGTTATTTTATTTGGCAATTGCATCAAAATCCTTTTGTCAGTAAGTTTTGTACAGAACTACTTGTTTGGGAACTTTTTAGACACAGTCAATGCTTGGACTTTTTTTCTTTAACAAGCACAAATTAGAAAAAAAAGAACAGAAAGAAGACAGCTGGATACATTTTCTATTCTTGTTCTTTTTCTCTCACAGTGTATTTAAGAGCAGTGATTAAGATCCTGCAGCATTCTATCTTCTCTTGCTGTGGTAAAGAGAATACTTGCACAGCACTATGCAGATATACTTTCAAATGTTGTCTCCAATTGAATTAGTGGAGAGAACTGGAAAAAAAAGAAAGAAAGACTTATTGCTAGTCATTATTATAGTTTAAGGAAAAGGTGTGCTATGAGTAATTTTCTTATTTAGAAGAGGCACAGAGCCTGACACAGTTACTGGAGAGGTGCTTGCATTAGGCATCAGAAAATGTAGAAGACAGGCACATTTTTGAGGTTGAATCAGTATTTTCTCCTTTATCAAAAGAAATACAGAACAGAGCAGGTGAACCAGTTAAAATGCCTTTATCAGTTGCTCAAATTTCTGCTGCCAGACTGCTACAAGTAACTGTGAATTAGATAGATTAAAAAATGAACTTACAAATCACTTGCTTTCAAAAGCCTGCATTAACTGTAAATAAATAAGGCTTTTCAACCAAGAAGTAATTACATATTTGCTCTGCTCAGTGTCTCAGACTTTTTTCACTGCATTCATATTTGCAGAGCTGGGGCTTTACCTGCAGAAGTGCAGGTTTTTCCTCAGTTATAACTGCAAATGGCTTTAAAATTGATCTTTTCATAACAAAATAAGAGGATAAGATATGAAAACAGAAATATCAGAACACTCACAAAAAAATCTTATTGTTCTGAGCATACAGAAAAGTCAATTTGATTTCACCTCTGCCACCTGGAGGAAGCAGATTTTGCACGTCTTTACAATTACTATCATTATGGTTATTATTACTTCTCCTTCCTCTACAACTACTACTACTACTACTACTACTATAAAACAGATTTGTTAAAGTGAGCTGACATGCTGTGTATAAATTTCTACATATCGAAAACAAATGAATCTAAAAGGAAAATTATTTCTTTTACAGGCAGTACAAACCTTAACTATGTGCTACTGAAACATCACATAATTTAAATTCAAAAAAGGAAATTGACTGAAGTTAAAATGTCAATGTTAATCTATTAAAATTTCACCATCATCTGATGCTGTTTTTTGCCTCAAAAATGTGTTAGAAAACCATTAAATAGTGAGTAAAATCACTATTGAGTGTACCTAGGTAATATTGCATTCAGAGATGAATAAAACTGGTGCCACCTAAGAGTAACAGCAGATTGGCAGGAGCCAAATGACCTTATATATGTGTGTGTGTGTGTGTGTGTGTGTGTGTCTATACATAAATGTCTGTAAACATGTCTGTATATATGTAAAGATATGAAAACATATATACACTTTTACTCATACAGATGAGTTTCCCTATTTTAGAAACTCAATACCATTCTTTTCTCCCAAATATTTAGATCTGTCAAAACTATTCTTCCATAACATTAAAGAAATAATGTTTTGTGTCATGATATGATGGTTTAATTCACTGGAAAAAACTCTACTGAAGCAGGGATGGCTTTAGTTAAAACAATCTGTTTGTGGTCTTACATTGATTTATGATGTGTAGCTTAATTTTCTCCACAGAATCATGGCATCATAGAATGGTTTGGGTGGGAAGGGACCTGTAAGGTCATCTAGTTCAAATTCCAATCCCCACCACAGGTAAGGACACCTTTCCCTACACTAGGTTGCTCAAAACCCCATCCAACCTGACCTTGAACACTTCCAGGGATGGGACCTCCACAGTTTCTCTGGGCAACCTGTTCCAGTGCCTCATAATCCTCACAGAAAATAATTTCTTCCTAATATCTGAGCTAAATCTGCCCTTTTTCAGTATAAAGTCATTCTCCCATGTCCTATCACTACATGCCCATGTATAATCTCCTTTCAGCTTTCTTCCAGGTCCCTTTTAGGTAGTGGAAAGATGTTACAAGTTTATATATAAACTTATAAACTGGAGCATTATCTTCTGGAGTCAGTGAGCCCAGCTGTCTCATCCTGTATTCATGAATGATGTGCTTCAGCCCTCTGATCAGCTTCATGGTCCCTATCTGGACTTGCTCCAACAGGTCCATGTCCTTCCTATGTTGGGGACCCCAGAGCTGGATGCAACACTCCAGGTGAGGTCTGATGAGAGCAGAGCAGAGCAGACGGGCAGAGTCCTCTCACTCACCCTGCTGCCCATGCTGCTTTGGATGCAGCCCAGGCAGGATATATTTGGCTTTCTGGGCTGCCAGTGCACATTGCACATTGCTGGGTCATGCTGAGCTTCTCATCAGCCAACACCCTCAAGTCCTTCTCCTCAGCACTGCTATCAAGCCATTCTCCTCCCAGTCTGTATTTGTGCTTGGGATTGCCCCAACCCACATGTAGGACCCTGCACTTGGCCTAGTTGAACCTCATGAGTTTCCCATATCCCACTTCTCAAGCCTGCCAAGGTCCCTTTGGATGACATCCCTTGCCTCCAGCACGTCAACTGCACCACACAACTTGGTGTCATTGGCAAACTTGCTGAGGGTGTCCTCCATCCCTCTGTTTGTGTTGCTGACAAAGATGTTGAGCGGCAGTGTTCCCAACAGCTACAAACTATGGTTTGAATCACCTTTTCTAGTGATCAGGTATTTTTTTTTAATATACTTTCTTTAGATAGGGCAGAAAATTAAGTTCTCTGAGGATTAGTGGTGTGCTACACCCTGAATTAACTGCCAAAGATGCAATAATTTTTCTCTTCTGCTTAATTGTATTGTGGAAGCAATCAGTCATGCAGCAAAAGCAATTACATTTTTCTTTTTATTCTATTTTCTTACTATTTTTGTTAATATCAAAGTGCATACTGTGTTTGAAAAGATGCTCTCTCTCAAGCATGCTGTCTCTGAGAGCAAGGAAGCAAAACAAATCCAACAGTAATGAAATAACTCTTGATTTAGGGGTAGGGGACATGCTAGAAGAAAGAGATGCATATACACATATACCAAATAAAAATATTTTCTCAAAACAGATTTAATAGATTTTGACTAAAATAAAAATTAGAAAGATGTGTCTGCCCTCTGCAGAAAATTGTATCTGTTCAACAAAACAAAAACACCTTAATGTCAAAAATATTCAGCTGGAACATTTTAGTCACATCTGCTGATAATAATGCCCCATGGGCATTCAGAAGTCTCATGCCACTACTCTCAGTAGGTTTGGTTCATTAGCAAAGATTTTTCCCCTTGATGCACTTTTGGCCAACATGTAACATGACTATTTTTTTTATTGTACAGAGTTTTCATCTCTCAGGGGGAAAATATATCTATTTGCTAAAAGTTGAAACTATTATTGAAAAAATTCAGTGGTTTGTAACTCAAATATTTTACATAGAAAACAACTTACTTCTCAGGCAGCTTTATTTGTAAACTTGGCATTACAAAGACCCAGTGCTGCAGAGCACTATACCAGCCAAACAACTAACCAGCAGGCTGGGATTCCAGTCTCAACTACTCCATTATATGAGTGGGTAGTGTGGAAAACTATGGTTTTGGAAAAAAAGTTTGCTATCTCTTTCAAGAATAATCAGGAGGATTATTTTTTCCACTGATTTGCAACACAGAAAAAGGCCTCATTCCACTGAACTGAGTCCATTGCGACTAGAGTCAATGATCTTAAGGACCTTTTCCAATCTAAATGACTCTGTGATTCCATAAATACTTCATTCAGGTATCCTGAAACGAATCTGTCTTCCCTGCTCTACACTGCCTGAGTGCATACATCATTTGAAGAGTTAGAATTATTCCCATTTTAAGTGATATTCTGAAATCTCTAAGGGTCTGGGAAAGGTGTTGATGAGAGAATCATGACCACAGATTTCTTTGCATCACATTCAGTGATTTCTGCCCTAAGTCACACTGAATCCAAGATTAATTACACTATACTTGATGGATCTAATTTTTTCCTGGTATAACCTGATGGACAGCAGTGAGGATGCTTTAGTGGGCAATTTGGCTGTTGAATTTCTCACATATTTGTATTGTGAATGTACTTACTCGGCGTTATGTTTATCAAAAAACCCAGCATCCAACATGGACAAGAGCAGTCTTGACACATTAATATCAAGTTCAAAGGATCCAACCAATCCTGACCATACTTTAATCATATATCTTCTAATTATATGAACTTTAATATGAGCAGGTTTTAATTAAAAAAAAATACAGCAGGAAGAACAAAATTTAATCATTTTGATGGGGCAAATTTATAATCTCTAAACAGAATTTTCTAGAAGATTTTTTGGACATGTCAGAAGTCATCAAGTTCAAAGAAAATTAAATAATTATTCTATATTTTAAATACCTTGAACAATACGCAGTTGCAAAGTTGCATTTACTAGTATCCAAAGAAGATAAACTCTACATTAACCATAAAAATCTAATAAGTAACAACCCATTCATACACTATAACTCTCAATGTGCAAGAAGAACAATAACTTCTGTTGATGTCTCATTACACTCTTCATCAAATTATAAATGTAACATATTTTCTCACATTTTGTATATATTATTTAAAAATATCTTGAATACATTATTTTGTGGGCTTGGTTGGAAGAGCTATGAATATATTTACCAAACAGTTCATTTAACAGATTTTGCAGGTTTTCAGAATAAGATATTGAACTTTTTTTATTATTCCTTCAGCCCTTTTCATGTGAAATATTGCACATCTTAACAACATTGATTTTTTCCCTTTACTGGAATACTTTGGAGTTCAAATTAATATTAAGTAAGTTTCTTTAAAGTTCTTTTGCTTGACTCTTGAGCTTAATAGGCTGAAATTGAATTTAATGGAGCAGAGAGGAGGGTGAATGGGCAGGGGGAACACAAGCACAGTGGGTTTGCGGTGTGGAGTGCTGCTGTTTGCAGCACGACTCACATTCTGGGATCTGTTTCTCCTTCCATGCTCAGTGCAAACTATTGCAGCATGCTTTATTTTCAAGATACAGCACCTTCTCCCTCTCCTTCTTCACTGGCCTTTATGTCTTTCTGTCACATATTCTTGCTCCTCTTTTTGGATGAAATTGTTGAAGTGTTTTTTTCTCACTTCTTAACTAAGTTTTCCCACATGTGCTACCACTGTTGCTGATGAGCTTGGCCTTGGTCAGTGGTCAGCTTGGTTGGCATTAGCTCTGTCTGTACTGAGGGAAACTTCCAGCAGATTTCCCATGGAAGCCACCACTGGAGTAGCACCCCACTGCCATTACCAAAACCTTGCCGTGCAAACTCGGTACACACAGTTTTGCAAAAAAGTTGTTTTAACTACCTGTTTCCTTAGAAAGTTAGGAAAATTACCTGCTTGTCAGGTCACTTTTTCTCCTTCCCCATGTTGCTGCACTGCACTTTTAATCAGAAGCCCAAGCAAACCCACAGCCTCACTGTGCTAGAGAACATGAGGCTGCTGTGGTTTCTACGAGTTCAGCCTTCCAGGGTCTTCCCAACCCAGGAGTCAGTCCTGGGCTGGAGTAGGGTCATCTCCAGCAGCTGACAGACCTCTGAATCCCTGCTCAAGACATGTGCAAGACAGACTTCAAAGCAGAAAATAGTGCCTGAAAAAGGTTAGGGAAGACTTTTAGTTTTGGTACCAATCATTTGACTGGAATGCTCTGCTATATACTAAAAGTAAAAGGAAGGAAATAAATTACCATAGCAATTAAGTACTCTCTGTTCTGTAATGGTAGCAGTGTGAACCTGGAAACAAAGCCATTCTGTATCCTCCCAAGGATTACAGAAATCACGTGAAAATCTCAGGTACTTGAGGCAGTGCTAAGGAATGATAACTGTATTCTTCATTGAAATGGCTTCCATTTAGCCCCATCATTTGGAGATGATGAAAAAGGGGAAATGAAAGGCAAAAGATGAATGTATCTACACAGAATGGTGAGAGTGTGCATGAAAGATGATCCTACAGAGCATACCAAATATAGCTCTAAAGATCCAGGAGTTAATGAGAGTGTCAGTGGTGGTTAATGCAGTGCTCTGCATGGGATATGAATGAGGCTATACCTCCCCATGGTAAGGAAAGTGTAATTTCAAATTGTCTCTGATATCAACATGCAACAATTGTGAGCAAATATTGAACTCATAATGGCAATTACTGCATGTTAATTACTGAATAAATTATGTTGCATTTGATAGACAGTAAATTGCAAACACTTTGCAACTTTTTAAATGCTAAAAAGCTCGCTATCTACTAACAAAAAAGAATCTTGTTTTCTCAAAACTGTGAAAAAATAATGAAAACCCACACTTTCCTGAAGTTCATAATTTCATTTAAAACATGAAACAAGATAATTGGAAGAAAACATATCACGATAGACACACTTTCCTCCTGCTTATCTTCTTTTTCTTCAACTCCTAGCTCAGATGGTTGCAACAGTAGGGTAATTGGGATTACATCATCTGTTCTGTGCAGAGCACTAGAAGTATGAGTTGCATTGCTGAATAATCAGAATTTTTCTACTAGAATGCCCATTCAGTAGTCTGAGCTAATACACTATTCTGAAAATTTAATATCTTTGCAATCATTTTATTATAGAAGAGAACAAAGCTGTGCTGAAAGATGCTTAAATTTAAATAAATTAGAGCAAAGTAGCAAAATGCAGAGGTTGAAATACAGGGTGAATTGTGCACATGAGGCAACTTTATCGAAAAAGGGTTCAAAACATGTTTTATCTCTGAATTCTTGAGGAATGAAAAAAAAAGAGCAATAAAGGGAGCAATAGAGGAAACTAGCTTTTCACACAGTAAGCAAACCTTTGTAAGGGCAGATCCACCGCATAATCCTTATTTACTGGAGTCTAAACTCTTGTAGGCAAATGTAAATATTCAGCACAAGAATGTGTGCACAATGCAGATATTCTTTATTCTTTCAGAGCAAGCACTCTTCAGTATAGCTCATTGTCAATACAAGAAGCAGTCCGTATGGAGAAAAGAAAAAAGCACATTGTCCACTGTAAACTTAATCTCTGGCTCCAAAGTGAAGCTTATTCTAATTTGAAACAAGTATTTCTCAAGTCTTGGCCTCAAGATATTGTCATTCAATAAATATGTATAAACAAGCTCCTTATTACAATTTCCATGAAGAGCTTTAGTCAGGTCTCTAAATTATGTTTTTAAGAAAAGCTTATTTTTTGTGTGTGTTGGGAAGTTTTCATATTTCCTACATTTGGTAAAATTTGTAAACAAGACAGCCGGGATTTCATTAAATTACTGTGACATGTAGAGATACAGTAAATAAACTGTATTTATACTCAGTTGAACATATTCAGTTCTGTAATGTACAATGTGTGCCAATATTTTAAAATTAAGGTTTTTCTAGTCCACTGTGTTTGCTCTGCATGTTGTCAGTGTGCTCTAGTGAGAGAGGTTTGGTAAAGTTTTAATTAAGTTAATGGTCATTTTGTACTATGGAGTGTAAACAGCTTGAATGTAGATGAAGAAAAAGGAGGGTGAGGAGGTGGGGTGGTGTTCTTTAGAGTATTATTACTCAATCATCTAAAAAGGTTGGTATGTCATATTTTGTTGTTTGATAATTATTTTGCAATGCTCTTAGCCAACATATTGCTTCCCTAGGTGGTGATTGTCTGAAGATTTCATTACAAACAGGAGCCTTCAGGGAAGAATGTTGCTTAATGAAATTAATCATTATATGGGTTTACTCTTTAATAAGGTACTTTGTAAGAGATTATTTCTAGATGGAATATATTAGTGCAGATATGCTGTTTTGCCAGTCAACACACTAAATGAGAAAGAGAAGGAGAGAAGAAGGTGGGAAGGAGGGAGGGAGGGGAGCAGGGAAACAGGGAGAGAATTAAAAATAGCTCTTTATCATACCTTTCTCTGGCCCCCTTGACATGTACTGGGAGCCACTTGACCTCATCAAACCCTCTGGTTGTTGATCCTGTGATAGATGGAAGATGACTAAATGACTGCAAAGAGGGAAGATGTATGGGTGGTAGATTTCAAGCTCTCTTATTGAGCCCCTCAGGTGTCAATGCAACTCAGATAATCAGTAGAGAGGCTGGACTTGATACAGAGAAATTGTATTTTAGCTCCTGTTCCCATTTTATCCTTGAGAATTTTTTTTTTTTCAGAATCAGAGTGTCATTGGTTCACTTGTCCCTTCAGAGTATAGGATTTGAATTTTTTTTTAATAGTGTACTATCTATTGACCTTGAAGTTGCATGCAATTAGGCAACTTGGAAAACATTTGTTTTAGAAACACCAAAAAATAAATTAATGAATCCAAGATTCAGGATAGTTATAACTGCTTACAACGTCTCAAGAACTATATCTAGTCAAGTTTCTCATTATATATTTCCAATAGCTTTCTGTGAAATCTGTTTTGCTTTATTTGCAAATACAGTTTGCTTCTTACCCAGTGTGTTCTTAACTACATTTGAGCATAAGGTAATGCTTGAAAATTAAAAGAACTGTCTTATAACTTTCCAGTGACCACCAGCAGTGTTATTAAGTGGCTGATGTGTCATGGATTAGCATTTGAGGCTTTTATAATTGGAGAAATTTATCCCTATCTTTCTTTTGGTTCTTTCATAAAGACTTTGTATTGTCTCCAGAGTTAGCTCTACAGGAAAGAAAATCAGCATATTACCTTGGGCATGAAGGTTGGGCAATTAGAATTGTCCCACAAGTCAAGTTCAAACAGCACTGCAAATCATCCAAGGATGATGGGGGATGATGCAGAAGCCCAAGCTTCAGCTTTTTGTGTGTCCAGTGCCAGGCTGGTTTTGTTCAGGCCACCATGTCTGGTGGAGGAAGACATGGTTTCTCCCTCAGTGTTGGAGCTGGAGGAGCTATCTTGCACATCAGACAGTCCTAAAAGAAAATGTGTATGGTGGACTACTCCTCCCTCTCTTTCCATCCATGCCTATCACCTCTTGGAAATAGATTTTTTTTTCCAGTTCAGTGTGATTTCAGAATTCACAATAAATGACCTTCTGAGGTGAAAAAACGTTGTACTCTGGCAGAGGGTATATTATGGATTTAACATAAAAATAAGAAATGTTAAAAAGAGATAAGGCTTATGAAAGGGCATGGAATTTTACTTGGTTTTATTGTTGTGAACACAGGTTTAATTCACAAAAATTAACTAGAGATCTATAGGCTTGTTGTTTTGTTTTTTTTTTTTTTCTCAGATAAAGAACACAATCTGCAAAAGAAAGGAGGAAAAAGCAATTACTTTTGTAAGCATAAACTATAAACTATCAGATTTGCTAATTTGGACACTAGCTTCACTTTGAAGCGTAGCCAGCCTTTTATAATTTAACAAGTAGCCCTGATAATCTGCTGCATTGTGCACAATCATTTGCCATTTCTAATTAAAATTGACAAACCCCTTGAAACTTCCCCTAGAAAAATGCAGCAAGTTCAGAATAACTGCAATTGGTTTAACTCTTTGGGACTGTAATTTTATGTAGGCTCATTTTAGAAAAGAAGCAACAATGTATGGAATACAATAGCAAGTCTGTACAAATGCCCAGAAAATCACCATAGATTTCTCATGATGATGTGCAAACAGTGCCTACCGAACATTTTCCATATGGGAAAACATAGTGAAAGCACCATTTTCCCTCTAGACATGTTAAAGATACTTTGCTCTCATTTGGAAGCAGAATCTCTGAGAAAAATATTGTCTCATATACAATGTGATCACTGCTGCTGCCTGGATGGCTGCTTGTCTGTTAACCTCCAAACTCCTACTGCAAAATACGGTGTGTGCTTGGGCTCTTATAAATGACCTACTTAACCTTGATAGAGGCAGCACTGGACCTCCTCATACAAAGGCAACGTTTCATACCTTCCCTCCCTCAATGAGACAGTGTCGTGGTTCAATAAAGGAGTGACTGGAGGGTGACATACAAAAATTTGAGGATTAGGATGCCAGAATCCTTTGGTTTCTTTTTTCTGTACAACACAGAATTATTACAGTCCTCTCTTCCACACCTAACTATGATTAAAGCTGGTTGTGTAATTCAACATATTAATAGAGAAATTATTTTCTCTACTTCTACGAAAATAGTGCAGGCCTTATTTTTTTAATGAAGCAGATGAAATAGTGGGGAAAACATTGCTGATTTATATATGTGCTGTGTACCATCATGCAAGAGCATGTGCATTTTGCATATTTCAGGAGATGGATTTTTGCCTGCAGCAATGTAGTCCATTTTTGGAATGTCCAGAGTAAATTCCTGAGACCAGACAGAGGAGAAGGGAGACAGAGAGGGGGAATGAAATGATACCAAAATGCAGATCTGATTCTCCTCGTGTGTAGGGGAGTTCTGGAAACTGATGTTGTTAACATCTTTACAAAGTACTGAAGTAGCTTTTGTGGAGGCATTTCATTCTGGAAGGAAAGTGCATTTTTATTGATAGTGGGTCTCTTTTGCCATATAAATACAAGAAAAATGATGCTGAAAGCCAAGTCTTGGCCAAGAGAACTCGGTAGTGTTGTAATAGACATATAATGCACACGTTCAGTAAGCATCTAGTTTATAACAAAAAGAGAACTGTGTTCTTTGAATGTATGTCTTGCGGGTTGACAAATCAGGAGATTGGTTCAAATACATGGTTTTTCATTCCTGCCTATAAAGACAGTGTAAAAGAATACTGGCCAGAATGCTTGTGGCTTCTGAAAAGACTTTTTTGCTCTGTTTTGCACTTGTGCCTTTGCATGTGACAATGAGGTCCAGGGAGAGAGTTGTTTCCTTGAGAATTTAATGACAGAGATGTCGGTTCAGAGAGAGGAAGATAGAATTCTACATAAAAGTTCTGAGCTTTAGAGAGAAGAAAATCACAAAATTTCAAGGAAAAAAAAAAAGAAAGTCCTTTCTGTGTCTTTATTTTTTATCTCTGTGTGTGTGTGGGGTTTTTTTCTGTTACAAATGAGTGAGGGAAGGAATTTTGAGGAAAAAAACCCCAAACTCCTATTTATTGCTTAAATTTGAACCCAATTTTTTGTAAGTTCTTTGTGAAAAGAGGGAAGGCATAAAAGTCTATAAAAAGTTATAGACTCTCAGATTTCCTACTGCAATAAAACGAGTCTCTTTTTTATACCTTTTATTTCTTTGGATTGAGTAATGTACCTGACCTAGCCTATGCTTCCTTGTTTCTGTCTTTGTTGATGAGACACATGAACAGCATTTATTTCCTGGCTTCCCTCTCCTTCCCTCTCTTTTCTCAAGTACTTGAATTCATGTACAGCATATTTTGGCTTCATGTATCTTCTTGCATGATGAAGCATCTGCCTGTGGTGCTGAAGCTACTGGCAGTGCCTGTGTTTGCCCCAGAGCACATTACAGATGGTAGTGTCATTGCAGATAATGATAGCCTAATATACTCAGGGTAGCAACAGGGGACAGATGCTGCTTTTGTTCAGTTTTCAGTGGCAGATCCACCCTGCAGACTGGGGTGAAGGGGAGAAAACGCCTCTAAAAAACAAGCAGAGCTGGCAATTTAGGTAAAGGCCACTGGGTGGGGCAAAAGTGCACATCATTAAAAACAAAAACAACAAACGTGGATGATTTGTTGGAAATAACAGCGCAATCAAAACCAGGACTTTTTTGCCTGTAGATTGTCAAATGTGTGAAATAACAGTTTCTACATAGGAAACAGTACACATTCTTCGTTACTTTTATTACTTCCACAATAATTTACATCAGATTACCCAGGGGACCATTTCAAGGCATTTTGTCTCTCAGGATATGGATGTGAGTAAATCGCACCCTATAATCTTCCATCATCCCCAGTGCTTTTTCCAGGGGGGATTTGCACTCACACATAAAATAAACATTTAAACCCCTACTGTAGAATGGCAAAGGCCCTTTCTTCCAGAGACTGCAAGCATCTAAAGTACATGCTGTTTATCTTTCGCCTTTGTGCAGCATAGTCAGATGAGGAAAGCCTTATCAGATAATAATGTTAAGTAGGAATTTAACTTTATCACTATTTTTCACTGAGTGTAATATTTTAACAAATTGCCTTTGTCCTATTTCTCAGGTTAATAGCTTGAGATTTTATTAAAAATTACACATTTTTAATAATTAACATGATTTTAGTGCAAACCAGTATTTTTTCCTCTTGTAGCTAGCAACACTAATGAGGGAATGGAACTCAGGTTATCCATGTCATCAGTCATCCATGTTCAGCCAGTGTACCAGAAGCATAGGAGAGAAGCCAGTAGCTGAGTGAAAAAAAATCACACTGTGTAAGAGCTTAAATACTTGTATATCCTTTTACCACAACTCAGATCTGCCATCTGTTTTCTGCTATAATGTAATTGCTCTGCTGAAGGTCCTCAAAGAGGTTTCTTCCCATACCACTGCTATTCTTTTCATATTTCTCAGTGGGAAGGAAAACTGTTGGCTTGATTTCAGCAAGCTGCTAAAAAGGAAGATATAAGGACGACAGGACGAAGAAATGAAGGCTCCTCTAGGATTTTTTTTCCCAAACTTGTTCCTGAAGAGTGGTCAGAAAACAAATAACAAAAGAATCTCCATCATCTTTGTACCACTACTGCCATTTTCTAAATTAGCCAAAGGGTCTTTTCTGCATGTAGTGTTGAAGCACCAACTCCAAGATAGAATAATACCCTTTCTCTTTAAAGAAGGCCATAAAAACAAATTTTTCTTTTCCTTTTCATCTCCCTTCATTTTCATGGCTGTATCCATCTATATCTCCAGAAGACCTCTTATGTTTATGAGCTCAGTAAGTGTTATTACTTGTGTCATAGGGTCAGTGGACAGGACAGCTCATAATACCGTACCGCTTTCTGCAGGGAGAAAGGAACACCATATCTTATTTTTAGCAAAAAGACTGAAGCAAGGTGAAAAGCCATTATGCTTCCTCAGTCATTTAACTCAGTGGCTGGCACCATTTTTCACTGACCTCACATGATTCTACAAACATCCCCATTTGAGCTACTTCCTGTGAGTAAAGCAGCCATCTGCTGGGGCTGCAAGTCTTTCTGCCCCTGGAGAAGAAAATTTCACCTGATTCTTTTCAGAGAAGCTGACTGCCTGGACATATTTCTACTTGCAGTGCTTGGCCTACAAAATGAACTGCTGATTTCAGCCCATTTCCTGTTCATCAGGCATACCAATCAGCAAAAACCATTAGAACAGATGTTACTATCTTTAAGTGGCTTTAAGAGAGAAGACAGTGAAGAGCTAAACTACCTTGCAGAAATTTCCAGATGTGAAAGGGTCTAATGCACATCACTTTCTTAAGGTTTCTAGTCTGTGGATAGATGAATTTTATTGTCCATTGTTACCAGCTTTGCATTTTTCAAAGTATTAAAAAGTAACTTGAGGGAAAGTGAGCATGGTCACAGATAACAGTGCTTGAACTGTTTACAGTGTTTCAGAGAGTATCAGAATGGCAAACAAAAAACATCTGCTAATGTCTAAGAATACCTTTTAATTGTTCTGTTGTGGTGGTGCTAAACACAGAAACAGAAAAAAAATAATCTTAGCAATTTTTGTAGTTTTCCTGAGAGAGGATTTACTGAAATGTGAAGACACTACCCATGACTTGCTAAGCAAGTGTGTAATAAACCTGGATATTGGATATCGAACTCATAACTTCTGTCCTATAACAGCAAGATCATCTTTCCACTCTGCCTTGCACGGCAAAACTAAGATAGTAATGCTTTTTAATAATGTCATTTCTGATAGTACTTATTACTTAAAAGATTACCCAGTGTTGTAGTACAACTGCCAGTCAAGTTGTATCTGCTTATAACAGAACTGAATCTGTTTCGTAAGACATTATAAAATTTGAAGCACTTCAAACATGCAGGCAACCATGACCACATACAAACGAAGAGACTGAAATACAAATTTTGGGTTTTCTTCCAGGTAACTCTCCCTGTCCTCCACTACAGTAAAAAGCAGAGACTTTCGAATTGTTTCATTTTCGGGGCCTAATATTGGGTTGAGCATACTCTAACTAGGTCTTCCAATGTATCTTCCAAATATTCAAAGGTAATTTCTTGCTACTCTTTCAAAAATCAATCATCATGCTCATCTAAAGTAGTTGTAGATTTTCAGCCTACACAGAGAATACACTGCATATTTCCATATATATTGATACCTCCTGACCTTCTATCCTTGTGTTTGACAACTGAGATACTCTTCTTTTTCATAATTGTGTTGGGAATTAAATGTAGCAATACATTCAGTGTGGGTTCTGTAGTCAATATACAATTGTCAATAGCAACTTGAAATATTCATTTAGGGCCTAAAGTAAATTTAATAAAAATTGCATAAGAGTTAATTAACATAAAACAGCCAAATGCAACATGAATTAAAAAACTAAAATAAAGTTCATGTTTTAATCAGCAAAGCCTTGTTGCTTAACAGCTCCTCCAGGCTTAATGTTCAGCTTAGTTTCTGGATCACACTCTTTCAAATTGCTCCACAGAGACATGAATCTGACTGCAGCTACTGTATACTCTTGTGAGAGTGAGTACATGTGTGTATTTCTGAGTGGGAATGTGAAATATAGAGTGCTGGTGCATTGCATGTGAATTAGTCCTTTCTGTAGTAGGGAAAATACATTGTAGTACATTTCTCTTAAAGAACACTGCCAAATATTTTCAGCTTTTTTTTGTTTGGGGTGATACCAGAGAAATTTAGAATAGCATTGGACTCAATTAGATTGTATGAAAGCAGGATAATGTTATTGAATACACTGGAATTTTCCTGAACAGACACCAACATGTTTGAAATCTTATGTTAACACAAAGTTGCCTCCTTTGGCATGCCTTCACTGCAGTATTTTTCTTTCTTCAGGCAAAATAAAAAAAAAAAAGAAAACATTTCACAATCTGTTAATCCCTCGATCTAGGACACGTGTTTCAAAATAGTGTCCAAACTTACACTAAAACCCACGCAACTAGATAAGTTATCTGGATTATGCCACATGTGTTAGCCTGCTCTGATCCCCTATGTCTCATCATGCAATCCTTTGAACACAATGAGTGAAATGCAGCCTGAGATATCTTTTCCTCCTCTGGTTTCTTACTAAGGTTCAGTACAACTTGACCACAACATGCTCTAAACAGCAAGGCTAGTGTTTGGCAGCATACAGCAACTAAACAATCAATACACTTCTTGGATCTAAAGTGGGAGCTCCCAGCAGATCCCCACTGGCTCTCCTGGAACCCTGCCCTGGTTGCTGTGTCTCTGTCTGGGTAGATGAGGAGAGAAATGTTGTGCAGTATCAGCTGTAACACTGGGTCCAGGGTGTATCGGAAAACTATTTTTTGTATGCTCAACATGTCTAAATTTTCCTGACAAATGTAAACCACCTGTAAATTTTGTTAATAACCACATGGAAATCTACATACGTGGCCACCTAATTTACATGCATATTAATATTCCACTCCGTTGTCTAGAGTATGTTTCTGCCAAGGATTTCTGGTATATAAGCTAGCCGAGATTTTTTTTCCTAAATTTCCCTACCTGTAAGATCATAAAGGTGCTATTCTACATTGCAAAGATTGCAAAGTGAAAGTGTCAGGAAGCACTTTTTGAGCCTCAGGTAAAAAGTTTCACACAAGTGGAAAGCATCTTTTTATTTTCTGAAGTCTATAAAGGATTCTGCAGCTCAGACCAAGCTTGTGAAAAGCAATTCTTTCTGGCAAAATAGTTCACATGGACCCACATAAGACAAGCAAGCTCTGTTGAGGAAGTACTTCAAGAATAGCTAATTGAATTCTAGAAATTTTTATGTAGCAGTAATTACTGAATGAAATCACACTAAATTCATAATTAATATTAAGCATGACTTGTTGGGGTTTTTCAAGCAGTACTGGTTTTCAAGTGTTTTTTTAAATTACTAAAGATCACTATTTTAGATAATCCCCTCTGACAAGCCTGTAGCCACTGTATCTCAAAAAGAACAGTTCTGGAAAAAAAGGTAGTCATCCTATTACTATTGATATGAATTAGAGTCACTACATGAAGTTTCTAGGGTTAATCACATATTCAATAGAAAATGTTTTTAAGAGAGAAATGTAACAACATGCTAGACAGCCCAGGGAAGACAAACCCTCAGGCACACTCTCAATTTTAAACAAACTTTCTAAAATACAAACATACAATGAAAGACATTTTCTAGGTTAAAATTCTTTCTCTGGAATGAAGAACTGCATCAATATCTCCCTCCTAGACGCACACAGTAAAATTGATTTGATTTTGATGATGTGGAGGAAGTTGCTCAGGTTTCTTTAAATATTATTTCCTAAAACTTTTCTTAGGCAAAACTTTGAAAAAACCCAAAATCTAGATGGTAGCCAAACTAGTCTAATGGCATCACAAACCAGAGGAACACCATGAATTTCAAAAATAACTATTGAAACACAGTTGGGTTTTCCTTGCTGTGGGAGGTTTCACCCTCTCTGGCTGCCAGGAACCTACCAAAGCTTCTCTATCATCTGTTTTGTAAGTGGAGAGAGAAGAGGAAATTTAGAAAAGGGTTCATGGGTTGAGGTAAGAACTGGGAGAGATCACTCACCAAATACCATCATGGGCAAAACAGGCATGAATTAGAAATATTAGTTGAATTTATTACTAA
Organism: Lichenostomus cassidix; assembly: GCF_008360975.1. Taxonomy (NCBI): domain Eukaryota; kingdom Metazoa; phylum Chordata; class Aves; order Passeriformes; family Meliphagidae; genus Lichenostomus; species Lichenostomus cassidix. Next base: position 97,721,828 of record NC_139482.1, on the reverse strand, counting down.
CCAAGTCAGAGCAGGATAATGAGAGGTAAAGTAAGACATTAAAAACACCTTTCTGCACCCCTCCTTCCTTCCCATCTCTATCTTTTTGCCCAGTGGTACAGGGAGAGAGGGAATGGGGGTTGTGTCAGTTCATCACAGGTTGTTCCTATCACTGCTCAGAGAAAGGAGCTGTTCCTCTGCTCCAGTGTAAGGTCTCTCACATGGGAGACAATCCTCCATGAACTTCTCCAGCATGAGTCCATCCCACAGGCAACACTTCTCTACAAATGGCTGCAACATGGGTCACTCTTCCATGGGGTGCAGCCCTTCAGGCACAGCCCACTCCAGCATGGGTCTCCCCCAGGGTCACAATTCCTACCAGGAAAACTGATCCAGCACAGGATCCTCTCACCATGGGTCTGCAGGTCCCTGCCAGGAACTGGCTCCAGCACAGGCCTCCTGTGGGTTCACAGCCTCCTCTCAGGCATCCACCTGCTCTGGTGTGGGTCTCCTCCATGGGCTGCAGGTGGATCTCTGCATTCCCACTGTCCTACATGGGCTGCAGCAGGTCAGCTGCTTCACCATGGTCTGCACCACAGACCGCAGGGGAATCTCAGCTCCAGCTGCAGGGGAATCTCAGCTCCTGCCCTTCCTTCTCCATTGACCTTGGTGTCTACTTAGCTGTTCCTTTCACATATTCTCACCCCGCTCTTCTCTGGCCACGGTTAGATCTGCACAATAACTTTTTTGTTCTTTTCTTCTTGAATATGTTACCACAGGCATTACCACCATTTCTAACTGTCTCAGCCTTGACCAGTGGCACATCCATCTTGGAGCTGGCTGGCATTGTCTCTGCCGAATGTGGAGGAAGGTTCTGTCAGCTTTTCACAGATGCCACCCTGTAGACCCCCACTACCAAAATCTGGTCATGCAAACCCAACACACCTGCCATCTGCCCAGTAATCCAACATCTCTTGTTCCAGGAATCTCTTTTGATGTTATAGTGGAAACTAAGGTAAGTAATATTATACCCAAGTAATACTGGCACTTCTTTTTGTTGCCATTTATATTTCACATAAGTAAGGGTGGTCCTGGTTATGGTGTCCTGGCAACGGCTTTAAGTGTACTTCAAAGTTGTTTACATGCACTTTAAAAGAGCAAGAATATCAGCCATCAGCCCTATACCTTGTGCAGTCTCTCCAACGAGTTCAGCTACAGGGCAAGCTGCTGCAAAGAAAGTGTTGCTGCAAATTTGTCAGCCGAATGCCCCCAAATCAACATGAAATAGAGGTCAAAACAAAAGCGGAGGGCAAATCAGTTATTGAACAATCTCTAAAGAAAACCAAGGCCAGGTTAAATGCAGCTCATGTAATTCTTTTTAAAGAGGAGATTCAATAAATTTATGGAGCTGCAATCCTGATTCTCAGGCTGAAGCAAATGAGAGCTGAGCGGAGAATACATTTTATTCGTATCAGTCTTCGGTGCTGTGCCACAGACAACTGACCTCATGGATGACTTGAAACACAGTTCTATTAGTCATTGGATCCTTCAGTTCCTGTGATTCCTTACCTGGGATCTCTGCCCAGAAGAACATTTTATGTTTTGAGACATTGTTCATCAGTTATGTGAACAACTACACAGAATGAAGCAGAGGGTCTCTCTAGACAAGAAAGAGAGGCTAATGTTCCAAAATAAAAAAAGAAATTTGAAACATTCAATATTTAAATCTAGATGCCACACAATTAAAAATGCTATGATTTCAGAAGACTTACATTATTTGCAGAATCATTTCAATATACAAATTGCATAGCACTCATTCATTTGAGAAGCTATATGTGCAGACTAGTGGATGCATTTAGCTATATATAATGTATTGCAATTTAACCCATTTACACTCATTTTCATAGGCCTTGTGTTGATTCAGCATCTACATTAATTCTAAAGGGTAGGGTTATTGATTCAATTTGTAACATCCCAGCAGATCAGGTTGATGCATTTTTTCCTCCAGACTAAGTAAATTGACTTGAAAAGTGACTTTACATTTTGGTTTCTGATTACATCTCAGAACTACTGGTGATGAACCAAGCAACTAACTGAATTTTTCATGTTCTTACACTCCTTATTTTCAGTGTGTATTTACATTTCAGACTTTGATTGCAATGTTCACAATATATTCCCCAGATATACAAAATCCACTGTAAGAACTAAAGGTAGAATGAAAAATTATTTTTATTTTAAGAAATTAAATATCATCTACATCTTCATCAACCTGTAAATCTTACAGTATTGAAATTCTTACTGTATGAGCTCATCTAAGTATGAACAGCTTTGCTAGGGATAGAGTTATGTTCAGGTTTAACAAATCAGTCCAGTGTTCCACATGGTTTACATTAGTTTTAGAAATCATGGCTGTAGCACACATTTTCAACTGTAATGTTATGCTTATTGCAGCCAGGTATAAGGCTGAGAGGTCTATGTCTTCACAGTTTACACTGATTATTACTTTATACCCAGGGAATTAACAATTCACAATAGATATTAAAGGACTTTATTTCCACATAATAAAGAGAGAATCCTTCCTTCAGATCCTTCCTTCCTTCCTTCCTTCCTTCCTTCCTTCCTTCCTTCCTTCCTTCCTTCCTTCCTTCCTTCCTTCCTTCCTTCCTTCCTTCCTTCCTTTTACCAATGTTTTTCTTTTTACAAACACAGATTTCTTTTGGCTCTCAGTATACTGCATTAAAATAGTCTTTTGTCTCTTAAAGGTAGTACTATGCATTTTTACTCATAGTTTCTTCACTCCACATTGCAGCAAAATAGATGAGTACTTTAATTGCTTATTTCAACATTTCATGTTCTGATAGGTGACTGTGATTTTAAAAAGTATAGAGGGAACTTGATATCCAGTTCAATTACTTCATGACTCTAAGAAGTTACCAACCTCACCAGACATAATTTTTTTGGCTCATTCTTCATTTCATTTGAGAATAAATGCTCTTTTAAAACATAGTTCCTTTTGAGGCCTCTTGTAGCAAGTAGTACTGGAATGCCCCTTGCTATAATTTCTCTAATTACATATCATGTTTGGGACAAAGTGACTCTGTATAGTCAGGATATTTCTGAATAATAAATTCAGTTTGTGTGCTTTTTGGGTCTACTTGCTTGTTAAGACTACTGTATTTACTGAACATAAAACAACTAGAAAAATACTGTTTAGGTTCTTCAAGGGAATATTTTTATCATTTAAAAATAAAAATTGAAGTTTAAAAACTCTAGAAATATTTTATCGCTTTCTCCACTTCATACAAACAAATCTTCTTATTATCTCTCTCTATATAAATATTTCAAGATGTTCATAAATATTACTTGGGTGACCAAAGCTAAATTCAGAATTCAGTTTCAGGAAAAGAAACCCAAAACTCACTCTAAGTTTCTTTAATTTTATATGCAAGTTTTCATAGCTTATGCTTCATATTTTAAGAGTTTTAACAGACTGTAACATAATTAAACTATGATTGATTCCTCTTCTTCTTTTCTAGATTTCTTCTGTTAAATTATGGTGCACTTTTCACATAATTTCTTCTGTACTCTTTTTCTTTTTCCCCCAAAATATAAAGACTGCTGTTGGACCAATTAATTGAACCGCTAAGGGCTAAATATATTTGGATGGGAATCTACAGTAGATTCCTTCTGCAGTTATTCTGTGAGGGTTGTCACTGTGTCTGATGATAAGGTCAGTTAACCTTTATTACTATCTGCTATTCTACAGTGACAAAATTCTAAAGTGACAAATTGTATCAGTTTTATTTTGTTACATCAGAGTAGCTGATATATTAATTAATTAACATAATATTTCATATGCTTTGTACTATAAGGGAGTTTTGGGGAGTTGCCTTTTGAAGTGGAATTTCTCTATAAATTCGTCCTTTGAAACAACATTAAAACACTTTTGTATATTCTAGATAAGAGCATAAAATGGTTTGGAGGCTTCTAAGCTGGTAAGCAGTTTTATCACCTTTGTAATTGCCTCCAAATGGAAAGGCATCCAAATTATACTTGAAGTCTAGTCAAACTGAGAACAGTGTTTTACTCTGAACTGAAAATAGCAAATGAAGTCCAAAACTGAAGTGCAAATCTTTGATGAAGTGTGTTCTCTTGGGATGACTTAGTCTCACATTACCCTATAGCTTTTTGTGGGGTTTGTGTTACTTACTCCTACTTTTTTTTTTTTTTTTTTAATTGCATTGGGGTTTTTTTTTTGTGGTTTTCTGGTTGGTTGGTTGGTTGGTTGCTGTTGTCTTTTGTTTTTTTACCTGAACACCAAACAAAGTACCATATGGTAGTTCATAAAGTATGGAGGAAAGTCAAAATATACTGAATGTAAATTAGTATATTAATGAAAACTTCTGGACTGGAAGGGATTCTTGGGTTTTTTGTGATATTCAACTCAGTGACATATTTTCAAGCCTATGTAGCCTGGGGGAGTTGAGGAATATTACTTTATGGAACACTTTGTCTTGGGGACAAATGAAAAATAATGTTAATGCATACTCTATTAAGTATTAATTAGTTTATGTTTATAAAGTGTTTTGAGGAAGCATGGCATTACATAAAAGAATACTTATTTTTACTGTAGTATCATGCAAATCCTTTATCTATTTCCCACTTTCACAAAACATCATTTTAAACTCTTCAGTAATAGATATAGCCTTCCTTCTTGGGTTAAACTTGTGTGAAAGGGCACATCATTGAATTTTTCTAGAAAAGTAAAGATGTGACACTATGTTCACACTGTATACACTTAGGACTGTTCCTGCAAAGTTGTGACTAGTTCTGTGGCCACCTTATGCTATTATTACACAGGAATTGTGGTATTGATTCAGATCCAAAGCCTATCCTGAGCAGAATCACTGTCTGAGAAAGTGGCCGGTGTCAGATGCTTTGAAGTCCTGGAGCCCTCTCCACAGGCACTTGATATCACATAGTCTGTCTCCTCTTTTGAAATTTTTTTGGTTGCAACCAGAGATTCAACCCTGGATCATGAAGCACTTCAATATGTCTCATGTACAAAAATGTAGTGCTTTATGTATTGTGTGCAAAAAAAGCTAAGTTCTTCAAGTAGATGTGGGTGAAGAAAAAGTTTTTGGCAGTTGTACAAGGAAGCAATTGAGTGAACAAATGGGCTGCCCAATCACAACCATGCAAGGGTTTCTCAAAGAAAGATGTTGTGTGTAAACAAACTGCAACCGATATGTCCTTTTCATTCCCCAAAACCCTCATTACCTCTGTTATCTGTCATCTCATTTTCTGTCAACTATTTTGTATCCATATTCTGATTCTACTTCTCTGATATCTTATTTCTCTATCAGGGGATTATAGTGCAGTGTAACTTTCCATATATGCTAATCCTCTCACTCATAAATCATTTCTTTATTCTGGGTTTAAAACTAAATCAAGATCAAAACCTTTCATAATCTTTTGGTTTGTCTTTCATTTGGATAATTTTTGATAGACCTTAAAGATACTGACCAAAGACTAAAATGATATTTCATAAATGCAAATGAATGAAGTCCCTTAGTGAAAACATGCCTGAAGTCAATACTAAATCTTTGATTATGTTCTTTATTTGTTAGCATTTCAGTCTATATTCACTCTATCTCTTATCAGGTTCTTATTCAATTTTACAAAGAAGGAGGATAGCAGATTCCTGTGCAGTAAAAAGCTTTTTATTCTGCAGAGAAATTCCTTACCTTAGGCTCCTAACTTCATTAGCAGGCTACCTGCAGTTTGTGGCCTCAAGGACCGAAGAGAGTGAGGCTTGTGAACCAAACTGAAGTAATGAGTTCTCGCTGGGGTATCCTCTGCAACCAATGTGGCATTACAGAGATCACCCATCCCTTCAGCATGGCCATATGCTAATGGGTGCCAGAGGTCCTGGAAAGCAAATAACCATTACTGAAGGGAACCCCATGAAGGGCTAGAAAGGGAAGAATTTGGCATAATTTGCCCTGAAGTGTTCCCATAGATCCACAGTGGGCTAAATCTCTGAATTTCTGTCCAGTCTTCTTGACAATCCTGGAATTGTCAACATGCCAAATGTAGGTACCTCATGTAAACAAGAAATTAGTCAGGTGATCATCCTACATGCCAACTACTGCCAGTGTAGTTCTCTGCAGAGAAAGAAGACACTTCAGAGATGATCACTCCCCTTCAGTTTTCATTAACTTACGCAAGTAGAAAAAGAAACACTATGCTAATCTTGACATTTCCCTATAACTTCTTTCTTCCAGGTAACTAGTCAAGAACAAAAGTAAAATTCAGGGTATCCTTTGAACATTGAAGATCACTCCATGTCAGTTATAGTGAAAAAGGAAAGAAGTTTTAAAATAGTTTTTTGATTTATTTTTTCTTAATTTGTAAGGATACTGGAGAGCAAAGAGTGCAGTTTTGTGCAAATAAGGCTTGCTCTGGCACTGCTGTGTAAAAACAATCACTCACTTCCAGGTTGTGAGCTGGAATACATTCCTCCTCTGTGTTCTGTCTCCTAATTAGTTTTTAATCCATGACATGACTGTGCATCATCCCTTCTCATTGCTTAATATCCTCAAAAGAAGAAATCTTTCAAAATGCTCTTGAAATTCTAAACCAGTTATATTGCCTGCTTCTATTGTGTATTTTTTTAACTATCCCAAGTAGTACTAACCCTTTAAGAATGTAAAAATCTCATAAGCTTTGTAGTTTTTTTTCCTTTTCATGTTATACTGATCAGAGATCCTTATAGACCTTTGGTCATTGCTACCAATTAGGAGGCACACGCACACAGGAGTTCAGACTTAGATCTGCACGGCTCTTTCCTATTCCTTTCAGTACTAGAAGTGCCTGGAGTACAACTAATGTGATATGGATAGTAACTTTATTAAAATCTGGCATAGCAATAACCATCCATGAATTCTCTCTAAAGAGGAGGTCTTTAAAATTTCTCTAGTAACTTATCTGCTTAAATTCTGAGGGCTTCAGTATTTGGGTCTTAGGCTACATTCTGCTGAAGCATAAACACACACACACACACACATATATAACTCCTTTTTTGTATACCACGAAAAAAGTGTAAATGAACATATGGGAAATGATATTATTTTTTAAAATAGGATGCATTATCCAGAGAGGGCAGGCACAAGCTGTTGCACGCTCACTATTATTTCATTTTCTTTTATGCACAAGAAGAAACTGTAAAAGTCCAAATGAGAATTTGCTTCTATGAAACATGAATTTGGTCCCTTTCTATACCCTGGTGCCTATCCTATTAAACCCTGTATCACATCAGAGTAACAACTGGCAAATGCCCATACCCTTTCTACTGCTCTCCTCAGCACTGTTTGACACTGTCAGTCATACATTCCTGCTCACATGCTGTATAAATCTGGCAAGTGTAGGCAGAAGCATGCTGAAGTGACTCTGATCTTTCTTGTCAGATTAATCCCAGAAGGCTCCATTTCCATCTCCAGAACTTGCCACTGAAGACCTTGGCAAGGTTCAATTCCTTCCCCTTTCTCATTCAATATCTGTACCTCAGGAAACTATGAGTTGGCAGAGGCTTGGAAAAAGACCATAAGAGAAAACCAGAAGAACATATACCCAACTAGCAGCATGAGATCAAATCCAGATAATAAAACAGCAGATATGCCAAAATACCTTTTACCTTAAGCTTCCCAAAGAAGGGGAAGAAATGTTTCTGAAGGAAACATTAATATGCTTGCTTCTGCCCTCTCATCCCTACTTTTTCTTCTGCATAGTTGCATATGGACTCATGCTGTGAAGTTGATCAGGGAAACAATACATGTTAAACAAAATTAATTGAAAACTTCTGTTTTTTATTGGTTGATTTAACTTGAATCATTGAACTATTTCGCACTGTGAGTCTTCACACATATGATGTCACTCCTGCTGACCAGAGAGCAAGCGTGAGCCCTGAGGGTAGGAAGGAAGGAGGAAAGGAATGTCTCAGCTGGCTTTGTTGTCACTGGCACTGAAACACACAATTCCACCCCTTGCCTAGCTGAAAACCACATATTACAATCGGGAGTGAGTTTTCAGATGCAGCTTTTCAAAGCTCACGCACTTATTATATCCAGTGCCTTAAAAAAAGAAAGTTTTAAGAAACGGTATGAAGATTTCATGATATGAGTATTTACTTACTTATTGTTCTTAAGAAAAATTAAAATTTAATTTTCTGTTGAAGATGCAACTCCTCCTGGTCTTCTTTTAAAACTTTTCTTCGAACCTGAAACTTTTCTTTCTTTTTATTTTTCTATGTGACAACAGTGGCAAGTAATGGGATGAAATGCTAATAAAGGAAGATTGAGATGCACCTCAGTTTTGTGTCCATAATTCAAGGAGTTAAAAGATTTTTTTTTTTTTGTGAAGCCATGTATCACAGATTCTGATATACTATTTGGACATCTTTCTGCATCTCAATTTTTCTGAGTTAACAGGCAGATTTTTGCATATATTTTCCCTTAAATTCTGTTTCTATACCTGCTAATTAGGTAAATAGTAAAATTTTTCTCCTTTCTTTTTCAGCTTAATAAGCTGCCTCTTGGATAACTGCACTTCAAAGGCCACGTGTTATACTCAGCCATTCCATCTAAATGCAGAGCCAGACTAAATGCTGTAATTCCTAATTTCCCCTGACCTTAAATCCACAGTTTTATGAATTAACATTAGCACTCATTTTTTTGACCAGTCTGGTAAAATTTCCTATCTGTAGAGATTTTGCTTTCCTTTCAGAGGCATCAAAGCGTGCTTCCTTTTGAAGTGGTAAGTGCTTGGTATTGTGCCTTAATGCAGTACTGTATTTTGTTCAGCCTCAGACTCGAAAAGCTGTTGGCCTGATCCTTCACACAGCAGAAAATTCTGTGGTCTGATGTCTGGGACTGAAGCAAGTAATGCAGGAGCTTGGCTGCACCAGGGAAAGTGGGAAGGTTTTGCCTTCATATTTCCCTGCTAGTGCCTACTCTGTGCTCTTCTCTCTTTTCATAGATTGGAAAGAATTTAAAAAAGGGTAAATATCAAATATTTTTTCTTGCCCTTTTTTTCTTTTTTTTCCTTGGGTTACAGCTAGGTAGACACTTCCAGTCACTGAAACACGTTGATAAATATGGTAGGAAATGGTGCTGTTGATTATTCTTCTCTGTAAACTTATCACAGAAATAGTTTAGAGAACTTGCAGTCAATATTTCAAACAATATTGTTAGGGAGATGTTGATGCAACTGATCTTTAGTCCCACTTGCATGAAGAATATTCTGCCAGCAGTTAGACAGCAGGATGCTCCCAAGCCTGAACTGTCACTATTACCATTTTAAATGTTCCCCAATTAAATAATTAGGTGTAACTTAATAAATGTTTGAACACCACTTTCTTCCCTCTTCTTTCAGTCCAAGTGTCTTGTAGTTTGTGTCACTATGGCCTACTTTTCAGCAAGAGCATGTCTTAATATTGACTGTATCAAATTAATCCTACGGTTTATTGTGGGCAGCCCCAGTTGGTCCTGTTCTAAGGCTTTCCCTCCCTTTCTGGTGAAAAGCACTTGTACCATGGCCCTGCTGGTGGCCTGAATCACCTCAATTTGTTCTAGCAATCAGAGGCAGCTGCTCCATGTGAAAGGAGTGTGGACCACTGAACAGAGCATTAGGACTGACCTCAGGCTGAATGCAAAAGGCTCAGCCTTTTCTGCGAGGCCAGTCGAGCATGTGCAAACAGATTTGCTGAAGTACAAAATGGTCCAGTGATTTAAAGCGAGTTTTCTTCTCCCTTTCTCTCTTTTTCCCTTTCAGAAATGAAACAGGATAGAGGATAGCCTGGGTACAATCTTAGCAACATCTGTTGCCTTTCACTAGGGTCTTGGCCAAGGCCAATAGCTATTCAAAGAGCTACTGACACTTTACTGAAAGAGAAAAAAGCCTTAAATAGAGAAGTGTTTGGACATGTTTCCCAACACATACAGTTGGGTCTTTTTGTGGGTCAGAATGCTTTTGGAGAAATAGCTCTCCATTCCCTCCCCCACTCTTCCCTTTTCTGGTGAAAATGTCAGAAAACAAATCTTCACCAATTTACAGGGCTCAGTGGGCTTAAAACACTGAAGAACAGTTAATTTTTCCCTTCTTTGCTTTTGTTGTCTGAACTAAAGGGTGTTTGACAACTAAAATCTTAACTACAGTTAATAAGAAATGTGAAGGAATTTATACTTAAGATTGCTTCACATCTGCTACTTTCTAATTTCCACATCAATTTATCTTTTAAAGTAACTAGTAATAGCAGTGGAGCAACTGCAGCATTTTAGCACTATTGAGATGACTGATATTGCAAGAAGATATATTTTAAAAAGTTATTTCTTATATTTGTTTTCCTGTGTGTTTTCCCCCCCTCCCTCATAAACATTAATTTCATCCAGCACTTAGGAAGAAGCAGTTACATGTTTCTCTCCCTTTTTTCCTCACATAGCTTTTCACAGGCAATTTTGCTCTGTCCAACCATGACATACCTTCATAAAAATGACAGATGAAGCAGCTGAGTAACTGGTGGGTATATTATCCTCCTGCAGGCATCTGCTGCTCAAAAGGCACCTATTCCTTTGTCGGCCTTGAGACAGAGGATGTATATTGCATCCCATACACGAAGTCGTTCTTATCAGCCTTCCCCTATTTTGAGGATAACCATAGTAAATTAAATAAAAGCTACTCAGAGGAAGTCTAGTAGAATTATTCAATTACATATAATAGCAATAAAGGTTGATATAAGTGCACATCTGTGGACACAGAAGATATTGCTAGAATCCTCAAGGAGAAACCCTGTGCAGCCTCCAGTTTTACTGAATTTTGTTTTGATCAGGCCATGGTCAGTAAGTTCAAAGCAAAATTAATATCTATGGATGAACACAAGCTTCATGACATGGGATGTCTTAAAGTAGCTGACTCATGTGTGTACTATATTCATGAGTGCAGTAAATTATTAATATATATATGTGTGGTAGTACTTCACACTGAGATCAGGGTTCTTTTGCTCTGTGTCCCATGATTGACCTTAAAAACCCCTTGTCCCAGGAACTTTTCAGCAGAAATATATGTGACAAACTTCAGTGACTCAGAGGAAAACAAAAGCAATACTTCTTTTGAAATAGCAAGGCTTCCAGGGCTGGTAACACCAAGGTCAGTGCTGCTGAATGATTAGACACAGCATTCCAATGACCAGTGCCGATGTCTCCAAAGGCCAGACTGGAGGAAATATGATAAAAGAGTGAAAGGGATTGAATGAATTATTTCTGGTGCTAGGGCATTATTAACCTGCTAAGTGTGGGAGGAAGCAAGTTCCACAGAACTGCTATTTTCTTTCATCTGTCCTCAGCCCTTTTTTTCCCTTGTTCACAAAGTCATGGGTAGAAGCAGGAGGAAATAAGGATTGTTCAAGCTCTGGTTTTATTCTTGCAGCACAACCCTTGGTGTGACGCTTTGGGATTTGCATCTTCATGGCAACAGGCAAAGATTTCCACCACCTTCTGTAGGAGTGGGACAAAATGCTGTGCTCCATATTCTGAGCTAGTTTTCAAACCAACAACAACTTAGTTTTTCATAAAACTTATTTTTGTCTCATTGACTAAACAATGTTTTCCCACTAATATTAATGCATGCAGAATCTATCCCAAGGAAAGGTAGAAGCTGGATAGGATTAAGGGATTTATAAGGTTTTTAACATTTTAAGTATAAAAGTAATGTCTAAGTTGTCATTCTTAAGGAATAAAAAATTTGATGGATACATTAGCTGGGTGGAAAATTGACATGTGAAATTATATCTCCTTCAGCACTCACACCAAGTAATTTCAAGAGTGGGCAGTTCAGGATGATGAAGATAGTGACATTTTTTTCTCTAACTCACTTAGAAGACATTTCCATCTGCTTCCTATACAACTGCTTGCATGCGGGAAGAAAAACCTTTCTACATAAATATTCAGGTATAGGAGTTAGGAGTTTAACATTTAGTTTAACTTTCAAACTTGAAAAGTTGGATTCCTTAAAGGGAAGAAGGGTCACGAGCATGCTCCTTGTTTGTAATGTTTTTCATGCTTGTAATACTCAGATTGTACATTTTGAAAATGTATAGTGTTTTGGGGTTGTTGGGGATTTTTTGCCTTGTTTTCTCTTCAATTTTGGAGGGTTTTTCTGAAAGAGAGACTGCTTGTCCAATTATTGCTGTGGTCAGGGGAAAACCTACAAAGAGTAATAAAAAAGTTGCTTACTCAGCTGAAGTTTTCACACAGGGAAGGTTATGAGCATCTTGAATATCAGTTATGATGCAGAAGTATACATAATTTGGGCCATTTATTCAGAAAAGACTTCTAAAATTGCAGCTGTAATACCTGTTTTTATTTGTGCAAGTGTTCAAGCTTGTCTTGACAAATCACACTGGAACACTTTGGGTTTAGAGGTCAGTGGAGGAGTTATTCATATTAATTTTGTATAGTTGATGCAGAGTTTAGAATCTGACCTGAAGATAGACATCCTTCTATGTTTGGGCAGTTACAGGTTTAATTGTGTGTATATCGGTATTTTTCACAAGTAACTTAGCTGCAGACATTCAGATGGATGCTACACAGTAGCAGTCTCCCTGAAACATGCAGAACTCCCTGAAGTCAATTGGACTTCCTATGTATAGCTTTTCATAAGATCAGACAAATGTTTTTATTTTCTATCACAATTCCTCTGAAAAAATTACTTCAGTTGTGCCACAGTATGAATGTATGGCAGAATTTATCTTGATATCCAGCAGAAATGTATCTAACCTCTATTTTTCCAGCATATATCAAAAAGGAGAGGAGTACTGATTATAAGGACAGTAATGCTTCTCCGCCAGCAGCATCTTGCTGGCTTGAAGCATCAATCTGAGACCCACATGCTTTTTTGAACACAATTTGAATGATTGTGTTCATCAAGAGATGCTCATAAAAGTATCTGTGTGAGGTCTGATAGAGAGCTACTGTTTAACTTAGCACCATTACCATGTTAGTGCAGGACCAAAGATATACAAGCGGTTGGCACTTCGCTTGCACTTCTCAGAAACTGGATTCTCTTCTGCTCCTGTCCTGACTGCATCTTTGGTCATTTTTTTGTTTGGACAGCATTTTTGAATGAAACAGAAAAAAAAGAGCTTTTTAATGTTTCTTTCTCCCTTCTAATCATCTTATAATATTGCATTTCCTATCTCTTATTCATAACCCCCCTAATTTCATTCTAATGTTTTAAAATAATTTTAATGCTTTTATTATTAGCACCTTTCTTTGTCTGCTGCTGATTTTTTTTTTTTTAATTCCCCTATTGGTAATCCATTCTTCTTGCAGAGTACTCACTGCACCACACTGCCAGCTTTGTCACTCTGTATCATATCTCAGTGCTGGCCAGCTTGGTACATCCACTTATAATATGATGAATAGCACCTGGAGCCTGGCCACAAAGCTTCCATTCTGGTCTTAGGGCTTTTTTAAGCCATCTATCCTTGCTTGTACAAATAGCCCATTCCTGTGTGGCCATAATGAAATTCTCCATTTCTCTTTTCAGTCTTCTGACAGCCTACCTGCCATTTGCCACCATCGTCCTGTGACATTTTCAAAATTCTTTCCATGCAGCTGTTTTTCAATTGACTTATTCTTGTGCTGTTCTAACTGGTGTGCGACTAATAAATTACCCTCACTTGTAGAATCTTTTTGTTTTAATTTTACAGCTTCCTTATGATTAAACAATCCTATTTTCAATCTACAGCTTCTTAACTTTACAAGTTCCTTTCCTACAACTCCCTCTGTTGCTTTTCCCTGTTCTTCCTGATGACACAAACTCCATTTTAACTGCATTCACTTTTATTACCTCAGGCAACTGTAACTTCTTGTTTCTTTTACTGTTACATTGCCTTAGATTAACTAGATTTACTTTTGAAGAATACCACTCTTGCAAATATATCAGTTACTCAGATTTGCCAGTATATATGGACCAAATATGTCATCGAAAGAAAGTGGAAGCTCAAGGGAGGACAGAGAGGAGCCAAAGTGAGACAGATGGAGCCATGGTGGCAATGTTGAATTTATAAGGTAACACTTCCTAAGAAGAATAGGTGGTTGTGTATACACAAAGAGACCTCATAAATTCCCTAATTGAATCACCACTGTTATTTACCATAATTTAGTTCATATTATTATGTCATTTTGGCTGACATACCTTTATAAGATATTCTGCAAAATATATTCTGAAGAACAGGTTGTTGAACTTGTTATTATTAGGCAAGCCCCATAATCACTGTAGTTCCACACTGGGTGGAAAAAACCCTTGGAATATAGAAAAAATATAATTGTCTCAAAAATCTCCAAATTTAAATAGGGAATTCAAATGTAACTGTGAGGACACAGAAAGGCAGAGACATCCCTCTGTTGAGTATCTTGTTAAAGGCAGTGAGTGTCTTCAATTTCAATAGACTTTTTGATTTGCCTTCTGCTATTTGTAGAAATGAGAACAAAAGAAGATTGAAGAAAAACAATGCTCTCTTCTAGATAGGAATCAGAGCTAGTGTAACCACAGTAATGGAAAGTGACTTCCCTGGTGATACAGAAGGTAAAATATTCACATCAGAATTGTAGCTGCTTGTAAGTAGTATTTCTGGACAGTGGAAGCCCTTGGCTAAGAGTAACATACAGAGGCATACATACAGTAACATACACGTACCTGTATGGGGGAACCATGTACTGATGGTGTTAAGAAGTGTTTTCCTTTAGAAAAGATACTAAACTGCAAGCTCTCCTGCTTGCCTCATGAAAGACTAATATCCACATAAATTTTTTTTTTAAGAAAAGGAAAAGTTAACATTTTGCCTCTGAGCGTAATACATTTTCATATTGAAGGAACTCTACAAGCTATTGCTGAGTGCATAATAAAAGTTTTTCTTCCCACACAGTGAATTACCAGGACCCAGGTAGCAGTTACCTGACATTGCTCCTTTTCAGAATGTGTATTATGAGTGTACTCATAGAAATGTTAATACTGGAAGACAGTCAGAGGCTCAGGGGACTGAATACAACCATGAAATCTCTCTCTTTTGTGCTTCAGGTCAGAATCCTCCATAAGCAGTGGTCACCAAAGCTCTCCTTGCCTACAAAGCATTTAAGAACATGTTTCAGGGCACATGGTTTCAGGTTTTGTGGTCCTAATTCTGCCTGTTGATGCATTATACAGAACAGCAATGTAACTTGTACCATGAAGAGGCATCCTTGATAACTTCAGAAGTCAAAAGATGGGAAAGATGCCAGTACCAATGCACTCTGATGCCCACAGTTAGTCCTTACAGGCCTACCTAAGAGACAGTCTAGCATGGTCCAGGGTTTGTTTGTACGAATTGTAGACTTTCCTCTGGAAGTGGTACACCCGTACATCTCAGGATGAGTAAATGCACTACAAAACATATTAGAAAGAAACACAGCAGTGCTGTAGGTATGGATTACTGCCAACATGATCCAGTCAATGCACTGGAATAGATTGACTCATTGGCAAAAACCCACAATCAAGATAGTCAAGAACAAATTGTATTAAAAAAATATACATTTGCTTATGTTTCTAAAAATGTTAGACTGCCAAAAGTGACTAAGAATAATTGCTTCTTTATATTTTATTCTGCCTGTGCAACGAAATTAAATTGGTCTGCTTAGTCACACATTTTGCTTGGAGTCACTGTTTTGCTCCCATGAAAGTCAAAGGGTTTCATACATTTTATTTTGATATGACAACATAAGCATTTAGGAAAATAATAAGACAGAAAGATCTATCCTCTAGTCAACAGAGCAAAAATAAGTTCAAATGTTTTCACTTACACACAGTTTAATAAAAGGTTTTGCTTGAGAGACTAGATTTTTGGAACATAAAGCACATCCTTGATAGAAGTCTGTCGAGCTAGGAAGAATGTCATGAAATACTCCGTGAAGGTCTACACATGAAAGCTTTTTAATTGGGTGATAATTGACTATTTCATTTCTCCATTAATAATATCTGGAACAGAATAAAAATTAATAAGAAGGAGTCTTTCCTTTATAATAATTTTAAGCAACTGTAAAACTATTTAGTCCATATTTTCAACCTGAAGAGCAGAGACAAAGTTTGAGGATCTTAGCTGAAGTTTAGGAAGCTCATGGCCCCTGGTAGATTCTTATTTTATATCATGCTATTTGAAAAAAAAAATATTTTTCTCTGTTTTTAACTGTTCTATTTTCATCATTGAAGTCATAGCTAATAAATTAAGTAGTAAAAGATGAATTTTCAACCTACTGGTTACATCTCTGAATGAATTTGAAAGAAGATAAAGCAGAGGTGTTTTTGATATTTCATGATGAAAAAAAAGATAATCTGTCCTTGAACCTTGTCCTCTAAGGATCAGTGCAAAGAGTCTTATTTTGATTAACTTGTAAAAGATGAATTAGGGATTGGGGAAAGGAGAACAAAGGAAAGGCGAATCCTTAATTACAATCTTAGGCAACTGTGTGCAATCATGTTTCAGGATTTTCTTGCCTGAATACATCTTATTAAGTTGTAACCATGCACTCAGACACTCCACAACTTGGAGAATGAAGATTGCTTCTAGTTGCTCTCTTTAAACCACTTCTTCAGTTCACAAATGCCATGATGTTGAATTGCCTCCCTCTGATTAGAAGGGTGACATTGGAAATCACGTCTGAAAGTGAAGCTTAAAAACAAGGAACACATAGCAGTTACATATTACATTTATTAAAATGGTCCTGCATGTTGCATTTGTGTATTCAAAGGCTACAAACAAATTCAGAAATTAAAATTATTTTTAAAAAATAATTTGTGATCCAAACTAATTGTTTTGTTGTTGTTTTTTTTAAGTGATTTTATCCACACATTACTTTATTAGTGTTAACACCACACTTCATAGTATAATGTATAGTAGGAATGAAAATTAATTATATGTGCATATTATTAGCTTGTTCATAGCACGTTGAGAATGCTTTTCTGGTAAATATAAATCAAAAGACATTGGGCAAGGTGCATATCTTACAGTTGCCCTTGGTACGATCCATTGTTCTAAAAACAGTACGTGTTAAAAATATTTTTGTCCGTGGAAAATGTCAGTTCAGCAGCTCTGCCAACATTTGGAACCTCTGCTTTTTTTTTTTTTTTTCAGGAGGCGTGCTGACTCCTGGCTGATCACGTTTCAGTTGTAGATCTGTTTCATTCTGCAGACCCAAACGGCTTCAGCAGTGCTGAAATAAGGCAGAAAGTTTGTGCTGCCGCTTTCCCAGCCGGACCACATCCAAACAAAGCAGGTACTCATTTCCCAGAGCGGCTGCCCGGAGCATCTCCGGGGTTGCGGGGCTGTGCGTGAGTGATGAGCCCAGCGTGGCACTGAGCCTTCTCCTGCTGCCGGTGCGCACACTCCGCTCTCTCCACCCTTTATTCTATCAAAGCACCTGGTTTAGTTATTCCACGTATTTTTTATTTTCTTTAATCCTCCTCTCCCCGCTTACAACCACCCCGCGGTATAAACAGTGGCCTGGGAGGCGCGACAGCAGCTCTAGGGAGACAGAGGGCAGCAGGACCGCGAGGTTTTCGGTCCCCTGAGCAGGTCGGTGGTGCCTCCGTGCCCTGCCCAGGGACCAGGAGAGGGGACCCCGGCCCGGGCAGGGCCAATACCCGCGGCTGCCCCACGCCAGGCAGGCGGACAGACCGGGGAAGAGAGTGTGGATTTCACGAGTGGCATGGCTGGGCAGGCTGGAAGGGCAAAGCTTTAAAGCAGGGACTGCAAGTTCGGTTTAGTTTTGCGACTTTGTCTTCACGCCTCGAAAGCTCAGTCGCAGCTTGTAGGACAAATTGCGTGGTGGGTCGTGGGGGGAGAAATAAAAAAAAAAAGTAAAAAAAATCTTGAAGTCTCTCCTTCAACTCCCCGTTTCAAATGCAAATAGGGAGAGAGATTGGTTCCCGCCCCACCCCCTAGCCCGGCTCCTGATTTTTATCCAAAGGACTCCATCTGTATATCCTGTCAAGGAGGAGGAAGAGGAGGAGGAGAGGCGGGGGGGAGTGGGGCCGGGCAGGCTGCTTGCTCCCTGGATCCCTCTTCAATAGCCACCGCTGGGTCTTCGGGAGGTACAAAGAGTCCCTGTGCCGCCTCCGCGCGCCCTCGGACGGAGCTGGCAGCCTGCTCCAGCCACCGAGCCGTGATATCCCCTGCCCAGAGCAGCATCCCCACCTCCTCTGCCTTCTCCCTCCCTCCCTCCCCGCTCCTTCCCTCCCTCCTCTTCCTCCTCCTCCCGCAGCCACGATCCGCACCCAGTCGGAGCTGGGCTTGGCACCGGCACCCACTTCTCCCATCGTGTGCCCAGCGGCTGGCTGAGCTGCGCCGCGCTGCGCTGCGCTGTGCTGTGCTGTGCCGCGCCGTGCCGTGGAGGAGGAGGAGCGGAGCAGCGGCAGCGCTCCCATCTCCGCGGGCGCGGGCGAGTGCGCGGGCGGGCGCGCAGCCCCCATGCCCGGTGGGCGCCCCGCCGCCCGCAGCCCGCGCCCCCCCGCCTGGGAGCATCCCGCCAGCACTTCGCCGCGGAGGCACCGCCGGCCCTTGGGATTAAAATACTCACCGCACTGGGCAGCCGAGGGAGAGGGGGAGCAGGTAAGTGCTGCTGCACCTGTGCCTTTCCTTGCCTTCCTTCCCCTTTCCTTCCCGAGTAGGCAGAGGGCGGTCGGAGCAGTTGCGGGAAAGGTCTGTGTGCTGTTCCCCCGCTCCCTCTCGCCCCGGAGCGGCTCCTGCCCGGAGCGGGGCCGCGGCTCTGCGGAGCTGCCGGGGACGGTGCGGCCGCGGCCGTAAGTTTCGCGTTCCCCGGGCTGGGGGCGGCCCGGGCAGCGCGGCTGGGACCGGCAGCGGCAGCACCGAACACCAGGTGCGGCGGGGAAACCGTGGAAAGTCAAAGCACTGGGACTACAGGCGCGTGTGCACCTTCTGAGAAATAAGAGAACAATAGCATCACTCTTGACTCTTTGGAGAAGTCTCACAGAGAAGCGGGGAAGTGGGGTGGGGGAAGGGAGGACCACAGACTTCTGCAAAATATAGGCAGCCCAAAGTCCTGACTGTCTCAGTCTTTCCTGCCAAGCCAAAGCATCTGTCTTGCTTGGGCTTGAAGTCCAGCAGTAATGATACAGTGCGATAGACTTGAGAGGCAAGGAAATCTCCTGAGTTATTTCCCAGAGCTTTCGTCCTTCTATGTCAAGGATGTTCTAGAGTCCGCAAACGTTGAAATTATGGGAGCTATTTCTTTGATTAGTATTCAGCTGGTAAGGCTAGCTCTGCAGTGCTTGGCTGATACTGACCCTTCCCCCTCAGCCCTGTCCCCCAATCCATCCACATATCCACACACGGGCATGTCCTGCTTTCCTACAATAGGCTGTGTACATCAGTAGCAAGAGGTTTGTGATCTGGATCCTCAGACTTCTTGTTGCTAATGGAGAAAAAATATATCCCTAGTCCCTATATGATTTAGCCTTTATACTGCTTTCAAAAGGTGAAGTAGTTCAGGTGAGCCAAGATTCTACAAACGATGTCTTCCCCAGGATTTAGAAAGGAATGGGAGACGGAGACTAGCGATATGCTCTGATTCTGGGAACTGAAATGCTGATACTTTAATCTTTTCCCATTGCAAGGATAAAATCTCATGTTCTGATAGATAACTTGCTCAAGTCAAACCAGAGACTTGAAAGGGCAGAGTATACTTCACAGTCTCTCTAACAAGACATACTGACTTGCCATTTTTCAGCTAAAACATAGGTGACTGTGCAGCTTTGCAGAAAATAAATTGCTTTTCCAGGACAAATAAATAAATACATAAAAGAGCCAAACTCCTGAGCATGCCAGTTTCTGAAACAGTCTCTCCTTGGTATTGATGCATGACTTCACTTTTCTACCTTATTATATCTACCTATTGTTTCTCTGTCACACTATTTCAGTTTGCAGGGAAGTGTCACTGGTGAAAGCCAGGTACTTTCTTTCTGAAAATGTGCATCTCCATAATCTCAGGTGCAGAGCTGCTCAGACAGGCAGTAGCATCAAAGTTGCATAACTAAATTAAGTTTGCTTACAATGTAGCTTCTGAAGGTACAACAGGTCAACAGATAAAGATCAGTTGTAAAGTCGTGCTGATTTTCTCTCAGCAATATTCTAACAGTTCTAACGAAGCAGAAGTGAAGCGAAGATTTTTGGAAATGGAACGATTGTGTCTCATTAGAGCTTTTTCAGTGCAATGGGTGTGTTACCATCTTTGGAGGAAAAAAACACAAAACCCACTTAACAAACCCAAAAGAACTATCCAGGGACCAAATGTGCCATCCTTTTTAAAGTCCTTCTACACAATTTTATAGCTTTTCGGGCTGCAACTACCAGGGGATCTAATCTAGACACACTTCTTTTTCAGGGTCATGAAGAAAGGCTAAGTAAGATTTAAAAAACAATTGCAATAAAAACCACAGTAAGGGAAGGCCTGGCTCTGAACACTTTTAATATTAAGTATGTGCAATATCTAGGGTTTGAGTACTTAATAAAGATTTAAAACTACCTGGAATATTAGGAAAATATCAAAGGTAATTATCTGAGCTACCACTGCATGTTAGAAATGTGTGCCGGTTAATGTGAGTGAAAATACAAATATCAGTAATACAGCCTCTTTTCTTGCAAAAAGCCATTAAAGATTGCAGTTTTAATCAAGAGACAAATGGGAGACTTTACTGTAATTAAAGGCTGATGTAGGTCATTAGAATTGTGTTAAAAGTCAGATGACAGCCTCACAACTCTCTTAAGTCTACTTTCATTGATTTAATAGCAAAGCACTCTTGATTATTTGCTATTGATTTAATAGCAAAGCATTCTTATTTGCTCATGTGAAAGGGTAATTGTAAAGCATTTATACAACTGCAGATTAACTGTGAATTTTCTGATTAGAAGAATGGATATAACATCCATGTAGATTTTCGCCTATCCTTTTCATGTATGCCTGTGTGCACATACATGTTGTGCCCACATTTTTCTGTTTCTTCAGCAGTCAGAGACTTGACTGAAGAAAATCATTACTAATGCAAGACCTTATATTGTTCTACTCCAACTTAAATTCCTATTTTACTATGAACCTGGCTAAGCCTTTACTCAAAGGGATTCAACTCACAAATTGACTCTGTGATGAAAATAGAAAATATTTTAATTTTACAGATTAATACACTGCTTGGGAGCTGGTCCTAGTGGTGAGTTGTCTAGTAAGTTTCTCTGTGAGTTTTTAGTCTATTGGCTTCAGTATGTGATGTGTTCAGCGGTTCTTCAAGGAAGGCCTTACTTGAGCCATTCCCTTTCCTTTAGTTTATCACACACATTTTTTTTCATCTACGCTTTCATGCTACTACTGGGTATTGTTTTCTTGTGGTAATAAAAATCATTGAATTCCAGCTGAGGAAGGGTACATAAAATAGATGGTTACTTCGGTTCTTCCTGTCAAACCAGGCTTAACTCTAAGCAGTAATGCAGGAGTGCCTCCTCTGGGAATTCAGCAGTTCTGCAAGAAAGTCATCCCTAGGCATTATGTGACGTTCT
Organism: Lichenostomus cassidix; assembly: GCF_008360975.1. NCBI lineage: Eukaryota > Metazoa > Chordata > Aves > Passeriformes > Meliphagidae > Lichenostomus > Lichenostomus cassidix. The sequence continues at coordinate 97,700,197 of NC_139482.1, read as the reverse complement.
TCAGCTGAAATGAGGCTGCAGAAATTGAGCTTGCGGAAATTTAAATATTTGCCTTGATTGGTCCCAGATCCACAAATACTGCTGGCGTTTCTTTTCAATAACTGATCAAATTAGCATAATCCTTCCCAGCAACTTTAGTCTTGCAAATGTACCATGGCAAGGTGAAAAACCAACAAAGCCCTTTCACATGGAGAAAATGATATTAGAAAAAAACATTAAAATCATTCTTTTGGTATTTTTGCTTGGGGGAAAAAAAACAACCTACCAACAACCCAAACAACTTAGCACTCTAGACACGTGCAATCTTATGATCAACTGCAGAGCAGTATAAAAGACCAAAAGCTGTTCCTTGGTTTTCTTTATGCATTTTTAAAAGCCATATAATTTATTGCAGTGTGCCTAGAGTTTTTCTGTTGTCTCATCAGGTCCTTTCACCTGAGTCAGAGGGTATTGTAGCCAGTTTAGTGTAACAGTGCCATATGTTTGGAGCAGTGATAGTTTTTTGCTTGATAACCAGATGCAGACTGCAGGATGTGCACTACATTTACAGATCTCCCATGTGAATATTTAGGCCAGTTAGCGGCAGGAGGTTGTGGTCTGTAGTTGTAATGTCATCTGGCACAGGGAGTTAATAGGTTTCGTTGTACTGCCTTGACTCTCAGAGCTTCATTTCATCTCAGGGTCCCCACCTCACTTGCTCCAAGGCACCCTCCTTTTCTTTTTTTCTTTCCCAGAAAGAAGTGATAACCAGACATTGCAATTGACACCATAATTAGACATGTTATCTTCTCAAAACCTTTTTGTCTCCAGGATCACATTGCTGCTCCTCTGCCTGTGAAGGAGTCTCCAGTAATATTTAGGATGTGTGACATGGAGGAGTTGCAGGCTTGTAACAAAGGGGAATTTTCTCTGCCACTAAATGTAACACCCTGTCCAATGGGCATTGTAAAATTAAATGTCAAAGCATAAATATTTCAGTGAGGGCAGTCCAGATGTCAGGGGGCTCACCTGCTGGTTCTACTATGTTTAAGGGATCATGGTTCAAGATCCAGTGGCAACATTCACCCTTGGAACTGTTTCAGCACCCTGGGTCTGATTTTACTGAATGACAAAAGTAGAGAAAAAACCAAAAAATGTGGGATAACTGTGCATTGTTGTCCAAGCTAAAGTCAGATTTACTAGCAGGTGGCAGCTGGTCAAATCAGTGAGGTCCATATTTGTGCATTAGGAGACTAAAGGGGCAGGGTGGAGGATGAGGGAAGAGAAGGCAATAAAATAGGAGTGGTAAACTTCAGTTAAACTTCAGTGAGCGGCTGACAGTGAGATTTCAAACTAGAGTAACGCAATGCAGACTGGCTGAGTTTAGTAATGGAAAAGAGTTTGGATTTCCACTTCTTCCTGAAGCATTTTACACATTAGAAACACTTTAGGACAAAATATGCTGAAGGACAAAATTCTCCGTTGAGTTGAAGAGGTTGACAGGAAAATGATATGGTTCATAGATTAAGCTGGCACTGTGACATTGGTAGCAATGTGTGAGCAGAAGTCTGCAGGAATTTGCATTTTGGCTGCAAAGGTTAGGTGATGCAAAGATGATCTCAAGAGCCTCTAGCAAACTGCCCTACAGGGCTGGGGAAATCTCAGATGTGGGGAAGGAGTGCTTCCGAGAGGATCTATCTGAGACTGAAAATTTGTCCTTATCTACTGGTGCTCATTGTGACACACGAACAGCAAACACTAGACTTGATGCCTTGTTTTAGAAATTATGGAGTGAAGCAAAATATTCAGAGAGATTTTCAGTGGGTGTAAATTACCCTTAATTGCTTGCAGTGAGGGGGACTATTCCTTAAAGCTGAGGATCTTATTCATGATCTGAATGTTTTCAACTAATCAAAATTGCCCCTCGAGACAGCGCACAATAGTGTCTTTTTGACACTAGCAGATTGTTTTGGTGAAGTAGAGTAGTAACATTTTTCAGATTAGCAGTGTACACCAGAACACTGTGGCTTAAATATAGTTTAATTTAGCAGATGGGGGAAAATGTAAGGTTTATGATGTATATTGAATGAAGAGGTTATTAGTTTTTTCAGATGTATATTCTTCAGTCTGAGGTTTTATATATCAGCCATTTGAGAACATAAAGATGAGAGTTTGGATATCTAGTGGATATTTTTTATGTTTAGTTTTTTGAGTTTTTTGGTGTTTTTTTTGATTCTTACAGCTGTTCACTTGGACAGCATGCTACTGCTCAGCTAAGACATGCTACGTGCACTGTCCAGATCACATAACACACTCTCCAAATTACACACCAGCTCTTTTACTTCATATTTTTCATAATTGTGATTGCCAGGACTCCACATTTGTAAGGCAAATAGGGAATACAAGCTTAGATATGAAAGCTAGAGCTTAACGCTTTAATTACACTAACAGACAATTTTATTTTTAAAGGCCTAAGTTACTTTTTATGTGGGCAAAGTGTGAATGAGGAGATATGATTGCCTTTTGCCCCTTTTGGAGAGAGGAGTAGCATTTTTGGAGATCAGAAACAAGATGTAAAGGTGCACTTTTGTCCTAGGGTAATTAGTGGCATCAATTACAAGTGTACCTGTTTCTTAGTTTTTTTGTTCTCTGAATCTTGTTTGTACAGAAAGTGATAGCATTTCATAAAAGAACATCTTTAAACAAAAAGTACAAAATGGTTGCAGGTCAGTTTTGCCGTCACACTCGAGTCAGTAAACACAAATGACAGTGAAGACACTGGAATCAGAGCACTGAACACACTCTGTCACTGTCAGGGTTACTTCTATCCACTGCTGTAAGTGCAACCCTGAATACTGAAATTATGCCTTAATGAGGAAAAAACCACCAACAGTACATCTTAGTTTTCAGTTTTATGAATGCTGTGACGTTGTTTATGTGGTCTTGTGGACTTGATACTCATGGACTTCATATAACAGGTGATTTTGAAGTGCTAGTTATGCTTGGACAAAATTATTAAAAAAAATCTGTAAAAATATGTCTATCTATCTATCTATCTATCTATATATGAAAGACAATGAAATGCAACTTAATAGAGAATTATTCCCAAAACAAGAATGATTTTTAAATACTAGAGGCTTCTGCTTTTGGAGGTATTACATATAAAAGGCAGTGTGCTGGAAGAACTATAAATAAAAAACCCAAAAAAGGGCCCTAAGACGAATAGGAAGACTTATCCTGAAGAAGACGAAAAAGAGAGGGAAGAGTGTTCCAGACCAGAAAGTGCTGCCACACAGCTGAATAAAAATAATTGGAATTTTGGAGTCTGTGTGATGAAAGTATTTGAGAATGAGTAAACCACAACAACATTTTTTTCACGGAGGTGTGAGTATTCTGCTTTTCATCAGATTGTGCTGTCTAGCATATGGACTGTTTTTCAGTTGGTATTTTGGGTGCGTTTTTCAGTTCTGTGCTGTGGCGTGTGGCTGGGGACCATGGCACTCCATATGGTGGCTTTCATACTCTCCTGCAGGTGTAAAATAAAGGATATAAGAGAACACTGTTAGAGATAAAGGTTAGAGCAATTCTAGGTTTGAAATGTCTGTTCAGAGCAAGAACAAGACATTTCAAACTGCTTAGTGAAAAGACTCTAACATATTGTAAATGTTTTACTGACATTTCTTAAGAAAATCCATTTTGTATTTTTATCTCTGTTAAATAACAATCTGCTGCCTCTTTGAAATAAACTGACAGTTTATCAATATCAGATGTCTTTAACATGATGTAACTTAGACACAGAGAGGGGAAATCAGGGATGCATAAACAGCTTCTACTACAAACAGCACTTACCATAGTTGAACAGAGAAGTAGGAAGTGAACACATCACAGAGAAAGAATAGCTACTTCCTTAACACTCATTGGCAGCCCTCTCAGTAATTACTGTCATATGGTCATGATTTACCCAAAGGGCCAGATCAAAACTGAGCTATGACTAGTTGGGATTAATCATTTCAAGCTAGGCTCCTCTAACGAGGATGGCACCTGCTTGTTATTTCCACCGTGAGAAGAATTTTGGTCCATGTTGGAGTGATGTCTTTTATAACTGTAGCATCATGTTTTCAAAATTAGGGTCTTTAGGTAAGACTTGCCTATTCTCTTTGTTTTGCCTGGAGGGAGACACTGCATTTTCCCATATGGAAGCTTTCAAATTGCTGCTGCTTAGCTAACACGCTCAGTGGGTTTGTGGTTTATCCCACCAGCCTCCAAGCAAAGCCTTTCTGGTGCAGGGCAGTACCACAGAAGGGATTACTACAAAAAGGCTTTAAATACAGTCTGTAATCAGAAGAGCTTTTTATTTGTTTCATGTTTCTGCCCTCTAGGTACCTTTGGCAGCACAATGCATAGGCGTTCTGCAGCTGAAAGAGCCTGACATACTGAAAACAGATAGTGGATATCACATTTCACTCAGTTTTAGTAGTAGTAGGTAGGAATATGATAATCAGTTCAGAGTGTTTAATGTGTATGTGATTTAATGTCTAGCCTTTTTAGATTAATTAAATGTGGAAAGGATGAAATCTTCTTTCTTCCATGGCTTCCTAAGTAGCAGCCGTTCACTCCAAATTAATGCCCTGTTATCTATTTTAATTTCACCCTGATTTCCACTTCATGTTTGGCACTTTGTAAATGCTTCTTGTCTCCCTCACTGCTCACTCAGACAAGGAGGATGTCTATTTAAGAGATAACTTTGCTTACCTGGTGATTCCCCCAAAAGCTATATTGGGTTCTGACTGACAGAATTTATACTTTTAAAAACATTATACTAAGTATACATTTTTATTTCAGCAGAGAAGGCTCAGAGTTGTAAAAGGCAGAAAAGAGTCTTGTTTAAGTATTGAAGTCTGTGTTTTGTTTAAAAAAAAAGTAAGTTCCATGAGTTATTAGATGATTAAATTTTGAAATAAAAACAGGTACACAAAAATATAAAAATTGTATGTGTTAGTGCTGAAAAATCATTTGTTATTAAATCAATGTTTCATTGAAAACACAAAATCACATTATCTTCTGATCTTTCTGGGCACATTTCTGTATAAATATATAAAGTAGTCTAACATGTTTCTTACGGTGCCTGACATTTGCTTTAGGAATCTAGTGAAATTGAGTGGGGAGACTCAGGGCTTTTTAGCAGGTCAGGTTCAGATCAGAACAAATCATAGCATCTGGTGTACTGTGGCTAAGAATCAATCAAATTGTTCTGATTCATCTTATGCTCCTTTCTTTTAATTTTGGGTTATATGGAAGAGAGTTAAGCTAGGATATGTCCCTGCCATTAATGCAACTTGCTGCCTGTAGCTGGTTTGTAATTATTTCATAGTAATGGCAAGTAAAGCAGACTGTAGCAGAGGAGAAAAAATCAAACCAAATAACTGTAAATAACCACACTTGCTTTGATTATTTTGAAGAGAAACTATTTTAGCACTTGTACTGGAAAAAATGATACATTAAGAGAACAGTTAGGAGATAAGGTTACAACTATAAATACAGCTGTACCAGCAGTAGTAATGCCATCCAAGGACTTTGCTATAAACTCCCAGAGATTTATGTAAACACATTGGTGTTGATGAGGAGAAAAGTAATAAATGAACAGTTTTGACGCATGATGTGAATGCTGCTGCAAAGAATTTGTATTCCTTAAAAAAAAAATCAAAATTCTGACAACAGTTCTTGTCTTTTTCTTGGATAGGTACCCATTACACCATTTCTTTGGTGAAGGCTGTTCAGCAGTGGTGACATCTTCCCATCGACCACTCTGCAAATTGTTATCTCTGGACTCCCAGCTGACACCCTGCCGGAGGCTAGAGCTACTGAGACAACTGGAATTGTGCCCGCTTTGGTCAAGGTTTTTTCTTTCACCGAGGAAAAAACAAAAAAAAGATGAAGCTGGGCAAAGTGGAGTTCTGCCATTTTCTTCAGATACTAGCTCTTTTCCTGTGTCTTTCTGGGATGAATCAAGCAGAGCTCACAAGGTCCAGATCAAAGCCCTATTTTCAATCAGGGAGGACGAGAACCAAACGCAGCTGGGTGTGGAATCAATTCTTTGTGCTGGAAGAATACATGGGTACAGACCCACTCTATGTAGGAAAGGTAGGGCATTTAAATAAATTTTGGAGGGTGCAGATGCTTGCTTTTCGATGTGTTTATATGGTACTACCTAAAAATTATAGTTCTGTCAGCCTAGTTGACTTAAGTGGACAAAGTTTTGTAGTTTGAAAAAGAGAAAAATTTTAATACTTCAGAACAGCAACACATTGAATTCTTGTAAGAATGCAAGATTCCTGTTGCAATTTTCTTTAAGAGTTCTATATATTAACACTGCTTGTTTAACAAAGTACAGTAATGAAGGTGTTTTGCCACCACATGGAAAGAAAATATTCATTACTTATATTAAATGCTAAAATAGAGGAAAAAAAGAGATGAATATTCTTTTTTTAAGAGTTATCAGCTAGTCCCAGGAAAAAAGAAGTTCTACATTATGTTGTTTGCTCCCTAAAACTCAGCAGTACTGAAGGCAAGAGAGAAAGAATCAGGCATCTGTGGGTGTGTTGAGTGAGAAGGAGGTCATGTCTGCACTACTGCTTTTCTTTGACATTGCCTGGCTGGCAGACTGTCACCTTGGGGGCCTCTCTGCTCTCCCTGCACAGCACAGCCTTGTGGCTTCACCTCGCCTGTGACGGGCACAGGTCCAGTACCGAGCCAGCCCTTGCACATCAGGGCATCCCAAATGGCTCCTTGCGAGCTCCCGTCGCTGCACATGGAGCACACTGAGCACAGCTGTGAATCCGGGGTTTAGCTCATTTACTGCCTTGTGCTAGTGGGTAAAATGCTGCTTTCAGCAATCATGAAGGGGAAAAAAAAGCTCACAAAACAAAACCGGCTCTTGTGTTTCTCTGTAACGTTTATGTGTAATCATCTTATTGAAAGGAAAACCCATTTTCTCGGTAATATCAGAATCAATAAATAGAGTTTCTCATTAAAATACAGCAAATGCAGAGAAAACAAGGGAGTGACAGCTTTTGGCACAACAACATGCTTACAGGAAAAGAGATGAAGTAATCTGAAATCCACTGCTTCAAATATACCAATGCAATGAATTTCAGATTACTTAATTCATCCTACTGGGACAAAACCTTGATGTTTGTGTTAATACAGTTAAGCACTTAGAATGTAATCATGCAAACTGAATAACCAAGTTAAATAGGGAACTGCATCCATGATTGCAGCTATGGTTGTATTTAGGTGCTTTTCTGAATTGGAACTGGTACTTTGCATAATTAGGCCCTTAAGAAAGGTGTGCTAGAATCAGAGATGTCATCTTGTATTACAGTGGTCTCTTGAAAGTTTTGGTAAAGTTTTAGGTAATGTAGCCACATCCATTCTGATGCCACACAGCTAATGGTTGTCTGTGCGAGTTTGTCTTTTAGGCAAATTTGTTCCCAGGTTGGAGTTTCTCTTGTGCCTCTGGAAATGGCCTATTTGGCATTCTTTCCTACTGATAAAAAAAGAAGTGTGGCTTATAAATTTGAATTTCTGCCCTGGAAAAGAAGCATCTTGAAATACTCGAGTGAAGACTAGTTTTGATCTGTAGTAATTCTCATATTCAGTCAATTCCTATATTATGGCCAAAAATGCTGTAGTAGCGCTATAGTACATGATATTTGCATGTATGTGGTTATTTTTAGCTTCACAGTCTGCTCTTTCCTGTCCTTTACAAGAGCCCTAGCATTCACAAGCAGATATCTTCCAAAATGCAACCATTTTTTTTCTGAAACAGTCTCTGCCCAGCCTGCTTTTGTATCAACAATATGGATTGTTGGCTCAGGAATTTGTACCAGCAATCCATTTTGTAGGAAAAGCAGATAAAAATTTTCACTTACAAAAGGAAACCCTTCTTCCTGGAAACAGAGCCCTTGCTGAGCATCTTGTAAGATAAGATGTGCCCAGTTCCTAACCTTCTCACTGGAGAGGCTTTTCACTGTGTGGCCCCTGAGGTGCAATCATGACCGAAGCTGCATTCCCACACAGGGGAGCAAAAAGGTGAAGAAGTGATTTTCCTTCTGTGTCTTAACATATTATGTGTAGCACCACTCTGAAGTGAGCAGCAGTCACCTTCCTCCCCCTCTCCTCCCCTCAAAAACATTGCTGTTCTTGTTTCAAGTCCTTTGCTGGCAGGTAGGGACAGAGAACACCGAGATTTGGATAGTAAGGCTGGATTTTTTTCCTCTACCTCTCCCCGCCCCCCCCTCCCCCCCCTTGGTGAGGAAGCTACAGCAAGCAAAAAGCTGGCATAACTCACTTTTCTCATCAAATGAAGTGGAAGCAGCAACCAGACTCTGCAGAGTGCTCTGCTTCTGGGGAGGCCAGTCCTGCACTGCCTTACATTCAGGATGCTTTGCAGGGAGCCAACCTAACTGCACATCCAGGAAGGAGGGACCGTCCTTAAGCTTTTAAGGGCTGTGAGATAAAAAGGCTTCAGAAACTCTCAAGCAAATGGAGCTGCCATGGGGAATTCTGTCTCCCCACCACTATTCAATTTTACAAAGCCCTAGGCAATTCTGGTTGGAGGGCAGCATTTGGGGGATGTTAGGTTTACATGGCAAAGCATTCAAGACTCGTGAAATACCAATGTTCATTCCATGTTCAGCATTAACTCTGTCCTCCTGGGTGTCTGCATTCTGACACTTTAATTACACGATCATGCAGGGTAAAATCCTATTCCTCATAAATAATGTAGCAGGATTCCTATTCACCTCGGTAAAACAAGTCTTGCCCTTAATTTTTCAGTGTTTTCATGTTTGTTTAACAAGGCTCCAGATCTATACCTGAGGTATACTGCAGCCTTCCTTCTGGACATCGTTTTTTTCCTAAATGCATATAGATTTTTTTTTCTTAAGGCAGCAGGCCCTGTTTCTCATGTGACTCTAGAGAAACCTCTGGGGGAATTCCATTAGTTTTACTCCAAGAGGAGTCAGGAGTGACAGAATTTTTGTGCCTTTTTTTACTCTCTTTTTTTAAATTTAGGTCTTTCCTCTCTATGGTATGAATTTTAATCATCTTGGATGTAATTATGAGCACTTCTTGGGAGGTGCTTAACATGTAATCAGATTGTGGACTGAACCATATACAATTCCTTTCTGTTGGTCAGCACAGCATATGTTATATTCACTTGAAGGGCTGAAGCACTTAGCTATTTAACCATTAAACAGTTTGGATAGGCACTTTTCTCTTCCAGACATGCCATGTAGGAGATGAGGCAGTTAACTGTGATGCTAATTGAGCTAGAAGTATACTTGGCGTCTGTTTTCTGGAAAATGTTTACTATTGCTTGGTAATATGTTTTTGTGAAATGCCGTACTCTATTTTCCATATAAATGATGTTAATGGAATCTATTTGGGCATAAAAAATAATAGTATAAAGCAGATTTAAATGATTTGAAACTTAAACACCTAAAATTAGGAAAAAGTGTATGCTATTATGTTGAGTATTTGAAAAACTGTATATAGTCTTGTAATTGAAGTTTCCATGGGTACATGTTGGCAAAAAGGAGTGCAGTTGAAGTAGAACTTGAACATTTTGTTGATACTTTGTTGTTTTTGTTACATAACTATCAGACATCCAGGGTTTGGGGTTTTTTTGGTGTGGTGGTTTGGGGTATTTTTATTATTATTTCTTTTAATGTCTTCTGCTGCAAGAGTGTCAGTCTCGTCAAAAGCGTCATAATGACACAAAATCTCTGCCAGTAATACTGTCATTTTTCCTATTAAAAAGTTTAAAAAAAAATCCCAAACAAACAAAAGAAGCCACAAATAAACCTGAAGAAGCAAAACAAGTCTGTGAACTCCATGTGAAATGTTGACTGATGGCTGGCTTCAATGTTTACTTTTGGATCAAAACCAACTCTCCTTTTCCAATGGCTCTAAATTTAGGTATAGTTACAGGACAGTTTCAAGCTTTTTGTTAAGTTGAATTCTTCTTTTCCCTTGAGATCTCACTAACATATGAAGAACTGAAAATAAAAGACAGAGATTTTCCCTGAGCACAAACCCAAGAAGTTCATGTGTAACTTTGAGAGGCCCACTGGTAATTCTCAGAAATAACACCTGGAACTCATAAGATTCCCTGAGTGTTGTTTTTATTTATAATGTATGAGAAAGCAAAGCACAAATCCTTACCTGCATTTTTGTAGAATGTAAAATCAAGAGAAAAGGTTAAATGAGTGAACTAAGAGCATAAAGTTTCCTAGAGCTCACAATCATTGCCTTCCAATACAATTTTACCTGCTTCTTTGCTTTTCTTCTGACTGATTTAAGGTAAATAAACCTGTTAGATTCAATTTTCAAATGTGGGCAAAAGTGCATAAAAGCTAATATTTGCATTATTATTTTCTGGAGTGGTACAGAATGAGGGAAACCTGAAAAAACACAGAGAACTTAAACTTTTCCCATAAAATTAGGTCATTAGAGAGAATTTGCAGGTTTTACAAGTTTTTAGACAACTTACAGGCAGGGTGGGGAGAGGGTTTTTAAAGCAGCAAAATAACAAGGAGTGTATTTTATTATTAGCACAGAGAGTGGGTAGTTTTTTCCAGTCTCCTCATTTTGGAGGGAAGGAGGCAGGATAGGAGAGGATGCTGGGGGCTTGAGCTAATGTTTTGTTTTTCAGAGGTGTTGGTGAATGTGTCAAAGAGGTGACAGAATTATTCACATACTATATTTATCTGTGGTGTGACCTTGTGTCAAGCCATACAGATGCAGTCAGCAGTAGGGTACTTTTTGTAGAATCATAGCCTGACAATTTCAGATGTGGCTGATGACTTTTGACTGAGATGGATAATGAGTGTTTTTGCTAAAATACTTTAAGGCAGTGAGTACTGTGGAGGTGAAGGCCACTCAGTCAAACTCAGACTGAATTGTGGGAATATTTCTGACATTTTGGGAAATGGAGAGGAGATGGGGTGATATTACAAACGCTAAATATAGGTAAAAAGGACTAGGCCACCTCACTTGCACATAGTGAAGAAGTAGGTGAGTCAGATGCAATTCCCTGGAGGGATCTGACCCTCCTGCTGCTTCTAGAGGCACCCACAGGGACTAGGGCTCTCTGCTCAGCTTTATTCTGAGGATTTTTTCCTCCAAACATTCTGTGCAAGGTAAATGTTCATGTCTGCTCTGCAAGCAAGCTCCTGGCTGAGAGTACTCACAGCTTTACAGATTTTTCTTTTTTTTCCACCCCAAGTAGTTTTGGGGGAAAAAAAAATTCAAACAAACCAAACTCAGACCAACAATTTTTCATCTGTCTTTGTGGTCTCTTTGTGGAAAACAAAGATGGCATAGTAACTTAGAAAATTCTCCTTTGCCATATTTTTTTCTCCTTTTCTATTTGTGTTATCTTTACTTTTATCATAGTCTTTGAGGCACTGTTGTTTTATATACTCCCAAAAGGCCATTTATGAAAGGGAAAAAGCAAATCTGCTGTATTTCTGATATTTATCCATCTCAGGATCTCTTTGTTTTTCTGTGCTATGAAAATTGATAACAGTTGACCTTTTAAGTAAAACGGGACATGCAATTCCTGTCAAATATTTTTCTACCACAAGTGCTGCAAATGAAACAAATGAAAAGACAAAATAATTAATCCTTCTTACTTGCTTTATGGATTGAATAGGTTTTGGGGAAGCGATGCTTCAGTTGTATTGTAGAGGTATGACTTTACCATCTCAACTTGTTCTATCTGGTCTCAGTATCACACATTTTTCTTCACTGGATAGTCACTGTGGGCTTTGTGTTATTCCATGCTATACTTTATGTGGATCACCCCGAATATCTGAAAGCTGACTGACAATCCAAATATTTCCTCCTTAGCATACAGGGCTAAAGTGTCTCTGGGGAGAATGGTGAGATTAAGGCATAAAGGAAGAATCATCCAAAAGGATAACCTGAAATCTACTGTTTTCTCCTGGTTGATTTCATCAGCCTGCACAGCTATAGTGTAATTTCTTCTTTCCTTCTTTACAGGAAGTCCTCTTCTCACATAGTTGAATGGATACAGGAGAAGGTTTTAGGCCAGAGATTTAAAGTGATGACAATTTCACATGCCCAAGCACTAAAAGACAATTTGTATGTAATTCCATTATTACAAGTGATAATAGCGTTGAGAGACTTACGGTTGGATCCTGAACTAGAACATGTAGCTATTTGATCTCTTAGTATAATATAGAACATTGATCCTTAACATGTGCCATTACAGAAGAGGAAGGTTAGTGAAGGTGATGACAACATCGGTAAATTAAGCAAGCCCTCGTGGCAGTTTTTCATTCAATGGCACAGCTGTGCTATTTATGTAATCCTGTAATATCAATTCTGTATTGCAGCAGACTGAGAGGCTCTACCTGCAGTGCTCTGCACTGAATGTCTTTTGGGCATTATTCAAAACTCTATTTTATGAGTCTCTGACAAAATAGAAAAGCAAGACTAAAAGTTAATTTTGCAATTATATGTAGATGAGAGGCTCCTGTATGCTTGGCTGGTTATCAGAAAATGCCTTATTTTCAGGAGAGAATGAGATTTACAGTTCTGATGTCAGTCAAGCTGATGCTGCTTCAGTTGACATTTTTAGTAATGTTCTGACATCCTTTTTCCTTTTTGTCTTCTGAGGTTGTTCTAGGTCCCTTAGCTCTTGCTGTTGGCTGTTATTCAACATCCAGTTTTACCTCCTTCCTCTAGTCTCAGAGTTATGTGTTAACAGCATTTGAAATACAACACTGTAAAACTATGGCTATCAGGAACTTTGAGTATTTGCATTATTCCAAGACTAAGGAAGTTCATTCATGAATTATTGTGCTAGGTAAAATAAAAGTAAATCCAACCCCTGCTGTGAGGCAGTGGTCTTATAAGGCAAGAAGCAATAGCAGACTAAGAAGCAATGACAAAATTCAGAGAAAAATAGTGTTAGTCAACATTTGAAATTCGTTTGAGAACAGCGGGTCACTAGTGTTGCTTGCTACGAAGATATATTATTTTTTTCTGAAAATGAGTCATGCAACATTTTAAAACATTGTGAACATATAATAGAGAGTTCTTTCCTGCCTTTACTTACCAGCCTTTATAGATGACAAGTTGGTTGAAACTCCTAAGCGCAGACCTATTTAATATGTTAGTAGAAGGCTACATCTTCTTTCAGACCAGTAAAAGATGCTTTCCACTTTCTTTTGAAATATCAAACTGCATATGCTTTAAAGTTTTACATCTTGTAGCCTGCTGCCAAACTACCTTTTTAGTGTTGTCTTTTTTTCTTATACATCTTCTGTTAGCCATAAATGTCTGTCTCATTGGGCATTTATTTCATGTATTAAGTATTTTCCATGTGTCACAGTCTAAATTTGCTGCCAGGACTGTTATTGCCTTGGCATTCTTCTTCTGCTGAATTTCTTCTTTGCTCCACATTTGTTTTTAAATACTATACTGCCTTTCTTTAATTCCTCTTATTTTCTTTCTTTTTGTTTCTTTTTTTTTTTTTTTTTTGCAGTAATCACTTAAGAAAATAGCACCTGTGTACACACATCAGTCTTTCAAAGCTAACTTTAACCAGTTAAAGGGAGGACTTGGAACAACATATTTAAAAATCCAGAAAAATCTGGGAATGATTCCTTTGTGTGCAATAATCTGGCTTTTACATAAATATACTGGTGATAAGTACTGGAAAATCTCTCCAGTATAATCTTTTTCTCTCAGCATTATGCAATTCCTTGGGAGAGATAGCTGAGCTAAGTACTAATGGTGGAACTGCTGAGAGAAGGAAGATGTTAATTCACTAAGTTGCTCAGTTCTTTAAGAATAACTGTTAGCTACCTTGTGCTACCAGCACATTTTCTGTCACTTTTGCACTGGAAGAGACACTTACTGTCATGTAAATTAGAGACAAGTAGCTCTTAGAAAAGGCAGTGGAGTGTGTGCTCTAGGAGAACTCTAATTCTGTCCCAACGGTCCAAACCACGGTCAACGTATGAGTACCAGGTTATACCAAGAGCAGAAGTTTGAGGATGTCATAATGGTTAATCTCGCATAACTTCAAGGCTATAAGAAGGATGATTAGCCAGTTAAAAATAAGGAGTTTTTTACTTGACATAAATAAATGTTGTGACCATCTAACTATATATCACTTAAACTCAGTGTATGAATGGAAATCCCCTCAACCTTCCCAGGCAAGTGTAAACTTAGCCAATGAAGAAGCTCATTGACAAAAGACTCTGGTCACCAAAATCAATAAAGAGGTTCAAAAAATTGAAGAATATGTTTAGGATTATTTCTTGCAGATGTTCTTGAAAAAAACTACTACCGTTAATAGTTCTGCCAATGTACAAATATTTGTTGATGTTACAGCCCTTGGCCGTTACAAAACTAATATTTTTATTTATGTAGGTGTAAGGCATGTAGTATAGTAGTAGCACTCTACAAGTCATAAACATAGAAAAGAAAAAACATTCTTTTTTATTCAGATAAATAGGAATATAAAGACAAATATAGCTCTTTTGCATACAGTAGTTCATGTGAAATTACTCATGCACCAGAAAACATAAAATATGCCTTACTGACTTAGTCTCAAGCTATCTTTTTCAGAGCTCTCCCCCAGGAGAAGTTAATTCTTAACATTCAAGAAGAAGGCAAAAAGGTTTTTTAATATGTTTTGATTATTAAGTTATGTTGTTCATAGAGTAACTGAAGATTTAGTCCAGAATATTCAGATCAGTTTTATTGACCCTAGGAGACCATTTGAGAATATTAATGTTGCCATACAATTATCTGGTAATTTCAAAATTGAAATTTTTACTGATATTTTATTCTGTAGGTCAGTAAAAGAAGAATATTGAGGACTGATTTGCAACAGATATCAATGTATTCCACATTTTGACAGCGAAGAAACAGTGCCTTCCTTTTATGCAGTCCGTGAACATTCCTAATACATCAAAGGGCTGTGTTGTGGCATTTTATGTGGGTGAAAGGGTGTATGCTAAGAACAGCTCAAGGACAGTCTGACATAATATTCTACCTACATCGCAGGAAATTCTTAGGCCCTCTCTGCATAGAAAGAAAGAAATTTAATGTCATTCTCCAGGTGATATAAAGAGATTTTTCTTCATGAATGCCACAAAATGTTGCCAGAGTCATACTGTCTCATTTAGTTTTCCTGTTTCTGTAAATCATGAGAAACTACCTTAAGGATTACAGAGACATGCGATTCTGTTGCCGTGAAGTATGTGTGAGAAGAATTGAACCCAAAAAATTATTTTTCATTGGAAATGTTTCCAAAATATGGAAAATCTGGTGCTTGGATGGTACATGTGTACCTTGGATGATAAGCTGCTTAAACACTTCATACTGAGGTACCAAGTTGTAACCCTGCTGACTAGGCAATCAGGCAATTCATTTCCCTTACAAGGTAGGCAGGTGCTGTATTAGGCAAAGTTTAGCTTGTTATCCTGTAACAATGAAAAGTTTTCAGACACAGCTGGGAAAAGCAGATGGTCATTTCTTAAGTTTCCATAATCATGGTATAAATGTAATGCCATAAATTTGCAAAATACTTAACTTGTCTTCCTTACACAATTTATACACGTTATATGGGCACAGTTGGCATTTGGAAAAGTGCTTGGCATATTTTTATGTTTTTTTTTAACTTGCAGGGCTATAATGCTGCAGAGTCTATATATTAAAAACTGTTTAAATAATTCCACTTGCTCCTGGATGTTTGTAATCTTCATGCATATGTAGACTGTTATCCCCGCCACCTATCTTTCACCCTTTACCAATTAACTGTTGCTTAGTTAAGCAATACTTTTGAAAGATTTTCCTTTTGTGTCAGCATTGTATTCTTGTGTTCCTCCATACTGCTCTTTCATTCATCCCCTCTATTTTTTAATATCTTCTTGACAATGAAAAACCTTGAACAAATGCTCTCTATTATACTTTCATCTAAACAGGAAGTAAGGCAAGTGAAACCATTGCTTACTTTCTCATTGTAAGATTCAAATTGCACCATTCATGTTTGTTTCTTTCTTTGCAAGTTCATGTCCACTACCATGCTGAGGATCTAAAAGCCTCATCACTTTTCTGTTTTCTTTTTCTTTATGCTGAATCAAGTACACTCCTGAGTGAGTATCAGTCCCAAAGAAAAGGAAATATTAGTTGTTTGAAAAGTTATTTCAATTTATTTGACTGACAAAGCAAGTGAAGCTATGTCAAACAATGTTTTATTGTTTGCAAACATGCAGGAATTAGAATGATAGCAGTGATGAAGCATAGGCATAAATGCATCCATGAGTATATATGTCTAGGAAAAAATGGAGGGACATTGAGGAATAATTCTTGTTTGTACTGACACATTTATTCAATTCAGATTTATCTTAACATTCAAAGAAAAGGTAAAAATTCTAGTCTTGGTGATTTTAGTACGGGAAAATAGAGACTGAAAAAGTTAAAGAGAAGAAAATATATCCCAAAGAGTAAGTGTGAGAAGGGAAGGACCATGATGAAGCAATTTGCTGTGTTTTTCTCACTTTGGAGACTCGTGTAAAACTGAAAACAACATACCAAAGCAATCAGTGAAAATATAAATTTATATTAAGGTATAACGATCTAATCACAGAATGAGTCAGGTTGGACCAAACACAGTGTGTTGTTTGGTCCAACCCCCCTGCTCAAGCAGGGTCATCCCAGAGTGCATGGCACAGGATTGTGTCCAGTCAGTAGTTGAGTATTTTCAGTGAGGGAGACTCCACAACTTCTCTGGGTAGCCTGTTGCAGCGCATGGTCATCTGCACATTCTTCCTCCTGTTTAGGTGAAACTTCCTGTGCATCAGTCTCTACCTGCGCCTCTTGTCCCATTGCTTAGCACCACTTTGAAGAGCCTGGCTCCATCCTCTCGGCATCCCCCCTCCTTCAGACATTTATAGACATTGGTGAGGTCCACTTTCAGAAGTCTCTTGAGGCTGAATAGACCCAGCTCCCTCAGTCTGTCCTTGTAACACAGATATTCCTGTCCCCTAATCATCTTTGTTGCCTTCTTTTGGACCTTTTCCAGGAGCTCCATGGAGCTCCAGGAGCTCTCTCTTTTATTGAGGAGCCCAGAACTGGACACAGCACTCCAGATGTGAACTTGTCTGGGCTAAGTAGAGGGAAGGATCACCTCCCTTGACCTGCTGGCAAAACTTGTCTTAATGCACCCCAGGACACCATTGGACCTCTTGACCACAAGGACACATTGGCTCATGGACAGCTTGCTGTCCACCAGGACCCCCAGGTCCTTCTCCACAGAGCTGCTTCCCAGCAGGTCAACCCTGCTCTGCCCATCTCCGTGGGGTTATACTTCCCCAGGTGCAGGACCCTGCACTTGCCTGTGTTGAATTTCAGACAGTACTTCTCTGCCCACCTCCACAACCTGTTGAGCTCCCTTAAAAGGACTGCCCAGCCCTCTGGGGTATTGACCACTTCTCCCAGCTTTGTGTCATCAGGGATCTTGCTGAGGAGATATCTGCCCCTTCATCCAAGTCATTGATGAATAAATTAAATACTGGGCCCAGTTTTGAACCTTGGGGGTAGCCACCAGTGACAGGCCTCCAACTAAACCCTGTGCCACTGATTACAGCCCTCTGGTTCAGCCAGTTCTATCTGCCTCACTGTCCTCTCATTCAACTCACACTTCCTGTGTTGGCACATTGAGGTGTTGTGAGAGACAGTGTTGAAAGCCTTGCTGAAGTCAAAATAGACAATATCTACTGCCCTCATCCAAACCAGGTTGTTGTTTCATCACAGTAGGCAATCAGGTTGGCCCAGTGTGATTTACCATTAGTGAATCCATGCTGACTACTTCGAATCACCTTCTTGTCATCCACGTGGTTTTCAAAATGAGGCCAGGGATTGAGGTGAAGCTCATCTAGGGTATAGGTCTTGATCCCCCTGCTCTTTGCTGAGAACCTATA
This sequence comes from Lichenostomus cassidix, assembly GCF_008360975.1. Classification (NCBI taxonomy): domain Eukaryota; kingdom Metazoa; phylum Chordata; class Aves; order Passeriformes; family Meliphagidae; genus Lichenostomus; species Lichenostomus cassidix. The sequence continues at coordinate 97,682,189 of NC_139482.1, read as the reverse complement.
TCCATCCAAATGGGTCACACATCAGTTGAGGTCACACCAATTCATACAACGGGTTCTAGAAAGAAGGCTCGACTTGGTTACTTTAGCACAGATGGAAAAGGAGGGCAGGTAGCCAGAGATACAGTAACATCCAGGTTTGAGGAATGTGCTGGGGAGTAGGCCTGTTAACTAGCAGATGCATTTGAAAGAGACAAAAAGGTAAGTAAAGTTCATTTTTAATCGAAAGAGGAAAACATGTGCAGCAAGATAATCTGTGACACATGACATTAAAAGCAAATGCTAAAAAAGTAAAAGCAAAAACTAGTAGAACTAGGTTTTAAGCTTCTTTAATGGGAATAAGGAAGCAATAGATAGAAAATGAAAGATGTAAATATTTCTTTTAAAAAATTACTGGAGAGAGCTATAGAATTTGGAATTTGTTCAAAGCCTAAAACATGAGCATGACAGTGCCAAACAGCATAGGACAAGACAGAATAACATTGCATACATGGAGGTTCCAAATATTACTGGGTCAAGATAAAGCATGGATATATTAAAAAACCACATGAAGATCTGGAGGAGTCCAAGCAAGTCTGAGCTCTCAGCAGATGGATGGAAGGATGCAAATATGTGCAGCTGTCATGGAAGTAACTGGACCATGTCCAGACTGTTTCCAAATTAAGAGCCAAACACCAAAACGATGAATTCTCTGGTCTACCACTAAAGAAGGCAACTCACACTTTACAAAGCAAATTTTTCTTGGGAGTTAAAAGGATGAAATAATGACACCCATGGTTTTCAGAACCTTAGTAGACACCTTTCCTTCTAGACTGGTATTTTGACATTGATCATTTCATGTAACTGTATTTCCTCCCATCTGTTTGCAGGCTGAATGAGAATTTTTTCGTGCAGACTAATTTCAATGTCCTGTCAAAATTAGAAGTTGTTCCATATTGTGTAAGTCACAGTGTCACATTCAACAATTTCCATTCAGCTATTACTTTAGTAAGTAGAGACAGGTAGAAGATGATGGTCCATTCTGCTAGTCTGGTGGCAAAATTATCTTTCTGGATTTTTTTTTTTTTTGCCAATTTTGTGTCTAGTACCACAAAGTGAAGTCAAAGTGACTGTTTTTTGTGTGGGATGATACAGACTGAGGGCCCAGGTGCTTTGTCAGGCTTCCAAAATACCTGCCAAGCAGAAAATGAGATTGTGAAGAAGATGGAAAGATTAAGATGTCCACCTTGATGACACATCCTTCCGATACTTTTAAAGATTTAAGGGTCTGTATTGTATGCCATATTAAAAATGGAAGATATTTACCTTTGCTTCTGAAATTATGTTATCGTCTGTGTTTTAGATAGTGGCCCACTGTCCAGTTCTGACCCTTGGATGCATTCTTTGTACTGTACTTAAATTGAAAATATCATTTTGGAACACAGTTTGGGGCTGTAGCAGGATGTGCTAACAATTTGTTTCTCAGATTAAATTTTTTTGAAAATTATTTCATAAAATAATTAGAAAGATAAAGAGGAGACATGCTGCAGCTTCACCATCAAGGTTAGAAGAGTTGTTATACTGAAAAAAATGATCTGCAATATCACAAATTTTTCTGGAGTTAAACATTCCTTTACCTGTAAATAACTTTTACTGATAGCAGAACTTTGACAGAAATTACATGAGTGCCATTGTAGAGAGTCATGAAGCAAAACCAGTTTTTTTGCTTTCTTCCATAATAACTTGTATCTGGTGAAAATATAGATACAATGGAGGATGAACATTACATTCAGTCTATTCTCAAAATCAACATGTGTCTTTGCTTTTGCTGATGGCAACAGAAGTACTGCAATAAAATAAGGTAGATTTTCTTAAACATTAAGGCACAATTTAATAATGTTTGGCAGAGTGTAACATTACTTTATAAATGATGTTTTGCAAGGCAAGATAAGAGTTATTCTGTACATATTTCTGAAGTTGTATGCCTCAGTAATCAATAGACCCTCCCTGACATTTTTCTGTAAGTTTGGGCTCAACAAAGGCATTCAATACTGTTAAATTTTTTATCTCAATATTTAAATACCTTCAGGGTGAAGTGTTAGAAGAAGTAGCATGTTGTCACATGTGAAAAGCTGCTCAGGGCCCTGAGACCTCACATTAGCTTACAAACTCTGAGTGTCTTCACTAAAAACAATATGATGGTTTAATAGGTGTCTGATTGTTTACAGATAGCAGAAAATTTGCTCTTAAAAGTTACTGTATAAAATTATAATGTGTTACTCAGTAGAGGAATTCTGTGTGTGAGTCACACCTGCCTGTTCCAGTGATAATTTTTTTTCTACCTATTATTGCAATTAGTCCTGCTGAGCTAACGCAGCCAAGAGACAGCAAAACTGAGTGTCATCCACAGACTTGTTTGTTATGTTCCACTGACTTACACCTGCAAAACCCTGTTGTAAGCTATGGGATCTCACATTTTTAAAATGAGAAAGGTATCTGAAGATGGCAGAGGTTTTACTTGTGTAAGTAAAGAGGTAAAAGACTCAACCAAGGTTGCAACATGAGCACCTTACATGTGACTTGTCCACTGAGTCTGAAATGCAAGTCAAAGAAAGGCATTGCTGGTTTTATACTATCACTTTTCATTGTGCTGCATACATATAGAAAATCTGTTTACTGTCCCAGTGCATTTTTTATGATTAAATTGGCTTAGTTGGTTAATTCATTTTGTTCTTTACCAGTTAACATTGAATTCACTAGACTTGCTATTGAACAGCTGCCATCCTTCCACTGTTTTCGTGTATATATACAGAAAAGCATGATTTTATAAGTGAACTGGCATGCTTTACTTTTGACAAAAATTATTACAGAATTTAATAGTGTATTCTGGTTCCTTCGCTGTCTTATACAGGCACTGGTTTTACCTTAAGGGTATTCTTTATCTTGCGCTGTCATAAACAGACCACCAGTGATTGATGGCTTCTGTGAACAACATGGTTTAGAGTTTCTTGAATATTCTTCACTGAAAACAAATTTTAAAAATCCCTGAACAATGTCCTTTCCTTCTCATAAATTTTATTGAGCAAATATGAATAGAGATTAATGGAGAGAACAAAAGTTGAAAAGTGTTGAAAAGGATGTATGTAGGGAAAAATAAGCCAACCACAAACTCCCAGAAGAGCAGAGGTACTATTGGACAATGGATTCAAGAGGTAGGAAGGTGTGGAAAGAGAGTGGTTGAAGAACACAACAACCTTTGAAGATGTACATAAAGTAGAGACAGGTGGCAAAAACAAAATTCTGTCAATGAATCACTAGTGAGATTAGGAAATAGAACTTTCTGTTAACTTCAGAAAGTTTGATTTTAGTGATTTGAAATGTGTAGATCCTTCATTAATTTGACTGTTCTGCTCATGACTTTTCTTTGCAGAAGCTCTTGTTTGTGTTATTTTCACAAGGTAGTTTTGATCTATTTGTGAACAACATAACTATTTACTAAACTGCCATTGTGTATAAATGACAACTTGGAGAAATTTGAAGGGAAAATTTTCAGCAAAATAACATAAATAAGAGATTTTTGTTTCATGTGCAGAAACAGTCACTATTTGGAAAATATTTACTGAATTTAAAATAACATTCTCCTCTTAGAAGATATACAAGTTTTGGCACTATCTATTAGTGTACAGGGCTCAGAGCTTTATTAATAAGGATATAATTATATATTTGTTTTCCCTTAAAACTACAGAATACTCAATTAATAGAAATTATACCTTTCTTTCAGTGCACAGAGCTGTGCTGATTTGCACCAAGCTGTACAGAACTTCCCTAAGGGGAGTTTGTTAAATGAAATGATCATTTTAATGGACCACACAGAAGGTGGGAGACAAAAGTGAAAATGCCTTGAGTATAAAGTTCTGAACATTACAATTGGTGACAGAAGGCCTATCAATGAGACAGTAATCCTATAAAAATACAGAAAGATCAGATTGTTTGTTGAATTAGAATTGCTTTAATATGGATGCATGCAAGGGGATAGCAAAGGAGCTGGAAACTTTCCATCTGCTTTGTATACAAAGTGATTAGATTGTGATCACTTAGTCCAAGAGGATAGAAATGATGCACAATTCTGCCAGGATGAGACATGCAAATTGGATCAATTAAGCTTTGAGAGCGCTCAGACAATCTGGTAGAGAAGTTTACACGCTGTGTCAAGTGAAACTTAGCAAAGATCAGTCTTGGATGCTGGGGGCAAGTATTATAGTGATTTAAACTCTAATCTCCATGAGTAATTCATTGTTTTCAGATTTAGTTATAAAATGGATCAGATACTATAATGAAACAATCACACACTATAAAAAAAGATCCCTTAAGGAGATGTTTGATGGTACATACAAGTATGACAGACAGATTAGTAGCAGTCATTTGAGTTGCAACATTTGAGGTAGATGAGAGTAACTTCAGATGACTGATCTTGTTTGCAGCTAACAGAATGCGCAATTCTTATAACTCCTGTACCTTCCCGTTCACCACAATGCTTCCTAAGCAGGGAGTGTTCTCACTGTGTAACTCACTGTGTGGACTATTTTCATTGAACCAGTGTTCACTCAGAAGGGGATCAACAGGAAAATGATCATTAGGTAAGAGTGTTGTAATTTCATCAGAGACCACCTAAGAATTTAAATTATGTACCCCTTTCAATGTCTTTTATGGTGTCAAAGGGACATTTTTTTTTAAGATAATCAGAGGTGTCTCTGTGGGAATTGAAAATTCTCAAAATATGCAAAGTACTGGAACTGTCAGAAATGAGTTTTCAAGGAAGGCACTAAAATTTTCAGTAGAATCCAGATATCTTACAGAATTAGAAACAGGGCTTCACAATTTGAGTTGTAATGTAGATTCAGCATGTATACATGACCAATCTAAAATAACACCTGCCATTTCACTTTTTTCATCAAAATTTGTTTAGAAATGGCACACACATTGACTATATCATCAACATTTGATGGCAAGGACTAAGAAACACAATTAGAATATGTTATGGTGAAAACACAAATAACAGACAAAAAAATCTTGAATTGTCATTAGCATTCTATATGGCAAATCTCATATCCATTGATTTTATTTTTTTTAAATACAAATGAAGTTCAATCTTAACCAATAAGTATCTTCTCACTTAATTTGAAATGTCAAAATATGATTTAAGGAAACAAGGTATGATGCCTGCATAGGAATTTGATGAGATTTACTTTGCTAAATGCTCTTGTACTCACCAGCATAGAAAAAGGCACTAGGAAAGCACTGCCTTTTACATAGAACTGTTAGAATCCTTCTAAATTGGGAGGATTTACAATTAACCTAGTACTGTTCATGTTAAGGCAGTTTGTTATGGGTTTGAAATATGTGTTATCCTCCCCCTCAAACATTTTCTCAAAACAAGCAGAAAACATGGGCATTAAAAGCATTTATTTCCCTGTCCTTAGTCCTATGGAGTTTAAATGCTTATCAAGATATGAATTACTATCTTGAGATCAGCCTGGTTATATCTAAAAGCCCTTGCAAACCCACAAGCTTGAATGGTTAAAAAAAAAAAAGCTAGAGAGAAATCAAACCTTTTAAAGTATCTATTCACAAAGGATCACTTTAAATGATCTGAACAGTTTCAAGCAGACTTTCAAGTGTCCATATTTACTGTGCATACTCTGCTTCAGCTTGTTCTGAATTCTGAGCAGCTACAGTGTGAATTTATGTAATGGAATCACTTAATCTTTCAATGCGGCTGCTTATAATTAGGCATATGTGACACACATGTTCATTAGAGCAACCTTCTTCTTTGAACAGGGGTTAAGACTTTATTTCAGGAAGCTATTTAAGCATATGCTTAGTACCAACTTTCATGGCTGCTAAGCAAGTCCTTACATGATGCACATGGATATGGATGATTTCCTAGCTTAGAAAATTCTAAAAGAGATTCAATTTGATGAAGCACTGGGTTAAATTTCCCTAGGTTTTGAAGTGAATTTTGAACAACAGGCTGTGAATTAACTAGCCAGTATATATAGATGGATGGATGGACCTGAGAAGCCCTTTTGGGTAAAAATCAATGTGATAAACTATCTTCAGTGAAATATATAATAGTAGGGGGGGAAAAGATATCATCCTATAGTCTACTGAAAAAAGAGCGTGTTATTTGTCATTCAGTGTTTTACCTTTGCTTTTACCTTTACTGCAGTGTTAGAAATCTGTCATAGTATTTAATGGAAAGCGCTATGGAAATGTTAGGGTGTTTGACCAAACCAGACTCTAAAAGAGATTCTAAATGAAATGTAAACATACTAGCAACAGTAACCCATGTTTTTTTGATAATAAATTAATGAAGGGATTCTTTTTTACCTGAACTTGTTTTAAGACACAAGGTAAGCATCTGAAGGAAGCTATCTAATACTCCACTTTATTTGGTCATGCATTGGTTTTTCATCTTACATTGTCGCACTAGCAATGAAAGTATAATACTTTATTATAGATATTAGTTGCTACCCTTTAATATGAAATAATCTACTCATTTTAAAATGCTATAGTAAAATTTTGTGTTCAAATTCTCAGTTCTTATCTACTTGGCCCACTATCAGTTCTGATCAGTTTTGACTTTCTCCACAACATGCCTTCCGAGGGACTAATGCCTGATGTGGACATTGTTTCAAAATCTTAATTTTGCACTTTGAGTCCAGGAGTAGTCCCAGTGATCTTAGTGAGAAGATTTATGGGATTAGATTTGTGAAAATGCTTTGGGATGGCGTGAAATATTTTATAACTTATAGCCAATTTGTTCATATGGAGAATTGTCAGTTTAAAGGTGACTATATAACTTTCACAAAAGTCAACACCAAGTACTACATTTTTTCAAACATAAAATTTTATAAAGAAAGACAATAGGAATTTAGTTTTTAAGAAGCAAAACACAATAACACTGTTATCTTTACATCTGTATTATCATTTTTGTTAAAAATTAAAATTAATATTTAGATCAACATGTGAATTCTGTTTTGTTTCGACAGTTTCGTAAATATTAATTAACAAGTCCATCACTGCTTTCAGGAAATTATAGGTTAGGGGGTATGCGGACCCAGCTAAATACATTTTTTGTGTATTGCAAGTCTTTCATCGTTAAAATGGTCAGAATACAGTCTGTTCTGTAGTCCAGTACTTTGTAAACATCTACAGGCACATAGCCCTACTTACTTACACTGCTTTACAGTTATATATTTTACCATTGTCTTTCAGTCTGTCAGGGTTTCAGCACTTCCCACTAACACACAAGGTAAGATTTTGACTCGATTTTTAGTAGCATTAAACTCTCAAAAGCAAATTAAATGTGAGGAATTGGTACAACATAAAACCGAAACGAAAACAAATGAAAAAAGCTCTGCACCCTCTGGGTGTCTATTCCTTGGTAGTAATGTTCTTTGGAAGCAGGTTCCTGTGAGAAAAATCATTATCAACCAAGCAATGCTGCAAGCTATTTTGGATAGTTGAAGCAGAAAGAGGATAATCACTCTAAACTATAGATCAGTAGTTTGACAAAGAAGAGACAATATGGGAGGTATAATTTCCACTTTAAAATAAATACATTCGGTATAAGTGCATATCTTATCTCAGAAAATAGTTTGATACCAAATGAATTTTTGTCTGTAAATTTGGTATTATTGATATGGTAGTCAAACAAGAAGTGTGTATGATTATTTTTGCTGTGCAGTGCTGTTAGAGATAATTCTTTAGATTACAGAGTTAGAGATGAAAAAGTAGATCCTCTAATGTGCTCTCATTTTCCATGGTTGAAATCCTAGGCCCGAATTATTATGGCTGAGCAGAAAAAGCATTATGGGGAAACAGCTTTCCAATCACCATATTTGTATTCTAACTTCTTATTTCTAATTTCTTATGTTTTCAAGAACAGATAAAAAAATAAAAACATTAATTTTTCATTATTGAAGGTATATAAATTCTGTTACTGCCTTTTTTGTTTCATTTACCCTCTTTCCCTTCTTTCTGTTATATAATGGATAGTGTACACATGCATTGCCTGGTCATAATAACTAACTAACTAACTAACTAACTAAAAAAAGTAAACTATACTGAAATAATTAATAATTAATGGAAGCATATATGGTGGTATAAGGAAAGAAAATATTCACATTACTGTAAATATATGTATTTGTGCATCCAGGCATGTGTTTCGTTAATGACAAATACATGCTCTGGAAACAGTTCTTTACTACATATGTGTTAATACTGTGCAAGCAGAGATTGTTTCATGTATAGTGAGGAAGTAGTTTGAGAAGAAGGATGAGTGAGGTTTCTGGAAGGTTCTCTTTCTGCAAGCTGCTATGCGTACATAAACTTTTCAAGCCCATGGACATCAGCTAGAGACATTCTTCTCTGAAACATGCTGGGGTCTTTGGTGGTTTTTTGCCATGCTACATTGTTTAAGCCTGAACCCTTTCATAGAAGCCATATGTGGAGAATGCAGGGAGAAAGCACCCTTAACACAATTTCATTATACTGCTGAAATAGAGTACAGTGACTTTAAGAGAATTTTTTCTTACAGCTTCAATGATTCTTGGCAACAAAATAAATCAAACCACTGGACCAGTAAGTACGTTGGTTTAGTATATAACAGCAAGTTGTATGGTGCATTATGAATAGATATGGATCATGTGAAAATGATGTTGGCATGTATGGAAGGGAACTTAGGCCCTTTCCTGGAGATCTAGTAAGAACCAAAATAGAGCTAGTAAGAATAAACATTCAGGAATTTGTAAATAGGGTTTCTCTCCAGTAGTATTTTTACATTATTTAATTGTTTAGGCACTTGCATAAATGAGGTTTGAGTCATTGGTTTCTTTAATCAAAAATTAAATCCATTTGAGTAAAAGTCAGCAGTTTTTATATGGTAAATCAGGTGGCAAATCCATTCTATGCCTTGGTTTGTCAATGATGCAGTTTTCTTAATCAGAATGAGTACTCCAAAGAGTAAATATTGATAGACTGAGAATGGTGGGGGGAAAAAACCCACCACATCGCCACCAGCAAAAAAAAAATCCAAAAAAACCACCACGCAAAGCTGAATATAAACAGCTCTATAAGCATTCCAATGTGCATGTTGTTTGCAAACAGTGTGGGTCTGTTTCCATTCTAGGAAGCTGATTTCTGAAAAGTTTGAAGCCTGTGTGTGAGGGGAAAGCAGGTCTCTTTATTTCCAGTTCCTGTTATGAACATGTTATGTTGTCTATAGGCTCTTGGTGGTGCTACAATACAGTGTTGCTGTCCCCCCACCCCCAATAAATATTATGTAATTAGTACATGATGATGCACAGTATACAGATGGTTTTTACCTCCCAAAGCTGCCAAACTGTCTTTTTAGGAGTGTGAATGACAAATAGTCATTTTGGAGAGTGACATGTCATGATGATGGCCCATTAAAACTCCTCAAGAATACTCAGCCAGCTACATATGTCCACTCAGCTCCATCCACAGCAGCAGCTGCTTCTGAGTTCCTCCTGTAGCTGCAGTAAACTTAATGGGCTGGCTGCACAATTCCCTGTCGCCACAGGGCATTGTGTGTTCTTATTAAAACTGGGAGTGGAGAAGGCAAAGATTTGTGAGTACAGCATCTGCAGACACTGGAGAAGGACAGAGAAAGGAAGGGTACATGTATGTGTGTGCATGTGCATATGTGTATATGTACGTGCATGCATTTAAATGTGTGTATATACAAATATAAAATCAATATCTATCTAGAGTTACATCATGCAGGTATACACAGGGAGAGAGAACACTGCAGATAATATTGAGTATTATTAAGAGAAAAAAATCACAAAAATGTTGCATGGATGCTGTAATCACATCAAGTTTTCAGTATTTCCTAGTAATTATTCAGCTCACTATTCTTTAGATGACAGTATCAGTTATTCCTAGGGGAACTTTTTATCTGAACTTTGTCTTCAACCTAGAAGCCTTGAGGGCTCACTTAGATACTAACTGGGATGTTATGAAGTGAAAGCTTTAGAATTTTAGTACTTCTAATTTGAATTTTTTTTGAAAAATAACCATCAAGAAAATAAGGAAGTTTCACTGTTCTCTTTCCTGTTTAACCCCTGTTTTCAAAAGGTTGGCAAAATTAAATATTCACTCCACTTCATGTGGATAAGGTGATAAGGTTATTATCCTCCTGGAGCACTGATCCACCACTTAAAAGTATAAGGGCTATATAAGGGCTTTCACTAAACTCTTTCACCAATATTTCTGAACATTTTATTGGGGAAACAACACAGAGGAAGGAGGAAATAGTAAAACCTAACTACTTATTTCAAGTGTGATGATGGGAGAGAAGAAATAAATGAATACAAATTCTTACTATTTTAATTTCTTAGGCACAGAAACATGCACTCTGTAACAGAAAGGAAGGAATTCAAAAATCTTCATTAATAGGGGAAATAAGGATTATTTCTTTTTTTTTTTTCTTTTTTTTTAAGAATAGTGCTTAGTTCATTCAAAGCAAGCTGACAGTTATGCTACTCTCCCTGCCCATTAGTCATGTTTATTTTGTTTGCTACTCTGGTTTCAGGACTTTAAAATCAATGGCAATTTACATTTCAATCTCTTTTTTCTTTTTTTCTTTTCCTTTTTCCCCACCTCCAGAGTAGGCTTTTTTTTTTGGTACACTTGGAGTAGTAGCACTATGCACCCTCAGTAAAATGACACTTGACCAAATTTGGCTAATCATCTTTTTCAATTCCAGTTGTATTAAGCAGAGTATGAAAAGAAAATGTTGATAAAGTTATACAGCATTATTCTCAAGTACTAGTCTTGCAATTCAGACCTATCCATGCTCTCATTCACTTTGGCTTTTGGTCTGTGAATATTTTTTACTTTTTTAAAATTTTTTTTTCCTCTCCCCTGTTAAACATTCTTATTTATTTTACCTTATCCTATGCTATCTTAATAATGCCTGAATACCTTGATTGTAGATGGAGCTTTGTTCTTACTGGCTTTATATACTGTTGAATGTGAAGGTCTTGGAGGTTCAGATTACACCAAATGCCATACATTTTGACTGGAGGAGGACTATTAAGGACAATCTGTGGCATGACATTTGATACTCCCAAAGGCATGTGCCTTGGTTTTACTTTGAATCTGGAATGTGCTCATTTGAGAGGTAACTTCTGATTACCTCATTGCATTTGTGGTGATCCTGGGCAGATATTTATCTGCCTTGTGGTCATTCATAGGACTCTAGTGTTACCTGTGGCAAAATAAAATATGATTCAGAGGCAGTCTGAGTTCAGGCAGCCTGTAAGGTCGATGCTCAATGTGAAGAAATCACAGAAATGTCCTGGACCTCAGTTATCTCAGAAGCTCTTAGGTCTTTGTCAGTTCTGAGCAAACCAGACACTGTTTTGGGTATTTTAAATCAACATTGAACAGAAGTCATGTCTGGGTTTTTAGTAATCCTGCCACCAACTGCTTGTGTTAGATAAATATAATGTGGTTATACTGTGGTCTGTGGCATGAGACCTTGTTGTATTCCCACATGACCATCTCTGCACTTGCTTGACAAAGAGGAAGTCTGAAGGCAATAAAACAGTGCATGAAATTACCAGTTCATCTACACAGCAAATTGTGCCACAGTGACACAGTTGTCTGTGCTGGTTCCCTACTATACTGACAACACTGTTGAGACAAGGAAACTCTGGCAGCATTACAAGCATGTTCCTTCTGTTCAAACTCTAATTAAAAGTGTTGGAGTTTTGGGTATAGCCATTTATATTGACTTGATCACTTGTCCTCAGTATTATCTGTTATGCTGAAAACACAAAATGTAGACCAGCATATTTCTTTCTGAGCCGAGGCCTGTACTATAGTTTTACATAAATTAATAAAACTAAAAGCAAACAAAAGCCCTCCAGGAGCTCCTTTATCACTTTCTCAACATTTCTTGGAGAATAGACTTTTATAAGAAAATCATTACCTGCTGAATAATACTTTCACTGGTGCCTGGGTATAAAGTCAATTATATGAATCACAAGCCTTTGCTGACACCAATAAAATGTTGAGGAATCTTTTTCTTTCCCACATGACTTCTGTAATGAAACTGAAAGATAAATTTTAAAAGATATCTTAGGCTGTTGATACTGAAATATGGTTCCAGTTTACAAGAATGATAGTTTCATGGCTTCCTCTGAAAACAATGATCCTATTAGTAACTAATGTGTTTGTGAAACCTTTAGACGTTGCAGAAAGCTGGTGTGTGTACACATTAGTTTTTACTGAAATGTTAACTCTATTGTCTATGTTTAATTTTAAATATTCGTTATTATTTGCATTGAAATTGTTCCAAATAACCAACACTGAACCCTTAGTTATCTGGATATTTGAGAAATATAGTGTTATATTTAAAAAAAAAGAGAAAAAACCCTTATAAATATCTAGTACTTTATGAGTCATCACAAAACACATACTAAAAATGATAATCTAAGGGGAAAAGGGGATTTTAAAACTTTGTATGTGCAACCATAACAAATATTGACTCCAAGAAAATCCAAGAACAGTTGTTTTAAGAACCTGGCTGTTGTGATGACCAAAATGAAATAGAAATGGCTAAATTGCGTCTTTGTTTCAGACCACCAGCTTTATTTAATCTTTTAGAAATTACATGTTTAATCTTTAAATACCCTTTTTAAGTCTTTCCAGAAAGGAGGAGGGGAAAAGGTGGCATGACACAAGAGAGTCTTCCTCCCACAGTCTTTTCTCAGTTGTTTTATGATTGTAAATTGTGGTTATGAAGTGGACAAGAAGATTGCTACTGGCTTGGAGATATTTCTACTTTTTTTTTTTTTTGGTGGTTGTTTCTGATTCCTGGTGCCTCCTTGCTTTTTGCAAGGAGGCAGGAATAAAGCTGCATCTGTGTCAGCTCCATATCACCAATAACTATGGATAACTGCATGGAGCTTGAGGAGGAGGAGGAGGCAGTTTTCATTCTTCTCCTCCCTTTCTTGTTACTTTCATAGAGATAAAGGAAGGAGTGCAGACAAGGCAACTCCTCCCTGAAAAAATTTTTCAGTCATTCTACAAAGGAGCACACATTCCGATGGTCTCAGGGAACGATGGAGCTAGATTGCATTGAAGCTTCTAATATTTGCCCTGAACACCTCTTTCTCTCCGTTACTTCTGTGGTCCTGCTGGTGTCAAAAAACCATCAGCTCCTCATGCTTTACTTTTCTTCTTCACCAATAATCTATAAACTCTGCAAGGAATCATTAGCCATGCTGGCATGGGGAGAAACAACAACAAAGACAGAACTTTAGAAAAGAGAAATCAGAGCAGTGGGGCATATGAGCATTGCACCTGCTGTAAAGGAGCCTGAACTGAAAATCAGAAAAAGAGCAAACCTCCAATTCAGACATGTAAGAGATCAGCGCTGGCCAGATAAGCTGCTCTTAATACTTTAAATGCTTTTAATAATGCAGTGCAGTATCTCTCCTTACTGAGAAAAGTAAATGTTCTTCTCTATTGGAAATACTGCATTAGCATACTTTAATGGCAAGTGATGAAAAATGATGTCATCTTTGGTTTTACAGATCTTTATATACAAATAGGCAATATCCTGAAACTACTGAGTATTAGGAATTTTAGAAGAAATGTTTTATTTAGGTTTCTCTATAATAAACACCACCCTAAAAGTCCACCAAGACATAAATGAATTAGGGGAGACATTATATTAAGCTATATTGCTGCAGACCTAAAAAATGTGAGAACAAAACTGGGTTTGTTAAAAGAGTTAGGGTAATAAGACCTTTGCTGTTTAGTGAAGCTGACTGCTTCCTTCTGTCACACATATCCAAACAAGTATTTTCTAAAACTGAAAGCCTAAGAAAAGTAAGTGCCCTCTTTTTTTAGGTTGAATTCAGAGTCAACAGAGGGCACTCAGTAAATTATCTTCTAAAAAACAAGAAAAAGTGAACTTATGTGCACTGTCCCTTTCTGTCTCCACAAGTCTTGTGTAGCTTTTATTGTTAGATCTGTTCACTGTCTGCTGACTTTCCTAGCACATCAAAAGTTATGCTCCTGTTAAAAAATACATCATCTCTCTGCAGAGGGCTGCTGCTTCAGTTTCCTGCTCTCATGTGCTCCTCCTTGTACATGCAGGGATCACCCAAGACTAGAACTCTTAAAATCTTCTTGTTAAATGTGTGTGGAATGTAACAAAGAAGCAATAGGATTAGCATGTAAGAACTGGATCATGAATCTTATATGGAAAATAAAGTTAATTGATAGCCAAGGCAAACTGGACAGTCACCATTATGGATATTGTGTGGAGGTGGCAATGGATGAAGTTAATTGGAAGCATACAGCTGTCTCTATCATTCTTCTTTCTGAAAACAGGGGGTATTTTTTACAATATCTATGGCAAACTGATTCTGAAAGAAAAATAATCTGGAATGACCCAGAATGGAATCAGGTGATATTTATCCAGTGAATCCTTGAATCCTCCATGTCTCTTGAAACAAGAATTTCAAACTGCCTTTGTCTTGATCCTCTCTGCTTCTAAAGCCATAGTTCCCATGTGCAGCTGCAGATTGAGCTGCAATTCTGTCTCCTACATGAATGTCCCTGTAGAAAGTGGGAGGAGTGAAAGACAAGCTAGAAGATGGCACCACCATGGATGCTTTCTAGAACCTTCCTCTAAAGTACAACTATTCTGAGGACAAATATCATTCTATCTAATTGTTGCCAAATTAATAACAAGAACAGACAAAAATCGCAGCTCTTATTACTTAATGTATTTCTCCTGTTATAAAAGGCACAAACCTCTCCCCTAAACAACAACAAAACCAAACAAGAAAACCCCACAACAACAAAAAATTTGCAAAGTGTTTTCTTAAGCCAACATTAAATGGAAAATTGTACTTCTCACTTCCTGCAGTATTAAAATTTAATAGCTAGAACCACAGGCAACTTGTAGTCGTATTTGGTAGGAGCAGAGTTCTAAACATGGTACAGGACATTCAAAAATTTTGTTTGTAGCTGCAAAGCATTGATGCCTCTGCATTAATGACTTTGAAGATCACTGAAAAATTATATTGTGTGGAATTGGAATATGGGTGACATGAAAACTGCACCAAATTTCTTAATGTTTTCAGCAAATTTTTATTTGCATTGTTCTTTTGTACTGCACTTTTAAGTTATCTCAGATCTCCTCTAAAATGCATATAAAAGTGTTGAAAAAAGCTCTTTGGAGTACTTTACACTGAATTGATTGTTCTGTAGTGCCAAAGATAAACTAAATCTTGAGCTGTATCACCTTCCTGGGGTTAAGTAGGTAGAGAATGGTGCATTACTAATTTGAGCATGGGCCAGCACAGTTTTTAAATGCTTAGTAGAGCAAAGTTTTAATAAAAGATACAAAGAAGTTTGCACTTCCAGAGTCTTAACCTTGAATAACAAAGGTCCTCACTAATCACTTTACTAATCCACGTGGTAGCAGTTTTCTTACCCAGGCATCATTCCAAAAAGTGGCTTCTGTTCAGCATTTCACACCAGGCCACCAACCACTGTAGTGTAATCCATGAGGAGATTTATGGACCTCAAAGTGGGACTCCTTAAAGAACAGTGTGTTGTTAATCAGCAAGCCACTGAACAAGCAAATGGGAAATGCTGAAGCTACAGAATTTCTTCTTTCCCTTGGGTGTGAAAACCTTGCTCAGTGCATCTTCAATGATTTACTGGCCTCTCCCCTGAAGGTCTCTTTTTTTTTCAAAACACTGCTGGTTAGTTATTTAGGATAGGGCTGGATGTTAGCACAAGGTGAAAGACAGGCTGTGCAGCCCTGCAGCTTGAGACCACTGTGGTGTGCTGATGGGCTCAGCTCCATCCCATGGGGCAGTGCTGTGCTGCTCTCAGCGATTGAGACATGGAAACTTTCCTTTCTCTGCCTGAGCAGATCTGCCTGTACATCTCTAATCTTCAGAAAACTGCTCTGCCTGATGAACTGCTGGGTATGCTGTTGTCCGCTTTTCTCTCACACCGCACATCCTTAAAAATGCCACAAAAGGTGGAGTAGCCTCTACAGGGAGAATGTGAGAGTCTCAGCCACCACAGAAACACCAGCTAGGATATATAGGAGAAAATGGAATCACTTAGGACAAAGGCATGGAATCTTTGTATCCCATAACCTCACTTCTTGTGTAATGTGGTGTTCAGCATTTGAGTCTAGACTGAAGGATTCTGGCTATGTAGGGAAGCCCACACAGTCCCTCTATAGCACACAGGAGACTTATGCATGCTGAAGTAGGTATTAGAAAGAAAAGAGGAAAGAATAAAAAAACATAAAACAAAATCAAAGACCTGTTAGACAGATTCTTACTTGCACAGGCCACTGCTCCTCTGTAGGGAAGTCAGGTTAGAAAAAGAATCGAGAGCAGCAGATGTGCAAGATGAGCAGAGGTATGGTTTGTTCAATAAGCCCCATCCATAGGGACTGAGGAGTATGCAGTGCTGTGGATCTCAAAAGAGCTTGACTGTGAAGCACATTTTACCTTGACCTGCTCACAGTGTCAGCATTGATTAATCCTGAGTGTGCAGAGAAGTAGGGCTTTAAATGTTTGGGGAACTCTACCAAAGAAATCTCAGGCTTGTTAAAGTGGCTCTGGATTTAGGTAGCAGCAGAAAAAGGATAAACCATATTTTGAAATAATGTAGCTAATCTGATTTAGATACCCTAGTTCTCTTTTTCTAATCCAGTCCAAAACTCCAGATTCCATTTCTGTTTTAAAAGAGAGGAGTGCACTGTAATTGCATAAATATGAGATATCCAAACAGTGTAAGAGAAATAATGTGTAAGAAATAGGCAGCTTTTTATCCAGCTGAAAAATTCAAAACTGAGCATGAATACTTCCCCGCTGAAATGGGAAAAGGTTTTGCAGCTGTGCTAAGTTATGCCCAAGATAACAATTTTCTCCCTGTATGCTGGAAGTGAATACTCTCACAGTGATACTCCTAACAGAGAGGAGAAAATTTAGTGATGGAAATTGTGATGATGATGATGATGACCATGGATTTACCTCCAAACTCAAGATGACATTGAATTAGGACAGGTTTAAAGAAGATATGAGATAGAAAAATCCAAGTCTTCAGCTATTTACAAGTATTAATCCACTTTTAACAAGCAATAAAGTACTTTAAATTTTACTGATATTCTTTTCACTTGTGCAGTATTAACTATATGACATGTGTGTGTTGCTATAACATGATATCCAGATCAATTACATTATTGATACAAGTTTGAGAAGTACATAAGAAGTGTTTCAGTTTGTGTTTTGTCACAGGGAGATGAAACTCAGTGGACATAAAAGAGCTAGAAAACCTGTGAAATCTTGCTCTGTAAGTTAAAATAGCTTGAGTGACGAGGAAAAAATTTTCTTTCTGCAAATCTATCTTGCCGTTCTAATGGAAGATGCATTTTGATCTAGTAAGGTATATTTCTTGTATGCCTGCTGCAGGGAGTGCCAGGGAAACTGCACCTGGCTTTCAATGTTGTGTATTTCCAAAAGTGCCAGGATACCTTGGTCTTTCTCAGAGTCTGCATTTTTCTGAAATTAGACAATGGAAAGCAAGACACGGAAGTGAAGAACTGAAGTTACTGACCCATCAAACAGTAGCGAGCAACCTATCAACCAGTGCATTTTACTTCATTTTATAGAATCATAGAATATTCTGAGCTAGAAGGGACCCACCAGAACAATGAGGTCCAACTCCTGCCTCTGCACAGGACACCCCAAGAGTCACACCATGTGCCTGAGAGGATTGTCCAAATGCTTCTTGAATTCAGACAGGCTTGGTGCTGTGACCACTGCCTTGAGGATCCTGTTCCAGTGCCCAACCTCCCTCTGGGTGAAGAACCTTTCCTCATATCCGACCTAAGCCTCCCCTGACCCAGCTTCATGCCATTCCCTCAAGTCCTGTCACTGGTTATGGGAGTGAAGAGTGAAGTACTTGCCCCTCCACTTTCCCTTGTGAGGAACATTTGACATGTTTTACTGCTCTCCACAGTAAGCACTGAGATAATACATAAATACACACAGGAGCAAGCACACTCCGACACTAAGTTTGTACTGACATTTGTTTGAAGTCTTACCCTTCATTAGGATGATAAGCAGAAGTGCACAATGTAGTTAATTCAGGTAGGAATAAAGTCATGGTTATGACATCTGTGTGCATGTGTGTGTCTATGTAAAAATCTGGCATGAGGAGCGTGAGATTGTTTGCAGGAAAGAATGAAGTTTTCTTGCCTAAATGAGCAAAGTGACAGATTCTAATGGTCTCTCACATGCTGTGTGTGATAAACATTCAGCTTATCTTTTGAAGAACAATAAAATTTCATATACTACTGCTCAACATAGGAATAATTTTTACATATCTCCATGCCACTGACTCTCTTGTAAGTTAATCTCATCTCTCATCAATTTTTCACCAGCTTCACTCTGATGTTGATAAAGGAGATGGTTCCATCAAATACATCTTGTCAGGCGAAGGGGCAAGTTCCATTTTCATTATTGATGAGAACACGGGGGATATTCATGCTACAAAGAGGCTGGATCGAGAGGAGCAGGCCTACTACACGCTCCGAGCACAAGCTCTAGATAGGCTGACTAATAAACCCGTGGAGCCAGAGTCTGAGTTCGTCATTAAGATTCAGGACATCAATGACAATGAGCCAAAATTTCTGGATGGTCCCTACACTGCTGGAGTTCCTGAGATGTCTCCTGTGGGTAAGTGCAAAATATACTGTTGGTGTTGTGGGAAATTTGTTCCTATTGCCTTTTTAAAAGTTTCATTATTTTTTACTGTTTCACACTAAGCTACTTAATTATCTATGAGGCACCTGCAACAGTTAGATATTTCAAGACTTAACTGGAAATAACATGCTAGATTAAGTATTTACCCTTTCAAAACTGTTGTGAAACTCAAATTGCTATGCCAGAATTAAGATAACCATTTTATGGTGTATTTCTCATTCCAGTGCCCAGAGGCTTTGTTTTATAATTCTCATTAACAGTAATAAGTTTCACACCTATGTAACGGTACTCTGAGGTGATAATTTATAATTTCATTCAGATAAGGTCTGTTCATAACAAATTCTTCAGATTCCTGCTAGTGAATAGCATTTTTTTTGTAAGTTTTGCTCATATTGGTAATAGTTTATTGTATATTTTTTCTAACAATGAAATCCCATTTTCTGAGGAATATATGCAAGCAGCAGAAACTGGGGTACAACTTAAGGTAGTTCAAAGTTCTAGTGAAATCAGAGAAGAATGGATTTTAGAGGCTTCAGACTCTTTGTTGGAAACTAAGAAATGCTGATTTTTCCTGAGTTTGAATTAGGGGAGAATTTCAAAATCAAATCTACTCTCTCTTCATTTTAAAGAGACCAAATGCTCATCAGTTGTCAGGTACCACTGTTCCTTTGAAAGCTGACTCTTTTAGACCAGACTGAGGCTTGGCCCAGACATGTTTTGGTAAATATTACTTTAAGATAAAGTTATAAATGCAAGCACAAAAACCCCCAAAAACCAAGAAAGCAGAAGAACTTAATTTACTTTACTGGAAATATGTTTATGGGAAGACTGACTTCAGCTTGAGAGAGTCCTATGGTGATTGAAATAAAGATTTTCTTTGCTTGACTGATTTTAAACCATATTAAAATGTGGTACTCTTACAGGAGGACTGCACATATAAAATTTGCTATAGTTTCCTCAATATGATCTCCTGTGTTTCTGAATGTTAAACAATGCATCTAAATTGGAGCTAGAGAGAGAAAAAGAATCTTCCCTACCTAAGTGCCCTGCAGCAATCAGTAGTAAACATTGTTTTTATATTTGAATCTCAGCTTAGGAGTCAATAGGAGATGAGTAAAACCTTGCTAATGAGTTTTCTGTATATTTGTTTTCCTAAGCAGTGAGCACAGACACTATTTCTCACTGATACTTGGCATTTGCTCATTGTCACTCAAGCACTGTGTGGATGGCTGAAGAGGCAATACTAGCCTTGGAAGAGAGAAAGACACCACAGCTTTTGTGGAGTAACAGGGCGGAAATGAAATTGAGACACATTGCAGAGAACGTTTTACTTCTGAAGTTTGAAAAAATCTATACAAACAGATAATCTAAGACTGTAAAACCTAAATGATCCACTTCATAGATATGTTGTGTTAAAATACACCTTTTTATTAATGATGTCGCTCCTTTATTTGTGGCTAGCACAGGTTTTTCCCATGAGAAGTTTTCTTGTGTTTTGTAAATAAAGTTTGGATGTTTTTGGAACAGTGTCCCAGAACTTGGGCAGTGCAGGCCTGGCCAATCAGGCCTGGGGGAAGGCTTCTGACTGACCAATCTGGGTGACTTTTGAGAACTCTATATATGTGATGAAATCAAAACAATAAGGGTCATTCCTTCTTGCCACTGAGAACTGATGCATTCATTACTCTGCTAGCTGCTCAACAGCGACATCTATTTTAGAATTAGATTATTTAAGATATAGCATGCAGCAATGATTGTGTTTTAATTTTCACTTTCTTTTTGTTTTATGCCCCAAAAAGAAATTATCTCCATATTTCTGTTTTGCACTAATTACCTCTGTCTTTTCTTGTACTGGCATATTGATGTACAGACAACTACAACAGATATATGAGGTTTACTTACATATACAAATCCATGCCTCTTCTCCTCACCTATGCTCCATTTCTTCCAAAAACATATTGGAAATCAATCTATGGGGAGTGCGCTGTGTGCAGAGGAGAATATAAGGACTATTTTTCAAAATGAGCTGCTTTTGCATATTTTGTTGAATTTTTACATCAAAAATGAATAAAAGAAATTCTCTCCCATATGGACTGTACAAGACCATATGTATTTTCAAATCAGGTGAAATATTATGCAAAGTTATTAACTGAGAATTGTGCACTCTTTGAGATTTGTGTCAACTAAGGGTAGTTTCAAACTCATGAACTTCAGAAAACTGCACATTTTAAACATCTTCTTGGTTAGTATCACACACCTACCAAATGCTGCACTGTTACAGAGTTAAGGATTGCCATGAAATGTCTTTGTCACACTTTGTTTCACTTTGTCTTACATAGTTACAGCAATTCATACTTTATTCATATAACATAATTTTTAATTAATCACCTAGAGCATTCATGAAATATTAAGGATATACAAAGTATCTCTCTCCTATTTTGTTTAAAATTATGTCCATGACAAGGATTTTTAATTGGATATTAAAGGAAATGAAAGAGATCACAGGATTATAAACCCAAATTAACTATAAAGCTAGAAAAACTATAACCTTTAACCTGCAGGCTGGTTATGCAAGTATAATGGTTATGTATTTTATTTGACAAATATTTTTAGACATTATCTAAGGCTAATTGAAGTCAATCTCTTCTTTTATTTGAAATGACTTCGGGTCAGGTTCAAATTATGTATGGGTCAGGCCCAATTATATTGATTATCCTGAACAGGGTAAATATCTTGATGGCTTATAAATCTATTAATGGTAAAAACCCCAAAGATATGGCTTATCTGAAAATCATAAGGGTTTGGTTTTATTTGTTTGTTTTTAAAGCACGTCTCATATTTAAAAAATCTAGCAGTGTTATATTTCAAACAAAAAGATACGGGGCTGTTTGAGTTATAGCCAAGGGAAGTGGGGATGAGAATTCCAATCTTCTCTGTTTTCCATCCATATCAACAGCTTTGCTTGTTACCCAATACAATAAATATCTCTCTTGCTATTTTTATTACCCCTGATTGAGATGGATAGCAATATTTGAATTTTATAACAGACAAAAGAAAGCAAAAGCATTGTATCATGCTTAAATCTTTGATATGATTGTGTGTTGGATTTTGAGAGCCTGAATGAAGGGGAAGTGTCTCTCTCCAGGCACAAGCCACCTCTGCCTCTCTTTATCTGACCTGACTGCTTAGCTGGGACCAGTCTTGAGCTTTGTCCCCAAGTAAAGGCAACATAATGAGGCTGTGGAGGGGAGGGAGGAGGTGAAGAAGGTCCTGATTCTCCCCCTGCACACTCCTGTAGGGAAAAGGCTGTGGGGCATTGCTGCATCACCTGTGGGTGAGGGCCAGTGGCAGAAGAACAGAAATACCAGAGGGTACTGAGCAGAACCAGTCTGAATGGTTGCATGTAAGGATTAAGCAGGAATTATGGATAACTTGATAGTAAAGGTGTTTAATGTTTTTAGTAGCAGCTAATACAATGTAGAAGTATGATGCCATAATGTAATTGTTTTGTGTGTTAGACATATTACACATAGCAAATTGATATCAATTAATAACTGACTACCTTAAAACTCTGGTTTTAATTTGTTAATTTGGCAAAAATTCAATTGAAAAGAGTTTGTGCCCAGATTTCCTTTGAATGATCTCACCAATATTAAAACAGAAGTTACAGAATCATTTCTCATAAAATAATGTTTCAAAATTTGGGTAAAATATACAGCAAGGTACTAGCAAGCTTTCTAAAATTCTCTGCGGAGTTTACACTTAGAGATTCAGAAAGGTTCCCTTAGAAGGATCTGCAACTCAAAATAGACTTCACCAAGCATTTTAGCTTTTTCTCTTCACAGAAAACGTTGATCTCCTCAGTGCGTCAGGAACATTGTTGAGTGTTGACTTGGTTAAATTTAAGTACAAATAGCATTCTGAATTCAAGGTTCTCTCTGCAAATATCCTCCCATCCTTTCACCCTAATATCAGCATAAATAGGTTAAATTCTAAGATTACCGTAATTTTGTAATCTCTACCAATATCTATTAAAGATTATGTTAAAAATTATCTTAAACATTCTGGAAAATAAAACCAGAAATCTATGCCAATCACATAGAATTAAGTCTGTTATTAGCTTCTATCAAAAAAAGAAATATGTGGAACACTTTGATATGCCGCACAGATTTTTTCTCAGTACTTCCTAGTTATTGTTGCTGAAAAAGCTTATGAAGTGGCTACAGGTAGAATTATTTTCAATGAACTGATATCTAAGTTTTGTTACAAAGACATAACTTATTGTCCCTCTCAGCATGGGACTTCAGAAGTTCAATTTTTCGTGTGCAATTAGTAAAGAAATAATGACAATATGTTATGTAGAGAAAAATAATTGTAGAGGAATTAATACCGAAAAAGAAAGATTATTTTGAAATAAATAACCCCTATTTGTTTTTTCAACCCATATCAGATACACAAACTGTAAGTAAAATTTTAAGTTCTAGTTGTGAAGCTGCAGTTGATATTAATTCACAAATTAAAGTTTGGGGTAGGGTCAGTGTCCTGTCTATGCTTTCACTCCAGGGCTCTGAACAATGCAGACATAAACACGATTTATTGGCACACTGATTTTGTTGGATGGAGTAAAGGAGTAGCACCGTTTGTTGACTGCCCATGTCACCTGTAAGCCCTAATCGTGGATGCATGTGCAACAGCTGACTGTCTGTGTTAGAAGGCAAGGAAAAGCAAACAGGAATACAGGAAAGATTTAATTTCTGTGCAGGAGCACAAACTCTTCTAAGAAGATGTACTTGGAGCTATGATGTAGCAACCCATTTTTCCTCAACCTATTGATTTATTGACTATCCATGACTATCCCTACAACTTATGTTTTTGGTTTTTTTCAAAGAGGAGTAAGTATTTTAATTTGACATGAATCCATTGCAGAAAATTAAGGCAGCAGTGCATGGCAATTTTTATCCTCAGAAGGAATTCCTGTTCTTCAAGGGCAATCTGTTTCTTCTGGAAAAATCTCTGGAATACTCATATACAGATCTTTCTGTGCATTATGCTTCCTTGGAACAGATTTCCTACACATAGGACTTTTCACATAGTTAGAATACCTTCTGTTATCTCCCATATTCTTAAAAATATATATTGTGAAGAAATCTCCCTCTTAGCATGGGACTGCAGAAGCTCAATTTTTTTGTGTCCAATTTGTAAAGAAATAATGACAATAGCAGGGTTTTAAGATCTTTTCCCCATTGATGTTTAGAAGAAGGTGATTATCACAGAGGGACTGGAAAAGTATAATTGCTTTTTAGTTACTGATTATATTTAAGTGGGATTATCACAGAAAGATTTGGTGTTAGAATTTCTACTTTAAAAACAGCCTTTTCTGAAGAACCCATGTGTTTTAGGAGAGAGACAATTGGATTCAGATAATGACTTTATTCATTCATTAAATGTAGAGGGTTTGTTTGCTACATCAACAGACTTTTACAGCAAACAAGCACTTCTAAACTTGCAGAATTTTGAAAATGTCTTTGCTAAGATTGCAGAGCTTGTAATTTCTTTGATCTTGTATTGGTGTGGAGCCCTTGAAAGCAGTAAGAGCAGGGGGCAAAGATGTAACTGTGTGTGAGGTTTATAAGCACTTTTGCCAATATTTGCAGACATTGTAAGCTTCATTGGCAGGGCTTAGTGACTTTGTAAATGTGGTAAGCCTGGCTTTCACGAAGAACACAGGATGTCAAATAGTCATTATGATACTCTTGTTCTCAAAACCTAGATAGACTTCAGCAAGTTTAAAATAGGTCCCTGTATGAAATTGCATTATAGAGTAATCTGTAAAATCAGTTTGACATACTGAATCAAAGCTCTTAGTTACTGGTGAACAGAAAATTGATGTATTTTAAGTTCCATAACTGATAAATGACTTGATGGATTAACTACCAATTTTCTTTTCAAACTTTCCATCTACTTAATAGTTGCATGTGAAATTTCAGGTTGGGAAGAACCTTTTCCCTGTCCAAAAATATTAGACAGGTCACAAGAGAGAAAAATTGCATTTAAATAGAATTGAAATCATACTACTTTGTCATGGATACTTCAGGAATAGAGATCAGGAATATGGGCTGGCTAGACCATAACCTAAGTGAATAAATTTATCTTACATATGATCATTTCTGGTCAGAATTCTTTCGAGCAGATCCATCCTTTGTAATCTGTTCCATTTTATGAAGGGCTGCACTTAGTCCTCACTCCAAACCTTCAGCCTAGTCCCAGGACCCATTTATGAAGTTCTACTTAAGTGAGAATGGAAAAGATGAGGAAAATGGATGGGGGGGATAAACTATATTACATACAAAGAATTTCAGAACCTTCTCGCACCATTTCCTGAAAAAATCCAAATAAAACTTATCAGAATACAGTTTATGTTAAATTCATCCTGGACACTTACTATTGCAGTTTGTTCTTAAAAAGTGATTTCAAGACTTGCTGGTCTATTTTCATGTGTCAAAATGTGTTCTTTCAGAAAATTAACACTGTGTTTAACAAATGCTTTTCTCTAATGGTGTGTCTAAATCCAGTCTGTGAAGCAATCTGATCCTCTTTTGAAGACCTTTACTGGGCATCTGCCAAATTGCTACAATATTAATTTGCAATCTAACCTCCAAATGGGTCCCTGGGCTGTAGAATGGAAGGTCTGAATGTTCCAGACAATCTGCCAGTGAGAAAAAATAATCCTTTCTGTCTATCAAAGGGTGGTGACCATGGCCAAGGCCCTGGCTCCCGAGTATTATTTTATTCTGCTCTCAGCACACACCATGGAAACTGTTGTATAGAACAAAACAAATGGGAACTGACATGGAGAATATAATGAATAGGAGCTGGATGCAGAATGAGGTCCTCACAAAATATACCCTTCTTGCTTAGACAGTTAGAAATTTTTCTTTCTTATTCCTGTCAACATAGAGATATTTCTTGCTCAAGGAATCTTTATGCAACAGATTATCACAACTGATATTGCAGATAAATTGAAGGAAATTAGCATTTCAGATCATTGAGGGAAATTAGAGCTTTTTAAAGGAATTTAGAGATAGCTTTCACCAGGTTTTCTCTGAACTGAGAAAGAAACTTCAGCCACCTCTGTATGAAACAGTAAATAATTTTACAGGCTAACAATAATGTGTACATTTATCAAAATTTGTAAAACATATAAAACATGTTTGAATTTCTAATGAATCAGCATGCTCTTAAAAGGAAATTACTATTAAAAGGAAAACTACTATATTTCATACTCAGACTTCAGACTTCACCTGAGCCATCATTACAGAAACTTTACTCACATATCCTCAACCAAGCAAAGGCAGAGATAGAGAGGAGAAGCTACTGAGTGAGATGGTTTTACTGCCATGAGTCAAAGCCTGTGACTATTTGGGAAGATGGAACTCTGTAATAGCAGATACTACTAGTTTATAAATAGAACTTATACATTAACAGAGTCAGTAGTGAAATGATGATCAGTTGTGAAAAAGCCACAGATATATACTGGCACAGCACATGGAATAAGCATAGTGCAGATTTTTGTCTTTCATGTACAATAGTCCCTTAAACATTTTACAGGTACCTCTGTGGTTCAAGTGACAGCGACTGATGCAGATGATCCTACTTATGGCAACAGTGCTCGAGTGGTTTACAGCATATTGCAAGGACAGCCTTACTTCTCTGTGGAGCCCAAAACAGGTAATTTTACACAAACACTTTGCAGTAACACTGAGAAAAAAAGGAAAATGTGCATTAAAACTTGCTAGGAGCTTATTAATATGACCTCTTGGTTAATGGAATACATTTGGGTTTTGTTGGTCTTTTAATCTCCTATTCTTTTGAATAGATTATGAAAACCACATGATCTGAGCTATGTAGTAAACAGACTTAGCTGGAATAGAAATTCTTGTCTTGTCAATCTACCAGCTGCTTGGTCTGCTGCCTGTTGTCATCTCTCTTATCACTGAAAATTTCAAAATACTTTGAACATTTTTTTGCAGATTTCAGAAATATCTAAATGTCACATAGATTCAATAACAATAGACTTAAGGCACAATTACTCTCCATTCTACTTTTCAAACTGAAGTATTGTTGTGGGGAATCAATCTCTTCTTTATTAATTTGTAGAACACACTGTGCTTCCTATGCTTATCAGATATAACGTTTCGCTGCCACTTTTAGAGCATATTACTAGTCAAACTTTGTTTTTACAATTTTCTTGAAATTTTGTGAATATTTTCAAACCACAACCAAATGCAAACTTTAATTCCCTGTTAGTTTAATAAATAGTGCCCATTCTGCTGTATAATTTCATAAAGCAGGGAAGTACATTCTTGCTCTGCTCATTTCAGTTTAGTGCTTGAGCCTTCACTTGCACCTACAAAGAGAAGAGTATCTTCATTTTGGATATAGCCAACCTGAGATAAAACAGGAAAGAAAAATACTTACCCTTTTAATCATAAACAACCTGTGATGTGAATCAGACCTGAGTCCCAATGCTATGACCAAACGGTCACACTCTGATTAGCAACATCTAAATTTGCAGGAATAAGTACTGTAATTATCTTCATATTGCAACAGATCCATGTTCAGAAAGGATATATGGCACTGTCTTTTTCCCTCCTAAGAGTATGATTTACATTGGTTTTCTCTCTATTTATCTTTCCCCCTCTCTATGTGTTTATGTACAATATATGTTGTCAAAATGAGTGCAGGCAGCCCTTGAACAATAATATAGTAGTTTCTGCTAAATCAAAATCTTGAAGAATTCAGACTGAAATGTTTGCATACATTTTCATCACTTTGATGTGATACTCAAATTTCCTGTGTGCATGACAGTTTGCTTCCAAATGATTGGGCAACTTTGCCTGGTAATTTAACTATGACAGAAAAACAAGCAGGCCAAGAAAAGCAAGGTAGAAAAAATAACACTACGAAATTGTATATTAATTGTATTTTAACATGTCTTGTAAAATGGGTGAAATAGTGCCAGGTAGTCTGTTTGTGAAATAAATGTTTCAACCCAGAGGTGATTAATGGCAAGTCCGGCATTCATAAGGGAAAAAAGGAATAAAACTCTAAGCAAACAGTCAACAAATAGCAGATGAAGAGATATGTGTCCCAATGTGCCTCTTCTTTATTTAGTTTGTTTATGTTTCTTTTATTGCTGACACTAAGTGCTGGTGCAGTAAATGGCTGCCTCTCTGGAAATCAGGGTTAGCAGCTGTACTATGTACTGAGCATGAAATATTCATAAAGTTATCATATTTTGAGAAGACATATTTATTTTTGATCTATATCAGCATAACTGAAAGGATTCAACATGGAATTTTCTTCTAGTTTTCATTTCAAATCAATGATTTACAAATTCATTAATTATTTATGCAGATAATCAAATGGACATAACAAAAACTACTTCAGATATTTCAGAATTTCATTAATAAATAAAAAAACCTCTTAATTATGCTAATTCTTTAGAAGTGGATATTGTTAAATCCAATACATGGTAAAATAAGATAATTCGATATAGCTGAAAAGCATGACATGTTATCAATATTAGTAAGAGTTAATGTGGTAAATGACTATTCAAAAGATAGTGAAATTAATCTTGATCTTAGAATCTTAAAAATGAATGCAGAATATTCTCTTCTTCCGAACTCTAAAAGAGAGGGAAATCAAATACAGAAGATTACATCTTTCCAGGGAAAGGAGTGTTACCCAAGACATTATGAAGTTCGGGGAGAAGATAGTTGGAAAACACAGTCATGCACAGCATTACCATCACAGATTACAGTGAATCTAGTACTAAATAAAAATTGGTGAGTTTGGGCTGCTATTTAAAATAAGCTTATGGTATTCAGCACAACTCCTAGTCAAAACCTGTGATATTACTGTTGAAATTAATTACTTCTGCTCTTGCTGCAGTCACTGATCTGCTGTTACCTTTCAAAGGCAAACTCAGCTTTCACAGTAGAGGATTTTTCTAGTGCAATCCTTGACACCTTGTCCTTTTGCAGGTGTTATCAAGACTGCTCTTCCAAACATGGACAGAGAAGCCAAGGACCAGTACCTCTTAGTTATCCAAGCAAAGGACATGGTTGGGCAGAATGGTGGATTGTCAGGGACTACATCTGTCACTGTCACCCTGACTGATGTCAATGACAACCCGCCCCGCTTTCCACGCAGTAAGCTACTTTGTAAATACGTGGCTTGTAATATTATTTCTAAACACTGTTATTATTTTTTTTACATGCCCTGCTATTTCTAGAAAAAAGTGCTTAGTTTCCAGGTTAAGTACTTTGGTAAACACTGACTGCAAGACTACATTATTATTATTATTATTATTATTATTATTATTATTATTAAGTAATTTTTTCCTTTGCCTCATGCATACCAATTCAGTTAAAATTAAGTGGTGTACAGCAGGGACATTTACTTCCTCTCTGTGAATAAACAGACAAGAAAAAAACTTTGGAATATTTAGATCTTGCTAGTTAAACTTCAGGATTCTTTAACTTGACTTTTAATTCTTCTTATTCCTTTGGCATTGTAATGAGCTTACAATGTTTCCTAGAGTTAATCACAAAAGAGCTGGAAAGTCACCTTCCCTCCATTTGATTTCTTTGACCAAGGTGGCTCTCATCCTAACCAAAGAAAGGAGCACACAGCTGTGTGCTCAAACCTGAAGAGCTTGGTTTATTCATAGTGTTCTGTCTGGGGTGCTTTTTTCTTAATAAAGAAAAAAAAATTACTCGGTAACATAGAATTAAAATAATGTGAATAATATATCCATGTTGGCTCCAGCCTCACCTCCAAATATGGAAAAAATAGATCTGTACATAATAGGTTCCCTGTTATTTCAAGCCAGCAACTCCTTGAAAGAATAGAATAACTGAAGTTGTTTTTGAAGGTGAGGGTGTTATTGGCTACAGAATGCACTCTGATACTCTTTTGACAGCATATACATAATTTTGTACTTGAGTAATAAAGCTAGAATTTTCAAGATGGTGCACTTACTGTTAAAGAAATCAATATATATTAGTTTCTAATGATACTCAGATTGTGAATTGCCTCATCAAGATACACAGTTATAAAAAAATTTAGATTTTATATTGGTATTATTTTATTTATTTGCTTTCCTTCCTCTTTTCTGGAAAAAAAAGTAAAACATTTGCTGCCTTATCAGGGATTAATATCCCTGATTTGCATTTAAGTTTTGAATTGTATTTTTACATCTTTGCCTTATGCTTCTCTTTTCACATGAAGAAGTTATGCCTGTAGTACTTGGAGTCTATCACAAAGAAAACCTAGGAAATAGAGCAACTCTGTTTCAAAACTGAAGAATATATTCTTGTAGCCTAAGTAAATATCCAGGCACATGATTTAAAGGGAGATAGATATAAGAAAGTTAGATTTCTTTTTTTTGGCGTTCAGTCCCAGAACACTCTGAATTCATCAAACTTTTAAATTTTGCAGGATCATATCAGTATAATGTCCCAGAGTCTTTGCCAGTGGCTTCTGTTGTAGCCAGAATAAAAGCTGCAGATGCAGATGTTGGACCTAATGCTGAAATGGAGTACAAGATTGTGGATGGTGATGGTTTGGGAGTATTCAAAATTACTGTTGACAAAGACACCCAGGAGGGAATCATAACCATTCAGAAGGTGAGTCTGATTTTACCTACTGATTCTGTTTGGAACTCTTCAAGATGGGGGCAGGCAATGAGAGCATGAGCTTTTGTTTCTAAGAACCTTGTCTGCTGTAAATGTTTCCATTTGTATATTTTATTTTGATATCACCATGTGATTTTGAGGTTTTTAATGACTTGTGCTAAAAAAATATTCTGCATTTTCTTTGACAAAACCTGTATTGGTGTGAGTGGAATGATTTTAAAGTACCACATTTGAATTGGAATCTAATCTTTAGTCTCATTTGACTTTGTATTAAACAGAAAATGTGAAAATGTATCTTGCAGTAAAAATACAAGCTCCAAATAAAAAATGGATCCCAAAATTAATTTTAAAAATAATTATCTAAATGTCTTTGCCTGAGATGGTACTATTCAGAAATTCACATATTATTAATTTAAAATTATGTAACAGTAAAATAGTAGGTTTACAAGATCATCTACTATTAAAAATTATTTCAAAAATCCTGAAAATTTTAAATAAATGCTTTTTTCTTCCTAGCTTTTAGAAAATATTATGAAATTTTTAAAAATCATATTTATATAAAAATATTAAAACTAGGCTTTCTGACATTTCTGTGACACTGTTTTAGACTATTCTTTAAAAATACAAGAATGTGCTGAAATATTTTTCAGGAAAATTTAAAATTTTGAACAGGAAAATACAACACCTTTGAAGAACCTCTCATATAATTTTTCACTCTTGATGTGTGAATGCTTGGCAAGGTCCCTGTGACATTTCTTATGCAAATGGTTGGCATTTCATGGCTTGGGGTTCTCACTCAGCTCAACCAGCAGCTCCCACTGCAGGTGCACACCCAGCTACCTGCACTGAATGGATTCCTCAACAATTTAATACCCTTAAAATGTGGGGATGACTTGGCATTTTGGAATACATGTACTATGTTTCTGAACAGGGACCTATGTTTGTATTTAATATGATCCCATAATGGATTTTTCTTCCCTATATATGCTTTAGTCTTTGTAAACTTCACCTATGAGTAGTGGGGCTTTTTTGTTTTGTTGTGTTGGATTTTTTTCCCTTCTCTGGTGCATCAATGTCTTCTTAAAGCAATATAAAGCTTCAGTAATATTTCCCCTTTGAAAGAAGACTGCATGATGTTGCAAAGTGGGCTAATTCTCTGATGCCCTTAACACCTGTTGAGAGCCGATAATCATCCACAGATATCACAACAAATGGAGCATGTTTACCCTTGAAAGATCAGACTCTAATATGTGTAATGTGAATCATCATTTTTCAAGGAAAAAACACCCGTCTTAGGCTTCTTTGCAAAATCTACTTCTGCTTAGCTCGTTTGAAATACAAGTGATGAAAAGTTAGTAGTCTTTTTGTTCAACAGCCAAATTCAATGTGGCTCCTTCAGTTTGCTCATTTAAAGTCTTGAGCAAAGATTTGGGAGGAATGTGCCTATCCTAGAGGGAGAATATTTACCAGTGCCACAATGAGCAACAATGAATTGGTCAGGGTCCTCAGTGATCCAATATGAGAACTGGTGAGTTCATTTCCATTTTTAGTATAGTTTTGTAGTCATGCCATTTGTTTCTGCAATGTTCTGATTTCAGTGCTATACAGTAGACCAAATAATTGTCATTTATTATTTCTATAATAATTTTAGCTATGGAGCTGAACCGGACTTTTTGCTACTAAACATTTTTCCTGAGAACTGTTCTATGAAATAGCTGTTGGACTACATTAAAAGGGTACAAATTGTTGACCTGATGAAATGGTCTACTCTGTTAATAATTTTTATACCCACATGCTGCTATATTTTGACAGAAGAATTCAGACTTTTATCTCTGCAGCTTTAGACCTTTTCTCTTATCTTCCTATTATTTTTGACTTACTTTCCTCTGTATGGTGGGTTGTCCTTGGCTAGTGCCAGGTATCCACCAAGCCACTCTTTCTCACAGGGTGAGAAAATAAGATGGAGAAAACCTTGTGATTCGAGGTAAGAGCAGTTTACAAAGGCAAAACTGAAGGTCACATGAATGCCAAGAAAAACGAAAAGACAGAAGGTCTTATTACTTCTGGGGATGTTCATCCACCTCCTAGGAAGCAGGGCATCAGTTCAGGTAGTAGTTACTTCAGAAGGCAAACATACATAATGAATGTCCATTTCCCCATTTTATCCTCCTGCCTTTCTCTTAGCTTTTATATCTGAGCAGACTGCCTATGGCATGGAATATCTCTTTGGTCGGTTTGGATCAGCTCTTCTGGCTGTGTCCCTTCCCAAGATTTTTCCCACCAGCCTACTGGTGAGTGCAGGGAATATTGAAGAAACAGTGCTGATGCTGTGCCAGCTCTGCCTGATAGTAGCCAAAAAAACTGGTGTGTTATCAACACCTTTCTAGCTACCAATTCAAAGCATAGCACTGTGAGGGCTGCTATGGGAAAAACTGACTGCCTTTCACTGAAGCCTGATGTACTCTGACATACCCCAAGGTGATTCCCCATGCTGAGAGGCATCTCCCAAACCTCTGAATGTCCTTAGCTTTTCATTTTGACTCTAGGGAACCTAGTGCTTTGCCCAGCGCTGAAAGAACCTCCCTGCCAACTCTGTAGAGAACATTGTCTAGGATAGAAGTGAAGAGCTGAAGCACAGTGGCCACCAGGCAACTGCACCTTCTTCTGGACAACAAATCCATAGAAGGTCATTAATAAATGTCTATGCAGTTTTAAGTGGGCTTCAGCCACTGAGCCTTACTTGACAGATCACTACGGAGTCAGGTTATCCCTGCATGATAAGGTAAGCTGGTTAGTAAGAAATCAGGGAATAAATTAAGTTTGTAGAGTGGAATCTGCTTAAACATTTTACTATCCAGCAAGTGATGTTCTCTACTCTTCTTAGTTCAATCATCTTTCTCCTTTTCATGCCCTAAAATCAGCTGAGGTATTGAGAAACAGCTCAGCCTCAAAATGCATGCCTATCCTTTTCAACTTGTGAGTATTGATATGCTCAGATGACATGTCTGTGTACACATCAGGCAGTAAAATGCCAAGGCAGAGACTTATGAAAAGGCACGTTTTGGTTCTAAATGCAAATGGGTGCTTTAGTTTTGCATACTTCTGCTGCAATCATGCATAAAGCTCAGCAGGCTGGGCATGAAAATCACCGGCAGTAACTGTGAGCAGCTGAAGGCACTTCTCCATTCATTTTTGTGCTGGGTGCTGTGGAGAAAGTTTGGCACCTGGTTATCCGAGTTCCACACACAAGCTGAGGATCTTGCATTCTGTTTTTAGAAGGAAAACCACTTCAAGAAAATTTTGAATGTTGACTTCCTCACTCAAAACTAACACTTCTTTTAACACATAAGTTGCATTAAATAAAAAGAAAAGAGTTTTTGTAAGAAAGAAAAGAAAACTGTAGGAAGAGAAGTGAGATTGAAGAATTCACTGAGCAAAGCAGAATTTTTATGTTCTTTTTACTTTTATTCCACAATATTCATTTTATGGAATACCAAAGAAAATGCCCAAGGATGAGCAAAAATTGCAGGAAAATGATCTAGTTTGAAACAGAGAGATACCAAATACCATTAAATTAGAAAGACAAAAATGTTACATGATTCAGAGTATCTCAAGATTACTTGTGTGTAATGGATTTGACTTATACATGTGTTGATTTGAAAGGTGAAAAAACCAGTGAATAAGATGTTGGTGTGTTTAATTTTTGGGTTGTTTTGGATTGTTTTACATGCACAGTTGAACACATTTCTTTTCTGTACCTTGTAACACAGAGACTTCAATACATCAAAAGGCAGTGAAAAAAAAATTGTGGTTTTCCCTTTAACAGTGACATTCATTGAAATATATGGAGTGTATTCTTCCTTCCTTTATAGCTCTTCTGCATTGCTATAAACCCAGATATCTATTTGGCTTGCACAGTTTATTCAGGATGGATT
This sequence comes from Lichenostomus cassidix, assembly GCF_008360975.1. Classification (NCBI taxonomy): domain Eukaryota; kingdom Metazoa; phylum Chordata; class Aves; order Passeriformes; family Meliphagidae; genus Lichenostomus; species Lichenostomus cassidix. The sequence continues at coordinate 97,647,725 of NC_139482.1, read as the reverse complement.
TTTCTTTAAACACTTTGAGAACAGTGCTGTTTTCTGAATAGCAGTGGTAGTTCTACTCAGTTTATATAGCCATGGTAGGAATAGGGATTACATGCTCCTGAACATGCTAGTACTGTTGCTACCTGGTGCCCAATGTCAGTGTAGATTAGCTACTAGACCAAACCTCAGCTCAGAATAACATTTTCACAATAGTCTGGTACTCTTGTAATAACTGCCTTGGCCATATGGAATCAGACAAGGGAAGAATGCTTTCTCTTTGATTTTATCCATTTTGTCTTTATCCTTTCAGAGAGTAAGAAGGAGGATGTTCTACCTTATGCAGCACAACTAAGAAGCATGTGTGGTGTATCATTGTACAGTTTTTGCAGCTCTATTGTTTCTCACATACTCGTCACACCTTATTTTATTTTGTCCCTATTAGAATATTTGAATCAGGATTAAATGAATGAGATGTGAAGTCATGTATTCCAGGAAGTTGCTGAAGTTCATTCTAAACAAAAAAACACCACCCCCCACCAAAAAAACCCAAACCAAAATAAACCAATCAAACAAAAACAAATAAACAAAAACCCCTACACAGCATTTTTTAAATATTTGGGATAAGGACTAATTTTGTTAATGAATTTATGACTTACATAGTAACAGTCTATTATGCCTAGGTAGAGATAGTTTTTGTATGATTAAAGAAGCTAAAAGTTCATCTAAAGACAGAATCTAGTAAAAGAGTATTGAGCCATTTACTTGGTTATTGGCACTAAAATATAAAATCTACTCTCTTCTGCAATATGTTAACTGAATTCATATGGAAAAAAATTATCCAGGAGGTATCTACAATGGTATATAAAAGTGTGTAAGTAATTTTTAGGATGCTATTTCACAACTTGAAAAAGGATATAAAAAATTATATGAGACAAACTTTGACTTTCTTTTTGGCTTTCCCCTTTCTTCAGAGGTTGGTATAAAAATTAAGTGAATGAGACACATAAGTGGTATTCTCAGCTTAAAGGAAGGGTGGGGAAGTGGTAAGAAAGCTAATAGGAGTCTTTTCCTGCAACCTAATATATTAATTCAATTTGTTGCCTAGTAGTTTCACATCTCTATGGAAATCTTCCCACCCCTTTATTTACTCATTTTCCATATTTTTAAATAACATTAATAAATAATGAAAAGTTCTCACTTGTCAAATGAAAGAGAAGAGATGTTCAGAGCAGTTCATGGTAGATTTCTGATGTTGCAAATAATGTGAGTTGGCTAATCTCCTCACTGTAGCACGGTCTATGTAATAAATCATAGAACACAGAATAGAATAGAACCATAGGATATCATCATTAAGGTTGGAAGAGACCTCCAAAATCATCAAGTCCAATCTTTGGCCAAACACCACCATGCAGACTAGACTATAGCACTAAGTGACAAATCCAGTCATTTTTTGAACACTTCCAGGGATGATGATTCCACAGATCACCCTGTGCAATCTGTTCCAGGGCTTTAGCACCCTTTCAATGAAAAAAGTCTTCATGATGGCCAGCCTGAAGATTTTCCTGCCACAGCTTGTGGCTGTGTCGTCTTGTCCTGTTTGCTTGTTCTCTGGGAGAAGAGGCTGACCCCTGCCTCACTGCAATCTCCTTTCAGGTAGTTGAAAATAATAAGGTGTTCTCTGAGCCTCCTTTTCTTCCCAGTTCTTTCAGCCACTCCTTATACGACTTACTGTCCAGACCCTTCACCAGCTCAATTGCCCTTCTCTGGACACCTCCCACACTTCAATGTCCATCCTGAGTGAGAGGCCCAAAACTGGACACAGGACTGGTCTCACCAGTGTTGAGTACAGGGGGCCTGTCATTGCCCTGGTCCTTCTGGCCACATTGGCTTGGAGCAAGCTAGGATGCCACTGGCCTTCTGAGGCACCTGGGCACATGCTGGCTCAGGATTAGCATCCCCAGATTCTTTTCTCCTGGACAGCTTTCCAGCCACTCTGCCCCAGCCTGTAGCACTGCAGGGCTTGTTGTCACCCAGGTGCAGAGCTCTGCAGTTCTCTCATTGAACCTCACACCATTGGCCTCAGCCCATTGATCCAGCCTGTCCAGATCTGCAGAGCTTTCCTGCCCTCCAGCAGATCAACACTCCCACCCCAACAGTGTTGACTGCAGATTTACTGAGGTGTATTCGATCCTTTTAGCCAAGTTATTGCTAAAGATATTAACCAGCACAGGACTAAACACTGAGCCTTGGGGAACACTACTGCTAACTGGATGGCAACTGGATGTAACTCCCTTCACTACTAGCTCTCTGAGCCTGGCCAGGCAGCCAGTTTTTAACCCAGTGAAGAGTACACCTGTCGAAGCCATGGGCTGACAATTCCTAAATAAAACTAAATTAGATGTGTAAGTTACCTTTAAGACAGGTTTAGGAAAACATCCATTTTATGCGATCTCTTCAGGAAAAAAGAAGTGTAGAGTTTATGAGAAGGAATCAGGCATTTATATTTCTTAGAAGTATTTAAAATCTTTTTCTTGGTTCACGCTGTGACTCAGTTCTCCATCTGTAGAGTAGGATCAATTCCTTCCTGTGGTTTCATTTGTAATTTACATTCTGCTATCAATGCTCTGTTAGTAAGGGCTCAGATCATTTGCATAGCTCAGTTTCACAGTGGTGAGGGTGTTTGGAGAAAAAGCGTAATTTTTTTCTGCATATTTTTGAGTTTTAAAAAATGTGTCAGATTTTTCTCTTCAGTAGAAATCTTAGAATTGAAGAAACATTTATAGAACTGAATGATGATTCAATCATTTGATACAACATATTCTGAAGTGTTCATGCAAAACTATGTACAATTTTGAAGGGAATTCATGTTGACTCTTCACAGAATCCTGATTGTAATACACATGAATGGAGTCTTGGTTTCACTTTCTAAGCAAAATGCATATACAAAATCTTATTTTTTGTGGTTTCCAAAGCACTATTCCTAAAAATAGTGTACTAAAAAAGGCATCATATAAGTACAGATTTCACTTTATTCACAAAGATGCAGGCTAAAGTTGGACTTCAGTAATATTAATAGCTTAGTAGAAAAACATCTCAAGATAAAAACATGATACTCTGTATCCACCCACACTTTGATCAAATATTTAGTGCTTAAAGTAGAAATGGTAATTTAATAATAAAAAGACTGTAAGGTGTATTTTTGTTTTAGGCATCATATGTGACTTTTTGAAATGTTATGAGACCTGATTCAAGTCATTTGGAAATCTAGAGAGATTTTAGTGGAGTTAAGGGGGAAAAAAAAAAGACCAAAAATCCTTAAATATTCTGTAGAGTGAGGGTTGTAATGTCTTGCTGCAGAAAGTGACAAGCATTAAGATTTCCCATGGTGGAATTCTTGCTCACTTTGCCTTCATTTCTATCCTCAATACACTGCCCTACCAACAATATCACCAACCACTTTGAATGTTAAAGGGAAAAATAATGTTGCCAAGTACTTTCTCATAGAAATTGACTGCTAAGAGATTATTTTAAAACCTGAGTTCATTCTAAAAGCAATAGTGGTAATTATGAAATGATGGGGGGGGAGAGAAGAGGGTTTATGCATAAGCTTTTGAGTAAAAAACTATCTTTCCATTACTGTTAACATTTCTTTTTCTTTTTCTTTTTCTTTTTTTAAACTAGAAATTTTTCTTTCAATTCTGTAGCAGAGTTTACAATGTAAGAACTTGAGGCTTCCATGGCTCCTTTGAGAGACTGTGTGCATTTGTTTGATGTACTGCAGTTTTCAATATAAAACCTCAACTGGGCTTAAAAATGGGATTTTCACCTCTGAAAAGTACATTATTACAAAGTTACCATACAATAAAAATGAACATTATAAAAATGGGCTTTCCGTGAGTTATAACTTCATATCCAGCCTCTCTAAAATAGAAGACTTGTTTTGTAATTTGCTTCAGAGAGGATAAAATTCTTACCCCTTAAAAGGAAAAGAATAAAAAAAAGACAGGCCTCACAAAAGGAAAGATTAATGGATCCTGCACAAGATCTAATCAGATAATACTAATGCACAGATATTAATGAAGCTGTCAAGCTCTATTCACTGTACTGAAGGACTGAAGTATACATTGTCCGTTTAACCTTCAGCATTGATGTAGTGATTTTCAGTCTCTTAACTTGGTGTTCCATCACTGGAATCTTGTGCTTTTGTTATAGCAGGAAATAATGAAGGCATTATCCCAAGGCCATTTAAATAATGCTCTCTGTATAACCGACACCAGCGATAATTAGATAAGAAACAAAGAAAAAGAAAATACTTTCTGTTCACTTTCTCCATCTTTCATTAGTGTCAGTAGCGTGTAATTTCTTCATTATATTAGCTAAGAAATGTTGAAATATTTATGCCAGGTTAGGAGCTCTTGCATATTAATTATACCTTAAATATGTTGTTTGTTTTGCCCAGTTTACATTCTTCCTCAAACCCTGATTGATCTGTATTCCCCACAGGATCTGAGGTAGTGTGTCTTAGACGAACAGATTGAAGATGATGACCATAGCTTTTGTAGACCTTGCCACACCCCACAGAAAACAGGCTCTGCTAGAAAGAACTGAAATAAAGCAGCATTACTTCCACTGCATAACACAATAACCCTTGACATGTAAAATTCCTTTGCCAAGTCATATTTGCCTTTTCTAAACATCATGTTCTCCACTGTAAATGTACATAGATTAGATTTTAAAATTTATTTATTTACTTTTCATTAACAAGGCTCCGTATAGATTTTGGATACTGTCAGGAGCATGTGATACCAGAAGATATCTGAGGGAACCCTAGGGCAGGATTCATGTTGCTGACAGGCAATATTTACTTTCCATTATTGAGACTCCCTTACTAGTGCCTGGTGAAAAACAGGCATTCATAACTTGAGCAGCTGATTTCTCTCCTGGAAGAACTTTGATACAATTATGCTAAGGACCATATGGTGATTTTCTCAGATGTACGTGGTTAAGTTAGAGAAGGTTGAACATGTGATTAGTAGGCAATGCTGTTTAGAATCTGTATCAACACCACTGTTAGTTTTCCACCCTTCCCTATGCAGAAATACTTTCCTAATGAATGTGTGTTTTTGGTGAATTCCCTGCTAGTCAAACAATCCCTTATGATAAGCATTTACATGGAAAACCACATTTTTATGGTTTTAATTAAATAAAGTACTAACTTAGCCTTCTTTGATCAATACAGAAATGTGGGGGTGTTTTAAAATTAATTTAAATAGTATTTATTTTTTGTTGTGCTAGTCTATTAAAATTAAAATTTTTGTAGTTTGTCCAGTTGCATATATTGTGCTGTATGCCCTTTGTCTATTAAATCAGAAATTTCGTAATCTTTTTTACTGAAAAGGACTGTGCTGTTAACATTAGTGTATCAGAAGAAGCTGTCTTGTCTGCAGTGTCATAATATATATCCATGTGTTTGAGTAGGTATCACTGTAATCTCAATCACACAGTTTCATCAGATATCACTCATTAATGAGGATAAATTAGCTTTCTTTTCTTTACTACATACTTTTGTACACTCTGACTGAAAAGATACTGTTTGCTAAATGGTCAGTGTTTTTTTTTACTGAGGGGGAGTTTTGGTTTTGGTTTTTGGGTTTTTTTTAGTTCAACAGATGTGAGCCTTTTGTCTTTGACATTTTTCAGGTTATAATTTCTTTATTTAATATGCCATTTTTTCAGGTTATACTTTCTTAATTAATAGTTTGCTTTTATTGGATAATGTGACGTCTTAGAATATTTGTGTGTTTGTTTGTCTTCTCTTTAACCTTGCTGCTCATCTGGGCATATTACTTGCCTAATTGCTATCAGCATATAATATAGTTTCTGAGGCATTTTTCATCATCCCAACATCACATTGCATTTGCATTGTGGCTGTGAGGTTGTTTCATAACATGTATTGTACTTTAAGTATAAAACCAAAGTGAAAATAAAAAACTACAAAACATGCTTTAGTAATAAATACTGACCAGTTGTGTCCAGTACTGTGACCAGTATCCAGACAAGCTTTCTATTTCTGAATATCTGTTTTGTGAGAGCTGTGGATACTGCAGCTTTGATTCAAGGCAAGAAATAAGTGTTTGCATAATGTGAGGATCACATGTATTCCCATTCGGAGAAGCCTTTTGCTGCCACACAGAGTTTGTAAAAGTTCAGTGCCTTTCTGTGCTGCAGCTCATTTGTCATATTTAAATCTAGACTGCTTGCAGCTGTATTATAGCATCAGCATAATCGCTGACTTTAAGATGCTCATTTGGGATTTATCCTACTGTAACTAGATGGAGAACTTAGGCCCTTGTAGGTCAACAGATGTGTGTTTCACCTCTGCTGCTCCTCTGAGTGAATACTGGAATATTTCGCAGATGCTGGAGGATTAATTTGCAAGCACATCTTAGATCCCTGTGATGTATTCAGTAGCAGAATAGCAAAAAAACATTTTTAATCTGTTTTATACACTTGGAATTATAGTTTGAAGATATTGTTGAGTAACCAGACTGCAGCTTTAGAAGTGCTTAGGAATTTTGCTGCTGTTTTTAATGATTAAACTTGGAATTACAAAGAAATAGTTAGCTGAATGTTTGGTGGAAGCTGACAAACTAAAATGATAGATATAGGGTAAATGGTTCTAATATTAACTTGATGCTTTCTTTCAGTAATGGCCTGTGAATGAAAATGGTTTTTTTTCCTCTAAAATTATTTTCTTTATGAGACTGTCCTCCAGATCACAGAGATCTCATTTGTTGTGGGGGGTAATTTTTGATTCTAATGCAGTATTTATTCGAAAAGAAACTGTAATTCCATTAAAAAAAAAGGCAGAAGGAAGATATTAAAAAAAAAAAAATTATGTGTGTTTTGCTTAATAAACAAAACAAAGCAAAACAACTTCCAGGCTGCATCTCAGTATGAAATATTGTCATATAAGCAGTATTATTTAAGCAACTGCTACATTTGCTACACAACTTTATAAGAGCTTGAAGAAAAATTGTTTAGTCAATCCAAATACTATACAAAAGAAAAAAAAATCCAAAGAAATATAAAACCAAAGAAAACCCCACCCACAGTTTTCTGAATGAGGAGTTTTCACCTCTAAATAACCTGTAAAGATTATGTTGAGTTCTTACATCTGAGTAGTATGCCACATTGTATTTGCCATTAGCTTAGATAAAATGTTAAGACAAAAATAAGTATTAATTCACAATGGTGAAATAATGAGTGAGAATTAGGTCCTCACAGAAACTACAGAAAGTTTTACTATTATCTCAGAAAATTGTTTCACTCACAAGGTAGAACTGTCTTTACCATTAAAGTCAGTGCAGAATATTCACTAGTGAGACTCTGCAAATTGTGTTTCGAGAAATCTAAAAAATGAACCATCAACTATGGTGTGTCAGTCAAATGTACTGGTTGTATACCAATGGCAAAGGCCATTTTGTACTTCCTGAGTTATAAGCAAAACAGGTTGCTTCAATGTCACTGATTAATAAAACTTCCAAATAACTTTGCCTGTATAGGAGCTGGATTTTGAAGCTAAGACAAGCTATACCTTGAGGATAGAAGCAGCCAATATGCATGTTGACCCTCGTTTCCTGAGTCTGGGGCCCTTCAGTGATATGACAACAGTGAAGATAATTGTAGAAGATGTTGATGAGCCACCTGTATTTACATCACGTTTGTACTCCATGGTGGTGTCTGAAGCAGCAAAGGTTGGCACCATCATTGGAACTGTAGCAGCCCATGATCCAGATGCCTCCAATAGTCCTGTCAGGTAAGATGTCTTAATTTTTTATTTAGCCTTGACTTTGATGTTGTTAATTTTGTGGTGGGAGCGTTTTGGTTACCCTGAAAGTAATTAATAAGCTGTATTCCCTTGCAGAGGGAGATTCAGATCTTCTATGAGTTTGCGTGGTTTGACTTTTATAACCTAAACTACAGAACCTATAGAAAAAAAAAATGAAATCTCTGTGAAACAAGAAGAGAAGATACAGTTTCAGAATCCCAAAGAGAAAAGGCATCTCAAAATATTGTTTGTATTTATTACACTCTAAGCTTAGGAAGAGCCTGTTGTTATTATCATAGCAAGTTATGTTCTCTTTAATCAACCAGGATCAAAAATTATATCTATAATATACATGTATGTGTGTGTGTGTCTCTGTGTGTATGAGTAATGATTCACAGGCTGTGTACGTTAGGAATCAGAATGCAATAGGACAAAAATTCCCACATGGTAAATTGGAGCTGAGGTCCCACAGCAGGAAACATTAGTAAAAATTCTTTACATGAAAGAAGTGGCCAGGATGAGATGCATGCTCTTCTGGCCAGGATGGTTAAAGGCTTTTGATTTTGTAAGTTTTGCTGCAGCCAAATATCTTCTATTTGAATGGGAAGGGATATAGTCACCAGAGATTCATGAACTGTCAAGGTCCTCTTCCTTTGTCTTCAGTGTCTAAAAACCTTCAAGTCTTCCATAATATAATGTCCATGATCATTACAAAACCATATGAGAACACAAATTATCAATTTTATGTTTGCTGGTGTCTAAGGTCAGAGCTCAAGGACAAAAACTCATCCCCTAAGTTAAACCAGTAACAAGCTGCTTGTTATTTTTCTTATGCAGAATAGTAATATTAATTCTCAAAGAAATATGCAAAGGATCTAGAGAATAATGGTTATGACTTAGGAACTCTGTAAATTTAGACATCTGCAGGAGGAGGAACAAATAAAAGTTAGTGCTCAGTTTAATTTTTTTTTATTGCTCACTAGGGGCATACATAGTAAAGACCTTTGCAAGCACTTGTTTGGATGTCACTTGTTTTGGTGATGTTAAGTCTTTCCTTTCATGCACTGAAAACGAGCTTGGGATTCTAGTGTAATTTCTAAAGCACCAATCTTATGTTGCAAAAGTAAAGCATATGTTTCACTCCTAGAAGGGATGCAAGTGTTCTGTCTCTTTCCTTATATATTTGCAACATATTCAAAATAGCTGATTCCTATCATGTATAAATAAGTACTAGATGAATGTTTGGCATGGATTTACTTGTAAAATTTATCTTTGCTGAGCTCTTTCTTTGCTGTGGCACTATTTTCTAGCACTGATGTTAGCATCTGGTGTATAATATCTGATTTAGCAGAATCATTTAGAAAAGGCCTAAACACTGTTACATTAATGCAGACCATGCTCAGAATGCTTTCAACTCCTGTGTAAACATAAAGATGAGTTTATTGGCCTTGAGCTGGTTAATTTTTACAACTCCAGCATAAAAAATAGTTTTATCACCAGCTAACATCTTGAAGACTCCTTCTTTTCAAAGTAGTTTGGAATTCAGGGAGAGGGAAAAAGAAAAGTAGTGAGGATTTATCTATATGCTTGTGAACCTGCTATGTACATTGTCGAAGGTACTGAAAGACCATATAATTTAAAGCTGTTCTACATATGCTATGATAAATCAGAGACATATTCACCTAAAATTGGAATGTGTTAAGGAGGATTAACACATAAAACTTTTCATGATCTGTTTAAGAAGTTCAAACTATTAATCTATAAATAAGTATTCCAACTTCCAAACATTGGATTATATTGATACTGATTAGAAACTAGATTTGTTTCAATTCAGAAAATGTTGAAATTACAAGATCAGACACAAAACCTTGACAATATCAGGGAATGGGGAAAATAATAAATGTTTTGAAAATAAGAGGTTATCTCATAAGGACCAGAGAACTATTGCTGTTTGAACTAGCTTAAATAAAGGATTTAAAACTCCTGCAGCTCAAAGATTTTCAAGTATTAATGGCTGTGAGGAATTAAAGGATTAAAAGTATTTAAAATATATTTTTTAGAATTTGAGTATGGATACAATGCTTGTAAATAAGGGAAACTGCTTCCTTTTCATATGCATAAAAATTATTTTTCTTCTTGTTTCATAAGAGTCTGTCATCCAATTTATATAACTTGTTTGCTTTTCCTCCCTCCCTGTCTCCCTCCTTGTCTCCCTCTTTTACTTGCTTCCTTTTCCTCTTTCTCACCTCTCCATCCTCTCCTTCTCCTTTTCTCCTTCTCTTTCTCCTCCTTCTCCTTTGACTCTTCAAGTGGCATGGTGATAATTGTCTTAATAATTGGGAAACCTAAGGATTTCTAAGGGAAATCTGGCAGGAGATTGAATCTCAGCTATAAGGCCTGCCAAGATTGACAACATGGCAGAGGTGACAAGTATAGTCTCGTGGGGAAACTTGCCAGCTACAAAACAGCTGTAGAGCACTACTGACCAAATAAACAACAGTGCTGGCAAGAAATGAAGTTTAAAATGGCCTGCAGTTAACATAAAATGAAAGAAGAAAAGAAAGAGTGAAAAAGGGAAAGCAGTAATCCATGAAAACTGCTGTTACTGTTGCTGTTAACAACTTGTTATTCTCTCCCTCACTGTGACATAATACAGCAAAACAATTCTAATTATGTAACAAGTTTCTGCACTTAGGTTGTAAAGCAAAGAGGGATAGATAAAAACACAGTAATACAGTAAAGAAGAAGATGTGTATTATAACACAGAACAAACAGTTTCATAAGATCATTCTGTCTAGGAAGTCCCATTTTTTAATTGTCTTCCATAATTCTTTCTTTCCATGTTGTTCAAAGGATTTGGTTAATGTTACATCAATAGTCTAATATATCATCACTGTGACAGTAATTGTAATGATCACGCTTGTTGTGATTCAGACATTTTAATTCATCCTGAGTATAGGGAAGTGCTCTGGAGTACATACTTGACCTAAATGTGAGTGCAAGAATCTGACCCAATAATAAATCTAATGTTGAGAATATTCCAGTTGTAAATCTAAATCTGCCTAATCAACTGTCCCTTTCTCTCAAAAGGGATATAAACAAATCTCCCACAGGCATTTTGACCTTTTCTCTTATGCTATTTTCAGTTTACTAAGGAACTCATTTCTCCTTTCTAAAACAAATTGGGAGGTAAAAATGTTGAGACAAAGAGTTAAGGTCATGAGCCTGTGTTTGTTGAATGACAGTAAAGCATTGGGAGCTGATAGTGATGACATGCAATCTCTTGACCCTAGTCTGCATCATCTTTGTTTTTTCCCTCTTCCCCTTCAGCTCTGGGTGACTCAGGGGCTCTTCTGCTGGTGATAGAAAGCTCTGTGCTCAGACTGCCAGTCCCCATGGGATCAGTGCCTGGCTAGTACAGCTTTGTAGCAAATTCCAACTTCTTTAGCTGGCTTTCAGGAGGATGTTATTTGATTAATTCCTGAGTTTGTCTTACAGTAGAGCGGAAGCAAGAAAAGACAGGAATACCTACAACCTCCCTTAAGAGGACATGGTGGGAGTGGAGCCCATTACTATCAGCACAAGTCACTGTGTAATTCTCTCACCTTTGCATGAGGCTTTGCTTCTCTCAGTGCCCCAGAGAAACTTGGCTGAGCAAGGCTCAAACTAAGGAAACAGTGGAAACACGTTTCCCTGTTGTAATAAATCAATGAAATATTTTTACAAGCTGTAATTGAACATAAATGAAAAGTTTTCTTTCATCCTTTACCTAGGTATTCGATAGATCGAAACACAGACCTGGAGAGATATTTCAATATTGACGCCAACAGTGGAGTCATTACAACTGCCAAATCTTTGGACAGGGAAACTAATGCTGTTCATAATATCACAGTTTTGGCTATGGAAAGTCGTAAGTATCCATAGAGAGATTTTTATCGACAGTTTGTGTGTAAAGCTTCAGGCTTGGCTGTGATCAGATTCATTCTGAAAAATTCTGGCAAACCGTGGCAGATAAAAATAACTTATTGCTTAACGCAAAAGAAATCTATATGATAAAAATTAAAAAATACAATAGTTTAGGTATTTGCTCTTTCCTTTGCTTCACACCTTGTGTATTCCTCTTCCAAGTGCAAAGGAAGATGAAATGTATTAAGTCAGCAGTCTCAGAACAAGTGTCATTACAGGAAAAGTGATATGGAAGATAAGAGAGAGTGGCTACCCCATCTTAGTCAGAATTGATTGCTGTTGGTCAACCACAGCATTCTTAGAAGGTATGAAAAAAAGGGGATGTGAATGCTAATGTGGTTTCATTTTCCTGACTTTAAGGTACCACTGTAGAGGTGATTTTGTACTTGGTATCTTTTTCTGGTGTAGGATAAAAATTGTTTAAAAAATGTAACACTTCAAATGGATACAAGAATTCTTCTAATGCAAGTTCAAACCTAAACTTGTCCAGCTTTGAATAAAAATTCTGTGAAGAAAAATATATTTCTGCTTTTATATCTGTAGAATTTATTTCTTCAAATTTTATCCTTATTACTACTCTATTAGGCTGTGATTATAAAAGATTTATCAGTTCTCTGGCTTGCTGTTGTAAAAATCATCACTTGTTGATTTCAGAGAGTTTAATTTAACATTTAACCTGAAAGTTAACATTTATCATTGGCGTCAAAATTTCTTCCTTCTCTGGTATTTCACATGTGGAATAAAAAAACCAAACCAAACAAAACCACTGTGATTTACATTTGGGTTCTTAAAATATTTATTGAAATGTGGTTGCAATACACTATAAAAAGATGCATACGTATTTGAAGTTTTGTACGGTTTTTAATCTTGTTCTGCTGTGACACTAATATCACCACTTTTGGTAAAAATCCCTTTTCCCTGCTCTGAAAGAGGAGCAAAATGAGTATTGCACTCACTGATGTTCCTATGCTTAGCCCAAAACATAATTACTGTTTAAGGTTAAATTATGACATTGCACCCTGAACTTACTGATATTTTAGTTAGAGGTGTGTATCAGTTGAATTATGTGATTCATATTTAAGGTGTTCAACATGTTAATGAGAGTATTGAAATACTTGTGTGTGCACTTTAATACCTTGGGATTTGCTTTGGAATGCAGCCTTCTATTTTTTCCATTTTACATAGCTGATAAATTTCTGGATTTGACTTTTTAATGGCCTGATCCATCTGAATTTCAGAAAAAAAAAATAACCCATAATAACTATGTTATTCCCAGTATGAATAATAATGATGTTCTGGCTAGGTTGGTGATGATTTTACATCATCTTGATCTTATCCCTCCATTTGATATGATTCAATGCTCTGATTAGTGAGTTAGGTTTCCACTTTATCTTGAGAGTAAAATCTTAGTTTAATTGAAGCAGTTGGAACACATAAATGTTGATCCAGAAGATCAAGAGAAGAACTTCCTTTGTATTTGAGGGAGAGATTATAACTGATTTGCAATGCATATCTGAAAGAAGAATGCAAATGAAAAAGACAATGACCTTAAGAATAACTTGCAATAACTCCTAATTATTTTGTTGGATTTTTTTCCTATAGAAAATCCAGCACAGATTGGGAGAGGCTATGTAGCCATCACTATCCTTGACATCAATGACAATGCCCCCGAGTTCGCCATGGAGTATGAGACGACTGTCTGTGAAAATGCTCAAGCTGGTCAGGTATGTCTTGATAAGTCTTATGTTTATTTTTGTCAGATAGGCAGCCATTACGTAGGAAAGGCTTCCAGTTTTAAGATATAGAAAAATCAGTTTATAACAGGAAAAAAAAGGTTTTGATGAACAGTACAAGCAAACAGGAAGAAAGGTACAGGTATACAAATTAGTAGTTGAAGGTATTGTTAAAATCTCTGGCTTTCTTACTTGTATAACTGATACATTCTGCTTAACTCATCCAATTTCGAATACCAATAAGAACATATACTTCCTCCTAATTTTGGTGGGAAGTGAGAGGCAGTAACACAAAGGTTATTCTGAGACTAAATGTCTACCATGCCGAAAATGAGTACATGCTTTTATTTCCCCTAGGAAGTATGGACCTTAAGAACACAGTTTCAGAAGGACAATATATTCTTATTTTTTCTTCCTACATTTTCAACTAGCCAAATATCTTCCAAGTAGTCCTAGACTCAACTAAAACTATCTCCTCTTTTTTGTCTTTGGTGTCACTCATATTTGGCCTTTTCCTCTCTAAGCTGGAAGACCTCACAAAATACAAGTACTTTCTCAGAATCCCCTCCTACTTTCAAAAGACTTGTGAACATTGCACCTACATAGGTCCTGCATATTCCCTGGAAGACTTTGCACTTTTGTGCCTTCTCCCAGAGTATTGTCGTTCCTGTGGCAGGTGTTGTTTACTGCACATTTCAAAATCACATCATAATTTAAATTCTGAACAAGACCACTACAATTATTAGCTTGTGATCATGAGAGGTACAGACTATGCATGCTCTTATTGCTGTACCTGTCTGTTTTCCCTGTTCTCAATTGACTCTGGCCCAATTGGACCAAAGAACTGGAGTTTCCATTTTTTATGGATTTTAAGCAGTGGTAACACTCTCTTTAGAGGTAGATTTTAACAGAATTTTAGAAAATGGAAATTTTTAATAACACCACCACTACCACCACCAATAATTATAAATTCCAGAGAATGTTAATATACTTATGATGTGCCTTTCTATTTTTCATTACATTAAAAAAAAAAAAAAGAGTACCTGAATTCAAATGCTCAAAAGTATCACGGTTTCCTTGTGAGGGGTTACAACACTGATTGCAGCCACTGATAACTACACTAAGAACCATCCAGCAGATACACTTCTTTCAGTGTTATGTAGTTTATTACTCCAAGCTCTGGTGAATGACAGGACTTAACTTTCTCCCAGGCCCTGCAGAGTGTTGTTTTGGCCAATAAATTTGGTACAGGTAAAGTAAAGAGTTGATTCACGCTTTAATTTTAACAGTGCCTCTACACGCTTAAGAGATTAGGAAACCAAAATGCAAGATGATCAGAACTCAGGGGAGTATTGATGTTTTGATAGATAGCAGAGGGTTTATGCAATGTATATGTACATATGCTTCAGTGAAACCCTGATGTATTTAAAACAGGTGATCCAGAAAATTAGTGCAATTGATAAGGATGACCCACCAAATGGACATCAGTTCTACTTCAGTTTAACAGCAGAGGCAGCAAATAACCACAATTTTACATTGCAGGACAACAAAGGTAAGAAAATTTTGACTTGGTAAATATCACCACTACCACCTTTCATTTTCAATGCAGCATGCTTATTGTGACGTGCATAAAGTTCTGTTCTGGGAAGGACTTAAATTAAATTACAATCAGCCTGCAAAATAACTTTATCTGTAGACTATTTGTCAAAGGAATTAGGCTGTTGTTTGAATCATGTAAAGCCTTGAGCTAAACGGAGCAGCATCAAATCTTTAAATCTTTCCTTTTTTTTTTTTTTTTGATCAGTCGCTCTTCACATTTTCTCCCTGTATTTGCAGGTTTTTATCTAAATTAGATTTTACCTTGGGGCAGTGACTGAAAAATGTCTAGGAATTCATGTCTTATTAATATAACTCAGGGCATAAAAAATGACTGCACAGTAAATGGAGATATTTTGCGATTTGTGGGGATTTTCTTTTGTTTTTAGAAAAACACATCTTTTCAGTACGTAAGTAAACCCCCTTTTGAAGAATGTTTCTGATAATGCAAGCTGCCTATAATATTTGCACAGACTTCTTATGACTGTTTCCTCAAAGTCTCCCATTGACATCAAATTTCTGTTAAAATATCTGAGAACACACTCTAATTACTGCCCTCATTAGTTGCACTGCACAGTACAGCAGCTGGGCAGGCAGCATCAGGCAGTTTAGCTATTAGCTGAAGCAAACAAACTAAATAGACATGGTATTGCTCTTGCATTGCTCTTTTATGGATCAGTACTAAGCCAGAGCTACAAAGTCATCCTATTAGTAAAACGAGAAAAACAGACATATGGAAACTGAAGGACACTGTTTGTACAGGAAGAGTTTGAATAATATTCAGGAAGTATAATGTGTGACCTAATAAAGTTCTTTCACACAGGTCTTCACTGCCTTACCTTACATGTGGTTAATGAAATGCTTAATTTTCTTCATATGAACAGCTTGTAGTTTGAAACTGAAGACTCTAACAGTAGTAATGATCAAAATCATGAAAGTGCATTAGAATAAGACCATTCAGAAAACTGACATCATGAGTACTGTAAAGTACTTAATGAAAAGAGAAGATCTCTTCCAGAGAACTTATAATTTGATAAAAGTGATTGTGGACTTTTGTAATGCCAGTAAAATCAGTGGTGTTACAAGCAGCAGATGCCTCATTCAATATAAGTTAATTTTGTGCACAAAAAGATAACTTTACTGACTACCCATATATCTGTCTATGGATGGATAGGTAAGTAGATAAATAGACCAACAGAATGTACATTTCCATACATCCTGGGAGATATAACTCCCTACCTCTCAGGAACTCTCAGTCTGTGTTAACAATGTGAGTTTTACACGTATCTTTTTGAACACATGGGCTTTTAAATCACACAACTCAGAGAGAGCAGTGTCAAACTACACCTTTTAGACAGATTATTATAGTCACCTTGAATCTCAGAAGAGTCTGAAAGCAACAGCATGTCTTTGTTGCATGCACAATTACCTGTGATAATGCACTGACTGGATTTTTTTGCATTCAAAGAATATTTCATCGATCTTCAGAACCTATTATCCTATTCATATGGTCATTGTTTCCAATAATATATCTGTATCTGTAAATATTTGAAATGATGCTTGTGAATTAACTGGAAACTTGCATGTAGATAGCTAATCTGATCAAAGAAGGGAATTTTTTTTTCTTTTTAATAATGAGCTCATCTTCAACTGTCTATAAAGAGCGTGAAATTGAGCTTAGCTAAAACCAAATGGACCTCTGCATTTTTGAAATACTCTTTTGTTAAAAATAGAAATCTTTTTATTTAGTTGGGTATGATTTCTCAGTTGATCTTACTCCTACAGCTTCAAAAATATATGACTGAGAAAGGTAAACTTGAAATAATATGAATGTTTCTATAAAATCTTTAAGTCGAAGGCTATAGTATTTATAAGCTTGTGTTATAGAAAAGTCACATATTTTATAATTTGTCTCTTTATTCCTTTGTCTAGATAATACTGCGACAGTATTAACCAAAAGAAATGGGTTTCGAAGACAGGAACAGTCTGTTTTCTACTTGCCAATATTCATAGTGGACAGTGGATCACCTTCACTTAGTAGCACCAACACTCTCACCATCAGGGTCTGTGATTGTGATGCAGATGGCATTGCTCAGACATGCAATGCAGAAGCATATATCTTGCCTGCAGGACTTAGCACTGGAGCCCTGATAGCAATATTGGCTTGTGTCTTGACACTGCTAGGTATGTCTTTTTTATGTTACCCTTATTTTCCATTCAATGCATAGATGCAAAATGTGCATGCATATAAGCTTCAACATAAGTTTCCTCCACACTGATTTCTGTAAACAGGCACAGCCTGTATTCAAGGAAGAACAAGATTTGTATATCATGAACACCAAAAAGCCTTTAGATTGGGATTATCAATTTAGATACTTTGTTTCTATATCGAGCTGCCTCCAGACAGTTACAAGAGATAACAGTAAAAGAAAAAAAATATTGCATCAAATGCAATATTTAAAAGATAGACAATGTAGTTTACAGAAGCATTTGGTTTAGCATACTGACCATATAACCAGTATCAGTGTGTCCCTTTTCCACAGGAATAACTGGTTTTAAACATTTATTGATTTGCAGAGAACAAAAAATATTCAGAAAATAAAATGGATATAATTTCCTGATGAGAATCATAGTTAATTGACAGCATCTGCAGAGTGATCTTTTGTTACTTCTGCAAATGGTAGCACAGCTGGATTTTATGTTGAGCAGCGGAACTGAAGCTAGATTAAAGGCAGTGAAAAGGAGTGGAATGGTGTCAACATCCTAGTTTGCCTAGCATTTCTCATGTAATACCTAGTCATTAAAGAGTAAGTGGGAGATTAAAGGGTCACATCAAAAATAAAGATGAAGGATAAGGTGAGCAAAAGTGCAGTTTTGCTTATTGTCTGAAAATTCGTGGTAACAAGGTTGTGTGCTGGTTCAGCACACAACAATTTTCAACCCTGTTTTTATCAATTAAGCGTTTTTTCTGTTCCTGGGCTGTACGTACCAGTCTAAGGAAAGGGAGAAGACTACAGTCTTCTTATGGTGGTATAATCCCAGTGGTGTTTTATCTGTCACTGTTATCAAAGTAATTTGGATAGGTAGAATCAAATGACTTGTGACAGCCTCTCTGTTCATGGCAGTATTTCCACCATGTATAGATATCTCTTCTTTTGCACTCTGATTCATGTTGCTGGGAACCATTAGAAGGAAATGTTCCTTCTGCTAAAGTATTTCTAAAGGACTCCAAAATGAAAAACCTGTTGCATACTTTTTTTACAGAGTAATAAAAATCACTACGTCTGCAATGAACTCAACCAACTTACTCAGTAGCTATATATATATAAGAAGTGGTATTTCTAAAGTTTTCCATCTCTGTGACAAAAAAAACTCTAACACCATAAGACTTTATTCTCACTCAACACATGGTTGGGCCTAGGTTTAAGAAATGGAAGGGAATTATTGCCAAAAGTTTTAATGAACCTTTTTAAATACCATTTTTCTAGAAACATTTCTAGGCAACTTATACAAATGAACTTTATTTGGACATGAAGCTAAATGTTAGAGTTCAAAAAGATATAAAAATATCCTCTTATATCAACTGGCATTAGTATCAGTGAAAAAAACACCCATTAGTCCAATATAGTTAGGAATAAAAGTTCTGTAACCATAGCAATTCATCTGATCCCAAAATGAAATATCACCATTTCTGTTGTACATAAGAAGGGAGTTTCTGAAGATTACTTAGGAAACTGATATCATGCAGGTATCATGCAGCCTGGTCCGGTCATAAACTTTTCTTAAATAGAAGCAGTGTGATTTTAAGAAGACCATTGAGTGAAGACACAACATGTTGGCACCAAATAACTTGCTTATTCTACTTGGTACCTGTGGGTTCAAATACAACCAATAAATCAAGAAACTTGAGCTTTTATTCCAGTCATTTTGGAATTGTTCTGAACAAGTGTTTGGTAAAAAAATCTTGCATATTACCACCTTAGGACTGATTTTATTTGTCAAAGTTTTTGGACTTCCAAAGTCATCTGTCTGAATGCATCAACATTGTTTATCCAAAAAGACATTTGTATGTGTCATCATCACTTCCAGTCTAAACTGTTCCTTTTGAGTACAGTTCAAAGCTGCAGGAACAGGTTAGGCTGCATTTGTGTGATAACCCTGGCTTTGAGTCCTGCATTTTGGTACTGTATCTTGTTTCATTCTCAACCACATGCCAGTGCCCTCAAGGAAGAGGCACCTAGGCATCACTGCTGCCCAGTGAAACCCCAGCCAATTTTTGCTGCTTGTCTGGTCCCAGAGCCTTTCTTCTTCTCTCATTTGTTCCTAGAATATGTTTTCTGAGACCAACTGCATGGTGGTATTTCTAGGAATTTCCTTTTTCCCTTTTTGAATGCTCTTTGTATTCATTCCTGAGCAAAAGGCTGAAGGTCCACTGGTACAGCATAAAATACCAGGCCTGGGAGAAGGGATGCACCTTCTTTTGTAAGACTTTATCAGTGAAAAGAGGATACAGTCTACTGGATCAATATCTGTTTCTGACTCAAGATTAACACCCAATGCAAATCCAGTCACATTAATCAATGTCATCTTAAAGTGGGTGCCAGTTGTAAAGCTGAGAAGGCATGAAATTTGCATAAATGGAATGAATGCATGCATTCTAGCACCAGTGTCTTGAATTCTCCACTAGCTCTTATTTTCTTAAAGTTAGTGTGATATACTTTGATATTTGTTCTTGCCCCATACATCCCTTTGTCTGAAAATAACCATTTGTCTTTACCAAAGCCCAGATTCTCTCAATGGGATTTCTTAGTGTTAATTTTTTTACTAAGCAATCAATCAGTTTTAGATAAGCACAATGTTTTCACTGACCCTAAGAAGGGAGAACATTGCTAAATCATACTATTTTAAGATAATTGCATATAACATGGTATTGACCATTTTTTGAAATGAAAATAATTTTTAAAATTTAGAAACATTTAAAAACAAAAGCTCTTTCTATACTCATACTGACTGCTGGAGATTAAATTGTAAACTTTATTTCACAAGAAAGTTCCTGTACTTTGTTAATTACTCAAAGCAGCTTTGCAATTGTGCAGTAAGGCTAAGTTTTACAGAAAGGAAAAAATATATAAAATGAAAAAAACTATATGAAATGATAGTTTAGTTAATTTTGGACTGCACATAATTTTGAGGAAAGTAAGTAGGAATTTTTAAGCTTTTCTGGAAATGATACAATAATTTAATTCAAGGTAATTTGTTTTTCAGTTAGTATCTAGCAAACACTGAAATTGCTTTTGTAAAAACTGTTTAGCATAAAATGTTGACATAAAATGAAACACACAGAATATTCACCTGTAGATAACCTAATTGCATTTGAGAGGTTAAATATTTTCTTTTTATTGAACCAATGGAAAGCTAGATTGATGCAATACTTTTTCATGATCTTTCTCTTGCATACTCCTGAATGTTATCTATTAGGACCACCTTTTTTCTTAGAAAGAGTGAAGACAGCTTCCTATTGGTGTGGCAAGAGTTTATAAGTTAATAATGCCTTGATGATACTTCAAAATACAGCTTTAAATTATTTTTTTTCAAAAATAATTTTTGAAAGATGGCAGATTTGTTATCATTGTCAAAATACCTACAAAACCCAAACTAAATCAGAACACATAACTGATTTGCAAACAAGAAGCAGTAGAAGTTTAAGAATCTTATTCTCTAAATAGGTATAACATGTACAGAATGTGATCATGTAATATGTGTGGAGTTTAGCCTTGCAGTTTTAAGAGTGATAAATGTTTACCTGGGGACAAATATTTAACTGGGGGTTCCCAAAGCAACACTTTCAGAAAGTGGTTGAATATGAAATGCAGCAGCTGTTTTCTGAAAGTTAGGGAGCTGATTAGGGTCACTCAGGGTGGGCATTTAAAGGTCACAGTCACTTTGCAAATATCAGTCCAAACTGATTAAACAGGTATAGGTGAAGCTTGTTAAGTAGGAATTAAATTCAAGTTTCCTGAGTCTTGGCCTCTGTAATCCCCCAAACCTTATCTGACTTTACTGGCAACTGCAAGGTATAACTAAATAGGTTATTAGTGTGCTGCTTAGATGGCTGAGGATCTCCAATCATCAGCTTTATGAATCGTGACACACCCAAGGCATAAACCAGTGTGCAGATCTGCTTGCAGCTGATGTGGCTTATTGCTGTAGTAAATTCCTGGCTTAGGGGTGTAGTGTACACAAAGTGTGATAATGCTTGTGATTTAGCTCTGTGCCTTACTGTACAGCTCTGCATGTAGTCTTCTCTCTCATGGTGTCTCACGACTTTTATAGCTTCCTTACAATTACATTGCAGTTGCCTTGAGTACAAAAGGAAAAATTAATACTAACCAGAGAAATGTGTTCAGGTGACCTACAACTGACTTATTACCAGATAATACCAAACCGGAAATTTCATAATAATTCCTGAAAGCACACTACAAAATGGCAAAGCAGGAACCCACTCTTGCATTCAAAGGTGTTTGTTTAAAGACTGATTTAGACTGAAACTATGAACATTAGTGCTAAATCTATACTGACATAAGGATAAAACTGTGTATTACCACAGCTAATATAAAGACAAATGAATTTTTTTCTTGGCTATTGTACCTATTAAAGAAAATCAATATTTCTAACAATTTAGGTAAATCAGAAGAAATGAAAGGTTTGTTTAAATCTGTCTTTGTTGATTCTGGTTATTTAGTCTTTTTAATTAGTTGCTTAAAATACCAATTGATTTGTTTATTTGTTATATCACATATGAAATTTTTACTGGTATTTCATCTCTTTGTTATGAGTTGGGTGTATCTGTATGGAGCCAATCTAGTGCCCTCAATGAGCAATACATATATGCCTAGAGGTTTTCCATCATATTATTTCTTTTCTAAGAATCATGAAATCAGGTTTTTAGAAGTTTAGCCAGTCCCTAATTACTAACCTAATCTCTGCTTTTGTCATAAGTGTAGGAAATAAAGACCCACCATGACCTAATGAGAAATGAAAAGACTTTGAAACCATTTGCATTTGATTTAGGTATCAGTGAAAATTGTTTAGGGCTTGTATTCCTCTCTGCAGCTTCTGCAATGCAGCTAAAGCTTTGTTCATTTAGAGGTTAAACTTTATTGTTCATGGCTGTTGGAAAGGCTAGAAATTAATAATCTTGTAAAGTCATCTAAATGCTAAAATATTTAACCTTTAGAAAGACTCTGTATTTTTCTTGGCTTCAAGCAAGTGTGAGAAGTAGAAAGAACACTATATAAAACATTCATTTTATCTTGATTTTTATTGTACCTTTAGGCAGACCTTCCTACTAAGTTTTGTATTTTACACTTATTAGCAGGTCTGTAACTTTCAACATGAAGTATGTTAAGGGGGACGGTGGAGTGAAAATGCATTTCCACTTGAGTTAAAGTAAATGATTAGCTGCTTACCTACACATCAATAAAAATGTGGCAGTAAATGTTAAAAAATAATAATTAAAAAAGTTATGTCAATAGAAATCTTGGCTTAAATATATATTTGTACTGTCAGCAAGCTAATTTCCCTTTCACTTTAAAATATCTTTTACAATAAGGAGAAACATTAAGAGTGGAGTGCAATTGTCTCTGATGAAGAATTGTCTATGATGAGAATTTTCTGTTCTCTGCTGTATAATTTACAGCTTAATTTGTATTATACAAATATCAGAATGTTTTGAAATTTCACAAATGCCACTTTAAAGGTCAATATTTCATATTATTAAACTGCTTATGTAAATATTGTTCAAAGCAAAAAGCCCTAAACTATTGGCTTCTGAATTCAATACATAAAGCATGAATCAGGTAGATGCCAGGGGCAAAAATGTGAAAAGGTGATGCTGATTATGTTGTAATATAGTCACAAGACATCTATTAGTAGATGGATTATTGGATGTGCACTTGGTAGCTACTAAGAGGAAATAAATGTTGTCTAATGTATTTTTCAAAGAGTTCCTGAAAAAAACAAACAACAAGCTTGTTGAAGTTTTATTTTTAGATGTGTGTAGCTCCAAAGGCAAATAAAAAGAGTGCAGAAAGGCATCTCCTGCTTTAGCCAATTCCAAATAGTACCATAATAGCTGTAGACATATACAGCTTTCTTGCATGTACATATTACTGGTTTATTCTAGCCAAGTGTTCCTAATATTAAATCATTCCTCACAATGACTAGGTTGATACTGATTTTAAAATTCCTCCACAAAAAGAAAAGCTTTCAAGAAAAGTAATCCCATGTCATGGAATTTATGGAGGCCACATTTGAGACTACCTAGCTTATGTTTATCTAGATCTCCATTTAGTTTTTGCTTTTCCAGATGTTTCTACAGCATTTAATTGGCATTGTAAGTAAAGATTGAAAACCTTATCAATGCATATAATCACATATTCTAAAAATTAAAAATATATAAATATAAAATCAGAAGAGATGAATTAAATGTGGAGGGACACTTTCCAACATACTGTTATTTTTAAAATCATAGTGATGCCTGTGATTTCCTGGGAGTATCATAAACTCAACAAATGTTATCCAGATGCTACAATATAGTATTAATCATTTTCCAGGTGGATGATTCACAGTCCATCATGTTCCACAGATGGGTGCAATAGTCATGTTATTGGTTCCATATTTTGTGTGTCAGAAATGATGTTTCTCTACCAAAACTGTATTTGAACAAGAGGAGCCTTGAGCTAGTTTCTTGCAGTGCTTTTGGCTGCAGTTTAGTATTAGCTTTCAAGCTGAAAGAAACGTTAAGGCTTAGAATTAAATAAGCAATTACATTTCTGTACTGGTTCATCCAATAAACACCAGCCCTGGAAGTTCTCATTAGGTGTAATTCATAAATCTCAAGTGTGGTACTTTGCACTTTTCAGGAAAGTGAGATCTTACATAGAAGTGTTTTTATTCCATGAACTAAGACACTCTTTATTATAAACTGAGACAGTCTTATTTCACACATTGCTTAACAATTCGGTGTTCTCCAATCTATAATTTTTTTACTTTATTTTTGTTCAGCAGATATTTGTCATACACTTTAATTCAGACACCTCCCAAATGATGGTTTTTAAATTCTAGTCTGTTAATTTATGAATGTGCTTTTATCACTTGGGCACTTAAGATTTCAGGATAAGATCTTTTTTTTTTAAAATTATTTTTTTTCTCGTCTGTGAGATTGTCATAGTCAGACTGAACCAGTATTTAAATTTATGCTTAGCAGACAACATAAGGTATAGAATTAGAGATGAAGATGCTAATCCTGAGTGATTTGGGAAATAGATTCTTTAGACTCCAAAAGGCTTATGGTTTAAAAGTTATTTCAGAACCTTTTAGGTATCATATCTAACTGCATAAATTGCCTGCTATTTCCTTGGGTCTTTGCCATATAAATTAATGTGTAATTCCAACATTAGGAAAAATACAAGAGAAGTTCAGCACTGCTAAAACTCTAGCTTTTTTTTTGTTTCAGTTCTTGTCTTGCTGATTGTCACCATGAGGAGACGGAAAAAAGAGCCCCTCATTTTTGATGAGGAGAGAGATATCAGAGAAAACATTGTGAGGTATGATGATGAGGGTGGTGGAGAAGAAGACACAGAGGCTTTTGACATGGCTGCCTTGAGGAACCTCAACATCATGCGAGACACCAAGACCAGAAGGGATGTGACACCTGAGATTCAGTTCTTGAGCAGACCAACTTTTAAAAGTATCCCAGATAACGTCATTTTTAGGGAATTTATCTGGGAAAGACTAAAAGAAGCTGACGTGGACCCCTGCGCACCACCCTACGACTCCCTGCAGACGTACGCATTTGAGGGGAACGGCTCGGTGGCAGAGTCGCTCAGCTCTTTAGATTCCATCAGCTCAAACTCTGACCAGAACTATGATTACCTCAGTGACTGGGGCCCTCGTTTTAAAAGGCTTGCAGATATGTATGGGACCGGAGCAGACTGCTTATACTCATAGCCTTGGAACCTTTCCCTGAAAATGCACTGAAGAATATTAAAACAGAAAACTCAACCTTACAGACTGAGGAAAGTTGTAAATATTTCTCCATTTGTAAAATTTTAGTTTTTTTAGTTTTCTTTTTTTTTTTGCCTTGGTGAAACATATCTTCATTAGACTTGTCCTAGGGACTGCACTGACCACACAGTATATGAGCATTTGGTGGCATTTTTGATAAAATGAAATGCTCAGCCACATTCAAATAGATAGCAACCCTCAAATACCTGCAGAGGCAAATCACTTTCAAGACTATGTTATGCAGCCACCTCAGCAAGCTGCTGACACTGCAAATGCCTTCACAGTATTGGTATATTGAGAATACAGTGTATCTGGTTTAAGAAGAAATAAATTTTTAAATATATAACTCAAGACGATATTAAAATACATGGTATTTAGAAATGCAAGGGTTTTTTTAGAAAATTTTCTTTACAGTGTGCATACAGCTTGCTGGAACAAAAGCAGAAAGACTGACATGAAAACAAAGAAAAGCTCAGGAGATCTGTTTTTTCTTTTTCACCCTCTGTTTTCAGAGCTATTTAATTACAAGTCTCTGTAATTTTCTGAGTAGTTTTTGAGAAATTATTGTTTGTACTAAGAAATGCCACAGTGTTTGTCTTCAGCTTAAGAAGCAGCTTAAAATCCACATGAAATGAGAAATATGGAGGTGCAGTCTTATTGCTGGGAAGTTTTGTGATGCCCATGTAGGTATAGAAAAGATGTTGCTATCTATTTGCTATTTTTTTATTCTCTCTTCTGATTTGTACAGGAGAATTTATCCTTTTTTATTATTGTTTTACATAAGGTGTTGTATTTATTTTGGAGCTCCAATCTCCACTAAATTCAGGTCCATTTTACTGCCTCATAGTATTAGACTTGTCAGAACATGCTGATTTTTCTTCAGTCTCAGATAAATGTAGGAAATGAAGCATGGAAGTGGAGAAATCATGGCAAACAATGCCACCCACCATTCATCCCACAGAAAGGAGAGCAGCTCCAAGGATGTGCAGTTGCTCTTCTGAGCCATTACAAAGTCTGAGACATTTAAAGAAAATATTTGTACATTGAATTTTTTGAAAGAAGACTGCAGAGGTAGCTGGGAGTGTCTTTAATGCAAGATTTAATTTTCAAGGTTAAACATGCTGTATACTTCAAAGACTTTAAACACCTTGCTCTTCTCCTTCCCCTTCTCTTTTGCTGCTGATGAATCACAGTAAAAGATTTTTGAATTTCTTTCTTATGTTAAGCAATGTAATACTATTAACTTCAGAAGTCATCTTTAGATCCTGCTGCACATAAGTATTTTTTTTCCCCGAGGTGTTAACTCACTACACATAATTTCTATGCTGGTTCAGGAGTGCCAAATCAGAAGGACAACCATTGCTGGTTAATATACTGTATGGTTTTGAAGTAGGATTTCTTAGAGTAAGACAACTTTTTTATGATTCTGACAATATTTATACTTCATCTTTCATGATTTATTACTAGATGATAAGGCATATATTCAAGTAAAATAGTGGATTTAAGTATTATTTCAGACTGTTTTTGTTTTAGATAAAATGTAGATGAGTTCCTAAATAGAACTCTGTTCCTGCAAATTTTTTGCTGGTACCTAACTTAAAATGACTTGACCTGCCTGCAGTTACTGAGAGGTACACAGAATTGTTTGCAGAACTGTGTTTGTGAACAGAAGGTACTCCACAGAGGATGATGCTCACTCTAAAATACTTCTTTCTGATAGAAGGATCCTTGTACTGAAATCCTAATGTATGAGTGATGTGAGGCTGGGGATGGGAAATTATCATTAAGGCTTTGTAATTTTTGTAGCCCAGCATTATCAATTAACTATGTGAAAGTGGCCTTCAGCTCCATCACAGAAGAAAAATAATTTTAATCATCTACAACATACTTAATTTGAGTTACATTTTAATAGACAATCATTGTTTCATAATTCAGTAGATTTGCTTCTAGTTGTATTAAATATATATATATAGGCATATATATATATATATGACAGATTTTGTAATGGAACTGAAAGATATCGTCCATGACTTTTAGTCATACATGTAAGATTTTCAATAAAATTATTAAAAAACAGCAAAAAAAAGAACCATGTGTATACAGTTTAATGAGAGCAAGATATGCTGCAGAATTTAAGCAGGTATTAAATCAGCAAGGTTCTGAGAGAACAGTTTTTCATTAATCTTCTTTTGTTTGTGGGAAGATAATTCATGTGTCTGGATTAAGGTGTCAAAAATACTGATTTTAACACATAACATTCACAGGAGATTTAAGTGTGGTTTAGAGTAAACAGCCCAATTTTCCTGCTTTTCCACTTCCTATATCTGTAAAAAATCCAAAAAGCTCCACTATTAGGAAACTATGTTAGGGTCGGTATGGTTTTGTGTTCTTTTTATAGCAAAAATGTGTTTCATTCTCATGCCATAAAAACCCTTGCGCATATATGTTTTCTTTTGCACAGTTCTAATTTAATTAAGTTTGCCGTTACATTCTACATTCTTACCTACTGATTGTATTGTTGCAGTGAGAAAGGTGGAAATCTCTTATGTTTGATGACAGATATTACTATAGCATACACATAAGGATGTGCATAATACACACACTATATAACTGTCACCATAAATTACCACGACTATAGGCTTTCAGAGTGTGTAATCTGATTCAAATTCTTTCTTTGAGTCTTATTTATGGCTAAATGGTATAAAACGTAAGGAATATTTTCTTTATGCTAGAAAGTTAATGCAGTTATTCAGGCAAATTAATTAGAACAGCCCTTTAAAAATATTTCCAAACGTATTTATTTATTTAATTTTCTGAAGAGTTTCAGAATCTAACTAGAGGCCACAAATCCCAGATAAAAGTATATCAAACATTGCAATCACTCCCATTTTAAAGTGGAATAAAAATATGTCTTTCCTTCTGCCATATGCCAATTGAATAGGCTTATTTTAAATTGAGATTTCCAAGAACCTTGAAAAGTGCATAGTTTTAAGAGTGGGTCCAAAAAACCCCTACATAAAATTACCCTGTTTGAAGAAGATTGAAGGTAAAGACTCTTTACTCTGCTTTGACCAGTGTGAAATCTATTAAATTCAACAGAGTCAAAGAACAGACATTCTGACTTCTATTTCTCATTGAAAAGAATAAACTTAGTGTGCTTATTCGAGGTTATAGTCCCACTAAGACATAGCACAGGCCTTCCTAAGTCTCCTAGTTCTGATGGCTGCTTAATACAATCACTGTGGGACTTGTGAAATTTGATGCTACCAAGTGAAACTTCTCCTTGTCTCTAAGAATGAAGGGAGAAAAACCCCAGCTTCCTTTTTACCCTTTCTTTTATTTGTTTTGAAAGGGAGAAGGAAGATTCCTTGCACTGTCCCTTTTCGGTGAAGATCTTTTCTCAAATATTTTTTCTATTTACCCTTCAGATGCTAGCAATAATTAATAAAAAAATATTTCCTATTAGGGATTTTGGATGAAAGCATGTTATGAAATATAAAATGGCAGCATCTGATTTTTATGGACAAATACTCTTGTATGATATAAACAAAAGTCATAGTTTGTCATTCTGTAAAGGAAATAAATATACTATAAAAAATACAATTAGATTGACTTTTAAGATCATTAAAGAGTTGAAAGGTGAACCCAATTACTTTTATCAAATCTGGTACAAATTGTCAATTTCATGGAACTGATTTTTTTTTATACAGAAATTTTTCATCTGCTTTAAAATCTATGTAGAGTAATACTGCTTTGAGACATCATTCTATTCACCTTATTAGTGATAGAAGCTGCCAAGTATATATTTATTGGTCTCTGAATCTAAAAATGAATTGTTAAAGATAGAAATGTCAGTTTTTTATTTGACAGAAGTGGGAAAGTCTACAGAAAAACCAGAGCTCTACAAGTTGCTCTCTTAACTATGTCATCCCTAAGTTTGCCAGATCTACATCTATGTTTCCCAGACACATCCTAAGAAATATTTTCACCCCAGGATGATTCCTTCCACACCAAAAATTCTTCCTCTCTTCATTTTCAAGGCAGCTAAAAATGTATTTAATTGTTCACTGATTCTTTTTTATAGATTTTTTCCTTAGCTGTTCTTTGAACTAGGGGAATCTCAGCAAACAATATAATCTATTTTCTAGATGAAGGGAATGAAAAAAAATCTACATATGATAGGCTATAATATGTTACTATAATTTACCCTTTCTCACAAAAGAAAGAAAAAAATCTTTCCCTACAGTACATAAAATCTGCAAAGCCTTACAATTGCATATAGAATTATGTTGGTTGAAATGACTTTTTTTACTAAATCTTTATATGACTCAAGGTTGTAATGGAATCTTTATATGAATCCTTATATATCTAATAAACAAAATGAAAGAAGAAATTAGCATAAGAATTTTCTGGCAGTCAGAAGAAAACATCATTTGAAGCCACAGTGATGTGTTGCATACATTCCTCATGTGTGAAAACATATTTTCTAAAATTATATGAATATTTAAACATTCCACCCCCAAACTATTCCTCTTTAAATATTTTTTCTTTAATCAGAGAATATCTGGAAAAAAGTAATCCTGCTCTCAAAATCTTTGTATATCCCCATCAATGGCTGAGATAGAAAAATGTAGTTTAGAGTCAGGTAAAATTTTTAAGATTGCCCCCACAATGAAAGAAAATTGGTTTCATATTTTGACCCAAAATAGTTTAAAAACTGTTAGAAGTGTTGCAAGGACTGTGATTTCCATGAATTTTTTAAAGTGTTATTATCAGATTGAAATTCCTACTGCTATAAATTATGTAAAGTTAAATGGTGTTTAATATTTGGATGATTAACTAAGGTCATAAACCTGTTGTGCAGCATTAACAGCAAGCTGAATGATGAACAAGTACTGGAAAAAAATCAAGGATTTTACTTTCTCCTACTCACCAGCATCTCAGTCAAAGTCAGAATTTCTTCTCATTGTACACCAAATCAAAATCATGTTGAGCCTAAGTTGAATACAGCAGGTAATTAGATCTTACCCCTTTTCATGAAGGCTCAAACACATTTACTTGGTCATTCCATTCAAATATTCTTGTCTGATTATGTCTTCACTGCCTAGGTCATTCTACCTGAGACTTGTGAAGTTGTGATTTGGGGGTTTTGACCTGGGGGGTAATGTTTGATTGTTTATGGTTTTGTTAATGTTAAAATTGGTATTCTTGATGAAATACTTATGTTTGAATGAGCTGACCTTTTTCATTGAATTTTTTGGGTTTATTCTTCTCTGGTCAAAACCATACCGGCCATGGTTTTCTTCTTTTTGACCCCATACCCACCTTTTTCTCTACTGTTAATAGCACAGAAGAAAGTCTTGAGGTGTTCTCTCTCTTTGATGTCAAGAAGCTATGGAGAAAAGGACAGAGGATCAACAGACTGCAGTGAAACTAATCTGTCATTTTCTCAAAATACAAGCTCACAAATTCCATAGTTAAGCTGCCGTTAACACCATTCAAATCATGACATGGATCTAATCTTAAAACTTTGAAATATTCTGGCACTACTATAATCATTTTTACACATTTAATGAAATAATATTTTAGAATTGTCAAGGTTTGTTACTTGCAACTCAGTTTCATCACTATTATTTATATCATGGTCTTGATGCACAGAAAAAAAGGAAAAATTGCAAAAGTAAAACAGCCCAAGTACAAAATGTCCCTATGTGCACTAACATTTAATGCAGCATTTTAATTACTGCTCTGCCTTAGTATTCCTCATACACTGATAGCTTTTCCTCTCTTTGAGACTAACTACTAATAAATTAAGATAGTGGGATATTGAGCCAGATATTCAAGCCACATTAAACCATTTGAGTCTGACAAGAATATTCAGCCTGAATTTTAATGTCCTTCTACTTCCTTAATGAGCAGAACATCCTTTATTATTTTCATCAGACTGCTGAAATTATATGGAGAAAGAAGTATTTATTGATGCACCTACAGAATGCTAGGTAGTCTTGATCATGTTGAAGTACTTGGCAGATCTCCCTGTGGTTTTCAAGAGGTGTCAGGATTTATACATTGTTAGGGGAGACAGATAAATGATCACTTACAGCATCAAGACAGGAGGCTGTTGCTTTGAGCAACATACCTTTTCTTTTTACACAGTCTCTTCTGCTGACTTTCCCATTTTGAAAGGCACAATCTGCTTCTTTTAATGGTAATGCATGTATCTTAATAGGATGTTTTTAATGGCATAAGATACTTACTATCAGCATAGTACACATAACCTTGCTGTAATGAAAAGTACCCTTGCTCATGAAGATCATTTCTGTGCACATGCTAAATACAGACAGTGTTAGGAAAGGTTTACATTTGATGAAGTACTAACGGTAAAATATTGCCTAGAGAAAATAAAACCAAACCAAAACACAAACAACGGTTTCTCCTTAAAAAAAAAGAACACACAGAATTTCCAGGCTATCAAAATTAAATTAATATACTTTTCTCAGCCTGTGGGACCATCTGTAGCTTTACTGACTTTGAAGATTGTAGGTACAAACAAAATTAACCATATTCTTCTTGTTTTGAAACATGTCTTGCTGATGCTTGAGATTTTGTTAACATAGAAAGGGGTTGTAACAACAAAATGACAGAGAGGTAAAAAGTATCAAGATTTTTCTGGTGTTCTTAGTGTTTCATAGATTATCTAGTGATGTGAAAAATAATGTTTTACCAGATGCTACTGGAACACAATTTCCTTTGAGCTAATAATATTTCCATCCTGTGGAACAATATCTTCCAGCAGTCTGCAGTGGCCTGGCCTCATCTTCTCATTCAAATATAAAGAAACAGGTATTAGGGGAGAGATTAAACTTCACCTGTATGAGGAACACATGAATAGAGCTCTCATAGGATGTACAACCTATACCTGCTATTGATTCTTGCTGGATATTTGTTCTTTTTTCCCTTTCAGTTTCTAGTAGTTTTCGACTTGATTTACCTTTTACAAGTGTAAGTTAATATATGATAACAAAATAAAATAATATGAAAAAATATATACTTAGTAACAGATGATCATGAAAAATAGACTGATATAGTATGTATGACATATATTTTTTACTGTAGCTTAGCACAGGTCAATATACTTTATTGGGACTCAGAGATTAATGTACACCAACTTGGCTCATGCACAAAGCACTCTTATGAAGGGATTTTGATTCAAGTAGCTACTATGAAATGTGGAGTTATTCAAATATTAAAAAACCACTGTTCCATGGAAATAAACAGTGGTAACCAACAATCCATACTTCTTGTCCTTCTGGGAATGGGTAGATATATGCAGAGAAGACAGAAAGGGCAAACTCTTTGAATTTAACACCTGCAGTGAATACGTACGAAAATCCAATTGACTAAAACCGAAAGCAAGATAGAAACACAGGAACCTCTGTCAATGGCATTCATTCAAATCAGTCTAATTTAGCCAATTATCATCATCTGTATTAAGAGTTCTCTTAGTTCAGTTTGGCCTTTGTGTGCTACAAAAAACACAGCTTCAGAAACTGAAAAGATTTATGTTGCCTTCTGGTCAATTTTGCATTCATGAAGAAGTAAAGCAAATATAGACCAAAGCTGTGGCTGACTAGTAGTCTGGCCTCACCTGCAATATAGATAAGACTGATGGTAGAGGCAGACTATGTTGAATGTCATGTGAAAATTATAATAATTCAGTGTGCATAGAGTATGATTCCTACCTGATAGATATCCCCATGAGAGAGACTATATGTTCCGCTTATCAACTGACCCCAGCAGTTATGATGAAGTTTTCCGTAACTTCTCCCAATTCTTAACTTACTTTTACAATATTTCTTTGTATCTAGGTGGAGCTTGAGTGACTCTAGGCATGCATCATGCTCAGTGAGGGGTACCCATACCTTGGAGGGAGGTAGCTTTGGGATGGAGGTGTGGATCAGTATTACATCTGAGGTAACCCTGGGATGGAGATGGGTGTATTATATCTGAGGAGAGTGATTTCACCCAGGTTTCTGGTTCAACAGCAAGACATCTCTTTTTATCTCCCTTGGTAGGCAGCTTACACGTGGCTTATCAGCTAAAAAGTACCCCTGAGTTCTGCTCTCTGCAAGGATTTCAACAGAGCCTGGTCACCGTTTCTCCATTCTGCTCCACTTGCAGTTCCATCCCCCCTTACCATGTATTGTGTGCAGAAAATGGGGCATGTTGACCACATTTTATCCAAGGAAAAGAAACTGCATTTCCCTCCTATAATTTCTGTACTAACTTCCCAGTTTTCTTTAATTCTCTCTCAGTCTTTTCCCTACAATGAGTGATAATATCTTGTTGCCTCATTCTTCATTTTTCTGCTACTCATCTCTTTCGCTAGATGGTATTTCCTAGAGGAGAGTTTTAACTTGTGAATTCTCTCTATATGGTCATATATACCACTGATCACATATGTTGATTAAACCATAAAAACAGAACACCAATACTAATGTTACTCTTACTACTAATAACAATAATGCTGTCAAAAAAGAGACATTGTCAGTCTTGGAATCAGAATATCAAGTTATCTGCCCACCTTTGTCAGTGATCTCATCTGTGGCACTGGTTGGTCCATTTGCTTTGTCTGTTGATGTAAAGACGTGAAGAGGAACAGAGAACTTTCAAAATTTTTGAGAATGAAAATAATATGGCAACATTAATGTTACTGTTTGTTTTTTTCTTGTTAGTTTATTTCATTCTTGGCAAAAATCTGGAGTAAACTATTCCCTAGATAACGAAAGCAACAATTTAATTTCAATGCTGTATGGATGGCAAGGAAGCATCAGAAAACAACAAGCAGTCCTGAAAATTATTTGGCATTAGGAAGGCATACAAATGCAATGTGATAGTCATACCAGTGGGATGGAATGCTGTAGGAAAAAAACCCCACACAAAATAGCTTCCAATAATTTAATTTCATACATTTTATGATTCATAGAGTTTCAAAGAAAGAGAGATAGAATTAATTTGCTTAGTCATTCTGTCTTTGAAGTAAGCATTCTCTGAAATCCACAGTGAAGCAGTGGCCTACAAATATTTTTGAGGACTGCTATACTTCGTTGTGAGGTAAAAGGAATCCTCCTAGTCTTCCATTGAGTATACAAGGAGGTAAAGACAAACACTTGATTGATGTTTTAATGTGAAAGAAGACATATTCGCAAGTAACCAGAAAGGTTTTGAGAATGCATTTTCTCCTCAGGTAACTTGTTTCAACAGCTGAAGCTTGTTAATACCCAAGCCTAAAATAAAACATCTATCTTTAAAACCTTATGGTTTAACTAATACGAGACTAAAAATTAAAAACTTTATTGACATGGAAGCTCCATCTGAGGAGGGATAATTAATTAATCTTGCTTGCCATTCAATCATAAGAAAACCCAGTGGCTTTGTAAATGTGAAAATCTATCCTCTCTTTGGAAATTAGAAATTAAAGAAATTAAAGGCTCCCTCACTAACAAGTTTTATTGGCAAAGCAATGTGTGAGGAAAGCTAATGGCCTTGAACAGACTACCTCACCAAATGATATCTTTAAGATTAATCTGCCATATGCCTAAGAATTCATCAGGTTAGAAAAGCAAAATCACTGCTCTGCTAGAAAATCAAAGTGGAGGCAGTTCAGGTAAGCACTTACCAACTTCAGTAGAAAACCAGGTTTTTCTCTATCACTTTATCTCTGTAATTTGTTGGTGGATGGAAATTATATACACCAATTGATACAGAAAAAAACAACACATTACTAAATTTAAAGGTGGCCATACTGTTCAAACATAATGTGTGAAATATTTCATCAAGATTCAGGCCAATAAACCTGGACTGCTTATATTTTTTCTGAGTGAATTGAAAAGGATTCCAATACTCTGACAGCAAAATTATTTTCTGAACTAAATGGGATCTCACAGAACATGCGTTCTACTGTTTGCTTTCAACATGTTTAAGAGGAAAAAGAAAAACCACAGAGAAGCATAAGACATGAGTTCAAAGTGATCAAAGAGGATTTTTTGTAACTACAGTCAATGTTTTATTTGCCTTCCGGTAGCTCAGAATTTTTGCAATATGGTGGCAATTATTTGATACTAGAGCAGCAGAGAACTGACCCAGGGAACAATATGGTTTTCAGCATACTCAGCATCAGAATGAAGCCAAGCTCAGAATTTTGGAGGCATTTAGGCACATGACTGATGATAGTGTGGCTGCTAAAGACCTCTTAAGGGCCATGATTAGAGCTGTACCCTCATCTCCCAATTTCCCAGAGATCAGTCATCTGAGCACAACACTTCAGACACTGGAATATGACAAGAGTCTCTACCTTATGAAAGCTAGTTATAAGAGAAAAAAGGTCATATATGTTTCATCTTTTGGTGTTTTCTTATTGTATTGAAAGTGATCTTACCAGTCTTTTATCTACAAATAACCAAAGCATCATATGAAGCTTTATCTTCACAATTCTCATGAAAAGTCTGTTAGTTAAATTCTTTACAAAGTCTCCTTCATTTTTCTTGGAAATATTTGGCATTTAAAAATGAAGTATTTTAAAAATTCTAATTATCTATGCCTTATTTCTCTGTGTATTGTTTTACATGGCCAGGTTTTAGTAGCAGGGGGTTTTCAGGGGTGGCTTCTGTGAGAAGCTGCCAGAAGCTTCCTCCATGTCCTCCAGAGCCAAACCCAGCTGGCTCCAAGATGGGTGTGCCGCTGGCTAAGATTAAGCCAATCAGAAATGGTGGCAATGCCTCCATTATTACATATTTTAGAAGGAAAAAACATTGTTGCACAGATGTAATTGTGACCAGAAAAGAGTGGGGTGAGAATATGTGGGAAGAATATCTCTGCAGACACCAAGGTCACTGGAGAAAGAGGGGAAAGAGGTGCACCTTGTGCCAGAGTTGAGATTTCCCCACAGCCCATGGTGAAGACTATGGTGAAGCAGCTGCCCCCCTGCAGTCCATGGAATAGCAGGTTTCCTGGGAGGACTTGTGACCATGTGAGGAATCCATGCTGGAGCAGGGTGTGCCTGAAGGACTGCACCCTTGGGGAAAGGGACTCACTTTGGACAAGTTCATGAAGAATAGTAGCCTGTGATAAGGATTTACACCAGAGAAGTGTGTAAGTTTCCTCCTTTTATGGAGGAAAATTTGCCTCCCCAAGCAGCAGCAGAAACATGTGATGAACTGAACATAACCCCCATTCCCTCTTTCTGTGCACTACTGGAGGGGAGCAAGTAAAACTGGGAAGGAGAGAGGGGTGGGAGAAAGGTGTTTTTAAGGTTTGTTTTACTCCTCATTTTCCTGCTCTGATTTTGTTGGTAATAAATTCAATTAATAACCTCAAGCTGAGTCTCCTTTGCCCATGACAGGAACCACTGAGTGAATCCCTGTCCTTAACTCATTAACTTTTTCTGTATTTTCTCTCCCCTGTCCAGTTTTGGAAGTGAGTGAAAGAGTGGCTTTGTTGAGCACCTGGCATCCAGCTGGTCTTAAACCAGTGCACTCCACATGCTGGAGGGAGAACCATACATCGATAAGGATTCTTTTTTTCCTATTTGGTCTTTTATAAAATCTAATTTTTTGACAATATAACTGATGTATA
Source organism: Lichenostomus cassidix (assembly GCF_008360975.1). Taxonomy (NCBI): domain Eukaryota; kingdom Metazoa; phylum Chordata; class Aves; order Passeriformes; family Meliphagidae; genus Lichenostomus; species Lichenostomus cassidix. Next base: position 97,610,918 of record NC_139482.1, on the reverse strand, counting down.
AAATCAGATTATCTTCTGTTTAGCAGATTGGCAAATTTCCTGGGTTTAGGATAAAACTGTAATAGTTCTGCTCCTGAAACTCCCTATTCTTTTCATTTTTTAAATCATTTTTATGTAAGTAAGAGCCTACTGACTTCTGCATTACAAGACAGACAGCAAATGCAATGGGTTTTATGTATATTGTCCAAGGACATAGAGACATGTTATTTACACCTAACAGGCAGAAGACTCAGTATGTACAAGATGACATGATGTTAGACTAAAAAGGATGCAACTTTAACCAGCTTAGAAATAGCACATCTTGTTTACAACCGAGAGTATTCATCAGAGAGCTGTTAAGTATGAATTATTAAACTTAGAGCACTTCAGAAAATGTAATTGAACATGGAAGACTAAATACATAAATTGTAGTCTGCAAGAAGATAAATTTAACCTTCTCCTGTTTCTAAAATATATACAAAATATAATGTTAGCATACAATTTAAAGGTCAATTAGCAGTGTTAGTACACCAGTATTACTGAGTTTAGCCATGTTGGCAGCTTGAAAAATAAATGACTTCTCACATGATTTTACAGACATCTTTTACAACCATACTCCTCCACTTTTTTTCTGTTATTTCTCCTCTCCTTATTTCCTTACACTTTTCTACTTTAATAAATTTGTTTTGCTATACAACCTCTAAAAGGTTAAGATATACCAGGCACTCTCACTATTTAAGTTGCAAAATTAGATTGAAGGAAGGCAATCTGATTGCAAAATTAAACTGCAGTTTTATATACAGGGCTTCTGGTAGCACTGCCTTCTAGATTCACCTGCAAAAAAATTCTCTACCACTCTTTACATGTGGTCAGAATTTTTCTTCTTTTTATAAAAGATAGGCAAAAGACATAAAACCAATACACTGCTTTATGTCTTCTTCTTCTGCATGTATATTCTATGAATTCTAAAAGAAAAGCTTTTCAAGAAACTTTGCACTGTACAGAGTAAGGATGGAGTGAGACAGTGACTTCATGCCTCAGGAAGTTAACAGTGAATCAGGAAGAAAAACCTCATACTTATATGAACTGAGTTGTGAGTAGGAAGGAGTTGCTAGTCAATAAAATTTGAAAGACATTACATTACAATCAGGTGGCAATCAGGGAGCTTATATCACATGAACTGTGCTTTGAAACTAGGTCATAAAGTCCTTACATAACTGCTGACCATTAGTTTAACACCTTTTTCAGCAATCTCAATAAAGACAAAAAGAACTAAAACAACATACAGAGTGAAATACCCTCTCTTGGTCCATCTGATTACAAATTGTTTCCTTCAGGCCCTTTCTTTTTAGTCACACCAGCTTTATTAGCCATCACAAAGAAAGAACAAGAAAGCTTTAGGTGTTAATTCACACAGCACAGTTAATTCAGCATTTTTCTTATAGTTTCTTATAGAAACAAAAGAAGATTGTTGACTAAGCAAAGAAAATTCAAGTTAAGGTCAGTCATAAAATCTTTCCGATATTTAATATGCTACCATGCTCAGCTTTCAAAACTTCCATCAGTTATGTTCAAATCAGGTCAAAAGTAATCATTAAATGAGATGTGTGTTTAGATAGAATTTAAATCCAGTTTTTGACAAAGTTCTGAAGTCTTCCTTTCTAGATTTTTTTTTTCTTTCACCTATAATAAATTGCAGCAGTTCACTGTGTAACAATCTCAGTAAAATCCTGGAAGTAACAAGTAAAAGAAGTCTGAAACACTGCCATTTTTGAGGCATGTATTTCAAAATAGATTTCATAATAACTTTAGGAACAAATTATTCTTGTACTTGGAGAGAGCAATATCTCTACGAAGTACTGAAATGAAGGGGAAATAAATTATTTTAGATCAGAAAACATATATATACATAGCCACAGAACGTAATCAGATCTATTGAAATGTAAGACAAAACGTAACTTCTGACTTTTTTGTTTCTTATTTCTAATTGATGATGTTGACTGGCTTGAATGAGGGACACAAGTATTTGAATGGAATGAGCAAAGAATTATTTTCTGTAAAAAGCGGAAATTTGAGAACAGTCTTTCATTCAAAGCAGGAGGGCATTCATATGGAAGAAATGCAAGCCTTAATGAATGAAAGCCAACATAAAATGATATCATGTATGTCCAAATGATTATTAGGAAAACAAGTATGGAAAAAGACTCTCCAATAAATTTTCCTATGACAAAATTGGAAAGAAGTACAGAAACAATGTAAAAATTGTCAAAATACAGTTGAGTCTTTTAAGGAAAATTAAATCTGTCAGTGACAAAGACAAAAATAGAAAAGGGTCAGCAGGGATAGGAAACAGAAGTAAAGTGATACTAATACATGCCCAGAAAGGAGAAATATCAAGGTTAATCTATTCCAGTTGCCAAAGGAATATTTTTGCCTCAGACTTTCTTCCTTTCAATGTAACTGCTATACAGAAAAAAAAAGTAACCAATGATAATAAAAAGAAACTTACACCAAAAAACAATGGCTAAAAAAAAAAAAAGTATGTGGCAAAAGTAAGGATATTTGAAATGGAAACAAAACTTACATTTCAAATTCTAATCTGAATACTCCCATAGTCTCTGTCTTGAATAATCTAGTCCTTAAAAGAATCATCATTTGAAATTGGAAGTCCAGTACTAAGAATGAATGACAGAAATGCTCTCTGAATGAAGAGAATACAGCACTGTATGTACAGCAGATATATGCACATAACAGGAATCTGCGTTGGATAGTTGCCAAGAACATGTTTTGGAGGAAAAAATTACCAAATCCATGGAACTCTGTGGACCCTTGTGTAAGTTATAAAGTTATTGTCTAGCACAGTAGATTCACTCCATATATTTTTTCTTGGAAGTACACAGATGTGCATATTTTCTGATCTATTATATAATCATAGTCAAGTCATTCCAATTTATCTAGAGTTACAGAGAACTTCACACAGTTCCCTATAGAAGAATGGATTCATATTCATTAGAAATTATTATTAGCTAGACAACAGGAATATGGCAAAAGTTGCATTGAACAGATAAGAATGGGAAGAAACTAGACAATGCTTTCCCTCAGTCATGTTACTTGGGATAGATATGTCTAATGTTTTCATTAGAGACTTTTATGCAGGAAGTAAGTAGGCACCCTGAAATGTGGAAGTGTTAGAAAGGGGAAAGTGTTATCCAGACCTGATCAGTAAGTGGAAGAGTTGGATGAACTTGGGAGCTAAAGCAATGGAAATGAAATTAAATGAAATTAAATACCACAAATGCCAAAGATTAATACTTTATGGTTAATAAGACTTTGAGCCTATAAATGTAAATGACATCTGTTGTATGAAAGAAAGGAAGGGAAAATTTGAATACACTGGTGAGTAATAAGAGGACTGTGACATGGCTGTGAAAATAATAATAATATTCTGGAGTGCATCAAACAAGGATTTCCCATTACAGATAGGAAAATATTGCTCCTGTTTTGTAACATATTGTGAGGATCTTACTCAAAATACTGTATACAGTATTACTCAGCTAATAATGATGAAATTTACATGAATTAGATACAGAAAAAGGTGGTAAAGACAACTGAAAATGAAAAAAATCCCTATGAAATCATGCTAGAAGATATAGTAAAACAAATGTGGAGGGAAGATAACTTTCTTTTTAGTGTGAAAATATAAGAAGGGCAAGAGTGATCTGCTTTAGAAGAAGATGCTCATGCATGACCATAAGGACAGTCATGAATAATGTTTTCATCACAATCAGAAAGATGTTTCTAAGTAAGGTCCTGGGATAGCCTTTCTAATGATTTTGACTCTAACATTGACATTGAGAAGATTAGAGAAGAAGGGATTACATAAAACAAAAATCCTAATTCTCACAGTGAAAGATTATATGTATTCAACTCATTCAAATTTTCAAAGCTTGTTGAAATTAACTCAATTGTTTCACTAATTAAAAATGCCAACCCTGGTTTTTGGTACTACACAGAAATTATATGTCATCAAGACTGTCTCTTAGACAGAAAAATTTGCTCTTGTTTTGATGTTTCATTTTTCATTCTCCTTCACAAAAAACGTTTGGAGACTGATCACTGACTACTGTACATGTTCAAAAGTAGCTGTAGAAATTCTGATAATTTTTCAAGTGCCTACACGGTATTTCATACTTAGATACTGAAGTGATCATCACATATCATTAAAGCAATAGTCAGGAAGTAATCAAAGACTGTTAGAAAACATTGGAAATTTGTTTTCAGTGTTTGTACCTATATGGTTTCATCTGAAAAATGCTCATATTCTTCCTGTAATCTAAGACAGCATCAATGACCTTCATGTTCTCCGCTTTTTTTCTATGCATTTTAGTAGCTTTTGATCTGATGTTAAACACTGACATTTTTGGTTGGTTAAAGGAACATAGTATTGTGACTTGTGGGTTTAAGTTTTTCAGTGCCAATCCAAGCAGATGCCATTCAATCTATAACTGGTCAGCACTGGCCTCTTTTGCTCTAGAACTCTTTTTTCCCCTGCAAGCTCTCTTTCCTTATTTATTTGCATTTATTTATGTGTTTAAGCTATTGACTTTTTTTCTACATGGTAACACAAGTAATACTCCATTTTATGTAATTCTCAAGAAATTAGAGTGCCTTAAACACTGCAATTGTATATACCTCTAGAATCACAATTGTATATACCTCTAAAATCACTGTTTTTAGTTAAGCTATTCTGACTTCTCTCTCTTTTTTTTTTTTTTTTTTTTTTTTTTTTTTTTTTTTTTTTTTCTTTTTTATTCACTGAAACTTATCTCACCTTTTCCAATTTCTCTCATTTCTGGCTGAATATCTGAAACTAACTGTTATTGTTCCTCTACTGTATGTCACTCAAGACCACTTTCCCTGCAGTTAATTGGGAAAAGACAGCTCAGTCTGGCAGGAATAACCTCATGATATTTGCAGGCAGCAGTGTTCATCACTAAGTTATCATGACTGATGTTGCTCTATATATATCACTGAACAGAAAAGAGCAAGAAATTCAGAAGACATGTGCAGTATTTTTGTATACAGGACTCCAGAAGAGAAATGGGGAAAAAAGAAAAAGAGGTTTTGCTAGTTAAAAATAAAAGGGTAAATTGAAATTAAGGAAGGAGAAAATCCTGTGTTTGGTATTGAAGGAGTAAACCATTTCAATCAAGAGTTTTAATATTTTTATATGCAAAAATGAACAAATGCAGATCAATTTGGAAACAAAATTATACGATGATATTTATTTTTTCTTCTTAATCTTTCTTCTCTTCACTATTTTCTCTGCGCTATTGTGACAAGAAAGTAGTAGGAAATTGCTGGATCTATTTTCTCAATTCTTTTGTTACTTATTTTAAAGCACTATTTTTTACATAATAGCTTTACAAAATACATAGTTTTGAAGTAAATATCATTCATACCCAGAAAGCAGAATGACTTGCAATATTAGGTTCACTCAAAGCAGAATCATGCTACGTTTAAATCAGCAATGCAACTGTTTCCCCTAATTAGGGAAAGGTCAGTGTAGAATGAAAATAATAATGGTGGTGATAAAATTTTGGATTTCTATTATGTGCTGTGTGTGAAGAATTCAAAGTATTTTTGAAGCTCAGCAGCATTTAGCCAACTATTAAAATTCTATTGGCACAGGGGAAACAAGGAATCAGTGCATAGACAATTTAAGTGACTTACCCAATGCCACACAAGTAACATTTAAGTGACTTACCCAAGTCCACATTCCAGTAACAAAAATAAGATTCCATAATTTAGGTCTCCTTCTTACCTAGCTATACCTCATTCCTGTCAAGCATCTGTCTTACAGACAAGTACTCTCGTTCTCCGTTGTGAAGTGAAATGAAAGGAAATGAAGTCACCTTCTGTGATTTTATTAGATGACCTATCTTTATGAAATATTGAATCCTCTAAAGATGGTGCATAGGATTTATCTTTCCAGTCTTAAATATGTTAACAATATTCTTTTACTCTTTCTCCTGTAGAAATTTTGGATGTAACAGAAGTGTGGCAGTGTCACCAGAGGTACATCCTTACAGGACCATCTTTTGCAGCTGAGAAGATTTAAGACTAAAATAGAGCAGATGTGATAGGGAAGGGCTGACTGCATTAACAGCTTAAATACACAGTAAATGGCATATCAGACAGAAATGTGAAGGAAGTGAAATACCTTCTATCTAAATATACACATGCAGTCGCAGCTGTTTCCGAGGTAACACAATGTGCCTTTCTGAACAGTAATTCCCCAAAGCAGGTGTAAATTTCAAGGGATGAGTCAGTGAAGAAAGACATTCAGAACTATAACATTTCTAACACCAGCAGTTAGTTATTTTAGGTGATTTTTTTTCTTGACATAGGCTTTTTTAATAATTACTAGCAAAAGTTTTCCAGGAAGATAAGTGCAGTCTTCTGAAAATCTCTATAAATGCTTCCTGTAGGGTAATCTGTGGTTCTGTATGTTCATAAAAACAGGAACAAAAATAAGATGATAAGAAAATCAGGAGGAGCAAGAGGGAGTATGAGCTTAAAGTTTCACTGCTTGACAGAACAGCTGTCTATAAATCTTCTGTGTATCTTTTGCCTTTGCAAAAGTGGGTTCTAGACAGCAGTGTACAATCCAACATAGGCAGAGAATCCAATTCGTTACTGCCTGAAGCCTCTGTAATTTCTCATAGCTTTTCAGTTTGCATGTAAAATGCTACTATTCTGATCATACTTCTTTGCACACAAGATAGCAATTACCTAAGGCAGTGTGGAATCAGACCAAGAATGACAGGGAAGAGGACTCTTTCCTTATGATCAATATTTAATTCAGAAAATATAGAATAAGAAGTAACACATGCATTTTCATGGGTATTCACTTTTTTTTTTCCCCCTGGTGTTTGCAATAGCATTAAACAATTTTTAATTATAAACTCAGACAGGTGTTAAAATATTCAAACTGTAAAAAAATTTTCAGTGGATTACCAATGTATTCAAATCCACTTAAAATTACATTTTTGTAGCACACTTATATGAAGTGCTACTAACTCATCTCTGCAGAAGTCCTTTTGAAAACCTATACTCAGATTTAGAAAACTAGATTCCTTCTGTATTACTTTTGGGTGCTGTAATGTACCTGCTATTACTTTGCTCAGAGTGCTAGGGGACTAAAATATCTAACAGTGCGTGGAATGACTATACAGTATCTACCTGTTAATATTTCATAGTCTTTGAGTACCTCTTGCTGCACCTTAATGAATTTGTCACATACTCAAAGGGAGGTTTACAGTGAAGGACTGCAGGTTTGCAATTCAACAGGGTTTGTGTGCTTGTTATTGAATATGGTCCCACAAAATCTTTTACCAGATGTGATTAACTTTATGTTTCGCATTCATACTTATATTTTTTATTCAGAGATTGAAAGTAGAGATCTACAGCCAAGAAAGATGTGACTGGCAGCTTTTCAGCGCTGTAGTGGAGAGTAATCATTCATCATTTATGTTCTCCTTCCTCCTCACAGAGTCTTACTCATGTGTGGTAATAACTGCAGTAAATATAAAATATCCAGGTTCTGCTTTAATTTTGAGAAATGACAGAATATTTATGTGAATAATTTTCAATACTACATCTGTACTTTAGGTAAGAAGCTTTTGTCATTCAAAGAAACCTTGAAAATCTGGAAAGGTATGTTAGGACAAAGAAATTAATATCAACAAGAATGTTAACAATAGCGATAGTTCAGACTAAAGGCCTTGTAATCAAAAGTGAAAAATTAGTTTTGAAGAAACCTAGAAAGTGGATGATGGGCTGAAAAGTTTTCAAAACAGTTCCTCAGGCTTGAAATGGGAATTGTATCTCCAGGACACAAGGCAGTTGTTATGTCCTAGTCTGTACTACCCAGATGAAGGCTGAGAATGGGAAATGGTTTAACATCTCTAGGCATATATTTTCTTCCTGCCTTCCTGCCACTCAGACTTTGTTTTCCTCAAAACAATCTATGTATTGCTGTATAAACATACTTCAATTGAGAGACTTTCTGTTCTTTGCTAATGATCAGTTTACTCATCAGAGAACCATGGACCATTATGGGTTCATGCATATTCCTCAGCTGTCACATCTGACCAGGCAGTAATGCTTACTGATTGGCATAGTTTGCTTACAAACTGTGCAAAAAACATGCTATTGCATTTTGAGAGATGACTTTAACCTATTAGTTGCTGTGATTAGTTGAAAGGAAATTGGTTCTGCATCTTTCATTTTTATGGAACTGCAGTAAAATAATTGAGATTGGTGTGAATGGAGAACTAAGATGATTTTTCTGCTTTAGAAGCAATGGAAGAAAAAGCAGAACACTAAGCCTATAAGAATAGCATGTAGATGAGCAGGTGATCATCAAGACTCACCCATACTTAGCCATTGATTTTCAAACCATCCAATTCAATAGACAAATAACTGAGTAAATTTTGAAGGCCTATAGAGGTTGAACAGGATGGAGAGATTAATATCTGAAGAGTCTGACAAACACATAAAAAATGGGCAAATCACCTACCTAAGAAAAACTGAGGAGGTGATGGGTTGTTGATGTTCTTTGGAACCTGTATCATACTGGGGCCAACAGCTAATATACAAGAATCTTGGTTACTGCATGCTGAAGAGGATGCTAAACCACAAAAATCTTGGTGCCTGTATGTGAGCATGGGTGTCAATGTGAGTTAATATAGTGGTTTATAATTTATTTATTATTTTTATTTTCATTTTGTTGCGTTGTTTATAAAACCACCTTTCTCTCCTACAGGGCCTGCACTAAGTTTTGCTTCACTTTTTCTACTGAGTCATGACATTACTTCTTACCTTCTCTATTTTTCTTTTTTTTCTGTTTTACATTTCATCACATGGTCTCCATCTGCATGAGCTGAAAACAAAACAAGACCAAGTAAATACCTCTCCCCAGAAAGAAACACAAATTTCTAATCAGGATGTTGTCCCTAAAATTTGTTTCACAGATAGTACTTTTTCACAGAGTACTTTCAACCACAAAGATTTAGAAGAAAAACTGCCAAAAGCTGAAGTATAGCCAGACTGTGAACAAGTTTCAAAAATGTCTCCTTTAACAGAAATTAAACAAATACCTTCTGTCAAGAGTATAAAAGTCTCACTTTTGGTACTTCACAGGCCATGAATTCTTGAAAATCCTGTGGACTTCAATGAAGGTTCACTGGTTAGTTTGACTTGGTGATTACATGATTTCTTCATCAATGTAGTTCACAAAAAATTAAAACTGTATTCAAGAAGTAAAATTAACTTCTTGGTTGCAAAACCAGAAAAGAATGAGGAATGAAATAAATCTACAATGGAATGAAACAAATCTACAGTGTGAAATGCAGCTGTCCTCTGCCCTGCCAGTCAGCTTGGAAGGCCAGTGCAAAGGGCCAACAAAGGCTACTCTTCCAATCAGCTTTTGGGGATATTTTGTTTCCAATGGGAGATGCACAGATGATATAAATTCTGATATTAACAATAATCATATCAGGTCATGGAGAATGCACTCCAAAAGAAGGGCTATCTGACCATCTTATGCTGGAGGGAGTAAACTAAAGACAGCAGCTCCATGTTAGTTCTGGGAATACAAAGTGAGAGGAAGTAAAAAGAAATAAATCAATTGAATGCCTTTTTTCTTAAAAAAACTAAACAACTGCAATTTCTACCTATTCATGTAGATCAAGCTCTACAAGCTGTAAATGAAGTCTGTGCGTGAATGTCTCACATTTAATTAGCAGGTGACAATTTAGAATGTTAGCCACCAGGTGCCTATGTGTCTAGATAATTTCGAAGTAATTAGAGCCTCCTGGATATTAGTTCAGTTTGGCTGTCTATCATTGCATAGTTAGCATTCATCCATACTGCCCATTAGTTTAAACACGACCGGTATTTGATTACTCAGTAAAAAAGAGGGAAAGAGAATAAGAAAATGACAAAGGTAGGAAGAAAACATGAAAGGCATAAGAGATAATTCCAGTATTTTTATTGTAACAGCTAGGAAATTTACAACAGGAAAGGGTGGAGAGGGAGTCAAGTGCTGTTGTTTTCAGTTTCGGCTTTTGCTTAGACATATAAGTGATTCAGTTCTGAATGTTGTCTGTGGCTTGATCCAAAGGCACAGAAGCAGTCCTACTGCCTCCATTTCCACTCCCTCAGAACATGCCATTGACAATCAGATCTATGGAGCAGGCACAGATTTAAGTCTGATGTGCTGAGGCTGTTTTATTCAATATAGAATAAAAAAAGCAGATGAAAACTAGAGAGAACCTGCAAGTCTGAAATTAACTTTGTAGCCAAAGAAACAACTGCAGCAGCATTCCCCAGCTGTGCTTATTCCTATTGCACAACAGTGATAATTACCAGATTTCTATATTTAGGAAAAACTGGTGTCTCATAAATACCCAGCTGCACCTTTATCTAAGTACAATATGTGACCATATTCTATAAATATGTACATTTAGTGCATATTATAATTGCTAAAATACAATATTAAGTTATGAGAGTGTTTAATTATTTATTTATAACACATACAAGTTCTGCCTTTCAGGAAAATCAATCTGACTCATTCCCATTTTCAGTGAACACATCACTGATCATTTAGTGATCTTTGACCAAGAGGCCTGCAGGGATTTTCTTTAGCCATATGTCTTGACAGGAAACAAGCAGATTATCAAAGTTTTCGATCATAATGGCTAATGTGCATAATAAATGACTATGCAGGCTATAATGCTGGAAACACTGGCACCAAGAAGTCTGTCAGCAATGTGGAGCTGCACAGGTAGAATAAAACAGAGACATTGATTCAGATAAGATAGGTGGAACACTTCAATTATTTATCTGCAAACAACTGCAGCAGCAGCAAACTCCTGACATAGCATAAGATGGTTAACTTTGAACTTGGAATAGATCTTACAGTCACCAAGGTACCTCAGAGGCAGAAGGCAAGTTGTCAGTAATTAATGGCTTGTGGATTTAAGAAAAGAGCAAGGTGTCAGCATTTACACAGTGGAGGATAGGAAAGTACGTGGGACAAATCTAGCTGACAACTGCAGGGAGTTTTGCAAGTGTTTGCAAGTGGCATCTTAAGAAATACTCATCTGGAAAATGACTATACTTATAAATGGATTATGGTATCTAAAACTCCACACGCCTTTTATTATCAGTTCGGGCTGTTGGTCTTCCATCTTGTCTAATAAGATTTACCTTAAAAATGTTTGTCCTATTTTAACAACAGCAGCAGCAGCCAAAGTGAAAAAAAAAAAAAACCAACCTCATTTTTATGTCAGAAAAACTTCCTTCTTTTTATTAGTCCAAATTGTTCCAAAAGCTGGTTTTGTATAGTACATGAGGTGTGTGTGGCAGCAGCAGCTATATATAACACAAATACACAAAACTGGCAAGGTGGATTTCACTCTACTGCTGATGAGCTGCCTCCTTTTATCCCTTTCCCCTCCTTGAAATAAACTGCTAAGCTTTCAAATGCTATCCTGTCCCCATGTAGTCACTTGACTAAAATGGATTTTAAACTTTTCACCTGTTAAAACTCTTCTTTTTCAAACAGCACTGAGGGAGTCCAAAGCAAAAAAAAACTAGAAGAAGTCAGAATGTCATCCAGAGACAGTGGAGGGAAGAACTCAGGAAACTAAATTGCTGCTTAAAATGTCAGCAATTAAAATTGATTGAACATAATAACGGACACTCTTTTCTTGTTCAGTGTTTATTTAATTTTTATAACACTACTATAGTAAGTTCATACACAATCTGAACACATGTTGAAAATGATCTTCAGTTTCATTCCTGATTTTTTGCGGGAAAGTGGTGGGGCTCTGATGGAGCTGAGGGTCAGAAAGGGCAGAGCCTGTCAGCCAAGACCCATCCCACCACCCCAGCCAGGAGAAAGCAGCCAGGAGGCACTGGGGCAGCTCCAGCCCCTTGCATTAGACACCTCTGTCTTGGTGGAGCCCAAGGCAGGGCTGTGGGGACAGGAGCAGATTGAACAAGGACAGTGCTGCTGTTGATCATCATTTCAGCCTAGGAATCCCTACTTCCAAAAAAGCCACATGCAGAAAAGCAGAAGCTTTCTGGGAACCTATATTTCATGGAGTTTTGATAGCAAACATGATTTTATCTTATTACAAGAATACAAACAAAATAAGCGATAGAAGAAATCTGTCCTCCTTGCTTTCAGAAACCTTTGTTCACTTCTTCTGTTTTCCGGCTAGGATCTTAGCAACTGAAAATCAAAATATTTATTCTGATATTAAAATGGATTAAGAGAACATAGCACATTTGAAACAAAAAAAACCAAAAAACAAACAAACCTTGATGGGTGAAAGTGAGACAAGGCTGTAATGACAGCTAATATCATATTTAGAAAAAAATAATATTTGCGAAAACTAAACTTTTGAACCCAGCACCACTTTGCATTTGAATACAGACTAACGCCAGGACGATAGCAACTGACAACCACGATACACCTTACCCTGGCTTCTAATGCCCTGGCTTTTCCTCCCTGTGGTCCCTCATGCAACTTTTAGGGTTCTCAGCTGTGACAGTAAATGCTTGCAGGCCACTGGTGTAGATGAGACAAATGATCCAGGACAATGACAACCCTTGGAAACTAGCAAATGTGGAAAGACCCACATCAAACTGCACCCTGAATTTTACTTTTGCTGCTGTTTAAAGTTTTTAGGGCTTTTGGGCTTGGTTTCTGTCAAGCAGAAAAAAATATTAGACATGGGAGAAGTAAGAAAGGTGTTTTAGTCTGCAGAATAGGGAGGAGTGATTTTCACCAAAGAAACATTATCAACTGCTCTGGGGAAGGATGGGGGGAAATGCATGTAGCATGAAAAGAATAGCCCTATTGAGCCTTTTATTTTTAAGAGTAATTTCAATAATAATAGTAGACTTCTTTTCCTTTAATCAATAATATCTTCTCCAGCTGCTGCTAATGTTAAAGTTATGCCTGTGTAGGAATCAGAATATGGAGCATTCCTTAGCAAGAGCTTATCCCCTATATAGGGTCTTGCTTTTTTTGAGCTGTTTGAGCAATGAATTTTCTCCAGTGGGCATTTGCTGTCTCATCAGGTCTTCCTCACTTTTAAAATGTAAACTACTTTCTGCTCTCCTTTGATTCCTTTAATTTATTTCTGAAACTTTCTTCTGAGTCAGAGCATTTCCCCCAATCAGCTGGTGTGCTGCTGGGCTTTTATCTCTTTTATATATTGTATCAGGTACAGACACACTTAAAGTTGCCCTCGTCAGCATAACTCTCAGCATTACAAGCCCAAGGTGTACGGCACAAGACTTTTTATTTCACAGAACAGGCTGGAGCTAACCTAATCTCTTTTAAAGATGAATTACAGTATAGCAGACTGCTGAATATGGGCTAAGCACTCAACCTTCCTCAATTCAAAAAAATATGAATATATATAAGTATATAAGAGTTGCCAAAAGATTGGCTTTTTAGCTCAAGCTGTTGAAATTCATGTTTATAGGTTTGGAATTTCCCAGTCCCTCTGCTATCATTATGGACAGTTATTCAAAATTCAGGTGGACAAGATTATGAGTAGCTTGAACTCAGTTTGAATTTAACACCGCTTTCAATAGAAGGCTCGTCTCAGAGATCTTCAGATTTTTATTTGAACCTAAAGTTACCTATGCTTCTAGAATTATAATGAAGTTGATGAGGACAGGCCTCTGTTCAGCAATGAATTTAATGTTCATTCTGAAAAACTCATGATTCTTGATAATTTAAAATTTATTTTTATCTCAAATTTCAAACGACTCAACTAAATTCTACTGCATCTTACATTTGGTATTTAATCTGATGCATTTCTTTATTTTGCTTATAAAGTAACATAAGAATATAAAATTTTAACAATAATTAGTATATTTACCACTTTTTTCTCCTTCTGATTGCAAATAATTATATTACTTGTACATTTTGCCTCATTGCTTCCTTTACCCTTCATATTGCCATTACTATTCTGTGAGCAGTCACCTCCATTTCATCGGTTACTGGTGAGAGGAACAGCTGTCATTCACAAAATCTTTCACAAAGAACTATCCTTTTATAAGCTAACTGACATCCCAACAATTTTCTTAACAAGCTATTGATTTTTTTTTGTGCTTTTCTCTTCACATCAGACATAGAAACTTCATACTTTTGAAAGTACTGTAACTAGGAAGAAAATGCAGCAGGTTTGTTATGCACCAAATTTCCTCTTTCATCTGCTGATCTTTATTTTTCTGCAAGCTTTTCAACTCCTTTTTAACATTTTCTTTGCCAAGAAATCAAATCTCTCTTTAATGCATAAGTCTTTTTGAGCTTTAGAGATACTGAAAGAACATTACTGACTTCTTTGGCGACTTATTTTTAAATCACAGTTTAGTATTACTTTCTAAAATTTATTAAAATTGGAGATTATATGCTGCAGATCGGGGTTAGGAGGAAATAAAGATATAAAGAACTCATTAATTTATTTCCCCAAACAAAAATTTTAAATAATCTCATTTTGTATGTTTTCATATCGTATTACACAAAGCAAGTAACTACTGAATGTTTTGTTGCACTCTTAAAGATAGATATGAAAAAAATACATTTCTCTTGTTAGATATAAATATTGAAGAGGTTCTTACAGATGAGTGTGAAGAAACCCTTGCTGAATATAGAATTAGTAGAAATGTGTTTAGTTTTCAGTAAGAGGTATTTGAATAATGCTAATCTTCAGTGAATATGAAGATAAATTTCTTTTACTTCCCAGTAAAACCTTTGGGATTCAAAGATTTTGAAAATCAGATTACTTGTTTGGGAGAGTAAATGCACGTAGGAGCCCAAGACTGCAAACTTTCTTATTTGTGCACTGCCTGATCCCTTCAACAGTTTTGCAGATACCCCTCCTTTTAGCAAGTAACCATCCTCCTACATGATCACATGCAGTAGTTGTGTTGGCAATAACACATTTTAGGTGCAAAAAATAAGTAAATATTTTAAATAACTGAAGGCAGGCAAGAAAGGCTTGTCTGTTCCAGGCACAATCAATAAAAAAACCCCAAACAACAAAACAGTAATATGAGAAAGCTGATGTAAGTGTGAAAGTTATTTTGTAAATAATTCACTTCCCAATTGCAAGATGCAGCATGTACATGTGGGGACCAGAGAGTATCATCTCTTGGACTTTTTATCAGTTATATTCCTACCTTATTTGCAGTCACTTCTGACCTCCCCCTAGCAACATTAGAAAATCACTACTCACTTGATATATCTACAAGTCATTAATATATATTTTTGTAAAATACAAGAGCTTGCATTTGACTAGAGACATATTATAGATAGGGTTTTGTTATATTTTTTTTTTACATTTGCTTAGATTTCTAGTCTTACAAGACTGTTGCCTACCAAATGTGTGGAAGCTGTGCATGTTACACTATTTCTTAACAACAGTTCTCATGCTCACAGTCACTGAACCAAAATTGAAGGGTTTCTTCTTATCTTGAAGGGATAAGGCTCATATGATATACAACAGAAGGAACACTATGCGAAGATTTAAATATTGATGTCCTGTAAAGGTGATGTGAGGTAGATGAATGTTCTTATTAGATGGCATCAGCTCTTAATACGGTAATAAAATTTCCCGTGTCTGGATGCTGCAGTAAATTCCGGCAAGGGATATTTACATAAGTGCTTATTGATTAAAACCACCTACCTCACGTATCAACAGTGGTAGGTCTGGAGCAGAAAATTGTACAGGTTTTCTATCAAAACTCCCCTAATTAACAACTGTTTAGATTCATTTTTAAAAATCATTTTCAAGAGATAACTTGAGTAGAGTGGGTAGTGGTTATAAACCAAGATAAGTGCATATTTGTGATTGAATCCCTCCTCTAGTCAACCTCTGGACTCATAACCTCTCCCTATTCAGCATATTCCCCTCCTGTATTGCTTACACAATTCTCTAGTCACAAATTGTAAATTGATTTGGTGTTCCTAGAAAGATAAAAAACTTTGAAAATCCTTTCATTGTTGAATTCATAATTGATTTTATACATTTTAAACTGATCCATATGTACACTAATACAAGGTAAACAGCTTCTCGTCTCCAGGTGCACTATGGGATCTACTATTAAAAAAGGAATCACAGAGGAGAGGAGACTTTAGGAAATAGACACTTTGATCACTCCTACTTCCAAATGCATCTCATAGCAATTTTTATTTCAATCACCCCATACAGCTGCAGCAGAGACTCTCTTCTTAGCTGTTCTCATTTCTCCTCATTTATATTGAATAAGAAATTTCATGCATGTCAAAACTGAGATTCTTCTTAATCATACCTGCTGTAGAAAATTTAATTTTATTTACCTCGTTTTAGTAGCTGTGTTTTTTAAATCCCTCAACATGACCAGGAAATGTATAAACAGTATAAGTCAAGAGTTTATTTTTCTCCAAAGGCAGAAAAACTGAAATTATTGAATAAAATAGAGAAAATAAAAATTGCACATAATTTCTTAGCTGTTTATTCAGAGAGTGTTCCAATTAAGCTTTCTTCTGTATCATTAAAGTATTTCAAAGGGAAGAAAAGAGAAAAATAGAATATACATACACACAGGCACACACATAAAAAAACCACAAAACCACCAACCCAAAAAACAAACCCCAAAAAGCAAACTGTCAACAAGAAAAAAAATATTAAAAAAACCTGGTGAATAAAGAAGGAATAATGGTAACAGTTGTCTGGACACAGAATCACAGAATATTCTGAGTTGGAAGGGACCGATTGAGTCCAGCTATTGAGTGAGTGGCCCATACATGTATTCAACCCACAACCTTGGCATTATTAGCACCAAGCTCAAACCAACTGAGCAAAGGGAATTTAAAACAAAAATTATGTAAGCATTACAAGTTTTCCCCAAAGACCACAGATAAATGGGTTTCAGAGCTAGTGACCCAAATATAAAATGAATGAATACAAAATATTCTTTGAAGGACAGGATAACACAACATGATTAAGGGGTATTTTCTGAAGCCTGTGATTAAAAAGTGATTAAAAAAATGCTTCTGTGTCTGCTGATTGTAGCTATGTATATGTGCCTAGAGTGCGAAAGAACAGAAGCAACTATCCTTTAGTGGGTATATTTTTGAAAGCTAAAGGTTAGTATCAGGTTAGATATTTCTTACTAGTTTGCATCAGTTCTTCTTGCCTTTACAGTCAAGAAAATTATCATCCCAAAAATTCCCGAAATTACAGACTCAACAAACTTCCTAGTAGAAATCAGAGGGCTATAAAACAGCTCTTTGGGAGCAGAAGAAACTTCAGGTGTATTTTTTTTGACAAAAACTTTAGGCTATGAAGACTTTATTTTTTCTGCCCATTGTTAAAATATCCTTTATAATTTCATTTATAAATTTACTTCACTTATAAAATTTCATAGAAATTCCTATAGTTTTTCTCTAAAAACTTGATCAAGTTGTATTCATTTATTAAGAGAGCAGTCCAGCAATAAGGAAGTGATTGCCCCGCTTTGCTCTGCACTAGTGAGGTCTTGCCTTGAATATTGTGTGCAGTTTTGGGAACTGCAATATAAGAAAAATATTAAACTATTAGAGAGTGTCCAGAGGACGGCCACAGGGATGGTGAAGGGTCTGGAGGGGAAGCCATGAAGAGTGTCTGGGCTCAATTGGTCTGTGCAGCCTGGAGAAGATGAGACTGAGGGGAGACCTCATTGCAGTTACAACTTCCCTTTGAGGAGGAGGGGGAGGCACTGATCTCTTCTCTGTGGTGCTCAGTGACAGGACCCCAGGAAATGGCCTGAAGTTTTGCCAGGGTGGTTTAGGTTGGATATTAGGAAAAGGTTTTTCACCCAGAGGGTGACTGGGCACTGGAACAGGCTCTGCAGGGAAGTGGTCATGACACCAAGCCTGACAGAGTTCAAGAAGAGTTTTGGCAATGCACTGAGGAACATGGTATGGCTCTTGAGGGTGGGACTCTGTGCAGGGCAAGGAGTTGGGCTTGATGATCCTTGTGGGTCCCTTCCAACTCAGCATATTCTGTGATCCTGTGATTCTCTAGACCCAGATCCTGCACCACAGCGTGAGATCAGTGCCCATCCTCAAGGCTTCAAGTGACTATGTTTATGTGTTCTCTTCCTCATTAGGATTAGATGTACTTGCATATGATGAGCTTTAAGAATGATCCTCCTCAGCAACTCTTCAGAGAAGACATAGAGACCTCTATATTATCTCTAAAGTTACATTTTTTCTGTTTCCAAGTGTTTGTTTTTGTGTGGAGTTTTTGCGTTTTTTTGTTTTTATTTAGGATACCCAATGCTATATATTTTTGCACAGCTCCTCCTTCTCTCTTTCTCTCGCTGGAAGTATCTTCTATAGCTGCTATATCCCTTTGTATTTAGCCCACACTGATTTTAACTCCTCTGCCATGTTCCAGTTAAGCATGTTCACTTAAATGGAACAGTCACCTGCCCTTATCACTAAGAGGTACCCTGTATAAAAGATCTTAAAGTCCAAAGAGCAGCATATCAAAAAGGTTAACGGCAAATGAAATGGTGCATTTCAGTGTTACTTAGGAACTTCATTAAAATTTAGTACCCATTATTGGTCTTTTTAAGATCCCGGCTTCCATTGAATCATCTGATTTTGTCCTTGTAGTTTCGTTAATAATTCAAAAACTTTTGTTTCAAACATTTCATGTCAGCATCTCTCTAAGTGTCATGCTAATAGTTCGAACTTCACCTGAATATATAAGGAAGGAGATCAGCACAGATAGAGAGAATGAAGCCTGAATTCCAGGCTTGCAGTAACGATCAATCAAAAGAAATGTATTTTACACTGTAGGATACTAGCAGAAGAGTTTGGGTCTGTTTTTTTAATTAATATTTTATTGTATGACAAATAGAATTATATGTTTATACTGCAGGGAATATCCATAAAAAGTTTAGTTATAAAATGTGAACTAGAGATTGTATCATGGAGACATCTCATAGTGGCTTGTTGCCTACTAGTTAGTATAATATTGCCAATTTCATTCCAATTATGAGAAATAGGGGAGGAAGAGAGATAGAGACAGAAGTAGAGATGAAGAGAGAGAAAAAGAGATTGTGTGTGAATTTTCAGCTTCTGTTTTTTGTTACAGTTAGGCTACATTTAGAACAATAATTTTATAGGAAAAAGTAATATAACTTTAAAATAAAGTCCTATGTGCTCCTTTACATTTATAAAATGCCTTTATACATGTTGACTCTGCAGAAATGCAATCCATGTCTCTCATATTCTCTCTGTGAAAAGTATTTGCAAAACGATAAATACAAACATTTTAATAAATAGAAAAATGGGTTGCCATAGAGTCAGCAGTCTCCAGCAACCTTGTCTCTCCCTTTGTGCACTCATAATGGAAACTGCTTTATATTTAAGCAATACTTAAATGTTCTTATGAATTCATAAGACACATGTTCTAATAAAAGGATTAGTTCCACTTGATACTCTAGGTTGCTCTTATTCAATAAACGTGAATCTTGCTTGTTGGACACTGATTTTTGTTGGTTTTCAAAAATATAGTTTTAAGAGTTATCATTGCCCTGCTTTGTCAAATACAAGAAAAAGTATTTGTCCACATATACTTGCTTTTGCTCTTTGCAGAACATGAAAAAATAATATAAAGAATTTTATGCCAACATTTTTTGAAATAACACTTTTTTTTTAGACATCAGTTTCCAATGTCCTTTTCAGAAGTATTTTTGAAATTAACTCCCAGAAAATAGGAATTTTTCTACTCAGACTTTGGAATATTGTAAGTAAAGGGACTCAGATTGGTGATTTTGAATTTCTCACTCCACTTTCTTAATTTTCTGATCTGATCAGTTCCCAAAATTCTAATTACTTCCTAAATATTATTGAGAAATATTTTATTTTTTTTCTTTCCTTGAGAGCTGTTTTTTCTCTAGTGCAAAACTCCTGAAAAAAAATCTTAACAGTTAGTCAGAATGCCTTCAAGAGTGGGTAAGAAAGCAGCAGAAGAATTTAATGCCTTCATTAGTATGAAGAATACATTTAGTGGAGAGAATCTGCTGATCTTTTCTCAAATTTCTTTTTACTTCCTCTTACAGTTGAAGCCAG
The DNA here is from genome assembly GCF_008360975.1 of Lichenostomus cassidix. Classification (NCBI taxonomy): domain Eukaryota; kingdom Metazoa; phylum Chordata; class Aves; order Passeriformes; family Meliphagidae; genus Lichenostomus; species Lichenostomus cassidix. The sequence continues at coordinate 97,590,736 of NC_139482.1, read as the reverse complement.
GCTACACACGAGTTATGATCCTACAAGTACCCATTTCATCACCTTAAAGGAAAACAGAAATATCTACACTGAATTCAGTTTCAGAAAAAGATCAGCTGTCACTCAGATGATTACAGGAGTAAGAGTTGCAAAGACTTACACTTTTTACTCTCTTTTCCCTCTTTCTTGTACTGCAAGGAGAGATGGGAAAAAGCCATCAGGTTTTTCTGAACAGGGAAATTTTGGAATGCTGCCTCAGGAACTAGGAAATTAGGGTTTTATCAGAAGTACCACACAAACAGTCAGAAATCAGAAAGAAGATAAAGCAGGCATACATCCAGAAGTTATGTGCAGAGGCAGGACCATGGACAGCAGTACTTTTTTACCCAGAAATTTCATAGGGCTCTTGTAACAAGGAAATGAACAATCCAAATCTTGGATGCAGTCTGCTATGAAAAATGAGCAAACCATCTTCTTTCAGAGATTCTTCATCTAATCTTGAAAATTTTATTTAAACAAAATTGCTCTATATTTAGAGAGAGAAACAAGACATTTACATTTTTGATGGACACCATATTGTGGGGAAATTAGATGCTAGCATTTAGAAGAAAGCTTGTGAGGTGATTGATTGGAAAATTTTTACTGAAATGTTTCTGACAGTGAATGAATTGTCAAAACTGAAACAATTCCCAAAAAGATAGTGCCTTGATTAAAAACTCAGAAAAAAGATTGAGAGAAAATTTAAAATTGTCAAAACATTATTTGATACCTTTTAGGAAGAAATTTACATTTTATTAGTATAAGACCATTTCCCTATAAAGTTGACTTCAGGCTCTTTCTGTATTTTTGGTTTTAAATTGTTCTCAGTGCTGGTATTCTGGTGCCCCAGATAATTCATATTTCCTTTTGATTTGCTGTATTAGATATCAAGGAAATAGTAAATATTTACATTGGGAAGAAACTGACATGGATATTTTAGTATTGTTTTTAGGCTATAATATAAAGTAAATATTTTAATTTATACTTTCCAGGAAAAAAGGTAAAATGGCAGATCTTTAGAAGAAATGACTGTTTCTTCTAAATTCCAGAATCTGGATAGTTTCAGAAGATCAGTATTATGAATTGATAAATTTTTCGTAGAGTCATACATTGTAAATGTAGTTTATATTTTGAAATGTTCATCAGTGAGCTGTCTAGCCTATGGCCAGGCAAAACCAATTTTTACTTCAGACTTGGCTTTATTGTAATTTGATATTGATTTCTTTCCCAGAAAACTTAAAAACAGTCAAAACTTAGTACTTCCAAAAAAATGTGTTCAGTATTCAGGCAGAGAATGTTTTGTATTGATAGGAAAGTACACTTCAACAACAGAAGTAGCAATAATTTAAATAATCAAAATATTTTGCAAACATTAAGTGTTACTGGTTTTGGGCAATGATTTCTTTTAGTTTACTTGGTTGTGTTTTTAATTTTCTCTGTACTTCTGATTCTGCACTGAAAAGATGTAATTTGAAGGTACAAACAACAGCTGGACATGCAGTTGTTTCATGTTTGACATTTACTATTCTGTCTTTTCTATAAATTGTCAGATTGGTAGAAAAATGAACCAATAAACACAACATATAAGAAAGAGGGAAGAATAAACATATAGTTATCACTAACAGGCAGTAGTCTCTTGAGAAAATAATGGCAATTATTTTTGTGTATGTGTTACTAATGCATTCCAATTACTGGTAGTTGGAAAATGTTTTATCCTATTTGCAACTGCAATATAGCACCATTCTGCATCATTAGCTGAATAATTATGGTAAGAACAAATCTTATCACCGTTTTTCAATCTTGTATCATGTTAATGCAAAATATGTACTATTGATCCGTAATAAAATATGCCCATGTATTACTCAACACTTTTTTGACAAAATACCAGATTTGGGTACAATGTAAGTTAATGTTTTTTTCATTGCCTGTTAGAAATGTGAATTGGAAAATCTAAAGACTGCTGAAATATTCTCTCACATAAACTTTCTATACAGTGTTTTCCTAAGGCAGATAAAAATGTTCCTAATTTAACTTTCAGAAATTTGGAGTGGTAATTATACTTTTTTTTAATTTGGCTTTGTTTCCGTAACGACTTGATTCTATTAGTATCGTCTGTTGGAAAATATCCAAAATCTTTAGGATTCAAAGGTATCTTATATTCTAAGATTTACTTTTTCAAGAAAAAATGCCAAGATAAGCTAAAAATGGAAATATTCTATGGCCTTTAAATTGTCATCCTAATTTAATACCTAGGAAAGTGCTTAAAAAGATCACAGATTACTTTCATGGTTAGTTATGGTATTTTCTTCTATTTCATCTAGATTTAAATAAAGGATAGGGATGGAGATGTGATCACTTTTTAAAAGAGATCTTGTGGTATTACTAATACTATGCACACATTTTAAGGGTCACAGCAAACAAATTGCCCTTGTGATTGTTACTCATAGAAAATGTTAAATATGTATGTAAGTTTCCCATCTATCTATTGAAGAAGCCTTTCTTTTTATTTAGCTATATCATAGAACTAAATTAATGTGGTTTTGTACTTCCTCTTTTGCCCTGTTCTTTGCAAAACCTTTTTCCTGCAAGTTAGGCTTCTAAAAAAATACCACAAGTAGTTCAGGAAAATAAGATTCTATGGTGTAGCTGGGGAAGCAGAACTCAGCATGCTGTATGCTGACTTACGTTTTATCTTGAAATCTTGTCGAGTATGTTCCTGAACCCTTTGTTTTCCGGGCAGTGCCATCTCCTGCAGAACCCACCATCAGTATGCCTTATTAATACATCATTTGCATGACAGATTCAATGGCTTGCTGGAGAAACTGCTCATCAGAGCAGCAGCACACTGATGATTTATCACTGTAGCACATCATCAGAATGAGGCACACTAATAATATTACATTAAAAAAAAATCTACAGAGGTATTATGCAGGAGTGGATTCAATTCAGGTGCCAGAATGAAGGTATAACTTATAAATCTTCAGTCACTGATGTAACAGAATTTGCATTCCTGCAGAGTGTGACATTATTGTCTCCTAGATACCTCGTCCCCTCAGCATGAACCCTGTAGCTCCATGGACAGGTGAGGTGTTCACTCACAGGACATCTCTGATCTGTCCTGGCATAGGACAATGGTTAAACTGTTCCCCAGAGTCCAATTTCACTCCCATCTCTGTTATGGCTAATAGACGCACAAGAATATGTCCCATAATACACTGGTAATGTTCTTCTGAGACATTCTGTTAGAGAGTATGTCCTGAAATACAATGCAGTCAAAGAGAACTGTGGCACATATTACCATTAGTTACAAGGTCAAAGTCAATGGCACACAAAGCATGAAATGAAGATTAGATGCACAGAATACATTGCTTAGGGATTGTCTACTAAATATGCTCTTGCTATTGGAAAGCTTTGCTACAGAGGAGGATCAGAGGACAGTTGATAAAAGCTTCAGCAAGGATATCTTAGAAGAAAATTCACAAGACCTGAAGTAGTAATCTATTCATTTGGTCTCAATCTTAGGAATTTGGGAACTCTACTTTTCAGCAGAAGATATGAAGGTTGTCAGAATTCTCTGTGTATACCTATAATTTTATTGAAGAGTCTCATCTTTTTTCATTGTATGATCACAGTGGTACATTATCATTGACTAATACAAAACAATTTCACTATGTGCATGGAGTTGGACGTTTCCAACTAATCAGTTGATTCATGCTAATTGGAAGCATCATAACAATGAACCATACTGAAGATCTGCTTTCTAATTTAAATATATATTTAATGTTATCTGTTAGGAGATTAAGATAACTATAACTAAAGATATCAACAAATTAATCACAAGATTTATATAAATATACAATCAACACAAACAAACCTATACACTTAGGTACATATGGACACACAATTCATATAATATCTAACTCAAAAGTCTTTATATCTCATATAAATACATATACATACATATAGATCAAATAATATCTCATTAGTTAACTGACTCAGAGAACAATACTTTCTGCATGAATTATGCAGGCCATTTAGGAACAAGTATGAAGCCTATATATCTTCAAAGTAGTGTGCAAACCTTGGCTAACTAATCCATTTATGCTAATCCATTTATTGAAAGCACTTGAATCTAAATGACCTTTATGAGTCAGGCAGAACCTTTTTATGTTTTCACAGATTGCTTTCTAGAGAGGCTTCCTCTATGGTTCATTTTCCTTTTTATTTTTAACCTACATTGTAATCACTGAACAAGACAAAACTGTCTGGAACTACCTGCGTGTTAACCACAGTGCTAGCTTTGGAACTGAAGACTAAAAAAGAGAGAAACCATACAGTTCCACCTGCTCACCTGATTTGGATTTTTCTGTGCACCACGACCAACATTTCCTTTAATTCTAAGAAATCCTGATCATTTTACCCTGAAGAAAGGACACAGTCAGCAATAGAGGAGGTATGAAGTCTTTATTCTCAAAGGGTACCTACATCTGTACATCTGTAGATGTGGAAAAGAATTTGCTGTATTTGGACTGGAGTTTTTTTGTGGATGGTCATTGTCCTCTTGATGTTACAGTTCTTTTTCTGAACAGTTTCAATTAGTATTTAATTTGAAAACCAAGACTTTTCATAATGTTTAGCTCCACAGATCTAGATCTTTACAAAGACTGTGGAATCCTATTTTCTTTTGTTTAACACCCACTCTTTATTCTTCCCTTCACTCCAATGGTTCAAAATTATTTAACTTGTTTAATTGCCACTTTTCTTATGCTTGAAAAGAAAAATGATGTATCAAAAAGACTTGCTCTGTCCATTTTTATTATTTCAACATATAATTTCATGGGCACATTTGATTCATAACGAAACATTTAGTTGAGATACTTCACAATAATAATATTTAGGAATTTAAATAAGTGGTTTTTGTATTTTTTTTTAATTCAGTATGACTTTTGAAAGTGTACTTTGGTCTTTATTGTTAGGGCTGTCAAGAGTTTTTAATCATCTGACTTGTAAATACTGCCTTATATTGGGACAATCCTACTGAAGAAAATAATTATTTGAAAGAACTGAAATTACTTAATGCAATCCCTGTTAAAAACATTTATATTTTCAAGTCCCATCTTTTCTAGATATTCAACAGCAGGATTCCCACACCAATTTAAGAGACTCTCAGTGGAGGTGATTTTTTTCAGATTTAGATCATTCTGAAGGGTTTAAATCTTGGCATGTACTGAGAGTTTACATTTTTGACTTTTTCTGCTATGTCCAACATATTTTGAGATGTCCCAGGGGTTCTAAGTCTTCCATTATTTGCTGGCTGTCTGCTGCTGTTCTGATTTGACTGAATGGTCCAGGCTTTGATTGTTATCCAAAAAAAAAAAAAGGGCTGATTTCTTTGGCTTTTAAAATGTATAATGAAATCATGATTGTCCTACTGAATTTTCTATGTCCAGTTGTGCTGGATGGATTCGCTAAATAAAAATAGCACTAAAAGAAATAAAATTATTCCACTGACATTGGAACTTATATTAAAGAGAGTTTAATTAGTGTTAAATTAACTGTACCCAGGATTAAGCACATGCTGATGATAAGGACAAAGAACCAAGACACACTGATATTTATATGAAAATGAGTAATATGTCATAAATTTTTATCACTAATTGATATATTTGGCTAATTTCCTCCCTGTATCTGCCATAACTTAAATTTGAACAGCATACTAACATTTCATAGAATCATAGAATGATTTGGATTGAAAGGGACCTCAACATTCATTGAGTTCCCATCCTCCTGCCATGGGCAGGATAGCTTCTACTAGACCAGGTTGCTCAAAGCTCCATACAGCATGACCTTGAAGGCTTCCAATCAGGGAAAATCCAAAATTTCTCTGGGTGACTTGCCTCAGTGTCTCAAAAACATTATTGCAGAAATTTCTTCCTTATGTCCAATATAAATTCAGCCTCTTTTAGTTTAAATCCATTGCCCCTTGCCTTGTCAGTACAGGCCCTGTTATAAAGATTTTCTTCATCTTCCTTATAACCTCCCTTCATTTATTGAAAGGCTGCAATAAGGTCTCTTTGAAGGCTTCTTTTCTCTAGACTGAACAATTCTTGGCCTGTCTTCATAGAAGTGCTCCAGTCCTCTGATCATGTTTGTGGCTGGCTATGCATTTAGACATGAAAGCAATTCTATATATAAATTTTCATCTGTCTAAACCAAACATGTAATTTTGCTAGACCAGGACCACCTTTAATTATAAGTTTCTTATTGGCCTTCTAAGGACAAATTATTTTCCACATACCTAAACACTAACATCGAGAAAGGTCAGCACATTTTCTAGCTTTTTCAGCTTACTCTATTGTTATCCATGCAGGTTCAGTACCAATTTTAAAATACTTCTTGCCTCACCAGACCTTGTTTGCCCTTGAATTCTCTTTGCTTAACAAGCTGTTCTTTCTTCATATTCTGGTTGAGTTCTAAGTGCTCAAGATGCCAGTCTGCTGATGGTGCCAAAATTGAAGCTGAATCAGCCAGTGAAATTGCTTTGACATCTACAACGCTGGAAACATTACACTTTTCAAAGCCAAACTGAAGACATTTCAAGATTATTTTTAGTTCCATGATTTTGAATTATTAAATTAATTAGATGTACATTATGTTTCATTTGGGACTGTTATGTGACGATCTCTCTCTAGTTTAAGGCTTCCCACCTGGATAAAGACACTTATGTAGTGAAATTAGCCCAGTGGAGGGCCACAAAGCTGGTCAGAGAGCTGAAGCATGTAGCATGTAAGGAAACACTGAGACAAGTACCTGTTTATCCAGGAGAACAGATAACTCTGGGAGATGTTATTATGGACAGAAACTACTTCATCCATGGGCCCAAACGGAGTCAGAGCAGACTCTTCCCAAAGTGCAAAGTGATAAGGAAAAGGGCCATTGACAGAAACTGACACAGGTAAAATCCCAATTATATGTATTAAGAAGCATTTATTTATTTGTTTGCTTGTTTATTTTACCTTTAGGATAGTAAAACATTGGAACAGGGACCTATACAGCTTTTGTCTCACACCGTGGGAATGTTCAGGGCTTAGCTGAACAGAAGGCTGAGAAACTTGGTTTGGTAATACTTGCTTTAAGAAACAAATCAAATTAGATGTCTTTGGGAAGCCCATTTTGACCTGAATTGTTCTATGATTCTGCTACATATACTTTGCACTCTCAGCCACCTAGGATTTGTAATAATTGCTAGCTGTACACAACAGCATGAGATCAGAAGATTTTTTTCATTTGGCTTTGTGTGAGTAACATCCAGGCAGTAAGTGAAACAACACAAACCACTTGAATTAGTTGTACAGAGAGAAAATAAATGAAATTTACAGCTTGATGAGAGCAACTTTGTATCACTTCCTGGGTAACAAAGATTGTAAAAACCTGAGAAAGGAATGACACCCCCAATCTCTGATTCTGGAAGAATATCTGAATCAAAAGCTGTAACTTGGGCAACTGAAATCCTCAGATTTGGGCTGATGTCAGCTAAAGAGAGCTGCCGAAACTGCTATGGCTGAGGTCACATAGGTTCCAGCTATATGCCCAGCCCAGGCTCCTTCTCTGTATTGCAGAAGAGAAGGATATCTCATTAATTTCCAAGCTGTTTCTGGAACTCCCTTCTCTTAAGGTACTATGGCTTTTGGCAGAGGGAAGACTTTAGTATGCAGCTCATACAAAGTGGGAAGGTTGGCCAAAGTGAGTTTATTGAGAATTAGAATTTTCCTGTTTGCTTTTGGTTCATCTTTGTATTTTATCTTGTGGCACTTCTGTTGCCCTACGGCAAATTTTTGAGAAGTTAAAATGCAACACTAACTTACTGTCTCGTTGCATTTTACATTTGCTTTATGCTCACTTTCTACTGATAATATTGTTAGACTGTGAAGGACAGGATAGGATAAGTATTTTGGTTTGGGATTTTTTTATTAGTTACCATTAACAAAGTCAACATTTGCTAGTATATGCCAGACCATCATAATTATGTCAATTGATTCCTAGCCTGAATAAAAGGATAAAATTTAGTAACTAACATTAGTCACATTTCCAGTGAGCAAATTATTTTATTTTTAATGCAATAGGCATGAAAAGTACGAGTCTTTTAGAGCTGCAGCAGACTGTCTTCATGTCCTTCAATAAAATGCATACTGTTTTTAATATCTACTTGTTATGTTTGCTGTTTATAATACATCCTGCTCAGAGATATGGCAAAATTATGACAACTGCTATATATTACATGCTGATTTTATGCTTAGGAATGCCATAAAAAGAAACATACTATCTTCCAGTTTTCATCATTTGCTTTTAATTCCAACATTTGGAAAATTATGTTCTTAATCAGTTTCAGTCCTAAGTGTTTTCCAGGGATTTTATCCAGACATATTGAAAAGCATAACAAAATGTATCTCCAAGTAACATTTGTTGCCAAAAATTGAATTCTGAAATATAATTATCTATTATATTTCAGTGCACAGTGTGGCACTGTGCTATGCAGAAAGAAATATGGAGGATTACAGAACATAAAGAAGGAATGTCTTCTTTAATGGGATTACAAAAACAAATCAGACTGTTATGGAGATTTAGTGGTTGCTACAAGGCTTTCCTAAAGTGGGATATTGAAGAAAATCAATAATTGCATATTATGGGTTACATTGTTATGTAGGGGGAGAATATGACATTTTAAAAACCTTTGTAAAGTCAAGGTAGACTAAGTTAAACTAAATATTTTGTTATTGAATTAATATCTCAGTTTTGTTTGTGGCACCAACCCTCAAGTCTGTTATTCTGCTACAAACCTACATCCAAAGGTGTCCCTTTTCCTGACACTGGCAGAGGTGGCTATTCATCAGAGGACTGCATTTCACCACTGTGGTGATACCTGTTGAAATGTTTCGATACAGTAGGTATGTGTGCACAGAGCATTGGGTCTGTAAGGGGGAGTGGCTGTGACATTTATCCCTGACAGGCTAAATCTGTATGAAGGAAAGTCTATTCCTTCCTGCTCCAATTTAGTAATTCTTCCCAGACACACCAAAATCTTCAATATATTCTAAATTATTTCAGATATGTCACCACAAAAAAGGTATCATTAAAATGCTCAGATTTAAAAAACATATAAAAACGTTAAAAAAAATTGCTATCTCCAACAGGTATTTAATGCCTATCACATTCCTAAGTAATGAGGCAATCTCTAGTCATGAAATATGAACATAGTTGGCATAAAGCCATTTTATATATTTGATTACATTAAGAGTGTTACCTGTGTTATGAACTGTGTATCCATGGGTTTCAACACCTGGGGTATGTATTAAAAGACAACCAGCATTCATCTTCCATAAGAAATGGATTTTGTAAGAATGATGCTCTAATTAAGCAGTGTTAAATAAAACACCATTAAGAAAGAGTATTATATGACAGCATGTGTTTTGTTTAGGTTTGTGGATATTAAATAAATTACAGTATCTTTGTCACTCTGCAAAGGCATTTCAATAAAGAAAAAAGTACACATTTGTAGTAAAAAAGGTAAGAGTTTTAATTCTGTAAAAAAAAACCTTGTAAAGTACTTTATGGCACTGAGAGGGAACGATGCATTTGAATATATTAAAGTTTCCTGTTCTTCATCTATTCAGCAGCAGGTATATTGACTTGCATTACATTCTAATGCTGCATTAGATTGTAATATGGCAGTATCTGTAACGAACTTTTATTATTAAATTTTAGTCTATTAAATAAAAAAAGGAGTTCTTAATGTCAGTGTAATTGTTTTGGAAAGAAAGTACCCAATGACTGTGAAATTCTGGATATAAATTTAAGACATTTTCCATAATGTTCACATGTTTCAGATAGAATTGAACCTCATTAACTTTTTTTTCCCAAACTTAGACTCAAATGGGTTGTGCAGAAAGGGGCATTTTGATGGTATAATTTAGATATGTAAAATCTGATAATTTTCTTTCTCACTTGCTTGTTTCCACTTAAGGTTCAGTAAAAGTAGAACTGCCTATCGAATATTCATTGTACAATGAACAACACTATTTTTTTTGTGATGTTTAAGCAAAATTTATTGAGTAAGAAAGGGAAATATTCATTTCTCAATTCAACTGGCTTGTCTTGTCCTCTCCAAGGGATTATAAAGGCTTCCAGATTGAGGACCCCCAAATCATAAAAAAACCCCAGCTTTCTGTTTTTTTAATATAGGCTGCATAGGTCTTAATTTTACTTTATAAAAAAATATTTTTAATGAGGGCTATTTAATGAGAAACCACTGCGACATTACTAGCCATTGGGACAGTGTAACAGGGTTTATTTTCTGAGACTGTTTTCTGCCACAAACCAAATTGCAGTTTTATCTATAGAAAAAAATAACAACAAAGCCACACAAGCTGTCTCATGTATGATCAACAGTCATACATATTAAAAACTATGATTTTCACCCTTGCAGTTGAGAACTACAAATGAATCATAATCTCAATTAAGTTTTTCTGGAAAATCTTGCAAATGCTTTCTTTCTGCTTATCATCTGATAATGCTGGAAGGCAAATAATGTCAATATCTTTCATTTAATTGGTGTTGTGGATTGTGAGCCTTGAGTTCTACCAGGGCTGCCCTGCCTTGACTTATTGCCCAGGGTTGCTTTTTGGTCTTGAAATTAATCTTCATTCTATTGTATTTCAAGGTTTTCCCCTTACATTGCTTTGCCCTCGTGATATCCTAGACTTTTTGCATTGGGAAAACACCCTTCTTGTGGTTGTTAGCTGACCAGATTTCATCTACTTAATTCTACTTATTTGTTTCATAGTCATTAAAAAAATGTTAGCAAAGATTCATAAGGATTTTACAGAAACCTGTAACTTTTCTGCTTAATGTTACCTCTTGACCTTATGAATTTTTTTAATTCAAGATCTGTTATGTGGGGTTTTTTTCATATATGGCAGTCTTCAATTCCATGTAAATGGAGCCCTTAACTTAATATATGATTTTCCAATAAAAGAAAAATTATTGAGTTAATCTAGGAAGCACTTTTTGATAAATCCATATTATATTTTATTCTACATTCCATTTACACCTGTGCCTTTAATTGTCATATTATTTGAAATCTTTTCTAAAACTTTGCATATGATTAATGTTAAACTAATGTGACTTTAGTTTCATTTGTTACTTTTCACCCGTCATAAATTTGGGGCAATCCCCTCTCATAGCCCTTCATCACAGTTAGACAGATTTATGTAAAATGCAATAAGTTTTATATTTTTTTTTCCTTCTGAATCTTGAATACAAATTGTTATTTGATTCTGATTCTTTGAATTATGACCAGATTACCTAACCCAAATATTTTTAATCCTTCATTTTAGTTTATTTTCATTTATGGTCCTATTTGTCCTTTTTAAATTTTTTATATTTATACCACAAACATTTTTTACTTGCTTGGATAGCTTTTGATAGTTCAGGCTTACATTTATTTTTCTAACTATTTCTGCTTGGCTAGCTTTTCTCATTTTGCTGCAGCTTTTTAAGACTTTTCTCCTCTGACAATGGTTGAGTCACTCTTTTCTGAAACAATTATTCATTCAGGGGCTTTTCATATAATATTTTTTATCTTCTCTAAGTGGAGATACAAAAAACTGTGATTCCCAGCATTTCTCAATCTCCTCTATAATTGAATCCTTCTTGATCTAGCAGTAGTTTGCTGAGTTCCTGAGATTGTCAAATTTTTGCTTATTACCTGCTCTTCAAAATGTTCTCCCAACTTCACTGTTATTTCTTCCCTCTCTGAATTAATCTTCCTTTCAAGTGAAGTTCTTATTTTAATTCCCAAATTTCATTTCCTGCACACATAGTTTAAAAACCTCTATTTATTTAACAAGCCATTGGAATTTATTTAAGTTCTCTTTGGTTGCTCCTTATTTCCAGATTCTCATTGTTAACTAAGCATCTTCAATTAGCACATGAGTGCAACCCATAGTTCTCTGCACATTGGGGAAATCTTGTAGTGCCAAAAAAAAGTCTGGTTTTTTGAGCTTCTTTTGTCAAAGAGGAACGTGCGAAGAACAAATTACATATCAGAGTGATAGTTTATGCCATCTGGAATGCATGCAAAGCATTCTGATGAACTTACCTAGCTGGATCAAATAATTCTCTCTGCCAAGCTTTGAGGGAATTTGCTATGCAAAACAGGCAATGCCCCGGCTACTCTCTATAGAGCTGTCAGTCTTCACCACTTGCTTAGACAGTATATTGCACCTGGTGAAATAAAAGGTGTCTACAGAGAACTCTTGACTGGGTTAATCAATTCTTTTGTTAGTATGTGTGATTCATAGTCTCAGTGTTTTAGTCTAGCTATTTCATTCCTCCTACGTTCACCAATATATGTAAATTACCATTTATCACGTAAAAGCACAGGAAAAGAAGCCATGAAATAAAGTCTGCATTGGTGACAGGTAGGAGGTATTAAAATATAAACACATATTTATTAATTAGAAAACATTGGCTGCTCTTGTTATGAGCAATTGTTCTCAGTATTTAAATCTGAGACATCAAACAGTAGACTGCTTAGTGCAATAGTACCCTTTACATCTCAGATTTGCCACTTGGATTCAAATTCTGTATTTTATTATTTTTTTTAAATTTTGAAATTTGAAGAGATTCTCTTCAAAGACAAACTTAGCTAACAGTAGAAAATAATTCAAACAAATCCATCTCTCCTAAATGCTCTAGGATGCTGACATTCAAATTGTACTCTTACTTCTCTGCTTTAATAGAAAAGTAAAATCACACCGTGGATAAGCCCTGGGATGCAGACTTATGAACTTGAATTCCATATCTTGGATTACTCCAGTGTGGAACAATGTTTTTGCCTGTAATACAGGAGAGATTATTTTCTTTTTGCCTTTTAGTCAAGGGAAAGGAATATTGTCATGTCTCCAAGAGATTTTGTTATCCTCAGTGATCAAAATTATTAGCTAGGTGAACCACATCAGTGCTCATAAGTGACTCCTGGGAAATGGAAAAATGAAGTCAGTTAAAACAAAACAAAATAAAACAAAACAAAACAAAAACCACCCCCCCGGAATTTTATAATTATAGGGAATTTTGACTGAAAAAATGTTACAATCCCAAATAATGTAAAATTTAGAATGATCTGTTTGTCAATTTATTCTTAATAGTCCTTTTACATAACTCTTCCATCATCCTAGACAATGAATTTCTCATCTCTTCCTGTTTTTTCCCCTTTCCCATTTTCTTTTTTCCTTCTCATGTTTTTCCCATATGTTGAAAAATTTTTTGTTTCGTCTCCTTCCAGCTGTTTTTCTCCCTTCCCTTTCTCTCTCAAAACTTGTACATTGCTTTAAAAATTTACCTACCTTACCTGTTTTGGTCTTCTTCAGCTCTATTTTACTCCTCTTTACAATGCCCTTTCTGCTTCTTCCTTCCTTGAAAAAGAGTACATTGAGACAAATGCTGATCATATTAATATTTGTCTAACTTTATTTAAACTGTGACCCCTCTCTGTTTTCATTTGTTAAATAAAACCAATGATACATATTTTGAAAGTCCCATCTATAACCTTGATGAATATGTGATTGCATTATCATAGAATTTTAGAGAAAAGAAAGTAGGTGTTCATGCATTACTTGTTAATTAAGCTTGAAAATAATTTAGAAAATGTCATGTGTTGGTTTAATATTTTTTTACGAGGATGACTCCAAGGGATCTATTTGCAGGACAGAAGAAAGACATTGAAAGTGCAAAATAACTCTTTTGTATAAGCAAAGGACATAAGCAGAACAGTGAAAGCATTCCTTTAAGGAAGAACAGTGAGGAATATTATTCCTAATCTATCAATACTTCAAACAAGATTTAATTTGAAGACACAATTTAAAAAAAATAACTTATACAATCAATAACTGTACAACACAAAAAAACCCAATGACTTTTTGCTTTTGGTATTAATTTTCCTGTTACTTCAGTAACAGAACTTTCTTAAAGTGCCCTCCTCCTACAAGTTCCAACTATTCTTTCTCGTCTCATAATCTATTGTATCCTCATTTACTGACCTCTAGGCTGTGCAGGAAGTATGAATGAACTGTTGGAAACAAAAATGGAGCAACTTGAATTCCTTGCAAAGAAGTTTGTGACAGGAATCTTCAGTTATAATTTTGAAGAGGGAATTCTAGAGTACAAAAAGACATCCCTTCCTTGTATGTACAAACTCTTACCTGGAGCTATAGAAATCCTTGAAGCACAACTTAGTAGTGATAAAATATGACTTCTTATTGTATCACTATATGTGTTTAATTTTGACCTTACCAAGGAAAGCTACACAGAGAAAAGTAAGTTATGTAATTGTCATTTTTACAGATTTGTCTTTTCTTCTTTTTGATGCACAGCAGAATTTCAACAAGTTATTAATTTGCTGTGGCAATTACCATCTGTCTTACTCAACAGCCAAATTTGAATTTAGAGGTGCCATGAAGGTTTTTAAAAACTTAGGAATCAGAAAACCTTCCAGGTATTTGCTGAAATAATATTTTTGAAGTTAAGCTTTTTTTTTCTGAAAAAAAAATACATCACTATCACCTGAGTATGCATTTCAATGTATTTCAGTATCTGGAAGAAAAGCTAGCTATTAATAAATAACTGTGCTTCCTCATCTTTTTCTGATTCATAGTTTATCAAGTTGTGCTGCAAAACTAGGCATGGTAATTCAGTATATTAGTAAAGAAAACCTGTCTTAAGGTTATCTATTTACTTCAGTGCGTTCCCCATCTATGCTTCAGAAAACAAACACTGAACAATAGTGTCTAAAAAGCCAAACTTCTTCCACAGTTTTAATAGGATTTTAAGTGGTTCTCAAGTCAATGATTTTCACTTCACTCTTGACTTTCATGTAATGACTTCTCCCTCTCATCTTGTCCTAAAATTGTCTACTCCTCTGATAACAAAACCCACCCTGCCTGATCTCCCATGACATACAAGCTGAATGCAAACCGAAAATGGAAAATACAGTGAGATTCATCTAGGAGGTAGGAAATAACTTATTAAAAATGTACCTAATGTGTGATTTTGCACAATCTATGTACATAATTTTGTAATTAAATAGTTGGGAGTTTTCCTGTTATAATTTTGAGAGAACATTTTCTATGATGTGTTATTTACACAGACTTTGGTGCTTTTGATCTGATCTGAAAAATACTCAAAACCAAATAGGTTAAATTGTCAGGTGCAGGTTACTGTAGTTCAGCTAGCAAACATAAAGTTATTCTTCCACCTCCCACTCCAAGCAGCAGAGATTGAGGTCAAAGACCCCAATTTCTTCATTGAGACTTTTCTGTCACCATTTAAACATTGCATTTTAACCTTTGAGTTTAAAGCATGGATGAAAAATTGCAACCACGACCCTCCCTTATTTGGGGGGGAACAAAAGATTTTTGTTGAAGTAAGACTTTATAATTTGTGCAAATATACCAGACAGAAAGAAGTGTTGGCAAACAATAATTGAGGTGAAATTTGGAGTCATGTCCTAATTGGAGCTTTGCAAACCTTTAAAATTGGCCCAAAAGATTTGGAAGATGGTTACTTCAAATAGGTAAAAAGTTATTGTAATACTGGGCTCTAAGGTCTTCTAGCTTCCTGATTTTCAGCCTCTTGAAGAAATATAAATATGAAGAAAAAATAATTTATATTGTAAGATATCTGTGATGAAAAGTCTCATTCAAGGAAATAGTGATGATACTAATAGAGGTTTGAATATTTTACAGATTAGAGAAAGATTTTTACTCATATTTTGTGAAACATCTGAAATATATACATGCAGAAAACCTAACTACAACTTCTGCCTGACTGACATGATATATACCTATAATTCAAACAATTATTAAGGGGCTCAGAGGGTATGTCAATACATTTAGAGGCAGGGCGGCTATTAGGAGGGACCTAGGTAAGCTGAAGAGACAGCATAAATTGAGAAAAAAGGTGCTCAAGCTGGATCTAAGGAAAAGTTTCTCTCTGAGAATAGCTTAGAAGCCTACCCAGAGATGCTGTGCAATCTCCATCCTTGAAGGTTTTCAAGAGCAGGGTGGATGAAGTCCTGAGCAACTGGAGGTCAGACCTCAGAAATGACCCTGCTGTGGGCAGGAGGTTGGGCTGGAGACCTCCTGAGCTTGCTTGTGACATGAGCTATCCTTTGTATGTGATTCAAAGTTAAAAAATTGTAAGAGATCCAGGGCACAAGATCAAGTGTACAGGGCACAAGAGTAAAAATGACCAGACTTACACTCATCCTATTGTTTATAAGAAATTTCTAATATGAACTTTGTTAACTGATTTTTTTTTTCTTATCCTCTCTTCCTTGTAACTTAAATGAAATTTAAATTGCATTTATCCTCCTCTCAGGTTCTATCTAGGTAAAGGTTAACTTACAAGCTTCTAAGTCTAATAACAAAGCTCCTAAACTCACAATATAAATCAATTTTAAAAATGTTTTGAAGCTAGGACCCTGTACCTTGAGTTTCACTTCACATGCTTAGAGCCTTTTCAGCTATCTGTTTTAGGTGTTAGAAGCTAAACTAAGACTAGATTGTAACTTGCCAAAATTATAGGTGTTGTCTCACCAAATATCTAAACTGCAGAGTATCTCCATTTTCTTATTATTTAAAAAAAATATCTTATGTGTGTACCATTTAATTTGGGGTAGATTTAAGGAATACTCTAAGACTGAACCAAGTATGCCATCTAATAGATACTCACTAGCTATTATGACCCTGTATCACATAAAGCAGCAAAAGACTTAATCTGAGTAAATTAAGAATTTCAAATGTCTTAACAGAGATACATAGCTTCTCAGGCTAGTTGACTTTTGTGTGATATCAATTCTGACACTAGTTAAATACAGAGAAATAATAAAACAAAATTAATGGTCATTTAGTTGCTGGAAAACTGGCAGATAAAACTTTTATGTGAATAGAGAAATAGTGTATTTGAGGCTGGGAGAATTGTAAGATAAAGAGTTTAAGAATTAACCAGCACCTTAAATTTTTATTTGGATGATGGATAGGTGCTCCTTTTAGAAGACACATAAATGAACTTCAGAGAGCTAAAGATAAATGAAGTATCTCACTATTGATGAGTAAACCCCCTATAAATGCAAGCCAATTCTAAAGAAAAGAAAAGAAACTTGTCAGTGTTAGTATATTTGTCAGGATTTAGGGTAATACTGGAAGAACCAAACTAAGATTGCAGTCCAATAAAGTCTTCAAGCTTCTTCTTGAGATGAGATGAGGGTATTATTTAAAAAAAAAAAAAAATCATGTTTTCAGTGTATTATATAATACCTTTTTTGTTGTACTGGCACAAAGAAATTAGTTGAAAAGTGACTCAGAACCTAAAATTGAGGGATATATTTTTTCAGCATTATTAATTTTTTTATTCAATTTACCTAACAGTTTCTTGAATAGCTGTGATGATGCAGGAAAGAAGGGTATATATAAGAGAGATTGAAAATCTAGTGCAAAGGACACTTAAGCTGTGTTGCCTTCAGGAAAAACCTGTGTAATCACAGTTGCACAAGTCTTGTTCAACTGATTGTGTTTCCAGGATAAGATGGCTCTTGTTCATTCAGCTTTTCTGCAAAGATGCATATTCATTCCAAACTCCTACTGATTGCTTGATTCAGCCTGTACTCCAAGACTGAGCAGTTGCAGAATATTGCTGAAATTGCCTTAACATTCTCCCACTTCTGTGTTTTGGAGGGAATTTTCTCTTTCAGAATGTAGAGACACAATCAAAACCTTAGATTTAACCTCCATAAAATTTACCTTTTACCTTCACTTTCTATAGTCCTATTACACTTGTATTTTTCTGACTGATGTACTTTTAGCATGTTCTTCTTATAAGGTCCTCTTTAATGATTATCAGACGCAAGGATTCAGTTAAGTGCTCTAACCAGTGTGATCATCATTGTTCATGCAGCAGGTAGAGCCCCCTGATTGCCTTCACCCAAAGATCCACAGCAGGTTTGAAGGCAATGCCACCTTATGTTTGCCACGGTGACCTGGTAACTGGGAAGGCTGCAGGTGGAAAAGCGTTGCTTGTTGCAATTCAGCGCTCGACATACACACATATAGTGGGAATACAAGCATCTTTGAGATGGCTAAGCTGATACAATGGCTCAAAACTTACCTCAAACCCCCTTTTCTTACTTGTTCTATTCTCTTTCCCGATCAGATGGTTTTGCTTATCTGACCCCGAAGTAAGAAAATTACCCAGCTAAATAGTTCCAAAATAAAACAATTGCTATTTAACTTGCTTTCTGGTAGTTTATGGCCTAAAGAAACTGAAAATGGGATCAGCTGATTACCAGAGCTGGTGCAACCTCTGCAAGTGGAAGATGTAGAACTGTACCTTCTGCTGACAGCAAGAAATGGTTCCTGTTTGCGGATTTTGTGAGATGTCAGCCTAAATATTTGGCTCAGTTGGTACGTGGGGGGCTTGTTAGGCTACTTCAACCTTATTTGAAATCAGAAGATAGTTGAAGAACAATTGAAATGTTAAAAGGTTCACCCTGTGTGCAGATGTTTTCTGACAGTGGAAATGTTTTTATCAATTTTTTCTTCTCTGTATATGTATTTATATGCGGGGTTTTGATTTTTGAGTTTTGTTCAGACTATGAAACCACTATTATATCTCTTCACTCCCTTCTGTTTTGTTCACAGTTTCATAACTTTTCTCTCTGCCTTAAATTTTTCAGGCCACTTTCTCCTTCATTTCCCTCCATAGAAATGTTCATTATTAGACTGGAATGTACAGCAGATTAAGAAAATGTAGTGTTCTTTTTGCTCGCTGCAAAAGTTAAACACAAAGAAAAGAAACATATATTACATGTTATGATTCCAGCAGGTATTAGGATTTCAAGCAGTGAAACTTGACTGTTTCAGAGCACATATAAGGAGTAAACTTTTAAAATTAATGCTAGTTTCTCTTGCAGATGTGGTAGTGATTTCTTTGGTTTTGTTTCTATGGAAATACTGCGTCTTTGGACTTAAAAATGGTTGAAGATTACAGCCCAGTTCCTAAAACAGAAGAGCTAAAGAAGGACACAAATTTAGAGCTAAATTAATGAAAAATGTCAGTAAAATTTCTTTGATAGCAGTGGATTAATTTTTATTTTCTTAGATTCATATGCTAATATAAAATATTGAAACATTACTTCAAATTTTAAATTATCTTTCTTTGAAAAGTACCACAATCCATTTCATTGTAACATTAACTTCCACATTCTCTGCATTTATACGGTGTGAATTTAAGAGGAAATGAGGCAAAACCCAGAACTGTAGAATTTGCATGAAAGGTATATGAAAAACTGTCTTAATGATATTTTAGAGCTATTAAATAAAAATTTTCACAAATAAACTGAGATGGATATTTAAAAAAAAAATTAAAATTTTTATTGAGATTTGAGAGAAACTAAATAAAATTCTTATACTTTTTTAATGCTCAAACTAAGTTTTAAAGGTAATTTTAAATATACTTCTATTTTCTTTAATTTTCTTTAAATCTGGGATTAAATAGTATGGATTTTTGCAAAAGGAAGGGTAAAAAAAGCTCATACCAATATTTAGGAGAGACTCATCAGTTAAAAAGAGTATAAAAAATGTAAGTTCTGAAGGCAGCTATCAAAGATACCAATGACACGTGAAATATGGAAACAGCTGGAAATTAATCAGTGAGAATAAATCAAATGAAACCAAAAAATCCAGACCATACCTATGAAAATCAGTGCTGCAGGCAAAAAAAAGGAAATTAAAGGAGGAAGAAATGCTTGCATGACATAAAAACTAATAAGAGCTAGCATATATCTAGCAAAGGTGGATATGATTTTACTGTTGCAAGAGAACTACTGTATAGTGAAAATTTAAATGTTCCTGGAGACCATAACAATACTAATAGTAATGCATTTTAAAATATATGAAATAATACATATACTTTGATATCAATATTCCTTAAAAATATACTTAAAAGATAGATTACTACAGACAGGACATTAATATAGACAGTTACCAGGATGTGAATTTTATATAACATACATATATCATCATCATCATATATATGTAACATACATTCTGTGACAAAAGGAACTAGCCTGAGACTCTGTCAGTCCCACACAGGAAGGTGTTCTAAATACCCTCAAGTGAGCAACACAAGCCCAGAAAATTCAGCTATCAGCTCCAAAATAATTTCTCCATGACTATTTGTGATGTCATGATGATTCAAATGTTCCAGTGTTTCTGAGACTGAACTGGATAAAAAAGGATTGCTAAATTTGCATTAAACATTATTCTTTTGTTTAAATCTCAGCATATGTCAGAATTCCCTTGCATAACTTTCTATATACAACACACATTAAAAAGCATATTTGCTTGAAACTCTATTTTGAGAGCATATCTTAGTCTAAACCAGTCTTACCTTAGACAAGTCTGGGCTTATAAAATAAAATTCTGTATGATCTTGAATTTGCAAAACACCTAACTCTCCTAAATGGCAGATTCATCTTAAAATCATAGAACAAGTCAGTGAGCCTGTATAGAAATTCATCTTTTTTAGAGAAGATTGGATAGAAGTTCGATGGCAGATGACAGGTTTAAGCACAAGTTTGAAACAACTGAAACATGTTTGAAAGAAATTTAATCGGTTATGTGAAATAGAATTATTCATATTGGCCTTGAATGAAGTAATTGTCCACTCTAAAGTGCATCAGAAGCCCAAATTAGTGGGCTTAAATTAAATAGAAACACCTTTGATATAATTTGGACAGATAGTTTGCAAATATTTATATTTTCCTTTTTTTTCCCCACTATATATTTTAAATGGAGTATTGTCAACAAAAATGAAATTAATGTCTGCTTAAGATGGATGTACTCTATCATTTTACAAGTGAACTGGCTAAAATTCTGCCTCTGTATTTAGCTCTTAGTTTGCAGAAGAATTTGAGAAAATGCTTGTAAGACTAAAATCTAAGGAAGAAAATTAAGGACATCTCTACTGGATTTCCTCAAGTGAGATTTCATTTTTGCTCTTCTTCCATGGAATATGGGACATTTTCCCTTTTTAAAGAAACCTTAGGGCCAGGCCCAAATCTCAAAATTTTCCTGTTTGCTTACTTCATATATTTCACGTCAGCTAAATCCCAGAGATGCTTACATATACTCTTCACTTTTAGATTGTCTTACCTAACTGGCATAAAATGTCATGACTCCAGGAAATGAGCTGCATCATTCACCAGCTGATTTAAACGAACTGTATATCTATAGTATGCTGATGAAGGTCTGACAAAAAGCAAAATTTGTTAAACTTTGTTGAAGTATATCTAAACCCAGTAACACATTAAATTTCGGTATGTTAAGAATTTATACATTTAATGTATCTCTCTGCCTGGAGAACATGAGAGGCATGGCTGATTAAAGGGATTTTCAAACCCATCTACTCATCAACTGCATTGAGTTTTAGACTGGTAAAAAGGAAACTTCAAGCTTGGTATGGTATTATTAAATAATAAAATGTAAGCTAAAAATAAGACAGAGAATACAGTATGAATAAATTGAAAATATTAATGAGCCAATGTAATAAGAATACATTCATTTTTAATGTTATTTTAAGTAAAAATATGAATACTTTATGTGCTCTTTTTGAGGTTTTCTTGAGGCAGTGACTACATAGTTATGCAAATTACAATGAAAACTTATTTTTCCTGGTCCTGTAGCAATGTATATGACTGCAATGGTCTCTATTTCCCATGGTAAATAATACTTAAATTAAGTATTTACCTTTGCAAGCTTTCTTTAAAACAGAGCCTGCCAAAAAAATGTGAAGTATTTTGTCCGTCGTTAACACATAATAAAGTGTTTATGCAATTAGGTATGCAGTAGCAGCTTTCTGAGACTGTGGAAATTTGAGTTGTGACCATATATATGTTTTCAAGCTGTGCATTGACTCACAGTTCTTCTGGAAGCTCTTGTGAAAGAGGCAGGGCATTGTCTCACTGGAGGAGATACACGTGGAGTGTAACCTCCAGAATGACTTTGTGCTCTTCAGTTTCTTCTTGTCCTCTAAGGTGAAATGCTTTGTAAGTTGAATGTAATGAGCCTAACACGTTCCCAGCACACACTTCTCTCTCACAATTTTATATGAAAAAAGGCATGTAGAAATTCAGTCAGAAAGCCTTTATTACTTTGATTTTTTGGTGAAATGGAAACCCTGGAATTTAAATGCAAAGAGCAGCGCTTAAGAAGGGGTTTGGGTGTCAAAAAGAAAGTGTCTTAAGCCATTTTAGAAGCATTTTAAAATTACCTAATTTATGCTTGATACTCCAACTTAAAGTTTTCTGGAGTTTTTCTATCATTTATACCAGACCCTGTAAGGATCTCTGAAAGGGGGCTAAATCTATTGTTTAGCCACTTAACTTCAAGTTAACATTTACCTTTAACTCCCACACAATATATATATTATATCACATCACAGCTTTCTTTTCTGAGGATAAAAATGGCTCTGCTGATAGTAGATTTGATGTTGATGTGGCTGATCTAGCACAATCTGTTTAACTTTCTGAGGGCTTGTTCATCACACCTCTTCAGTGAACCTCTCTTTTCTGTAGGCAGCAGTGAGTAAAATGATGGCTTGGGTGACTGTATCTTTTCTAAGTGAAAATAAAGTTTATTTTGACATCTGAAAAAGCATCTTATTGTTGCCTTGCCTGTAAAAGTCTAAAGAGATATGATGAAGACTGTACTGATGTTACTGCATACACTTTAGCCTTTTTTGGGACTTCCCAGAGGAGGATTGACTGTTTTTCATACAGTGGTAGGCTGACTCCAGCCAGTGGGAAAGCTCCCCCTCAGACACCCCCAGACTCTCATTCAGTGGAATGGGGGAGAGAGTCAGAAGGACAAAAGCAAGAAAAACACATGGGCAGAGACCAAGGCAAGTTAATAAGTAAGAAAACCATCAAAACAAAAGAAAACAAAACCCCAAAGGGATCACTCACCACATCCCACCAGCAGACCAATGTCCACACATTATGGCCACACAACCTGTGAGAAGTGACTTTTCTAGAAAAAACTCTCCCTCAGTTTTATTGTTGAACATGACACCAAAGGGCAAGGAATGTCCCTTTGGTCAGTTGGAGTCAGCTGTCTGGCTGTGTCTCCTCCCAGCTTCTTCCCCACTTCAAAGAGGACAAGAGTGAAATATCTTACAAACACTACTCAGCAGTAATTAAAGCACTGGTCACAAGTTTGAAACACAGCACCAAAATGGCTGTCATGGAGCAAATTAAATCCACCATAGCCAAGAGCAGTACACAAACAGCTGCCTACTGGGGCCAAACAGCATAGAGAATGAATCACAAGTTAGGGTGAGACAGTTCTTTACCACCCACTCTTTTCCTTGCCCTGATACTCAGAGTTAAGGTATCAAAGTTAGAAACTCTTTTTGCACTCTACCTCATACTTGCCAATGATGAAACACAAAAGGAGAGACTTCACTCCTCCTCATTCCTTGATGATTCATGCAAATTAGGTAGAAGTAAGAATCTATTTCTGTTTTAAATGCACCTTTCTGTGCCCATTAAAAAAAACAACAAAATAAACACCTATATTTTTGGCAAAATTAAAATAAGAAATACAGTTTAGAAAGCAATGAGGAAAATACAATTTCTCCAGTTATGTGAAAATTTAAAATTAAAATTAAATTCTGTGTTTTTCATCAATTGTTTGTTTGTTTTATGTGACCAGTATTAGTAATACTGGAAAAAAAATTACTTATGGATTTTGGTTTTTCTAGGTAAATCTGAAAAACTAAAACAAATAGATGAATTCACAAGAAAAGTAATTGTTGACAAGCTGAAAAATGAGAGGACAAAAACCATTTTATTCTTTTAATGCCTTGAATTATAATATTATTTTAATATTGATAATACATAAAAGGCTAATTGATCTCTTTGCATGTGGTTTCTTTATAAGGATTTTGATTTCTCTTTAGCCTAGTAGCTAACTATTTAGTTGTGATTTTGTAAGTCATAAGAATATTTGAGGATCATTTTTCCATGCCATTATTTATAATTTGAATTATGATTAGACTTTTTCTTCCATTGCAACCCATTGAAACATACTTACCTATGTCCTAAAAATGCACAATGAACTGAGATGTTACTGACAATTGTTGGCAACAAAAGCTCTGAGTGGTGGTGAAAATAAACTATCTGCCAATACATGAAGGTCAAAAACATTGTCAGCACCATTATAAAAGCATGACTGTGACCTGATTCATCTTATGTTTGCCAGTTTCCCAGTTCCCCTGTGATAGCTGCTCAAAAGCTCTACTTGAAGAGGTGAGAGTAAAAGGGGATTATATTAATAGGGATCATGTAATATTTGCTGAGCTGGAAATCCTTCTGGACCCAAAGAAGGCATTTTATTTATTTTTTTCTACTGTTTTTTCTCTATAGTTCCACAGAAATAGATGCAATTACTACATGAAAAATATCTTTTTTTTACAGGATTGCAGTGGCAGGAGGTATACAGCCATTTGCTGGATGTGAAAACTGGATTTGTATTATATTGCACTGTATTAGAAGGGACTAAAATTAATTTAACTGCACTAACCCTTTGATCATGTAGCTGGCCTTTCCTTTGTTTAAGCTCCTTGCCTTTCTGACTAGAATTTGCTTTTGTCAGCACAGCAGCAAGTGACATATGGTATTTTTGTTGTTACTTGAAATAATCTTCTGTAGATCAGCTGGATTTCCCAAAAGAGCTTTGCATTCAACATTAGAGAGAGAGGAGATGAAAGAGAACCCCAAATCACTATACATTCCATGATTAAAAATCTCAGTAAATAAGCTCCCCCATTCAAACCAATATACTTCACATTTTTAGCAAGTAAAAAAGAATGGAATCTGCTCGTGACGTACCAAAATCTTGTGAACTCTGATTTAGGAGGTGAAAGAGGAAAAGTAAGCAGTGTTTGTTGCTAGTCTTGTGTTTTGGGGATTTTTTTAAATGTCTGATGTATTCAGACAATTAACTTAATAGCTGCTGGCTTTGACTTTCCTTCTGATACATAAACAAAAGATGGTTGTACATTGCTCTGGATTATACCTTTGCTCCTATCTCACAGCAGCTAAATGTTTACCTGGCAATGGAATTTTAAATTGACACAATTTTAACATATGTAGTATCTGTGATTAGGAATTCCCAGACAGCAATATTAACCCCCAGATAGCAATATTAATATTTGAACATATTAAAAAATTTTTAATAAAAAAACAGTATGAACCAATGCCACACACTGAGAATGCTGCAGCAGATATTTTTATATATTTGGCATTACAAAATGATCTCATTGAAGATAATGGACTGCATAACATAGAAACTGCTCAATAATTTGTATTCAGAGACAGCGATCTGTATTGCTTCTGCCCACCAGCACAGCACATCCTTTCTTTTCTTCAAGTTATTTCATATTGATGGGATACTTTTCTACTGACAGGCAACAAAAAATTAAGGCAGCAGTTATCCAGTCAAAGTGTCTGAATGAGTGGGAAGGTTAATGCCTCAAACTAGGTTTAAGTTAGTTCACATTTTTTTAATAATTTCTTTCTGCATTAAACTTGCTTTAAACAGAAATATGATTCACAGTTCCTACAGGCTAAGTTACGAGTGTATGATGGAAGACAGTTATGCTTCAAAGCCTACGAATTCAGATAAAAAAATTACCGTAACTTTAATAAGTATTTCAAAGGTCAGTGAAGGACTGGAATGTTGCATGAAAACAAAAAAGAGCTATGGGCAAAATAACTAGAATTGATAATGACCTTTAAATCAATGAAGAATGAAAATCATAAAATACTTATCCATATGGAAGAGCAAAGATTCTCATAAAAAACTTCAAGAACAGGATATAAAGTAAAATAGCTCATTATGACTGGAAATGACAGGCTGGTAATGCACTAAGGCAAAAGATTTCTCTTACACAGAAAAGCCTCCAGGGAAATTTAATTTAAACAAGTAGTGTACTGTGTGTATATTTGTGTGCATATGTGCCTGCATGCATGCACACAACTCTAGGCTGGACTTAATGAAGCCAAGGGCATGTTTCAATGTCCTACTGCTGCATAAACCTAGACGGGTTTTGTCTTATACTCCCTTTTAAAATAAAAAATAAAAATGCATTGGAACAAATGAATAGTGTTACCTCATTAATTTTAATTTCCTGTTTCATTTTATATGTGCCCATTCCTGTGTTTGTTGGGATACCTGGCTAAAATTCCACTCTGAAATTCTTCTTTTCATATAAAATAAAGCTGGTATTTTATATTTTGGTAGGTTTTTCCAGAATATATTAAAGAGATTACTAAAGAATATTTGATATATCAAAAGTATATTTTTTTAATACTTTTTCTTAGAACAGTAGGCATGATATGTGTTTTTATTTCCCTCCGCAGTGATAGAGAATCCATTGAAACCAATGCAGAGATTTCATTAACTTTCATGTGATTTGCTGTTGCAGACTGGATTTCAGGATCAAGTGACTGACTTCGTTGGAAGCCAAGAAGTCTTATCATCTATGAGTTCTCAGTAATTACAAACACTCATTCAATTAGAAAACCAAATAATCAATTTAAGAAATAATGAAGGTGCAGAAGAATTCCTTCATTCTGAAAAGCTAAATTTTGTTATAAACTCTCTACTGCTTCATGTAATTTAGCACAAACTAAATATTCCTAGATTCTGGAACTCTGCTAATAAAAGCTAGGACTACTCCATGTTTTAGAGCAGTTGCTAAATGAATGTTGCAACTGTTTATGACTTGCATATTAACTCCAAGTTTGAGCTGAAGCATAGGAGGACATTTCAGAAAGCACAAAACAAGAATTTGCACTGAAGAAAATACATATTCTGAGAATTAAATTGTAATAAGATTTTTAATTTTTTTTCCTAACTTGATGGAAAGGTACACAAGAATTGTAGCTTGGAAAGGTGCAGAGTTTAATTTTGAGTATACAGGATGCAATGCTGAAGAAGTTAAGTATGAAATTATCGGATCTCTCATTGACACTAATGTATTTTTTTCCTCATAAGGGAAAATCGGTGTAATAAAAACACCTGCTGACCTTTCATCCTCCTCAACTGCATGCACTGAACAGAGCATGAAGAACTCAAATAGCTTGGTGCAATTACATTCTTCTCTCTGGTGAACAGCGATAGGACACAAAACAATGGCATGAAGCTGAGTCAGGGGAGGTTTAGGTAGGGTATCTGGAAAAGGTTCTTCATCCAGAGGGTTGTTAGGGACTGGAACAGCTCTCCAGGGAAGTGATCACAGCATCAAGCATGACAGAGTTCCAGAAGATTTTGGACAATGCACTCAGGCACATGGTGTGACTCTTTGGGATGGTGCTGTGCAAGGCCAAGAGCTGGACTTCAGTGATCTTTTTGGGCATCTTCCAGCTCAGAATATTCTATGATTCTATGATTTTAAGATATTAATAATTTCCTTTGCCAATTTCAAATTTCAAAACTGGAAGATTGCTCTTTGAAAAGCAGGCATTAAAATATCATTTAGTTTTTATAATCCTTTCTCTTCTCTCACTTACGAATCACCTCTGTCCCATATATTTTCCTGTCTTTAAAGCAAGCGTCACTCAAATCTTTACACTGTGTATTATTGTTAAAACGTTTATCAGCTATTCCAGTGTGGCCAAAGACCTAGTCCAACATGGCATGTTTCCTTGATGTACAATTGTACTTTCAGAGTACAATAAATTTTTCACATTATTGTGCATTCTCACAATAATAAACTGTATTAGAAAATACAAGTCATGCATTTCAAGAAAAGTAAACAGATGCTCTGGCACACTTTTTTTTTTTTTTTATCCCCAATATAGAAATTCTGCTGTTTAATTAATGGCCAGGAATAGCAACTAATTTGGCTGAAGGTTTGTGTGTAGCAGTGCAGGTGCAAATTTATTAGATTTTCTTATTTAATGAGTATGGTGTATCTCCATGTTTGTCCAAAGGCAGAATTATTGCAAGGAATGCATAAGACAAAACATCAAATAACTCCTGTTTACCAGTTCAGAAATGTTGGAATGGTTATCTGTCCAACTTCCAATCAAGCATAGACCAAACAGTGGATGTTTACCACAGGGAAATAAGTAAATAAATGTGCCAGGTACCTACCTAATTGTTATGTTACATCAGAGCAATATACTCTTAAGCAAAAAGATCTTTTAATTGAAAACATCTCAGATTTTTAGTTTTAATTTTCATCCCCTATCAAAATTAGAAGGGATTGTGTGAAAGCAAATTATATTCATTTGATACTTGTTAGAAGAATGGAAAGTGTATTAATAGAGACTGTGGTGTGAACAGTGGTGACAAAAGAGATTCAAGGAGGTACTAATGATCATTAAAGTTCTGGAGGAGGGTATACCTGCTAAGGATTAAGAATATTGTATAAGTGATCCTCTGAGTTAAATCACTGGGGTTTTTTTAATATCAGAAATTAATTTTACAACTTAGCCTGTCTGCCTTCAAAAGACGAATCAATGCTTGTGTTAAAATCACTGTGAGCTGTTACAATTTCTTGAGTTTAATAATTCCCTCCTACTATAATTCTTGCAACCTTCTGTGCATCAAATAACTACCAGGCCAGCAGAACACTGGCTGGCTCAAAGGTGTTAGAGGTCATGCTGCATACTCTGGCTGGGAAGAGGAGATAACTGGCAGATTCTTCGAATCAGATATTTCAAGGGGGAAGTAATACATTTTAGCCAGAACAAGCCTTATTAATGGCCAGCAGAAACCAGCCGCCCATTTTCTCTATTCTCCCACCCAGATAAATTCTCTGGCATCTGCCAGGTTAGTTACAATTGGCTTTGACATCTTGTACTGAATTGATGTCAACGAGTGACACCAAATGAAGGCAGGACTCGGATTACTGACACTATAACTACATCTGCCTACCTCTAACTTGTAAGATGGGCTTGATATGGACTGGGAAACAGTAAAACAAGCATAAAAAGTTGTTATGGGGAGGCATACCTAGAAGATCTGTTTCATCTGTGTATGCACAGGGAAGAAGGAAGTAAGAGAAGGACTTGTTACAGTTTTATATCTCAGTAACATATTTGGGGATGGTGAGAGTAGAGAGCAGAACCAGAAACCATTGGCAGCCTGGAAATATCAGCTATTTCACTTTAGACACAGAAAAAGTCAAAGGGCTTGGCCTGGGGTGTTGTAACCAGTAAGACCATTGACTTATTTTGCCAACCATGATCACCTAAGCCAGAACACAATAAAAAGGGTAGGAGAAGAGGTAGGAGACCAAGTTCTTTATGGAAACCAGTTTGCCAGCCAGGATTCCACATGATGACTGGTTAGAGTGAGCATCTTTTTCTACTCTATCTGGAGTGCTGGTCGCAGTTGAACTGGGGCAGAAGATACTACCTTCAGTGTGAACATCTGTTCTGTACACCCTCTTGAATAGAATTTAAAACACACTGTTATTTTTCCTGGTATATCTGTCCTGCCTGGAAATAAGATCTAAAATCCATTTCACTGCATGCTGTAGTTCTGTCCTTGAGGTTTTATTGTTCTTAAATTCTTTCATGACAGTTTATATAATTCACTAATCCATAAAAAATCCCAACCAACAAAACAATAAAAAAACTGTTCCACTTATTCTGACAACACTGAGCTTTTGAGTCCTTCCAGCCACAAATTTAAATTCATCAGTAAATCATAGAATCTTAGAATCATTTAGGTTGGAAAAGGCACTTAAGATCATTGAGTCCAACTGTAAACCTAATTCAGCCAAATCCACCTGAATTATTTCTCAATATCTGTTATATTTTGCTAGGAAACCATGCTGCTTCTATTTTTCAATTATTCTGCAAAAAAAAAAATTTAAATTACTAGTAAAATAATACAAATAATGTACCAAAAAAACCCTCAAAAACCCTTTCCAGATCTCATCTCAGTTTTGGACATTTTTGATGGGTTTCTGGTAGAGTTCTGGTGGGTCTGAGATCAAAGTACTATAATAGAGAAGATAGAAAAGCAACACATGATTTTAAGTAGTTACATACCTATAAGATACTTCATACCATCCAGGTTGATAATTTTCCTGAACTCTTGACCTTGTAACTTTCTTCTAGTATTACTAATAATAATAAGTAAAATCAACTAGAGTTAATTCTTTGGTACTCAGGACAAGAGAACAGGCCTGGCTTTTATTCAAAACCCTTTTTCTTTTCAAACAAGGTAGCATGGTGTATATGGGACCGGCGATATCCTGGCCATTTCTTCAGTCATTTTTTCAGTCAGCCTGACTTGGAGTCAAGTCCCATGCTGCAGTATGAGCCAATGCAATGAAAGATTCACTGCCAGCAAGGCAATGACACTCAGAAACTAGTGGCAAGTCATAGTGCTAAGATAGCCAGTCAATACAGTAGTACAGTTGTGTTCATGACCATTTTATTAGCCCATCTTAAAATTTAAATATCGATGCATATGTCTACCACTGAAAGTATTTCCATATATTTGTCAAAATCAGTAACACCAAAACTTCCAAAGAGTATGTACGCAAGGTGCTACACCCAATT
Organism: Lichenostomus cassidix; assembly: GCF_008360975.1. Lineage (NCBI taxonomy): Eukaryota > Metazoa > Chordata > Aves > Passeriformes > Meliphagidae > Lichenostomus > Lichenostomus cassidix. The sequence continues at coordinate 97,560,018 of NC_139482.1, read as the reverse complement.
TAAATGCACCAGATGGAGAGGGATAGTTTGGGAAAAAAGGCATACTTGGGAGTTAGCCAGCAAAGGCAGGCAGAGAGGAGACCATTCTGGATTTACAGCAAGAGGAATACAACGAAATCCACTGAATTCTTTCTTATTTTCTGAAAGTATTCTCAAAAGGTTTTCTGGATAGTAATCTAATGAATTACATTAATCTGATAGTAGACAAGTTCTCTGGGGTAGAACTGTGCCAGTTAATATGCTTAATGAGCATGTATTTTCTTTTGATCAGCCAAAAGAGTCAATAAAGCTGCTGTATCCAGTGTGTCTCACCTTTACGACAATTTTTCTGTTGATTTTAATGGCAATTGAATCAAAATCACTTCTGCTTCTCTTTGGTTCTGGAGGAACCACAGTAATGTACTTAAACACGATCATTTTAGGATGACATGATTAAAAAGTATAATAGTATAGATTATTTTTGACATCAGTATTTATTTATTGCTCATAGACAGTTTTGTGTACAAAAGAAATGTTTGAAATGTTACTTTATTGTAATTATAATGAACTGTATGATTGATGATGCTACCTGAATGACAATTATTTGTGTCCAAATAAATTTTGAACCAATAAAGTCATTATTAACATGTTGATACTCTTCTATTACTCAATTACAATAGCAATTTTATTTACCATGAGTTTCACAGAATCATAGAATCATCAGGATTGGAAGAGACCTAGTTTCAGTGTTTGTAGAAACACACATGCTTCTGTTTTCTATGACAGCCTTTGGTTGGGCAAAATTGCACTTCCTGAAGGGCTGTAAATCAAAATTATCTGCTTTAAAGAGTGTTTTTATCTTTCATGAACTGGTTGAAATCAAGTCCATACTTCCTTTTAGAGATTACTTTTGAGACCACCAAATTCAGTAAAGGCATATCAAATATATGGCTTCATTTTCAATAGGTGAAAGATCCATCATATGATCTCATCTACTGATTCCATGTTGCCAGTAAAACTCACCAGACATCCTTTCCACAGAATTCAAATTATACTTCCCATATTTTGATGAGACAACAAAAAAGGAATTAGTTTCCTAAAAACAGATGAGAGGACATAGCTTCAAGGACTGGTTTTGGACAATACTTGAACTCATTTTAAAGAGCTGATATGATAATTAAAGTTGTTATATATATGGATACATGATTTCATTACTATTCAGTTTTAGTAGGCTTTGGTCAATTAATAAATGATTTTTTAGAAAGTTAATCAGGATCTGATTTGAAACCTTCGGAATAAATTCTAAAGCTTGGTAAATACTTTGCCTTTCAGAATAATATGCTCTTGAGTGACTGATAAGGAGCTCATTCTTATCCTGCAGGCATTGAAGATAAACACGGAATACAAAGGGACAGTCCTTGCTACAGGTGCTTTATGAGACCACCAAATAATCATTTGACTCCAGATTTTTGCAAATGAATGCCAAAGCTGAACTTTTCGCTTGCTGAACTATATTAGGCTTTTATGAACTTGCATTTACCAGTCAGTTTTGAGCTTTACTTACTGCACATTTTTTGCTGCCAGTCTGTTTTCAAAAGTGTATGGGCACCTGCTCGGGGACAAACAGTAGTTATTAAATACTGGAGCATGTTGAGGTAATTCCATGGTTGCATTATTCCCCACATAGAAGCAGCAAAATTTGAATAACTCCTACTTCAATAAAATAAATGTAACAGAACAAAATTCTCATTTTCCTAAAAACTTAGTTTTAGATAAAAGAGCCTATTAACATGAAAAAAAAATCATCCTGTGTTCTGAATTTTTAAATATCATAGCTGAAAAAATACTAATGCATGTACTTGGAAAAAAAATTGGCAATTTCCTTTGAAATGAAAAAGTATGTCTTTATTTGTATACTTAGTTTCAAACTTTTTATTTCAACATGAAAGTTATTTTAAAATGTGAAGTTCCTTATGTTTCAGACTGTCTTTCAAGCTAAACAGGAAGAAATCAATTTTCTTAAAAATATTGGCTTCAGGAATGAAACAGTCTATATACACTTACAGATATACACTTATGTAACAAACAATATATTTATATAACTACAAAAAGTATAATTTTTTAATCAATGGGGTGTAACATAAGTAGCATTCTAGGCAATTTCCTACAATTCCTTATATTTAGTTTAGCATACAAGTGTAGTTTGAATTCTGGCTGTGTCAGCATGTCAGAAAATGGCTAGAAGTGGCACCATCAGAAGTAAAAAGACGAAATCTAACCACAGATGAATAAAGACTGGCACTTCAGGACAAAAGAAAACAAACAGACAAAAGCAAACAGAAAATACAGAAACATTCTCCAAAAAAAAAAAAAAAAGATAACGTTGTCTTTAGGGAATTTAATTTATTCATTCAGGGTTTATGAAGCAGAAGGGCCATGAGAAGTTGACCTCAGCAGCATTTTGGGACTGATCTTTTGACAAAAATGAACTATTTATGGACATTTTTTCCATTCCATATTGGAATGGAAATAGGAATATTTTTAAGAGAAGTTTTGCTAATTTCAAATTGAACTGAAAGTTATTTTGGACAAATGTATTTTTTTTTATTTTTAAATAGAGAAGAGATTTCACTTTCTGAATATTTCCAGTATCTTTCTGTCTGATGTCTTTTCTTTTTCTCAGAATTCGATTTATTTCATCCTTGTATAGACATAATATATATTTTCCATTCTTGTATTTTTGAATAGTTCAATCCAAGTTTCAAAAATGGTTAGTTTCCTCCTCGTAACAATTTGTTATTTTTTTCTAGCGTTGTATTTTTTTAACATACCTTGCCTCAAACAATTCATTCTGCCATGTAATATAAATTCTAGGACTCTTATTTGTTTATCTTATCAAGTGAGTCTACAAGCTATGCAATTTATTCAGTGATATACTTGTTTGATTTGAGAAAATAAATCAGATTGTTACCTATATCTCTGACTGACGATAAGGATAATGGTTTCTTGCCAGAAACTTTCCATTTTGAACATTAAAATACAAATAGACCTTTCAGAAAACATAGCGTTATAAAAAGAGATTTACCTTTGGAAACCAAAAGTGATCAGGTACCTGGGACCTCCCGAAATTTTGATTAGTCTCCTGTTTAACTCCTGCAGAAATGCACCTGTACATTGATTTTTATTCAAAGAAAGATACAATGGAAACTCCAGTGAGTTACTCTGTGGATTTAAACAGACTACTCATTGCAAAAAAAATACTACTGTGTGTATTTTTTTGACTGGGAATTTTGATGTTCTTCTGATAATTTGTTATTTATACATATATATACTTTATATATATATATATATATAATAGATGTACATGTCTGTATACATGCACCTTCACACATACATACATACATATATATATATATACATTAAAACTGGGTAAAAAATACAGAGCAGACTCAACTGTCACACCTTCGACTACTTTATTTCAGGAATTTTTCCTATCCAGCAGGAAAGATATGTATACTTTTCTGCATTCCGTATTTTGTTCACCTTTTCACTGTTTCAGATAAGAAAGATGTAAGAAGATGTTGAGAAGTCTAGCAATCAATAAAGGGCTAAATGGAAATTACAACTGAGCCAACATGTGTTGTATTTTTACCTTACTCAGTGGAGGTTAAGCAATGGTTGCACATACTTTCATTTTAGGCTCTAAGAAACATTCAGTCATATATGTCTTCTGAAATTCTGAATGTGTATTCATGCAGGTCAAAATATTAAGGGCACATTTTTTGACCTTACATAGAAATAAAACCATGTTTTGGCAACTACGAGGAACTCTAGACACTACTTTTTACTATAATGTTACATTTTGGATTTTAAACTGCCTGGCTAATAAAGGCACCTTGTTTTGAAAAGAAGGTCTTCTGTATATTCTAATTATCTAGAGGCCAATTATTTTTAACCTTACCAAAAAAAGAAAGGAAGAGTATCAGGAAACACACAGAATTATACTTCCACCAAGTTCTAAAGGTAACAGATACATAAAAACGCTCATACTTATACAATAAATAATGCAAATGCATTTCTCACGAGAACCAGTCTTCAGTTATATTTAATAACTATTTTGCGTTATCATTGAATAAGTGGTATTTAAACAATATATTGTATACTCTGTTGTGAGTCACCTGATGACCCATCTCAGTTTAAATAGCTCTATTGAGTCACTTCCATCCATCTCTGCCATTTTTCTGGCCTTTGAGGTCAATACATAACCTATACTTGCTGAATTTTCTGTTGCATATACCAAAAAGTAGTACCACTTTGGTACACTGAAGTGAGCTTGGATTTATCCCAGAATGACTCAGATAAATATCCAGCATCTCCAGATAAGGTTCTTTTTATTTTTTTAAATAAATTGGATTATTTTTCCTGAAACCTTATGCCTGCATATATAGTTCTACCCTAATGAAATATAGTAGAAGTTCGTACAGGAGAAAATTAGGAAAACCTCCAAACCCCAAAACATACAGACACACACACTAATACTGCCAGTCTTAAAAGGCTTTTTCAAATACAAAAAGCATGTAAAACATGAAAAGAAAAAGAATAGCCATCTAGGGGTAATGACTTTTTCTCCAGAGATGTAGATACCTAGTCCTCCTTGGATTATATGAGCTAAATTCCCTGAGTTAGTCAAAAGAGATTGAAAGTAATTAATGAAGTAATAGCAATATATATACAGAAAAAAATAAATGTTGTCCCCTGGGAAAAGATCTGTAACTTACAATTTCCCTATGAAACATATTATTTGACAAATTAAATTAGATGATATAAAGACATATAGTATTTTAAAGCATGTGTCAAATGCAAAATTATGCATGTAGAATGGAGTGTGAGGTGGTTTTAGCCATTGGTCATTTTTCAATATTTATTCTTATTAATATGATTTCTTTGTGGTTTGATTTATTTGTGAATTTGATGGCTTTTTATTTTTTTTGTTCAGAGCAGCTGTTACTTCTCTTTTGCAACATAAAGAGTATCACAGTGGACAAATCAAGTTAACTATCATTTGATCCTCAAAGTTAATTTAGATGACAGTGCAAGAGAATGGGAAGTCCATGGGGTTTGCCTTGTGTCAGATTTACAACATATAAATAACTTAACCACAGAATCACAGAATCAGCTAGGTTGGAAAAAACCTTTGAGGTCCAGCCTATGACCTAACACCATCTCGTCGATCATACCATGGCACTCATCCAGTCTTTTTTTAAACACCTTCAGGGATGGTGACTGCATAACCTCCCTTACTGTGTATAATACAAGGTAAGGATGGTTTGGCTGAAGACTGCTCTTTTGAAAATAATAATTTTTTGGCAATTTCACTGTGAGCTTTTGACAACTTCAAACAGTTGTCTGGAAATAAGCTGTGTCAACAGGGAGAAATTTATTACGGGAAAGAGATTAATTAAAAGAATGAAGAGAAAGCTTTTAGGTATACCAAAAAGAGTGTTTTCCAGCACTCATGAAGAAGGAAGCATGTTGTTATATTATCTTCTCCCCACCTAGGTATCCATTTTCCTTTGATATTGCTGTTTACAATGCAGTGATGAGGGTTTGCGGTACTATATATTCTGAAAAGCTTACACCATAGCTTTGTCAGTTGCTGTATTCAGTGTACCATTTATGAAAGGAAAAGTGAAATTATTACTAGCTGACATTTCTCTTTAGAAGTTTGCTGGATGGAAAATGACACCATTTCAAATGTAAGGGGTTTATATAGTTTGGTAATATAGTTTGGTAATATAGTTGAGAATTTTTCAGAAAATTGCATTTAAATGTCTTTATAAATGAGGAATACTACTTAAACATGCACATATTTCTGCAATGAATTTCAGTAATGAGAGCTGTGGATTTTTTTATAAAGCATCACAGTTATAAGACTGTTAAAATGCATTTAAATGTTCTAATAAAAATACCACACATCTTTTTCTGTGTTGTAATTTGTTAAATTCTTCCATTAACATTCGACAGCCCTCCATTCACTCTCATTTTAGTTAATAGACATAGTGTACTCAATTTCTTGCCCTCTGAGAAAGTACTGGCAATGTGTTCTGACCTATAATCTATACTTAAGGGTTCAGTAGCTTTTTAGGAATGTTCATGGAGACTTTATTAATCTCTAATAAACTCAGCTCTTCCACTTCATTTCGTGGCTGAATGTAACAGTATTTGCTTTCAAGACTAATTATAGAAGGCAGAGAAGAACAGTCAAAATTATGCCCCTGGCATAATTACAATAGACTTTGTTTATCTCCATGCCTTTAAACACCATTCAACTATGGAATAGTTTCCTTTTCTCCTGGATATTTGTTTCTGAGAAATGACATTTAAATTACTAAATGAAAATATTAAAGTGAGATGGCAAGAACAATTTAAATCTGAATGTAAGAGCAGCTAAAGCTCCAATTTAGAGAACAGTCTGAAAAAAAGTAAAGAACCAAAACAAACAAACACAAAATTGGTAGCAAAATGCTCTACATAAAAGGTTATTTGAAAGCCATTTTTTCATACTAGGGGTCTTGTCTGTGTTCTGTGATTATTTTACTGTGGTTATAACCTGAGCATATCTCTAAAAACTTTTTTGTCTTCCTTTTCTATGGAAGTTTATCTTATACACAATTTTACAAGACAGGGAGTATAAATGTACTCTGCAGAGGATACTAGAGAGAGCAACTAGAGTAGTAAAACACTTAACCTCTCCCATTTCTGTTACAGACAGGGAAACTAAAGTATGAGTCTAAGGGGCACTATAACAATAAAATAATGGAAATAGAAGTCCTGGTGTAGTTCTGCAGTACAGATGAAACACCTGGGACATCATCTGAGCAGATGCAGTAAGTCTTAGTGCTTTAGTAAGAGCAAGTATTGCCTGAAGTCTAATTCATATATGTAATTCTAGTCCATGCTCGTCAAGCATCACAAACCTTTTCATTTGTGCTTGTCTCAATTTTCAAGCATCTGGAATAAGAACATGACATGGTGCCTTGGGTACATAAGCCACTTTACTATCTTAAACCAGAAAATGTGATAGGTTTTATTATATTATTCATTAATTATTAACAATTTGGAGGATCAAGAACAACGTACTGTATAATGCATAATGCATCAGGGAGTAAACAAGACTCAAATGCATGGAAAAGGTTATATTTCTCTTTTGTATCTTTAATCCACTAATTCAAAGACAAAGAATTTACCTATGATCAAAGATTCCAATGCAAACTCCAGTTTATGGATTTTGTAGCTGTCCTAGAGGGACTTGGAATATACAAACTAATAACAACATTGCTTTTCATTTTGTAGCACCTTTCATCTGAAGATCTCAAAGTGTTTTTCAACTTCAATGAAACACACCTTAAAACAGCAAGTGATATACATGAGGGACATACAGGAATTTGTTCAACCAACCATTACTCATTGAAGTTTATCTCCCTCATTGTTCTTCAAACACTTGTGAAAACACTGTAGCAAAGTTCAACAGGTTGAAGAGCTCCCTCTCCTCTCCCCTGTATTTCAGTTTTGAAATACATTCAGTTAAAAATGCTAGAATTCATGTAGGCATCACACAACTGAGTTGCAATTTGTGTAAAACACCAGGATTAGTGCCTACAGCTGATGAAAAAGGTCAAGAAACCTGAATTAACATATATGGCTAGAAACCCATTTTTATGTTTTTGCTAAAAGAAATAAAACCAGATTAATCCAAGAAGGCAAATTAATTGAAAATTGCACTACACTGTGCCAACCAGAGATATTGGATTCCTGAGGGACTGGAAATAACGTAGAAGGCCAGCAAAATTTCCAGTACTTCAGGCGAATAGAATATCTGTTTATTAAAATTAAGTCTTTTCACAAAGGCAAATAATCTTCAGCTGTGCAGATGACTACTTGAACTTTGTCCATGTAAATATGGTGACCACAATTTAGTCATTCTGCTACATATTTTTTAAAGAAAATATTTAATTATCTAACTAACTAAATATTCTGGCAGCATTTCTGTGCCATAATGGCAAAAGTCATATAAGGACACAGAGACAAGTTATAGTGATTCAGAATGGTCAGACATGGCTCTGAAGCCCACATATTTTGACCCTGATAACAAGACAAAACCATCATCGGTTTAAGCATCTTGAAAGTAAACGCATGATAAAAACCTTTAATTACCTTCCACATCAGTATTCTAATGTTCTAGAAGGACAGTTTTTTCTTCTCCACTTGTCACTTTTCTGTCAGATTTACTGAGATCATATTCAAACACTGCAATGAATGCTTTGCACAAATCACGGATTAGCTCTGAGGGAGCTGGCAGGTCAATGTCACACAGTACGTTAACATGAGGAGATACTAACTTAGATTCTGGAAGCAGGCTAGCCAGGTGAATACCTCAGAGGTGTTAATCAGATGACAAGTTAATAAATTTAGTTCTAAACAGGAAAACTTGGTAATTTGTTACTTTCTGCAATATAGACATGACCAATTTATTTTTCTTAATATAAGGAGTGCAATGTCAAATTTTCCTGTTGCTATCCTTCTACAATTTCCCTATTAACACTTACTGACCTCAGGACTGAAGTGATATTATAAGAAAAGGCTACCACAATGTTATCTGTTAGTCACTACTGCCTTGTTAATTATTCTATACTAACTTATTATCACTGGTTCCCAGATCCTTACACTGCAAGGACATGGAACTGATGCAAATGACAAGGGTAAAATAAGAACTGTATTTTTTAAAGTTTGATTTTTTTATATAGACACAACACTATTCAGTTTTGTTATTCAGGGTATCTATGGGTCTATTACATAAACCAAATGTACTTGGTTTTATGGATGCAATGTATGCTGTCTCATAGCAATCACAGCTCTTGGGTATAAGTACTGTCTTCTAAAACTGTACATTCTAAGTCTCATGCTCATATTTTTAACAATCATTAAAAGAAAAAGGAAATTAATATTGTATTCAGCTTTTTATTTAGGGAGCATGAGCCTTTACTCATATGCCTAAGCTACTTAAAACCTCAGTTTTTAATTTTCTCTTTCACCAGATAATATAAACAGTCAACCAATCATCATACTAATCAGATGTGTTTGGTCAATTGCTCCAGCAGCCACTTGAATTTCCGGATCTTCTTTGAGATGTGAATATTATTCTTTCCAGGGCATGAGCAACCTGGTCTAGCTTCATAGCTGACCCTGCTTTGGGCTGAGGATGTTCTAAAGGTCCCTTTCAATCTAGATTAAGTCCAACCAGTAGGGTTCTGTAATTCCAAAGTAAAGCCATTTGTTGGATTTGCTAAATTCTGTGTTTCATATTTATTAGCATTTTGAGTAAAAGAGACTCGTCAGACTTAATGGTTGTCATCTTGTGCCTTTAAGGAAGCAATTGTAGTATGAAATCTCCCCGTTTAAAAAAAAACCCAAAAACTCAAAAACCCAAATAAGCCCTACACAAACCAAAAAACCCAAAACCCAACAATGAATCCCTAAAACCAACCGAACCAAAGAGGCAAACCAGACTCCAAATATACCATCATATTTAAATTTTAAGATCATCTTGGGAAGCTATTTCAAGAATTAGAAAAATAGTATAGAACAATTTTTATATACCTAGTCAAAATAAAAAACTCTGTGTTTAGCTTATTTCACAGCAATAGCTTTCATGTACTGTTCACATGGAGTTGTTTTCTTGATGTGTTGGCTGGAAGAAAGGTTTTATAGATTCCTCTGTATCACTGTTTATTCTAGATTAGTGTGAAGGAGATCTTATTTTTTGTTTTGATTTTGCATTTTCTAGTGGCCTTCATGCAATCTCTTTAAAATGCTTTTTCTAACACATCTGGGATAACTAATCTGGTTCTTGAAAGGAAAATCCCTTCAGCAGCAAAATCTCTGCTCTGAATTGGTAACATTTACTGCACTGGCCACACTCTGCTAACAGCTTTAATCACTTTCCTTGGGGTCTTATCTTGGATCATAACTTTAGCAAACATTGCCAAGCTTGGATTTACTGGATAGAACTAAAACTGTCCCCATTATGTGGCTTATATTCTCTACCCTGCCTGTCATCTCTGCTCTCCGTGGAGAAGCACTATTATGTGAATTTTTATATTATATCTGAGATCTTGTAACATTATTAAACTCCTTTGGAATGTACAGCATTTAGCTCTACATTTTTCTGTGCTTCATCATGTTGTCAAATGTGTCTGCTTCTACAAACATTGTCTTAGGTGTTAATTCAGATGTCAGATAAAATATGTGTATAAAAAAATCCAAGTTCACAAGTGAAAAGAATACAAGACATATTTTTGGCAATGGCAATGACTTTGGGACAAATCTGTAGTGAGACAGGCTCAGTAAAAACATGGGCCAATATTGATCACTTTAAATTAGACAAATACGTCCATGTTCAGTATCCATTGTTTCTGCATTCGCTTTACTTAAGTTTAGAGATAATATTTTCTGACATTACATTATTTTGAGGCAACTCTTGTTAGTGCTCTGAAACATGTTTTTGAAGCACATTGTTTTTAGCCTGCTTTATTGAGGACATGAAGATGTTCCCATGTTGCATGTCAGAAAATACATGTTCATCTTTTGCCCACCCAAAAGTTTTCATTGAAACACAAGAAAAAAACAGAGGTTTTACAAATACTGTGCTTCAGGAAACAGACAAGCTGCTAAAAGACAGAGGTTCCATGGTTGCAATCCAATGAAGGAAAGACTGGATGCTCCTTTATCCCCTCTAATATGTCAGAGAATCCCTTCAGATAAAAGACATATTAGATTTTCCAACAAAAGTATTAATTAAGACCTCTTATTGTCAATGAAAAATCTATAAATGTTAAAAAAAAAAACAAACCCTGAGCACATTGGAAATCAGGTTTCTTTAATTTTTCTCTTGATAGATCTGCTACATATATTTTTGCTATCATAGTACTTTAGGACTAGGGCTATTTAAATATTTTTTTCCATTACTTAAATGTGTTAAGAAGTGCATACCAGATATATCTGAACAGTTGTACCCTCAGACAGCTGCTCTGGCAACCTTATTCAGCACGATCTTTCCCTAACAGTTTGCTGCTCACAAAATCCGTTCTTTCAGATATCAGGTGAATAATACCTGGAATCTCCATGATAAATTAAGAGACAGATGTCTGCTGCTCACAGGCACTGGGATGGGTAGAGAAATATTCCTTACTGACAAAGTCTAGTCACCCATTTTGTGTCTATCAGAATTGTCTTTTTGGACTTATTTTTGTCCCAGAATCCAGTTCTGATGTGCTCCTTTCTGGAGAATGAATCACAGATATTTTAGAAAACCCACTTCAGTGAATGAGAGTTCTGTGGTGCACTGTGAACATATATTGAATTCACACATGTAGAGAGCCTTGGTAGGCATTGATTTTTGAGGGCTGTCTTCCATGCAGGACTGAGTTACAGGCCAGCTACACTCTGTGATACTCTGTACATATCTGTTATGGTAGAGCTAGTAACCAAGAGGGACTTTACTCCACACCAGCAAATTCAGATATCACCTCAAACTGATTTCTTGTCTCTTCAGTTTCCATCGGGCCCAGACTTTTCCATAAACTTTTTTTTTTCTATCTCAGTTTGAAAAATATGTAAGTATATCTCAGTTTTCTACATGCTTGTGAAAGATATCCACCATACCTCCTGATATCACCCTTTGTTCACAAGGAGACCTGCAAACTTGCTTTAAGAGCGTTATGCTTTTAAAAAGTTTAAACTCCAGTAATTTTACAGCTCTGATATCTCCCTTAATAAACAGGCATGGCTGTAAAATATTTTCTCTCATGGAAGCAGATGTTCAACATCCAGATATAAGATATTCAATACCAATTAGCTTAATGAAGAAATTATCCATATATAAAATTAGTATGTGAACTTCACTAGAGAAGTTCTTAAATGCCAACTCTCATCAACGTTGCTCAGTTAGCCACATTTTTTCTGTTACCTCTCTTGAGCCTTAAGTCTTGTGACTTTAATTTGCATGAGATTAAATTATATGTTTTTTTCCTCAGCCTCAAAGCCAATTTTAAGATAGAGTGATCTGTGCCAGCTTTGATTCACCTGACCCAGACAGGTGAATAATCAAAACACATCATCAGGAGTCTCTGACAGTACTAAAGATTGCCTTTTTCAATTCTGTTATCTTAGCAGAAGTTGTTGTTGAAAACAACATTTTAAGCTTTTTTTGCAAAGGTTAAATACATCCAAAAGTGTGCTCTTTTTAGTAGAGTCTCTAAGGTTTAAATAAAGAGACTCAACTGTCATTGAAAGGAGCAGTTTTCCTCCCTTTTCACCCGCTGATTATTCACTTATGAGCTCAGGACCTCACTGGAGACTCAAACGAGCCAGTTCAGCTGAGAAGATAACAGCAGAGATGTTTTCTGCTAATTTAGTTCTCTGAAAGAGTGCACTGTGGGGACAGAGGAGCATCAGTGCTGGTACAAGGGAGGCAATCGGTGCTGAGGAGTTGGGAGCAGGAGCTGGAGGGGTGAAGTGGCCCTTTGTCATCAGCTCACAACTGCAATGGCTCAGCTTCCCTTGGTGCTGCTCTCTCACTTCTTTCTTCCCTCCAGGGTCTTTGGCTCACACACAATTTTCTGCTGTCTGCCTGACCTCACTATACTGGGCTATGTTTTTTATTCACTCCTTCCTCTTTTATTTTGCAGTTTTTTAGCCAGACTGTCCGTCTGAAACTAATTGGTAAGTTCATCTATAAACAGTCAGTGTCATGGCTTATAACAACATCCCAAGTGTTTGCTAGAGTGAACCACAGTTTGCTTTCTCTGCTTTTTTGCCTTCAGCAGTGTTGATTTAGCCTAGTAAAATTATGAATTAAAGATCCCTATAACCATGTTTATATCAAATATTTATCAATTATTACGGAGCAGCCCCTCTTCTATCCCAACATTCAGTTCTTTTAGCACGTGTGCTTGTAGCAGCAAATAATCAAATACTTTTCTAATGAAAGAGTAATTCTTACAGAAATGTAATACTAAATTTACAATAAGTGGTTCAATAATACTTGGATACATTTTTTAAAGAGTGTTAAATTGCCAGAAAAAAACCCCAACAAACTCAGTCACCCACAGTCAAGTGTCCATGTTGGTTTTTTTTAGAAGAATCTGAGCATCCTGTTGTGCATAGTAATGCAAAGAGAAGTATTGAAGAGATGGGGATATTTTCAAATATACAAAAATGAAGAAGTTTTATGGCCCTGTCCATTGTTCCAAGCACTACTGCCAAAGCCATGCTATAACAAATTGTTTTCCCTGGATGTACTCTTCTGTGCTCAGATTGTACAAGTATAGCAAACCTATGTGCTTTCTGTGAGTTATCTAAATGATATACAATTTTTGCTCTTGGTTTGCAAACACCTCCACTCTGTTGATATCATATAACAATATAGCTTGCACTGGATCAACATCAATATTAGATGATTATGGGGCATTTTGTCAAAGAACAAGTACTTTTTAAAAATACTTTGCTCCATATGTCCTCTCCCAGAAAACTTCTGAAAGCAAAAATATAGGAATGTATTTCAAATTTTGAAATGGATTGTTTTCATAATTTTAACTTCTTAAAATAACTTTCATTTTAAGCTCTTCCCCTCCTATCTTAATGTTTCCCAGGGTTTATGAGTATTTTAGAAAGCCTACCAAAAAAAAAAAAAGATTAAACATATGTTTTATGAGTAATTAGTAATGTTTTAAGATTATCTGGACTAACACAAAGCCTAGTAGATAATTTTCATAGTTTAAGATGTTAGGACCAGGTCCCATGCTGAATTCTCTTGGAACGACAAAGTAATTTTAAATTAGTCCTTGGGGGGGGCTGATGAAAATTCCAAATATGCATCAAGGACACTGCATTTTCAACTTCACTGACTGCTGAGAGTGTACCTTTTAAATGCATCTTATGCTGTTTTCCTTAGCATATTTAACTTAGTGAAATCATGCCTGCAAGTGCACAAGATGTATTTGAAAATACCAGGTGTATTATTAATATTGGTTGAGAGACTAGAAAGTGGGATTTTCTGAGCTTTAAAGGGCCTGGATGACTTCACATTACTCATTACTAAATGTTACAGCATATGTCTGCTCTCCAGGGCTCAGCACAGAATAAAGGTGTGTGAGTTTGGCTTAAAATAGCTTGAACATGTGCTTGTGGCAATGTAACCCCCACAGCATGGAGCTCAGTGAGGGCAAATTTATCCAACTATTCAGCTAGATTTATTCCACAGTACAGACACAGCAATAAATAGAGATTGTTTGGAGTTAACAAAACCGTTTCCTTTTTTATTTATTAGAAAAATTAAGTAAGTCAACTAAAGCTGTTGGGGAAGAATTGAAGTAAATAAATTTCTGGCAACACTAGTAATTAGAACAGATTTTGCATAGCTTGGAAACGGATGTCCTTACAAGCAAATCCAGGTTGATAATTCCTTAGAAGGCAACAGCTGAGTAGAATATATTTGAGAAGAAACTGGGGGTTATTTGTCACCGAATATGTAAGATTCTGTTCTTTGTGCTGATTACAGAAATGGTAAAACTAGTACAAATCCGGTTTGTTACCAGCTTACAGTCTGTCACAAATGTCAGGGAAAAACTTGTTCATGAGAAAGTTCCTTAGTTCTTTTCATCTTCCAGGCTTTGTACATTTAAACATGAAGGCATTGTAAGTACATAAAAAGAACTATGCCAGATCAAAAAGAAAAACTTTGTTATCTTCTACACTGACCTTTTTCAGGACAAATGCATGTATTTGTTGTGATACAATATTGTAAAATGGGAATTTCTGTTACATTTTTTCAGTTGCTTTTAACCCAGTTTGCCCTGGATTTAGTCTTTCTGGAAAATCTCAGTAAAATGTGATGAAGGAAGGAAATATAAATTTGTTCACATGAACAACTTCTTTGAACTGTTTGTCTAGGAAGCCCTAGATGCCAAGAGTTGAAATGCAGAACTGGTGTGAGTGATACAATCTTATGCTGTAAGGAGCTGTAAATATGTGAGGTTATTAAAATGTGAGGGTTGTTCGGATTTTCAGTGTGCTTCAAAACCGTCTTATTCTTTTAGTACCTTTGTTCCTTCACTACAAAAATGAGGAGAAAACCTTAAGTTTTTTTGGAATGCAGAGAATTTTTGTCGAAGGCTGAAAATTTCAGAGAGTTGACCAGATAGGAACCTGATTTGGGAAATGAAACTAATCTGTGCTGCGTTTGAATGCAAACCAGAAAATTAACAGAGGAATAAATACAAATAAAAGGTATGAAGGAAAGTGCAGAAAGAAGATAAGATTAATACCAAGAGACAGGCAGAAGCACAAGGAAATACCAAAATCAGGATCCATAAATCTCATAAATCCCTCTTAGTGGACTTCACTGTCAAAAATGACATCTCCTTTTCCATCAAAAAGTGGCCTGCACAACAGACAGTGCATTATGGCTTACATTTGTTCCACTGAGACAGAACTCAGTTTTAGTTTTAGTGGAGACTGTGCTTTCAAGGAATTTTGTGGAAACTTTGCATAATCATTTTCCTCTATTGCTTTTCCTTTTGATAACGCAAGAAATTAAATATAGAAGTTTATATTAAATGAAGTAGCTTAACCCAACAAATGTGATTATAAATGCCAGCTTCTAAAATGAGGAAGTAACAGAATTACGGTCACATGAACAAAATATTGCACTTAAAGCTAGTTAAAACTGACATCAGATATTTTCAAAAATGGTATATTATCAGGTAAATTTCAATCTGAGGTGTAAGTTCTGATGCCCTTGAGAAACGCTTTTATATCTTTCTGCCTTACATAAAAGTCCTTGACTATCTAAGAATAATACTTACAAAATGGGAAGGCCTTTAAAGCCGTAGAGGAGCTGTGTAACCCCTTTTCTGGAAGTTTCTTGTTCTAAGGAGTTATTAACTCAGAAGTAATTCTTGTGCCACAAAGCTACAGATGCTCAGTAGGAACTTTGCTTTGATTCCTCTTTCTCAGATTCTAAAATGCTGAGCAATGATATTAAACCATAAAGATTTTTTCCCAAGTGCATCTAACCACAATCATTTTTAATGTTGATTTCTAAGGATAAATATACAAATTATTTATTTTTGCATAAGGTAATCTTGAATTATTAAAAAAAAAAAGAGCAATCTTCTTTTGTCTTTGATAATAAGAGCCCTCATTGTGTTTATTGCACTTTCCTCTTTTGCAGATTGTTAAGTCTGTTCCAGGGGTTAAATAGCAATGTTTCTATGTAGAAGTATGTAAATTGGAAACAATATTCTCTGACAACAATTGTTGCCTGTCTTCTGATGTGACAATGGACATAAATTTTTAGACAAGAGTAGAGAAACCAAAACATATCTGACTTTGATTTTTTCTTTGTTTATTTCAAGGATGCTTTAAACATTACTTGGAGACAACACAGGCAGATTAATGTTTTATTGTTGGAATTAGTACTTGAGAAAACAAAACAAGAACAAAACCAACAGTTTAAATTTTGAAGTTCACAAAGAACTTAAATTAAGGAGTGATACTAGACAAAGAAAGTAGTTCCTAACAAGCAGGCAGTCACTGGCCAGAGGAGATGTGGCTTTGCCTTAGGCCCTTCATGCAGTCAGTGATTAAGTGCCAGGAAATGGCTGACCTAGGGGTCATTATTATTCCTAATATAAACAGTTATAAATAAATCCAAGAGTGTGAAGGCAAAAATGCTGAGATGTACATTGTTAGAGGAGAAGAAAATTCAAGTTTGGTCTCCCTTGAGGCTGTTACTCCATAGATACTGAAGAAGTCAGATTTGATTCTCACTGGGCTGAGATGGAAGACAAACACCTTGCAGTCTGGGTTTGTTGTTTGTTTTGGGCTTCTTTTTTTTTTTTTATTTGGCAAAATGTGACATCCATAAAATCATAGAATGACTTGGGTTGGAAGGAATCTTGAAGTTTATCTTGTTCCAATCCCCTGCTGTGGTAAAGGACACCTTTCACTAGACCAGGCTGCTCAGGGTCCTATTCAGCCTGGCGATCTCGTAACAAATAGCAGTAAATTAGTGTACAAAGAAGACTATTGCTCATTCTTAAGTTTACAAGGGCTCAATAGCTCAAAAGACAAAGTGGAAGTCTTACCCCTGACTGTTAGCTGCTGAAGCTCAATGTGATGAACCACATGGATGAAACAAAACACTGGAAGAGTGCAAAAGAAATTCCAACTGAAAGTGCAATTCTAGTTCATAAAATTAATAATTCTTGACTGGTTTTGTACAGATTCAGAATAGAGAATTGAGAAGGAGAAAAATTGCTAATCCTTTGTGCCTTTTAGTTATTGAAGGTAATTTTTTATTCACTAATTTTCTCATAAAACTTCTAAATTTGTTCCCAAGAGTTCATGAAAAAAGTAATTTATTTCCATGGTGAAAAACAAGAATATGGCAACTGCTGTTTATGTTCACAGCCTAAATTTAGGAAATTGTTCTATTGATGATCAGGAAGTCCTTAGTAAATTAAATCTTGATATTCTTTAAGCAGATAGTGGCAGCCAGGCCAAAAATTGTCTTTGACAGACCAAAAATAAGTAAAATCAAGGCCACTACTGAATGAGTTGTGTTCGTTCATCTAATTTGGATTAGAAGGCTTTGAGGAGAGAGGGTAGAACTTCTTCTTCCTTCATCCTACTCATGTTATCCGTTAAGAAACTGAACCTAAATCACAGAGATAGATTCAAATGAACCATAACTTAATTCCTCTTCCAGGACAAGTGATATTGTTGACTATATAATCAATTAAACCCACTTTACTTAAATGATGCCTTATTACTGGATTATTAAAAAAAAAAAAATTCAAAAAGTACTTTGGCATTTGAGTGCACTCAAAGAAAGATGTTTCATGAGAGCTTAATATTTTTGTATTACCTGGAATAGTATTGCTTCTGTTTCAAGAGACTCCATTCTTTTTTTAGTGATTAGTTTTCCTTTCTTTTCTGTGCCGTTTTTCATTTATGCACCATTGCAATAAAGTAGGCAAGGGAAAAGAAATGTATGTTAGACACACATGCGTCATCTAATTTCCATTATCTGTGTGTTTAATCTCATTGCTAGGATATGTATTATGAAAGCAAATATGAAGTGTAAGACTGAGAAGTGGTGGGCTGTGCCTCAAGGACCTTAAACTGATAGGCACACTTATTTTCTTGTGCAATTCTAGCTATCTCTTGTGGAATCTGCTTTTCTGAACTTCCTGGAAGTCTGAAAGGAGACTGTTCCCTATAACAGATTTGAAAATGTAGCAGTTAGAAATATTTAAATACCTTGTTATAAATTAAACATTGGGGTGTTTTCTTCTGAAATGATATCAAGCCTTAGTAAAAGTTGTGTCTATTTAAAAAAAATGAATGAACCACCTAAAGAAACAAACAAAACCACCTTTCTTCTCCATTCTTGTCAGAGCTCACATCAGAGCTCATAACTGCTATCATGTGGTTTGCAGCATGTGTCAACACAGATACAACATTAAAACAATTAATGTAAAATTCTTCCATACCTATTCTTTGTGTATTGAACTTGTCTTATTGCATGACACGAAAAATGTAGCCTGTGGATGTTACCACAACCTCTCCTTTTTTTCAGATTTACCACATGTTTGACTGTTGTCAGACAAAATAAGATATTTGTATTTAAAAGAAGAGTCTGAAAACTGTTTTTTACAGACGACTCTGAATTTCTATCGTTTTTTTGCCATTCACTTCTTCCAAGCTCTTCCATTAACTTCCAAGCTCTTCCATAAACCTTATGATTAGTTCTCTAATCATAAGGTGACTTGCTTCCCCATTCCTGAGCACACTGTCTGGGATTTACCTGGCCTTTAAATCATGGCAAATTCTGAATATGTGGTTAGATTCTTTTTTCTACCTACTACCTTCCTCACCACACATACACATAGCTGAATCTGAAAAAGTGCTGTTTTAGTTATTCACTGTATTACCAATGTGCCACATCAACACTGAGACAAAATGCATAGTTTTAGAATTTTTTTTTTTGGTGGGGGGGGGTGTTGTTGTAACCTTATAACAAAGTCCAAGGGCATGAAACAGGTTTAAAGCTTTTTAAGAATCTTATGAAAGAAAAATATTTAATATTGGCTAGTAGCTCGTGGAGATTGGTAATGTGCATAACAAAATTTTTTAATTTCATTACCTAGTCAAAATAAGATAGTATAGATAAGTTGTGGTTAGATATAACATTAGTTATTATTTAGTCATAGCATTAATATGCATCTTATTCCAGATCTTAACTTTTCCTCATTGCACTTCAGTTTTCACCATGAAAAAAATCATCCCAGAAATAAACAGAAAACAACCAAACAAAAACTGGACAATAGGAAAATATTTGATTTCTGAAACCGTTAATATATAAAATATATTAAAATTATTTACCATTAAAAGTAGGATAAAAAAGACTGAAATAGTGCTGATATTTAAGAGTTATTTTGAGAATCAACAGGAATTTGAGCTTGAGACAAATCTTATTTGTCAAAACACTGATCAGCCTGCCAATCCTTTACAGAATATTTGTATAATATTGCTTGCTTCTAAATTGAGTCTCTTATCCAAGTGACATAGTTACATATGAGTCTTGGAAAACAAGCTATGATACTCTTTCTGCATGTTCATGGTAATTGTATTTCTTTATCATGTAACTAGCAACCTTTTAAAACTAGGATTTGGGAATTACTTAGGAAAGAATAGCCAAATCTAATAATTTTTTAAAATGTATTGAATATCACAGACAATTCAGCGCAAAATCAAATAAAAAAATTAAAAGCACACAAAAAAATCTGGGAAAAAAACTTTCAAATCCACTTCTCCCTTTTTGTATTAATAGCCTCAAAAATATTCTGTTTTCATAGGTTTCAAACAGTAACTTGACTAACAGGAGAGCTGTGAGGCACTCTAAACTGAAGAAAATATATGTTTTTTAATTTTTTTCCATTTTTTATATTCAGTACAGCAGCTCACTAACAATACTTCCAATTTTTTATGTGGTCGCATGAAAATTGCGTCTAAAAAACCAATATTGCTGTGGAAAAGTACCCACATTAAATAAATAGTAATGAAAAAGAGATAAAAAATAATGGAAAACAGAAGGCCATAACAGATTGCTGCACAGAAAACTAGCAAAAACGACTGATGTTGGTACTATGTAGAATAAATGACTGTAGTATATGATGTCTTCCAGGAAGAGCTGGGATCCATAGTGCTGTTGCATGTTGGATTGACTATGGCACTCATCTTAAGGGTCTGGTTTTCCTTTTATAGGACAGATAATCACATCAGGATAAAGAATTTTGGATATTTAAGATCTCTCTAATCATGCAGGGCAAAAAATGTGAGGGGGAGAAGAAACACAGCCAGAAGCAAAGCAATCAAGCCTTGCAAGAGCCCAGAGAGGAGCAGGACCCTCTGCTGACACCTTGGTATCTCACTCCCAAGGTCGTGCAGATGGACTGAAACAATGTGGGGGGAAAAATCAACAACAATTCTCGTTAACAAGTGCTGAATTTACTAAATGAAATGAAAGCTAATAAGAGGAAAAGAACCAAGTATTATTGTGACAGAGAAATAAAAGCTAATATTAAAGCTAAAGATAATTATTTCTATTATTTTTGTTACAAATGCAGTTTAATTTCCTGTTTGGCCTCACTCCCTTTTTATTCATCTATTTCTGAAAACACATAATATTTTCTTATTTTCTGGCACCATTAATGATGACTGAAGTCAGGGGGAACAGATTTATAACAAGCTTTCACATTAATCTGTCTTGCGGAGTAAGCTAAGCAATAAGTCCCAAAAGATGAGGTACAATTGAATTTTCATTTAGTAGCCCCTGTTATCTTCTTTTGTAAATATTTTAGACTAATTTATTTCTCTGCTGAATTAATGGTCTGGTGTTTCATTTGAATGCCATTAAAGTCATGTGAGTGAAGCAGATGCCAGCCTTTGTAAGATGAATATATATGAGTTCCTCCAGTTTCTCTGAAAACATTTATTTGGAACATATTCTTTCACTCAGGAAAAAAAAAAATCATATCCAGCTGATTCTGCTCCAAAACAGTATTTCTGATTCAAGTACTAAATGGGCAAGAGCCGATGATGGTAACACACTGAAAGCAGAAAATGTTCCAATAAAAACACAAAGAAAAATAGAAATTATGGTCAATTCAGTAATAAAACATAATCATTCCATTTGTTCTCGTCTTCCTCAACTTACTAAACAAAAATATTCAGAATCTGTCAGGTAAAAATACATGTTTAATGTAAGGAATTCACCTAATTACTAGGTAAAAATCGAGTTTGCATTTTGCTTGTGACTCCCAGGATACAATAACTGACATATCTATTATGTGAACTACTACTGATAAACTATCTTTTTAATTCAGTTTTTTTTCACAAATCTACTTTGATAGAACTGAACATGCTTACAAGGCATATAATTCCTTCTTTACACAGAGTATAATTACTGAAGGAATTACTGATCTAAATCTACATAGTCATTAATTGAAAAAGCTCATCTTTCAACAAAGAACATTCTAATAACCTTCAAACCCAGATGGCAAACTTCACTTTAACGTCTTTTATTTTTTTTTTATTTACAACACTTTGTAAGTTCCATTTCCATGGATATATTTGCTGAAGTTGCCAGACCTTTGTTTTATGATAAACTTTTATGTCTTTATTGTAATGCACAAAGGGGTTTCAATGCAATGTTTTATTTATTTTTCAAAGCTCAAAGCTCCTTAAAAGCCTCTGAAGGTTTTTTGTGAGATTTTTTAGTTTGTTTTGTTGCTTCTTTTCCCTCCCTCCCTCCTCTCCCTCTCTCTCTTTCTAGCAATCAGCAACAATAGGCCTCTTGTGATGCTCAAAATACAACTCCTTTTTTCTTTGGTGTCAGAGAGTCTGCCTCCCCAGTGACACTCCTGATGACTCTAAAATGAGATGTGTAGTTGAGGTTATTTGGCAGTGAAAAGCTTAACTCAGCTTCTACTCTCCAGTCTTTCATGAGAGCAAGGAGCAAAGGTGAAAGGCTGCTCCTAGGAATTTGAAAGACTTGTTTCTCTTCAATAGTCTGAACTCTTGTTGCCAGGGAAGACAGAGTCCTGCTCACATAACATCATTCATTGCACTGTGAAACACATGGCTATTTATCAAAGGGAACAAAGAGAATAAGTTGAAAATAAGAAATAAGGTTTCTAAAGTATTATGACAGTATGTCTTTCCCCTCTGCTTCTCCTTGCCCCCCAAAAAGCCTATAAAATTATATCAAGTTCCTTTATATCTTTCAGTTAATATTGCCAGGAGTTAAGAAAATCAGTGATGAAGACTGGTTTTATATTTTAAAATATTTTCTTACTAAAAGAAATACAATCATTTTAGACTGATTTCCTCCAAGACTTTTCTTCCTAAACTCTTTAATAATAAGGCGTATTCTAAAGCTGGTTTTCCTATTATTTTTTTTTACACAAATTGGAGTTAGCAGAACAAAAGGGAGCAGTAGAGTATCCAGTGTGACTTCCTACAGAATTGAGGTCCATAATATTTTACCAAGCTACTAGTACTTTAAACTCAACTAGATATGCTTGATTAAAAATGCCTTTCAAACTAATTTCATGATTAAGTTCAGAATGTTGCATGTTCTGTACAAGATATAGTGTTGACATCACATTAGAATATTGCCCCAGGAATTAGAAATACCAGAACACCCACAAATTATGATATTTACTTAGAGGGACAGACCACAAGGCAAGAATTATCAGGAAGGCAGGTTCATAGGAAGGATGTTGGATAATAGTAGGAGGTTTTAATGATGACAGAGAGATTCACCATAAATTGTCTGGGAAGCAACTGCTTTTGAGCCAAAACTGAGGTAATTCTAACAGGAAAGGTTCTTGCTTTCCCTTAAAGACAATTTCAGGCATGGGGAAGTAGCAAGGTGTGCCATAACTGAAGAAAGAAAGAATGTCTTTTTTGTTGCAAACATCAAAGGAAAGTTAATTCCATTTTACTTCAAGAAAATCCGACCAAGTAGTCAGAACAATTTTTGTACAGAGAAATTGTTTCAGCCCTAGTCTTGGGGCATTCAGATTTTAATGTCAAGGAGAAGGGTGGCGAAAGGAATGGTAGCATAAGACCATAGGGGTCAATAGGAAGAACACTGTAAATGTTAGAAAAGAATATAAATTGCATACTCTATTTTGGAACACTTGTACCATAAATTCTTCATTTTGGTTTGGTTAACATTTACTTCTGCATCAGTTCAGCAAAATATTAAATTGTGTTTGTCTACCCATGTGCTGCTTAGTAAATTTTTCACCAACAATCATTTTTTGAGCACTATTCAAAGTTATGTCAGGTTCATTTGCCAAGAAAGAAAACAAATCATTAGCAGGAAAGGGAAGTGGCATGGAATAAGAGAGATTGTAAAAAGGAGAGACAACACATATATAAGACTTATGATTATCAGTTTATTTGAAAATAAATGTTTGTTGTGGATTCTTTCAGTCTGAATAGCATTGAACTCTTCTTTGACACTTCATTGAGTATTCCCTTTTTTTGAGACTTTCAGTAGATACAAAAGACTTTCAAAGACCAGCTAGGAAGGAATAATTCTGTACTGAATTAGTAAAGAGAAGCTTCAATTTTTAATGTTTTTCTAATCTGGGGAAGTGTATAAAATTTTATTATTGATTAATTAGCACCTATACGTATCTTATTCTTCTTTGTTTTTATTTGGTATAAAAATCAAAACAAAATAAAAAATAATAATTAAACATTCACAACATTAAAAAGAACAAAAAAAAAGAAAAACAACAAATTTCCAAGTGAATCAAGTCAGTGGCCTAGACAAACCAGTACTGTGTTTCTGACCAGGCTAGCAGAAGAAAGAGAGAATTACACATCTGTGCTGTCATAAGCAGTGTGACTAACGCAAATTACCCCTTTCCCCTTTAAAATTTTGTGTATGCCTATGTTTATATATCATGATAAAAGTTTCAGACTATAGAAGATGAAATAATGAGAATGCATCCATGCACATGTATATATTTGTATTAATATACATAAAATTAAAATATAATTAAAAAAACACTAAATGTATCACTTTGATCCATTAGTAACAATTAATTTAATGAAGTGAATTTTAGTTTAACTTTCATCACTAAACTCAGGAAGATTTTTTTTTTTTAATTTTTAAAAGTTAATTTTCCTATTCCTTAAATACTTTTTATTAAGAACTGCAGTGATGACATGACAAATTACTATCTTAATTCACTTCTCTGCCACGGAAATATAGATCTTCTTCTCTCTTTTCCTTCCTGTTCATTATCTCTCTTTAGCAAACTGGTGATAGATAACTTTTATGTTTATAATAGCAAATGTCAAACTTCTCAGAGTTCAAATATATTCCAAAAATATGTTCTGTCATTACATAATGTCCATGTTTCCCTCTACCTGTGGACACTGTAGGTTTGGATTAGATGACTGTTCAGATGGCACTTAGACAAAACTAGAACCTCAGCATGAGCTTGTGCAGGATTGTGTTGGAGTAAAGGGAAGAGAGAAACACAATTGGGTGTGCACAAGTTTTTGGAAAGTGAACACTCATCACATCAATATTATAGATTTACCCTTCATTAGCTATAATTATGCATACGTTTCAAAGGTTAATATATATATTAGTAGGCAAAATCTTCCCTAGACTAATAAAAATAATTTCTTTAAATAGCTACTTATGCAGCTTCTTTTGCAGGAATAGGTGGTCAAACAAGTTAGAGCAAAGTGACAATATTTTTGACAAACAATAAGGCTCTACGTATTTAGCTGAGAAAAACTGTCATTATGAAAAGATACTAACACTCTGCAAACAAGAATGTGAAAGCCTTGTATCTGCCTCTGCTTTCATCTTGGCATCAGATTTGCTGGTATTCAACGAGCCACTTAATGTTTTTTCTTTTGTTCCTTCACCAGAAAAATTGAGATGATACTATTATGTGAAGTAAACCAAGTAAAAAGAAAGTTGCTGAAGCTTTATAATGCAAAGATTAAAATGAATAGTAAATATGGGGGGGTTGTTGGTTTTCAGGTTTTCTTATGTCTGTGTAGAGAGAGAGAGGGAAAAATGAAAGAAAATGGCCTGATGGACCTGATGGATTTTTTTTATGCTGGAAAATGATCATCAGCCTGAGCAAATTTGTAGAACTACGTATTCACAATGGAATTTTCCAAACTCAGAGGCCAATTTCTTTTCTTTTTTTTTTCCCAAAGAATCTACTTCTAATTTTATTCTCTTTCCTTGCTCCTTCTATTTTTTTAATTCCACTCTATCTATCTACCTATCTATCTGTCATCACAGACAATAATAAAGAGCTTCTATAGCCATAAGCCCTTACGTTTAAATCTATGCAGGTAATATACAATGCTCAGTCCCTGCTGACAGAGAAAAAATTAATTGTTCCAAACTGAAATTTAAATGGGATTATTTTTTTAATTTAGCAAAATATGAATGAGTGTTAGATGTCATGATTTCTGAAGGGAGAACATAGTGAGTTTTGATTTTTATTTACCTTCAGTCACTTTTATTATCTCTGTCTTATACATTTATTTGTAATGTCTCTCTTTTTAGGGCTCCCTCCTTGGATAATACTTAATTTCAACTATACTAATATTTCAACTATACTGAACTCACCACTGGGTTTTTTTACTCTTATTTAACCTTGAAGACCTGGCTTTATACAGTCCATAACCCCACAAATACCGAATTTGCAGCAAAATATCCTCTTCTTCCTTGTCACACATTAAAAAATGCGTCCCTTAGATCTTCAAACAAGTTCAATAACCAGTTCAATACGGTGTTCACAAGTTCTCACTCATCCTACAGAAATACTATGAAGAGTGTTTTGGAATAGCTGAGACATGACATTTCAGTCATCTTTGAAAGTGTTCTTAGGATTTCTTTAGGTTCTTTCAGAGCTGCTAACTTAAAAATACGACCTTAAGTCACTGTTGTTGGAATCATCCTCAAGATATTACAAGTCACTTTCAGCAACCATATATACTTTTTAGAATCAAATCTTTATTATCGTTCTCTTACTGTCTTTCAGGTGCTCTGCCGCTTTGCTAAGAACCAGTGGACTCAAATGACTTCAGGTTTTCATGCCCCTTCCTGACTTTACTGGACAAAGTAATTGACCTGGGAGTCTGTGCACTTTAATAGTGCATCCTGTCACCTCTCCACTAACAAAAACAGGTAATGTGAATTTTCCCCCCATGCTTTGTCCCTTTATATACTTTGTTTCAGTGAGAAGGTTGCAAGTCACACTGTTCTATTTCCTTGTAAGCTAGACATATTATTCTTGAGTTTTATGGAGTTTTTTTTTACATGTTGAAAAAGAAAATGGAGAGCTTGAACAGTCTTCATGTGCTCTTACAATTTTTACCAACCCCACTCAAATTCCCTCTAGCCCTTGTCCTTTCAAATATTTCACATACTCACAAATTCATGACAGGATGAACTGGTGAGGAAAATATACCTTATTTAAATAGCTTCAATTATATAATGACCTATTTGCATTTTAATGGAGATTTTGAGTAGAACACCTGAGACTTCCAATAAAATAGGGATTTAAATTTGCAGGTAATTAAGGATCAAGCAGATTGTGAAATTTCTGTTTGATCTATTTAATAAACCTGTTTACTGTCATAGACAATAATATTGCTGACCCCAAATTGTCCCAAGTTATCAAAGCAAAAAAGTTTTTCTTTGACTGTGCTATTTATTCAGAAAGTGAGCATTATCCATGTCAGGAATATCCTCTTTAAGTTGAGATGCTACTTTAGTTATTGCATCTGTAGTTTGTATTGAATAAAGCAGAATAAAATAACTTAGGAGAAAAAATGCTGAATATATAAATATAATCCTCAAATTGCATGTAATATCCTAGCTTTGGCCAGCAGTTTTTGTCTCTGGTCAGTTAAGAGTGCCTGGGGACTAACCCTACATAAATTCCATTGGCATTAATAAGACTTAGTCCCATAAATCCCATGAGTACTGATTGCAGAATGAAACTGCACAGTGATTACAAATGGGTCAGAAGTGAAGAAATTGTACAGACAGATTCTCCCACTGGGAATGACTACTTCAGGATTAAATATTGTTCTTAGTTCACCATCTTTGACTCAGAAGTGCAAATGATGCCTTCTTTAGACACTTGATTGAGGCAAGGGCATGTAGTATTATATTACTGAACTTAGCCAAGTGAAATCACTGTAACTTGTAGGAGGTCTCTCTGGAATTTCCCATGTTTTGCACCTAATTGGCATATTTGTAATCATGACTTTTCTGCTGACAAGCTGCAGCCTGTAAATTTCAGGGAAGTTAACCTTTCCAACCATGTTTTAATCTTTTCATTTCAGTTGTGGGTGGTAGAAATAGCACGGAACTGGAAGAAGAATTCAAAACTGCAAGGACAGCAGTGAGAAACCAAATTCATACTCAGACAAAACAGAAACAGTTTTATGCAAAAATCACTTCCCCTCTGTGTCTCTGAGTATTTAGGTGCAATTGTATTCTAAACACTTGATTGCTTGGTAATCTCTACCAAAAACATAACAGATCTGTTGCAGGATGAGGTTGACGCATGTAACATGAACTGTAGTTTGTAGAAATGGAAATTTACCTTTATGGGGCAAGGAATTCGATCTTTTCCTGTTCAAGTTTTTTTTTTTTTTTTTGCTTAGCTGGTTGTTTAATTGGTTGATTACTTGGTTTGGGTTTTCTTTGGTTGTTTTTGATACTTTGGAGGTACTTTTTCTTCTCTTAGCTAATGATGGTTTTTACTTCTGAAGCTTTATGTTTAGAATCTACAAAAGCTCAAAAGAAGGGGTCACCACAGAATAGCTCAGCTGCTTTAACCATTCCTTAACATTTTTTGGCAAGAACTCTTTTTGGTTCTGTAATTTAGTTACTCCAAAATGTTTAGTTCTCAATTATGTTCAAGGCTTAGAAAAAATTAGGTTCTATGTATGATGTTTATGCCATGCTAATGATCTTGGCTGGGAATTATTTGTGTCAGTGATCTCAAATTTCTCTTACCCAGTTATGGTCCTTACCCTCTTCTCTAAGTGGGGACATCTGGCAATGCCATTCATGGCCTTATGTCCCCTGATGCTGTGGTGAGGACACAGAACCAATGCTAACTTCAGTATTCTCAACACAGCCCAAGGAAATGAGGACATCCTGCAGTGTGCACCAGTGCAGCCTGCCCTCTGCAATGGGAAATGTACAACCTAGACACTAGACAGCAGAGTGGCCTGCTCAGAACTTTATTGCCTGTGAAGCAGTTCTAGGATTCCAGTCTGGCATATCAAGGTGGTGTCTGAGTGGTGACAAAGACGCTTTTGACCTTGGAGGTGAAGTGAGAGTCTGCTCTCTTTTCCTGCATCTTTGTTGTAGCGCGGTCCGGGAGTGTGGCACAGGCCGGCTCCCCCCGGACTGGGTCTCTGGTTCGTGTAAATCCCACCGGATCTGGGGCGGGCGGCCCCCGAGGTTCCGCGGCATGGCGGCAGTCTTCAAACCACGTCAATTCAAGCAGGAAAATAGTGATACGAAGGAAGAACTGGACTCCATCTCTGTTCTACTAGGGATGTTTATTTGGGGTAACGGGAAAAGGGGTGCAGGGAAGGAGAAGGGGGAAGGGACACAAGGCAGGGAGGGGATGCTAGCAGCCCAGAGATGGAAAGACCACGAGGTGATCTGGACATCGCCTTATAAAGGGAAAGCAAGGGGAGGGACTGTCTCTCCCAGAGCTAGTCCCGGGGAGTCTGAAGGGAAGACAGGCATAGGGAACCCACCAATAGATTTCGGGGTACAGCAGAGCATATTTCAAAATAAACCAATGGTATACAAAGCAGAGGGACAAAGGAGCACATGGAATCCTAAAACCCACGTTGCTACACATCTTGAAACAGTGACTTTAATACACAAGTACAGGTGCGCAAATGTTGCATCATGACATGATTTTAGCAGTGAAGAGTAGCAGGCAGTGAGTGAGAGTCTATTCTGGCTGTCTCAGCCTCTCTGCAAGCTTTGATTTCTTACTAAGAGCTTCCAAAAACATCTTTCTGGGAAAGGCTGAGGGATGCCTCCAGCTTGACATGATGAACCTCACTGCTGGTACTCTGTATCATTGCACTTTTTTTAGCATCCTACTAAAGTTGGAAGAAGTCACTTTTCAAGTCCTCTGTGCTTATATGAAGGTGAACTTTGTGCTGTTGACGCAAAATTTATTTAATTCTGTTCATTTTGGGATACATGGTTAATAAATTTAGGAGGTTGAACATAGCTTTGAAGTTACATGCTTTGAGTATGACGTTGTCCTATACATTATTAAGATCCACTCATCTTCCAAGGGAAGTTATAGAATGTGGAAGCTAGATTCCAAAACATCTGTCTCCTCTGAATAATCTTTTATGTGTAGTAATGATATTAATATCAACAGAAATAAATTTCAACACTCAGCATCATAAATCCTACTTTAGCTTTCTGTACACACTAGAATGATTCTAAACTAGCCTCAATTGTGTCTATTTGAAGAAAGAAAAAGATATTTTGGTGACTCAGCTAATTATGGATTTTGGTTTTACAGAATGAGTCAGTGGCTAAATTTGCTGCCTGACTTATATGAAAATACTGCCCAGAGTCAGATTGCCAGAGCTAAAACTCATTTATAAAATCAGTCAAATCATGATTATCTGGTATACTGAATTAATCAGGCCATATCTTCTGTTAAAAGCTAGCATTTCTAAAAAGCATCTGCTAATAGTTTTCTTATTTTTTCAAAGTGGATGTTCAGGTACCACTTGTATGGTTTTAGGTACATAAATTTTATTGTTATTTTCATTTTTATCTTATTGATTTATCTGCTTCACCTGAAATAAGTTGTCTACAGCAGTATCCTTTTCCTTATTAGCAATATAGCAGATAATTGAAGCTATTGATTATTTATAGTCATTTGGCACTGATTGTTTGCCTGCTGAGCATGTATTTATATACCATCTACGAGTATTAATCTGTATCAATAGTCATTAGTGTCTGCAGATTATCTGGCCTGGAATAGCTGTCTCAGGAAATATATCATGCCTTGCAGAAGTCTCGCTGCTATCATCAGATTAAAAATGTGTTATGGAAGTATTTCTGATGAACTAAATATATTTTTTGAAGACAAAATGCTTAGAACCCCTATTTTCCTTTGTTGCATTGATTGCATTAAAAGTGATTCTCATTTTACTTTATTTTACTTTGCTTTATTTTAAATACCAGTGTATTTGAATGATTTATGCTAACCTCTAGGTCTCTTCTTATGTGGTATTGTGGAATCAAAACCGAGCGCTGTGGTCAAGTGGCCACAGACATGAATAACAGGAGTAGGTACACATTTCCAGATTTTATCTGTTGTGCAAAAATTTATGGAATACCTTGATAGACAATCAGATATTAGTTGTGTTGCTCTGTTCCATTAAAAAATCCTTGGATGCATTTTCTTGCCCTGGAATTGTTTTCAGATTGGTGAAAATCTATCATTTTTTTCATTTAAATGGAAGTAAACTCTTTGATCTTATCTGTGAATGTAATTAAATAGTCTCAGTACTATTTCAGTAATGTATATGACTGATCGTTACTCCAGTTCAGTCTCTACAGATTCAGAGCTCAGTGATTCAGATGGGACAGAAATCATGAACTATTTTGACTCCAGAAATTCTAAAAATATGTGCACGTATTTTAGAACAAATATCCAAAATTTAAATCCTAACATTTATACTTCTGTGTTTTCCATTATGCTATGGCTTCAGAATAAACTGTGCATTCAGAATTTCATAGTCTTATAGGACAAGATAACTTTGAAAATAGAGAAGGGAATGCATAAATCCACTGGTTCTGAGGCAATCTACTAATGTAGATAATATTATTGGTAATTGAATTATTCATATATATTACTGTCTTTATGGTATTCATAATGTGTCTGTATTTTTTTGTCTTTTATACTGATGCAGATGATTCAAAACCATTGAATCAATAGAAAAATGTTTATATTTGTAAATATCATATATATGCATATTGCAACGTTTATATTTAAATGAATATTATCTTTTCCCACTGTATTATTCTAGGTCCAGTGTCACTCACAGGTATTTGCTGCCTGTTCCATACTTTATAATTCCAAACTTTATCTGTAATAAGAATGGTTTAATAGTCCAGGACAGAGATCAGTTTAAAATAAACACCTGCAGCTGTGACTTTACTGCCACTGTTGATTATACTAACCAAAGAGGTCACTTGTTTTCCTGATGGTTTGAGGTGATTCAATAGCTAATCCCATATCGGGTAGAAGAAAATACATTGTATAGTATAAGAAATAAACACTAGTCAAATTTCAAAATAACCTGAAGTAAACTAACTTGAGTAAGAAATCTTTCTTGCTTAATGGCGAAGAATTTTTGCAAAAGGCAATGACATATATTTTCGGTATATCAGTTCTCATTAACAGAATATATGAAAAAATAAAAGCCCAAGCAGTCTTTGGGAAGGCAAATTTTAAAATAGAACCCATTTCTTTGCAAAGTTTTGATGAAAATAGGATGATTCAGAAGACTGCATAGCAATACTGTGTTTTCCAGAACAAACCTTTATCATATGCTCTGCAGAAATCCACTAATTTTTTTCATAGGGTTAAAGACTATGTCATCTTTAAAAATTTTGGTAGTTGCTAAAGAATGCAACACACCTCTATCAAAGGGTTCTATAATACTTCACCCAATTATCTAAATAATAATAATAAACAGATAACAATAAAGCTGATAGAATTAGAAGGTGTGAATAAATTACAGATTATTTCTGTCAACAGGCAAAAAGGTACATAAATAAATTTGCTAATTAGAACATCCATTAAAAAATATAATAACCTAATTTAATAGGCCTGTCTCATTTTTACCAGCTGTGCCTCTAAGGAAAATGGCAAAAAATATTCTTGAATGAATGCAAGTAAGATGGTAAAAAATAAATTGAAGGAGTTTGGAAATCACAATTCTTTTCTGTAGAATAAAAAGAAATCTAATATTTCCCTGTCTACATCTTTTACTAATTTGTAAAATTTAAATTCTGACATTTTTCAAATCAAAATTTT
Organism: Lichenostomus cassidix; assembly: GCF_008360975.1. Classification (NCBI taxonomy): domain Eukaryota; kingdom Metazoa; phylum Chordata; class Aves; order Passeriformes; family Meliphagidae; genus Lichenostomus; species Lichenostomus cassidix. The sequence goes on along the minus strand of NC_139482.1, from coordinate 97,527,733 downwards.
GGTTTAATTTTTGCACCTTTTGAAATATTTGCATAAAATTAATTTAAAGGGAGAAACTGATTCAGTTTCCAAAAACAGGCCTGTACTTCCTGCTTTTCATAGTTATCAAAGTGTTTGAAATATTTAACAAAGTTTTCACTATACCAGAACATGGAAATGTAACTTACAAAAAAAAAAACCCAAAAAAAAGCCAGTTTAGAAGGTTTCATTGACTTCTCTAAATAGTTCTCACATCTAAACAAAATACCCCATTAAAGATATATTTAAAACTGACTTCAAAGGGATATGCCAGAATTTTTATAGAAATAAAAGCTAGCCTGGGACACACATGGTGTAATGGAATTTGTGTCAAGGTGCGCTCAGAAACATTTCAGTCTTTAATAGTGTACAGTGATTAAGTATCAAGAATGAAAAAAAGGAATAAATCTTCATAGGTCTTATCAAATTTAGTTTAAAGCTATTTAAGTAATCTCATATTAACCTTTCTATGGTACCTTTATCTGTTTATTAACTTTGATGACATTTGAACGGATTTCACCTTTCAAAAAACATACATGTTTATATCTGTCTCATATCTGTGCATAAAACTAGGGTTTTTTGTTCATTTTGAACTCATGAAATTTTTACTCTTTATCCTTGTTTTCTTATAAAACAATACAGTAATTTTATATAAAGGATTATTTTTTGTCATCCTCTTCCCCATACAGATTCTTAGGAAAGCTTGGTATGCCCATTATGCAGAAGCTCTAAAGCATACTGTGAAGTTCCAATTCAAAGACTATTTTCTACACAACACAGAAGAAATCTTTCATCAGAAAAAAAAAAAAAAGGAAAAGGGATTGTGACAAACACACATTTTTGGCGTCCTTTTGTGCAACAAAAATAGAACTAAAAGGAAAGGTAATTGGAAGGCCATTTAAAAAAAATGAAATATCTATTGGCTGTCTCTGCTTTAATATTTCAGAAGTTTGGAGATAAAAGGTATTCTTTCTTTGACAGCAATCATTGTTCAGGCTGTCATCACTCATGTCAGCAATTTCATCACTTCACAGCAAAAGCATCATTAGGAAAAAGGGGAAAAATCCAGATGAACCACTTAAAAAAGAAAAAAAAAAAAAAAAATCCTAACCAAACTCTCTTCAAGTAGCAAAAAAGCATACTCTTTTCCCCAATATGAAAGGTCTATATTTTATAATTTTTCAGAGATGAGAGTGATGTCAGTAGGATTATAGCTAGAGCAGATCTTTGCTCACAGTAATAAAAGACACCACACATTGAAGCAGTTTCTTGCTTAAAACAGAGTGTTGTAGCAATTTAAGACTGGAACTGTGAACTAGTAAACAAAGGGTGGGGGCATTTTTTATGCTTTGTAGGGGCTTTTGTTTTGTTGGTTTGTTTGGTTTTAGTTTTTTGTTTTGTTTTTTTTTTTCCACCATACTGATAAACACATAACTGCTAAAATTACTTTTCTGCAGAAAAGGAAAGCAAAGTTATTTGAAGCTCAATTTATTTTTATTTAGTTCTAGAATTTAAGAAGATTAAAATTCTGGATGATGTAACTAATTGACAAGAAGGAAAACAAAGAGATTAGAGTCTGAAAACAATAAATTGATTAGTAATTTCTTAAATGCCTTTATACAGTATCATCATCTTTCATGCTCTCTTAAAAGAAAATAAAAGAAACAGAAAGCTAGAAAAGTAATGGAAAATCAATTAATTTTAAAAGGTGATTATGCAGCTAATTAAGAAATCTAACAAAATACCACTGGAAGAAATGGTGATTACACACTGCTCTCAATTCATAGTGAAAAAGTCATCAACAGCAATGGTAACTGCTTACAGACATCACTAAGAATATTTGGTACTGAATTTTGGGCTGAAAGCCTGATGAAGGCGATGGACTGATCCAGGTCAATTTATACAAGTGCTAAAATAGTCTCTTGAAAGATAATGATCTATGGAAGAATGGAGAATGGAACAGAACAATTGGGAAGAGAGTCATGAGCACCAGATATGGACAAACATGGACCAGTTTAGACCAAATATTAATTGATTCTGGAACTCTGGTATGCTTTTCATCACAGAGAAAAAATGCTGACAAAACCTTGTAAATCACAATATTAGGAATACCAAAATTGTAGTCTTCTTGCTAAGCATAATTACTCATTCTCAATCAACATGTGATGTTACCTTGAATGCATCAGTTCTAGGTTCTTTAGTGTGACAGAAGGGCTCATTACTGGATAATCCACACTTTATCATAAAACTCTAATGCAGACATGGCACTGATAGATGTATACTCAATTGTCTCCACATCGAAAGAAATGAGAAAGATCAACCTGCTGATAAATGTTCCACCTCTCTAGAGGCCAGAAGTGTCTTTCTGTTAGAATTTCCTTTAGTGATGGTATTCCAGCAATATACTGTGCAAATTACACCTTAGGGTGCTTATTTTTTACATCTCTTAGTAAACAACTTTTCATCTTGTTCTCACAGTCTACTGAGTTCTGGTTTCTTGTGAGGGAATGATAACTCCAACTTCCTGCCATGGCCTCCCACATAAACAACTCCCCATGCATGGCTGTACTGCCAAAATTTGGGTAATCTGCTCTTCTTCATGTTCATTTTACCCCCTCTAAATCTTCCGTGGGGACTCTTCTCATTATAACTGGACAGCAACTGATCTTTGATTTGATTTTTACTTAGAAGTGTTTATTGATGAAGTGGTGTCAGGAAATTTTTATAAGCATGAAAGGAGTAGATTTTTTAAAATTAACATTACCATAGGATGCCTTTTTCCAAACATCTGTATCAGAGGGCTCAGAAAGTCACTAGTCATTTATGGGTTTGCCACAAACTTTTGCAAATGATCTGGTTTCCTGCACATTAAATTTTTAAGAATTTATGAAGATCTGCATAATGAAAAATATTATTATTTAAACGTTATAATGAGGTTATACTTATTATAATGTTTAACAATCCTATGGCATGTTGTGAAATGTGAACAGCAGCTAGATGACTTTCAAGTTTCTCCATTTTCCCATGCTTTAGATAGATTAAAGGTTAATTAATTCACATCTGACTCTTAATTGATTTTTTAAAATTGCTTGATTAAATCACACTCTTAAATTTGTTTATCTACCATATTTAATATGTGATTATACACAATCTTCAAACTTGATAAACAATTACATTTTAAAAAGTAGGAAAATATCTAACAAGTATTTAAATATTGGATAAACAAATGAAGAATTCTCTCTCTTTTTTCTTTTTTTTTATTTCTTCTGGTAATAGACTAGATGAGCTATGTGTTGAGTCAAGAAATTGCATTAGAAGATTAGCAATTATTAAAAGATATTTTTCACGTTAATGTATTCCAGGTAAAGTGGAATAAGATAAAACATGCTTTATAATTAATCTTTTTTCTTGCAACTCTTTTTCTAGCATTATGATTATTAATGGTTTACTGCATGGTTACAAGAATGTTATGAAAGGACTGGTAAATTGAGTTCCTACCTAGTTCCATTCATGACAGTCTTTGACAAGTCTCTCAGGGGTGTTTAAGTCCTTGCACAATTTTTAGATATATTCACATAAAAAGAAAACGATTATTAAAAATATTAGTATTTTCCAATTAAAAGTAGTGATTTTGGGAGTAAAACTTGTAATGATCTAAATAATTCAAATATACTGTGCTCAATTCTCACATGATTTTTTTGTTTTGACAGAATACTTTATGGATGTTAGTGCCTTCGTTAATTGAGTGAAATCCTTGCAAGAATGCCTTCTAATTCTTCGGCTAATTAAGTAAAAAGCAAAAGTCTTCCTTTCCAGATTGTATTGCATTATCTGAAAGCTGAGAAATAAGTGCCTAAAAACCCATGATAAAAATATTTTCCTGTTTGCTACAAACTCAATGGTTTGTGCTCTTTTGTTTCTGGAAATAGAATAAATTAATGTCACACCTTCCCCAGAGCTGCCACTACAACACATTATTATTCTACACACACACACAATCTATGTTTTATTATAAATACTTATATCCATGATAAGGAAATTTACAGGGGAAAAAAAGAATATTCTGAAAAATATATTGCATTTTTTGGTTTCTTAATACACCAAAACAAGATTTTAGGGGTTCCAAAAAAATCATGTAGATGTAAGTGAAAAGAGTTCCAGGCTTTGCTGAGAATGTCTGACTACATCATTCCTGGCTCCACCTTGAGTGTCATTTCCAAACATTCTTCCCAAAACAACAGAAGGCCCATCTTTAAATAACACCAGGGTTGTCTGCTGCCAACTCGTGTGAACGTGTAGGCAGAGAAATGCCAAACCAAGTGGGCTTTGGACTGGTTCCAGGCAATTTTCCTGTCTGTTTCTTCTCCATTCACTGGCAGCTTTCTCACTCTCCTCCCTTTTCCATTGCTTTTTTGTGACACGTGGCTCCCAGAAAGCTGCAGGATGCCACAGAGTGATTTCATGCAGGGACTCATCTAGGGCACCGTGGCCCAGAGCAGTCCCTTCACACATACCAGGTCTTGGTTTATATCCCCTGGGGCTGTGCTTCAGACAGAGAAACCATGGCCACTCCTAGGGATGGCTAACCTTCCCCTGAAAAACCAACCCCGCCTTCACTGGGAGATGGTTGCCATACACTTGTCATATACTTCAAAATTGGTCTCGTTATATAAGCCTGAGTGAGGAGACTCTCAGACTTGTCCTGAACATTGCAACTGCTCTGCAAATACAGTAGGATTTGTCACTTCCCACCTGTCCTTGGGAGACTTCTCACCCACTCTTTTGAATAAGACAAATGACCAGTCCTGCAAGGCTGCTTCATGGAGGTGTGGCACAGTGTTTTGATGAAGAGACTACATTTGACCATGCCTCTGTGCTTCTGCTTTCTTCAGGGGACACACAAAACGTTCTTAGAAAAAAACCCAGCTCTTTCTTTCCACGTGCTTTGATCTTCATTTTGTTTCACAGTTTACACTCTTTATGGAGCTCTTAGATGTTTATCTAAATACTTTATATAAAAGAAAATGTCTCAGGTCTCTTTACAGTTTCTCAGTAGCATTTTAACAAGTGCAAATAAACGTCTTGTTTCTCATCCCCTTCCACCAGTTACACAAGAAAAACAAACAGTAGTTGGCATGTGAGCATGTAAGAACAAGACCTTTGGGATCAGTGGTTGAACTGAGAGGGGTGAGAGTTTCATGTACAGGACTCATTTTTCCTTTCAAAGTGGAAGTGTTTGAATGTAGCTGCTCACTGGACAGAAAAGTCAGTCATATGCATGCATTTAAGGAAATGGGGGCTCAGAATGCCTGTAGGGAAGATTTCCAGATTAGCTGTGACATGACAAAACCAGCTTTAGCTCTCTACTGTTAAAAAGATAAATACCACAAAGCTTGTACAATGACTTGTGGATGAGGCAAGTAAAAGAGTCATGTAAAAAGCTCTGTGAAGGCTTGCTCAGAAATGGTCATATTGCTAGAGTTATATTCTGCGCTATCTAAAACCACCACTGATCTGCTTTTCTAGAATGGTTCTGTAGCACAACAAGAAAATATTGCCATATTTACTTCACTTATCCAATAGTATTACTGGGTTTTGAGCATTTAAAAATTTTTAAGCGTTACATAAAAAACGCCTAACCACACTGTCAATTTAATCTAAAAAAAAGTGGGCGTATAAACCATATTTATTTATTTATTTATTTATTTATTCATTTATTTGTTCACTAGTTCCCCATGAAGAATAATAAGGTTATGGGTTTTTCCAAGGGATGGAGTGTCAGGCAATATAGATAAGCTGACAGGATCTTGCTCTTCCTGACATGTTTTGTACTTGTAAACCTACTTTAAAATTGATAACATTTGCTGCTTGCAAACCTTCTCTAAGGAAATGATCATTTATCATTTTGGTTATATCTAAGGTCAATGTTCATCCACAGCAGGCCATGCATAAGATAAGGCATAGATTTTTTAACAAGATAGTCTCCACCAAATAGAAGATAACGCTACAGAGATTGTCTGCAAGTAAGATGTATGCACTTTATTTTGTAGAAGTGAAAGTGCTTTGGCCTTAGTTTTCCTTTGTCTCTATCATTTTGGCAGGATCTTTGTAGCCTATCAGATCTGCAGATCTGCAAAGCAGCACAGAAGCATTGCAGAAAAAGATGTTTACAGACAGAAAATTAAGATGGTTTTTAAGGATTTGTTTCTCCCATACAGATACAGTTAGACTGATGTATCAATTTGCATTTATTTACTTTACATTCATATATAAGGGGGATTAGAAAGTAATTTTCTAGTTTGATTTCTGACATCAGAATAAAATATCTGTTTCTCTTGAAATGGGGAAAGTGAGATATAGTCCACAGTGAAAAAAATACTGATAATGTGGAAAATGAGGAAAATGAAACTGATTGGGAAATCTCTAATGTCTTAGCTTCAGATTGCTGCTCTTTCTGGAAATGATGCTTCTGCTTCCATTTTGAATTTGTGTCTCTCTCTGGACTATTTAATTGCAGAGCAACTTTTGCTGCAAAACGAATAACCTGAAAACTTTCTAAAGATAGGCTGTAGGGCTTCACTTTTTATAATATTAGGAACAAGGTCAAAATGGCCAGACAGGATATGGTAATGAACATATGCAGGCTGCAGTTGTCGGAATTGCTTTGCTGGTGCATTGCAGCAAATATCTTTATGGTGCTAGCTTTTGGTCAGTGAATGTATACGTTTCATCTTCTTCTGGAGTTGCACAAGGACAGTCGATGTGATAATTAAATGAAATGGTACTACAGTTGATTAGGTGGAACAAAAAACTCCCAGCAAACACTACATTTTATGGAGCGTCCTGTTTATCCTTTGACTTGCTTTTGATAAATTCAATGACCTTTACCTTTTATGCAGCACTGAGACATACACTCACCAATGCAAGGTTGCATATCTGTATGACAGAAGTTCACTGGGTATTATATCTCAGAAAGCTGTACCACCCATATAATCTCAATACTTATATAAAAAGTGTGAACTTATGTTCATAAGATACAGTTTTGAATCTTGTAGGTTTCTTATATGGCTGGAGAAATGTCATAACATAATTTATCTGTAGGCATGGCAAGGAAGAAACACAGTAAAGTTAAAATCCTGAATATCTCTTGCAAAATGGTGAAAAATCATCAATTCTTCATTCATCAAATTTTGAGGAGAAAGAGCATGATGGTCAGGGTCTTTTCTCAATTTCTCTTATGCAAAATATTTCTCCAGGTTTGATGAGAATCTGTTTGTCTGTGTGAGAACTGAATTTAATATGATGACAGTCTTAACATAATATTACCTTAATTTTTTTGTCAAATCCTACATTTTTTGCACTAGGAATACCCATTTCTTATAGTATTTCACAAAATTCTGACCTTTTCTTATTCCAAAAATCCTTTCCCAGCATTATAGCTACTATTTAATAGTAATCAGAATATCTAGCATGTCAGTATAAAATGGAATATACTTTAAACAGAGCCAATTTAGACATGAAGAATTATCTGAAGGTTATAGAGAAGTTGGAGCCAGACCTCTCCCAGAGAAGCACAGTGTGAGCACAGAAGGTAATGGAAAAAGTTTAAAAAATATTAATTCAGAGTAGATATTAGGGCACAAAAAGTCTTACTACAAGAATGATCAAACACTCAAATCAAACATGCAACAGAGATATTGTGGAAGTCATACTCAAAACTTGACTGGGTTTAAGTGTGAGCAGCCTGGTCTAAGTTTGGTGTTACATCTGTCTTTGCAATTGGCCCTGCATTGACCAGGGCCTTGGACCAGATCACCTCCTCAGGCAGTACCAATTATCTCACCAAAAGAGAATGAGATTATCAGCAAACTGCCTTTATTCCCAATAGTCACATTCTTGCCAAGAATTTGGCCAGTAGGTCAATATGCAACCCAGAAAAAATGGATTTTGTCCTGTTCTTGACAGATGATTGCCATATTGAAATTCATCATGAGTTTGCTCTAGCTGGTAGCTGTGTTAATATGCACAAAAGGAGAAGGAATTAACTGAATAAGTACAAGAAACAAAGTATTCTTTCATTCTACAGATGGCTTAAATAGATAAAGGCTGAGAAATTATTTAAACAACTGTGATGAGAGATTGTTACTATTACTTCTACTGTACTTCTTGCAGCACAGAACACAAGTAACTCGTCCAAAATTCTTCTAATCTGACATTTGCCCTGGACTATAATTGCATTTATAAAATAATGAATCTTTATTTAATATAAGATAATGGTTTTGCTTAAAAGGTCTAAGGCTATTGAGCTATGAAAGGATTATAACTTTTCAAACAAAATGACAATGTATACCCTGACGGAACAGAGAAAGGAGCAAAGCACTCTACATTTTATGACTGCAGATATAACATGACTCTCTCTGACTCATTGATGTTACTGCCAAACTTTGTGAGTGATAACCAGTAAGCAGCAATTTATTCTTAGCAAACATATTAGTTTCTTATACCCTGAAAGGCAGTGCTGGAATGCATTTTAAGGTTTTCTGAAGAAAAAAAGTTTTGCAGTGGAAAGTGTGGGAAAAGATGCTCAGCAGGAAAGGGAGGGCTTGAAAAGCAAAGCCATTTGCCATTTTGCAAACTGCACAGATATTAATTTTGAAGTCATTAAGATATCTGTTTTTCAGTTACAACATAAGTATTAATATTCTTTGCTAAAAAAAAAAAAAATTGGACAAGCAATTTAGAGACTCTGTCTCAGGCAGAAGGGAATGCTAACATCAAGCAAGTCAGCCCAATTGCAACTTGCATAGATCAAAGCTGGAAAATGTGTAATCATCTAATATGAGTAGATAAGATGAATCATATAAAAGATCACAGAACACCAGAAACAAGACAAAAACAGAAGCAGAAAAATTGCTGTAAATCCTATATAATGAAATGATGAAGTGAGGCAAGATCAAGTGAAGTGCATTGTTGTGGGTAGTGGAATTGAAATCTATCAGGAATGTTATCTTTATGCAATCATAAACTCAAAAAGGTATAATTATAAAGAAAATGCCATGACCAAACTTAGTGAATAAGCACTGCGTTGCTTATTTGAAACATGACACCTTTCAGTGAAATAAATACAAAATGATACCTCAGATCCCAGAACTACAGTAATAAATACTAAGTACAGTAATAAATACTAAGTACAGTAATAAATACAAACAACTGAACCTTTAGACTAGGATCAGTTGTTCCTATTACTTCTGAGTACTTATTATCAAAGTAGCTGTTTTCTGGGAGTGTTTCTAAATATTTTATTTTCTAGAAATCTGCCTACTGCTTTTTTTTCTGGTATTTACATGGTATTTATTACCCGAGCTTGATGCTATTCAAGAGGTTAAAATTTCTAATAATACAAATCTCAGTCACTGCAAAGAAAAACATAGTATCTATGTGCCCATTTACAAATGTTTCACAAGAACATGAGTTTGTTTTTTTAGAAGGCTTTTGGAATGTTGTGCTCTTCTGTAATGTGAAACACATACCCTGGAAAATACCTGTTGATAAATAATAAAGACAGCATAGGTATGCAAAGAAAGTAAACCATGAATAGAAGTGCCTCCTTTAGCTCAATCAATTTTCAAGATTTTTCTAAACCCCAGTCCCAGATGTCATATGTTTTCCTTCACACTCTCAAGTTTTCACTCTAGTATTCAGTTTAGAGAGTTCTTCAATTAGACATTATTAGACATCCAAATCAATTTTAAATTACTTTCTTTTCAGAGATACTGAACACACATTATTCCCAGTGGAGTAAGAATATCAGTACATTCTCAGCAGTTCTGAGAATCATGTAATTTTGATAGATGTTACTGTAACAGCAGATAATCAGCTTCTTGTATGTATTGACTTCTAATCTTAGATTTTACTTTTCTCAGTTTCTCCCACAAAAGGGTTTAGCATGTACTTCTGTTGAGAGCTGTACTGATGTAATGCCATATCAAGTCTGTGTTGCTTATTACTGAAATGCAAACTGAATCAAAACAACTAATCAAAGCATTAGTATTTCTACAGATGAAGTTAAATTTATATTTTGATGCATTAATATGAGAACATAAGTTACATATCTCTTCCTAAAATATAATTTTTTTTTCTTTTTTAGTTCAGGTGAAGTGATAGAGACACATATGGTTTTACAATTTTTCTGATCTGTGGAAGAAAAGGTAATCATGGGTCTGAATATGAATAAAGGAGAATTTTTTACTTCTTCATTATTTTCCTAATACATGGGTTTTTTCAATGCAACAAGGTTTTATTTTAAGAAATCTGGGAATTCAATCAACCAGCTGAAACCAATGGTATTTATTGGCAATTTTTTGAAAACTGCTTAATGAAAAATAGCCAGAAACATGGTCAACAAAAAAAGCACCTCAAGTTAAGAAACAAAAATGAAACAGATATTTTGATATTATTCTGGGCTTTGGCTCTACATTCCTAAAAGGGTTCTGGTGTCTGATAAAGCACTTTTAGAATGTCCTCTGAGCAGGTCTTAGCAAATTGCCTCAATGAACATATGAGGTCTCTGACATCAGAGAATGGTTGAACTGTCTGAAATAAAAAACACATAAAGGTTTACACTTGAATGTGAAGCTCAAAAATATTGTGGATGCACATAGCAAAATCCTTTCAATTTTTGTATTAAGTAGGAGTTGGATAGAGATGGCAAAAATTTATAGAATCATGTCATGAATCATAGAACCATCTAGGTTGATACAGACCTTTAAGATTAAATCCAGCAGCAAACTTAACACTGCCAAGTCTGCCACTAAACCATATTTCTAAGGGCCAGGTCCCCAGGGATGGTGACTCCACCACTTCCCTGGTCAGCCTCTTCCAAGGCTTGACAATCTTTTCGGTAAAGAAGTGTTTCCTAATATCCAATCCAAACCTCATCTAGCAGAACGTGAGGTGGTTTCCTTTTGTTCTATCACTTGATGCTTGGGAGAAGAGACCAGCAGCCACCTCACTACAATATCCTTTCAGGTATTTGTATACAGGAATAAGGTCTTCCCTGAACGTCCTTTTCTCCAGACTAAAAGCCACCAACTTGCAAAGGGTTATGGAAACTGTGGCTAGCACAGGTATTTCCCATGAGAACTTTCTCCTGTGTTTTATAAACAAAGATAAAGTTTGGATGTTATTAAAACAGTGTCTCGAGATTTGGACAGTTCAGGCCTGGCCAATCAGGCCTAGGGGGAGGTTTCTGACCGACCAATCTGGGTGACCTCTGAAAAGTCTATATAGGTTGGAATCAAAATAATAAAGCTTTTTTTTTTTCTATGCCAGGCTGAGAATCCGGGTCTTCTTCTCTGCTAGCAGCTCAACAGCGACAGGAAACTGTTGAGAATGTAAAAGTGATTCTTTTCTGACTGCTGTTTATACCTGTGTTATGTTATTCATTCAATGGGTAGCTGAAGAATATCTATTCCCTTATTTACTACACATCACCTGTTTTCCTACAGAAATGCAGTACTTGACTGGGTTTTGATTTGATTACACTTTTAGGGATATTACCAAACAACAGATACCTAGCTCATTACTCAGTGACACTTAATCATAAATGTGAACACAAACTTACAACATAAAATTCAGTTTCATTTTCAAGACTGTGTGTAATAAAAAAATTTGTAAAATTCCATATAATGCATTAATTGAAGCATCTTTAACTTGGAACACATTATTAGTTACATATCTCATCTGTGCAAATACTGTCATGTAACCATTAGGGTTTTACAGCAGAATATATGGATATGGGTTTGTGCAGATGGTTGAGACTGTATTCGAAAACACAGTAATAAAAGATGTTTGACAGTTTAAATGGCAAAAAATGGTGCTGTTTTTCTTATTTTTGTGGGTGCTGGGTTTTTTTTTGTTTTGATTTTTTGTTTGTTTATTTGTTTGTTTTTAATTGAATATGCAGTACTGAAACAGATTTCTGTGTTGTGATATCTGAGTAATAGGTTTGGGCAACACTTGATATTAAAAACTGCCAGGAAAACAATGAAGAAGAGCTAACTTATTTAGCTTCTTGTTAGATAACGGATAGTAAAATGAAGTCTGAAATGGAGCCTCCTTCCTTTCCCCAGCTCAATTAATGCTGACTGCCACTTTTGATTTGTGCAAGGCTAAATCATTGAAAGTTATTTCCCTTAATTCCCCATTGATTTTTTTCTTACATATACTTTTAAGCTATCTATTTTATGAATTTTCCAGAAATGCAAACTTCAGTTACTTTTGCCAACTACCCTCACTTGGTTGTATTTCTAGTTTACTTAACACTGTGTTTGCCCTTGTGTCACTTCAAAAATGAACCACTGTACTCAGAATCCCTGACTCTGAGCAGTGATGATTTGCTGGATCAGAAAGTATAATTGGTTTGACAAATAGTAGAAGAAACTTTAAAAACATGCTATAGTGATGTGTAAGTCTTTACCTACATGTTTAACTGCAAGCACGGGTAAGCTAAAATGTAATTTTGCAAAACTGTGAGAAATCTTAAGCAGAGTCTGAATTATTCTGAGGCATGATTCAGTGAGGCAGCTGTGTTTTCTCTTGTCCCCTGGTGTCATAAACCAGATATTAAGTATGAATTCTCTCCCTTTCTCATAAAAGACATGGCTATCTATGCATGTGCCCCTACACTTTTGCAGTGCTGTTTTCCAGCTTGATTCAAAGATGGTAAGACCTAACTGTGTTAAGTGCTTTGCTGAGTAAGAGAGGGGCTGATAGAAAAAGGGTTCAGTAGGTTTATATCAGGTTTTTGATGTAATATTCTCTTTTAACAACAAACCTGTTTTTTTCTGAGAAAATGTAGAAAGGAAAAAAGGATAAATGAGTGCTGATTTGTCTTAAATAAGCAGGTGTATAGGCAGAAACTGTACAAATAAGAAAGTTGTAATAATCTCAAACTGCACAACCTTTTTCCCTACTGAGTTTTGAAGTGATGAGGTTCTTTTCATTGTATTAATCAGCATCTCATAGTCATAAGTAATGTTGGCATTTTTTTAACTCTCAGCATAGGTTTTGGTTTTTTTTGGTTTTTTAATCCTTATTTGGAAATGAACTGTACATCAAGTAACATGTCTGTGGGTCAAGGTTTATCAACATGAATTTTCCCTCTCATGTGATAATGAACTGCATAACTAATGATGTACTCAAAGATGAAAGTGTGATGAGGACTGTAAGCTTACAAATGCAGTTTCTAGTTCATGGTCAAGAATGTATTTGGACATGCTGATGCTGTTGGGGGTCTTGCTTATCTAGCTGAAACAGCCTTCCTACAAAAATCAAGAATATCCGTGAAGCTAAAATACTATGTGAATATATTTAACAGATACATGCATAGCCACATAACCAGATCTTATTATTACTTAATTTGAAACACTCTATGACCTCCTAAGTCACTCCATTACATTTTTCTCTTTTTTTTCTTTTCATGATGGGCTTGATATTGGCCAACTGCCTCTAGATAATTCCTCCTCCTTAAAAGGAAGGCAGCTGAAAATGTGATAGAAAAGTTCTTGGTTGAGATGTAGACAGGGGAAGTTCTTACCAATTAATGTCCCAGATGAAAGAGACTAAACTTAGAAAACAATAATTTAGTTTATTTCAAATTAAAATAGATTAAACTAATGATAAATAAAAAACAAAAAAAATCCATCCTCTGTCCATCCTCCCTTCTTCCTAGGGTTAACTTTCTCCTTCGTAAATCCTCAACCTCCTCCTCTATCTTCCCTCCCCTATCCCATTAGTAGATAAGATCAATTGTTTGTGGTGTTATACCTTCCCTACTTGGCAAGTGAGTTTTCCCTTTCTCCATTTTGCTTGTGCTTAGTTTGCTTGCATTCCACTCAGCCTTAATTATATCAATTGTCTCAGTAATATTGATTGTCAGAACTTTAACTCATTGTGTGATGGATTAAAACTTAGCATTAGGAATAGTTTCTCTGACATCAGTACCGGTAAAGTATCCACAATAGGTTTGGGCAGTTTGTGCCAATGGTCCCATTGTGCCAATTCTGTTCTCCCTCTCCCTCTATCCTTCCCCACAAAGATACCTCCAATGCTTGAGTATCAGATGATATTTGGCTCTGGAGCTCTCTGTCCCTAAGGGAACAAGATGGGTTTGGGATTCTGCAGTTATGTTTATAGAGGCTGCAAACAAGGAACAGTATTAGAATCTGATTTCCAGAGAAAATGACAATGTATAATGATTTCCTTTTTCAAGGAAAGAAACGTAGACTGCTATTCCATAGAATGTTTTTAAAAGTAATTTTGAAAACAAAAAACATATGATCAAATTCTGTAGAAGGCAGCTGAAAACTGATAGGCAGGTAAGACAATGGATTTGTGTGTTTTATACATTTTTTGATTTCAGCTTTTTGAAGGCAGGATTTTCAGATGATATGTTAATCAGGTTCATCATTGCTTTCAGGAAAAGTTTTAAATATGGAACATGTTCATTGTATAAATAGTGGATTGTAGAATTTTGCATAGTAATATCTGACTGTCGCTAATGAACATTAACTTTTTCATACAATTATTTTGCACTCCTGTTATGTACATATATTATGATAAATAAAAATGGAGTAGCTAGCTGAAAAACATTAAAAAATTAGAACTCACTTCTTAAAAGAGTTAGAAACTATTACAAATGTTGCCATCAAAAAGCATAGAAATCTTTTTCTAGCATAGAAATTACAATTTACTTTCATCCAATGTCCTTGTAGAAGCAACAAAAGCCAAGAAATATAAGACTTTATGTGAAATTTCAAAGGGAGGTACTGCATAGAAATGGCCTGGGGAGTTCAAAAAATGCATAAGAAAGTTGGCATGATTAAATTGCTGAGTCATAGAAAATATTTAATTCAAGAAGACATCTTTCAGGAAAGTGAAATTGTGTGCAACTGAAGAAAATGAAAGGAGCAACAAATTCTAGCAGGTTAAATATAAAAGGCAGTCCAAAAATAGAGTTGGAGTACTACTTTCAAAAGGCATGAAAGCCATTAATAAGCTCTTTCCCAAAGGCAACAGAGGCAGGAAACCTGCACAGATATGTGAAAAAAGAAGCTCCCTGAAATAATAATGCAATAGCAGAAATAATAAATTAATATTTTGCATCATTATTCACTGTTGAAGAAATAGAAAAAGGCGTGATTCTTGACTTCTTACAGGGAGAGCCTCAGAGGTTCAATTATAAGTTGGAGGGGTGGTAGAAAGGTTTACAAAACTGGCAAAGTGAACAGCAAAAAATTGCCAGTATGTTTTTCACTCTCAAAATAGTGGAAGAATGGTCCTCATTTGCTGATAAGTCAGTGATTAGGACTCTTATCAGAGATATAGGACTCCTCCTCCAATTCTCTCCTATGTATGAGCCCACTTCATCTCATGAGGCTGCATGTTAGGTACTTGGATACAAAGCATTCTGTTTTCTATTTATATCAAATGGATGAAATCCAAGTGTCCGGATGAGACCAACTTTCTCTTTTTATCACTGGCTAAGTACTTTTGTCAAGTAAAGAAGCTCTGAGATAAAGAAATGAAGGAATGCTTCTTTAAAAAAAGGCTAGTAGTCTGGTGGATTTAATACTCAACAAAAAAAATGAGACATATATTGTAATTTTGAGCACAATTAGGTGCTGGCAGACTTGCTTTCACCTTTTTCTTCTGTGAAAGCTGTTTGGCACTAGGTTTCTGCCTGATTTTTCCATGGATGTGAAGTTGGTATTAAAAAAACCAAGGTCACCATAAATACTCTGAAGAATTGCATGCTAATATCCTATGAAATTAAAGAATCCTTCATGGAGAGAATGTTATGCACAAAATGTTTTGAATCAATCTGTGCAACTGACTGTCATCATGGATCATTTTTGGTAATGGTATTTTCTACACTGGAGTTAATGTTACAAACAACATAACCAATTTCCTGTCATTTTAATGGCAACAAAGTAAGAAAAAAAATATTTGTAATCTTTCACACTAAAGGGCTATGGAACATTAATGTGTCAATTATCTACCAACTGCTTATATACACACTAGCATCTAGGTTTGCAAATAGGTTTTTAATGAAACTAACTATGTCTACACTACCAATGAAACACCATCATGTCCAGGGTTGAAAGTAAATAAACACAGATGATAATATTAGCAGTTTGGGTAATATGTATTTAAAAAAAAAAAAAAAAAGTATGGTTTTGAAACACTCCAGTAATAATCAGGCACTAGCAGTATTAATTTTTGACTGTTGTGAGTATGATGATGTATGAGTATGAGAAAATAGCAAAACCTGAATATCAGACAACGTTACTGATATCCAAGAGTAACATGAAATTTGTATCTATGTAAATCTTACTGCTGATTATTTAAGTTAAACACTGCACCATTCTCAACCACTTCAGAGTAGAAATGCATATACCTTCATTGAAATGTTCTGTATTTCACAGATCCAACAATAACTTTCATTTTGTTTCTTTTGTTTTTTAATAAGTAGAAAAAGTAAAGTAGAGTAATGATAGTAAATAAATTTGAAAGTACAATAGAGGAAAAATTTATATTTTTTACCTACTATTGTTGTCAGAGCATGTATTTTACTCCAGAGCAGCATAGCTATCATTTGCCCTTATGTCTCAGGTTTCTAGGTGTTTCTGCAGAGAAGATAGTACAGTTCTGAAGGACTCATTCTTTAATGGACAGGTGTGATTTTAAAGACTCAGCTATGTTCACACTGGAAGTGAAGTGATAGGTGACAGAGGTAGGGCAGATACTATACCAAAAATAACTGCTACAGCAGTTATTCTTGGTGCTGTGCTCTCTCAACACAGCCTTCTGCTATGGGAACTCATTTTTATTGGGAGAATAAAAAATTGGTTTCCAAAAATAAACCATCAGCCACTTGCAATATGCTCCAACCCAATCATCCAAAAGTTATAGACAAGTTTAAGCACTCTTAAATAGATATAATTACAACAAAAAAAAAAATTCTATATAATTTCATGCACCACATACTGTAAAATAATACAATGACCAAAGAGGTGACTCAAATAAGATGTTGAGTTGAAGAGCAGTTAGTACTTATAATAAAGCCGACATAAAAAATCAAAAGGTTGGAACTAAACCCAACTGAATTATTTAAAACACTCTTACTGGAAGGAGTAGAGTGCAAAATTAATATAGAGAGAAAAAATTTCATTCCAGTTTTTTTTCCACAGGTAAGGTTCTCATTATTCAATGGCCTTTTGTTCATAACATAAGCCTGTGTAAAAGGAACTGATATGGTGAACCACTCAGAGTTCAGCAACATTTAGAAGACCAAAAATAAATTAGTATTCTGCTGAAGATTATTTAAGTAGAGAGATTGAGTCATTTATAAATTCTAGAGTAAGATGCATATCGTAAAGAAAGTTGCAATATATACTTCTCAAATGATATCACATATATGAAGGCAGATCACTCTAGCTGACTAGGCCTCTTAAAACCCCAAGCTCTCTAGTAGAAAACCCGAAAACAAAATATGAAATCATGCTGCCAACACTAAACACAATGACTAACATCTAAAAGGCCCCTTTTGGGAAGTCCTTCCACAGTAGGAGGGTTCCATTTGTCTCCCTGAATTTCCGCAAGAGGTGCCTAACTCACTATCATAATGACAGCGATGTAAGTGTAGAGGACTGAATATATTCATAACAGCCTTAGCCTTTCACCTTGCATAGATGAAAATCTTTCCAGAGCTTTTGCAGAGCCAGTGTAACTCCTCATAAGTGCCTAACAGTGTGCCTGCAATTATGAGTCTATCAACTCACAGGAGTAAAAAGAAATTAAGTTTGAAATGTGTGAACTAAACCAGACCATATGGACTCCTCAAAAATATTTTCCATCACAGACATAAAGTTTTCATCTTCCTTGACAACTGATAAACAAATATGTTGGTTCCTATTACCACCCAGGAACTCTACACAAAATATACATTGAAAATATATAAGAAGTTCAAGCAACATTCAGCATTGCAATCACTGCAAGTCTGAGTCTTCATTGCTCAGAAAGATCTTATTTTGTATTTATTACAGAAATTCTGTAGATTTCTCCAGTAATTTTTGAAGCATTGGTATATGTTGATACTATCTGAAATCCCTCTGTCTTGCAATGGCCAGCTATATAATTGTAAAGTACATAGACACTTCTAACTATGAAGGAAAACTTGGACTTTTGTGGGTGTTTTTGTAAAATCTTCTGCATAGAAAGAAAAGTAGTTAAAGTAAGTATTGATCATTTCTATTACACACAAAGCAAAACAGAATCAATTTTCAGGGTAATTATCCTCTCCTTACCTGAGTCACTATGAGCTAGAATACCTTTTTTAATTAACTAAATGCCTATGCAGTTTATCTGATAATACAAACAGCTTATGAATATTTTCCTGTGTATATACATTAAAAATGTGCAATAAACTCCTATATTCTATAATTTAAAAAAATATCCCTGAAACCCCAAACAAGTCTGACTAGAAATTATAACTTACATTCAAAAGAGAAGAATTTACATTCTATAATAACATTAACAGGTAAGAGGAATACTCAAACAGTAAAATAAAAACTCCATAATTTTGCATTCCTTACTTTCTGTAGATTAAAAAAATAAAATAAAAACCAGGCATTCCCGAATCCTTTATGCCAGAACCTTATTTTGACCAACACTTGGTCTGGTCAGCCTGGAGAAGAGAAGGCTGAGGGAACACCTCATTGCAGTCTAGAACTTCCTCGTGAGGGGAAGGGGAGGGGCAGGCACTGATCTCTTCTCTGTGGTGACCAGTGATAGGACCCAAGGGAATGGCCTGAAATTGTGTCAGGGGAGGTTTAATAGGGATATTAGGAAAAGGTTTTGCAAGCAGAAGGTGTTTAGGCACTGGATCAACTCCCCAGGGTCACAGCACCAAGCCTGACAGATTTCAAGAAGCATTTGGACAATGCTCTCAGGCACTTGGGGTGATTCTTTGGGATGGTTCTGTGCAGGGCTGGGAGCTGGACTCCATGATCCTTGTGAGTCCATTCCCACTCAGTATATTCTGCCACTATTTTTAGCAATTTCTATATTGACTGTATGTGACAAAAGGTAAGCTATATTCTGTCACCATAAGTTGCACTAATAAGAGCAAATTTTGGTGGAGGACACGTAGAAAACAGGGAGGTGATGAAAGACAGCTCCACCAAGAGTAAATAATGCCTGTCCCAGCCTTCTGTGATGGAGTAACTACAGCAGTGGAAAAGGGAAGAGCTACAGCTGATGCCTACCTGCTCTTCTGAAAGGTCCTTGATACAGGCCCTTACATTCTTGGAACCACATTGGAGACATGTGGTCTTGATAGAAAGATAAGGGATTGGCTGGATGGCAACATCCAAAGAGTTACAGTGAACAGCTCGGTGTCAAAGTGCAAGCCAGTACCAAGTCATGACCCTCAAGGGTCCATATGGAGACCATCACTATTTAAAATCTTCATCAATGGCATAGTGGGATTAAGTGTATTTCACCTCAGCATCAAGGTGAAACCAAGCTGAGTGACACAGCTGGCATGCTAGAAGGAAAGTCATGCCATTTTGGGGGGCATTAACAGGCCTGAAGAGTGTACCCATGTGAATTTTGTGAAGTTCAACAAGATCAAGTGCACAATCCTTTACTTGGATTGGGGTCATTCACAATATCAGCACAAACTAGGTGATAAACTTTTTGGGAACAACCCTGTGGAGAAACACTTTGGGATGTTGGTGGACAAGAAATTGGAACTGATCTGACAATGTGTGCTTGCAGCCCAGAAAGCAACCTGTGTCCTGGGCTGCATAAAAGAAGTGTGACAAGTAGGTCACAACTTCTTAGAATAAGTGCAGAGGATAACATGGCAATGATAAGACTGCTGGAGTACCTCTCCTGCGAGGAGAGGCTGAGAGAGATGGGGTTCAGTCTGGAGCAGAGAAGGCTCTGGGGAAATTACAATTTTTTACTACATAGAATGAGCTCTTAAGAAAGACAGAGAAAGACTTTTCACCAGGGCCTGTAGTGACAGGACAAGGTTAATGGTTCCAAACTGAAAGAGGGCAGATTTAGATTAGATTTTTATTGGCTATAAGAAAGAAATTTTAACATGAATGTAGTGAGGCACTGGGACAGGTTGCCCAGAGAAACTGTAGATGTCTCGTGATTTGAAATGTTCAAGATCAGGTTGAATGGGGCTTTGAGCAACCTGATCTAATCAAAGATGTTCCTTTCCATGGCCAGCTGGTTGGAATAGGTGATTTTAAAGGTCCCTTCCAATCCAAACCATTTTGTGATTCTATGATTCTATGTTATACTTGTTTTTTTAGAGATTGAAAGCATTCCATGGCTTGCAATACAAATGAGAATAAAGTAAATTTTCTCATTTCTCTTTCTAGACTTTAATGGTTACATCAGTCTTACCACATCTGAGAAGTAAGCACAATCCTAGGGCAGCAGTGACCTGACATCCTGCATTTAAATTTGATATAACTGTTTAATAGCTTTCTCCTCACCTCCATCTTTTTGGTTTCCATGACTAATCTGGGTGCAAAACATAGGTAGGAACTACAACAGCTTTTGAAAACTTCTGCCTGATTCATCTCTTACACAGTGAGGTCAGAAGTTCAGTAGATCTAGACACAGATGCTACCATCTCCCTGAAAGTCTGCAGTTGAAGGGGTAAGAGTTATGATGCAAGTAATTATTTCTGATTTTGTGTTTCTTAAAGAAAACTCTTATCAAGATCTAGTATCCTGTTGAAGAGCAACTCACTCACATGAGCAACCTATCCAGGGTTTAACTAGATCTGTAAGTGCAAAATGCCTGCAGTTCAGTCCCACTTTTGGTGAAGATATTTTTCTTACAAAGGGGAGTTATGTCTTCCATTACAAATTAGTAAAATGAGATAACTGGATAGCTGTTCTTGATGTAATATTTAAATGCTTGACATGTGCTCTGCAAGTCCTGCTCAGATTAACATTCAAAGGGCTTCCAGAGGAGCCTTCCATTGATTCCCTGGGAATTCCCCATAGTTGGAAAATGTCACCTTCAGAAAAGTCCAGATGTTTTTAATCAGTTCCTCTCTTGTATAGCTTTTCTTTTATCTTGTGCATTATCTTACAGTTAAAGTTTTCAATACAAATATTTATATAGACTTAAAAAATCAGATGGACTTAATTCTTTAGTTATTCCCAATGTTTTTCATGCCTATAACCTAAACTTGTTATAATAATAATAACATACTTTTACCTAATAATAATATCAACCTATAATTTGTAATAATTTTGATTTTTCTTTATTTGAAAATAAGTGCTAATCAGAGAGAGAGCTTGGGATAAAACTTACAGGTCATCTGAGTGAAAATAATATAATTTAGGAGTCTTTCCGTCTTTGATTTCTTTGAGGCTAATGAATGTCTGAAACTGAGGAGACAGTATTAAACAGAATATCCTGAAATTCATATTTTTGTCCTCCTCGGGATGTAGAATTATATAATTATTCACAGCTTAACAGGATATTTCTTAAAATATGTGTCCCATTTTTTTAACTATAAAAGCTTTGGTGGTTTTTGGCTTCTTTTTTATGCCATTGCATGCCTTATCATATCAGCCTCTTTCACCACTAGCAATTAGGTTAATGTACATTTTAGAAAAAGCTATTTTGGCATTGCATATTGCTATTATATGTTATACAGAATAAAGGAGTTTATTCTCTTCAATGATTAACTGTTTTATCTTTTAATTTCTCCTTCTGCCTGAATTTTTGCTCTAATATCATGAGACAATTAATAGAAGTCCTACACAGATGTTCTTACTATTTTTTTTCAATATTTATTTTTACTTTTTGATATTTATCTGAGAATGGTAATTTTAGATGGGCAAAAACAATGTTAAAACTGAAGCTTATTATTGTATTTATATTGCAATTAATGCAATTCAATTTATTGTTTCTGCAGTGAAATGCTCTCCTTGTCACAGCGAAAATCACTCTTCCATTCTTTCATTAAATTTCTAAAGACCACTTGACTGTAATTCTCTCTATTCTATGCCATATAATCTGTCTGGGATTGAAATATGCTTATTTATCTCCTAGAAAGGCCAGATTTTCTGCCATTAGATTCTGTTGTGATCAAAGCAAGCAAAGATGACAAGAGAAAGAAAAAAATCAAGAGCAGTATGAGATGGTCCAATTTGAATCAGGTTGTCCTCCATCTCAGAAGAGACCTTTTATAATGTTTTTAATGTTTTCAGTTTTTTTCCCATATTTAAGAGAGCAGTTGCTTCTTGCAATGCTAGCCACTCTTTCACCTCTAGCCATTTCAGTTTTCTTACTTCAATTTGAACTCATTCTGACTTATGTTTTCAGGGTAAAACCAGCAGTGATGGATTCTGTAATTTGTAATTTCTTTCTCTTTTTGCATCTTCAGTTCACCTTTCCTATAAAACTTCATTAGCCTAACATTTTTCATGATGTTTCCAGTTAATTAGTAGACACTGGGAGACTCAGTGAAATAGTTCCATTTTCCTACATCCTGACCACTCCAAGTGGGAATATCGGCAAAATTAAGAAATCTATTTTGGGTAAAAGAAATAAATTATTTCTCAGAAGGGGACCTGGTCTTTGGAGAGGGAAAGTAAACTACTGGGGGAGAATGGTCTAGAATGAAAGGATTCAGAAATACTATCATAGAATTTCTCAGTGACGATAATAGAGTAAGCTAAAAAGTGGTGTTGAGTCTGCAAATGAAACCATGTAGTGCCAAAACAATGAAACCTGAAGTTATTGTTTAAAATGTCTATCTGTCATGTCCTATCCTAATATATTCATAAAAGTTGATGTTCAGCTTGATGGCACACAGCTTGAAGTATAACAGGTTTAGGTGCATCAATGAGCAATGTTACGCATAAAATGTTAAAAAGGCAGATTTGGAGCTCTCTGTGTGTGTCTTTGTATATTGTATATACACACAAATGCGCACACACACATACATATATAAAAATATATATATATATATAAATATATATATATATGTATGTGTATGTGTCTTCTTTGGGTCTCAGTGCAGTGTAACAAAAGGTTTGGGGGCATAGGATGGATGACAGGTGAGAAAAAAAATGCCATGCAGCTTCAATATAAAAACAGGTTATTTAAAATATTTCAGAAAACTGTTGCTCATTACGCACCCTCACTATACACATACATGCAATTGTTCATTTGTTCTGCTGTTGAATGCAAGGGTGACAGTAAATTAATGTTTATTAGGTTTCTTTCTTCCTAAAATCTTTCTTAGATTATGCTAAACTAAGGTGATAATTGACATTTAATTATGGGAACTAGGAGTATGCTAAAGCTGTAGCAAACATGATGATACCATCAAATATACCTATTAATTGTAAATCCTCAAGAGTTCCTTCTAGTAATCAAGAATTTGACTTTACTCGTAAAAAGGATGGAATTTGCACTCGCAGCTTAGCAAATGTTCAGTGTGTGCTAGTACATTTTAAAGTGTATAATGTGTCAAAATGAGAATAACATCATTTAACTTGCATTTAATACAGTTTAGTCTTCATTTCTGTGGGCATTTAAATTATATTAGCTAATGTATTTTTATTAATGGAACTCTTGCAGCGTAGCATACTCAGGTATTGAAAAATCAAGTTGCATATGCCTCCGTAATTGACACTGCTTGTTCATTTGGACAATAAGCTGTAAATGCACTTGTGACCAGTTTTGCAGTAATTGCTATTACTTTTTAAAAGTAATCACAATGCATAAGAATTTGACACAAATCACAAATAATGGATTCTGCATTCACTTAAAAAAAGGAAGTATTTAAAAACTAAACCAAAAAATATGTTTCTTGATCCATTAGGAAAGAAGAAAGAGATCATATGAATGTAATGTCAAATACTGAAATGTGCGGTTGACTTAACTTTTGAAATTGGAAGTATTATTATTTTCATTTCATCTTCTGTAGTTTCTCAGCTTTCAAACACCTTTGTCAAATGCTTCTGTCTTAACGTATTTAATTAATTCTGAAAGTAGTCTGAAGAGATGAATACTCAGGTAGTTCATATGAAACAATGAATACACAAATGCTGCCTTTATTGGAGGGGATTTTTCCTTTGCCTGCTTTTTTTTGGCTGGTTGTGGTTTTTTAAATAAGAATCACTGCTATCAAAAATTTGCCCCCCTGGAAAGAAAAAAACCCTAACTGCCTTTGTGTTTCAGGGTGAAGCACTTCTGGGTCAAAGAAATTCCATCTGATTCAGGTTGACAGAAAGCAACAATTTAAAAATAGCTTTCCGTAATCTATATGAAACATTATAGACAACAATTTAGTGTTGTACATGTAGTCAATAATGAATGAGAAATTAACTCAAAATACCTTCTAGGTTGTCAGAGACTGAAATAGTTCATGCCTCAAACATTGATATAAAGTTTTGCTCATTATGACAAAAAGTGTATAAAGAAGCTACAATCAAAGAAGCCTCCCTGAAGATACCTGACTGGGACTTTGGACTGAGTCAAACTGCTGAGATTAGATAAAGGGAAACCTATTGTTCAATCATCTCAAGCTGAGGGAAAGGAATGCATACACAAAGGCCAAAGCCACTAGCTGCACTAAAGATCATCCCTGGCTGAGTTTGGGGTGGGGGCAGAGCACAGCTCACAGAAGCCAGGTTTACACAAACTGGCCCAGCTGTGGAACCCCCAATCCCACAGGCCACATCCACGGGACTTTCACGTGAGAGGCAGCTGAGGAGGAGTCACAATCCATCACAGACCCCCCAGAGTGCTAGGCCTGGCACCACAGGAGTGCAGGTGATGCAAGCAGAGTCTGCTGCTAGAGGCTGCCCCTCCCCCGGGGGGACATGCCTGGACATTGCCCCTGGCCTGAGTGTATATTAACCCATGGCATTCTGTGCTTTTGGGGGGACCACCACCACCGAGAAGACTGGCTGGAGAGGATCAACGCAACGTCGTTGGGATCCACGGATGGTGATATTTTCTCTTTCCCTCTTTCTGTCCCCCCCACCTCTTTTCTTACTTCTCTTTTTCTCTCTTTTCTTCTCTCTCTCTCTCATATTTTCTATCAAATAAAACTCATACTATTGACTGGCATATGGTCTCGTTTGTACCTTAATTCGGGCAGAGGTATTTCTAAAAACCTTATTAATTGGATCATAACATAGGTACATTTTCAAGAGCATTGAAAATGAATTGCACCTTAAAAAGCAACCCAAAACAAACAGGGACCACAAGAGGGAAGCTTGTCCTCATACTGTGGAAAATAAAAGAACTTAAACTGTGAATCTCACAGTATGCAATGTTTCCTGAGCAGCAAATTAATCTTTGGTTATGGGAAAAAAAGGCTGGTACTTGCCACCCACTCCACAGTATTTAGATTTATTTGGAGTAGGTATTACATTTGGTATTCAGCATGGCTGGTAATTTCTTTTCTACTGCATGAAAACAAACAAACAAAATAATCAAGATATATAGCTATTAGAGAATGTGGAATTGCAATTAAACTGAAAGATTATATTCATGGTAGTCTTTAATTCTTATTTCTTGATAAAATTTACATGTTGTTTTTGCAGGAGGTAGAAAGCTGAGAGTGAGACATTGTAGTTAAAAGCAGCAAATAAATTATTTTTAGAAGTGGATGGTGCCATTTTGGGGCAGCTGTAACAACATCACTGATGTTTTATTAAGCAGTGTTCTAATTTAATCCCAGCTGTGACAGTGTTCATTCTTTTCAGGATTTACACTGAGAACTGTTTTATATTTCTTAGTGCAGCTGCAGACCAAAAAACATCTATTCAAATTTGGTCAATTTTTAAACTAAAAATATGAACTGCATTTTACTTTCAATTATCACTGCAATTACATATTGTCCAGTAGGAACAGTATTTTGCACTTGAAAGAGATGAATAGTACTTGGAAAAAAATTGAAAGTGGCTTTAAAGACA
This sequence comes from Lichenostomus cassidix, assembly GCF_008360975.1. Lineage (NCBI taxonomy): Eukaryota > Metazoa > Chordata > Aves > Passeriformes > Meliphagidae > Lichenostomus > Lichenostomus cassidix. The sequence goes on along the minus strand of NC_139482.1, from coordinate 97,501,673 downwards.
ATCGGTCTATATAATTCTTTAAATAATAATAAAAAACCCTGACATGTAAATATACACTGTTGTGTAAGTACATATAATTCCTTAATTTTTTGTTGTATTTAAAGATGAAAGAATTGAAGAAAAAAAAAACTGAAAAAATAATTGCAACTGTACCACATTTGCTTCAGAGTATTCAATGTTTCTATGTCTTTGTATTCATAGAAAACTTGAGTCATGATCTAGTCTTCATTTGATTCACCTATTTGCTGCCAAAATCTGCAATTAACGCTGATACTGACAGAACTAATCATAAAGCAATATTTAAATAACAGCAAGAGGAACTATGTGGCAGCACTTTATGCAATTTCAGGTTAATTCTGGCTATATGATGGAATATAAACAATTCAGTGAAATATTCTTGGCATTTTTGATTGATTGATGGTATTCATGGTTTTGTGCAATAAATTATGATTTAATATGATAAGACAATATGGGTTGTCAAGATCAAGAATAAATACTAAGTAATCCAAAAATAAAAAAATTAAATTAGTTCTATTCTACTAGTTTTCAGAGATCCAGAGCAATACTAAAGGAGTATTGCTTTTATGGAGTGAACATACATGTAAAGGATTTACTCCTTATGTGTTAAATTGCTTAATGGCACATAGTGACTCTAGTTTAATGATAAATTATATTATATTTGTTTGCTGTCTTTATTACAATGCTTCAACATTGGCAAATTTTAATGCAAGGAAATCAATATCCGTTTACATTTTTGACAGCAGCATTTTGCTTGCACACTCATAGTTGTTGATATTAGGATTATAATGGGGACAAAAAATCTGTAAAATAACTTTGGAGCTTAATGGCTCATATTTACAGAGAGTGCTGCCCATGGACTTAAGTGCAGGAGTACATAAACTCTGGTTTTTGTATTGTAAACAGAATCATGAATATAAATTCATCACATATAATGCTGCAAGTATCAGCTATTTTTACTGAGTCAACAAAAATGCAGCAGTAATAGAACTGGTTATAAAAATAAATACAAGTTTATGTTAATATTTTATCAACTTTTCTATTGTTTGGTCAGAAACATTTCTTTACTATTTTATATCTATACCCTACTTAATTTTAAAAAGCAGTGTTAAAATCCTTAGGCAAGCTTAGAAAATTAGCTGCTGAAGTGCTTTTGAAATGATGTTTCTTAACAGACCTTCCACAACACAGGGACTTGTTACTACCAATGAAAATACAAGGGATACACTGAGACAGGGAATTCTCTATGTCAGAATAAAATAGACTTGTAATTCCCTCTTTTTTATTTTTTTTTATTTGAGTATGTGTGCATTAAGATAGGTTGTTTTGGGGTTTTTTAGGGGTTTTTTTAGGGTTTTTTTTTTTAATACCTTTTTTGCTCCCTTTCTGAGTATTCACCTAGAGATAGATTGTTCTGTCTTGAGTTTTGATAATTTCTTCCTCTTTAAGTCATGGTGCATGTCTGCATTATATAATTCAACATGCTAAATGAACATTCTTTGGTGTCACACAATGCTACAGTACTATTAGTTATATCTGAATTGGTTGACTTTACAGAGGGACAAAGAGCTAGCCTGGATGTGTAAGTGTTCATGGTTGGACAATGAAGGAATAAGTCTTCATGACTAACAAACAAACTAAACAAACTAAACATAACTAAACAAACAAATAATAATCATGCAAGTACAGAACTTTTACAAAGGGTCTGAGGATCTGAAAAGGTCTGGGATCCAGAGAGAGTTGTATTGAATTTGGAACCCCTAGAGGGGTTGAGACTAACAGAATACTGATAACAGAGGATATGAGCTTCCATCAGCTTGCAGTGAGTATCCTGCATACATAATATCAATGTGAACAGGTTTTAGAAAAAAAGGAGAAAAAAACTAAATTCTTGTTTGTCTTCCAGATTCTCTATTCATTCAACCAAAATAGACTTGATAGATCACACATCCCAGTATAATGTTAGTGGCTTCAGAATTGCAACTCAGGTGGCATTGATCTTCATTGTGGCACAGCTAATGCATGTAAAACCTTATCAAAGGACAGGAAGCAAAATATGAGATGTTTGGTATTTGTTGATTGCCCTTGTAATTTTAGTAGACCTGGGTTTTCTTCAAGTGCTTTTTGTAACAGTAGACAACATCTAGAGTGGGGAGAATTTTTCACTATAGAAATGAAAAAAAAATGCAGATTGTGATTTAGAGGTAAAACTTAATTGGAGTGTTTCACCTTGTATTATTTAGTAGTTCTGACTTTAAAAAAAAAAAAAAAGGAAAAAAAAAGAGGTTACATACATACATCTCAGCATGAAGCTGAGTCTGGAGGTTTAACTTAGATATTAGGAAAAGGGTATTTTACTCAGGTGGGTTGAGCACTGGAACAGCTCCCCAGGAAAGTGGTCACAACACAAAACTTGACAGAGTTCAAGTGTTTGGACAATACTCTCAGGCACACGGTGTGATCCTTGGATTGTCCTGCACAGGGCCAGAAGCGGGACTCGATGATCCTGATGGGTCTCTTCCAACTCAGCATATTCCATGATTCAATGATTCTGTGATGGCTACATCCTGTTAAAACTATAAATTAACAGTGTTAAAAATTTGAGCATTTATATAGCCAAAGTTTTTCCCAGCTGGTGTTTTTCTAGACAAATTTTCACTGGTACCCAAAGACAAGATTATAACTACAACTCCTGTAAGAAAAAACAAACAAACAAACTCCACACCAAAACAAAAAAGCAAGCAAACAAAACAGAAACAAAAACCCAACAGCAAACTCCAAATATTAACTTCAGCTTTTTTTTTTAGCTCTAGTATGATAATTGCAAAATATGCAGCCAGTGCAGTTTTGTGCTCCGAGCTGTTCTTCTTTCCAAAAAGTGAGGGAAGAATTATATTATTTACAGGAACCTATTTGTAATGATTAATGCATAGGTCTGGCTGAATAAAGCTTCAGGCTTTCCTTGGAAATTGTGGTCATATTGTGCCAGCTTTTTCCTGGAGCAGCCTGCTGGGAGTTATACTAGAAGAGCCATTGGTTAACTCTTTTACACCAAGGGATTTTTCACATGGGTATTTTATATCTTTTCTTCTCTGTCCTTGTTTGACAAATTATTATACATGTTCTCAATTACCCTTAGCTATACTTCAACCCCTGCAAAATTTTAGTGTATATTTTTCATGGCTGTGTTAAATACATACAGCCAGTCTTTCACCACCTTAATTACCACTCATTAATTGCAATCCACACAGCTCTTCAATCACAATTTTTGCACTGTCTCTTCTCTTTTTCTATTATCTTCCTCTTTCATCCTTCTAAAGTTGAAAACTAGCTTGCGTCTTCATTTCATCCTTTTACACTCATTTCTGTGTCTTGTTTCATCCTGTCTACTGTCTCTTTGCTACTGTTGTTATCATCCCTATCACCCTGAAATAATTTACCTGCTTCTGTTACAAATATTCTCCAGAGGATGTTTACACAATTCTCCATATTTATGACAACTTCATTATTACCAAATCTAGTAAATATGTGGAATTCCAAGTCAAAGTGCATAACTTAGATCATGAACTCACTAATGAGATTATAAGTAAAAGTACACATATCCTTTAGTGAGACTAAATTTGGGTATTAGGAGAAGAGAAAAGGAGGCTAGGGTCATAAATGTAGAATTTTTCTTCTTTTTTTTAAATTTCTTCCAAATTGCTGAAACTACAGCTGCTTGGTCTAGTCTATCAGCATCTGTCCATAGAAAGTTTATAATAAATGAATTTTTAGTGAAACAAAAATGCTAACAAGACCTGTTTCCAACTCATATGTTTATAAATTTTTATATATATATATATGCATGTGTATATATATATATACACACACATATCATATACATGTATATGCCACCTTTCATTCTGTTTTCTCTTTTCTGTTTTAATTTGTTCCTGGTTTGTTCCTACTTATCTCCTTTTTTTTTATCCATTACCTCTCCCTCCTCAAAATAACTTTACCAAAAACAAACCACAAAGCCCAGAAGTACTTCAGTCTTCATCTTCAGAGAAGTGAAAATGGCTTAAGAAAATTATCATTCTTGTCATGCCATGTTAAGAAAAGTCTGACAGGTTTGTTATCTGTAGGATTTTTGACTTTCTACTGCCAGGTGTGAAAAGAGAAAAAAAGCTATTTCTTGTTTAAGGAAAAGATGTTCCCAATGGCAAAGGAAAACCACACTTGCTTCACTGGGCTACCAGTCATTGAGCCAATCTCCATAATCTATCAGCTCCTGAATGCTGGTGTGCAGTTGGGTTCATTCAGAGGGGAAGAAAATTGTCATAACACCCATCCACGACAATTGCATATGGTGTGGAGGTAGATATTGCAAGGCAAGGCTGGCTTTCCCCTAGCCTGACCAGAATTCTGGGCCTATCAATGACTCATTCTACTCTGGTACAAAAGGTTCATTCTGATGAGTGTTTGGCTTTCCAGTACTTGTGTGTAACTTTGGCATAGATCAGAAGGACATTGACATAACTCCAATAGTGCCAGAATCCCGGTTCATAGGTCTCAGACAGCTAGAACCAGCTTGTTCAACATTGGTGTTGGATACTGAGCACAAAAGAGGAATTAAAGCTCCCAATGGCACCTGTACCAGGCTATGTTTCATAGGCCTGGTGTACGTAAATTCACCCCTTCTCCAGCATGACAGATTACAGCACTCCAAGGCCTTTCCCACCACTGTGGCAGGAACTCTTGACTCCCTCTTCAGCCAGTGAAGCCTAGGGAGACGCTGACATTTGCTGACATTTCGACAGGACATCTCAGTCATCTTTCTTTGGCTGTCATCTCCCTCACATTACATAACCCAGCCTCATTAAACCCTCTCTTTGCTGGAATAATTTAGGCAGCTCAACCTTCTTGTGCAGACCCTACAGCTGTGGCCTCTATGCCACAGTGAGAAGGAAAGCATAAAGGATATTCATCAGATGATGAATCATCCTATTCACAGTTCTTATTCAATCAGTCATCCCTGGAAATGATCAACAAAGGAAAGAATCTATGTCTACACTCCTTACAGAAATCTTTGCTCTTGAGAGTTGGGGGGCTGTGGAGAGGCTGTTGTACAAGCAACAGAGCAGTTCATTGTGACTTCACAGATCATTAAGACTTTTCATCTCTCCACATGTTTTTCTGGTGATAAACGGCTGCACTTCCCTTCCAATCTTCTCACTGCTATAGGAGAAATGGAAAGCTAAGATAGTCAGACCATCTACCCTCTGACTTCTGATTCACCCAGAAGTAAGAAGGTAAAGACAAAAAAAAAGGACACTAAGATAAGGCAAAACTAAAAAAAAGATGTTGACCAGAGCAGATATAAATATTTCCAGTTTCTGTTGGACTACTGAATTACCCAGATGAGAAAATGTCAGATGGGTGTGCGTGCACACATGAAACAGCCACTAGAGCCAGCTGGTTACTCAGCTCTGCTGGAGAATTCCGTGCTAGCCTGTTGTGGAGAACTATTGCTTCTCCATACACTCCTGCCACATCTACCTTCAGAACTGGCAGGAGCATTGCAAAGGGCTGTTTTAGCCCTCCCACAGAAATAGAGCATATAAAGTTCCTGCAGCTGTTCTGACCACAATTTGGTTGGCTATGAATCATTAATTCTTGCCCTGCAAAAGTTTAGAAATACCACTGCTCGTACCACCTCTGGTGGACATGTCAGCAACTTCCATCTGGTTTCTGCTTACATCTTTCCATGCTGAGAAGTGGAGCTGAAGAATGTCCCTCAATGGTTCTTGAATCCACAACCACAGAATGCCAATCTTTGAGGCAGGCCCAAGCTGTCAGCATGGATCAGCAATGTCCCCACCACAACAGGAGGTCTGTATGATATTGCACACCCTAGTAGTCACTTAACAGGAGGGAAGTTTACTGCAAATGGGTTGGGAAATCTTCAGCTGTCAGAAGACATCCATGTTCTTCTTAGCTGTTATTTATGCCTGGAACTTAATGTAGGTGGGCATACAACTTTTTGCAAAGGATTTCAAATTTCGTCCTCTGTGCATGAAATTTTTTGACCTGTTGCTGGTCATTCTAAACCAACAAGTCAACAGAGTTTCAACAGTAATTCTTCACATAATGATATTTTCAAAATATAATTGATGTAGGGTTGCCCTAGGAAAACTGTTTTCTCTCATCTCAAACTCCAAGCCAGCAATTTTAGCTTTTGACTGCATGCTGGTAGAAATCTGACCTGGTAGAATTCCCTGTGTTAAACTCTGTGGTCCCATGAAAACTCTTGCATTCTTTCTTCTTTCTTCTGATATTTATGGCCAGTAGATGGGGGACATGTGCTAAACAAGTATCATAATTAAACTTTTCTTGGCTATTTTGATGCTAGCTGTTCATTGCACCAGTTTTGTGCTGCTGTGACACCACTAGAAGCTCCAACTGATGCTCTTCGGCTGGGCACTTTTTTTTGTTACAGTTGAATAAGTTCAGGCAAGTGATACAATTTTGTAATAATTTTAAAAGTTCAGAAAATTAACCGATTCAATGGATGGGGAAATGATTGAGTCTGTCTCTTGTTGTTTTAGTTTCTTAGTCCAACAGAAAAACTAGCTTATAAAGAATATTGCATTTATTCTGAATCAACTAAATCGTATGTGGTGTTACTACCAAAAAGTTACTTCTCCAGCCCTACAACCACTCCTGTATCTGCTATGATTTCCATTGTGGTAAAAACACAGCAGAACATTTTAGCATTATAAAATCTTTATTACCAAGAAAGAAAGCAATGGTAATAAAAATCAGCTGCAATTCTGTCAGAAATGGCTGACATACAAATGATAGAGGGTTCTTCAGCGTTAGATGGGGCTGAGAAGGGAGGTTTTAATAAAAGGATGTGTTCAAACTGCCTTGGTAGCTGAAGGTCCTTACATGTTCATGCAATCTGTAGGGAAAAAAGTTTGCAGATGGTTACTGAAATCATATTTCGTGGATGCAAAATTTCCCAGGTGTGAATGCAATATATTTATCAGGGCCAGTCCAGAAATGAGAAACTTTTCTTTTTCATGCTCCAATGTACTACTCTTTACAAGACTAGATTTTTACTAACTGTATGAATAAGAAATACTTTCATCAGAAGAAGCATTATGCTTCCAATAATGAATGACAGTATTTGAGCTCCTAAGTATTCAGAGTTAAAAACACTAGATGTTCTGAAAATGCTATAAATTTAAAATCTGGCAATTTGGACCCACATGTTAAAATGGATTTTTGCATACACTTATTAAGAGCTTCAAGAATTGCACTATTTATACATACAATTATAACTGCAGTGATGAGAGGGTGGAAAGAGCAGAACAGATTATTGTAACAAAGAATATTTCATTTAATGAGCAGGAGTGTTCTATAACAGCTTATTTGTGATGACTGGCTTTATTTTTTTTAAGATCACCTTATTTTACATTTCAAAAAAATTTCCTACATTACCCAGACTAGATTACCATTCTTTTTTTCTAATTTGTAGAATGAGTATTTATGTGAATACACATGAATGTATACATCTACATGCATACAAAATTAATACTTACTGCCCTTTTGACTTGTAGAATGCTATTTAAAAAGCTATCGTGAATTTATTTTAAAGCGAGATCTGCCAAGATGTCTTTTCAGAAGCAGATATATAGCAATCAGAATAGATTCATAAAGTTGAAACCTGGACATACATCACTGTAGCTCATTTGTCAGGTAGAAAATGGAAGTTGTAACTGAGAAACATAGGCATCTTTCCTTGAGTAAAAGTGTAAGTACTAGGACTGTAATCCTGTATCCCAAGTCATTTACATTAATTCATATTCATTGCTATGGAGTCATGACATCATAATGTAAGACCTGAGTGCCAAGAGGATTATGTGTCCCTAAGTGTAAATCTCTTTCATAGAGCTTTTCTATTATCATTAAATACAAATCAGCACATGCTTTATGCAAAATCTTTTAACAGCGTTGTGCAAGACAGTTTTTTTTTTTTTTCAAATTATTCTTAGACTTATTTTTGGTATAGAAAAATAATCAAAGTTAAACCAATTTTGGTACATGTGCGGTGTGGTGTATCACTTGAAATGGCATAAAGGCATTCCATAATATAGAAAATGGTTTCATTGCATGAATGACAACCATAAAATTGTTCTTCCTATAAAATTTTGAGCTCTAAAACCTATGTTGAATTTAAACCAGAGAAAAGGGATTTTGAAATCTGTGCTTATTATTAAAAGGTGAATTGCACATGACATGTATGCTAAATTAATTATGACTCAGAACATAACATTTTTGGTTCAGACTCTGCCTTTTTAAAGGCATATAGTGTAGTCTCAATCAAATAAAATCAAGGGGAAAAAAAAAGGTAAGTGTCAGGTGGTCCTAGTACAAGGATAATTCCTCTGTATGCTGCTGTTGCATCTCTGGAGGCTGAAGACTATTAAACTGCACTGATTATACCTGTTACCCTAATGCATTATTCATGAAATTGGCACCACAGCATCTTCAAACAGTCTGTCATTTTCCATTACTTTCCATCAAAGAAACCATATGCTGTTCTCCCAGTATATTGATACCAGGGCATATACAAAGCAGTCACATGGAAGCACTATCTGCTTTCAGATGAGCTTTTCAAATAGCTATTATTAAACACCAATTTTAATGGCCTGTTTGATTATTCAGTGCTTAAACTATGAAACTTCAACAAGAAAAGAGATTGATGACTGCTCTTTCTATGTTGAAAATTATTCAATTCTTGTAAAGAGTTTGCCATTCAATGGAACTGCACTGCAAGGTATTTCATCACGGATGCTGTACATTGGATTTTGTTTTGAAGTGCTGTTCCTCAGACATCTCTCATTTATAGTTTGAATATCTAAGAAGCAGTACTTCATTATCAGAAATCAGCCTTGTTCCCTGTCCCATCCCATGTGCAGTAAATTATGTTTTTCAACAACAAGCTATAGTTTTACAATATTACTCCTAACTTAATCAACAATAATCTGATTTTGGGCACTAGCTGATAATCTTTCCTAAAAAAATTATGAAATTCTGTGTGTGCAGTGACTGATCAAGGAAAAAAACTAAACCCTTTAGGTATCTTATGAGAATGTATAAGAATTTGAATATTCTTATATATATATAATTTTAATTCCACTATTTTCTCAATTTCTAAGTTTCTTTTTGCAAGCAATTCCTTTTTTTATAATGTGATTTTTAGAGACCATCAAAACCTTCTATAAAGACAATTTGCTATTAATTGAAATATAGTGATCTTTGACTGACTTTTTTGGTGATTTTGATTAGCATTGAAATCCATTGTCATCTAAACCAGTTGGTAGTAGATTAATGGTTAATGGTTGGACTTAATGGTCTTAATGCTCTCTTCTAGCATAAATGCGTCTATGACTCTATGATTCTGTGTTTGATTGCATCAAGATGTTCCTCTGTGTTCATAACTTAACTCTATATGGAGCATACAAAGATTTTGTAGGGTTAAGACAAAAGAGGCATCAAATTCAAATGTGCAGAAAGAATTTAAAATGGATGGCATCAGCTCAATTTTTCAACATTTATTTTATTCCTTTGGTACCCCTAAATTAAAAGTGAACTGAAAATTCAAAGCCTGGCTCACCATTTGTCTACACATAGGATTTGCTGGAACATCAGAGGAACACTTAGTAGAAATACTACATATACTCTGTGAGACTTAATTTGGTCCTGCAATTCTAAACTAATGCCTGCTGATAAGAGGATCTTCAAGGTAGAGTGAAAGAGGCTCCCGGGGGGGCTTCTGTGTGTTCAATTCTAAACATAGGAGATGTTTTTCACACACCAAGCAAGTACGGTTGGTAGCTGAGAAATACAATTCAGCGACATCTGGATAAATTTAAAAAGCACCTGAGCAAACAATCTGGTTTTTAGATTAAGTATGTAGGTCATATTCTCACAGTTAATGTAGTCTATATTCAAGGAATCCAATTTTCTCATATTGCTTTGCCCTTAATGGGTATTCTCAAGGATATAAATTTATTTCTAGTGGAGGGAGGCAGTGCTAGCTCTCAGTAGTTTAGGTCTCTGCAGGCTTATGACACAGGGGGACAGTTTTTACATGAACTAATATTAATAAGAACTGATTTACACTCACATGGGTTACAGAGTCATACAGTAGTCACATCTTCACTTTTCTGCTTCCAGTAATGAAGAATATTGACCTATCTGCAAGCCTCACAAAAGCAATAACATTTCATTTGGGATTACAGTGAGGTAAAGGTTCAAGTTGTAACCAGTTCAGAAAAGCAGCCATGCACCAATAGACTTTGCAACCTCTTTTCTTTTCCCAGGGCTGGGATGCAGGTGATGAGGGTCAGCTTTGCTGTGAAGTGGCCTGGGACAAGGTTTGGGAACAGTACCTATGGGCCAATATTTCAGCTGCAGGAACTGCACTGGAGTTCAGGTCCTTTTACCTGGCTCTTGCCTGGGCTGTGCTGTAGGGCTGCCCATGCTGTGCTTTAGTGGCCCAGACCTGCACACACTGCCCATACCCATGACCCTCCCCAGCCAACCCAGCACCTTTTCTAACCTAGTTACTGATCTTTCTCTGCTCTCCTTGATCAAGTGCTGGGGATTGGACCACTGTTTGGTGAGATCCCCCCTGTCTGTCATGCCATCACCCATGCTCCCAGGACACCTTCCTTATGTATTTGCCCATCCTCATAACTTTCTGACACCATGTCGTATCATACTCATACAACAGAGAGCAAGAATTTGAAGTGCAATTCATTCCCTTGGACCACAGAAGACATGAACACCCGTCAAACAGCTGGGACAGTTAAGATGTGCAAACATCTGTGAAACTGATGACAAACCTGCAACATATGCAGCTGTTCTACTTTGTGCCTGTTAGAAACAATCTCTTCATTTCAGTGCTGAGCTACACACAAGGGGTAATTTGCCTTAAAGAAAATTTCTGTGGAAAAATGTTTTGAGATTTGTGAGAAGGCTTCTCAGGGATTCCTGTATTTCGGTAGATATAATTTGAAACTAATTGCTTGTTTGTTTGTTTGTTTTGGTAGTGTTGCAAGTAGAATGTTAACAATGATACTGGAATTTTTCAGGTTTTGGTAAGGCATTTTGATACTGATGACATATGTCATTTGTAAGGCATTTTGATACTGATGACATACTGATGACACTGTCAAATCTTACCCTGTTAAGTTAAAACAGGGGTAGTTTTACTTGTGGGGTTTCTGTTAAATTTTTGCTGTGCACTTACACCCAGGGATGTGACAGATGCAGCATCATGCCCACACTGTCCTTATTTTATTTTGTTGCCTTTCCGTTTGATGTAGTTTTCCTTTTTTTTCTCCATATGTTTGGTAATATCAGCATATGTTCTCTGCCACAGCAGATGACCTTTAATTGTATCTCATGTTGTGAGACTGATGTTCTAAGACTGAAGATTTACCTTGAGAATGTCTCAGTAATGTTTAATTGGTCAGTCTCAACCATTCATTGTATTTAAACTGTCCATACCAAATGCTTGTGGATGGTTGGTTATTTGATATATGCAGCAGATGTCTGATGCAGCTCAGCTCACAGGAGTGTTGCTTTGATACCAGCTATAGGCAATGCTTTGAGACTCACTGTTTAAGACATTTAACCATTTTGTACCAAGAACATGAAGACAGCCTATGGGTGACTAGCTGATCATTTGATGTGACAGCTCCAAAAAAAAAGACTCAGACATGTAGAGAAGTGGTAAGAAAAATTGCAGGGTACTTACAATTGTTTGAAGTCCCTTTTTCTTCATTCCAACTGTGCTACTTTTCCTCGTAATTGTAATGACTCTTACTGTCCTCTGTGTGACTCCATTTTTAGGCATATTTCATTTGGTATTCATGTGATATTAGAACTGTCCTTAAATGTCAATATTTACAATTGGTTTAACATGCTTTCTGCTAACAATAAGACTCTTCTGAGATGAAACCATTTGTAATGAATAGCATACTTTCACATATATGTACATGAAACCTGTGCTTTAACCCATATGAAGATAAACAAAACCTGTCCTTGTTTGGTTCCATTTTAGCTAAAAAAGTAGTTCTAAATGTTTCACCTTTGCTGCTAAAACTTACCAATTTAAAATGAGCAGCCATTGACTTGCCTGAACAGAAATCTCTATAGATGTTTTTGCAGAATCCCAATACTAATGAATTTGGTTAGAGGCAAGGAGTAGACATAGACCTTGACTTTATTTTCTGAACATTTCTTGGCTTTCCCTGTGAGCAGGAAATCATGTCAGTGTGGTCTTCACTATTCAGATTACCTTTAGGGAGGACTCTTTTCCATAGATTCTTCTGATTGTTATTCTGTCAAGGACATTTTCAAAACCTGAGAGAAACAACAGTGGTTTTCACTGTCACTTTCATGCTTGTAGGGATGGATGACATTTCAATTTTACACTCCCAATCTATTCTCACTTTATTCCATGTGGTGATTACTAGTTGCTCTGGTGTGAAAAGAAAAAAGATTTCCATATTTAGTCAGAATTAGTCAGAATTATCACTGAGTTTACCAGCAGCCACTGCCTTACCCTGAAGCATCTGGATAATGATTTCACGACTTACTGATACAGCACTCCCAGATGATCCTGAGCTGGTTGCTGTGGAACTCTATCTAATGCTATTCTAGTTACGGCAGATTGACAGTTTAATAAATAATGTGCACTATAGCTGAAACCTCTGATGAGGTACTGAGCACTGCTGCTCAGTACTTTTCATTCCAACTCACTAGCCTCAGTTTTGTTCAGTCATTGAATTAGAGCAGTGTCTAGGGATCCAGCTAGACATCTGCTGTTTTAAATATTTCAGTGTTTAATCCTTGCAGGAGTTTGATTTTACTTGTTTTGAAACCATGAGAGTGTTATTGACATATGACTCCCCTTTAATCAAAGTTCAGACCAGAAATCTTTACTATGCACAACTTCTTACAGAGCAAATGTCAAAGTGACAATAACACCGTATGACCATTCCCTTTTAGTCAACAAGTAACTGAAAATCAATACTCCACTGGACTGAAAAACTGAGGAACATCAAGTGAAAAATAAGATATTATTTGACTTTTTGTTGCCACTAACAGAGCAACTGATCTGTTTGTACATTATAATTTGTTGGGTCATACAATTCATTTACCAATAATTCTTCTAGAGATCAGCAGGTTGCACTTGACCCCACCTGTGCAATTTGTAGTCAATAGATAGATTACAAGGAGCACTCAAGGTGCTATTTCTATTGTCACATGACTTTTGTATTCCTAACATTGGCTGTTTATCGGCAACTCGACCTGAATCCTACTAATAAGAGAGTGATGTTCACTTCAGTAGTGCTCTCTCAGGAGCATCAAGACTTGTTTTCCTGTGCATGAACACCTTTGTGCCCAGTTTGTGACTGATTGACTTCCAGTAGCAGTCTTTGCTATTTCTTTACCTCACGATTTCATTTATTAAAGATAACAGATAAAGCACAGAAGAGCCTGCACAATTTGTTGATTACAGTGAGAAAGTGCCAATTGTGTCTTGTCTGTGAATGTAATTTCTTCTCTTATTACAGCAGAACAAAAGTTATCAACAGTGAATGTAGAGCTTCTCTCTCTTTTTTGCCTTTTTTCTTTTTTTTTTTAGTATTAGTATTTAGCATTGTGAATAGCTAAAACTGCTATTCAGCAGCAGCATAGTTCTTATGACCATCTTCAACCAGATGTTTGTTTGGGTGGTATATTTTCTTCTCTCTCATAATACTTTCAAGTTATTTACTTGGAAATCTGTCTTCCTGTGATATCACCTCTTCCTTCCATATAGATATTTTGTGATCATATAATGAAGAGCTCATAATTTCAAATGGAAGAGTCAATGAAGAGCAGAGGTGCTTATCTTAGAAGTGCTTATCTTACAATTAGGCAAAACAGAAAGTCCATGTCTTACTGAAAAGCAGGAAAGATCAAGCAATTAAGCTTTCATGGAGGAAATTCTACCTGTTACTGAGATTTTCATAGGCTGGTTTTTTTTGTCATTTGTTACCTTACTAATGGATCTTTATTGGAAAACAATCCTGAATGGAATTTCATATCACCAGAGTTTCTATTTAGAGAAAGTGCATTCATTTAATCTATTCTCCCCTTGCTTTGAACTCCATTTCAAATTGAATTTTCACAAAACACTATCTTCAATAGAGGGCATCACAATAAACCAAAAAGACATTTTTGAACTTGCTCCAGGAAATTACTGTCACAGAAAGAAATCAGGAATCATTTTAACTACTTATGGTAAAACTCTCTTGTTTTTGTGCTTCCAGAATGTCTTTCTTTCAATTTTCTTTTCTTCTTGTTCTAAACATGAGTAGAAATGCTCCAACTGTGATCACTGCATTAGCAGATGTGGACAGAAATTTTCTACTGGTGTGTGGAAAAATGGCTGCTAAGATGAAGATGTAGATTGTTGATCTGCATCATAAAAAGCATGCCGTGACACTAAATGTAGCCTCCCCACACTCCCTTATTTCTATTATTTGCAAAGAAATACCATCGTTTTCCAACCTTTGAGCTGTTATTCTCATGTCAATATCATTTAGCTTACACAGGGGGAGGTGTTTCTCACAAAGCTGTTACCCTGAGAATGTTTGAAGCTATTCTGCTCTGATACTTTTTCATTTTTTATTTCTGTTATTCATTGTATGGCTAGGTTAATGTTACGCTAAACTACAGAAAAGAAACATGGAAGGCCAAAATAAAAATAGCATTGCAGCTATTTCTTAGTTAAACATAAAGGAATATATTCTGTTATTTTTACCTATGTACTGATGCTATCTATGATTTGTGAAATAATTCACAAATATGGACCAGCATAAAGCACATTTTCTTTGCTGCACAAATTAGTAATCACTTATTTTACAATGCCATCTATTTACATTACTAAAGACTTCATCAATCTAAAATAAAATTATTATTGATCTTATGGAAATGGGATTTTTTTCATCTCCTGTCAAATTTTACTATAATTTAAACAAAAACCATGCAGGCAAAGTAAGATACATGCACAGTTTTCTATTACAACATCTCAGCACAAGCTACCTACTGTATAGCTCTGATAATATTTGTATCCCAAATATATTTTTGGAATATTGAGACTCTACAAAATATTTGTAACTAATAGATTTAATCAGTTTGATTGTCATATAACAAAAAAACCCAAAAACAAACAGAAGCAAACCATAGATCAGCCTTAATTTTTGTCATTTCAAATTGATTTGTGACTATTTAGAGAAACATTAAAGATAATGTATCTTCACAGAAGGTTTATAGTTACAAAAAACATTAATACAACCCCTAAAAAGAAAATTGTTTAGAGTCTTCAACTCTTTCAAGTCTTATAGACAAAAGAAAGTAAACCAAAAGAATAATGAGACCCCCTCTAATTTGCATATATAGGAATATTCCATAAAAATGAAAAAAACAAGAATGGTCCAAAAATTATGCCCAGGTGAATGTTGCTATTTTTAAAAAACTCAGAGCAAAATCTTTTTTTTTTTTTTCATGTGTGCTCTATTGGTTGGGATGAATAAGACTGGGAAATAAGAAACAGAATCAACTTTGATTTACAAATCTCAAAAAAACCCATGTCTTTCTTGAAGATGTTGTGTACTTCACATATATTTTAAATATTTTCTGTTATAATATTTCTCAGTAATCATTTAGTCTTCTATTTTACAGTACCAGTAAGGAACTGGAAGGAACAGTTTGTGGTTTTATTTTCCATCCATGTCAGCTTTACGTACTCTGTGTTTGATGCACAGTGAATGTATCTACTTTAATAAGTAGAAGGATGACATAGAAATTACATGTTTTAGGAGAAATGCTAAAGGAGGACAGATATTTAAACCTCTTTTTAACCTCCAATTAGATATTTCTGCTAGGAAAATTATATTTAGAATATTTTAATCCTTAATTAACTGATTTGAAAAAGAAAAGCTAAGATTCTGTGAAGTTTTTTTTGTTTGGTTGGTTGGTTTGGAAGTTTGTTTCCTGGTGAGCTACTAGCAAAGGAATATAATCAATGAAAATTATTGGGGTGGCTGGAAGGAATTCTAGAAAATATTAATTATTAGATGTGTGGTAAACAATCACCCAAGGCCTATTGTCTCATAAACATCAGTTTATATTTGCCATATAGTATACTAGTAATATACTATAATGAAAACTATGCTGATCATGATCACAGTGTACAAAAATACAAAGAACTCAGTAATAACGTCCTTATTAGGAGCCTTGCTATCACAGATCTAAGTTAATTTCTTTAACAGATAATTTTTACATCATTAAAAATATTTTTACTCATCTGTTTTTTCTGGTAGAATGACAAATGTTAGTGTACTAACAATGCACATGAAGGTAGGGGCTTTTACCCTCTAAAATTGAAATTTTTCAACAAAAAGGGGTGTGAAATAATCTGGTTTTCTCCTTGCTTCAAGCAATTGCACCTTAATTTCATGGCTTTGCATTTGCAGCGTGTGAAGAAGTAAAGAAGGAAAGTGTCAGGACAAGAAGCTGTGTTTTTGTAGTCAGAAAAACACCACAAGTTCATCTAAAGGTGTTAGCAACACTGTGTTCAGGAGCTGTAGTTTGCATTACTTTTGCTTAAAACAATGCCATGCTGTGGAAGATACATTATGCTCCACATTCACCTACTCTTTAATTTGAAAATGATGGAATTTTCTCTTGGGACCAGAAACTGTACTTCAAGAAGACTTGCTTTTATAGCAATTTTGGGACCTCATTCCCACCGAAGACAAGGACTCTCAAATGACCTTCAAATTCACTGCAAGAATGGGAGAACAAAAGGAGTTCAGTTATTTACAGCAGGCAGAACATCATTCTTTCATTATATGCTTTAGAGATAAATAAACTGCCATATCTTGCTGTCTCATCCTTTTTTTTCCTGCCCCCCCACTGTCCCCTAATACCTCTTGAGAAGAGTTCATAAGTTCACAAAACCTATAGATGTGCAGCTATTTTAGAAGTAACAGTATTTATTCTGAATTTTTCTCAGAACATAGATCTTTATCCTCCACTTACTATGATATCAAGAGATTAATTTTCAATTGCTTTTGAGGGAATAGACAATGATCAAAGTGGTAAACAAATGTACCCTTTGGAAATAGTTAAACTAATAAATAAAATAAGACAAAACAAAACAAAACAAAACAAAACAAAATAAAATGAAATAAAATAAAGTAGAAACCTGTCACATGGTTAAGAGCTTTATAATGACAAAGGCCACACTTCTACATTTGAAAAAAAGTGTAAAGAATCTGTGGCATTATGACATAAGAAGTATTTCTAATGCTAGAAAGTAGCAGTCCACTGGAATTCATTCCTACTGCCTCTGCTGTTCTTATGTTTCATTTCCAGGCCTAAGCTGTGTCTCACTTATTTAAAATATTTAACAAAATCATCAAATTTAAAACATCTAATTAGACGACAATAAGTCCACACTTCTTCCGAGAATAAAAAATAAAAAATATATTTAGAAAACAAGCTTGTCTAAATAAGCACCATAGTATTTAGTTTAAAGCTCTATTCCTTTTTAAAAACCAAAGCCAAACTCAAGCATGCATGGCTTTCACCCTCTGAGACATTGATTTCCTCCCGTACGCTATGATGTGAAAAAAAAGCCCAAAACATGCTTAAGAATTCTGTTTACTTATCATCATTCAGATGAGTTTACTCTAATTTCAAAGTCATACTGCAGGGAATTTTCTCTGTAAGCTCTGATTGTTATATCTCTGCCCTGATCCGTGAAGTTTTCTACGGGATGAAAATTATCTTTTAAATTTTAGCAAAGAAAAGAAGAGAAACAAAACCTTACTATAATCCCGCACAATCTCAGGTCAGAAAAGCATGAACAAAGCTGTAAATGCCTTTCTTTTCACAAAGGCATATAATCTACGTATATAATGTCATTGCCAGATATTGAACATCATATGTTAAAAACACATGTTCTCATTCAGAATCCTACTGAACATAATGAGTTTTAAAATGTCACACTAACGGAGCCTGAAAAGATGTTATTTTCTCTCAGAAGGAGACCTGCTGATATCTTGGATACTTTTATAACAGTCCCAGGAATTCTAGGGTAAAATGAATCTATTTGTCAATAGAACAATGAGTGTTTTAAACTCAAAATACATGTACAGATACTTATGTTTGTCTATTTGCCACTAGAAATGTAAGATATAAACATGAAATATATTTGTCAAAATTGATATTAAGTTGAGATAAACATATTCATTCCCTTCTTTCAGCATTTCACATGTAGCTTTCTCTTTCTCACCTCTTTCCTTCTCGGATACATTCTTAATTACTTCATTTTCTTTTAAAGAAACAGCACAGGTCACTGCAACACACAAAGCAGTATGACTGCACCTCTAGTTTTCTACTTAATTCCAACTATTATAAGATTTAGGAATTACTCAGCTGGCATGATGTGACAAACTAGTGGAATACAGTAGATATTATAAAGAGAGGAATACTTGAAGCTGCAAAGTTTGTTTCCTTCTTTTAGACACACATTACATACTTATTTCCTGGCACACTGTTATCTCTGGAAACAGTTTTGTACTTTTCTCCAAAATATCAGTGCCACTGAAAAGTAAGCAAATAGTATCAAAGATGATACGGAATTATTATTTTTATTCTTTCTTATGCAAATGATAACTTTATGGAGCATGACAAAAGTTAAATTCCATCTGGTCTAAATTCAGTTCTACCCATTAGGAAGGAAAAGAAAAGGAAAGTATATCCACAAAGCCAAAATATCTTCTTAGAAATAAAGTTGAATGTTGCCTTTCTCTTTGAAGAAGATGATAAGAGTAACACTCAAATAATATCCACTCTTTGATAAGGTTGCAGACTGTAAGAAGACCTAGTCCTCAGCCTCTTCACCAGCTGGCAAAGAATAGGCAGGAAAAGCCCTTCTCAAAGACTCTGGATGAATAGAGACAGGAGAGGTAAATAAAAAAGGGCAGAACCTTTTCTTTCACTTGAGTTTTAGGCTAAGGCTCTATTTACTCTCTACTCCTTCACAGTATTGTAAATATCATTACCTGATCATTATGTTTTCAGCTCTTAGGCAGAAATGTACCTGGGGAGTTATGGTTTTTGATTGACATACTACAGTGCAGACAAAAGACTGTGCTGAAGTGACATTTAATAGTTTAAACGATGCAAGTTTTTTGTAGTTTAAGGAGTAAATACATATACATATGAACAAAATAATTTCTGGTACAAGCTAAAAATATTTATTTCTATGACACTTAAGAAACCTCTTTTCTGGAAGTGTTCTAACATAACTTTGGCAAACGATATGATAAATCATAGAAAATAAAGTAATTAATTTCATACTACTGATAGGTAAAGCTTTCAGTTACTCTGTATCAAAATATATGAAATTTAATTAATTAATTTCTGTACAGTAAGTTCATACAATGCCAGTAATTCAGACACTTTCACAGTGCTGAATGCTTTACCTTATGTTCACTCAGCAGGGTGCCATAATATATCTATCTAGACAGGGTAAATGGGTGAATACACAGCTATGTTCAAAAGGGTTTTGCCCTTTTTTACTGGTATAAAATTGACTTGAGGTCAAATAGTTGAGATTACTTTTGCCTTATATGAGAACTGTAATACAAAACAGGCTTTTTCTGTTTTGAAATAAGCAACACTAAAATAACTTCATTTATCAAGGTTGATAAATGTCAATTCTTTAGGTAGTTTAGGCCATGGTATAGAAATAGAAATTTTAAGATAATGCAAATTATTTTTCCCATGATTATTCTCCAGTCTATGCTGGTATAAAGACATATGGAGAGTTTTAGTCAAACTTTCTGTTGTCAAATTGCCACTGTATCATAACCCTCAGGACCTCTTCTAACTACCACTACTAGCTATGGCATGATATCTCTTCAAGGCCACACAATTAGAATGTGAATCCCAGGTTGGTAGCCATGGAATTTTGTGTCTCTTTCTAGCTCAGTATCATCTGATAGTCCAAAAATGTCCAGAAGCAGAAGCAGAGAAGCTATTTTGACTAATTTGTACAGAAGACTTCTGTCAGAGTTCAAGGAAGGTGGTAATAATTCCCTGACTATACAAACAAACAGGATTATCTGATTTGCATGATACCACTGGAAAAAAATTCCCACAGTTTCACGTTTAGAAGGTACCACTGAATATCATTTGGAACAGATGCAAAAGTTTTTGTGGGATAAAGTAGTCTGTTCTGCTTATTTGGGAAATATGAATATGGTTTTCTTGTAAGATTCAGAACCCTTTGCATTCATATGCCATTCATTTTCCTTAATATATTAGTGATATTATGTCTTACTAATCTCCAAACTAATTATGCTTAAAGCTAGCAATGAAAAGACCTATGAGAACTGCAACAGTCTCCTGATTGGAAAATTCAAATTTTTATGAGTTATACTTTAGTCCTGACAAAATCTTATTTCTGTGAGATCTTAAGCCTATAAAATATATAAGGAAACATTTACATGGATGTACACTGAGAAATCCATGCAGGAATAACACCATGCATGGGTTCACACCTGCATACTGTATTTTCTACTTTCTGTTCATGGTGTATTCATGTCCTACGTTTCCATTTTCCTGTAAATCTGGTAACATGAAGACTTTGTAAGAAGAATGGTGATTCTTGTATTTGCCTAAAAAATAATGGAATGAATAATGACCAAAAGTGAAATGTTATGAGGATATGACACTGTTTGAAAAATCTGCCTCTTAAATGAACTTACCTGATAGGGAGAACCACGCTAATAAAGCACACAGAAACTATGTCATTTGTCATTTCTTGCTGCTGATGTGCCTGTGTGTTGCTGGAAACGGGCAAGAAATTGACAGCTAGGCTCTTATACATCTTTAATTTTACCTGGCCTTTGTTGCCATATCTAGTATATTCCTTAGGTTGCAGTGACAGAAAGTCAGCATGATTAGAGCAACAAAATTTCTTGTGGAGAATGTGAACTCTCATGCCTTTCTCTTTCAGACAAGAATTTCCTATCTTCCATTTTCCAGAAGGAAAATATATGCAGGATCATTTACCCATCAATTAATGAAAAGTAATTTGTAAAACTAATTTATTATCAGGGTTTATAATTCATGAGACTCAGTCTGCAAATACTTGTGTTCAGCAGATAAAACTATACACTTTCTATTCCAGAAATGAGAATTGTGATAGATACAAAGGTCTGGAAAATGGACAAGCAGTGAGGAAAATGTGCACTTGTCACTCATACCTCAAAAATGTTGGAAAAATGTGGGCAGTGATATTTGAAATAGGCTTAGTCTTTAAATAAAAACATTGAAAAGACTTAGAAATAGATGAATCCTTTAAGGACTTATTAAGTTCATTTTCCCAGAAGTTCTGAACTAAATTCTTCTGCAATTCCAGTATTACAGTAAGCCATTTATTCTAAACACAACAGGAAAAGAATATCTATCACTTGGATATTTTTAAACTGTCTCCCATAATACATTCCCGATAAATGAAGCATTGTG
The DNA here is from genome assembly GCF_008360975.1 of Lichenostomus cassidix. Classification (NCBI taxonomy): domain Eukaryota; kingdom Metazoa; phylum Chordata; class Aves; order Passeriformes; family Meliphagidae; genus Lichenostomus; species Lichenostomus cassidix. The sequence continues at coordinate 97,479,995 of NC_139482.1, read as the reverse complement.
GGGCCAAGCTATAATGGGGGAAGAGCACCACCAGTGAAAGCACTATTGTCCTTGTACTACCTTTAATCTCAAACTGCAGATGCACAGATAGCCTTTTTTCCTTGAGAAGAAAATTTTTTTTCACTCTGTTCAATTCATTTGCTTTGAAAGCACAAATACATCCACACATATTTTTGTCTGAGTTTTTCATCAAAGCACTTATCAAAGTGAAGCAGCATTGACCTTATGTTCCTTTAACATTTCACTCATATTGAGTCACCACCTAAGTAATGCTGAGTTTTGTCTTAATTCTCAGTTATAGCTATATTTGGAAAAGAACCATGCTATCAAAATACAGATTTTAAAACCACTTTCCTATTACTAAAGAAAAGCTAATAACTGGTTAAGTCAAGAAATGGCACATTAAAAATAAAACTTAAAAAACTTTATGTGCAATTAGTGTAAAATGAACTATTTGCCATTGATTTGCTATTTGTTATAAATTTTAGCAACTGAGTTTGAAGCTTGAGTGGTCAAAGTGCAAACAGAAAATAAGCCCCATGAGCCCTGTTAAACAACCAAATGTACTTCAGCCAGTAAAACAAAAAAGAGTTCAGCATGAAGAACTCTCATTTTTCATTTTTAATAGATATGGGATAAGTTAAGAAATCATTACTTCATCAAATAAACCTTTCAGTTCATTGGATACACAAATTTGAAAGACACAAAAAAGGTCTTACTTAACACCTAAGCCTATTCTTGTAAAACGATATATTTCAAAGTTGCAATAATTAATTGAGAAAAACATAAAAATTTCATAGAATTTTAGAAGACAAAAGACATTCTTCGGTTAGACTGAGAAACTCACAAATGTTGTCCAAGTTATATATCAATGTACTTCTCTATTAACATCATAGTTAGCCATGACACGGGAGACAGTCATGCGTATGTTGAAGCTAAAACATTCCAGGAATTCAGATTAGTCTTTGAACATGAGAATAGAGTATTTTTTGAAATGGAAATAAAAGATATGTCACTCAAAGCAATGAAGTTTTTCCTCATCATCCCACACACATGCAAAAAATCTGTTATAGAAGGAAATATTTTGAAATTTTTAATTGCCCTGACTTCAAAGTGAAGTAAAAGCACAAGGATAAAAAAAAGGGAAGATCACACTATATGCGTATGAACTAATAACATACACAGCATAGATTTATGGTATAACTGAAGTGTCTCTGTTAACATTTTAAAACAAATTATAAGTGTAAATATTTGAGGCAACTAATTTCAATGGTATAAATGTCCAAAAATATACAGTGCTTGCTGCAAATATGATTGCTGTACATATTCACGCACACATTTTTCTAATTACATATGCAAACATTTGCTTAAGAAGTACTTCAGTCAATAGGGAAGAGATTGAAAATGATTCCAAACATTTAAAATTACACATTATTTCCTGAAAGATACTGTGAGATGTTCAAATACAAATATTGACAATTTGCTCCATTAAAAAAAGTAATTTTAAATTATCATACATTTAAAAGTAATGCTAATTGTTTTCAGTTATGTTACACTTGGGTTGAACTAGATTTTCTTCATGGTCTCAAAACTGGATAGTTTTCTTGCCTCAAATAAAAATTTTTAAGTTTTCATCATGCTCCAGTTATTCATGTTTGTGTCCATGTCCTTTTCAGATCAAATGGCAGCTGACCTCTTCCTGAGTTGGGGCCTGCAGAGCTGTTGCTCACTAAAAATTCTGTAACACCTTTGGAATTCTGGGTATCATCTTGGCTTGGTTTGTTTCTCTGAACCAGCCACCATCATAAGCACAAAATTAGATAACCATGACCCTTATCCAAGCTGCCATTTCCCTCCTCTCCTGGTCCAATGTGGAAAAGAGGTTCCACACCTTCAAAACCAGTTGCTATGCTAGTACTAGCGATGTATTCTTGTGGGATGGCAAGCAGTAGATTCAGGTCTCTACACATGGAGGGTCATTCCCAATGTCCTCTTCACAACCTTGATCCTGTTAATCAAATGCCAGAGCATCACCTTCATGAAACATATCACAAAGAGAGCTCCTACTACTCTGAAATGTAATTTCCTAATATAATTAAAGTTAATACATCCAGCCAACTGCCTAGTGAATACTGGCAAAACTTTCTCCTTTACTAGAAGGAAAATCCCTACAAAGGCATTTCAAGTACACCTAAACTATAAGAACAGCCATGCAAATACTTAACCAGTATGATCAAATGACTCTTTCAAGTTCCCTCAAATTAAAAACATGAAGGATTTTTTTGAGAGCTTATATATGTTTTTTTCAACTACAGGAATTATTATTTTAGAGCCAGGTCACAGCCAGCATGGCTTCATGAGGGCAAAGTCCTGTTTGCAAACCTGGTTTCCTTCTATGACAGGGTAACCCAACTAGTTGATCTAGGAAGGCCAGTAGATGCAATCTTCTTGGACTTCAGCAAAGCTTTTGGTACAATCTCCCACAGCATTCTTCTGGACAAAATGTCCAGCACACAGCTAGATACCCATGTCACACAATGGGTGAGCCACTGGCTCACAGGTCAGGCACAAAGGGTTACAGTGAATGGGGTGACATCACACTGGTGACCTGTCACTGGTAGGGTTCCACAGGGCTCCACCCCCAGACCAGTTCTCTTCAACATCTTCATTAACCACCTGGATGTGAGACTCAAAGGAGTAGTAAGTCTGCTGACAACATTAAATTGGGAGGGGCTGTTGACTCCTTTGAGGGCAGAGAAGGCCTGCAGACAGAGCTAGACCAATTGAGAGAGATGGGCAATCACCAACGATATAAAGTTTTAGAAGGGCAAATGTTAGATTCTGCACTCGGTCCAAGTCAACCCTCGTTGTGTGTATAGACTGGGGAATGAGATGCTGGAGACCAGCACTGCAGAAAGGGACCTGGGGGTTCTGGTCCACGTTGAGTTGAATATGAGTCAGCAGTGCCCTGGCAGCCAGGAGGGCCAACTGTGTCCTGGAGTGCATCAGGCACAGCATCACCAGCCAGGCAAGGGAGGGTTGAGGTCACTTGGTCTTTGCAGTCTGGAGATGGGGAGACTGAGGGAAGGCTTCCTCGCAGTCTTCAACATCCACACGAGGGGAGATTGTTGATCTCTTCACTCTTATAACCAATTACAGGACTTGAGGAAACAGCATGAAGTTGAGTCAGAGGAGGTTTAGATTAGATATCAGGAAAATTTTTTTCACCCTCTGGTGGCTGAGCCCTGGAACAGGCTCCCCAGGGCAGTGGTCACAGCACTAGCCTGACAGTTCAAGAAGCATTTGGACAGTGCTCTCAGGCACATGGTGTGACTCTTGGGGTGTCCTGCAGAGTGCCAGGAGTTGGACTCTGGGATCCTGATGCATACCTTACAACCCAGCATAGTCTATGATTCTATGACTTTATTTCTTCTTTAAAATCTCTCCAGTGTTTTAAGGCTCTTCTAAAGGCGTGCATCTCTGTAAGAGGCATGTCTTCAATCCTCTTTCCTAGTCTCACTAGTTACCTGTTATAGTTATGCCATTGGAGACTATTGAAAATTCCTTTTTAATTATTTACTTAGTCTTTGGACTAAGTAGTCTTTGGAGTCTCTGCATTCTAGTATATTTCTCCCTAAAACAGTCTTTCTGGATGCATATCTTGTTTAGTTTTGAAAGGAATAGTTTTCTTGTCCTGGTTTACCAAGTGAACTATATCTTCTTCTGGCAATGATTTGTACTGTTCATTATTTAACCAATTACAGAATTTTTGTCACCTTTAAATTATTGATTGTAACTTTATTTCTTCTAGGCCCTTGACAAAAGTCAAAATAATGTGGGGTCAGAAATCTATTCTTGTTCAGCTTTGCTCATAATGCATTCAACCAGGCTACCTTGAGAATAAGCACATTTATTCAGAAATTATTTGTGATAATATTCTATTTTTTTTATTTTATGTTACATCTAAACCCACATAAATTTAACTTTTTATATAACATAGGCTTTTATACTTGCTATGTGTAGTCACGAATTAAACGAGTTTGAAAGAAAACAATTTCAACCTGTAAAAAGTGTCCCTCAGCAATATCACTGAGCACATTAAAAAATGCATTAAAATATTTTTGTAACTTACATTTGGGTACTAGTGTGTGGGAGAAGGATTTGGGGTGTAGAGAGTGAGGTCCTTCTTTATCAATGAGTCTAGACTCTAGTTTCTTACAGTAAGGAGAGGCATATTATCAGAGAAGGCACTGCCTGTAGTTGTTGGTTACTCTGAATGGAAAATCAAACAAATATTGGACTGCAACTTACATTAATATATTTCTGCCACAAACTTCCTTAGCCTTATTTTTCTTATTATTTCCACACAGACTATAGGAGTGAGATTCATTATTAAATATGTGTTTTTCTTTCATCTGACTGCATTTCCTGATGTAGCTATCATTGTTCATGTATCATTGTATCATGCTCCATCTCAAGTTCTGAATACCTTACTTACTCCTATATTCACTGAAGGTTCAGTAGATATATACCTTCATGAAAATAGCATTTCAAATCACTGGTGTTTTCAACAAGGTTATATCAAAAGTCACAAAGGAAGCCACATTTCTGACCCCTTTCAGTGCACCCTCAATTCTGTCTTACATTATGTCAGTACTCTCTCTGAGAAGTAAGCCCTTCCTCTAAACTGGAGTGTATGTTAGTCTCCTATAATAATAAATCAGCCTGTATAGGTAGGAATAGGTTGCATTTTTAGGCACAGGTGAACAGCTTTTCACCTCATGGAAGAGCCTTTCAAAGGTTCCTTCCTTTATTCCTTCTGTCCCTGAACCAATGTGTGGAGCTGTAGGAAGGTATTTCTGCACCTGCTTTGTTCACTCCAGAAGGGAGGAAGACAGAACAGATTCACCTCGAATTAAGACTGACAGTATTAGGCATTTACAGGGACACATCACCTCCCTCTGCCTCAGCCACAGCTTGTGGCATTTACTCAAACAGCGCTATGCTCACACTTCAGCATGTCAGTTCAAAACTCCTTAGAGACATGTCAGCAGCATACCTGGACTACAGCATCAAAATGAAGAAGGTGATGTGTGTCTGGCACAAATGTATATGTGATGACAGTGCTATTTATTAAAGAAGATGGTTGAATTAAACAATAAAATCATGGAATTATAGAATCATTAATTTGGAATAGACCTATAAGATCACTGAGTCTGAGCATTAACCTAACACTGCCAAGTCCACCAATAAACCACATTCTTAAGTAACTAATCTTTTAATATCCTCTAGGGCTGGTCACTCTACAACTTCCCAAGACAATCTGTTCCACTGCTTCACAATCATTTTGTTAGAGAAATTGTCCTTAACGTCCAATCTAAATGTCTCCTGGTACAACTTGAGACCATTTCCTCTCAGCCTATCCTTCACTAGGAAGAAGAGTCTGGTACAGCCTCCTTTCAGGTAATTTTACAGAGCCGTAAGCTCTCCCCTGAGCCTCCTTTCCTCCAGGTTAACCGGCACCAGCTCCCCCAGCCATTCTAGACTGTGCTCTAGACTTGTGTCCTAGACCTTTCACCAGCCATGTTGTCCGTCTGTGGATATGCAAGAAGCAAGAAATGCAAGAAGCAGAAGGATACATCTCTGGGATTTGCTCATGGACATATATGATGACACTCCTCATACAAATACTTGTTGTGTGCCTACACGGCCTTGTTGGTAGCTTGAGTGTGGAGTTGGAAAGATTGGGCCAGCTTGCTAAATACAGAGAGCAAAAGGACATGTTAGAATAGCCACCTCTTGTGTACCTTAATACTTTTAAGATTATAGTTTAGTTCCATCTCACTTGCCTTTCAGACTGTAATCAGGTATGTATTCCAGGACTTTCAAGAGGAATTCACTTCTAGTTTTTTTTGGGGTGAGTATCTCTCTGAGATGTCTTCAAGCAGTGCCCTTAGCAGCAGACAACCAAGAACTAGCCAACTATTTCAGCATCTTGGACAGTTTGTGTCCATTTTAAAAGAGAATATTTTAAATATTCTCTTCAAGTGGTCTTGAAAGCCCTGGCTGAGTAGCTATATGGATGGAGATGAGTATCAGTGGTGCCACAAACAAGATTAATTGACCTCAAGCACTAACTCAAACTGCACTAGAACCCCAAAAAACAGAAGAATCATTCTCATAAATATCTACTTTTAGCCAAATGAATTTCATACCTAGAAAGTAATATAGTTGCATAGCATTGATGTCTAGTTCTGTATTAGTCTCATGTTGAACGGTTAAACATGCTAAACAAGTGTTCCTGGGCCTTTTAAGGCACAGAAGTGGCATAGGCATGTCCTGGTGTTGTCATCCATCATCATCCCTTTCTCCCAAAGTACTCCCCAGAGATGCAGACTGAAATTTACGTCCTAATGTTTTTCTTCTATTCACCTTCAAGCAATCCAAATCCCTGTGGTCCCTTTCTACTGTCTCCAAAACCTTCACACTCTTCAGTATGGCTTGAGTGGACAGGGCACGGGAAGCTTAGCAAGGTCACTTTCCCCAGAAAGAACACTGTGCAGCACATTGAACATGCATACTAATGGGGAAGAAAAGAGCTGAATGTGCTCAGAGGTGTTTGATAATGTGTATCAGGGGGCATGCTAAAAGTACATAAGAATTGTAATGTTAAATTTTATTACATATTCACAGTGCCCACACAGGTATGTCCTGGGTTGGCTGGATCTCCTCTACCTCTGCTCAGCAGGCCCAGATCCCCACATCTGTGACATGGCCATGCCTAGAGAGAGAGGGCTAATCTGGGTGTAGGGTCCAGCTGGTGCTTATTTCTGTGTTGTCAGAAGGAACAGGCACCTTCTGGGCCTTCACTCATTGCAGTAGCTCTTTTGTAATTTGTTAGACTTTGCAGTTAACTCCTTATTTTACAACACCCTTTCATATGTCCATGGGGGCCAACAGCACCCAGGAGTGGGGAATGACAGGGTCTGGCAGCCAAGGCTGTCTCACACTTCTACCCAGGAGCAGGGCACTGGAAACACCAGCACAGCCCAAAACCTGAGCATTGGGCACCTTCTTGGGGACAAGCTGAGGCCAGGCTGGGACAGGCAGGGCTGACAGTGCCCTGACATTGTAGCAGTGAGGTTAGTCTAGATGAGCTTAGAGGCTGAACTACCTGACAAAGCCTCCTGGGTCTGAAGAAACCTTTAGGTCAGGGTGACAGAAAAGTGTTCCCCTGAGACACCCTGAGACTAGCCTCTTAAATATGCATCAGGGGACAACAGCATTGGGCTTTGGAGTTTTCCTCCTCTTTATCCTTTCAGAGTTAATAGCTAGAATGTTCCTTTACCTGCAGTTTATTATTGGTTTTCAAAGTTCTGTAACCTCCCCCCTTGTACCCCTATTCCCCAGCTCCCCTGACAATCCTGTAACCCCTGTGTCCCAGTTGGTTCTGCCATTCAAACTCCTCCCATCCCTCAGTCCCTCTTAACCCCATGTTCTCTTCCATTCTGTGCTCTGCGCCTTGGGACCCAGCCCTGTTCCATTCCCTGCTGACCCTTCCCGATCCCCACTCCGTCCTGCTGCACCCTAATAAACCCTGGATTTCTAAGGCACAGAGTCTGCATCTCCTAACCGCCATGTTTCCTGTCATTCTCTGTCAGGGAAACAACCCGTGCCCGCGAGCTTGTGGCGCCCCAGCTCCGCTGGTCTGGATCAGAGTGGGGGTTCGCAGCGGGGACCCCTTTTTCGTGAGGTTTCGGGGGTCTTGCCTCCTCCCCCAGAGTGGAAAACTTCATGACATACTCTGTTGCTGCCTTGGACAGGCAGATGCAGCTGCCTCATGTGGCCCTGTGGCAATTGTAATGTACATCTCGAAGGCACGGCATATGTACTGAATACAGTGTTTGCCCTTAGCAGGCTATGAAACATCACTGCCAGTCCTCCCTCAGCCCTTTAAGTGGTCTGGCAGTTGCACATATCATGGACAACTCAAGATTCTGCTTGGTAGAGACTGAGCCTGTCCCTTCTGCTGCTTTGCCTCACCAAATTCACCTGCCTTCAGGTGTCTTTACTGATCCTTTTAGAATATGAGAGTACTTCTGTTAGAACAGGAGCAGCAGCCATTTGGTCCTATAGACATTATCTCTCCGTGATATAGAGGTGTGGGGGTACCTCTTAAAAAGTTTTTCCCAGCTTCATTACCAGGTAGTTTCATATCTCAACTGTAGGAAGAGAAGATTTGGAGCTGTTGTTAGTGATAGCAGTTTTTGCGCCTTTTTCTGTTCCTTTTTCATGACAACTGTCATTATCAAGAGTGTAGCTTTCCATTAGACTGCCACAGTGTGTAAGCATGTGGGGTTGCTGTGCTCACACAGCAGCATGGTTGTGAAGAAATCCACAACTGATGGTGCTGAGCAACGTCCTGTGTGTGCAAGTGAGCTTTAGCACAGTCATGTCTTTAATCTCGTAGGACTGACAGCCAACCCCAAAGAGAAGATGCTCTCATTGCTTCCTATCTTGTGTAAGTTCTAAGCTGATAAGCACTGCAGAAAGTGCAAATGCATGACAAATGCAGGCTGAGCAATGCTGGCCATTCCTCTAGTTCTTGGGGACACAGATGCCAGATTCTGGCAGTGTTCCCAGCTTCCTCAGTGCCCTCAATCTTTCGTGTGCCTGTGTGATTGTGAGCTCACAGGCTCTGAAAGCAAAGCTCAGAGGAGATGCACTGGAGTGTGTTATCCGATGCCCTGGGATGGATGGCATGTTTGCTGATTCCCTCCCTCCTTCCCTTCTTAGATGCAACCTCCTTCCTCACTGTGTTTCATGTGCTACGTTACACTGCAAATCTCCTTCCTCTGTGCTGTGAAAGGTGAGTGTAGGAATCACCATCTGGGGTGCAGAGGTGTGTTTAGCTCCAGGTAATGTGCTTGACATTGTGTGTCTTGCCTGACCCAGTGCCTATTGTACATTTGACCTGCTTGTCAGGGAAGGGATGTTATATGAAGCACTGTGCCCTTAACAACATTTTTTTGAGAGGTTGAGGCACATTTTCCCATAGATACTACTGCATGGAAAACAGAATTTACTTTTTTGGGTCTATACACAGAGCTGACTGATGCAAATTAGAGAGGTGATTGGGGTCACTTCCACTCAAGTCCCTGCGAGTTTGACATTTGCTTATGTGGCTAGAAGAAAAGTTCAGAATTTCTGCTTTGGTGAGACCTGGTTAGGTCAGGTCAGACTTCTAAATGTTCGTTAGTTTTCCTTGACCAGTAAATCTGCCTTAGGAGGTATACTATTTTTTTAATATATTTTACCTTCCAAATTTCCTTGTCAATGGTTTTGCTGTGTAACTCAGCAAAGAGTGATTTTGATACTCCAGAGAGCATTGTAAATTGTAGATGAGAAATATCTATATGAAGACAGAGAAGAGTAGTTAACTCCTTAGAGCAGATGGCAAGCAGAGGTCAAGGATATAGAATTAGTCTCAAAACTGAAAAAGTCATGACAAATTCTGAGCAAATCTCCATCAAGATAGTATCAAACATGATTTGTCCATCCTATTTCCACTACAGAATAAGCTAATCTCTAATAGTCATGTGAGGTTAAAGGAAATAAATCAATTTATAAATGTGAAAATGATAATTAAGACAAGCAATTATGATGGGTTGACCTTGTCTGGCTTCTCAACCCAGTTGTTCTCTCACTCCCCCTCCTCAACAGGACAGGGTACAACATAAGATGGCAAATTTAAATATCAAGATAAAAGCAGAAATATCACTTAGCTGTCAATTACCACCATGGCAAAACAGACTCAGCTTGGGGTAGATTAATTTAATTTGTTTCCAATTAAAAATAAAGTAGAATAGTGAGAAACAAAGAAAACCCCTCTAAAATCAGATCTCTCCCACCCAGCCTCCTTCCCAGGCTCAATGTTCTTTACTCCTTTACTTCATCCATTCCCTGAGCAGTGCAGAAGGATGGGAATGGGAGCTGTGATGAGTCCATAACAGTTCCTCACTTCTCCTCCTTCCTCCTCACACTTTTCCCTGCTCCAGCATCGGGTCTCACCCACAGTGCACCTTCAAAAACTACTCCAGAATGGGTCTTTTCCACTAGGTATACTCCTTCAGGAACAGACTTCTCTACTGTGGGTCTCCCACAAAGCACAGCTCCTGCCAGAAAATCATCTCCTTCATGGGCACTTCTCCATGGGTCTCAGCTTCCTTCAGGACATATCCATTTACTCTGGCATGGAGTTCTCCATAGGTTGCAGGTGGAAATCTGCTCCGAATTGTTTTACCCTGGCCTGCAAAGGGACAGTCTGTCTCACCATGAACTTCTCCAGGGCCTGCAGGGACCTAGAGCACCTCTTCTCTACTTTTTGGCTTTGGGGTCTGTCACAGAGGCCATCCCTGCTACAGCCACCTTGACATATAAACCCAACAGAGCAATGAAATGCTGGTCAATTCCAAAGACAGGTTTTAGGGGAAAAAAAAAACAACCAAAAAAGAAAACACAAAGCCTTTAGTGTCATAGTAATAAGTATCAAAGATAAATGTAAAGTGAAGTTAATTACGAAATTACTTCCATATTAAACATTTTGTACTCAGAGTATTTGTACAGAGGCAAATGGACATTCCCTAACTAACAAAAATTATTTTAAGACAATATGAAGCAGTAAAGTATAATGTACCATATTGCTGGTCCGGTGATAAAGCTAATCTTTAATCCTATGTTTAAAAGTAAAATTTTGGTTGCATATATTTTTTAATAGTTTCTCCAGCTTTTAATGACTGGTGAAAATGTTCATTAGGAGAATCACAAAAGTGAAAAATTCTGCTAGCTGAAAGAAGACACGCCGGTTTTGTGTGTTCTCAGTGTATAGATGCACAAGAATTTCTGTGTATAGTTACTGCATATACTTTGCCGCTCAGTTAATGTTCATTTCCAGGACACAAAATGTAACTGTTATTCTAGCATCTTGCAGTGAACACATAATGAAAATATAAATAAATGAATGAATAAATAAATAAAACCACAGAGAAGTTATTCTTGATGGTAAGAGCCTTTGGACTAGTACTGAAAGCGGAAATCAATACAAACATTGTCACTCAAAGCACTTTTTCGTTTTGATAAAAATGGCAGAAAGTCTTGGTAGAAATGCTGTATCTTGTTAAGCAGAGAAAAATAAATACATGCACATAATTATAAATTGTGTTTATTGTAGGATGCCAGAAGTGGCACAAATGATAATCACTTCTGTTAAAATTGCTGAGGCATATTGTGATTTTGCCTTGTCCCATATGGCTTGCCTGGAGAGATTGTTTAAGATAAAGAGTTTTCTTTTTTTCCTACAGAATTTTCAGTTTTCCTGAAGAAAAAAAGTGAGAAAATGCACTAGATCAGATATTTGTTACCAAATTCAAAATAGATTGACTACTTTGCACAAACACTAAAAAAGGCAGTTTTTAAAAATGAGGTAAACTCTTGCAACAACATATTGCAAACTTTATTTTATTGTGAAGCTCATCATCAAGCAGTTACATGAACTCCCACAGTTATTTCTTGTAATGAAAAAAAATAAGTTTAACTTGCCTAGGGAAGATATAACTAACAAATAAATTGAGCATCCCCACATTGATTTATGAAAGAAACTTCAAGAAATAATAGAAGCTGTCTTGTATTAATATAAAAGATGAAACCTCTCAAGCAGAATTTGGTCAGGGAAAAAGAGGTCTTGGTCTGTGTCTTCATTTGCATTCTTGCTGGACTTTTGCACAACTGAATCATCTGGCAAATTAAATTTGTTCCATTTAGTGGTGCAGTTATCTTCTGGGTTAGTAAAATCATATGAAAGTACAGTGAAGGGAAAAGGAAAAGAAAATAAAAGAAACAATAACTGATACAAAACACTGCAAAGTCACCATTGTATGGATTGCCAGATGTCAGCCCTTTTGCAGGGATAAATATGGAAATATGAATTCTGGTAGTCTTCCTGTGCTGCCCGTTTAGAAAGCATATGAAATGATATATGTGCTTTTTTCTTCTTGGGTTTTTTTATGATTTTTGTTTCTTTTTGTTGAAGTAGTCTCAAAAAAAAAATCTTTTTCAAGTGCACCAAACGATGCAAAGTGCTCTTAGAAATATCACATATACCAGTGATATTTCTGTAACTAAGAGATGACAATAATGAAAAGTTAATGAAACACTTTTTCTATATAATATGAACATATATCTATCCTTTAACTAGACTGTTAGGACTTTTTTGTTGACTGACCTATTCAGTGACTCTAATACAAGGATATAGGTGTAAGTAATTTTTGATAATAAAGCATTAGTTGTCAGTAACATTTATATTGGGACTGTTGCAGGGAATCTCAAAAGTGCAGACACAAGATGATAAAAGTGTCCTAACGGAATGAAGATAAATCACAGGTGATTGAAATATATGTCACTAAAAATGCAACCTTAATAGTTGGATAGGAGAGGTAGTAGGGCATACATAGTTATACTTCCAATAGCAGCTTGCTATGAAGTAATCACTAAAGAATTCCTTGGTCCTGGTTTTCTCTGCTGGGCTGGAAGAACATATAAAAATGTGAGAAAACATATTTCTGAGGTTGTCCTTCCCTGGACAGCATGTCATATGTTTATAATGTGTTGAGTCTTATCCTGAGTTCTGATATAATGCCACATCAAAGGTTCTAACACGTTGAGTCAAGAAGCTGGAGGCTTGGAACATTCAACCCAGGAAAGAGAAGCTACCAGCAGCCAGGGCACCTCTTGACTTTTTTTTTTCTTTTTTTTTTCTTTTTTTTTTTTTTTTTTCTCAGATGACAAGTTTCTGCAGAATCATGAGATTTCTCTGCCCGGAAATTATTTTTCTGGCTCAGGTTAGGTGATGAGTCAGGCATAGCAATTGCCCTAGATCATGTTAATGCCTTCTAAGCAGTATCACTATTAAAAGCAGAAGCAACTTCCATTTTATGTGTGGCTTGCTTTTGAAGCTGCCAGCTTGATCATGTGGCATGCATGCAGCAGTTAAATTTTAGACATCAGGTGCTGGACAGTCATGTGACAAAGTAAGAAAGATTCAAAATGCTATGTACAGTAGTGCAGTGCAGTTTCATGCAAGGCTTATTTATTAAGCAAAATTACAAGACCCACTATGACTCACGTCTCCTAGAGAACCTAAATGACTCTTTGGACTACATATCATGGCACTGCAAATATAGACATTATGATTAAGAGGCTAGTATGCTGCAGGTCTATATCGAAAAGTTCTTTACACTGATGCAAGCCTATGTAAGAACTGGCATACTATCATAGTCCCAGACACTGCAGAAAAATCTGAGGTAGAGCATGACAATTATTCAGCTAAATTTATCAGTGATTGAGGACATGCATTAATAATGGACCATTAGTGATGACAGAGATATGACTTGTTCAATCTGAAGTAGCACATGATGACAGCAATAACCATAATGGCAAAAAGCTTTTACAATCAGACATCAAATGACTAAGGAGCATTTCACTTGCTACCAATATTAATAATGTCAATAACAATAATCTGAGATATGAAGAGGTTCAGAAGATTTTGAAGCATTACCTCACAGGTCTTTTACTAGCCTCTAACAGATGTTCAACTCTAATCCTTTTCTTTCTTTCTTTCTTTCTTTCTTTCTTTCTTTCTTTCTTTCTTTCTTTCTTTTCAATTGGGCTAATAGAAGCAAAATTTGTTCTGACAGAAATTACTTTCAAAATTAGAAATAATTTTATTCAGATTTTCACCTTTGTAGAAACTGTAAACCAATAAATGATGCATGTAAAAGACAGAACATAAAGTCCAGGTAGCATTCTTTACACCATAAATGACATTGAAAATGTATATAGCTACAATTATTTTAAAAAATATATTAAAAATCATCAATTTAATTTTTCTTTTGGTTTTAGATCTATTCATGAATTGTACCAAAGTAATACTAGCAGTTACATTAACTGTAGGGTGTCAAATGATGCATTTATAGTATTGATCACATAATACACTGCAGTAGGCAGGATTAAAAAGACAGAAATTAGTGTTCTTTTACATGTCAGAATGTTACTTATTAGAATATACTATGATATAACTACTATATTCATTCAAGAACTTTAAATTGATCATGAATAAAGTTATTCCTTCTTATGTTTAATTTAATTTCCAATGTAATTTCACTAAATCGTCTTCTTTCGCTCTCTTTTTTAAGACCAGAAGGTGTTTGAATTGGAATTATTTAAATGATAAGACTACAATTAAAGACAGCTAATTACAATGCAAGCTGAGCAAATAAGAAGAAAGTGATTTCTTCAGAATGCTCAGCTGATTTTTAAGTTCTAGCTATATTATGAGCATTCTACAGGAAAGAAGCAGTAATTTGTCTTTTTGACAGCAAAGGTTAAACTGACCATTAAAACAGCAGCCAGGATGCACACCAGGACAACTTTGTTTAGCATGCATTTAAAAAATTCAAGAAGATAAAAGCCACCACCTACTGCCTTAATGACAGCAGTCCAGCAAGGAAGGTGGTTGTTATTTTCAGGACAAATCTTCAGAAAATAAGAATCATCTGTTCTTCTTAAAACAATGCGGGCATATATAGCACTTCTATATCGGACCCATGCTGTATTCTGGTTTTCAGGGTTGTACAAATATATATAGTTTTCTATAGTATGCTAGATGTAGTTTACCTTTTAATTAGATGCAAGTATGGACTAGGTTTTAAATAGGAAAAAAGGCTTAGTAACCTTCTCCAACTGGGTTGTTTTTTGTTTGGTTGGATTTTTTCCAAACTGAAGACAGCCTTCCATTTTAATTTGAATGAAAAATAGTGTTGGATGGTAGTCATTTAAATATTTTAGAAGGTGGTCACAATATCTTTTTGAATATATTTTATTTTATATGAAACACAACAAAAAATACCAAACTAAAAGCAACGAAAATTACAAAAATTTCCTTTGCTGTAGAATAGTGAGAAAGTAGACCTGTCATATGGCTTCCCTTTCTATGTGAATTAGAAAGAAATTTTAGAGTTTAAAAACTGACAAAAATGAAATGGGGTTTTATTTAGTTTAAAATAAAATAAAATAAAACAAATAAAATAAACAATAATAATAACAATAACAACAAATTAACCCCCAACAATAAACTATGCAAGATGAGGCAAATAGAACAATTTGATCCTTGGAGTTACATGATGATAGTGGTTTAAAAATAAAACTAAATATCATGTTTTCTTCCCCAAATATTTAACAAATTTGTAAAGAAATAACATCCTGACTCAAAAAGAGAGATTTATTTCTCTTGCCATAAAGTACTCAATTGCAGTATTATTAAGGAAAAAAGATAGGTTCAGTGGACTTTTCTTTGAAGAATTCATTGTGTTTCACAAAAATTTAGTCTACTGGCACTGAAGTTTGATATTAAATTCATGCTCTTAGGATGATCACTGAGCTAAAAGGAGGAAACTCCTCTAAGGAAGCAGTTCCTCAGGTTTTGTTTTCAAAATAATTGATGAAGAACACTTCAAAAAACCTATATGTTGCTAATTGTTTCTTCTTATTCACAAGATAGGGATTACATGGATGAGAGGAAAGACAGATGCTTTCTTTGTGTTCAAACATGTTCTTCCAGGTAAATAGAAATCACTGAAAAAATTTGTCATTGTGACCATAAAAGTTTCCAATTTATCTCTTGGGAGGAGAATTTTCTGGCTGTTTGGGATATTCTAATGCTTGTTATTGCCTTTGTTACATATGGCTTTGTTTTGTATCACAACTGATCATTTTAAACCTAATTAAACCCTTCATTTAAGTGAGCACAAAAACCTTCCTTTAAAGGTGCTTCTGACTGTGCACATGTACTCTTATGAACCAAAATTTAACATTTACCTTATGGATCTCAAGCAGACAAGACATACATGGATAACACTTTCAGTCTTCTTATTCCTTTTTGTTTTTTTCTGGTGTTGTACAAAATTACAATTTTAAATTCTAAAAGTAAAGTGTGTTTCACCTACAGGTTACCTTCATCGATTAGAATTTTAATTCAGTTTTACATGGTATTTGAAGGTATTCCTTTATGTCATTTAGTATAATGGGCTTATTTTCTTTGATTTTATTGTATTACAAAATTGAAGACTCGTCTCCAAAAATACAGTCAAAAATAAACAGCCAGTACATTCAATACCAGCTCCACCTAAGTCTCAAAGGTCTGTGAATTATGAAATACTCTTTGAAAATAGCTTAAATTACAGATCACTTACACCGAATTTTTTTTCCTTCCTATTATTTAGCTATCTTTAAAGACAAAGTAACAGTCAAAATTTAAATTGTAATTCCTGTAGTATATTCATAAAATGCATTAGAGCAATGAATGCAGAGAGTGTTATCATGATTACTACAGTATAATCAAGCTCATTTAATGTCTGTAATGCCCTGGATTATCATCCTTATCCTTTCAACCAAACAGGTTTCAGGTCACATTACAGTCAATTATCTTATTACAGTGCAAGAGTTGCAAATGCCTGGGGTAAGGGGGAATGTCAGTGTGTTTTTGAGGTTTCGGCTGCGGGCTTTCTCTAGATCATTGCCACTGAAAGTTGTTTTTGACCCAACTGCTGTTCCATTCAGCAGTGTTATGCACCATGGGAGAGAGACATTTGGTGAAAATTCTGCTTCCTAATAGTCTGGTTGCCCCAGTGGGTCAAAGGTGTAATCAAAAGGAAAATCCTCATGAGGAATGTTATAGCACCCTTTAGGTGGAACTCAAAAATTACCTGATATGGACATCTTATTCCCTCTAATAAAACTTGAGCCATTCCAATCTCCTCAGCGGGTAAGATGAAGCTGCATAGGAATTTGTATAAACACAGACTGGTTCCTTATCATCCAAATACCTTACAGACTCCAGACTGTTGTTAACTCTCCTACTTGAGCACTGCCCACCCCTTCTGTTCTCCCTTTATGTCACATCATCATTTGGATTTTTTTACCCACAGTTAATGGCAATGGTTTCCTAAAACATCTGCGTGTGAAAGATGGGAAAACTACATCCCATGCTATAATTACCTCATCCACAAAATTCACATATGATCTGCATCCTGGCAGTTATGCAGTTTATGAGACAAAAGGTTATTCTGAGCTCTATAATTTATCTCCCACACAAATAAGTAGGATTTAACCACTACAAGCAAAAGTGTATAAATCTCCCCTTCTCCCATCTTCTACCTTTTTTGGTTTAGGCTATGAAGAAACCCATTTACTTGAGCTGAGTTTAGCCTGCAGGCAGTGCACGCAGGAGACTTTCCAAGCTCTGTCAAAGGATGAATACCTTTCGTGACATTGAAATCTTGCCTTTTGAATTAAAGGAAATCAAGAGATAGGAAGAAGAGAGCTGATCATGTTTCTTTCATCTGACAAAAAAAATATTACATTTTAAAAGTGTAGAGGGCACAGGATCGAACTGTGGATGCTTGAAAAAGAGGAATCCTGAGTTTATTAGACAGAAGAAAGCTGCCTCAGGGTATCTTGTAATGGACTGATGGAAAGACAGCTACTCCCCAGCCCCTGTGGTAACTCAAAGAAAGAAAGTGAGGAAGTGCTGTGATGTCAGTAAGGAACTCATTTTGTAGTGTGAGCCTGTTCTCTCTTCATCAACATTTTGAAAAGCCTCGTGGACATACCCACATTCACAATGTTATGATCTTTCCCTCTTCTATGGTTGTTTTCTGTATCACAGAATCATGGAATCATTTAGGCTGGAAAACACCTTGGTCCTAGGGGTCTATAGGTCTGTGGGTCTGACTTTACATTTCATGCACAACTTCTCTGAAAGATGTTGCTCAGCATAGTTCTCCATCTTTCAAAGTCTTGTAACAATCAGTAGTTTCCTACCATTTAATTTACTTCAGAAGACAGCAGGGCCCAAAACTATCTCTTTACAGCCTTGCATTGAGACCTGACTAGGACACAGCAATTAGTCACACAAAGTGGTTGGTCTTGGTCTTCCTGCAGGTTCCCTAGAAAACTTCCCTAGCTCTCTCTGGGATGTTGTCCTTTTCTTTCCATTTATATAGAAATATTATTCACTGTACACATAATGATTATGTCAGAAACATGGAACTTCAGCCAGTTTACCTAAGCTGCTCAGTTAGCTCAAGTCTCCTAGCTCTTTACATGAGCTGAAAATCGGCTAGAAGCCTATTATCTATTACATCTCACAGATGGGTGGCAGGTATGGATCTTTGGATATGCTTACCTTTACTTTTCATTCTTCATATGTTGTAGGTTTGGGGGTTTTGGGTTGGTTTTTTTGTTTGTTTGTTTGGTATTTATTTCTCTTTTTCCTTGCTCCTGTACTGATGACTTCTTCATATTGCTGTTGTGGAGATGTGATGAATCAGCTTTTTGTCAATTTATCAATGTTCTGCCTGGGAAGTGAAAGTCAGGAGAGAGTGAATTGGCCTGCAATATATTCCACACTTTGGGATTCATCAAAAAAGGGACCAATATGATTGGAGGCCGAGGATGGTTGAAAGTGTGGTTAAAGTTGTGCAGTGACAGAATCTGCTTCAGAACTTGGTGTTCACAGTAGACATGTTAATAAGGATTCTAAACTGGAAAGACCATCTTTCTACTTCCTTGTCTCAGTATTGAATACATCTCTAGGTCAGAATGACAAATTAAGACTTGTATTCCTGACCTCAGTTTAGTACAATGAGGTGCAATAAACACATTTGCTAATTGGTTATCCCTGTCCATGTTTTCATGTTCATCAGATTGAGACCTGAGGCATTCCAACTGCTTGTATCAGGGGAAAAAGTCAGAAAAACATGAAAAATGATCTTATCTCCTAAGAACAAGTATGATCTCCTAGCCGAAAAAATTCTGCTTCAGCTTATAAATTTATTAGTATTGATTAAAAATTTTCTTTCTGGACATAACACAATTATAAATGCTAAAGTTCATGCTGATAAATGCCTAGTTAATGGCCAAGATAATGGAAGGAGGAAAGGTCTTGCTTTTCTTAAAATAATTGTCTTTTGTGATTACTTTAATTCATGAAGTACTGTAATAAAACTGGGACATGCATTCATTGCTGTCTTGTAAAAACATATATTAGTACTGAATTTGTTAAGAAAGGCTTTTAGTTGGGGCACTTTCAGAGCATCCATTTTTCAGAGAGTGCTTTTAAAAGGGGAAGAAGTGAGAGTGGGGTTTTGCCTGTGGCTTCTTGTCCTTTAGCTGATTTCCCTGTATTATATTTTGTTTGTGACTCTCTGAATACAGCTTCATAACTGCTTCTTGCACCAATAACACATTCAAAGCAAAGAATGTACTTTGTGAAGCACTGACCTACTGATAACGATGGATAATACCAAGCAAAAAATTCCCCTCTGATGATCATTGACATTCCAGGCTCAGAACAGAGGGAGACTATATTCAATGATATATATCTGGCACACAGGGAATGCTGAAGTGTTTTAACTGTGACACTGGTACTGCCTTAGAAATTCCACTACTATTTTAGACTTGTCTTTCATCAGTGATGTCAGAAATTGGGAGAGTACTTGTATGCCCAGAAAAAGGATACCAAAAGTTGTTAAATGTAGCACTGAACAGGTGGGAAAATGTAGAGGATACTGTGAGAAGAATGTCATGAAAATGTGCTTCAAATCTGATGTGGTTAAGTATCCAGGTAGGTTAAAAGGGTGACTTCATCTTTTGAGATGAAATCTTAGATGTCTGAAGTGCAACATGAAGCGTTACATCCTGCGAGAGACACAGCAGTGAAAAATCCAAAATACATGTTCTCTAGCTACGTAGATATATAATCCAACTTGCAGTCAGAATTAGATGATTTGAGTGTTTCGAATTGAAGAACTTTGTTCCACTAATTCAAAGAAAAGACACTCAGTTCCCATGTTCCACGACTCACAGAGGTGTCACAGATATTTATCCTCCTATGTTAACACATACGTGGGTGTTGAAGCATGGAAAAGACCACAGAAATACTTGCACCGTAAAGTAATGAAGAACAAATTCCCAACAAATTAGTACTTTTTATGCAAGATTTCTCTGAAGATCTTTTTTTTAATATTGTGTTATATATGAATACTTGCATGAAGTAACCTCTGTTTGTGGTTACAGGATATTAATTTCCATTTTATCAGGTATCCATTTTGGATACTAGCGGATGTTGCTTAGAGAAGTATAAGGATACTAACCAAGTAGAAAAAACTATTTGATGAGTTATGTTAGTGTACGACTCCAAATAAGTGGGTAAACAATGAAAATGAAGCTGATTTTTTCTATAAAATTAGAATTATGGGAAAATGCATTAAAATACATAAGAAAGCTCATAATAATATTTTTAAATATTAGACTGTATAAGTAAGCATCTTTTTTTCCTTACATAGCTAAAAATTATCTTTTGACTTCCATATAGATTGTTTCTTGCCTGTATGAGACAGATATTTTATTCAAGAGCATAAACTGTTTGCTTCAAAAAATCCTATAAACCCAGGCAGATAAAGATTTCTTCTTCAGTTGTTCAATTCTACTTGATTTGATTGCGCTAGCACAATTAACCCCTTAACATTGCAAAATACATGGGTCTGAAGTACCTCTGTTTTCAAAGGAAAATATAAATGGATGTTGAGTTGTTTTATTCCTCAGAAGGAAGTAGTATTACAGTTAAGGAACTCCTGAACGTAAATAAATCATTACTAAAATAAATAATTGTTGTTGACTTCAGGTATAGCCTCTAGTTATGTGTTTTGTTGTATAAGTACACAAAAGAAAATTTTAAAAAATGCTACACATATTTCAATGCAATATTGAAAAATGAAAAGTAATCACATTTGCTTATTCCATAAGTGAGGCTTTTTAACAAAAAGACAAATTATTTGAAGCTATTCATACCATCTTTTTAATAAAGCATCATGTCCAAGTTCTGGGGTTGTGAACAGGAGAGGGAAGTGTGCTGTTATTGAATTCCAGTGCACTTCAGGTACCCAAAAAGCTAAGGCTTTTTTGTGCTAAGCTCCTCATAATCTAATAAAAAAGGTAGTCCAGAGTTAAATCTGAGCTAAACAGATATCACAGAGCAGGAGAAAAAAGACAAATTAGTGTTTAGACAGACAAAAGGCAATTTCATCCGAGCGTCTGTAAGCAGCAGAGCTAGAGGTAAAATTTCCTTAGGACAATCAGGGGAGACAAGGAGGGAGTGCTGTCCTCTATGTCAGTGACCAAATGGAATGCATGGACCTCTGCCTGGGGGTGGTGAGGTGTGAACTGAGAGCTCATGGATCAGGATAGGGAGGATAGGTGATGTCACAGTAGAGGTCTGCCACAGTACACCAGACCAGCAAGACTGAATGGATGAGGCTCTCTACAGACAGATAGGAGAGGCCTCAGGTTAACAAGCTTAAAGAAACTTATGGGGAACTTCAACTACCTGGTATTTGTTGTAGGCACAGGACAGGAGGCCACAAGCAATCCAGGATGTACCTGGAATACGCTGATAATAATGTACTTCTTCAAGTGATAAAGGAGTCAGTGAGGAGAGGTGCTGTGATGGACCTAGCTCTCACCAACAAGAAGGGCCTGGTGAGGAGTGTGAAGCAGAAGGTCAGGCTTGGCTGCAGTGACCATGATGCAGCAGACTTCATGATCCTTAGGCATCCTTAGGGAAGTTAGAAGAGAGTGCAGCAAGCTCCCTGCCCTGGACTTCAGGAAAAAAAGACTTTGGTTTATTCAGAGATTTGCTGGGTAGACTACTATGGAATAAAGGCTTGGAGGGAAGAGAGGTCCAAGAAAGCCAGTTAATACTCAAGGATCACCTCCTTCAAGCTCAGGAATGATGCATTCCAACAAAGAAGAAGTCAGGAAAAAGATGCCAGGAGGTTTGCATGGAAGAACAAGGAGCTCCTGGACAAAGTCAATCACAGAAAAGGAAGCCTACAGAAGGCAGAAGACAGGTAGCCTGGGAGGAACACAGAGAATTTGTCCAGGCAGAGAGGGATCAGGTTAGGAAAATTCTGATAGAATTAAATCTAGAAAAGGATGTCAAGGGCAACAAGGAAAAAGCTTCTATAGGTACATTGGTGATAAAATGAAGACTGGAGAAAATGTGTGCCCTCTCCAGAAAGAAACAGGAGAGCTGGGATCCTAAGACATGGAAAAGAGTGAGGTACTAAATAACTTTTTTCCTCTGTCTTCACCTGCAAGTGCTCCAGACACAACTGACCATGTTGCAGAAGGCAAAGGTGTGGACTGCAAGGTGGAAAAACCATCCACTGTAGGAGAAGATATGGTTGAAACCATCTGAGACTGAAGGTGCACAAGTCATGGTACTTGATGAGATACATCACTAGGTCCCCGTGGAACTGGTGGATGAAGTGATTAAACCATTATCCGTTGTATTTGAGGAGTTGTGGCAGTCTGGAAAAGGAAATATAATTCCCATTTTTAAAATGGGGAAAAAGAAAAACATGGGGACTACAGACTGGTCAGTCACACCTTGGTGGCAGGGAAGATCTGCTCTGCACCATGGAGCAGATCATCCTGGGGTCTATGCTAGGGCATGTTTAAAATGATGAAATGAGCCAACATGGCTTCACTAAATGTGAATTGTGCCTGTCAAATTTGGTCGTGAGGTCAATGGAGGTGATTCTGCCCCTCTACTCCACTTTTGTGAGACCCCGCTTGCAGTCCTGGGGCCTCCAACATGAGGGGGGCAAGGACATGTTGGAGCAGGTCCAGAGGAGGGGCATAAAAATGATCAGAGGGATGGAGCATCTATGCTATGAAGAAGTCTGAGAGCATTGAGGTAGGTTGGCCTGGAAAAGAAAAGACTCTGGGGAGACATTTATAACAGCCTTTCACTACATAAAGGTGGACTGGAAGTAAGCCAGAGAACGACTTTTTACAAGGGTACATAATGATAGGGAAAAGATTAACAGCTTTAAATTGATAGAGAGTAGGTTTAGATTAGTACCAGGAAGAAATTCTTCCCTCTGAGTGTGGTGAGGCAATGGAACCTCAAATTTCACAGAGAAATTGTGGATGTCCCACCCCTGGAAATGCTCAAGGCCAGGCTAGATGGGGGTCTTGGATCAACTCGGTCTAGTGAAGGTGTTCCTGCCTATGGTTTGGGGTTGGAACTAGATGATCTTTAAGGTCCCTTCCACCCCAAGTCATTGAATGACTGTATGATTGATTCTATGATTCTATGATTCTATGATCACGGCCACTACTTGTCTGTAGTTAGTACAGGAACAAAATCCTAAAAGGAACTTGGAAGTATTATACTTTTGATTCATTTTTGTATAGTTATAGGGGTAACCTCAGTTTAGGTGCAGTTAGATTACATTCAGCATGATTTCCTATCTAAATGTTATTCAGTACCATATAAGAACTTAATCATCTATCATAAAGCTTGTGTTGTCATGTTAAGCTTGATTCTGAATTCTTTAGGATCTTGCAAGTGTCATTAAGACTTCTAATACTATGCTGGCCTAGAGACTTGCACAATTGGGGTGAGAAAGCACTTTGCAAAGTTCAAAAAATTCCTTTAAAATATAATATAGGTTTGCATACCAACATTATAAAGAACATATAATGTGAGTAATTAATTTTGTGTGTGTCATGGCTTAACATTGGCCAAATGCCAGGCACCCACGACAGCTGCTCACTCGCTCTCCCCTGCCACAGCTGGGCAGAGGAGACAAAAGAGATTTAGTGAAGGGGTCATGAGTTGAGATAAGGACTGAAAAAAACCACTCCAAGGGCTAACCAGGATCAGCTAAGAAGTACAAAGTAAATTTATTATTAACAAAGGTCAGAGGAGGATAATGAGAAGTAAAATTAAACCTTAAAAACACCTTTTTGTCCCCCAGCCCCTCTCCCCTTATCACCGACAGCGCAGGGAAACAGGGCATGGGGGTTTTGGTCAGTTCATCACTGAGATCTTCTGCTACTCAGGGAGAGGAGTCCTTCCCCTGCTGCACCATGGGGTCCTTCCCAAAGGAGACAGTTCTGTTACAGCAGGCTCCGGGAGGGTGGCATAGGCTGGGTCCCGCCCGGAGTGAAGTCCCTGGTCCTCATAACTCCACTGGATCCAGGGCGCCTGGCCCCCAGGGTCCCGCGGCATGGCACGAGTCTCCCAACCACATAAATTCAGCAGGAAATGAAGTAATACGAAGAAATGAACTGGAACTCCATCTCTGTTCTGTCAGGGAGGTTTATTTGGGGTAGGGAAAAAGTGGTTCCAGGGGAAGGAGAATGAGGTAGGTCAGCGGCTGGCAGCTCAGAGACGAAGACCTCTCTCTGATGCAGATGCTGGCTTATAAGGGAAAGGAAAGGGGCAGGGGGCTGGCTCTCTAAGAGCCAGTCCCAGGAGGAGGAAGGGAAAATTGACAGGGGGAACACACCAATAGGTTTTGAGGTACAGCAGAGCATATTTCAAAATGAACCAATGGCATACAGAGCAGGGAAACAATGGAAGCACATGGAATCCTAAAAACCCACATTGCTACACAGTTCTCTGTGAACTTTTCTGGCACGGGTCCAATCTCACAAGCAGCAGCACATGCACGCTGCTGCAACATGAGCTCCTCCCACAGGCAGACAGTCCCCCCAAAACTGCTGCAGTGTGGGTCCCTCATCCATGTGGTGCAGTCCTCCAAGGGCTGGCTGCTCCAGCTTGGAAGCAGAGGCCTCTCTCCACCCGGTCTCCCACTGGATCACAGCCTGCTCCAGGCATTCACCCACTCCAGCAAGGACCATCTCATATGGGCTGCGAGTGGATCTCTACATTCCCCCTGGACCCAATGGGCTGCAGGACGACAACCCACTTCACTATGGTCTTCACTATGGCCTGCAGAGGAATCTCAGCTCTGGCGCCTGGAGCACTTCATCTACCTCCTTTTTCACTGACTTTTGCATCTCCATGTTGTTTCCCTCATATGATCTCACCTCCTCCTTTCTCTGGCTAGAAAAAACTGTATCTCACTTTGTTTTGATTTTCTTCTTAAATGTGTTATCAGCGAGGCATTACTAATATCTCTAATTGGTCCAGCCTTGGCCAGCAGCATGTCCATCTTCAGAGCCATCAGGGATTGGCTCTGCTGGACATGGTGGAGGCTTCTAGCAGCTTCTCACAGAAGCTACCTCTGTGGCCCCCTGCTACCAAAAATCAGGCCCGGCAAAACCAACACAGTGTGATGTATTAAATGAATAATTATTGAAGAACCTCTCAAACCAATTTAATGCAGAAAATGCATCAAATAGAGTAGTCAGTACTTTAAAAGAAAAAAAGCACAACGAAGTTTTTATATAGAGATAGACACAAGTGCAGAATTTGCTGGAACATTCCTGTATGCTTACTTACATAGCTACCTCAAACTATAAAGATTAAATTCTTCATGCACATGGTTATGCTACATATGCTGCAGAAATTTTTCACTCCTGACAGAGCTGACTACCTTGGACTAGTGTGAAACTAGAATGCTGAAATTGTATTTCACAGTGTAAGTATTGGGGTTTAGGCATTTCAGAAAGGGATGAAAAACTTTCTCCCCTTTGGGAGTTTTGTGCTGAGAATCTCAGCACTAGGTTCATTAGTGTTTTTACCCCAGACACTGTGTACTTACTTCTTTTTATTTTTTCAGTGAAGTCATGACAGTCAGCTACTTAACAGCTTCAGCATTGCCCCTAGCCAGAGGAGAAGAATAATGCAGCTTAATCAGTTATAGTAGGTAAAATAAGATGTGAAGAAGAGAGTTAATATAAAGGTATTTGATGTCTCCTTGTACTTCGGGTTATGAAAGTAAAACATAATTGAAAACTTTTACTTGTTTCTACAAAGTACATTCTTTATTTTCTATATGGGTGGAGGGCAATAAGAAAGGGTAGCTGCTGACCTTCTGCACACATTAGCACACTGCAAAACTTTGTGTACATAATGGGGTGAAAAGGAACCTCCAGTATTATTCTAAATGTCACAAGCCTTACAATCTGAATTAAGTACCTTAAGGCTGAATTGTTCATCACTGAAATACAAAATTAGCCCTTGAGAGTTTCAAGCATGTGATTCTGTTGCTAAAAATGTAAAACAGAAGGCATATTAGAAGGGCTCATACATAATAATGCATAAAGGACAGCGTAGTCAATTTAAACTAAATTTCTGCATTAAATAGCTTATTATAATGGAGTTATTATTGTTATGACAGATAAAAGTGATTGCATGTAAATAATGTTTTATGCCTAATATTTTTTATTAATGTTTGACATATGCATACTGACAGATTTATTGCACGTTCTTCTCTCTTTAGCAACATCTGAATGTCTTATAAATTAATAACTCACAAATTGTCGTACAAAGTAAAAGCAATCATACATGTTAGTCTCTTGACTTATAGCTGGACTTTGCAGGCTCTAGACATTGTCAGTTACGATAATCCTCAGTGAGTCTTTCTGTTTAATTACAAACCCTCTTGTATGCATATGATTTAATAATTCATGCAAACTACCATGCTGTTTGTTGTGATAAAATTTTTATCTGTGCACACTGGGAACACATGAGGACTAGTAGTAGTGCTCAGTTTATTCTTTCCCAATAGTTCATGACATTT
This sequence comes from Lichenostomus cassidix, assembly GCF_008360975.1. NCBI lineage: Eukaryota > Metazoa > Chordata > Aves > Passeriformes > Meliphagidae > Lichenostomus > Lichenostomus cassidix. The sequence continues at coordinate 97,453,317 of NC_139482.1, read as the reverse complement.
ACATCAGTCTCCTGTGATCATTAATATGCCAATCCAACAGTTATTTTCAACCATTCTTTTGGATGATTGGCACACTGTCTTTGAAAATCCTTCTCCATAAATTGAAGCCAGCAATATCCCAATGCTTTGCTGGATGGTATTGAATTTGTGATGAAGTCCAATTTATTGGTCAGCTGCTCACAGATACTCATTGTTTGTTACATACTAGATGACAGTCTTAGGATCCAACATCCAAACTGGTATAATTTGGGTACTGATGCTCAATAAATGGTCTTTATCATACAAATACAGCAGGAATACATTAAGGACTAAGCAAAAAGATGAAGACTAGTTGAATTATTTTGTCTAGCTTCTATTTTAATTGAAAAGAATTTCCATTCTAAAATCTTTGAAGAAAATCAGCCTCTCTTCCATCACGGAGGAAAAAAACCACCTTTTTATATTGTTTCATGATAGATTCTATGTTTTGAAAGACTAATCATATACAAACATATTTGTTTCTTAATATCCTCAGTCAAGGAAAGCTAATAGGTACTTGGAATATGAATAGCTGGAGGCTAGCAAAAGTAATCAAATAAATCAAAATTGCATGTGCAGGGAGGTGTGTTCTAACTGCAGGACTGGCATCTGCATAAGAAAAAAACCCACAAAGGAATACATATGTACCAAAAAAAAAGTTCATAAGTGGTGCCTACACATTTAATAGTGGTACAATACAAGTAATATGTTAACAATAGACCACTAATGGTAGTGGAGAGATAGAATTTAAAGCCACTAAAATAACCCTCAATTTAATAGAAGTCTAGGATATATTTTACTGAATCAATACAGACTGTTTTGGTTTTGCTTTTTTTTAATCTTGTGTATATCCTGATTTATCAGTGGAGAGAAGAAAAATGATGAATTTGTGAGAAAAAGTATTACAATATGGTACAGTAATAATAAGTCTGAAGATATAAGCTGTAAGTTGCTAATATTTCTATCACATTTAGCAGCTGATTTTTTGAATCAAAATTTACAACATTAAGGAAATTTAAAATATTGCATTGAAGTCTACTAGACCTTAGCAAACCTCATTCAAGAAAGACTATAGGGTCATTATCATAAATTATCTTTAAAACAGAAGAGTGTCATTGCATGGTAGAAAAAGTCTCTGCAAGTGAACTGGGTTGGGGATTTTTGTTGTTGTGTTCTTAAGTTGTTGGGATTTTTTCGGTGTGCAGAGTATAATGTCACTCTGTGGTGGAAAATAAGTTGTTCGCTAGCCAAAACACAAATAAATAGATGCCAAACTTGAGCTCAGAGAAAACACTGCAAGAAGGACTAATTTGTGCAACCCAAAGGAAGCACCTTACTTTCAAAAGGGTGCAATCTGAGTCCTATTTGAAAATGTTATCACTAACAGGTTTCTCCTGACTGTTCTTACTCAAGTCAGAAGACACTAACTTAAATACAAAATGGAGGGAAATATTGTTCTTTCCTAAACTCTGGAAAAGTAGTCTCTATCATACAGACATATATATATTGGAGCTTAGTGACAGAAGATTATTTTTGATTTTCCTGAAACATAAAACTGCAGATGAAGGTCAGAGAAGTTCCTTCCTTCCTTCCTTCCTTCCTTCCTTCCTTCCTTCCTTCCTTCCTTCCTTCCTTCCTTCCTTCCTTCCTTCCTTCCTTCCTTCCTTCCTTCCTTCCTTCCTTCCTTCCTTCCTTCCTTCCTTCCTTCCTTCCTTCCTCCCTCCCTCCCTCCCTCCCTCCCTCCCTCCCTCCCTCCTTCTCAGGCTCGAAAAGAGCACTGGTTTGATCCACCAGCTACTTTACCATGTTGGTTTAGATTCAGCCAGAGGAGAGTTTTAGATGAGTTCTGTCAACAAAAGCCATGGAAGCAGAGAGAATATCACAGAAAACAAAAGCTAAAAAACCCATAAAAGTTTCTGGATTGTGACACATTTTCCTATGTGTTATAATTTCAATAACTTATTTTAGATATTCATGTTTATTTGTTTGGTAAATCTGTGGTTTGTTTTTGCCAACAGATGGTACTATTGAATATAATGCATAAATCTCTGAGGAGCAGAGGAAACTTGTCATTAGAGAACCAGTAGAAATTAGCAAGTTGATATTCTAATGGGAGTTAGAAGTCTAAGGTTACAACTGAAAATTAGAAACAATATCGTAATTACATCTAATCTATTCCTTCTATCCATAACATACAAATTTCTGTATCTGTTACTGCTGGAAGAAGTTTGGTTTACTGTAGATAACTAATTTTGGCTGTACCTGTATTACCACAAGCAATGTAGTCTGGTTTTGGTTTGTGCATGAATAGGAGATGAAACACTCCTGATTGTCATCTGATACTCCATCATACCTCAGACTCTTGGTGTGGAAAGAGTCCTGCTTATTAAGAAACAGTTAAAACCTATGGGATTTTTTGTTGTTTAATGGCAAACCACATATAGAAAAGTAGAAATCCAACAAAAAGAGTACTCCTATGTTACATTCTGATTTCCCTAGCCATTGCAAAAATTTTTATTTTCAGTCTCTTGTTTGTGACTCTGCCTTCAGAAACCACCTGGCAAGTGTGTTTGCATTCCACAACAAAAATGAAACTTTACCTTGCCTAAGGCAAACTCTACTGGATTGTCTCCACTGGAGTCTACAAAAGAGAGAAGAAATTTGGATCTGTAAATCTAAATAGATCAAAGATATAAAGCCTAAAACCTAAAGATGTTTCTTAATGCAGATGTGAGTTGTAAGGACAATACAACTAACAAGGATCAAAAAACTAATTAGAATAAGAATAATTTAATGGTTAAAACTGTGGTTGATGTCAGCTAGCACTCTGACCGGCAGACTTGGCAAATAAGTCTATGATTCTAGACCTGAGCTAAATTAAGTATGCTGGTCTCAGTGGTCATTTAAAATTTCCACAGTTACACAACCATTCCTTCTTCATGTGTCTCCAGTTTGGGACCAAATCTCTGCCTCAGCATCTTGAAGAATTTGCTGCCAGACTTGATGGATTTCAGTGACTAAATAGTGTTTAAATCTTGACTATTTAGCATTGCATTAATTTTTATTTTTATTTTTATTTATTTTTATTTTTATTTTTATTTTTTTTATTTTTTTTTTTTTTTTTTTTTTTTTATTTTTTTTTTTTTATTTTTATTTATTTTATTTTTATTTTTATTTTTATTTTTTTTTATTTTTATTTTTATTTTTATTTATTTTTATTTTTATTTTTATTTTTAGAAGATAACTTTTAACAAAAAATCTTTTATGTTGACTGTTCTGTGAGACCACTCTAAAGACAGACTTTCACATATTTTATATCAGAATAGCTTTGCTATATTCCTTCCTTGTGGTTTCACAGTAACTTAAGGACAAATATTTTAAACATATTTCAATAATTTTCATTTCCTGTCAGGACCGAGTATAATGTAGATTGTGAGTGACGTGCCAGTGTGGTTCATTACTGGTGATTCCAGATTCAGAATCTGAATTTTGAGGCTCTAGGGAAATGTGTGTGCTGTGTTTCTTTCCCTCTCATTCTGGCCATGTGATTGGATTACTGAATCTCTTGTACAGATTTTGCCAGAAATTCTTTTGGTGTTATTGAGCACAGCAATGCACTGACATGCAGTTCTTATGTATTATGGTTTTATGACCTGTTTGTGTTCAGTTTTTTAACTGTGTTTGTTCTGGCTTGCTTTTTGAGATTTACTTGTAGAGAAAAAACCATCATTTTCTTACCTGGGAAATACATTTTACCATCTCTGTGAGAAATTCTTCAATAGCTGCATAGCTACAGATACAATTTTTGGTCCTGCAGTTTCTTCTCTGCCTACATTTATTGCTGTGAAATCTGATTTCTCTTTGATAGGAGCACAATGCATCTGACCCCCTTGGTTACAAAAAGGACAGTGAGGATCTGATATTTATATTTTCAGAAAGAAAGCTATAGCAGGTATTGTAACAGATATTTTGAAGTCTAATTATTTTCATTACTATATTTAAAAAAAAAATGGGTTTTTGAACTTTTTCTGGTAAAAAATGTTGACCAAGAAAATACAGTTCAGAATCCTGCAGAAACAGATACACCACAAGCTGATAGATACTGGGAGACTTTCAAAGTCAGATACAGAGAGTGGGAGTGGGACTGATCATTCCTGTTGGAGCTGCTAAGAGTATACTCTTTGTGGTTTCTTTTTTCCTGCCCTCAGAACAAGCTATGGAACCTTTCTTTCTCCATGGCAAGGAACAGCAGAGGTGCCCAGTCTGACAATAAATCAGTCTGATCCTTGTGGCTGAGGCTGTGACCATGTTCAGATCCACTGGGAAGGCTTTATGGAACATTTGTTTTTAGCATGTGTATCTACTCAGAAAGTCTCATTTGAATGGATTGGGATCCAAAAGCATTACAAGAGTTCAAACTTGTCTCTCCTATTTTATCCTGTTACCTTTTGTCTCAGTTAAATCTTAACTATCACCTCACTCAGAAGTAAATTTAAAAAGGAAAAGAGCAGTAGTACTCTGCTTATTCTGTTACTGAATTTCTATATCAAGGGTTTTAAGTTCTATATGGTGACATAAGATTTATCTCAAGTGGATAGCTTTTGACCTTGTAATCTGCTGTCTTGAGCTGAAATTACACCTAACTAGCCACTTTCAATGTCAAAAGATGTATCAGTATTCACTGCAGCAGCAGATTCCTCAGAGGAAAGGGATGTATCTGTTTACTTTAAACATTGTCAATTATTCTTTATCCTCTGTATTTAGCCTTCATCATCAGTTGCTAATAGCATTTTCAAATGCACTGTATGAAAAATGAAATCCCGAAGTATAAATGGTAAGTGAAAAGTAGATCATATTTAAGGACTTTTAAATTTGAAATCAAATAATTACATTATAGAGAATGTACGGGGGGTTTTTGTTTTATTTTTTCTTGTTCATTTTTGTCTGGGGCTTTTTATTATTTTCTACTAGAAACAAAACTTTATCATCAGGTATTTTATTCCTTTTGGTTTTAGTGATGTTGTCAAAATTACCTTCTTAATGCAGACAGTGAGACTTTAGAATTATTTTGATATACTATCTCAAAAATGGTTAGTGCTAAAATATTTTTTCATCAGGATGATTTAAAAATCATAACTATAATGAGGGATGTAAGGCTATTTCTCTTGTGATTCTGTATTCAAGAGCAAGAGGATTAAGAAGGCTATCTTACAGATCTGTAAGGAACTGTTTCCCTCCATGTTGTTTCCTCCATCCACTAACACCTGCCACTGGTAACTTACCAGTGATTATTGCAATGACACTGGAAAAATTTGACTGAATCCAGGCATAGATATTTTCTTGGGTCTTATATCTACAAACTACTAAATTGTTAAATTACTAGAATTGACATCATGATATTTTTCTTGCCCTTGAGAAGTATATCTTGAGGCGGAAAGCTTCAGCTCATTAGTTTGATAAAAACAAAACCATATCAGTTTCTCTGAAATTTTGTTTTATTGCCCCCAGATCCTGCTAAAAAATAAAAATTATTTTACTTTCAGCGAACATTACAAATTGAGAAACCTTAATGTTTTCAATATGTGTACTTAATATTCAGAATGTTTTCTAGACAGCCTTGATCGATCAAGATTGTGAAGCCTTCTTTTCTCTTTATTCTTCTAGGCCTTCTTAAAATACGAGAAGATTATTTTTTAAGACAGTTTGATAACTAAAGAAATGCTAAAATTTCATGCATTTTTGACTGTCAGTTTCTTTTTTTCCCTATAGAATATTCTTTGATTGGTCAAAATCAGAATATAGCACGGAAAGATACACCAAACACTGATTTAATCTTGAAATTTCTACCGCAGATTTTGAAAGCTCTAAGTATATCAGGAAACCTGCTTTACAAGTTTACTTGCTCTTAGGAGAAATAGCTTTAGGTAACAGAAGGGAGTTGCACCCAGGATTTTGTATGCTGTCTTTGTGGACTGTATGAGTGTTTCTGTTCATGCCGTACCTTCACAGGATATCCTAATTCAATGGAGATAGTGTTAGATAGCTTATGCATTGCATGGATCTTGCATTTTTTAACCCTTCCTAGTAGCAGAAAAATAGTCTTTTCCTCTAAACTGTCAACCACAAATCAGTTACATGTGATATATGCAACTCAAAACCCTTTCTTTTCCCTGAATATTAAAATTACCATTAAAGACAAACAAAATTCTCTTCTTAATTACCTTCAATACCACTTTAGTTCTTGTAAGTTATTTAGTGTAGTGACTAGCATTAGTTTATCTAAACAATTTGTCTAAGTCATAGTCATCAGTTTAGTGGAAGAAAAGGGTCTTGCTGCTAATTTTTTTCATATCTCTTTATAGTTGTTCTAGGCTGAAGGGATAATACCACCACATGGAGATGACTTTTGTAACTCTTTTATAAAACAAAAATTATTGCAATTACAAACAATGTCTATAGTAAACAGAGGGAAATTTAGTTTGCAATAAATTTATCTTTAAATCACAATAATTTTGGATACTTCAGAAGTTTCTTAAGAATTCTTGGCATTGTCCTAACACAGTTACCCTGGAAGAACCTGTTTGTAAGAAAACTCATTGTAATGAGAAGAGGAAAATTTCAGTTACCGCCAGCTGTTCCTTCATATTCATCTAACTTATTTATTAGATTCTGCAAGCTATTACTGTAAGTCATTCATTAAAGTGATCAGGGATCTCCAATTACCTAAGCTTTTGTGAGGATTCTTTCCTAGTTCTGGTTATAATAGGTTATGTCTACAGATTGTAAAGCAGTGCTTAAACTCCTATCAAAATTATTTCTATTATGCTAATTATCTTTCAAATATTCTACAGGTTAAAGCAATAAGTAGGTCTAATATGAAGTTTAAATCATGTTACCATCTTCATATAATTCTACGTGCAATCTGTTCAACCAACTCTGATCGCTAATGCCAATTGACATCTATGCATGTTACATATAAATATTATTATGCATTATTTATTATGCATTATGCATGTTACTTATAAACAAATAACCCTACTCACAAGATTGAAAAATAAAAAAGACATAACCTGAAAACAGCTTTGTGTTCAATCAGAGGTAGATCCATAAATAGTAGGAAGGAATGAAGTACAAATTATTTTTCTGCACAGCCTGCTTGGAGATTGGCTATAAACAATAATTGGTAACTGGGTTGGACTTTGAACTGTAATAATGACCCTAACACCAAGGCATTTTGGTGCTTACTATGTGTTAGCTGCTTGTTGTCATTGATTTTTACTTAGATTGCAATTTTCTGAGGCAGGCTTTGTCTCGCTTTTTGCACAACATGGATCAGATCAAGCTTCTACTTGTGACTGCTCTGAGTATGGATCCTAGAAGCAAATACCAGTTCAGCCACATCTGGCCTCCTAGATTAGTCTCAACACTTTTCAAAAGCTCTGCTCTATATATAAGAAAAAACAAGTGTACAATGTGACAGAAGCAGTCCTCTATATCCAGCTAATGTTATATTAAATGACCAAATTTATTTTATATTATAAAAAATGTGCATAATTAAAAAACCTAAATCAGATATCTTTACAAAAAATTCAGATAAATATACCTCTGCAGGCTATGTTTTCTCTACTCATTTTCCTGTTATCCTCACATAATAGACATTCTCTGTTCTTTTATAACATTCTTGTATACCTTCAGACATCAACGAAATGGGAAGCAGTATCAGTGGAATGATATTTCAAAATTCATTTTGAATCAGCAGACATTTATTAACTAATATTTAGAACTAAAACCTCATCTAGGAGAGTTTCTCAAATATCCATGTTGATAAATTTGCAAATATTGTAATGATATTTCAAGTTGGACCATCCTGTCTATGTATGTCTGTTTCTTAGCCTGCTCCAGGACAAGTCCAGAGGCATCTTTACGTGAGCTAGCAATGTGCCTTTGCATCAAAGGTCAATGGTATCATGGATTTTATTGGATAAAGTGTTTCCAGCAGGTCAAGGGAGGTGATCCTTCCCCTAAGGTCACACCTGTCTGCTGGATCCAGTTCTGGGCTCCCCAGTACAAGGGAAACTTGGACATCCTAGAGAGAGTCCAGTGAACGGCTGCAAAGATGATGAGGGGACTGAAGCATCTCTCCTATGAGGAAATGCTGAGATAAGTCATTGATAAGGACTTTGTGCAGTCTTGTGCTGGTTTAAAACCCAGCTGGAAAATTTAACCACACTGGAGCTGCTCTCTTCCCACCCCCTCTCCCAGTGAGAGGGAGACCAAAAACAGAGATTCCCACTCAAGATAAAAACTATTTACTTGATTTAAAAAAAAAAAAGGAATGAAATAAGAAAAATTAACAGTGAGAGCAACAATATTAATGTAAAATACACAAAAAAGGTATGGAATTTAACTGTGCTAGAGAGTTCACCCCTCTTTTTCCTCTGTACCCAGGACAAGTCTCCATCCTTGGAGATATTCTAGAGTTTTCTGCACATAGTCCAGGGAAACAGGTCTGGATGTCCCTGATTGAGCAGGGAAGTTGGTCAAGGTGATCTTCCAATCTCAACCGTTCTGTGAGTTTTTGATTATCTTAAATCTGACATGTCCTTTTGGTCTGATGTTTGGATAAATAGGGAAGCTGCTTGAGAGATCAAAAAAAAGGTGTTTTTCCTGCATTATCTTAGATGGTATTTGGGGGATTAAAAGCCTAACTTTAATGAAAAATGAAAGGTCTTCTTGAACAGGTCAACCCCAATTTATTCTGAAAACGTAACTCACGACAATATTCAATGCTTTCAGAAGTATTTGTGAGACACAGCTAAATCTTGCTAACATATATAAATGTATACTTTTTTCCTATAATCAAGATTATGGGACTGGTTATGATTGACAAAACATTCATGTTGATGAAAAGACTTATGGAGACAGCGTTTTTTTCCATAAAGCTGTTCCATTTTATACTACCTGAGGATTTTACCTGAAATTTTACCTAAGTTCATTAGTCCTTTGATTGTTGGCCACTCCTCTCTTGATGCAGCCCAGGATGCGGTTGGCTTTCTGAACTGTGAGCCACACTCTTGGCTCATATCCAGCTTTTCATCCATGAGACCCCCCAAGTCTTTCTCTGCAGAGCTCCTCTCAATGCTCAATGAGTCCATCTCTCAGTCTGTACTCACGTCTGGGATTGCCCCACCCGGTGAACTTGCACTTGCACTTGTTGAACCTCACTGGGTTCTCATGGGGCTCACTTCACAAGCTTGTCCAGGTCACCCTGGATGGCATCTCATCCTGCTGTGTCAAAAGCAAAGGTCGGCCTGGTGCCATCAGCAAACTTGCTGAGGGTTCACTCAATCCCACTCCCTGTGTCATTGATGAAGATATGGAAGAGCACCTGTTCCAAGACAGAGCCAAGGGATATCACTCATACCAGCCTCCTCCTGGGCCTAGAGCCATTGCCCACAACTCTCTGTCTGTATCCATCCATCCATCCATCCATCCATCCATTCATCCATCCATCCAATTCCTAATCCACTGAACAGTCCATCCTTCAAATCCAGGTCTCTCCAATCTGGAGATAAGGATGATTTTTGGGACTGTGTTAAAGGGCTTACAGAAGTCTAGGTAAACTACATCAATCACCTCTTGTTGCTGCTGCAATCACTCCATCATAGAAGGCCACCAGATTGGTTGCATATTATTTGCCCATGGTAAAGCCGTGCTTGCTGTCAAGGATCACCTTCTTGTCTTGCATGTGCCTTAAGGGTGTTTCCATGAAGATCTTCTCCATGATTTTCCCAGGCATGGAGGTGAAGCTCACTGGTCTGAAGTTCTCTGGGGTTCCTTTCTTTCCCTTTTAAACATCAGAGTGGTTTCCCTTTTTCCAGTCATTGGGGGTTTCCCCTGACTGACATGACTTTTAAAATACTGTGGGGAGTATCAGGGCTACATCAGCCAACTCCCTCAGAACTTTGGGATGCATATCACCAGGCCCCATAGACCTGTGGCAACTCAGTTTCATCAAGCAGTCCTGAATCTGCCCTTCATTTACGGTGGGAGGTACTCCACTCCCCCAGCCCTCACCTGGATGTTCAAAATTGAGAATCTGGGCATTCCCCAAATAAATGTGATAAGATGAGATGTGTCACACCTCTTTTCTCAATGTTTTTTTCACAGTATAACTCAGTGGAGTAATTTAATTTTGACACTTATCTGGAGGCTGAAGAAACACTGAAACATTAATGAAATATAAAAAAATCTGCAGTCCCTCATGCTCATGTTTTGTCACCTGTACATTTTGTTTAATTTATACTCTTTCTTAGGTGACAAGCAATAGTGAGAACACTTAGGTTTGCCAGGATGAATATGTGTGTTCTCTGCTAAGGCCCATGAATTACCAACAACATTTTCAATAATGAAACACAGCTTTTTAAACACATTCATATATCTTAAAAGCTAGCTGAATGTATGACGGTTTTCAGAGGATTTTTTGAAAGCAAAACTGTAAAGTGTGTTGATTTATGCCTTGCCTTGATATTGAAATGCATTATAATTATCCTAGTCAAAGTTTTATGTGGCAACATACCCATTCCATAAAACATATCTCCTAAGAGGCATTTTAACCAATACAGCTGTTTCTCATGGTATAAAATGTATATGCGTGGATATTTACATTATAGGTATATGATTATCACTTTTGCTTTTTGGTATTGATGCATGTGTATATGTGTGTCTCTGTGTGTGTGTAGATATATATATCATACATAAAGAAGTATATATGATTTAGATAAGGTATATGTCTCTATATACATAAGTACTGGTCCTAAGAAACCTGTAGCCTCATATGAAGGCCCCAGAATTTCCGTACGAGAATGTTATATCTCCATTTTGATAAGGACTCATTCTACTCAAATTATACTTATGCACTGGAGCCTAAATCTGCATAAGAAGCACAAATTTTGTGATCCCTCCAGTTCTGTGTTCTCTGTTATGACAATGATTTATGGAATTCTCAGGCTCTGGCATTGTTATGCTCCATTGAACATTTTTATGATTCTCTGGTGGATGGAACCCACCAGTAACAATTCAAGTCAATAAGTGGGGTGGCCCTACTCTAAACTTCATGGAACAGGTCTAGGAAAGTCTTTGCTTCTTTAGGGGGAGTTTGGGAAGTGCTTGCCCTTCAAATAGAGTTAAGTGCTGGTGTATAAACTACATTTTCTTCCCTGACACTAACCGAACTGTGAACACAGGAAGATTTTAAAGCATCAATTTCTACAGTTACCCTGGTTAAAAATCTAGTTTTTTTCAGACCAGGTTCTAAATCTTCACTACACAAGACCTCTCCCATTTGCTTCTAAAAATTGCATTTTCCCCCTTTTAAACAAGAAGTTTTAATCACAGACAGCTCCTATTTGTAGACCATAAATGCTAAAGTGAGATCTTCAGCAATCTGAGTGTATGATAGAGATCACCCTTTCTAGGTTAATTCCAGCCCTAGGAATACTTCTTCAAGCGCAAGGGCTTTCCTTTTCTTCCTTCAGTCCTTCATTGCTTCCTGACTTCAGTAAATGCCAAAGGATCTAGCTGCATTAAAAAAAAACCAAAAAAAAACCCAAAAAGCCAGTATCCAGAGTTTTTAAGGCATATTTGTCCCAGCCTGGTCCTCTGCAAAAACTGATATATTTTTCTCTTATTATGCTTCTGACTGAATGTGTCTGCTCATAATGTTTGACAGGGAGTGTGAAGCAAATAGCAAGTACAGGTTAACTGCATTTAATAGAAGTCTTTTTGTAATCTTTGAATCAGAGGTACACTGGAACCATTACTGTAATCATAACTGCTGTTTAAAACCAAAAGGTGCCCCTAGAAAAACAGATAACTGGTGAAGATGAACTTTGATGGTGTTTCTGACATTGAGTTTTTCATCAAAATGCTCCATTTTTTTATCTCTGTGCAAAGAAACAGGAATAAGATTGAGTTTAATGGCTAGCAATTTAACAATTTAGGAGTTTGGAGGTATAAGACCCAGGAAAAGTATCTGTGGTTGGCTTTGATCACATTTTGCAGTGGCATAATAATCACTTAGCATCACTATTAAACACTTGACAAGCTTTTCATTATAAGTCTGTGTTACTAGGAGTTTTCAGCCTAAATACATTATCCCGTAACAACTATAGCCTTGATGTGAAAGGGGGAAACACACTTTGTAAAATTTCCCTTTTTTTCTTTTTTTAAAGATAAGATGTGTAAAGGTGTAGAGAAACGGTAGCAACCACTACTTGATCTGGTTTTAATATATTACTTAGGCTTTTTCAAAAAAGATGAGTGTAGGGGAAAACCTAATCACTGGAATGTGCTACTTCATGAAGGATACTTAATCAAAGAGTATTTACATATAGCTAAGCACATGCCTAATTTCCAGCAACATGTTTTTTTGATCTATGAAGGAGGATGAAATTCAAATTTCTTAACAAATCCACTAAAGAAACAGACAGTCTAGTGGTGGTATTTGTGTTTTAGAATCTCCTGGCTTTACATTTAACAACTATTTCTCTAAACTGGACAAATTTGTTTATCTACTAGCCAGGTTAAAGCAAGATCTAATTCAGAATGTGCAACAGTACAAAAAACGAATGTCACAGTATTAGTCTGTATCTTGGTTTCAGCTGGGATAGAGTTGATTTTTCTTCTAGGAGCTCGGTACAGTCTTGTGTCGCGGATCTGGTATGAGAATAATGCTGATAATACACTCATTTAGTGGTTGCTAAGTTGTATTTAAACTAAACAAGAAGCTGGACACAAAAGGCTGAGAGGAGACGCAGCCAGGACCAGCTGACCCACACTGGAAAAAAGGATATTCCATAATGTATGGCATCATTCTCTGGTGATAAAATGGGAGCGAATCTGGCTGGACAACACTGCTTGGCAGCAGTCTGGGAGTGGTGAGTAACTGTTTTCATTTGCAGGTCTTCTTTGTACTTTTTTTTTTTGTTATTATTATTTTCCTCTTTTTCTGTCCCATTAAACCATCTTTATTTAAACCCATAATTTTCTTACTTTTAGACTTCTGATTCTTTCTTCCATTCAGGGAGGGGCAAGGGGAGTGAATGAGTGAGTGAGTGGCTTAGTGGCTGGCTGGGTTTAAATCCTGACAGTTTGAGACCTTCCAGAGGAATGTAGTGCCTGAAGATTACATCTCAGAGGTTTGTTCACCTTGTAAGGGAAAGATATAAATGAGGATAGCAGAGAAGTTCTTGAAATATTTGTCTAGTACTAATAATTTCTCAATACTTATTTTCAATTTTCCAAGATGGTTCTTCTCATTAAATGTGTGATATATTATAAATTTAAAAAAAATAATAATATTTGAACAGCAAAGTCAGGAAAAAATGGATCTAAGGCTGACAACAATTTTAAGGTAAGTCAACAGTTCTAAGCTGAATCTCAAGGGTGAATTTCACAGCTTTGAAAAGCCATTGAGATTTCCTTAAGAAAAAAAAATCTTAAATATCAAAACAGGAAAATTGATTATCATACTAGAATTTCAAAAAGAAATGGGGAAATAGACTTACTAAAAGAGAGATCATTTTGCTTTCTTGTGTGGCATTAGAGAAGAGGAAAAAAGTGATCCATTAGATTTTGAATTATGAAAATTCCCATAAAATGGCCTGCCAGGAAATGAAAATGTGTCTCAATTCTGGAAACAGGAACATGATGTAACAAATATAAACCCATCTAGTTCCTACAAGCTACATGAGGACACAATGTGGGAAGGAAAAGACATTCTCAATTCTGAAAGCATTAAGTTAGACCTTGAGTACAGGAGAAAGGAAACAAATCGAAATGACACATCAGCATTGAAGATATTAATTATTACCAGATTTTCACACACAAATCCCACAGGTTGTCTGACAAAAGAAATAAATTCAAAATCAAAGCAGGTTATTATTTATGCATAGGTAATATAAGAGGAAGTTTATCAAGGACAGCCCATTCTCCTGGCAAAGAACAAAGCTTTCTTCTTTCCTGGCAAGAAGAAATGTTCATTTGTCTGGAGAATACTTCTTTTCCGAGAACAGGATTTTCAAGGGATGTGGGTTTTCTGTAATGTCCTTCTGGGACCTCCCCTGATCTAGCCGTATTCCAGTTCCACGTATTGTATAAAATCAGAACAAGAGTGAAATATTAAAGATTAACTAACATTAGTTCTATTACTGCATACTGGCTACAATTAAAAAAAAAAAAATACTGCATTGACTCAGCCAGTACAACTGTATTCTAGGTCTTCAAGACAGGGCCAAATTGAAATGTAAGAGCTTGAATTTAAAAAAAGCAAAAAAAGAAATAATGACATCTTCATGGATAGAATCAACGAGGTGTAGATATGTCAGTTAAAACACTGAGATAAAGACAGAATCCTCATTGTAGTCAGCAGAGAGATTGGTGGATGACAAGGTTGCCTAAAGTAGTTATATTTTACACATCACAAATGAGCTGGAAAATATTTACTGAAAGATTATGAGCCTCCTGATCCAGAATCAGATTAACAGTCTTATTCACATTCAGCAGAGACATTTTTATGGCACTTATGATCAACAAACTCCAAATGAGAACAAGAAGATAGAAGGAATCCAGCAATTGAAAGGCTTCACCAAAAGGGGCATAATTTGTAATTTGTAGCCTGACTATGGAAGAAAAATGCATATCATTAATGTTACAAAGGGAAACTTATTATGTATCCAGGCTATGTATTGGCATGTAAGCTTGTAATGTATCTTTAAGAACTAAAGAGGAAATTGAACGTAAGGTAACATATCTAAGCAGTTTTGAGCAGGAAATATTTTCAAATTTTATGTGTAATAAAGTGCCCCTTGTGGAAGAAGTATTACCACCTTAACTCTCTTTTCATCAAGGTTCAATACATACTAGTTTCAGAACTCAGATTCTATCACAGGCAGGGAAAGGACTGCCCACCAAAGCACACTCTGTGAAGTTTTTAACAAGCAATATCAGATGCTATGTGGATTCCAAACAGACTGGAGGCTGTTTCACCCAGGAACTTTTTGCATTGCTTTAAATATAAAGGCCATGGGCTGCTCCCTTCTCCTTAAGACAAATCATACTGGGCATTTGAAATATGCATTTAGGTGGTCTATTCCTCCATCATGGAGGAGTTGTTACAGTTACTAACTACAACTTTTATTTGTGGTGGTTAGATACATACCCAAATTGTCTCTATGCATATTCATCCAGACCCTTCTAGACCCCAAACACCACCTTTAACTGCACTAATGGTTTTCATTAGAAAAAAGTGAAAGGAGCTCAACACTGGGGTAACTTCTGCTACATGCCCCTGCTCCTGGTTTTTGTCATCAGAACTTTATGTTCTGTCTATGGTTTGTCTGACATTCTTTGCTACCTCAGTCTGTTTATAGATGTTTCAGTCTTGTCATGATGTCAGTTCAGCTGACACTGGTTAGAAAGACCCAACCAGATGGGTAGGAGAGTACTTCTAAGAAATTAGGATTAAGCTCAGTGTTAACAATACAAGTATGGACTGGCTGCCTTTGCAAATTATTTTTTAAAAAATTCTGCAAGAAACAGCCCATCCCTTGCTAACATTTCTTATCTGTTGCTTCTTGAGAGTCATGCTTCCTTCAGCCTCTGGGAGTCAGTTCAGGTTTGGCAAGTCACTTTGGGAATAACTGCATCAATTGTCCATGCAGTTCCTATCCAGATTGTCTGTGGGACATTTATGGTGACAACATATCTAGGTTGTGGAAGTTCTGGCACAACACAGGTCGACCAACTGACAGAGGGCAGCAGGCAAGGCCAGATAAAATGTGGCTGATGTGGATTTATGGAGATGTCACCTGCAATGGTGAAAGTCATTCACTCCTGAAGCACTACCAATGATCAGCAATAGATTAAAACATTAGACAGCCACACGTTGCATTCTAGAGCTTTTAGGGCTTCCTCTTTATATGCAAGGGGATAGGATGATGAATTCTCTATAACCAAGACTGTCAGTGCACATGAGACATCAGAAGCAGTCTTCAGGGAACAAGATACTGCTTTATTCATTTCTACTGTGCGTTCACTTTGGGACAGTCATGGGCACCACAGCTTCTCTGTGGAAGGTACATTCCTCCAGCTGACAAAATGTGCAATTGAGAAATAAGATGTATGTGCATACAGTGTGCAGACTATCATAGAGTTCTGCACTTAGTGTAATCTATGGGAAGATATTTGCAGTGTATTCAAGGCAAATGAATATATTTCATTCTATTTGCAATCTTGTATTTTCTATTGGCAAATGTTTCCAAATGCAGATTTCAAAGTAATCATACTCTAATAGGACCTAAGTACAGCAATAAAGCATTTTTTTGAGTCACACAGATTTCAGAGGAGGAAGTTTGGAGAATGCTATTCATTAAATAGCTCATAAGAGCCAGCCTCACTAGGTGTTAAGTTATTTTTTTTTGTAGCATGCTAAATACTCGTATTTAAAAAAACACACAAAGTGTTCCTGGTTCAGAGTGTTCAGAATTTTCCATATTTTCTGTGGTGGGGACCTAAAAATGCAGATTACTGCACTTTTTTTCTGACATATGCTTGTTCCTGGAATTAACTTTAAAGGATGGAAATTTCTCTAGATTTATTCCATATTCTGCAAAAATAAATTCTTTATTGTCTCTTGCAATTAGTTTACATTACAGATACATTACCCACATAAGATCAAATTATTTCAAGCAAATCACTCTTGGGAGATTTTAAGGTTAGGTGGATCAGATAACACAAGTATGGAGGGTAAGCACAGGCCAACTCAGTGCCAAAAGCGGGGATGTAAAAGTAATTGGAGTAAGATAAATATAAAAGAAATTTTTTTGCACTTGGTATGTCTTTTCTGCATAGATATGAAATACATGAACAGCTGTACTTAGTATTCATGTCAATAAGCTTATTCCATCCTACAGAAATCACATTGTCAATGAAATCATATGAAAAAAATTATATCCGAGAATTAAACTAATTGCTAATTTAATTTGTGATGATCTAAGCTAAAATGTGAGAGATTTTTGGCATGCATGGAGAAAATATATTTTTATATATACAAAAGGTATCGTTGACTGCAAGAGAATTTATAACATCTAATATATCTTGTCACAATGGATGGCAGTTTTTACTGAAACAGTTACTAATGAGACCATTGGTTTTGAATTCCTTACCCAACAGTATAATTGCAGCTGAGAAAAAGGATCTTAAAATTCTTTCAGCCAAGGTGTCAAAATAATTTTCATTCAGTCTGCCTTCAGCAGACTTCACTCCCAATGGCATAGGACAAAAAACAGTGCTGCAAAGAACTCACTAAGAATGTACAAAGTTTTTGAAAAAGTTATTATTTCCAAGTTAATAAACTGAAAACATTCAAGTATGATGTTCACCTAACAAAGACATTTTTTATGTACAAAAAAATGCATTATAGGTAAAAATGGTTCTCAGACCACTTTAAAACATGCCTGGAGGCAAATGGCACAAATAAAAAAGGCTCCAACCAGAACTTGGACTTGAATTCAGGTAAAAAATAAAATCATAATTGCATGTTGTATTTACAATAATATTGACCTTCAGCACTAAGACATGTACTCTATATTGAGTATGTCTGTCTAGTCTACAATCTGGTGCACAAATTAAAATTAGCATGTGCTTGTCTTTGGTACAACTCAGTACTGCAGAGGTACTTTTAAGCTTACCACATCCTTGATAATAGAATTATTGAGCCAGTAGATGACTCAGTTCATAAATGGAAATATTTATACAATGCACTAGG
Organism: Lichenostomus cassidix; assembly: GCF_008360975.1. Classification (NCBI taxonomy): domain Eukaryota; kingdom Metazoa; phylum Chordata; class Aves; order Passeriformes; family Meliphagidae; genus Lichenostomus; species Lichenostomus cassidix. The sequence continues at coordinate 97,435,472 of NC_139482.1, read as the reverse complement.
GACTGGTTTAACAGAGTTTGGCCCTTTTTCACCTCCCAAAGTAAATAACAAACTTGCTCTCTAAATGCCTAAATGGCTTCAACTTTTCTGTAACCCCAGTCAGTGCTTTAACCTTATCTGAGCATTTTCTTCAAGACCATCATAAATGAACCACGAAGGATAAATGCTGTAGGAGTGATCTTGAAGCAAAATCCTTTCCTGATCAAAATTTCTTACAGATAATTTGTGTCAGACTGATTTCCAAAGATCGCTTCTGAGAGTGAATGTATTTACCTAGTTATTTCTTAAGACTCTTAAAATCTTATTCTTAAGATAAAATTGTGCAGTTCCTAAGTTCTTGTGCTGTTTCTCTATCAAATTAATTGAAGCCTCTGCTACCAATGTACTTTCATGTCTACTGGTATCCCAAAGGCAGACTTGTCAATCACACAATCACTCTGCTGCTGTTCTGCAGCTGACCTGATTCAGCACTGAAAAGGAACAAATGCTTCTGTGCAATCAAACTGGAAGTTAGGGATACCAAAGAGACCTTGATAGACTCACTGAGTATCAGGCAGAGGAAAGAAGTGAGGCAAGACAGAGCAAGAAAGGATGTACTGGGGGAAATCATTGCTTTGGAAATAATTATTTTTTTTACAAATTTTTGCAGAAAGAAACATACAAATATACAAGTAGGGTAATATCTATGCATATATGCTGTGCATATCACACAATCCCTCCCCAAACTATAATTATAAGAATGTTACCTGATCTTGGAATAAACTCAAACATAGATTTGTTTGAAAAACTCTGGATGGCCCATCTGACAAACCTCACAGTACTAAGATCCACCAGGGTATGGTGGATGATTCAATGACATTTCAATTTGAACGTAATTTAAAATAATTCAAAACTTGAAAATGAAACACATCTGTCCCAGTGGTTACAGGCATAATTTTGAACTGAGAAAATTCAAATAATTAATTTTTTTTTTCTGATGTGCAAGACATAGTTCATAGCACTACTACACTGTCACCCTGATGACTTATAACTTCAAACTTTAAAATCACAAAGGTTCTTCCCATTGCAGGAGGATGTTTAACTGATAACCAGATCTCTCAGACATTTAAAACTTGCTCTTCATATAATATTGAAAATAAAAGTTAGTAATGATACATTAACAACTGCTATGTACAGTCCAGTATGAAAAAATAATCTGTGATTGTTTTCTCAGAAGATATTAATTTCTAAGGACTGTTATATTGGACCAGCAAGATTACGTACCAGTTTGCCAATGCTTTACAAGTCCTCAGACTTGGTCTAGATTTGGTTTTGTCTATCTCACTTATACCAATGTTTGTGATAGATCAAAGTTAGATTCTTTCACAGACATAAATGATGGTTACACACAGCCCAGCTTTAGGTGTTAACTGTTTTAGTCATCCAAAGCTTCCTGTAGAATTAGTGTAAGAGAAGAAATTCCTTTCGTGGATGGTAACTGTCCTTAATCATTATTCTGAAATTTAAAAAAAAATGTAGCCTAGGGTAAAGTATTTCTCCTAGGAAAAAAATAAAAAAGGTGTGTAAAGTTTCAGAATTTTCTTAAAAAAAAATCTGTTGTGCTTTCCCCCGCTAAAACAGACAAAAAGATGTAAAAGATGACAGAAACAGGAATACTGAAATAAATCAACAGTTGCCACGAATAATATGCACAATGACAAATCCAAATTTAAATTTTATGGAAGACTATATTGCTGACTTTCTAGGGCCACCTTTTTTGGAATCAAATTAAAGGTTGATTGTGTATAGCATCTTGACTTTTACAAAACAGAAATTTTATGTGATTTATCACTTAAAGGCCCACTGAAAAACAGCTGGAGACAGAAATCTGATTACATGTTGTTCAGAGCCTCAATAAATATTTAGGAAGATGACTCTTACTGAAAATAATGGATATTAAATGCCTTACAGCCACTGAGAATGTAAGCTGTGTATGCCTGTATACGCTGGAAAAAAAAAGGATATTACAGGATTGGTAATGTGTTTTTTTAAAAGGCTGGAATTTGGAATCAGATTAAATTAATCTGATTCCAGATTCTCAATTCATGTTCACTCCCTTTCTAAGAAAAAGAAAGACTTTAAAAGTTTATCTGAAAAAGGCATAAACTCTAGAAAATTGTCCTCAGGCAGTTTAATTACTTATTGTCCCATCACCTTTGCTTAAACTTGAAATATCACCTTTACTTAAACTTGAGATATGCTTCACCTTTTGAAAGAAGGTAATTGAGATGGTTATTATCTTTTATCGTCTTGTCCTGAGATTATTCTCAGAAAGACAGTAGTTCAGAAAAGAATTTGGAATGCACAAGTTTTAAAAAAACACCATTAGTACAATAATAGTAATGGCTTACAATAAAAATTCTGTGTGGAAAAGATACACCTTGAATGGAATAAATTCTTTTTGAAGATACCAAAAATTATCTGCAAGGAAAAATTAGTAACACCTTTGTAGAATGATAAAAGTATATGATTTAGTGTATTCTGTAGGGAATGTAGAGGGATCTTCATATCAATTAATCTGGAATTTCTGCTGCTTGTACACATATAATAAACCATCAATGTGTTGTCTGGCCGTTATGAATGCAGGATGCATTTTACTTAAAATTCTCATAAGACTGTTTCCTAGGATATACATGCAATATCCAGAGATCACATGTGAACAGACCAGTAAGATCAGGGATCCCATCTGATGTGGACAAGAATAAGGACAACCATGACACTTGTTCAGCTTATTTTTACTGTAGATGGTGAGAGGATGCACTAAAGATATACTTCAGTCTCTGAGTGAAATCTAACCTGTGAGAGCCTTCTCCAGCTGCCAGTTGCCCTTTGTGCATTTCTAGAGTTTGCTGCTAAAAAAATGTCTGAGCCAATTTATTTCAGTATCTCCTCTTCAAAAGCTGTGTTTGGTTCTTTTTCCCGTGACATTCAGATAACCTATCTTCAGTCAGATGCATTAGTCACCTTGACTGCAAGGTCCATGCCTTGTAGGTTGGGATACCCTCTGGGAAAGAGTTGCTTCTGTTTATCCTCCACAGTAAGCAGCTGCTGTGTAGGAAACATAGTCACAATTATTTACTGTTCTCAAATACTTTTCTTTTTACTTACTCATCTGTAGGAGTCTGCACAGAGGTCTGCATTTGCACAATATTCTGATGTGTGAAAGTGGCAAACATAGTATTTTCACCTGGGACAGCACTCAGCATAAACCAAATTGTAATTTCCGGAGCACTGAAAGAAGTATCTCACATCTGGGCGTATGTAAGTATTTTTATTGGAGGACACAACAGTATACTGAAGAAAGGCAAAATTTTGCTTGGTGGTGCATTCTGCTGTGTCTACAGAACAGAAAGAAAAATGTTTAAATCATGTATTTCAAGACAAGACCAGAATGGTTTTTGTCTCAGGACATAAATTTTTGCATAAGGAACTGCAAGCAACTGTCAATAAAGACTTAATGAAATTATAGAATTAAAAAAATACCAGAGAACATTTGTTCAAATTTTAAAAATATGAAGCACTGCTTTTGTGAGTGCTATGAAGAGACCCAAACAGAAGAAACATATTTTCTTACCTACATCCATTAAGGTAGACTGAAAATATCTAATCCAGACATAATCTTTAATAGATTACCTCATCGTTAGTATTTATGGCAAATTATGTACAATGTACATATCCCAAAAAGTTTTGATTTCCTGAAATATTTAGAAAATAACTCTGAAAATATTTTTCTGAAGTCATTAGGTTTAGACCATTGATGTTCTCTGTTCTCTGAAAATATCAATCTTGCGTTCTTGGTAATTATATAATCAAATGAAGCCTTTTTTTTTTTTTTTTTTTTTAATACGGTATCTTTTCTCTAACTCAATCCCAACAAACTTTTACTTCCATTTATTTCTGCCATCTTCAATACCTCTGTTATTTTCCTTCTGCACTCTGAAACTATTTGGTCCATTATACATTAGAAATAAATGATGATTACTAACATAATTAACTAACATACTAACTAACATACTAACATACTAATACTAATTACTAACATACTAACTACTAACATACTAACTAACATTTTCCAGCAAACGTAGTACTTGTCTCTTTTCTTTAAATTGTTCATACACACTTCTCTTTTGAAGAGGAGGTTGTCTTCAAGCCAGAAGTAGACATGCATTCCTCAAAGAGGAAGAAAAGAGGGGCAGATACTTCTCCTCAGGGATGAAATTAGCTTCAATATTTTCATCTGAAAATCATAATTTTCCTTCCATTGAAAGAGAAATAACAGACCCATTAAATACCTATGCCATGAAAAAATTAAAAACCATATTCGTAATCTCAGGATTGTCTTCCTTGCTACAGAGAAAAATATTTAGATGTACATTAAGGCTAGATAAACACATATTGTTCAGGTTTTAACACCAAAGTAGTTTATCCTTGAGTATTAGTCCCTGGTTCTTGTTAAGTGGCTTCCTTTTGACGAGCTACTACATACTTTTATTCAAAATGACCTCTTGTCTAACACAAATAAAATGAAGAAGAAAGAGAGGGGAAAAAAGGAAAAAGTGACTTTGCTCTATGAAGATCACCAGTCCTCCTCAGACATATTCAAATCAGAAGAGCAGTGAAATAAATATTCAATAATTTGATGAGGAAAAAATGATAGCTAAGCCCTCTTGACCTTTTGCGGAGCCCATTAACACAGTCCGCTAACACCTGCTTTGTAATTAATGTGCTAATCAAGGCAGCGGGGTTCACCAGTTGCCACATTTCTGTACAGATTTCCAGCTTTGTTGCCATGTTGCTATCTCAATTAGTCTGCAGCACTCTTAATGTAGCCTCCTCCAGCAGGAAGAAAATTGGTTTCAGATGTGAATGCTTCATAATGAAGCAATCCCTTAATGTATAGTGAACTTCTTACTATGCATTGTGCTGAAACTAATTTTCTTTCTTCTAGAAGTGTATGTGTGCTTAAAACTTAGAGGCAGAACAAATGATATTCAGATTTGTCCCAAAATGAGATGTTTGGGAATAGTTTACAATAAACAGACAAACTGTCACAGTCACAGAGTTGAAAAAGCTGTTCAATCAATACGCTGTTTGCTCAGGTTCTGTCCAAGCACGCACACAAACAAATCATTTCATGTCATATATTTCATGTCCACTTGCAATATTAATACCGTTAGAATTACTGAAATGTCACCTGTAAAGCAGAAAAGCATTTGAAAACTGTCATGTGGATAAGGTTCCCATGGAAACCAATTTCCTTGATATCCATGTGTTCAATATAACTCCCTATAATTTTGTTTGGATATTCATGGAAAATACCCAAAAACTATAACAAAAACTTGGAAATAACTTACACATTTTTAAAGGATTATAAAAACACTCATTTAATGCACTGTATGTCACATGCAATAGAATAGCAGTAACCTGATCAGCATTCATCACTTCTAGCTGTAGCTTTCATGCTGTCTGTGATGAATACAGTGTGTTGACTTAGAAAAGTAAGGATTTTACTGAAGTAAACACAGTGCCTTGAGTTCTTTGTTTAGTACCTAGAGGAGTTACACTGGAGCAGCAAGATTTAATGCATTTGCAATGTAGACTACAACATCATTGAATTCCCTACTCTAATTCCCTAAGTCCTGTCACTCTACACAGCACTTTTGTGTCACGTTAGTTCCAGGACAGGAGACACTACCCCTGCCCAGAAGTATTTATAATACAATTGAATGTGTCAGACAAAATTGTTGAGAAATTAAAGTAATTGAGACGTAGAGCTAAAACTCTCAAATAGTCCTTGTAAATAATAAAGTTTATTCCTTAAAACACAAGCAAAAAAACCCACCAAGCAAACCCTAAAACAAATTGTAAAGGGTTTGTTGGTGGAATTTTTTTTTGTTTTGTTTTTGTTTTTGTTTTTGTTTTTTAACTGAAGAAATTTGGTCTCTTTAAAGCTGCATTTTTTTTTTTTTTTAGCTTTGGTCTTCTGATATCCTGGTGTCATGTAAGGCTGCATAAGTCACCAATGTCCTTAGCTGCCCAAGTTTCTTCAGGCATCTCATATCCTGAGACATGCTATACCTTTAACACCTGGCATCTCTGTCTGCCTTTTAAATACTCCCGTAGAGTACATGGTCCAGTTATTGAAATAAGATGCTTCTAAAACATGATTATGTATATCCAGGTGAACTATGAAATAAATGGAGTATTTTTTCTGTCTTTTTACTGAAGATGAAGACCAAATATCCAAAACACATTTACATTTAGTTTTAGACTCTGGAAAGAAAAGATTCTTTTTTCTTTCATTTTTCATGTGCAGAAGGGGAAAATCCCAACACCAGAAATAGAATACACTTTTCAGTAACACTGGTAATACAGTCTTTTTAACCTAATACAAGGGTTAAAAGTAAGAATATAGACCTCTTGTTTCCTTCAAATCAAGTTTGTGAAGATTTTCAGTCATAAGTCATTGTATTGCTTCACTGAATCCCTAGTAAACTGTTTGCTACTTTATAAAGCTGATAACCTAGATCTTTTTGAGCTATATGGCAAAGTATTGAGTCCATCTCAAACAGAAGTAAGAAATGTGCTCAAAGCTTGAGATAATTCTTCTTTATGTTGTTATTTTTACAGCTGCAGTGACAGCTATAACAAGCACAGCTTTTCCAGAAAGTACAATAGTATATTTTGCCTTTTTAAATATATTCCACTTACTACAAAAAATGTTAATCTTAGTACACTCTGTTATATTGCCTACCTATCCAATTCAAGCCATAAGCAGAAAAGAATTTAAAATTTCATAATCTATTTCCTGGAAAGAGGAAAAGACTGTATTATACTGCTAATAACTGGACATTAATGTCCCTGATTCTGAATTAATATCCTTAATTCTGGCTATGCTGTACTGATAACATGCTTTGGCACTGAATGAAGACATGATGTTTCCTCTCTAGGCTACACCACTTTCTACTTTATGTGTGCACACCTACTGTTACATACAAATCAAATTTGAAACATAATTTTATTTTGCAGTTTGTTTTCTTGGTTAAAAAAAGAACTCTAAAATCATTCTATTGCAGTTCCAATATATTGAGACTAGATTGTTCTGAGATTCTTTGTTCAAATACTAAACAAGGCAGTAACTGCAATCAATATGTCAAAATAATGAAAAATGTTTCTGGATAGTGAAGAGGCATGCACAAAACCTTCATGCAGTCAATTGTGGAAAGGACAAGAGAAGTGAAAAACAGCATTTTAGTGTTTAAGGGCTTAAAGTGAGAGAGTCATGGAGTAAATGGTGCAACAGAGAGTTTTGTCTCCAGAAATCTACCTTTTACTTTTCAGAGATGCGCAGGTAATATACTGATAAGGCTCGTATACTGATGATATATGTATTTAAGTTTGGATATTATCAACAAAGTTGAAGTTTTAATTTCTTTTTTCTTCAAAATCCTTTTTTTCTTTATACTAAGTCATAAAACTTAGTATTAAGTAATTTAATAAGTTTTACCAGAATTTTCAGTCTCTTGTAATATGTGGAACTATTTACTCATAGTATTCTTGCCAACTTTCTCAGGGTCTAAATAGAGAAGAAGTAGATATATGGAGTGCTACAAAAGTTTTTTATATGTAAATTAATTTGCAGAGAAAATGAGTACAAATACCTTGCTAGCTCTTGGTGTTTACTAGATAAAGTAAACATGAGACTAATGATCCTAAATCTGAATGAAACCTGAATGAAAACTGGCCGTCTTAAAATACAAGATAATAGTGAAATATTCAGTATAAGTACACTACATCGCTTGTTGCACATTCTTAGTATTACTCTGTAGCACAAAGATATTTTTAAATTGATCTTCTTTCCTCAAGTGTATTACAACTATAAGCGCATAAGTAAATGTAGATGTGTCTGCATGCAAATATGCCCAGATCCTTACAAACACTTTCTAAAGTAAAAAACTGCTTGTTAAACTAATTGCTGTGAGCTCCAATTTTGTTTCTAATAGATCAAGCCCTACAGAAATCTTTAGATTTACAACATTGAAGTCATTTACACTGCATCATCTTCAAAAGAGACCGAAAATATCGGACCCAAATGCATGACCACAGAAACCTTTTCTAAACATTTTTTCCCCTAAAGATATAGCGTCTTGGGCCACCTGACCTAGTGGTTGGCATCCCTGACCATGGTGGGGAAATGGGAACTATATTTAGGGTCTCTTCCAACTCAAACCATTCTATGATTATTTGATTCTACAATTTTAGTCCTTTTGGGCTTGTTAAATTTTCCCATTCTATGTCTTTCTGTTTATAAAATTAGTCTTTCACCTATTTAATGTGTAAGAGTCACAAAGCTAAATGTCCTCATTCATTCGCACATTGTGGAATATGAAATAATACAAATTTAGTGGGATATTTCTATGAAACAAAGGAGAATATCACTAAACACAATTGTTTCTAAATAGAAGAACCCCTGCATTTTAGAAATTTTTCAATGGTGTTCTTTGCAGGGCTGCTCTCATCCACTTCTCTGTATGTGTGGACAGAGCCTTGAGCAACCTGGCCTAGTGGGTGGCATGCCAGCCCATGACAGAGTGGGCTGGGACTAGATGATCTTTAAGGTCCATTCCAATCCCTTCACATTCCATGATTCTATGATTTGAGAAGCCAGGCAGACATCTTTGGGAGGATCCATACGAGTTCTTTGATTGATAGAGATTGTTGGATCTGGCAAACTAGCTAGTACAAGTGAGATGCTTACAAGCATCTATAAGAGTCTTAAAAAATCATAATTGTCTTAAATGCTGTGAAGACCACCAAAGGTTTTGGCTCACTATGGCAAACTATATCAAGAAGCTGTGACCACTGAAGCTCACCCTGCCTGAATATGCCTCCTGGACTTTGGGAAGCTGGACTTTGAGTTAAGACAGCTGATAGGAACTTGAGATAAAATAAAGGTGGCACTATTATCCAATTATTGCATGTCTAAGGAGAAGTAAACATGGGGAGAAGAATGCATCCACAAGGAAAGCCAACAGCAGCTGTGCTGAAAATAAGCTGTGGTTGGGTTTGGGGTGGTGGAGGCCACAGCACACATACTGATCTGATAAGGCCAGGGAGATTCTTGGGCATTCCCACATATACCTGAACTACATAAATCCATGGAACTGTGTGTTTCGTCCGACCCCCACCACTGAGAGGACCAGAAGAAGAGGAGTGGTGGGACACCACTGGATCTATAGGGGTTGTATTATATATTTCTACTTATCTGTCTGTCTCTCACTTTCTTTCTTTTCTCTCCCTCACCACCACACCCCCTCACTCTGCTTGCTTCTCTATCTCTTTCTCTCTCTCCCCCCCTACATTTACTGCTAAATAAAATCCACACTATTGACTTCAGCATATGGTCTTGTTTGCACCTTAATTTAAGCAGAGGCATCTCTCTAATAATTTCAATAATCAGATTGTAGCACCACGGTGTAAACAAGCTGGCAAAATGCCACTCTTTTATATCCCTTGGTCCTACTCCAGTCTTCTCCTTGTCCTACTTACAGTATAATACATTTGTCCTCTATGTGCAAGCACAGTTGCAATAACACAAACATAAATGAGGGTTTATTTTGTTTGTTTTTCCTTTATAAGCAAAAAGACATATCTCAGAAATAAATAAAAACACCTATAAATGGACTGTATTCATCCAAATGGGAGAAAAGACTGGTACTCAGCATCAGGTAACTCACTATATACTTTTGAGAACATCTCACGAATTAAAAAAAAGAGGTCCAAGAAAAAAAACATGTTTTTCCTGGTAAAGCTTATTCTCTGGAGACACAAATTTTATTTCTGTCACAGCAAAATTCTTTTGTGACATGAAACTTTTAGTTTGTGATACCTCATCTCTAAATTGCGATGAAAAACATTTCTATGCTCTAGAAGTGTGTGGCATATACATACCTTTTGCGACTTTTTTTAATCTTTGAAATGTATTATGGAAGCATACGGTATTATTTTGTGTACTATGGCGTAGGTTAACTTCCAGTTGTATTTTATACCTGCTTTTATAACATAGTAAATGATCATGATAAATAAAAATTTCTATTTGGTTGTCTTATTTTTTATTCTTCTTTGAATAAAGTAAGGTAAGATATTTTCAGTTCTTCCAAAATTACTGCGAGACTGACATATTTTTAACAAGCTTAACAGAAATAAAATTATTAGTCAGAGAGAGCTGTTCCTTTAAGAACAAGATATTAACCTCATTTTTCTTATGTTTCTTTCCCAGGATAGCAAATATTAGGCAAACAAAGTGCTTTGCTGGGCAACAATGAAACCCTGAGTATCTCTGCTACCTGAATCTTCATTTACAACAGTTTCAGCCACCAGCTACCCAGTCAGGCTTGTAAGTTCAATTTTCCCAAGTTTTCTGCATCTTTTCTATATCCCAGTTAAGTTCCATCTTGCCACCCAGAAGCCTTAACTTAACCATGTATATAATGGTTTGATTTAAAAAGTCAAATGTAATAGAAAAAGGGAAAAAAAAAACCATAAAAGAGAAGTAATCACATAAACTCTGTGTCTCAGCCTCATAAGCTCTGCAGTTCTACTGATTCATCATCCAAACTTAATTTGAAGTGACTCAGCTGATGCTATATTGGCTGCCACTTAGGCTCTGACTAGTGCTACTGCTGTGTATCATTAGAACACCTCCTGTTGGACAGAAAAAATGTCATTGATGCTGGCTAGTGTTGCAAAAAGATGTCATGTTACAGGAATCTGTTCAGTACCTGGAATTAGATTTGAATTGTCACAGACTCATTTTACTAAAATAAAATCAAATAAAAACCCAAATAAATCGGAGAGGACTAAGAGATGGAGGGGGAGAGTAGTGGAGAAAAAAGTGCCTGTCTCACAAAAATGTCCCTGGACCTCTAAAATAAAAAACATGACATACTGAAGAAGCTGGAGTAACAGCTGTCATCAGATTGAGATAGAAGGTGACCTCTCCCAGAAAAAGGTGTCCCTGGAGTTTCCTGGCTGACACCACAGTGCATACATCAGTTTAAATACATCTTCATTTAAGCACATAAGGCTGCAGCTAAAATCTCAAAACCCAGTAGGAATTCATAAACACACACAGAGACAAAAATATATATTTACACACACATGCACATATATACATACATACATATATATATAAGGAGAGATTGCTCACATATAAAGAATATAGACAGTGTTATGGTGACAAAGGAAAGATGAGGAAAGCTTTAGATATCTAAGGCAATTATTTGAAGGAAGAAACTTAAACTCACTCCCCATTGTTTGTAGGGTACATGACCTCAATTTGTAAGAAACTCTTACATAATTTAAACCCCTAATTTCACATATCCTCAGAGAATTTGCCCGCACGGCTAAATTGATGTGTTATTGCTAATAGGGGCTCATTTCCAGTGTGGAAATATCAAACACATATTGAATAAATCACTTTAAAGTCAGTTAGGTTTAGAAATAAGCTATTTTTTCATGCTAAAATAATCCTCATTGACAATTAGCTCTAAGTAGCTATACATTCCCTGCTTTCTTCATTGCATACTTTTGTTTAATCTGGGCAGGTCCACAGTTAACTTACAATTAAACTTTTAACAAAGTAGTACACCATATGTAGGCAAAAGCCAAATATACCCTCTTGGACGCTTTTCTTCCTCTTGAACTGTACTTTGGCAAGAATTTCCAGAAGTCATTAGATCAAGTAAATTTCTGAAATTATGGACCTTGTGTAGACCCATAATTATGAAACCTGGAGAACTCTAGGAAATTACAAGGGGAAAACTGTTTTATATATGTGTATTTAAATAAATATATATATTTATTTAAATATAATTTATATTTATTTAAATATAATTTAAATACCATACACAGTGGTATGAAAAAAATAATTCTGAAGAAATTAATTGCATTAGAGCTTTTTTTCTCTTTTTGTTCTTTTTTATTTTAATTAAAAATTAGAATTTTTTTTTTTTCCTGGACTGTTCTTTCTTTTTCATCTTTAATTTTTTTTTTTAACCTAAATAGAGACAAGAGAATTCACAGGAGTAAAGGCATTTTTTTTTTTTTTTAAGAATTTCTTCAATAATATGAATGCTCTTTAACAATGTAATCTTAATGAATTATTTATATTTATCATAATATTAAACACAGACATTGATAAATCTAATGCTGAGCACCAAAGAGAAGATTTTGTGAAGGACTTGGTATTCAAGTTCAGTGTGTTTGTATATAATGCATTTCCTGACTCTATCTATAACTTGGGCATGTTTCATTTAAAGAAAGCCTTGTGGCCCAAAATAGGGTTACAGCAGATATGAATCCAGTCCATCATTAGTGGAAGAAAAGTGTAGTTATCTGAAGAAAACAATGTGCTAGGTTGAAGGCATGTGACAGAAAGGTTTAAAATGGCTGCACATCTTTGGAACTGTGACATTTTCTACTGGCAGGAGCAGGAGCAGGCAAAACAGACTGAAAAAGGAAAATGCCTAATGAGGTTTGAAGAGAATGTTGTTGTAGTGATGGTCCAAACCACACCATAATCAATTTGTATTTCTCTTTTTTTTTTCATCTCCTGTACTAGGTTCTCTGTCAGGGTCTGCACTTCATTCATAATAACACATGCAGCATGCAGAAATAAAACAAGGAAAGGTTAGGAGAAGTAGTGTGGATGAAAATACTGACAGAAACTCCATAGGTTGCACAAAGGCAATGATTTATCCCAGGTGAAAGCTGGCTAGTATATACATTCTTTTTAAAACAATAAGAATTTGCAGCTCTTTTGGCTATTTTTGACACATTCTCTGTGTATATACAAAATAACTACCAATGTTCTATGTAGTACATTAATAGGAAAGTCTCATTATAAAGAAGAGTCAAAGATAACATCTTTTCTTCCCAAAAATTATTTAAGATATGTTAACTTTCAAAAGTGCATGGTTATATAACGCACTAAGCTTTAATTATTCAATGAAATAAGGAAGACACTTCAGCTCTTATTCTAGAAAATTAAAAAAAATAAGATTCTTAAAAATATAACCTCTAATTCCAAAGAGTTCATATTTACAGTACGTAAAGAACAATTTTGTATACTGTATAATATCGACAGTTAAATTCTAAGTATTTTTAGAAAGTGCTAATAAGCATTTTTTCTAGTATAGATAAAAACTTAAATAGCCTTCAAAGCAATGCCAAAATTACTTCCATAGAAAATTTACAGAAAATGTTGTTATCCTATAACCTACAAGAATCTACCAGAACACAGAGACTGTAAACTCAGAATAGCAGTCTGGTTTTTGTACGTTTTTCTATTTAATTGGTGTCATGGTTACATATTGCCTAATGTATAGCTGATGTTGGAAAACAAGTTGACAGCTATATGAAAGAGCAAGTACCATCTCTAGGAAGAATTGTATTTAATTATTTGTTGCTAAACACAGAAATTTAAGGAGTTGATGCTTAGAAAGAACAGAAATCATACTGGCTTATAGCCAGCACTGAGACTGGGCTGACATTTCAATGACCAGTAAAGGGTATTTTCTGATTATATTTTTGTTTAAGCATAAAGAAAGAAACACAATCTGTCAAAACATCAAATAATTAAATTTACTTTTTTCTGTGTTACCATAGAAATAGTAGTAAACAAACACTCAAGAGCTCTGGGCTGTTCCCAGTTCTATCACATTATCAGCAGTATCAAGTAGGTCTGCACAGAATAGTTTGAAGTACACTGCAATATAAGCAGATACCCCCTTGTAAATAATTTAATGTATTTTTCTAAAAAACTCCTCCTGTGACAGTGATGAAACTACAGAATTATAGAATGATAGAATGGCTCAGGTTGAAAGAGACCTTAAAGACCATCTAATTTAACCTGCCTGACATGGGCAGAGACATTTTTCATGAGACAAGGTTGCCCAGAACTCCGTCCAGCCTGGCCCTGGCCCAAGTTCTCTGGGCAAACTGTTCCAGTGACCTACCACCCTCACAGTAAAAAAATTTTTCCTAACATCTAATCTTAATCTACTCTCTTTCTATTTGAAGCCCTTTCCCCTTGTCCTGTCACTACATGCCCTTGTAAATTGTCCCTCTCCATCTTTCTTGCAGGCTCCCTTCAGGTCTTGGAAGGGCCCAATAAGGTCACCCTGATGCCTTTTCTTTTCCACGCTAACAAATTGAATTCTCTCAGCCTTTCCTCATAGAAGAGGTGCTCCATACCTCTAGTCAATGTCATACCTTTACTACAAATTACTAATATTCTAACAGTTTAGTCCACACTACTGTGGTGGAATTGGCTAAAATGTGAATGCTGTGAGAGGATGCATACTGTTTATGTAATATGGGCTAAGGCCTGTTGACCCCCCCCACCTCCAAACTGGATTGTATCAATGACTTCAACAGAAATCAGAGCTAGTTTTGATGGCTTTCTTTATATTCCAGTGTTTTTTTCCTTATATGAGGCAAATAAAATTAGGTAATTAAAAGTAGCTTATGGTAACTCAAATTGGTGCAGAAAAAACCCCACCCAAAGAAAATATTTTAATAGATATAATATGAATTAAAAAGTACTAAATCCCACAGACTAGCTTCAAGAAGCACTTTGTCAGTCCTCAAGAGTGATGATGGACAATTTTTTATAGCTCATATATGAATTAAAAAAACCTCCTTATTTTTCTTCAGCTTCAAATACTATATTTTTGAAGTTTTGAAATGGTTTAGAAAAAGCTCATTGACACTGTACCTCTCACCAGCTGCTGCTAACTCTAACATAAGATGGGTGATTCACCAACTGATATGATAGGAAGGTTACATTGCGTGATGCATTATGAGATGATGTGAATAGTTTTGTTATGCCCCTTGTAGGATAATACATACCCTTGTTGAGGAAATGAAACATTTGAAGGATGCTACAAACGTTACCACAAGGTTCTCTCTTCATGTAGATGTCTACATATCATGAAATTCTACAAGGTGCTGAGGCACTAATGATAGACACCCCATAGCTTTCTATATTCATATTCAGTAACAGAAGCTACAAAGTCTAGTGCAGCTGCCTCTCAGTAGGACAAAGTGCTCCTGAAACACAGGTTTTCTCAATATGCTGCATACCTTTTTGTAGTAATGGGAATTTTTCAAGTTTCTTTGTGTGGGCAGAAATAATCTTGTTCACTTGTTGCTGATATTGAAAACGGTATTTCTAGGGTGGGATTTTTTTTTCTATTTTGAAATTGTGTAAGTTGATAATTGATAGATTATTTTTTTTTATAAAAAATTGCACTTTGAAAAGAAAGCTTCAAAGAAGGCTTACTCTTCTTTGAGTAAGGCAATTTTTCAAGGCAAAATGTTGAACCTGTGGTATGAAAACTCATTTTATTTCCATGAGCGAATGCTTTTTCATTATTCCTTGTCCAGAAGAGAGATTACACTGCTATTTTACTAACATCTTGTCCATGTATAACTGCTTTCTTCTTCCTTGTCATTTTTGGATGCTGACTACCTTTTTAGATTCATGAGACCTTGATATTTTAAATTTTAGTTCTCAAAAGCACCTACTTTGCCAAATATATATCAGGCTGAAGACAACAGTGAAGATTCAAGGTACAGTGCCTCATAGCTCATGTGGTTTCTATAGAATCATAGAATCACAGAATTATTTGGGTTGACAGGGACCTTAAACATCATCTAGTTCCAACCATCCTGCCACAGGCAGGGACACCTCTCATATCAGGGACACCCAGGTTGCTCAAAGTCCCATCCAACCTGGCCTAGGTTGCCCAGCTTCTCTGGGTAGCCTGTCCCGCTGTGGCTAGCACAGGTCTTTCCCACGAGAACTTCCTCCTGTGTTTCATAAACAAAGATAAAGTTTGGATGTTGTTAAAACAGTGTCTCGAGATTTGGACAGTTCAGGCCTGGCCAATCAGGCCTAGGGGGAGGTTTCTGGCTGACCAATCTGGGTGACCTCTGAAAAGTCTATATAAACTGAAATCAAAATAATAAAGGTCTCTTTTCTATGCCACGCTGAGAATCTGAGGATTTCTTCTCTGCTAGCAGCTCAACAGCAACATTCCACTACCTTACCACCCTCACAGTAAAGAATTTCTTCCGCATATCTAACCTAAATTTCCCCTCTTTCAATCTGAAACCATTACTGCTTGTCCTACAGCTACAGTTCCTGATGAAGGAATACCTTATTGACTCATTATAGCAACATTTAAGTATATTATGGGGAAAAGCTAAATATATGGGTGCTGCTGCTGGACTGTGCAACTCAGTGGTTGAATACCAAATACCACTTTTTTTTTTTTTTTTTTTTTTTAAATTCCCTTTTTCGCCCTTGTTCCTCTACCTGACAGGAAAAGTATGGCAGAAGATGAAAAATGTCCTGTTATTTAGAATATTTTAGCCACTTCAACACTGGGGAACTCTGGAGTCATGATAATCGTATGGATTGAACACTTGAAATGTACACTTTTCCTATGAAAAGGTAGAATACCCAAACCAAATAATAAAACCCAAAATTGACACTTGATTTTATCAGTGGTAATATATTAGGGAAAATAAAGCAGTTTCCAGAAGTGATATATACATGCAAGTTAGAGAAACATAAGTCAATCTTAGATTTTTTCCTATCTGCCAAGTCCTTCTTTGATTTTATTTTAATTAACACAAGATACAGTTCTCTTGCTCACTCACACTAACAAGTAGAATTCATGATGAGTCTTCCAAAAAAGTTTGAATGGAGATGAATATATGGTCTGAAATAGGTCAGAGAACTTCATCAGAGCTAATTACACTAATTTACTGGCACTTCTCTGAATGTAATTTCAGCAGCACTACTTCCTAAATATTGGAATATTTTCAGTTTTAGAGTATCCTGGTTGCTTTGCCAAGAAAAGTGATGCTTAAGACATAAGGCTTTTAACTGACCTTCAGTTTCTTGTTATGAGCTAAGGAAACAACAATCTGGTAAAAAATTAGATTCATAAACTTGTCTCTACATGAGGCAGAGAAGCGAACTGTCCTCATGAGAGACAGAAAATGTCTGTGTCAAAGAAGTACGCCAAGGAAGCATCCTGGCATCAGTATTTTTGCTGTACCTTTCCCCAAGTTTTACCTAATGCATTGGGTGTAGGTGGCAATGCCTTGGCAATGAGAGGGCTGCAGAGGTGGGTCTGTCCTGTGCTGGGTCCAGCTGGCTCCAGCTGCCTTCAGTGGATCCAGCACAGGGCACAGCTGAGTCACTCAGACAAGGATACTTCAGAAAGGGGAAAACACTGCACAGTAGCTGTGGGAGAGGAGTGAGAGAGAAGGAAGAGGGTGAGAAATAGCCCTACAGCAAACAAGGTGAGAGAAGCAGAGGGAGGAGATGCTCCAAGTGCCAAAGCAGGGCAGAGGTTCCCCTGCAGTTTATGGAGACTATACTGGAGCAGATACTCACACTGAAAGCCATGGAGCAGGTAGATATTTTCTGAAGGAAGCTGCAGTAGGTGGAGAGTCCATATCTGTATCCCATGGGAAGGTCCCATGACGGAGGAGTGTAAATGTATGAAGCAAAAGGAGCAGCATGGAAGAACTGCTATGAACTGACCACAAGTCTCATTCCCCATTCCCCTGCTCTGCTTGGCAGTGAGGTAGAGGAGTCCAGAATGAAGGAGTTCAGTCAGGCCTGGGAGGAAGAGTGGGGTGGTCTTTTAGTTTTTGTTTCTCACCATTTGAATATATTTTAACTAGCAAAAAATGAAATAAATTTTCCCTAAGTAGATTCTGTTTTGTCCGGGATAATGATAATTCGTAAATGATCCCCCTGTATTTATTTTGACTCATGAGGGTTTAACTTTATTTTTTCTCCCTATTCCACTGAGGAGCAAGAGAGCATCTGGGTGTCTGTTTGGTAGCCAGCCAAAGTCAAGCCACCACACCTATATATTTAGTGGCTAGTCTTCAAACTCTTTGTTTCCTTAAAGGGTATTATATGGCAACCAACCTGTAGAAGAAAAAGGAAGAGTAAGACAAGAGGATAGAAAGGTACAAAGGCAATTTAAAGTGTATAGTGAGGTCATTCGGTGACCAAAATAATATAGATTTTTCTTTTTTCAAATATTATTCAGACAGAAGTAGAATCTGTAAACTTCATAGGGCATATTTTCATCATTGCAAATCATATCTCCTCTTCTTCCATAATGGCTATGCCAATTTGTGACAGATGAAGATGTATTGTACCTTGAAATGATCTTGCAGTCTGAAGTGGTTTAGAAAACCTGTGTTTTAGCATAGTAAAAAGGACTGTGTAATGTTTATTGATTTTTTTGTGTGTGTGGACGTGATTTTTTTTTTTGTCAAAGTGTTTCACATTTCAGAAATAGGAAAGCATATTTGGAACTCTAATTATAAGGTCAAAATTCTAAAGGATTCAGCAAAGGCTAAGACAGGGCCAAGTGAGAAGATGATGAACCATGTAGGATATGTAGTACAGTGTTTGGATATTTAGAGCTTATGTCTCCAAGGCATAAGTAGAACCTAACTTGCATGTGGAATATGGAATTTTTTGTCACAGCTCTCTCCTTGCCTAATGCTCTTTCCCCTTAGTTCTTCCATGTTTCTTTGCTTTGTTATTTTTTATTCTGAAAGTTCTGCTTTTTTGTCTACATTTTTTTAAGCCCTCCCCCACATTACTTTCTAGTGTATGACTTTCTAGTATTTTACAAGCCTTTCAGAACCCAAGTTTTATGGCTTTCACAGTCAGTTCCAACAAACCTGTTTTATATTATGCATGATGAGCATGTCCATTATTATTGAACATACCCTTCTTTTGAGATGCAGTAGTATCTTGAGCTACATATGCATTACTACATATGACTATTTACCGAAGCTTTCTTATTTTTAAGAAAAGCACAGTAAAATCTTCTAGGTACTATATGGAGCTGTGAATCAGCATACATTTTATAGTTCATATATTTTCAGCTTAATATCTGAAATCAGAATTAAATGTGCAAGCCTTTTTAGTTCTCTTTTCACTGATAAAATTAATTGACAAAACCCAGCAAACAGGTTTTACAAGGACAGTCATTCTTTCAGAAGACAGTAACAGACATATACGACTAAAAGAAACCCAACAAAATGGTAGAGACCTCATTGCCTTGGAAATGTTGCAAGGAAGTATTTACAAAGAAAGTGCTGCTGCATTACACAAATAAGTTCCAAAGTCTCTATTAAAAAATGAAATATTTTAATTAATTATTAAAATCAGCTCCTCAGCTGCTAAGCACAACTTGGATGAACTTCAGAGATCATTAACAGTACTGAAAAAAACAAAGGGGGGACATGAAAGCTCATGTTTCCTGTCATCCTACCAGCCAAGACATTATTGAAGCACCAAAGTAGAAATTACTTTTTCACATCTAGATTGAGAGAAAACTTAAACCTTTTCAATGTTGAAAAACTTTTTCTCTTCATTCAAGAGAAAGGTGTCTCTGAGCTCAATTTTCTCATAGCATAGAAATTATAAGAATCTGAATATGATATTAAGATGTCATCTTTTTACTTACAAATGCAGTTCACAAAAGAGTTCAAAGGAATCCATTTCAGCATGTGAAAATCCAGGGATCTCTTGATTTACTATCTCCATTAATTTGATTCTGTGGATCATTGTAGTGTGCCATCCTTCCCTTCCAAGTACCAACCTCCATTATGAAATGCCTCAATTTTTGTATACCATTATTCTTAATTTTTAAGCAATCTTAACAACCTGATTGCTTTGATGCCTGCTACTTCTGATCCTATTGCTAAAAGGTTATGTTTAAAAATCAACATCTAATTTCAGTTAAATATGCCTATGGTGTTTTTCCACTTCCTGTTTTGTTGCAAAGAGAAACAAAATCCTTACTTGGTTTATGTTTTGCCAAACTTTGGTTTCAACTGTAGAACAAGTGCTCCACATGAGAGGTCATTATAGAGCTTTATTGAATTTTTTCCTGAGGTTAAACTTCCAGTTTTCTAAATTTCAGCTGTAGAAGCTGGACACAGTATTTCGAAATAAATTTCACTGGGGTTACTAGACTCATAGAAAATAGATTTGGTAAGAGATTCCAGTAGTTTACCTTCCTATTTGGTGTAGCATCATATATCATTTTCTACAGATGTTTTTCCAATATTCTTTTAGCACTGTTATTAATTTTAATATTTGTATGGGCATGCTTACTTTTCCATAGTCTTGTTTGACTCATAAAATCATTGAATCAAAAAAGCTTGGAAGGATCATCTGTTTGAACCTGTCTTGGCAAAAGCATGGCCTAGAAAAACTGTCCCAGTACCCTGTCCAGATGAATCTAAAAATTGTCCAAGGTTGGGGAATTCACCATTTCCCTGGGGAGATTATTCCAATGGCTGATTGTTCTCATTGTAAAAAATGTTCCTCTTGTGTCCAGTTGGAATCTTCAAAGGAGTAACTTGTACCCAATATCCCTTGTCTTTTCCATGTGGATCCTTGTAAAAAGAGGATCTCCATCTTCTTTAGCAATCCTTTAAGTACTGGAATACGATGCTATCTTCTAAGACTGCTTTTCTCAAGGCTGATCAAACCTAGTTCTCTGAGCCTTTCCTCTGTATGTCAGGCATCCTAATCCCTGAGTCATAGTTGTGGCTCTTCGATTATCTTTGTGTTCCTTTTCTAAACCCCCTCCAACCTGATACATCTTCAATAGTAATGTAATTAAGGTTTTGGTTTTTTTTTTTCCTATCTGTTATTTGCTTTTCATTTATAGAAGCTAACCTCACTTTTATTCAAGTTCCATGATTTTTCACTTTGGACTATTTGATCTTATCCCATCATTTTTAATATTGTTCATTTATCAACATCTTTTAAGTCTTTCTATATGATTTTTCCAGGCTCCTTGCACTGATATTTTTCATCTTTGTCTTACAATATATTTCATCATCCCATACCAATGAAAATATAAAATGGCTTTGGCTCCATAGCTTTTTGTGGATTTCCAATTCTTAATGATTTTAATGACAAGACAATGAAAAAATATAGAAAATTTTTAAGTTAACTTTACTTTCCATGATTATTCATAGAGTTTTTTGATTTTCCAGCAATTAATAGAGAAATTTCCAGAGACTCTTTAGAATTAGATCAAAGTTCCTGACACCAAAGACATATTAGAAAACTTGAGGAATCCTCTTTCAGGCTTCATATCAGACCACTAGCAAAAATTTGACCCGTTCAAACATTTTGTTCAGTTAGCCTAAGTAATGTTAATATTAGAAGAAGCACTTATAAGTACCACATATCCATTATATGAAATCATGAGGTCTGGGAGTATTTCACAGAACATCAATAATAGCATGCTAATTAAACCATTATTAAATCACAGTCATATACAGACAATATTAATAGTATAATGTCTACATCAAGAGTAATGAAAATGTTTCAAAACAAACTGATTTATAAAAAAAAATTCTGTGTAACCAATTTTTTCCCCATTTCTTTGTGTGATTCTTCCCCTAGACACTCAAGATAATTCTATGCTTTTTGGATATTCTGGTCTCAGTTGTAGCACCTTGTGTAAATAACTTGCAGTGTAATCTGGCTGCTGCTGGCTGATTGTGCATTATCCTCCCTCTGGAAGTGAAAATCTTTCGTTCTGCTCAGTCCAAGAATATTTTCAGCACAGAAAGCCCCTGACCCTGAGACAGACTCCTCTGCCTGAGATAAGGAAAAGACAGGAATAGTTCTTTGTACATCTTGACACAACTGTTAGCTTTGTGGATAAGTTTTCAGAGCCATAGTGTGTTATAAGGAGACGAAAGTAAGTTGAGAATCAGAGTGAATACCTCTGTCTCTGATTTCACCCTTCTCACCCATACTGTTGAAGGAGGCTTTGATATGAGTCTCAGCAGCAGGGAGGATGCCAAGAAAACTCACCACTCTGATGCCATCTTGTACTCCTCTAGCACTACTTCGCAGTCCAGAGGAGAAGCTATTGCACTCTGTGGCCCCTGCAACTGTTTGATGTAAGGAGTCAGAGCACTGAACAGGGATAATATTCACTCCAACACAGGACACTGTAAAATAGACACAACTTCAATGAATTTTTTCACTGCTGAGCAAATACTTTGGCAATGACATGACTTAAGGTAACCTTCTTTCTCAGGATGGCAAAGGCCCTTGTAAAACTCTGAGGGGGAAGTGCTTCAGGGAAGTATGTTTGTGAGTAGCAGAGAAAACAGCACACCTAAAAAGCTTTTCTGTGTGTTTCCTAATTTCTGAGCCTATCGCTCTTGATCACTTGACATGATCTAGTTCTCATTATTTGTTCTTATAGCACTGTACACTGATAGCTAAGTTTATTTTCTAGTTTTATTTCTGAGTTATATGATGAAGAGAAATATATAAAATAAACCTGGACTGAAAATGAAAAATTACAATTTGTTTATGTTGTTAGTTTGTGTCAGTTGTCTATGAGTCCATGTTTTCATCGTTTCTGCTGTTATCAGATTTGGAAGGGAAACTGACAGGAAAATTGCTTACTTTACAGATCACTGGTTTAACTCCAGAAAGCCAGCTGGCATAAACAATGCCTGAGCTCAGAAAGAGACTTCAAAGTTTTTGTAGCATTGTTCCTAAACATCTGATCATAACAGTGTTATTAGATTTCAAAAGAAAAATGACCTGCTGAACATTTTCAAGCCAGAAGGATTTGGGTTATCAATTAAATTAGCAAATGCAAAAACAATTTACTATTATACTTTGAAATATGAATGAAAACCTGCTCATTCTTATCTCAATCTATCAGGCATGTCCTCATTTTTTAATAGAATTGTTCTTATCTAGATTAAGCCTCTTCTTCATATTAAGGAGATTTACCAAGACAAAAAATACCTGCCTTCAGATTAGGGACATTAGGGAATGAACGCTTAAATAAGTTTTCAATTGTACAAGAGGATAGATTTTACCAGAGCGTCGGCTCAGCAGTCCATCCTATCTTAGGGCGTGACACAAAACTGAAAAAAATTGGAATTTTTCCATTGATTCCAAAAAAGCTCTTTCCCAGACCTTACACATGTCCTTATGTAGTTCTTACAAATGGAAACAAACCATCTCAACAATTTTAGACCTTTTCTCAGAAAAAGGCCAATTCTTAACTGCCCGAGACTACCCATTTTTGTATATGGGGAAAAAATATCCTTGATTTCAGGTCTGATCTTTTTTTAGGGAATGTAATTATTAGGTTTTTGAAAGAAAGTGAAATTGAATTTAATGATTAAATCTCTTGATTAAGTAGATTTGTCCATACCTTTCATGAGTCTCTTTAGCTGCTGAAGAGGATTCATGTTATTTATCATGAAGAAAATCTTTTTCTGACGTACAGCTGCATGTTTTTAGCTCTCTTGAAGACAGTAAAGAAAGACTCTGGTACAATGGCCATCAGGAATTTTTGTTAGTATAAAAATTCCGAGCTGAAATTGTGTCCTGAGATGGCATCAAACAATTTCACCTTATCTTATCTGCTAACAGTAGAATTCAAGTACAGTTTTTAAGCAAATATAAAGGTGTTGGGTTTGTGGGGAGGGTGTTTCCTATTTTCCTTTTCTTCCTCCAATGTTATTACTTTGTCTCCATAAGACATTACAGAAGGTTGAAAACCAAAATCATAGAAAACTGTATCAGGATTAATTCATAACTGAACAGAAAACAAGAATGGTCTTAACAGAAGGAAAAAAAAAAAAGCGGAAAGAAAGTAGAACTTGGCTAATGCAAAATATATAAACTGGACTTTTCTAATTTACATAACTGAAATCTGTCCAGAAATTGTTGTTTTTTTCTGGTTTTTTTACAGGGTTTGATTTTTTGCTGGAGCCTTTTTTGATGTATTCATGAGATTCCTCAAAGTCCTCTGGGGGTAAAATCTGAAATGAATTCACTTATCTGAGAAAAAAAGTATAAACCACTGATATCATTGCCTAGAGAAATATTAGGAAAAACAAATAAATCACAATAGCAGAATCATTCCAGAGGGGAAAGAAACTCCAGAGACAAAGCGTTTTCTTGCACATACAGTATATTAGAGATGCAAGTTACCTCAAGGCTTTCAATTGATTTGATTTTTCTGTGGTTGGGTTAACTCAGTCTCTCAAGGTCCTTGATTCTTTATTACATCGTTGTTTTCTTCTTTATTATGTTTTTATTTTGAAATATTATGATCAGAAGCACTATTTTGAATGTCATATGAAGACACAGTGATACATAAGAGCACTTGTATTTTCATATGACCTCATTTTTCCCTTGGCTAAACTGACTTTTGAACACTTCTTTCCTTCTCCAACCCACCTCCCTTCCCTCACTCCTGCTCTGTCTCATGCATACATTTAATAGGAGAAATACAACTCAGAAGACCAGCTACTGAGGTAAAATAAGTGAAGATATTTGGGGTTCTTGTGAACAGTGCATTATTTTAAGTCAGTTGTTAGGAATGAAGTCTGTGATCGTCTTCTCATGAGTATCATGCTAAGCAACTTAGAGAAGGGGAAGAACAATGCACTGAAAAAGCACATGGTTTGGTGTTTTGCAGGTTGGCCTAGACTCGAGATATGATCTCAACTCTGTCGGCTATAATTGTACTTTTCCAGTAATTCATGTCAGTCCTTAAATAAAGATGGATATAGAATGAGATTCCTAAGAGACTTAAGGTCTTCCACCTGAGAAAGTTTAAGGAGTCAGGTCAAAACTGGGTTTTCTTCTTGTTTGTTTTGCATTTTGGCAAGCTGTCCATAGCTATCCATAATCTGACTTTTTTGAAAAACAAGAAAAGTTATTCACATGGTTTAGTTACGTTCATTTAATTGTCCTATATGAAACACAACTATTTTGTGGAACATCATTTGATTAAATTGTTTCTAATATTTTATAAAATAACCTCCACTAGATGTGCACACTATGAAGGGCTTCTGACAGGGACTGACTTATCAGTTCAAGATGGACTGTAAATTTTATGCTATGATATTTCATAATGCATTTTTAAATGCCTGAAAACTATCAAACTGGCTTAAGGATTTCACTGTTTGTTATTATTTCTTATGTGTGTCTGACATGTGAAGAGATTATTATCTCTTTGTTTTATTAATATTTAGCAGTCTTATTCTATGTCAAAGACCTGAGGCATTTGGCACTTTGTTCAGTTGCAATATGTTATGCAGTTGTTACACAAGTTCCACCCACACAGCACAGGCAGAAGGGGATTTTTCTGCCCATAGGAGTTTACAAAAACACATGAAAGATCAGCGTAATACCTAATTCTCTCTAAGAACCATGACAATGAGAGCAGCAGACGAGCACATCATGTAGGGAAAGTGGTGTGCAAAAAGGATCAAAGGCAGACATGGTAATGCTCTGTGGCTGAGCTGTACAGCCTCCTCAGGCAAGGTGGGAGCTAAAACAGCGTTTCAATTCAATCTAACCTTCCTAGGGGGACATTTCTAGGGGGTCACTTCAAAGGCAACTGTGCAAGTACTCTTGTATGGAAAACTCAGATGAGTTCAGTGTCTCAGCCACTGGAGGTAGCCAGCTACAGTGTTGGTAGCCCCTACTCTCCTTGCAGATGAGGCCCTCTCTGCTGAATAAAGAATAAAACCTATCAGCTCTTTGTGTTGCTGCTGTCTGATGCAACTACAGCCATGTCATTTGTGTTTAAAACAAGGCTTTCTGCCAGTCAGTCATCTCTTAGTGGAGTAGGCCTGGTGGCTGTAAGTCAGAAAACTCAGTAAAGACAGTTTAATCATAAAAAAAGAAATTATAGCAATACTACTAATAATATAAAACTGTAAGGAAAAAGGAAAAACATAGAGAAAAATAAGACCAAATAAAGACAAGTGATGGCAATGACAATTATTGCTCACCACCACCAAGTGTCTGATAACCAGCCAGTTCCTGAGCAGAGCCAATTGCCGCCAGCCTCCCCCCTGATGTAACTTCCGAGCATGGTGCCATATGGTATGGAATGTCCCTTTGGTCATTTGGGGTCAGCTGTCCTGGCTGTGAGCCCTAACAACTCCTGGTGCACCCTCAGCTCACTCACTGGTGGTGGGGGGTGCCACAGAAGAGGCCTGGACACTGTGTCACTTCTGCTCAGCTGTAACTGCAGTATCAGTGTGTTACCAATGCCATGTGCAGCACAAATCCAAAACACGGCTCTTTACAAGCTACTATGAATAAACTCAGTTCTTTCCTAGCCAAAAACAGTACAAGATGACAGAAAGAACCATGCAAACCAACATGTGTTTTGTTGGTCATATCAAAAGGAGTCTCCATGTTCAAACTGGTTGCCTCAATCACAAAGTTTGAGGTGAATTTCCCACCCTTCCTCAGGGCATAACATATTTAAGTATGAAAACCCCCCCTATATAGAGTAATACAGGTTAAACTAGAAATATTTTGCTACAGTGCAAACATAAGAAAGGAATATTGATACATTTCCTTTAGATATCTTTCTTCATTATCGTCCTGTATAAACCACCTTAGAAATGTAGAAATAGATTCATCAGATCAACCTAAGACAATGTCATGGGTAGAGGAATTTATATCCTCTATCATGTCACTTTGATTCTACTTATATTTTCTGCACCTATATACCTCAGTGAATATAATTCAGATTTGAGTTTTCACAGTGAAAAATCAGTAAGAAATAAAAATCAGAACTGATTTGCTCTTGACATTTTTGTCACATATTTCATTACATGCCTGTCGGGGTTTGACCCTGACTAAACGCCAAGCATCTCAACTCTCTCTTGCTACGAGAAAAAAACTGTAAAAATACACACCAATCTCATGAGTCAAATGAGATAGGACACTGGTAGGAGGACGCACAGAAGAAAAAAAAAGAGGGCAAACAGACTCCAACTTAAAGTTGCAAGAAGTGATTTAATTACCTAACAGAGTTGGAGGATAAAATGCAAGGCAAAAATAAACTTTTCATACATTATTTTGTTCACTCCCCCCCTCCCTCTTTCGAACCCATAGTATTCACCCCCTTTCCTCTTTTTAACCAACAAGCCCGGGTAGGGAGGCAGGGTATGGGGTATTTTCTCAGTCCACAGAGCAGATCCATAAATCTATTCATCACTGCAATTCTTCTACTACAAATACTCTTTATCTCTACTTATTTCTCTCTCTCTCTCCCTCCAGACAGTTTTTTTCTGCTCTCATTCCCCACCCTCTTAAGAAGCAGTCTCTCCGCTCACCCCCCTTCCCTCCTTCCAAACCTTCAACACAGACAGGGGGCAGGGTGAGAGGGATTTTCTGGTCAGCCCAATCAGGGAGAGGGGTTCTCTACTTAGCCATGTGGGTAGATTTCTGCATCCTTATGGACTCCATGGGCTGCAGGGGGACCTCCTGCTCCCCCCATGGCCTTCACCATGCAGAGGGTTTTCAGCTCCGGCGCCTGGAGCACCTCCTCCCCCACCTTCTTCACTGACCTTGGCATCTCCATGCTTTTCTCCCTTCACATATTTTCACCTCCACCTCCTCCTCCTCCAACTACAAAGAAGTGAAAGAAGTGCGCACCTGCTTTGTTTTGATTTCTTCTTAAGTATGTTTTCACAGAGGCATAACTAGCACCTCCAATTGGCCCAAACTTGGCCGGCAGCATGTCCATCACCTTCAGAGCCATCAGAGATTGGCTCTGCAGGACTTGATGTAAAAACTTCCAGAACTTTCACTCAGGACACACAGGAGCCATCTTTGTGCCACACCCCACCCCTCAGACACCTCCCCAAGCCTACTACAACAGCTTCTGAGGGGTCCAAATTTCTCCTAGGTGTTAAAAAATACTTTACTGATGTTTTGGGCCAATCAAAACCACCACAAT
Source organism: Lichenostomus cassidix (assembly GCF_008360975.1). Lineage (NCBI taxonomy): Eukaryota > Metazoa > Chordata > Aves > Passeriformes > Meliphagidae > Lichenostomus > Lichenostomus cassidix. The sequence goes on along the minus strand of NC_139482.1, from coordinate 97,407,534 downwards.
GCCTGTGTACAATATGGTCTATTGTTTCTTATAGGAGTGTTTAGGGCTTCTTTGGTAGGAAAGGACACTATTTGTAAGTGTGAGCCTTTCACAGTACTCTCCTTTATTCAGACCCAGTCAAATATGATTTGTGAGACTAAAATTGTTCCAAATAAAAATCAGTTTTATTCCCTGTAAAAAATAAATTTTAGAATGGAAACCTCTTCCAAGATCTGCATTGAAAATAAATATACTATAATATTGAATAAGTAGATAGAAATAATAACAGTCTAATATTATTGATTATATGTCACGTCTTATTTTCCCACTTTCTTGCCCTTTTTTTCTGCATGTTTGTCATTAAGAGATCAAGATGACTGCTTTTTAATTTTAGTTTCTAACTTTCTCATCTCTTTCTTATTGCAGATTTGTATTTTTGCTATAATTCGGCTTGTCCTGAAAATAACTTTTAAATTTATCTTACACTTTCTCTTTCGTATTTATATTTTGTTGTCCTTTTATCTATGCTATCTTCATGCTATTTGAATTTTTTTTAACTTTGCACGTTATACCCTCCTCCTTTTTTCTTTTTTCCCCCAGATCTCCTTTTACGCTTCTTTTTGTTCATCAATTAAAAATATTCAATTTAATTTGAAACCAAATATTTAGGAACATGAAAAAGGTCCTGGTGTTGTACTGTCTATGCCAGGTTTCATTTTACGGGAACATGAGGTAGGGTATCATCTCCTTGGGTGGACTAATGTCTGCCACAGTTGGATGGTTTCCGTTAACAAGCATGTCTTCCTACAGTCTATTTCTCTAGCTGAGTAAAAGCAACAAGCACCATTCCTCTTATTTCTCCCTCTTTTATTCTCAGTATGATATCTGTGTCTCATAGCAAGGAGCAGAAAAACCACATACCAGTTTCTTTTTGCCACTGCAAAACTAATTTTTCTCACAGTTCTTGAACGTTTGAGTTTTCTTCTCTGTCCTCTTTTAGCCTGTTTGAGGTTTTGTTTTCTGTGTTTGATATTCAAGTTGTCCTGTGTTCCTTGTTCAACTCTTTTTACAGCATTGTGCCACCTCTCTTTACCGCCCTATCTATCCTCCACCTCTGTGGGGATGTATGGTAGAATTAGGAGGAGGATGAATTAGGACCCAATATCCCTTTCTCATTCACTTCTAAAATGAAAAGGGTATTTACTCCAGATATTTCTGCTCTTGAAGAAGCTGAAGTGATAGACAATAGGAAGGACTGTCAGCTCCCATCTGAAACCAATCTTTCCTTCTAATGCTCTCTTCACCCCTTTCATTTCAAAAAATGATAAATAACTGAAACCCTGTCACTGGGAAAAGTGTGCACAGTTTCAATGCTCATCTTGGGCATCAGTTCCAAGACCACACACAAATAAGATAGAACTTCAAATTTGTACATATTTTTTTTAAACATAAAGTCCTATGCAAACGTTAAGTATGATTATGATGACTATTAGTGATCCTAAGCACTGTGACATTTTTTAGGGCAGAACTGAGACTAGTTTGACATATCAAAGGGAAGTTAGCCTAGATTTGAAGCTCTGCTTTAACTAAGTCAATTTCACACCTGCTCCCTTTGTCAGTCCATATGTTTGTCATCAATGAAAAATCCTCTCCACATGAGCATTTGCAGTGGGAATGATTATGACACATTTCATTATCTTCAGTAAATTGGATGGTTCAGTCCTTGAACTGCTGAATACCCCACACAGGTCTTGTCCGCATTGCAGACTTCACTCAGTTATAGTGTAATTGAGTTGAACTCATCACATAGAGCCTATGCGTCTATCTCTGCTGCACAGAGGAATCTTTTCAGCTGCAGTTCAGAGCATGAAGGGATTATTTTTCCCAATTCTAAAAAAAAAAAAAAAAACCTAGCCATTTTGATAGCACTTAAAGCCAGTGGAATTGAGCAATTTGAGTAAATAATCAATAAGAGCCCTTATTTATTTGTTGTTTCTTAAGTATCATTTGGAATTTCTAAAGCTACACTTTGAGGTTTTTATATCCAAAATATTCTCTTCTCTGAATAAGTCAATTTTAATTGTACCTCAAAACAGTTATTGCCTCATTTGTTCCTATCCAAGAATGATAATTACACCTGACAACATTTTTACTCTATTATGAAATATTTTTCAGGTTAAAGCACATTGAAGGCTTCTGTGTAATGGAACTAAAGGATGTTGAGTCAAAATAAAAAGCATTTTCCTTTATTTCATTATTCCTTTTCTCTAGCAAATGCTAGAATTCAGTATTTCAGAGTGGCTTAGGAAATTAGAATTCTACCTCGGGTTACAGTTCCCACAGCCTTAGCAAAAATAATAGAATATATGTCCTGGCATAGTGAACATTTTATCCATATTCTTATAAATCTCTGGAAATTATGTATGGAATATTATATGAAATACCATTTTAACAAAAGCTGTTTTGTGGTGGTAATTTTCCTCACAGGAGGCTTTCTTTCATAAGTGGAGAAAATCACCTAGATGCAAGATTTAAAGCCAAGGTTTACATCTGTGTATTTCAGGACCCCATATAAACACATTTCTCTTTGATCTTTCAGAGGTGAGTTGGGAGTCTCTGGAGTGTGACCACAATACATAAGGTATGTGTCACCTTGTGACACTTGCTGGATTGATTCCTTCAAGTGAGGTAGTTTGAGGAATTCCTACTTTACAGTTCTCAGTGGGGTTTAGAGATGAGAGAGATTTCAAGCTGCCAGCTGCCAAAGGCAGGAGCAGAACTTTAAGTTTCAAGTGAACTTTTACACTGGAATAAATACACTCACAAATTTTGTAGGTGCCTCCAGGTGGTTAAGTCTTCAAATAATTGCACCGGTATGAAGTTTTTATAGAACAATAGAGTACAGACAAAGAGTGTTCATTCATTTTTCAGCAGAAGCTGCCAGCTAGCACTTAAGAAATTATTCAAAAATAAATTGGGAGAGTGGGCTTATTTAGGTATTGATCTTTGTTTTTTGTTTTTTCTTTTGGTCTTAATAGTGTGGAAAAGATTCTTAATGAGAAGGGTCACAAGGAAACAGCTGATCATTTCCCACATACAGGGTTTTTTTTTTAAATTTTTATTAAACCTTCCAGCTAAATACTGGGTCACACAAACACAAAAATATATTCTTTTTATGTTAGTAGATTGTAAAAGTGTCCTGCACCACTTTTATTTTAATCAGAGGAATTTTAGCCACATTATGATTCAGGCTGGGTCTTGGGTCAAGTGGGAGAGAGAAGAGATGGTAGATTTTAATGAGAAGGGCTTCCACATTCAAATGGCAACTTATTTATTACAAGATCTGCAGTGTCATGAGCAATGTGAATTAGTTTTCAAGCAGATGAGATTTTTTCTCAAACATCAGTAAGTAAAACAGGCAGAGATGCTACATTTGAAGCCACGTTGTCTTGCAGAAAAACAGGGTTTATCCACCAAATCTTTATCTACAAGGCAAGTGAAACAGCAGTTCTTCCATCACCTGTATCAGAGAAACAGCACTTTTTAGTTAAATTGAATGAAACCATCAAAAAGGGAGTTGTTCGGACTAGTTTGATATAAAAAACTGAGATAGTTAAGATTCCCCTGATAATTATTAGGCCTTCCTCTACTAGTAAGATTTACCAGAAAATCATCTCTTTAGATACAGACTAAGTGCACAGAGAAATAATGCACAACTTTTGATGATCTACATGGTTTTCCTTGTGAATAAATAATTTTTTTCACAATGTTATGTCTCAAATGACATTTCCACTGAACAAAGTTCCCAATATCTTGCTGATTTTGTTTTAGAGAATGTTAGGTAAAAAGGCATTAACATTTTAGTTGGTAGGCATAGTATTTTCTTTATAGCTTTGAATTTGCTTCTTGAAAAAGATTAAAAATTTGCCAACTCTAGGAAAGACATAAAATATAATTAAAATGGTCCAAAAAATCCCAATGAAACTACAGCTAGGGAAGGCTAAAAGAGAATTACTTCATCAGAGTTGAAATTATGTTATGAAATGGGAGGAAGGGGAATGTAAATTCTATGTCTAACATACTCCCGTGTGAAAGCCATCAATCCACCTTAGTCTCCATTCTATATATGCAGCAGAAGTAGTGCACAGGGGGCAAAGAAAGGAAGCCTAACTTTTTTTTATGTCCAGAGATGCTGTGGAATAAAATACACTTATGAACTCTTCAGGTACACATACTTCATTCTTAACAACTGAAATTTATTCACATTCGGTAAGAATGCATCATTAATTGAAAGCTAAAATACCTGTAAAAGGGTAAGGATTTTAATTCCAGAAATCTAGTACACATTTACTTCCTAAAATTATGTTTGATTCAATTTAAAACTTACTAGAGGACATTGTAAAGTCATTGTGTAATAATTTTAATTATTTTGCTAATATTTGTGGTAAAATTAATTGTGGTGAAATAAATTGGTAACTATGGGGTTGCCATAAGTGTTTACAGAGGTTTTGCAGTGTGAAATCAGCACTGAGGACTGGATGTTTTCTCTTTCAGGCCTTTTTCTATTAGTGATAGATGTAAGAGTTCAGTAATCAGAGAGAAGAAGCAAATTTATACACTTTTTGAGATTGTGCTATTTTTTGAACACTTAGTTACAAAAGGTAATTTTAGATATTAGAAAAAGAGCAAAATTTTTCAGAAGTAGAGCAAGTAAGGAAACATTTTTGAGAAGAAAATTTTTTTCACTTGCCCTAAGTATAAAATCCAAAATATATCCTTTATCCCCAGATACCTATTACTATCAACTAACGCCATTTTTAAATGCCACTTAAGTGGCATCCAGACTCAGTCTATCATATTAATGAAAATAAGTTACTTTTGTATTTAACCTTTTGAAAGAAACTTCATTTAAAAAGTAGCTATACTATAACTGGACCAAGAAATGGAGAATAGCTGTGTGAAAGAATACATAGATGGTTTTTGTTTACACAAAATCTATCTATCATCTATCTATCTATCTATCTATCTATCATTTAATTTCTGTCATGGTGCAGGGATTTCTTGTTAATTATTTGGCTGGTTAAAAGTGAGAATGATACACCAAGTATCTTGCTCCATGTTGTGATTTAAAAACAAAAAAGTAAACCAAAAACTACAAACAAAACAAAAAAAAAAAGAAGAGGGGGAAAAAAACAGATGAAATATTTACTGAATCTGTTTTATTGTGAGACATTTTTTATTTTGGATTTTTTTCAGTATATTCAGTGCAGCCTGTTGTACTCTCAGATTATTAATGAGAAGCATCACCTAGGCAAAGACATTTGTCAGTGATGAAATATCTGTTTATAAAGCAGTATCATGGTACTGCTTTTCCTAGTGTCTCTTTGAATACGGAAAGAATATTTTTTGTTCTATTTCTGGAGTTTTTCTTTCTGATTTTTGTTTGATCACAGTTATCATAGAAGTAGTCATCTTTGATAAATTTGCCCTTCTCCAGAAACAGTATGATCTGTATTGACACATTAAAACTAAAAATCCAGAGGCATCAATGCTGTTGATATGTTAGTAGTATGTGATGTAATGAAAATTTCACATTTATTATTTTCTTCCAGTGCTAATTTATTCATTTTTTCAGGGGATATTTGATATTTTTCTAATCCATTTCTTCATGTGGCAACAGTGAACAAGACTATTACATCCCTCAGCATGTCACATGTCATGCAGCAACATCCTAAGATGGCATTTCTTCACTGTGCTAAATAGATTTCCAGGCATCTTGAGAGAAATTCACTTCACTAGAGGGGAAGCAATGAATTAAAATTTGCTTTGACTTTTAAGATTTCAGAAGCCTTTGTACAGCTAGTCTTCATGTACTTTTGCTCACACTAAAGTCCAATGAAATAATTTATTTTAAAAAATACTAGGCTCTTTTTTAATTACTTTCTATATTTCAGGATCTAAATAATACATCAAATATTTTTTTTAAATATTTTTTGTTCAACCTGTCATTTTATCCACAGAAACCCTTAGATGCTGACTCTGAATTTTCTTCTTCAAACCAGAATTCTTAGATTTTTTTTATGCAAATGTCTTCTTCAGAGCTTCTCTGAAGACTTCCTCTGTGATTTAACTTTCTTTAGAAGCTCCAACCTTTTTTTAGAGTTTATTTTCCTGTATATTGTGAGGTTCTTCTGGTGGTGTTCCATTATTTAATGTCCCAAGACCAAAGAACTACACAGGCCACACTCTGCTTCTTTAGATCAATTCCATCTGCTGAGAATTGTTCAACATCCCCATCCCAATGCAAGTTCAAGCTGATGTCATGCAGGGACTAAGGTTTTAATGTATATACTCCTCCACATACCTATGACTTCCTACTCTGCTTCTTATTGCATTATTCATTGTTTATTACATTATTTTTAGCAGCCGTTTTGATTACTGTTCTTCTTTGGAGAAAACTAATGGATGTAAAACTTTATAATCATTAAAAAATTCCATTAATGTCCATTGTCAAATTTTATTTACTTTTAATTTTATTCTGAGCTAATTTAAATTTTCCAGAAGAAGCTTTACAGGTATTTTGTTTCATAAGAATACAGATGCTAATTTTTCAGGAATTTTAATGAAAAAAGATGGAATATGACTGAATATAGGATGCTTTAAGCGTGTCTCTGTATATCATGACAGAGTGTTTGGTAGTGGTAAGCAAGATACTCCTAAATAAGCAGTCCCATCTTGCTTACTATGCTTTTAGTGACCAAAATTGCAATTGAAATTTATTTATTTAAAAGCAGAGTTTTCAATTTTTCAAACTATGCATTGCCATTTTACCAGGCTTTCTACAAAATTAGGCATTGTCTATTAAATTATATACATACTATGTGACTATTCTGAGCTTTTTTTTTGTCTGCTATTGATGACAGCAGGAATCCTGTTAAAATAAGCATTCAAAAGAAAGCTTAAAGTAAAAAAAAAAAATCCCTGATTCTGTCAGTCTTCAATAGTCTTCAATATCACATTGGTATTTCATTGATAACAGTGAATTGGTTGAGTTACAACTTGCTCATGGTCAACTCCTATATCTTAGCAAACTAGCATGTAACCTTATTTAAACATGCTCTTAGTGTTAGGACAGGCTGTTAAAATATAAATAAGTATTTAATTTAATTGTCCATGTACTTTATTGCTTACAATTCAGTTTCTTATGATACTGAATCTGCTGCTCAGATTTCATATAATTCTTGGCTTTTTGCTAGAAGATACCAAGCAACAGTTCTGAATCTAAAGACATTCTCAACATAAACGAAGAACGGCCAGAAGGGAAAACAGTTTTTTTTTAAGTAATACAGCAAGTAATGAAGAATATACTAATGTGTTTGTTATCATGAAAATACCTTTAATAAAATCAAATCTCACTGCAAGTCTCTTGAAGATCAGTTGGAACATTCTTGTTATAGTATCTCCCTAATGATTTAATGCTGAAAGATAGAATAAAGGAACATATGAAAGATGTTTAAATATGTATGTTTATTCTAAAATGAATATATACATTTGTAAGTCCATCCAGGGACACTCTCTATGGTCTTTGAACTGTTGTAGAAACATTTCCCTTTACCCCAGGATAAATAAGGTATTAGCAAACTGAAGTAACTTCAACAGAGGGCACACAGAACATTCAGGCATGAACATTTGCCCTGAGAGAAGCAGCTGAAGGACCAGAACTGGCTCATCCTAGAGAACTTTGGGGGACCTAATTGCACCTCCCAGTGCATTAGATTGCTGGGAAGACAAAGGCAGGCTCTTCAAACCCATTCTTGACACAGTAACAGGACAATGGACATAAATTGAAATAAGACAGTTGTTTCCCCATGAAAACAGTCAGGTAGTGAAGCTGACTACCCAGAGAGGCAGTGTTTCTTTGTCCTTTCAGGTTTTCAAATCCTGACAGAACAAAGCTCTGAGCAAACTGGCCTGACCTCATAGACAGCTGTGCTCTGAGCAAGCAGCTGGACTGGCTGTCTCTTGAACCTGAAAGAGACTCTGCTCCTGTGACTGTGATAAAACAGGCACAGGCTCATTGCAGATTAGTCTGTTAGTTTATACTGCTTTTTCCATAGATAAAGATCAGGACACCCCACTCTTGGAATAATTTACCATATAAGATTCCGGCAGTTTAAGACAGAGTTTGGTCTTCAAGCAGTTGTGGTAAGTGGAATTTGGTTGGATTCCAGGTGTCCACCAACTTGCTTTATCACAGTCCTCCTCGGGAGGGCAGGGAGAAAATAAGGTGGAAAAAACTCCTTGTGGATCAAGGTGATTTAATAAAGAAAAAACAAAAGTCGTGCCATGGGGGCAAAGGAAAACCAAAGATTTTTTTCTCTACTTTCCATCAGCAAGAGGTGTCCATCCACTTCCCAGGAAGCAAGGTTTCAGCACACACAGTGGTTGCTCTGGAAAATAAACATCATAAACAATTAATGCCTTTCCTTCCTCCTCTTTTCTCTTAGTTGTTATATCTAAGCAGACACCGTATGGTCTGGAATAACCCTTTGGTCCTTTGGGGTCAGCTGTCCTGGCTATGTCAACTCACAAAATCTTACCCAACCTCCAGCATATCGGTGAGTGTGGGCAATGTTGAGAGCCAGCACTGATGCTGTGCCAGCACTGCTCAGCACTAGCCAAAAAACTGGTGTGTTATCAAAACCTTTTCAGCTACCAATGCAGAGCACAGCACTATGAGGGCTGCTGTTGGCAAAATTAACTCAGTCTCATCAGACCCAATACAACAGCATTCTCCTGAAGGCATTAGAAAAGTGTATTTCAGTCCTCTTTCTTGGCACTAGGCATGAGGGATAGCTTTTATTTAGTTTTAGCACTCTGAGATCCAAGCAAGTCTTATCACAGCCTTAAAAAAATAATGCAAGAGAGCTTAATCTACAAGCTAATTTATTGTTTATGGAATTCTGTTAGTGGTTGTTAGTCTGCCTTCACTGAGCCTAATAGGGAATAATCAATGCATTTAAAATTAAACAGTGAAAAAAGGTTTTGGGGGTGGATGGAAGAGAGAAGAAAATAAATTAGGCTTGTCTTGTCACAGTCTTCAGTGATTTCACTCAGTGAAAAGTAGAGTTGCAGTTTTTCAGTCAAACAGAAAACCATTCTGAAAGAAGAACAACAAAATTAAGCATTGTCTATCTAATTCATATGTATAATAAATTGTGGCATTCCTTTTAGCACTTTCCAATTGTCTCTGGCCTTACACAGGAACCCTATTCAAATGGATTACCAAAGGCAACACTGAGGTCAAGGAAACAAATCCTGCAGACTCCTCTTGAACAGCCCATTGATTTCCACACTGCAGCTAAATTTCTCATTTATATTTTTAATTCATTGCGGTTAAAAAAAAAAAAAAAGACCAAAATAAAAGACCTGAAGATAAAGCTAAAGGTAGTTTAGTAAATCAATGCAGAAGCTTTTATTCCTTGCAGCTCTCTCTGGATTGCAGATTTATTCCTTTGGGACTAGATTATCTCTAATACCTTGCATTCTCATGACAATAAATCTGACTCTCAAAATAAAAATCATACAATATTCTCTTACTTTGAAACTATTCATTCCTTTAAAAACTACATTTTTGTTTTTCCTTTGGTTCATACAAACTAAATTAATGATGTGTTATTTCCTTTCTAAGTTTTTTCCTTTCTAAATTTTTTACTTCGTGGTTTTTTTTTTTTTTTTACTAATTTAAAGTATGAAAAAATAGAGAATATTTAAAGCAACAGCATATTTGTGACAAAGTACTCATTATAACAAGGAATTAGAAAAAAACCCAAACCGAACTTGTTCGTATTTCCTAGGAAATTGTCTTTAGTACTTTTTGTATCACATGCCAGCTGATAACATTAAATGACTCTTTGTTGATAAAATTAAGATGGCTCCTACTTCATTTTATAGAGATGCTGCACCTGTCCAGGACATTATATCCTTTTTATGAAAAATGGATCATCTGGTGTCTCCTTGGAATTTCTCAATGTAATAATCTATTTCTGTTTCAACACTGCATGTGGATTCTCTCCTGTTTAGTGTTGCTATTATTTTTTTATTCTGTACATTTTTTTTAAACTCAGACTAGCAGAGGAGTGAAATGGCAGTACACATTCTGAAGAGAGACTAAAAAATTAGACAGACTTTAACTACAGCTACACATATCTCTATCAAGCAGTATCTATGTCTTTCTGTATCTCTAATCTCTCTACATTCTCTAATCCATACCATGCCTGTTAGGCAACACACGTTCCAAGAGGAAGAGGAAATGTGAAAATGGCCATGCAGATCTCTTAGTTAATTTTCTCGGTAATTATATTCTTCTTCTTGCTATTTATTTCAGCAGAATGCTTTTTGACCATAATTTTATATCCACCCTCCATGGTAAATGTCTTTCAGGACACAAAATCACAAGTATTCAGTCACCGTGGACTCAGTACTTGATGCAGGATGCACGGTAGTTCTGTTTACATTATGCCATCTGGCTTCAGTATCAATGAACATGACCTTTCAAGTTATGCAGTTTATACCTTTTTAAATTAACCACCTCTACTCAAACAGTATATTTTGACATCTATCAAAAGAGAACTACTGGAGCTACTATTATACAATCTACTATTAGTACATCATGCATGATAATGTACCTTGTACCAATAGTATCACACCCAGCCTTTCCTGGCACCTTTACATCTGTTTGTTTTTCTACCTGATCCTTCACAGGACTGTTATCAATAAAGGTCTCACCCAGAGTTGCAGCCTTGAATGAAGACTGGCTTTGCTGACCTCTAGAAACAACATGCTGGATTTGTTTTATTACAAATGGACCAAAGGACTTACTGTCACATACATTATCCAGGAAAGGATAATACACAAGATATATAGCCACAAAACTTTACAAAAGCACAGTTCAAGATTTTTAGGATCTTGGTTGACTACGTGCACTAAGACCTTGCAACATACAAATACGTTCAAATTCCCTCTCTTCTCCAGCAACATCCTTTATCACATTTCACTTTTGGCAGAATGGAGAAAAAATTCTCTAACGGTAATATTTATTCTCACATTTTTTCACTTTATCCTATGTGTACCATTTTTAAATAGTCATACTGTCCTGACTGTCTAAAAGTATTTAGGTGTCCATTTTACTGCAAAATTAAATACATTATGAAATTATAATGGATATGAATAGAGCTGGATCCATGATTATCATTCAATTTATTTCAGTTCTTAAATCATTATTATAAAACAAATATAACAAAAACCATAATGCAATAGTAATACATTTTGATATTAAGCATTTACAAATATTTATTAAAAAGCTCTTGGATAGATAGTGTTTTAATAGCAGGTTGCTAAATAGTGGCTCTAATGAATAACTCATTTTTCACATTTCAGCCACACGGGGGTTAATTTCCTTCTTATGATTATTACTGAAAAGTCAAAATATTCTAAAATTAAATCCTTCATTTTAAAATGCTATATGTTTCTTACAATTTTTCTTGGAAAACTGGTATTGCAGTTCAGGTTGACCATATTGGTCACCAAAGACTGGGTTCAGGTTTTGTTTGAATTTACACATTTACACAAAGGACTAATAATTTTAGTGAATGATCTTCTAGGACCTTGTGGTGGTTTTGATTAGCCCTTTCATACTTTTTTACAGCTAAATTCTGCTATAGAAAATGTGTGAGTTAATGATCTCTGGTTAGAGAAAGCAGGACTTGCCTCTCAAAGTGTACTTGCCCAAAGGCAGCAATACTCTGCCTTTCATAAATCCTGACCAAATGTAACCATTCCTACTGCTCACAACAGCAGGGCCTTCTGGGCAGGTTTTATGGGTATTACCAAACCAGAAGGGCAAAGTGTCCTGCTGTTTTGACCTGCTACAGCTTGCACTGTCTATTGATGGTTTTCATCATTGCTCTGAGTGTCCAGGCTTGTTGGATTTGATGAGCTAGAAATTCAGACTGTTACATTGCCTTAGAAGGGCACAATCCCTTGTGCCTCCTGATGATTTTCACTGCTCATTCTTGGAGTTTCTATGTGCTGAAATACTTTGTTAGATTGTGAAGGTTATCCTGTCAGAAAGTGCTTCCAATTTCAGAATTTCTGTGCTTCATTGCAAGGCTTTTCTCTTATGCCTAGACAAACTTGCAATCACAGAGCTTTGGAAAATGCTTTTTTTAGTGTCTCCTAAAAGCATCTGTGATCACAAGAGAAAGGCTGTTGCAAGAAATTAATAATACCATTATTCTAGTCTCATTCCTTGTTAATGGCTTGTGAGAACAGATTCATTTTGTGTTTGTTTCAATCCTCATTAGAGTTTGCCAGTTGGGAAAGAGAACTGGGAAACAAGTACACTTTAGCCTTTAAGTTACAAGGAAAAGGTTACAGCCAAGTGGTTTCATATTGTGTGTCAAATAGTTGAAGATAAATGCATGCCAATGTTCTTAGAAATCATGTACTTAGTGTTTAAATCACTGTGGATCCTATTTGGAGACCCTGACCTTTTCTACCAAGAAAACATAACTCAGTACATCTGAGACATGCAAAAATCCAAATGGCAAATCAAAAGGCAAAAATAAATTATTAAAAGAAAGAGTGGGTGTGTGAGAGATATATACATTCACAAATATACATGTAGTTGCAAAAATACTTGTTTACAGTTTCTATCTCACATTTATAACTCTATAATCTTCCTTACAAGCATGACAGTTAACAAAACATTGCTTACTCCATTTTTAATTAGGGATACCAAGACCCAGTGTCATACTACACATATCAAATTTTAAAAAAAGAAATGCCTGTTATACTCATGTACGGCCATTATAACTGCTCATTTGGTTTGCAAGTTATAAAACATTAAGAAAAATAACATTTTGAAAATAAAATATTTTCCTATACTGAGCAAGACTTGTAAGGTTGTGTTCCCTCATCAACATAGTTCTTATGTCTGTCAGTATACTTATGTGTAACTGGTTCCACTGTGAGTTGTAAAAGTAGTATGTGACAGATACTGCCAGTAGCAAAAGGGAGTTTAACTAAAATGCTTAGTGTTTAACTAAACTGTCCTACATTACATATTCAGACTTTCTATTTCCAGTGAAAGAAAAAGATTGTGTAAATTTAGGATGAGTGTTTTATGCCAGAACAAAGTGTCATGTTAGCAGTAGCAATGGACATTTTATAGATTTGCAAGAAGTACAGGAAGGGAGGCAATACTGGAGGCTGGAAAGGTAAGACACTAATGAAGCTCTGGGATGGGAGGAAGAGCAGCAGTGAGGCTGAGGGTCAATGCCATGAGGACAAAGATACATGTCAGGATGGCTGAAGAAAAGAAAGAAAAAAGATACAGTGGAACAGTAAAAAAAAACCTGATCATTGACTGATTTCATGAGCCAGATCAGAGTATATTTTCTTACTTAAATAATAAGGCAGACTTAAGCAAGCTTTTTAAAGATCTGAATGAAATAGACACATATTGTTTAACTAATTCTTCCCCTTTCGCAATTGTATACATTTATAGTCACAAGACTTAGTTGTGAGCCTGAAAAGCCTTGAATGCACAGAGTATATACACTCTCCTGCTATGTAGTTGGTGCTCCCAATGAGGTCTGACTAAGCACCATGCTGATGTAAAGGATGCTGTAAAATTTCTGTACCCAGTAATTCTGCAGCAAAGTTAAAAGGCTGATGTGTTTGCTCAGGGCCAGTGATTTAGATTGCTTTCCAGCTTCCAGAAATATCTAGAGATAGTTCAGTAAGTACTGTTAACTAGGATGAGGGAAAGAAAAGCAGTTAAAAAAATTCATTCTGCTCCAGAAGGCAGTGTTAAACAGTCTTCAAATGCAAACTCAGTACTACAGAAACAGAAGAGTTGAGGTTTGAAAAGACTTCTGGAGTTTATCTGATCCAGCCTTCCTGCTCAAACAGTAGCAGTTCTAGTCAATTACTTTGGACCATTATCAGATGACCTTTTAATGTCTCCAACATGAGACACTCCACAAATTATTTGAGCAACTTCTGCCAGTGCTCAGTCATCCTCACAGTAAAAAAAATGTTTCTTGATGTTCAGAAGGAACCTCCCGTGTTTCACTTTGTGTCCACTGACTGGTCCTGTCACTGAAATCAATTTGGCTTTGACTTCTTTGCAACTGTCTACATTATATGCTCAGATAAAAAAGAGAATTGTGGAATAGGGAGGATGAAAGTAATTATCAAAACATGGGACTGTTTTCTTTAAGCGTATATGGTGAGACCGTAGAATAAGTATTCCATTATAGTATGAGTTCTTGTAGAGCAGGAAAATCCTATGAAAAAATGCCTCTTCTAAAGACAGAAAAAGAGTATTTGCACTACTAGAAATATTTCTGTACAGAGGATGGCAATTTAATCAAGTATCAATTGAAAATGCTAATGATCTGCATTTCTTTAACAAACCTTTCTATGACTTCAGATTTGCCTTTATTGAATTTTTATTTATACACGTAAAGAAAATTTAATTTAAAAATTATGTGTTTAAATATGCAAACAAAAATTAAACTATGCAACTGATATTATTACAAACATGTTATCATAAAATGAAACCCATATTCTAAAACAAATTATCTACAGTTATACAAAAACATACCTAGCCTTCCAAAGACAACTCAAAGTGAAAAGCCATCCTGAAAAAATATCACTCTATTTTAACTCAGGCCCTCTAGACTGAAATTCTCAATGAAGTCAATCAGTCAGAACTGTTTTCATAAGAACTAAATGAACACTGAATATGGGCCTCAATTTTAAGTCCAATATACCTTTGAAAAAGTTACATCTCTGCTTGGATGTGGTTGTTGTCAGCATAAAACACAGACACTATAATGAAAACCACTGACCAAACCGATTTGTCTTTCATTTTTTGCACAAAAATTTGCATAAGTAAGTGATGAAAGTCCCTGAAACCAGCTGTGCTACCAGACTGCATCAAGGTTGTTTCCTACTGTAATACAAATGACAAATTAATGTAGCCTCTCAGAGAAGCACACTAAAATATACTGCTTTCTCTAACCTGCCAAGGTGAAATCCTGAAATGAACAACAACAACAACAAAAAAAAAAAAAAAATAGACATGGAGAGCAAGAGCTCTTTGCCCTCTCTGGGTATTTTTACTCACCCACAGTGAAGATGGGAGGTCACTTGCTACTTAAAAGTGAACTGGGTTTTTCACAAATACTCTCCTTGGCTGCTTCTTTGTAGTTTCACAACACCAGTTTGTGCCTAAGTGGTATGGCTGAGCTCTGTATTGCTTTTCTGACAGAATTTCAAAGTGATTGCATCTCTTTCCTGGGATTAAATTTTATCAATTTTCTGCACAATTTGTGAGAGGTGTAATTTCCTGTCTGAGTACATCCAGAGATTGTGTCCTAATTGAAGAACTTCCTAGAGGAACGAAAAAATATTCACATCTTAGTAATCATATAAATTTCAACTGCACAGCTGTATAGCAGCAAACAGATATTCAAATGTTATATGTGCAGGCTTTTTCTGCATGAAAAATAGGTTGATGTTGGCTGGTTGGTTGGTTGGTTGGTTGGTAAGATGATTGCCCTTTTCTAGACAGGCCCACCATCTCTTCTTTGACCTCCACACAGACTTTGGTGTTATATATAGTAGTAGTTATCCTCAGTGAGACCATGCAGATGCAAAGACATTCATCAGTATATGGGTTTTACAGAGCCTGGCTCATACTTAATGGTTGATTTAGGTTGTCCTATTTTCCATGTAATATCAGAATTTCAAAAAGCAGATTCCTGTTGTTGAAACATGTGCCAGAAATTGTGACCGTAGAAGCAGGAATACATAGCAGAAGTTGGCAGCTCTAATCCTGCTTATTTCTGGAATTTTGAAAGCTTAGTACTATCATGCATAGAATGAATAACTCATTTTAGTACGAAGTTATCATTTATGTCTTTTACTTAGAAAATGATATATAGACAATGACCTTAACAAGAATAATGTGAATGCATGCATTAAATTTAAAAAAAAAAAAGGGATGTGTGTGGTAATCATGTATGATATGTCTTATTTATATTCTGAGTTTAATTCTTATGCTTCCTTACACTCCATCCTTGCCTTTCCAGTGCATACTGAAGAAACTGGCATGTGTTGTATAGAGCAGATGGACATGCTGTGGCATACACAGATTCTCAGCACAGTTCTGGCACACATATTTTCTGCTGAATTTGCTAGCTACTAAGAACTCCAGCAGCAGTTGTTTCACAGAAAATGTTGTTTGCTGGCACTGTACTAAAAATAATTAGGCCAGGATGAATCAATGAAACCAAATGAAGAAGCCATTGTTAAATCAAGCCAGATGAAAATTTTTGTTGTGTATCTTCACACTTTCTTTCTGTAGTTTTAACTGGAAAATATGTTATTAAAAAGAATAAATGTAGTTCTCAGCCTGAAACCTCTACTAAGACACTTATGCATCAACTTATTCTCTCTGAAAACTGCTGCTACAGCCCTGATAGGTTTTGCCCATTTTGGTAGGGCAGCCTCAAACAAGTGGTATCAGCAAACTCCACAGGTAGATGCAAAGAATTTTTCTCATTTCTGCATCTTGTCCATCCTCAGCAGGTTTTTTTTGTGGTTCTGTTTTGTTTTTGTTTATTTTTTTACTTCAGTATAAGCTAGCTAGTCCTAAGGGATTCAGAGTAGTAGACCTTACAGTCCTTTCTTGGATGTAGTAGAACACCAGTTTTAAATCTTAGAGTACGCTTTTTCTTGGCATTGTTAATACTATCAGAAAGATAACCATATACATGCCTACCCAATGATAGGTAGATGCTCAAACAAATCTTTGATTTATCCTGTAATTTCTGAAAAACTTGCTGGCCAGTATCACACAAAAAAATTAAAATAAAAAAAGGTTATTTTCTTAAAAATTGCTAAATCCTGTTATTACTCCTAACCTTATTGGAAGGGTGGAAACAATGAAATGTGGAGATAATGGGAATGAATAATCACATAATCACAGAATCACAGAATCACAGAATCACAGAATCCCTTGGGTTGGGCAAGACCTCCAAGATCATCAAGTCCAACTGTTAAACAATCACCAGCTTGTCAAATAGACCATTGCACTCTGTGCCCTGTCCATTTGTTTCTTGAACACCTCCAGGGATGGTGACTCCACCACCTCCTTGGGCACTCCATTCCAATGCTTAACAACCCTTTCCATGAAGATATTATTCCGGATGTTCAGCCTGAACATCCCCTGGCACAGCTTAGGTCTGTGTCCTTGTAGTGGGTTGAGCCTGACTGGGTGCCAGGTGCCCACTAAGCCACTCTATCGCTCCCGTTCCCAATATGACAGGTGAGAGAATAAGATGGAAAACAACCAGTGGGTGAGATAAAGCAGTTTTATTACAGTGAAAGGAAAAGAAATAAGAGACAGTCTGCACATGCATAAGCTAAGAGAAAAAGTCAGTCTCCACTTCCCATCAGCACATGATGGTCAGACACCTCCTGAGAAGCAGGTCTTCAGAACACATAATGGTTCCTCCAGGAGGCAAACACTGAAGTGTCCCAAATGCCTTCCCCACCTCCTCCTCTCTCCCTCAGCTTTATATATCTGAGTTGATGCCATATGATATGAAATATCCCTCTGGCTGCTTTAGGTCAGTTGCCCCGGTTGTGTCCCCTCCCAGGATCTTGCCCACTCCCATCCCTTTGCTGGGGGAGGGAATGTCGAAGGGGCAGCGCTGCTAAGCAGTAGCCAAAACACTGGTGGGTTATCAGCACCCTTCCAGCTGCTAATGCAAAGCACAGGAACTGGGGGCCTGTGAGCTTTACCTCAGTCAGACCCAATACATCCCTCTTGTCCTGTCGCTGATTGCCTGGGAGAAGAGGCTAACACCCACCCTGTTACAGCCTCCTTTCAGGCAGTTGTAGAAAGCTATCACATGGTTTCTTCCCATCATATCTTTGCCCCTTACACATTGTAACTGTAGTCTAGTTTTCTCTCAATCGATTGTAATGTTTGTCTGGAGATAGGTAAGGATGATAGCTGAAGTAAAAATTGCATCATTAAACAAAATATACCCTTGACAGTTCAAACTTGCAATTCATTCACATTTTAGTTCTTCACTTGCAACATGTCAAGTTCTGACCCTCAGTTTGAGACTGCTATATTGATAATTGTCCTGATGATTGACAGTCATACAGGGTCTTCCTGACAGTAAGTGATAATAAGAGATCATGTTCATGGCTCTTCCTTTAAACTTTGACAATTTTGCAATTTATTAAAAAATGTAGTAAACGAGACTGCTCTGTTCCTTGATGAATAATGTCTTCTCATGAACAAGATATATTTGAGTTTTAATTTCATACCAAGTACCAATAGCTCAATAGTGAACAAAGAAAACAACAATGCAATTACCTTGAATTTGAGGCTAAAGATAAGCATTCAAGCATTTCAACATTAAAATTATTGTTATTAGTACCTGTCATTTCTCTAGTTGCTATGGGGTCTGTCTTTGACTTCTTTAGTTAACACTATTAAAGTTTATTACCTGGAGAACTACTTATTACCTTACAGGGAAAAATATTTAGTGACAACTGATATTCTCTTTTGCTCTTCCATGACAGGATTATGCCTGTAGCTCTTTTTGGAAATTGACCTACTGACCTCAGCCTTATTTATGCACAGAAAGTGCTGTTACCTATGTAGAGATCTGCTGGAAAGTCTTGTTCCTTATCACATAAAACAGCAAATGAAAAATCCCACTGCATAGGTTTGTCTTTGTGGAGTCTTCTTGTATTTTAATTCTGCACCTACAAGTATCTCAGGATTTGACCTGAAGTTTTTTTGCTATGCTGAGGATGCTTTGCATCACATATACTTACCCCAATGGAATGCATATATTCAATATGTTTCTTTATTGTTTTACGGAATTGAATAGGTAAGAACAAGGTTATTGACTTACATTAGAACTCTAGTTTTAAAATCCAATTTCTGAGGTGTGCAAGGTAGCTGATGTGTTTTAGTTTTCTACTTCACATACAAACAGAAATTTGTGTTTTAGATGACTCTTCACTTAAATGATTTGCCAATATTTTGCCTTGTTCACCCTTACCTTGTGTGAAGTTATAAGCTGACATAGTATTAGCTAAATTTCACAAATATTAATATGTTCATTTGCCACTGGTTACTGGGCTGCTTGTACATCAAATTACACAAAAGAAATTGCATTGATTTGTGCTAGCAAAATGAGTTCCTTCTCACCTAAATTAACACAATCATTGAAAACACGTTAGTATCAAGACTAAATGGTGAAAATGGCTAGTTCAGTAGGACTTACTAAAGCAATAATTTGATCTGTAGGTCTAAAGTTGACCTGATTGAATGACTGTAGATTTTCAAGGGGCAAAAGGAAGACACTCCATGCAGGCCAAGAAAGTGGAGAAAAATAAATTAATTTTCACTTACTAAAATCAAACTAAACTCTGGAGTTAATAGTACATCTTTTCATTACACAGATAATTTTCCTTTTTACTGTCAACATGTAGCAAAGCTTTGTGTTTTTTCATTCTCCTTTCTGAAAGAATGAAGAACAGCAAAACAAATGAAGTAACTCACACTGTCAGTTTACTCCTTACTAGTCTTTCTTGGGGTCTGGGTTGCACAGCAACATTTAATGCACTATTGCAATGGTACTAATAACCACAATTGCCATAACCTATAGTGTTAGCTAGGTTACCTGGTGTACAACTAAACTACTATTGCAGTTCCCTTCTCCAAGCATGTGTTCAGAGTTTAAAGCAGGCTTTGTGAAAAAGATTTATACCTTATCACAAAGCACACCATCTTTTCCTTGGAGTTCTGTAAGTATAACTAAGCACAGAAGCATTAAAGACAAAGAAAAATACAGCTAGATGGCCCCAAGTGTAATAACAGCTACATCTCTCAAGAAATAAATTACCCACATGACATAGCAGACTATGGGAAATGAATAGGAGAAAATATATATCAGTAAATCAACAGAAGTTCAAATGGCATTATGCTGCATGTCTAGCTGAAAGGAAATTCAGAGTAGTAGCTGACACACTATCCTTTACTCACCCTCATTTCCAGCTGGTGCCAAAGTGATCCTTGGTTGGTTTTATGTTTTTTAACAGGAAAGCTATTCATCTTGTGACAGGAGAATGACTTAGTGAAAAGGTAAATAGTAATAAGCATAGGACAGTGAAGTACTTTTATTCCTGCCTCTGCAAGAGACATCCCATGTGACCTTGGACAAATGCCTTAACTCTTCCATATCACAGTGTGTTCATGAAAATTCCAATCTGTGATCTATGGATGACTACAAAAAATTCATATCGTCAAACTACCAGTGTCATTCACAGTTATGTCCACCTTCAATAAGGATACATTTACAGTTTTCCAAGCTTTTCTATTTTTTTTTCCATGTTTGTTAATTTCCTAATTTCTAATCAGGAATTTGTAATTTGTTCATTTATGCTTGAAAAAATTCTCAAAAATATATTTTGATCAACTTTGGGAATGACTGTTAAACTACAGTTTTAGTTCATGTGGTTTTGGCAGTTTCATCTCATGGTGATCTGTTAGCAATCCTCGATTACTAATCTTTTGAGAAGGGATATCTACTTGTTCTGGTTTTATGCCATTTACAAACATTTTCTTATCTATAGCTTTAAACAGAATACCTCAAATTTTATCTTTCTCGGTTTGGTAGAATTCTTTGCTTCTAACCAGATACATTGTAAGCTGTGAGAATATTGCCGCTCTTTTCCATTTGGAAATGTGATGTTTGCTGCTATTTTTCAACTAAATGCACAGACAACTGGGTCTATATCTCATTTTATTTAATTCAAAACAATACCACTGTTTTTAATATACCTATACAAATATTGAGTTCCTGAAAATCTAAAAAACTAAAAATCCAGTGATGTAATTCAAAATAGCTACACAACAGAAAAACAAGATGACATTTTCAATATGAAATAGTTTATGAATGCAAATAATCTTGTACACACTGACCATTTCAGAGGAAAAAGAAAACAAAACAAAGAAAGAAGTCCTTGTTCTCAAGAATCAAACTATTAAGTCACTTCTTCAGAAATTATTTTAAAATGTCAATGAATGATCCCAAAAGACTACAGAATTTTTTCCTTAGCTTGCTAACACCTACTGCTTAATACAGAATTTTTCGGCACTTTACTGTATGTCTCGATAGGTCTATCACATCTCTGGGATAGACAAAAAAAATGCAATGGTAGCATCTAGTCAGAAAACAGCTGAAGCTACCAATGTTCTGAACTTTGATTTGCAGTTTTTGGCTCTCAACTATTTATTCTATGATCTTTTTCAGAAACACTGCAGACACTCCAGCTTTGGCAAAATGGTATCATCCAAATTTTCCTCTCACTAAGTGGCCTCAGCATGTCAATGTATCCTGGAGGGAGTACACTGGCTCCCTGTCAAACATCAAATTGAATTTCAAATTGCTTTGATGGCTTATAAGGCAGTTCAGTTTGAGAAGTATGTATTTATCAGAATTGCTTTCTCTGCATGAGCCCAGTCTCTCTTTGAGATCATAAAAAGCAAGTAAATTGGCAATTCTGGAATGTACAGGAGAGTAGAAACTCAGGAACACACATTTTGCTGTTTTACAACACAAATAGGTAGTTGATTCTCAGACCAGGGCCTATAATGTGACTTTATCCTGTCATGTTTATGTAGCACTTCAGATATCTCTAAATGATGAACAGTATTTCTTTGTTTCTACATCCGTTAATGATCTAGGCCAAGGCACAGGAACTGGCCTTGCAACACACTTTTAAGGGATGGAATCAGGAATACAGGCCTGAAAAGTAAAAGACAGGTTGTTGTATGGTGTGTTGGAATGTCTGTGGTTAATGTTGACCTTCAAATGTGCAGAGGATTTTATATAATATCTGTAGGAAAGCTCTGACCAGTGCACTAGACATACAGAATTCCTAACATATGCTCAAAGTTTTTTATTTGCAGGTGCTGAGCCTAGAGCAAGAGACGACCCTGTTTTAAAATAATCGCCTTTAGTACCTTTCAACTCAAAGGCTTAATGTCGAAGTCAATAAATTTAAATCTTAAGCTCATTTGAATTAGGGACTGAGAAAAAAAAAGTCTTTCCTTCTTCAAAAAATACTCAACAAAATTATTTATTATTTAATTTTAATTTTGCAGTAACAGCTGAAACCCCATTTGCCTTGACTCTGTTGTGCTAGAATATGTTAGTCATATACTAATAATTGAATTTATGAGTTTCTAAAAGAATTTCCAACATCTAAAGGGATTTTCCAAGGATATTTCTCCCTTTTAATGGGAAATGAGTGTTGGCAGGGGATCTGCTATGCCTTCTATCAAATCATCCGTTTGTTCATAATTTTAAATATGAGGATGACCCCAAATATTTTCAAAAGTATTAATGAAATTTTGTAGCCAGTATTGTCTTCCATTCATCTGTATTACGGGTCACTGATATTTAACATATAATCGAATAGTTTAGGAAATAAAATGGCACACACACGGTCCCCACTTTCCTACAGATATTTGTGAAATTAAAAGAACAAACTTCAACATCAAGAATTGATGATGCCTGTTTGCCTAAAGTAGCATGGGGTGAGTTAGAGAGATGTAAAAAGATCACCAGAAGTAAAATTATGTTCAGTTTGGATATGTGTTTGATTTTTTTCCCCCCATGGTAATGTCCATCTCTAATGTTCTTTCATTTGGTGTTGTTAGTCAGGTGACCCCCATAATGTAAAAAATGAGATATATTTTTTCTGTCAATATTATAACTTGCCTTTGTGCATGCATATGTAATAAAATATATTTCTTTCAAAATTCAAGGTTTTTTAAAAATGTTTATCCATAATTACCCTGACAGTTAATTTAATTTTTTAAAAATATCTCTCACCCATATTAAACCATCAGAAAAATATTTTCCAAGGCATCTTAGAAATTTCTTTGTACAGATAATATGCCCTATTATTTTACAATATGCAAAGGAAAATATCTGAAAGCAATGAATATTTCCAGAAAAAATTATGTGTTTTGTAGAACAGAGAAAGTTAAATAGAAAGAAATGTGTAAAGTAATTTTTCATAATGAGGAATAAAATCAAGGAATTATAAAACTTACCATAATTTATCCTTATCTTTTTTACCAGGCTGCATTCTACCATGTACTCTAGTTCTGACTCTCCCAATCTATGCAAAAAACTCTTGTTCCATGAAAATAAATTTTATGTATTTTATAGTAGCAAACATAGTAAGTTGTTGGTCTCAGATGAAGGAGCTTAACAATTATAACAATAAATATTTTTCAGCTTTTCAAAATAAAGATCTTGCTGGCACTGTAAAATTATTTTGAAATGGTATTATTTATTTTTAATGACAAATATAAATGCTGTGATGACATTTTCAACATCACTATCAATCTCCATTAAAGTTATTTTAAGTGCTTTGAACTTTATAATGACACAGGAGGTTTGCATTTTCAATGAAATTAGACTGTATGCTTTCTTGACAAGCCTCTATGACTTAAGTTTAAAAAGATGGAAGTATTTTCTCTCTGTTAAAGGACACAAATCAATTAAAATACGACAAAAACATTTCAAATAGATAAAAATAGTTATTTTTGATAAAGTTCTTAGGAAAAAATATTTCAAAAGTTTAAATTTTTGTTTTCTTCTCTCAACTGAATTTACTTGCATATAAAATATTTTTAGGTTGAGATTCATATTCTTTGAGTGTGACAGATTTTTTGTTAAATATTTTATCTGTGGCATGCTGCCAGATATACTTGATAAATACAGAATTCCGCACTTCTATACATATATTTCACTCTGGATATGGCAGATATAGCCCATATACTGGTAATAGAACCTCTTTATTTGGTCAAGCCAATTTCAGTAAGTACCATCTGACACATATGTGATGCTATCACATGGGCAGTAAACATAAGTCAGACAATTTGTTATGCAATGATGTGCACATTGGCAGGTAGGCACACAGGTCAAGGTCTGTGGCAAAAAAGGGGTAAAATATGTTCTTCTTAGTGCTACAAAGCATTTAGCAATCATTATGAACAAACTGAGCCCACTACTTCAAGTTCATTGTGTATTTTTGACAAATCTTGTAACTCTAATCTTAGAAAAGGCTTCTGTATCCTTTTAAAGAAGGTTTGCATGGTGAGTATTCATTAATCTAATTTTTCAAAATTATTAATATTTTTTCTGCCTTTAAAAAAATCCATTAAATTTTCTGTTAATTAGGAACAGCAGTTGCAAAAAGCAGATCAGAATTACTAAATACAGCTTTTGTAAAACCCTAGAAAACAACAACAAAGTGTTCTGGTGATGTTATTGCTGTACCTATGCAATTAGTTCCACTTAAAATAATGATGCTGTAGCTTTTTTGTGCTATAAAAGCATAAAGAGCTCTCAGCTGAGATTAGTCTCTTCTTTTGATAGAGAACGTGGAAATCTATAGACAGAGGATATTATTCATACTCCATGAACATTAAGCCAGTTTCATAGACAGAAAAAAAAAATGCAGGAATAAACAAAAGTACTTAAGTTCATAGAAAATATATCTTTAATTGAGACCTGTAACAATATTCCAAACCCCATCATTCAGTTTCATGCCACGCTGAGGAGAGACTTTGGGCAATAACAACTAACCCTCCGGATTCTGAAGAAACCAAAAGGGATCTGTTGCCTGCTGCATGATATGATTTTGGCTTCAAGAATGTTGTTAAGATCTATCTTGTGTTCTAGAAAAACAGTAAATCAATGGTTCAGCTAGGAATAGGAGACAGATTTATGGACTATTGTGTTTACCGTCCAAACTATACTGCGACATCCATGCAAGAAAGTGAAAAATAATATTTTCATTAGCATATATTATATAGCCTGTGGTCTCAAAAGTTTGTTTCTGTAACCTACAGAGGTGTCTGATAAGATCCTTCTTCCCTGTAATTAGCTCTGATTGCTCTGAAAATTGAATGTATTCAATCTTTGCAAAAGTGAAACTAGAAAGATAAATCTATAGGCTCCATGTGACATAAAACAACAATGTTCCAGTAGAACTATCTTGATTTCTAACAACCAAAATTCAGTCTTATAAAAGCTCCTTAGAATTTACCACGTATTTCTTAAAATTAATGAAAACTTATCCAGTTTAAATATTTATCATTTATTCAGGTAATACGTTTTGGAGAGGAGGGTTTAGTATGGTCACTTAAAATCTTTATTTATACCACCAAGATGAAGCTCTGAAAGTTGAACACCTCATGTTTAATATATTTTTTGTATGCATTATAATCTCCCATGATAAATTGAGATAATAAAATCTAAAAAAACAGAAAAGCCTTAAAAAGATTGATTTATAAATTAGAGGATGTATATCACTTCATCTATTCTTTCAATAGCACTGAAGTTCAAGTGAAAAAATATATTGAATTCCTGTAATTTTGTTTCTGATTTGTTATTTCTTTTCCTTTCTTCAGCTACAATAAGATCTTCAACAATAGGACTTACAGATATCTTAACAGCTAGATTTGATTTTCTTCTCAAAATATATTTCCCAAGCTGTTCCCTCAGAGATATCAAACACAGTCGAACCTTTTTAGCTGAGGCAATTTTCTTCAAATGGCAAATTTTAATGAAGAATTAAGATATTCTATTTTGTAATATCTGGCAGGATATCTGTTTTCAGTGGTCCTGTAAACTGTATATTTGTCTAGAAGTTAGTGAATGTCTTAAAGGTAGATCTCAGTCAGTGTAACTTATACTTCTCCAAAGGGCCTGAAGATAATTGGATGCAAAAGTCTGATTTCCAAAACATGTAATTAATTATAGAGATTTATATCTGGTTTTTTAGTGTTAGTATTGGATTGGGTTTTTTGGTTGTTGGGGGCTTTTTACACAAAAAAAAAAAACCTCTCTAACATCTACCACAGTAAAAGGTAATGAATAATATGCTGTGGAAATGTCATAGATGGATTCCCTGGACGAACAGTAGGTAACTGCTAAACACAAGAATTGAACAGCAATCAGCCCTTAGCTGAGGAGTTGCTCTTTATGGCAAAGATTAACCCTTGGTCCTTTGGCTTTGTTTCAGACTCATGGCACTGAGGATCTGTGTACATGGCAGAGAGAATTCTGCCCCGCCACACTCATCCCCAGGCTGTGGTGAAGAGGAAATAAAACGGGTGAAATCTGGAGAGTTCTGAATGATGAGACCTTTTCTGCAGCACAGGCAAGGGTGGAAGAACTGCCTGTGCCCCAAGTGAATGGCATCTCCTCAACCCTATTGCCCATGCAAGAGAGCACTCAGAGGGTTGGTCTGACACACATGTTTTACTGAACAAGCTAGCAAAAGGAGAAGACCATGGAGGAGTGCAGCTAACTTTTTTTTACCTATTCTGAGGGTTCCTGAGTATTAAAAAATTAATTTTTTCCCTTATTGATTTTTTCCTTGCCTATTGAGTTAATTTTCTTAAAACTACAATTGAAAATATTTTTGAAAGAAACATGGAAAGCAAAGACATATACATTTTTGCAATACATTTTGGCTAATAAAACACATTATGATTATTTATTATGGGGTTTTTTGGGTTTCTTTTTTTTTCTTTTTTGACCAGATGAATCCAGCTCTACATAACACACAATTCAAATTTTCCCATTTTCGCACAGCTCTCTGACAAGTGTCAAAACACTTCTGTCCATCATTTCTTGATGACACAGAGCAGCAGTTATAGATTTCAAGTTATAATAATAACATAAAATATGCCAAAATAAAGATTGTCAGAAAAATATTATGCAGCTAGCACTGCAATTACAAGCAAGTTTGTTTTCATATGCAGGCTTCCCTAGCCTCAGAAGAGTTAAAATACTGGCATGGGTTCATAAACTAAATGTCGGAAACTGTTTCTGAGGAGATGGTAGTGAATAAAACTTCTAAAATACCCAGGCTATTAACAAATATGCCACCTTATTATCATTATCTCTCTGAGACACAATCTTTTTCAGCCTGGGATGAAAAATAATAAAAGACATAGCAAGAAGAAATGCCTAACTTTTCATTCTGCATTCTGGTACTTTTTCAGAATTTTTTTACCATGACAGAGATGTTCAAAAGCTCAAGAATAAATCCTCACTGTGAGATGGGGTCTAGAAAGGGCTGCGAGGAGTCAGGATGGGTCAGCAATTCAAGACATTGCAAAGACTCTTAATTTTACTGCACACTATATTCCATGGACAGTTCCAACTTCTGAAGCAATCCGAACTAGGCAGGGAAGAGTGTGGTTTAATCTTCCAGAATCCCTCTTGCTGAACGGCTGTGCACTTTGTTCTGTTAATCTGAACTAGAGTAGACTTACTAAACCTTCTCACCATGTGTAAATTAAATGTATACTTCTGAGGGAGTGTTCATACAATAATTAGAGAATCTGTAACAAAAGACATGGGAAGTAGCAATATGATTTTAATAATAATTCATATAGCCATTTCAGATCAAAGAAAAACACTATAATGTCAGAAAATGATTCAAAAATAGTGCTATATATTTATCTAGATAGAGATAATTATCTGTGCTTCTTTACAGTTTTACAATGGCTATGTCTTTAAATATTTCAATCAATTTTCATTTTTAAAAGTAGAAAAAAATTAATTTTACTACAATTTAAACAAACGTGGTTTTAGGCACTGTATCTGTGCTCCTTTTCTTGAGAAAATTCCTTAAAGTCCCAAGAAAGATTAATTAGCTACAACTGTCCATAATTAAAATATAAAAATAACTAAAAATACTCTATTACCATTAAAACATGGAAACATTGAATTTCAGACATAGAACAGCATGGATAAGCATGAGAAAATACGGTATATGCTTTTAATTTATCCTCAGTAAATCTCATGTGCTCTGTTAAAATGTGTTAAAATAGATTAGTAGTACATTAAATTATTATTTGAAAATATTCAATAACAAATATTCAAATTCTTTCTTCTCTTTAAAAGCAAACCTACAAAAGTTGCAACAATACTTGTTGTTTCTGATGCCAAAAATTATACTAAAAATAAATCAAGAAAGAAACCCCAGAATAATAATATAGCTGCAGTTTCTCTATTTAGTCAACATGTTGTCCTAATACCCCCAAAAATCATTAGGGATGTGTATATAAAAGGAGAAACATAGACAATTTTTTTTTTAATAAAGGATTTATTCATGAAAAAATACTCTACATATATGTACATGAATCATCCCTAACAATATACGATTATTATTTTTTCCGGCCTTAGCTGGACATCATCTGCTCATTAATTCAGATTAACAAATGAGAGTTCATGGCATTATGTTTGAGGGTGACATATCTAGGCCATATTTGAAAACCATAGTATTACCAACAATGTAGGCATATGTTAAGTGCTAAGAAGGTTGAACTTCCCCATTTCAGGGATAGCATAGTCATAAATCTGCCTAGACAAATAATGAAAAATCAGATTTTTCTCTGGAGATGTGCACTCATTTTTGTTGTCTGTCTCCCATCAAAAATAATGGAAATATTAAAGGAAAAAGACAAAAGATGAAACTCTAGTTTCATGTAACCTGGTAACAAAATTTTGATTTTATTTGGGCTGCTTTCTGTGACAAATATAATAAATATAATTTAATGTATCATATATTTTATTACAAAGGGTATACTGTAGCTGAATCAAGTACATTAAAATATAGCCAAAATACTCTTCCTGTTTCTTTCTCTTGATTTAGGCTTTGTATGTATTCTGAAATCTTAAAATGCAGTTGTAATTTTCTTCACCATAACAGCAGATGTCTTTCACATGTCTTGCAGCCTACCCAGTCTGTAGTCCCAAGTAAACAGCCTTGGTTTCTGATGCAATTTCTGGGGAAGATCAATTGCCTTGAAACGAAGGAAATAAAGGTCAGTCTCTTTACCCAAAGAGTAATCTCCCATGGACAAATATCTGTAAACAGAGGTAAACCCTAAACAAAGTTAAAAACAGAGTTAGCTCAGGTTATCAAGTAGCTACCTAAGCAAACCTGACACCTGTAAGTCCATGGGCCTGGCAGGATATTCCTAGAAAGGATGAGGGAGTTGGCTAATGTAATTTCATGGCCACTTTCAATAAGTTTTAAACAATCATAGTGAATGGGAGAGCTTCCTAATAAATCAAGGCTCCAGGATATTAATTTGAGTTTTGAGACATCTAAAAAATGCCCTATGAAGTTGGCTTATCCATTGGGCTTAATTTATACATTTGACATACGAGATCTTGTTTATGCTCTTAGTGTCAAAATTATTTTTATAGTTTAGATAGGATGGACTGGGATCTCTAATTTTAACTTGTTGATGAAGATCCTCAGATCCTGAAAGGTCAGTGTGGATTTCATAAAGCATGCAAATTTATACCAACTCAGACAATAGCCCATTGGCACTAAAACTCCTGCTTTCCTCCTGTTTCCATATCCTGCTGACTGAAGAAGGTTAACTTGTCATTGCCTGGATCATTAACTTTTTGGAGAGAGATTTTTGAATGCTCTCATACATAAATTTACATGGCAAGATGAACTTCTCAACTCCATAAAGTAGACATTTCAGAATCTCCCAAGGATAGCTTTTGGAAATCAGCATTTTGATAAGCAGGTTTGTTTTCAGAATGTAATTTTGAAATGGCACTGAAATACTATTACTGAGGTACAGGGATGATGGATGCATGAAGTAAATGGAGAAGAAAAGTTCTCTTTGTTTTCTTCATGAAAAGGATCACATTTCCCAAAGACAAATTTGTTTAACATACGTGCAGCGGCAAACAGGCTAAAAATAGTAGCCACTTTTTCTTTAAAGTCTGCTTTGAAATGCAAGTGTAATGGAACTAATAATGAAGTCCTACCATGTCTATTTTGTTTGTATTCAAATAATGTCATACAAGCTCAATGCAACTCTGTACTGTTATAATTTTTCCACATTTCACCTATTCCATCCTACTGTCATCTATTGTCCTGTAAACTTCAACAGCACTATGCATCTGCAGCTACATGCACCAGCTTTTTGACAGCAATTAAAATTGGCATGTAGAGGCACTCTGAGACAAAATCTTATAATTGACAGACTGAGACACTAGCCAAAGGGGTATTCATTTGGGTAATCCCGGGGCTGAAACACTGCTGGTCTGTCAGCCTCTGAAATTATTGGCAATCTCATAGACTGTATCTAGCAGCTGAGAGGAAACTGTGCCAACTGGTGGCAGGCTTCAATAGGTTTAGGAACGCCATCAGTGTAATTGTCATCTTTAACACTGAAAAGTGCTTATATGCCATTGTGATAAGTGTGATAGAAACTGTGTAAATAGAAAAGAGCCAGCAGAGTCTTGGAAAAGGCATTCTGCATTTACTATCCCCCACTGCTTTCAACTGCCTGCAAACAGGAACTTTAAAACAACAGACAAATATCTCATCCAATCAAGTACAAAACATTATGAGAATGACCTCGGTGAATTTATCTGATGCCTTGTGCTACAATGCAACATGGGGGGGAGGCCAAGTGCTGGCAGTTCTTTGGATCACACAGCTGCAGGATGAGACTGTGTCTCTGTTCCTGACACTGAGGGAGCCAAAAAGCATAAGGGGCGGAGAAACACTTACTGGAGTGTTTTGAGCTATTGGTAGCTTACTTTATTAAGGGCAGAACAAAAAATCCACCGAATTGTCAAAACTCTAAGTACTTCAGTACAAGGGCCTTCAAACTAGCACAGAAGTCTTAAAGCTATTTAAGTCATGCTGCATAGTGTTAAGCAGATAAATTTTTTAGGTGTGTTTTGTTGGGTTTTTTCTAACAACCAGCCAATGAATCAACCAGACACCTCTGTGGTTTTTCATTGTACAGGGTGGTTGTATGTTGATGAATGGAAACCAACTGCTTAAGCATCACCCAAAACCCTGTAAATGTTAAGGCATGATGTTAGAAAAAGTATGGATAATTATGAACTCATTTCCTTAAAAATGCAAATGCCATAGCACTAAATAGAATAAGTCCAAGAGAGAAATAGTTGAACGTCTTTCTATAGCAAAGTATCTGGAAAAAATCCTAGTGTATTAACTATTTATTTTAAAAAAGATAAATTGGAAACAGAAGAAAGAAGAGTAATTCTGAGTTGTTGAAAAAGTAGTTGCTTTCCTGCTTTTTCCGAATAACACATGCACACACTTGTACATATGGAGAGAAACATTAGCATTTGTCAAACAGAATTATGTATAATGCTTGTCAGCCCCTCTTGCTCTAGTGCTTTACTTGTGGAGAGACCTACTCAGTTGAGTTGCATGAAATGTCATTTCAGGGAAAATACTGTTATTTTTTCTTGGTTTTCAGTGTGGGTTTTTTTTCAAGCTAAGAGATAAAATTTCATTTGCTGTGTATAACATATTGGTCAGCACATATATGCTGAGTACAACCAAATTGAGAATTTTTTTTTTAAATATGTTAAAAATAAAATTTCAGGGGAATTTTAAAAGTATTTTCCTTTGTGCACAGTTTGATCAAGGACTATGGGCCCATATCAGTAAAGATAATTAGGCACCTGCTGTGCCACTCTTGGCCTGTATGTCCATAGTCCCCATTCAAGTGTCGCTTGTCATAAACCTAATTTTGGAAAACATTTAAGTCTTCTGCGTGGAATTTCCTGAGGTACCTGTGGCTCTGCTTCTGGGCAAGCTTGACATTTTTATCTCAGCTCAAGAGGGTGTTTGTTCTTACAAGCAGGTCTGCTCATGCCTGCTGAATCTGGCCCTATCCAACTTGCAGCAGGAGTTAATAATTCCTTTCACAGAGACCTGTTCAAAGAGCCATGGGTTAATGGCAGGGACCTTCAACCCAGCTGGATAGACAGCTATGCTGAATTTGCTACTCTGGCACTTCAAATAGCCTCCAGAAAAGTGTGGTAATAATCGAGGCAAAGGGACCCAACAAAGTAAAGAGTATGCAGACTGGAATTAGGTTATTCCAGTAGGTGACACTAGAGAGTCCTTGGAGTAGAATTAGAGTGAGGCAAGGGTGATGGCACAGCTTTGAGAAAAGACTCCTTTGTCTGAGGAGCTACAGGGCTGTATTTGTGTGGACCCTGCTCTGCTAAGCCAGCATGGTTCAGCTGCTGGCACAGCCTGATGATCTGGCTGTGAGATTGGGCTGGCAAACACCATCTTCGCATGAAGTCAGGGCAGAACAACCAGCATTTCCATCTAGAGGAGGATCCCCCATGTGTTAAACCTGCACATGGTCTTCACACATTCATGTCTTTAAGGAGCTGAATATGCTGAAATCCTCTTCAGATCAGAAGGTGGGAGTTCCTTTTCTGATGTGCAAATGAATAGGGTAAACTGGGAGAGTGTGTGTTGTTATTTGAGAAAAATAACAAAGAAAAGCACATTTTTGTATTCACTTCCTGTACAGGAGAATGTCTTTACAAAAATACCTAATAAATCACTTACAAATTTACATTATTAAAGTAAAATACATTTTTAAAAAAGTATTTCTTTCCAGAGTATTTTCTGCTCTCCTAAGAGAAGGATGGGTAATGAGCATTTGAAGCACAAGCATAATGACTTCAGCACTGGGCATACAGTGAACTGTTAGTAAGATTGCCGATAGCA
Organism: Lichenostomus cassidix; assembly: GCF_008360975.1. Lineage (NCBI taxonomy): Eukaryota > Metazoa > Chordata > Aves > Passeriformes > Meliphagidae > Lichenostomus > Lichenostomus cassidix. The sequence goes on along the minus strand of NC_139482.1, from coordinate 97,374,798 downwards.
GCAGAGTCTTTTTAGATCTCTTTGATTAGTAAAGTGAATTTTTCCTTTGTACACATAATGTTCCACCATGTATTTACACGATAAATGGAGGTGAATCAACATCTTATCTCTAATGGAGATTAAAACATCTCATTCATAAAATAACAACTCAGAAGCATCTGTGTACACATCCTTATTTAGACAGTATGATGCACAGTTTGGTTGCTTGTGGAAATACAGCACGTGAAATAGGACCATTGGTATTCCCACATTTTACAGACTTACACAAAAGCATAATGTGTTACTGCACAACATTGAAATTATTCTAATGCAACCACAAGTAAATATGTTTTTTCCAGTGTTTCTCTAAGATTATAGTTACTTTATACTTCATGCAAATAAGGCTAATGAGGTTCATTAGTTTAGTAACATCTTTTTCTAATTTCAGAAATAATTGCCATCAACCACTTAGCATTGATTGGTCATTTGGTGAATATGTAAATGGTGCTTTTAATTTGCATTCACTTTTAGGAAGTACCTGAAATATTAAGGTTTTATTTGTAGTAACAAATAAAATAGCTGGAGTTTAAATTTTCCACAGGAAAAGGCTTTTATAAAAATAAACCCACAAATTGCACTGCACTATTTTTGGCCAGTCTTGGATGTTTTTTGTTTACTGGTTTTGGTCAAGTTAAACACCACTGTTTTGCCATGTAATATATGCAGTATAAAGCCAGAAAGCTAGTATACTGTTTGAAATTTTTATGCAAGACTATCAGTACAAGCACAATAACCTGTATGCTCAGAGGAAGGTTGTGCTGTAAGTAGTCTAACCTGCATGCAGAAAACCTAAATGAATTTGTGGCAAGTAAAGATTCATTAACCAAAAAAGTATACAAGCTCTATTCACTTAAAGATATTCTGACCTCACTATGCTGTTTTTTTTTTTTTCTTCAAAGGTAGTTGTTTTTAACTTAGATATTTCTCAGTAGTGCAGACAAGCTCTGATCTTCTAATGAGAATTCTGTAGAATTATTTGAACAATATTTTCTCCTAATGATCTGAAAAGCCCAAAAAGTCCCATAGAAAGAATATGTTATTGAGAGCATTTTATTGTAATTGTCTGCCACCTGTTTTCCACTCTTTATTAGTTTTAATAGACTTTTTCTTTAATCCCTAATAAGATTCTCTTAAGAAAAAATACTCAAATATAATTTAATTAGCACAATGAAGCATATGTCCTTGTGTGTTCTGAATAATGAAATCATAGAATCATCATAGAATTGTTTGGGTTGGAAGGGATGTTACAGATCATCTAGTTCTAACCACCCAGCCAAGGCCAGGGACACTTTCCACTAGACCAGGTTTCTCAAAGTCTACACTAACCTGGCCTTGAACACTTTTAAGGATGGGGTATCCACAACTTCCCTGGGCAACCTGTTCCTGTGACTCATCACCCTCACAGTAGAGAATTTCTTCCTAATATCTAATCTAAACCAACTAATCCTAATATCTAATCTAAACCTCTTTCATTTTGAAGCTATTCCCTCTTGTCCTACTACTGCACGACCTTTAAAAAGTCCCTCTCCATGACTCTTTTGGGACCATTTATGTACTGGAAGGCTGCTGTAAGGTCTCCCCAGAGCTTTTTCTTCTCCAGACTGAACAACCCCAACTCTCCCAGCCTATCTTCATAGAAGAAGGACTCCAATCCTCTGATCATCTTCATGGCTGCTCTCTGGACCCACTCCAGAAAGTGAAGTTCCACATTCTTCTTATGCTGCAGGTCCCAGAGCTGAATGGAGTGTTTTAGGTGGGGTCTCACCAGAGCAGAGTAGAGGAGCAGAATCACCTGCCTCAATCTGCTGCCCATGCTGCTGTTGATGCAGCCAGTTTTCAGTTATAGCTTTCTGGGCTGCAAGCACACGTCAGTGGATGTTGAGCTTCTTGTCAACCAAGACCCCCAAACTTTTCTCCTCAGGGATTTTCCTGATCCATTCTTTCCACAGCCTATATTTGTACTTAAGAGTGTTCCAAACCAGGTGCAGGACCTTAAACTTGGCTTTTCTGAACCTCAGGAGGTTTGCACATGCCCATCTCTCAAGCTTGTCAGGGTCCCTGGCTGGCATCCTTTCCCACACAGCTCAGTGTTGTCAGCAAATGTACTGAGGTTACACTCAATCACACAGTCCATGTCACTGACAAAGACGTTAGACATCACCAATACCAATACCAATACCAATCCCTGGGGAATCATCCATCAGTGGTCCCCACTTGGATATCGAGCTGTTTACTGCAACTTTTAAGTGTGACCATCTAGCCAATTCCTTATCTACTGAGTAGTTTATCCATCAAAACTATGTCTCTCCAGTCTAGAAACAAGGATGATGTGCAGGATAGTGTCAAATTCTTTGCATAAGTCCAGGCAGAGGACACTGATCACTCCTTTCTCATCCACCAACACCATAACCCCATCGTAGAAAACACTCAAAATTGACAGTCATGATTTTCCCTTGGTGAAGCCATGTTGGCTGTCAAAAACAGCATTCTCATTTTTTCAGTTTCCAGGTGTGGTGGTTTAATTGGCCCAAACTTCAGTAAAGTATTTTTCAACATCTGGGAGAAATTTGGACCCCTCAGAAGCTGCTGTGGTAGGCATGGGGAGGTGTCTGAGGGGTGGGGAGTGGCACAAAGATGGCTCCTGTGTGTCCTGAGTGAAAGTTCTGGAAGTTTTTACATCAAGTCCAGCAGAGCCAATCTCTGATGGCTCTAAAGGTGATAGACATGCTGCTGGCCAAGTTTGGGCCAATTAGAGGTGCTAGTTACGCCTCTGTGAAAACATATTTAAGAAGAAATCAAAACAAGGTAGGAATACACTTCTTTCACTTCTTTGTAGTTGGAGGAGGAGGAGGTGGAGGTGAAAATATGTGAAGGGAGAAAAGCAGGGAGACGCCAAGGTCAGTGAAGGAGGTGGGGGAGGAGGTGCTCCAGGCACCGGAGCTGAAAACCCTCTGCTAGCCACGGTGAAGGCCATGGGGGGAGCAGGAGGTTCCCCCTGCAGCCCATGGAGTCCACAAGGATGCAAAAATCTACCTACAGCCCATGCCAGAGAGGCAGGTGGATGCCTGGAGAAAGCTGTGATCCAGTTGGAGTCTCATCGAAAGAGCTAAAGCTACAAAGGCCTTGCAAGAGAGAGAAAGGCCTTGCTCCTGGGATGGAAGCAGCCTGGCCTCAGCTTGGGAGAGTCTGCACCTCATGGACAAGAAGACACATGTTGCAGCAAAATTCGGGCGGGATGTTGCTCATGAGACTGGACCCATGCCAAAGAAGTTCCCAGAGGACTGTATCTCATAGGAAAGACCCCGTGGCTAAGCAGAGAACACCCCTTACCCTGCCCCTTGTCTGTGCTGCTGGTTTGGAAAGAGGGAAGGGGGGTGAGCGGAGAGACTGCTTCTTAGGAGGGTGGAGGGTGAGAGCAGAGAAACTGCCCGAAGAGAAAGAGAAATAAGTAGACATAAAGAGTATTTGTAGTAGAAGAATTGCGGTGATGAATAGATTTATGGATCTGCTCTGCAGACTGAGAAAATACCCTACACCCTGCCTCCCTACCCGTGCTTGTTGGTTAAAAAGAGGAAAGAGGGTGAATAAAATGGGTTCGTACGGGGGGGGGGAGGGGGTGAGTGAACAAAACAGTGCATGAAAAGTTTATTTTTGCCTTGCATTTTATCCTCCAACTCTGTTAGGTAATTAAATCACTTCTTGCAACTTTAAGTTGGAGCCTGTTTGCCTTTTTTTTTTTCTTCCATGCATCCTCCTACCAACCAGTGTCCTATCTCATTTGACTCACGAGATTGGTGTGTATTTTTGCAGTTTTTTTCTTGTAGCAAGAGAGAGTTGAGGTGCCTGGCATTTAGTCAGGGTCAAACCCCGACACCAGGATGATCTGCCCCGTGATCTTTCTGGGCACTGAGGTGAGACTGACCAGTTTGTGGTTTCCCCAGTCTTCCTTATTTCTCTCTTTGAAGATCAGGGTTCTGTTTCTCCTTTTCATGTCAGTAGGAACTGTATTGTCATGACTCCTCAAATATGATGGGTAGTTAGTCACTTCATCCACCGGCTCCCATCAGAGTCCACGGATGCATTTCTTCTGGTGCCATGGACACATCTCATCAGTTCCCTGTGTACCTTCAGGTTTTTAAATGATCTCAAACTGGGTCTCCATCTAGAGAGGACAGTGGTCATTCATTTTCCTAGTCCCTGCCTTGCTTTCTGCAGCTTGGGTGGTGTGGCTGGAGTGATTGCGGGTGAACACTGCAGCAAATAAGTCATTGACTACCTCAGCTTTCATCACATACTAGGGTAGCCAGGTTTCCCACTTCCTTTCAGAGACAGTCCACATTATCCCTAGTCTTTCTTTTATCGCCAGCATACCTGCAGAAGCTTTTCTTCTTCTGTTAGCCTTGATGTCCCTGTCCAAATTTAACTGTGTCCAGGCTTTAGCTTTCCTAATCTGATCCCTGGCTGTTCAGATGATTTTTCTGTATTTCTCCCAGGTTACCTGTCCTTGCTTCCACCCTTTGTAGGCTTCCTTTTTGTGTGCTTGAGTTTGTCCAGGAGCTATTTGTTCATCCATGTGAGTCTGACAGATTTTTTTGTTGAAGTTCCATCTTTTTAGGATGTGTTATTCTTGAGCTTGGATAAACTTGAATATTAACTGGCTTTCTGGGGCCTTTCTTCCCTTAATAAACTTTCTTTCTTCACAAACAAACAAAAGGTGTATCAGAAATGGATGAAATGCCCTGGATTACAAAGGTCAGTCATCTTCTCTGACTTCCTAATACCCAAAACTCTTTTTGCTATCCATTTTCTCATATGCTACAGCATATATAGTATAAAGACAGTCTTAAAATGCTGTGTAAAACTAGCTGTGTGCAAGAAATGTAAAGGAAGACTGTTCAGCTGCTTTTGTACATTTCTTTTCATTTAGAAGCTTTTTAGCAGTGACTATTTAGGATTTATCTTTGTAAGATACGCCTTTAAGTTAGTAAATGGCTGAATTAAATATGTGTTGAAGACTCAGACTTTTCTCAGGTGAAGTCTTAGAGTGATCCTAATCAATTTTCCCCCATGCAAACCAAAAGAAAATCCTAAGGAAGAAAACTGTAATAATTACCTAATCAGAAAATAGGTAAAAAAAAATGTAAGCCTCTTCTGTAATTTAGCTTACTTTGTAAACCATGCTATGTTTCATACTGGATAGAAAGAGATGGGTAAAATAATCTAGAAGAATAAGATGTCTCAACATGGCTTACTATTTAATGGAGACAAAAAATTAATGAACATGAAAAAAAATTGGAAGACCAGTTTTATGTGAGCAAGAAACAGTATCTCTTTTTGACATATCAGCTCAGAAAAGAAAATAATAAATAACATCTACATTAATAAAAACAGTGATAAGCCAAGATGATTATAGTATTTTGCAAATTGTTTTCCGGCACATTCTTTCCATTATATGTTAGAATAAAAACCTATAATTTTTTACCAGTAGATGAGAAAACAACAATTTTAAGCTATTTGACATGAAACTGGTTGATATAAAAACCAAAACTATTCTTAGTGAGGATGAGAAGTTGCATGACTGCATTTTATAATGTTAAGGTCAATCAGTGAACGTATGTATGTACCATGTATAAATGGGTGAAAAAAATATTCTGTGCAGGCATAGAATACAGTTAAAATCTTCTTGATATTAGTGTTATTATTTTCCAAAGAAATTCTCAGTTGAATGTTAACCTATGCTGGATCTGGTCTTTTTTAAATTTTCTTTCCAATGCAGTGCAGTTCAACATTTATGAAAGGAATGCACCTTGTTAAGGAGTTAACTTTTTCCTGAACTTTGGGGTAATTAGGGGTTACAAAAGTCATTTCAGGAAAACTGGAAACAAAAAACTGGAAGTAATTCATTGACTTTGTTAAAATGGACACTGAGGATGAAGTAAATAAATATGAGTTTTGTTAAATTATAAGAGATTGTTGAATCTCTTGTGCTAGGTTTCGCATGCACTGTAAAGTTCTGAAGTTATTAAATCATATTTCATCCATATCTCATGACTCCATAACAGCTGAGAGGATAATTATCTATCATACCTACACTTCTTTGCTGTTAATTCCATTCTCACACAAATAAAACATACTTTAGACAAGTCCTTTGTTATCTGGTGTTTCAGGGAGACAATATTCTGGACTATAATTCATCTTGCAATTTTCTTGTCATATTCCTATTGCATCTATTCATGTTGCTTTGCTTTGTGTGTTTATTTTGTTTTCCTGTGACCATTGCATATATCCATCTTAATCATGTAGGTTAGAATATGTCTTTCTTAAAATCAGTTGCCCCAGATTTTATATTGATGAAGCCAGTAGTGAATTATCAAGTTGAATAAATATATTGTCCTGTATTTCATTCATTCAGGATGAAAGAGACTTCTATAAAAAGGTTAGAAGATAGACCAGTCTAATTCCTAGAGTACTTTAAAAAAACCCCAAATACTTAGTCAAAATACTTAGTCTAGAGCTTTTCTAATTTTGGGAGTGTTCCATTTGACAGAAAAAGGTTGTTTATTTATTCAATAGACATAGTTGTAGTGAACACCAAATGGCCCCAAGAAATTCACAGAGTGTTTGTTGAGACTTTGGTAAGAGCACTGGTTTTGGGAAGGGTGGTAGGGAAGGTGAGAAGGACAGATTTCTGAGCTGACTACTGCATTTCACATGTACAGTCCCAGTATCTCATGTCTGCAGGAAAGTTCAGAGAGTTCTCAAGCACATTGTACTATAGGAGAAAGATACCTGCAGCTACTGTAGGAAGAGACATTTCATAACTTTAGAGAAAAATCTGGTTAATTAGCAAATTTTCATGTGATGGACACTTAATTGCCACCTGGACTTGGGATTTCTCATATGTTAGGGTTTCCTTTTCTCAGAGCTATGATGCTCTGGTGTATTTCCCATGTGACATACAAAGTGATAAGCATATTGCAAGGCTGAATCTTTATGGGGAGGGTTGAGTTAGTTTCTGGTTCAGCTGGAAAGTCATTAAATTCAATTTACCAAATCTTGTCTAAAATTTTTTAGCTGGTAATGTCTTTTAGCTACAAGAAATTGCCTCAGGACATCTGAGCTGAATGGAAGATATATAGTCAAGAGCCTTTGATTAAAAAATTACATGTAATTATCTTGAAATTTTGCTATCTCAATGTATATTTCAATCAAGGCATACAATGCACCGAAGAGCTTACTTTGCAGTACAGCATAAAAATGCAGGAACTTCAGCATAAGAACTTTAAATAATTTTTCAAAGGTCACCTCACAAGCCAGGAAGATCCAAAACCAAAACCCAAATCTGCTTACAAACCTGTTTCCTTTTGTAAGAGAAAAGATTTTTCTTTTTATGTTCTTTCCTGGTAAATCAGCATACCCTTCATTAATTTTAATTAAAAGATAAAGTCTTTATGTTTCTTCATACTGTAGTACAAAAGAAAACATTAATAAAATAAAATCCAGGACGGAAACATAACATTAGGAGCAATATTTCAGGTACAGAACCTTCCTTGATCTTTAACAAAATATTGAACAACATTAGATTAGTGTTCCTTCTAAACTTTTACCTTCTTTTTTTCTTTCCCCCTGACTTTTTAAAATTTGAAATACCAAGAGTTTGGGGATTTGATCTCTTGAGCCAAAGAGGTACAATTCCATTTATGATACTAAACTTCTAGCCTTCTACTCAAAATCAATTTTAATTTAGATGTAAGTCTTCCTACCATAAGTTATATACATGTGATTGTCTGTTTTTATTTGTTCATCCCCTAGAAAAAGAACATAAACATATGCTAAAATTTGAAATAAATTCATTTTTTACTTGTTTGTTTAGTTGGTTTCTGAGATTATTTGCTTGCTTTTGTTTCCAGTGAAACTGGGACCAGGATGGGTTTTTTAGGAATACAATCATAGTTGAATTACTGTAAAGGAAACTAGATCGCAGCTCCTATTAAAAAAAGAGATGTTTAAATAATTGACTTATGCCTAACTTCATTTTGAAAATAGAACATCAATGAAAATTAAATATAATGGAAAACCAGAAATTACTGTATAACTAAGACCTATTACCTCAACTATGGTCTGCTCCTTCTATGGATTTTTGAAATATTCCCATAGAGATAAATATTTTGTTTCTGAAGGCTGGATCTATGTTACCTTCAAAACTATGTTTGAGGATGAATTTATCCACACTGGCTGGAAAGAAATAATCCTTAAAAGACAGACTTAGGGAAAATTTCCATGCACATTTTGTAGAACATGGAATGGTAATTTTGTATAAAAGCAAATCCAACATAGTTTTCATAATATAAAAAACACATCATTTGAAAAACAACATAAAGAATGAGAGGTAAGGTTACATCTCTACAAAGAGAAGTAGTCTCTAAAATATCAGACAAAATTTCAGTACTGTTGATGCATAATCTGACTTACAGAGTAACCCTTATCAGAGAGACAAGATCACTTTGCTTGGCTCACACTGCAATGTTTTTTCCTTGTGGCTGAAGCTTGAACTAAAAAAATAAAAAAGGTATTGAATTTACATCATTTATTTTTCTATCAGTTTGGAAAGTACAAGTTTCACACGTGGCAGTCTATATTGAATTTTAAATCTTCAAGGATTTTTGCAATATGGTCTACTTTCATGGAAAAAAGAGGCATATTCTTCTCCTGGTCTCCAATTTTGAACTACTGTATACAAAACCAAGGAAATAAGCTTGTATTCCAAATTCACTAGCTCTTTCCTTGTCCCTGCTTCGCACCATTTCATTTGCCCTAAAAGTAAAATCAAGGCCTGAATAACAGGAAAAGACCACTCCTGGCAAGAAATGTCACCAAAAGACTCAAAGGATACAACAAAATTTATCTTTCTTCCCTGATGTCCTTGCATGTAGATAACAAATCGTTTTGGATTTTTTTAGCAGTGTTAACCTGTGAAGTCTTTAAAGCAGATATGATTATTTGGATAACAATTTCTTTACTCCTAAGGGCAAAAGGGACTCAGCCATGACTGGCTCCCTGGGAACTATGATAATGCATTTCAAAATACATTCATAAAATTAAAATATATCCCTATACATGTATCATAAAACTGGTTCTGTGGAGAACACACTTTACTGCACAAGAATTGTGGGCAAAATGTTGAAAGTAAGACCAAATGCAGATTAAAATCCACAGCTCTGTAAATGCAACACATCAGTTTTTTCTTGAAAAGAGAAAAAAATAGTGTGTGCTCAAGGTAATATGATAGGTGCCAATTAATTGATTCTGAAAGAAGATAAAGTTTTCCTAATTATTTTTGACAGTTTATTCCTCAAATAGTTAATTTATTAGCTATTACAGGGTAATTTTAGCTATGCCAATCAAGATATCTTTAGAGTAATAGTTACTACTGCTTACGAGTGTCAGATGTTTTATTGTAAACCAGGAGAGAAAAAAACCAACAAACAACAAGCCAACAAGTAACACCCACCACCCACTCACTCCCAGAAAAAAACAAACCCTCTCTGCCCTCATTATTTGTGATTGTGGATAGACAAAAAATGGAGAACTTCAAAATAGACAATTTTAATAGAAGCCACTATTTGATATGAAAAGTGAGCACTGACAAGCCTTCCATCAAATTAATTATCTGAAATTTGTAAATAAATTTCTGGAAACATCCCAAGCTCTCTGTAATTTAGTGATGTCACTTGGTTGTCATGTTTGCAATTTGATGCTAAGAATTTATTGCCAACCTGAATTTGGAAGCTAGCCTATGAAATCAATGCCTTCATAAATGACTTGAAAGACATTTCAATGAATGACAAGTTCAAGCTAATAATTTTCTATCTTTGAAATCCCAGATAATTTTCTATGACTCGGTTAAACTTGGAATATGACACTTCACCAATTTAAAAGCGACAGAAAGTTGTATTTTAAATGTACCCTTTTTATGCACTTTGCATTATTTTAACCCATTCTTCAGTCAAATTGCACAATAAATTAATTGATGTGAGATTGATAAAGATTTTCCACTTGCCTAGATATATATAAAAAAAAGAAAAAAAAACTTTTTGAGAACAAGGTTTGGATATTTTAGGTTAATAATCAAGCCTAACTTAGCATCAGCCAGGCAAACCACTCTGAAGGCAGTGAGTTTATTCTGAAAACCATGTAGTCTTCAGACAGTCTGAGGTCAAAGGCTAAATTATCTCTGCCATTTCTTGGTGGGCAAAACACTGCATGCAAAATGAGCAAATCTCACTCTATTTGAGAAACAGTTCTAACTGTGTTCGTGTAGTACTAGAAAACACAGTCAATATTTTTCTTATAGAACACACACATAGAAAGTTATCCCCATCATGCAGAAAGTGGGTTTCTTCTGCCTTGCCCTCCCCACGAACAAATATCCCCAATATATGAAGCCCATCATTTTATAGGGTGAGTCCAGTTACAAACTGTTGCTGCATGCCCCATAGTGCTGTGAGAATGAGCATCTGCATTCCTTATGGACCACGCTGCTCAGTGATGCTCCTTGTGTAAGCTCTGACCTCATTACCAATGAGGAGGATGAGATGGGTGCTCCTTGCCTTTTCTAAACTCTGCTTTTTCTGAGGGAGTGCTGGTTGTTTAATCTACAATTCCGCTGCCTGGCCTCTGACTCTCCTACAGAAACCACTGCCGTCCCTGAACAGCAAGAGACCCATCATGGTGGAGAAACAAAGAAAGCTCAGTCCATAACCCTTTTTACTATTTCCTTTTTTTTTTCTTTTATAAGAATTCTTGCTTTATTCTTAAAGATCTTTTCATATAATTCTCTCTCTTTGTCCAGTTCCTCAATTTGTGCAGTATTTCAAAGCTCTTCATTTATAGCAATAACACTTATCTATTGGCTGATATTGCTTATTTTTCATTCTTTATAACAATAATAATGTCAAAACAAAACAAGCATCTGCTCAACTGCAGTAAATTATCTGGCTTTCCATGCTCTGCGCAGAGTAAAAATAGCTGAAGTTTATTTCATAAAGTGAATGTTTTCAGGCTGTAGTACGCCTGACATGAGAACTGCTCAAAGGCAGAATTTAACCTTTCATGTCTGGTTTAGAGTGCTCAACTACTCTCCCATAATTTTCAGCAATTTTTGGCCCTGAGTTTCTATAAGTCTTATTGAGCAACTAATTAGAAAACAGAGTACCACTTGAAGAAGCAAGTGATTTATAATGGAAGGTCCACTTTTGCAATTTGCAGTGTTATTGGATATTATTAAAATAGCCAACCCAAAATACAGGTGCCTGCTCTCCTGAAAACCGCTCATTTGAATTTGACCCCTAATAGTATAACAATCCTCACAAAATAAGTCAGGATGAAGCTAATATTAGAGCACCTCTCCGCAGAGAAGTACAGGCAGGCAGGTGTAGATATGTCAAGGCAGCCGCATGTAAGCCTGTTGTGATTCCAGAGCTGCAGAGTGGAGATGCCTTTACAACAAGTGAGCACAATTTCTTTCTAATAGGGGTTTATTTATGTGCTTGAATGATAATATGGTTTCTATATCTACAGCTGGCTGGCATCTGGACAGCTCAGGGGATGGTGGGAATATTCACATGATGCTCTGCATCTATTTATTCATACACACAAACACATGAACCAGGGTGACAGGAGCAGAACACCTCCAGTGCCAAATCCTATTTGTGCCACACTCCTTTTGCCACCTTCCTGGTAAGTATCTCCAACAGCAGAGCACACTCCATGACTCTTTTGCTGCATTGGGTACCACTTTTCATAGCATTTTTGGTGAACTCATCAAGCATTCCTGGTCCCTTGCACAGAAACCCTTACTGTCTATGTATGCAGAAAAGTAAATAATTTTCAGGTATTGAAGGATGGGGATCAATATCCAGACTAACCATTTTTTTTTTGTAGTCAAATTTACTATGACTATACTTTTAGAAATTGGAGGTCAAAAAACTTCATGAGGCAGAAAGATATTGTACTTACAATGGGCTAGATAAGAGTAAAAAAAAAAAAAAAAAAGGGAGTTAGTTTGGATATCCTATAATCAAATTGAATTTATGGTCATTTCTGAGACAAGATATCACAGCTACATGGAATGACCTTGAATTATATATATTTCAAGAGTTCTGCAATACAGTCATGCCTATCTCAAGAGGAATATCAAATACTTTGGCCTATCACATACAGATTAGCAATAAAAATATTTACCATTTTTCTCCTCTCCTCCCACAGCTGAACCCATACAGGTAAGCTGCAAACAAGCCTGATTTGTTTAACAGTGGACGTTGCCTTAATAGTTATGTGTCGTTTGATAGAAAAATCACTTGGAAAGGAAAATAACTGAAATATTAACATTTGAAAGCCTCATGTGATTCTGTTCTGAAAAGAATCCTTTAAGAAAGAATTAGAATTATTTGCAGAATTGGTTTATGAGAAGCTGAAAAAGAGGATGGAGAATAAAAACATTTTATATGAGAATCGTGTATTACTAACCAAAGTGTTCCACTGATAAATGACATAAACTTATTAAAACCTAGAATTAAAAATCCCTTCCTGTTGCCACTGAAAAGTTAATCACAGTGTGAAGCTAATCCTGGATATCAGGATTTTCCCACCAATAAGCTCCACGGTGTATAAAGTAGACCCTACATTAACACATCTATGATTTACATGCTAAGACTTGAACCCATATGAACCAGCTTAAGCTAAAAAAAAAAATAAATAAAAAGAAAGAAAGAAAATGAAAAAGAATCACAATAATCAGCATTTAAGTTAATATAGAGGCATGAAAGGATGTATATAATCATCTACTTAGTGGAAGCTGCTTGTGCAGTAATTCTCAATAAGCACTGCATCTTCAGGTCCTCTGTAAAGCAAGAAAAATTCACTACTTAAATAGATGAAAAAACTATTTTCTGCAACCATCAGAAAAATAAATAAATATATAAATAAACCCAGCAGACCTAGTTATATTTCATTAGGATTTTCTTCAGTAACTTTGCAAAATAAATTCAGTTGATTGAAGCTTTCAACACCACAAATACTGTACCACAACAACAAAGACATGTTAGAGTACTAGCTCAAAAATCAAGAGCTTACTCCTTTTGCTTGACTCCAATGTTTTGCCACAGGGTGCAAAAACCCATTGCACAAATGATAAGGTTCTCAGTGAAGATTTTAGGCTAGTCCAGAAATGGAGAATAACGCTAATATAAAACTGTTGGGCAAACATTTTCAGAATTATTTCAATAGTATAACATTGCATAACACTGATCAGTGTTAAAGCATATGAGTATAGTCCTAAAGAGCCCCTGTGCTTCTACAGACGCACAGAATTTCCAGCAGTACAACTGTTTAGGGATCTTTTTCACATCCATTAGTCGAAGCAAACCTGCATGAAACATAACCACCAGTAAATAGATCCACACTTAAAAGAAACCTGCTATAAATATCCACACAATGACACTATTTTAAGGACTTTTAAAATATGGATTCTCAGTGTACGGGTGATTGATTGTTCCAGCTGAGAATCCTTTCTCAGTAAAAAGAAAAATACCTTCTAAGTAAATCAGTAAACACTTGTTTATTTTCCACTTGTCATGCATAAGACAGAGTTAAGTATGCACTAGGGCTTCAGAATATCAGTTTCAGGTGGCAGGAATTTAGAACATGTGCTGTAAATTGGATAATTAGCTTTTTTTAATTAGCTATTTTGATGAAGAAGCATGCATAGTCAAAAGAGACATCCGAGACCAGAAGAAGGAAGTTTTTGAAAGCTATAATGTCAGATTGAGCTGGACTGTTGCCTGGAATATGCTCAAAGATTAGCCTAAACACTCAAAGTGTAAATAGCATTCAAGAAAATAGTTGTTCTGTCAGAAAATGATGTTTCCCTCTCTTAACACTGTTGCCACTTATGTACTTTTGAAAACTCAAAGGATGGATCAAGCTATCGTGTCATTTTAAAACAATCGCAGAGGAAAGAAAATTGATGTTTCTATCATCTCAGATTCATCTCTAAAGTTTGCCTTTTAATGGCTTTTCAAGGTCTGAGTTTTTTCTGTCTTCTCTGTCTTTATGTTTTGTTATTGAAGATGAGTTATGACTTAATTTTCTTATTTTGGTTTGGAGATGCATGACATTTGTTTTCTTTCTTGTCCTCCCACATTCTTCTCTCAGGTACAGGTTGCAGGACTTCCCTTCAACTACTGTGAGAGATAGTAGTAAATGGGTAGGAATACAAAAAGTCCTTTTGGTATGCCTAGGTTGAATCTAATCTTTTTTATGGGTATGCCAACTTCTGCAAAATGGCAGGGTATGTTAAATTCCCAAGAAGTCAAAAGCAATAAAACATACGAGAATTGCCTAACTGGATCAAACAAAGAGATAAGCAAGAATTGTTGGGATTGGGATGATGTTATTTATTTAAGAAAACAGAGATTGTATGCTTTCTCTACCTACATATGCATAATACTATTTGCACCTCTTAAATAATAAAAAAAAAAAAAGCAGATTTTGGTGTGGTTGAGGTCCACTATGAGAACCAATGGAATGTCTGTCTGATTTTTTTCATTTTTTGTGCAATCTGACATAAAGATTTCCTTATCTTTTTGTGAAACATGACCTGTAGACAAGGTAATGCCAGTTCTAGGCATTGTTAAACTTCCAGACTTCTAATGTCAAATTGTTATTTAATACATGCAAAGTAATAATAATAAAAACCAAAGGAGTATGAGATCAGATTATTTGTGTTTAACAATCCTGATTATGTCTTTGAAAATTTTTCCCATTTTCAACTCCCTTGTAAGGATTACAAAAATGCTTCCCACCACACTATCAAGAACTTAAGATCTACGGGGAAATATTTGTAACATGTCACTATAAGAGAACAAGATAATGGAAGGCATCTCTGATGTTTCAGGTCTGTGCAATAGAGTGTTTTTAGGTGTCTCTAAGGGTATTTTGTCCCCCACAAATGGAAAATAAAGGTCAAAATTCTTCTTTTATTACACTTAAATTGTAGAAGTCCCAGTATGTTCAACTTCTGATTGTGTTTCAAACTTCATTCCACAATGATACTTCATGCTTGCTGAGTTTTTTGTACCCTCCTGTTTTTTTCCCCTTTCCCCCTTTCCCCCTTCCCCCCCTTTTCCCCGTTTTTTTGGTTTTTTTTTTTTTGGTTTTTTTTTTTTTGGTTTTTTTTTTTGGTGTGTGTTTTAAAGGTACACATTAAGGAAACTTAAAAAAAATGCTCAGAGCAAAAAGTGCACACTTGTCAGAATACTACAAGCCAGTAGCTCAATAAGGAGGAGAAACTTGGAAAGATAAAATTGTTCCGTATGATCTTTGGAGAAATCCAGTGTACAAATGCAGTGTGTATTTTACAAGGCATGTCAATAACAGTTAATTTAGATCCTGAATAATGCAAAGGGAAATTAGAAAGGTGGTACAAACAGGATTTAATTTTCAGTGCCCAGATATAATTTTTTTTTTTTTCATTTTTTTCTATTTATCCTGTTTTTTGTCCTAACCCAAGATATCAACTATACTAATAGCTGGCAAACCTCTGCATTATCTCTAAGGAATGAAGTCTCCAGAGAGCACTGCTACAACAGCTATTTGGTGCATTTGGCTGTCCCTGCAATGACTTGAATTACAAAGTCCTTTTCTTGGATTGAAGAAAAAACAAATAAGAAGAAAGCATCAGCCAAGTAGATTGTTCTTTCAATTTTGCTGTTCCAAAGTTTTTCAGGTTTTTGCAGAAGCAATCTGTGGGTATTTTTTAGGAGACCACTTCTTTAATCATCAAGTTCTCATTGTCTCTACCACTCTCAATAATGATGACTGCTTATGGTGGGTGGTTGGTTGATTGGTTAGGGTTTATTTAGTGAATCCAAACCATCTATCACATAGGAGCAATTAGACAGCAAAAGACCCATAAATTTTCTGCTGTGCAAAGAAACCAAGCATCAAAAGATGTGGTGAACAATTAGGATTTTCCTATTACATGTATACTCTGAAGAAATTGCAAGGATGAAAATGCATTTATGACAAATACTTATAAATTATATTAATTCTGTTATTTTTCTCTGGTAATGCAGACCAACACAATGGTAAGGGATATCTTCACCTCATTCCAGGGCAGTTTCTCTTCCAGAAATATTTGAAATTTTAGGAAACAGTTAATTCTTAGTTTCTGAATGTGTTTTCCCTTTGAAAAACCTTCCAGTGATTTTAGGCATATAGGTAGCAACTATGCAGATGTTATTGTTTGTGAGCAGCTTAGAGTCAAGGTAACACAAACCCCAGGACCCTTCAGGTATTCTCTAGATTTATCTTGACCTGAGTGAAGGTATGTTATGGCTTATTTAACCATAAAGAATTACCTAATGATCAGGTAACTATTTTCTGATTTGTTTCAGCTTTGCTTAGCTTTCTAATTTTGTAGGGTAACTATATTTACATTTATATTTATATTTTTGTGTTCAATATTTTTAAGAGTTACTTGCTGTAGAATGAACCTATGATCTTAGAATAAAATCCAGCATATAATAAAAGCACAAAACAAGAGGAGGCCTTGACAATATTGTCCCACAATGCTGTCATTAGAATAGAATGCTACAAGGTGCAAACAGCTTACTAATGCTTAGCTTCTGATCACCAAATGGCTGCAATATCACAGCCTGGTTAAAATGAACTTTAGAACAAAGAAGTGTTCAGCCAATGTAGAAAAAACCATACCAAGTATAATCACAAAAAATTCACAAAAAACAGATCTGACCAACTCAGGTTGGTATAGAATTTTTGTATGGAATATGGTGTTTTAAAACAACCTGGGAATTAAACTCCAAATAAGCTGCCTCCCCTTCCTGTGTCCCACTCTGGTGAGAGAGGGACAAAGGCAGAAACTGTAGGTTGAGATAAAAATTCATTGAAAACAAACACCAATGGGATGAGAAATGAACAATATTAATAACAAAAGTACAAAACAAAAAAGAGAGGGTGATTTACACACAAAAAGGGTGCTAGACACCTTGACTCAGTTTGGCGTTGCCACTGAGACAAAGAAAAGATGATGGACAATATTTCAGGATCTACAAGTTGTTTCCTGCTCAGGACCTAACCAACTACAGGAATTACTTGACCTCTTTTGGCCTTGATTTCATGTATCTTTTTCTGTATTTCCTGAAATCTGTATTATCAAAATCGCTATCTTTCTAAGCCGGCAAGGAGCTGGCTTAGAAACCTTTAGGTGGTAATAGGAAAACGTAAAGCAATAATAATCATTCAAGTTTAATAGAAGCTATAGCCAAAGAAAAATTTTGAGTTTTTAAAAATAAATCCAAATGTACATGGTGGTAAAAGGACAAAGATGAGTCCTTATACCCCTATCAGACTGGAAAAAGTAGATGAAGCTTTGAGGGTGATTATCAGTGAGTTAGTGTCTTCAGTGACATGAAGGAGATATACTAGGAGGAGTTCTTTGCTATGGAAGATTTACCATGTCTAAGCCTCTCCCATAAGGAAGGATGCCTTTCTCATTTTGATGTCCTGGAGACTCCAGCCTGCATTGAATTTCCATAATGTCTGAGGTAGTGGCAACAAAGGATGGGGAGGAAGTTGAATAACTTATTCCAGTTTTTAGGAGGCTGAGGCTGAGCGAGATGTAGTGCAGTGGATGAGAGTGCTTGTAGATGCTGACTAGGATGTTTTCATGTTCATTGATGGAAAAGCAGGGTAAGACTTTCCTGATAATAAGAAACTTTCACCAAAAGAACCTGGAAAATCTATTACTTTAGATACTCTAATCTTTAGGAATGCCCATAAAATAATTGTAAATTAATTGTAATAATTCTTTGAATTGATAAATTATATAAGTAAATTGGCATTTGCCACCAATGAAATGAGTTTCATCAGATACCAATGAAATGTGAAGATATTGAATTAGACTGCAAAAATCTAGAAGGAGATATTTAAGAACAACTTCTTTTTCACCTCTTTTGCATCTGTTGGATACCTTATCTTGGTTTGCCAAAGTGTTTGTACACATGCAATAAATACTAAATTAGAAACTAGATTTTTGCCTTATAAGAATGCTTTAATAATAATATTGGAACTACCTTTGGCATACTGTTTAAATGAATGTATGGCTTTCAGAAAAAATATTAGTATGGCTGGCCAGAATCTGACAAAATTGAATGCCCTGTCAAGTAATTAAATAGTTAGGTAGTCTAATCCCAATTAAGTTTCATGGTCAACATTTTATATTATCCATTTTATTGTACAGGTTTGGTTCATATTTTATGTTTTTTTTCTTTTCTGGAATGAATGCTGTTGTCATTTCATAGTTATTTTAGACTCTAGAATATCCTTGTCCTGTTTAATTGCCTACTGGATAAGTGCCCAGCATAATAACAGGTTTTTTGTTTTTTTTTTTTTAGAGTACTATTTGCAGGGTTCATTATCTGTATTTTTGTCAATACATTCTAACTATTTTTTATTCTTTCTTCAGGGTCATCCAATTCTTGTTTATATCTCAGGTATCCTCATCATTAATAATTGGGGATATTTTTGACATTTGCAAGTCAGATTTGCAGTATATAAAAAAAATTTTTTCCAGCTCCTAAGCTACTAAAATCTTTTGTCCAAGATGTCCTTTGCAAAGACTCTTTTCAGAGGAATTTGTGATGGCAGAGACCAATTGACTTATAACAATGTCAGAGGGAATGGTACATATATAATTATATATATTCATATGGGTAAGATATCTTGTTGAGTCCTATACATATTTCTGACTAATATTATTATCTATTTGCTCTGGGTCAAGTGTTTCATACTGATGTAAACAATCTCTCTATATACATGTTTTATCCTTCTGTGCTCTAGAGTTAAATGTTACTGTTCCTTGAATTCTGTGTATGAAACAGAAGGCTGATGTAGGCACATATATGAAGAATTTCTCTTTTTCCAAACAAATACAAAAGCAACCACATCACTGTTGTCAAATGTGTCAACCTTTTTTTTTTTAATAAACATTAATTTTCTCTATTTCTCTTTATAAGACATAGGTTTACCATTTTTCTGGTAGAAACGTTATAGATTTTACTAATAGCTACAGTTTTTTTTTCATATAACATTTATTCTATTTGTTTGTAATCTGGATCAAGGGTGAAATTCCTTTTTTTCCAGAATGTAAAATCACATAAACTCCTTCAGCTTCTCCTCCTTGGAGAGCATATATTAGATCTGACTTTCAAGCATAAGATGCACACTCTCTTTTCAGACACATTTTACTCTCATCTGACAGGGTAACCCCTTATAATTGAGTGTTAAAACAACCAGATTTCCAGTGCAGATTTTGAGAGCAAAACTAGGAGTGTAATGACAATACCTGTGAGAAAATGCAGTAGAAAAATTATGTGGTTTAAAGATAAAGACTATCCTCAGTAGTATGCAGGATTTCTTCTCAGTATTATGAAAATAAAAAACCTGCATCAGGATATGTAAAGTGAAAACCAAACTGAAACTTTTTGTTTTGGCTTAATTGATAAACAAAATATACTTTTTCCAGTCACAGCAATGAGTATGAAGGTGTAATATGCTATCAAGTGATTTCTATCTTTTTCAACTTCAGGTTTATTATATATGCATAGTCTTCATTTCCTTGGATTTTAAATAATAAAACAAAACCCACAACACTCTGAATCCATATGAGTGAGACTGAAACAGAAAACCAATCTTTTGTCTGGTATTTCTGTAATTTTTAAACTTTTTTTTACCAGGTTACAGAAAAAGACATATGCAGGAATATCTCTTCACAGCATTCATATAGAAAAGCAGTGTGTGTGATCCTACTTCCTTTGACCAGCAAATAAGTCTTCCTTATATTCCCTTAGACAGGTCATAAATAGCTGAACATTTCTTTATCATCTGTCACCATATTTGCACTCTTCAGTTCAGCCAATAACATAGTGAATTCTATCTACTAATCAAATTTTGAAAGATAAAAATAATGGAGGACTCTATGTGAAAAAAAAACATGCCACAATTTAACATATTTCATCATCAGAAACTCTGACTTATAGTTTATCCTTTATTAATTTCATGTTACTCAGGACTGTGATGTCTCTTATATGATAAATTTTTGCTTACTCAGAATGTTTTACTTCCTTCAAGTAAGAAGACAATTCTAAAAAGCATTTTTCCACACATTGTTCAGCTAACTTAAAAGAAGTCTGAAGCTGTTGAGTAAGTTCAGTGGTTCTTTCCTCACATGTGAAAATAAATTGACAAGGTTGACTTACACGGAATACCAGGAACCTAATAAGGTGTGGTGCAGTAACAGCTGGGAATAACTTCTTGTTTCAGAGCAAAACATGCCCTTTCTCTGTTATGCAAATATGATCTAAGGCTTTTTCAGCTAAGGATCACTTGAAATCCATTGCAGGCCATTATTCTTTTTCACATAGAAATTATTGACAATGGCATACACTGCTTACAAAAACTATGTGTTAGTGGTATACACTAGTTACAAAAATTATTTATTGTTAAAATACTTCACAGTAAAGAGAAAATCAAAAATGCAAATATGGTTGAGTGTTCAAGGTTATTTCCCTACATAAATGGACAAAATCGCTGGATTGAGAAAGGATCAGACACTGTTATCCTTTTTGTTCTTAATACAACCTGAAAGCACAAAGAATTCTCTTAAAGCCACTGGAACCATCTGTGAAATAAGGATTTGTTTAGGGTATAACCCACATAAATCTATAGACCTAATCCTAAACATGTAGTTTTCACTGTTGTAAACAACCAGTAGTGTATAGCTGTTTTCTCTTTCTCTAGTCCTTTCCATGGAGCAAATTACAAATATGTAAAATAATATCTGAAATAAGAGTAATTTTGCCACATGTGTTTGAAAGCCATTGGAGTAAAAAGTTAGAGTCATTAATACAATGTTTTCACTCGTGCATCTTTTAAAGCTCTTTTGTAGCTGCTCATTCACACTGGTATCCTAGAATGAGACTGGAAAGTGTAATTTTTTTTCTTAGGAAGCAAGTTCTGCTTCATATGCTCCTGGCTGGATGACCACTCTGCTCCCTTACCCCCCTACCCATAATTTTCTAGCTATGAATATAATGAATAATGTTTCTGTCCTTACCAGACCTCACACTGGAAATCTCTCCTGATTTTCAAACTCCTCCATGTTTTATTTTTAGGTAGCAGGAATTTAAACTCTGTACTGGCACTTTTCCATTTATCCTACATACCTTGATTTTCTTCAGTGATGAACAGCTGTAGTAAATATTGCAGAATTTCTTTTTTGCATGCCTTTTTTGATTCTTTGTTGGGGTTTGTTTATGTATTTGTTTCTTTCCTGACTCTGTAATTCAGTTGCACTTACCTAAAATGTTACTAAAAAAGAAAAAAAAGGAAAACAGAAAGAAATATGTTGCATAATTTAGTTTATCCTGATGTCAGATTTTAGGTGGTTTAATTAGTGAATTACAAGATATAATTTCTGTGAAATGAGTACCTGATGAAAGAGAGGTGAATAAAATACAGGTGGGTTGCTTTGTCAAAACAGACCATTTTGAGAACATTTGATGACCTCAGTTCCAAAATTGCTGCTGGGTAGTGGCAAAAGTGAAGAAATATTCCAAGACATCATTATATTTGTTATGGAATGGTTGGGAAAAATACTGTGTGAAATTAATTTTGAAATCTTACTTGAGTCTTGCACAATGATTCAGGATCATTTTCAAAGTGGATTAACATTTAAAGTATTTTATTATCTTATTACATAAAGTTTTATAACCATCAGCTTAGCATTTTAAAGACTCTTAATATTGTTATAATAAAACTGGCTACTGCAGCTAATTTTATATTCCATAATAAAAAAATAAATCTGTGCTGGTAAATCAGTCATCCTTTAAACTCTTAATAAAAGGAAAAATGCCTGTATTTGGACAGCATTTTTTTCTAAGTGCAGTAATATATAATGTGGTCGATTGCAGTATTTAAGTTAAATATTGATTCTTTTTCCTATCTTATTTGCTAAATTAAGTATTGGTTTACACATTTTCCAATAGCTTCATTAAAAACTAAAATGGCAGCAACTATGTGCTGGTGTTGTAATGGGTTTTTATTTTTATACTGACAGAAAAAGACATTTGTTTTAGTTTTATCATCCTGAGAAAAATAAATAGATGATTTTGTGAGCACTTCTGACAACAGCATTAGAATATCTAGGGTCTACTTTTTCACACAATTATATTTATATAATGAAGCATTATACAAATATGCGTGCTTAACTTTGGTTAATGTGTTCAACTGCAACAGCAAAAGCCTTTCAACTTTGGAAACTGTTTAAAGCTTATGGATGACAGAATGTTTACAACATCCATTTATGGCTTCTACTCCTCCTTTTTTACATGCAAGATCCAGATTTTCAGTATCCAGAAGAGGACCTAGATATCAAAAGCAGCAGAGCTTGCATTCAAGCACCTAGATAACCACAAGGATTTCAAACGAGAACCTCCATTCCTTCATGTTATAAAATCCCTGGTGTGATTTTTCAAGAGATTTCCACATCCAAGACTTTCCATATTAAAACCCTTGGGGTCTTATTTTTCATGTTTAAATGTGGGACGATCTCTTTTTTTAAATCTCCACTGTTGAGTTTGGTTGCTGAGACTTAGGAAAACAAAAGAACAAATCAAAGAGTAGTTAATCCCCCACACTTCTTTGGGAAGTGTACATGCCTGCAAGCTGTTTAAAGTGAGGTCCCCAGTCTGCAAGGTAGTCATAACTCTGATCCATGTCTGAAGTGTTTGAACCCAGCGAGCTGAGCGATCCTGCCAAAGAGCCAGTCCCCTCAAACGCATAGGTCTGAAGTGAGTCATATGGTGGAACACGAGGATCTGTGTTAGCCTCTTCAAGCTTTTCTGAAATGAATTGCCTGAAGATTGCGCTGTCTGGGCCAACCTGCAGAGACTGTCTGTAGAGGCTCTGGATTTCGGAGACCACCTTCTTCCGAGGTTTGTGCGTTCGCATGACAGTGCGTGTCCTCAGTGCTGAAATATCAAAGGCTTCTGTGTCCTCCTCGCCACCTCCTTCGTCATCGTAACTGACAATGTTCTCTCTGAATTCTTCCATCTTCTCTGAAAAGGGAGGCTTCTTCTTCTTTTGCTGCCTTATGGTTACAATTGCCAGAAAGAACACTGACAAAATAAAAAGAATAGAAGGGAAGGGAAAAGGAAAAATCAAACAGAACTAGAGACTTTGAATGTGCTTGGAAAGATTAAAAAAAATCACAACTTATCTTAGTATCAATGCTGTTGCAAAGTGAAGCTATCTTAACAAATTTATAGAGCTGTAATTTTTATGGATTTTATGGCTTTGAGATGAGCAATGGGTGTGTTGGCAAAATGGCTACAAAGGGACTTATAAAAAAGGTGAATGAAATGGAGCAGTCCTTTTGGCAGATACAAGTTTGAAACTGACTGAAACACAGGTTATGCTTTTTGAAAGTGCTTTTCTTATCACATAGCATATCCATTTCACATTCAGAATTTAAATTCTTAATCTCTAACAGTCTCTCTGATAAAAGCCCCAGGAAGATCAAATGAAAAATGAGACAATGAACAAGGTATCCTCCTAACCTGGTTGAATTATTCAGTTCCACAGACTATGCAGAATGGTGTTCAACTATTTCTGTTATGCTGGTTTGCAAATTTGAAGACTCTCAGTAAATTCTGTGTCATTTTACTGTCAAGGCCTATGAATCAGATGATCTTTTTTCTTTCACCGGTGAAAACTTTTAAGAATTTTCTTTTAAAGCATTATTTTAAATCATACATAACTTACTTTTAACTGAAGATCCCTTTAAATTAGTCTATGACTTTCACAGAGATTAATTATTTCAGTTTTAACTATATCTTGCTGCAGTTCTCTTTAATAAGTATTTTGTGGACTGCAGTTTTTTATTCAGGACACAAAATGATACAATTACCAAAAATTACAGGATTTTACTTAAGGATTTTACTTCACTTAAGAATATAAGGAACCAGAAGTAGTTCTTTTTTCCATATTTATAATAAACTATTCAATTTTGTTGAGATATACCAACATAAAACTTGAAAGCACTGGAAACAAAAATCTCTACCATATATTCACAAAACCCAGATGGTTTTCCCTTTCCAAACCCTTTGCATGGTGAACTCTTCTAACGTTACACATAACACTTGAAAATTAGTTTTGAGAGATAAATGGCAAACCTATTAGATATAGAACATTTTATTATTGCATTTTAAATAATCAGAAATATACATTAAAATATTTAATGAATTTAAAATATGTGTGTTTGTAAGGAGTGTAGTAATAGATAAGACTTTTTTCTTCTTTTGGACTAATATATTTATCTACATACTTGCTTTGGCTTTTGTGATATGAATAGGCCCAGTAGATGCCATGGGTTTATTCTAGCTGGAGGGAGAATTTCTCTGTAAACACCCAAGAAACCCTTGATGAATAATTCCCTCACCTGGATAATGCAAAGATACTCTTTGCCTGATCCTTAGTCCCTGAAGTGGATAACACAAAGTGAACAAGTTCAGATACCCTGCAACAATCCAACAAAACTTGAAATGCACACTGACCTGCAAGCTTAAACTGACTGAAAGGCATAAGGCAGGTCTAAAATAAGATTCAAATAAGGTGACTTGGAAGTGCAGGCAAAACCAGAAACAACAAATTCAATTTTATGTTCCTGTGTCCTCCACTGGAAACCAGGACATGGATGTAGGGGAACTAGTGCAAAGCCTGGGCTTTGCTATGGAGCCAAAAAATGGCTGGTATCTACCCAAGAGTACTCCCATTTAGACATAAAAAATTATGTCGTGCTGCAGTGTTGCAGTTTAAGGGATGTTATAGCAGACCTTACCAGAGAGCATCTCTACCCAGCCTGGTTCAGTGCCTCAGTGCACCAAACCTTCCCTCTGAGGGCTGGTCACTGCACTCTCACAGGCCGTGGAGCCATAAGGCTAGCTCTGGTTTCATCTGCTCTTCGCAGCTGCAGGTGGTAAAGGAGGTTGCGAAGAGCAGACATCTTTGACGAGGAGAGTCTATGCACAGTGTCCATGGAAGATGTTTATTCACATGGCTGCACCAGAGGCCAAAGACCTCCCAGAGGCAGAGATGCCTCATGGCCAAAGACCACATGTGCACAGACATACATGCACAGACATCCACATGCACAGACACACGTGGTGCATAGACAATAACATGGCGGAGGGTCAGGAGTTTTCTAGGGAGATGGGGGGGTGGGGACAGCACATTGCCCAGTGACCTCTGGGTACAGGGGAAGCACATGGGTGGAGTTAGGGTACAGGAACCAGTAGGGAAAACCTGAGGGAGTAGCCAGCACCACATGGGGTGGGGAAAGCAGGACAATGGGAGAAGGGTAAACACATTAAGGAATGGGTGGGGAAACTGCAGTTTGTACCAGAACATTGCAGCCATGGCCCCATGCAGTGCAGGAATAGCCAGCCTTGGATTGTTGGTTTGATTTTGAGTGCCATTTGCCAGCTCTACATGGTCCTTTACAGAGGTACTAGAAAAACACCTGTGGCTTTGAAACACTCCCAAACTCAGCTTTCACATCCACAAATTCCCAAATGTAATGGAGGTTAAGTTGGTGTCTCCTGAGAGGAAAAAGGCCACATACAACATTTGGAGAAAATGCTGTCGAGAAATGTAACCTTAATTGGCAGAGAATCTCCCTGTGTCTGAAGTTTTCTGACTGATGTCAGAGCCTCTTTTTCCTTTATTATTTATAATCAATCTCAGTTTTCCATTTGCTGTTCCTAAGGCAGAATGAGTATGGTGGTCTTTCTTTTAATATATTCCTACACTTGCAAATTTTCCATGTAATGCTGTCTTAAGCTTTACCTGGGATCAATGCAGATTTTGGGCTCTGAAATCTTTAATATTGCAACACCACAAGAGAAAAGAGGACCATAACTCAACTACACCCAACTTTCAGGAAATTTTGCTAGAATTAAAATTTTTCTGAAAATTGCAGAGGGGAAGGGAGAAATTATAATAAAGAAACAGGGAAGAAATGAAACATTTGTCTTATTTCAATTTTTCCCAACGACCTGGTACTTCCAGTTTTCCAATCAAGGGTGCATCTTTGTTACTTAACCAACCCCTCTGTAAAAGGAAAAAATGTCATTTCTCTTACTTGTACTTACCTAGGAATATTAATATGCAAGCCAAAACAGCAACTAAAGCCTCTGTGCTGAGACCCAAGGAATACATGAAAGCTTCATATCGACAGTACAAAGTGTTGACTTCAGTGTCACAGTCGCAGACGGTGACAGTGAGAGTGTTTGTGCTCGTCAGTGGAGGGGTTCCATTATCCTGAATTAAGATTGGCAGGTAGAAAAAAACCTGCTCTTTCCTCCTGAAGCCACTTTTTTCTGTGAAAATTCCAGCTGTGTTATCTAGAAGATAAATTATTATGATGATATGCATTTATATATTTTCTAACCACAACAGTAATATTTAAGTGTAATCTGACCTACTAAAAACTAACGGTACTGTGCAAAGCTACATATTAAGAAAGTTAAAAAAGTAAAAACAGGTACTGACATTTGGTGCATATTATGTCAATCATGACTAAATTTCATTTATTCTTGATATATGTATTCCAGGGGCAATAATAAAATTTGACCTAGGAGCTCTGGTTTTAATGTTCAGAGCTAAAGAAATCGACATCTTATTCAGTACCTGACACCTGCTCAGACTAATTAATTGGTTCTTAAAATGGTTCCATGTATCTGTTACCAAACCAGCAGTTCATAGATAAAATATAGACAGTTTGCCAATCAAAAAGGTTAAAAAATGTGTCTAGCAGAACAAAGTGAAAACAGGTGGCAAGGGAAAGAAGAGAAAGCAAGAAAAAAGCGTACTAAAATAGTCTTTTATTTCTTTCCCTGACTCAAAACCTGGAGCTAGCTGGACTCCTACTACCTAAAATAGCAAAAAGATTTAGATGTCTTCACTTTGCTTTGTATTTAACGATTGGTGTTTAGAAACCTGTTCTATAAAAAACACAGTAAACAGCCTAAAATCAGCTCCTACTGCATATCAATCAATTCAAATATGTAACTTATCTTGTTGCAAAACAAAATAGGCCTGTCTACAACCATGTGTAATGAAAAGAAAAAAATTATAAATAGTTCCAGATCAGAATTTTTTCTCATGGCAGAGCGACTTATTGCATGTGTGCATATGTAGAAGTAGTGGGGGGGGAAAGTGTTTCTACCATTATCTGTGTAATACATCTATGCAAACAGTCTACTGAAGTTAACTCTCTCACACTTAAGTTGTTCTAGGTTTCTATCATAGTTCAGAAAGTCTCAGAAATATTCTGAGATAAAATACCACAGATTTATAGTAAATTTTATCTTCCTTCAGACTATCACCATTCAACCAGCCATTTCTCTGCAATGCAGCAGAAAGGGACAGATTGAAAACTGATTGCATCATGCTTTAAAAAAGTTTTGTTTTCCCCATTAGTAGCCATCAAAAGGAACTGATTGAGTTGCCTTGTGTGAGAGTCTGCTTGGGTTCTGGGCAGAAAGAAAAAAAGTGGGAAAGGTGCATGGCTCGTACACAATTTGACCTTAATACAATGACCTATCTCTTCCTGGCAGGGAGTGAGAGGTTAATGAAGATGGGAATTGAAATTCTTATTGATACATTGACTAACTTTGAAGATAATTGAGAAGCAGTTTGCCATTTAACATAGTTGGAACTTTCCAAAACTTATTTCCATCGATTTGTTCCCTTAGCCAGAACATTCAAATAATTAGTGTGGTCAATAAGAACGATGTGTACTTTAGCTGAGTCTGAAGAAGCTTTTCTTTGTAGTCTCAGCACACTGACTCTAAATGGTCATCTCCCTTGAAATTACACCAGATATTGCAGCTATGTTTTCATCTCAGTCTGGTTATGTTTGGTATTATATATTACAAAATAAGATTGCATTCCTAGTTATCTGTTTTTAAAATTTTGGTCTTGCTGAATTAATGAAATAACAGTTCCATATTAATATCAATCTTCTCTTTCTAGTGATCTCATTTCTCAGGAAAATAGTTTTAAAAGGAAAGTTGGAATTGACCACCATATTCTACATTAGGGAAACAAATGTTAAGGAGTATCCGTGTATTTTTCATCTCAGCAGTTTTTCTGTTCTTGAAATGAAACTTTTCCTTTTGCTGTTTGTTATTAACTTGAAAAGGAAAATAAAATCATTGATACTACTGAATTGTTGTTTTGAAAAGGACCTCAGGACATGTCCAATTCTTGTAATGAAAATTTCTATTTAAGAGTAAAGTTTTAAGAAATTAAGGACCAGCTAGAAGCACACATCTTCCATTAGAAAGGTTTTAAAGAGCTGCATGAATGACACTACCTTGATTGTCTTTGACAA
Source organism: Lichenostomus cassidix (assembly GCF_008360975.1). Taxonomy (NCBI): domain Eukaryota; kingdom Metazoa; phylum Chordata; class Aves; order Passeriformes; family Meliphagidae; genus Lichenostomus; species Lichenostomus cassidix. Next base: position 97,346,222 of record NC_139482.1, on the reverse strand, counting down.
TAAAATGTGAGCCATTTGTGGCTTCCTGAGCCAATGAAAAATGAAAATGGTGGCCTTCTTGTGAGTCATCTTTATCCACAGCACTGATGCTTTGAATTAGCTGGAAAGACAAAACAACAGAGTTTAAGAGTAAAAGAAATTTCTTGTCCTTTAAAATAATAAAAGGATATACCAGTTATGTTAAACTCTTGATGCTGAAAATGTGATCTGTGAATCTGTATTGAGTGCATAATATGCCAATTTACCAAATACCCAAATAGGTTTATTGAGACTTGTATTCTGCAAGTACTCTGATTTAAGTTTTCATCAATTTGAGACAGGCAGGCATTAAAGTCTTAAGAAAATGTAAAAGGTTTTCTAGATCAAAGCACCAGGAGGAAATCAAGTCTCCAAAAAAGAAAAAAAAAGTATATATAGTGTTTTGTTCTTTTTTCTTTTTTTTTTTTCAATTTGAGGTGAGGAGTATATAATTCTACATTTGAAGAAGTCCTTCAATGCAAAACACATTATCTTTCAATCCACAAACACATTGGTATCTTTCAACTGGTACATTGTAGCTTCAGGAAGTGACATATGATGACAAGTTCATATTCTGAATTGTTGATTCTGGATATGATAACAGATTGATTATGGATTTTTTTGGCTGCTTTTTCTCAAGAAAACAAAATAGCCTTCATTTTGAAATATGTCATTTAGAAATATGTCAAACCAGACAGACAATGAAAGATAAAAAATAACAGCATTCAAAAGCATATTTTTCATCTCTGTAAATAAACAACCACACAGTTAATATAATTAGCAATATTTCTACTTTAAAAGAGTCTATATTTCTTATATCTAGAAGTAAATATTTAATGATCAGCATATATTAGAGAACATCCTTGCTGATCAGGAGGAAAGCAAACTGCTGGAAGCCCATTAATTTTTGGGAAATAGAGGGTCCAATTTGAACTTCAGCTTTATTCTGTCAGTTATCTCACGCCTTGTAGATATTTGTACACAAGAGACTTGAACCCTCAACTTTCGTCAAACCGGAGATCAACCTGAATGATACAAGCAATGCTTTAAAAGTGAAGCAGTAAGTCAATGAAAGTGACTGCTGCAGCTTTACATCTATGCCTTTGAAAACTCTTTCTTGGTTAAATCCTTTCTCAATCAAAAATCTAGGGTTTCATCTCACATTCTTTTTCTTTTCAAGCAAGGTAAGTCTGATGAAATCATCATCATCAGAGTGTAAAATGTGGCTTACACATCAAAAGCTCTTTTTATTCTTAACACTGTTCCCTCTTTATATGTGAAATTTATTTTAAATCTATATTTTCACTCTATGGAAACATGAGGACTTTTGAGATTTTTTTTTTCAGTTGCTATTATTGAGAAAATAACTTTTCAGTGATGTCACAGTGTAAAAAGGATTGAGATTCTCAAGGGATTTTTTTTCTTTCCTCAGAACTAACAAAATTACTGAGGTGATTCAAATACAGGTATAAACATGCAGGTCAGGAAACCAGTGAGGAGCAACAACTGACCACTAACATTACCTTGATTACCACAGGCTTCATTTTTATAAGGAAATATAGCTCTCAGAAATATAGCTTGAGAAATATATACGCTCAATATGAACAGCAATAGGGTACAAAACTACATATCCAGTCTAAGCTGTTAAGAAGGAGACATTTTACAATATTTGCCACCTACTTCAAAAAACCTAAATAAGACCATACTGGCTTTTCTTGGCAATTTGTTGGTTACATTTTCACAGCCACACGTGAGAACAATCTTGGGACAGATATACCCCTGTCCTTAAGATTCAGGGTCAATTAAAATTTACTGAATATGCAGAGGAATATAATAATCCAGAAAGATATCTTAGCCAAATTTTTTTTTTAAATTTTGTTTTAATTTTACTTCAGTTACTTGGTAGAGAAAAATTACCTACCTACACATCAAAACCCAAAAAGTAGATGTGGTTTTCATACTCCCAATTTTCATTCAAACAGGTATTGGCAATTTCTTTTGCAAACATATTTTTAGGAGTCTATCACGTTTGAAAATCCTAAATTTACTGCAGTTATGAATTAGATACTGTTTTGCTATTTCATTATGGACTTCTCATAATTGTAGATGGTAACAACAGGAGGATGCTGGGCCTGGTAAGGCAGATGTGAGTCATCTATCTGGACAAAAACTCCTGCCCTGGCAAACTGAAAAAAGGAAAAAAGCTCTTGTACACATGCCAGCCGAAGTTGTGGGCACACCATCTACATTCTGTTTGTGTTGTAAATAAAAACTGTAGATTCTGGAGTAGTTGATTGCCAGGTAATCTTGATAAAAATTAATTGCAAATATGTTTCCTCAACATCAAATGGTTTTACTGAATTGGTATTCCAGAGAGGTCCAGAAGGAAGGATTAAAACTTCTTCGTCACAGCCCTCTCTGCTTCAATGGACTTTCCCTCAATCAAGTTAAACTTAAGGCATAGATTTTCCACCTGAACAACAATCACTACTGTTAATTTTGATGCTACAGTACTCTGAGTGCAAAATTTGGAGTCCTTTGTGTGTTAGGCTTACCAATTCCATTAGAGAGATGGAAAGAAGTAGAAACATATTTGCCACCTCTTGCTTTCTACTTCAAGTTTTTGGTTTGGTTTGGTTTGGTTTGGTTTGTTTTTTTCCCTACACAGCACCCTTCAATAGGAGATCTACTGTGGATTATAGGATGTAAGGGATCTAATCATCCATCTCTTTTGGGTGTACAGAGCTGGTTTTGTTCAAATTGACAGAAGTCTTATAAGAAGTAAGATTTTTCTCATTCTCATCATATTTGCTGACCATCAGAGTTTAGAGTAGGTTAAAGTGTTGATTACTATAGTCAGCCCTGTATGTTCCTGGTAGACCTTCTACGTCAAGACCCGTGTTCTGTTGACTGCTTCTGTTTTGAAAACCAAATTTGCACAGTATTGAACTGATTTCTCTGTGTCTTCTGTAAATGTTTCTGCTCAATTATAAAAAAATGGTATATTTATCTGCAAAAGATTAACCATAACAAAGCTCATGATATGACACTGAGGTCCTTTCTTATGTTTGTTTGCATATGCTAATAAATTTGTTCCACCTGTGCTATTCTGCCAAGAGATAATATTGTTGAATTGTGGTCCACATAAAACAAAAAAAAAGAATTTTTCATGGGCCACTGTGCCCACTGTTTCAAAACATCACATGTTACACTTGGTGCATCTGCAGGTATAGCTTAGAGTAAGAGTCTGTTAAAATATATGTTGCTTTCACAGCTTCATCATGTTTTTACACTCTAAAGGATGAATTTACTGTTGGTTTTTTTTTTTAACTTTTTAATTTCTTATCATTACTGCTCAGAGACTTTTTGTAAATGCTGGAGAAAACATGCAATATGAAACAATAAACACTGTCTTCTTACTTTCATTTCTCTGCTAGGAAAAATCATTTTGCATTATGATTTGTTAGAAAGGATCTGTTTTAGCAAACTACTCATTTTTAACATGAATCGTATACTTGTAGAATTTGTTTAAAGATTTCCTCTTTTTTCTTCTGTCAACATTTCATTATATAGAGAAGCAATATCAAATGAATACTTTTTACTTTCACTGTAACTGATTATTATTTTATTATGTGCTATGTACAGAGTAAATAAATTTGGTTTTTTCTCATCTCTGACTCAAAGTGCTCTGCATACTCAGTCACTTCTTTGAATCTAATAAAAATTGTTAAACAAACTGCAACATCAAAGTCACTTCATATGTGATCCCCAAATTACAGGAACTCAGAATTACTAGAATAAATATGCATTATAGATGACAGCATAAATTCTGAATGTAGGTATGTTGAGTATACCTTATCTTCAGCTGAAATCAATTTCCTCTGTGATAGGAAGAAAGTTTAATATTCACAAAGCAGCTGAAATTACCATGCATAGGTGCATTCTGGATGATCCGCTTGCTTACATGTAATGTAAGGTTTTGATACAGTCTAGATTGACTTTTCAAGCTGCATCTTCCAGAGGAATTAATTAATATCTTGGGGATTAAGCTTTTGGGGTCAGATCCACTCTTGCTGAGATGTCTCTAATGTTAGCTTTGGGACTGATTTGGTCCTCTTCGTGGTCTGACAACTTGTATAAATTATTTCCCTCGAAGTTCAAAGGTTCATCATTACTGCACACACCCATAAATGGTAAATATAAAAAATTAATAGAATATTGTGGTCATAATTTACTGTGTTTACACACAGTTATGAAGTCAAAAGGTCCAATCAAAAGGAAATAATGGATTTGAATATCTTATTAATATTGTTCTATTTGGTCTGATAATAACTATAGCTGCAGTAGGATACAAGGATATTTAACAGGGCAACTTTCATGTTCAATTCATTTGGAAAATAATTTATTTAATGGTGGTGGTGCAGTGAGAGTGGTTTTTCAATGTTTAGAAAAAACCCTTCGGTTTTGTGTAGTATACAGCTGACTTTTTGTATTATAGGACAGTACAGAACTATAACACTAAATGGATAGTGAAAACTCCATTCAAAATGTCTAATAAACATGATGAATGGATTCAGTATGGTGCCAAAACACCTATCTGTCTTCTTTACATCCAGTTTTATTGTTGAATTTGGATTATAGTCGCACAAACCGAAATCTAATCCTTTTGTTTGAATGACTTTTGGAGGCTAAGTTAAACATATCTGTAACTCTCAAGAAAACATCATAAGGGGGTTTGAAGCTCAGCAGTCAGTCAATAAAATCAGACCAAAAATTTTCATAATCTTTCAGAAAATCCAATACTTCAAAACAAGCCCTCTCTTCTAGACTGAAGCTACTATTAACTGTGTCTGAGTTTGAAAAATTAAGACAACACTTAGTTTTGCTCATTATGTGTTTCATATTCTTTATCACATCCAGCATGCTCTTACATTATGTAAAAGTAGCTTATTTTGACCTGTCTCTAAATTGCTTTTATTGTAAGGCTGACACCAAGATAAAGTCTAGCTTGAATAAGACATTTTATTTTTAAGTTGCGTCTTACCCTCCGTAGTGAATTTCCTTCCTTTTCCCCTAAACACTGCAAACTGAAGCAAATGTGTTTTGGAATATCCCATGAAATTAGACACATCTCAGCTCAGATCAGGGAAAGAAGTGAATTGGAGAAGTGCAGAACATCTCTGAGAACACTGATTCCAGCAAAAAAGATAGCCATATCTGCTTTAGAAACTGAAATGTGATAGTTTAGCTATACAATCATTCATCTCAACTCAACATGTAAGCAGATTTTGTAGCTGTTTGAAATTGATTGGAGAAATATGGTTAAGATCAAAAGGTGTGTAATGTCCTGATTAAGTCCTTTAATTGCTTAAACTTATTCTTCTGAAATGTAAATTTTGTTTTCAGTGGACAACCAGGCCATTTATGAAATCACATTTGAATCTTTTGGTTTCTTACTGATGAAAAGAAACAATATTTTTCTGTGAGTAAAAGTTAAAAAAAAGTAATAACACCAAAGATGCATCATCCAACAATTCTGTTTACATCATAAACACTGAATAAAATATAAACTCTGACTGTGATAATTATGCACTTTGTATAAGTTTCCTGTTGTTCTTCCTAAGATAATTTGTTAATGAGAAAATTATTTAACATTACTGTCACAGTCTCCACAGGCTAAACTAAAGATGCCTGTGACTCTCGAAAACTTATAGCAAAGAAAAAAGGAAAAAAAAAAACTTAAAGTAATATTATGCCTTTCTGTAAAATGAGAAAAATATAACGTTTGTCCCTCATTCATTTATTACAATGTCAAAGAGGAATTATTCAGTATACTGTTCTTACAGAGTTTATTACTATTGTTAACACTGCTATTCTTTACAGTGTCTTTATCCAGTGACTCTCAAAATATTTAATATATATATGCAATTGATATTGAAAAGTAGCAATTGATGGGTTAGCATACAGTTATTATTTATCAGTTGGCAACTATGGAATACTAGAAACCTTGGGAAATAAATCAGCTGGGTTTTTATCTTGTAGGCAAGTCCAAAACATGGATTACAAATATCCATTTTATAAGCCTCCATATTTAATTCATGGTGTCTTGAAGTCAAGGAACATAAAGTGCAGTTGATTTAATGCCTGCACTTTGATCTGTCAATGAGTTAATTGAAGCCCAATAGAAATGGCTTGCTCCAAATACCTCTGAAATAGAGGTAGCCTTTGCAGACAGGAGAATTTCCAAATGCAGGACAAACAAAGTAATTGCTGATAGAGAACCATATGAATGGATGCAAAAGGCTATAAAGAGATCACTTAAGCAACAGGAAAAGCTTTATTTAACTGCAGGCTAATCAAGGTCAAACTAAAGCAAACCAAAATGGCATAAAAAGAGAGGATCTGTGATCCAGAAATCAAAACAGAACAAAATGTTTGAACAAAACCCACACAGATATCCCAAATGTCTTCTTTAAATGTCTGAATAATGCTTTAGAGTGGTGGAAAAACACATAGATTTTTCTCTTTATAGCTTTTTTTTTTTTTGGTTGGATTTTTTTTTTTTTTTTGTTGTTGCTCATTTTGTATCTTTTTCTTAAAAAAAAGCCGAAACAAAACAAAAAAAAACAGAGCAACTTTGAACATCTTGGGTTTTATTTTTGCTGGAGGAAAATGGAAAGACAGCAGTGTACCTGGGAATCAGGGCAGCTGACTGATGTTACCCCATTCACCTGGATATTGAATGGGAAATAGAAAATAACCTACTGGGAAGGATGTTTAATATAATAACAGCTTAAGCTGCCAGCTAGGAAAGGTGTTGTAAGGGCTGTGCCTTAAACATTTTCAAACTTCCACTGAACTAGACATGGGTTTGTATTCAGTTCACAACACATGATTTCTAACTGGAAGACACAATGAATCTGTTTTGAAATTGGTCTAAGCCTGGTTCTTATGCTATTGCAAAATTTGCGAGACATACATTTTACATCTGTGACCTTCACATGAAACAAATTTGTGCCCTATATTTTTTCAGAATTTTTCCATCTGTACTTCTATATTACCTCAGTTTAAAAACAAACAAGACATACAGATTTTTTTTTAAAGTGGGGAAAAATACATGTCAGTGTTCTGAAATTTAAATTTCAAACTATGCATATATCAACAGAACTAATCCTGGAAATCGAAAAAATGCAGTCCATACTCACATTACCAAAATAATTAAAGCTAAACATTTCAGACCAATCTTCATTGTAGTGAGAAAAATGGTGGCTAACTACTTCATGCTCACCTGTCCAGAAACCGCATTTTCACAAACAAATGTTTCATAATTTTTCGGGAATTCCGGTGCATTTTCATTAACGTCAAGAACTTGAATATACACATTTGCTTCTGATATTTTTTCAGGATTTCCTAATAGTTAGAAAAAGACAGAAATAAAAAAGTTATGAATAATCCACTACATATTAAAAGTTAAAATAATGTTAACATTAGAACATTTTACCTATATTCTGCAGGGAAGAAAATAATCAGAAAGACCTATGGACATATTTTTATACTATTATAATAGTATAATACCATTATAATAATATGTCTTGAAATAAGATGTTTCATGTAATTTTTTTTATTTTTTCATGCTTTTATTTGCCCAGTCAGAAACTGATTTAAATGTGAAAAATAAAACCTGACCAGGAAAAATTAGACAATATTTTGTTGATGAAGAAAAAGATACTGTACTAGCCATATGTAAGGTTGTGTGGTAGGAGAGTGTCAGCTCTTCTAAGGGCATCTGGTCAAGGACCTTTTCCAGTGCAACAGGAGTTAATTAGATAAAGAGGAAGCCATAAACAAGAACATATAGGAAAACAAAGAACATATAGGAACATAAACCTAAGGGAAAAATGATAAAGGAAGGGTATGATGAGGACCGAACCTGCTCAGATATACTAATTGATGTGGGGGCCTGGAAATGTGACAATGTTTTTTCCATCAGATCACTTGTCTTGACAATTGATAAACCAATGGAGAAAATATGCCAAAACATACCAAGACACAGACCTAACAAAACAAACACAGAGACAAGGACAAGAAACAAACCTAATAATAATTGATGGGCTGTCCAGAAACCACGGGAAAATGGATCCAAGTAGGTCAACCTGAACCTTGTAACTGGTAAGATTTTAAATAAGAGGGACCCTAGACTTGGGGGAATGTGGGAGTCAAGGGATATGTATGGACCCATGGGAAACATGCAGAGAGGAACAAGTAGTGAGTTCTGTGGGTTTGCCAGCAAGCATCGAGTATGCACTAGCTGGCAAGCTGGGGACCCATGAAGAAGATAAGAGCATCTGGGATCCAGGAAGAGGTGATGGGCAAACAGAGGTAGGTACTGAAGGGATCCATGAGTGTGTGTGTGCTTGTGAACCTGGAGAGTGTTGTTCATGTGTGTGGTCATGTCTGCATCAGTGATCTTCTGCCTTTCCAGGTGAAGGGGGGAGTTGGCTGCCTGTGCTAGTAGTTTATGGGAGTCCTGTCTGTAGGTGCTGCTGAAGGCAAAGCCTTGTCTGTGTCAATCTGAGAGACTGACCTCGTCATTGTGAGTCTCTGGGACACATGTTCAGCTGTGCTACTGGTTGAGCCTGTAAACAGGTCAGCTGCATCCCTGGACCCAGGAAGACACCTTGGGTCCCCAGGCACTGGGCTGGGCTCCAGTGGCCAGGCAGAAGAGTCAAGCTGGAGTGACTGGAAGAGCTGGCTGCATTTTTTACTTCAGTTAACATCATGGTTATCATAATGATTGGTCACGTCCATTCCTTTAAGAAATTCTTTTACTACTGCTCTTCTTAAATATTTTTCAAATTTTGAAGCTTTGGAAGAAAAATTTAAAAAGAAATTTACATGTTTTAAAAGTATTTCTGCCACTGCTAGACATGGAGAAACTGCAGTGGATACTGACAACCACCCTAGCCAAGGCAGAGAGCTCAGACTTAATTTGAAAAAACACAGCTCTTCTATCCACTGGTCTCCAACCACATACTTCCAAAGAAGTATGATTTTGCTCAGGCATTACTGCTGACAGGCTCTATAGACTGAGCTTTTAGTTTTGGCACAACTATTGTTGTTCCAAGGATTATTTACACAATGGGTTTGATTCTTAGGCACTCTGTACCCACAGAATATGTACTGCTTCTGTTATACAAATATACTTTATTACTGTGTCTTTAGATATAAAAGATGTCAGTACAGCTTATTCCTGTATGTAAAGGAAAATGAACTCTAATAATATAAGGCATTTTTCTCCTACCTTTACTGCATTTACACAAGGTTCTACTGCTAAAACTACCTCAGACAAGGAAAACCCATGATATACTAGTATCATGGTACAAAAGTTGCATGTAGACTAGGTTGAAAAAGCTAATTTTTTTATTAAATGAAAATGTTTATAAGCATTTTATCTGAAAATTAGGCAAGGAATACAGCAATTACAGCATTCTCCTGGAGAAACTGGTGTCTCATGGCTTCGACAGGTGCACTGTTTGAGGGGGTAAAACTGGCTGGATGTCCAGGCCCAGAAAACGGTGGTGACTGGAGTTAAATTCAGCTGGTAGCCAGTAACAAGTGGTGTTCCCAGGGATCAACACTGGGGCCAGTTCTTTTCAACATCTTTATCAATGAATTGGATGAGGGGACTGAGTGAACCCTCAGTCAATTTGCACATGACATCAAGCTGGGTGGAGTGTTGATCTGCAGGAGAGTAGGAAGGCTCTTCAGAGAGATCTGAACTGACTGGATTTATGGACCTAGGCCAATTGTATGTGTTTCAACAAGGTCAAGTGCCAGGTTCTGCACTTAGGTCACAACAACCCAAAGCAGAGATACCAGCTTGAGGAAGAGTGGCTGGAAATCTCCCCAAAGGAAAAGGACCTTGAACTGCTGGTCAACAGTGGCTGAACATGAGCCAGCAGTGCTCAGGTGGACAACAATCAGCTCAGGGAGCTGGGGCTGTTTAGCCTGTAGAAAAGGACTCTCAGGTGAGACCTTAGCACTCTCTGCAACTGCCTGGAAAGAGGTTTCTGGGAGGTGGGGGTTGGTCTGTTTTCCCAAGTAACAAGCGATGAGTGGAAAGAGCCTCAAGTTGCGCCTGTGGAAGTTTAGATTGGATATTAGGAAAGTCTTCTTCTTGGAAAAGGTTGTCTATCATTGGAGTAGGATGCCCAGGGAAGTGGTTGAGTAACCATCCTTTGAGGGATTGAGTCTCCATCCTTGGAGGTATCTATACTGCCAGATGGTTTAGTGGTGGAATTAGCAGTGCTAGGTTTATGGTTGGATTCAATGAACTGAATGGTTTCTTCCATAACAAACTACACTTTAATTCTTTGATTCTGTATTGGATAGCTTTTGGGAGTCCTTTGCCTATCAGCACATTGAATTCTGACTGACATGTCATAGCTTTAATGAATGCCTCCTTCCCTACAATGTAATTTTTTAGTCTAATAGGTAATAAGTTCCTCTGCAATAACAATGTTCACATTAACATGGTTGTGTTGCTGGGTAATAAAGATGTTTTTCTAGTGCATAAAATCATCTTAAAATATTCCAAGAATACTGAACATCTATCAACTTAAATATCTGTCAGTATATCAATTGTTTATGTCTAAACCAGAAGTACCTCAATAATTATAGTAAAAATAAATCTTGGTGCTACTGTCCCTGCATCTGACCTGTTCAGAAGTGCTTAAGGCATTGATTTAAATTAATCAAATGGACCTTTAAAAAAAAGCAAAATGTGCTCTTCTCTGCCTCTTTTCAAACTGCATCAGTTTGCTTTGTTCTTGCATTACTTTTTTTAATGTATAATTCACTAGTTGCTTGGAGCAAACATTTGTTTTCTTGGATGTTATGGAATCTAGGCTGATAGCTTTGAGTCTTCTGCCAAAGGAAATGGCAGCAAAAGCAAGTACCAGGGAGATAAAGGCATAGATACTAAGCAGTTTCTCATTTCTATTCCTCCTGTGAAGTCATTACAGCTGTTCTAATTTATCAAACCGTGTGATCTGACAGACTTATTTCAAAAATACTTCTTTGTGAGATGACATTTCTCTTGTTGCAACAAATATCCATAGTAATACAATAGGCAATGAAATAGTGCTCAGCTTGTCTTTTAGATAAACATGAAAAGTAGTATGCATGTCTTTTTTAGAAATAATACCAAGAGTGTTGAAGATACTTAAACTCTTTTAGTGAAGTCAAAATTAGATATGTAGGGCAGAGATTTGACTCCATTGTCTTTCAGAGGACAGCTTTGTAACCTTTAATAGAAAGCAGAGAATACATTTGGTGGGTTCAGTTTTGTAGAATGTGGCACAGGAAAGACCCAGCTAGTTTTGTCTATTCTTATTTTGCTTCGTAAGATTCATAGGCACTATATTAGCTTTAAAGCCTACCTTTTGCTTGCACAAAACATTTAGATAGTGCATTTTTGGAATCACATCTGTTTTCTTTCACTAAGAAGTTTCTTCTGTGTTTTGCAATAGTCTTATTTCCAATTCTTCAATATATTTGGTTTGTAGTTTCATACCTGCCTTGTGGTGGCGTTTTTCCCTTAGTACAGGGTTAAATGACAAGGAAGAGCATTTCTCTCATTTCTGTATGTATGGAAGCTTTTAAAAATATGAAAATTTTTAATTTTTCTGAAATCACAACTGTATTGTTTTGGGAGGGAGCAACATATTACAAAGCCACTCTTGAAATCAGTGTCTGGTGAACATTTAATGACAGTTTTGGTGAAGCAATGATACTGCTTCTGTAGCCTTTGGGGGAGAAGGTAGCCAACATGTATTTTGTCTTTTATGCCTTACACAAGAAAATTGTCAGAATTTGAATTCAGCTAATGTACTTTTATCTACATTATCTAAATGTCTCTCAATTAGCAGAAAGGTTCTTAGCCACAATCTTCATGAGAGAGATCAGGACTTGAAAAACAAGGACTAAGAGAACAGGATGTCAAGTTCAATAGGCTGGATCAGTGTGAAAATGACAATGATACTTTAATTGCTAGGGATAAAAATTCGTAATTTCAAAAGAAAAGAAATTACCATCTCTAGACACAAAACTGAACTCAGTATTTGCAGGGGATTAAAGAAAGCTTGACATTGACATCAGCCAGTAAATACAAATTTGTAATAATAACAACAATACCAGCACTACTACTAACAATAAAGGTTATTTTTTTAATTTGTCATTATATTTTTATAGCATGACTGTAATTTATGCTAAAACAAATTTCTTTACTTCCTAAAAGAAATTAACATAAATAGAGTTTTTTTAAAAAAATATTTCCCTAGAAAGGGAAAAGTTTATTAAATATAGATATTTATATATTTATATATTTATATATTTATATATTTATATATTTATATATTTATATATTTATATATTTATATATTTATATTATTTATATATTTATATATTTATATATTTATATATATATAAAGAAGAGTGAAAATTAAATATTGAATTAATGTTATTATCATAATGAAATTGTCAAAGAACTCTAAGTCCTGTAGTCAGGTCTGGAGTCCCCTATGACGGGACATCTGTAAAACTCAGTAGTAAAATCATTGTCGTGTCTTATGGGTTAATTTTGTTATGACAGTATCAAGTAAAACTGATCACAGAATCATAGATAATTGAGGTTGAAAAAGGCTTCTAAGTTCATCAAGTCCAAATGTTAACCTAACCCTGCCATGTTCACCACTAAAACCTGACACCAGGTACCAAATCTACATTATTTTTCAATATTTCCAGGGATGGTGATCCAATTACTTCCCTAGGAACTTTATTCCAATGCTAGACAACCCTTTTCCAGGAAAACAAATTCTGTGTATCAAATTTAACTTCCTCTGGTGCAACTTGGGGCCCTCTCCTCTCATCCTCTTAATTGTTACCTGGCAGAAAAGAAGGACCTGCATTTCCCTGAAACTTTCTTTCAGGTAGTTTTAGAGAAGGTTCACCCTCAGCCTCTTTTTCCCCAGTCTAAACAACCCCAGCTGCCTCAGCTTCTCCTCACAGGAATTGTGTTCCAAAGCCTTCATGCTCTCCATTGTCCTTTTCTGGACAAGCTCCAGCACCTTCTGGTAGTGAGGGGTACAAAACTGAGCACAGGTCTCGAGGTGCAGTCTCATCAGTGTTGAACACAGGGGGGACAATCACTGCCCTGGTCCTGCTGGCCACACTATTCCTGATCCAGGCCAGGATGCCATTAGCATTCCTGGCCACTGGGGCACAGCTGGATCATGTTCAGCCTCTGCTGACCAACACCCCCATGGTCTTTACTGCTGGGCAGCTTTCCAGCCACTCTGCCCTGAGCCTGTAGCTCTGCAGGGGTTGGTGTGACCCAAGTGCAGGACCTGGAATTTGACCCTTTTGAATCTCATGCAATTGGCCTTGTACCATCAATCCAGTCTGTCCACATCTCTCTGTAGAGCTTTTCTATCCTTCAACATATCAACACTCCCACAGCCCAACTTGGTGTTATATGTAAACTCACTGAGAGTGCACTCAATCCAGTCATCCAGATCATTGATAAAACATATTAAACAGGACTGATCCAACTACTGACTGTCTGCCAATTGGATAATAATGACTCGAGGATTTCTTGCACTCAGATAGGATTGTTGTTTATATTTCAGCTTCTTACAACCACGCTTCCTACAACCAAGTAAAAACTGATGAAAGGAAACTTAATTTTTTTCTTTTGCTTTAGGCATAAAGTGGTATAAGATTCAACAGGTCAGAAGTTCCCCCTGCTTACATGTAAGTTCCAATAAATTAGACCTACTTCTGGTTACTTTTAAAATATTGTCCCTCAATGGCATGAGGAAAGGATGATCCACACCAAAGGTCTGCAGTAACAGAGTCAAGCTTCTCTTACTAATCTCTGATCCTTGTAATCACTGTAATGGACTCGAAAGTCTTGGGTCATGTATGAGTGTGAGGGCATCAACAGGCTCCTAGGGAGGTTGCTGTTGTAATGTAGTTTCAATACATGTCTAAGGTGCAATAAACATCTTCTTTGGATGAACTCTAACAGCCTTTTTTATTTGGCTTCAGTGGAGCCACAATGTCACCCACCAAATATCTCATGGACACAGTATATGTTATAACTATATTTCAAGGAATAATATACTGCTAGTACCTGGTATAAATCCTTTCAGGTGTGCCCAGACCAAGGTGACCTAACTCCAGTTCTTTTGAACATTTTGTTATAGACAGTGACCTTATCATCATTAAAGAAATAAAGAATAAGAATTTGAACACAATGAGGTCTCAGTTTCTCTACAATAACTTTCATTACTGTGAAAGTCTCACTTTCTTTTGCTGCAGGAGACAGTTATTCATTTGTTACATTTGGTTCACTCCTGTTTTATTGTTTAACTAAACAAAAAAGTCTAGGCCAAAGTCATCCTGCTGTGTTTCCATAGTGCTGTTCAAGACATGACAAAACTATTCCAGAGATCAATTTTTGCCAACACCGGTCAATTGCCCAAAACCACGAGAATGAATTTGATGCTTAAAAACTCACAGAGAAGCTGAAAAGGAAGATAATATTATCAATTCCTAAATACAAATTAAAGACTTCAATGAAAATCGATACTGACTATCCTATAGTAAATTTCCAGCAGCAATGTTCTACATATATACAGGAAAGGCTCCGATTTGGGAGCAGTGTGGTTTATGAATATATGTTTAAAGTAATTGTAGCAATAAATGGTATTTAACTGAGATTCAGGACTGAAAAGAAAGGTGCTAAACTACTTTGGCAAAACCTGTCTGATTTATTGATTGGACTCTAGTTTCATATGATTTTCCTCCTTCCTGAGGATGGATGGGATTAGCTTTTAAATAATATCCCAATAATCTTGTTAAACTGCTTTATAAATCAGTAGCTGTTAAATTTCTTCTGTTGTGCCAGATTTAGGGTAACCACCAAAAACACAAACAGAGGTAATTTGCGTTTGACTTTCAAACAAAATGAACAGGTGAAATCTATATAAAGGTTTCAAGGCTTTAATTGTCACTGAATAGAAGTCTAGATTATTTAGGCCTTAACATTCACAATTAATTTGAGCCACAGGTTTCTGACTGGTGTTAAATTAGACCCTGGCTAATTTCACACTAGTCAAAAATCTGGTGTGAAATTAACCAGGGTCTAATTTAACATAAGATCTTGCACTGCAGGAGCAATTCATATGCTTCAGTGTAACTTGAAAGCGTTACACTCTCGATCCCATTACAATTTCTTTTTTCATAAGGTCATCTTTTATGAAAAAGCACAGGACCTTGCAGCTCAAACACATTCCTCTTCTATTTAACTAATCATTTTAATAATGCTCCTTAGTGTAGCAATCAACAGCAATATAATGAGAAAGAAGCATGTATTCTTCACTTAAAAGAAGGCACATTCAGAGGATAATTGCAAGTCACAGTACAAAAAAGCCAGTGTTCCTTAAATTTCTTACTCACTTGTTTCTGTGGCTGTAACAGTTATGTTGTGCCAAGAAGCTATCTCTCGGTCCAGAGGTTCAGTGGTAATGATTGTTCCATTGTGTTCATTGATGCTGAACAGTCTCTTTAAATGCGTGCTGTGGACAATAGAGTACCTGCACCAAAAAAAGGAAAGAGATTCCCTGATACTGAAATTTTCCATCAGAGGCAAGGACACAGAAAGCTATTGTCAGCTGAGAAAACAGAGCTGTGCAGATATGCATATAAATGTGTGCTGCAACAACTCAGAAATCATGAAAAATGTACACTTATAAACATTTCAAATTCACTGCTGTCAAGATCAAAGCTCTTTTTTTTATAAAACTAAATATGTCTCAGATCTATATTAATGTGAACTGAATCTAAAATGCATTATTCATTCTTACTTCTAAGTCAGTCTCACAGCAGGTGAATGGATTCGTTGAAAAGAAACAGCAAAAGTGCCACTTGTGAAATGAATAACACCAACATCTAAGTGGAGGTATAATGGCAAATATATTTTATCATTGCTGACATGCTCTGATGCCAAGGGAATAGGCATTATAAAGACAGACAACTATCTGTAATGAGGTGACACTAAGGCAGAGTACAAAATCCTAATGCAGGAGATGATTGCAAATGTGTCCTCTGTTCCTGAGTCTTCCCCGAAAAGGCTTTGGATTCTGTGGACTTGTACATGTGCACATACATACACATGTGACACTCAAAATGTTAAAGTCTAGCCCATGGTCACAGGACAGAGATGGACTGAAACAGACACCAAAGATATTGGTTCAAATGGAAAAGATATCTACTAATTTTTTAATGACCTACGAAGCAGAAGACTGTATGATGCAATTGTTAATATAGTCTATTTCAAAGGAAAAAAATTATTTGAATACTTGAAACATTCTAATCCAGTTTGGAATGCTCACATTCAGCTATTCCCTTTTATTGTACCTTTAATTTGGCTTGACAAAGTCTTTCTGTTTCCTGTTGACACTTAGGACTCCAGCTCAGACAGCAGGTCAAATCAACAGTTAAATTACACTCTAATTTAATATTTATAACTACATTTTGTCTGATTTAAAAATCAGTAAGAGGATAAATCAAAGCACGAGCAAAACACTGTAAGTGAAAGTTCTCATAATTTGAACCAAATTTTGGATACTTCTAAACTTCTATTAAAGGTATTTATAATTTTCTGACAGAGTTGTTTGGTTTTGTTTGGTCTTTTTTTGGTAATCTGACCTTTGATAATTATTTTCCAGAAAAACTCTATTAGGTATTTCCTATTTTTTATTGCTGATGTAGTGAGGTTTTGTTGCATGACTTTTTCAGTTTGTTTGTTTGAAACCTGGGGTTTCAGTAATATATAGAAAGCAACGTAAGTTGCTTTCTATGTAAGTCACTACTGTCATTTATGATAGCAATGATTTCAAAATTAGATTAATTTTCATGGCACTTAGCCCAGTAAACATACTTTTTTAGTAGAAGTGATATACTCTATTCTGAAGAAACTCAGTGATGCAATATCTGTATCACAGTTTTGGGACTACGTGGACATATTCAATTTTAAACAAGCTCCTCCAAAGTATTTCTAACTAAGAAGTCATAGATATGGGTTAATGTGTAATTGTTCCTCAGGAGATGTTTAGATGTTAGTCATCTAAACAAACAACCAAATGATCCCTTTTACAGGAGGGAACAAAAAAGTACATGCAAATTTTGTTTTTTCTTCTTTAATTTAACCTATTACTATCTTACTAAATAACAGTAAATGAATGGAAAATCATAACAAATCACTGTCTAAACATCTGAAGCCATAGCATAATATATATGTATTTCTGCTATTAGAAATCTACACCCCATAAATTATTTTGTGTCTCAACCATTTGTCTCTGCATCCTAATTTGTCTAAATTGCACTGTACACAGTGATGTCGGGCAATTCAAGAATCTATTTTAATTATAAATCCCATGTTAAAGATTAATTACCTGTTTTCCCCCTTAAGAGACAGCAAAATTATTTATCACCGACATTATTAAAACCAGAATCTGATATTACCGGGTTGAGAGGCTAGGGTGTCAGATGGCTGGTAAGCCATTGCTTTGGGTCTTTTTGCATCACTTGTTTTTCTTGGGGATGTGTGGTAGATTTGGGTTTTTTCCCCCCTGTTGTTTCCTTTGGTATTATTATTACTATTACTATCACTATCACTATCAGTATTTTATAATAATAATAATAATAATAATTAATAATAAACAACTGTCTTTATCTGAACTGATGGGTTCTCACAACTTTACTGTTTCAAATCTCCCATGCATCCCAGAGGATGAGGGAGTGAGCAAGTGCCTGCATGGTCGTTACCTGCCTACATGGGTAAACCATGACATCTGCAATAACCTTGGCTATCAGTGAAAGCATGATTATCTTTAATGATGAGCCATAGTAAGGAATGGAAATATCCCTTGGAAATACCAGCTACATTTGCATTTGAGGCCTGCTCACATTTTAAGACAGGTACCTGACTGGACTGTCATCATCATCTGGATCTCTAGCAGTTACGACCCCCACCAGCGAGCCACTTTCAGCCCCTTCAAGCAGCTCCATCACATAGTTCTCTGAGGTGAAAACTGGAGGCTCATCAGCATCTTCCACATTGATTTTTACAATAGTTGTGTCTTCAAATGGTCCTTCTATCAAAAAACTCTCGTTGATATATCTGTTTACAGCTTTGACATGAATACTGTATCTCCTTTTGCTCTCATAATCCACTCTCTGTTAAGAAAGAAAGTGAAATTTGGAATATTTATTTCTTCATATACTTCAATAAATAGTGTAAGATTAAAGACAAAATAGTCTATGCTTCTTGTGGGAAAGTTTGAAAAACATGTATACTTTTAAAAGTTGTTAATTCTAAGGTTTCTTTTTTATGTTAAAAACACTTTAAACTGAGCTTGTTTGTTTTCACATTTAGGATTGCTTTAATGCTACAGTCAAACAGCACTGTAAAAAAGAATTCCCATAGAATATCACCCCTAATAACTCATACTTACATTACTATTTTAGACAGTCTTTATCTTCTGAAATTAAAAATAAAAATTTATTTTGAAAATACCTGCCAAATAAATAGCTTCCTGAGCTAAGAAACCACCATAAAACAAAGATCAAAAACAAAACCAAAAAAGCCTTCTCATTTTTAGCACTCAGTTCTTCAGAGTTCTAGATTTCATTAGACTATTGAACTCTATCTTCATTTCAGATAATGACTCAGATGGCCAAGAAGTCTCTGTGATTCCAAAATTAATTACAGAGTATCAAAGAATATTCAATTTCTCAATTCATAAACTGGCATTTTTTTATTGTATTCAGTGTCTTTTCAAAGCTATATCATAACAAAATCTCCACTGCCTAATACAGTAATAAATTTGATTTTCAGTTAACAGGAGGTAGGTCTTGGAAGTGAGGTGAGATTGTTTGCAGTAAATTGATAAAGATTTCACAGATGATGCACAGAAGAGATAGAACACTTTCTCACAATGGGATACACTGTGTTGCACAGCTAGGGATAACATTAAGATACTCTGACTGTCACTATTACATTCAGCAGTTATAGGAATGAGTGAAAAAGGTAAACAGAAAGAAAAATATTTTTCTTTTACCCCCCGTAATATTCCAATCAAATCACAAAGCCCAAAGAAAAAAAACAACCTAGTAGAATCAAAAGCAACAGGGCTTTTTTACAGATCTGGCTTGCTTGAGGAATGAGGTTTCTCCCTCTGGGGAAGGTGGCAGGACCCCCAAAACCCCACAAAAAGGGGTCACCGCTGCAATGCAAACCCCCTCACAAGTCCAGGCCAGTCGGAGCTGGGGAGCAGCGAGCTCGCAGGAGCGCGCAGCGTGGCATGAAGCTCGGCCAACAGAAGCTCTGCAGGAAATGTGGGTGAGGCAAAAGAACATACTGGACACTGTCTCTGGCCTCCCAGGGAGGTTTATTCGGGTCTTCAGGGGGGTTGCAGGGAAGGGGAAAGGGGGAGGAAAGCGGGGGAAGGGCGAAGGGGCTGGGAGCCCAAAAACAGTGACACCAGGCTGATGCTGGCATGGGCTAATGAGGGAAGGGAAAGGGGGAGAGATTGGCTCTGGAGAGCCAATCCCAGAAGGTCTGAGGGGAAGAAAGGCTATGCAACACACCAATAGACTTCTGATAAGGCAGGGTGCATATTTCAAAACAGCCAATAACATACAGAGCAGGAGAACAAAGGAAAAGCCTCATGGAAATCTGCAGAGCCACATTGCTACATTGGAATTCCTTGCAAATATTTAGAGATTTTTTTCTATAGTCTCTGACATCTCACCTTTTTTAGTAAGATAATTCCTTCTTGAGTCTCATTGTTAGTAATGATGTCAAAAACATCTGAGCTATCTCCTTCAATGAAATAGTCCATGGCTGCGTTATTCCCTATGTCGCTGTCTTCTGCGAAGACTTTGCCTACAGTGGTGCCCACGGGAGCATCTTCAGAGACCCTCATGTGGTAGAGTCCTAAAGAAACAAATACCAGAAAAGTTTAATGATTTACCACAGTTAATAACTTCTGTGGCTTGAGGCTCTCAGAGAGCTGGGAAAAGCCCCCAACTTTTACTAGGGCAATGGACATAATTTGGCATTGTGTAGATCTCGGGTGCAGGACAGGACAATCTTTCTCCTTGGGAGTCCTCTCCTCTCAGCCCTACTTCAACAGTTTATAGAGCCAAGGACAAGAGGTAATAGTTTAAACAGAAGGAGCGAAGATTTAAATTAGATATAAGAAAAAGGTTTTTTACAATGAGGGTGGTGAAACACATACACACATGTTGCCCAGAGAGATCGTGAATGCCCCATCCCTGAAAAAATTCAAGGTCAGGTTGGGTGTGGCTCTGAGCGTTGCTGCCTAGTGAAGGAAGGTTGGACCATACAACATCTAACAGTCCATGCCAACACAAATTATCCTATGATTCTATGAATGTTCAGGGTGAAAAAGCAGTGGAGGGCAGCACTTCCCAAGCGCAAAATTTTTTCCTAACAGCCCAATGAGTAGCTTCCACAACTGCAAGAGGCTCCCTGGATGGAGAGGTTCACATCTTTTGCTAAAAAGTTTATAGTATCTGTCAGAAAAGAATGAAGAGAGGAAAAGAGGAAAGAAAGTGAGTGAAAATGGTTCTAAACATCCCGTTTTCCAGATTTTAGGCTGAGGTAGTGCGACCTATAGGGAAAGCAGTTTCGTAAGTGATTTGTCTCTAAAGCCTAGTGGTAAGTAAAAACAGCAGGCCTGAAACCTTTTGAAATAATAAATTTTCTTTTCCTCTTGTGTTTTGAGCTTTTGACAGGATTTTTTTTTCCCTGTTATTTTATTTTTTTTACAGCTGTATGCTGCAGTCAAAGCATTGCCGGCTTCCAGAAAGACCTATCAACCTATCAGCAAACCCAAAAAAGCTACAGTGGATCTAGATTTCCTCAAGATTTCAATTACTGTAAGTAGCCTCTACTCACTCTGTGGAAATTTGGGTGGATTGTCATTGATGTCAGAGAGGTTGATGGTAACTGTGGCTGTTGCAGAAAGTGCCCCTCGTTGCCCAACCATATCTTTGGCTTGGATGATGACCAAATACTGATCTTTTGTTTCTCTGTCAATTTGGGAAGCCATCCTGATGACCCCTAAAAACAAAAATACAATAGCATATACGTTTCATTTTTTTCTCAACATCTGACATGGGTATAAAATGTATTACTGGACCCAGTTATGAATTTACATTCCAGACTGTACACAGCACACCTATCCTAATACCGGCAATTAGTACTCCTGGTAGCAAGTACGCTGTACGTCAAATCCATTCTTTATATTTAGAGTTCCGGGGAGGAGAATATTCTGTATATTTCCTCAATCATATATACCCATTTCTCTTGCTCAAAAATTAGGTTTTTGGTGGGATGTCACATATCTATGTCACATATCTGTCTCCAACATACAGATAGAAATACCACATAATGAATTGTGGTGCTGTTAAGGAGAAGTATTCCTAGATTAATTTATTGAATGGGATATTTAAAATTCAACTCTTTAACAAACAAGATAATTTTCTAAACAAAGTTTGGGTTTTCTGGAGAGTAAAAGTTGTGGCTTCCTATGGGAAAGAAAAAATTGCTTTTCTTTACGTCTAGCCACTGTGCAGAGATGTAAGAGTGTAGGGTGGTATCAGTTGATCTTTGTGTTGAAATCAAGATGGACAATTTTTCTTGCATCCATTTTATTAGTTTATGAATATTTTCAAGTTACAAATTCATTTTTAATACCTGTCTTTGGCTCCACAGAGAAATAAGGCTGTCCCTGAACAAGACTGTAAAGCAGACGAGCATTATTCCCATAAGAAGGATCATCACCATCTGTAGCTGTTACCTGTGTAACCGAAGTACCTCAAGGAAAAATAAAATAGATTATGTTTGTTTTCTTCTTGTATAAATTATCTCATAATTACAAGACATAAACTCTTTAAAAACCTTTTAACATACCAATTATATTAAAAACAGTCTTAAAAATTTACAGGAGCGAATGGCACCTACTAAAATTTATCATTAAAAAGGGAAAATATTTCCTCAGGAGCTATTCATATTGCTTTAAAATTTTCACTTAAAATAAAAATAAATAGTATATGATTTTTCAGCACTAAATTTATGTTGCTTAAAATACTACATATATCATGTCTATTTTCTAATGTGTGAATCGTTTCTCCTCCTCTTCTCTATTCTTCAAAGTATTTTATGGAAGTTTCCCATAAGAATAAGAAAATGCAGTCACTTTATCACCAGTAGGCTCACTGGTGATAAAGAAATTAATTGTTAACAAGCAAAGCAACCAAGAAGTACAATAAGGCTTTGATAAAATTTTTGTCCTTGAGTCTTTAATGAGCTTGTCCCAGTGCAAAACTTGTGGCAGAAATCCCAGTGCAAAAACACAGTGGAATCAAACTGCAGAGCTTGATTTCTTCTTTGATGGGAAGCTGTTTATATCCTACATAGAAGATTGACAGCAATCTCATAGCACCATCACTAATGACTGTCCTTAAAAAATATGTATATATTCGCAGTAACATCATTTTGTTAGGCGATCATTATTTTTGTCTTTTTTCCTTATCTAGATCCTGCATTAGAACATAAATATCACTTCTTGTGAGGAACAGCAGGAAATCAAGCTACTTTCTAAAAATTTCTGGCATACATTCGCATGGTTGCACCTGCTTATCAATACAGCTGTATATTTATGCTGGAGGACAAAAGAAGAAGAAGAAAAGGTGGAGTGCAAGGTGTTAGACCAGAAACACCTTTTTAATGACAAAAGCAAAGTCGACGGTTGTCTGAAATAAAACAAATATATTCATTTGTGGGTTTTCTAGCTGTTAAATAGTTTTAGTTTTTAATAGAAATGAAAAAGGCTTTCTCAAAAAAAGGAGATGATAAATTAAAGGTTTTCTTTATAAAAAAAAAAAGCATTTTCTCTCAATTTATTCAGCAGCACTTGAAGTGATTCTATAATGCATGTTATATTCTCTCAGGTGGATGGTAAACTAAACTGTTATTAATTCCCACCAAATTTTGGACCCATATGTCCTTCAAAACCTTCCTAGAATATTAAATATCTGACATTTATGTGTATTTTAGATGTTTGTATAGATGTATAAATATATATACAGATCGTATTGCTCTGGAGAAATATTAAAGATAAAATTACAGACTCATATTTAATTAGGGCACATATATGCATCAGATATAACAGAATTCTTTAAAAAGACTTAAGAGTAAATGGAATCTTCTGCTACACAACTGATAAGTTCATATCAGCTGTGATCTATGAAAATTGCTCTCAGAATCACAAAAAATTCATCCTCTAAGAAAATTTAGCATAAGAACGCAGTTGCTTTGGAAAAAAAAATAAGTGCTAGTTAGGAAGGCATCAAGAACTACAGATGATCCAACAGGTTTAGTCTGTCATTAATGCTATTTTCTACTAAACAAACTCAAGTGCCCACAGCTATGTTTAGAAATTGACTTACTTACAGCACCATATTTAGTGAATCAGAAAAAAAATCCAACACATACAGGACTTCAAAATTATCATTATGTCTTTTGTGCATCCCACACATTTAAAGGTAGATTTATTTTCTGCAGAGTTTCTAAGCAGTATAAAGAACTATTGAATCGAAATCATCATTTCCTTTTCTCTGGGACTCAAGCACACTTCTCATCTGTTAACTCTTCTAGGGTATTTCAGAATGCAGATGTAAAAAATTTATCCAGTTGGGCTCAGTGAGATGCAGGTGGTGGAAGTAATGGAAAGGTGAATAGTCAAAAAGAATCTAGTAAAGAGAGAGAGCTGACCTGGAAGGAAGAAATAAAAGATATCTTGTACTCTTAGGAGGAAGGCTATTTGTTTCTAAATTGGGGTGACAGGAGACCATGTAAAGAACAGGCTATTGTTTCTCACATTTTTTTTAGAGCAAAGATTTTGTGATAACTACATGAACCTCTGTGTTAAATATGGATTACATAACAAGCAGAAGAAAAATGTTATCCTGGCTTCAGAACACTTCCTCAGTTTTTAATTATTCACTGCCGTGAAATCTGTATTTCTTTATACATTAAACCATCAGGAAAAACAAACAATCCACCAAAACCAACCAAACAAAAACCCCAAAAAACAAATCCAAAAAACCTCAAAACCCAACTCAAGCCATTTTCAGAATGGAATCATGTTTACCTAGCATTTTTATTTGAGTGACAGAAATTGAAATATTAATATTCCGTACTCAAAAACTCCCAAAAGCCATTATTTGTAAGTACACAGTTTTGAGAAGAGTAATTGAACAGATGCAAATCATATCCTTCATATCAATCTATTAACGTATAATTGCACACATCCCCAAAAAATCAAGAGACCTCAAAACCCCAGTCCTGACATTGCAAGCATCACATGGCATAACCGGCAATTGAACGTTTTGATTAGCTTTATTTAAGGCAAACTGCTACTTTGTGTCTCTGCAGACTTGGTTTTACCCTTCTTGGGCAAAAACATAGTACAGCCATTTATAAGCTGCAGCCCATTAGGTATACTATGGGGCCCTCATATGGCAAATAGCTACTCATTTTTGTAACTAGAGCTTGAGATCTATAAAGACATTAAGTACTGATAGATTATTGCATCTGACTCTTAACCACTCCATCAGATATAGTGCATTTGTACAAGTTTAACAGCTATAAGGAAGACACTCAGTGTAAAATTGTACCAAATGCCTGAGGGCAAAGCAGACTCCTGTGTTCTCAGAAGAGAGTCCATTTGCTGACACGCTTTTCATTTACTGTGACACTTGCATATAAAACCCTAATAAAATTGAGTACTGAAGATAAAAGAGAGCTAATAAAGAATTAAAATGTATTCTAATTTGTTGGCACATTAGTATATATATTGATATTTGTAATTTACTTCAGGCAAAGTTATATGTGCCTATTTTCTGCCTTTGCTGTGGTTCTCTGAGGCGAGTGACCAGCTCTGAATTTTTCTCTACTTTCTTCCTCCATTCCAGGCAAAATATGCTCTAGCAGTGACCTGTTTTCCCAAGTATTGACTGCACTTCCTTAGAGTGTTTTCTGTGAGGAGATAATTGGGAGATGAAGCACCAGTGAGCTGAACCAATGCTAGAGAACACTGAAACAGAGCAAAGGGCAAGCGTCTCTATTGCACTTTATCACTTTATTCTGTTCTTCATCCCTTATTATGCAAGGGTATATTTTAGTTTACTGGGAGAAAAGGACTGATATAATCAACCACTATGGTATCAATACTGCAAATTTTGGTGGGTTACTCTTTCTCTCTGGTATGAGGATATAAATTTCCTTGTAAGGTTGGTTTCGAATGCACTCTGAAACAGGTTTCACCTGTCCCTACCTTGTGAGAAGCAGGTTGAGTCCCAAGAAGTACTCATGGTGTGTGGCTCAGTTTTTTCATGTTTTGGAGATGACCACTATCAAGGTGTACACTTCACTTGCATTGTTTATTCCAGACATACACATTAGTATTCCATTAGTGTCTCCATAGAAGATGTAGGTGAAAGAATGATCTCTGGAATAGCTATGGTATTAGTGTTAGAGAGGTCAAGTGTAGAAGCAGTAATGCAGCAAATATTTTAAGATCCTGGATAACCTGGATTCATGTATCGTACACTGGATGATTGTAAATCTGTGACTTTATTGATTCAGGAAGTCTGTGTCTAAGAGAGAAGGCAAACAGGGATCTTACTTCATTTTTCACCCATTCCAACAAACAGGAGATGGTGTTACTTCTGATTTTTTAACTTTTTTTTATTACGTATATTTCTATATTTCACTGTAATTTTTTTTTCATTTATAATATTACAGGAATGTCACAAGGTAAATTGCATTTTTTGCAGCTTAATTAGTCATGCTGAAGTGATATTGTGTTTTAGGAATGTAAATATATAATAGATGACACAGGAGAGTGGACAAAGGTAACTGAGCCTTTCGTTTTTAAGGTATTTCTTTATAGGAAACTCAAGTCAGCATAGAGTGAAACTTCTCATTTGTCAACCCATTACTGATAGTTTCAGGTGAGAAACAGATGTATGGCAAAAGATTACTACTGTTGTTCTTGGTCTTAAGTACCACCCTATCTGACTATTTTTTTTCCTTATAGGCATCATAAAGGCAGAAAGATAAAATGGAAGAAATTCAGGTTTTTTTACACTTATGTGAATGGTTACAAGTCTCTGTGAGTATAAAAGAAGACATAACAAATAATCAGCCATTTAAAAAAAACATTTTTATAAGAGACTAAGTGGCCTATAAACAATGCCTTACCACAGGGAAAATGAAAAGAAAGGAATGATCAAAGTCCTATATCTCTGCAATCCCAGATAATTCTAGCCAATGAACTATACCCATTTTTACTATGAACACAGAAAAAATAAAGATGCTAAGGTCCTTGACAAAACACCTATATTCTTGTCTCCAAATATGAGTGAATGAACAAGATGCAAAAGCTAGAAGAACTTTTGAACAAGTAAATGATTATGTTAGAAAAAGTTATTTGACCAAGAGGTCATCTGCAGAATTAAGTCTGTCTGCACAGAAGAAACTGGCAGAGAAGAAACAATCAGAAGTGATTTCCCAGGTAGAAGGTTCTATAAGGAGAGCCACTAGAAAGTAAATTGATCAAATGCATGTCTTTTGTAGCGATTGATGGTAGTGATGGTGAGCTGCTTCTTCCTGGCAGAAATTAGAATTCTAACCCCACTTTCGATTAAACACCAGGTATGAATATCCTTTTCTTTCAACTGCTATCCTGGCTGGTAGAAGAAGATAAAGTTTATGGTTTGCTGTCAAATATTCACTGCTTCTGCCCTTAAAGTCGAACAGATAATGCTTAATGAAATGTAGCTTTTATAATATTTTATGATAACTGATGCTGTTACATTAATGACCTCATTGATTCTTACTATTTAAAGCAGCACAATATTTGAAATTCTTTTCAATATAAATTGCAGTAGAAATAACCAAAAGATGTAGGCTTATAAATTTAAAAGATTACTGGGATCCTTTCTGTAAGATTTGAAGAATCCAGTTTTCCTTTGATTTTGAAGATAGTTATTTAAAGATATTATCTATAACATGGCTGTTTATTCCAGCTGTATTCACACCTCTGGTTTTTTGAAGGTTTTGATTTAATTCATAATATGTACATATATTATGAATGCATGCATGTATGTACACATAGATGTATATATATATACACCCATATTTGTCAGATATTGACTTTTTTTTGCATTTGTTGTATTAAGTTTCTGGATACATGACAGATCCTACTGCAGAGCTGTCTGATCATGTGAAAGCGAGAAAGAAGAGGTGCAAGGATTAAGCTGTTCCTCTTGACAGGAAAATTACAATTCATGTACTTAGGAAATCAGAAGGCAGTCCTTCACTGCATGCAATCTGATCCAAACAAGGAGAAGCTGATTGGTAGGAAAGAGGCTTGGCTGTGTTAATAGGCAGGCAATATGCAGAGAGTGAGGGTGGCCATCACATCTTCACAACTGGGTGTAGTACTCTACTTATTTCGACTGGGAATGTTACATTTTTAAACAAGTACAAATTTCAAGGCTGAACCCCTGACAGGAAAGATAAATGTCTATAGTGACTCCAAGCATGTATCCAGAATCTGTAAAAGGATGTGGATAGATGTAGGTATCTAAATATTTAAAAACTAGAGTGTTAAGTAGAGGTATTTACAACCTTCAAGTCAAGAATATACCTTTGCAAATTTCCAAACCTGTAAAATTTTGTTTCCTTTTCAATGAGAGGCAGTCTGTAAAATCTGCTATTAATATTTTATATCAACACAGCTATCCAGAAAAATCAGGAAATAAAGAGTTTGGTTCACAGCATATCATACCTTCAGGTGACATCTCTGGAACAGTGGCCACATAAGGTCCATCCAAGAACTGTGGTGCATTGTCATTGATATCTCGAACCTTGATGATAAATTCTGATTCAGGTTCAACAGGAAGCTGAGTGCTCCTGTTAATTGCTTGTGCTCTTAGAATGTGAAAAGCTTTCTTTTCTCGATCCAGCTTTTGTGTTACATAAATTTTGCCGTTATATTCATCGATGACAAAAATGCTTCCAGCTCCCTCCCCAGTCAAAATGTATTCTAAGTTGCCATCCTGCTTGTCTAAATCTGATTTCACCTGAAAGTAAAAAAGAGAAAAAATTTATTCACACTTTGGGAAGAATAAAGTTTTGAAATATTCATTTTATGCCTTGTTTTGATTCTACAGTGAACCTTATCACTAATGAGCCTTTTTGGACACTAACATTTGAAAGAAGGTACTGTCACATTTTCAGCCAGCCATTTTAATTTTAAAGTATTTAAAAATATTTTATTTTAAAGTACTGATATAACAGACTATTAAATGCAGGATAAACCTGAAAAGAGATGCTTCAGCTGCTTTGAAGTGAAGGGAATGCATCTAAGTACCTACTTTAGTTCATTGCTTTATAGTTTGGCTCCCCTAAAATTCTTCTGAAAACAATACAAAGGTCATTAAACATTATCTAATTTTTTTATTATTGCAGATGACCTGTGTACTTTGTATTTTTTTTCTCTGTAATGCTAAGTGTAAATGTGCGCAACAGTGATGTTCTGTTTCTGTTGAAATATTAAGGAGGTGAAAAGACATTCTGTGTTGTAAGTCTGTATTATTTATTCTGAAATAAATTGATAGACATTTTCCATTTCCTTCCAGGATGATCTACATCCTCTGTTGTATTGCTCAGATGAACTTGATGGTGATGATTCCTTTGATGAAGCTGAGCTTTGGAGACAATTTTGGCCCAGCTGCATTTGTTCATGACAACAAAATGGTTCTGTTAATGTTAGCAATATATAATAGAGCAATATTTTAAGAGCAATAACTTAATTTCCTAACATGTCAGGCATCCACAGTTGAATTTTATGGGAACAGCAATTTCTATCATGTAATTAATTCTCTATTTTTTCTCCACTTATTTTGGTTTTAAAGCAAATGATATTAAACTCTCTAAGAGCCTGGATAATTGAAAAAAACAAGGTTAAAAAAATATTATTCAAACTTGCTTCTCTTATGAAACAACATGTTTAAAATGCAAATAATATGTCTAACTGTTGACTTTAATTATCTATTTTTCTTATGAATATTGACCCTAAAGGTCACTGCAGATTATGAGACCACAGAACAGGAAAGAAGTAACTATGGGGTATAAAGGACCCATTTCCCTATTGGATCCCCTCAAATATTTTGTAATAATTTCAGAATTTGTAAAAATAATTTTAAATTTTCTTTGGAAGAATGTCTATACCTTTCAGGATTTTCATAATGTGTAATTGTCTGCATGCATCAGATGGATGCTTTATTCAGAATGTAACAGGTACACTGCTCTGTGATATGAGAAGTGGTTTTGAGTTCCTTCTCTGAGTTCTGTAAAGGTATTTAAGGCCTAAAATATTCAGAGTTAATTATCCTTACCAGTACAAAAGACAGAATTTTCAGGTCTAAGAGAATTTAGAACCATTTAAAATATGAACAACTAAGACTTCAACATAAGTAGTGGTGTGCTAAACATGAGGCGTTTTACCCTCTTTACAAGTGGTATGGTCAAACTCATTTTAACAACTTCCAAATTTGGCATCTGGCTAAGGGATAGCACAGATTCTTTGTTACCCATACATCTGGATTTCCTTACCATGAAACCCAGAGGGGTGAGGTTATCTATATCTGGATCTTTAGAGTAACATGGGGCTGAGATGTGACCACTGAGTGCATCAAACCCTTAGGGTCTGGAAGCATGCCATGGACTGGCTGTTCAGCCATAACCTGTGTTTCGCAATTTCACTCAGAATCATTTATCCACAAAAGACTCCATGACCTTGAACGTGTTAAGTGAGAGGTCTCTTACAGATGACATTTGCTGAGAAAGCATAGCAAATGTTCTCAGTTTACTTGTTTTTTTTAGGCTGGGCACAAAAATGAATGGTCTTATCTTTAAAAATGAGAACTGAGAACAAGAATTTTTGTGCTCGTTCTCATGTATCTGCCATTGCAGCGCTGATGAACTCATTTACTTTTCTTAATCTTGAAAATGGAAAAGGAGTCATGAGTCATTGTTAAATGAAATTTGAAGATTTGGTTCTGACTGTAAAAAGATTTTGATATGAAATAGTGATTTAAAAACAGAGACTGTCTACCTTTGTATTTTCGTTGATGTAGTTTTCTTCAGGGCCTTAATTACTAAAAAGTCATGTGTTGATCATAGACTACCACTTCATTTGCTGAAAGCAGCGCATATTCTACTCAATAAAAAGACACAAGTAAATATGTCTGATTAGACAATGTTTACACTGCAATATATTAACAATAATTTTCAGTAAAATCCCCAGTTATCCTGTGAGAAAAAAAAAAGGTGAGCTCATGAAAATACATGACATTTATAAAATTTCTTTGCAGGAAACTGTTTTCAAGGTATTGGAAAAGTAATAATAATTTAAAAAAATAGAAAGTACGTCTTCACTTGTTCTTTCGGAAGTGAGACATCACACTTCTACAGTAGTTACTTTGAAAGGGCTGTGAAAAAGTAATTAATGAATTTTGAGCACTTCACCCTTTGGGCCCAATTAAATTTTAGTGCTAGTTAATTAGCAGTTAAACTTATTTTGGTTCATTCATCTAAAAAGGGCCTTAAAGAAAAGAAAACTAGATCTCAAGATTAAAATCATTTCTAGCATACAAGAATAAATAATAATAATAAATATAATAATAATGATAAGCAGAGAGAGAAGGGGGCAGATAAACCTTCATTAAGACAATTATCTTAAAGCACATTTTTAAAGGAGGGTGAAAAATAATTGCTCGTTGTGCTGAACCTACGTTAATCTAATGAACCATGCAGATTCCTGTAGTTTCTCAGTGGTAAAAGGATTTAGTATTAATCAGCTTCATTAAAAATTAATGAGGGGTAAATCAGCTGCTACTTAGTGTAATAGAAAATCATGCTAAATACTGTTTGTAAACTACACTACACTCAGTGTGGTTGCTTTGATGCAGTGCCAAAAATAGCAAAAGCAAATTGCCAGATGTTGATAAATGAATACTTCACTTTCATTCAGAAGAAAGAAAGAAAGGAACTTTTCAGCTTTATACCTTCATCTGCTGTGTATGGAACTAATTTTAATAACAGCATGCATGTGAAGTTTCCTTGACAGCAGTCCTTGGTGAAGGAAGGTCCTTGGTACTGCCATGGCTTACAGCTCTCGGACTTCTCTGACCTTGGGTGAGGTCATAGGAAAGGAGAGATGTAGCACTGCCTAATTACAGCTTCCTGATCTCCTCCTTCTATGTTTGTTGCCATTTCCATGTCACTGGAGATGTTTGGTCTTCCAAGTCAGGGTAGAAACTACTAATCAGCATCGTAAATCTAACATTGCACTGTCCTTGAATCATTACTTATCATACCTGTCCAATATACACAGGATCCCGTGAAATCTGTTCCTCAGTTACAAAAATAGGCTCCCACAGCCAGCCACGTTTCACTCTTTGAGCTGCTGTGAAAGACTGAACTGTGTTTTGAATGCTGGAGTTCAGTGTGCTGGGAGAGCAAGGCCAAAGTTGAACCAGCATCACCATGAGATGTAGCAATGCAGAGAAATTCATGCTGAACCCTTCTTTCAGTCAATCTTAATCTGTGAAAGATGAAAACAAAAAGAAAGTAAACTTTGACAAGGCATCACTTTTGTCTTTCTACTTTTATATATTGATTCTGTGTTAATGTAAGAGTTGATTTGCAGTGTTAAAAACCTCCTCTGCTCCCCAAAATTAAAATTCTGAAACAAAGTCTGTTTCTGGTTAAAACAGACATTCTTTCAGAGTATTTAACATTAAAGTCAAATCCTTAACTTTTCTTTATGAATATCCTACACAGGGACTCTTTATGAAAAAAAAAAGGAAAATAATCCTTCAATTAATTCATCTTTCAAATTAAGCTGGGTAATTGCATTGTATAGCCTAAGAATAATTTGATTGGAATAATTGTATGTTTCTGCTTAGACAGGGCTCATTTTGAGCTGCAGTCACAGAAGTGCCTTAAGGGTGAGCATCTAGCCTTGGTAGCCCTGATGTCTGGCAGCTGAAATGGAGTGATGCAGATATTTTTTTAACCTCTTCTTACCCACTTTCCCAGCTCAGCAAAATGCCTGATAGGGTACCATGAAGAAGAAACAAAAATCGACAACTTTCTCTTCCCTGGTCAAACAGCGACACGGACAAGCAGAGGTGTTTAACACAATCTTTGCCTCTGCCTTCAACATGGATGATAGACCAAGGGGTTTCCACGACCCTGAGCTGAAGGACTATGACTGCAAGAATGATCAGCTTCCAGTTGACCCCAAAATTGTGCAGGATCTGCTGGTCCTGCTACATCCCTACAAATCTATAGGGTCTGATGGGATTCATCTGAGAATCCTCAAAGATCTGCTGATGTCATTGAAAAGCCTCTCTCGATGATTTTTGAGTGGTCTTGGGAATGCAGAGAGATCCCAGATGACTGGAAGCTGGTGAATGTGGTCCGACTTTTCAAGAAGGACAAGATTGAGAACCCTAGACTTGTCAGTCTTACTTCCTAGTAAAATTTATGGCAAATGTTATTCTGTGAAATATTGAAAAACACCTGGAGGACAGCACAGTAACTGGTCACAACCAGCATGGCTTCATGAGAAGAAAGTACTGCTTATCACATCTCATTTCTATTTATGACATGGTAGCTCACCTAGTTGATCAATGGAAGCCAGTTGATCTTCTTGGATTTCAACAACCTTTCAATACTTTCTCTCACAGGATCCTTCTGGACAAAATTTTCAGCACACAGCTAGATAAACACATCATGTGTTGGGTGAGCAGCTCATTCATGGGTTGGGCACAAAGGGTTACTGTGAAGGAGATGACATCTTACTGGTGACCTGTCACTACTGGGATTCCGCAGGGCTCCATCCTCCTCCCTGCACTCTTCAACATCTGCATAAATGACTGTCATGCAGTACTGGAAAGAATACTAAGGGAGTATGCAAATGGTACAAAACTGGGAGGAGCTGTTGACTCCCTTGAAGGCAGGAAGGCCATGCAGATAAACCTCAAAAGATTAGAAGGTTGGGCAATCATCAACAGTAGGAAGTTCAACAAGGGAAATGACAGATCCTGCACCTGGGATGGGGCAACAGAAATGGACCTTGAGGTCAATGACAAGTTGAATGTGAGCCAGCAGTGCCCTGGCAACCAGGAGGGACAACTCTGTCCTGGGGTGTCTCAGGTGTAGCATTGCCAGCTGGGCAAGAGAGAGGATTGTCCCTTTCTGCTCTGCGCTGGGGCAGCCTCACCTTGAATATTGTGTGCAGTTTTGGGTGCCACAATATAAGAAAGACATTAATCTATTGGAGTGTGCCCATCCTCCAAGGACTGTGAGTATGGTGAAGGGTCTGGAGGGGAAGCCATGTGAAGAGTGTCTGAGGTCATTTCTTTTCAGCCTGGAGAACAGGAGACTCAGAAGAGACCTCTTTGCAATCTACAGCTTCCTCATGAGGGGAAGAGGAGGAGCAGTCACTGGTCTCCTCTCTCTGGTGACCAGGGACAGGACCCAAGGGAATGGCCTGAAGCTGTGTAAGGGAACGCTTTGGTTAAATATTAGAAAAAGCTTCTTCACCCAGAGGGTGTCTGGGCACTGGAAGAGGCTCCGCAGGGAAATGGTTACAGCACCAAGCCTGACAGTTCAAGAGGTGTTTGGACAATGCTCTGGGGTACATGACGTTACTCTTGAAGATGGCACTGTGCAGGGCCAGGGTCTTGTGGGTCCCTTCCAACTTAGCATACTCTGTGATTCTGTGACTCTGTGAATAGAAGTTGTCTTAACTGATTTTACCACCTCTGACATTATTGTCTCCAGTTAAACTGACAAAGAGCAAATGCATCTTGAAAGCTGTATGTTTCTGTAGCTAGTTTAATTTGCACTAAGTACACTTTCAGAAAATGAAGGCTTTTCACAAACTATAAGCTACTACTGAAATTTCAGTGATTTTTGGCACAATGAAGGAAACTGAATTTTAAATATAATCTTATGCTCAGTTAGGAATAGCCATCTTCTATGAGGCAAAAAGGAAAATTTTGAAAATACCATACACATTTCAAGTCTTAAAATCCTATTTGACAATGGCATTAGCCATTCTTTTCAAGGCTTTAACATTGAAGAATAACATTTCATATAAAGGAGCAGTCTGGTTTATGAATTTGTGACATTCTAGTCAGATTGTAAAACACACTGGAAAAAGAAATTTGGATGCATTTCCCTTAGGCCTGAAAAATCCATAAGTCTTTTAGCTCTCCAGGATAAAATATGAATCTATATATTTTAAACTCATGATTTAAGTATTAATGTTATAAATACCCAACCTTATCCAATGGGAAACGCCATAATTGCTTAAAAAGATGGACAGATAATACAGAAAACTATTTATTTCCTTCCAGCAACTTTATATGATGTTGGACAACAGTTTGTCAAAATGTAGTCTGCAGAGAGAGAGAAAGAGAGACAGAGAAAGAGAGGTAGGTGGGGAGAGAGAGAGAGAGAGAGGAAGAGTTCTAATAGTAAAGTCAAATAGAACCACAGAAATTGAAGTGTACATTCCAATTTCTGCACATTTTGTGGTTTTTTGACTGCAAACCTGTCGCAGTGCAAGATCAAATTTGAATAGAAAAAATGTGATTTGGATACCCTCTTGTTTCAATTTCCTGTAAAAAATTGTTTATTTTCCGATAGCTGCAAGAATAATATTTGTGGCATGGAAGAAAAAGCGAAAAAAGCCCAAGTTGGCTCTGAAATAAGGCTTGAGTGAGGTTTAAAAGGCCTAAAGACCTTGGAGAGTCTCTATGCAACGGGTGTACTTAACACTAAGCAGTAATCTGCACACAAATAACCTTGAAGAGGACCACTCATTTTATTGCAGTGAATACCAAAGGACAGACAACTCAAACAACAAAAGCTGAACAGTCAAAGAGACTACTCTGAGGAATCATAGAAAAATGTATTTCAATCACTGTTTATATGTGGAGACAGGTGTTCAGTCTGGGCCATAGCAAATATTTCTGGCTAGGCTTTTTTTGTTGTTTTGGATGCTTGTTCACCTTATTCGGCAAAAATATCTCAGGCTTATGGGGCAGTATTTCATGCAGAGTGAATGTCAAAAAACCAGTCCTTATCAAACTCGTCTGATGACACTGTGTATAGACAACAACAGAGTGAGGGTGCAGAATATGGCTACGCTGGTCTGCTGTTGGCCACCTTCCTGCAATATGCTCAGCAGTTACACATACACAGCATAAATTGTGTGATTAATATTTTGGACCATTTTGGTGTCTCCTTTTTACTAGTTTGTGTTAATACCCAGTGTTACATGGAGTCAAGCGTCAGGTCTCACACAAACTGGGGTCGAGTAAACATTTTTAGATTCTGATATGTTGCAAACACTGTTAGTGCGTAAAAAGACTTTAACTTGAAAATACAGATGATAGGCAAATTCCTTTAAAAAACATATAGCTATTTAATGGAATTGAGATCTACATGTATCTCTGTTTTTCTCTCCTCTGCTACATCAAACGTACTCAATTTACCTTTACTTTCAGGACCTTTCAAAGCCTATTTGCTTCCAACATCATCCTACTCATTTGGCATTGAGAGACGGCCTCCAGCCTCTGGCCAGCACATGTTGCCATTTTTTTGTAAATGCCATTGTTCCCTTGTGAAACAATAACCTTCTTTCTCTTCCACTGATTGTAGCTCAGTCTCAGAAGTGATTCGTATAAAATATCCAGAGTCTAATTTCTTATTCCCTCATCCTTTAGTCTTTTCTTTAGAAATCTAAATTTCACTAATACCTACTTAAAGAAAAAAGAAATGGAAAAGGGCTCACAGTGTGTAGGGTGATGAGGTGCTGAGACTGCTGCCTATCACTATGTCTAGTGCTGCCTCGTTATTCCCTTGTACTTTCCTGTCTTTCCCTATCCATCAGTTGTCTCTTGTTTTACACTCATTTGCTATGGTCTTTGTAAAGGAAATGACCTTGTACTCTGTGTTATAATTATAGTATGCAACAAAAGAGAGGATTAGTATAAGCACTGAGCTTTTGGGCACTGTAGTAATATGCAAAAATAGATAACTTTTAATGGAATAGTTTCTCACTGAAAAAAAAAGACAAATATATTTTCAAAGATGAAAAAATGATTTATCGCTAAAAATTTCCCAAGGGAAAGAAAGAAATGGAAACCACTGTTCTGCTAGTGTCCTTTGGGAAGTATATTTCCACTTTTTCTCACATGCAGTGGGTTGCAATGACAAAGACTGATACTTAGAACAGACTAATGAGAATATCAATTGCAGTTGTAATAAGTGGGCTACAGCTTTTCAAACTTTTAGTGCAGCATCTTCCTTTCATACCCAATGAAAACCACAAGTTTCCTGTAGACTAGAAATAGATTTACCTTCTTGGAAAAAAGTTGATGAGTCCTGTGTTAGGTTTATTCTGGAATCTTCACTAAGTGACATCCTGTCCCCATTTGAAACTGGATGGTATTTTAGGTGTGCCGGTAGCCTGTGAGTTCCCTTTGTTTTAATTTTTTTTTTTTCAATTATGGCCATGTAATTACATTGCAAAATAATACCTACTACTGCCTAACATTGCACAATGGACGGAACAAGAGGTCTAAGAATTACTGCTTCTGGGATACAGTGAAGTCATATATTTGTTGGTGGAGAAAATAAAGGACTAAAGGTGGAGACAAGCAAAAGCTTTCTAAAGCACTAAAAAAAAAAAAATCCAAAGATTACAGTGCAGGTGACAAAAAATAAGGAACAATGAGCTTGCTTTTATAACAAAAGTCCCATGATTTGATATAAGTGATGCCTTTTAGTTAGGAGGTAACAAAACACCAAAATATGATAACAAGGAATGTGGTAGATACTCCTAAACTAGAGACCATTAGAACCATCTCCTATATGTGGTGATCCTATTTACAGCACAATTTTGAAAGAGTGACCCCTGAGAAAAACAAATCTCTCTGTCCTTGAAAGTACTCAGCCAGAAAAAAAAAAAAAAACAAAAAAAACCAAAAAACTAGATTGAAAGACATTCTTTTTGTGGAATTTGGTGGTGTTGTCTTTGCTTGATTTAATAACATAAAGCAAACAACGAGGAATAATTCATGTAAGCCAATCTAATTCATTAATATGCAACTTCTGAAACATTTCTTATCTCAAGAACAGCCTTAATATGATGTTGTTTCAGTTGCATGTTCTGTTTTATGCATTGGTGTTATTATGATTGTAGTGAAATTTGTCTCCTTTGTATGTTGTTATCTTTAATTTTCACTGAATAGGATAAAGAAGAAAGGGCATGTTTAACTAACCCCTACAGATTACCATGTTATAGAAAGCTTAAAGGAATAGAATCTTTCATATTTCTCCACTACAGACTTGTTTATTTGTGTATGTCTGCTGGCTATTTGTCCTAATTGCTTTTAATGTGGTTGAATACTGGGGATCCTAGTGTATTATAGTGCTACTGCTCTCTTTTTTCCAGAAAATCCTAGACATGGACTCACTTTCATTGAAAACTTTAGACCTGGCACAATATGGTAGACATCTAGACTGTATTACTTCTGGAATTCCCAGGGAATTATTAATATGTAATAATGTATATCACAATTATTTTAATTAATGCATATGTTTTGTGCCTTTGATTGTTTGGTTTTGAGTTTATAATCTTTACAGAGCAATGATAAAATATTCTGGCATGTGCAAAGTGGTTGATTTCATCCTGTTCTTGTTGCTTCTTACCATTGCTGAATTTCAGAGAGTAGGATAATAATGTTTACAGGTTTGGTGTGTTAAAGCTCTGCACTTTTTCATTGATTTTATCTATTATTTGGTCTTTTGCAATCAGTACCGAGATTTTTTTAAAGTACGTTTTCCATTCTTCATGTATTTTCAGTATTTTATTTGGAGACCCTAGAAAAAGGCATAGCAAACTCCTAAGGAATAAACATGCCATATCTAACTCTAACTATGGTGGAAGCACTGTTGTGACAGTGAATTTTAACTAAGTTTATAAAAAAGCAGCAGTGAAGGTAAAGGACTTAAATTTACAAGAATTCATTTTGCTATTTGAACTTAATTTTTACTAAATGCAATCACAGTTGCTGTTTGCTATACAAACATATTCTGTGTTTGGCTGATGATTGATTGATTGATTTTTGTGACTGGATAAAATTGACACCAGTCCTGCTGTAGTTCAAGGCACCTTTTCTGCAAGCCTCTCAGCTTATCTGCCTGAATTCTTTTCTTTATGGTTAATCTAGTGTTTAATAATGTTTGTTATTTTTATTGAATCTAAATATTTTAATGTAGTCTATTTTGACTTTCTGATCTTTCACACGTGTTTCTTTTTAAAATAAATTTGGACTGCTACATCTAACAAGTATTCTGAATTTAATTATAATGTGGTTATCAGAACTAGCATCTAACTGTAATGTTCTCTGCAGCAATTAATTAGAGGTATATCAACAATTGTCTTTCTAGTCTGCTGCACAAATAGCTACTTTAAAAGCTACTTTTTAACCTTGAGAGATGTTTTCTTTTATGTGCATCTTGACGTGACATTTGACTGAATTACGTTGACTGGTAGTGCATATTAGCACAGTGTGGATGTATGTGTGTCCACCAGTCACCCAGAACTTCACTTACATGGAGAACAATTACTTTGATGTTATGAATGTGTTTAAATTTCACTTTGTTCTAACTGGCACATTATTTTCTCCATTTTGCAAATATACCCTTGTGCCATTAGGGAAGGCCTTCAAACTCATATAGAATTAACAGTGTAATTATCTGTCAGATATACATGGACAAAATAGCTTAGAGAAATTAATTTTTTAGTTGATTAGTGTTTTTAAGGCTGTGGATTTTAATCAATGTAGAACAGACTCACTAGAAATCATGTAAATCTTATTGCTTTATATATATTAACATAGCACATCCCCCATGTTTTACTACAATATCTGTTGCACTGTACAGAACTCCCAGATGTCATTTTGGTTGACAAAACCCTCAGTTTTCAATAGTCTTCAAAGCATAACAAGCAGTAGCTAGATGTCAGTCCATTTTCAAAACACCTTTTGTAGTATTAGATTGTGCTACTTATTTCTCAAAATCCTATGTCTCCCATTAAAAACCTATGGCAACTCTATGGAAAGGTAGCAGATTTGTTTAAAATAAGGGGAAAGAGGGCTAAGGTAAAGGATGAGATTTCCTGCAGTGACTAAAGAAAATAAGAGGTAGAGTTTTTATCTGTTCAGCCCACAAGTCAAAGAGATAGCATAGAAGATGTGGTAACATACTGTATGTTCTACAACCTAATTCTGCTGTATCATAGTAACTCTCGTTTCTGTAGTGGAAAATTCCTTATATTAATCACCAATACACGTGATTAAACCGATATTGAGAAACAGCCCTTTAATGAATTAAACTCAGTGACTGTTGGTGGTATTTTATTCCATTTGAATATTGGCATGCAAAACTGGCTTCACAATACTTATTTCCTGATGGCCATGACCATACAAGATGATGTAACCAGTCTCTTGCTTTTTTGAACTCAGATCTATCAGTATTTTTAGAACTGATTAATTGATTGCTGACCTGTAAGTTTGCTGAAGATATATATAGCTGGGACCAGCTCAATATTTCTGTGTGTGGTGCAGCGTTGTTGTGTTAGACTTAGGGGATTGCTGCCACTCACTGCTGTGATTCTGTGAAAAAAGATTCTCATTATTATGAAAACAAAAAATCATTTCATTCACTGTTATCGATCCTATAATTCCATTGTTTGGAAGCAAAACCTCAAACACTTCAGTCCTGCCCAAAGCAGCACACCCAAGTTGTAATCTCTCTGAGCTCCTTTAGAAAAGACCTTGAAAAGATGACCCAACCCACCTAAAAAGTCTGTGGGTACAAAGAAAATTACCCACACCATTCCCACCAACAAAATTGTGTGTGTGTGTGTAAAGATAAACTTCTGCTGGCCAGGACTCTGTCAGACAGCTTTTGCTCTACAAAGGTGACCTTTGGAAGTCAAGGTATACACTGCATAGGGATTGAGCCAAAGGCAAGCCAATGTTCTTGTAAACTTTCTCTGTCAGTGTTTGTGTTACTGTTTTTTAAGATAATATTAAAATTAAATCTGCAACATCATAAATTAATAAAGTAACTGTTTCATTTGGAGTCTACTGACATCCCCCAAAGGGACCCACAAGTATTGCCAAGAAAATCATACTGACACACACACAGAGGTGCAGTGGATTTCCCCAGAGGCAATTAAACCTTTAGGATTGCTCCCTGGCTGATGTGGCATCTTCTCTTCTGAAAGCACAGATTTTCCACACGTTACTAACCGAAGCATGAAGTTATCTGTTGAATAGTTTCACAGACAAGAGACACAGGTATTCCAGCTTCACTTTCTTTGGGGGAAGAAAAATGAACTAGAAGAATATCTGTGTCTCTTGTCTAAACACTGGTAAATTAATGACTATATTTTGTTCTTTTTCACAGATTTTCTGCCATACAGCTAAATGCTACTTCAGTCCAAATGCTTCCTAGCAAAAGAGAAATTGAAATGCCTTAGAAGTTAACTTTATGAGAAATTTTGTTCATTCTTTGCGTTCATTCAATAGCTTCAACAGTTTTATTCTGATGTAAAAATTGATTTGGTGAACAGATGCTGAGTCACTAAAAGATTCAGTTATGCCAGTAGTTGTAATACACTACACTCTCTACAGTAAAAAGAAGCAAGCATTTAGTCTTAATTGCAGCTTTCCTTAACTGGGACTATTATTTATTTTTAAGATAGTTTGCACTATAGAAAATAATGGCTAAACACGTGTATTTTAGCATAAATATTTTGCTGATTAAGAAGACTAACACATGTACACAGTACAAACATAAATTCTTGCCTTCTGGCATTTGCTTTTTATTGTAGGCAAGTAGCAAATCCAATTACAAGATGTTTGATTCACTGGGCAAATCCTACTGGAACATTTTCGGCTCTGCAGGATACCACTCAGTACTGAAGAACCACTTGTCAGCATAATGATGTAAAGGACCACATTCTGTGATTCATGCTTGAATCTGTTTGCCAAATGATTTTCAGGATGGCACTTCACAAAATGCTCCAAAACTCTCTTTAGGATTTTGGTTCCTTTTATAGCTTTAATTCATAATTATTCTTTGCGTATATTAAAACTAATAGTGCAGTGAACGCACCTTTTCCGCGGTTTTGGAGAAGATTTAATTCTTCCAAACACGAGATAAAAAGAAGCTTTGATATTTAAGAGGATGCTCTTTGCTAAAATTTGACTTATGTTAAACTTCTGGGTTTGGTTTTAGTGTTAATTTTCCACATAACATGAGGTAAATTAGAAACACCCTGACATGAAATAAACCAGCGTATGTCAACGGAAAACCAGAATGAAATCTGATATTAATGCTTCTATTTCAGGAAACATACCAGTACTCATTTGTAAAGTAAATAAATAGTGAAGGAAGTAGAGCCATCCAAGCAGTTAAGGAAACCATATCTTTACATTAAAAAAAAAAAAAAAAAAAAAAGAAAAAAGTAAAAAGCGGGAGGAAAAAAGCCATTTTTTCCAAAAGTTTTCATTGGCTTACTTTGTTCCCTACTTATTGATAAAACACATCAAGGTAAATAAAGCAAGGAACAATTACTTTTAACAAGCTAGAAAATCTGCTCTGATACATAATCAACTTATTCAATTTAAAAGTATGATTTAAATTCATGGACAAAAAAATCTGTGCACCACCTCAGGGTAAGTCAGCTGGAAAACTGCTGTAATAATGCACCTGCCTCAGAGAGTCTGCATTTGTATCAGATAGGAAAGGGTAGAATTTGCCTTGTTTTTGAAAGAGACATCACATTGAAGGGTATGCATATTTTTCAGAATAGTAAGAAATAGAGATGGAAAGTATGTAATTGACAAACTTTCTAAAAATATAATATTTTTCTTGCTTCTTTATTCTCCTAATCTAGTACTCAGCTGATGAATCTTCCCTTATCTCCTGCAATGGAATGACCTCATTTCCAGTTTTTCCTAGGCCTTAATAATTAGAGATTTGTCCCTCACTCCTGATTTTAATATTTCACTGTTCTGCTTTGCTACCAAGAATGTATCTTTTTTTCACTCATCCTGTGCTTACATTAAAGGCTGATATACTTTTCTAACCTCTCACATATCAAATACATATTAATCCAGCAATGTTCTTATTTGATTTAATTAAACATTTTAAGCACTTTTTTTGGCACTGAGGTAATCAGAACAGTATAGGAGCAGAACATTAGGTCAATCAGGCAACATAAAGGGTGTTGTACAATCAATTTCCCATCAAAAATTTCAAAAAATTATTTCTTTTCTGTTGTATTTCAAAGTATGGAATAAAATTTTCCAGATAGATTTCAGCAAAGCCCATCAGATTTTCAAAGTGTGCTTGTTTCTTTTTAAATGAAATAATATTTCATGAGAGTCTTATATAAAGAAAATTATGAAAATAGAATGAAGTTTCTAGCTATCGATATTTCATTCTCTGAAAATTCTTGACTTAAAATGTTTTATTAAAGGATATATGGGACTTTAGATACCTCTGACATTCCTGTATTCTGATATAATATCAAAGAATAGTATCAGGTTAAGCAAAAATAAAATCTAAGTTACATAATATCTTGGACCTCACTTTCCATCATTAAGTTACCTTGTAATATCTCAGTGCATAATTTTTGTTAATTACTTGCATACTTATAAAAAAAATTTCTCTTATTATCTTGTTACTTGGTACATGCAACTCTTCCTATAAAGAGGAGGGAAAATATTAATTATCCTTCCATTATCATTCAACATAGCCCTTACCATGAATCAAAATAAGATCTCTTTGGACCTTCTTATTAATTATTAATTCCCTTTGATTAAAAATCAATTAATAAGAATTTCATGAACACCCCTAGATTATGTGTTGAAACTTGCCTTTTAAAAAGGCATTATTCAGGTTTCACTCTGTTTTTGGGTGATTCCTATAAGGTAGATATAATATCTATATAGGAAAGAGCCTTTGAAAAATTCCTAGCTATTATTTGGTGGCTTGAATACCCACACATGCTGCTTTTTCAGCACACTTTTATCACAGCTCCTTACACTCTGGTAATTCTTCAAGTTTTACACTGTTTTAGAGGGGGAAAGAAAAAAAAAGTGTGACAGCAATGGAAAATTGGATTAAAAATTCCACAAGGCTAAAGACCTCAGAGAAATCCCCAAAATTCAG
This sequence comes from Lichenostomus cassidix, assembly GCF_008360975.1. Lineage (NCBI taxonomy): Eukaryota > Metazoa > Chordata > Aves > Passeriformes > Meliphagidae > Lichenostomus > Lichenostomus cassidix. Next base: position 97,302,634 of record NC_139482.1, on the reverse strand, counting down.
GCAATGTTAATTCAGTTAATTGTTATTGTTAGCTGTCAAGATTACTTAGATTCTGGACTAATGCTCTTGATGGGAAAAAGCCAGACACCCAGACTTCTAAGAAGCTGGCCAAATTATTCTTTTTATTTGTCCATATTTTTTGTTCTGATTTTTTAACTTTTCATTAATTCCTTTCCTTTTCCAACCAGTTTTTACCTTACTACAACATGGCTCTTCCTCTTTTTAGTCTACATTGAAACCTCCTTTCTCACTGGGAAGCTGAAGCACTAAATGTTCCGCCCCACTTTTTTCCCTTTCTTCATTTAAAAACTTTTCCTGTTTGCACCTAAGTTTAATGAATTACCTATTCACCTGTCAGTTCTGTCCCTACTGCTGTAGGTCATCTGCAATAACAATTTATTGCATCTTTTTCCCTCTTTATAATCTTTGTGTGTCATTCTCCCCTCGTTGCCTGCATGACCCTGTGTTGCTCCTCTGCTCAATGTTATCTCTCAAACAGACCACTCTGTGCAGATTTCTTTTGATATTTTACTTCATTGAAGCCTATTGTAAAAAATAAATTGTTCTCTATTATATTGTTGAGCCAAAGTCTCTGTGTGTCATTCAGAGGGTAATTTTGCCAATTTCAAGAGCTCTTATGTACTTTGTAGCCTTAGCTTTTGTATCTCCAACTGAGCAGGTATCATCGGGACTTTATGTATTATAGGAGTATTAAAATGCACAATCAGACCCAAAATTTTTACATTTCATCATCTACTTTTTCTTTCAGTTGAAGAAGCTTCTCAAGCCAAGAAGCAAGTGGGGGAGACAGGCAGAAACAGGAGGAGTTCAAGCAAAAAGTAAATCCTGTCTAGGATGAGTTTAATAGGATAGGAATCATGGTGAATAGTAAGTGACAAGAAGTGAGATATTGGAAGAGTCAGATGTTTAAAATGCAAGGCTTCATTTTCATGCAGTGACTAAGAAAGGAAGGAGCTATACATGGAGTCAGACCTGCATCAGAAAGGAGCACCAAGTGTGCTGAGCCAGGGCATTTTGAGTCCACAAGAGGCATTCAGAGGACAACTTCCCTCCTAGTCTGTACACAGTTCTATTGAGCAGGACTTCGGAAAAGAGCAGACAAATCCTTTGTATGTTTCAGTTTTCTCCTCAGTTTTAGAAACCATATTTAGATAAAATCTATAGATATATCCAGTAAATCTCAATTGAAGTTATTCAGAAATATTACTTATAGGATGGTTTTGTGTCTTTTCATCTAAAATATTAATGAGTTGTTGAGATTCAATGCAAGAGACTCATGTCTTGGAGAAATCAGCAGAGCATCTGTTAAGTATGAAGTACTCTCGGTTGTTTCAAAAGAATATTAAAACCAATAAAGTCTGGTGCTGATGCTGTGACATTAGTGTGGGGCACTGTGTGGTCAAAGTAGTCTCCAGAATAAAGCAAGTAAGAGAAAAGATTAAGAAAACCATATAAATTAATGTTATCAGATGTTGATAATGAAGTGGCCCAAGATGTTCTACCAAAAGGAGCTGTGCAGTCAAGAAAGGCACAGAGCTTGTGGAAGGCAGAAGTAATCTGAGAAGATTTCAAAGACCTATGAAGAACAAGTGTTGACAAGCAGGAGGCAGAAGTGAAGAACAAGTGTTGACAAGCAGGAGGCAGAAGTCTTGGGAGTCGAACTAAGTTGCATATAACCAACTGGTTCACAGATGATGCATTTTTAAGGAGCTAAGAGCTCCAGGATAATAATGCATAAAAAGTGAAATAATAATTTACTGGAAAAAAAAGTTCTAAAGAATAAAGGATAAAGAAACAAACAATGTAGACTTAAAAAAAAAAAAAAGAAAAAGAAAAAGAATAAGAAAAAAGTTAATAATGTAAACTTAAAAAAAAAAAAAAACCGAAAAAAATCCCCTAAAAACAAAAAAGGGAAACCCACCAATACTAAACTAACTGAAATGTAAAAATTTAAAAAAATCAGTTATATTATGGGTAAAATGGACTTAATACAACTAATTTAATACCATTATCTATATTGATTTTCTTAAATAGAAGTGACCATATAATAACTAAAGTTTAACCTTGGAAACTTGCCCATAAAATTTAGTCTTATGCTATTTAGTTGGCAAAATATGACCAGGACTATTTCTGTCATACCAGTTGCCAATTTTTATTGGAAACTTTCATATGTCTCTGTAAATTCAAACAGCAATTCATGAAGAAGAGCAGCAAGAAAAAGCATGGATTGTGATTCTCATCCCTTACTGCTTTAATTATTAGGTTTGTGAGACACATGGGGGAATTTCCTCTGGGAAGTAATGTTTTAATAAAATCTCAAGATAGGAGCTAGGAGGCCTCTTCATAGATGCACACACTCATTTTTTAAAAGTGTTATTCAAGACTTAGGATGCTTCTTTTAAAGTTAGTCCCTTCACAATGGCACATGGAAATTTGTTTTGAGGAAATAGCACTCCAGAGTTCATTAATGAGTGGATACTTTTCAAGCCGTTTCCTGGCCCTGGACCTGGACATCAACATGCCTCCTTTGTAAACTTCCTTCATCAGTCTATTGAGCTTCATTTGGTTCCTGTGGAGCCAATTGGATAACTTCAATGCATATAAACATATGAATATGCACGAGTTTTCAGAGATACCATGATTCACTAAATCAGAATGACTAAATTTATCCCCAAAATAAGTTCTTACATAAGAAATTACTGTAATAGATTTCTATGGATAGCTCACTTTTTAAAAGTAACTTCATCCACATAATTCCCCTTCTTTCAGGAGTCTGTCTGAGTTTCTGACTTTAATTCATTGCAAGCCAACAGAAACTGGGAGGTCCATGAATTTTCCATAGTAACTCAATGGACAAAGACTTAATTGGCTAGTTTACAAAAGCCAGAACTCATGTCCTGCAGACAGTAATGGGCTTAAATTATTTAGGTCTATAAAGTCAATGGATTATATATATTTAATAAAAAAGTGTCAGTTCCTTAATTAGTTAAAAATTTGATTGCCCCATGCAGTCTCAGAAGTATTTGCGTGTGGGACAGTAAGCCAAGCAAAAAGTTAAAGGGAATGAAATGGAACAGAATCCAGGGTATGGGGAAAGTAGTCCTTTCTATGTTGAGAGGCTATGAGTTATGTTATTAATTTATTAAGAATTTATTTGGAAAAAAATTCCTCAGACTGAGCTGTTAAGGTCCATAAAGGTCATGTGGATTTAACAGAGAGAGAGGATGGCACACTTGGAATTTTGCAATCAATTGAAAACAATGGGACTGGAGTCAATTGTTGCCAGTTCACATAGTTTGCAGTAGAGGCACTGAGGTAACAAGAAGTGGAACAGCGAAACTGAAGGACAATTCTGTTGAAAAATGTGTTATAATAAACCACAAAATTTTGTCATGGGAAGTGTGGATTACTGAGGGGCGCTACATATTTTTGGATTAAGAGTGTGGCATAATCAAGAGGTATGCTGGGTTGTGTCAAGATGGATGTGACAAAAGTAATAAAAAATAACTCTATATTTGCTTAGTTCAGACAATTACCTGCTTCTCAACTTCTTGATCACAAACTGGAAATCTTTTACCTAGAATTGATGTGAGATCACCCACTGAGAGCAATAACAATTTTATTTTTCTGTCTGTTTAATTTTGCCCTCCTTCCTCAAACTTTCTGCTTTATACCACATTTAGCAACTGGGTAGACTGAAATCATGAACCAGGCCTGCTGCATTGCAACTTGCCTAAATTGCATTGGTAAGAATAAATATAATAAACATTCTTTGGGAACATTTCACTAGTAAATGTACAGGGACATTTTAATCATCAAATCTAACAATAACTTCAAATGACTTAGAAAACAAATTCTATATAATTTAATTCCCTCAATTAATGAATTCTGTATGTTTTTTCATGAGATTCCTGAGTACATCAGTTATTTACTTTAATCCTGCAAGTCCAAAAAGAACAGCTCACGTGGGAATTGCCACTACAGCTTTATTGTATTTTATGCTGCTTTATTTCATTGTTTTCTTGAGTTGTAGTTCATATACCAGCTTTCAACAGGATATTGAACCTCAAAATTTTCCCCTGCACTTTTAATTTGAAGAGCAGACTGATATCTGTGTTTCTTCCTGGATGGGAGCTCATCATGCTATCAGACTTTATCCTTATACTTACATTTTGTGTCATTCTGACTATCTCCTATCGTTCCAGTAATTTAGGTTGTTTTATAATCTCCTGCCAAAGACTTGTAAACAGTAGATAAATGGCATGAGAGGCAACAGAATGAAAACCTATTCAGACAAATAAAAAGATTGTTAACTGTAATCAAAGAAAACGGAACAGTTAGATATGCCGCTTATCAAAAATTTCTTTGTTTTTCCATATGATAACAGATGGGTTGGTTTTTCTAGTGATTTTAAGTAGGTTTTGCTTTGTCCCAAAAGCTCTATGAGTTACCATGGGCAGTTGCCTTAATGATAGGTTTCTTCTCACCTCCCTTTTCCAACCTCCTCTGCTATTCAGCATATTCTGAGTTTTTAGGGGTCTCTTATGGAAAACATCCTTTTTTATTAGAAAGCGTCCTCTAATTATTAACTTCCTATATATATATGGGTTTGGGTTTTCCTTTGGTTGTGTGTTTTGGTTTTTTTGTCTCTCAAAGGCTCTTAGGGAGCATATGAACTTTGTATTATGTGTATTATAGCCTAGTTTGCTTTCCACTGTAAGTGTTAATTTTAATGAAATTCTCTGTCCTCTGGACACAGAAATAAAAGACTACTCAGAAACCTAGAGTCTAATTCACTTCTTTCACAAAGGCCATTGCATGCCAGTGTAATGAATGGAGGGTATTTGTAAAATACAGATATGTTCTTACTTGGATTGGAACTTCATTTAGTAGCTCATCATAATTTCACCAGTGCTTTGTTAAACAAAAATCAGGATAAAGTATCTAGACAACTGGCTGAAAATTCAAGTAGAGATAAACTGGGATAACTCCCTGGTCTCACAGTTTTGCTGCAGATAAACATGTAAACAAAAGAACAATAAAAAAATATTTTAATCCTGAGTTCTGGTTGCTCTTGCCAATGCCTGTCAGCCAAGAAAGTAAATTCTGTACATTTTCACTCTCATTTTCCTTCAAATTACTTTTGTGACCTCTTTGCCCCTAACTGAAATATGACTCCAAATATACATCGCTAATGCTGATTATGTTATTGTACTATTTCACCTTCACTGTGCAGAATCAAAGGAGGAGAAACAGGGACAGCATATTGGCATGGTGCTCTGGAATCTTAAACACAGCACAGAAATCCCACTCTTTGGGAAGGGGCCAGGACCATTATCCATGCTAAGAGAGAGAGCATAGCAATGTGAAAACAAAACAAAAAAATCCCCACTGGATAGAAAGTGTCATTTTCCAAAAACATAAATACAAGGGTTTCAAGTTTTCTTTGTAGAACATTTAAATAAGCTCTACTCTGTAGAGTAATGAATAAATCTAGTGTGTTGATTCTACTCATTGCTGAAACAGTGTCAAGAAGGATTAGGTAAAACTAAAAGAAACAAATGTATAAAGCATTCACGCACAACCTCCAAAAGAAAAGAGGTAACATGCCAGCTAAAACAGGAAAGACATAAAGGATTTTGGATTATCTTAATTTGTCTCTTAGGATGTCTTGCCATTTCCTTTGCTTGATATCCAATGAGTTTTACAGAATGCAAACAGCAAAATTTAAAATAAGCAAATATGGAAATACTAAAGCTTAAAATTGAAGTATGCTTGAACAAAACATTTTACCTTGAGAAAATTATTGAACTCTGAGCTATTTCTAAGTTGAAAATTTCTAAGTTAATAAAATTATCTGAAATGTTTCAATGGAATATCTTTATCTGTGAATGAGAATGAGAAGGAAAAAGATTATCTCATACAAATCCAGTTCATATAAACAGAAAAAGTGGGTGGGTGATCTGTGGATCACACTGCTTGATTTTTTTTCAAATACTAATGTCAAATTGGATGCTGAACTATTTGCAGCTAGGATTAAGTAGACACCAAGTAGGCTTTGTGAAAAGGCAATCTTAAAGTAAAATATTATCTATTATCAGGATTCTTGCAGTTCAGTCTATTTGGATTTATAATCTTTGTGGAAACAGCAACTGATTCAATATACAGGGCACATAATTCATCTGTAATGAAAGCACTTCACCTTGAAAAGCACTCTCACTGGCTCTCAGTAGAACATTGTTCTGTATTGAGAATTCGGGGGAGGATTGTACTTAATGGTAAATGAATTTTAAGATTCCCCTTTTTATCTCCTTAGAGGACTACCTTGCTCTTCTGCAATCCTCTTAAAGGATAGTTTGCAGTTTATACCATATAGTTTAACCTTTTTTTACAGTAGTCTGCCTTTTCCCTCTGTTTTTACACCAGTCACTTTTCCTGCCCCTGGTCAGCCCCTCTTGTTCTGTGAATGGAGAAATTGTATGTTGTGAGTTGAACAAACTATGAAAAAAAAATTAAAAAGCTATTTGATTTTTTTTTGCCAGGTTATTTACTACTTGTTCAATAGAGAAGAAGGTTTGAAGGAATATTTGCCTGATAAGGTAGGAGAGTGACTGGGATGCTTACAGCATGTTTTATGGCTTCAGCTCCTTCGTGAAGATGGTTTTTTTTTGAAGACTAAAGTTAATCCCTTGTCACAGGGCATTTTCTTGTGTAGTGTTGAGTTTGTTGAGCATTTTAATACAAGGCCTAAGAACTACTTCCAACATCACTACATATAAATCCAAATGCTCATTCCTCTTTAGAATGTCTATACAATATCACCAAACCGTGGGATTTATTTCTGCTTTGGAAGCAGAGGGATCAAAAGAACTGAAAGAAAATTATTTTAGCACAATTTCCAAACTGATATCAAATATCACAAAGACTGGGGCAATACTATGCAATTTAGAAAGTACTTGGAGCTTAGTTCCTTTACCCATCTGATAAGCAAGATCTTTCCTGACTTTCTCTTTCTTTATAGAAAGAGGTCTTTGACTAGGTTGAGTTCAATGAAGTAAATTTAACTCTATAGGTTTTGCTTAATGCTATCAGAAAATGGCAAACTAAACTCAAACCTTGGCAAAAAATTCCCCTGCTGCAATTGCAACCTGGTTTTTTTATCACAGGAGTAGAAATGGGAGAGTTAAAGAGGATTATGACTATTAGAAAACAAAACGTGAGCATATAAATATCCCTACAGAAATATTCTACATTTTAGAAATAGTTCAGAAGTTCAAAGCATAAAACAAGTTCCAACTTTAGAAGGGATGTTATCTAACACACCATTAGCATCACTGGTGGTCTATTTCTGTACAGTCAGGTTGTGGCTCTTAAATGACCAAAACCAACTCCAAATTATGTTTGAAAAATAGGGAGCTTATATGTGATATAATGGAAATGTTATCAAATTGCTCATCTTATATATAAAAATATATATTTATATGTAACATTTTTAATGGAAAATAGTGGTAAATTATTATTATATGTCCATAGCTAGCTACCTAATGGGGTAGACCTAAAAACATTACTGTTGAGGTATGCCCTCTAAAAATCTTTAAGTCTTTGTGTCTTCAGTGCCAGATGTTTGAATTATTTTTTAATACAGAAAGTTGTTTCAATGGTATTTTATGACCGTTGTTTATAAATATATTGGTATTTAAAAATAAAAGTGGTGGGTTTTCTATGTGGAAACCATGGAGTTTAGCATCTTAGTTTTTCAAAACTTATTTTCTTTAAATTCATTTTCTCTGTTGACAGAGGGATGTGAGAATACACAAATCTAAATTTGATTATTTTTTTAACTGAGTTTTCCCTAGTTGTGAAGCAATTTCAAACCAATCTTTAACTACCTCTTGAGTTCGTGGAGCAACATCGGGCAAGACAGAGCAGGCTGTGACTGATAACCCCCCGTGGCTTGTCAGGGCTGCGTGCCTGAGCTCAGCAGTGTGACTGGCAGCAGGGCTGGGCTGGCTCAGCATCCCCGTTATCCCCGTTATCTCCTTCCCCCAGCTCTGGGAGGCAGCAAGCCACCAGCTGCTGCTGAGGCTGTCACCTGTGGTTCAGCCTCACATCGAGCAATCGATGTGTCTGATGGGCAAATACCTTGCAGTGTCTTTTACACAGATGAACTTGCTGCCACTTGACAGAGTTCCAACCTTTTACACCTATTAAGGAAGGAAACAATAATGCTGTCCTTTTCTCTCCAGGGTTTTCTATATGCTGCCCCTGACTGTGTCCTAAATGAATCAAGAAATCAATTTGCAGCCTCTCTGCCTCAGTTAAATCAAACTTATTCACAGTTTCTGCTGAGTAAAAAACATTCAGTGCTTCTCCTCAGTACCCACTGTCATTTTAAGATCTGCCAGAGCCTTGGCCAAAGCTACACTGGCCAAAATGTTTAATTTTGCTTTTTTTTTCTCCCCTCTCTTTTAGCATTCCTCTTTACCCTTATTAGTATTATTTGTGCAAATTACTTTAGCTCCTAGAATAATTGTCTGTTAAATACAGATGCCAAATGAGGTATAAAATTAATTTTATCACCAGAAGAACAGAACATAACATGGAATAAAGTTATTTTATTGAAAAATAGTGACTACAAGATGAAATATCGCAGTGTTTATTGTGAAGGTATAGATATTATAGGCCTGGTAATAACCAAGCAGCTTATCTCATTTTTTTCATACAAGTGACTGTTTACCCTTTATGGCATAGATAACACTTTTGCTTTTAATAATACAAAGCCTGAGGCTCCCATGTTTTCTTGAGATGTCATTTATTAATTCAAGAACCTAATTTAAGAACCTGAAAGTTAAAGACCTAATGTAATGTCTTACGCAGCCTCCCTAAATAGTCAATTGAAAGAGAAAGGTATCTGTGCTTTACAGCACAGGAAAAAAATGTAAGTAGGATATAGAGTCTAAAATACTATCTTTCTCTCCAGAGAGAATCTTGAAAATTAACCTAAGCTCATAAATTACCATGACATTTACAGACAGGTCACAGGATCCTCTATTAGGAACATTTTCATTTCAGGTAGGGAAAGACGATTCCAGTAAAGGAAATTGGACCAGAACAAAGATGTTTCATAGATTAACTAGTTTAAAATGTATAAAATTCTTAACAAATGTGCTATTTCTCTTCTTAGTACAAACTATGTTGAATTATATTATAAGCCCTTTTTTTAAAATCATTTGTTTCTAGATTGAACAGGAGGAGTAATGTTATCCAAAGGAGTTGATATTTCTTCCTTTCTCTCAGTATATTAAAAAAATAGACAAACAAAAACTTCAGAAAACTTTTTCTCATACATTTTTAATCCCTGCGTAACACAGCTGGTTGCCAGAATACTTCTTCTCCATATGATTGCTAAGATCTATGATCAATATGATCATAATGTCGTAGTATTACAGTATCATACTAGCATATACAAATCCTAGCCACTGTATCACTGTAGAAAGAAAAAAACATCTCTTTCTTTTGGATATGAGAAAACATCAAAGCAAAACAAGGTTTTATTACCTCACTTTATAGTTTTCTGTGATTTTGCCACACATACATTAAAATTCTCTCATTTTTCATGCATTAGAGGTAAATATGATTTCAGTCTTTTACTGGCATTAATTCATTCTCCAATAGGTTATGCTATATCAGCCTGTAGGTTCACCTCATTTCTGTGGTTTAAGTGTAGTGACTATTGCTCCAACATAGCCAGACATAAAAAGGGAAAGCCTACAGGCAACAATTATGAATTCCTAGAAATCTAAAGTTGCTGTCTGTGAAAGGCCACTGAAATTGTTCCAACAGACTTTATCTTCAGATATCCTACTGAAATAGTGTGCTTTTTACTCTCTCTGACATTTATGATTAGTAACACTCAGGAATACACTCTATCATTTTTATGATGCAACAGTTTTTCTGTGCTGTCTAGTTTTCATTTGAAACAAAATGGGCTGAATCAGATTGTAGTAGCTCAGACTTAGGCAGTATTTCTTCACTTGGAAATCAGCTATTATTCTGAAGAGGCTATCTATCAGAAAAAAAAAAGAAAAAGAAAAAGGAAAAAACAGGCAAACTACACAACAAAAACCAAATGGAGGAAAAAGCAAAAACCTATGATTTATGAAAACTTACCAGTTATTCACATCTTTGAATTATTTACTTTTGCAGTTTGCATAATATAGATGGTAAATGTGAATATAAATTTGTATTTCAGAGGTTTTTTGAATGTTTCATGCATGCAACAAACCCATGCTTGTAGACATTACGTTCGGGAGTGAGTTTTTGCTCTAAATTTTCTTCTCTTCTGAGAGAATAATTTCATTTGGGGAAAACAAACAATATTATCTACTGAAATTCACATCTTTTATTTTTTAATGTAATTATTAGGGGGATTTTGGGTTAATTAATTTTTAGATTTGCTCTGTAGGATTCCATGTAATAGAACCTTTTTTTTTTTTTTTTGGTTAGTGCTGTGTTGCTAAGAGCACTTAGTTATTTCATATGGCTCTGATTAAAATATTCAGGTAGCTGAACCCATTTATTCTCCACACTGTCAAATTGGCCTTAAGCTGTGACAGTCTTTGAGTCTAGGCTCTGTTTTCCTGTAATCTTTAAGTAGAAAATAAATTCTCATAATATGATCGCTTAATAAAGTAGCCAGGACAAAGAATTGAGTAGAAAAAAATTAAATATGAGGCACCAGAAAATGGGTCTAATTTTGTAACATTTGCACACTCCTGGAAGAGTGCATATGAAAAGCTGAGCAATCATCACAGTTTATCTCTATGTGACATTTCCAAATGCTATTTGTTCATTTTCTGGGTCAGTCTTTTATGAAAATAGCCATGTATGCCAGTTATCTAATGACCTGGCATTTGAAACCAATTCAATTTATATGTTAAATTTGGTGTTAGGGGAAAACCAATACACTTAGCACATTTTCGTTCTGTAAGTCTAGTTGTCATCTTCATTTGTCTGGAAGCATCTTTTTATTTTCTAGGAGTGCCTCATGGGATATAAAGTAGCATAAATCATTCTAGCTCATCTACCACTGGGAATTGCTGTTAAGAGTAAATTTTGGCCTAGTCAATATGTATCACAGTGGTACATAAAAACAGCACCAACAACGCCCTTAATCTTCTCCAACAACTATTTGCATTGCATGGAGAATGACAGAATGAGAAATCACCTGTTGGAAGTTGAACTGGGCAGCAATTGAAATGAGCATTGTTTTCTAATTTGTTAGCAAAGATGGAAGGTTTATAGTTTGCACCACACTGGCACACATCCTCCTCTCTGTTTTATCCCTGAAGTTTTCTGCAGCTCCCATGGAATGCTGAAATGCCTGGGAAAGCATGTCATGAGTGTGACTAATTGTCATGGCTCATGGACCCTTGGACAATGATCTCTGTTTGTGTCCTTCACCTGAAGCATGAAAGAGGGAAGGTATTCACCCCATTTAGAGAAAAAAAAAATCTCATTTCATATTGCTTCAAATGGCATGGATAAGTTAAAAGGCAAGCCAAGTTGGGACTGCTTCTTACTTTTGTTCCTTTCCATATTCTCAAAAATACATGACAATGCATCAAGGCTCTTCTTGACCAATTTACATGGACATGCTAATGCCAACATTTAACACAGAGCATGGGTTTGTGTAATGGCATGTGTGTTGTAGGTCTGTTTTCAGTAAATATCTGAAAGAGATGTAGAAAATATTTAGAGTATTTTGGATTATGTAAATTCTTACAAGCTTCTGTGTTGTCATTTTTTTAATGAAGTTTGTTGGCAGATTTTTTAAAAAATTTTGGAGTGCACCAAATCATCCAGAAATCACAGACTAATGATTCAACGAGGAGTCACATATTTTTTTCATTTTGGATCTGGTGTTCAGTTTTACCCATGGAGTGGGCACACCTCCTAGGAAGTGAGCTCTATTCACTAGTGACTGCATCCAATGAATCAAAATCTCTTTTCAAAGCAAGATCTGATATAAATCTTTGTTCCATCTCCTGATAAATTCTGCTTAGGATATATAGGCCTCTTTTAACAATTTAAAATTTTTAAAGAGATGTAAAATAAATACAGCTTTCTTTGCAAAGCTTCTTGATCCTCTATTTTTTTCTAACTGGTTTTGACAGATTGCGTTATCTCACCTCAACTTATGAATCACAGGAGGTTGATATTTCCCACATACTCTTGATATCCTATTCACCATTCTGAATAGGTTCTCTGCAGGGAAAGGAGTGTGTAACCACAGTGTCTTTACTGTTTGACAAGCATTGTCTCTTTAAATCCCTTTTAATTTTTGTAATCTTTGTCGTTAAAGAAAACTCATAATTTTTACTACACCACCTGAATGCTAACAATGAAAAGCCACAAACCTTCTTTATGCTGCATGACAATGAGGGCAGAACATTTTAAATATTTGGTAATATTTATTATTATTTTATTATTATTATATTATATATTATATTATTATAATATAAATAACAATTAATATTAATTATTAATATAAAAATATAAAAATACTGAAAAATTTTGCAGGCATATTTTACCTTGGTTAGGTTTTAATCACATTAAATACTTAAGGATAGTATTCAGTCACACTTAATTCAGTTATTATTTTGTTACTTATAATTTTATATTATAAAATTATATTTTATAATTTAATAGAATGAGTTTTAGTTTCCAATGTGTCAAAATTATATGCAAAAAGTAAAAACTTCAAAATGTTAAATGACATCTTAACACTTCCTCTGATGTTTAGTTAACAATTTTAAGGTTGCAACAACTGTCACTCACTGGCTATTAAAAAATATATATACAGTGCCATTCCAAAAAACAATTTGCTCTCCACAAGTTTAACCTTGTTTCAGAATATATGTGTTAGAGTTCTTCCTCAAGTCTTAGCAATCTTCAGGTATTGCATTTTTAGTTCCAGTACTGTATTTGCAGATACAATGTCTTGTACTAAAGTTTTACTTTTTTTTTTTCCTACTTCTATCCTAATTAAATATCCCTTTTCCCTTAATTATGTTGTCTCAAAAAGAGTTTGCATTAACTGTTAGGTCAGTAGCCTGAGAATGAAAGATTCTAATTTAATACCACCTTCCATTGGCAAGGTCTTCACTATGTTTGTCTAATAGAAAGCCTGGGAGAAATGTTCTTTTGCAAACATTGTTAACAGTTACATCTTGTTAGCAGCAGCAACTGCAATTTCCTTTGTGCTACAGGCAATTCACGTGCAGAGAAGAGACCTTGATGTGAGTATCCAAAGCAGAATTTTGTTCCCAGGTCTGTCCTGTGTTGTGTTGATCCACAACTTAATCTGTAATGGATGTGTACCTTGTCTATTCAGCAGGGTCTGGAATGAATCCAGGATAACCAGGATAGCTGGTGCTACCATAGACACCCTCTGTCCCTTTGATTCATCCATTTTCAGAAACAAATATTTTGTTAGATAAAGAAAATCCAAAGGACAGATGAGGAAGACATTGTGTTAGGCATCACTCCCTTTAGCATCAAAGGGGTCAGAATGTAGTTGAAATAAAAAAAGTTAAGAGTTTGGGGTGGCACCTGTCTCTGCTGCCTGTGGTAGAAATTAAAACTTTCTGAGACATACAGTGTGAGAGGAAAATAATGGTTTTCACCTAAAAAGAGTCCAATCCTTTAATTCAGTATTATCTATTGTATTGTTAGATCTGCTGGCACAATTACCTTATAAGTTAAACTGATTTAAGAAATAGTCATATCTTTCTGATTAAGCTGAACAAGAAGTTTCCAAGTATATTTATAGAGAGCATGATGCAAAGACTACATAATAGAAATTTCACCCAAAAATATTATAAAGTAAATAAACCAAAGAATAATGATTAAAAGCAACAAGTGGCTTTAACCATGGGCATCATTAAAATCTGCCTGTATAGCACATCATATATTGCTTTCTTATGTCAATTAAAAAATATGCAGATATTGTCTGAAAATTACTTCATATTTGTATTGTAAAACATTCTGACACATGAAAAATTGTATTGAGTTAATTTTTAAGATACTATACATTTTTGCAGGTGTGAATGTAAGGTGCATTATAATTTCATAAATTTCCTCACACTAGGTAAAAGTAGTTACATTTTGCCTCTAGAAATGAATGGCTTTCCATAGCAGATTTGTGACTTGTTCTTTAATTTTAAGCTACTTTTCTCAGAGTGTTTTGTGAGCAAGTCCCTCTTTCATCCTCTCTCCACTACCTAAAAATAATTCCAAGAATGGATTTTCATTGTGTAGCTCTTACACTGGTGCACTTTTTATTCTGTAAAAATGCAGAAAGTCTGAATTCCAGACACAGCCCTATATTCATTTTATGTAAGTGCTTGGTTCAACACTTCTAACAGAAAAACACTGAACATTGAAATGTAACATTATGGCACCTGAAACTGAGTCTGCAGATCAATTTTTGCACCTTAATGCAAATTTATTCAGGTATTAAAAAAAAGTAGTTTATCTGGAGTATTTTTACGACTACAATTGATACTAAATAACAATCTATTTAAAAAATAATGCTATAATCCAAAAGCTGTGTAATTCCCACCAGTTTCATAGCAAAATAATTTGAAGAAATGAACAAGCTGACAGACAGTATTTTAATAACAAATCAATATCTATTAGATATCTCTGGGTTATATTCTACTGGCTGTTTCTTGGTTACAGTCTATTTGAAGAGTCTAAGCTTTAAAATAAATTTTAGCTATACCTCCTAATAGAAGTGCACCAAAAGAAACATGCAATGCAAATATTTTGCATGTGTATGTACTGCACTGCTCTTTGAACATCTTATTTATTAACAAATTACCATTTCACACTTGAGATCTGACAAAAGTAGAAGCATATATTTTCTGTGGTCTGAAAGAATTTGCAGTTGCCAGGTGGGGGATTATAAAGAGAAATGGGAATACAAATGTGAATGAAAATAAGAAAAAAAAGATATTATTTCTGCTACAGTGGAGTGAAGAGTACCAAGATGGGGAGTATTTCCCAATGTTCCTTTAAAACAAGAGAATTTGCACTCTTCTTGATGTCACCCTCAGAATCTGTAAGCACACTTTAGTGATAATCACTTGCAGAAGTGCAGCAGTTCCAAGCACTCTGTCAGAGCTGGGGGCCTGGCAGAAATGGAGTAATAATCAGCATGAAAGTTTTAATGTGCAAGTTGAACACAAAACAAGCATATTGAGTGTTTCCTCTGGTAAATCCAACTTAGAAAGTTGGAATTTCACAGATATAGAAGAAGAAGTTATATACAGTTAGAAGTTGGACGGTGAAGAAACAACAAAAGTAGATTTCTCTTTCTAGAGGTTTAGAGTGGCTTCTGGGTTTGTCTTTGCCTTTTGCAACTTTTGCACTGGAGGCACACAGATAAATGTTTTAAGTTTGATTTTAGAATATAATAACGAAGAAAATAGAGAGAGATATCTTACCTGTGTAAATTCAGGGCCTTCTAGGTACAAAGGAATGGATTTTGCAAAAGTGGCATGAAACATGGGATGCAGAGAAGCAAGCAGTTCTGTTTTACTTCACAGATCCTCAGAAAACTCCGGGAGTTACAGCTTCCTGCCAGTATAAGTCACTTCTGCTTTTACTTTTGAAAACTCACAGTATGACACTGCTTACTGCATGCTATTTTGGGTGCCCTGAGTAAAACTACGAACACAGGCACTTTTGTGCAAAACATCATAAGGCCTCTCTGATGTTCATTCAGAGTTCAGAATTAAAATGCAGAAGGCTCCAGCAAGCAAAATACAAGCTGATTTTCTTCTTCCTAGTGGAAAAATAAAGTACTCCCTGGCAAGTAACCAGGGTGGTGGGAAGGTAATTCATTTTGTGTGAGAGCATTTTGCAAGTGAAAGGGATATGCCCTCTGTTTAGAGATTAGTCAGGGAAAAAAGTGGCCAATTTAGAGTAGTCACAAAAGTTAGACAAAGAAGAGAGTTTCTATAGTCTGGATTTTGCCCTCCAGCCATTTTTCTTCCCACCAAATAAGTTAGTTTCAAGAATCATAAAATCTTCACTCCAAGAAAAAAACATATGTCCAAGATATTTTTTGTCTCCTTACATATTTTTAGAGACATTAAATAAATCTTTTTTTCTTATAACTCTCTGTGAAAGTTGACTTTTATCTACTAGCTAGTGTTGGGGTTGTATAGTCAAACTAAAAACTTAATGAAATGATATAATTAATAAAAAAATAAAAAGGAAACACCCCCCCCCAAAAAAAAAAAAAAAACAAACCAATAATTATGCAAAAGGTTGTAATTTTTCATAGAAATAATCTTTTATCTTAAGTCAGTTTAGGAAATTTTGAACAATAATTCAAACATTCATTGTGCTTTTATAAAGAAAGGAGGTTATTTGGCGGAAAAAAAAGAACTGTGTGTTGCAGTAATACTTCAGAAATTATTATGGAAAATGTTTATAGCGGGATAACTTAGAGACTAGTGCTACATCAGTTATGGCTCCAGGCCAAGAAGATTTCTGAGAAGTCCTATATGGAAAAAACCTAAACATGACATTTTGTCAGACATAAGGTATCTGGTTAATGACAAAACCAAAAAAAAAAAGCTCCAACCCATCTCAAGAAAAGTTTTCTTCCCCTTTTTATTCTTCCTTATCCAGTCTCAGAAAATTTAACAACTGTTTCTATGTAGAAATGGAAAAACTCTTGTCTGTATTTTGGTCACATTTATTTTACCTTTTTCTTCTTCTGGAAAGTAAATAAATTCTGACCAGCCCTGCAGATCTTTGTCAGATATTCAGGAATTTCATGGGCAGAACACAAGAGGTGGCAAATGAGGAAATGTAACTCTTTAGCATGGGTAATACTGTAAAACAACAGGATTAGAACATGGTCTGTAAAGAGAACAGCTCTGAATGATGCAGATGTGAAGTCTGGTGCCTTGGCTAACACTGAATCTCTGCTTGCTGTATTTCCATATAGATGTCAAGGTCAAATTAACTGCTTCCAAATAAGCACAACCCCCCCTAATATCACAGACTTTAAAACTTGAATTGAATGGGCTTGAAGTAACACTGGAGAGATGTCCACCCACCCATGTCCATCTTTTCAGAGTCAAAAATACTTGCTCTCTATAAGAAACTACTATGTAAATTATCTGAGCAGCTGGATTTTTGTAAGATTATTCAGAATCACTCGTCAGTCTTTTCACGATGATCTGATAACTTTTTGTGGATTATCTCATCTTAATGACCTCAGTATAATTTACACAGTTTCTGTATCAGGCTGGAAACAAACATACAATTTATCAATTTATATACAGTTTTAGGTCTAAGAAGTAGATGTATCAGTTAATATTTTTCTTAAATCAAAGCAGATGTTAATATTATTATACAGCTTAATTGATAATATCAGTATTAATATTATTATTTATTTTTTATTTTTATTAATTATTAATATTAATGTTAATTATATTATACAGCTTAGGTTTATTTGACAATATTGTGTTCCTAGTCAATGTTATTTAAATATTTATGAAATTATATACCAAAAACAAGCTGATAGATTTATTTCTGCTTCTCTTACCTCAAGCTTTTTTTGCCTGTGTAAGGCAAAACTTGATTTCTTTGTCTAAAACTTGATGTTAGATTTGATTAATGGAATTAACATGAACTAAGATCACATTTTCCTAAATTCTGCACCTTCTATCATTCATGATTTTTTTTGTTTGTTTATTTTGTTTGTTTATTTGCTTGTTTAAGTAACAGGAATGTTCAGTGAGAGCTGCTATTTATTAAGAATGATTACATCTTACTGTTGATTCATAGAGTGACATCAGCTCTGTACAGAGTGAGATGCAGCTGATGTAAACCAGAAGAATGTGATGGGGGAGAAGGACACTCCTAAGATCTGTGGAAACTGAGGAAGTGTAATTGGAATTCGGAGATATGTTACCATTTACCACCTGGAAAAACAGCTTTTTTATGAGCTCTGCTTCTCACTGACTTTCTACCAATAAGGAAGAGGTGACATTTCATTCAGCAAGGCAGAATTAACTAGACATTGATGTAAGAAAAGGGCAAAACCATTGTTGGCAGTTGGTAAACAAGATATTCTCATTTACTGAGAATTCTGGATCTTGTCACAGGATATAATCTAAGTAAGATGTGCCACGTGAAGCAAATATAAATGAAGCAAACTAGGAAGCGAACAGAAATGGAAGTTTCTTGGAAATGATTGTGGAAGAACTGATGAGGGGAACTGGCCAGAATAATGGCCAGGTTTTTGACAAGGTGGAGATGGTATGCAGCTATAAGGAAAAAAGTAAGAAAAATAGTTGTATACACCACACCTTAAAAAAGAAGTCAAATAAGAAGGCTAATTTGCACAATGTATTGGTTTGAAAAACAAACCAGTGGGAGATCACAAGTCAAGGTTGAAATTAAAAATAAGTGAAATAATACAAGGAAAAGCACTGACAAAGTCAGATACAACCTAACACCCTGTTAGGGTGGTAGTAGCAGTCCAACTGAAGTAGTCCAGTTGAAGCGGTGATCCTGTGAAGGTCTAGTCTCCAGCTGAAGATCCAGTAGTAGCTCTCGTCCTCTGGGAAGCCAGTAGACAGGGCTAGCTCAGGCAGTTCCAAGGCCAGGTTATATCCAGGTGGGAACACCTGGCTCCTCCCTCCTGGGCAGAGCATCCCACAATGGGATGAGATAAGTCCATGAGTCACACGGTGGGTCCCTGATGGCCCATTGCCTGTCATCCGGAGTGGGTCATTAGCAGGTGATAGCAGCTAACGGCCCACAGCTGGTGGTAATAGAATACTTAACTACATCTATATTGCAACCTAGGACACACAATTATGAGAAAAGGTTTCGAAACTCAAAAGAAACATGCACTGATTCCCAGTTCAATGTTCTCATGTGATAAACAGTCTCTGCTTCTCTTTGTGTAGGCACCTGTTAATGACCAGCAGGCCTTTCGATATTAACATTGAAAGGAAATAATTTGGACTGCCGCCTATGAAGGGAAACTTTTACCCTGTTAGCTCTTTCCTGATCCCACAGACCATGATATTTCCTGCAGAAAGGGACCTCAGCAATATGGGAAAGTTCAGCAGAACAACCCTACTCATCGCCTGAGCAAAACCTTACAGGAGGTTCAGAAGGATTGAATGAACGTATTTTTTAACGTCATAAATAAATGAGTTGTTATATTCATGAGGAGACAATGGCGACTGATAATTCAAGTTAAACTGTTTGGAGTATTTTCTTTCACTGTCTCTATTGCAATTAAAAATAGGAATTTTCTCAATTCAAAACATAGAGCTTAAACTAAGTTTCTGCTTAGAGATAGTGTGATGATAAATTTGGAATTAAAATGTCTATATAATTTAAAACTTAGTTACTGATCAGCCAACTATAACATTATATATATTAATTTCTTTTAAAGGTAAACCTTGGTTCAAATATAGTGACCAATCATATTTTATGGATATATCTGTACATGCTATAATCGCTTGAAGAAATACAGTCCTAAGAATTCAGTGGGGTTATTCTCTTTTTTTTAACCATTTTTTTAAGGAAAATATGTTCTATTTTCCAGAATCAAATTAAGATGGGAAAACCCAGGAGAATTGCCTAAGTTTTGGAAAATAAAGAACACTGTAAAAAAGAAAAGAAAAAGTTAAAGGGTTCATTCAAGGAGATGCAATCTTTGACATTTCCCTAATTGGACTGATCTCATAGGATTTCAGTCTCTAGGGTTCACTCAGTGGTCTGATATCAGAGCAAGTTGAATTTGCTCAGAGAAGGACAGGAAGTGTGGGGGAGAGAGGGACAGAGCCCATGATTTCTAGGGGGATGATTCTCCCATGTTATCTATGCCCAAATCATGGCTCTTGTGGTCAGAATTTCCATTTGGAATTTTCATCAAGCTAAGCAGAATTACTCCAAATTAGGTAAATAGCCAGAACAACACCCCTAAAAGGTGAAAGTGCTGTGAAAATAGGAGTCTCATTGTTTGCAGTAGCAATGAAACCATTCATAAGATCTGTGTCTCTGGGGACTTGATACTGAATTTGTGGGATTTGTGCTGTTTGTTTTATTTTGTTGTTGGGATCTTTGCCATTTCTAGATGGGCTTTTTAATGGAGATTCTGATACGCAGCTTTCCATAAAGCTAGTCTTACTTATAACCACTTAAGAAAGGTATAACTCCAAGAGGAGGCAAGGAGAACCAAGAGACAAAAGAGAAGTGAGGCCTGGAGGGCTTCATAGGCTAAAATGCAATAACTTTTTTCATTCCTGAGCAGTCTCTTGTCACTATGAAAAATAAATATGCAATGCTGAATAAAATAATTTCTTTTTTTTAATGTACTTTTTTTCCTTTCACTTTAATAATTCTGCAACTAGAATTCCATTCCCACTAAAATATCTTATAAATCACAGCTTCTGGAAGAGAAGCAACAAACTACACGAGTCACTGTAAATATAAAAATGCATGGATTAATCTACAATGAGAGTCTTTTTCATTGAATTATCTGGAATCAGTTTAACAATAATTTTGTGTCTTTTTCTATAGTATTTAATGATAATCTTGTGTATTTTTTTGCTTTCTGTGTAATGATTTTTTTTTGCCAGAGGGAAAAAAGTTTAATGAGTTGCAACAAAATATAATTACTTAAGTGTGTATTTAGTGGCTCGTGTGAAAAGCCTGTGGAAATGGTGCATAACCATTCCTTAAAAGAATTGAAATATCTTCTAGTAATCAGACTTTTCCAAAGATGTTTCCTTTCTCTTTTACTTTCCTTTCCCCTTTCCTTTTCTTTTCTCAGTGAATACTGTTATGATAAAACACAGTGTGTTTGGGAAATAATATGCAGACACCTGATTGTCTTTCCCCCCTCTGTTTCTATTCCTGTCACAAGATAGAATCAAATAAGAATGAATTCAGAGCAGCAAAATCTTTGAAATGATCCCCTGAAGGAATGGAGTTCTCTTATTGTCTTACTATTAAACACTGTTTGGACATAAATTGAATGAAATAGGGGATGTCATCTCATCTCTGTCTTTAGCCTGAGGTCTCATGCTGATGATCAGATCCTAAGAGCCTGAATTGGGCTGGTGTCTGTAAGTAACTAGTTCATATTCTCCCACCTGTCTCCTGCAGAGAGAACAGTGCCTCTCATGAGATTCAGATCATATGTAGTGCAATTCAGAGGTCAGCCATGAATTATAAAGTATATTGAAGAATAAAAAGGCAAATATTTTTTTCCATTTGTTTACGTAACCCTCATATATTTTTTCACACACATGGTCAGTCAACTACAAATATTAGAGAGCTATTCCCTTCTATGTAAGTAGCAATG
Source organism: Lichenostomus cassidix (assembly GCF_008360975.1). NCBI lineage: Eukaryota > Metazoa > Chordata > Aves > Passeriformes > Meliphagidae > Lichenostomus > Lichenostomus cassidix. Next base: position 97,281,195 of record NC_139482.1, on the reverse strand, counting down.
CAAGTCTTAGCACACCCCTTTACATGTAGCAAAAAAAAAATAAGTTAAGATAGAATTATTAGAGCTACTAAATGTAAGTTTATGAAGAAAAAGTATAACTGTGTCTGATCAGCTCAGTATCCTGCTGCATTATAATGTCCCAGTTTGAAGATTAGTATTGAAATTAGTACAAGAGCTGGAATGGGGACTACAAGGCTGGGACATTTGTGGAAGAGACACTTATGCACAAATTTCAGTGGCAGAAAAGTAACCCTGTTGGATTAGTTCAGCAAAACTAAATTAAATAGTCCAATTTCAGAAATGTCAATGTGTTTTGGTTTGTTTGGTTTTTTGTTTCTTCTTTTTCAATTAATCCTCATGACATTTCAGTTCTGAAAAATGAATGAAATCAAATAGAACAAAATAAAATTAAGGATTCTCATCTGAAGAATTCCATAATGTCAACTTTTCATGCCATATCCCACCAGAAAAGCCTAAATGATAGCTTGTAAGACAACTGTGAAAAGTTAAAATCCTCTGAGATGAGCTGCTGTGTAGGGATCCAACTCTCATCCCTTCCACCACGAGGGAGATAAAAGCAGAATCTTTTTTTTTTTTTTTTTTTTTTTCCATAGGTGCTAAAAAAATCACATAGGACCAGGTACCCCCAGTCTATGTTCCATGTACCACCCTAAACCTCTACCTTGTTTTGTTTTCTAGGTAGGGAATAGAGGAAAGCAGTAGAGAAATTTTTTTGAGCTCTCTGGTTTCTTAGAATGAAAAAACTGGGCTTATGTATTCACCTTGAGAAAAAGTTTTTCAGCCAGCAAAAATGAAATGAAAAGAACCTTGCTTTGTTCAGCACCGATACCATCCTCTGTTCATTAAGAATCCCCCTATTTTTATTTATTTTTCTAATTCAGAGGGAAAAATGTTTTGTTTTTTTTTACACTGAGGTTCAGTTGTAGACTCCTGGCACAAGAGAATTTAATACAGTTTACAGTTGCATTCTGTGCACAACAATTTATCCTAAACTATGGTTATAATGCAATTTACTAACTTGTTTTCTTTCATTTTTACCTAGAGGAACCTGTGAGTGGGTCTGCACCATTGACCCTGGTGGTGTGCCAATGCCTCCATCCAAATGCAGCTGTTGAAAGAGGAGTCTCCAGTGCAGACCTCAGACTTGAGCAAGGGCCAAGATCTTTCTCCTGGGGTAGGGACACGCAGCAAGGAGGGGTAATCACTTTAAGAAGGGGTAATGGCTGTATACTGAAAGAGGGTGGGTTTAGGTTAAATATTAGGATGAAATTCGTTACTGTGAGGGTGTTGAGACACTGGAACAGGCAGCCCAGAGAAGCTGTGGATGCCTCATCCCTGGAAGTGTTTAAGACCAGGTTGGATGGTGGCCTGAGCAACCTGGTTTAGTGGAAGGTGTCCCTGCCCATGGTGGGAAGAGTGGGAAGTAGATAACCTTAAAAATCCCTTCCAAACCAAACCATTCAGGTCTTCTTTTCTATGATTCTATGACCTTCAAATATGAAAGACAAGACAGATAGGACTGAGTAACTGCTGCTTGCAAAATGGTCCTATTTGATCTAAGAGCTGGATGGATGAATGCAAATGTACCTCGCTTCACTGGCCCCTGTGTAGAGTCTGCCAATTAGACCAGCTGATGCCCTGATGTGAATCCTACATGAGTAACAGCATGGAAATGCATTGACCTCGAAGAGTCAGAGTCAAGCAACAACAAGACCTTGTGTGACAAAATCCGAGGGAAAAATCCGCCTGCCTAATGAGATATTTTATGGTAAACAGAAAATATTCACAAAGGCTCTTTCTTTTAAAAACATCCTCTCTTTATGTGTTTTACTCCTTGGTAACAAAGATATAAGATATTAATATGGAATTATTTCTATGAATCTGTGTTGGTAAAATCTTTACCCACTGGAGAGAAAGGAATGGATAGATGTATGTGATTGATAGTGGGGTATCAAAGGGACAATTAAAATACAATAAAAATATAAAATAGAGATTTTAAGCTGTACTTGTTTTTTTGGAAGCAGGGTTTCTTTTTACAAAATAAACAGAGAATAAGCAGTAAAGTTGTTTAATGATGCTGAAGTGATCTTGTGAGTGACAATTTCACAGTATTTACGCAATTTTCTGCTACTGGAGGACAGAAAAGAATCAAAGGGGAAAAAAAATTGGAGGGGGTGCAGGGGGGCAGCCAGATCTCCTCTCCACAATTATGCAGACTCTAGCCAAAATAAAGTGTAATGTAGATGAAGTAAGTAGGCTGAGGAGAGAGGGTAGGAAGAGATTGACTATTCTAAATGAAAACATCCAGTTCATCTTTCCAAGAATAAACCAGATGGAGAAGCTGTGACTGGATTGGTTTGGACACTAGCCAGATGGAGGACCAGTTATTCTGGCAGCCAGGAGGAAGGGGAGAGCAACCTATGAGGAGCACAGCAAGGCCCCAGACAGATGAAGATGTGAGTAGCCCAGGAGCAAGGTCAGCCCTGCCTTGGGTGCTGGCCAGCTCACCCGCAGCAAGATGGAGAGCAGCTTGTGCCAGGCTGCTGCCTTCAGGAGCCAACCCACCTCCCGTGAAAATGGTGTGGCTGTGGGGTTTCTCACAGGGAAGGATGTTGATAGGAGAAGCAACTATTATTGTCACTGGATGACTCTACTCTTCAGAGAAGGTTTAGGGAATCAGGAAGCTAAATCTAGCAAGAATGCCATAGCGTGCTTAGATTCTGTTGTTTTGTGAAAAACAACTGAAGATCTACTTTTTATTTTTCACCTTGGCCACATAACTTGCTTTCTGAAGGGCAAATTCATATTTCCCAGTGTTTTCAAGTTCACCCACTGGTAACATTTATTTTAGGCCCAGTCTCAAATTTGATTTACCCTTAGAGAATTTAAAAGCAGCATTCCTATTATTATTGCTATTAAACTAATCAAAATGTTTGTTCTTTATCTCACAGGGGAAAAAAACATTTTTCAGTGCTCAATTAAGATAAAAATTCTGGCATACCTTTGATTAGTGCACTACTGTAATGCATTGCTGTTACTGTTGTTTTAATTTCAACATGACTAATTAAAATCACTTAAACTGCAGCCCTAAAAACAGTACATTTGACCATTTTGGCAAAAGTTTTCTCTGTATCATATTTTTTACATGTGAATATTTTTTATGCTGTAAAGTTTAAATCTTCCTTTCTTCTTAACAAAATTCCATGCCTATATCTAAATGCATATTTGAAGTCTGACAGTAGCAGTTTCAAGATTTACAGCTTGTTACTTTAAACTATGTTACAGAAAACAAAATCAAATAGCATATGCCATTGCAAATTCTGCATTAAAAGCATGTTCCAGGCCTGACCGGCACAGAATAGTTTCTGTATAGTCTCTCACATGGCTCTATATTAAAAAGAAAAAAAAAATCTGCTATGCTGGAGTTTAACAAGACAATCAGCTTATCAGATTTCCATTGCCAATGACCTAATGCCTGAGTTTAGAATGGTTAGTTAGTCAGTGATCCTATACATGTAGTATAACTGGACTACATCTTCTTAGGACCACCTTTTTCAAGAATACCAGATCAGCCCTCAATCTTTGTAGAATGATGTTATTTCTTGTAATGGGCTACAGATTTTGTATTGAGGAAACAATGCATACCCTAGGACTTACAAGGCATTGCAAAAATCTCTGAAGATTATTTTTTTTAACTTTTTTAACCAAAAAAGTGGTTACCCAGTGATCAGGTTGATAACGATCTGATTTTTTTTTCTCATTTTTCCCTCTGTAAGATTGTGTATCTGTGTATACCCATGCATTCCTGTGTATAGCTACATGCATGTTGGTAGCTGTTTGATATCCACATTCAGCAGCTGTGTTTGGTACAGAATGAACTCTCTATGATCCTGGAGTGAAATGCTACAGAGAGGAGGGGAGGCACAGGGTAAGGGTAGCGGCCTTAAAATGAAGTGCATGGGATGGTACCAGAGATGACATGCCAAAGTTTATGAGAAGAATGTAACCTGGTAACCTGGGTAAACATCTAAAACATGCCATATATAGTGCATTGGGATGTGACATGGTCCTGCAGACCAATGAAGAAAGATCAAGGTACTACAAATGAAAAAAGAAAAAAAGGCTTCAGGCAGTGAGGGGGAAGATGTTGTCCATACTAAGAGCTAGCTACTTCCAGTGAAGGGCTACGGATGCTGATGTTTCAATGCAAAATTTCATTTAAGCCTCACAGAAGCTACTGACCTCTGCACTCGGCAGGGCACTAGAAAGGAAGAACACTTCACCAAAAAAATAAAAGGAGCATACTGGGAAACCTGAGCATAATAATTTTAATTGTCCACGTTTTGAAATATAACTTATTAATACAGTAATTGTGATAGTGTTAGTTATTATTTCATTTAACTTTTGAGACTATAACTGGAATAAAAACGTCTGATTTTGAAGATGATGTGCTTGTTGTCCTTTGTTTATAACATGATTTGAGACCAATTAATTCAGAAGAATTTATGCAAACCATTCTAAATATCAGATGCACTGAATTGGTGGCACAAGTATGCATTTACCACAGTGCTTTGTAATTTGAGATTCTTTGTTCATCAGACAAGTTAATATTTGCTCTGTAGCACGAAGTTTTTGAGATATTCAAGGAAAAAAAGTAAATGCTTATGAGTAGTTATTTGTATGTTTTTGTTCAACATCCTGAACATTGTAAAAATTGTTTAGTTCACACAGACAAACACAATACAGATAAATGAAAAAGAAAGTGTTGCCTTCTCATTTCAATGAAGAGATTCAAGTGGAAGACTTAAGATGATGTTTATAGCTGCAGTTTTGCAATCTCCTCCTAAGTCAAAGCATATATTCCTCATGTTCAGTTATTGGAATGAAAAAATTAATTTTCATTAATTTAATAACTTCAATTTTATAATTAAAAGCAAAATAAATTATGTTCTCAAAAAAAAAAAAAAAAAGGTATGCAAATAATGTATCATTTCAATTTGCTCATTTGTAAATTGACAAATTCTCCCGGATCATAAAACTTTCTGGAACTTACATTTCTAGGAATGAGCATTCAAATATTTCTTCTTCAACACAATAAATAAATTCAGTTTGTAGTCTAGAAGTAATATTTCCTGAGGAAATTACTTGATTTTTCCCTAAGTGCCCAAAGAACCTCTGATACACACATCACAGATTAATTTTTCTCAATTAATTTATCTTAATAACCAGGTACAATGGATTTAAAAAGTGCTATATGACATTAGGATTATTTCCAAAAAATCATCAGCAAAAGTAGAAACAAAGTATACAGCATAATACCCTAAGATTCATCAAACAAGTTAATAAGTCTTTTTCATCTTCCTTCTTAATGTCACATAATATTTACAAATTATAGCTTAGTACTTTTTATACATAAACTTTTACAATCATTCTTAAAATAAGAAATATAGACAGGGAATTTAGAGCTGTTCAAAATGTAATTTGTAGCTAATAAAATTAACACAGGAATATTACAAGGAATAATATTCATTCTCTAGAGGTCAATGATAAGACATTTCATTTTTAGTAGTATTTGACTTTCTGCCCTTTTTACTTCAAATGCAAATACATCGTCACAGACCAATTCACTCTTTTATATTGCATCTTTACCATTTGATTTTATTTCATAAAAACTTCAAAGCACTAGAAATGTAATTCTCAAAAAAACTAAGGGCACTGTTCAAGATATAAATTTGTTCTGAAGTGTTACCCCAGTAGGTTAATAATATTATTAGTTTTTCATACTGTGCACAGTAATGTAGTGGAGACTCTAACAAACAGTATTTTCATTGTGTAAGGTACTGTACATACAGAGAATATAGTTCCTTCATGCCAAAATATGTATACCCTAAATACTTCAATTGAAAATCAGAGGTTCTGATGCTCTTTTTAAAGTTTAAGTCTGATTTTCATACATTAAAAACAATAATTCATCATCTGTATTCAATCTGTTTGTTTTAAGCATAATGAGGAAAATATCAGAAAATTGAATTTTTTTTCTCAACAGCAAAAAATAGAAAAGCTTGGAAAAATTTGTATGTTCATACCAGAGCACTTCCAGTGCAAATAAATGATCCTCTTTGAATTTACCAGTGTCTGTAAGTCTGAAAAGCTGGAGATTTTCTGTTTCTGGATATTCTGTTCAGTGACCCTATCAGATCAGAAAGAGGTAGAAAATGTTCTGAGACCTCAGCTTCTGTGTATTGCCATTCAGGAAGTACAGCTATAAGTACAAATGAAAACTCGATATTCACAGATATTTTTTAAAAGTAAAAACTTGTGCATCTGTGCTGGCTTTATATGCAGTTCCTGATTAATTCAAATTACTTTCTTGTCTTAAAGGACGAAAAAGTATTCTAGGTATTCTTTTACACATAAAATGCATTTTGGCTGTGTTTAACTGCATTTCTACTACACTGGTCATTCATGCCGGTTTTGCACCAATATTTTGCACCAAATTACTGGACCAATATTTACAAGATGTGTTCTTCATATTCACTTAGGGCAATACCCAGCCTTCTTCATCTAAACTGTAATAAGCTTAACAGGAATATCTACTTACAATAATCTTTAAAGACATCTTCGCAGATTATGCTTTCTTCTGAGAATATTTATGACCATGAATTTCTAGGGTACTTAAAATATGTTCAGCAGAAAGTTGGAATAGATGCAGCACCAGGACAGAAATCACTGCAGAAACATTGGAATAGCCACATTATGTGAGTCTGAGGTCTAACTAGAGAAGACAGTTTTCAACAGTTTGTAATGTTAACCAGTCCAGAAAGTTACCAAAATGAGGTAGTGAGGCATTATGGGGTTAGATGATTCTCATTTCTTTTTCTGAACTATTCTTATCAATAGCCTGATCAAATCCTTAAGTGGTTTCAAGTTTCTCCAATGTTATCTTGAAGACAAAGAAAGGTAAAAAATATTTCCAACACAGCGGGGTAGATCTAAAAGAGAGAACAGGTTTTTCGAAAGGTGATAATACTTCAGATTGGCCTGAATAACTGAAGCCTTTCCATAGAGTGAGTAAATTGAAAATATGTCATGATTAAATTGAAAATATGTCATGATTCCCTCCAGTACAGAGGGAAAAGGACTCTGCACAAGGCACAGGGACCAGTTAGGCAGCTCTTCTTGAAGAAATGAAGAGCAAGTTAGGCTTGGAACAAATAACCCCAACAAAGTTCTAATATGTAAAAAATGATAGCTGAAAATTTACTAACTGACCCATAATACTGAAGCCTTGGGTTTAGAATTTTTCTATGTCTTGTTTTTGGGAATGTCCATTAGCAGTCCAGAAGCTGGAGTGATTTCCAAAAACAGTATAATAAAGGCATTTGGTCCAAGACACAGAGTCTTTCAAAGCATAGCAAAAATAAATATATAAATAAATAAAAGAATACTCCAATCTGTGCAGAAAGTAGTTACTAGGAAAGAGTAACAATGCTAGGTATTACATATCAGTACAGATATCTCCAAATTGTAGTACATTCAAATTCTTGGTCAGGGTAAAATAGGAAAAAAATTGATAAAATGGCTGTAATTTTTTTTTGTAGTTTTTTAGCCAGGCTGGAAAGAAAGTATCCAATGAAACAAGACACTGAGGAGTGCTATTAACATCATCAAATATATCCAGGGTGAAAGAAATAGTAATCTGTTATAAGCTAGAAAACAACTACAGAATAAAGGAAACAAAATCAGCTATGTAGTAAAATATATTTAAATTATATATGACTTGACATTAAATTGGAAGGCTGAAAGTAGGTAATTATTTTTAAATATGGCACCAAATTAAGAAACAGTTGGTATTTGCAAAGAACAGATGTTAAAGATCATTACTATAACCACTGGCAATATTGTATCTTATAATATGCAATATACTAGCACAAAATAGCATAGAAGGAAAAGTAAACCTCTGTTGAAAATATTCAGTTTTATGGGCAAAAAGCTGTCTTTACGAGTATTAATTGAGATCCTTAAAATATTGCACATGCCTTAAGTACTCTAAAAGGGTCATACTTTGCTTATAAAAAGACAAGTAGAATAAAAGTTCACCAAACTCTCTGAATAAAGCAAGAAACATAAAGAACTGTGAGAGTGACACCTTATGTAGCGCTAAGTGGAAAAGAGCTTCTCACATCTGTAATGGAGCAGATGACAAACATCATTACTGTGAACATCTGTATCAGCATCTAAGTTACACACACATTTGAACAGTGCAAAGGTACTACTCCCAAAGGGAGATGTCGCTGCCTGCTTCCACCATGGAAAAGAACAATGTTTCATGTACCCTGTTGTCAATACAGTGTTTTGGAGTCCATGGGACATTCAAGGAGACATTAAAGGAAAGAAAGACATAAAAGTTTAAACCAGCTATCTAGCTCACAGCTTAGGCAGCTAATATATAAAACAAGAAGAAATTACTGGCCAGAAAACAAATATGCATACAATACCTCCAGAAGAGTCTCCAGAAAAAGAAATTAACCCTGTTTAAACACAGATTGTCTCCTAACCTCAATAATAATGGTGTAGATTATAGGGTAGAGAGGGTAGTTTTTGTTTTGTTTTGGTCTTTTTTTCCTGGAGCAAAAGGACTGCCAAAAGATGGAAATAGAGATGAGCTTTGAGAAAGACATCCTGATAATGGTCCTCCTTGATTCTCCCTTCTGTTGTTTGCTTTTTTATCTCCCTAACTTAAGCTTACAAAGAAGAAATTATCTGGAGAAAACATGCTCCTCCTTTTTGTTAAGGATAGCAGCAATAACTTCAGTACACAGATCAGGAAAACAGATAAATTAAAAGCCTGGGATTTTCAGACACTAAAAATATCTTCTACAGCTTGAACTTGACTTGGAAGTCCCAAGTTGTGTTTTAACGGTGCTGCTTATTATACTTATATTTTATTTGCTCCTTTCCTACCATCTAATAAGGAAATTGAAACTGCAAGGATAAAAAAGACAGAGGGAAAGACATACATAATGTAATTCATACAAAAGTGCTCTAAGTGGCTCATTTAGATATAGTTTTGACATATGGGCTAAATTAAGACTTTAAATAGTGCAATACATCTTTTAATGCAAAAGAAATAGTATAAATGGGACTCAATTAATGAGCGGAAAATGTAAAAGACATTCTGGAAAAGCTATAAATTGCTTACTAAAATAAACCAGCAAAATTAATAGATAATGACTCTTGCAGCTCACTGTCATGTCCTCTTAACCACAACATCCATCAGGAAAAAAAGCATGCTTAGACCTAGTTATTTTACTTATTGGAGTTGCATGAGTGAACACTCTGATGAAGGTAATTGAAAGTCTCTTAAATTGCCAACACAGAGGTAAAGCAGGACTTCAGAAACACACACACAAAAAAGTTAATCCTTCCAAGCCCCATGTGTTCACACATGGCTCCCTGCTTCTGAAGTGAAAAAGAGGCATCTATCAGCAAGGCATGAATCCTCAGGGTGAGGGGGTGGCTTCTGGTCTCTGCGGTAAGCAGGTGCTGCCCCTTCCCAGGCTGCTGCTCCTGCAAGAGGTGCTGGCCTGCAGATGGAAGGCAGAGCCATGGCACAGCAGGCAGCCCTGGAGGAGCAGGGGAAGACAGAGAGAAATGGGCAAGGGACAGATCCCTGCCTCATCCACTGGCACTGCTGTGTCAGTTTTCCTTCCAGGGAGGAGAGGAACAAGGCAGCTGGGCACTGCACTGTGTTTCACCACAAGATGATTAAGACAACAGAAATTTTTATTTCCTTTCCTGTAACCGTTGATGTTATCACTATTGCCATCTTTTGAGATAAATTATTCATTTCAGGCTTCAGCAGTTTTATTTCTTGTTCACAGAGGAAAAACTGATGAGGTGTTGTGATTATTTATATTACTGCTGGGGATGGTGACTTCAACTCTGATATTCCAAACCGATGTATAGTTCTGCTTTGCAAAATGTACATGTGACAGTTACCATGTCATCTTTGGTTAGTGAGCTACCATTTAGCCCTAAGAACAGCAATTATTGTGTTTTTGGTCTTTTTTTAATTAGACGAATATGAATAATGCAAAATATTAAGGTGATTTCTGTTCTTTGATCTGCTTGTATGAAGACCTTTTCTTGTTACAATATTTTTAATTACTTCTAAGACAACCTAGTCAAGCATGTTCTACCACTCTTAGCAGTGCCCTAGACTCTGATGAGGTTTTGTGTATTTTTACTCAATTTATCTGGCGTCTGCCATAACTACAATTCTAGGGTGGTTTTTGGTTGATTTTTTTTCCTTCTGGATACTTAGCATACACACGGTACTTTCTGATTATTAATTTATATGTCATTTACTATAACATTCTTTCTGAGGTTGTTAGAATGATCTCATTTATTGTCTAGCTTGTATGCATCTTCAAATATTTATAATTTTCCCCATTAATTCTTTTTCCAGTTCTATTTTGCATACTGTTGGAATTGGTCATCTTTCTGACATTTCAAAGAGGGGCAGCAGAAAACAGAAGTTCCATCAATAGAAATAAATCAGACACCACATAGTACTTTCAGAGTACTCTTTGTGATCCAAAAGGCCCTTAGCCTGAAACTCAGCAAATGATAGAGGAAGTTACATTGGAGAGGAAAGCTGGGCCGTGGCCTGCAGTAACTTTCAGTGGCAATATACATTGATATCTGTCTTCAAATCTTTTTGGATTTGACAAACTCATCTTTTCACTGAAATTTATCAAGCAGAAATATTCACACAATTTCCAGTCATCTTGTAAGTAATTCAGCTCGCAGGGGGCATTGCTGGTGTTTTAAAATGAGGGTGCTTTTCGTGGGGAACTCAAGGGATGTTGGTGGAGGGAGGGATGGAGGGCAGTATTTTTGCAGTGATCCTGTAGCAATTTTACAAATTTAGAGAGAAATATGACAACTTATAAGTATGTGGTGAGATACTTGGATATATTATCATCTGAAGAGAGAACAGTCAAAAATTAAACACTCATGATAAGCCTATAACAATATGGACATATGGAGGTCTTAATCTATGCATCCTGTTTCTGTGAGCTACAGATATCTTTCCCCAGAAGAAAGATCAGGTCACATATGTATATTTGCTTTCTTGTCACTGCGCACATGCATAGACCTGAACCTTTTTATCTGTAGTTTATCATAGCCAATTTAGTTGCATCATTTTGCTTTGGTTACACTTTAATAATTTCACACATAAAGCAAACATTCATTTTTCTGCCTGTTTTGGGAGCTTCACCAAATGGACTAATATCAATATTAATTTGGTCATTTACACAGGGATAAACAATGCAATGATTTAGATACAAGTTGGCAGAGTGGCAAAATGTGATTGAGGGCAAATATTGGAATGAGACTCTTGAACGGAGAGAAAATGCAAGTTTTTTTAAGAAAATTTAAAGATCAAAATGAGGGTAACATTTCAAGAAAATTGATAGAAATAGATATAGATCATTACATTGGAATGCTTTTGAACCACCCAGGCAATAAGATTGTGCTATGGATAAGGCTATAGACCCACAGAACTGAGGAAAATCTCACCATGCAGAATATTTTGAAAAGCCTACACAGTTATTGTGGTGTTTAATAAAGAAGAGCCTAATCATGAAAAGGCAGTCTATTACAATATATTATTATTTTTTTTAAATACTGAAATCTACTAGAACACTGGAAAAAAGGAGAAGCAATATATGAAGGAATAGGACAAAGTATACACTGTGATCTCCATGGGCAGGACAAAAAAATAGTGAATGCCATTCTATATGAGACAGCATGAATATATATATATATCAGGGGCATAAACCCAGCAGTGAGAATAGGTAAGTGTTATTGCAGTGCTTATGAGTGAGAATGGGCAAGTGTTATTTCTTGATTATGAGCTGCTAGGCATTGAGTTAGGGGTGATTAATACAAGATTTTAAAACGTGATGTAGCAAAAAAAAGTTTGAGGGGGATGGAGGTCTAGATGCAGGAGGGAAGATATGTAATAATATTTGGCTTTTAGGCCAAACTATTGAAACATCTGTCAGCAAAGTCTTAAGTTCAGCTGATTCTGCCTTTTGGTAAAGGAATGATCTAATGATGCCTTAAGGCCCATTCCAGTTTTATTTTCTAAGATACCAGGGGCCTCAGGTATGAGGTTATCTTAACATCATGTCTTTAAATGTCAAAAGGTTGCCAGAACAGTTTTTTCCAAAAGTCAGTTTTCAACAATGTAGTAATTGTCCTTAACCAATCTTTCTACCAATTATCCAAGAGTTAAAGATTGATTTATGTTGCATGGATGAACATATTTTCAGTTTTCAGTAGTTTTTAAATCCATTGAAGGAAGGATCTTTTCTGCCAAAGTTTATTTCTTTATACTTCCCTAAATCTTTTAAATCTTCTTATGTCATTGGCCTCAGAATGTGTCTGTTTTTTTCCATTCTTGTGCCTTTGTAAGCTCTTGTCAACATCAGATAGACTGGCACCCGAACTGGTATAAAGACAGTGATTTTGATTTGCACTAGTGACTACAGCAGCTGGACCTCATATGAAACTCTGTTCCCATTCTGACTGGATTATAATATCTGTAAAAATATGACACTTTCAATTCTTGCTAGATCACGAAGACAGTCTAGCAAGGACTAACCTCAAGTTTTATGTTTACATCCAATCTCTGTTTCTGAAAATCAGTGAAACAGAACAATCAATAATTTTTCTTCCTTCAGAGGATTTAATTCAGTTATGTATTAAGGTTAATTAAAAAACATTCCTGAGGCTTCAGATGCTGGCCGTCAGATAGGAATTACAGTTTTAGGAATCTGTCAATGCATGTGCCATTCACTCCTACAAAGAAATAAGTAACTATGTCAAATCAACCAAACAAAAGAGAAAGCTGGGAAATTTGCTTCACATATTTGCTAAAAGAAATGTATTTTTACACCACTAAATATTTGATAGTGGAGTAGTGATGTCAGAACTTGAGGCTGATTTTTAATATGCAAGTAAGTTTATCCATTTTAAACAAAAGACCTTGCACTACTCCCAAATGCTTTTTTTGCTCGAAGATAAATAGCCTAATGGCACTTATGGAATATCCTAAAGTGCTTTACATCAACAAAAGTTACTATCATAGGTATTTGAGTGAATTTTTACTTCACATTGAATTATTATTTATGTCATCCCTGTAGATATATGACTCCTCTACAAAGCATTTTCATTAAGATTTAATAGGTTATTCCTAATGAGTTGGCTTCTTTCTTTCTTTGCAGCTTTTTTCCTGTAGTAAAACTTGTTACTAGAAAAAAAAAACCTGTATTTTTAAAATAGCATGCCTCAGTGACTTTTTTTTAGTGAAGAGTGTTTCTGAGCAGTTAGCAGCCCATACCTAAGAGATGATATCTCGTAAAGGTTGGAGTACTCTCTATTTTTCATGTGGTAGTATAATAAGGAACAACATGACAGGCTGGGAGGAAGAACCTTGAAGTGATAGCTAACTGTATAGAAATGAAAAATGGGGGGAAAGAAGTTGAGTGACCTTGCTCTGTCATATGTGTGTCATACTCCCAGACCAATGATCAATTCTAGCAGGACACAGGCACTTGCCTTAGTAACCTCAAATTGCTGGTGCTGGTGGGAGTCAGTTACTACTCCAAAGAACAAAAATAAGAGGTGGACTGATGATGAATAGCAGAGAATAGAGGGAGAAAAAATAAAACAGTTGGACAGAAATCGCCAGACAGCATGAATCCTTGGGGAAGGACAGTTGGCCTAGTAAGTGTCATATTTGCTGAGCTTTCTCTTTCTTCTTTCTTTCTTTCTTTCTTTCTTTCTTTCTTTCTTTCTTTCTTTCTTTCTTTCTTTCTTTCTTTCTTTCTTTCTTTCTTTCTTTCTTTCTTTCTTTTTTCTTCTTTCTTCTTTCTATGTTTTATTTTTTTCTGCAGTTTCATGAGACTTTGGTTTGTTTTCTGACAATAAGCATATTTCACATTTATGTACAGCCAACCATGCTTTCTGAATTGCAAAAATAAGAATTATTCCAATGAAAGAATAATTTAATTCATCACTTACATGTCTCTGACACAGAAGTCAAACAAAAAAACAGCTTAGCAATGCACCGCAATATTCTGCAAAGGAAAGGAAACTTGCTTTGCAAATTGACTAGAGATCATATCAGATACAAGACAAAATAGCGAAACTCTTGTTCTGGGTTTCAGTAGACTGTGGGTCTTTTTGAACTCCAACATTGTCTGGGAGATAAGTGAATAATAAACTTGTCCCAGTTTTCTACATTGTCTAATCTGCCCATTGTGGGCTTGATCCAAAGTAGAAACCTCATAATTAGTATACTTTTTATAATAATTCCATTTTAAAGAAAGAACAGAAACCAAGGAACAATTCACTATGTGAATATTTAATTGCTGCTTGTGTGTAAATTGAAAGCAACCCCAAAAGGAGTGATCCAAGCTAGTGAAGTATAAAGTGATGATAAAATTTAATAGAAATATGTTGATATTGATAAAGATAGTGATAAAGACATAAAGAATGAAGATATGAAGATAGATGTAAAGTTATAAAGATAAATATAAAAACAGACATACTCCTGTAGAAGAGAGTTTTCTTCTCCCATGGGTATCCTATGAGAAATCTCATGGGGAAAATCCTTAACTCTATTTTAATGTCCAAGACAGGTTCTAATGTTAATATTCTAAAATCCTTTATATTTTCATCCTGCTTTAACATTATTCTTTAATTCTCCCTTGTGTTCCACTCTCTTGAACATGATGCTCAAAAAGAATATTTTATTTCAGCATAAAGGAAGGCTTCCCACTTGAATGCTTTATACTGAACAAAATGCCGATCTATGTAATTCTGCTTGCTGAATATAATAATGACGTACTGTACATGCTTGTTGGGTTTCTCTAATTGAGCAAACATGAATTAGCATGAGCATGGGCTATAGTCTTCTAAAATGTTCTTATGGGTGATTTGCACATTATATCTTTGACTGTCACCTGGTCTCCTCTCTGGTGGTTATTCCCTCTTTTTCTGCACTCATTAAATAGAGACAGCTTGGAGTAGCACTGGGAGACCATACCCTCTGCCAAGTGGCATGTCTCTGCCCTGGAGGATGCTGAATAGTACATTTGAGACAGTTAGGAGGACAGATCAAAATCTATGCTCTTATTGGCTTGCCAAGGGTACTTACACCCTCACCATGCACATGAGGGTTTTGAATATGCTCTCTTATTTTTCTTTAATTACCCTTTCTCTGCCTGTAAAAGCTGCAACAATATCCTGCTCTGTATTCAGTTTTGTGGCAGAGTAATGTTTAGGCTTACATAAAAAGCAGTTATGGAAATAAAGTAAGTGCTAAAATCTTGGAAATACATAGACACAGGCAAATACACACCCCTGTGCATACACACAGGCACATGTATTTGCATCCAAAATCAATATTGCTACAAGATTTGTTACTTCCTCCTGCAAATAGAAAAATAGAATTTCACACATTTTGTCTTGAACATGGCAAAGATCACTTGACCAAAATATGGACTAAAGGCAAAGATGCGTGAATCATGTGGAAGTTGCCTGCCTGTATCATGTAAGTGAACTGTTATCAGTGTGAGGAGATATCTGTCTGTATTCATTTTGACTTAATCTGCTGGTCTTTTTTTGCCAAGACAAATAGAGTGGTAAATGTAATAAACTAAATTTTTATTGTATGAGAAGAGAAATAATATCAGGATCTTGTTGAAGAAGTATAAACCCCATAAGATAGAGCTTTCATCTCTCCTAAAAGATGGACTCCAGAAACAGGAGAAAATATGCAAGTGTTTCCAAAAAATAGAAACAGAACAAAGGTGCAGGGGTGGGGGGAGAGGATCAGCCCTGCTGAGGTGAAGGTTCATTTTTCCCTAAAAAAAAGCAGCTCAGCAAACTGTGGCAGATGTCACCCTGACAGGGTAAGTGGCAAGCGGCCATCTCAGCTCTGCTTGTAACTTCTTTCACAAGAGTCAAGCTGTTTTTTCCACTCCATTCAGCATGTTTGTGAGTGCTGGGTTTGTTCAGAAGACAAAAAAGGGCAAGAGCTCTAGAATTCAATAGAAGGTCAGAATGGCAATCTTTTTTGTGGGGTCGGGCTTCCTTTTATACTGTGACATCTGTGGCCATTACCAGAACAAATTAGAGCAATTCAAACCATCAGCAGGAAAAAGTGGGTTTTCTGTTTTTCCTACAGCAGGGCTACAAATTTGAGAACAGGAACTGAGATTCCCAAGGACTCAGCATAGCAATAGATTTGTTACACTTGTTTCACAGATTCATATGGCAACAAATGTAATCAGTGATTAAGCTAAAGATGCCCACCCTTCAGCACAGCCTCCACAAAAGGAAGAGAAGAAATAATTACACCGATGAGTTTGCACTTCATTTTCAGCCTGTTACAGCATGAAGTACTAATAGTTCCAAGGAGGCATGCAGCAGAATACAGAGCACACCTCCTTTTTCCTTCTAGCATTTTAATATCAGTGACTAATGTAATTCTTTTTTATTCCCTATCCTCTGAAATAATACTTCATATTTAACTTGTAGCTAAGGATGAGGCCTCCTTAGATTATTGAGAACAAGTCAGTTACTGGTGTTAAATATTTTGAATATTTGTCTGACTTTAAGCTTAAGTGTTCAAATCCTTTGCCATTTTACCCTATACTTAAATAGAAACAAATTCTTTCTACTGCCTGCAACCAGGAGAGCTGCACAGTTAATACATCTTCTAGGTACATTAGCTGCAGGCAAACCCGGGCCTTACACATGTAATCTATACTTGTTAGTGGGACTCTGTTCAACAGCAAAACAATTTATTGTGTCAGATTGGACTGAATCTCACTTTCAGGAGACTTTCACAGCTTTTATTGTTAAAACCTTTCCCCTGTAGGAATTCAATTTTCATTTTGATTGTATAAGCTCTTTTGTTTTTAATAGAATATACCTTGCCATGATTCAAGCAGAAAAAAAATACATCTTGATGAGGTTGAGCAGAATTGTGTGCTCAATACCAAGGTCCTTGCTCCGTTAATAGGAAATATCTCAATATCAAATATATTATGCTGCCCTCTGTTAACTCAGCATTTGCAAAAATGTTCCCTTCAGGCACCAATCTCACCTTCAGGCTGAGAGCCTATTCTAACACGTCTCTGACATCTTGATATTGGGCTGATGGCCAGCAGATAATGCCTCTTACTTGTATTGCTGAGGGGACTTAGGGGACTCATGCTATAGACACACAGAATGGCTTGGTTTTGAAAGGACCTTAAAGATTATCTAATTCCAACACATCTGCCATGGGCAGAGACAGCTTCCAACTGACCAGTTGGTTCCTCAGAGCCTCATTCAGCCTGGCCTTGAACATTTCCAGGGATGGTGTAAACACAACTCCACTGGGCAACCTGTTCCAATGTCTCACCACTTCCACAGTAAAGAATTTCTTCCTAATATCTAATCAAAACCTACCCTCCTCCATTTAGAAGCCATTCTCCCTTGTCCTGTCACTAAACACTCTGGTGAAAAGCCCCTCTCCAACTTTCTCATAGGACATCTTTAGGCAGTGGAGGGCCACAGCCAGGTCTCCCTGGTGGCATCTCTTCTCCAGGCTGAACTGCCCCAACTCTCTCATCCTGTCTTCGTAGAAAAGATATTCTAACCCTCTGATCATCTTCACGGCTCTCCTCTCCTCTTCAATGTACTGTTTCTCCCAAACTGCAGAGTATTTGACCAACTACTGTCCTTATAGAAATTTTCTGAATAGACATATAATATAAAAAGTAAGCAATTGAAAGTACATCTCTTAGAACACCACAGGAACACTCTAAATAGAGAGGATCCATTTGTTCATTAGCTTTGTTATTAGAAAGAACTGCCCTCAGTGCAGATTGAGTAGGATTGAAGGATCTAAAAGTTGAGTACCATTGACACTAAAATTAATAATGGAGTAAGTCTTCTAACTCTACCAATAATAGCAACTTTTTATTCCTGCCTTTTATATCCTCAATTGCAATTTTTAATTTTCCATAATTGTGATCTCATGAGCATAACATGTATTACTGTCTTAGTTCATAGGGGCAGGGTGCAAAGTTTTTACCCTGCTGTGTATTACTTCTTATCTGCCAGTGTTTTCTCATTACATCATCTTCAACAAGACGTGGTTTTCTCAACAGAACCCTTGATACTGAAGGACATCAGTCATCAAACAGATCAAAAGCATTTTGAAAAACTGTTGGGAAGCTTGTAAATGCTTCCCTATCATCTAGATTGATATAATAAAGGGAAAAAAAGGGAAAAAATAATTACTGGTTATCCAGAAGACTTCTAACATCCCTTTAAGGTGAAAACTTCTCTACATAGAGATGGTCCACAGTTATCTACCATCAAAATGGGGTGTCTGTCTTTTTCATGGTGTGTCTTGTGTTCAGTAGGACCCGTAAGTATGAGAGTAGCACTGGATAAAAAAGGTTTTTTCTCTGCAGGAGTTAAACTACTCTTCTGAGGAGCAGGGAGTTGGACTCAGTGTTCCTGGTGGGTTCTTTCTAATTTAAGATATACTATAATTCTAGGAAGAGATTATACTTTGTATAAATTGCAAGTCGAATTACCGTAACCACTTTTTGTTTTGTATGTTCACTTTTAATAGAGCTGGACATAACCTCTGGAAAGATGAATTCAAGCCTAATCTGGTGGAATTTTATTATAAACCCAGTATTTTATATGCGAATTCATAAAAGAACTACCAGAACTAATATTTGAGACCTAGTTAACAAGAAGCACCTCTTTTCTTACAAAAAGAATAACACTAAACACAAACCAAGAGTTTCACCACTAAGTATAATCTAATATTGACTTGCCAGAATAAGTCAAGCTGACCTTACACTTGCAAATACAGAAACAAAAACTGAATTTACCCAGATATGATCTGTTTATCCATTCATCCTATGCAAAGGATGTTACTATGTTACTGTTAGGCCCTTGACAACACATGGGATTACTATAATGAGCTACCCAAATAATCAAAAAGAGTCAAGCACTTCAGAGATTTTAAAAGGGCACTGTCCCACTAAAAGGGACTTGAGCTGAATAAGACAGGCCCCAAGTTGAGAAGTCTGCTTTTTATTTAGTACAAGCTGTAGCATCACCTGTTTATAGCAATCAAAAGTCTTAGTTTCAGGTGACACCTAAAAGAAAACCCCATGTCCTATGGTCAACTTAATCTAAATAAAAAACATCTTAACATAGTAGATACCATTCCTGTATTGCTTATTTGCTGATGTATACCTTACCTCTTTGGAAGTACTCAGGAAAACGCAGTTTAGGATCAGTAGCAGTACAAGCATATATAGGACTTTGAGAGGGTTGCATTTCACAGAGCATACTTTTACCTAGAGGAATTTACTTAATGAAACTATTTATTTTAGAGTCAATATTCCTTGTCTTTATTGTTTCATAGGAATATACAGAGTCCTGCAAATAATTAATATCAGAGAGCCTTGAGGAAAGAAGCAAAACTAACTAGAGTCTCCTTTACACTAAATCACTTCATGACTTTTGACAGTGACAACTCCCTTAGTGAAACTATGTTTTAGGATACTTTTTATGTATTTGTTTCACATTGAAACTGACATTCATTCTACTTTTGTTGCAAAGGACCCTACACTTCCTGAGAATAGTGACAGAATGTGAATCATATTCAAGGTTGATAACACACTTTGCTGTTCAAAATACATGCCAACCAAAATAGAACATTATTAAGTTCTTTCATCTAGCCTTCCTCCCAGCTATTCCACTTTAAACAGATGACTTTTAAATGTTCTGTAATTAATGTTAAGCTGGTCTAGTTAAAGTAGAGGAAGAGATCCTGACATGATCGATATCACAACACTCTATTCTCCAAAGCCGAATCAAATGACCTGTGAAAAGTACTTTCTATTTTTATAGCTGTACACCTTCATATCTGAAGACAGTGAGCAGAAAGTATAACCTGCATCTAAAATGAAATGGCTTGTCCATCAATACTCAAAACTAAGATTCCCAACCTGAGTAGTTATTACAACCAGTAAAGCA
Source organism: Lichenostomus cassidix (assembly GCF_008360975.1). NCBI lineage: Eukaryota > Metazoa > Chordata > Aves > Passeriformes > Meliphagidae > Lichenostomus > Lichenostomus cassidix. The sequence continues at coordinate 97,261,032 of NC_139482.1, read as the reverse complement.
GAAATACAACTCAACAGATGAATCATGTACAGATTATAATGCTAAAATTCAGAGATTGAAAGGAATGCATATGATGTATTAAAATAAAATTATTTTAAATTAACTTCTATGTTAATCTCTTACTCGTGCTTACTGGAACACTATACTGTAGAGTTTACTGAGACAGGGGATCATAAGATGTTTTCAGATATATAATTATCTCCTTCCTTGTTAGTAGAAATAGTTCTAAGAGTGTTTTCCATTTTGTTTTTCCTTTTTTTTCCCCCCATTATGTACTCTGAGTGCATTGGTTATCTCAGGGAAAACCCAAGCTATATGCCTTTACGTGCAGAAAGAATTTTGTTATTCACCAGGGTGGATAACCAGGATAATTGTGAGTGTAAAGGTAAAGGCTTGTATAAAGACAGGGCAGCAAATCTCAGCTGAGATATTCTGGGTCAGGTCACTTTTCCAAGGGTAGAAATAACTCTCCTTTCACCCTTAGTACACAGAGTCAAGGTTTCCCTTCTCTAATGCCTGAGAAACACATCTGCCTGAACACAAGGTTTTTTACTTATTTGTTGTAGAAAATCGCAATAATGGTCATTAAGCTGACTCTCACAGAGAAGAAAAAGCAAATCTGTAATTCTTTGTTCTGTATGTGCAGTGCAGCAGTCATACACTGTCCTCACAACAGTAGCCTGGCACAAAACCAGCCTAGTTTCCCTCTGGGCTTACAGTCAAACATTTTGTACAAGCTAACAATAGAAAATGATTTCATAGGCACAGGGTCTGCCCTGAGCTCACCCAGAGGCTTAAAGTCATTCTCACAAGCTGCCTGTTCCACTCCGTCCTTTTCCCCTTGTGCCCTTCCTTGACATCCAGAACACAAACAATCCTGACTACATTTGATATTTATATGAAGTTTTCTCTTGCCTGCAACTGACAGATTTTCAGTGTCTTTAAATACCTAGCTGAAACCTCTGTATGAAAAATTGGAATTTTGAGACCCTACATACCATATCGTGAATTTGTGTAGTAGGATAAAAATACGGTAACTTCTTCAAAATAATTTTCTGTTTGCAAGAGCATACTTCTTTTAAATGAGGCTCAGCCTTTGGATTGCAGGTGTAGATTGTAGTGAAGATGCTGGATGCCAGAAAGGACCCTCCTAAAACTTCAGTTCTCACCTGACAGCAGCTGTACATGGATGCAGTGCTGAGTCACACAGGTCCCACTTCCCAGACATGACTGTGAGTTGTTACTGAAAGAGACTGTCTTTCACTTCAAGGAAAGCAAAATGAAAAGTGGGATTTTCCAGGTAGTAAAGCACTAGCCAAGAACTCAGGCACTTGGTCTTATGATGTGATACATGATAGAAATTGCCTCTTTTATGTGTCACAGAGGTGTTCTTCACTGCTCTCTAAATCTAGGGGCTGTGTACTGCCTGGCTGGAGTCATGGGGCTGGGGGAAACCTCCCATGGATGTCTTTGGGATCCAGATAGCCACTCCTATGCAGCAGGTTCTTTCATCAAAAGACAAATGAAGATCATTTTCCATCATGGTCCTTTGCAAATTCATTTCTCTGTTTTAATTTCATGTGTCAGAATTGGGGAAGTAGTGCGCAAAGTATATTTTACACTGTCATTGGTGAAGTGAAAATTTCAAATGCTTAAAAAGAGGGCAATGCAAACCTTTTTGAGATTGGCTATCAGATCCAATGGGGAATCTAATAAAGTTTTTCATCAAAGTTTTGTGTTGTTGGGTTATTTCCTTCCTTTTGGTGGGTTCTTTTGCTTTTGTTTTAGATCTGCCTATCCCATCCCAAGAATGCTGGAAAATTCAGAAATATGACAGCTTCTCCTTTAGGGAACAACTTCAGCCCCCCAGAATAGTTCTGGTTTTAGCAAATAAGAGTATAATTTTTATTATAATATTTCATAGGTAATATTTTCTTCCCAATATCTTTAAGTCTATATTAAAAAAGAGGTATTTAGCAATGAACTGTGTCCCAGTGTGTGACAGTTAGTTGTTTTTTATCTGGTTCAGTGACAAAGACTGAAACCATGATTAGATATCTTAAATGTGTTTCTAACACAGATTTGAGAGTAGTCTCTAAGTGGATATGTTTTATCTTCCAGATTTGTAGAAGTAATCTGTAGTGCTTAGCTGAAGAGCTTTGTGTACTCTCCCATCCTTTTTCCCTTATCTTTCATGTAGAGAAAGAATAAAAACTTCAATAACACATTAACTTTTCCTTTGTAAGTTTTCATTTTACCATGCTTCATGGTTTCCTCTCTTCTCCTTTTCCAGTATTTATTTTGCTTCACCTCCATGAGAAACTCTTAACTTCAAGGGGCAGAAATGGGTGAATCGGTGTTTATAGCTTGTTTTGCATCCCACTACTTTTCCTCTGGTTTTATTTATACAGCATGGTTTTTGCATATTCATATGGCCTTTTTACACAGCACTGGCAAAGTAGTTCAAACACATTTGTTATACACTCCACAGAATTTCCAGTAGCTGCTGCTATTTATAGTAAGTGTTGATGCTAAGTCTTTGGAATTACTGTGAAACAAAAAGGTTGTTTTATTTGGGTTTTTTTTCCAAGCATTTCTTAGAATGATGGCTATTTTCCACTCAAACTGGAACATCTAAGTGTGCTTTCAGACAGGATGTCCCAGTTTCCTTCCCTCACACTGCACACTATCAAGAGGCATCAGCGATAAACACATAGAGTGGAAGGCAAAAAACTCTGCTAATTCGTTTGTGGACTGAAAAACACTTTGTAAACCTGTAGAATCACACTTGAGGTATATCTTAAAGGGGAGAAGATTCCAAGGAAAGTGAAAAAGGAAAGCTATATGTAGGTGTTCTTTATGACCATATGATATATATGGTGAAAAAATGAAGATTGCATATGTTTTAATTATATTTACAATCAGAATATAAATTTGATTAGAATCCATATTATTTGTAAGTTTTGTTCGTTAGAGTAAATTCTCAGCTGTGAATGGTACAGACTTGGCACAAAGAAAACAAAATATGTCATGTATTTAATTGAGCACCTTTGCCTGAACACTGCAGAATTGCTGTGCGAGTTTTTGTGGACTTTGAATCCCAGAAGCCATGAGTTTTCTGGTTCTGTGTGTGGACATTCTCTGCTTCTGCCTGAGGAACATAAGATATGAGCTTCCCCTAGTACTCTGTTAATCCTTTGGCACCGAAGTGCCCAGAATGAGTAGGTCTTGGAAATAAGGTTTGCCTTCCCCAGACAGCTCCAGCAGCTCTGGCTGAAGATTAATTTCTTTCTTTACAATAAATGTTTTTAAGAATTTGTGACAGGTGTGAGTATTGCACACACGGGCAATTTGCTCATACTGAAAGCAAATTGCTGTCAGACTGTATGTCAGACTACATAAGAATAATCAGACAAAACCAATAAACAGCAACACACCTTTCCCTGACTTAGTGGTCTCATTGCTCTGAATTGGTCTGGGATACTTCTGAGAGAATACTCTTATGTCTCCTCTGCATTTCAAGGATTATCTAAAATAGAATATCTTCGGTACTTCATAGAATCACACAGTCACAGAATGTTAAGGGGTTGGAATGGAACTTAAAGATCATGTAGGTTCAACCCCCCCACCATGGTCAGGGATGTCTCCCTCCAGACCAGGTTGCTCAAGGCCTTATCCAGCCTGGCTTTGAACACTGCCAGGGCTGGGGCATCCACAACCTCCCTGCGTGACCTGTTCTAGTGTCTAAACACCCTCACAGTGAAAAATTTCTTCCTAATATCTAACCTAAGTATTCTCTTTTTTAATGTGTACCCTTACTCCTTGTCCCATCACTACAGTTCCTAATGAAAAGCCCCTCTCCATCTTCCCTGTAGTCTCCTTCAGATACTGGAAAGTTGCTGTGAGATCTCCATGCAACCTTCTCTTCTCCAGGCTGGACAGCCCAAGCTTTCTCAGCCTGTCTTTGCAGGGGAGGGGCTCTAGTTCTCTTATCAACTTTGTGGTCCTCCTCCTGACTCGCTTCAACAGTTCCATGTCCTCCTTATTTTGGGAACACCAGTGGACACAGCACTCCAGGTGGGGTCTCACAGGCGCGGAGTAGAGAGGAAGAATCACCTCCTCCAACCTTCTGGCCACAGTCCTTTGGACGCAGTCCAGGATTTCATTGGTTTTCTGGGCTGTGAGTGCATGTTGCCAGCTCATGGTGAGTTTTTGTCAACTGTCACACTCAAATCTTTCTCTTCAGGACTGCTCTCAATCACCTCTTGGCCCTTTTTTCTTTTGTCAACTTTGGTCTTATAACTAATCCAGATAATCATTGTGCCTCCTCTCTGCCTTAAGAGGATAATCTCCCAAATGCAAGAAATCAATAATTTTATTTTTTTTCAAAGCATTCTATGAGATTTAGTAGATTTTACCCACTTTGTCTCATTTCCCCAGTAATGTGTTTCTGTCGTTCTGTGTCCTACAAATTCTCACAGCTTAAGCTCTAGTCTCATGAAAGTTATATTCCCTCTGACACAGATATTGTAACATTCCCTTTGAGAGTGCACTGACTCCCAAGGGCATCACTGCTGCCTGATGTGAACACAGGCATGATGATCTTTTTGTTCCTGGTCCCAGGAAGATTTGTTTCAGCTTCTCTTTGCCAACAGGAACTTTCAAACTTTCTGAAACATTCAGTGATACAACAGGTAAAGAGGATGATCTGAAGTTTTTATCACTGGCTGCTTCATTCTCTTAGATATTTGGATTGCGTGGAATTCAATGTTTCAAAATATGTCATCAGGGGCATATTTCTAGCTTATTTCTAGCCATCCAAATCACAAACTATGCAGCTAGATTTCTTTGGTTTGTAAGAGTGCTTCAATTTATTCTTACTTATCACAAAATCCACTAGCCAGAGGAGGGAAGTTCGTGCCAGAAATCAGTCTTAGTTTTCACACTTGTAATAACTAAACACTGAAATCCTTTAATCAATATGCTTTTGAGATCTGCAAGTCTTTAACATTAGACTGAGAACCTTTCTAAAATAAATTTTATAGCTCCACCAGATGTTACTTATGCTCATAGAGTGAAATACTATGTAAAAATGTAAAACCTCAAGATATATGTAAGAATTATGGAATAAAATCTGTCATCTGAAAAGGTTAGTTTAGGTGGCCACAAAGTCTAACCCAGTGGCTGGAAATTGATTAAAAAATAAGGATGCCTTGACATCTCTTTTCAACCTGGTCAGTCGTACCTTTGAAGAGAACTTTAAAAGAGACTACAGAAGATGCACTCCACACCACAAAAATAATCCTTTATTTGGAGTCAATCTGAGCCTCTGTTGAGAATGACCTTAAAGTAACTTTTCAGAAAGAGTGAATAACTGCAATGCTAAGATAACATTAGTAAAAATATGGTATATATGAGAAGGAACATTTCAATTCATACAGCTTTCTTCTCACTATTGATTTTTAACTGGTAACATTTTGAGCTGTATAAATTTATTTTAGTCCTCCCTGATTTCCATACTTATCAATTTTTAAGTTCCTGAATAGTTATTTCTTCTCTCAGGAGAACATCAACATCAAAGCATCTTTGTGTGTGTGTGCGTGTGTGTGTTCATTTGTGCCAAACAGAGGTCCCATGCAAGAGCAACTAAGTATGAAATTCCTTTCTAAAGTAGACATTTTCTGTAAAAGAAAATACACTTACAAATTTTTCCTTAGTTCTTCTATCAATGTTATTTTCATCTGTGAGGAAATATTGGGTTTTCTCTTCATAGAGGACCTCAGAAAAATTCCAAGCAAGCACTTAAATGCCACAGAACTTTAGGAACCCAGATATCCCTAAACCCGAGGAAAGCAATTGTTAAAGTGAACATTGTGCTTCAGGAAAGCAAAAGAAAAGCAATTGGAACATAGAATAGAGTCACAGAATCATAGATTTTTCCAGGTTTGAAAAGACCTTTAAGGCCACTGAGTCCAACCATTAACCTAACACTGCCAAGCCCACAGTTGAACCATGTCCCCAAGTGTCACTTCTACATGTGTTTTAAATGCCTCCAGGGATTGGCCTTGGCCCATCAATCCAGTCTGTTCAAATCCCTCTGCAGAATCTTCCTACCCTCCAGCAGATCAACACCCTCACCCAGCTTGGTGTCATCTGCAAACTGACTGAGGATGCACACGATCCTCTCATCCGGATTATTGATCGGAGATGTTACACAGGATCAGCCCCAACAGTGAGCCCAGGAGAGCCCCACCAGTGACGAGCTGCCAGCTGGGTGTAACTCCACCACCACTCCCTGGGCCCAACCAGCCAGTTTTTTGACTCAGTAAAGTTTTTTACCCATGCTGTTTAGAAAGAAGAATATAGTTGGTTTGAAATCCAATCCCTGATAGTTGTCAGCTGCTGCTGCTTCAGTTCAAAATCCAAACACTGCAGCTCAAATGACACAAAGTATATTAGAACAATACTGTACACTCTTGTTCTTAAAACAAAATACAAGATATAGCTATGCTGATTAAGTACTATTATCAAGATTAAACAAGTAGAAGGAAAAACCAAGAGAATAGCAGATGCAGTTGCAACAATGTCAAAGGAGAATGCAAATCTCTTTCTTACATTACTAATTTAATTTGTATTCAGGATTTAGATTTTACTAATGAATATTTTTGTCACATCATCCATCATAGTCTGGCACAAGAGAGAAGGAAGATAGAAAAATTAAAAACCTGCTTGTTACTGTAAACTAAAGAGCATGAACAACATCCATCAAAGACAGACAGATAGAAGATAAAAGTGATTGCTAAAGCCAAGTGATCTATGCTGATTTTCTTTTAAATATGTATTAAAATGCTCTAAATGCAGATACTCTTTCCTTTGGTAAATATTTATTGTTATTTCTTTTGCCATAGACTGGAAACTGTGAATAGTGATAAATTAGTTGTAAAGGTCTGTAATTTTACTCTAGCTTTTATAAATACATTTACATCTTCTACCGAAGTGCTAGTTTTGTCTCTGATTAACAGGAATCCATCCTATGTCAGCTGTTAAGTAAGATGCTCTTTCCTTTTCTTGGTTGAGTGAGTCACAGAACAAGACTTTGGCCAATAATGGAGAACAGATACTGAGTAAGGTACCTGCTACAAAATTAGCTGCTGCCAGTGGAAGTACTTTCATTGATTCAGTAGGCTTTAGATTAAGCTAAAGATCAATCCCTTTGTACCCTCAAACCATACATATCTGAGCTTTTACTTACAAAGAAATACATGCATTTATTTCTTAAGAGGTGGTCTGAACGCCAGTCTATTTCTGAACTGGAACGAATGCAATCATGCCGTCAGATTGTGCAGTATCAAAATATACACTAGAATGAATTGCCTTTTAGATAAAATTGCAAAGTATAACATTTCTGATAGCAGTGCTACTGGGCCTTACACAGCAAGTGCAAGGATGGTGTAGGAATGTAAAAACCATGCTCTGACACATAACACACAATTGTTTCCTTTGTTTTCTCCTAACAAAGGAAACCCAAATGTGCACAAAACAAAATTCAAGGAGAGTCAACTACCCTAGCTCTACCCAGAAACTGCACCAAGAAGCTGAGGGTAGCTCAAAAAGAGGAGGTGTTTTGACTATGGAGGAAAGAAGAAAGAAATGTTTTTCTGGAATTATTCATTTAAAGCAGAGATTAAAAACAATTAGGAGGTTTGAGGACTGTGAGTAGAAGCCAAAGAACCTGCCGTGAGCTTAGCCCATGTTCATGTAATGAAAAGCAGAGGGACAATGTGAAAACAAAAATGAAGACACTTGACAGGAAATTATATTCATTGTATTCTAGAGAAATGTAATGCACCTAGCAGGGAGAAAAGCAAGTTCATAAAAATTAATAGATTTAGAATTTGTTTTAATCTAAGAGGAATAAGATCTCTGTGTCAGCTCAGGCAGTATGTTGAACTTGGTTTCTCAATGCAAATAAGTGCTCAGGAAAGCTAACAATTTCTTATTTCATTATGAGAGGGTAGAGAATAATATGAGAAAGTGTGTTAATATAGGTTGACACTCATTTTCAGTACAGGACTGATTTATACTACATTATCCAAGTTTTGTGTCAGCGAAGCTCCATTAAATCCTATGCTATCTCAGAGTACAGATAGACAGCCAGATGCATTATATTTTGTTTGTGGCAAAAGAGTTCATCTTTCAGCAAAAGCATGTTGGTTACTGGCATAGTATTCTCTGTAAGAGACTCTTACCTCTGCAGCTGTTTGCTCTACAAGGTAAAAAATAATCTCCTCAGCTTCTTCATACACTACAAAAATGGGAGAAATTTCAAGATGCCTGTTTCTGCACTGGGCCTCAGGGCTGTGCTAGGATGAATATTCTTCTGTTAACGTCATTTGACTTTGGGCATCTGATTTAGAAATTGGCAAGGTCTTAGATTCTTTGCTGAATATTGAATAATTCTTAATAAAACATTGTTAACACATTAGAAGGCAAAATTAAATTTTCAGCCTTTTAAGGTAGGTTTATAAAGTTAGACCATAATTTAGGTTTTTATGTGAAAATACCACATCAAATTTTCCTGTTATCCCTTGCCAACTATCATATCCTAGTGGTGAAGTTATGTAGAAACCTGAATGACTTAAGAGCTATCTACCTTCAAATGGGAGATAGCAATATCCCACTTCCCTACCTCTGTTGCTTCAACATTTCTCACTGTAAAACCTTTCCAACCTTGAGCCATCAAAACATTGTCTGCGCAGAAAGTCAATTCAATTAACTAAATCTGGCTGAAAAAAACCCCAAAACCAAAACCAAACCACAAAACACAAAGCCCCTCAGCAAAAACAAGAGAGAATTTTTGTGTTGTTTTGACAAGTAGAATAGGTTTATCTGCCCTTTGCTTTCACAGACTCTTATGTGTGCTTGCCTTCAAGAGCAGATGTGTCAGAGTGGACACAACAAAAGCGGGATTGCTGCACAGAGATGAATACAAATATGAGGTGGGAAAGAAGGAGATGGAGAAGAGAGAGGAACTGAAGCAGGAATGAGAGGGAGATAGCTCAACCTCTTGAAGTAGCAATGCTGCCTCATTGAGCTATATCCAAAGAAGGGATTAAATCCTACTTTTTTTCCATACTTTCATACTTTCTCCCACTTTCAGTTTTAAATATGGGTAATTTTGATTAAATTACCATATAAGTAACACATCATAATTTCTATGTAAGTTCCCATTTACCAATTTTTGAAGCAATTATTTACCAAAGGAAGGAAGTCTGAATAGTGCTTATGTTTAGTCACTAATTCAAAACAGAAGTTAAATACCACTATCTCCAGTTCTTCCCAGAATGGTTGGCATTTGCTAGTTTTCTTGAAAATGGAGCTTTATACAAGTTGTGTTTCTGGGGTTAGAGGAACAACACTGCAGTAACAGATTCTTAACCCAACAAGACTGACACAGAGAGAAGTCTGTATCAAACATATTCATATACCAACAAAATAAAAGAAATATTCTACTTTTCTCTGCCTAAACATGCTTCCATTATCTATGTGAGATTTGTTTTGTTCATTTCCCTGGAGAATCTAAAAGATAAACAGTAAAAGATTCTGAGTGCCTCTTTTCCTACTGAAGTGTAAGCTCAGGCTTTCATTTTGATCTTAACTTCATTTATATTCACAGGAGGAGACTTCTCCCTAGAGCTGATAAGCACCTAAGTTCGAACTAGCCTGCCAATGTGTTATTCTGGGTTCAAAATCAAGAGCTCTGTTGTTGTGTGCTCATCTTGTGAACACTTAGCAGTGACTTTGCAAAGGAGTTCACCAAAGTGATGAAAACCTGAGTTAGCATCAGTGTGAAAACAAACCATGAGCTTGGATAAACAGCTGACCTTGAGATCACCCTAAACTCTACCATGGCCTCAGCAGGGCATTGCAATAGTTGAAAGCCAATAGAGAACTTCACTAAAATGCCTTCATAGAGAAGTCAGCCCCGAAAGAAAATTATGTTTCCAAATGCCTTTATTTTCAGTGTCTTTGATGAAGTTCCCAAAGAATTCTAGTTCTGATGATAAATTTCCTGATGGACACTTGCTTCCCAGGAAAAGACTTTCTATGAGTATTGCAGTGATTTTTACAGGGCTATGGAGGAGATACTGGACTTTGAAAGTGTATTTCTTGACCTGAGGTAGATAAGGAGCAATGAACCACAGCTTAAAATATTTTCACATATTGGAGCCAAGTGGAATTTTTAGTCCAACAAAATTAAGGTTTTGTGAAAAATTGCAAAAGCATCTTAAAAGACTAGGCAATGAGTTTCTATACTGCATAGAACTACTAAACTCTTATCTATTTGCTTCATAATTTGAGAGATAAAAATCTGTGTATGATGAGAAAGAGATAACAAGCATTTCAATGATTATGGGTTTTTTTTCTGACTTGATTACACAGTTAAAAAGGTAGATCTATGGGAATATAGCTAAGAAAATATGTCCTCATTTAAAATATTATGCATATTTAGTCATAGTATGTACCTGCATAGAGAATATTCTTCAAGTTTCAAGAGCTGAATCAAAAGCTTTCCAGTTTGTGAAATAAACTGATTAATATTGGTGACAAATTTTGAATCTGGAGAACATTTCGTAGCAGTAAGGATCTGGGAGTAAATAGAAAATTAGAGCAGGGTTTCTGTAAAAAATAATAAAGCCGTAGAACAAGGTTCAAGGTTCAAGGTTCAAGAATAGAGTGTAAATTAGTTTAAGAGATTCCTAGGGTATAATTGTTTCTCAACAAGGAAGAAATTGATGGATATGATGAAAAGGTGAGAAGTTGAATTGTGGGAATAAGATAAACCTAGGGGAAAAAAATACACATGCTGAGTTGCTTGGACTCTTTGTAGTTCAAAAGTGTTTCATGTTCACTAACCTCTGATAGAATTCTTTATCAGTTTGATTTGATTGTACTTCAGGGTGCACTGTGGCAGACTTTTGCCAGAGCTGCCCATTGCTTCAGCAAGAGCTGTTAGCTAGAAAATGTGATGCTGTCTTTAATTATTTCTCTTGAAATATGAAGCCCTATTGTATGTATTGTGTATTATCTTTAAATAAGATTCAAGCCTTTGAGAAAGCCACATGTGGCCAAGTTTGCTGAGCCAGTCCTAGATTTTTGTATGCTATTTTAGGGGACATGATCTCTTTTTCTCTTTTACAAGAAGATTATTAATGTGACTTGGTTGTCATTTTGTCAGTCAGGCTGTCCAGGATTTTGCAACTGTTACATGTTTGTTCAAATCATATCCTCATCCTGGTAAATAGAGTTGCACAGCCCATTTTCACCATCTGAGTGTAGCTGTTGTGTCAGACATTATTTGAAGACAAACTTGCAGGTGTGCCAAAGGTGGCCTGATAATAATAAAAGAAAAATTGGTGACAAACCTTTCTTGCTGCCCATCAAGAAGAGGTGAGTGGTGGAAGTGTGTGCATGATAGGTTCTTTTCTCACTTTCTTCACTTTTTGAAAGACAAATATGGTTCCTCTGACTTCTTTCAGTAGGCTCCAATGCTCTAACTAGGTCCTCTTTATACTGATTGAAGCCAAGGGAAGTTCAAAACGTGTATACCAAGTGACAAAGTTAGTAATCTTTATATATAAAGGCTTTCTTTTGCTTTTTGAAATATTCTTTGTTTCCTAAGCTTACTTTGCTGTTGTTTTCATCCAAAACAGCATCAGACCCATAAGAATATCACTTGTCTCTAATTATATAGACTGAATTGTCTGATTTAAATTGACATGCATTCTGTGAGGGTATTCATACATGCTTAAATTTAGAGACTTATTGTTCTTTTCAATTACAGAATTAACAGAGGACACCTAAAATCAGGAGAGAAATTTGGCAAAGAATAAAAGGGAATATTGTTTGCCTCTATCGCTGCTTTTTCACTTGATTTCTTCTGCTTTATCTATATCTCTGTCCCTGCTCAGTCATTACATTACATGAAAAAAATGAATATCTGAACCTGGGAAAGTCAAAGCTTGGCTTTTGTTTGTTGTTTTACTTACTTGTTTGAACACAACCATCCCAAAATTTATTAATCATCCCACCCTTCTGAAGCTATTCATTCTGGTTATCGTATGAACTTTCCTGAAAAGAACTTTTTATATATTTGTGTGAGCTCCAATTGGAAACAGAGAAGAAAACGTTCCTCTCAGATTGGATTTGTATTCACCCCGTACTGAGCACTGTGGCTGTGATCCAGCAAAGCATTTAAAGTTAGTTTATCTTTAAGCATAATCCCATTGAAGATAGTGGCATGATCCATGTACTTAAATTTAAACACAGAGCTGAGTGCTTTGCTGGATCACAGCCAGAGTACTCAGTACCTTGCAGGATTGAACACCCTCTTTTCTTTGACACTGGCCTAAGGCAAGATATACAGGCATGTGTGAATATATGTTCCTTATAGTATAGAGGTTAAACACAGTAGTATTCTCAGATTCTTTCATATTCTATTCAATAGAAGATATTCTCCAGTTTCTTAAAACTCTTGCCAGTTGCATTGAAAGGGAAAACATTACAATTCCAAAAGAGTCTAACCTAGACTGTCACTCTCCTTTTTTTTTTTTTTTTTTTGATCATGCTGAATTTTATAGCTCAGGAGATTCAGGTCAAGTTGGTGTTCTGAATGAAGGTAATTTGTTAACACACATTTAAATCCCTGCAATGTTCTGCTGACAAAGGCTAACTTAATACACGACAGATTCAACACCTCTCTGGTGGTGGTATGCGCTTTAAATGAAAGTGCTTTTTACAGTTTGGACTAACTTGGGCCATTTGGGGCTGACTGAATGTCAAATGCTTCAGGCAGCTGAAGTTAAATGTTTCTATACAAGTTTGTTTAATTCTGTTTTGGATGGTGAGACCTACTCTTCCTCTTCAGTTGTGGGGATACCTTGAATCTTCCTGCATCAGAAAATATGCAATCCACTAAAGAAATACTATCTCCATCAGATTCAACAAACTATAATGCCTACAAATCAAATTATTTTGTTACTGAAAATAATTTATTTTATTGACTGCATCACAGAATATTTAAAGGTGATTTCAAATCAGATTAATGTGAATAAATTTGGATGCAAACATGGATTCACTGGAAAGGTGTTTGTCTTCTCCTCCTTCCTAATGATTTCTTTTTTTCCCCCTCTAAAGCTCCCTTTTACAATTCAAAGTCCATCTTCCTTATCTGAATATCAGCCAATCAGACTTTGTATCTGTACAGACTAATGATACATTCCAAGTATTATTCGCTTGATTATAAAGCCTGGTTTGATGGGATACAATCACTTTTCTGTTCTCAATGACCCACTGAATGATGACATTACTCAGAATTCCATTTAGATGATGCAAATGACCTAATCAACTTTTCTTCTGCCATGGCTGTAACTGAACTCAAATGTCACAGAAAACTTAGTAAACAAAATCTCCCTTTTATGTAACTGAAATTATGCTATGGGAAGCTTATGAACATTAGCTATGGAAATTGTTTTGCTTCTTTCATTTGCATGACATAGGTGTACACATTCATACTTTAATACACTGGCATCTCAGGATTTTTTATTTTAAACAAAGAGAGAAAAAATGAAGAACAAATAAGTAAAATTACATTAAATTGAAACTGCAGCACAGTTATTTTGTTTCACTTTCAATAATAAACTACATCTTAATTCAAATTTTGGGACAAGTTTTCAATGAAGCAGTTATTTCTCCTGCTTTTTCAAGTGCTGATCACAATTTCTCTCTTTCATCTATTTATGTTCTACCATTATAAAAATCCCAAGTCAAGCAAGCTATGAAATAACATCAGTATCATACTGATAGAATAACCGCAGTACCTCAAGGTTCATTGTGTCAAATACTGTGATATGGATGACACAGATAAATCAAAATATAACTGTCTATCTTGCTGGCAGTCTTAGTTTCAACAGCACTCAGATTTCTGGGAAATAGTTACTTGTTTCTCCTTTGGAGGCCCACGTAGCTATCACAGTTTTCTCTTCTGGCTGCTTTATCAATGTTCAAGATATCTAATGAAAAATAGATGAATAATCTTTACATGACCTGCCCTTGTATCTTGGTTGCAACACAGGCTTCCACAAAATTATCACTTAAAAAGATGGACCTAGTCTTCTGGATTGCCTCAGACACACATGGGAGCTTTTCCAGTAGCAAATGTTTGAAACTCCAATCCAGTCCTTGCTTGCACACTGATTTGGCAATATCATGGCAAAAAATCTTGATATGCAGAGTTAAAATTCTACCAACTAGTTTTCCAACTATTTCACTTCTTTCTCAATATCATTCTTAGTTAACTGTAAAGTGACATTTGATAGTTTTGAGGGAGTTATGCTGAAGAAATGTTAATTACAGTCTTTCTGCAAGAGTGAGAAGTGAAAGTAGCAATCAATATTAACAGTGGTTTATTACAAGTGATCCCTCCTTCCAGGATGTCTGTTCTTTTGATTTTAGGCAGATTTACATGTACCAGAGGACATAATGATCTTTCTGTAATAACATTATGTTCCTGACATGTTACGTCTCCCTTTAAACTGAAGATGAAGACTGAAATTTGATAAGGTGCAATAAAAATCACTTTATATTCCTTGAGAGAAATCAAGAGTACTTGATCCATTACATTTAAAGCATTGGTGTGATAGATAATTTTCTTCTTTTTTTTTTCTTTTTTTTTTTTTCTGGATACTAAACATACACACATCAGCATCTGTAAGAGATGTTATAGGTTTTTTGATGAAAACATTCACTGTTGGAGGGCCTGTGGCTCAATGAAGCAGTACTCTCTTCATAGCAGTGAAAATAAAGTTATTTTTACATAAACAGGGTCTGCCAACAGAGATATTCTTATAGACCACATGATAATGATCACATATGAATCTAACACGAAGACAGAAGTTTCAAATTTGAATTTTTTTGAACACTTTGATGAACTGCTCAGGGACTAGTGTGAAGGTCTGATTTCTAAGTTCACCACAGTTTGGAATTTTCTTCAAGCATTAAGATCACAGCAATTAAAGGAATAAATAGTGAATATAGGTTACCCAAATAAAGTTTAAAGAGATCTATATTGACTTTGACTTTTTTTCATCTCAGTAGTGATGTCTAAACTCCATTTTTCATACACTTATAAAAATCAAACAATAAATACTGAACCGTTGATAGACTGATGCGTTATTTTGCTCTATCTCCAAAAAACTATATGAAAATATTTTTTATGCAAATATATAATTTTATAAGTTGTACACTAACTTAATGAACGCATTTGTACCTTTGTTCTGACCTATCTTCCATTTACAGTTGTCAGTCCAGTTTATTAACTTCTACTTATGGTCGACAGCCCAAATTCATAAAGCATATTTCATTATTATATATAATAATGCTTGTATACACACACAAACACATATGAAATAGTATTTGTTATCTTTAGTACAAAAAATCAACCAGAAACATTCTGAAAAATTCAAAGCACGATAAAATCTATGAAATACAATAAACTTAAAATACATTGTAGAATGTAAATATTAACATCAGCCTTGTAATTGTTTATTTCATGTGTGGCCTTCAAACATATTTTTGTTATTTTCTGCCCTCCTTTTTCTCTCAATTTTATTTGAAATAGGTGTAATTAAATTTAAGATCCCAGTGAGTCTACCACAACATTCATGGGAATAAGATAATAAATGTCCTACAGCAGCCAAGCCAAGCCATCAACATTGTTTTACTGCAGCTTGATGCTTTTTGCCATAGAGATTATTGTGTTACACACATAAAGCTGTGTTGACTATCAATCTTACATGTATCAAATTTTTGCTTCACCTTTTTCTCCTTCCTTAGTACTCCTTGCTTTCAATTGAATATTCTATGGTTCCTCAGTGTTAATATTTTTTTAAGAAGTAGTAAAATTTGCAAAGTTTTGAGCTCAAAAATAAAAAAATTAATTCATTTTCTTTATATTCACAGAAAATTATAGTTGGATTTTAAACAACTTTATTAATCATGGATGTCTGGGTTCCATCTCTTGCCATTTTTGGTTATTCATTTTGTATTTGCAAATTAAAAGGAGGGGACACTGGGTAGATAAACAACCTCTTTTCCCTACTGAAACAGACACATATAAGTATCTTCAAGCCTATTTTTTCGCCTGGATTTGGTAAGTAAGTGGCATGTGATGAAGTAAATCATGATGAGACAATTGTACATTTGATGTAACAGAGACTGCACAAACCAAGAGCTCTTTTGAAATCCAGAATCTAAGAAAGGTCCCAGTAAGTCTTCTTTATTTGTTATCACCTTGTCTGCCCTGGATATTCCAAACCTTGACACCTCATTTTTTTTGTTTAACCTATGAATTTTGCTGTTATGTTTTCTGACAAACTTCAGGAATTTTATGAAAAAAAAGCCAAATCCTATGTTGAATTTATCTGTTTTGTTTGTAGCCTAATGAGAGTGATGCTCAGATTGAATTGTTAGCTCATAAATTAAAATTTGAAAGAGTTAAACATGTTGGGAGGGGTAGATGTACCTTTCTTTCTCCTACAATATCACAAGCCCAAAAGCTTTTTTTTTGTGTGAGTAGGACTGATAAAATTAAATAATATATGCATATAACCCCACATATACACACATATATACACCCAGTGTTTAGAAAAATCCAACAAAAGCTATGTTGCTAAACATTATTTCATAGCATACAACTAAAGTGCTGTATGTATTTCAACAAAGCAATATGTATTCCAATAAAGGAGATATTTCAAATAATTTGACCAGCCAGTTGCCCTGGATAAGATACTTGGTTCTGTTACAACCAAACTTTTTCTGTCTTCTGTGCTTTTTTTTGTTGGATTTCTCATATTCTTTCCACAGAGTCTATGAATTCAGAATGAGCTAGCAAGGTCTGGATAAGTTACATACCAGGAAATGGAATATGCAAAGTTTCTTTCCAAGAAAAGCACTTCTAATACAGAAATAGGATTTAACAATAAGCTTCAATTGATGACTGAAAGTTAACAGAATTAAATATAGCAAACTGTTTCAGTTAAGATTTGTTGTCCTTGGCTGAAAGGTAATTTTTTTTTTTTTCAAATGTGGAAAGGTGTAAGCACACAATGCCCATAGTCTGTTTATCTAAACAGTTTTTTCATTTCTCTGTTGCAGCACACAAGTATAACCTGTAGAAGACTGGAAGGGTAATATTGCATTGCAAATGTTTTGGTGGACTAGAAGAAAAGGCCTGATTTGTTTGTTTTTTTTCCTTTCTTTCTCTGTTTATTCCTTTTTTATATGTATAACTCTACTTAGAGAGTTGTCATTAATGTTTTAATCAAAATGTCCAACAAGAACTTCTTTGTGCTCCTTGTTATCCTCCTCTCATATGGATGTACTCATGAACTTCTCTAAATGTAGCCAATTATACTAAAGAAATACCAGACATCCCTTCACTGACTTATCCAGGAAGTGATCTTCAGTGTTCTGAGTAGGTTACTGCACAGCAGAATAGCAACCACTGTTGAACTTAATTAAAGACAGTCTTATCTTAGCTGAGATTTTTCCTCTTCTTTCATCTCTTCTTTCATCTTCTTTCATTGGGTATCCTCAGTTATACCAAAATAAATATGTTGAGCAAATATAAGATCAGATTTGTAGCAAATCATTGAAATAATTGTAAAACTTAACCTATACAGTTGGTAAAATGCCTTTCATATTTAAATTATAGTGCACATTTGACATACTTCAATATCTCCTTTCCAGCTGCACTGATGTATTAATTCTGTGTCTGTATATAAGAAAGTTTTGAAAAAATGGATTTATAATCAGAATAAAAGCAAAACACAAGAAAACCAGTGCATACACAAGTCCTCATGATGGGCTTATTTTTTCAAGTACACTGAAGACAAAAGTAACAGATCTTCAATCTATACTAATTCTTGGCATGAATGCCTCTTTATTTGTGATCATTGACCTGACAAACTGAAAAGATAACGACTTCTATTTTTTTTGGTGACTTACATCAGTCTATAGTGAGGAAAATAGACAAAGCATTCGGATTTGTGTGCACCGACATCAGATTGATCCCTGCTGATGGCTGTGTTTGTCTTCTCTAGAAAGAGTGGGATTATATCTCATCTAATGTGTGCACTGTTGGTGAAAGCGTTGCTCATAAATGAACTTGTAGCATCAGTTGTACAATTTTTGTGTCCTGTAATATACTAAAGCTTCTAGGCAAATAAGCTTTATAGTGGGACAACTAAACCATCTTTTTCTTTAGCAGATTGATAAAGGAGAATGTGGGTATTTTTTTCATGTTTCTGGAGAGGCACAAGAAATGAATATTTGTGGCTAGAATGTATCTCATAAACAAGTAAATTGAGTTATCCAACTAAAGGCTAAGCACAGTGAGACAGGTAGTGTGAAGAAAACCACTTTTTCAAAGGAAAATGCAAGTCAGTTTGCTTCCATGGGAGGGATAACTCTGGGTTCAGACTGCAGAAGGTAACTGTTAGACTGTGAAACATAAGTTTTCATTGCTTATTCTGTTAGACTTGCAATTTCATAGCACAGTCCATAGAAAAATGTGTAAACAACTTCCCCACCCCATGCTGTTTGCATACAGAAATTTCATCCTTCACAACAGCCATAAAACTTTCCCTCATTGTCTGATTTCCTTTAGGATATTATAAACAACTTCTGTGGTGAGGTGGACTTCCACCACTGTGGAAGAAAAATAGTTAAATGTATCTCAGACTTAAAAAATCTGCAAACGTCTATGCTCTGTGGGATGCAAGGATAAAAATGTGATTCCACTGTAAGGAAGACTGGACATGGATACTGATTACACTTCTCTGTTTCCTTCATGATCTTTTTCTGAGGACAAAGAAGAGGTTTTAATCCTGCTTTTTAAATTTTAAAACTTGACCCTTGTTGCAGTAGGCCAGAGTAGGAGGGGTAATTGGACCCAGCCACCTACCATGTCATGACCCAAACCCAGAATGCAAAGCCTGTTTGTTTGGTCAGCCTTACTACTCCTGAAGGGAAAGAAGGGAATGGGTAAACATCTGAGTCTCTTCTCGATCTCAGCATCCATTAGAAGAGCAAAAAGCATCAATTATTTTAAAACTGGTGTGAAATTTTCATAGAGGCCTATAATTATTGTTAGAAGTGGAACAGAAAGATCACACTCCTATTTGTGGCTTCTCAGGACTGAAAGAAAATTCATTAATCGTTCAGTACCACAGTCTGCTGTTATATCACGCCTTCCATTGATCAAATGGATCTATGATTAATCGGGTTAATTGATTTTGTTCCTTAAAGCTGGACTACTTTGGCCATGGAATAATTTTAATCTCTAGAGCTAATTCTGAGAGAATGAATAGGGCTAAAAGAATATATTATCCTCTGATTATTAATACTGTTCTTCCAGTGACCAGCCAAATTATTTTCTGACCAGTTTGTATCTATTTAATCTTGTTTTGAACTGAATATGATGATAAAGATCAAGGGAGGCATGACATGACTTGTAACATTTTCTGTGTTTATATTATACAGTTGAAATGAGAAATAAAGTCCATGAAAATAAATGGGAAAAATCTTGCTTAAATTATTCACTTTTCTATTCCTAGCTGTAAACCATTTAAAATATATATCTGTTGTTTCCCTAGCCCATAAGGCTCCTGAATTCAATGAAAATGAATTGAAGCATAAAAGGTAATAACTTGTTAATAACCAGCATTTTAATATCATTAATTAATAATTAATTTTAAAATTTCATTTCTTTCTTAAAATGAAATAAATTCCAAGATGGAAGGTCATTTCAAATAACTAAAAGTTGAATGAGGAATTACAATTTTAAAATGTTAAAGCATAACACTTCAATAAATTAAAAGTCTTTTTTTCCTTCCTGTTTAAGAAAAAGAAATTTGTGAATACTTACATTTCTTCACATATTCATACTGCTTTTAACAATTTTTTTAAAATTAAAATATCATTAGAACATTTCCTCATATCTGTTAGCAACTGCCTAAAGGGAAACACTTTTTAAAGAAAACATTTTAGCATCCAGAGAAAAATGTTAATACCATCAATTTTTGAAGATTTTAAAATCTGCATGTTCTCATGGTTGCTGGATAATACCACTTAAAGTGGATCTACAGTCATCTACACTGGGGTGAGTTTTAAATGTCCTTAGTGACTCCTGAATCAGTGTCAGTGAGTCACACTTTAATACTCAGCACTGTTTGGCTCTGAACCTAAGAGCAGAGTGGATAAAAGAGGATGATTTCTTTTGAAAACTCTCCTATTATTGCTGGAAGTAGATCAGAACCTCGTATAACATATTGCAAATTCTTTGATTTCTGCTTTCAAACGTTGGTGTTTCTGAGAAAATTATGCCTATTCTATTAAATATGTGCCACACTGTAGTCCCTGTAGACTGTAATTTTTATATTTCCCCATAAATAGGATCTGTCATAATGCAGAGCCAAAACTCAAAGCTTTCCTTATCTTCCAGATCTTACACAAGCTACTAAGCTTATAGGTCAGGATTTGAAGGTGGTTTCAAAACCAGATATTGAAGAATAGAGAGAGCCAAGATTCATAATTGAAAGATAATGACTGAGGCATTCATCTGTGAAGTGTATGCATGTTTTCAATTAGTTGCAAATGTTCTTTACACAGTTTAATCTGTGAGACAGGTTAGACTGGTGTCGTGGATTAACCCCAGCCAGGAACAAATCCCCATGCAGCCACTCGATCACTCCCCCACCAGGGGGATCAGCAAGAGAATCGGAAGGGTGAAAGCTAGAAAACTCACGGGTGGAGAAGAAGACAGTTTAATAGGGAAAGCAAAAGCCAGGCACACAAGCAAAGTAAAACAAAGAATTAATGCACTGCTTCCCAAGGGTGGTCAGGCGTTCAGCCATCTCCAGCAGGGCAGGGCCCCATCACATGTGATAGAGATTTGGGAAGACAAACACCATCACTCCAAATATCACCACCTTCTTCTTCCTGCATGTTATATACTGAGCATGATGTCATGTGGTCCCAAATATCCTTTGGGTAAGTTGGGGTCACCTGTCCTGGGGTCACCTGCGTATCCTCTCAGCCTCCCACTCAGCCCCAACTTCCTCACCAGTGTGGCAGTATGAAAAGCAGAAAGGGTTTTGGCCCTGCTCAACAAAAAACAAAAACACCTCTGTATGATCAACCTTGTCTTCAGCACAAATCCAAAACATAGCCCCATACCAGCCACTGTGAAGAAAATTACTTCAGTCAAAACCAGGACATCTAGAAAAACTCATCAGCCATACAAACAAGAGAGATACTCTTTAGAGCAATTCAGACATTTTTAAACCGGGAAAAAAACATGAAAAATTAAAGTGAAAGTAAGAAAACTAGCAACCTGCTCTCCATTATGAGGGAATAACAGTAGGGCATATTGAATCACAGGGCCCCTTTTGAATATGCACAGTGTTTCTCAGAAGTGCAGAACACCTTCTCAAGACCACCTTTACATGCTCTTGATCATCATCCTAAGCACAAAGAAATAAAGGTTTTGCTGCTGTTATGACCAAGATTCTGTCTTGAAACAGAACACGCAAACAAACAAGTCCCAAGTTTAAGACAGAAGACAGATGTGCAAAGGAAAAATAAATGCTGTACCTGCTCTCTTCATTTAATGAGTTGTCTCTTTCTGTGAAGGAATTCCTCCTAGATACGCTTTTCTCTGCTTGGCTGTGTCTCAGCATTCACTCGTGTTGTACATCATTTATCAGTACCAGCTCTGGGAGATAACCAGCATCTGTGAGATGTGTAGTATGTTTTGGATGAAAGCTCTCCCTGTTGCCTTTAACAAAGCCAATTGTTTTACATCCCCAATGGTCTGTGCATGTCTTTGGTGGTTAGAAACAGCATTCCCAGCTGCAGTAGGAAAGGGTTTTGAATAAATATTAGGCAGAGAACAAAAATACTATATGTGTTTTGCATGACTGGTAGTTTAAACTGTGAGTAACATGGTAGGTTTTAACATTCTTTATGAGTGTCTAAATTAGGAGCCTACTTTCTTAATTGTCAGAAGGTGTCTAAAGAAAAATCTTTATTTTCCTATGCTTTTTAGTCAATAAAAATAGTCAAGCACCTCAGATTCAAGATATTGAATTCACACTTGAGATCTCACACCCTGGAGGCTCTAACGTCTTAGATACATGGCTGACAGCAATTCCATCCCCACTGCACTTTGATAGAAGCACTTTGTTCCTTCAAAAATATCTACATAGTTTGGTGTCACAATAGGATAGTTCCTTGATGTATCACGGGCCGGGAGGGTTGCACAGGCTGGCTCCCCCCTGGACCGGGGTCCCTGGTCCGTGTAATTCCACTGTATCTGGGGCGAGTGGCCCCCGAGGTTCTGCGGCATGGCGTCAGTGTTCAAACCTTCAAACCTGTCAATTCAAGCAGGAAATTAGTGAGACTAGGAAAGAACTGGACTTCATCTCTGTTCTACTAAGGATGTTTATTTGGGGTAACGGGGGAAAGGGTCACAGGGAAGGAGAAGGGGGAAGGGAGACAAGGCAGGTAGCAGATGCTAGCAGCTCAGAGATGGAAGACCACGAGGTGATCTGGACATCGCCTTATAAAGGGAAAGGAAGGGGAGGGACTGTCTCCCCTTGAGCCAGTCCCTGGGAGTCTGAAGGGAAGACAGGCATAGGGAACACACCAATAGATTTCGGGGTACAGCAGAGCATATTTCAAAATGAACCAATGGTATACAAAGCAGAGGGACAAAGGAGCACATGGAATCCTAAAACCCCACGTTGCTACAGTTCCTCTGGTAAAAACTACCCAATTTGCATCATTCAGTCCTGTCTTTGGTAATGTTGGACATGAGGAAACTTCCTGATGCAGAGAAAAGTCTGACTCATCTCTCACCATGGTGTCCAAGCAAGCTGTCTGTGGCTGCTGTGATAGCAAGAAAAAACAGCTGAGATCTGTAAGGAGACTGAGTCAGGATCTCTGTATTCCCTGTTTGGAAGTCACATGCATCCAAAGCTAAGAGAATGGAATACTTTCACAATTTCCATTCTGTCTTTGATGTAGGATGTTTCTGGAGGTATCCTCCAGGTAGGAAATTAAAAATTTACGTTTTGGCACACAAGGTCACAGAAGTGTTGTGTTCACCTTTACCTTTTCAGTTAGGTGTGGAGGACAGACACCAACACAGTAGTGGGGTCCCATGATTCCTCAAATATACATGCTTACATGAATGATTTGGGTAATAAGACTAAAATATTATGATGAAAATCAAATTAGGATGTTATCACAAAAATTGTGCTGGAGCATCTAATTCAATGGCTTACACTCTGACTTGTTTTTTGAACAACTTTACTTTTCTCATTGACACTCTGGAGCTCATTAATAGCTTCATAGATGAGATGACTGGGACCTGAAATACTGGTTGGCCTCACAGTTGCTCAAAGACATTTTCACTGAAGAAGAATCTATCCAGAACTGGGGGGTTTACTCTATCTGTTGATTTGAAAGTTTGAAAGTCAAGGAAAAGACAATACCAATGGTTGCAGGTCCAAGGAAGTTAATCCTTTTTCCTTAAATTTTGTTTCCTGTTTTACTCTCCCATCAAAATACTTGCTACAAATTTGTTCTTATGAGTTGATTTAGTTATTGCCTTGGACTTCAATAGCTATTCTGCAATCACAAAAATGGAGGCTGTCAAGGAGAACTGATTTTCTGCTTAACTAGAAGCTATTTATCATTCTTACACTGCATCTCTGTATATTTGCTGAGACATAGGTACATCAGTCATCTGTCATATGCTGGTTTGCTGCTAGATCTGGATTGTCCGCTTTTATTTTCTTTCCATGCACAAGAATGAAAGGACAAGGCAGTAGTCACTTTAGCCTTGCCCTGAGGTGCTGCCAGGGCACAACTGAGAAGTAATACTAAGTTCTGCAATCCAGTGAAGTTTCCGTGTCCTCCACTTCTGAGCTATGTGCTTTGCCTTAAGTCTTGGCAGGTTAGTTAAGATTTCAGGTTCATTTGAAATTTGATTTTTTTCAGGCACTGTCAAGTGGTTTATTAGTACTAAGTGCATTGGGAAGCCCTGTGATTACAATTTATATGATCAGATGAGATAAATAGTAGGCAGATAGGAGTTTATGCAGGTATAGGAGGAAATATCTCTTAAGTAAGATGCTTACAGTCATCGTCATTGACACTAAGAAATTATTCCCATCTGCAAAATTCTGGACCCATTGCACAGAAGTGGATTTTGGCAAACAGCAATACAATTAAAATGTAGAATGAAACACTGTGAAAATAAAAAATGTGAAAATATCTATAGACTTTCACCTGTCTGTGTTATTTCTAAGTTTTACTGGCATTCATCAACTTGTGTTCATACTCTGTGGCTCTAACACTGCTTCATAAGATCCTGATTTTAGCACAGTAAAATAGCTTCTCTGACTTGATGGGGATTGATAGTAAAAGAGTGGCTGTTGCAAAACTCAAACAGTGAAGAAAGAGGAGAGGTATCTGTAACCAGCTATCTATACTACACCATGATGTTTCCTGATGTATTTACCAGTAATTTTAGAAATTTTTGATACCTAGAATCTTCCAGTTCTTTATTATGTCAGATGCTGCATCTTTCTCTGTGGCAAACCCTATAAAATAATGGCATGTTGGTCTTTTTATTGAAAAAAAAAAATACAACCCAAACCAAACAAATCCCACAAGCCAATTTTAAACTCTGCTAAGTCTCAAAGAAGCTGTCAGGTAATCATCTGAAAAGTTTCTGATCACTGAACCTCTAGTCTGCTGGGAATCTGTGTTGACATGAATACTTTACTATTTTCATTATTATCTTGGAAGCTAATTATTATTTGCCTGATTGTGCCAAATGAATGGGTTAATTTTTATTTTTTTCAAACACAAAACTGTACTCCAAAGCATTTAGAAAAAGAACAGCAAGCACAGCCTTAACAAAACTAAGATGTGATTTCCCTCACTTATTTCTTTAATAGACACATCAATCTCTCTTGTCATGGTTTTGTTGCTATACATATACAGCAAGCATCTTTTTTGTTCTGACTGATTTATTTTTATTCTACACTGAGGAAAACTAACAAACAAGAAAATAACAAAAGAGGAATTGTAATATGCCTCTTCCCAACTGAAACACTAAATGGGAGCTGTTTCAGCAGGGAGCATGCTATGCTTAAAGGCACAGTGAACACTGAATACTGGTTTTCTTGAGCTATTTATAAGTTTCTCACTCCTAATTTTTTTTTCAATCCCATTTAGTTTATTATACTGTATATGAAGAATTATCACAGTATTCCATTTTACATAACATATTGTATCTGAGACCTGCACCTACAGCCACTTTAAATAGCATGATAAACTGAGGAGCAGCCAAAGAGTTACCATAGATAATGCTGCCCTGGACATAGATATGATGCCTTGAGAGTAATTATGGTTTTATTCTAAGCAGTTTGGCTCTAGTCTTTCTGCCTTTTCTCTGCTTTTAATAGCTCACAGATCACTTTTCCCCATTATTTGATCTTTCCTTCAGCAATCTCAAGGAGTTCAGGTGGTGCTGCTACACTATGCTAATGTGAAATAAGGGCTTCCTGGAAACTCCTACCTTAGTGGTTCTCATGGCCCATTGCTTCTGACTTGCTCTTTTATGCCTTTCTCACCAAGGGACCAGTCTGATGGCTCTTAAAATTCATGGAAACCTATAGAAATCTTCCCCAGTCCTATCAAAATGCTGCTATTTATTTTTAACCTCAAAAATAATTTTAGAAATTATTTGTAGTCTGTATGTATGAATGTATGTATGAAGTGGAAAATATGATAAAAAGTTAATCTTACTCAACATCTATGTCTGTCCAACACTTGCATACAAAAGAAAATTTTAAAGGTGTTGCTTTCTCTTTTTATAGTGATTAATGGGATAATGCTATTTTTTAGTGATTTAATGGGATAATCACCACAATAGGCAAGTTTAAGAATATGCTTAAAATTCAAAGCAAGAATTGTTACAGTGTATCTTACACAGTAAGTACTTTCACCAAATTCTTAATATTTTTCCTCCATCCTAATTTATCCAGGTGTACAAAGCCATTTTAAGCTTTGACTATACCTCAGCCAATACTGGAAAAAAAAATCTTAGCCATTTCATTGCAGTCTGATTTAATAAATTCATAATCTTTAAATTTCTGACCATATATTTACTAAGCAGAGTTATTTTACAGAGTAGCATTTTCAGAGTAAACATGGAAATTTTCCTTCATAATAAAATAATAGAAATTTCAGTGTTAGGGCTTAAAATCCTGGTCCTTGCACATTAAAAAGGGCAAATAATATTGATTTCTAAACACAGAAAATTTTAGTGCATTTCATAGTAATATTAATAGAATTAGCTGTCAGGACAGGGAGGACTGTGACTTATTTCCTGGATATCTCTGAAAATTCTTTGCTCCAGCCTTTTCAGTTGTGATTCTTCCATGCTCAATAACTGATGCTTCATTACTCAGTTAAATCTCGAGATATACTGAGCAAAACACACAGACAGACAGACCCACCCACACACACATATACATGTATTTATATATAACCACATGAATTCTACCCTTTTTATTATTTAGAGGAAAGATGTACCGCTCTTCTCTGTCATCATCTCAGGATATGTCAAGGTAGATGTCTATTACTCTGGCATAGACATATGTAAGGATCTTAGTAAAAAAAATGCTTCAAGACTGGTCTTCCAAAACAATTAAATATGCCAGCTTTCAGAATGGAGAATATAACTTTTAATTGCCCTAAAATCTGCAACTTGAGTAAGATACTTTACTGCCTAAGGAAAGTGTTAGATATAGAATAAAAGTTGAGAAAATCTTACCTTCATTCTACAAAATGCCATGCCATTCTATTTAACAGTTAAACTTACATGCCTTAACTCAACTTCTTTTTTTCTCCTTAACTTGCCTTCAGCATACAGATCATAGTTCAATGCCTGAAGTTCTCAGAAGACATCAGTTTTTCTTAATGCCTCCCACAGATTGTGCACATTGGGTGTTTCAAACTCTGCCTAAATAATTGGAACTGAGATCTGCAGAACAGTACTGAGATCTGTAGAACAGTAACTTCTGTTGTTGCTGCTGTTGTGAGGATCTCAGTCCATTAGCAAACATCCAGGAGGGATATGATAAGGAACTAACAAAATGCCAGCTTGCTTCCTGTGATATTTGATGTCATATTCAAAGGGCAGCAGATTTCTTGTGTGCACATGAACCATGGTAAAGCTGCTAAAAAAAGCAGATATTAAGATTCAAACTTTATATTATATCCAGATACCTGTCAGTCACTCTGCAATTGTGATTTTATTTTTGCTGTGATTTTGCTAGGTCTGCTCATGATAACGCTTGAGATGAATAATAAATTTTAAAATCCCTTCCTATTCCATTACACCTCATGTATTAATGTGTTCTTCACAAAATCACAATATTTTACTAATTTGAAAATGTTCTGAAAGAGCTAAAGTTATGATCACTGTAAAATATTCATTCTTCCCTAAAGTTTTCAACTGTAAGATTTGTCCCTGATTTCTGTCTTAGGGGATTTTTGTCTGATGGAAACTTATTTTATATTAGGTTATCTTCTCAATGGAGGCAACCAGTGATAAACCATTGATTGCACTAAGCAACATTTTTTACACTGCTTTGGAGTTTGACTCCTTCTTATGTTTAGGCTTCCTCATTTTGTAGCACAAATGTGACAAGATACATATCCTTTCAGAAAGTGATACAAAGCTGCTATGATGAAAATCCCAGAAGGACCTGTCTTACTACAAACTGAAAAAAAATTAAATGATCATGTACTGTAAACTTTTGCAGAGTTCCCAAGCAGCATGCTTGTGAGGCTGTAAAAACTTTGCATGGAAAATGCAGTACTCAAAATGTTCAGAGAGAGTAGCTACAATATATTTTGCAGTGCTCTGCTTTTCCTTCAGAACACATTTCATTTTATTTCGTTTTGTTCTGTTGTATGCCCTTCCTCTTCCTTTTGTCATTTCTCTTGTTTAGTGTCAGTGTATTTGCAACTTCACTAACCCTGGTTATTAGTCACCACTCAGAGCAGTAGAAGACAGAGAAGTATCAAGCAAGATAGCTTGGTCCCCAGCTGTTGCTGTTGTCTATAAATAATGCTGTCAGACTGCCTAGACACCCTAGTCATTTATATGGATTCCACAGAACTGCTTAAATGTTCTTAAAAACGTGGTCATAAACCAAAAGTGTAATATAACAAATTTTCTTCACTTTTTTTTTCTGGTTCTATTATAAATTGTAGAAAATGAGGTTGTGTACATAGTGAAAGATATGTACACTCTTTCTGAATAAGGTTTTTGACCTTAATTCTCAACCTCTGAGAGTATAGACTATCTTGCAAAAATAGTATTCTATTTACTCTAATTTTATTTTCTTGCAGTTTACAAGTGTTATCATCACATTATAAATCTACACCCCCCCATACCAGTTCCATGTGTCAGAAGTCACTAAGAAGTGTAATAGTCTCACAGTTGGTTTTCTGTCATTTATTATTAATATTTTCCCATAGTTCCAAAAAGATTTCCACACCACTTTTTTTCCCCCACATGTTCCAAAGTTTCTTCCTTTCTCTCAACTTCTTAAACTTTGGGTCTTTGCTTATTAAATGACAAACGCCTCATTTTTCTAGTATTGCTCACACATTGGTTCAGCACTTAAGAGTAAACAGCAAAGCAGAGAAGAAAACAAACTTGTGTTCAGCTCTGGATGACCTTATTTTCTGGTCATTCTGTTTCATGACAGCAAATGAGGCTGACATCACTTCCAGTAAAAGAAGTTATAATTCTGATTTTCTGTACAAGTAATTGTAGTTACAGAGGCAGATAGTGTCCGGTTCTGGAAATTAAAGGCTTGAAAGAAAGCATTGTTTCTGATTTATAGAAGCATTTGTCTAATTGCACTTTTTCCATCTGCACTACCTTTTTAAAAAAATTCTAAAACTTTCTCAAGTAGTAAAAATGCTTTAGTTTTTTTTTTATATACTTCCTGCTGATTCTCTTTGTGAAAGAAGAACAGGTTGATTTCTTCTTCAATTGTATTAGATTTCTGCTATTAGGAGAACGAAGTAGAGTATACATGTGTTTTCTGTGCTGCAAAGCAGTTTTTGTGGCCTCCTGTGGATTTCCCTGCATAGAAAAATATGCTGTGTTTTGGTTTTGATTTTTATTATTATTATTCCTGAGTCCATTCTTATTTTCTAGTGCTACTATTTTTCATCTGCAGCTCTGAAGCAGAGCCAGATTGCTTTTCTGAGTTAGATAATATAATCAAATAGATCAGTGTCTTAAGGAATACTATCATCTCAAAAATTACTTCTGTTTGAAAACACTGTGCTTGCTTTTGCTATAATTTATAATAAACAGAACATATTTCTATAAGGAAAGGTGATGGGAGGATAATCTAATTTCTTTCAGTGTGTTTACTATATGCATTTTATAGCATTTTGCAGTCGATTTCAGGTTTTTTGTAATGTCTGCTAGACAGACTCCCCTGTTTCTTTGGTATAGGCAAGAATATTATTTTACTTGGAAATCATCACTCTAAAATCACAAGAGGTGAAAGGGAGATTAACTACCATACACAATACCTGAAAATAAATGTATATTTTTTTTTTAAATAGCTACATTTCAGATAAATGATGCCTTGTCAAGTAAGATAATATTTTTAGAATTTTCAGTGGGAATATGTTCTTCCTTGTTTTTTGTATGTGTTAGTATATCATGCATTTTTTAGGCTTTATTTATTTTTTTTTTCTTCCACTGGAGCTGCTTCAGTGTACACATATTCGAATGAGTATCATCTATGTATAATTGCACATATATTTTCTTAAACAATCTTGAGATCGAATTCTTATAAAGATATGCATTTTAATATGAAATAGTCAACTTTGCACTTGCTTAATGTGCAGTTAAAAATCAAGGGATACTTAAACACATAAAATTCTATTACTAAAACCTTTCTATTACTCCATCATGGGGAATCTAAATACAAACAATTTTAATTTAAAATTCTAAATAATTGTGTCACAATCCTTTCTTCCCTTCCTCTTTTTTGATCAAGAATATTTCCGGTTCTCTATTTTTCTAATCATTTACTATTTGAATAAAAATTAATTTATTTCTTTTGTATATAGAGATGAAACAGCCTTTTCCATAAATTCTACCACATCAAATCCACCTTTAACTTCATGTAGCCTTCTAGTGGATTTCCAACATATCAGAGAATTGCAAATGTACCAGGAGCTGAACATGCTGCACTGAGTCCTTGTTCTCTAAGTTAGAAAGAACAACCAAAATTTGAACACATGGAATGGAGGCAAAGCCAAGAGAAATAGGCAAGTGGCCCCACAAAGGCCTCAGTGATAGACAGAAAACAGAATATCACAAACTAAAGGAAAGAAATAAAAGCTTATTCAACTGGAAAACAGAAGGAATGTAACACCTCCTGTGGATTACAAGACAGTGGCTCTGCAGAAAGGCAGGGGACAGAAGCTGGGAATTAGATCAAATCTAGTTCATTTGGGCCAATTGATAAAATCTGAACTAGGATGGCCTGTGATTATACAAGAGTTCTCAATATTATTTTCTGGGTTTATGGAAGAGTTGAAGACATCATGGTTAGGACATCTGAAATTTGTGTACTTCAGCTGAGGTGGTACTTTAGAATAGCAGTGCTGGGAAATAAATGCTGATACAAAACCATCTAATATTGCTTCTATCAGGGTGCCTGTAGTTTTTTGTTAAAACACTCATTCTTATTTATACGGAATTGAAAACAGGAGTCTGGCAGTATCAAACAACTAAAGAAAATATTTGGATTCAAATATCCAAGTTAAAAAAAAATGTCCTTAGTTCATAATTTTCACACAATCAGTGAAAAACTGAAACACTAGAGAACTTATGAGACCTGTGATTTCATTATTATTCACTTTAAATTAATTTCTCATAAAACATAGGGTACACTTTAAGTCTCAAGCCTGATACAATGTAAATTGTCAAATGTCATTGACACCCATAAACCGCAGAACACAAAAGCCTATATCTGGCTTTGTTCACCTTATATATTTATAAGGAAAAATAATAAGTTTCATCTAGAAGGTCAAGACACAAAAGATTGCTCAATAAGCAGTACAAGTACAGAAATTCCAATATTTCTAAAATAAAATTTCTCTTAAGACCTAAGTGCTCTATACATATCTTATTTTTGTAATATATAATGAAAGCAATATATTTATACTTTTTATATTAAAGATCATAAATATGGCCTGCAGTCCATAGCCAGAAAGAAATAAAATAGGTTGAATGATGTGAAGATAAAACCAAAGTATTCTTGTGTATATGAAACTGTTTCAGACTGAGTTTTGCACCCATTTTACTCTACAGTCAAAAGAACAGCTCATGCCACTCATTAAAAAGTTGTTTAAAACCAAACTCAGTTCAAAATTTTAATTTTTAAATTTGATCTTCTTAAATATATAGTAAATTTTGTGGGTTTTTAAGTTTGCTGTTTGTTTTACTTTCTCTCTTTTTTGTTTTGGGATATCAGGTACTGTTTATAATTTCTTGGCTTTAAGAGTGTAGAGCAAAAGTTCAGACTTAGAAATAAAGTGAGAGTCATCATTCAGTCTGTATATCTAATCATACTTTTGGTTCAACTTCTCTTTTTAGCCAGGGCTAGGTGTGACTTCATTAGAATTTTGTTATAAAGGTTTCCTGGAAAATATTGTAATAACTTCTGCTTGGATTCCCATTTTCATGTCCCAGATGCATATTTGAAATATAATTAAGCTATAAACTTATATATCCAGGAATCATTTGTTTTTTAATTTAAAGTTCAATTCTTATTTAAATATATGATGAATTTCAATCTTAAATAACCTCAAATTAGGTGTACCAGTGTAGCCTCATTATAATTGAGGTGATTTTAAGTTCTGTAGTAGACCTTAAATTACTAATGTAATTTGTCTTTTATAAATCCCTATTTTTCCTAAATTCTGGAAGGTAGCTTAAATTCCTCAAGGTATATTCTAATTCTAGATGAATTTTACATCTGTATTTGTTTCTTGACATACATTCCATCTGCATTTCTTCTGCCTAGAACAACCTGAATGAAATCAACATTTTGAGTAACAATTATAAAGGAAGTTATTATTTTATATATTTCTGTAATATTTGGTATTAAAAACACAAGCCTAGATTTATTTTTTGTTGTTGTTCTCATCCCTTATTATTTTATTGGGAGTAGGAAACAACTTCCCCTATGAGTTAACACAGAAATATGTGAAGTTTGGCACATATTGAAAGTGGACCATGAAACAAATACTGAAATGGAGGAAATTACCATAATATTTTATTTCACATTGAGTAAGGTAAGTCTTCATGCCTTCATTTTATGTTTCTATACTTCCCCATTCTTTACACATGATTCTTGAGAAATAAAGGAGTTTCACTCAGTGCTCAATTGATTCTTGAATCAAGGTGCTATTGACAATTCGTGAAACCAAGATTTGCAGGTCAGATTTCTAATCGTGAACAAACAGAAATAAGCTTGGAGGGATGCCAGTACTTTATGGATTTTGATCTTCAATTTGTAAAATATATTTTAAAGGATCAATCTCTTGGAATCTCTCCTGAAAAAAAAGGAATCAGTGAAGATGAAAATATCCTTTTTTCTCTTTCCTCTGCTGGACTGTCTCAAATATGCCAGGTTTTCCTTAGATTTCACCCATACTTTTTTCAAGTAACTCTAACGTAAAACCCCCCCAAAGCCAAACAAAGCCAAAACAAAACACCCAAACTCCATTCTCAAAAAACCCCATTTACGTAACAAATACAGTAATTTATAAATAAATATGAAAATCATTAAAAAATGGAAGAATTTTTTTGACATTGAATGGAAAGGGTACCTTGTTGCAGTCTAAAAAATGCAAGTCTTTTATTTATGTAAGTAAAATTATACGGAAAGACTAGACCTTCAGTAGCTAATTACATGTAAGCAACCACCTTACCTTCCCTTGTTAGAAATATGAGTTGTACTCAGGTGGTATTTTGAGTATCTGGGAACTTTGAGATATAGTTAAGCTAGTTTGAACTAGAAAGATTGACCTGTTTAAAGTTACCTCTTCCTGTATTCTACACAAATTGAAACAAACTTGCATTTCTGGGCAACATTCTAAAAAAGGCCTTCTGCCTTCCCTAGTTACAAATAGTTTATGCAGGGTTTTATTCAATATAATCATTTTCTCATTCATGACAGTAATGTATAAATGCAATGAAATGCATTTCTAGTAGCTCAACCACATGCAAACTGAAAATTGCCATAGAATGAATGGTGGGGGGGGGGGTGTTATCCATTTTACCTTTAATCATGTTGTTTAAAAATTACATTTCACTACTGTAATTACACCAGAATGAATTTCCTGGGGGCCTTCCATTGTTTTTAATTTAGTTATAAAAACCCATTGATTTTTCACTCGCCTCTTGTTAAACTTGAGAAGTGCAGTAAGGATAGGAGAATCTGCAGAGTTGTGCAGAAGAGATGAATTCTGTATGCTTTACAGAAGAATTAGGAACCCTGTTGAAGAGCATTACCTATCTACAGATACACTCAACTACCTGATCAAAGAATTCTGCAGATTTTTAAAGATAAAACCCACCAAAACACACATAGCAAGGTGAACCTTATATGAACCCTACACAGTCTAAATTGGTAGTTTTCTGAAGTTTGAGGTTTTCAGCTAGTTAAAAGCAATAACATTACTTATGATTTTCTCCTTTAAATACAGAAAACTAAAAGGTTAAATATCATGCAAAATAATTTATTGTGAATGAACTTCAGAAAATGTGAACTTACAATTGCAAATACAGGTCCATCTTTTTCATATTTATGTGCATTTTACTTCTCTCACTTTTAGTATGTAGCTAATGGGAGATGAGTTCTCAAAACATTTTCAGTGATCAGAACTATTGTTCATAGATTTTCCTGAAAAATCCATTCACTTACTGCTGCTAGAAAACAGCCTTACATCTAATCAACATTTTGCTTGTTTGAACATCTCAGCTCTCTAAATATTCAGAATGATCACAGCCTCTCTGAAATCAAAGCATTTTTTTCCCCTGGATCTTTAATTCATTCATACGGCATCTTGTAATGCTTGTTTGTTGAAGAGAGGCCAAAATGCATCCAGAAACTTATATTTCAGTGCTTAGTAAGCTATTATGGGTGAATAAGGGAATTTCAAAATAAGATGATTTATTTCAAAGAATGAAAAAAAGGTACAGAAATAAGAAACAAGGAAATACAGACATATGTCCTGAGTCTCATAGTTCTTCAGACTCAGTCACCACATTGGAAGATTAGAATTTTCTCCTTAGATGTATTTTTTTTGAAAAGTCTACACACATTTTTGGGATTTTTTTTCCAAATTGCAGCAACAAAATATAGATTTTGTAAATGATCTTAATGTTTAAAATAATTGTCTAGGTGGTTAATTTTGTTTATTATCTAGCCTGAAGGAAACCAAATCTGTGATTTATGGATACCTGAATTGTAGTGATATTTTTTCAAGTTTGAAAGGAATGATATATCTTAATAAACTAATTGAAAATAGTGAGGAAAGAAGTCAATCAAGTGTTTAGGCTCTCAGGCTCTCTTTTTCAGACACCAGGAATACAGAACACAGTGTCCTGGTAAGTGCCCAACATTTCCACCAAAGCTATGACAGAACATATGTAGGTCATCTTATTATGGAACAACAAACAAAGGACCCAGCATTGTCAGTGACATAATTTTAAAGAATACAACCTCTCAGTGCAGCAGAGACACCAATTCCTCTGTAGAATTTTATGAGGAAAAAGTTTATATCCCTTCATCACGTGGGTCTATTTATCTTTTAGTCTTACATTTTATCCATTCTGGAATAAAATTACTGTCTCATAAAATAGTGCAGTGGTATTCTAACTGCATAATTACAATTCAATGTGAAATATTGTAGACTGTAAGAAGTGACTGTTTTATTTAATTGCTGATTATAAAATAATATTAAACACACCCATTGATATAACATTTATAAGCAAAACATTGTAAAGATATGCACAAATAATATACATTGTATAATTATAAAGCATATTTACAGGATTTTTTAATTTTATAAGTCCTGATAAATGTTAGGTATTCTTTTTCTGGCTATGTCATAGACTCTATTAGCTCCACTACGATAACTTGTTTCTGTAAATACTTGAGGTAATCATTCTCTCTGTAGCCCCCTTAAAAAACACCTTTCTGCAATTTTTGTACGAGATTATCCTCTTGCACAGTGTAGACAGTTGTTGGCTAAAGGCTGAATGAATCTCACAATATCGAGACAGCAGTTAATAGAGATTGAATAATTTCTCAATGTTAATGGTTGCCTGCACTTAACACAGAATACTCCAACAGTGAACTTAGTGACTAGAGCCCTTACCTTCATAATATTTTTAAGACCTAATTAGGAACCTGATTAAAAATCTTTATTTCTGTGTTCATCCAGGAAATACAAATATTGAGAGAAAATCAAAGTAAAACCTAACTCAGAAGTTGGACTTGAGTTTTCACATAGATTGAGTCTGCATCCTAAACACACTTAATTACTCTCCTCCCATTTAATAAACACTATCATTTGGAATTTAAAATAATGCACTCTCCTTCTATTTCAAAACTAGAAATTTTAGGATACCTAAACTTACAGTTGATCAGAAAGTCTGATAATAATTGATTGTCTTTTCAATAAACTGTGAGTTTCTGTTGAATTAAATTTGGTTATACAGGATTCTATCAGTAATCTTGATGAATTTTAACTTTTGTCCCATATTGATGAACCATATTAAATGCAGATGTGGCAGCTGCTCATTTGGCTGACATAATGGGAATTGAGCCATTGAACTCCAGAGCTAAAAGCAAAAGCCATTACATTACAAGCAAAATGGTCAACATGTTGTTACCAGGGGGCTATAACTAGTTATATCCTTTGTGTAATGGCTCTGAAGGGTACTTGCAGTGTAGGCTCACTAATAAAACCCTTATTTCCATTGTACAAACCAAGCTCAAATATTTCAAAATAGATCTACAACAACTGTAACAGGAGCTTAGATGCCTAGCACACATGTGGGAACTTATGTGTGGACTCTTAAACCTATAAGTTTAAATTTGATGTTGAATTTCAAGTCAGTTTTGTAACTGTTAATTCTCTAGGGCAGAAGAGTGTTGTGGGTTTTACTGGCCATTCAGTGACCCCTGTAAAGTGACCCCTGAAGCCATGAGCTATTCCCTTCCTCAACTTGTAGCATGAGAAGAGATCTGTGTTAGTCAAACTGATGTTTTCTGTTATATCTCTGAGGGGCTTTCAGAGCCAGCTCAATGAAATTCTGCTGTCAGGAGGTAATCTGCTGCAACAGAAACTAGATAGACTCAGCAGTTGTACAAGGAAGGTGAGGACTTAATTTGAGGGAAAGGAAAAATATCCTTGTCTAGAAACCCGAACAAGGTTCTAAGAAGACAGGAATGTCTGATTCAATGAAACATGGGAGAAAGCTCTATGGATACAAAGTTTATGATATTAAGGTATATATCCTTGGTTTGGAAAAGACTGTCATGAACCATTTCCTCTATTTTCAAAAAGTACCACAATCTTTCCAAAGAGTCGCATCACAACAGATTTTGAAAAAGAGTGGTAGGAATTTTATTTTCTTTCTACAGAGCACCAACTACTAGGAGGTACTCGGGTGATAAAATATGCTTGTGGCAGACTAAGAATAAGCCATGTTTCTCAAGCAAGCATGAAAGTTTTTTCCTTCTCTTTGTTATCTTTGTAAAATGGGGTACCACTATTTTTTTAAATTCAAGTGAATTCACCTTTTGGAGAGGGTTGCCTTATTCTTATTTATTTTCACTGTATCAACAAATACTTTTACCATTTCAAGAACTTATTTTTGGATAAAACTTAGACCTATGCATAACATAATATAACATAATCAACATAGGCTGCCTATTCTGACACATCAATAATATTTGAGCTCTTTGATTAATGAAGTCTAATTTCAGTGAGAAGTACTGACCTTAATGTTCTTTTGCTTGTTGTTGGCTAGGTGCGTGTGTGGCTGTCTTCCTGCTGAAAGGCACCATCAGCTGTGGGCCCTTCACCATCCAAACCAGTGGATCCCTTTTCTTTCTCTGGAATTAGGAATTTCTATAAAAGTTTCTTGGATCTTTTAGTTACCTTTCCTTCTTCTTTTTTCTTTCTGTTTGGTAAATTATGTCATAGTGCAAAGTTTAGGAAGTAGGGAAAAATCTGTTACAGATGTGGACACAAGTATACAAGTATCTTGGTTTAAAAATAGCTCCACTTTGAACAAGTATAAATTAGAAATTTTGACTTAAAATCCATAAATATGAACAGAAGAGTTAAATTTTGCAAACAGATTGTTGTGTTAAACTGTTAACATTTTAGTACTAGTGAGTAATATTAAATAGAGAGGAACTGCAGCTTAACCCTCATAGCTGAAGTAGACCTAGCAGGAGACAAACACTTTAAGAAGATTTTTGTCTGTAGTTTGAAAATGTTTGATATTAAAATTGCTGGGAGAGGCAGTAAAAATAGAATCCCTTCAAGTCATTTGTGAGTCCTCCAAAACAGCAGTGGGATACATGTCCTGTAGGCAATACCATTTGTAAACGACTTCTGTGGGAACTATTCATAAATAAAATGTGTAGAGTTCAGAATAAAAATGATGAAACTGAAGCTTTTTCTCTTTGAACTTGCCAGTTGGAAGGAAGGATTAACTAGCGGGCCATCTCTAACACAGAGAATATAGAGGTAACTGTTAATGAGAATAAATGTATTGGGAGCTTTTTAGAGGTTTTAAGTGCCAATAGATAATCTGCAATTCTTCTTAATGGCAGGGAAAAAAGGATTCAGATCGATGGGGAAAAAGGACTTGAAAATGTGGCAGTCTGTCCTTGATTTAAATTCTCAGATGACCATGCAAGAAAAAGGAAAATTGGCACAATAGATAATAAAAAATACAACCTCAAGAGGGCAAGCATTTTTCCTTAACAATAATGAGAAAGCATGGGCAAGAAATTTTCAACAATAAAATTAAATACAGAGCTATTGAAAAATCAAATAAGGCCTTAAAGTTTATGGCAGTGACCCTATATCTTTTATAATAATGTTTGGAAGCTACTTTGTTCTTAAATCTGATAAATGATTCTTTGTAAGTTACAAAATTTCAGTGTCCACATGCAAAAGCCCAAAGGGACAATAGTAGAGGCAGAGATACAGCTTTTATAGTATGTGCTAATCTCATGCAAAATATAAAGTAAGGATTTAAACACTTCTAACATAAAGCTTTCAAAAGACCAGAGTTTCTCCTTTGTCACACATTATGGAAAGGCAGAACTTTGAAGAATTAAACAAGCCTAGAGGAAAAAGTTGACTAATATCATAATCATCTGGATTTCAAAAACAACTTTGAGATTTTTCCTAGTAAATAAAAAACAGTCTACAGGAGAAAATACGAAAGCTTAAAAGAAAGTAATAAATACAACTGTAGGTTTGAAGACCCTCATTGTCATAAAGAGAGGAAATAATTGTTAAAGGACATTTTAAAATATTATTTTCAAAATGTTTTTATTTCACACAATATTGCTTCATCGCTGTTGACTTGTTCTGTTCAGAAATGTTCTCCTTGTGAAGTGAGTTGAAATTGTGTTAATTATATATATGTATGCATGCACATATGTGTGTATTTCTATACAAGCACATACATATGTGCAAACACATGCCTAGACAAATGTATTAAAATGTTGCATTATATTGTAATAATTTAGAATTTACAAGCATCACATTTGAATCTTAGCCATTATTCCTATGCTTCTATTAAATTTGTCATGTTAATACATGACAGGTTAATACATACTTAGGAGACTGAGACTACCCTGCAACACACATTTTGAGATCTTTTTTATGGTACATCAGCATGAGGGGGTTTTTATATTTCATTGTAAATTCCATGCAAGCAGGAAAAGGTCATGTTTCCTGTTACCAAAATAAAACTATACTCCTGATGTCACATTCAATAGGACATAACATACACCAAAATGCCATGTTAGGTTTAATACCACCATTTCCCACTCCCCACCCCAAAGTCAAAAAAAAAAAAAAAAAAAAAAAGGAAACAGCAAAAGAAAAAAAAAACAACCAGAAGTAAAGAAATACAATAGGCAAGAGAATAAAAGAGAATACAAGATAAAAGAAGTAGGAAAATAATGTTAAAAAACAAAAGAAAAAAACCTAATCATGAGCCATAACCAGGAAAAACTTGTTTTCAACTGGCTTACATTTCAATTGCCTTAAAGAACCTGGCAGAGGTTTTTTGGGGAGAGAATAACTTTTTAAATATTTTTTTTTAATTGTTTAGCTGTATTTTTTTAACTTATAAGGTACTTACTTCTGAAAATCTTTCCTTGCTTTAAAAATTCAGCATCTCTATATTGGATTTATTTAAGTATTTTCAAGTGGCTAGATATTACTGCTAATCCATCTGTGGCTAAGGAAAATAATACTATTTTACTGATTGATTAACAAAGTCTATATAAAATGTTACTGGTACGTTTCTAATTGTCCCATGGTGGGTAACATAGTAATGATTCTTTTCACTTGTATTATTGAGTATATTAATCAGTTGTAATGGCTTTGCTGCATTCCAGAATTTGTTCAAATGCAAGTCATTATAATACTATTTTCAATTCTGGACATTAACTGCTGTGTTATCTAACTCATTTTTTGTGTTGTGGTCAGGTCACAGACAGACAAGTAAAGAACTCTCCTTGAAATGTGAAAATAGTGGATTCCTACCTTTCTGTTCCTGGTCATTCATTAATCATTTGGACCACTGAAACAAAAAGCATTCACAAAGATCATTTAAGAATTGAGAAATCTAAAATAAAGACACCTTTGCAAAATCTGGAATGAATAATGACCTCGAGCACTTTGTCAATACTTATGAGATATTCTAACATTAAAAGCCAAGATGCTGGCACTTATGAAATTAGGTCTTCCCACCTTGCAGACACAGGAGACCAGAAATTATGATGACTTCAGACCAATTAAACCAAGAGGTTATTCCAGCCTAAGTCATCTCTGCAAAGCCCTACAGCTTCGTGCCAGAGTCAGAAATCTGACCACAGTACAGACCTGAGCACAGACTTGTGCCCCTCTTTGAAATCTAATACAGCCCTCCAGCTACAGATGTCTTCTCCGACTCCTGGCAGTCTGCATCAGCTGGAAGTTGGGAGGAAACAACCATGGCAGTCAAATAAAGCTCTAGGGCATGGCAAAAGTCAGGAAGAATGGTCCAGCTGCCATCAGATGTCAGTGCTGCAATATTTCTGTGTGTCACGGTAGGTTTATGTAACACTATCTGACATGCTAAAACGCTGACAGTAAAATTCTTAGAATATTAAATTAATTACAATTTTAATAATGTTGCTGTTATTATTATTTCTTCCTAAGAAGGGAGCTATAGAAAAGTGCCATTAAGAAGTTCTTGCCAGAATCTTGAATTTTGCTGCTACACTATGCCTATGCATCCCTGACATTATGCAGTTGTCTGCTGGATTAGGTTTGGATCCTGTGCTGTTCATCTGAATTCCATTTTTGCTTTTAGTCTGTGACACCACTCAGAAACCACTTTCATAGGTCACAGATCTCAGAAACCAGAAAGCTGGCATTAAGGTTGTGAGGGTTTTTTAAGCAAAAATCAAACCAAGTGTTTAGTTTTTATCATCGAGTCAAAAACTGCTAGCAGCTTTTCTTCCTTTGCTGGGTTCTCTCTTTCCATATTTACAGCCCTCCATGGTCTGCTGAATAAGAGAATATGCTGCAACAAATCTCAGCTGTAAACATGTCTTTTTCTCAGGACTGGTAAGGACATATTGGTTGCTTGCACAATTTTATCTGTCTTTCCCTGCTCTCTTCCTCTTCATTTAAATATTGTCATAAATGGATATAAATAAAAGTGGAAATCTCCTGTTATACCTTATTATGTTGTTAGCAGTGACAAACATCAATTTTCTTAGAGTATTCAACATGCTTCCTTTTAGCACCTTGCCTAGAAGTTTTTCTGAAGTAGAATGGCTTCCTTTACTCTCAGGGAAACTTTGGAGTTTTAGATCTTGTTGCACTCTTGTTTCACTCCAACTCTTGGAGTTTAGATCTTGTTAAAAAGAAGTTTAACTGTCTTCTTATCAGAGTGTTTTGTTGTTTATATAGTGCATATATATATATATATATTTCCAGAAATACTACATTAGTAGCATTACACAGGGATCAGTAAGGTATTATACCTTACTTTGCAAGTGGCTTATTGTAATGTCTGGTATCAAACCAAGTGCTTGTGCCTTTTCTGCTAAGCAGGAACTGAGTGAGGGTAAGATCTGTCAGATTCCTTAGCTCTGAGTAATTCCTGCAGAAGCCACCACACAGCAGATGTTCTCCCTCTACTGAATGGGAAAAGCAACCTAGGATCCATCCTCAGTGACTAAAGAGTGGTGCTAGTTGTACAGCAAAAAATTTTCAGGTGGTAAAAATCTCTGGCCAAAAAAAATAGTGTTTATTCTGGAACAAAATAGCCAAGCATATAAAAAAGAGAAAGGCTCATTTGTCACATGTCTCCATTTATTGACATCTTGTGTCAAGTCAAAGCCAGGAGAATTTCTGGCACTGACAAGTGAGTAATGACAGTATACAGCAATCTTGATGCCAGGGGGAGGAGAAAAACTGAGAAACCAAACCTAACAAAAAACTCCCCGATCCAACAACTAAAGGCATGCACAGGGATCTGGAAGCTTTAAATATCCTCTTGGAAGTTCTAGGCTTTTTCTCTTAAACTAGCTGAGCTACAGAGCCAAGACTGCTTATTCTGCTCTGAGTCTTAAATGTCACCTGTAGGTAGAAATTGTCGAGAAATTAAACTGGAAAAAACCTGAAAAATCCAAAAAGCAAACAAAATCACTGGATCTCCTATCTCTTTCTGTCTTCTAACTGTAAAATAGAAAACTAATTCTGTAAGTTAAGTGCAAACACTCAGTAACTTTGAAAACAGCATGATCTTATCACTTCATCCCATGCTGAGCTCAAAGTAATCAAGTTTTTGTCTGGATTTTTATATGAGGCAATTTGAATCTTTTCCCCCTATTCTATATAGACAATATTCATGACAACAATTTTAAATAACGTCCAGAAACCAAAAATTGAATTAATAAAATATCTGAGTATCTACCTGACAAACTCTAGACAAGATCTTCTCTTATGTAGAATATGTGCAAGTAAGCCTTGAAAATTGCTCATTTTTCACCTCTCTGTTTTGATTTTGCCTATTATGTGATAAACAAATTTAAAGTGTAAAACTTTAAATTAGTGTTTTCATATATTACAGGAAATT
Source organism: Lichenostomus cassidix (assembly GCF_008360975.1). Lineage (NCBI taxonomy): Eukaryota > Metazoa > Chordata > Aves > Passeriformes > Meliphagidae > Lichenostomus > Lichenostomus cassidix. Next base: position 97,218,374 of record NC_139482.1, on the reverse strand, counting down.
GTAAGTCAAGCAGTTTTAAAATTAAAATAATCTACCAGTCTGGATCATATTTTTTTTAATTTTCAGTCAATTTCATCTGACCAACTAAATGAAAAGCCATTAATTCTTTTGTCGTATCTTTTGTCCCCCTGCTTTTGCAATGCTATAAAAAGGAATCTTGCTAAGTCTATAATATAAATTTATAGAGAAACATACATTACTTGAGTCTTAATCCAAAATTCTGCTTTTACATTGTATTATTCTTCTCCAGTGTCTGTGCTGTATAGAGAGCTATTGGTATGATTTGTATTTATTCTGGGCATGTATTCCCACTTGAAAGAGTGCCTATAAGGAATTCTTAAGCCATGCAGAAGGCACCGATTAAATCTCATCAGTACTGCTGAGTTCAAAAGCAAGGATCTTCACATGTGTTTTCTGTTGTCTAGTCTCAGGCTGCTTCAGAAATATTTTCATAATTTTACATTCTGTTCTGGTCTCATGTAACTTTCACGGATTTTTCAGTACAGGTAGCTGATTTAGAAAACTCCATCTCAGAATATAGAAAATTGACATATAGATGTCCTTATTTGGTGTCCAACACTTATTGACGTTATTTTTTGTAGGGATTTTAATAAAAAGGCAAGAAAATTACATAACATACAAGGTATTATAATGGAGTAGTTTAAATTGTAGGTGGATCTGCAACTCTTTTCCCTTCATTAAAAGAATTTTAATGAAGCTTAGAGTAGGTTATTATTCAACGTTCTGAGAAAACTGACTATGCTAAATTAATCAGTTTACTTCTGACATATAATTGCCATTCTTTTAATTATGAAATTAAAAAAAACCTATGAAAAGTCAACCCTAAAACTTTTCATAGTTGCCTTTATATTGACACTTCTTTATATTTCAATTCCTTCATATTGATTTTGATACTTATCCTATTTATAATGATTATAAAGTTCAAGACTTTTACCACTGCATTCAAATGAAAGTAAAATATTATTTTGTCACCTTTTCTTTTCTTTTGTTTTTTTTTTCTTTTTTAATATTTCTGAATCTTGTGTGTTATTTAATCATGCTGGACCATCTAAGGGCTGTCATGCTCCTTACAAATCTCTGAATAAGGTAACTGAAGTGTTACAGAAAACAGCTCTGCAATTTCAATATGTGCTATATTTCTCACCTTACGAATTTTATTACAAAGGTCAGTACTGACTAAATAACTTGTAGAAATAAGGTGTTAATAGAAGTGCACATGACTGCAGCAGCTGAGTCAAATTTAAATCTGTGGAAAATCTGAGGGATAGCAATGATTGAAGGACACACAAGGGAGTTATTTTTAGTGTTATACTTGTCTGAAATCATTATTTTTTCTCAAATCTCGGTGTCTAACCTATGCTAATAAGCAAAATCTTTCATAATGACAAATCTGAATATTAAGAGAAAATTGGATATAAATAATAGATGGATTCTGCTGTATGCAAAGACCACAAATTGCTAGATACATGGTTTCACAGAGCAAATATGAGTAATTTCTGAATTTTGGATTTAGAGAAACTGAACATTTTTTGTTTCCTAGCTAAAAAACATAAAAGATCACAGGAGTTTTGATGATCAGTGTGTGGTCCATAAGTGGAGTAGTGAAGCAAAATATTTGCCTGTGTCTATACTTCATTCTTCATGGACACTACCTTTTGATATTTTTGCATACGACTGAGAAATGAAAGACATAATTAAGAGTTTGAAATACCATGAGAAAAGATATACTTTTATGACTAAAAATCTGAAGTAAAGAATGAACATTCTTTGGTGATGTAAAAAAAAAATAGAATGTGAAAGAATAAGCTCCCGACTGAAATAAAATCACTATTTATTAAAAAAAATTAAGAACTTAATAGATGGATTGTGTGAAACTAAAATTTAAATTTCAAGATATAATCTGTATGTCCACATATCTATGTATGTGCAAATAATAAACAGTCAGTAATTTTCTGGTTTTGGATGATGTGTTAGATGTAAAAACATCTAACACTTTGTATTTATACAAGATACCAAAAAAACCCATTTAAAAATAGATTGGAAATAGACAGCATTTCACATACAAAATACATTCTAAACACAATCAATCTGATTGAGCACTGCAAACACTAGACACAGTGGCCTGAACTGTAACTTAATACTTCTCCTGGTAGTTTTACTCTTAGTCAGTTATCATATCAGCTTCCATCTGGAAATACCTGCTCTTAACTGTACATAAATGCCAGTTAGCTCAAAGAACCCACAAAAACAGACAGGCACAAACTATATGCTAGGGCCCACTGCAGCTGTTGTGATATAGGGCCTTCTCTGGGGTAATTGCATCAGCTGCCTTGTGGCACACATTTATTTTAGGAGAAGTAAACTACAGGTGTGAGCAAAACTGCAGCAGCTCAGTGACATTTTCAGAGTTGATGGGAAAGCTCACCAGCTTGATGTCAGGACATCTCCACAAAAACAGTGCTCATTCAGCAGCTGCCAATTTCTGATCCATTTTTATGGACTTAGAAGAGTGATTGCAAGCCGACTGAAGTTTTCTGATCACCACTTGGCACAGTGTTTTGCAAAGGAAGCCAATACTCCTCCAGCTAATGAAGCAATCTGAATGGCAGGTCACTTGTTCGATGACCAGGAAAGACCTCTTTTATGACTGGAAACAAACTTCCTGTAGCTGAAGAGTGCCAAGCAGAGAGCTGGAGAGGAAATTTTTATGATGATTTGTAGTGATAGGAAAAGGAGGAATGGCTTCAGCCTGGAAGAGAATAGATTAGATATGTTTAGATTAGTTATGATTGACTGCAAGGATGCTGAGTTACTGGAAGAGGTTACCCAGAGAAGTTGTGCATGTCCCATCCCTGGAAGTGTTTGAGGTCAGGTTGGATGGGGCCCTGAGCAACCTGATCTAGTGGAAGGTGTCCCTGCCCATGGCAGAGGAGTTGGAACTCGATGATCTTCAAGGTCCCTTACAACCCAAACCATTCTGGGACTCTAGGGTTCTAAGAATACTCTATATTGAAAATGCTGAGGTACATTAAAATGAAGGTGTTTATATATGTGATTAAGAGTTAGTGGGGGAAAAACCCTGCTGTAATTGAATTATGATCAGATACAGTTTGTTATATCTGAAGAGTTACTCTAAAAAATTTAGCAGGAACCACTTAAACAAGGATATTTTGTAAGTATATGATTTGCAGGAAAATTACAAATGCTTAAACCTTTTCAAGGAGTAAAAAATCTTTAGAATATCTACTAATTTATTCTGCTTACATAGTACATGTCTAGAAAATGTGCATGGAAAAGTATATCTCAGAGGTACCTTGCATATTTGAGAAGAAAATGTATTACGCTTAATATTTACATAAAATGCCTTAAATTACATCCACTCCATACAGTTCACAGACAGATCATTATATTTCCCAAAATTCTGATGTAATATCAAAACATCATTCTTGCTTGTTATTTGAGTAGGATATCATGCTGTTCACACTTGTAACTGATGATGACAGTCATGAGACAGTGCTATATTTGATTTATACTATCATTGAACTTGAAGATTTAGTTTGAATCTCCTGTCCAGTTTTTATAATCTTCTTTTAAGTGTAAAGTGATTGGATATTGAACCCATTATAACTATGACAACTGTGTGACTCTAAAAACCTTAAAGATTAACATGTTGGATGAGTAAAAGAAGGATGTCAGTGACTCAAATTTCAAAGAAAAAGAATACAAAAATTAGTATGTTAGTTTACCTATGGGCAGGGGTCAAAATAGAGTTCTTTCAGCCCTTGGTGTAATTAATGAATTTTTGTATTCATTTTTTAGAAATAAGTGAATGACTCATTGGGGATTTATATTGATCTTTGAGTAATGTCATGACAGAAGTATTCTCTTTCAGAGGATCAGGCAGAACACCTGACAGAGCAGCTAATCTCTAACTGAAAGCAATATATTTCAATCATCTCTTTTAGAAACAGTTTCTTCTACTGCACTCAGTAATTATCACAGTTTGGAAAAAGAGATGCAAGTCCTTTGAAAAAATGACTCATCAGGAACTTGTTAGCTCATGTTAAAATATTTTGAATACATGTAGGGCACATATTGATATCTTGGTATCAATCTCTAGCAAATACCTCTTTAATGTCCAACTAGTTATGCAGATTAGAAAGGCTGTAATTATTCAAAATCTACCAACTCAGTCATAAAAAAAGGGTTTTTTAAATCTTTCAAAGGTTTGTTGCTGAAAAGTCTTCAAGAATTTAAAATAACATCAATTAATGAGAAAGATACTTATGAATTAATAACTGTCTACGTACAAGAAATAAAGATCAGAAGAAACTTTCAGAATATTCAGTCAGTGTTTTTGTGTAAAATATGCCACCAGCAGACTATCAAAAATTCTGTCGTGAAAACTGTGCTTTATAATAAACATCTTTGTGGTCCAGAATAATTTGAGAATGCTGACATCTAACTATTTTCTAATGATGCAAAAATACTTGAAACAATACAATTTTTAATATTTAAAAAAAAAAAAAAACACCTAAAAAAACTCTGCAAACACAAGAATGTTATTAAAACTATCTCACGACACTACTGGCACCTAAAAATCAGCGCCAGCTAATGAAAAGAAACACATATGAAAAACCTCTAAAATTTTTGGCTATAGACACAGACAGATATCAGAGGCCTAATTCAATTACTGAGGCCCAGAAAATATGTTTTGGAGCTATTCTGCATAAGTCATTTGAAAAAAAACTACTGCTGAGAGCTCCAGTAATAATGATAAAGAATGCTAGGAATGTTTTGGAAAGAACTTGCAAAATGCCACTATATCACTTACAAGTTTATATTGTTTATTACTTGAAAGCCATATTTATGCAGGCTGATCACCTACAAAAGACAATGCAGTAGAACAGGGAACAGAGAAGAGCAAGAGAGATTATTAAAAGTATAATAAACCTTTCACAAGAGAAGGGTTTTTTAGCTTGGAACATAAGGAGACTTTCTGAAAGGTGTGTAAAACCATGTCAATCAGGAAAAGGTTACTAAGGAATGATTACTTTCTGTTTCTCATAACAGAAAAGCTAGGGGGAAAGAGATAATTTTATCAGTGGTTTAAAAACAAACAATAGGATTTTTTCACTTTTTTTACATTAAAAAAGAAGTTAAAAAAAATTCATGGGGAATACTTCCAGGAAAACAAATATTACTGTCCAGATGGAATGACAAAATTCCTAAATGATCAGTAAAGTCAGATGAGTGACCTGTCTAGGGTTCCTCTCAGCTTTGTTTGTTTCTCTGAGATTCTTATTATGAGTCATTATGGGAGATAAGGTCTTAGGCTAAAAGGTTTGTCTCTGTCTACCTGTTCCTAGAGTCGTAACCTTGAATACTATTTTTCTGGATTGATAAAGATTACCTTGGGGCTAATCATAAATCTTCTTCAAACACTTTTTGAACTCTTTCTCCTATCTCAATCTGACTGGTAACATTTTTTTTATGTAGGAATACTAATGTCACACACGGTTACAGAGAATTCTGCTTAGTTAAAGATTGGAAATCAAATAAGAAAGGTAAGAGTGAGTGTCCACCATGCCTAGTACACCCTTCAATTCTTTTCTAGATCTGGACAACAGCAAATTCATGTCTTACTAAAAGTTATCAGTACTGGGTTATAATACAGAATCATATAGAATGTGTAGAGTTGGAAGGGACCACTGAGACCATCAAGTTCAACTCCCTGCTAAAGCAGGATTTATGTTTAAGAGCCTTATGCATACAAATAGAAATTTGGATCTACAAGGTTTGCACAGTCAGAGAAACTGGACTTCCCATTCCCCAGGATTCCTAATAATTTTATTATAGCTATGTATGAAGTACAACACAACTTTGCACTTTCATATGCTGTTAAATTGCCACAAGCACATTTATTTCCAAAATGTTACATAATTTTCTACTGGCTAACGAATAAATGTCACAGTCTTTTATGTAACCAATTAAATTTCAAGTAGTAAATTCAGTCAAGAAGAGCTGGAACTCAGTGTGGTACCTTTTCCTATCTGTTTAAGTTGCATTTTACAAGGATTACTGTGAAACCTACACTGAATAAAGAAAAAAGGAATTGCTTTGTTATCACAACAGTGAATATATAAAATTGTAATTTTTAAAACTGCTCTCCCATTACAAAGGTAAGGTGGTCTTTTCATGATGATAGAAGAGTTCAAAAAGCTTTGTATTACAGCTTTGTAAAATTTGTGGCAAATTACAGGAAATTACCTAAATTTTGATATGATAATATTACCATACACAAAAGACAATAATATTAATGTCATTTTCATGGTTCATCTCTACACATGATAAAAACAAGAATTATCTGTGGACACATTGAAAGATCATCATTACTATCTCACATTTTTCATGCAGAAGAAGCACTTTTCTGTGCTCTGCCTTACCCCCTTTATTCCTTCTCGCAGGCATATATCTTCAGATTCACCAGTTGTGCATTAATTCATTATCATTTTGACCTCTGGCATTTTTTTTGCTCATCACTTTTTAAATTTTAGTAAGTCCTGACCAAACGTAAAGTGATGATATTCCGTACCAAAAAGTATAAAAGTTCATTCAGAAATGAACATCTTCTCCTGATAAACATTGGAAGATTACAGTCACTTGAAGACAAAGCTTTAAACACTTTGACTTAGAAAAGGAAATAAAAAAAATAAACATTTGCATCAAATATTTCTTTGATGTAGAATAATATTTGTAGATTTTTTTTTAATTCCTATTCTGCCACATACTGGGGCATTACATTACTTATACAAAGAAGGGAAGGAGTCAGAGGCAGTGGGCACATCATAGGACATCATGTGTTGTAAAATTACTTTCTGTATACTCTGTATACTGATAGCAGTTACATTTGGTGTAATACTCTTTTTTTTGATAAAACAGAATTGATTGTGAAGGAGATTCTATGATAGAAACTGACTATGAACTGAATTAGGGTTTTTTTTTCTGTTTTAACAATATTAAAGATCCTAGATTATTGGAAAATATTTTTCATATTTAATTTTAGATTTCCCAATAAATATATGCCTAAATCCTAACTTGACTTTAAACAGCAGTGGAAAGGAGTGGAAAAAAAACCCAACTCTCTTCAAAAGAACAAAACCTGGAGATGTAATAGAAAATAGATGGGCTCTTGGAAAATAACATCCTTGTACAACACTGAGATCAAAATTAGAAGGCTTTTAGTGTATTTAAAAACAATATTAGGGTGAAAGTTGCAGTCCTAGATTAGTATGCTAGAATGACACAAGTGATGAAGTGAACAGAGAACAGAAAAGCAGAGATGGGCCATTCTACTCTCTTTCTCCTTTAGTAGAAGCACTGAGCTGCTGCACTGATGACTGTTCATAAATATCTGCAATACAGTTGGTCCCAGTACTGAGTATGACAGCTTTCAATAAAACATTCATTGTGATGCTTTGAGGTCTTCAGAGGTACATAAAATAGCTCCCAAACTGCACATTACATGCAGTTTTCCATTACACACTGCACAAAATGTCCTTGACATTCAAGAGTTTGCCATACATATTTTAACATGCATCACTCCAGGGTGTATTTGAAAATACCCTCCACTTGCCTTTAATAATAATGACTTGTCAAGTAGAATCCAGATCTTGGTTAATCTAACATAATACGGACTTGATGGTTTTTATTAACTGTCAAATGGAGCCCAATAGCCATCAGAAACATTTTTCCCTTCTGCCATGCATTTGTTCCCAGCCTGTTTCATTTCTGACCACTAATGTAAAAGGTTAATAAAGTGCAGTATTAAATGTCATTAATATTCAGTGTGCATGGCAAGTGAATAATTTTGCAGATCTTTTATTTTAAAGATGTTGGGATGTTAATGTGGCTATTCTGCAGCCTTGCAGAAGTGTACCATGCTGCATGCCTTTGCTAATTTATCTGCGAAGACTCTGTGAAGCATCTCTGCCACATTAGACTCTCTGGCCCTTTATTAAAACTCACGTGACTGCTTCATAAATCTGAAGTTTATCTTGCTTTCAGTTCTACCACCTTCTGTCTTACTTTTCTCTTCTTTCTATCACAAATTATGATAATCTGTTGCTGCAGGCTCCGGGAGGGTGGCACGGGCTGGCTCCCCCCAAGAACCGGGTCCCTGGTCTACATAATTCCACTGGATCCGGAGCGGGCGGCCCCCGGGGTCCTGCGGCATGGCACGAGTCTCCCAACCACAGAAATTCAGCAGGAAATGAAGTAAGATGAAGAAACGAACTGGAACTCCATCTCTGTTCTGCCAGGGAGGTTTATTTGGGGTAAGAAAAAAGGGGTTCCAGGGGAAGGAGAAGGGGGTAGGTCAGTGGCTGCCAGCTCAGAGATGCAGGACTTCTCTCTGATGCAGACACTGGCTTTTAAGGGGAAAGGAAGGGGAGGGACTGTCTCCCTTAGAGCCAGTCTTAGGAGGAGGAGGGGAGAATTGACAGGGGGAACACACCAATAGGTTTTCAGGTACAGCAGAGTGCACATTTTAAAATCAACCAGTAGTATACAGAGCAGGGAAACAAAGGAAGCACATGGAGATCTGAAAATTTCAGTACTACAATAATCTAATATTCTTTTATAAGCATTTTACCCTATGTCAGTCATAAAATGACTATAGAAAGCAAAGAGAAGATCAGATTTTCAAATATATATTTATTGTCAGTATGAGGCTGGTTTTCAATGCTTATTTTTCTCCGCACTGTTATGCTTCTCAAACAAAGAAACCAAGTCAAAGTTTATGACTGTAAAGAAATTGCCTGAGCAACAGTCAAGCTTATTAAAAATTCAAAGTTAGAAGACCAGAGATATAGCTGATGCAACTACCATACATTTGTTGTCATAATGGCATAAATATGCTACTGAAAACTGTTATTTCTTTATGTTAGCGGTGCTGGCAAAAGAATTTGATAAAAAAACTTTTAGAATGAGATATGAAGTAGTATAGTAGGCTGATTTAGAGATTATTAACCTCTTCTTCAAATATACTCATTTCAAATTATTTCTTAATATTTTTTCCTTTAGCTGTTAAGTTTCTAGAGCCTCAAATGCCTCCACTAATCAAGATAAAGGCAATGTTATGTTCAACACATTTAGCTGTTACTTATGTGCCTTATACATCTTTAAAAAACACTTTAGATTTTAGCTCAAAACAAAATCTTTTTGTTTACTTTTTAAAATAAACAACTTCATTAGAAATTGTAAACCGACACAAAATTTCCTATACGTTTAATCAGTAATAAAATTAATTCCTTTTAAACCTGAACATGTCAATATTGATACATACCATATTTCAGTTATCTCCTCTAACACTGACCAACTCTAGGGAAATAATTTTCCACTTACTCAGTGTTTTGTGAAAGTTTCTTAGAAGACAGAACAAAAGCACAAATGTCCTCCCTCTTCCCTGCGAGGTTATTTAATAATTCAAAAGTCCAGTGTATTTATGGCTAAGTTAAAATCCAGTGTTTACTTAAAACTGGGTCAACAGATCCAGCTTGCAGTATGTGAAAGCAAACTCTATTGATGAGTGACACTTCCAGCCCAGGTGATCATGAGCAAGCTGTTACCTTAATGAAGTTCCTACTCTTATTTGCTATCTTCTGTGAAGATAAAATGAATTACTTAACCCCTGAGACTGCACACAACAATGTGCCATTTCCCGGCCATACGAAACCTTGGTATTGCCAGTAGACATTGCTGCTCTTCTATACTGTTTTCTACATTTTGATAATATTAATATAAAAATTTTACCCATTTTTCTTAAGTATCTCAAAAATAGTTCTTTAGAGAAAACTAATATCAATAATATATTCCCAGATATTAATTATTCATGAATAAAATTTACCTATTTCACATGGTCATTCCATCAGCTAATTATATATAAAACTTGTTAGCTCATTGAATTACTGCTTGCCAAAGAGCACTTTTGGCAAAAATAGCATCTCAACACTGCCAATTACTTTCTTTCATATACCATATGGAAAAGAAAATCCTGAATTAATGTTTGGAAAAGATACAATAATTACTTTGTTACAAGATGGAGCAGTTGCATTGTATTATATCGTATTGTATGTTAATTGATTTTCACCAGCATAAAGAAATCTAATCATACAATGTGCTCCAAATGCAGGATATTCCATATATTTGGCCTCATATCATGACAGAAATTGACTTTTGATGATAATATGCATAGAGTATGTTGCCAGCATGTATTATTAGGACCTGTCCCTGTGCTAACATGCTCTCTTCAAAATGAAAAATAAGGCAAAAATTCTTTCACTGTGTAGTAACTGTGTTAAAAATGACATGGGGTAAAGAAAAACAGCAATGAAAGGAATGATAATTAGTAAGGAACTTGTAAAAATGGATGAAAGATATTTAAAGTTTTACTAAATATTTTTGGTTTTCCTATTAGTATGCTTTTGTCTGTCCATCTGCATCATTAATCTACATTAAATTTCCGGCTTTAATAAAGCATGTGTACATTTAAAAATAAAATATAAGGATTTTTTTTAAAGAATAGTAAGGATGTTATGTCTTTTACTGCATCATTAAATATCAGCTTTCATTTGTGTCCCATGGTGATGGGAGCACAGTGCTGTTGGGCCAAAGCTGGGTGAGATCTAACTCAGAGTGGGTATGGTGGGAGCCTGAGTGGGGCACTCCTTCTGGGAGCTTCTTTGTGGTTCCACTACATGAAACATGAAATCTCCAGTTGCTGAAGAGACATGGAGCAGGTAAGTGTTGTGCAAAATTCACTAGATTCTAGCAACAGCCATTAGAACAGAACATTCTGTTACTTGAATACAGAGCTGCTCCTCGAAGTAGGTGGACTTCTTCTGCTGAACTTCAAGGGATTTACTTGATATTTAGAGTAGCAAAATTGGAAAAAGAGTCTGAGCTCCTGTTCAACACTAGGGATTTTCAGCTTCTAAGTTTAGATTAAACTCTTTTTTAGTCACTGATTTTTTTTTTTTTTTAATATATGTTTGTGATAAATCTGCATACCAACCCTTCAGAAAAGAGCTGAAGTTGCTGGCATAGCCAAACAGAAAAAAACACCAACTGTTCCCTTCCCCTGTTGTCACTTATTTCGTTGTAAATGGGCAGTGTGCAGGGTGAGGTGAAATCGTTCCTTGATAAATAAATGGATTGACTTCAAATCAATAAGTGGGATAAATGGGGAATTGCTTAAAACAAGACTGTATTTGTATACAACTTTAAAAATAAAAATATTTTTTACATAGTAACATTTTTATAGTGGCCATAAGACATGCCAAAATGAACTCTCAGTGGAGGTAATTCATGTCTTGTTGCATTGATGGTGACATCCTTCAGCCTCATGGCTAACAGTAGCACACTAAATATGAATTAATGTCGTCCAGGTTATGCCTCACCATACCTTATTGCTTAATTAAATTTAACCAGTTTATTAAACTGGAGAGATGAAGCTTCACCCCCTACATGCCTGAATGAGTCTTTGAGCGGAACAAAAGTCGCTTTCAACTTTCATTTCAAGCCTCTCACAGCAACTATTCACTGTGAGAGATTTGTTGACTGTTCTTGAATACAGTCACTGCTTTCGTGCTGTGGCAATCCATGTATTTGCAGGATAATGAGTTGTAGGAATGCCTAGATTCTGCACCCCTACCTTTGCTTTTAGCTGTCCTCCTGTCATAATAAAACAAGTTTTTAGAAATACATCCTAAATAACTATTTCTGAAACAGCAATATACTTTGCTTTCAGTACTTTGAATGCAACAACACTGTCAAAGACAGTGCTCACAGAGCTACAAGTTTCAAAAGAAACATTTTCCTCACAGAATTGCTTAGGCAATCACCATTTGAAGCTGGAAGGCAAAATCTAGATGTGACAACAATGTTAATGCATTTGCTACAGAATTATACTGAATCTCACAGAAGGTGAGTTGATAACAGAAAAGGGTAGACTTGAAGTAGTAAGGGGTCTCAAAGATAAATTAATGTAATTTTTAAAGACATAGCTTACTGCTAGTGACGTGACCTTGTCATGTTTTAATGTTATTAGAAGCTCATATGGTCTATAATTACATTATCCTAAACCTGATTCATTGATCATGTATTTTGTTCCACTTACATTTAAATAATTGTTTTTCCTAAATTAGTGGATCTTTTCCACGCCATCTCTTTTTCAAGATGTTACTTTATACACACTATGTTCCCTATCCTATCTTTTTCTGTAGCGCTCTTTCCCTCAGGCTCCTAGAAGCAAGAAAGAAAAATCTGCAGCAATGCTGTCTACAATTGGGTAAACTGGTCACGTATTTGATAATACCGGAATCCTTCCATTCTTCACAAGTTGCTCAATTACTTTTTCTTATTTTGCAGCTAGTTAGCTGCAGGTAGCTAGCTAACTACAGGCAGCAGTGGTGGACAAAGATGTTGACTCTGGTGAAGTTATTACCAAAGGGGTAATAAATATTATCACAGTTTTCATTTTAATCTTTTAAACTTCCAGCTTCTTCAGTATAAATATAATTTTCATTTTCCTTCAATGAAAGAGTTATCCACTTCAATGAGATTTCAAGATGGCAGATTTATTTCCATTATTATTGCTTCAGTATGAAACTTACCATCATTTTTATAAAATTATGAGCTCTGTTTTTTCTTCTATTTTTATCCTTCTAAATGTCCATTTCTGCCACTAAATAACGCTTTGAGTACATTAGCAAACCTTTCTTGTAATGATTCATGCAGAGTAGAGATATGTTTTTTCATTTGCCTAATCACTATCACAATTTTCAATTTTCCTATATCATTACCCTTGTCATGTATCAGAATACTTCTGGGGCCTATGAATTCAGCTAACAATTGAAAAAAACCAGAAAGTGTAAGTTGCAGGCAAATTATTCCTTTCCATCCAAAATATTCCCTGCAACGTGTAGACAGGCATTTGATATTATAAATGGCTTTTCTTAATACACATTTTGGCCCTGGCTAATATAGGAGTGCTCAAAATAGAATACTTAGTCATATTTGTGGGTATGTGAAGGGCACAGTATGGAAATAATTGGATTTGAAAAAAGGTCTCTAGAAGGTCATATAGCCCCTGATGGTGCTTCATATAAAATTTACATGCTACAAATTGTAATTACAGTTTGGGCAGATACAAACACAGAAAGCGCAGACTAATGCTGGCTAAGGTTTCCAGTTCTAAAGCTGTTCTCAGTTGCTGATTATTTTGCAAAACTTTAGGCATCTGGAATGAATTGTGCATGCTGCACCACCTTGATTACAAGTTTTGACATAAAAGGATCCACAGGCTACAAAAATTTATATAGAGGGGAAAACAGAAGCAAAACAGAAAATAAAAAAAAATAACAAATTAAAAAAAATGTGTAAAAAAGTGGGGCAAAGAATGCTTCTTCTTCAGAGACAGTAACATGTCTATAATTTTGGACAAGGGTGTCAGTAAACAGTTTTTCAACTTTCTGCCACTTCTGTTTATCAAGAAAAAATGGCAGACCACACTTCCTTAAAAAATTTCAAATCCAGTGACATTATTGACATCCATTCAGGAGAGACCTGTTAAAGATTTACTGCTGAACTCAAGCAGAGTTGCATTTCACCCAGAGAGGACACACCGTTTCTATTTTCTGAACAACTCTGAGCCCCCAAAGAAGTAATCAGCCACAGCCAGAACTGACCTGAACTTGTACTGCTCCACATGATGGAATAATGAGCACAAACCTGAAGAATGGGACATACCTTTCTTAGTGATTTATTCCCTTTCCTGAAAGCTTCGGGAGAGTGAGGAGTGAATGAAAATATAGATGATAGAGAAGTTGTGGGACAAATGAAAATGTAGTGAATCAGAAGCAGGTATAAGGAGAGCTGTGCTATATGAGATAGAAGCAGAATGGCTGAATCAGTAGGGAGGGAAGCTATTTGCTGATAGGGAATTCAGAGATGCATTAGTATTGGACAATAGGAAAATTATTATCCCAGGGTTCAAGAGCATGACAGAAGAAGGGGTTGAGGGAAAATAGGATTATATGAAGATAAAACAAGAAGAGTATGGGCAAAAATATGTTTTGGGTTTTGTTTCTCATTTGGCATACTCTCACCTACACCTGTAACTGATTGCAAAGTCGTGAGATCCTACATTCATTTTCTGACAGACAAAGCTCTCTAACAAAATACAATCTCCTCTGAGCACCATTTCCAAATAAAAATCATACTCTGGTATGATTTCTTCATTTATTTTAAAGGTCTTTTACTTTTTAAAGGAAATTGCATCCAAGAATCATGTAAATAATTTTAAATTCGACCTTGAATTGTATAATACTATCAGTAATATTTTCAGCACTGCATTACTACTGGAAACTTTCTCCAATCATGTGCTATTAGCATATTTTGAAAGACAGAGTAGCTCTCTTTTCAAAGGTCACAGCTTCTCCATTCAAAGGAACTGGGGGGAAGAAAAACAAAACAAAAGAATGTTGATAAAAAAAAGAAAGATGAAAAGGAGAGAACTTAAGCAGCAGAGGCTAATTTTTGGGTAAGAAGAAGAGAATTAAATTCACACTGAAATCCTGAGCTATTTTTGGAGTGGTTTAAGTGACATTTGGTCTACTGAGAATGTTATAGGACAAGAACAATTTCATTTCCACCCGGTGTAAGCAGGGTATTTAAAAAAAATGTCTGGGCATGCTTTTGAATGTCAATGATTATACTCATTCAGGGACATCTTTGTTTTTAAAACAGTCTTTTGCACATTAATAAGTAATATTTTACACAGTGAAGTGGTTTATATTAGAAATATCTAGGGTATATTAATTAGGGAGTGTGGTGCACTTAGTCTCATAGTTCATTCTTTTTCATGTGACTGAAGCTGTGGCAATTTGTTGAAATACTTCTATTTTCCTTTTAGTTGTTCATCAAAATAAGGAATGGTTAGACTCCAGATATCTAACTATGTTTTAGTCTTGCTTATAACATAGGTTTGTAAAAATGTAACAATTGTGGTTTTCCTCTGAAATCAAAGCTTAAAAACATTGCCTTTTGGCGATATTTAAGCATTCCTCCAGCAGTGGAAAGAAATATGCTGCAGTTAACAGTCCTAGAAAATATTTCAAGTTTGGCATCACCATCCAGGCACTCAGCCAATCACTCTCTAACCTGAAGGTATAAACAGACTGCAGAGGGGGTTTGCAGAAGTGCTTGAACCTCAATACAGTGGGTGACAACAGACATAGTAGAGAACAGATATATATGGGACAAAGGGAAAGCTGCTGCTCATTTATCTGTCTCAAGGAAAGACTATTATAGATCTGTGGCTCCGTTTGCTTTCCCATTTTTCTGTAATCATTGCATGTCACTGGGAAAAAGGAGGAATAGTGCATTCTTAGGTACTCCTTTACTGCATAGTTCATAGAGAGGATTTCTTGTAGCATTTGGAAGAGCATTTTCTTCACACAAAGTAAAAGATGAGTGATAAACTGTGATTGGAATGAAAATAACATTCTCTACTGATTTTGAAGTCAAGCGGCTAATAAGAAAAGTGACTGGTAATTCATTATGGTTTTCATGTCTATCAATAAAATACCTGAAGCATGAGAATCTCATAACATAGCATAGCCACCTTTGTTTCACAAACTGAATTTGCCTTGCAGATAATTATGTAAGAGACAATGAGTCTTTTACCACACTGATTTTTCTATTGGATTTTAAAAAAATAGGTGCAAGTTTGTTTTTAGATGAAAAGTATTCTGTTGGGGTTTTTTCCTCCTTGAATATTGTTAACCATGCTGTTAGTTGCAGCATGCAGAAGGGGGATTTCAATTATTGTGCTGAAAACATTCTAAATATGAGTTCCTAGCAATGTGTTAGAATAGTCCATGGGAAGAAGTCTCATTCAGGGTATCCTATACCTGGTACTCCTTTTTATTGAGGGTTTTTGTACAGATGTCTTATTTTACAGGGAAGACACATTTCATTAATCTGAAGCTTCATCATCCATGTTTATATTATGATATTGTGGTGGGTTGACCTTGTCTGGTTGTCAAAGGTGTCCAACCAGCCATTCTTTCCCTGTCCCTCCTCCACTGAGCTCATGAGTCGAGATAAAGATGGGGAAATCACTTATCAGTTTCTCCTAGGGGATTTTTTACCTTATTGGACATGTGCTTTCTCAGAAGTCTCTCCCCACGTCTGTAGGGCTCAGCTGTGCCCTGCAGTGGTTGGGTTGGACCAAGCTGGAACTGGCTGTGAAAGTTTCGGGGAAGTCCCAGCCTCTCCTCACAAAGGTTGTGCTTCTTTCCCCCTGCTGCCAATGCCTGGACATCTGCAAACCCCCCAGAGATATTTTCTGCAACATTTTGAAAATAATAAATAAACCCCTGTATCTCTACTTAATATATTATTAAATATTCAGTGTAATAAACCACAAAAACTAATGGCATATGTGAGAAAGGACATCTTGTTATAGCTTTATATAGAATTGTAAAGAAAGATCAAACAAAAGTCTACTACATTCAAAGTTGGCAAGGACTTAAAATAAAAACTTCCAGAATAATTTTCTTCAAATATTAAATAGAGATTTTTAGGATAGGGCAGTTCAGCTGCTACTGTAACATAAAATCTTTGTGTCAAGACCATTGTTTGAAACACATGTCCCTTCCAGCTATTAACCTTCATATTTCTACAAAACCCTATTATAAATACCTTCCTTTCTTAATCTTGTTTTCGTATTCCCTTGCTGTCTTTCCAATGGTGTTGGAATCTTCAAATGTGGCTTTGCAACTTTTAGTCTTCCTTATTATAGAAACAGTCCATAGCCTGCCCATGAAAAATTCAATGATCACTTTACATGGAGAAACAGCTAAAAGAACATTCTGAATGTAGCCATATAAAGTTGTCTGAAAATGGAAAGAACCTTTTATACAGTTAAATTGACTATATTTTAGGCTCCTAATGTGTCACAAGTAGTGACTTATGGTCTGTCTTGTATCAGTCTCTTATTCCATTTTAGGTTAATCTACATTATTGGCTTTTCTTATTTAATAGTACTAATATGTGATCATACACCCAACAATTCTACAACTTAAGGTTTAAGAAACTACTATTTAAAAGGTATTTTTTCATATTCTTGATTTTTAATGTTCAGCATATCAATAATAAATTTGAAATTTAAAATGAAAAATATTCTGTTTATGGGTTCTACTGTCCATATAGTTCATAGCACTTCAGTATTTTTAAATCAAAAACTACTTTTTCCATTTTGCTTCTGAACAGATTTAATTCTGTTTTCTGATATTTCTCAGTAATCATATCTAAAGTAGGTAAAGCTAGATCCCAAGTTTAGAACTTCAGTCTTTACCTTATGTCAATACCACTATCTTAAGTGTTACTGGTTGAGAGCCAACCTGTGTGTTTTAAGCTTAATGAAATTTCTGGAGTGAAAATGTGTTAGTTAATGGCACTTATGAAGCACCTAGATTGGGTGTCAGACCCTTTTTTCCCTTCCACATGAATAAAAGCAAACTTTTCCCATAATACTGTAAATCATGTGAAACCAACTGCCATGAAAATGTGGGGTCACAGCCTATTTTGCAAGGCTGGTGCTAATAAATGGCAAGTGCTTACCCATAGGACAACAATTCACAGCAATTTCTTTTTACTGCAACTGGTACTTGTGACTGCAAGGTGAGAGACTGTGAATGTGCAGAGCACTTGAGGCATCAAGTATCTTATTTATTACCCCAGAACTGTAACTATTAACACTATGGACAGGCTTGTATGTTTGTAGCATGGTATTTTAAGGTAAAGTATGTGTCAAGTTTTATATAAAGAAAGGCTTTTCGCAAATGTATTCAGTTGGTACTTTTTTTTTTAAATTTTTTCCTTTAAATTCCTTGGTTTTGACCAGTACAGTAAATTATTTTCGGTAAAAGAAGAATAATTACCTGTTCAGATGCCTATGAACATAAATTGGTTTTAGACTCAATATGTCAAGGCTGAAGAACATAATTTTATACATACAGTTCATTTCCTCATCACACAAATGATAAAATTCTTCTGCTTCATGATGCCTGTGTCTAAAACTAAGTAGATAAACTTACTGCTCTTAAGAACTTCTTCTCCAGGTAAGATATATTTAACAACAACAACAACAAACATCTTGAAAAAACAGGGTTAGAATTTAGCACTTGTCAAAAGTCCTAGGGTAAATTGATATAACAAAAGTATAATTAAAGCTAGCTATCACGATCTAATAATTATATAAAATATTCAGGAGTATTATGGTAGTAATGCAATAATCGCTAAATAGTGACATTCTTATTTTAAAGCATGGAGAGTAAGGATTTTTTTTTTCTTTCTTTTAAATTTTTAATTTTTTTTTAATGCAGAAAATATTTTATTTATTCCTTAAGTGAATATATCGAGCCAATACTTCTGTTCTGTTTCTTGTTAGGGTTTTTTGAAATGTGTTCTCTTTTACCCTATTACTGTATAAAATGCAACAGGAGTAATCAGCTGATACATCAGCAAGACAAAACACTTTGTGCATGAAGTTGTTTCAATGAACACGGCTGAAAGATATTGAGCATATAACACTACAAATTTTGATGAATTAGTGAACCTGTGCATTATTAATAAAGGAGCAGTTTGGTGGGGAAATATTGCTTTAAATGAAATATGAATGCATTGCTTGTGCATCAAAGCAGCACTTAGATTTACTTGCACGTTTACAGATAATGAAGCTATAATAAAGTTGAGATCAAATTAAAAACAGGAGATTAAAATGTTCCGTGCTACTTTGTATTTTGCAGGTCAGTTTTGCTGCTGTCTTATACTCAGAAGTCTCAAGGTCTTTAAAACTGGCTATGATAAATGTAACAGCATTTTTTTTTCAGGGTACTGTAATATATTTTATTTTTCCTAATTATCTTTTGAGATGTTGAAAAACAAAACAACCAAACAAAACCAGAAAAAAAAACCATATCAGATAATCTGAGATGTCTATGACTATGGAAAAAAATAATTTGTAATTACTTGGGCAACCATAAATTAAAATATTTCCATTTGATGGTTATCATCAATGAAAAAAATATATCCTTCACCAGAGTTTGCTATGACTCTTCTACGTATATGGACTTTATAATCAAGCCATAAAATAACTTCACTGACATAAACAATTTAATTTTTTACTGATGATGATTTATTTATAGACCTGATTTTCAAGTATATATATGTCATGGAATATCCACTCCACTGTTACCGCATTTTGGGAATTTTTCTATTAACACTGGGGTTAATAAGTCCATAGTTTTACAACTGACTGCACAAGGTGAAATTAAAACAAATGCCTAAATATAAAAGTTCTTCTATTATATAATTATTATCTTTTTTCAGCCATGAAATTTGTGAATTTAATCACAAATTAATATTTGAAATTATATGTATATTTATCAAAATGCTGTGGTGGGTTGATCTTGGCTGGATGCCAGGTGCCCATCAAGCTGCTCTATCACTGCCCTTCACAGACAGGTTAGAGGAGAAAAAAAGATGGAAAAAAAAAAACCCTAACTTTTGGATCAAGACAAAAGCATTTTACTAGAGTAAAGGAAGAAACCAAAAAAATTTTGTTCTGTACTTCTGATCAGCAAGTGATGCTTATCCACTTCCCAGGAGCTGGGTTTCATCACACATAGCACTTGCTCTTGAATGCAAACACTATAAATAACAAATGCTCCCCTCTTCCTTCTCCTTTTCTTAGCTTTCATATCTCAGCAGATGCCATAAGGCATGGAGTATCCCCTTGGTGAGTTTAAATCAGCTGTCCTGACTGTGTCCCCTCCCAAGATCTTGCCCACCCCCAGCCTAGTGGTGTGTGGGGAAAGTTGGAGAGATAGAACTGATGTTGTGCCAGCACTGCTCAGCAGTAGCCAAAAAACTGGTATGTTGCCAACACTTTCCTAGCTACCAATGCAGAGCACAGTGCTGTGAGGGCTGCTGTGGGGAATAGCATCTCAGCTAAATCCAATAAAAATGCATACTTGTATGTAAAAACATATATATACTTTTTATTTCATGTGTGTGTATGTATGTGTGATATCTGAAATGAAAAAAAAATTTGAAGTCTTTGTTCTTTTGGGTTACTAAAACCAACATTCAGAATTAAAAGTGGGATTCTAAGATGGGTTTTCACATAAGTAATATTATGTCTTTTACATGAGCCTTCTGAAATGCAGTTTACAGAAGACCAACAAGAAGACACTATTTTAGTGAAAAAGAATAGAGGTATATCTTTAGAGGAATAAATATTAAAAGCAATCAGCTTGAATTTAGGAAACTTGGAGAAGGCTAGATAAGTTTGTGTCACATTGGTACATGAAATAGAAAAACTCAGTGAAACCAACATATTAAGAGAGAAATTATCAGTGTTTTCATCTATAATATTTTATTCTTAATCCCTTGAATTTTCCAAAAGTAGCAAATGAATTTTATATCAGCTAGGAATGGGATGTTTGGTGTAAGATAAGAACAACATTTTCTTCAGGGGGTGACTTTCAAAATGTTTCTCAGTTGAATAACCTGGAAGACTTTCAGACAGAGTGCACAGGACATGGCTAAAGAGAGCCAGAGGTGTTTTCTAATTTACAACTCTCCCTAAATACTTTGTGTTGCTGGGCTGAGTAGCAACACTGATGAAACAACATTCAGATGCAAATCACCTTGAAAAATATTACTAAAATACTTGCATAAAAGACTCGAGCTAGAAATTATTTTTAACCTCTTTTTCTGTGTATTCAATCAGAGGATCTTTAGAAGTTTATAAATTAGACTTGCATTTATAATGAAATGTAGTGTACAGTAATTGAATTGCGTGAACTAAACCCTTGAAAAATAGTCCATTGTTGAGTAATGCTTAAGTAAGGATTGTATCCATTTACTGAAAAGCTTTTCCATATTCTTTATTCAATGGTGTACCTATGGAATGTGATTATAATTCTGCAGTGCTGACTTACATAAAATCACAATTTTAGGATGTCTTTACATTCTTCCTTTTTTTTTTTTATTTTCACCACTTATATTCTCAGTGAATCTGTTTCTTAACACAAACATATTTTTCCTAAATCCTATGAGAAATTAAGGCATAGGAAAAAATTAATAATTGTACATTTTGAACTTTAAAATTCTACAGTTAGATACATATTGATTCACAGCTAATGAATTATTCAATATAAATTCAAATTTGTTATGGCACTTTTGTTTAAAGTGAAAGCACTAAAAGCTTGTAACTTTTCTGAAAAGACTTATGAAGTATCCAAGAAACATCTTTCTTCACTTTCTGAAGTTTCACATTTCCATGAAAATAAATGATGAATCGGTTTCTGTTCATTATTTAGGAATTGGGGAAAAAAATATTAGATCGCTATATAAAGGATTGCATGATACAGAAAATAAATGCCTTTGAATAACTGATGTAGTGTCATTCCTTTAATGGAAAAAAAGTACCAAAAAATGTAATGCTCTGTATACAAAATAGCATACAGCTGTAAGATTTACTTCAAAATAAATGTCTTCAAACAGGACTTTTTGAAACAAATCATAACTCTGAAACACTTCTTGCATATTTGCTGACAGAGCACACTATGAACCATGCAAAACCAAAGTACCCTCATAACATTGGGTATATTAGATAAGAGGCAGGATTATTTATCATGGGCTAAGCACTGTGCTCATTCTAGCATAAAATCTTTTATGAGAACTTACTTGAATCTGCCAGCTTGGAATTCATGTGTAGAGATATACAGAACTCTTTTTATTATACTAGTAAATTCAAATACCTGGGTTGGTGGCTGTGCTCTGGATCTGACTCTTATGTAGGTTGCACCTGAGCACTGCCTGAAAGAGCACTTGACCCTCCCTGTTAAAGCACCCAGAGGCAAGGAAGGCTCCAGTCACCCTGGGTTGAGGTCAGCTGATTGAGTTTGGTAGGAGCTGCTGGAGCTCCCTCTGCCTCACACCCGTGTAGGCCCACCTGCCACATCACTGCTTAGCAGCATCAGACATCCTTTCAGGTTTCTCAGTTTTCCAGGCATATTCCAACGATCCTGGACCTTGTCCCCTGAGTGTCCAGAAACTCCCAAGGCAGAACCCAAAGACTGTGGCACAAACTGCTGTATCTGTTGACTCCTCTGTTAGCTGCACTCTAGGACTGTTCAATTATTCTCCAACAATCTTACATGTTTAAGCTGACATTTTTTCTTACAGTTCTTCAACATGGCAAGGTTTTTCCTTTCCTGTTTTTCCTGCAAAGGACTCTTAGTTTTCAGTTTTACCAACATTCATAGGATAATCCAAAAGCTATCAAATTACTCAAGCACTTAGTCATCAACATCTTAGTAGACTTTTAATTTAGTAGAAGTTTAAATTAGGTGCTGGAATGGTAGGAAAATGCTAGCACTAATATTAATGTTTTTTTTTTCTAAAAGCAGAAATAATTAATATATTATTGAATGCAAAGATTTATTAAAACTTGTAAAGAACAAAACCCTAACCCATACCAATAACACATCAAGGACTTTGGAAATAGAATTGTGTGAAGGTGAATCATAGTAATAACACCTGCACCCCTCCATTGTATAATATAAAAAAAAAATTGAGACTCTATAGGAACAAGGTCAGCCTAGATGCCATTTGTTTATGCAGATGACCAGCCACTGGTGCAGAACTGTGTAATGAGATAACAAAGCTTCTCACATCTGCCAGCCTAAAGGAAATGGCTTTAAAAGTACAAAAAGTTCTGCACTGAAAAGAGCTGGTTGTGCTGATATCACTTAATACTTTGGTGTGCAGAGCTGATCACTCAGAGCCTGTACTCGACTGCTACACAGACTGGTAAATATGGTTGTCACTGAAGGAAACTGTAGCTTAATATGTGGAATAAGGCTTTGTTGCTTGAGTTTTCTCTGATTACCCCCCATTGTGGTCTGTCTATTAAAGATTATGAAAATACCTAAAATATTTCCGTCACATTTGGTTTCATTTCCTTTACCATCTTTCTTTCTTTCTTTCTTTTTTTTTCTTTCTTTCTTTCTTTCTTTCTTTCTTTCTTTCTTTCTTTCTTTCTTTCTTTCTTTCTCTTCCTCTCCTTCTGTTTCTTTTCCTTCCTTCCTTCCTAATTCTATGTTGTCTGTTGCATAGCAATTCATTAAAGAGAAATGGCAACAGCTATTGGTTACAATTTATTCAGTACACATAAATACTGATAAATGGTGTAATGATCAGATCCCATACCATTTACACAGGTCAATATCTAGCAATATCCAGTCTGTCTGTGTTTTGGTTTTATTTTGGTTTTTATGGGTTTCAATGCAGAGAGATAATCTACAGAAGAAGCTCTTCTCCTGACAGAATTTGAGCATACTGGTGTCTTGGTAAGGGGGCATGAGTGAAAAATAAAGCAAGAGAACTGGAAAAAACTAGATGTTGGTTCAAACTCCAAGCTTTTGGAAACTGAAATCTTGAGTACTCAAATGTCTGGTTAAATTAAATTGACACAAATTTTATTATTTCTTTTAATGCATCTGTTACCCTGCAGTTGCTAGTGAATTAAAATATCATTAGCTGACAATACTTTCTGAATTGCTAGTTTAAGTTATTATCACAGTCGCAATAATGTAATATATCTTGTCAGAAATACAGTTGTTGATTAAACTCTGATTCAATCTCAGATTTCTATTTCTGAGGTGTATCCATAAATTAGGGTAAAGTAACTACACTTCATTGGGATTTAACTGTGCTAGTAGAGTGGGATATTATCCAGTCATCTCATTTGGTGGCATAACACTCACTTTGTGTTCACAGAAATGGTGTACCCATTTGAGGATGCACATCATAAACATCGTCATATGGCAGACAATGGAAAAATCAGTGAAGATTATATCTTTCATACAACTTTTCACTGAAATTTCAGATTTGGTCTTGTTGCACGACATCAGTGTTTAAAAGTAGATATTTTCAGTGAGATTTATGTCTTGGTAGAAATCTGTCACTATAAAACAATTGCTGGAACCCATTCCTGAGGCAGGAGGTTTTTTGGTAGAAATAGCCTACATTTCAGGGGAGTGAAAAGATTTAAAAAAACTATTATGTTTTGGATGGGTAAAATTATTTTCATATTCAGAGGTCACTAAACCTACACACTTACATGCATATACACATTATTTACAATGCTTAAAGTATTTTCAATTAAAACATAAGTTGCTTTATCAAGCAAAATTATAAATAGGACAATCGGACTTTTAAAGGTTACAGAAGATAATCTCATTGCAGGAGTCATTCAGCTGCATTGCATTAATATCATTTAATAACAGTCAAGGACAGCCAACAGGTCGTACCCTCTCCTCTCCTCTCCTCTCCTCTCCTCTCCTCTCCTCTCCTCTCCTCTCCTCTCCTCTCCTCTCCTCTCCTCTCCTCTCCTCTCCTCTCCTCTCCCCTTCCTTTTTTTTTGTTTTTATTTCATAAATTATTATTTTTTGGTAAAAAGTTGCTTATAATTTCCAAAATATGTTTCAAGGATTATTGTGTGTTGTTCTGGTGCACTATTTTAATACAGTTGATTATGAGAAAAACATTTACTGGAATAATACAAATTGTATAAAGGAATACTCTAAACATATTCCTAGAAACTAGATTAGAATTTGTATTGAGTACTTAAATGCAAATGCTCTATATCTCATTAGCACTCTGTGAGACATTCAATTCCTTTGCTATAAATATCTTTAGGGGAAAAAAAAATAATGTCTATGAAACTGTTGTCTCTGCAGCTGATCAGCTTTCTGTTAATATGCACTGATGTCAACCAGTTGCAAGAAAGAAAAGGACAACACAAAGACCAGTTGCCAAACAATTTGCACTCCCTGTAGTGAGGCAATTATTCCCTTGAAGGCTCTTATCATCTTTATAACATGAATTCTGCACAAGCTTCAAATGTACTTAGCTATTTCTACTGCATTACTGGCACTGTAGTTCACACTAGGGATACAAATTACAGAGGAAGAGGGCTGAAACAAGTCTCTATCACTGACATGAAAATGAATAGATCACCCTTCTAATGTCAAATTCTCGATTCTAAGAAAAGTTGCAATTTTACAAATGCAAAGATATCCCTACAGGAAGGGGTGGGTGGAGTGATATATAAAAAAGAGCAAATTACTTCACATTAAAATAATGAACATTTTCAAAAAAACCCTTTATCAAGATGTATAAAGTTACAGTTGAAGATCATAATATGAAATGAGGAAACACAATCTCCTTGGAGAAAATATTGCCATTCCAAACTTGTCAAACACATTTCAGAAGGCAGAAGATCACTTTAATTTCATTGCTTTTTTCTTGCTCAAGTGTAATCAGCATGGCAACTTGGCAATGGCAGTTACCTTTATCAATGGCAGTTACTTTTATCAATGGCAGTTACCTTTATCAATGGCAGTTACCTTTATCAATGGCAGCTGGTAATACCTTTATGCTTCATAGCACAAATATAGGAAGTTTTTCATTACTCTGATCTGAACCTGATATTGACTTAGTCGCAAAGACATGTTCCTGGGAGATGACATAAATCACATTAAACAAAACAAAACATGATTAACTGTTGCTGAGCTTACGTCTTATCAGACAGAGTAGTACAAGGATTTTGCTAAGTGAGTTCAATTTATGCAATCCACTTATTTTTAATAATTTCCTTTTTTCTTAAAATTTTTAAGTGTGAAAGCTAAATGATTTCATACAATTTATTTAATTTTTTGTATACAAATTTGTGTTCCTGTACTTTTGAGAAGCTGGGGTTTATATGAGCTTTTGTTGCTTTTCTGAATGCAGTGTAAATTATATTGTTTATTGGTTCAGAAGATAGATAATTTGTGCGTGGCACCTAATCACTGCAATTGTACAGGTGTGCTCATAAAAACAGCTGTTCATGTATTTCATTCACATACACCCATATGACTTCATTGCAGTGATTTCAGTGTCAGAAATGTAACAGAAACAAAATTTCACTTACTGTATAATAAAGATTCATTATTGCCAGTAAATAATGACAATATTGTCAGTAAACATTTGCAGACTCAGAAGGCAAGTCTTTAAACAAGCTTACCATCAGGCTGTATGTGTTAATTTTTCCCATTTGCCTTTAGTGTACCTCACTTTAACTTAAGCACTGCCTCATACAAGTGCTTGAAACTAATGAAATGTCATGGCTGTTGAATTTTGTCAGACCTGGGTTTTAACTCGGAGCAATGGCAGTTGCTAAAGCCTTGTACAGTAAGGAACATGTCTGAACAGTGACTGAAAGGCAGCTATTTCAGTATCCCAACATTTAGTCCTGTATTTTTTGTGGTATTGTTTTGCGCGGCCACATTTGGGTAGCCAGGGGCTACAAGGGATGCTCCTTTGAGAAGCTGCCAGAAGCTTCCACCATGTCCAGCAGAGCCAATGCCAGCTGGCTCTAAGATGGACATGCTGCTGGCCAAGGTTGAGACAATTCAAAATGGTGGCAGTGCTTCTGTGATAATAGATTTAAGGACATAATTGTGGCCAGAGAAAAGCAGGGTGAGAACATGTGAGAGGAACAATTCTGCAGAGATCAAGGTGAGTGGAGAAAGACGGGGGGGAGGTGCTCTCAACTAATGAATAATTTGTTATGTTTTCTCTCCTCTGTCCAGCTGTGGAGGGGAGTGACAGAGAAGCTTTGATGGATGCCTGGCTGTGGCTTCTCACTTTCGAGTTCAGGCGGCACGCCCCGAAGCCACACAGAAAGGACGAGCGGCCACGCCGCCGCACTTGCCGGGTGTGCCCTGGTAGAGAGGCTCACTGACCGGTCTGCGGAGTCCCTGGGGGACAGAGGCAAGCGGGAACCGAGGTGGGACAGAAGAATGTACGACACGCAGTCTGCAGGCTTCCAGGGATTTATTTGAGGGTCTTCGGGTGAGGGTCCAGGGACGGCGAGAAGGGATGGAGAGACGGGGACGGGCTGAAGGCTGGAAGTCCAGAGGCTGCAAGCCCCGAACAGCCAGTGACAAAGGGTTATGTGGGGAAGGGAAAGGGGAGTGGTTTGGTGCGCAGACCAACCGGGACAGTCAGAGGGAAGAGGGATAGGGACACAATTCAAATGAACCAATGGTACACAACTCAAGAGGGAACAAAGGAGAAGTCTCTAGAAATAATTTCTTCAACCGCAGAGGCTCATTGTAGGAGCGCTCTCTGCTCCCTACGGTCTGAGCTCGGAGAGGTGGGAGCCCACTGCCGGGCAGGCAGTGCAAGGCAGGCGGAGCCCCAAGGCTGGAGGGAGCGCCCAAAGTCCGGTCCACAACACAACAAGAAATATAGTCCGTTCAGTCACAGTTCCAGAGAGTTTATTAGGAAAAATGGCAGTTGGCAAGGGGGTAGGAGCAGTGACCAAATGGCCCTGAACTTTCTCAGGCAGGTGGTTTTAAGGGAACTGGGAAAGGGGGAGGAGAAACTCAAAGGGACCAATAAGGGCGACGGAATTCGGGAATGCCATCAGTCTTGAGCAATCGGGAAGAGGGTTAGGAGGGGAAACTTTTTCGGGCAACAAATCGGGAATTAACAGGGGTACAGACAAAGGAGAACAATCTGGAACATAACCATAAATGGAACCAGGGAGGGGAGAGGAGCAGAACCAATCAGCGACCGTCTGGTGGAACTCCTGGTGCTGGGAGCAAGGCGGCTTAGAAACATCCTCTCTCACTCCCATGGCTGTGTCCCTGGGTAATTGTCTGCCCAAGGATGAGGGGTATCCAGATGCGCCAGGGCAACTGCCACAGCTCATGGTTGGTTTCCACAGGTCTCCATGACCTAAACGGTCCAGGCTGTCACAGCCCCCTGCAGCTGGTCTCTTGAGCACTAGAACTTGCAGATATGCCCCACAACACCTGGCATCCAGCCAGCATCAACCCACTACGAGTGCCCTGAAAGTAGAAATATTGGCACCATGAACTAAATGCATGACTCCTGTAATGTGTGGCTACTGGTCTTTTTTTGCTAGAACTGAGAGAACAACAGAACTAGAAAGTGCTAGAGAGCCAGTGTAGAAGTATAAACAGGAATATTTAAGCTTGAAATAAAAAGTTCTGTGCAACTCAAGCTATATAGTTTTGGGACTTTTGTTGCTGGATCCAATACTTCAGTGAGGGAGCCAGGACTGCCTCTGAGCAGAATGCACAGTTGTTTACGGTGATTTGATTACTCAAAACAATAGTCAATTCAAAGAAGAAATTCAAATACACAATTTAAACAAAAAACCAAACCAATAAAGCAAAACAGCCCACCAAAAAAAACCCCAACCACATACCAAAACAAACAAACAAGCCTGTTGATGTTTTCCACTGAATGTTATAGTCACATATGGTAAAAACCTGTTTTCTACAATGCAATTTGTAGATCTTAGTCAAGTATCA
This sequence comes from Lichenostomus cassidix, assembly GCF_008360975.1. Lineage (NCBI taxonomy): Eukaryota > Metazoa > Chordata > Aves > Passeriformes > Meliphagidae > Lichenostomus > Lichenostomus cassidix. The sequence goes on along the minus strand of NC_139482.1, from coordinate 97,189,821 downwards.
GTTTACATTAAACCAGTGTTTAGATTCATAAAACTTGAGATTTCTCACCAATATCTACTGAAATGTATGCCAAAGCATATTCTCCTCTTCTTCTCTGCTTGTTATTTTCAAGCATTGAGACTAATATTTTCCACTTCTGTATTCCAAGCCCAAGGTTATCTAAGAAATTCTCTTTTACTGAATCCTCTTATCTTTTTCTTTTCTCCATAGGATTGTATGCTTCCTTGACTAGGCTAAAACATAGTAACTTCATAAACAGCATATTCTAAATTAGAAAATATTTTATTTCCTAAATGACACTTGACTATTTCAAGAGGATTAAGGGAGAAAGTGAAGGCTATTAAATTCTCAATTGTCAAAATTCAGAGAAAGGTAGTTCTTCAGGATCCTTCAGTACCAATATGAAAAATTTTGAAAACCGGTTTTATTTGGCACATCCTTATCACAAGTGATTCATTTAAATTTTGAGTAATGCTTATAGAATGTTATATATTTTTGTTTAATTATTACTCTATTTGAATCCTTTGCTGCCAATCTCTCTTATTTTATGACAGAAAAGACTAAAATAAAATATAAATCTGTGTTTGAAAAGTCATCAACAACTAAGAAAAAAATTAGCCAATAATTTATCTCTGTAAAAAAGAATACACAGGTGAAGGTAGCTCTTCCTTGCACCCTCCAGTACTTTTCTGTATAAAGAATTCAGAATATAGGAACTACAGACTGCTGGTAGAGAGGTGGGAGAGTGACACCTCATTTGAAATGGAATAGCATTTCTATAAATATGCTCTGTAGAATGTATCATATGCTAGTAATACTTCCCTTTCTCATTCTTTGTTTCCTGTTCTATCTCTACATTTATGTCTCCAAAAGTAAAAATAATGAAGAAATCAGTGTGTAATTTTAATTATTTAGATTATCATTTTAAAGGTGAAAAACTAAAGCTTGATTGTGGAGTACAAACTAAATTTTGATCTTTATTATGTGAGTCTGCAAAAGCCTCTTCACGTTCAATTTTTCCTACATTATGTCTGATAAAGTCCTCTGGGTCTTTTGGTTGTGTAGAAAGTAATATATTTATTTACATTAAATGTGTCTTTAAGGTTTGACTTCTGTGGGATACATAGAATTTGTGCTTGGGCTCTGCCAAAGGATAGGATACAGCAAAAGAAAAAAATGGACCAGGAATGATCTTCCAGTCATCTGCAGTTCTAAGCAGCTGTCTCTCCACTTTGACAGCTCATCCAGCTGTTGCACTTGAGTTTACTCTCTCTTTGGGCTGGTGCACCATCCACCTTATATCTCATGCTCCTCTGGCATCTTATCTCTACACTCTGAAATCATCAGCTTGGAGACAGTTATTCCAAATTAAATATGCAAAACATTGAGCAGGTTTGGCTTCCTCCACTGTCCATCATCTTCCAGAATTTTATACAGTACTGAGGAGAAAGTTTGAACAGCATGGACACATGTCAGTATATGTCACTTGACCTCTGTGATTGGGTCATATCTCAGGTTCATTTTTACTTGACATTAGAGATGTTTCTACCATGTTTGATGCTACAATGCTTTCAGTGTCTCCTGGCAGGTGTTAAATCTTTAATTTCCTAGTGGCATCCATAACAGCTGAGATTATTCTGCAAGTATTGATGTTATGGTGTCTTTATAATGTAGCAGATTTTTGCCTTGGTGTTAATATCCTTCTTAAAAATTAATTCATTATTATTCCTTTCCAATTAAAATTACATAAATTAAGTATGTTATAATCTAGCATAGCTAGTACTCATCTGATATTTCAGATGTCAACTTTTTGTCTGACTTCCAAGATTAATGGTAAGAAGCATTTGCAAGAAACATGTTCACACTTCCAATTAGTTTTTATACCACAAGAGCTTGATATACTATTGATCTCTCTTAGCATGGTTGCCAAAGTCTCTCTACTATTGCAATATCCTGTAATTGCAGATATACAGATGAGAAAAAGAAAAAAAGGTTCCCATTTTAGGGGAATTAAATTTATATGATATTGTAGAGTTGCTAAGAATATTGAATAACATATTCATGTGGAAATAAATTCACAATGCTGTCTGTATGACAGGTCTGCTTACAGACAATATTATTATCCTCTGCATACTCAAAGTCTAGACATCATCTCTTTTCCTCCCTTTGGTAGTGAAATAAGTCTTCCTCAGGCTTCACTCAGCCATAAGCAAATATTAAGATGGGGATCTTTCTCTTCACCGTGGCTGCAGTACTCACTTTTTCAGGAGTGCAAAATACTAGGTGTCTGATGTGGCCAGAAAACCCATTGCAGTAAAAGTGTAAAAGTGGATACATATCTCCATTCCCGTCTGGGCTACTTTGACCAAGGTGCACATGCACATACATTGACTTTATCCCTGGAACAAAAAATGCATAGTTTTGAAAAAACGACCCCAAATCTCTAGAATACTGGCTACCAAACTGATTTGGGTTAATTTGGGTACACTATGGGCTGAAAGTTTTAAGTTTTAGGTGATTTTTGAAGATGTGGAGGAAATAATTTTTGCCTAGTGATTAACTTAATATTCAATGATAGATATCAAGAGCAAGCCTCCACTTGGGAAAACAAATAAAACATGCAAATAAAATCTTTGCACTTTACAGAATGCTGAGGAAAGACAACAAAATTAACAAAAGCTATATATTTCTTCACCCTTAATGCAAATAAATGTGTGATTTGATAAAAAATCATATACAACTCTACTAAATTAGGGAATTTTATGACCAAACCACTACTACAGTGTTTCAAGATAGTTGTAGTTCACATATCCCATGTTCTCCTGCAGGGTCCAGCATCTCATTTGTATTACAATTTCTGGCAAACTCCTCTCCTAGTAAGAGCGGAGTAAGGGTAGAGATTTTCATCACTGTTTACCAGAAAGTATATCAAGGACTACAGGAAAGATAAAATGAACATAAACAGAAAGCATTTAAAATTTTAATTTAGTAAAAAAATTCATTTTTCCATCAAAAAATCAGACTGGAATGAAAATCTACACCTTGTTTTTTACGTGTTTCCAAATCTGTGTCTGGTTCACAATGCAAAACGAAACCCCAATACTTCACTTTTAGTGTCTTTTCTACCATTTTTTTTTTGTTTTTTTGGTGAACCTATTCAAAAAGTAAATCGCTACTCATTTTCTTTGACGATCAGCACCTGCACTGATGTGTTTTTAATATTTATCATGGATCATATCTTGTAACAATTTCCAATTTGGCTAAAACAAAAATCTATTCAATAACCTGAAAGCCAGCATCAGAGTTGGACAAACAAGTGTTTTAGGGAATAAGTTATTAAAATCCCACCATGGGTAGGTAAGATGCGGCTTCAGAAATTAGGAGATCATCTTTCAATGACCTTTCATGAAAGATCAGGAAATTCCTTAAAATCACATGAATATTTTTTGTCTAAATCCTTGGCCCTAAATTCCATCCTGAATATACAATTTGCATTGATGGGGAGTATTTTCATATTCAGCTCCAGCCATATTCATTGTCTTGACCTATGTATTCATAAGCTGATTTATTTACCTATTCTTTCCATACAGTCTTTGCTATCTTTCTCTATTTCATCTGTGTTTTATATCTCTTGCTATAAACAAAATGCTGTTTTCGTAGCTTATCCTTCAAGTGTAACACCTCTGGTCCCTGTCTGATGAAGTGTCTGCTGTCAAAAGGAATCGAGGGCATACAGCTCTTCACAGCATCACTCTGTACCTCAGCTCTCAAAGGCATTGCATCTCCTAGAAGTCCCTGCACCTTTTTTTTGCAAAAGACTGTACTGGTCAGGCGTCATTATCAATAGCAGATGTTGACACTGATGTCTAAGCTAGTGCTCCTGATATTTCAGTGGCATTTTTCCTTAAGGATGATATTTGTTTTTTCTACATTGGCTTAGCAGCCAGCCCCTCCCACCAAGTCCTACAGATCACGATCTAGACAATGCCTTAGTTGTCCCCACATCTGTTCTGTGCTCTTTCATTCCTGTGTATAGTGCATTTGCTGTCATTTTTGATTAAAGCTTAGAAATTGGCAGGGCATTCTGACCTTTGTTTGTGTCAGTCTGGCAGAAACTTATTTTAATTAAGAGCTTTCTACCAATTAGTCACATACATTTTTAATCTCTTACAGTATAGCAGCATCTGGGGGTATTCTAAGGAAATTCATACGCTTTAAAATTGGATTCAGAATGGGTGGTGGAGAGGAAAAAGTCAGTAACAATAAAACAATTTTACTCTATTTTTCTGTCCCTTAAAGAACTAAATAACCTTTAATTCAGTGGCTCTCAATGCTTGCAAATGCTTGGCATTCAGCTCCAGTAGCTGCACTTTCATAGGGCACTGTTACTATACACAAGCCTTTCCCTATATTTATATCTGGAGAGCTCCACTGAATTTAAGGAGGTCATGCAAAGGAATAAAGCAATATAGAACTTGGTGTAATGCCATTATGAGCAAAGATCTATACCTGTTTCCATTTAGTCATTGGCAATACCTCACAATAGCTTTACTAAGCTAATGCCTACTGTTTTTCAGTGCATTATGTGTAACAGTAGGAAGCATTAACAGAAAGACTCCCCTAGACCAAGCTCATGAATTTGAACAGTAGGAAATGATTCCTCCTACTAGTTTTATAACAGCACTGCCATTTCTGTTGCATGTTTCAATAGGTCCTAAATCATAAAAAGGACTTCAAGACCTGGCTGTGCATTTCATATAAAAATGTCAGCATTAAAAGAAACATGGATTGCTAAGTCTCTCATTCAAAGAGCGATTTAATCATAGAGATATAGGATTACTGCTAAGCTCTCTCTTTGACATAAAAAATTTTAGACAGAAATGTTTTTTGTTGGACAGATTAGAAGAGCTCCATTACAATAAGACTCTGTCTCAATAGATAGGAGATATATATTCAAATCCTCATGTATAGGATGGGTTTGAATTCTCAGGGACTGAATACCATGCTAATATTTAAGCTGCTTCATAAAAAACAGAGCATTACACATTAGTTTGGATGTATTTTCTAGCCACAATCTCTTCCTTTAACATTTCTATAATAAATGACTAGTCTCATCTACACTTTTCCAAATAGTCTTTTGCAGCTATGTGTTAGACTGAGGTCCTTAGGGTTCCCTGTGGAAAAGGTGTAAGCTCCCGACTAAGCTTAAAATTTACCTAAACCCTACACTTCTGAAGTAGGGGAGGTTTCTGAGACATGCAGAAAGGCAAGATTAGGTAAAGGCAAAACTTCAATCAAGCAATGTTGGCTCAAGGCATCTTAATAAGGGAGACAATATTTAACGAAGAGGTTTTGGATTACGCTACTGAAACTATGTGATTTAAATTTTGATTTGTATTGACTAAACCTTAGTTTCAGATAATCATAGTTCCAGCCAAAATATGGCTTTATCTACTCAACTTTTTAATTTTATTTTCTTTTTTCTTCTGCAGAACATGTATTTTGGTCTCTTCCCAAAAGAGTCATAGATTTCCTCCATTTCTAATTGAAAGTCTTTTTTTTTTGTGGCTTTTTTGTTTTTGTTTTTTGTTGGTTTTGTTTTGGGTGGGCTGTTTTTGTTTTTATGTTTTTTATTAGTTTCCTTCAGCTTGTTAGTTAAGAGACAGAAGGAGCATGAAGCAAAGTCAAAGACAAACTACATTATTGTTTGTTGTGTACTGGCAGTACACCAAGGAAGAGTAATTAAATAAACAGTCCTGGAGTCCAGTGACAGTGAGTACCTTAGGCAACAACTTCCAAGGGTGAACTACAGCTCCTAGGGAGGCCAAGTCTAGAATATAGTGTTATGTTATATGACTAAATACAAGCATAAAAATGGATACCCTTGTGAAGGGAAAGGAGAAAGGAAAAGCAGAATAAAATTCTTGGGTTAACCTTCAACATGTTTATTTCTAGTGATGGATGCTAGGGGAAAAAGTATTGTAACATAAGTTGCTATAAAGACCTAGAGACAGGGCTAAAAATATCATTCAGGTTACCTTTCTCCCTTCTGTTTTCTTGTCTTTGTCCCCTTTGTCCTCAATATGGATTCAGAAAAACAGCTTATTCTCTTTATTAATCAGAGAATTCTGCCCATACAAAAAAGATTTTTGAGTTAATAAAAAACCCAGAGCAACACAGTCCCATGATAAATTCAAGGGCATTTGTACATCCTGAGATGATGGTCTCCTCCCACTTTGGTCATACATTAGTATCTCTAATGTAAGGGTACTTTACAGGGCTGAGGCTACAGGTATTGGGCAACATTTGTTATTATTTTTTGATCTGTGTGCCATAATTTTCAAACAATTGTGAAAGAAAATGTATGGAAGTTGCAGCACTGCATCAGATATAAATAGCAAAAGTGCGTAATGAGCTTTTCTTTCTGCATTTTCAGGGTTATGTGCCTCCTTTTGCTCTACATGCATCTGTTTTGTCCTCCCTCTCTCTCTAGTATTTTACATATATGCAGCATTTCACCACATAAAGCAAATAAAGAATATTAGTCAGGATTTAATTTTCAGTAAATAAATTTCCACTTTTTAGTTACCTCCAAAATTCTTCAGCTATTACTTTTTTTTTTTTTTTCTCATGGGCCTGTGAGTGTTTAAACTTGGAATCACAATCCATCATATTGTCACAAATTTATCAGTAGTTTCATTTTGATCAGATTCTCTTAGGACTTGGGGAAGACAGATAAAAAAGATAGAGAGGACTGAAAGAGTGGGAATTACATTGTTCCAGTGTCAGATGGGCTGAGGCAGTAAGCTGCAGTCAGCAGCACCTGGAGTTAGTAAGGTCAAGAAATTGTAAAAAGAATTTCATATGGAGGACATTTTTATTTTGACACCAAATTGGAGGCAGGAGTCTTTTGGAGCAAAAGCTTTTCGGAATTTGGGATAATTTTTTTGCTGTGGTTTTGGTTTTGTTTGGTTTTTTTGCATTAAGTAGAATTGCTTTTAAATCCCCGACTGCTGGATGTGAAGGAGAGGGAACTCTTGGTTTATAATAGTCTATATGAATGAGGGTCTAAGAAATGCATAACTAAAATCCTATTTACCTTTTCCTTTAGCTAGGGTGCGATTCCTATTTCTCTGCTTTCATTTGAAGGAAAGGAGTTTTCAATGAATAGAGCAAATTTTTAAAAAAGCATAGAATCAATGCTACGGTACTTCTAATTTCTCATTATCAAAGTTGTCAAGTGTTTTTTTTTCGTTTTGTTAGTTTGTAGGGTTCTTTTTCTTAGTTTTCCTGTATTGTAATCTCAATGGAAATGGTATATACAATTAACAGTGCACAAATATAGACTTCAGGCAAAAAGCCACACCATTAATGGAAACCAGCCTCAAGGATACATGGCAGTGACAGCAAAAACAGAAAAAAAAATACAAATGTGAAAGAACTTAATCTCTCAGGTACTTGACTTTAACCCCGTGCAAAGCTACAGCTTGAGAATGAATTAACCTTGTTATTTAAAATGTTTCCTTTTTTATAGTACTAACAATAGCTATAGGCTGAATTTGATGCAGAACAAAATGCAATTGTAACTGAAACTTGACTAACAGGGTCAACAGTTAACATACTTGGATTTGAGCTGGTTCCTGGTGTCCAAAGTGAAAACACAATATGCTCTAAACTGCTGTAATTAACACATAATAATAGAAAAATGAAAGAGTCATATTAAAAAATCCAAAAGAAATAATTATAATCTATGGAATTTGGGCAGCAGGGATCTAGATGTAAATTTTGATAGCTCCATTTTCTCCAAAGTACAGAGTGAGATTTAAGTCTGTGTTCCCTTTTCCTTTCCTCCAGCAGGAAACAAGATTTGGAGAGTAACACAGGCAGAGCTGCTGTGCACTTAAAACAAGAAAATTTGGATTACTTGGGAGGTGTGCTGCAGTACATGACAAAAGACAAATTGAGACTTGAGTATTGTAGTGCAGTCTGGAGAATGAGGAAGTGGATTCAAGTAGGAGGTTCTGAGTAGCAATTGTGTGACATCCACTAGTGAAATCTCACGTGTTTCTGTGAGTCAGAGATGCCAGATTGGACTTTTTGTGTATCAAATGTTATCAACTTCTGTTTAAAGGAGGCTTTATCAAGGAAAAAAAAAAAAAAAAGAAAAATTTTATTATCTTTTCTTTCTGGAACTAATTAGAATATTTAATTCTTTGTCAAGGGATCCACTCCAAAGGAGTTCTGATTATGCCATTTTGAAAATTTGCTTGAGAAACCATTCTAGATTTATTCCATGCACATTTTTCTGTTTCTTATGCCAAGTATGTGGGATATTGAGTCTGACTGAGTATCAGCTTCTTTATAGGATCATTGTTTCTCCTCCAAAATAGGCTGTGGGACAGTGAATTTTGATACATATATATTCCCTACTATGCATAGCCTTGCTGTTGTGAAAAGAAAACTGCTGCAGGATGTTGCACGTGACATTGGACTCTAACATGTTATTTTTTATCTAGAGGAGCTTTAAACTGTTTGTTTTCCTGTGTTTGCTGCATAGAACAAAAATAATTTTTCTCAGATATAGCAAATATTGCACGTTGGTAATAAAACAGCTCCAGTTGGTTTGTTACTCCTTAAATCAACAGAAGAGGGATAGTTCCCTTCAGCTGTGTCAAAAAGATTCCTTTTTGAAAAAATAGAAACCATTCTTCTAGTAAAAGTGCCTGCCACCATTGGTTGACTGTTGAATTCTTTGCAATAGAACAGCAGAAACTATCTTGTAGTGTAAGGCCGTTTTCAGCTCCTGAAGGGTAATTTTACAAAAATTTGTTATTAGTAATCAGATTTTTAAATAAAACAATCTCAATTTGTTTGAAAACATAAGAAGATGATCAGAGTGCCGTGTTAGTTTTGCTTTGGTTTTCAGAAGGATAATGTGCTTAAATAATTGGTAAAATTTAAAAGTGTTAATAACTTAACAACATTCCCAGACTCTGAGAAACCAAATTAAATACTGGTTTAGTATGATTTAAATAAAATTAGCAACATGATGCCTTACAATGTTTAGGTAATATAAACTTCTCATCTTTTTTTTAATCTTATCAAAATGTTGAGATTAAAGATTGCATGCGTAGACTTCCTGCAGACATTACTGGAAGAGTGCTCAATCACAAGTCCAAAAATAAATAATTTTTGCATTATTTGCAAATATATGTTTATAAAAACCAACAAGAAAGTCAAAGCAGTCATGAAAATAATGGTAGATTTAAAATTTAATATCAGGTGCAACAATAGCAGATCCACAAACAGCAATATGATTGTATTTTCACAATTTTCAAATTGGAATTTGATGTTTCTTTCTCTTTTTCTTTTTTAATGTAATTCATATACAATTTATCTTTATAGATCAGATTTTGTATTTATTCATAAAAGTTTTGCTAAATGGTACCTTTAGATTTCCTTTGGATATTCACTTAAACACTCAGAATAGATATATTTGAAATTAAGTTGTTTGATAAATGAATAATCACAAACATGTCTTGCTTAAGAAATGAGTTACACTTTTGTACTTTTCTATCATTTTACAGAAAATCAAGACAGCAAGGAGAAAAAATACAGCTATTGGAAAGTTTCTTCATTGGAAAAGAAGTTGTCCTAGGGGAAAAAAAATCTGGATATGTAGCTCTTTTTGTAGAGTACAGAAGTTGCATTAAATTAGGTAGGAATTTCGAGGAGAATGAAGTATGTGAGTGCTTTGTTTAAAATTCTTCATCCTTTAAATGAGAGCTTTGAAGCTATTAGCTTACATCTTTATGATTTATCGAAAGTGAAGGCCACTCCTTAATCCCACAAGTCAAAATAATAATGATAAATAGTAATGAAAAGAAGTTAATAACACCACACTGTTGAGTTTTCTTTTTTTTTAATAACCTTCCATTCCCATACTCCTTTTTCACTCACAGACAGCTGAAGAATCATCTTCACTATAATTTATTTCAAAATTAGTGTTCATGAAAAAGTTGACCAATATGTGCTTCCACTACCTGAAGCTTGATGAATTCTGTTCAAGTTCTTGAATGAAATTTGGAGATAAACTTCGCCATGTACTTTTGAAGTTGAATATAAAGCATTAGGTTTATAAAATTTGGTATCACATTCAAAGCGTACTAACAAAATCAATGTCAGTTGGAAGAAAGAAATACATAGGACTTTAATCGTTCATTTGAAACAAACACCCCCCCCCACATTACTTTTCAGTATGGTCCAGAAACTGTTCTCTTAGTAAATTTTTGCCAAAACAACTTCAACTCCTAGTTAGGTCACCTATCCTTAAAAGGATAGAAGATATTGCTTGCACTCTTTCTTCATCAAGGCTGTGAATTTATATAAATAATGTAGAGTTTTCAGTCGAAAACAATCAGAGATTGAAATTATTTAAGATGTAGGATTCTTGCTCTTTTTGAAAAGCTGTGTTATTTCACATAATCAGTACTCTGATCTGGCTGAGTAATTACTGTTCAAATATTGGTCTATGCATCCATTCTCATGCTTTCAGTAAAAGTTTTCAGGAAAATACTAAGACACCAGCCATCTGGCTTCTTCTCTAACTTAGTCTAGCTCTTTCAGCTGCATGTTGTTAGACCCCAAGAATTCTGCTAAACCCCCAGTAATTATGTGGAATTTAATTCAAAGCAGTATGGTACAATTAGGGGTTTTTTTCCGACTCAAAAGCAAACTCATAAGAACAGTAGTATTCTTTTTTTTAGCTACTGCACTTAAATTTTCTGACTACCTGTTATTGCCTGAAACTCTCCAAGATCTTCAGCTAAAGAGCAGTCACACTAAGTTGCCTGCAGTAATCTCCCACCTTTCTGCAATCACATAATTGTCTTCTGAATACTTTCAAGTAGTGTTCAAAACTGACTATTGATTCATGCTAAGAGTGAACAGCACACATACTGTTAGACTTGTCTTTTCTAAATATTGGAATCAGTATTCAGTATTAACCCCCACTTTGAAGTGGAGCAGAGCCCACTGTGCCTCCAATAAAATCTACTGTGTTTTCATGCATGACACAGTTCTCAGGTCAACTCAAGCTGTTTAAAGTTATACAATCCTTTATAACCTTAACCATCAAACTTTTCTCTGTGTATTTTGCATCAGCAAGGGCTTCAAAATTGTTTCTGCAACTGAAATCCTCTAAGACACTTTAGGGGAGTACAAAATCTGATTTCTGTTGAATGCCAATAAATTCTCAGTACCTAACTCTCTTGTATTTCTTGAAAAAAGCCATCTTAAATACTTTCCATTAAAAAAAAACCTGGGGACCAATTATAATTTCGAGTGCTACTTGATATCTGTGGGGAAAAAAGAGCATTTATTTTAGGTGGATTCTGTAGGGATTAATACTCTGGTTGTAACAGTGAATATTAGAGATGAGATTCTTCACAGGAAGATGCATTATCCTCTGAAGACAGTAGTTATGGAATAAACTACCCAGAAGAAACACCTTACCTTTTCTCTACAGCTAGATGTTGTCTTGCACTTTCTGACATGAAAAATTGTTCTCAAAATTTGAAATAAAAGCATTTTTTTTCCTGATAAAATTCTTAGGTTGTCAGTTGTCCAGTTGTCTTCTCTTTTTTTTTTTTTTTGTCTATGTATATTCCCACCTTTTGAATAATTTCCAGCTCTTGGTCTCAGTGGTATTATGTGGCAATTAGTGAATTAAATCACTTCATCTTAGGCAGAACCATCATCACCAGAGTTACTAAGTACATTAATGAACACGTTTTGATGAGATACACAGAAGGCCTCTGTGATGTACAGAAGCAGAGTGTCTTTGTTTCACAGAGAGGACTGGGGCACATAGATCCTCACTGGTCTGACAGAAATTAATGGAAATTATACACCTAAGCACCTTTGAGGATCTGCAACAAAGAGATTAAATGACTTGCTCAAGGTCGTTTCTCAAGGAGTTTTTCAGTGAAAAAATAGTTCCTTAAATCCACAAGTCTTTCTTTTAACTTCATGTCTAGGCTGTGTTCTTTAGTTTTTGGACTAAGGAGATGGAATTAACAGAATACTTTGGGTAATATCCTGCTGAAAACTGCTGAAACACTACTGTTGTGGTTCTTTACACCATTCATTTATATGAGGACTAATAAGGGCAGAACTCAAAAAAATAGGCAGTAGTTACACCAAAGTCTTTATCCTATGGATGCATATTTGAAGAAGCTAACACTGCCTTTTTTTGTCTGTATGTCAGTCATGAACCTCAGGGGAAAAATAAGGAAAAAGACATATCAAATCAAGCTGAATGCTTAAGATGGAGAAATGGTTCAGAATTAAGCTGTATAGTCCCTAAAACTCCATCTCATGAAAGTGAAAAAAATGCAAGCATAGATCAGCTGTAACGTACTATCTGCATGGAATTTACTTACAGTAAGAAATCACCTACAGCTTTTATTTCAAGCAGCCAGGGGAGATCCATGACAACAAACCATTCACTCTTTAAAAAGTGAAGCATTTGAGATTACATTTTCCAAGAAGTCTAAAATTAGGCACTGACAGTGTACTGATATTCAGTGAATAATTGATTTCTCCCATTTTAAGAAGTTGTCTTTTTAAAAGCTGTGTTGCAAAACTTCATTCTGGAGGCCTGAATGGTATGTCAAGAGTATGGAACAGGAGCCTTTGCAGAGGTGTTCTCTGCAGCAAATAAATTGTTCCTCCATTTTTATTCACCTCTTCCGATTTCCCTATTTCCTTTACCACTGTAGCCCATAGGTGCTATCAACATTCATGGGTTTGATCTCCCCAAGCCTCAATAAATCCTTCTGTTATTTTTATCCTTGTGATGCTTAGATGAAAACTGAGCTCCTGAGGGACTGTATACTACATTACTCATGGATTGTGAGTTGAGCTATAAATAGCACCTGTAGCCACATCCTGACTCCCCATTTCTGTGCGTTAACATCAGCAATATCTTTGCTTTCTAGAGAAACTTTTAAATTATTTGCTTTCTTGTGCTCAAAGGGAGTCTTGATTTATGGATGTGCTTTCTGGCACTCTGTAGCAAGAAAAGGAAAATCATTCAAATAATGGAGGATTGTTGACAGACTGGGTGTCTGAACTATCAAATTTAAGCAGAAAAATCAGAGATTAAACAGAGTAAAAGCAAAAGTACCCCCCCATGAATCTCCAGGGACACAAGGTGAGAGCTGAAGGATCTTAGTTTTATTGATGCTTTTAAGGAATGTTGTATCTGTACTCAACCATAACATCTTTTATATAGTTTGTTGCTTGCAGCCAACTTCCAATTATTCTAAAAACTACTTTTTTTTTTCCTGTATGTTTTACCCTTTTATGAAGTATTAACCATTTTGATGGTCTGAATTAAAAAAAACAAAATAAAACAAAGAAAAATACTGTCATTTACCAAAGAGCTAAATATGATTGCATCACAGTACTGGGGATTTTTGTGAGGAGTACATTTATTATAATTTTAGTTTATTTTCTGTATTATCATGATAGATATGGTTATGTAGGTAACCTTTAAAGTAATTTTGCAGGGTCATAACATATGCAAAAGGACTGTGAAAACAAGCATAAATTAAATTTTTATTTAACTGATTTGGATTCTACTATAGTTACAGCTCAGATAACGATTTTCAGACTCATTGTTTTGGTTGGACAGATGCTGGAAAACAAATGTTCAACTTTGAGTAAAAAAGACACAATATAACTTTACATGGTATGAGTTTTTACGTATTTTCTTATTTAAGAAGAAAAAGTATTTTTAACTGCTGTACCTTTGTTTCAAATTACATTCAAGCACGTAGAAGTAAAGGAAGTCAAAGAAAAATCCTTCTCTTTTAGAAAATCACAATTCTCTACACAGAATTTAATGAGTTCACTTGTCTCTTTATGTGCTTACATGTCATCTAGTCCATTGAATGAGCAGAGCTACACCAATTTTTCAGAGACTTTAGAAGCTGTTTCATCAGTCTACCTTAAATAGTGAAAGTAACTTACTGAAAGGGCACTGGTCTTGTTCAGCTGCATCCCTCATCTTCATATCCATCATCATTCCTCCACAGCTCATCCATGACATCCCTGATAACAGCTTTTTGTTAGACACAGAACTTCTGGAATCTCTTGCTGTGATAGTATTTCTTTCTCCGTGGCAGTGCTGTGACAATCTACTGCAGAGCTGTTCCTGATTAAGAAATATTTCTCCTCATTACAAAAGAAACAGAACAATAGTTGTGCTGCATTAGTTTTGGAGAAGTAAACCACCTACCTAAGCAGATAATGCATAAATGCCAGTATTCCCATGCATCGCCTGAACCCATGCTTTGTTTTCATCTACACCCGTCAAGTCTATGGGATTTTCACAGCTGGCATTCCTGAGCATTGGTTTCCTAAATTGTTTTTCCATTTTCTATGGTAGAGCCTTGTTGTCATAAACCAGCAAAATTTAGACTTGAACAAATGTGTAATTAAGAGATAGCAATATGTCATTAGAATATTTTTTCTTGTGATACAGAGTCTTAAGACCATTCTGCATGAGATATATATTACATAAAAATAACTTAAAAACCACCAAAAAACCCCAAACCACCCCAACTGAAAAAAAACCTCAACCAAATTTAAAAACCTCAACCAATAAACAGAAAGGTTATTTACAGAAACCTCAAACAGGAAGAATCTGTAGATGTACAATGTGGTAAGAATTCAGAAAACGTAAGAGAAATCATTGCAAAAGGTTGCATATCCTTAAGTATATTAATTATAAAAAACTTGCTGAGGAATGTCTGTTGTCAGTTAGCAAACTAACTGATGACCTTTAAATTACCTTCTAGATAATGTAATTACGCAGATAATTTATCAAGAAGTAAGTTTCCTTTTGAAAGAACAGATATATATTTTAAGCTCAGTAACTGCTAAAAGAATGTATTTCTATTGCTGGATGCCACCATCAGAATCATCTAAGTCATAGTTATAGTATCACTGATATTATTGCTGAATAATTTCACAGTAGTTATCAGATTTCAATAATACTAGGCGTGGTTTATCATGGCTTTTCATGTTGACTAAAAACAATGATTTGTAATGTTCATACTCTCTGATCTTGAAGTTAGCAACAATTGCACTTTATCTCCTTTTCCAGTCAGAACTGCATATTTTTCCAGGCTTAGAAGCAATTTAATGGTAATGTGCAAGACAAACAAAAGAACTGTTAAGATTGTAAGTGTCTGCTTTTTTGGCCCCTTTTTCAGTCCTTGTCTCAAAATCTAACTACAAGCACCATCTGCAGCCTCAGAGATTGAGGGAAGGAGGTGAAAGTTGTTCCCAAGCCAGGCACTTGTGTTAATCTGGAAATAATCAAACCAAAATTGACTACCTTCTTGAGCATCTCCTGCTGGACTTTCATCTTTGTGGAGCTATAATTGAAAACAAATCTACTCCATGAAAGATTTATTTCTCATCTGGGAGATAATAAATTATGCACATTATCTGAACGTTTTCAGATCTGTTTCCTACAGACGATTATTGGAACTTTTCAAGTCCTTCACCCACTACTGCTCACCCCAGCCTGTATGCTTGATGCTCCTAATACCAACTGTAGCCAAGTCTTCCTCTGACTGACTGGGACCTTATCTCATTAGTCACCAGCCTCAGCACAACACTGCTTTATTAATCAGATTCCACTATTCCAAGAGCAGAGAAAGAATTCTGGGCCCAGAGATCTCAGAGGTGAAAGGAGCGGATAGCAATTACATAAATTATAGCTAAATTGGCATAGATATTAATTGACAGATCAGTAATCCCTGTACTTATTGCTCTCATTCAGTATTTCTGAGAGGAATAGAAAGAAGTCCTTTCCCCAAAGCCATGGAGAAACAGAGTTATTTATAACCAGCTTTATTTCTGAAGGTCAAGGTTGCTCTATCCAAACCAAGGGATTTGAGCACTACTCAGAACTGATAGCTTCCTTCCATCTGCCCTACAGAGGATGGATACACAATAATTTAAGCCTTGAGGAGCTTAATGGAAAAGAGAGGGGAATTAAGAGTACAAGCAAAAGTCCTGTAGAAAAGGCTGATGTTTGACAGGTATCATCCAGTGAGTGATCTAACAGCTCTTAACTACAGTCAGAATACTTAAATTCTTTAAAAAATCACATCAATGTATCTTTAAGCTTATTTATGGCTCTTACCATCACAATAATAGTAGCATTTACTTGCTGGAAATAGTGTAAAATTTTAAGAACGAAGTCTTGCATAAATAAAAACAAACCCACAGAGTGTTCAATGAGAAACAAAGGGGCTAAATACGTGAAAACTGGTTATTTAATCTTTGCAAAATGGTTGTGTGTTCTGATGTTGGGAGTTTTTTTAAGTGACAGTTATAGTGATAAAAAAGGTAAAATAAATAAAATTATTACTTTTTATTAATATTTTAAATCTAAAAGATGAAGAAAAAATCAATTTACAATAAATAATTAATAACAAAGAGTGGGGCTTTGTTAAAGAAAAGACATGAAGTACTAAAAAATCCAATGGGATGGACTGAAAGCTGAACTAAATATAGAGTTGAAATAAAGAACTCTAAATTTAGATTAATAAAATCTAGGAATCAATATTCTCTACATGTAGGAATAAACCCATTTTTATATACATATAACTGTATATATGTTAAATATGTATTTTTCAATGTGAAGAAAATAAAAAAAGTATTGTTTTTTAAAATAGTTTTTAACAAATTTATATTAATCCTTGTAGCAGGTGTATCAAACCACTTTGAAAGTGGAAAACCAAATTCCTTCAACCCCATGAAAAATCTACTCTGGCAATAGTTTTTCAACACACTTTCTTTTATTTTAATGATTTTCAATGTATGCTTAGAGAGCTTTCTTAAATTTTGAAGGTTTCATTGGGAGGGTGGAATTGTTAATGCTGATCTTGGCCACTCTTTTGTTATTGTACTTCACAGAGTGTGCATAAAGTAACATAAATATTTTGATTACACATAGGAAAAAAGTAAATACTCTTTGGGTAATCCAAAGAATGGCTGTAAAGGTTAATCAAGTTCAGGAATAACTACTTTTCATTAAATTTACAAAAAATGCAAAAAATATATCATTTTCAATCCACTCAAAGAATATGGATAACCCCAAAATAAACAAAATGTTTCAAAACTTTTAAATCACTATTCATGCTCAAAGAACAGTAGAAAAAATATTTTATAACATGACTGGTTTAATATAAAATTAAAAACTAGTTTTGGCGATATGAAAAAAATATTCTGACATAGCCAAATTATTTACTCTTTTTTAAATAATTGAAAACTAGTAGTCATACCTAATCAGTCTCTAAAGTTCCTTTTGACCTGTGACTAGCACAGGTCTTTCTCGTGAGAACATTTTGCTGTGTTTTATAAACAAAGATAAAGTTTGGATGTTTTTGCAAACAGGGTCTCAAGATTTGGGCAGTTCAGGCCTGGCCAATCAGGCCTAGGGGGAGGTTTTTGACTGACCAATCTGGGTGACCTGTGAAAAGTCTATATATATGGAAATCAAAATAATAAAGTCTCCCTTTTCTTGCCTGAGAACCTGGGTTTCTACTTCTCTGCTAGCGGCTCAACAGCGACATTGACCATAATGATTTCATTAAAATCTCAAGTGTAATAGTTTCAAATTTCCATTACAAAATGAACTTTACAGATCAAGATAACCATGACAGTAAAATCGTACAGGAGGATATAATCTGGTTTAGTGTGTGGAACTGATATCTGTAAAAGGCAAATTTGTGAAAAGGAGAATCTGTGGTAGTCATAAACAAGTTAACAGAAAGCATCATAAGCCTGGGGAAAATAGAGATTTTGTGGCCTCTGAATAGCATAAAAGCTATATGAGATGGTATTTGTGATCAACATAGAAGTTTTCTAAGCTGTCAGTGCACTGAAGAAATGCTCCAGTGACTCTCCCTTGAGGAATCTGTTCCCAGAAGACCCCAGAGTCACAGGTTTCCTCCTCACATCCTTGATGCATGTCAAGAAGCTATGGCTGATATCTGCTCTCACTATTGTCTGGCTAACTTCTTCCTCTAACTAATAATATACAGTCTCAACTTCCAAAACATACCTCCCAGCAGAACAAAGAAGAATTTAGGTAACTTTTGGGAGAACCTTACGTAGGGTAGGCATGTAGGGCACTGCCATTCATGCACCTGACATATTTTGAGAAAGATATCAAGTGCCTATTTTTATATGTAAGGCACAGTGTAAGAAATAAGATTCTGAATAAGGATAGAGAAATATTGCAAAGAGGACCTTATGAATTGGTCTTTCTCCGATATAACTTCAAGTTAAAACCTTGAGGTGAGGGTTCAAGACAACTCTCAAAGACAATTTAAACAGTTATTTAAAGCTAGTGTCAACCCTTCGAAGTACAAAAAGTTTTGCCATCCCAAATGTATGATGGCTTTCATCATCACCATTCTGTGGAGCATTAGTTTGTATGTAGGCTTTCCTCTTCCTGTCAGTTTTAATGGCTCAGCTGATTGACTCCTGTAGCCTGTGTAAATAATTTCTCATGTGAGAGAGTTTCAGATGCAGTTGAGTAGAGCTCTATATATGTGCAATGTTGCTCCTACAGATATTGGAAAGGAACAAATGTATTCAGCAACATACCTAGCTTAAAAGGATTCAGCAACATACATAGCTTGTTCTAAGCATATCAATTTACAAGCCAAATACATTGTTTTATGATAAATGCATGAGCAAGAGTAATACCATTTCCTCTTATATGTGGAAATGGTCACAAACATCCAACATTTTTTTGCTATAGAGCTTCATTACATGTATTTTCCCAAACAAGAATAAAAGTGAGCCTCAAAAAATAGGTCTTAGTAGCGAATAAACAGGATGACACGCTTGCTAACTGGAAACAGAAATGTGTTTTTATCAAAAATATAATTTCCTGGAGCAGGGAAGAATGACCTTCATAAAGATTTAAAAGGACATACAGCATATTTATCTAGTTTGACATCTGAAAGCGTTGGCTTCAACAAATGGTTTCAGCATCTAAATAAAAAGAAACAAACAAACCGCAAACGATAACAAACTTCAAATCTTGTAGAAATTGTTTTTTTTGAAGCCATTAGAAAATTACAAGTTGATTTTGAAATTCACAAAAATGCAAAGGGAAGTATCACAGTCATGAATATGTTAAATCAGGCAAGTTTTGGGTGATCCCCATGATAGTCACTGAAGAAAATTAATTGCTTCTGAAGGAAGGCTTGTGCTCCATGAGGAGTGCTGCACTTGCATCTAATAGATGTGTCCATCATTAAAGTTTGATTGAGTTGAATGCATGACGGATTATTCCCTCTAGTCACTTGGGAGTTTCCACCAGACAAATAGTTCAAGTGGAAGGAGATGTGTCACTGGGTAGCTGTGGTGTTGGATTTATTTACTATTGATTGACCTTGCATTAAGTAATGGGACTTTGCTGAAAGTCAATTAATCCTTATGTTTTAGTTACTCGAAGTTTGTTTATTTATTTATAAGTAAAAGTGTGTGTAGAACCTGCTAAGCCCCTGCATGAGTATCTATTTTGGAGTTCCTACTTCAGAGCAACAAAAATTCAATAAATTTCCTCAAGGACATAATGAAATTTCCAACATTTGTGGGAGTGTTGCATTATTTTCTTGGTGAATTGGTCCTTCCTGTAGTCTGGCTAAGCTATATGTGTGAAGTTCCCAACATCTGACATATTTGTATGCCACAACAAGAATGTGAAACATATCACATTTATTTAAACAATCATATGAATGTTATTTCTATTGTCTTGTAGAGATGTATCAACATAGGTGTTCATACACATGCAATTCTCTGTTGATCTGAAAATAAATATCAAATAAAACTTCTTTCATAATTTTATATTTATTCACTGAACATTACAGAAATTGGCTAATGTTTTCTTTCCTTGTTTCCTACAGCACGCATCCTCATTTGTATGTAGATGCTGCTACTTAATTAGTTTACAGATTAGTGGTCCGGGTATCTGTGATGTGCAGGTAATATTTATAATTAGAGACTAATTGGAAATGAATATTTATTTTGCTGTCCACATATCATTGGATTAAGTCAGAATCAACTGACCTATTTGTAATTTCTTCTAGGGATTTTTATTGTAATTTTTTACCTTTTAAAGGAATAGTCTTAGATTGTTGGAATATTCTGTTGTGTGCTACAATAGTTTGACAGATACTACAGATATGTGTGTTAGAAAGATGGTGTGAAAGATTGAACCCTTTAGATTCAAAGAAGTGCTCAGGAACTGAATGCTATTTTTTAGTATGCTTTCATACAAATAAATGCATTTATAATATATGCATGAATATTTTACATTAAAAATTTGGGCAAGGTGGAATTAATGAGTAGTTACTATCTATCTATCTATCTATTTATCTATCTTTTGCCTGTACTGTCCTAGATATTTTTGTTTGGGTTCAAATTATAGATGTAAAATACCATAAAAGTGTTACTTTCTTTGTGAATGTTAGAAGATGAAAGTTCTTTCACAAGTATGGAATTCAAATAAGACATATTAAAAAAGAAATAGATGAATACTTATATCTAGGCTTTATTACTTTAGACTGGATCTTGATTTATTTTCTAATTAAAACATGTTAATTTACTCTTAGTTTTATTTCCAAGAATGAATAATATTTATCCTCACTTTTTGCAGGAATAGTTGATTGATAACTCTTATTAGATGAATATTGTATGGTTTTATTCCAATCAATTACAGCGCTATTAAAGAAGAATAACACTGCTGTGCATGACTAAATTACTTCATTCTGCACCATGAACTGGCTCAACAGAACAGATAGGTTTTTGGAATAAGTGCTTTAACTTTCTGACGGAATTGACAGAGTTCAGCAGTTATGATCTTTTCCTTCATTTTTTCACCTCTTTTCCCTTGCACATCATGGGTTTTATAAGAGGCAGTTATCAAACTCTTATATTCTAATTCCTTTCCTGAAATTGTAAGCAACAGAAAATACAAACCTAGTTTACTTAAAACTTAGTAACTTCTAGCAGCAGTAGTATTTCTTCATTTTGTATGTTGGACCTGAATTGAACTTTGGAATCATGATATGAACAGTGAAATTTGTGGTAAAATTTAGAGTACAACTGAAAAAAATTGTATATGTACATATTGATCCTTCCCTCTCACATAGACTGACATTCTAAAAATATATTTTAAAAGAAGAAATGACAATTACAAGTGTAGAAAATTATTTGTTGCAACATCAGTGAAATTAAAGTATAAATAATTGAATCATTTCCAAACACACTATGATTGACAACCACTTAAAATATTCTGAATGTTTATGCCATTTCACATATTTCTATGCTCAATTTGTTTAATTTTTTGCCTGATATAGCTGAATTGAAGATATTGACTTCAAATTGCTGGAAGTTTCCATGACATTTATATTCTCAAAACTAGCAACCAGCTAAAGCACACCAATCTGGTTGATAAACACTCCAGTGCAAAAATGAGGGCATGAGTCCAAAATCTTTGTTGTTCATCTTATTGTCACCTGGCAGAAAATCAGAAAATTTAAGAACTCAACTGATGTTGAAACACAATCACACCTGGAAATAATTTTTTCAGCCAACCTGAAGTATTTAATAATCTCAGTTTTTGGATGCTGTGTGTTTGGGCTTTTTTTCCATGGGTCAGCACACAGCAAACAGAGTTTGTATGTCTAAACCAGCAAATATAAATTTCTTGGACTTATTTTGATGACAACCCCAGTAAGGTACGTACCTTCACAAGATAATCATTAAAATCTACGGATTTTATACATAGATATACCAAGACACACCACGTGTCCCTATGGAAAATGAGTGAAAACCCCAAAAGATGTGATAGCCCAGATTAGTCCCACACAGGTAAACAGCAAAAAATAAAAGTGCCTGTTTGCCCATGTTTGAGCACTTAATTTTACTGAAGAATCTTTCATCTCCCCTTCTTCCACTTCTACCCTCTATGAACAACTGTAGAGTATGCTCAAAAGAAAAGCTTGAGAGCCAGCATTCAAGCAGTGGGCAATAGAGTGGTATGTAATTAGCCCTTTCTGCTACTCTTAGGTCCCAAGCAATTTTGGCTGAGCAGTATTGCAGGGTAAGCAACATATTTAGTGCTTTAAACAATCTCTGTACACTGCAATGCAGAATATATACCTTGAGGTAAGAAAGTCTGAGGCAGAAAACTTACCATGTATTTTCAATTAATTTATTTCAAGATGTAAAATACATACCGGGAAAAGTTATCTTGTTAATTTTTATTGAGTAAAACCCTACTGAAGGCAGAAAGAAGTGCAATAAATAACCACATTGCTTGGCATAGCTATTGGTTATGTGAAGGCCAACACCTTTTCATGGGACTAGAGGCTATCTTTGCTCTAATTACCATTTCCTATATGAAACGTTAAGTGTCTAAGGACCAATGAAACAAATCTTACCAGATAATCTAACAGTTTAGTTGTAATGTCATCCTTAGACATAAGTTTTATAGATGCTGAATTCAGAGAGGTTTTTGAAGATATGTCTCTGTTTCCTTTCCCCCACAGAGAAGGTTGAAGTAAATAATGGAGGAATGTGTAGGGCTCTGTTTGGTTTTCATTTGAGTGGGGACAATCACCAAGGGCACATCCCCAGCTCAGGATAGTGCACTGAAGTTTGAGAACTGGCTGACACAGCAGTATTGAAACAGTTTGATCTTTGCACTCTTTCTCAAAGCCATCAATCCTGACATGAATGGACTGAGATGAGGCATTGAGGCAAGCATGGAAAACGGCACCTTTTCCCTGTCATAACTGCTGAGAGTGGATAACTTCTGGTAGGTCTGAAGACATATGTCATTCCACTGGGCACAGCCAAACTGCCCTGGAATCAGGAGTAGAGATGGGTTGGACAAGTTCATTGATCACAGGGGACTCTACCTCCAAACATTATACTGCTTGGAAGCAATATTCCCACCTGGGCCTCTTCCAACTTTTGAGCTGGAGGCTGCAAACTGCCACTTTATAGACATAATTAGACGAAGCTTAGTGCCACAGTATGACATGCTCTGAAAAAACATAAAACTTATCTGAGGAAAGCAGTAGACACTGTACTCTAGGGAGCATTCCTGCACTGCTGGGAAATCTAGCAGCGACTCTTATTTCCATAGCTCTCTGAAATCCTCCTGGTAGTGGTTCACCACAGCTATTAAATACACTCATAACTCCATATAATCCCCCACTTCCACCCCTCCCCATTTGTTCATAATATATTTCCAGAGGAAGAAATTTCAAAGTAAGCTGCTATCCAAAGCATGCTTGGTTTTGGTTCTTATGTCATTATTTTTGTGTTATTTTTTTCATGAAATCTATATATTTTTCTAACATTATTTTTCTACTAAAGTGATTTTGGAACTTGATCTGTTTGAGATTATACTGAATACGTATTTGGAAGAGGAGATGCATGACTGAGCATGGGAGAAAGAGCTTGCAAATAATGATTTCTACAAGGAAACCATCTTTTCACAGAGTAAAGCAACAAAGCAAATATAATTTCTGTTAAAGGGACTGTTAAGGATGCAATGTCTGGGAGTTTATGTTTAAAAACAAACACTTGTGTAGCTACCTAAAACAGAGACAATGCAATGCTCAGCATGACTTAGCAAGTGACCTCAAATATCTGAAACAAGAAGACAGTAAAAAACAGTGTCAGCATGCTAGAGTGCAAGATGAGAACTGAGAGACAGAGAAAGGAATGAGTATCTGGAAGATGTCAGGTCGAGAGCCAACTCTCCTGCAATCAGTGCTATTCTGTGGGACCATAAATCAAAACTTCACCATAATTAAAGCACCTGGGGAGAAAAAAAAAAAAAAAAGAAAGAGGAAAACATTAAAACAAAATATTTGGAAAAAAAATCCAAAACCAAGCAAACCCCACACAAGCAAAATCTCTTACATTTGGGAGGTGTAATTTAGCAAAATCAGCTGCTTACATTTGTGAATACTAGATCACACATCAAGCAATTCCTGGAAATGGCAAAAAAAGAAAAAAAAATCTATTATTGGACTTTTTTTTCTCCATTTAGAGTGTAAATTTGTGGTAACATTTTTTGTTTCATTATCTTTTGAAAAGCCCCATCAAATTTGATTAAATATGAGCTTATCAGTTACAGTTTCACTGGCTTTCTATTTTAGCAGCACTTGAGAAAGTTGAGAAATAAGGCAGTACAACTGCTTTATTAGTGAAACAGCAGAGCAGTACAACTGGTCTATTAGAAGGACCTAGATCTCTTCTCTGCCCACAACCTCAGTAACATGTGAGAACCACAACTGCTGGCAAATGCAGATTGTCTATACTATGAGAGACACTATTTGCAGTTGCAGTAGAAACCTTTAACTAAACTGAATTTGAAAATATATTTTTTATTCAGTGTAGGTCATTTAGAGGACTGGAAAAAGGCTTAGGATGATGGTACTATTTTCTGCAATATATTCCAGAATTTTATTAAAATGGAAAAGGATGTGAAGAAATTCCTGGAAGACTGTGGTACTTTCCCTGGATCAAAGTATTGACTTTTACCTCATCATTGTATTTAGATCAAAAGTCTCTGCATGTTTTGTACAGTTGATGATTTTACCACACTGCAGTTCTTTAGCATTTCTACTTTCAATTTGCCTGAGGCTAGTGATGAAATTTCTCTTTGTGGTATGCATGATTGCAAATGTGGCAAAATAAAAAACCTATGGAAACAAGTCCTAAAAAATTATTCTAAAACCAAAGAGAAGTAAGGAAAAAAACAAAAACAAACCATAGTAATTGCATGGTGGAAAAAAGTGTTAATGCTTATGTTTACTAATTTTACCTTTAGTTCCTATTGAGATTTTGACAGAAAGTGGTTAGTTGAAGAAATGTAGAAAAGATTGACAGGAAATATTGCTAGTGAAAAAGCTGAGAAGAGAGTATAGGATTGTAGAAAGCTCATGTAGAGGATTTTCAATCAGAGCAGCAGTCAGCACGTAAGAGGAAATAAATACTCATGTGACAGCTGCACTGCCAGACTGTATGTCCATCAAAAAACCCCTGGCCTGCTTGCCTTCCTGCCTGCCTCTGCTGGCCCCAGAAGCTCTTCACCCTGGAAATGGAGGAAGATACTTTCCAGGTCAGATGTCCTGAAAATAGACCAGAGAGCCATGGATATTCTGTCTGCTGCTCCTTGTGTTCACATGTATCAAGGGTTTTACACACCCTTGCACCAAGGACAAGACATGAAATAAAGGTGGAAGCCATGTCTTTGCCCCTTCTTTATTTTCTATTTCAGTCTGTGGCTCTTCTTTCTATATTTCTTACTTTACTGCCAGCCACATTTTTAGGGAAAAATCATCACATTTCTTTAATCCAATGCTAAATTATTGTAAACCTATTTGACTCTGTAAATATTTACATTCATATTTGCATACGTATATGCCCTATATGTAAGGATCATAAAGACATTTCCACCAAAAGAATGCCTCAAGTTATCAAAAGTAAGGTGAGAGTGATTAAATACTTACATAGTAAGAGGATTAATAAGTACATTGAGAAAGGTAAAAAAAAAGCATTGGGGAAGTATGTCAAAATATGGAATTGAAGCTAATCTATAACTTGTGAACAGTTTGCTAAAAGTGTGACAAACTTGGAATGTCAAGTGTTAGATTTTTTAAAAATTATATAGAGTATCTCCTGTGTCTACATCTTAAAATCTATATTTGAGATGACTTTGATGCTTGTAATAAAAGGAAATTTTTTTATTTGCTATTTAAGTTCCTGCTGGCTAAGGTTAACAAGTTTTTCTGTGGGTTTGTCATTTGAAAAATATCTTTCAAACAGGTGAAAATTTTCAGCCAACCATTAATTTGTGAACAAAATCCATAAAATGTGAAAATTAAATTAAACATTAAGAAAATTCTGTAAAGACCAAGGTCAGTTAGAGAGTGATGTAAGGGAAA
Source organism: Lichenostomus cassidix (assembly GCF_008360975.1). Classification (NCBI taxonomy): domain Eukaryota; kingdom Metazoa; phylum Chordata; class Aves; order Passeriformes; family Meliphagidae; genus Lichenostomus; species Lichenostomus cassidix. The sequence continues at coordinate 97,163,746 of NC_139482.1, read as the reverse complement.
TTGTTGAAGCAGAGTCACTGAAGGAAGATATTTAAGGCTATTCCAGTAATATATAGGACTAATTATATAGCACTGACTGCTTTGAGAGTGTTGTACAGACATGAACTAATTAATCTGCTCAACACCCATCTGAGACAGGGGAGGAAGTATTGCAAATTTTAGCACCACCTGCTACAGCTTCTGGTAAATGGCAGAAAAAAAAACCCAACTTATTTTCAATCACCCCACACTGGGCTTTCTGTCTTTGTTAACTAAGTGCACATGCATGTGTGTAAATGCAAACTGAAATTACTGAAGACTTGTCAAAGTGAATGGGAAAAAATAAATTCAAAATTTTGGTTTTGAAGGATACTGTATTACTGAACAATGCTACTATTACAGGTTTTATGGTCCATTGGAGTCAATAGTGTTCGTAGTTAAAATATTGAAGACTTAGTTATAGTGTTTCTTTACCCTACATTTCATCATATACTGAGGAGTGAAGCTATAGAAGCTGGGAACTAAATTTTTATCCTGCACTGATTTGGGTAGCAATTATATTCTCAGTTTGGCTTACTGCAGTCATTAAGATCCCTCTTTGCTACAGTTGTACAAACAAATCAAGGATGTTTTAGTGAAAAGACAACAATTCAAGAAAAAACAGCAGATGAATATACTCAGAAACAACATATTGTTCTTATTTTGGCTGTGACATAAGCATATCTTACATTTTCAGCATTGAAACAAAATAAAATTATTTACATATTGCTTTGGTAACTACTGAAAAATAGTGGCTTTGGTAGCAGACATGCAGTGGATAAAGTGTTCAGCTGCAGTGTTTGGCTGATATTTGTCTTCTTTGAAATACCAGAGAGCAGAAAACTCAGAGAGCGCAAAAGTGATGTACATCTCCTAGAGACAGCGACAGTGATGATGTTGTCTAGAAGAGGTGGTGGGCAGGGAGCTTATCACTGAGCTTGACTGGGAAAGCTTTTATTATTTGTGTGCATGGAAGAAGTACAGTGCTAAGTTTTTTCCTTAAATCAGTTGCAAAAAGAATTGCTCCCATCTTTCTTTAAAAGAGACTTGCAAACCTTGTCTGACAACTTGAGCCAGAAAGTGATATAAACACATTATTCATGCAAGAGTAGCTAGTAGAATTTCCAGGTAGTGAAGTACAAACAAATCTTCTTTACTTATTGTTTAAACTTTCTGGATTTCTTATAGAAAAAGTTAAAGGACCTCTAAAATATTTGGAATTATTAGAGAGAAATTATGTTCCTGGACTTGTATATGACAGCATTTCAAACTGTCAGTAGGTATTAATTTAAGAAAAATGTGCCCAGATTTTCTTAGCTCTTTTAGGAAGTATAATACTTTTAATGTCAGATTTCTGGTCTTTAAATTAATCTAAAAGACAGTCTAGCTAATAAGCCTTGATTATGGAGACTCTTACTTGTCGCTTTAGTCTTTCAAGTTCTGAACCAGGTTTAGTTCTGAGTTTTGAACCTACAGAGAAAAGATGTTATCATACCTCTTTTTATAGTGACACTGTTTGTCCTTTTCTTCAGCATTGAACTCCCTTAAATATAATGAAGGTTATAAATAAGTAATATTTCATTATTCTTTATAGAGAGTTGTGAAATTCATGAAATTTATATTTTTGCACAAATAGTATTACTGTAAAACTAGCTAGTGACCATATAAATGTAAATATGAGGAAGTCAGAGTAGGAAAAATGAGGTTTCATAGAAACACTTTCATTTTCTATTTAAAAATATCTAAAAAATGTAAGAGGGAAAAAAATTTACCTAGTGCATAATAAACCCATTGATCTTATTGCTCCAAGGCATAAGCAAGGCCAAGAGTTAAATAGGAGTCAAGTTACATTAGTTTGGATTAAAAAGTGAGGGCTATAAATCTTCATGGATTCAGATATAAGCTAGAAACTATCTAATAATAATTCAGAAAAAAATTTTCCCTTTAGGCAGATTTTTCTATAGAGATTTTAGTATCTTTTTCTGATGCATTCAATCCTGACTATTGAAGTTGAAATAAATAGAGAGAGCCTTGATTCATTGTAGCAATTTCTGCATATATACATGTTCTTAAAGACCATTTTGGCCTTGGCAGTTAAATCAAAATGGAGGCATTCCAAAACTGGTCTTGATGGCTACACCTCAGCTTTTCAAAAGGTAAAAAAATGTCCTTATACTCACAGTAAAAGTAGGATAAAGTTTGAATTATCTGAACACACTGATTGTATTTTATCCTTTTTTTTTGTCTATTCTGGTTTTATTGCTGCCTCAGTGCTCTAGACGTAACATAGGCAGAGGTATATGATGCCCATCACTTGGTCTACTGTAGCTTAAAAAACATCTTATCCTAGAAAACCTTAGAATAATGACAGATAAAAGATCTGTCAAAGCAGATCTGCAATACATGTGAAAATTCATGTTGTGGAAGATGCCTTTTTCAAAATGTTTTCATTGCCATGGTGTCATAGCCCAAATTTTACCTGATAAGTCATATTTTATTTGTTTCAAATGTGAAGTTAGCAGTTTTCTGGAAGAATATGGAAGTTCAAATTAGTATTATACCAGCTGTTCATTCTGCTCTGCTTTGTACAAGTGCTATTTTTGAAACAAGAAAATCCTAATTCCAAAGGCATGTCAGTCAAACCCTTTTCTGCCAGAGTATGGCTTGAAAAAACCAGAAGACCACAACCAACAACAAAATAACAACCAAAACCACACAAAAATCAAGAAAATCACTTTTTTAGCCTTAATAATTGACATTAATATTCATAGTTACCTAGAGGTAGGGGTAAATTGTTAATAAAGTCTTTGAAGTGGCTTGGATGAAAATATATCAATGATGAATAAAACTAAAACCTGCAGATGATATTCAGAAGTCTGTGGAGATCAAGAATGCCTTTCTATTGTGAAATCTTATGTTTACAAAAGTTTTACTGGAGAAAGAATAGGACTATACATCCACTAAAATGAGTAAAAAGTTCTTTCTCCATAAAGGGTAAAAATCTTTTGCAGAAGATCTTAGGCTCAAATGTAAAATCCCTGCAATGCCAGATTTTCAGGGAGATTCAAGGACTTTTTTCCTGTACCTGAAGGCTTATGTTAATCCAGTCAGTAAAGCCAGTAATTTATTGAGCACACAAGGATGGCAGTCATTTGGGTCGTCTGTGTTTACTTAGCTTTTGTAAACTACATTTAATGGAGAGTGATCTCCTGTGACAGGAATCGTATCTCACCATAGGGAGTGTGCCGTGAAAATCCTCCAGTTTCTTCTGCACAGGGTGAGGGTGCCCCTGTCTGATTAAACATTTATTTATGTATATGCTGCTGCAAATGCAGTCAATGATCACAGCATCTGGATAACGTAAAGCTCTGAAAGGGGGGTATTGCACTTTAGAAGAAATAACAAAATGCCACCAACGGCTGGAAGGTAGAGGAGGAGAAGTAGGGGAAGAAGGAGAAGGCTAATTTGGGGGATGTTTGAAGCTTGGGTTTAATAATCAAAAGTTATCAGCAGTACTCTAGAAGTCAAAGCTCAGCATTTATATTTATTATTTCACTCAGTCTTGGAGAAGCAACCAAGAAAAATGGATCACATTTTTCTGCAAACAAACTCTACTTCATGGACAAAATTCCCAGTTTCCCAAATGATAAGCTGAATTTTCTTCTACTAATAATTCTAAATGTAGAAGATTTAAACTAACAAACCAAACAGTCGATTTAAATGTTGAGGGTTTTTTTTTTTTTCTTTTTTTAAAATAGTGTATATTTTCAACATGGGGTGGTAACACTTAGGTTTTATACACAGAAGAGGAGACGTGATAACAAGTGAATACCAAATTCAATATTGGCTACAACGAGCTCTAAATGCTACGAAATGCTCATACATTCACTGCCTTAAAAAAAGAAATCCCTCATGTTCAGGATACAGGTTTGCAGCTTAAGGCCTGAATTTTCATGGAATAGTTTTTAAGGAAGTGATACAGATTTGCCTAGGAAGACGTGTAGTACCCAGAAAGGGTGGCACTTCATGGAAATTGTAGAAATGGCTCAGCTTAGAGAGAATGAAGGCTTGTAAAATGTTTTGGTGGACAAATGAGAAACCTGATTTCTTTGGCAAAATGGAGTCCTGCAGAAGGGAGATTAAGATTAATCAAGTCCAGACCTCATTTTCACTTTTCATGCCTGATGAGTCTATTTCCACATGTCCAACAGGAAACAGTACTAAGACAAAATATAAACTAATAAAGTGTGTTTCCTAAATAATCTTGTATCCTATGCTCCAGACCTTAGAGGCTATTTCTTTTTTTGTGATCAGTTCCATTCAGGGTCCACATTTATTCAGAATTCTCTTGGACTAGACTATCTAGAAGACTTTTATGTAGCAACAGGTCATAAATGAGAATCCCCTGCCTTTTGAAAGTTATTTGATTTTACAGTATGTGTGGAATACTGCCCCTCCCTAAATCACAAACAATAAAATAAAATAGAGGGAAGAATTCCTAGACCCAGAATAAACTTTTTTTTTTATAAAGCTTTTCTTGTCCAAAGAGTCCCATCACACATACATCTACTTAGCTTTCACCACACAGAATACATAGAAGTGATTTGGTGGTGATGGATGAGTCACTTAAGTTCTGCTCTCAGAAATGAATGGTTCCATTCACCTGCCTAGAAGATGATGGAAGGAGGTATTTTCACCAATATTGTTGTTTTTGTGGCGGGGGTGAGAGTGTATCCAGTAAGATCCAAAGGTCGTACATCAATTTGGTGATATAGGCAACAAGGAAAGCTGGCATTCTCTTCGGCTACTTAAGGTATTCCCCTAAGGAAACAATATGTGTTGAGTGTTGGGTAGAAAATAAAACAAGTTCTGTTCGTGGCATTATTTTTGGCATCATAGAGGAATGATGTGTAAGAGGAAGATGGAAAAGGTGATTCAAAGCATGCTGATAGCACAGCTTCTGTTGTCTAACCTCTGATAGAACAAGGAGTTTTTCTTCCTAGAAAAGATGACATAAACATGCAGGGTATTTTCTTGTGTTTAGACCTTTAGATAATCCAATACTTAAAAACTTCAAGACTTTAAGTTTTGCAGGTTTGCTCCTGTGAAACCCAGATCCACATATTGTTACAGAGTGTAAACATATCCTAACAAAAATTGACATCATATTCAAACAAAGAATAATTTTAACTGAAGTAATAAAAAGTGGTACTTGCTTTAAGAGAAGTTTCTAAGACAACAGGATTTACAGAACAAAAAATAAACCCAAACTGTCCTACGAGGATTTAATTTTGAGCTTTCTGATTTTTATCTATTGCTTCAGTTTACAGTCATCATGATATCAAGAAGTTCTTCATACCTTCAGCGTCTAAGTGGCTGTATCCTGAAGTAATAAATGTTTTGGAATGTCTTCTATGAGATTTTGTAAAACTTGAATAGGATTGAGGGAAAATGTGCTTACCTTTTCTGTAATAAGTACCCCAGAATAGAATGCATCCACTTAGGTGACTAAAAATAACTATTGTAAAACTGTTATAAAAGCCTGAATCAGTTTTAGTTTGCAGTTCTAAATCAAATTCACTCTGTTGATTTAATGTGCAACAACATGAAAGCCATTAAGCCTTCAGCTTAAGCTTACTTGAATTGGATGTCACTGCTAGGGATTCTTTTTTTGAGTACATCCAATAAATAGTTTGGAAGTGTCCTCAAGAAGATCTTAAACATAAATTTTTCTGTATAATTCTAATTTTAGGTTTTATTTCCTCTCTGTCCATTACAGATGCAGGTGTTTACAAAGGTATGACTATTACAAGAATTCAGCTACTTCAGCAAGGCAGCAAGAAGCTAGACTCTGTGAGTGGGTACTATCAGATTGATGTCACAGGATATATATTCTGCTGGAGGAGATAAAATTTTTCACCCTCAAAACAAAGGAAGGCAGAAAATTTGTTCCTCTTTTTAGCTGTGCATTCTTACTGTATGTATGATCTCAGTGACTTTATAAGTAAAGAAATACAACTCCATTAATTTCAGAGATTTAACAAAATTCAATTCAGTAATGGATAAAAAAAATCTTGTGCAGATTGCTTTTCTCCTCCTCCTTTCTTAGAGCTTTTCTTGAAGATGAATCATATTTTTGGCACACTGGTAGGACACTTGCCTTTATATCTTACTTTTGCAGATCACTGATCTGCTGTTTTGGCAGATTTTAGCAAACCATATGAAGTCAGTTTTTTCTGGTATTTCAAATTACTTAAAGCTCCCCATTACTCTGCCCTCTTTAATGCTTTTTTTTTTTTTTTTTAGCTATTGGATTTATTTTTTTATATTTTCTAGTGATTGTGCACGATATTCCATATCCTGCTTCTAGCTAACCTTTGAAGGCAAGCTGACTTACAGTGATAGCCTTTCTCCTGCCTCAGAGTTCTCTGTATATTTAGCCAGGTTGGATGAAATATTCAGAGTTGCGCTTTTACTGCCATCTAGTGCCAGAATTGGAAAAAAAAAAGTTCAAAATAATAAGTACCTTGGGGCTTGGAAGAGGGTCAGTATTGGCTATAATCACTGTTTTAGTTTCTGGGTGAATAAAATACTGCAGAGAATTATTAATAGGTGAAATTCTAAAGGTATGTGAGATTTTATGGGATGCAAAGAAGGTAGGCCAACATGTGCTAAATTGATGCATGCTCAGCCTAGCATCATGCAGTATGCTTGCCCACACACAACTACACATTTACTGTGACATCTACTGTTAAACTGACAGTAAAAGGAGAATGCATATGCGCTGTATTTTTTTATGTGGCATTTTAAATATGACTGCAATTGCCTGCTGGTTCTTCCTGGGATAGAGTTAATTTTTTCCTGGTAGCTTTTATGGTGCTATACTTTGTATTTGTAATGAAAATACTGTCGATAAAGCCAGGATGTTTTAGTTATTGCCTATCAGTGTTTACACAGAGTCATGGACTTTTCTGATTCCCACACTGACCCTCCAGTGAGGAGGCTGGAGGTGCACAAGCAGAGGACACAGCTGGGACAGCTGGCTGCAACTGGAGGGACATTCTGTGCCATAAGGCAGGAAAGGCTGTGGAGAAGAAGGAGAAAGGGGAGGATATTTGGAGTGACAGTGTTTCTTTTCCCAAGTTACCATGACATTTGATGGAGCCTGGCTTTCCTGGGGATGGCTGAATAGATGCCTGGCAATAGGAAGAGGTGAATTAATTCCTTGTGTTTGCTTTCACACACAGGTTTTACTTTACCTATTAAACTGTATTTATCTCAATCCATGGGTTTTCTTGCATTTACCCTTACAATTCTCTTCTCCATTCCATGGATGGAGTGAGTGCAAATCTGTGTGGGGCTGAGCTGCCTACCTTTGTAAAATCACAGCAATTTTTAAGCGCAGAACAAAAAACCCACCCAAACTAAAAAAAAGAATAATCTTATATGAATGAGGTTGAGTTGTTAATTAAGAAACACCAGGGAATCTGGGAGTGGCACACTGCATGTTATCTCAGAAGAGAAAGGAGAAAAGAATGAGAAGAAATGGCAATTCAAAAATTAAAATTGTAAAAGCAGCTGTCTTTACTCCTCTGAGGTCTGGGCCCTAATGTTGTTTAAGCAAAATCTTACATTGATGAATGTAAGAGCAAAAATTGAAGCTCTACTTGTTTTTCTCTTTTTGAGTCTGAAATATCAGAAAAATTGACAGAAATCTGATAATCAGGTTAAGAAACTTCTTTTTGATGTCTCCAAAATATCATAGAATCACAGAATCAGCTAGGTTGGCAAAGAACTTTGAGGTTATTGAGTCCAACCTGTGAACTAATGCCACCTTATCAATTAGACCCTGGCACTAAGTGTCACATCCAGTCTTTCCTTAAACACCTCCAGGGGACAGTGACTCTACCACCTCCCTGGGCAGCCCATTCCAGTGCCCAATCACCATTGCTGTGGAAAATTTCTTCCAAACATCCAACCTAAACCTTCCCTGGTGCAGCTTAAGGCTGTGTCATCTTGTCCTAATGTTGCTTGCCTGCAAGAAGAGAATGACCCCAAGTGGTTACAAACACTTTTCAGGGAGTTGTACAGGGTGATAAGGTCTCCCTTGAGTCTCCTCTTCTTCAGGCTAAACAATCCAGCTCCATCAGCCCCTCCTTATAGGACTTGTGTTCCAGACCCTTCACCACCCTTGTTGCCCTTCTCTGGATACGCTCCCGCATCCTGACATCTTTCCTAATTTATGAGGCCCAGCACTGGATGCAGCACTCAAGGTGTGGCCTCACCAGTCCCAAGCACAGGGGAAGAATCACTCCCCTGGTCCTGTTGGCCACACTATTCCTGGTCCAGGCCAGGATGCCATTGGCCTCCTTGGCCATCTAGGCCTACATTAGATTGTGTTCAGTTTGCCATCAATCAGTTCCTCCAGGTCCCTTTCTGCCTGGCCACTGTCCAGCCACTCTGGCCCCAGCCTCTAGTGCTGCAGGGGGTTATTGTGGCCAAAGTGCAGGGCCTGGCACTTGGTATTGTTAAACCTCATATCATTGGATTTGGCCCATCTATCCAGCCTGTCCAGAACCCTTTGCAGAGACCTCTTACCCTCCAGTAGGTCAACACTTCCCCCAATGCGGTGTCGTCTGCAAATTTGCAGATATGTATAGTAGTATGTTGTATATGGTTCACTTCAGACATACAGCTTTCTGTATTCCTTATTTAATTTTTATTTTTTAGCTTTTTAATTTTTAGTATTAGATAATATTTTGAGAGTAGTTCAGTGTGGCCAACCAAATCTCTGTAGGGGTCATACTGATATTAAATCATACTGTGTTATAAAAATGCAACATTCTGCCAAGTTTCTATCAGTACTGTTGATAGAAACATAATTTAATCTCACTGATGTTTCAAGTGTGTAATAGTCATAGTACAGGCAATTTTGATGCCAGCAGGTATGGTATTAACAGTAGTGGTGTATCAGTTCTACTTTGGCTATAAAATTTGCTTTTAAATTGCATACAGAGAACATATGGAAGCTGTGAAGGCTGTCCACCCAGCAATCTAGAAAAAGTTTACAGATGGGCAATGGTAAATTGGGGGAAATATTGTATAAAAATGTCCTGATAATACTGAGAATATCACTACTGGAATGAATAGATAAAGTGACAAAATGAAATAACATAGGCTTATTTTGTATTCCCTAGTCCTACACAGTACGTACTTTATTAAGAATTTTCGAAAGGTAGTTGAGAAACATAAAAAAATCTGGAAACACAAAAGTATAAAGACAAATTTTCTGGGTTTAGCTGCACAATAGTTTTGCTGAAAAGTTATGTCTTCTTGCTCTACAATATATTGTCTTTGTATTACCTTATATTACTGAAAAGAATTTCAGAATAACTCATGCTTGATGAAGCACTTCTCAACTGAAATTTGATTTCTTGGTTTATAAAAAGTAGAACAAAATAGAAAAAAAAGGAAAAAAAGTATTGCAAGCCAAAGGCAGACAGATTTACATTTGCATCACTTTTTATAGTGTTAGTTAAGAACAGCTTGGTCCTGTAGAACATTTTGTTTTCAAGCTTATACTTGTAATAAAACACTCACCAAGTAATTGATTAAATATGTCTATTAACATGTACACATTAACATCATATTTCCCTAGTGATTTGGTTCTGGAATTAGCTCACAGATCAAGCTGAAAATAATTAATTCATATGAATATAAAGCATAGAATAATGGATAATGTTTGCAATTCAGTCTTGTATGACATTTTACTGCACTTAAATTTCTTTCAGAGAACAGTAATAGTTTTAGTCAAGTTTAACATGTGAAATAAACTTATTGCTTTCCCTCATCTCCCAAAGCATCTTTGCATTTTCTTCCAAATTTTCACTGAGTGGAGATACCCCTTGACACAATATGAACAGCCAATTCTTTTAGACAAATTATGGTAATCATCATTGTAGCTGCAACCTTTGCTCATATCCCAAGGGATTCAAGGGAAAGTATTATGGGATACAAAAGCCCTAAGAATTGTAAACAGGGAAGTGCAGAATTTTGAGCAGGATTCTTCTTTTGCTGGAAGTTCCATCACAAAATCTTTTCCTCAGGGCTATGGGAATGGGCATGACTGAATGAAATGTGTGTCTTTTTTGCAACACAAAGCCTAGCCCTGACATCAGAACAGTGGAATCAGAAAAGTAAGTGGAAACCTCCATTGCTGTGTTTTCTCTGGATTGTTGTGCTTCTCCAATGTTGCTGGAAAGGTAATAGGAAAAAGAATATTAGGCATTCAAGGGAGATCAGGTACGGAGAAGAATAGACTTTCAGAGGAAAACATTTTTTTTTCAATTACTCTTAGCTTAGAATCTGTGCTCTTCTTTTCTGCAGCTGTAGCCCTACTCATTTAGTCAGAAAGATCATCAGATGAAAAATGCACTATTCCTGACTGGCTGCCTTCTTCCTACTGTGGATGGTTCAACGAGAGCAGGTGGCCCTTCACTGATTTTTTTGGGGGGGGGTTGATATTCAAAACACAGCTACTGCTCAAAGATTTCAGTTCTCACAACACAAGCAATTTAGCTCAAATTGTCAACACACGCACTAGACTGTCACCATAAGTAAATATGGTTTCTATAATTGCACTGCACAGGCATGTTAAAAACATATGTATATGCCCATACAATGTTTCACTTCAGGCTTTAGTCTACTAAAAATTATCTTAATCTCCCTATGAGATTACATCTGGTGAAAATTCACCAGGTGTGATGTTGTTTCCTGTGAATTAGAATATATCTGAGCTGCTATGAAGAGAGACAAAGGTAACTTAGAGCATTCTCTTTTGTTATGTCTTGCAAAAATATATTATGACTCATAAGAATGAGCTTCTCTGTATCTGTATTTTGTTTTTGATCTAGACTTGATGAATAACAAGTTTAACAAAGCTTCCAGTCAAATGCTTCTTGAGTGTGGAATACCCCTGAAGCTTGGGAAACAATAAGTTTCTATGATGATAGAAATAAACACTGTTGTTTGTTTTTTCTTCTTATTTGAACTCTACATATTGATTTCTAAGAAGTTATTACAGCTATGTCCATTACTGCAACTCAAAATTTTCACACGCTCTGGGAAAAGTTTTAATGCTGAGCAGCTAAGGGTTACTTTGCATGAAAGTTCTTTGGACACAGCTAATATAGCCAAAGACTAAAATAAAGAAGACAAGATACTTTTCTGTCCTAAACTTCTCATTTCTTGTTACAGTATAATGAAAATACTGTAGGTAATGCTCCCATCATCTAATTGTATTTACCTCATGATTACTATGAAATAGTAAACTCAGATAATTGCAAATAAAGGTTGTTTGCAGAAGTCAATATATTTAATTTCATTCCATTGAAAAAGAAAAAAAATTGAAATAACAGTTAAAAAAAAGAAAGAATATTAATTTTGAAAACAGAGTGAATTCTCCAGGTAGTTGATCAAAAAGCAAAGGGAAAGCTTAGAGAACGTTCTTTGGTTATGTGCTTTCTTTGTATGTTTTTGTTTTTCTTGTAGTATTTAATCAATAGTCTAAGTACTTTTTTAGCTTTGAATTAAAAGCCTTCTGTACTGAAATATCTGGATACATTGGTGTGTGTCATATCCTGAAATACTATGGTTTTGTCCTTTGCAGGTTCTTTCAGGTCATACGAAAGCCAGTGCATGCTAAGCTGAAATCAATAAACTTAAAATGGACAAATATGCCTTTAAGCGAATGCCAATAATAATTTCTAGTTGAAGCTAAAATATTAGCAAATATGATCTTCCTACTAGGAAGTCAAATTTCACCTTTTAAAACCCTTATTAAATTCTAGTTTGATTCAATATAGACATTAAAACCCTAGCAACACCAATTTACATTTTAATTAAGGAATAATTTCTAAATGGTCGAGAAGTCAGCAATATCAAAGCAAAATTCCTTCTCAGGTAAATATAAAATATATTTTCTCTCTCACTGTTATTTATTTTTTATCCCCCAGAATTAAGATTTGTCAGTTTTCCATTTCTGCGCTGTATGTGGATTTTGAGGTTGTTATTCTCTCTGTTTCCACCAGGAAGACAAGCAAGAAGTCGGAGGGAGGAGAACAGTAAATTATCCTGGTAATATTTTATTATTGGGCTATAATAGCTCTCCAAACCTAACTAACTAGGAAGGGGGTTGTGTGAACATTGAAACACTTTGTAATAATACATTAAGACCAAGTGTATGTGAATTGTAGTATTTTACTGGTCCCACCTGTAATCAGTGACATTTTCACCATTGTAATATAATTTTACAGCATGTGGCTTCTGTGGAGTTTGACATAGCTGTCATAGAATACATGGCTTGACAAATAGTTTAATTTTCAAGAAATTGACAGCACAAAGTTGAAGAATGTTAGAAATGGACAAGTTTCCAAAATGATTGTATAACAAGGTGTTCAAATCCTTATGAATATTACTTAAATTTTCCACAATATACTTGCATACTGGCTATCATTACCTACAAATGACATTGCTTTTTTGTTTTCAGGCTCTAAGTAGCCATCTTTTTATTCCACTGGCACATCTTGTCAGCAATTAGAGCATTTTCATTTCCTTTCCATGACTCCACAGTAGCCTTCAGGACAGGACAGAATCTAAATCTTTAGTGTTTTTCATGCTTGGCAGCCAACAAAAAATTCTTGTAAGAGCACTGCTATAACAGCAGGTTTCAAAAATGTATCTACTCATAATTGCATTTTCTCTCCAAATCAGTACTGTAACTTCACCTTCTGCTATAGTTTATCTAGTACTGACAGAGTTATTGGTTTTTTCTTTCTCACTTATAAGGAAAGTTCAGATAAGGGCATTTATGCCTCCATTAAAATATTATACTTATTGTGATATTGCTAAAGTCTTTTCTCAATTGAATGGATATAGGTTTTAAAATCTAGGTGTAACTGGTAATATTAAGTTTTTCAATTAATCAGGGCTAGAATTCCTCCTACTGGGCTGTCTTATCTACATGTCAAGTCAATGTTAGATGAATAATTCTAAGGTCTTGACTATTGTGTGGAAGCATTTCCAACTCATCAGGCTATCACATACAAATTAACATCAAATAGATGTTGAAAGCTTTCACATGTTATTTTTAATACTCGGTGTCTGAAGGAAGAGGGATTTCAAGGTAGGCAGTATCCAGTAAAATGGTGAGATGTTTATGTCCAAGAAATTTCCTAATGAATGCACTAAAAGAACTCTCCTACAGTTTAAACATAAGCCACAGTTACTTATCCACACAGTTTTTCACAGCACTGAGACTTATGTGGGTGTAAAGTAGACAAGGATCAATTCAAGTTCAGAACATAAAAATGCTGGCCTAGAAGCAGCACTCCTTCCCTCAGCACTCCTTCCCTCACAGGGAAAAAAATTGAAATAACAAATTCATGAGATGCATTAATTTCTCTTGATGCACTGAATAAAATGTAATAAGAAGAAAATAGTGCATAATGAAAAAAGTAGAACAAATAAGACTTATGCCCTTGTACCAAGAATTTTTTTTCCCATTGGTAGGAGATGAAAAGTGGAATTCCTCTGACTGTAATTATGACTAGCTGCATGAACAGTGTGCCTGAGTAACATTAATGTCCACAACATCCTTATGACATGTCTCCCATGAGCAGCAGTTCTGCATAATTTCTAAGAAAATGTTTGAACAGGTTTTTTATCATCTTATAATCTTATCACAGAAAGAGTGAATTTCTTAGTATAGAATATTTTCAAGACCTTCTTAAAAAGCTATGCCAAAAGTCCTTGTCCTTGGCATAATTTAAAAACATTATCTGTAAGGATCTATTGACTCAATTCCTGCTTTATACTGTCCCTCAAACTGTTCCCAATAAGGACATGGTGAACATACATGAGAACTAAATATTGTATTCCTTCTTATCCAGAAATGATTGACTCTTCTCAAGTAAACTGTAAGTTCAGTCAATGTGAAGGGTGAAGTCTCATCAAAGTCGATGGAGCTGTGCCATCTTATGTCAGCTGAGGATTTAACCAATTACTTCCTTGTCTGTTTTTAGCTGGGGTGCCCAGCATTGCCTTGAGACAGCCTACCTCAGACTCTGGTGAGATCTAAAATATAATAAAAAGGCTATACACAATCTAGGGCATATTGCCAATTTTCCTTATTATTTCCAACTGTTCATTAAATACACCAATCATTCCTAAACTCACTGTTACCTTCCATTTAAAACCCATTTAATTTATTTTTCTGAATATTTTTCAAATAATTTTCTTCTTCTAAACCTCATACATTGTTGACAAGACGTGAGTGATTATTTTGGGTTTAACTGAGATTTGTAAATAATTTACTTCAAAAGAACTATTCTACTTTGTTGACAACAAAGTTAGTTGTCAACAAAGATGGAAATGTGCAAACAGGGACAGCATATTGAAAAACAGACTGCAAACACAGGGAAAGCTAGACTTAGATCACAGGAAACAAAATGTGTTTGCAGAATAATTTGGATGTAAACAAACATGATTTTAAAGAAAAAACAAAATAAACAAACAAAACCCAAAAAACGCTCACAAGCTTTTTTATAATTCTATACTTGTACTCTATGACAAAAGGAGCCTCACTATTAAGGTGACCAGAAAATCTTTGAGAGATTAAAAATTAGTCCAATTAGACTACCTGACTAAATATAATAGGCTCTGATTGTTAATAAGATGCTGCAGAGAGCTGTCTTGACCTGAGGAAATATACAACAGAAAGAAATAAATTTGAATGTAAAGAAAAGGTGGAATCTTAATAAGATCCCAGGGCTGCATTTTACTGATGTGTGCATTTTTATGCCTCTGCTTTGCTACCATTAGGTTTCATACCTCTAACACAGTCTGTCAGATAAATATTCCTCCTGTGAGAGCTGTAAACACCAGCCTTTCTGGGTGATGGCAGCTATGAAAAGTAGTTGAGATGAAGTGGTCACATCAGTTAATAGAGAATGGATAAGTCATTTCATCCACGGCATATTGCAATGCAGAACATAATTCATTAGGGTGATTCCCTCTGCTTATTCAGACATGCACCGTTCTCATCCATCACTTGTATAGGATTGAATAACAGTATAATAGAAACAAAAGCCCTTGTCAAGGTGGCATGGGATTCTTGTCTAATACCCAGCTAATAGGAATGAACAAGGTCAAAACAGAAGCTAATTTGGCATGCCAATTTGAAAAGTACCAGTGTGTTCCTGGGTTGGAAAGTCTTTATGTCTGTATACGGACGTACGTATCCATGTGAAACCTCTTAAATAATGTGTGTTCTTTATGCTCTTCTTAAAAAGCTCACTGTCATTTCAGCTCTGAGGCTGGGAAACAGCGCTCAGTTCCAGTTTGTCAATCGAAGGATGGGTTGTTCCTGTCAGCAGGTCTTGTCAGGAGGAATGAAGTATGTATCTGTGCCATATACGGTAACTGTTCCCAAATGAGGTTACCTCACCTGAATACCTGACAACTGCTTTGGCTGTTGTCATCTACTTTCTGTTACATCCAAATCTATCACACTTTATGCAAAAGTGAAGAGGTCGCCATGGCAACTTTGTATCCCTAACCTTAATAAGAAGGAGCAAAACATATGTCATTTTGCCTTTATCGTATTTTCTTAGCTGTTTCTTTTCTTGCCTTGATATAGGAAACATTGTCCATTAGACACAAATATAAACAGAAAATAACTGGTACCGAATTTCCTTTTTTTCCCTTTTGTTTGCCATGGAAATCTTTTCTTTTTCCTCCTCCTCTTCTCCTAGAATTTATTATATGTGTATAGTATAAGTACATAGATGTGTTACAATATTTTGATAAAGTTGATGAAGAAGCTATGAAAAATGCTTGCCAAAGGATACCAGTAAGTCACAAATTCTATTCAACAAGAGGATTAGACATTTAAAAATAGGGTTTACAAAGGGATTTAAAAGCATTAGACACCCATCTCTGATTGAATTCAACTCCCTTAGGCTCTTTGGAAAATTTCAGCCAAAATGGTTATATAAGTATAGAGGGACAGGTATTTTTTCCCCCCAGAGAAATTTAGATAATAGGAATACAACAACAAGCTTTAGGGCACAGAATAGCTGGTAACTGATTGGAAGAGAACATGGTTTTCCTTTCATGAACATACCACAAATACTCTCTTTGTTCCCATTACATGCGATACATACATTAAAGGGATTTCTTTATTATTAAGCATACTGGTTCCAAGTCTATATAAGCAGGTTAATTCTTAGGTGCATTGCACTGATTTTTAGTTAGAAACAGGCAATATTCTCAAAAATCCTCAAAAACCATTGGAGATTATATTTCTCTCCCCTTTTGATTACATGTGGCAGTTAGAGTGCTTATGTTTGACTTTTGAAAGCCTCTATGTCAGTAAGTGAAACTTCAGAGAATAATGAATATGCTTTCAACTAAGATCAATACCCGTGTTAGTGGTCGTACACCTCCAATTTATCCTCACTCATGCTAATAATGGCTTGTGGGGTTTTTTTTTAACAAATCCATTTACAGTGGTTTTGGCAAAATCCTTATTTCAACAAAGTCAATTTCTTTCTATTGCTGCCTAACACAATGTTTTAACAAATCGGTATCAGCTGAATTCAATTTTCGCAATTTTAAACTGTCGAGTTTTCATTTTCGTGATGTAAGTCATATGTAGTTGAAAAGATTGGCATTTTGTATTCTGTTCTCTTTGCTTTTATAAGCATGGCATTGCCTAATTGCATTGGACTGTACACTCAAAATTTTACTGTAATCTTTCTTAACTCATGATTGTTTTCTGTATATCCCTGCTTAAACCAGTTCAGTGGATATTCCCATGCATATATTTACTTAATTTAAACAATTTTGACACCATACTAATAAAACAATAAACATCCCACAGTAATTCTAATGATAAATATCTTGTTTATGCATCAGAAAGCTACGAAATTTAAGAAGGTCTTCAGAAGAGTTTTATGGTCACCTGTGCAGGCCAGTAATAAAGCACACACTTGTGGCTGCAGAGATAAATATTATGTTTGATGTCATCAAGGGTGTTAAGGTGTTTGAATATTACTGGTGAATTTCTCTGCTATATCACAAATATGACTGATCTGTTGGAAAGTTTTCAAAGAAACAGGAATTAAGTTTCTAAGACTGCACAGTTATGCATGCTTTCTGTTTTCACAGTATAATTTGTTGAGAGGAAAAGGAAAAAAGTTAAATAGAAAGATCATGGTCTGTATATCTACTTCAGTAAGAAAAGCAAAAAAATGAAATTCATATTAAGAACACTACAAGCTAAAGAATTAATATAAGCTATGATTCTATTTCAGAATAAATTTTATCTACAGCTATTTTCAAAATAAAGTAAAAATAGGGTCAGCCTTTGAATACCATCAATTTGAATTAGACTGGCAGTATCTGGACCACTGTAAATTAATCTGTAAATTAAAGAGCAGTTATATGAAATATTGAATAGATTTTGATCATGGTATGAAATACATGCTATTTTATTTATGAAATGTAATAATTAATTCGTTAAGAACTCACTCATGGGCCTGGCTACAAGGCCAGATGAAGCTGCAAGAGTAACTAAAACATCTTTGCCTGACTGAGGATATTTGCATGGTTAGGCTACTCCAGGGCAAAATTAGACAGATAGGTAGATAGATAGATAGATAGATAGATAGATAGATAGATAGATAGATACATACATACATACATAGATACATACATACGTACATAAATACTGCTGCTGATTGTAACTTTTCTTACTGTCTTAGTGAGAAGTTAATAGATAGACAAAAATTAGGTCTCTGCCCCAATCTTGTGACCAGAATGTAATTTTCAGTTGGTTGAACAGAGTTTAGTCCTGCCCAACTCCAGCACTGTAGAATTCCAGTAATGCCACCAGAGAGCACCTCCTTTTCTCCAGGCAGTTTGCTGCTGATGATGCCATACCCTCAGGCAGAGATATTATAAGTAGCACTGGAAGATGAAAGGTTTGTTGCCCAGAGGACTATGCTCTGTGGAATCCTGTGGGTGAGCCATGGTTGGAACTAGGAGTGACACAAATTGAATGTATAGATATTTTTATTTACATACCTTTTTTATCATTACCTTAATAAGTAGTCAGCAGCACAGAGGTGGTATGGGACCAAGATATGGGCCAAGGTAAAGGCTATAACATTTGATTTCCTTCTTGAACCTTAACTATTAAACTTTTGGTGTTGTAACAGCTGGTATTTGTGTCTAGAGCTGCACAGATTACATGGTATCAGGCACAATGATTAGACTCAGTGAGACTAGGTAATAAGTCAATTTACAGGTGCAATGCAGATAGAAATACCAAGGGTTATGACAGATATATCCAAGAAGATTGCACTACACATTGTTATCTAGTGCAGAGCACTTGGGGACTGTAAATGCTGTTATTGTCAAAAATGTTGCTGCTGTATTTAGCATATGAAAGTCAAATTCAAATCCTGAAATTTTCGGTTGTTCCTGTAAATAAAAAATATTTTGCTATATCTTCCCTGGTGTTTTACACAATTTAGATATATTGCATGTGTGGAGATTTGCAAGGAACTTATATTCACCTGAAATATCTATTTCCATCTCATATCAAATGCATACTAATTGCCCAAAATCTGGCTAATTATAATCAGCTTTACAAAATGTCATTCAGTCTTGGAAGAAAAGCAGCAAATTTATGAAAGATAAAAGTTATTTCTAAGTATGTTATACAGTATATAGAAATAGCAATTTCTGTATAGTGCTGCACATTAAGATTTCATAACAAAAGCAGCTGAGGTACAATATATATGACAATATTTTGAAGACTATGAGGAAATGGCAACAATTACAAAAATTCTTTCAGGGGTAGTCATGCTTATAGAAATGGTGGAATTTTTCTGTGAAAAATTTGCCACCTGTCTTTTAAAATAAGTTATTGAAATCTTCATACGTACATACCAACTCTTTTGTTTAGCAAATACTTACCTTCTTTAGAAACTTTCATATTAATAATGGATAATTTTTAATATTTACTTTCTTGCAATCAAATAGTTATTTCCCTTTCCCTTATGTCCTTATATCTTTTAGGTACTGCTTTTCTTAGTAGTGTTAATGTCTGCCCACATTTCTCCTTTACTCAACTAATATGGATTCTTGCTTGGAAACTTACAAAAATTTTTCCATGTACTCAATGAATTTAGGAGAAAATCGGCTGGAAACATCACACTCGAAACCTATTTTCTATATAAATCTGGTGGTGGCTTTATAGAAGGAAGGGTATGTTTCAGTTTAGAATAGGCTGGTTTCCACAAGAGCATAAAAATATAGACAGAAGTCACAGGTCAGTCTCTAAAGTCAGCATTCTGACTGAGAATAGTGTGAAGATGAATTGGGATGTGAGGGACCTTTAAGTGACGGGGAAGTTGGTTCTACCTAAAATTGTCACTTACATATTTTTAGGAAGGAGCGGAGAGGTCAGGAAGGTAAAAAACATGTTTCTTTATCTTTTCTGTCTTTCTAACCTACAGCATATTAAAACAGCTGCAGTGTTTCTGTTCTGATCTCCAGCCTGGCTCCATTCTCTGCAACAGAATAGAAGTTTCTATATCTTATGCACTAGAAAGTAAGGACGGCATTAGTCTAGTTTACAGTCCTAGTTTTCTGTGAGATAAAAAGCTAGAGGCAGCTGGAAAAAAATGTAGAACCCTCAGGATGCTATTGATGTTATATTTCAGAATAATAGAAATAGAAAGTTTTGTTGGATAAAAGTGTTTGAGAACATTTCATTACTACCCCAACCATTAATCTACACTACACAATTTAAACTCTTGCGTGTTGAGTTGAGTCACATTACAGTCAGGGTAGTGTAGCAGATGCTGAATTGTATTGGGTCACAGACAATAAACTGATATGTCTTTTAAAATAAAGCATTTATTCATATGCAAGGAATTCAGTGATATTTATCATATATTTGTTTCAATTTGTAAAGGTCATAAATAAGAAGCATGCTTATTTCCCAATTTGAATAGCAACTAAAATGTCAGTGGTTTGGAGTTGTCCCCTTGAAACTTCTAACTTCTCCAAGCAAATTCTTGGTGGAAATGTGAAAGGAGAAGGAGGTAGAATGAAATCTTATTGATTTCATAATGTAGTTCCAAATGCTGTTCGTTGGTTGGCCTCCTTCCATTAAATGTCTAAAAAATTTTTTTATTAAAATGCAAATTACCAGAAATAAAGTACCTCTCTTCTATTGTGGTCCAAAACTATGTGGTAAAGCAATTCCTAAGAAGTGTCATTTTTCCTATTGCCACACTTTTCCTTCTCATAGATATTTTGGAGAATGATGGGATTGTCCCAGTATTAAGTGTGCTGGTCTGCAATAAAAAGGCACTGAATCAAGAATGGGTGAGATTTGGAGTGTAAACTTGAGCATATTGCTCTCACATAAAGCTTTCAGACTTGTGCTCTGTCTGTGTACTTACTTTTAGTCTTGTTTTTAATTGCATGTAAGCTTATGGTAATTCAACTTACAGCTACTCTAAAATATAGGTAAATTTCCCAACTTCACTGTTTTTCATTACCATTGTTGCTTTTCTTTTTTTTTTAACAAAAGAAGGGTTTTAATCTCAACAGTTGTGAAGTTCATCACACCTGCGATATTATATACTGAAAAACCCTATGTTTATGTTCCTAATTGTTTCATTGTACATTTGCCTGTATTCTTCACATTGTCTCACTATAAGCTAAATTTCACCTTCAAATAAATGTGCCAATTCTACGAATTTTCTTCTAGATTGTTTTGCAATTGGCATTGAAAGCCTCCAGCAGAAAAGCTGAAAGTTTTCTCACTGAAATAAATGAAGACATGAAGACAAGCACACGCACTATTATATTAGGGAAAATCATTGTAAGATACATAATATTTTATTAAGGAGCAAAGAAAATAAATATTTTTAGAGGTTAATTGTGGGAATAACTGTAGAAAGTAAACAAGTATCTTGATGGGGTCTGTAGTGATTGGTATATGATAGATTGTACTTAGAAAAGGGTGCAGAACCAGGTGGCATATGATCCACTGTGGAATTTCAACTTTCTATCAATTTTTATTGAGGCAGTAAAGTATTATATACATGATCTTCACCCAATATCACTGTTGAATTTCCAGTCAACCAAAAAACATGAAAAAACAAAAAATTGTTTGCTTGCTTTAAGAATAATTCCCAGTTGTGAGATAATATAAATGTGGAGATCCTTAGAGACTCATTTGGTCTTTATAGAAACAAAAGGTCAATTATTGCAATGAAAAATTTAATCTAGGTTGATGGCAAATGAGGTCTGAGTGTTCAGTGACACTGTTGTGCCCCAGATCATAAAATCAGCATAAATTAACTAAAAATTGGCACAACTGGGTGTTTAGCTAAAAGGTCTATTTGAATAGTTAGTTAAAAATAACTACACATCAGAGATTATTCATTTTTCACCTCAGAGATGGCAAAAGTGACATGTTACAGAGAAAATTGAACACTAAACTTTCTCATAGATTTCTACAGGCAAGATTTTTATTTTTAGGCACTCAGGTTCTGTTGATTTAAAGTGAAATAGATTAAGATAAATTGGAAGAAATTGATCTATTCATAAAATCTGAAGATGTCTTCCTTCAACACTCAGAGGGCATCCTAACTGCAACAGACTGATATGTATCTTTTCTCACTCTTGTGAAAATTATAAGAGATAGTATGTAAATATGAACATGAAAGAGACAAAGAGAGTGTAATTGAAAAATAAATTTATACCTGGTAACCTAAACTTAAGGTAGACTAAGTTCAGTGAATTTACAAAATAAAATTAAATTTATTAAATTTTACTTACATATTACACAGAAAGCTTTATATATTTCTTTAGCTTTAGCTTCCTTTAGCTTTTCAGGTCATCTACACTGTTAGCACAAATAATTTTCTTCTAACATTCACAAAATATTGGTCGGTGTGGAATGAAACAGATTTCCAGGAGAAGTAGTAAGGAGAGGGGCTTTATGTTCTCAAACAGAACATAAACACAGTCAACCAGAAATTTCTTCTGAT
Source organism: Lichenostomus cassidix (assembly GCF_008360975.1). Lineage (NCBI taxonomy): Eukaryota > Metazoa > Chordata > Aves > Passeriformes > Meliphagidae > Lichenostomus > Lichenostomus cassidix. The sequence goes on along the minus strand of NC_139482.1, from coordinate 97,141,589 downwards.
TGAGTCCCAACTGATTGTTGAGTCTTCAGTGCATGGGAGAATCTCAGTGTGAATGGAATTCCCTCTTGCATTGAAATAAACCTTGATCAAATCATGACATTTCTATTATGAGTAAATAATATGTCTGGAGAACAGGTTCAGACAACAGAATATCATAGCACGGATTCTCAGTTTATGGCCAAATAGAGAGATCAGAAACTGTGTTTTGTTCAGAAGAAATAATTAATCTGATGAACAAGTGAAGATGAAAATTCAAAATTGTTACTGCAATCTGAAAATTTTTATTAAACTTAAAGCATATTTTAGGTTTGGGGGGTTTTAAAGCTTTTTCTTTAAACTTTTCTCTTTAAATTTGTCTAAATGGGTAAATGATAAATGTGACTACAGAAGAAAAAAGGCCACTCCCATAAAAACTATTAAATTTAGAAATTAGGAAGTGCTTTCGTATTGTTCCTCTTATTTTTTCCTAACGATTTTTCAGATTTTAAAAATTTGAAAACATTTTCAATTTTATGCAAACCCCTTTTTTTTTAAATTTGTTATTAAAAAACCAAACACACCCCCCCCAAAAAAAAAAAAAAATTGTTCTATTCTCTCCAATGTTGGGCTTAATTCTTGCAAAGGTCCTGAGTTCAGGCAGCCAAACCCCTGGGAGTTCTTCCAAAAGGGCTGCCAGGGCTAATCCTCACATCCATGTGGATTCCTCTTTAAAATCAACCCTAATCATAAGGGAAGGATGATTTAAGTTATTCTTATTACCTTTCATGAAAGGGGAAAAAAAATATGTGAGGGATCATCTATTGCCCAAATTTCTTTTCAGAACTAAAATTAAACCAAGCACTTTTATGCAAATGAGAGCATACTATTTAAAAAAATATTAGCCTTTGGCTAGGATATAGTGTATGATTAATCACTATTATATTATATTTCTGTAAGACAGGTAAGTATCTAAATTCAGAGAACTAGTTGGATGAAGTTGGATTTGGCCCAAATCTCTGCTCAAAACTTAATATTTTTAAATTTGATTTTTCACAAGGTACAAATTAACGGGCATACAAAAACCTGTTTTTATTCTGACATTATTTGTAATCAAGTAATTACTGCTACCAGTCCTACCTAATTAAATCTTATAATCAATTAAATGTTGTAAATATGCACTCCAACATGAGGAAGAAGTGCAGAAAAACGGCAAAATAAAATTTGCTATGTAACAATTAGTCAAGGCTAAAGTTGGTCACTTTACCAGCAAGGCACAAATAATTTGTCGAATGTGATACATATGTGGTATTTCCAAGCAGGAAAACAAAAAGTATACAACTAAACTTGGAAGAAACACATCAATATGAAATTGCTTGAGCATTTGACCATATTCTAGAAATCCTCAGTAATATATTGGTCCCTTGTGGCTAGCACAGGTCTTTCCCATGAGAACTTTCTCCTATGTTTTATAAACAAAGATAAAGTTTGGATGTTATTAAAACAGTGTCTCGAGATTTGGACATTTCAGGCCTGGCCAGTCAGGCCTAGGGGGAGGTTGCTGACTGACCAATCTGGGTGACCTCTGAAAAGTCTATATAGGTTGGAATCAAAATAATAAATATCTTTTTTCTATGCCACGCTGAGAATCCGGGTCTTCTTCTCTGCTAGTGGCTCAACAGTGACAGTCCCTGACCAAGATGTCTCTGAATCATTATTCACAAGTATCAGCAATTAAAACATTTTAAAAATAGGTGTGTACATATATAAAAACACAAACAGAAGCATAGTTTTGTGTTGTGGGTTCAGCAGAACTGAAAAGCTTATCTCTTCCCTAAAGATACTTACAATCTAATTTCAAAATGGCAATTTTGAAAACAAAAGGATTGTTATGTTCTTACAATAGAGGAAGTCTCATTATAATGAACGGTCCAGAAAAGTTTCCCTCCTAACTCCTTTCCAGGACAAAAATGTCATGCAGTGATTTGTAGCTGAGAAGAAAATAACTCCATTCTATGGCAAATGAAAATCAAGTAATGATGAGACTGTATTGCTACTGCAGAAAGTCTATACTCCTTCAGAATACTGATCGATTTCAGCCAGAATTATACAGTGTAAACTGAATAACTCATCTCCAAAAGTTAACATTGCTTAGAGGTTTCCATGGATTCCAGAAACTGTTTGTGGAATCAAAGAGAAGAAAGCAGACAGGGCACAGGTGATCGTGATGAAAGACTCAGAAATTATCATCTCTGCTGAATACCATGTGTCCCAGAGGAAAACACATCTCTGATTTGTAAAACCAAGGTGTTTTCATGTTTCCAGGTGCTTTCAGAGTTCAGCTCTAATTTTCTTAGCAGTCTAATTTTCTTTTAGGTCATCTGAAACCAGGTCTTGCAGTTGGAGATGTGAAATCCTGAAATGTCAATAAATACAGCACACCAACATAATGATGCAAATTTTTCTCACCTTTAATATTTCTTATTCTCTAATGTTAACTATTTATGCACTCGGTTCTGTGAAACTCAAAAAGAATACAAGACTAATCCTCATCCAAAATCACAAAGCATTATCATTAAACCCTGTTCTTTTTTAAAATGTCCAAATAAACAGTTACAAGGAGTAGAATTGTAAGGATAAATACTTCACAGTCAGCTATTGTGTATTTCCATTTATTACCTTTATAAGTGTGATTGAACTCTATGTTGCACCAGCCCCATATTCTCTTCCTATCCATTCTAGATCTTTGTAAATAAGCAGCACTGTTATAGAAATACATTAGTTCTTAGCCCACAGTATCAGTTATCGTAGCCTTATCTTGTTGACAAAATAATTAACTTTTTTTTTTCTGATCCACTAGTCTAGGACATTCTCACAGAAGCCTATAAACCAGTTGGGAAGGATGTATTCGAACCACTAGACATGACCCACTCAGTAAATTTGGAACTGATTTGATGTTTCTCTCAATACCTCAATAACATCATAATGAAACCACAACCAGTAGATATCATTCTCTTCTTTTTTTTACAGTTTTTTTGATGCTGTAAGCTCACTAACCCTTCTTTTTCTTGTCGCTTCTTAAGCTGGGCACTGATTGTATCGGAAGGTCCTAGATCAGTCTTCACTCAAAAGGCACATTGAGAAACCAAATGTTTTGTTTAATCCCTTTACATTCCTTTTAGATTTATTACACTGATCATATTTTTCTAAACAGAAGTGCTTTTCATTCTTCTAATGTGCTGAAAGATTTGTTGGGTTTTGGTTTTTGTTGTGGCTGTTTTCCTAATAGATATCATTGTAATCTCAAAATGCAAACTCATCATAATTGTACAGAATACATGCTCTAAGTTTTGACATTCGCTCAAAAGTGATGATTTTGATCCATCCTCATGACATTATTAGACGCTGGGAAGATAAAACAATTTACAGTAAGCAAAACTGGGAAGTTCAAGTTATTAATCACTTGACATAGGAATGGTTGTTAGCAATCATTGAAGAGCAAATATTTAACTTCTGAGGTTTGCTTCCTTCATGTACCACAGATTAAGTCTGTTGTTTCCCAAAGCTATCTGAAATGCATATTTGCCTTTAACTGTCTTATTATGAATATGAAACACTGTAGCTTTCTGGCAGGTCACAATTTTTCAAGATCAATATTGAACTGTACATATGTATGCATTTCTTTTAATCATCTATTTCTTTTAATCTCCTTGATCACAGTGATTCTGTGGTAGGAAGAAATAATCTCATCATTTTTCAGGAACATCATACAGAGTTCTTTTGAAAGACAGCATTATGTGTATCTGCTTTTTACTTTAGACAATTTCAAAACAGTTATTTAAAGAATGCAAATTATCTCCTTTTTATATTAAACAGTGGCCCTTTTTTTCTCTTTTTTAATTTTTTGTTGTTTTGACATTCACTGAAAAATTAAAACTAATACATGGTTCATACTGACTTGTTAAGTGGGACATCTTGGTTGATAATAGTGTATATGCAAATTTCTGAAAAATATTAACCTAAAAAATCATCTTAAAATATTAAGGAGATATATATGCTTCTTTATATCTTCTCAGGCTTCTTTACATTCTGAGAAGAAAGACAACAATAACAACAAAAACTATTTCAAGCTACAGCAAAATCACTAATTGCAAAATATTTACTTGGTTCAATTTCTGTTGCATGAATTAACAGCTTTGTGCAAACTTTTGTAGGTCAAGAAAATTTAAAGGTGGCATAAGTTTTGTAGTGATATAATATGTAAGTTGTGTTCCCCTTGCCTTGCCTTGCCTTCCCTCACCTCCCCTCCCCTTTCCCTTTCCCTTCCTTTGCTTTCCCAAGGCAGAAAATGAGTTCTAATTCCAGAAATAGTGATAAATTAAATAAAGCTATCAGAAATATTGGATACATTTACTACTAAACTGTTTGCAGTATGGCAAATTGTGCAGCGTGAAGTAACAATTGAAAAAGTCTCTCAAGTCTGTGTTGATCAATGCATTCCAATGGTGTGATGTAAATCACACAACACACTTGCATCACAGCAGTATCATATAATTTCGGTTACTGGTCATGTATGTTGCTAACTGACATAATACCTCAAATAATAGTTCATAATTTACAATCTTGATCTACCATTTTTTAATTACTTGGTTATTTGCAATTAGTCATGCCACAACTATCAGGTTGTCCATTTCAAATTGATTTTATGAAAATGACCCTGCTTTACTTCCTTTTTTACAAAAAAAGTCACCGCCTTTCTTAACCAGAGAAAATTTTAGATTGTGACTACACATAATTTGTTCTCATAAAAAGCTACTCATGTTCACAGCATGCACTGCCATACATATGGAATAAATTCACCTAATGGACTTCAATTTGACTAAGAATTAAAGGAGATAAAATAATAAGACAATATTCCCACTTAAGAAATTAATCCCCCTGCTAAGAAAACATGTCTAAAGCTAGTTCTGCTAAAGCAAAACAATTTATCTTTTTAGTCTTACAAACCAGCTTTTTATTCTTATAAATCTGCTACCTGAAAGTAGCAAGAAGTAAGACCTGAAAATAACATTTTGGGCATCTGTCATCAGAGACGTTTCCTAGAATTTAATGGTTTGTGAGAAATAATTTTATATCCTTGTGCATTTCAGGTAGATTTTGCTTCTCTACTTTCTGCTGATAGTGCATAGTGAAATGTGTTTTTCATTATGTTGACTATCTGGCTTTTGTGGTATTTTTCCTTTGCTTGTGTGTGTAAGAAATGTATATCTTACTAGAATTTCTGATAGTAGGATATATTTTCCATGGGATTTATTTAAAAGATGACAGGAATGGTACGTTCAAGAATTTAATGGTGTAGTCTAATCAATCCTCTTTCTGAATTTTATATGTGTCTTGAATTGGATAGCTTTCTTGGAATGTTTTTGAATTCCAAATATAAAGCAATGTCAAGGTTAGCCATACTAGAAGACAAAATAAACATTTAATTTGTCATAAAGCAAGAATAACTGAGGTGTTGGGACATTGCTGGATCTTGTTTATCATACTTTTTTCCCCATTTTATTACTTTGTTTACAGGAGTTTCTTATGAAAATGTTAAAAAGAAAAAAAAAAAAGCCATTTTTCCTTCACGATTATATCTCTGGCCATTCTTTATCCTTCATTTTAGCTATTCTCCTTAACATTAAAAACTGCTGGTGCCAGATACATGTACACAGATGCCATATAACAGATGATGCATTTTCTTTTACTTTCAGTATGAACAAAATAACAAGATAAATATTAATTTCTTTCTCAAAGGGATTTTTTTCTCATTCAAAATGTTAATCTCCTCTGCTGCACAGGAAATAATGCATGTATATTTGGTTTTGATTCTTAGCTTTGAGGTATGATGGACTATACACCTGAGAAATATTCCTTAAAGGCAATTTTCAAGACTTGTCATGGTTTGACCCTGGTCAAGTGCCAGGCACCTACATCTGCTCTCTCCGCTCTCCCCTGCCACAGCTGTGCAGAGGAGAGGAGGAAAAAAAGTTAACACACACACACATAGGACTCATGAGCTGAGATAAGAAACCAGAGAAGGATGCACTGAAGGAAAAAAATGGGAAGAAAACTTCAAGTTGCAAAGTGATTTATTGCTAACCTAACCCTAAACAGAGTCAGAGGAGGCAAATGAGAAGTGAAAATAAGTTCTTAAGACACCGTTTCTCTGCTTATACCTCTCCCTCCTTCCCAAGGAACTGGGGGGACAGGGTATGGGGGTTTTTGGCCAGTCCATCACCAAAGTTTCTTCTGCTGCTTAGGGAGAGGAGTCCTCTGTGTAGCCATGGGTCCCTCCCATGCAAGTCCTCTGCAAGCTTCCTTGGCAGCATGGGTCCAATCTCATGAGCAGCAGCCCACCCAAATCTGCTCTCTCATGAGTTCTTGTCTACAGGGTGCAGACCTCTGAGCCAAGGCCAGGCTGTTTCCGTCCCAGGAGCAAGGCCTTTCCCTCTGCTGGGACTCCCACTGGATCACAACTTCCTCCAGGAATCCACCCGCTCTGTTATGGACACTTCCCCACAGGCTGTGGGTGAATCTGCGCAGCCCTGAGGACTCCATGGGCTGCAGGGGGGACAACCTGCTTCCCCCATGGTCTTCATCATGGCCAGCTGAGGAATGTCAGCTCTGGCGCCTGGAGCACCTCCTGCCCCACCTTCTCCACTGACCTTGGTGTCTCCATGTTGTTTTCCCTCACATATTCTCACCTCCTCCTCCTCCTCTAGCTAAAAAGAAGTGTGTGCTCACATTGTTTTGATTTCTTCTTAAATATGATTTCACAGAGGCGTAACAAACATCTCTAATTGGCCCAGGCTTGGCCGGCAGCATGTTTATCACCCTCAGAGCCATCAGAGATTGGCTCTGCTGGACATGGTGAAAACTTCCAGAACTTTCACACAGAACACACAGGAGCCATCTTTGTGCCACTCCCCACCCACTAGCAAAACCAGCACATGAACACAGGGGTAGGCCTTCTCTCAACCCTTCAGACACTTCTTCAGGCCTACCACACCACCTTTTGAAGGGTTTAAATTTCTCTTAGATGCGAAATATACCTTGCTGATATTCTGGGCTAAGCAAAACCAGCACAAGACTAAAGTTAATTAACTCGATATGTTTCTGGACAGATGATACCAAATACAGGAGATGATGACAAAGTTTCCCTACTTGAATTTTTAATTGAAAAATAGAAAACAATTTTTAGAGGAAGAACTGTCTAGGAGGAGAAAATCAGATTCTGTGTAATTAGCTTCTGTAGGAAATGCTGACTATTTAGAAATATGACATCTTAGGATTGTTGCAAAAGACATCATTTTCATAAAAAATAATGCATATGTGATATGTATGTTGTAAACAAAAAGAAAGACCCCACACGTCTGTTGCACAAGTGTACAACTTTCTCCCAATGAGAATACATGAGAGAAATTACACGTGGCATATACGCAGTTCAGCTATAGTATTCGTGACATCCTACCTCCAATGGAGCTGGCACAGGAATTAGCATCCATTCAAACCTGTATAATCTTGGGAAGTCATTAAACTCATCAGGGTCATTATCTTCATCAGTGGAACATTGCATAATATTGCTGGATATACCCATCTTGCATTGCAAAAAGACTATGCTACTAATTAAAGGCTGTATTCCCAAAAGGAATTGAGGAAATTTCTAGGTAAGTAATGGATCCAAAAGTTTATATAGTTACACTGTTGGTCCAGAAGGCGTTTCAGGATAGTGATATAACTTCCAAGAGAAGTTATGCATCCTTCCTATTGAATTGACTCTATAAAAAGACCACAAAGATGACTGAGAGCTTGAAGCATTTGTCGTATGAAGAGCTAAAAGAGCAAGGGCTTCATATCCTGGACAGTAGAAGGCTAAGTGGAAAACTTATCAATTTTTATAAATACCTGATTGAAGGGAATATGCAAGACACAGACAGACTGTTCTGTGTAATGGCCCTGGCAAGACAAGAGGCAAGGAGCACAAAAATTATGCCTGTAAATGAGGCACAGATATCTGCCATCACAAAGTGATTTAGCACTGAGTGCTAAACTGGAGCTTTCTGGCACTTCACTGGGTCCTGGATATATCTTACCAATATGTTCAAAAAGCTGAAGCTCCTCTCTCTCTAGAAAAATCAAATAAAAATTTTGATAAAGCAAAATGTTTTTGGAAGGTGTACCTTTCCAGGTTTTCACTGTAAAATTTTCAAGCAATATGGTCTCATTTCCCTTCACTCAACATCCAGGCTCACTTTTGGCAACAAGCAAAATGCACTATACAGTTTCATGCTCCAAGGTATCCAGTTCTGGCCACTAGCCACAGGATAGAAAGCACAACAACTGAGAGTGGTTTGATATGCTTTTCTGAGTGGCTATTACTGTAACTGTTTGGTGTCTAAGTAACAGGTCAGAAAACCTGTCTGTAAAGTACAGGTGCTACATTTGAATATACAATGTCTTTTATTCATTTTAAGGCCATTGGTGAACAGTGGCTTTAGGAGGAAAATGTTAGGAGAAATGGCACAGTAAGACACATGTAAGTGACAGCTTCTAAAGGGGGAATAAAAGTTGTAATTAGAATTAAACGTAGACCTCACATTAGAACATTATCATCTCATGGCTTATAGGAAATTTCTGTTGAAAGAAAAGGCTACTATTACATGATGGTGTGTAAAACTGTATTAAATTTTCTTTCATTCTTCTGACCTGGGCTAAGAGAAATTGCAGAGGTTTGTTTTAGCTCTCTCTTATATTTTTTTGAGTCATCACCTTTGAACCTGTCCTTCCTCTGACACAACCTCCAGGAGTCAATTTATACAAAACTTCTAATGGAAAAATATCTAAGTACAATTTGAGGATAGTCAAATTGCAAATGAAAAACATACAGATTCTTTACAGTCCTTCAGTTCAGAAAACAGCATGAGAAAGTGAATATGAGTGGAACTTCTCACAGTGAAGCATTTTAGCTTAAACAGACCAATGCAGGTCTGCCATCCAGCCAGCATGGCAGCTGTACTTAGTTCACAGGAATAGTAAAGAACTCTGTACTGTGCATACTTATTTTCAGTTTGAGTTAACAATCCAAACTAAAGCGTAATTTTTCCCTTGAAAACCATAAAGTGAAACATTGAAATATGCATGAAATAAATCCACAGCCAACTGCTGTCAGCCACACTGTTAAGAGATGATATGTGGAAATGGGCTTAATGGTAAATAAAATATGTAATAATTATAAATCAAGGTTTTCAATGTATTTATATATATATAAAGCTTATTGGAAAAAACAAAACCAACAACAGTCTAAAAAAATTATGAATAAAAAAGCCTCCTGTATAGCTCCAGAAGAGTGATTGAAACAGGGTACCAATCACAGCTGTGTAAGAAAACTATTGTCTTGTTAAAAATCTTGCCTTGTAAAAACTTCTCTCAGGCATAATTGCATCTCCATTTTTGTTGAGTAGTTGCCTAGGTGCCAAAGCAGTCAGTAGGTTATTAATAAACTCTGTTGACACAGTTGGGAAGAACAAAAGTTGTATTATCTGTTCACTATTTCATTCAGACCACCCTGGCAGAGTATCAGTACTGTGTTCCAACTATATTGTTTAGCTGAAAACAAATATAAAAACATATTTTAATCACCTGTTAATGAACAGGTGGATATTTTTATGCACATACGCTCTGCAAACACACACCTGTGTCAAATGAAAGCTACAGCCATGCCCATCAATATTGCCTGATTTCAGTGAAAAAAATCCAAACAAACCAGTCACAGAGTAACAGGAGAAATCCCTAAAATGAATTGTAATTTTCAGATTCCATCCAAAGCTTGTGGATGCATGGAAGACTGTTATAGCATTTTTTAATATAAAATGACATGCACCTCATGTATGACTGGTCAGCTCCTTCAAACTGAGAAAAGGAAAAAAGCAACTTGTTGAAATATCTTACCTTTACTGGTATTACGATTATGAGTATGATTATGAAGTAAGTTCCTGTGTACCCAAAACAAAATTTTTTCTCTTATCCTTCAAAATAATCTTGGTTAGGACAGGCTCGGAAAGAATCACTCAAGGTATTTGTCATATATCTGTAGGAACATTGGCTATATCAAAATGTTATGTGTTTTGTTTACTAGGATGTTTGTTGTCATTCATGTTTAACATATCTCCTTTTTCAGTGGTGTTTTCATAAAATCTTGAGTATTATGTCAAGCATATTTAGTCTATTAAGTACAGCCACTGGCTTTAAAATGCCAAATATTATTTCTTCATAAATTAGTGTGTCTGCTTTATGATTTATTTCACAGTAGAGAGTGATTTTTTCAACTTCGTATTTTATATTTGTGCAATTCAGGTGACTGCCACCAATGGTGATATAACTAGTTCAACAAAAGATAGGACAGTGATTATGAAGAAGCTAAAATCAGTAATAAATCATAGCCTTACATTTATAAAAATCTTAGAAATGTGTTAGTATATGCAGGTAAGCAAAAATTGAAACTATACAAATATAAGGAAGTGGTCTCCATTTCTAAATGGCCTTCATGTGTATCTTTGAAAATACCAAGCACATAGTTGAGCTTATATAGTTAAGCACAAAATAAAATTGGCTTCTGAATGTTACAGTTAAAAAATAGAACTTAACAGCATCTATTGGCTGCTCCAAGTGATAGTTTCACCTTATGTCTCTGTAATATAACAGGTACTCAATTTTTGTCCAAAATGGAGCCTTTCTCTCTGGAAATTTTCCATGCACCCCATAAAAAGGCTGAACTTCACATGAATGTTCCAAGAGACTGTGGATTTTCCCCACAGATGCCCAATTTACTAGATTCAGCAACATGGATCATGGTTGGTTCATTTTGTCCTGCCCCCTTTGAGATGATTTGGTCCCTCTTTGGGATTGGTTTATTCTCTGGGATGGATATGTCCCTTCTGAAATTTGTCTAATATGTTTGATACAGGTATTATATACCCAATACCGTATCCATATCCATATCTGTATCCATAATAAATATATCTACAGTTTTAATTGTTGGTAATTATCTCCACTAATGTAAGTTCAAAGTAACATGTCATAATGTGATCCTACTTGGTTGTTGCTGTTATTAGTTGTTGCTCTATGATTGTTCACTGACATACTCCTTATTAATAATACATTATTTCTTGCTGAAAGTAATTTGTAATAGAAAGCACACTACATACATACACATATAAATATATTATATACATATATATGTATAGTCATAGATATACTTGGTAGTCAGAATAATATTTGTGGCAATATACTTGTTAGTGGTGATTTTTTTGCAGTATTTGTGACAATCTGCAATAAAGTAAAGAAATTCAGAGGATAAAAGCCTCCATGTCCTTGCATATTACAAAATCCAACAATATATTAACACCATAGTTGGAAAAAAAATATTAGCAGTGCTATCTTTATTTTTACAGCAGTTGTGCCAGGAAGAATATTAAACTAGTACTTTGTCTTTTATTTGTCTCAGTAAAATAGCTTAGGTTTTCTGCTTCTAAATTGTTGAAGCAGAATAATGTTCAGAATTCCACATTTTAAGAAATAGGTTCAGAATTCCCTAAGGAATTTTGGTTCCTGATCTCATTGTTTTAAACCTATTGTTTTAACATTTATTTCTTTTTTCCTCTATCTCATTATATATGTACAAGAGCAATGAGTGTGGGAAGACTAGATTGAGAAAGTTATGATAATTAATAAAAATACTGTGGAAAAGATCAACACCACTTCCCTTTCCTAATGGAATAGGTGAAAGATGGATGAGAAGTATTTTGGGATGATCTTTATCTACTGATGCCTCCCTAAAGGTTTGTTAGACAACCAGTGCTGTTAGTACCAACTTGTTCTGATTGTTCTACACAGACAAAAAAAAAAAAAAATTTGATTTTCTAAAATATTTTGTAGCATGAGTTTAACTACATGTTTCCAGGATTTTAATGTTGCTTTAACAAGATGTGTTTCCTAGTGAATACAGGTCATTTGTTCTCTTCTCTCACTATTTATTATTTTTTTTTTAGATTTATCATTGAAAATCTGAGGTATGTGCATTAAGTGTCTGTGTTTCTGTGTGTGTGTTAGTTGTTCACAATATGCTGATCTGAAGAAGATTTTATAGTGGAGTTCCAAGCCTTTTAAATAGAGGTTTATAATGGAAAAACTGGCAGACCTTTAACTAGATCCACACTACCAGTCACCACTGTAATATTACAAATTTTATAGTAGAAGTAATATCAATCTACAGACACAGTCTTTATGATACAATACCATAAAAATTGAAATACCATGAAATGAATTTTTGTTTATTTATTGTATAGTGCTACATCAATGATTTGTGAATTGAATCTAACTGTTTTCTACAAGTTTTAGTAGCTCAAAGATTAACTCTGTGGTATAACTTCATTGTTTGTGCATATCAGTGGGTGTGGATTTCCTGTATTCATGTATTTATAGGTTATGCAACTGCACATTAAAGTCTGCATTTCAAATTTAGCTCCTCAAATAGCAGACACTTTATTCAACACAACCAAAGCATTCAGATGTTTTCTTTAGAGAAGAATCCCAGTGGCTTAAATCAGATGAGACTAAACTCTGTATGTCTCTTGAGTGTTTTTCGGATCAAACACATTTTCAGTTATATTTAGAGCTTGAGGTGAAAATAAAGCACAGTAATGATTTCTATTATCTCAGTTTCAGGTTGACTAGCTACTGCAAGGTGAGGATATGTGAAGTCCCTTTTCTTCAAGGGTCCAACAGTGCAGGTGCAGCTGGATTGAAAAGATTACAGTAGCATGGGACTGTTTTCCCTACACTCAATCACAGTACCCATCCGAATTGGAGACGGTTTCAGAGGGTAAGCTCTGGGAACTCTCTCAAGTTACCACTTCCCCTAGCTGTGACTACTATAATATCTGTGACTACTATAATATTGTCATCAACACGAGGTATAATGCCTACTGGGGCCATTCTGTAGTAGGAATTTATTGATATGATTTACTTGCATATAAATCCTCTTGAGAAAAGAATGTGTTTGGAGGTAGGACTCATTCATTGACATTTAACCATTTAAATATCTAGACTTCTGTAGTCATCTGGGCTTTTGGACTACTTCCTAGAGGAAGAAGATAGTGTGTTCTAACAAATTAAATAAATATGACATGATGGAATAGGAAAGGAAGAGCTTCTTTAAAAGTTGCTGTTAGCATACTCATAGATGTCTAAGGACAGGTGAGAGGAACTTGTGATTATAAGTAATATAAAGGAGTTCTGATCATGATTGAGCTTTATAGATCCTTCAGTAATGATGGTATTGGTTAAAATATTTCTTTATCATGAATCATTACTGAATGATGTGACTAAAGATACAGTTTAGTTATATAATCGTATCTACTAATTAACAAATTTTGGTTTTGAAGCACTGAATATGCATATGGGAAAAAAAGACTTTTTGCATAGTTACTAAGTGATAGCAAGTATAATTTATTTGGGCTGGTTCTTTGAAAGAAGTTTGATGCAACAGTTTTTCCTATGTGTCAATGTTAATAATGCCCATTTCAGATGATGCAAAGTGAATCTGAGTAGCAGGCAAAGGAAGCTTTATAAACAGTTGTGAAAATAGACACAAAAGCCTTATCTCACTAAGGTCACTAGGAGCTTCACAGCAGGTGAAATATTATATCTAATAATTAGTAATGAGTTGTGTTTCTAAGAAGAAAGATGTTTTCATTTCAATAGTATTGACTGTTTCTCTAACTACCCTCTAAATCGGAAAAGTGATTTAATCTGTTCTCATAAGCACCACTGGCTCTACTCTGTGTCTCAAATGAACTGCTTTATTAAATTAAGCACAAAAATATTTTGAATTTTAAATTTCATTGTGCATTGAAATTTCTTCTTCTCTCTTGTCCTTCTCTGTTTTTCTTATTTTTCTCAGTTTTTCTTATAGTCATCTCAGAAATGAGATGAGGAGTCATCTCAAAAATACCTTTTTCCTAGTAATTTGTATAAGGAAACAGTAGAGATTTTACATCTGATGTTTAGTTGGTGTGTTCATGTAAAGAGGCTTATTTTCATACCATAAACTCAATATATATCTACCTGAATGCTACACTAAAAACACTTTGTATTGTGTGTATATATATATATATATATATAGGATATAAGTGTGCAATTATGTACACATATGTGTGTGCATGTATATTTATGAATAGTCTTCTTTGTGTCACTGGCAAAAAAATTACCAACTGTACAATCTTAATTGAAGGTATGAACTGAAAATACAGCAAACCACTTTCATTCTGTTTTAGCCATATTATATATTTTTTTTACTTCAATGCACTTTTAGAGTTTTATGATGGACAGAGTAATGTCTATTGCATCTTCATGCCTAAAATTCTTCTGCTCTTTTTCAGTGAAATGATGTAAAGCTCAATCCTCAACACTTAAACTTTTATTAAATTTTCTGTATGACCCACTTCTACTTCTTTGACATCCAACTCAGAAGAAAAATAAGAGAGTGGAAAAGAAAAAGAACTGTTTGCTTCATTAGCAGTTTTGATTTTTTCCTCTGAAATGAGAAATGTTATAAAATAATTGCTATTTTCCAGTCAAAGAACACCTGTTGCATAGTCTGGTTTATTGCTGGTCTACAGGAATTACAAATTTAAGGAGTTATAAAGGGTTCTCCACAGAATTTTCATACACAAAGTTAAAGCTGCTTCATCCTTTGAATGATAAGCAAATAATTAATTCTGTACAGTATTACAGAAATTACTTTAAAAACAGATGGTTTGCACAGATATTGAAATGCTCTATTTTAAATTCATGATTCTAGACTAACGGGGAAAAAATAAATTTGAAAATTTCAATAGGATTTGTGTGATTGCATATATGTAGTTAACTTCATTCACTGAGAGGAGATATACAGTTTAAGCTATTTTTAAATAAGAAAAAATAGTTGAAAGAATTTATTTGTTTAATACAACTAATTTGTTACTGTTTTTTTTTTTTTCTCTAAACCAATAAGGAATTGTTCCATCTTGCAACATCGTAACAATAGATTAAGAGAAGCACCATCATTAATTAGACATGTTTTACGGATTATCTCCTTTTTTTCTTTAATTCTGTTCTGTGGTCTTGTCTGTCTAGCATCCTGTTCTTTTACTTTTTCAAGCTCTAATGATATTCCTTATTTTTTTGTCTAAAATCTGTGATTTCCAAAGCACTTTTTAGTCATTCTGAAACTGAAATGAACAAGGTAAGATTTAGGTTTTGCCTTTTTATTCCAAAAGAGTTTTACAACCATAAATATTTGCTAGTATTAAAAACCTTGAATCTTATGTATGTATCTTCTCCTGAGGAATAGAGTTCTTTAGAACTATGGATCTATTAAATGCATAATATCTCTCTCTCTTTAGTTGCTATCACTAACAGGTCTTCTGCTTCCTGATTTCTTATAAAGCTCTAGATTTCATATTTTGTTCATAAAATTTCTATGGAAATGAAATAACTTAATCATTTTTAAACAAATAGCAAAATTTAGAAATCTATGAAAAATCAACTGTAAATTTATTTTTATATACACATGATTGAACCCTCATATTTTTTTTGACACAGGCCATTAACAGTTGTTGGTTTGTGTGATTCCTTTTGTTGGTATTTTTTAAATTGTGAGTTGTGAGGGATCAAAAATATTTTTCTCCTAAAACTCAGTTTATCTAAAACTTTTGGTATGAAAAATGCATATATATATATACGTATATAGATATATATGCACTTTTTTTATTAAGTGCTTTCAGAAATAGAAACCAAGTCAAAGTAGAAATGCAATTAGTGTATGAACAGCACAGCATGAAATAGAGATGCATATACATATTCATTTCAATTTTGGAAAGCCAGACAATCAAAAATATCCAAGATTTGTATTATGAAACATTCATTACCATCATCAGCAAAAATAACTTCTAAGGTTTTGCATGGGTTCTCTGAGAGTTTTCCTTGACTTCACTATTGAAATTAGGCTAGAAATATGTTTTATGTAAATACATCATTAGGGAGAACTCTGTGATTATACAGAACAGATGAAAGCTAACATTGCACTGTACAATATCAAAGCAATGTCTCTTTGACCACAGAATACACATGATAATAGAGTACATAAATATGAGCTTTGGCTTCAGTGGCAGGAGAGGTCAAAGATTAGGTATGCAGGCCATTAGTGTTTAATTTCCAGTTTCGAGCATCATTATCCTACTGTGAATGCTGTTATTGCCTTTTGATGAAAGAATTTCTGTATTGCAATCCCATCACCGATTCAGTCTATTTGCATTACTTCTTCCTAGTGACTGGCTTGTTCTGTTAAGCACCATTTGTTTAATATTTAATATTTTTCCCCACCTAATTTTGCATTATTTTAAGCTCTGTCTTATTCTGAATTCCTAATTTTTAGAATTTCTTCTTTGAACTCATTCTTGATAGGCTTTATCCCATCTAACTCAGTCAACTAAAAGTTGGGTAAAAAGTAAAGCATGAACAAGACATTTAAGGTTGGCTTTCTGCATTCCTGTGCTCCTTTATATTTACTGTGATGGTATCTTAGAACAATTACCTTAAATTTTTATTCCCCATCAATAAAAGCATAGATGATATGAATCATGGTCTTAGATTTCGTTCTAGACACCTTATTTTAGCCCACATTTGTTTTTATAATCTGTGAAATTACAATAATTAAAAGCCTGAAATATTTCACCAAGCAGGTGATCTATAAAGCAGTTCTGTGCTTTGTACAGTTCAATGCTCTTACTAGAGTTCTGTGAAATCTCTATAGTGCCACTTGCTCAAATATCACCAAAAAAAAAAAGTCTCAAATTTAAACCACACTTAACAGTACAAGTTAACTGAAAGACTGAAAAATCTAGAAAATGTTCTGTATCAGCGTTTCTAGAAAGTGAATTGACAAAAATTAAATAAGATTATATGTACAGAGGAAATAAACTCACTCTATTGTTACATGTTTATCTACAGTATCATCCAGGGATTTAAATTGTATCTTTCAATGTGCAGTTATTCTGTCTCACAGGTTTGTTTCAGTTTCCATATTCTTGGATAACTGAATGTAATTTGCTCAGCTTTAGTTTCAGATTTTGTAATCCAGTGTGCAGCTGGTCTAACAAACTCTTTTGAAAAAGCTATATAAGAGCCACACTTATCACTGAAAATTTTCTTTTCAATACCCTTATTTGCTGTATTTATTTTACATTTCTAAATGGAAGATAATTTGTGTTGAGCAGCAACAGCTTAGATTTTATAATCAATACACAATGAGGAAAATATGTGAATGCATTTTACTATTGATTTTGGTTTATCGTTTAAGTTTCAAATGAATCCTTCCCTATATTCATCTTCAGTTAATGCCCATTTCTGCTGTTAACAGAAATACACCTTCTGCCTCAGTGCCTTGGAAACTGATTCACAATGTTTTGCAACATTAACTTGAAACCATTATGTTATTCATCACATATATTGTCCAGCTTAGTATGCTAAATATTGTGAAGTAAATAAAATCATACAGGCATTTGCTTCATGTTTTCTGTTGAGGTAGAAATTTTCTGTTGTTCTGAGATATCCAAGGTGCAGTAGAAAAGTTTTTGGCTCTTTCTGAGCTTCTGAATCCGTATGTTCATGGGGGCACAGTAACACTGCTGGTTTTCATCTCTTAAACTAGAACCATGCTCCCTCCGCAATCATCTTCTGTTGCTATACTTTTTCTTCTGTCTTGTAACATTCACATGTGAATAAGACTCAAGCATAAGATGCTCTTTATCCCATTAAATATATTTATGACTTGTGCATGTTAGACAAAATATATACAATTTTAATATACTAGATAACAGAGATAAAATCCAATGTTTATCCAATAAAGCATTTAAAATACAAAATATACCGACTGGCTTTTTTCTGCTGAATGCAAGATGAAATTTACAGAGATCTCTCTTCATAGTCTTGGAGGATCTGTGTGAAAGGACAGCTTCTGCTCCCAAATCTACACAAAAAAAAAAAAAGCGTGGGACTGTATTTTTCTTCCTTATCCAGACAAAAGACATAAGAATATGTGGTGGGTTAAGGATGACTCACTGCCACATTCCCACCCAGATGCTCACTCACTCTCTCCTCAACAGGACAGAGTGGAAGGTAAGACAGAAATCTTACAGATGTAGATAGGGACAAGGAGACCACTTACCAATCACCATCACAGGAAAAGCAGATTTGATTTGGAGAAGATTGTTAACGTAGTTTATTGTCAATTAAAAACAGGGCAGAATTGTGAGAAACAATGTCAAAACCTGAAATGCTTCCCCCCAACTCCCTGCTTCCAAGGCTCAACCTCACTCTTCCATTTCTGACTCCTCTGTCTCCTCCAATCCCCGAGCAGGGCAGGGGTAAGGGGAATGGATGTCCTGGTCAGTCCATAGCAGCTTCTCCCTGCCACTTGTTCCTCCTCCCCACCTTCTTCCCCTGCTTCAGCCAGGTCTCCCTCCCATGGGATAGAAACCTTCACAAGCTGCCCCCAGCGTTCACCCTCCACAGGCTGCAGGTTCCTTGAGGACACATCCACTTGCTCCAAATGGGCTCCTCCACAGGCTACAGGCAGATCTCTGATTCCCCACATCCTGCACGGACTGCTGGTGGACAGGTTGCCTGCACCATGGTCTGCAGGGTAATCTCTGTAATGCTCATAAAGTACCTCCTCCCCTTTTCTATTCAGGCCTGACTTTCTGCAGTGGTTTGTCAGAGTAATTTTTTTTTTTTTTTTTCTTTGTCACTCCGTGCTGTCCTGCGTGTCTTGTTGACCTTTCTCAAATCCCCTTTCCTGGAGGTGTCACCCTCTTGGCTGCATGGCTCAGCAATGCTCTATGGTTGGAACCTTCTGGAAGCAGCTGTTCTCCCACTGCCAGCATCTGGGCACCTGCATCCCACACAGAATATTTGGTAGATTTTGCAAATATATAAGTGAGTAATTCAACACTTATGTTCAGCAGGGGCAGGAAGAGTTTTGTTACTGTGTGTCACCCAGAACACACCCACATAAATTCTCCCTCCACTTGTACAATGTTCTTGCCATACATCAAAGAGCCACAGTTTGTATTCTGAGAAACAGTGTTTTGGAGATTTTTTTTATTTCTTAAACAATAGGAATTAATACATCTGTGGTGGGGGTTTTTTATTATTATCTTTTCTTTTGTATTTCAGAAGGATTTTTTTTTCCACATCTTTTTTTAATAAGACTGTGGTTGATGGGGCTGTGGTTAGTATTGAGGCTTAATTGATTTTTTTTTTTTATGTTTTATTGCTTCAGCTGTGAAAAAACAGATCATGAAACATCTGCCTCTCAAGTATAAATCTTGATTTCCAGGGCAGCATGATTAGAGTATATCAAGAATACTCTACATTCACTGCGGAGGAGATAAGGTAATAATCATCTTTTTCCCCTTCTCCTGAATTTGGATGTTCGGGAAGAACTGTGTGGTCAGCCCATCCTGATAATTTCAGAATGAGGGTCCTAGTGTAAAAATCATTTTAGCAGAGCAACTACAAGACAAGAATATTGAATCCATATAATTTTTATTATGGAACTATGTGCATATTTGAGTGCATAGTGAAGTGGTTTTGAAAATCTGGGGTGGGACAGGGAGAATGGTGGGAGGTGAAGCTGTGGTGTTATCATGGTAAATACTTTATATAACTTCCACAACCACAGAGGATGTCCTGGCTTTGCCACCTGATTATTCTTGTTTCTTGTTTAGAGGCAGGTAAAAAAATCCTTACAAAATCAAACAGAGAGAGGAAGCTGACAAAAAATGTGGGGTTTTTTGATTGTAGTTCATGGAAATACATATGAACAAAAGGCCTAAGAATGAACCAAGTGTTAAGAAACTGAGTGTGGGCTTGCTTCTTACATTATTGCTCTTCAGTGTTTGTAACCTGGAGGACAGGTGTTATAATTGTCTAGGAAGTGGTGACACAGTGTCAGAATTAAAATTTCATGAGCATAAAATCAAGATGGGAAGGTGTAAGGTAAGACACATGTATTTAAGATCAACTATTGCATGCTGTGATGTGTAATTTATAGGAGACATGTCCAGATGAGTGGAAGAATGCTTGTAATTAAAGTGTTTGAAACAATAATTGAATTGTAAATAATACAGTGTTTGGCTATTATTGCATGTAATTAAATTCTCTTAGTTTTAACAGTCTTGATTTGGGACAAAAGGAGTTCAAGGCATATCCACTGATAATAATACAATGAATGTGTGGTAGGACGATATAATTCTGAATTATGATTCAGAATAATAGATTTAAGTGTTTTATTTCTTAAAGTAATTGACTGCTTAGACACGAGAAATGAAATGACAGACTTCTGGAGGTAGCAATAATGTTAGCTCTGTGTTTTTAATATGTCAAGTAAAATGGAATGATCTTGATCAGGGCTCCTTAGTGCAAACACACAGCTAGAGAAAGAAACAGAAAATTACATTATCTTAAGCAATAGCACACCTTGACACGGCTACAATTTGTTCTCCAAGGAAGTGTGTAAAAGCATGTTTTCCCCTATTACCACTCTGTTAAACAAAAATATGCTTCTGTAGAATGAACCTGCAAGCATGCAGCTTACTCTTAAACATGTATGAGAAAGTCTTGGCTAGTCTAGCCTCTTGATTAAACTTACTTTCTCAAATTAAAAAGTTTATAATAATTTGATAATGAAGACTTAAGAAAATGTATGTTGTAAATGAAACATTAAAGTTAAGCCAGGTTCTGAGGTGTTTATTGTGATTCAATAGAGCTAATAAAGAATTTAAATTTTGTGTAGAAAGTAATGTGAAAAATATTTATGAAATTCTAATACGCTTAAAATATTGATAAACTCAGCTGGAAAATGGAAAATAAAATAAAGCATAGTTAATGATCTGAATAACATCAAATGCGCATAGAGAAGAAAGTTTCCTGTCTTTTGCATCCCTTGATCACAATGATGTTAATAAAGCAGCATTTCTGAAATTGCAAAGCAATTTAAGAAATACTGAAATCCTTAAACACTTGCAAAGTGACAATGTTTGTTCCACTACTTTTTTTAATGTCTAGACAAATGGTATTTTTGATTGGAATTCTTGGACACAATAGAAAAAAACCAAAAAAAACCACAAATCAAAACTAAACAACTGAATGTTCTGGGAGATAAACTGCTCCATTTAGTTAGTTGAAACAAAATCAGAACTGAAACAGTTTATTGATTTAGTAATGGCACTTTATTAATTGAGACTCAGTGAAGTATGTGTGCAGAATCAATACCAGGAGTACAACAGATAAGCATGAGCCCAGAGATTATTATTAGGGAACACCAACAAATAGTGGGACACTGGCTGCCTGCAGTGCCCATCCCATGGGATGCACTGCATCCCTGCTGCAGGGGGAGGTGGTGACGCCCCTGGGAGGTTTGCAGGCACTGCCCAACCTTGTGTGCTTCTCTCCTCCTTCTCTCCCCAAGGCTTCTCTCTACTCATTGCAAATTAAGAGGCCTCTTCACACTTCATTTGTCAGGGGTGGCCCAATAGGCTCTTTCACGCTAATAAAAGTATAATGGTGTTTATATGTGAAATACAAGTGTTCAGATGTAACCATTTGCAGTCATGTCAACATCCTTCTATTAACCACTATCTCGGAAGGAAAGAAAAAGCCAATGCTTTAAATGAAATCTGAAACAAAACCAAAAATTAATTTCCTCTGACTACATTAAAGAAGTTTTGAGTCCTTTCTCCACTACCTTTTTCCTTTCTTAAATATTTGTTTTAATAAAAATGGTGCTATATGCCAGAAAAAAAAAAACCAAAAAAAACCTACCAAAAGAATGGACTATGTTGGAAAACAATTGTCTTGTTCTGTATTATGACAGTTTTAATTTATCTTCTATTGAAACACATATAACTTATGAAAGATATTTTTAGATGTTATGTCTTAAAAGGCAGATTTAAGCAATCAGCTTTAGCTCAGGTCTTTCAAGGAGCTTAATTGAATATATGAAGAGGATACAAGTGGAAGTTGATTTTCACAGCCATTGATTTTATCCTGAAAAACAAAAACATAGAAAATTGGTTTTGACTGAAGTTGTAATGGAATGACTTCCTTAAACAAAAGCAGATTGACTAAAGATGTGAGGAATGTTGCCCTAATTCACCTCATTCTTAATCGAGGAGACAACATATTTTCACTGATACTTGAATGGGTGAAACATATTTTACTTATCCCTTTTCTGTCAAAAAGCTCTATCACTTCTGTTCAGATTTTGCTATAAAATCTTTCCTTTCTGTGATACAGCTATTTTGGACTATCTTTGTGTATAATTCAATGTTTATTATTCATAAATGTTAGGGGCATGGACCCAGTCACCTTCGGCTAACAATTTTTGATGGAATGTCTTGACATCATTTTGTTGTATGAGAAGTTTGTCTTCTATGTAACATGCTTCTTTCTGGCTAAAGTCTCAGGACAAACCCTGATAATTTTTTGGTTTTAATTTTCTCTTGTGGTCCAGGACTCACTGGCAACATGCTTCCCTGGTAGTCATGGAAACTACTTTTCTAGCCACCTGAGTTTGCTACCACTTGATTTCAGGAATAGTTTCAGTGTAGAGGTTTGGAAGTATGAGGAAACTATTTTCCTGTCCAATTTTTGCTTGAGATTCAAGTGTTATAAAGAAGTTATTTGTTAAGAATAATATTGCCATTCTGGCATATTATACAATTCATCTTTACCCTAATAATCAGTTCCTTGGGTTGGCTAGAATGGGAAATTCTAATTCAAGAAAACACTGTTGAGGAATACATCTGGAGCAGGTAGCTTGGTTTGCAAAACTGAAGATTGAGATGCAGACTGAGCTCTGGGTGGGAAGCCCAGAGAGACAAGAGGCTGAGAACTGCAAACCTTTTGGTTAATAAAGGGCACAAAGAGGGTGGTGCCAGCCAAGTGAATGGTGATCGAGGGACAGAACAGGAGCAAAGACTCAAAGGAAGAATATTTGGGCGTGGTTAGAGGTGAGGCTATAAAAGCCCAGGGGTTCCTCTGTTTGGGGTCCCTCCTCAGAGGCACCAGCTGGGGCTGTTTCTGTGCTACTGCACTATTATTGCTGTAACACCCAGAGAGAATGCAGCAGGCACACAGGAACCCAGCTGCAGCAGAGAGAGCATCTATTGTTACAACTTCTGCTTCTACGAGCTAAAATTCCATAGGTGATTGGTCAGTGGTCACCCACCTCCCAGGGTGATTGGCTGAAGTCCTACAACACCCAATTCCAAACACTCTCTGCCTTAAACCCAAAACAGATCAGGAAAAAAGCAGGTGTCCAATTATTATTCACAATATTCATCTCATTGTTTTTCATAGCTCGCATGGGAAGGGAGAAGTTCTCAGGGAAAAGCTTCTGCTTGCAGCTTTTCAATATCCACACACCACGAATAAAATGCTTTATGGAACAAGACATCTGAGACTCTGACATGGGAAATATGGGGTCGATCTGGTGAGGAAACCTGGCTTGACTGTGTGAGAGTGGGAAGTGTGGGGAGTCAAGGGGGGTACTGGAGCCACCCAGTGGGAAGAGGCTTCATTCCCAGCAGTGAAATTCCCTGACCTCGGGAGTGTGATGGACAGAGCCTCTTGACTGGACAGACTGGGAATTTTCCTTAGCAACTCTACAGCTCTACAGAACTGTACTTCAGCAACTGCAGAAGAGAAAATCAAAGCACAAAAAAAGACATCTAAATAAGATGAGACAGAGATGGAAGTGGTTTTTTTCATATGTTTTGTAAATAACTGGTCTTCTGCTTGCTGAATGAACCTTTCTAACCCCTGCCAATCTGTAGGACGCGCATTCTGATGGAGGGACAATGCTTTTCTGAAGTGGGGTGCCAGATAAGTGCTTTAATATTGCACCCAAAAGCAGTTAACCCATTTCTCAAGAGAGGGAGGAGACTGCCGTGTCTGAAATGCAAAAATTGAAGCACATGGTAGTAGTTTGAACTGCTCAGTGTCATAATCCAAGAAACCACAGACGCTTGGCAGAATTCTCAGAAATTTATTGAAAAGACCACAGACACGGTAGTATAGATGTTCAACAAGGGTTTTTAAATAAATTTAAGATAATATTTGGTGCTTGTATTACAGCAATCTTTCCTAAAGCACGATACCACATTGCAATCCTCCCAATTAGATCAGAACCCAGAAGCTGCCCTTTCATTTCTACTTCCCTTCTTTGTGTTAAGGTACCAAGTAGTCCTGGACTTTCTCCTATTCGCATTAAAAGAAAAAAAGAAATATTTTGTTGGCAGGATGAAACAAATCTTTTTAATTTTTTTATTCCATTGTGTTTTTCTTTGGGATTTCTGTGCAGTTTTGTTGGTTTGGGATTTTGTTGTTCTTGGTGATAGTTTGGTTTTTTTTTTTAACTTGTGTTGCATTTTAATCGCTTAGTTTCTTTGAGTGGTTTTGTCTTTCTTTCTTCCTTACTGCTGTTCTTCGTATTTCCCCATCTTCTTAGACTGACTTCTGGTGTGCTTTTGGCTAGTTTGGTGTTTATTGGAAGGAATGTACTCTATGTGGTAGTCTTTCTGAGGGTGTTTTAATGCTTTCCCAAAGTACTACCTCTTTTTAAAGTAATTAGGTTTTTCCAGTGAACAAACTTCCCTTCAGTTTTCTCCAAAGGGCCATGACTTCATATCTTCTTTCTCACAGTAATTTGAATAGTATTTTTGATGTTCTGATAGGGAACCAGATGATTCCTGGATCCTGGAAAGATGAGGTCTGCTATATTGTATACCTGTGGATAGTAATTTCCTCATCTTTTGCCTGGGAAGTAAAAAGAACTGTCTAGTAGCAATTTTTCTACAGATGTAGTGCTCTTGTACTTTCCTATTTAAAATATTCACTTTCTCTAACCTCTCATTTTATACATAGAAATTAAATAGGTTCTTACATATAATATCTGCTGTCCAGGGAGTCACCTCTGTGATCAGACTTTGAGGCACAAAACTTAAAATAAACATGCAAATGCTAATAATATCTTCATTTCTGCAGAAATCTTAATAGTGAGGAAAGGGAACAGAGGCCCTTCCCCTTCCCCCTTTGTTTTTGTATCCTTTAGTTTCAGATATCCTGGTCATCTGTGGGTTTCCAGGGATGAAATTTCATTTTCTTCCACAGTGTTATGACGTTAAAAGGTTTCACTGGCAAATGAGGACAAAAAGCAGGAGTCCTTTTCCTGTGCCTTTGTATTCACTCTTTTTGTGTTTCCATGAAAATATGGTTGGAGAGAGGGGAAGGCTATGATCCAGTAATTGTCAAAGATCAAACTGTGAGAAATTGAGAAATGAGCAGAATGATCTAGCTTATATGAAGAACCACACAGTACTGAGAAAATGAGGAGCAGGGGACACAGGCTCTGGAATCAAAAGCCTGAGGCAGGGCATGTTGCAAGCCAGCATGAGGCTTTCTTTTTCTCTTTTTGGAAATAAGGAAATGTATCTAGCCATATGGTCTTTCTTAGGGTTCTTTTAAGCTTCAGTGAATACTAACTGAAACAAAGATGTCTGGAACAAAATATGTCTGGCTCAATATTTGAACATTTTGATGGAAAAATGATACACTAAACTGAAGGGAAGGTTTGCAGAGTATGTTCACGCTATGTCTACACAGAGCAGGAAATTCCTTCCAAACTGCCTTCCAAACAGTTTTTATTTAACATTCATTTCATGATCTGGAGATGGGAGATTTCCTTAATTACTGTGTATATACATAAAACAATAGTGAAATCCTCTTCCTACCAAAACCAAAAACCACCCACCTTCATGGTTATGCTAAGAAATATACAGATGAGAATTCAAATTTCTCTGATTCCAAATTAAACAAAATTCATTATTGTATATTTAGAGATAGGTTTTGCAATTTGCTACTAATTGATCCCATAATTATACCCAGCTTTTCCCCTGAATAATAAACTTCTGATGTTCTCTGTATAAATATTTTCCACAGGGTTTTCCTCAAATTTATACTAGCAAAATCTATACCTCTGGTTTTAGCCTTCAATTCTGTGAGAAATATTCAACGAGAGATGGTAAATAAGAGCAGACTAAAGTTAAAATATATATGATGTATTCAAACTGTCGTAAAAAAATACTAGCCATTTTACATAGACTTAGATCTAAGCCTTTATAAGAGTTTATTTATTTATTATATAATATCTCCTAAATTTAATCTAGGTGATGAGTCAAGTCGAACTGAAAAACTCAGGGAAGAAAGAAACTAATCACATAGGCAGATAAATTGGGATACTGCATATTTTCTGCACATAAAATCAGAAAATACTGTCCATGAATCACGATATCGTGCTTCCTGTAACAGATTTATGAAACAAAAAGGCCATATTTTCATTTAATGGCTTGAATGACTCATAAAATGTTCCATGATATAAGCTGCTTCAGTTTGCCAGTAGTGGAGCATAAGATAGAAGGGTTCAAGATAGAGTTAATAACAAATAATGTTTTCTCAACTCTGAGAAGCTGGATAAGGACAACTTGATCTCTTTGGCGACTGATTTAGTAACAGAAGCTGCAATTATCTTTACTGACGAATGTAAAAGAAAATGCAGTTGCAACAGGAACTTCATTTCCAAAAAGGGAATCTGGCAGGGTGTGAAGTATCACCCAAGCTGAAAACAGAAATATCACAGCCACTTTAATCAGGTCCAGGAGCAGAGGATAAACCCCATATACAAGGAAATTTTATCACAATACAGTTATGACTCTTCTCTTTGTACTTGCTAAGTTTATTAGACATACATGAAAGAAAAAGGTTCTGAAAATGAAATTAGGGTTTGAAATTTTCTAATTTACCATTTTAAAACATAACTGACCTCCTGTTTTTCAGAGGAAGAAGAGCCATGGTTCAATACTTTCTGTATGGATGCACTATTTGTTTGTTTTTTTCTTTGTTTTATGAAGAGCACTCTTCTTCCTACCAGCTGTTGTATGTTATGCCTTTCAACATTTTTTTTTAAGATCTTTAGAATTGTTTACAAATACTTTTGAAATACGAAGCTATGGAAAACATACAAAACTACCTTTCCAGTTCTGTGTCCTGTACTACAGGCACTCATTTAAGTTCTGAAAATGAAATTTCCCAAGGTGGAATAATATCTCAGGAAATTAGGTGACTGTAAGTGGAACAAATTTATTTCATTCCCATTGCCTTTTTTTTGTGCAGTGGTACTCTAAAAACTGAGAAATATTTATTGAGAATAAAGTCCATTGAGATCAGTAGATCAAGACTGAAGAGAACAAGACTATTTTTTCACTTAAATGCACATCTGCCAATGTAGATATTTCTGAGAGCAGCAATGTAATGTGCCCCAGTTGGAATTGCACTGTGATTTGAGGTTCAGCCTCGGAATTATCCTTCAGACACTTGCATCTAATGTAGTTGTCCAGCTCTTAGCATAAAGAAGGGGAGAGGTAAAGGGAAGTAAAATCATCTATTATTGAATGATGTCTGAATGGAAGGTGATTTTCTGGTCTTGCATATACAAAATTCTACAGCCATTTTTTTGACTTATGTAACAATCCCCACTTACCCTTTTTTTTTTTTTTACTAAATGGCATTTTCTTCCAAGAGGTACTCTACCTGTAATGAATGAAATCCAACTCTTTGTAGGTAATGTTGAAATGAGTATTGTTCTGAAGATGCTACAGGCCCTCCTCTTGTTGAAACCTAACGGAGATATTTCATTTTTAGAAAAAATGCAGGCCTTTTTAAATTGTTTAGATGTTTGTAATCCCCAAAACTGATATCTAATTAGCAGAGTCTGAAAATAAGAGTTCCTTTACACTATTTTACCTGAGGCAAATCTAAACCGCCAGTTTTATACATCCACCTTGATCTCAATTGATGTTGTGATCTAAAAGTTTTCAGGATAATCTGACATTTGGACAAATGAGAATCTGTGCAACATATTTATTATTGCCCTCCTGCCTACTTTCCCGTTGTGCATGACAGTATGAAGCTGATGTACTCACATACTTTCATTTCATTTCCCCATCATTTGTGTGAGCAGTAAAATCACTATGTTAGTCTTGTATCCTCTGACTCTGGTTGGTATTTCTATGGCATAATTTGCATGTGGGTAGTATCAAACTCAAGTAAATATGAGGAGCAAACCCACCATGTTGATTGTTTTCCTTATACCCCTTCATGCTGTTTCAATGTTTCATACCACTTTCACTAAAACTGTAACTCTTACAACATTTCCACCACTTGTTTTTCACTCATCATCTCATGTGGCAACCTCCCAGATATATCTTGGCCTCATATAAGCAGTTATGCTTTTTCAGCCTGTCTTTTTTGTCTTTTTTGTTGCTGACTCCAGCTTCTCAATAACAAGCTACATTTCTAGGACTACACTAAAGCTAAATATAATCTGGAAGGGATTTTAAAAATAAAATTTCTTTTCCATAATAAAGGAAATCAAATTCAACTGTAACAAAGCCTTGATGAATAAGTAATCAACAGGAGAGGTGTAAAAAGTATTTCAGGCTCCTTGCCATACAACTATTTAAAATCTAAATACCTTGCATCTACCTTGCAATATAAGCCCGTTTATCATCATTTGATCAGAACAGACATTCTTCAAAGAATTGCCAGGTAATTTAAAGTCTAAATGAAAGGCAAACCAGACCTAATTTTTTCAACTTTTCTGCCAAGGTCAATCACATTTTTAAAACTTGTAATTAACCTCACTTCTCTCTTCTAGACTTTCTCACATTGACTTACACATTTTCTGAAGTACAATGGCCAGGGCTGAACAAAGTTGTAAATATAGGTATTAATACATCCCAATATGGCACATGCCTTCTTTAGTAAGTATGTGAATTTATTGTCTCTTCTTCAATTAGTGCTCCATTATAAACAATCTTATTCCACTTTGCTGTCCTCTTCTTGTATTTCTGTAGTTAGTTGTTCCTGCACAAGCACAGCACTTTTTATTTCCCTTAATGACTTTGTTTTTCAAACCCTTCACAAATTTGGGCTTATTGAAAACTTGGATCTTGTCCTCTAGTGACCCTGTAGTCCCTCCCACATTTTCTTTTTTATTTGTAAATTCAATAATATACATTCTCTTCCATTCTCTTTGCCATATGGAACAGCAATAAATAAATCCTTCCATAATAACAAGTTATGGATAATTACTCTTTGGGATTATTTTTTCTTACTGGTTCTCCACCCACACTTGTAGTTCCTTCTGTTTCATGTTTGATTATCAGAATGTCATGCATTTCCAATACAATCTTTAGGAAAACCAAGATAAGTAATTTGTTCACTCTGCTATTCTTAGGGGTGTAACTCTATGTAAAAAAAGTAAGGTCACAAGGAAATACTTTCTTGTTTCTTCGGCACTTGAAGCTACAAGCTTTCTAGCAATCATTTAGTCTCAGTTGATCTGTTCCTGAGGAATGAAACAGAAAAGGCAGTAAATACTATATTCCTGATAACATTCCTTTGTCACTGTTTTTGTGTGTTGAGTAACAAAGCAATCCCTTCCTCAGTCTCTTGGACACTAAATACACTTGCAGAGCAAATTCTTACTATCTTTTGTATTTTAGTAGTGACATCTCAGTCTTTGCTTTGCCTTTCCACTCCTTACAAGCATATGCCCCACATCTGATTGTGTCCACTGTAATAAGTCCTGCTTTTGCTCCCTGATGTTACCTGGTCCCTGTTAACCCCCAACCTCTAATTTTTATTAATTTCACCCTGGGTTGTTTTTTCAGCCTAAATTATACTCTCACCAAAAACTGCAATACCAGCCTTTTAATTTTTAATTTATGCTTTATGCCCTCTGAGTTATGATGGCTGAATTAGAAAATTCCCTGGATAAGTGTCTGAAGAGGTACTTTAGCTCCTCAGGTGGGAGAGCTGAGTATTGCTTGCCTGAGTAAATTATTACCTCAAAAGAGTAATAGCAATTGGCTGAGTTGAACCAACACGAACGTACAGGTTCTATTAACCTCAAATTACCATTACAGATGAGCACACATTCAGGAAGTGGGTTACATAAATAAAGCATGCTACTTCATTAAATCAATAAAAGAATAACAGGCCTTACAGTAGGGAAAATGCTGCCAATTTGCAAAGAAGGCTATGCAAGAGGATTTGTAATTAGATTACCTCCAGGTTCTTAATATTGACCTAAAGTGTCTCCAATATGGATAGTGATAAATAACTTTTTTTTTTTTGAAAACAGCAAACCATTATGATAAAATCTATTTTAAAGCTATCAACTTCATTGAGTCATTCTGAAAATGAATCAAGCTTTGTATAAATCTATGGTGAGGTATTCCTTTTATGAGGAAAACCCACATGTTCACTCCTATGTGTCTTCAAAAAGCAGTAGGTGAACTAAATCTCTTCAGTTGTCCTCCTTACCATGTCTTAAAATAAAGAACAAAATCGTAGTTCCTCTTCAGAATATGATTGGATACCAGAAGGTTGATGGGCAATAAATTTATCTTTGCAATTGCATATATTAAGATACTTGCTTTAATCAATGCTGATATTAAATATATAATCATCTCACATGAATAGTTCATGAGTTCTGCTATACTTAAATTCAGTAGGCTTAGTGCCTTTAGGATTCTCAAGCATTATCAAAATTTGACTTTCTTAAAGAGGAGTGAAAACCTCGGTGTATTGTGCATAAAATCAGAAATTTTCATTCCTGTATAAACTGGTAGTATAATTTAATTTGAGAGCCATAGAATCACAGAAAATGCTCAGTTGGAAGGGACCCAAAAGAGTCCACAAAGTCCAGCTCCTGGCCCTGCACAGTCCAACCCCAAGAATCACACCATGTGCCTGAGAGTGTTGTCCAAACACTTTCTGAACACTGTCAATTTTGGTGCCATGATTGCATCAACTGAATTTCCGTTTGGCCCCATAACTTTAAAATTCTTTATTACAGCAATGTGTTCTTTTTGAAACTGCTTAGAAAATAAAAAATCTGTAATTTTTTCTTTATTGTATATTGAAAGACCTTTTCTCGACATCTTTTGCAACAAAAGACAGCAAACACCTTTTTTTCTTGTTAAGATCAGGCATCCAATCCATTCCATGAAACTGTTTTTTTTCCAGTAACATTGCATTTGTTGAGCCATCTCTCACGATGGTAGCATCCAGCATGAATATTTTAAGTATCTCTTTCAAAATAGTGTTACAGCTTCTCCCAGGCCGGCAGCTGCGCCCCGGAAGCAGAGATCCTTTTTGCTAAACTCCAATGAAGGATCTGTGCTCTGATGTGTTGCTAGAGCTGTCTGTGCAGTCTGCCATGGCTGTAGGTCCCTGTGCCAAGGGTACTGTTTATTTGCATGTGCTGTGTAAAGGAATAGCAGGGTAAGGAAAGCCTATATATCAAAACAGCTGCCTCAGTGGACTCCATTCTTGAGAAGTATCTGCTATAGTGGAGCTCAGACATCAAACCATTCATGCAAGGAATACAGAGAGATCAACTCTACTAGTACATTTTACTTACCTCTGATATTTAAAAATAGAGCTGTGTTAAAGGAAAGCCATAGCCAGTGAAATCCTAGTTTGTCGCTGTTGAGCCGCTAGCAGAGAAAGAAGACCCAGATTCTCAGTGTGGCATAAAAAGAGAGCTTCTATTATTTAATTCCGACTTATGTAGATTTTTCAGAGGTCACTCAGATTGGTCAGTCAGAAACCTCCCCCTAGGCCTGACTGGCCAGGCCTGAACTGTCCAAATCTCGAGACACTGTTTTTAATAACATCCAAACTTTATCTTTGTTTATAAAACACAGGAGAAAATTCTCATGGGAAAGACCTGTGCTAGCCACACTAGTTGAGTGACTTCTTATTAGCTGTGAAATCATTTCTTGGAGCCTATCCAGTTGTGCAAGCAACTTTTGTTTTTTCATACTGCTACCATGGAGGATTTTTATTTAAAAGAGAATATTAGCATCAAAGGAGACAAATGACTCATGCAAGATCTGTCTGCAGAGGAGAAAGGGCATGGACTTGAAAAACATGAAGAAAGATTGTAAGGACTTTGGTAAAAGGTTGAACTAATGCTCTCTTCTTTAGAATGCTTTGGAAGGGCAAAATATTAGAAAATAGGAAAGGGAACAAGATGTCTGGTAGAAGATATTTTTATGAAGACAGATTAGGAGGAAGTGAGTGAATGTATCTCTGCAAGAAAGACAACATTCTCGAGGCATCTCCTGTCCTAATCTCAGCCAGAAAACCTATGAGGACAACAAAAGTCTAATAGCTCTTACAAGTTGAACAAAAGGCAGATTTTTTTTTTTTTACATCATAGTAGGATCCTAAAAAAAGGCTGGAATAAATAAAAAGCACTGAAGTTCTTGATGCATTTTTACAGAAAAAGTGTTCCAATAACAAGAACATTAGATAAGCCTCAGGAAACTCATCACTATTTGTAATCAGCACTTACTATGAGGATTTGGACAAATCACAGGATTTCTTATGCTTAATTCATCATTTGCATTTTCCTAATTTGTAGGGTTATTCAAGGATAAAATCTGACCACAAAAACACTGTGTAGGGTTAAATTGAACAAGAGCCCAACTTGATGCAAAGCAAAGTCACATAAATGTAGTCAATGGGATTGTCCCTAGCAGCTGATGTATCTGTGGGTCTAAGTGAATGTGAATTATAATATTATAGAATGTTAAGAGATTGGAATGGACCTTAAAGATCATCTAGTCCCAGTTCTCCCTGCCATGGACAGGGACATCTCCCACTAGATCAGGTTGCTCAAGGTCTCATCCAGCCTGGCTTTGAACACTTGCCAGCGCTGGGACATCCCCAAGGTGCCTGGACGACCTGTTCTAGTATCTCACCACCCTCACAGTAAAAAAAAATTATCCTAATATTCAGCCTAAATTTTCCCTTTTTTCAATTGGTACCCATACTCTGAATCCTTTTGGTTTTGAAAAATCTCATTCATCTGATTTAAGTTTAATGCTGGTAACTTCATTGTCAGTGTTAGTAACCACAGGTTGTCAAAGCAAGAAACTGTAGCCACTTTTTGCTTCAGAATAAACTTTTAAAAATTCATCAGCTAAAAATTTTTCAGGCTTCTGAATTGGTAAAATCTAGATTGGTAAAATGTAATTGATTGACTCTACTCTCAGGAATTCTACTATTTTTTGTTTCCATAACAGAATATGCAAACAAAAAGAATCAGAGTTGAATGGAACTTTTTTGGCACTGGTTGTACTCAAAACAGTGCAGTTCCACATGAGAAAAGGTTTGTAATTACCAGATTTGAGAACATACAAAGCCTGAAAAGAAACAAAAGAGAAAGCAATTACTAGGGCCTTTCTTTAAAAAGTATATTTTCAATTAACTTTAGGCTTAAATTTTGGATTTCTTGATTTGTAGGGTTTTTTGCCTCCCTTTTTTTTTAGGGAAAAAAAGCTATCTGATTTAAAACAGCATTTTATATATTTTTTTTTATTTTCAAGTGATGAAAAATCCATTATTTCCACTGGTTGGCCAAAGGTACTAGTCATGTGTCATATCGTATGATAAAACGGGGTTAGTTTTATTATCTTAGGTCTTAACTATCTTTATTAGAAAGCAATCAATTAGAAACTAACTTAAGAATTAAGTGCCATTTTACTTCTCCAATGCTTACTGCAAGGATTCTTTTTCCACCTGTAGTAGTTTCCAGATGACATCTTTTCAGTTTAAATTATTTAAAATCATGCTTGTCTCATTAGAAGATTAAAGAAATATCATGCCAAGAGAGACATTGGTTAATATAACGCTAGTAAGTAATTTTTTTTTTTTCCTCTCTGGGGTTATTAGAAAAAGTCTTATTTTTAAATTTCTTGCCAGGGCACAAAATGTACAAAAAGGAGTATAATACAAGAAATCATGAATAATGAATAAAAACAAACCAATGGGTTTAAAGTTAATAGTAGACTAATCCTTTATTTTACAGTTGCTGTGGGGTTTTTTTGTGTGGAATCTACTTACATGCAACAGTAACTCTGAATATAACTAACTTAACATAGCTGTGTCCTACTCTGCCCTCAGCACTCCAAGGTAGTTATCAGGAGGTTTTTTGGATACAACCAAAAGAAAATTACTTCTGTAAAGCAATTTTAAAGCCTAGTTGGATTTAGGAAATATGAAATACAAATCCATATCTAATTCATGCATATTATAGAAGGTATCTTTAGCTATTTGTTACAATAAAATGCCAAATACCTCTGGGGGGAAAAGGACACAGCTCCAGGGTCCCTGCTTGCAATGAATATAAGGGGGTTTCTCTCCCACTACCATTAAAAAAACAAACAAAGCAAAACAAAACCCAACACGTAGTCTAAAAACATTTCACACTGAACCAGATAGGTCATTAGATGGTGCAGTTTGGAGTTGTTACTGCAGAGATCCCACTGTAAATGATAGATAATCTTGCAGTCAAGAATGAATCAGTTTGAAGTACTGTCACATATTCATTGTCACTAATGTAACTTAAGCAGTAGCAGTTTTGTAGAAACAAAAAGAAGGGTGGCACAGAATATTTGTGGGGATATTATTTTAGCAAAGAGTTTCATAAACACCCTCCTCTGGTAAAGTACTGGTTGATTAAGTTCTGCAAGGCAGTGTGAGTGCTGGGCTGTTTATTGTGTCTACAGATCTATCCAGATATCCACAGGTCATTTTGATGCAAATCTCATTTCTATCCTTGAGGATTTCCTATGCTCCAGCAGAAACACTCCAGTATATTAGAGAGAGAGTCTTTTCTGATATTATCTCAGAATGCCTTATGGTAATGAATACAGCTGCTATCACAAAGCAAAACTGCTCAGTTCATACAGTTTTAAGCAAATCATATCTGAAATGGCTTATTGATTTGCTAATGACATGCAATTAACTTGCAAACATTGAATGATACATCCAGGATCAATATCACTAGCAGAATGGATAAATCACAAGACCAGACATTACAAAATGTTAATAAATCCCTACAAATTTCTAAGCAGTCTTTTATACCCAATTCCTCAAAGGTATAATTCTGCACAATTATGTGCACTCCTTTTGCACAGACCCAGGCTGTGTGGGTTACAGATGTGCACATTCCTGTTGGGGAGTGCTTGGACACCTGCTGTGGCTCTGCCTGTACCCATCCTGCTCTCTGTGACCCTGTAAGATCACATCCCTACCCCGTGGGGCACTTCTTCCTGTGTGAGAGAGCTCTGTCTGCCCAAGGCAGGCAGAGGTGGTGATGGTGATGGGGTGGCTGCTAGCAGAGCCCAACCTGGTGTGCTGCAGCTGTTCCTTACTTCCCTAAGGTCTGTCACTGAAGGTCCAGGAAATATACTATCCAAGCAGTTTGTTAGGTTAGAAAGCCAACAATACTCTATTCACTGCTGAGTTACATGGGGGAACTCTTCACCTCTCATGTAGACCAATTATCAAGCTTTTAACTATTTATAAATTTTAGCAAACAAAGGGATTAGTGCTCATTGGCTGCTAGTTACATAGCTCTCTTCTTAATCAGTGTATCTTCTATTGGTTAATGATTCTCTCACTTCTCATCCTAATTAGTTGTCCTGCTCAATTGCTCTCTTCTTTTGTGTCAGTGGGTTTCTTGGGTCGGTGGTGTGTGGGTCAGTGGTCAGAGGTCCCCCTGTCAGAAGTACCTTTTACCCACCTGCAGCTGATTTTAGCACAATTGCTGAGTTGGTTTTATTAATTTCTTCCTTATCTTGGGAGTCCTGCCAGATGTTGTTGTGGCCATAAATTCTGCCATTATCAGTGGTTAACCCAAGGTATGTTAACTTCCTTCCCCATGTGTGAGGTCACTGAAGCACATCAATCCCTAAGCTTTAATTTGACATGGACATCACTTGCAGTTTGCATGTTAGTGCTCTCCATTTCATTGATTAAATCTCTTTTTTTCTTGTAAGGTACTTACCAAATAAAATATGCTTTTATTGTACATATTCTGTGGAGAAACTTGTAAAAAAAAGAGTATTTTTAAAGTAGTTTAATAAGTTATTGGTTTTCTGTCAGTGTAGAAATTATATTGCTTTATCCTGGTATGACAGCTAGATAAAGCTAACATGACAGCCATCTTTACTGTTACATCTAGGGGATGTAGGCTTCCATATTTCCCCTTCTGGAATGGGACAATTAGAACCTTCATGTTTCAGGAATATGCTAATAATCACATTTCACCTTAATAAAATGAGATCTGCACATATGATTTATTAGTAGGTCTTGATTATGCTACAATTATACAAGTCAGAAAGCTCTGGATAATTGCAAAGCTGTACTATGAGAAATACTGTGAAGCAAGCCAATTTTAGGGTCTAAAATATTATATTTCCCCAATGACAGGTCTGGTGTCAGCACACAACATGAGGCCATGTTCAGATTTCATTTAAGCAGTAATTCCTACAAAGGAGCTGTTGTTAACACTCTGAGTCTGAGAAGAGCTGAACTGGGATTCAGTAAAATGACAATTGATAAGTACTGATAAGGGCTGGAATAAAAATACAGTTACCAAACTATGGTCATAATCAGTTCACAAGGATCATCTGGCTGTGATCAAATCTCAGATGTGTAGAAGATCCTAAACTAGAATAGAGCTGGGCTCAGGTTTGACTCAGATTAGGAGTAGGATACATAAATTTTGCTTATGTCACTCCATCAGTTCTGAAGTCTGCTGGAATAGCTGCCTACGCTGGTCACATCTGATTCTTCTGACATTTCTGCTGCCTCTTCTGACCATGGCATGGGATAGCTATATTTTGAATGTGCAACTATATATTCTTCGTAGATAAGCCGGTAGTTTTACTTCTGGAATTCCCTGTTATAGTGCTGTGACTTGGAAATTGTCCTTCCTAGCACTTTTGCACCCTCATGGATCAGTCAGCATACACAATCCCAGGAGATTTTTGCATTAGGGATTGTCATACCAAATTGATAATCAAATCAGAGAAAAATAGTAAATTTATTATAACTAATAGAAGAAAAAAGCAGTGATGTATAGGCAGTACTGTTATAGGAAAGTACGCTAACAATTTTAATTATGCTACTTCCAGTATCTGTTGATACAGTTTCAATATAACTGGATAATGTGTGGAGTAGTAAACAAAGTTCAGGAAACAGTTATATTTCTTTCACTTAGTGTTTTTGCAACACACGTTAAATTTTTGCCTCAGTAAACATTTTAAAGTAATATGGATTCCACTTGGGATAATGCAGATTTTATCTTTGCTTGCCAAAAAGAAACATAATAATGAACTCTACTTTCACAATTCCAATTTAGTAAGAAAAATAAATAAAAAGAAATTGCAATTGCTGAAAATCATTTACTCAGCAAGTGTTAATGTTAGTGTCCTGAGTAGCAAAGATCTTGTGAATAGTTCATTACAATATTAGCATATCAGAGGAGCTTTTTTTCCAGGGAGATACCTTGCCGAGCATCTTAGGCCTTTGATTTAAATTTGTCTCTGCACAGTGGTACCTTACTCATTTGTTTTGAATTAATGGAGTTAATGAAGAGAAAGAAACAGTTTATTTCAACATTTGATTCTGTAGTATTTTACTGTACAAGAAGAGGGGGGGAAATAAACCTGGATCTCCAAATGCAGATGTTCCTTCAATCTTCTTTTTTTCATGAAATATTGAGCTTGTATTATAATATGTTATGAGGTGATGGAAGTTTCTTTGTCAACAGCAATTTCATGGCTTGATATACTTTTTTTTTGATCAAAACTGCATGAAAATCATGTTGATGGAATCATTTTCAAGATGCTCCAAAATGACAATGAATAAACCTGTTAAATGTAAGGCAAAGCATCCTGAGACTTCAAAATAGGAACCATTCCTTCATGGTGATGCCTGATAATCTCTGTATTTAAGAATCAGTCAAGCTTTCTGCTGTGAACACTCTGATTTGTTTTCTTGTTTATATTTAACATCTCAGCCTATATAGGGTAAATTCCATTGGTTTATGGATAAAATGTAACAATGGCTGTCAACACAGATAAATACTTGGTTCATCAGAAGCAAAATGTATTCATGTTTGTTTTTCAATTTAGAAACAACATGGATGACAAAAGTCTAGCTCAAATAGTTGGCGTTTTCTGAATTCCCTTACCCACACAAAAAGTAGAATCTAATTACAGTTTCAGGAGTTTATCTCTGCTGGCAAAGTTTTAAGTCCTAGCAGCAGATATTTGTTAGAAAAATAAGCATTGACATGAGATAGGAATCTTCAAAGGTATTTTCTCTGAGATTCCCTGAGTTCTGTTTCACAGAAAATGTTTTTTGTAGGTAGAAGTATAGTTAGAAAGATTCAACATAAAGAGAGGAAGTCAGTGCCCCCAGTGACCAGCATGTATAAGAGTACTGCATTTGCACTGGAGAAGTTAAAAAAAAAATTACAAAGATAACAGCTGTGTTGAATAAATTTGGCTGGTGAGAACTACTTGTGATTGGGAAAAAGAAATCATCAGTCTGCTATTAAAAAAGTGCAGGGGCCAGGGACTAGTAGGAAAGGTAAACTACAGTGCCAGAGATTCTTTTTGCTTTGTCTTATTTCAGGCTGTCATGAAATAAGTTTTTCTCTTGAGGTTGCTGCTGGAATACTTCATTTCCATTTTTGTTTAAAAATATTGAAAAGAGGATTCGGAGTCTGATCTCCCACTATTCAGGGAAACAAAAACACCCATGAGATTATGGATTTCTCTAAGTTTTTGCAGTAAGTTTCAAAATGTCCTTTTTTTTTTTTTTTTTCTAATGAAGAAAAGAATATTTCATGTTTAAAACATCTGAAGATTTAAGTCATTTCCTGATCATTTGAAATTCAGTGATCTGTAGCAGGCTAAAAAGCTTTAGTGAATGGTGGAACATGAAAGTATGGGAAATGGGGGAGGGAATCGTCTCACAAAAAAGTGTTTTCTGTGCCCCTAAGTAGCTAACTATGAAGATTAGAAGGGGGTGTAATTTTTGCAGCTGTGTTTGCTCTGTGGTAAAAAGGGACAAACGGGAAAACCAGACTTAATATTTTTTAAAGAGAAAAAAAGGTCTATAAAAACTATTTTTTAAAAATTGTATCAATAAACAAGTGACCAAAACACAGCCAGAAGAAATTATTGGCCAGTGACATGCTGATCAGACTAAATGATTTAGCATTCCCTATTTAGGAAAAAAAATGGACATGAAAGAGGAACAAATCCTTAGTACTCCACAAGATAATTGTATCATTTTTGTTGTGGAAAGTTCTGAAAATGTATTTTTTTTTAAATTAAGATTATTATTAGTACTATGAAGTATGGGATAATCAGATATTTAAATCATCTATAAGCAGCTACTAAAAACAGCTTTATAAGCATCCCAGCATGATCCTGGGAGCCATATGTTGTGTGTGACTGGAAAATTCTATTTCAACTTTTTGTGAATATGTAATACTAATTTTTCTTTTATTCCAAAGAATGAAAATTAAAATTCTTGTTTGTTTTGTGTGGGTTTTTAAAACTGAAAACCTAGGTTTAATTTAATAGGAAGAAAAGAAAGAAAAATATGAATGTATAAGAAAAATACTGTGAATGTAAAGGGAATTTAAATTGGCATTTCACGTTTTAGCTAAACTTTCATTTCCGTGTGTATATTAACATATCCTTCCTGAAAGCTATGCATTCTAAATTCTCTAACTGGAAATAAGGAATACATAATATGTAACATGTGTAAATCTCTGAAGAGCCAAAGATGAAGTACAAGATGATTGATTTTTTATATCTGAAAGAAGGTGAAATTAAAGCAATGTCTGAATAATGCATAAATATTTTTTAAAAATTATTTTAATTTGCTTATGTTCTCAGTGGCAGCTGAGAATTCAAGACATAAATAGGATCTCATCTCTTTTTGTATTATGGTTTCAAGCTTTCTGTAAATCTTCCTTTCTTCAGACAAAATATTCCTTGATCAGGCCAGTTCATTTGTGCCCCTGCATCAAATCAGGAGCACATATAATGTGAGAGCACTTCAGTTGTAAGTGAAGCCTGTAACATTTAAGCAATACTGGTGTTATTAAATAACTTTAATTTATCAGGACTGTATAGTTATCTGACATATCTTTGAATTCTTAAAAGGTTTTTAACTTTATAGCTTGTGTCTAAGTAGTACTCAGAGAAAGTCCATGGACCATTCCTGATAGTCTGTATTCCTTCAGCTGCCTGAAATTGAAACCTTAGACAATTTGCTGGCAGAGATGTGGGCCATTCTGTGTTCAGTCAACATTAATGCTTGACATTGAGCTTGGATACATTTATTTCGCATATAGGTGTAAATAATCAAACCCATACATACCTACATATAAAAATAAACCCAGTATGTGGCCACCCGAAATGGAAGAACTCTGACAGTGATTTAACCTGCATATGAGCATCATGAAATCTTTAATATACCCTTCTCCAGCATCATGCTGTTAGATATGGAGGTATTATTAACCCATGTCTGCAAACAGGATATAGAGAAATTCTGATTGTGAACATATGTGCTAATGGTACCACATGCTTGGTCTATAAACCCAAACACTGATACCTTTTTTTTTTCTGCAGTGTGGATAAAGAAGCATCAGTGTCTGTTGCTGTCTGTTTATCTGAGAATTTAACTATCAAAGAAATATCAAATCTGAGCAAGTTATTCCATATGTTAAACACTCAGAATGGAGCACTTGGAATCTTGCAGTGTACATGAACAGCTCTACACACAATACATGTGAAGATTTAAACTTTATTAAATTATATTTATGAGTTAAGTAGTTCTAGATTTGATGATATTATTAGTATTTATACATATGTATGCTCCTACTTATCACTCCCTTATAGAAACAGAAGAGCAATATGAGAAGAGCTTATTTTGCTAAACAAAAAGAGAATGTGGGAGAAAATAGCATTTTTCATTTCATTGCAAACAAATTCTAAAATAAAACAACTGCAAAGTCATCATCTGTAATTTTCAGCTTTTCAGAACATTAGTATTTGCCAGATTTTTGAAAGGCCTTACTTCAGTAGCTGTGGTGGTTTTTTCAAAGTTTGGCCATAAGCATTGCAGTGCGAGTGACAATATGTTGAGCTCTATTGAAATCTTTTTGATGCAGAACAATTGAATGAAAAATTTTGGTCCTGAGCCCTGTAGAATAACAAAATCCATATCACCAAGCTCATGGTTATAGTTTTTAGCATCTGGCTGTGCTCTAGCTCAAAAAACTGAGTATCATTCTGGATATAAGATGGCATTTAATAACATAATTCTTCCCACATATAACCTGGAGGTCAACTTTTTATATTAACCTGATGTTGATATAAAGTATTATGGTACAGGGTAAAAATTCTGGGATTCTTCTGGTTAAAAATGTAGGATTTTTGTTATGTTTTTGTATTTAGTTTTTGGGGTTTTTTCAGTTTATAAGAAGAAGGGGACAGAAAGAAGAAAAGAGTTAATCCAAACAGCAGGTAAGGAACCAAGCTATCTAAATAAGATTAGGAAAAGTGTCTTAAAATTAGAAAATATTTCTTAAGTAATTGCATTCTCATTTTAGAAATGTTATAAATTTTCCAAATTTTTTGTGTTTGAATTTTCATAGCATTGAGGATAGAACATTTAATGCCTGGGTATTCCACAACATAAATGCTCCTTAACACTTTTCCCTGCTTAAATTTTCTTGTCATACTGTCTGCCTAATCATCAGCCATTGTAATTTATTTCTCCTTTATCTATGTTTAATTGGTGCCTTCACACCTTGAATATGAATGTAGTTCTGAACTCCTTCCTTTTTACATCCTTCCCGTTAATGTCAAAGCACAGACAAGGACAATATAGATAATGACACAGGATAGTTTCTGTATATGATAGAGATGATATGACTTAGGAGGAATATGAAAGAGATCCAAAAATCTTGACGAGCTTAATGAAAATGATTAAGAAACAACCACTTCACTCTTTTACTCATAATAAACTCAGAGACATCTAGTAAAGTTAGATCATGGGTTCAAAGCAAGCAGAAGGGATTTTTTGTTTAATTAAATGTGAAACTCATTGTCACAGGTCCAGTTGATGCCAACTTTGCCTTTTTTTTTCATGTTTTGCAGCAGATCATTACATTACTTTGAAAAGATAGTAAGCAGATCAAGGGGAACTCATGGAGAAAAGGACAGATTGCACTTTCCTCTGCTGAATATGGTCGGGACAGGGTGGTGAGGTAGGAGATAAAGTCCTTTTAAACATTAGAATCCATCAGGGAGGTAGAGATAATTACTATCAAACTACAGAAGGAACTGTTACTTTATAGGTTTAGGACAATCATAGAGACAATAGCAAGAATACCAAAGATCTTTGTTAATGTGAATATATCGTAAATAAGTATGGCAAACCATAACAACTTAGAAGAAATGTAATGCCTCATATTCATGACTAAGACAAAGGTTGTTGAGTTGTTTAAATTGAACAAACCATTGAGCAGTTGTCAGTCAGTGAACAGTAAAAAGACTGAATAGTTTCTATTCTGACCTTCTAAAGGTGGAAATCTAAAACTGAAAGGAAGAAGAGGAAACAGTTCACACAATTTATACAACATGAGGTTTTGTTGTTTTACTTGTAGGAATAATTGCAGCTTTGATATATATGTGTTGTTCTTTTTATATGTGTGGCTATGTGTGCCCACTGCCAGGACCTGGAAGCCAGCTTCAGGGAATACAAATTATAACTCTACAAACCTTGCCAGGGAATTAATTTTGGGGTTTGCACATCTTTGCAATCAGACAAACCAGGGGGTTTGTGTGGCTCTCCCTATATTATCAGAGCAGGGCCTAAGATTTTTTGCAACACCCACAGATGAGTCAATCAATTTATGCTAACCCCAGCTTTGAAAATTACTTTATACCTTTATACTTGTCCCCAGGTGGTTAAAAGGTAAACTGCCTTTGCAATGGAGGGCCCATTGCCTAACAATTGAGGGGAAAATCTGAGGTTGTGGAATGCTCCCAGTTCCCACACCAAGTAGGGCTTAACAATATATATTTTGCATATTATAATAACATAGTAGGATTTCAGGGTCATGATACACATAACACATCACACCCAGAAGTCATGGTCTTGCTAAACTCCAGGGAGACTGGTGTGCTGGGGATGATCAAGGAAGGTATGCTATTACCAGGGATCTGTAGCATTCTGAAATCCATAATGAATAGGCTCTCCTTGTCAATCTTTCCCTTTTGATCCCATTTCTCACCCACTAAGACAACCAGATTATTAAAAAGTATAGAATTATCTAGCAGGGCAGGAACATCACCTATAAATTCTTCCAACCACTTGTGGACGTGGTCCAGAGAGAACCCTATTTTAAAGCCTTTGAAGTACATGAACATCCCCTTGACAAGCCTGTTCATGCTTGTGCACACAAGACCAACATGTATCAAAA
Source organism: Lichenostomus cassidix (assembly GCF_008360975.1). NCBI lineage: Eukaryota > Metazoa > Chordata > Aves > Passeriformes > Meliphagidae > Lichenostomus > Lichenostomus cassidix. Next base: position 97,097,962 of record NC_139482.1, on the reverse strand, counting down.
ATGGCTTTAAAATATCTGTTGGCATTAGATAACCAGACTACCTTGCACTGTACTACCTTGCAAATACTCTACTGGGCTCCTGGTAGGCTGCTTGAAATTTTTCTGGGCTTCCATCTCTACTTGTAGTAAATGTGGCTGGTTTAGTTATATTTTATGGTTGCTATATTGACATGATCTTGTGGACATACTATTTATTAAAATGTAGAGATACTTTTTTTAAAGAAAAAGAAAAAATAAATTAAGCAAATATTAACCTATCTCCTCAAAAAAAAGAAAGCTGGCACAATGAAAATATTTTCTATGCCCTTTCTTAATGATTGTCATATATGCTTTGTAATGTACAAAGCTGACTGTTCTTGAAATTCAATCTACTTGAAAATTTACTTTTTAACATGATCATTCAAATGATATATTAGGGGTGAAAAAAAAAAATTCAAATGTATTTCATACCTCTGCTTTTCTGTTCAAGATGAACAGAAAATTAGCCAACAAAGCATTTTTACTGTGATTACTTCAGACCCTGGAGCTGCATACTACATTTGTAAGTCCTCTGTTACATCAGAATGACAACCTACTGAAAAATTCTGTTATGTTGCCCTAAAGACATTTTAATGCAGTAAGTCTGTGGTTAAATAGGATATGGGAAATATTACTTCTAATGTTAGAAAATAATTTTCTGGGCCATACTAGCTCATACTGGACTATCTCCCCCACAGTAAAAATCTGAGATGTCTTGATTTTCTCTTAATCCAGAATTGTGTCCATGAAGATGTGGTTACTTTTATCTGGTGTTGAAAGAAGTATGAAATGGAAAAGATTAAGTGGAACATATTAACTGTCACGTATTAAAGGGGATGTACACTGGTGAAGCACCTCTAAGTAGGTTGTATGATACTGTGAAATTACTGCCTTACTGCTTCAGGCTGTTGATTAGACAACAATTAATTTTCTTATTCTATTGATAGATTTATTTCATGTGATTAATAATAATGTAAGGAAAATAACTCTGTCTGAAAGTAAAATTAGAATAATGAGAGAATGTATATCCTACTAATTTTAAAATATGCTTCCAAAAAGAAAGGGCAATCTATTTAATTGAAATCTGCATTTCTTGGTGTAAGTATTCATGAGTAATACTTCTTGTTTTTTATAATATAAAATCAAAAAAGTCCAATGTTATGGTCAGTGCTTCCAATTCAAGAATTCTAAGCATAGACTGACAAAATGCTTTGTCAGTTTTGCTAATGCACTAAATGAAGCCATGTTTTCACCATTTAGACCTCCTCTAAAAAGATGCCCTTCTTTGGAAATTAGGAGCTACTACCTAATTCATGCAACCAATTCTGATACAGACCAGTCATAATGGAGTGTACTAATCATCTGGTAGTTATGTCAATTTAATGACTGTACTCAAGACATGCATATCTAGATTACTCTTAGAATAGTGAGACAAAGACTACATAAAAATCTCACACCATATCTGAAGAGAGTTGCATATTCTTAGAATCAGATAGACGTGAACACAAGTGAATGCTGAGTGAATAACACAACTGTCTTCACAAACCCTAAACCAGAAATAATTTTTAAAAATCTGAAGCTGTCTTGAGACATCCTAGAAATATTTTCTGATACATTTTTAGATCTCTGTATCTGTGCGTGATTTTATTTCATTTTGAATCTATTTTATAAAGTAGCTTAAATGCAGAAATATAATGAGGAAAAGATTAGTTCTTCATTGTTTATTTGTTTTGGGTTTTTTTGTGACATTCACTAAAAATTCAAATAAGTCTTCCCTGAGGACAATCTGGATAATTAATTAACCTCTGTGGAGCATACTTATTTGTGGAGAAGATTCCAATATTTAAAAAATCAGTGTACCTTTTATATTTTCCTGGGTCATCTCTTTCTTTCAAAGAATGTTTTTCTCTGCTTGTGTGGCTTTCAGGAGGTATATCTTCCATTTTTCCCTCCCAGTAGTTACTTGGCAAGGGTAACTATTAAAAGTTACAGTTGAGTGTCCTACTACAGTTTAATTATTGCAGAAAACTCATGAGAAGAAATGGCCTCTAGGGGAATATCACATGCACAGCTCAATAATCCTAATCAATCTAATTAAATTTCTGTGAAATAAGCATTTTTAAAAGGTTTCCAGAGGTCCAGTAAGTTTCTTATTGTTTAGTGTTGCAGGCTCTATCTTTAATCAGGGAAAGTTTCTCAAATGTTGCAATGAATTATGCATAAGATTTGAATGGAAAAGTCCTTGCACAGAACCACTGCAATAGCATGGTAGAGAATACTTTTCTTTTGAGAGCAGACTTCTTGATGTAATTTCCTGATTCCTTGTGATGGGTTAACTCTAGCTGGACACCAGGTGTTTCTCTAAATTGCTCTATCACTTCCCTCCTCAGCTGGAGAAGAAGAGAGAAAATAATATAAGGACAGTCTCATGGGTTGAGATAAAGACAGGGAGAGATCACTCATTAGTTATGGTCATGGGCAAAAAAGACTCAGCTTGGGGGAAAACAATTTTATATACTACCAATCAAATCAGGGGTAGGTAATGAGAAATACAACAAAGCCTTAAACTAACACCTTCCCTCCACTCCTCCCTTCTTCCAGGTCTCAACTTCACTCCAAATTTCTCTACTTCTTCCCCCTAGTGACACCAAGAGACAGAAATGGGGGTTGTGTATCACACATCATCGTTGCTGCTCCTTAGGGTCTTGTGGGTCTGTGTCAAAGGCCTTACAGAAATATAGGTAGATGACATCAATCAGTTTTCCCTTTTTGACCATTGCAGTCAGCCCACTATAGAAGACCACCATTTTGGTCAGGAACGATTTGCCCTTAGTGAAGCCATGCTGGCTGTCTCAGATCATCTCCCTGTCTTGTGTGAGTTTTAACAGCTCTTCTATGAGGATTTGCTCTATGAACTTTCCAGACAAAAACATGACGTTTACTCATTTGTAGTTCCCTGGGTATTTATTTATCCCCTTTTAAAAATCACAGTGATGTTTCCCTTTTTCCAGTAACCAGGGACTTCACCTGACTGCCATGACTTTTCAAATATGAAGAGTTTCTGAGCAACAACATTAGTCACCTCCCTTGGAAACTTGGGATGCATCTCATCAGACCCCATAGGCTTGTGAATATTCACTTTCATCAGGAGGACCCAAACCTGTTCTTTGTTTACAGTGAGAGGAGCTTTGCTCCCCCAACTCCCAGCTAGAGGTTCAGGTACTTGAGAGACATGGGAAAGCTGATTGTCAGTGAAGACTGAGGAGAAGAACTCAATGAGTACCTCAGCCTTCTCCATAGCTGTCATTACCAGTTCTGCCTTCTGACTCATGCAGGTTCACTCTTTCACATGACTTGGATATTCCTTAGGCTTTTTGTTTCTGACCCATGTATTTAGAGAACCCCTTCTTATTATTCTTCACATCCCTTAACAAGTCCCATTCCAATGGTGTCTTACCTTTCCTGATCCCATCCCTACACATTCAAATGATATTCCTATTCTCTTCCTGGGTCACATATCCGTATTTCCACTGGCCATGCATTTCCTTCTTACTCCTCTGTGTGAGAAGCAGATCATTGCTCAACCACACTGAGTTATGGCTTGCCTTGTCTTACTTTCTAAACATTGAGATGAAGAGATCTCTTGCTCTAAGAGAAGTGGCTTAAAGTTGTGGGTTCTGACTTTGCTATTTGCCAGATCCATGTTCCTTAAGATCATGAACTCAACCAGGACACAGTTGCTACAGCCCAGGCTGCCACCAACCTAAATCTCTTCAATGACCTCAGAAGAATTAGTGAGCACCAGGTCAGGTAACGCTTTATCTCAGGTTGATTTGTGTAGCAATTGGACCAGAAATTTATCCTTGATGCACTTCAGGAGCTCCCTGGATTACTTTTCAATCCAGCCAGCTGTATTACTTTTCCAGCAGACATCCAGATGGTTGAAATGGTCTGTTAGGTTGAGCAGTTGGTTCCTGAAACACTGCACCCCTTGAAAGGGACCATGCTGAAACATTTTGTTAAAAACTGCAGCCCAATGGAAAGACTTATGCTGGACAAGTTGTTGAAGGACTGTCTTTCATGGGAGGGACCCCATGCTGCAGCAGGGGAAAAGTATGACAAGTCCTCCCACTGAAGGGGAAAGAACTGCAGAATCAACATGTAATGCACTGACTGCGACCCTCATTGCCCATCCTCCTGCACTGCTGGATGGAAGAAGGTTAAGGATTCAGGAGTGAAGCTGAGCCTGCGAAGAAGCGAGGCATGGGGGAACGTGTTTATTTAAGATTCAGTTCTGCTTCTCATCCTACTCTGACTTGATTGGTAATATATTAAATTATTTTTCTCCAAGTCAGGTCTATTTCCATCTGTGACTGTAACCTGGTGACTAATGTCTCCCTGTCTGGATGTCAACCCACGAGCCTTTCATTATTTTTTATCTCCCTGTCCAGCTGAGGAGGGGAGTGACAGAGCAGCTTTGGTGGCCATATGATGTCCAGCCAGCAGCAGCACACCACAGAACCAAAGATCAAAGTTGCATGCAATGGCAAAATTCTGCCAGTGGATTAGTTCCTAGTCAAGCCAGCTAGAGGACAGAAGAAGAGAAAGGCTTACATGCAGAATGATGACATTATACCAAACTATTAAATAATCCAACACTTTTTTTTCTCTGAGTGCAAATTTTTTGATACAGTTTTATTAAACAACCTTATTAAAGGTGTCAGTAGTAAGCAAAAATGAGATCTGCATAAGGAATCAATAAGTAAAATAGCTTCCTTCTGTGTCTTTGATAAAAATCCCAACTTTAAAATAAAATTATAAAATAATAGAAGATTAAATTTTGATAATTAATGACCTGCATATGGGACTTTTTGTTTTCTAACTGATTTGCTCATGAGTATTTTCCTTTATAGAACCTTTGGTGTAACCCATAAAACCCCTCCAAGATGGCTTACTTTAAATAAAGTAACTTTTGCTCTGCTGTAATTACTTTCTGCATAAATCGTTGAAATTAGAGGATTTGTGATACTTGACTTAAAAAAAACCAAAAAAAACAAAAACTAAAAACCAATAGAAAGCAAAACTAGCCTGTTTTTTCCTGGCAAAAAGGTATTGAAATTCAGAAGAATAACATACCAAATATAGCAAGGTAAAATTGCAGGGGGTGAAACAAATTCACATGTAAAGTGAATTTTTAAAAAGTGAAAGTAAATTCCCTATTGCACATGGCAGCATTATTCAGTTCCACAGGATACTAACACTAGGTTTGGGAAATTTGAAAAATAGGGATTCCAAAACATATATTTAAGCAACATCTTTTCTCTTCCCTCTACTCTCTCTTTCCATTCCCATCTAAGTGCATATTTCTTAGTAATTCACAGTAATGGTAGATCTATATCAGAATGCAAATTTCCTCAGTTAAACTTAGAATTAAAAAGAAAACTTGAATTTTAGAACTAAACTTCTTGTAAGTTTGAATCATATTCCCATTATTCCAATGAGGATTGATTTCTATTAAAATTCCAGGCCATTTTAGTCTTTGTAATGAGCCTAAAATAACTGCCAGCTTGCAGTGTTGGAATTAATGATAATCGAATGTAACACAAAATGTATTTCCATATTTTGTATTGCTTAAATGATTTCATCTCAGATGTAGTATGATTCTTTTTAGAGATGACTACTTCTATTTAATCTCTTCTCCAATTTTAATTTGAATTTCATATTGTTCCTGACTGTTTAATGAATATTTTGGGAGATGGCCATAGTGTTGTTAATTATACCGGAGACTGAGTATAATTAATTCTTTTGGACCCAAAGTCAGCTAGTTAATCGATTTCTGATGAAACTGAAGATTAAACACAGATAGTTCACTTCTTCCTTCATTCATTTTAATTTTTCCCTCTTTGAATTCCATCAGATTACTTTGGGAAGTCATTGCTGGCAAATCAATTTGTGGACCCATTTGGGGTATTATCCAGATGTTAATAGATGTATGATCTACTCAGGCCAGTCACCTTTCCATCAATTTAATTTTTTTAATTTTTAAAGAAAACCTTTTAATTCTTTTCAGTAGATTTACTGGATTTATTTTTAATTCATCTTTAAATGATTCTTTACTGCCTATTAACAGAATAAAAAAGCATCCGCAAAAGAGTTCTCTGTAGACCAGACAATTCACAAAGTGAAAGCACTGTAGTGATGTAGAAGACATTCCTCATATTAGTGAGGCATTAACTCATGTGGCTAAATTTGATGTTAGGGTCTGTAAATGCTCAAATGAAAAAGAAAAAATACATTAGTATGTCCAGGAATTCCTATCTCATTTTATCCTCCTCCCAGTGCTATAAATAATGGTATATTTTAATTTTTGATGGTGGGAAAAGCCCTGAAGACTGAAAGGGTATAATCAAACAAAGGGCAAGGAAAAATTTAAAAGAAGAGAAGCAAGACTTCCAGTCAGTGGGGGAAACTTTGTGCATTTTTCATTTATTACTTTATTCTTAGAGTAACAGATCTAGTTTCATTTCATACTGCAATGGCTTATGATCCTCATGTTCTCTTGCACTATATTCAATATCTTATTGTGAACAGACTTAAGACAGCTTTTAGTGCTGCTTCTTTATAGGGAAGTGAGCACAAAAAGAGCACAAGTGTACCAGGTGATTTGCTATCCAAAATTTCTGGAAAGCTAGGGTCAACAATAAAATATTTAATAATGGCTACTTACATAAATTAATCCCTTTTGGACAAGATGTGTGTGTAAACATATAATTCAAACTCCTTAGCACTTGAGCACTTTATATGTTAAATTTATATTAAATGCATTACTAAATAAAAGCCTTGGTAATAATTCAGAAATATTTTCTGGTTTTCAGATGAAGATCAGACATGCATGTCCTTCTCAGAAATTGTAATCTTTAACATTCAAAGAGTGACTTTGTCAATCTGTAGAAACAAAGACTTCACCAGATTAAAAGCTATTCAGTTTTCTAATTAATGTTCTTTGGTATAATTTTGGCAACCTTTCTGCATATTTATAGCTGTCAGTGGTTAACGTGAAATTCCTTTCCCACTAAAATTACTTTTACATCCAAAATGAAGTGACATGTTAGTAGTTTATCATAATATTAAGGCTTTTTAAGTTCAGCCTTTTTTTAAGGGAAATGTGAGTATGTATTAAGCAGTTATTAAAATGCAAGAGGAAATAACTAAAATTATGTATCCAAGATTCATATTACAGAACTGCAGAGTGCTAGGAAAGGAATGTATTTGGTCTCAAAGTTATGACATGAAGAGAAGCCTTATGAGAGTAATGAGGGATGTTTTGACTTGAGAACAACACCACTTATCATGAAAAACATTTATTTTCAAGTTAAGTCTTGCTCTAGGAGATCATGAAGACAACTATCAATTGTTCTAGGCCCAAAACAACTTTAAATAGTTGTCTTAGCAATCTGAATCTGGGAATGGAAGATTAAAGTGTTGGAATATAGAATGCCTCTTTATAACCCTCTTATCCCTGAGGTCTAAACAATATGTGAATAGGTGATTCGGTCTTCAGACTTATGAAAGACTGCACACTGAATCTTGAAGTGTCATAAACCAGAAATTTAGCCCTATCTCTAGAAAAACATGTGTATTTCCATAGTGTTTGGGTGGTTTGACTGGACACTACTATGGCAATTGTATTTATGAAAGGTTAGTTGAATATTAGAATAGATTTTTTTAAATTAAATCAATGGCAGGGAGATCATTTGAAGTAATCCAAGGTATTGGATTTCATGGCTTGTGGGCTTTCATTTCAGATGGCAAAATCTCCCGGTCCTATTTGTGATGCCCCAGGATATATTAAGAATCAGGAAGTTAGAGTTTAAGTGCTGCTAAATTCATATTTGTGGTGACATTTAAAGCTAAGGTTTCAGAGAAGTCAATTTGAAGGACACTTTTGTTTTGTAGCTCTTCTCACACTACTCAGCTATAAATAGACAGCTGATTATATGCATAGAGTTACTGAATGTGAGATAAATAGCAGAATATGATATTAGCTACATTTTCCCCTTTCCCTTTCCACAGTTTCACCCCAATGTAGTTTGATCATATTATATTGATACCTGAACTCTAATGGACATCTGACCATATCATTTATTCAGAAGTACCTAATTAATATTCTGTGGAATGGAGTGTCTCTATTTCTATTCTTGGCTTTTAATGTGTAAATACCTAGACAAATTAGATGGAAATTATAGGAGGATCTGTTGAGTTGCTGGCGTTCCCTTTTAAATGAAAGAAGCAAATTCAATTAGACTATTTATCATATAATCAAAACTGATTTTCTGCTTTATGTAGAAAATGTCAACAGATAATATAATTTCATTTATTTACACCTTTCATAAGAAAAACAGAAGAAATCAACAATAATTCCAGCAAATCTAATCAAAGGGCAGTAAATAATCTGCTGCAGTAAACTTGTCACAATGCAGACTGCAATAAAGCAATACTGTTAAGACTTACAAACAAAGGATAACCCTATGTCCTTACACTTTGTCTTTCCACTGCTGCATTTCCTTGATTTATCTTCTTAAAAGTAATTATAGTTATGCTGATAATGATGATGATGATGATGATGGCAGCAGTGATAACAGTAACAGCTGGTGTGGTAGAAGTTACTGCAACCAAAATTAGTTTCATTCATTTAAAAAATATTGTGATCCATCCAACTGCTGAATATTGCTAAATGAAGCTATTGGTTACTGTGTGTGCCAAAAGTCTAAAAACAAAAGCATTGAAAAATTCTGCATTAAAAATGCTGAGAAGGAGTCCAGATTTTCCAGCTACTTTTGTTGCCTACAGCTAGCTTCAGATTTTGGTGCACTGAGGGTCAGTGCTGTGAATCTGAATATGTGCAATGAACCTTCATTTTGCTCTCTGGCTTGTTTTATTTTTACAGATGCCAAATACAGTCAGAAACCTATCAAAAACCAAACTGTGTACTCTGTCTTTAATTAACTCTTTGTTTCTTCCCTGCAAAGAGATCATGATTATTTAATGGATTTGTTGTACTATTAATAACCATTTCATACCAGTTCAAAGAGAACTGTTTCAAGGTCTTTTTCTTGATTTTAAATTTTTTCATAGGATGTCCTTAAATATGCCAAAAAGTTCATATTCTCATGTAAAACTACATTTTAAGCTGTCTACCAAAATGATCCTGTGGATAAGAAGAGGGAAAAAACCAAAGAAACTCAGACAAAACAATGCTCTAGGAAAAAAACCAACCAAGCCAAACCAAAATCTAGACATAAAGATACATTCTCAAAGGAGTAAAAATGAGGAGCTCTGAAGTTTGTTTTCATAGACCACATGATTTCTTTGCTACACACAGCTGTTTCTTGAATTTTTTTGAAAGCAAATAGCCAAAATAGCAGGATTGGCATTACTACCAGTGGTGCTAATAATTATAATAATTTTGCCCTCTCTAGCTTTACCAGTCCTTCACTTTCATTATTGGTCCTTCAGTAAGAATTCATTCCTATGCTCAGTTCTTTACCAACATCACTCTACTTTTTCTCCCTAATTAGATTCCTTATTCACCTGCTGGAGGCTGAAGTTTCAAAGGCGAAGGTTTCTTGTGAGAAGGCATTATTAGCAAAAGGTTAAATTGAAGGAGCTTCACAATGTTGTGTATGTTGTTAAGCATAATTATAATAATAAGAAAACTCCCCATTTCAAAGAGAAGAAATTGCCTAAATATTCTGCATCTTCTCTCAGAATTACTAAGAGATTCAAACTATGACCGTGCAGAAACCTGGAAACCTTTCTATGCACATAACCTAGAACTCCCTAGTCCCAGATTCCCTGAACCAGAGGGTTTCTTGACTGCTCTTATTTTTTGTGTCTCTTTGGGGTAGATTACTTCCAGCAGTTATTTGAGCACAAAACTCACCTTCACAGGGATAGAAAATGAGTCCCACTAAAAGATGAGATTATAGTCTAGAGAAGAGAGCAATGACCTGTCAGACTGCACGAGTCAGATGGTGATTGTATAAAACACCACAATGAGCTGCTTAAAACAAGGCTATTCCACAATTTCTCAAAGGGAAGCTCTGAGTGCTGTCTCACAACAGGTTAAAGATACCCATATTCAAAGAAGAGGAAATTTAGGCTAGTCCTTTCTTTTCTGTTACATGTATTCCTTATTAACATGTAATTTTTGGGGGGACAACAAACTCTTTCTGCTCATTTCTTACAAAATCTGGTAGTGCTAGGACGGCCTTACAAATCTGGCTGTGCTAAGTGTTGGATCTGTCTCATCCAGCCATTATCATCCAAAAAAATCCTTACAAAAACCAGATAGCATGAACTTGTATTCCACCAAGAAACACGTTTACAAACCAGTATAGTTCACTGATGAAACATTTTTTACAAAATGTATTCTTTACCTGAACTCATTTTGAGGGATTATATTTTAAAACTAGCTGTTGTTCAAAGCTTAAAATATTGAGCTGGCCACGGCCATTTCATACAGGCAACTTACCAGAAATCTGTCTCCCATCCTAATCTAAATTTTAAGAAAGATAGTTAATGAGAGAAGGCAGGATGGTGATTATAAAGGAATCCATTTCCATATGATATGTGAATGTTTGCATTTAATTTTTATGAGGATAAATATTGAACACCTGATGCTTCACAAAATTAATTGTCTGATGCTGGATAGATCAGCTAATATCATTATGGAAATTTCTGAGTGATATACTTGCAATTGTCATGCATATTGCAATAAGACAGTGCAGTGGGAACTCTTATTTGCCATGGCAACCATTAATTGGATATGCAGGAGGTGGTGTTTTGCTTTAAATAAATCTGACTGGGTCAACAATAGAATGTTTCAAATACATGATTTATATTTTACACAATTTTTTTTTCTTGATTCAAATTAGTTTTTTCTTCATATCTGTGTGTTCCTCAGAAACAAATGGGATAAAATTGAGTGGAACCCTGGGACATTTTGTTTTATGATTATTTTTGTGAATGTACATTTTGTATTTCTGTCTGACAAATAAAAGCTGATTGTAATTACATTTGTGTTGCTGCCATGTGTTCTTAGGCCTCTTTCTCCATTGTTTCTTTCTCATGTGACTATTATTATGAATCAAATAGCTGCTTTGCATAAATCATTTCCATAAAAATATACAGTTGGTTTTTGATTTATGGAGTGTTTGGCATGGGAGACAGTCTTTTTGCATATCATACTGGGATTTGGACTAAAAGACATTGGGATGTATATATGAAAAAATAAATTCCATAGAAATGAATCCTAAGCAAAAACTCAAAGGGAAATTATTAAAATCTGAGGACAATAGATATTTCAAGGCAGGAGAGTGTGAAATGCAAAGAGGCTCTTTTTTGAGTTATACATCCCATGGGATATTCACCAATAATTTATTTAGAAAGAGTATTACCATTTCTATATTAAACTCTGAAGGCATTTATAAATGTGATTAATTGTATACAAGTGAATAGTTGTGCCTAAGTGTAGGAAGATGACTATGGTATTCAAGATCATAATATTTTCTTTGCTTACGTGTGGAGACTTCTTATGATATTAATAAATCAATATTCCCTAGTATATTAATAATAATATATTAATATTTTCATGGTTTAGGAAAGCACCTGGATTCAAAACAGGACAAAAATATCTCCCTAATATTAGTCAATGAATATATTGATGCTTCAGAATAAGTCCACACAGGAGCATAGTCCAGGACTTTGTCAGACTCCTAAGCACATCATTGCTCATCATTGCTGAACCCAACCCCAGAGCAGAATTTGCAGCAGGGTGTGCACAAAATACTGGGTACCCTGTGTGGATCAATACACGTGTTCTCGAGGCTCAGGAAGAATTATCTATAACCCTGAATAATTTGTTGAATGTGTCTCAACCACCTGCAGTCTTTGTTCTAAAGATGTGGTGAAGGTGGCCTAGTTTGTGGTTTTGTTTTAGTTTTTCTCTGTTTACTTGTTTTTCTAAGTTTTCTAAGTTTTCTATTATCATGTAATTTTTTTTTTAAATATATATAAATTTTGATAAGCAGATAAGTCTCCCAGAAGTGAATTTTGTGTCATTACTCATCTGGCAGAAACCAGCAGAGAACAGAGTAGATCATCATATTTTCTCTTTTTCTGTGGAAGACAAACCACCATATTCCAGTCAATAGACCATTCCATAAAAGGTACATTTCCTTCTAATGCAATGCAGCATTGAATCTGTACACAGCCATAATGCTTTGAGAATGGTCTTTTGGATTTGGCATCTCAGAAAATACAGGGTGTGAAACTTATATTTAGCATTTGACTTCTTTATTCCTTAAACTGATTTGAGTGCATGTCAATTTATGTGCTTTCCAGATTCTTTTCAGAGTCAGTGCCATAATATGTCCTGAGGATGATGATCCATTTAACTGTATGATTTTTGGTTAAAAATCCATTTTTTTCTTCATAGATAGTTTTCAGATCAAGCAAAATTCTGAAGTAAATTTTATCTTGATACAACAGAAACTGTCTCTGATAGTTTTGTTCTAAGCATAATGAGAACATATTAACTTTAATTGAAGTCACCACTAAGACATATTGAGCTGAAAAGCTGATGCAGAACTGCAATGGTCAAAAAGTCATGATGATGACACAAAAATTTCTAGTTTTAAGATAGCTTGTCATTCAAGCCATTAAAACATAATCCGTCTAAAACTGCAAGCATAACCCTTTAAATTATTCCTTCACATTAACCTTGGATTATCCCTTCTTGTCCATCATAACAAAAATAATATGAAAAAGAGATATGGAAGGAAAGACCAGGTTTAATTAAATAAGGAAATTCATAGAAAGTAAAACATTATGTATGATCATGTTTAGCCAATGCAAGGGATATTTATATTGAATTTACTGTAAATTAGTCTTTTCCTAATAAATTCTACATGCTTGAATGTTTTTGGGTTTTTTCCATCTAAGTTTCTTATTTCTTTTTCCTCTCTTTTTTTGGGATATTACAAAAAATAGATGGCCTCACCTTTGTTATAATGGATATTTACAAATTATCAGCCTCAAAAATCAATGTATTTTTGGCTGCCTGGTTTACCTATAAATTATCAGATTGTTCACAGCAGGAGTTCAGTGTAATTTTACTCTAATGCAAAGCAAAGGATCTCAACACTTGGGTTATACCAAAGACCTTAAGCAGTGTAGCATCATTTTACATACTTATTTGGCCTGAATAGTGTCATAGTTCTTAATAACGTTGCTATGTGAGTCAAGATCTTACTATTATCCTAGAGAGACCTCCCGTATAAAAGAAGAGACCTCTTGATCTCTTGATTTGTTTTAAAATTTTAAATATTCAGGGAGGTTACAGGTATGTAATTGCCTGTTTTTCAGCCCATACATTTAATTTTTTTTTCTCTGTAAAAAAAAGGAAGAAAAAAGGCACAAGAAAAGAAAGAAGGTTTTTTAAAATTGTTGTTTTGGCTTTTTTAATGCAATATTTAAACAAAAATACATATAATTTATTTGCCAGCTCATTTTTCTGTATGAAATGCAGTAACTCTTTGGGGGGTTATTGCTGACATCCAGGCAGCAGCAATTTCACAGAATGTGACATTACTTATTTGGAATTCAATTATGTTTTCATTCATGTCAAGCAACATTAAATGATCATTTGAATTTTGGTCCTTTGACATTGGCAATTGTTACAATTCATGGCAGATGATTCCTCAGATGTCAGAAGTTTGGGCCAGTGGTGAAAAATCTTTTTATTTTTCATGTAGATAACAACTGACAATCAAGATGATTCAGATATGCCTATTACAGTGGAAATAGTCTTTATTCATTTAATTTCTGCATAAAGAGCTACTCAGAAGTTTGGTTGTGCCCTCATTCATTTTAAAAGACAGAAATTTCTCTGACATGCAAGTTGGTGGCTGGTTTTCTTCACTCAGGAACCTCCTGCATGGCCACCCATAAACATCCTTCTTGCCCTTCTTCCTCCTTCACCAGTTTCTTGGTCACATCTTCATTGCATTTCCAAAGGAAAGGACCTTCACACTGAATGCCTCTCTTTCATCATGTTCATTTGGTGCTGTTGACATTGTCATCCATTGTCAAGTGTGAGTTGATGCACAGCTGGTAGATAGAGCTCTTTGAGTGTTATCTAAGGGGTGGTAGAAGGAAAAAGATGTTCAGGGAATCAAAGCATTTGCCTCACAGCTGGATGAGGGTGTGCAAATTTACTTAAAAATGAAATGTAGAAAACTGGTTAGATTTCTGCCTAGTGCTTGGTACTGGTCAAGTGTTCTTTTTTTTTTTTTTTCCCTTTTCGTTCTCTTTTTCCTTTCATTTACCTGTCTGAAATGAGAATTACTTTATGATAAAGATCTTGCTACAGTCATGTTTGCCCACCTTATTTCTGGGTTAATGACCTACGCAAGATGGATTTCAATGCTTTTTAGAAAAATGTAGCTGTTCAAATTCAGAAAGGTTAGTTATTAGCTGCTGTAATTTATTAAGGGATTATACTTGTGTTCTTTCATCCACACTTATTTAACTTAGTTTCTATGGAGTTTTTACAAGTTAATTGGTTTTGACCCAGTTCTCCCAGAAGTGTAGATTTTTGAATCCAAGAAAATGAGTAAAAGAACCTGTTGCCTTTCAACAGAAAATAGGTGTCTGTTCCTTGACCCTTTTGAACTCTCTTCCTCAATAATTTAATATGATTTTTTAAAAGAAATTACTCTTTCACAATATCTAGCACTAAAATTATCACAATTTATGGTACATTGCTTGTTTCATATAATCTCCTTTTCAGACCTTCTTTTTCTTAGTCATTAGCCTCCTCAATTTGTGCATCTTTAGGACATTCTGCAGAACCCATATATTTTTCATAAGTATTTAAAAAAAAAAAAAGGTGGGAGTATATTTTGCATTACATGGAGATTAGTAGTGCATACTTGAAGCTCAGAAAGCCAACTGCATCTTGGACTGCATCAAAAGCAGCATGACCAGCAGGTTCACAGAGGTAATTCTGCCCCTTTTTGCTGTCCTCATGGTACCCCACCTGAAGTGCTGCATCCAGACTGGGTATCTCAACATAAGTAGGACATGGAACTGTTGGAGTGAGTCCAGACAAGGACCACAAAGATGAACAGAGGGGTGGAGCACCACTACTACAAACACAGGCTGATAGGGCTGGGGTTGCTCAGTCTGGAGGAGAGAAGGCTCCAGAAGACCTTAGAGGAGCTTTCCAGTACATAAGGAGAGCTGGAGAGGTACTTTTTATAAGAGCATGTGTAGTGATATGACAACAGGGAATGGCTTCAATCTAGGAGAGAGTAGGTTTAGATTGGATATTAAGAATTAATTCTCTCCTGGGAGTGTGATGAAGCACTGGAACAGGCTGCCCAGAGAAGTTGTGGATGCCCTATCCCTGGAAGCATTCAAGGCCAGAGTGGATGGGACATTGAGCAACCTGGTCTAATGGAAGGTGTCTGTACCCATGGCAGGGGATTGCAACTAAGTGATCTTTACGGTCCCTTCCCACCCAAATCATGCTATAACTCTATGATGATTATTGGCTGAAATAAATATTTTTGTTGTGCCTGTACCATGTAAATATTTTTAAATTAAATTTTACTCTAAAAATGGTTTTCAAAACTTAATGTTCTGAGCCAGCCATCTCAGCCACATTGTGTACATGGCAATGAATAACTACCTATTAAATTGTGGTACTGATTACTTGGAATATCTTATTAAAAGACAGTTAAAAATGGGTGATTTAACATAGGTCTTGGACTTCAAGTTGCTCAGATATAAACCCAAAAGTGAGCAGTCATCTATCAATGAAAGCAAAAGTTATTGTAGAATACTAAAAGAAGGCCATGGCTTTCTCGAAGAGTATTCATAATGTCACAATATTTGAGGATTTTAAGATATATCTTGAATGTGTGTTAGCACTACTTACAGATTTCTCCAAGAATCATCCTCATATTTGCTTCTGAATATTGTCTAAAAAAAAAAAAAAATCAGACTGTATATTAGAATTGTATTGTACCAGGGTAAGAATAATTTCAAAATAATCTATAACAGAAACTAAAATAGAATGTTGCAACCCTAGGTCTCTGTTTAGCCAGACTGGTCTTCTCTACTGGCTTGTCTTCAGGTACATGAGGATGGCCTGTCCCTGTAACTAAATTTTCCTTCTTAAGGCACATCCAGCCTTCCTGTTCTCCATTCCCTTTCAGGACTGCCTCCCAAGGGACTCTCTCAACCAGTCTGCCCTCTGGAAGTCCAAGGTGACTTCCAAGTCTGGACTTCTGCTGACTATTCCAAGAATCAAAAATGATAATTTCACGATTGCTGTGCCCAAGTTGGCTTCCAACCATCACATCATCCATCAGTCCTTCTCTGATCACAAACAGTAGGTCCAGAGGGGAGTTTTGCCTAGTGGGCTACTTCACCAGCTGTGTCACAAATTGTCCACACACTTCAGGAAATGCCTAGACATTTTCCTCTCTGCTGTATTATATTCCCAGCAGACATATGGTGGGTTTTGTTACAGAAACTTTCCCTTGACTCTTATCCTGTTATTTAGGTGAGAGGGCAAGGTGCAGTTATTTGGTCTAATTTCTTTTAGAAAGTGAATATTAAGCCTTGGTGCTAAAACTTTTTGTCAGTCAGTTCTATGACTCATTCCTATAAAAAAATATTGTTTATTCTGCTTGCACCTTCAAATCCCAGAAGCTTTGTGTAGATAATTACATTCTATGTGCAGTCAAGAGCATGACAATAAGCAATCAGTCAATTCCATTATTGTGAGGGTGATACTGTGAGGGCTATATCCAATGTCATTTGCTTCTCTGTAACATATGGACAAAACACTCTGAGTTCCAGTGTTTTCCTGTTATTATATTTTAAATCATACAGCTAACAATGGCTTTATAGTCACTTGTGCTGTGAATACAAATATCGAGGGAATAATAATTTTGTTTTTAAAAAGGAAATGTTTGATTTAAGGGTGAGATAAGCAGGTAGGAAATTACAGCCTTGTTCCTTTCATCAACAGTAGCAGTAATAAAAATTATTCCAATACTAATACTAATACTAATAATAGTGATTATTTATAATAAATTATTATTATTGTTATTTTTTATTTTAGAAAAATATTTTTAAAAATTTATGCCTATTATCAGAACTTTATATTTTGTTTTTAATGCCTGCCACGAACACCAAAAGAAAGAACAAGAAAATAGTAGTTGGAAGTTAATCTCCTTTTATTTTACTTAAATAAAAATAAAAATGCTCATAATTATTACTGGCTTTAAACAAAGAAACCCACAAAACTTAGCAATTTTTCTTTGACACAATGTCAGAACTGTAAAAAAATTTTCTTTTTAATCACCTGAAAAGAATAACAGTAGATAATAGAGTGTCCAAGACCTCACATTTGTGGAGTGCTGTGCTTATGTGTTGACGCAAAGCTCGTATAAAAGTTGTTTTCCTTGACTGTGGGATTTTTTTCTTAATCAAAGTGAAACACTGAAATGACATAAAGCCATCAGAATCTTTCCTGCTATTTTTCTCAGAAAAAAAAGGAGGTGGAGGCATACCCTATTTTATTGTAAGGGGCAAGCTTGCTGTCCTTGTGTTTGCAACATTAGAGATAAAACACTCTAGACAGAATACATACAAAACTTTATATATATTCATGCTGCATTATTCTGACAGCCCTTTTTCTGCTTTGCTAAAGACAATATCTCACTCATGGAGTGCTTTTTTGTACATATATGCATCTAAAGGTAAGTAAAGGCAGTCAGGAACTTCACTTACTGCGAAACATTTTTCTTAGCATATAGCATGCAGGGTCAAGATGAACGTCTGTGAAAATATTCTGTTAAAATATTCTTTACATATCCACAACTTCACTCAAAGAGAGAAATATGTAACTTAAAAAACTGTCTTTGAAATGAAATTTGGAATAGAAATTTAAAGTGGAGACATTTATATATAAATTATATATAATTATATATATGATCTATATATTTTATCTATAATTTATATAAAATTATAGATAATATATAATATAATAAAGAAATGTATGCTCTTAACATAATGTCAACAGTTTTTCTAGGGTGTTTGTGTCTTAATCTTGCCATCTGATAAGCAACTCAACTGTCAGTTTTCTTCTATTCTCTTGGATATCAGAACTGCAAGACTAAATTATGTTCCTTGTAATGATTATCTAGTCCAGTGTATAGTTTAATCATTTGGCATGAATTATGAAAATTCCAGCAACTCAAGGCTGTGTGTTCGTAATACATGACTGTTAGTTACTCACTTGGGCTATCACAGATAAAAGGTCAATATCTATTATAGTAGGAGTTTTTGAAAAGAGCTCCCTGAATTTATAAAACAGTATCTTATCTATCATGTATTGCTTTGTAGTGGCAGAAAAACTTCTTCATCACATTATTCAAAGAAGTAAAAAAAAGAAGGAAAAGAGAAGAAAAGAGTCAAATCATTAGTATTCTTCCAAAGCAAACAGGAGTAAATCTTGAAGGTTTAAGTGTATCATTAGGGCAAAAGAGTTTGCATTTTCCTCTAAGACAATTTTTTTTTCCTCCTATATACATGTATGCATATTCTGGATTCTAAATGCATGTTTTGATTAAGTTGTTTTTTTTCTTTTTTCTTTTTTCTTTTTTTTTTCTAGAGCAATATATATTTTAGTTCCTTGGTCATAATTCATACACTGTTTTTATATCATTTTTCCTTTGTAGATATATATATATGTGAATGTACTTCAGTGTGGTATCCTTCAGTGCATGGTACCTCTACATCTTCCACATCTCATAAAACTTGGCAAGAAGGAAAATTTTCTGAAAGTCATGTCTTATAGAAATACTACTGTAGCTGAGTCCTCATGGCATCACTATGATAACAGCAGTTTAAATGGAAAAAAATATTGCTCTTTTCTGCAAGATGAAAAATAGTTTTCATTGCTTGGAAATACTACTACTACTATGAAAAAAAAGCTATCTTAAATATATACTGCCTTTTTTAAAGAAAAATAGAACTGTGTTTAGGAATGTGAAGGAATTAGTGCCTGACTTTTCTTGAAATGATCATAAACTTGTATGCTGAAGACAGAAATCTAGATTCATTATGTTGACAATGACACAGAAACAACCATTAAGAGCCAAAGTGAAAAAAAAAAATCTTCTGCCAGTTCAGTTTCTCTCTCCTCACTTTTAAGAAGGGAAAGGAAATTACTTAGCAAAATGCTTATTCTGATGATATTTAAACTTTACGTTGAATGTCAAAGGGCACAAGGGTGTAAGGTTAAATGCCACATTAGGTATCCCCGTACAAACATCAGGTTCTTAAGGCTTGCTCAGCACTCATAACTACTGATGATCATCTTTTCTTTCTGACAGTTTCTGTCTATCAGAATTTCAAGAGCAAGTGTCTGAAGGAAACCTCCAGTTCTGCGTAATCAAGAGTACCAGACTGTTCTTCAATGATGTACCCATTCTTTAAGTCATCTGTAAACTTTCCTGCCTGTTCCCACTGGCAAGGCAATTCCAGCATCTGTAGAGTTTAGAGATCTGCTAAATTAGGAACTAAACAATGCCATGATTTCAGAAACTAAGTTATTCCACTAGAGATAAACTATGTAGTATGGGATTTGGTATTGTTGATGAAGCAACAAAAACTTAAAACTGTTTTTCTTCCCAGCAGCATAGCTAGGGGACATCACAAGACAAATGTACTTAGCCACAAATTGCAGGTGGACATGCTGCCATGGTAGCAAGTGATAACAGACTGAGAGATGCTGGGCTGAGAAGTGATGCACAAAACTTTGATAGATTGAGGTGTGAATGAGACACCTTAAATTAATTTAAAGTATGTGTGATTAGAGGTATAGCTTTTTTTTATATACAATATTTATCTAAGAAATTTTGCTTCTTTTATCAGCTGCAGCAGAAATCATAACATTTTCCTGATTTTAAACCAAGACCAAGTTTTCACTGCACTGGTTGTGCATAAATAAGATACAATTACAAGTAATTTTAATTTTCATCTGGATGAATATCCTGATCATGAGAATTTTAATCAGCTCCTACATTTATCATTTCAGGAAAAAAAAAATAAAATGTTCAATATTTTAGTTAATTTTTAGGCAGAAACTAAAAATAATTGAGAAAAATAAAGATATTAACTGTCCCCACCACCATTTTATTCATATGAAACTAAACCTTCAAAAAGACATCAAAAGCATCAAAGAGGGAGGAAAGTGTATTTCATGTGAGAAGTTAGAATGTCCCAGATGCTGTAATCAAGAAAATATGGGTCATGGCAGGCCAAGTCAATATAAGATTCAAGGTAAAAAAAAGATAAAGGCTAAGGAAGAAATAAACTGAATGATTGCAATTCCACCAAAAATTTTCTGTCACTCAATAAAAACATGCCAGTAAGAGAAAACAGAGATGTAGCAACGCAGAGAAAGTACTAATGTTCCCTTTTGTACGTGGCCTGCCAGATTAGCTCTGAGTAAGTTTTGTTAAACTAGCAATTTGTTCAGTTAGGACATTTTCCATGGCTATCTTGTGAGACATCACGGAGTTTGATCTGAGAGAATCATTGTCACACTTTTCTGGTACAAATTACATTTTTCTTAACACACCTTGATTTTCTTTTTTTTTTTTTCCTTTCTTGTTTTTATGTTTTGTTGCTTTCTTTCTTTTTCTTTTGTCTGTGTTTTAAATTTAGATTTCAAATTTGCACTGATAAATATAGGAAAAAAAAGAAAAAATGTAGATATGATGATTTATTATATTTATTTACTTTTTATTACAACTCTATCAGTATCAAACCTGTTGGGAGATTGAAAACACAGTTAAGAATCCAATTAAGTAGCTGGGTCATTTTCCTGCATACTTTTCTTTGCTGGGATGGTTTTCATCTGGTTAAAGTTTGGGAATGATTGTATGGATTGCAGCTACAATATTAATTGCAGTTTTATATATCCATTTTCAGAGACTAGAAAAGGTTGATTTACAAAGAAATTGAAAAGTTAAATATAAGAAATGGAAGTTGGAGGGCTAAATTTAGGAACTAAATGCTTCCAAGTTGGAGATAGTTTTTACTTGATTGAGAGTCGAATGTAAACTTACTCAAGAATATCTGAAAAATGTAGTGCTTTAAGGAGAAACTCTAGGATCCTGACAAATATTATCTAGGAAGATCATAGGCAAGGACTGTTCCCAATTTTTTTTTTTTTTTTAATAAGATCCTGTTATGTGCTTTGAATTATTATTTTACTCTCACAACTAAAAATTAGTAATTATTGATGTTAGGAAGAGTTTTCCTAGCAATGTATGGAAAGTCACTGAAACACAAATATTACTTAGATTTTTAAAAGTTTTACTTTTACACATAATAATTAGTGGGATGTAGGAAAACTAATGAACTATTTAAACTAAAAATAAACTGAGACACCAATTATTAGCATTATGAATGTGACATTTTAAGCAACTGAATGTTTTATACTCTGACAGAGATGACATAACAATATATGTATATAGTATGCTATTTTCTGTTAAAAGAACATCTTTTCATAGCTTCTATATTTTATTTATTTGTTTCCTGTTTTACTACTAGCTTCTATAAAATAATTTTAGTACAGTGCTCTTTTTGTTAGAAAGTTTACCCTTCATGTTATATAATTTCAAAATGTTCAGCTAAAATATATATTTCCAGTGCTTGGAACTTCAAATATAATTTTTCATTTAGAAATAGTTTTAATTTTCACAATTTCAAAGGAGGCCATGGGAATATAACTTTACTCCAAGACTGAAAGCAGGGAATATAAATTAGGAAGAGTCTTTTAAAGTTGTTTTGGTCATTTTCAAGATAGATGAAAGCAGTGAGAGAAAAACATCAGTTCTTCCTTCCTAGTTTACATAACTAGCCTTTGTATTTGGTTTCGGTGGATTTTTGAAACAGCAAGTTTTGTTGATTAGAAACTTCTGAGCCTAATAACTTTCTTTGCATGAGTTCATTTAAGTGGTAATTCACCTAAAAATTGAAGTGTTTGCATTGAAGGCTTAAGAAATAGTTAACTCTATCATCCACACTTTTAAACTCTTTAAAATTACATTGTTTTTGAAAAGCAAGTGGTTTTGGATTATGATTTTACTCTTTGTCAAGATTTTTTTCATTAAGTGAATGGGTAAAAATGAACAGAGCTCAAAAGAATCATACTTGGACCAAAAAACTGCATTTCTCTACAAATGAGATAAAACTCCACAGTAGATTAAACTAGAAAATTGGAGAAAAACTTTTTGTTTTAATAGCTATATCACAAAGATAGAGTGAAACAAAATGATGTATTCAACTTGTATTTTAAGAATTAATGGGATCAATAGCATTACTTGTATAAGGTGGCCTTGCTATAACCTATGAAAAGGTTATGTTAAAAGTGACACTACAATCAATCCTTAAAAGTAAATATGTACATAAACCTTGAAAAGCCTAGCAAAGGCAGGTATGCTACACACCATTAAACCTCCAAGCGTCTTATTTTTTAAGTAAAACTGAAGAAAGAACTGGACTCTCTTAAAGCATGATTAATCCAAGAAGAAAAACAAACAAAAAAACAAACAATCCCCCCCAAAACACCCCACCCCACCAGAAGAAAACCCCACACAACAGAGAAGCAAACTGCAGCAGCAAAGGCACAGGTAAATCATCACTGCACTTGGCCAAGAATATTTAATAAACACTTAGATGAAAAATTAAAACTGCCTTACATCTTAATAGGAGACTGTGTTTGGATGGATCAAACATGCATTAGAGCAATACAGTCAAAAGTAGCTGTCAGCTCAGCCAAATGACTTGGCTGCAGGATGCCTTCCCTGCGTCACAAAGCCTCCTCAAACTGACAAACCTTCTGCCACTTGCTGCAGATGCATGGCTATTGTGCACAGCAAGGGCTAAATATGTCATTACAACCCTGTGTATCCCTAATTTGTATTGTCACGTGAGAGCTAAAACCTGGAATGAGGCCCTGAAGGCACAAGAACTAATGAACTCTGCCTGACTTTGGAAGAGTAATCCATCTCTTATATACTGCAGCCCTTTTCTTTCGACTGTGTTGATCAAAATTTCCTAATCCCTCATGCCAAGTGACGTTTTCTTAACTGTGCAAGGCAGAATGTCCTCCTAACATTAACCTTCCCATAGCAAAATACATTACAGTTAGAATCTTCTGAGTTAATTTGAAGTATTTCTCATTAAAACATGGGAGGAGAGGAAGAAAAAAAGAAAGTAAAAAAAAAGAAATCTATTAGCCAAACCCTCCCAGTTTAGCTATGGACTTAAAAAGTAAATACAAAAGTGAGTGGAGAGTGCTATAATAGTAACATTTATCTCAAACTAAATAAATATATGCATGGATTTCAGTAGCAAGCCAGGTTCCTTAGCATTACCATTAATGTCAATACCAACGTCAAGTGACTAATATTCTGATATTGCATTAAACTTTAATTATCCATTTTTTCCCCAATCCTACTATATTTGGCACAAAACACTCTAAGATTACCAGTTTTCTGCATAAGAACCTATGTCTCAATATTGTAAACATGAAAATCTTGAGATTCTAGAAGAGTTTTTCAAGAAAAATTAGTAGCCCAGATTTTGGTGTTGTGATTTTTTTGGTTTTGGGTTTTTTACTATTGTTGGGTTTTTTTTCCTAGAGTAAATATCCTTGTATTTTTAGGAGGAACTGGATAAGAGGTAGGCTTGATTCTTTTCCCTTTTTTATGTTTTTAAAAATAATATTTGATAATCCTGACAAGTTCAACTTTATGGATATACCATGGGGAAGATTCAAAGTTATCTTGTTCCATTACCCATTGCTACCCCATGATACTCAATCCTCTACCATATAAGAGAGTTAGCAAGTGTCTATTGCATATCTGTGTCATAAAGGCTAAGGGTGATTTACATCAGACAAAAGCGAAACATGAAAACAAATCAAATCCTTCCCAGCTTGTTCATCAGCCTGACTCAGTCTGTCTAGGTCAGCAGACAATAGTAGCCAGTAGCAAATATTTAGTGAAACAAGAAACAAGACTTTCTCTGAGACACACAGTTTTCTTCATTCAGGAGCTTAGGACTTCCAGAACCAGCATCCAAATCACCATGTTACTGTAGCCAGCAGTGCACCCTACTGCCAAGAATGTACAGAACCTTCTTCCAAATGAGTTTTTTTTATGAAAGGTTTAGCCTCCATATTGCTGTTAGTATCACCTTCAAATCCTAGGCTGACAGCAGTATGGGATTTGATCCTTATGATGTAATTGTTTCCTTCTCTTTTTCTACTAACTCTGGTGTCTATCACCAAACTGAACCAATGTCTCAGTGTAACAGAAACTGGAGTGCAGTCCTTGATCCAAAACTCCAGGTTATTTACATGTATTGTTACTCTTTAGTCCCTTATATAGAGAGGGAAAAAAGGGTTTCTAAGGAGATAGAATATGTGAATTTATGTCTCATTCCTTTTCTAGATCTTTTGTTGTCTCAGAACATCTGTCAGATCAAACAAGCTTTGGATGCAAAAGTTGGTCTGCCATTTACATTTCAAAGTGTGAGGGGCTGTTGTGAAATCCTGGAGTAAACAGCTCATGTTAACCTTGTCAATCATTCTGCACCTCAGTATATTTAATTTCAGTTTCTGAAAATTTCTAATCCCTGCAATGAAAACAGTCCAGCTAGTTTTGAGAAGCTGAATTAAGATAGCAAAAAATATAATGAAGTCAGGAAAACTTTAAGTTATATATATGCTGTGTCCCACTCCTACACAGGAGGTAGTATCCAAGATTTACAGATGCCAGGGTTTGAAAAAGAATGACAAAAGACAAATTTGTTAAAATACAGAAAAACTCACTAGGTTCATTAGCACACTACACTCCTGACATGGAAATGGGTATATATTTTATGATATATTTATATTTTAGAACATCCTGTTCTAACTTGCCCACTTGAATCATCATCAGTGTTTGAGGCAAAGTAATGCATTAAATCCTTACTGCCCTGTCATCTACAGGGTGATTAAAATTAGATAAACTTAGTAGAATTATATTTGTAGGAACATATGTAGTACACATACATGGAAATGAAAATATTTGCCAAAGGTAATAAGTTCATTCAGTAAAATGAATACTGAGGATTTGTTTTCTAACTTTTTCCAGAATCAGCATGTGAAAGCCTGAAAAATGAGAATTTTGCTTTAATTTGAGTGTGTTGGTGAAGAATATTATAAACACATAATGGACTTTTAGTTGAAAATTTACGTTACTGTGAAGATTAAAATAATAATTATCTAGGTCAAGGATACCTATTAAATTTACAAAACTGTTTATTACAGAGGAGTGCTTTGGCCTTGATTGTAGACTAAGGTGAGGTGACACTATAACTGTGATCTTTAAATTTGCCTTAAGGAGCCATGTCTAAGTGTGAACAAGTACTCATCTTATGACAAGATTACATATATTCTTGATATCAATAGGTTATTTAAAAGAGAACGGGCCAGAAAGCCATACTCATTTCTACTTAGTGTTTAGCAGAAATATTTAGACAGAAAATCTCATCAAGTATTGAAACTCATTGAAGTAAAGTCCTGGGACTGTTAAGTTACAGCTGCTGCTGTGTTATGGTGTTTGCATGCCCTTTTGCATTGGAGAAGTTTTTTCTCTGAGGAGTGGTGGCTCAGTAGCCAAAAATTTATCCCACCTGCAGTAATAATCTTCCATATGCACATGACCTTCAAAATCCAGCCTGAACCCACACTAGCAATGTTGCTCCTGGCCAGAGGAAGCTTTATTTCACTGTTCATTATTTCACTGTTTCACTTTGTCTAATGAGTTTTTGTCTACCACTTTGTCTTGTTTTTAATATTCTTTTCTTGAACAACAGAATGATTATCCCTAATGACACTGGTACCTGCACATTCAATCCCACCATTTCAAGGGCTCTTAAATCAAGTGCTATGATGCTCTTCAAAGAGACTGTTCTGTGGAACTGTAAGTTATGCCCCTATTCTTCTCTGCAGTTATGTTAAATGATCAGTCCTTACTGCACAAGACAAGCACTGTACGTGGAAAAATTCTTATTAGGATGCTTGGTAGCAATTTCATCCAAATAAATTCAGTACAGACAGCTACCACATTTTTGGAAGACTGTTCATCTAAGTTTATGTTATTAAAGATAAAAATTATCACACAGACAATAAATCCCCATTTTACTTCTATTAAGCTATTTTTTTAATACTGAACTTTTATTAATCACTGGAATGTATTAAATCCCTTTGTGTGTTTATGTTTTAATTTTGTTTACAATACACATTGTTTTCAAAATAGGAAATTTCCTTCTTTCTTCTCAATAATTCAATGAGAAATAGCTGCTCATTCAGAAATTAAAAGAAACAAAAGATATTCCTCTTGGAAAAAAAATACAAGATTGTATTTTTTAAATTTCTAATTGATGTACAAATTCAAAGGTTTCCACAGAAAATTATAACATTTTAAATTATAAAATGTCCAGGGAATATAATCTTGAATCTTGATGGAATAAATGTTACAGACTTTAATGAAAAGAAAATAAAAAAATAAATAAATATTGACAGCCTTGCACAAAAGAAATGAAATCTAGTTTGTACAATGTACAGATTTTCAAGGAACTTCATTCTGATCAACGGAAAAAAAAGCAATTATATTTCATCTATTATTGCTTATGGGTTAAAGTTTTATTTTTAATTAATCACTGTGTTTCTTTTCTCTTCTCTGACTATTTTGACTCTCTAACCTTCCTACCTGTCAGAAGCACTTCTGTGCTACTTCTCTTGAATGCACGTCTATATGAGATTTTTAGAAGTTTTTTTCCTAACATATAATTAGTGTGTTCAAATTTTCTTCAAATTTATTTGTACATTTACAGACCAGCTCCCATTTGTGATCTATATTCACCTCAGTGATGTTTAAGCAGTATAAACCAGGCAGGCTGTGTTTTGAATTCTGCAGCTGCTGACACAATCAAGTGACTCTCTGAATCTGTGGTTTTGGTTTAATCATCCTGCTTTTATTTACCTTCAGGAAGAAAATGTAAAGTATAAAGTCGATATGGGTAGACAGCCTATGCCTATTTCTATGAAACTTATGATTGTTCCTATGATTATTCCTTTAATAAATACAAAGACAGATTTGAGATAAAAATAGTAGAGAATCATATGTCTGGGTATTCAAGGAAGAAGTGCCAGCTGAACATGTGTCCTGCTCAAGTCATTGTATATCAAACATACTGCCAAGCATGCCACAAGAAGTTCTGGGCCTCCTAAATCTTCCCAAGAAAACTCACTTAGTTCAATAACTGTTTTAATTACTTGCATTGAATGTTTATCCCAATGGGGATGTTTCTTAAAAATACAATAGAAATCTGAATTAGGTAGAGATTAAAGACAAGAATTAATAAGGAACATTCAGTCTTCATTCTTAAATGTTCATTGCTAACTTTTTTGTTGGGGTTTTTTTAATCCTTACAGCTGCCTTATCAGAAGTAAATGATTTTAACAAAGCAGAGCAATACAAAGCAGTACTGTCCTGGCTGACAATATTTTTATTGCTTTGTAGTAAGTAACTGGTATGAAATCTTACCTAGTCTCTGTCCTCTTCTAGCAATAAGATACTTCGACTCTGATACCACATTCTCTTCAGATTTAATAAATACGTGTCTGAGTTTTATAAAGACTCCCTAAAGTTTTTTAAAACACATTTTTAAAGCACATTTTAAAAACATTTATTTCCCTGGGAGAACACTCAAATATCTAACAAAGTAAACAGAAATTTTAAATACAGCAATCAAAAAAATGAAGTTAGGAGACCTGTCAAAAGTGTGCAGCCCAGATGACAACTGTATATTAGCTAAGAGCAAGAATCTATTAACAGTGTATTATGAAACATTGATGGTATTAAAAGAAAAATAAAAATGGTAAACAGTAATGATAATGTCTTCTCATCTGACTCAGACTTTTAGACATATACACACTCTACTAGTTCTACTAATTAAACCTGGCTTAATAGACTTGACATTTATTAAGTGAAAGAAATACAAGAATATAAAATTATCTGTTTAAAACAAAGACTAAGTAGTACCAAATATATTAGATGCACTAATTGCCTATATGCTGTTAGAAATCTATACATTCAATACTATTTTTTCTTTACTAGATTGACTTGAAAATATCATCTTTTGCTGCTCAGTCCCAAACTTCTAGATTGCAGAGAGTTATGACTGTAAATTCCAAATTTTTTTGTGAGAGTTGTGAAGTCTAAGCAGATTCAAGAACATCTCTCTGGTGACCAGTGACAGGACCTTAGGGAATGGTATGAATTTGTGTCAGGGGGAGCTTGGGTTACATATTAGATATGAGGAAAAGGTTCTTCACCCAGAGGGTATTTAGGCACTGGAACAGCTCCCCAGGGAAGTGGTCACAGCACCAAGCCTGACAGAGTTCAAGAAGAATTTGAGCAACACTGTCAGGCACATGTTGTGATTCTTGGGGTTGTCCCAAGCAGGGCCAGGGGATGTAGTCCTGACCTACAAAAAATAACAAATAATCCAGTATTACAGTGCACTTCATGCAACATGTTTTTTCAATCCTGTCACTAGCTGCATGTCATAAATATGATTAGTTATTTATAACCATACAGAGTCACATTTGATTTTTTTTTTGCTTTTCTATGAATACAGGTTTTTAAACTCTTCTTTTTCTAGTAGCCATTCAATAGAAAAGTGAGAGAATAAGTGCAACGAATCCCAAAAGCTATATTAAACACATTCCTGTTGAATTGAATTGTTTTCCCTCTTTGTGTGTATCATGTCTCATAATAGATCCTGAAATTTAATTCTGAATGATGAATTCAAGCTCTTGCAACAAGAAAGAGAAAAGGCACACAGGGCTGATTTGAACATCTGGGTCTTTCAGGCCATCTATGTGAAATTCTCTTCAATGAGTCATTTATTTATATCATACTTATAAAAGATTTTTTTTTATTCTTTTTACCTCATAGGAGCATAATAAAAATAAAAAAAACCCACCAAAAAAACACCCCCCTCCAAAAGAACATCTACAAAAACAAAACAAAAAAACCCAAAACCCAAGCAACCAAACAAAAAACCACATATGCATTCTCATACTACCAATTTTTACCTGTAAATATGCCCTTTCTCCCTCTGCTCACTTTGAGATCCAGTTAGGGAGACATTTTCACAGTTTCTACAGTGATATAATCTGCTAATATTGGCTTCATGCAACCAGAGCAGTAAAATCAGGTACTTTTAAACGTGTAATGCATGGCTCAGGACTGGCACACTACATGTCTTGACCAAAGTCAGGAATTCTGACAGTGACTGGGATTATCTGTATTTCACTATCAGCCAGACTGCAAATCCTCCCACGCAGATATTGTTCAATAGGTAAAAATTCAGGCTTTTGTGATCCTGCATACCTGGTTCATAATCTTGAGCTGAACTAAAGTTATGCCAAATAGTTTGAGGATCAATGAAGCAGATTTACAGGTCTAGATTTGACAATTTGTTGTCAAAATAAAGAGTCTGTATCTGGAGAATAGATCTGTCCTTGCTGACTGTTTCTTTTTGGACATCAAAAATGGAGTTCGTGTCACCAC
Source organism: Lichenostomus cassidix (assembly GCF_008360975.1). NCBI lineage: Eukaryota > Metazoa > Chordata > Aves > Passeriformes > Meliphagidae > Lichenostomus > Lichenostomus cassidix. The sequence goes on along the minus strand of NC_139482.1, from coordinate 97,068,155 downwards.
ATTTTAACCATCTGAGGTCTAGGTGTCTTATGGAGGCCAAAAATCTGGGCTCTATTTCATCCACCAGAGAGAAAAACATGTAATTTACGCTTTTTTTTTCAGATCAGTTTCTCCCTGGAGGTATTTTTCTCTGCTGACTAGAAAGGTATTTTTGAATCATAACCACTAAATGCTGAGATTATAAATCTAAAATGAAAGGACGTTAATTCCATCACAAGTAAGGAATAGCAAAATATTTTTGCGAGAATGTTGGTAAATGTTATTACTTTGAACAATTGTCAAGCTTGTCTGCCTGTAAATGACCTGTGTGTATTGTCTGATTGTCCTTGAAATGTGTGAAAAAGTACCTTCATTCTCAGCCTTTCTTTTGTTAAGACTCATTTCCACACTGCAGGTATTTAAATTCAGAGAACTTCACAACACACTCAAAATTAGTGCGTGATTAAGCATTTTCTTGAAATGAGAGCCAACATTTTTCTCTCATCAGATTGCAAAAGGTTTAAACTCTGGCTGTCTAAATGAAACAAAAGCTGTGGGTATGGGAATACAGCAAATCCATTACTGAACACAGCCCTCAATTAGTGCTGAGGGTTGAATGCAATCTCTGTCATTGCCAGCATAGCCACTTTCCTTGCCCTCCAAGCTGTAGGAGCTATTCTCATACTGTAGTCAAGTATTCAAAGCTGGTAGCAGTATTGCAGAGGAGAGAGAGGTTACTGACTACTTTGTGTGGTTAATTAAAAGAACTGAGTTTTCTAAATCTGTAATTATTCTCCCTGCTTTCACCTGTAATATTTTGTATTGTTCTATACACTACTAACTTTAATGCATTAGATATACAGTGTACATGCCATAAAACTGAGGTCATAGTTGCTTTCATTTTTTGTATCTTCAAAGTTTGCTTTGAGAGCACAAGAGCCTGAGCTGTCACTGTGATTAATTGGAAACCATACTCTCAAAAAGGTAGAAGGGAGGTCAGGTCCTATGAAGCACAGGAAACTCATAGTCAGACATTTTCTAACTTTGAACTGCTCACTGTTTCAACCATAAAAATGTTGTTCTTTATGAATACAGTGAGCAAATGAAAATACAGTTGTACATGTTTCTGTAGCTCCCTAGCCATGGAAATATTTTTAAAAAAGAAACCCCTGAAATTCTACAATTTAAATTCTTAAACTATCACCACAGTCTCCAGGTCTTCTAGATCCCTGATTAAACAATATCACACAACTCCACACCATATCCAATGAATGACGTGATAAGAATTAATAACATACAACACATTCCTGAGGCACATGTGTTACTTGAGTTTCCTACTATACCCAAAAAGGACCAGGCTCAGGAATTATTTATTTTAATTTTAAAACAGTAAGTCACAATTTTTCCCCCTCTCAGTCTTTTCCAGGCTGATGCTGTCTAGATGTGTTTCCCCTTAATTTCTCTCACCCTCTCTAATCTTCCCACCTCAGCAGTTGTACTTCCCCCACATTGCATAGAATCATAGAACCACAGAAAGGTTTTGTGTTGGAAGAGACTTTGAAAGGTCTTCTACTCCAACACCCTGCTTCCATGTGCAGGAACATCTTCCTCTAGCTCAGGCTTCTCAAAACCCCATTTGAGAATTTGAGCATTTGCAACTTCAGTTTCTTCTTACCAGGATTCTTTAAAAACACTATGCTGGAATGGCATTCACATTTCCAACCTCTGGGAACTTTCTCCTGTCAAACAGGGTTTTCTCATACCTTTCAAGTCCTCGTTTCTTCTCCCAAAGTCCATACTGTACTTACCCATCCCTCCTACCCCTTTTTCCCAGTAAAACTTTTCAATACTGCCCTGTGATCCCCACATTCTCTAAAGGCTCCTTACCCTATTTGTCTTCTATATCCTGCTTGGCCTCCAAATCCAAAGACAATGAAAACAATTAATTCCTTCAGCAGCTCTCTCTCTCCAACATATCAGCTACTTGTTTATCATCCATATGTTTCAAATAACCCCAGAAGCCCTGAACTGAATAGATCCCATTATTTGGAATCATGAGTGAAATATGTGACTCTTAAAGAGGTTATAGTTGCTGAAGTGTAAAATGTCAATTCACAGAATTTGCAGCACCTTCTCAAGAGCATGGATTTTTCAAGGGCATTTAAATTAGCTAAATTTTGGTAGAATTCCCCAAAACACATTAAAAAAAAAAAAAAAAGACAAAATATGCTATTGTCATAAGGGCATTCTTTCTTTAATCTAAATTTCAGGTCTAAGCCTTAATACTTGTTATACATTTACATATTGTGGAAAAGGCCTTCATCTCCTTGCTAGAACACTCTTGGAAAAATATGAACTCTCTTACAAGAAAGATCAATGTCATGGTCCAGAGAACAAAAAGGGGGTCTTCACAACTTAAACAAGAGAAAATTTCTTCTTCTTCCCATTGTTGGCTCAGTTTTTTCATCTTATACGCAAAGGAGAAGCAATTACCAGAAAAGCAATATAATGTTTTCATGTGGCCATGACTGGCCACACCAACATTCCCTTCTCATCAGTTTACTTCTAATTTGGATCAAAATCCTGCAATTCAGACACAAGAAACCTTTTGCAAAATTATATGTCTAATGCTTTCATGATAGAAGAAATTATATATGCATAAATTTACGTAAACCTTTAGAGCAGGAGATTAGAACATTTGTTGCATGATCCAACAAAAGTAATCAAGATTTATTTAAATCCTGCTTTTTACTTTAGCAAAATAGGTTTTAGTATTTAATCTCAGACTGTAACAGTTTGCACTGAATATTTTTATCCAACACTTTTTTTCATTTCTCTAAAACTAATTTTTTCTTTTCTTTCTCATCACCATGATTTTTAGTATTTACTTATCTTTTACATTAACTACAAGAGTTGTGTATATGCTTCCTTTTCAGCATTTAGAAAAAACCCAAAAAACTTCTTGACAATCTGACTGATTTTTAGAGAAAAAATATCTTAAATTGTATGACACTGATGTGTAGCTTTCATGTCAGCACAAATCAAATCACAATAAGATTGCTATGATGCAGACAGATTTGGTCCATATTTTTTAATACTCAATTTTCAGGAGAGAATATGTAAGGATTTTTTAAAATGTGTTGACTGCATTTATATACAATGTTGCTACACGCAAACTAAATTGGATATCAAAATATTTGAACATTTCAACATGTTTAGAGGGGTCATAAACTGTCTCTATTTTTAACTTACTGTCTCTAAATTTACAAATAACCTATTGTTGTATCAATTACTATGTCTCCTGTGGTTTGCCTATATTTAAATTAAAAATACATAGAAATATATATCTTTAAATAATGTTTAATATTTTTTAACACCAGTGCATGTGAATTTAAATTATTTTTATATTTATGAAAAAATATATATCTATACAAATGCATACAATTAGCCATATATACATAAACAGCTATAGAAACATACACACAGTTAACTACATTTACTATGAAGTCACAAGCTTCCCAGGCTGGAAAAGCTCCATTATTTAGAGACAGGTTCTTCATAGAATTATGTGAATTTTCTTGTCTGGCATGGCAATGGCCATCACATGTTTGTAGATAAGCTGCACCTAATGTGGGTACAAAGACCTGATTCTCCAAGCCATGCCTAAGAATGCTGGTAGCTCTGTCCCTGAATGCAAGAAAAGGACACAAATATGTCCAAACAGTGTCCAGAGAAAATAAAAAAATCTTTTTCATTATGATTTAGCTCAACTATGAGCCAAGGTTTCTGGAAATGTGCTGCCTGGCCAATTTAGTACAGCATGGCCATGGTGTTCTTTACTTAAGATAAATAAAACTAAAGGTTTTCAATTAATTACGAGTTTTCATGATTTCACTGTCAGCCAAATTGATTCGGTTTTACACTCAATTTGATTTTGTGCTGGACAGCAAATGACTTGCTTAGAAAATAAAGAAATGTGGTTGGAACAGGGCTTTAATTAATTCTATTGAAAAATACCTCAAATGCAATGTACCCTGAAGTAATACTCCTCCAACTATGTTCAATAAAGGTTGTTTATCAAAGTAATTATTTCCTTTAGGGAATTTCTTAGAATTTTCTCTTTAAATATATGAAGGCTCAAAAAAGCAAGCTTTTACTTCTGTGACCTTGAAGAAACACCTTAGCACAAACAATCTGCTTCAGCAGGAAAAAAACAGGTTTTTATTTTTAAAAATATTTCTTTGCCTCTTTACTAAATCTTATAAAAAATTAACCCTTGTATCTCTGCTAAAAGCTTCCTGATTTTATCCATGGTACAACTTTCCAGTTATGGGAATACAATACAAAGGATATAGAATGTAACATGTAACAGAGACGGTATCATAGCTTATATGATATTTATATATAATAACAATATTCTTTTAATACAATAGTTGTTTACCTAAAATCTGCTGTACCTACACTTGCATGTTATTTTAAAAATCATGAAATATTCAGTTAACATAAAGTACTTTAGATTGGTGGTATTGATAATGGCAGTGATGTTGACTAAATTGTGTTCAATGGTTTGCAAGACTCAGAGTACTAAATCAGAAATCCATTGGAGTATTCAGATAGGAATTCATAGAGTTTTCAAACAAATTACTTTTAGTATCTAATTGGGTGCACTGCAATGGGTTTGTGTTGATGGTTTCCTTGCATACTTGCCTAAGTAGTTCTAACCTAGAGAGAAAAGATTTTCCATGAAAAGTTAGATTCAAAGCCAAAAAAAGAGATAAAAATCAACCCAAAAAACCACCGTTAAGTTTATACATCCAGAACAGAAATTGAATATGATTAAAAACCTCCCAGAGATGTTTATACATAAATACATATATGCATAAAGACCTTTGGTGTGCAGACACACATACCCCATTTTGTGGATGAAGGTGGAAGAGCTGAGAAATCACAATCCTCTTATTCATTTGTAATGTTTCCATTTCATGGTGAAAATTTGCTTCTATCTTATTGAGAAGACTTCTGAGCAAACTGCTTTCCAAGTTATTTCATGCAAATTACTGTACGTGAGAAAGCAAGACTAAATTTCAGTATGTATATTTGCATATTGCCTTAATGGCAACAGAGAAAAGTTTCAGGCTTCCTGTAACTGCTGAGTAGTTTAAATGGAAGAATTTTAATATGGTTGACAGACTCTGGTTTTCTAACCTTCCCTTCTTTTAGTGAGAAGAGACTGTAAAAGCATAAAGAAAAAATTAGTTATACTTAATATCTCTGAATTCTTTGACAGTACAGTTTTTCCTCTTTTCATTTTCCTCTAAGATTTTTTCAGACTCAACATCACGCATCTTTCTGTGGAAATGAAATTCCTTGTATGTACTAACTCATAATTCTGAGGCTTTCAATCTACTTCCCCCTGATGCACTTAAAAAGAATAGGATGAGAAATTCCACAGCAAGAACCACACCTTATTCTCCAGCTTGCAGTGATATTTTCAATACTGTCTTGTGATTGGTGAGGCAACATTTAACATGTTGGTTGTTGTTTGGTTTGGTTTTTTTTTTCTGTTGTTTTTCTTTTTTCTTTTTTTTTTTTTTTAACCTCAGGCAAGCAGTAATCCCTGCTTGTTACCCTCAGGTAATATATTTAACTTAAAATGAAAAAGAATTTCTATATTCTCTTTGCCCCTGGGGTTATCCAGCAACATTAAATGTTAGCTTCTGGCTTCCACGTTAATTCACAAACACTGAAATCTCACGGGCTTTAAATCAAAAATCTCTCCTTATTTTTTCCACAAGTGATTTTCATTTTGCTGTAGATATAAGTACCATCATCTCTAGTATTTTTCAAAATGTAGAGGAAAATAGGCTGACACTGTCATTTATTAAACACAATGTGGCTAGGTTATCCAAGTAACCCACTTACACTGATGAATTGATTAACACAATTAAAAACTGACAGATTTCTCCTAGTTGTAGTTTGTTGTTTCATTTCAACTTTGGACTTGTGAACTCACAGACATGTAAACCAAAAAGGTAAATAATCTGCTAGTCATAATATATCCTCTATGCCTACACACTTGTTTGACTCTCCCCAACTAACATTCTGTTATGTTTCAAGTGTTCCTAGTTTTTCCTTTTCCTTTTGTTCCAGATTTAATTTTAAAATAATCTCTAAAGGAGTATGTGATTCTTCACTGACTTATTCCTGCTTTTACATAATAGTTTCTTAGATGACTGAGAAAACTCTCATTAAATCTTCTCAGCCATATTTTAATCCTTAAAATATTTTTATCAGCCTAGTTTACTCCCTCCTTTCATAGCTCAAGACATTTACAGTGTGTCAAACTTTAATTACAATTATTTGCTTACTCACTGCAATCAGTTTGTTATGCATCTCCAATTTTACTTTTGCAGAAATCCATGAGAACTCAATTTCTGATTTTTTGTCTTCAAGATACACCTTTAATTATCACCAAGCTTGCATTCTTGAAATGTGCTTATCTACTATAGCACATGTATTTATGGTATGAATGAAATATTAAATAAACACAATTATAGTCTATAGGAAAAAAAGCTATCCTTGAGCTATGCCCTTAAATTTTGAACATGTAAGGCTTGCCTCTCCTTTCACATATTTTTCACACCTACTGAATTCTCCCAGAAATACATTTTTCTTGCCCTTCTTGGTCATCATGGCACATTTTACCTTCTGTCATGTTCTTTACTTTCCATTCACTACAGAAAAGATCAAATGAAAAACTTATCCATGAAATTTATGTCATTACCTGTCATGTATATGGTGGTTTTTGTACTGCAGATGCTATTGCTCCCCAATCATAATTTATGTTGGAAAGATAATATATTGATAAGTATTTGACTTTTGTAGTGCAGTCTTTCTTAGTAAATAGTTTTGCTTCCATTTAGTTTCCATAATTCTTGCCCACTTGAAGCAAGGAGAAACAATCTGACTCCTCTGACTGCAACACGTATGTTTCCTCCAAATTCTTGCTCTAGAGCAAGCTCTCACATGCCTTTGTTGGTGTCTCATTTCTATATTTAATATTGGTATATCTTTTGGGCATTATAGCTATTTGCTGCTTGCATAATTATGAGCTCTATGAGCCAAAGGATTTTATTTTTTTCATGGGAATTAGAATTAATGATGACAAACCAGGGGATTGAAGTGTTTTTTTACAGTTCCGGAATATGTAATCCCTCTCCTATGCGTGGATTCTCCAATATTGGATAGTGTGCTAACATGCAAATGATAGCCACTCCTAGGAATGAGCTGAGTTTATATATTTGGCCATTCTCTCTGACTATTCTTAAAAGGAATAAATAACATTTCAGACCTTTTAGACATTGCCAAGTTTCTATAAGATTGAAATAAAATTACATATTGCAAACAGGTTAATCCAGAATAATCACAGTTTTCTCATTTATCTGGGAAGCCAGGTAATGTGCTGCCATTATTGGCAGAGGACTGTGAATCGAATTGTATGCTATGTCTTCCAGCTTTCTTCAATGGACCTGGATCATCATCCACCTTTTTGTCTTTACCAGAAGGAAGGAAGGAAGGAAGGAAGGAAGGAAGGAAGGAAGGAAGGAAGGAAGGAAGGAAGGAAGGAAGGAAGGAAAGATGCTGAGCTGATTTCAGTGAGTGAAGGCTGGTGGTTGCAATTATGGGAGGCATTTTCTCACAGAATAACACTTCCTACCTGTGATGGAAATGTAGCTCAACCCATGTAAGGGAGTGCCATGGATGTTACATCTGTCTGGGAGGCTGGCTACTAGGTCACAGTGATAAAGTTCTGTTAAAAACACTGACAAAGCAAATAAACCCAAACCAAATTGAAGGTTCTTCCATGTTAACTTTGGTTCTGCTAAATAAAGCATATCAAGAAGGTGACTTTCAAGTGTTTCTAAACTTAGGGAGCTTCTATATTGCTTAATCTGAGAAAATCCAGCTATTTAAGGGATAATTCATTCATTAGTTTGCTTGCCTTTCTCTTTGCTAAGAAAATAGCTGAGCTGAATTGGGCATGGCCTGAATTGTTCTTAGCTTTTCATTTTACTGTTATTTTTTACAAACATATTAATAAAATAAATATTTACAGTTAATTGGAAATAAAAATTATAATCAATTTAATTTTTCATGTCTAGGATGGTGTTCATAATGGAAAATATTCTGAAAGACTATTTAAATTTGAATTATTTGACTAGAGCTATCAACTGGAATTATTTAAACCAATTAAGTTACTCTAATTTTGGATAAGCACAGCAGTGAATTCTGCCTAAGTGGTATCATTCTACATCAGTTTGAGTGAATAGCAGGTCACTTTCTCATCTTTACCTGTTAAGAGACAATTGATTATTAAAACTTGCATTAGTAAGAACATTGGGGAAATTAATTCATGGTCAGTAAACCCAGTGATGCTGATGAGGTTCTATGAGGGATGAATTCTGCCTTGAGAATATGTCTAGTCTGAGCGATGAGGTACATTTTAGGTTTAACATAAGTGCTATAATCCTAGAACTTGCCCTAGCACTGATAAATTGGGTATGTGCTCAAGACTGGTTTATGAGTGATGGAATACATTTTCGCTTAATATAAATACTCTAAACCAGGAATTTACCCTTGCACTGATAAATTAGATATAGTCTCAAAACCTGATTTGTCCCTGATGTGACCCCATTGACTCCAGCGTGGTAAATAGATATTATAAGAACTTGATACAAAGTAATTATTCTTGTACACTTTCGATAGAGATTATGTAACATGATCTTGAATTCATAGAAAACTTTGTGTGAGGAATTACATTAATCTTTAATATTGCTTGATTCTCAATCATCTGTGCAGGTTCTTTATTAACACTTGGAAATTTACATTACTTGACACCTTCTACAGCTCAGTAGACCTCAGCCTTATTCTTATGATCTGTGTAGAGATGTTAATTTGAACAATTAATGTTAATGAGAACAATTCTTCTGGTGTTTTTAGTCATTCTTTGCCAATCTCTTTGTGTTTGTTTCAACTAAACTGTTACTCAAAAAAAAAAAAAAAAAGAGAAAAGAGTAATTTATAATTTGTACCAGGAGATAATGAATCAGATCTTCTAATTTTTATGACCACTAAGAGAAAACTACTTACACATGTTCTCAAAGAAAGGGATTTACATGCCTAGAGCAAAACTCACAGATTGGCTACTAAATGTTTGCAGGTCAAGATCTATTAAATAAGGTTGTATATCTCCCTCTGCACTGGTATGCAGGCAGCAACTCTTCTTTAAAAATGTAATGGGGACCTTCTTTCTCTTGCTGTGTTGAATAATTGTATTTTCTTTTATACATTTACCTCTGGGTTTCAAGAAATTCATCTGACTCTGACAAATCTTCTGGAATTGACTTCCCCTCAGCTCAAGACATGCTGTACTGCCACTGACAGATTGAATATCAGGAGCTGTTTACTCTGATCTACAGGTATTAAGGACTTTGATACCTCTGGAAAAAGATATTGATGGAAAAGAAGGCTTTGGAGTGATTTTTTCCCAGGTAGCTTGCTCATCCCCACAGTTTGGAATTAATTTTTTTCGTGAAAGCCTTTGTGTCCTCTTTCTGTGTGTGGGACAAGGTGCTGAAATACATGGCACACCAGATTGTTCCTACCTTTTGAATGAATGAAGGCTGCAACACCTTTGAGATCCTCAAAGCACACCCTTCAAAATTCTGAAAACTGATAGACTTCCTCAGTTTTCAGATTTAAGGCTCTCTGTTAGGAAAATCAATCTCAGAAGAGCAGCTTTTGGTTAAAGTAAAACATGAGACCATTTTGAACATAAGGAATCAGAACAAGGTCAGTACCACTGTCACTCATTAAGTCTTGTCTTCCAGAAGAGCAGCTCTTCTTTCTACTACAGTTTCAACAGCAAACAATGAAGTTAAGAAATTATGTAAAAAAATGTTCTAACATTCGTTTTGAATATTACACCTTTTTGCTAAATATCTGTGCTATGTTTTTCGCTTAGTGAGGCTGTGAACTTGCAGGCACTGGACAAGATGCTGTTCTAAAAGTAGCTGTATAAAATCACACCAGCTTGCATGAAATTTAGCAATGTAGTTTCACCTGAATTTTGTCTTTATGCCAAAGTAAAAGGTCTTAGTGTTTAAATGCACATAGATTTTACAAGGGCAAGTGGTTTTTCAGTATAAATCATTCAACAAGGTTACACTGTGGCTCATGAAATGCTCTGGAAAATACCTGTAATACTTACTTTAAAAATAACACTTTTTCCTTTTGTGTGATTTCGCATATTTTAGTAAAACAATAAAATGTTTCAATATTTAAAAAATCTTCATTGATTTTTTTTAAGATTTATTCAATGAAATTTCATACATGTGAAACTAAAATTTTCTTTTGCATGTGGTACGATTGAACTACAGCTTTACATTTTCTGAAGCATGGAAAGACCTAGCATTATATCCAAAACATACATACCTGTGAGAATATGATGATTGAAACATAAAATTTCTTCTAATGCAAAAACATCAATAAATTTTCAAACCTTTTTTTCATATTTGCATCAATGAAAGGTTTATTTTGTGAATGTTGAAATTCAGCACCTCCTAAATTAAATACTCCATGGTTTTAATTTTAATTTTTTTAATTTAAAATTATTGTGGGGGTTTTTTTCTGCTTTCACTTTTCCATAGGGTGTATTCTCCTTTTCTTATTTAGCTCTTCTTTGTTTTAATTTGATTTTTCAATTTTTTTTGTGTACTTGTTTGGTGTTTTGTTTTTCTTCTTTTATCTATTTTATAATTTCTTCATTTTGTCATTGATTTTTAATCATTATTTTTATCATCCTGTATCAGTAGTAATTTATTTTCATTTTTAAAAATACAGTAGAAAAAAAAAGTCACATCATATCCCTTAAATGTCAGTGAAGATTATTTTTCTTTATATATAAGATGTATATCCATGGTTTACTTAAATTCTTTTAAGAGGAAAAAAGTCTGCTAAGAATGCAAGTCAGCTAAGAATGCTGTTGTCTGCAGATACAATGAAATTGGAGCACTTTGGACAGAATACTTTTTGTCATAACATTATATATTTAATATTGGCTATGAGAGTTTATTTTTATCAGAAATTAAATGGAATTTAATAGGTTAAATCATGCTAATATAGTGAAATCTCATTCTATGAGGCCACTTAGACTTTTCCTACTGGTTAGCTACCTTTTTTAGAGTAGGTAACTGAACCATGGGTTTATCTTCAAAATCATTCTATTTTTGTTCATAATTTTTAAAAAAACAACCCATGAGCAAAATTTTTTTCTCACTAGGAATGTTCAGTCAGCTCTGCAAAAACCTGTCAAGTTGGCCTACTAACAATTTTTAAAGATGAAGCAGGATTGTTCTTTGCTTTTCTTCTTTATATCAAAACAGGATAGCAATTAGCTTTTACTGCTCACCTGTACAACACTGGTAGGAGAAGTCAAGTTTCATACAAGAGTTAAAAAGCTCAAGACCAAAATATCACATGGGCAGAACAATATTGTAATAAACTGGAACATATCATTCTGGCTTAGAACCAACTCTACATGGAAACAGAGCTTATTCTGTGATAAGATGAAAAGCAATTACATATACATAAAGAACGAGAAACAACATAACACAGAAAGCCCAGTGAACACTTAATGATGTTTTAACTGGCTGAAATCACAGTTTAATGAAGAGAAAATGTTTAACTTCTTTTTAAATTAATTTTTTTCTGTGACCTTTTAGAATTAGCTTTATCATTAGTATTTTGAATATTTTGTAATAACAGACTGTAAAATGTGTAACTTATGTTTGCAATCTCTGCGTGCTTCCTTGTCAACTATAATGTAAAAGCTGTTTTCCATAAAAAGGTATTAATAATTAAAAAGCTGTTAATAGTCTAAATCAGGAAGAATTAATTTGTTGTTGAAGTTATATTTAACTTTTCAAGTCCCTTTACAGTCAGGGACTAATGCATATTTGTCCGAATTATCAAATTACTGCTAATATGACATAATTTTTTAACCCTGTTTTTAAATTTTATTGCTTTGTTTGGACAATTCTCTCATATGTTGAGGAATATTCTCTGCAAATTTGCTGTATTTGCTTTCATTAACTATGACATTTTGAAGTACATGGAATAAATGTGTCAAAAAAATCCAAACTATTTTTCTTAATTGCTTTTACAAATGGATATGAAAAATACAAGGGTATTTTTTGTTTTTTATTTAAGCTCTATAGTCTCTGGATCATTGTTGTGCCTAACTTTTAAAATCCTGTTTGTATTTTTGAGTTTAGGTTGCACAACTTTCCTAAGATATTTTAATTAATATTACTTAAAACTATGGTTCAGACAGAGATAGATGTGTTCTAAATTAGCATTCTCTAATATGAGCAATGGATATACCAGTTTTAACACTTTTAGAAATATTTCGGAAAGATGAACTACATGTCACACCTGATATGGAATATTCATCATTAAATGCCACCTTGTCATCCATATTGATGCTTTCACTATTAGTCTTTGTCTGAAAACTCAAGCTAGGTAATGTGACAGGAGCTCGTGTTCAGAAGAGTCACGTTTTACAAATGATGTGGCAAGGACAGGTTAAGGCGTAATAGGGTTCAAATCATTGATTTTATCTCAACATGCTCTACGACTTTACTTATAACAGGCAACCTCTGGCTTCTGCTGTTTTGATGGGTGTTTGATATTCCTAAGCCAGAGTGAGGTTAATGTGATTTTTGACTCCACTGATTCCTCTGCTGAGCTATTCTATCAATTAACAGGGTGATCCATCACAAATGCATTATCACTCAGAGGTGTACAGTGTGTCCTACTTTAAAGAGCACATCCATTTATGAGTCATGAAAAAATGTCCAATGCCAGTAGTCACTGGCAGGAAAGAACTAAAACTGACTTGTTCCCATTTGTGATATGTGATGAATGTCCTTTGAAAACAAACAGATAACCATCATGGCAGAAACCTTCTCAATGGTTCCTCGAGTGCTTGAAGGCTTTTTCCATTTCACTGGGAAAAGCTGGTTTTGCACTTTCTGTACCCAATGGGATGGACAAAACATATTGAAAACTTTAAAGCCCTGTCTTAAATGTCCAGCTGCCTGCTCAGCAGGAATTCTGTCAGTGCTGTCTTTATTAATGGCTTCAAGAACTGTGTGGAGATAAATACAGAGCAAGGGCATGACCTAGCTTTTTCAAGCTGTGCTGCCACACTTTTTATGTATACCATTGTCAAATGGAAGAAAAATCTTTCCAGCTCTCCAAAAAGTACAGCAGACAGCATCTGTAGTTTCTCAAGACCCTTGCTCTGTATTCCATGTAGCTGCTCTACCAATGTGTTCCACTAAAATACTGTACTATATTCTGGGGTGCAGCACTGCTATTGATGAAAGATGAACATTGATTGCACTTTAAAGAGTCTAAACCTGCCAATGTTAAGAGTGGTATTTCAAGATTATGAGCAATTCTAAGGACAATAATATAAGCATGACGTGCTTCTTTATGGACATATCCATTTATTCAAGGGGTTTTTTTTACTTATTAAAATATGCATCCAAACAAACCACTTCAAGAAACAAGTAACGTTGTCATATCTGGAGAAATCATCAAGGCTTTTGATGACAATATCACTAACTTCTGCAACACAAGCTTTATGAAAATGGATTGATGGGCTGGACCAGGAGGGTTCTTAAGAACAATCAGAAAAAGAGTTTGGTCCAATAATTTGTCCATAGATATATTCTGAAAAGTAAAGAGGAATCTCCATAATTTATAATTAGCATTTGTCTTGGAAGGAGTAATCAAGCTCTCCAACAAGGTAAAGATGCCTGCAATGTAATTATGATGAACAATCTTTCCTACTCACATTACTTTAGTCAGTAGACAAATAAATAATGGAAACCCATTAAAGCTTAAAATGAATTACAGTGGAGAAAAACTGGTGGCAAAAAAAAAAAAAAAAGTCTTTTTACTCAAACCATGCAAATGGTTGAAATGTATCTAGGGAAAATACTAATAAACAGCACATAAAAAAATCATGTGCATATTGTATACATAATCAATTGTCAAAATCTTTTTACCTAAAAATGCAAATGCAAAGCTGTCCTAAGATAAAGGAGAAATACTTTAAAACTTTTAATGAAAATGTATTTATAAATTATTCTGAGAGTCATTATTTGGAAGAAAGTGATAAATTGCAAATAAAAAATATGTATAATAAGAACTTATTTTTGTGGAGAGTCATAATTATGACATTAAAATAAGTTGGAAAAGAGCTTTTTATATTCATACTTCTCCAGGAGAAACTTGGAAGTAGATGAGAACTGTGGACAATTTCTTTGTCAATATTCATCACTATATCCTTTCCTGTGATTCAATGAAACCTGACCTGAGCCATTTCCTCACTCAGAATTCTTCCATTACAACTTTGATTTCTCCTCATGTAGCATTACCTGATTTCTTGCCAAAGTCACTGCTTCTTGTTCCTTGAGGAATCTTTTATTACCCCACCTGCTTATCTTATACCTTACCATCTGCACTTAATTCCCTACTTTGTCCTTTGTTTCTTTGCACAATGTCTAAATAACTATATTTACATGAATTTATATGCATATCAACTGCTGCAGCCTTTCTTCTTCTCCACCTCCCTTGCTTTTGGAAAAAGTTTTTCCTTCATCCCCCTACAACAATAAAGATTTTGTGAGTACTTTTCAGCCAAGATCAACTGTAGACACAAGCAAGCTAAGTAGGTACCCAGATAGATTTGCTGCCAAGGGTAACCAAATGTTTAAAGTGGTACCCAGTTTACTCCAGAGCACAGGAATACTCATTTTTTCCTAAAATAGATCCTGAGGAAAAGTTAGAGGCTGTGAATAATGGCCACTGCTGTTACAGGAGAGCTCTCACTTTTTACAACAGCCTCAGTAAGAATGACAAGCCTAGAAATTCTCCCTTGTTTGGCTTGATATCTCCAGTGTACATTTTACATCCCAAGGTGAATGAAGAGGGTCTGGGAAGAAACACCTCTTGAAAAAAGCCTCTTCACTTTGTCCAGACTTCACTTAAAGGTATTGAGATATTGGCGTTTGAATAACCTTCTTTTATTCACATTAATGTAAAAAAGGGCATTCACAACATTTAGACAGATTTGCACTTCTCACAGTAGGATTGCTGCTTTCACCTTTGGCACTCAAAGAAAGCTGGAAAACACCAGACATTTGTAAGGCACCTACATGCATAATAATGAAAAGTAGGACAAAGTTAATGTTCTACTTAATTGATCTCCTTGATCTGTCGTTCCCTGTAGTAAACACTTTTCTTTAAAATGTTTTCATATTTTTCCAACATTACTCCAACATTTAATTCAGACACTAGTATCAATTTTTTATCTCATTATATATAACACTGTGAGATTTCAGTGGGTGTTTCTTTAAGTGAACTCAAGGCTCTGCAGAATGATATCTTTCATTACTGGAAGTTCATGCCAACACATCTTTTCATTTTTAGTAACACTTCTTAAACCAGATTCAAGGATTTTTGTGAAGACAATGAAGGTTAGCATATTAAAAGTTTTTAAAGAAAAGTCAGAGTATAGATGCTCGTGAGTTACAATGACACTAGCTCCTGAATCAAAAGGAATATTGCTATTGATATGACCCATCACTCAATCAAATTTTATAGGTAATTCATTTTTGGGGTTTTGATAGCATAAATCTCCAAACCCATGTCAAACAAACCCGCATAAAGGTTGAACTTCAAGGTGTATTCTGACTCCTAGAAGTGAACAAGTACCTTTCTGCATTTGCTAAAATGTCTTCCAATATTTTCAAAAATAAAGGGCTGAAAATTCAAAAAGCAGTCTAACCTCAACTAGTCTTTCAAAGACTGCAAGGTAGTTTAACAATTAGTGACTTCTGATGCAGAAATAATTATTTTCAGTCACAGTACTTGATTCCAGAGCATTGAGTGATCACAGAACTTTATACCTGCAAGTCTGAGTGCCAAAGAACATAAATGATGCTTATACAAATTGAGCCGTGATTGATCTTCACAATTCTACGCTCTTGTTTCAACAATCACAAAAGGTTGTTTAAACAAGAAATATTTTATTCCCAGATACATGCATTAATACACCTCATAATTCTTCTCCTGGGGGCATGGTTCACAGATTTGTTACCAAGACAGTAAACAAGTTAGTCTAGCAGCTCAGGACTAATCACATACTATTAATTAAGATGGTTGGGTTATTGTTTTTTTCTTAGGGGTAAAAATAAATCTAATTTTCCCTAATAGCCAATAGATACAACCAAGTGAAGGGTTTTGACCTATCTGACCTGTCCTGAACAGTGGTTTTTTGGACTGAGATGAGCTATCTCCTAAAATGCTTTTTAGACTTTTCTGAAGAAATGACTAGAGAAGCAATAAAGATGTCTTGTCCTGCCTTTTGGACATCTAATATTGAAACTCTTGAATCTGAGCAGGTGAAATTGTTTTTGTGTTCATTTGCAGGTTCCAAAGCTTCTTTCAAGCAACACTTCCCATAATGTAATTATCCAATTCATAAGGAAGAGTGTTGGGATTCCTACTCAGAAGCCCCACAGTAGTGATCCCATGTTTACAGCCTTTTTTCCCCCAGGGAGTTTCTTGTTTTGACATTCACTGAGAAAGGCTTTAAAATATGACCCTCTTACATCCAAAGACTTGCAATAGGGAATTGAAAATTAAAATTATGCTTGTTTTCTTAAACATTCTATTTTTTTTAAGTCAGTCTCTGATACTGGGGACTCCACTAATCATCCCTTTAATGTAAACAAAACTCTTCAGGCTTGTTTATAAGCCATGAAGAAACATAAACCAAGACAAATACCTTTTTCCCTGGAAATAATCCTTAAAATGTAGCTATGGGAAGCTTTTCTGTCTGAAGTATTTCAGAACTGAAACAATTTATCTCCACAGCTATCAAGTCTCATGGCTTCATGACTTTAAAGAAGAAAAAGCAGTAAATGCTGTGCTTTTTACCTTAGGTGATACAATACATCACCTGGCTTAGTACTTGAAGTTAGCCTCAAAGCAAAACTATCTTACTTTATCCTCACTGTATTTCTACCTTTGGAAGGCTAATACATTTAACTGGGCTAAGATAAAACAGATAAAAAATAAACAGCTTTTAGAGCACCAAAATCCCATTGTCACAGAGGAGCCTGATCTGGTTTAACTTTGTGGCAAAAGATGGGTGGTGACCATGTCAGAAGCATCCACCCCGTGGATATGAATCAAACCTTCCTCTTTAGGAAGCCACACAGTGAAACTAGGCCATTTTCCTCCATAATGTGTTGGATTCTACAAAAAGTTCATTTTCCAAAATTCTAATAGTTGAAATATCAGCAATGGGGCTATTATTAGTAATTTGTTTCTTTACTCTCCTTCTAAATTTAATCTTCCATCCATAAATGCATCCAGAAGGAAAATTTGGTAGTCAGTTGCTGAAATTGTTATATTTTCCTTCTTGAAGGATGGAGTTATAATGTCTCAATTCACTCAGTTCAAGGATGAACCCAGAGGTCTAAAGATGAGTTTTATATAATGGACCCAAGTTTGTTAGGAGAGCACTAAAACACATAAAATGATTCCTAACCAGGGAAAAGAGTGTAATAGGAGAAACATAGCCTTTCTAGTCAGACATACTATTTCCATAAAATGATATTTACTCATGCATGCACAGGTAAATTGCATCAAAGCAAAATTTGTTATGGGGAACTTGGTGAATTCTGTAGCCTAATACTATTCAAAAATAAAGTTCATGGGCTTTTAAGAAGTTATTGATGAACAGAATTTTCTGCAAACGTTTACCATGAAATCACACAGCTGCAGTTGGTCATAAATGAGTAATATTGCAAGAAACACCAAACACAAAGAGGGAATTGAAAAGATTCAGCCAACAAAGTCACTGAATTCTGTGCATGACTAAACCCACACTAAATAAGGCAAGTCACATCTCCAGAAACAGAAACTCTAACCTCATTAAGCAAATATAAAACTGTCTGAAGTGATGGAAAACCACTTTGTACTTCACCTAATAACACAACTGGAATCCATTTTGAAGGAAAATTGAGGCAAAAGCTCCTGTACAAATCAGGGAGACTGCAAACAAACAGAGCATTAAAGTAAAATTGCCCAAAAGAAGACAACAATAAGAATCTGTAATACCCTGAATAGAACACAAGAAGGCACTTAAAGAAGCATTCAGAACTAATGGTGACATTAACTCGATAAAGGCATATGCATCCAAAGAGTCCCTGAAGCAATCTATACCCAGGGACTATAGCTTCAGAGAAGCTGCATTTGAAAAATTAACACCCAATTACCATGGAATAACAACAATGTTCAGAGGTTTTATAAAAGCAAGACACAAAACTTGGCAGTTGAACTGCAATGAGAACCCAAATGACAAAAGTTGAGAGGGAGAGTGAAAATTAGCAACACATTGAAATAGTTTTTCCTTGGCACTGCCAGTTGGAAGAATAGATAGGGAAGAAAGTGTCCTCTCAAATTCATTCTGTGAACGTTGTGATGTTTATATAATTTGTTCTCAAGGTGTGAGCATCAAGACAGAACTCTTTAAACATTCGTTTCTATAATGGTTTGCAAATTATTCAGGAACCTTCACGTGTTTGCAGCAGTAAGTGTGTTGAAGATAGGGAGTGTTTAGCTCAGCAAAGAGGAGGTTCAGAGGTGACCTTACCACTCTACAATTGCCTAAAAGGAGGGTGTAGCCAGGTGGAGGTCAGCCCCTTCTCCCATGTAACTATGGATAGGACAAGAAGACATAGTCTTAAGGTGCACCAGGGGAAGTTGAGGTTGGATATTTAAAAATATTTTTTTCCACAAAAGGTGATTACATATTAGAGTGGAGTACCCAAGGAAGTGGTGGAGTCATGTTCCTGGAGGTGTTTAAGGAAAGACTGGACATGACACTTGAACCTAATTGATTCTGTGATTCTGTTTTTTAATAAAATGAAGTGGATGCTGTATTTTTCAACACCTAAAATACATAGAAATAATAAATATCAGCTTTATATCTGAGATAATTTCTTCCTTCTTGAGAATATAACTCACCTGACTACAGATCAATATTTACTACTTTCAGTTTAGTAACTGAAGACAAGAGGAGGCTGACTAGCAGATTACCAATAATGTGTTGCTTAAGGTCATTTTCCAAACCTTTTGGCCAGACTGAGAAGTATGTCATACATTTGAGTGATTATTATTTAGAGTTCCTGTCTGTCCCAATGGGTTTCACCAGTCTTTCTTCTCTAAATGTCAGCAAGTCCTAGCCTTATTTGAACTAGAAAAGCATTGTTGCCTGTGTAACAACATGCCATGTATTAGTGTTATGCTCTTGGCATGCAGCTTGGGTTAGAAATAAATAGCCTTCACAAGAAAATGTAAAACAGTAAGGGTCTGAATTTAGTTTCTCATAAAGCTCAAGAATTATGGTTTTTGATTACAATTTTAGTTTTATTATAATAATTGCCCTCTTCCTTGTACAATGAAAGATAATTCTTTGAGCACCAGCATCATAAGGCAGACATCCACACGAAAATAATTTTTTGGAGAAAGACTCTGACTAGGTCAAAATCATGTTAGAAGAGAGGACTTGCCTGTCTTCTTCTTTCTTAGTTAATGAAGTTTCATAGATATTCTAACAGTTTCAGGGCTTGATAGGAGATAAATGTTTTCCACATAGCTTTATTCTTCTAAAAATAAGTGTTATTTGAGTATTTGTTTTGCCATATGCAGGACACTTTATCTTTTGAACAAGAGTCCATTGAGTTAGAGAAATACCATCTCTTCCTAGGTTAGTATAAGATTTCAGTATTGATTCTTCAGTAGAATCTTTCACTACATTTCTCATTTTTCTTTATTGTAAAGTCAGGATTTACCTTGCTAATTTTCTGACATCTCCAGCAAGAAAATCCAATGTTCTTTCACATAAGCAGGGGGTTGAAATACAAGGTAGCCAGGAAACACTTCATCTGGTTTTGGTACATCACAACAGAGAGGGTGTTATCATTAGACAAATCCTTGGCAGCACCATGCCTTTAGATTCACCCTGATAAGGAAATCTAAGGGACTAGTAAGATGTTACAGGACAAGAAAAACTGGTTTGGTTATTTATACTGTGCAGAGAAATGTAGAAATGTATATTTCTTCTGACAGTAACATTCAATTTGATGTTGGTTGTGAATACAGGGAGGTAGGAACAGAGGATATTAATGTTCTGTGGTCCTGGCATGTATTTCTCTTGTACTGGATTTAGAGCCACTTAATCACAGTAAGACTCATTTAAGATCTGATTACAAAGTTTATTGCCCCTTCTAAAAGTTAGCAGTTTGAATTAGTATGCCTTTCACATTCACCTTTTTGAAATAAAATTCTGCTCAAATAAATCTCCTTGCACACACTCACTGCATTTCATCTTCTAGTTTATGTATCTAATGTTGCATGCTATTCTCTGTATTGACCTAATGGTGACAGAATAATGGTGAGGAAGAAAAAAAAAGATACTATAGACCAAATATAATGATTTTTAAAAATCAAATGGAACCTGAGTTCAGTTGCAGTTGGCTAAATTGTATTTATATACAGATTTGGCCTCTTTTCATTGTGCTTAAATTCAGCCTTTTAGCACTAACATTGTCACAAGCTTTGATTCTCTTTTTTTCATACTCTTTCTAAAGTGCCTCTCAGCCATCTCCTCTCAACCTTCTGTTCTTCTTGAGCTGGAATACATTGAGGCCCAGGAATTTTTTTCTCTAAGCTCTTTAATACTGCAAGTAGGGATATATTTCAATAGCTGAGTGTACCTGCTCAGTTAACACTGCATAGTTTTTCCTTATAGCAGATCACAGCCCTTATTGATATAATTTTTTTAAAAGTGAGTCAAATAAAAGATGGCACTTCACCAAAGTCTGCTTAATTAAAATAACTTTGATTCAAGAGATCACTCACGCAATCTTCAACACTGTTTTCCTTTGCAGTTAGGAGGCATTTATTTTTTAAACAGCAAGAAGACTTTAATTCTTATATGCATATAAAGTTTCTGGTCCTTTTACTGCTTTTTTCTTTTTCACATTAAGTGCATGCATCCTTTCTCAGGTTAATGCGGACCAAAAAGGTACCACTTACTCTCTCAAGAGACCCAATTTTAGAGTTGATTTTATATCAATTTACCATTCCACTCATATGGAGCAGAGAAAAAAAAAGACATGTCTCTAAGGACACGGATGTTTTATAAGACTAGCTTTGCACTTGAATTTGTTTCCAGTTGCTTTCAACATCAAATGCAGCATAGCTTCATTACTGTAAAATCTTGGAGTGAACAGCATAGGTCAGATTAAAAATCAAACAAGACTGAATAAACACTCTTCAATTAGTGTTACTCTGACTAAGGTAAATATCAAACTTTCATAGAGGCATAATTAAGGTACTGCTGACCCTTCATTGAAGATCTGAAGGTTCCTAAGATCTAGTGCTGGCGTATCTTAACTCTGTGAGTGACTGTTTCTTTCCTCAGCTGGAACTCAAGTTCCGTCAGCCAGATTACCTGTAACAGCTATTTTCAGACCTTTCATGAAAAAAGTCCTCATTATTTGTGGCAATGTGAGACTTATGGGTCATAGTGGAGTGAATGAGACTTGAGGGAGCTACATCACTGAAAAGTACAACTGCAACTTGAAACTTTTCCGGGTAGAGTATCTCTGTGGTGCCAAAAGAACCAACTTATCAACTCATAGATGAAGACAAGAATTTTACACTGTAACAGAGTCAAAAGCCAAGGCAGGAGGTAGCCTTAGATAAAGTATTCTGCTCTATTTTTCAGATATCTAAACTTCAGAAATTGTATTTTCATATACAAGTTATTTTAATATTATATTGAAATGAAACATTGAAAAAACACCTCTCCAAATAAAAGATATTAACTTTTCTGACCAACAAAAGTTTCTTTATAAGTACAGCAGCAGAAGATCCAATTTCTTTTAAAATTTTTCCTTCTTCAGTAAATAATAAAATAATTGAACAGATTTGTTCTGGCACAGGTTATCCAGATGACGTAGTTTCTCAAAACTATCAAACCATAGGGTTTTTTTGTGTCTCCTGGGAAAAATACACTCCCTCAGGAATGAATATTCACAAAAAGTGATGCTGAGGTCACAGGAGACAAATAAAAGCCAATGAACACAAAATAAACCAAAACTGAATCTTAAGTGGAAACAGAATGCTGTTTGAAGATGGTTAAACTGAACTAGTGAAGAAGTTTTTGCTGGTTAGAGTCAGGCAAACACCAACTGTGGTCTCTAGAACAGCCACCATATGCAGAGAACAGCCTTGCAGAAGCATTCCTGCTGCAGCCATACAGGAGGGATACTAAGGGCTCAGTATTTTAACAAACATGCTAGAATATGATTTGAATACATTTTATCAGTTATAACCAGGAATGTGTGATATTTTGTACTGTGTCTTTCCAACTAGTAAGATTGTTGACTAATATGCCTTGATTGGGATTTCATCGAGCTAGCTGTGAATGATTTCTACCCATATATGTAATGCTCCTTAGATATACTCATCTGTGTTCTCAGGTCTTAGGTTTGTATTTTCAAAGTACACGAGTTTCTAGTGCTTCAGAGACACTTTGTTAAAAGACTTCTGGCCCTATATATTAAAATGCTAGGTTTCACTTTATTCATTTTAAGTCTGGAAGAAAATTTTTCAGCATGAATTATAATCTTCAAGGTGTTAGCACCAAACAGTGCTTTAAACAGGAAAAGATAAAGAATTTGCTTTCGGTTATTTCACTCAGCAAGAGCAAAGCCTCTTGGGATAAAATACACTTTTTTTTCCTCATAAAAGCAGAATAGATCTCTGTGACTGGTAGATAGGGGGAAAGGAGTGGGAAAAGAGACATAATAACATGGGAATCTCAATTGCAGTTCAATGAGGGCACTCTGAAAAATTTCTCAGTTAAAGTTCCTAAGGAAATTGATACATGGGAAACATAAGTGTTCAGTGTTGTTTCAACCTGAAGTACAGCATACACTTTAAATTAAGTGCCTACTTCAGGTGCTCCAAATGGGCAAAAGCATTTTTGAGAAAAACCAAACCAAACCAAAAATTCTGGTTACGTTTGGTTTTCTTGTTTTCTGTTTGTTTTTCACTGTGAAACCCATTATCTGAAGCTGATATAATGGTAACCCAGAACTCTTGTTTTGTGAATCTGGATATAGTAAAGGTGTAAGTAAAGAGTTGAGAGTGGTTTTCTTTGTTCCACTCCAGAATAGCCACACTTAGAATTGGAAGCTTCTCTACTCATTTCTGTAAATGCTGATTTACCTTCCAGAAAAAGACCTTACTTGACTTCCCACCTCTTTTGTATCTAAAGCTCAGCGTGGTACATTTTAAGAGGGCAAGTGATAAGGTAAGGGGACACAATATGAAAACTGAGTTAAAACTTTATTGTATGTGGGCCCTTCTCTGATTCAACAAAAATGCTAGTGATAAAAACATCTCCTCTATTGAACAGAATGATTTAGAAAAAATTACCTGTTATGAAAAGGAATGCAGCATGGGGAATAATGTGAAACCAAATTCATGGAATAAAAGCCCTGGCCTCATTCTGATTCAGTTGTTAAGGGAAAAAGAAAGCCTAAGAATTTAAAAATAACACCAATAACTCTGCAAATACTTTCTAAGAACCAACCTTTATGTTACTCGTGTGGGAAAGTAAGAATATCAAACAGTAATATTGCTGAGGACATTGTGCAAATTTTTCCTCTTTAGGCCACAAATAGTGAGTTAGCGGCTAGCCAAAAATAGTGAGTTTTGCAGATTGTTCTTATTAGAAGCTGGAATTCATGACAGTAAGGTCAGGAGACCGTGATAAGTATAACTAATAAATGAGGAATCAAAGAGTAACTTGCTTGCTTTACCTTTCTTTGACAAACATGCTTCCCCCAGTCCCATACTTTGGCTTTTATCTTGGTGATTTTGTGCTGTGGTGGAGCCTGCTCCTGTTTTTTTTACCAGATTCTTTTCTCTGTTTTTTCTTCCTCTGTCTCTCCCTTTTGCATTCTCTGTCCTAAAACTATTCTCAGCACAGCCTCCAGAACTCATCCTATAATTTTTCAAGAATCTGTGCATATAATTTCAAGATGGAAACTTCGTCAATTAAGCCTAGTAATGTGTATAGGAATGTGTATACTGTGTACATAACAATACAAGGTTATGCATGATCTTGGCTGGTTACCAGATGCCCACCTAGTCATTCTAGCTCCTTCTCTTCGAAAAGATAGAGGTAAAAAATGAGAAAGCTTCTGAGTTGAGATAAAGAGAAGGAGATCAGTTGTCAATTAGTGTCACAGGCATCCATCCCCCCATATTGCACTGAGTAGTGCAAAGGGAATGGGAAATGGGGGATTACAGCCCTGAATAGCTTCTCTCAGTCAGTGAAGACAGCAAAGAAAGGAGTGATGGGGGCAGGGGGGTTGTGTTTTGGTTTAGGGTTTTTTTTTTTTTGTTTGTTTATATATTTTAACCAGGATTCACTGATTCCTTTTAGCTAATAACAGTGCAGGAGTACTGGTATTTACTCACCCAGAATGATGGATTTTCAGCAAGGTGACAGATGAAGCTGATTTTATTGTAGTCAACAAAAAATACACCGCCAACAATAAATTCAGCCCGTTCCATTTCAATAATGTAAACACTAATTATCAGGCTCTCAGAAGAGCTAAATTGTATTTTACTGATGACCTTGTTCTTGTTTATAGACTCAGTGGCCTGGAGGCAGAAACTGTGAGAGGAGGAAAACTGTGAGAAAGGTGGACGGAATGATAAAGCAAAGAAGAAGCATGACTTCCCCTAAGCTAGATGAATCTATTAACATTTGTTTTATTTCCATATGTCTTCTTAAAAAGTTTACTACAATTTCCCATAACAGCACTGTCTGCAATACTTGACATTTCAGTTGTGAGACTCAGCTCTTGGCAGTGAATTATTGTAACTTACATCTACCCTGGTCAAGCCCTCTTTCTGTCTCTGTGACTATCCATATTTTTCAGCAGTTGGCTTATTTTGGATGTTGTCCAATCTTTTCTACTGGCAGACTTTTCACCATAGGGACACTTACAAGAGTCTACATCTGGTGGATTTCTGATATCTGTCTTTGTCTTTTTTCTTGAGAAGCAATTGTCAGAACACTTCAAACTTTCTGAAAAATAGAGTGCTGTCTTGAGGCAGTCAAAGAAAAAAAATACTAGGAGTATTTTCATCATCTTGGTCCTCTGGAGTTGGGATTCCCGGGAAAGGAAAAGGTCAACAGCTACTTAATGTCAGGTCCACTAATTCTTCATCCTTGTATAATGCAGCTGAGAATGGGGAAAGTAAAGTCTGGCAGTTTAACACTTCAGGGGCAGGTAAACTCTAAAGTGTAAAAGGCTATTTGGTCTGTTTTCTAAGAGCTTTGTGCAAGCGAACAATTAACATCTCAACTCAAAGCAGAGACAGGACAATTTTGAACTGATTCTTACTAATTAACAGCTATGGATTGCAGATTATTTTTTGAGCACTTCATTTCTACAGCTGCCTGAAAACAGGTTGTAGCAAGGCGAGGGTTGGCCTCTTCTCCCAGGAAATTAGTGACAGGACAAGAGGAAATGACCTCAAGCCGAGCCAGAGGAAATTCAGGATGGACATCAGGGGAAATTTCTATAGAAAGGGTTGTTAAACATTGCAATGGAATGCGGAGGGAGGGGGTAGGGTCACCATCCGTGGAGGTGTTTGAGAAAAAATTGGATGCAGCACTTAGTGCTATGGTTTGGTTGAGAACGTGGTGATCACTTCAAGGCTAGACTCAATGATCTCAGGAATCTTTTCCAACTTAAATGATTCTGTGATTCTGTAAAATAATACAACACCTTATCTGGATCCATTTTTCATCTCTTAACCGAGGTAAATTTCTCTGGAAAGCCTCTAACATTTTATAACATTTTATCATGTGTGTGCAATTTTTTATCATGTATTTTTCATTACTTATTACAAAACAATAAAGAGGAATTTATTCCATGCACCGGAATTATTGAATTACACTTTCCTCTAGGCTGGTTGCCAGAAGAAGAGACCACAAGGAAGATGTTCTCTCCTTATTTCTCTTCACACTCAGCCATTTATTTATTTTTAATATTTATTGAAATAAGGACTGCGTCAGGGAGAAGGAGGATGGTGGGCGGGGAGGAAACAACACCATCACAAAAAATAACGTCTTACTGGAAGCTAGGTTTTATAAAATTTAGAATGACAGAATAGTGATGATTTTTAAAATTTATTTGTAGACTTTATTCATCCACCTCTTTTAGCTTCTGTTTTGCTGTTCCATCTCAGCTAACAAGCAAAACCTCCTGTGGTTAAATAGCATTTGTCTGCTCCTTCTATCATTCTAATACAATGAGCTGCACAGAGCTCTCTATCTGCAGCAAAATTCCCACTGATACCAATAGCCCAGAATCTGTAAATACAGTATCAAGGATAAATTCTGCATGCACATTTAGTTTCATCATGCATTTTGTTATAGATATTAATATGCTATATTTCTATTTTATGTTTTTGCTGTCTTTTTCTAGTTCAAACTAGTAATGAATAAAGCAGTAACACAAAACAGGTTTTTACACAGAGAAATTATTCTGGAACTTCCTGACATAAATTAGCTAGTGCTTTAATTCTGTATTTGGATAATTGCTTTCTTGATTCTCACTCCTTATATCTGTTTGACAGAAATGTTAAGGATGTTATTCTATTCCTATTTTCCCTTTTTAAGAACTATTGCAGGGAATATGTAGGCATATAGGTAAATCACCGTGTTTACAGGGCGCCAGGATTTCATCTGCCATCCATTTACCTGATCTAAACAGTCATCTTTATTTTATTGATTTAGTTATGACAAGCGAATACAAATCTGTAATCTTCACTTTCTAGCACAATACATTCTAGGAATTTATTTAGGATTACCATGACCAGAATGTCTAAAATATGCAACACATATTGTTTGTAAAATAAGAAAGATGAAGTTTATTCTTTTGAATATATGTTTGGATTGTTTTCCAATGCTCCTTTGAGAAAACATGAATAAGCCTGATTGATAGGAAAACCTATATAAAAAATTTCCAGTGTTCCCTGCTCTCAGTAAGAAGTGAAATGAAATCTGATCATTGTTGAATTTGCCACACTGCTTCATTTTAGCAATTCTTACAGTAAGGTATTTTAACTCCTAGGTAAAATAGAAGAATTTGTTTGATTGCTTATTTATTTCAGACAAGTACTATTTCTGATTGTTACCTTGGATGCAGTAGCAAAATTACATGGACAAAACGGAGCTGTTTTGATTTGCAAAGGTATTTTGATTATGTATCTGATCTGAAATGAAATATTTACTTTTTAGACTTTTTACAGAGAACTAGTTCAGCCAAGTACTTCAATTTCCGCATTTCTGAGTAGCAAATATACCATATCTATATATATCTATATCTACATCTAGTAAAAGTAAATTTTCAAGAGCACTGATTAAAAAAGGTCTTTTAAAAGCATCTAGGGTTTTTACCCCCCCAAAACTTGTTTCTATTCAGAATATCAACATAGTTTGCAGAATTTCCTCAGTTACATTGGTTTAGTCATTACTGGTTTAGCTTAGCGTTCGTTCTTTTAAGTGTTATGACTTCATGTGATTGCTGTCCCTCATTTTTTAAGCATTTCGTCTTTCATAAGGGTTTTTTGGGGGTTTTTTTGAGTAGGAGAAAAAAACCCTGAAATTATTAGATTCTTTTTTTTATTATGAAAATTTTATATACTAGAATATTTAAAATGTATTAAAAACATAAATATTAGATTTCTTGCTCATGTTATGCTCTTCTCTGAAGCCTCTTTTTGACATATGATTTATTAACTCTACTATGATGTGTGACAGAAGGTGGACAGGAGAAAGAGATTGGGTAGAGTCTGAAGAGAGCTGAGAGAAAGAGAGGGAGAGAAGGAGAGAGAGAGAGAAGTGATCCCCTTGTCCCTGGCCAAGATATTTAATTTAATTTCTTTGGATTTGTTCAGGAATTAGTGGTAATCAAGAACTATGTATGGATGTTCAAGAATGAGAATGGAAGCAGCTATAGAGAGTATTAAAGCTTTGCCCAGAAGCAGCTACAGAAAGGATTAAAGTTTTGCCCAGAACTTTAACTAGTGCTGAACTGGAAAATAATTGCCCCTTGGCTGAAGCTATATCAGAAATCTTCTGATCCAATGCAAGAAGGAATAGGTCTAAAACAAAATAAGGATAAGGAATATTTTTCCCAGTCAGGACAACTTTAGAGGACAAGATTGCAATGTGGTGCCTTCAACAATAAAGTCCCTATTGGAAGAACTAAAAGAGCATGCAAAAGTTATTCCCCGCACTGCACAGATGCAGCACATGCCTGAGGATAGAAAAGTCCTCATGTCTCTTCCAACCTACATCCCAGACCTGAAGCCTTGATTCACGGCAGGATGAGAGGATAATTCTTCCTCTAAGTTCTTTCATTTCCTAGTATCTCTGCGGGGACTTCCAATAAAAGAATCAAATTATTGTAGTGTTTTCTGTGAAGTGGAAACCTCTCTTGTGCCTACCTACGAGGAGACACAGCAATCAATTCAGCTCACTAAGAGGAGCGAGCTGCAGAGCAGCTGTCCAACAGCAGCCAATTAACTCAGAGAAGAGGCAGCTCCCACAGCCCAATACTTCTTCTTGAGTGTTTTGTCTCCTTAGAAACGTGCAGAAAGGTAACAAATTTAAGTAAAACAAAAGTAAACCAACAAACTCTGAAAGATGAAAGCTCTACGTTCTAAATAATAGGCTCTGACTCCTGACGTCCTATTCTTTTTACCTAAAATATTCACTACAATTCAAACAGCAGATACCTATATCTCTACATAACAATAGCATTTTTGTGTAATCAATTGGCCCCAAATGTAAGCAGTGGCTGCCAGATGTTGGTGTGTAACATCTGCAGGGGATGGAAACACAACTGATTAATTGTTGTGGTATATTTGTTGCTTGCTAGTGGCTCGGGTCTAGAGTGTTGCAGAGAAATGGCTGAGGCTCATTCAGTCTGCAAGCTATTATCCTTTGTTTTTCCTCCATACAGAGACAAATTATACTGTTGGGGAGACCTTTAGAGTGTCATGAATGATACCAAGTCCCTTGGGGTGATGATGAAGAGCATGAGAATGCAGGCAGTGTTCTTGATCTTGCTGGTGGAGGGGAAAAGCTTAGTTAAAAGTGCACTGCGCAAAAACCCTGGCTGCATGGCTGGTGCTGAAGCAGGATTTAATATTTTAAGAGCAAGGAATCATTGATGAAAAATAAGAACTTCTGTGGAGAAAAAGACATGAGGAAGATGCAAAGTGGGTCAAGAACCTTTTTTGTTTGTTTATTTGTTTGTTCGTGGATTTTTTTGGTTTTTTTGCCAGCAGACTTGCTTACCAGTGAGGAGGGCTTTAAATCAGATTCATTTGAGGATGGTAATGGTAACCCAAAAGACATGGAGACAAAAGTAAGAAGGTCCTCCCCAGGGCTCAGCATAATGCAGAAAGTTCTCATGCTCCTGCTGTGAAAGCTTCATGCCTAAAGGGCTATCATATTTTCCTGTATGCAAAGTCATGAAGCTCGGGAAACAACAAGAAGGACTTAGGAGTCTGTACACAGTTCCCAAACTGTTATTTTATTGAGATTAAAAAGAGATGATAGAACAGCACCATCCCCTGGACTCAAGTTGCACAAGGAGGGGATTAGATTGGATTTTCAGAAAAAAAAATCTTCACAGGAGGGGCTATCAAGCATTAAATCTGGCTACTCAGAGAAGTGTCTGAATCATCATCCCTGGAGTTATATAACAGAAGTGTAAATGTGGCACTTTGGGACATGGTTTAGGGATGGATGTGAGAGTGTTGGGTTAACAGTTGTCTTGATGATCTTAAAGGTCTTGCCCAAACTAAGTGATTCTAAAATTCTATGAATAGATATTTCCAGAATTTGATTCAGGCTGTTTAGGAAAGATAGGATGGAAAAGTTATACTCTAGGAAAAGGATGGATTTGAATGTGTGCAGACAAGTGAAGAGTCAGCTGACATCTTATGGCTAAGGATCAAAAAGCAGATTAAAAGAGTAGACATCATAGTAGGTGTTATGGATCAAGAAGGAAGTAGACAAAACTCATTGCATCTGGATGACGCCTAATAATTATAGGAACTGGTACTTGACTTCACACTGCTAATGTTTGAAAGGGCAACACGGCAATGTGATTCAGATTTCTGGAGTATGTTAATGAAACAAGCATCAATGAGCCAATTGTTCCCTGCTGGTTACTATGGGTTAGAAAGGACAGTCAGAGCTGTGGAGGCTGAATTCAGCACTGGCAAAAGAAACTTCAAGACTGTGAAGTTTAAAACCCTGAGAGAAGTGATCAAGATTAATAGTAGAATTACAGCCTTGGACTTGAGGAAAACGGATATTGGCTTGTTAAGAATCTGCTTGGCAGGATCCAGTAGAAGACTGCCCTGAAGGGCAAAGAGACCCAGGAGAAGTACTTGGTATTCAAACTGACCTCCTGACGCACAAGAACAGTCTGTTTCAACTTGCAGAGAGTTACAGTCATGGCAGAGGGCCAGCACTGATGAACAAAGAGCTCCTGACTGAGCTCAAATACGAAAAGGAAGTGTGCAGAAGGTAGAAGGAGAGATGAGCTACTGAGGAATAATACAGAGACAGTGCCTGAGCATATAGGATTGGAGTGAGGAAAGACAAATCTCTGAGTCTCAACTCAGACAGGATGTGAAGGACAGTGAGGGTTTCTGTATTATACTATAAGCAAAGGGAAAAATAAGGAAAATGTAGTCCCACTGTTCATTGAAGTCAGACACTCAGTGACAAAATATAAGAAAACCTGAAAAATTCAATGTGGAATATTTCCTTTATTTTACTGGTAAGTTTGGGCCTAGGGTCCTTAGGACTAGAGATAGAATTAATGAGCTCAAAGCATTTAATCACAGGGGAGAAATAAAAAGTTAGAAATTATTTGAAGAAATTTCACATATAGAGATGCATTGGATCAGATGGGATATACCTGAGGGTGTTGATGAAGCTGATCCATGTTGATTGCAACACCACTCCCAATTTACTTTGAAAGGTCATGACAATCAGAGGAGGTTAATGACTGATTGTAAATCTCACATCTTATCTTCAACAAAGGCAAAAAAGAGGATCCAGGGAACTGCAGACTGGACAGCTTCAGCCCCATTCCTGGAAAGACTATGAAATAAATCTTCTATGAAGCCAGAGGTATGTTAATGACAGAGTACGTGTCAAGCCACAATCCAGTACATGAACAGTTGTGGACAATGGGCATGATTTAACAAGGACAACTTGTGTCTGAACAACTTAATAGCTTTTGATACAGCTAGTTGATGAACAGAGGGAAAACAGTGCATGTGGATAACTGACTATGAAGCCAATTATTAGGGGCAGTCTTCCTTGACTGGTGCCAGGGTCAACACTGCCAGTGTCTTCATTTAATTTAAATTTAAATTTAAAATATTTTATACATTTGAATGAAGACACAAAACAAAATAACTAAATATGTATACATTAAATATATATTGCAGTTGGTAAAACCAGAAGTATTATTAGGATATTGTGCTGCTCATACAATGCCACTTTTACTTGCAGCTCCATAATCTGTGGCAACTGAATGGGCTTTGCCAACAAAGAAGTCTTTCATTTTATGCTAGCTCTGTTATCTGAATTTTGTTTAGCCATTACAGTATCAGTTAGAGGCATTCCTTGTTCTAGTTCCTAAAAATGTAAGTTAAATGAACATAAATTCAGTGCAAGCCCTTTTATCATTTGATATTTTAAACCCCTTCAATTTACTAAAAAGTCCCCAAATGGGAAATTTAATAAAAGCAGAACCAAGATTTTCCCACCATCTGAAGAGACTGAGGAGTCAGGATTCCATTTCTTCCCTCTCCCTTGCTAAGACTCTGGCTTTAATGCTGCCTATGCTCTCTGATTAGATGTAATCCCTTGGATGCAGTGCTCAGCAACCTGATATGGTAAAATGTGCTCATGGCAAGGGGATTGTAATTAGATGACCTTTAAGGTCCCTTTCAACCCAAGCCTTTCTATGATTCCATGATTACATGATTTCTATTGGCTATTGATAATAAAGGTTACAATTAATTATTCTGAAACAAAGCTTTTCTATATAAATATTTACAAACACCTAAAATTTATTAAAAACTTACGGTAGTGTGACAGAATTCTGTGGAAGAAATACATGAATAATGTTTCTTAAAAACAGTCTGCAAAAGTGTGATGTTCAAATATAGAAGAAATACCTGATGAAGTAAAAATTCTGGAATAAGTATACTAACTAACATGCTGATGATTTTTGAATGCACTAAGTCATTAATACCTACCCATGTGAAACTGTGCAGAAGTTTAATGGAGAAGAGAAACTCACCAGTCAGTTTTATGAGCCTCACTTGTAGCTTCATTCAGAAGTTATTAATTGTTTCCCATTTTAAAATGTCATTCCTTTCGAAATCAAGGCTTCCCAATCTTTTATCCAATCTTTTATTTCTAAATCAGGCACAGCTGTCAAACTACTTTTAGAGTAAATAAAATGGTAGTGATGTTATGCCTGTTTATCTGTCTGCAGGTGATTAATTACTCTTCTGAACTTTTAAATCTTTCTGCGTCACTCACTAACAGGCCCTCAGATACTACATCTAGGAGAGAACATCAGGTAATTTAATTTGCTTCTTGCATAGCATAAGCTATATTATGTGACCAATTTATTTTGTCATTGAATCTTCTAATATGTGTTTGGATAAAACTCTTATTTCTGAAAGGAGCCGAACTGACTTGAAAGCACCAAAAATCCTCCACTTTCTCTCATAATTTGCTACAATAACCAGTCACCCTCCCTGCTGAAAAAAAATCCTTCTAGTGAACAATGAGTTTGAGCATCATAAGAATGCTATCTTATCCTCTTCATGCATTTGATCTTCTCTTACTCTCCCTGGGAAAAGCTTAATTAATATTGCAAAAATGTGAAGGTCAAACTTTCATTTAGAAATGATATTTAAAAGTCAGTATAATTGGCAGCATCTTGCAGAGTGCCAGGTGGACCTCCTTTTGCGTTATCTAGAGAAACATTTTCATGCCACACACTTCTATCACTGATATAAGGGTTTTTCTGTATTATTTTTAGCTCTGTAGTCTACTTTACATTTTCCAGGCTGTAAAATATCATGCAAAGGACAGATTTTTCTGGTTTACTTACTAAACTTTCAGTGCACTGCATGTCACTATCTGTAAGAGAAAAAAATCTCTTTGGAGGATGAAAATTCACCTAGATTGAAATGATGATATTAAAATAATTAGAATTTGAGAGTTTTGTCACGACATAATGCAGTTTCACTGTGAAAAGAAGCTTCCACTTCCTTTTTAATGGACATGTCCCCTTTGGTAAAACTGTATCACTTCAGATCTATTAAGCAGCCAGGGACAGAGTCCTGACAGGCATTTTCTTCTGCACCTGCAGAGAAGTCAGCCAGCAGAATGGCTAGGATAAGACTAATTACTTTTCATTAGCTGCCTTCTATGTTGCTTTATAGGCAGTTCTCTTCCCACTCAACGATTTGTATTTTTTAAAAATTTTATTTGAAAGGCAAGGAACCACAAGTTTTTGGCGGGTTAATCCATTAGGAAATAACATTTTAGGGCTTAACTTTAAACCTGTAACATTTAATATAATGTAGAAAAGCAGGTGCAAATTGACATCTGTACACTTTTATTGTCTTTATCTGCAATATTAATAACCTCATTCTTTCCAAAAAGTCATTTTTGTGTGTTATTCCTGACAAAATCATTCTCTTGACTCTTGGGCTCCCAAATAAATGTCACCTCTTGTTGAAACACCTGCTACTGAGAATGTGTTCAAGCTGTTAGCCTGCTTGCAGCCTGCAAAGGTGTTTATTGTAACTGACCCTGGTTTATCTTCCTCTTTAGCAATTACAACTTTTCATCTTCACAGTACTTTTCACTGATGTTCTTTAAAAAAAAACCACGTTCATTTTGGATGCCTTCAACTAGGTCTAGATCACTAGATTTATCAATGAATCTAATTTATCAAAATAAATGCCAAAATAGATACAGAAAAACTAATTTCTTCTTTTTGCCATAGGTAAGGTGATAATATACTGGTGATTGTGAAAAAGCTTTTATTTTTTTTTCAGGCAAGGGGGTACACTTTAAGGAAAATACTGTGATGTTTCACACAAATTTAATATTTAAAACAAAGTAAAAGTAAACACTACAGCATAAACTCTCTGGATTAGCTTGGATCAAATGGTATGTTTGGTTCCTGAGACAGACAACATTAACAAATTGTTTTCTTGTGTGGTTGGCTTTCAAAAGAAATTCACTGTAAAAGAAGCATGAAAAAGTAAAACCAGACCACAGACATAGATAACAAGTGAAAATGGACACAGGGAGTTCTACACCCACATCCAGGTATTCCATCATGTGAAAACTGGAACTTCACAAGCATGTTAACATCTGAAAATTCTTCATTCAACTTTAGGAAAAAATGCATCATTAGCATAGTTTGTTAAGTTCTTTCCTTTAATAGTAAATGTTACCAGTAAATCAGTAAGTAAATTAACAGCTAGCTGACAACTCATTACAAATCAGCACAATGATGTGCATATGAAGTTACAAAACCGTAAACCTGCCTCTGCATGTGATCTGTTTCTTTTCCCTCTTCCTTCATTCCCTCTGTTTCTTCTTCTTGCCTTCCTTTTTACTTTCTCCTCCATGTAAATGAAAGGTTTCCAAGTGTTAAGGAATAATAATACACTTAATGACTTCAGTAAATCAGAATATTTGCAAACCCCTATATTTCCACCACAAATGCTAACATGCCTGATGTCAGCTTTTGATAGATGTTGACAAGGAGTATAGGATAGTAGGTGTACCCTTGGCATGGGTTGAGATAGTAGAGTCTGTAGTAAAGACATTTTTAAGTTACCTAGATTTTGAATGACTGATATCAAACTCTCACTCTCTTTCCAAAAATCCCAACAAAAAAAGCCCTCTCACAATACTCTATGTGGACAGTGCCCAAGGAACAAAAACTTAGCCAAAACATTTGATTTATTATTAGTAAAGTTTTAGGCTCTTTGGTTTTGGGTTTTTTCATATCCACTTTTCATCTAGATTGCATGAGAAAATTATGAAAATACAGAGAATTTTACTAAAGCCCACAAAAAATCAGGTTTTGGAAGAGGATTTTGCTTTGTCTTACCCACTTACACTTAGCACCTGCTCAATGTTTTTAAGATTCTGGGCACACTCATCTTCTCCTGAAACTAGCTCATTTATTAGCTCACTGACTTCAGTTCCAGATACTAAAGCTAGATGGATTTAGAGTATCTACTCAGTTCTGTTCCATGATCGATCTGTTCATCATTACAGTAGGTGGAAATGAGGTTTGGAAGGTGAATAAGTATATTGCTTAAATGGCTAATTTGTATATTGTTCTGCCTAATATATAACTTGTAGTGAATTTTTATAAATCCCTTTTAAAGAGTACATTTGTATATTTTTAGGTAAAATACACAAATATTCAACCATCCCTGTGAGGCTTCTGCACTGTCAATAACTTGCTTCCAAAGGCTGTTACAATGACCACAAAAAGCTAATGTTTTTGTTTGAGAAAATTTAACAGTATTTTTTACAATTTAGGTGTGACATGCACAGTTGTGTGTGTGTGTGTATACAGATACAGAGCAAATCACAAGAATAAAATTTTGGAAAATGAATTATGAAGTTTGCTGACTTGCTGTGCTTTCTGTGTTTTGCATTATCTGATTTAGGTTTGTGAGAAAGTTTAGGAAGTTAAAATGCACTGAATTCCAACGAAATACATTGCTTTGCCACAGAGATGGCATGGTTCAGCTTCATGCAATTATACAGGGGGTTCTACTGATAATCATCTTTCTGTTTTTGGACTTTGATGATCAATGTTTTTTGTACTTCAGTGCATAACTAAAACAATTTTTAAAAGTTCAAACTAACAGAATAGTCAAATTCTTGTCCTATTTATGCAGAGTAGGGGTTCAAATGAGTTATTTGAAAACTTTATATTGAAAAGTATATCAGAAAAGACATCTTGAAAAGAATCCATCCTTTCTCTTGCTGCACATTCACAACCAAATGCATCCTGAATTTTCTTTCTTTCAAATGTCTTCTTTTTAAAGCACAAATTAACTAGCACATTAAAAAAAAACAAAAAACAACAAAACCAAAACCAAACCTTTAGGGTATTAAATCCTACGAAAAATGGGTAACTATACTGAAAAAATCAGAATGATCTAGAGTTATATCAGTCAGACAACGTCACCTCAAAATACTTCTCTATTTTTGTTTCAAAAATATTCTGTGAGTTTTTTCTTCATACAGGTATTGTGATGTACCAGAATAGCACTGTATGTGCCAATAGCAAGAGCTTGTGCTAAGTGCTACCTTTCTTAGTATTTTTAGCAGCCTTAAACAAGATTCTCCAAGTAGTGTCTGTGTAACCAAAATCAAAAAGAACATTCAACAAATTTCAAGGTATTAAATCAGGCAAATACATTTACAAAGGACTGGAGCCAGTGGGTTGGCTCTTTTTATATGAGATGTCTGAATTATGTTGACAATCTAATAATGTGCCTCGGTAGCTAAAGGCTGATACAGGCCTGCAGGAGCTGGTAATGTTGCTGTAACATCTTATAACATTAAGGACATCATGGAGATAGATGAGACTAATGTAGTCTGAAAATGAGCATCTCGCCTGGTTTAAAAAATAAGTTAACTATAAAAATAAATATTGTGCATTTACCATTTATATCTAGCATCTTGCATGCAATTTATACATAGTGCTGTGTATAAGTTACTGAGCGAAATATTACAGTAAAATATTCCTGGTGTCTTTACAAAGCAAAAAATATAATTAGCAGAGGTGGAAAGCACCATTTTCTCTTGTTATTCAACCATAGATATTACTTTAAGCAAAATGATAAAAGTGACATTATACGGCAGAAGTAATGAAGTGTGGGTGGAAAATCAGCTGAGTTGACATGCAAAATGAGACACTTCAGGACTGTCTGTGCTTGTAAATGAAATGCAGTCAAAATATTGCTCTATGTTTGATCTCATAAAGAAACTGAAAAACTTATTTTATCCAATTTGGGGCTGTAACATTTATTAAACTAGAACTATTATTATTAAGTATTGTCAATTTTTTCCTCTGTTTTTTCTTCCTTTTTCCTGTCAGTAGAGGGGTTTAGTTCCCATAAAATATTTGTTACAAATAACTCACAGACTTATTTATGATATGACTTTTTTTATTATGATTTCCACCAACAAATCTCATGACTTATATTTTGTCAGGATTTTGGATAAATGTTAGAAACTAGCTAATAAGTTAAAGATTATTTACATTGTGTCATTTATCCCTTTAAATATAATACCACATGTCACATGATTAATATTTGTTTTCATGCCAGCTACTGTGCTACTATGCCTTATTTGCAAAAGTAACAGGAAGGGGACATTAATTAAAGAAGCATAAAAACCAGAAGCAGAGCTTGACAATTTTCACCTGCTCAGGAAAAACAATTCTGAGCACACACACCATCCCAGAACCATAAAAATGCTGAGTCCAGAGATTATCTAGTCCAATCCCTCTGCTCAGAATAAGGTCAGTCATCTAGAGGAGGCTGCTCAGGGTCCATGTCCAGTTGGGTCACAAAAACCTCTCAGGATGGAGACTTCACAATCTCTGTTGTTGCTCCAGTCTTTGACCACCATCACAGTAAAAAAGGCTGGGTTTGGGTTTCTTTTTTTCTTCTTATGTTTAAACAAAATTTCCTGTATTTAAGTTCTTGTCTCTTGTCTCTCATCCCATAATTGGATACCACAAGAAGAGTCCAGCCCCATTTTCTTTATTATCTATAAGCTCCAATATAAAATGCTTGTTTTCACACTTATATTCCTCATATTTCGGCAGGAACCGTGCCGGGGAACAAAGATAGATCAGGTAAACAGGGGAGGAAATATTAGCTTAATTATTCAGATTAAAAATAAAGAATAGTGAGAGTCAAATACTGCCTGTGGTTAAACAGCCTTTCCTTTTCTTATGAGCATTTTTACCCTGCAACATGTTTGGAAATGTGAAGGGCTAAGGAATAAAAAAACTCTCGTGGTTCCTTTTCCATATGTTATTGTTTTAATAGCTGTCACAATGAAGGCAGGAAGTACCAGGCCTTGATCAACTCAAGGGGAAAGTCAGCTTCCTACTACCTAACATTGCACCCTAAATGATTTCCATTGGGTGCACAAAAACACAAATTCCATTTGAAATGCTTGTGTATGTGTGTCTGTGTAATTACTAACATGTGCAGGAGTGGAATCAGTATGGCACTCAAGAGGTGCTTATATTTGCTGTTCTTGCAAAAAATATAAAATCATTGGGCTGAAATGAGTGCTAAGAAAAGGAATAATGAGATAGGTAGCACTGGGAAGATGGCTGTTCCTGTTGAAGCTTGTAGTTGTTTTCCATATCATGTTTTATTGCCATAGAATAAAATAAAGAGAAAGAAAACAATAAAAAAGGTGTAACACACATAGAAAGAGCCATCAACAAAGACCAAAAGTGGCAAAATTGTATGAACCCTATCAGTATGATGGGGAATTATAAGCAGGATATAGTCTTGACTATTCAGCTGGGGAGAAGGGAATTACATACTGGTATACCTACATTTTCCTTTTCCAGCACCCTGAAGAAAAGTGATAAATGAAGTATATTTCATTGTATTTAAAAGACAGTACCAGAATTTCAAGTAAAAGAAATGCAGTTTTCTTGCCTGAATAGTAGATTAAAAAAAAAAAAGTTATCATATTCTCCTTCCATGTTTGAGTCACAGTGTTTTTCTTGTTGCAGTACTGAGCTGCACAATGCAAAGACATTTGTTCATCAATTCTGTGGTGAAGAAATATACCCAAATTTTGGCTGTTCTAGGATATAAACTCCTAGTAGAGGTTTATGTTACTGTTTTCAAATACCTGACCTTGAATTTTATACTACTGAACTTTCACTCCATCCCTTTTTATTTTTTTAAATAATTTTTGTTTTATGAGTTATCCTAAAGTGCATATCTCAAATTACATTGTTATCACACACATATTTTAGGCACCTATCTCACGGATATTTAAAATATTGAAAATCTTCTAGTTTAACACAGATTACCATGAAACTCCTTGTAATCTTTCCACCTCTTGGTTATTTCCTTTTCCAGCACATCCCAGAAACACTGAAGTTTTTTCTTTCATCAGTTCCCAATCCTTTCTCTAATGCTTCCACTAAATCAGAGCGTCTCCAATTTCACTTCCCTTGTGACACCCTGTTCTTTGAATCTATGCAAATTTGGAGAATAAATTTTCCTCCTAGCACATTCAGCACTTTCTTTACTAGCAACATTTCTTCTGGAATATGTATCCTTAGAAGTTAAAGTCTACCATAATAGGAGGGCTCTCAGGGCTATTAGTATTTCTCATAATATTTCAGTTTTCTGTCACAAATAGGAGTTTAAAAAATATTTTTTCAACTGTACTTCTTTACTATGCTTCCCTAAAGAGATTTAAAACTGCCTTTTGTTTTATTCATGCTAACTTCTTGGTTTTTATTAATGTCTAAATATTATAGAATCCTACCACTTTTACCTTCACTTTTCTCTTCTCTGGAAGGATATACATGTTGCTACTCTATTTCATTCCTGGTTTTGTTGGGTTTTATTGTCTTTTGAGTATTGTTTTGGTTGGGGGTTTTTGCGGTTTCTTTTTTCTTCTATTCATCGGTTACCTCCCTAAATGTCTGGTGTGACTCTAACAGCTTGTAATTCAGATGTCAACATTTTTTAGTCTGGGGACATGGACAGAAGAGATAATTTAGATGTTGTTCTCTTTTCCCAAGTGACTAAGATCTTAAGCCACTGAAATCTTGTATTCCCTGTCCACACCTCCCTCTTTAGCTATGCTTTGGTTAAAGTCTGATTGGTTGATACCTTTGAATGGATCTTGCAAGTTTGTGGGGCAGTGTTTTGGTAAATATATCAGGGCAATTGCTTTACAGGATTACAGGTCAGATCCCTGAAAAGTGAGGAATATATTTGTTGATTCTTCCCAAAGTTAAACCTAATGAACAAGAATATGACCACAGACAGAAGATAAACTACCTTTCAATCCACTTTATTGCTTTTTTCATAGAATTTAAATTTCATAGGATACAGTGGACTTGCATACCTTGACAAAGACCATGCAACACGAGCTCTGTCCAATATCTGTAGCCTAAAAAAATTTGAGCTGTTATGCAATACATCTAGGTAGCACAGTTTTCAAACACATAGTGAAAGGAGGATGACAATTTTAGTCCCAGTATTAGATAAGTTTAAAATGTATGGTATGCCAGCTTGTGTCTTGCCTTTCTACAAACAGTTCAGGTCTTCCTGTGTACACAAAGTAACATTAATGCAGCTTTGATAGAGGGTTATAATGATAAAGAAAAATGCATTCTTTAGATTATTACAGGATTAAAATAATTTTGATAGAATTTGTAGTGACATAGTGTTCTGAAAGAAAGCACAACATAATGTACTTCAGAAAATAAACCGGGACAACTTTTTTCCTTGGTTATTTGGGGGGTTTATTTCCCATACTTTTGTATATTGATATAGCTTAGCATAGATTTCTTAACTGAAAATTACAATACAGTCGAGTACAGATCCAGAGAACTTAAAATCTTCCTATTTTTAAGTGAGTTTCCCATCCCACACCTTAGGCTGGAATTACTCCAGAAGAATACAGTCTCGAGATGGAGGGATTTACTTGGTCTTTAGAACCTTGAGACAGAAACACTGTAGACTTTCAGTTGTTTCTCTGTAAAGTAGATAAAACTGGCTGCAAACAATAAAATGCTTTGATGAAGCAACAGCTCAGATAAACAAATTTTATTATTTTGCTGTTCTCTATGCTGAAACCATCTCTTGGGCTGCAGAATTGTCAAAGTATCAATTAATACTGAAGTTCAGTGATTTTTGCCAGTTTCTACCAGCTTAAAATCTGGTCTGAATGCTTTCTACCAGCTTAAAATCTGATCTGAATGCAGTTATACCTGCTTGTCCATATAATGCCCCATTCGGATCATATTATCCTTCAAATAAAGGCTGCTTAATTTTGTCAATCTTCATGCATTTTTGTTTTCCAAAAAAATATAACGAAATTGAGGAAAAATTTCTGAAGCCAAATAGACTGAATATATTTGCCTCATCACAATTTACATGTAGTTGATGTATGTCTCCAAAATATACCTACATTTTGACACTAGAAAACTGTAGGTGGAAGGCACTTTTTTTCCCTTTTTAAAGCCTAAATGATGCAGATACGTTCGGTGGGGCAGCATGTGGGCTGGTGTTGGAATTGTGATGTGCTGGCCTTGCTCTGACTCTCCCTGCTTACTGAATCAAGACTTTTGTTTGAGCTGTCACTCTAAGGATGTTGCAGACTTCTTATCTTCTCCAATTTCCATAGCAGTAGCCCTGTGAAATCCCCCCCAAGCCAGAACAGCTGTGCTGCTAGAAGCTGCACAAACAAACCTCTGGGACTGATCTGTCTTCCATGCAGGTTGAAGGGAAGCTGAATGGCAACACAGCATGGCAGCGCTCACCTGTAAGTGACAAAAGAAAGGTGAAACATGATTAAATAAAACATGTTTAACAACAGACTCCTTCAGTCACCTTTCTACCTCTGCAAGACATCAGTGTTTTGCAGGCGCTGTGGCAGAGATAATAAACTGGTTAATCCATATTGTTTGCATCTGGCGTCTGAGCAGAGGGGATTTACTTGAGAACAATTGCTTCTTCACTTAGCTGAGATCCAGTCTGAGCTGACAGCTCTCTTGTAAGCAGAATCTTGGAGGTACAAGCACAACTGTTTCTTTTGGTGTTGTCCTTCTTGT
Source organism: Lichenostomus cassidix (assembly GCF_008360975.1). NCBI lineage: Eukaryota > Metazoa > Chordata > Aves > Passeriformes > Meliphagidae > Lichenostomus > Lichenostomus cassidix. The sequence goes on along the minus strand of NC_139482.1, from coordinate 97,025,925 downwards.
TGGAGGTAATGGCAAGTATTTGAGCTAGGGCTTATATGGCAGAGCTAGGGCCTCCTTGTATAGCAGAGGCCATCTGAGCTCCGTGATACCCACTTCTGAGAACTTTAAATATATTAATGCTTTTTCTAAAACAAAACAATCAACTTTTTGTCAGTAGCATTCTCCCATGCACTGTTCTGGCACTGAGGGTGAGGGATCCTTCTGGGGCAGAGAGGGAAATAGTTACTACTGAAGGTTTATAAGGAAAAATGTAATTAATCTCATGGGGGGCAGGGGAAAGGAGGTGAAAAAGACAAGGCAGAGTGATAGACACGTAAGACTTTGTAGCAGAGCTCCTCTGTACAGCTCCTATAAATTGCTACTCCTGCTGTGGTACAACTGTAGGTAAAAGTTGCTTTTTGATCAGGTGATTAGATTCAGAGAACACTCAGTCATGAACACACAATTGTTTCTTGTGGTTTTGTCTGTCTACACCCCTAGAAAAAAAAGGTATCTGTCTTAAATGTGCCCTTAGACATAAACTGTGCATTTTAGATGTCCCCATGGTGCTGCTGCTGCAGACACTGAATCTTCCTGCCACAGGCATACAAGAAGCATTTCATCTGTGAGGGTGTGGAGCACCAGTGGGAGGTGTTTACAACTACGTAGATTAAAAAGAAGTTGTAGATTAAGTGCAGTGAGGGCTTAAACTGAGCAGAAGTGGCTGGTTCCTCTCCCCCTGTGCTGAAGCAGCAAAGACTACTCCTGGGTCCACACTGCTCTCTGGCTCTCAGACCCTGGGAGATGAAGCTTTTATGAGGACCCAAAATTATCTTTTGGGGTCTGTAGTGAGCATCCAAACATAGGCATCTGAAAGAGTTGAATTCGTATATGGTCCTTCCATTATCAAGTGTGGCTCTGTCACTAAAGTCCTCCTTGATAAAAAGACTTAATATCTTTTCTTTCCTAGCTACATTGTGTTAAGCTTTAAAAACTAGTAATGCATTTACTCATTTTAGCTGTCTTTAAACCAAAAGAGAGTTGTTCTACATCATTAATACTAAGAGTGGTCAAAGTGCATTATCGCAAACCGGTTTTGATTTCTCTGCACTCTAATCAGTGACATGGTTTTATGAGTATTTAAGCACTATGATTTAAATACTTCTCTAAAATGTTTCTTTGCTGCTCATGTAAGACACTTTTTAAAAAGAATCTGTCTGGCTTTGTGACCAAGTCAAAACCTGGTGTACAGGCAGAGGAGTTTACTTATAGAGTAATATTATCTTCAGAAACTATCTGTCTATGACCAAAACTTGTAATCATTAAATAATGTTTTTGGATTGTATCTTTTCATCGTGCTGTGAAAGTATGTTCCAGGAAGAAAGAAATGCAAAGGCAGAGAGGAAGAGAATAACTCTGTATATGCTGGATAGCTTTTCCAGCATTATTCTGATGAGCATGGGGCCCATCGTTAGTGATTCTGCAGCTAAAAAGCTATACAATGCAATTTCATAGTGTAAATTTACTTTATCCCTTGGCCCAGGTCAAATAAAAGGGTATGAGATTAATGATGGCTCTCATATTCCTCCCCATGGAAGAATGGCTGCCTCCAAAATGAAGTTGCTTCTTCTTGCAAAGGAAAATAGGAAGAGATGTACATACCTTTTTTTTTTTCCTAGGGGGAAATAAGATTGTTTTTACAAATTAAGGAACACAGAGTCTGACATTATTTAAAACCAGAAAATTTCTCACTTTTCAATATGCTATGAAAGTATCTTCTCTGAAAGATACTGTGCATGACAGGCAATATCACTTGTAATGGTGGATTACTTCTCTCAGAGAGTGGTAAAGCACTGGCACAGGCTGCCCAGAGAAGCTGTGGATGCCTCATCCCTGGAAGTGTTCAAGGCCAGGTTGAATGGGGCCCTGAGCAACCTGGTCTAATGGGTGACATCCCTACCCATAGCAGAGGGATAACAGGATGATCTCTAAGGGGCTTTCTAACCTAAATAATTCAATGAATCTATGAGTTTATGAAATAGAAAGAATATGAGCCAGAAAAAAATTCAAATTCACTCCACACACTTCTAGGTTGATCTCTCCTCGTTTATGTTATCTTTCAATCTTATGGCAGCTACTTAATAATTATTTACTCTTTCTATTGTGTGTCAAGAAAGTTCTACCTTTGTTTTGCAATTAATCACTTCATATGGACATAGATGTTAATAATTCTTAAGAAATTAAAACTGAAAATATGAGCAAAAGCAACACAGAACAGCATTGTTACCACATTTTTGAAGGGATCTCAGGGTTAAGTTAAAAAATAAAAAACAATAAAACCTATGATGATAGCTTACTGTGAGTTTTGCAGACCAATGGAATTATTAATGCAACATGGTGCATGAAAAAAACAAAAAGGTATGGCAGATAATTCAGTAACAAAATTTGTGTTAATGTATACCACTGTATTCATAAATTTTAATAGAACTATTTATCACAGTGAGAATTGTTAAGGAATTCTGTAGGCTTTCTGCCACTGTGGTAAGATGAATGATGAATCTGATGTAATGCGGGGTTTTTAATAATTTATTGGGTCATGAGTTATGGTTTTATTCAATTGAAAATTATTAGATGGGTTTGCCCCAGGCAGTGAGCATGGTATATGAAAGAGAAAAATAGATTAAGTAAACACTCTATGAGTTTAATCATTTCAAACAGGGCAGCAGATAAAGGCACTGACAGATTTGTCATTAATTCAGCAGATGTTTTTACCTCTGCACAACATAATCACAAGATCGGAGTTGTCAGTGAAGCCCTGAAAGTGTGATGATAATAATGAATAGTCTGCATAATCTATTATTTTCATGCAATTGATTTATTTTCTCCATGAATGACAACAAGGGAGGGAAGAAAGGGTAGAAGGTCTTTTTGAGAATGGTGGAATAGGAATATTTTTCTTCATCCCAATTCCTTATACCTATTTTTGATTAAATCGTGCCATTCAGCATAATGATAGCTGGTGGTGATCTTCCCTGATAGAAAATTGAATGAATCATCATTGCTGCACTTTGTTCACGTTCTGATGATGCCTTCACCACAGAGACTATCCATCAAATTTTTATCAAGAACCATTATCACTGGCTTCCCCCTCAAAACCCTACCTGTAAGAAGCAACCAAATCCATTTTTCTATAACAAATATTAATCTTCTCTGAGAACAGAGAAAGGGACCTGAACTATAGTAGAGTAATATATGCCTTCTGTGCTCTTCAAATAAGTGTAGGCAAAGGTCAAGGTAGTAAAAGACTGATCCTGACACCGGCAAAAAGTAGATTTAGCAATTGCTTTATTATGTGTATATCACTTGACTTAGCATAGAGCTGCTTTTTCAGAATTGAGTGAAAGAGCCATAAATATCTCCAGTACACAATTTTCTGTTACTCTTGATTATTGACGCAGTCATGGTAGTGCTGAGCATTTTCAACAATTTCATTTGTAGCTACACTTATTCAACACTTAATAAATATTGTTCCTTTAAAAGTATCTATCTGAAACTGCTTTTCTAGAAAGAAGCAAGCATGCATCTCATGAAACAACATTTTGCCTTTCACAGTTATTCTGGGGCTACATAGGAAGGGTTTGATGAAACCAAGCTAATGCCAAATACTCCTAGGCACTGCTTAGCTACCAAAACTGCAAATTACCCTGTCTTTTTTCTTGGTTTCTTGTGGGACTTTCCAACAGCAGTGCTAATGCATCACTTTATGCACATCTGACATTTCCTGAATAGTGATTCATTCCTTGGCTTTTAACATGGCATCCAGACCCCCTAGGAAGACCACAGAAATAGAAATTCTGTGGACCAGGATGTAGGAACTGAATCACATTTACAACAGGGAAAAATGTCAGATCCTTTCCATGGCCAGAAAAATATACTTCTTTTTCCTTTAAACAGTTTCATTGATGAAACCCCAATCCTGATTACGTACTTTGTTCTTAAGCAAAGAAGAGCAGGAGGTTCTTATTAAGTCAGTCAGGGTTAGCCTTTCTGTATATTTGATATTCTGCAGATAAGCAGCATATATGACCATTTCAAAAGGTACTTTTTCTAGGAGTAAAGTTCGTAGGCTATGAAGTAGAAATATTTTTGCTTTCAAATTTTGCTCTATTGAATGTTTTGTCTTTTTTCAGAAAGGTCAGAGAAATATAAATACTTTCATTTCCCCCTCCCATCAGAGTAGGTGATAGCTTAGATAGATCTGTGATGTAGTGTTTAAGTCTCTGAGTCCTTAAGCTAAAGTCTGTCCTTCTTTCTCAAGTGCTGTAATAAAAGTGGCGAGGAATTTGCAGACGAAGATAAGTGAGTCACAGGAAAAGACAACGTCACTGTGTTATCCAGTCAGAATAGATGTAAGGTTTCCATACTCTGAACCTTGGAATTGTTAATGAACACTTCAAGAGCGGGTTAGCTACTTAATGACTCTATAGATCACATCTGCCATTCCACATCAATGGCAGATGCTGCAAGATTGTCTAACTATTAAGAAAGGAACTCTACTTGCCATTATGAGAAAAAAATGTCAGTATTTGCCTGGATTGAAGTAGCTCTGGGGATAGATGTATACTTTTAACCTGCTGGAGGATAAATCTTAATAACAATGGCAATAGTAACAACAGCAAAGGTATTAATAGTCATTATTATATATAAATGTTTTATGCAGGATTTAAAACTTTTCTTACTTTCTCTCCTTGTGTATCCTTTGCTGCTGTTATTTTCCTTTGAAAGAGTGTTTCCAGAATAACTCTTTCATGTCATTATAAATATCTGCTCATTTTTTTAAACATTCTATGACATTTTAATTTCATAGGAAACAATATAAACAGCAGTCTTCAATCTGTTACCATTTTGTGGGACTATGTTATTTTAAATATAGTTTTTTGGCTAAAGGAGGGGAGGAGGGAAGTACAAAAATGCCCAGAGCTAGTTAAGTGGGGGAGTTAGGATAGAATGCAATGTGGCAGCTTAAGTTTGCTCCTACTGCACATACAATGTAAAATGGTCATTAATGTTATTCTGTAAGGAGACTTGCATAAAATAATTAAATGAACCCTAAGGATACCTGTCAAACTGTCATATACTCACAAGCAAGGAAGTCACCAAGTAAAGCTGTCAGTCAGAATCTGACATTCTGAAATCCTTCAAAAAGTGTTAAGCATTCAAAACTCTGCTAGTAATAAACCTGGCAACAAGAAGATAAGCTGGCCTGCTACAGCCTCAGGGTTCTTTAGCAAATGACACTGCGATATGACTCAGTACCCCTACGTTTGAATGAATCCAGTTCATTTTTTTATTTGTTCAAGGAAGAATCAAAGACGTGCTTTACTCTTCCCTCCAGCAAGCGTGCTTATTTTCCAATTTGTAAATAAAGTGAATATTGGCTTTTGGTGAACTGCAGTACATATTGACCAGTCTCTGTAAATCAACTTAGAGGACATGTAAGCTGTGGTAATTTACATCAGATAAAGATTTATCTGACACTTTTCTTTTTTTTCTCCCTTCTGAACAAATAAATGTATAAACACTAACAGCTATATGAGACAATTTAGCCATTGATGCTGGAAGCCTAATTTCAGCAAACCAAGTCCTCATTGGAATTAAGGTCACTTGTAGTAATTACTTTAAACAGAGCGCTAGTAATGATCAGAAAATGGTCATTGCCTAATCTAGCATATTATCACTGTCATTTCCAAAGTGCCTATTAACAATAGTATCTTTGTGCCAACTGTGCAATTTAGAATTGTTAAATGCACACAAAACACTCCTTGCTCTTTATTGTTATATACATCCACTAAATAGATTTAAGATTTTTCTTTTTCTGTTTCCACCTTTGCTTTCTTATCTTTCATCTTTCTTCTTTCTTCCTGTTTTCGTTCTCTCTTTTCTTTTTTCCTTGTCTTCTTTTTCTCTTTTTCTTTTTCTTTCCTTCATTCCTTTTTGCCTTTTTTCATTCTCTTTTTTTGCTTCTCTTCCACTCTATCCATTTGTTTCTTTGTTTGTTCTTTATTCTTCTCCATTTGTCTCTCTTTTATTTTTTCCCTTTCCACTTCCTTCTCCTGTCCTTGCTCTTCTTTTGTCATTTACCAGATTTGTTAATTTTGAAATGCTCTTAAAAGAAATGCGTTGCAAACTATGCCCTGATGGAGGAGCTTTTATGAGACAAAAGTCCAAGGTTAACCCATGTCAAGACACTTGGTCTCATCTGACTTTGTAAATCTGAAAGATAAAAGATGAATGTCTAAGTCACAACCAGTCACTTGACTTCTTTTCGTAGTCACTGAGGGAAAGTAACATCTGTAGAGTTTCAGTCAATTCATCCTAATCAGGTTGTCTAATCTGGGGCAAAAAGCACTTTTGGAAGGTGTCTCTTTCTTTCTGATGTGTATGAAAAAGACTTGGATAAGTAGTATAGACTCAACTGTCTATATATAATGTAAACTTCTGAAGTTGGGTAATTTTAAACACACCTTTTGAAACTCGTTTGTGTTCAATGGGTTAGGAAATGAATTAAATCCTTGTTCCTTTCTCATCATTAGAATGATTTTTTCCCTTCTGTTTATGTTTAAAACTGCTGAAGTGATTTTCTCTTGTCTTAGCTTCTCATCATTTGGGATGTCTTTAACTTTTAGGTATGCTTTATTTAAAAAGCTAAATAATTTAACTAATCATTGACCTTTAATGAAGAAAGATGTACGGACCTTACAGTGTCTGATTGGTAGGTTTGTTCTTTCCTGCTGATAAGTCAACATAGTGATTGAAGCATAAGGAGCATTTGGAAAATATTGATAGTCATAATTTTAATAAATGCGTAAAGTTAATATTCATAGTCCGAACTTTCTGTGCCCTCTTTCAGAAATTTGTGATGAGGGACCCAATTATTAAAGGTTGATTTGGAAATTAGGACCCCAGTGATTGACCAGGATAATAGCAGAACTGTGTCTAAACAAAGGTTAGAATCCAGATATCTCAGCTACCAAGAATGAGAATATTGATATGCAGGCAGCATAATGCAAAGTGTATTTGCTTTCACGTCTTGATAAGTGAACGCCCTTAGAGGTGAATGGGTTTTCCATTATTTTTACAAAAATATTTCGTCCTAAGTCCACATGTATGGGAGTGAAGGGTGGAGACCCCTACAAAGCAATTCTAATAAAGTATCAGTGCTGTATCAGGTAAATAGATTGCAGATTAGTGCATTTAATTCTTGTCTATTACTGTGTAATTCAACATTTTGGGTCATGAAAGGATGAAGGTTAGCTGGCGCTAGTGATCAGTGTTTCCATCCATGGTGTAGTGTCTACTGATGAATTGGGAAAGTGATCAAAATTACTCTTCTTGTATTAATTTTGAAATAGTGTTGGCCTTCTAATATCAATATTTAGCATGTCACCACTTGAAAATAGTGATAAATTCTTTTCCAAAACTCTACGTCTCTTCTCCAATGAAATTTGATTAATTTTATATCAGCAATTTTTCAAGGTAAGCTGTTTGCATTCCTTTGCAATTAAAATGTGGGGTTTACTTCATAGTGATCTCCCTAAGGGGTTTTAATGTCTATCATCACTATAAATTCATGTTTCCTAGCCAGTAAACAAGAATTGCATTGTTTTCTGCTGAAATAATCACTTTTGGAGAATGAGATTTCAGTTTGTTTTAATCCTTCTTGCCTGCAGCTGTTTTCCCTCAGCCATTATAACTCTAACTTAAGTTTATTTTGAGTAGCACATGTATCTTTCTAGTCCAATCCATTTCCAAACCATTTTTCACCAGCACTCAAGCTTAGCCAGTAGAAAACAATGAAAAAGATGTTGCTTTAAGCACTGGTGAGTTTTCTATTATATCCCTCATTAAAATAGAATTAAAAATAGATAACATTATAGGTATGTGTGCTGGTATTAACAAAGCCCTACAAATATAATTTCCAAACACTTATACTAGAAATTCTTGATTTTATTAGCTGCCATTTGTTGTCTATTTTCAGGATGTGATAGGGCTTGATCTCTGCAGTGATATGATAGTGCTTGACCTCTTTTTTTGTAATTAAATTTGAACTTTAAAGTGGAAGATCTTGGTAAAATCAAAGTATAAATGGGCTCTTCAGAATGGCCATGAAGAAGCAAAATTCAGCTGCCTGAAGAGATGCTGTGCTCTTCTATAACATGATTATCTGCTTGATAAGCTGTCTTCATGTTTATAACCTGCTTTTTGGTCAAGTGCCAAAAAATTGCAACATTGAAATAAAAAGCCGGCTCAAATTCTTTTAAAACTTGGAAAATGAATTTTCACTTAGCCCCCAAATTCTGTAACATTTGTTCAGATTCTTTCTTTAGTTTGAGTGTGGTTGTGGCACTAAACAATAGTCTAAAATCTATATCTGTGTTGTACTTGAAACAGAAGTGTACCCAGAAGAGAGTGGTGTGTTATCCCATAGACACCCAAGGGAACACTCTCTACAGCTACAAGACTGGGCTTTAAAATTAAGATCTAAAGCTGGACCAGGATTTTAAATCCCAGAATATTTCTATGAAACAATAATGTACATAAATTTTTAGCCTTATCAAGCAAAATCTACGTGAAACAATGAGGTTTTTGAAACCAGAGAAACAGGCAAAGGCACTCAGAGCAGTACTGCCACATTGGATTCAGAGTCTGCTCCAGGGATTTTCTTATATACTAAAGTTAATGTAATTTCTCAGGCTTTATGAACAATTACTTTTTCTTTTCTTTTCTTTTGCCAATGGCAATTCAGTATTTTTGGAAGCATGTTTATTTTTCACAGGTAAAGACAGCACATTAACTATTTAGATCAAAATAATTGCTTCGTCCCTACTCATTCAGACTAAAGCCAGCAGTAATAAAAGACATTAAGAGATAATATGCTTTGGGTTTCTTTCATTAAAATTTCCATTAAAATCTGCTTCTCTCTTTTTTCCCCTTTTATCACAATTCCTTTTCTCTGAATTTAACTTTGCTTCACTTTGCATTTTTTGTATGTTTCTTTCAGCAGACTCCCTCCACATGCTCTCACCCCTCTCTACCTCTTCTTTCTTTCTCTCTCACTGTCTCCTTCTTTTTTGGAACTTTCTCTGCATATAGCAAATGAGTTCATTTTCTCCTAGTCTGAAACCAGCTAAAACCTTTGCACATCACAGAGTAGAATGCAGCCTACTGCACTGAGAAAATTATGAACTAAAATTTTTGAAGGTAGGACAGCAAAAGAGGTTTCTATATAATTATTTGGGAAGCTACATAAGTGACTTCATTTCAGAAGAGTCTGCATGACCACAACAGGCCTTCAGCTCTGCACCTATTTGCTCAGTTTGCTAGAAAATTAAGCCACTCTTTTTGAAGGCATTTATGTTTTTATTTATTTATATGTCAGATTTGGTTATAACATCTAAAATATTATAATCATTCTTAATTTTCTCTCTTTTCTGGAAATGTAATTGCTGCTTTGACATTAAAAAAAAAAGTTCTTTGAACTTATGTTACTTTCAACTTCAAACCTCGAAGTTGTTTCAGGCTGATCAATTGTTTTAACAATGTTCATTCTTGAAGGATTCAAAGCATTGTACATACTTCATCATACTTTCAAGTAAAAAACTTGGATTTCAATAAGATCTGGAATTAAAGTGATGACACTTTCAACCCTCTCTTATAATTATTGCTCCTTTGAAATTGATACCATTTTAGACTCCTAGTATTTCTGAAAACTTTTCCTTGAAGGTCACACAGAAAGCAGGGCTGCTATTTAGATAAGATAATTCTATAAGAGATCTGTGGGAAGACAGAAGGAGGTGGATGACTTCAATCCCCATGTACTATTAGCCAGCAGAAGTGATGTCCATGACAGGAAAACAAAACTGCAGCCCTTCAAAAACAGATCTCCTCTGAGAGAACTAGAAAAATGGGCGGTGTTTCATTAATGACAAACTGATTAGGAACCTGTGACAGACATGTAAAAATACTGAATCAAACTTTTGAACAAACAGCAGAAACCCTTCATAAAGCACTGTGTGTGTCACAAAATCCCAGTATTCCCTACAGTAAGCTTGACTCCTATATTTTTGTACTCCTACATTTGTAGCTATGCTTGACTGCCTCAAAACACCTTTTGCTAAGGAAAGAGAGTGCAGTCAGTACATCACAGAATGAGAGATCAGAGACAAAATTTTCACATCCGTTGCAAGAACCAGTCTGTCTGCCATTCCATACAGAAACCCCATTATTTTTTTATGCATGATAAAAATCCCCACTGACAAGGCATAAATTTAATCAAACCCAAACGAATGAGATAAATGATAGTTCTTTACTTTCACAGAAGCTTCCAAAGGTTACCTTCTGTGTTGTGTATAACAAATGTCTGAGAGAAGCAGAAGCTCACACTTACAAAGGGCCTTTAGCCTCTTACTCTCATATGTACAAGTAAATTTTAATACCTGTATATATATAAAATATCTGTTCATTTTGGAACTATTTACTCTTTTCATATAGAATGCATAACAAATAAAGTCAATCACTTTAACAAGTAAAAAATAATCATTTAAAAGTAATTTAGTTATTTGAATTACTGAAGTGTTTAAGTAATGAAAAGAGTGAAGAAGGAAGACTACAGTAAAACAAAGCAGCAAAGTGATAGAAAGCATGGGAGATTTGCCTATAGCTTTTAATAGCCAGCAGTAATACAGCACTCAAAATGCAAACAATCTTTCAGCAATAAACAGGTAGGGCAAGAGGAGAAGGCTGTGTTTGGTTGGTTTTATTTTTGGTTGGGTTTTTTTTGTTTGTTTGTTTGTTTTTGTTGTTGGGTGTTTTTTTTGTTGGGTTTTTTTTTTGTTCTGCTTGGCTTTCTTACTTTATAACATCTGTCTGGGATCTCTTATGGTCTGTAAAATCTTCCAAATATAATTTATTTTCCTGTGAAGGGAATAATTCTTCTCTTCATTTCCCATGCAGGCATATTTAAGAGGGGATAGATGAATGGTAAAGATGGAAGAAGAAAATACAGTTCTCAAGGTATTTAGTTTAAATGTAGTTAAATTGGTGTTTCATTTGGAGAAAGCTGACCAGATATTAGTGATTTTAGAAGTATTTTACAGAATAGATTAACAGAAAAGACAAAAAAAACCCCAAACCAAAACAACTAAAAACCTCAAATCATCATTTTCCCAGCCAGAAATGTCCCTAGAGAGTCTGATCTGCAATTTCTGCAAACTTTAAAAAAGACTTATGTTTACTGGGAAACTTTCATTGCAGATAGTAACCTTTACATCTCTGAGGATGTCTGTCTTGAGACACCTTAAATTTATACATAGTCTAATAACTATTTGAAGAAATTTGGACAAGAAATAATGACTTTTACCAACTTTGGAGAAGTGAAAATAATCTGAAAACTCAAATTTACATGGTGGGTTAAAATAGTGATTGTGAAATGTATCACTACTGAACTGCAAAAAAGCATGAAGAAAGGTAATTCTTGGAACAAAGGGCTTTCTGAAGACAGAAAAAGAACAGAAAATCTAGTTTTGACTCAGAAAGTGTCTACTCAATGGAAAAAAAATTCTGGAACAATATTATTGATGGTATATACTGGGAAATAAATATGGAGATCAATAATTATTTTAATTCATACCAGAAAAGTTAAACAGAAATTCTAACAGAGCTCTTTTTTTAAATTTTTTAATTTTTTTTTTATTTAACACTTTTTATGAATGTTTCAAAGACAAAAACATTAGCCAATATACTCCTTTGATGAACTGAAGAGGAGAAATAGAAAACAATATTGGAAGCAGATTTTTATTCAGGGCAATCAACAGATATAAACTAGAGAAGTCAAGATCATTAGGAGGACATTTCTCTTACATAACTGCAATTTGGAAATAAACACAACTTTTTACCACAAAAGATTTTCTCATTTAAATCAGTCAAATAAAAAGTCTTCAAAAGGCAAAATGTCCTCCTGCTGAAAGGTATCAAATCTAAAAGTATTCAAAAGATAAATATCATAAAATTGATTAAAGAATAAAAAATTTGCTTACCTAAAGATCCAGTGGACTTAAACAGAGTTTATATGGCACTCTTGAAAAGATAGGATGATGGCTAACAAAAAGAGTCAGAAATACTCAGTTACCATTTCACTGTCATCTCACTTTATACAATATATGGGAGAATTAGGCACCTTAATTAAGATCAAATCCTAAACCCAGTGAATTCAATAAAACCAGTGCTCATCTGATGATCTCTAAGTCTGACCTTTAAAGTTACCTGTCACTCCAAGAGACTTGTTGCTTTCCTCTTGTCAAGATTGCAAGTCTTTCAATTATTTACCTATGATTAGGTGTCTGCTATAAAATTTCAAACCAGACCTATCCTGTCTTTTCCAATGGATAGTCTGCTGAGGTTGCTCAAGTGTAGCAGGTAGGTTTTGGCGTTTCTTCACAAAATACTTAATGTCCAAAGTAGGAAAGAACCTGTTTTGTTCTTTTTCTTCCAGAAAATAAGTCTGAACTGCACAAATGATTCAGTTCATACTGAAATAGAAAGAACTCTGAAGATGTAGGAATATGATATTTTCCTGGGACGGGTGACATTCCAACTGAAATTGTAAATTTTTTGGTACACTACTTTATATATTTCTTTTAAAGCAGGTATGAGAATTAAATTATGTATTCTTAGTCTTCAGCCTGAAGTCAAAGCAGAACTGAAGAACTGCTTCAGTTTCATCAGGTAAGCATTGACAGGTCTTTCCCAGAGCTACGGAAAGCTTGTAGGTCCTTATATACTGTCTAACTTATTATTTTAAAAGTAGAATGGTTTTAATCCATTTACTATCCCTGCAGTGAAGAAAAATATAATAATAGAATATTTTGTATAACCTGCTGAAGCATTTTGTTCTTTTGTATTCAAGTGTGATTTCCACAAAACTCAGAAGAAGGTAAAAAAAATTTCATCACAAAACTTACACTTTGACACTTCTAGAGACAGCAGAATGTCAACCAAACAATGGGAAAAAAGCCCACTTCAACACCATTGCATGATACAGTGCAATAAAAGTGCTGCATTTTTAAAACCAGCTTTCATTAAATATTTGCTTATTTAATTAACATACTGGTGCACAGACTTAGATTCTCCAGAAGCTGAATCTACATGTATAAGCAACTGACAGTTACTACCTGCCATCTCTTCTATAAAACAATTGAACATATGTGCACTGTTCTAAAATATCTTCTAGCAGAATGCTAAAGACATTTGGCTCAATTTGAAACTTCCAGCAGAAGAAAAATAATTACTTCTATTTAAACAATAAACACATTTGCAAGAATAACAGGAAAGTTTCACACGTTTCTGGTTACAGATGGGTTAGATCACAAATACCTTCTGCTTTTTCATACCCGTAGGGAACAAAAGGCTTTCTACTTTCTCTGATCCTCTATATTTATTGCAAATTAAGTTAGTTAGAGAGACAAAAGTGCCAGCCACTTACAGACCAAGAAGCTGGGGAAGGAGCAAGTAGCTCCACGAACCATGAGCTATAATAAATACATTAGCATACAGAATTTTTTCTAAGTTTTGGAATCTAGATTAAATTCCTTTTCGAGCACAAATTCTTTACCAAAAAACCATAGAAACACAGATTCATACAATGGCTTGGGTTGGAGGGAACTTTGAAGATCATCTATTTCCAGCCCGTGTGCTGTGGGCAGAGACACCTTCAAGTTGACCAGGTGATATCAGGGTGGTTGAAGTTCCCCAAGAGGAGAAGGATTTTTGAATGTGGCTTCTCCTCTCTGTCTGTAGAAGCTCTCATAAGCTTGGTCTTCCTGGTCTGGTGGCCTGTAGCAGACCTCCACATAGTGTCCCCTGTCCCTGCCCTCCCTTTAATCCTGGCCCATAGGCCCTTGAGCAGCTCCTCATGAATCTGCATGTCAAGCTCCATGCACTCCAGCCTGACAAAGAGGGCAACACTGCCTCCTCCTTTTCCCTGCCTGTCCTTCCTAAAGAGCCTGTGTTCTTCCACACCAACACTAGTCACAGGAGCCATCCCACCAGGGTTTCCTGATACCAATAAAATTGTAGCCCTGCAGGTGTGCATAAATCTCTAACTCCTCTTGTTTATTGCCCATACTGGGTGCATTCACATACAGACATTTAATTTGGGTGTCTAATGAAACTGATTTACTGGCTTGAGCGGATGCAATTCCTTTGTACTGCTCTTCAGGTTCTCTCCTGCTGAGCTGGGATCCATCTCCAGGCTCCGGACATCACTCACTGACATTGGCACCTAAACAGTAGGAATTGACTACTAGGAGTCTGTAGGACTGATGTCCCACTCCCCAGACAACTTTAGTTTAAAACTCTCTTCCTCAGCTTGGGAAGTCCATAACTGGAGATGCTTTTCCCTTTCTTGGACAGACAGACCCCATCTGCCCCCAGCAGAGAAGGTTTCTCAAAGTGAGTCCCATGGTCTAAGGAGCTGGAACTTTGACTGTGGCACCAGTTTGATAATGATTTATTGATTCACTGGATTCAACTGGCCCTTTCAAATGGTAGGAATTCCTTTCCTTTGACCAGGAGAATTGATGAAAATCTTACCTATGCTCCAGAGTCCCTTATGTTCTTGAATGTGCATTCCAAATTTTCACCTTTGACCTTCAAACCAGCCATGCAGACATTAATTCCATCTGATTTTTAATACGACAAGCAATGAGATTCCTCCAGTGTGAGGAAAGAATGTAGTGACAGAAACAGTTTTGTGAAATGCTCCCATGATTGTCTGGTTAGCCTGTCCATGGCATGACAATCAGAATATACCACATTTAAATTGGCAGAGCTATGAAGAAGCATATTAGCTGACTGAATATGACCTTTTCAAGCAATGAATCAAATGTAATGTCTGATAAAGCTGTGTCTCAGTAGGTTTTAAATTTCATTCAGCAATACAGTAATGAGCAAAACACAAGCACTCTTATGGAGTTAAGAGCTTGCAAATTGAGAAGAAACCTCAGTCTTTAATCTCCTGTGTACTAACTCTGGTTTATAGATTCATTTAATGAAAGATACTTATTAAGCTTAATTTAAGTAACCATTGTAACTGACAGAAGTTGATATTTATACCATATTTAAAGGAAATAGCTTTCTTCTCCCTGAATGTATTTGTCATCTTCTCCAGAATACATTTTAATAAATCTTAATTAAAATTTTCTAATAAAGAAAAATAAGCAATAGAATCCAGACATCTGGCAATCCAGTATTTTTGAAAAGAAGAAAACGAAATTAAGACAAAAAGGAACAAGAGACAGCTGATTTCAATACTTTATAACTTTTTAGATTTCCTTCCTTTAACTCTTTGATCAGAGATAAATCCTGTAGAAAATAACTACTTATATAACAACAGTATTTGTGTATGGAAACAATGTTTTTAGAAGCCAAGTCTTAACTTGTCTACATTTCCAATTTAAATATCTAAATTATATGCTATAGATATACCATAAATCCTTTCATAAAAACTATAATTTTAGAAATTATATAGGTTAAGTGCATTCAGGCTACTTACCTGCTTGAATATGCCAGATGGATGTATTTGTCAATTTCTTCTTCTTTTTTTTTTTTTTTTTTTTAATCGAGAAGTTTTAAGTAAATTCAGGAGAAATGTTCTACATTTCTTACAATTCAGAGCCAGAGGCTTTGGTGTTGGATTTTGGTGGGTTTGTTCAAAGGGGTTGACTTTCTGCAGTGATTACACTTCTTTGTAAGTAAGATTTGTTACAAAATACTATAGATTTTCTGGGGTTTTTTGGTGTTTTTTTGTTGTTTTTTTTAATACCAAGAGGAAAGAAGAAAGAAGATCTGGATGGTGGAATATTCACTTATGTGTTTTACTGTTATAAAAACTTCTGATGGCTCAGGTCCATAAACTCAGTCTTTCAAAACAAACGTAAATTAGTGTTGATAAGCTCACAATTTTCAAATAGACAGGTTATGTTAGTGCTTCATAAATTTTGGTTCCTGCTATTGTTATGCTTGTTTGTCTTTTACCATTAGTTATAATGAGCATCTTAAAAAACTTATAGCTCTGATAGAATCATTCTATTATAAGTTCCATTCTGAGATACATGAAACTGTAATTCTTATATTCTGCAGGGTATATTAAGATAAGTGTTACA
This sequence comes from Lichenostomus cassidix, assembly GCF_008360975.1. NCBI lineage: Eukaryota > Metazoa > Chordata > Aves > Passeriformes > Meliphagidae > Lichenostomus > Lichenostomus cassidix. The sequence goes on along the minus strand of NC_139482.1, from coordinate 97,009,726 downwards.
GGGACTTTTTGTGTGCAGGTAGGATGAATATAGATGTCACATTGTAGGGCTTATTAATTACTCAACAACTGTAACCTCTGTTTTAAGTGGGTTTTGGGTTTTGTTTTAATAAAAACAAGATTAACTTGGAAGTTGATAGGTAAGATTTGCAGCTTCCACAATCCTCACTTTTTGTCTTGAACTAGGAAATTAGATGGTGTTCTCACAGTCTACGCTGACAAAATGTGTAGTTCAGTGCAGAAAACACTAGAAAAAAGTGCATAACTGTAAAAAAAAAGGGTAATGGACTCCAAAGTTTTCTTTTCCTCTTCAGCATCCAATGCATAAAGATGTTAATAAGAGAAAAAGGCTTGGAATTTTAAAAGACAAAGTATAACTACATTGGAATTATTCAAATTCTCAACATTTCCTTCTTGGATACTGCCTAACGGGTCAATAATAATTCCTAACCTATCTAAGGTATTCTGACATCACCTTACTGAATGCCCAAGGAGATCAATAGACTTAATTAGAAAATGAAGGGCCTGATTAGATTTCTAACAAAGACCAAACTGCATTAAATTTATATCCTTCAAAAAGTAGAAGTCATGAAGATTTAATCTTTTCAATGTTGATTAAAAACTCTGTTTCTTTTCAAATTATGGTTGTTTTTAATTCCATTTTGTGTGTGTGTGTGTGTGTGCATATGGGATTCAGTGTTTTAAAGGACACAATAAAAATGCAAATTCAACCAAAATCACATTTTATGCAGATTATATATTTTAAAATTATGACCAGGAGATGTATGGTAGCAGCAAACTCCACAATTTTTAACTTTATTCTTTCACAGTAATTTGCATTTGAAAAACTCAGCTAGGCAGTAAGAAATTTGGTCTTTAAGTTATGAAGTTAAAAAGTCCAATCGAACTCCAAAGCAGACAGAAAGTTTCTTATTACCAGAAGAGTTATTGAACATAAAAAGTTCACTGCATGTATCTTTACTTTGCCTTTAAAGTCCTCCTAATAAAGGTATACGAATGAAGGGCTGCACATCACTAGAAATGCCACAATAAAGAACTTCCAAGAAATTTCAATTGAATGATGCGCACTGAGACACATAGAAGTGAAATTACCGCAAAAATGCAAGGCTTAAGAAGTATATGCTTATTAATTCTTCTAAGCTTTTAGTTGCAGTGAGGAAGCAGTGGAGTTTGAAGCTGAGGAAAGATTTCTCTGAAGAGAAATTACATGTTGTGGGGCAGGAAGAGGAGTCAAGATTAGGCATTTAACAATAGCACACTGGCTAACACATTGCATAGGCATCTTGTGGCACAGGGAGTACAAATTACATATGAAACTCATTTATTTAGATCGTCATTCAATTTCTGGTGAATTATAACAACATATTCTGCTAAAATTAAATTAATTTTTTCATAATTTCTATGTTTTTGTTTGTACTTTGCACAATATCTTGCATCTGCTTCTGATAATCATCACATAGAGTGATAAATTACCTTCCATGGCTTGCATGCAATCATGATGTGTGCTGAATTTCTCAGTCAGGATTGTTCAAAGCAGAGTAGCAAAGGTACACAGTACACACTCAGGACCTTTGAGGAAGAAGTGATAACTGTTAAACCCTGATAATAATACAGCGTTGTTTTACGAGTGAGCAATGGAACAGAAGCTATTCCAAGGAGACGTATATATCCCAGCATAAATAAGAGACAAAGCAAAATAGATAATATTCCTCCTGTGCATTTTGTACTAAAGAAGTAAAGGGAACACTGTTCTGATATCAGCTTCCATGAATATCCAAGAGCATTACACCTACCTGTCTTCTAGCTAGACCACTAACCAATCATGGATTTAATAAAGATCAGTTGAGATCAAAAACAGGCAGCTCAGAATTTACTATGTAAAGTCCAGGATTTCACTGTGATTTTTTGCCCTGGATGCTGGAAGTCATTTCAGTTTACCTACCGATTATGAAATACTGCTTTGTGTCTAGTACTGCTTTCAAAGCTAAAATATGAAAGTCATATAATGGCACAGGGAGATAAAAAGTGGGAGATAGATATACTAAAGGAACACATTTCCAGGAAGTAAATGGATTCAAAAGGGATTTGTGTTAGATTCAGGTGCCAAAAAAAGGGGCTGAAATTCTGAGCATTTTGCATAGTCCCTGGAGAGAAAGAGCAGATAGGAGTCCAAGCTACAAACATTACTTTATCTGGATACAATTACTTAACTGGATACAAAACCAGTTTTCCTTGATTTACCCCCTCCTCTCAATCATGAAGACAATGTCATACAAATAGATTTTTTTTCTTACTGCTCTGATATAAGGAGGGTTTTTTTGTGGGTTTTTTTTCATGTGCCATTATGGAAAGAGCAGGTGTAATTCTTTGCAGAGACACAGGAAACCAAAATTCTTTCTTCACAAAGTGGGGCAGTCAGACTGTACCTTATATGTATAATTGTCTTTTATTTGTTGATTTCTTCTCTTTCCAGTCTTCATTACGACTAGGCTAATAAAAAGTTGTGAGGGTACCATAAAGCACAGATTTGTAAAAGCATACTTTTATAAGAATTAATAAAATACTAGCTGACTAGTTTTTCAGTTAGGGAAGAATGCTTTCAGACTTGGGAAAAAAAGAAAAAACGAGGTATTTCTATATAAAGCTAGATAATTTTTGATATGCTTATCAATAAATACAATTTTTATTGAAATTGACATACCAGTAATGGGACTCAAGCAGATGGAAAAAAATTTTCATGGGCTGTGTGTTATATCCTACCATAGCATTTAAATAAAACACCACGTTATGTTAAAAGTAAAGTAATGAAGTCTGTTTAAAATTATTATAGAGGACCACACTTTCCTGTGCCTACATCCATCACATTCAGGAACAGTGTCAGTACAAATCACTTTATCCATTATTAACAAGTCAAAGGATTTATCTAAAGATTTCTCATAAAGCTTTGGTGTATGAAACAGCATTACAAGAATAACAGGAATCTTGACAAATTTCAGCTGATTTGCTGACAGAGTTTGTTCTGTGGTTTCTGTAATGTAGTGTGTTGTCAATGGTCTGAATCGATATCTGAAAGTGGCTGAACCTCTCAGTGTGTTCTACATAGCAGCTGGCTGAATGCTTACAGCAGAAGTTTGTAGTGGTGCTGCCTTAGAAGGTATTTTCATTACTTGAAGCTGGAAAGAAAAAAATAATTAACTAAAATTTTGTTGAGTACCTTCTGCAAATGAATTAAAAAAAAAAAACAAAACAAAGCTCTCACATGGTGAACTGATCCTAACCAGCAGCTATGCCTACCCAACTGCTGGGTCAGACCCTCTTCAGTGGGGTGAGAGAGAGTCAGAAGAGCAAAAACCAAAAACAAGTGGGTTGGTATAAAGGCAGTTTAATAAGTAAAGCAAGAACTTCATGCACAAGAAAAGAGAAGCAAGGAATTAATTTATTGCTTCTTATTGGCAGGCAGATAGCAGCACTTCCAAGAAAGCAGGGCTGCATCACGCTTAATGATTACTTGAGAAGACATGCACCATGACCATGAACATCCCTCCTTTCTCACAGCTTTTATTGCTGAGCACATCACAGAATAACGCATATCCCATTGGTCATCTCATATCAGCTGTCCCGGACAAGTCTCTTCCCAGACTCTTGGGCACTCCAAGCCTGCTCACTGGGGTGATTGAATCAGATATTGGGACACTCAATCACACAATGGTTTGGGTTGGAAGGGACCTGGAAGTTTATCTAGTTTCAATACCCCTGCCATGGGCAGGGACACCTTTGATGCCTGATGGGTTTTTTGTCCTTTTTCATTATACTTTTATACCCTTTTATATATACTCTTTACCCTTTCCAATTCCTGTACTTTTCACTCCCTATATCTTAGCTCACATGTTTATAACCCTTGTACTCTTGCCTTACTCAGAATTCTTTGGAGAAGACGAAACAATCTCCACAATCTCAAGAGCATGAGGCACCAACCTTGAAAGAGCCCCATCACTGGGACGTGTTTTTGTAAACTAAGTTGTAACCTTTTTTGGGGTAATTTGAATAAGGGGGCAATTACTTCATTTGTTAGGCTTCTTATTGGGAAATTTTAGATAGGTATGCTAATCTATGAAGTCCATAAATTGTATACGAGTGATATCGTCACTCTCTTGGTCATCGTGGTGCACCTGGGATCCTATTAAACCAAGGTAATACCCTTTTCCTATACTGTGTGTCTGAGTCTCAAATTTTTTTACCAGCATTTTAGGCATCACCTTCAATTAGACCAAGTCACTCAAAGCCCCATCCAGCCTGGTCTTGAAAACTTCCAGGGATGGGGTATCCACAATTTCCCTGGGCAATTCATTCCAGTGCCACATCATCCTCATAATAAATAATTTTTTCCTTATATCTAACCTAAACCTAGTCTCTGTCAACTTAAACCCATTCCTCCTTTTCCTGTCATTACATACCATTGTAAATAGTTTTGCCCCATCTTTTCTGTAAGTTCCCTTCTAGTACTGGAAGGATAACCAAGTGAAAGGAAAAGCAGATTGCCTCTAAAGCAAGGAACCTCAAACTTGAACTCAGAAGGGGTGGTAAAATAATTGTCACATTCCCTGTGTAATTTTCATCACAGTGGATATAACAGAGTGCTGCCAACACTAACCACAATGCCACCTGTGATTCAGGATACTGTGACACTCTTTTAGCAGACTCTTCTACAGAAAGGATCCCAAAGCGCATCCTTGAATCATCTCTACTTGATGCACTCTGAAATAATAAATTTCTCCCTTTTGGGAGTTGTTTGAAAGTTGTCTATCCACCAAGTGCAAATCAGCCACATATAATGAAAATGGTTGTTAAAATAATCTGTGTGGAACTGGATAACAGACCTAAATCAGAAGAAACTTGGGTTTTTTTTAAGATTAATAGTATATTACAAAATTGAAACAATATATTTCCTTTCCACCTATGATGAAGGGGGAAGTGGGGAGGTGTATGATTTACTCCATACTTCAAAAATTGCTTCTGTGAAAATACTTTCATACTGTACAGCATGAATTTGTGTTGTTATAATTTCTCAGCACAGGTAGAATAGGCACAGAGAAAAAATACATTAATGAATAACAGCTCCAATTCTAGAGTCAGATCCTTGGCTGTGTGTTTGGTGATGTTCAGACAGCAGCAACAGTTATATTTGGCTTTCTACATCTAAGTCCGTGATCAGTTTTAAGATTTGCTGAAAATCCCATCTATTATGTACAGCATTAAAGAACAGACATAAATTGAGATACTCTCTTGTCTTAAAGCTGTAAGATTTACATATATACAAGAAATATAAATTTTATTGGGTGCACTTCCTAAATCCTTTTCTGAAGAGAGGAATTCCTTCATGGATCAGACCTGAAGTACCACAACAGAACCTTTATTAAAAGCTTGCTTCATTAGAGTTCATAAATCATCAGTGGCTTCAATGGGTCTAACTAGTGCAGAAGTGTAACAGAGCTTTGCTAATTTAACTGAAGTATCTGACCTATATCTGTTCCAGAGCACTCTGCTCAAGAGACTACCCAATCAAATAAAACTGCTTTAAGATGTGCTGTGTGTTTTAGTCTAAAGAAATTGATGGGATCACTTGGAGCTGGAGTATCTGAAAGGCAATGAAACTATATTTTTCAAGTCCTTATCTCAAATGATAGGTTTATGATTTTACTATCCTGTAGATGCATCAGAGGCAGCAAAGCCCAGCCTGTCTGACTGAGCACATGAGCTCCTGAGCCAACTTTCCAATGACTGTGGGCACAGACAAAGCAGTGATGACAGAAAACCAATCTCCTAACAATCTTGTTGTAGCTGCAGAGCATTGTGCAAATATTTAGGGGGAAAAAAAAAGACAAAATCATATTAAGGATAATAAATATGCTTTCATTCCACTTCACAGTTGATAAATTATTAACAGCTTAACTTTTCCAGATGATATGCCTATGCAGGGAAGCTTCACTGATTTTCAAGACTCTGTAGACTCACTTCCTGGCAGCAGCCTCCACTTACCATCCCCTGGTACCTGAGAACCATAACTCAACAGGATAACTGTCATGGCAGAGGACTAAAGGACACTTTAAAATATGTCATTAATTAATGAGTCCATGTGTGGCACAGTAAAAGCACTCTGTACAATGACTGGTGGAAGAATTTATCTTTTTCTTGATGGATCTTTTGCTCAATGAAGTTACAAGGGAATTAAATATTCAGGCCAACCATACTCCTGCACAGAACCTAAAGACCACTCTCTATGCCAAATATTTAACTTATTAGGTCAGAGCAAATGGTTTACTTATGTGACTGGAATATTCTGCTAATCTCTTCAATATCAACTGAAACAGATAATATTTTTATTAGCCAGCAAAACGTTCACAAAGTAATAAATCTGCTGGAAGTTAGGTATAAAATATCTCTACTTGACTTTTCTTTGGATATAAAATTCTTCATTTAGATTATCAAAAATTACCATGGTTGATGAATGTGATGATATGATTTTACATGCAATATTTCAAAAGCTATTTGGCCTTTGGAAGAAATTGATTCCACATTCAAAATCAAGCTGCTAGGTCAGATTATGCTGCGTGCCTACAAGGTGCTAAATACTCTATAGTCAAGTCTCTTAACTGATCTTCAGCAGCCCACCTTTTAAATAAGACAATACACTAGATAGAGTAATAAAAAATATTGATAGATAGCAGCTTTGGAGAAAAAGGCTAACTGTTTGCAATTTATTCTTTGCAGCCACTTGACAATATAGCTACCCAGAATCAAATTTAGCATCACCCTATGTGTGAAAAAAAATAATATACCTCATGACAGATAAATGAAATGGGCATGATTTCTAGTCAAGAAGGGGAATACTCCTCATGAAAATGTGTTTGCCAATGGACTCAGAGCAAGCAGCATGTCATGTCTATAATACTAAGGGAACTAACATTACAAAAACATGGAATTAAGATGTAAAATTTTGAGAGGTGGGAAGGCAACTACAGGCAGTGCAGCCTTAATCAAAAAGGATTATATGTATCACAGAGAGACTTTCTTTTAAATATGTTTAACTTCTGTAAGCAGTGTTTTACCTCTTTCTTGTCCTATCCCTTCTGCCTGTAAAGACAAGACAGTCTCAGGTTCTATCAGTGCATTTATTCATACACTTTACTGGTTTATGGAAATCTAAACATGGAGATCTTAGAAAGAGAAATGTGGCAAAGTAAATTTGTTGCTTTAAATTGCATGGAAATCATCAAACACTAAATATTTCTCACAAATATCATTAATAAATTACTCTTTTTCATCACCTTTTTCATAATCTATAACTTACAAAACACTATTGGTTAATTATATTATCTGAAAAGAGTGATAGAAAGTAGAAAATCCTTAACCAAGAAAAAAAGAAGCAAAAAAATTGAATTATGGAAGTAGTTTGTGGTTTGACCAGCACCAGATCTTAAATGTTCTTTTTTCTATGGAGATGAAAAAGAAAAAATGAGTCTAAGCTTTACCAGTTGCAGTTCCTATTTGAATAAAGAAAGCCTTAAAACCCAAATATATATATTTTTTATTTCTTTTCTGAAATTACTCTTGTAAATTGCTCTTGTAATATTATACCTCTTAAGAAAAGCAATTCCATGTGTTTTGAAGACGTTATTTCTCTAAATCAAAACGTAATCTTTGATCAAAACCTAAAACTTCATTAAAAGTGTACTACTGGAATGTGAGGACATCTTTCTGTTAAATTGTTGTTACCAGAAAAGAAAACCCAAAACAACTTGGGTTCAGCCTTGATTTTACGACAATTGGATAACTCATTATAAAGAAGGCAGCAAATCAGTAGAAAGACTAATATTCCCTGCCACTGAGACTTCCCCTCATTAAAGTCATGATAATTATTTTTTACTAAAATGCATTTGCATAGGTGAAATGAACCCATCAGTTTTCAACGAACAGCTAAATGTAGACTTAAATTACTAGTGAACATAAAATACCAAAAATATGAAAATCCATTCAGAGTAGTTAAAACATATTTTTTCTAATACAAACACATACCAAAAAAACCCAGATATGAATCAGATTATGAAAATTACTATAATTACCTTTTATGGCTATGATTAGAACATGAATACAATATAAAATTTTAAGCAGATGCTGAAACACTTGTTGGTCTAAAGGATAACAACTGAAATTGTAAACACAGATGTATGGTTGACTTGTGTTTCCTTGTATCCTTTTAGGCTATGGAGCATAACAACATTTGTTAAAAAAGAGACACTGCATCAAAATATAGTCCTTTTTATCTATCCATGCTGGAACCTACATAATTTCAGCATAAAAAAAATTTGAAAGAGATTTTGGTACAATATCAATCAAAATAGTTGGAGAAAATAGCTTGTAAATATTTTAATAATTAACGAAATGTAACAGTACACTGCAGAACTTAGCTGATTATTTTCTCCTTTTCTCTTCCTATAACACATTATAATTGATGCTTTGGGGGTTTATTAAAAATGTAATGTTCATTATGAGTTACCAGGAAACATTCTGCAGTCTTCATTATGCAATAAAGATATTCTGTAGATTTTTTGAAAATACATGTAAACAGCAATTTTTCTGGCCATTGAAAGGAGCTGAGCTGTCCCTTTTCCCTTCTACATTTTTAAATAGACAAACTTCCATGCAAGTGTTAGAAATCTCATATCCAATTATGCTAGGACTCTCTTTCACAGAAATATTTCTGCTGTCTACTCTTTACATCCTTCATTTGATGTAATTGCTTATCCAGTCATGAAGCCAAACTATTTTTTTTTAGTGGTCAAAGGTGTGAAATAGGCTGTAGTCTGATTAATTAAGTGAAACATACTAATGCCATACTGTGGAAAGATGGCCAGGAGTAAAATTAGAGGAAACTGAGAAGCTGTATTCACATCCTAACAGACGTTGTAGCAGAAAGTATGGAGTAAAATGCAGCTCACACTCACTGGATGGAATGTGGCTGGCATGCTCAAAACCTGTTCCACAATGATTCCCACTACACACAATCTGCAACCTGCATTTAAGCTCCACCTATACATAAAGAAATAGTATAAGAGTAATTTGAGGATGGGGAAAAGGTAGGGAAACTCCTTTGTAACTGCTGGGATCACTCAATGAGCTGAACCTGTCTTCTCCCCCATAGGGATGCCTATTGGGTAAGAGCCACACTGGGTGTGCACTGAATCCTTTTATTAGGGATTTGAGCTTGTCTTTGTATCGTTTTGAATACAATTTTGCAGTCAGATATTATCATTTTCCAACCTTAACCTGTCACACTTTTATACTAATGAAGAGTTTTATTCCTTTAGCTGTTGGTGAGAGTCCTTCATGGGTGCTGGCAGTCACTGGCAATGGGTAACATACTGGAATAAAGTGGAAGACCCATTGAGGGGTCATAAGGTGGAAAGATCTGCTGAGGCCTTAGCCTGTTGGTGTGTGTTCCTGACTAAGTCAGTCAAACTGCCCTCTGATCCAGGACTGGTCATTCAAGGGTCCCCATAACAGGACACTGACAAGGGTTTGAGCATTTTTGGGGCACTGAAGGACAAATCAAACACTAAGGGCCAAGAAAATCTCTGCTTTTCACAAAACACATATATTTTCATTTTGGTTTAAACCACAAGAAGAATAAAAAGTGTGTAAAATAGTTTTCATTTTGCCTGTGAAAGACCCAAGCCAATCCAGCCTGATGTTTAGACTTTTATTTCTTAGTTAACCTAGTATTAAATATAACTTAGTTTAATTTAGTATTAAATATTGTTTTGTATGGCCAATAGGGAAAAAGAAGCTGGAAAGAAAAAGCCAGAAAACAGAGAATTTGTGTGTCAACAAATATTTGGTATGCCTGCCCTAGAATAAATCCTGTATGCAGAAAATTAATAGCCTAAATGAGATGTTGCAATTTTAAAGTGAGGGAAGCCAACTGAACAAAGAATCAAATTAGCACCTAGAGACCACCTCATGTTTTCTAATGAATTTAAATCTTCACAGATCACAGTCAGGAAATGGAAGGTCTGGAGATAAGTTTAGAGTATGCTCATGACAATTATCTCTTTTCTTTGGTTGCTTTAATTCTAGTGGTAAAATAAACATTACTTGTGTCTGTTCAGTCAGTTGTATCCATAACTGATTGCCAGCTTCTTGAGGGAAGTACCGTAGGTATTTGGTTTATTCAATAGCTGCTAAAAAGCTCTGATTACAGAGAGAGCTGACACAATAATAAGGGAAGAACTGGAAAACACAAATTCAACTCACTGACAGGCAAATGAAAAGGAGTGATCTGAAAGAAAGCAGTAATAACCCAGAAAGACTAGCGCCTTCTTCCTGGTCAGGTATGAACCTCTGCTTCTGTGGTACTGGGCCTGCTGGAGTTGAAGACAATCCAAACTTTTCTACATTTTACTGGGTTTCTTTGATTAAATTACAGAGTAATTACACATATTCTGAGATATATTTTAGATAATGGAATAGCTTTTGCTCAATAAGTATTTGGATCAGAGTTTTGTTGACTAACTAGCTCTTCACTTTCTGCTATCGACGGCAGAACTCATATGAGGCTCAGTGACTGTAGGCTGCAGACTGCAGGGAATATCAATGGACTTGCAGTAGATGTAGTGGTGGATGAGCAACGTTAAAATATTCATCCAAACAAAACCCACTATTCCATCACAAACAAAGGAAGTAAAGCAGGAAACAAAACCCACATGCTTCATAATGCTCCACAGTTGACCCATTGCAATTTTACTGTCCATTTGCCTGATGCCATCAAATGCAGAACACAAGTAAAGTTTGGCAGAATTTCAAGTGGCCTGGATTTTAAATTTGTAAAGGCTCTGTAAATTTCTCTGAATACACTACAAGGAATGATTACACATAACTCAAAATCATAATTGAAGGGATAATAGAATCTTCTCACCTACAGGATATTCTTCAGCTGTGCACAGGCTGCATGCATGTCCCAGTATAGTGAATTATTTTAATTGCTTTTGACAAATTAAGATGCACTCTTTCATTGAGTCAGTTAGCTACAGCAGATTGGCTGAAAATGACAGATGACATAATAATGATAGCTAAGAAATTAGGCATACGAGAAAGGTTCTTTTAAACATGCCCTGTAACTACTTTGTGTCACAGCAGCCTTTCTTGTCAATGTGAGCTTTATTAATCAACACAGACACAGAGAAACATCCTTAATAAATGAAAAGTGTGGAAGCTACCTGTTCCTCCAGAGCTCTTTAGGACTGTTAAAAGGTAAAGGAAGACTCAAATCTATATTTTCCATTTTAAATGAGAGCAGATGTACTGTATTTCAACACTCTAAGCATGGTTAGGAGTCATCTTACTGAAATCTCAACAGTCTGTTTGCTTACTGCTTCTTCCTTGATCTACCTAAAAGTTGTCTGGAAATGGTAACTGAAATCTAGAAGCATTCTGAAATCCCTGCATGTCAAAGCATTCTCTGTTCTTGTTATGAGTTGACAAGAGGAATTTCAGATGCATTGATCCATGGGGCTCTTTCAGACAAGATAGAGTAAGATCATAAAAGGAGAGGAAAGGACATGAATCCTGTGCAAGCTGTTTAGCATTACAAGGCAGAACAGAAAGAATAGGACTATATTTGACCTTCCACTGCTCTTTGTCTTCTCATCTCTGGTGATTGACGCAGTGGGTGGTGGGGGGGTGGAACAGGCCTCTGTGTTTATGGAAATTGTCTCTAAGGCTGTTGAGAGATCACTCCAGGCAGCACTGCTCTGGTGCTGTACAGAAAGACCCTTCTCACACCCGAGCTGGTGTAAGGCACAGATTCTCACTCACCCAGAGAGCTGGATAGCTCATGTGTTACCAGAGACAAAGAATCCAGAGGCTCAATCAGCTGGACATTCCAGAGGTCTTTATTCTGAAGGGTTCCAGGGTGGAAGAGGAAGATGGAGCCCAGGTATCCCTAGATATAAGGGTCATCTGAGGGTCAGGGGAGAGAAGGCGGGGGATACACCACAACCAATGGGGAGAAGGATGGGATGGAGTCAGGGGTTAGGTTACAGCCAGGAGGATTCACATTGTCTGGGGAGGGACCATCTTATTCTCAAGAGGGTGTACTCAGACTTTAGGATTTCTCCCACCAGCGAAATCCTGCTGTACTGGGACCACTCGGCTCCCCAGCAGTTCCCGAGGTGGTCTCATCCACCACTACAGGTGATATATACTTAAATATTTTTTATATACATAATATATTGTCGTGGTTTAACCCCAGACAGGAGCAAGGGCCCACACAGCCACTAGCTCATTCCCCCACCACTGGGATGAGGGAGAGAAGAATAAAAGCTGGAAAATGCATAGGGCATAAGTTGAGATAACGACCGTTTAATAGGGAAAAAATGTCCATGCACGGAAGCAAAGCAAAACAAGGGATTAATTCACTGCTTCCCATAGTCAGGCAGATGTCCAGCCACCTCCAGGAGAGCAGGACTGCATCATGTTCAACAGCTATTTGAGAAGACAAATGTCATCAGTCCAAACATCCCTCCCTTCCTCCTTCTTCCCTCACTTTATATCCTGAGCATGATGTCTTGTGGGATGAAATATCCCTGTCATCAGTTTGGGTCACCTGTCCCAGCTGTGTCTCTCCCAACCTGCTTGCACCCCCAGCTCTTCACCAGCCTGAACACACAAAAAGCAGAAAAGGCCTTGGCTCTGTTTAAGCCCTGCTCAGCAATAACAAAAACATCTCTATATTATCAACCCTGTATTCAGCACAAATCTCAGCACTGGACACTACGAAGAAAGCCAACTCCACCCCAGCCAAAACCACCACATACATATACACATACCTATTTTCCTTCTAGCATCAGGAAGTTATTTATTGACGTAAGACTTTTAAGAAGCTCAAGTGAATTCGATTTTTGAACAGAATGTTGAATGAATCAAACATTCTATAATTGCATATGTAAGAAAATCTGAGTTGAATCATATAGACAAAATAATTTCTATGGTAAATATGTGAAAGCTAATGCTGAGACAATTATCTCACTTTTTGTTGATAAGAAACTTAACCACCAGAAGAGCACACCAACAGCTGTGAATTTCCCTTCTGGTGAGTTTGGAGAGAAAACTGTGTGAGAAAGAGGTAAAATGGTAAATGCTGCATCTTGCCTGTCTGCAACAAAACCAGAATGCAGGGCATAATCTTTCAGCAGGTCAAATTACAAGCAGATCTGATTGGTTATGGAATAAACAGATGAGTCTCGTAAAATCTTTCTAGGGCAGTGAGGTAGGTGACACAACACTCATGGACTGCTTAACCACAGAAAACCTCTTCATGTTAAAACATTAAATCACTTGAGGTGTGTTTCATGGGAAGACTGAGAATTATCCTGCTGCTCACTGACTCGGAATGTTGATGGATTCCTGGGAACTGATTTCCAGTGCAGGTGTGCTACCAGCCTGCTGAAAAGTTGCTCTGAATTTTAGTCACTGCACAGCTGTGGAAGGGTGAATGTACTGGGCTATATGTGTAATATTTATCACATAACAAACTGACGTGCTGAGTCACAGAAGCCTTTTATAGATGACATTTATCAGGCACTGCTGCCCTAACTGCCTTTGCCCTGTTATTCCTTTCCACAGTCTGTTCAATTATGGAATACCGCATTAGAAGGGAACTTCAGGATCACCTGGTCTAATCTTTCATGGTAAAAACCTAGTCTAGACAAGCTGGCCCAGCACCTTGCTCAGTTTAAGTTGCTTAAGTGCTTTTATAAATTTCAGTGACTAAATCTTGTGCAAAAATGGTTACAAAGAATCAAATTATTGTGGAATGTAGTGAACTGTGGTGTAAAAATGTGGATGTTTAAATTCAGGTTTGAATAACTTGAAAAAAATTATCCATGCCTTGGAAATAATCCAGCAATCTTTATCATAGTCTAAAACATCAGAGGGATGGTTTTTGTTAGTACCTTTACTCAAAACCACATTTTCACTTTGTATTTCTGTCTCATATTTCAAGCAAAGCAAGAGTCTCAGAGCCCAATTGGTCTCAACGGCCAAATGGGACAAAAGGACATGGACCATGACTTTCCCTGTACAGGGAGAAGAGCAAACAGCCAGCAACAATGCATTCAAGTTAGAAATAAATTTAGAATCTTTCTACCTGGCCAAGTGCTCCCAGAGCAATGAGGAGATCAAGGGCATCATGTTTTTTCAGGAATCCAGCTGTGAGAGAAGTAGAAATTTTCCTGCTCTGGCTGCTAACAAAAATTAAAATAAAAAAAAAAATTTGTGTCAATCCTTTTATTTGATCCTGCTTTTATTAATAATTTTCTTCTGTGGAGACCAAAAAAAAAACCCACTAAAATTGTGCTGATTAGAATTTTGTTTTCCTATTCTGGATCATTTTATTAAATCTTTATTAAAGACTAATGAATGACTGTTTAGAATTCTGTAGAAACCAGATTGCAGTTCTGGTGTGCTACACATTTTAGTAATATTAGTGGTAAAAAAATAACAACACAATTGTTTTTATAAACAAAAAGAAAACAGGTGCTTCAGTAAAGACAGATGTTTCTCAGTGAGGAGTGACTTGCACAAAATCACTCAATCAGTTTGCTGTTGCATCTAATCATAAGCACAGGAATCATATAGGAAAACCACCAGGAGCAGAAGGCACCTGCCTGAATTTCCAGCCAATGTATTATGCTAGTCTTTCTCTCAGCATCAAAGTTTCTTATAATGAGCCAGATAGTATTTCTCAACTAAAATTTTATCTTTTTTCTTTTAAGTCAGCAGCAAAGTTTTCATTCACTTAAGCAATGCAAATATAAGGCTTGATTGTCCTAATTAAATTAGTTATAAGCACCACAGTAGCACAATTTGACCTTCACATGTAGAGTGAATGTATATGGACTTTCCACAGATAAATTAGTTGGAAAAATGATTAAGAGGAAAAATAGAATTAGCATACTTACATCACCCCTGCATTGTGCTAATACTTAATACTACAGCAGCAGTAGAAAGCTTACCTATTGTACTTACATCACCCCTGCATTATGCTAATACTTTTTGCTACAGCAACATCAATCTGACGAGGCATTAACATGCTCTATCTGTGAAGTGATGTACAGTAGCACTGATGATATGTTAGTTTAAATCATTGTCAAAATGATACTGCTGTAATGCTGCTATGTTCATGATTTGATATAATGTATTGCTGGAGAAACACCATGCTGATTACATGCCAGTGTAATAGATCATTATTTTCCTGTCACAGTAGCATAATCCATGGAAAAGAAAGGAAGACAACCTGACTGAAAAAATTGCTTAGAGAAGAACTGCTCTAAGTATTCATTAAAATGTTGTCTTTTTATTTAACCACAGAGCATTTAAGGGAAACAAAACCACCATTTTGCCATAATCAAGGATAGAGGTGTATGACTATAGGTTTCCTAAATTCTTTTATCAAATAGAACAATAAGAAATTAGAGGAATGGTGCTGATTTACATTTTTATTAGTCTACAAACAGACCAGAAGGAGAATTAAAATCCCATGAGCTGGATTAGTAGAAACTGAGGCAATGAAAGGGTGACCCCTGAAGACACCTAAAACACTGGCTCTTTGGACAATACAAGGCACAATTCTTTGGTGAGCAGCTGTTTAGCCAAGGGCTGTCAAGAGACATTTCTCTTTGCCCCTTAACCCAGAAAAACTCAAACCATTTCTCTCTCCCTGAGTTCTCAATGGAGCAAAACAGCAATATGTTGAGATTCTTCAGATGCATACGTAAGCATGTGGGAGGAGGATTAACAAAGGTCCCTGACTCTATTTGGAGTGAAAGGTTTGGAGATACTTTGAATTCCTCCAGGGGATGCTGACCCAAGAAAACCCTAAAGCTTTGGTATTTCCCTTTCCTGCTGGGAGTCCAAGGGCTTCATATTCTCTGATAAGGAAAGTCTAGAGACCTGAATGACCTTTCTTGAGATGATATCCACACAAGTTTCCAATTCAGGAAAGAAAACTCCCTGGAGCTTTAAACTTTGGGCGTTCTGAAATTCCTGGCTTCCCACGTCTATATTTTTATAAGCAATTATCTGTCATGAATCACTTTTGTAATCCCTTTTTGCAATACTTTTACCATCACTGCCTGTCAAAAAAAGGTTAAGAATAAAAAAATCCTCTTTTTAGATGTCCCTTCCCCAGATGAGCTCCCTGTGCATGTTCAATGTGCAAAAATCATTAAAAAGTGTATGACTTACTGCTGACACAGTCATCTCTAGTGGAGTCTTCCTTAAAATTCAGTATGCTTGCTTCTGTCTTGTTGTAAGAGTCAGTAGCAAAATAATAATAAGAAAATGAAAGGGAGGTATGATTGCATTTGCTGGTACAGCTCATCAGAAACCAGCCACAACCTCAGGAGCTGCTCAGGCTCTGGGAGGCCACAAGGTTGGACTTCACATCAAACTCCATGATTCAAAGCAACTGAGTTATATTCCCCATTTTTTTATGCTTCTTTAAAAAAAAAATCCAAATATGAGTCACTCTGTAGAACAAAGTATTTGAAAGAGAAGAGAAGCTTTTTCCTCATTCCAAGCCTATTCCTATGTTTGGGTTTCTGCTCCCTGCAACAGTTTTCAGTAGTCTTATGCCTTTAATGAAGCCTTTCTTTTACAGCAATATGTTACTGTAGAGAATTTAGTTTTAAAATATCATGAGAGTCTAAAGCTTACGTTCCTACTGCTAAGGTCACTGCTGTGGTGACCTGTGACCCCAGTTAAAGCTATTTTAGACTGCCTCGCTCCCTTGTAGCCAGAATGGATGTTAAGAGAGAAGAGCATTGTTTGTGATACCTTTTAAACTTCTTTCTTAAATACCTGTTTTTCAATCAGACCAAGAAGTATCTTTCTCTTCCATGGGGAAGTTATGTGGTTGTCTCTTAGTGTAATTGTGGAACTTATAGGAAGTGACACTAGAGATTCAGGATGTGGGGATATTTCTATCTAGCAAGTAATCATCAATCTCCTTCTGCTGTGCTGCTGGAAGTGGCATATTCTGTATGAGATGGGAAATTAATGTCTTCATCATTTTGATATTGAACATTTTCAGGAACTTTCACAAAATTAACAATGTTAGAACCTCGTTACTGACCAGATTTGGGGTAGATAATTATACCTTTCTAACACATTTAATTCTTATGTCTCATCTGTATACTTTTCTTGCTGATCTGCTTAGTGCTCCTGTATTGTGTTACAGGTTATTGTGTTCCCTGCAGAACTGATCACCTGACAACAGCAACAAATTGATAATTAATGTAATTCCATAAAGGTTTTACTTAAATTCTGTCTACTTCTGAGACTTGCCTAAGATTATCTGAAACACAGATTTCAGCCTAAAGACAATTTTAAAGCCAAGAATATTTTACTTCAAACACTCTTGGCTCTTATATTTCTACAGGACAACTCTAATACATTTCCCTGTACATCTAATAGAACATTAAGACCAATCAAATCACGCCTTAGAAAACATGTAAATAATTAGCACAAGTGATAGTAAATTTGCCACATGCTGGGTTCTTCAGGAATGGCTATGAAAAGCTGTCTGACAAGTATATGATTGTATAAATTTGTACATATTCCTGACATATGACTTCTGCTGTGTGAGGAAAAAGAATAAGGAAGAAGCAGGGGGTTTATACTCTTAGTACCTCCTGCCTAATATGCTGTTGCTGTCACATATTTGATTGCTTGAGTTAGTGGTACACACATCAGTGGGGATCCCAACCCAAAGTCATGGGTTTATCTGATCTCTCTGCAATTCTTGCTGCTCACACAGGACTAGAATAAAGCCTCACAAAAAACAGTGTGCTGTGGATTAGCTATAAATATAGCACTGTTGTTACTTGTGTATAACTTTTTTTATAACAAAACTGAGCAGACAGCTTGGCAGTCTGGCAATAGTGCACCAGGTTGTTACACAGAAATCCATGTGTCATGTGTTCCTTACTAAAACAAAGCTAGTCATTTCTTCTAAAGCTGAACGAGGAATTTATTAGTGGAAAATAATTACTTTAAAACTTCTCTCCCTGAAGACAGTCCCTGTCTCTCATACATTCATTGTGGAGTTTTTCCCCAGAGCAATCAATACCTTGGTCTGCTTTCCCACTGCAAAATAGTAGATGTATCTTCACATTTTGAAACTGAGTGTAGCACTGAGCTTCTGTGTGCATGGTCTGTAGAAGTTCCATTTACAACAAGAAAGCAAACAAGAAAATCATGACAGTTATGACCAACCACAAATCTTTCAGATAGATGAGACCTGAGCAAAAACCATGCTCAATAAAAAAATATTTAAAAAAAAAAGTGAGATGTCTTGCATTATATAGGAAGAACTGGTCAAGGTTTCTCTAGCCATATATTCACTCTTTACCAACTGCTGATAATGATTGTCTAAGGAAGAATTTAAGACCAGGACAAGTATGTAGTGATACTTTGGAACAATGTTCTCCATAATTTGTGAGTCTCTGCGTTAGTTTTACATTTTTGTAATTCAAGCTTGAAAAGGTTTCAATGAAATCTTCCTAGCCTTAAAGGGACAAGTATTTCCAATGAATACTTGTCAGGAAAAAAAAAAAATTAAAAAGAAAAATGCCCCCCAAACCTCCCCATCTGCCCCCCCTTCCCCCCAAAACCCCAGCCAGCTGACCAAACCAACCAACGCCCAAGAGCCAAACACCCAAGATTCAGTAATGGAAAACAAAGATGTCAGGGTCAGAGTAAACCTTAATATTGCCATTTTTTATAAAATAGGAAAGGAGTGGGGGCAGGGATATTCTACATCCAGATGCTTCTGAATCCTCCATAGATTCCATTTTTAGGAAAGAGTGCTTGCTACCTACAGCACCATTTTCCACAGTAGGGGAAACAGCTGTGATCTTTTGCTGCTTCCCTAATCCAACAGGCAGAAATAAGGAGTTGCAACATCTGAATGAACTGAAACAGCACACCATAAGAAAACCAACAAGTAGTCCTGATTTAGT
Source organism: Lichenostomus cassidix (assembly GCF_008360975.1). NCBI lineage: Eukaryota > Metazoa > Chordata > Aves > Passeriformes > Meliphagidae > Lichenostomus > Lichenostomus cassidix. The sequence goes on along the minus strand of NC_139482.1, from coordinate 96,990,627 downwards.
TTTGTAAATAAAAAGACACCTTTTTCAGTTCTTATGTACTTAATGATACTTATTTCACTCTTCAGATATTTTCTCCATGAATGGAATATGACTCAAACTTTGAACTCTTTGTGAAAGAAGCAGTATTTTTAAATTGCCGGTGGATGTGACCCATCTTTTTTTCTGAAGCTGGATTTCTGAAGTAGGAATCTCCAGGAAGCATGTTATTCAAAGCAGTATTCTACTGTTATGAAAGGAAAGAGCCAAACTTAAATGATTTCTCAAAAAAAACAAAAAAATTATAGCCACAACAAGCAGACATCTAATATGTTTAGTTATATGTAAAGACATTTTTGCCAAGTTTCATTTTTGCTAAGTATCCTTGCAGCACACAACTATACAAGTTATTTTGCAAAAATTTGACACATTTCTGATCATTTAAAAATCCTAATTAATCAAGGAAAATGGTTTTTTGGGTCAAATTGAATGTAATTTAGAAAAGATTTTTTAATATATATTTCCTGTTTCAGTTTTTTAAAAATACTTATTTTATTGCATTCCAATCAGCATATGCAAATGTTTTCTTTACTTAAAGTAAGCACTATATCTATTTTCTTTTTTTTTAGATGGTTGCTGTTTTAAATCTGCCCTTCCATACAGAGCACCAAGGGCATTTCAAGTTTATCGAATAAACAGGCATTAAAATTCTGATTTCAATACATCATTTTCACCCTTGGGAGGGAAAACATTACTTAAATTAAATGATGTTGACTGTCAATACCATGCCACAGACCTTACATTTGTGTCAATGAATAATAATGTTTGGTGCAGGGTGGATAATCTTCAGCGTTGTTTCTAGTTACTGCAATTATTACCTAAAAAAAATAATGGTCAAGCTCCGCTCAATCAAATTTTATGGCTATCCTCGCTTGCCCTGTGGCTGCTGCTTTGCCTCTAAAAGCGTCGGGTTACTCCACGCAGACCTTCCAAAAGTTTGGTGTGCAGGGACATCTAGCGGCACACGGATTACAAACCTAAGGTCAGAATGATTATTCCAGTGCCTGTGACTCCTTCAGGAGACCCAGAGAGGGGAGACCAAGCAAAGGGATGTGAATTCTTTCATGAAGGGAGAACAGGAGCCACTTGCACTGTTAGCTGCAGATCCCCTTTCAGCACACGACACCTGTTAAGAAGGTAACAGGGCAGAACCTTGCTAACATTTAAACCTGTCATGTTGCTCCAGTTTCTTGTAGCAGTGAACAAGTCAACACGTGGCACTGCTGAGACTGCAATCCAGGAGTGCTATTTATTCCAGTGACAAGTGTCTGCTTTTCAGTATTTTATGTCCTTTTCTACACAGGTTTGTATCACCAAAATAACTGAACAACTACCCTGAATTAATTTTGAAATATGACTAACATTTGTCATGTTTTGTTTGTTCTTCTTTTCTTTTGGAGAGAAACATTGACTGTGAAATGACTTCCAAGTAGGCAAAGTTTGTTTATGACTTTCTGTTTGAATATATGTGTTCCTAAACAATTGCACTAAACATAAAGGGGTGATTCATTTATCCTTAGTTTGTGAAGGTGGAAATAGATGAGAATTTGTTCCTTTGATCTAAACTTTTAAGATAGTTCTGACTCTCTCAAAGGCAGTACTTGATTTTATTATTTTTCAGCGTAATTCTGTTATGCTGAAAGAACAGAACTGTCATTTGTGGATGTCAGTGGTTGCACATTTTCTACATCTGATTGCAGCTTACTGCAAACAAACCTCACTGACATAAGGTGTCTCTTTGACTTTAGTGATAACCTGATTTTAAGTGAATATGGAACATACCCTGGGGCATCAAATTATGCTAAGCCTTTTCACTGTAGGGAATAGTAGGAACAAAAAAGGGAAAAATAGACATAATATATATTCATGTGAGCATATCAAATATTTGGTCTGATTTGGAAAAAATATTCAGCAATGAAATATTTATTATAAGCACACAGAGAGAGTGAGAAAGAGCACATAGCTGTGTTATGACCAGCTCCTTTATGTGTACAAAATAATTTAGGCTATATCAAAAGATAAGTAGATACAACTAAAGATATGGTTTTGAAAGCCTATTTATATTATTAACACACTTTCCTTTTGCCGTGCAAACTTTTCTGTAGTCAGAAAAGGTTTGCAATGTTAGACTGTAAAATTGTAGGAAACCAAAAGAATAAAAATGGGGATAAGAACCTACACAACCTGTACTGATTTCTTATAAACGTATTGAGATTTTTTGACTGAATTGGCAAAATCAGAAAAAATAGTGTGAGTTTTTTGTGGGGTTTTTTGTTTGTTTGTTTTGGGGGGGGTTTGTTTATTTTTTGGTTGTTTGGTTTGGTTTTTAATTTTCCAATTGCAAAAACTATAAAGGTTAATTCTCATATTACGAACTAAAAGGCTTCCAATAAAATTATTTCTCTCTCCTTTGATTGTCACATTTTCCAAATGCATATGTTATCTGGGAAGATAAATTAGAAATTATCTTCAAAATAAGAATCATGAAAACCAGTCATTGATAAAGCAAAAATTCATAAAAATCCATAAAATCTTCAACTTCCAATATTTCACTTTTTCTGTAACATTACTATTATTTCTTGCTTGGCTCTGGTTGTGAAAAAAAATCATCCTCTTATTTTAATACACTATTGAATGTTCCAGAGCTCTATCTTTCATATTAAACAGCCATCTTTCTCGTTGACAATTCATGATATACCTGGTGTCAACAGGCAAATGTTTTATTCACATGCAGAGGAAATCTCTGACAGCTCATTATGCTGTCATATTTTCCCCTGTAACTCAACTTATCAAAACATTAGCCAGCACTCTTGTGAATCACCAAGGCAATATTCACCAGATGTAGTATCTGCAATGAACTAATTTTGGATAATAAACTAGAAAATACTTCAGGGGAATTAGGATTGTGAAGGACTGCTGTTTCACACATATAATGGATTTTCTATATAACACAAATCTAGTTTTTAGAACTATCTGAAAAAAATGGATAAAGGCAAAAAAATCCAAATGAATATAATATTAATATGAATAGTGTAATATGATATATGAATATGAAGTTCAAATTAGTATGATCAAGAACTGTACCTAAGGTAGTTTAGAAAATTATTTAACTACATTCATTAAGTCTTCTACATATATGCGATTCAGAAGAGAGCTCCAATCAATAATGTATAAAACAGATTCTCTTCTGATGCTTAGAGCTTATAATCACCACTGTTGTCCACATCACTGGAAAGAGAGGATAATACAAAACACTGGCAATTTGATTTTTGCCTGAATAACATTTGTACAGCGATGCAATAATTTAACAATCATTTGCACAACTATAAGATAGAGTAACTGAGATCATATGCAATGCTCAGATAATGGAAGAGTGTTGGATGAAACTCAGCTCTGTTGCAGGAAAACTAAGTGGTAAGCAAGAGTTCCTCCTACATATTTGAGGGAGGAAAAGCAGTGATTTATTCTAGCTGTTCTATCGTGTACAAATATTTATGACATCACTAGTGCCTTGGGTGCAACACGTTCTGCAGTGTCCATCCTATCCATTCCTCTCCCTTCCCCTTCTGGGACTGGGGAGGGAGGTCAGGACCACTTCTGCTGCCAGGTGGCAATGACTTTGCATAAGGCCAGGGATCAGCCTCCATGGGTCTCCTCCTCCCACGAGGGCTTTGCTGGAGTTCAGCCCCTTAGCCCTGTCCTCTGCCTGAGCTGTAGGGATACCAATGGCATGACCCTCCTTGATGATCCTTGCCTTCCTGACTTGCCCTCAGACGTCCCTGTCCTGGGGAAGCTCTGGTTGGTCCTGCTCTGCTATCCTTGAGAAGGGCTGAAGGGTTATATTCCATGTCAGGACTCTGAGAGTGAAAGAAGGTGACACAGGAATATTGCTTATAGCACTACTCTTTACTTGTACTGAACAGATCTGAGCCACTGGGAGGAACTGTGGAAATTTCTATCAGCAGCTACTGGGGAAAGTGAGAAATTACTTGTTTCTCCAGTCTCTGCAGAAACCCATGGGCTAAACAGTCATAAATGGAGAAATGATGAATGGAAATTTTCAAAACTTCCAAAATTCCTGTTTGGAAATTTGTTACAAGCTTTTTCCTTTATTAAGGAACAATAATTTATAATTATTTCCTTTCCATGGAGCAAATTTCTGAACAGCTTTACTGTTCCTAATCTTTACTAAAAAAAAAAAAAAAAAGCCCACATATTCTGAAATTCAAGACCAGGCCTCTAAACAAAGTCACCATAGCTCTTTGTTGTTTGATTAAATAAACCATGGCTCTTGCTTCAGTTTGAAGTATGAATAATGTGTATTTATTTCCTAAGATCATCCGTTATGTAAAATAAATTAAGGGTGTGGATTGTGTGGGAAGGGTATCCCAAGACACTCAGCACTGGCCTGGTTTTACTTTGACAGGAGTGAGAATTTTCCAGAGTTTAACAGGAGCATCAGTAAAGTAATATCACTTCCTTTTAAGAATCCTGTCCTTAGTACTTCTAAGCTGCTTTGAAAGCCTGAAATGAAAAAACCTTTAGAAGAGCAAAATTGCTGTGTTACCATTATATTGAGACGGGTTTACTTAAAAAAAAAAAAAAAAAAACCTGTTTGAAAGAAGCCCTATTTTCAATGAATTGGAAGAGTTAGGGCTTCCTGAGAAGAATGGTATAAGTAAAGTTTAATTTAAAAGTCATAGGCTAATATTTCTGGTTTTAGAGAAAATAGGTTTAAACACATCATTCTTTATTTTACATACAGAAAAGAAGCTTGTAATCTGATATAATCTTCTGAACATAAATGCTGCTCTTTTTTCTTAACCAAGTAATTCATTTACATCAGGAATAACAATATTTTTTTTCTATGAGAATCTCAACAGTGGCACAAAAAAGAATTAGAATAAATATCATGCTGTAATTTCAGAGGTTATAAAAAAGTTAATATTAATACTTAATATTGAAAACACCATTTGGATTTCTGAATAATGTCTGAAAAAAGCACAACGAAATATTTCTTTCATCTGTAATAAGCCTTAGAGAAAGTGTTTTTAAAAATCTAGGAAGACAGTTGAAGTTCAAAAGAAATTAAACCCTGAGCTTTGAGATACTGCAGGTTATTATAATTGAATAATAAAACTCTCTTAAATATAAGAAAAATATTAATCTAAGGTATATTTTCTTGGCTTTTTCCCAAGTCTTACCTATTGTCTGTAACACTATTTCCAAGCTAAATTAAAATTTGCTAAATTTGTGTTTGCTAAGATGATAACCAGAAACCTTAGGGCTGGATGAGAAGAAGAAAATTGCATAATTCCAGGTCTGCTCTCGTTCACATGAAAGGGAACTATATTAGAGGGCTGGTGGGTGCAATCTTCTCCTAAAATAATTTCATTTGGGCATCCTTATCTTCACCCAAATACTGTAAGCAGTATTTAGACCAAATTTATGGGAACACATAGTTTAATCATGAGCTAACAGACATAACAGATAGCTTAGACTAGCACGCCACAAAGTTAAACATGAGTGTGCTCACTGCTTTTAGAGCAGGAACCCAACGGGAGTCACTGCAGGCCAAAGAGGTCATGAAGGTGTGGGTGCCTGTAGTTCCACAGCATAGGCAGATCATCAGCAGTGCTGAGTTGCTGTCTTCCAGCTCTGACTCTTACTCAGGATTTAATATATGTCAAAAATAGCAATTTTTTTTCTGAAATCCCAGTGTTGCTAATACTAACTTAGCAATTTCACTTGTGTCACTAGGTTGGTTTTCTTTGTTTTTTCTCTTATTTTGAATATCTTTAATTTATGAACTGTCAGTATCATATCTCATTATTTATTCTATAGTTCAGATCATCCACAATTAGGGGACCTACATCTGTACAGATTCCCATTAAGTGGGGAAAGTGTCAGGAGAGGGACACGAATTTTGAAAACCAAAGTCGCTTATTTAGGATGAAAACTTTAATGAGAATCCTAAAAAGATTCTGTACAAAACAGAAACACCATTAGGAAGAGGTAGAATAAGCAGCTGTCATACTTCCTCAGGAAATCTGAATTCCTTCTCAAGCTTGAATGACCATCAATATCTGCAGAGCATGGGAAGATGCAAAAGCAGATAAAGGAAGAGGATTACATCTCTGTTAATATTGTCCTTAAATGTTTAATTAGCAGCAGCAGAAAGCTCTCTGAAGTTGTCATCTCCTGCCCCTCCCTTTTTTCCTTAGTAGCAGAAATGAGAGTTGTCTTCTTGTCTCCAAAGAAATTTTAGAAGACTTTTTTTTTAGAAGACACAGATTATTTAAAATCTGTCTGTCTCCTTAAAGCCCTCTTCTGCCACCCACAGCCATTACAACCTGTACCCTTTATTTCCATGGTTCCTTATGAATTACCACACTGGAAATCAGTTGATCTTCCTCCCACCTATAGATATTTCATGTGAATTGCATTTTCCTGATGTGATTGATCAATTTTTGTGAGGCCCAAACACATAAAAACATAAAAAAGGAGCAATAAGGGCTTATGAATATATTTCCAAGTTACAATAACTGATCAGAAGTAAGTAAATAAGATGCCATTGTGTTGCCAAGATTTTTGTTCTCAATCAGAGAGAAAGTTAAGTGTGATGGAACTCAGAAAAAAATAGTTATGTTATACTTAAGAAAGAGCACACCATATCAAGGTGAAATTCATTGTTCAGTTCTTGAAACTGTATAAAAATAGATGTTGACAAAAGAATATGAACAGGATAATAACACTACATCCCACTATTCTGTCATCAACCAAATACTTACAGTTCAAGAGATTACAGTACCTCAATGTATTTTAGGACTGTAATAATACCACATATTCCTTAAGCATTGTTAACTTTTTACTCTCTGCAGCAAGTTCTAAGGCTGTGTGTGAACAAATTTTCCTTTTTCTTTTTTTTTTAATGCTTTGTTTTAGGGTTTTGTTTGGTTTTGGGCTTTTTTTTTTTCTGTTTTTTGTTTGGTTTTGCTTGGATTTAAGCCTTGCATTGTATATTATTGATGTATAAAAAGAAAAAATCACATGCTACATGGAAGCTAGAAAAGGTAATGATGAGACAGGGTTTTAGTAAAGACTTAGGAAAAACTATGAAGCTGTAACCTCTAGCCTGTTGATAGTTTCTTTGTTTGCGGTGGTGTTTTTTCCCTATTCCTAAGACCTCTTTTAGACAGAATACATGTCTGTGAAAGCAAGCTGGGGTTCAACTGGCAAAAGAGTTGAGGAAATTTGGTTTTACTATTTATACCCATACAAATTGTACTTTGCATCTGTTTTAAAATTTGTTCTCATTTCTGAAGGCAGTGACTGTTAATAGGCATGCATGACATATGGGTAATCCCTTCTGAAATTACCTCTTTAAATTCATTGCAGCATGAAATTCCTATTTACAACAGTTAACTCACGGTTACAATTTCATAAACTTCTGTTTTAATTCTAATAAAATTTTCATACATTTCAGAAATTTTAATATAACGTGTCTTGCTGCTCTTTTTCATGGCAACAGGCAGCTTGTTTTGCTTCATCTACAGGACAACTACTCTACTGTGTACATGCAGGAGAAAAGAGATTCTCTATTGCAGCACACATAGTAGTTGAGATGTTCCTAATTTGCAAGTATATCTATGCAAGTGCAAATGAGTCCAAGTTATTCTGTACTCCGTGACTCCTAGTAGTGATATCTTGAAATTCAACTAGTCTTTCTCTGCCTAATTTATAATGTTTGAGATTTATTGGTTTTCAAAAGTATCAGTTTTCAAAATGTATTTGGTATTAGTCAAATATATCAATTTTTTTCTCAAATGTGGAAATGAACTTTTGTGTTTGTGATACAAGACTTTATTTGAGATGAAACATTTTAATGTAAATTTATATTATTCTGTGAAACACTCAAACAAAACCTACAATGTACATGTATCAGCACAATTCTAAGTGAAAAAGTTCTCAAGTGTCTCTGTTTAGATAGTGACTATTACAGCAGAAAGATGTCAATGAAGGCAATTTCCCAAAGAGACAAAAAAAAAAAAAGCAAAGATATACATGGTTTCCCTTTTTTTATTTGCTTGTTTTCAGAACTTTACTTAAAAAAAAAAGAAAAGAACACAAGAAAGCAACATCAGATACCAAAAATGATGAAACAAAAACATGCGCTTTTTTTTCTATTAATATAATTTAACTTCTTTTATGTAGACATTTTTTCTCTTTTTTTAAACATCAGACAGCTTCACATGCATTCTTCATTTTGAAATATTTACTAGCAGAGGCATCTCACAATCCAAAGGGATGATGTCACATTAATTTTCCAATCTTGCAATTTAAGAAACCTAAATACTGTATTGAACCCAAATGTTTGTTACAGGAAGCCCATACTAAGAAATGGAAACCATTACTTTTAATTAGAAAATCCCGGAGAAAGCAAATTGAATTTCAAGGTTATGATTGAAGTTTTGTTGCGACACAAATGAATCTCAAAAAAACTCCTAAGTACTACTTTCAAACAGGTGTAAAAATAGACGTCATTCACACAAATTCAGTATTTTTTAAGTTCATAAGTTTTCAAGTATTAAAATTTATTTGAGATGTCCTGCATTCATACTCCCACAGACACTTGCCTGTACTTAATTCTTCCACTTCCATTCGCTTAAGACCACCTGAAAGCTCTCTCTGTATGCTTTTGAAAAGCTATAGAGATAATATATTTTAAAAACTCAGTAGTGGTTACAAACAGTTTACACGACTTTGCAATTAATTATCTGAAACTGAAATTCTTAGATCCAACCTTGTTAATATTTATTCACACCTTTCATGTCATCATTAATGCAATGGAGCACAGTCAAACAGATACCAAGCTTCTAAGACCTATCTCATGAAGAACTAACAAGAAAGTCAGACTTATTCTCGTTGGAAATGGAGAAACTTTTGATGTCCTAATTAAAGCACTGCTGTTTCAAAGATGGTAAATAACACTGATCCAAGTAAGGACTAACAGTTGCAAAGAACAGCATATCTCAAAAAGTAGTAAAAATCCACAAATAATTTGCAGTAAAACATTTCCATCCTTCACATGACAATGTTTTACTTAGGAAACAAATGAAAGATACATTTTTTTGCATCTATATACAGAAATTTTTCAAGAATTAAAATTATCAGAAATGCAAATAGCATTTAGTTTGGGTTTTATTCTGCATAAATAATAAAAAGAACGTTGGTAAGTTTAGTTAGGTACTGAAAATAACATAAGTGGATTTCCTTTAAGGCTTTGCAGAAGTGAACACTCCAGATGTTGTGCACAGCAACCACAATGGCCAGATGATTGTGAAAAGACTCACTGTTCAGAAAGATCTTTGTGTAGTAATGGATTTCAAGTACCTAAAATATTATTAAAATGTTCCTTTCATGTTTTTCTCCCCACAGCTCTGAGAAGCAAGTCTTGGGACACTTATGTCTTGAAAAGCTTGAGATAGTACCATACGGAATGAGGGATTTTTCCCTGACACACTCTGGATATTGTTGTGAAACTTTTACATTGAGAATATAGCTTGGTTTAATGAGATTGTAAATTCTTCCAGGTAGTGCTGTTAACATGTTAATGAACGTACTTAAACAAATTAATTAATTAGGTATCAATACAAATGCCCCTAAATTGTAGAGAGGTGGCTAGTCCAAGTCATTTCAAAGGGCTGAAAGAAAAAAATATCAGCTGGGATATACAAGTTCAAAGTGGTGTTGAACCAGGAAATTATTTCAGTATCACACAAACCAGCCTAACACCCATTTATTTTATAGGTGAGAAAGTTCAACATTAATTTTAGACTGAAATAGCTTTTTCAGCAATAAGGATACTGCAGATTACTTCACCTGGGCAACTTTGGAAAGGACTTCAGTAGCAAACCTAGTGGGTCAATTAAATGTAAGTGCTACACTGAACCTGGCCTTTGAGGGAGGAAAATCCTATTGAAGAGCAATTTCTCCAATACAATGAAAATGGAAAATTGATTTACAGTCTAAATGTGTCAGTTCTTATAAATAGAGTTATAACGAGGGTCTATAGAATGTCAGATAAAGAAACAGAGGACTGAATGGGGGAACAGATAACACTTCAGTATAAATGAAGTATAATTGTTCAATCAATAGTTTGCTTTAAAGGTTTAGGTAAGATTTCATTAGACATAGATCAAACAGGTATCTCTTCCTACAGAGAACAATGTTTATGGTGGGAAAACACTCCCTCAGAAAAGAGTTAAAACGATTAAAAACTGCTAAAATGCACTGAAGCAGATCATGGTAATGAATAGTTTTTAATACCAGCTAAATAGTACCCTTTGTCTTTCTTTCCCTCTCCCTCCCTGCCATACTTCTGTGTCAGCAAAGGCAGCTGCTGAGGTCGGTTGGTTGCTTCAAAAAGCTTTCCATTTGCAGGTGTAGTTGCAACATGGCAGGTGTCATTATTCAGGTGTGAAGCAGCTGCTAAGAGCTAAAACCATTCACTGAATAGCATTACATTCAGCCTCAATGCACTCCATACAAATAGAAATTTGCCTGCAGGACCATTCCCTGAGTATTGATGCAAACATTTTTAACTGGTTTAAACAGCCCTCCTGCTTTTAGGAGGTTCGGCAATCTAATCAGGGAGCAACAGCAGCACTGTGTGATTTACAGCACACTTGAAAAAGCAAATACACAAACAAATAATGGGAACAGACAAGATTGCTCTCTATAAATACCCCAGGAATGAGCAGGGTAGCAAAATGCCCAGGAGGAGAAAGAACTTTTTAAACTAAAGGACATTATTGGCAATTGGCAATAAATAAATTTAGACTGGAAATTAGGAGATTGCTAACTATTGGGAGCGTCAGACTTTGGAACAAACTCCCAGAGAGAGTAGTGAAGGAAAATATTTACTGTATTTAAAGACACATACAAAAAAAAATTGTGAAAATTATTACAGAATAACAGGAGATTAGGCTGGTTTGCCCAGATTCTTTGCAGATTTGTGTCATACTTTAACAAGCATGATGAAGACATGAACAGCAATTCATAGGGTGATACCAATTTCCATCTATTTCAATTGTCTGGAGATGGTATTTTAACCAGGAAAAAAATTCCATATTCACTGAATAAAATGTGTTGCATATGGTTTGAAAACCTGAAGTAAAGAATAATTTGATTTCATGGGCCAATTTCTCAAGCACACCCGTCATATATTTCAGAATAGGATATGTAAATTAACTGAAGCTTATACCTACTTCTCTGCTAGATGGGATGATTTATTGAGGGCATAAACCCACATAGTCCCTTATGAGCATCCCTTAAGTTCCCAAAGTGCAGCATTGCTTAACCTCCTTGCAATTCCCTAAAAGAAATCAGCTGCAAGACATGTATTAAAAGTCCTGACATCAATTTAAGCCACTGCTGGAATATCCACATACTTGAATGGAGTTTCCATTCCACTTGGAGCTTCCCAGGTCAGTTGTTTAATTGCATATCAAGTTTGTTGAGCCGTTGAAGCAAGGTTTTGCAAATTGGATTCAACAGCTGCATAGTGCTGTGCTAGATTTACTTGTCTAAAAGTCAAACCTTCCTCTTTAGTTGATTTATGTTTCCCCACAAAACCCAAAAAACCAAAAAGAAAATCGTGTGTACCATTTCAAATCTTCAAAAGAAATAGAGAACTTGAAGTTTGAAAGGTAGTGGTAGTCCATCAATAGATTGATGCTGCTCCAAAATCAACTTCAGTAGGAAAGGTACATCCAATGTGATAGATTAAAATCCAACACTAATGAAATTATTATAATGCGCTTTGCAGAAAAATGCCAATAAGTGGTCTCAAAGTAATTTTGCTGATGGACAGTGCAATGAAGAGCACTGATATTTTAAATGCTCATTGGCATTTCATTTAGAAAGTTTTAAGAAATAACAATGAGCTTTATAAGACGGACAGTTTGTCTAAATCTCTGAGATTACTCCTCAGTGGCAGTAAAACTTTACTTAATTTTCATGTTCTCTGAAATTGATAATGCTGTTGTTAATTTTTATTAGTGAAATCCATACAGAACTGGAAAAATATCTGAATCCATTGTGCTATGGGCACTACAAACATTCAATTCTGCCTGGATAGTTTTAGATGGAGAAAAAATTTGAAAGAAGATATTTCTTTCCAGAAGCAGCTAATCATTATCTAATGACACAAGACTGCTTGTCTCCATCTGCATCCTTGCAGTCTTTTACGTGTTTGGCCTTCTTTCTTGAAGTTTGTCTTAAACCCACAAATATTTATCCTGGGAAGAATGGAAGGGGAGATTCTCAAATTACTACTTCTAAAACCCACATCCCTTTGGTCAAGTACAGTAGTCTAATGGTCCCTTATACCCTTGAAAGCCCTTGAATGGATTTCATATCTGGCAAAAAGAAAAAAAAAAGCTGAGCTGAACCAGGAACCGAGGAAGAGGATAGAAATCATCATTCCAGTGAGAAGAGAAATACTCTGTTCACTCACTTAGGGGAAACTTTTAGGCTGGGATTTTCAAGGCTGAGAACCTCCTGTTATAAAGGAAAAGGTGATGATGGGGAAGATAAACATTTTCTTTCTTCTGTAAAACAGGATGTACATGCTCAAGACTCACAGTCCAGAAACACTTCTCAGAACCCAAGTATTTCCTTTACTTGATGAATAAGCTAACAAGGAAGCTATGAAGGTGTGCTCTCTTTTTTTATCTTCCCATCTGTTCTGATACTTATATTTTACTGCATCAAAATTATATATCATAATAAAAAGAGAACAATATTACCTGGAGCAGCCTAGATCATATTTGCCAAAGACTTTTTTCCCAAATAATGAAAAAGCTCTGAATTTTGAGACCATTAGGCCTGAATCTTTCTATTTGGCATATGTTTAACCATCAGATGACTGAAAAATAGATCTATGTAAAGACAGGTTATCATGATAATTAAATTTAAATTTAAATTTAAATTTAAATTTAAACCCAGTCAAAGGGTTTTGCATTAACATTTTCACTGGTCTGTGTCGATATTAAGATAAGCAGTCTAGCTCTATATTTTGAGTCCTTTACATGGCTAAATACAATTTCTTGTAACATTAATTTAAAAGAGCACTGAGGTTCTCAGTTACCACATAACAGAAGATAATTGTTTCTAAAATTCTGAGAATGTGGTATTTGAGTTATATTTGAAAACTCAAACTAGAAGTTGAAGTCAAATAGAAATGGACTTAACTTAGTTAAAGTAGTGGTAAGACAATGAGAGAGTATTGAAAACTAGGATTTAAACAAACTATTTTATTTAATTTTAGGCAAAATTATTTGTCTTAATAATGTTTTTAAACTTGTCATGTGAAAACTCATTTAGATTAGGATTTACAGCTCCTAAATCCTTTCTAGAGGTTTTCACTTAGGCTAGTCTTCTGTCATGTACTTCCTCAGTACTCAACCAAATAACTTTGGTGGAAAACATAAGCAAGCTGAATGTGGTTGAAACATTTTCTTAATCAGAAAAGAGTACTAGCTTAAACTCTGGGGAAAGACCGAGCCTTTATCTCCCACAACCTTGGTGACAGCGCCATTTCCATATTGCTGGGCTCTGTTAGATGTTGCCTGTTCTATCACTAGCATTTTGTGGTATCTTAACAGCTAGAGGTCCCTGGAGAAATCTTGATCAGACAAAATAAATATTCAAGTATTGCTCTTTAGCGGAACAGGAATGTCCATCTAAAAGTCTGAGCCTTTTCCAGGACTAGGCTGGCTCTGAGAGGTAGTTATAAGACATTTTCTTTTCCTTAACAATTGCAACTTTATTGTTACTTGTATTAAAGGATGTCTTAGAATTATTTAAATGGTATCATTGGAAAAATCATACAAGGCATTTATTAGTCAGTCTGTCAGGTGCTTCTTCCAAACACATAGATGCAATCCCTACCTGTGAAGAATTTCTAAGAACTTGTTAACAAAATAAAGACCAGTTTTTCCTCTAATTAGGTTTTATTGTGGATATGTAAAAACAAACTACTACAATTTAGCAACTAAAGAAAAGAATTATTTTTGTTTTGACACTGCACATTATTAGGAAGAACATCTGTGTATCTGATTTTCTGCAATGAGCAGTTAATGGCTAAAACATAAATCATCTAATTAAAAAAAACACGATAATGAGCATAGTACTTGGCTTCCAACTTAGTCAGTCTGTAGAGCTTTTTCTCCTTCAATTCTGATTACAAAGGTGCACTGTACTGCTGCTGAGCTATAATCAGTTTAACATTTTTAGTTTTTAATAACAGTTTCTGTATTCATTTCGGTTTGTGATGATGATCCCAGCATGTTATAATAATTTGCATCACACTTCCAAATGAGAATTGATTTTGTTTGCGTGGGTAATTTCTCAGCAATTCCCCTTAATTTCAAGATGAATGTGTTTTTCAATTTTTCCAATTATGTAAAAAACAAACAACCCCCCCATCATGGAATCTCTCGGAGCTCCTAAGACCTTTATATCAATCTGTTTCCAATTAATTGTTTTTAAGTCAGTGGGAGATTGTTAAGCACTAGCAAGATGCACAGAAGCTGTGGAGTCTCTGTCCTCAGGGATTTTCAAAACTTGATTAGACACAGCCCTGGTCAACCTGCTCCTGCTTTGAACAAGGATAACCTCAAGATCTCCCCCCCCCAAAGTGAATTTTTTTATGAGTTTATGAAAACAGTCATTAATCAGATTATATAGGGGTACCACTGAACATTGAATTTTAAAGGGAAGCAATTGTCACAATTCAGCCAAACAGGAATATAACAATAAATATTTTAAAATATCTACATTTTTTAAAGTTTTAAAGTCTATGTCACATTTGTGCATGTGTTGTTTTGTATATATATATATACATGTATATATATATATTTCTGTCATGGGTTTGAGATAGGACATTGCCAGGAGGATGCATGAAAACAGGGCAACCAGGCCCCAAGCTTAAAGTTGCAAAAAAGGTGATTTAATTACCTAACAGAATTGGAGGATAAATGCAAGGCAAAAATAAACTTTTCATACATTATTTTGTTCACTCCCCCCTCCCTCTTATGAACCTATAGTATTCACCCTCTTTCCTCCTTTACAATCCACAAGCCAGGTAGGGAGGCAGGGTGTAGGGTCTCTTTTCAGTCCACAGAGCAGATTCTCAAATTTATTCATCACTACAATTCTTTTACTACAAATACTCTTTACTCTACTTGTTTCTCTCTCTCTCCAGACAGTTTTCTGCTCTTACGTCCACCCTCTTAAGAAGCAGTCTCTCTGCTCACCCCCCTTCCCTCTTTCCAAACCAGCCACACAGACAGGAGGCAGGGTGAGGGGTTCTCTGGTCAGTCCAATCAAAGAGAAGGGGTCTCTACTTAGCCATGGGATCTTTTCCCATGAGAGACAGTCCTCTAGGAACTTCTTTGGCATGGGTCCAATCTCATAAGCAACATCCCACACGAATTCTGCTGCAACGTGAGCCTTTTTGCCCATAAGGTGCCTTGCAGACTCTCCCAAGCTGAGGCCAGGCTGCTTCCATGCCAGGAGCAAGGCCTTTCTCTCCCAGTCAAGGCCTTTTGCAGTTTTAACTCTTAGATGAGACTCCCAATGGTCCACAGTCTTTTCCAGGCATCGACCTGCTCCTCTGGAGTGAGCTGTGGGGTGGATTTCTGCATCCTTATGGACTCCATGGGCTGCAGGAGAAACTTCTTGCTCCCCCATAGCTTTCACCATGGCTAGCAGAAAGTTTTCAGCTCAGGTGCCGGAAGCACTGGAGCCCCCTTTTCCCCCACCTTCTGCACTGACCTTGGCAATCTCCATGCTGTTCTCCCTCCACATATTTTCACCTCCACCTCCTCCTCCTCTAACTACAACGAAGTGAAGAAGTGCGTGCCTGCTTTGTTCTGGTTTCTTCTTAAATATGTTTTCACAGAGGCGTAACCATCACCTCCAATTGGCCCAAGTTTAGCCGGCAGCATGTCTATCACCTTCAGAGCCATCAGTGATTGGCTCTGCTGGTCTTGATGTAAAAACTTCCAGAACTTTCACTCAGGACACACAGGAGCCATCTTTGTGCCACTCCCCACCCCTCAGACACCTCCCCAGGCCTACCACAACAGCTTCTGAGGGGTCCAAATTTCTCCTAGATGTTAAAAATACTTTACTGATGTTTTGGGCCAATCAAAACCACCATATTCCACCCCTCGCATCTGTGAAACACATATTTAAGAATCATCAAAATCAACATGCTACATAGAATAAATCTACCCCTAGGACTTCTACTACAATTCTACTTTAAAACAGAACTTAATTCTTGTTTGCCCATAACTTCTCCTGGACAGTGTCCTTATCTCAAAACACTCATGACTTTTTCCCCATACGGGCCACCAAAAATGTCACGGGTTTGAGATAGGACATGGCCAGGAGGACGCACGAAAAGAGGGCAACCAGGCTCCAAGCTTAAAGTTGCAAAAAAGGTGATTTAATTACCTAGCAGAATTGGAGCTGAATATCCACACAAGTATTTGTACATGTTCTATTATGTTAAAACTTCCTTTTTATACACTAGGTTTTGGCACTTAATTCACTGAAATTTAAAAAAAATTCTTGATATTTGTATTTTATTTCCAGTTCATTCTAGTTATACTTCAGCATGGTTTAATTAATGTAGACTTAATTAAAAAAGTAAAGGCTGTCACCATGAAGACTGAAACTAGAGTTAGTCCACAAATTAATAGTTTTGATTAAGAAAAATAAATAGCTTATTAAAAAAATATGTTATTTCCTTTAGAAAAACACATAGATGACTGAATTTCTTTTTTTTTTTTTAATGCTTTTGACTTCTTAGTTATTCTGAATAAAATTATCAGGAAATTTCTGGTTCCCATGATGCCAGTATAAATGGAATGTAAAACTGTGATATATACAGAGTTACAGCTGCTGGTGTATTTATTCATAAGTGAATACAACTCATTTTTACAACTAATTACAGAGAAAATAATGTTGTTTTTGTGCTTAATTTCATCCTATCCCCATCTGTTACATATTTCAGAGCAGGTTTTTAATCCAGAAGGTGCTTTTACTTGGAGTGATGACAAATCAATCTATATCTTTATTATGGGATATATTAATTGCATTGCAGCCTTAATACATTAGAATATCATATTATGTCCAGTTCTTCCTTCTTGATCACATAAAATCCATATTGACTTTAAGTTCATTACAACCAAAATACTTCTGGAAATCACACCCAGCACATATCATACAACATACAGTATTGAAAGCACAGTCTGTTCCTAGAAATTGCCATATGAAATATTTCCTAAAGTTGATTCTGAAGTACAGGAATAGATGTTTTTACATGAAGTGAAGCACTTAATGAGTGTCTCAATTCTCAGCAGCTTTAATGCTCCAAAAGGCAGGATTTTTTTAAAAAGTATTTTCCATTCTTCCCTGAAGTCTGTGGTTGTGTTTCAGATGATTGTTATGTTTAGGGATGAAATGATACTTATCTCTGCCAAACTATCTGGTTCAGCACATAATGTTCAATGTAATCCAACTGGTGTCTGTAGGATAGCAATTTTATTCTTTTCTCTCTTTCTTCTATTACCAAATAATAATACTAATCCATTTTAAAAGAATTGGCTACTTGGGACACAATTTACACAGCTTTTCCAGGGCCAGCTCTGATTTCAGACTGGAAATTTCCCTGCTCCAATCTGATGAAAATACTTTGCTCCTCAGAATGTGAACCTGCACTGCCCTGTTTTGTTCTAGAGGGAATTTCCAGCTCAAGGTCTTTGGGTGGGTGGAGGGGCAGGAAGGGAATCTCTCAGGGGTGTGGGTTATTTTAGGCATTAGAGATAAACATATTCTGCTTGAGTTGTGAAACCTTTTGCTTTAAAAAAGTGCTAAAACACTCTTAATTTAAAAGTGGAAGAGATAATCCCACTTGAGATGATAAAGCCTGAAGTATTTATCAGCTACATTGCTGGTAGAGAGCTCTGGGATGGAAAGGATTAACTCACCTGCTTAATTTCCAGCAAGCTAAGCTTGCAAAAGAGCCCCCTAGAGAGTCTGATCACATAACTATGAGCTGGACTTGTGTCAGCTGTGTCATATTTGTCAGGCACCTGCAGCTTAAGTCCAGGCAACCCAGCTAGAATCAAATGGAGGCTTCAGAGATTATATTTCATCATGTTCTGCTATAAACATCTGCACAGCATTTCATGTAAATTGATCCTACATTCTAGAAAGGCTGCTTTCCTTCTCATTCAAGAAAATTTAATGAAAAAACATTGGTCCCTGTACACATGTCACTGCAAATAAGGAGGACTCTCTTCCTCTCTCACACACATCTAGGTTTTCATGTGAACATAAGATGAATTATTTGATTTAGCACCTAAAACATTAACCTTTGATAAAGTTTCAAAAGGAATTAATCTATGTGGCCTAAGACCTTCAGGACAACAATAAATCAAACTATGTCACAAACAAGGTCTGCTCCATCCACTTTCTTATTCCTCTCTCTAAAGAAGACATAGGTCTTCTCACACAGCTGTTACATCCATATATTTCTAATTTTTTACCATGTCCCTTGCTCCTGCCCCTAGTGGTATACAATAAGCTCTTAGACATGCCCACATCCATGCCTCCTCAGCTACTGTAAAAAAATAACTCTGTAACAGGCTCACAAGGTCACTTCCTGTATTCCTGCTACAATGTACTACATGAGAAAAGCAAGTATAATGGCCAGAATTTAAGCTTATGGAGTATTAAGTAGGAATAAACAGTTGAATGCTCTTAATAAACAGACCAGAGCCTGTGCTTAAGAGGAAGGCAGAAGTTCACAGAAATTCCTCTTTCTCTGACTAGAGAAAAATGCTTTTTCTATCCGTAACTTTAGAGCTTCCTGAATCAGAAACATCAGTGGGACTAATGAGGCACCTCAGAGATTCTCCAGGTTTTTCAAGGCACTGCATTAGTCCCATTGACTATAACCTCCTTTTACTGTGGGGTTTGGGAGAAAAACTTTCCTTTAGTTTTCTATAATCTCCACTTAAAATACTTTCCTTAATTCATGCACTGATCTTTTGTCAAGACATCTAGATAAATAAAAGATCAATTGAGACATTGATGAACTGAATGGAATCTGAAGTATTGTATTGCCACTGCACCAAAGAACATCAACTGAGAAATTGCATAACATAACAAAACTCTCAGAAATAAAAACATTCCATCACAATTCATCTAGAATTACTCCAGGTTTTTAAAGGAAAATTATGTCCAAGAAAAAAAGAAAGGTAGAAAAAGAACTCAAAGAAATATTATTATTCACATGATCTGGAAAAAAGATTAAAGACTGTAGAAAATAATCACAAAAATTTGAAAAAAAATTGCAAAGATTGTCTAATAAAGCAGATATAAAAAATTAATAGTCAATCTAAACTTAATTATCATTTAGCATGCATACTTACTGTTTAATCTCTTGCATTTAGAAAAACTTATTCATTGCAAATGTGACTCCTCTCCAGCTCCATTACAGATTTTATACTTACTTGGGGAGGCAAGTACCAGTTTTTCCATTAGGCTATCCCTTAGGTTTCAATCTCTTTGAGACATTTTTCAATTTTAAGACTACAGGCAGAATATCATCAGGCAATTTGACAAAAATAAAAAAGGCATCAGTTGTAATACTTGCATAAGGAAGTGCTATAAAAGTAAATTGTTCCGAAGATGTTGAGAAGAGTTTGCATTTACAGCAAGAATGAAAGATATTATTTTGCACACAAGCAAATAATATTACACAGCACTGAAGACCATGGTCCCCAGTGAAATCAGTGGAACCTGTCAGCTCACAAATTGTGCTCCTGAAGGGAAACTTTTGTGCACTACAAATTTTCACTCTTTACTTGAATGATAATTGTTTTCTTAGTTTCACTGTAATTTATTATTATTACTATTATTATTATTATTATTATGTTAGTCTTTATTGACTTAAAGATGTTATGCAAAACAGATTTGTGGACAAAAATAATTTCTTCAAACTCTTACCATGTCTTCAAAAAGTTGGCAATCCTTTTGAGACTGACATCACTGCTATCAAAAATTACAAAATTGTGGCCAGTCTTCACTTATCTCACATAAATAAAGAAAGAGAGAAGAGGAGAAAAGAAGTTACAAGTTATTTGCTTAGGATTTTGTTTTACTTTGATTTGTATTGTATTGTATTTTATTCTCTTATCACACACACTGCGAAGTTACATCCATGTCCTTGGGCACAGAATCACAGAGTTGCAGAGAAAACCAGAAAGGCTGGTGAAGATTTTGGATTGTAAGGCCTATGAGGAGTGGTTGAGGGAGTTGGGGTTGGTTAATCTAGAGGAAGGAAGCTTACAGGAGACCTTGTGGCTCTGTACAATGACCTGACAGAAGGTTGTGGTGAGGTGGTGGTCTGCTTCTTCTCTTAGGCAGCAACTGATAGGGCAAAGGGAATTTGCCTCAAGTTGCACCAGGGGAGATTTAGGTTGGGTATTAGGAAGAATTTCTTCACTGAAAGAGTGGGAAAGCATTGGAACAGGCTCTCAGGAAGTGGTGGTGTCACCATCCATGCAAATGTTTAAAAAAACAGTGGATGGGACACTTTGTAATGTTTTCATTGTTTCACTGAAATTCCTTCACACTCTCAAAGGAGCTGCAAAAAGATGGTTACAATCATAGGGAGAAGTTTTTTCAAAAGTTCAGTTGGCATATAATTTTTAAACACAGGTTTGGAAAAGTATTTAGCTGGAAAGAGACAGAGATTTCAAAAGCATTAAGACTCATACAAAATTGTGTGCTTGACAGTTTTTAAACACCTTCTAAGTGCTTTTGTGCAGCTTTGATGCCTGGATACTAGCAGGCTGATTTAAAAGAAAAATAACCCTCCCCCCAACCTTTTGGATTGGCTCAATTAAGAAAACCCAACTTCAGACACTCTCATCTTTACACCTGCACAAAATGTACAATCTAGATTTTCCTGTCATATGTGTACACATGAGTGATTACATATACAAAAATTCTGTACTTAGAATATAGCATTGAATGCCTTTCAGTGGTACTTTTCTTTTAAAGTCAAAGAGGATCTTCTTCAGTCTCAAAAACATATTTCACAATATGTACCATAAACACATAATGACTTTCTTTTTCTCCCTCAGCTGCCATTAATTCTTCAACAGAAAAGTTTAATTGAACAGATTACTAAATCTTATGATAGTAGTTTCTGTATGCTCATCTGAGAGTACATTCATTTATTTTCATGAATATTGTGCAATACATCTGTAGTATAACTGGAAGGTGACATTTTATTTTTTTTCAGCAAATGGGTAAAGTGCATTATTAAAGGACCTAAAAGCCTGAGTGCTGAAATCCAATATTTATGTGTATATTTAAAAATATTAATAGTTCAAATGACAATGTTTCTGTCATCTCCTGTGTTAACAAAAACATTCAGCAAAATATTATGTCCCATGCCTCTATCTCCCAACACTTTCAACTCTAACATGTCTTATTAATGTGATGTATGTTGTAATAATTTTTCCCTATCTGTTCCAAACTTAAACAAGGTAAAATTTCACCAGGAAATTAATTAAAATATGCTTTTAATGATCACTTCTCTGAAGGGGAAAAAGGAATCTGCTGTAAGCTTTGCTTTATTCCACGAGATGGAGCTCAATCTCTATACTACAGTTCTGCAACACCTTGACAGTTGTTTTTTGTCCTTTAGACATTCTCTTATAGGAATAAGCTATGGTCAAGGCTAAGTAGTGTGATGCAATTATCCTCTATTTATAGATGAAAGAAACATCTGCAGAAAACAGGGTTTTGATCCTACTGTGATGTATCCACAACAAGCATGCATGTTAGAAACTTAAGATTCAAAGATCAAATGCTATTTTATGGGAGTAACAAAATGTTATTAACTAGAGGACATTTAGGTCCAGAGTCCAGCACTTATACAATAGAACAATACAATGATTTGCCATACAGGGAGTTTTATGCTGGGTGAACATAATGATTGCATCTTTGATACAAAAAAAGAGCTGGACTCTTTACATAAAACTGAAGTCCAGAATCTGAATTTGATCCTCCAAACTTATATCAGCTAGAGTTTTCCTCTGAATATCATTTTTCATTAAGAATAAACCCAAGGGTTGCCAGATTATTTTGTAATAATTCTACGACTGAACATTTTTAGGTGACTGCAAAGGCTCAGCTGTCCTCTGTGTGGGTACAACATACAAATCAGTGTGCTCTTTCACAGCAATACCTGAGAACCACAGAAATACAGCTTGGCTGGAACGGACCTCTGGATTTGATCTAGTCCATCTGCTAGAGCGAATCAGATCAGGGACAATTTCACACAGTTCTAGTTATTGTTAATAATGTGTTTAGCATTCAGAAAAGTGATGACAATCAGAAATCCTGACTGTTCAGTTAAAAATATGAGCTTTGTAATTACAGTATTTGAATGAAACTTTTAGTGGAAACCTCCATCTTTCAGTTACAGAGTAAAGTGTTGGCACACTGTGAAATACTGAGCACATGTAAAATATGTGGAAGTAGATCAAACTGAGATGGAAAGCTTATGGATTTCATTAAAGGACACATTTAAAAGCCTATCTAATGTCTGATGCTTTGATACCTCTTCAGTGCAAAGAATCACATAGACAAGAAAGTTTTTAACCTTTACAATTGTGTCAGTGAGAACAGCTTTAGAATCCAAAAACTTCATTCAGCTGACATTCAACTAAGGCAACCTCATTCAACATTGCAACTAATTTTGCAAGATTGACATGCCTTAAGAGAACTTTCATGCCTTCTCAGTTGTTGGATTGCTTCTGTGAGCACAGTGGGTGAGATCCAAATAATCCAATTTCAGAAGGATAAAAAAATAAACTCTCACCTTTGTGCTTTCCATGAAAGCTTTTGTTGGCTCAGAGATGCTGCCATAATGTCTACCTATCCCACAGCAATTTTTTACCTCTCTCACCTTATCTACATCCATATTCAGAATAAATATACCATGTAAACTTTTCACATTGTAGTACTATAGCCACCCCCTTTATATTTCTACAGACTCAAGATACTTAGGTTTTTTCTGTTTTTCTTTGTTGTTCTCTTTTTCAAAGAAGTACAAATCCATATTCCCACACCCACAGTTTTTCAGCCAGCTCTCTGACATTATATTCCTTTACAAGTGCCATCCTCATGCCTGTTATTCCCATCAAACTTATCTATCCTCCTCAGAACCTTCACTACTCGTCATTTCTATGGCCATTTCTATTGTTATTCTTTTGCTTTCTCTGGAACATTTCCTCTATCCTTAGAATAAAATAAAATAAAATGGAACAAAAGTACACCCATTCACAGCACTTCTACTGAAATACAATCTTCTGATTCATGGAAACCTGGAACATTTTTTCTGATCCTCTTTTGAGTTCACCTACCCACTGTAGATCAGATCAGGTTGTTGGTACTGGGACACTCCCCTCATCATTTCCTGCAAACCCTCTCAATTCTCCTTTCGTTTTCAGCACCTGCAGGAAGTTTCCTCTCTTCTTTACAGCTGCTGCCATGTCCTATCACTGCCAATCATCTCACTGCATTTCAGCTTTCCTCTCTAATTTCAGCTTCAATCCCTTTGCTTCCCTCAGCATCCTGTGCTTTTCCTTGGCTTCTTTGTTAAATGATCCATTTGATCACTTTCACTTCCTTTGCCCTGATGCTTCACTTCATCTGACTTGCCAAAATGTTCATCATTTACATTCCATATTTTCATTAAGCTTCTCTCTCTTTTTCTGTCTGACTTTCCTCTTGCTTCATTTTCCTCATTTTAACTTCGAGCTATTCTCCCTCATCATTGATCATCAGGCTTCACCATCTTCCCTTGTGACACTGAAGGCAGTTCCTTTTGACAGCACTAATATGTGCCTTATGATTATATCCTGTTGGATTTTTCTTTTCATTTCCTGGGATGGCACTGATGGGCATTTTTTGAATATGTTTAATCATTTAGGCTCTTCATATAGTCCCCCTCTTTCAACCCCTGAGTTCAGAAAAGAGTATATTCACCTGCAATACATGATTTTTTTTTCAATTTCTTCTTTTGATGTTTATCTTTTTGTGGATAATTCTCCTCCTTTTGTCTTAGATGTCAGATTCTAGAAAGAGTGATATTTGCAATCCAAATGAGAAGGTTTATGCAGACAATTGTTTGCAGCTTGTGGCCTTGATATACGCACTATATAATAATGGAAAGATTACTGGGTCAAAGAAGTAAAGTTTCCTTCATAGTCACGTGAGTATCCTGCTTTCTGGGTTACACAGCTTTTTTTTTTCTGACTTTCTCACATCCACAGTGATTTATTTAATCTCCCAATGCTAAGTGGAACAACCTTGAAATGTAGATGGAGACATCTCCTGTAAATAAAACCCACACACCACAGAGTGCCTTTCTCTGTGTTACGTCATTAAATGCTTACTGAGATAATTAGAAATTTCCCATAGAAATATGAGTACACAATAACTCAAGAGAGAAAGGAAATAAATGAAGGACTCAGTGAATAATGGTATGAAAGGAAGTCCTGAACAGAGTAATACTGTCCTTAGATTCCTCATTTTCAGGGAATGTTATAGAGTGAGCTAAATTCAGCTCAACTAATTGCACTAGGTGGGTAACAAAAAGTGAAGAAGTCAAATGCTTTGTGTTGATCTGAGGATTCACTTTTGAGATTGCAGACTTTGTCCAAACAGAAAAATTCTTCAATAGATGTAACTGAGGGTGGTGTCTGATTGTGTCCATGTGCACTTATTGAAAGGAAAAATTATATTACAAACATTGAAAAACAAGAACAGGGATCCACTTTCTAATAGAGAGAACTGGAATAGACTCTGAGTCATCTAGTCAGCAAGGATTCAAACTGCTACTGCTGCTTCACTTCACCTGCCTAAGTATCATTTGATAGTCTTCATACTGTCAGATAACTGGCATATTTGGTTGATATGGGAAGCCATGAATAAAAAAATAGGAAGAGAGATATTAGTATTTCAAAAATATAGTCTAAATATCCTTGTTATACATTATATCTGTGTTTAAAAGTGAAATGCAAAAATACTTATCCAACAGAACATGTCAGAAGAAAATTAGTTTAAAAAGTAGTGAATTCAACCCACATTTGCCCACATAATATTAACTGCTGCAAAACTCTTATGATGTTTGCAATATGACTGTACACTGTTATCTGGATTAGTCACTATTCTTGCAAACATTAAAAAAAAATACAGTTTCAAATAGTGGCAGAGTGAAAAATAATTTGATTTTTTAAATTATTTCTCTCTCTTGAACACATTGTCTTATTGTGTTTTTTCTCAAAGTCCAGAAGCATCAGAAAATGGAATAAAGGGGTTTGAAATGCCTTGTTTGTAATTCTTGATATTTCATTCATTACTAAATACAAATAGAATTTTAACATGTTTCAATGAAAGCAGAAAGATTCTGAACTCTACAGCAAAGCTTTTAGTCATGAGTGGAATTGGGTACATGTTAAATTGAAGAGGTAGCCTTTGGTTGGAGGCAATTCAGTAGCAGATAAGTTCACATCTCACATTCCTGAGAGCCTGCATTAACTCTGTGTCCTAGGTTGCAATATTGATGTAGTTAAGTATTCTATTACCACCAGCTGTGGGCCATTAGCTGCTATCACCCACTCCGGATGACAGGCAATGGGCCATCCGTTAGCTATTATCACTTGCTAACGACCCACCCCGCATGACAGGCAATGAGCCATCAGGGACCCACCGTGTGACTCATGGACTTATCTCATCCCATTGTGAGATGCTCTGCCGAGGAGGGAGGAGCCAGGTGTTCCCACCTGGATATAACCTGGCCTTGGAACTGCCTGAGCTAGCCCTGTCTACTGGGTTCCCAGAGGACCAGAGCTACACTGGATCTTCAGCTGGAGACTAGACCTTCACAGGATCACCACTTCAACTGGACTACTTCAGTTGGACTGCTACCACCACCCAAACAGGGTGTTAGGTTGTATCTGACTTTGTCAGTGCTTTTCCTTGTATTATTTCACTTATTTTTAATTTCAGTCTTGACTTGTGATCTCCCACTGGTTTATTTTCAAACCAACACACTCTGTCTTGCCTTAATTCCAGTTCATATTCACCACAGAAAACAAACAAACAAGCAAAAGATATTTTTGATGGCATATCTTATCTCTAGCTCACAGCCAGGCAGTGCAATGAAAAGCTCTCCCAGCGTTAGGCACAGGACTGAACAAATGCAACTTTCAGTTTTCTTTCTCATAATCACACTTAGATTTTGTTTTGCTCAAAGTATTGATCATATCTCTTACTGAACACATGCAAAACACTGATGTGGTGTAAAGAGTGGGGGAAGGCACAGGAGGAGGAAGCAGAGGGCACAGTCTTTACTGCAGGGACCTCAGCTTTATAGAGTGATATTCCATTATTAAAGTGTTTTAACAGCATGGCAGTTCCCCATTTTTCACCAAAAAAGGTGTTGTCTCAGAATTAATTTGATTAACAAGTATATACACTAAGATCCTACTAAAGCTGAAAAACTCCAAAATGGTGGTGATTGCTTGCTTTACTCATTAGACTCATAATGCCTCAAGGTGTGCCCCTTGATACAGTTTTATACTTCTCAGCAGGCCTCCCATTGCTTTTATTATAACTGGATGAATAAAACTCAACAGAAACCACAATGAATGACCTTTCTTTTGGTCATTGTTTCTAATGAATCTATATGCTTGAGAAATTTCAAAAACATTCACTGCTGAACTTAAACCATACAATACCAAAGAGCAGGGGGAGGGAAAAAAAAGGAAACACCAGCATTTAATCCCTTTTAATGTGAATGGGGCTCTTTGTTACAAAGTTACCAAAGTCACGACAGTCAAGATGATGATTACAAGTTTAAATTGAGTATTCTGAAATTAAAATAAGGTGAAGAACCCCTAGTAAATTGTGTCATTGTCTTCAAGAACACAGCAGGGAATTCAAAAGGTGCAGAAGATTTTGGAGGATTTATATATGCTTTACCTCCTCAGAGTTATTTATGTCTATATATTCATTTGTTCTTTATTTGTAATGCAAATGTTTGCTACAGTACAAGTTTAACTCCACACCACTTAATTAAGATTCACAGTATTGGTAATGAATGCATTAATCGACTTTCTTGTCAATTTATGTCAAGACATAAATGTTATGTCATAACATTTATGATCCAAGACATTAGTCACCCCTGGATCCAAGACATTAGTCATCATGCCTCACCCCTGGAAATTTGCCAATTTAACCCCTGCCAGCATGGCCTCATTTCAATAACTATTAAAAAGAAAAAAACAATCAGGAAAATTTTTCATGCACTTGTTGGTTCATAATACGATTTGGTGCCATTTTTTAAAAGAAATAAAATATGCAGTTCTTCAAATACAGTAATATATTTGTTTTTCTAGCACTGAACTATTTTAGATTTTACAAGAGAGTCCATAAAGAGAATGGCATTAGTGTCAGGAAACAAAAGATCCTAATACTGTTTACAATAATTGTCATTTCAGAATGGTTCAAATTGGATTCCAGAGTGATGAAAATCACTGTTTCAAAAAAATAGGCTTATACAGAGGAGGTAACAGTAGCCATGTGACAGAAATTATTTTCCTGCTTTCGATTATTTTCCACGAAAGAGTAGACTCTTGGAAGCTACTTGGAAGAAATTTAATGCCAAAGGGGTACTAAAAAAAAAATCTCTTCCACTTCATGATTAGATGAAAATTTAAAAATAAAAATAGTCAATATGGTAATGTTTTACTAGCATTTTTAGCTCACAAGAGCAAAATGTTTCAAAGCAAAAATGGAATAATCACATTTTACACCAGTGTTATTCCAATTTTTTTAACATTTTATTACTAAAAAAACCCCACCAAATCCTCACTCTTTTGCCTGTTAAATCTCTTTGAATAAGTGTGCTTTGGCACAAGAAGGAAAAAAGCATATGAGAACACTTTTCAACCAGAAAATCTGTTTTGGAGATGTAATTAGATGCATAAACATTTAATTGGGATGATCATTATCAGAACTCTTTGCATTGAGAAAAACATTTATGAAAAAGGTATTGAATCTTTGACTTAGGCTTTATCTGCTGGCATAGCTGTGACCTTTAGATGGTTTTTTGAGTCTGTGCATATATTATCAGTACACAGTCTTTGATCACATTACCAGAATGGGGGTTAAGGTAGATCAAAGAGGTGGCCTCCTAAGAGGTGAACAACGATTCACATATGCCTCAAACCCACACCAAATGCATCCAAACTACCTCTGATGTGCTTATCTGGACAGGTGCAGGGGATGCAAAACTAGAGTGGCATAATTGGTTTGATTTTCAGACTTTTGTGAGTTAATTGAGTAATAGAGGAGGCTCTCAGAAGGCTGAACATAGATGTTAGTTCAGTGACCCATGCAAATATTACAACAAAACTAGAGGTAAACCTATTCACAGGTTCAGAAATAAGCCATTATTTATTGTTTATTTCCATGGTTGGATTTTATCCAAATAGGCTGATGCAGGAATTTGCACCTCTGAACCAAGTAATCATTAACAAATCACCACAACATCAATAATGGAAATACTGGAATGTTTACTCACTGGTGTAAGCAAGTACTTGAAATTAATTACATAGCATTTACAGGATGCCAAAATCAGGACAGTTTCCCCTCTCAGAAGGACAGGAAATATTTGGTTTTGGTCTCCCAATGTCTTATTTAGATTCCTGTAAAACTGCTTATTTAACTTCAGTCTTTTGTGCGCTCTTTTCATCCTACTTCATTTACTTGACATCTACTTTCCTTCTTATAATTATAGCTTATCATCTTTCATTCTTCTGAAGAGTACTCATCATTCAGAATGAAAATTAATTTTTTTCCCCAAGATCAGTAAAGAAATGGATAAACATGTTAGCATAAAACAGGGAACATGATGTACTTATATTTTATTTTCAGCTTTCTATTTTCCAGTAATTATTTGCCAAGAAAATGGCATTTTATCCAACATAACCTAAGTTTTTAACCTCAGAATAATAGTGATAGAAATATTTATATATTAAGCATCAAGCTTATCTTGCAACATAAAGACGTTTCAACACAAACCATTTAAATGTCTTTTCCTGGGAGAGTAGGATGGGGGGGTGGCAGGCAAACGAAAGAAAAGCAAACAGCAACAGAAAAATGAAATCTTTTTTGATAATAAAGAAACAAATAGTTTTTCCCTAGTTCAAAAATGTATCTCACAACTATCTCTTCCCTTGTGTAAACAGCTCAGTCTTTTAAATAAAAATAGAATTTCCTCCTTTGACAGTATTCCTCTCCTTTGATCAGTGGTTTATATGACTTTTAACTTTTTAATTTCCAGTATACCATGCTTTGGAAAACGTTTGATCTCCATGAGAACATGCTGTGGTTTGAAAATAATGACCTTGGATTAAATAAAGAAAGCAGAGCCATATCCGAAAGCATGCAGAACAATGATGCTTTTACCTCCAGGCAATGTCACATTAGTTGCTCTGTGCTCAGCAGGAATTGAAGGCTTATCCAACATATTTGCTTTGAAAAATTTCACAGATAACATTAATTTGAAAAACTGCTAGTAACCCTGGAGGAAGGAAATAACAGAACTATAGTAGATGGTATACTTAAGTGAGTGAATAAACATATTTTTAAAAATAAATAGTCCTGTTTTTCTTTTGCTGCTAGGTTATATATTTGGATCTGCATCTGCTTTGGCCAGTAATATATACTGACTTCTAACTCAGACATTTTTATTTATTCCATGGAGTAAAAGCTTCTAAATTATTTTCTTCTTCTGAGAAACCCTTACTGCGTATCTTCTAAGTTAGAACCATTGTTAAATCACCATTCCTTCCTTCAAAAATCATCTTTCCATTGACTCTAGTATACATTAAGATCTTCAGGGTTAATTTTCTGTGAATATCAGGGACATTTATTATACTGACAAAATGTATTAGAAATGAATTGTGGTTATGACTTGTGAAAAATATTTCCTGTTTAAATGTAACAACCACAGCTCAGAAGGAAAGATGTCACGGCAGTTATTCATGAACAAACCACAAACAGAAAAATATATATCTGAGGAGACTGTGATCTGCTAATGTGAGTTACAGGATCAACCTGAGACTGAATTTGGTTGAGTGAAATATGGACTCAGGATATTTACTTCAATTTCTGTCAAGTTCCTTTTCAGTTGACAACATTACTATGCCTTACATTATACCATGGTTGTTTAGTTGGCATTTGACAAGATACATCACACAAAAGGAAGAGTTTTTTTCTATGTTAGAAGCTGTTGCTTGTCCTAGGGATAAAAGAGAATTTAAATAAGTTTTTAAAAAATATTATTACAGTTTTCAATAAACCATAGAATTATTTTTTTTTATGTTCTCAGGGGTGTATCCTCTAATAGTTCTGTAACAATATTTGTTGATAATAGCAGTGTATGATGGGAATGAGTCAGAGACAGGGCCTGGTGCAAAGTATCTTCCAGCTTTGTATTTCCTGTTGCAAATGTTGAAGATTGGCAAACAGCTTATCTGACACAATAAGACAAGCCTTTTGTTCTGATGCTCTTCTGCAAAATTGCTGCATGTATTTCCCTCTAGTTAGCATTCTGTCATCTTGTGCAAGACTGGTACAATAGGTAACTCTAGAAATTTCAAAAAGGCTTTTATGCCTTCCATCATGTTTCAAAAATTTCACTTTTCTGTAATGGACCAATATAGGATGATACTGTGGTTGAGAAGCACACTAATTCTTTCTAGATTTGTAGGAATATAGAAAGAGTAATTCTAGAAATAAGTAAAAATGCAGAAAGTTATTTGCAATCTATCATTATAGGAAAAATTAGGAGCAAACACATTCTTGTAAATTGAAAAACTGCAGATTTAAGAACAGACGTGTTGGATGTGGTATTTATTTGTTGTAGATTTTTAGTGCATTGTTTTCCCCTGTAAATAAATATTCTTGCCTCTCAGGGTATGAATCTTCTTCTCCACATAATTATGAACACCATATTCAACAGTTCTCTGTGTTATATGGAAACCAGCTTAATGAATGTGCTGTCACAGAGATCAGATTATGTTAATCCTAACACTGTCTCAGTTTTGAACACTGCCTGCACAACTTTTAAATAAAACAATCAGATTAAAGAAGAAAAAAAAAGGATTGCAGACCAGTCAAGAAATTGAACAAAATTTATCAGTAAATATAAAAGTTATACATTAGGCCACAAAGTTTTTAAAAGATTTTTCCAATAACATGCAAATATTTAATTCCCAAATTCTATTGACTCTTGAAATTAATAAAATCAGGGACACTTCCAGCTTCATACATTAATCAGCACATTGAAAAGCAGTTTTCATGTAACCTAAAATTAGATACCTAGCTTAGATACTCTAGGAAAACAAGCTCCTGAAATAATCAGCTTATTTTTTATTTCGCTGTGCCAGAGAGATTGGAAAACTTACAATATTTTGCATTTTAATTTCTTTTCTTACAAAGAAAATTTCAATTATAAGGTTTCCGCTAGAAGAGTTTTTATCTGGCAATGAGAGAGAGAGAGTGAGATGAAAAGAGAATTTCTTTTCATTTCCTAAGGGTCCTTCAAGTTGAAGACATTGCTTATATCTGCTTTCATATAGGGGCTGAATTGATCTTGAATGGATTCCAGGTGCCCACAAAGATGTTCTACCACTCCCTCTCCATCGACAGGGCAGGAGGAAAAAAGTATCGTTAAAAGCTGGTGGATGAAGATAAGGACAGGGAGACAATTTACCAATTGCCATCAAGGACAAAACAGACAGGGATAGTAATGTATTTTATTCCAAGTAATTGCGACAAAATAGGGTGGTGAGAAATAAAACTAAACTAAAACCACCTTTTTCCCACCCCTCCTTTCTTTCCAAGCTCAACTTCACTCTGACTCTTCCACCTCCCAAGCAGAGCTGGGGGATGGGGAATGGGGCTTGCAGTCAGTTCCTAACAGTGTGTCTGTGACTATTCTTCCTCAGCACTCTCAGGCTGCAGTCATTCAAGAACTGCTCCAGAATGGACTCTTTCCATGAGGTACAATCCTACAGGAACAGACTGTTCCAGTGTAGGATCCTGCAGGTACTGCAGGTGGATATCTTCTTCACCTTGGACTACCATGGGCTGCAGGGACACAGCCTTCCTCACCATGGACTGCATCCCACACTGCAAGGGAATCTCCACACCTCCTCCCCCTCGTCCTTCACTGGCCTTGGTGTCTGTAGGGCTGCATCTCTCACATATTCTCACTCCTCTCTCCCAGATCTGTTTTTGTACAGAGTTTTTTCACTCCATCTTAAATATATTATCACAGAGAGGCTAGCAGTGTTTCCGAGAGGCTCAGCTTAGGCCAGCAGGGCGTCCTTCTAGGAGCTAGCTGGATTTGACTCCGCCCAGCATGGGGACTACTTCTGGTGCCTTTTCACAGAAGTCACATCTGCCACTGTCAGTGTTATCAAAATCTAGCTTCATAAACCCAATACATCACCTAAATACAAGAGCACATTTTTTTCTGGTGTTTTAAAGTACTTTTTTGTATTAGATTTATAATAGAAAGTAATTATATTTGCAATTTTCACTTTATATTGACTCGATTAGTCAGAAAATGCTAAAAATATCTTTGCATTGTAATATTTGTCACTTGTGTCTGAATGATAAAAATATAATAATTTGGGGAGAAAGACAAGTTTTAGGTTTAATTTTGGGAAAGAAAGACTGTAAATAATATTGAAATAAAATGTGTGGGTAGTAAATGTTGAACTGAGTGTTAAATCAAATGAATCACATGCTCAGGTGAACTGAAATAGATACACTGCAAATTTGCTAATTCTTAATATCTACTACAAATTGTGAATGCTCAAGGGAAAGGGAAAAGTGAGAGAGAACAGAAAATTGGGTCTGCAGGCTAGAAGTCAAAAGATGAAAGCATAATTCTTGTGGCGCGGTCCGGGAGGGCGGCACAGGCCGGCTCCCCCCCGGACCGGGTCTCTGGTTCTTGTAATCCCACCGGATCCGGGCGGGCGGCCCCCGAGGTTCTGCGGCATGGCGGCAGTCCTCCATCCACGTCAATTCAGCAGGAATATAGTGAGACTAGGAAAGAACTGGACTGCATCTCTGTTTTGCTAGGGATGTTTATTTGGGCTAACGGGAAAAGGGGTGCAGGGAAGGAGAAGGGGGAAGGGAGACAAGGCAGGTAGGAGATGCTAGCAGCCCATAGATGGAAGACCTCGAGCTGGTCCAGGCTCTGCCTTTTAAGGGGAAGGAGAGGGGGCAGGGGCTGGCTCTCTCTGAGCCAGTCCCAGGATGATGAAGGGAAGATTGGCAGGAGGGTTACACACCAATAGGTTTTGAGGTACAGCAGAGCACATTTCAAAATAAACCAATGGTGTACAAAGCAGAGGGACAAAGGAGCACATGGAATCCTAACACTCCACGTTGCAACACATAATGGAGCAAGAATGGTAAACTGAACCAGTGATAAATAAACAGGAAATAGCAAAAGCAATCTTTGCTTTTGCATAAAAACAATAAAAAAGCTTTTTCTTTTGTACACTTTTTGTATAGCTTTTTTTTTGTATACTAAGATGAGGGGTGACTCTAGAAAAAGGAAAAATAACCATAAACTTCTCTGTAAAACATTGGCCACTCTTTCAATTGTGAATCATTGAACTATAATGTACAACAGTATGGGGATGGCTATAGAATACTTTGAGAAACAAGAAAAGCAAATTTTAAAATAATATATTGTCTGTCATGTTCCATTTGAAAGTACATATTGCCTTTTCAATTATCTGCGTCTGAATTCCAAGTGGAAATTCTTTATTACTTCTGCTTAACAAAAATGTGCTTTTGTAGCAAAGCTTTGCACTAACCATCATTAATCCAGCAATATTTAATGTCTTGAAAGGATTAAAAATACATTGGAGGATCAGAACTAAGAGAGGATTTCTCATTTAATGATCTGGGAAAGGGGAAAACTCTTATGCTTACATTCTGATTTAGTGATTTCTTTAACATTCAGACAATCCTCATGTCCCAGCTTGTCGCTGTTGAGCAGCTAGCAGAGTAATGAATGCACCAGTTCTCAGTGGCAAGAAGGAATGACCTTTATTGTTTTGATTTCATCACATATATAGAGTTCTCAAAAGTCACCCAGATTGGTCAGTCAGAAGCCTTCCCCCAGGCCTGATTGGCCAGGCCTGCACTGCCCAAGTTCTGGGACACTGTTCCAACAACATCCAAACTTTGTCTTTATTTATAAAACACAAGAAAATTTCTCATGGGAAAAACCTGTGCTAGCCACACCAGCTCTCTTTCACTTGCCAATAAAAAACTTTGTTTTGGCTAGTTCATTTCTTGCCGATATAAAGAAAGGCATGCAAAATTGTTTGCTGTCTAATAAGTGGCAAATAACTGCAAGGAATATAAAATCAGTGTCTGTTACTTGTAAAACAAAGCCTAAGAAATAAAACAACAGCCAAATACTATACCCACTATAGAAAGGTATTATACCACAAAGAAGAACAGGCAAATGTGGTCCATTGAATATTTAGTAGGAAGAGGCCTATGAAAAATTACCCAATTTCTTGACAGCTGGAAGTTATTAATTTTGTTATTAATTATGCCACATCACCATAACAGTAGGCGGTATGACACATAGGCAGAACATATGCAAAACCCTTATTTTAAATCTGTTTCAATGCCCATTTTCTAGAGCAAAGAATGCATTTTAGCCTTATTTTTTTATTATTTGTGACTTTTGCAAGAGAGGTTCAGGAGTTGAATTTTTGCTGCTTATGTACATCTGAAATTCTGTACAAGAAATGCCAAAACCCTTAAACAAACAGTAAAGAAAGGTCACTTAAGCCTCTAACACAAAAGTGAATAGAACCTGCATCTGAAAAACAAACTGATGGGAAGACTGATGGAAGAGTCCCTCTCAGACTGGCCTTCCATCAGAGGCCAGTGGTGAAATTTACAGTCACAGAAGGCATCCAACCCTTTCATCGACCTACAAGTCAGGCAGGTTGCATTCCCACAAATTGTCATTCATGTCACCACTTTTTCTCTTCCATAGAAATGAAGCAGTGTTTAGATTCAACTCTGATGCAAATTACAGAAAAAAAAAAGTCCAACCAGGGATTTTTGTTCATTAGTATCTGCTTTTATTGCATCCATGTCTCTGTCTCTCAGAATGCACAATGCCTTCAGATATCCCTAGAAACAAATAATTTTGATGTGAAGAGCCTACTGTTAATATGATACTGTTTTTTGTATTAGCTATGAAGAGGAGAGAATTTTCAGAGAAATACACTGTACTATGAATACTGGTGTAGATTACTGATATCAATGGGTAAGACAAAGTGTGATTTATTATGTTTAGAACCATTTTGGTAGTTTTACCCATGAAATAAGCCTGGAAATGCTAAGGGATTCCTTAGGCAGATGATTTTTATAGCACGGTACATAATATGCTGCCAAAATTACCACCATCAGCAATCTTACTCTGTTTTTG
The DNA here is from genome assembly GCF_008360975.1 of Lichenostomus cassidix. Lineage (NCBI taxonomy): Eukaryota > Metazoa > Chordata > Aves > Passeriformes > Meliphagidae > Lichenostomus > Lichenostomus cassidix. The sequence goes on along the minus strand of NC_139482.1, from coordinate 96,954,872 downwards.
GCCTAAGTCAGAACACTTCCAAAACCATATAAATTAAACCAGACTATCCTTAGAAGTGTGTAGCTTCAAAATCTCTGATTAACAGAGAAACAACTCTTTCCAGTATGAAAACTTTCATCTCTTCAACTGCAGCTTTGAGAAACACTGTGAGACACCAGGCTACATGGTCTAGAAGTTTTATAATTCAGAAGCACAAAAACCATTTTGAGAAGTTTCGAATACATTTTATAGTAATTCTGTGAAAGTTATTTCTTAGCCTCTGAATTACCCAGAACACCAAATTAAAAAACGTTTCCATTGTACCGTTATGTAATCTGAATAATTTAATTTTGTTCTTTTATTATGAGTTGACCTTGCGTGGCATACCTCATGATAAAATTGAAACACTTCATCTTCATTTCGCATATAAGTATCACCCTCTACACGGAAAGAAAAAAGATCAAGAGCCCTAATATTAGCTATGTTAGCTATATGAGAAACAAAAATCAAATTTAGCTACAAAGAAATAATAGCTACTGTCTCAAAGAAATGTTTGTTTCATTCTCTTATTCACCTGTTTGTCTCTCAGTCTCTTTCTTACCTACAATTTAATGGAAAAGTTTTTTTAAATGGACTAAAATTTAGATGCTCCTGATGATTAAGGAGTTTTTTCTTCCAGCTTCTTCCACTTTTCTTCCAGCTTCCAAATTAAGATCTCTCGCTTTTTTGGTTTTAGAGAAGAAATCACTGAAAATGGATAAAACAGGTCCCTAAACCCAGTTTTAGTTACAGGTAAATAAATATTTGGATCACACCGGAAGCTTATCTGGGTCATGGCAATAAGATTCTAGTTTAAGAAAGGTGAGTTCAGAGGTTGAACTTGTAAAGTGGAGCACTCATGTGGAGCAGAGATGACATAGATACTGGTAGAATACATTTTCTCCTTCCTTCCTCCCTCCCTCCCTCCCTCCCTCCTTTCTTCCTTTCTTCCTTTCTTCCTTTCTTCCTTTCTTCCTTTCTTCCTTCCTTCCTTCCTTCCTTCCTTCCTTCCTTCCTTCCTTCCTTCCTTCCTTCCTTCCTTCCTTCCTTCTTTCCCTCCCTCCCTCCCTCCCTCCCTCCCTCTCTCCCTTCCCTCCTTCCCTCCTTCCCTCCTTCCTCCCTCCCTCCTTTCTTCCTTTCTTCCTTTCTTCCTTTCTTCCTTTCTTCCTTTCTTCTGAAGCATCCACAGTTTAATGTGTTTATAAACTACCTAAGAGCAGAGTTTGCCAGTCAAGAAATTTTTTTAATCTAAAGATAAATGAGAAGAGACAGAAGACTTTATAATTTTGTGCAATAATGCAAAACAATATCTGTAGTATACTCCTACTAAACACATAATATTTTAATTTTGAAGGGATAAAATATAAACATTTTAAACACATTGATGCAATTGTCTGTTAATACAGATGTAATGGGAGTACAAGCTACAACTCCAAAAGTTCCTTATCTCCAGATTTCTGGAATGGTATGACAAAATAGTAAGTTTTAATCTATGGTTTTATTTAAGTTTTTGTCCCTCATCCTGTGAAACAGTATATAGGGCTAGTGCTAGAGTGATCTTTAGTTTGGCTCAGCATGAAAATGTTTTTATACTTACTCATGAGCCTCATCATACATCATATAACTAAACCATTAAAGCAAAAAATAACAAAATCTATAATGCCTTCACTAAGAAGTGTGTCTTGTAGAAGAATGATGTATGACCTAAGAAAAAGCTACCCCAGGAAAACTATGTGGGGCTGGCAAAAGGCTTGTTTGACTAACCAGGAATAGAGACATTTGAATAAAGATTAATCTCTAGAACAGTGGAACCAGACCTGTTGCCAGTATCACTGTCAGTGATGGATCCACAGGGACCTCACAGGTTAAGAACACTGTTACAAAGATTTATAAACCAACACTCCCTAAGGAAATTTAGTATCTTCGCAGAGAGATCGTTTATGGTTTGAAGATGCTGAAAGCAACAGGATTTGGTGCAATTGGCCCATAATGTGTAGATTATGTAACTAAGGTCAGGAGCTGCCCTTCATGCTGGAGATAGACAGCTCCAATGGACCCACTGCAGGACATTGCTGAGCCCCTTAGCCAAGATGGGGATGCACCTGGGAAATTATATTTAAGAAACAGCAAAAAGCTGCTGCAGCTTCCCCTGCAGCTGGTGGACATACCACAAAGGAGCAGACATCTACACTTGAGCTTGTAGAGAAATCCATGTTGGAGTGGGTTTACCCTGAAGGCCTGCCATCTGTGGACAGGATCCACAATAGAACAGAAGAGACACAAGAAGAGAAAGACAAGCTGGTGCAGACTGACCACAATCCACTTCTCCATCTTCCCACAACAGTCAAGGGATAACAGAGAAGATGGGAATAAAGATGTTAAGTTGAGCCTGGAAAGGAAAAGGAACAGGGAAGAGTGTTATTTTGATTTTTGTTATTTGTTTCTCACTATTCAAATCTGTTTTAACTGGTAGAAAACAAAATAAATTTCCCCAAGTTGAGTCTGTTTTGCATGTGAATGTAATTGGCGAGTGATCTCCATGTCTTTATCTTCAGTCATCTGCTTTTTCATCCCCTTTTCTTCCCCTGACATGTTGAGAAGGGGGAGTGAGATAGTCTCTGGTGGGAGTTTTGGCCTTCAGTCAAGTTAACCCACCACAAGTAGGAATTCACAGCTCTTAAGTCATGACCAGAGCAGAGAAGGGCACTCAATGGTAGGCAGATGTCTATTCATTCAGGGAGTTTCCCACCTCTAAATGAGACTGATGCAAGCTTCAATCTGCTTTTCCACTTCTATTGCAGCACTTAGTGAAAGTAGTGGAAACCATTGCATTTATGGTCTGCTATTAGACTTTAACCTTAGAAAAACAGAACATCCCTCCATCTGCACAAGAAGCTAAAAGAAGTAACTGCCACCTAAAAGACAAACTCGATATCTTACTGACTTGTGACTGTGCTCTCATAAGTGCAGGCAGCATGTCACCTGGCCAAAATGAAGACTTCAGGTCACAAATGTACTATGTGTGACATGTAAATTCTGTTTGCAAATATAAACCCTTGTGTGCCTGAAGAGACTGCTTGACCATGTGATTTCTGTTGAAGATTTACCAAGTAATCTTACCCATGTTCTTAGACTCTCAGCTGCAGGGTGACAAGGACAGTCTTTCACTGCACCTGAATTCAGCTGCTGAAAGGTCGTGTTTACCAAGTACACACTTCTATCTTCTCCCTTGCAGGCTCAAGCCCACAGGATGAGTTGGCTGACACATTTGTTGGATAGAAAATGAATCCTCTCTTCCCTCCCACATGCTGAGAAGTGTACTTTCTGTCATCAGTGAGCTGAACCAACTCATCCTTCTGGGAAGAGGCATAAAGATAGATGATAAAGGGGAAGAGGAGGAAAAAAGAAGACTGGGCAACATGTCAAAGTTATATCAGATTAGGTATGGAAGGAAAATGTACTTCGGTAAATGTAGAAATGATTGGCTAACTTGCAGTTGAATATTTTCTGGGTGTTTTTTTTCAATCCTTCAAAATTATTGTCTGCATGATATTTCTGGATTTTTCATGTGCATTTGGAATGGAGATCCATCTGTAAGAGATATAAAAATCAAACACCACTTGCTGCCTAAAGGTAAAAGTGAAGCCACATTTGTCTATTCCTGCATTTACACTTAGAATAATTTTACTTATTTACACGCCTTTCAGACATTGTATTGCAGTAAATGCACAGGCAGACTTTTACATCTCCAGATGGGAAGAGTTATACCCATCTGTAGCAGGTAGAAACTGGAATGAAACACCCTGTAGGATCCACTCCCATTCTTAAAAATGTGTGATTGCCTCAGTGGTTCCAGATTCCTTAGTAGATGGCAAACACTATGTGATGTGATCAGTGATAGCTCCAACTAGAAATGGATTTAACTACAGGAAAAAATTTCATCCAAAGCAGTATATTAATAGTGAATTTCATAATTTTAGAAAATGAACCATTTATCTAATTCATTTATGACCAGATTTTCTTCAAAATAACTTTCTAAATCAAATATAATATAACCTTATATAAATTAGATTGATATATCAAATATATATTTAACCTTAGTAAAATTTCCTTGATTCTTCCAGCAATAAGAACACTAAGAGATAACAAAAAAATTGTCAGTTACAAAAGCTGTTGATATAACTAATCTGTTAGAGACATAACGTGAACATTGATTTTAAATGAAACTTAAAATTGAAAAGGATTATGCCCTCCATAAAAAAGCTAATTTGCATTCTCCCTTGAAGAGTTACATGTTGGTAACACAGTATAGGTACATGATTTGTTGATCAAGGAAAAGGGAAAATTTGTCCACAAAAATAAGGAGAGCTGTTGTGGGCAAAGCAGATTTCTCTCCCTGTGAAGCCATCAACGATTCTGTTTTATCATTGTTCATCAAAATTCAGTGGTCTGGAATTGTGATAAATGCTGAATTAATAGGGAAACATGAATATCATGTAAGAGCTTGTTTGTCTGCTACAACTCCAGGGAAGGAGTTATTTATTAAAATATAGCAAAACTAGTCAGATGTACTGTAATATATGAGATTAGGCACTTCTGTAAATATTGTACTGGTTTATTACAAGACTTGGACTGTATCAGTCATATATGTCAAATAGCATATTGTCGCTGTTGAGCCGCTAGCAGAGAAAAAGACCCGAGTTCTCAGTGTGACAAGAAAGAAGAACTTTATTATTTTGATTTCAATATATATAGACTTTTCAGAGGTCGCCCAGATTGGTCAGTCAGAAACCTCCCCTTAGGCCTGATTGGCCAGGCCTGAACTGTCCAAATCTCGAGACACTGTTTCAAAACATCCAAACTTTATCTTTGTTTATAAAACACAGAAAAGTGTTCTCACGGGAAAGACCTGTTCTAGCCACAGAATATTTCATGACATTAGCATCTTCTATTAAAATAAATACGTAGGAGGTTCTGTGGTAATAAATTAGACTTTTTTCCCCCCATATATTCAGTTTTAAATACCTTTATTTAAGAAGATTATGCTAATAAAAACTACCAAGTTAAATTTACTGAGTAGATTTCTACATGTATGTAGCATTTGTAGAATGATGCAACATCTCTCTAAGTCATTTCAATTAATCACAGTGAGTGCATCATTACATTTTTTTTATTATTTTTTTCGCTTGACTCTCAATTGCCTTTATCACAGAGTTCTGCACAAACCCAAAGGCTCACAATACAACGCCTTTTTATTTGCTAACATTTTCTGGAAGAAATACTATCCTGAAAGTTAAAATTAGGGGTCCTGGTTTGTTTGCTGGAACTTTTATTTAAGCCTCTGGAAGGGTATTGCCTGTGAGAATACTAATGCTTCTTGGATGAATAAAGGGATCTAACTGGAATGACCATGGCTAGTAAGCTGTCTTTTAAAGTGGTGGGAGTTTTCTAAGGATCAGGAAATTATCATTTTTCTCAATGAATGCAGAAGTCATAACACAGGGAGGCCAGAGGAACAGGTTAAGTTGCCTGATGTCATGCTGTCAACATCAGATCACCATTACAAACCTTTCCTTATAGGACACACCAGGGAACAGACTCAGAGGTAGGAAATGGAGCCTTGGAGATTCTGTAAAGGAGGAGATGAAAGCTGGAACTCACACGTCATACACATATGTTGCACCACCTGCTCTTAGTGTAGTTGCACAAGAACTAACATTTCTGAGAAATTAGCTTTCTTGATTTCTTTATAAATACTCAACATAAGTGGAACATGCTGGGCCAAAGCAAATATTTGCCCCTCTCCTCTTCATGTCTCACTTTTTCTTGTATCACTAGAAAACCTGAATATGAATTTGGTTCACTGAAAAGTAAGTTTGACTTTTGTTTAGGTCCTGAATACACAAAGAGGCTCTGCAGCCATCAGTTTTGTCCCTTCTCTGTGCTGTGCCGTAGGTATTCCTGTGCTTTGTTCCCTTATCTTGCTGATTCTGGCCTTGCTGATGTGACTTACAGGCTTTGACTTGGACCTGCTTTGTCACTGTGCCTTCCCATGGGCACCACGGGGCTGTTGAGCCAAGCTGGTCTCCTCTCATGAGTCCTGCCAGACTTCATCCTTGCTGGTGAGGACATCAGTTCCCCCTGCCTCACTCTCACTGTTGGCTTTAGCTTGAATTTTGTTTCATGAAAGAACCCCACCTTCCTGTTCACTGGCTTATCCTTGTTGGCATTTTGTTTAGGTTTATTTATTTACAATTATTCAGTAGAGAGCTGCACAGCTGAAGCTAAAAGGTCAATTTATGGAGATTGAGTTCTTGTTATTCCCAATTCAGCAACTTAGCAAAAAACTTATTAGATGCTTAGCGAATAAAGTATTGCTCAGTGGGGTGTTGATCTGCATTAAGTCTCTTATTAAAATCAGCTTTAGGAAAGAATAGAAATACTTGCTATTTTTTGTTTTACAGAAAACCAAAACTTGGAGAGATTTGCGTTTTTCAAGGCTTCTGGCAAAATTTCCAAAGTCTGGTAGAGGTGTAAAAATACACACAGTGGGTGAAAAAAGCCCTCTATATAATATAGTTTTGGAATGAATATAAATGTTTTTTATTCTCAAAGTATAGGTGCTCCATTGAAGATAAGATAGTTGAAGTTTACTATACAATAGGCATGAGCTGCACCAAGTCTAATATTTTACCCTTAATATTCTCAGAGAAGGAATAATTGTGCCAAATCAAAACATTGGTGACTCAAAAGCAGTTGCCCTTCTATCAATGGTGGTAATGATGTGTGTGGGCTTCTGCAAGCATCAGTACAGAACAATGCAATGACAAACTTCACCTTTTATAATATTTTTTCCAGAACCTTTTGTAAATAAATGTGCTTATGATGATTGGGATTTCAGGACTGAGATTCTGGATGAAACAAAGGATTTTCAGCTCTTACTTCTGTTTTATGCTGGCAGTTTGAGGAAAAAAGTCATTCTGATATATTGGTACTGATAAATGAATGAGTATTCTGCCCACCCATGCTGTAAAGCTACCTAAAATATAAAAAAGCTTTTGATGTAAAAAGCAAAAAATTCTTTAAGGGTTAAATGCCTGTGAGTTGAACAGGTCTTGAATACTTTTGGAGCAAGAGGGTGTCGACATGCCATGATTTCATGAGGACACACAAGACAAGAAAAATAAGTGAGGTTTATGGGGCACTAACAACGTGATGCTGCTGCTCAGGGAATTCGGGCTAGTTAACGTTTCAAATCCAAAATATATGCAATGTAGCCACTACAAGACTTAAATTACAGTGTTATTCCTGACCACAAGTAATTTGCTCAGCTCCTTGGCTAATGTGGCTTTATAGCTCTGGCTGCCGTTTCACACTTAACGCTGTGCATCACAAAGAAATGCATATTCTGGGTTAGGCACTGGGTGGTGTTGAAGAGCTAGTTAGTAGGAAAATGTATTTGTGCAGGTCTTAAATAGACTAATAATCATCTTTTCTTGCAGCCAATGGAGCAGGATTCGTTCTTCACAATAACTCATCTGGTTCTCCAGGCTTAATCGGGTACATTAATTTAGTTTTCCTGTTTGCAAAAACACACTGAGATAAAGTCTTAAGTTGTACTTCTTTCTCTTAGGTTTGGAGTTATAAATATATTTCTGTAAGTTAAACATCCTTTCCATATTATTTTATAAGTGAAGAGATTCTAACATCTGACCTTGTAAAATTTGAAATAAATGTTTTTTCCAGAGTATTGTATTTAATCTCAACCTCTGTTTGACACAGACTACAGAACAATTATGTTATTTCTATTTTTTCTTAATTGATTTTACATAACACAAGTGTAAGTAAACAAGAGAGAAAAGGGAATTATATGTTAGTGCACCATCTCATCAAAGTATTTTAACCATGGTAAATGTACATTTAGCTTTCCAAATACCAAATACAAATGCCAAGTAACAATAAAATAAAAAATAATCTATTCAACATATGTCATTTGAAATTACTCTGCTTAGTGATTTCACTAAACAAATGGCAATATTCTGCTTTAAAACAGCATTCAACAACAGTATTTGTAGATATTTACTCACCATCTCCAGTTTTAGATAGTCTGAAGTGTTAGATTAGTCTGAATATTACATGCAGCTATGCTTACAATTAACATCTATTATGTGTACACAACAGAAATAAAAGAATGCTTACCGAGCCCTACTAGGTTGCCAGGTGAATAGCATTTTCTGTGTTTGTGTAAGGGTTAAATTATCTTCAGGGTCTTCTCTTAATTTTAATTTTATTTCTAAGGGTATGTGGTCTTTAGTGTATTGATCTCAAAAGTTTTGGAGTTTAATTTTCACTAGCTGCTCAAGGTAAGATTTCTCAATATATATGAACAATTTTATGACCTAGAAATCCATAACAAAAAATGTTATTACGGAATCAGCCTCTCCATACATATCAAGAAACCAAATTTTCAGCTGCAATGAGCTTATTTTGTAGTCATCTGCGTGCTGGTACATCAAGTACCTTCAAGTCCCCAAATACACAGAATCTATTGAAAGGATTAAAAATAGATCTGATACTTTCAAACATCTCACAACTTTAAGAAATCTTTCTTTGTTAAAAGGAGAATTGGAGTGAATATTATCTGATCTAGTAACTTATCCCTAATTTAGATTTATACTGTAATGAAGACAACAGTAAAATTATTGACTCCCACACTGGCTTTGCATTGCAGACTCTAGTGCTGAAACAGTCACCTTGACCAGGAGAACTGAGACTTGGCCCAAGGAAAAGACTTTACACACACAACTGTCATAGATCTGCGAGAAGCTTTAGCAGTAATACTCTGTCTTTTCATTCCTCTTAAGAGAAGCCCACGGATTGCATTAGTTAACAGAGAACTGTCACAGACAGTGATAAAAAAGGTGCAATTCAAGTAGAAAAGAAGCCAAAAAAGTCAGAAGGAATACAATGAAAACAAAAGTGATAAACACTGGAATAAATAAATAAAGAAATAAACATCCTTGTCTTTCCAAACCACCGAACATACACAGCAAACCAAAAAATAAAACTTCTAAAAATATATATTTATCTAACTGTACATACTTATTCCATCTGATGTATTTATAGTTGTTTTAATTCTCTCCCCCACCTAATAACATGCCTGTTAGTATGCAAACTATAAACTACAGTACTTTGGGGTAATTAGTTAATTAATCAAAAGAATTCTCACTTATACCCATACTCCTGTGGTCTAGGGAGGTCATTTTAATATTCTGCAAATACCTTTAACAAACCCCAGGGACAAATCAAGTAAAAAGTGCTGTAAGTGGCTATTTTTCTATAGCCATGTGCAGTGTTTATACTCTGCTGTTAAATACTGTAGGCTGATTTAATGGAGCCTTTTGAGTATAATGAGCATAAACATGACATATACCACCATATGGTTTCTACACATGGACAGGCTGCAATTAATGCTGCAACCTGTAATTTGCCTCTTACTTGTGTGTTTATCTATGCCATCAAAGTTAACTAATTTGCACAGAGTATCTGTGCATATACACTTGTCTGTGACTACAGGCATACCACTTCTGTGTTTAACTACTGGCTGTGCAGAATAAGACCTGTATGTGATATATGATCAGAAGCAGAATGCAGAAGAAATGCCTATATCAAGAAAATTGTAAAAATGCTGTGCTATAGTACTGTTATTTTTTTCTTGACCTGTAATGTTGACAACTATCAGAAAATATAGTACTGTTCTGATTGAATAATTATGATCAAATTGCACCTTACTGTCATGTATATAGTATATATATAGCTACTAGCATATATATAGCACCCTGCTGTATATATTGCACTCTGTTATCATATATACAGGATGATTAAGAGATTGGCCTAAATTCCTTAACTAAATCTTATGTTCCAATTCCAGTCATTGCATCTGCTGGAAAACTTCTGAAGCAGTAAGTAAATTTTTTAACAAGCATCACATGAAAATTGTAACTGGAAAAAAAAGGAGCCTGTAGTACTTGTGATCTAGGAGTGGGTGAGTCACAAAATAATTCTACAGCATCAAGACTGCCCATTTTGTCCAGTTATACTGAGATACATGTAGACGCACATTGAAGAGGTTTCTCTTTCTGTTTCATCCTATTTATACCATGGTTAGACAGCTACTGTCCTCTTTTCCCAATAAAGGACACTCTGACATTCAGTACAACAAAAACTGAGATAATTTCATTACAAATTTCTCTTTCATAACACTCTAAATACATAATCTTTTGTTTTTTTTTTTTTATTCTCGGATAATACTTTCTCATACAATCCTCATACAAAAATACCAAAAAAATCACTTTGACCAAGAGAGAAATACCAGATCTTAAAGTGGTAGGCAATCAACCTTTCTCTTAGATCATTGAACCAAAGTTGTTTCAAAATAGCAATTAACACTTAACAACTATACTCAAACATGTTAAAATATAAACAGAACAGCATGAGAAGTTTCACATGATAAATTGGATTCTATTGCCTAAATGTTAATGCTTGTTTATTGTTTAACATGTATGATGTATTCATATGTCATTAAACTGTCACAAGGTGCTGGTGAAATAAGTAGCTTGACTCTTAGCAGAGCAGTCAGTATGAGAAATCTATATAATATCTTTTTAGCAAAAAATGTACAGAACATCAAATGTAGGGTAATACAATTGCATACATATGAACTTAGTAATTATGTAAGTATATGTGTGTATATGTGTATATACAAATATACATATAGGTTCTGTTTAGCTTTGTTGTTTCAAATATTTTATGTCAAATGCAAACTTAGAACTTTTTCCCCTTAAGACATGAAAATATCTGAATCCTTTCAACGTTAATAGTAAAGAAATGTGAACTACAACTATGTTGGAAGGGTATTTGCATAGTATGAAGGTTGCTATTAACTGAAAAAAATTATAAAAGTGTCTGTATTAAAATCCACCCCTGACATGACTCAGTTGGAAATAATGAAGTTGTGCTGAATGCACCATGTTGTATTTCCATGAGGCTGTTCTAAAAGCATACACCTACTTCAAATGTATAAACCAATGTCAATGGGGAAAAAAACTGAGATGCATTCACCACTGTCATATCTTCCATGCCATCTGTGGAGAATTATGCTCATGTTTTTGTAAGATTGCTTAAAAAAAAATTTAAAAGTAGATTGCAGAACACTAGATTGTGGGTTAACTGAGTGGCAGCCAGAACAAGCCCAAGGGGGAGAATAATTAAATATTCTCCTTTATGGGCCAGCACTTCCCCCACCATTTGACTCTGTTCAATTTAAAGACAAAGATTTTGCTGGCAGTATGTTTCATTTGGCCAATTTTGTTCAAAGTCTCCATATAGCAGATTCAAACCCAATTAATATACCTACACATCCCATTCATTTGCAATGTTTCATTCTTCCACTGAGTAAACATGCATAGACTGGAGATTAATTTTCTCCAAAACACTTAAAATTAATACTAAAGGACAGTTTTAAAAATTATTTAAGGGTGTGGTATTGGACAGTGCTTGCAGACACATAATGTCTCTTCAATTGTCACTACTAATTTAACCAAATCTACTTATGGCCACTCAATTGAAGTTGGTTTTAATTCTTATTGGGTTTTTTTCCCATGTATTATTAAATCTCACAACATAGATATCACTGATTTGACAAAGTAATAAAATCATATACCCATAACAATGTAGGTCTCTATCAGTGTCTTAAGTTACAAAAATATAAATCTAATAACTCACTTGCAGCATCAATTTGGTTTGATGGCTGAGTAAGTCATGTGCAATTCTAAAATGAAATTTCAGGGTTGATAGATTCCTAATAATTGTTTGGGCAGAGCTATGTGCAAATGATTAACATCGGCAATAGTTTTGAGCAGCCCGTATTACAATTTCCCTAGCAAAGCTGGAGTTATATGCAAACAGAGAAAAATATAGATCTAGACTGCCAACCTTCCACACCAACTAAAAATATCAGTTCTTTTCTATCAGAAAGCTGATGAAACCTGATGCAATGACTGAAGCATAAGCCAGTCAGTCTTCAGGGAACCTGGAGCATGGCCTCCAGGGGACATGTGCCAGCCACCCTCGTAGCAAAAAACACTTGCACCAAAGCCTTCAGCCTGGGCATGGTCAAAAACACACCTCAGGATCACACACTTTCCATTCTAAATATCTCTCTGAATGGAAGAGTTAGTCTGTTGGAGCAATTCCACTGACATCCCTTCTGCAGGAGAAAAAAACAAAAGCAAGAACAAAACAATCTTCAGTTACCATCTGTGGGTGCCCAGGCTTCATGGGAGTTCAGGCTTAGAGATTGTTGTCTCCTACAACACAGAAAACCACCAGGAACAAGGAAAACCCTCGTACAAAGGATCAAGTTGATTTACTGCAAATCAACTGAACAAATAGAAAAAAATGCATTTTTATCTGTTTCAGGGAATCAGTTTGCCTACATCTAATAACTGAGGATCACATGTTGTTTAAATTCACCGATATGTACAAATTAATGTGGCCAATTAGTAAAAAATTCAGAGGGTTGTGGCTAGCACAGGTCTTTCCCATGAAAATTCCTTTTGTGTTTTATAAATAAAGTTTGGATGTTATTAAAAACAGTGTCCCAAGATTTAGACGGTGCAGGCCTGGCCAATCTGGCCTAGGGGGAAGTTTCTGGCTGACCAATCTGGGTGACCTTTGAAAACTCTATATATATATGATGAAATCAAAACAATAAAGGTCTTTTCCTTCTTGCCACTGAGAACTGGGTTCTTTTCTCTGCTAGCGGCTCAACAGCGACAGAGGGTGAATAGAGTATCAGTCCAAGATAATATTCCCTGTGTCTTTTAGATACAGAAAAACACTTCTGCAGGGTAATCATATTAGCTCTCAGTAGAATCTAGGGAGGCAAGAAAGACATGACTACACACAACATGCACTCCCCTCATTCACCTTTGTCTTGACCAAACCTGGCCCAGAAAAAAGATTAAAGAAACAATTTGCTATTTTTTTTTTTTTTTTTTGCTCATTGATCTTCTCGCAAAAAATGAGAAAATTAGAAGAAATTTGAGAAGGATAGTCCTTTGTTGTTATACCAGTGTTCTCAAGGCTGGGGATTGTTGGACTATTGGAAACTGTGAGTCTTCAGATATAAACTTCACCACAATACCAATCGGCCAATTGAAAACTTACTAAATATCGCATTTTGATAAATAACCATAGAGTAAGTTAAGTTTCCCTTTGCAAGAACCATACTTTTGCTTTATTCAGGAACAGGTATCTTTTAAATGTTCATGTGCAAGAGCAGGGAATCAATAGCAAGTATTGCCGTATCCTTTTTTGATATATCAGCTGCTGGGAGAGGCTCATTTTAGTCTGTGACAATTTCCTTTTGCCAAGAGACAAAGTTCATATCTCACAATACCCTTGCACTAGCTGATTTTATTTTTGACAACTGTATCAGGACCACATGCTTCAGAGATGTGTCTGACATCCACTGCCACCTTTGTATTATGTACCTCTCTTATCCAGTTTCAGGCATTGCTACATTCCAAAGCTGAATGTGGCTGTGGTGTGACTTTTTATTTCTGTTACCAATTCATCTGCCACCTCTTTTTTTTGTCTACAGGTCATTTGGTTCCCTATGAGCATGTAGCATCAACCTTTGTCAGACAGGATTATTTACAAATGGTTAATTTCCCATCATAACTCAGAATTTCTTCTCTTTTCAGGTCTTTTTGAAAACTAAACAATTTCTCCTGGAATTATTATAAATACCCAAAATTGTGGAGCTTTAGATTTTTTAATTCCGTTTGTCTTTTATAAATTTTCTCTTTTGGTGAATTTTTGTTTTTGGGGGTTTGTTGGTGGGTTTTTTTCATCTGTAAAGGAAAAAATAGTCTAAATAAAATCCATGCAGAAATCTTTTTCACTGAAACTCTTCCCCATCTTTTAATTACACATTTTGAGACATCTACACTAAGCAGGGGTTACTTCATTATTCTTCTAAAGGAGGACACAATTACAATGACACACCAACTCTGTATAAGGGGTCAATATTCATACACCTTGCACTGCATGTTGCACAGTAGGGAAGGACACAGTGTACCAATTAAGAAGCTAAAAAACCTGAAAATAAAAGCAATCACTTTTTTTTTTTTTCTTTATAATTGCCAGTATCAAACTAGTCTATGAGGGATGTCCTACTGCTCAAGAATAATACGTTTCATCCAAAGGAAAATCAAAGACAGTTCATTCAACTTTGCAAGTCACAGAGGAAAAAACAAAAAGGAAAGAGAGGAACCTTAGATGTGATGCTTCTGTGTCCAAAAGAGGAAAAGATGACCAAGTTGTTAAATCATTAATTTTTTCCTACACTAAGAAACATAGTAAGCCCAAAAATATTGACACCTATTCCTCTTCTCCATATGTCACAATGCAAAACCTAAGATTATTAACAAATAGTCTCAATAACCTAAGGCAATACAATATTTCACAAGAGAAGACTTGAGAGACTGCAGAGTGGCATATGATCAGTTTTAAAACCATGGACTTTTCATATTTAAAAAATTGTAATTAGTGGTATATATTTTCCTATTGAAAATGCACAAGGAAGCAGGTAGAGGAATAATGAGCATTTTCTCATTTTGTTACACTGTTTGATAAAAACAACCTTTTTAATGCAAGCTCCAAATATACAGACAGATGGAGCCCATGCTTTAAACACAGAACCCTTACAAAACAACACATCAATTTGTAGATCTTAAACTAGATAATAGAAAAAAAGAACCACTCACATAATATATGGCTTTCCTAATCAGTCAACAGCTACAAAGAATGTAATTCATGGAGGAAAAACGATTTCTGAATCTCACATGATTTTAAATCTCATGCCCACTCATAACTATTCTATTGGGTTTATGTCTGCCTGGATAGCAATAGTCACAATATCCCCTGTTTATAGCCTGACCTCCAAATCACTGATTTCTTACACTGACATCTTTGGTCTCATCTGGGCTATCTACAAATGTCTTCCACAGTTTGGTAAGAGTTTACTGTGTACCACTTTATCTGCTTCCACTTTAAACTATCATTCTGAATTAATTCCTTCATATCTATTCTTTCTTTCTTATTTTTTTCTTTTCTGGTGGTCTGTAAATTTATTGCTGCACTAATTCAGACTTTTCTTGAGCTGTTATTTAAATCACAGGCTGAGAAGAGATAGTGTTTTGATGCTTAGCTTTTTCTCTCTAATATCTAGTTTTTTCCCTGTAATCTCCATGTAGAAAACATCTTTATAACTTATTCATTCATTTATTTTTGCACATAGAACATTACAAGGTAGGTATGGACAGAGTTCCATTCCTCCAGTGCACATATCCTCTCCCCCTACAGAAGATCCTGTGACCTTCTGCCTGCCAAGAGGCACATTTGTGTTCTTTTCTTTTTCTTTCTTTTTCTGATGCAGAAACATTCAAGCTTCAGTCACAGTAAACAATCATCTCTTTGCCCTCATTCTTGGGAACCCCAATGTGATTTCATTACCACTGCCCAGAATTCACTCTCCAAACCAGTCATCTGCAACAGGAAAATTCATGCCAGATTGTAAACACAACAATATTTTAACATCATATTTAATATGAAAAAAGGAAGATTTAAAAAATATTGTTACTTTATTTGTGCCACATGCAAACTGAGATATTTGTCTTCCTTTTATATGGGTATTCAGGGATCATTTGAATTGTCATGACACAATTAATTGTAATATTAATTAATAGCTGGCTAAGTAAACACCAGTTATAACATTGTTAGGGCTGCATATTGTTTGTTTCAAAGCATTTATGTAAAGAACATAGATATTTTCTGACCTTATGAATGAACCATTTGTTTTAGCAAAATATCAATGACCATTTTGAAATGCTTTATAACCCTAAGCAGATGTATTCCCAGACTCTGAAGGCTATATTATATGGATTATTTGGTGATGCTAAACCTTACCTTCTACACTCAGCGTATGAGTAAATGACAGACACATTTCTGGGAGGAATTAATGAATCCATGTAATATTTGACATTTTCATTTTTTCTTTCATTCTAAAAGAAGTAACATTGCAGAAATCACAGTGCAAATATTTTTTATAAAGATAAAATATTTGTGTATCAATGCAATATTGATATAAGCTATGAAAATAATACAATAAAAATATAAATTATTAAAATTAAAATTAAGATATTTTTCTCTGAAAAAACATTATTTTAATACAAAAAAGAAAGCGATGACTCTTCAAAAACTGCTAACCAACTGAATATTTCTTTTACTATCAAAATATATTCATAAAAAGTCAGCTAAACCAAAATCACACTGCTTTTATATAGTCATTTCAACCTGATACTCTCTTATTTAAGAAACAAAATATTTCCAAGGGATGGAGAATGAATTTCATCCCAATATGTAATGATCCTTTTGTCCTGGGCAAAACTCAGCATAGCAGTTTTATTGGTATAATATTTCTGGGGCAGAAATTCAATAACAGGGGAACCAAGTTATTCAGCTATGAAAGCTGTCTGTCTCGAGACATGCTATTAAACAACACTTGAGCTTTCTGTTTACTTTGGTGGTATTTATAGTTATGGCTATGCATTTGCAGCTTGCTCTTGCTAAATATTTCTAAAATGCAGTTGCTGTAATAGACAGCACAAATCATGATAGCTTCAGTGGTATTGTTTTTCTAAGAAAGAAAAAGCAGAGGCAACAGAGGAATTTTGTTGCTGTTCACTTTGCTTCTACATCTTATTCTTCAGTGTCCTGTTGGTTTATAAATAATGCATTGATATTACTTTTTATAAAGGTGTATGTATTCAGTTATTATTTCAGTACCTGAACATCCCATACATGAAGGCTTTTATGCTCATAGATCTCCTTGACATGGAAAATAAACACAATGCTGCCATGGAGCTGAGGGCATCTAGTTTGCAGTGGGGCATCTACTTTTTTTTTTTTTTAAGCAGTGCTACAGCTAACCTCAAAACTGTCCTGCCCAACTTCTTATATTGCAAGTGCAAAAATTAATTCAAGGACTGGTTAAAATGTCCTTCAGGCTGTGCAAGAATCTATATTTTCATGCAGGCAACAGAGAAGGGCAGGGAAGGCAAGTGACAAAAGTCTTGAAGAAGAGAACATTACCATTCTGGTCGTTCACAGAGACATGGATATAACCCAGCAGATCTGAGGATGGTCAAGGACCACCAGGAAGGAATCAGTGGCAGACCAGGGAAATAATTTCAGACCACCTTCATACAGGTTGTAATTTTTCTTAAGCTACTGAGCACTACTCTATTTTTATCAAGATAATTAAAATAATAAAAATACCTGCACAAAAAACCCGAAAAAAACCCCCAAAAATCCAAATCTTGAATCAGTATTGCTGTGTAAAAAATTATCCAAATCACTCCATTAGGCCCCTCTCACCTCTGAAATGACAAAGTTAAAACCATAGGCTACAAGACAACTGATGTGGTTTAACCCCAGCTGACAACGAAGTACCATGCAGCCACTTGCTCACTGCCTCCTACCTCACCTCACCCCTGGTGGGTAGGAGAATCAGAAAGAAAAGGCAAACCTCGTGGCTTGAGATAGAAAGATTTAATAATGCAAGCACAATATCATAGCAATTTTATTAGTTATAATAATAAAATATTATAATAATGTTAATAACAATTTTAATGATAAGAGGAGGGAGAGAAAGTAAGGGAACACAAGAGAAGTAAGTGAAGCACAACAGAATTGCTCACAACCTTCTGACTGATTCACGGCCTGTGTCTGAGCAGCAATCAGCCTGTGTCTGAGATACCCTTCTGGGTATCTCTCCTGGTTTATATACTGGGCATTATCTCTCCTAGTTTGTATACTGGGCATTATGTCCTTTGGGAAGGAATATCCTTTTGCCCAGCTTGGTTCAGCTGTCCCACCTGTGCTCCTTTCCAGTTTCTTGTGTACCTGCTTTCTGGCAGAGTGAGAATGAGGCTGAAAATTCCTGGATTTAGAGCAAACACTACTTAGCAACAACCAAAGCAATATTTTGATACTGAATCCAAAACACAGCATTGTACCAGCTACAAATATGAAAATTAACTCTTCCTTGCTTAAACCAGGACAATAACTTAATCAAAAGATGGGTAGTCACTTAAGTGACCTCTGATCTTTAAGCTGTTGTTGCCTGAAATGCAAAACACCTTTAGCAAGAAAAGCCCTTGAGAAGAATTTCTTGGTTGAAAAGCTCTTCTAAAAGATGAGTAGGAGGAGGTAAAATAAAAGCAGGTTTACCTCTGAAGGGATTAGATGCCACTGCAAGAAGGCATATATTGTACCATGTTTCACTGCTGCCCAACACTGAAAACCGACAAAGAAATTAAGCATTCTGCCCATTTTGTTCCATGGTAGAGAGGGAAGAGATATTTTACAATTTTGGGGTAAAATTTATCTTAGTCCTGAGACTCCAAGAGTCTCAGATATCTGAGATGGCCACCTCCAAGGGCTGCTCAGCTCCTTGAAGCGATGGATACCTACAAAATGGAAATCAAAAACCTTATCAAGTTTGTTGGCCCAGGAGGCAAGATGTCATAATCTAAATGTAGACTATGCATTTGGTGCACTGTAACACTGGGAAACACCAGAATTCTGTATTCCTCCTGAAGTAGCCTCCATCAATTTTCAAGACAGATGATGCCTCCTAGGGACAGGATTTAGCTGCTTCTCCACAGCCATCTTAACTGAAGAA
Source organism: Lichenostomus cassidix (assembly GCF_008360975.1). NCBI lineage: Eukaryota > Metazoa > Chordata > Aves > Passeriformes > Meliphagidae > Lichenostomus > Lichenostomus cassidix. Next base: position 96,936,040 of record NC_139482.1, on the reverse strand, counting down.
CAAAAGACCTTTAAAGGAGGAGAGGGAGATTTTGACATTTGCTCTCAAAATTTACTGAACATGAACTTTCAGGATTGTTGTCTAAATGTTATAACACTGCAGTACAAGACAGAAAGTAGTCTCTACCTTGTCCACATATGGAATCTGACTTCAAACAAGATGTCCTCTACACAGCAATCCCTGCTTTTTACTCTAAATGTTTGAGCCAATGTAACTTTCTTCCTCTCATCTTGAATAACAAAGTGCTAAGGTCATACTCCCCCATCACTCAAACAAAAAGAGGATTTTAGCTAGGTTGAAAGAAACAGAGCAGGCACAGTCCTGAAAAACACTGCCTTGTTTTGCATTCTAATCCAACAAGGTAAAGATTTCTTGCACGCTTCAGTGGCTTGGCTTAAAAAGTGTATCTGCAAATTGGAAACCTTAGGTAATGAGAAATTTAGACACCTCAGTCTCTAATCTCTCCTGCTACCTAATTTTATCTGTGTGCCCACTAGATATTCATACATGCAGACACAAATATATTTTGGAGGTGCAATTAGAAATCAAATATGTGTGGTTTTAATTTTTTTCATATCATTAGCCTTAAAAAAAACCTTAGAGTCTTTTTTTCTTCAGATATTTCACTGTGTACCCCTGAGTTTGCTCCTTCCATAGGAATAGCTTAGTTGAGGTTTGCTTACAACTCTTCATTCACATTCAACAGAAGAAGGAACTAAATCACTCTTAAGTGGTAATTAAATGCTGAAACAATGGGTGCCACCATGCACAGCAACTCGCTGCTTGGAAAGGCTAGTGAAAAGCTAAGCCATCAGAGCAAAACTGTGAGCTGGAAAAGCAAAGGCAAACACAGATCCCCATGGTTTCAGTGGCTGCAGCTGTGTGAGTGCAGCAGAAGGTCAACAGGCAGGGGTGTGTGGTGTGTGTTGAATGGACCTGGGGGAAAGCCAATATCTTTTCCATTGGCCAAGATAGTTACACGAAGGGAAAATCTGGGAATTTTAAGATGCCCTCCCTGTTTGTTCCCAACATACAGGAAGGAAGGCAAGACGATTAAACAAATGAACTTACTCCTATGATACATTGGAACCATAGAGTCAATTATTTTTATTCTGGCAATTAGTTAAAAAGGCTCCATTTGCTGGCTGATTGCTCAGGCTGGAAGGGTTGGACATATATATTGTTTAGTATTACTAGCAGTGTTTACTATTTCTAGCAGTGAATTCAGTGGAGTAACAATAATACTTTTGTGCAATTATGTGTGCATGCACTATGATCTTGAAAGTTTTAGCAGGAATTAAGTTCTCATTAATCTAATAAATAATTACACATAATGAGAAAAGAAGAAACACGAGTGACAAACTGATAATAAAATGCAGATTCTTATACTGACAATGCATTAATTTGTGCCCATTTTATTTTGATGTAGAGAATTGTGAAAATTCATTGTGAAAATTCATTGTGTTAGCATCCAAATTATTTAGATTTTTTTGTCAATAAAAACAACCATGAACAATGACTAGTCTTTGTCTTACAAGAAGAACATTAGCCTATGTTACAAAAGTCTATTTCTAGCAGATTTTTCCTATCACTGCTTTGGCATACATGATGGTGACTGGCTTATTTTTACACCTTCACTGCTGCACCAAAGCAGTTTGGTGAATGATATCCCAGCTGATTTATGTTATGACAGGCTCTTGCCATAGGAAAAAAGCTGGGGAGGAACTTTTCTGAGTTTTATATAAGGGCAGTTCTTTGTACATATCGTCACTGAAGCCTTGAGAATTAAATCAAAGCTGCTTTAATAATTCATAAGAAATTACATTAACAGACTTTTTTTTTCTCAGTCCTTAGTTGATCTCTGCAAGAACTAGCACTTCCAAACAGTAGATCAGCATGAGATAAATGCTGAGTTTCTACAAAGCAGAGTGACAAGCGCAGTGCAAGCCCAGCTTAGGTGGAATGCAATGGTACCATGCAATGTAAACTCTTTCTCCCCCAGCCCCACCCTTTTCCTGTTATTCTGATGAAAAACCTAACCACATCTCCCTTCAACAACTGACTATAACCATGTTTTACCTGCCTTTTCTGAAGGGCATGGAGTCCAGGCTAAGTTAAAAGGCAAGTAAAGAGACATGAGCATCCTGCAGACTATGCTCAGGTCTTGTTTCTTGAGCATGGTCCAGGCTCCAGGTCAGGCACAGCAAGCCACAAAGATGTGCACACCAACAGAGGAGGCCCTGAAGCTATGTGGTATTCCCACCATGAAAGCATAGTTTTTGTCATCATACACTTGCTTAGCAGAAGGCACCTGGACTTAACATTTACTTTATAGGTGTTACCAAAATATTAAAGAAGAACAGCCCTACTTAAGCTTTTTCATTGAGACCTGGGTTTATGCTGTCTGATCTTTGAGCAGTTTCAGTGCAAGCCAGTTCTGAAAAGAAAACCACATGAGGCAAAGAGGAAGGGCTCAGGAAAAAAAAGCTCATTTCATTAGTAGTACTTACCTTGTGCATAGCAATGTGCAAAAAATACAATCTTGATAGCAGAAACCAGACTTGATTTCAAGTATGTTTAAAAATATTTTTCTTTTTCTTAATTTTTTTTCAAAATTGACCTTTTTAACAGATATATACCATGCCAGATATCCAATTTTTTACTAAGTACTTTCATATTTACTATTTTGTTATTTAATGGAAATAAAGTTAGATATATATGAAAAAAAAAGGTGAAAATCAAAAAAGAATTCAAGGTATCAAGCTGGGTTCTAATTCAGTTAATGTGTTCATCTAAGTTGTGTACTCTATCCTACTTCATGATTTAGGTGTGCCCAGGAATAGAATGGCAGAATTATCAAGTTTGAAAGTCTTGATAAATTTTCATTAAACATATAAATTGTGCTTATTGATATGCCTTACACAATATTTCTAAAAAAAAAAAAAAAAGCTGTATTTTTTCCATATAACCATACTTAATTTCTGTATCTCAAAATAGGCATTTAAGCTAGATTAAGATACTAATGGTTTTGATATACTTCAAATGAAAAAGATCAGAACAGTTTGGGAACCAAATAAGGCATGAAAATTTATAGATTTATTGTACATGTTGTGCAAGAATAATAAACAATAATTCATACTTTCAGCTTTCAAAGCACTACATTTACGTTTCAAGAAAATGAATACATATAAATAGTTTTGGGGTTATTTCTTTATTTGTTTGTTTGTTTTGCAGCCCAAAGGTAAGGACAAAATTAAAAAATGCAAAATAGCAGGAGACTGTATGTGTTAGATTTACTCCAACACAACTGTAGACCCGAAATAATTGGGTTTGTATAATTGCATGCTCACTCCACTGTAACCAGCAGACTAGCTCAGACTGTGACCTCTAAGCAGTGAAAGTCCCTCTGTGTGCTCCACGCACCCCAGAAAAGTGATGAGTTGCCCTGTTCTTACACATTCATTCAAGGTTGCCTTGGCAACCACTTGATAAGATGGTTCCATAATGTCTGTCCAGCTTTTCTCGCTATAGCATGAGTTTATAGACAAGACAATTTCAAAAGATGGCTTTTCCCCCTAGGGCCTGCAGACTCAATATAGATTTCTTCCTGTCTCAATAACAAACTTGCTAGCGTACTTGCTAACAAACTTATGTGTTTATCCTGTTACTTCCCATATATGTATGCAGACATTGATTCAACTGCTCTGTATTCTACTGAATGCATTTACTAAATACTTATTTTTAACTTAGGTTTCTCAAATTTGTGTGGCCCTAACTTTCTATGAACAGGGTTGTTTCTGTTAATCTTCAGTCTAAATTCTTCTTGTCCCTAATGTTCAACTCTGCAAAAATATTAACTAGAGTTTAAGGAAGACAAGGGTGGTAAAGGTATAGATTCATTTAATATTAAATTAGTATATTAATATTATTAAATAATATAATTTAATATTAATTCACTATACTGACATACAGAAGACACCTCAAAGACAGGGTTTTCTGATGCAATGTCTGAAACTAGGCAGCTGAAGAGACGAGGGAAATAGAGATTGTATTGTTCTCATCAGTGAGGGAAAGAATACTCTCTGAGCTCAAACAAAAGTATAGACAGGACACAGGTCATGGAATCTGGAATACTGAGAAATGTGAGGGGAAATTGTACCTTCTTGGACACCAGATAATCCATTTTGAGATTTTTCTTCTTTGAGGTTTCTGTGGGTTGCTGATGAAGGTCCAATTCACAATGCAGGTTTAGTAGAACAAGAGTTCATCATCAGACACAAGAGAAGTTCACTGAAAAACCTCCCAACTGTGTTGTTTCTATTTGTATATCATGTTTATGCTTTCAAATACTTCTATATTCGTGGTGGTTAAAACCTTGCAAACAAAATTATTCTAGCCTGTCACAGACCTGCCTGATAAATCAGGCAACTCCAGCAGTGCCTGCAGACTGACCCAGAGTAAACTTCAGAGTTGACATCCAGCAGCTGTTTCAGTGAGATCTGGTATAGCTGCTTCAGTTCTCAGAGAAAATGGAATAATTTGGGGTGAGGTTAAGGAGATCCTCAGAAATGTAAGTCTATGTGGGAAAAGGTAAAATTTCATGTACTTCCTCTCGAGAGTAAGAGAAGTATTTGCAGTTGTTGTTTTTGTGAACTGTTTCTTTGAGGAGTGGATGAGCCATAAAATTTCTACAGCAAATTATTTTGATCACATTATTTTAAAGTGCTTTCCACTTTTTTGTGACCTGCATGAATTACTCTTGCTATTATGTCCCCTCATTTTTAAAGTACCACTTACACCATTTTCTTTGCTCTGCCTGATAAAAAAGGAGAAAAAAAAGAAAAAGACGCTTGATAAAATGTGAACTCTGGACATAAAAGCGGGTATCACAGTAAAAAAAAAAATTATGGCTTTTTTATAACTTAAGGTCTTGGACACACTCTTTAGCATGTAATTTTCAACTCTAAGAATATCTAAGTCAATGTACACTGAGGTCAATTTGTCAGGATTGAAACCGTTGGGTGGTGGGTCTGTGAAGGTTCAACTCAAACATTTAAAAAGAGATAAAGAGAGAAATAGTATTTTCTCCTCATTCAGTTGTTGTTTAAAAGAGACTGCTAACTCTGTGTTGCAGTGAAACGTAGAGGAGAAAAGTGACATTAAATGCTTGAATTGCGGTCTTCTGAGCTTTGAGCTTGTTTACTTCATTTGTTCTTTATGTTTTTGATTATTACATATTCCTCCCTGCTTTAGAGTCAGAAAGGCTCACCAGAATTAATGATTTTACTCTCACAATTCTCAAAAAAAAAACCAAAAAAACATTTATATCTTTATTTTAACAGAAAGGGAGCAAGGTTTTATTGTTTTTCATTACACAGCATAATAAAAATTTTTGAACAAGATCCTTCATAGTCGTTTAACTTTTTATTCGTAAACTTGCAATTCACATAAGTCCCAGAACAGCTTGAAAGGCCCTTGTCACAAAAGGTATAGTTTTGCCTTTTTAAAGTTACAATACTATATGTGGTACTCAGTTGTTTTAGCAAATTAGTATAGTGCTCCCTGCTCTTATTTTTCTCCTTTTTCTTTTTTGGCATGTTAATTTATAAGCATTTTATTTTCTTTTTGTATTGACATGGATAAGCTAACTTTCAGTTTCATTTTAGCAAAAAATAAAGCTCCAGGGATGTATTTAATTTTTGGTTTTTTATTTTAATGCCTCAGTAATCATTTGACAAGTTGTAAAGTGGGAGTTGAGAAGCGCTGAGGCTGACAAATCCTGCTGTAAAATTAAATGTGTAAGAAATTTCAGTGTGTGGTTTGTAAAGAGAGAAGAGTGCAGGGGCCTTGAAATAGACTAGGTGAAGCTACACCCACTCAAGTGCACTAATATGGTGCAGAGCCCTGAGGAGGCACTCTGCTCTGCGCTGAAATAAGAGACAAGCTAATTTAAGGACAAGGACTAGAGGAACTCAAGCCTACATTCAAGATTTCAGTAACTTGGAAAAAAGACACATTAGAGCTTGAATTCAATGTTCTGACCTGAGGAGGTACTACATAAGTTCAAAACTTTATGCAACATGCAGCTTATCACAGGCTGAATCTCTGCAGCTGCTAGAAAACCAGCACTACTGTGATTTTTGATTTTAGAGCTGGCTCAATATACAACATGCTCTGTGATATTGCACCAACATGTTCTACCTTCACTTTCTGAGATGGCCCAGAAAATCTAAAGTTTAAAGGAAAGGAAACTTTCAAAGTCAAAACTAGTGCCTTAATTAAAAAAAAAAAAATATTTTGTGGATTCTAGTTACCCATCCTTTCCACAGAGTATTAACATTTTTAACACTTTTTGTTTTTTAACAGCTAAAGAAAATGTCTCAGGCTCAATTTTTCTAGTATTACACATGCAAATTGTAATTATTGACATCAGTTTTAATAAAAATCAATTTCAGTCATGCTAAAAGGTGGACTAATAAACTTCTAAGTTTCTTTCCAACAGTGCACTTCTATGATTATATAAATTTGAAAAAAATCCTGAAAAATCCAGAAGCCTTTAGTCTTAAATAGATCAAGATGAAAATTATTTATGAAATGCTTTCAGATCTGACTACATAAGATATCTAGTATGGAAAATAAAAAGTAATTATTATCTACTGTTTATAGTAAGCAAAAAAATTTTTGTGTCTGTGCATCATTCTCAACAATCTCAGAATTTATGCATACTACAGAGAATGTTCCTTTTAACAGGAAAGACATCTGGTTCTGTTAATTTAATCTTGAAATATTTCCCTTTAGTCTTTGTTATGATAACCAAAGGAAATCTCAGGTCAAAAATTTCTGAGTTGCTTGCTGTGGACTTGAAATTTTATCTACAAAGACCCATACAAACTATTCTGTTTTAATCATTCCAGTTTACTTCCAGCACACCGGAAATGAGGCAAGACCTCTAAACTTGGTTCATTTTAACTTTATCTTTAAGCAATTATTTACCAGATGGAGTTGAAAAAGGAAATTTACATTAGTTTGCAAAAAGAGATAATATTTTATTAAAAGATGGAAATGTTTTTTAAATCAATTTCATAGCTAAAAAAAAATAAAGGGCCACTTTACCATTGTTAAAGTAAGAGCTATGTTCTAATTAAATTACTTTATAATAATGGCAAGAAGATACTTTTGGAGTAAGCATGACTTTTATTGCTAGCAACTCTAGTAAGATGTTCACTAACAGGTGACCACCATACCTTCATTCTCTTTTGTATTTTTTATCCCTGAAACCTCTTTAGCTTTGCTTTCTGTGCAGAACTTTGAACTTCTTCCTTAATGCAGTCTGATGGATAAAACTTTAATGCTAATCCACATGAATCAAGTGTTTATGGATATCAGAATAATACCATGGAAAAGATAATTACTTCTTCTCCAAAATGACAGTTATGATTTGGCAAAGGAAGATTAAGTTCCTGAAATTTGTTTGATTTACCCCAGAGCTCCCACATATTCAAAACTACTCTTCAAATTTTCTGTAAAGACACAGATTTGTACTGCATAATTTCAACAAGTCTCTTCCTTCCTTAAGAAGAGCAGCGGTCAGAGTTGTTGTTCTCACTCATAGGAAACTTCAACATTTTTCAATTTCCAATCTATCTCCAGTATAATTTATTTTTGGTTTTGTGCTGACACATTATTTTCAGAAGTAATCCTGAATCCATCTCAGAATATTCCATGTAAATCTCTTGGTCACAGAGCAGCCATTATGATGAACTACCTAGTTCAGTAGATGGAACCTGAGATGTTTCATCACCCCATCTGTGCCACTAAGCTGCCAGAAATTCAAGGACTTTCAAAACTGTGCTCTTCAGATTTCTCTGAAATCAGAATTGGCAAAACCCACTGTCATAGTGGAAGGTTTTCAGTTTGCCAAACTGACAATTCTAAAATTACCTTCTCAATCATTTATTATTTTTTAATTTTGCATCCCTCCCTCTAAAAGTTAATCTGGGTAAATTAAATTATAGCCGTGTGTTACTATTTAGCAAATGTGGCTATTCAGAAGGAGGAAATACTTTGCTTTTCTACAAAAGCTGTCCTGAAACAGCTCGTGAATGATAGGAGCTCCATAAGATCTAAGGGTAACTCTGCATTTTTCTTCCACAAATGCTATCAGTAAAAGAGATTGTATGTGGAATATAAACCCAGAATAATTTTGGATAAGGTAATGTAAATAAAGGCTAATATTCAGATGGGTTTACTCACTTTAAAACTCGGGAAAACAGAGTTTTTTAGATGCAATTAGATGATATTATCACAAGATGATATCATCACAAGACTAGAGGACAAGATATTTTCCTCTGCCTTTCTAAATCAATAAAATTAAACACTAGAGAAGAAGAAAACAAAACTTCAGTCGTGAGGTTTTTATTGTAAACGCTTTTTGACATTCAGTGTTTCTAATGACCTCTATAAAAATAGCAAGCTGCAGCTGTCTGATGGCTTGTCCACTTGTGGTTATTATTGCATAGAATCAAGTACATCCTCTTCTGTTCTGCTCTTGACATTTTACTCCAGTTAGCTTCTTTATTTACCTCTGAGGTTTTCATATTTTTCAAGCTCTGGCAAAAAACTGTGGAGTACATTCTATGGTTGTCCTTTTGTCAGGTTGTACCTGGTATTTTGGCCTTTTAGAGGCGACTTTCTGATGGAAGTTTAAGCAGTGACATGGAGATCTATTTAGCTTGTTTATTTATAGAGTCTATGTCCTTGAGTTTCTCCACGGTAGGTCAATGACACAGGAAAACCCCTTCTTTCAGAAGTCACAGATCAAACATCAACAACAGAGATCTGAAAATTATCTCTAATTAAAACTTCATGGAAAAGAGCAACTTCTTCCTCCTTTTGCCAAAATGCACACTAATAAACTGTCACAGAAGTGATAACTAAATGGTACTTCTTCAGCTGATGTACATCAATTTTAAAAAATGTAAAATCATGTAGAAGGTTTCCACCTGACTATTCTCACATGAAAATTATTTTCTCACTACACAGCCTTATTTTATATGCCAAGAGATCTCAACCAAATAACCTTGCTAGAAGTATCAGAATGAGAACTCTGGAGGAAAGAGCCATGACCAGAATCTAATCATTCAGTCACACCACTTATGTGTAAAGAGATACTCAGAGGTTTGACTGCATGAAAAAGTGAAATCTTGTTTTACTAAAGGAGCAAAAAGACCTTTTCCTATTGCCTACAGATATCCTTAGTCTTCTAAGGGTATGTTCTTGTAAGGATATTATTATTGTCAATTAATGGTCACTTACACACCTTTCAGCCTTTCAGACTGGATTTACTCTGGAATAATATATATATTATAAATTCGCATTTTCACATAAAAACATACACAAAATATTTTCCTTCTGCTGATTCTTGGTTTCATTTGTCTCTTAATATATCACCAGCTATACACTTTTGTCAATGTGCCAATCTACATCCATAAGAGAAACTCTTAGACAAGCTACTTTTTCATTTTATTTTAAACTCTGCATCTCATATGCCCTCTTTTCTCACTCCTTTTCCAGTGCTATACGAAAAAGTTAAAGGAGCACCAGACAAGCTAACACCTGAAGGAGCTGCACAGGTGGTGCTATAAAAAGTGCTTATCAAGTGCAGGGATGCAGTTTCCTGCCACCCATGAAGGTTAACTTATTCCCATTCACCTTGGCTTTCCATGCTCAACTACAGTGATTTAATGAAAAGAAGAAAGATAAGGAAGAAAAGGGTTCTTTTTATCTCTACTTCCCCATCACATATATCATCTATTTTCTGCCAGCTTTAGTATAGATCTAATTTAATTCATGGGAAATAAAAAAAAACCCCAACAACAAACTTATCCTCTCTTTTTCTCTTAGATGAAAATGTGATCTAAATGGCCTAGAAATTTTAGCTGTTTGAAGACCTTCTCTTTAATCTATCTTGCCCTAAAAGATAGCCCTTCTCTGGAGCCCACTGGAGTCAGTAGAAAGATTTAGATTGAATCCAGTAGGATTTGGATTAATTTTTCTGAGAGCACACAATTCATCTCAGTTCTCTTATTAGCTCTCCAGGTTGCCGCAAGATTACAGAAAATTCTCAGCTACAAATAAAGATCAAGTCTACAGAGCAACCCAATCAATTTCAAAATTGCTTAGGGATTTTTTCAATTTGGTGTTGTGTATATGAGATTATTTATACTGGAATATCTTTTCTTTCACATAATCCTGAACAAGAAAAATTGCTAAACTTAAACTCAGTTTCTGTGAGCACCACTGCATGTGAGAAAATCCTAAATGAAAATGCTGGGCCATGTGCATGAAAGCTCTCCATAGAGGTGGCTGAGTTTGCCACACAAACTATTTAAAAGTGATAGTTCAACAGCTTAAAGTGATTTGATAACACATTATTTTTAAGCCAAGCCTTTAAGACATTTTATTTATTCAGAGCTAAAATTACCTCTTTTCACTTTTTTATGAGACTGTTTAATGGTGTTGTATAACCACAGCCATTATCTGCCTGCTACTTCCATGGAGTGGTAACAGGTTACTTCTCTCTCCTCAAAGTGAAATGGCCAAGGTGTACTCCACCAGCTCTCTATTTGTCATCTCTCATATGATCTCGTTACCATTCTGACCAACACCTGAGAATATATGGGCTATTTGTCCCCACAGCACTCATCTGGGGCAGGGCCATACCACTCCAGAGATACAGAACCATGCCTGAGTCTCACAGCCCAACTTGTTCCCAGTCAGAAATCTCATTCCAGAACCTGCAGGGCCTCCTGCACCCTAAACTGAAGTCTTCATTCCTCTTCTTTGAATTAGATGTCGTCTAGTCTAACAAAGAGGAAGCGATGACAAGGTGGGAAGCAACAGTTAAGAAAGACACTTCAGGATGCACCAAAAACAACTCAGAAGCTAAGAAAATCACACTTGGCAGAAGTGTCAGGAAGCAGAAAGGTTCAATCTAAAGGTGCTGCTTTACAGAGATAAAGGGAATGTAGATGATAAAATGAAATAGGAATCTAGGTCCTCAGAGTTTACCTAAAATCTGGAAATTTTGTATGACAAACAGTGAAATATGAGCCTGGGACTCATGTAAGCATGTTGCACCACAGAAGTCATGAAGTACAGTGCTCAAATATGAAGACTGATCTAACTTTTTCCTGATGAATCTTATGGGAGAAAATTATATTACAAAAGATCCATTTTTATGTCTTTTGCATGCAGGACTTCTTTGCAAATGAACATAGGAACAACTGTCCTGCATTTATTTTCAGATGTACTTGGGATCCACTTGGATTTCAGAGTCACACCTTCCATTTACTTATATAATCACTAAACTAAGATGTTCCCACTACAGATTCCTATCTGGAAATTAATCTAGTTTCCAGACAGGCTTCACAGAACCAATTCCACACATCTCTTCTCAAATTTTGCATTGTTGGTACATCAGTGACGTTCTTACCTTTGCAGTTAATCTCTCTGTTATCCTAGTAAGATGAAAAATGTTATATTTTTTAATAGTAAGAGATAGCTGCTGATAAAAATTTTATCTTTCCTGTATTTTGCACAGAGAAAAGTATGTATTCTGCTGATTCTAAACTCATAATTCAAGATTAAATTTTGGAGGCCATTTTTTCTAAGCCTAGCTTTTGAAAAAGGAAAGATTTCTTGCATAATATTATGCATAGTCTAAAAATAGCAATACTAGGAAAAAAGCAACTGATTTCTCCTAACTAATTTCCATTTGTCCACAGTTTAAAGCAGATGGTTCAATTAACTGGAGGATACTGTCTTAATCAGCTCTATGTCAGGTTTTTGAAGAAAATAAAAAATAAAACTGTTTAGAGATATTTTTCCACATGGAGTCTGATTGAGAATTTCCCTAAAATGATGTAATGTCTCATAAATAATGTACATAGAAACATTAAAGGGAAAAATCTGCTCCATTTAGAGAAGAAAGTAATTTTATCTCTGTCTTTTGGTGGTCTGAATTATGTATATCCTAATAAATACACATATTTAGTTCCAATAGAAGGCATTTGCTTTTACCTCAATATGCAACATTAAGCATTTGATCGTTATCTGCACAACAAGCATAGTAGCAATCTGTGAAAAAATGTGTTCTTTGTAATTTTAAAGCATCTTAAAAATTCCTCTTACAGAAACATTGATGATTTTTGTTCTAGAAGTGGACTAAGACATTTCCCACATAAAATGCTTCCTCAAAATAACATCTTGATCTTTTCCACTATATATTTGACCCACAGCAAAAGGTTGACATTTGAATTAGGAGACAGGAACTTTTCAGCAAAAGAGAAATGCACAGGTTTTCCTGCTTTCAAGCAGAAATATAAAAAAAAGCCCAACAAAACAACCCAGTTCAGCTTTCCCTCTTTAGCAAAATGCAGAAAGGAACAAGACAATCAAAAGGAATTTCTGTGTGATTGTAAGGCATGCCTTTGGAATCACACTAAACTAATACACACTCTTTAATTTTTCTTTACCTAAAAAGTAGGCTAACCTGAAGATAAAATGTAGTTTTCATCTCCATTTGATACAACAGCATCCTTTACTATTACTTGTATACCTGACATCAGTTTGTCTACTGACAGGATATCAAACCTCTCCATCTGGTCACCCCTTGTCAACATCACCACAATCCTATTGCAATCCACCTCTCTATGTCCCAGAACAGCTACACTGAGTTGGCTGTGGACCTGCCAGTCACATCCTCATTCATACCACCAGTTGAAAACTTCTTAAAACAAACCCTAACTCACATCTTCTCTAGCAAAAAAAAAAGAGTCCATCATGTGCTCCTTTCTTGCTCAGATCACATTAGCGTTTCCACCTTACACTTCACAAAATATAATAATTTTCTCAGAAGACATTGCTGTGCATAACAGGGTTCAGGACCACATTATTTACCCCAGTCTAAAAGGTAATGTTTTTATTTATTAAGTCCTTGAAAACAAAGTTCTAACCTCTTGAAAGATTTATCTGACCTTTCAAGAAAATTATTTGGGTTAAAAAATATGATTTACTCTAAATGTCATTAATAAGATTTTTTTTCATAATGTCTGAGGCAGTTTCCAAAATGCCTCATTGTCTTGTATGTTATGTACTGACAACCTCTCTTGGGCTAAATCAAAGTGCTTTTGTTGCTACTTAAGACATCCATTATCACAAAAATTATTTCTCTCTTCACAGCCTCTACAAATGTGGCACCTATTCTCACAGAGAGTCTCAGACATGGTTCATGCTCTGGTATTCATCATTTTCCCCATTTCCTTCCTCCCTATCTTGTTTCAATAAGAAACAAGCTTTCACTGTTTCTTATCTTCCCCAGATAGAACAAAAAAAGCACAGCTCCAATTTCCATTGGTTTTCTCTACCAATGTCTTTTCCTTTAGAGACCCTGCTGGCTTTCTGTGGATGGCTAATTTCTCACAGAATAAACTATCCACACAGTAAAAGACAATTGTATACGGCTATTATAATTTTAAAAAGCCTAGGGAAACATTCATTAACAAATATTTCCGACACTTTGTAGGTTGAAAAGAATTGTATTACACCTTGAGTCTTCCTAGTCAACATACATGTACAAACATAAGGTCTTCTATTTAAGGAAAGGCCTCTTAATATCTCTCTGTTCTAAATACTTCCCTGAAGAAGCTCATAACGAAAGCTCCTTTTATGTATCAATTCTTTAAATTCAACTGGCTAATTTCTTATCTTTAAATTACAATCTAAATTGCAGTTACAGACTGAAAAGAACAGAAAGAGCATTAAAAAAAAAAGGTTATCAGTTTCTGGCCAGCTGTATTTGAAATATTTAAAATTCAAACATGAATCATTCACAAATGAACATCTAAGAAGACCTTTATCACAATACACTAGAAGAGTTCAGCATTGCCATAAGTCACGTAGAAATGGAAAGAGATAGGCAAAAGACTCTGACAGACAGCTGTAACAGAAAGATTAAAAATGCTCATCATATATAAAGTTCAAGTGGAGTACAGACTTTGCTACAACAAATCTGCTCTTGTAGACTCCTGCATTTTGCTTATATCTAGAGTCAGAGAATCTTACTGCCTACTTCTTTGGAATGTTTTTCATTTTATTTTTAATGTTTTCCAGAGTCTGAGATGCTTTGTGATTAATTTTGAGAGGTAACTAAAAATGTCAATTTTTTTATCTGTGGGAATTCTAATAATCTGGTTCTTACCTATTTTAAAAGTTACTTCTCACTATGTGTTTTTGTCGGTAAATAAAGATGAGTTCTAAATGTTCAAAAGACTTCTCTCCTGTAGCATGCTATGAGGGAAGAGCTTGGAAAAAAGAGAGGACTTTTTGTTTATTGTGAAAGAAAGCTTTATTCCAAACTTCATATATGTCATAGAAACTCCTCAGGATCACTCTAGGTATAAGGGTTTGAGGGAGTTCGAAGTGTTCTGTTTATTTATGCTCAGTCTTCCTGAGCATGGTATGATATGGTTCTATTTAAATACAGAAATATTACCTTTTTAGGAGAAAGTCTGTAATAGGCAGATGGAAAGTTATTGTCATGTATGTTTTACAATACCATTATGTAAAATATTTGGTTTGAGTTCTGAAAAATCTTCCAATACATTTTTACAGTACACATAGATGAGTGTGAGAGGCAAAGAAAGAGATCCTACAGCTTTCAGTATTTTTCAGCTTTTCAGAAATTCAGAAGTTCAACACATCATGCAGTGACATTTGCATGGAGTTCAAATGATTAAAATAAAGACCAAAACAGGAAGTGGTGTTTTCTTCATTATCATGGCAAAATTAGTCACACAGCAGACATGATCACAGTTTGGTCATTTTCAATACTATGCATTTGTGTTTCTCTACATATAATACATTGTACAAGTACTTAGGGGTTTCTGTGGGTTTATATCTCCTGTGAAGTACAACATATACATGTATGATATGCATATACTTTAACTATGTATAAATACTGATATATAATTTTAATAATCCAGCAATTTTTTCCTTTCACTTAGATTACATACTGTCCTTTTCTAAAGACAAAAAACTCCATTCTTATCTTGTTCTTTATTCTCTGCCTATTCCTGCCTTCACCTTGAATTCTAGGTGTAATCTCTGTAGTCTCTTCATGCTATACTAATTTGAATTCTGAGCTCCAAGTGGCACTTTGCATCTACCATCTGTAGTCTTCTGTCATCTGGGGCAGCTCCTCAGTTTTACCATGTCCCTGAAAGGCATGTGTAATCATCACCTAGGATGAGATCCAGCAACAGATTGACATCTACATTCAGATGAAAGTGCAAGACACATCTATCTTGGAATTCTAATCCACTAAAATAGAGTAAACACTGAATCTGGAGTCTGGAGAGTTGCTCTGTTAATCAACCACTACTTTAGGGTAATCTGAATAACTGCCTAGACTCAGCTGATTGTATTCCTCATGACCTTTCACTGGTTGTCCTGGTGATCTATAAAACATCTTTGGTATCCTGGTTGGCTCCTCTTCAGGAAGCGGTCTCATAGGTTTTATGACTTCTTTGCCAGGTCTGTGTATTTATCCTGGGTAACAACCAATTGCCTCAAATAGTACCACAAGACTGTGCTTGGAGAGCTGAACCATGACAGCTCTTAGTTAAAGGGAGTTTACAAATCTTTTAAACTTCCACACATGACAAGTAAATAATAGATGTTTTAATTCCAAGTTTATCATGCTCTCTTACTAACATCTCCAATTTAATAGGGGGTCCAAATTATTCTTCCACTTTCATAATCTTATAACAAATTCCTTGGTTCCCTAACGTGTTAAAAAATATTAGTTAGAAAATAGAACAGTAACAATAGGAAAAAAAGAAGAGGATAAGACACTTTTTGACTTTGGGACAAGAGACAGGAAATCAGATAAAATTCTGTGAGGTTTTATGTTGCATTGCTAGATAAAGCACATCCTAACCTGAAAACTATTGTTTATTTATAAATAGATGCTTTTATTCTGAATTTGCATTTAATTACTATGTTGATGGCATATTTGAAAATATACTGATATAATTTTGAAATAAGGTCAAGATAATTTAAAATAGATATATTACAAGAGATTAAATATTATGTGAAGCAAATAAAAATGGAATTAATATTTGCAATATCATATATGTTATCATATAAAGCTCTGTTTGCAAACATTTACCTCACAGGAAAGTGGGAAAATTTCCACAAATATTCTTACAGTAAAGTTGATTCAGTATTCTATATTTGTGGAGAATAAAGTAGCACATGGATCTCCATCTCTCAAATATTTTCTGTTCACTCTTCATTTTCCTCTTGTAGCTTTCATCCATTTTATATTTGGTCTACATAGAAAGTCTAAAAACAATTTAATTCATCTAAATTCCAGATCTCTTTATGTAATAAGTTAATAACCTGAATCATTCTTGAGACAGCCTAATGTTGCCTGAATCTCTGCATTAACTAGTCACTGGGCTCAGTACTGAGGAACTTCATTTTTATTGTAGCACAGGGGAGGATAGATTACCATTTAGGGAAAAGCAGCCCAGGGCTCCCAAACTTCTATAGTGCAGTCTGGGTCACCACAAGAGCTGTATCTTCCAAGAAAGCACAAAACTTAGAGTGGCCATGTCAGTGCCAGGGTCCACCTTCTGCTTATTTTCACTTCCAGTCAGAACATGCTCAAATTTTGAAGTTGTGCCAATGAAATTCCTTTCCTTTATCTATATATGTTCATGGAATTTTATCACTCCTTCTTGGAAAACGTTAAAACTATTGTTAGCTATGCTGGCTACAATTGTTAAATCTTCATTTTTTCCTCTCTTCCAGTGCAGTTTTGGTTTTCCAACTGTGTGTTCTTTTGGTCAGGCTCACCCGATATTTTGACAACCTTTATGTAACTACATATCATAAAGACACAGCTAAACAAATACTATCAAATATTTTCATTCTGTTCTGCCTTAAGGTGTTTTCTTTCAGAGATTTCCTCTTGCATAGAGAAAGCAAAATGAAACTGTTTTAATGCATAAGAAAAGTACTCAAAAAGCAAGCACTAAGGAACTGGAGAAATTATAGACACATTGGAAGTACAGCTGGTTATAAAACAAAATTAAATCCCTTTCATTTATACACAGATATGCTAACAAGTATTAATTACATAATACAGAATTTCAAACATTTCATACATTATAACAGTCAAATGGGATTAAAAAGGAACAGTTCAGCAGTGAGGCAGCAATGATCAATGGCCTATTGTTACATACCAAAAACTTCTGTAAAAAAAGCAAGATGAAAAGTGTTCACTTTTCTGCATCACAGGCTCAAATTTACTGAATATTTCCCTGGGCAATCTCTTTGATCATTCTTCTCACGCCCTTCCTCTCACGTAATTTGTAGGGCTACAGGAGGAAGAGAAGCTACAAAAATAATGTCTAACTGAACTGAGATGCAGTTTAAGAAATCTGATGACATTCCAAGGTGAAATGTAAAATGGTTAAAGCAAAAATTGGTTCAGTTTCTGGCTCTAGAACTGACTTAGTGTGCAATAGTGAGTAAATATTTTGCTACTCCTTCAACTTGATTGCAACATCTTTTTAAAAGAAAATGCAACTTTACTGTCACAGCACTGAGATCTTAGAATAGTGTTGTAAAAAAAAGTCAGAATAAGAGAAAATTGTATGCAGTAGGAATTAATACATTACTTTAACATCATATTAATAGTAAGTTTGTGTGTATACATATATAAGAAAATTATCCAGATAAATATTTCATGTTCAGCTCTAGAACTGGTAGAAACATACCTATGGTGTATGGTGCTAGAGTAAGGTTCTGATTTACTCATACGATTAAAGACACTACCTCCCCAGGGGGTTTACTACAAAGTTGATGGATCTCTCTCCAGACTACAAGGAGTGAAAATTTTATCCCTCTCATAGCTGGGACTAGAGGCTTCTATTTTCTTTACTTGTTTACATGTACAAACGTTTTAAAAATGTATAATCTTGTCCATGGCATTTTAAAACCAAATGAGTTCAGCTGTACAGGCCAAATACAAGATTAGGAAGCCAATTATTGCATGTATTTTTGCATAGCAGTGCACGGGTAGATAGGGAATATTCAAGAACTGTCTGGACAGAATGCTGTGCCATGTGGTCCATGATAACCCTGCTTGAGCAGGGAGGTTGGACCAGATGACCCAGTGTGGTTCCTTCCAACCTGACCCATTCTGTGACTCTGTGATTTCAAACAGCTACATTTCACCAACCAGTTCTTTCACAAACCAGTATTTTAGTACATGCTCATTAAGGAAAGTAGTTGAGTTCAGTGATTACCTAGACTGTAACAGTTGTAGATGGGCTCATTTTGTCAAAGTTATGGCTAGAAAAATGGGTTCATATGGAAGAAAGAAATTTAGAGAAGAACCCAACATGGCTGGAACATCTGGAAAATAAACCACAAGACTTTGAAAAATATTAACTATGACATTTCTGTATGCACAAGTTTGTTGATAACTGACCTGCAGTTTTATTCATTGTAGTACATTGACTATTTAGAGTCATAAATTTTCATAAGAAAAAAAAAAGCCTTGGAATTTTGGAGCCTTGGAAAGCCTATCACTTGGAATTGGAAAATAAAAAGCAACCAAGATATACTGAAAGATTATGGAGATAAACTTTATACAAGGACATGCGTGACAGGACATGGGGGAATGGTTTCTAATTGAAAAAGAGTAGGTTTTGATTAGATATTTAACAGAAATTTTTTGCTATGAGGGTGGTGAGGAACTGGAACAGATTGTGCAGACAAGTTGTGGGTGCCTCATCCCTCAAAATGTTCAAGGCCAGGTTTGATGGGACATTGAGAAACTTGGTCTAGTGGAAGGTGTCCTTGCCCATGCAAAGGGCATTAAAAAAGATAATTTGTAAGGTCCCTTCCAACCCAAGCCATTCCATGATTTTTTGATTCTATGCTTATTTAAGTTTCTGGTAAGACTAGTAAATAAAATTTTCTCTTGCTAGGTTTCCAAATAATTTTTCCTTCTTTTTGTTCAAAGAGAACTCTTCCTTTTCCTTCGTTGTCATCCCAGTCATAACATGCACATTCTCAACAAGGGTAAAATACTCAAATCTTATTTTGCTCCTTATTGCGACCCCTTCTAAGCCTTTCTTGACTAGATGAGATGACTTCAGGGAATAAAAAGATGTGTTCTGTTTTCTCTTCACATTCTAAAATTTTTTTCTTTGTTTTTTTGCTAGAAATTTTGTTATCTTTTCTTCTCAGTCATTTCACTATAGTAGCAACAAGGAACATGCCTTTCTTCCATCATGAACGAGTCCTGTGACAAGATGTTGAGTCTTAATTTTGAAGGAAGTATTCAGAAAAGGGAAGAAGCACAAAATATTGGAGAAAAGAAATTTTAGGTGAGTAAATAGATCAAAAACCAAAAACAGTTTGAGTGAAAGATGACAAAAGCTAGAAAAATACAAGAATGGGAAGAGAGAGAAAAATTAAAATCAGATGAGGGAAAGAAAAAAGTTATAGAGGTAAAATAAAGGAGATGTACCCATTTCTTAAAGTTGTGAAAGCTTTAAAACTCCAAAACTACACAAGCAAGGGGGAATGAAACAAAACGGGATAAATAAAATAAAGGTTATTCAAGGTTTATAAGAACATGAAAGCATGACTTGGAAGTACAAGAACAAAGTATTCCACAAAGTCCAAAATGCAATACAGCAAACAGCCAATTCTACACTGAAGTATTTATGTAAACAGCTATACTGAAGGACAAGTAACAGAAGAAGTGATTTTATACAAGGCTCCCAATTACTTTAAAAGTCAAATTACTTTAAAAGTATGATGATGACTTAACATAGTAATTTTTTCTCTGATGTTTTATTTTCTATCAGTATGTGACCATGGCAAGGTATATTTCTTTGTGTTTGTAGAATCATACAATATGCTGAGTTGGAAGACATTCATTAGTATCATTGAGTCCAACTCCTGGTCCTGCACAGAAAACCTCAAGAATCACAGCATGTGCCTGGGAGATTACTAGGTCATACTTCCTCAATTTTTTTTTTTTTTTTTTTTTTTTTTGAATCTTGTAAGCATAGCTAGAATTAAATGCTCTTTTGGCACATAGTTTTCATGCTGATCTTATATGTATGACAAAAATATACATTGAGTTTCAAAGACAAGAACAAGAAAAGATTACTGTACCCCAAATTCACCAAGGACTTGCAGAAAATTCATATGTCTGTATTAAAAAGTGCAATCTTCAAAATCCTCTCCTAACTTTTTAGTTACTAAAGGATAAAGGACTTCTTCTAAACACGTAAGTCCCAAATGCTCAGAGGGAGCTCAAATGCTTTGAACAGCCCTACACTACTGGCGTTGCTGCCCTTTCCTGTTGCCATCTTGAGCACTGTCTGAGTCCTCAGGGAAGTCACCATCTGCCTTTCAGGTAGGAAAACCTGCTGAACACACCCACACACCAGCAAACATAGAACAACAGTTACCAGTGGGAGAATATTTTCCACAGAAATATCACTCCCTGTTTCACTGCCAATCCTGGTGCTCAGAAATCTCCAGAGATTTCTTTTCTCTCTTCTGACCCTTCTTTCCTCCATCCTTAGTTAATCTCTCTGTGTTTCACAGGCTATAAATAAAACTTTAGTTTTTCTTTAGAAGGAAAACACCACTTTAGCTATTTTCCCCTTAATAATACTTCTACTACTCCGCAGGTGTCCAAAGTCTCCTTTTCCTCTTTCAGTGATTTTACTGACATATTTCCAATTAAAGAAAGATCAATTGTCCTCACATTAGACTTTGTTCCTGTTGTTTCCATTTCATATCTTTATCTCTACAGAGGGCTTTTATTCCTGAAATCTCATGTAATTAATGAAATCTCATTTGTTATTTATCATATGACAGTTATACCAGCTCATCTAGCCTTCTCCCTACATATATAACTTGGCTTGTTTTCAAGCCTGGGACTACACTCATTCAAAAATACGGCTGTGGTTATGGTGGGTACCCACACTGCATATGGAGTTCCAGTTGGTGGACTGAGTTCTCAGGAAAGATGTCTAAAACTACAGGACTAACATGCCCAAATGGCAGTTTTCAACCAAAAGTAAAACTGACTAGTTTTATTCAACCAAGATAAAACTGAAGAAGAGAGAGAGAGAGAGAAAGAGAGAAAGAGAAGGAGAGAAGGACAGAAGGAGAGAAAGAGAGAGAGAGAGAGTGAAAGAAAGAAAGAAAGAAAGAAAGAAAGAAAGAAAGAAAGAAAGAAAATAAGATGTCAAATTTAAATCTATATGTAACTCCAGTTCTGAGATGATTGCTTAAACACATATTTGCACTTAAGCCACTAAAGACATGCAGTAAAGACATTTAATTATCTCAATTCTATTTAACATGCAAACTAGAGTTGCATTTTTTTTTTTCCCCACAAAATAAATAAGGGAAAGCTTACTGTCTTCACACTGACACATTTTAGGGGTTTGGAACATAGCCTTAAAATTCTGTTCTAAGTTACAAAAATTCCTGACAATTTTAAGATGTCACTGTTTTCAAATACAATATCAAACCACTTCTGCGATAGACAATACTTTAGAAATATTGCTATTTGCTTGGTAGTTTAAAACTCTGTTAGTATTTCCAGGATTTTAAATATGTGAAAGTGATTCTGTATCAATCAACCCAGATAAAACTACTTTCAGGATTTGACAATTTCAGTCTCTGCAAAAGAAAACTGTTATTTAAGGTAGTCTGAATAGAAACCTGCTGGGTTTTTGTATTCTATTTGTTTGTCCTGCTGTTTCATCCAGCTATATATTTGGGAAGTTCATTTTAGCAGTATTGCAAAGAGATCGCTTGATAGAAAAAAAAATTCTCAAGAAGAGCTGGGAAAATAAACCTAGGAACATTGCAAGAGTAGCCATACCATTTCATAGTCATGATACACCTGCAACAAAAGCTCTGTCCCCACTGTTTTCTTAATTTTACTTCACATAAAAGGACATAAGATGTCAGGACAAAATCTAGTACTTTCTAAATGGAATACAAGGGCTCAACAATAAAAGAAATTTTAATCAATACCAGGTCTGTTTCATGTTTTAATCCCAAAATCATTTCAGTCAATTCACACCACAGGGTTAGAATACTCCTTAATCGAAATAAACACATAATCAGTTTAGAAACATGGTGGCTGGCTCCCATGACACCAAGAGAGATATATGTGATGGGGAAGCAGAGCCAGAACAGACTGTACAGAAAGCACTGCTGAAATCAGAATATTGACTTGCACTCCCAATGGCACAGCAGGGAGAACATCATTGCTGAACAGACTTGCTATTAATTCTGTTGCCTACATGGGTCATGGCTGCTAAATTAACTGTCTTTAGTGATATATTAAGTTCTCTAAGTTCGTGACAGATTTCGTTCCTCATCTGTTCTGAAGCTGGCAGCAGCCATATCCGCTTCTTCTGCAAATCAAGCTGAAGTTATAGACTTTGTGTGTATGACAGTGACTTTAAGCAGTGTTATGGCTAACATACAGCATTCTCAGTTATAAAAAAAAAGTAAAAAATCAGCATCTGTAAGTGACTTATAATACTTCATGAGTGTGTTGAATGTGGCAATTTGAAATACTCTTGTTTTATCTTAATGGACCAACTCAAAGTCTCCTCAAGTCGTTATAACATTTCACAGAACCACAGAATCACAGAATGGGTAAGGTTGGAAGTGACCATAGTCGGTCATCTGGTTCAATCTTCCTGTTTAAGCATGATCATCCCAGAGTACATGGCACAGGATTGTGTCCAGAAGATTTTTTAATATCTCCAGTGAGGGAGACTTCACAGTCTATCTGGGCAGCCTGTTCCACTGCATAGTCACCCACACAGTACAGTTTTTCTTTATATTTAGATGTAAGTTCCTGTGCATCTGTTTCTGTTCATTGCCTCTTGTCCCATTGTTTGGCACCACTGAGAAGAGCCTGGATCTCTCCCCTTGGCACCCTCCTTCAGATACTTACAGATATTGATGTGGTCCCCTCTCAGTCATCTCTTCTCAAAGCTAAGCCCTCCCAGCTCCCTCAGCCTTTCCTTGTAAGAGAGATGCTCCAGGTCCTTAATCATTTTTGTCTCCTGCCTCTGGACCCACTCCAGAGGAGCTCCATGTCTCTCTTGTACTGAGGAGTCCAGAACTGGACACAGCACTCTAAGTGTGGCTACTAGAGCTGGATGACCCCATATAGCTAAAGCAAAGCAAAGCACTTCTTTGTTCTTTGTATTACCTCAATAAACCTACCCCCTCCCCAGAAAATTGCATACTTACACACACACACACACAAACACATCTCATGTCCTTAAGCTGGTTTCCTCAACCCATTCCCATCTATTTACATGGGAAAATATTTAGTCTTTTCAATGCCTTCTCAGGAAAAATATCATGATCTTAAGCAACAATCACATTTCCAGATGCTATATAGTTTTACACACCCACGTTTTTGGTTTAAGGTTTTCATCATCTAGGTAGCAAAATTTTAGACCCAAAAATGTGTGTTTATCTATATATTTGGGATAAAATGCCAATATTTTTAATATAAGAAGTTACTACTCATTAAAGACAACCAATGGGAAATTATAACAATCTTCACAAAGAATAATTGACATAGACCTGTTTTCCCCACCTTTTCTTGTAAGGTTTTTGAGTTTGCATAGGAAAAAAGGGCTAGATAGTCAATGGGCTAAGAAAGAGTGTATTCAGGTTTTCTTCTTTCTAGCTCAACTCCCAGGTCATCCCCAGGCTCCAGAAAATGTCTCTGAGGAACCTACAACATGACAGGATTTGGTGATGTTTTCCTTAAGCAAAGTGTGAAATATTTACTCTGTCATAATATAAGGGGACTTGTTGAGAATTCAGCTTTATTGGTTAGTTCAGAAAACACAAGAGGAAAAAAGAGTGGGTGTTTCTTACCACAGACAGTGCAAACACATGAGATCATTTAATTATGACTAATAACATTGGTTCAAACATTGGGGTCACATAAACTGTATTCTGGCACTGCAGATAAGATATATACATTGCAAACACATCAGCTAACATGATTATGGAACCCAACAGGTTTCAGTGATGCTGCATCATTCTCTAAAAATATAAAACTCGCCTTTATGAAAACAAAATAATTACTCTTTAATCCTGGAAGCTCAGAAACTACTGAAAGTTCATTTTAATGCAATAGCTTGAATTTTAAAAATATTGAAAATTACTAAATATTACTAATCTATTTCAGCTTCCAAGTTAGAGTGAAAAAGTAGTGCTGGAGATTTTTTCTCCTAATGTTATTAGGTATCAGCAATTTTTAAATGTCAGAAAACTGACATTTCTATCTTTGATCTCAAAATTTTAAAGAATAAATATGGATGAAATAGATGTCAAAGATCAACAGTTTCAAAGGAAGTTTCCTAAAAAATACTTAAATTCAAATCTAGACAGAAATTACTTTGACCTGATTATTAACACTGATTTTTACTCAGCTTAATGCAGTGCTTAGAACACTTGGGGAGAAAAAAAAAAAAAAAAGAAAAAGATTATTATAGTTCTGCAGTTTTCATGCATAAATAAAGATGCAATTACTAAATTTTAATTCACACTGGAAATATGGATTTCCAGGCTATTTTAATCATATTCAAAGGAATTCTATTTATGCAATTATATTGATGTAAAAAAAAACTAGAAAAAAGTTAATAGAATAACTAAGAAGATGAGAGATCTCCATACAAAATTCAAACTTATAGTCCCTTTATGCTTGATAATATTTAAAAAGCAGTGTAGAGAATGTGGAGTGTATTTAAATTACATCTCAACATCTCTAGAAATTTGATAAAAGCAGAGGCTCTTATTCTCTGTTTTACTCTACAGAGTGAAAACCTCCTACAAAGACCTGCTTTCTTTACACTATACTCTCTGATGGAATACACGTTTGTTTTGTGCCAGGAATTCACTCCAACCGATTTCAAAGCTGGTCCATTCCAAGTGTAACAGGGATGCTAATCGATTTGCAATTGGTTCATGAATAAAAATCAAAGTCATAACTTAGGTGCTATGAAATTGTTGTTTAAATAACACATTTTCTATACCAGAACCTCTTCATAAAATGAAAAATGAAGCAAAATTTAAAATGTCCCCCACTACAATAAGGCACCTTCTTTACAGTGCAGTGCTAAGAACTCCATTCTTATCAAAATAATCACATTCTATTTTCTGCATACTAAATACAGAGTGAAGCATCTTACTAAAAGAAAACAAGGTAGAGAGCAATAATTCAAAGATAGTTTAATTGCTAATAATTTAAATTGAATTAAAAATCCTTGTAGGGAGAATTATAATCAGATTAACAAAGTATCATTTAGTGCCAGAGTTTAATTTCTTACATTTTCAGGAAAGGTTGGGCAGTTTTGTGTACATTAATAGGGTATAAAGAAAGACCACCATGAAAATACTGATCCTAAATTGCATGTATTCACATACATTTGGAAAGGTAAATATGTACATATTTACCTTTACCTACGGAAACACATACATATATATCATACATAATTTTAAAAAAAATATTTTTCCTGCCTTAGAATAGATTTGATACTGCATGTATTGTCTTTGCTAACTCTATTGTGTATAGTTAGTGCATGGGCATCTCATGAAGAGAAAAAATGTGTCTGCTGGTTCAAAAAATACTATCATCCTAGAAGTTGGGACACAGAAGAACAGCAAATTATTAATTCCTATCTGCAAGCAGAATTAATTCTTACTGCCATTTTAGCTGGTAAGATATTTAGCATACATTATGCAGAACGTTGTAAAAAGTAACAAGGGGAGAAAAGACCAGTGAAACAGTTGTTTAGTGCTCGAATTTTATCACTGAGATCTGGTGATCAATGAGCAAAAGTGATTTATAACACCTGAGATGAGCTATGGTCACCTTGACTGTATTTGACAGAGTGGATTAGTTAGAGCCAACGGTTAATGCACATTTAAATCTACGTAATCAGATTGGTTCTGAGAAGAAGGAAAAATACTGTATGTTTGGATTGAAATGCAGATTCCTCAGACTTGTTTAAACGTAGAGTAATTTAGGTTGACAGAAAACTCTAAGATCATTGAATAAAACCATTAATCCAACCCTGTTAAGTCCACAATTACACCATGCCCCAGTGCTGCATCTACACATCTTTTTAATACCACCAGGGATGGTAACTCCACCACTTCCCAGGGCAGCCTGTTCCAATACTTGACAGCCTTTCCATGAAGAATTTTTCCTATTATCAAATCTAAACCTTCCCTGGCATAAGTTGAGGGCATTTCCTCTTGACATGTCACTAGTTACTTGAGGAAAGAGACCACCCCTCCCACCTCACTACAACCTCCTTTCAGGTAATTGCAGAGAGCAATAAGGTCTCTCCTCAGCCTCCTTTTCCCCTGGCTAAACAACTCCTCAGCTGCTCCTCATAAGGATGAAATATTCTGGCCTGCTAAATCTGACATTTCTGTGTTATCTTGAAATAGTGGAGAAAATTCTGCTGTCATTTAAATTGTTTGTCAACCTGAACACATCCTTAATAATGTTTATTAATAAAGTAGTTTATTCAGAAATGACACCCTGAGGACAATAGCTGTAGCTAGAATTTATAATATACTCACTTACTGTAGGTTATTAATTCCTAAGACTTGGCTCTTGGATATATTTACAATATAAATAGCAGTGACACTGAAGAACTTGAGAAAAACACAGTTTTCTTTTAGAAGAAAATCTGTAACAAAATTCATGAGAACTTCATCTGACCTAGGGTGAAACTCAGAACAAAACCAAAAAAGATGAGGACCAGAATAAAAACAACAACAGTAAGAAATCATCAGTTAGATCACCGATTTAGAAAGTGAGGCATACATTGGCTAGTTTTCAAATTCACTGGTTTATGTAAAATATGTACAAGTGCCTTGAACCTGTGCCTTCCACTATCCAACTGCATTCTCCCAAGCAGTGGGCTTCTCACATCTTGCTGATAAGGTGTTGGTTTTTTTTACATTGTTAATATCAAATGGAAATAAATTATGAAATATCACTATTTTTCATTAAATCTACTTCTGGTTTACTTGGCTTTTTTTTTTTTTTTTTTTTTTTTTTTTTAGTAACTGACCATACAGTATCTGTCTCTTACAGTGGAGAATGAACTGGTTTGATTTTTTTGGGTGTCTGTTTCCCATATGATTATATTGGTCAAGAAGAGAATATAAAAAGCCTCCTTTTATTGCAATACTGGCATTTAGATGAAACAGATCTAAAAATGTCCCTGGAGAGTTTAAATTCAAAACAAAATGAAAGAAAGTCAATATACTTATTATCCAGCTACTGTACAATATCAATCATTACCAACCATTGAAATAAACTTAAACACTTTGATGTTGTTTTTCTTGTCCTGAAAATAGTCACGGTCTATTTTATTCACTTTATTCTACCAGTTCAGTGATAACAGCAGATTCTACAGACATCAAATGAATTCACAGGAAAGCAGAATAAAGACAAAATGCAGTGACTTCCAAACAATTGCAGCTAAACATGAAAGAAAAAGAATGACACATCAAAGCATCACCTTCAAAGACACTCCCAGGTGGCTCATTCTAGAATATGTGTTACAGAAATCGTACAATAAGGTGTTTGAACTTTTCTATTCAATAAATTTTTTAAGAATTCTTATCAGAGAAAAAAAAATGACAGCATTGAAGGACAGCTAAAAAACCAAAGTCAATGTATTCCAAATATGTTTGATAAAAGGGTGAATAATAGAAGAAATATTGTGTCTCCAGCTTTTTCAAGGAAAGGTACTGTGAAAGGGAAATAAAAGTGATAGTAAATTGAATACCAACATTTCAGAGACACAGTATTTTGACTTTAAAAAAATAATTTTTGATAGCAGTGTATGGTTTTTGCTTGACATAATTCTTGAAGCCACATGAGTGTGACATGGATAAAATTAATAGTTACAGTACAGTATTTGGTGGGAGATAAAATTCCAGAGGCAAAATTCACAAATTAGCATGACAAAAATCACAGTGGAGTCCAACAGATGATCAGATGATTTTTTGTGATGTCTGGAATAATCTGTGTAGAAGTAAGCTACGCAAATAACTGTATTGACAGACAAGAGGCCTGCAGTGTGATTGCAATGGGCAGCTAGGGCTGAACTTGAGATAAATTTACAGTTTTCCACTAAACTTAGATAAATCAAAGAAGATTAAATGTTTAAGTGAAACTTAGAAATATGTAGATTCACTTTTTAAAAAACCCTGAATTTACAACTATTAGAAACCTAAAATGAAAATAACCATCTAGT
This sequence comes from Lichenostomus cassidix, assembly GCF_008360975.1. NCBI lineage: Eukaryota > Metazoa > Chordata > Aves > Passeriformes > Meliphagidae > Lichenostomus > Lichenostomus cassidix. The sequence goes on along the minus strand of NC_139482.1, from coordinate 96,907,592 downwards.
TTATGATGTTAGCTTCCACTTCTAAAATCCTTGTCCTGATAGAAAGGAATAGGAATAAATTGTGGTAGACAGAAACACCATCCCTACCTTCCCTCTTTGTACATACAATCTCTAATTACTGCAAATTTAAGTCTCACTGACTTCCCAAACAACCTGAAAGCAAACAAGTCATTTGAAAATCTGTGAGTTCAGCTTTGTAGCACTGAGATACTTCTCCAATTTTTGTATTTATATTTTCATTGTATGGTGAGAGCAAAGATTTTTGTTGCAATAGTTTAAAGAGATATAGAGTAATTAGGAGGTTATATAACTTCTGGCTTTAATTTTTCCATCAGAACTTACCTTTATTTTTATGATACAGTGTTCAAAATAAAAATTATATACTAAAATAAAATAGAATAGATTTGAATATTTTATTTTGCAAATTCACATAATATAGGATTTTAGTCCTCATCACAACCAAAATAAAGAGATATTAAAAAACACTATGCTCAGCTTACAAATTGGAACCTCTTCTACAAAGAAACTGATTTGATATTTTTTTTAATCAGGTTGTTATATTTTATGAATGGAGTTTGCAATTATTATTTATAAAACAATCAGAAAATCTAGAGTGAAATCTCTCTTAGCATCCCAGGCAAGTTTCCATTATTTATTAAACAATTTCAATTTTCCTTATGGGAAAAGTAAAATCTTATTTTAAAAACATATTTTGTTAACCATTTTAGTTGAATTTTCACAGCAGTAATTGTTATTCTAAATATTTAAAGGTTCTTTCCAGGGGGGCCACTTTTCCCTAAACTTAATGACACATGTGGATTGTAATGTTTTTATCAGCATAAATGTTTCTGTAACAGCTTATTATGCTCACAGAACTTGGTAAACTCCATGTAGTTGCTGAAATTAACTTAAACATTATTATTTGTGTACATTTCATGAACATCTTAATAACAGAGGTCATATACAGCAACGTCAAAAAAGGTGAAAGTTTTTTAATGTTTCAGGCACACAAGGAAGTATTAGGTTTGTGGCATATGGCTGTAGGCCATGGTTTTCTTATCATGCCTATGTAAATCAAGATTAACTTTGCTTAATTACTGGAAAGCACTTTCCAAAACAACTGTTGAGAAAAACAGTAAGGAAATGTTCAGGATGGTGCAGTATGCTTTTTTCTGGTTTCAGATAGGATTGACAGTTTTCCAGGTACACACAGAAGTCTACATACAGCTTTAAACAATATTAATGTCAAAGCAACTCAGGACATATTCACAGAAGTCAATGAGCTAAAGTGTGAAGAAAACTAAAAATCAAATTAATTTTTGTTGAAAAATCTTGAGACAGAAAATGATCCTAAGAACTCTAGGACTAAATGAGCAATTATTTTATTAATTAAAAGTCAAAAATTTTGAAGACCAAAGGGAGGTTTTGATATTGCAAGTAAGACACAAAATCAAATTCTTTGCTGAAAGAGAACATTGGTATAAAATTTAGGAAGGGATTCTCATTCCTTAAAAACTGATATAACTGAATCTCTTCTGAAATAAATGCCCTTTTTCAGTCTGCTCCTTTCATGCTAAATTCTCAAGAAAAGGTGAATGTCCCCTGCATGTCTCTTAGGTGAAACTTTACAAAATTCCGACATCACGTTCAAGTTTTGAAAAATGTAATTTGCATCTCTCTCTGCCAGCATGTGCAGACCTGTTCATCAATTTCAATGAGATTCTCTCTCCTTAAATCTCTCATCATGACTTTTGGTACATGTGAAGTCAAGTTCAATTCAAACCAATTCACTGTCAAGTTATCCCTCTCACCCCAGATTCAGTGCTGAAGTTCATTGATTTATCATCTGAACTCTTAACACATGGCATCTCTGGGGAGAGGACTATAGGAACAGAAACATTTGAAAATAATTTCTAATTTTTCTATTTTTAAATTTAAATTTCTAATTCATCTAACAATTTGAACTTCTAATGTATGGTGCTATATGTGATTAATATCAACAAGATGACAAGAACACAAAAAATGTGAGTTTTCAGATTAACGATGCAGAAGACATTTTTGTCAAGGGGAACTCAAAGGGCCACGGTCATATTCTGTTTATTTTTTGGTTTATGCATTAGATACACAGCAATTCATTAGGAATTCACTGTTTATAAGCTCTCATAATAATATGAGACATTTGTTTCTGCATAAAATCATAGATTTTCCTCTGTATAAAAGTTCCTAATAACAAAAAAAATTGCACATATATAATTTCTTTTATCCTCAACGCCTTAACATTATAACACCCTTTATACAAAGGGACACTTAAATTGTAATAAAGTGTATCAAGTTGTTCAAGGGTGTATTAAATAATTGAGTTCTTCTAGATTGTGTCTGTCGTTTTTAAGATATTTCAAATAGAATTAAAAACTTATCAGAAAGTCTCAGAACACTGATTTCCACAAATGCTAATGTATTTTGAAGAGCCTATTTGTCAAGTCAAAGTCACTCTTATCAGTGCTAAGTGTGAATATTCCAGCATTCAAGTGCATGAATGTAAAACAGTAGATGAGCCTTTCTCTACAGTCTGTTAAAATGAAATGTCATAAATTCAGCATTATCAATAAGAAATCATACTGTGTGACGCTCAGGAAAGGGAATCCACTTAAAAAATACAAGATTATTTTTTTCTTTGTTATCTAGCCATACTTCATTCATTCTTTGGTTGGATGAGATTAGCATGCTGGATCACACATTCAATTAAAAAAAAAAAAAAAAAAAGTAACACTATTGACAACCTGCACCAGCATGTCAGAAAAAGTTTCAAAAATACTTTTCTGAAGTTATGGAAGTTTATGGTTTTATGGAAAGAACTGTCCTCAACACTGTTAAGGCTGCAGGAAATGACCAGGTCACTGGCCTGTTGGTACACTAATGGAATTGACATGAAAACCTCTGGACTTGGCTTGAGAAGTGGCATGACATGGCAGCCAAGAGTGTAAACAGTGGACAACAGGTAGGGATAGTGCCAAGCAGATGGTGGCATCCCCATGGGTGGCTACAGGAGCCAATCCTCACATGGAGCTGAGGGTAGGGGGGGGATCAGTGGGGACCCACAACTAATACTATATAATGGCAATTTTACCTAAGGTTTTGTATCAAAACCATCAAAATTGGGCATAGGTATGGTAAAATGGGCACTGACAGGGAAAAAGTAAATTATTTACCTGGGAGGATGTTGGGGTAGAGAACATAAGGTGTAAGAGTGGCAAAAAGAGGGGGTCAAGTGCCAAGGAAAGAGGTAGTAAAGCATGGAATTCCTGTGACACAACACAGGGGGTCCCATCAAGCAGCTTTGTGCTTGTTCAGTGTTGCTGGAGCATGGCAATAATTCACACCTGTTTCTCTTGGTATAGGATAAAAGTTGGTGTGCTTCTAGTCAGGAGGGCTGGGGTGGAAGCAGGGAGGAATGGAAGCTGTCCCTCTGTTAGGGAACACCAGCTGGGTACATCGAGTATCCCAGTGCCACTCTGCTGGTGCTCATTCCAGGCCTGACAGCATTCATAACATGCAATCTTATATCTGAGTATCACAACAAAACACTGCTAAACTCTGAAACATGGAGTCTTTGGATCCATCATTCATTTAAACGAGAACACTTCAGAAATATTAAGGAATTTTTTTAACTTTTTTTTTATGTTAGTTTAATTATGGAAAGGCTTAGATAACTCTGGAATATGACATCCATAAGATTTCTTCAGAGAATATCAATGAACTAAGAGTGGAAGCTGTTTTTCCTTGGTTTGGAAAAATACCAACACTACAAAAATTCATTACTAAAAAAATAATCTTCCTTTGCGTGAAAGGAAATAATGTGACACACATAAAAGTTGTCAGGGTTTTTTTTTTTTTTTCTTTAATTCAAAGCAGACAATTTAAATAACTCAAAGAAATTAATCAAGGGAGCTGTGCTGGGATTTGGATGAGTTTTTATTTTTATCTTTTTTTGTAAAAGATGTAAAATTTATCTGGAATATGTATCTCTTACAGTGAAATACTTCAAACCTGGATGGTAAATAAGTGTTTCAGAAGATGTATTAATAATTAAAATTATATGAAGAAAAAAAAAGTGGACTGAGAAGAGAAAGCCTGTCACAGTGGTCAGTAATAGTTCCCAAAAGACAATCTAGATTCAGTGTTGTAAAGAATTTAAGAACAAATAGGATCAGTTTATTCAACCATATAAATTAATCAAAAATGAATAAATACATGAGGGGGGAAAGGCAATTTTTTGACAGGGCAAAATATTAAAAGCAATGTAGGCATTACTCAAAACAGCTGTACTTACAGTTTTCCCTCATGTTTTCCTAGTAACAGAGATGTTCCCATAGGTCTTATTGAAAAATTAAAAGCTAATACGCACAAGTAGGAGCTCATACTGGAAAAGAAGTTGCATAAGAGTTGGACGTTTTTATTGAAAGAATTAGGCAATTAAAACCACAATGTTGTCAAAGAACATTTATAAAACATGAGCCATGTCAGTTTCTAAAAGTGTAACTTTCAAAGAAAGGAAGTACGTTCTGTGAAGACAAGAAATAATGGAACTCAGCAACATCAAAACTCAAGAACTTAGACTGAAGAAATATGAAAATATTGAGGGAAAATAAATGGAAGAATTTATAAAAAGTGACAGGATCATAAATACGTGGGGTTTTTCAGATCTACCATGGATAACATAATAATACATTGAAGTAAACATAACAAATATTTGAAGTAAATATAACAAATCTTTTCATTTTGAATCATTTGATGCAATGTTATATGTATATATTAAACATTATATCTATACATATATACATATATACAATATATATTTTTTTTAGTTTTTCAATTGGTTAAAGTTGAAATGTTAATAGTCTTACTACAAGAAAAAAATAATGAACCATGATCAGAGTAACTGTGAAAGTCAGAAGGAATATCCTGTGAGTGATTGCATTTAATATTTCCTAATGACCTTGGTAAAACAAGCTGGAATGTGTTTAAGAAATCAGATAAAATTTGTAAGATAAAATCAATGAAGTGTGTGAGCAGTATTTAATACTGAATGTTTGGATAACCTTGAAGACAGAACAATGGAAATTAAGTGAAACTTATCAATATAACATGTGAAAGTTGGACAGTAATGAGACTGTAGTACTTTTCCCCAGCACATATACAGATGAGCCGAAGGCTTGCCTAATTTCTGAGTAGAGAAAGTTTCATTTTTAGGCTTTACCCACAGTTTTGTAGGACTGAGCTAAATAATCTAGGAAATCAGCCTGTTTCTTTGTTAAAGTCTAAGACAAGGGAATTTTTCACTTGAGTGAATACTGTAGTTTGATTACAATCATTTAATTTGGTTTAAATTTCACACTTTATAATTAAATTATATGTTGTCCTGTTCCTGACAAAGAACTTTTTCCTAAATCCTGTCATGTTTATCTGATTTCTAAAAAAAATTATTCCAATCTTTGCATATCAAAGCTTTTACAGCTTTACCATTTTCATCATCTTTCCTCAATATCTGGTTTATCCTCAAGTCCTCCAACTCTGATATTACTATCAAACAAATCGTAAAACCTGAATCACCTTTCATTAGCTCATATTTACATTCACTTTCATAGTCTTCTGACAAACTTTGATTTCTCTACATGATGGGAAGTTTAGGTATTGCAAGCCTGGGAAAAAAAAAAGCCACAATCTAACCTTAACCCAAACCCTAACACTACCACTAATCAAACCCAACCTAACTTTTTTCTACAGAGTTGCTAGACTTGTTATCTTGTGACAGTATTTATCTGAAAAAAACAAAAAGAGAAATTGAGAAGAATTTGATTGTGAGTTGGCTCTTTTTTTTTTGGTCAGTTGAATGCTATTATACCGAATAAGGTGTCAGGTAGCTTTATACCTAATCATAAGGTAAAACAAATCAATCTGAAAGTAATGAACTAAATAAATTAAATGCACCAATTGGGTCAGATTTATTGCCACCAAGAAAAGCAATCCTGTAGGCATGTTTTTGGGATTCATTTCCAACCTAGACACCTGCTAGAAAGAGCCTTTGTAACCATTTGCAGACTTTTTTTCCAGAACCTAATTGTCTCTTTCCCTTAATGATGTTTTCTTAAAATTACTGTTGCAAACAACAGTGACAGCATGTGATCAGCACTTTACACTCTCATCATCACAGCTTTTCAACAGTTTTATATAAGTTAAAAGCCTGTTCCTTCCTATTTTAAGTGCAGTGATAGGTATGAAGATCAGTCACTCTTTTTTGTCTTCTGGCAGCTCTTATAAATGAAGCCAAAATGGAACATGTTAAAGTATTGTTGTTGTCTTTGTAACTGCCAAGAAATTTTAGAATCCACAATGAAAAAATTTACCAAGTTTTGTCTTTCTAGGACAGGCACTTTCCATATTACCATAACTCAACTGGATATGTCAGGCTAATTTGCCTGGCTAATGCCTGTCCAGCTGCTCTCTCACTCACATTCCTTGGCAGGACAATAGGTCAAATGAAGCAAAGATAAAGACAGGGAGATCACTTATCATCTAATGTCAAAACAAACTCAACTTGGGGAAAATCAATGTAATTTACTGCTGATTAAAATACATTTATATGGTGAGAAACAAGAAAAGAAACTAGAAGAGATTCTCCCAGCTCCTTCGGATACTAAACTCCACCACTTCATGCCTGACTCCTCTCGGAACCTGTCTGACAGGCTCATGAGGAGCTGTGGAGTTATGATTGTTCCATAACAGCTCCTCTCTGCTGCTATTCCTTCTCTCACTTCTCCAACATGGATTCTGTCCACAAACTGCAGTCCTTCAGGAAAAACTTGTTCCACTGTGGTCTCTCCAAGGGCTGTATGGCAACCTCTGCAACAGCATGTGGGCATCATCCTCCCCCTCTTTCTTTCTTCACCTTGGGGTCTGCAGGGCTGTTTCTCTTATTTTTTCCTCACACTTCTCACTGCTTCATGGTTTTCTTAATGTATCTTAAATATTTTTTCCCAGATGTATCACCACTCCAGCTGTGGGGCTTAGCTCTCCTTGGGGTGTGTCCATTGGAGCCAGCTGGAACTGGTACCACGCAGGGCTGACCCTGCATCCTACATGCTTGGAATGGCACATTTAAATATGAAAGTTTAATTGAAAAAATAGTTATTTGTGTTTACACCTTTAAGGAAAATATAGCATCCTTAATCTCATTAAAAATAGATTGCATTACAGGTCTTTTCTATAACCATTGGAATACAGTTAAGGACTTCTAAGGAGTTAAGGTCTTCTAGGGAGTTTGTTATTCTGTTACAAGTCTTTACATTTCAGGCATCCATCTTCACTTTTATGACAGCTTTTGAAATATTCAGATCTTAATTTTTCATGCTTATTTAAATACAGCTCAGTGTTGAAAATGAACGTGTAAACATAAGGACAATGATGAAAAATTATTCCACACAGTGACACTTTTGCAACAGTTCAGCTAAAGAAGAAAGAAACAAAAAATCTTATCACACTTAGGGGCCTGGTAAGTAATGAGGTACACTGTATAGAGGAACATGTCTAGAAACACATGGAAACATGTGTGTTTCTGTTTTCCATATCTTTCCATGACTATTAAGCATTCACCAAACAGAGACTGACATCACTCAATCTACCCTTATGAGATGGGATTGAACAGAAACAGAAATATCAGTTCAGATCTCATCTATAACGACAGAATACTAGTTTGCAATTTGATGTTACCAAAAGAAGGAGCAATTAGCTCCTAGAGAATATCTGTCTACAGGCTGAGTAGGCACTGTCAAAAATGTCATTAATAGACAATCTGCCCAGTATTCCTAGCAGAAATACAAGGACTAAACAGCTGCTGAACAGATGCTGAATTATTTTGGTTATTAACAGAGGTTTGAGCTGCACTGTTAACATACCTGTGAAAATCTTGATTTTGGCAATTCAAGGATAAAAATATCCAAAACTCGACATGTATGATGGCTTCTTACCATAAAGACTCCTCCTATTCACCATCAATTGCATTATAACAACTTCATAATCCTTTCTTGAATCTGACAGCTTTCCCAGACCCTCTAGTTTCATATCTGTGTATCTTACTTTTATTATAAATACACGTAGATATAAATATATAATTATGATATATAATTATCCAGTTCCCCTGTTTCTGTCGCTTGTGTCTGTCTCCCAGAAAGCATGCATTAGCCCTAATATTGATAGTGGAAAGCACCTGCTTTCCAATTATAACATTCGAAATCCATGGTATTGTAGGTGAGTGATTATCGCTTCCCAAAATAAAACTCACGTAACTTCTCCCCTGCGTACAGAAAGAAATTGTAACAATTTAGTTAAATCAATTTTTAAATTGATTTAAACCAGTGAAATCCCTTGTGCAGATGTTCTTAAATTGGCTTAAGGGTAGCTAATATTGGCGTATCTTATTCATTTTGATCTAGAATTTAATCCTATTAAATTGGCTAAAATATTTTGTATACACTGGAGCCTCAAGTCTAGCAGTCTGAATTGAATTTCTTGCTGCAGGGTCAATGGTCCTCAATGAAGTTAGGACCTATAATGACATAGCAATTTTAGAAATTACTTCTGAGGGCCCACTAATCATCTCCAGAAAATAAACAGAACTTTGCAATAAATACTAATACTTCGGCAGCATTCTGAAGATTTTATATTAAGGAATAATTTTTTTTGTCAATTCTGAGCAATCAATGATGGTGATAATAGGCAACAAATTTTGAGAAAATGATGGCAAAATTAAATATATGCCATGAATTTTTGCTTTCTTTATTCCATTTACAGCTTAAATTTGCCTGCTTACTAGTGCTGGGCCCATGAGTTTTGGCACAATAGTGAGAATGAAAATATGCATGACCATCTGTCAGTAATGGTTCCAGTTCATCAATATTTCTAGTCTTCATTATATGCAAGACAAAAGTACATTTGCCTGTCTTGGGTGCAGAACCCAAGAAATTACCAATGAGAGAGAGGGGAAAAAAAAAGAAAAAGAACTTTTCTAATTCCTTCTTTACAGAGAAAAGGAAATTATTTTTTATCAACTCATAGAAATAAATTATCTTTCTAAATTTTTATGGTTCATTCCCATTTCCAGCTGCTTCAAATTGTTACTGCATTCAGTCAAAGACACGATTATATACAGATGATTTTTGAGACTTCAGTAACGCAGGCTGGTACCAGAATGGAAAGAAATACCTCAAGTAAGATAGAGGATAAGAAAGTATGGGCAAATAATGAAAATCTGTCTATTATTTCAAACATTGACACTCCTCATTATCAATTTCAGTTTGACAAAAATTGCTCGTTACTCCTCAGTTAGCACTGATACATTTGCAGCTGCACAAATGCTGCTTCTTTCTCTGATTTTGGCTTCAGTGTGTTTCTGCTAGATTTGGACTGAGATGAATGCACAAACCCTGTCTGCCTGGCACAGGCTCCTTTGCTTACAGTCCCAGAAGCTTTGTTTCATTCTTCTGTGTCAATGGAATTCAAAATATTTAAAAAAAAAATATTTTCCTACTGTTACTCTGAAAGGCCTGTGCCAGACAAGGTGCCTTTTGGATGCACAGAGATATGGTCCCAAAAAACAGCAGTTGCTATGGGAGCAGAGCATTGTGTTTTATGCAGAAATGGAGAGGAATGAAGAAGGGCAAATGTGGTACAGATTGGCCCAAACACCCATTGGCTCTAAGCATGATGTTAGTTGCCCTAAATATACTGTGGTAAATCACATTTATACGTCAAGGGATAAAAAAGTTTTTATTTAACTGAGTTCTGTGTGCTTACATAAAAGAAGATTTATGGTCACTGGGAGGCTCATTAGCATTGATTTTCAAAGTCCCCACTTAGAATTAATACTGCCTCGGTATAGGAAATTATCCAGCACTTGTATAAAAAGCTAGCTGGAATGGTTCCATGTATACTTAGCAGATTTGTATTATCTTGTGGCGGAGTCAGACAAAAAATCCAGCTTTCCTGAACAATTTCAACACTAACATTATTAAAAAATACTGAAAACATCTACAAATGCATTAATGGGAGTGCTAACTCTGTTTAAAATTCGAAGGTTAAAAAGGGTCATTTGCAAACCAAGGAAGCAGTCTGCTCAAGAAAGATCAAATAGAATTATATTTCCTTCAGTAAAACATAAAAGTTCTACAGTTACTTTCATGACTAACAAGGAAGCCTGTAATGTGTGTGTGCAACTTTCCAATGTGGCTGAAGCAGAAAGAGGGTTTTTTTGACTAGGAAGGGTTTTAAACAGATTCAGAAAGGATTTGGGGATTTACTTGCTTGCAGGTTGTCCAAACAATCACTTCAGACTGTATTAGCTCAGTGGGGAATAAGGCCCACTGAAAAAAATGTAACCTCTTGCTTGTGTTCATTTCTTTTAATACTATTATCTCCATGAAGGAATCCTTAAAAATCTTTGGAATCATCCAAATTGATCAGGTGAGGGAACCTGTTAGAACATTAAACTGACCTTATTATATATGCTTCCTTTTGATATTCCTAATTATATAATCTGGTGAAATTATTCCAGTTAGCTCCCATTCATTTGCCCTTAGACCTGCCAATCCATGAAAAACTTAACTGCTCCCTTTTAAGTTCAGCCATTTGTTCTCGCTACTATTCTCTTGCATATTGGATTTTTTGTCTTTTCTACGCAACATGAATACAGTTGTCTCCTTCTCTGGACTTTTAAAATTTATGCAAATTCACTTTAAAGGTAAAGTTGCCTGAGCAGCTGTACCTTGAGCATTTCTTTCCTGCCCTGGCATAATAACACATGCTGACATTGTCTGGACAGGAATGCTTCCACAGGGATATGACATGCATGGACACATAACTGCAGGCAACTGTCATAAAATCCTGCTGCTTAGCAGTTGTGAGCTTTAGCTGGGGCTACTTAGTGCGTGTCAGCCTGACAGCGTGTGCAGAACCAGCTGGCAGGGATGGGGGAACTCATCAGACCACTGGCAGCTCCACTGATTACAGTACCAACTCCTTGGCCTTAGAGTGCTTTAGGTATTTATACACATCACTGTTGAGTGGCAAACATGTTAGTATAAATTTATTAATTAATACACAAGCTATTAGCCTTCTACAAGCTTGAGTGCTTAACTGGAGTGGTGTCAAAAGAGTCCTTTCATTTTTTCCATTTAGCTGGTTATTCTAAAGTCATGCAGACAGCACTAAAATATTTCATTCTACAGTTTCTTTGTAATAAGTATCAGTTTTAAACCCTGTATTTTTTGGAAGTGACTGGATCTTGAAATGGATACTGCCAGAATAATAAATAGGAAATTTGACAGTGTAGTAGTCTACTTTGAGCTTCTATCAATATTCCTGAAAAAGTGACCAAAAAATAACATCCATTGTTAAGACTTTTTCTAGCTCTCCTGTTGCTCAGTGACAGACTGAAATGTTTTTAGGCAAAGAGGCCACTTTGACACTGAATTTGCTTGTTTAGTCAGCAATATTGTTTAATGGTTCAGTATTGATAAAGACAAGGGAAATCACAATGGTGTTAGCTTGTTAAACTGGAGACAATACTAGACCTAGAATTAACTAGCTGATAAACCAGCAAAGTGATTAAGTTATTTCCATCTACAGGAACTCTTGGTCTTTAGCTAGAAGGCTGAGGTAATCCATGCTACAGTCAGACCTTGCTAACAGCTATGCAAAAGGGAGCATGCTTTTTTTGTCATTCAGAAAAAATCCAAAAACTGCAAGTGGCGCCGGTGATTAGAGAAAAAAGTGCTTCTCTCCTCCCTCAGCAGATCTCTAGCAGATAGTGCACTTTTCTGGACAGAAATATCCTTAGCTCAAGCAATGGTTTCATACACAGTTTAAACTGAAACATGCCAACTCTACCACCAAAAGAAGCAAACCTTCTTATGCCCTGAGCCGTTTTCCCCAGCGTTTGTTGGCCCCACTTTTGCCTAGCTCCACAAACTCCACAGTCACCTAGCAAACTAGAAATAATCTAACATGAAATTATTCCTTTTTTTCTTTCCTCTGGAGTGAATGAAAGAGAAATGTATGGATATCTAAACATATGCACGCTAATTTGTATCAACTCCTCAAATCAAGTCAAACAGTCTTGGCAGAAGTAGTCATCTATTACATTTATAATGTGTAATGGATATATTTACTAAAAACCACAAGAAAGGGAGAATATAAAAAAAAAAAAAATCAAAAAATTTCAAAGCTGGGAAATGTTCTTTAAAATGAAGATTTAAAAGCAATGCTTAAAATTATAAATTATAATTTATTAAATATGATTTATAAAAGTAAATTAAAATTATATTTCATAGTACTTGTCTTTAGTAGATCTATTATATAATTTAAATTTAAATTATATTTACATCTAATATTTTATCAAAGTATATGTTGATTTGTGGTTCAAATGCTCTTGTAAAAATTTTTTTTGAAAGAACGGGCAGAAAAAAATTCCATTTTCTATTCTAAAGAACCATTTCAAAATTCCTTTTTCAGTCTTCTGGCTTTTGCAGAGAGAGCAGCCTTTCAACTCCAATGACTATGATGCAGTACAAAACCACTGCTTTTTGAGCATGAGCAATCCTCAAGGTGCTCAAACTTAGTTATCACAGTTTTCCCAAATACAATGTTCAAATTCTTGGGCACGATAAGTAATAGGCCATCCAACTGGACTAGTGAAAAAAAAAGATTCCCTATGGCATCTAGCATCTCCAGTCAATGGATTTATTTTACTAATTATTCTGTAAAGAAATTTCAAATATATTTACTGTATAATTAAATTGCAAAGAAATAGTAAAATACATTGTGGAAGTAGAGCAGGAAAAGTAAATCTTGATGAATCTATTTATTACAAGTGGTTTACTATGGATTTATGCTCCCCTCTGAAATTCTCATATTTAAAATACAAGAGACAGATTCTATTAGTAGCTGAAGCAGTAGTAGGTAGGCTAGTCTCTCATCTCAACACAATAATTAAAATTCAAATCTACTTTTAAGATCCAATTATTATCCAGAATCTGTGATATAGTAACTCTACTTTAAACTTAGGATGTCTGCCACACTGTATTTTCCAGACACATGAAGCCCCTAGAGACATTTTCTCGCAGGTCCCAAATTGAATTGAATAGAAGCTTAGTGACGCAAACAATGTAAAACTAGATTAAATAATTGTAGTATTTTAGCAAGCATCTTCAATGTTCTCTTACTATTTCCCTAAGAGTAATTGTACATTATGCATAAAGAAAATTATTCAGATAAACAAATTAGACTTTAGATTAAAATACTGGTCATAGCAAAGGTTCTATTTTTGTAGATGAGGCCTCAATACATTTAAATTAGAAAGACATTTACTGGTTATGGGAATGCTGAATCAAGTAAACGACTGACATTAGAATAGGATTGTCATGGCCATTTAAGAGCTTTTATAAAATAATTGCCTGGGTGTGCTTAATTTCGAAAGTGTCCTAATATAATTTCTACTGAGAATGCAGCAAACTTTTTTTGTTTTTTAATTAAAAATCCAGTATTTGCCTTTCCCTAAAAGTGATGCCATCAAAAAATCAGTCTGATTAATGCTATTATACATTTTATAATGTCTGCCATCGTTTAGCCTCAGGCAGAATCTCAAGTCACTTGCAGCCACTCGCTCACCCCACCACCAGCAGGATGGGGGAGAGAATCAGGAGGGTAAAAATGAAAAAACTCATGGATTTGGATAAAGACAGTTTAACAGGGAAAGCAAAAGTTGCATGTACAAGCAAAACAAATCACGGAATTCACCACTTCCCATGAGCAGGCAGGTGTTCAGTCATCCCCAGGAAAACAGGGCTCCATCACACGCAGCAGGGACTTAAGAAGACAAAACTCTTCATTCCAAACATCCCTTAGCAGAGTTCACATGTAATTCATCATTTATTGGTGTATTTTCATATGGCTGTCTTCAGTGTCAAGACAGATTGTAAAAACATGGGACTGTGGATGTTCCTAGCTCCCAGTTGCAGAAGAATGGGTTATCTTCCTTTGCATCTCCATTTATTAATTGTTTTTTTCCCATAGTTTATAAATATAGAGTTATACCGTTAAAGATTTTCACATGGTATATGATTGTTTCATATCACCATCTAACTTGTTTTAACGTTTACTTCAGGATGTCTTCGTGAATCCAAAATTCATGGGCAATTCATATATTTTGTTTAAACTAGACTAATGTTAATTTAAGTCCATCTGATACAAATTTTGTCACACAATAATAATTCCCTAGTACTCATAATCATTGGCAGCAGAATAAATGACCAATATATGATTGTTTGCTACCAGTGGTATTTACAAGATAGGATTCAAATTTCTAATTGCATTCCTTAAAAGCTTGAAATAAATTGGATTCTCCACCTTTGAATTATAATTAGATTAACGGGATTGTGTCTTTTAAAGAAAGCAAAGAGCAAAAGACAAGCAAAGGGAGCTGGTAGACTTTTAAATCTAAATCATCCACTGGAAAAAATGCTATATTGTACCGCAAAAATAAATGTCAGGTGACATGATCAAAAATTAATGTTTTCTGCAGAAAAGCTTATTTCCTTTGGTATGTGCCTTTGTTACAGTGGATGAATTAAAAGTAAAGCCAGATGAAACTTCACAGAAAAAGCACTTCTGTCAAGACTTGAGAAAAACCTGTTTGTAATGAGTCTCTAGAGTTAGACATCATATGAAAAGAGATCAGGGCAAACTGACCTTACAAACCATCCACCTGTCTCTCCTGTTACATATTGGCTTCTACTAAACAAAAATAACAACAAAAAATCTTGAAAGGTATCCTCTTCTATCCTTTTTCTTCACTCAGAAGAAAAGACAAAAGCATTATTTGCTGCCATTTAGATAAAGGTGACATAGCAGACATTTTACTGTTGTTTTTCAGAAAAAGGATGACAGCAAAGGGATCCTTTTGCTCATGGAGTGATAAAATACTAAGAATATTGGATATGAGAAATCAATGTCATGAAGTGTGCTAAAATGTGATCTAAAAGAATGGACATAGAAGCTTGTTTTTTTTTTTTTTTTTACATTTGTGAGTATGGCAATATCTTAGTTCTTTTTAAATGGCTGATGATACTAAGAGAAAAAGATTAAGTGAGAGAGTCAGTTCTTTCTGCTTGAAATATTTCTTTATGCAGGATGCCAATGTACTAGCACCTATAGATATCTGCATGTAATTAAAATCCCTTTTCAGAGAAAAAATTACTGTGAAAATTTCTAAAAGGATTGTAGGTCCTTGGTTCTCAAAACCAAAGAGTGCCATTTTCTGATTAAGTGTAATTCCCTCTTCAAACCATAACCACTGTTATGAGCTCTGCACAATAAAGCAAAGGATACCAACAATGAACAGCACAACATAATTATTGCTTTAAATGTGTCTGTTGGAACATTAGGAACACTGTGGAAGACTGTCCAATCTCATTAGCCATTCATCTTAAATGCTGTACATGCAAGTTATTCTGCTTTTATTGTGCTACTCTTATGGGACAATCTCAAAAACATGTGTCCCATCCAGAGTACTTGCAAATCTTCTTAAACGAAAATTTATGAGAACTGGGCAGACACTTTTATCTAGAACTATTTCTCCAGTCCCACAGAGTTAGTGTAAGGGAGCTTTTATGGTTTTTTGTTTGCAATGAATATCAAAAGATTTGATCTAAACAGGTCTATGCTGAAGATTTTTCAAACAGAAGCTGTTTTCATATATTTTTCTTTTATTGTTCCAAGGAAAGGATAATGTCTAGACAATTCTAACATATTGAAGAAAAGGTCAAGACTTGCTGTACAACTGTCAACCCCATTTCTTCTAAATGGAGAAAGGTCAGAAATATCTAGAGAAGAATAAGGATTAAAATGTATCTAAATCAGAAAGGAATTAAAAGAAAAATTAAAAAAAAATCTTAGAAGAGATCGAAACCAGGTAAAACAGTGTTAACCTACTTTTGAAGTATCTTAATATTCAAAATCTAAAAGTTAATACTCCAACTTTTTGTTTTCTGTTTTTTCCCACTGTACATAGTTGAAATTTATATTTATGGAATAAATAAAGGAAATGTTATGTGTCCTTCTAGTATGGGGAGGTGTTTATTCTGAGTTAAAATTCTTGTTTGCTTTAATACTGCTTTGAGAAAATACTGGAAATAGAAAATTGAAAAAATATGTTTGTATCAAGGACCTGTTTGAAACCCAGGAGCCTGTATTCAAAAATGCATCATAAAATTTGTAGAAATATATAAATAAAAATAAAAACATTGGCTGAAATTTACTGCAAATTGATTTCAATTTATTTTAAGCTAAACATTAAAGTGTTTTCTTAGAGGTCAAAGAATCATAGAATGATTTGGATTGAAAGTGACCTTAAATACCATCTAGTTACATGTTCATGTAAAGACAAATAAAAAAAAAAAAAAAAAGCTGTTTTGCCAAAAGACAGAAAGACAGATTTGATATCACTGAATCATATTTTACTTGGAACCATTGCAGCATCCAGCTATGATGTAGGAATCTACCAAGGAATTTGTTATATAGGGAATTCTGGATTTTCACTAAAAAGGTGTTGGCATGTTCTTCACCTATTATACTGTTTACTTAGAGATAAGAATAAAAAAGGAAAAGGTATTTTAAGCCTCTCTGCTTCCTCCAGAGTACTCTGTCCCTGTAGTGGCAACACTTAAAACTCTAAGTCAGGACAATGCTGAAGATTCAATAAACTTTGTGGAGATATTTAACTGCCCCCCTGAGGTCTTTAGATATGCAGTTGCTCTGTCACTGACCAGAACTCACAAACTTCCAGTTACATATCAAGCTCCTGTTTTCCTATAGCAAAAATACAGATGAGTTTCTGTTAATTTTGTTTTCATTTTGAGAATACTTCTCCAGTTGCACTGTACGGTCAGGTGGTTGGTTTCTTCCCTGGTGTCTTCTTACATTTCATCACAAAAATAATGAATACAGGTTGTTTTGGACAGGAAACATTTTGGCAGCTATAGCTAAATCTAGGTTCAAATAAAAAATATACTTTTTCTACAGGTGACTGTTTTGGATAAATGCTATATGTTGAAAACACAATAAAAATTGTTCTCAATATATTGAATTTAAGAGTCCAAGGAATGTATTCTCTTTCCAAATTCATAATTAAATTTCCTGATCTTAGAGTGACTGCAAGCTAGCAATGAGTTGCTTTGCATTGC
Organism: Lichenostomus cassidix; assembly: GCF_008360975.1. Classification (NCBI taxonomy): domain Eukaryota; kingdom Metazoa; phylum Chordata; class Aves; order Passeriformes; family Meliphagidae; genus Lichenostomus; species Lichenostomus cassidix. The sequence continues at coordinate 96,890,301 of NC_139482.1, read as the reverse complement.
AGTTGACTCTAGGTGAAAAATGTTTTCTGACATTACTGACTCAGTTATGTAAATGGATCTTTCCAGAGAAATAAATTAAACTATAATTGGGAAAAGAAGAGGAAAAACTAAAAAAGGCAAAAAACAGAAGAAAAACCAAAAATATAATCAAACAAAAACCAAACAAACCCCAAACAACAAAACCACAACAAAACAAAAAACTAACAAATGGAACTCACAAAAACACAACAACAAAAAGAAAACAAACCTCAAGAAAACTATTTCGATTACATTAAGTCTGTCTCATGTTTAGACAGGGCCAGGCTGATATAGATAACTCAGTCTAAAGTATGTTCTTTCCATCATAGCTGTAATACTAAACACTCATACAACAGCAAAACCAAATCACTATAATCATGAGGGAACTTTAAAATTATTTATGAACTATTTGTGTGTTCATACACATTCTGTATGCCAGGAATATGTTCTTTAGATATGTGATCAGATGCTTTTAAGGCAATGAACTTGGAAGTTACAGTGAGTATTGTTCCCCAGTAATTTATTTCTGAAGAATTCTCCAGCCTTTGCTTTTGTCAGGATCATAATCCTAAGCCCAAAAATAATATACAGGGCTGTCAGCCAGTTTCGAAAAATAAAAAGAAAGGTTTGATTATGCTGCTGCTTACTGTCATAACTCTGTATTTATTATTAACTACACTTGAGGACGCATTGCAAATTTATTTAGCAGATTTTGTTCAAAATAGCTGTGCTAGCTGAATAGTGTGAAAGAGTAGATCTGACTTGAGATATTGCTTTTCTCCCTACATTGAAGATTAATGCCTCCAAAAAGATGAAGGCAGGAGGATAAAAGTGTGATATTTTCAAAGATTATTCTACTAGTGGCAATCATTATCACTGGATGAAAACAAATAAGTCATTTTCATTATCATGTGTCCTGAAAGGCAGCAGTATTCACTGTGAAAGAAAATAATCAAAGAGGGGAAATTAAAGGCTTTGAAAAATTAACATTGATTTCAGAGTGCACCTGGACTTCTATTTCCACTGTTTTGTCTTCAAACATCAGCTCATATTCTGAGATGTTTTGATAGCAGACAATACAGAATTTAATGCAAAATAGACCAGACTTAACCCAATCAAGGGCTTTTCTTATGAGAACAAAAGCTTTTTATAACTGTCCTTTTCACTCTTAGTTTTCCTGCTTGTAGTATGTAAATTCACATGATGGGTGTCATCTGGGCTCTGGGAACAACTAATTTTCCCAGGCAGTAGAACAAAATACAGAAATTAAAAGTTGAAATGGAAACCTTCCCTCCTTTCATTGCCAGTGTCCAAAAGATATATCATTTTTTTAGCTTCACATAGCAACTGAAAATAATGTATATAAGAAAGAAAACTAATTAAATGGCAAAAGAGGTAGGATTGTATTGTTTGATGTGTAATGTTTTGCACTGCAGTGTTAAAAATAGGGATATGCAGTCTTGATACCTACAGTACATTAAATCAGCCATTGCAAAACTGATTAGATCCTCTTTCAACTCATACCTACCTGTTAAGTAACTGATCTTGGATGCTGCTCTGTTTACCATTCATTTATAAACTCACGTACTGCCTCTACAGACAATTCTTTTTTTTATTGATCTGATTGTCCTATTAAAATTGTTGTCTGACTTAGTGTCTTACATCTTTATGTCAAATTTTAACTTCCATGCTGGCCCTGCATATATCCCCCTAACACTTCTCGAATTCTGCCTAGCCCAATTTAAATATCCAATCTCCCCACTAGCATTTTCTTTCTGTCGGTTGAAAACTTCCTTGTGCTAAAGCAGACAACTCAGGTTTATTCTTCTGTTTCAATTCTAGCATAAGATTTATATACATCTGTTGGCCACTAGAAATCCCTTCCTGAGTTTTTCTTCAGAACCTCTTTCTTCTGCCATTCACATTATCTGTATTTTCTGAAATAAAAAAATGTCTTTTCCTATGCTCATAACAAAAGTTGTGCAGTCAGAGTGAGACAGTGACAATCAATTAATATCTGAAACTCGATTATTCATATGGTTAATTCTCTGAGTGACCAGTATGAACACCAGGTAATGGATGATTATCTGAACTCTTACTATGAACTTTTGAGACTTACCCTTCATTAACCACATCAGTCTGGTGTAATTATTCTTTGATCAAAATAAGTTCATGTTTCTCAATCAGGGGACATCTAATATTTTAAAGCCTACAATTACTGTATATATATTCTTGAAAAATCCTGGAAAATAGAGAAGAAGTATGGTTTTGTGAGCTGTTCAACTAACATTAAACATGATATCAGATTAAATTATAAAAGTTTGAAAATTGTAACAGATGTTTCGAGTGAACCTTTAAAATTTACAAATTACTTTGTTGGCCTGACCATGAATATGCACAAGAGCTTTATTGATTTCTTGGGAGATTTTGATATTCTGTTCCATTTTCTCTTTATGACCAAACAGCAGCCAGGACTAGGATAAGGAGGAATTAACTAGGTATAAAGGATAGACAAAGGGACAATAATAATCTTGAGATTTTCTAGGCTAAACATATGGGAGATCAATATGCTGTTTAAACCTACCAAAAGTTTTAGCTAAACTTTAACTATATTTGATCTTGCTATTAATTAGTATACCTCTCAGCATCTCTGCATTCAGTTAAAATCAACATTTGTTAATATGCAAAGATTCCTGTCAAGCACACATGTCAAACATAAATGTCAATCTGAATCAGACCTACTGAATAATATCTAGACTTAGATGCCATTTCAAACTTTTGCCTTTGGAATTGCTTTTGCCTAAAACAATAGAATATTTTGGTTTTTAACATAACTTGTGATTAAGAATCTACTTTTTAGTTGTATGTCTGAAATTCCTCCCTACTTTTAATATTACTTCTTTACTTATTAGTAGTCCTTTTAGGTAGAGAAACCCTTTTGTTGTTTGTTTGTTTGTTTGTTTGTTTGTTTGTTTTGAGAGGTGGCTTAGAGAGACAGCTAGAGATATATCCCTTCATTTCCTGTGCACCTTTCCCACAGTGACAAGTTGACTCAGTTTTAATAGAGGTGTAAAATTTTCTCTACTAGTTCCTAAAAAATTTTTTATCATAGAACTTTAGCAGCTGTAATCTTTTATAGCCCTGTTGACTCAACCAATTTTAGTCTGGATGAAGAGATAAAGATCTTCAAGTTCTGTCACTTCATTTTTTAGAAGCTTTATTTTCTGCCCTTAACAATAAGTTATGCCACAGAACTATGTAACATCAACTTCTTGAAAGAAGATTGAGCAAGGAAAATTGAACATTGAAATTACATCTCAGTGTCACAGGTGCTTTCAAATAGCTTCAAGTCAGAATCAACAGCTTCATTGTGTTGGGCTTTTTACAAACACATTAAAACATTATAACCCCTCTTCCAAAAAGCTTTTTCATGGGGATGGATTTCCACTTAAAATTTGTCCTTCAGGTTTTAGGAAAATGTTAGCATTTTTAAGTATTGTAATGATGCAATATTGTCCTGAGGTTTTAAGTCTCCAAGTAGACTTCTAAAGGCCTTAGTATACATCAGTCTGGAATACCTGCAGAGTATAAACTACAATATGTCTGATAAAATCCTTGTTGAGTTATAACCTGCTTCCACACAAACTGTGTGAGGTATTACACAGGAATTTGTCAATCTTAAGATGACCAATATTTAAAGAAGATAGCACATTTTACCCTGGACTTAAGACTTCCCAACAAATGGGAAATAAAAATTTTCCTGCAGGAGGTAAAACACATACATATCTTCTCTCATGAAATTTTTTTGTCAACTAGTGCCAACCCTCAAAGTTCATTGCGATGTACAATAGCCTTCTTATTGAACAAATAATTAAAAACAAAAATGAGGCAATGTGTTGCTGTAAACTACTTACATTGGCAGACTGAAAGCCATTGGCCACTGAACAAAATCTACTACTGTTCACAGTGATAATCTTATCCAAATCTAATAACACTCTGTACCCGTCTTGGCTACTTTGGAGTAGAGGTAATTTTCTTCATAATAGCCTCTATGATTCTACATTTGAATTTGTGACAAAAACAGTGTTAATAACAGTAATACTTTAGTAATTGCCAAACAACAAGCACTTGCAGAACATCAAGGCCTTTTCCCATTCTCACAACATCCCACCAGGGCAGTGCTGGGGGTGCACATGAAATTGGGAGGGGACACAGCTGGGACAGCTGTCCCCAAATGAGCAAAGGGTTATCCCATATCTTATGGAGCCATGCTCTGCATATGGAGCTGAAGTACGAGTCGCTGGAAAAAGGTATCTCAAAGCTCTCATTTTCCTGCTGTAAACCATTCTCTTGATTTGTAAAAGAGTTCTCTACACATGTAAAGTCATGATCTTTCCACATGCAAGAGAAATGCAGTTTGAAATTTGTCCCTCTCAGCTTTTTTGCCATCTCATGTTCACCCTTCTACACATTTTCCTGCTATTTTTTTCCCCTCTTTAAAATATTCTTATTTAGCAGCAGAAAATTAGAATCATTGACTGTCCACTCAATCTTCCCCCAGTAAAACAATATGGTGGAGTAGGCTGCAAGAAGGTCATCTCACGGGCTGCCATGAATTATATGAATTTACAAGACAATTTTGACCATGAGAAACAAGAAGAATTGGCCCACAGAGCTATGACCTGCAACAAAGAAATAGCTTCTAAGATCAGAATTTGTTTAAGCACTCAGATAATTAAACAGTGCAACTTGCAAATATTTTTAATCTTGGCTTTGTCTACAAACTCTGCTTTCTGTACGAAAGAAAAAAAGCTGGTGTACAGAGATTGGGTTTTTTTTTTTTTCCATTAAGAAGAGAAAATGAGTTCTGCTGAAAAACATGTTTTTGAAACTAAATTACTTTGGGAATTTTTTTTTTGTTTGTTTCTACAGAAAATATTATTGTTTCACTAGAAGCTAGGCATATGTATTCACAAATTTTATTCTGAAATTTGGAACAGACAAACTTGGAAACATTGGAACTTGTAAAAGCTGAGGTATATTGCCTTTTCCTCTTTCTTCAGAATGTCATTTATTATGGCAAGTCCCCTCATAGAACAGAAAAAACTTTTCAGTTCCCAGTTAATTCTAAAGATCATCCTGACTATCCAAAAGTTGAAAAATTTGCTTCTCTTGTATACAGAGACCTAGGAAGGAAGTCTTTGTGGCCCTAAGGACAGAGAAGAACACCACAAGAATATGATACCGTATTATCTAAAGATAAGATGATATGATATGATTGATATATGATATATGATACATGATTGATATATAAACCCAGGTGTTATGAAATTGCCTGTTTGAAAGATAACCTTGTTGCACTGATGACAGCTTATTCATGCCCATCATGTATCACAAGTCTTGGATAATATGTTTTGAAGAGAACTAATATGGCATATGCCATAGCAGATCAGATCATCCTCTCATCCGAATTCCTGTGACACAGTAAATACCTGCTCTGATATAAGATAATAAAAAGTGAAACTAAGCTAAATAGTCTGGAACAAATTGGTAGAATACAACAACAACATGGCAAAACAGATGTTTTTAAACAAAGACATTATCTTTAAACAAATACATTATCTTTCTCTTGCCTGAAATGACAAATAAGATTGGGTTAGAATATCATTAAAAAACCCCAAATCATGTTGTGGGGCTTGCTGCAATAATCAGGATTTGCAGGAAGGAAAACTTTGAAGGGGCTGGAGATGCCTTGAGAGGTTTGTTTTTTATAAATATGACATTTCAGCAAGTAAGGGCAGCTTTTAATTTACACATTCACACTATATCAATATGTTTTTCAGCATGAGGCAGGTACACAAACTCAAAATAATACAAGTCCTTCTCCCATTACAGAGTAGTAGTTTTAAATAAAATATAAAGGAAAATACAATTTTATGGGTTTTAATATAATTAATCACATCACAGATATTTTCAATTTCCTCAAAAGTCAGGTAAGCAATTTAGGCTACAGCTTCTGAAATAAAAAAATTCTTTATTTTACAGATGACATTTATAGGACATATGGTGCAGCTGACATTTCTTTTTCTAAAATTACTTGCTAATATTTTCAGAGGGAGGAATTACTTTTCCACATCTCAACCATTACAAGTGCACAGAGAGATAGATATGTTTGCTTCTGTTGTGCTTTTCAAGGAATATGTGTGCCATGAATTTTTAATGTACAATACCATGCTGTCTGAAAGAAGGCTAAAATTACCGGAGTCTTTGGACTGATAAAGTGTTATAGCACCACAACAAGAAGTCATTCTTTATAGTTAAAGTATACTCTGAGGTAAATACCATCATTAATTTGCTGTAGGTTAAATTACAATGCAATGTTTCCACACAAAACTAAAAAAAAAAAAATAAAAATCCCATTTCACTATTCATTGTTGCAATTTCATGCTATAACTTCGCTATAATGCACAATGCGGAGTCTTCAGATTTTTAAAAAACTCTATCAAAACTACAAATCAAATTAAGGGTCTGTTCTCAAGAGTACAGTTTAGGCATATAAAATCTCAAATGTTTTAATACTTACTTTCAGTATCTACAGATTTTCTGAGAAACATTGAGTGAGTGAATTGCTGTCTCATACTTCTTCTAAGTACTTCTTCAATATATTCACATTAGTGGATGCAATAAAGGTGAAAGTTCTGCTGCTTTATCTTCTAAAAATTTAATACTTCCATCACTTGTGGGGATTTTTCCTTATGGGAGCATTGGGGTTTATGAACAGAGTCCTTTTTATGAAGAAAATGTGTAAAGATCTCTGAACACCTGTGGGTCTACTAAAAAAGTATACTGGGTCAAAAAAAAAAAGATGAGTTACAGAAACCTGGAACTTTCTTGCCCTTTGCTGTTACTGTCCAGATAATCTAGGTATTTTTCCTACATCACCTTCTCTGATATGAATTTCACTTATTTAGAGTAAAGATAGATATGTAAATGCATCTCTGGTCAAAGCTCTGGGTACACTTAGGTATACCTAGATATATCTCTCTGGAAAAGTCTTTCAATTTACAGGGTTGGTTTTTTGTTTTTTGTTTTTAATGTAGGTTTTGAAACTGCAACTCTTAAACTGAGGCATTAAAAACTGAATTTAGACACTGAGAATTAATTGACAAGCCAGCCATTACCAGGCAATATTTGTCTACAGATTAAATTCAGTTTCTTATTACCACTCCAACATTTTGAGGGATTTATGTGTCTGGGATACCAAACTTTATATTCAAGGATTGCAACACCTGTGACCTTCAGAGCTACTGGACCTTCAAAGCTACTTCACCTCCGGACAGAAAATATCAGTAAGAAAGTCATCACTTCAGTGCTTGAGATTAAAATCTCATTTCTGGCATCATGATTGATTAAAATGCAGGGGTAAAATCTTTAGGTCTGGATGTGATAATACTGGAAATGTGACTATTATAATATATGTGTATATATATAGTCCACCTTTTCCATTTGGCACATGTCCTTTCATCCAGATTTGTTCTTCTTCATCTTGGTCAGCAATGTCAAAAAATCCAGCAAATGGGTTCCTTAGGAATTAATATAACATAGAAAAATGTGGTTTACAACATCATAACATGCAAGAAAGCAGGTAGTAATATGATGTTCTGGAGGACTAAACCAAGTGCTGCCTGTGTTCCTTGCCCTGGGAGCATTTTCCTTATCTCCCACAGCATTCCACTAAGGAATAATAGAAAACCCACACATAAATGGTGGTGAATGACACACAAGACATGACACGATTAAACTTCATCGCTGTTGTCCAAAGTGTATAGAAAGTAACTTTTTCTGTCTCTCAGATAATGCCTATTGTCCTGCTTGTAAGCTGAACAAATGATCAACAGGGGATTACAGTAACTGAGGAAGAGCAAAGAACCTGTACCTTGGGGTTTTCAGCAAGAGAAGAAAAGAAATGGAAGGGAGGAATTTGTAACAGAGTCATAAGATACAATAAATTCTTCACTATCACCACCTCAGTGCTGTCAAAGAAAATTTCAGGTTTCATTTTCACAATGCAGAGTAGTATTTGACACTCTTTTTTTATTGTATTCAGTTCTGCATTATTTTCAGTTAGAAACCATGCTGCTTCATAGCTGATGTTTGTATTTTATAAATTAATAAATAATTATTTGTTGTTGGTCTTCTCTTTATTTGCCCAAATTCACAGTCTCCACTTAAATAATTTTGTTGAATCACATTTTTGCTAGGTTTAGAAGGAGAAAATGTTTGGACCTTATGTTCTTTTTTTTTTGCCTACTAGATTGAGAAAAGCTGATCTTTGAAGGGGAACACAAAGAAAAGAGACATAAGATGCAGTGGGTGCTGTTCTTTACAATTTTTCAATATTAAGGAGACCCATTGATAGATTATAAGTAGTTGCTAAAAACTAAATACAACCAATTGATGTTTACAGTATTTCATTGTAGTCTAGAGGATGAAGTTGTGCTTGATGTTTACATTTACTTAATTCCTGAAAAAAGTTTCAATGAAGGTTTCAGTGTAAACATATTATCATTTTGTGTAATTTTTTTCTTCTGCCTACCTATTTACTAAAAGCAAGTTAAAATTCCTCAGTCTAAACCATTCAGACATCTTACTCTATTCAATTTTCATCCATTTAGGAAAGCATGTACTTTTGTTAATTTTAACATGTCCCTATCTAAAGATGTACCTGTTTTGACAAACATGACCTTTCCCCATGCTCAAGTGTACTCTCCCTCTTGATAAATTTACTAAAATAGACCATATTCTTCCGTCAACCTTTACTTCCCTTTTAGTTCATTTAAAATTGTGATACATCATGTTCAGCAGGTTAAAATTTCATTAAGAGCAGGAATAAGTGAACTTTTATGAGATTTTTTTTCACATATTAGTGGAAGTATTGGCTTAAATGCATACTTTCAAATTGCTAATGTCTGTTTATTGGCTTTGACTATCAAAAGAGTGTTGGCTGATTCACAGATTATATGTGTTTACACCTCATGTTCAGAAAAAACAGCAATTAAAAAAACCCTTGTATTTCAGTCCTCTAGAACTGAATCAAATTATATTCTTTCTTGACTTAAAATAAAACCTTAAAAATTGCAAGTGCTTTTGCCAAGTCATTAACACTCATTATCAAAAGTGTGGTATGTAAGTACTAGTGAGATGATTCATGGCAACACAATCCTTATTACATCAATATGGCCTCATAATTCATTTAGTTAATGGTACCATCTGCTCATTTTCAGTGTTTTCCTTCCAATTATGATGACACATTATACATTTGATTTTTTAAGTTTAACTCCGTTTTCTGCCTTTTGCCCCACCATGTTCAGAATCACCTTTTTTGCTTTACATCCATTATTGTAATACTATCCTCTTGCCTTTGAGGAAATTAGGTTTTGAGAGAGTTGGTTTGGTTCTCAGTACTTTCTTTCCAACTGATTAGTGATTCTCTTGTGATGACAATATGCTCTTTCTTAATACAGTAACCATCTAGAACTCTGTTCAGTTATAAACCTATGAAGTGCCAGGTCTCAATAAAAATAAGTCAATAGTATTAATTTTCAATATCCTGACAAAAACCCTAGAAATTGAAGGTAAAAAAAAAAAAAAAAAAGGAATAGAAACCCTCAGCCTATTTCACATAATTAGCATATGATCATAGATAGTATATCAACTTCAGTCAGAGCTGACAATAGTATCTGAACAGCAAATCATGCAACTGGTAATATCTCAGTGAAAGGTTTTACACCTCTTGGGATGAAGGGAAGACATTTATTAGAAACCATCTCAATAAAATTTCAGTTACTTTCCAAGATGTTCTTCTCCAGCCCCTAATTCAAGAACAAACTCTTAGAAGCAACCACAAGCAGTCATACATTTACATGTCAAATACACCTTGATGAGTCCCACCTCTGTGCTGTTTTCTCATGAGCACCAATACGTCTGGGCGTCTATTAAGCAGAAGCTACTCACCAATCAACACTGTGTGTCTTAATTTCTTCAATAATACATCAGTACTATAATGACAGTCAAGGTCTGTATAAATTACTGAATTCAATTTAAAACCTTGTTCTGGCATTTTATTACACGTGTTTTTGTCCTTAGTGTTATGTCATCCATGATACATACATATATATGTATGTATAAAAAACATTTACCTCCTGACTTCATAACAGTACTATTGGAATATCAGCATGCAACTACAGTGTTAAAATTTTTACAAGAAATAAAACCACACAAGGTTGTGCAGGGAGAATTTCTAGGGCTTAGTCTTTGAATAATTCTGGAGAAATTAATGTAATGCATAGACTATGCCAATTATGAACAAACATTGAGCAAAAAACCCTTTTTGCTTATACTGGGATATTATACTGTAATAGAGTTGATTAATTACAGTGTATAAAGTTATAAAAGCAATTTATCATGATATAATGACTATTCAGGTACATATAGCATATTTAAATGAATAAAATAGAACTAGAGCCATTAGAGCAACACTGTTCATTTTAAGATACATAACCAAGCATATTTTATGAAAGGCTTGGGAAAATAAATCGCAAAAGTCATCAACCTAAATGTAAAAAAAGATGGTATTCTGCAATTTCTTTTCACCAAGATTTATTCTTTGGAAGAAGAAAAGAAAGAATAACCTAATTAAGGAAGGGCACTAGCTTTTACTGGTAAACTTTAAGAAAGCTCTAAAGCTTGGGGACATACTGAATTTGAGGGACATAATTCAGGTGCATAGAGTTGGTCAGCTGGGTCATCTTTCCCATCTGTGTCCCCCCCCCAACTCCTCGTGCACCCCCAGCCCACTCACTGGGTTGTATGAGGGCCAGAAAAGGCCTTAACTTTGTGTGAGCACTACTCAGCAATAACAAAAATATCCTTGTGTTATCAACACTGTTTCAGGCACCAATCCAAAACACAGCCCCATACTGGCCACTACAAAGAAAATTAACTCTATCACAGGCAAAATCAGCCCACAAAGGCAGTCATTCACTGCTTCCCAAGGGTAGACTAATGCCCAGCCAGTACCTGACCAGAACCTTCCTAAAATTCCCTCTTTTCACCTTTATTGCTGACATGACATCATAGGGTACAGAATATCTTTGCAGTTATTTCAGGTCATTTACTAGCTTTGTCCTCTCCCAGCCTATTCACTGTGACAGAGCAGACTGAGGAACAGAATCACAGAATTATAGAATCATTAAAACTGGAAAAGACCTCCAAGATCATTGAGTCCAACCTTTGACCGAACACCATAGCACTAAGAGTCATGGCCTGTCATTTCTGGAACACTTCCATGGATGGTGACTCCACAACTTTCTCAGGCAGCCTGTTTCTATGCTTTCAGTGAAGAAATTCTTCTTAATGTCCAAACTGAACCTTCCCTGGCTTGAGGCCATTCCTTCTTGTCCTGTAAATCGCTGTCCAGAAGAAGAGGCCAACTCCCACCTGGCTACAACCACCCTGATTTCATCTAATTCCCCTGCACTTACCAGTAGGGCTTGCTACTTCATGATATTCTGAATCTGTCTGTACATTACTTCCCCTCTGTATTTAATTTTATTAGGAAATACTGACTGCAATTTGATACGAACATAGAGAGTAGATGAGAATGGATCATTAATATTAGGATGTCATCTGCTGTCTACATTGAACTGATGACAAGACACAGGTTTTGGCCACAAATTTGTGATAATTGGTCCCAGAGTTTGAGTTTTTAATGTAGCCTATGTGGCCCTTACTGCAGGTGATTAGCCAGAATATCTGACACAATCTGATAAACCAGATGGTAAAAGCAAACATGGAGACAGGGAGCAATTGAGATAGTAACACAGGGCAAGAGAGCTCTGAAAGGAGATTAGGTGAGGTATACATTAATTAGGGTAGAAGTGATTAGCAGAACACAATGATTAAGAGACATAATTTTGAAGGGCATCTAGAAGGCAGATGCCCTGAAATTATTTGACAGAGTAATGGGCTGAAAAACAAAGGGCATGAACCAAAGCTAAGAAAAGATTGGTCAGCAAGGGACTTCAGGATTAATTGCTTCACACAAAAAGTAATTAATATGCGTCACTACATGCTATTATGTGGGAAAAGCTAACCCTCAAATGCTAATATATCTGAGAAGAGACAGATAGGTGGATGAGCTGGATGGACTGATTCTGTATATTACCTCTGCCACGAGAATGGCAAAGGTAAAGCATTACTTAAATAAGGGGGATAATATATGAAGTTGTTTCAATAAGACTTACAGTGTTAAACACTAAAGGAAAAAAAAAACAAGTTTAGTAGTATAGCTCTCAAAAAAAACCAAAACCAAACCTTAAAAAACAAGAAAACCCAACCATAAGGAAACAACAATGGAAAAAAAAAAAAAAGACTAAAAAGAAGATAAAATCACAGAAATTGTGTTACTCCAAAATATTTTAAGCTAAACTATTCTTCCTGGTTTTATTGGCTGTGTACAGCCTGTAGGGCCCTGCTGCTGCAGAGCAGCTGGTACCAGCTCATCACTCTGCTGCTGGGAACTTTCACCTTAGGCAGTTGAATCTGTTCTCATAGAACAGTCAATTATAGGGCATGGAAATACCAGTACCCAGCTTTCCACTGGATAAAAACCTGCTGTATGTGAGAGCTACACCCACAGCATGCAGTGACACAGCTGATGACTGACTCTGTGAATTCTCACTGCTCCCCTCTGTGCTTCCTGTCGCTCCTGAGAAGAGACAGCACAAGTGAGATGGCATTGGAAGTAGCTTATTCCTTTCTAAGCAGAGATGCAAACACACTAAATATAGCTCTCTTGGAGCTTAGTTCAGAAGTGTATCAGAACAACAGTTAACACATTTAAGAGTTTCAACTTTCCCTGGTAGAAACTGAAGTAACTTCACATTAAAGAGTCAAGTTATCTATGTAGATTTTTCTGTAGACTGAGCAATATATTGACTGAGATCAAAGCATTAGCCTTCATTTCCTTGCAGAAGAATTACTGAAAAAAGAAATTATTTCAGGTGTTTTACGAATAATATCTAAATAACATAATGTCCTGCAAATTTAAATTTCACATTGTTCTACTTTTCTTTAGCTTCCCTCCCCACTCAAAAGAAAACAAACCAAAACAGTCAGCATTGGATTTTACATATTTAAAATTTCAAAATGCTTCTATAAGGTAAACAGTTGAATCTTTACAATAAAATTAATGCAATTTATACAACTGTGACCTAAAATCCGTTTTTTATAGAAAACTTTGGGATTTGTATTTCCATGTTTAACCAGAATTCAAGTGATCTAAAATTAACTGTAATAATTTTTCAAGTGAAATGGATATATAAATACTTCAAAATTGGCATTTTTAATAAGTTTAATGGAACTTAGATAATTTCCTCATTGCATATCTCTAATTTATGTAATAAGGGGTTGTAGATCACTCTATAAAAAGCTTTTGAAGAGATTTATATACTAAGAAATGAAAATGAGCCATTATCCTACTCAAACGATTGGCCTTTTTTACATTTAAGATCATCAGTCAGGATGATCTACGATTTTGAAACCTGAATCCTCTGCAAACTGATATGGAGTTTGGGCCAAGAGTAACAGAACTTAATTTGCAGTATAAACGCAGAAGAAAGTAAGCATGGAATTCAATTTACAAGGTTAATTTCTGCTATAAACTTCCTAGTTATCCTGTTCCCAAATAGCCTGAACCACAGGAGCATAACTGTCCTCAAAAGAGACCAGAGGATGTCAAGCTTATGCCTAAGAAACTCATCATAAACCAAGAATAGTCCTTGCCCAGATATCTCATACCAGCAGTAAATAGCTTAGATATATTCTGACATGAGAAAGAAGAGATTAGTGATACTGACCTTCTTTGTATGGATTTACAAAGGAAGAGTGATATCAGGGAGGTAGCAGCACATTGGGAAATTACTTACTTGGCAAGTGCTTTGTCTGGACATAGAGCTGTAAAATAATTTTTAATAATCCCAAAGGCTAAAGCAGACAGGAAATGTGTTCATATATTCTCAGTTCCTTTACATGAAGTTCTTAAAAAGTCAAATTTCCTCATATTTCTGAGCACTGTTTTGGCATCAAATTCTAAATGTGATAGAATTTTATCACCAGAAAGTGATTATTACAGGCATAAGCAACCTTTGTCATTCCTATGACAGTTCACAAACTACTGACATAACAAAAGAGATTGTAGGTAAGTGAGGAAAGAGTTTGACCACCTTTTTTAGACTGGAAAGCACAGAGAAGTCTGAATTCTTGATGTACCACAAATTCAGGGGAATGGCAGAAGGGGAGTGGGGAGGAGGAAGAAAGAAAATAAGGAATTAACATTTTTATTTCAATGTGATTACAGCAGTTCTAAGACAAAATAAGAATAATTCCTATTAAGTCTGACCATTGTTCCTGCTTTTACTCTGGTCCATTCTGTGACACACCAAGCAGACAGCATGGATATCAGGAAAGATTTCCAGCCCATTATGTTCTTCACAGGACATCACCACGAGATGTGCTGTCCCCTACCAGCATAGTTAAAAACTTCCCGGTCACTTCTCTGGAATCTGGCTGGTAGAGACGGAACAGAACAAAACAAGATTGACTGGATTTTCTTTACTAATAGAATTGAAATGAGACAGACACTGAGCACATCCTTGAATTCACCTATTTCTTGTAACACTAACTTGGGCATAGCAATAGCCTCAGGCTGCACAGCCAGGAGAGCAAAGGAACTATTTGCCCCTGCCCCACACTAACATATTGGTGTATCACAGACTTTTCTTTCTCCAAAGGTCCTTCACCCATCAGAGGGCAGAGGACAGATCTGTAAAGGCATCTTGTTTTCTTTCCTCTACTAGTAATCCAGACTGTCCCTTTTCCAACATCCTTCTGCCCTTAAGGTTTTTGTATTTGTGTTTGGAAAGGACTAAGGCAGCTTTCAGTTGCCTAAAGCAGACCACCCTGCCACACCTTAAAATTGTTTTTCCTTTAATATTTGTGATAGTTTCACTCTGTAAATATTGCTCAGAAAGTACAAATCTCTTCTATAGCTGAGAGTCTGTGTACTGAAAAAAATGTTAAACAAAAACATAAAAAAGAATTGTTTATCTAGATGGGAAGATACAGCATAAAGAAGGTGTCACATCATTTATTCCCATAACTATTTTATCTCCTTGCTTCCAATTACATTACTACTACTAATAATATTATTAAACAAGTTTAATTTCTTAATTCCTAGGTATTCATGTTCAAATATTTTAATTGTATTTTATTTCAAAAGAGGTGCCTGCAGGACTATAAAAGATTTTGTATCTACATTATGTGGATTCAGACTGATATTCATACTCAACTTGCAACAAGATTTGCTCATTCTAATACAAACAGAACCCTGGTTAAGTATATTTCAATAAAAAGACAAATCTCGCATTAATTAAAAAATAAATATAAGCATCTAAAGGTACATGCACAAGAACTTTGCTATAATATGAAAAAAAGAGGGGAGATTAGACCACCATATAGAGACTCAGTCAGCTTATAAAATATGAATCTAGAAATTCTGTATTGCATTACTGCCTTTCTCTAACTCACCAGCACAATGGAAAACCCTAGGGGAAGAAAATCTCTAACATGACTGCTGCAAGTACTGAACCCAGAGGTGGTTTAAGGCTGCTAATCACATCAGAATTTATTCCTAGATTCACTCAGGTTTATTGGCTACACTGACCTTTCCCTGAGCTCCCTATGGTAAGAATTGTTTAAGGTTAACAATTTGCTGCATAACTGAGCTAATATAGCTCTGTTAGATAATCAGTAGCCAAGCAACCACAAATATTTACATACATATATATGTAAAAATACACATACACACATATAGGTTCTATGGAAAAGAATATAAATCAGTGGAAAATAAAAATATTGCAGACTCAGGAAGCTAACAAAAAAACTACTCCTATGTTCCTCTACAGATATACATGCAATAATCAAACAAATATAATTTTCTTTAGCTAGGTTTCTTAATGAAAAAAACTATTAGCAATTTGAGTTTTAATACATCAGTCCCCCATACCCTAAATAATTTTCAAACTTATAGACAATACCAGAATTTGTCAAAAGGGTGGAGATCACAAACCTTAAAAGATTGTTTACAATTGGCAGGCACGTATTTAGTAAAGCCAGCAAAGGAAGCCAAATACCCTGATCCAGGCTTCTTGAATTGCCTCACAACCTACAAATCTAATCAGCAGTAACCAATTCTGACCAGAAAATGCAGCATCAGAGAGCAGCCAGCAGGCCAGCCAAGGGCACAGGAAATAGCAGTGGCCTTGTTAAGTTACATGGAGGACAGAAGACAGAAATATGGCATGGAGATCTGTCCCATTAGTTGTGCAGTGTTGGAAGGGATGAAGAAAAGATTTTCTTATGAATATGGAAAAAATAAGAAAAAATATAATTAGAAAATTTCCTAATTAGAAAACTAGGGAGAAAATAATTTGAAAAAATCATTATTTCTAAATTAGAAAAAAATTAGAAAAAATTAGTCTTTTTGGGCTCAACTGCTTATAAAGTTTACTCTAACTCTTTAGCTTTTAGGTGTTTGTAGCCTTTAACATGTCCATTTTTAAAAACTCTGATTACCTTATTAGTAAGGTAGTTTTGTCATTAGTCACAGATTATGTACATTGAAATTTCAGTTTTAAAATCTTTCTAGGATACAGTAGATTTAGAACAACATCAACAGAATCTGATTTCTATCAAAGTCTGAATCTAACATTAAACATGGGAATAAGAGGACTGATTTAGCCCCACAAATACACCAGCAAATCTCAAAATTAATTAAGCTTCTCAAAACGGCAATCCCAAACAACCAGCAGAAGAAGGAGAGTTTAGACTAAAGTCAGACATGTTCTGCACAATTCTGCCTACAGTAGGCCAGGAGGAAACAATGGCTCTACATCCTCCCTGAGGCTGAAGTGGCTGATGTCCTCTTCTACTTGGGACATGAAGCTCTTAACCTTCTTTATATATTAAATATATTCTTCCCAGGGAAAAAGAAAATAAAAAAGAATTTTCTCTCTCTATAGAAACAGAGGTGGTGCCTATCACCTATAAAACAAGTAAAAACAGCTCAAGGACTAAAAATCTTTTCCCAAACTAAAGGAATTAATAGATATGATCTTTAAAGTAAGTGCCTTAACCAGGAAACTACAGCTTATTTCCTTAGAAGCCTTTGCAGCTCAAGCTTTGAAGATATGTAGATAGAACTAAAGGTCATTGGAAAAAAAAATCCAAGAAAAAATAATCAAGAAATAAGAGCTCAACTGGAAAGGTACATTGTAAATTCTGGAGTTAGAACAGTCACTTGGAATAAACTATTAGTCAGTCCCTGCTCTCAGCATTGTATTCAAATTTTATTCAAGGAATTTTTCACATACAAATAATTCTGAAGAAGGGATTGAAAATCCATGATCCTGAGAGTGGTAAGTTTATCATATACCTTCAGGTGGACATTAAAAGTGTTAGCAGCAAGAACGTGATTACTCCACGAGGCAGGACAACACCAGGGTGACACCAGAGCAGGCAACACCTTCATTGACCCAGGTGCTATCCCACAGAACTCCAGCAGGGCATTGATGACAGGGACCGTCAACAGCCCCAGACATATGTAGTGGAAGATCCAGTATCCCTTTAGGGGTTCAAGGCTCAAGGAACACACCTAGGAGATGGGCCAGGAAGAAGACATACCTAGAGCATATCTCAGGAAGGGTTTAAGGCTCCCATGTTAAGTTGAAATGGAGAGCAGTGGCCTTGAGTATTGAAATATTCTGATCTAGCTATCATAGGACTCGGACTCAGATGCCATATCACTGTGTGGCTATGTGAGGGAACAGAATTACAGTGGATATGTCTCTATTTGCATGTAGCCAACCCACATTTCTATCAGATTTACCACAGAGTTCAGAATATTGAATTGAGTTGGCTATTGAGGTACTGCTTACTGTGTTGGTAACATTCTACTCTCACATTAAAAAAAAAATAAACCCAACAAAAAAACCAACTAGAACAGTGAGACTAAAGAACAACACTTCACATTCAATTTTCTGCAGTTACCAAAACAACAGAGAACAATGATGATGCTGATTTCCAGTGATAGGGATTTTGTGGCAATTCTGTCATTATTGCAATTAATTTCACAGTGAACATTGTGTTCAGCCCATGTAATCCTCCCACTGAGCAGCTTGATCTCCCAGCTTGGTCTAATTAGACAAAAGTTTCAGGATTATATTGGGGTCAGACAGAAGGGGTTTGCAGAGAATGAGGTCAAAAAATTACACACAGTAGTTAGCAGTGGAAGTCGAGGAAGGATTGTACCTTGAACTAGGAAAGAACATGGCCTTTTGGGATGCTAAAGGAAAAACTAAACAAACCTTTTAGCTCTTGCCAAGTCTACAAAAAATGAGCAAGAAAAAAGTCAAATAAAGTAAAAATTATAAACAGTCTACTTGACTTTAGGAAAGTGTAATCCCACTTCTTGTTACAGCTGAAATAAAATGTTTTTGGCAAAAGTCACATTTTTAATAACATAGTCTAGTCACTAGGCACTGAAACTCCGTTCCAAAGTGGAGTTTATTCTGTTGGGGATATACAAAGCTATTTTTCTTAACTACTCAAGCCACTCCACCTACCACAAGCCTGCTTCTGCTCTATTGAAGTCAATAAAAAGACTCCTATTGATTTCCACAAGCATGGGATCAAATGTAATGCCAAGATCATCCAGGAGGTAGAAAAAGTTGAATATTGAAATAGCATGATGAATACCTGCCATTTTTAGCTCTGCCTTTCTACATAAGCTGCTGCTAAATTTGGCCAGAATCAGGAACACTCCTGTCATGATTTCTTCCAGTCAAGCTTAGTATGGGGGGAAATATCTCCCTCCTGCTCTGTTGCAGTGAAATATTAGACCAGGAGCTGAAGAAAGTGCTCAGGCATCCAACTCCAACACTAATTCCTATTGAGACACTGCTGAAGAGACCTTCCTTGTTTGAGTAGAGTCTTGTGACTTGAATAATTTTTGTGATCAGTGTCTTTACTTTGTGCTAGCTTCTAAGAAATCTTGTACTGATGCATTGGAAGGCAGTGATTAACATCTGTTCATTGCCAGAATTTCACAGATACTTCAGCTCATATTTTGAAATAAATAATTAACCAAAACAATGAAAACATGGCCCTTGTTTTAACCAAGGTGAAGAATAGTGTGGGATAGATACCTCCATGAGAGTGGAACATACTCCTTTGTAGAGCAACTTGCTGTCTCTGAACTATGAATCTAAAGGAATACCAATTTAACGCTACATGTAATGGAGAAAGCTGATGTGAAGCTAAAGGAGAACAAAGAATAACAAGGAGAAGGGAGCAAAGGTTGCAAATCAGTATCAGCATAAACAACAACAGAGAATGCTATATAAAATACATCAATATAGTGACATATCTCATTTTTTATATTATGTTCATAATTCTTTTTCATCATAGAAAGGTTTAGATCAAATGGTAGTCAGGCCTTACTGAATTAGGGGCTCCACAAAGATACTTTCACAAGAAAAAGCCCCCTGGGAGTTTGCAGTTAAAACAGGAATTGTCACTGATATTTGTGTAATCGTATTTGTATCTGCATGTCCAGCTGATGTACAACAACAGCAAAAAGTGGTGTAAGTAAACTATTATTTCACATGCCTGAAAAAGAAATCACTGACTTTTTAATCTCACAAATGAGGTGGCAGAAATGAATAAGCGTGTCAACAGTTAATTTAAATGTCAATAGGACCAAAACCATGCTGAATTAAATTTGTGGTATAGATGCACCAGTCAGTTTTTCAGGTACAATAAGTTTTTTCCAAAGCAAAGAATATTAATCTAAGGCCCAGTCTTGCTACTTGAACCTACTCTACTGTTTGTCACTCAGTCACAAAAAGTTCTCATACTCATTCTACCTCCATCCTGCTGATATCTTCAAACATTTTGCAACTGCACATTCTTGTGGGGAGGTTCTTCATTTGCTTTTGTTCTTCATAGTAATAGAAAAAAGACAAAGGGGGAAGTAACAATCTTCTATGATAAAACCCTGACTGGAAGACACTGTAGACATAAGTAATAATTGCAATACACACCAAACGTGCAATTACTGTTACAGGCTAATTTTTTTAAGACGTCAGTAAATTTGCATGAACAAATCACACAGAATATTCTGAGTTGCAAAGGGCCCACAGGGATTATCAGGTCCAACTCTGAAGTAAATGGCCCATACAGGGATCAAACCCACAATCATGGCATTGTTAGCACTATGCTCCAACAAACTGAGCTAATCTCAAATATTTGCTAATGAACTGGAGGATCTATAAAGAACCTTCACTTTTCTGTTGTTCTGAGCTATTCTTACATTATGGTTTTGATTGAACATTAACAGCTGTGTTGTTAAAGTACTGGGTATGTATATCTACACTGTTGATTTTGAAGTCTGCTCTATTTCAGACTTTCATAAGATCATGAAAGGATGTAGAAGCACCTCACAGAGAAAATCTTCCTGACATTTAAATGTCACTTGACAGCTGCAATATTAATGAAAAGCTCTTTCATACTGTCTTCTAGGTTTTTTGTTAAAAGAAATTCCCAGAAATCTTACATGCTTATCTATTTTCCCCTCAGACTTGAAGAGAAATCCCTACCAACATTGTTTCCCTAGTTTATACCATCTTATGGAATGAAATAAAATTAAGAATACTTTATATATATATATATATATATCTGTATAATGTTTTTCATATAAAACAATTGCTAGCAATTACCAAACAGGAAATGTTCCACTGGAAAGAGGTGATAAGCTGCTCAAACAGCAGTGTGTGTCCATGACTTTTTATCTTTGCTTTTATTTGGTTAATGCTTATAAATTGAGCCCCTAATTTACCTTCAGCTGAGCTTGAAAAAGCAGAGTTAGAGTTCAAGATTTATTGCTTACTGTTGGGGTTATAAGCTTTAAAGTAAATTTCCTTCCCAAGATATTATCTCTTATCATTACCTACCAGGACATCCTTTATCCTACTTTTTCTGGATCAAAAAGAGAGATAAGAGTGTAATATATCTTTGCAGAAACTAACTGAATCCTCTCTCAAGCAGAGTTTATCAACATTTAACTTAGTATACAAAGCTAATATGTTTGTATTTAAGCTAAAGGTGACTTAGAAAAATATCTAAATGTAAGAACCCCAAAGTTCTTTATCCTGTGGAACTACACACTGTATCTGCATATCCTGCAGTATGCTGACTTCAGCTTTGACATTATGCTGAGACAGTGGCTTGAATTTACAGAGTTGTTTAGAATTTCCTTCCAGAACTCTCCAGAGATATATTGCAATTTCTTATATCACAAATGAAACCTGTAGAGTCAATAATTCTTTTTAAATATTTCTAACACATCAATTATTAATTTCACTTTTATATTCAGCAGCTTTCCACTGATGGCTTTATAGCTATATGTTGTGGTGGAGGGGATAGAGGAAGTGAAGAGGTATATAACACAAAGAAAAATCATTACAAACATTTAAGTTGGAAATCCTTGTCTCTCTCATAGCTTTCACTTCAAATATTGTCATCTCATCCTCAGAAAGGTAAATCTTTGATAAGAAACTGAATGCAGGCTAAGGTAAAATATTTTAATAAACAGTGGGAAAGTTAAAGTTCTGAGTGCTAGTTTGCAATAAAGGAAAACTATTTCTAACATCAGAGAAGTGACTCACCACATGAAACTCCTGGTCACTGAGGAGTGTCTCATAAACTGTGACTAGGACATTGCACTTTGAAGATAGCATTTCTGAGTAGTCTTTTTGGTATTAAAAGCTTTACCCACCAACTCAGTGTATTTATTTTCCCCTTCCTTGCTTATCCAGAAAGTGAAATAATGGTCCTTGATCATTGTGCCCTAACCCACAGGAATAGCTGTGTTTCAACAGTGGACTGGGATTCTTGTGTGAATATTTCTATTCCTAAATCATATCCAATGTTTTTATTTGGCTTAAATGAAAAAAAAAAACCAAAACATAGAAATACTATAAACCAAGGGACTGTGGTTTGGTTTTGCACTTTTTTTTCCACAAGAGTGGGCCTTAATAAAAATTAAGGGCCAAATACTACACATTTGCAATCTGTCTAACACTGAAGAGAACTTAATAGGACCATTCATTGAACCATTTGTTTTTCATTTTAATGTAACTTTTTTTTTTTTTTTTAACTGGAAAAATAATTTTTAGATAAAATTCACAGTTTGAAAATTAAAAAAAAATAAAATAAAAAATGGAAAATATTTGGAGTTTTTTTGATCCCAAAGAGAAAAACATGCTGAAATGCTTTCCTTTTCAAGGAAAATATGTGGAATTTCACTGCTGGTCTTCAAAATATGGTAACATGTCATTTTATTTGTCTGTAAAAGAAACAAAATATTAGAGTACAGCTTGAAAGCACTTTACTTAAAGTCTCTTCAGGGAAGCAATATAATTCATCACTAGATATGTGCAGGGAATGTAGACACAGGTCAAGATTAAGAAGGACATAGCCATAAAACCAGAATGAAAGATACTTGTCTAATTTATGTCAAAGGCCCAACACAACAACTTTGAATGCATGTGGGAGGACAAAAATAATACATACAGAGAGCTCAAGGCTCCTTATGATGTTTCTTAATATAAATTTGTGGAGGAGTTAGACAGATGTGTAGTGTATTGAAACTCTAAGGACTTGTCAGTGCCACACCTCCTAGAAGACCCTCAGTTAGAAATGTTCTAAACCATCTTTTTACGTGATTGTTCTAAAAAACAGTACACTCAAAACATTCAGTGAAAAGCTGATATTGAAGATGAAGTTTCTCTGCTCTGGCAGCTGTTAATGGAAGAATACTTTTTATTTTCCTTTTCTACCTTCTACAGACATTTTCCCCTGCCAAGGTGGATGTGCTGGTAATTATTTGTACTGGTTCCAACTCAGCTGACAGAGAGGCAGCACTTATCAGTTTGCACACTATAAATGCTTGTCAAACCTATGAAAAACAACTAAGGCACTAACACAGTTTTGACAAACTCCCAAAAATACCTCTGCCTTCTCCACAGTCATTTTGTACATCTTACAAATAGAAGGCCAAAACCTGAAACAGCTGAAGTGTTGGTCAAAACCTGAAACAACCGAATGATCTCCCTCTTTGTTTCTATCTAAATACTTTTAACTTGAAGTAACTATAGTTTGGACTTTTCTCTAAATATGAATGATTTTCTCTTATTATTGTTGAGCTTTTAAATAAATACAATAGATTACTAATAGCTTACTAAATATAATCTGCTTTAATGTACAAAAAACATTTTATCCTATATTTGATAATATTTCAGATATGAAAAAATTAAATAATTTCTATTTTTATATTGCAAACACCCATCTGGGAAAAAAAGGCAAAATGGATATGAAGTAGCAGGTCTCTTTTCCATTTGTTTCCATACAGCAAATTGCAATATTCTTAATTTCAAAGTATACTTAGTATGTGGAGGAGACAAATCTTTCTAAATTATAAAATTCCTGTGTGCATAACCAAGCAGCACTGAACTCTGCTCTGACAGCTTCCCAATACAGATTTGAGAAGGTGGTGATATCCCATACATAGGCAAGGGACTACAGTAAATTTAACCTTCTCTTGAAAAAAATTTTGCTCATCAGTAATGATTTGAGTCCTGTAGTACCATAGGCAATGACATTTTATAATCCTAACCATAATTCTTTGAAAATCCTTCCTAAAAGCAAAAAGGTGTTGATTATACCTTTTTCTTCCCCCAGTGTTGATTATATTCTTTTGAAGTTATTAGGCTGCAGATTTCTGCAACACCTACAACACACCATATTTCAAGTACAAAATAATACTTGCCTCTACTATAGTTCAAGTACAAAATAATATCAGTGTGTCAAAACATGCAATAATATACTGAAGGATTTTACTTTTAAAGAGGACATACAGTGAACAAGCCTGTACACTTTTCTTGTACAGAGTCAGTTTTTGTTTTTGCAAGCAGGCTTTCAAGTTATCTTCTCAAAACTATTCTTTTTATTTCCCTCCATCTTAGCTTCACAGGAGTGTTCTTTCTTTGTCTCACACATATTTACATCTCTACTTTCCTATCACTTCCCCGCCTATATCTGACTGCACATTCATTGATGGTGATTTTGACAAATAATAGTGACAGGCCATTCAACATCATCTGCAAGAAGCACAAGACATAGGACACATTTTCCCCCAGTAAAATAATTAACAATATAATGGTTTTATCTTTAAAATCCCCAATTGCCAGACTATTGAAAAAAGTTAGGGAAGATTAAGTATCAGTTTTAATTAATTTTCACTTTATTAAAATGCTCAGACTTAAAAATATGCAGAACTCTGTTGGCCTCTGTAAGGGAATACATGAAGGCTTGGTCCTCCTCCTGAAGATCTTAGTCTTAATGAAAACTTAATATTTAAAGACAATTAATGATTAAGCTGTCTGCCAAAAGGCTCTCTAAGAATCACTTAATATTTAAATCCACCTAAATACCCAGAATAGAAGGACTGGTTGAAAGCTGCCACATGCAGCCACTCTATTCCTGTCCTTTAGCTTCAACCAATTGAATATATACATGCCAGCCCAGCTCTCCCCACGCCACCCCCCTTCACAGCTTGTTGCCTATTTCTTTAGGAATTAATATTGCATTAAAATAAAGGTTAGCACCATAGGGTGTTAATGGCATTGTATTTCTATTCACAACACTAAGTGTAATTTGAATCATCAATAGAAGAAACAGAAGGAACAGAAGGAATGACCTTTCCTGAAATGTGCTGCAGGAAGAGAAATGTCAATAAAAAGCAAACAGTGTTTTGCATATCCCCTTACAAACAGCCAATTCCTGTCTATGCAGTTAAGAGAGTAGGCTTTTTCTGAGCCATCAGCTTGGCACAAGGGATCACTTGACAACGTGGGAGTGAAATAAGAGCTCGCACATCCCATGCAGTGTCCTGCTGCTCAGCTTCAGCAATCAAATATACATGAAGCTCTTTGCTCCAAAATGGCAACAAGTTTAGGACCAGCAGATTAGAGAAATCAATGACTTTATCTTGTGTTATCCTGTACCCTCTAAAATTCCAAGAACATCAAGCAAACAAATACATGACCATAATACAAATGCTGTAAAAGGACCATAACACCAAAAATATTCAAGACCTGAAGAAACAAACACTATTAAATGTGAATATTTTTGTAAAACTATATTGCTTCTGAATAAGGCATCAGAGTTGCTTGTTCTTCTTAAACTGTTATAAATCTTGGGGAAAGCTCTTCTGAATTATTTTCAAATTCCCCAAAATTCCTGTAGTTTTCTGTAGTAAACTTAATCCCTGTCACTTCATGTGACAGAAACAAAAAACAAAACAACCAACAAAAAAAACCAAACAAAGCCAACTATTTAGAAAGCCAACAAAAGGCACCGCCAAATAAACATGAATCTTCAAGCATAAATGTAATAGGCGAAGTCAATAATTTAAGAACATAAACATTCTGCAAGAGAGAATGCTTTTTGAAAGCAGTTGCTTCTGAAATCAGTTTTCAAAGTTGCACTACAGATCGATCTCTCTCCCATGCAGTTCATACACCTGCAGGAAAGAACTCCAACAAGATCCACCCTAAGCATTTTAAATCTGTGTTCTTCATCCTCTAAGTGTCCTCTTTACCCCCTACCAAAAATTACCACAATCTGGAAAGAAGTGGAGCAAATGAAGTGACCACACATGTTGGAGAGATAAAAACCCGTCATGAGACAGTTATTTGACAAGATGTGGGTTAAATATCGTCCTCACTTTCCAGTCTTTTTAACCAACCTGTCAGTAACCCTCAGGATTCTCCTCTGCACTTTGCTTCAGCCATGTTAATCCATGACATGCTCAGTATGGACTGGCCCCACCTTCTGAATGCCTACCAGAACTGGGGCTCATGGGTCATCAGTTAAAGCATTTAACATAGCATGAGTTTACATCAGGACAACAAAAGTCTCTGTAACATCTGGGGGACAGCAATTAGGGAACCTGGAAAAACAAATCACTCCTATTTCTACAAACATAATCAGTTTAACCCTTATTCTGGATATCTTGCTCCCCTTCCACTCTTGCTTTGTTCAGGAAGCACATTTCACGTGAACCAAACCACTTGATAAAAACCCGTTGTTTGTGCCCCAAAACAAGGACAGCTTTCTGGAGGAATTGAGGATAAAGATACATTGTAATTTTTACTTTCCCCCCACAAAAGTGATTATCAGTAGTGCTTACAGGAGAAAATAACTACCTGGCTGGAATCCACTTAGTAAGAGCAATTCTGAATTACCCTCTGGGGAACAACTTGATCAGTTTTATTCATACTTTCCAGATAGTTTTAATTCACTTTAAAAGTTCATCTGGAAAAAAAAAAAACAAAAACCAAAAATAATACCCAGAGGTAAAAAAAAAAATTAAAAGGGGGGTGGGGTGGAGGAAAAAGATGTAAAAGCAGACTATTAATGGAACTCTCATTGAAGCCTTAATTAAGAGAAGGCACTTGATCACTCTGTAATCACTGCCTCAAATTAAATGTCTCAAGTGCAATAACTAAAATATAATGGGACAATTCAAAGCAATAGAATGGAGCAACCTACCATTTTTCTGGCTTATTCTTGGTTCCTCTAGATCTCCTTTCATAAGTATGATTAAAAATGCATATATATATTGCTTGGAGGTAACCTCTTCCCATGAGTTCAATCACGAGAACAACAGAAGTGACAATTCTAAGGTACTTCTTGGATTAAGAATCTCCTACGGGTTCAACATTTGTATAGGCAGAGTAACAAGATCTCTGAAGCTTTGAATAATTAGCCTTTTTGCAAGGAAAACGAGACCCCTTTCCTTCACATCAGGGTAACCTTGAAGAAAGTTTGTTGAAGTTAAGTTTCCACTAATTAAAAAGAAGGAGAAATAAGGGAGATGAAAGGGGGGGAAAGGGACATTTTATAGTGCAACATTGTAAAGGCACAATAGGAAAAAAAGGAGAAGTTTTTAAGCAGTACACAGATGAAATGAAACAGCAATATAGTATATCAAAAAACAGATTAAAAAATAAAATGTTCTTAATTTAAATTTTTATTGCCAATCAAGTTAAGATACCCTTGTATGCAGGGGACATAAAAACTACATGTTTAAGCAAGTTTTTAATTCCTTCTCCCGGGTTCATATTCTTGTAGCAAATTTAGTACTAGGGTTTGGGACTTTTTTTTTATTTTTGACAAGCACAGAAGCAATACCTGGGTGGATTATAAAGGAAACAGAAACAATGTAGAAAGATATTTCATTAGCAGTATACCTTGCTGTAAATTAAAAGCCTACAGGCAAGCACATATGTCACATCAGGTATGGGACAGAGAGACTTATTAAATGCCCAAAGCATGTTTTTGACAAGAACTGAGGCAAAATTCAGAAAATTAAATGCAGGAAGTTCCAATATATTCAAAATATCACTCAATTTCTAAAAGACTTATTATATATATGGCATGAAAAATAAATAATAAGGAATAGATTTATGTACTAGCAAAAAAACCCAAAAAAACCAAAAACAATAGAAGTGAAAAAAAAAAGAAAAAAAATTATAAGGAAAAGCAGATCTTTCTTCCAGTGTGGTAGTGGGACTCTGGTTTGCTGTACTGTAGGTTTTATTTAACCTGAATTTGCTACATCCTGCTGCTTTTAGAAAGAGAAAATTATTTGTTTCCAACTGGGTATCTTTCAGCAGGCTGATTCTTTACTTTTTACAAGCATAAAACCCAACCAAACAGAAAGTGCTACCTTTAGAATCATAAATGTCAGCATGAAAAAGAGAACACAATCAATTAAAAAATACAATAAAAGAGATAAATACAAATTCTCAAGGATCTTACCAGATTTCTTCTGGCCAAAGTGAGGGATTATATTCCCTGTGCATTTAAGGAAAGTTAAAGGACTTGATGGATTTGTAGGCCTTTCTGATTATACCGATCCGGTTGAAACTTAAGTCTCTGTTGAGTCCTCATTTAAAGTTCCTGGGATCATAGTGCCCAAGAAAGTGCTGCCTGTAATAGCTGAAACCTGGAAGAAAGCTGCAGCTCTCTGAGTGCCTGCACAGTCCATGTCCCAGGTGAGAAGAAGGTCACCTAGTTCTTTCTGGAAAGAATTTTCCCCATTGTTAGCAAGGTTACCCAAGAAATCGTCTCCTGGAACCCACAACAGAGCTGAAAACCCTGCAGAGGCTGAGCTCTGCTCTGCAGCTCCTGGGTTAATATCTGAATACCTTTCACTGAACTTATGCCATGCTGAACTCAAATACAGTGTGACAAATGGGCAAAGAAATTCATACTGTAATTACACCAGTTAAGCAATTTTTATAATTGCTTATAGCTCTATGATTGTTTATTTATTCCTCTGCCAGCTTAGAAGTATTAACAGTTTAAATGAGATGTAAGTGAAAGTTGAATCAATTACTGACAAAACTTGCTAAAAATGACACAGAAGTCAGACATGTTAACAACTATGCATTAATTATCTTTATAAGTTTGGGTAGCAATTAATATATTACACATTATTTAAATTGGAGAGCAATATGTGGCATCACTGGACCTGAAGAGCATCTCTAAACAAGGGGCAGCCATGGGCCTGAATATTAATTTATGGGACTGTGCCTTATTTAGCACATTTTTAATTTCACATGTGGTTTACACTGAATTCCAAAAATTGCAATTAAAAAACACCAAAAATTTTAATTTCATGGGCTGATATTTTTGCTGTGGTGGCTCCACATGAGCTTATAAAAATAGAAGAGTCTTAAGTGGGATATAGGGCAGTAATGTAACAGAAAGTTCAGTTCATCAGCTTGTATTTAATATTAGGGTAGAAATCCATCAACTCAACTGTGAGGGCAAAATATTTCATATCTCTAAGGTATATAAGAGTCAAGTGCAACCCCTGGCAAAGATACAGCAATAAGAACTGTACAGAGGTTATTCAGAATTACAACAGGGCAATATGCCACCTTTTCTGGTCCGTCTTCTAATACACATGGGGACAAGATTTCAACTTGGATTTTTATTTATGTATTTTTATATTATCAGGTATAAGTGGAAATAAGGGATCACTTTGCAGTCTGCCAGTGGAGGAAAAAGCATGTAATTTTCTTTCAAAAATGCTAATCATTGTCAAAGCCTTGCTGACTTCCCAAAAGAATTACATGCATTTACCTTTGGTTTCAGCTGGCACTCAGCACCTTAAAGAACTGTGTCCTTTACCAAAACAATTGGCAGATTTAATTTTTTCCTTTACACCACATACATGGAAGAGCTAAAGGCACAATGTGATATATGGGTTTCATTTTGGAGAAAGTTTTCTTTGTGGAATTCTTGAAATGAAAAGCTCTAGCTCTTTTCTAACACTTTATTATTCCTTTATGATAGTGGCACAGATGCTGTTTCTTGAAAATACATTTTCTCACAGGCAAGACATCAGTAGATTGGCAGGGGTGCCTCGTTCTTGTGTTGGCCGGGTTCAAGAAGCAAAGCATTTAATGTGGATTCTACTTAGTTTTTTGGAACAGCTTCTTCTAAAAAATAACACAAAGGTTGATGAAAGTAAGTCAGCTTACTTGTGAGTGCCATAAAAAATTTCTTTGAAACAAACCACAACAGATCAATTCTCAGAGGGCTGTTTGCACTGGCAGAGCACAAAATCTCAGCTTCACAAAATTATTTTCTAAGATAAAAAAAAAAAAGACACAAACTCTTCACATTTCAATCACATAATAAAGTTAGAAAGGCCCAATATACAACATATTTTTAATACAGGTAATTTTTTTCTTAAAGTGATATGTATCATATACAATAGCATAATTGTTTCTTTCAAGAAAAGTGCTGTCACTCAAAACAATGTGCTCAATTTCTTAACATTAACCACAGATTAAATTAATAAAAACTATTCTAATTTCACCTAAGTTCAAGTGTTAACTAGTTAAGCAGGTAATGAAATGGAATGGAGATTTATCGAGACGCTTTTGGGAGAGGATTATTTTATATTGGTCTCAAACAAAAATTTCCCTCACATTTCCTTTCCTTTTTGTGGGCTTAGATGGGTTTGTAAAGGAAAGGAGCTTTGATGCAGTCTGACCTCTCACTGAGATTCTGGAGAGCACAGGATAGAGGTTGCAACCTATGCAAACATGCATTGGTATGACTCAAGCTTTTTTTCTTATTGCAGCAGGTAAGGCCAGTGCAGAATATGAGACCAGCTAGATAGCTGGGAAAATCCACCATCCTTGCTGGTTGTTAACAAAGGTGATACCTGAAAAGGAAATGTGGAGTTGCTCCTGCGCCGTTAACCAGGAAGTGATGGAGGAGATGCAAACTCTTAAATTGTTATGGAACAAAGAACATTTGTCCACAACCAAAATGTAAATAGCATGTTTGATTCCATAATCCAAAGCTAAAAAATTCTGTTTTCACATTTTTATCTCTCTCCTATCATAGAAGAAATTAATAATTTTAACTTTCAAGTAATCTTTATAATGACTAAATTAATATTTTTTAGACTTTATGGATTTGCTCTCTGAGAAACTATATAGCAAGCAAAATATTTTGTGTGTCCCAAAATATTACTTCTTTACAAAAAAGAGACAAAAAAATGTTATATTCCATTTCAACCTTAAAATTATTTCAGGTTGCTATTGGACTCTAAAGGCTCTTTGTTCCTCTTCTCTTTTAGAGACTCTTTGTACTTCTTGTAGAAAGCTAAACATAAACTCACCAGCAAAACTCAAATGCTGTTTCATGTATTAGAGATGACTGAAACTGACTGATTTTTTAAAAAA
The DNA here is from genome assembly GCF_008360975.1 of Lichenostomus cassidix. Taxonomy (NCBI): domain Eukaryota; kingdom Metazoa; phylum Chordata; class Aves; order Passeriformes; family Meliphagidae; genus Lichenostomus; species Lichenostomus cassidix. The sequence continues at coordinate 96,859,267 of NC_139482.1, read as the reverse complement.
TTCTTGACTTAAAGTTCCAAAGTAAACTTTAAAAGAATGTTGTATCCCTCCAGCTCAGTGCAGTTTGAATCTCAGTCACCATTTTCCTTTGATAGTCTTTGTAAGTTGCAGGCACAGCCTCAAGCAAAGACAACTGAAAAAAAGGAAGGATATAAGGATGTATTTTTCATGCCAATAAGCAAAGGAGAAATTTAAACTCAAGTGCCTGTCGTGCAAGAAATATAATAATAATGACAAACACAGTAATTACAAATATAAAAATTAAAATACAAGGTAATTTAATAAATTATATATTACTCTAGTTTCATAAGTTAAATAATATAATTTTTATATTCTGTACTGCATAGAGAAATAAATGCTATTTAATTTTCTTATAAGTATAATGCAAATTTTAACCAATGCTGTGTCATGATCCCACTTAGTGAAGCACTTCAGGGATTTTTTCCCTCTTACAGAAAACTGCAGAGGTTTTCTACTCAAAATCTGACCCATTCCAGCCTTGTTTAATTTGTAAATACTGAACAGTGAGAGTTAGTTGCCTGTCTCAGAGAAGGATTAGCAAATATCTGAAAACAAAAATCCTGTGTTAAGATATTGTTCTGATTGAACCCCTTGAAGTGATAAAAATATGGAAATGCTAAAGATCTGAAGTCTCAAGGGCAACTTTTACTCAAATGTGTTATATGTACATAGCAATATGTTTTCTACTTAAAACCATAACAGGAAGGAAAAGCTTTAAGATCTTTTCTTCTCTTGTGGGCAAGAAGACCTAAAATGATTAAGACTTATATTTCAGATTGTGCACACAAATGACAGAACATAACATTTTAAAAGCCTGATTCACATTTCACTGATGCTTTGTAAGACTTATCCAGCCAACTGAAAAAATACTGATGGTACTGACAGCTCTTCAGAAATTCTCAAAGACATCTGTTCACTGATGGGATCTGTAGTCTTACAAAAGAGAAATCTGAAGTGATGCCAACTGGAAAATATTCCCTTGAGCCTTAGAAATGCTTAATGTTTGGCTTGAACTTCAAGTTAGTTTCCTTCCTTCCTTCCTTCCTTCCTTCCTTCCTTCCTTCCTTCCTTCCTTCCTTCCTTCCTTCCTTCCTTCCTTCCTTCCTTCCTTCCTTCCTTCCTTCCTTCCTCCCTCCCTCCCTCCCTCCCTCCCTCCCTCCCTCCCTCCTTTTTTTTCTTTTTTTTTTTTTAGATTTTCTCTTACATTCCTCCATTTTTATTACCAATTTCATTTTGGTCCATTTGTTGTGTTCCATTAAAAATTATAATAACCACTCAGCTTTGCATTTCTGGCACTAGAGAACCCACAGCTGCAAACCTCTGCAAAACACTCAAAGACATGGAAAACTGGGGCTTGATAAGGCTGGTTTTATGTTTAACAGAGTTCAAAGAAATAGTCTCTGATGTGTAACGGGTACCATATATAGTAAATTTGGATGTAATTAGAAGCTGCAGACCAATGAAGAAAGCAAAAAATTTATAAATGTATGTTAAAAAACATATAAAAATATATAAAGTAAATCCCAGAGTAGGAAAAAGAAGAAATCCACATAAATATCATATTCCTCCTGGCAAAGGACTTGCATGCTGACAATTAGCTGCTAATGTTGGCATTCATCACTGGCACCAGAGTGAAGCCACTGAGAGGAGCAGGGGAAGGGTGAATATAACTGCAAGAAATAGGGTAGGTTCACATAACTTATTTTAAACCATATGATTATACTTTCTTTTCCTAGGAGAAACAGATTTGGACTAATAATGTTTAGACTCTTAAGATATTAGTTGTATTAGCAATTAATTCTTGTGTTTATTTATACATAAGGTGTGATTTCTCTGACTAGGAACAAGATTTGAATGTTACATGAAAAAATTGTTGTGTAAAATTTAGGGGTAACTATCTGTAATATTTTTTAATGTCAGCTTGACAGAAAATAGATAAAAATTAAAAAACAGACACCAAAACCTAATTTAAAGGATTAATCCCTCATTTTGAATGGGTTAAATGATGTTTACCATCTGAAGTAAAATGAGGAAATAATGACTAGGCTGAATTGTGATTGCCAGCTCATCTCTCCAGTTTTTTGGGGTTTTTTTTTTTTGGTTTTGCAGAATGTTTGGATAATAAGGATGTGAACATCAGAAATATTTAGGAATTAATGTATTTTCAGTAATTACTATGATAGCATTTATCCAGCAAAAGAGAAATATATTCCTCTGTCTTCTCTATGTAGTGATAAGAATGCCTTATCTCCACATTTTGTCTCACAGCTCTGTCAGCTCTAACATTATCCATCTCTGAGAATGCAGGTCTGTGATCAGAGATCCCCTTCCCTGTGCAGACTTGTATAGAAATCATAGGAGGACTCAACCTTCCACTACTTTTAAAGGATCAAATCTGCCCTTGAGGCAATCCTGAGGTATTCTGGGAAGGTATGCATCCTGATTTTAGCTGAGATTAAGTTAATTTTCTCCCCGGTACCTGCTAAAGTGCTGCGTTAGTTATTTAGCATATATAGAGAGAGAATAATGCAGATGACACGCTGATGTTTTGGTGGTTGCTCAGTGGTGCTTACTCTAAATAAATAAAGCTTTTTTCGCTGTCTCATGCTCTGCCACTGAGCAGGTGCACAAGAAGCTGAAGGAAAGAACAGCTAGGCCAGCTGGCCTGCACTGGCCAAAAGGATATTCCACACCACAGAATGTCATGCTCAGTCTATACACTGGGGAGAGTTGACCAGGAGCTGCTGATGCTGTTTCAGGGAGCAACTAGGTATTGGTCAGTGGGTGGTGAGCACTTGTGTTTAACTTGTTTTTCTTGGGGTTTACTGCTCTCTCCTTCTCTTCTCTCCTTTTCATTACAGCTATTATTAGTAGTGGTAATGTATTTTCTTTTTTTTTTTTGGTTTAATTATTAAACTGGTTTTATCTCAACTTATGATGTTTTACATTTTCTTTACAATTCTCCACCCTCCACTGGAAGACCAGGGGGATCTGATAAGTGGGTGGCTTAGGAATCCTTATTTGCCAGCTGGGTTTAAACAGTATGCAATAGCAGATTTTGCTTTGTTTTTGTTGTTTGGTTTGCTGAGCAAACACATTGGTTTGCTGTCCTTTCCTCAAATCCAAAATAATTGCATCAAAAATGTATTCATAATCCTGAGTGCAGCCTTTTTCACTCAGCAAAATCATCCCTAAAGCCAAACCAGTGGGCAAGTAAGGACATAAATGTCTTTATAGAGATTGGACAGATCAAAGACTTACACAGGAGAAGTCCCAGGTTTTATTTTCCAATTTTGTCTTTCAAAGTAAACGTTGTGTGCGCTGAGGACTTTCTTTCCATGAAGTACACATGCCTGACACTGCATAGGAAATAGTGAATGAATTTTTGGTTTTGCTTTTCTTGGCTTGTTCAGATTTGCTTTACCTTTTTTGCTTGACCAGTCAAAAGAAGTGATTATCCCACTGTATTCAGGACTGGTACAGTCTCTTCTTTAGCAGTGCTTGCTGTTCTGAGGCACACCATTTTGGAAGGATGTGAAGGTCCTTGAATGCATCCAGTGGAGAGCAACAAAGCAGGTGAAAGGGCTGGAAGTCAGGAACTGTGAGGAGTGGCTAGGGACTTTAGGCTTGTCTAATTTGGAGAAAAGGGGGCTCAAGGAAGACTTCATTTCGCTCTGCAGCTTCTTGAGGAGAGGAACTGGGGAGGGAGATTCTCAGATCTTCCTGGGATACAGTGGTAGGATACATGGGAATGGTTCTTTACTACTTTTGGAGGGTGGTCAAACACTGGAACAAACTTCCTAGAACAGTGGTTGATGCCCCAAGTCCCAGACTTACATTTCCATCCCAATAATTGTATTACTGTTCTCAGCCTCTGGTAGCTTGTGATCATAAAGTTAGTATTTTATAACGAGCAGATTTTTCAATTTTTTTTACTGACTTCTGAAACAGAACATGCAAGGATCAATAGAAAGTTAAGCCTTATAGTTGCTTCCTGATAGGTTAGCATCATGGGGCTAAGAAGATGGCATATATCATTAGTGACAGATTCAGTTACAGATTTGTATCACTGGCAGAGTGATGTAACCCTCATTACAAAAGAACATTGTTTAATTGATCCATTTGCTCCCAGCAGTCCTGTGGCTTTTTTTCCCTTACAACATAAAGGCCAAATTGCAGTTCAGCTTCAATCAAGTGAAAACATTTTATTGCAGAAGGAATAAGAAATACTCTCTGCACAATTTAATTACCATGGTTTGAATATGAGAAAATCATTAGACAATTAATGTTACAAAAGCTGCCAGAGGACATTTTAAATAATAGTTAAATTAGTGCAGAGAAACCATGAAAAGCCTTTTTTTTAATGTACTGGCCCCCAACCTTTTCTTAGTTCTCAAATAATTCTTTAATTTTGCTGAAGTTAATATGAATACACTTCATAGAATTTAAACAAAATGCCTGTAGCTTCTAAATGGCTTTAAATAGGCAATCATTTTAGGAAGGGGAGCTAATAACTTTTCCTTCACCACAGGGAATCCTGTGGGAGAAAAACAAAACATTTTTATTTACAAAAGGCTAATGTAAAGAAACAAAAAATACTCAAAGTGCATCCTCTGTAACTGACCAGAAGCCAAACTGAGAACAAGTTATTCCAAAGGTCTAATTTGGTATTGGCAAGAATAAAGTGGTTGCTGCTGTGGCTTATTTCTCACCACTTATGTTTCAAGTAACAGAATCTTTTGGCTTAAAGACTGAATCTCTTTAAGCACTTAATTTTTTTGCATCAAGCTCTACCCTACTGCCTCTCCCCAGAACAAAAAAAACCCTGGAGCCTTCCCTTGCTAGAAAGTAATTAATTTCCTCTCCTCTGCAAATCATGCCAAATCTAGCACTGAACAGAATGTATAAGAATTTATTGAAGAGCTTGGTTACGGTTCTGTACCTTCCATTTTTAAGAAACCAAACTTCTTGACCTCTGCAATGTCTGTTTCTTTAGTAACTGCTCTTAATTTTATTTGGCACACCAGAAGACCATTGTGATACAAACACAATATTTTTTATTTGCCTTCCTTTCTTTTCCTTTTTTTCCTTTTCCTTTTCCCATTTTTTTTTTGTTAGACACCTGATTGAATCGAGACGTGAAAGTACAGAATTGTGTTTTACTAGTGTGGTATTGAATGGCACTAAATGTAAATTACAGAGATGACATTTCTCTGTTTCAGCAACCTGCCAAGAATACATACTCATGTTTTCAAAGTGCATCCTGTTCTTAGTGTTCATTTAAGATTACTGCTTGTCTGCCTTTGCAAATGCCTGAATAAGTGTACAGTTAAACCAAAACATGGCAGAAAAGTATGGCAATGTTTTCCTGCTTAAGTGAAAAAAATAATGGTAATGAAATCTGCATAAAATGTAGTATTCATAGACATTTAGATGCGGGTTTTAAAAGATGAGCTTCATTTAGAAGAGGCTCTGGCAACTTTTGAAAGCTATAGATCTTCTGATGCTGAAAGATACTGTTTTTCTGAAAGACCTTAGGATTTTAAAACAGTATGTTTTAAAACAATACTTCTTGCATTACTGCATTTTTATATGTTTATATAATTTTGGTATATTTATATAATACCTGATGAAAAACATCCAACAATTTAGAATCAAGACAGTAAATTAATAAAAAAAGCCTCAATAACAATAAGCAATTTGAAGTACAAGACAAATTCAAAACCATATAGAAACTTGTCAGACTTAATTCACAGATAAAAAAATTAAATAATAATAAGTCATGAAACATGAAGACCATTACCTTAGATTTTTTCCTGTTGACTTCATAATGAAGATCAAGAAATCAACATGAGATTACAATTCTGTGTTTTTTCCTTGCCTTTACTGAGACTTTGACTTTTTAAACACAGATGCATCCAGATTCAGCAGTATTAATTTTTAAAAGGAAACATACAGAAACAAACAAAATATTTAACTCTTATTTATGAGAAAAAGAATCCCCATGATCCCCAGATAATGCTTGCACAGTTTTTAATTTCTGTCCAGATCTTTAGGAAAGGCTGTGTGTGCACATATGTACATTTCCAGATCTGATGTGGATGAAATTTTAAAATATTGACCAGTGCTACTCTAATAACAGTTAATATAAAAGTTTAATTATTTTTTTTAGTAATATGCATCATGTGTGTCACAGAAAGAGATCAGAAGTCATAGGAATATTTAGCATTAGTATTATAAGTAACTTGCAATAAAAGCTAACCCTGCAAGCAATGTTTTTCTGATTCAAGACACCACAATGGAGATTAGTCCAGAAATGAACCTTCACCTTGCATAGGAGCCACAAAGACTGGCAAGTATTTTCAGACTGAAATTTTACTTGGACTTAGTAATGTGTTGGTTTGGTTTTTTTTTAGTTAGTTCAAAATATGTTGATGCCATTTACTGCCTGTTCTACTTAAGAGCTTTAGGATGGTGGAGGATAAATCTTCTTTTCCCTTGTTCTTTAAAGGCTTTGCTGAGGAAAAGCTATCTAGGACTTACACAGAAAACTAATTAATATTTCAACATTGGGTTCTTCAAAGGAAAGAACTGCATAAAAAGTGCATTATTCATTGCTGATTTTGGCGGCATGATGTCACTTGAGGTTCCCAAAGTAGGAAACACAGAGAGATAAAGAGAATACAGTTAAAGACAAAATAGTACTCCACTAATAATTATGTTTGCATGTTTTGTCCCTTTAAAGAATACTGATTTACTTTTCCTATTTTATGTAAAATCTGGTTCAACTCAACACATTAGTTTCAAATCACTCTCTAAATGGGTGCCTGCTTGTGTTTGGGATTAATATGCTTTCCCACCAATGATGGCTTTTTTCTGCATGTGTGATTTTTTTCTTTACCTATTCTTGGTTTCAGTACTTTCTCTTCTATAAAACCACACCTTTCACTTTTATGGTAGAGAAGGCAATATAAAAAAAGTGATCTGCCCAAAGTGCAGGCATTTTGATTTATTTTATCTAGATTAATATAGTTCCTTGTTGTGTTCAATACCAAGCAATACATAGCTTAGATCAATTAATGTTTATTAAGTATTAATATAAAAATATGAAAACAGATGCCAGACTGGTCTGAGAATAGCAAATCACGTGTAGTATATTTAAGCAGATTTGTTTCATTAGGTCCTCTGATCTTCTTTTGGAAGTAGAACAAACGTAATTTTTTCACTAACAGTCTAGTTTTAGAAATGTGGTAGATTTGATTACTCAATATCTCTACAAAATGCCTTTAGACATAGCTACTGCATATGCCTAATTAACCCTCACATTCACAGAAGTTATTGATATTTTCAACTCCTCACTTTTTTATATGTTTGGATTTTTTTTTTCAAACATCTTAACTAGTCTAAGTGAAACAAAAAGGGCAAGTAAATTCTGGTATCACTGAAGAACAGTGCATAACAAACCTTATTCTTCAGGCCGCAGTTAACAAGTTTTTGTGTTGTTTTTCCATTTTTCTAAATACTTGAGGTTTGCTTATGTCTTAACTGCTTCTCCCTCAGCCTTAGAGAATTACCCTTTAAGAGTAAGCATGGGGTTTTTTGCTGATTAAAGTTAGAATTTTCTGTAAAGAAATGTCATCCTCTTAGGAGTTCCACACTGGTTTCTTTATATTTCATCTTATGGGAAGTCACTTGTTACAAAATCTAGCATGGAAGGTGGAATTCTAATGACTGCAGATAGGTGCCCTTAGACACAAGCTGATTGTTATTGTAATGATTTTCAACAAAATAAAAATATTTGGGAATCTTTGAATTTGGGTCATAAATGCAAACTCATTGGGTAATGTAGTTGAAAGATGAGGTCTTCCTACTGACACAAATATTACATATGGAATAAACAAAATTCATTGAACATTTTCCTAGTGCATTTTTGAGATTGTACAACACTCTAGTCCTAAGTTGTCATTACCCTAATATTTGAGAATTTAATATTTTGCAATAGCATTGTCAAACTTCCTAGATAGGAGAGCTATATACTCCTCCATATTACCAGAAGAGTACTGAAAAGAAAGAGACCTTTCTCAACATACAACTGTAAATTCATTGCAGACCATATTATTGCCTCACAGATGCCAATGTAATTCCCCATTTTAAGCATTCATCTATTTTGGGTGAGTATTTAGGCAGCCTGAACACTATTTTATCCAAATTAAATTTAGTTTTGCTTTAGATGTACTCCTTTAGAGAGTGGGAAGATCACTTCTCATTATATTCTCAGACACACTGAAGACATAAGTCCTTTTTATGGACTTTTTGTTTCAGAACTTACCTTAATTTATACAGCTTTAGTCTTATATAGCTTTAATCAGGGCTTTTGGGCTCCAACTCTGTTTTGTTTTGTATAGACATAATAACAGTGCAATGTTATGCAGAGAACAGAAAATAAATCTGTAATACTGATATATATATCAGTATAAAACAGTGAAGTACTAAAACTGACCACAGACAAAGAGATACAATTGGGGTTTAAATCAATACAATTTTGTTCAAATACAGCCTTCAGATCTTTCTTCAACAGTGCTTCGGAGGGTTTAACACAAATGTAATTATGGATAAAGGCTCTTTAATTCACTATTAATTATATGAATAATATTCCTTGTACTTGTCATTCTCAGCTTATTGCCCATAAAAAGCTTTAAGTGAGTCAATATAAAAATCACAGTCAGCTTGCTGATACTGCCCATTGTAAGCAATTAATTTATTTCAGGGAACAAGCTATTTCCGCTTCCAGGTTCTTCTATTTTACTAGTAATCAGAGGTGGTTCTAAAGAATCATCTCCACACCACCAGCAGTAAATGAAAGGGGGAAACAGATGTGTTCATTTCCTCTGGAGCCTTGTTATCTACTATCCATAGCCTCCATCTACAAGAATATTGCTGCAACTAGAGGTTTCAGAAATCCATAGAAAAAAATCAAACTCTAGCTTTGGGATAATGCTGTTGATTTCAGTCATGTGCATGAGGCATGAGGCTGGCAAGGGGCTTCCACAAAAATTGAAGTTTTGGTAAACTTTTAAGACAGACTGCATATATAGGGGTACTTCAGTACTGCTGTGAGCTTGCTAGAGACGTGGTGTCTTAGTCTTAATTTCCAAGGCTGCACATTCTGAGTACCTCAGCTGAAGTGCACATTCCCCCTAGTGACTCGTTCCATGAGTAGAAAATATTCTCAGTTCTCAGAAAAACCACAAAACCACCGAGAAAACCCCATTTAATCTGGGCCAGATAGAAGAGTGGTGTACAAACTTACAAACTCACAGGAATGTTAGGAATTTGAAGGGAGTCACTTGTCAGTGCAAAGTTATAATTCCAAATCTTGCTGATAGTAGATCTTCATTCTCCTCAGAGGATATGTTTATGATTCAAAGTGGACCTTGTACTACTAGTAAACATTAAAAGAAGCTGTGAGCAGCTTCTCTAACCTCTGAAGTGTGCTCAGGGAGCAACTAAATCCTGCCCCATGAGTAATGGGACAACTTTCAGGCTTTCTAGCACTGATTTGGGCTTTCATAGCAAGTAATATCTGTTTCAGGAAGTTTATCAGTTTCAGGAGGTTTTGTGTGCATCAGATGACAACTGCACACAGAGTATAAAGCCGTGTCCCAGGAATTCTTCACTGCTTGTCTGCCTTTGGAGCCACTTGTGAAGTGGCACTCATGTCTCTGAATAAATACATCTGAATGTGACCATCCATGACCTAGTAAATCTTCTGACTTAGATGTGGAGGACCAGCTTACGTCTTGATGTTCAGTAATTAATTATTTCTTAAGAAGTCTCTGTTAGGCATTTAGCCTGTTTCTGGCATAAGAACCTATTCAGAGAAATTAATACAATCCTTTAATTTACTTAATTACATTATTTTTTCTTAAAATATAAATTTTAAAAATTCTACTGATATTGTTTTGTCTCTGTAAATGAAATTATCTAGAAAGGTAGAAAGAAATGACTGTTGTGAGTTTCAGCTCCTTCCTGGAAATATAAACTGTGAAGAACAGGGAGAAAACAATACTTTACACCTGACAGCTCCGATTATGGTGCCCTACAGAGCTTAACTGCCTACTTCAAATCTTCCCACACATTTTATTAAGGAACAGTGGGGTGATAAATACTCTGAGATGTTGTCTTGTTTTTATAAATACTCTATGCACATAGTTCAGTTTATGGAAAAAATAAAGCCACAATAATTTAAGCCCTTTTCTATCTTACAACAGCAAAAGGGCTTTTGAAACTGCTAATTTTTTTTATCCTCTGAAATACAGTAAAATATCAAACTGTATTGACTTGGGATGGGGGTTATCATTTTGATATTTGGTTTGGCCTGATATATCCGATTTTTTCTAAAATGTTATTATTAATATTTATTTTTAAAACTTCTGAAAAAATAAAGAATTTAAAGCAGAAAGGGCACCAAACATTTGGACAGCATAATAATAAACTAAGTGCTGTTACACTAAGAGCTCAGCCTTACAATAATATTTCAATACACTTGTGAGCTCTGATGAACTACATTGCAACAGCAGAGTAACAGTAGATTCCTTCTCATATTTGAGTCTGCAGCCATTCACCAAAAAATGCTGTAATTCACCCAGGTGATGGGAGCACCACACAATGTCACAGTGTGATATCAAACTTACCCATAAATCAATAGAGAAGACCATCATTATAAATACTCCTGATAAACTAAGAAATATCATTTCCAGTAAAAATGACCAGAAAATACTCCAATGTTTTTAAAACTTTATAAAGAATTTCTACAATAAACGACAACAGTGTTAAAGGGATTCTTGTCTATAAGATCTAAGCAGAGTAAAGGCAGTTTAGTAACATCTATCAAGGGTATTTTAAAGAAGGTATATACTGATAGCAAAAGGATAGAAGACATGAATGATTCTGTATATTATCTTTGAAGGCAAATTGTTCCTTACAAATTAATGAAGTTTCCAAATGAGGGCTGCTGAAGAAATCACTATGAAACCAGCTGTATTTACTCTCCTTTGCTGCTTACCTGAACTTTAAATCCCTACTTCCAGAGGACTGACATCTCTATTAATTTTTCAACTTACTGCTTGGTAATTTTTCACTCAGTTTCCATTTTTTCTTCATCAATAATAAAAATTAAAATAGGTGGTATTCATTAATAAAAAACATAAATAAACAATTCAATTTTTAAATACTGCCCTTCAGAACTTAGGTTATTTTCCTTCTTGCCATTCCCGGGGAAGAAGAACCGCTATGTAAAAGATATATCACTGGTCTGACTATGAAAGGGAGCACTAATCACCAACTTACTGCATGACCCTGAGCAAGGCAATTTACTGCAATGCCTATTTCCTTTCCTTTGACTACACATCTAATAATTTCATATAGGAAACAAATTTGTGAGAGGAATTTTTTTTACTGGAAATATGTTCAGTGCTGAGAATAACAAGCACCAGTTTTCACTTAAGCAGCTGCATATTATAAATAAATGTGCGTGTATGTGTGTGTGCACATATTCACATGCCCTTTTTTTTGTATATCCACCTAATACTCTCTAATATCTCTTTCTGTTTCTCTATATATCTTAGATGATATATATATAAAATATACTCTTATAGTGTCAAAATATTATAATGTATAGTTAATTTAGCGCAAGTAACTGTGTATTAAGCCTTGCCCCTAGCTGATCACAGACAGCACAGGAAAGACCATATCTGTGCTTTCAGATATTTTATTTTCCACTGCCTTGGTATAGAAAATATAATACAACATTGACAAAATCAACAATATGCAAAATAAAATTCTGCAAAAGCTTATGAAAGATGCTTTCTAGAAATTATACACAGAATCATGGAAAGGCTTGAGTTGGAAAGGACCTTTAAAGATCATTTAGTTTCAACCCCCTGCCATGGTCAGAGATACCTTCCACTAGACCACATTGCTCAGAGCTATATCCAGCTTTGAACATTTCCAGGGTTGGGGCATCCACAACTTCTCTGGGCAAACTGTCCCAGTGCCTCATCACCCTGATAGTAATGAATTTCTTCCTACTACCAAATCTAAGCTTACCTCTTTCAGTATGAATCCTTTCCCCCTTGTCCTGCCACTACATGGCCTTGCAAACAGTCCCTCTCCATATTTCTTGCAGGATTCATCAGTCCCATGTCTTCTTTACATACATAAAGAAGTGTGCAGGACTCTTCATCAGTCATGGTCAAATCAAAATAAATGTTCCAACTCCAAAGGTCATGACAAAATTTGCCCTTTGTGCTAGTAGATAACTACTTAGAATGATTGTCTTCTGTCAAGCAGGTGCTAATATTTGTTCAAAGAATTAGAGAATGCTGCTAAGGAAACGTCATGGTTCTCCGCATGATCACCAACACTGTCATTATTAGTTGGCAAATCTTTAATATGAAATATAGACAATAAATTATTTGGTTTGTGTTTTCAGCTCTTCTTTTACCCCCTATGAATTTTCCATTGTCAGCTGTATTTTCTATCTCCCAGGTAGAAAAATTAATATTTATTATTCTAATTACCTGGAAAAAGTCACCAAGTCCTCCAAAACTGATGTTCTTTACAACAAACTTCAGTTTTTATTGCAGAATTCCTATTCTCTTAGATTTTCATTTTGCAGATGCTCTCTAAACTTATTTCTTCTAAGCTGACTTCTAATACAAGTAATTTGTGCATTTTTTCTCTCAATATCTATATATCTAAGCAATATGGTCTAAGGAGATCACAGCAGAATAATAAAATTAACAAAATACTCTTTGAAACTTAATACAGTTCAATTAAATCCATTAGAAAGAGATTTTCAGACATTTTTTCAATGTGATATTCTTTCCTACTGACATACAAGTCACTGAAAAAATATGGTTTTCAAATTATGGATTGTCAAAGAAGTGATAACTTAGCTTTCCATATTTATGTTCTCCTAGTGAATGCCATATAAATTATGATTCATTTTCTAGTCAAAAGAAAGCTTTTTTGACCAGCTGTACTTTTGGGATCTGAAAGGCAGATTACTTTCTTTCAAAAAAACAGAGTAGAGTCAGAAATTTCCTGTGAATTTGTGAATGAATAGTTGTAAATTTGCCAAATTCTCCCAGCAGATTTTACAGCTTCTTTTTTATTTCTTTTTTCTAATATGTAATATGTAAGACATAAAATTGAAGAATGCATAATATATGTGCATGTACACAAATTTAAAAAGAATTGAAAAGGTCTTTAATTTTGAGGACTGTTTGATTGCTTTTATTATTTTTTGGCAGTTATTTTATTGTTTTTACCTTCTGCCTCCTTAGGAATGGGACTGGGAGTTTCTTTCTTATTCATGTGTCAAAATGTCTTTTAGATCTTATGTATTGTTTTTCTAAAATAAAGACAGAAATCTACATTGATGTGGAAATGCTATTTTTTTCTTAAATCAACTAATATGAATTTATGCTAAGATTCTGTGTGGTTTTCTATAGAAACTGCTTTTCTAGAAATAGCAGACAGAATCAGAAGTGTACAGAGCAATATATCTAGATTTGCAACAAAATAAAACCAAATATTTAAAGGGCAAAGGCAGGGTCAAGATAAGGGCAATCAAATCTCTTACATTATTTCAAAAACTCACATTACCCACTGTTCAATGAGTCAAATGATTGTGGGCCTGTTTGTGACTTACATTAATGAAAAATGGACTGCAGTGTTTCTTATCTCAGACGCATTGCATTGATGTAAATGGTAATGCAGAGCCATGATCTGATCAGCAGTGATTGCGCCACGGGTTCACATGGAACTAAGGCTCTAAAAATTATAGATGTTCTGTAAATACCATCAGGCTGGGATTTCTTTGGGAAATGATCTCTGCTTTCCATATGGTATACTTGTGAAAGAATATAAAACTAAAATGTTCAACAGGAAAGAAAAAGTTTTTTCCTTTCCTCCTTTTAGCATTCCCTAATTTATGAAGCTTACAACATGAGCCATGTGTCTCTGCCACAGTCAAATATGAAGTCACTCCTTTGACTTCTCATGAATTGCTATCATTAACTAAGAACTGAGGGAAGAAAAGAACCCATATTCTTCCAAGTTACCAGTAAAATAATATTTCTGGAAATTCAAAAATTGAATCATAAAGTCCTTTTTAAATATATCTACGCAGTAGGAGGCTAGAAAACAAGATGACAAGATATTGACAAAGCGTCCTACATAAGTACTCCAAATTGCACCCCTCAAAGAACTCTAAACTGCAGTAGGAAACCAGATTGATAGTGTTATCTCCACATTTCAGTTTTTCCAATTAATTTCCAAAATTAACTCAACAATCCATCATCACTGATCCAGGCCTTATCGAAGAAGAATAAAAATGATACCCTTTTAATCAGGCACTATGAGGAATCACCTGGGTATCACATGCACTTGGTACTGAGCAGCCCAGTCCCTTTATCTGCCTTGTTCTCTGCATATGAGACTGTTGGCCATTGGAAAATCTGGCCTTCCATCATCTGACCTTTGCCAGAATCTCTTTGGCCAAAAGCATACACCCAACAACCCAGCTGCTGTGTGGAATGTATGTCTCTTGAGAACCTGAATGTCACACATAGTAAACATCTGCCACTCTGAGTAGATACAGAAGGAATAACTTTTTCAACATTTGCAAACTTTTAAGTCAAGGAGCTTTCAAATTCTTTGTACACAAAGCCATTAGTTCAGGAATTGGATAGATAGGACATTGCATGGGAAAAAAATTCTCAGAGTAGAAATTCTTAATCTTTTCTCTATCGACAAAGACTAAGATAAATGTTAGATCTCCCTTTCATGTCTCTTCATGCTTACTTTCTCCATCAAGATGGAGACTATCCCTGGAATCTAGAGCTTGAACATTCAGGAGTGTCGAGGGTCACATAACCACCAGCAGCGGCTTCTCTACACTGTATCAGGCATTTTTTTTCTTCCCTGAAAGTTCTACCTGTGATAACAGATGCAGCAACATGCAGCATTTTCTCTGCTTTTCTCAGCAATGGCATGACTGACGTATTTTATAATCCTACTGTACAGAGTAGCAGATGGTGCCTACCCTTTCTCATCCTGTACAAGACTTGGTATTTCTTCTCTGTCAGTCATTAAGCCAGGTTTTTAATTTTTTTTCCTGTCTGTACAAGCCATGAAATTCATACAGCAGTAGTTATTTCTCTTGCCAATCTCATGTCTCTTGAGGTCCAGACTTAACAAAAGTTCTGAACTCTTGGTGAAGCTTTTATGTCAAATGTAGCAAGCCCGAAATGATCACTGAATAACACTATTCTTTAGAAAGGCTGACTCTCAAAGTGTGTGAAATTTAAAGGAGGAGGCATGCCATAGCAATTCAAGCAAAGATTAATCACTCTCCTTGCCACTAAGAGCAAAGGTATCAATTAGTAGAAGGCCTGCTAACACTGCAGAGAAACCTCAGAAAATGTGTGCACAGTCATCCACCTTTTCTGCTCCACCTCGACATGAGATGACAGTCACATAGCACATGAAAGCAAGAAAATCCTCAAACTAGTGCACCATAACTCAATAAAATATGGTTATTTGGGTTCAAAATGAAGTTCAAACAGTTATGCTCAGTGCAACGTTTCTTCCCAGCTCTGTGCACATGAAAAATGTGATCAAACATCTGTATCTTCCTGTGTGATTCTGTCCTCTGTTTTTCAGGGGTATACAGCCTCACTGACTCATTCACTCATGACAAATGTAATGAAATTTGCCAGGGACCTTTATCAAGAAACTACACTTACCATATGAGAACTGAGGCAGAAATGGATATCTCAAAAAGTGAAAGTAGGCAGGAGTAGAAAAGTCTAATCATTCATGCCTTAACATGCCCATCCACTCTGAATGAGACAAAGCTGAGGAACCTGTGCAGAATCTCTAATTTTCTGGGATATTCCAGTGCTGATTTACTGAGCTACAGATCTAACTTACAGCATTTAGCTTTAGCAGCAGTAGTTTCTACTCTTCCCTTTTGCTGTATTTCTTATGGTCGTTTTTAGAAAACAGGTGCTGTAAAATCTCTAAATTTAGAAGTAAAAGCATTATCCTCAAATACACATCAATTTCTTGATGAAGACTAAGTCCTGCTTGTCATTTTGATCCCTATTATTCTTATATTCTTACATGCCAGTAACAGCCTTACACCATGCACACAGTATTAAAAATAATATTCCATGACAACAATGAACACCACATTAGTCATCAGTGAAAAAGTCATTCAAAGTCATGCATATCTTGTAATTTTATACTATCTCACTGTTGAGGAGTGGACAATGAAGAACTGCATGATGGACTGCTGCAACAAAGAACTGGATTTATTTAGTTTCTGTTAGTTATAATATTGAGAAATAGTGCAAATATTAAATTTACATTAAATAAAATTGATTCATTAAAATACTAAAATTAGAACTATGAAAGAGGGATTGTTATGAAGTGAAAAAAAGGCTAGCACCATTAAATATGTTCCTTCATTGTTCCTTTTTTTTTCTTTTTGTAAACTACTAGCATAATGTAGAACTTAAAAAATACACAAGTAATGGATGTTACATCAGTGCTGCTTCAAGAGGATGTCTTCAATTTTCCTGGATTTTAAGTTGGCTATAAGAAATTAAAGTTATGAAACAGTGAACTTGTGCTTCAGGGCTGAGGGTTGATCGGCAATTGCAAATGAAGCAACTGTTAGGGGAGGGTACATCTCTAATCTTTGAAGGATATAACTGGAAGGCATTCAAAGATCTGTGCACTGAAGATAGCTGTTAGTGCAGAAGGAAATGAGACTGGAAGAAGTGTTTCCATCCAAATCTTTTCTGATTAATAAATGTGGTTTTGATAGGGTGATTTTCTGTGGAAACAGTTTGCCTTTCTTGAAACAGTTTTCTCAGCAGAAACCTAGGATCTAACTTGAAGAAAAGCTGGGTTTGAAAAGTTCTCCACTTCTCTGCTGGAAAAAAATTAAGAGTTCTTGCAACGAAAAGGAGAAAAGTAATTTAGAGCAGCATTAAAAAATCAGCCTTTTCACAAACACCCACTAACATCCAAACATATAATGTTGTTTAAAATATGTTGTCTATCCAAATCATACTACGTGCAAAAATGACAAAGTAAACAAGCAAGAGGAATTCAAAAGCACATTGTTTTTGCAGGGGAGGTTTGAAAGAAAAAAATGCAATAAAGGAATTTTCTTTCACACTGGGTAAACAGAAAGGTAGGACTAAGTAAAGAACACACTCGCTGAGTGAAGTGCTCCATCCTGCCTTCAAAACATATTAGTATCCAGTCGATAATAAGAACTGCATAACCTGCATCAGTTTTGTGATGGCACTTAGCTGATGTCAGTGTAGGTTCATATTTCAGAGGAAGTTCAGTTGCCAATAAGCTGTTTGCCTTGAACAAAAAACTGGTGGGGGGTGAGGTGTGCAAGGTTGTAAGCCAGTTTTTTTGGTTTAGCTTTATTTTTTTTTGGTTCTTCTGGCCGTGTGCAGTGTGTGCTCTATTTTATAACTAAGCAATGAAGCACAAGCTGTATGGCAGCTATTCTTGAGGGAGTTTGCCTGAAAGAAGTTGCCCAAATATCACACTTCAGTGCACCTGCACTGTATGCTGCCTCAGAACAGGGAAGCAGGGAGAGAATATTGTGCATGAGACTAGAAGAAGAAAAGCTGAGATCTGAGCAGTAAATGTCACCAAAATTCATTTGACGTGTTCGGATTTACTAGCATGAAAACAACATCAGTGCTCTGCTGTCAGCAAAAATGATGCTCTGCAAGTATTTGCTGGTCACATGGCAAGAGTTTCTCTTGCTACATTTTTGTGCAGGAGATTTGCTCTTTCTCACTTTCAATTTGACATTTTACAGGGATTAGGACCATAAGTCGGAAAAAAAAGGTATATAATGCATTGTTTTCTCCCTGTGCCTGACTGCTGCTAATCTTAAGTCAACAAATGTCAGATTTCAATTTTACTGAATTACTGCATCACAAAATGTAAAAATCAATCTTTCTAAGTTTTATTTTTGTAATTCTTTCATGTACAATGAATGGAGAAAAAATCTTTTTGCTATACCTGCCTGACACCTGCTTACAATCGTAATTTTGAACATCTGAAGCAATCAGAATTGTCAAGATATAGTGGTTACATAAAGGTTTGGTTTTCATGGCAATTTTCTTATTTTTTTTTAAGGAAGATGCCCTATTGTGACTCCAAGCATTTTCTCTTTATAGAAAAGGCTCCTCTGGAAACTGACCATATATCACTGAAAGGAATAAAAGTCCTAGAAAATATTTTAATATACTGGAACTTTCTCATGGACACTAATGTGAACACGAATAAAAACCAACTACTTCAAAGACGTATGAATTATTGAAAAATTATTCTAATAGTAAAAGTATAAGAAAACCTCAATCCTTTGCAAATTAAGATTTTGTATTAGAATTTACTGTTAAGTACTTTTTACCTTCCACACTTGGTAGGTGTAATCCTGTATAAAGAGGAAAGATTTACTGAATCAAAATAAACATTATTTAAGTACATCATTATTCAACACAATCTGACCAAAAACGTTAAGAAGATTTCACACTTAACACCACTATTTAATTGTGCTTATAATGTTGCTTTCCTAATTAATGTGGATTAAGTTGTTACCAATTCTTTGTAAAATGTTTGTTTTGAGAATTTTTCCTGCAAACCTTCCCAGGTTTTCTGGAGCTAAAGCTCTGTGCAATGTCTGATGGACTTCAAGATCTCTGAACCATGCTGATTTTATATTTTCTTTTATTTTTCTTAAACCCAGCAGTGTAATTACAATGTTAGTATAGGAGAAACAGTTGAAATGTCAAAATCAATCCCCAGAATGTATTTTGAAAGTCTTTAAAAAAACATGTGTCTTTTCAACTGAGTTTGCAAGGAGATAAATCAGTGTTGAATACCTCTCAAAGCAAAGTAAAACAAAACAGTAATTAGTACTGGAAGAGCAGAGTGAACTTTAGGCACAGACAAAGTGGGTGGCTGCTTCAGACAAGAGATGAGAAAACAGCAATAGCCATGGTACAAACATCTGTATTGGCAGCAAACTTAGAAATAAACAGGTCTGCTGCTGCCACTGCGGAGGCTGAGGTAAGGGTTAGGCTGTGATCCAGAGCACCAACTCCCAGCCTCTCTCAAGCCAGCAGACCCAGCTGAGACAGCATCCTTATCCCTTTCTATCTTTTCCAGGGCAGCAGGAGCAACAAAGACATCATTCTCCAAGTTTGCCCTTGCTCTCTAGGCAGCTGTACCATTTCTCTCTCTTTCCTATTTCAAGAAAAATCCAGGTCCAAACTAGCTTCCACTTCTCACTTTCATGTCTGGAAAACTACATTCTCACGTACGCTGTGGAGAAGCATCGAGTGAAGGGTTTAAGGTGTTTATACTTGAGCCACTTCAGACAGATTCTGAAATTGTGCTTTCTCTGGGTAAGCACATAGGAACCTTTCATATTAACACCTAGTAGAATCTGTCACCAAACATACATCAGCACAATATTTATTGATTAGCTAGGTATGAAATAAAGCTAAGGAGGTTAGCCAGAATTTGTATGCTATAAAATTTCAGTGGATTTTTCGGTTCACACTTGGTTGGCCAATGTGACTTGCATTTTAAGCTAGAACCTTGTACAACAATTCCAGGGCTTGGTCTAAGTGTTTGGAAGACCATGTAATAGAGTTTCACACAGCAGATCAATACCTGCTTCTTTTTTGAAACAAACTCCACTAGCTCTCACTGGATAATGAGACTTGGAACTCTTTTCCACCTCCTGATTGAAAGCCCATGGAATTCTGAATAAATAGTCTTGTTGAATACTAAGATCTCTAGACTGGACCTCAAATGATGAAACATGACGAAGTTGATCTAAAGAGCAATAATCAGAGTTTCTCTGAAGAAGGATTCATATGACCAAGTTCTACTTTTTCCAGGTCAGGATGATGAACTCCACAAAACCAGCGCATCTGTGTTTGAAAACATTTGCCTGCAGCTACTGCATTTCTTACTTGTAGTAAAAGGTTTTCCATGAAAAAGAAATATGGAGGGAACACTCTAAATTTGACAGAAGCATGAGGTTATGAAATAATTTTGTCTTGTATTGTATAACATTAAAATAATTCTAAGAAATTCTCTACTGAAAAATAAAACATTTCATTCGGAAATGTTCTGATAGTTCCATTTTGACTGTATCAGAATATCTTTTCCTAAAGTCTTAAAAGTTAGGAAACTGACATGCTTCTAAAAATATTTGCCTTCCAAAACAGACAGGGAATAGTGAGCTTTTATACCTCACACAATGTATGACACAGCAGTTCTGCTAACAGTCCTATTTTTTATTACTATTATTCTTTTACCTAAATCATTACTGTGAAGATGAATTACCAGCTAAAGTGATATACCTTATGCCATCACAAACTCCTCTCTTGATTTACATTTATCTGCAAGTTCTTCCTTACACTAGATATGAACCAGCTTCCAATGGCAAGCATTCTGAATCAATAGACAGAGGACATAATCTCCTTCTCTCTTGTTTGTAGCATTTGCTTACATAGAATCACAGAAGCATTAAGGTTGGAAAAGACCTCCAAGATCATCAAAATGTGAGCTCCAAGACTCTGAATTTCCTTGATGAACAAAAGCCATATTATTGCCAAAGCATTTTTAATGCTATTTATCTGGAGGATAACTTGCTGATGCTGAAATAAAACTAACCTTTTTTAACAGCTACTCCTCAATAATGAATGAAAGCGTATTAAACACCAGAGCAGCAATGTAAGAATTCTGGACTTGAACCCACAGGTGGTGATTACTGGTCTTTTGACCTGCATATATTTTTTATAAAATAACAACAATATTTTATTGTTTAGATTTTTCCTGCAAGGATAGGTGTGTGTGTGAAGGGACTCACACAGTTGTTTTGTTTTGTTTTTAAATGAGTGAGGAAAGAATACTGAAATTCTATGGTATGAGGGAGGAACAATCTGTAGAGGCTAATATGGAAGTGATACAAATATATCCAGTTAAATCATCAAAGGAAATTTATTTTAGTAACATGGCTGTTATCATGTAATTTCAAACAACTAGACAGCAAAACACATTTACCTATCATAAGGATTTAGTCTTCTGTATGAGATGCTGACCTAGAAAGCACAGAAGAAATGACAACACTGTTCAATATACAATCACTTTTTTCTCCAATAAGTGTCTTGATTTCAGTCTTCATTTGCTCAATAGTATTAAAAGTTAATTGCTGTAAGAACACCCTTTTTAAGGTTCTGTGTCTGCATGCATATATGTGTCAACCTTAGACTTGCATTATTTAATGAACATGTAAAACCCCAGTAGACATGAATGTGAAGTGTAGCAATACAGGATCTCAGGAAGGGAAGAGCCTGGGATCACTGCCAGCCATCCGTCTAAAGTGCAGCACACAGTACACATTGAGAGCAAAGGCAGTCAAGTGCCCATCTGCTTGCTTTAGAAGTATTTTTCTTGCAGAATGGAAGAAAACACTTTAGTTAAGCTCAGTAATGAACTGATTAAAGTGGTTGTGAAGCCAATAGAAATGAACAGCCTGTTGATTAACAGTCAATTCACAAGCAAGAGCAAACCCACATGGTCACAACAAAGATAACTTCTGTGTTTAAGGATTTGGTCCTGAACAAATGAGGGCTCCTGAACTACTGTAGCAAGCGCACAGCAGAACAAAATCACCAAAGACAAAATAAAGCAAGGCAAAAAGAAGCATTTCTTCTCATCCCTTAAATGATAGACTAAGTCCTCCACTGCTGTTCTAAGAGAGGGTTGGCAGACAGCATTAGTACAAGGCCAACATAACTTCCATTGAGATAAGTAATTGGTGCTAAAGATTTTGCCTTATGGTTTAACACAACAAAAGAAGAACAAAAAATCTGCTCTCAAGCTTTCCTCTTAAAGCCACAGGAGATAATGAGTGACTATGATGACATCGGGCACTATTCAGAGCAAGAGATGGTGTCAGAGCTGGCCCCATGAAATGTAATGGATTTCTATCACTTAGCCCTTAGGGAGGAGACAAAAGCCTTAAAAGACTACACATCTCAAAATCAGATATTTTTGTTCCACCTCAGTGGCCTGGCATACATGTGGCTGTGTTGGCCAGCCCTTCATGTTCCATGAGGGAGGGTGGCCTCAGCCCTCCTTTCAAAGAGCTCAGTCAGGTGTGCTCAGTGTTCCACCTCAATGTCTGACACCAGCCCCCCTGGATCACACTTTACTGGATGCTTAAATTGCTAAAAATTAAGTAAGTCACATTTCATTAAGCTGTGTGCTGTGAAACCTCTGATACACTTTGATCTGTGTTAGCACTGAATCTGTTGCACAGATCAGATAAAAGGAGTTTGCTGCAACAGATTGACAAAAAAAGCATTATAAAAATGCAAACCATTTTAAGGCATGGTGAATTAAAAAAATCAATACTAACAGCTTTCTATTAAACACATAATGGTGAATATATCAATGTGGGGTTTACTTATTTCCACCTATTGATCAGGAATTCTACTGCATCTGTTTATAGCTCTCTTTTTTTTGTGAACTACATGCAAAATAAGAAATTATATAGATGAAAAATTTCCCACAAAATTAATGCTAATCTGGCTGTTGGAAAATCGGGACCAACTGCCTTCTGACTTACTGGGCTGACCACTGCTCAGCTGGCAATTTTATGTAGCTGTTCTTATTTTACTGCAAAGTTAACACCATATTTCTTTATTCTTTCAAGTGAACAGAATTGTCAGCTCACAAAATTAAAGATAAATCACTTACACTGTCTCCCTAAACTACCCACAGCCTCCCTACTGGTAGGAAACTGTTTAGCAATCAGTGCTTAGGACTGCGTAACAGATAGAAAAATGACTAAAGACAGGGATATGGGATTATAACTTACTCTTATTTCTTTCCTTTTAGAAGAGAAAGGGGACGCTTTAAGCATTCAATTTCCCTGACCCCCATGTGTCTGTAGGGATTTGAGCAGAATTTAGTCTCCTGTATGTTGTGAACAGAATCACTCTCAGCCTGAAAGTGTGAATTAGGGACTGCAGCCACACGCTGAATAAAAACCAAAGAAACCACCTCAAATTTTTTGAAAACTGTCTGCTTTTCAGAGAGTCTAAGTAGATATCTTTTAATGAGGTAACATCTCAGGCTGAGGATTTCAGAGGAGTGCCTGTGAAGTTCTAAGATTTGAGTTTTAAAATTAGTTACCCATCTCAACACTTCCATCAACTATTCCATGTCTAAATGGACAATAAGCAAGCATTGGCTTCTGGCAGCTCCCTACTCATTTTGCTGACTCAAGTGGATCCTGTTTGAAAGTGCTAATCTTTCCCCAGGCACTGTCCAGAAAGCCTAAAATGTCTTTGCCTTTTTTATGACCTTTAAATTTTGTAGGAACTTGCTTCCCCTGAAAAATGTTTCTTTACTCTTCATATGCTGTTGTACTGCTAAGTGTAAGGAGCTATCAGTATGTCTGTCTTCAGCTTCTCATTTTGACACAAACATTCTGCCAGACCTTGGGAGGCCACAACATCTTTTAATCCCATCATTCATACTTCTAAATATTTTAAGTAGGATGAGAGATTGTTTATTTGTTTATTTAGTTTAATGTGCTCATACAAAACTGAGTACAGTAGTGTCAGTACACAGTAGTACCCTGAGCTGAGATGGGAGCTCTGTGAAGCAAAAATTAATATTTTTCTATCCATTCTGATAGGAATGTATTTACGGAAACCAAAGATTTGACTCTCAGTAACTGGAAGCTTAAAATTGCTTAAAAATGGGGTTTCTATCCTGCACATGGCACATTCACACACTGCTCATAGAAATATGCAAGCAGATACTAGAGCATGAAAAGTTTAATCAGATAAAAGGAACCAAAAAAGGATTAATTTAATTCCTACGGGCAGCAAGTTAACTGGGAATTTTTAATGCGATTTTGTATTTTATGTAAGCCTTTCTTAATAAAGGTTAAGAAGCATATTGCATCCCTGTATAGACTACTGCTGCCAGCCATCATAGACTCATTTTTAATTTAAATGAACAACAGAAAAACAAATTGGAAAAAAAAAGCAAAATTACAATAGCCAGCACTGACCATCAGAAATTTATATAAATTTTTGAGCATTATAACAGTATGGATTTGCAGGTGTTCTTTAAGGTTTTTTTAGGAACCCACCCTCATCTCATGCTGATTTTTGTTTACTTGCTTTGACAACTTTGACAAAAGTATCACATCGAATATAGCATCAGAAATTACTCTGTAACTTACAGTGTCCAAGTAATATGTCTTCACATCCATACATTCTATCATTGTCTATCCATCATTAAACTAGAAATTGGAGTGGTTTTTGACTCATGAATTGTTCTTTTTTCAATTATTACCATAAGCAATGAGGAAAATTGAACCTGCCCCAAAAGGTAAAGTAAAACACACATAATGCACATTTTTAATAAAAAGAGATTTAGCCAGTATTTGATATAAGGAAAATGGGAAAGTATAGACTTATTTATAACTCTCAGCTTCTCTGTAACTGATCATTCATAAACAGATGCTTTGATATATTACAATGATTTTTACATGCTCTGACTCTAAGCTTTTGATAATTTTCCTACTAAGCTTTTGCATTAATTTCCCATTTCAACATTTTATTTCTGTCTTGGGCCATAAAAACATAATTGTTACCACTGAAGTTGTAGCTCTTCTATTCCCAAAAGGCCAATTCATTTTACAGAGCACGTACACTCTGCAGCTTATTGGCCTTCATTTTCCACCATCAAATGCTAACACTACTTGAAGGAAACTTTAATTTAGGAAAATATCAATGAATAATGAAGATGGCTTCTCTAATATGGATTTGCTGCCCAGCATAACAAAATGGAGCTTTTATTGGAATCCATTTCCCAGAGTTGAGCTATTTGACCTACAAGCTATTAAAAAAGTAGATTATGTTTTCCATGGCACTATAGGTATTGGAGAGTTAATTTCCACACCAAACAATAAGAGGAGACGAAGTAGACAGTAGCTAATATGAATTGCTCCCAAGCCAGCAAGTAGCCCAATTTCCTATGCATCCTCAATACTTCTACATCCCGATCTATTACAAAAAGTAGCAAAGTAAGACAACAGTTTATAAATAATAGTCCCTTGAAAGTGTACATAGGTTCAAAATAATTTGGTGGAAACATATAATGTAAGATGTACTCAATTTGACTTCGGAGGGAAAAATGGTTAAGTCCTATTATTTTGATCTTCTTATCAATAGATTAAAACTGGTATCCATTTTACTTTTACAGCTGGTGTAAGTCTGCGTAATATTTTGGCTCCAAAGGTCCTAGAAGCATTGGGAACCCAGGAGATATGTGTGTTTGTGGAAGTGATGTGTGAGATTTACACGTACAGCGAAAGAAAAGGAGCTTTTCTCAAAACATTTCATAATCTTGTAGCACAAAACACGGGTAAAGGATTTCATCTTCATGACGCACAATGATCACCATATGTCTTAAAACTAGTCATCATGAATCATATCAAAAAGAAGGAAGTATATACATAAAAAAGGAGAGAATTACTGTAGAGGGGGAAAAAAAGGCATAGAAAAAGAAAAAATGGCAATTGATATCTGAAGTTTATCATAGTGTACAAAGATTTTCAAGTGATTTTAAAGGTTCTGAAAAACAGCACCAAGGGAAACCTGTAAAATTGATCATCTGAATATTAAGGTGGACTTGATTGACTAATAATCAAGTTTAAAAATTACTCAGGATAAATTTGGATAAACTAAAACTTAGTTAATGTTCTGTGAATGTCAGTGATAGATGATGTATTTTGCTATTTTTT
The DNA here is from genome assembly GCF_008360975.1 of Lichenostomus cassidix. NCBI lineage: Eukaryota > Metazoa > Chordata > Aves > Passeriformes > Meliphagidae > Lichenostomus > Lichenostomus cassidix. The sequence continues at coordinate 96,833,286 of NC_139482.1, read as the reverse complement.
TAAAGAGGAAGTAATCAATACCTTACCAAATGCAACTTTCAGGGCTCATGCTTCAGTTAGATAGAAACTAAATGCGGGAAATATCAAAAACATGAAATAACAAATGTCTCAAAAAATTAAAAGAAAAAGAAAACCACAACCAAAACACTGCAACAAACATGAAACCCTTAAGTGTTCTGCCCAGCTAGTGCAGCTTCTGTAGCAGCTACAGCCAGTAACAGTTTCAGCAGAAGATGCAGCATTATATATTAGTTATTTACAGAATTGTTTTCCCTCAAGTAACATTTCCTCCTATTCCTCCAATGCTAGAGATTAGTTCATGACCATGGGGGATTTTCCTTAAACTCTGGACTCTCCCCTTTTCTTTAATACTGTATGTGCTTATGTTTATATAGATAGATAGGAAAGGAGATAGAGAAATATGGCTAAATAATTTAAAAAGTCAGATGTCAGTTTGTTCCACATGTAGATCCATTCCACATCACTCAGTTCATGATTTCCCAGTATATTTCCATAACAGCATTCACCATAATTTTCAGAACTAACCCATTTTTTTTCATCCATTGATATCAACAAGCACTGCTCTACATAAACCACTACATTTTCCTCCATGAAACTGATATTTGTATCTAAATATCAGACGCACTTACTTGTCCAACATACGTTTACTATCCAAAATAGAAAGCCTTTACAAAAATCTTGCCTTGTGTTGGAAGGTCAAGTGAAATCCTTTAGATCTATTAAAACAGTGGCTTAAATTGAACAATTCCCATTTTCCCTGATGTACATTTTGCTGCCTTTAAAGCTCTTTTCACACTTTTGGTCTCTTTCTTCCTTTTTCCTTCTTCTATGTTTTTCACTGGGGAATAACAGCATACTGTAAACTTTTATATCAGTTCTTTTCTGCATGCCATCTACTATTAAACCATTAGATATCCTTTGAGACTATAAATACTTTTCTGAATTTTCTTGCTAACTTTGCTACACTCAATTTACAAATCCTTACTTTAACAGCTGTCCTTTCCTTTTAAGAGTTCATAGCCTTCCTGATGGGTTTATTTGGGGAGCATTTTGTTTCTTATAAAAATAATATTATGAGCAAATAAAAAATGTAAATCCTTCATAAAGCTAGATTAATGCACACAGCGAAGCCCTGGAAGACTAAACACACTGCAAACACTGTTCCCATTACCAAAGCAGTCAGGAATGAAAACATGAACAATTATAATCCCAACTCAATTAAACACAGCAGATAAGCAAACACTTATTTTCCCCCTTAAGAACATATACAAAAGCTTTCCCAGCAGTGTTTTTTGCTTCCTATCCAAGTCATCCTGATGCTACACTTAAAAATCAGACAGATATCCAAACTCCTCCAATAGCTGAATTCATGTTCCTAGGAAGAAAGCAGATCAAAATCATTTAACACTAGGTCTTTGGGTCCAGTCAAGAGGCATGACCCTCCAACACTGGAAATTGATGCCTTTCACACAAATATGTCACAGGGTAGTGACTCTTTTGTGCTTGTTAACGGGAGAAGAGGTACATTTAAAGCAAAAAGCATTTCCAGGTGAGAAACACTGGTTTAGTTATTCAGTTATTGAAATTAACTGCTGGGGTGATTCTCTGTATATAATGTGTGCTGTTTACACAGACTTTCCTTAAAGACCTTCAGCTCAGAAATCAAGAATGCTACCTAGATAATCTGTGTTTTCTTTAATTACTTAGGACCATATTTTCCAGAAGGGTTTTTAACATCAAATCCAAAATTTATCGTTTCAATATTAGCAATTAAGGAAATTATGAGACACTTGCATATACACATACAGTTGAAAACATTTTGCAAGAGCACTTTTTGCTGCTGCTAAATTTTGTTAAACCTTGTTTCTAACCAACGTGAAGGTGTGATGAACTATTTCTTGTTCACATCAGCACTCTGAAATCACCAGATAAAGGGGGCATGCTTGAACACTATAAGTAATCTTGAATACTGTGAGTAATCAGTAGCTTCTTTTAAGCAAGGAAATGCCAACTTCAGTGCTACTTTGACAGTGGATAAATTTTAAAAACATAGCAATTTGGCTCTGAGCAAGAGATTACATTTCTTTTTTTTTTTTTCTACGCAGTTTAGGATGGTAACCATTTCACAGCTTAAAATAATTCATGGAAGTTCTTAAGAATTTTAACTTTATTAAATGAATAAAATAGGGACAGTCACAAAATGAAGCATAAGACAATGGAAGACTGAAGAAAGCAATTCTCAACTGTAAGATTATTGTTAACATTTCACAAACATTAGCATAAAGGAAAAAACAATATTACACTTTTTTTCCTAATGTTGTATTTCAGCCCACTAACCAAATTACTGTAATTGAACATTAGTAGGCCACCTCAAATTGTTATTGTATCATCTAGCATTGCCAATGAAAATTAGATAGTGACCTTAGCCTACATTTTAAAGAGCTTATAATTAAAGTATAACGAGAATAACCTGGGGGGAAAAAAAAAGAATTTTAAAAACAAGATACTGGGAAGTACAGAGATCACAATCTGTAATACACATCCAGAATAACCCACGACACTTTTTACACTTATTTCAGTGTGGATAACACTGGATCTCACAATGCACCAAACACTGTCTCCCTGCTGTTCTTTGGTTTTCTCCCTGGGACAATAAACTGCTACAAAGAATGGCAGGGGAGGCAAGAGGGCACTGGATGGTGGAGGGAGCTCTAAAAAAATAAAAAATCAGTCTGAGAAGATGTCCCACTGATCATGAAGGAAAGGTCATACAGGATGCTGCCTTTGCCTTCGCGGGAAGTCTCACTCTTTCTTCAGCTCTCAGCATCTACCCCTCCTTCTTTAAGACCTTCAGCTATGACAGAACTATCTCACTCCATCCTTTTCTTCCAAGTTCATTACTTCAAAATAAATTCCACTGCTTCAATCACCTCTGGAGACATGAGTTGTTCCTTCAATATCCCAAACAGACAAAACCATACATTCCTACTCTCTCTAAAACACAGGGGAAATTCCTTGGGAAATGGCTGTTTTATTGCTGTTTTGCGCTCTGAAAATAGACTTTCTAATATATTTGGAAAGAGATAGTTATGGTAATGAATTTTATCCTGGACTTTCATGCCGGAAGGTCCATTTTGAGAATGATATCCCTTTCTGATATATGCATACATCCTCCATTCATTGCAATTTCACAGTAGAAATCTGGCATCTTTAGCTCCCAACCTGAGTGGGCGAACAAGCATTCCAGTGTCAGACATAAAGCAGAGACACATTTATAGAGTTTTCCAATGAGACTGCTACCAAAGTAATACCCTTTCTACCTCTTCTATTTCTTCTAATCCATATTTGCGTCTGGCTTTTTCAGTATTTTCCCTCTGCCCTTAAGGAAGACTCCCCCAATCCTGTTGGCAACAACCAAGTTCTGTCTTCTATAATTAGCAATTTCTTTTTTTGCTGCTTCGTCCCTTATGTTGAAGATGTTAGGGTCCTCTTTATCACTATGTGCAATCTGAAAAATGATGTGTGGAGACTTGAAATAGTCTATCATTCCCTGTTGAGCAGGACTTCGGCAGTATCTTCACCCATGCAGTTAAGCAGCAGATGTGGTTTGTCACTGTGGTCAAAACCATTGGAACTGCAACAGTAAATGCAATGTGTTTGCCCTGTTAACAATTCAGATGGGGTGAGAATGCTCATGTGAGGATCAGTCAGAGCATGAACCTGAGCCGCTACACCACTCTGATAGCCATGTCACAGATGGATTATACGGCTTTTTGGAATCCAGTATGTTCTTTGAAGGCTGAAGGATGCCAGATTCACATAGACTGCTGTAATCATGTGGATGATTTGTAAACCTGACAACTGTGCATCCTTCTTGTGAGCTAGAGAGTTTAGTTTGTTTGGGATACAGCAGTTTGATGTGATCAAAAAACAGAGGGTCTAATTTTATGATGCCTTGTCAGCTGTATATCACAGAGCCAAGAACTTCAAGCCAATGCAAATAACTCAGATTACTCAAGGATCTGTCTTTCATGGCATCATACAGGCCAGAGAATTCTGCATCCCCCTCCTGACTGTAATTCTCATGACACACTAAGAATACATATGACTAGTCTGTACACAGCCAGAGAACATGGACTAGATGTCTAATCTAATTATTTAACAGAATTAAGTGTATCCATTGAACCACTTTTTTGGAGATGGGACTGAAACATCTAAGCCAAACAGCTGAGAAAAGCTGTACATAATTAACTTTAAAAAGTTAATCTTTTCAGGCGTCCACCAGTCTACCTAGTGTTAAAGCAATTTTTAGGGAGCATATCCTCTCCTTAGTATAATTTCTTCCTTCCTACTGACAGACATACACTTATGTGTTCAGAAACTAGACTGATTTCTTTTCTTCTTGATGTAGGAACATTACACCAGATGATTACACAGGAAACAACACTAAGAGCTTTAGAACATCATTCTGAGCAGAAAATGTTCCTTCTCAAAGTGTATTCAGAGAAAGACACGTTTGCATAGACAAGGAATCTTAACATCAACTATATTTTACCTACATACTTGTGAGAAACCTTTCTATAAAGAGAGAAACAGAGATAGGGAGTGCAAACCTCTAGAGCACACAGCATTTCTTATATTCCTGAAGCAAGGTGAAAGCTCTTGAATATTTAAAGAGTTAATTAGATCTTCTTGTACCCTTTTTTTTGTCTGTGTGCTTTGTGCAATGCCATGCAAAATGCAGAGATGATTCTACTTTCAGATTTAACAAGCAACATCTTGTGCAGTTGAAAAAGCTGTGTAAAAAATTCAGAAGTACACAGCTGACTTTGAGGCCAAGTTGCATTAATGGTCAGAACAGAGAAGTTGCTGCTGCTCTGTTAATACTTGTATCAGTCTACTAGCTATTCATGCCCTATTTCATCTTGAAAGTTCACCTACTCTTCTTTGTGACAAAGTTTAAAACTAGTAGAAAGTTTTGAGTCTAAGAAAAAAATAAATTTGATGTTGACAAAATTTCATTGGACTGTTTATTTGGACTCTCTTCTTTGTAAACAGAGGCTTTGCTTTGGAGAGCAGTGTCTGAAGATTTTTGCTATGACTTGTAAACACTCAGTTAATATGGCTGTAATTTATTTATAACATTGCTGTGCTTCAAATGCCAACTTCAAAATCTCTCTCTGAGAATCAGAGTACAAAACAGAACTGATTACAGTTGCAGAAAAAGGTAAGCATATTTAAAATATGATTAGACACCAACTTGGAGTCATAAGTTAGCATCTAAATTTGTGTCTGAACCTATCTTCAACGCTATGATCAGCTCTTGCTCCCCTAACAAAGATAGTAACAAAAAATCAGATAAGGGAATCAAAGATTATAACAGGAGTGGAATGCTTTCAAGCATAGAATAACTAAGTAAACAAGGACTTTTCAGTATAGAAAAGAGATGACAGGAGCCAGGGTGAAGACAAATGCTAAAAGATGGCACTTAAAATAAGGAATAACAGCCTTGTTGAACTCCTTGCCAGAGGACATAATAGATTCTAAATTTTACATGGACTCCAGGGAAGCCTGAAAAACCTAATGGAAAAGAAATCTATTTAGATTTGCTAAATGTATCTAGCTCAGTCCTGAGGCAGGGAAAGCGATCAGAGGAAGAATCCTATTTTTACACAGTTTGTACTCTTACCTAAGTGCTCATATACAGCAACTACTGGAAACAGCACACTGAGTTGAATGGTCCTTTGCTCCACCCAAGTACAGCCTTTTTTGCCTTCTTATAATCTTAAACTCTCTCTTCCTTCCTTTGTATTCAGTGGAAAACTTATTTTGTCTGCACCAAGTTACATTAGGTGCTTAAACAGACTCATATCTTTACAGTACTTGAAATCTTATTTCTTCCTTACTCATGTTATGATTGGGTAATTTTATTCTGAAGGACAAGACACCAGTAGAAAATCAGGCATTTCTTTTTAACTGCTATTTTTTCTCTAGTTTTTCTTTTTTCCCCCTCCTCCAAGCTATTAATTTGGAGGAGGAATTCCAGTGGAAACGTGGTAGCTGTGAGGCTCCAAAATGTCACGCCCTAATTCATCTATTTTAAGGTATATGCTTGGGGAAAAACAGGCTAAGATACAAGTCCCTCAGACCTGTAATCTCTGCTGTGTTTATCAAATGGGATAGAATTTATAACTGTAGGGATCTCAAGAGTAATTTTCTCATACCTGTCCCACTTGCTGATGGCCTAATGTTAGCTACAGAAGGCTGGAGGCAAGAGAGCTAAAAGCTGGCTCATGCACATTAAAACAGACATACATAAGCTTTAAGAGCCAGAGAGAAACTCTACTGACTTTAAAAACCACCTATTCATTAAGTCTCTGGGGACTGAGTCTAAAATACTCAATATCAAATTCGGGTAGAACAGAACACCTGTATTTCTGTTGCATTGTAATTTCTCTAACATGTGCCACAGAAAAATTGCCAAGGGTAAGGAAATCCCACTTTGGATGATGTAATTCAGAATCCTCTTTATCAGGTGACACCCTCATGAAGAAAGCCTATGGTAGGAAACCAACAAAGCATTGCAGCTGATGTGGGTACAGATTCAAGAAAATATAAGAAGTGTGCCTCTTGGAGAACACCTCAGCCCTCACTAAGGAGTCAACTTTTTCCACGTAGGCAAGAGCCACGCAGTTTTATGCAAGTATATGCCTTGCAGTTCCACCCAAAGGTTAGGCTAATTAATTCCTCCTCTTATCTAGCTTGAAGGATCACTGCAAATTCAATTCAGGATTTTTGGTTCACATTACTTTTGTCTATTTGGCTTACTTGGATGGTTTTTATGTGCTGTTTTTTAAATAAGACCTAATCTCGTTGATCTTAACTAGATGTCCTGTTCAGCTGGCCTGTACTGAAACACAAGCAGCACTGTGTGCTCACGCAGCAGAAAAGGCAGCCATGGACTGCTGTGCACTTTAAATGAAAGAAGGAAATTAACCAATCAGTAAAAACAACAAACTGCAACTACTTGTCAAACTACCTTATCTTTACTTTCTAACACATGGAGTGATGAACAACTTTGATGATGTCTGATTTAGACATCTATTTCAATTTCACTTGAGTGGGTTTCAAATTCAAGGATATTATTTTTAAATGAAACTGAGTTGAAACTGTTGGTGTTTCTTGATTTCACCATTTAGAAGAAGAACGGGTATCATCCTTTGTTATACTGCTCAATAAAACAAAATACCGCCACTGTTGGTGAGTGGATAGAAACCAGCCCCAGGGATATGCTGCCAGGAGTTCAGCACATAGGTAAGGACACAGCCTAAGATACTTGATGTCTCACAAAACCATAGCAGGCATCCTAAGCAAAAATCCTTTATCATTATCATTTCGGTCAGATCTTCAAAGACAGCTGTAATTCTAAAGCTTAGCAACCCCTTGGCCTATCTTTCAATCTTTTAAACCTCTGTGATCTATTTTCCTATCAGTAGGTTTTTCACCATTCAGGTACCCAAAGCACAGAAATAGGTACACAGCTAGTTCTTGCACAGTTTTTACACAAAGATTCAATAGACTTCTGTATTTATTATCAGAGCAGGGACTGCCATACTGCCTCATAAGAGAGCAAAGAATGTAGTTCAAATGCCAGTCAGTATTTTCCCTTTGTGTTTCTGATTGCAGGCTGATTACACAACACTAATGGGAGCTTTTATTTATTTATCTAAATGAACAGAAGCCAACATGCAGAAAAACAAGAGGTTAAATCTTTAAAGAGATGTCTTTTCCCAGTTGTGATGGGGCTGTGGACAGTGCTCCTTTCTCAGCTAGAGAAGGAAAAGAGCAGGGGGGATTTGGAGGGAACATAATGCATTGCGCAGGCTGAGTTTTACAGCAGCTGTCCTCTGGCTCACCTCCCAAATGTTATGCCACCCTCTCATCAAGATGACGTCTCTGTCCCACACTGACATTTCTTTTGCAGAAGGAAGGCTGTCTAACCTCAGCTGTTGCAGTCCTGCTCAGCTTCATTATCCTTACTGGAACTATGCTAGTCTACAGGGGTTTTTAAGGATACAAAAATATAGCTGTTCAGTGTTTATTCATGGAAAATAAATAACCCCCCAATGAATAGAAGATAAATGACAAAATTGAAAACAAAGAATACAAGTGATAAGACATAGTAGGCTTTCGTTACATAAAATTATTTTGCTACAATCTAATTTCATAATACTGAGGCAGGAGACCTAGAGAGTTTGCAAATGGCATGCCAGTTTTAAAACATTTCATTTGAAATGCTTTGAAATACCAAAGCTCTCATATCCCTTCTCTTACATATTATTTTTAGTAGTTCATGGAGGTACATATTTTATTAATCTATTCCTAATGGAAATCTGTGATTAAAAAAAATAAATTAAAACCAAAACTAACCCTCAAGGTATTACGTTCTGAGATCCAATTTGTCATTAAATAGAAAACATATGACACTGGTAATTTTCACTGCTGTAAAATGTGCTTAATTATAAAATTAAATGAGGCTTCTTTACAGAACCAGTTGTGCTATTCTCCTTTGCAGAAATCTGAAATGATAGCCAGCTTACACAGCAGCTAATGTTGAGAAATAGTATCATTACAAGAATTACGATAGGCACTTGTTAAAGTGCCAAACTTTTGCCTCCTTGCCGATGTTGAGAATATCCAGAGCTCTATAAATTATTCATATCTCACCTCACCCCTTTTCCCTCCTGTTGCTCATCTCAAGCTGTCACTGCCTTTTCATCTGCACTACATGCTTTCCTCCTCTTGCCCCCACTGTCAGCCTGATTGCTGAACGTGGCCTTGTTGATGCCATGATTTGCGCACACATTGGCAGATTTCACTGGTTTGGAACAAATGCATTAAGGACCTGCAACAGCATCTTTCACCAACATGGGCAATTAAAGGAGTGGAGCCTCTACGCTCTAAAGACACCTGAATGAGGCCACACAACAGCATTTGTTTTGATCAGTATCTTAATCAGTGCCCAGCCTTTGTGCTGACTCCAGCCACAGCCATCAATCTGAACCAGCACCAGAAGCTGTCCAAAAGTCTGGGCTGTCAGTTGTCTACTCCTGAGTTGTGCTGTGTCATACACTTAGAGTCTGATGAGCTAAAATATTGTGTTTCTTACATTCCAGGAAATCACCTTTTCTTTTACATGACCTTTTATCCCACATCTGGGCATTTTCAATCTCTTAAGAGCATCATTCAAGGACATGGAAGTTGTGTGGTTATCTCAGATATCACAACATTAAAAGTACTTTCAAGGGTTACTTTTTAAATGCCTTATAATTTCTGAGTCTGTAGGGTGCTCAAAAGTAAGAGACTTACAAGATTTTATCCATGAGTTAGAAAGAAGCAATAGGCTTCTAGTTTTTATTTGTGGCTTCACAGCCAAGGTGACACTTCTGAGGGCCATCACATTGCAGGGACATTCTGGCATATATCTTCTCCTCCAGCTATGTCCTTTTGCTCTGCTGTTCTGGCAGCAGTGAAAGACATAGCACAGAAAAATTCTGCTAAGACTTCCAATGAAGAAAAAGATCATTCTTTCCATGGCTTGCAGTATGCCCTATGAGCACAATAAAAACATGCTATTTACAGTATATTTTTGGCAATGCTAAAATGCAACAAATGAAAAACTCTAGGCTATAGACTATCCTGTATTGACTACTTCTTCTGTCAGTGCATAATATGAGCTAGCATATCATCATGTTTTCCTAGTGCCTGCAGATGCTGACCTCAGTTACAAATATAGACCCCAGAAAAATGTGATTCTACATACATTCAGGCAAGACATATTACCACATATTGATTAAAACTACTATTTTTAATTCTTGACACAGCTTTTGTGTTGGTATCAGGACATCAAAGAACATCATATCACTTCATCCTAAAAAGATGATCACATAACAGCAGGATGAGAAGTCATGTTGTGCATGTGTGATGAAAAGTCATAGTCACGGTCCATGAGTCAGAGTTCTCATTTTGATGTGAAAATCAACTATTTTTGATATACTAATCTCCTGGGTAAAGATCTGAGTCCACTTTTACAACCATTTTGTACTAAGAACTGAATGGTCAATGAGATAGATTTGTGGTACCACTTTTGAGAATTTCTTTTTGGAGAGGTACACTTGGAACTCAAAGTCAAAAGAGATATAATCAGTACAGATCATTTGCTAAAAACATTAAAAATAGTTAAACACTTTTTTATTTAAATTCAACACTAACCAATTAATCAAAATTAAACTTTACTGAAAGAAGAAAATAATAGGTGGATTAGAAATCTGTGTCTGCAGATTCTGGAGGGTTACAGATATGCAAATTTACAGGAGAGCTTACTTAGATGAGTGCATTTTATATCAAAAGCAAAATATCCAACCTTCAGTTGTAAATAAGATCTGCAAGACTAAAATATGATAAAATATGGTTAATTTTTCTTGATGTGCTTGCCAGTGTTTTAAGTGCTATGAAAAGATTTTGCCTTTGAGCAAGAGACCTATTAAGTAACTTTTGCTGCAGTTGAAATCACAAAGGGTGAAAGAGATATTGCAGATTTGGTCTACTACAGAGTTCCAGTTAAGAGCTATTCACAATATAATAATTAAAACTGTGAATATGTATTTGTTATGATGAAAGTAGTATTTTTAACTTTAATTTTAAAAGGGTGTACTTCCAACATAAATTATACAATTGTATCCATAAAGCTGCAGCAGAGAAAATAAAGTTAAATTCTTACGCTTCTTTTTGTTGGTACAACGTGACATTTTGAAGTGTTTGTGGAGTTTGCAACCACAGATATATTCTGACTGTTTTCTCTGAATTCTAAATTTCAGAAATTCTGATGTTTTCCTTCACAAAATGCCAGAAAGTATGATTTCTATTTTTAAAGAACCAGAGGGAAAACGTAATGAAACAGTTCATCAAATTCCCTCTTGATAAACAAATATATCTTTTTAAAATAGATAAATAGAAGCCTTATAGGGAAGCTACACAGCATGAGAAAAGATGAAGATATGATGGTCAGTCTCAGAAAACTTACAGCTAAAATGTCCCACTAAGAAAAAAGAAGTGCTTTGATTTGCAAGGAAAGTAAGCCACAACCTAAACACTTCCCAGTAAGCTTCATATATCAGAGCCTGTTTTAAGTTCTAAATTAATAAGAAATTCAGTGTATTTGCTGAGGGCCTTCATCACCTTCAAATGTCTCTGCACTTCACTGCATACATTTTCTATGAAGACCTACTTCAACACCATATAGATATTGCTTGCTTTCCAGCATTTTGACTCTTTCCCAAAACTAGCAGGATTTTAGGAACTGGTGATATGCATGCACAATATGTATCTTAAACTAGACAATACCTGATTTTAGAGAAAAGGCTGAGCAGCCCCTCACTACAAGAAAGACATCGAGGTGCAGAGAAGAGCAGTGAAGCCAGTGAAGAGTCTGGAGCATAAGTCTGATGAGGAGTGGCTGAGGGAGCTGGGGGTGTTTAGCCTGGTGAAGAGAAGGCTGAGGGGTTATTATCATTCTCTACAACCATCTCAGAGGAGGTTGTAACGAGGTGGGCTGCAGCTGCTTCTCCCAAATAACACACGATAGAAAAGGAGGAAATGGCCTCAAGTTGTGTCAGATAAGGTTATAAAGAAAAACATCTTGACCAAAGGGATTGTTAAGTGTTGGAGTGGCTTGGCAAGGGAACTAGTTGAGTCACCGTTGGAAACATGAAATAAAAGTCACTAAGTACAAGAGAAACTGCAAGGTGTCTAAATATGGCTAAGACCACCTTTTCATGATATTACATCTGATTTCAGTTAACAGTTGTTTGTTTCTAGCTAATTCTGTTTCAGAAAAACAATGTGTATCTGTTTTGAAGGATACATATAGAGCACAAAGAGGAATAATTTAACAACACAATTAATAGCAGATTTGCTAAATTGACCCTACAGATTTTTTTCTAAACTTTATTAACATCTGAACTTTTATTTTCTAATTATAAGTTTATTTAACTGTCAAGGAAATGTAGTTTTTTTCCTTTCATTTCCCTTGCACCTTTAAATCAGAAAGAAAATTTCACCTGTATTAATCTAAGAGGCACTAAAGCAATGATATATACATTTAGCTGTTTAAAACTCTACCTTTAACTTACAAATTTCTCAGGGGAAATTCTTCAAAGGGTGCTATGAGTCTGTTGCTATGCAGAGCCAACTGAGCTAAATGCAGATGAAGCAGATTGCTGGCAAACACTCCTTAACAAAACGTGAACCACGAAACCCAGAAATCTTTGTTTATTGTCTGGCCTGGCTCTTTGCTAATCATTCTATTCACTTCATGTGTTAAGGGTACTAAGAAGTGGCTATTAGCAGAAAAGGATGGAATACAAACAGGTAAATCCTCACATGCTGAAATCAACAGGATCATTCATTACATAAGATTTGCAAATGTACCCTAGAGTGATTGAGAGATACAGACATACATTCAAGTGACAACAATTCCAAAAATCCCTAGCATATCAACAAAGCCAAGGCATCTTCATGTAGGCTTACTCTTTTATTTAAGCAAATACAAGGAAATTCATCTTAGCCTGGCCTGCAAATAAAGAGGGTCATGAAGGTTAGTAATTAGGCTGAGGAATAGATAAGAGCTACATCCATACTTTTAAAGATCTGATTATGTGACTGGTTTAATCATGACTAATAGATAGTATTCTGTCTGTAACACACAGTTTCTCATGTCACCTCTATTTTGCTCAGAAACAATGCAGTCCATTTTTTAACATGAAATAATCCTTTTTTACAGAAGTAAAATTTTCTTTCAAATGTGTCACCAAAGGATGCTGGCAGTTGAGAATTTATCAATATTGAATCTACACCCAGCAGGTAAAGCTGCCTCCTATCACTAAAAGCATCCTTTGGTATCAACAATTTTGTTACACAGCTACATTGGTTAATAGCTATTCCATTGCAAATGAACACATCTTAGAAATACAAAAGAATAGCACTGTTTTAGAGAAAAAAATCAATATATATATACAACAAAACTTCCCTTTAACTTCACTTTCCTTCAGTACTCATATGGTAATTTGAAACAGACAATATTCAGCTGATCAGTTAAAGTGAATAATAAAGTCTATTATTCCAGCAATCATAATGCATGATTTGACAGCTCATTAAGATCTAAATACTCTGAAACACAATTTAAAGTCTGTTCTCTTCAGCAACATAACATTTTGTTTCTCCTGTTTCTCAGTTCATTTCTGTGTACCTATTGTATTTCTCCCTACCTCTGAGATTGTGTTTCTTGAAATCAAGTGGCAGCTGTAGGATGCAGTTTATAAAGAGAACAGACTTGAAGATCCTGAAACACAACAAAAGGTTCAAGAAAATGGAAGAAAATTAACATTTCAAACTAAGATTCAGAAAACACAGGGAAAAAAAAGTCTATTTCTAGGCAAGCTGTAGGATGAAAATAGAAAAAGGTTTAAAAAAAATGTAAGCAACTACTGTCTTAGAAAATCAATTAAGAGTGAAAATATTAATGGCTTTCACAGATACAAGTGTGCATTCATTATCTCTGACAGCCCGCCTTTTATCATGCTCCTGGTATTAGTTTTCTCTCAGCTTTGTACCTAGCATTTATTCACTTTGAACAACCTATCAGAAAATTACTGGAGACAAATATTGTCAAAGAATTTGCAACAGACAGCAACATTATTTTTACAAAGCATGTTGTTATTCCGATCATAACAGGCATTTTCCATGTAACTTTCTCAAAAGCCAAAGTTGGGTTGAAGATTCAGGTTAAAAAAAAATTACTTGTGAGAGTAGTGGCATGACCTAGGACGAGCTACAAAGCATAAGCACATTACTGCCCACAAACTGCAAAATCATTCAGCAGCCACCAACAGAGAAGGCACAGGGGCAACATCTTCCAGAAAGAAAACCTATTATATCTGCTTCAAAGTTAAATATCATGTCAAAAAGACTTAAAAACATGCAAATGTTTGCTTTATAACATGCTGAAGTTCAGAGGAAAGAGACAATCAGGTCTTATTCTTGCTCCTATGATTAAGGTCTATTCCAAATATAATCTGCCACATTAAATGAACAAAAAAAACAGTTAAACCTGCAAAAATTAGCAGAAGAACACTAGATGCAGCTCCGCTGCACCTCCTGTGAGTTACAGATCTTTGCAGCAATAACGAGACTGAACGACCTGTGCCTCTGGATCTCATAGATGCTACCTCTGCCAGCCCACATTCAGCAAACGATATCCAGAGGGTTTCATTTATTCCAGTTGATTTATGTGTCTTTAAAAAAAAATAAATAAACACACAAGAGGTTTATGGCTCATGGTCACTGCAACTTTCTTACCTAATTAAATTTTAGAATGCTTTCTATGCCAAGTATTGGTCTCTGAAAAAATTCTAGTTCAGGAACTAGAAGAGGCACTACTCTAAATACAGAGTTTGCAAACAGTTGCAGTGTTTATAGACTAAGAGACTTCAAAATTATGGATTGCACCAGCTGCCCAGTTCCCAAAACTGAGTGTGAAATCACCTCTTCTGTTCAAGAATATAGCTATTTTGTGATCTTTCACTTAATACCAAATGTACTTACTGTGCATTCGAGGGCAGGCAGAATCAGGTCTTGCTATCAATACTTTCTGAAAGATAACAATGGTTTCCATATCCAAAACAAAAAAGAACAGCAGGATTTTAAAATTTTAAATACATACACTTGACCACATCACAAAGTTTTGTGATATTCGAAATGGTGAAATAATGTGGTTAAAAAAAGAAGATAACACAAATGCATTGTTTTACTAACAGTAGTTTTATTTTTTGCAGGATGTTTCAGAAAATTTTGTTTGGACAGTGTACGCACTGGAATTGCTCAGACACAGGTATCTATTTAAATGGAAGACCATACACATTTAAATCCAAATTCATCCTACTTCATCTAAGGCCTGTTGGTAGGCATCTAAATTAAGTTTCACCACTCCTGGCTTTTGAGTATTTAAAAAGATAGCAGCTATGTCTGATTTACCATTGAGGGCAACTCTCATTTTCCATTGATTCTAGGGTGACAAGACTCCTTATTTAGGTGTGAAAGTTAAATTACCTAATGTGACATGGATTAATTCAGGTCGTTGTCTTAAAACTCCACAATACTTTTCTCGGTAAAGGGAGTAAACAAAGTGTTGAATTTATACCACCATAAATGAAGAAGTTTTCAGAAATTATTCAGTGTGAATGAGATCAGACTGTCTTTCTTCTCCTCCATCACATAACTCTTAGCACATTGCCTGCTCGAAAGATGTATAGTTTAATTTAAAACAGTAGCATTTCAGCAACATGAAACAGCACTTTCCCATTATTATTTTCTGAGACAGCACGAGATTATCCATTCTCATCCTTTATGAGAATAGTGTTGATCACACACCAGCAAATTTCCCCTTACTAAAGAAAATCAAAGTCCTGACATTTGAAAATTGTGCTTTGTAGATTATTTTGAATATCTGTTTGTATCTATACCTCCTTGTATGGGCTTATAAATTTACCAGACAGCCTACTTCATTAGAGTTACAGAACAATTTCTATTTTTTCCATTATTAAAATACATTTCCTTTTGTCACCAAATAGCAACAACAGTAATCTTTAATGATCATTTGAGGTATTTACTTCCTGTAATTTCTTCTGTTTTGGAATATTCAGGCTAACCAGTTGGTAATAATTTTATGACAGCAGACAGCAATATTTTGTTCCTGTTGAAATCAATGGCACAACATTCACTGAGGTCACCAAGCCATCGTTCCACTTACGGTCCAATTCTGAACAGCTCATCATTTACAGGTTTGATCCACAACTCATAGTCCATAACATTCCACACTGAAATATGGTATTCAAGACTGTAAGTCTCCAGACAGACTGTTCACTTGGAAAACAGCCCTTTCATCACGAGATTTAAGCAAATCAGGTTTTAGTCTGAACCAAATCTAAAAAGGAGTACAGAGGAAGGAATGAAAGCTTATGTTGCCCTGACCACAGAAAAGTTAAGACCCAGCACTTATCCTCTTGAAGAAAATTTATATGTAAATAAAACCAAATAATTTTGATAAATTACTAAGTCACCTAAAAAAGTATCACAGTTTCTAATTACAAAATATTCTAACATATGGAACCCAACATATGGGCCACTTGCAAAAGGGGTAATTTTTGCAACTTACAGAAATATTGATAACATGTTTTCATCCTTAATCTTGCACTGTGCACTTCAAATGTTTTCAGAATATGCAATATTATGTTCCAGTTAATCTATTTTTATATTCATCGAATAAACAGTGTCTCTAATACTAACAATTGACTGTAGGATGGACAGGACTTTGCTAGAAATCATACCATTATATTTCAACAGCAATTAAACCATTTTTACAGTTTAAAAAAGTTCTGAGGTTTTACAAATCAGCTAACAATAACTTTATAAAATTTCAAAAGCAATTTTTGTATAAACTGCATTCTAGCACTAACAGAATAGTATTACACTGTCAAATGAGTTGTGCCATATATTTTACTTAATTGAGGATCCTGTACAGAAATTAAACTCTGGATCTGGAAAGTTCACTGTTCAAACATAAATCCAATGAGGACTTTACGCCAGCTGTGTGCAAAAAGGGTGAAAGGAACCAATCTGACCATGATACTGAGGATCATCTCCACAGATGCTGCTTTTGGAAAAAACCTACTTGGAGCAATACAGACATATAGATGTGCTCAGAGACTACAGATTTATCTTGTTTGATAGAACTCTGAATGCCAAGACCTATGCGCATCACCCCAGGGCCAATGTCACTTACTTACAAAGTAAATAACTGAAATGTTTTCCTTGGGGTTTATTTTTCTTATGCTCCCAAATAGGATTTACAGATAAGCATTTAAATACAGCCTGCCTTTTAAGAAATACATCAGAATCTCAGCTGTGTCATAACTGGACAGTTCAAACTACAATATAGTATGAATAATTATCAATATTTAACAGAGGGAGAAAAAGGAAGAAGATAAAGTACTGCAACTATTTTTTACGAGAGTATTTATGAAAGTGTAAATGGAAGTGTCAGAACACTTTTCAATACAATGTACCTAAACAGACATGCTTTTCAAAAAGGTCAAACAATTCTCCAAGTTTATTGACAGTCTTAAACATTAGTATATGAAGAAAGGGGGGGCAGGGTTTAATGTCTGTGTCTATGTAGTGACCATTCTTCCTCTGAATTCTAGCAACAGAAGAGAATTTTAAGGATAACTCTGTAAACTCACAAAATCTTACCTTCAGCTGCCCTAAAATATCTCACAGAGAAATGCCTTTTTATTTATTTGATTCTAGAGTGTAAATTCTGGAAATAGAAAGTAAATGCTGAAATTTATCCTGTCAAGTATAAACTGTACAGACATCAATGCTGTCTTTTAACATACAATTAAAAAATGGCTTCAGAGAGAAGTCAATTTGAGAGAATGATACATGGAACCAAAATTTTCATTAAATGTCTATGTATATTAAATAGTTTAATATTTCCTTTAACATGGCACTCCACCCAGACAAGTGTGAAACATAGGTCTGAAGGGAAAAATACAGCTACTGCGAGTAAATGACAGGTACCTTACTCTGAGAGAGACCACAAATTATCAATAGGTTTATCATGGTAGAGGACTGTTTTGGCATACTAATGACTGTCTGAGAAAGCAGAAATTTTATCTAAGTTGTAATGAGATATCTCAAGGATGGGAAATGTACATATGGGAGGGACAAAACAGCTGGGTCAGACAGGGACATAATGGTAAGACTGGAAGAAAAGAGAAGTCCTTTATAATAAAATTCAGCAAAGGTATCTGTAATCTGTACGAAGACACTCACTGCACTTTTGACATTGCCCGATGCTTACCACCCAAATAAATAACAATTACACACATATTTCAATATAATAAGCTCTGATTCCAGCTCCCACAAACCAACTGAAGCGTATTTCAACACAATTCCACTTGTAATAAAAAACACATGGTAAAGGAAATAGATGTCTCTTTGTGACCTGATATACACATCTTCAGACATTTACAATATGCATGCATTTCCAGAGAATGCTGAGCAAGTTAAATTGGGAAATGGGAATTTTTTTTCTTAATGGGCATGTGAAAACAAAGAGTGTGACTCAAGATGAAAATAAGCTGTGACAAAGATACAACTATCCTACCAGGCCTATCTGTTTCCAAACAAATATCACATTACAGCATCATGTCAAAGAAACACCAATCATGATAAAAATCAGACAACTTTAGAAATAGTTTGCTGCAGGGAAACATCACCCAAATGTGAGGTGGCTGAGGGTCAGGTGATTTTCAGATCTCTCCCTTTCTGACAAAAGACCTGAGGTTAGCAATGGTTGTCCTTCAGAAATTCATTATACAGACAAACAAAACATCCCACAGCAATACAGGGCTAGAGATTTATTTGAGGTCTTCTAAATCTCAGATTGCATTTTATGCACACATTAACAATAAGCCATTGCCAATGGCATCACATATTTGCACTGGTCCCAGGGAAATTATGCACAAAAATCAGCACAGAAATGTGTTACAACAAAGGATGGAAGAGTCTCACTCAAAAGGAGAAAATCCTTGCAGAACCTCTAAGAGAAGACGTACGGAATAAAACAGTTCAAGTCAATATTTTAACAACCTTCAAAATTAGGTTATGATGAGGCAGGTCAAAACTACACAAATTTAACTGCTTATTTGAGGGATCATGCTAGTTTCTTAGATTTTGTCCCATTTCTTTTTCTCCAGATAATTAACTTCAGGCTCACAACAGATATCACATTGTCAGGAATGGAGAATTAAGACTTTTCTTTTGTCAAACCTCAAATCCCAAATTAAGTACCACATCTGTGACATGAAGGAACCATATCCTAGAATAAGATTTAATATCAGAGTCCATTCCAGTCCTGGGCCTGTCTGCTCAAACGGTAAGTAAGAAACTAGATTTACTCAAATCTTCTGTTTCCTCCCACTAAGAGGATGCTGAACAACCCTAAATCTCAACTTATGCTTATTTTGTACCACTACAGTGACCAGTGAGATATCAAGAGAATGCATCAGTAAATCTGTCCAAGGGGGCCAATAATCACCATTGGGAACAGGACCAGTTTGACAAGTATAATTTCATATAAACCATCATACAATCATCAGGTGGTAAATACTTTCTAGAACTAACCATTTGGGCTGGAGTCAAACTGGTGAGCTGGAGATGAAAAGCTCTCTGTTCTATTACTAATCCCCTGAGCTATAGAGGCCCCAGCTGGTACTTCTGCAAAGGTTCAAACAGCTTTTTTTGAAAGGCCGCAAAAGTAGTTACAATATACTTTTAAAGAAAAACAAATCAAAACAAACAAAATAAACCCCTTCCACAGTTTCAAGAACAGTTACATTTTTCTTAAAATAATCTCTCTGAAAGTAGCAGACTGTACACATTTTACAAGAATAAACAAACTTCTCTAATATTTATACACAAATTGGGAATCAGAGATCATTAGTGCAAATTTCTGCTGACCAGCAGCATTTATTCTATAAACTTTGGGTATCCTAAGTGGTCCATCAGTGAACAACAGATATCTTCAATCTGTTTAATCTCTTCATGGGGCATGTTTTGTTTCCAGGCATGAATGCTACTTGGTGAAATTTCCCCTTCATAAGGAAGATAGAAAAGACTGGTGGAGGTGGCAAATAATATTTGGTTTAAGCTAGCAGGAGGAAGAGGAATACCAAGAAAGGCAAAAATTGTTTCAGCCGTCTTCTGAGGAAAGCTGACAATATCTTCAAACTTGACCAGATGATAATTTGTCGGCAGCAAGTCCCTGTTTATTCTCATTGCTGCTGCCGTGTTTGCTAGCCATAAATAAGACAACACAGAAATAGCATTTGAATTAGGATTTGAAATTTCTTTTCTTAGTGATTCAAACTCAGAGGCATAGCCTTCATTTAAACTACATTTTTCTTTACCATTCTCCCCTTTAAACATCGCAGCCAAGTGCTGTGGAATATTTTTCAAGGAGTAAAGGCTTGGCTTATTTTTGTACAACATTGAATAGATCCATGCCCGTGGGTCTCTCACTACGTATAATGCTCTCATTGATGGTCCTAAGGTTTTCTGAAAGAAGGGAAGCTTTAATGTCCAGCTCCCACTGCTTAAACTAAGCACAGGTCGTGCATTAGGATAATAGATGAGATGTCTTCTCAGCTCCCTAATATATTCAGCATCTTTTTCTTGACTCCCTCTTGCCCTGCTTCTTTGCTCTGACAGGGATTCTCTCTTTTTAGACCTTTTCTTTTTGTCTTTACTTAATGCAGAATGCTGAGAAATTTTACTTCTGCTAGCTTCATATAAATGAATGTTTTGTAAATGCAACTTTGTGTCTTGAACTAGAGACTGAAGCCACCCTTGAATAAGACGGAAATTACCATTCTGGACATCAGAAATCTTCCATTCACATGGGTCTACAAAGGAATCAATTTCAAATTCAGTTTCAGGAATTTCAAGATAGGGTGTAGGTATCCTGATGTATAAAAAGTCACTGGTATTGAAAAACAGCTGTTTTAAAATTTCTGCACCAGAAGTGGGAAGTGAAGTAATGATAACATCTGGCAAAACAACAGGGTTTCCTTCTAATTGTTTGGCTTTATTGCCTTTATCACGTTCTAGCCTTGTCATGTCACTGCTCCACTTTGCACAGATGGGCTGAGTACACATGCTCCACACATCCACCAATTCAATAAGCCACAGCGTGACAACCAGGATTAGGATCCAACGCAACATTTTACCGAAGGATATGTAAAACCGCCACTGAAAAGCCAGTATGACCAAACTGACACCCAAAATTAACCCTGCAATTATGTTCACTTTGAATCCAAATGGGAAAATTACCCTATTATTTTTCATCTCTTTTTTCACAGATTCAGTACCGAGACCAAACTTGGTCACTTTATTTTCATGAACTACTTTAGCAAAACCACCAAATCCCAAGTAATCAAACCTTGCCTTTAAATTCTGATACTCAGTCACAACAGAGATGGTATTTTCAGTGTTGTTGACACTGAGTGAAATCTGAAATCCAGATTTTGCATTATCTATAAGTCTACAGTTAGAAACATTGACATATGGGCCATAGAAAAGGTAAACAATCCTTGTAAGTGTGTTTTTCATTGGAAAGGTAACATTTACAAACTGAGTCCATCGCTTTTTGAATTCAGCAGCTTGCTCAGCCTCCTGTATCCTAGCAACAGGACTACTCCCACGATGATCAAACCAAAACATCTTGTAGTGGGCATCCCACACATCCATCATAGCTCCATTGTACTGGTTCTTAAACTTATAGGGTATGTATTTAAAATCAATGTCAAGATTATGAAAAAAGGCACTGACTGAAGTAACAGGAGAGTCTTCCTCCTTCTCAATGTGGTCAACTACTAACAATGTCTGAGAATTTAAGAGCAGCAAAACGCGATAGACACTTTTCAGTTTCATTGCTGATGTGTAAGCAGACACCGCCTCACCACTCACAAACATCATGTCACCAGCCTGGGAGGCTGTTATAATTTCTCCAGTTGAGTCTCCAACCTCATCACCAATCCACTTCAGCCACTGGGCACACTCACCAAGCTGTCCTTCCCAAGGCTGGTTGCACTGGCTTGTAGGAGATGGAGCAAAGACCAAGACATTGTTCAGGTGGCTGAGTTTAGGTCCATAAAGAGCCTCAGATACAAACACCTGTCCATTGGGAGCAAAAGTGAAGGAGTTCTGATCAGGATGTTCATGTCCTGGATTGAAACTTCTCCACCCATCAATCCATCTATAGGGCTGAAAGTGAACAATATCATAGACAGCACGTCCACCAAGTTTCCCGGACTTGAAGGATACAAAGGTGTTTGTCTGACTGTTTGGCAATCCAGCCCCGTAAGTAACAACTCCCCAGTTAGGAAACACATGCATTTTAGCAGTACCATAGCCAGGAGGTGGCCGAGGAGTGATTTCAGCAGCATACCATATAAATTCAGTATGTAATGTGCTCCACCTCTGTGCTGTGGATGGCACCATTGGCCCATCCTTGGGTCTGTGTTTTCTGATCTGCTGTGCCAGCCAGTTACCAGCTCCATTCTTCATGATGAACTTATCCAAGAAAACCAGTTGGCTCTCAGGACCATAAAACCAGTTGTAATTAGAATCTGCAACGCCCACAGTCCTCTGGAAGCCTGGCAACAGGGTGGCATAGTAAAACCAAAAGTGCATTTTCAGCCAGTTATTCTCCAAGTTGTTAATACCGAAGTGGCGCTGGGCCAGGAAAACATACTGGGTTACTGACTTGGCCGTGTAACTCCCATAAGCTACTCCCTCATCCAGAGACCCATCTACAATGTGATTGAGCAGAAACATTGTTTTCTCCATCACATCAACAACAGTGTGTTTCCAAATATTTGCCTGAGATCCTTTGTCCACTCCTGCAACTAAAGCCCCAATAAGCAGAGCAAGCATATTGGTTGCTTGGTGATTATGCAGAAGTTGCTTTCCCCAGGAACGAACCTTGGAGTACTCGTACATTTCCTCGCTTACAGACCATATCTTCTCCAAGTACTTTTGCCTTCTCTCATTTTCCAGTGAGTTATACAAGAAGTCAAAAGCAGTGGCAAATCCTGTTAGGGAGTGACCGAGTGGTACTTCATCTCCAGGTGCATTCTCAACCAACCAGTTTTTGTAGCCAGCCATTCTATCCATATATTCTAGGGCAAAATCAAATGCAGCTTTATCTTCTGGGCACAGCAAACAGTAAAACGCTAGAGGTGGCAGGTTGTTACCATAAATCTCATTCCACTTGGCTGCAAAATCAACGTGCTTGGGTGGAGGTAGGTAGTATAAAGGGTTGGACAGCATAACCATCACTGCACTTCTGATGGCTCTGAAGAGATGCAAATGGCTTGTACGAGCCTTCTGCCTCAGTGCCTGGACATCCCGAGCGTCAAAATACAAGCTGGGATGAAGAACTGTTCTTTTCAGCTTCTGCTCAGCACTAAGACCTTCAAGTTGCTGTTTTTCATATTGATCTACATTTTCTATGAAAGTCACCCAATCAGAGTAATTGCTTACAGATTCTTCAAAAGTGAAGACATCAAACAACATTAATGCTAGAAATAAAGTATGCCCCGTGAACATCAGAGCCATGATCCATTAGGCAGCTCCTCTTCCCCAGACATACATTTCTTCACAAAATACAGTGTCCAGATATCAAACTTTCATCCAGTTACTAAAAAAAATAATATCTTAAGGCATATTTTTAGGAGAAAAGACTTACTGTGTACTGTGCATTACAACAAAGGCTCAGATTACTTGCAATTTGAGATACAACATTGAAATGACAAGGCTCTTGAAAAGTTAAATTGCAGGTGCCTTGTCTGTTCACACGTTTCTCAAATACAACACTACAAGTATAAACACTTAAATCAGGAAAAAAACAGAATCTCTAAGATATGCATATAAAGCACAGGTCAACAATGCACAGTAACAGACTAAAGCACTACCTCTTGGTAATTTGAAAAGCATGATCTGGAAAAGGAATTGGAGTCATACATTTGCTTTTCTAAAAAGCTTTCAATCAGGTCAAATTCTACTTTTAGAGCTGATGAAAACTCCACAGATCACAAAATTATATAATTTATTCAAAACAATGTGTTATATTTGATAAAATAGGGAATATACAGCACTTGGAAAATAGACTCCAAAATTGAAGTTATTGTCTTCAGTCTTTGCCTTTTCTCGATTTCCTTACACACTCTTTCCATCTTTCTCTTTTGGGACTCATGGAAGGACAGGAAGGAAAACAGTAATAAAAAAATCAACATAAATCTTCCATTAGATCCTTTCGATGAAACTGCAGTGCTTTTAACCACTATTCCTCTCTGTTTGTGAAAGATGCATCTGAATTAAGAGTCACAGAGTATTGACATTTTTTCAAGTCTTTTTAAAAAATCTTTTTTTCAGCCAGTGATGCCCAAATTTGGCATCAGTGATTCAAAAAATCCTGCTACTTCCATTATGATGCAGAAGGAAAACATGTGAAAGAGGCAGAAAGCCAATACTTTCTTGTCAGAAGAGCAGTTTCAGGTTTCCTTCCACTCTGCATGTTGGTTCTTTCTGTGGAAACAGAAACAAAAGTTCTCTGAAGCTGTGTAGACGTCAGAACATATTTAAAGTACTTTGGCTAACAAAGTCTTGCTAAGTTTATACGAAAAATGAGTTAATTCACCTTTTCTTTTACATAAATAAGAAAAAAAAAAGAAAAAAAAGTTTTCAAAGTTCCACAAAATTTACCCTTTGCAAAAGAGCAATTGAGATTGGCTACTCCAGTTCGCTTTACTTCCCCTTTCCCAGCGTGAACAGGAGGTCTCAGGGAGTATTTTCCAGTTACGCTACCAGGAGTATCATGACAATAAACCCGACACGCGCCGCCGAAACGCCATTCCGCTCGAATTAAAGCAAAACTACGCGTGTATTGACCCCAGGCAGGGCAGCGCCGGCGGAACGGCGGCGAGAAGCAGCCCGGCAGGCAGACGGGAGCGGCCCGGGAGCCCCGCCGCGCCGCCCCGCACGAGCCCGGCAGAGGGCGCCCGCCGCCGCCCCTTCCCGCGCCCGGGGCCGCACAACTTGTGCAAGTTTCGGCGAGGAGCGCGGGGCCTCAGCGCCCGCCGCCCGCCGCCCCAGCCCGGCCCCGGCTTACCGCAGCGGCTCCGGTGGCTGCGTCTTCTGCCCCGGCCGGCGCGGCCCGGGGCGCGGGGCCGGCCCCGGCCGGGGGCTGCGGGTGGCGGCCGCGGCGCCGACCCCGCTCGGCTGGGCCGGGCTGCGCTCGGCTCCGGGCCCTTCCGCTCTGCCGCTACTTTTCCACCCGGGCTGGCCGCAACTTCGGGTCCCTGCCTTCCGCCGGCCGCTCCCAGGAGTTGATGGAGAGCGAGATGCGGCGGCGAGCGCCCAGCGACGGGCGCGGGCAGCCAGGCAAACTCGCAGGGATGTCGCTCCGGAGGGGCGGGGAGGGAAGGAAGGAGGGAGGGAAGGAGGCGGGGAGGCGGCGGGGGGGTTGGCAGAGCCGCCCCCGGCGGAACCGGGATGTGGCGATCCTCCGCGCCGAGCTCGGCGGCGGGCGGGCTGTCGGTCCCGCCGTGACTCCCGGCGGCTCTGCTCTGCGGCTGCTGGCACTGCCCCGCTGCTCCCGGCGTCCAGCCCAGCCACCGCCGGCCCTGCGCCTCGGCTGCCGGCGCGGCACGGCGCAGCGCAGCGGAGCGGAGCGGGGCTCGGCAGCAGCGCCCGGGGGCAGAGCCGGGGCCGGGGCCGGGGCGGGTGGCCGCGCCTGGCAGCGGCGGGGGGAGGCGAGAGACCGCGGTGCCCCGGTGCAGCGGTGCGGGGAGCGGAGGAGGTACGAGGGAGCTCGTGGAAGAAAAGCTGCCGCGGTGGGACACCTCCTCCGGCCCCCGCAGCCCCGGGCGGGCAGTGTCAGGGACGGGCGCGGTGACGGCCCGGGGACCGGCGAGCTGGGCAGGGCTGGGCAGGGCAGGACGGCAGGAGCCGCCGCTCCTGTGGGTGACAACTTTGTGCGAGCGGAATAAGTGCCTAACAGTGCCCGTGTCTCAGGGACCACGGGGATGAGCACCATCTGCTTGTTTGTGGCCGTCACACTTCTTTAGAACCACGGTCTTGCGCTGGCACTTTTATGCGATGCACTGATGCATTCTCATTCAGCTGTAGCTAAAGGTTTTGAAGTAAAACATAAAGCCGTCGTGAGGTGTGAATCCTCTGCCCCTCATCTCGGTCACGGTCAGTGTGCACTGAAGGAGCAGCAGCACAGACTGCCTGCCTGCCTGCTACTGTGGTGTGCCCACGAAAGGCAAGAGCGTGTAACACCGTTCTGGGTTTGAATCGCAGTTTGGGTTGCCGGTGACGACTTTCAGAGCCTTGTTTTGTGACCGGATGTGATACCAAGCTGTTCTTCTGTGGTCGGGTGCAGGAAACGAAAGGGTGTGAGTTTTTGGGTGTGTTACCACATGCTGTGTTTATAATCTGTATTTCAAAGGATGTGGGTTTTAATCGTCTCAATAAGCATAACTTTTTGCGCAGGCATAGCTTATATTCTACTTTTTATTTGCCCTCATACCTAGAGAAAACAGTTGCATATATAAGTATTGCTTAAGCTACTCAATGTGTAACTATCTTGAAATGAATATATGAATTTAAAAAGGCCATACATTATGGATACTGATTCTGATTCCTGGTGCTACAGAGTGCACCTTAGAAGGATTAAATTATTAAATTATGCACATTTACATCAGTGATGAACTGTGCCTGGAACCATCCTAATCTCTTAGATGTGCCCTATAGACTTGGCTTAAAAGGGAAAAATACTGATTATTGCCTGGATCATATCTTCCCATCAGAAGAAATTTGCATAATGAACAAAGATCAGCACATAATTCCCTGACCTTGAATCTTTTACAGTTGTGCCTTTTCATGCTACCAGGGAAGTTATTCCAGGAGGAGAGAAAGAGGAAATATAAAGCAACAATAGAGGCCACATTCCCCTTTGAGTCTGTAGAAACTGAGTGGAATATACTACAAATGAAAACCTCCCAAGTCTTTGCTTCTATTCTCATTGTACCCATTACATTTTTTTCCCAAGGCTGGCCCATTCTGGAACATATTAAAGTCTCAGAGAATGACTTCTCCCATAAATTGTCAGGCAATTCAGAATGAGCAGAGTATGTGTAGGACTTATGTTAGGTTAAAAGCAAGAGTAAAGCTCTCCGAAGAGCCTTTCTCACACTCTGGGGCCTGTGCTGAGATATTACATATACAGTGTTCAATTGCAATGTGATATTTGTGGGGAAACATGAACAAGAATTACTGACTGGCCCCATATATTCACAAATGGCACCATTTCGAAAAGGTCTTATTTATAAGGCAATGAAGGTAAGGCATTTCACCTTTTCTGTGGCAGCTTTTTCACACTAACAAAGATGCACTGGCAAAATAGTTCAGACTCATTTTTTTGCTAAGCAAATTGCAAAGCAGGAGTGTCTTCAACCATGTATGATTTCAAACAGTTTAGGCTACTTAGTTTCTGTCATTTTCAAGTAACTTTGATTCAAGTACCACTCCTCAAGAAAACCCACAAAAAACAACAAAACCCAAGCTCAGACCAAAACAAAAAAACAATAGCAGTAAAACTAGTGTTCTTATTTTTTTTAATTAGTAGTTTTCAGTAGTCAGTACAGGCACTATACTATAGCAGTTACTATACTACAACTCAAGAACAAAACCAAAAACTCTTCTACAACTGGTATCAAAGATAAACACTTAAGTGAAGCAAAGTTCAAAGGAGCTGGTTTAAGGTAATTGCAAATAGTGACTCTGGGTTGTAACCAACTCTTTTGCATAGAATGAGTCTGAATTATATTGGCTTTCTGCCTTACCTGATTGCATAAGGCTGCTTAAAGAGTGGTCACTAAAATCAAGGTCACTTTCAGAACAACAGTTAATTGTGAAAGTAACCACTAAAAGTTACCATTTACATTTTCATTTGTAGAAACACTGACCATCTGGCAGCAAATTGCATTGTAGTGTTACATTTTCAAATATGCTTCATAACTATGAATAGCTGAAAAGCAACACTTATCAGCTATCAGCAGGAAAAAGATACTGTAAAATAGAAATAAGTTTCAACTCATGAGAAGGTGACCTCATGATCACATCAAATTCTTAGTGGAAGAAATCACGGGTCATTGTTGGTGATATGTGGTGGTGTACTGCTTCAGGGATAGCATTCTGCACTGATACCAACATCAGCCATCTGAATGATCTTGAAAATGCTAGTAGTGCTATTTTCCTTGAGTACAGGCCAAGTGCTAACAGATGGAAGCGAGGAGTAGAATAGTCATCTGGACTGCAACAAAATACTTGCCAGTGTCAAACAGAATAATAATTTAGAAGTTCGTGCATGAATGAGGTGCTGCTGTCAAATATGAGACATGAATCGACATTCACGAAAGAGACAGGTATTTGGGAAGGATCTGGACTGAGATAATTAGCTTTCAATGGTGGTGAACTCTTGAAACTTCTATGCAACTCCTCCGGTAGCAAAAGTCCATAAATTCCTAAGTTTAAAGTAGAGGTTTTATTTCAGAGGTATCACAAGTTTGGGTGAGAGTTCTTTACCACTCAGAAATCTTTCCATATTGGCAGGGCTTGGCGCTTATTTCATGACTCAACCTTACTATAGACAGACAGATAGACTTTTCTGAATCTAAATCTACTCAAAGCCCTAATTCATTGTGAATTCTTCAAACACCACTCTCATGCACTATTCCTTCCTTTACAACAGACAAATGAAAAACCATTGGAAAGTAATGTAGTGGTGATGTGGATCCATTTTAAAGCAATAAAGTGGTCAGAAGCACCTTTCATAGCGAAAACATGGGTGAAATGGACTTTTCCCATTTAAAGGATGCTAACCACAATCTCTCAACTCACAAATGACGTAATCTTTTGTCTGTTTCAGCAAACAGCATCTTTTTGTTTGAAACTAGGGGCATCCTGTGAAATCATGTCAGTTTTCATTAATGTAATCACACATAGAAACTTGCACACATAAATTAATTGTATTAGAGGGAAGGAGTTAAGCCCTCTGCCACCCAAGAATAGCTGACACATTTTACAGTAAACAGGTATTGGAACAAAGTGTTCTCCACATTTTCAGAGAAAGTAACATTCCTTGAAATTGTCTCCTGCTTTGACTATGACACTTCTTTTTTTGCAATATCCAAGTTTATTTCCTCTTTATAACCCCACCTAACAGGAACACACACAAACTC
This sequence comes from Lichenostomus cassidix, assembly GCF_008360975.1. Taxonomy (NCBI): domain Eukaryota; kingdom Metazoa; phylum Chordata; class Aves; order Passeriformes; family Meliphagidae; genus Lichenostomus; species Lichenostomus cassidix. The sequence continues at coordinate 96,804,274 of NC_139482.1, read as the reverse complement.
CGCATTGTTAGGTAGTCCACCAGTTTTAGAGGGAGAAATGTTTTGTTACTGATGAACATGTGACAAATAAAGGGGATGAAAGATAAAGTATATAAATAATTGATATCAAAGTTGCTGTGTTTTTCCATATTGCAAAGACTCGTGCCAGTGCAGTGCTCCATCACTGCGTGACTGGAGAGGCTGAAAAGTGCCCAGTGTCACTGTCAGCTGAGAGAGGTGGGATGGAGCCACTGCCAAAATCTGTGGTGCTGCCCTCTCATCCAGCCCAGCTGTGTACTCCTGCCAGCCCCTTTGTGTCTGAGCAGTAGGCAGTCTCTTTGCTACAGAATTGGTGCTGCAGGCTCAACAGGGCAGCACAGTTTTAGGCCAGCTTAAGTAGATGCTAAACTGCCCCTTAAAAATGTCAGCTGCATACAGGGGTAATTTTAAATCCATTTGTGAGTGCTTCAGATGCCACATATGAAGCAAATGTGACTATTTGTACTTTATTAGCATTTTATTCAAACAGTCTTCAGTGGAAGTGGTTTAAAAGCATCAGGGATGACGTTGTGTACAGTGGTGTGATCTCGGGAAGGTTCTCAGCAGTTGGTCAGAACAGCACAATGCCAAATTCTTAGGGTATCAAATTCATTGGAATAGCATCTGTGCACGTCTACATCGAAGCACATTTTTCACTATGGAACCTCATCAGCAGGCTGAGAAAGAAGATTAATGCTACAAATGTTGTATTTGCGGAAGCATTTAAATATTCATAACTTGCTGATTGTGTTTTTCAAACTGCTAGATGTTGACATATTAAACACAGTATGTTGGTAAATTAATCATAACAAAAAACTCATAGAGTGGAAGAGGAAAGAGTCTTCTTTTTCTTGACCCAGTGTCTTGACAATCTGTGAAATTCTTGACATGTAACTCTGCACCCCCAAAGAAAACCCAGAAAAACAAACTAACATGAAAATTCAACACCAAGTTCACCAGGCATTAGATTTTGAACTATAATGTGGTGCATTTACCAGACATATGCATGATGAAACATATGCTGCAGTTTGGACCAGAGAAGAACTTAATATCAGAATCTTGTGCGGTAGATAAGCTTTATATAATATTGCTGTAGATAGGGTTCTACCCTTGGGCTGCAGAATCAATGTGAAGAAACACGTGAAGAATCAATGCATGGAAGCTATGTATCCATTGATTTTGGTATCAAAGTAACAAATATTGGTAAAAAAATCCCTTTTTTTAAAATTAATTTCAGGAGAGACATCTCATCTGCAGTTTTGTGATCCTAATATAAGCCCCATAAGTTATATGCATGCCTTTCTATTGACTTCATAAGGTCTGTATTTGGGCCTGAATCCCAGTACCCCATCACTGGAGTCTTTTCACCAGCAGTTACTAATACAATATTCTTGCTTGCTAGGAACCATAAATTAGAATTAGCCTAAAGGTATTTTTAAATATATTGTCCAGTCCATGAGGAATATCTATGAAAAATGTTCTTACTGGACAAGCAGAACCTACAGAGGCAGTGATTAAATCATAGGACTGAAAACAAAAACTCTTATTATCTACACCATCGTCTACAAATTATATGATTAAGGACATAGTAAATTAAACATTATAGTGAAAAGGTACAACTACAAATCTTAGCTAAGCATAATTTTTGTAGTTCTATTCATTACACTAATGTACAGGCTTATATTTAGCAGCTTTAGAAGCATTAGAAAACAGGAAAGCAACAGATTACAACCCATATGGGTATGATCAGGTTGGCAGCAGTGATTAATAGTATCTCCTGGGTTTGCTTTTTATAACTTAAACAATATTTAAGACAGATATTAAAATGATTTACCTCACAAAGAATTCAAACACTGTAGTTACTTGAACAAAGCATACTAAATTATAAGGAATGTCGGGCAGAGTAATATGTATTAGTTCAGTCATTATCACAGGGAAACAGGCAAGGTCTCAGATTAAAATGGAATATCTCAGTTTGCAGCACAGCACCCTGAATTCAAATTATACTTAACCCATTCTGCCTAAATATCCTAGGTGATTTTATGTAAATAAAGGCCACATTCATCCACCTCAGTGGGATATCTTACTTTGCACAGTCCTATTAGATTTTAAAAAATGACTATAAAGTACTACTTAATGGAAAAGTGTGGTTCTACAAGAATTTTAACATTGATGAGGTGATCTGCCATTCTTGTCATATGTGATTGACTATTCCCATTTCCCCCTTTTCCAAGGATTAGATAGCCGTGATGAATCAGGTAAGGGGACTGATTTTGCAAAAATCTTACCTGACAAAATAAATATTAGTTTTCAGCTAGAAAATCTCCCTCAATTTAGTTTGCCTGGCATAGGCCATAATATATCTGAAGGTAGGGAGTACTTTGGAGACTCCTTTAAGGTAAACAACATTTCTAAAGCTGGTTGAATCCTTCCACTCTTAATTCTGATGTTTTGCTCTGTAGGAGGAGAGATCTAGAATGCCAACTATTTTTAATTATCCAAAGGAACCTCAAAAATTTGAGCATCAGACATGTAAAAATTTTGAAAATATAGGCTATCCAACCTTTCAAGTAAAACCTCATTGTTGCAAATACTTTCCTATGTTATTGTAAAAAATACATTCTCAAGTACTTAGAGTTACCAGTCGATTTTAACATTTGTTTTGCTAAATGTTAAGTATGTTGTCACTGGGTTTCTTTGAGTCATGTAAGGAAGTTGTTGCAGAAATTAACATCATAACAATATACTAGTATATATACCAGTATATATACCGGTGACTTAGGCTGGATTATAGACAGTGAGTGACTCTCACAACCTAGAACACAGGGTTTGTATTAAATTCCTTTGGATTTCCCCCAGATCATTCAAAGGCTAAATTTTGGGAAGTTTCCACTTTTATTACCATTTCCCCTGCTAATGTGTTTTGGCCTGTAGGTTTCTTTTAAAGTATCATTTCCATCTGTTATTCTGAGTACCTCTGGGGGTTTTTTTGGTTTTTTTTCTGTGGTTTTTTTTTTTTTTTTTGTTAACTTGTAAATGCTGCCAGAGAGACTGATTATGTCTAGGTATCACTGTGCAGCTCTGCACACAGGTACCCAAGCCAGTTGTAACAAGCTTAGCTAACTGGAATAGATAACATGCTCTATTAATGAAGCTGTTCCTCCTGGGATCTAAGCTGATACATCAAAAATTAGCCTGCATATTACTTCAGGGCAGTGGATGGTTCTTAGCTGACCCATGTTAAAGAGAAGACGCTTATTTAAATTTTGGAGGATAAAGTTAGGATGCAAGTTAATCAGTTTATAGATCCCTACACGGAGAGGTCACACTGGAGGGTTTATATATTAATAGCAAGAGGAATGAAGTGATCAAATAGCTGAAACCTGAAGCTTGAACTTAAATGATATGTAAGTTGTAAGTTGTAAATTATTAACAGTGTTTGTAATTAAGACTGGAAGAGTTTTTCAAAGTATGTGATGGATTAGCTGTAATTTGGAGTCTTTAATTAAGACCAGATGTACCTCTCAAAAGATATTGTCAAATTTGATGATAAAAGGACTATCAGGAGAAATTCAAAGGTCTTAAACTTTATGAATTTTTCATCACATCAGACTTTCTTTTACGACATTCATTCATCTAGAAAAGTGGAAAAATACAGTGGACATTTATAAAGGTCATATAAATAGGTTTCTTATAATGGTGGTTGAATTGCTTTCTGTTCTGCCAACATAACTGGTTTGGGAACCAGCTCGAGACGTCTCAGGAACATAAGGCAAAAGTTAATTTTCCTGCTTCTAAGTGTAGGGAAGCAAGTCTGGCAGTAAAAGAAGACATAGGGAGAAGAAGTAGGGCTGAAATGTGATGGCAGAATTTCATGTCACTCTTACTGTTTCTTCTGCCGTGCTTCTGCATAGCAGTAACTCCTAGCCCATACACCCTGATCTTTCTGGCAACATTAGCCAACTGAAGTGTCTTTCCAGACATACAACATAGCTACAGGAAGAAGGTAATTAAAGACCTTCTTATTTAAGATAATTAAGCTATGGATATTTTCCTGTCCATTCCAGTTTTACTGTCTAGGCAACTGCCTCTACTTCCAATGCCTTAAGCTGACCCTGACAATACTAGTGATTCATCAATCTGTCTTGGGCTCAGTCAGAATCCCACCTTAGTAACCATTACAAGGGTGTCCACAACAATCTGAAATGCAACTTTAACAATTCATTTATTACATAAAAACTTTGTTTTGTTTATGGGGCTTTATGAAGTTACAAACATCTATACAGAGGTGGTGTATGTCTACCATCAAATTTTTTTTTTCACATGCTCATACATACAATAGATATCCTTGGCACATGTGAACAGTATTATTTTTACTCACAGGAATGAAGTATTTACAGAAAGATAAATGCACTCAAGAGTGCTTTCTAAATAGCACTACTGGAAAGCAGTAAATGTAAGCGCAAAAAATATTCATCCATTTAATATGAGATACTTGCCACACAAATTCTTCAGAGAACAATTCAGCAGTTAGCATATTTCTAGCATTTTTTCATTTCCAGAAGACATGGCAATTGATAGATCTCTTTTCTATCTAATTGTCAACAAACATGGAGCCTTCAGTTTCAAATATTTTTTCCCCTTGCTTTTCTGGTGCACAAAGTAATGACTCTGTCTTCAGATCATTTGTAATATATTTACAATCACAAGAGCAGCAAGCAAACAAATACACAAAGCCGATCAAAAACCAGGATAAGTTCAATTGCACATGCTGAACTATGACTGTCCCACAAACACAGGACTACCTCTGACAGCCAGGAAGGCAGGAAAGTATTCCTAATAAGCTCTGTAGCCTTCCTTCTTCCTCACAAATCCGCATTGTTTTGCAATATGCTCAGAAAGCTATCCAAGTTCCAGCTATTAGAGCCCAGAGCTCATTAGGCTTGTGACAGATATGCACTGCTGCTGCCTAGAGTTGCTAAGAAATTACTGAGAATTGTTCAGAATTTTCCTGACACTTCTCTGTAGAAATAAATGATTTATTGATAGCACTGATTGGTGGGATCAAAACATTTGAGGCAACGCATGAAATCTTTTGAAACTGTGACAATGGCTGAGCAAATTTCTAGACATCTTAGCACTCATATTGCTCATCCCCTTGGAAGTTCACTTGCCAGGAGCAAGGTGCCCAACCTTCTCTTAACCTCTGATTCCTTAGCAATGTAATGAATAAGAAAATAAGAAATTTCAGACTGCTACTAAATTAGTGTGAGTGCTTTGAATATTGTAGATAATAGCACAAACCTTTTCAAGCAGTTTTCTATCTTTGTTCTGCCACAGAATAAACCCTTTTTTTTTTTTTTTTTTGTGCTTCAACACATTAGGTTGCCTGGGAACATCAAAGAGGACAAATTAAATAAAAATATACGTTATTTCCGTAATCAGAACACATATTACTAAAAATATCAAAAATCAGAAGACTTGCCTTCATAATATAAAGCATAGAACCAAGTCAGAAAAATTTTAAATCATCAGAAGTTGCATGCTTAATTATGTCAAACATTAAACAATTTTAATATTTGAAAAAATATTCAGCTTTTGTTTTAAACTGGAAAATTTTGCTCAAACATTAATGTATTAAAATTACTTTCAGTGTCTAAAGGCATGCTCTGAAAAAGAAAAGCAAATGGGAAGGGGTGCTGAGAGGTATGTCTCCTGAGTCATCTACCTTAGAATATGTTAAACAGTAAACAATAAACACCTCTTTCTCTCGGAGCTGTGGGAGAAGCCTAGGTAACAAATTGACGTACAGGTTACTGGTTTAGATACGTGGGTTTAGAAGGAGATGAATCCAATATATGGTTCCCAGTCCAGCACTATCTGAAATCGAGAAGAATCTATTGTTTACTTCTCAGACATTAAATTAACCCCTTGGTATTAAAAGTGAAGGAAATCAATCTCTGTTTCAATGTTGTGACATTACAATTTGAGAGGTACAACATCCTTTTAGAAAATGCATGTAAAAGATACAAGCTAGTCCATGGCAGTGGGATTTCCATAGCATCAGAGATGTGGTGAAATAATGCAGTACATCAGTCATACACTGTGCAATATTTTAAAGGTTTTCTTGACATGTTGCAGCAAATTTATTTTAACAATGGAATATTATAAGAAATATCCTGCAATCACAGTAGTTTGTTGTCATACTAACAATAACATGAGACTCCAGTTAAAGGAAATAAAGTTTTGATGATGTAATGTATGACCATCACCATCATTTTTTTCAAGCACAGCTTTATTTGGGACTCTGAGGTTTGCTAAATACCTTTCAGTGACAGCTCTATAAAGCCATATGTGAAAGAGGCAGGAAAAAGAGAAGGTAAAAATATTGGAAATAATTAATTAATTAATAAATATACTGAATTGTAGGAAAGACTACGGTAAAAATCAGTTATAACATACACAAAACTGTATGCAGTTAAATTTATCAATTGATTGTTTTAAATATGGGACACTTGTTCTCAAGAGTGTAGGTGGCAAATCTCCATTAGCTGTGGATTTTGTTTGCTCCTCAAATTTGCTCCTCAAATTGAGGAGCAAGGGTAAATCCTAGTTCACTCAGTATATGTGAAAGAAAAACCAACCAACCAACCAGAAAACAAAAACAAAACAAAACAAAACAATCCCAACAACAACAACAACAAAAACCAAAACAAAACCAAAACAAACAAACAAAAAAAAAAAAATCCACCAAACCAAACCCCCAGCCTTCTTTCTGGGCAGGTTTCTCTGCTTTTGATGAATACCACTGAGTGAAAGAAAAGTGAGGTCACATATTCTTCTGAAAGAGGAAGTAGCTGAACCTCAAATACTTAACAAAATATTGTTGTTAATTACATTGATTTGTCCAATCAGCTCACTGAAGAGCATTTCTGTATTTATTATTCTGAAATTCCAACCAAAAGGCAAAAGCAGAGAGTTTGCTGTAATGTTTTAAAAGTGAATTGCAATGGCTTCCCTGAAGTGGAGCTTGTTTATGCTTATTATCCTTACTTATGTGGAGGCTTTGGTATCACTGGAGCTTTGTCTTAGTAAGCATTTATTAACTACACTGCAATTTTATAGTGGACTTTGAAGAATTCTAATCTAGCACAGAAATTAATCAAGTTCAAACTGTTATTGAAATAATAAATGAATTTCCAGAGGATTTGTATGGTTTGGGGATAAGGGCACAAAGCCAAGTTCCTTTCTTCCTGAAGATGGATACTGTTGAGAGATAGCTTTTCTCTAGCCTTCATATAAAATCCACAAGCAGATAGTGAAGAAATATGCAGTAATTTAATAATTTTTTGAGCACAATTTCTTTCTGGAAAGGTATGTCTAAATATGTATATCAATTTTTTCCCACTACATTTTACTTTCGAACCAAATGTGCTCTGTTCCAAAATGACTTTTGAAGTGTCCCGGATAAGATGTGGTCATATATCAAAATGAAGAGACTATAAAAAGCACTTTCAAGAAAGCAAAATTAACAACAAAACAGTGGTCAGTATATATATTTAAATTACTTCACCAAAACATAAACTGCTACACACAGATTTTCATACTCTATTCCTGCCGTGTGGTTTCTCTGTCAAATTCATTCCCCTATTGTTTCCTTAGAAAATTCCCAGTCTTGTTTATACATTTGGTAGTAGATGTCTGACATGTTTTCCATAATGCTGGACTCTTTAGAGAGGGAACCTCAGAGCTGTCAGTCTAAAGGTTAGGATCCGCATTCAGACAACAATAAGCACAGGAGCAAAATGATGGCATTAACAAGCATAAGGAAAAAGGTGTGAGATGCTGACAAAATGTTCCATTTTACAATTAATGTATTTTCAGGTTTCCTCTTGCATGGAATGGGTTTGTTCTTTACTTCCCCCTCTACCCCCAGCACTAGAGAGAAAAAACATGCTGTGGCATGGTGTGGAGATAAAGTAATTTTTATTCCAATTTCATAGCTCTTACCTAACCCTCTTGTCTTTTTCCTCAAGGGTCCTATTTTCCAACATCATAACATCTGCTTTTTGTTTCTTGACCTTTCACTCTCCCACTTTCCCTCTTTCCCTCCAGGCTATTCACTTATTTCCATTTCACTTCCTCCTCCTCAGCAGGACATCGGCAGGGGGAAGTGCAGGTTAAGCAGATGACAGAAGCTCACTGTTTGTAGTCTTGATTTTTATTTGGCATTCCAGACAAACTTCTGCTTTCCCTCCTCCTACTACAGAAGCTAAGTGCTATGCAGTCTCAAATTAATATCTGAAAAATCCATTTTTTGACAGTTGTTCTTTTGCTCTTGTGTTTCCCCTGACCCCTGTAAGCTTGGTCCAACCTTTTAATTCCCATGTGTAATGACACACTCTTCATACTAGACAGAGTGCAGTCTCAGCCCTGGTGAGTTCCTTTTCTTTGCTCAAAAGCAGGGAAATGTTAGAGTTTTGTAATGGACTATTTTAGCATCAACTTTTTAAGATGCTAATAAAATAGCACATTTTAAGAAAATGTGCTATTTTAGCTTAAAATTCCCCAAAAATACTCAGCCTGAGGCAAACACCTGCCATAGACACGTTTCAGTGCTGAGGTTTAAGGTCAATGATTATGAAAAAGTGTGGAGTTTAATAGAAACTGTAACCTCACAACAATTAAGTTCAATGGACATGTAACTGTTTTTGTGTAATGAATTAATTTTAACTTTTCTCCACTATTCTTTTTTCACAGATTAAATTGCATATTATTTTAGGGTCTTCCAGCTCCAATAGCTATAGGGATAAAGGTGGGACCTGATTGATTCTCGCTTGGCTTTTTTTGCTTTTCAAAATGTGGATGAAAGAAAATAAAATCTTGTCTACAGACAAAATGCAAATTTACAGGAAAGTCATTGCAAGAAAGAAAATCTCATTTTCTTTCAAAAGGAAAACAAAAACAAACAAACAAAATAAACAAAAAAGGCAAAAAAACCCCCAAAAACAATCAAAAAACCCAAACAAGAAAACAAACAAAAAAACCCAACCAAACAAAAACCCCAAAATTTTCCCAATCAGTTACAGACCAACTTTTGCTCATTGTAAAGTGATTACTTTCTACCTCACAACATCTGAGGGTAGAATAAGTAATTTATTTCAGACTACTGTGAAGGTTATATGTGTTAGTGACAATAACATGTTCTAATGTACTTGTTATGCATTATCAAGTTCCTATCTAATTTTTGCTCCTATAGGTGCAAATAAAAGGAATGTATTTAATAAATTATTTAGTTAACCGGGAAGATAAGGCAGAAAATTGCATGATACATCAGATAAAGGCAAAAGTAAACATTTAATTATCTTTCTTCTGTCTCTTCCATTAACCTAGCTGAATATTTTGTCCCTTGTTCCAATGTAAATACAAATCTCACAAAGCAACATTTTCAGAATTTTTTATTGAATTTATAGTCCTAAGTGAAAGGAAGATGATAAGCATAAATTAAACTGTTTATCAATGCTTTTCATAGCAAAAAACCCCAACTTTTTAACAATTTGGGAACTACTTGGCAAACCTTTTTTTGGTGGGACATTTTTGTCCTAGCTAATTCATAACTGAGAATTTATATCTCAAGCTGTGGTTGATTGATTGGTTGATTGATTGATTTTAAAACAAGAAGGGAGAAGCTTTTACTTAGTATGTAATAGTTGTTAAAATTGGAATAATTTTTGTCAAAATAGTGCATCATATTTATTTTTAAAGATTGCATATTTATACTTTGAGAGGCATATGGATCCTCAAAATGCAATCTAGTTATTCATCTGAAAGCTGTGAGAATACCTAGAAATATATAGAATCTCCCCACACACACACTTTTAAAATACTAAGATTTTGTACCATATTCCTTAAGAATAATAAATGTTTGTAGGCATCTAGAAATGAAGTGTCTTTGGCCATCCATTGTGTAATACAACTTAATTGGTTATGAGCCAGATATAAACATAACATTTTCAAAATCTTGCTAGCAGGGAAATCAGGAACTCCCTAACTGAAGATGAATGTCTACAACCCTTAATCAGCTTTAGAAATTGCAAGATCAGGTTTATCTTCCAAACAAATTTAAACTATGACCACTAGCACTATATCATGTTGGCAATGCTGATACGAAATTAATGTTTATGACAGTTCTTGTTGACTGTATATCTCAGTGTCCTTAAGAACTCTGGAAAAGCAGCCTTGCTGCTGCTGTTCCCATTGAGGAAACAGGTCTCCTGGCATGTCAGGAGCACTCACTGTAGGTAGTAAGGTGACCAAACCAGTAGGAGTATTCCCCACTCATATGTATGACAACCATTGGCAATATCCATGACAGCATCCCTAGAAATCCATCCCAAGTAGCTACAGGAAAAGGAAGCCTGGCTCCAAGGATCTTTTCCCAGATCAATCATCTCAGCTTTGCCCTTTTCCTCTGCCCTTTAGCTTCCCTGTGGCAGAACAGCAAAATTCAATTTTGCCTGCCCTGCTGAGAATTCATAGTGTGCTGTGTCTGAGTGCTAAACACATTCATGAAGAATAGCACCAAAGTATTGAACCAGTGCATAATGAGACTTTCTAATCATGCCCTTGCCCTTCATTTCCAATAGTCAACAGCTCTCAGAAGTGTGAAGTGTACAAACATATGAAGAGCTTTCCATAATTTATTTGTCTTTGCTGTGAATAAAAAAAAAATGTGGCATCTCCCTGGCAAACTTATTTTGCCCTTCTTCATTAGTAAAATATTTCCAAAAGGTTAATTATACAAAAAGAAAACATAGTTCAGCATTTAGACACTGTATTAATACATTAATTAAGTCTTAATGATCAGGGTCTGTAGCATTTCTGGGGGATTAATGACCATCTGGGAGAGTTCATAGCCCAAGTCTTTTCCACAAGTCATTTATTCCATCTATTTGTTTATTTTCTAATAAATGATCCAGAGTCAAGGTCATTACTGATAAGTCACTTAAATAAAAATTAATTGCAATAACAACAACCCCCTCTTTCTTATGTTTTTATTATGGAGTATTTATCCAAAGCAAAATATATACTGTCTCTTTATAAATGCTATTTCTTCTGAAAGCAAGTATTTTAAATGGTGGGAAAGCAATTACATAGATATATTTTTAAACTCCTTTTTGTTGTCACATGAAGAAGACTGCACAACTTTTTTCTTCCTGCTCACTCGGAGAAAAAGTGGGAAAAAAAATCAAAATCTACTCTTGATTTTTTTGCAGCAAACCATCTTGTCCTTTTATATATGTAGAAATCAAAATGCTAAAATTCATAAACTGATTAACAAAATTAAGTCACCTGTGAAAACAAACAAGGAAAAATCCATCAACATATTTCTCCAAATTACCTTTTTTTCCAGTTGGCTATCTTGCAAACACATCCTGTAATATGAAAATCAATTATAGTTTTCTTGATTGAATGCATGCATATCAAACTGCAGCCTTTACTGAGAGCTCTGGGGTCATAAAGTCCACTATCAGGAAGTTATAGCAAATGGAAAGGAAGGCAAAGCAGCATTCATTGTCACAAAATTACCAATCTGATAAACATCTGTCAGAGAGACTACTCACACCAACTGATCTTGGCAATTTATAATTTCCGCTTTCTTAGGTAAAAAGCTAACATGATTATTTTTCCAAAAGTTTAGTCATCATAAACTTTTGTTGAAATTATTTAGTTTTTGGATCCTATTTGATGGTAAGTAGGAACAAGAGACTTGATGTTTCCTTGATGAATGAAAACAACTATATTTTGTTTGTTTGTTTATTTTAACATGATGATAGTACAAAACCTAAATTCATTTGCAGATACAAAACTCAATATGACATTGCATCTTAGGACCACCATTTCATAATGTTTTGATGCTTTAATTTTAATCTTACATAATTCTTAATTATTACATGGAGCTTTACAGTCTCACTTTCCAGAGACTGTACTAATTTCCCATTCATTTTTGGAGCTAAATCTATGTAATTGCTTTCCTGAGTAGTTATTTGTGGCTCAGGACAGGCTCAGAACCTGTCTTTCCCCCTTCTGACATGTTTTTGAGGCTACATCTTCATCATGACAGCAGGGATTTCTGAGTTTCCTGTGGTAGCTGCAAAAGTGGAAACTTGGAGGGGAAGCAAGATGATGGGATTTGTAAGGCAGCATTTATTTGGTTCATCATTTGGCCATTTAAACAAGGCTTTTTCAGCTTTATAACTGAGCTGTCTGTCTTCACTGACCCTGTGGTGGTCATGATTTGGGAATCTCTGGGCCAGGTACTGTTCCCTAAGGCAGACTTGTCAGTAGCCATTCCTGTTCAGTAAGAAGATTCAATGATATTTAGATTTATATGTAGATTCAGCTGACAACAATGGGCTCAAAAATGTCCAGATACTTAATATTTGATTAACTATTGTTTAAAAATTAACTAATGTTTTAATAATTGATCAGAGGCGATGATCTGAGCAAAAAGAATAATATGTGAACAACGGTGGAAAGTGGGCAATGTCCCTTGACTGTAGTCAGTGTTAGGGTTTACGACAGTGCTCAAACACATGCTTATTCTCTTTATTTGTTTTCTTTTGTGTTTTTTAAAAGGCTTTCCATGAATGTGAAATAAGCTTCCTTCATATCAATCAGAAGATGTTTTTAAAAATGGGTTGACAGAGCTCACATCTCCTCAGAGTCTGAACTATTTTGGCTTCAGAGACAGTAATAATGAAGCTTGAAATTCAAACAATGCATTAAAATATTGTGGAGTCTCACACCTTTGCTAGGTTTTCTTCACCTCTGTTTTAGACAGAGGCTTTCTCTTCTGTGATTCCAAGTCTCTTTGCAGGCAAGAGCTTTGTTTCTGTAAGCTGCTATTATGGTCTGACAAGCTAAGGGAAGCTGTCAAATATTTTCCTTTGATGCCATCCAGATCCAAACAGAGGAAGCCTTCAGTACAAACATATCATTATCATTTCCTTGCTGCCCTTTGTCAGTGGTTGGTACATATGCTAGTGGAACTACACAAACAGAACCTCATCTAGTTTTCTCTGTTTTGTTGGTTTTATAAAAAAAATTCTGTTATCCCATAATACATGAGAATTAAGTATCTATTTACTGTTTCAGTCATAAAATTGCTATTGTTAGAATATTTTACATGTTGAGCCTGATGATGAGTCTTCTAAAAGCCAAATATTACTATTTTAATTTTCTCAGACTTGCCCAAGTTTTTAGAATATATTTGGAGAAGTTATATATTCAACTATGATTAGTTTCTGGGCTGAAGACCAGACACATTTCTTTCCAATTCTTCAGTACTTTCTGCTCAGTTTTTATCTTGTGTCTATAGATATCCAGTTGTATGCTGAATCCAGATTTTACAAGGAATTATATTTAGGGTTTTATGATATTTTAATGTACACATATAGTTCAATATATCTTTGTTACTTAACAGGTCCTGTTACAATTAAATTCTTTCCGCAAAGCTCTTCCTAAAAATCAAATGAACGGAAACAACAGTCAGCACTGATAACTTTTCAAATTATGGTCAAATAAGTTTTTGAAATCTAAACAATGGAATTCAGTATTTTTCATCCCACTGCTTTGTCTCTTAGGTGTTATGGCCTATGTACATCTACATTAGTTTTTAAAAAAATAAAACAAAAAACTAAACAAACAAACAACCAAACAGAAACCCACAAAAAGCAGGTTGAAAGAATGTTACTTTATATTTGTAGTTAGAGATAGGAAATGCAGTTTGATGTTTGCTTCTGCAGTCTCCCTTCAGTCTATATTTACATCCCATCTTAGATACTCTAGTAATTCATGGGTTCCAATAAAAAAAAATCCTACAGAATGATGACAATAGAAAGTTCATATCGTGCTTGCCCCTAAAAAGGCTTATTCAGTCAGTGTAAAGAATATGATATCCAATACTTCTGAATTTCGAGTGCTTCCAGCCTGAGTTAGAGGAATCCAAGTGTTGCATCATGAGCTGACATAAACCCACAGGAATCTTTCCCATCTGTCTTTTCCCCACAGAAGGGAAAATCTCTGTTAAGGAAGAAGTACTATGCAAAGAGTCAAATGGCCTGTTCTACATCTGCTAATAAGCCTCCCCAGAGACAGAGGTTACTACGGCTTCCATCACACTGGAAGGAATGGTGGAGGAATCTCTGCCCTAACAAAATCCCTCTGAGTCACTCAGAGCAGCCCATTGCTGTTTCTGCCTCCTGGAAGGCAGAACCTAAGGGAGTTGTGGAACTTTCGAAACACCTGGCTGTTCCTGACTCTGGGAGCCAGTTCTGATGTAAATATTATTCTCTGGTATAAATATAGTTCAATTTATTACCTTCTAAGAAAGAAAATATGATCAGAAAAATCTCCATCATATTCTTTAAGGATATAAGCCTTACACTTATAGCACAGGCTTTTATCATATAAGATACATGACTGACTACATTACTCCAGATACTGTCACAAGAGGAAAGGATCCTGCTTAAGCCACGGGCATTAAGCTGATTCTTTCACAGCATTGTTCCATACCTCCTGGCACTTCCTAGGATGATGTGCTGCTGCAGCAATATTGGTTGGCAACATAGTCCTGTCTAAAGTGGGTATCCTTCTTTATTATTTTCATACCAGCCACAATGTTTGGGATAAATGCAGGTTAGAGAAAGGTTATAACACATTTCAACCATTCACATCACAACAAAAAGCCAAGCAGAACATCTTTAGGTGAAAAAAATCTCATTTGGTTTTGGCTGGAATAGAGTTAATTTTCCTCTTAGTAACTTGTGCTGTGTTTTGGATTCAGTATGAGAATAATGTTGATAACACACTGATGTAATGGTTGTTACTAAGTAGTGCTCGCACTTAATCAAGTATTTTTCAGTGCCACGTGCTGTCAGTGAAGAAGTGCACAAGAAGCCAAGAGGGAGCATGGCCAGGACAGCTGATCCAAATTGGCCAAAGGGGTATTCCACACTACTGAATGTCATGCTCAGTGTTTAAAGTGGGGCAGATGGCCAAGAGCCACTGATTGCTGCTCAGGGACAGACTGGCCATCAGACAGTGACTGGATAAGCAATGGTATTGTGCATCACTTTTTTTTGGGTTTGTTTTTTTTAACTTTAGTTTTATTTCTCTCTCTCTTTTTGTTATGTCAATTTTAATTACATTTCTATTAGTAGGAGTAATATCAATGTTATATCTTACTTTATTTCAGTTATTAAAATGTTCTTATCTCAAGCCCTGGATTTTACCTTTCTCAGATTCTCCTCCCCATTCCACCAGTGAATGAGTCCATGTCTATATGGTACTTAATGGGGTTAAACCATGACATAGTGAAACCCCTTATTGTATCAAATCTATTAGATACACTGAATTTCTCACAAGTCTTTAGATAGTATTTTTATAGCCTAAAGGGTTTCTTCCTAACCAGAGGAGCTGTCTCTAGCTTCAATTAAGTTCTAAGTATTATCACAACAGAATATCTTGTTTGCCCTTGAAGATCTGTCTTGTCAAAGGTTTTCACTAGGTCATTATTTTAGAGATCGGAATGAAGAATCATTTGTTTCCTGAAACAAATTTTTCCTGTAGAAAAACTGGCATTAAAAAATGCCCTTAGATCCCATTTATGCTAGATTTTAATATATCAGGGTAAATAAAACCGTAAGATTAAAAGTCTTACAATATAATGGTTCCAAATGATCGACAGCAACAGAATGTAAAAGGTTTACGTTTTCCTTTAGCCTACAGTTTACTATCAATGAATATTTGTAAACTGCGATAGGAGCCAAAGTCCCTCATTAGAAAGCTGAAGACATGTTGTTTGCCTTTGTGAAAGACATCAGCTGCTTGTCTGGGAAAGAAGAGCTCTGACTATGAAACTGTAGTGTATAAAGGGAAAAAATGTGAAAAACATCCAGAAAAATAAAATCTGCCTCCTATATGTTAATCTAATGTTTATGTATTTTCCAAAAATATTTACAGTAGGAAAAACTGTGACTGCCATGTCCTGCAAGATACAATTAAACAAAATAAATAGAAAAGATGATACCTGCAAAATGGAAAGATACACCTAGCTGCAGACAGCTACATCAGTAGAAATCATTTCAGCTGACAGTGGCTCATGCCAAAAAACTTGCAAGTTAACTTAAATGTCAACATTTCATATCTTTCTGTGCCTCTTCATTAAAATAAAATTTAGAAAAGGTGTTTTACCAGATGTGTGCAATCATTTTTTTCCCCCTTTGAGATTTATAGTAGCTCCTTCTCTCAAATCACTTCAAATCACAAATTCCTTAGACTGTGGAGAGACTGTATGAAATGCACAGAGCCCAGACAATGCTGTCAGTTAATTCTGGGAAGCAGCCAGATCTTTGACATTGGTTCTGGATTAATAGAACTCTGCTCTGTGTTGAACATATGCTTCTCAACAGGCAGTATAGTACTGTTTACAGCAAAGACATGGTGCGGTTATTTGCAGAAGTTTACTTTTGCCCAGAAGAAAACACATGATCATTCTGTTGATAGCCAAAATAATTCTGAGGTTCCAGTACTTTAAAAATCAAGCTGTTTAACCACCCTAGTACAGGGCAGCATAGTACAGATTTAGCATCTTAATTTTAGGTACACATTAAAGCTTCCTGACTTCCATTATTTATTCCATTTACTGGAAGGTTTTCGAATGGTTTTTAGAAACTGGGATACAAAGTTTTTGAAAGAAGTTACCAACATATAATAAGGTCTAAGTAACTCAAAACCCATTAAGCCATTTAAAATATAGTAAGTGCATAGAAGCAAAATCTATGTGAGACTTGTGGTTTAGTATATAAAGTAGGTTTAATTCACCTTAACAAGCAAAATACTGACAATTCTAACTGGCTGCAGTTATGAAATCCATATTCCCAAAGCAGACACCTGACTCCCTAGATATTACGTAATATTAGTGTGACTTTTCTCCTCTGCAGTCTCTGTCAAATATTTTTGTTGTTGTGGATGTTGTTGCAGGTTTGCTTTTGTTTGCTTGCTTGTTTGTAATTATTTCTTAATTAATATTCCCATTACAACCTGTGATAGGTGTACCTGCCTGAGAAACAACTGCAGATATTAAAATACATCCCAACACACAGCCTGCTGTGCACAACCTCTGTGGAGAAGGATTTGGCTTAAATTAATTCTTTCTTTCCTTGATGATAGGAGTGCCTCACTTTGGGATGTGTTAGAGGATGTGATGTGAGGATTTAGAAACCACATTTCTATTCTGGAATCTTGACTTCCTTCAGCAAGAGATAGAGTCCAGCTTTCTTTCAAAATGAGAGGTCTCTTTTTGGAGGATAAAAGCACTCATCCAGAATGTTGTAAACACTGACTGTAGTTCTTTCCTCTGTCTAAACAGATAAGGATCTGTACTTGTATCCTCTACGGAGAGTATCTATTCAGTAAAGAATGGGGCTCTCAAGCCTTTCCGTTCAAGGTTCATGGTGCAATTTTAAGAAAGAAGAGGTAAAAGAATACCTAATTTAGTAGTTGAGAAATTTACACTTGAATAGAGAAACCTGTTTTACTTCCTTCTCTAATGACTGTTAACAGAGAGGATTCTCAGGTACAAAGATTTCACACTTTTTTACAGATAGGGACCAGAATCTTGCACCAGCTGATCTTGATTTTCTGTCTCCTTCCAATGCCCAGTGCTAGTGCAATTAACTGAAGCTCCTTTAACTTTCAAGTCCAACTCACCACCCATAGTTATGCTCCTGCCCACAAAATGAATGAAAGCTTCTAGGCTTTTTTGAGATAGGTAATGGATAAGCAGAAACCAATCATCTGAGGGTTTCAACCTCTTGCATGAATACCTACACTGAATACATGAATATGTGTATTGAAGGGAAATGCACATTACAAGGGTCTTTCTTCCTTATCAGCAAACTATGTCCTGGCTTCATACTATTCCAGTTACTGGAGGGTATCAGTAAGAGCATGTCTTCTTCTACATCTAGAAAAAAGCTGAGCACTGAAATTTAAATTGCTTAGAGTCTAATTTGACATCTGGCCAAGGAAACACTTTCTTAGCCTGAAACATGAGAACTCTACATCAAGAAAGTACTTACTTTAAAGGCCCCATATCAAGCCCAAGAGAGTGGCTATCCCCATTCAAGCCAGGATATCCTGCCCAAATCCCTGCTGAGTGGTTACATAAAGTGATTTCAATAAATCAACTTGACTGCAAGTTGATAAATACTCATAAAAAAAGGCTCAACAGGAGCAACCCAAGTGCCATTATCACAGTCTTTCTGTGCTTACCTGTGGAAAGTGACCATGCAGCTTGTATAAAAAGAAACATCAAAAATACGTGCAATTTTTTTTCCTTCCACTTTTTTTTTTTTCCCCCCACTTTTTATTGTAGTTTTGAATTAGAAGTCACATTCTCCACTGGTTCTCCAATGCTGGTGCACATGCATTTCTACACATCTGGACACAATGACTGTTACTGGGTTAATGCTGATTTCATGTTTTAGAAGTCTAAATGCTTGAAATTTTCCGGACACCTGCAAATTTCTCAAAGTCCCTTAAAATACCAAATGTGTTAAATTGTGAAAACATATTGTCTCCTCAGTCGTCTGTGTGCATATAAGAGATCAAGCAGTACATAAGGCAAAATGTCTAGATCATGGGAGCAGTCAGGTATGGGGTTAGATATTGAGTTACTCATCACTTTGAAAAAAGAGTCAATTCTAGATCTTCAGGATTTTTGTTACTTCAGAAATATTAATGCTAAATATAAAATTTGTTTTCCAAATAAGTCAGGGGTAGGAGAGTGTTGAACAAGGATTAAAATATTGAAAATCCAGAGTCAAAAGAAATGGGACCTTCAGTCCCAGTTTATGTTCTTTGAGGTCTGAGTTATATTCACACAGGGCAATGCTTAAGTTTATTTTCAATAATAGAATGTGTTTTAGAATGTGTTACTCTTTTAATCTAATTTTCATTAAATTTTCTTATCTATCTGTATAAATTTCATTTAAAGCTTTTCTTCTCCTGCCCAATATAGAATAATGATCACGCTAATTAGAAGTGAAAAAATAATTGACTAGTTCAATTTTTTTCTTATATTTCCGTTTAAACCTTTTTCTATAGTATCTCAGTAGGAAATACACATTGATTCATTATGCCTTATTTTAGTCATCTCTGTTTTTACTAAGATATCAATAAATTAGCAGTTGGGAAACTCTAAAGAACTTTCCATCTATATCAGTTTCAGGATAGTTTCAGCAGGCTCTAGACCTTGAGGAACTGCTGATTACTAGAATCATATTAACTTTTATAAAGCTGTAATAGCTGAACTACTTGTCCATGTGTACTTCTAAAATTAAAAAATAAATTGGCTTCCAGTTTAATTTCCAGGTTCCCAGGACATGTGCACCTCAGGTGGCTGAGTCTGTGCATAGACTTTTTTTGGGAGTTCCACTTCATGCAGGAGCTGTTCTGGGAAGACTTCTGTTCATGGAGAAATCCCAATTTTGAACATGATCCCATGATGTATGGCAGCCTAAACATGAAGTCCTCCATCCTTCAGAATTTGAGCATATGTTGTGCCTTTCATGCCGTGCACCTTCATGCCTTATGTCAGGAAAGATATGTAGAACTCCTAAGCTTCAAGGGTTTAAAATAGTACCCTTGATAGGGCCACACACAGTTTCAGACATTGTGAACTGGACAAAAAACCCAAACCAAAACTGAATGAAAAAAAGAAAAAAGCTCAACAAAACAAAAAAGCAAAAGCAAGCTAAAACATCTCTTACTGAAGCAAGAGCACCACATGTAAGTCCAGACCACAAGCTGTGCAATGAGATCATAGCTGTCTCCCTCAGGCAGATACAGCTGTTGGCTGAGGAATGAGAACAGGAATTGCTATGTACCACTGGGTATTGAAGACCAGGAATCTCCCTCTGGGGTAATATTTTAGCAGTACTAATGTAACTTGCTATGCCTAGACATGTTCCTATTCCTAGCAGAATTGAGTTGATCCCTTTATGGGATTATATCCTACAAAATTATTTTCTTTAATTACCTTCTTTTCATTAAAATCAAGTAGTAACAAAAACTTTTTTTTTGTTTGTTTAGATTTTTTTGAGGGGGGGTTGAGGATTCAGATGAAAATTAATTATGAGATAATAAAAGTAAGTATTTCAGGCGGCCCTCGTTCTATTTCTTTAACATTGTGATTTGATGTCATTGGAAGCATTTTCTCCTCCTTTTTTTTTTCCTGCCAGACCTGAAGGACAATAGAAATGGAATATTAGGAACAAAGCAAAAGATGTTACATCCATGCTTAATTGCAAAAGGGCAGAAGAAAATCTTGTAAGAGGGAGTTATTACATTTAATCAGGAGATATTTGTATTTAAAGTCACCTTGTGTTTCTTAGCTTGAAAACATTTGAGAAGGCCATTTGATGGCAAACACTCCTTTATTTATCCATGTGGAAGCTGCAGAAACAAAAAAAAAAAACAACAAACCCTCTTCCGAATACACAAAAATTGAGAACTTTGAAGAACATAGCTCAATATCCTGTAAGTTTGCTTTCCTAGTACTATATTTCATCATTTTGTTCCCTCGAGACCCTTTCCAGGATTCTATTATGGGAAAAATTAATATTTTCACTAAAAGGGAAATTTTTATCCAAACTTGTTCCTGAAATGCTCTTACAATTTTAATTTTTTAATTTTTATATTTTTTAAATTATTATTATTATTATTATCATTATTTAATTTTTTTTCCTTTAGTCTCAAAAGAGAAGTTTACGTCTTCAGAAATTTTGGTCGGTTATGCTGAGTAGATGAGATTCCTCATTCCATTTTTCCTTTTCTTTAGGAAAAGGAGAATGCTCATTCAGTGTATGGATCACATCTCACATGCTGCGGTGTATTCAGCTTGCTTGCTAGGTTGGTCAACAATTATACCTGTCAGTAAATGTATGCATTTGGCTGTAGTGTATTTGCTGTATTAACAATGTTTTTTCTAAGAAATCAGCTGTAATATCCCATTTGGCATCTTCTTAAACCCATTTGCATCTTCTTTAACTTGAATTGTGTATTAAAATCTAAAGGAGAAAAAATAAGTGTGGAAATGATCACATCTAATGGCTCTTTTTTTTTTTTTTTTTTGCCTATGTATTCCATCTTCCCTCTTGCAGGATAAAACTTATGTAAAATGTGACTCAAAATAAGGCAGGTAAATACTTTTCTTCCATGTATTCTTTTATATTCTCTCTATTCTACTAATGGGTTTAGGGCAAAACTCTCAATATGATATGTGAATGCTCATATTTTCTAACACTATGGTAGCTTTTTTCTCTTCTCCCTGCAACCTGAGGGGTTCTCCTCTTCCCCTTTCATGGGAAGTTCTGAAAATTCTTTCTAAGTATTTCTTTCAAAGAAGTTACATACACCCCTTTCTTATTTAATGGATAATTTTCCTCTGGGTATTATCATATTTACTTTTTCCATTCACCCAGACTGAGGCAAAAAAGTAAAAAAAAACCAAAATCTAAAGCAAACAAAACAAAAGAAAATAAAACCAGACAGAAATGCATTAGGTCACATGGAAGAACAATAGTTCTCAAGAGATGATTCATTGACATTTACTCTTGAAATGAAGGCTGACAATTTTAAGGGGGGGAAAAAGCCCTATGTCAATCTATTCTTTAAGGAAATGTGTTTCTGCTCTTAAGATACTAAATATATGCTCAAAATAACCAATTTAAAAAAAAAAAGTGAACTTATTCTAACTCCATGTGATTCTTTAAAAATATGCTGCTGATGCCTTAGGCTTTATACTTTCAGTGTTTTAAAACCTGTTTGCAAAATCCAGCCAACTGGCATTTGTTCAGAGAATGTTAATTATGTCTATTGACATTTAGATGGGAGATTAGGAGAGTAAAACTCTGCGCTGCTCTTTGTGCACCATCTTTTATTTTTAACTTATTGCTTGACTATTGTTGAAGAGGAAAATCTGTCAGAGATTAGTACTGTTCAGTAAGTAATGTATCCCAATGTCATATTTTTTGATAAAATATAAATAATACATAATTTTTTTTTTTTCTGTTTAGGCTTTTGATCCTTCCTAGACAAAGACTAATACTAGAGAACATTTCACTTGGCTGTGGCAAGATTAAAGATTAAAATAAAGATTAAAAATAAAATAGAGAAAATACACAAGATAGTAAAGTGAGAAAAAAACGAAATAGAAAACAGAAAACTTGAAAAACAATACTCCTACTAGCACATTGAGCACACTTCAAAAGAACCAGCTCATCCTCCCATCTGCCAGATGGGTCGAACCAGCTACATTTCAATTATCAGATGGAGTTCTCTAAGGAACCTAGTAAGTACAGCAAATATTTTTGCATGTTTCTGCTTCTCATTTTCTCTGAGCATAAGCTACACACAAAATAAGTTTGAAAGCTACTTCATTAAACATAATTGCAAGGTGGAGCAGAAACATTTTCAGTATTTTAAGAACATTCATGTGTAACAGATATATTTTTAAAAATATACAAAGTATATATTATATTCAACTTTTCTTTCCCTCCTCCCTCCCCCAAACTCACAAAAGCTTCATCAAACATTTAGTGGTGCTTTGTAGCATTAAAGGCACCGTTTGTGAGCCATCATTAAAGAACCGTTCCTACCTGGAGCATTCTAGTTAAAAGTTCATTCAGTTATTTGTGTCTGCCAGAAAGTTCCAGTGACTAGAACATGAAAATGAAATCCAGATAAAGTAAAAGGAATAGTTGTTTAAGATTCACAAAGTGTTAAGCATATTTTAGGAAGTTAAAATAGATCAGTAAAACAGAAAATCGCCATATGTCAGCATTGATCTAGTATTTCTTGGGAACCTTATAACTGTGGAATATTCATAGACATTGCATTCTTTGGATCTTTTTCTTCTTACAGCATATAAGTATGAATAGAAAGAAACAGAAGCACTGAAAATCAGAGCCAGCTTCAGCATGGTGTTCTGGCCAAAGTTCTTTGGAGAGAAGAGAAATGAGAGTAGAGAAGGAAATCTCTTCTGTTTGGAAATCCAGGATAGGACTTTGGAGGCTGTGTGGGTTTGCATAGATTCTTTTAAACTGTAGCTTTATGGTGAGGAAGTGAGGTGGATTTTGAAGAGTGGACTGAGAAAATTCAGTGGATGGTGGTAGAGGCTAAATAGGCCCAAAGATCTGCAGCTATAAGGGTAATGCCTTTTATGCAAGAAATAGTCCAACCCAATCAAAGTTCATTTTTGTAATCTGTAGTATATGTACATATAAACTTACTACAAAAATGTAATAAATCTTATAATACAAGTTATACTGTAGGTTAATTGATTAAAGATCCTTAAAAATCTTGAAACAACAAATGAGAAACATATACAATATTAATATCACAACCTAAGGTAAAGAGTAAAGAAAATTTTGGATTTTTCTTATAAAATATTCTTGTACTGGAAATTTCATCATTGGGGATGTTTTAAAATCTTTTTTTTTGTTGTTGTTTGTGTTTTTAAAGGAAAGACAAAATTTTAATACTTTCATTCAAGATCAACCTGATAATTATTGTTAGTCATTGAACAAAGGAGTAAAGATGCTCAATTATGCTTTCATACTTGAAAGCTCAGTTATGCTTTTGTACTTGCAGGCACTTTTGTAGAGAGTTTAAAACTGAGTATTTCTTTCTTGCTATTGTTGGATTCCAGCACATGAGAATGCAAATATTTTTAAGAGCTGGAAAAATCAATCTATAACAAAACCTTGAGAGTATTTTGGCAGAACATACTGAAAATAAAATATTAATAAAGAGTAGGAAAGCTAAGTAAAAGGAAAACCGAGGATTAAAAATGTCCTTTTTTGCTGTTAAACAATCTGAATTTCAGCATAACAATGTATCAATGGAGATGTATACCACCCATGACTCATACCTGAATATGAGTCTACAAATTAGTTAGCCCAATTTTTATGCTTCTTTCTTCTACTTTTCTTCTTCTTCCTGTTCCCAGATTCCAATTGACTAGAAGGTAGTTTTTAAAGAACCTACAGGATAAAACTTCCTGTTCCAGAAAACAGACCTCCACAACCTCCTTAATCTACATAGGAAAAGTCTCAAATTGCTCTGCAAAAGACAGTCATTTATGTTAAGAAAACTAAGCTTATATATAATTTTCTTTTCCTCTCAAAAGGAATTATTTGGCAATGACATAATAACATGTCCTTTAATAATATAAATTTAGACAAAGAATGAAAAATATAATTTTGCTCAACATTATGTATTATTCTCACATAAGTTGTTCTCAAAGTAGGAAGATTTTGCCTTTACACTGCATTTTATTAACTAGGAAAAAAAGTACACCAAAGCATTTTGTGTTGAAATGCAGTAGAAATACAAGTGGAAAATTATCTCAGACAAGAAGGTGCTCCAGCAGATCAGGAAAAAAACCTAATAATACTGTATTTTTCTCATACTTGGAAAAAAGCTTGAAGAGCCAGAAAACTCTCTTCTGAGGTATGTCCAGTGGTGAAAAGGTCAGTGTTTCCTTCCAAGTAAATCAGAAACGC
This sequence comes from Lichenostomus cassidix, assembly GCF_008360975.1. NCBI lineage: Eukaryota > Metazoa > Chordata > Aves > Passeriformes > Meliphagidae > Lichenostomus > Lichenostomus cassidix. Next base: position 96,779,621 of record NC_139482.1, on the reverse strand, counting down.
TCACTTAAGATTTTTAGTAAAAAATATTTAATGCGGGTGGAATTCCATTCATTCTGTAAGTGTAAACTGTAAGGAAAAGTGTTTAGTTAATTAATGTAAATTAATTAGTTAATTAATGTAAAGATGTGTAATTGTCTTGCACCTTTTTATGGAGGAGACCATACCACTTTCTGGAAGTACTGTACAAACTACATAGAGGAGTTGTCACTTAGGTCCAGTTAAGTCTTAGCAGAAGATGAGTTTATTGATAGAAAAGATAATTTTCCTCAGTGCTAATAATACAAAAGGGGCAATACTACTACCCTGTTAAACCCACATTTTTACAACAGCAAGCAGCAAAACTACAGCATCAACAAAAGACGACTGGAGGAAAAGAAGTAAATATTAATGTACAGTTTCAAAAATACTTCACCCTCACGATCTTGAAAGAATTGTTTTTCTGAAGTGACATTTCATAGTATGTTGTCTTGTGGCTAATTATACCATTCATTTAGCCTGAGACTACAAATCTTTTTCTCCAAAATGTTTAGATTCCCATGAGAATTCTGAACTCTGGACATGCCTTGGCATTACTTTGTTAAGCTTTAATTAAATAAGTGGAAAAGAGAATATGTTCTCTTTCCTATTATTTCACACCCCTCCTCATCCCCATGCATTTATACTTGTTCTAATTATTAAATTATTTAGACATATTCTCCTTCAACCAATGATCATTATAGTCTCAATTTAATAGACATTGGTTTCCATGCCGTGATATATTTTTAAGTGAGTTAACTGTGCTTAGAATGGTCTGTATATATATTTTTCTTTTATTTTTTTAATAGTGCCCAGCTTAAGGCTAATAAGCAAAATGCTAACTGTCTCTTTTTTGTTATGAGCCATAAGCATAAGGTACAGAAGGGAGAAATACACCTCAGACCTCACAGGCAGCGCTTGCTCACTGTAACATCCACAGAGCAGACATTGCCATCATTTTTCTCATTCTCATGGCATCTTTTCCTGATAATATGACCTAGGTCAGTGATCCAATGCTGGCGATTACATTCATCATTTCCAGAAGCAAAAAATCACAGTTCAGACAAACAGGCTCTGCTTATGTATCAGTTTAGGACATATGTGTATGCATAAATACACACAGCTTAGGAAGTAATATGTTTTCAGAACTTGACAAAAACATCAAACCTCACAATAAATTTTTATGTGACGGGAAATTTTCAAGCCTTTGGACTCCTAAGCCATGAAATCTGGGTACACTGTCCAAGTAATGATCCCTGGGTACAGATATAAAGAAATGAATATGCACCAGCACTGGAAAACCAATAGAGAATGTGGGTTCTAATCCAAAACTACAATGAAAAGAGGGAAAATTGAAGTGTGCGGGAGAGAAAATTGCACAGACAGTTCTTGTATATTTTTATTAAAACTGGTGTTATACTTAGAGATCTGTCTCTTGAATTCATGTCAGTGGGTCATCTGCTCCAAACTCCCTACTCAAGCAGGGTCTTCCTAGAGCACATAGCACAGAATTGCATTCAGATGATCCTTGAATATCTTCAGTGAGCAAGACTCTACACCCTCTCTGGGCAACCTGGTGGGCACCCACGCAGAAAAGAAGCTTTTCCTGGTGTTCAGGTGGAATTTTGTGGAAATTCCTGTCCATCTGTTTCTGCCTGTTGCCTCTTGCCCTGTTGGCTGGCACCACTAAGAAGAGCCTGCATCCTTCTTCTTGGCAAACCCCTCTTTAGATACTTACATACATACTCATATAGATAGGTACATAGGATATGTAGGTATATAGGATATGTAGGTATATGCTGACATAGGTTCTGGGTTCTCCATCTCAGGATTCTGGTGGAATGTAAGGAAAGCAAGGTGTGGCCAGGGTTATTACAAAAAGAAAACCACAACACTTGTAGTAGCACCACTGAAGGGTAAATGATATAAAAGCCAGGGACTTGTTCTGAGGGCAGCTGGTGTGCAAGATGGGACAGACGTCTTGTCCCCAGCTTGTGACAGAAGTCTGACCCCTCTCCCAGCAGCATCCCAGACCATGTTCCCTGGAAGTCACTCCAGACATATATTATTGCTTTCATTTCTTATCAAATAATACCATTGAGAAAGGTTGGATGAAACCAAGGAAGTTCAATTCTTGTAAATAAAAACAAGAAGCACTTCGGAAAAATCACAGCCACATGCAGAGAAAAACAGATTTTGGTTTTAGGAAATCAGTAAAATAGCATATTAAAAGGCAATCAAGAAAAGTAATTCCTTTTATGTATTTGAATAAAGATGGGGATAAAAAATAAAAATTTCATGTTCTCTAACATCTACTATAGGAAAAAACAGTACACCCTGAGCAGAAATAGGCAATAAAGGATTTTAAAAATGAACAGCTAAAGCACTGTAACAGCCAGCACAGGCAGGCTTTCCCCAGAAATCCTGACTATAATGAAAAGCTCATTCTGAAAGTCCTGAATGCTATTTCACTAAAAAAAAAACCATAATACTCTTTAATTAGAGTATGAATAAATTGATACAATGCAATACTTGATGTCTGACCTATCATATATATTATTAAAAGTGATGGCCATTCTAAAATACTGAAATTAGTGGCAGTAATAGCTTCTTTTCTAGGAACAAGTGTGACTCAAATTCCTTTGAAAATTATAATTTGCAAAAAAAAAAATTTCTTCTTTGAATAATGGAATGGTACAGAAACTAAATTAAAAATTATCTGTAACTGCTGATCTAAACGTCTTGAAAATTAACTGTGAGATATACATATATATTCAGTCCACTTCAATAAATGTTGAATGGCTCTCCTTTTGGAAACAAAGACTGTCTTTCATAACAGAATCTCTTTCTCAAAATACTTGGTTCTCCAGCTCTAACATTAAAAATTAGTCTGATTCAGTGAATACTTGAGTACAATTCAATGAAATCTGAACAGTATTAGAGCCAAGAAATTACAAGAAAAATGTCTGCAGAAAGTATGCTACTAAGTGTTATATGTTTGCACTTGAAATGAAAATAAATATACTCCTAAAATACTAGTGGTACATGTTACTACATATTTGCACATACATTTGAAATGTCATACATATATTTGAAAAGGCAAAACAAAAATGAAATTAAAAATAACAGTAGTCATGTTTTTCATAGCAGTTGTGTTTAAAAACTAATTAAAAATAAGAGGGGCCACATAGCAGTAAGGCACAGACAGTAAGATGCTACAATAAGACACATTAAATACAGTCGTGGGAGAATGTGTTGAAAAAAATTAATTAAGTGTACTTTCTAACTACATTTACTTAACAGAGTTTAAGGATATGATGACTAGTAAAGGTCACAGACACTGTCAAGAATCTCTGATTCACCAAATATTTGTGGACATTTCCATTTCAGGATAAAAATATGAACACAAATATTTACTCAAGCCAGAAAAATGGGTAAGATTTATACTTAACAGGAAATGATTCTCGAGAGGAAAATTATTGTCATGGCTAAAGAACATTGGATCTCAAATTGCTGTTTTCTGGTTCCAAAGTTATAGAGTCATCTGGGAACTGAATTTCCATTCCGTGATTGTAAGAGAATGTTAAACAACAATAACATATGACTATAAAACTAGTTCTCATTCAGCTACTTTCAGAAACTCCGTATGTTTTAAGTAGGAAATTACTTCAAACCAAAACACATAACTGTAATAATTTTTCTTTTTAAAAACCCAAAGTTTAGTACTGTTTGGAGACACTGGTGTAAGATGACCACTTTCAGCAATAAAAAGGTTTCAGCTTCATTCCATAGCTACCAGGGCTTCCAGTGTTGAGATAGACTGTCCATGCAACTGCCTTTGAGGTAGGATTTCAGGCTTAACTGGGCTTCTGCTCAAACCAATTTATTTTCTTCAGCTTTGTTGCCAGTTTTCCTGTTTTTCAGACAGCAACTGCTGACATAATTCAAACACTATTTTTTTCATAAACAGAAGCAGGGGAAATTGTGTACAGAATTTAATTTGACATAAGCAAATAAATTATAGAAATAATGATTGAGACTAAAATGTGTAACAGCTTCCCTGCTACCTGAAATTATTGCAGCAACCTTTTTATTCAAAAGGAAAAAATAAATATATGATTGTTCTGAATTCAGAATGTCTGTGCTATTTAATTGATTTAGTTTAGCTCAGTAAATAAATATAAAATTAAAATGCAATGATATGTGGAAATAATAGTATGATTCTAAAGTAGTGAAGTAAAATTGAGTAAATAATTTGTGCAGTCAGGAAGAAGTATGCCCTGGACAATTAATTAATGTAGTTGAAAAATTCTTCTGAAAAAAAAAATTAAATAGATAAAATATGTAATGCTTAGATCAATCACCGAGAACATCCATTTTCATGTCAAATTAAAATCTAAAATATTTTATAAACATAATACATTTAATAAAATATTGCATATATAAAACACACATATGGAAAACTTAATACATTTAATGCTATTAAATACATAGAGGTTTTTTCCCTCTCTCTATGCATACTTAAAACAGAGATACAATTGTCATCAGATTTCACACAAAAGAATTCAGAGCCTTATAAGAACTTATTTGCCAAAGCATTTTTCACACATAAGAAAATATATAATAAAACAAAACCAGACCATCATCACTGCCTATATGCAGAGCTTCCACATCTCACCAATGGAAGCTTCACCTCCAGTTAGGATGCCTAGGGACATAGTTTTGCTGCCCATGGGTTTAGAAACATAAACATAATTATTATACTAATCCTAACAAAGAAAGACTTTTTTAGTTTCTATAAAAAGGATTACCCTCAAATTTTGGAAAATAGATGTGACGCCAACTGATGCCTCTAGGGAGGTCCTGTAGCTACCAGCAGAGAGCTCTTCTTGCAGGGACTGTCAAGTTTGTTTCAAGGTGGTGTAGGTTTTCTCTACATTTTCCATGAGGAAGGCATTTAAAACTTTTAAGTCATCTGAGTAATAATGAAAGGAAAAGAATCTTTTGGAAACTTAATAAACTGACTGGATAATAGAGATGATACAAGGCTGCCGTTACAGCTATCTTATAGAGTGATTTTAAGCCTATGTCCTTGAATTTGACAGAAGATGGACTTTTAAAAGCAGTTTAAATGGAAAACTGTTTTGCTTTGAGGTTTTTTAATTTGTTTTCTTGGGCTTTTTCACCCTCATTAAGGCCAAGATCAACCAAGAAAATTTTATATTTCTTTACCAAGTATTTTTATTTTCAACAGCAACTTATATTTCCCCTAGTTCTTGGGGGAAGCTTTCTGATGAGTGGAAGACTGACCTCCAAACTAGCTTTTCCTTGTGGCCACTTGACATTTAGAATACCTGTTTTCTCAGAGCAAGCCTTTCTACACTAGCTTTAGTGAGCTTCACATGATGGAACAGCTCTAAACCCAGGGCTCCACAGCTGCAAGAAAGCTCATTATTGAGTTGGGTTTTTTTGGTTTGTTATTCTGAAAAGTTTCTGAGAGAGAAACTGGGTCTCAATATGTTCCTCTATATATTCAACAAATAATATCACAAATCTATATTTTACTACAAAATTCTTAATTTTTTTTATTCTTCTCTGTAATTTAACCAGTCCTATCATACCTATAGCTAATTGCTGGTTTTAATGATTTTTATTTAATTAAGAGTGTCTTTGCCTAGACTAATTCTGTTCTCTTCCCTTGGGAAGCATAAAGTATCAGGAATGTTATATAAAGAACTTTTTGTAGCAACTGTGAGTTCATTACATAGCTTTTGAGTATTTTATTCTATATTCTCCTGTACATTTTGGGGATTTTTGCCCTCTTAAAAGACAAAGGAAAGTTGTCAATCACAGAAGGGTGTCGTGCTGTTAGCAGAGTGTTTAGAACAGAACAACAGCTTTGTAGGAAGTGTGGTACTCAACAAATGGGCCAAACCAAGACCCATCCATCCCACTGCACCGTCTCCAACAGCAGTCAGCAGAGGAAAATGCTTAGGAAAATAACAATAAAATAACAATAAAAACAGAGAACACAGAGGATAATTCTTTTCTTAGTGTAGGTTTCTTTACTTCAGCAATAGCCAGTAATTTCCTTGCAGCTGAATTCAGACTGTTGCAATTGATAGTAATCAAAGTATGTGAAGTCCATGGATTTGCATAATATACTTCTGACCTCTGTAAGCCTGCATAGTCAGATATTTAAGTGTATGGAAGTATATGGGCAGATAGAGATTTGCTCTCTGTTTTTCACCTTTGTTTCTAGGGGCTGTATGCTTGCTTGGAAACATCAGTAATGGATTTCTAGAACAGTTACCACAGGATTAATAATTATATAATATAATTATATTATAATTTCAGAATTTTTTTTGTTTCCTTTATTCTTTAGGATTTCCTAGAGCTCATTCTATGGTTTTAGGTCTGGAGGATGTTTCTCTCAGTTCAAAGATAATCTCTTATGGAAAAATATTTTACTTTTATGAGACATGCCACTACCATGCTCTTTGAAAACAGATTTTAGACTACAGCAAGAAGTATTTGAATACATTGTGCCAGTGGCATTTAAGGCATTCAGTTCACTGGATTTTATGCTCTTTCTATATGAAAAAGTTATTTTAGCTCCAATTCAAAGTGGATTTTTCTTTTTTATGATTGTTTTTGTTGCCTCTGAAGTATTCTGTGACCTGTGGGTAGCAATATTCCAGTCAGGTCTATTGTGTTGATACCTGCCATGTACCTGCCTATTCCAGAAGCATTTTAAAATCCTTAGAAGACACAATCTGTTAATAGTTTCCAATAAACTTTAAAGTATTAAAAGTTTGAGTTTAGCTATTTTTATCAACTTGAGTGATGTAAAATATGTTTCCATTAATACCCTTTGTAACCTAGTCTAAGCAAGAAAACAAAAACAAAAAAGAAACTAAAAATATTGAGTCAAAGCTTTATTGCATCACCATTGCAAAAAACATCATGCATTTTTGTTATTATTATTTTTATTCAGTATTCTCCCAGGAGAAGAATTCCCATACAGTAGCGGCTTTTTAATTAAATTTTGATAGATGAACCTGGTAAAATATAGACATGTTTAGAAAGCCATTTACTTGTTTTTTATTTCCCTCTTTTCCCTATCATGGAGCAGCAGAAATGACAGAAATCAGAACAAAAATCTTAAAATGGTAGTTTCATTTTAAATTATTTCTGATATTTTATAGTCATGGCAGTAGTCAGTTGTTTATCATGTTAGCCAAGATCAGTAAATTAATGTCCCAGTAGAAGTGTTTTGTACTTCAGCTGATCTGTGTTTCACATCTCTTCCTAGCATTGGTTTTTGGTTTTTTGTTTTTAATATATCCACCTTATAAGATCTTAAAAAATATATGAAATTTTGTTACTTTGGTATAAAGATTTCCTCTCACACCATCAGTCAAGTCCAGAGCTCCCCACCTCCACTGCTCATGAGAGTGTTAAGTGTCGGGTGTGATTGTAATTGCCAAATTACTGTGGTATCACACTACAGCAACCCTAAACAATGTGATAGCCTCAGAAATTGTTTCTAAAATAGTATTTGCCATATAGGCCTAGAAGTTGCTCTTAGAAAAAAATAAATGTTAATTTCCAATATTGAAAAGAAAGAACCACTGAAAATGCAGCCCAGGGCATCATGCAATATGCATAGCAGAAGGTAAAGAGGTATTTTATGTTACACCAAAAAAATGTACTGACTGGGTACTGAACAGGAACTTTGAAACTGGAACTATTTGCAGATGAAGACAGGTTTGGGCTGGCCTAAGCAGGGGAAAACAGAATGGAGCTAATTTAGGTCAAATTTGTCCTAAAAGTAGGTCACTGACTCTACCCCTGTATTAGTTACTGGAAAGCAGACATGAAGGAAAACAGGAGTGGAAGAAGAAGAGGAGTAAAAATATGATCTGTAGATCACCCAAGCATCTGACATTTTGCCCTCAGAGATATACAAAGCATACAAAGCCTGCCTGTCTGTAGACAGCTGATGTGAACAGGAAGAGCTAATGCAACAGACATGTCCACCACAGTCAAGAGGAAAATTTTACGGCTGCAGCAAAGATGTCAAATCCTGTTTGGTTTGCTGTATTTTCATAGTACCAGCAAACAGAGTATGCATTCTTGGGGAAATGTGCCACTATGTTTGTTGCAACCTAGGATGACATGAGCCTGTCAGGCGGAGAGTTTTGTAGTAAAATAGCCTGGAATTATCTGTCAAAGGAAAAAGTTATGACAAAACACTGAGGAACTAGAAATATTGCTGAAAGGCAAGTGCAGGACAAAGACTTGACCAAGAGTTGAAGAGAAAGAAACGAATCTGAAGATATTTACTCTTCTGTTTAGTCATTTTGTACTGAACAGACTACATTAAGCCATGCATGTCATTATGTAGCAAATATTTATACAAAAGGTTGGATTCTGTCATGTCAGCTCAGTATCAGGTGTCCATGCCATTCATGTGAGATCTGTGGTCAGAGACAAAAAGTACAAATACAGGGAAAAGTGTCCTGGAGAGCAGTTGATTCACCCAGTTCTAACTGCTGTGAAATAGGTATGAGCATTTATAAGCAACAAACTTAGTCCTTTTCACACCAGCTTCTCACCATAATTATCTTCTGTGTGATATGTACTAGTGTATAGAGTGTGATCCAGTGCTTCCCATTATTTAACATTTATACTACACTATTCCTTCTTGTGGAACATTTCAGATACAGCCCTGGAGGTGTTTAAGGAAAGACTGGATGTGGCATTTAGTACCATGGTTATGGTTGAACTTGATGATCTCAGAGGTCTTTCCCAACCTAATTGGTTCTGTGATTCTGTGATTCTGTTTTGCTGAAGTTAATGAAGACACTTCAAAATATCCAACCAAATCAATCTATTCCAATTATTTTGAAGGAACCTAAAAATATTTTGGGGCTTTACATTCTCAACTGACTTGTATTTCACTGAGTTAAAAATGTTTATATTGTGAATAATTCAAAGTGGTGTACAAATAATAAACAAAGCTAATGACTGAGAAAAAAGGACTGAAGCATCTTTCATAGAATAAACAACCAGAACCATAACCAACATAAACTATAACTAAACTATAAATAAATGGATTTAAGAAAAAGACATAATGAAAAAATGGGAAAGAAATCAGTCATTTTACTGCATGCCATGTGCCCATTATTGGTATTTTATAATAAGGGGTTCAATGCTTGATAATGGAGTGCACAAGGAATATAAATATTCCTATTTCTAAATCCTTTTTCTCTTTGATCTTCATCAAAAGTCACTTCATAGATTGTAAACTTTTTCTCATAAATTCTGTCTCTGTACTAATAGGTAGAAATATGACTGAAGTTTACTTCTGGCTTATTCAAGTTAAGAAAAATTTTGGACTCTTAAATTCACAGCAGGATGAGTAGTCAAAGCACTATATAATAATATAATATACTATACTGGCCTTTAGCATGAAAACTTGCATTTTTACAGAAGAGACTTCATGACAGATTTCCTCAATATGCATACTGGGACTTTTTCCATACTGTTTCAACTAGAACAGACAACAGGGACACTTTTACATTTAAATGTACAGTACATTAAGGTTATTTATTGTCAAATTTGACTTATTCCCCTACAGAGAAAAAGTCCAAGGACCATTTAGTTTTCTAGAATGTAAAAAAAGAATCGACTATATTTCCCAGGGCTCCAGATATCCTTTACTTAACACGGAAAGTGTCTCACCTGTGAAAGTTTATTTCCTAGAAGATGAGGATGAGATACTATGAGATGTTACTATAAGAAATGTTTTTGGTAGACCTTCCTTACAAAATTTCTTCTGAGAAATTCATAGGCATAGTGTGAAGAAATAGGCTATATCAGTCTGCATCAGTAGAACTAAGGCCAAAACATTTCTGTGTCTTGATTTACTTTGGCAGTCAGATATCATTAATGATATTGACCACCAAAGTAAGTAGTGCCATAAATAAAATCTGAATTTTTTCTCATTCTCCTTTTCAATAAAAATATTGGCTTTAGGGAATACCATTCCCATCACTATCACTGTTATTAGGGGGAGGAGTGATTAATGGTAAAGCTGATGAATAGAACCATTAATGGTAGGTAGAATACAATGAAGAAATGTCTTCCTTTTCCAAAAAAAAAATAGTGGGAATTTATACCTACACCAAAATATGTGTGAAATTAAAGGTCTGAAATAATTCATCAGTATAATAGCAACAGAAAAATACTTTGTGTGTCAGCAATATTAGGCTGGAAATAACTGATAACAAAGGCAAAAATGTCAGCCATTAGTATTCACATGAAAAATCAAATCAGATTTAAGTCATAACTTAAAAACCAAAGTTAACATGAGGGCTATGTCCTATACTTTTCATAACTGCAAAACACAAAGGAAAAATATAAACATACATTCCCAAGATTCAGTTACAGGTTGGGATAAAGTGGTGATCCCCTTGGAATGAGAGCAAAACCTATTATTGTTATTGCCTAATGATTGTAAGTAGCAGCATATAGCACACAAGTTTTCTGTACAAAAAGACAATCAGTTAAACAAGCATAGTAATTGCAGACTTTCCATTCTCAGGATACTTTTTTTTTTTACAGAGAATGTCAGGTACAAAAACCCCAATCCTATTAGGAAGGTAGTATGGCACTAGCAAAGGAAGATTGTCCAGGAACAAGAGGAGGAACATTCTTTGATTTGTACTACTCTTCTGCTGAGATGACCTTTTTTTTCCCCGAATCAATCCTAGAAAAAAACTAGCCAGGGCCAGGTAAAATACAAAAAATCCAAACAGTTGGTCCATCAAATTTGCATTCACGAAGGTCTGGGAGAGTATTGCCTTCAAACAGGTTGTTAAGCTGAATGTTATTCAAGACTGGGGGAAGAATACACTATTTAACACATGCTTGATAGCTTCACTCATATGAAAATACAGAAATGCATAATTAAAATTTTCTTTTAACTTGCCAGACATGGACGTAAAATTTCTTTGAGGCCAGTCCCTGTCTGCCCATGGGACAGTCCCTGTCTGCCCTGTCTTTCTTTTATATAAAAACATAGTCATGCTGTCTGCCCACACTGGTAAAGCAGAAAACAATCAAACAAATGGGAAATCAATTAGGAGTTTATAGGGCTTCTTGAATATAAAACACTAATAAGTTATACAGCTCATATTTTATCAGTAAAAGTAAATAAAATACTAAAATTGTAAAAATTTAAAAAATAAAATCTCTAATTTCTCAGAGCATAAGTTTCTGTGTTGGAAACAGATTTTTGCTTTATAACTCTTCTTATTTCTTAATTTTTCTTTTGCTGTGCTTTTTTCAAGGAAAATCTATCCAAGAATGTAAAGAATTCATAGAACTGTTGTCACCTCAGTAGCTGTATAAATGGAAAACAAAATAATAATTAAAGCTATTGGAAATATAGTGAAAATTAGAAACCTTTAATGGAAGCTAAAGGGAAGAACCTAAAAGAACACGGAAAAAACATACTTGATATTGCAATACTGAAGCTAATAATGCTTTTTTTAATAACTTTCACATGGCAGAACTCTTGAAATTCTTCACACAGTTATTGTGAAGATTTGTCACACAGTTTTTTTGTTCCTTATTGCAATACTTAAGAAATATTTTGAATTTTCAAAAAGAAATGGCAATGGATTGATGTTCTTCTCAACTAAGAGGACACTTTGCATAACAGAAGTGAAAAAATTAGCACTCCAGATTAACTGTGAAAATGGACAGTGTGATAGAACACAGTTGCTTTTTGTGTTTGATATTACAGAAATTAATTTTCAAAAATTAGAAACAAAAGGCCACAGATTTCATTTGCTTCTCATTGGACCTGAAAACCTACAAGTTGTGCATGGATTCAATAAAATTCCTCCTCAGCCTTGCCCATATTTCCGTGCATATGTACAATTATTAAAGGTATAAAGTAATTTGAAAAATCGGGCAAAAGAGGAGAAAGTGTTTTCCTTAGCTGTTCAGTTATATTAAAGTTCTAGGAATATATATACTCTTAGTTTTCCATGTTATTATAAATGATTCTTGTTGATATCAGGCTTTCTATGTTATTATTATTTGGATTCTTAACATGTTTAAGTACTTTGCTGATTTCAAGGTTTACCAAAGACTTGCTCAAGGTTCTGGTAAACAGAAAATAAAACCCCCGAAAAGCCCAGGGAGTCTTTTTACACTTAGCTATTATAAACCACTTGAAGACATACTGCGTTGAAATAACTGCATTGGGAAAATAGTGTCTCTGAATTTCACTCAGAGCTGTTACGCTTCTCAGTAGTACTTTCTCAGTCAATACAGTATTAGAAATTAAAATTAAATTAAATTAAAACTGTCTAAGCAGGTAGTTTTCCACAGAGTTTCTTCTGACTTCATCTTCCTTTGATTTCAAATGCAGAACAGTCATCAATTACTTTTTAAAAAAACTATTGAAAAAATTGATTTTACATAGACTATACTGTAAATCCTCAGAAAGTTCTCATGAAGAAAGTAAGGAATGATAATACTTTCATATTTTAAAAATACAGAAAATAATGTTGAAACAAATGGAAACTTGAAGCCAGTGTAACAAATGGTAAACATACTAGAATGAAAAGTATTGGAAAAAATCCTACAAAGAAATAATAAATTATGAAATATCTGCCAAGTGGGAAGTTGATAATAAAACTACCATAATTAATTTGATAAATATTTGTTACCATTATTATGGTGTGTTTCTATACTGAATTATAAACTTCATGAGAGGTGAAGTTTTGTGTAGTTTTAAAGGGAACTTTGTGATAGACTAGCACTGATAAAAGAGTGTGTTACTTCAAAAAATGTATCATTGAAACGTAAAGATTTTACAAATTGAGACTTCCTCAATAAGCTATTACTCAAGAGAAAATGACTTTATTTATTTATTTTAAATATTCTTCTCTTCAATTATACAAAAAGTGAATGTGTTCAAAAGTGGAAACTGTATATTAGGGCCGGACATTCAGATCCTCATAAAATGTTGAATTGGAAGGAGATCAAAATAGCCCAGTAGCAACAGGTGGTTGTTAGAATACTATCTGATCATGCATTTCATGTAAAGAATAAAGAAACAAAAAAGGAAAAAGCCAAAAGAAAATATATAACAATGCCATGACAAGACTTTAGATTAGTAAGTGATCACTGGTTGTGTTGACTGAGAAAAAGAATCAAAGCAATTTTCCAGCACCATTACTCTTCCTCAAGTGAAGCAAAATCATATTTGGTCTAGGAATAAGAATGAATAATTAAACAGGAGACTTTTCAAGAAAGGCTCTTAATAAGATTTAAAAAGCCAGAGCTTTCTAAATTGAGTGTAGGGAGATATTCATCACACTTTCCTTTGTGTCTTTCACAGAGACTTTTTTCCGTTGCATCTTCCACATAAAAAATTGAAGGAAAAAGTTGTCTATGGGAGGACACCCAGAAATTACCATAAATGCGTTGTTACAAGACAGGTAAGCTTCCTAGCTGTTGTCTGAGCAATAGTACAGTACAATTTGTCCTAAATCAGTCACATGCTGATGAAAGGAGTTGATTGAACCATTATCAGACTATGTTGTTTAAATTTATGAGCTCTCTTATGGAGATGAGTTTCTGAATTTCCCATTTGCTGGTTTTCTGGCACTGCTAAAGAGATTCCTCATTTCTTTATATTGTTGTTGAATATAATAGAAGAGGGAACAAGTCAGTGGGGCTAAATTACTAAGAAAATAAAAGTGCTTATGTTGTACGTATATACCTGAGATGTTCTGAGGCAACCAAAAATAATTGTTGTCAAAAATCTTAGATCAGGAAAAGAAAAAAAGGGAAGGGAAGGGAAGGGAAGGGAAGGGAAGGGAAGGGAAGGGAAGGGAAGGGAAGGGAAGGGAAGGGAAGGGAAGGGAAGGGAAGGGAAGGGAAGTGCTTAGAGCAGATTACCTTTTAGATAAAGGCAATTTTTGAAGCCTGAAATACCTTTGCATCTCTCGCAAAAACCTTACAATTCTGTTTCTCATTATATTTGTGTGCATGTGCTGCTAGGGTTTGATCAATTTTCACAGAACGGTGTGGTCTTTGGTCTATCACTTTATTCCAAGCCATTTGAACTAGATAGAAATTTGACTGCTGCTTTTTGAATTTTGGATTATACCAATTTTTTTGTTGTTGTTGTTGTTCCTCTGCCTGAATATTAGCTTGATTTTACAAATACAAGAGTCTCATGTACACTGTTTCTATGCTGCCTGAACAAGTAGAATTCAAACATGAATCCAAAATAGGCTTTCTGCCTTGGAGAATCATTTGATTCATTTCATACAACAAAACTGAGAAGCAACATTTAAACACTGCAATAATTAGGGAATTTGGACTCCGTCATCAATTTGTATTTGAATCTGGATCCCAGGCCTCCATTTATTTAATCTTGTGTCTTTATTTTTTTGTCTTAAGTCTTGGACAAATTAAAACACAAAGAGAGAATAGCAACATTATGCACCAAATATCAGAATTGGTGTGCAGGGTCTGCTGAAGAATAAAACTGAATAACAGTATGGCAGTGTAGTGGCCTGTAACTGGTAGAATATGGTTTACCACACAATCTCATTTGGAATGTAAAAGACAAGCTGCAGAACCTGAAAATATTTTTCAAATTTTTCAGAATCAGAAATAGTAGGAAGTCAGTAAAATTCAGTTTAAAATGAAGTATCTTTTTCTTCCCCAAGTTCTTACAATGGAAAGAAAACCTAAAACCATAGTAAAGAATCAATTTAATCTTGCAGGGTCAAATGTCAGACTCTTTCCTTTCTCTAGCTCTCTATTAGCTCAAAGTCCTTCGAGATGTTTGGGGTTTTTTCCCCAGAATTTTATCTGGCTTTTTTTTCCTCCCTCGCCGTGTCATTCTGTTAAAAAAAAAAAAAAAAGGGAAATACTAATTTCTTCCTCCTAGGTCAAGGGTTTGCAACCACAGTGACATTAAAAAAACAATTAACTTTTATATGGCTGCTTATCTCTTACTTGTAAGTCCATCTAGCCCTCAAATACAATCTGTGGTATCGTCCACTGTGCACTCTTGCTAGACTGTGCTGCAAACTTTGTAGTCATTAGTAGAATCATGTGCAAAACTATTTTCTTCACTGAGTAAAAAAATCCTCAGAGAAAATACTATAGAGAACAGAATAGAGAGAACATTCCTGTATATAACCTCCTGACCTTCTGTGTCCAATGTATTGAAATTAAATAAAATATATAAAAAATACAAATGCTATAAAAATAAAACCAATATCTTTTTTTGTACAGTAATATTTGCTATATATCAGTTTTCTAAAAGAGTCAGTTGATATTGTTTTCCTCATAGCTTATTAGCAACCATATTCTGATGTCATCTTTATATAAATAGATTGTGTTTATGTAAAACTGAAAGTAAATTTTGTGTTCTTTCTAATAGCTTAGTCAATTCTTCTCCTTTTTTTTTTAATTTATTTTTAAAATATGAGTTGTGACATAAGCAAAAGAAAATTTTTAGACCTATGCAGATCTTGCTGCTGATCCAACATGGGAAAAAAATCATGGCCTCTAATGGCTTTTGTTAACTAGTTCATTCTCATATTGTCTTTCAACCACTGTGACTCAAATAAAAGTTTTATTCAAATGGTTTCTCAGTCTCATTTCTCTATTCTCTGGTGATCGTTTTGCTTATGATGCCACAGCCTTATTTGCACAACATAGACAGTTATCACTAAATGCTCATATTAGAATCTTAATCCTTTGGATTCTATTGTCATAGGTTTAAATAATGCAGTAAAAAGAAATTACAGACAGAAAAAAAAAATAGTGGCAATATTGGTTCAAAATTAATATTTTTCTTTTCTTCATAGATATTTAACACCTCTATTTAGACTTTGAATCAATTGGCTGCTAAAACATATCTACATAGCTGGATATATTGAAAGTTTAGCTATAACTTAGGAGTTCCTATGATCTTTTTTTCATGGGAAACACACCTATAATTTTATCTAAAGCACCTAACTCTCATGGAGGACAGAGTGCAAGTTAAGTGATTTATCCAGCTAAGCATGATTGTAGCATTCTTGAACTCTTCAGGATAGAAATAAAATTTTAAATGTGTTAAGTGGCAAAATTAGTTGCTAGAAGTCTATGAGGATAAAAAGAAAACAGAATGCAAAGTTTAGGTACAGAATCTCATAGTTACCAAGAAAGAGAGAAATTGAGGGTTTAAAATCATTTTCAATATTTTTGTACATTCACATAGCTGTTTATCAGAGAGAATGAAACTAACAATTAACAAATAATGAATAAAATCGGGAGTTTGTATCCATTAAAGTTTCTTAACACTATTTGAACTTGAAGAAATTGTAAAGATGTTAGTTAAGATGTTATGAAAGTTTCCCTTTAGTAATTTTCCCATAGGAATTCACAATACTAGAGAAATTTTTCTGCATCTGTACCAGACTTAATAGAGGAAAAGAATCTATATCACATACATATAATACATTTAATGAACATTTTCTTTTTCTTTCCTGGTAGGAAGAAGATGAAAGATGAGAAGTGAATAAAAGAAGATGAAAGAAACAGAATTACTTTCATTGTAATGCAGAAAGATTGCTGTATTTGAAAGGCTCAGTGTCTTTCCTGACAGTATTCCAACTCCTTGCATACCTATTTTTTTACAACCCTATTTGCTCTCCTAATATTGGTTCTGAGTACAGAGGCTGAAATAGCAAACACTGGGAAGACATACTGCTCCTCAAGTAGGTTTACTTCTGGAATTTTTGTTCTCCAAAATCTTGGATGATGATTTAAAACCTGTGATGGTTATTAAGAGGAAGAATAATTATTAAGAGGCAAATGAGTGGGAGGATCTGGTTTTTCCTGGACTTTGTTGAGGTTGAACAGGCATATTTTTTTTTCCTTTCACAATGTAAAAGCAAGTCCTTCAGCCTCAGGCTACTGAATTTTACAGTTCTGTCTGTTTTAATGCACAGAGCTTTCTAGGATAAGTGGGATATCTAGGAGGGAAGGAAGATACATTACCTCATCACAAACAAAGCAGTGCCATTGACTCAGAGCAATGCACATTGTCTCTCTGTCAGATCCACAACTTGTCCAGGGTATTCCAGCAATTTACACCCACATTATTTGTCAGTAGGTAGGGGTTGTCATCTATTTTAGAATGAGTCCTTTACAGGATTGTTAAGGCACTTCATTCATGGTCAGGAAGGCGTGAAAACGACTTTTTTTTTGGAATTTTTAAGCAAACATAAAATTCAAATATATATTTTCCCTGAATGACTGAGAGCAAAAATTTGCTTAAGATAACTTTTAGCTACTTAAAATATGCATTATCCAGGTACTCATATTTCAGTAGTCTGAGAAAACATTTTCAGACTGTGACAATGTTTTTGTGCCTCATATTACTGATTCTTTTTAGAGGATAATTTAATTCCAGATAATGCTATGCTTTGTCATAGAGCATTTTATTCTGAGAATAAATTTTTTAAACTGCATTTCAACTGAGTTTACACATTTTCTATGGCACATGTGCACATATGCTGTAAAATATGAGGCTTGTTTCCATAGCTGTTAAATGTATACAGACATGGACAGCACTCAGAAGTGCAAATGGAGAGATCTTCGAAGTTTTTATGGATCTTCTTTGCCCTTCCAGTTCCTCTATCAGCCATACAGCTCTGCACTTATCAATCCTGCCACACTCAACCAGCATGTTATTGAAGCTTTCAAGTGATCTCACATCTTCTCCAGCAGCTATTTCAAATGGAAAGAATAGTGCTTTACTATGCTTTATAATACTTTTTTCCATCTAACTAATCTCTCTTAACAAGAGTTTGACCCTAGGTGTCAACAAAAGAGTCAATGATTGTTCTTCTTGAAACTTTTTGTAATTTTCAACAAAACTATGGGTGAGGGGAGGAAGAGTCCTCATAAGTAGAATTTTTCAATAGGAAAATCATATTCTTCAGCCTGACTTTAACAGCAGTTTCAGAGTATTCTTCAAGATTTTTTCTCGAATAAGCTGTTTCTCTTTGGTCACTTGCAATTCAGTAACAACAACAGAAGGAGTGTTGCAAGCCTCTTACACTTCAGTTTTCTCAATGTTTTGTTCTCTCATCATCTCCAGTTAAAACCTATATATATTTTCAAAAGTGTTAAGGCTTTTCTTTCATAATTTGTCTTGGTTTTGAAGAAAACAGAAGTTGGTAAAGTTTATTTTTCAAAATAATTAAGATTTTTTAAAGTAGAGTCATATTCTTTTTCCTCTGGGACACATTTTCTTCTTTGCGCCCCCAGTCCTGTCTTTCTATTTCAGTTACTTTATTCTCCAGTCATCCAACTAGAGTTTAAATAGCTTTCTCCATCTGACAAATTATATTGAAGTCTGTAAAAGTCATGGACAATTTAGAAGAGCATATGGTATAGCTGGGTCATTGTAACTATGTGTGTATTTCTGATATATTTGCAATGACAGAAACTTTTAAGCAAAGAAGTGCATCCTGAATGGATGCTTTGATCTCTTTTTCACAGAAATATTTCTTATAAAATTGAGGGAGGTCAGCATTTGATCACACTGTGGATCAATACTTTGCAGCTTGTCACATCATCCCATATTTGCCATTGTTATATAGAGGAAAAATGCCCATTCATGTTCTCCTTTTATTACAACCGTTTTCTCAGTTACATTGCCTAACACAAAATTTCGGCCCCAGCTTTTAAATTTTGATATTCAAGCCATACTTGTTTCTTTAAAAACAGTAATAAAAAGATTATTTTGGACAGTGACTATTACAGGACTATAAGATAAATTTTGATGTTTGGCATTTTTGTTTGCATATCCTAATATTATGAATAATTTCCTATATTTTGTATAATGAAATGTAATTATTTGCTCTGCTATTGCCTCCCACAAGTCAATAAGAGATGATCCAGAATTAATGCACTCTATAGTCTATTTGAACACTTTAAACAAGAAATAGGCCTTGAGCACTTTGGGATATAAGCCAAATGGTTGGACTTTAAGTGTGAAATAATTACACTGTGACAGGCATTTTTCTCATAATTGAGATAAGCCCATAACTACACTTCAGTCTTATTATAAAACTATTCTCAAGAGGGAAAAAATATGAACACAGTTAAATAACATGGTGCAATATGGATTTAAAAAAAGAAGAGAGAAAAAAAAATTGTGAATTGTCATTCAGCACAGGAAATTGAATAAGCATTAGGTAAATGCCTCAATTTCAAATTAAGTGATTACTCGTAAGAGTCTCTGAGAATTCACGAAAGAATCCTCATTAATAGGGAGCAGGTGGAAGTGAAATTCATTAGCAAGCAGTCTCCCTCATAGTTCCTCATGGTATAGATGTAGGTCACAGCCTAACTGTGCAGTGTAAGAAGGAACAGAAACACCCTTTTGAGGTCTTCTTAAATGGATTGCAAGCAAACAGGGTGGAAGAAAACTGATTGACCATGCATGAATTTGGAAAAGACAAAGGCAGACAAGCTATCTTTTATCAACATATGGTCACTGAGGGTGAAAACATGGGAATAGAATTTGTAGATGAGGTGAAGGGCAAATATCACCATTTACATTGCATCTTATTGTGCCTTCTATGTATTTGTACAGATGTTGAACGTCAGAGCACTTAAGGATATCTCTTCCCAAATGCACACTCTTATTTTATGTTTGATTTTTCCTGTGATCATGACATAACCATAGCTGAGGAACAATAACTACAAAGGTGATTGCAAGATATATCCTGTTAACAGTTCTTTCTGAACTATTAAAATGCAATTATATAACTATTTGGGGAAGGTAGAAGAGAAAGAAAATGCAATATCAAATCACAACTATGTGGGTTCTTGCAAAAAACTTAAAACGCAAGACTTAATATTTTTAGTGTTGCACTCAAACAACAAATGGGGATATTTATAGTAATGGCTGTGTGAGTCATATGCTCTTTTTTATACTTTGAGTTTCAATAACAACTATTTTAAACATGAAAATAATACCTGCCTAATGTTGGAAAAGGCTGCACAGACTATTAACTTTCAAGTAAACATTTAGAAAAAACGAAAAGCAACTCAGTAAAGTCGTTACATAAAAAATAACACAGTTACATATGCAGCAGGATCTATTTATTCATAAACAGTCCATTTGTTCTCTCATTTGTCCAGCTCTGTAAAATAATATTTCAGTGTCTGTGCTCTATGTAGGAAACAAGTTTTATTAAAAAACCCTGTACAATATAGAATCAAAGATTTAATTAATTTAGAAGGGACCCTGAAGATTTTACCACCTCAGGAAAACAGAGCCAAATAGATCAAGTTGCTCAGGAGCTTTTCAGGTTATTTTAATTATCTCTGAAGGTGTAGAGGCTTCACCACCCTTCTGATTCCCTTCTCCACTCTCAGACTGCACCAACTTCATGAATAAAACTCTGCCTCTCCTTGTTTAATATGTGTTCAAGCCCCAGTGGTCACAGTGGTCCTCCACTGGACTCCTTGTAGTGTGACAGTGTCTTTTCTTTTATTGGGATCTTTAAAGTGAGAAAGAACAGCACTCTGGATGCTGCTGAGTCTTGTAGAGCTATTCTGTCTCCAGCCAGGGCCCAACCTACGTGTGGTTATTTCAAACCAGAGGCAGAAGTTTTCATCAGCCTTTGTTGACCTTCAGGAGGTGGTTTCTACCAGCCTGTTTCACCAGGGTCAAGGTTGCTCCTCAGCAGCTCTGCCCCATGGAATATTGGTCACTCTTTCTCCCACACCCCCAATCCAAATGCAGTTTGGTGTCATCCTGAAAACTTCTTGAAGGTGCACTCAGTCTTACCATCTATGTAAGAGACACTAAACAGCATTGACCCCTCAGGAACCCCACTTAACAACTTGCTGTGAGTTTGACTTGATACCATTTGTTGACTTCAAGCATTGGAGCCCAAATGTCTAGCACATTTTTGTTGCATTTGGTAGCTAACCTTCCCAAACTGTATTTGAGTGGATGAAGAGACAGAATGGGAGATCGAGTCAAGGCAAACAGCACCTGCTGCGCTCCCTTCATCCACAGGAGCAGTCATCTCGTTGTAGAATGTTATCAGCTTGGTTAGACACAAGGTGCTGGTTGTTCCTAATCACTTTCTCTTCTTCCATGTGCCAATACACAGGTTTTAGGAAGATGCATTCCATTATTTTTTATCTCAGATTGCTCACATCACCTTTAGTTCTCTGGCTCCCCTTTATGCCTCTTTTGAAGATGTAATTAAGGTTTTCTCAAATAAACGCTTAAGAACAAATTTGTTTATAATACAAACAAAAGCTGTGTAAAATAAATAAATCCTACATTTATACTGCAACAAGCCAAATATGCATTAAATATGTGGAATAATCTTTCTTAGTACTGGTCAACCCCTACTTCGATCATTTACTTGCTAATGTGTTGTACTGGGGTAGTGCCTAAATACTCTGACAGAATCCAGTCTGAAAACAAAAAACAATCAATACACTAAAAAATGTTAGTCAGACCGATTTAGTGTCTCCAACTGGCAAAGTTTTCATTTAATGCAAAGTATAACAGCCCATTCAACATAATTAATCATCTTCAATACCTTCAACAAGAATCAAATCTAAATAATTAGGCCTATCAGTGTACTCTTTCTATTGCATTAATTTAAGAGAAAAAAAATTAGTTTGGCTATAAATCCATTGTTTTTTTTTAATTATACACAGGTTTGTGTCAGATTATTAAAAATATTTTTTGTCTTTTATAGCTGAAACAATTACATATTCCTAATAAAAATTGATAAGTGTAAGTTTATGTAGTGTAACTTACAAACATCACAATATCTTCATTCCAAGAATAAAATATGGAAGGTAAACCTCTCTATAGTATGTCTCAGTGTGCTATTCAAAGTACATCAGTAGAAAATCTGCTCAGAGATTTAGGACGTCTTATAACAACAGAGAGTCTGCCTGTTGGTGATCAAATTCCAGCATGGTGGCATAGTACCTTTAAGTGAGAAGGGAGATTTTCAATTTCTAAATACTTAGCTACATGTAATTTTATATATATATATATATACTGGAAGTGAGTCAATCCACAGAAACCAACCTTTTATTTTTAAAATCTTCAAAGTTGCATATCTCTCTATGCAATACTTTGTTCTCTTAAACAGATGTCATTAAATGCATATCTAAATGGTATTGTCAGTGTGGAACAGTTTTTACTTTTGCTGACTTTTTATATTGTGGAAATGATTCAGAATCTAGCATGAGCAGAGTATTGCGCCAAGATGGACCAAAGTTCTCATTAAGCCTCATCACTGAGTGGATGGAAGTGGTGGAAGATTCCAGGAGTTAAGAACTGACAGAATGAATTGATCTGAAGTTATGAACTCCAATTATTTTAAAAATATTCTTTCCTCAGAAGTAAAGTAATACATATACTGAATTATATATGCCAAGTAAAGTATGATGTGAAATTGTTTTTTGTCTTCTACCCAATAACTTTTTCTTTGGAATTAGTAAATGTGACCATGAATAGCGTATTACAGTTACTTTAAAATGTAGGAATTGCTTCTCTAGTACACAATGCACAAGATGTTCTGCCAGTGCAGGAGAGTGATATGAGAACCCTAGGAGGAATTCAAGTGTTTTCTACTTAAGTTTTGATCTTTATTAATGTCTCAATCCTTGTTTGATGTAAGTGTACACTGAATTATATAGCAAGTACTTTTCAAGTTGTTTGTGAGTAATACTAAATAATATTTTAGAACAAAATTTAGAATTCAATATCCCAAACTCCAACAAAATGGAGCCATAATCCTCTGAGAAGTTCTGCAAGTCACTAATTCAGTCATTAGAATTAGCTGTGAACACCTATATATTAAAAAATATTAAGTTAATTCCTTGCAGTTTATAATGAAACTTCAAACTGTTGTTATAGCTAAAGTAGTAGTATAGGGAAGTTTGTCAGCTCATTTGAAAGACTTTGTTGTAATGCAATGCTTTTCCATCAGTATACACATACATATTTTTCTACAGGTATACTATATGTAGGACAGCTTTCTATTCAGTCGTATCTCTGGACATTCATATTGCTATTTAAAGAAATAATAATAAATTACACTATGATTGATTATGATGAAACAAACATTTCTGAAAAGCTTAGAAAAATATAATCTCTAAACACAGCACACCGATGCTGTTTGAGGTCTCAAACCAGGAGGTTCCCATTCAGGAAATCACAAGACAGGCTTTTTGAATATACTTGTCTTGATACTAGAGAAAGTTTTAGGGGTTTGATATCAGGAAAAGGACTAAATTGTGTTTGTCTTTGTCCTATCAAATTTGTAATTGTGAAAATGGGAAATCATGTGATATATCAATGTTTATGATTCACCAGGTTCTAACTAATTTCTAAGACTCCATTTTCCCACAGATTTTTCCAGTCTTAATCCCCTGAGTTACTCATGGGCAAAGAAGTTTAAACATTCCTTTATTTAGAGGTTGGGGACAGATCAGATTGGTGAACTGCTGCAGGGCAAGGAACCCAGATCTTCCCTATACTGAGCAGCTCAAAGACAAACACAAAATTTGTTCCTGTATACAGAGAAATCCTTAGGGCTGAAGAGTTTTAGCTGAAACATTTTAGACACAACCAAAAGGCGCTTTATGATAAAACTCTCCTAAAAAGGGAATTTATCAAATTTTCCTATTTGGTCTTTTCCTGCTTGGTTTTTCTGATATCAGCCTTGTACTTTAGAGGCCATGTGTTTGCTTTTTCTTTGCTTGTTGGCAATTGTGAGAAGGGAATTAGTTGTCTTCCTGAAGTCAGTGAGGAGGCTGAAAGGGCACCTTGGTTCTGTAGTGATCCTATGCAAAACCTGGAAGGCTGTACATATTCTTCTGACCACCAGTGGCTTGTGGTGTCACGGCAAGGCAAAAGTTAGGCTGCTTGAATGCTTCAACTCAACATTTCCACACATTAAAGATGCTGTGGTATCTTTCACTTTAATAAGTCTGACAGCCATAGGTTGGCAATGCAATGTTTTGAGTAATATTGCAACATTTTTCAATATTTCTGGACTTGAACTTTTGGCATGTACTCCAGGATTTAATTTCTGGTTAATGGTATTTCCAAGATTTGCAATTTTGTGTAGCACAGTATATTGTAATACAGTAGTACTTCACCTTCTCTCAATGAAGTTCAATTCCAAAATTAGGTTTCAAGTGCATAATAAGAAGAACAGAAATTAGAACATGAAATTAATGTTCATTACAAGATCTTCACACAAATCAGTGCCACTGACAATTTTTGAGCAGAGTGAGAATGACAGGACTTTTGAAAGTCAGGCAATTAAATTAACTGGAAGAGGTATATGAAGGCATTTACACAGCCCTTTTGAGTGCATTTGAAACTTTTAATGCTTAGCTCGACCATAAAAATCACAGTTTACTTAGTTTACTTCAAAATCATGCATTTATTTTACACAAAGCTAAGATGCAGCATAGTTCATTTAAATATGCAATTTATTTGTTGACATGATCAGCCTTGTAATAAGTTACTAATATTTAAATAAACTTATAATAGTTGTAAATAAGTAAAAGTGACCACAGTCTTAGTAGCTTGTGTAAAATATATCACTATGCTTTTTCTCTCTAGAAACATAACTGCAGATGTTTGGGTGACTACTTATATAGTGGAAATAGCAAAATTGAATTTGTAATACAAAAGATCGAAAATCTAAAGTATTCCTGAAACAACCTTGAAATTTATTATTACTTTTTGTCAACTGAGTAGAATTGTCATACTATATTTTCACCACTGGATTTTTTTGCATCTATATAATTTGCAATATATTTATTGCAAAATAAGAAATATTGTGAGTTATATGCCTTTAGGTTTGCGAAGAGCTATTGCTGTTACTAAGGTTTTACTTACAGGTTTTCCTCTAAAAGCCTTTATTTTTCATACATAAAAAAATAGTTCCTCACACAGTGGCGCACTGTAGTGGCAAATACATTAAGAAAGGTATATTTCTGGAATCTACTTTCCTGGAGCTGCTGATGGTACCCAGAACACCCACTAAGCTTTGTCCAGGTAGCTGTTCTCATGCCTTGTTGACTGCCTACTGATAATGACTGGACTGCTTGTCCTTACTTTACTGATCACATCACTCTCTGGAGAATAAATTTATTGATTCATCGATGACCCTTTTAATTATGAAATTACATTTCATGCTGCTGAACTGATTCACAGCTTCTGTTGATTGTTCATTTATTGATTTCATTTGCTCAGCTAATTTTTAATCCTTAAACTTTGCCTGTTTAATTTCACTCCATTACCTGTGTATTTTACTTGTAATGAGTTTTACAACCTAATTGACTCTGTACCTACATGATTTTCTCACTTAATTAATTGTGTGTTTATACAATTAATTGCATGGATTATACACCCCTAATTAATTGATTACTGCTTACTCTCATAATTTCCTGGTGCTCAGCTTCAAAAAAATTTGGTAGCCATAGTCACATTCCGCCAATATTTGTCCACATTTAACCATGTCTACTTTATCCTCCCTACTTTTCTTCATCTATCACCATCCACTCTACCTTTTTAATGCCCCCATTGTTTTACTTTTACTTTTTATTTTAATTGAATACTCATTAGTCTCTAATACTGTTGGAACATCTCTTTATGAATTCCATCATTAGTTGTAATTAAATTTTTATTCAAATTTTGCTGCTTTTAATTAGAAGCTAGAGTATGCTTCTGCAAGGAACCTGGATTTAATCCCAGATTATTATATATTATTCTAGGTTAATCCTGGCAAATTAATTTAAGTCATTCAGTAAAACCCAAACAAAACAAAACTTAATCATATCATAGCGAGCTACCCAGAGGGCTATAAAATACTGCTATTGATTTACTCCTATGAATCTTAAAGAGACCTAACATTTATAGAAGTACCTCACTAAAAGTAATCTATACCATAGCTCCTCACAAATTTTCTGAGAACATTAGATATGGCTTTGAATGTCTTGAGGAGAAGACAGGAGCCAAGCTTTTAAATGTCTCGTGTCTTTTTTTTCCTTTTCTCCTCTTTTTCTTTTCTTTCTACCTAAAGGATCATAACATCAATACTTCCTGCTCAATTTCAGAGCTTTTCACAGTTATGCATCTCACTTCTGGACTGAGCCTAGTCTTTGAAGCCCAAAGATATGGAACTCCTTTATGTGCAGATAGAGCTCTACTTCATGTGCAGACTGCTGCAAATAGAGAATGTCCTGGTAATATGGATGGATTCTGTGGATCTCCCTTTCAATGTCTGCAGTGTATAGACACAATATTTCATGCTTTCTGAACCACTTTGCTGCAACCAGGCAGAGGTTAAGAAGCAACTAAATAGACTTGTTGAGTGTCTCTGTCCAGAAAGATTTTACTGGGTTTAACTGAAAGGAAATTGAAATGGATTTGATGGACAGAAGGCTAAAATTACTCCTCTGGAGAGAATACCCAAAGGAAACTGTGTTTCAAACACCTTTAAATTTCACTCACCTGCTGTAGCAGGTTAATTTGTCTATGAAAGAGTAAAACTTCTAAATAGAAGTATTAGACAGCTAGTGCCATGGCGTGTCTTGCAAGTTACAGATTCTGCTAGCAAATTAAAACTTTTGTTTCTAATTTTCTTTAGAAGTGTTCTGAACAAATATAGCTGAACCAGCTGGGAACATATTATTTCCCCCAAATATAATATAGATAAAATAAACATTATTTTATATCATTATGTCAACAGTGACGCACACACAAATCTTAGGTCGTTAAGTCAAAAAGGCTGAAATATTGAATTCCATTTTGTTTCAGTGTCCATTATACACACAAATTATGATAATGGGAGCAAACATAATTAATGTCCTAATTTAACACAGAAGAAATTAGACTAGGCTAAAGCAAAAGGTTAAAAACTGTCCAAATACAATCTTGGTGTCTGGTGTGCTCTGTGAAATTTAACTTGGAATATTTAGGGAAATGAGGCTGCTGAGTCAAGCTTAAAGTCATGTACTGTTATCTTTGGGAGAATGATGAGGAGAACTGAAGAATCAAACATTCAGAAAAGGAGAGATATAGTGTTTAACCTTAAAAAATGGAAAGATGTAAACGTATAATCTTAAACATAATTTCCTCAATAGTGAAAGAAATAATGTAGAGACATCTAGAAAGCAATGAAAAGATGTGTGAAGGACAAAACATTTCAAAGAAACTTTATTGCTTTTTATAAGAGGATAAAAGAATTTTTGGATAAAATAGTACAATGATATCATACATATTGATTTATCTATTAATATATAGTCTCCATAGTAACATTTTGGAACTTTATCGCACATGATTGCATAAGCATATTAGAGGCACGTGGATTATTTGAAACTACTACTGACTAGGATATTTAAAAATATATATTCAAAATAATTCTGTGGTTTTTATTGCTGACAAACTGTGAGGATACAGAAGGTATCTTATATTCTAAATCTGATACCATTCAAAATGTCTAGAATGGTTTTAAAGACAGTGGCATGTGTATTAAAGTTGCAGATGACAGTAAATCCATGTAGGCTTAATGGCAGACAGGACTAGTCTTCAGAGAGATATCCATACATTGGAACAATAACTTAGAAAATATAATTACAATACTATTCAGTGTCCTACAGGTAATTAAAAGAAACCCATAAATTGAAGGATTGAGGATAACTGATGCCAGGTCGTGGCAAATTAACTTCAGATCATAGCAGAGTTAAAGTTGAGTATGAATCAACATTACCACAATGTTATGAGGAAGACAAATAAGATATTAGGTTATACAGAAAAGTCTTTATCTGTGAAATTAGCAACAATCTCAAAATATTTGGTTTTTTCTTGTAATAAATAAAGATGTCACTGGAGTGCTGTGACCAGCTTGAGGTCAAATTGTATAAAATTTCCAAGAAGGTGTAGAACAAGATGAGAAAAATTATTATATATCTGTAGAAAAGAACTAAGGAAAACTTGTGAGACTTAAACTTTTTACATCTAGACAGAGTGAATCAAGGCTCTTAGTTCTAGATCATAAGCTGCTCTTCATGTGCTCAACCGACAGTTCAAGGAACAATGGCTTTATACCGTAGCTAAGGAAATTTAGATTAGATTCAGAACAAACTTCCTAAATTGAAAAGCTGGCTAAGCCCTGATTATGATTGCTTTGGCAGAGTGGAAAATTCAGGTGACAGCCACATGTGGTTATATGTTGATGGACTATTGTCAGAAGATTCCTCTTTGATCAGATAGCCATATAAACTACATCTTGCCATATTACTTTTCAGTCATTTATTTTTTCCATCTATGTTCCAGTTTTATATCTTAGAAATACAGAGAAAGGCATATTTTTTTCTAATTAATGCGGCAATATTAAAAAAGTAAAATTCTATTATCTCGGATTCAGTTGAATGCAAGACATACTTTTTAGTCTCACTAACTCTCTGAGAAAATTGTTGCCATTTTTAGATGACAAATGGTCATTATAACAGAATTATAATGGCAAAAATTTGGAAGTGTTTTGTCAAGGAAATATTAATCACTCAATGTATTCTACATTCTTCACACAAGTAAAATAATAAAAAACTACTTTTCACTTCTAATTGAATTGGGATTATCAATTTTATGTTTGAGAATATCCAGAGCAGACAGCCTGTGTAAAACATTTGCCTCCAGGCCAAAATTTGAAGTGCTTACTTTTTTCAGCTGACAACCAAATCACCATGATCTTTTGAAGAAACTGTCTTACAGAGAAAACCTGGCTACTAAACAAATTCTTTCTAAATTTCCAAGATCAAACAGACACAGGCAATATATTCTGAATGATTCACAAACCTGTCCATGTATTTTCTAGGATTGCCTTTCCCAGCTTCCAGTAAAATCAGCAAAACTTCATATTCTACACAACTGACTGGAGAAATGAAATGACAGTTCAAGGCCTTAGAATATAAGAATTTAGGCAAGAGAGGGGCTGTTTCCCCCCACAGTCTCATACCAAATCTAGTTTCACAGAGGCTATGAGTCCAAATGCAAGCTCAGAAAGCATGACAGCTACAAAGTCACAAAACACATACAGGGAAAACATGAAAATGCACTTGCATTTTCCCATGTAGAAACATTCCTCCCAGTACCTGCATGCAAATAAACATGTTAAATGCACTTATTTCTAGTTAATCCATAAAAGCTTGGAACTTGCCTTTGAACTCTGCTGAAATCATTGCTCAGAAAACAGAAAACCTTCAAGATCCCTTTAGAACTTCTCAAAAAGTCCTAAGTAGCTGGCGTGCAGAGTGCAAATCCATGCAAGATCATATGGAGTTTTGGCTCTTTGTAGATAGCAGAAAGTGTTGTCAGATTATAAAATGGAAACAGCCAGTGGAGTTTTCAGTACACAGAGGCCTGAGATAAAAACAAAACCCAGTATTGTCATTTTGTAACAGCTTTAATCATACATAACATTTTGTTCTAATGAATATGTATGAGACACTGATGAACATGAATGATTGATATTTATGATTTGCAAAGTGAAGAAGCGTATCTGTATGCAGATTAAGTACCTCCAAGAAAACTATTCTTCCTTTTCTCCCTCCTCTTTTGGCAAAATTCCTGCACCACTGAATGTTCAAAACTTGGATCTTTCCTGCAAAACCAGATTAAAGCTCATAAGAAAAAAATATAATTTATTCTCTTCAAATAATATTTAACTCCAAGATTTCTCAGAATAATTTGAAAGAATATATAACAACTGCCATGCAGAACATTATTTTAAGGTATTTAGGAAATATAGCAAGCAAGGGACAAACGAAGTATGACTGGTTTATCTTTATATTAATGCTAATATATTTAACAGAGATAATATTGGAGATAGAAATATTATGCAAAAGCATTGCGAATTAATTGTACAAGTTATGATAATGAATATATTTATTTTGGCTTAAAACTATTGGTTTAGGATACCCAGCCTTGGAGAAAGGGAGCCTTTCTCAGTGCAACCTGAAATTTCCTTTATACCAAATTAATCTATAAAAAGCATAAAAATTGTCCTCTGAAAAAACCCCTGATTTTTGCATATTTTACGTAGCACAAAATTCCTAATGATTAAAAAAAATATTGGTCAAAATTATGAGATTTGTTCATCTTTTCCATGTGATTTGGATCTTAAGTTGCCTTTCACAAGTGCTGCAATTAAGATGCAATGCCATGCTCTGTCTATTATTTCATATTGGAGTAGAAAATGGGAAGTATATTGAAATATTAAAATCATATAGGTTTGTATTGCATTTAATACATAATACACAACAGAAAAAGTATTGAAGGCAATACTAAAACATACTCAATAATATCATGCTTTCTTTTGGAAATGAAGGAGAAATTACACCTTGTTTATGCAAACAAGAAAATACTTTTTAAGTGGAAAACTGCATATAATGGTAAGCCTTCTTTTTAAATGACATCATAATAGTAGTTCACCACCTCTTAACATCTTTTAAATGCCAGATCCCTTATGGTTTCAGCATTTCAAGGCATGGTCAGCTTCAGGAAGCTGGATTAGTAATGTAATGATACAATAAAGATGAAGATAAAGGGACTTACTGTTCAGGTAATGGATACTATACATGAGATTTTGCTGCACCAATAT
The DNA here is from genome assembly GCF_008360975.1 of Lichenostomus cassidix. Taxonomy (NCBI): domain Eukaryota; kingdom Metazoa; phylum Chordata; class Aves; order Passeriformes; family Meliphagidae; genus Lichenostomus; species Lichenostomus cassidix. The sequence goes on along the minus strand of NC_139482.1, from coordinate 96,748,827 downwards.
GTCTGTCAAGATGCACAATTATTTCTAACAAAAATTTCTATGTCTTTAAAGGATATTTTGCCTTAACCATGTCTTACAAATTCATCTAGTTACCTGAACTGGTTTCCAAGGGCACTTATCCATCCAATTAGGCATGTCTTTTACACTTTGATCCATGTTCTTCTCCAGGTCTACGAATGAAATTTAAAAATATAAAATAATATATGTATAAATTAGAGGATTCACCAAGTGTAAACAATAGGTCTCAAAAACTTCAATGACCTTTTCTTCACACCAAACTTGCTAGCAGTATACATTTAAAACTTGGAAGAATAATTAATACATATAATAAGGCTAATACCTTCTATGAAGAAATGAAAACACAAAAGGAGAAAGGAATAAGTAATTGGGTTCTCAATGACTTTTTTTCCTATGAAAAATGAAGAATTGTTCATATCTTTACATAAAACATGGGAATTACCTCTTTCTTATGTACACTTTTTATATAAGGATTTCAAAGTGCTTTGTCTATGTAAAATGATTGGGATACCAAAACCAGAAACAATACAGAATCTATTTTTTATTAGTCATAATCACAGTTATACTCCTTAGGAAGAAATTACCACAAGTGTATAGATTAAAATTAAAGATCACGTTACCTAATTTGCATTTAATTCTGCAGTAGTCCCCAGGACTTTTGATTCAAGTAAATAGATTCAAGTACAGTGATAAAGGAAAATCTAAGACTCAGATCCAGAGATGTTCAAGGTTAAAAAAAAAAAATCATTTTCACAGAAATATGAAGTTAGAAAAGGATCTAGTCAAGTCACAAAATTATGAATTATACTCTAATTTTTTTAAATATTTGCATTACTTATTAACTGACACAGCATCCATGTGATTAAATTAGCAGGGTACCTGAGGAATATTTTCACTTTTGAAAGCAACATTGTATTCAAGATTTTTGCTCTTAGAAGACAGCGCTCTGTATTCAGTGGGAGATTGTATATACTGGAAGACTCACGGATATCAGTCATTATCATGTATTTCCATGTGATTAAGGTTCTTTGTCCTTAGAACATTATAAGACATCCTTGAATCACAGGAAGCACTGTATAAATTAGAGGATTCACCAAGTATGAACAATAGGTCTTAAAAACTTAAATGACCTTTTTTTCACACCAAACTTGTTAGCAGTATACATTTGAAACTTGGAAGAATAATGAATACATATAATAAGGCTAATATATTCAATGAAGAAATGAAAAAAAAAAAAAGGAGGAAAAAAGGTTTCTTCTTTTTCCTTTCTCAGTGAGGAATGTGAAACTAGCAGAATAATAACTTCCTCAACATGTCACCAGCATAACAATAACCCATATTAAATTTTCCTTAGATAGTTAGTTTGAAAATTAATGGTATTAGTATTGAAACATCAGGAAGATATTGTCACCAATGGTACTGAAATAGTATAACTTTCAGCTAGATGTCCTTGATATGCTTCAGTGAACATATTTCATTTTAATATCAGCTTTTAAATCAACCTCCAAGTACATCTCAAGATAACAAAGAAGGTTATAAATTAATTTGCATAATAAAGCAATAATCCTGGTGCACATTCAGAATTGCAGTGCATATTTTAATACCATTATACCTGTTGATTTAAAACTTATCATTTCCTATTCTTTCTAAACAGATTAGCTACCTAAATGGATATGAAAATTTGAGAGGAAAGGACTGTTTTGGCAGAATTTTGATGACCTAACATTTTATAGAGAAGTCAGTGGTGACTTAAGTAGGATATAGTATTATGACTCAAATATACAGTGATGTGACTCAGAGAAATATTTTCTCATGAATTATATATTCATGAGAAACAATTTGATGAACAGTGCCTATATTATGCCCTTCAATTGTTAAAGCTATTTAACAGAATTAAAACTCAATTTCTCTTTATTGTCTTTTTTCTTCCTTACTTCTTAATCTTACTAAAAATTCATAAAACTCCCTGTTTTAAAAACAAAAGTATGACCCATAAAGCTCACATACATTGTAAACCTCCTATGTCTAATATTTGATATGGCAAAGCTCATAAATTATATAATAAACTGCTTCATAAATAAATTTGCCTCCAGCCTTGCCTTTGACGACTCTAAAAAACCAGTCAAAAATAAATATAGTGAGTTATTCCAAATAATTATTTTCCTAATTGATAGGAAATAATTCTAGATAGGTTTCCAGATGTTTTTAATTACTTAATTCCCTGCATATCTCAAAATACAAAGCAATGGCTAAATGAAACATACCCTTAAGGAGATTACTTATGTTTCATCCAAGCAAATAAGCTGTTGAAACAATTTATTTATTTGGTCAGCTAATAAATCTCTTTGATCTTTTCTAATTATTTCTAGAATTATCATAACCAGTGGAACTTTGGGAAAAACAGCACTTTTCTCCCATGTACTTTCCCTACCCATGGCTGCTTTGTTTTTCTGCTCTAACTAATTTTTTTCAAGTGTTAATTGGTAATTTTATTTTATATTTGTGTTTTACACAATCAGCACACTTGATGATATCAGTCTCCGTGACAGTGAGCAAAACAGTTTTCTTTGCTATTTAAATGTTTTAAATGATTTCTGATAAAACTTCTCACAGTAAAACCAGTGCAAATTAATAAACTGAAATAAGGCAGGCATTAAATAATTAAAATGTGTCAGAAATAATGGTTTTAAAAACAGTGCATAGCCAAAATATAGCATACCATTTCCTGTTCACAATTAAATATTTGAAGAAAAACAAACATGTATCTAGTTCTCAAATAGGAATGCGCTACTGATGTTGAGAATTACTTTAAATTTAAGGGGATTAGGCAAATTAGATTAATTTGAAAGATGAGAGAGCTATTATTTATGGATTACAGGTTGGAGAGGATGATGTGGAAGCAGAAGAAGAGATGATAAAGTTGTTAATTCTCACAAGAGAGACACAAGTAGAAAACTATCCCTCCTGGAACATTAAGCTATTAGGTGAGGGTAGGGAAATACTATAAAGTATCTCTGTTCAAGGCCATGAAACCATGATATTTATGGAATTTCTCAGGTTCATTTTTTAAAGTGGCCTAAGTGTTTAAAGATGGAAAAACTCTTTGTCATAATATTCTAGCATTAACTGCATGTTTCCATTATTTTCTTCATCTCAGGCATGAAATCTTTATAACATGTCGATGTTCAGTTTTGTCTGTATAATTATGAAGCAAGATCAATTTTATCCCAGTAAATGTCTGTATGACAACCAGCAACTCAAATTTTTGTGTTTCTTGATGAGGGGTGGAAGGGAGATTACTGAGGTATTTCTAGGGCACGTAAGCCCTTTTCCAAGAACTTGCCAACACGAGACATTTGCATACACCTATGTCGGTGTAGTAAAGGATATCCCTTCTTCCTACAATGTTTGCCTTGCTTACAACATTGTGCCACTGCAGCTATAAGAGCAATGGAAGTACCTACCTTTAAGACATATCATTCTAAACAGACTAAAAACTTTTAACTCCATGCTTCTCTTTTTTAAAATTTGAAGTATTTTGACAGCTGTTTTAGAAGAAAGAGTCCAAACCACTGAAGCACTAATGTACCAAAACTCAACTTTATGTTCTGGTACAGATAGAAATATAATCATTATATCCTCTTATATCCTTAGGGACACTGTTGATATTGATCTATAAATAAACAAAAACCAATTTGTCACTGTAAGACAACATTGTTCTATTCTCTTAAGGGAAACTGTTGACTTCTATGTGTTCAAGGTGTAACAAGGTGAGATATGCCTGCTCAGACAGCTACTGCCCTTACCTAGAACTCAGGCTCTTTCTGTCTCAGTTTAGAAACAAACATCTGAATGGGAAGAGGAGAGACAAAACATCTGAGGTCTGAACTAACTTACTTGACTTTATACCCAAGGGGAAGAGAAATTTTCACAGAACTGGTCTAAGTGAGAAGCACTTTTCACAACCTGTAGCACAATAATCAAGCAAAGCTACCAGAGATCAGGTATAACAGAAATACACATGAAGATATACCCTGCAGTTAAGAAACCACCTCATAGCACGGATGAGACTGTGAGCTTATTCTGGGTGCCTGAATGCATGACTGGAGATTAAAAGAGAACATGTGGAAATGTTCATACATGACCTTCCTACGTTGTTGTGATGAAATGGGATTTGGAAGCCCATGAAATATTGAAAACTTTCCACCATGTCTTACGTCCTAAAATCATAGAATTTTTTTGGTGTGAAGAGACCTTAAAGGTCACTTAGTCTCACTACTCTCACAGTCAAGAATTTCTTGCTAGTTGCTAGTACCTAACCTAGAAATACTTAGAAATAAGAAATAATAAGAAATAATGAGAAATAAGAAAAAAACTAAAACCAAATTCTTCTATCCTTCCCTTCCTCTCAGGTTTGATTTCCCGCCTAATTCTTATACCTTCTTGACCCCTGATAACCCTTCTGCCTTTTTTGGCCACTGATGGGTCCTTCTTGGAGGTGGATGGAAGTGGCTCTTTCTGACCTGGGGTCAAGTTATGGGGTCTTCGTAGAGAAGCCACCCCCACAGCACGCCCAGCTACCAAAACCTTGCCAATAAACCCAGTACAACATTGTAGTCAAGAATTTTAATTGCCAGTGCTCCTGCTAAAACAAAGAATGTTCATGGAAATCAGAACAGAAAAAACAATGTATGCAGAAATTTTTTAGATATAACTCCAACGCAAAACAGGAATCGCGGTATTCAGAATTCAGAACTTTCATTCCTTTGTTGTTAGAGTACAGATATATAGGTATCATTTCTTTTAGTTTGGTCAAAACTTTCTGCAACTCAAGGTGTGGAGACAAATCAAGCTTAATCTGTAAATAAAAGTAAAAATGCTTTCATGCATTTCAAAACAACTGTTCAGTGATAAGTTCACTTACCTTCACTCCTATCTATTAAAATAGTTCTATCCCTAGATTCCCACATGAAATTGAGACACTCAGAAAGATTGACTCGAGTGCTTTCACACAATTCACAGGTGCTCTGATATACTCTTGTACACTAAAAGCAGTAAGACAAGATACTTTAAAAAAAGCTGTTAATTCAGCATGTTTAGAAATAAGTATGCTGCTTAGTGTAGTAATAAATCCTGTATGCCCTTTCAATTTTCTGAAGACTCCAGTAAAACATTTCAAACAAGATTACTGAGGCAGTTTCACTGATCTTAGTTACTCAGTTTCTGGGTTTAAGGTGTGTCTTCTTGCTTTATGTGTTCCAAGGAAGGAATATTTCTAGTGTACAGATTTATCTTAACAATTTTAAAAAGATACCTGAACAAGATCACCTTTTCAACAACAATTATGACACAGCAAAATTTGATTTTAAATTTGTAGAAAAAATATTTCCTTGCTGTTTGGACAATAAAAGGTTCAGAAAGTTTCACAGCTTATTATAGGAGGAGTTAAGAAGAAAGGTTAACTTAATGTGCAAGGCCACAGCACGGAGAGGTAACAAGCACAGAGGAGGCCATCACTCCTAAACACTGAGGTAGCAGGAACATTTATTTAGCCTTGCTATGTGAGAGAGGATTAGATCTTAAATCAGCTGATAAAATACTCTCTCTCCTTTCTCTTCCAATGACCTTTTCTTCTCAGCCTGTTTCTCTTTATGTTATTGTCAAGACTCTACAGGCTCCTGCCTTCTGCTCACCTGCGCTTTGTGCAAGCTCAGCCAGCGACAAAACAACCCGCTGCTGTTCATCAGGTTTCCATCTCTTCTGGTCCCCTCCTTTGTTCACTGAACATGTATTTCTATGCATGAAAAATAAGGCATGAGTCCATTTTAGATCAACAAAAGGAAAATTAAGACCACACCAATTCTGAAAACTTTTAAATACAGAAGAAAAGATAAAATGCATTTAGACAAGTGTCAAATAAGAGTGAGGTTTAATAGGCATTTTACTGAGTATTGTTTCCTTTTCTATTTCAGCTTTTACTTCCACAGGAATTTAATCAGCTTTTGTCTTTGCAGGGATTCACAAAGCCCTTGTCATGTCTTGAAAAAGTCAATATAGATTAAAAGAATTTTCATGATACTTATAACAACAATTAAAAATTTAGCAAGACCCTAACCTCTGCTCAATTAAATGTTACTTGTGAAGTAAAGAACTGAGCACATGGCTTAATTAAATCAAAGTCCATATCACAGTTTCACATTAATTATAATTAATATAAATAAGACTTCAGGAATACTAATGAATCATCCTCGGAATATTTGATATTTGTTGATAGAGAAGACCCACAAAATTATAGTCACACAACTGAAGATGAAATCACATTACAGGCTGGCAATGCTTACCCTTAATATAGTGTCCCATATTAAATATGTACCACTTTCTTATTTGTCAAGCTAGTGGGGGGGGGAGAGAGAAAGAGAACATAATAGCAAAATTTAATATATCTGCAAAGTGCAGATAAATCTGCTGGTGCATGTGTTATTGATATCTCAGTATCAGAACATGAGGAAGATAACAAAACACAAGTTTTAGCATTGTGATGTAGAATGCAGCTACTTGTATTTCTGCAGTTAAGACATTTCATTACTGCCCATTTAAGGTAATTATACTTTTTTTAATATGATTGCAAAGAGTATCATGCAGAATAGGTTTAAAGCAATCATACAACTTTGATCCCAGAAAGCTTTCCAATGCAACACAGATTTAAGAATCTCTTCACTTGCAGAAAGTTAAACAGCTGAGTTAGAAACTGGAGAAATACAGAATTTTGACTTTAATTTACTATTTTGAGTGACATCAAATCTGACCCTGGTTGTTGTATCATTTTGTTATGTCATAATGAAATTCTCATTAAAAATTATTTTCTGAGTGGGAGACTTCAGTTGAATCAATGTTTTGAAATTAAACAATGAAAAAATTTGATACTTAGTGGAAAGCAACAACAATTATTAAGCAAAGCTATAATAGCACATGATATTATACTGTGCCATATGTCTGTCCTTATTGTTACAAAGGTATCATAACACATAAGCTAGTAAAAGCAGTGTTCTCTCGGATATGCCCAAATTGTTGAAGAAAATGTGCTCATCCTATCTCTTCCCCTACAGTTCTTAATTTCTTTGCATTGTTATTTCTACATTTCTCCTTTTTCCTGCTATGCAGCTCCATGTATAGGCCATAAAGTCAGTGCAGCCCAAACAGAATGGGTTCAACAGCCTGTCTCCCAGTGGGAACAATTATTTAAAAAAAAAAAAGCATTGGGAAACAGGAAGGATAGAAATTCCCTGGATGTACACAAGAACTTTGTTGCAATAGCTAGTAGGACATTTCAAGGACTGACAAGAGATACACATTTTCTCTTGAACAGAGCCCTAAAACACAGCTCTTGTCTCCCAAAAAAAATGTAACTCTTGGAATGCTTTTTTTTTTCTTTTTTTTTAATGAGAAAAAAGCACAGGTGGAAGTGCAAAAAAGCCTGATTCTCTGTTGGTTCAAATTTTCATCAGGAAGAAATCCATACCACAGCATAAATGAGCCTTAACATGAGAAAATGACCTTGGTTTCCTCAGAATAAATGGAATATCTCAGTTACCCTGATCTCTCACACTGATTATAGATCAGTCAATGACATAGCCCATTGGCTTGGGGACTGGAAGGTGGAATATGCTAACCGTCCCCATGGTTTCTTATAACTTTTAGTTCCCTAGAATCAGATTTCAATTATATTCCTTTCCATACAACTGAAAAACCTTTCAGTGTCATTATCAGCCCTTGGAAAAAGAAATCAGGAAGGAAAAAAAAAAGGATTTTAAGATTTCTGAAGTGATTTTTTTCTTACTTGAAATGTACTGCCTTCAAAGATTCTAGGAGTAAATGTATTTCTCTTGGCTTTGACTTAATCCACTTATAACCCCATAGTAATAATGAGTAAAATCAAAGTCAGACAGTGGAGGGAGCCTCTTTATGTATCATTTGACCCCCACCTACCCTTAAAACATCTGTTAAAGCATATATTTTTCAGTGCTTCCACATTTACTCTTACTATTTTATTAGGAAACTTATCTTCATATATTCTTTCTTTGGACAAAAAAAGCACCTTTTCTCCTGCTTACAGAGTGATTGCACTGCAGACTAATTATTGCTAAAAAAAGATATCTGCACCATTCATTTATATTATCTGCTGATACTCTGGTAATCAACAGAGAACTTTCATGATGGCACATATGGTGTCCAAGAATATATTTTACTTGTTTTACTACAGGAAAAAAAAAACTTCAAAACAAAAAACAAAAAACAAAAAAAAAAAACCAAACAAAACAAGAAGAAGTAAAAAGGCAAACCCAGACAAATTATTTCAAGTAGCAATATCCCCTACAACTTTAATGTTATTTTTTTCATTGTTACCAAATATGTTGTTACTTTTTCCATACTACTTAGTATGAAATACAGGGAGAAAAGATTTGCTTGAGAGCAGTAATAAGAGAAAGAATTTAAACCAACTTTCTTCTCTTTATGCATGCAAAGGAGACAGGGTACTGTGCTGGTTTCTCAAAATGGGTCTGATAGTTACTGTTTGTCTCCTTACCTCTTAACACGTCAATAATCTAGGAAATTTTCATTACAGTAAATAAGTTTGCAAGCCTTACCATTTTCAATATTTGAGAGTTGTATCAGCTGTAGTTTTGGGAAACAGGCTGCCAACAGTGGCACTTATGTGATTTTGGTCTGGGAATGAGTGTGAGGCAAGAATTCAGTCTTGGTACTTGAACTGCTGTGTGTACTTACTAAAGAAACTTTTTACATAGAGAGTTTCTCTTTCAGAGAGGAGCACAACCAGCTTCCAGACAATCTTCAAAAAACACAGTGCCATACCTAATTAAAAAGATAATAGAGATATTTACTGAAGAAAAGTCCAAGACTAGTTATTCTTATATCCTGCTTAAAATAAATATACCATCTTGTTCCCAAGTGTGGGCACTTCTGCATGTAAGTAGCTGAGGATTAATCATCATTACCCCAGTGACTTCTTGTTGCTGTGAGGAGACTTCAGACCATTTAGATAAACAGAAAATCTGTGAAATACATTAGAGTCAAACCTAAAGCTGACTTTCTACTCAAGATTGAGAGAATTACAGTTACCAACATTGTAAAGATCAGAAAAATAGGGTTCTAAAGGGTATATTGGAACTGAAATTAAGCAGATAATCAAAGTAAATAGAGTAAAACCCCAAACGTTTACTGTCCAATGGGTCTTATGAACAGTTTACAATTTTGGAATGCTGTACACCATGCAAAATTATTTGATTATGCATTAAATGTTGACCCAGGGAATTTACAGTAACTGAAATAGATTGTGAATTACTGTGTCTTTAAGATTTCTATAAAAGATTAATCTCCAGATTTCAAAAACATTGTGAAGACAGAATTCTTGGGAGTTATTTTGTCTTGAACTTTAGCAAAGGATACAAAGAAGATCACAAAAACAACTTTGGTATGCCCTCGTAGATACATTAGTTTTGAAACCACTCTTCTTTTTTTCTCTGAATTTTTAGTTTTGGAAAACACTTTTGTAGTAGAATGAAGGAGTTCTTCTCTTGGTTTATAGAACTCTATAACCCTGACCTGATTGCTTCAATCCTGGAGATGTAACTTCAGAGTCACTACAATGACACAATACTCCCAACTTCTTTTCATCTTGTTCGTGGATGTTTATTATTTAATGGTAGTATATTTAGCTGATTCTGGGATAGAAACAAAGCAAAGAAGAACTCAAAATCTACACTACAGGTATAATTCACTGACAGTTTTATAAGTGTAATGCACTACTTTTACACTGTCATTAATTCTAGTCAGTATATTATTATTCTTTCTAAACAGTTCAAACATCATTGTATGTTTTTTTAATGATGAAAAAATGTATTGCTTACCACATTTCCCCTTACTCCTAGAGTTTGTGGGAGTAACAGAAGAGTATATGTACATTCACCAACAGAATAATTAAGGCACTGATGTGGTCCATCACGATGTCTGCAAGTTTGGGACTCCTTGGGTATATAGGAAATTACTATTGGTAGACCAATTTGACACACACTGCTACTTGGCAGTTCCATAAGATGAACGAAAAGGGAGAAGTAATTACACTGTTCCTGAGCCAGTGAGTCTCTTTGGTGGACATGTCTGGTCCATTTTCTTAAAATGCAGGAAGGAAATAGCTGTGTGAATATTCTTTGTTTAGATGGACATCATTACCAATTGTTGCTTGTAACAACCAGAAGAGCATGAAAGTTTTGTCCAGACCTGGAGTTGAAAGAAATTTTACAACCGTTGTACAAAAGCCTTTTCTTGACCTCTCCGACTCCTAAAAACTGAGAGAGGGACAAGGATAACCATTAAAAAAAACACATACAAAAGGCTGAGTTGATTACCTGAAGTGCCAAAATGGTCTGTTCCTGTATGCTGGTCATTTCCATTAGAAATAAACAAAACCTCATGAGGTTCCCATGGGCTCACTTTTTGAGCTTGTCCAGGTTCCTCTGGATGGCATCCTTTGCTTCAGGTGTTTCACCTGCACCACTCAGTGTGGTGTCACTTGCAAACTTGCTAAGGGTGCATTCAATCCCCCTTGTCTATGTCTCTGATGAAAACACTACACAGCACAGGTCCCAATATGGACCCTTGAGTGACATCACTTGTCACCAGTGTCCATCAGGACATTGAACCATTGACTGCTACCCTCTGGATATGACTGTCCAACCCATTCCTTATCCACTGAACCATCCACCCATCAAATCCCTCTCTCTCTCTAATTTAGAGAGAAGGATGTTGTGGGCAACTGTGTCAAAGGCCTAATAGAAATCCATACAGATGACATCCATAGCCCTTCCCCTGTCCCTGATGCAGTCACTCCATTGCAGAGGGCCACTAGGTTGGCCAGACTGTGGTTTGTTTTGTCAGAAATGTTGGTGCAAGGTCAACTGTCACAAAAATCTTAAAGGTTTAACTGGCTCAGCAAAATTGCCAGCAACTGGGTTTCAACTCTTTGGAGATCACCTCAGTAATGAACATTCAACAAGAGGAATGGGAACTTGTGGTAGTAGTAGTTCTGGCCAGTAGTAGTTCTACCAGAGCAATGAAACCACTCACCCCTTTCATACTGTCACTTACTTTCCAATCCCTTTTCCATGTTATTTTAGGGATTGAGTCTGAAAACATTTCCAATATAGGATTTTATGAGACAGATAGGAAAAGTTGAGTTACAATCAAATGGATACCCTGCTGAGTAGACAATAGAGATTTGATTCAGCAAATATCAGGCTTTCATTGGAGCCTGATTTCTCCCAGTTCTCTTGTTTGTTATGCTTTTTGTATTTTTTTTTGAAAAAGATAGAAACTGTTGACATGATGTAATGAATATATTACATTTAATCACATCATTAACACTGCCTGGCACAAGTTAACGAGCATCCATTTGAGATTCTGAAATCCTTTTTACTTTAGTCATTAAAGCAAATAAACATTACTATCAACAAATTATCTCACTTAAAATATTAGAAGTTTGTGCTCATGAGCCGCTCTAGCCATTCATATACAAGTCATAAGCTCAGTAGTGCTTCAGACATACAAATATTACACCCATCTTAAACCAAGGAGTTTGTTCTATAGATCAACTGCCTAATATCCTGAACTTCACCATTAAGGATTTTAACTTGATTTGGATTTGATTCTATGGTCTTTCAGTGTTTATTGTCTCACAAGCAACAGTTTTCCTGGTTGCGGCTGGGATAGAGTTAGTTTCTTCTCAGCAGCTAGTACAGTGTTGTGTTTTGAATTCAGTATGAGAATAATGTAGATAACACCATGGTGTTTTGGTTATTGCTAGGTTGTGTTTACCTGAATTCAAGTAGGTGTTTTTGTGTCTCCTTCTCTGCCCGTGAGAAGGTACCAAAAAAAAGCTGGCTGGGACAGGTGGCACAAACAAGCCAGGATATTCCACATCACAGAATGTTATGCCCAGTATATAAACTGGGGAAATTATTTGGATAAGGAAACTACCAGGTTTCAGGGATTGGGTCTGGCATTGGTCAGCAGGTGGTGAGCAATTGTATTTTTGTTTTTCCTTGGGCTTTATTTTTTTCTCATAATAATAAATAATTATTGCTATTGTTATTATTTAGTTTTGTTTCCGTTATTAAACTGTTCTTCTCAACTTTTGATTCTCATTCCTCTCCCACTGGAGCTGGGAGTGAGTGAGCGAGCAGTTAGCACTGCATTGCCTGCTGGGCTTAAACCACAACAAATGTGAAAGTCAAGTAACTAAAAATTCAGTGTCTGATTTCCATGTATTTGCATTTATTGATCATTCTACCAAACTACTCTGTACATATGAAATTTATTTAAAGGAAAATTTCTGCTTTTCTATACAGTGAGCCGCAACACAGTTTCATTTGGTCCCTAAGCTCTCATGTATGACAGGGTGACATTCTAGTTTAAGATGTTTCTAAGAGGAATTTCAAGTGGCATTGCCATGTCGTCTCTTCTTTATTCTTTTAAAATGATGAGTAGCAGAAATAGTATGAGTGATTTTGCACTCCCAGTATATACAAGAGCATCAAGTTTGAGCCAGATTTTCGCGTTAGGGAAGATTTACAGTTTGCACCATATCTTTTTTTCAATTATTATTGGTTAAATTAACTTAAACAAGATCTGTGAGACTACACATAATAGTCATATAGCTTGCATGGTATAATAATGATAATTATTTATAGAATTCCCACAATAAAAGCAAAAGGAAAATAGCTTCTTCTGGTGACAAACATAATGGCAGTTAATAATAACAATTCATAAATCATATAATATTTTGTATTATCATTTTCCACATCAGGACACAGAAAAAAATATGAAAGTAAATTTTAAATAAAAAGTCAGTCTGTCTGGGACAAAAGCAAAATCCCCTAAATATTAGGTAAACCCAGGTAAGAAACTTCTCTTTAGGTTTCCAAAAGGAGGAGGGGAAGCCAAAAAAGCATTGTAAAGTGATGTTTCTGTTTTAAGAATAAAATAAAAGCCAGTAGCTATCAAGCCCTCTTTTTGCATCACCTTTATATCATTGCACTTACAAACAGTCCTTTAGTGTATGAAATATTTTTGTTTATTTCTCCACTTACGAAGCTTGGATTATAATTACCTAGGTGTAAACATGCCACTACATTTTGAATAAATGGAATGGTTATTCTTTAAAGTGAATTCCCCCCAACATGCAGCTAAAAATAATCTATAGAGCTGGACTTCAGTGTTAGGTCCTAATTAAAATAATTTCAATAGTAGAGTGAATATTAACTCCACATATTTCTTTCACGCACTGTTTATTGGTTTAGCGCTGTAGTGGAGAGCTCTTACTACATAATCAGTAAATCATTCCTGATGCTCAAAAAGAGTCCCAGCCTTTCCTCTTGCCTTCCTCAATTCTCTCTTGCTCTCTTCACTTAGGATGAACAAATTACCAAGGGACATCTCAAGCTGCAAACTCATTATCTCTCCTCTAATTATAGACACACACACATAACTACCAGGCATTTGTTCTCACTTATATGGTTTATCTGCATAAGTTCCTGAAAAGGGTGACCTAGCAAGCTTAGCACAGACCTGACAAGCTCAATTCCTATGAGAAGAAAAAACAGGATATCTGTCTAGCAAGATTCAGAAGGCTAGATTTTTTTCAGTGTCAGATACTGCTTAAATAGGAAGCATTATACAAAGGCAAACAGCTGACACCTCCTCAACCCCTTCCAAAGACAAAACAAACAAAAGAAAGGACAGCTACTGTGCAAGAAGTTCTAAAGAAGTTTAAATTCGAATTTTTCCAAGCTACAACTTCAAGTACAGAGTACCACCCTAAAATTAATTGCTACTGGAAACATTAAAGATGGCATGAGTGCTAAAACTTATCAAAAATAGATTCAGGAAGAATTCAAGCAGCCACTAACTTGTGGTTAAGAGTTCAGTATCAAGACAATTAGATGAAAATACATTAAAAAAAGAAAACAAGTAAGAATAAAAAAATAGTTATATAGATATATTATCTAGTCAGGAACTGTCTGTATAAGTATTTTAAAGGATAATTAGCACCAACAAAGCAACAGTATTTGACAGGAGCAGTCAGTTAGGGAGGTAAAGATAGATTCAAGAGTATTTATGTTTTTAAATAACTTATAATTAGTTTTCCAATCAAGGATGCTTAAAACCTAGGAAGGTTATTTTGTGGATTACAAATCAAGAAGTTAGAAAAGAATATATATCTATGTGTAGAGTGTAAATCGTCAACATGTTACCAACAGAGATCCAAAGAATTCTATGCTGACACCTGAGGCATTCAACAAAAAAAATTAGTGACAAGGTTTTCCCTGATAAAAATTCTGAATTTAGGATGAGGAGCATCTCTCTTACGAGGAGAGACTACAGGAGCTGGGCTGTTCAGTCTAGAGAAGAGAAGACTGAGGGGATCTCATTAATGCATATAAACATCTCCAAGGCAGGTGCCAAGAGGATGGTGCCACAATCTTTTCAGTGGTGTCCAGGGATAAGATGAGGATAAACCAGAGCACAATAAGTGAGGAAGAGCTTCTTTACATTGAGGGTGGCAGAACACTGGAACAGGCTGTCCAGGGAGGTCATAGAGTCTCCCTGTCTGGAGATATTCAAAACTCACCTGGACACATTCCTGTGTAACCCGTTCTAAGTGGTGGTCCAGAGGTCCCTTCCAACCCCACTGATTCTGTGATCTGTGACAACAAGGCTGCAAAGGTACAATAAGCCATCTAAGCTAAAAGCTAAAGTCACAGAATACACTTGCAACAGGGATACACATCTGGGACACTGGTGACTGGCTGTCAAGTACCTTTTGAATATTCAGTCAGCAAAATATCTGCAATTTAAATACCTTGTTAGAGTTAATAACAGTTGTCAAAAAAGCACATTAACATGCCTAGGGGATTAATTCCCAACTTCCTTAACTGCATCTATGTGACTAAGACAAGGTTCAACATGTGCTGTGTGGTCCCAGGTGAATATATTTCCATGTTTTATGCATTGATAATTCAAACTAGATGAAATCTTTTAAAAATATTGTCCAATTAAAAGACATGCTTCAAATATAGAGAAATGGAAATTTTGTAAGTCATGTTCATTCACACAACAATCTGCAAATGTACCAAATCATAACATTGTTTAATCAAGCTCTGCCAACAGAATTCCATTTGACTGAAAGTTTCCCTAAGATCTTCAAAGAGAAGCTGATGAACTCTGGGCTGAATAAGAAAGCAGTGAGGCAGATTGAAAACTGAATAACTGGGCTCAGAGGTTGGTGATCAGAGATATGATGTCCAGCTGGAGTCCAGTGGCTAGCAGTGTACCCCAGGAATCAATACTGTGTCCATATCTTCGTAAATGATAGGAGTGCAGAATTCACCCTTGGTCTACAGATGGCACAAAACCGGGAGAAGTGGCTAACATGGCAGAGGAACTTGCTGATGTCCAGAGGGTCCATGGAAAAATGATATGACAGGAGCCCTGTGCAGCTCAACAAAAGGAAGTGTGAACTCCTGCAGCTGAACACCAAGCTGAACATGAAGCTGCAGTGTACTCTTGAGGTAAAAAAAAGGCTAATGCTCTCCTGGCCTGTATTAGACAAAGTAGTTTCAGCAGGTCAAGAGAGATGATCCTTCTCCTCTATTCAGCACTGGTGAGATCACATCTGGATTGTTGTGTCTGTGTCCCCAGAACAAGAGAGACATGGACATACTGGAGAGAGACCAACAAAATGCCATGAGGACGTTGAGGGGATGGGAGCATCTCTCTGCTGTGGGGAAAGGCTGAGAGAACAGGAACTGTTCTGCGTGAGAAGTCTTGTGGGGGGGGGATGCAGTTAACCATCACAAGTTCCTGAAGGGAGGAAATGCAGAAGATGGAGTCAGGCTCTTTTAATTTGTGCCCAGTGAGAGGACAACAGGCAGTAGGCAGATACCGAAATGCAGGAGGCTTTCTCTGAACATCCGGAAGAAGTTTTTTAATGTGAGGGTGACTGAGCACTGGCATTTGTGTATTTTCCATCCCTGAAGATATTCAAAAGCCACCTGCACATGGTCCTGGCCAATCATCTGTAGGCCTCCCCACTTGTGCAGGGAGATTGGACAAGGTGACTTCTAGAGGTCCCTTTGAACTTCAACCCTTTTGTGATTCTGTGACTGAAGTTTTATTTTCTCAATCATTTTTGAAAAAACATGTACATGATGTGGTGTGTGTGACTATGAAAGTTATCTCTATATCCTAATTTGCTTTTAATTTCTAAATTTTTGGAAAACAGACTAAAGAACCATAGATTTGAATTTTTGCACAATAGCTTGAAAGAATAACAGGGTCTTAGGACAAATAATAAAATACTCACATTGGTCCAGACTGTAAACCATGAGCACTGCCATAGTCCTACTGAAGTGGAAGCATTTGACCTTTTAATGCACTTCTTTTTGTTAAGGCTAAGGAAACAAAATTTTTTTAAAAATCATTCAAATTTCAAATGGATGGTTGTTCTTTTATTCAGCTACATAACTGCACAGCATCTGACAGGCATCAATCACTTAAGGAAGAAAACATAATGGGGTGCTAAAGGCATGCAGAGAAATGTTCAGCAGAACAAAATTTAAACAAAAGCCTTTAATACAAAAGCTAAACATTATCAAGAAAAACAAGTATTTTATTTTACAGAACTACAATTATATACAGTTTAGTGAAGAAAAATGATTATAAATTTTGTACTTCGGTTTTTGGATGGATTTTTTAATTGCAATTATCATTAAAAACATATAAAGAAGAAAAGTAAAGGATGAAAATTTCAAGCACTGATAGTAAGAGGGTTATTTTAAATGTTTGGATAGTGCTGTTTTCTAGAAGCATTTAAAAATACAGTTTCAAAGAAGTACTTAAAAACCATTGATATTGGTCTGGAAACAAACTTCTGACTTAAAGATGAAGCTTTAACTTAAAAAAGAAAACCACAATAAGGAGAGAAACTGAAAAGAAATTGGCTCCTTTTCAGATCAAAGGTACTGCAAATCTCACATTCTTGTTTTTTTGGTGAGGTGATCATGGCATTTTTACTTTTGCCATAGAATCACAGAATGGTTTGGGTTGGAAGTGGCCTTACATATCACCTAGTTTCAATCTGTTTGCCATGGGCAGGAACACCTTCCACTACACCAGGTTAGGTGTGTATCTCTTAATCTCTGTCTTAAATACCTGCAAGATGGTTCATATGTACATATTCTTATGATGACTTTATCTATTGGTTTAAATATCTCTTCTTCCTTCCTGGCATTTAGCTTTCATATGTATTTCTAGAGAGCAATCATAGTTTTTTATTCTTTCATTCTGCCATATAGAGGACGCCAAATTTTTCTCACCTTGCTTTTTCATGATGAGGCCTTCCTTACTCAGAGCATCTTAATAGCACTTTCGGACCTTATTTTAGTTTACCATCTTGGAAAGAAATGAGTGAGAGCACACATAATCCTGCAATTTAAATTTTTTCTGTGGTTATTATAGATCCTGCCTGTTTTCCTGTCTCAGTGGAAATACTTTTTCTTGCTTATCTAAGAACAATCAATTACATTGTCAAAGCAGTACAGCATATTAGTCAACTAAAATTATTTTGCAATAAACCCTATTACATTTTATTTCAACTTCCATTAACTTCATCATTGTAATTATTCCCCTCCTTGGTTTTTTTTCCCTAATAGGTCTTTATCTTTCTTACTCTCCGGGTATTTGTTATATTTCAGTAATTATTCCCCTGCTTGTTTTTTCCCCCAATAGGTTTGCATCTTCCTTACTCTCCAGGTATTTGTTATATTTCAGTCTTATATTATTAGTCTTGATTCCTCAATTTACAAAAAGTGTAACCTAGCTTTTCATATGTGAGTTCATGCAGAATTATGGGATAAATAGTTTAGTCCCTATACATTTCATGGATTCAAAGCAATGCCTTTCGGTTACATTAGTTACATTTTTCAGAAACTTTCTCTTGTTAGCCAAACTGAATAACCCTCTTCGTTTGTCTATTCCTACACATTATTTTTTACTGTATTAACTGCAGCTTTACTCTCTAGTGTACCCTTACAGCACAGCAGCTGTATCCCAACATTCTTTATACAATTCAAGAACCATCTCTTGTCTTATTCAGTGTGTGCTAGATATGTCAGCATAACTTTGAGTGGGTCTCATTTTATCCTAAATCCATCTGTTAATTGTAAATGGATTCTCTATATTATAAATATGTTTAAGAATAGAATTTGAACCATTATTCTTCTTGTCCAGATTACTTAAGTAAAGTCTAGAAATAATTCTGAAATGCCTCTTTATATTAATTGGAATGCTTCTAATGGATTCATAGTAATCCTGTATTAGTTTGAAAACAAACAAGTAGGAGATTGCAACTCAGGATTATAATTTAATAGGAAAATTAAAAAAAAAATAAGTGAAATAATACAAGGAAAAGCACTGAAGAAGTCAGATACTACCTGACACCCTGTTAGGGTGGTAGTAGCAGTCCAACTGAAGTAGTCCAGTTGAAGCGGTGATCCTGTGAAGGTCTAGTCTCCAGCTGAAGGTCCAGTGGTAGTTCTTGTCCTCTGGGAACCCAGTAGACAGGGCTAGCTCAGGCAGCTCCAAGGCCAGGTTATATCCAGGTGGGAACACCTGGCTCCTCCTTCCTGGGCAGAGCATCTCACAATGGGATAAGTCCATGAGTCACACAGTGGGTCCCTGATGGCCCATTGCCTGTCATGCGGGGTGGGTCATTAGCAGGAGATAACAGCTAATGTCTGACAGCTGGTGGTAATAGAATACTTAAATACATCTATATTGTAACCTAGGCCAAATCCACACAGCAACACTGGGTTTGCAAGTTGGATCTAGGAGCTCAGACTACATGCAATAAATTCCACAGGACTAGAGTGGAAGTGGAAACTAGACTAAGTTTTCCATTCAGCTCAGGAAACGAAAATTTCTGCATCCTGAAACTAATGCCAAGGATTTATTTTAGAATTTAAATAAAGCTGAGTTTTCACAGGCATTAATTAAAAAGGAAGATATTTATGTTTATCGGAGATACTTTAACGGAAAGCAAGCAAATCAAGCCAGAACAAATAGATTTATATGTGAGCACAAACACTCAATTATGGAATTGCTCCAGCCTTCATTTCATTTGGTCAAGGTTCTCTTTCCCCTTGAGCAGGAAAGTAGTCTGCTGGCAGCTAATGAGGTGAAAACAAACAGAGATAATTAGAAATTGTGTAATTAACATATTTGCCACTATAAATACTGATTTGCTGAAAATTGTGATTTTGAAAAATTTCCAAATTTAAAAGTAGAAAATAAGAAGAATCTTTATAAGGAAAATATATCTGATTTCATAGAATATAGTTTAATCTTTATTTCTAAGATGTTACTTCTGAAATGTTGACTTTTATGCAATGTGTTGATATCTTACCAGAAAGACATCAATGCACCCTGTTTTACATTACATATTAATTTTAAATAATTCCGTAATTACCATTAGGATTTGCAGGGTATTTTATCCTTCACTTGGAAAAATGCAATCAAAGCAGTCAAACTATACCACAAATATCCCATATAGTCCCTCCAGCTTGCATGGGACAGTGAATTTACCCTCACATTGGAAAATAATTGTGATCCACAGTGGTTTCTTAGTGTTGTTTAGACACATATCCAGAGGTTGAATTTATCATGTTAAGGTTTACTTTACATCAATGGAGACCAACAAAGTTCTGAGACCTGAATTTCCTGGTGGAGATGCTCCTCATTTTGATCCAGTTTATGATATATGGAGAGACTAGAACATGCAGGATATTAATTTACTTTTCTTTGGGTCACTGAACTGCTCTTGGGCCAAAGCTATATGACAAATAACATGAGGGATACAATCTCAAATCTATGCACTTCTTCCAGTTTTGAAATTTCTTGTCTGTAAAAAACTGTACAAACAAACCCTTGACATTTCTTTTCTCTACAAAAATACCCCTGAGAGTGCAGGTGCAAAATTTTAATTAACTCAGTAGGTAATTGCTTTTTTTACTCGGATCTTCATTAAAGGCCTCTTGATTATTCAGCTCTCATTGTCCATCTGCAGAATTCCCACTGACAGAAACATGAATATTGCATAGGGAATTAGTATATGAAGTGATTTTGTGGGTGGGAATGAGGAAACATGCTGCAGATGTAGCAGACTCAGTTCTGATTCTGTAAAGGCTGAGAGAGACTTGGAGAAAAAGAGAAGCATGGTGGATTAAAAAAAACCAAAAAACACCTGACTGAGTATTTCTTCCATACTTATTTCTACAAGGCCCTATTGATGGGGAAAGTGAAAACTGGGATCATTGTTGCTTTATAGAGAGAGACCATGAGAGAGAGTATGTATCTCTTATAAAGCCAACCAAGGCTTTTTGAAAGTCAAAGTGATTTTGGGCATAATATTTTCGTAAAATCTGACAGACTAACAATATATGCCAAAACCAGGTAGAACACAACTGCTTTTGGCTTAATTTAATTATCTTTTCAGTTAGGTTTAGTAGTTCCTAAAAGTAAATTGTGTCTACCCTACAGGAGTGGGGTGTTATGCATTACTACACTCATGCAAGAGGCACCAGGAATAATCCTTAATCCCAGAGAACTATTGATGTACAGGCCTGTGACTCTGGTACATCTCTGTGAGATTAACAGCTTTATTTTATCCCATGCCTGCATCCAAACAAATAATGATTGCCTTCTATTTTCTTGTGCTCCCTCCTTGACCCCTGCCCCAAGATCTATTTACACTGTGATCACTACAGTGAATCAAAAAACATGAAAATCTCTTTGTCAAAGAATACACTAAAGACCACATATAAGCAGCCTAAACCCTTTCATTTGAAAGGGACAGGTGCTGTTTCAGAAGCTAAACTTGCAAACCCCAATATAATTTAACACTGATGAAAAACAGAAGAATTGGAGATTGAACAGAAATAATCTGGAAATAGGTCCATCAGAGGAACATCATTTTAGACTAATATGCCAGTCAGGGGCACACATTTTAATGAGAAAATTCAGAGGCACAAAGGTTAACCTGAAAAGAAATTCAGTAGCTTGCAGATAAGATTTTAATTCAGACCTGATATTCATACCAGACATCTAAATATGTCCATCCACATTAATTTGATTTCTTTGAAAAGATGCGAGTGAAGTCAGTACATGCTTTACAGGAACATTGTGTTTATTGCACATCTGTATGAAAAACCCATCCTATATAGCAGGCTGATCCTACCAATATTTATTAAAGCTTAGATAATAATCTGAGTAAGAAAGAATATTTCTTTTGCCTAGTAAAAATACAATCTAAATAACAATGGGAAAGTACATGAATTTGTTCTTCTCAAATTTTATCACTGTATATTCTTCTAAACCAAGTATATCAGTGTCCTTGGAACATATGAACAACACTGAGCACCAGAGAAACCCTGAATAGTATTTGATTTACTTTTGGAGGACATTTAGGTACATAATTTTCTAATTTAAGATTAGAATTAAAGAGAATACATGCAAATTATAGTGAAATCATAGTGGTTGTTCCCTATAGGCCACTTAACCAGAAAGCCCAACCAAAAGAGGCCCCAGAGACTGGGCACAGAGACTGGAAGGAAGACATATCCTTGTGGAAAAGGTTGAGTACTGGTAGGACATAGTCAATATATAATCCATGGGCCCTGATGGGATTCATCCAGAAGTCCTATAGGCCACTCTTGATAATCTTTAGTTGATCACGACAACTGGTAGAGAGGTTCCCAAAGACTGGAGGATTCTCTAATGTATTTCCCACCTTCATCTTTTCTGAACTGTTCAATGAGGAGTAAGCAGTTCTTAGTTTATTTCTTGCAATAGGCATGCTGAAAGTAGAGATACTTAGAATCAATACAATGTTTCTTGATTCAAATAAGTCTGTTCATCTTTATGCTTAAAAAAAGTCTATAAATGCTCTCACAGCTAAAGGCAGTAGGAAGATCTTAACAGTTTTTCAGTTCTTAGAGAAAAATATATTGCTAAATAAAAGTGAGTACTGTACCTTAAACTATTAATTTCTCAGAAGGAGCAATCATCTGTGGAACAAATATACTCCTTTGATGTTTTTTTAATGACAATGGATCGTACTGCTGAGGATTCAATTTTATATTGTTATTAACAGTTGCAAACATTCCACTTACAGACAATGCACTTTAATCTGGGACTTGCTACCAGTTTACATCTCACCTTAGCATAGGTATACCTGGAGCACTAAAGAAAAAATTAAAAATTTATGAAACAGTTGAGAAAAAACGTGCTCAGACCTTAAAATAAAACTCTGGTCTTCCAGCTTTCAAATCCACCAAATGAATATGTTTGTTACTGAAGTTAACACTGAACTTAATTTCAGATACATTTCTGCCACTTTTTTTTATTTATTTCACTCCAATACAAGAACAAGAAAAAGAGTTCTTTTGATTATTATAATTTTTTACATTTACTTTTGAAAAAGTGTGTTATTCAATAAAGGAAACTCTTGAAGTATAAACATCTTTCTGAGTTCTTTGGTGTTCTGTTCTTGGACCATGTCAAGAGTCTCATGCTTAAATATTCTTATCTAATTTTCAGTTAAAGATGGATTAAGACACTTCTGAAAAGCATAATATCATAAAATAATCCTCTACAGAATATTTCTAGGCAAATTTAAAGTCCTATTCACTCTAAAATAAAAGGTATTTTAGCAGCTGGACTCAAAAATACATAACTTCTATTATTATTACAAAGATTATTACACTGATATAAAAAGTATGTAGAAAGTTCCTTCCACAGAAATTCACAACAAATAGAAAATCACATTTTTTATGATGACTTTAGCCACATAATTTTCTCAATATATCCTTAAAAAAGAAATAAGAAAATAATCTGCAGCTGAACTAAAATTTCAATCACAGACCATCA
The DNA here is from genome assembly GCF_008360975.1 of Lichenostomus cassidix. Lineage (NCBI taxonomy): Eukaryota > Metazoa > Chordata > Aves > Passeriformes > Meliphagidae > Lichenostomus > Lichenostomus cassidix. The sequence continues at coordinate 96,725,751 of NC_139482.1, read as the reverse complement.
ATGGTCCAATTGTCTTCTCCTCTGAGATTTTGAGACATTGAGAAGATTAATAAAGCAGTATTTATAACCAAACTCCTCTAATTGACCTCACAAGCTATTTTAGTCGCTGACCTAAAGTAGTATCGTTACTGCTAATTTTAGTCCAAGCTAAATCTGATAAAAATGATATTTAGAATTTAGTTTAAGGGTACTTTTGAACACAGTTAAAAAGAATATTTGTCTTACTGTTAAAGAATCCTTGAGTCTTTCTTTCATGGGCAGGAAGAAAAATGTGGAAATTTTGAAAAGTTGGAAAGACTTTTCTTTCAGATAATGAACGCTTACTTCTTAAAAACTGCAGAATACTGGTGTTCAAAAAAGCCCCACAAACAAAGAGCCTCCAGGACATATACTACAGCCTTGAATTAACTAGTGTGACAATGATCTTTTGTTTCTCATCTCCAGTGAAATTCTTGATTCTTAAAACCCTATATGTAAAAGTTATGAATCCATCACCTAAATTCACAATGGTTATTTTTTGAGGTTTATCTTCTGTTGAATTCCAGAAGCTTACAGGCATCATATATTTTCCACATAAAATCTCCCAGACGTTTTCCATTCTGTATGAAGATCTGACATTTTAAACAAGGCTATGGGATAGCCTTTTCTATTTCTCTGCTTGCTTGCACAGCCATGCTCTGCTAGACAATCTCAAACCATGCCTTTGTAAAATGTTGCAGCAATCACACCTTTCTTTTAAAAGAACAGGGTTTTGTTCTGTTCATTCACCAGCTCCATTCAGAGGTCTCCTGGATGTTCAGTTCTATTCTCTTCCCTAGAGGTGTTGAACATGTTTCGTCCTTGATATCATTCGACTACACCTAGTGTTCTGGGTTTCTATGTGATGGGAGGGCAGAGCACACCACCTTTTCTGTGCCATTTTACAGGAAAGAATAAAATATTTTTTAGGTTTACAGAGCCTGTAAACAAGACTTTGATGCAGAGAGCTTATAGTGGGCAAGAGGATTGCAACTTGATTGCTATGGCAGTCACCTGCACATATCCAGTTCCAAGATCCTGTTGAAGTTGAGTATATGTTTTACAGGGAATGGAAAAGGTTGCTTTTTAAACAAAACAAAGTGTTTAAACACACACACACACACACACACACACACACACACACGCATATACGCACACACATACACATACACATACATACACAAAATCTGATCTTGATTACTTGTTGCTGAAATTAATTTCTCCCAGTATCTCTCCCTGGCGCAATTTGTCAACTTTTCAATTTTATTAACAGTGAATGCCTATCTTATTAACAAAAGTGACTGCAGAAGGGACCTGTGTGGTACTGTAAGAGCAACTGACGGGTTAAAGTACAGACAAGTTGTAGTCTGAATGGATTACTTTTACTACTCTCACTGCAAAGTAGCATTCCACACTGATTAGAAATATTTTTTCCACTGTGCTTTTAAACCTCCGTAGCTTTTTACTCAAGACTGGCCAATGAAAAATGCCATTGAAGACTCCTATTAATAACAATGAATGAACAGCAAAGGCAGATGTAAAACAAATTAGTTACACTTCAAGCTTGGTCACAACTTTCTTCCCTGTATCAGTTATAGGCATTCTGCCTCTCAAATTATTGCAAGGAGCTTAATTCATATTTTAAGCTGTTTGCTTTCTTAAATTCCATCTCAACTCTAAAAATCTAGTCCTTTTTTTTTTGACACTCTCTGCTATGGGTGGATTTCCATTTTCTGAAGAAAGCATATTTTACCTCCATGGTTTTTAAACATAGTTGGGTTTCCTTTTTACTGAAGAAAATAACATAAAGCCAGTGTTTTCATAAAGCTGCAGATTTATATGTTCAGTTTTCTCTCACTAGATTGCTACCATTCCAACAAAATAAAACCATATTAGTATGAGGGTTTTTTTTTTTTAAATTGATACCTTTCCTATGGACAAATATGCAACTTTTCATAAATTAAAAAAAAGAAAAACCCACATAGTGATATTTTGTTGTAGTAGTTTTAGTGGTGGGAAAGTACACAAAACAACACTGCAACAAAAATCCAAGCATGGTAAAGCGGATCATGATTCTCAACACCCTCTGCACAGCAACGAATATCTGTAAGAGTTCTTTTACACTTGTAAGTCAGACTTCTGCTTCAAAACTCTCTTTAAATGGAAAGAATACTCTGGTATTTCCAAGCCATTATGCCTGCATAAAAGACTGTTGGGTAAAAGAGGGAGGCATAAAATACTCCTTCCCTCCACTTGTCCTAGCATGACAGACTAGTTGAAGAAGGATATAGCATTAAGGCAAATGTGGAGACTGAGTTTTCCTTCACATTAGAAAGTAAACAATGGGAGAGGAATGGATTTTTTTAAGCAGCAAGGACTTATCCCAGTCCATTTCAGCAAGCACAGTATCTCATAGGTGCTCAAGGTCATTGGTGCAAGTAAAGCCACTGCAGGGCTATTCCAATGGTAGACAGTGCTTTATGCACATTGCCACTGTGAAGAAGGAAGATTGTGTTGACAGTTTGGAACAGAAGAGGAGACGAGAATTAAGGAAGGTCCAAATCCCTTTCATTGCCATTAATTTTGCAAAATGAGCACAGAAATATTTTGTAAGTGAGCTGCATTACAAGTTGTTGAATAAAAAAGGAAAAAGAGCCGAGAGACTTTGCAGTCTTCCCTGTGTTTCAGACAGTACAATATCCTCTTCTTAGGCACACCCTAAAGCAATTATTTGGCTGAGACTGTCCGACTCTATTAACAGACCATGAGCTCATTACCATGAGATACATGGTAATAACCCCAAAGAAATTTTATTAAGACAACAAATTATCTTATCTTTGCCTAAAAATTATTCTTGCAGGAGTAGAGAAGAGGGAAGGAATGTTTTATTTATGACTATCTACTCGAAAAGATCAAAACAATAAAAGTGTTCATTAATACATCAAAATCATAATTATCTTCCTTGCAGGATGCCCTTTAGCCAACTTAAACTAAAACAATTGATATGGCAAATCAAAACAAAACAAAAAAAATTGCTGTGTAGCTTATTTTAGAATTATTTTCTTACACCCATTTCCTCTCAGTTGGTATCCCGTCAGTTGCATAATGGATCTTTCTAGTGTATGTTCTTTATTTTGCTAAGAAATCCTTCTTTTTTAATGAGCCTGGCATCACGAAATTATGCAGCTTAAAATTTTTTCCTTTCTCATTTTCTTTTTTATGTTTGACCATTCAATTTTAAAGGGAGAGAAAAGCAGTTTTAGCCATAGTAACACTAAAACCTGCTATGAGGTAAAGGTCTGAAAGGTCTTATATTTCATTTGTACACTCTAACTCAATGACTTCATAAAACCTTATACTATATAAAAAGAACTCTAAAGAGTCTGCGGATATTGAAATGGCATAATCTGTGTGTTCATGGTATTGCTAATCTACCTGGAGAACAAAAGCTCTGAAGTGTAGTCAACAACTCATGAGGTTGCACCATGGCATATAATGTTATATCAGCTCACTGTGGTTAGCTTTTTTTCTGATTTCTGACTGAGTCTGTCTGGTGTGTCTTGGATTTATGAATTATTCAGCAGAGGCTCCTTAATGCATCTTGACTTTCTAAAACTATCATGTTCTGCACTTGTATGTATGTATATATATATATATATTTAATTTTATCTGCATGTAATATGTTTAACACTTGATCTGTTCCTGCATTACTTCACAGCCTAGATAGAAGAATAATTTACTTTTCATCAGGAGAGATTACCTCAGACTCTAAATTGGAATATTCAGCTGCATTTGTGTTAAAAACAAAATTTAATTTCAGTAGGAACAAATGCAGAAAAGCAGGGCGTTTTGTGTTTTATTTTGTAGGGTTTTTTTTTGTTTTTGTCATAACAGTCACAGGTCATAACAGGAACTTGGAGAAGTGGTGTCACCATCTGATTTGAGATGCCATGCAGTCTTCTCCCTTCTTCCAAAGTTCTTGGGGACTGAAAGTTTAAAAAGTTTGTAGGTATAGCTGTCTTTTGGCTATACCTATGAGCAATTTCAAAAGTGATGCTATTAGCACATGTGGACTTTTGTCATGGCCCTTACATTCTACGACTTTTTATTGTGGAATCTGAGAGATTTTCGTTCTAAAATTAGAGAGGTTAGAGCTCTTAACACTTGTTCTGACCTTTAGAAGTAGAACATGAGCTACAGGCCTTCCATTAATGAAGGATTTTTAGCAACTTAATTATTTCTCCAAGTATTCTCTATTTTACCTCTCGGGAAACCAACATTTCTTTGATGAAGTAAGAGAAAATAGATATGCTGTACGATATACTTTTAGTATATTTTCCACAAAAAACCCTCTAAGCACCTAAGAATTACCTGAGGGAACATATTCTTCTACCTAATCTGCTAATAAACTGTCAAGAGAATTGGAATTTAGGTGCTATTTCCACTTTCTAATTCAGAAAAGTGGTTATGCCAGTGGTAATTACATTTCTTTTTTCCCCTTCATATAAAGAATGCATTTCTTGTGTCCTGTATTCACCAATTAAAGGAAAAGGTCATTCCACCAAAGTCCAGATCATGATTCACATAAATTAACCCTTAAGTAGAAGACCTAGTTCACTTCCACAAGAAGCTCCAGTCATCTATATACACCTGGCATAGAGGATTAGTTATGTAAATTATGTATACACAATCACATATAAACAGACTGTACAGTAAATAATTTCACAGCTACAGAGCAAAAAAGACAGATTTAAAACCAAAATGAATACAAATTTAAAAGAATAAATAATCAGAATATGACTGGGGGAAATAAAATATCACTGAATGTATCAATATACAAAGTAAAATTCTTAGGTCTCATTGAAATTGGGATTCATATTGATCTCAATAGGATTTCACCTTCAGAGTTTTACTCCAAATCACTTTTTTTTTCCTAATTAATACTTTCATTGGTTTAAAAAATTGAACTGAAATATATCTTATCTAGACTCTAAGCAAAGAACTGTCTGGCAGCAACAAGCATTACAAGACTTGACAGGATGAAATTTTAAACCCAACACAATCATATCAATCAGAGGGCACAAGCCAGAGCAAAACTTAATAACCTGCTGGCTCCTGCATTGATGACAGTAAAAAGAAATCCATAAGCCTGGCAGTTTAAGGAAGGTTTCATCCTCAGACCTTTTAAGAAATACAGGTTTCACTACAGCCACAAACCAGAACAAGATGCAATGAAGAAAAACTGCACTATATTTTAAATCAGCTAAATGGGGATTGCAAAAAGTCCTGTTCCATGAGAGCAAATATGAGCAGCCAAAAAAAAAAAAAAAAAAAAGCAAACAGCAAAGACCAGAGAAAATGGAGTGATTTATTTACTGAATATAATTGAAAGATATTGGGCAGGGTAATTCTTTTAGGATTATGTTGATAACACACTGATGGATTAGCTGCTGCGGAGCAATGCTTACACTGAGTCATGACCGTTTTTTCTTCTCACCCCACCCCACCACCAAGGAGGCTGGAGGGCACAAGGAGTTGAGAGAAGACACAGCCAGGACAGTTGACCCCACTGACCCAAGGGATATTCCATACCATATGGATATTCCATACCATTCCATGACCATATCATGGTCAGTATATAAAGCTGGCAGAAGAGGAGGGAAGAGGGGGATTTTTAGAGAACAGCATTTGTCTTCCCAAATAAGCCTTAGGTATGGTGAATCTGTGCTGTCCCAGGGATGGCTGAACACCTGCCTGCCCAGGGAAAGTGTTGAATGAATTCCTTGTTTTGCTTTGGTTGTGTATATGGCTTTTGCTTTTCCTCTTAAGCTGTCTTTATCTCAAGCCATGAATTTTCTCATTTTTGCCTGTCCAATTCTTTCCCCATATCACAGAGGGGGAGTGAGCAAGTGGCTGTATGAGGCTTAGTTGCTGGCTGGGGTGAGCCATATCAATATCCACTGAGAAATACCAAAATCAGTTCCCACTGCAAGTCAGTTGGAATCTGCCTGTCCCAATTAAATAACTGCAAGACCATTCTGAAAGACATATTCTCCCCAGAGCATTGCAGAAATGTAAAATGAACCAAGTGAATTAGCTGCAGTATGTAGGTGGCCTGCTCTCTGCCTCTAGGTATAATTTTAAGCATTTCTAAGAACTACTCAATCAACTCATTCCCTTTGTGGCCAATAACAGTAACAAATACCGTTTTCTTTCTGTATAAGTTTTGTCTCATTTTCTTGAAAAAACATGTATTGGGTGTAGCAGTTGTGCAAGAGTAATGATTTGTATCTATAAACTAGAATATTAAGGCCTGGCTTCTTGCATAGGTGAAGGTACAACAACTGAAAACAAAACAAAACAAATAATGTAAAAACAACATTCAGTTTGAGTTCAGGAGTAATCATTACTTAATGATGACATAATGACATGGACAGAGAATACATTGGAGTTTTTGTTGTAATGTTGACATATGATAATTATCTTTGAGCTTGTTTATTTTTATACATCGAAGCAGTGGATTATGTCCATAAATAATTGCAGAACAAGGGATCAAATTAATGCTGATGCTAACATTCATCTCTTATTTTCTGGTAGGAAATGGAGGTTTGGATTTATAAGATCAGGGGCCCTAAATATTTCTGACTGTCCTCTAGAAATAGTGCAAAGCATTCACCTGACCACATGGTGCAATTCCTTCCCTACTATTATTTATACAGGGATTGAAACCACGTCTGCAAAATGCCTTATTTTTATCACCATAAATTATTTGAATACACCTAAGACAGTCAATCACTTCCATTATAGAAACACTGTATTGCAGCGTCACTGGGTCCGTGATAAGATTTGTAATCCTCACCTCATTCTATTAAGAGCCATTCAAATGGACACAATATATATATATTGCTTCTGCAGCATTCATGGTTTTGTTTTGTAATAAAATTTATTCTTTGGTGCTAGAATGAAAAGGCACATACAAAATTAATGTATAATCAACCGTAACTGTTTCGGAAATTAAATACATGAAAGTCAGGAAATTAAATTCCCAGTGTTCAAGTTGAGTACTAAACGAATTCACTTGTGATCATGTATGGAAAAGTGATTTCTGGGGGACATCAATTGCCCTTTGGCCTCTGCAAAATTATAAGTAGTACTGATAAGGGAGTTTGACATTTCCTATTGGAAGGAGCTGTTTTAGATTATCAGTAAAATCAAACTTGAAATGTACCAGCTTGAATATCTGTTTTAGTAGTACTTCTTTTTCTATTCAAGAGAGCTCAGTAGATTTCATTTATGAAGAAGAGGAAGAAGAAGAAGGAGAAGAAGAAGAAGAAGGATGAGGAGGAGGAATAGCGAAAGGTGACTTTATTGCAACTTGTAGTTGCTTCCATAACACATAGCGAGCTCTTTAGAGAATAGGACAGAGCAAGAACCAATGGCTGGAAGATAAAACTAAGCAAACACAAATAGGAAATAAGTTTACATTTACTTTAAACTGAGTAATTTACCTATAGAAAGAAAGCTACATGGAAAGTACTATGACATCCATATTTTTGAAGAAAGCAAGGCTTCTTTTGGAACAGGCTTTCATTGCACAAGATCATGACAAATATTAGGGAAAAAGTATTTTTCTTGATGACCTGAGCTATAAAAGACAGTTGTCTGTAAGTCCTGAAAGGCTGAAGAGAATTCAGCAAATTGCACAGCATGAGTGAGAAGGCCCAAGCAGAACAAGGTAGAAAGTATAATCCATGAGATTCTATCTGACTAAGAACTTTGAAACGAAGACTTAGATTTACCTGGATTTAGAAGGAAAACAAAAATATATATGTAATCTTGTAGCACATCTGTTCTGTAAGTTGTGACAGTCCTAGATCCAATGTAAGCATTTTGGTGGGCACATAAAGAATCTCTGTCATTCTCATGCTTTTCCTCTAGATGCATTGTGATGATTTCTTTCTCTGATATCACTGGAATCATCTTAGTTCTGAGGTCATACTCAGCTGTCCACGACTATTATTACTAACACCTAAGAACAGTGGTAAATTATGCTTTCTGAGCTTAAAATAGGAATTGTTTTCCTTGTTGTTGAGTGCAGTTTTTGTTCTCTTCGCAATGAAATTACTACAGTTCTCTCTTTCTGCAAATTCTCAGTTATTTCCTGGGGATGTGCCTGGCATTTAAAAGCTCAGTTTTTAATGCTAATACATTTGTTTCTGATAGCAAGCCCCAATAGAAATCAACTGTTCTACCTACTAGGGGGACACAATATTTCAATGTCTCATAGAATGTAGCTTAGCTTATTTTTATACTCCCTTTAATGCATTTAATGAAACCAAGCAGCATGGTAATGGAAATTCTTTTCAGGTGCAATGAGAGTTGTCAAGCATCTGTTCACTCTCCTCAACACTCACTGTTTTGAGATATGTGTTACCCTCATCACAAGTCTAAACATCTGCTTAAAAACCTTTTCAGACTGTACCCCAAATAAGTAAAAATTCAGAATTCAGTAAAATTCTACCAAGTGCAGGAACTGTGGTGTACAGCTAAGAAATCCTGAGATGGAATATAGACACTAAGCTTGCTAGAAAGCTGCAAGTTGAACTTGTGCAAGAGTTGCTTCACAGGCAGCTCAGAAAAGAGCTACCACTCTTAGCAATACAATCACAACATTGCTGCATTTGAATGCATAACAGATTATCAAGTCCCTGAATATATTCTGTTTGAAATTCCTAAGGGATTAAGATGAAATAGAGAGGGAAAACATATGTGCATGAATGGTTTTAGGGATAGGGAAAGATGTAAAAGGTACAAAAAGTAAAAAAAATGAGAGTAAAAAATTGTGTCCATAGCATTTTTAGGCCATTTCACTGTCCTTGTCAAATCTAGCCCTGAATAGATCTGGGTTTTTTTTCACTCTTCCCTTAGTATTAGAGAATGAAAAAACAATATTTTTTCTCCCTGTTGGGTTCTTTCAGCCTTTTCCTCTCTCATTGGTAAGGCATTTTGAAATTTCACAGTATTTGCTAACTAGAATTTTTTTGTTTACTTCATTCTTATTTTCAACATCCAGTTTATGCTGCTCTATGACAAAATTAAAATGCTTCTAGATCTCATGTTTTCCCAACAAATAGAGAGATAACCAGCTTCGCTACCTAATCCAAAAGAAAAAAAATTCATGTTTCTTATGTAAATACAAGTTTACTCTATATAAAAAAACAACCCACTTGTTTTGCTTAGTAGTAATACTTTCATTAAAAAGCAGAAATAAAATTCACCCACATAGAAAATGATATATCTATATATACATGTTGCTTTTTCAAAACATATATCTTTCCGTTTTCAATCTTTATTTCCTGCATGAGTATCAACACTCAATTTTATCCATTGTTTGTTGTTCTGCTGTTGCCTCCTAATAGCTAGATAAGTGCCTAGAGCTTAAGTTTAATTCACACTGCATCAATAAATATGCAATAAGAATCTTTGTCTTGGTAAATAAGTTTTCTTTGAAGATCAGCTAAATGTTCATAAGTTATATTTACAGCACTGTTTAACTGTTTATCAAGGATTATTCAAACTTTAGACTTCCAGGGCTATTTATTAATCTTTGAAATTAAGATTGCATCAAGGCTTCTCTGTGTGATATGGGTATAATCAACACAGCTGATGATAAGTTAGAAATCTCAGACATAGTCTACCACATCCTGTAAATATTGACAGAATTATCAGTCTTCCCAAATACTTACTACTGGTTTTTGCTCAGTGAGGTGTATGGAGCTGAGATCAAAAGAATCATTGACAATATTTGGAAAATGCAATGATGCTGGTGACATCACTTTCAAGATAAGAATTTGTATAGTGCTTTCTTTTTGCTTTCCAGCTAAGAACATTTGTTTTATCTTTAAGAACAAATATTGTAAAGAGAAATGCTGGAAAGGTAATGGACTCCCACAGTTTTTCTTAATAAACTTGCCTTTGATTTGTAACTATGGAATAACATAATCCCATTGAATACCACAGCATTTTTACTTAACCTATTAAATGGCATGAAACATTATATAGGTAATAATAATGTAATTAATCAATGAATCATATTTAAATCAAGTTAAACAGTTTTCTGTTGAATACCTATTACATCTTTATTTTGAGGAATTTTTTTCTGGCCACCTCCAGCAATATTCTTAACATTCTTGTGTAAACCTTAATATTTCTTCAAACAGTTTTGAGATCTGGAAATATCAACCCAAATTTCACACCGACGTCTTGCAATAGATTGCAATCTTTGCATTTGTCTGAGTGACTCAGTCCTGGCTGGCTACTGATCAAAATGTTCCTCCAAGGAGCAGAGGAGGCAGACTTGCCTAGGGTTATGCTGCCTGCCACCAGAATTACAGCTCTGTGAGGATAATGGCTCAAGCTATTTCTGGATGTGGTTACTACCAAGCTTTTCTTGACGACTCTGATCCACACTGACAATGTAAATTACTGATGCCTCCATGTTCAGCCACTTCTTATTCCTTTTTGCACCTCAAACTGATGATTATAGCAGTTTTGGAGCATTTTCATGCTTATTCCATTCCGTGTTTGCTGGAACAAGACTGTCACCAAGCTTACCCTTTGATCTTTTAGCTGATAATCACTATGTCAGCTTAGCTTGCTTTTGGATTGTGCTATCATTTTGAATTAGCATTGTCCCCAGAGAAAGTTGTCATTTTCAGCTCTGCCATATGAGAGACATGAAGACCATTGTACTATAGGTGATTTTAAAAAAAGAAGCCTAGGTAAGTAATATTTTAAAAGTTTTCCAGCTACTTTCATTAGAACTTCTGTGGAAGAGCAAAAACATTAAGTAATTTTATGCTTAAATATCCTATGAAATGTATTACTCTAGAAGTTCAAGTTTACTAGTGGCTTTGATTCAGTTATGCTCCATGATGTTTATAGTCTACTTTCAGAAAATAGTATCATACTTTAGATTCTCTTATACTTAATAGCCACAGTAGGAGCCCAAACTCAACAGGAACCCTAAGGTTCTTGTTAATAGGTCCCTTGGGGCAGATTAGTGTGAATGACTGGTGTTTGTAAATATATATATATTGGAAGTGGGAGGATATCACCACCTGTGGATCCAGTAATGAGGCTTGATTTAAAAATAACTCTGCCTTTAGAAAATTATATTATTCTTATCCATCTGTTCATTCCATATAAAATGGATAAGCTAAATTTTTTTCACACCTAAAACCCCCAGACATTTACTGAAAAACATTCTCCCATCATAGATTAATTTTGCATTTTAACTGTATCTTGACGGAAACCAATGTCAGCTGTTTATGTAAAAACATGTAAGCAGAATTTTTTTCAAAACAACAGGAAGGAAAAAAAGCATTTGAGCACTACCATCATTCTTGAAAAAAGAGCACATCAGAATTAAAGAGCTAATAAAGGGAAGGTCCACAAAACCTAGACCTGCAGAAGGCATGCCCAAATCTTGATTGAATGTGGTTAGATGTGGGATGTCTGGTCTGTTTCCTCCAAGTCAGAGTATAGTCACATGAGGAAGGAAAAGAAAGAGAGCAATGAAGGAGAAAGTAGACCCTTAAATAATGAATATCTGAAGTAGTTTCTCTCATTAGATGCTTGGATGTACTAGCAGCACTGTGAAATACAACAGCTTTACATCTGGCTTTTGAAGTATCTTTGGTGTGTTTTGTGCTCTGTAGGCAACATCTAACCAATAGCACTCATAGCAGGCTGTGCTTTTATTCTCCATTTGTTCCCTTTTCTATAGCTATAGCTGCTCAGCAGGACTTTCATCCTGAACATTTACTGGTATTCTGACTTCAGAAGCACAAGTCATCAAACTATCTGTGGGTAATTTTGTTCTAAAACCACTAGCCCCAGTACATCTTTTTTTTTAATAACCTGGAAAAAAACCTCCAAATACTATGGACATAGGAAACAATTTTGCTGAAACTTTTGTATAAATATTCTAAGTGGATCAATAGTACAAGCACTTGCTTAAGTACCTACCAATTAGAAAGTAAGCACAGACTTCCTGATTTCAGTAAAATCAGAAATAATAACATTCCCTTGACATATATAATCTCTCTTGCTAAGAGATAACTAAAAATTTTCATCCTGGTTGATAGAATCATGCTATACATTGGAGCCTCTCGCAATAGTTCAGCTAAGAGTAGGGGAGGATTTTTCCCTTCCTAATAGAAAGAGTATTCTTCTACAAGTTTAAAAAATTATTTGAAGACTTGCATATAATTTTATTTCCAAGTTATGAGTGCATTTCAGATATCCTTGACTGTTTCTTCTCTTTTTTAACTTTCTATTGATGTTGAATTTTTTTTTTTACTGTATTTCTGTTGTGAATAGCAAACGTCATACAGAGATTTTTACAGCAAAAATAAAGTCTGTAATCATCACTGCCCTCACCCCTTGTACAAGGTTTGGAAATCAAGAGTTTTCATTTAATCCCAGCATCATGTTGTATTTTATTTCAGAGGACTTCCATGTATAACGATTGTCAATGTCACGCTGACCTTCCCTGTCTTCTACTTTCCTACGGCTCTGCCATGGGAAAAAGAAATCCTTTATTATTAATAGACTATTTTGAAATCCTCTGCACATCTATCTTGGAATCACAATAAGTCAATATTCAATGATATATGCTGCCCTGTCTGTCGTTTTTAATCAGAAACTGTGCACTCCCTGTAACAGTTGTTGTAATGGTGAATGAATCATGCACTTTGATAATAATAAGGGCTTGCAATGCATGTAAAATAGATGGTATTTCCCCTGAATTTTAATGACTGCATTTCAATAACTATCATTCTGATATGTTGTTGCCTTTGCATTAGTAGGTTGCAGTTATTAGTGGACATACCTGGATTTTTAATTTAAGGGAGATTAGGATAATCAGGAATAGACCAATGCATTAAAAAATTGATAAAATGCATCAGGATTTTGTAATCTAAAATGATTCTTTGTGATAGAAATTATAGTAAATTTAACTTCTAGAAGAGAGTGACAACTTGCGAAACACCAAAGGATATGTTGATTTCTTTTGAATAACCTTTTTTTTTTGGTGGGAGTTGGAAATGTCGGTGACATTCAATCCCTTCTGGTTTAAACCCTTTAAATTAGAAAAAATTCAAAAATAAAATCAATAATAATAACAGAAACCCCCAACAAACTACAATGATACCAAAAAACCCACAAGAGTCAATAAGATGCCCCATATAAAAACCATCATTTATCATATATCATATATCATATGAAACCATATCACAAATACTTCAATTTTACTTAAGGGACCCTGAGCATATCTCAGCATTAGGAAAGATTGTAACAGAATATTTCTTCAGTTAGAAGACACAGCTGATTCACACTGAGCTGGGTCTTGTTATGAAGTTGAATTAATGTTACCACAAGAAGAGAAGTATAAGCAAATTGCAAACTCATATTAGACATTGTATAAGGAAAATGCCACATGCATTTAGAACACACTAAAATTATTTCTATTTTGCTGCTGATGTTCATTAACTTTATTTCCATCCATGTATCTTAAAGAGCATTTTGGTTGAGGTTTTAGTGGTTTTTTTGTTGGTTGGTTTTTTTTTGGGTTTTTTTTTGTGAAATACAGAAAAAGCAGTGTAAGACTTGAAAAAGTTTCCTTAGATTTAATAGTCGGGAAAAAAATTAAATTGAAAAAATATTTCTGAGACAGAATTGGTATTCTGTTTTTTTTTTTTTTTTTTTAATTAACATGTGCTTATGAAAAACTATATGTTTTATTCATGCTATTTTAGCAGGGTAAAAGGCAGGACACTGCTTCAAAAGATGAGAAGCAAAAGGGGAGAGTAATTACCTTTCACCTTTCTTAAAAATCCATCAAGAAAAAGTAACATTAAAAAAGTTTTTGCAACAGCAAAGAGTGTTTTGTATTTCTGCTGAGTTTTACCAGATCTTGAGTTTAATAAAATGTTGCTTTCCTCCATTTTGGCTTCAAGAGTTTCACTTTTAGAATTTATAATCATGGAAATGAAGAAATTGGATAATGAAGTCATAATTCATCAAAGAAGATAAGTATTTGCATGCATTTTAATAATGAATTTGTACTTAGACTGGAATACACTTGAATGCTTTGTAAAGCACAGACTAACCAAATTTACTTTACGATAACAAAGATGGTCCAATGTCCAATGTAAATCTTCAAAACCACTGATTACTTGCTATTGATCCTGCATGATCTTTCCAGCTCCTATGCTAGTTCTCTTCCACATGCTAATTATACTTTTTAACAAGCCCAGCTATGAGATGATATTTTATATTTGCAACTAATACTTCTTATATTATATATCTTACATTAAGTAGAACCAATACTATGCTTTTTTGGATGTAATTTTAGTTTATTCTGGTGGGTTTGTGATAATGAAGCTGCTTTTGGTCCAACTCTAAAGCTCAGTATTTATACGTAATTTAATTATGTATACTTCTTATAAGTAAAGTTAGGGAAAGGATACTAAATGCATGTCATTTGATATTAAGAATAAGTCACAATCCTTGCTAGCTGCAGGGTTGGTGAGGCAAAGCTAATAAATTAAACTATGAAGCTGAAAACTAATAAACCTCTGGGAGCAAAAAGAATTTCTCGCATAATTGAAAACGTGAGATATTTGTGAGCCAATGGCAATCACACTAGAGTTCAGTGAATAAAGGAAAGTCCCTAAAAGACTGAAAATATCAGGTATTCAGTATCAGGAAAGAAAGAAGAGGGGAAAGATTTACAGAGGAGTATATTCATTACAGAGCATAGCCAAATATGCATTTCAACAATGCAATATGCTGAAATACAAATAAGTTTAAATAATGGGTAATTATTTATGTAATTGATCTTCTTTAACTTCATAATTCTATCTGCACCTTACTTAGGTTTCTTGCAGTTCAGCAGACATAAAATGGATTTCAGTCTGAAGCCCTGGTAAGGACAGAAATCCTTGTTTCAGCTGGGCTGTGTTGTAGCTTTCTCTAAACAGTCAGCCAGGTTCCTTCTTGCTTTGCTCCATGGCCATGGTCCCACAGCAGCCACAGTGAAAATGTACATCACTGCTCTTGCTTTTGGAGCAGCCAAGCTAACTCCCCCAATACTCAGGCACAGTCCACATGGTCCATACACCTGTTATGATCCAATTATTAAGGTTCTTTGGAAATACCTCTGCCCGAATTAAGGTACAAACAAGACCATATGCCAGTCAATAGTATGGGTTTTATTTGATAGAAAATATGAGAGAGAGAGGGAAGAAAAGAGAGCAAAAGAGAAGTAAGAAAAGAGGTGGGGGGGACAGAAAGAGGGAAAGAGAAAATATCACCATCCGTGGATCCCAATGACGTTGCGTTGATCCTCTCCAGCCGGTCTTCTCGGTGGTGGTGGTCCCCCCAAAAGCACGGAATGCCATGGGTTAATATACACTCAGGCCAGGGGCAATGTCCAGGCATGTCCCCTCAGGGGAGGGGCAGCCTCTAGCAGCAGACTCTGCTTGCATCACCTGCACTCCTGTGGTGCCAGGCCTAGCACTCTGGGGGGTCTGTGATGGATTGTGACTCCCCCTCAGCTGCCTCTCACGTGAAAGTCCCCTGGATGTGGCCTGTGGGGTTGGGGGTTCCACAGCTGGGCCAGTCTGTGTAAACGTGGCTTCTGTGAGCTGTGCTCTGCCCCCACCCCAAACTCAGCCAGGGATGATTCTGAGCGCAGCTGGTGGCTTTGGCTTTTTGTGGATGCATTCCTTTCCCTCAGCTTGAGACGATTGAACAACAGGTTTCCCTTTATCTAATCTCAGCAGTTTGACTCAGTCCAAAGTCCCAGTCAGGTATCTTCAGGGAGGTTTCTTTGATTGTAGCTTCTTTATACACTTTTTGTTATAATGAGCAAAACTTTATATCAATGTTTGAGGCATGAACTATTTCAGTCTCTGACAACACCCCACCACTGCACAGCCCATTTCTGAAAGCCAGCAGGGAGCTGCTCTGCCCCAGCTTGGCTCCTCTGAAAAGTTCAGCAGAACCATCCATCTGCACTGAGCACACAAGGCATGCCATGTATACCATCTGACCTAATGTAAACCTTCCCCTTCCCCTTCCCCTTCCCCTTCCCCTTCCCCTTCCCCTTCCCCTTCCCCTTCCCCTTCCCCTTCCCCTTCCCCTTCCCTTTCCTTTCTTATTTTGGCAGCTCACTGGACATGAACTTGCAGGCTCTTGTGGGATTTCCAACATTATGTTTCAAATGGCCTTAGAATGAAGGAAAAGCTTTTACTTTCAGCCGCCAGTTTAAATCACTCAGTTACTCTTAATTTTAAAGTAAAATCAAGGTTCTTTGGTTGAAATGGAAAACTTAAGAAGTAGTTTATTTAAAGACACATTTTTTAAAAGGATAAAAGAATAATATTTCTTTAAAATAGCTCTTTCTTTCAATTTTTGATGTCAATGTATTTTTTATTCATTGCCTTCAGCTAGGAAAATGTTCAATATTGGTTAATCCCAAAACAGGTAAAAGTTCTTTAGAACAAAAATGCAAACATTTTGCTAAGCTTTGTTCTTTTACTCAAAGCAGGTCCTACTTACATGTCATTTTCCTAAGGCATGTTACAGATTGTAAATTCATCCTGATTTCTAAAGCTTTCATTCATAATACTGTATTAAAAATCTTTTTTCACTGTCTTTTTTTTTTTTAAATAAGAATCATCTTTATGTAGTTTTAGCCACTCTTGTAAAGAAGTCTTCAAAATGTCTTTGCCTATAAATAGTTTTATGGGTTTAATTGAAAAGCAGTAGTATAATCCTGTATTAGAGAATTTTCTCAGGCACAAATCTTCAGGAGTTTTCCTTAAAGAAGGACAATCAGAGCAAAACCACAGAATAAACACCAAAATATTCAGTATTTTACTTTACAGTGTACTCATGAGAACAATAACAGGAACCATAATGCTGGAAAGTTTATAGGAAATTGCATTTGGAGAAATATGGTGGAAGACACCTCCTTTCTTACCAATTTTGTTTGAATTAACAATACCAAAAGGTAAATATTTCACTATCAACTGAAAAGTTCCTTTGTGTTTATTAAAATTAATATTTTGAACTCTGATTATTTTATAAAACTCTATGAAGCATAATATTGGAAAAGTTTTACCAACTGCAGCAAAAAACCTGTTTTGCTGAAGCTTGTAGTGATTTTATACAGTCAGGAAAAGGCTTATCTTCTTTCATTTTCAGTGGAGTTTTTTCTCTCTTAAATCTACTTATTTTTTCAACAGACACCAAAATAATCCATCTATGAAAAATGGAGAATTACTTTCCTTGCCATATTGTATAAATTTTTTCCAGCATTTCAACAAGTGGTTGTTTTAGTCTGTATTAACTTTTTTAAAATTTCCTTAAAATATGTTAAATTAAATTGATACTGCTGGTTAGGAAGAGGGGGAGGGAAAAATGACACATCAGTTTTAGCTCATCATATGACAGTTTTCCATGACTTATCTTATTCTTTTCATATTCACATGAAGGGTTTAATCAAAGTTCTTAAATTCCTCATTTTTTTAAAGAGAAATAAACCCATATAGATATAATATAAACACCTGCTTCTAAATTACAAATCTTTTTTTTACAGTAAAATTTTATCAGCCATGTGATAACATCTGAAAAGCTAGCAGGTATCATATGCTTAATTACCTTTGCATATGGTAAAACAGTAACTGCAAGAAATTTCTAGGAAAAAATCTTGGCAGCATGGGAAATACAGCATCCAGACTAACCACAAAATGGAAGGAGGTTAATTGCTGCCTGTAATAATCCATGCTCTTTGCACTGCTGGGCACTTGTTCTGTTGCTTCCTAGAAAATTTTAATTTCTAGAGCCTATATAGCTTTGAGGAACTTTTATGTAGATCAATATGTACAGATACACAAATAACTAATATGTATAGTGTAGTAGAGCATACATAGTTTATCATTAATATCATTACATACATACAGGTGGGTATTTATACATATCTGTGTAAATAATACAGACCTGTGGCTGAGAAATAATACCTTCTAACTGTCCTTTATGATGAAAGTGAGAAAGAAAAGGTGACACTTGAATGAAAGACAAGAACAGACAAAACACAAGTAAAACACAATCAAGGGAAGAAATAGGACATCGATGACATGACATTGTTTGAAAATTTCCAAGTAATTTTGTCTGCTACTTGTAGCAACTACTGAGGACTTCTCAGAAACCTATGTTAAAAGAGCATTAAATTAATTTCTCCAATCTTCCTGTTCTCCAGTCATTCCTATGATGATAAGAGCAGTTTTAATTAACAAGCAACTTTCTTCTTTTATTCATGGGAAAAAAGGGAAGATGGGAGGAAGAAAATGGTCAGATTTTAAATTCTTCAAGACAAGTTACTAGATCCTTCTTTTCTGTGTTACAACTAAAATATGATGTACAGAAAAGATGTTTATGCCACTTTTTTTATTCAACATTAAACATTTCGATAGAGTTTGGAATTGAAACTATAGATGCTTTCCCTTGATGGCATATTTGCTTAAATATCACATGATTTCTAATGCCTTTAGTGTCTATTTTTATTGTGCTGTAAGTCTGCTGTCGGCATCCTAGATTCTGGTTATCACATATATAAACATAATCTATATTTCCTCAAACATGGCTTTACAGTCCCCTTTAGAGAAGGAGATTTTCTGGAGCCAACATGATGATCAGAAAGTTACGGTGATCAGAAAGTATTTGTTGATATTTATGTGAGAGTTTTCTCTCTCTCTTTTTCAAGATCTCATGAAAAGTTACTGCAAAGTCTTTTTGAAAGTGGTATAGTATTTCTTGAAGAAGAAAGACCACTATGAAGCCTTCCTCAAAACTTATCTTAATACACTCATCAAAATTTTACTTTATTTGAAAGTACCAAAAATGTGTATTTGGTTAATATTTACAGCAGAACATAATCAAAGCCATGTACCACTTGCAAAACAGTTTCTAAGTCATGCCTATTACTTTGTGGAAGAAGATTCATGGGTCAGCTATTGACATTGGAAAATGGCATGGAAAGTGGAGGGATAGAAGCAATATTTACTTTGTGCTTGATAGGTTAGACTGATCCTATCCCTCAGAGTTCTGCAAACTATCAGTTCTTATTTTGGGTCAAACATATGGGTCCCCTTCCTAATTTTTAGCACAAATATTTATAAATATATTAGTCCTAGACACACTTTAATTTATGGTTAGTGTTTTTTTAAAATTATTGAGAGTAAAGCAGAAACACCCTTTCCCCCTCTTCTTTCCAACATATGTGATGGGTTTTTTTGTTAAGAAATTCTCTAGGAACAACTTTATAATTAGGCATAACAAAATAAAAGAAACGACATATGTAAGTGCTTTTCATGAGATTGTTCAAGGTGATCTTCGCCCGCCGTACTAATTAGTCAAATTGGTATTAAGGAGAAAGTAAAAAGTCACTCTTGTCTTTCTAGAAACAGCTGAAGAACTAGCAAATTACTCATGGTTCTAGGTTCCGAAAGAGGAGTTACTATTTCAATGGGAGATACAGAAATAAAAGTTACCTTGTTTGCTCTTTTCTTTCTCCAATAGCCAATATCTGCTCCAAGTCAATTTCTGGCCCTCTGCATCCCAAAGGCTTTGCACATGTGTAACCACTGGTTACATCCATCATTGTTCCCACCAGGTTATAGTTAAGGAATGTAAAAAACTTGGTTTTGCCAGCAAAATAGTTTGCATGCAGTCTTAGAATATAAGCCCTTGTTCAATATACTGGGAGAAAGACAACATGGGTCCACATGATGTTCTTCACAAAGGATTTGATTGACATAGGAAGCTCACTCAGCTCAGCAGGTTTTCATTTCTCTCAGATGTGATCAAAACTACTAAACAATTTCTAATAAGGACTGTGAGTACTTGTTAAATAGAAAAAAAGCACAACACACCAGTGCAAATGCAAAAAAAAAATTACGTTTGCTAGAGTTGGAAACTTCTGGGGTTTTTTTTGAGACAAACAAATTCAATGGATAGGCTACTGAAATAAACTATGAGGTAAAGTAGCATCTTGACTCAGTCCTTTACTCCAGGCATAATTTTAGGGACATAATTAAAACTGCAGATAACACTGGCTGCATATTTATCTTGGGGTCCAAAAACCGTCATACATATGCCTAGACAAATATGCACTTACAGACCTCAGTATGAATTCTCCCCTAGCCCATATGTTCAGTAAGATACACCTTTTTATTTCATTTCAGCTTAATAAGCACAAGGTTCGGTTTACTGTTTTGCTGTTTTGTTTGTTTTATTATTTTCCTGAAAAAGAAAACCAGAAGAAAATGGATGAAATATTTCTTGTTAAATAAATCTTTGACCTGTTTCCATCCTGTTCTCACCCTGCTTGCAAAGAAAACACTACTGGTGGCAAGACACACAGGTAATACAACAATCTGGATGTTGAAAAGCATGGTTTTATTATACCTGTCAATGCTGACAGAAATGTTGCCTATTTTTCTTAAAATAAGCTTAAAAGGAAAATGGTAAATATTTCCCTTACAGTTCTGGACTGACGATAGAAGGGAATCACAATATGGATGAGCTGACAGTCAAAAATAGCCAATATGCCTTCTTAAAATCAGACAAGTACAAATAGCAACAAGAAATGAATTAGATCATTCCTTTATCTATTGTCATAACTGATGGTAGGGTGCAGATAAAATACCTCTTTAATATCCATCCTGACTGGATTAGTTTATCAAGATCTCAGTATGACGTGCTAAGATTCTCTGTGTAGGCAAGTGAACAACCTGCAGAACATTATTACTTTCACTCACTATTGAGTTGGGATGACTTTAAATGCCATATTTCATTTATTCCTCCCCAAGCAGCCTGTGTCCAATGTCAGCACTTTTCCAATCAACTTGCATGAAACCAAAGGCAATGGAAAGCACAATGATTTGTTAAATATGTCCTATAAGCAGCTATTACTCTGCCATCAGCGTGCATGTACTCTGCATTACTCATGCAGCATGTTTATAAATTACATTGTCATCATGAACCTCTCCTATGCACTTTGTTTGTCCTTGCCATCTTAAAATATACCTTGGTTATCAGTCAAAACTGTAGCAA
The DNA here is from genome assembly GCF_008360975.1 of Lichenostomus cassidix. Classification (NCBI taxonomy): domain Eukaryota; kingdom Metazoa; phylum Chordata; class Aves; order Passeriformes; family Meliphagidae; genus Lichenostomus; species Lichenostomus cassidix. The sequence continues at coordinate 96,704,547 of NC_139482.1, read as the reverse complement.
GTATTCTACAAGGTCATTCAGTGCAAAACAGATGTTCATATAATTTATGGAGATAAACATGTACTTGGGCTTTATTAGATTAAATATTAGATAATAAATTAAGGGAAATATTGTCTTGCAGGGGTTCATCAACCTTACTATATGTTCTGCAATTTAATTTAATGTTCAGGATTTTAAATACTTTTGGTTTTGGCAAGTTGTTTATTTAACACACATATTAGTGTATCTGCAATAGTATTTCATAACTTCCTCTTTATCTGTAATAAAAGGTAAATGTTCCAGTAACTGGGATTGTTCATCAGGACATTAACACAAGCAATTTGCTGATGGTCTGTCATGTGTAATATTGAAAAAGCAAATTTTCACCTCCATTTCCTATCCTAAGTGTTATGGAAAGTTTAGCATGCAGTAAAAACATTATAAAATTCAGAGTGGGTTTCAACCTTCAGTTGTAATACTCAATCACCCCTTCCTTGTAAAGAAATCCCTCTCAAACAGCTAAATTGTTTGGAAAACTAATGATTTTCATTATTGTTTGTTACAGAATTTTTCTCAAAAAAACTAGAATACACAAAATCCCAATAAATTATGAAAAATTATTTGAATTATTAAATCAGTGATGTTTCCTCAAACTAGTCAGAGATATTAAGTTTCTTCCCACCTCTCTAATAAAATCATCGCATAGCATGTTTTCAAAACTAATGAGATATTGCTTTTTATTTTGGGCCTTATTCTGAAAGATGTCTTGATTTGAATTCCACTGCCTGATGATTGGTGCATTAGTGAACTGGCAGAAGAACAGGCTTTTGCTGATGTTCTTTTGGTCACTCCCATTTAATGAAAAGAAATGACATTTGATGAGAAGCTCCTGGAGGACCATTGGAAGCTCCCTGACGTCCTTTCAACAGACAAGAGTCCTGTTTCTTAGTTTCTATTGTAAGAGTTAAACATTTTTTGCCTCTAAGAGAAATTAAGATTTGACTTACTAAGTGAAGTGCATGGGCCAGATTTATCTAAGATATAAGGGATTGGTCCAAGAAAAATTCACACTGTAACAGACCTGAGGTGAACACAGAGGACTTTTGACAAACTCCAAGGAGGGTCCTCATCAGATCTTGTAATTCCCAGTATAACATAAATATTCTTTCAGGCAAATTTGTTCACTGTTGATATGGATTTATGCTGTTTAAGTGAATTTTAAGAATTTGGGTAAAGCAATTAAAACATAAAAAATATATAAAAGCCAATCTTTCAAAACTGCTCTGTCTGTAAAGACAGCAGCTCCTGATGAGTTCCTGTGGGCATTTCAAATGCAGCCTTTCTGTCCTTATTGCGCTATCAAAGAAAATGGTGATGTTCAACATATAATTAACCAAATTCCTTACTGATTTTTTTCCAGAGGCATAGGACTATGGTTTATGAAGATAAATCCATGACTCAAAGACCTTATTCAAGGATTAATCTGTCAAGTGAAATCACAACCTATTCCTCCTTCCTATGTAATTTTGTATTGAATGACAAGTTATCCATAGAAAGGGACTTTTTTTGCCACTGCAAGTTAATGACACAAAACAAAGGTATTTTCTATTATATTAGTGGACAGTTTTCTTGCACTCTTTTTAGAGGTGTAGCAGCAATAATCCAAAAGTCTCTCTCTCCTTTTGTATATGGAAAAACCAAATCCAATTTGTAATATACAAGACAATGGAAACCAAGTTTTCCACTTGCTTGTACCTGATAGGTGAGCCCTTCAAAGTCACCAGCTATGCACAAAGAAACCTGGTGGAGCCAAGAGATCTTTCTCATTAAGCAGTTCCAGGAGAGCACCTAGACACGATGCCTCTGCTTCAGTTTCTTGTCCACCAGGGAGACACATTTCTACTCTCACTCATTTTCAGCCTTTTATGTACACGATGCATTTTTGTCTTCAGCAATACAAAGACTTCATTTTCACCTCTTTCCTTCTAAAACACCGTGGTGAATCTGCTCCAGAAGCATGAAATATGTGTTTTACATGATGGATTATGATTGAACATATTCAAAATGCTGTCAAGAGCTAGAAAAATGATGATCATAGACCTGCCAAGTTTAATTCATTATCAATGAGTGTCTCTATTTTACTGATGATTTAGGATCATTTGGACCAATCTGGGGCATGCAAAGTGATTCATATTAATTTTTGAGGTTTGCTTGAGAATCTTTCTAATCATATCAGGACTATTTAAAAAGATTTTTATGTATCTGTCTCATAATTTGTTTCTGCTCTCCAATGATATGTTGACTAGTTTCCAGTGTGCCCTTTTTTTTTATTGTGCTGTGCATAGGTGAAAGGAGAGATGAACAGTATGTGCTCTGACAAGGAGTTAAAACAGACAGCTACCTCAAGAAGTTAATGTAATTTGCATTCTATAGAAATGTACAGAGATCCAGATGTTTTCCTCAGCAATGGCAGGCAGAAAACTCTTTTCCAATCCTATCTGAGCTTTTGAAATCTTGAAAAGAAATCAAAAGGAAAAACAGTCCTTATAAAAGGGTCATAAAATTCACCTGCCAGATGAAAATCATTATATAATGCAAATATTAATACTGTTCATTAAAAGAAAAATAATATTTATCAAAATTTTCCAGATTAAATGTTCTCTGGAGTTGATTTTCTCTTTCTTTTTATATATTGAGCTAATATTTTTCTTTCAAAAAAATCCAAAATCCCACAAACAAGTGTTGGTGAAGCAAACCAGAAGAGTATTTCACTTTTCAAAAGCTTCACTCTCTTGATTCCTGGGAAGACCTTACCAGTATATCCTTTAATCTGTCCTTTACATCCTTTAACCTCAGTAGAACCATTATCATATGAAAGAGTTGTTCTTAAACTTTATTTGCATACCAGCTCTGTTCTAGACCTTCAATTACTTACTGGTGAAAAGCCAATATTTTTGAAATTCAAAGCCCTGTCATCCTTGGCTTTTCCACTTTCACAGTGCTTGCAAGTAAAAGATGAAGGTTGTGTTTGAAGCACTGACATGGTATAAAATGACAATATCACAAAAGGAATAATGGTGTCCAAAAATCATTGCCTGAGTAGTAAACTTTTAAGAAGAAAATCACACATTTCATTGTTTTGTTATTCTCATTATCATTTCATAAATTAAAATTTATCTTTATGTAAGACTTTAAGGAAGAGTTAGATGATGTTCAGCTTTTCTTTTTATGTGTACACAGAAAAAAGAGACAGGCAAAACAAAGATTTGCTTCTGTTTGGAAAATAAAGTTAATATTCAAGGAATAGGATGTTTTTGATGTGTGGACAAGCAGAAAAGATAGAGCTTGTTTGGTTTTGTTGCCAAAAGTTATAAGTGGTTAATCTAGACAAATTACACCTTCAGCAACATTGCATTTTTAAATTCTGTGCCAACTAGATTTTTGGGTTTGAACTAAAAAAACAGCAGCTGATCTTAAACAATAGTATGGAGTTTCATTTCAATTAAGTTACTCATTATTGGAATACGATGAGTAATCACTGCTACTTTTGTCCTTTTCTCTAATAAAATGTGGTAAAATAGGAATACTAAAACCTGAAACACTTTTTAAAGCATCCAAAAGCAGTGCCTTAATATGAGGGAAGCTCATTTGGGATCAGGACCATAATAGTAGCCATTATCAACTCTCCTTTGCTGCTATTCTTCTGATTAAAAAATGGCATAACACAAGTTAGTATAGGTTCCAAGTCATTATAGGGTTTTTTTGAGAAGAGATTTAAGTGGATTTTGCGCTCAGTTGTAGCTGAAGAATATAAAATTTAGCACTCTAAAATTTCATCCTTCTGCCTCACTCTACTCAGCAAGACAAATTCTTAGTTTTTCACTTTTTACTCTGACCTCTAGGGTTAATACAGCAACACACCATGTTGAAAAGCATCAGAGCTTAATATGTAAATTCATGATTACTATGGAATTTTGAAAAATTAGAGAAACTAATGAAAAAAAAATTATCAATTATGTCAATGTAATAAATGTTAAGATTGAAAAATGCTTATGTAACTTATTAATTATGTCTCTATTGAACCTATGTGTGGTCAAGGACTAAGACCTGAAGGAAGATATGATATTCCTCTGTGTCTGTTTACTCACAGAACAGCAGTGATTAGACTATGTGGACTGACTGAAATATCAGTATTACTTGCTCTCCTCTTAAAAGAAGCTGAGCACATAGTTTCTAAAGCATTATTTCAATTTTTAATTACAACCTATTGCTCCTTTTGGGCAAAAAGCATAAACTACAGCAAGCAAACACCCTAGAATATTTCCTTTATTTTATCTCAAGACAGAAAAAAATACTTGTTAGAAAATACAATCATAAATCCAGACTGTTCTATTTCTTTTTGTAGTAAGCAAAATAATCTATATAATCAACAGAAAGGAATATTGAGGGGGTGTGATTTTACGTTACAGGATGGCAATAGGGTCCAATTGTTAACTGATGCTGTTGCTTTATGTGACTATCTGGTGGTACAAATTTTTAAAATTTGGACCTGTAATTAAATTTAACATCAAAGTGCAGGTTAAACAAAGCAGTCACTACTGTCCATACATATGTCTCTCTTTTGGTTTAAGTTTTTACACATATTGAGAGAACAGATTTTTTTTTAAATAATAAAAACATCATCCATATTAGTTGTAGTTATCAATTTGAACATGCACCAGAGATTCAGAGTTTATGATGAAATCCAAGAATAAGATTTGTTGTTAAATAACCTTTCATCCCTGAAAATGAAATACAGTCATTTTACTCTGTATAAAGGAGGGAGTGCCATTCTCAGAAAAGGAGGGTAATTTCACACTTTCCTTCTCTTTATGAAATAAGGCTATTTCTATCATTTGTCTATAGTTTTCTCTCATGTTTCTAGCTTATACTTTGTTCCTCTCGGATTTCACTTATCTTTGAAAAGAGGTGGCCCCAAGATTTGTGAGCCAAAATGCATGGTTTAAAATATTTCTTTCAAAAGACAGCATAAGAGGATAAAAAGATAAAGGTAGTTGGTATGAAGTATTGGAGGGGTTTTTATGATCATTTTGGAGACTTGTATCATCATTCATAAGGAAAATTCAACTGATACATAAAAAGTGAAATTTCCACTCTTTAAACATGGAGAATTCTGTGCACCACAAGCTATTTCTAGGTAAATCGGTTGGCAGGTCAGGTGCAGAAGTAACACTGCATTAATTAATTATTCCAAGTTGATCTACAGTCATGCAGTTCTAGGACAGAAGTTGAACTTTTTTATTGTTAGTCTGTGAATTAATTCAATCTTCACAGTATGTAGGTACTCCTTGGATTACTGTTGAAGGATAGTAGACCAATCATTTTAAAATAACTGGAAGTTAGCATTCCAATAAATCCATTACTAGGCATAATCCCTTCTGAACTTCTTGTCACAATGAAAAAGGATCTGTATTTCTTAAATAATTTAGTGAAATAATTTGCTATGTAGGATTGTAGATTGCGTAATATTCTGACGACTGCTGCAAATAGCAAATGACAATTTACTCCTGTCGGGATTCCAACTAGACACAAAAAGAATTCTTTTCACAATGAGAGTGATCAGCCATTGAACTAATCTCACCAGGAAGGGGTTGATTCCCCAACATCAGACACTGCAAGATTCAGCTGCAAAGGGTGCTGGATTATCTTGTACAGACTGTGCTTTTTCCACGAAAAGCTTAACTGGATGATCTTTGAGGTCCCTTCCACCTTGTTATTGCATGATTCTATGAAACAAATTACATTAATTATTATTGCCTAAGGTGTTAACTTTAACTTTTTAGAGTATTCCTTTTCTTTTGTCATAAAGCAAAGAAGATTCTTTTATGAGAAGAGGAATAGCTAATGTGTGCCAGCTTCTATCAATTCCTATCCTGGCACTTGGAGCAACAGTCAAAACATATCAAAAATTCAACCATTGCTTTTTCAGAAGCACCTGTTAGAAAATTCTTCACCAAGCTCTTAATTGCATCATCTGCTATTTCTGATAATTTTACATGAGACAGTTCACAAAACTCGGCCATCCAAAACATGACTCCTTTGTGACCCAATCCAAGGCCTTCTCTTGCTGCCCCTCTTTTCTTTTCAGACTGTTAGGGTTTTACTCCTCTCCAGTGTAGCTCAAAGTTCAAATTAAATCCAAAGCCTTATATATTGCCTCCAGAGAAGAGACCTTTCACTACTACATATCAATATTTCTTGGAAGTTAAAAAGGAAATTTTGGCATGGAATGAAATTTAGGGTTTTGCCATGTATTCCAGTCCAGTTCTCTTCAGGTAACTGAGGTCTACATCTAAATAACCTCTGCGTTCTCTTTTTACATCCTCTTTATCACGTATCAGAATTCTCTAATGTTCTCTTTTGAGTTTTCTTGTGGGCTTTTCACAAGCTATTAGTGATGAGTATTGCCAAGGAAGTTGGTTCTCTTTCTATTTCAGTCCATACCAGTCCATTCCCTTACAGGTGGACCTTATTCTAAATTTCTTTTGCAGCTACTGACAGAGGTTTATATAACTCTCAGAATAGAACCATAAATTAGCACTACTACTTGTGAATCTCACAAAAAAGTAGTTGAAGAATTTGTTTAGGATAGCAGGCAGTAATTTCACCACCTAAACTAGTGAATGAAAGAGTCACACCAAATATATGAAGAAGAAAATGTGCTTTTAAAAGTAAGACATGCTATTTTGTAGGTATATATTCCAACGAACATGGTAGCATTCTTTGTGTAAACTGACCCATGCAAGTGCATTTTATCAGGAGACTAACACAAAAGATGTTCTACTTCAATATTACTATGCTGCATGCAATCTGTAGCTCATTTGTTCTACGTACAAAATAAGAAATTTTTCATAAGGCTGTATTTTAAGGAATATTGGCATCAAAATATCACTGCCAAATCATTCTGACTCTGATATCTCGTAAGCTCATCACCAGCAGAGCAGATAGAACTGGTTTTGCCCTATGAATATTAAGATTCCAAGCAATATCCTCAACCTTTTTTAGCACCCCTTTTATGACTCGTTTATTTCTCCAAATCTCTTTGCCCTAACCGCTTATGACAGCTTGGATTGCAGCCCTTTTCTTGCAGAATATCCTCTACTGCTGCTGTGGGAATTGATTGGCAGGTTATCATATGTGAACGACCTGGCATCAATATCCTGCTCAGGACTAAACCTGACACAGCTGGCCCTAGCCTGGTAGCTGAAAATTGTTCAAAAGTTCAATTTCTGGGCTGGGGAGAAATAATACAGATAGAGACAGTCACTTCCAACTCTGTGAGAGACTGATCCTGATCTGTTTGTTAATATCATAAGGAGTGTTATGAATTTTTATCAAGGACCTTGGACTCAAGAGAAAATTCTAATATATAGCGACATCTAATTTGTTATAGTTGCATCAAAGTTGGTCTTTAAGACAATACAAGGTGTTGACAAAATATTATTGCTGGCAAATAAGTGATATATTTCATAATAGTTATTTAAGATTTCTGACATCAAACAATATTTCTAGCTAGTGGTACCATCAAGGCACAATACCTCTATCTACCCTTCATAAAGGGGGAAATTGCTTGCATCATTACACTGATGATATTAAATCTTATTTGTTTGTCAAATATGTATAAGAACTTCAGCATTTGGCAGCTAATAGTAAGGATTAGTATTCTAGAATGGATACTGGAATGGCTGAGAAAACAACAACAACAAAAAACCCTCTTGTAATTAGACATATAAGTGAAAAATCTTGCTTGGCAGAAATCCAGTACCCATATATTAATGTAAATAGCCATTACAGCAACTTTCTTTATTGCTGTTCTCATGAGATCCAACAACACAAAAAACAAAGATGTGCCAACTGTTTTCTACTGGGATAATATGTTACAGCCAGAAAACTAATGCATAAAATACCATTGATCTCACAAAAGCTCTCCTACATATAGAAATAAAATGCATTTCTATTTCACTTTTAGATCATAACAGTCTTTTGTGTCACTATGAACTTTTCCAGTCTATGATTGATATCGTGATTACCTGAGTTTAGTAAATTGTGCCAAGCAGAAGAGCAATAGAACCATCTCTAGGAGTATGTCCTGGTGAATGAGAAAGGGATAAAATTTGTTTTACCTTTTCTGAGAGACAAAGATATTTCTAATAACTTAAAACAGCACCCTTCTAAATATTTTCCAAATTTATTACTAAAGTATAATTTTAATATTCTTAAGAAAAAGAGAAAAAATATTAAAAAGTGAACAAAAGCACATCTAATCAGCTAATCCTGTCCCTAGTCTGAAGTAAAGGCAATCTCTGCTACAAGTAATCTTACAGCTAATCTCTGCTCTCAACTTTTGAAAATTTATTGTACCAAAAAAAAAAAAAACATGACTGTGCATTTAGATGATCTCTGTCTTCATGCCTCCTTCCTTCTTTTACCACTCTAAGAAACTGGTATCAGGGAAAGATTTGTATTTTTAAGACATATCTGTGCTCACATCAGAACATTAGGAAAAAAAAAAAAGACTAATGTTTTGTGTTTTGTGTTTCTCTTTCTTAAATATTTATAAATTGTCCATGATTTAGAACTACCAGTCCTACAGTATACTGTATTACACTAAGTATACTTAGTATAGTAAGTTTGCTTACGATACTAAATTGGGAGGAGCTGTTCACTCTCTCAAAGGCAGAGAGGCCCTGCAGAGAGACCTTGATTTATCAGAGGTCTGGGCAATCACCTATTGTATGAAGTTTAACAAAGCACTGCATTCCACACATGGGATGGAGCAGCACAGGATGTACATACAGAGTAGGGAATGAGAGGCTGGAGAGCAGCACTGTGGAAAGGGACCTGTGGGTCCTGGTTGATGGCAAGTTGAATTTGAGTCAGCAGTGCCCTGGCAGCCAGGAGGGACAGCCTGGGGGGCATCAGACACAGCATCAACTGCCAGGAAAGGAAGGGGATTGTCCTGCTCTGCTCTGCACTGGGGCAGCCTCACCTCGAGTGGTGTGAGTTTTGGGGACCCCAAAATGAGCAAGATATAAAGGTATTAGAGTGTCCAAAGGAGGGCAACAAAGACGGTGAAGGCTCTGGAGGGGAAGCCATATGCAGAGTGGCTGAGGTCACTTGGTTTGCTGGGATGGGAGAAGGCTGAGGGGACACCTCATGACAGTGTACAACTTCCTTTTGAGGGGAAGAGAAGAGGCAGGAAATGATCTCTTCTCTGTGGTGTCCAGTGACAGGACCCAAAAGAGTGACCTGAAGTTGTCAGGGGAGGTTTAGGTGGGATATTAGGAAAATGTTCTTCACTGAGAGGGTATTTTTGCACTGGAACAGCTCCCCAGGGAAGTGTTCACAGCACCAAACCTGACAGAGGTCAAGAAATGTTTGCACAATACTCTCAGGCCCACAGTGTGATTCTTGGACAATCCTGTGACGGGCCAGGAGTTGGATTTTGGTCATCCCTGGGTCCCGTCCAAATCAGGATATTCAATGATTCTATGATGCCTTCTTTGGTGTACTTATTGCACTTTGGTAATTAAATGCATTGAGATACAATTTATCATTACTGTATTCCTTATAAAGTTTTTTATAAATCAACAAATTAGGAGATACATTTGACTGTTCTTTTACAGTTTCACTTGATAAACAGCTTGTATTATCCTTGATACTAGGCCCATTAAAACAACCAAACCACAACTTAAAGTTGATTTAGAATTTGGTGGATTTCTGAACCTTATTAATCTCAATTATCCACTGCATCCTGTCTTGGCACCCATTTTGTACAGAAATTCTATTCCGGTTTGATATTATTACACAATATCAATCCTGAAGGTTAGTAAGACCTGTGGTAGATTTATTCAATGGGTTTGTTGAGGGAAGTTTTTATTTGTGAGTGTACCTCATCTATAAATACTTCACCATCTAAAGAAATCTTTTACAAAGTGTTCTTTCATTTTTGGGGTTGAGGATCTGGCTGAAGAGAGTCTCACAGTTCACAAGTTCTAAAGCCTACAACTCAGGACTGAGAACTCAGTCATCCAGGATTAATTTTTACTTCTTATGCTTTAGAGTAGCTAGATGATTATAAATGTACAGCTTGGTGCACTGGATTGCAAAGCCAGGTTTCCTGCTCGCTGCACACATGCAAGCCAGGTAAGAAATGAACTGACATCAGGCAGCAATCAGTATTTTTGGGAAAACATAGAAGGTCCACTGTTCCGCTTCCCTTTTATTTCAGGCATTTAACCATCCTCCATGGTGCTGAAACACTGAGAGAAGGAGCAAGTTCTTTTTGCTTTTGCCTATTTATCTTGATACCAGAAAGAAACCAGATTACTAAAATTCTGCAAAATGGGTATTCATTACAAAATGGAGTTCTTAGTTTATCATCAGAGACAGCTCAGAAAACAAGAAACAAGAAACAGGGTTGGGCATCTGGTGAGAACAGAGGGGCAGATGGGGCCAAGATCATATTTAGAAAAATTGGCAAAGATATTTAATTTTGTATTTATTTGTTTTAAATACCTAAACCCAGAAGTGTGTAGAAGTGAGCATCTGGGAGGAGACAGACGGGTTAGGGAAAAAGGTACAGCAGCCAAAACCTTAGGAAACAATAGAGCAAGTTCTAGAGAGTCTGCTTGAAAGAGAAATTCTGAGGAAAAAAATATGAGGTAAAATATAAAGCAGCAAGTCATGTATAAATGTAGAATGTAGAAATGGGAAGTGGAAGTTTTGCATTGCTGAGTAGTGAGCTGTGTGGCACCTGCCATAGAATGGACTAAAGTTCAACTTGCAAACTCTTCTCTGGGTGAGGAGTTCAAGTATTACATCTCTGCTCACTGCTTAAATCAAAGCGAGCTCTTGAATCAGGACAGAATGGTCAGGAGAGTATGCTAAACAGTAGGACAAAATTCATTTGCACAAACAACATTTAAGAAAACGTTCCAAAATCAAGTTAAGCCAACAGCACAGACCAAGAGAATTCTATAAATTGTAGAGTAGAGGTTAGAGAAGTCTTCTAAAGGTAGATTTTCATTCAGGTAAAGAAATAGAAAACTTGATAGCTCATACCCTTTAATAGTGTATTGAACAAAGAACTGTTGATCAAAAAAGGGAAAATGGCCAATTCTGCAGTCTAACAAATCTAAACATTGCTTATGAAGATTTGGCTGAGTTATTCTGGGGTTTTCACCTTTTTGTTTTATTTTTCTTCTGAATTTGAAAAACCACCACCCCACCCTCCATCCCCAAGTTTTAGAATATAAAAAAGTTTTTCTGAATATGCTCTGTCAGCAAAGAAAAAGTCTCTCAGAGAAGGTTTAAGCCTGCAATAATTACAGCTTTTATTTATCAGGGAATGCAATGTCAGCCAATAAACTGGGCTGGCTAAGTTTGGACAGTTGGGATAAAGGCAACCACAATATATTTTTTTGCGACGTCTTCCAGAGGAGTTACTGTAATTTTCAGCAGCAGGGAACAGAGCTGCTCTTCAGGAGCAAAACTGTTGGAATAACAGAAATTATGTACATCAGACACAGGATGTTTTTTGTTCTTTTTTGCCCCTGGAATACAGCAAGAAACCTGTTTCTCTCTTACAGAAGAGGCATAAGTGTAGGCATCAGTAGAAATATGAATGTAACAGTCCTGGTCAGATATGAAAGGGGTGGAATTTCTACTACTGTTTAATTCCATACCACCAACATCCTGGAAAGTGTGTGGTTTCTGCAGGAGAAAGAGCCTGAAGTGAAAGGGGGCAACACAAATGGGTTTAATTTTCCTTCTGGGCTTTAAACCAGCACAATACCATAGCCAGAAGAAACAATTTAGCCACTCCATGGCCAAGCACATCTGTAGATCAGTATTAAAAAATTATGTAGAAACAAATCCCACATTTTTTAGAAAACATGTTGCATGTGGAGCTATTTTGCTGGCTGAAGAACATTAAACTGAAAGTGACTCACAAATACGAGAAGGTAGAACAGACTGAGATTCTTGAATTTAAAACATAATATTTCAGCTTGTCTGCCTTCACATGAATAAAGGACTAAAAAGAAGCATAAACATGAGAATACTTCATTTTAAATGATTGATGTCATACCTCACCACAGCATGACACCCTTATTCATACTTACATTTGATTTTTATTGAGGAAGAAATTTGCCTGTTGTGCTATCACTGCTGAAGGTAACCCAATATTCTACTATGCTTTTTTTAATGCTGTCTGCTGGTCTGTTACAATATTTTGATAGCTTATATTACCTCCTATTCTTGCTTTCCTATACTCTTTAGCTTAGCTAAAGGTGCATAGCTAGCTAGGTGCATAGCTAGGTGCGTAGCTAAACATTAACCTTTAAATTTTAGGTTAGCTAAAACAACTACTTAAACTAGAGTTTCTCAGAGGACCTTTTCTCTCCTGTTGGAATTCCTTCTAGCTGAAACAAATTCCATTTTTGATGACTTTTTGACATAATTTTTTTTTTATAGAAGAGATTTTGGAAAAAGAAGTTTCAATTCTGAAATTGTATAAATGCATGTGTATTGAATCGAAGTGTTTTAGTGTTTTGTAAATCAGACTTGTTTGTCACCGGAGTTTTTTATGACATGAAAGCAACGTCTTCCAAATTCATACCATACTACATGCACACAATTCCCATGTTTTAAGTTTAGATTTGAACTTTACAGATACCATAACAGAAGTTCAGGGATGTATTAGGTTAGGATTTGAGCTATTCATACACTTAACTCTTCCGTTCCATTACATTTTCAGAACATTAGAGCTCAAGTTTGAGAAGGTTTAAAATACAAAATAGAATAATAACAGTTTCTCTTACCCATCCTGTTGCTCTAATTCTTTTCAATCTTATAAGGGTGGTTATCTTCAGATTAATCAATATAATAGAGTTTGAAAATCTGAATGACTTAGGACAGGCTTATAAGAAGCAATCTATAGGGTTTTTTTAAATGGAAAAACAAAATAAAAAGCACTGTGGTTGATGTCACCTATTAATGCTGAGCAGTGCTAAAGAGTATTTTAGCCAGAAATTAAATAATATTTTTTTAAAATTACATGCTCTTTCAATAAAATTTATTTTACCAATGCCCACTTCCTTTTTTGGTACATGGTCATAAAAACATAGTTTCCTTAAAGATATATGCTTGGGTATATACATGGCAATGTATTGGGCCTCACAGTATTTCACAGTATGATCCCTAAACTGATTAAGTAGGCCACCCAAGAAAAAGAAAAAATACATTACATTGTCTTGTTAACTCCTACTGAAAAATGCTTCCTAGATATATAAATATGTCTTTTCAAAATAGGTAATTCCAGAATTGAAACATTTTCCTGCATATGCATTTTTACCAATTCTCCCACTCATTGTTGGTTCAAAAAATACATTCAGAACCAGTGGTTAATTTAGATATAAAAATTTAAGACAAAAAATAAATTAAAAAAAAAATTAGCAGTTTTGAAAACTGATCATGTGAAGGTAAAACATCATGGTAAATTTCAACGCTCTTAAAGGATTGCTAGAAATCATTGTCTAAAAACTAAAAGTCAAGTGCCACAAACAGAATGTCTTTTTGTTGTTGTTGTTGGTTTGGGTTTTTTTGTTTGTTTTTGTGGGCTTCTTTTTTTTTGTTATTTTTGGTTTTTGGTTTTGCTTTGGTTTTGTTTTTTAAATGAATGATAATGTAAGGGAGCTAAAATAAGAGCAAGGAAAATCAAATATACTCACTAGCATTCATTGTCTAGTGCCAATGCTGCATGGAGAAGGAATTCCCACATCTGGACAGGAAAATTAATTACTGTCTGGAAAAAAAAAAAGAAGACATTTTTCAGTTCCTTCAGGGATTTTTCTTGAATTATCTGCCACACAAATTCAGCTCCAAATACTTCTATTGCAAGGAAAGTAACTGTCAAACCTTTAATTCTATTTGTATTTCACCTCAGGGTAAAAGTTTATAAAATACAGTCTGCAGGTAAAATTTTGTATGCTTGAGGAAGTAACTCTTAATTAATAGAAGGAGATGAGGGACTGAAATTTAAACTTTTTTAGTCCAAATGGATGAAAATTTACAAGCATGTAATCCATCTGTCTGGTTTGGTTTTACTTTCCTAGCACATGTACAAAAAAATCAATAGTGCTTAAAGTCTGATAAAGGATACAGAGGAAGAAGATAAGTTTCTGCATTGTGGAAATGCTGATGCTACAGAGACAGTTGCAGTCATGTAGCATGAGATATTCCAGGAAAACAAAAAGTATACAGTGCATCTTATAAGGCTTTCCTACCTCTATTAAATTTAATGTTTCTGCATCTGATTTTCCTGTCTTATGAAGTCCAACACCAGTCTCAGTCTTTAAGGCAGGAAGAAAATGGAAATGAGGAATAACTGGAATACTTCAAAGCCTGCTGCCTTACCATATATTCAGACCGAATTTCAGATACATGTTTTAAATTGCATAACAGTGAGTGAGATAGCACAAAGTCTTCAGAAATTTTTCCCTCTCCTCCTTTATTTGTTAGGGTCTTTAATATTAATAAATGTAATACTTTCAATGATTGGTTCTACTGAGAAGATTTTTCATTTAATAGTGATTTTTAAAATTTGGCAATGATTGAAAACAGTGAGAATAGTCAGTGATAGATAAAGAACAGTGAGATGTTACAGGCAGCATGGTCTCTTCTACCATCTCACAATTCTGCATGTCTTAACTCCAAGCTATGTCTGTTACAGGCACTGAGAAATTTCCTTTCTTCACTGATGAACCAAAATTGAGTTTATTTGCAGTTGCAAGTTTTGTGGGTTACACACTTCATCTTGGATTTAGACGTGGGCATAAATTTTTAAATCCTCCAATACCCCAGAGCATCTAAAGAAAGAAGAGCAATGGATAACACATATGGAAAACATTATAAAATAATTAATATGAAACAGTACTGGGAACAGGCTAATTTCAGACATCAAAGACTGTATGGACAACATAACACACTGCCAACATGCCAGAAATATAAACCCACATGGAGATGGGATTGAAGCTGCAGAGATTGGAAAACAATTGCATACTGAATGGCACTCAGCAAAATGGTTTATATGCTGTGAAATAAGCCCTTTCTTTTTTCTTTTTTCCTTTTCAAATGTTAATGGGGAAAAAAGCCTTTTTTTTTTTTTTTGGCCTCAACATTTTCACACTGGTTCATAAATATTTTTTTAAGCTTCAAGAACCATTCTTTCCTCCTTCTCAATTGAGCAAGTAATTTAGCAGCTCAGACATTACTCTACAAAAAAAAAATCTCCCCTTCCCCATCCTCACAATGACTTTGAAGATGGTACATTTTGTGCCTGCCATCAAAAAGTCAGCACAAACCCTGAGCAGCTGCTGAGCCATGATGTATATATCTGACAAAAATTCAGTTAGTATGATACAAATATTTCATATAAATAATTTTTTGTGAGATATACTGAAGAAATGGTGATTTTTTTTTTAATGGCAGTTGCATTTTTAGCTTAGTGGCCCACATTAATATTTTACAGTAACAATAATTTATGACAAATGTCAGAATACATGTTTTATAGCTACATGTTTTTCTACTTACTTTTCTATTTTAATAATATAGTAGGTATTCTTAATAATGCTCCTTTTCTTCCTTTGTCGTAGTATAGCTTCACTCTTCTCTCTCTCCATCTCATAAATTTTGTCAATTTTATCAATTATTGCTACCTGCAAAAAAGACATTGAAATCAATTTATCATATCAGGATTTTTGTACTTTCTGAATGTAGATAGTTCTTTAGTGCATGATAAAACAAGTTCACAGGATGAATCACAGAAAAAAGACTCAGATGTTTTAAACAGTTGATTTTTTTCAAATGTCCCCAAGAAGTCTGTTCAAAACGAAACACAATAATATTCTCTGCCTACCCTATGCTATTAAATTTTGTGTGGGCGTATGTATAATTTTACAGATTTCCACAGGAGATTTAGAAAGCAGGTCAAGGTGACAGCAACTCTGTTATATAATTTCCATTACAAAACTAAACCACTTAAAAATCAACTTGAGCTTTTATCACAAATGAAAAAGGACCACATAGAAATTGCTTTCTGTGTGCATATTTATCCTGAAGTGTTAGACTTATGGACAGAAAGGCATAGAAACTTCTCTTGTGAAACCACACATCTGTTAAAGCACAATAGCCCTTCTCAGGAAACAAACAACACAACCCATTCTCAGCTCTCCTTCCTCTCTGCTCTTCTCCTCAAACTGGCTGAATCAACTGCTAAAAATGGATGAGGAAAAATTAGTCATAGAATCATAAAATGGTTTGATTTGAAAGGTACCTTAAAGACCATGTGGTTTCAACACCTGTGACATGGACAGGGACACCTTCCACTAGATGTGGTTGCTCAGGGCCCCCATCCAACCAGGCCTTGAACTTTTCCAGGGATGGAGCATTCACAGCTTCTCTGAGCAGCCTGTTCCAGTGCCTCATTACCCTCACAGTAAAGAATTCCTTCTTTATATGAAATCTTTCTCCATCTTTTTTATAAGATCTTTTTATATTGTGAAAGGTCACAATAAGGTCTTCCTGGGGCCTTCTCTTCTCCAACTGTGCTTTATCTTTCCTAGCTGCATCCCCACACATCTGAGTAGTGTTCCTATATTCTTCTCCAGGGAGACATTCCTGGTACCTCTGTCTTTGCATTTTCTTCTTATGCTTTACTTTGACCAGGAGGTCCTTACTGAGTCATGCTCTTCTTGGGCCTTCTTTGTCCAAATTAATACACATGGGGAACAAGACCTCCTGTGCTCTAAGAAAAATGTCCTTAAAGAGCTGCCAGCTCAATTCAGCTTTGTTGTCCCTGAGGGTTGTTTCCCACGGGGTCTCATCCATTGCTGCCTTAAACAACAGAAAGCTTGCTTTCCTCAAATACAGCATCCTCAGTCTACTCTTCACACGGCCCGTGTCCCTCAAGGCTCTGAATTCCACCAGGATTTCATTAGTGCAGCCCTGGCTTCCACCGATCTTGACAACCCTAATTAGTTTATCTGCGCTGGTTAGTAACAGGTCTAGTAAAACTTGTATTTTTGTCAGATTAAAAAATAATTCTTGACTACTTCCAATATTGTCCTGGACAGCATACAATTTGCTGTGCCAGTTTTTCAGCAGATGCAACACTCCACTTGTTCATTTTGTTCCACCATGTTTCAATGGCAGCAATTAGGTCATAACTTCTAGCTCCTCCTGCTTCCTACACATGAAGTGGGCATTAGTGTGGAGGCACTTCAGCTGTGTCTCCTTTATAGGGGAACATGCCCTTATTCCTTTGAGGTATTTCATAGGTGTTTTCCTGTTGGTTCCTAATACATTGACAGCCCCTGTCTCTTCTCAAAAAATCCTGACATGCTATCATGGATCAGTGGTTTGGACAGCTTAAAGAATCACTGTCAAACATATTGGAAAAAAGTAGGTTTTAATATAAATTTGTGAAAGTGAAACTTAACAGAGTTCAACGGCAAAGTTCACTTTATTTGTTACTACATAGATGAAGCATATGCAGGAAAATTGGATTACAATCAATTTAGAATGATTTACAGGGATACTGGGGATGCAAGAGGGTATGGATGTAAAGGAAATCTCTTTTCACAAAAAGAGAAGGGTGAAAAAGGGTTTAGCAGCACTTAATCATTGACTAATTTAACCTTTATAAAATGATTCAACAGGATTTGCTAGAATTGTAATACTGACATTCATGCCACTATCAATTCACATGCATGCACCCAGGCAACAAGAGGTATACATCTCTATTGGTGTGTGTAAAGGTACCTATCAAAAATGCCCATTGGGTTCAGTGGAATATTCACATCAAACCCTTGGCATTTCTCAGTAGGCATGGGTTGCACCTCAAGGAGTATGTGTGGGTAGGGTGGTTTCAGACCTTTTCAAAAGATTTCATAATGATGGTACCTTTTTACTCAGGCTATCATTCCGGTGAATAATTTTCCAGGGCTAAGAAGGATAGTTGCTAATTCTTCGCTTCCCACCTAGGGCAGGTAGCTGATATTCCTTGGATGGTCAGAACTCTTTCTACCTTTACCACGCAAGAGCTCCTGATTTGATCAGAGGACACTTCACCACACAACTGATGCGGTAAAGGCACTTCACCATTCAGCTCTTTTGGTCAAGCCTTGTCAGGAGCTCCTGAGATCATAGACCAGGTCCAAGAAGGAGGGCGTAGGGATGGGGGAGGGATCACGTACAAGATGTTAATAGGCACTGATTCCTTAAGAAAGAAGAAACACAGGTCACCAGTGTTTGACAAGATTTGGCATTTAACATTATATATAATGATGTTAAGAGTTTTATGTTTTACCAGTAGCTCAAACAAGTGTAAAATTATTTTTTAGAGGCAAAGACCCTTACATTATATGTCTAGGTAAATCTTAAATACAGATATATAAACATACAAAGTATAGTGACTCCAAATACTTGCATTTTCTTGTAATTAGGAACCAAACCCAGACACCTTTAAAATAATAATGGTAATAAAAAAGCAAGACTTGTTAGATCATGCTATTAGGCTTCAATAAACAAGATCCATTTGAAATGCTCAAATGCTTCACTCTTTCTTTCTATCAAAAATATAAACCAATGAAGGACATTTTCATGAATTTGATTAATTCCACTAAAAAGTTTTATACAACACCGGAATTAATCATATTGTCTAACCTGACTTATCCTATCAATTTTGAAATGCATGGCTCTGCAAATATTTCTTTTAAATACAGCGCTTGAAAGAAAAATATTTACTTCGCTTTTTTTTTTTTGTGTAAGAGCAGCAAAATAAAAAAGGTTAGCAATGAAATATGCATAGGCACTAACACAAACTTTCTCCCAGCATGTTCTATTAGCAATTTTTTTATGTCCTATTGAAAGAAAATATGACCCAATCTTGAACTCATATCTATCGGAAGTGATGATACATTGCAATAATCTGGAAGCATGCTGTGGAAAAACTTAAAAGCAGAAGGTGTAATCTGGCCCTATTTTTTTACTTGCTGTGAAGATAGAATGAGGGAAAGATTTTTTGCCTAAAGCTCAGAGGAAGAAAAAGAATATTTGAAAGCTGAAATATGAAGCAAGATCTGACCTCTTACCTCCCCCAACGTGAAAAAGAGTCAGAAAAGACCTGTGAATGTTCAAAATTTATATCCTAGGGCAAATTTTTCCTGAAATATTTCACCTACAACAGAAAAATAATTTTCATTACAAATGAGGTCTGGAGAACCAGACAATTTTAGGTATAATAATAATGTTAGTGATAATGTTATCAACACATTACTCAGTAACTACACTAACACCCTAGAATTCAATCCTTTCTTCCAGAGTATTCTGTATCCTGAATATAATTTCAGGTTTTAAGAAGATCATGGTGAGAAGAGAATTTATCTCTTAAAAGATAAATAAATATTTTTTTTAAAAGCCTGTCTAGAAATGCCAATTGTTTCTGTTTCTCTCATACATCAAGACCTTTAGTAGGCAGATAATAAAGCTGGGTTAAGAAGTAAAGAGAAAGGTTGATGAAAGAGAGCACTAAAATTTATGGGTTCTAGTTCAACTACAGGAATGATTTCATGCAAAGGCAGTTTGCATGAAACTTCTACTTTGACTACTTCTTCCCTCATCTCTAAGTAGGCAGGTAATACACTGCTAAAACAAGAATAAGTACAGTTATTTTCATGTGCCTATATGCAATTTGCATGAAGTGCTCATTTAATCTCTGAATTTCATCAGTGTCAGAATAGAAAGAACTATTTTTATTTTAAAGCAATTAACCATTAATTTTTAAAAATAAGAAAAATAAAAAAGGAAATAACTCTTGCATTACTTTTTCTCTTTTCATGACGTTTTGACAAGCTATATAGCAACATCTTTTATCCTACATATTGCTACTAGCCTTGTCTAGCTAAATGTGCAAATAAATAAGCAACTCAGCAGGATTCAGAAAAATGTAAGTCTTTCCACGCAAGAGAAGAATAGAACCCAACGACAGTCTCAGGAATTTCTTTTCCTTGAAAATACGCTAGTCATGTTGCTGTTGCAATACTTCTCTGTACTCATTCACAGTATCAGAATGTTAATTTACATATCATACATACTCAGCAAATGCATATCCTACACTGACAGCAAGGATATATCCTGGGGAAAGTTTTAATTAAAAACCTAAACTGTAGCAAACAGGCATCAGGATACACTTATTCAGTACGAACAAATCATATGTTGGAAGAAAAAAATGAAACAAAAGCATTTCTGCCCCCAGCCTCTCACTCATAGAGACTTTTACTAGTTTAGTTAACAATAAAACTGTTTGATATGCTTGGTCATAATGCACAATATATTTTAGCTAAATATTTGGCCAAGTAGATGGCTGGAGCATAGGACAGCTAAGGCCTTCTTGACAGAGAAGTGATGTATCTTCTTTGAGAATAGAGCATGCTCATCTCTAAAAAATGATGTGCAGTGCAGACAGAGTTAAACAGTTTGAAAGAAGAATTGCTAAAAAGGCACAAGTGTCAAGGGTGCAGAATGGGACATTCCCAAGGTACTGGACCATAATATGGAGACAACTCAAAAATAAAAGTTTAGCACTGATTGCAACTGTAGGAGAGAACACAAGCATGGGGTGGTAGCAGTGACTTTGAGAATACAGGCACAAGGTGAGGCCAGAGGGACACCAGAGGCCCAGCACAAAACTCTAGGGATCTCTTCTGAGCCTTTAAAGCCAGCTAAAGTAGGATTCAGGGCATAACAAAGCTAAAACAGCATATGCAAAACAACTCGTGGTAAAAATGTGAGGGGAAAAGCAATAAATTATGAAAAAACAGTTGCAGACGCTACAAAATATGAAGACATGAAGGCTACAGAGCAAAATTTCTTCCACTTTTAATGACACCATGTTTCACTAGCACAACTGCATATCTGCCATAAAATTTTTCTTAGAGAATCTCTTTTTGATTCACCGTTGACCACATTTTGCAACTGAAACTAAGGAATAATAAGTATTATTTCTTATGACATTGATAGCTTAAGTTTAAAATTTAAAAAACAGCTTGTGTGCATGTGTTTTTTGCTCCAATCTTCCCATATGACAAAGTGGTTTAATACAGCAGCCCAAAGTCAGAATAAAGTTGTATGCAACACAGCCAGCAGAAATAATCAGAACAGTGGTGGAAACTAGATGGAAATTAGATCTATTAACCTCATGGCTTTCTCTTACAATAGAAAATTCTACTTTCACCTTTTCTGGGGCAGGAAAGACTGATGATGCTCCTCCCTTGTCTGGCTTTTCACAGGTTCTGAATTGTGATTCCAAAACTCTCCAGTAACTCTTGGAAATGGAGAAGCTAGTTTGGATTTGGAGCCCAGTTTAACCTGTCTGGGATACCTCATCAAGGCAACAAAGTTGTTTCAAAGCAGAGGTTGGTTACAAAACAGACCAAAACCTTCTCATCATTTTTTTCTGTATGGATGGTAGTTTAAGAAATGTATCTTTTTAATTCCCCCGGAATGTGGTGTATTTCCAGTTGTACAGAACAATGGACCGGATGTGTCAACCAAGAGAGTCCGATAGGAGATAACATAAACACAGAGGATTTCTTCATTGATATAGATGAGCTCAAATCTTTCCAAATTTAGCAGGGAAGGCAAAAGTGTGTGTTCCTTCTCTCTGCTGTTCAAGTGCTAATTTCTTACTCAGCCTGGGTAACAAACTGGTCTTACTGAGGCAAATTCAATCTTTATTTTCTTCCTGTGCCAGGGTAGAATGACTCCTGAAAAAGAGTATGCTAATGTTTAAACTGAAAAGCTTATGAAAAAAGTGTTTTACCCAGAGGAGAAATTAAAATGGTCTATTCTTTTTGTAGTCTTGGCAGGAGGGAGGGAGAGAAGGTCCTTGATTAGACATCTCTGAATTACGATCATAACACACTGAAACGTCACAATAAATTCAATAGCTAAGAGAACACAGTCTTTCCTTTCCTTCCAGTTTTGTCTCACACAATTTATATATCTACAGGGAAATAGCTGAATATTATTTAAGGAAAACTGTTAAGTTTGTTTTTTTTCTTCTTAAAGAAAATGATTATTCATAAGAACAACAGCAGATTAAAAAAAATGGAAGGTTGTTATGGTCCATATGGATCATCATGCAAATTAACCTAAGAAGATTAAAGTCCCTGAGCTGGTATTATCCAGGTTGAAGATGCATTACTGCTATTTTTGATTATAAGAAATGATAAACAAAAAAGGAAGACAATCTGTTTTCCAAGCTGTTTAGAACTTACTCTCTTTGTCAGCAAGGAGTTATCCAAAAAGGCAAAAATTCTTCTCTTCCCTTTTTGTAATAAATAAACAGGTGGGGATTTAGATTTATTCCCACAATAATCTCTATGCTTAAAAGTAGTGGAAGGGTATTTACAGTTCCAGTTTCTTGAGGATGTTTCAAAATGTGTCAGCATTATTCGAAAATAGTTGCAATAGTTGCCTGTGGAGAGTAGACTTGTCTAGCACTGGATTAGCCAGACAAAATAAATTCAGAATAATTCTTCACTCTTTAAGAAACGTCAAATATTAGCATATGCACTTGCAAAGTTCAGTTATTGTTATTCTAGCAAAATCTGTTACTAAAAAATCAGACAAAAGGAAAGAATTCTCCAAGTTCTTGAAAATAACACTCCATTTTTTACTTTCCTTTCATTTACTTCAGCACTGTTCTCTTGATCTTGTGGTCCTATTCTATAAAATAGTTCACCTCTTCGAGTCTTTGCCTTCCTTTTTGAAACAAAGATATTAAGAGGTAAAAGAATACTTTTATAACTTCTGCTCTAGCCTGTAGGACTTCCCTGCAACCTGGGGCAGAATGGAACCACTGGGTTGTGCTGGGAACACTATGTCCTGTGTCCTGTTTGTGAATCCAACTTGTTTAAAAGGCTAAGAGAAATTTCTGCTGATAAAAATGTATTTCAGTCCTTTTTGGGATCTTTTTTATCAGCAAAACCAACAATAACAGGAATAAAGAAAACTTTTTTTAATACTGTAAGATCCTCTTGTTTATTTCACCTAGATACACTCAAAGACAGTAGGGAACAGAATTAAGTAAATGAACCTCAAGACACAGCAAACCAATCCAAATCCATTTAGGTGTGACTTTATTCCCCTTGCATATCATTTCACAGAAAGACAAATATCTTCTTGCTTTCTTAATTTATTCTGCAGAACAGAGGTAACTATTCTGATTTTATTCTACCTGGAATTTTTGTCCATTTACTTTTCAAATCACTTCCTGAAGAAGAATAATATGCAGCAAGCATGGCCACTTGGCAGTGTAGAAAATTAATTTAAAATGAAAGCTGCAGTCATGTGAGTGAATTACGGATACCAAGGCCCTCAAAAGCTGTTTATTTCAAATTACTTCTCTCTCATTACTGAGAAACAAAATTAATTCCTTTTAGACTAATTTTTAATGTCCTTAGTTGCAGAGATATTGCAAATATGGAGCTCAGATACAGAAATAGCTCATCAGATTTGAAGAAGTGGTAGATTATTTAGGAAAAACTAAATGGACACGAGCATAGAAATGTGAATAGACCTTTTGCCACCTTTTCACATATTATCCCTGAATTCCCAACACATGACTTTATCCCTGGGGAACTTCTTTTGTTCCATATTTGTAATTTTTGACCACAGAATCTCTTGTCTAACAGTTATGCTCAATTAAGGAATTATCAGCAATTTAACACTTTGAAATAGCAAAGATGAGAGTGTATCTCAATAAGGGATGTAAATGAAAAGGTTTCTGAATTCCAAATTATAAGGAAGACTTTACATTATTGTACTGATTTTACTGTAAACATAGTTTCTTCTAATTCAAAAAGTAAGCATAATTTAAAAAAATTCTTTTTCAAAAAGTGAATTATATTTAGAGGCCTAAAGTTAGAGGTAGGGATTAGAAATAGTATTTTTGGATGTACAGGATACTCCTGGAAAAACATATGTATTTCTTTTATTTCTTCTGGTTTTTATGGATGAAGATATATTGAGAATAGGCTCAGTGCCAAAGCTGGCAAAAATATTTGTTTTCCATGTGATCAGAATGGGTTTCAAGAAAAAAACTGTGAACCCCATATGAAGCAATTCAAGGTCTAAGTATAATCTTCAAACATATATGCTGTTTCATCAAAAATCCAAAACAACCCTGACCCAAAAAGTTTGCCTTTTTTTTTTTTCCTTCCATTTGCATAGAAATAACTATTGAACCCATGAAAAATGAAAAGCCTGAATCAATTCTCAGTCTTTTTTGTCTGAAAAAATTTCTTTATGTCAATATATTAGGTAAGCATTGCTTCAGACATAACCAATGTAGACATTAAATTTATCTCTTCCTCCACAGCAAGATTTAATATCAATACTGCGACACATTGTCTAAAACTGAATACAAGGCACCCCATCAGCCTGACCTGGTAGCAATGCTTTTTTCTCCTATCTGCTTTTGAGATATTATTCTGTCATAAAAGCCTTGGAAATAGCCTATCAATTTGCATGACATTAAATAATCTTCTTGGAACTGCTGCATTACAAAATACTCAGCTTCAGGGTGTCATTTAAGTAATTGCAAATAAAAATACTTAAAAGTCTGTTTTATATGGGCTAGAGGTACTGTAAATTCACCATTCCACTGTAAATCTTCTGTGAATCAGAATCTGAAGTCTGTGGAAAACAATGGGAAAGGGTAATTTCTGTTTTATTCACTGTATCTTCACACCTTTATTTATAATCTCCTGATCAGAGAGCCAGGTGGCACAGTGGCTTA
This sequence comes from Lichenostomus cassidix, assembly GCF_008360975.1. Classification (NCBI taxonomy): domain Eukaryota; kingdom Metazoa; phylum Chordata; class Aves; order Passeriformes; family Meliphagidae; genus Lichenostomus; species Lichenostomus cassidix. The sequence goes on along the minus strand of NC_139482.1, from coordinate 96,679,643 downwards.
CTACTCTGATTTCTCAAGTGTGAGACAACACAGGATGAAGTCTGACATTTCAGAAGTGAGAATGAATTTGATTGTCTGGAACTTGTCTGTTTGGCATGTTTGCGCATGTCACGAAACTGTGGCTTGTTTTATTGCAGCTATCTATTCTGATTCAGAATAAAACTCGTACTGCTGTGGCAGGAGTGTTGGAGGGCTGGTTATTTCTTGGTAGAAAATACTGGAGGGAAATTTTAGCCCTTATTGGGCTACATATCATATCTGGATCAATACATTTTTTTCAATACACCTCATTATATGCATCTAAGGAACTCTGAAGAAAAGCTTTTGGGGGGGGAAATAATGATTTATCAAAACAGAATGTTTGCAGGGATCAATCAGGTTCAGCTAAGCATTTGTTCAGAAGGCCCACGGGTCCAGAAAGAAATTTTAAATATGAGAAGATGAGAGCAATCTTGAACACGTACAACATACACTGCTGGCAATATGATGTCTAGGGTGTTGACCAGTCTCTTGGGGATTTTTTTTTTTTATTCAAACATGTTTCACAGCAGTATTTGACCACTCTGAGCTTGCGAGTATGCAGCACAGGTAAGAAATTAAGGTATTTATTATCTTAAGAAATTTTAAAGGATCAAATAAGAAATCTATATGACAGAGATTAAAAGGAAAATAGAAGTTGATTTTCTTAAGTCCTCTGACTTTTTTTACATTCTGCATATATTTTCTATAGTAAATATATAGTCTTGTAACTGCTCTGCAGTATTATTCCCTCAGCAAAAATGTAAGTCTATCTTTGCACTTAGATATCTCTTATGCTTTCTTTCATATGAAGACTTTATGATAGTCTCATCTACAGCAGCTTCTTGTAAGAAAATCTCATTATCTGAGTATATGTTCAGTCTTCCGGTGAGAATCATTTGCAGTAAAACCTCTCTCATTTTTTCCAGATAATCCATTTATATAAAATAGAGCCAGGTCCCTAGTTCCATTGGGACAGACAGGATTTCTGCCTAATTTTGTTCTACTTTTCTCCCCTATAAATTTATTTTAGTTAGTTGCTGATTCTGTCACTTTGGCTACCACAGGCATTAATATAAATTTTCTCCTTTACCATTTGCACCACTTTGATCTGAAAGGGCTGTGAGACCACCCATGGAGTTTGTAACATTTCCAGCAGGAAAAACAGTTTGCTATCAGACCACCTCTTCAGTACTATTGATTGTCAACTAAACAGGCAAACTTAAGTGCTTAAAAATCAGGGTGTTCAAAAATCTTCTAGTACACCCTGTCAGTATTTGAGTGCTGATGCTTGAAAGCAATTAGAGAGACTTCTACGAGTAATGTTCTTTCACTTTAATAGTCTCAGCATGAAAAAAAGAAGCTGGAAATTAAATGACAATAAATGCAATGCTTTTATATGTAATGTATAGCATATTTAATCTGTGCATGACATCCTACCCTTAAGGAAAAGGGAACACCCAAGATTTGTTAATGCATGTGGTCCAAAGGAACTGTAAAATTCAGTAAATCTGCAAAAAGTCAGAAAGTGTTATCAGTAAATTATACACTTGGTCTGGAAACTGGTGTGTGAGTCAATTATTGCAAAGAGTCCTTGGTTGTCTCCACAGCCATGAAGCTATTGGTGATTGAGACATACACATCAGCCCCTTATATTCAGGGATTCTGCACCTGTGGAATTCACTTCTGTAACACTCCAGTCAAGCATCTTTCAAAATAAGTTAGACATTACATGTCTAAAAGTTGCACATTAATTAACAGGACTAACAGGACTAATTATTAGAAATTTAGAAATGTTATTATAAGTTCTCAAACCTCAAGGAATAAATTTATTCTGAATTGGATTTAGGAAGAGGTGCCCTACATTAAGTACACTATGGTTTAAATATACTTTGAGTATAACATAAGTATACTTCAAGTACACTGCAGTTTCCATAATGCATCAGATAACTGGTACAAAAAAAAATATTTGAGTTTCCTTTAATGGTGACTGGTTATATATGTGACAAAATGAACGAAAAATATATAAAATAATAATTTTTGTTCATTAAATTATGTCTACTGCATTAAAAGCATGAAGTTAACTCTCACTCAATATATTACCTTGTGGGGTGGCTTATGTTAAAGCCTCTCCTCATTGTCTTAGGTCTGTAGTTCAAAGAAGAAAAAGAGCTTGGGTTTTAATTCCAGCTCTACTGCTGCTTCAACACATTAAGATGATCTCTTTAGGGCCAGATGTTTTAATTTGATGTGGATGTTAAGCTTTCATATCTAATTTACAAATAAATGCTAAAAGTTGCACATAGACACACATACACACAGAGGATGACTTCCAGAGGTCCTCCAGACAGGAGTTTTAACTTCTATAACTGCTAGGTTACTTGCAATTAACCATTTCTGCAAAAAAACATTAACAGCAAAATGCACTTTTATAGCAAACAATGTTATAGCAGATCATTTCCTTTTCACAGATGGAAAATTAAAGCATGATGGATCTCTTATGCCAAATACTACATAACAATTCCTGTAAGAGCAGTAAAAATAGAACAGAGAAGTGTCAGTTTCATGGTTTGGTTCTTTATTTCGATGAGTTCTTCCCTGAAGAAAAATCTTTCCCTCAAATTACCAAAAATCCTAAAAAATCCAAACAAACCAAGGCCAAAGCTCCGCCAATCTTAATTTTGTTGAAGACAATATTAGCTGCACCAAGATAAGGGATTTTTAGTCTGGTTTTATCCATCTGTGAATCCACGTTTTGAAGAAAATATAAAATTTTTCAAATCACATTTGCAGCCAGATGAAATTACAAAAAGTCTAACCTATTATTTCAAGGTAATGAGTCAGAGTGATTCACTGCAGCCTTTTGGTGATTTCTGTATGAGCCAATCAAATGAAAGGGCACAAAAGCCATTCCCAGTGAAGATAATCCTTAGTTCTAACTATCACAAAATCTGATGCCGTTGAAGTGCGTAAGAGTGAGAAAAAAGGAAACATCAAAGGCAAAGTCTTTGCCCTCCCCTCCCCAGCCCCCAAACTCCATAACACAAATAGCAAAACCTTAAAATCAAGCATTAGGATCTTACTTCTCTAATGTTAGATCTTATAGTTCACATAATTTGTAAAAAAAAATATGTACCCAAATTAAAAGCTTGCATAACAAAGCTGTTGCACTTAAACACAGAAGGAACACAGACCATGTGGTTAAGCAAGCATTCCACAGAGTCCATTCAGAAGGATTACAAGCAATGGTAATTTTGCTATGATACAAATAATATTTGTGTATCATGAGCAAGAAAATAACTAAATGTACAATAGTGAAAAGAAACTGAGCACCAGCCATTTTGATGAGTTACAACACCCATGAAGGACTAGTATTTTAGAATTTTTTTAAAAAAGTATGAACACATTAAAATTGCTGAAAGCATCTGACCTAAGGTATGCTTTTCATTTCAGAGTTTGAAACCAGGAATAACTGTGTGTAAAATACTGCATGGTGTTAAAGTCCAATGCATAGAATTTCTGCCAGAATCTAACTGACACGGGGAAACTTTGTTAGCATTCTGAGAGAGTGATAGAGCCAGTGTTTTAGCTGAATAGATAAGAATTTATATCTGCCAAACGGATAATTTGTATTAAAACATAATCTTAGTTAAAAGCCCACGTGACACAAATGGACACTTTTAGTTTTATTCAATTTTTAAGTAAACAGAGTCATCACATCCTGTTATTCAAACCAAATTCATATCTTAGACAAAAGAGCAATAGTCCCATGCCACACAGATGTTCATTCTCGTTGTGGTGGTTTCACCCTGGCGGGATGTTAGGTACCCACCAAAGCCTGTCCATCTCTCCCTTCAGCTGGGCAGATGAGAGAAATTACAACAAAATCCTCATGGATCGAAACAAGGACTTGAAGAAATCACTCAGTAGTTACTGTCACGGACAATGCAGACTTGACTTGCGGTAATAATTTAATTTATTATCAATAAAATCAGAGTAGAACAATCAGAAAGAAACCCAAATCTTAAAAAAAACCCTTCCCCCTTCATCTCTCCTTTCTTTCTGGGCTCGACTTTACTCATGAATTCTCTACCTCTTCCTCTCCACAGGAGTGGCACAGGAGTAGAGGAAAGAGTTTTAGTCAGTTCACCATATGTTGTCCCTTCCTTCTCAGGAGAACTACTCACACTCTTCTCCTGCTCCAGTGTGGGGTTTCTCCCATGAGAGACAGTTCATGAACTGAACTCCCATGACAGAAGTTCATGAACTTCTCCAACATAAGTCCTTCCCATGGGCTGCAATTCTTCATGAACTGCTCCTTCCCATGGGGCTTTCCCATGTGGTTTAGTGCTTCACGAGCAGACTGCTCCAAAGTGGGTCCCCACAGGGTCGCAAGCTCTACCAAAAAACCTGATCCAGTTTGGGCTAGTCTCTCCATGGGCCCACAGGTCCTGCCAGGATGCTGCTCTGCTGTGAGCTTCCCACAGTTTCACAGCTTCCTTTGGTAGCCTTCTCCTGCTCTGGCTCGGCTCGTCCCTGGGCTACAGGTGGATCTTTGCTCCACCATGGACCTCCATGGGCTGCGGAACACAGCTGCCACACCATGGTCTGCACCATGGATGTCAGAGGAAACCTTGCTCCCATGCCTGGAGCACCATTCCCCTCCTTCACTGTCCTTGGTGTCTGCGGAGCTATTTCTCTCAGCCGTTCTTACTTCTCTGCTGCTCTTACAGTTGCATGTTTTTTCTTCCCTTTTTAACTACATTATCCCAGAGGTGTTGCCCCTAATGGGCTTGGCTTTGGTCAGTGGTGTGTCCATGTTGGAGCCAGCTGGCATTGGCTCTGTTGGACATTGGGAAAGCTTTTGTAAGCTTCTCACAGCAGCCACCTCTGTAGCCTCCCCTACCAAAACCTTGTCACACAAACCTAATTCTCTGGTCAACAAAAGGAAAAAGTCCAAGGTCCTACATTCTGTCCTTGTTAGGAGACTCTACGTGGGCTTCTAGGCACTGACCTCCTGCTTGGAATCTAAACACCAGCAGAGGCTTTATAATGAAATACAGATGCCTCAGAGCTGTATGCAAACAGTGATAATGGCAAGTATTTTTATCCTCTTCTTAAGGTAAATACAGTCACTTTCTCACTGAAAGCTCAGAAATCACCATTTTATTGTAAGCTAGGGCTTGAGTTCCTGATTTACTATTTTTCTTAATTTCCAGTGTAATACATTAAACATCACAGGACATGGATAACAGATTTATGAAGAGGACAGTTTCCATCTGCACAGGTTGTCAAGAATGTGTCAAAAGATGATAAATGGAGCATAATGTCAGTGGTTAGTAGAATGAAATACAGTTGTACTGATCTTAAAGCTGTTTACTGAATACTGTTCTTTTCCTTTCATTTTCCTGTTTTCCTTCTTCTTCTTCTTTTTTTGTTTCCTTCCTGTTCTTTCTTTATTTCTTCCTCCCTACTCTCCCTCTCTCTCTTTTAAAATCTGTTATTAATTTTCATTCTCTATGGCATTTTTATCTTATTGATCTTATGATACACGGACTCTGTACTTGGAGGAAGTAGAAATGCCTTGTTCAGGCTTTCCTTTCCACCTCTTTCTATTTTCTTAAATGCTGAATCAAAAAAACTTACTATGGCTGCAAACTAAAATATCAACTCATAAGAGCTTCATCCATTTCACCACTTAATGTTATCAATAGAATATAATAATTTAATATATCTAGATTTCTTAAGGGTTTGTGATGTGTGTCAAGAAGCATTTGATATAAATATTTTTTTAGAACTACATGTCTTTGTCCCAGAGAATAGTTCATTACTTCAGCTTTGAATGGATGTCTACATTCAATTTTTTTATGGCAAAGATCATGAATTTGGCTAAAGAAGTGATTTCAGATTTGAAGTATTCATGATTGCAAGGTTTTTTGTTTTTTTTTTTTAAGTATAGTTCAGAGGAAATAATTCTGATAATTTTCATGTTCTTTGTATATAATCTTTTTGATGCCATGACATCATAATCAAATAGAAAATGTAGAGTTTATAAATTGAAGACGGCTGTTGCAGTGGGTCTATTTTTCTCTGTCCTCATATTTAATTTACAGAGCTCATGATCTTCCCATAATTTTCTAAAACTCTTTCTTTTTTTTGTTTTTTTAGTTTTTCTACAATATGCCTACTAAACCAAGTCTTAAAAAACAATCCCTTTTTACTGACTGACAGGAAAAGAATCTCTAAATTTTACATTAAAGAGCAGTGAATTGTGTTATATGATTTTTACATTAGTCAGTTTTGTCTCATTTTTCTTCCTAGAAAAGCCTAAGAGTATCAAAGGATCTCTGCTCATATCCTCATCTGACTCTGAAGTCTTTTAATAGAATCTTCATATAACCTTCCTGTAATGTTTTTGACTTCTTCCTCAATATAATTTAATTTGTATCAAGCTCAGTTTGTTATACTATGGTTTCTTTGGGGGTTGCTTGCTTGTTTGTTTTGTTTTCTCTGAGTCATTTACTTAATCAATATGCTCTGTTAACTTTTTAATGAGCTAATATTTCAGTCCTTCTGTGAAATACCTCATCCTATGTTCATGACTGCTCTTTCATTGCTTTTGATCAAGACTCATAGCCCACATGAGTAATCCACTTCAGCATATATATTTCTAACCTGCAATTCTGCATTTTGTGTAGCTCATTGTGGTGTACAACACTTTGTGTTTCTCGGACTTCCGGGTAAAACCTTAGTGACTCTTCTTAGAAGAGAAACCATTGATTACAGCTGCATCTCAGGGTTGATATAAGTCCCTCCAATATTCTCAGGTCTGAGAAAAATCTGAACTGACTTTTTAGAAACCTCCTGGTTATCTTCACCTCTTCTTCCACATCCTGCTGTTACTGCCATCATCTTCCCATGGGTCTAACTAATGTATTCTTGATCATTAACACTCTGCTTTATGATTGACCAGTTTTCCTACACACTCTTCAGAGAAGTCTTTCTTCTTCTTTTGTATCTTTTTTCCTTTTGATTTGCCTCTTTTTCTCTTCCTGACTTTTTCATGTGACCACATTCTTCAGCACATCACCCTTTCTTAAGTGTTTGCCCTCTAGACTCTCAGCAAATTTTAAGAGCAGAGTTTGGACAAATAATTCATCTTCCTGTTGTGTTAGAAACCTTTCCTGACTTCTGTCATCTCTCCTTGGTGCGTTTTTATTTCTGAGATCTATTTCTCCATGAACTTTGCCTGTCAATATTTCATTCATAAATAACTCGTGTCAGGTAGCCACTCAAGAACAATGTACATCTAGCACTGTTGGCATCCCATAACTTATTTTGTCTCCTCCATTTTTCAGGTCACTTTCACTGCTGCCTCAGGTCCTAGGAACAGCTTTTTCTAGTTCTCACATTTAAAAAGACAAACAGTACTCCTGAAATCTACCCCTCCCAGCCACGGTGCTTCTCATTTCCTTCACTCTATATCATTTGACCTTTCAGGTTCAAAGTGCAGAAACAAAGCTCTGCTCCTCAGCAAATGGCAAACTGCCTGTCTGTGGACTGAAGAATTGTATTTCAGCTGTACAAAGAAACCTCTGGACAGATTCTGCTCAAGGAATTTTCAGAGAAATAAGCCTGTCAATGGAGGAAATGCACACAGAGGAAAAGGTTCTGTCTAACATTTGTACTAAATTGTTTATCAGCTGAAAATATAATTTTGAATTAAAGATAGCAATGCCATTTTTAGGCATCCATTTCAATCTGTGACTATGCTTGTAAGGTAAAAAGACAGTAAAGGAAGAATAAACATCAAAAACAGTAATTTAAAGGGGAAAAAAAAAAAGCAATGGAGGAATAATGTTCCTAAAACTTGACTCTTTAGGAATACTAACATTGATCCTTACTTAGTAGGTATTGTTTAGCAGCTATTTTAAGAGAATTTTTTTTTTTGCCGAATGCTGTGCAAGAAAACCAAACATACTTGTTTATTATCTTTACCAAAGATCTGGATGACCAGATCGGGTGCACCCTCAGTCAGTTTTTGGATGACGTACGTCGGGCAGGAGTGTTGACCTGCTGCAGAGCAGGAAGGCTCTGCAGAGGGATCTGGACAGGCTGGATCAGTGGGCTGAGGCCAGTTGTGTGAGGTTCAGCAAAGCCAAGTGCCAGGTCCTGTCCTTGGGTCACAACAGCCCCAGGCAGTGCCACAGGCTGGGGGAAGAGTGGGGGGAAAGCTGTCCAGCAGAAAAGCTGTCCAGCCTGGGGGTGCTGTTTGACAGTGGCTGAACATGAGCCAGATTGTGCCCAGGGCATCAAGCAGGCCAAGGACATCCTGGCCTGTATCAGAAATAGTGTGGCCAGCAGGACTAGGGAAGCAATTTTCCACACATACAAACCTCGAGTACTGTGTCCAGTTTTGGGCCCCACAGTGCAAGAAAAATATTGAGGTGTTGAAGCATGTCCAAAGAAGGACAACGAAACTGGGAAAGGGTCTGGAACACAAATACTTATGAGAAGTGGCTGAGTGGGGCTGGGGTTGTTTAGCCTGGAGCAAAGGAGGCTCAAGGAAGACCTTATTGCTCTCAACAGCTGTCGTAAAGGAGGATGGAATAAGGTGAGGGTTTGTCTCTCCTCTCAGGTAAGAAGTGACAGAATGAGAGGAAATGTCCTCAGGCTATGTCAGGGAAGGTTTAGATTGGATATTAGGAAAACTTTCTTCACCAAAAAGGTTATCAAGCACTGGAACAATCTTGATGGAGTCACCACCCTTGTAGGTAATTAAAAGATGCATAGATATAGCATTTAGGAACATAATTTAGGGGTGGACTTTGCAGTGTTGGGTTTACTCTTGGAATTGATGGTCATAAGGGTCTTTTCCAACATACATTGTTTTGTGATTTTGTATTTCTTTTTTACTGATTCATCTGATTATGCCATTCCTCATCAATAAAGGATTGAAAATAAAAACTCTTCCTAATTTTGTTACATAAGAAGTTGAAGTAATTTTCCAGAGACAAAATTCACATTTCAACTGCATAACCAGCTTTTGTCACAGCCTGCTCAGAAATGAAGCTCTAAGTTGTTAAAGTATAGATAAAGAAACGATTGATTAACAGTTATTTGGATTATTACAGTGAAAACCCAAAAACCTTAACTGTCCTCTAATCTACTGACCTGGGCCATAAAAAAGGCCCAAACATATGTAGACTGGAAACTTGTCAAGGAAAATCATTCTCATGGACTTAGGGAAGACTTTAAATCTTCAAATACATGAAGTTTATACTAGAAATCATTCCACTGACTTCTTGGCCTTAAAGAACTGAAAATGTACATGATGTGTAAATATAATATTTCAGGTATTATGAATGTTTGCATTCCAGAGATTACTGGGAGGCGAAAAAATAAAAGTTTTTTTTCTTCTCCTATAATTTTTTCTTCAAAAACCTTAATTATCTTAAAATTTTAATGAGAACCTCAAGGGAAATCCCAAAATAACCCATACCTTGAAGAACTGTAGTAGCTGAGGCAAGATTATTAGCAATCTAGAGAAAAGTAAAATGGAAGAAAAATTCAGAGTCCAAACAGTTCTATGAAAAGCTCTTTGGAAAGAGCCTTTTTAAAATTTTTAGGCAGAGCTTTTAAAACTTTCTTTTCAGCAGGAGTACATCTCTATCACAAACAGAATAAATTATATTTACCTTGGAACATGTTTTGATATATGAAAACATAAATATTTATTAACATATTAATGCAATGGCTGTGAGCTTTCTGGCATCAAGCCATGCTAAGCTGTGCATCTGCATACACAGAGGACAACACATTAGCATGTGTATGCTAAACCTTCCCCAGTTCTTCCTCCTCCTTTGTTGTCCGTGAAACCTAATTACATTTTGAATTACTAAGCTTCTTCTGCACTTTGTTGAGTAATAAATGGATAGTTAGTCAAAACTGAAAAACTGTGACACTGCAGGGTGAGTGTCAATTAGAGCATTTTTTAAATTGCCCTTTAGCTTGCTGGATTAACTTTAATTGATGTCCCAGTAATATCCCATGTTAAATAATTTACAATGGTTTTTGACTCCCCAAAGCATGACTTAATGTCTTGCAATTATTAAAGCAGCATGCATCATCAAATTGTCCAGATAAATTAGTTGAAAAAAGGGTGGGATCTCTATCCTGTGAGGAAGTGTACACTATGGACACAGATTTTCCAGTATAATTACCAATTTAGAGGTTATTAATGTTTGTTAAATAGACAAAACCTTCCAAAAGAGATACTTTATTTCTTCCGTTCCAATCAAAGAGCGTATTTTGTCAAGCCAAACTAGATTCAGAAATGCAGATTTTCTTAATTATAATAAACAGCTCAGTGTCACAGAGTTTGATTCTTTAAAGTTTAATTTTAGCAAGATCACCCTAAAGTACTTCCAGAATAAGAGGAATAATCAGCCTCCAATGAATAAAAAGATTGAGAGAATGATCACTGAATAAATCCAAATGAGCCAAAATGGCTGAATATCATATACTTAATTTCTTAAAACTCCTGGCCTGAAAAGAGCTTCTGAATAAATTTTAGGATATGAATTATATGAAACACCAAATGCATGTGGCAGGAATTTAGAGAGAGAATTCTGGTTTTAAATCATTGTTTATGGAGGTACAGCATAAAATATCAGAGAGAGCAGGTGTTCTTTTTTCAGTGGAGAAAGAAGTTAGGATTTCTAACACAAGAAGTATCATGATACTGATTACCTAGATGAGTGATTTTCAGACTTTCCCTTTTGAAGAAGAAATGCGTCCTATCCCTTCCTAGCTTAAAATCCTACCAAATTTACCTCAGGTATTTTAATAATCATGATTATAATAAATATTTTATTAATCACCATTCTTCATTTAAATCTGAAGATAAATCAAATAAGTCAAGATTGATTTTATACTACTCACTAACTGAATCGAATCCAGAGATAAGGGATCTGTACTTTATCATCCAATGGACAAATCAAAATAAGGATCTTTCATGGACATCAATCCTTTTGCAACTACAACTATATTGACCTTAGTTGCATTAAGTCTGATTTATACTGATATGAAAGGGAAAATGCATTGTTTATTTAGAAATGTTACTCCTCTGATTGATTTTAATTATGCAGATGAAATGTATGCTTGCCAAAGGCAGATGATAGATTAGCCTGAAAAATTATGTTTACAGCATTGGTGAAAGCATAGCAGCTGGAGAGCAGGACTATAACTGAACCTACAGCTCAATGAGGTATTAGAAGGACTAGATATTTGTTCTTCTACAAGATCTGACCAGAGTTTTTTAAATCAGTCAGAAGTGTATACTTTGGTGAAAATCTATTTTCCTTTATTTCAAGTGTATTCATATAATTTTTGCAATCGAGCTTCCCTCTAGATGCAGCAACAAATGCACAAGACTTCGTCTTGAAATTACATCACTGAATTGCAAGTCACTTATTGCTCCTCTCTCTCCATCCTGTTCTTTTGCACTGGAAGCAATTTCAGCTCTTAGAAAGCCACCTGCGGGAGATACAAGGCTGAAATCAATAAGTTCATTTATATGACATACAAAACATTGATCTGTCTTCACTAAATCATGCCATAGTTGTTTGAAATCTCACTGCAGTTAGAAATTTTAAGATCAATTTATGAGTAAGGAAAAAATTCATATTGGACCATGCAGTAACCTAACCTCAACATAACACAGAGACTGACTATTGGCTTCCACCAGTTTTGGCTTTTTGTAACTTCTTCCCTTCCTGATGTGCATTTTGTTGAAGAGTAGTAAATGCTATCATGCTTTGTATTTTATTCTCTAGGAGCAGAAGACATGAAGTGAGAGGGAATTTTTCACTCTGTCACAAATGAATAGGAAAAATGTAGTCAGTGTAATGTAAAAGACTAAACCAATTACAGAGGTTATTTTGGTTTGAAGAGGGAAAAGGTCAGGGGCTATGATTGAAATCCTCCCTAACTGAAGCATGGCAACCGAAGCATATCTTTAGCATAACATCTGAAAAATGTTTCAAACTACAATCTGAGCACATGATGAATGTAAAATGCTGACCTGTATAAGTCAGGGAGAATTCTGACAAGATTCTACCTTCAGCATTTTCTCTGAAATTTGCTTCCCACTTTGGGAGCACATTAATTTCACAGTCTTTTAACGTGGCATTCGTGCTCCACTTTAGGCAGTGCATGTATAGACATACATAGTTACGAATTCTGCTTCTGGGTTTTATTTTTTATGTATGTCATGTATACATAAATGTTTCCTTTTACTAGGTGTCTTTTTCTTAGGTGTCTTGCATGACACTGTTTTTAAGAGAGTTACAACCCAGTTCAAGATTCTGCAAAGTTTATTGAAGCCAATTATGAAGTGAACTGCTTTTGCCATGACAAAACAAAAAGGATTATTTTCCTTATGTATGGATTGTGCTCCATTTATCTTCCCAGTGGAATGAAAAGTGTGGTTGAGATGGGGAATGTTACATTTCAAGCATGGCCTAAGTGCAGCTATTCCTTAGTAACAGTAGTGTTGCTTCATGGTTTCAGATTTGAGAACCATCTTTTTTAATATACTGAGGTCACTAGAAGTCAATTGTAAGGATGAGCCTAAACAGGAATATTGATTTGGGAACTGGGAACATATTGGAATAGTGAAACACAAATATTTATGTGAAGTAATTTCTGCCCTCTTTGCACATATATCTGGCAATAACCTGAGCTATATTTGACACTCATTATAAAAAAAAAAAAACCTCCCAAAAAAAGAAAAAAAAAGAAAAAAAATTTAAACAAGGGAACAAACACCCACTCACCAAAAACCAATATGGCAAGCTGCATTTACACAATCACATGTGACCCAGTTTCCACTGGTCGAGAAAATAGTAGTCCTCAGTAAAGAAAACTGTCATAACCATGCCAGCAGATTAAATTATTCATATTGTATTGGCAATGAATAAAAACAAGTCAATTACTCTAAGTCTGCTACTGAAAAGCCTCAACATTTTAAAAACACATTTATACATAGTTTTAAAATTTTTTTTGAAGAAAAAAAGGCAAGTTTTCAACAAAATTTAACAAAAATTCCTTTGCAAAAGCTAAGAAAAATGAACAATCTTTGCAATTAGAAATGCATACAAGAATTTTCCGTAAATTTTTTTTCTTATTGGCTGTGAGTCTTTTTCCTTTAGATTTGGCATACTTATATTATCAAAGGGAAGTTCATCCCAAAATTAAGAGACAGATATATGAAAAAAAATCTCCTATATAAGACAGCAGGAAAGCTTGTTCTTGTTATAGCAAAATACCCAGTACTATCATGTTTTCTCTTCAGACATTTTAATATTAGGAGACGGTAAACATACAGTATTTCAATTTTATAGACTGCCCTCATGAGAAAAATAGAAAAAATAGTTCTGATCTATAGGAATTGTTTTGTATAGTGAAAATGGTAGATGGCTGTGCTGTTTTGAATTTTTTTTCACATAAAGTAGATTATCTTTTGCTAATAATACAATCTTTGCCAAAAAAGATCCCTCCAAAACATCAAAAAAAATAACACTGCCATTTTCTCCTTCTTACTTGTACTGCAGAAGAAATTATTACCAGGTTCACTGGGAGGCAGGTCTTGCATTTCATCTAAGTTCTCTTTCTCCTCTATATAGTGTTGTTTAGTGGTACAGATTTTTTTTCTTGTTTTTAGTGTCATTTTCTATGCAATTAAAAACATTAGTATGCTGGCAGTTGCAAGGGCCGAGAAGTTTTGAACAAGCATCTTAAAGTTTGTCAACAAAGTGAATAAGTTGTTTCCCCAAGAAAAGGCACAACAGGTTTCCTGTTGTGCACCTCCTCCAATAACAGTTCACAGCAGAACATCTCACAATCACAACCAAGAGCCATGAGGACATCAGCAAGGTGGACAAGGCAAACCCAATAGATTTTTTATGTAGAATCTGGAAGATTAAGTTGACGTAGTGGGGCAGTTTTGCCTTCATCTTTCCCCTCTTCCTGTCAAGCACTGAAAAGTTTTATCTGCCTGATAGTGGGAGATATTCCCTCCACGGTGCAGTCTGCAGAGCAGTGACCATTTACATACTACTGGTGGCAATATCAAAACTCCAAGCAGCTATAACACTAAATTACTAGATGCTGATATGCTCTTCTTTCCTGTCTGCAGCACAGCCTGCTATGAGCTCTGTGCCATTGCTGTAGGGCCTGTATTCCATCTGCTGAAATACCACAACCAGAGTAGAGCAAGAAGGAGCTCCCTGCCCTACTGACATCCTGTCACACCAAAACATTGGTATGTCCTGAAGTAAGTTTATTACTAGCACAACATTCTTATGTGAGATAAGCATTAGTATTGTAAACTATTCAGATTATAATCCCCACCAGCAAGCACTTTGATGCCTCCAAACTTTTTAGTAGCCAGAATTCTCCTTTGTATATTAACATCTTAACAACCAGTGGAGTAACTCATAGATTCATAGAATACTGAGAAGAAAGATGCTCATTCAGTCTCTTCAAAAGGCGAAAGGATTTCTTTGCTGATGTCTGTCCTTCCCTGCTGGTTCACTCCACATCACATATGCAAAAAAAAGTATGCATGTGCAAATATGTCAACACCTGCCTGATCAAAACCCATTATATAAACACTTAGTGTATCTTCCCAAAAGACACAATGTGCTTCCAAGCAGGTAGAGGATAAGGAAAGAAGTTTAAGGTCTGAAGTTATGTGCTAAAGTACTTGGGCAGATCCTGAAGTACTTAAGAAGTTCCTGAATTCCACTGTACCCCATGTAGAGGACCCGTTTTGGAGAAGCTCTTAAAGAACTGCATCCTGTGGGAAGGGCCCACATTAGAGGTGTTCATGAAAGACTGTGGGAGGGACACCATGCTAGAGCAGGCATCAATATTGAAAACTCTGTATACATGTGAATTTAGAGGGGAAAAGAAAAAACATTTTGCTTTCAGTGTTTTTTCCTCATTGTATTGATATATGGAAGATGGATAACATATTAAAATTAGGTGGTAGACCAGGAAACAAGATATTTCAAACCTCTTATCTAAGGGAAAGAAATCTCTCTCAGTCTATCAGAACTAATAAGTGGAATGTAGCCATTACTGCCAAATTTGAGAGCTAATCAGTCCTACCCTCCACTGTTAAGTAATACTCTAGGACTAGTCAGACAACACTCACATTCTCTGTGCTCCAGGTATTGAATTCTCCATGAGATCAGACAGCTACTAATGAGTTTTACACCAATAAATCACAAAAAAACTGTCCAGACAATCAAAATGAAAAAATTATAGTCAAGGGCCTTTTGGCAGATACTTGGTCCTTACTTATGCGTACAGCACTGTCATTCCAAGCACATTCTTATTACCTACAAGTACATACTTTTGTTTTTTTCCAGCCTGATGGAAAGAGGCAACTTGATTGGCTCACTGGGAGAGAGGGTAAAGGGCTAGAATGTTAATGGATGTTTCTGGGAATTACTAACTGAGGAAGAACTACCGCAGTAACAATCAGCATTGCCTTTAGCCTTGAGAATCACGGAATCACAGAATTACCAGGTTGGAAGAGACCTTGAAGGTCATCGAGTCCAACCTCTGTCCTAACACCTCAACTAAACTAAACCATGGCACCAAGCGCCACATCCAGTCTCTTTTTAAACACGTCCAGGGATGGTGACTCCACCACCTCCCCAGAAAGAAGATCCACCACCTCCCCAGAAAGAAGGTCTTTAGTCATTTCAGACTTAACAGAGATAATGTCAGAGTTTAGGTTCTGCTGTAGTCACAGGTTCACCCTTCCAGACTAGTCTAAACCTCACCTATAGTGCTGAAAGAACAGAAAATCATGGTTTTGGTTGCAATTTTGTGTTTAGATTTTTACCAAAGAAAGAAAGGAATATTGGCGTTCTTCAACTTTGAGCAAAAATACATATTATGACTTTTAATACTGTTTATTTTCGTGTTGAAAAATACATCATAAGAGAATCTGACCTTGCTGCTAAATATTGGGAGATTTTTTTGCCTTTGCAACAAATTATTTTGAAAGCATACTAATTAGACTTAGTTATGAGTGTTGCATTAATTATAGAAATGTTATGCATCAGTAGTATGACTAGAAAGCTTTTTAATTATAAAATAAGGCTATACCCAAGAAATTAATTGCATAATCTATATTAATTCACTTACTATTTGAGTTACTAGGGGGGTTATTTTATAATTAAAAAGCTTTCCACTGATATTACTCCTATGGATCATTTATATATATGGTGAGGACCTACATGAGTTAATTTACAGATAATCAAAACCACAGCCTTTTCTACAGAACAAATTAATTCTCGTAAAATAATGAAAACCTTCATTTATTATGTTGCACTGACCAAAGTCATGTTCTGTTAGCTCCTGACTCAGCAAAAATGTCTTAGCTTTGTGCATATTGGCACTTCCATTCAAATTTTATTGATTAGTAATTTTCTGATAAAAAAATGAATGAAAATCAGCTATTCGTAAGGGGTTTTTTTGAGACAAAGGTGCTCTAATGTCTTCCATATCCTGCTATCTTTCAAGGAGTAAGAGGAGCAAAGTGAAGGAAGATACAGCAACCCTAGAGCTGCTCTAAGTTGGGCAGCTGAGATGAATGTTTCCAAATCATTTGGTCAGAAAAACCAAATGGTGCATGCTCAGCTCAACTGTCTCTCCTCCGTCTGACTGGCAGTTACTTCAGATAACTTCCTGCCCTGAGTTTCCATATGGAATTTACAATCAGTCCACATGATCCCAGAGGCGTCCAGGGGTGACGGATGGGACTGAAGCCTCTTGCCCAAGATGGATTCAGATAAACTTGTTTTGTGTAAATGTGGGTTCATGTAGAAGGAATCCATCTGGCAGAACTATTTATCAAACACACTTATGTGTATGTCTTGATTTAGCAATGGTATTGCCCAATTTAGTACTCCCACTAAAAACAAAACCACAAGCTGCTCTGCTCCCTCCTCCAGTGACAGATGCAAAAGGCAGAGATCATGGGCTATGACAAGAAAGGTTTACTGGAAACAGAAATGAGATGAAAAAAGCAACAGTAACGGCCTGATCACAGTTTTGCTGCACTGGAAAGCATTACAAGGATATGCACCATTCTTAATGAAGGAAAAAATTGTTTTTTGCCATCATTCAAATACTGCAAAGAATAAGCACATTTTTTTAATGCTACTATAATCATACTTGCCCTTTGTTATTATCACCAGAAAAAAATAATCAGAAAATTAATACTTTAAAGGAACATAGAATGTCTGAATTTAAATTTGAAAATTGCAAAATGAAATTTTAAATCTGTGGAGCTAAAGAGAGAAGTCTAGATTTATTTTTCAACTAACTATAATAAACTATTTTTACTTTTTTTTTCATCTCGGATCAAAATCAAAGAGCAGTTCCTTTTTCACAATTAAAATATACTTTATTGTTTTGACCTAAATTTATTTTGGATATTTTTGAGACAATATTTTAAATAAGTTTTGTTCTTATTGGAGAAGAAGTTGTTGTTGTTGTTATCCTGCTAAAATTTTTGACATTCAAATTTATTTTATTTTGTAAGAATAAGCTAGCATCATAACCTATGTGATGTCATAATCCAGTGTTGGAACCCCTTTCCTAGCCAAAACACCTCACATTAGGCTGATGCACAACATCTCTGTCACAGTCCTGAACTCAAATTCCAGGAAGGACATTGCAGGAAGGGCATAAAATGGGAAGTCAGGAAGAGAATAATTTTTTCAAGTGAAATTTTTTAAACATAAATTATCCCAAAAAATCAGACATGAAATAATGTGAAGGCATTAGAAGCATAATTAAATTGGTACTGGAAGAGAAAATGAGTGAACCACTAAGGAGATGTGGAAAAAATCAGTTTTCCAGTTCCCTCTGTTGTTTTCAGTTCCTCTCGAGGAATGTATTTGCTTTTGCTGTTCAAAAATGTAACCGTTCTGATGACAAAATGCTGTGATACTGGCAAGAGTTTAGAGCCTGCAGAATTTTTTTTCTTTTTTAGTTTATTTTTTATCCATGTTTATCAGAACATTAAGAAAGGGAAGAAAGGCGGAGACTGAAGAGAAGTGTCTGCCAGGGAAAACAAACACTAAATCAGGACCCTGGAAGATTTACAGCAGGCTTCTTTTTATAACTTTAAAAAATGTAAACCTCAAATTTCACAAATGAAATTAATTTCAAGTGCTATAAAAATGTTTTTAGAGCAAACCAAGAACGAGAAAAATCCAGAGCAAGAGTGAAGTGCTCTGATGGAAGAGGTCCCTCTTGGGGAGCAGAGATCAAGTCCTCTCCAGCTTGTCATATCAGGACACCAAGACCAGACACAAGTCCTCTTGAACAGTTGCATCTAGCCAAATAGGCTTTGGTAAGCAGAGATACCCTTTGCCAGCATGCCAGGAAACACACCAGGTGATATTGTCACCATTTATCTTATGATCCACAGTTTTGTTCAAGAGCAGCAAAGAAGGAAACACTAGTTTGAGAATTCAACCAACCACAAGTATGGAAAGCAGTCTTTGAATTTCCAGTGTCTCTTCCAGCTGGCAACAAATGGAATTCAAGATGCAAAATGCATTATGGACATCAGTTAAAGTTAAAAGGAGGGAAAGAAAGAGGTTTTCTGCTTTAAAAACAAAAAGATTTTTGAGTTTTAATGTGAAAAAATTTATATGGCTAGTACTACAGGACAATAAGTCATTCTCCCTGACTTTAGTAATTTCTTCCAATAGAAGGAAATTTATAAGATTAATATATATGTTTAAGACAAAATATCTGGGAAGAAACACTGACCAATTGCAAACATATAAAGGAGGACAATTGCAAGTACCCACCAAAACAAAATTCTAAGAATTTTTAAAAAATATTCTTAACTTTCATATGACAAATAATGTTAACACCTTTAATGAGCACTTTTAATGTGTCTTCTTTGCTTTTTCCTTTCAGTCTTAATCAATTTTGCTGCTGCACAAAACACTCAACGCTATTTTGAACACCATGTGCAGTGTTGAGTTCCACATAATATAAGCAGGATAGAAAAATGTTGGAATATATCCCAAGGCGGGCAAGAAAGATGGTTAAAGGAGTAGAGGACATGACTTTGTTAAGATTACAGAAAAGGAGACTGAAGCATGATCTCATTGCTGTCTACAATTTCCTCACTATGGGGAGCAGAGGTGGAGGTGCTGATCTCTTTCTCTGGTGTCTGGTCGTAGGACATAAGCTTAAAGCTGAACCAGGGGATTTCAGATTGGGTATTAAGAAAAAGGTCTTTATTGAGAATATTATCAAGCACTGGAACATGCTCCCCAGGGAACTGGTCGTGGTCTCAAGCCTGTCACTTTTCAAGAAGTATTTGGGCAATGCTCTTGGACACTTGGTTTAATATACAGGTTGCCCTGTGTGGAGCTAGGAGGTAGACTCAATGATCATCATGGGTCCCTTCTAGCTCAGCATATTCTTCAAGTTCTTCATCAATTTCTCTTTGATTAAAAAAAAAAAAAAAAAGTGGACATATTTTCCCCTCAGTAGCTGTGTGAAAATCAAGCTGCAGTCAAATCCTTCAGTTACTCTTCCTTAAATGGCATGTCACCCAAAACCACAGAGAACTGTGTTATGCATTTTATTGGTATTTTATATCCTCAATTCAACTGACATTTGTCAAAACTTAATGAAAACATTGATGTAAGTTTATTTCCAATAAAATCTTGCACTACAAAAACATGTCAACAACACCCCTATGATCCAAGTGCTGTCTTTCTAAGCAATTTCAAAATTTTTTCCTTCTATTTCACAAGAGGCTGACCTCTGAAGAAAATCTGTGGGAACTGTGGTCAATATGCTCAGGTCTGAGCATGCAATACAGAAGAAAGTGAATGATTAAGCAGAGCAATATTTTTGCACTTGGGTGAGAAAATAAAGCTTCCTCTTGTCAGTTAACAGAGAGGATAGGTAACAATTGGAATTGATAAGTCCCTGTTAGTGGACTACTGTAATAATCCAGGCCTTCTCAATTTTGTTCCAAAGACTGACAAGTTTTTTGTGTTATATATTAATCTGTACAGCTCCTCAGAAACAGACTGCAGTAAGTGAAAAGAAAAACAAAGGAAAAAAACCCCACAAATACAAAGAAAACAGAGTTTTGAAGGTTGAAAAACCTTCAATTGCTTTGACAGATTGCAAAAATAATACATACATATTCCCTCAGGGGTAGATTCTTAGCAATGTAGTCTTCCTGTCTCCAAACAAATGCTTCATTCAAAGAGCATTACATATCATTACAGAAATTTTCTTTATGATGTTTCTTTATCCAGTAGTACAAGCTTAGTTCTGTACAAACCATATATGCTTTTTACATTATTGTACTTTTTTTTTCATATATTTCCATGTTGTTTTATGTGCCTAACACACTTTTTGCCCTGGGAAACAGTTGGGGAATTTTAAAACTTTTATTTTTTAATCCTTTTTCTAAAAAATTACATATAATCACAAAGATGTGTTGAAAAAAATAGAAAAAAAAAGGGAAGTTTGCAGCAGTGCAAAACCTGAGGGCAGCCCCCCCCTGCTGCGGGGGAAGGCTGCCCCCGAACCCGAACACGCAGGATGGTCATTCCATGGCCACGAGCTGTGGGGCTGGTGAGATGCGGTTCTTGTAGAAGCGTTGCAGGTTTAGAAAGGCAGCTGTCTGGTTCCTGGTCTCCATGGTGTTTTTATTGAGGAAAATAGGGGTGGAGTGGGGAGACTGGGGAGGGGGAAGGGAAGGCAAGGGAGGGTGCAGGTTCCATATGAGTCCAGAACCAAAGAGACCCGTTCCAGATCTGGCTGGGGTTTTTATCTCTAGGGATGGGGGGCGGTCCTGACTCACATCCAGTCAGAAGGGGTCAGGGGGGCGGGGTCAGGGACAGGAAGGACACACATTACAACAGAAGTTTACTTTCCTGAGAGGGAAGACTGTTGGTTCCAAGACTCATCAGTTTTTATACCCATCTTGAATTTTTATCTTTGAAATTATGAATTCACTTTTTCATCTAAGAAGAAGCTGAGGGGTTCCAAACTAAATTATCATTTCCAGGTGGAAGATTTAAAATTACATTGTGCAGTGGTAAATGGACTGGAGCGGCAGTTCAGCAAGCTGATTCTAAATCTACCTGTGATGCTAAAATGATCGAGTATTTTTAGTGCTTTATCATAATTACCACACTTGTTAAGTCGTCCAGGAAATCATTGTCATCCAAGTGTTAATTTGTACATTCATAGCAGGTTAAAAATGAAAATTAATCTAATTTTGCCTTAGTGTAAAAATGTACTTTATGAAGAAGATAGGAGGCATTCACACTTACTTATTACAATGAATTTTAGATCTTTCATACTCCTCTGAAGAAGAAGAGTGATTTTTTAAAAATATAATTTCTTAAACTATTCAAGTGTATTTAAATACAGGTAATATATTTTCTATAAAACACAGGGACAGTCAAACTGTTTATACAGGGGATTAAACATCAATATTTGTGTGGCCTTCTGACCAACTTTCAATGTTTGATTTTGGGCAATTAAAGAAGCTTTATTTTGACACCATTCTTATCATTGTAAAGTAATACCTTCTTTACAATTATTTATGTATAATGAATATTTGAAAAATATTTGGATGGTCCAAAAAGGTGCAAATTGCAATGTTACTTGTTTATATTTCACATATTTTTTACAAAATGCAAAGCAAGGGCAAACTATGCTGCTTCACTATCCTGTTCTTCCCATTTTCTTGTTTACCACTTGTCCTTTAGGATGATTGTCTTTACTAACAAACTGTCTGGATAAAAGGTTTTTTTCAAGTATAAATGCTGGTGTTGAACTCAGCTAACATAGCTATTCACACAAATTTCTTTAAAACCTTTTTAATTCAGCAGTACATAGCTAATTTCGCTCATATCCAGAGTTGTAAATTACCTTAAGAAATTCCTTGCTGGAAACGAAGGTAACTTAATATAAAATCAGTTTAAATTCTTCTCTTAGAACAGTCTCTTTCTCCCTTGAATATGAGACAAATTCTGCCAGCTGTGATTATTTCACTCACCTATCCAAAGACTCAATTTGCCATAGGTGACAGACAAATTCTTCCTGCTTATCTGTGGGACTAGCATCTTAGCCCAGAACATGCCTATTTTCTCACACTGA
This sequence comes from Lichenostomus cassidix, assembly GCF_008360975.1. Classification (NCBI taxonomy): domain Eukaryota; kingdom Metazoa; phylum Chordata; class Aves; order Passeriformes; family Meliphagidae; genus Lichenostomus; species Lichenostomus cassidix. The sequence continues at coordinate 96,657,377 of NC_139482.1, read as the reverse complement.
CAAGTTGTTGACTCACTGGGCAGAATGAGAAGAGAGTGTGGAGATCATGCATCAATCACCTTCCATCACATTCCCTGGTCCAAAAGTCAGTGATTGGACAAACTTGCTTTGACAGGCATCTCATCTGGACAAACAGCTTGTCAGTTTTCTAATAGGATTCGGCTGCTCTCTCACCATAAGCTTCACAACCTGAATTGCTTCAAATATTCCCCAGTGGAAATGGGAGAAATTGAATGAACAGGGAAGGGATGGGAAAGGGGGGGGTGATGTCATTTTGGCAATTTTAGAGTAAATTCCAACTTTCAGATCTTTACTTTTGACAATTATTTTGCCATAACAAAAAAAGAGAAAAATTCTTCATTTATTATTAACATTAACCTACAGCTGTTGTCGTAATTTTTTCTTTTAACAAAAGTGTGGTTCAGGAGATGGTCCGGCTTAAGTGGACAAGCAACTTTCGGAAGCATATTTGCATTCTCATGAAACTGAGAAGACAACCTTTTCTATAGCAATCAATGCCCAAGATAACCATCACAGTCACATTTGAGGGATCAATTAAGTCCAAGGTATCTTTTCAGAGCAAGGATCTTTGCTCATTAGAAAAGTACATATTAGAGTACAAGCAAAATATAATGCAGTACTATCATGTTTTCTTATTAAATGCATTGCAAAAAGAACTACTTAGCTTGTACAGGGACACACTTTATTTCTACATTGGGACTTTAATAGGAAAAAACACATAATACTCTATTGCAGCCTAAAGCTATGATTATATACTTGTAAAAAACATGAAAAAGAAATGTCTTGCAAAATAGTGCAATTTTTTTTATTAAGCCTAAAAATGGTTTCTTTTTATCTCAGTTTTATATTGATTTTCTCATAATTATAAACACTGAACTTTTAGAAAAATCTAGCCATGACAGTAAGACATTTCATGTAAGCATAAATCAAAACATGTTAAGTACAGATTTAATCCTGGGAAATGTTATTGATTCTGCATCATACAGAAATGGACAATTACATCACCAGCTTGAATGTCTAGGAATTTGTATTAGTTTACTGAGAGGATTTAAAAATTAATGGCTCAAGAAGTTGTTACTAGAAAATAAAGTCCTGTCAAATAACAAGACAATAGTGATATATGTGTAACTTCACAGGAACAATAAATTTACAGAAAATGTTAAACAAATAATTTTGCTTATTAACAAACAAACTGGACACTGATAAACATTACTTTATCCTGTACAGGTCCCTGGGTGTTGAAACAGAACTGCGTGTGTGCAGTTCACATTGCAGGAGCAGAGTGCAAGTAAAATGTTAAGAGCACTTCAAAAACCTGATGCTACCTGGTGTTTCCACTCTACTGCCATTTGATCATCATGGTTCCATTCCTTCCACTACAAAAGGTAACTTAGCTGCTCTTTGGCCATTCTGTGACTCAGACAGGCCATGTGTGGCATTTCCCTGTGACATCAACTCCTCCATTTTCAAAGATAGACTAGTAGAAATAATTGGAAACTCCATATATTAACTCAAATTTTTCCCCCACTGCTGCTATACTATTTCTCTTTTAAAAGGAAATCAACTATAGTATGAAAATAAACAAATTTCTAGGAAAAAAATTGCTAAGATGATGAAAAATATATACTGATATTTTTCAAATTACTCTTGTAAATGACAGTGTTTCCTTTAAAACATTAAAAAAAATCTAATCTCCAACATCTTAGTACAAAGAGCAAAGTACAAATCAAAGTGGAAAAGAAATGCACCCTAATACATCAGGGAGAAAAATACACATAGATAATGGAATGATTTCAGAACATGCACATAACCCAGAATAAATTTGAAGCTGTTATAATTCATTGACACAAACACTTATTTTTCTGGAAACAGTCCCTGTAGTTTTATCATTGGTTTGTCACAAGAAAAACATTCTGAATACAGGAGACACATCATAAAAGGGCGCTATAAAAGAGATTTATTAAAATAGTTTGGACACAAATTTAGCTTCCAAGAAGCACAACAAAAAATTACTGGCAAAAATAGTAGAGTGATGCAGAATCTCCTCACGTATCACCATTTACTGAGCACCAGTATAAGCAACGACAAAAATACCCACTTTTATGAGAACTCAGATAATTGTATATGGGAAGGCCAGAGAATGTGAATGTGAGGATTTGATCATGTGAGGACATGATCATGTGAAAACATGGTATTTTCCTGGGAGCCTTTAACATGACAAGCTCCCAAAATTCCATGTCATCATGTTGTAAAACTCAACTTGTCAAGGAAATCTTCCTTGTCTAGATTGTGGTTATTGTTTCACAGGCTGATTATTTAGAATTTGACCTGATCTGTGGAGGATCCAAGTGATTAAAAGTCCAGTTAACTAGAAATTCTACTTAATTGAGAGCTGTGGTAATTGCCAAAAGTTCTGTGCAACAGTAAGCTACACTAACTGTTGCTGTAGATAAAAATAAGGTATACTGGTTGTTAAAATATTAATTTAATAATAAAGCTCTAATTATGACTACAACCATGTAGACAGTCCTCATTCTACCAAGAAGTCCTAAAATGTATATATGTTTTATATGAAAAATATATATGCGTATATATTATATATAACATATAAAAATAAGTTTTATATAAAGGATGTAGATATATAGATATACACATTTCTATGTGCGTATATAAATATTTATGTAAAATATATATATGGATATGTATTATTTATGCACGTATATACATATGTTAAAGTGTTCTTTATCTGTTCTGCCACTCCTAGACACAAGCTTCAGTTACTTTCTGGAGTAACAAATGAGAGTATGCAGCTCATAAAGAAGATTCACTTAAAATTCTTATCTTTCTTGTAGTTGTTTAAGCCAAATGTAAGATAAGCATTCAGTCCAAGCCCCGACTTTACACATCAATGAAAATAAAATTTTTAGGTATCAGCAAATATTGTTCTAGTGTCTAGGAAACGGCCAAGAAAACTCTGGTGCCAATGTATTTAATTTTTAATTGGGATGAATGCTATGTGTCTCCCAAGAGAAGGCTTAAGTTGCAGGCACTTAAGAAATATAGATGGAAGAATGGAGTAAAATACAGAGAGGAAGAGGAGAGGGAATTCAGGTGTGCAGGCAGAGAAGGTTGTGGCTATAGGCTGGTAGTGGGGAAGTCTGAGAAGCATTGGGGTAGACGGGGCTTCCTAACACCATTGGCTCCTTTGGGAATGCAGAGACCTTTCATTTAAAGAAAAGCAAATACAGCAACATGTCATTGCTCCTAGCACTGCCTATGAACAGCAGGGAGATCAGTTTCACAGAACTGATTTTCAGGGGATCTTCATTTTGATGAGATCTTTTTCATTCCTTCTCTTGTAGGACAGAATTATGAGATATGAAATCCTGCATCTCGGCAGGTTTGCTCTGTCTCTAATGAGCTAGAAGGGAAAACCCTGTCAAGACTAATACCTAAAATGAGAATGATACAGTACTCTGCATGACAGCTTGCCCTTAGGATGTAAGGCATGTTGTACTTTCTCATTTCTTTTTTCCCATCAAATTCATTGTCTGCCTTACTTAGCAGCATAGCAACAAATAAAAAAAATTAAAAAAAAAAAGTTTGAGATTAAGGAACCTTTAAACTTTCAGAAAATTTTAGATGTGAGCTAATAACCATAATTTTTATTGTACTGTTCCATACATGATCTGACCACACAAACTCTGTAGCAATTTGAGTAAAATCTCCCCCAGAAGCCATGTATAAAAAATTCTTTATATAAGATTTGCACATTTTTGCAAATCTGTGCAGTCCACATATTTTGTCCTTATCTTGGAAAAGTAGGACTATAATGGCTTCATACAGCAAAAATACATTTACACGAACTGTTAACAGTATTAATTCTAGCATAAAAGAATATATGGGATGTTTTATATAGTATATATATACACATATGTACCATATAGATGTGTATATACAGTGTCTATGGTTTCTCCACCGTTCCTAGAAACTATTATTTAGAGAAGAAATTCATGTAGGCATTTAAAAGTAGCATGTTTCTAACTGAAATATTTTAACTGCCAAAAACTGGGAAAAATAGCTCTTATCTAGAGAAAAAGTTAGAGTGTTTGCAGATTTTTTTTGATTGTGTGTAGTACTCTGTAAGAAGTATAGATTTGAAGTACTGTGCAGAACTGGTATGAAGTGTTTTTAACAATATCTTCTATCAAATATATTTACTCCACTGATTTTTGTTAAATGCTCTTAGAGTTTATCTGCAATTGAAGAGGAAAAATCAAACAAGCCCTCAAGTAAAGGATGCAGTTCTCAAGAGCTCCATAGTTAGGAACAATGTAAATACATTTCTGAAAAATGACAAAAATCTGTTATATTTCAATGATGTTTTATTTTATTAAGCACTAAAATATGCAACTGAAGGGATGGATATTAGAGATAAAAAAATCTCCCTTAGTAAGCAACAAAAGCCAGGTGAAAGGCATGCACCTGCCCCAACCAGATGTCATGCAAGTGGCTAAAAATGAATCAAAACAGTTAGGACTCACAGGTGGGGGTAGCAGCTTTAGCTATGTGTTTGTATAGACAGACAGAAAGAAAGATATAATGTTTAACAAATGTTAGCCGATATATTCTACAAAACATATGTCTAGAAAATGACTTGTGTAAAGCTCTTGCATATGTGTGCTCATATATTGCCCTGGCCAGAGGAAAAAAACACAAAACAAAATATGAAATCTTTGAATTGTATGTGCCGTTGTGTATTATGAATATATGAAAGGTGAAGAAAATACAGCTTTAGGGAACCGAACTTTTTCTAACCTACCCTTTTATTTTCAAATCCTTTGATAGGCTTTAGAAATGTCACAGGAAAGATGGCACTTTCTGTTTATTGCTTAGTAGCTTTTCCTGGCTTCAAAAATGCAGCTTAATGAAGCTCTAACATTTATAGGCTCTAAGATGTTTATTTGTGTGAATTTATTTCATTTATAAATTATATGAAGAGGAAAGGAAATCTCCCGAATCTGAAGTGCTCTCAGAAAATGAGTAGTTATACTTGAACAAAGGCACAGTAAAAGGCTTTAAAAGATAAAAAGAGAGGAGTCTGTCAGAAATATTTTGGGAGATAAAGAAAAAAATCTGTAAATCTATGTTAATAGGAAAGGCATTCCAGGGGAGTGTTAGGTATTGCTGTTGTCCAGGGAAGGTGCTTCTCATGGCAGCCCTGCAATGTTCTACCAGTTTGCAAACACTTGTTCTGGCAGGGATTTTTCTTCTCTACAGGAAGGAAACAGACATGAGGGATAAACAAATAGCTCAGCTTTGTTGCTTATAATTTCTTTGGCACTATCTTATGATGCCCATAACAATGGAATGAAATGATTTGTATTGACTCAGGTAACGTGCTGAGGGATATATAAATCCTTTACTACTTCTAGATAGTGGAAATAAATTAAGCAAGCATATATAAATGATTTCAGATTAAAAGCTCCAGAATTTTGGTGCAGTTCCAAATTCTTGGATATGGTGGGTTTCCTGGATTTCACATATGAGAGTCAAAAATTTCTCACAATTCTTTTGGACATAATGAAATAATGCAGTGTGGCTAGCACAGGTCTTTCCCATGAGAATTTTTCTCCTGTGTTTTATAAACAAAGATAAAGTTTGGATGTTATTAAAAACAGTGTCTTGAGATTTGGACAGTTCAGGCCTGGCCAATCAGGCCTAGGAGGAGGTTTCTGACTGACCAATCTGGGTGACCTCTGAAAAGTCTATATAAGTTGGAATCAAAATAATAAAGCTCTCTTTTCTATGCCATGCTGAGAATCCGGGTCTTTTTCTCTGCTAGTGGCTCAACAGCGACAATGCAGGAATCTTGAGTCTGCAAATCTGCCTCTAATTTATTATGTGTAATTTCTTCCTCTAATTGCTGAAACCCAGGAAAACTCCACAGTAGAACATGAACAAGTTAGATAGTATTTTGTGTAAAGAAAGGGATGCATCAGAGCCTTCTCTAATATAATCTCTCTTTTTTTCATTTTAGTTGATATCATAAGAGGTTGTCATCTTACTTTAAGAAAGCACAGTCTTTTTTCAGTCACTTCCACGATTACTGTTAATCCAAAGAAAGTTTCATGTATTGGCTAAAAAATTCCTCTTAAAAAGCACCTGCTAGGAAAAAGCAGCAGTGATAAGAAATACTTACTCATCCAATAACATTTTCAGCCTTTCCATATGTATATTTATTTGTAAAGGCCAAGAAAATGGTAAGTAGGAAGAAAGCTATCTCTTAAGTAAAATGCCTGGAGGACCTTAATCATTGTCAGCTCTGACAGCTGACAAATCTATCACTTTTAAGTGAATTTAGTGCAAAAACTTGAGCAATTTTAAAAATTATTTATACTTCGTTTCTTCCTAAATGCATTCCCAAATCCTGAGAATATGGGCAACCTAGGATTGAATAAATGATCTTTTACCCTCACCATAAAATTGAAACAAAAATAAGCATCTGTTGGCATTTTCTTATGGGAAAGCAAAGTGCAGGTAACTATATAGAAAGACAAAATTGAATGTTTAAAATGTATTAACCACTCACTTTCAGTCCTCACCCCTCTAAAAGGTATGCACAAGCTGTCGGACAGTTTTTTGGTCATTATTTTGCAATGCTACAGGGGCACATGTAAAGTAAAAAAATTTAGTTGTGCCACTTTAATAATATGATAGTTTGATTTTAAAAAAAAACATATATAATTTACTCTTATCTTATAAACTATTATGTTCTGTGCATAAAATACAGGGGATTCTGAAAAAAAAAAAACAAACATCAATCTGCTGGCCCAGTATATAAAAGCCACAGAGCCTTCATCAGTGAATGGAATGATTGCACAGATTTCACAGAATCACAGAGCGGTTCAAGCCAAGGTATGTGCCAATTCAAGGCCAATGTAATTTCACCCAATACAGGGCAGAGTCCTTCCTGGTCAATGCCTCACTCAGAAGGGGCAGATGCTAACACACAATCTTAAATGTCCAATTTATTTTATGAGAAGACCTAAAACAGGATCAGTTGAAGTTCAATAGCCAGTTAATTTAAAGGTTTCTTACTATGATGATATTTTTTTAAAATTACAACTTTAAAGCCCAGACACAGAGGAAAGCCTTTATGGTAAAACCTATTGTAAGCTCCTATAATGGAAAACTATCAACCAGGGAAAACAGAGAAACTTGATGTGCCTTCTTCCAAAAGTGATTAACTTGATTTCACTGAAAGGGAAAATAGTAAAAAAATAATTTAAAAAATATAACCCTGTCATCTTGCTACTGTTCTGAAAGAAAACAAAATAACAATGTTTGTTTTTACTCTAATTTTCAGTTGAACAAGTTTTCCATATTGATTTTTGTACTTTTCACTGAAATAATCTGTCTCTTAGAGTTTGGTTTTTTATTCTTACACTGTATTTCCTGTTGCTCTACTAGGAGTCTAGACTAAGAGTTATACTTTCTAAATATTGACTTAAAAATAGTGCAGTAATTTAAACTCTAGGTAAATAGAATGGGTAACAAATATTTTTTCTTTGTGTTAAATGTGCAACAGTTCCCTTTTAAAAACTCATCAATCACTCTAGCTCAAAACCAGTTTAAGCAGCTGGGCATCAAAACACTTAAGGTCCATTTATTGCTTATTGCTTTAGCTATGTTTGACTGAACAGTCACATTAGAATTACTGTGGGAAAGATACGGTCTTATCCTCTTTCTTGCACTAGTGCACATCTGATTGCTGTTAAAAAAAAACAGGCACAGCAGAAAATTATTCACTTTTTCATTTTGTTTTTCTTTTGCTATTTAGCCTCCTGAGATGGTTCACAGTAGGATCAAATAAGAAGCAGCTGAGGTACTCATAAAACACCACCACATTTATGGGAATATTAAGCAGAAACCAAGGAGCAAAGTGTATTTTATTTTATTATTACTGTAACAGAAACATTCCTGCATAGTTAAAGCTTCCTGTGATTTTTATCAGGTTTCCTTCTCTAAGAGTATCATCTTTGCAGAACATGATGACCAAACTCACATGAAAAGCTATCCCCCATCTTAGGGAAAGTTTGGGAGTTGAGTTCTTCCACCGTACAACTGGGAATATCTTGTTTTGAAACTTCTACACTAATTACCACCTCTTCTACACTATTATACCATCACAGCTACAGTAGAAATGTTTTACCTAAACCAGAGCAATATAAACTCAAAATCAACTGGTTAGAGTCTGTCACATTAATACACAATCATGAAATGTAAATGTCAGGCCAATAAACCATTATATTTAAACACTTGTTAAGTTACCATTCAGCCAATAAGAGCTAAATATAGGGGCCGGTTTTGTCATCAAAGCCCAGTGTACCAATATGTTTCTAGCCAGCTGCCTTTACAACCTTCCATTCACTTCACATAAGCACAGTTCCCAGAAGTCTGAGTCTGCCTGCTACTGGTACTCTTCCCACTCTATGTGAGCTACTAATTTTGAGACTAAGCATGAGTAATTTTAAAAAGCATATGCTCCTTTTATATCACTAAGCATAGGGATCCCAAAAATAATCTTTCCAGAGTGTTGCCTAATTTGTGAAAATATAGCTCCATCATCATCTCTCTAAAAAAAATTGAGAAAAAATAAAGAATCTGCACAAGTTTAAAATGGAAAATGAAAACTTTAAGAGCATTTTTTTTCTGAAATATAAGGATCTGTTTTAAATTATGACAAAAATCAAAAATATATTTGTTTAAAAAAGGATACATTTATCACTTTCAAATAAATTAATGGTTAAACTACTATATATAAACCAATTTTTAATGTAAACACTGCTGTAGGTGCGTTTTTTTGTATTGCTGTCTTTTAAACACTATCTCATTGAAAAAAATTTAATTATACTTACCAAAAAGTCATAAAATATTTATCCTATTTGTGTGCATCTTATTTTTTTGCATTTGGAATTTCTAATTAAAGTTCCTTTAAAAGCGTATTAGATTTTTGTCATTTCCTCTTTGATACTACTGCATGTGTCCAGATTTAGGGAGTTCTGCTTGCCTGCTGTTTTGGGTACAATAATTTGCCCTTTGTAGAAGCACATCAGAATGTACTGCATACTGCTCTAAAAGCTCTATAGAGCTCTATAAGCTGTGTTGCAACTTTATTGAATACTAAACACTGAGCAAGGTCACTCCCAATATCAATGAACAGAGTAATTTCATAAGTTATAGCCAATATATAAAATGGATTCTTAATTCTTCCAAAAGATGAAACCTCTGTTTTCCTCCCCACTACTGAAAAAAAGCCTGAGAAATTTTATTTGTCAGCTTTAGAGTATCCAAAGGCAAAAGCTCAGTCCTTATGCCCTAGGAGAAGTTATAAACTGGGAGTTCCTCTGCTTAAAAATCCTGCAAGGGGATCCTTTCAGGTATCATGCCTACTAAGTCTCACTCCACATACAATATTTGATTGTAGTGTTTTGGCATCAAACAGCACAACAACCACTTCATTCCTTTATGAAAGTGGTTCAGCTCTTTTTTACAGCCTGATGGAAAGGTGGTGCATTACCCAGTTAAATATTTTTGCACAGAGAGGCAGATCCAAGGGTTGCTGCAATAAAGGTACATTTCCCTTAGTATTTCAGTGTCACTATGGTAAAGCACATGGCACTGGTAATGCTGATTTCTTGCTCGTTCCTTGCAGTCAGAGGAGAGATCAAGGGGATCCCAGACTCAGCTCATCATGGCTTGTCAGCTTCATGGCCCAGATGAAGATCCTCAATCTCACTCCCCACTCTCCCTGACTTTAGCAGAAACACTCTAGTTGTGTCCCTCATGCCTTCTGCTTTCTCAGAAAACATTGCTGTTTCCTACTCCAGCTATGAACAGGTTGGATTTCTCTTTAGAGAAGTGCAAAAGGAGGCACAGAACTTGCCACGACTGAGACAAAGCAGGAGAAAGATGGTAGCAATTTCTGCTCTAGAGGCCAATGATTTCTGCAGAGGTTGTCCATAAAACGTATAGGAGGAAATATTTGATCCAGTTATTTTAGGGCAAAAATAGATATTTTAACATTCTTTAATGTTATACATTACAATGCCAGCCAATGGCCTAGACCAACATTTTATATGCATGTGTGAAGAAACTTAGTTATTGTTCAAAATGTTCCTGCACTGGAAACTGCCAATATCCAAATAAATAAATTATTTGTTTCAGGCCACAAAGCCACGACTTCTAAGTGCAGAGCTGCCCATCTGCAACCTGAGTAAGACAATAAAAAAAGGGGCTGATATGCTTAATCCATCAATATTACAGAACCTAGGGATAAAAACAAGAAATATCAATGGGACATATGCTTAGCAGGTAAATCCCACCAGTCTTATTTTATGCAACCTGCTTGCCAGGCTGTGTCCCAAAAAAATTGCTGAGAAGAGGGCTACCTACCTGTTCTGCCCACCCTGCTCTCCTGTGCAGTGTTATCAATGCCTCTATGTTGACTTCTCTCAGAAGGCTTTGTCCAGAGGGGTTTTCTAAAGTTTATTATAACTCAGAAGGCCAATAGAACTTGATGGAATGAGAGCAAGGGCAATGTAGAGATCCCCACCCTGAGAGGATATGCTATACTGGGAATTGATGTGGTTTGAAATAATTTTATTTTTTCTTTCATATTTCCTAGAGGTCATTGTTCTCTGTTTCAAAAGTTCTCCCTCAAAAAGGTAGAAGTGTATCAAAGTTCTGTCTCACTTGGAGTACTGCAGCAACATCATAGAATTTTTTAGAGATTTTCATTGATGGGTCTTTCAGGTAAAAACAAACATATCTGAACTTCTTTCACATTTAATGTTTAATTTTTCTTCCTTTGTTTTGGATTATTTTGGGAAAATTAGTATAAATGACTGGCTGTAACATATGTGTAGTGTTTTAGTTTTTTTTTAAATATCTTCTTTGTCTCTTTTTAAGGCTTTAAATATGCTGTCATGCAAGTTGAGCTCAAGAGAGTTACAGCCTTTACTAATAAGTGGGGTTTTTTTGGCTAATTAAATATTTCATCCTATAAGACTGATTTACTGTTTGGCTCTAGTCGGTTTGACTGAAATCACTTGAGTCGGGTTTAGGCAATGATTGCTGCATTTGTTATGTGATGAATGGAACATCATCACATAAAATATGAATTGGCTGGAAAAGACTCAAGGATAATCACAGCTAGGATCTGACATTGTCAGTGTCTGGCTCTGTAATCATTAAAAAAAAAAAGGAGGAGAAGAAGGAGAAGGAGAAGGAGAAGGAGAAGGAGAAGGAGAAAGAAGGAGAAAAGAGAAGGAGAAGGATGTGGAGGAGGAAGAGGGAAGGGAAGGGAATGAGAAAGGGAAGGGGAAGGGGAAGGGTATATCTTTAAGAATTCTGCTGCATACTTTAATGATCGTTTCTTTTTTTCTCTCCACTTATAGATACATGCATATATGTATTCCTCCAGCTCAGCTGTCCCTGTTCTTTGGCTACTCTTCAAGGCAAAGGATAAATATATTTGGCTGTCTGAAATTATTCTTATCCTGAGCTCAGAGAATTAAAGTTCAAGACATAAATATGTTTCTAAGATATAACATTTCCTTCCTGTTATTAACTTTCAGCATAATTCTTGATGTTTCTGAGATTCATATAAATGCTGAAGCTCTTTCTTTAATGTTAATTTAAACTTTTAGCCTCAGTGAATCCATTTGGAATATTTTATACAGATAAATGACAATAAGTGAGTCCTGGAGATTAAAAAATTATTTTCTTTTTTTTTAGGAATACAGATTTTTAAGCCAGAAGTGGCTATTATAATTTTCTAAACTTTGTACATTTATGAAGCCCATAGTGATTTTGCACAGCTTCTTTTTTGAATGATTACATTTTTTAAACCAGTCTTAATTAAAAAAATCTCCAGAGATAAAGAATCCACCATGCTTTCCGTTTCTTATGTTATGAATTTCAATGCAATTTTCATTCCTCACTCATTATTTTAAATGCAGTAATTGTGCTCCATGTTTATATGTCTGCTTCATATGACACAAAGGATCGCTTCTTTCCTCTGCCTTACGTTTTAGGAAATCCCTAAGAAGATCTTGTCCACCAAAAACAAAAACTAAAGTTTCATTTTTTTTTCCATTCCAAAGTTAATGATCCAAATTAATAAAATATTTACATATTTTTATTGAATCACAGCCGCTGTGTTCAACTTTGATGTTGATCCCAATTCTGATGTCGATTCTGATTCTGATGTCTATCGGTCACTCTTTGTTTATCTTTTGACTTTTCCAAGTCAAAGGGAACATGACTTAGAAACACTAATGCCAGTGTGCAAGAAATAACTCCAGAATCTTATAAATAAAATCAAGAAGTGTTCTGCTCAGGTATTAACTGGCAAATGCATAATTGCAGTATCTCTAAATACTGTGTATTTCTATCTTATCTGACTCCCTAGAATATATTAGGACAGAATACCCAGGCAAAAATATACACATTTTAGTACACAAGCAAAGCTTTCAAGACCAGGAAATCAGTGAAAAAACATCTCAGACTTAGTGGCAAAATCTTAGCATGTTTCCTTTTTTTCACAAATGTTACCTACATTTATTATCTTTAATGATGCCACATTTCTTACTTCCATGCCTCCTTCCAATTCCAAGCAGTTGATCTTCATTAAAAAAAAAAAAGGGTAAAAGTAGGTAGATAACTGAAAGTTTAAGCTTTGCTTCCAGTCCAGAGCAAGTTCCCCAAGTTGAAATAATAATACAATTTCAAGGAGAAAAGGTGGATTGTGATGCAAATGTCCTTATAGTATAAATCTGATCCCAGATTATATTCAGCTTTTGAAAGTCTATTTTTTAGCTTCAGATGGTGTAACACAGAAGTAATCCGATAAACACATAGGATTCTTTTTATTTTAAAAATAGTTTCTGAATGTTTAGTTCTGTCACACAGAAATCAAAGTCTGGTCTTTATGCAGCTTTATACTCCAAAGCTAGCTGAAAAATTCTGAAGCAGCTATGGAATTTAAAAAAATATTCTTTCAAGCACAATCTAATTTTCAATAGCTCTTATTCTTAGAATATTCCACTGTGATATTACCATTCCCTGATGAAAGGATGACCTATTATCATTTGCTTTAGCCCCAGAAACATGAATAGAACATGGGATTTGTCATCTGATCACTGCCATGTGAAAGGTCCTGTGTTAGGTTCAGTGTTGCTAACAGGACTTTCCCTTAAATTATAAGGCATCACTTGCTCCTACTTGCTCTGGCCTGATCAGATGTATTGAGTGCTGTGCATTTTCCTTGGTTAAGAATATACCTCAACAAACCATGGCGCATGCACTGGCAAGCTGCCTCTATAAACATTTTGATAGTATCTCTCTAATCTAACATGCCAGTTTCATGGCAATTCCTTGACTACTAGGATAAGAGAGAACAAAACAGGCAAGTAGAAATGCCACTGTCGATTTCAGAAATCAGGACAGGCTCTGTTTGTGGGAGGTGGTTGATGTGGGGTTTGGGTTTGAGTATTGGTTGGTAGGAGGTTTTTGGGGGGGCGGGGATGGTTGTTTGGGGTTTTTTTGGAGGAGGTATGTTTTGCGTTTGGCATTTTTTAGAGCAAATGGTATTTCCATTTTATAGTTTGCTGAAATTTGTGACTGGGAATTGATCCCAATCTAGAAAAAATGCCTGAACTACCAAATGGTCTTTTTTCTTCCTGTAGCTGAAAAATCAGACTTTTTATACATAGGATTCCATTGGTGATGACAAATCAGTCATTATGGTAATACTTCAGACACAACTAAAACAATAAGGGGGAAAACAAATAAAAGAGTAAGAAGCCTTTCTGTAAGCAAGCAACTTATTTTTTATTTTGTTTTTTCTTGAAAAAGGTACTTTGTGGATTACTCTGACAGCAGCTAAAGTTAAGATGCCATGTAAACATAAACATGAAATATTTTCCTAAGGTTTTAAAAGGAATTTAATCTAATTGTTCTTGAAATTTATTACCTATCAGATTTGCATTCTGACTTCAAATGAGCAGCTTATTTTTAATTCATCAGATTCATCTATGCTTTTGTATTTTTAATGTGAAGGGTAGAACAGAAAACATTCAGTGCAGGCAGATGCCAATTTTAATATAATGTTCTCCTACTTTGGGGACTTCACTAGCGGTGTGGCTTACCCAGTAATGCCACTCAGACTTGATAATTGACAGTAAATAATGCTCTTGCAGTCATCTACTTCCATTTGCTAAAGGAAGCCATGCCATAATAAAAACAAGTCAATCTGAACTACTAGAAAACAAATGAAATACTTTAGATATCTCAAATTTCTGTTCAGGAGCAAAACTGAAATTTCCTTATAGATACTGATGAGTGAAAGCTGATTTTTAATGTTCATATATTGCTTAGCATAAAGTCTAAATGTTATTTTTGGCATGCAAAACAAAAACCCAAGAAGGATGAAAAAGTGATGAAAAAGTCAAATATAGAAGCAATGGAATCTGGTCAGCACCAGAAATAGGCATCCACTTCTCTGGGCCACCTTTTGCAATGCCTCACCACTCTCACAGTAAAGAATTTCTTCTTATCAACTATTTTAAATATCTCTTCTTTTAGTTTAAAAACGTTCCCCCTTGCCCAATCACTATCTGCCTATGTAAAGGGTCACTCTCCTTTTTTATACCTAGTGGAAAGTGTAATGAGGTGTCCCCAGAGCCCTCTGTTCTCCATGGTGAAGAACCCCAGTTTCTGTTTATAAGCTAGGTGCTCCAGCCCTCTGATCATCTTTGTGCCCTTTCTCTGCACCCACTCCAACAGGTCCAACCAAAATAAGGGCTCAGCTGGAGCAGGTCATCCATCCTCCTGCAGTAGCACCACACAGTGTGTTTTGACACCAGGGACATGATCTCTGACTCGGCCTGAGCTGTCTCACATGGCAAAAACATCTGGCACTCAGCTAAATACTACCAGAAGACATGTTAGATAGGATCATCACAGCATCACTATAAACCCAGCACTGCCAAGCCCACCACCAAACCATGTCCCTAAGTACCAGGTCTACACATCTTTTAAATTCCTCTAGGGATTGGGGCTCTACCACTTCCCTGGGCAGCCTGCTCCAGTGCTTGAAACATGGGGATCTCTACAATTTATCTCTGGGATTCAGAAGTTCAAATCCAAATCTGCAAGCCAGACCTGCCAGACTCAAATTTTCTCAACAGATAGGGACTCCTCAGATATCAAGAGGAGGAGTATAAAATAGCATACTAGATTTGTCACTGGTAGGCGAGTCTTTACATTTTAATCACACTTTTTTTCTCTTCTAATCTATTCTGTGCTTCTGGATGTTAAAGGACATAGATATGTAGTGTAGTTCCTCGAATACATTCGCTTATGAAAAGTTAAGAAGAGGTTATTTAGTTTTCTTGCATAACGATGCTCAGTCTTTTTCTAATTATAATGAGAATCTTATACCAGAACCTCTTGGGATTCTTCCCTCTTTCCACAAGGAAGACTTTTATTGTGTTAAGTAGATGCAGATATTTTTATAATAATTGCATGATTTTTCCTTTCTTGCTGTGGCACAGTGTTATTAGTCTCTGTAAATCTACCCTCTGGTGTAAAATGATAACATAAATTAATACTGGACAAATTCTTTTTTTTGAGGACATAGTGGTGATATCATCTTTTAATTGCATTTGTTTCAAATGAGTACACCTAATAATTTACAAATAAAAAGCCATATAAAATATATTAAAATAAACAATGATTTTTCATTTGAAATTCTGCATCAGAATGGCTTGTTCTTTGGAAATTCCCAATTTTGTAGTTTCCAAAATTTGGCTTAGTTAAAATAATATTTTTTTTACCATAAAATCTCATATTTAGCTCCAAAAAAATGACAAGAATGAGGAAAGTTATAAACTGTATTTGTCTACAAATAAAACTCACAGACTCATATCCTAGATAAAAGTTTAAAGTCAGTGAAATCACAAGTATCTTATCAAGGCCCATTTTTACCCTAACATGAGGGCTTCTTTTTGAACCTAACTTGATAGCAGGTATTAAAAAAGAGTATAATACCAGATGGATGAAAAGAGTCAGAAGACAGTTGCCACTATAGTGCTGTGCCAGAAGTGAGCTAGTAAAAATTTTAAATTGAGGAACAAAAAACCCAATTAGAACAAATTCAAAAACTGTGGTTGAAACACTTCTTTGCTCCTTGCTTCAAGTCCTCTCCCGCTGAGAGTAAAACAACCTGCCAGCAAGAAAGGCACGAAGAGCAGCTGGCAGTCCAATAACATACTAGAACTGTCAATGCCATCCACATGGTTCTCCACATGAGGTTTTTAGAGGCTCCTGATACTGTAATCTATAATGCATTGGGAAAAAAAAAGACATCCCTTTTCAAGGCCATTCTACACAGAGGAGATATATAGGGTTAATGCAAAAAAAAACAAAACAAAACCACTTACCTCAAATGTCTTTAGATCAGAAACTGAGGAAAGAATATGGTAAAACCAGAAGCAGTAAAACTGCTTATCATCAAAAAGGTGCAAAAATGCTTATCAATGCTTGGCAAAAAGTATTTAGATGATATCCAATTAATAAGAAAATAGATTAGAAACAAAATGTTAAATAAGATTGCCACAAGACATGATTTATGATTTTTCTTGGGTTTTGGGTTTTTTTTTAACTTTATAATTTGCTTAAAAAACTACTAGTCTTATATCACATCATGGAATCAGATTCATAGGATATGCTGAGTTGGAAGAGACCCATCAGGATCATTAAGTCCAGCTTCTGACCCCACACAGCGCCATCCCAAAGAGTCACACCACGTGCCTGAGAACCCTGTCCCAGCACTTCTTGAGCTCTGTCAGGTCTGGTGCTTGTACAAGTTCCCTGGGAAGCCATTTCCAGTGCTCAACCACCCTTTAGGTGAAGAATCTTTTCCTAGTATCTAACCGAAACCTCTCTTGTATCGGCTTCATGCTGCTTCCTCACGTCCTGTCCCTGGTCACGAGAGGGTACCTGCCACTCTGCCTCTCCTTGTGAGGATGTTGTAGACTGCAATGAGGTCTCCCCTCAGTCTCCTCTTCTCCAGACTGAGCAGAACAAGTGACCTCATCTGCTCCTCACATGGCTTCCCTTCAAGACTGTTCACATCTTCGTTGCCTGCCTCTGGACTGTCTCAAATAGCTTAATGTCTTTCCTATATTGCGGTACCCAGAACTGCACGTAATATCCAAGGTGAGGCCGCCCTAGAGAAAAGCAGAGCAGGACAATCCCCTTCCTTTCCTGGCAGGTGATGCTGTGCCTGATGTCCCCAGGCTGGCTCTCCTGGCTGCCAGGGCACTGCTGACTGATGCTCAACTTGGCATTGACCAGGACTCCCAGATCCCTTTTGACAGCGCTGCTCTTCAGCCTCTCATTCCCCAGTCTGTCCTCACACCCAGGGTTGCCCTGTCCTAGGTACAGAATGTGGCACTTGCATTTATTAAACTTCATATGGTTGGTGATTGCCCACGGCTCCAATGGGTCAAGCTCTCTCTGCAAGGCGTCTCTGCTCTGGGGAGTCAACAGCTTCTCCCAGTTCAGTATGATCAGCAAACTTACGTAGCATTCCCTCAAGTCCTGCATCCAAGTATTTAATGAAGGCATTGAAGAGCACAGGGCCGAGGATGGAGTCCTGTGGAGCCCCACTGCTGAGTCTGATGCCACCCCACTCACCATAACCTTTTGTGTCCCACTTGTGAGTCAATTGTTCACCCATCACATGCTGTGTTTATCCAGCTGTGAGCTGGACATTTTGTCCTGAAGGATCCTGTGAGAGAGAGTACCAAAGGCTTCACTGAAATCCAAAGGGACTATATCAGCTGGCTTCCCTAGAGCAAGGTTACCCTGAAGTAGAAGGAAATCATGTTTGACAAGAAGGACTTCCATCTCATGAAGCCATGTTTGTTGTGATCAATGACTGTGTGTCCTCTAGGTATTTTTCAATACCTCCTAGAATAATCTTTTCCATGATTTCTGCAGGCACTGAAGCGAGACTGACAGGCCTGTAGTTCGTGGGGTCATCCTTGCTCTTCTTGAAAATCAATGTTCACCAGCTTTCAGTCAGCTGGAATGTCTCCAGATTCCCAAGACTGTTCAAAAATCATTGAGAGAGGCTTTGCAGTGACACCAGCAGCTCCTTGAGGATATGTTTAGAAGACAGTACTTTATTACTAAGGGCACAACTAAGACTGAGGATGCTTATGAAGAAATGATGTATTATGATGCTTTAGCAATTTAATATACACTTTCATTTTGAATGCGAATGTATCAGTTGAAAGCTTTTCTACTGTTTTTGTTAGTACTGGCTAACCAAATGGTATATTTTGGTCTAAATTTAAAAAAAAAACAAAAAATCTGCATAATTACTATGACAAGCAAACATTTATTAAAAAGGCTTTTTTCCTTTCTGTCTTGAATGAAATGGATTTGGTTACTTCATATTTGACCAGGCTTTTTGTAGTGAGTACTTTTGCCTTTTATATATATTGGCATTTAGGCATTTCTTCTCTAAGGCCTTAGGGGACATACCTTATATAAGCAAAAACCTGAAATATTGGCAAAACTTTAACTGCAGTACTTTCATATGTTTTTACTTTTCTTCTTTCTTACAAAATGGAAGTGATTTCCTCATTCCTTACCATGCAGCATTGGTAAAGTAAGGTATGTTGGGCAATAAAGATGATAGCCAATATTTGACATATATTTCAACCAGGAAAGATAGGTCCCTTCCCAGAGCCAACAAATTTGTGACTAACAAAATAAACCAAGAAATTTCTGTTTGCTTGTTTGAAAATGAAAAAAACCCACATTTTTAAGACATTAAAAAGCTCTGAACTTATTTGAGTGGAAATAAAATAGACTTTATATTTTGAAAAACACTTTTGTAGAAAGATTTCTATGAGGCCAAGGAATAAATTTTCATATTATTACAGAATTCATTTAAAATACATATTTTCTGAAGGCACTCTCTGTTTAATGCATTTTTTTTGCAATTGCTCTTTCTCTTTCCACATGTCTATTCAAATTCTCCACTTGGCTTGTGCTTCTTTAGGCTATGTTCCACCTTCAGCATTTGTCAGAGTGGGTAAAAAGTAAGCATAGTTTGATTTTGACTCAGTAAATTACCTTTTTATCTTGCGTGGGCAGTAGAATGACTTCAGGAAGAAATCCACAGAACTCAGATCTATCACATACAAAAAAATGCCTCTTCCTGTTTCACCTGTACTGATTTTAATGAGATAATTGTGGCAGGTTGACCCCAGCTGGATGGCCAATGTCAACCAAAGCTTCTCAATCACCCAGCTCCTCAGCTGGACAGGGGAGAGAAAATGTGAAAAAAGCCTCATGGGTTGCGATAAGGACAGGGAGAGATCAGTCACCAGTTACTGTCACAGGCAAAACAGACTTGATTTGGGGAAATTAATTTGATTTATTACTAATCAAATCAGAGTAGGATAATGAGAAATAAAGCCAATTCTTCCTGGGATCAACTTCTCTTCTGATTTCTCCACTTCATCCCTTCAGTGTGGGATGGAGGTGTGGTACTCCTTTCTCCTCAGTGTGGAGATTCTCCATACTCCTCCCCTGTCCTAGTGTGGGGTTCCTCACAGGAGAGACAGTCCTACACCAGCCTCTCCAACATGAGTCCTTCTCATGGGATGAAGTTTTTCAGGAACTGCTCCAGTCCCTCCCCTAGGGTGCAGTCCTTCAGCAACAGGCTGCTCCAGCATGGGTCCCCCCCAGGATCACAAGTCCTACCAAAAACCTAAACCAGTGTAATTCTGTATTGGACATGGGGGAAGCTTATGGTGTCTTCTCACAGGAGCCACACCTGTAGCCAGCCCCCACCTCAAAATCCTTTCATGTAATCTCAATACACTCATGAAAATCTGTTGTCTCCAGGGTCAAGGATTTATGTCTGCAGATAAATTCTAGATAGATTTTGGTCCAGCAGTTTCTAGTATTGCCACCATAAAATATTATACTTTAAACTAGAATAGATGCATTCAAACTAAAATAATTTCTGTAGTTTCCACAATAAATACTGCTTGTATAAAAATGTTTTCTCTCTTTAGCAGCAATGAGTAAAGATGTAAATGTAAGGATGCAATGACATTTCTTATTGGTTTATAAGAAAACAATAAGCAGTGTACAACAAATAAACAAAGGATCATTCTCTGATGTATCACAACTCCACCTCTACAAAGTAAAAATATCACAGAAGTATTTCTTCTGTCATTTGTTTGGTTTTGTTTTGGGTTTTTTTTGGATGATTAAATGAGGTTTTTTTTAAACAGTAGGGGACTCTCACTATCTTAAATCTAGGATTCAACAGAAAATCCAAGATGTAAAATCATTTTGCTTCAGTCCACAAATTCATAACTCAATTTTTTTTGGCTAATATTTCAATTGATGTGATTATGAACTTTTAGGACCTCAACATCTGCCTGCTACAAGGATGTAGTTTGCTTGGCTGTCATCAGGTCATAAGTACTGTCAATCACTGTCCTACTGACCTTTAGCAATTTGGATCACACAGCCTGGAGTCTATAGCTCCCACTACCTTAGAAGTAATCCTCTGAGATATCTGGTCCACAAGTAAGAAAATCTAATAGATGAAACACCAACAAAATCACACCAATAGATAATATCCCTACTCTTGGCCAGCATCAAAATTTGGGCTGTATTCCTCTTAAAGTCACAGCTAAACAGCAAACAACACTTCACAGTACACATCCTTTGAGTAGCTCAGTTGGTTAGAGCATGGTGATAATTCCACAAAGGTTCTGGAGTCTAATCCCATATGGCCATTTGCTTGAGAGTTGGACTTGATGATCCTCGTGGGTTCCTTCCAACTCAGAATATTCTGTGAATCTGAAGTTCAATATTTGTATCCCTTGCTGCCTAGTACCATTTTTTTTTCTGGTTGAAATTGCCTTTATTGCTGTTCTATACTTGAGTCAATAGGTGGCAATGCCTACTCCAGTACATTTTGTCCATGGGCATTTGTGATGTTATTTATTCTCCACCTTTACATCAGCATTCAGTAAAGTATTTCCATTCCACAAACAAAACAAAACAAAACAAAACAAAACACAAACAAACAAACACAAATAAAAGCCCAAAACCTACAAAACAAACGAACAAAAAGAGAAAAAAAAAAACAATTGCAAAAAAAAAATAAAAATACCCCACCCATCACACACACCAGCTTAAAAAAAGGTCTGTATGACATTAATCTCTACATTCAGAGCCTTCTTTTACCATCGTTTACCACCAGTAAATACTGGTGTCTGAACATTTTCTTAGCCTCCTTCCCCAAACTCCAGTTAGATTTTTATCCCAATTTTTTGTAATTGAGAAATTTTTAGCAGCAATGCTTCGGAGTCTGCTATCTTTTCTATGATGAAAAGGTAATTTTGAAACAGAAGTTCCCATTTAGTCTGTGGAGAGAGTCAGACATGATTGTATTTCATTGTAAATAGATTTCAGATGTACTAACCATTGAGGTAATTAATTTTCTGAAGGTAACCAATCCTTCAGAAAATAAATATTGCAAGAAAACTTTGAAAGAGGTGTGTTGTGAAAGGCAAGTGAGGCCTTCTTGCTCCTTTTTCACTCTGATGGTGATTTATATAAATATATCCAAATAATTTTGGCACTAATTGAACCCTAATAGATCTCTCTTAAGAGCTCATTTAGCAAGACATTTATATTTTATACCTGTAGAGCCTTACATAGCATCAAGGATTTACACAGCCCCTTTTCTAACAGTAACTAAAAGAAGATTATACGAAGAAGAATGTTTTTGTCCTTTCATGTGGTAATGGAAAGCTGCCCTTGCAGCTCCATTGAGCCACACTGAAGTGAGTTTCTAATCAAGAAACTACGAACTATATTGTTTGTTAAATTAAATACTATGCAGTGAAGCAATAAAAACAGAACAGAACTTGGTCTCTGCTAGTATGTGCCAGATCCCTCTGGAGAGTGACCAGTAGAACAGGGAAGATCTTAGAAAATGTATTGGTTTCAGAAAGGTTTCTTCATTCCAAGATCAATGAAGACAGGCACAGAGCCTGGCACTTGGGCTTAGCTGTCCAGATTTCTGTCAGGGCCAGTTTAAGCAATTACTAAACCCTGTTTGTTTGCTTCAATCTGTTGCTCTTCCACTTGTGTGCAGAGCCAGGTGCAGGGCTGCATAGTGAGCTGGTCTGGATTTAGAGTAGTAACTTTGGAAAGGTTGGTGATAAAATCAGAGTCAATCTCCTGCTTAGAGTAACATCTGTAAGGCTTCTCAGCTGGTGAAATCCTCAACTGAAAATTTGTAGTGGTAAATAATAATAATACATTTCAGCATTTGTTATAAAAGTAAGCAGACAAACATAAATCTGTGGGAAATTTCTTCACAGAGCAATTTTTCACAATATGTTAGCTCTGTGTTGCATTGCCATTGCATTTTGCTATGGAAACAGAATAACAAAGGAAGATTGTAGGAAGGAGTATGGGATTCTGGTGGAGAGGGAAGTCATAAGTCATCCCAAAGTCCTGTCTGATTCAGTTCATCATGCTGCTTTGCACTACTGGGGCAAGGATGGACAGAACAGAGCAAGCCTGCAAGCAACACCATAAACTGTATATAAAATCAAGATCTTGCAAATGGGGAAGTTGAAAAGTAAATATGTAAATGTAGAATAAAGATAATAAATCACTACTAAATGACAACAATTATTATAAGAAAATCATTTTGCAAAACAATGTCTAATATTGATTTTCAGACCTCTTATTCATACATATAGGAAATAATTCCTTCATTTTGCTAATAAAACAAAAGTTCTCAATATATATCTATGTCCAGTTTGAGGCGTTACATTTCAATAAGAATATGTGCACCTGGGAGGAAGCAGAGGGGATACAATTGTAAGCAATTTTGGAGAAAGATCTCATGAGAAAGAGAAGACAGGACAGCCTTCAAAAAGATTTGCTACAAAGAAGAGAAAGTAGAAGCATTGTTTCAGCTCTAATCACCAATGAGATCACATAAGCTTAGACATAAGAGCAGTTGAAATTAGATTATATAGGAAAAGATATATTAACTTTAGAAAAGAAAATAATTGCAATAAATTACACTGAGAAAGCCTTCTCACTGAAACTTTTGGTATATTTTTACAGCTTTAGAGCAGGAAAATGGATTAGATATTCTTTCCATATTTCTTTAAGCTCAAAATTTCTTGGTTTCTCTCCGTTCTCTAAGAAACCATACCTTCTAATTCTGCTTTCTACCAGCTACTTTAATAATTCCAGCTTTCATTTCCAAATGCTCCAGGAGAGAACATACTATGACATCTGAGAACACAATCTGCTAATGAGGTATTGTAACAAGTGCCATTATTTAAAACAAAAATACCAACTAATAAGAAGCCCCACAACTACCAACAAAAAAAACTCAAATGAGATATATCTTATTTCCTACTTACTTCCCTTTGTACTAAAAGAAGATCAAGCTACTGCAAAACTCCAATGGTCTTAAAAATGATCTACCATGAATTGTAAAAAATCAGTAAGTTTAGAACTGTGCTTGCCATTAAAAAAAAAAAAAAAAAGTGATGCTGCAATGATAAAATCAGTTTCTTGAGTGGTGAGGTTTCCTAAATCTCAAAGTGCTATCAGACACCTGTTGTCACACGGGAAAAATTGGACTTCAGTTCTTAAAACTTTGCAAAAAAAGACATCACAATGCAACATTAGGTCAACAGAACAGGCTAGAGGAGAAAAATGGACATATAGAAAAGAGGAAAAATCTTTATCATTGAAAAGCCACACACAATTACACTGTAATGTCACAGGTCTTAATGTGTCATCTCAACTCATGGTTACTGATAATAACAGTACTTTGCCTTTGGCAAGTTGTGGAGAACAAAGTTATTCTATTTTTGTTAAAATAAAAGATTCCCTTAACTTTATTTCACAATCAGCATGTAACATTGATTGTCTACCTCTATCTCACAATATATCAACATGTTGAGATGACAGCACATTATAATGTTATAGTCTCCATAACTGTGGTGAATAAAACAATATATGAAGAGGCTAAAAGATGGATAACACAATAGGATCTACTCCTATTCCTTTCAGACCACAGACACATGATTTTCTTTTTTCCAGAAAAAAAGGAAAACAAAAGTAGGAAAAACTGAACAGAGCTGAACCAGCTCTCACCTCTTCCTCCAGTTATCCTTACAGGGCATAAAGAAAAAAAATACAGTCAAGATACCTGCAGTTATGAGTCTATATGACCAATATAATATTTTCACAAAAAAGCATGTAGACAACAAAAGTTTACCAGGTTCCAATATATTAAGAACATGTGGCCAAAGAACTTCAAAGGAAAGAAAGGAATCACACCAAAATGGTTGCTTATATGCATGCACACCTGCATACATTAAGGCAAGTTATAAATATTGGAGCTCTCCTGGATTGAAAAGAAATTGTGACATTTCTGGAAAGAATTAGTTTTGCATAGCAAGTTACCATATGCTACCTTCAGTAGTCTTAATAGGGGTCTGGAAATGCCTACTATGTCTCAATGACTTCACACATCAGGAGGTATCCTGACCAAAATCTTTAAAAGTCCCTTCAACCCCAACTTTTCTATGATTCTGTGGTTCTAAGGCATTGCATGCAATGGGAAACTTTCATCTGTGAGTTTGGCCCTAAATGCTTCTGGATGACTGATGCTTTTAAAAAACTATAAAACTTGTCAGAAATCTTCATTCTGTACAAGTATTCTGCATGTCTAATTGTTATTATAAAAGTTGATGAGTTCTGTTCTGATAGAGCTTTCTTTAGATATTGCACACATCATCAGGAAAGTATTTTGTCACTTGAGCTACTTTTTTTAGGTGCACGTGCTGTTCAAAAGCTGCTCATACAAACAATCTTGATCATGTACTATCAAAACATGTCTCAAACAAATAACCAGGTCAAAACATTAATGCAGTTAAATGCATTTCTTCACATCTGGATAACTCCAGTGTCATGAGAAGACGTGCTGGCACAGTATTGTGGGTATGTATTGCAAAGTGTCAGCAGGAGTCCAGAAGTTCATCTGTCAGTTCAGCATTTTGGTTTTTTACTACTATCACTGTATATGTGTCTCTGTATATTTTTTTTCTGATAAACTGGTAAATTTTCATTTTATCTTGAAATTAAAACCTAAACTAATTATGCATAGGTGATTGTGTTATTTACCAAGTCACGAAGCCTAACAAAGTATCTTGAAGTTTCTCTTTTATTTTCGTCCTATAAAGACAGGTATTTTCCCTTACAATTTCTGGACAGTCTTCATACTGTAAAGTACTATAAAATCAGCAAAGATGATGATGATGATGATGATGATAATGCTTCCATTACATTTCATCATCAATCTCTACATCCTTTTTGTTGAAAGCCTTAATAATGCCATTCTGTAATCAGATTTGTAGAACGATAAAGACAATGTACTGTCCAAGGCTAATGATTAGATATATTAATCTATGACATAGCTGTATGACTTTATTTTAATAAAGCAAGTACACTGAAAAAACTACCAAGGCAGTAGCAAGAATGAAAAAATGCACACCAGCATGCCTGATTTTACATGAAGGCACAATGGACATAAAGAAATTAGAGAACAATCCAAATAATCAGCAAATCTGTCATTCCTAAGCAGTTTAAATGAACCCATCCAATTTACACAATCCACTAGGCTCGCTTTATCTCATAGCAATTATCACAATCTTATTGATGCTCTTGTGTGCTACAGGAAATAGCAATCCTCTGTCTTGCCTTGAGTCTTGCTAAACAAGCAAATTATATTGATTGTCATCTTAATGGAAAATACCAGCACAAAGTCCTTAAGGTCTTTTATCTTGTGGGAAAGAGGTGAGAAATGCTTTATAAAGTCCTTTTGGTTTGGTGTTTCAGTTGAGAAAGAATATTTTACTATAAACTTTAAAACCTCTCACCACATGCTTTTCATTTGTGTAATTCAATCTTCTTTCCAACATGAAGCAAATAAATAGTCTTACTTTAGCCATTATTTAGATAGGAGATTGAAGAAAAAAACCAGACAAGTTTAGCTTTAGTCATAATTATACAATGTATTTTATTTCCCTTGCAAAATCAAGACAACTGTAAAACTTCACAAGCCTGTTTGTTGCGGTAATCAGTGTCTTAAGTATTTGATAAGTAATTAGGATTTTTCATTTTGTCAGACTGTGAGGTGTCTCCAATATCCTCAGAAGGGGAAGCAGAGGGACAAGTACTGATGTCTTCTCTCCCATGACCAGTGAAAACACATGAGGAAACGGCATGAAGCTGAGTCAGAGGACATTTAGGTTGGATATCAGGAAAAGGTTTTTCACCCAGAGGGAGGTCAGGCATTAGAACAGGCTTTCCAGGGGAGTGGTCACAGCATCAGCCTGTCAGATTTCAAGAAGCATTTGAACAATGCCCTCAGGCACATGGGTGACTCTTGGGGTGTCCTGCGCCGGACCAAGATTTGGACTTGATGATCCTGGCGGGTCTCTTCCAACTCAGTATGTTCTATGATTCTAAGTGATCATGTTTCCGCATGAAATTTTCCTAACTATTATTTTTCACATTTCTAATGTTGTGAGACTCAGAGCTTTAGAGCTACAGCTCCTTGGAAAGGCAATCCCAAACAAGCAACTAATGCAAAAATTCTTAATATCATAAGATAATAGGTAGGAAGCTGGTGGTGGTGCATTTTACCATTACCACCACCACCAAGAACCACCTCAGTCCAAACTATGATCTGAGAGATGCTTGTTAGGCCTCAGACATGATAAGCAGGGCTAAGCTCCTCTTGATCTTAGCAGAAACACTGTCTGCTCCCAGGAACTAGTGCTGCCTAACAAGCTCCTGTC
Source organism: Lichenostomus cassidix (assembly GCF_008360975.1). Taxonomy (NCBI): domain Eukaryota; kingdom Metazoa; phylum Chordata; class Aves; order Passeriformes; family Meliphagidae; genus Lichenostomus; species Lichenostomus cassidix. Next base: position 96,630,333 of record NC_139482.1, on the reverse strand, counting down.
TTTCAATGAACAGCCTTGGAAATTTATTTTTCTTGCCTGAATAACAAATCAAGGGGAATAATATTTTTGTTATCAAACCTTCAGAGAAAGTAACCTACTTGAATTGCAGTCGGGATCAAAAATTACTATGACTAAAGCACACTCTCTTGGAACCCTGTAAACAGTGGTCCAAAGCGAGACCCTTTGAGCTCTCCTGGACCACAGCAGGTTGCAACCAGCATTGTCCCTCTAAGTGGGACACCTCTCTGAGCCAGCAAACCCTCAAGGTGGCTGTACTCAGAGGATCACCAAATGATGATAATGCATCTTGGACTGATAGCCCTGACTCCTCAAGGCTCAACCCTTTGCCCATCAAGAAGGTGCCAAGGCATCTGAAATGAGTACTTCACTGAATTCAAGGGAAATTTTTCTCAGGTATGTGTCTTGTACAGATTCTTTATGTCTGTGCTCATGTGAGTGTGAACATGCTATAGCAAATGTACTAGGAATGGTGTTACCCTAGATTCTTAAGTACTTTACATTTGTAGCAAGTCAGGCTTGTAAATGAGTTACTGTTGTGATATGTTCAATTCTATATGAATCTTTTGCTAAACTGTTTAGCTTCAGCTATCTCTTAAGTACTGTTAAGTTTAAGTGCTGTTAAGTTTAAGTTATGTTTAAGTGCTGTTGGGGCTTTAGGCAAAAGCTGTTGGTCAAATCCAGGCTCAGGTTAGCACCAGGGTCTATTCTGAACCTTGTGGCTCAACAGGAGGGTCTTCTCTCTTCCTCTTTATCTTACCCTTTCCTATTATTTTCTCTTCTCTCCTTCACCCTCCAAGCCTCCCCATAGATAGTCTGGGGTTTATTTCAGTTTGGACTGATTGATTTTGGATTATTGTTTTCTTTTCCTTGGTGTGCTTTTACCCTCTAGTAAGTAACAGAGCGAACTTTGCCAGTGAACTTTGTCGTGCCTCCATTTTCATATTTAACTTGTTTTTGCTGGTGATTCTTAAAGTGACCTTAAAGCACTCATTGGGGAAAAAACTAAGGCAAGGAAATAAGTGCCAGATCTTGCACAAAATGTGCAACAGAATTGTCAGATCAGTAGTGCCCAGACCCTTTTCACTTTCTTCTCCTTACTGTATATTTTACTAATTTTCAGGCTGAAAAAAATGATAAAAATATTTCAGTCAGCTTTTACACAGGTCAGACTAGAATACAATACTTTTTGAAGTATCTTATTTTCAGGAAGACACAAATAAAACTGATAAACATCTAACTAATGTCATAAAACAATTTAGATTTTTTGAAAAATCATAGTTTCAATCCTATTTACCAGATCCTGATTAATTTTTGCTGATTTTAGGCTCATCTGGGCTTGAAATCCCTGATCTTGAAATAGAATATAAAAAAAACTGGCTTAAAAGATGACAAGATTCCATGCTATTTATTTTCACTTCTGGCTAAGCAGAAGAGAGCAGTGAGCTGTCAGGTAAAATAAAATAGAAATAAATTACCTAAAATCTTATTTTTCTACCTGGAAAAACCAAAGGAGAATAACAAACACATACTTCTTGTTTAGGAGCTTACAATACCCAACCCTCACCACTGCTGCACAATGAAAAAGAAAGAAAGGAACAGATTGCTATCAGACCAGCTTAGTGTCTCAGTTGATTTCAGTCTTACTGTCATAGTTTCACAGTCAATTTAACCTGGCATAAAGTGGCAATGAGGCCAAATAAACCTTTCCCACTGACCCGTTCTTCATTCTTATTTGCTCTTGCTTCTTTTGATGAGGCATAAGAGTTAATGAGGCCATCGAACACATGGGAGTAGGAAAAGTTTGTATGGACTTTTGTGCTGACATGAAGCAGGGAACAAGCAGAGGGCAGTGGGCTTGCAGTCAGGGATCAGAGATGCTGACAGCTGAAAATGACTGAAACTGGGCTTATAGATACTTTGGTATAGGCTTCTGCAGTACTGGAAGCTGCAGAGCTCTGTCTCATGGTCATGCTAGTAGTCCCCTCTGGTAGAGGTAATTGGTACGGGTCACAGGCATCAGACTACCTCACACACAGCTGGAATTGTCACAGGGAGATAAACAGAGTTTTTCACAAGAAATATGGTTATTCCTTATCAGGAGACAGGAGAAAGTATGACACACTTGACTATACTTGAAGAGAAGATTGTAATGAATGGGCATTTGTAAGTTTGGTTTAATAACAGTTGTGGGAGATTTTGCATCAGCTTCCCATCAGAAAGAGTGAGTCTAAAAGCCTATTTCTAATTTGCAAGTTGTTCAGTTTATGAAAACTATTTACAAATTGGTTACTAAAGACTTCTTCAGAAGGTTTTCTCCACTTCTCCGTTCCCATAATCCACTAGTCTTTGTCTGCCAGCACAAAAGTGTTCAGCTAAAAGCCAGGAAAATAAATGCTGCAAGAATAATACAACTTTAAATAACAACAAAAAAAGGATATTTAAATAGCAATCTAATAAAATAAGGAACACACAAAACTAGTCCTTTCATCAGATTTGAATATAGAAACAGCATTAAACTAAATGCCTGGTACAAATAAACAAATTACTCCTACAAAGTATTTTCTATGTTTTGAACAAAAATCCTCCTAAAGAAAGTATGCATTTTGTTAAGATACTGACAGACACAAAAAAGACCGTGTTAGAAAATAAGCACTGCTGCTCTCGAAAAGGAAAACAAGCAAACAAAAACCCTTTTGTTGTTCATGCTCTCGGAACAATTGTGTGGAGACTACCTGAGGCTGTGAAATAGAAATTCCTAACTGTTGCAAAGAGGCTCCTCATGAGTCTCCATTTCTTTCTGGAAAGTAGAAAAGATAGTCTGGACAAAGAGGTACCTGCACATAACAGCAGGGGTTTTTTGAAAGATAGATAGCCAGATAGATATTGAGAGACTAACACAAAAAGAGACTGTTATCCAGAGAGAAAGCTGCATATAACATCTAATGATGTCTTGGGTTTTTTTCCTGAATTTTCTAGTACACTTTTTCATGAAGGTACTTTTTTGCAAGCTGTGTCTGAGATAGCCTGGATTTACTTTTGAGGATGAGAAAATGAGGAAGAGAATGATCTTTGAGCCACACTAGTCCAAAGCATGAGCCTAGGCAGTATCTTTCTAGTCATGCTTCCAGGTTGTCACTGGGAGAAAGCTTAGGAAAAATTCGTCAATATGAGCAAGGCAAAAGGGAACAGAAGTACAAAGAGGTTGCTGACATTGACTGTATGTGTTCCTGAGAGAGTGCTCCTTCGGAGAAGAGCAAAACTGCACAACAGAGACCTGCCTTAATGATCACACAGAGTAAATTCACAGTGTGCCAATTGGCCCACAGCACCCTGTGTAGAGCAGTAAAGTTCTCCCTTCTCTCTGAAATATATTCATCAACCTCCTGCACGAGCAGGTGTTACGCTGCTCCTTGGCAACACTGGGACACACTTGGTCTTACCACCTGATGTCAACATCCCTTAAGGGAAGCTTTAAGGTCCATCTCTGCAGTTTCACTGCTCTGTTCAAACCCATTCTGCATCACAGAGAGAGAAGAGAAATTTTGAAAAGAGTATCTGAAGCATACAGTGGGGAAAAGCTGAATTCCAAGAAACTTCTGATGACCTGATAACAGAAAGACATACGATAATTTTTTCTCACACTTGGCTTTTATTAAACTTAGTAAATTACATCCACAGGGAAGAATCTCGGGGAAAATACTGTGCCTCCAGCTTGTGTTTTTATCTTATCTAAAGTTAATAAGAACAATGAATAGGAACTGAAGAGTATGAAATCAGATTTAGAATGAAGTCAGGGTATTGTGTACAAGCTTTCCCTGAACCATAAGCAAAAAGGTATTTCTAGCAGAAGTACTTTCATAGAAACATCATCAGATTATCTATTAAAAATCAACCTGTCTCTGTAAAGCAACTCCTTGAAACACAGACATTTTAGAGCAGGAAACATGGAACTAAAATAGGCCATCAGTAAAAGGGTTGCATAAGGAAAATTGTTTCCCCTTGGATGGACAGAAAGGTTGAGAAATACAGTGATGCTGTCTTTTTCATTGTCATAATATTTCCATTGCCAGAAACTACCTGATTTATTACTGTGCTGTTAGTACATACTATTAAAAAAGAACTGTCAATAGAACGTGCATGTTTTTCCAAGGGTGATGCTCATCAAGAGGATTCTGGACTCCATTCACTGCAGAACTCTATAATATCAGTAAAATCCTTCTGAGAGATTGCACTGGGATGGCAACTTGCTAACGTCAGGAGCACCCTGAAAGAGGGTACACCAGAGCATGAAACACACCCCAGAACAAGGAAAACCTGTACTTGCACTCTGACTGCCTGTGGGCTTTAGAGCAGTTGCTATTTAAATGTGTTTCATAAGATGTGCTTGACGACTTATGAATGCTTATGGAATAAATATGTTGAAAGCTGTAGATATTTCAAAGAAAAATCTTGTAAGAATTTTCTTTGCTTATCGTTTTTAGTTTTGTTTTTTTTCAACTGAGGTCAATATTTTTAGCTTCTGAGTAAGGGTTTTGTCAACAGATGTCAAGAAAGACAAGCACTTTTTCCAGTCACCTTGGAGAAAGTTATTCACTCATGCTTTCTCTAGCTAATATTTATTAACAAAGCAGACAAATTAAATAAGTGCTGTCTTTAGTAATTGAAGAGAAGTAAACAAAACTATTTTGAAATATGATTCTTTTATTTGCACAGCAGTTAAACAGCTCTAAAAAAAAAGTATGGATTGTTACCCAAAGCCTAATCCTCAGAAACCTGAAACAGTACATCTGTGCTGGATTACACACCCTTAAGGACACAAAGATAGAAATGCATGGAAAAGTGCCATTGAATACTCATGTTTCTACTAGTATCTACTAGTAGAAAACAAGTACTTCAGTAAACTAATTGGTTACCCAGAGAGATAACTCACAAAGCAAACACAATTCTTAAAAACCTTTTTTCTCATCTTTAATAGAGTTTGAAACTTCCCAGCTTAGAAACAGAACTGTATACATAAGGACAAATTGAATTATTACACTTAGTCATACCTATCATATGACAATCCCTAAATACACCAGAATCAAATTAACAGAAAATTGGAATTTTCAGACATTCTAAGACTCTATGTACCATGATATCACTATATCATTAAGAAAAAGTATGCAACTAAATCATATCTGCAACAGAGATCTAACTAGAGTGTTAATACATCTAGCAATTAATAATCTTGAAATAAATTAACCAGCTGCCAGTAAAAATAATTTGTATGAAGTAATGCAAAGCACCTTTGCAAGACTGCAACATTTGTGCAAGTTTTTATGACATTAGACATGATAATCAATTTCTGTGCTGAAATTGTTTGGCAAAACAAAACTCAAAATTACTAAGCATACTTTGCAAGCCTTCTTAGTGTTAATAACTGAGGTATGAAGTAAGTACAGTTCTTTTTCCTTTCTCTAATTTTGTTTGGTTTGTTTAAGAGGAACCAGAAGAAAAACAAACATTCTCAAATTCCACTGATAACCACATAATCACTAGTCATAACAAAGAAAAACAAATTCTAATTCAAATTAGTAGGTTTTATAGAGTATTAAAATAGCAGAAGCGGCCAGTAAAGACTAAGCACTAGTAAGTTTTGTTTCTATAAATATCTAGAAAACAAACTGAATTAAATAATATCAGAAATTCTCTCTTAACATTTTAACAAGTTGAGAACCAACCCCCCAAAAAAAACCCCAAAACAAAATAAAACAAAAAAAAACCAAAAAAAACCCCAAAAAACACACACACACCCAAAAAAGAGTGGACTATTTAAAGTCTGTAGATCCTCAAAGCCACTTCACACAAATTGAAATCTTGGATCGAAATGACCTTATATTAACCTGAAAGGAAATTTTCCCTAAAAAATGCTCTAAACACAAGGCAGAATCTGTCTGCATCCACTGAAATACACAAATAAAATCAGTTCAAACTGTCATGTGTGACATGACGTACAAGTCCAGAATGGAGGCAGGTGAGAAATATGTCAAGAAAGGTGCAGCAACATGAGTGAAGGAAAGATGTCAGGATAATATATTATCTGTGCCTAGCAAATGCAAATTATTTTGAAAGCATAGAACTGATTAAACCAGAGAAGAGTTGAAGTTTAGGTGACAATACAAAAAGTGTTCTGTGTTTTCACCTGTAGAAAGACAATAAATTACTATCAAGAGTGTCTTATATAAAACAACACATATAGAAGAAATTATTTTATATTAGAGCATTCATAACACTTTTAACTTGGTCAAAGACACTCAGACTGGATTTTTTTCCTGTGCAAAAGGCACTTTCAAGGACAAACACAATGATGATTAAATTATTTCTTTCAGAAGATGACACCACAAATTATGTTGAGTTATACCGTATCATCCCAGATGTGTGCAGAGCCTAATTCCTTTCTGAATTTTTTTGAAAACATTTTCCTTTTGCACTGGGTTTGTATGGCAAGATTTTAGTAGCAGAAGTGGCTAGGAGGTGGCCTCTCTGAGAAATGGCCAGAAGCTTCTCCCATGTCTGATAGACAAAATGCCAGCCAAATGAAAGACAGATTTGCTACTGGACAAGGCTGAGACCATCAGCAACAGTGGTAGCACCTCCAGGGTAATTAGTTAAAAGGGGAGGGGAAAGACCTGCACCCCAGGAATTGCAGAAAGAGAGAGAAAGAGGAGTGAGAATATGTGTGAGGAACAACACATACCAAGGTCAGTGAAGAAGGAGTGGGAGGAGGTGCTCCAAGTGCCGGAGCAGAGATTGTCCTGCAGCCTGTGGTGAAGACCATTGTGAGACCTCCAGCCAGGGTCAACCCACCACAGGTTTTTAACTGTATCTGTGGTGAACAATATGAAAACCAGGTTGTCATTGTGTTATCCAGGTGCTGAGGAATGCTGGACTTCAGAGGCATTCTTAAGCCTGTTAAAAGCCTGAGCAATGTGTACACACACCAGCAGACTTCATTAGACATGGCTTCTTTAATGAAGTGGGAAAAAAGCTGTCTATTACATTAGTACCCAATAAGAAAATAAAATTATGTAATATACTTTGTTAAAATAACTGAGTTTTTCAAAGATTTAAACAAGCATTACAAGCAAATAATTATAAGAAGAAATGTAAGGTTGTAAATCTATGAGTTTGGGAATTCTCAAGTCTCTGATCTCAAAGGGAAGATTAACTTTCTGTGCCTTCCTCTTTGACATTATTTTTACAGATTATTAGTGGTGTGGATTATTACCTTCCCTCCAACTCTAAATGACTCCGTCAAACAGAGTGCTAAGGTGTAAAGTATACACTGAGCAGCAGTTCAGGTTCTCATAAACACAGGCTAAGTTCTCCACACAGCCTTTTGTGCATGCCATATAAAAGCTATTCAACCCTATTCTCTCACCTCAAATAGATATAACATCTCCATATCAGCTAAGAACTCTCAATAATTGATAGTGACTGTTTACAAACTCTGCTAAAGCTTCTGTATATATTTCTTTGATGGAAACATCTTACATCTGTACTATAAACCTGGCTATTTATTATGAGCAATTAAACAGGCCATCAGTCTGCAACTGCCTCTCAGTAGGTGAATTTAGCCCCTAGGTACTTACTGTGACAGGAAACACTCATGCAGAATCACATATTCTTTCTTAGGTTACATGCAAAATAGAATTATCCATAATTCTTTCTTCAAATTAGCAGAGAAATACATTTTAATATTTTTGTTGAGAGGGTTGTGAGTTATTTCATGGCTGCTGGCAGTTACCTGCAACTTTTAAAGAGATTTTTATGAGCACTTCTGGCTTTCGGCCAGGATTGAAAAAAATCTCATTGATAGGAAAGGTGTAATTCTCGTAGAGAAGTCACTTTGGTAAACAGTTGTTTTAAGGCAAATAACAGTGAAACAGGAAATAAAAAACCTCTATAAAACTTCTACTATAACTATCTTTTCATATATCAAAGTGCAAAATTATGCAGTTCTTGTTAATAACATTATCCAGTATAGTCCAAAACAGCTTTATGTTTCCTAAAGGCATTCCAAGATTTAGGAATTTTAACTTTTTTTTTAATTATTATTATTTTTTAAACAGGATATTAAATAGTGTTTTGGACTAGGACTTTATTGTATGAAGTTAAATAGGACAATGGAGACTTCACATGAAAGATTTTGTAATTCAACACTGCAGAACCGAGAAAGTTGATGTAGGCCTACCTTACCCATTTGGTTCATAGGGGGTTAAAAATTATTTCACTGGAACATTAACTCTTGGTTCCTTGGCTACTTCTGTTATAAGTCATGTTCACAGGTATGATGACAACTGAAATTCCAGATTTGCACTTTGGTTCTCATACCTGGTTGTGTTTAGAAACAAGCTTTTTTTATTTATTCAAAATATATTCACAGAAAAAATAATGCAAATTGAGACAGCCAAACTGTACATCTAATTTGCCTTTTTGATCAAAATTGTTTGGATGGAAATCACAAAGGATTCTTTGTTGCTGTATGACTTAGTTGATGATGAACAAACACTAATATGTGCGTACAGTTGCACATACACTTTAAATTAAATGAAAAGGAAACCCTTTTCAGAATAGGAGAATACATTTCCAAAAGCTTTCTAAGCATCTTAATTGGAACAAATAATGGTATAGCCTTGTGGATAAAACAAGTCTCTCTGTGACAATGTTTATGATATTCATAGCATAAAAATTTAAACTCACAAAAAGCAATGCCTGCAAAGCCCTTTTGTCCTGTGGGTGGTATTTTAACAATTAATATTCTGTGGAGGTAGGACTTCTCCAAAAGGCCACAGAGAAGGGTCTGGTATGAGAAAGAATATTCTGAAAAAAATCTGTTTGCCCTTTAAGATTTGGTCTACTAACACTATGTGGAAATAAAATTCCTTCAGCTTCTCCTTTCCTCCGAAAAGAGGCATCCTGGCAGATCTTCATACTTCTGTTAAAAATAAAAGTCATGGTCCAGAAGTGTGAAGTCAATGGGGCAAAAAAACCAACCAACCTATGAATATACAGCTCCCATATTTAATGACAGAAAACACTGGAAGACAATCCATAAAGAAATTAAAAATATAGGCATCACAATGGTATAGTAGAGTAAACAATTTCTCTGAACACTTCTGTAACCTTCATATTAGTTGCCATTTATCTGGTCATAATAAGCAATACTGTAAAATATCCTAAAAGTATCCTTGCATTCTAAACTCGTATTTTATGTGTCTATAAACATATATATACACATATGTATGAATATATTTACATGAACAAGAACTGGGAAAAGGCAGTTAACATGTTCTAAATTCAGTATTTCTACCTGAGGCTGATACTGGTTCCAAAATTTCATTTTGACAGTCCTCATTTCTCTGCATACCTTCCTCTTGTTTAGGTACAGTTAAACCAGAGCTGAGAGGTACCCAGGAAGTGCAGGACTAAGGTGTAATTTAGCAGTCTCTGAAACATCTTTTAACCCCGTAGTGTTTGGAGAGAACTCTAGGTGGATTCATTTTTGTGATAGCCTGGAAAGATTAGAGAGGTTCCTAGAGCTTTTGTGGATAGTATAGACATGGCAGTTTTCTTTAATGCCTACCACTTGAAAGTACTTTATTGTATGCAGAAAAAAAGGAGTCATGGAAAGGTTGCAATGCTTGCTTAAAATCATACAGAATTTCTGAAACAGCTACAAGTCGAAAGCTGATCTATTGAAGTCTCACATTTTGAATTGCAAGTCACATGTTCAATGTACGAATGAAATATCTGACACTAATGCTATTCTTGATACTGAATCTTACTGGCAGTAAGTATTTCTTGAAACTAAAACCGTAATTATATATTTCAAGTGAATAATTTAGCACACTAAATCAGAAAAGTCCTTACATAATATTAATATCAACATATAACATATACAGCTTAAGTTAAACCAAATTTAATTTCTATTCTTGCTTCATTCCTTCTTTTCTCATCCTACTTTTATTGATATGAAAGCAAAATATTTGCCGTGGAAAAGGAAGTAATGCAACATGAAAGAAAATAACTACAGATTTGGGAAATTGATAAGACATACAGCTTTTTTCTTGATGAAGCTAAAATCATTTGTGTTCATTTTTGTAATGCAGTATGATATACAGTCATGGGGAGCTAAGAATACATAGGTCCCGTAGACGTCAGATTCAAAAAGGACAACTAAATTAAAAAAAAACAAAGTGAAACTGGGTTAAAAAAAAGATATGTCAAAGGTTGGATCCCATCCCTACCAAAAGGAAATTGGATAAATATTATTCTTGTTTGCTTTAAAATCTCCTCACTTTCTTGGTTATATTGCTATGTTTTAAAGTGCAAATAAAAAACAGCACAAACAGTTGTGTTCAGACCCTGATGAACTCCAAGTGTTCCACATGTTGCTGGGGAAGAAAGAAAAAAACACAACTGTTTTCTTCCTGACCATTTGCAGTTCAGAACAAATCGTGTAAAACAGTTTCTCATCATCAGAAAGCAGCCTTCAAAAATATAGATAAGCAGCAGCATAAAAGAGATTTTACAGTTCACTAATTGAATGAACTCTGATAACATCAGGCTTTTGCATAGAAACAGAATACATACAACTCTGCATACACTTTGCTAGAATATATGCAAAGGCACATGATGATAAACATATGCATCAAGATAAAGAAATAAAGTAATTATTTTCTAAAATAGAAAGCAGTAACATTTAGTTATACGAGACATTTATTAAGCTGGTGTTTTTTTTAATTTACCTAGCGTGGGGAAAAGAGGCAATCAAGAGTGCTGGTATCTAAAGGCTCTCACCAAAAATATTGTAAAAGTCCTCTAAGTGTTACATCACTCTAGGAAATTAAATTCTACATAAGTGAGCAGTGAAAAGAAGGTAGTGAGAAAAATGTACTCAAACTAAGAATAAATGCCTGGTTTCTTAGGTTAGTGTCCTATGTGCTCTTCTGTGCCTGGGTTTCAAGGTTAGTAATCTGTCATTTTCCTTTTTCAACAATTAGGATACTTTCTTTGGATTTCCTGTGTCAATGCAATTATTTTCCATGAGAACAGTTATTAAAGGAAATGAAATTATTCTGTACAGTATATTCAGGAAGTCACCTCTACTGACAGTAGGTTTTTATGAAAACAACGGTTTCCTCTCTTAGCATAAGTGATTGCTTTTTAAAAATAGCAGTTAATTAGAAAGGAAATTGCAAGTACAGCTATGTAAAAAGTAATGTCAATAGCACAACTCAATGAGACCTGATTCTGGTAAATAGATTTAATTGCAACTCGCTCCGCTTTGTAAGTGCTTAGCAGCTCTATATTTGGTAAACAGAAAAGGTTGATACTGTTTTGTTTTGTGTGTAAAACACAAACAGCCTGGGCAGTGGTTTATACCAGTCCACGTCTGGTTCCCGTAGGAACTCATTATCCTCTAGAAATGACATAAAATGTTAATCTTGGATAAGCATAAGTCATGTTAAAACAGGAAAAAAAAAAGGAAAGAAGAATATAAAATAGTAGTTTTCAGATCTTTTTTGCTCAAATTGAATGTTCACTGAAGGTGTGCATGCCAGAGTTCATAATGTTTATAATGAAGGCATTTCCTCCTGATGATAGCATGCTCCTACCAGGACATCTGGATAGTCTTCTCTTACTTTTTCACTCTGTTTCTTAATTTAATAAAAAGGGGTAAAGGACTGATTTTTTGGCCTCTTGGATCTTCACATTTGACAAAAAATAGCCTTTGCAGTTAGAAAAAAAATATACATATTTAACATTTTAAGTCCTAATACATGTCACTAATATCCTGCATGACTAGCAAGGAAATATCTTTTTATTTAAGATACAGATTCCCCACTTTTCTTAAACTTTTCCTTTGGTCTTTTATTAAGACCTTCTCATGAAAAATTTGGTGGACTATTTTCTGGTAGAAAGAAATATGAGTGAGAAATTATTTAAGGGAGAGTTATTCCCTCCTAAGTTACTGTTTAGGCATAACTTTAAATTGTCCTTCACCAGTCATATCTGATAACACAACTGTAGTTTTAACGTGTATGTTGCTCAAGAAAGAAGTACAAACAAATTTTCTTAAGAATTTCACAAACTAAAAGAATTTTTTAACTTTTCAATATCAGAAACTCTTTCTTCAACTGCTTTAAATTTTGGAAAAACTGCAGAAACAGGCCAATCCTAGAGGCGGGAATTTTTTAGATAATTATTGTCAGAATATTTTTTGAGGGATACTGCCACTGCGAAATGCTGAAAAAAGGAAGGCAAAAGTACCTTTCAAAACTAAAGTGAAAAATAAACTTTCATTTTGAACTTTCAATGAAACTTAAACCAAAACCCCATTATATAATCTGAGAATTCAACATTTATAGCTTGAAGTTGTCATTAACAAGGATCATGAGATTCCCTTTGTTTCTTAGACCAAGAATAATTTTAACCCTTGTTTGTAGAGAGGTAGATACATTCATCCCTATGCATGTGTCATGTCCGTCCAGAAGCTTAGTAGTTTGAAACAATTTCAGAAAACATAAAGATTAATTTATTATATTTCCACCCTGAAAATAATCAGGTACACAGATAATTCGGAAGTCCTGAGAAACCTATAAGACATAAACGAAAGGCAGTCTACAGCAATGACTCACATCTGAGAGTGAATTACATAATTACACATTATTTGGAAAGCCTTGAAAGACAACTTTTTTGTGTGTGATAGAATTAAGAAACCCCAAAAAAGAGATATCCAGAGGCCCTTCCAGCTATGCTCATTTCAGATAATACATCAAACAGGATGTTGTTTGTAAAACAGGACCAAGGCATATAGGTTTTGACACTGAGCTCTTCTTCATAACATTCTGGAGCTCCTCTGGAAAACCCAGACCTATATTCAAACTTTGTTGTTTCAGCTGACTTCCTCCCAGTGCACCTGAGAACACTGTGGGAGAAAGGATGCTGCTCAGTGCCTCTATGTAACAGCACATTTCCATTTCAGAAAGTCAAGAGAGCTTCTCCCTGTAGCTTCTTCCTCTGTACAAAAGGAGGGGAGAAAGGGTGCAATTGCTTATTTTACACCTACTATAACATCTTTCCTTTAGGAAGGCAGAAGCAGCCTGTGGAAGCAATAGAGCTTGGTTCTGTTATCACCCCTCTCTGTTACCTCACAAAGTTGACTGAATCTGTTACAGTTGTGATCTAATACAAACATAAGGATCATTTTCTGTACAAATACATCAAACCTTAATAACGTAGCAGTAATATGTGAATTATCAAGTATCACAGACTTTGGACTAAGGTTCTTACAGCAGTCCCTAGCCTTTCTTTTTAAACTAGCATCTTATCTGTCTCAGATACACAAACCATTCATACAATAATGTGACAATATTTTAGATGATATAAAAAGTTTAATAAACTGAAAACAAAATATCACCAAACACACCATCATCTAAATGCAAGATTTTGCTTTATCTGATTATTCATTTCTGTGACATTTTAGATCACATGAAAAGAATTTAATTTCTCAAAATATCTATGAAGCCTGTGTAGTCATGTGAAAGAATATCTGCAGCTTGTAGGCAATTTATTTGAAGTCAGTTTCCCCAAGACTCTTAAACTGTGAGATAAAAAAATAATCCCTTGTGGTTTAACCCCAGCTGGCAACTTAGCACCATGCAGCTTTTCACTCATCCCTCCTACAGAGCAGAGGAGAATTGAAAAAACAAAAAAGAAGCAAAACTCACAGGTTGAGATAAGAACAGTTTAAAAATTGAAACAAAATAAAATAGAATAAGAATAAAATAAGAAAGATGAAAAAGAGAATGGAAGAGAGAAATAAAATCTAAGAGAAACAAGGAATTGCTCATGCACCCAGTCAGTGGACTTATGCTCAGCCTGTTCCTCAGCAGCAGTTGGCATCTCCTGGCCAAATACCCCTATTTTATATGTTGGGCACAGCCTTCTATAGTATGGAATATCCTTTTTGCCAGTTAGGACTATTTGGCCTTGTTATGATCCCTTTCTGCTCCTTGTGCATTTTCTCACTTCTAGAGCATGAGACATTGAATAGTCCTTCACTTAGGGTAAGCACCACTTAATAACAACCAAAACATCAGTGCGTTATCAACATTAGTCTCAACTGAATTCAAAAGACAGCGCAATACCAGCTAGAAGGAAAATTGACTCTATTGCAGCCAAAACAAGGACAGAACTCTATTGTAAAAAATCTTTCAAACAGAATGTTTGCAAGTGTTTGTCTAGACGAGGAGAGATCTTCAGCTTTTCTGGTGTTTACAAACAACCTCCTTGTGTTGTTCTTGTGTAACGTTTCTTACAAGCTACAATTTTTGTGCAGCATGCTGTAAAAGTGAAATATGTGAAAAATGAAAGAACAACAGCAAAGCAATGGAACTTCAGAGTTCTATAGTAGTCATAAGGAACACAACAAGAAACTATCTGCATAAGAGACCAGAAATTTGGGTTTTTTTCATTTTTCCAAGCAGATATCACAATAAAGACTGCTATGATATTGTCTCTGGAAATAATCCCCCTGTCAGTTCCACTGCATGATGTTTTGCTGAACAGTCCAAACTCTCTCAGCCTGTTTCAGAGCAGAGGTGCTCCAGCCCTCTGATCCTTTCCAAGATCCCCCTCTGAGCTCACTCAAACAGGTCCTCGTCCTTCTTATGTCAGGGACCCCAGATCTGGATGCAGCACTCCAGCTGGGATCTCACCAGAGCAGAGCAGAGGGGCAGAATCTCCTCTCTGGCCCTGCTGGCCACACTGCTTTGGATGCAGCCCAGGACAGGTTTGGCTTTCTGGGCTGTGAGTACATGTTTCTGGGTCATGTCCAGCCTCTCATCCAACAGCATCCCCAAGTCCTTCTCGGCAGTGCTGCTCTCAACCTGTTCATGCCCAGCCTGTGCTGATACTGGTGGTTTCCAGTTTAAACTAAAAAGTACCATGTTTTCAGATCACTGAAAAATGCATCTACGTTTGTTTTGTCTTTAAAGAAAAAAATAATTAAAAGCGGGTTTTGTTGAGAGGCTGAAATCTGTGTTTTATAACTCTCTCATGTACTTGTAAGAGTAGTATTTTTATTTTAGAACAATTTGGTTGTAATAGAAAGGAGGTATGTAGCTGTTTTGGTTATTATCTACAGTAATATAACAATATGAATGACTAAAAACAACACTCAAGAAAAGTGCATAAGGAAAAGAAAGGACTAAAAAGAAAGGATAGGAGCAGGAAGATATCCCCACCCCTGGACCCTGCAATGAGATGTTAGTCAAAGTTATGGTCATAGTCTTGATCCATCATGGGTGGGGAAAAGCCCTCAAAACATATAATTCATATAGTACATTCATGTGTACAGGTACACGTGAGAACACCCAAGTATCATTTCTGAAGGGAATCTTTTACACTGTCTTTTGCAAAAGACTCTGGATCTGTTGCAACACTGTGGATTGCATGCGGTCCTCTGGTTGAAGGCTTCAGGAATCAGTCTGGGGGCACTTTAGGGGTCTTTGATGGTTTATGGCTCCTCCTAAGACATGACAGCTAACTCTCATGTCAGCATAGCTGAGCCAGCTATGTCCCATCAGAAGGGATGAATACCCTTGGTTCTGAGTACCCTCAGGTATGAAGGTGAATGTCCTGTCCTCTGGGAATGTGACCTTCCCGGGGGAGGGACAGGGTGGCCAGTTTTACAACTGAGTTGTGTAAAAGAGGACAATTGCCATGATAAAAAACACTGTCTTGTCTCCCCAGGATCTGTTTTTTATCAGCTTTGTCCCTTATCTGTCTCAAAACCCAGAGCCTCTTGCGGTGGGTTCTCATCCCATTTTATTCAGACCAGAGGCTTCACCACCCCACACCCAAAAATTCACTTCCTCCCCCTTGGGAGGTTGCAAACCCAGCCACAGCAGAGCACCCTACTGCCTCCTCTAATGGCCAAATGCTTGAGCCATTCACCATTAACATCTCAGTCTCTCATACAATTCTAAATAGCTAACCAAAAAAACTCCTGACAATGAAGGAATCCGCAAGTTTGGCACCTTAGATAAGTGAAATAAACCCAAACCCTAAATAAAACTGAACATTATATGGACACAGAAAATAAATTAAATTACTGACTTTTTTAATGCTTTAGAGCTGTTTTTCTTGATAATGCTGAAGGTGAAACTAGTAATGCATCTAAAAATTAGCTTTTTTCCTTCATAGAGTCTGTGCTAAGCATTCCATATGAATAGAAAAAGCTGATAAATTGACTTTTAAAATGTCAACAGCCATTCATTACAGACCACTAGAAGCATGACTACACAAGGGACAGCAGGAAAACCAAACAATTTTGCAAATTATACTTGACTGGGAGTATCTTAATTTTCAAATGGATATGTAGTGCATAATAGGACCAAACATGTTGTGCTGCAGGCAAGAGTTACATTAATGTCATAGACCATGAACTGAGATACTACTTTAACAAAAATAAAGACAGACAGACTTAAACCAACCTAACCCTAATTTGTTATAGTCCAGAGAATATCAGCATGATATAACTTGATTCTCAACCTTCTCTTCACGAAGTGTCATAGCTACACTGTGTCGCTGTTGAGCCGCTAGCAGAGTAAAGAAGAACCAGTTCTCAGTGGCAAGAAGGAAAGACATTTATTGTTTTGATTTCATCATATATATAGAGTTTTCAAAGGTCACCCAGATTGGTCGGCCAGAAGCCTCCCCCTAGGCCTGATTGGCCAGGCCTGCACCGTCCAGATCTTGGGACACTGTTTTTAATAACATCCAAACTTTATCTTTATTTATAAAACACAAAAAGAATTCTCATGGGAAAAGGCTGTGCTAGCCACAACACTGGAAAAAAATGTTCAAAGAAATTGTTTACTTCAATAATCACAACACTGAATTTTCTAATATTCCATAGCAGAATGGCAGGCACCCAACCATACATTATTAATGCAAAATATTTGTGATAATAAACTGTACTACTCTAAAATTTCTTTTCAAGGCATAAAAAAGTAGCAAAAGTATAAAATAAGTGCTTAAATTATTATTATTGCTATTGTTATTATTGATGTTCAAGAGGAGATTGGAGGAGAATGTGTCCACACATTTACACATGAACTGCCAAAAATCCACTTCAACTGTTCAAGAGCTGTCACATTAGAAAGTGTTACAATAGCCAGCTACAGAAAAAAAATTGCTATTTTGATTGTAACACAAAGTCTAAGAATGTCTATTTTATTGGCATTGTGACATATTTTAAATATCTTCATTGCGATTATCTGACATATTACATCACAATCTATAACACTGGAAGTTTCTTATACTGATATAATAGATTGAATACTCTTATACCACACCTGCTAAAATACAAATCAATAATTTCCAATAATAAAGGTGACTCAAATTTCACTCTTCAAAAAGGAAAATAAAAGTTGGAAGATTAAATTAGGGAGAAGGCTGTCAAGATTAACTATTTAAATCCAGAACTGTTGTAATTTCATATTCCCTGATACAAAATATATCCTGAAGTTCTCCTCAAAGCATTGGTATGATTTAGCAATGGTACTTGCCTCTTATCTCTCATATTAATGTCTACTTCACTAAAAATGCAACTGGAGGAGTGATGATATATTTAGTAATTTTAAAAATAAGACAATATTTAAAAAATATTAACTTATAGGACATTAGGGGGCAGATTTTGCTTTTTAGTGAGAGAATGTCTGGAAAGTAATAACCTGGAAATCTTTGAAACCTTGCTTCAAACTCTTGGCTTTGAGGTTCATATTTAAAATTTTCTCTACATGTTGCCTTTTGGTGAATATAGACAAAGACCTTTCAGAAATTTTTAAGCTTCTGTGTATTCTGGAAGCAATAGTGCTTGATATAACATACAAATCAGGCATATTAGATGTCAAATGAGTAAAAATGTTTCCTGTATAGGTGTACATTTAGAGGCTTTATGTTTTTCTGCAGCTATTTAACTCTTGAGGAGATCTTCTATTGCATTTACTCAGCTAGTTAACATCAGGCAGGAGCAAGCATCTCTGCTGAATGTTTGCCGAGCCAGATCATCCAGTAAATTAAATTTGACATGGAGTCCCTGCCAGCGCAACACCTGCTCCTGCCAAGTGCAGCTCTTTATAAAAGTGATGGGTTCAGCCTGGTGCCACCTGTACAGTTTGGCAGTGCTGCTGATTGCTTCTTGCTCAAAGCTGATCACCAGGAGCTCTTACTCACCCCTTGAGCACCTGTGGCGCAGCAACAGAGTAGGATGGAAGACAAAGATTTACAAAGGCAGGACCTGAGGCCAGCTCTCAAGAAGACACAATATGCAGTGTCTGAAAGGAGGGGACCAGAGGACAGTGAAGTTGAATCCTTCTGCATCAGAGGCAGTGGCAGCATCTGCCCCCATGGGCCACTCAATGGAGAGTAGCTGCACTGCCTGAGCTGTTGAGCAATTACTTCCCAGAGACCCACTGTCTGTGCTTGGTTCATTTTGTATTTCTAATTCTCAGGAGTTCATTTTCTGTCACTGATTTTTGGTAGTTGAGTGGATTTTTAACAATTCAGCTTGTTCTCATCTAATAAGTCTGTCTCCTTCCCCTGTTCTGTTCAGCCCCTTCTCTTAGTGTTTCAGGAAATCCCCTGGCCTGAGTCTTATTTTTATTCCATGAAACACTAACTTTTTCCTTAAAACGACTGTTTGTGTAAGCAAATCATCTCATTCACTGGACTTTCTTCCGTAACTCCATATCTATCTCTATTGTACTGGGGATCCCAGAACTTGACACAGAAATCCAGGTGGGACAAAGGATGTACTCCATGCTGTCATCTGTGTAATTAATGGATAATTTAATAGGATTTGATTCAATATTCTCTCCTGGAGTACACTTTTGGCTCTCAACTGGACATTGTTCCAGTGATGACCACCGCTCAGAGCCCTGATATCAATTTTTCATTTTTTACTCAGATTACACATGCACAAACTCAGGAAAGTGCACTGTAAGAGGGACCATATTAGTAATCTCTGAAATCAGAGAGAATTTAATGAAACTTGCATCTTAGGAGGAAACAATAGAAAATGTTCCAATAGAGAGATATCAGTACTCATTTTGGAATTTATAGAGACCAATTATGTTGAACTGTTTCATTTAATATAACAGGAGTAGAAGTGGCATATGAGTCCATTTTACACCCAGTAATTTCCCAAGTATTCACCCTATAAAACTAATTTTTGAAAATAGTGTTCTGAGTGAATCTAAATTATATTCCTTGTCCTATTTTTCCTATGTTTCAGGTTTTTTACATTTTCTCTATAGGAACTGAGACAACGTATCGTATCCAGCCCTTGAAACACTCCACTATGAAAGAGACAAGACCTATTCCTTAAACCATGTAATTAAATTCAGTATTTCTCATCTCTCTGCCAGCAGGAATACCAATTTGCTTAAGTCATAAAATGGGAAAAATTCACTTAACAAGCAGCTATTTAAAACCAGGACTTATTTATTCAAGGCATAGTAAACACTTGACATCTTTCCTAAGTGTTTTCCTTTGCATTTATTATCATAGCCCCAGTCACAGACAGTTACTGTCTTCCCTATTGCTCAGCAGTTAATTCTCTCTTACTGGGTGAGGAGATGCCTATGAAAAGCAGCAAGGACATATCCTCCCTTCCTCATCATTCTCTAGTCACTTTCTTATTATTACAATAAGACTTCTCTCACAGTATCTATTCCGACATCCATCTTTTAAAATTTCACTTTTTCCAGCCACAGTTTTTAAGAGAAGTTGATTTCCCTCCTCTTTGCTTTCAAGGCATATGAGGAAGCAACATTAACAATGGCACAGAGAGACCCAAGTTCATTATATGCAAGCCCAGGTGTAATCCACACATGCAGATGGATTTTTCATTTAAACTAGAACATGCTCAGCCAAAAGGGTGCTGAAAACTGCTAACAGAGATGCAGTGGTGGTCAGCTTAGTGCAAGTGGGGTGTTCTTAATTCTATTTGCACAAAATTGGAAGAAGTAAATCTTCAGAAAGGCAAATGTTTCACGAATTCCTAATTTCTGTTCCTCAGCAAAGAGTAAATAATTCATGTTATTAGACGCTGTGGCAACATTTCCTTCCTTCTTATAACATAGCAAGAAACTGAAGACATTTTTCATTGGAAAGCAACTGTAACCTCAGTCATCAGTGGTGCACACTGAGATTTAGAGCAAGGTTTCAGTACTCATGAGAGGAACACTCATTTACTTATTAGCACTCATTAAGCAATTGGGCATTTACTGTCTCTTATCCTCCTTTTCTTTTAAGAAGAGGAGAAAGAAACATATGTTCCTAAGATTTAAGACTCTGAAGTCAACCCCTGTAAACAACAGCAAATATTCTACAAACCATGCATCATGAACGAACCTGGAATATCTAATTCCTGGGCACTGCTGATCCCAACTTTCAAAATGTTGTTGTCCCATTAAGTGGAGAGCCACTTTTTTCCCAAAGGAGAGATGCATATTTCTACCTGTATGTGGCATGAGAAATGGTAGTATTATAATCTTCCTTGGCAAAGAATATATTACTTTACTGTTAACACTCACTTTAAAGCAGAGTAGATTGTTTTGGAAGACTAAATATTTCTTGATGTTCTGCTGCTGGAGATAATTCACCACTCTTACAATTATTTTGCCTGAAGAACAGAGACTTTATCACAGAGCTTCTAATTATCTGTCCAGCAGAGCTTCCTCAAACACTGGCAGAAGACCATATGCTTAAGGGCAACTGTGCACTCCACAAAACAACGTGTAGCTTTGTCATCTCCCTGTAGCAGATAGCCTCTGCTCATGATGGCAATAGCAGACATGCTACCCTGACCTAAATGGTGCCTGCACTAGAAAAACCTTATGTTTTATGATCCAGAGGTCTTCAATGCAGTTCCCACAATAATTTCTCCAGAGGCTTTGCATGCATTGGGATGTTGCTCTGTTGTAACAGATTTATGCATAGTTCAAATAGAGCAAATGCCTTCAAATATATTTTGGATGAAGAAAAACCATAATTTCAACTGGAATTGCAACCTCAGTCAGAACAACCCGTCCTCATCCAGACATTAGGCAAGCTGATTCTGCTCCCTCGGAGTGGTTCATTCAAAGAAGTTAAAAGACAAAAATATCTGGCTTTGCCTGCTGACCATTCCATCACACTAAGCTCAACTTTTAGTCACTGACCACTGTTTGTATCCTAAAGCTGCCCTAGGCTGGAGCATGGGTTTATCAGCAAAGCAGTGCAGTCAGGCTCTTCATGGATAGTGCTGTCTGCATATTCCTGAGCCATCTGACAAACCAATGACATGGCTTCCATTCACTGTGCTATTTGTTCCCATAACCTTACAGATGGGTATTGTTTTAATTCAGCTGGGATTACAGAAGAAAGGTTCTCAGGCGCTCAATAAGAAAGAAATTAGATGAAGAAGAAGAATTTCTTGGAAAAGACCTGATAACCACTAAGCATGAGTTTGCACAGTAAACAGAAGAAGGAAGACTACAGCATGATTGTTTGATAAATGGATAGAGTATGCAAGCAAGAATTATAAATAGTAATTAGCAGCAAATAATTCATTGCTGGATGATTACTATAGTAAACATAAAAATCAATTCATACTAATATTTGAACTCTACAGACAAAGTGAAACCACTTTAGAAATTTGATTCAATTGCCCATAAATTTATATTAGTTCTATGAGAAATGAAGACACATGAATCAATATTGCACTCAGAGCTGGGATGGAAATGAAAACAGAACACCTCCTTCACTTAGTGGACAGACAGCAGGGAGCTTTTAATTTATGCTCTCAATTCCTAATAGAAAATGCCAATTAATAATTTCTTGAAAATCTGGCACACAGCTATCACGTTTCATTATGGAATAAACAGAAGGTCTTGAAGTTTTTTTACCAACCATTATTCAAGATTTCTATAACCATAAACCTGCCCACTTAGCCATTTTTTTCTCCATAGAGATGCTTGAATTTTCCCATGTAGAGTTTTTCTAAAAGCATACACATACGTATGTCACCAGCAGCAGTTTTATTCTATAGACACTTGGGCTGATTGATAGCTGAAGCAGGGCCATCCACCACAACACCTAAAAAAGACAATAAGGAAACTAAAGGAAAGCAAGTACACCTCACATGTATACCATATTTGGATGAAAGAAACAACAAATAATCTCTCTCTTCCAGAGGATGTGGCATTGGGAAATAATCAGGAAACTAGAATATAAATAACAACCTTGAAATATCTACTTGGGCAGAACCCAGGGCAGTCTTTTTATCACACTTCTTCAAACACTCAGTTTTCCTCCATCCTCATAGTCATGGTTTAATTGACAAAATTAGTTAAACTGGTGATGGGGTGGGAGACTTATTTTTCATTGAATACCACTAGTTCTCAAGAGGATAAGGCTAAGTCTGCTTCCATAAATGTGTGGTCAAATTGGAGCAGGTTTGTGGAATAAAGAAAATGGTGCTGATGACACTAAGTCCACACCACATATATTTCAGAGACTAGAGTATCTTTAGTCAGATCCCATGAATTAAATTTCCATCAGCTTCTACAATACATTTTTCTGTTCAGTTTCATCTTGAAAGTATCTACTTTTCAATCTTCAAGACCACTCTAAGCTACCAAGGAGAGTTAAGTGGAATTATCAGGATATCCTCTCCCCATGCACAACTCTGGTCTGAACTAAGACATTTATGTAGACACAGTTTAAGCAGTGGTGGCACATAGAATACAGAATAAGAGAAAATAAATTACATAGGAAATAGAACAGTAGCTAAAGCACAAGCAGAAAAGTAAGGAAAATAAAGTAATATAGAGTACAGAAAGGCAGCATTGAACAAACAAAATCTTCCCATTATTTGAACTAGGAGTGTGATTTTTTCTCTAAGTTCCTCTTATATAATCATATCTACATATTCAGCAAAGACATTTTATAGGATTTATAGATAACAGGATGTATCAAAGCAGGGGGGAAGGTAAGGAAAAAAGAAATTTTCATCTAGAATTTTTATTATGAATGCATTTCTATGCATTTTTTATCTAAAAGAATAGTTGCAAGTCTAAGGATGATAGTGTGGAAAAAGTGTCCTGAGTGCATCTGGACCAGAATTCTGTTCAAGTGCCTTGATAAAGAACTAGGTGACCTTTTGCAGTTGCTTGCACTTAAGAATACCAAAAGAATCATAGCTGACTATATAAACTAACCATCTTTTCCATCAGGCTACTGACAGTTCTGTTGTGATTGAAGACTTAGGTTTGTTTCACACATACAGTCTGTTGATATAACATAATAATTCTAAGTTGCTATTATATCATGCAATCTTGTGGACTTTAGTGCTATCACTATATTTACATGACCTACAGATCCTGTTTTTAGAACATCTCATGCACTACAACTCATTTCTTCTTTGCAGCTTCAATCCCACTCTCAATATGGTATTTTTTAAGGAAAGTCCCTCCAATTTTTTGAATTTTGAAGTATTTTATGGACTCTGTTGAAATAGTAAATATTTAGTTTTTCTTTCTGTAATTATTTCCATATTTTGTTTTAAAAAATATTTAACATTCTAACCAAGTATTGAAAAGAAATTATTGCTTTCCCCTTGTGTAATCTTAGTGATGACCTCAAAAAAATTGCCTATTAGATAGCAAGATGCACTTACCTTATTTTAGAGACTGAGATTGTACAAAACCATGATAAGAAAGAGGAAGAGGAATAAGAAAGGAACAGGAGGAAGAAGAGAATGAGGAAAAAGAAGAAGAAGAATAGTACACCACTAAATAATTTAGATAAAATTGCAAAACTCCTTAGATTGAAAGCTGCCTCTGGAGTTCATCTGGTCTAACCCTCTACTCAAAGCAGGATCTATTTCAAAATTAGATCAAAGTGCAAAGCTAGATCATACTCATAAACTAAAGAGCAAAACAAACTGCTTGACATGAGTGTGCTATAGACTGTCATGAAGAAGTCTAGCGGTTTCTTATTTTCTCAGGTGAGTGAAAAAGAAGATACTGAACATATCTGTAAGGCTATTTATTATATAAGACAGCTCAAGGAAAATATTTTCACTACCCAGAATGCATCTTAGACCAAAACTGAGACCAAAATAAAGAAATGAAAAGGAGAGAGGAGTGGAAATAAAAATTAAACTCGCAGCTCAGAAACTGTGGCAAACACATTTCCACAGACATACTTGGAGATTGGTAAAATATTATATCTGTTAACATGTGTAAACATTTACTATAATTAATATGATGGTCCAATTATACCACTAGAAATCACAGTACTGCATAAGGCAACATGGTCTTTATTTTCATTGGTAACAGATTCTGAGGAATGTTCTTAATTAGTATTTTTTCTATAGATGAAAATGGAGAAAATATGAAGAAAAGCAAATCAAATAATTTTCACTGGAATCTAGATAACTGTCTTGTTTTAAGAAACCTTTGTATTGCTCAACCAAAAAATGATAAGTTGTTTGAAACACCGTCGAAATTTTGAGTGAGGTGTAAAAAATCAGAATCTATATACTAGTTATTTTTACCCATCTATTAGAAAATACAAACACATATTTCACAACGGAAAACACAGATATCAATAGCCACACAAAGGAAAAAATGTGCTCTCAATCATCCTGGAAACAGTTTTTTTTCCTGGTCAAAGCAAGTATTCACTTTTAGTGGAATATCAGCAAGGTGTTAATAAAAAAAAATTGACGTCTAGCTCATTCAGGTTTTGATGTTATGTCTTCAGAATCTAGAATTAGTATTAAATTTTTTGCCTGATGATTACTTCCACCTGGTCCCTTGAAGCAATTGTTCAGTGTCAGTGTAATCATGTTAGTCTAACACAAAAGGTGTTACTGTTAAGCTCATGATGCACAAGCACCATCTGCCCACAGCAGAATTTGGGTCTTTTTAGCATTACTGTAAGGACTATGTGAACAACTGAGCTGAACAAAAGTAGATAATGTGTTTAGTTCACCCACTCCTATGCTAAAGATTCTAAGCTTGTTATAAGATTGTGAGTGGTGCTCACATGTCATAAGAGATGCTCTGGGTAAAAAAGGTTACATAAATATCTGTGATTTATGGCATGCTGAACATATCACCGATAGCTACGAACTCCTATTTTCACATGTTAGCTTTCTGTCTGTATGTATCATCCTCTGGATTGTTTCCTCAAGCTATTTCCCAATTTCTCTCTTTGAGTCTTCCATGTGTAAAAAATGTAAGTGCACAACACTGAAAAACCATCCATTTTCTAAGTGTCATCTCTGAAAGACTACTTTTTTATTTAAGGTACACTTCATGCTGACTATAACTACATAAATCATAGTCTAGAAAAAAAGAACTTTCCTAGTAGACAAATATACTTGAAATGTATCAGCTTATTGCAATGGTTTAAACTGGAAAAAAAAAAATCAATAAAAAGGAAAATAAGGAAACAAATAAAAAGAGAAAAGAAAATGAAATGTAAACCTGAAATAGTGGAGCTTAATAAACACTATCAACTATTTCTGTTTACATTCAACAATTCTCCTGCTTTTCAGCTCATGTTGTTCTTTATTCAGTCTCCTATATCTGACCAGCAGGGGGAAAAAAATTATGTATAAAAACCAGATAAATTTTTGTGACAAATACTGTGCATTTATTCAGTCTTGTTTCACCATATGATTATTTCTTGATCTGAAGTTTCACATCTAAAATCAGATTTACCAAAGGGGGAGTAAAATAGAGCAAAAACTCTAAAGTGTAGCTCTGCAGAGTGTCTACTCTATTAAAGATCAGCTTCTCTTTTCATATACTGAAGCTTACAGCACCATTCCCGTCACAGTGGGGTAGAAAGAGATGAAGACAGGAGGATTTATTTCTTCTCATTTAAAAAGGTTGTATAACACATCTTAATCAAAATAAATGGCGACAAGCCTAACAGTAAACACAGTAATACAAGATTCACAGGAACAGAGACTTTAAGAAATAAAAAGCTAAAAGGTGTTTCCTTGCTCTCCTTTTTGCCTGTTTAGAATTATTTTTAATTAAGAGAAACCACTAATTAGTATAATTTTGTGGGTGAAAGGAAACATTTACGCATGTATGTGTGTGTTAAGGTAATATGTACTCACTAGTAAATGCCTGATGAGAGCCTTTGAATTTTGCAGATGATGCATCTTGAAACACAGTTATGTGACTAAAGTGGTCTGTTATAGAAGAAATGTGTTTAAGAAAGTGTACAGTGGAGTTTTACAAACACTAATATACAAACTATCACTGAATCCTGACAATGTCTTTTATCTACTTTCCACTTTCTTTTATCTACTTTTCCGCTTTCCACAGTTTTGAGAAAATTGGAAATTCTTGGAGGGATCAACTGGTTAAAAGAGTTCTCCGTACATATGATGTGCTTTGAATATCTCATGAACCATTTTGAAACGTCAAAAGTCTATGTCAAGAGGAGGACGCAGTTAAGGACATTGCAACTTAGATGTCTAAAAATATTGTTGCCTTAATGCATAGCTGAGAATGGTTCTTTATACACAATGTGTTATTACAGAGATGTTTCCAGCACAGCCTTGTTACATGGTACGTACTGTACGTACTAGAGACAGAACGCCAGAAAAGCACTCCTACATTATCTGATCCCCAAGCAGGCCAGGTCCAATGACAGATTTTTTAGATGATGCTTTATCTTTTGTCGCTAGCCTTGATGGATTTCGCTCTGCTTGGGCCAGCTGAAACAAAAAGGAAAGGACAAGATGATAACAGCTTGCTCAGTGGCATATCACAACACATCAGCATGGCGCTGTCCCGCTCGTCACACACGCTCTGGCTACACGGCGCTGCTCAGAGTAAAGAAGATGCAGGAAATAAAAAATGTCGGTGCTCTCCATAGGCCTATTGGATAGATGTGTGGATAGAAACCCCACCAGATGGAGAAGATTAAAGCAGAGTGATGAATGCCTTAGGAGGGAAAAGAGATATCTTGGGAGAGGATATTGATCACTGGTAATGATCTGTGATGGTAGATGAGGTAGGGTAGGATGTGAAGTAGGAAAAACTATAGTAGGAGTTCAGGGTGAAAAAGTACAGTTTCAAGTAAGTGAAATGAGAAAGAGAGGGGAGGATTTAACACTTTGAAGAAAAATTAAAATACAGAGATTGCATCAGAAAAAAAAGACATGACAGATTATGTTCTGGTTTTATTAAAGTGTGTTGGTGGAGTGTATGCGAGGAAACTATGTCAGTAGTCCTTTCCTCAGTTTATTCTTCTAGTTTGCAGCACTTTGTACTTCATGACATATTGGAATTGTTGGTCTCTTTTAAGCTTAACATTATTGTGGCTGATTACCTCTATAGGCATATATGTATGTATATATAAAATATGTAAGTCACAACAACAGAAAATATATAGGTTGCTAACAAAGACATGTAATTTCTGGATTTTTGGCACATTTTTTACATCAGACTTGGCAAATACAGCAGCTGCAGTATTGGAAGTATTTCTGGCATATACAAGCAATGACATTTCTCAGAGATGAGAGATAAAGGAGATTTCATGCCCTAATCTTCTCATGTCAAGCTGTTCAGAAAAGAAGAATCAGTATGAAAATATAATTTGACAGATAAAGTGTTCCTACCATGTTCCTGAGGAGAGGAAGCACTGTTTCCTCTATGGCTAAATTTTCCTATCAGAAATAAGAGATGTGCAATACATATATGAAACAAAAGATTTATATCACAGAACTGATCCTAGTACAGAAGTAAAACTAGTTTAAACCTTTCAAGAGGCCACTCTGTGAAAGAAACACCAATATAACAGGACTTTCATAGGTTCTTACTACAAATAGTAAACCAGAGATGTCTACCTGATTTTAAAACAGTGGGACAGGGTTCATACTCCTCTCCAAACTACTATTGGCCCTGCACAGTTTTCAAACCTCCAGAAAACAGAGTTTGTAGCTCAGACTTCAATTATGTACCTTTTTACTCTTTATGCATTGGTTTGCTGACTAAAATAGATAGAAAGGTCTGGTTTGGTGGGCTTTTTTGGTTGATTTTTTTTTTGTTTTTTGGGCTTTGACGTTCTGGTTTTTTTTGGGGGGGTTGGGTTTTGGGGTTTTTTTGTTGGGTTTTGGGGTTTTTTTTTGTTATTGATTGGCTGGTGGCTTTTTTGTCGTTTTATCTTTGTTGGGGTTTTTGTTGTTTCGTTTTGTTTCTTTTTGATTTTGTTTGGTCTGGTTTTTAATTAACTCTTCTAATGTGGGGGAGATGATACAAGCAGAGGAAAGCATACTTCAAAACATTGGAAACAGATTCTCAAAATAACCACAGTGAAGTACTTGTCTTCTTAACTACTAACTTTATTTACTGTCATACACTAAAGGTTAGTTACAATTGACTCTGTTCATCATGCAGAGAAAAACTATGGATGTCCCAAAAAATAATTAGCAGTTACTTTAGTGCACATGGCTTAATGGTGTTCACACAAGTTACTTTTTTTTTTCTATGTCAAGCAACCCCCCAAAATGTCTAAAATATATCCAGAGGAAAATTGGAAGCAAACAAAGAAAGGACTCAAAAAGAGAAAACGACCTCTGTATTTTCTTTGGTGAAAAAAACCTTCATACTCAGAAGTGAATAATTATCTTCCTGCTTTTAGAGCTCTCAGATATGGGGCCCTTTATCCTGCAATGATTCTGATATAGACTGTGACTGGGATAGCCAGTGACAATCCCAGTTCCTGAGAAGTTTTTGATAAATATGCACAGAAAGACAGACAAAGAAATATAGTAGAAGAACAGTATTCAGACATCAAGTCCTATTGTACATTGTTTCACTTTAATTAGCTTAATTAAAAACATATTAATTTCAACATTAATATTGATCCATGAACAGTCTACTGTGCCCTGTGATTTAACCAGGATTATGAAACTATACTCTATTTTCATCCTTCATATTTAAATGAGGGCAAAAACAAGGATTTGCAGAAGAGATTGGAACTTTTAATCCATTTTTATCTCCTTTTGGCTGGTTATCATTCCTTCCCTTTAAAAATGAAGCTTCCTTTTTGCATACCCTCTATCCTTTTGCACTTACATATGCATCATATTTCAGTTTTCTGAATTATAATTTTCGTAAAAGACTTTTGATTTTGGAAGCCTTACACATTTGTAATGCTGTGGAAGACTGTTAGGAAGGATACATAAACACATTGATGGGGAGGTCTTCAGACTAATACATTTCAAAATAATAAGATTAGGTGGGATTAGATTAGAGAAGAATTCTTGATATTAATGTATAAGAAGAATTTCTATTTTCTTGCTTAGAATGGCACCTTTTTGTGAGAATAATATTATATAGCTCAGTCAAATATTTTAGTGGATTTCCTAATCTTTTCTACTACTAAATTTATTTGTACCTTACTTTTAGAGTATTGAGAGAATTAGAAAGGTCACCCAAAAAAAAAAAATATATAGGGATAGAAATAACTTTTAAAAATTGCATATGTGACTGAGATAAAATTACCATGTAAAGGAATAATAAATTATACTTTGCTTTCTAACAAGGATGGAGGACACAGTTAATATTTTTGAAAGCAATATCTCTGTTCATTTTTAGAAAAAAAGCTATTGCATGCTTTAAATTCAGTGACTCAGACCTGATTGAATAAACCTGTTGTAGAAAAATCCATACCCATATGAATTGTTTCTGTGGGTACAGAACTGTTGTAAATAAGGATGTGCATAAGTATCAAGTTCATGCAGTTTCACAGAGTGCTTATAAGCATCGTTAAAAATCCATAATAGCTTTTTGGTTGTTTTGTTTCTCATGACCTCTATTTAAATAGGAATTTTATTTTCTGAGATGAAGCTAACACAAGCTTAATAACAAGAAAGCCAGCAAAAACTCTGCAAGGATCATTTGGGGTCAGGAAGTAGAAACTGTACTTTCACAAGCTCAGACCTCAATCTATGGCACGTGAGTCATCAAATGAGCCATAATATACAAGAGACTGCACAAATAACTGCAACCTTCCATGTACTTTAAACCTGTCTGCTCAATACAACTCAAATTTACTCTAGAATTTCCAGAATTCTACATCACTTGCTCTGAACTGCATTTGCTCAATTGCTACACATTGGGGATTTCAATATGTACCATCTATTTTTTGGTATGAAAGTAGCCTGTGATTCCATTTTCACCCTATTTTAGGCATTCTGAAAAGGGAAAAGAATATAAACAAAAGCTATATTCATACATCTTAAGGCAGCTGTCATACCAAATAGTCAAGAGAAAATCCAAGGATAAGTAATATAGTTTGGTCTTATAGCTAAAGAATGGTCTCCTACCTTGTTTTATGTCAACAGAGCTTGAGGTAGCAGAAGGCTAAAAGCAGTTTTGGTGAATTTACTGTTGTTTATCAACTCAGTCTAAGTGGAACAATGAAATCACAAAAACTCATTGAGAAATCCTATATATTCATAATTTTCTCGTCTGCTTACTTATGCCTCTTTGTTTCTACCAGCTGTCTCTCCAGCAAAATAATCCCATTTCATAGAATAACTTCATGTAGTTTGCATACATCACTAAATATTACACAGAATGTATTACTATATATTGCAGTCACAGAGAGAACAAAAAGTGAGCCACCATTAATACTGCAGATAAAGGAGTACCTGATATTGTCAAGTAGTCATTTTCAAAGCACAGGTCTCTGACAGCTGCAGGTGGAATTTGTGGTTCAGACACTAATTTTATTTTTATAGAAGAACTGGTTTTAACTCTAAATCTTATATATGCTGCCATTAAATGCAAAATGATCAAATTTTCCTGTTGAGATTTTCAAAATTGTAATACATTAACACCTTTATGCAGTGATATTTTAGAAGCTTGCTCAAGCTTGCTATTCAGGACACCTATTTGCACTGTTTAAAACAAATACATTTAACAATTTTCTTTCTCCAGAATGAGGACCTGGAGGTTACCACATAGATAGAGAAGAACATTCTTTGATGTGAAAAAGAGTTTCTACATATGTTTGAAGGCAGAATTTTTCTCTGATAGTAAATATTTCTATAGTACAAAAATAAAATGGATAACATATTCAAAGAGCAAAAAGGTTAGGTGAAGAAAAAGAACAAAAGCTGTAACAGTATTCCAGATTCTGCTGTGGCACAAGAGTTTATAATTTTTGTATCTGACTTCACTGACAAGATCCAAGACCTAAAAATCTGTAAATTGGGCAGAGCCAAAAATTTTCTACAGCTTACACTTTCTACTCTTAAAAGAAATATGAAATCACATCCAGATAAAATGATCCACAAAAGCTGCACTTCTTGCATTGACCTGTTGCAGGTTCTGCACTGATGGCAGAAAATATATTCAGATCTTAGTACACACTGTAATAACAATCTAGTTTTAAGAGGTATTGCCACAAAATGTTTAAAAGTTTTTAGTGAATCTTTCTATATCTCACTATAGTGTGAAACTAAAAAGTATTCAAACAATTTAAAATGTCATTGAACTTTTTTCTAAAACATCATGACAACAGACTCTACATTTTATTTTTCATTACAAAATGTGTCACATGAAATCTCTTTCTGAGACATGGTCCTCCTCTAAATTACAAAAAAGATTAGTAATGCATGATTTTTTTGTTACAGTACAATATCTCACTTCAACCATTTTTTCTTATGAAAGACTAAATAATTTTATTTCATGATTTCTGCAAACAATGATAAGGCTTAATGTCCCCTTAAAAAAAAGAAAAAAAAGAGGAAGAGAAACCTAAATAAGCACAAAATGAAAATTACCTTTCACAGTTCTTTAAAAACTCAGTATTGGTTGTGAAATCTAATTTGTGACAATAGATCCAAAATGTATTACTAACTGAATATTATTTTAGATGTAGCTATAACTACTCTCTCTCAACCTCCCAGTCATTTCAGAAGACAAAAATATTTCTGTTTATCACAAAACAGAATTGAAAGGTTTATTCAACAGTAAGTTTTTTCCTATCTAGGATAACCCATGATATATTATAATAATACTCAAAGTAGGAACATTTTACGAATCCTACACTTTCATATCCTATGGTTGCATTAGTTTTCCCACAGAAAAAAAGACTAGATGGTCAGTAACGTCTAGAGAAACTGGATACCCATAGCTATTAGATTTTGAAAACTGTGTTCCAAACTCCATTCTTCTACTATAATCCTATCTATCAAGTATCACCCATGAAGATTTTGACTTTTCATGCCCATACCATGCCATCCCTCATGCCATGGGAGAAAGTCAAACCCACAAACCAAAAAAACAGAAAGAAAGAAAACAGGAAAACAAGAGAAGGAAGAAAACAAGAGAAGGAAGAAAACAAGAGAAGGAAGGAAGAAAACAAGAGAAGGAAACAAGAGAAGGAAACAAGAGAAGGAAGGAAACAAGAGAAGGAAGGAAACAAGAGAAGGAAGGAAGGAAACAAGAGAAGGAAGGAAGGAAACAAGAGAAGGAAGGAAGGAAACAAGAGAAGGAAACAAGAGAAGGAAGGAAACAAGAGAAGGAAGGAAGGAAACAAGAGAAGGAAGGAAGGAAACAAGAGAAGGAAGGAAGGAAACAAGAGAAGGAAGGAAGGAAACAAGAGAAGGAAGGAAACAAGAGAAGGAAGGAAGGAAGGAAACAAGAGAAGGAAGGAAGGAAGGAAACAAGAGAAGGAAGGAAGGAAGGAAACAAGAGAAGGAAGGAAACAAGAGAAGGAAGGAAGGAAACAAGAGAAGGAAGGAAGGAAACAAGAGAAGGAAGGAAGGAAACAAGAGAAGGAAACAAGAGAAGGAAACAAGAGAAGGAAGGAAACAAGAGAAGGAAGGAAACAAGAGAAGGAAGGAAACAAGAGAAGGAAGGAAGGAAACAAGAGAAGGAAGGAAGGAAACAAGAGAAGGAAGGAAGGAAACAAGAGAAGGAAACAAGAGAAGGAAGGAAACAAGAGAAGGAAGGAAGGAAACAAGAGAAGGAAGGAAGGAAACAAGAGAAGGAAGGAAGGAAACAAGAGAAGGAAGGAAGGAAACAAGAGAAGGAAGGAAACAAGAGAAGGAAGGAAGGAAGGAAACAAGAGAAGGAAGGAAGGAAGGAAACAAGAGAAGGAAGGAAGGAAACAAGAGAAGGAAGGAAACAAGAGAAGGAAGGAAGGAAACAAGAGGGGGGGGGGGGGGGGGGGGGGGGGGGGGGGGGGGGGGGGGGGGGGGGGGGGGGGGGGGGGGGGGGGGGGGGGGGGGGGGGGGGGGGGGGGGGGGGGGGGGGGGGGGGGGGGGGGGGGGGGGGGGGGGGGGGGGGGGGGGGGGGGGGGGGGGGGGGGGGGGGGGGGGGGGGGGGACAAGAGAAGGAAGGAAGGAAGGAAGGAAGGAAGGAAGGAAGGAAGGAAGGAAGGAAGGAAGGGGGGGGGGGAAGGAAAAGAAAGGAAAAGGAAGGAAGGAAGGAAGGAAGGAAGGAAGGAAGGAAGGAAGGAAGGAAGGAAGGAAGGAAGGAAGGAAGGAAGGAAGGAAGGAAGGAAGGAAACAAGAGAAAGAAGGAAGGAAGGAAACAAGAGAAGGAAGGAAACAAGAGAAGGAAGGAAACAAGAGAAGGAAGGAAGGAAGGAAACAAGAGAAGGAAGGAAGGAAGGAAGGAAACAAGAGAAGGAAGGAAGGAAGGAAGGAAACAAGAGAAGGAAACAAGAGAAGGAAACAAGAGAAGGAAACAAGAGAAGGAAGGAAGGAAGGAAGGAAGGAAGGAAGGAAGGAAGGAAGGAAGGAAGGAAGGAAGGAAGGAAGGAAGGAAGGAAGGAAGGAAGGAAGGAACTGAGGAAGGAAAGAGGTGTAAAATCCAGCTATATAATAGCAGTTTGCAACAAATACCTGATGCACCTCTAACCTTTTTGTGGCTTTTGGTTTGATTGGTTGTTTAGAGATTTTTATTGAGTTGGTTTGGGGTTGGTTTTTTTGGTTTTTTTTTTTGAATGCTACAATCATGTTTTGCCTGCATTATACTAGATCTAGAGGATGAACATCCTAATATGACAATTATGTGTTTTGATATTGGACAGTGAATATGACAACATTTCCTCTTTAATTAACGTCAGATATTTGCCTAATGTATGTGTTTTTAGGACCAGATGTGAGCAGAGCAAACAATTCTTGCAACAGCATTTAAAAAATACACTGAAAGCAAATTTAATATACAAAGGGATCGTTCCAGAAGAAAATTGGGATTATTTCCATTTGAAATAATGCCAGATAATGCAGTTTTCTAGTGATGATATCTCCACCTTTCATTTTATTCCCTAAATTTTGAAAATATTTCCAGCCTTTTAAAGTTAGTTACAAAGGCACATTTGGCAGACTCACTATCTTTGATAGCGTAATTTTTAATCTGTTTCTTTAACCCAAGGGAATATTTCAATAAAGAGTTTAAAGTATTGAATTTTTATTCTTCATGCTCAAGAAGACAGTGTTTGACCCTGATGACTAATTGATAGCTAAATTTTATTGTATTATACTGGACATTAATTAAACCAGTTGGGACCCTTTTCCAGCAATGCAACAGTCACCACGAAAAAAAAAAAAATCCTCAGTATTTAGGAAAAAATTGGAAGGCTTACAGAGAAAGGGACAAAGAAAAAAATCTGAAAAAATACCTACTTAAAATTATCGGAAATGAAGTGGGAGATCATAACAGAATTAGATTAAAAATAAAGAGGATTATAATTTAATTAAATTGGTTTGTGGCAGAGTTACCATTCATCAGATTTTTTTTTTGTTTCTTTGTTTTTTTAATATCCTATTTTGAGATAAGAGAGTTTTTCAGCAGGAATAGGAGTTGTTTACAAAGATGATGGAAAATTGTGTCTTTGCAGTCAACAAGAGTTACTTGACTTGCAGCAGCATTAACTAACATCCTTAGTTCCCAAGTATATTCCTCTAATAAATGCACTTTGATGTAAACTGACAATATCCTCCCAAATAAAGCCAAATTTTTGCACCATGAGACTGTGTGAATAAATTATACTGCTTTAATGAGATCCATTTTAAGACCTACATCTGATGCTTACCCAGAGTGGAAAACATTTTACAGTCTGTGCTAGCATATCTAATATTCCAGTGTATGTACATGAATTTCATTTGTTTTTCTGACAGATGACAATATCTGGCTTGAAAAAAAAAGATACCTTGATAGTTCTTCTATTACTCTTTTCTTTCTTTAACCAGCCGTGCATTTCTTGCGTCATGCTGATAATGATGTGCTGAAACTCCTTGTTTCTATTTGCTCTTGCATAATTATCCCAGGAAAAGTGTCCATGGATGGAGTAAGCCATGCTAAAACTATACTGTCATATTCTCCTTGAAGCTCTGATGGTACCAAAAAGGAACTTTCATTTCCACCAGACCAGCTGATGGAACATCCAGCTGATCCCATTAGATGGTTACACAACTGCTAGAGTTGACACAGGACTATATGTGAGCTCATGCTTGAAAGGGAGAGGAAAGTAAAAGAGAGGCATGGGCATGAGGAAGAAAAGGAGAGGGAGAAAGGAGTGAGAACACAAGGGTGAGCAAGCCTTTGAGGAGCAATTCACTACTATATGGGCATATGCCAATCATGAAAAAGCAGAGCAAGTTGCAAGGCTTACAAGCATTACATTGTGGAAACCCCATTAAGTTTTCAGGCTTTTTACTCTCTGGATATTAGCTAAGACTTTGGCAACAGAGTGTGCTGATGAATTCAGTACATGATAAACCTAAGAAATTTAATTTTTAAATTACTTGATTTTTTTTCACTAAACACAAGTTATTGTACACCATTAATAACCAAGTTGCATCATTTTTTTTTTTCAAGGAAAGATAATGGACAGGTTGCCCACATGCTTACACAATTCTTTTAATGTGAACTGAGGAACCCTCTTACTTGAATAACAACAAGTACATTTTCTATTCTAGTGCTATGAACAGTTTTAAATGCCACATGCACCAATACTGAGTATCACAGAACTCTTTTTGTTGTTGTTGCTTAATTTTTTGATGATGTGTTGCTTTATAGGGGCTATATGACAAATATACTTTTGAAATTCTCGAAACAGCACATTTAAAGCCTTCCAAACTAATCTAAATCACTTTAAAAAAAAGAAAGAAAAATAGTGCTTAAATTAAGAAAATATATTCTTCCTTTTTTGTCACACACATACTTGTATCCTTTAAAAATATGAAAATATTCCTTTCATTTACATCCTTAGTCAAACTGTAGGCACTAAAAATTCAAATGAACCCTAATTAGAGTTATTATCTT
This sequence comes from Lichenostomus cassidix, assembly GCF_008360975.1. NCBI lineage: Eukaryota > Metazoa > Chordata > Aves > Passeriformes > Meliphagidae > Lichenostomus > Lichenostomus cassidix. The sequence goes on along the minus strand of NC_139482.1, from coordinate 96,593,890 downwards.
AAAGCTTCAGTAGAACAGTTCTCATCTATATTAAAGAAGTTTCTAGTTCAAAGGAAAACTCTTTGCAGTGAAAGTCATGCATAATTTTTTTCTCTTGTCAGAAATCAATCATGGTTTTGTCATCATTAATAGGAAGAGTTGACCTTTTTTAAGATAAAGGACAAAAGTACCTGGCTGTGAAATACCCCTACCTAATTAAATACCCCTACTAATAGGCTCCTACTTAAAATTATAAAAAAGTCTTCTTCATTCTTCAGCTGATGTCAATGCTAGGAAAGGAAAAATAACATGAAAAGAAAGTTAAACAGCAAAAGTATAGAGATAAATTCTCACACATATCCACATTTGTTATGATGTACATGACAGAGAAAGGAAGGTGATAAAGTAGGTGAAATTTATCACTGTATAACAAACCTCGTAGAAATAAACTTCTGGCCTACTGTTGACAAAGGAAGTTCTAGAATTCATGTATAAAGCTCAAGAGGTCATGCACACAAATTTGCCTAAAAAGACTGATTTCCTAGAATCCAAATACCTAGTGTCACCATGTATTTTTGGAGCTCATAAAATCATAAAATAATCTAGGCTGATCAGGTAAATTTTGGGAAGTCTCCAGTCTAAACTCCTGCTCACAGCCACAAGAAAGAGTCTGGCTCTGTCCTCCTAATCACCTTTTCTTGCCTATATACACATTGACAAAAGTGACTGTGAGGGCCCATGGAGCTCACTCATCTCCAGGCTGAAAAAGCCCTGTTCTCTCAGCTTAGTCTCATGGGGACAATGCACCCACCCCTGAGCATCCCCTCCAAAGGATTCCCTCCACAGACATATTTTATTTCTCCCAGGGAGCCCACAGCTGGGTACAGCACTTCACATGTGTCCAAGGAGCACTGAGCAGAAGGGGATAACTATTCCCACCTGACTGGTTGCCCATACTCCTGTCCCTACAGCCCAGGGAGCTCATTGCTACTTTTGCTGTCTCAAGCTCAGCTCACTGCCCATCAGGCCCCTGGGATTTTCCCTCAGGGCTCCTCCCAGCCTGTCTGTCCACAACCTGTGCCATTGCAGGACCTCCTCTGTCCCAGGGGCAGCACCTGGAACTTGTTCTTGGTTGACATTACAAGGTGCCTGTTGGTCTATTTCTCCAGCCTGCCCAGGACATTGTGCACAGCAGCCCTGCCTCCAGGTTTGTCAGCTGCTGCCCCTCATTTGTTGTCATCCTTAGACTTGGAAAATGTACCAGGGTACCTTCTGCTTCCTTCTATGGGTCACTGATAGAGATAAGAAACAGGCCAGCTCCAGGGAGACACTCCAAAGGGGCTCCAATTGTTCCTGACCTCCAGGCAGAGCGGCAGCCACTAACCACAGCCCATTTACTAGACTGTCAAACCATGTTTTCATTCTTTCTGTATTACTCCCCTCCACACTGTTACTTCCCAGCACAGACTGCTGTGGAGACCATGTCCAAAGCTTTTTTAAAGTCAAGGTAAACAACTTCTAAGATCTAATTCTCACCCACAGGCTTTTTTCCCCTTCTCTAACATCAGAGCAATGAAACATTAGACAGAACTTATTAGCTGCTTTTGTACACAGCGAGAAAATAATAGAGAAAGTTCTTTCAACAGAATATTGTTTCTGAAATATTAGTACAATAGGTTGGTTTTTAACCGATTTTTTAGTTAAAGCAGATACCACTTTCTTTTGTTCTTTTGTTTTTATTAATTTAGGGAAATTGAATTGAAGCCACAACCCACCTTAGCCTTTCCAAGCTTTCTAAAAGGAAAAAGCATTTTTTTCAGGTGATGTTATTAGTGGGAGTATGAAAGCCTGATAAAATTAAATTCACTGAAGAGTATTGAAAAAACTTATCTCTCTAGGCTTCATTTCCTTTAGACAAGCAGGAATCCACTGGAAAAAAAACCTGGTTTGGGGTATAACACCAATAAATTTTACCAATGTGTTACTTAATCATATATATCCCACAAATTCTATTTTCTTGCCTCTTTCATTATCTTAATAAGTCAAATGGAAGCAATACAGAAAAGAGTGTAGCATGAGATGAAGACTTCCATGAAACCAAAAAATCTTTAGCTGTAAAGACAATTTTTGCCCACTGAAAAGCAAACTGACTTCTTTTTTTGTCAATTAGATGATCATGAAACTCCAGCTGTAACATAGGTCCAGGACTCCAGCAAGAAAATTACCTGTTCTGAGCTTTAATCCAAGGTCTGAAACATCTGGCTCTGGGGTACTTGGGGCCAATGCATTTAGTCTTAGATTTTACTTAGACACAGAAAATTAGATTGCTATCCAAATACTCTTGGTATCTTTCTCGGGAAGAGAACTCTGCTTCCCTTGTTCAGTATCATAAATAGAGTCAATGAAAGAAAAGTGCAAACTGAACATACTTGGTGAGTAAGTAGAGCTCTTTGGATATAAGCAGGCAATTCCTAATTCCTGTTCATGTTTTATGCCACAGTTATCATACACTGCTTTTGTATACATCAGACAAAGGCATCAACAAGAGAACAAATGGACAGAAAAATGCACCACAGGCTCAGGCAGAACATGGGAATGGACAAAGATATGCACTGTATACAAAGCAGGAAGATTTCACAGCGAGTTGGGAGGTGTCTGTTCTTTTTATCTACTCTGTCTACCCTTTGAACAGGACAGAAAGGCAGGCTAAATTCAATTTAGAGGAGATAAAATTCTAAATAAAGGAAGTGATGATTTTATCTTTGACTTCTGAGGAACACGGAGTACATCATTATCTTTGTTTTCTTCTACAAGCGCTAAAACTATTTTTAACTTCTGATTTTCTGTTTCTTGGTGTCTCTTTCTTTCGGGTTTTGGGGTTTTTTGATTGGTTGGTTTGTTTTTTTGAGGTTTTCTTTCTTGGGGCATGTATTTTGTTTTGCTTTCTTTGATAAAATTTTTGATCTAATCTTATCCAAGTCTCTCTTGTTACCTCAGCATGATAAACACTTTTCTAATTGCAATACTTTCTTGACCTGCAGACAAAAAATTAATTGTAGATTCTTTAGATATCAGTGATTACATTGTCAGTCAACCTTTTCAGTCTGGCAGTATTTCTGACACTCTTCAAAAGCCAGAATTAAATCTAGCATTACCAGGCTAAAAGATTTTTTTATCTTCTCACTCGTGTTATCTCTCAGGTTTGTAGCTCAAAATATGGATGCTGAATAGTCTTCCACAGCACTTTTGCATCCATGACTCTTGTAGCCTACAAGGCACCTACTGTTTTAGGCACGAAAGTATAATGTTTCTTCATTTTGTCAATCAAGTACAAGTTGGTAAAGTTTACAGTTTTCAGTGACTATGGTCAAAAACACTGGCATTGCCTGATTTCAGAAACATTTCATAAATATGGAGTAATTCTATAAATATAATCCTAGGTTTGTCCCATGCAAAAAAGGAAAATATAAGCCAGAGTTACGTGTATTCCCATAATCAATATATTACTAACAACGTTTCAAATTAATTGTATGTCTTTATATATATATGTATATACACACATACCCAAAGAATGTAGTATTTTAGTTTAATGTCTATTCCGATTATATGCACTGAACAACCCAAATCTTGAGCTCTAAAGGAAGATCTGTTTAGACATTGTTACCCTCTGCTATAAAAACTTGGAGTAAATGAAAAAGTTTTGTAAGATCCTTTTACTAATTAAAAAAACAATCTCTAAGGGTATGTGGAAGGATAATGTCTGCTCTTTTAAGGATGTCTAGTCAAAGGAGCCATAAACAAGACCTTACAGAAGCAAACCTGAGTGGCAATTGATAAGGAAGTCGTGAAAAGGATAAACCCAGCCAATCACACTAATTGGTGTGGAGGTGAGAAGGTTTTGCTTTTCTTCAATGTGATTGTCTGACTAATGACCTTGCAAAACTGGGATGACAAGGGAGGGAGACAAACAGAGATATAAAACCTGAACAATTAGCCTTAATGAAGACTATAAACAGAAATGTACCTGTTTAGGCACATTAATTGATGGGCTACCAAGAAACTGCAATCAACTGGTAAGGAGGCAAACAAGAGGATATTGCAGGTGGGGAGGACAGGGGAACTATTCCAACTGATGAATCAACATCTACCTGAAGGGAATCTGGGAAGGGGAGTAGCCAGAAAAGGGTATAAAAGGGGGCCAGCTTCACTTGGAATTAGATCTGTCAGTACCCTTGCCTGCGCCTAAACGTCAGTCTGTCCTATAACCTCATTAATGTTTTTCTCAGCTCTCTCACTGCATTATCTCAAACCCATGTGTACCCTGCATGCACACCTGAGTGGACTGAGTGTCAAGTGCTGGAGCCAGACTGAGGGTATAGGCATCCCTGGCATGTGGTGTCAGCTACTGCTGTCAGTGGGGTCTTCTCTTAGTGAAATGAGCTGGGGTCTTTAACTTCCAGCTGCAGGGGCTGGAATGGGATGTGTGTTCCCAAATCCTACCACAGAGAAGACTGGTGTGAGTGAGGTGAGTGAGGGTTTCTGCATGGGCAGCTAGAGCAGGACCATGGGGCACAGCCTGTGTCCGTCCTGCCAGCTGCTGGGGGCTGACTAGTGTTTGTTTCTTAACCCAAACCAGTTGAGTGTGCACTTCTGTGTGGGTTTGTGTCTGGATTACTTCCTCTCAAACTTTAGGCTGGACTCTGTGGCAAGTAAGGGACCCTTAGGTCTGGGCCAGGGTAGTAGGTCAGCAGGAGGTGCATGTGCTGCAGAGGACTTGAGAATTGGAGCTCAGGAGAGAGAAATTTGCCAGCCAGCATCAAGCTGGACCAGCTGGTGAGTCAGGATGAAGAGCCACAATCTGGGCAGGTGTGCCAGGCAGACAGAGAGTCCACGGTGGCACTGGAGGGGTCTGTCTGCCTGTGTGTACTTGGGAATTTGGAAGGTGTCAGGGAGGAGAGGGGTAGAGAGGAGGGCAGGGCTGTGCTTCTAACATCACTTAGAACAGTTAATTTCATGACTCCAAATGACACAATAATGACTGTTCCTAACACCTGGAACACACTCAAAAAGTTTGGAGTTAGCAAATATCACTGTGAACATGTACTTTCTGCACTACATGGTACAGAGGGATCATAAAATTACTTAAGCTTTCCGCACTTGAAAGTATTTCCTGTTATTCTGAGTTCTCTTGCAGAGAGGTTTAAGCATTAACAAAACACAGTAGAGAGGAGGAAAGAAAAATAACAAATATGAGCAGCAGTATTTTCTCAGTGGTACAAGGAAAGCACTCTGCTTTTCAGAGTCTTACTTCCTAGTTCTATATGTAATTCAGTTGTTTCCACTAGCTCCTGGCCAACAGGAAGCACAAGTGCCGGAGAACATTTATTTTAAACATTAAACACTGTATTAGCTCCATCAATCAGGCACACACCAGCATGCGGAGAGGGAGTGGAAGGGAGGAATTAAAGTTTTCAACATCTTTGATTGCGTTGTAGCTAAAGAAACTTTGAAATATTTTATCCTCTGGCCTTACACTCTTCTGCCTCTTCATCTGTTATCTCACTGACAGCCTCTTTGAGTCATCAGTCTTAGTAGTCTCCTATTTTAATGCCCTTCTCTCATTAGATAGCAGATTGTTTCCCTCTTTGTCAGACTATGAGTACAACTGAAATCAGTTCAGTCTTTTTTTAAAATAGCTTTTTCAACAACACACCATGGAATTTAACTGTCTAGCTTTTTCCAAGTAAGTATGATTTAAAAATTAAAATATTTTTTCCTTCTCTTTTAGAAACAGAATATATTTGTTCTTTGGAACAAGAGTTCAGTCACTGCACAGTGTGTTCCTTTGCCTTTGACATTTAGCAGTGTGACTGATTGATAACTTAGCATTACTTAGGTAAGACATTAATCTCCAAGTAGATTCAAGAGTAGGAAAAAAAGAGATATTGAAATTCTGTCTTTATACCTGAACTGCTGTAAATTAGAAAACTAAAAAAAAATGTAAGTCATTAATCTTTATACATAGACAGACAGCAGTGTTTCTTTCAAAATGTTAACAGAAGGGACGGGAACTCTTTAAGCCAAACTGTATCCAAATATTTAATTCATATAAAAATATCTACAATATTCCTCATAAAATATCTACAATATTCCTCATTTCTGAAAAAAACCCTGCCATCTAAAGAAGTTAATTGGTATATGGGAAGAACCATTAGCATCTCATTAGCATAGGAAATGAAGAAAAAATAACAGTTATCCAAAACACATGCAGCAAATTTTAAATTCTGCATTGAAAGAATTCTTAGCCATTGCAAGAAAAAAAGCACATTTAACAATACCAGAAGAGTGTTTGAGAAGTGTTACTTGTGTTTGTAACGGCTGCAGTGGAGACACTTCTGTAGGCTATATCTGTGTCTCAAAACTGCTTAGACAAAAACCACACCACCAAAATGCCCACACTCACAGAGGTTGCAGCTGTCATGACATGCTATATGCCAATCCACTGGAGCAGATAATGTTTCCAGGGGTAGGAGTTGACAGGCAGTACGTCAAATTTGGGCCTGCACCAAGCTTTCTTGGACACAGTTAAATTTTTATTAAAATTTATTTTCTGTGTTTGAGTGCACCACCAGCTCCAGCAGAGGATTGTGACTGGACTCGCAGACTTCATCTCTTCTCCATCCTCATTCAGGTATTGAGGGACTTCTGAATTAGTGGATCTCCATTTTGTCCCTTTTTCCGCTTTTGGATGATGCAACACATTCAAGAATCAACGACACTCTAAATTTATACTTTTGGAATATCTCTTCACATAATTAAAATCAATTTCTAAATTATAAAAAGGCAATAGAACTTCCATTTAAATCACAAAAACTAGTCTGTTCTTTATAGAGAAGCAGGACAATGGCTGAAATATTATGTTATTCTGCAAAGATTATTTTCTAAATTTTGTCTTCCTCACAGTATAGCACTGTAGAAAACCAACAAATTAAATAATTTTAAAATGATAATATAATATATGATTAATAAAATATAATGAGAACAAACTGATAAAAGAAATTAAATTCTCTGATAAAGGCTTTAGAAAAAATCTAGAAAACAAACACATCTTAGAATGAAAAGCAAGCAATAAGTGAATGTAATTGTGCTCTTCAGATGTATTACTCCATATATCAATATATTTTTACACAAAGTAAACATTTTCAGGCACAAAACTTGTCATCTAGTTATACAAAATTCTACCGAATAACGTCCTTGTAGATGAATATGTGCTTGCTAAGTGAGGTATTATTTAAAACAAAAATCCAAAAGGGCTGCTTTGTTGTACCTTTTGAAAGGATGTTTCATTGTTTTGAAGCAAAGAATACAGAGTTCACAAAGCATTATTAATGATTCAGAGTATCTTGATGCCTCATCTCATTTTCTTAACTATAAATCTCTTTGGAAAAATCTTGCCAGAACATTATATGTGATCCACTGAGTTAAGAACATATTGTATTATCTCTTTTGAGATCTGGAATATGTGTTTGGTTACCACAAGTTATTTGCTTCCATTCCCAAACATGTAATTTAATATAATTAAAACATAACTATCTCCTTTTTATAAGCACATGAAAACTATATTAAAATTCATAATTAAGTCTGAAAATTCAAAAGCCAGAAAATGCCAGAATTACTGTCTACCTTGAATCACTTTATGTTTTATGGTGTAAGTTTTACACCATGAATTGAATACTGTCACCAACATACTGCTCCCAATTAATTCTTTTCCTGAGATGGATGGTATTCACTGACTGTGGAGCTATTCAGTGCTGGGGTTTTGGGTTTTCCTGTTAGCGTTGAGGATTATTTTATCATTCACTGTGTGGATCAATGCATTATTAACTGCACATTATCCAAATTATATTAATTTTGTCATGGGCTTTTCAGTGGTTTTCCTATCACTTCATTTATCACCACAATTCCCATCTGAGACAAAAATTACTTGAGATCATTATTAGCACTATTTAATATATCAGAGGTGGGCATAGACAAATTTATGCTAAAATCATCGAACATGATTGCATTTGAGCCATCAGATTTTTTAATAGTTCTTAACAACATAAGAGACTTCTCATGTTCATAACACAAAAGTTAAAATTGTTTAATTATTCATACATTCCAGAACCCAAGTTCTGTAAACAGATGTATGGAAGACATCAGTTACTTGCTTCAGGCACTTTATTTATGTAATTTTCCTCGCACCACACAGTAAATTCACAGCCCCAGAAACCAGGCAGTGCTCAACTGTCACGGTGGCAAGAGTTTCCTAAATTCCCTCAATGACACTTCTGAACAGACTGAACTGTTGCTGTTGAGCCGCTAGCAGAGAAGGAAAGCCCCGATTCTCAGCGTGGCATAGAAAAAAGTACTTTATTGTTTGAATCCAACATATATATAGAGTTTTCAAAGGTCACACAGATTGGTCAGTCAGAAACCTCCCCCTAGGCTTGATTGGCCAGGCCTGCACTGTCCAAATCTCGAGACACTGTTTTTAATAACATCCAAAATTTACCTTTGTTTATAAAACACAAAAAGAATTCTCATGGGAAAGACCTGTGCTAGCCACACTGAACGACATCTTCCAGCAGTGGCCTACAGCCTCAGGTTTATGACTTAGGAAAATTTGTTTAATTTATTGCCAATCAGATCAGAAACAAAAGAGAAACAAAACAGAATCTTGAAGAATGCCTTCCTCCACCCTTGCCCTTTTTCCAGGACTCAACTTCACTCCTGATTTTCTCAACCTCCTCCCACCAACAGCACAAGGTGTTGCAGTCAGTTCATTGCATTAATCTCTGCCCCTTCTTCCTCCTCAGGGCAAGGATTCCTCACATCCTTCCCCTGCTTCAGTGTGGAGCTCCTCCATGGACTTCTCCAATGTGAGCCCTTCCCACAGGCTGCAGTTCTTCATTGCTCCATCATAGGTCCCTCTTCTGCTGGACATGGGAGAAGCTTCTGGCAGCTTCTCACAGAAGCTACCTTTGTGGCAACCTCCACTCTACTACCTGACACGATCACTTGTTTAACTATGGTATGAAATGTGGATTCATAGGGTAATGAGGAATGTGAGAGATGCAGCTTGTGATGTCTGTATTTGGTGTATATGAAGCTGGACAGCTGAGAGAAGAAAAAAGACAAGGAAGACCACAGTCCAAGCCCTCAGTCTGCTTGCTGGATATTGCTGTGGTTCACTCTTTGAGAGCCTGCTTGCTTTCCAACGCTAAAACACACATATACACATGATGTGGAGAAGCAGGATGGTTACCTACTGTTTGGACTTTTTAACATCTGAATGGCTGATTGTTACACAATTGAAATTTCATAGAACATCACTTTTAAGTGGAATAATGTTGTAATCAGCTTCACTCTGGTCACTGGTAGCCAGGAAAAATGTTCATAAAAGTGTACATCTAAGACAACATTATCACAGATAATCTGAAGACTCCCTCTGAATCAAGTAATTTATAAAACTCTTTCAAAGCAAAATTGCTTGAAATATCTGCACAACAAGTAAATTAAACATCTGAGCTTTTGTCAATAAATTTGTGACATTTATAGACCAAATACTGTATTCTGATACTGCAAAACATTATACAAATTGGTAAATGGTAAGATAGCAGATTATGCTATAAAGAAACAGTACCTGAAATTTCATTTTAGGAAAATAGCCTTTGGTTCTTAGAAAAAATACATGACTCCAGAAATTTGTCATGAAATCTGATGATTTATTCCCATACATACACACACAGATTGCAAAACTATTCTTTATTGTTACCCTCTTGAATCACAAGATCTGCTTTAGTTTAAATGTAAAAGTAATAGAGTAACAATTCAATTTTTCATGCACTTACACTCTAACACAGCCCCTTTCAGGTCTCTGATGAGAGCATTTTGTACAGAAAATTGTTTAAAGGCCTAAGTCTGTGAGACTGAGATGCCCAATCTGCTTCCCTAACAATAGTAAATCTTTAATATTTGCTAAAACAATTTTGAAAGTATTGCAAACAGATGGAATCTGAAAGAATAGGATTTGATGAACTAGAATATTTCTCATACTGATGGACTCACAACACAGTGAGGTGATATAAAATAACCTCCAGGTCCTACCCATGACCGCTCCTGGCAAAAATTCACCCTGTCCTGGACAGAACCAGGACAACATCTAATGAATTTTTATTTTTGTTTGCTCTTTATCTTTTGTAGCCAGGCTAAATAAAATCTAGACATGCCATGTTGACTAAGCTGCTATAACCTAGAAGTCGATTTGCTGCAGAATATAAAGTTCAGTTCAACCTGCCCAGTAGGGATGAAGTAATAAATGGAACTAATGCACTTTGAATATATAGGAAGAATAATGTGAGGCTAGGGAGCTGGGTTTCATGATTCAAACATGTATTAGCAATCTACAAAGCTACAACTATACGAAATTATGTAACAGCTAAAAAATCTTTAGGCATCATTCAAATAATGTTTTAACAGACGAGGAGAGACCTTATGTGTCTCAATAAATAGCTCTGTTGGTTTTCAGAGAACTTGAGAAGACAAATTAAATTAGCTAGAGGTTGCATGGGTTTTTTCCTTTCAGTTATTTTTGTTTGAAAGTTGAAAAGACAAAACTGCTTTCTGGTTTACAGAAAAAATCAAATCAGTGTTTGAAAAGTTCAGCACATATTATAAACAGATCTGCAGATAACACAATATGAAAGGCCAGAAGCTCATTAGCTACTCTAAATAAGTAGGTCATAATTTATTTCAATATTTACAGGAGAGAGATTAACTCCCAGATCAAGCTAATTCATTAAAAGAGACTTTTATCTCCTAAGTTATAAAAATATATTTTTCCACTTACATATCACACTTGAAATTTTAAAATCCTGACAAAGTAATACTTAGGTATGAATATACTGTTGCATACACAAGGAAAAAGCATCAAGCACAAATAGAGAACACCAGCAATTTGTACTGACAATTTACCTCAAAAACTCCAACAGCTGGAAACTGGTAAAAGCCATCACACCACAGCAGTGCCATGATCATGTGTTTTGTGAGATGACAGCAGAAAACTACAATACCCAAGTCATTACAAACAGATAAGAGAGGGGAGGATAATGAAAATACTATTTCTCAGATCACATTGACGAAAGAATGGGGGAATTTGTATCCAGGCCAACAAGTTTATAGAGAAAGCAGTGATGCCAAAGCCTCCAAGGGAACATTCTCAGAAGTCAGAATTAAGAGCACACTTCTGGAAAGCATAGCTTTATCCCTGAGATGCTTCAGTTGGCAACATCAGCCAGCACCTGGCTAAACCAGCAGCACCACCAGTCTGGAGTGAAATCTGTTAGCAGCCAGGCTCTGAGAAAAACAGCCAGCTACAAGACAAGACTGAAAAACAAACCAAAAAAACAATCCATCTGACTAATTGAATAAATGTAAAATACTTGGGAAGCCATTCAATGTTTGCATAGTCAGGGAAAAAAAAAGCCTACAAATTTTAGACAGCTCAGTTTCATTGCAAGGGGGAGATATGCAAATAGATCCTCATTTCTTGCTGACATGAAGTGACACGGCAATGCTTCTTTCATTTGTGAGCTGAAATGGCTAGAACAGGCTAAACCCACAGAACGCCATCCAGGCTGCAGGCTGCTGCCTTGAGCTGAATGCCTTCCAGCCTTTGATCCTGGTCCTGCCCAGCAGGCAACAGCTCTCCTTAGGGGACAGGGTCTCAGCTCTGACACAGGGTGGATATGTATGCAGCATGCTGAATCTAAAGGTTGGACTCCTGACTTTTAAGGGACTTCAGCATGGCCCCAAGCATGCAAAGTCTCCAGTCCTGTAATAGCTTCCTGAAGGGGCATTGAGATTGTGCAGAATGTATAGGAGGAGTTCACAGTTCCAAGGAGAAAGTATTTCTCTAAGCAGGGAGCTGAGTAGCAGACAGGCCTGAGACAGATGCTATGAATCAAAGTAAATCCAGATTTTTATTAATTACACTGGTTTGGAGAGAAATGTTTCCCTCAAATTGGAATCTATATTAACTCACCTGAAGGGTTAGCCTTGTAATGGACACCCCCCCAATCCTCGACTTTTTAATAGTCCTTAAATATAAATTGTTCTTCAGCACTGACTGCACTATTGTATTCAAGAACTGAGCAGAAGAAAAAAGTAATGCATATCTGTTTTTAACTCCATATGTTAAAAAAAATCCTTCTAAAATGCTTGAAGCAGCTCTTTAATGTTGTGCTTCTTAGCAAAAGCAAAGGTCCTTTCAAGATATACTGGCTGAATTCAACTGTGAAATTTTGAACCATCATAATTTCTCATCTTCTGAATCTATTTGAACACAACTTCCAACCATCCAGTTCTATGTATTTACAGGGCTGTTAATGACTCTCATTGATTGTATTTTTTGCCTCACGAACTCCAAAACAAATGGAAATTTATATTTATCTTTAATAGAATTCTTTCCAACCAAAACCAATATGCTTGTTTTTACATCAGTGTCCTGTGGCAAATGGAGCTGGAATTTATTAACATCACCTCAGATGCCTCAAAATACATGCAACATCCATTTAATATAATGTGGATTAAGACTTTCCATGTAAATGTTATATTTCATTACCTTGTGTCTTTTGCAGAGACTTAGTTCAGAGCATCTTCTTGAAATGGAAGGTAATTCACATCTAGGAAGGTATATCTAGTGATTTTCACAGCAATGGTACACTAAGATGCTTCTTTCTTTCCTAATATAACCCCAATAGTTTCACTTGGGAATTATGAAGATACACAGAATTTATCTGCAATGCACCTACTTGCAAAAACCAATAGAGGACACTTTGGCCACAGCAGATCTTATATTTCTGAAGATAGTTTATTGCCCAAGCATGGGTAGGATACTGGATGAGGGCATGGTGATGGGAAGACCCTGTAAGACATACACAAGTTTTTCTCTTCTTTACTTCACTTTTAGTTACACTCCTGGAGCAGTGCTGAGTCAAAGCCTGAAGGAATATTAATAGAAACATGCACAATGAACAGGAATGTAAAAAATAGCTTTTATACTATAATGCACTATCCCGTGCATTTCTCTCTCCATAGACCAAAGCATCAAAAGGATGTTCCTCCACCTTTTCTTTCCTTTCCTGTATTCTCCACAGAGGAATTGTGCTTGTCACAGACAGTTTCAGATGGAAATCATTATATGATCTATGCTCAGCTGAGTTATCCAGGAACTAGTACCTATCTGAAAAGAAATTATGAGTCCACAGCTAGAGGAACTATTTCCAAACAGAACCTCAAACTTGATAGGCTACTCAAGACAAACTTTTCATTGCTACCTCAGCTCTAACACAATTTTTTCCAAGGAACAAAAAATATACATTTTCTGAAGGCAGTTACTGCCTAAACAGCATACTAAACAGAACATCCAAACTGATATGTTAATGTACTGCTTTTGAGGATGCATTTGTGAGTGCAGTAGGACAACTTCAGTATTTTCCCCTCTTTAGGTAGGGAGCATTATCTGTCACAACAGGACAGGGTTTACAGTCCTGTGGCTAATGTTCCTTGGTGTGTTTCTAATGCTTTTGAAGAAAATAGGTTTCATTCTCTCAGCTCATATGTAATGGAGTTGGGCTACATCAATCCTGAAATTCAAATGAAACATGCAGTTCTAAATTAAATGTACTTTTTTGAGCTCAGACAAGTCTCAAGTGAACAGCAGTCTTCCCAAGAAAAGTGCTACACATAAATCATCATAATTCATTGAGAAAAAAGAAACAGTGGTATTGAGCAAGGTGTTGGTTACAGCATGGTGCTAATAATGTCAGGAGTGTGGTTTCATCCCCATATAAGCCGTTGACTTAAGAGCTGCACCTGAGGGTCCTTGGTGGTCCCTTCCAACACAGAATATTCTGCAATTCTGTGATCTAAATGAATGGTGAATCTGAACTTCTTTTAAACTCTAGGATAAATGGACATCTCAATGCTCATGTTATGGTCAATATAGTATGGGAAACTGCCTTTAAAAGAGCATATATTAAATTTTGTAGTCCATTAAAAACAAGAGTTATCAAACTGGTTCGATTTTACATTCAACTTTCATTTCTGTTCCATCAAAAAATATAAGCTACAGCATAAATTTAGGCTGACCTGAGAGTTTTGATATTATTTTTATTAGCATTATACTTTCATTTATTTAATAGGTTGAATTCATTTCCAGACCAGTTCAAAGCTCTGAATTGTTTTTCACAAACTCAAAACACTAGGTAGCACTATATCTAGTCAATATAAAGGAGTTTATGCCTTGTGATTCTTCTGGATTCAAATAAAAATAGCCAAATTTAATAGCTCTCTATAAGACTTGGTACAGAAAATTAAAAATTATGAAATCCAGCTATTGAAAAGTGTAGTTTCAAAAGGCTCTTGAATATATAGCTTAAGACAACTGATAGCAGAATACAGACGTATAAAGCCAATCAAGTGCTCTTTGCCTGACAAGGTGCCCCTGTCTTTCCTGTTTTTCCACAAGTGCTCTTAGGCAATATGAGGAGGGCATGAGACATTCTGTGATTACATGTAGAAATGCGAGCCTTACCCAAAAGCCTAGGGGCAGAGTCCCTTCAGCTCTTCTCTTTACAGCCTTCACGGTACTCTGCTGTGTCTTTATTTCTGTCCAGCTGGCTGCAGTGTCCCACCTGGCTGGATGCATCAGATGTATATCTGAGTTTCTATAGCAAGAAGAAGTCTGAGTCACTACTAAAGCACAAGCCAGTGCTCAGGACTGCTGCATTGCTGGAAACACACATTCCTTCAGCTGTTTTGGGACTCCTGAAACTTCCTGCTGGAGGTGACCCTGGTAATTGTTATAGTTTTTTGACTGTTGGTAGAAAGATCTAATCAAGTCAGTAGGCTTCTAATGCAGAATTTAAATCTAAAAATCTTACTGCAGACACAGCATGTGCTGATCTAGATCATGAAGCTCTGTATAACACTCTTACATAGTACTACATACCCCATTAGAAAAATAAGGGGCATATTGGAATTTTCAAGTTAATAGCTTCAAGAGTTAAAACTTTTAGACTTTAAATGTAAAGTTTTTCTGTAATCTTACAAGGCTAGTGTTATGTTTCAGAGTGCTATCCTAAGACCTTTGCAGCAAGCTCCAACATGACAGCTCAGACCTTGCAACTTTTGCTAATACTGTTTTTACAAAGGAGTGGAATAAAGCCATGATGTGTACTGCTCAGTACAAGGATCACACCAGGACAACAGTGGGGTAAGAATTCCCCTTCTTCCCTCACCTTTAGCTATAAAAAACATAGCTGTTATCTTCAGATATGTTTTTACAAGAAATCTGGACATAAGAGATAAAATTAGAGCAAAAAATCATTCTGATCTGGAAGGAAAGTAACTTACTAGGAAGAAGTGGTAAAAGGGAATCAAAGTTGCTGACTGGAGAGGGGATGAACTTTTGTGATGCCTGCAGCTGAGTGTGAATTTTGTTAGTTCAAATAGAAACATTTATGACCTTTTTCTGATACAGCAATATTCTCTGCTTCATTGTAAGGGCATTTAAGCCACTCCCTTTTGAAAGAGACTGATCAAGAGCTGTCAACATGCACACTCTGCTCCTCATTTTTCCTGTATATTCTGTTACCCAGAATGTCTGCACATAGTGCACAGATTTCTGATTTTTTTTACTTTCACAAATAATTTCCAGCTTTAGAAATCTAAATAGCAATACACAGTAATGATACATGTGTGTGTATATTTGCATGTGTATATTTTTATAAATAGATTTTTTTAATGGTACTGAATATCTATACCTTTAATATAGGAAGAAAAACAAGGGGCACTGTTTACTGAATTTGGTCATTGACAGCTGTTTGTGTCTAGATGAAGAGAGAGGTCTGTTCCATCCTCACTGCATGAAAAAGCTCATTTAGTTTCAGTGAAGTTACTGGGAAAATCCTCAATGTGACAGCAGGGTTAAAAACATGTCACTGCAGATGCAGTCTCAAAAAGATTCACTTGGCACAAACACCATCTCTGAAAATGTGTGTAGGTCCAGAAAACAAATATAAATCAGATGGCAGGCTTCACAGAATGAAGAACAGAATTTAATTAAAATCCATCTCATCTGCATTCACATTGATAGGCACCTCTGAACTTAAAAAAAAAACAAAACAAAAAAACAAAACCAAAATCTGATTTCACCATAATATTGGAGAACATTTGCTGAACTGCGGCATGTAGTATTTTCCAGAAGAATTGTACTTGTTATCAGAATGAAACCCTTTCTATACTTTGGATAGATATCACAGCTACAGATTATTTTTTTCAGAAGCAATTATTTGATTTGTGGAGCTGGTTGAGAGCATCGATGATGCTACCCTCTATTATACATAAACTTGATTTCAATAATATGGATGTAGTTTATAAAACCATTTTAGAACAGTTCCTGTATATTTAATATATTTTATGATTGACACTTATCTTTTATCCAAGAGTAATTAAATTTCATCACTGTAGTTGACTAACATTTTAACTTACAAATATTGCCAGATGCCAAATAATATGTCTGAAAAGGATAAAGGGAAAAACAAAGATTCCCAGTCCTGTAAAGATAGCTAAATTTAAGGGAATGGACCCTTTTAATATCTATTGCTACATGCATTCCAAAAAAATTTCAATTTGGTGCATTTTTTAATATTTTGAGAGACTGTCATTGTCACTGTGGTGATTATGAATGCTGCTGAACTTGTCTTCAAGCTGCTCTGAGGTTTCAATGAAATAATTTAAAAACAATAATCAGAGGATTGAACAGATTATACATGACAAAGGACTAGTTAGCATGAACAAGGGTTTATACAGAGAAATTCCACTCAGTGAAAGATATTAAAAGTCTGTTTCAGAGGGAGATTAATAGTTAGAAAGCCAAAAAACATGAACAGGCAGTTAAAACTAAAAACAAGATGACTGCTTGCCAACAAAAAAAAGCCAACAAACCAAACCAAATCAAAAATTTTTAAATTTTTTCCGCGAAATATCCATGAAATATCCGTGAAAGGATATTTCTGCACAGTTACATTGTCTAATAGATGTTTAATATCTTTATTATGTCTTATTTGTAAAGCTACAAAAAGAATAAAAAGCTGCACAAGTAAGAGTTAGCAACATTGGTTTCATATTAGGATTATTGACCACTCAGAATTTGGTGATATTGAACATAATTGATTATGATCAAGGAAGGATTGCAGTGAACAGCACTTGTTAGTTGTTTGTTGTTTTTTTTTTTTTTTTTAACATTTCAGGATATCCTGTGGAGTACCAATTCAAAATAAATAACACAAAGAAGAAGTAAACACTGCAATTTTATACAAGATATACTTCTGAGAATTCTGTATTCACTGAATGAAAGAAAAAAATCTTACTAAGGAGTTAATAGCGACCTAGATTTATTCCTGGCTTAACAAAATTCGAATAAACATCTTTTTTTGCCCTAGTTTGGGACAAAAAACTATCTATTCCTCTCAAGGTTTTCTTATCTCCTAATCATTATTATAATTTTTATTTTAATTCTTCAGTATTGGTTTGTATTTCTTTCTAATGAAGCTAGAAATAAATTCGATTTTCATGTATAGAACTGATAGCAACTGCCATCCATTTCTCTTTTAAGTAAATACATAGGGGTTTCTGTATGAACAATGTGAATGTTTGGTCACTGCTGCTAAGTGGAGTGGCAGATTCGTCATCTCATCTAACAAAAATTTTGGGACATGAAATATTAAATGTCTGGTCCAGTTTGACTAGATGAAAATTAAAGGTCTGCAATTACAAGAGGTCATATCATCATGACATCATGCTTCTTCTCTGCCCTAAATTTTAAGAAAAATTATCAAAGTTTCTGTTGTTCCACACCATAACTCAAGGACTCTATTCTTACAGTTCCATTCTTGTAACTCACAAGAAGTACCATCACTCAAGTTTAAATTTGGAGAAAAACTGCATTGAAAGTCTGCCTCTCTTCCCCCATTGTTTTTCTAAATATTTAAGCAACAAAAGTAATTTAAGAAATTAATACTTACAAAAAGAAGACCCTAGAAGAGGTTAAGAAAGAAGATGAAGCCTCTACCTACATTTGTGCACAGAATTATGCACATTACACACACAATACACTAGTTCCACAGAATCTTGGGATGATTCAGGGCTGTAAGGGACTTTTAGAGATCATCTAGTCCAATTTGCCTGTCAAGGCAGGGTCACCTAGAAAAGATGAAACAGGAACTTTTCCAGGTGGATTTTGCATGTCTCCAGAGAGGGAGACTCCATGACTTCCCTAGGCATCCTGTTAGAGTGCTCTGCCACCCTTAATGTAAAGAACTTCTTCCTCATGCTGAGTGAAGCTTCTCATGTTTTAGTTTATGACCATTGCTCCTCCTCCTGCCACTGGGCACCACTGAAAAGAGTCTGGCACCATCCTCTTGACACCCATCTTGGAGATGTTTATATGTATTGATGAGATCCCCTCTCAGTCTTCTCTAGACTAAACAGGCCCAGCTCCCTCAGTCTCTCCTCATAAGATAAATTCTCCATCTTTGTGTCCTCTGCTGGACCCTCTCCAGTAACTTGTTTTTCTTGTACTCAGGAGTGCAGACCTGGACACGACACTCCAGATATGTCCACAGTAAGGCTGAGTAGAGGGGCAGGATCAGCTCCCTTGTCCTGCTGGCCACACTCTTCCCGAGGCACTCCAGGATGCCAGGGTTGTTTCAAATGAGAAATCTTTCTGTGAAAGCTATGAAAAATGTATATATGTGTCAATGGAGTTCGTGTAGTTTCCCCAGGCTCATACAATCATAAGAAAATGTCTATTTTCCTGCGGCTCCTTCCTCAGTGATGGAGAAATACAGCAGTGACACAGAGCTCATTGGTACAGTTTCTATGCTCTCACTCATCCAGAGAGGACTGGCAGGAGTGTCCTAGATTGCCAGAAGCTGGAAAAATTTCTAGAAAACCTCTTTAACATAAATGAAAAAAATTTGAGGGCCACTTCAGACTTCACTAGAAACTAGCTTATAACCACCTTATGATCCTCTAAATTTGTACTAATATCTTTCCAGCCAGACCAAAAAAGGGACTCCTGAGCTATGAAACAGTTCTAAATTTTTATCAAACTTCTTAATGCAGAACACCAGTGATCAATTTGTGTTGAAAGACTACTAAAAAGCGGGTTTTGGAAACAAGTTTCCCAAAAGAAAAATAATGTAAATGTTAACCAAGAAACAAGTATTTCAACTCCGTAATACATTACCTAGCAAATGATTAAAGATGAATATGGGATATTTAGCATCATAAAACAAGCTATAAAATTGATTAATAGAATATCCCCAAAATGCTATTAAAAATAAATCACATAGACAGTATTGAAATAATGATTAAATTCCTGCTTAACTCACAGCATCACTGAATATTAAGTATCATGTTTGAAATAATTAACTTAACGTACCTGTAAAGAGGTTTTGCTTAGCTTTGGTTTTGTTTCTCATGGACTTCATTTACAAGGTTAGATGATTTTTTTTAAAGCTGAACCCTTGTAAAAATACTTAGATTCAAACACAAGATGGTCTTCCTCAAATCCATAAAAGCAAGAATGAAGCCATTAACAAAATCTGTGAGTTTTAAAATCCTCCAGTCATGATGACAACATAGTCTTGAAGATGCAAAGATTTAACATGGAAGATTCTCAGCAGCCCAGAATCAACATTCTGAGTTTTGGGCAGACTCAGGAGTGCAAGAGAGACAGCAAAAACACCCCCGGTCACTGTTTTTGTCACCAGTCTAAACTACTGTAGTTAGAAGACATAAATGGTAAGTCAACTTTACACAGTCAAAAGTGTTTCAAGGTCTTTCCAGAGTCAGAAGAATCAGTCTCTACATATCTGAGTTCAATTCCACATTAGTATTGTTAGTTGATTTCCCGGTTGTGGGCTTATCATTTCTAAGCAATGCCACCCTAGGAAACGTAGGCATGATACTACATACTAATCTGGGTATTTCTTCATGTTATTGCATCATGTATATTTTGTATATTAGTTAACATTTCCTTTAATTCTTCTATGGGTTTGACATTTCTAACATAATTGTTTTAAGAAATACATTTTGAGCAGGAAATCAATATTATTCATTTAAAGAAATAATTGAAGAAAGTAAAATTTATAAAATATTATACTTGTAGTATTTCTTTTAAATTCAGAAAATTGCTAAAATTAATTCTGTCATTAAAAACCCTATTGGTTTGAATTAATGATAGGTAACAATGTTACTTGGATTATAATAAATGAATAGTCTTATCCTGAAGGATAGTACAGTTTTATTAAACTTAATCACCTATGCTTATTATTTATCAAAGTTATTCTCAATGGAATATATATAATAGTAGTTGGTGAGACTTGATGAGCTTGTGTTTTGCTATCTCTTCACGTGTGTCACAGAAATCAAGATCAACCCTCACCCTCCAAATATCTCATCTGCTTTTGTTTAGATTATGCATCCTGCCCCCTCAAATTTTAATTCACTCAATATGCATATTTGACTGAAAGATCAGTTTCAGTTGACTTCTAAACCTTGATGAGAAGAAATATTATTTTTAAACACATGTATCGAAACAAATATGTTATAATTATAACAGATTCCTCTGAGAAGCTTTTCCTAATATACTGTTCCAGATGGCAGGTTCCTAATAAGCTTAAAAGCTTCATGGATAAAGCCCTGGACATTAGAACTGATAAATAAATTGCTTTTAAACAAAGCAGAAGAAAAAATTTAAAGTTGCAGAGGTCAGTCAGTACTCTGAACCCAGAGGTTTTAATCCCTCTGAAGCATACAGATAAGAGGACCATCTGCAAACTAATTCAATTTAGATGTGGCTGTGCAAAACTAATTCCTTGCTAGAGGTAGAAAAATGAATGAACTTGCTTTGAACAAATAAAATTTATTCTGTAAAACAAAACAAACTCAAAAAACCCACACTGTATGTTAATGCTTGAAAAGAGGAAGGAATGCAGAAAATAAGTAAAAACGTTCCTATTTAAAAAATAATAGAGCAGTTTAATAGACAAGATAAAAACAAGATAATAAAGATTTTAAGTGAAGAAATTATTGGAGGAACAGTTACTTAAAGAAAGAGGCAATACATTTGCACTTCAAAATATACCAAAAGCTAACTGCAAAACCAGCAAAGGGTCAGAGAGGAAGTGTAGGGGAAGGTTTTCCTACCAAGCAGTCATGGATCTTTCCCCTACAATACTTTGTCACTGTCTGTCACGTTTGAAGGTAGTCAGAAAGATGCATCTAGCCGATTTGTCATAAAGACAATGTAAAGATGTTTATTAAAGTTGAACCAAAACAAACCAAAACCTTCTGAAGATAATTAACAAACATGAATTCTCAGCTGGGCTGTCAATCCAGGAGTGCAGCAGAAGGTCAAGTTAAGCAACCCCAATGCCTTTGCTGTGTCATATGTTGATGGTGCAGGTGATAGAAAAAGGAATTGGAAAACACTTTGAAAGCTTTTTGAGGACACTAAGGTGAAAAGAAGAAAAAGCAGTGTGGTGAAAAAGAGCAAAATTTGAAATTTTATCGATGAAACAGGGATGTGTCAAAAGCCAGTATGAAACTGAAGTAATTGCAAGCTTCTGCAGTGAATAGAGAGCCGTTTCCACATATTGTTACAAAACTAAACTTCTGGCAGAAGTCTGCATGGAAAATAATGGGAAAAAAAGGCAGTTTACACAGTTGATGTTTTGGAGGGACTAGAAGCTTCATACCTTCTTGATAAGACATTTGTTCATTTTATCTGATAACAAAATTGTGAGATTAAACTCAAATAACAACTGGGTTTTTTACACATCTATTATCTCTGAGTATATCTATTTCACAAATTTCCCTGGAAAGCCCGCTGAAACACAACCAAAACATGGAAGGAAACTGGCACAGTGTTTGTTGAATAAATGAAGCAGGATCCATAATGTATTTATAATGTAATAAATGTATTGGATCCATACCGGGAAACCCCCCAACCTTCAAAAATACAGTCTCAGAAATCTCTAGTTTGTCATGCTTAAATCACATTTCAGTCCATTAGCACTTTACAATTAAGACTTACAGAGTTTAATTTGTATTTACAATCTTTCATAAGATTATGATTGTTTCCTTAATTATATGGTGATTAAAAACCACATCCCCATTTATTTTATAATCAAGATTAACATGTATACCCATAAGTGATGACTACAGCAATTTCACAGATTTAATGAAGGTAGATAGGGGATTAGAATTGTTTAAGACTTAAAAAAATTGCATAATTATTCCAAAAATTTACCTTTTAGTAACTTTCTCTGTCCTTACCCACACCAAATAACATTTTAAAATTGTAATTAACCAGTCTCAGACTATAAACAAATCTAATGCACAAAGTGCTGTGAAAACCAGGCTATTTTCTAAAATAAAATTAATGGATAGGGAATGAGCACTTAGGAATTAAAATAGGTTATTTAAGTTTTCTAGAATAATAATTTTGATTAATCCTACCAATTATCATAGTTATTTTCCTTGAAAACAAATAAGAATAGAACTAATAAAAGCATTTTAACAGCTAAAATTGCTCATAAATAAACTCAAACAGTCCAGAATTCCTTAAAAGCATGAATTTGAGCTCTGCAGTTTGGTATAATGGAGAGGAAGATTTTAAAAATCTTTTCAAAAAAACTTAATATATTAAGGAATCTCCAAGAGCGTTTCCCCATATAGACTAAAGTAGGTTAATTCTCTTATCATGTGACTAAATTGGGAGGTTTTAGAAGAGGAAAGGTTTTTCCATTAAATTTGTATCTTAATTGCCAGACTTGCACGTGAAGTACAAACTCAAGGACTAGATGAGACTCATTAGCTTTTACTTAAAATCAAAATAGTTTAAAAAAAAAATCACAATAACTTTTAATGGAAACAAACTGTTTTCCATTTCTGCTCTTCTCCGGTACCCTGGGTAAGAGATGTGTGGCATCCCTAGATTAACCAGTTGCCCAGGTGGGGTGCAATGCTACCAAATGAAGTTCCAAGGTTATTTCCAGACAATCTGAAATATTTGTCAGGAAGAACTGGATGGATATAACATGAATTAAAAGGAAAATACTGGGAAAACAGGTTAACAGAAGTCAATCAGGACACAAAGCACAGAGCTCAAAGGGTTCCCCTCAGTTCCTCATAACACCACAAGAAAAAGGATAAAGTTTTGGAATTCACCTGTAGCTCAGGACAAGTGTGGTACCTAGACCACAAGCAGTTTTAAATATTTTCTAACTCTTCATATTTGTACGTATACCAAAACTTTAAACAATAGCAAATTTGCATAAAAATCAGGATACTGGTGGTCAATCTCTGTCTCAAATGAAAAACTGTAAAAATTCTCTTTCACTTGAGTAAGGCCAGAAATTCTCCCTGTGTAACTGTTCTCACTGAGGAAGCACAGAAATAAAAACCCTTTCAGGCAAAGACTGATGTTAAAACTGAGCATAGTCCTGAGGATGAGTATATTGGAAAACAAAATGAAAATAAGTATTTTTTCTTATATATTATCACCATAAACACCACATTTGATACCACCATCACCATACTTGATTTTACAAGGTTACAGAGGAGCTTTCTTATATCTCAGCTGAGTCATAACTAAGATTCAAAGACAGATGGGGAAAAATATTAAACAATTAAATACTTTAACCTTTCCATTTGCTAACCCTGAGTGCAGGTGGCATGGTAATTATTTTTCATTACAAATGTGAAAGATCTCTGGGGCTGTGAAGCATTCTACATGTTTGCCTCTTGATGACATCATTTAAACCAAATATGCAAGCCACCAATCTGTTTGTACTCACTGAATTCACAGTGTACAGAAGTAGACTTAGCATGGAATAGTTTACGTCCACAATCAGATTTGCCTCCCTGGAACGTATTAGTCTGCATGCAGCAAAACACATTACAGCAAACTGTGTTTCTCAATGCCTATCCTTACACACAGCACAGCAAAAGAAATAGAAAAGCTAAGGTTTTAAACAGAAAAAAAAATTAAAATATTATATTTGACTGGTTTAAGTTCTCGTTTCCCATTATGTACTGCTAGAAGAGTAAAAGTTTGGGCTGCTTTCCCAACCTAACCCTGTACAACTAAGTAATTAATTCTGTTTGCAGTTTATAAGTAGAGCAAACCAGCACAACCCTATAGAAACCTCTGTGAAACGTAAAAAATTCGGTCCATCTACCACTTCCATTTAACCTTCATCACGATGAAACTCAAATATTGTAGAGCATATTGTGCTTACCTCTTTTCACACCAATTATAAAAATTTTAAAAATTTTAATTTGCAAGGATTATGCAATTCAGGGGGTCAGAGGGGAAAGTACTGGAATAATAGTTCAGAGAACTTGCAATCTACTTGATTACACATTAATCAATTAAAGATTGTCTTTTTAGTATCTGAACTACTGATTTTTTCTTTTTATCAAAATAATTTACTTTTTCCTTGGAGAAAGTTATTTCATTAAACAAAAAATATGATAATGTGAGAAATCAAATGCCAATAAAGTTCCAGTTCAGACTCTTACTCTATAAAGTGCTAACTTTCACTATACATTGGAGAATGCCATTTGAGCTGGAAGTCCACAAAATGTTTTTCTAGTAATGAAAACAATTAAAGTGATTTGGGTTGCAGAAATGGCAGGAAGCATCCAACCAGTGTTAAACAATAGGAAGGACTTACTGTTCAGGTAGGCAATATTCTCTGTGTGAATATGATGTGATTACAGTGGGAGATGCTGTAGGCTAATGAGCTCCTATTCACTGTTTTTATGGCATGAAACTCAGGAAAGTGTTTGGCATTTCCTCCTGCACTTTCAAGCAGATGGTACTGTGGTGAGACTGTGCCCTTCCACGATAAACTGCATAATCTATGTGCTGCAGCAGCACAAACAGCACAGAGGTCTCTTCTGTATGTTGATGACATTTAAGATAGACTAACAGGAGCTCCAACAAGGCAAATTGGTTTTGCTGAAGGCATTTATTTAATGGGATTTGAAATATGTATTATAAGACCCAACAGAGATGTATTACAGCCATAGTTTTCTTCTCTAAACAAAATCTTTGGGGCTTTTTGTTGGTTTTGTTGTTGTTGGGAGGTTTTTCTCCTAAAGGCCATCAGCAAAAATCAAATTTGGTTGGTTGAAGATGGTCCTTTTATTTAAGAAGATTGTCTTCAGCAAATTCCCTTATTAAAGAAAAAAAAAACCCACAGAATCTTTTGCTAAAGAAAGATGCTTATAACTTTTCAATGCCATTGGATTGAATTCTATATAGGAATGGGCTCTTTCACATTTACTTTTCAATATATCATTCATTTTTTGCAGTGGCAGGCTTTGAGTGTCTAGTCAGGACTAAATATCCTTAAATTCTGGTAGCATCTTATTATCATAGCTTTCAAATTCAGAAATTAAACTGGGTTTGACTATGGCACTCAAGATATTTTGTTTCAAAAATATTTTGCTCAAACCACACCTAAGCAATCCAAATATTTATGAGATATCCAGGCAAGTGTTTTTTGATACCAAACCAAGAGTGGCAAAACCAATAAGCTAAAATGATTTTGAGGAGAACTCAGACAATAGAGTATTTCTCTCCCATCCCTTGGGAAAATATGCCCCAGTGCTCCATTATTATTCAAGGCCAACCACTGAAAAAAATCATCCATTTTCTGAAGTGATTGTGAGGTGAACATAAAGTTCAAACAAAAACTTTGAACTTGATTGCAGGAACTGACTAACAAATCAAATGAAGGGTCATGTGAATGATATTGCTGAATTGAAATCAGCAGAATCCTTCCATTTTAGGCAGGTGCACAAACTGGCACAAGGTAGGCAGGTCACCCTCACTGTGCTGGTACTTGTCCCCTTGGACTATTTAGATCAGGATTTAACTGTTTCTCATGACTGGCCACTGTTGCATTTGGGCTCAGGGGATGCAAAACCCAGATTACCACTACAAAGTCCACATGCAGAATAGTGTGAAGCAGTCTTTTTGCCAAATGGAAAGGATTTTACTTGTTTACTTTGTTTTCCTGTGACTGCTCTTCATTCTTGAATTAAATTTCCTTTGCCAGTCCCAGCAAAATAAAAACATACTTTGCTGTATTTCTTCTTTGACTGCAGAACTGAAAATCAATGTCTACCTCTCGTTCAGTAAGAAAGTCTTATTTAATATTGAAGAATTATATTTTCTTCCATATCTCAAATCCACACTCAAGCTCACTGGAGATGCATTTATTTTGTCTGTATGGAGCTCTTATTCAGTTTTTATTACAAATGCTGGGGGTGATCATCAAACACTATTTGAAGCTGTGTGCAGAGAAATTACACAGGAGCAGAGCAGGTGTTCAGACTGGCTCAGCAACCACAGAAAACAAACCACCTCCTTATCTGTCAGACTTATCGAGACTGCTGCTCTCCCAGGATGTATTGTTAGAGTCGAAAAATGAAAGGAAGATCAGTGCATCTTACAGATCGTGATTTTATCCTAGATTATATAGCTTTTCAAGAGAGATCCACTGGTTAATTAAAAAATTACAGACATTTGTGTTTTAATTAACAGTATTGCATGCAACTTGTTGCTGGGGAAATGCATATACTCATCCAAAAACAAGGACTCAGCTCCGTGGATTATTCTCATTCAGGCAATTTTTTGGGTTCAGATGCCTTTCTCACTTAAAGAGCATTGCACTTAATGTAATTACTCTTAAGATATTAAAGCAAAAACCAGATAAATCTACATTAGCAGAACTTGCCCTTGACATAATACATAGGTTACATAACCGTGGCTTTAATCAATGAGAATGAGACATCTAGTACCCTTCCCTCTCAAAACTCAGAGAAGGAAAATGACAAATATCTGCCTACCCTATAAATTAAATTCTCACAAGCATTCTGCAGTTATGTCCAGGATTCAAAGTAAAGTTAGAAACTTAATAAGTTAGAACATTTTTTTTTCTATTTTTACCACTAAGTAATCCTTCCTCAGTGAGAAAAATTATCACCAGTTTCAATAATTTGCAGTTTGCTCATAATCTAAAAGAAATTTGGAAATTTAATAAAAAAATTGCTTTAAAAATAGGGGTTTATGACATTGAAGAGACAAGGTGGAAGAGCATGATTAATGCTTTTAGGACTAAAAGCACTGTAATCTCAAAGAACATTTTGTCAGTGCATAGATCCACTCAACACAATTGCATGTTCACACTTTCACTTTGCAATTATTTAGCCACAGTTACCACTTCATTTTCCATTAACACCCCTTTATGGGTCCATGGCAATAATTCTAGCCTGTCTTAAATAGTTTTCATTCCATTCCATGATTCTTACATCATAAATTTTTTTATAAATATTTATTCCATCTTGAACTTATAGGAACAGTAACAAAGCTTATTAGAAAAGGCACTGATGTACCATCTTCTTGCTCTTCAAAATTTAAAAAATATAGAAAACTTATAAAGGTGGCTTCTTATTCTCAGCAGTGTGATCTTATTGCTATTTTTCCAGAAGAAATCTCAATAATTTATCAAAATTTACAATATTGATATTGAGGAAGAATCCAGTGCAGTCTGTAAACATCTGCAGAGCTGTAGGATTTTCTGTATCCCTCAGACTGAATTAGTTTTGGTTCTCAGCAGAGAGCTCTGTGTGGTAGGAATCATACCTAGTTGCCATGATTTCTACACTGACTTCAGAAAAGCTCCCAACTGTTTTGACTGAAGCAGGGATTGACGTGGTATTAATCTAAACAACTGATAAGAATGCAGTCATTTATTGAGCTAGTTCCATTCTCCAGTGATTGTTCGGAGAACAGTGTTAAACCTAGGAAATAAAGCACTATATTTTAAATTTTTGCAGAATGGCAGCCCGGGAACACAAGCAAGTTTTCATACAAGGGCCTCCAGGGGTTCATTCATGTTAAAGGAATAGTTAGGCATGAGAGATGATGTCCTCCTTCAGCATCAGGCAGGACTGTTGCTTAGATACAAAGACTGTCCTTTTATTTGTATTCTTCAGAGGAGATGCAGCATTGCCCTTAGCCTCACTCCTATGCTAATGCAGCTCTACAGTTGCACTGCATGTCACAATCTGTTCCTTAAAAAGAAAAAAAGAAAGATTCATAAAAACCATGGGGTGCATCTTCCTAATTGTGCCTATTAGTACATTGTCATAATAAGAGTCTGAAAATTTGAGAATACAGGTATGTTGTGTGAAGAGCTTACTATGTTCAATAATTCTTTTAATGTAAACTGAGATAAAGAAATCATTTTTATGGAACTTTTAGTACATTTCCCTCTTAAAAACAAATTATTTTCTGATAAGCAATAGCAAAGGTAAAGCAACCACTTCTGCTCTGAGATTTCAGATTATATGTCTTCTGGGGGGAAAAAAAATCCCTCTCCTAACAAAATAAAATGTCTAAATATCCTGCTTCCCTGCTTTAAGTAATACATAACCGGAATGAAATTTTATTATTTGTGCAAAGTTATTTAATAAAAAAGAGAATCCACTTTGTTGTATTGTTAGAGGAATATGCCCAAAATTAATTGAATAGTAAAAGCATACTCATGGCATTGCTTTCTTTATTTCAGATGGTTCTTGGTTTCATTCTTCTATTTTAAAAATGCATAAAAACACCTTTATATAATAACATCTATTAACACATTTTCCAGAGCATTTTGGAAAAAGTAGCAATTATTCAGAGACCGTTATTCAGTCTCAGTGTTACATTTATTTCACAAAAAACATTCATTTCATTGGTGATGTGTCTGTGTGTTTTACTTTAAATTTACAAGGTTTTACAAACCAATTTTTTTTTTTGTTACATTTGCAGTGCAATTCTTGCCTGTTATGGACTATCACAACAACCACTTAACACCACAAAAGAATGTGTTTCATCATGACAGAGGTTTATGGATTAGAAATCAAATCTTCTCTAAGATTTTTATATATGTATTTGTATATATACAGACACAGAAGCGATGCTTACATAAAACTCACCTGTAAAACCTTTGTGCCATGATGTTTAAATTATCCTTTGCCATAAAAAACTGGTATGAAGTTGTCAGAGTGTGTGTTATTTTTAGTTCCTGCTCAATATCACAAACAAAATTAGTAATTTCTACAAACGTACAGCTATATATGCACTGTTCTTCTGCCCCCTTAACCAGAAAACAGGATTGAAGCTGTCATAGGATATGAAATTCATTATATATAAGGTTTTAAAGTGAATTTTGTTTTTCAAAACAAGGTGGGTTTGTCATATTACTCTGTCTTGACCTCTGCAAATCACAAACCATGCCAGGTAATCATGTAGAATAATGGTAGCTGGCATAGGCCAAGACTAGTTAGTGACTGTACTAAAAATAAACTGTCAGTGACCACATAACCATGTCTGTATAGTTTTCTAGCACTCTGGCAGTACTTCTCCAGGACTATGGTTCTAAGTACAGAAAGAAGGTCTCATCAAAATGTAAGGGCTCATCAAAAAACACTCCACTGTCTAGAACAGGTTTACTGTGGTACACTAAACATGGTTTCCTGTGGTACACTAAACATGGTTTGCTGTATGAAAGAAAATGTTGGCCAAAAAACCCTCAGAATTTTAAGAGAATATGTAAAAAAATGATGAAGATAATTCTGTTCCCTTTAATGCCATAACCTCTGGATGAGTATTTTCACTTTTTAGTCAATCACGCAATTTTGGAAAGTCGCAGCTGCACTTCCATATCATTCAATATATTATCAGTGACTCTCTGATGTTAAAGTTGCAAATGCCAAAAGTTCGTGGATGTTTTCCAGCTCTGTATCTCACCTCAGATCTTATGTTTTGTTTTCCTTTTGTTCCAAATACTTTTATTCTCTAAGACATGCAAATTATGAAGAAGGTTCTTTGAAGCTTTAAATAGTAATGCTTGTCTCACATAAGTTACTACATTTTTGTAATTTAAAATAACCTTTAGTAAAACCTTTGCTTGCTTCAAAGTTACCCATAATTGTTTCCATGGCAGTAAAACCTGACAAACATAATGTTTACTCATCAAGACCAGCCTTTCAAAATCTTAGTTATTTTTTCTGAAGTAGGCTTTTTTTTTTTTGTAAACTGTGATGCCGTAATTATGACATTTCTTTGAACTCGAAGAAAAATGTCCCTTAAAGACCTTCTTGGTGATTTTAAATTTATATATATTTCTGAAAAAAAAATTCAAATCTTTTCATCTCAGATTGAATTTATACCGCTCTTTGTAACATTAACAGTAACCAAGACCCTAACTCTCAACTTTACCCATTCTGGTGTCATTAATTGTTTTACTGTCAACTTAGGAGTCTTTAAATTGGTGTTAATTTGACATTTGCCAGAATAGCAAGAGCTGATGAAACTGAAGGAGACCAGGATCACTCTAAAAAAGAAAGTGTTGCTGGGGCGTTCTCTTGAGATTCCTGACAGAACTGACTGTTGCTGAGCAAATTCCACTGCTATCTGTTTCATAGATCATTATGGTTATCCTCACTGTTGGAAAAAGAGTGTATGTGTTCACTGTTGTGAAAGTGTCATTTAATTACCTGCATTATACCAAGTGAGGAAAGTATTGTGAGTTTGCTTATAAAGGAAATAAGTACAACATTGCAGTATACTTATTATAAGTATGGCTGAAGAATAATCTGACATCGTTTTTGTGGGGTTTTAAACAGTCACATTCAGTAGGAGAAATTCAGATCAGATTTCAGAAAGTAACATATTCAAGTTCACCTTCCCACCATCTGGACTGTCACCTCAGCAAGTGCTACCTGTGGTTTTATTCTTAGAGTTATGGCATATTACATCCTGAAGAAAATAATGAAAACCAAATATATCTTCCTTTCCAATGTCAGTCTTTTTACGAATGAAAAATGAGTAATTTTTGTGCAACAGTCTCACTGACATCCAATTTGACTCCATCTACAGAATTGTTACTCATTATTCTGTCCCAGTAACTTTCTAGAAAGGGACTGCATGGAGTCAAGAGAAATTTCCATTACAAAGATAAATAAGCAAATATAGTCCACTCTTGCAGTCTTCGAAAGGTAAGGAAAAATGTAGATAAGAGTTCATTGAGGCAGTGGTCGCAACTGCAGTTAAGAGAATTTGTTTGTAGGATATTACTCCTTGCACTCTATTTGTGCATAAGCCATCGTATGCATAACACTTGTAGGTAGACACTTCGCATTCAAGTTTGCAAATTCAAGACATGACTCACAAAAAGGATATTTGCTTGGGATTGATTTGCAGACTGTGAAAAAACAGCTTGACTCTGCAGTGTGGTAGATGCTAAGACCATGGAAGAGAGAGGTGTCTATCACCAAGAATGAAGAGCATGTTGCAAAGGGCCTCTATCTTCTTCCTTTGAGAGGCAAATCGTTCTGCTCCTGTGTATTTAAAAAATAACTCTCCTTTTGCAACAATCAAGAACTTTTAAAGGTTACAGTTTGTCACTGGTGAGCACTAAAATGCAAATACAATTACTGTTCTTCACTCTCAGTGCGTAAAGAACAGTATGATCATACAGATTTCCTGGAGATGGCATAGGGAAAAGGAAGAGCCATTTCAGTTATAATGAGGAATTACAGGCACTCTCATAAAATTAAATGCCAAATGAGTCAGGTTCTAGAAGAAGCAGCACTGCTCTCTTCCCTGTTCTGTTGCACTGAATCTA
The DNA here is from genome assembly GCF_008360975.1 of Lichenostomus cassidix. Classification (NCBI taxonomy): domain Eukaryota; kingdom Metazoa; phylum Chordata; class Aves; order Passeriformes; family Meliphagidae; genus Lichenostomus; species Lichenostomus cassidix. The sequence continues at coordinate 96,562,043 of NC_139482.1, read as the reverse complement.
TTACCATTAGGTCTTCATCAGAGAAGCTACTTGACAAATTCTAGAAACTAATTTTCTCTTACAGTGTAAAACTGCTACATTGTTTAAGCAGCCAATGTTGGCAAATTGTATTGTCATCTGAGTGGAGGAATAATATTGATCTCTTCCTGCTTACGGCACACGTGTTACAGGTCTTAATTCTGCTAAGGCTCTGCTCTGCTTAATGAAGAGATCCTTTGATTTAGAGTTGCATTGCCTCAAGATGGGACTTCTGGCAAGAGGATTTCAATCAAAACAATTGCCTGATGATCAGATCATTAATTTTGTTTTTTATGTAATGACATTTATAAAAAGTGAAAAACCACGATCACTTGCTCTAATAAAAATGAATCCTATTTCTTAATTGTCTGTGTCTTATTTAGTTTAATTACCATGCTAAATCTATCTGTCCCAAACTGATATATATATTCACAAAGAAGCGTTCCTGATCTTACAAAAACAAGTTTGTTTTCAGTCCTATGAAACCCTGCTAGTGATTTATAATAAAGTATTAATGAAAAGGCTTCTAAACCAATGTTTCACTTCAATTCAAGCAATAAAAAAAGCTATTAATTTTGTTTTCAGACACTTTGGAAAGTAAATAGGCAAGAATAAAACAAAAAAAAAAAAGAAATAGCACTAAAGAACAAATAAGTATAAGCAACATCTCCTCCACATGATGCCCCACAGCAAACAAGCATGCTGTCAACAATGGGTCTTAGTCAATCTGTATCAACTGGGGAAAATCCATCAGAAAAATATACAGCAGAAAACAATTTTTACAGGGTTAGCTAATTAGTATATCTAGCTGATACATCCAATAGGAGATCAGTTACCCTAGCAATCCATCCTAGGGTCAGCCCCTTGGAGTTGGTCCAGGGGCTTCTTTGCCCTACTTTCTTGTTATGTCTCTTAAGTTCTGGTAGAAAGAAAAATGTCCTTGTCAGGAATTGTCTTCTTAAGAACAAGACTAAACAGAATTTCAGGAATGTATTACTAAGGAATAAGCTAAAGAATGAAAGAGGGTAGGAAAAGTACTGAAAGATATATTACTATATATTAAGAATCCACAAAGCTACAAGTACGAAAAAGGCTGAAAATCTTTAGGCATCAACAGCTCATGTGGTTCTGCCTATGGTAATTTGAATATCCATATGTCCTTGTTCCTCACCACCTATTTCCAAAGGTAAATACAAACCATGGGATTTAAAAATATGCTGGGTCTCCATATATTTTATTATATCAATCTCCTGAAAAATCGACATCAAAATCATGACAAAGAAATATCTGTTGATTATTCTTTTTGGCAATGAATTACAGTATTCATTAATGTAACCATAGGAACTCCATTAATTACAGCAGAATGAGACATCAGGCAGGGGTTGGGAAGGGGGGACAGGACTAGAAATCTCATAATCCTTGAAATAACCACAATCACATGAAAAGCAAATACCAACATGAAGAGCAGCCACCAGATTTTCTGCCATCAGATTTTTTCAGTGTCTCCACAGCAACAAAACACACAATCCAAATACTGCCACCAAACCTTGTAACAAACACTGAGTTTGGCAATAAAACTGAATTTCCCTCCCAGTACAGATTTTATCAACTGTCTTTCTCAGGAGAAATGGCACCAAGAGAAACACAAGGCCATAATTGCTATCTGTGAAAATAACTAACTGCCACAAGGCAACATAACTTATGGTAAAGATATGAAGTTCTTAAACAAGTGTCAAGCATAAAAAAGGACTTGTATAAGTGTATCTGATTTTATATTAATTGCCTATTTGCATTTTTTCATAAAATGTAAATGACAACTAAATGCATCAGAATTCCAAAGATTTGCTACAAATTAGAAAAATGGAAACATTTATTTCCTTACACTTCACCTTCACATCTCATCACTATTTAAACCATAAAGTTAAATTAAAACCCTGGATATATCACAGCAGTAATAATTTTCAAGCCACACATGCAGACTTTTTAAAAAAGTTAGTTTTGATCTTGGGTATAAAATGAATATGAATTCAATCTTGAGCAGTTTGTTTGTATTGCATACTATCGGCAATGAATGAGGTTTTTCTTGTCTAAAACCCAATTTCTAATGCAATAGGAATGGGATATTATATTGCAGAAATGACTGAGTTCTGCTATAGAGAGAAACTCCATTTGAGAGTGTATTTCTGACTTAATATTGAAATGTAATGCTTAGATTTTTTTTTTTTAAAAGAGAAAAACTAGCTGTATTGTATTTAAAAGAAAAGAATCTTTGCAGGCATAAAAATAACCTATATATTTTTTTCTGATATCACAGGTTTATTTAGAATCAATCTCACAAAGAACTTCAGAGTGTTTATTACCCACAGAAATATTATGTGCTTAACTTTGATATACTAGTTCAGCTATATTGCGTTCCAATTGCAGAATCAACGATAAAACTTCCCTGATCCCTTAAGGAAGTTTTAATCTTTAAGTAAAAAACAGAAATGGGACAGCATTAGATACCAAAATTCAAATTAATTAAAAAAATGTATGAGGCATTACATATTAAAAAAACCTCACAATCTTCTAATTTGGTAATAAACTCTTTTGTCATCCATCAAGGTCAATTACATCTCATTCAAATCCCAGAATTTGTGAAATTATGTAACAAATTAGCATTTATTTTTTTAAGCCAAAGAATAAATTCAAGTCAGGTATAGGAAAAGATAATTTCTTTGCAGTCTTACAAAAATCTTTGATATATAATATTAATACAAATGGACAAACATGGTCACAAAATTAATAAAGAAATACAACTCCACATATTATGTTTAATAATATATACAAAGTCATAAGTTAAATGCATAGAATAATTATTGTATTGACATTTCTGGTCCTAAATACAGCTTAAAAGTCCTGAGATAGCACATAAGACTAAAAAGGTAAAATGGGTTTGTAATATTGTCTTTGAAAAAAAACAGAAATACTTTTTTTCCCTTTTTTGTGTAACCTAAGACTTACGTAAGCACATAAATTATTCTGAGTTCTGTGGTGTTTCTTTGGTGAATCAAGTGTGAGTTTGTCATCCATTAACATCCCCTGATAAAGAAAGACACTAAGGAAATTTGCACTTCTAAAACCTCAATGTTATGCTTTCTCACCACTCTGAAATGCAAATCAGGAATATTTCACAGCTTTTATAATGCTTACTAAATTTAAACAAACCCACCAAAAGGAACCTGGACCTGAAAAAAGCACCTTTATTATTATTCTGCATAATTGGAATCATCGCCTAACAATGATGCACTATATTAATCACTTTCATTACACAGGTGCCTTCAGATGGGACTGAAGTCCCATTATAAAAACACAGGCTTTGCTCAAAGTTTACAAGCTGCATAACACAGAGTGAAGAAAGAGACATTACACATGACAGTGTTAGAGCACAAAAAATCATTTTGGCTCATGTTTATTCATTTTCTAAAGCTACTTCAAAAATGTAGTGAAATTGTTAAGAGACAGAAGGGTAGAAAGGGGGTTAGGGCAGGTGTTAGGAGACACTTCTGAGGCAGGGTAACTGAGGTTTTTGGTGGCAGATCCCTTGGGGTGGAGTAGTGTGAAACAACACGGTGGTCTTTGACCAGTGATATATGTACAAAAAGATGCTTCCCTTCATACAGCTTGCCACAGTGGGAATTTTTATCCATATGTGTTAACCAGGATGTGCTAGCCAGGTCTCACCTCTATCAGGACTAGAGTCAGCACCTTCCTGTTGCAGATTTCTCCCTTCTCTGTCTTCCTCCCTCTCTCAAGTTCTCGCTGTTGTGGTTTATCTTGTGGAAAATTCCTTCCGTGGCCTTGACAGTGTTTGAGACAGGCAATGATGTTCTTTAACTCCTTACAGCAGGATATACAGGAAACCAAGAGAGAAAAGGAATGCAACAGAAAGGCACACAGGTAGGCATGAAGCTGAGACTAAATTTGAAAGCAAATTAAATATTTTAAAAATAGGGAAAATATTTAAAGAAAATGAACCTCTGGAGAATACATCAGCTCCTAAGCAAGGCTAAAAAGTTGTTTGAAACAGTGCAAGCTGGGTCTACTGGAATTAATTCTACCATCTTACCATCAACACCTGAGTCCAGAAAGTTCCCCCAGGATTGTTTCATTTACTTGCACAGTCCCTGAATGTCCATATGTCTGTGATTTATCAATTTTGATTCCACTGGGTTATCTTTTCAGGTTTCACCCTGGCTACACAGCAGCGAGGGAGGAAGACATCATCTTTATCATAATTTCCCTTTACATGACATTCTCTGCCATTTCTGTATTCCTGGGCACAGGAGGATTGATACAGCAGCCCATTAGATCTGCTCTATGTAATGCACATTCTATTTCCTCCTGCACATGTTACTGCTGATATCTGTGCAGTAGCAAATGAGAAGCAGTAACAAACTTCTATTTATCATAGCTGGCCAGTGTGGTGCATCAGCTTCATCTGGCTGCCATCTGGCCATCAAAGCTGCTCTGTCACTGCCCCTCTGCTACAGGATAGGGGGAGAAAATAAGATGAAAGGGTTCTGAGTATTCAAATCACTGTATCTATCTCATTTCACCCAGTGAAAGACAGCACCTGTATAGTGCTAGTTAATATAAACTGATTTGATCCTTAAATGAAAGCATAAACACAGAAAAGTGGGGAACACAATTCAACTGAACTCTGGCAGCTAAAAATTCCATGTTTGCCCAAAGCCTAAATTTAAATATCTTTAAGTCATCATTTCAGTGTTAGAAATCTAGAGTCTGCTGAGAGATGTTTCAGTTCTTTCTGCACACTTAGAAAAGAGCTCATAGCCAAAGATATTGAGATGAAGGACAGTCAGAAAACTACTTAATCATTTTTGTTTTTGAAACCAGCACTCCTTCTCAGCAGATTTCTCACTAACACAGGAAGGGTTCCAGTCACCAACAACTGGCAAAACTGTTATTTAAATCATGTAGATATATGAACTTGTAATTCACATCTTTGAGAGCAACTCGTTGATCACAGTTTTGTTCAATGTTAAGGGAGAGAAAATGTTTGGGTGGAAAATTTTCTTCAAGGAAAAAACCGTAAAACAGACTTTGTGTGTATTTAAAATTAATAATCACATGTTTCAGCAATAAAGCTCACAGTTTTTTCACTGTTTTTATACAATATTATAATCCCTTTGATGCCCTAAATAAATAAAATGGTGAAGAACATGAATGCCTGAGAAAGCCTCAATTGCAGCAGTTTATGCACTGCAGAAATATTAATCGTGGTGCTGTTGCCTTCCATGAGGAAAAAATAGGCAAATTAACCTTTTGGAGCTTTAATATCCCATAGCTACTGGATATATAATAATAAAATTTCAAACCACAATTTTCACCAGGAGGTTAAAAGAAAATAAATGTTGAATGTGCATATATTGAATGCTAATTAGTGGTGATCTAGAAATTGCTTGATAGTATAAAAGAGAAGGAACTGCATAAACAGAGCAAAATGTAAAATTTTAGTAAAATTGTCACCAATATTATAGTCACCAATTCTGAAGAAAACACATTTTAGTCCAATTACAAACTATTATACAAGACTTACATGGAAACAAAATGTCACCCATAATACTCTATCAATCAGCACAACCTTATAATCTCCTTTTTTCATGCCCTTCTTGTAAGGATGAAGTGATAGATAATTCATACTTTCAAATAAATCAAGAAAGTAAGGGGTAGGTTCTATTTCAACAATAATTATAAAAAAATAATAACCAATTGCATGAGAGCAAGACAAAACTCTGCAGAAAGTTCTTATTTGAAAGTAGATTCAACAGCTAGCATGACATTATTATCAAAAATACATTGGCCTCACTATCAAAGATTTATTTGAATGAAGTTCCTGGCAAATGATCCAAGAAAGTAGTAACCAAAGACCTTATACTGAGATGTAAATACAGTAACACAACATTGTAGCCTCAGAGAATTCACTGATGAACAAAACAAGACTGCAATTTTTGGCAGCAGCAAACTCAGCAAGTGAGCCCAGAGAGCTAATTTGCTTTGAAGTGAAAAAATAAACTTAGAAATAAAACAGCAGAGATAGAGTACAACATGCTTCATAAAATGGAGTCAATAAACACAACTATCCAGAGAATATGAGTTCATTCAATGGGAAAAGAGAGTCATGCCAGCAAAATTGCAGATGTATGGTAAATCTAAAGTGCAACAGAAAACTAAGGGGAAAAATCATGCTAAAATCAAATCAAATAAAAAAATAAATCCCCCTAATTAAGTAAATAAGATCAAAGTCTTGAAGGAAGAAAGGGACTATACAGACAATTGCCATAAACAGAAAACCAATTCTAGAAAAAAATGAAGAGAATTAAAGTTAACTTTTACAAAAATGAAAAATAAAATAGACAACACACAACAGTCCAAATTTTTAATTTCAGAATATTTGTGAAATCCCCAATTTTTCCCTTTGGATTTTAAAAATATATATATATATTATTTTTTAAAACACTTCATGAATTTTTACTTTTAATTAATGCAATGAGCACTTAAAATACCATATAAATGTGCAGAGCTTCTATAGCATTATTTTACCAAGAAATTATACTGTAATTAGATTAACATAAAATTTTAGTATTTATACTTTTTTATTACCATTATTTGTGTTATATTAGTATCACATATGAACCATAATTTATAGTTTGTAAACCAATATTTTATTGCACTATTTAAAATGGCACCTAAATTCATGACTGGACTATCTTGACCACAAAAGAATTTGTTTTGGAAGCTGTTGTCAAATAGAGTATTAATTTTTAAAAAGGTACTGCATTTCTGCCTTATTCAAAACTGCTAAGACTAGTATAACATGCAGAATACATTTTTGAACTTCAGATTTTATACCCAGATAAACTAAAAGTGGATTCTGCTCTGTTTATGTTCTGTTTCCTGTCTCTGTTGGGCTATTAAAGATGTCTGGTTTTAGTGACAAAAAAGAAATAACAGATGGAGATGATTGGTCACGAATTCACATGACAATCCTGTCACTTGTGGTAGAATAATAATTCTTATGTCTACAGGATAAATCAATAAACACAATGACTCAATTAGAGAATGATCTTTTCTTCCATTTCTTATTATTAAGCTAAAACATTGATGATTAGCTTCAATTAATAAAATATACACAATGAAGAGACTCAGTATAGTGCTAGAATAGAAAATGACAGCTCTTCAGCAATGACTTTGGGAAGGGAAAAAACAAAGGCATTGCCTTGGGTTTGTGAACCAGTATTTTTCAATTTAAATAAGCAATATATAGATTTTGAGCCCTGGCTCTTCTCATGTGTGGTCTAACTATGAACAGTAACTGCATTTTCAAATGAATGGAAGAAATTATGAAAAAATTCATTCAGAAAAATATGAAGTTTGATCCACATTGGGCATTAGTGAAATGAATGTAATAAGGAAAGATATATCTTTTTTAATTAGAAGAAATAGAAATACAAATTAGATGGGCCAACATTCTCAATACATAACAGTCTAAAAAAAAAACCCCACCTGATTAATAAAACAGTAATGATACTGCCTTTAAGCAAGAGTGAACATGGGGGTCTGAAGATCTGCAATGAAAAAACATTTTAGAACTGATGAAAGTTTTGGAAAGGCGAGATATTTTTAGACAATAAAAAGAAAGACTAGAATTTCTCCCTAAACTTTGAAGCTCAATCCACGATAAAATGAAGTATCTTTATTCTATACATTCTCATTAAACCAGGCTAAGAATGCATAGAAGTTACTACAGGGACCTGGAGACTTTTAGACATACTCTCTTGAGCATCTAAATATAAAGAGTTAGAAACTGGTTTTCAGGAAGCTACTGTAAAATAAATTTGCATTGATCTCTAGAATTATCCATTGCCAACCCTCACTGTTCAACTTCTAAGCTTTCAGGTGTGTCAGAAGGTCGGGGCAGTTTTGCTGATTTTTACTGGGATAGAGCTACTTTTCTTCACAGTGGCTAATGCAGAGCTGGGATTTAGGTCTGTGCTGGAAGCAGGGTTGATATCCCAGGGATATTTTAGTTATTACTGAGCAGTTCTTACACAGAGTCAAGGCCTTTTCTGCCTCTCACCGCACCCCACCAGCAAGGAGGCTGGGGGTGCACAAGGCGTTGGCAGGTGGCACGACCAAAACAGCTGATTCCAGCTGACCAATGGTTGTTTCATACCATACGGCATCCTGCTCAGCACATTTCTCCATTTCTCCAGGGGAAAGTGAGCAAGGAAACAGCTAAGTGGTGTTTAGTTGCTGTCTGGGGTTACACTACAAGACCAATCGTGTTCAAAGTGTCTAGAACGTTTGTTTTGAAGTTATGAGAGTTATAACCACAGAATTCTAGAAGACTAGACCTAAAAAATCTACTGTCCTGATTAACTGTCTCTTCACAGTCATGTCATATAAATTTGTTTTAGGAGCCTGAAAAAATGAACATTTCAAAGTTTTCCTAATCCATCTACTCTAGTGTTAGAAGCTTTCTCTGCACAATCAAGAAATCATTCTTCATTGTCATTTAAACTCTCTGCTTTTTTGTTATAAAGACAACACAAAAGGCAACTTATTTCCTATGTTCTTGCAGGATTCTTTGTGTATATAAAAATTTTTATCCATTTCTTGTCTACCTCTTCTCTACACATCCTCAGTTACTTCAGTTTCTCTTTCTGGATAATTACTTCCAGTTTTTTCTTCATTCTTATTTGGCTCTCAGGAACCCTAACTGACCCAGATTTTTCTTGGGATATCAGTGTCTTATATTGGTCACAATATTACAGGCATTAATAGCATTGCCATTACAGAGTGAAGAGTAAGATAATTTCCATGTGTGTGTAAAAAATGCACATATTCATACAGCTCAGAAGAATGTTTGTCTCTTTAATGACAGCATCCCTATTACACACTAGTGACTAAAATAAAATTTATTAATTACTTTAACAATTTTTTTATTTTCCAAAGGCTGCATCTAGGCCAGCTCTGTCTCACCTTTCTATTTATATGCCAGATTATTCCTTCTGGCATGCAGGACTGTACATTTATTCCTATAATCCATCTAGTTGAGGAACCAGTTATCCAGTGTTTATTATCCAGTATGGTTGCTGCCCTTCCTCACCTGTGTCAACGATTTAGGCAGTGTCTCCTATTCATCCAAAAAACATAAAAAATAATAAAAATATCAGCACTTAAAAGAGAAAAGACAGAGAAAGAAAAAAAGAAAGAAAGAAAGAAAGAAAGAAAGAAAGAAAGAAAGAAAGAAAGAAAGAGAGAGAAAGAGAAAAAAAAGAAAGAAAGAAAGAAAGAAAGAAAGAAAGAAAGAAAGAAAGAAAGAAAGAAAGAAAGAAAGAAAGAAAGAAAGAAAGAAAGAAAGAAAGAAAGAAAGAAAGAAAGAAAGGAAGGAAGGAAGGAAGGAAGGAAGGAAGGAAGGAAGGAAGGAAGGAAGGAAGGAAGGAAGGAAGGAAGGAAGGAAGGAAGGAAGGAAGGAAGGAGAAAGACAGACCAGACTAGACTCCTACAGAATCACAGGTGGTTATATAATGCTGGTCTTCATTTTGACAGCAAATCAATCATTACTTCTCTCCTGGTACAGTTTTCCAACTGCTTGTGAATTTACTTTGCAACACTTTTTTTGCAGACTGTATTTCCCCTAACTGGAAATCAAGACAAAGTATAAAGAAGCTGAGTCAAAAAATTCTGTATTTTCTGTCAGTCTTTAATGCATAAGCCCTTCTCCTTCTCATGGAAGGAAATTAGATTCATTTGTCACTGCCCAGTTTCTTCTCTTTCTATCACATATCTGCGTTCACACACACACACACACACACACACACAGAGTTTTGCCACCATCCCTCCAGTAGGACTTGCTGTTACAGAACTTGCTGTTACAGTAGGGTCTTTTCTTTGTTTTATTGCTTTTTTTTATTAACAGGAGCTAGGTTTCTGTCTGCTACAAATCTACAACTCCAATTGCTGCTGTTATCATACATAACTAGTGGAGTTTTAGCCAGCACATTGCTGTTGATTCAGAACTGAGAATTCTCTAGAGCAAATCATGCACAACAACTCAAAGCAATGCCTAAAAGCGAGCAGAAATTTCAAATTGAATGCTTCGTGCTGGGAACTAAATATTTCTGTAAGTGCTTTGACAGTATTTACTGGAAAGGGGAGAAAAAGTCATATTCACAGAATCACAGAATGGGTCAGGTTGGAATGAAGCACAGTCATCTGGTCCAGCCTTCTGGCTCAAACAGGGTCATCCTGGAGTGCATTATACAGGATGGTGCTCTTAAAAATCTCCAGTGAGGAAGATTCCACACCCTCTCTGGCCAATCTGTTCCAGTGCATAGGCACACATACAGTTAAGCAGTCCTTCATATTAAGGTGGAACTTCCTCTACATCAGTTTCCGCCCACTGTCTCTTTCCTTACTACTTAATACTTACTATTCTGTCACATACTCTGAAAATTCTTTATAAAAAGGTGTTAATACTTTTCTCACATTTATTGCAGGGACCCAGTGAGAGACAAACTGTTAATCAGCAATAATTAAAGAGAACCAGGTAAATGTTTACTTACATATTGTGCCTTGACTTCTCCCTTTTGATCATATTCATCATTTACAAAATATTATTCAGTGTCAAAAGGCATGATTGGTTACAATTGCTCTAGGATCAACATTACCAGCTTTGTACCCCAAGCTAAAAAAACTAATAAAAAGAATTGTTTAATAATCCATTCTTTCTAGAAAAAAAGAAAAAAAACAGTGGAAAAAAGAACACCTTTCAAGAAGCTGGAACATCAGAATCCTCTTTTTCAGTTGCATGAGCAAAGGTGGATAATGTCCCTCTCACTAGCTATTCTTACCTCTGGTCAAGGAGTTGACCTGTGTTTTATCAGAGAGAAAGAGTGAAGATGCACAGAAAGCAATAAATGAAATTAGGTCACAGTTCTCTCACTAATTCTAAGGAAAAGTGGATTTTCACTTCTTGGAGAATTGCCAAACAGCTCACTTTATGCTGTGGGTAGTCTCTCTTCTCCTTGACCCACAAAACAGATTGTCACATGGTAAGATTCAGGTAATGTTTCTAAGATTCAAAGTTGTCCTTGCTGGTTTACATTTAGAATTGCTTAAAGTGTGGATGAAAAGTTAAAAAAAAGAAATACTGCACTATTTATTCCAGGAATAACTAATCACTTTTGCCTTGTTTATGTCTTCCAAGATCAGATGCAGGCAGTAGTCTTTTTCCATTCCTCTAACCAAATACTCATAAATATTCTCAAGACCCAACAGAGGCAAAATCCTTCTTAACTGTTATGATTCATTGGGCTACAAGTTACACACGGACTAAGTGAAGCCAAGGTCGATATCTCCCATGAGGTCCAATATATCTCGGTATTGATTGAAGCACTGAAATCAATGGAATTATAATTGGACAGAACTTTTAGGTAACTAGAAGTCCTACTGAAAACTTTGAGGGCTTAACAAATGTTGAAGGGAAATCCTTGGCATCCACATATCTAGAGTGAGATTGCCACTGATTTTTGACTCAGGTGACAGACTGTAGATATTTTTAGAGTCTTGAACAACACTGTGCAGTGTCTGTCTGGCACTGAAATAGACATTTTAGAAGATGGGCCAGGGTAAGGGTAAAAAAAGAATTTACTGTAACAGAGGTGTCTGCGATAACATTAATGTACTTTCCCCAGAGGTTTCAGTATATGCAAAATTCTTTTTCACCAATCTGATTCCTGGTGGGTACCAAAACTCCATTGATTGATGTAGCACAGATTTCTGGTTACCCCATAAAAACTTTTCATAGTTAATGCATTACTGTACAACAGATCATCATCCCAAATCTTATAAAAGCCTGACTGAAGAATTCCAGTAATGGTCTTGGCTGTGTGCCATTCTTGAAAGCAGCAGTCGTAACATGTTATTAAGAAGACTTTGAGTCAACCTGCTTTTTTACTGTCTTAGTGTTCTTTGCTCAGATTTTATTTCCCCCCATAGTCAAAGTGACATTGAAATAAAGCTCATAATTTTCTCTACTTTTCATGCAATCAAGAAGATTTTTATGTATAATATTTTTGGGGAAAAACACATGTGCACACACAGAGAAAAACACATATAAATTTTAAAAAATATCTATTTTACCTCTTTTCTCAGTATTTCTATACGACATTGTGTTGGTTTTGCTTAGCCCAGAATATTAGCAAGGTATCTTTAGCATCTAAGAGAAATTTAAACCTTTCAAAAGATGTTGTGGTAGGCCTGAAGAAGTGTCTGAAGGGTTGGGAGAACCCCTGTGCTCATGTGTTGGTTTTCTTAGCCCAGTTTTTGCTAGTGGGTGGGGAGTGGCACAAAGATGGCTCCTGTGTGTCCTGTGTGAAAGTTCTGGAAGTTTTCACCATGTCCAGCAGAGCCAATCTCTGATGGTTCTGAAGGTGATAAAGATGCTGCTTGCCAAGTTTGGGCCAATTAGAGATGTTTGTTACGTCTCTGTGAAAACATATTTAAGAAGAAATCAAAACAATGTGAGCACACACTTCTTTTTAGCCAGAGAAGGAGGAGGAGGAGGAGGTGAGAATATGTGAGGGAAAACAACATGGAGACACCAAGGTCAGTGGAGAAGGTGGGGCAGGAGGTGCTCCAGGCACCAGAGCTGACATTCCTCTGCTGGCCATGATGAAGACCATGGGGGAAGCAGGTTGTCCCCCCTGCAGCCCATGGAGTCCACAGGGCTGCACAGATTCACTCACAGCCCGTGGGGAAGTGCCCATGCCAGAGCAGGTGGATGTCTGGAGGAAGTTGTGATCCAGTGGGAGTCCCAGCAGAGGGAAAGGCCTTGCTCCTGGGATAGAAACAGCCTGGCCTCAGAGTTCTGCACCCTGTGGATGAAGGGACTCATGTTGCCGTAGATTTGGGTGGGCTGCTGCTTATGAGATTTGGACCCATGCCAAAGTTCATAAAGGACTGTCTCTTGTGGGAGGGACCCATGGCTATGCAGAGACTGACTCCTTTCCCTGAGCAGTAGAAGATCTCAGAAATCTTGGTGATGGACTGACCAAAAAACTCCACACCCTGTGTCCCCCACCGCCACCATGGTGGGAAGGAGGGAGGGGGGTGAGCAGAGAAATGGTGCTTTAAGAGCTTTATTTATTTTTGGTTTTTACTTCTTATTTATCCTCCGACTCTGTTAGTGTTAGCAATAAACCACTTTGCAACTTTAAGTTTTCAGTCAGTTTTTTCCTTTCTTAGTGTGTTCTCCGCCAGTTCCTTATCTCAACCCATGAGCCCTGTGTGTGTGTGTGTGAGCTTTTTTTTTCCCCCTCTCTTCTGCACAGCTGCAGCAGGGGAAAGCAGAGAGAGCAGACGTTGTAGGTGCCTGGCACTTGGCCAAGGTCAAACTACCACAGACATCAATATCATCTCCATTCTCCTCCATGCAAGTATTCCGTGTATAAAGAGAAAATAATATGCTCTCAAAATGCAGTCAAAGTGAATTAAATCAGGGACAGAGCAGCCAGATTCTCAGCTAATATAAATCACCTTCTTCTAGCAATTTCAGAAGAGTTATATGCTCTATTTGGTTTGGAATATGACCCTAGACACAACTGGTTTACTATTCGTTTGGTGTATGACAATATTTTTCCTGTAGTGATAACTTTAACTAAATTTCTTGCAACCTACCTTAAAGCATTAAGAACACAGTAAGCAAACACATGGTTACATCTCAACCACTATAGAAGGGGTAGTAAATTACAGCCCTCATATGGAAACTTTTCCATTATTTCCAAGAAACAGTGCAACTGTATAAAATGCATTCACACTGACATTCACACAGAGTCTTTCAGCAGAGCTTCACCGCTCAGAAATGCACTACAGGGAATTTTTTTTATTTATTTGTTCTTGAAGAAGAAATAACTTCATAGATGAACAAAAGCATGATGTATGCTCTGAAATGCAGCACAGTGTAACAAAGGTTGTACATGCTTTCAGCTTGTCTTCTGAGGCAGGTGATATGCTCCGTATTCCACCTAGCAGAACTAAACACCTCTCACAGTGGATAAATGCTCATGGTGTATGAAGTTGAAGGCAAGAGAATTATCACTTCAGTGCTTACTTTCTTCTAGCCAAATTTACTGCAATTCCATAAAAACTTAGAGTCTTGCATACAGAAGTCACTCATATATTCACAATCTATATTACTCTGAAAGAAGGGTTAAAAAGGGTGTAAGGCAACTCACCAAGACTGACTAATGTGATAATAGCATTGAGCTGAATAATTAGATTGATAAGGAACAAGTAAAAAAAACTTTAATAATCAAAAGAATTGGACAAAAACAAGACTTTAGGTTAAGAATTTACCCCTCTCCCTATTTCTGAGAGATACAGATTTATAATCAAAGGTCTGTATTTCCTTTTTCATCTTTCCTGGATAGATGTTCAGTGCAGCAAGCTCATTATTTACATTAATATCTCTTATTCTGCACATCTCTTTCAGCTGCCTAAAACTTTTGCTATGTGATTCATCTGCAAAAGAAGAAAGGCAATGAGCAACTCACAAAAAAAGTTTAATAATGAGAGTTGATGGTGTGTGATTGTACCAATCAGTGAGCCTAAGCCTGGGAGTTATAGTAAGGTCACCTCAGCACTATTCAAAAAAGGGTAAGCAGAATCAGCATGAGCAGCAATCTAGTCAAGCAAAACTTTTAGTCCAAATGTTTATATTTGGCATGCATAATAAGTAATATATTCTCCCTATTAAACTTTCCCTGTTCTCTCTTTTCAGAACTAATTTGTGGGAAAGAAGTGGAAACCCTGCAAAATACACCTTTTCTTCTTTAGCTCCAAGAATATCCTTATCAGGTGTATGATGTGGTAATTAAGCAATAAGCCAGGTATTAAACTGTTAATAGCCATCCTATAGCACTTTTGTTTGTTTTTGTTGACCATTCATTAGTGCAGCTGCCAAAAGAAATTTCTTGACTAAAGTCTCCATTGTGTATCATCACTACAAGGTGCTTCTGATTTCTGCCTTATCTTTTAGTTCTTTGCATCTAAACTTGCAATCTTTCCATTTTTCCTTTGCCTGTCTTTATAGAGAAGCTGGAACACATGATAATACTGGTCAATCAGATGGCTCTATAAATTTTGTAATTAATTATCTTCTTTATTTTTTTTTAATTTTATTTTTTGGGTGGGGGTTGCAGGGAGAGATTTCTAACTAGTTGACCTTTTCCTGTCTTTTAGTTGCAACTATACCTACTTAAAAGTTTATTTTTGTTTTCGATTTTATATTTTAAAGTAGACAAAGCTATTTAGTGCAGTGCAGAACAATGTACTTCAGTGCTGAGGGTGGTTGATAACCTCAGCAAACATCACTTAATTTTGTAAACTCTTTTTTTTTTTTTGAGGAGACAGCGAGATCTTAAAAAAAACTGCTGCCAATTTTTAAAATTTATTTTTAAACTAACATTGTCAAATTCTAAAACCAGAGGAAAAAAATCAAATTCTGGGTGGGTGAGAGGCTGAGGGAAAAATTAAAATGAAAAATATTATAGAACCTACTCAGCTTTAATTATCTAATTTACACAAGTTGCAGATTTCTTTACAGTTGCATCCTATGCATCAACCAAAACCCAAAAGATTATAATATGTAATTAGAGCATGTTCCAATATTATTTAAATTCTGACTGTGCTTGGATACCTTGAGTGGCTGATAAGAGTACTTTAATATAATTTTTAAAAGTTAGCAATTAATACTCTGCATGTACTTACACCTCAGATAGATATATTTAATCCATTAATTGCATAATAATGAGCATTATAAAGCACATTAGTAAAGGTAATAACTGTCAAAGACGTGATTAAGAAAAACTCTTCCTTTTAAAGCAGAAGGAAAAAATATCTGAAATTAATCTGTTTCAATAGGAAATTCAAGATGAGGATAATAGGAAAATCTAGTCTTTAGAAAATGAATGAAATTTTTGTCATTTTGAATCTCACTCAAAAAAAGTGGTTAAAAGTCAGACTATAAAGATGCATAATATACTGAATAGAACTGGACATGAAAAAGTCTTACATTTCTTTTTAAATCTTCAGACATTCAAGAAAATCTGTCATTCTTCATTCAAAGGGAAAAAAAAATGGACAGTAATGTCAAATTATCAGAAAGTGCTTTTCCATGTTTTCCTCATTCTTTGCACAACTTTCTAGATAAGAATGGAAATAATTTAAAGTAAAATCATCTTCTATTTGACATTACAAATACTATATATTTATAGCTGTAAATTTATTTGTTTTTCAAAATAAAGACCTTGCTTCATCTTCTTCTGACAGCATGAATCAATTCATTAAGAAAATCTAATCCTTTTTTCAAAAATTAATCTTTGGAAAGCTTAAAATGTCACATCATCCAGATTGTGTTTCTAAGTTTTTATTTTTAGGCCATTTCTTTACCTGCAGAGAGTACTTTTGTGCAGAGATTCTTCATCACAATTTTTTTTTTCTTAGAGACTTAAAGAAGGCAGATCCTTGTAAGCTACATAAACTTTGCCACTGGGAGAATAAAACAAAATATCTGCCAGACATTCAAGCTCCCAAATCACAGAGAATATTAGACATGCATAAGTGGGTAAAACTACCTAAGATATACATATATGAAGACTTTGTTAAACTACAGAGGAAAATATCCCGTGTCTGTTATCATTACAAGTTCCAATCTTGCTATTACACGCCCAGCTCAAAAAAAACCCAAATAACTTTCTAATTATTCAATATTTTCTTAAATTTTTTGGCTGTTGGACTGGCAATTGCTCTACTACCAAAATATGTGGCTACTTATTGGGAAATATCATGGCTCGTCCTCATTTTCTTTCAGAGACTAAGTAGAATGTTTTTTTCTTAAATGTCTCAAGAGAGATTCTTGCTATGGGACCAGGAAAAACATAACGGGAAAAGGACCTTGTAGAAGGTGAAACATGAAGTAAATTTAGTGATTGTCAATACCCAAATATGAATAAAACAATATTTTAAGATTTAAACCTTCATATATGCAACTAGTAAAAAACCCTACTCTTTTATGAAGGAACTTTGTTTTGGACAACCTCCAAGTCACTCAGGTATTTAATTTGAACAATTGTTAATAACTCTCTACTACCACT
Source organism: Lichenostomus cassidix (assembly GCF_008360975.1). NCBI lineage: Eukaryota > Metazoa > Chordata > Aves > Passeriformes > Meliphagidae > Lichenostomus > Lichenostomus cassidix. The sequence continues at coordinate 96,544,800 of NC_139482.1, read as the reverse complement.
ACTTATAATAAATCCCACAAACTGATCTCAACACCTCAAAATAAACCAATTATGTACAGGACTTAGAGGTTTTTTCCCTCAATATACAATAAATTTTTGCACAAAAATCAAGTCTCAAATCCCAATTTCTGTTCAGCTTTTCTATTTGTTTTGGGCAGTCAAGGGCAAAATATGGCACCTACCATTTGTTACAGAAGCAGTGATATTTTATTTCAATGTTTTACTGCAGTGGAGGCCTCCTGACATGTTATTAGATTAGTAAGGAAAGTGAAAGACAGATCTGAAACAGGAATAGGTTGAATACCTGACTATATTTTGGTTAGAATGGATCAATGAGGACAAGCATCAAAGGTCGTTCATCTTCCCAGACAATGCAAATCCAAAGGTCATTTCACCTGAAAAAAGTGAGACTCTTAATATGCTATATCTTGAAGGGAAAACATGCAATTTAAACAGTATATGAGATAACTAGACTTCAGAAAATGAAACAAAGAAGAGGTTTTAAAAGTTTGAAAGCAATTCAAATTTAATTTGAAATGGACTGCAGAGCCTTTTAAATTTTATCTCTACATGTTCTTTTAACTTGTAAGAATCCCTTTGAGAGCTGGTTTAATCTGCATAAGTACATTATGTGCTGTCACAAGTCTTTCATAATTTGCACTCCAAATGCTTCAAGATCCTGGTTTCAATGGTCTTCTTGGATGAGTTTTCAGGGTTGTGGGTTTTTTTTTTAAATCTATGCTACAGCTATGAAATGTAATGAAGGGCATTACACTTTTCCACTTACAGGGGAAAATGATGAAGGGCAATTAGGACACCATAAATTGAATCAGTATAAGAAGTTAAATGTCGAAGGCTTAGGGTTCAAAAATGAATTAGAAAATATTTAAGTTCCAAATACACTTACAATTATATTTGCAATTATAAACTTCTTGGAGATTAATATTGTCCTCTACCAATGTCATTGTTGAAGCAATCATACCCCAATCTCTGGTGTAAATTCCGTTTTATCTTCCACACTTCTAATACAGAGTGCTAGCTCTATTACTTCAAGCACAGTGGTTTAGACTAGTTTCATATAAATTCTACAGTAATATAAACTGTCTCTAAGAGGAGAAGCAATTACAAAATATTTTCTCATTTATTTTTCTCCTTATGAAAGGCTCACAGACAATTTACAGGGATGTAGGATGATGTTATCTTGCAGCATATCAGCTGCTCCACTGATCATGCCAGTATGATTCAAATCTTTTGGTGTCAAACCCATCAATTCAACTTGGGTAATTAAATTTGCTCCCAAGATGCTTATGGTAACTATGGATTAATTACCTTGGGGTAGCATTCATCAGGTTAACACCCACAAAGAGTAATCTGCCTACATTGACATTCACTAAGTATTATTGTGACACTTCTAAGAGACTGCAAAAAGAGCTTCTTGAAACTGTTGGGAAAAGCATTCTTTCTAAATACAGCTTCGTTAATTAAAAAAAAATATTCAGATTATGCCATGATTCTTATTGTTCTTGACTGAAATCATGCAAATTTGACTCAATAATGAGAGTTTTGGTCCAAATATCCAAAATTAAAATGCAACATGAATCACTAAACCCCACACTGCCTCAGCTACTGCACCCAGACAGAATTGCTGCTTCAGACTGTTGCCTGGGAGGCTGGGTAGATTAAAACTAACTTTTTTTTTTTTTTTTTTAACTCTAATCTAGATCTATTTTCATGTTTATGCTTAGAGATATTAGAATCTTTTTCAAACTCCTCTCTCTCAACTGCTTATGCAGTTTATAGACCAAGATGTTGTCAGTGACTTCGTGTTGCATAATTTCTATCTACCCCTGACATTCAAACCATCTCTCAGAGATGACTAGGGACTTGTCAGTACATGCCCTATTTGCTGCCTAAGAACAACAAAGAGACAATGTAGCCATTAATTATGTCCTACAATCCCTGGGGGGGAAAAGAAAAATAGGCACTAAGAAAGACTGACATGTACAGTGCAATTTGCTTAGACTCTTTTTTCCCCCTCTTAAAAAGTACTGAGTTATTGATGCTATGCTATAAAAAAATCAATTTGTCTGTAAAAGACTACCACTTACCAAGGATGACTCAATGAAAGAAACAGTGATATAGAACACCAAGCAACTGACTTGTATTCAAGTACTTACTGAGTTCATTTATATCTTTTCATCTCTAAGAGCTACTTAGTTTCCTAACTCTAAGCAAGAAACTTCTCTAGAAAGCAGAAAATAATCCAACCCATACAAATTTTCTCCAAGAGGTATTTTAAAAGGTATTCCACATCTCCTTTGGCTTTGGAGAGCTTATTCTATCAGACTGGGTGATTTCCTATTAAGGCTTCTAAGGAAACTGTACAGATATATATTTAGTCCCATTGATTTTTTTTGCAACATTAAAGACCATAGATATGGTATCAGTCAGTGATTCAAAAGCACTGAATATTCTACTTCAGGCCAACAAGTAATAGTAAACATAAGTAAAAATAAATAGATGCAGATGCCTAAAGTTATTTCTCTTTCTGCCTGCACTGGCAAAGATATTTTACGGCATCTTGAGAGCCAATTCAGTAGTGAAAAAGTTACAAACTTGACAATAGCTTAAACCCTTATAAATCCTCTGGTCATGAGTGATGTGGCTACCAGTTAGAAGAGCTTTCCCCACTGCTTGCCAAAGCATGCAATGCCACCACAATTAAAATATATTTCTGTGGAGCTTTTCTCCAATGATCTCCATCAAGCTGCTCCTGCCTTAAGGCAGGAGGAGGCTGTGGTTTGCCCACATCCTCTCTGGTTCCCTCACATCTTTGCCATGACACACACAAACACACCAGGTGAATTCAAGGTGCAATAGGCTGACATCTGCCTGCTGTCCAACCAGTCTGGCTGAGCTGCTCTGAACCACCTGGAACCTGTCAGAGCTGCTGCACACAAGTACTGGGCTGCACAAAATCTGATGCAATTCCACCATTCGCTGAGGTCACATTCAGCACAAAATACAGGAAAATCTGGTCTTCACGCTAATTTGGGGACAGCTTCAACAAATGCTACAGGCACATTTGCTATGTCTAATCAGCCCTAGGAAGAAATTAGCTGGCAGTTAAGCAAATTAATGCCATGTCCTTTATTCGATCTTCAGCTTTCTGGAGATACAGAAAATCAATTGAGCTGCACTGCAGCAATTGTAGGCCTGAGCATAAACGTTCCTTGTCAGAAGAGAAATCACTCATCAAGCACATTTCTTAGTTTCAGCATGCTATAACAATACATTATCAAGTATTTAATGCAATTTTACTTCATTCACAGCAATAGACAAAGGCTTCATGACATCCTCTCTCTCTGAATTCAGTACATGTGAAAAGTGTCAGGATCATAAGTTAAACATGCAGCGTGGTTTATCTTAAACCAGCTCTGCTGCCATCCATTTTTTTACTGATTTAAATGAATTCACAACCTATTTTTCAGCACAAAAATGTACTTACTTAGCCTGTCAGGATCATGTTACATTCTTTGAGACCATACAGTATGCATTTGTATGTGGGTTTCAAGGCAATCTTATAGAAAGAAAACCACATATGTACAATTTGGAAAAGCTTGGAGACTCCATGGATCTCAAATTCAGTGGAAGAGATCTTCACATAACACTTAAAATCCTCACTGTGAATCTTAAAGAATGAACACTAAAATCTCCACACATGCCATGGACATGCACTTCCATCCCATCCCATCCCATCCCATCCCATCCCATCCTCTAATGTATTAACGACTGAGCTGAAGAACAGAAAGGAGAATATCAGGATTACATTCTCCATTTTGTAAGCTGAACCTAACAAAAAAATAAGAAATGGCTTCTGCAAACCTCCTAAACAAGTTGATTCAACACATCTGACTTCCACACCCCCTCCAAATCATAACACATCCAGCTGAAACTGAATACTATTTAAGCAGTTTAAGGTGCAAACTTTTTTTGGGGGAAATAAACTATGCAGTTAAAAGCAGTAGATCCAAAACAACCCAGGTGTAGTCCAAACAAATAAAAGAAGTCTGTCTTCTCTAGTAATTTAAATACTGTTTGGATAGGATTTTACTTAAGCATGGCAGAATATAATATTAATATTTAACACTAAATTTCACAAGCATTTAGCAATTCGTTGTGTCTTTAGAATTCCCACCATCACAGAAAATCCTATATAAAATTTGTCAGACTCTTCAAAGAGTGTAAATAGCATGGTTCATTTTTGTTGCTGCAATTTAGCTGTCAAATCTTCTTGGTCTTAGTCCTTAAAAATCAGTATCTAAAATTTTAAACCCCTCAGGCTTCAATTGAATCATAGCTTTTCACGCAGGATTAATATTAATCTCGACTAAAGTATTAGAAAATTACTGCATCTTTCAATTACAGTGTAATTTTAAAAAAATTTAAAAAAATCTTTAACTAAATTGAGCATCAGTTCAGAGTAAATTTCTATTTTCACAGTAAAGCCACTGCCAAAATTATTCGCACTAAAAAGTGGTCTGAAAGCAATTATTAAAGGAATTTTAATGGAACCTATGTCATCTACAATTCAATTTACAAAATGAGCCACATTTTAGTAAACAACCCTTTAGACAAGCAATATTGGAGCAATTTTGAGTTGAAATTCTAATTAAGTCTAATTTATTTCAAAGGGTTTATAATGATGAATTCAGATTTACAGTATTGCAAGTCTTAATATATGTATCTGACTGAATTAATATTTCTTGCTTAACACAAACCTACTATTCAAAGTACAAATTCCAGAAGTTTCACAATTCTTGGTGATTCTGCATAGTCTCCCTTGGAAACAAACTTGACAATAATTTATGAATTATTATATAGTGTGGTGTTGTGGTTTAACCCCAGCCATCAGTCAACCCCCACACAGCTGCTAACTCACTCCCTCACCAGGAGAACCAGGCAGAGAGTTGGAAGGGTAAAAGCTGGAAAATTCATAGGCTGAGATGAAGTCAGATTAATAGGGCAAGCTGCACACACAAGCAAAGCAAACCAAGGAATTAAGTCACTACTTCCCATGAGCAGGCAGCTGTTTAGCCATCTCCAGGAGTGCAGAGCCCCATCACACATGATGGTGATTTAGGAAGACAAACACCATCTCTCCAAATGTGCCCTCCTTCCTCCTTCTTCTCCCCCTTTGGATACTGAGCATGATGCCGTTTGGTCTGGAACATCCCTTTGGTCAGTTGGGATCACCTGTCCTGGCTGTGTCTCCTCCCTGTCTCCCGAGCACCCCCAACTTCCTCACCACCATGGCAGAACAAAAAGGAAAAGAAGGTCTTGGCTCTATGTAAGACCTGCTCAGCAACAACACAAACATCTCTATGTCATCATTATGTTCAGCACAAATCCAAAACACAGCCCCATAGCAGCCACTGTGAAGAAAATTAAGTCTGCCCCAGCTGAAACCGGTAACATGTCATTAGATTTATATAGGGAGATACATCTAGGATTGATCCAATCTTTGCCATAAGTCTCAATCTTTCAGGGTGTTTCAGGAGAGTACAAACACAAACAACAGAACTGTAACACTTTTCTAAGTGAAGAGTATTTCACACTCCAGTGGAACTACTGATATGCCCCTAACACACAGGAAAAAATAAAAATAAGAAAATGGTCTTCTAGATTCAACTGTGATATAAAACAATTCCAAGTCAACAGCCAGTAGCCTTTATTCTGGTTTTGAAAACCTCCTAGTAGGTGTTATATTTCAAGGCTTAGTATACTAATGAAAGTATTATGCCCACTGAAAACGTGTAAATTTATTTAGTATAAGGAACAAAGATCAGTAAAAAAAAAAGCAGGTGTTTTTCTTTTCAATTTTCGTATCAAAGACTTTGTTGTATGCATTTCCTTTTTTAGTCTGATATTGTAGCCACTGATGTAAATGTTATGAAATAAAGATGAGATATTTCAGACAATATAGGGAAAATAATTTTTAAAATCAGTAAAAGAAAACAATTTTCTATATAATTTAAGGATTTATACAGTAAAATTGGTGTAGGAAAATATATTTTTGTTGGTTTTGTTTGTTTTTAAATCACTTCATTATCTATTATTTGCACAGAGGCAGGATGACTTGCTTCCTTTGTAAGATTTTTTGAGCTTTAGGTTTTTCTTAGCAACCATCTGAATTTTTTCATCTTCCAAATGTAACTCTTGAAAGCACGGAGGATGGATCTTTTTGCCAGAACATTTATCCTAGAGGTGAGCAGCTCTGTTTCATATCTGTTTCCATCTGAGATGCCTCATGCCTTTGACAACAGTTCCCTAAACATCAAGTCTAATTTAAGGAAGAGTCATGCTCCATTGCCCTTGGGGAAAGGAAGCAACTGTGCAGAAAAGAGCACAAGCTTCAGTGCATCATGGAAAAAGGAAGATGGCTGTGAAGACACAGGAGTTGAGTAGTCAATGGTGATAACCAGTTCACCCAGGAGTAAAGTTGTTGCCTCCAGAACTTTCACTAATTCTCAACCATTTACCTGATTTGCCGGTGGGCCAAGACACAAGCAGATGTTGCTTTCAAAATGTGAGAGCTCTTAAAACATGATGTGAGGTTTTTAGCTTATAGGATTTGGGGGAAAAAAGGAATATTTTTGCTGTTTCCTCCCTTATTCAAAGGGATTTCTCGGGAATCTGCAGAGGTCCTGATTGACTGGAAGCTGGATAACATCCCAATTTTCAAAAGGGCAAGAAAGATGACCCTGGAAACTACAGGCCTGTCAGTCTCACTTCAGTGGCTGGTAAAGTTACGGAGAAGATTATTCTGGGAGGTATTGAAAAACACCTGAAGAAAAACACAGCCAGCACAGCTTCATAAGGGAAATGTCCTTCTTGTCAAATTTGATTTCCTTTTCTGGCTAGGTAACCCACCTAGTTGACCAAGGGAAGCCAGTTGATGCAATCTGTTTGCATTTCAGGAAAGCTTTTGATACCATCTCTCATTGTATCTTTCTGGACAAAATGTCCAGCGCACAGCTGGATAAACACAGCATGTGATTGGTTAGAAACTGGCTCACAGGTCAGGCACAAAGGGTTATGGTGAATGGGGTGACATCAGACGGTGACCTGTCACTAGCAGAGCTCCACAGGGTTCCGTCCGTATCCCCATGCTCTTCAACATCATCATAAATGGCTTTGATGCAGCTCTCCAAGGAATATTATCAAGTTTTCAGATGATACAAAATTGGGAGCTATTGACTCCCTTGAAGGCAGAGAGGTTCTCCAGAGAAACCTCGACAAAACAGAGGGCTGGGAAATCACCAACTGTATGAAGTTTAACAAGGGCAAGTGCCCAATTCGGCACCTGGGATGTAGCAACCCTGGAGGTACAGACAGACTGGGGAATGAGATGCTGGAAAGCAATGCCATGGAAAGGGATCCTGGGGTCCTGGTTGATGGCAAGTTCAACATGAGTCAGCAGTGCCCTGGCAGCCAGGAGGCACAGCAATGTCCTGGGGGGGATCAGGCACAGCATTGCCAGCTGGGAAAGGGAGGGGATTATCCTGCTCTGCTCTGCACTGGGGTGGCCTCACCATGAGTCCTGGAAGCAGGTTTGGGTTACACAATATAAGAAGGATATGAAGCCATTGGAGAGCATCCAAAAGATGACAGTGAAGATGGTGAAGGACTTGGAGGGGAAGCCATACAAGGAGCAGCTGAGGTCACTTAGTCTGTTCAGCTTGGTGAAGAGGAGACTAAAGGGAGACCTCATTGCAGTCCTACAACATCCTCATGAGGGGAAGAGGAGTGGGAGAACTGACCACTCTGAAAACCAGTGACAGGACCCAAGGGAATACCCTAAAGTTTTAATAGAGGAGATTTAGGTTGGATATTAGGAAAAGGTTCTCTCCCAAGAGGCTGTTTGGGGGCTAGAACAGGGTCCCCAGGGAATTGGTCACAGTACCAGCCTGACAGAGTTCGACAAGTGTTTGGAAAACATAATCACGATTATGGTCTGATTCTTGGGGTGTTCCCCTGCAGGCCTGGGAGGTGGACTTGATTCTTGTGAGTCACTTTAATCTCAGAATATTCTGTGATTCTGTGAATTGCAGATGTTTAGTCTTGGTAATGATTGAAGTTCCTGTGTTTTATGTGAGTAGAATTAAGAACAAATAAAACCCAAACAAACAAGAAAAAAGTAAAATACAAATCTTATTTTTCATGAAAAACTGAGGTGTTCAAAAAAATATAGTGTTGAGTCACTGCTTCATATTATCACCATCAACAAAGCTTTCATTAGCTTGGACTATTCTGATAAACAAAAAAATAAGCAGAAGAGCAGTATTACTACTGTCATTTTTTCTATTAAACTGAAGGGTACAGTTTCCATATTATCGGGATACAATTTCATATATATATATATATATATAAAAATATTTGCATTGTCTGTGCAGAGCACTTATAGTTCATTCCTGGACAGTCATTCTCCTACATGGCAGGAGTTCATTGTATCACTTTTCTGAAAAATAAGATAAATCAGATTGTTGATGAAAAGACCACATGTAATGCAGTCTTTTGTACTGGATCAAAAAGTGTCAACTACTAGGTACAAACCAGGAAGATTTCACTCATTTGTCTTATTAAGGGAGGCTAAAAATAACTATTCATCATCATGGCTGTATGTTCAGCTGTATCCTAGTGTATTATATATCTAGTTCCTGACTGTGCTAACTGAACCTCAATGCAATCAACAAGACATATGGGGGAAAGACTGAACAGTGCTTCAGCCATCCATCATGATTCTGCAGGTCCTGCTGAATCACAAAAAGCAAAGAGCTCAGAATCTTGAACACCCTGTGTTGTTGGAGCACAAAAGTGCTTTAACTGAAAGTGCTGTTTTCTATTTAGAAATAGAAGTGAATCCACAGGCTTCCATGTTGCTTTCAAACTGCAGAAGCAGAAGATTCAGGAATAATTTGATACTTTTCTCGTCACATTTCAAATGGTCAGAAGAAGCAAAAAGATATTTTTACAGTCAGTTATGAACAGTACACTGCATGTTATAATGCTGTCCCTCACTTAAATAACAGTATAAGCAGAATCTTCAAATATTAAATAATTATGGATGCAAATAACCAGAATTAGGGGTGCAAATAAACAAATGCAGAAACTCCTTAATTCTGAATAAAATTAAACATTTTTTGATTGTTTGTTTGTTTTAAAAAGGGATGTTATTACAAATGAAGAAATACCCATCCTACAATTTTGTTTCCCAGATAATGGCATCATTTACAGTGTGCAAACCTGTACAAGATGCCCAAAATCCTAAGAGGCACGTCTAGGACTGAAAAGCCAAGCAACAAAACAAAAACACTTTTACTTTTGTAGCAGGTAGAATTCCACCTGTCGGTTCACCTGCATCTGCACTGCTTTTACAGAACTTTCTTGGAGAAGGAGCACATCTCATGGTTTTAGGGAAAATCATAACCCCTACAACACATCCAGCTGCAGTGCAGCACATACTGTGATGTTAATTAGAAACTTTCTGAATGCTAAAAAGAAAGAGATTCTAAATATAGCCAGCTCTGCAGATTATGCAGAATGTCTTTTGTCTCTGTACACCTGCATAGGCCAGAGCAGTATTTTATCTTGGCAGGGCAGCGCGGACTGGTATGTACAGCCTCATGATAAGTGATAACATTTTAAATGAAGCAAGATTAGGAAATCTGAGGACAACAACAATATCCCACAAAGTTGCTAATATGCTTAACACCTAATACTCACTGGCACCTGTAATGGGATTGGTCTTCACAACTTGCTATCCTGAGATACGCATCCCCATCACTGACACATGAAGCAAGAATTCCCAAGGCAACCATGAAGACATTCATAGCCCTCTACATTACCGAAACCCAGCAAATTTATTGTTTAGGGCCTCATAACAGTTTCAACATGTTAATGAGACTGCACCAGAGCCCAAGGAATTCATAGCTTTACATAATTAAGCATTTCTGTGACTCACACAGACCACACATGAGCGCAGAGATGACACATCCTTCTCTCAAACTAAGGAAATGAGAAAACTTGATTCCACTAGGGAATTTATTTTTTTTAATAGATCCAGCAGTTCCAAATCCTTTTCCTCACAAATGAAGACTGGAAAATGACCTCAAGAAGTAGGTTATTGAGTGTATAAAGTATTCAGAAAAGTCACCAACGATGATAATTCAGACAAGTCTTACTGGTATTGACACCAAGAAATGTTTTCCTGAGAGAAAAAAGCAGTTTACACACTTTTCTTTCTCTAGTCTTGTGCTTCCTGAAAAATGCTCCAGTAAGTCAAATAAGTAAAAGTGAAAAACAGGAGTTGAACTAGTACTTTGAATTTATGATGATGTCTAAGAAAGAAGGAGCTGCATCTGGCTATGTGTCACTTTAAGAGCTTGCAGGGCTAGTAACTGGAAACATTAATGAATAGGAAGGGTTTGGTTACAAAAGTGGCAATAAAAATTTGCAGCTGTCTGATTTTCTGAGTTCTCCAGCACATAATTTCTCTACAAAAGGTTTTAAAGTATGTTCTTGATTGCAAAAGAACATGCTTCATCTGGCTTTTTGCATATATAAGTATTTGTTCATTAATTTGGTTTTCAGACAAAGGCTCACTAGCCTATTTGTTTCCTGAAAAAAATTAATGTATTTTTCATAGTACCATCATGCATTTGCTTGTGTGTGGTCTTTGCTTTGCCTATTAAACTGTCTTGATCTCAATCCACAAGCTTTATCATTTTCTTTCTCTGGCAATTGTCTCTCTGGCATGGATAGGTTATTGTCTAAGAAGTCCTTCAATGTGGGGTGACTGGAAATACAAAGGATCTTGACTTCTTTTACACACAGCAACAAACAGTTTCTTTAAGTTTAATAAATGATTAAGTTATGTCTGCAGTAGGAATATGTTATTGTTGCTTTACGTGTAGGCAAGCTCAATCATTACTGCCAACTGCACTTTGAAAAAAACCGCACATCAACTTGTACATTCAACTACAAAGATTTTTATGGATCCACTTCCTTAAAACAGATTTTTAAAGTCACTGAAAATTGATATTTACAGCAAATGCATTGCTATGTAAAATAGCAGCATTTGAATTGTGTTTCTCATAGGAAAATTAGCAATTTTTACGACTGACAGTAAGCAGATATTTGAAGGTGAGGAGCCTACACTGCCCTTCTGAGCAAAATTTAAGAATTCTGATACTAACAAGTGACCAGATTAAAAAATGAAGAAAAATTATTGGAGTCTACATTGTTTGGTTTCGGTTAGTTTAAGATTTTTTTTTCCTTTACAGACTTAGAAAAGAAGACAAAATATTTGAAAACAAGGAAAAAAATCTACATCTTAAAATTTCAAGAATAAGTTTGGGGATTTTTTTTTGTTGTCAGGTGTTTTTTGTGATAGTTGGTTTTCTTTGTTGTTGGTTTGTGTTTTTTCCTCCATCTGGCTTGCTTTAAATACAACTCCTGTGGATTCATTCTACTGAGAGAGACAAGACTCATGTGCTTACAGTTTAACATTCTTTAAATGACATTTTGATTCCAAATTTTTTTCTTATCACTACCCATTTGTGGAGTGTTTTTCCGTTCACTCACAAATGGCAGAAAGGGGGTTTTTTCTGCAATGAGAAATGAAGTGAGTATCTACACCAAAGCTATGAATACCATAAAAATTTCAAAGATTTAGGAAAAAACAGAGGGGAAAGAAAAAAACAAAAGGCAGTTGAATGAAACTCTGAAGAGTGACACTGTCAGTTAAGGAAAAGACACACACAAAAAAATCTCTTCAGACAAAACTACTGGTAAATATAAAGATGCACTTGCAGGCCCTCAATGGGGACATTTGTTTAATTACATGAGGTATAGATACCACATTACCAGTTTCAAGTCTTCACCCAATGGCTCTGGATCAAGATTTAAATTCTTTCCAAATATGCATAGCTTAGAAAGAAAAACATTCTTGACATTATATTTATTGAAATTTTGTTTTACTTTAGGAATTATCATTTCTTTTCCCAGTTTGAAAATTACTAATCAAAATCATTTTTTCAAATTCTGCTCTCATTGACACTGACGTGATTTCTCAAATAAAGAAGAGAATGGAAAATCCATGTTAAACAAGTTTAATGAGGCACAGCTAGTGTAAACAGCTACTGCCATTTTATTAGTGGATCTCTAATAATAGACATTTTCAGACAATCTGATTTTGGTGGCGGTTTTAAGCAGAGATGTTAGCTATCTGGAAAGAATGAATTGGGAAAGAAAAATGTTATCTAATCAGTGCAGAAGAAATATGTCAGTACATTAGAACAGGAGTAATGAAAAGAGTGAAAAAATTATATTATTAGAAATGACCAGAAATTGTTGGCTGAATAGACTACAGAAAGCTTTTCATGTAAAATATAAATCATGTGTAAATTAGAATTTTCGTTGATGGACCTATAAGAATCTGTGCATTCAATGAGCTACACTAGAGCTGTTTAATCAGTAACTTCTTCCTTATTTCTTTCTCACATCTAAATTCCAGTAAAGTGAGGAGAAAAAGTGAAAAAGGAAAATTGAGATGAAGATAAGTAACCACTTAAAGGAAACAACAATCAGACCAGAATGAAAGACCTTATGAAATAATTAGAACACACACAATTGATCAGATGGTCCTAAATAACTTTCAGAAGTTCATTTGAGATCAAAAGAATTTCAATGAAGACACAGTTTTCAAAAATAGGACATGCTGTATTGAAGATAATTCATAAAACCAAGCAGTAGAGCCACTATGAAAAAAAAAAAAAAAAAAAATTAAAAACTCACCGCTTTGTCTGGGTTCAAATTCCATTGCAGCAGAATATCCATGAGGAAATGGAATGAAGCTGTATTAGAGAAATTTCAGAATGGACATTAGGAGAAGGTGCTTCACTGAGAAGGTGTTCAGTCACTGGAATATGCTCCTGTCAGAGACTGAAATAGTTCATGCCTCAAACACTGATATAAAGTTTTGCTCATTATAACAAAAACCGTATAAAGAAGCTACAATCAAAGAAACCTCCCTGAAGATACCTGACTGGGACTTTAGACTGAGTCAAACTGCTGAGATTAGATAAAGGGAAACCCTATTGTTCAATCATTTCAGGCTGAGGGAAAGGTATGCATACACAAAGGCCAAAGCCACTAACTGCACTAAAGATCATCCCTGGCTGAGTTTGGGGTGGGGACAGAGCACTGCTCACAGAAGCCAGGTTGACACAAACTGGCCCAGCTGTGGAACCCCCAACCCCACAGGCCACATCCATGGGACTTTCACGTGAGAGGAGCTGAGGGGGAGTCACAATCCCCCCCAGAGTGCTAGGCCTGGCACCACAGGAGTGCAGGTGATGCAAGCAGAGTCTGCGGCTAGAGGCTGCCCCCTCCCCCGGGGGGACATGCCTGGACATTGCCCCTGGTCTGAGTGTATATTAACCCATGGCATTCTGTGCTTTTCGGGGGGGACCACCACCACCAAGAAGACCAGCTGGAGAGGATCAACGCAACATCGTTGAGATCCACGGATGGTGATATTTTCTCTTTCCCTCTTTCTGTTCCCCCCCACCTCTTTTCTTACTTCTCTTTTTCTCCCTTTTCTTCCCTCTCTCTCTCATATTTTCTATCAAATAAAACCCATACTATTGACTGGCATATGGTCTCGTTTGTACCTTAATTCGGGCAGAGGTATTTCCAAAGAACCTTAATAATTGGATCATAACAGCTCCCTAGGAATGTGGTTATGGCATCAAGTCTGTCAGAGTTCAAGGAGTATCCAAACGATGTTCTCAGCCATATGGTTTAATTTAAGTAGTCTTGTACGGACTTGACTGGGAGTCCAACTGATAGTTGGACTGAATGATCCTTATGGGTCCCTTCCAACTGGAGAAATTCTTTGGCTCTGTAACACTGGCCTCATAAAAAAGGCTCCAGAGAGAGAAAGGTATGAAGAGAAGAATATTCTGAAGCGCAAAATAAATTTTCTTTTACCATTTTCATAAAGCAATATATGAATTGCCATACTGCAGTGAATTTGATCAAAATGTTTTGCAACATACCAGTTATTGAAAGGAATTCTTTGGCCTTTTGTTTAAAAGCACATGCATTTTCTATGCAATACACAGTGGAAAAAAAACTGTCCACAAAATGTTCTCACCCACATTTGCATGCTAGTGTCAAGGTCCTGGCAGCTCTCCGAAACAAATACTGTGCAGCATGTAGGACGATCATCTTGAAAAAAACAGCTTGGAAAACAGCACTGAGAAGCAAGTAGGTGGAACAGGTTGTACAAAGAAAAGTACTCTTTATTTAGATATTTAAATTACCCTTGATTAGCCTAAAACTACATATGGCATCTTCTTTAGCTATATTTTATGCAGCTGTCTCTGCTAAATATTTCCACCAATACATCTTATTTGCAAAGCAAATAGACCTGTGCATTAATTACCCTATCTTCTGTTCAGGTTTCCACAAAGAGGGTGGAAACAGAGGAGTTGGCAGTCAGGAAGAAGGAAGAGTAGGAAGGCTACAAGTAAACTTCTTTTGCTGAGGGTCTGTGGGATGCAGGTAAGTTCCAGATGCTCTTAATGAACCAAACCAAAAGACAATCGAATTTAACCTCCTACCTGATAGGATTTCTGCACCAGGTGAAAACATTGCCAGAGATTGAGCTGTATGATATGAACTCATGGAGGCTATCCCCACCCAAGGGATCAGCACAGAACATGTTGATGTCATAACCCCTCACTTCTCTGAGATGCTGAAAATGCTTTGCATGCTGAAAGCTGTGTAGTTATATTAGCACAGTGCTTTACCTGAACAACACACTGAACGACTCAGCAGGCTAATGAAGCAGGCAGAATGCCACACTGGCGTGACTAGACTGCTTCTGATACTAAAATGAGCTGGCTCCGAGCTTGCTATGCTGTCTCCAGATGGCATTGTCCTGTGATGTGTAGTTGGACTTGAATGGCATGAAGAATTAAAATAAAATTTACAAAACATATTGTCTCCTCTTTATGTTTCAGGTACCTGAACTAGGCAAAGATTGTCTGTCAAACCATCTAAAAATATTTTGAAAATGCAAAATCACAAATGCAAAGATAAACAAACAAAAAAAGCTTAAAAGCAACTATGATACAATGTAAAAAAAGCAAAATTACTATCAGTGTTGACAACAAAAACAGTCTTTCTTAGGGGTAAGCTAGATAAGCCACTGGCTGCTCTTCCTCTCTTGTGCTGCCCATCTCTTCTTTCACACCTCCCAGTCGGACCAAGGAAGGGGGTTATTATTATAATTGCAGGAGCAGGAACAATGCTTTTCAATTTTGCTGCTGCAATCATTCACTGAAACATTTATTGATTGAAAAAGCCCCATGAGAATTCTGATTATCCTAACATTTTCTCTGGAAGTGAAAGGGACAGGCTTTCTTATTTCATTTTATGCAAAATTACAGTAATTGGTATCTGACCATTTTGGAACAGACTGTTAAGCTTTACACTGCTGGATTTTTTTCATCGATTCAATTATTTAAATTATGGCTATCTCAAAAGGAGCAACAGGGTGCAAACAAGAATAGAATATTTAAATGAAACTGAAAACTGATTCTCCACCACTACCCCATTAACACAAAACATGCTATTAGCTGAAAATCCAACCTCTGGAGGCTTCTAACACTTGGATTAAAATTTAGTTTTTAAATAATCAAACTGAACCAGCACAAACAAAGACAACTGACATTTTTGAGAATTAAAAAAATAAAAAGGCTAAATGAAAATACAAGGATAGAAAAAATAAAAAGCTACATCAATATGTGAAAATGAATATTGGAGAAATAAGTCATTCTTAATAGGTTGAAAATAAGTTACTCATTTTGACCACATATCTTATAAAAAATAAAGCAAAGATAGAAAAAGAGAGGGCAGTTCAGTAAATTGTTTGCAAATTCAGATGCTTTCCAAACAATCACCAGTAAAAAGTCACCATTTCCAATTGGTATCACAGAAATAGTATCCTTCCTTCCTAATCTATGTAATCAAGACAGGACAAAGGCAACTGACTTGTCATTCACATGGTAAATCCATCAGAAACCAACCTGGGCACAATTCTGTAGGAGTTAGGTTAAGGCAAACTGAGATTAAACCACTACTGAAAACTGTTTATCTTCTGACCTTGAGTGGTTAAAAAATACTAGGAGACGAATATACCATTTTCAGAAATAAAGATATGTTCGATTCAGGGCAGGATAATTTAAAAATTTTCTAGTGGAAGATAGGCAGTCATCATAAATCAGCAAATTAGTACTTTTAGTCCCTTTAGACAATCTCTTCTGGTGTGAAGTATTGTCATGGAGTTTCTACGTGTATCTTGCAAGACTTTCACTCCCTCAATTCAGCCCTTCTTCAGTTTCCATGTTAGAGCCACCAGTACTTCAGGAGGTGATGAAAAGGCAGCCATTCTCCTTGGGAAAGGACGGGTAACCGGTGTCAACTTCCTAAAGTATGCACAAAAGGTATATTTAGGCAAAATACTCCTAAAACTGTGCTCATGTTGTTATCAATCTGCATTACACGGCTTGACATAGTTATTTCCTAAAGTCAGAAACAACCTGGATTCCCAGCTCCTGGGAGAGTTTCCTATTTCCATTAGAATCCAATATACAAGTTCTCATTTTCACAAAAATAAATCTGCACTTTCCTTAGCAAAAGGGTATAACATACCTGGAGACCATTTTCCTGCAAGCTCAAGCATGTGTTCAGAAGAAAAAGTGTTTTTATTAAGATTTTGATGTCATTAACTGCCATTTCTCTAACCAGAAGTACCACCCTTCCACCTTTTCTTTACTCACTCTTCCCTCCTACCCAGCAAGTAGGCTGTGGGTGGGCAAGAGATTAGGAGGGAACACAGATAAGACAGCTGACTTGAACTGGGCAAAGGGATATTCCACACACTATGCTCAGGAATTAATAGGGAAAAAAAAAAAAGAAACAGAGCAGGGATTGTCTTCCAAAGTGGCTGCTACTCAGAGACTTCCTGGGCATTGGTCTGCTTGTGGGGAGATGGTGAGGGATTGCCTTTGTATCAATTCTTTTTCTTTCCTTATTGTATTCAACTGTCCTTACCCTGATCCAAAAATTTTCTTTTTCGTTCTTCCCATTCCCCCCTGCATCTCAATCTTTGATGGCCTGAGTGCACAGGTGTGTGTGGGGAGGCTTATCTTCTGTTTGAAGTTAACCCTCCACAGGCTACAAATGAAAATATACTTCCTTAGTTGATTGTACTGGAAATTGGTAAAAAAATAACATCATTAAAGGATACATATACCACATTCTAGTAATTTACTCTGAGCAGCAGAATTTTTATTCTTTGCTGCAATAATACTGTTTTTTCAACCCCTAATGATATAACTATCTGTGGAAATCATATTGTTATAAGAAGGTCCTTCAAGAATTCCAGATAAGGTCGCTCTTGGCATTTGGTTTCATACATTTTTTTTTTGCAATTACGTTTTCAGCAAGAAGTTTCCATAGCACTCATACAGTGTAATGCTGGCATGTCAAAATTCACATGGAAACTATTATTTTCCAGAATCACACTAATCAGGAGTCTTCATGTTTGGGCACAGTCTCCAAATAATGAAATTGTGGAGGTTACATAAGTCATTTCATTACCTTAAGTTCCTTCATTAACATACACCAAAGCTACTTAGAAAGCAAAATGTGAAGAAAAGTGCTTGTCTTTCTGCTACTACAGCAGTGAAAATATGAAAACACATGCCAAGAATGAAACAGCATTCCTTGATTTTGTTCAAAATGGCAAAAAAAAAAGTAGCTTTGACACAGTCACTTTTATTCTACTCTGCAAAAGCTCACTATCAATCTGTGTACAGGTATTCATAATTTACAGCAAATCCCAAAGGAGCTTGCATTCTGTGACAGAGCATTACAAATGAGATACAAAACCCAGGTGAAACTTGGTGAGACAAACACGTTCCATCTGACCAAGTCTCCAGTCTAGTGCAGTGCATTTCTCCTGCTTGTCAAGTACATACCAAATTTAATCAAGCAAAATCTTGAGTTAACAAATTTTCGATTTGGATCATAAAACTTGGTTTCTTCTGTGAATGATTCAGACCTTTTATACTATAAAATCCATGGGACAATTTGATCACCACATCTATCATTTTGTTTTCTTAGAAATTATCAAGTTACTGCATCAAGATACTATCATGGGTTTTATATATATATATATTAAGTGAATGATATCCTGCGACCTTCAGATAAAAAATTAGGTTTTCAGTATTCAAATTTATCTTATTTAGGACTTATCGGATAAAGATCTTCATACCAATGTTAACCATTTCCTTTAAATATTTTTTTTGTGAAACCGGTGGTAAATGATCTATGAAATATAAAATTTTATTATTCCTGATAATTCATTTTGCATGTGTTTGATTAAAAAATAGATACCTTGAAATAACATTTATTTATTCAATGGAAATTTTAACAAAAAAAAAATTCTGAATATTAGCTTTAACTTGACTTTCATTAGGGTTGGGTGTCATTATTTAGTATCTGTCTTATATACTAAGTGCATGTTTCTTCATGTGCTTTTGATTTATAGTTTCGTTGGTGGTTTAGATATTTTTCAATGATCTGTCACTGGAAGTCTTTTCTGAGAGGTTCTTTGACAAATTAATATACATTTCTTAAGATCAATTGCTAGTCTGTTTCAAAACACACAGTTCAGCTTCATACACAGCAAAAGTATTTTCTTGCCTTTCCCTGACTGATATTTTGTATCATTTTTATTTTCAGAAGAAAGTCCTTGATATTTTATTTAAAATTATGAGTATTGTGTAATTGCACAATCAAGTGTAAATGCACATGACAAGTTCTCAGATATTATTTTTTTTAAATTATAAAAGTAAAACTGAAAAGTATTAGCTGAATAAAAGTCCTTTTCCTAGTGGAGAGACCTGTCATGAAATTGAATGTTAATATTGCATTAGTCACATTCACAATATTTAATTTTTTTCTACTGGTACAATACCGTGTTGAAGAAGCTTAACTAGCAACTAACAAAAAAAATCATATTCCTGTGAGATGTTTGTAATGTTTTAGGTAATTGAATACCATGCTGTTGATTCTCATTATTTATTGAAACTTCTCATTCTCATTATCTTAAATCTTTAAAGACAGTAAATCAAGCCTTGTTTTAATTGTATTTCATCCTGAAGAATTTCACAGGAATTTTTTGTTTTGGCCATGCATTATTCCCTTGTTCATTTTTTTTGAAACAGTGCACCTAATTTGCCATCTTTTGTGAATCTTGAGTCCATTTTTCCTTCTTATTAGTTAAACTACTAAAGTTTAATACAACTTATAACTTATGCTACCAGTTTATTTTTGTTTTTACTTAAAAAAACCACAGTTTCTTTCTTGTGGAATATCTGACTGTTTGTCAAACATTACAGGACATTATAAGGTTATTACCATAACAAACAGTAATCAGTAGTCTAATTTTAAATATTCTGTAACCAGTATCATGAAAATCCAGTAATAATTGTTAAACATTAATAACCACATGTAAATATGTTTAATCCTAGATATAATTTTAATCCTCTCTATATTCTTGATTACTTGTCACTCAACATCTTTGTAAGATAGAACTTTAAATCCTCCAAACCAGATTGATCCAGATAAATAGGTGACAATTAGGACTGAATTTTAAGTGACAGGCTTCAATTTAAATACGTTAATATACCAGATGTATCATAATGTTTCACTTGAAGAGCCCTGTCAATTTATATGCAATTTATATTCTACCCTCAGTCTACTCAGGAGAAGGTCACCTCAGAGAATAGTCTCCTGGTTGTGACAGGAAAGCTACAAAGCAATCTTCAGTGTGTGAAAAATCACAGTAATCAAAAAATCCCCAAACGAAACCAAACCAAACAAAAAAACCCACAATAAAACCCACCAAATTTCAAAAACGACAGCCCCGGATTCCTCGAAAGTTAAAACACCCTTCAAGTCACCTCAACTTTTTAAAAACTTGGTCTTTTTCACCATCTTTAATCAACTAATGATTGTAATTAGCAGGGAGAAAGAAGCAATTTCTAAGGACACTGTCTTCTACATTTCCTTTCCTTTGACAAATGATCCTGCTCTGCATTTGTAAGCACACAGAGCTTTTCACTCAGATGTACGTATTTATCCTCTTAACCTGAGCTTGCTGACAAGAGTTTCATACTCCTGCAATTTTAGTCTTTAGTGAAGTTACTTTGAATTCAAGTAGTATCAATAAGAATAGACTAAATTATGCTGGGGAGCATTAATTTTTATTTCCAGCCTATTTTAATTTTCTTTGTAGAAGTCCAGACAAATGAATAACAGGGACCTAAAGACATTTTTTTGTGTATACCCAGTTGTGTACATAGGAGAACCACTTCCTGAATGACAGCAAACCATACACTGCACTAAGTCATTTTAAACAAGTGGGGTACAGACTTTACATGTCATAACTAGAAGGCACATTAGAGATGTTTCAGTCTACATACAGAGTGTGCTTTGCATTAGTTCTGATAATTACCAGGGTAAGAGCAGAATGAAATAGCAAAAGGTTCTTCGGGAGGGAGAAGAAAAAATCCTTCTGTATAACATTTTATCATTATCATCATTGTCATCATCATCATTTTATCACTGACTTTTATTTTTTTCTCCTAGTACCTTGAAAATGTTATATGCATTTCACAGGTTAAATCTGATAAACTGAAAAAGAAATATGTGGAGTTAGTCAGACAGTAATGACTTACCTATGTCCTGAAAACATTTATCCTTAGCTGGGCCTGAGTCAAAATATTCAGAATCTGAAAATTCATAAATTGTTCTAATGTGAATCCTATTTCATTAGAAATGTCTAATAGTTCTCAGTTATGCCCAGACACATGAGAAGGACTGCTTTCAGGCTAAACATTTTGCTTTTCTTTTCACCAAAACATTAAAATACATAAATTATCAAAGTTAGAAATCTGATTTTAATACATTAATATTCTATTATACAAAGTGTGTGTGGAGGCTTTCTGGAAGTAGCAGAAGAGTAATAGAGATCTATTAATTGAAAAATGCCATCTTGAAATGGCCATGGTATTTACTCTAATTTCTGCTTTAAACTACATCACTTGTAAATTCATTTTACATAGGGAAAAGCATAACTCTTCTAATGTTGATTCTATATGATATTACTTAAATTTATTCCCTCTTTCACCAAAATTAGAACATTTT
Organism: Lichenostomus cassidix; assembly: GCF_008360975.1. Classification (NCBI taxonomy): domain Eukaryota; kingdom Metazoa; phylum Chordata; class Aves; order Passeriformes; family Meliphagidae; genus Lichenostomus; species Lichenostomus cassidix. The sequence goes on along the minus strand of NC_139482.1, from coordinate 96,523,449 downwards.
ATCCTTTCCAAACCAAACCCTGAATTCTTAATATCCCGTTAACTTTGCTCTCTGGTTGTCTAGCTGCAAAGGATAACACATCTTACATATTTTTCCTTAATGTCACTTCAAATAATGGAGTGAAGGCAAGAACAGGTATGAATTTTAACGGAGTATCTTCTTTTCAAAAAAGGTAGTTGCCTGCAAGTGCTGTTCCTGCTTGGGGGAAATCATGGTTCTATTTTTCTGTGAAACATGCTCTACAATCTACTGGCTCTGTCAGAGCAGGCGGCGCAGTGTGGCTATTTTGAGCTACCAACATTATCACTGACAGTGTCAAAGATCAACCACATTAAAACAAAGACACAGTTATGTGCTGCATAATGTTCTCTCTAAAGCCTTGCTGCAAAATCAGGGAGAGCAGTCTACAGTCCCTTCAGTTTGACAAACGTTCTTCCCATCACAGATATTTTTCTTACTAAAAATATTGGTTAAAAATTCCCTGAAAGTCCGGATTAGTCTTTCCTTTACCTCCCCAAGTCCCTTCTCCTCTTATTCCTTGAATTTTTTAACCAAAGTTATTGTTCAGTATATCTCTCACTTTTATGTTTACTTGCATATTTATTTGTGTTTCAAATGAAAGTGTAACATTACATAACAACAGCAAAAAGGGAGGCAATTAAATATAAAATTCTCAGGAGGCAGTAATTTTATCCCTAGAATCTTCTCAGACAATTTTTCTTAAAATACATAAGTATTAGTACAGAATGAATTCACATAATTCAATAGTAAAAGAGCCAACCCCCCTCAGTTCAGTATCTAAATTCGTGATTCTTTTTACAACCTAAACACTACTTTTAAAAAAATTATCAAAAAATGCCATCCTTTATTTTACCCAGTGATAAAACATAAATCTCGTTGCAAAGACATATTTCATACATTTTTAGCTAATAATGAAGTTACAATTTCAGCAAGATCCCCCCTATGTTAGGACCATCAATTCAGTGCAAACAGTAACAAAATAAGCAGAAATTTAGATCCAAGGACATAGCCTGGTGTCACTAGTAGAATAATTTTCTACCTTTCTGTGCATATACTCCATAGGCATCAATGTCATCTCCACAAGCCAATATGAGCATTCTTGTTGAATTCTCTTCAACAAGAGAGAGAATTCTTTTGTTGCAAGAGAGAATTCTCCATATTCAGTTTCAGGAACCCAAACTGAATTCAAGAGAGGTCGCTTCTGTCTTAGCACATTTAACCAGTGAAGTGGCCTGTGAAAAAAAAACACTTTTCAAATTCAATATTATCATCAATTGCAACCAAATAAGAGACTAAAAATAAAGTAGACTAAAAAACTCAAAATAACCAAAAAAAAAATCACCACAAAATAATCTTAACATCTTAACAGTATTTCATACTTTTGCCTGAGACATGTTATTTAAAGCTGAATTATTACAATCTAGAGTAGGTTATTTCTCTATGAAAGTTATACAAAAAGGTTTTCTTTGAAAGGAAAAGAACATAATGGTAAACAATATCTTGGTAGAATGACTGAAATTACAAGAAATGTTTCTTTAAAAGTTTGAAAATAAGAACATAGTACTTGGAGTCATTCTCATTATTCAAGAGGTGGTCATGCTGTAAAGGTGAAAAGCCATTAGTGAGAGCAGCCACAACTATTTCCCCATAAAACTTTAGGATCATTCAGGGGATGTCTGTGCAAAATGTAGTTGGGTTTTTGTATGCCATCGAGATAATTAAGGGGGGATAGATATGCCCCAATTTAGTTATATAAAGAATAGACAGCAGTATCTAATTAATGAATAAATACTTAGTAAACTCTGAAGAGAAAACAATTTAACTTTAAAACAACATAAAAATCAACCACTGGTAGTATAAGAGGATACAGGGATTGTGACCCTCTTTACTCTGCCCCTTTTGATTTTTCAAAGTAATTAAGATATAATCTAATTTTTTTGGTTTGGTGTTTTTTTAATTAAAAAGCTCATGAAACTCATTCATAAGATGTATTAAAGACCATCTTGGAACTTGAACATCTGAAAATCTTACTCTGAAATAAAAAAAGAAAGTAATGAAAAGCATTTTAATTAGGACATTAAAAATATTAAGGTAAAATTGAGAAAGAAAGCCTTTAGAATACAAATAAATGCTTATATTGTTGGTATCAAAGGAAGTAAAAATAGTGGTTTCTGGAAACTACTGCAAAGTAGTTGGTTCTGGTAACATATCTATAGCAGTATGGTTCATTATTTAATTTAACTTCATAAAGGCTATGCATAATTTATTAGAAACTAATTTAGTCATGAATATAAATATTCTGCTGGTTGGAAAAAAAATTCTTTATTATGCACATTTTGCAGCTCAACTTCCTCCTTTCCTTGTTAAAATGTGCTATTATGGCACTTTCTTGCATTAACTTCTGACTGTGTAATTATAAACCAGCAGGGACCATCAAAAGAAATCTCACAAGACCCAGGTTTGTGATACTTATCCACCAGGACATCTTATTTATAACCAAATAAGATATTGTACTAAAATTATAAAATTTTCCTTTAGGTGTCTTCATTATATCTAATTCTGTACTTTGCAAAAATGCAGCTTTGCGGTTTGTAGTGAAAACCAGAGTTTATTTTCAAAATAAAAGCTGACATAAAATGTGATTATAGTTCACATTTAGTTTAGCCTTCTGCTATTACATGCTAGGAAAAAAAACCCAAAACTCAGAAAAACAAAGACAAAAATAAGAAATATTTTCCTATTAACTGTTCTCTACCCCCTTTGAAATGAAAGAAGGTAGAAATATTACAACAATTTGAGAGTTTGATTTTTCGTAACAACATATACCATTAACTGGTCTTGGTATGCCTCAGAAGCAGGAAAAGGGAACACTAGGAGTGTTGACCAGTTTCACATGTGACCATATTTCTGAAAAGAGAGGAAAAAGGTTATTAGTGGGGTGGGGTGCTGAAATCCATATAGAATTGCACTGTGGTGCCATTCAGAGGTTCTGTTTGAGCTCTGGGGTCTAAGCAGCTGCCAAAGGAAAGGAAAAACTGAGAGAGGGAAAATGAAAACAAATAAGCAGATATCCTTATCTCCCCAAAGTCCCAGATGAAAACCCTCTACAGAGTGGTTTTAACCCAAATGCACTTTTCATTGTCATAGTTCACTGTCCCATGCAATATTATTGCTCTATCCCATGTTAAGTAAAACCAAAGCAAACCCCTTTGAATATGGTTATATAAATCCTTTCTTTTTTTTTTTAAAGCAGCAGCAAAGGGTTAATCATTATAAGGAGAGTCAGGAACCTCCTTTCTCAATGCACTAAAAGCTCTTGCTTAGTTCAGCAAAAAGATGAATGAGAGGGAATATGATTACAGTTTTATAAGTGCTTCAGCTGAGAACACACAAGGGCTGCAGGGGAGATAAACTATTTAACTAGACAACAATACTGGCACAGAAACAAATGTGTACAGATTGACCATAAATAAATTTAAGCTGACAACAAACCTTTTACAGGCTTACAAAAGACAGAAGAGATGGTAAGAGTACAATAAAAACCTGTACTTCTAAATGGAAGTTTATAAAGCAATTCTGTGTGTTACCCAAGGTGGTTCTTATGACTGCCCATGGCTACACTTCAGCTCATGGGAAATCCTTTCCAATGCTATATTTTTAGGACTGAATTCTTTTTTCACTCATCTGAGAAAAGAAAAATAAAACATGAAAACCAAGATTTACTCTTAAGGAGAGAATACAATAGCACAATGTCCCTTGATTTTGAGGTCTGCATTTTTACAACACAAGTATGAAGGCCACCATTAATAGCTTTTTGAGAAACCTATTAAATAGAGGAACTTTTTGTGCCTTGGCAATTTTGAGATCCCTTTCCTTCACTCTTAGTTTTGCTCTAACATCAAGTAAAGAAATGTGCACAACATGCTAGAAAGGTCAATGTATTCTGATTCACAGAATGCGTACATACAGAAAGAAAAAAAAAGCCACAGTTCTGAGAATCTCTTTACTTTTTGAAGACAAACATTTTCACTGAAAAACCTGTTCAATTTTTTATGCCACCACCAGGCACAACACAACCAGCATTCCAGACAGGAACACAACCTTAATGAGGAGTATAGTAATGATTTTACTTAAAGCACTTCGGAACATTAATTCTGCACTGAATGAGGACGTGCCAAATACAGAAGAGCACAAGCTAATTTATTTTGATAAAAGAGAAATGCTAAGATTCCTATAAAACCACACAGAGAGGTGGAAATGTAAGTGATATAAGAAATTAGGTATCTTAAAAGCAGAAAGGAAAGCTGCTTGGTTTTGTTACATTTCCCATTTATGCCACCATAAGACAAAATTTTCCTATTCACTTGAAGGACTATGAATTTGCAATTCTGAATACTGGGACATAAAATCTTCAAAACCAAGAAAGAGGTCAAAAATACAAAGAGTGTAAAACCAAAACAAAGGTACATATACTCTCAGCCAGCGTTCAGTGTATGCTACATTATTAAATGCTGTCCTGGAAAGGAGCATAAAAATTTACCCTATCAACAGTTCATCACTTTCTTTAAGTTCTCATTAAATCTGGATGTATTTCCTGCATCATCCAAGTTGACAGGAAGAAGAAAATTAAAAAGAAAACAAAAATAACAAAGTTAAAACAAACTCTCTAAAAGACTATCTGAGGAAGCAAGGTGCTCAGTTTCTTTATGCAAACAGAAATCTAGGTCACACAGTAAAGTAAGACTTTATTTGCATATAGGTTTTGAGGTTTCAGATGGCTTAAAATATTGATGACTTTAGAAATCCATTTAAGAGACACATGTTCACAGGGCATTGTAACTGCAGAACTGTGTGCTACATTATAATAATATAATTTTATGTTAAAGCTAAATTGTTTATATAATAATATACAATATGTATTTTAGTTACTTAATTGAGTAAACTACCTTATAAGTAGAGTTCATAGAAGTTGTTGTTTACATAAGGCTCTAGACATTGAACAAACAGCAAAAATTTTGACTAGAGAAATTATTGGCTGTGAACCCCACAATCAAGGAGCTTGGTTAGGAAGATTACACATGCAGCACTCCATCATTATTTGCTGCTGTAGTAAATCCCCCAATCATTTGTTCTACTCAGAAGACAATCTATACATCTAACAATCAGTGTTGGGTATTTAAAAATATATCCAAAATTGCTTAACACAATGATGCACAAAAATGTACTGTTCTGTGCATCCCCTTAGCTTTCTGTAGCTTCAAATGTTGGGGAAAGAAAGGAGGCAACCATAAAAGAGCAATAAGGAACACCAGCTGGGAAATCTTGGAAAGCAACTTATATCACCTCTTCCACCAGCAGAACAAATATCCTCCTCTCAGAGTAAGAAAAAATAAGCAGAATGGATGCCTTTTAACACCCATCTGCAACTAAATTTTTTGCTAAACTGAATCCAAACCTGATTCAAACTGCCGTGATACAGCACAAAATGTGTGTGATCTGGGCAGAGCAGAGCCAAGGAACAGAAAGTGATGAGAGACCTACAAAGAATCATAAAGATTTTTTTTTTGAAGAATCCTGGGAGAAACCATTAACAAGCCTATTTGGTGGTAGAAAGCTGCAGTTCCTAAGCAAGGGACAGCAATGAAAATTCAATCAAAGAGGGAATCAAACATGGAAGTTGAGCAGAAAAGAATGCAGCAAGTAGTCAAGAGGCAGAAATGGATTTTCAAAGACATTATGAATATATCTTTAGATCCAACTATAGGAATAAGAAAGTGTAGTTCTCTTAATGATAAAAATAATAAACATACTGGAAACATGGTGCATTCATTTTATTAAACTAAGAAAAAAAATGCCACTACTAATGAAATTTTTCATTTTAAATACACTATTGTACAGTGGTCAAGTAGAGAATAAATGCTATAAAAGCATTGCATGTAAGGGTAAAGAACCATAAATTTTTCAGAGAAGCACCTGATGCAGATTGTGAAACAGAAACAGTGATTTGAAAGAGTAGAAGTGTCATTTCATACACATGAACAGCATCCATTTTGGCATCTATGCTGACAGAGCCCTACCATCAGAGATGGAGTGAGATGTAACTAATAGAGGGAGTGCATAAATAACCTTAATAAACAATATCACAATTAAATGTTTACATATTCCCACATTCCTGTTGTATCACCTTTCCGAGTGGATTGAATGTGAGATCTGAGGAAGTTTCAAGTGATTGGACTGAGATTTTTTTTTTCTCCTGGTGTTTATTTTTCTTATTCTTTGTGCAGAGAACATAAAACAAAGGAAGCCAATGCCCTTCCCTTCTAAAAAAAAACAAACCAAAACTAATTGGGTCATTAGTCAATGCATTTAGCAATATCCTGATTACCTTCAGCCTGCAATACTGTTCAAATTAGATTAGCCTTATAATGTACTGACACATTTGGATTGATTTAAATATAATCATTAGTCTAATACTTAGTAACTACATTGTGTTCCCTTCCAATAAAACCTCTATATCTCCATGTTTGATGGTTTTAAAAAATACTTTAAAAATTCTAATATTTTTGTTTTCAATATTCAAGCAATATTTTGACCCCATATTCATATATGACGGGCAAATGGAAAGGAATGTGAAAAAAACAGAGCTGTGAGATCATGTTATCTTATTAACTACTTAGTGAGCAACACACATATGAGGAAAGCAGAATATAATTAGAGAATGAAGTTTCAGGACAGGCTGCTCTGTGTTCTTCAGGGTCAAACTGACCCTTAATGTAATATCTTACTGATTTTATTATCATTGAAGTTACTCAGAAGATTATCTGACTTGTGGAACATAAGACAAGCATGCTCAGAGGCAGCACTTTGCAGATGAACACTAAGAAAAAAAGCCTCCTAGTATGTCAAGCAATGATATCTAAAGATTTTCTTAAAGTTTTTTTTCAGCCTTGTGAATACAAAGCCTTTGGTCCCAGACAATGGCATTGTTGACACCTCTGCCTCTCCTGAAATGTTGATAAGGGCAGGGACATGTGAAACATCCTGCCTTAGAAGGGCAGGACTCTTTTCTGCATTTGTGTCAGAAAACTGGTTCCAGCAGAGATCTCTGCCTCCGACAAGTGGCACTGACACATCAGGAAAGTCTCTATGAGCTGCCAGAGCTGTGTTCCTCTTTCCATTTCCTTATTTTGAAGGTTATAATACCAATATGCCTTTCCCTGCTCCTTTACAAACATCAAGGTACATTTTCCAGTTTAGTGAATGCTTGGCATGTCTGCCTTTTCAGCAAGTAGTTGAGCTGCTAAACTCTACCAAACTCAACTCAGAGGTGATTGAAATCTCCAGTTTGGTTAAAATGAGAGAAATCTGCTCCTGCTGGGCTCTAAGCTGCAAACCTTCAGCACAGAAACAGGACATGTGCCATTTGAGTTGAAAAAAGATTAAGGGAGCCATGTGTGGCCAAAAGAAAAGATAGATCATAAAAGCTGTCTCAGATGTAATCTAAGGAGGCAATGGAGACACAGGTCAAAGCCTTTCTGAGTACAATATCAGACTTAACTCCTGATAATGAGGTGGATAAGTGTCGGGTGAATGATCAGCATTGATTGTAAATTAATCCAGTCAGAAGGTGCACCTGCTGTAAGAAATTAGTGATTTACAGAGTGTGGGGAATATTATGAAAAGAAATTTGTACTTTGATGCGAAGAAGCAATATAACTCTAAGCCAGGTAATGCCAGGGTAAATAATTTGAACATGAGAACTGTACTCTAGGTACATTTAAATTTTTTTTAAGGAACTTCACTTTGTGAGCATTCCCCTAACATACATCTCCAACCTTGATGACAGAAGTAAACTCTAATTAAAAAATAAAATTTCACAAATACAGAAAAAACTGACCAAAATACATTACTGCCTTGAAAACACTGCAGCACATCAACTTTTACCTGTCATTCTTTGCTTCCACTACAAGTGAAACAAGGATCTTTTCTCTCTCTATCAGTTTCCTACATGTTGTTCACATTATTCAGAGGCAATGCAGATGCAAAAATTTTCTAAATTACTTCTATCATAGCACAGAAGCATCTTTAACATTGTGTGATAAACTAGTAAAAATGCACCAAATTTAATAATTCTTTGTATGTGTCTGTCTGAAAAAGAGACATGGACACATACATACTCCTTACACATTTATGGGAAACACCTCCTAAGTATAAGGTTAGGTCAAGGTAGTAGATATATCTGGAAAAGACACTTCACTTTTGTTTGGGTCCTTATTTGATGATGACTAACTACATTGCACCATAGGACAAACCATGTAGTCGTAATCTCATTTTGATCTTTCTGTAACAATGGTAAAAATTAATTTCATTATTGAGTGGGGGGGGGGTTGTGGGTATTTTTTCCCCCAATATAGACTTATTAGGAGAGCTATCCATGTCCTATAGATGATAATGTATTTCTTCTCCTAGTAATGAGAGAATCTGCTAGTTTATTGCTTGATTTATATCACTACAGTCCACATTTTAAAACTTATTGCATCTATCTCAACACTAAGTTATTTTCTTTGCATTTGATCACAAAGAGAATCAATGGGCCAGAACCTGAGGGAATGGCCTGAAGCTGAGTCAGAGGAGGTTTGGCTTGGAAAAGGTTTGGTTCTTAGGAAAAGATTCTTTCCCCAGAGGCTCTTTGGGTGCTGAAACAGGCTCCTAGGGGAGTGGTCACAACATCAGCCTGACAAGAGTTCAAGGACCTTTTGGACAATGCTCTTGGGCACATGGTGTGACTCTGGGTCTGTCCTGCACAGGGCCAGGAGTGTGACTTCAATAATCCTTGTGGGTCCTTTCCAGCTCAGAATACTCTGTGATTAGTTACTGAATTTGTAACAAATTAAGTACTCTGCATTTGTTCTGAGGTTTGGGGAGCAGTGGAATAAAATAATTGTAACAGTGAGTAGCTGGGAAAAGTAAAGGAAGGAAATTGAAGTGACAACACTAAATGTAAAAGAGCAATCAACCTGAATTAAATAAACTTATTCAATGCATAAAGTGACTGAATAATACAAAGCATAATCAGTCAAGTAACCAAGTTCTATGAAACAATCGTTTGTAGAAAGGTGCATTAAAGGTGAATTTAAATTTACAGCTGAGTTACAATCAAACTGGAATGCAAATGGACAAGAACATTAAACATAAACAAGATTATTTATATAAAAGTAAGATTTTATATGATCAAACCCTTATATTGATTCAGGAATAAGACTATGAAATAAAATAGAGTTTGGTTTTTTTTCATAACAACTTAAATGTTGATGCCATTACTGGTTAAAATAGACACAAAGAAGCAGAAATTTTTGCTAGGTTTCTCAAAAGCCTAGTTGTATTTCATTGCTATGCCTACAGCACCATTGCTACTAAAAACTTTAATTAAACTACAGATACCATAGCATATGCCACTCATTTTTCAGTTCAGGAATACAATTACAGAATATTTCTTATCTGGTAAAGATGTAATTGTAAATATTTTATCTAAATGAAAATTTGCAATATCATAACTCCCTAATGTTAATGGTAAAAAATACCATGCAAGATTACAGTGAGGTTGCTAAATTAGTTACTAATTAAAAACAACAATACAGCTGCAATACAAAATATCTATCTCAATAGGCACTGGGAATCGCCAAGTTGTTTATTTACCAAACTCAAAAATGGCTAATCCAAAGGAGAAAGAGGATTTTTTTAAATTAAATATTACCCAAATTTAAATTTTGTTTTTAAAAATCAAATGGGAATACTGTAATGACAGTCAAAATATCACTTTGTAAACAACATTTGTACTTTCTTGCAAAAGAATTTCAATTGGTAATTACTGAAAGACAGATAGAACAAGAAGCAAATTTCAGAAAATGTAGTAGAAAAGTGAAAAATTAAAGAATTTCTACTGTAGGGATTGTCTGTGAATGTTCAGCCACAAAATCCCCACTGCTAAATAGACAGCAAACAGACAATATATTAGTGAAAATGTTACACAGATTAGCTCAATATGGAGCTGTGTTGACAAATTTCAAATACATTTAACCTGTGACAGGTATTATGAAAAATTTTGAAACGCTTCTAAATTGAACAGGGAAGTCTCCCTCTGCTTCTATTCAGCTTTAAAGTTAATTTTATTTATTCATATTACTGGTGGACAGACAGGTAAAAATACAGAGAATGAAACACAGCACATAGATTCAGTGAGTGTTCAGGGCATTATTTATAAAATATTCCATCACTGAGAACCATTGTCACAAGGGAAGATGATGTCTGTGTGAGGATTTTTTTCTTGTAGTTTTATAAATGGAATACTAAACTCTGGTTTAATTTACTCTGATTTAATTTACATCATAGATGTCATCATTACTGCAAAACTATCTAGATCTCACAAGAGACAAACACCCATGTTAGTAAGGTTCCTGATTCTTCCAGAATAGTTTCTCTTGAGATAATAATTTGAGTACATTTTTAATAACTCTAGTTTTAAAGAATGCATTTTAATTTTAAGGATATTTATATTTGCTTGATATATCCTTCGCTCTCCTTTAATTATGGCTCTATAACCTGTTTGCTTAATTTAGAAAAAAATATTATGCATTTTAAAAAACTTTTTTTTTAGTTTTGTAGTCTTCATTTTAAGAATAAATATTATTTTTAATAACTTTCATAATTTTTCTCATACTTTCTTGCAATGCCACCACTTATGGAAATAAAAACCCAAGTGACTAAAATACTGTACTGTAGGAGAATTATATCATCTTCTTTCCAGACTATACAAAGATGGAAGTGACAGAAGTCAGTGCCAGGATGGGATGATCACTGCAGTGAACAGCATGGATGGTGGGCAGTTTGCAGCATTGTTCTTAGCACACATTTGGAAGCTTAGTAGGAAGACAATTGTGTATATCTCATTTGCTAGAGGCCACCTTCAAGAGGTTTCCTGTCATGGATTTCATCTTCCTTTACCAGATACTGGTGGAAAATAGGATGCAAAGTCCTATGCTATTTTTGCTAACCGTTATAAGCTTCTGGTTTTAGATGCAATAATGATATGTTGATTTATTTTACTATGCAGGTCTCAAAGCTACACTAATTTCTTGACACCAGTAGCGCCCTTGGTGAATACAAAGTCTGTTGTGATACTCAACTGCCTAAGCACATTCTTATCCAGAAAGCTCATCACTCAGCTACAAACCCAAAGGGAACAAACACATGGCTATAATTAGGCAAAGGACACCACTAAAGAAAAAAAAAAGAAAAACAAACAAAAAAAAAAAACCCAAAAAAAAGAGATATTGAACTGCTGTCCACCTACTACTAATACATCTTTCTTTTTTTTTTTTCTTTTTTTTTTTTTTTTTTGTCTTCAAAAGCTCGGCTCTCTAGTTGTTCTCTGTCCAGTACTTTTAAGGTTTCTGGCCTTTCTGCAATCATAAGCACTAGCATCTAGGAAGTGAATATTAGATATTTATTCAGCTATCCTGAGCAATTTGTATAAGCTCTATATGATGTGTTCTATGTATTTTTAATTTTATGCACACTATAAGATCAATTAATTGCATGGAATTATGAAAATGCCAAGGAGAAGAAAATCTACTGACTTTGCTCCTATGCATGGAGAAAAACCATATACATACTGAAAGCTAAACAATGTTAAATCCAAGCTGCTAAAAAGGTCTACTGAACCAGTTAAACCCAAATAAGAGAATATATAGAATATAGTATTTGTTTTATTATCTATGTAGTTGCAGTGCATGGGTAACAGTTAAAAAAAGAAAAAAAAAATTACAAAATTATATAGAATACATGCAATAAAATACATCCTTCATTCTCTAGATTACATATAAATTTATGATCTCTGTTCTAGAGATATGTTGAGGAGTTGTGTTTTAAAGGTGCAGGTACTGTTACAATTACAACTCCCCAGACACAATTCTTCATTTTAAGTGGCTTGTTGGATTGCAAACCCCACCAGACCTATCAAGCATTTTTTGGTGGCTCAGAAGTTCTTTACGGAATTGCAATAATCTTCAGTTCCAGAGACCACATAACTCAGATACATACAATACTTCTATCATGACTATTATAAAAACAAGGAAAATCCTAAGGGTAGTAGCATGTGGCTTGCTACTGGGAGCAGCTTATGAGATTTTTTCTAGAAACTGTGGCTTGTATGACATGAAGTCTATGTTTCTAGGAGTACTGCAGCAGTGCTTTCATTTACATGACTGGAGAACTTTGCTAGTGTGTGCAGCCATGGAAATCCAATGGGTATTTGTTTCCTCACTTCAACTTACATATATTTGCTTCATTATCTCCCTAAGCAAGCATTGTTGCCCATGTGTCTTGCTTTTTCTTGTTAAGAATAAGGCAAACCAAACCCACCTAAATCTTACAGTGAAGCTAGACACCAAAATATAATTTTCAAAAATCCCTGGCAAGTCTGAACACAGTGTTTTCTCTAGTAAAATAACAGCAGAAGAATAAGGACTTTCCTGATAGACTCTCACAATGTTAACTTTTACAGAGACCTCAGTATTTATTTATTACCCCTAATAAGCTAATAAACCCTGTAGTTATTCCCCCTGTACGGTTTAGCCTTCAGAGCCTTGAACTCTGCATGGGCATAGATGTGCTTAACAAAAATACGTATATGGTAAAGTTCTAACATTGTCAAGAGATGGGAGATGCCCAGATTTATTCTGTAAAAGCAACAAAACACACAGAAACACAGTAAATGTCCCAGCTGACAGGTTTTCTATGTTGTACACTTCGAAGAATTCAGTTTCCCAGCTTTCCCTCCAATGGCATTTCATCCAATAATTTGTCCTTTTTCCATGCGCAGAGGCAGAACATAGATGGGATCACTCTGTCTTGGCCTGTAGTTTGAGTACAAAGTATTTTTTAGGCCTCTTCATAAAGTCTTTGGAATATATATAAGGTGATATCTTTTCACCAACAGAAACATAGCTAGGGAAAAATCACAGCTTTAGCAAAGCAGAATTTCTACTGAAATTAGTGTTAGTATTTAACTTAGAAGCATGTACTGTCTCCTTTTTCCAGGAAAAAGTCCAATGCTAACACTTGCAGTAAACAAATTAAAACAAGTATTTTCTTTGCATGCTATAAATACAATACATTGCCTAATTTTTCATTAGAAGAGGAATATTTAAAGTGCTTATCAAACAGATGTCAGAATTTAAAAAAAAATTAAGTGCTTAGGCTGCTAATTTTTGTTTTCAGATAAATCCTGAAATTACAGAATGAGGTAAAGTGTTTGGATGAAACTTTTTTCAATACTGTATTGTTGAAAAATGTTTGGAAGTCTCAAAGTATGTGAGATTTCATACAGTCCCATATATTCCAAAACCATTGTAGCTGCCAGAGCCTGAGTAGTTTGGTGCTCATACACCAGAGGACCTGATCTGATTAAATGCATTTTTTCATATCCAGCCTATACTCGTAATCCTCTAGCACATTTGTGCTATACATGCTATACAACCTTTTAGGTAGCAGCAAAGTAGCACCTTGACAGTAGAAATGAAAAACTAGCAGCATGAAAATGAAAGGAAAATCTTAAAACAAGTTCTTTTTGGCCACCATAAAAGTGTTAAAAGCCATAAACTCAGCTGGAGAAAAATGTGTATATATTTCTTTGCCACAAGTGTAAAAGCATGTACTCTAAAAGACATTCAAATTTATATGACTTGTAAATGAATTTTATATTTATTACAACTGAGGAGAAAATAAAGGAGATTGGGGAGGGAGGGGTTTGTTTCTCAGTATAAGCATTTTGAACAGATTTCCTAAATTTAAATATATTACAACCCTTCAAAATTTATGAACATGACAAACATTTCATACTGCATGAAATGAAAGCTCTTATTTTTATTGAGTGTATTACTTTCCCCCAATTTTAGATATATAAGGCACAGGTGTTCGTATGAAGTAATCTCCCCAGGTTCTTGTATCTAATCACTTTTGGAGCATAACAGTTTTGGCTTGCCTTGATGTTCTGCTTTCAGATTATAAAAACCAGACTAGGCTCCTCTGAATTATAAAAGTAGTTTTTCTTTACCAGATCGAGAGCTGTACCTCTACAAAGTAAACATCCATTTAACCAGAGAGGAACAAACCAAACAAACAACCTTGCAATTCTTTCCCAAATTTGAATTTCTGTGGGAAATTCAAAAAGTTTTGGTTTTCAAAATAACCAGAGACAGTCTTTTCCCCCCGGCCCATCATATAAACAGATACTGTTTCATGGGTAGATCTTGTTTCTGTCAATAAACAAAAGACAGTTTGGAAACAGAACAGGACAATATCCTTTCTTTGCTGATGGTAGTGGCAAAGTTCATGCAAAATGTAACCAGAATTTCATTCTCCAGGTGTAATATTTGATATATTTTAAGCATTAAACTTTAATTCTGGACTGAGAAATGCATAGAATAAATTAGACATCTATTCAGAGTTTTGTCAGTTTAATGGACTTCCAGATACCACAAAGTCTTGCAGCCAGTTTATCCAGAACGTGGATTAAGGAATTTAGTATTTATCTCTGCTCTGGCACAGAGAGCATTTATAACACTGAGAAATTTAAAGAGCATTTTTCTCTCTTCTGTTCACAGAGTTATCTTCTTTAACCCTGTGTTACAGTCTTGCTGTTGGCCAGTACTGATTCCAGATCACTCAGGAGAACCTGAATGACAGGTCACCCTCCTTTGCTTAAGCACTGGGAACTGCGACATCACAAGTGTAAATGAGATGAGGTTACTCATCCAATTGTAATCCAACACACACAAACATGTAAAATGGCCATGTTCACATATTTTATATAAATTTCTATGTATATAAAGTTTTCAGTAGGCTTAACTTGTTTCCTTTAGAGTGTGAGAGGAAAGAGCAGACAGGCAGGATGCAAGAAATGAACCTCATCTTTTTATCACAATGAGATCTCATACAAAGCTTAACATCAGCTTGAGACCCACGTACAATTAATAGTAGACATTGCACTACTAGTACTGTGCAACCTTTCCTTCACACTTGGAGAGGAGCTCCTCTCACGAACCATGAAGTACCACTACTTTGAAAAAACCAAATGCATAGACAAAGAAGAAATCAAAAATCAGGGGTAAAATAAAGTGCATTTGAATTCATACTATTTCTTTTCTCCCTCTTTAAAGTCTTTCCTATAATGGTCCCTGCAGAGACACATGGAACTAAAACTGAAACTGTACTAAAAGTACAAGAACTGACAAATATTTCCAGTTTGACACCAAATTGCTGTTATAAACTTGGGTACAGTTTTCATTTTCTCCCAACAAAAAGTAGTCTGTGCCCCCCCAAATACTTTTCTTTAATCAGAAGTATTTTAATATCAAGCAAAATATTTCCTTTACGGCTTTAAAATTAGAAATTGATCAAGTGATCTTTTTACCTCATGGTGTTGTTTGCCCTATTATTACAATGAGGGAACAAACACAGAGTCAGATATGCATGATGATATCAGAGACATTTTAGGATTTAGTCACTCGCTAGCAGGTAAGGACTTGCTGCTTTGAGCTTATTGCTTGACAGCAGGAGATGAAATTGCTGTTTATAACTGTTTAAAATGCTAACAAAAACAGTGTAAGCCTACTGTAATCCTGATGAGGTTTCAATAACTGGTGTTGATAGGTGGTGCCTTAGAAACCAAATGAATAGTTAAAAAAAAAACAAACAAGAAAACATACAAGAAAAACTCACCATCGCAAAAGAAACCCACAAACAATCATAAAATACTTTAACAGTATATTGACATGTGACAAAAATGGGTAGTTGGATTGAGTGTGCATATTTTTTGTACGTGCGAATATATGCAATTTACCAAAAGAAAAACAATATAAAATGTTTTGAATCGAAATTAAGAATTCTACCTTTTTTGGTGGTATTTGTTGGAGAATTTGAAGCCCAGAGACTTCATTTAGTAAAGTTCTGTGGGATAAGGTGATGTTCTGATCCATTTTCCATTGTATTCAGTGGGTCTTTAAATGGTAGCCAGCTGGTAATGACTTTGCAAATAATGTCTTTTCATAGCAAAATCCTCTGGATACTACCAACACCTTACAACATCGAATTTTTTTTTACAGTATTTAGCCTTGCTGCCATTACCACAGTTCCAGAGAAAGTAGCAATTCTGTTCAGAAAACTAGATTCAACTAAAATACACCCTGTAACATATCTGTAGTATGCTGTTGCATATCTACATTTTATTTAATCCTTACATTTTTTTCACCATTAAGGGTTTTTTCCTATAATTACAAAGTTGGATAACTCTAAGAAACTGTGGTATAGCTGCTGAAATTCTAAAGGCTCTCTCTGTTCCAATGCCTTTCAAAGCCTTAAATGCAAAACACAATTTAAATGTGACATCTGGTAGAGTTATTAAAGCTAGCAGCTGCTGAGGAAACATAAAAGGATTCTTCTTTTAAATAGAAAACAAGCTGACATTTTACAAACATTTATTCACTATTTCAGCTACTGCTATACATTAGAGAAGACTAAAATAATCAGAAAGAATTTGAATGATCTGCACAACAAAAGTATCTACTAAATTACAAAGACAGCAGATGTTTCAGCATTTATTTCTCTTTAAACCCTCTGCTTTCATATATTTCCAGGTCAAACATTCAGTACATATATTTTTTCCTTCTTATTAATTTTCAGCTGCAT
This sequence comes from Lichenostomus cassidix, assembly GCF_008360975.1. Classification (NCBI taxonomy): domain Eukaryota; kingdom Metazoa; phylum Chordata; class Aves; order Passeriformes; family Meliphagidae; genus Lichenostomus; species Lichenostomus cassidix. The sequence goes on along the minus strand of NC_139482.1, from coordinate 96,506,682 downwards.
ATTCCACTCCATAGCACATATGACATTTTGTTAACTTATCCTGAAACCATGTCTCAGCCAGACCACAGAGATGCAATATAATTGCCATTATAAAAGGTTTTGTTTGATTCTCCCCACCTCTTTTCTCTGAATAGCAGCTCCTTGAACTTCAGGTGTCTGATAGACATGATCACAGCAGTCTTTGTTGTGAAACCATTACTACTTTTACAGCCTGCATATCTTTAACCAGGCATGCCTAATTGGTGTGGAATAAAGCCTTTTCACTACCAGTATATATCACAAATCATTTTACAACCAGCATATGCTAGCATATGGTATGAGCAGTTTGGTTTCAGGCACAGTGAAAACAGAAAAATATCAATAGACTAATCTAGTCCTCTTTACACAGAGAAGTATCTTTTCTAAATTATGCCTCTTGACTTCACATTAGAAACTCTTATCCTCAATGCAAAACTTTCCTTTCAGGAGGGAGTGGAGTTATTTTGGTGGGGTTTTTTTCCCTTTGGTTTTTAATCCTACAGTCTTGAATTTGCTTGCAGTTATATTACACATACTTTTCCTTACAAAGTTGTTTATTTCTAGTTTTACCTATCCAATATTTGTTTAAGGGTTTGGAAAGACAAAAATATATAAAAATTATGCTAAGAAAGAAAGAAAGAAGTGCAAAAACAAAGCATAAATGGTGCATTCTTTCTTTCAAAGAAAATTGTCATTGACTTGAGAAGAATGACATCTTGCCCACCTTGGCCTGAGAACTCATTCTCTAATAATATCTTTCCAAATAATGATGAATAGGCTCTTATAGATGATATACAGCACCAATGACTCACAGTCTATCCAGTTCTAAAGGCTCCCCCAATCTTAAAGCTAATAGAAATATCTAACAGAAATATGTGACTTAAGATGGTTACTGATAGTACAGTGATTGGTTCACAATTGCTCTCAACTCTGGAACACAACAAAGACAAAAAAGAAAAAGAAAGAAAGGAAGGTTACACAGTGGGTTGGGGGGTTTTATTTGGGGTTTTGATTTGTTTTTCAGTTTTGGTTTGGTTTGGTTTGGTTTTTGTTTGGTCGGGTTTTTTAATAAAAATTGAAGTTAGAGAGTGGATTTAATAACGAGTACAACTCCAACCACTTGGGACAAAACAGTCTACAAAAAAACAAAAAAATGAAATTAAGAGAAACTCATCTAGAATGTCCAAAGCATCCAACTCCATTAAACTATGCAAATTTCTCTTCTTTGGAAATATTGAATATATTTTATATTCATTGCCAAGTATTCATATTAATTCACATGCTAGTAATTTCCTTTCTTGGAATTTCAAGGCCTAAATTCTATCTGACAGATCTATTTTTCTTGCAGACATAGCATCATAAAATGACCTGGGTTGCAAAGGACCTTAAAGATCAGTTAGTTCCAACCCTTCTGCCATGGGCAGGGATGCCTTCCAGTTGAGCAGATTGTTCAGAGCTCCATCCAACCTGGCCTTGAACTCCTTTAGGGATGGGGCATCCACAACTTCTCTGAGCAACCTGTTTGGTGCCTCACCACCCTCACAATTAAGAATTTCTTCCTAATATCTAACCTGAACCTATCCTCAGTTAGAAGCCATTTCCCCTTGTTCTGCCTCTGCATGCTCTTGTAAAAATCTCTCCAGCTCTCTTGTATTCTTAGGTACTAAAAGACTCCAATTAGGTCACCCTGAAGTCTTCTAATTTCCAAGCTGACATTTTCTTTGACATATGCAAAAGAAAAACAGTATTGAGCCCTGTGAGTACTGAATAACTCACACTGTTACATGAACTTTCTGTTCTGTGAAAAAGCTGGTTTGGCAACTACTCCCAAACACTCACTCCCATTTCTTTTCTTGCCTTCAGCTAATCTCTTCTCAGCTGAGCCAGTGCAACTATTTATTTAGGTGGCTTCACATGAAACTGAATCATCAAAATACTCCTGGTTATAAGAGTCATTCACATCACAACAGAGTCAGGAATGAACTTTGATATCCTCTCTCTGCTGTCTCAGATCCGACTTTGAACAGCAGTTATGTGAAAGATGGCCCAGCCATCTCCCTGATGATCAATTAAATCAACGATCATGTGGTAGAAACATACTGTAATTTCACCAAGATTTATGGGATCAAAGAAAACCTTTTAGTTCTCACAGACAATTCTCATAGGCTCAGACCTAAAAAAGGACTAAATTGTGGAGCAAAAATTCAGTGAATCTTGGATGTTTAGTTCTGAAATATAGTTATTCTGATGCTTCAGACACTCAAAAACTTGGAAACACTGATATTTTTAATCATTAAAGTTTCCTCCATGACTAAATGCTTCTGTTATAAATTTCTCTATGCCTATACTTGCAAGCATCTTAACTAGATTAAATAGCAAGAGTCATACTCGTATTTGCCATGTATGTCAAAGAAACAGCATACATGGCAAATGACTACCTCTAGTAGAAGTTATGTGTCCAAGAAATCCCACACTATATTTTTTCAGTCATCCAGGGAAGTTTTAGGGTTTGTGGCATTAAAACCCCAACCTAGAAAATTTTCCATTTGCTGTAATTGGAGTGAACTGCTTGAAATTTATTTTTGTACTAAGAAATTATTAAGAAAAAAACCCAAACCACTAAAAGTTGGATAAAATTGGAAAGCAAGTCTATTGCAATAGTGCTATGGATTAGTTTAATTTTACTATACTGAAATGCCACAGAAAGGGATTAGTTTCATTATAAGACTATTGAAAATGGTAGGAAAAAACAGGCGTTTCATACACTGTGAATTCTACCATACCATAGAACTTATGACTAGATTTCTGTTTGCAGCTTGCTATTTGCTTGAGTATGCCAGTTTAAAAAGTTCTGTTTTCTCCTTTCATTGTCCATCTCTTTGAAGCAGTGCTTTAAAACTAGTCATATTCTACAGCTGTGGTTACCCCAGGGTGATACTGGAGACTGTGCTGATCAATATGGGCCCAGTGTTTCTCTGCATCCCCTTTCAGCAGTTCTTGCACTATATTCATGTGGCTCAGTTATGGTGTTGGAAACAAAGATCATCTTTTCACTACACAGTGAATGATAGTTAACAGAGGCGAAATCTCAGAGTTCTAGGACCCTGCAAGTAAAAAGAAACCAACCACAATCATGTCAATTATGATGAAGAATTTCTGGATGGGGCTTGAAATTTATTTTTGGAGTTGTGAGATTTATGCTCTATGGATTTATACACTTTTCTTCATCTCTCTGTTTGATCATAATGCAAATCTGAATGAAATCTAGTGTCTCCTGATTCCTATATAAGGGAAAAATTAAGTAGGATATTAGAAAACATTTTTTAGATTTCATTTTCCTTATTCCTGAAAGTGATATTTTTTAATGCTTTAAATAAAACTTTAGAATAATTAAGAATTCCTAACCAAATTAAGGACATAACAAGTTCTATTTTTCAAAGAGCTACATGTATCAAAGTTGTTACATTGTTCTAATTCTGAAATAAAAAAGTTATTAAGTTCTTTATGAAGGAAGATATTTTTTAAAAATCTGCACTGAATAAAACATGCTCTTCTACACATTTTTAAAATTATCTATTTTTGCAGCTGCCAAAAATAATTTCAAATGGAAAATTGAAATCTTTTATTTAAATTAAGTTATCCAGTTTTTTCAAATAGATACCTCAGCAAAATATAAATTAATTTGTTAAGGACGTAATTTTTATATCAGCTGTTATGGTGGAAAATTCTTTGACCAAAAAACTTTAGGATATTTTATAAAACTTTCCTATCAAATTTAAATTGTTAAGCTTGCATAGGTATCTGCTGTATTCCTAATATATCTTAACTTTGCACTTTCAATCTTTTGCAGCTTTTATTAAAGCCTTTACTGTAACTATATAAAGGCTATACAGGATATCTAAAGGATTACACTAAACCTTGGCTTTATATTTTTGAATGAGAGCTGACATTAAAACATAGTTTCCCAAAGTATTCAAATTAACCTTTAAGAATACTTACAGAGGTACCAAAAAACCCCAAAACCAAAAAAAAAAAAAAATCAAAAAAAAGCAAAAAAACCCACATAAAAACAAACAGCCAAAAAAATCAAACAAAAACCAACAAAAAACCCAAACCTCAATTTATTTGAAACTTGTTTTTCATTCAGACTCTTCAGTCTTCAGAAAGGTCCCTGGAGCCCTTTGAATCAGTAGTGTGTTTGTGTTGGATATCTATATAGCAAGTAATGACAATAGTGGCAATGGATTCCTGCTTTTATGAATACTGAAAATCATTCCAGTGAGATGCCTCTAAGCAAATCTAAGCAAAATGACTTTGGGGACCATCCATTCAGATCTAAGTGATTTATTGCAGAAACCTGTCAATGAAATGAGGAACTTCTGCACAGGAGTGTCATGAGTTGCAATAATACTTTACAGACTTGAAACTAAACCAGTTTGAGAAATCATTGGGAAGAGGTTAACATTTTTCTAAAGTACAGAATTAGAGATTGAAATTGTTCCTATGAAAAAGAAAAGAAAATATGAAAAAAAACCTTGTCATACATATGTATTAACTGGTATGGGAATGTAGCTCACCTACTAAACAAAAAACTCTGCACAGATTGATTGCATTAAACAGCTTTAATGCATCAACCTGAAAATAGTTGAGCATTTATGTATTATTAATATTTTTCCTCTTTTCATTAAAATGTACATTTCTCATATTTGAAGGTGTTCTTGCTTCTTAAATCGTCTCAAATAAGAAAAAGATATCATGAAATAACTACACATCTTTTTTTTCTATATGAAGTATGCAGCATCACATTACACTTGTACAATGCTATGAATTAACTAAATTTCCTAAGAGAATACAGCAAAACTAGCATGTTAGTGAGTTAGTTCTTTCATGATTTGGGTGCCTGTGAAGCAGCTGTTTCTTTGAGTCTTCTCTAACTTCAATGCTAGGTAATATTAGCAGTGGGAACATCATGGCCTGATTTTCCCTTCAAGGAAGAAACTAAAATATTACAGTATTGAAATCTAAAGGATTACACCATAACACAAATATGCTAAAGAGAAGTATGGCATAATGAAGTTAGGCACATAACCTTACTGAGAGACATGATATAGTAGATCAGATTGTACAAATATGTATGCAATTAGATGTCAGGGGATCACTCATGCTTTAGTTGAAAGTGCCCCCAAGTGCATCAATAACCATTTTTCATTCTTCAGTGTCCACCACTGGAGCACACTTCAGACACTGTGGGTCAAGCTGGTATATCACACAGGTTTAGGAAAGGCCTGTGTCTCTGTGGGGGGCATTCTCTGCCTCTACTGCCAAGGGAAAGTCTAGGAAATACATTGAAGATAGGAGAAGTAGGGACAGCTGCAGGTATAGTCTCCCTGCAGGCCATTAAAATCAAACCCAGAGGAAAAATGAGGAAGCCAACAGAGCACAGAGGATCCAGTTTTTTTGGGTCTAGGCAAAAAGCCTAACCCTTAAACATCAGCTACACAATAGCCACTGACCACTCAATTAATTTCCCTATAGGCACACAGCTGAAACAATGAATATTCTCCTTTCCAAGAATCTCTAAACTTGTAGCTTGGGCAAAATTTGAAGAGAAGAGATATATATGGTCAATTGCCCACATCAGAAAAATGAGATCTAGTATCAATCTAATCAACAATAAACAAATGAGACCATATCAGCATTTTAGAGAAAGGGAGTATATTTACAGGTAAATTTAAGATGGTCATCCCAGTATTTGATGGTGTATTTGATGGTGTATTGGGTTTCCATGGCCAGGTTTTGGTCTGAGGGCTACAGGTGTGGCTTCTGTGAGAATCTGCCAGAAACTTCCTCCTAGGTGTCCATGTCCAGCAGAGAAAATGCCAGCTGGCTCCAAGATGGACATGCTGCTGGCCAAGGCTGGGCCGATTAGAAATGATGGTAATGCCTCTGTGATAACATATTTAAAAAAGGAAAACAAGAAAAGGCATTGCACAGATGTAATTTCAGCCAGAGAAGAGTGGGGTGAGATGTGGGAGAAACAATTCTGCAGACACCAAGGTGAGTGGAGAAGGAGGTAGAGAAGGTGGTCCAGGCACTGGAGCTGAGATTCCCTTGCAGCCTGTGGGGCAGCTCATGGTGAACAGCTGTGCCCCTGCAGCCTGTGGAGTTCCATTGGAATGCAGAGATCCACCTGCAGCCCATGGAGGAGACCCACACTGGAGCAGGTTGATGCCTGAGAGGAGGCTGTGAACCCATGGGAGACCCATGCTGGAGCAGGCTCCTGGCAGGGACCTGCAGACCCATGGAGAGAGGAACCTGCATTGGAGCAGGTTTCCTGATAGAAATTGTGACCCTGTAGAGGACCCACATTGGAGCAGCCTGAAAGGCTGAACTTTGTGGAAGAGTGACCCACTTTGCTGTAGTTTGTGGAGAACTGTTGCCTGGGGGATGGACTCACGTTGAAGTTTATGGAGAACTGTTACAAAATGTTAGATCTTCCCTGTCCTCCTAAAGAATTAATTAAGGAAATATGGGATATTTATATCCTTTTCAACCTGAAATTTGAAAATTTTCTCATGCTTTGGATGATGAAATCAACACAGGGTTTTGAAACTAGGTGCCTCTCTATTAAAGTAATTACAATAGAAATTCTCAAGGATTTGCTGTACAGCTGAAAAATTCTTTGTGCATAATTGCAACTTCCTTAGGAAATGCCTCAAATCTTCTAATGGTTAATATTTGTAGAAATAATAGAAATGTATAAATACTATAAGTATTAGAAATATTTAGAAAGTAGACCACCAGAATAGACTGAGACTTCATCTGTTCCAAACTCCAACTCTTTTTCAGTCAGAAAACTCATTCAGATATTAAGAGACTAAAGCAATACAGGGAATAGTGTGATTCTGCAGATCAGTGACTCAATATTCTGTTAGATAAGGGAAAATATCAACTCTGTGACTCTTTCAGAACCTATTATTAAAACAATGAGTATCTCGTCAGTTAAAGCTCTGTTTTATCCTTTCTTCATCTGAACCTGACACATAGCAGACATAAGTGTCGTGGTTGAACCCCAGGCAGGCACTACACAGCTGCTCACTCACTCCCCACCCCCACTGGGATGGAAGGAAGAATTCAGAAAAATAGTAAAATTCATGGGTTGCGAACAAGGCAGTTTAATAGATAAAAGCCACACATACAAGCAAAGCAACACAAGGAATTCATGCACCACTTCCCATTGCCAGGCAGGTGTTTGGCCACCTCCAGGACAGCAGAGGTCCATCACATGTAGCAGTGACTTGGGAGGGAAAATGACATCACTCCAAAGTTCCCCCTTCCTTCTTCTTCCCCCAGATCTATATGCTGAACATGATGCCATATAGTATGGAATATCCTTGTGGTCAGCTGGAATCAGATGTCCTGGCTCTGAACCTTCCCAACCCCTTGTGTAGCCCCAGCCTGCCCTCTGGTTGAGGTGATGAGGAGTGGAAATAACCATGACTCTGTGTAAGAGCTGCTCAGTAATAATGAAAACATTTCTGTATTATCAACACTGTTTTCAGCACAAACACAAAACACAGCCCAATACAACCTATTAAGAAGAAAATCATAACCAGCACAGAGTGTAAACTTACTCAAGATAAAGAAAGATTTTAAAATATTCTATTTCCTGCTTCAGAGTTCCATTTTTTCATCGCCTTTGGGTGCAGTGATATTTGCTCACTTTTTCAAATGCTATAACTTGCTGCATTCAGGTCAGGATCTCAAATGGATGAAAGCATTTTCTGAAATCCGTTGAGCATCTAAACTTTAAAGAAGGATGAATCTTAGGATATAAGCCTGTTCACATTTTCTACTGAATGGTTTTGCACTGCTCAGCTCAACATTCCAAGTCAGCCAAACTACTTAAGAAGCTGAGGTACACTGTGCAGAAAAAAATACCCAAAACTTATTTATTGCAATACTTACTTCCTAGGAATCATACTTTGTTTGATCTAGGCTTAGCTCACTTTTTTCATTTTACTATAAATTTTTGCTAATAAAGCACTTGACGTAAGTGAAGCATTAATGCAGAAATCAGCATTTTGATCATGTCTGAAGGCCTTTTTAAAGACATAGGTCAAAATAGAGATTATGGACTGAAATGCTCTGACAGCATTGTGTATAAGATCAAACAATGCTAGCTGTCCCTTTTGTCTTTATTGCCTGAAAATCCAGTTACTGCAGAAGCTATTTTCCTCAAGCATCTTGAGGAATTTTTTCTTTTCATTTTAGAGGAGAAAAATGAGGACAAATTTTTCTCCTCATTTTTAGGAGGATTAAAATATCCTCCTAAATTTTTTAGAGGCAGATGAATTCTGCATTTTCCCTGCATATCAGTGATCTTGACTCATCCTATCAAGCCCTCTTCTTAGATTTACTATTTCTTTGACCTTGAAAATATGAATCCATGACTGGACGCATGGATTGACTGCATATTGCTTACAAGCTCCTGCAAGCCAGAAAAACAAATTCCTCTTAACTAAATAAATCATCTTTCCATCTATCTCTTCTTCCCTTTAGGTAGTTCACACAGTTAGAAGAACTTAAAATGACTCATGAAGAAAAAAAGCCCAAGAACCCGTTCTGTGGGGGAAAAAAAAAAACCTCCCCAAAAAACATAATTAATTTTCATTTTCCTGATGACAGTCAGAAGCCAGATTCATACTGTAGATGAGCATTAGTTGAAAGCTAACCCCAAGACTTCCAATTATTCCAACTGCTGGTTCCTTCAGATGTTTCTCTTCCTCCATTTACAATAATATTTCCACCAAGTCTTATTAAATGTATGAAATCTCCTGACCAAGAAACCCACCTGTCTTAGTCTCTTCAGGACACAGTTTTCATTTTACAGTTCTTCAATGAATGATAATTGCATTTTTCACAGGGTGATAGAAGGGGCAATTTAACTCAGTAGAGTATAGTGAAGAGGTAAAATATTAAGAGCCCATGTTTTGTACATTCTCAAATGCTTCTGTCTTCACAAGTGAGTTCAGTCTAGAAGCCTGAAGATTCCTCCACAATATGTACATATTTGTTTACATATTTATATTATGATGTTGTGATGCAACTGCTTAGGTTCTGGAAATTGATTCCAAAGGGACACTTACAGGAACACTTAATGTCCAATTATTCCCCTGCTCCAGTATGATGTTCCTCCTACAGAAGACACTCCTCCATGAACTTCTCCAATCTGAGTTCTTTCTGTGGGATGCAGTTCACAAATCAGAGTGAGCTCCTTCCATGGAGTTCACAAGTCCTGCCTGGTCTAGCATGGGGTCCTCTCTCCACAGAGCCACAGGTCCTGCCAGGATCCTCCTCCAGCACAGGCTTCCCATGGAGTCATAGACTCCTTGAGGCATCTACCTGCTCCAGAGTGAGATTCTCCATGGGCTGCAGGGGCACAGCTGCCTCACCATGGCTGCACCATGGGCTGCTGGGGAATCTCTGCTCTGGCTCCTGGAGCACCTCCTGCCCCTCCTTCTTCACTGACCTTTCTATCTCTGCAGAGCTGTTTCCCCTACATATTCTCATTGCTCTCCATATTCTTCAGAGGTTGTTATTGTTGCACAGCAGGTTTTCCCTCTTCCCAAATACATCATCCCAGAAGTACTACCACTGTTACTGCTGGGTGTGGCCTTGGCCAGTGGCAGTCCATCTAGGAGCCACCTAGCATTGGCTCTGCTGGGCATGGAGGAAGTTTCTGGCAGCTTCTCACAGAAGCTATCCCTGTAGACCCTTCCTCATTACCATAACTTTGTGACACAGATCCACAACAGCAAGGCAGGGGGATAAGTTCATTAAGCAGACTTTTTAATATATATATATATGTATTTTACTAATTATGGGCTCGTAGCCCCTTTATTGAAATATGTATTTTAAACTAATCAATCCCTCTCTTGAAAGCCTAATTGATTCCACAATCTCAATTAAAGACAAAGATAGATTTGGGGAAAGGAAAATAGTAGTCTTAATTGGGCAATAAAATAGTTTCACTGATGCAAAACTTCACAATTTTTTCCCCATTTTTTACATAATAGCAGTACAATATTGGGAAAACTCTCTCTTCTCAAAACATAAGAGATTAAAAAATAAAGGATGTTCAAATAATTTTTTTAAGTTATTTCAAAACACAGGTAAAACAAAAATGTAGATTTCATCACACAAAAAGAATCATAGAGCTTCTCTGTTATTTGCTTTTTTCTCTGTGATGAGAAATACATCGGAACTGGTAACTCTACATTACTTCAGCCTGCTGGCAGAAGAAATTTTTCCAAGGCTCATGTGCAAATTCTGAGGATAAAGTTATGCCATGCAAAGAGAACCTTAAGCTCCTTTAAGTATTTTAATAAAATTAGAGCAAGGTTATTACTGAACCAGTGCTATGGAAGAAAAATAAGCTGCTGCTTTGCTTCTTGAAATTATTCAGTCAATCAGTTTCAGGCCTGAAATCTGTTCTGATTTCCCATTTCCCACACAATGTATGAGAAACTCAAAAGTATTCAGAAAATATATTAGTATATTGGAAAAGTACTTTAAATTGGCTAGAAGCCTAGAATTCTACATCCTCTAGAGGTCAAGTCTTACAGTTCATCATAAAAAATGCCTGGGAATAGTTTAAAGCTTGATACTATGCAGTACTTTAAAATTGTGAATACATTTCATAAGAAAAGGGCAATATTATAATTTTATATTTTCCTAATGTTGCAGAAGATATTCAAATGCAAGTCGATAAAGGAAATTAACTTATTTATTAACTGAATTGATGGGTATGATTCTAAGATTGCAAAAATGCAATTGCTTTATCATTTCAGTTATATTTAATATCCATAGCTTAGTGAAAAAAGACTGAGCATAAATGTAAAACTAAGGAAGGTTAATGTCTAAATACAGTGTGTATTTGAAATGAGGACCAGAATGACTACATGTCTCTGATATTCTCTTTTTAAGTATTAAATGGAATCAATTCACCTTGAAAAAATAAAATATGCACAACTCTCTAATGACAGCAAAAGGGCAGATGAATTTTTCTTACAATAAAAATATGATCCCAAAAAGCATTAACTAAGGCAGCCTCACAATAGCAACCCTGACAAAATTAATGTCCCTGTGGGCTGTTTTTCCTTGATTACATAATGGACTTTAAGTGCAAATACACAAAAACATAACATTATTTTTAACATCTTCTGCCAGAAGAAATGGGAATTTATTTGCCACTCATTGCTCACAGGTAATTTTCCTTGTCTAGAGGCATTTTCAATGTCAGAGTAAGATGCTGTATTTGGAAAAGTGTGTTTGCCTGAGGTAACGTTGGAAACAATCATGCAACCCCTTTATAATTTTACATTTTGTCCTTCATATGACATAGATGAAACAGAACTTTTTGTGCCAGAAAATAATATATATTATTAGGAAGAAAGTAATATTTTTTCAACACAGAGTTGTTTCATTTGTCTGAAGCAATTAACAAAATTTGAATGACAAAAATGTGGTACCTCTTAATTGTCTCTGAATGCAGAGCATTAGTGTGTTTTATTTGTATCTTTTTAGAGCCATATACAGCCATTTCTCAGGTATTTTAAGCCATTCCAGGGAAGATATCTAATTGCCAGATTGAAAGAATGTTTGGAGAAGACCTAACCTTGAAGCTGCAATCAGAGCCTGAATTTTAAAAAAATCATTGTGTATAAGGTACACTGATCTATCTAACTCACTTATACAAAAAAGAAACTATTTAATATTCATTGTATAAAGTTCTTACTGAGAGAAAATTATTTTTCCTGCTATCTTGATGAGAAGTGCAAATAATGATGCCTAATTTTTGTGATAAGCATATATAAAGACCAGAATTTAAAAGATTTTATTTTGGTTATTCAGTACAAGAGCAAGAAGCTGCAACATAAATCTGTAAATCTATCATCTCTCATCATCATTAGATTTCAAATTATAGTCAAAAGAGAGCCAAGATTGCTGCTGATGGTACAAATTATTTAATGGGCAATGGTTAAGACGTGCTGTATATATATGAAATAATAGTATCAGGCTGACTGACAATATCATGCTGGCTGGTTAAGTTTCAGGCAATGTCACAGAGTAGGACTGATATATGCATTAATGTGATCAGCAGTGTCACATACAGAGGGACTAATAAGGGGTATATCTCACTCTGAATGATTAAATAAAATTGTCCTAATTAGGTGAGATTATATTTTCTATGGCACTTGCTCTCTTAAAAAGAAGTATTTATGATAAAACATTCTAAACATTCTGTTTTACTTTCAAATATTTTAATGCCCAATTAATCAGTAGTTTTGTTTATGGTGAATGACCTCTTTTTCCTTTCTGGATTTTTTTTTAATCTACATTCACAATTTCCATTTTCTTCCAGAGGAAAACCACTGATTGAGCCATCAAAGAAGCTAATCAAAGTGAAGAAAAAAGTAGCTTGACTGATATATAGGTAAGTCAGAATGTCACTGCTACTCTTTCTGAGTAATTCCATCAGTAAGCATTTGCAGAAATTATTAAGAGAGGGGTCTGAAAATATTTGTCACAGAATAACACGCTTAAACATTACTCCTCTTTTCAACTCTTCCCTTCCAGTATTTTATCACACTACAGTGCAGTCTAAAAGTTCATGCAAGTTTATAATCACACCCTAGCCCCAGTATTTGGTAGGAGAGACTGCAGACAAACTCTGAGAGGTTATACACAAAGCATGGTACAATTTTTCCAAGTCCGTATTCCAGCCAAGAGTGGAATCTGCAATAGAAAGCTGCATCTGCCAAAACCAAATCAAGGTTTTTACAAAATGTGTTCTGCAATACCTCTTAGAAATAGAAATTATTGTCTTTAAACAGCAGCAGCATCAGTTGGGAACTTTGTACTTGTTTCTCAAGATAGGATGTAACTATACAGGAGAGACAGGAAGAAGCTGGTGTGATAAGAGATAAAAGTAATGTAAAGAAGTACCATAAAAAATGAAGAAGAAAATAAAATAGAATAAAAATAATGTCAGTGGCAATGAGAGGTTTAATCTACACATTCTTTTTTTTTCCTAGACAAACACAGTAACCAACACAAATATTTGCTGCAGGACTATATCGGCAAGTAAAAAAAAAACACACATTCATTTTATTCTTTGATTAAACTATTTCAAGCCTCAAATAAACATTTTCCTAAATTAATCTGGACTTTCTTCTGCCAATTCTAATCTGAGAAGATGAGTCTAAAAACTGTGGAGTATTTTAATAACAGGGAAAAAATCTACAGTAAAGCCCTTGAGACTTCTGAAAGATCATTTCAGTTGTACAAAGTGATGAGAATAATGAGAAAGAATGACAAAAACCCATCTGAAATCAGGGTTTAGGGGAATGTAAATCAGAATGTATTCTATTTTAATATTGCCTTAAGGTTTATATGTGGAATGTTAATGTTTAATATAAAATTGAAATATTAAACTGCGCAACAAAAAATATTAAACATCATTCTGTTGATAGCCAGAAGAAAGGAGTTTGGATATTGCTGTTATCTTTCTTTTCAGCATGGAGTCTCTATTTTAGAAAGCAATCATGCTGATTATCATCAACACATTATATTCTGGATTAAATTTTTTGTGTTTGGTTTCTTATCTGAGAAATACTTTGAATCAATCTAAGTTTATTAGTGAATAGTAGAAACTGAATATAGGCTAAGTGTATAGTACAAATCAGATACAAGAACCTTTCATCATTATAATGATGCTTTACTTAGAAATCTACCTTTAGTATTACTGCATCAAAGTCCTCAGGCAAGGTTGACATGAAAATTTACTTGGGATGAACAGAATTTCCAGCTAATATCTGGAAATCAGCTAGTGAACATTTAGGTTCAGGTCCCACATATTAACTGAGAGCTGAAGTGAAAAACAAGTAAGTCCTGGCTAATTACCTGAAAAAATTGCCATCTTTTTTCTCAGATGAGAGATGTTTGAAATGAAAGCTAAAAACACATCCATGCAAGAAATTTACAAAGTGAAAAACACATTTGATATCTATGTGTATAAGAGAAACCTCTTTTCTCGTTTAGGAGTTAAAAATAATTAACAAACTATTGTTTCTTGATGAAAACAAGAGTAAAATATTAAATGAAATTTAGAAGCTAATGAAGGGAAAAATACATGCATACATACATACATACATACTATATATAGATGCATATGTTTTGCCGTTGGGTTAGTGGAACAGTATAATAATTCTGCACAATCTTACTGAAATCCTACTTCTATATTGATATAATAAATCTGCATTTTAATGCAAATTGGAATTTATACATTGCTAAATCATGCATGACAAAATTACAGAACTGAAAATTTATAGAGATTACAAAAGTCAGTTCTGGTTTTCAGCCCTGGTGCTTTCACCACAGAGTATGAAAGCCATAAAAATTGCTCACACTATAAAAAGAAGAATCCACTGAAATACAACTTATTCTGAGGGTAGATACCATTAAAAACATTCCTTTTTTTCCAACAGTCTTCTCAACTTTAAATCAACATACCCAATTCTGCCTTCATTTTGTCTGGTAAAGTAACTATATTAAGGATATTGCTATCATTTTACAATCAGGAGAAGATTATTTGCCAATATTTTAAATGTGATATTTTAGAAAATACAGCAAGATCTGTAAGAAACAAATGCCAAGGAATCACATGTGCAAGAATGAGTCATTCATTTAATGCAGTTAGTTTTATTTGTTCAATATAGACTTGAAATTTATTTACAAGCAGGAATTATGGTTGGTTTTCATTCATAGAGTTACGCATATAAGAGAGTCTACTCCATCTGTGTTCTAGTAGGGCTGCACTTTTGAATCTTATTTTGCAAACGTCTCTGAATGATGTCCATCGACTTGTGATTCCTTATGGATAAAATTAAACTGGAAGATGCACTGCAGGAGTCCATCTTAATAGATTGTACATGCTAAAGGGTATTTAAAAAACCTGAAATGCGTATATTACAAATTCAAGGAACAACACGCAACTAATGTGGAAGAGAGACACAATTTCTAGTTCAAATTTGAACTTTCTTCTGGAATCCTGAATTTTCCTATTCCAGCTCTATGTTTTACATCATACAAACTGAGGCATATAAAGTGGTGTCCTTTCACAGGAAACTGGAAAATACACTACAGAATTTATTGTGCTTCAACTCCTGGTAAATCCAACAGGCCAGACCAGGTTATACTAGATATGAAGTAAAATCCCCGGCAGGTACTGTGGATTTTTGATCCTCAACACCAATTGCTTCACTCTACAGCTTTGCTCCTATTACTCCACAATATTTATTATAAGAATGTACTCAGAGTCACAAATATCCCTTTCTTTCATTCTTACAAAGCAGATCTCAATTCTGCTGTCTACTATCACAGGATCACAGAAGCAACTAGGCTGGAAAAGACCTTTGAGATCATCAAGTCCATCATGTGCCCTAACACCACCTTGTCAACCAGACCATGGCACTGAGTGCCACATCCTGTCTCTTCTTCATATCATTAGAATTACTTGAAGCTTTTATTTTCTAATTAACACTGAATTCAAAAGTTAAGGTTTAGAGATTACAGATAGTAGCAAACAAAATTAAATGTACACTGACACCACAGAAACACACAATTTTGCTTTTGGCATTAAGCTTAAGTGATTACCAACTTTTCCATAGCCAGAAATCTCCAGTCTTTCAATTATTTTTCCTTTTTGAAAGTCTAATCAGCACATTTTTTTGCTACTCACTTCTAGTTAAGTTTAAAAACAAATAAACCCATCAAAAGAGAATGCTTTCGGAATGCTAAAGAATATAAAGATTAAGATGAAATGACATCTGAGTAAAGAGGCAACACCAGCCCCTAAAAGCTGGTGACACTATAAGTAGAACATTTCAGTTTACTTTTTGTAAATAAATGTAAATAATAGCTCCAATTGCAGTTTTATCAAGTGTCTTCTGTCTGCTTGAAAGCCTTTATTTAACATTTGCCAAAAGTAACTTTTTGCCCCCGAGGTTTTGTGCTTACAGAATTCCCTCCGGAATTATATGAGAATACTTTTTTTTTCCCAGAAGCCTGGTTTGTTACAGTGATACAAATGCAAAGCCATTTCCATCCTCATTGACTTTTAACATTGATAACACCTACTTATTTTACACTCTTAAGACAGCAGTTTTATTTTATAATTGTGTTCTTAATGATGAATTGGACAATTACCTCCTGAACAATTTGTATCATTTTAGTCCTGATTCACATTCCAAAAAAGCAAGGTCAAGCACTAACCCTCAAATAATGAAAAGAAACAGCTGAGGATGAAAGTCCATTTGAAAGCACAAACCTTAGGCTAACGTATTCGTTTTTCCTCAAAGGAAGTTTTATGGGTTTGAAAATTGCTGTGTAGCAGTGTCTAGTTGCTTGTAAATCCAAGCCTCAGAGACAAGGCGTGTCAAAGGAAAGGAATTTCCAATATGGGGACAATAAGTAGATGTCAGACTGGGCTTTTTTTTTT
This sequence comes from Lichenostomus cassidix, assembly GCF_008360975.1. Lineage (NCBI taxonomy): Eukaryota > Metazoa > Chordata > Aves > Passeriformes > Meliphagidae > Lichenostomus > Lichenostomus cassidix. The sequence continues at coordinate 96,490,100 of NC_139482.1, read as the reverse complement.
TCCCTCAAATATATTTCTAAAAGAAAATAAATCCTTTGAAGTTTAGGCTGATTTGAAAAATTAAGCTGTCAAAGTTCAAACTGCTACTTAATTTTGCAAACCTCACTGTTGCATAACCTCAAACACTTTGATCTTTTTTAGCTGCTTTACACTGGGACTTTGAGCTTCTACCTCTTTTTATATAACTAAAATGTGATATAAAAGTGCATGTTTAAAAATGTTTTTTTCTAATTGCATACATACAAAACTATGGGAAAGGTTCTGCATTTCCATAATGCAACAATTTGCCCATTCTTTTAGTGTGTGGAGTTTGTGCTCTGAATTCCACCCTTTTTAAGAGTTCCTCAAACTACCTAAGAAAACCACATTCAGAGCTGCTCTTTCAGACAAATTGGTGTCCTGGCCATTATGGTGATTATATGTCCCATAGCATATATTCAGTTGGATGCTCTGTACTTCATGCACTCAAATAGAATGTTCCTAATTGGATTGCTCCCCTTATTATTAACTCTCTGCATAATTTTGTAATAGTGAAGGGAATATTTTGCCACTAAAGTGGTTGTATATTACTGCTATGTTGTTGTGCACAATTAAACAGCTGTTGCATAAGGAATGCTGCAAAGGTGACTGCGTTTTGTAACGCTCAATGAATACATTTTGTTGTATGCATCTATGATAAGGACAGCCATGAGACAAATTGTGTTCACCATGTATGTCTCCTAACCTTCACTCTGCCCACCAATGCATCTCCATAGGCCTATGTCTAGCTTATGTGAACTTTCTAACAAGCCTCAAAAAAGTCTTTTGGAGAGGTATTCCTGGGCACAAAAACTTCCTCTCCATAGTCTTATGTGAGAAGAATACTAAATAGACAGAATTCAGATTATTTCAATGTACCTTTTGAAACCACACTAAACCAAATGGCACGTACTCAAAACAACCAAGAAAATTTTCCATACAGCCACAGAATGATGACCTAAATCAAATTATATGTAGCTTATCCTGATAGAAACATTTCTTCTTTTACTGATTTTTGTCAGAAAGAAATACTTCATATGACATGAGAAACCTAAACAAGTACAAATATACTTGAAACTTCTGTGAGGAATGAAAAACACACACAGATTTTTGTAGAAGAAGCAAGCTCTCCTTCATCCAATAACATACCAGTTCTCCTCGTAGTGATAAATTGTTATCAACCTAGTTAAGATAATCACCCAAGACTATGCCAAAGAGAGAATTGAAATCAAGGATGATGAGACAAACATCTCCTCTGCCCATTCTATAGAGGTAGACTAGTGTGCCAAATGAAAATGAAAATGAAAATGAAAATAAATACATGATCAATGTAATTTGTTCTAGGCTGTTCCTATCCCACATGCAATAAAAAAGTATGTTCATTGAGTATAATAAATACCCTCAATGGATCTTCACAAGCAGAGCTTTCTGTTTTTTAAAAAAATCCTTTACATATAAAATATATCCACAATCATTGAAATACATAGAATGATTCTAGACATCAGTAAAATAATTTTGAAGATGTAGTCGAACTGTTGTTTAACAGAAGATGAAATGATAGTTAAATTTCCTTTTTCTTCAATGAGGACTCTCACCTCCTCCCAGAGTTAGATAATACTATATATCAATATACATCCCAAAGATTTTGTGAGTAAATCCAATCTCCAGTAAATCATTGGCAACAAAGCATACAGAAACTCATAAATATTATTTAGGATCTTTAAGTCTTGTTGAACACAAGATTAAGAGTCCTGAGACATTGGTTTGGCTGCAAAGCCATCACAATGGCATCTCAAATGAACCATATTTCATCAGTCGACCTGTGTGATGTTTCAAGAGTTGATGTTTACAAATAAATGGACTAAAATAGAAAACCTAACTCCTCCCTTAAACCGTAATATTTTTTCCATCTATTAAATGTTTTCCAAGTCATTCATTTCCTTTGTTTGTAAATGTGCCATAACTGAAAGGGATAACAGTGTAAGGGATGAGTTTGATAGGTATTTGACTGGCGTAAGCCAACAAGACCTTGTGCTGTATGTCACTGGAGTAAGACGAAAACTCTTGAGTTCCAGTACACTGAGAATGAAGGAGCCTTATACATGCAAATGAGTAACATAATCAGCACAGCACTTGATTTAATTTCTTATTAAATTCTGCTTACTAAAGACTGTCCCCAAACTCTTACTTTTGATTTGTTGCATAATTTTGCACTGGAAATACTACTCGGTTTAAGGGGCAATTCATCACTCAGAAGAGTCACTCTGGGTTCTGAGAGACTTACTGTGTGAAGGATTTTCAGGAGTGATGGGAGATATGATAGGTGAAATCCATGCACATCTCATCCTTCATGAGACATAGAAGCCAGGGTCCATTGTAAAGGAGTTTCTGCATTCAAAAACAGGAGCTCTTCCCAAGTTGGCCCTGCCAAGGACTGAAACAGTAGGTTACACTAATGGAATTCATTGATGTTCAAGAACCCAAATTCTGTCTGCCATACTGTTATAAGCATTTATGAGGTCTTTTATGCATAATGAGTTTAGCATTCTGAACACCCTAGTGTGGCCAAGGTACAAGTACTCTTCCCATGAATCTTTGCCTCTCTAGTTAATGTTCTGTCTCGTGAGAAGAATGCTAACTAGTCTGAAAGACCCTTGGAAAAAATTGAGTATGCAATATAAATGAAATAATGATAACACAACTATCACATTACTTAATATTATAGAAATATTTTATGGGCTCCTACTTTAGATCTCCCTCCACCAAAATATTGTCTTTGATGTAAGGAAAAGAAAGTTGTTGTTTGAATCATAATAAACTACTTTATGTTTTTCTGCAACTTTTTTTAAGACTGTGTTTTTACTTTTTGATTCCCAAGGTTCTTTGGGGTTCTTTTCATTGGTAGTTTGGGGTTTTTTTCTCAAAAGAAACTTAGTTTTTGTGCTAAAAAACACAGGCCTAAAGAAACAGAACTATTGACAGATGGAAGGGCTTGACAGTAAGACACTTGTAAGAGCTATTCTTTCAATAACATTGAAATGTTCTCATTTTTTTTTTCTAAGTTTCCAATCTCTTCATAAGTCACATATATCTTAGAATTTCAAGAGGTGTCTAGTTTAGGAAAACAGGAAAAATAAAAAAAATAAAAATTTTAAAAAATAAAATAAAATATAAAATAAAATAAAAGCCATACTCATTAAGAGACTGCAATTTTATCATCAATCTTGAGTTCAAATGAACCACAACAAACTTCACAAGTAAAATTCCATTAAGTACAATATGATATTGTACTTTATGATGTCACTTAAATCAGTCCAAAATAATGTATACAAATTCTCATCCACCAGTAAATACTGCTCAGCCCAAGAACCTTTGGACAAAAGAGAACATTTCAGTTGAAATGTCTCACTTATCTTCACAATTGCTAATAAGACATGAGACAAGCATACTATTGAGAAGTGTAAATTGCCTGTTATGTAGAATTTGCCTGTAATTTAATGTAAGAGCTATTCAAAGGCTGGTACAAGGCAGAGATAACTGTAGGAGGCAAATCAACCACAGGAAGTGGCAACTTACAGATTAGGACCCTTTTTCATAAAGTTATGTAAAGGTGTGCTTATTGCAAATAAAAGAAAACCTAAATAAGCCAGTGGAAGAATCTACCGGATAAAAATCTAAACAGCTTGAACCCAGCTACAGATAAAAGGTTTTTCTCCCTAAAGGTATGATCCTTTTCATCCTTATAAATACAACATTAGAGAAAAAAAAATCCACAGAATGTGATTTAATTATTTTTGGCCACATCACTTGCATGTTTAGTTTTTCTCATATGACCAATCTCTGAGTTTAAAAGTACTGTAGTTAAAATATATGTATAAATCCAGTTTTTACCCCATTATCTCTTATAGGTAACCTGGGTGGAGGTAAATACAGAATCATGAAATCCCAAGGATCTGCATTGCATTATGCACAGGATGAAGAATTTATAGTGAATGAATAAATGGATGACAAAAATGAGAATTCAGAATTCTGAAGATGCCAGAGTCAGTAAATAATTTCTCTATGGTTCACTCTTTCCTTTGCTTTATGTAATATAATATATTGATGTACTTTAACCTCATCTCCAGTGCGCCAGTGGGCTTCTCCTGGACCATCCTTATTGTCCTGTTATTTAATATTATCTAAACATCTTTTCTAGATTTGTTATAAGAGTATATCCTCTTACAGTGCTTTTCCTGCCCTGCTGTATTTCCTCTGAATTTCTTTTCACTTAAAAAACAGGACTTCTTAAACTATCCATAGAATTAATATCAGCGTATTTGAAATAAAAATGAAAATTTCTGCATAGAAAATTAGTGTTATTTTTCCACAACCAGGGTCATTTAGAGTAAATACCATCAAATTATTGCTTGTTGAGGAGCAATTTCAAGCCAGGGTAGCAGAAAATGACTGACACCAGAACTGACGTCAGCAGCAAATGGAAACTACCTCCCATGTCTGATATAGTCCCTGGAACTTAAAAGGTTGTCATAGATTTAAAGAATTACAGAATGGTTTTGGATGGAAAGGAGCCTTAAAAATTGTCTCATTTGAACCCCCTGTCATGGACAAGGGACATCTTCTAATAGACCAAGTTGCTCAAAACCCCATCCAACCTGGCCTTCTTGAACACTTCCAGGAATGGGACATCCACAACTTCTCTGGGCAACATGTTCCAGTGCCTTGCCACAGCCACAGTAAACCATTTCTTCCTGAAATCTCATATAAACCTAATCTCTTTCAGCTTAAAGCCATTCCCCCTAGTACTATCACTTCATGCCCTTGTAACAAGTCCTTCAACTTTCTTGTAAGCCCCCTTCAGGTGCTGGAAGGCTGCTGTTAAGGTGTTCCAAAAGCCTCTCTTCCCCAGGCTGAACAACCCCAGCTCTCTCAGCCTGTCTTCATAGCAGAGGTGCTCCATCCCTCTTATCATGTTGGTGGCCTCTTCTGGACTCACTCTGACAGGTTGATGTCCTTCCTGTGCTGGAGACCCCAGAGGTGGATGTAGCACTCCAGGTGGGATCTCACCAGAGCAGAGCAGAGCAGAGCAGAGCAGAGCAGAGCAGAGCAGAGGGACAGAGTCCCCTCCCTCACCCTGCTGGCCACGCTGCTTTGGATGCAGCCCAGGACACCACTGGCTGGGTTATGTTGAGCTTCTCAGCAGCCAGCACCTCCAAGTTTTTCTCCTCAGGGCTCCTCTCAATCCATTCTCTGCCCAGCCTGTATTTGTTGTTGAATTTGCATCAATCCAGGTGCAGGACCTTGAACCTGGCCTTGCTGAGGTTTGCACAGGCCCACTTCTCAAAATTGTCAATGTCTCTGATGCTAAGGCTTACACATTGCAAAGCTGTTGTTGCAATGCAGCACTAAAAAGTTGTGTACTGATAGGTGAATTATCCTTAACAAATTAAGTGAAACTTTTCTTGTGCTCTGCAAACTGCAACATTTAGTAGATGTCAAATTAGAGCACGTACATGCAAGCAAAACTGAGTCTTTTTGTTCCACATTACACCACATTCCTCAAATAGCCATTTTGCAGTTCTTAGGTTTGCAGCATGTTTTTGCCTTTTCCAGTCTGGTATTTCAGGAAGGAGATAATTTCATAAATACTGAATAGAATAAATCATGACTCTTGAAAACAGGAAGATCTCATGAATAGTTAGAATGTTTATAATTATGTTCAGAAATAGGGAAATAAATATTGGAGAGCTTTTTCTAAATCTATTGTGTACTGTAGAGCTATTGACAAGAAGAAGAAGTTCTTAATTGATTTTTTGAGTCAAAGTAATAATCTAGCTTCTGCAGGCAGGTCCTCACTCCTGAAGGACGACAACAACAACATCAACAAAATCAAATCCCTGATGTGCCATATTTAGAAAAAAAAAGCCTAAGCAGTTGCAAAGAGACTTCATTTTCCAGATTTAAAATGTAGTAACTTCAGCACCATTTATGTGTTTGCAGATAATTTAGAGTAACTATTAAGCTTCTGTAACTCATCAGGGACTTATGTTAAGGCTGTTTCATGGAAATTGTTGTTATGAATCACTCAATAACAACATTTTACTTTTGCCTGCTACCCTTGTGATTATTGCCATTCTCCTCCTAAACTAAAGAGCAACAAACAACCCTTGAAGAGCTTGTATTACTCTGAACAGCATAGGGTTTAAGCAGTTGCATCACCTGTCCATTTTTTCATTTCCACAGCTTGCTCTGAAAGCCACTAAATAAATTATACCAAGGAAAAAACCACCCAAAATGTTATGTACACATTTCAGAGTTTTAAGGACCAGGAGCAGCACCTTAGACACTGATCTTTCCTTCATCTTAACAGCCATCTAGACATCGTTGCTGCACTATCCTCTAGTCAGTCAGCAGCAGTATATACTGCACTTACCCCATCATGATACACCCCATGTATCATGGAAGGCAGTAGCATTTCACTCCATAATGCTGAAAAAAAAATTAAACAGCCAAAAAAAAGCCCTTCATAATATTAGCTTGTTTGCATTCAGAAAACTGAAAATTCTTAATTATTTCCTAATTTCCTAAATTATTCTATTGCTGGAATTCATATTTTAAGTATAACTGGTTAAAACAAGAGTGCTTGGATACCATTTGTATATTGGTTATACTGTCCAATTAACCAAACCTCTTTTTAGACAGTCTAACCCTATCATCATGATCAAACATCAGAGTAACAAGCAACAGGTCTTTGTGTAGGGAAAGTAATGCAAATACCTAGCTTTGTTGCTCAGTATCCTGAAAAACTGCAAATTGTTTTGAAGGGTTTGAATGGCTGACTCTCATTATCAAATTGGTTAGTTATATACACACAGGAATCTGGGGAAAAGGGGCTTGAAATTTTAATTACTTTCTCAAAACTGTACAGATCACAGGGTTTTTTAGGCCTGAGTCCATAATATCAATGTCCGTAAGGGAAGATCTGGATGCTATTTCAGAAAATATCACACCTGGTCCCATGTTTTGGGGTGTATATCCTCAAAGGTTAAAGGCACCTGGAAAAAGTGAAGACTTGACAGTGGCTGCAAATTCTGATTAGAGAACTTTCTTTTATCTGCATCTCTGACCACCACAGTGTAAGGAGAGGTTGTTATGGTAGATTGCTCTCAATATTCTCTATACTTAAGCCTTAGCTCAAAAATTTCTTTGCTTTCTTCTTCAGTTTGGCCCAGCCCATTCAGAGCTGGTCTCAGTGGTTCAGTAGACCATTCAACTGTTCTTAACAAGCACAATAATAACATGAATACTTTCCAAGGAGATCAATTTTTTTTTTTTTTTTTGCTGGCCCTTGTCTCTTTCAGCTATCTACTTTCTTTGTAGACTGATGGTATTATTCATTACTCTTCTTCACAGGCAAAAAGTGAAATTATGTGCAGTTCACTTTCCTGACATATACTAGAGAAGTGGCTTTTACTGCATGTTCTCATGGGACTAATGTAATAAAAAGTCCACTTTGGGGCTAACCTATTTGAATTGGTCCTTAGAGCCTCTAGATATATTCCTGCCATTTGTATCTATAGACTTTTCATCCTTACCTTCTAAATAAAATTGAAAATATAACTTGTTTAATTTAGCTGAAGGCAAATTTAATGCTGCAAAGCTATTGACCTGAGAATTTAAATTTAAACCCTCTCATCAGAGAATAAGTACAAGATTTTTAGCAAAATCCTGCCTACAGGTTTAACACGTGATAAATGGAGCAGAGTGTTCCAATCACTTTTTATTTTATGTGGATAATAATTCTCTGTGATCAATTTCCCCTCATTTATCTGTCTCCCTACTATGTGCATCCTAACTACACTTTTTCTTGCATCTTTTGCTTAGATTCTTCATCTTCTCTATGGCACTTGGTTTCAGCACTATTAAAATTTATGGACTATAGAAAATTATTTCAGATTACACCCTTTCCTTGCTTTGCCACAATGACGTGCATGAATATACATTCAAATGATTTATACTAAAAGGTTTTCTAAAATATCAGATTACGTTCCCTACCCTGAAACATTGTCTCCCATTAATTTTTAAGGGAAGTTTTTCTTGAAGGTGTGACTATGATGTAGCATTTGCTTCTCTGTACTCGAATTTACAGTATTAAAAAGAAAACAATTCATTATGGTAACATAGCTAAGATGAAGAGGAAGAAAAAGAAATCAGCAGGTATAAATTTACTAAATGGAAGTATTATAACATTCTCAATTAAGGGTGAAGGAGAAATCTAAATATGTATCTAAAATGATCATTAATAACGTTTTATAATTCCATTAAAAATGTAGATCTCTAGAAGCTTACTCTTCCAGTGTCTGATGTATTCTAAATCACAAATATTTCTACACACTTGAGAGCTGGAGAACATTTTGCTTACCATGATGGTAAGAAAAATTAAAGAAATAGCAGGAATTTTTCTTTTCTGTCACCCAAGAGCAGCAAACCAGCTGGAGTAGGATACTTCTATGAATCAGGGAATTAGGTATATAACTAAGAATCTAAGTTTTCTTCTACTGTGTTCTGAGACTGACCTTCAAAGTAAGTGCAGCTCTTCCCACAAGAGAATCATCAGCTAATTTTATGAGGCTACACCCCATTCCACCCGATTCCATTGTCAAGCCATTAACCAAAAATACTCAATAAAACTGCAAGACATCTTCAGAATATATTATCTCCTCATTTGGTACTACAAAAGTGCTATTTGAAATTTGTAATTACTTGTGGATTTGTCTATTCCTGGCTACACTTAAGGTGTACATTAACCTGTTTATAAGACGACTCTTTCTTGGAGACCCTTAGCACGTAGCTCCTTACCAAATTAGTTCTGTAAAGTCACCAAGATCTTGCTGGTGGACTAATTGGTGGCTTTATGGGTATCTGTACCCCTTCTAGGAGTAGAAAAAATGCCCATAAATAGATCTGCAGAGCAAGAACTTGTACCTGTGTTAATAAATAAAGCATTCACCCACTTGTTTTAGGCCAGTTACAAAGAAGTCAGTTTCCCATTTGGCTTCAAATTTTGATATTCAATCACAGCTTCATTACATGAATTACTAACACATTAAATCTCACAGTATATATAAAGGGCTCTACCAAAAAATGAAAGTAAGTTTGCTAGAAGGCTACAGAAAAAAAACATTAAGAGAGCAGGAGTTTAATGAGAAAACTTTAATCCAAGTAGAATATAGGTTCATTTCATAAAAAGAAATTATTCACACTACTTATTTAAGAAATAAACAAAGAGATACAATGGTATCAATAGATATAATAACATTCAGCAGAATATTCTCTGTAGAATAAGACATTCATTGCGGGTGCTATGTCCTTACATGACAGGAAAAGAAAGACAATTTTGTCGTGTTTGCAAAACAACCAGTTAGTTATGAACAAGAGGCTGGGCTTTGCTTCAAAAGTTATTTTACTTGAATTAATAGCTGAATTACTCATGATACAGGAATTACCTGAAATCAGAGCTGACATTTAACAAATTCACTAGGTGATCGAGTGTTCACTAACAGATTTAATAGTAGCACTTTTTTATAGCTTTTAGAAAAGACTTAAAACATTATAACTTTGTTGGGAGCTATTCCAGTCCAGCCAGTTTTATGCTGCCTTTTCAAATTGTCTTTCTCCATTTTCTTTCTAGCATTTATAATTTATTTTAACACCTGGTCAATTTTTAAGTAGTCATTTTATAACCAAGTACAGTGAATAGTCACTCTGGTTGGATGTTCAGAGAAGTGAGTCAAGTTTGTTGTCTTTATTTCACATTGAACTGCATTAGCTTACTTCATGAACAGGACAGATGACACATTTTATATTTTCCTGGGTAAGAACAAAAAGCTATCCCCCCCAAAAAATTGTATCTGACATAGTTTGTTTTTCCCTTGATGTGTGTCAATGTTTTGGTTTGTTTGTTGCTTGTTTTAACCTCCCTCTATGGACAGTATGGCTGCCCAAAGACAAGTTTTTTCAGTTCGATTGCAGAGAGCTTCCAGTGACTCAAAAGTATGAGTATACTCTGTGGTAATGCTTAGTTCTCAGTCTTGTTCTTCTTATTGCTTTCTACTACAAAAGATGCTTTATGACAGATTAAGGGAACCTTTTCCCTCTTCATGTACATCGAAGCTTTTAAGCTTCACTTTTGAAGTTGCAGCTGTTTCCTTGATCTTGGACACTTTGGCAGGTGCTTTCATAGTTTTTATTAAGTCAACCTTCAAATTACCTTTCCCTTCAAAGTTCTGAAACTTTTATAGAGAAGACAGCCCACTTTTGAAATTTTCCATGGAGGACAGAAAGCAGGAGCAAAATCATTAAAAATATTGTCGCTGGGAAGCTCAAAGGAAGATATTATTCAATGGCATCAAGCAAATGCTTCGTTTTTTTCAGAAGACGTGTGATGATCAGACATCAAAATGTTTTCTGAAGATAAAACCCTCTAACTCTATAAAAGATAGATTTTAAAATGAAAACTTCTACAGCATAACAGGTGATCCAAAAATGAAAACTATCAGATTTTAAAAATATTTATTACATGAAGTATTCTTGAATTAATCCCTTGTGCAATTCAAATGGACATGGTTTAGATGGTGTATCTTTTCCAGAATACATTAAAAAAAAGTTTTTAAAATTTTTTAGACCATTAACCTTTATGTGACTCTGTGGTACTGTATGGCTCAGTTTTCCAAACCAAGATTGTTGTGCAGAACTAATATTAGCAGATGCCTGTGTAATAAATGTTTTTTATCATCAGCGTTCCATCATCAAGTTATGTGAATTCCTACAATAAAGATACTAGGTTATTTTTACAATATTTATTTTATGTAAAATATATGACATTATGTTCTGCTCCTTAAGCCTTGGTTAACTTAATTGCCTGTAGTTATGTCAAAACTTTGTGTGTCATCACTGATGGTGCAGCAGAGATCATTCCCCTCCACACTTTCAAAATTTTTGTAAAATGTGTGCATATTTTGTAGTCACTTCCACTTGAATCCAGGAAAGTTTACAAGTTTGAGTAAGAAAAAGCAAGAGAGAAAAAGAGTGAAAAACTGAAAGAACGAGTGAAAGAAAGATAAGGAAGCTGAGATAACCTTCGGACCATGTTCAAAGATTCCTTTACGTCTGAGCCTGAGCTTTTTGCATCTCTCAAAAAATCTAGAAGTCAAATCTTGTTCTAAACAGCCCTCACCTTTCTAAATTTTAAAGGACTTAGAAACTTTGCTAACAGTTCTCTTATGTTCCCCTGTCCTGAACTTTTAAGGACTATAATATCATTTAGTATTGCTAATTCTTAAAGCCAAAATGAATCTGAAGCGTGGGATCCATACACACAACCCTAAATCTGGCAGTCCAGACTTCTATTTGCTGCCAACCTTCATAGGATTTATGTTGCAATCCATTCCAGAGCAATGAGGGATTCAAACAATAAAACAGAAAGTTGCAATAAAAGCAGCCATCTTGAACCAGTGTATCATTATAGCATAAAGGAAGGTGTTTGAGAGATTTCTGTGCTCTTTTTCTTTTTTCCAAGCAGGATGTTTTAATGAAATTATATTCCAATTTTCAAATGAAAAGTGAAACTAATTGAATTTTAGGGAAAGCATTCAGTCTCTCAGTATTGGGGATACTTTTCATTTTTGTTCAATTACACATCAGCTGATGCAAATTTCATAGTAATAACAGTTGTCCTTTTATCACTGCATTTGATTATATGTGCTGGTGGACTTTACATCCAAAGAAGTACCAAAATTTCCTGGTTAAATTTCTATAATGTACTATTAAAATATGACCTTTGGAAATTGAGAAATATGATGAGGTGGAAATATTTTGCAGAGTGTTGTGACTGTTTCAATCAGCTGTGCTTTTTGCAGTCTGAAAGATAAATAGATCAGTAATTACTGTGAGGTAAAAAAATCACAACAAAAAAAAAGGATGAACAGAGTAATTTGCTTCATTCACTGTAAAGTACACTACAAATAAAGATGAGATCCATAGAAAATCATGTCATAATCATCATAAGTATTTTCTGCATCTACATTACTCCACAGGCACATAGATCTTTATATATGTTTTACCCATAATACTAATTATAATACTCTTAGTCCTCAAGATTCATTAAATAACTGTATATATACATTACCCATATTGGTTACAAACATTAGCTAAGAAATCTTTGAAATTCCTTATTTGATATACAAGTTCTGATTAAAAAAAAGTGAAAGGTGTCTTTCCTCCAGAAAAAATAAAGTATAAAAAACAACAGAGTAATGTCAAATTATATTTTTCTGTTTCACAGCTTCTCAGTTGAAGAGATGTTTAAAACAAAGTGGAGAAAAGGCATAAAATATTGGAAGAGTAAACAGACAGTTAGACTTCTTGCCAAGTGATGGGAATATGAGTGTATTTAGTGATTGTCTACACTTTCACGGGCCTAAGTCATCAGGTATAAGCACCACAGAAGCATAATTTTACAAGTAGATGAAAAACTGAAGCTAGACATTCATTAAACATGATCCCATCAAAGCTAGGAAACAGAGCATGACTTTTTGCTGAGTATTGGTTTTGCAATAAGAAACATATTCAGGTACCTGATAGACTCCTTGTTGCTTGAACTCTAAAATGCAGAACAGTGCATTTTCCTTATGAATGTCTTATTGTTCCAGAAAAAAAAAAAAAAAAAAATCAAAGTTTTTAAAGTAGCTAGTAAAATTTTGAGTATTGTAGGGGGCAAGAGCAAAGATATCTTCAGGCAGAGTATACACAGATAAAAACACATAATCGTCCTGGACAACTCAGTATTAAAGGAACAGGGGAGTAAAAGGTGTTATGTTGATCCCTCCATGGAAAACAATGACATATAAATGCATAAAAATAGCATATATCTTTCCCTCTCAACATTTTAATTAATCCATCAATCACAAAATGAAATATTACTATTCAAATATGTTTCCTGATATATTAGTGTGGCTGTATTCTTCATGCATTTCTTCTTTATTGGATGTATTTCTGCCCAGACTCTACTTCTCTTGTACTGACAGCCTTCCCTGGACCAGAACAGTGATGCAGTATAGGAAATGTTACCTGGGACCCCCTTTGCCAATTCATAGTCATAGCATTTCCACTGCATCTTTATTTTTCTCCCACAGGTTTTCCTCTAAGTCATGTTGGGTTTATTCATTTTATCTCATTTATTCTTAATATTATTTTACAACAGTGTTTGGGTTGTTCTATCTTCTAGGAAGCCCTTGAGGAAAGAGAATGATATAGCTCAATTTTACTGCACATCAAAAATAAAAGAAATCTTTATTTAGTTAAATTAGAGAGGAGAAACCTTTTCTACAATGTCTAGCAATTGTAAATCATTGAAATATCTTGAGGAAGTTTGATTTCTCTCAACATTTTAATTAATTGACAACAAAAAATTTTACCAGACCATTTTTATATAATGGCAGGTAGCTGCAACAAGAGAATCAAGTAATTAATTTGTTGTGAGTTGCTTCTGAAAAGCTAAAAATTTTGCCAAAATTTTCACCAAGCCCTCATATTTCTCAGGACTAAATGTAGACTTGGATACTTCTTATCTTCTAGTGTGACAACACACCTGGAACAGGCATTCTACAGGAGCCCTACTTCGCTTTTACCCATTTTCAATTAGCTTCAAAGAATGTTGTTAATATTCATGCTCATATAGTCTTCTTTCTTTACTGTTGAAAAAGCCCTAATTAACAGCCTTTTCCCAGCCTTTTTGTGTGCATCTTGACGGTCCTTTTGCTGCTTGCTGCTCTGTTAAGCCCTCCATTGAGTTTCACTTAATAATGAACTTAAATTTCTGGTATACTTTGGCAAGCAGCACAGAACATCCTCAGTGACCTTTCATTTTCCTGACAACTACAACAGCCAACAAAAATCCAACAAGAAGCAAAGAGCAGTAGAGAAGCTAGCTTTCTTGACATAAACACAATGAATCACGACAGAAAAGCACAAGTTTAAATGTTGGCATCGACTTTCCAGGAGAGATAGATATTTGAAAACAACAGAAATTTCAAGTTTGCTCTGAGGAGGAGGAGGTGAGATTTTGGGTGTGTGGTGGCAAAACCTCTGGTTCACACAAGACAGATAGGGTGACACAAGCCAGGCTTTGAGCCAGATAAGATGCAGATGCTGGGGAGACAGGAAAGTGCTTTAAATCATGCCAATGGTTCTCCCTTACACCCCACCCTCTGGGAAGGTCACATTCACCTGGGACATTGGAGCATTCACATTCACACAAAGGCCTGATATTCAAACCCAAAACAGGCCACATATCTCCTTTACATTGCAACCAAATTGTTCTAAAATAAACCCTACATATATATATATATATATGTATGTATGTATGTATGTATGTATGTATAAACACTGATCATTCCATGCCATTTCACTCCAGTCAACCCCAATGGATCTAGGACCTCTTAACAAGAACCTGGGTTACCCTTTTCTTTAGGGGTGGGTCATAACCAGCACACACCCTCCAATATTATGTTAAAATATGCTGAGCCAGCCTAATAGCAGAGACCTGGTCTATGCATGCTCTTCCCATAACATTTTGTATGTTTCTTGCCATATGTGACACAGCCACAATGGCTAAAGCCCTTCAAGGTCTAACTTTGCTGTAGCCACTGGGTAGGAAGGCTCAAAAGAGGCATCTGGACAGGCTGGATCAGTGAGCTGACACCAATTGCATGTGTTTCAACAAGGCCAGGTGCCTGGCTCTTGTGTCATAAAAACCCTGTGCAGTGCTACAGGCTGGGGCAGAGTGGCTGGAAAGCTGTCCTGCAGAAAAGGACCAGGGAAGGCTGGTTCATGGGGCTGAACATGAGCCAGCAATGTGTCCAGGTGGGCAAGAAGGCCAATGGCATCCTGGCTTCTTTCAGCAATAGTGTGGCCAGTAGAACCAGAGTAGTGATTTTTCCCCTGTACTCAGCACTGGTGAGGCATCACCTCAAATCCTGTGTTCAGTTTTGTGTCCCTCACTACAAGAAAGACATTGGGGTGCTGGAGCATGTCCAGAGAAGGGCAATGAAGCTGGTGAGGGGTCTGGAGCACAAGTCTGATGAGGAGAAGCTGACGAAGTGGGGGTTGTTTAACTTGGAGGAAAGAAGGCTCAGAGGTGATCTTATCATTTCTACAATTACCTGAAGGAGGTAGTAGTGAGGTGGGGGTTTGTCTCTTCTCCCGAATAGCAGGTGATATGATAAGAAGAAATAGCTTCAAGTTGCACCCTTCAAGTTGCATTGGGGTGGTTTTAGTAAAAATTTCTACACCTAAAAGGTATTCAGACATTGGAACAGGCTACCCAGGGAAGTGGTTGAATTAAAATCCCTGGAGGAATTCAAAAGACATGTAGATGTGACATTTTGGGACATGGTTTATTGATAGACTTGACAGTGCTGGGTTAACAGTTGGACTTGATGATCTCAAAAGGTCTTTTCTGACTTTAACAATACTGTGATTCAAGGAAAAACACCTGCAGAATGTTCCTCTAGTCTCCTTCCTCCCCTCTTCCCTACAGAGGTTTCTTTTTATCACACCCAAAGCTGTCAAGCTGCTGCGGAAATAATCAGGTTTGACAGTTCTGGGGTTCAAGAATAATATCTTGTCGTCTTACATCCCAGCAGACACACACTAAGCAATTTATCACAGTCTACACAGCAGGGTTGTACTATCTCACAATAAATGCATAGATAAACTTTTATCTAAAAGTGTGATCCTATGTGTGATTAGTGAATTTGGTTTCAATTACATTGTATTTATTCATATCTTTGTTTTACTGTTAATCCTCCACATCAGATTGCTTTGCTAAATATCTCTACACTGATACCACTTTATGCTAATTAATATGAAAGATTTCAGCTATTGTTTATTTGTTAATTCCTGCAAGATGCTTGTAAATAAGACAGAAACAGGACAGGGGGATTGAAAAAAAAATCCAAAACTTGAATTAGACTTGCAAATTATTTCTGTAGATTGTCAACTTTTGTCCATAGAAATTAATGGTTTGTAGCAGAGCTAATTATTTGCTTTGAGAATAAATAATTTATTGGAGATTAATTCCAAATAAACAATAGCTGATAAAATTAAAATGTTAACAAATACACTGAAAAGAACATTGTTTTGTGGATTACAAAATAATAAAAAATCCCCAAAAACATAGCTTGTGGTAGTGATTATCTAAATTTTCACTGGTTTGTATAGTATAGTGTCAGTGTAATGACTTGGCTGCTATTACTGGGATATGTAAAGACATTAGTGATGTATTGTGTTTATTGCTTGCAAATCCCAAGGGGTTTTCCCTATTTCTTGCTCTTCATTTCTACCATCCTATCTTTTTATGTGCATAAATATGATATGTATGTGAATATACATATACACAGATGCACTCCTGATCTGCAGAGTTCTTCTTTTTGAGTTCACACTTATGGTTTGGCACAGATCCTTCCTGACATTTGCACCTGAATAGTGCAGGACTTCTGCTCTGGTATGCCTTTTTTAAGACAAAAAACAGGAGGGAATGATGAGGAGTGCACAGAGCTGACAGCAGAAGATTGTCTGTTTTAACAGAGTGGACTCAGAGGCAGAAGATTCAGAAGAGAAGACTCAGCAGGGCAAACAAATGCTTTCTTCTCTGTACTCCAGAGATGTTATTAACAGTCAGATCGCATACAGCATAGATTCCCATTAACTGCTTTAGAGAAAAAGAGGACAATGAAAGCAATCTTGAAGCCTGAGCATAAAACTTCATAGTGTGAAAAAAATGGTGATTTGTAGGAGGGGGATTTTCAAGGCCTTGAAAGACCAGACAAACTCTAAGGAACATTCAAATGCAGCAGAGAAATGCAGACTGAAAACAAACATAGAAATCCCAGGATCTTTAGCTTCCTGCCAGTCAGGACTACTCAGTATTACAGCCATATCAGTACAACATTTCTCTACATTTAGTCTAACAAAAAGACAGGACATGTTCACCTGATGAGCAAGGGAAAATCTCATGAAAAGCCCCTCTGTGCCCTGGCAAGGCATGCTACATTATCCTCCCACGTGTATAAAAACAACCCACCTGTATAACTAGTAAGTACACTGCTTTCCTACCTATTTTTGAGGAACTTCTCCATGAAAATAAGGCTGAATTAAGTCTCCTTTGTATTTTCTGGATTGCAAATTTATTTAAATTTATTGGTTTTCCTTTGAGCCTCTTGGCTCTGTTGCATCTCCTAAACTGGCTTCTTCTAGACTGCCTGTTGTTAAGACAGGTGGATCCTGTTTACTGATGTCCTTAATTACACGAGTTTATAGCAGAGATCCTTTGTCTTACTTACATAAATGAAGAAGCAGTATTATTATAGTCCCACAACGAGGATTTTATTCTGGCTTTCAGATAACTACCTTCACCAAATGAAGGTACACATTAATTATAAAAATGGAGGTTTTTTTTAAAGAAGAACCAGACCGTGTAGTAATTTTCTGTTAGTATACATGCACTCATGTATGACAACCAAACTTATACCTTCTCTGCTTGTTTACCTCTCACCAGAACATCGTACTCACAAGGAGGACTGATCACTCACCTGTATAACAGTGTTTTCTTTTCCTTGTGGGCTTTTTTGTCTGAGTTTCTCAGTCAGTTACAGCAACTCAGATTTCAGTATGAGCCAGGAAAACTTCAGATATATTTTCTTTAGGCCTTGCTCATTTCTGAAGTGTTAATGGATTTGACTTCTGGTATTGAAGATGTCACTAGGGTGCTCTTACTTCATTGTTTTGTATTCTATTGGCATTTTAAATTAAGAAAAAAAAATCTGCTATATTCAAGTACATTTTAGCACAGGGAACCATATAGTCAAATCCTCCAGACTAGAGCAGTATTCTATTTTTCATGTTCTCATTTTGAAGAGAGGATTAAGAAAACTTCTATGAGAAAAGACGGAGAAATGAAGAGATCAGTAAACTGACTACATGCTGAGAATACTGAAAAAGTGACAAATCAGCTGCATCTTGCATGAAATGAGAACGAAGGGCCTAGAGCAAAAAGAGTGAGAGAAAGGACACTGGAAAGGAGTCTTCAGTCTTGCCATCAATGTTACATGGCAGAAAAATCTTAAGCCTACTTTTAGTCTATGGGCCTGTAGGTCAGCTCTGACTGAATAATTGAAGTGATGGGACCACCATGGCCGTTTTTTTCTCCAGTGTTAAAACTTTCAAAAAGTTTGACATTTTAGCACCGTTTTTACTTGTTCTATTTTCATTAATCCCCTTAACACCCTTCTCCTTCTGTGTCCTTAACTGAGAACACCATCCTAAGGCCTCAATCATATACCTGTAGCCTCCAGAGGACAATATGCATAAATTGCTGTTATCTGTAGCTTTGCTCTACACACTGAAATGAACAAAATTCCTTGTTCAGTTCTATAGCATAAAACTGAATTGAAGCCATGAAGGCAAATTCTGCCCACACAGTGTAACTGCAATATGGCAATTTGAATCATTAGCATATATAAATATATTGAAAATGGAGAGTTAAACATTTTTCTAATAACAGGCTAAATGTAAAAGAGGAACCAGATAACAAGGGGATACAGTTGTCAGCTACAGTAAGGAGAAGAGTGTAGAGAGATTCAACTAACCAGGTTGGTAGCCAAGTTCCCGTTTAAATGACTGTGTTGCCTACAGGGAAAGGAGAAGTGTTTAAAAGTTTCTGTAGCTAGTATTGAGGGGTTTTAGTTAGTTTGTTATTTAATCAGGAGGACCTCTGAGTCAGTCATATATCTGAGTATTGAACAAGGTTTTCATGGGTACATAGGTCAACAATCTTTCAATGACTATCTATAGATCAAAAATAGCTCGAGCTGAAACCTCAGTACAAAATATTTAGAAACAATAACCACCAAACTAAATCTTCTCCTCCACTAAAACTAAGATCACTGATCTGTATATATATTAGCTTTATTTTAGCTTTAGGCAATAAAAAAAAAAAAAAAAGATTGCTTTTACAGAGCTAGTACTTCTAGAATTGATCTGAGGAAATGGCAAGAAACTCAGCTGTGACATGATTTTCAGAAATTCTGCAAGTTTATAATGCATTCAAGACCTTTTATGGCCAGTGGCCTCTGGATATGAAATACTGTAAAAAGAAAACAGTTCTCTCTAAGATTGATTTTTCAGAAAAAGTTTATGCCTTGAGGACCCTGAATAATCACCAAGCAAATATTTTATTTCATTTATTAATCCATGCCTACTGGCTTCTTAGAATTCACCATCTATTTTATGCTATTAGCAACTCACATAATAACAACCTGTTTTGGATTATAGTCTTCCTAAAAGTTTGAGCTAACTGAAAAATGTCAAAACTAAGGAGCATGTGTCTTAGAGTAACTTAAAATTACAGTAACACCTACTGCCTCAAATCCTCCAAACTGTGTCTTCTACAAATAATTTCTGGGGCCCGTAATGTCATGGAAGATGAAATAGTTGGATTTCTGGGAATTAATTTAAGATCTTGAAGAAGCAAGCTGCCTACACACCACATTTATGATTATACATTTGGTTGAGTACCCACACAAGCAAACCACAGTCTTCATTTCTATACCAGGTGTGCTGTATTTTATCTCTGCAGTATATCTACTCCTTTTCTTATTTTCTTACTGCAGTTAGTTCTACACCATTTGAACTTGGGCTTTGTAAAGAACAACGTTTGGGAACTGGCCAGAATTCCAAAAAAAATTTAAACAAAATAGAAGGTATCTTGTGCTATAGTTTAGTTTAAATAGATATAATGCTTCCTCTTACAGCATTACTACAAGCATGAATAATTATTTTTGTGGTTTAGTTTATTACATATATGTACCACAAAAGATATACATAAATGACAGTGGAATTTCCAATGACACAATATTTCTAATTGTTTCCGACGTAATATGCAATTTTAAAATACTTGATGACTGTCAAATAAGCTTAAAGGTCTGAGCTCTTCTCCTTCAGTGTTTTTTGGAAAGTAGTCTCTATAGAGAAAGGAAGGAAGGACACCTTCAAAATTCCAATTTCTAATTTGATTTTCAATTCTTTTAAAAAAACCAAGTGTTTCTTCTCATTATTCATTTCTCCAGGCTCCTGAGACTGCTTTTCAAATTTCTAAAGAAGCACTACTAGAATTCAAAAAATACTATACAGCATCTAAAAATAATAGGAAGCATTCAGTTTTACAATAATTCCAATAATTAAGTAACCAGCTATGCCAACCCCAATTTAAATGAGATTGGTTATGAATGAGGCTTTTTGCTCCCCCTTGGTCCTATCAAAATAAACCCCATGTTTCTTTAAATGAATCTTGCTGATAATACATACCTGTCATGCCATTCCCTTTGAGTGCTTGGGGAAATAAAAATTCATAGCAATTGATTGCCCTGTGTAGCCATGGCTCCAGATGCCCTTTCAAATATTCATAAAGATCTTAAAGGGGTCCCTGTGGATCCCATTTGTCTGCTGTATATTTATATATCACTCCAGTCTTCAGGAAAATTGTCAAACAAAAGTCACTTTTGCAGCTAGGTATTATTGACTCTTTCTACCTTGTAGATTTTTGTATTCTCATGCTGTGTACTGTGAGTGAAAAATGGAACAAAATGAAGAAATGTTTATGAATATCATAGACCAAGTGTTAAGAGTTCTCCATTTAAGTTGGGGACTTGAAAGCTCTAACTGGTCATAAATGGGTGAAATGAAAGGATGTAAGCGTTAAAATAGGAGTCAAATGGACCAAAAGCTGAGATAAAAATAAAGGACAAAAATGTCACATTTGCACTCAAATTCAGACCACTAAATTCAGAGCTGCATGCCTGCTGAGCATTCAAAACTTCACACTGAGAGCAATGTAAAGATTAAGTACAAATGTAAAGCAATTCTTTAAAGCTTAACCCTCTTTTAAAAAATATTTCCATAGTATTAAGTGTGTGAAACATTTCATAATCAACTGGCAATTTCAGGGATCTCCTTTTCCAACCACTTCCCCTAGTATGTTATCCATTTTGAAATTCTGAAGAAAGTTGAGAACAACTTTTAATCCCTTTCTGTAAATGCTTTGTCTTATCTTCTTTCTAAAAAGCCATGGAGCAGCAGGTGTTCATCCAATCTCATAGACACATCCATACTAGTTTGCAGTAACAAATTCTGGCCACACAACAATTCAGGAGTTAGCAGACAGTTTCCATTTCCATCTTTCAAACTTAATGAGATTTTCAGCTTCCACTCACTTCTCTGTTTTATAGAATATTCCCAAACTGTGTTAAAAAAAAAAATCTGGGTGGAAATTCAGAGTGCTCCCCTGAACTCTTCAATCCTTTCCCTGTTCTGCAGCAGCTGCAATTAACTTGAACAGGCCATCACTGTTGACACTGCTCCCATATCCTTGCTCCAGCAGAGCATGACAACAGGAGTGCAACAGAGAGCCAGAACCTGCTCAGGAAATGACTGTTGTCTGTCACCAGTCGTTTCCATTCTGCTGCTTAGGTAATGACTGCAGTTCAGAGTCCAGGAGTTAATTAGAAATGTAGAAGCTCTTCCATCACCTATGAAGTAACAGCATAAGCTAAGCTAATGTCCATAATGCAGAACACTAGTCAAAGGCAATTTTGTGTCGTGACACCTGTCACAAATTTGTACCATCTAGAGCTACGACTTGAAACATAAAATTTTAAGTACATCACCATCAGTATACATTAGGATAGGCATCAGAAGATTTATTTTGAGACATAGAGTTGTTATCCAACGGATTCTGTAGGCTTTTGCCAAATGATTTTTCACAGTGTTCAAAAATACATGGACAAATATGATTTATGAAACAGACTTTCAAAAATGCAACCAGATCAATGAGATTATTTGAAATAAAAGAAAGAAAGGAGTCATTTGGTTTTAATTAAAGTGATTAGAAGAGGAAAAACCCCAAACAAAGAGTGTCTATGTCACTAAATTCTATGACATTGTACAAAAGGATGTAATGACACAATCAGTATGTAGAGTGATGCTCTTATTTTCCCCTTAAAAAGCAGCTGTTTGCTTATGTAGTATCTTTCCCAGTTGAAATCAGGATGGAAACCAGCAGTGAATGTTCACCATGGGCAGTTTTCTCTGCTCTTGGTGGATTGGATTAATCCACAATCTCAGGAGGTCAGTTGTCTCTCACATACTTAAATTCACAGGAAATAAATGGAGGAATTAAATGTAACACCATGGGATTAATTTAAAACCTGAAAAACAAGGAAATAAAGACACACAAGTCTCTCTCCATAGTGTATGAAAAAGAGCAGGAGGCCACCATATGGGCTGCAAACAATTTGTAGAATGATTTAATTAAAATAAAGTATCTCCTCTAAGCTCTATTGCTTATGTGAGTTTTGTCAGATAGTCTATATAGGGTTTGCAAAGAAATGTAAGACAAAAGGCCAACAATAAGCATGAGTCATTATCTTTTTATGTGTTGGGTATGCTAATGTACCCATCTGTTACCTTGGTGGGCAAAATCCATTTGCTGAAACCAAGGAAGACTTTATTTCTTATGGTTAAGATTATCAAATATGAATGAAGAGAAAGTGGAAAAGCTTGTCCTGAATGTAATAACATCAAGGGCTTGGAAATTCTCTTGCAAGTGGTAGCTGTAGTACTGAAATTTTCAGTAAAGATTCTTGGATACATGCCACAGGAATTAGGAGTTAGTCTTTATGGTCCAGTTCACATTCCAGTGTGAAGTGCAGTGGAAAAATGTGATTGTCTCTTCCTAATGCAAATTTTAATGGTATTGTCTCTCTTAGTTTCAATATGGCATCAATGATTCTTTGCAATATATGCATCTACAAAGTAATTACTTTTAAATGTGATGGAAAAGGATTTGATAAATGGCAAACAATAAAATACAGAATAATCTCCATATTTGATAGATTTTGCTAAACAAAAGAAATCTCAAATCTTCTGCATTTTAGGCCATAGCTCCCCACATCTTCTCTTACTTCTCACTTTGTATTTTTCAGAAACAAAAATACTTCTGATGAAACATCTGTTAGGTGGTCGGTTGATCTTTTCTGGCTCCCAGGTGCCCACGAAGTAACTCTATTACTCCTCCTGCTTTACAGGCAGGGGAAAAGATGCTATGTAAAACTCATGGGTTGAGATAATGATAGGGAGAGCCCTTACCAGTTACTGTCATGGGAAAATAGTCTTGCCTTGGAGAAGAGCCAGTGAAACACTGGAACAGGTTGCCCAGGGAGGTGGTGGATGCCTCATTCCTGGAAACAACCAAGGTAAGTTTGAACTGACTCTGACTTACCTATTCTAGTTGAAGATGTCCCTATTAATTTTAGGGGTCACTTCCAACACAATTCTTTGAATATATTATAAGATTAATGTAGGTATGATAATAAGTAAGATCAAATCTGAAAACACTTTCTCCCTCTATTTACTTCTTTCCAGGCTCAAATTCACTCCAAGCTTTCCCACCTCCTCTCCCCCAACAATGCAGGGGGATGTAGAACAGGGACTATGGTTAGTTCATAATGTTTTCTCAGCCACTCCTTCTGCTCCTACTGTTCCCCTGCTGCAGTGTGGGGTCCTACTGTGAAGGAGCCAGTTCTTCACAAACTGCTCCTCCCATGTGCATCCTCTCCTAGGGGTACAGTCCTTCAGGACCAGTCTGCTCCAGAATGATTTCCCACAGGAACACAGGTCCTGCCAGCAAACCTGCTCAAGCGTGGACTCCTCAGCATAGGGCTGCAGGTCCTGCCAGGAGCCTGCTCCATCACAGGGTTCCATGCTGTCACAGCCTCTTTCAGGCATCCACCTGCTCCAGTGTGGGGTTCTCCTGGACTGTGGGTGGATATATGCTGCAGCATGGACCTCTGTGGGCTGCAGGGGTGCAGCTGCCTCACCATGGTCTGCACCATGGGCTGCAGGGGAATCTCAGCTCTGATGCCTGAAGCAGCTCCTCCTCCTCCTCCTTCTTTGCTGATCTTGTCTGCAGGTTTGTTGCTCTCATATATTCTCTCTTCTCTCTCCCAGTTTCACAGCTGTTTTTACCCTTTCTTATATATGTTATTACAGAGGCACTACAGTCATCATGGATGAGCTCAGCTCTGGCCAGGGTGGGTCTGTCTTGGAGCTTGAGCCAACTAGAACAGGCACTGTCCAACATGAGGGCAGCTCCTGGGGTCTTCTCACAGAAGCTACCCCTGCAACCTTCTGCTATTTAAACATTGCCACACAAACAGAAACAGTTAATGTGATGTGGCTCTGTGACACTCATCAGCTGGAGGGAAACTGAATTTTCATTTGGTCTACAATATTCAAAAAAAACCCTACAGTGATTCTTGTCCTACTCTGCTCTGCTGTGCTCTGGTGTGGCCTCACCATGAGTCCCGTGTACAGTTTTGGTCACCACAATATAAGAAAGGTATTAAACTATTAGTGAGTGTCCAAAGGAGGGCAACAAAGATCATGAAGGGCTTTGGGGGGAAGCCGTGTGAGGAATGACTTAACTTCTTCTGTTCAACCTGGACTAGAGGAGACAGAGGGAAGACCTCATTGCACATTAAAGCTTCCTCACAAGGTGAAGAGGATGAGCAGGCACTGATCTCTTCTCTGTGGTGCCCAGGGACAGGACTCAAGGGAATGGCCTCAGGTGTCAGGGGAGATTTAGGCTGGGTATTATGAAAAGATTCTTCACCCAGAGGGTGGTTGGGCACTGGAACAGCTCCCCAGGGAAGTGGTCACAGCACCAAAACTAACAGAGTTCAAAAAGCAATTGGACAATGCTCTCAGGACCTGTGTGACTCTTAAAGTGTTCTGTGCAGGGCCAGGAGCTGGACTCCATAGTCCTTGTGGGTCCCTTCCAACTCAGCATTTTCTGACATTCTGTGATTCTGGAGATCAGACAGCAAGTACATGTGTTAATACACTTCACATGGAAATACACTCTTATTCCTTTTCTAAACTTCTGATTTTCAAAACAGAGACAATGTTTAGATAAAACTTTATTCAAACAAATTATGAGAGGAGAAAAAAAAAAAAAGAAATACTAAATTGGTTATTCAAATTCATTTGTTTCTACTGAGAGGTGACAGGTTAATCAATCTTGTTTGAAATCAGATTTTATTATTGTAGGCCAACAAATTGACCTATACAAAAATTGCCAGTATATTTTATATATACATATAAACTTATCTTTTATATATACTTATACAAACTTGAGCTAGTCTAACATTATTTTGAAACACTAGGCAAGTAAAAATGAATGTTTAATCAATTAATGTGATTTGTTCTATTTAATTGCACCTCTGATGGTCCTCAGTATTTCCTGCTGTGCTGGTACAGATATTTTAGACATGTTCCATGAAATCAATGAAAGGATTGTGAGGTTATGGTGAGTTCATGAGCAGCCTTCTTAGCCCCTTGGCTTGTTGTGACTCATTCTTTTGTGACTATAAACTTTGTTTGTAATGGTGTGTAAAAATCTATTGGTTTGCTAGTCAAGCTGATTTAAAGTATTGCCTAGCAGTAAAATTACCCTCTAAGGAAACAAGGATGGGGGAAATGACAAGAAACTCTTTCTTTTTAACCACTTTCATCAAAGAAATTTTGCTTGGCGGCAAGTGTGCCAAGGAGAGTATGAAAAGATGTAAAAATGAACTTGTACATAAAAAACAAAGACAAAGGCTAGGAATATTACTTCATTCCAGCCACAATGTTTCAGAGGAAATTTTTAAAAGCAGCTATTTAAATGAACTGAGAATTAGAAATGTACGCTCAATGCATTTCCTATGCAATCAAAATTAAGTGTACTGTATCTGATACTCTTCCAGCTTTTATGTGCTCACACTCTAATTTTCCAGAAGCAGTGATTGCTTCTTCATTCAACACTTAGATTGGACTGTGCTTTGGGGTGGAACTCTATGTCACCAAAGGTGGGAAGAGCATACAGAATGAACCAGGAATTACAAGTAAAGGAGCCATAGTCTTACACATTATTAAGTGAAGTGTTATCCTGAGAAAATGCATGTTTTTCTCTAAATCTGCGACTGAGATGGACTGTGTTATTGGACAAAAAATCAGCTAAAACTGGATGCCTGATAATTGCACACTTCTGTGTGCTGAGAATTCTGAACCCAGGCCCCTAAAATGTGCCCTGGGAAGAAAAATGGTCTCAATTGGTTAATTTTGAAAAATATTTCAGAATATTTAAATTAACAAAATTAATAGATAATATTTTGTTTAGTTTCTTTTGAATTTGCCTTTTTTTTAAATGGTGATTTAGTATCAAATACTTGGAAACTGAGAATAAAGTCACCGGTCCATAAGATATACCGGTGTAATTCAGTATCTCCCTATTTCTTGTGGGAAATTCATGCCTAATCTTAGACTGACTGTCTCCATACTTGTTACCCTTGTGTTTATCACATTGAAGCATTTGCCTTCTTGGACAGACAGGCAGACATCTCATTGCCATCACTCGACAGCAATAATTTCACTGTGAAGTACCTACTTGTGTCCTTGACAAAACCTTCTGTTTCCTGTTGCTAAGAAAGTGATGGTAATCCCTCTCTGCTGCTCAGGGTACCCACCACAGTGTTATTTACAGATTCAGTCCCTGGTTGCTGACACAAAAGAACTGCATTTATATCTCTCTCATCAGAGATTCCTGATTTGTGACTTTACAATGTTAACACTCCTAGAGAGGATAGTGGCTAAGGTGATTTGTGCTTCTTGCTGCGTAATAGAGGCTTGACACTGCAAGGTGTTTATAACCAGCCTTCAACAAGTACCCTGGTATCTAACTATCACCCATTTCAACACTTAAAATCCTTTGGTAATTTCAGATATGAATGGGAACAAAAATGCACAAGGGATCAGTGCAAGTCTATGGCTCAATTTTACAGAAGACTTCATAGAACAGAAAAACAGTTTTTCTTTTCTGCACTGTGAAGATGAGCCTAATAGTCACTACAGTTGTCAGATTTTAATTCTAAGATTTTTTTGTACATATGCCAAATAACTGAAAAAGTCTTAATTTCTTTTGGAAGAGTAAATATATAAATGTCAGGATCTTTAGAGTACTTGAAAGAGCTTAAAAAAGGTCTAGGTTTTTTTCTAAAAAAAGGTTATCTTCTCACTGGAGAAGGCAAAAACCATAACATGAAAAATTGAGTATTTGTGAGAAAAAGGGAAACAGAAATTGTGGCACTTTGTTAGTAGTGAAACCTGTAGACATTTTCTAAACACATTAACACCTTTGGCATTTTATGTCCTAAATGCCTAAGAAAACAATAAATTGATTTTATGTTGTATTACTGCTGCTCAGGTGTAGGGGATGGCATTAAATCTCATTAAAGGTAAAATAAAATCGAAGTAATCTGTTTAAAATGTGGAACACTTAGTTGAAAGGGGAAAGAAAAATAAGTCCTAGAAGGCCATGATGTCAGATACAAATCCTGCACCAGACATGTTACTATAAATTTGTTGTTGATGTAAACAATCTCTTTCCAAACCTGTTCAGTTGGAAAATTATGTTCTGGGTCCAGTGATCTAGAGGTATACTTTTTAGTCAACCATTTCAGTGGAGGAAATAGGCAGTGCATCTATATTCAGCCCCTGACATGCTGATTTCTGCACATACTGAACAAAAATGGGACATCTGTTTCTGCATTTGTTCCAATATTGTTCACAGGTAAATACAACATCCATTGTGATGAATTGTTTTGGAACAACTACCGTGCCTTTGAATTTGTACTTCACAGTTGCATTGATGATATATTGTTTTAATGTTAAGTCCATCCAGGATGAAAAGTTTCAATGTTACAATTAATTTCATCATAAAGCAGAAAAGGCCAATACTGACTCCAATATAAAGCTATGGTTTTTCATTATAAAAAAAAGACCAAACCATAGATACTTGGAACTTCACTTTCAAAGTATTATCTGTTTTATTTGCTTGGAGGAAGAATCTCAACTGACTTCCAATATCTTAAACTAAGAACTGTCATATACAATCTGCCTTGGACCAGTCCTATGTAGTGCCTTATTAACAACCTAAGTAATGGAATAAAGTGTCAGCTAGAAAGACAGCATCAGAGTTCAAAGTTGTCTTGAAACACAATAGAGTGATCAATGAGATAAACTTTGATGAAGTGCACTGTATTTTACCTTAGGCAGGAGGTGAAAACCAAAGCAGAGATATGGAGGAAGGAGCACAGCAGGAAAGAATCAACTGTTGTAATGAATAACAGAGAAGGGAAAGTCACTACCATCTCCTTCTCTGAACCTGATAATTAAAACTTCAGTGTGTGAGCTACACATCCAAGTAAAGGAAGATCTAGAGGAGGTGAGAAAAATCTACATGAGGTGCAAAAATATAAAATAACAAAGTGCAGGGATATTATCCCATTCTTTGATTTATTTTTTTTTAATGGCTAATTCACAAGTAATCTAGAAAATAAAAGAGGGAAATATGATTTTACAAAAAAAAAATAGTGGATAGAAAAAGCTGTTATTTCTATTTGATATCTCTATGTCCAGTAGTAAACTAATTTTCCAAAAAGTAATTCTGTAGTAAAGTTTCTCTAGATATTAGAGTAACTTCCCAATTATTAAAATAAGAATAAATAATAGAGAAGTTGTGGAATTACCCTTTCTGCAGGTTTTTTTCTTTTTTTTTGATAAGCAACATATTGTGGTTTTGAAGAACTTAACTATAAGCTATTTAGACAAATAAAATCAAGCTTCAGCTAATTCCTGACACAGTATATTTTCTGGATGCAGCCAAGCCAGGTGAGGGAAAGTTTACCAGGGAAGCTGAATCTCCCTTCCTGGCCCTTAACAGACTATAAGACCAAAGAGCAGAGTCCCTGTTCCTGCAAACCTAAGAATATATCCTGTAGCTTCTGAAATACTGTCAAACTTCTCAAAAGAGGAAATCAGTATCTGACTAGTTGCAGACTCTTTTGTTTAATCCACACAATAAATACCCATAAAGCTTGTCTTCAGGGACAAAGATATGCATCTACTATGTTTGATTTGATTATTTGACTCAACTCTAAGAGTGAGTAGGACTTGGCATAATGTCTAAGAATAAAGTAATTTTTTGCTACTTGCAAATTTTTTCAGGAGGACCATTTAATAAGTCAAGTGAAGCTGTACACCCAAGCAAAGCAATGCAAGTGATTTATGCACTACTTCAGATTGGCAGAAAGATGCTCAACCACTTTCTGGAGGGCAGGGCCTCAGCACATGTCATGGGTACTTCCAAAGACAAACTTCATATCTTCAAATGCCTTCACTTCCTCTTCCTTTGCCCAAGATTCTGTTGTGGAACACAACATCACATGGTATGAAATATCCCTTTGTCAGTGCAAGCTGGCTGTACTGAATGCATGCTTCCAGCCTTTGTGATGTTGGGACATCCTACCTAATGTTGGGACAGAATGGGAAAAATAGGAAAAGAAAAGAAAAAAAGAAAAGAAAAAAAGAAAAGAAAAAAAGAAAAGAAAAAAAGAAAAGAAAAAAAGAAAAGAAAAAGAAAGCCTTTATGCTGTGCAAGTGCTATTCAGCAAGAGCCAAAACAGCAGTGTGTTATCAATACTCTGTTAGTCACCAATCAAAAACACAGCACCAAACAGACTGCTATGTAGAAAATCCACTCCATCTCTGACAGACTCAGTAGACCATCAGAAACAATTTTTAAAGCATTTGGACTTTAAAATGCAAAAAGTATATCTGGGATTTCATCAAGATTCAGTATTTTTAAATTTCTAATTCTCTTAAATCTCCACAAACAATCTGGGCAAAATTAGCTCCAGGTAAAATATCCAGCTCTTATAGAAAGATACCTGCAACTGATTCCAACCAAGTTATTTGGGCTTATTTGTCCCTAAAAGAGTCAGGCCCCAAACATTGACCTGTTGCACATTATGTCACACATTATGCAAAAGAGGCATATATGAAATCCAACAATAAAATAGTCTCACATCAAAGAGATTTGTGAGTCAGATTTTCAGTATTGACTTTCATCACGTGCTTTTTGGGACAGAATAACTCATTAGCACTGTGACTGTGTGTTAATGGCCTAGAGCAACATGTCCAAGGGCTTGCCAGTATTATTTCAGTAATGTACAGTGATGGTCAGATTATAACACATCCTGTGTGCTTCCCTATCCTATTCATGTTGTTTTCTTATTTGTAGTCAGAAACATTTGTTTCTTTCATCATTAAAGTGAAAGATTGCCTCTTAACCAGGGAAAAGGGAAATTATGGTTCTGGTGTATAGTCTAGATTTAATTCTCTCACTAAATAAGCAACAGTTAATGCCCATAATTTCAAATCTACTGAATTTATCACAGAAAAATATAGACAGGAACATAGAGAGAAAATCAGCAGAATCAGAATGCTAAATATTCTCTGGTTAAATAAAATATAAATTATTCACTACCATGCATCATATTTCATAATATAGCTTCTTTTCTATTCTATATTTTCCTCTAAATTTAAGCATGTGCTTTCTTTTTGACAGTGTTAAAATAACATCTATGAAAAGGGAAGTCTGCTGTTAAAGGTTTATCTTATCACAAGACACATTTGACAATATATTGTCTGCTGAAATTGCTATTAAGGTCATCTGCTACCACATACATTGAACCTCAGAATCCCTGCAGAAGACTGATATTTAATAAGGAAAAAATACATGCACTGTTATAATCAGAGAACAATATTAAATCAGTACAGCAGCAAAAGTCAACAAATATGTGATAAGTCCTTATCAGTATAATTTCTGTTGTCTTGTGGTACATTCTTTAAGAAGTCTCAGATTGCCGTCATTTTGTAATGACTTGATCCATGAAGTTACAAGATGTGAAATATAATTAAGGTTCACTTTTTCAGAAAAAGTGTTATTAATTAATTATAGTTTTAATCTAGTGCCCAAACTGAAAGTATAAGGGTTTTTTTAGCTTAATGAAAAAGGGCTATAAAATGGCAATTAGTTTCATTTTGCTTTCTTCTAGTTCTATCATTTGTCTTCTGGGTTTTTTGGTTCTTTTACAATTACTGCAATTGTCAGTTCTCTCACTTCGGAACATTCTTATAATTCAGAAAATTACTCTTCTCTATAGTGGCAATGATTCTTCTCTGGTTGATTTCTTCTCATTTCAGTAAATGTTAGTAGGTCAGCAAAGTTTCAGATTTCAGAAATTATGAATCATATAAACACCATTTGTTATTGTCATATTTGAAGACATTGGCTCATCCAGGCAAAGAACTTCAGTGACCAAATGTACACCATGAACAGCAACTCCACAACACTGGATTAAGTAGTTCACAAATAAAATAAAGATTGGAAACATTTCCTTTAAGCTACACTGCATGTATTTTGAAAGCCTGTGTTTCTAGGTACTAATCTTGTTAATGAAAGAAAATGTAAATGTGTAAACCACAAATTATTAAAATTATAATCATATATAAAAACTAAATCAATTTATTTTCAGAAACTGCTTATTTCAAAACACCTCTGCAAAGGAAATAGTTAATGTTAACAAACATCATAAGAACCATTCTATATGCTCAAGAGTTTCATGATAAACTCCTCTCAGCCTTCTGATGTATGGCAATTTTCTTGTCACTATGATTGTTCACAGCTGTGCTGTGAGTTTTCTACTTAAACGAAGTGTGAGCCTTTCTTTCTCACACTACATTTTGATATCTAAATTTGGATCATATGCAAATCTTTCAAGGTTTTGCCTTGGAAACCATCTAATTTCTATATACTTCCCATGCACATATTTACTCTTCATCTGGTGATATATTTGCAATATTCCTTTTGAAAGTATGAAACTTTTAATTTTTTTATATTACACTGAATATACATTTTTTCAAATTTTTTAATGAAAATATAAATCGCTAGCCCAGTGTTAAATTCCAACTAAATTTCACGATCTCCCATCAGTGATGATACTCAGTCATTATTAATCATCTTGCTGGAGGATGCATTTAATAGAAAATTCAAAGAAACAGTAGGTATGGAATAGAAGATACAAGACAATGGGGGGCTATGTACTTGGGAGACCAAGTGTACAGAGGAGTAAAGCATCTGGAACTATTAAACCATAGATTTACTTTAAAATAGAGTAAATGAACTTTGGAATATGAATCCCTCATTTTACCTTTAGAAATGTCATAATTGTCTGTAGTTCTGTTGAAGGGAGACAATGAAAGTTCTCATAAAGAAGGTACAATGGCATAAATACAAGACAGAATTGATGCCAAACCTTGCAGCATTTTTTTTTCCTTTAATAGTTACTTTTTCCACTTTATTCACATCACAAATCCCAGTTTTGGGGCCCCAGCTACTTAGATCTGTTATTGTCATTCCAGGAGCCATAAACTATATGTGAGGAAGACACTGTCATGCCTGTAGTGGACTTTTTTGTCCCAAGATATGCTCCTGCTACTAGGAGAGACTTCCCAGTGACAGGGTACATCTTTACTGAATAACACATGCAGAAAAATATCAAATGTTTCTCTTTTCCTCTAGATTTCCAGAACTACTGATGGCCACAGTAAATATATGAATCAATATTAAGTCATTTTAAATCACTACTTTTCATGATCCAAAATGTCCTCCCTACAGACATGGTTGCAAATGCAATCCATTCAGACCTGCAGATACATGGGTCCGAACCTGTGAAATGTATTTCCGTGTTCTGGAGGTTCTACTTTACTGCTTCCACCAGAATGAAGGATCTGGTCACACAGCATTGGCTCATCTAGGTCTTGAAGAGTGAGACAAAACTGAAATCACACGTAGTTTGCAATCACAGGAGGAGGAGATTGGAAAGGCTTGTGACTGATTCACAAGCATTGCAGATGGCAATCCCATGATGCATAGCTCATATATTAACCTCTCCACTGCCATGTTTTGTGTAAAAACAGAAGCAGCAATGAATTTGGTACCACTGGGGTGAGTTCCCTGGGGAACATGTTTAGTAGCTGCATTCCAGAAATGGCTAGCCTGGAGCAACATGGACACATATCAGAAACTAGGTCTGGTGCCTCTAAAATGCATACTTGATAAGATGAACTCAACAGAGACTGCAAAACTGGTTGCAGCTGGTTGCAGCTGTGTCTAAAATGAGCTGAGATTTCTAAAATGAGCCTTGTTCGCAGTATGTCTGATGATAAGAGCCTGAACTGCCTAAGGAAGATTTAAGAGAATACAAACAAGAAGATAAAGATCTCAGTCAAGCAATATTTTTAGTCTATATTAGAATTAGAAAGAGTAAAATGGAACTGCCCTGAAGGCTGTAAAAAAATGAGATCTTTAGATATCAACAGATGTTAGAACATGTAATGTTTTTTTTATGATGCATTCTTTAGCACACATTAAATACTTCTATATACCATTCAATTAAAACTATGAAAAACTGAGTGTGCCAAAGCATCAGATAATTACCCTGATATATCTAAATGTCATTATTCTGCCAGTAATAACTTTGAAATTAACACAGATACAGGAAAAAGTTCGTCAAAACTGAGTTGAGGCTCTTTTTCATTTAGTAAAACCAAACAGTTTCAAACTATATTTTTATTTCCCAACAGCTGACAACAAGCATTTGCAGCCTACCATTCTATGTCTAAGGCAAAAGTGATAGAGCTTAATAATAACCCAGGATGAGACAGTAACAGATAACAAGGGGATGTGTGAAATGCAAATTTCAAGGATGACTGGAATTAAGATGTGTTCTCCAAATTGCACTCAGAATTTGTTTTGAGACTTAGTGTAACAACATCTTTATGGGTAACCAGCATAGAAATAGAAGTTATTTGGAAGTGATAAAGTAAATTCCTAAAAAAGAAAAAGTAATACAGGTAGTATCTGGCCTAGATAAGACACAGGATGATAACTGCTGTAGGATTTTAAAAGTGAGAAATGGAGATACTCCCATAAAACATTTCAGGTTGCAGGAAGAACACTGTACTACATCATTAAAACAACATCAGAAAAGATAGCTTGAATTAAAATGTAACTTCCATTTCTCTGCACTCTTGTAATTAATCTTTTGTCAGTCAGAGAGCAAAACCCATTACAATGCTGCCATTTGGGAGATGGCAAATATCTACTCATTTTTTATTTTCTCCCCAGCCCAGGTACAAAGAATTCAGTAACAAAGACAAAAATAAAACTTGGATGCATCAAATAAAAACCAGTTATGAGACACCAGAGCTATGTCATGAGCCATCAAGGAAAAGAGATTTGTAATTTGCCCTTTGCAGAAAAAAAGGAAAAGGAAGAAAAAGGGTCATGGTAATACATTTTAAGTCCTAAGGGTTTTATGGGTTTATGATATTTTAGAGTTTTCATCTATTTTTTGGTGTAAAAGGAATTGACAGAAAATGCAGAGGAAAAAATCTAAAGGCTTGGTAGCAGCAAGAGAATGGGGAGAAGGTTGAGTTTTGCAAGGTGCTGACATGGGGTAGGAAAAAAGAGAAGCTTCAAAGGCCTAAAGCAACCCACTAGATTCAAAAAATTATCTGTCATTGAAACGGGCTTTCAGGATTGTGACCTCCAGGATCAGATCCATTCAGTGTTCATCAGAAAGTGTTCTTTATACAGCATTTTAGCAAGATATTGTCTTTAAGAGAACAAGATACAGACAAATGGGCCGTCAGATCCACTTGTTTTTAAGGAAAATCTGCATTGCTTCTGAAAAAGGAAGAAGGTGAAACTTAAAACTGAGGTCCTCACAGTACAAAGATTTTTGCATCCACTGTTATATTCACTTTCAAGTCAATCACATTTCTATGAGATATAAATATATAAAAGATTGAAGGAAATATGATTGCTTCATGTAGGTCTGGCACAGAAAAAAAGTCCTCATGGCTAAATATGAATTGTTCTGAGCAGACAATTCCTTTCTGCTGGCCTGTGATCAGAAAAATCAAAGTCAAAGTAGCAATACTTACATTTTCCATATTTTCTATTGCAATAGAAATACCAGCATCTATTAAGTATGCTACACGGCTTATTCCACTATAAAAATAGACCCTGAACCCAGAAACTGAAGGAAATTTCAAAATTGCATGCTAGGATGCTCTAATGTCAATTTTTATGGCACAGCTTTTTTTAAGCAATTTTTTTTCGTAAAAATAGTACAGGTGAATTATCTCTATCTCATCCCTGAAAGAAATCAGTTTCAGGAGCCTCACTGATCTATGAATTTATTTTTTTTATTTCTCTGTTGCTAAGAGATTATGTCATTCTGATGTTATTTAATTAATAATGGTTTTATCATGACAGGTGCTATTCCTAATTTCTCAAATAAAAATAGGAACACTCAGCCAAGATTTCAAATCTGAAATACTAGCTAGTGACAACTGAGTAACACTACTTCAGTTTTTTAGAGAAGAATCGAGTAACCTGATATACATTGAGTCAATACAACTTCCCTACTGGTCAGAAGTGACAGGTGGAATGTACTTTTCATAAAAGAGTGGTTTGATACTGAAATCCTCATACATCCATGGCATTGAATTTACATCTACATAACTTAATATTTCTATTTGATTGCTATGAGTTCTATGTTTAAGAAGTGAAAAGCCTCTGCTAGCTATCTGTACATAACTGATTTTACTGTGTAACAGGTAAACCACTAAAGGAAGAAAGAGGACCTGCTGACTAGCTTAGAAAATGACAGAAACACTGAGCTAGATGTGTTGTCATAGGAACAGCAAGAGACCAAAATCTCAGTCTGTGGTTCTGAATGGGCAAAATAGGAATATATATTTCAGAGTGGCACTAAGAGTAATAGCATAAAAAAGGTTAAAAAGAATGCAGGGTTTAAAATTCAGGCCCTAGTTAAGAATTGTCAGAACTGATGTGGATAGGGCTCTTAAATTCATATATATTTTAAAACATGTGCAAATGTAGCCTGAAAACCCATTTTGCACACTTGTTATTTTTCTTCAATGCTAGGAGCAGCAAAGTGTAGATATAATCAGTTGTGCATTCAGTTCTGGGTTTTGAAGGTGAATTTTCTGCAGTGATCAACAATGCTTCAGCTTACCCCACAGCTTTCTACACCTTCCTTTGTCCCTGCCCTGTCTCTAGCTTTTGCCCTCGCACAGCATCCTTGCTTACCTCCTCCTGCCACCCCACCCAATGTTCCCAGTCTTCTCAGCGTTAACTCTGGTCAGTTCTCAGCCTTGCACCAATTTATACCACACTCCACCATCTACACTCACTTACTTCCCAGCTCTTGTCCTTGAAACTTTTTGTCCCTTTTACTCCCAAATCTGTCCACTCCTCCTTTCTCACCTTTCCTATCACATCCATCCTCTTATTCTTCATGCTTGCTAGCTACCAACAGCATGTAATGATTAATGAAGACAGACCCTTACCAGGTCTTTTCAGCTCTTTTACTCCCCAGCTCAGACATTACCAGGTTGGAGGAAGAGCTAGAAGGAAAAGGCAGGAACAGAAAGGCCTGGAAATAGCATGCAAGTTTTCTACAGTCCTATCAACACTTACAAAATTATATTTTCTTGTAATTTAGATAAGTTTTAAAAAGATCTCTATATGGGTAACAAATACATTTTGTAATTTTTATATTGTGACTAAAGCTAGGTAAGTCACATTATTGCTTAAAAAACATTATTTAATTTTGAGTTTAAAGAGTTTTTAAATGTAAACGTAAATTTTAAATGTAAAATTGAACCTTTTTTTTCCTTACTTGGATATAAAACCACTTTTCTCCTAACCCTTCTCAGAAATGTCAATTATTTTAATCTGAACTGTTCCTTGGAATGTTCTGCATATTTTGGAAATGTCTTCTTGAAAATGTCTACTTAAATTGATTAAACTGTAACAAAGTTAGAAGGAACTGAAAACAGATATCCAAAGAAATTAGAAAAATTAGGATACAGACTTTAAACAATTCATGTACACTTCAATATATTACAAATGTTCATATAAACAACAAATATTAACTTGGGAATTACTTTCCTCTTATATTAGATAGAAATATGATCAACAGCAAATAATAAACTTTATCAAAAATTTTTGCATGTTAATCGTTTCTTAAAACTCAGAGTTTTCCATCAGTCAAGAGGGGAAAGAAAAACACCTCTGTGGTACTTTAATGTTGTTTATATAAACTTTTCATGAAGGTAATGCAACACCTGAGATTTTATGAAGAATAAGAAGGTAGACTGAAATGTTATATTTCAAATCTGAGCAAGACTCATCAATGAACTAGACTGACTGCCTCTTACTCTGACAACAGAAAACTACCAAATGTTTGCACTGGCATAGATTAAGATGGCAAAGTATTCGGTAAATCTCAGTGTTTAAATTTATGTAGATGTCCTGTCATCTTTGCTATTCAATATTGATAATTTTCCTGTTGATTCTTTCTCTGGGATTACTACTGCAACTCTGACCATGACTTTATTTGGGTTCCTGTCCCAGGCTCCTGCTCAGACCTAGACTTTCATGTATCTGGGAAGAATGAAATAGGGTGTACTTAAATGGCTTGATAAGGCAGATTATCCACTGCTTCTACTGAGGGCCAGAGAATTTAATCTCTACACCTCACAGCCTCAGAGTTGATCTGGCACTGAGTGTGGCCTCCAGGGCAGGAAATACAATGCTGCAAGCAGAGTTACCACAAAACCCCATGCTCATTCCACCCCTCCTCCTTAGAAGTGGAGCACTGATTGATGTCACACATGCTGAGAGTAACCGGGCTGTTAGCAAGAGTGCTGAATTTTTTTCAGCAGCTTTCAGAAAGATTAGAAGTGGTAAGGAAAAGTCACGGAACAAGGTGGTCACTCCGTAACTTGTCTCACTTCAAACTACATAAATTATTATCAACACATGCATGTCATCTACTCTCTATTATGGTTCATTTAGCTAATGAACTGCTTTGGCAGCTAGTCATAGATTTGTGAGACAGAACCTACTAAGAGAAAATATATTATGAAATAATGGGACATTTTAGCACGTAACTGATCAGCTGCACATTGCCTTTAATCCACAGGGGTTTCTTTTTACTATAATCTCATCTCATTGAATGGCAGTGAGTTCTATAAATATCTAAATGTCATCACTGCTAATTCTTTTATTGACAACCATTTCACTGAGAAACGCCACAGGTATTTCTAAACTAATTTACAAAATAGCAAATGCCAGAGACACCATGTGGTATTCATAATGTACTGTTATGAAAGCAGAACAAATTTGATTTCTTTAGTAGATGAAAAGCTGGCAGTGATAAGTAACTTTTGAAAACAAGAACCTCAAAAAAAGTGCTGGTTTAAGTCATGAAAGATTTAAGGAAATATAGCTGCTATAAAATCTAGCCTTTCTGGTGCCGAAAACCATTAAACTAAAAAGCGATGCAATTAAATGGAAAACAGAGCTCCGTGTTCTGCTTTTAATTTTCTAAACCCTTGCTGTACCTGTGAGAGTGAGCAGAGGAAGAGGTAAAGTTCTTCAGGAGTCTGAAGTAGGGTTAAATCAGAGTCATTCCATGAGAGCATGGTAGTTGGCCTTCGTATGAGGAATGAATTACAGTCTGCTCCTGAACCTCTGCAGCAGTTCAACTCCCCTCTTAAAGTTGTCCACTCTTTTAGGTGGTGTTTACCAGATTTAAGAGTCCTGGAGTGAGGAGGTGACAAGCTAACATAAAGCCTTCAGTTAGTCACTAGAGACAGTGGCTCTTGGGAGTGGAGTTATGGATCAAAAAGTTAATCTAGATGTTGTGAATCTCCCTATGGATAAAACTACCATTGCTCTGACATGTGCCATTATCCTATATTTATTTGTATCTGCCACCAACAAGTCTCAACAACATTTAAAGGTAGATCAGTGCTGATTTCTGAAGAGATAGAGCATGAATTTATTTTTTAGACACTCTCAGACCAGAAATTGAAGGTGTGGAGCCATGTAGCCAAAGAAAGTTTTAATAAATATTCTCCACCAGAAAAGATACTAGTAATTTTTTTTTAAATATGAAATTATTGAAATAATTTTTCAATAAGGTATTTTGCCATCTAAGTCAAAATCAGCTATTTTGAAACTGTTTTTTCTGTTTTGAATCTGAGTTGCCTTGTAATAAGAGGCACCATCTCATCCAGCCTATCCTTGTACCATTCAAATTCACCACGTGGCTACTCAAAGGATGTAGGATGAAGTCCAGGTTAAAACTAGTGAAATCTGCTGGGCATATTTTTGTTAAAGTTCAAATTTTCCAAGTGAAGTTCACACTGATTTTTTCCTTGTTTGCAGTCTAAATCCTTGCAGGAATAGATGAGCTAAGAAAACATACTCAGTCTTCTGAGTCCAGGATAGATTAGCAAGTTTAATATTGTCTATAAATTAAAAAAAAATTATAAAACATTATTGTTTTTAAAGGTAGGTGTATTTTGTTCATGGAGGTCACAATTCAGTATAACTGTTCAAATGAATGAAGATGCAACACTTAAATCCAAATAATCAGAAAATCATGGGCCAATCTGTACCTAAGAACACACCAGTGCCACTTCTGCCCAATAAAGCAGCTCTTACTGAGGGCAGATTCTGGACACCATCTCCAGAATGACCACATTCATGTTATATACAGTGGTATAAAGCCAGCTTCTGGGGAAAAAAACTTTGGGTGTCACACACTGAATTCTCCCTTCCAGTTAAGTTGTAATATTAAATATCACATCTATTGTTCCCATAGTCAGTAGATAACTTTTTTAAAGAAAGATCTTGTGCCACCTTACCTTAAGAATATCATCTTTATTTCAGATATTAAAACCTATTATATGCCAGTATTGTCATCTAAAATAAAAAGAGTTTTATGATATCTTTGTCTATTCATGTTTCATTTCACTTGCAAGGTAATTAAGTATTATTTCAAGTGAATTTTTTCTTTTATTTTCTCTTGCTCCAGAGAGAGCAAAACTGAGTACTGTTTATGCAGTGATCCAGCTTTGAATGCCTTGTAAGATCGCTGCATTCTCAGGAGGAATAAATAGATAGTTCTCACCATAGTTTGCTGAGAAGAGAAAATTAAATCTAAAACCATATTTAGATTTCAAAATACTTTGAATTTAAAGAACTGGCTACCAATTTAAAATATTTTGTCTCATGCAGTTCTGTGGTGTGAATGGAGCTGTACCACTGTTGCCTGTTAATACTGTGGAAGAAAATAAAAAGAGAGAGTGGTCCAGCCTTTCAAACAAATTCTGCAATATTTGCAAGGCAACTCTTTAAATTCTACTTATCCTTATACCAAGTAGTAATAATATGATTTTGAAGTAGCTTTAAAATTTCAAAGGTTAAAAAAGATCAGAGAAACTTTGTTTTTCCTCCAGAAATGGATACATATCTGATTTAGCATAGGTTCCAGGAAGTGGAAGAAAATATCTAAGGAGCCATATTAATATATTAGCAGACATGTTTGAAGGACAGTGTGACAATGAAGGTTTCTTGGATGCCAGACACAAAGATTGAAAATCTGTTCTGTGGTAGAAGCTGATCAAGAAATTGCATGTGAGGCACAAATACATTAAAGGTAATTCTGCATATAAAGAGCTATGTGAAAATCACTTCAGAGAATTAAAATGCATCTGTTTGTAAGAGGAAGGCTTTGTACCTACATTCCTTGTAGCATCTACTCTATCTTCTTCTTTAGTTAAACAGTGTCCCACTATTGTAGATCTATGCTGAAATAACTGTCTTTCAATTCTAAGAAATTTAAAATTATGGGTTTTACCCTGAAAGAAAGAAGATACTTTAGACTAAGTTAAGCAAAGTTAACCAAATTATCTCTACCCTGGTGAACTATACTTCTTAAGGACTTTGTTATGTGATCGATCATTTGTCTTGGAAAGCTGATGTCAAAATATTGTTCTTTTTTTTTTTTTTGTCATAACACTGTTGTTCTGTCTTCATAAATCAAAAATTATTTTGCTTATTTTTTGGGATTTTGAAATCAGTTAGAGGGAAAATAAAATCTCAGGAAGCAAACACACCTTCGTACTTTTAGAACATCAAACAGGTTTTGCAAAATTCTTAGTATATTGAGTTATATTTTGTACATAGAAACATCAAAGTAATGTAACATTGGAATCACTTATTGTGTAGCTATGGCCTTGAGCATCCTAATTGAGCTTTGAAGTTAGACGAGTTTGGACTAGATTATCCACAATGCCTCTTTTCCCTCTTTGAACTATTTTTTTCCTGTGACTAAGAGTAGCAAAGAATATAATCAGGTATGGAAGACAGCTTTCAAATATACATGTGAAGCCATTTTAATCTTAAAGTGTCACTTTTACTGCATAGGTGATGTAATAGAGTAAGGTTACTTTTTTAAGATGGCACAAAAGGTTTGGTCTTATTATTTTACATTTATATGGGGATAGGTTTAGGGGTGATTAGGATGGTGCTAGGTTGACAGCAGGACTAGATGACTTTGGAGGTCTCTTCCAACCTTAATGATTCTATGATATTTAAATTAAATTAGAGTTTTTTAAATTGGTATCAGACATCCTAACTGACATAGGCTCTGACACTTTCAGTCCCTACAGGGACTGAAATCTCCTGACAGGAAATAGAGTTAAATTCCAAGGAATTTCTGTAAGCATGCAGGGAGAACATACCCCAAAACCCAAGTGAAATTATGTATTTACCTGAGATACATATTGTCCCTACATCTTACATTAGAGCTAAAGTCAAGCCCAAAGTAAATTTATTCAGATGTATATTTAATTGAAATAAGAACTTGATGAAAATATTGTAGGCTTCTGAAATTACAGCTATTTCAGAGTTTGGAGAGGACAGGGATGTTTGCTTTCTCTTAAATACCTAAGAAATGTCTCCATCTATCTCATTATTCCATACATACACAAACACATTTACTGCTCTAGAAAACTCACTGGCCAGTGAAGTTTGTTCAGCTGTATCACATGCAATCTATGTTGTTCCAAACATGCAAAATATCATTCCCTCTTAACACAGGATAACATGACTTACATTCTCCCAAGACATTAGTCTTTCTGATGCTGAGCTCCTCAAAATAGCCACAAGCCCCAAGTAGAGCTATGATACCTTATTTTTGTGCACAAATTTGTGTGCATCTCATATCCTTTAGACTTTGTGTACTTTAAAACTTAGATTTAGTACATTTTCAACTG
Source organism: Lichenostomus cassidix (assembly GCF_008360975.1). Classification (NCBI taxonomy): domain Eukaryota; kingdom Metazoa; phylum Chordata; class Aves; order Passeriformes; family Meliphagidae; genus Lichenostomus; species Lichenostomus cassidix. The sequence continues at coordinate 96,447,794 of NC_139482.1, read as the reverse complement.
CTTCTAGCTTTTCTTGATTAGCCTTGATCAGAAAGGAGCATTACCTCCTCTGTGACTAACCCCTTAATTTAGAAACCTAAAATGAGCTGGGCATGCTTGCCCTCTGGAAGCTTTCAAAGACATTCACATCTATTAACTACTTGGGAAATTTCAACATTATTTTGGTTATAATACCAAATTTAACTTGATCCTTGAAATTCGTTATGACATTTCTTTACTTGAGCTATGTGGAAATCTGTGAGACTAAATTTCCATTATAAATTCCTGAATTACATTTTAAAATCCTCTTCTTGTTCCATTTGCCATATAGGTGATAAAGAGAGATTAGCTCTGTAAACCTGTTTCCTTTAAGTTTGGCAGTGGGTTTGTCTCTTCGTTATCTTTGGGCTGCTTTTAATTTTGATCAGAGATTAATGAGCAATAACAAGTACCACCTTGTAGATCATCAATAGTCAGGCCAAGTGTGGGATCCTTCCTGTTCTAAAAAGGCAAGCCCTCAAAAATCAGAGGGGAAAATTTCAGCTATATTTTCTGAGACAGAAAATTGCTCAATGCAGTATAGTACTCAATGTCTGTAAGCAAATGTGCAGTTCCAAACAACTGCAATCAAACCTTGCTGGAAGAATTAAACTTCTTGAGATTCAAAAGTGTGGGATTTAGTATGTTTTGTGAGCACCGCCTGCTGAACTTCCATTCTGATACTATGTCCTTCACATTTAACTCCAAGTAGTAAAAGCTTCCCATCTAAATATAATAATTTTATTCAGTGAATAAAAATTGAACAGGTGGCAAAATCCTTTGTGCAATATCAGCGCAGATGAGTAACACATCCGAATGCTTGGTTGTTAATGGCCACCAGATGTCCAGCTAAAGAAAAAGAGACCAAAAATGATCAGCTCTGTGGTATTGAAGTTCTGTAAAAAAAACTTAGTGCTGTATCCAATAATGCTAGCATCAATTTAAAAAAGAAACCAAAACAAATGAAGAAAAGAAACAGAAATCTAATATCTAACAGGGTCATAACAGTTGTTCAGTCTCACACATTTTTGAATTAGGGGTAAACAGAATTTTCCAAAGCTGTATGACATAAGCATATATATGTGTTACACTCATAATCAGAAGCAAATAATTTAAGTCAGTCTGATGGGCAAGCAACCATTAAAAGGTAGAGGATTCACTTTCATTTACCATTCTTTCTAAACATCTGAGTCACACATGAAACATTGAACAAATATTTAGATTAAAAAGTTTTAAAATGTGATTTTTTTAATTACATCAGACAGAAATATTCTAAAACAACTGTTGATATTTTCATGGAGCATCCAGATTTCATGATAACATCCCAAAACATTGTGTGTATAGGACATACTGAAATACTGTAACACAGAACATCATTCAGATGAAAGATTTTCCTTTTATTTTCCCACATAGATAAAGAGAAAAAAAAAAGTTCATGTCTAATATATTCAGTTTTTTCCGGATGTCTACTTATCTACATATTAATAACTAAAATGGTCTGTACAAATTGATACCCTGAAATTGAGAAACTCACTTTATCTACAAAATTCCAAATTAAATAATTAGGACACTATAACAGGGATTTCATAATAGGCTCAGGACACTGATTTTTCTTTACTCTTTTCTATTCCTCTTTTATTTAAGTAAAGTTCTGAAAGCCTCTAGAGTAATACCAAAACCCTGTGTGTTACTCTACTTACTATATAACATTAATACCTACACTAACATATAAATCAGATTGAGACAGCACTTCAGTAACATCCTCTGAGGAGCTCCTCTACTTAATTATTTGTAACCAATGATGTGAAGCTGGATAGAGTCAGCTGCGTGGCCTCTGTGTGTTTTCCCTGAAAAGACGGAACTGGAGAATAGTGTCATTTCACTCTGTGTTGCACAGTCTGTAATAGAACCCTTTCTAAAAACCAGTATGATATCTTAATTTCACTGGACGCTTTCCCTGAACTAATATTTAGTTAGAGCATCTTTACCAGCAGATTCTTCAAATCAAAAAGGAAGGTTTAAAATGGGATGGTTTCCAGATGACCAGTAGGTTGACAACTCTCTTCATCCTTCTCACCTTCGGCAAGAAAACAAATTACGGAGAGCCTCTGTCTAAAGGAGTCCATGAAATTTACGTGAGAGAGACAAGACAAATGATCCAAAATTTTAAACACAGTTTATTTCTTTCATTAATGAATGCTTTTATATTCTGAAAGATTACCACAACTGCAAGCAATGGGAGAAATATCCACTGTTAAATCATTTTGTAACAAGAAGCATTAAAAGAAGTTTTCTTCCAAATTACAGTTCAGTTCTCAGGCATCTAACAATGTACTTTTATATCCATAAAGAAATCCCTCATACTCATAAAGTCAAGTTACAAGTCCCCCATGAGTTCAATCCCGTTTTTTCCACACTTATTTTTAGTATGTTCATACTTTAATATCCATCTAATATATACAAGTAATACAAAAATGAAGTATATTTTAAGGCTTTCTATAAACCATCTTCTCCTGATTTAGAATGACATGCAAATGATTGTCAAAAAAAGTACCTCTAGATATGGGATTGGTAATAGATGGCAATTTTAACTACAAAAGGTTTGGTTTTTTTTAATATAATTCCAGGTACTATGGAAAGAAAACTATGAGAAGAGAGATAAAATGCAGACCTTGCTATCATAGCAATGTCGCTGTGGTAATAAAGACGTTTTAAGCCTTTTTTTATGCTCAGATTTCTCCGTTGTATTCAAGTTTATCTGACTATTCTAGCAAACTCTGCTCTTGAAAATAAATGTTTTATCTTTCATAGAGGGGAAGTGCTGAAGTATCTCAATGCTGCTGTGGCAAAAGATTGCTGTCCTCAAGAAGAACATAATTACATTAAATGTGAATAGAGTAGTTAAATAGCTAGATAAGCAATGAAGATAAAGCAGGTTAAAATTAACAGATAAAATTCTGCCTTTCCTGATACACTTAGCTGAAACCAAGGGCCTGAGCATTCCATGTTTTGAATTGTTCTTTATTGTCTCTTCTGCCTGATGTTGGTGAAAAGACAGACCTTTCTTTAAAGACATAATTTAAAAAATACCCAGTGGGAGTAAACAGACTGTCTAGAATGGAAAAATCACAATGACTGCAATGATATCTCATCTTCAGAAGCAAGATAAAGTATCAACAACAGTGAGAAAGAGGAAAGAGGTGACACACAAGGGTAGCAGGATTTTTGTCTTCCCTGATCCAAGTCTGATCATTCAAGTGTGGAGGAGAAAACTGAAAACACAGAAAATAGGCAGTCTAGAATTTAAAAAAATATATATCTATAGCAGTCAAACTACATCCAGCTTTATTCAAAGCAGCATGAATTATACACAATAAAGCCATTTTTCTCTTGCCTTTGGAGATTCACTTGAAAGAGAATCTGGACACAGCTAAAGGTACCAGCTGACTAAATTCAAGGAAGCTGGAAAAGAATTGACTTGTCAGTCTTCCTTCTCTGTCCTTTCATATCTAATTAAAAATCTTTCACGTAAGAATCTTTTCTTTGTGAACAGTTTGACTTTGACACTACAAGGATTTAATTTTTTGACTTCAAAGGACTTCACATGCTGACTCGTAATGTGAATGCAAGTTTTATCCATAAACTAGAATATATCTCATCCACTGAACTTTGAAGATTTAAACTCCTTTGTATTTTGTTATACAAACAGCTGTTTTTGAAATGGAGCATGAGCTGCTTTAGATTAATCTAATTGGTGACATTTTCATTAATTGTAGACTAATTTTAAGGGACTTCAAGGGTCCAGTTTCTCAGCTGCTTAACATTAGAGAGTTTTCAATGGAAACATGCAAATTTTAAAGATCTGTGGCTATATCTATATGTGTAATAGTATATATTTTTCACAACAGTCTGATTATAAATAGTTATTTATTATAGAAATGTTTTTAAAATAGGACAGAGTGAAAATGAGTAAGATTTAAGTGGCAAAATACATTGTAAATTAGAAAATATTCATCTCAACATTTATGTAAGTTTTTATGTTCCAGACTTGAATAGTATTAGCTTGTTCTTCAGTGTGTTTAGGGCTTATGTTAATTATTAGAACAAACTTCACTGTAAATTAAGCTTATGTGAAAGTGCTATAAGCAGTAATACATACAAATTTCTTACAAGTGAACACAAATTAAAGTTGAAAAAGTACATTTTGCATTGTTTTATTCTCATTTTCTTTGTCATAGGTTTTGGTGTATATGTTTACTTACCATTTTCCAAAATTCTGTAAAGGAGAGGGAAACTCAGTAATTAGTAGGAATATCTATTTTAGCTATATAATTTATCTAATTTAACTATATAATTAAGCAAAAATGTAAAAAAAAAAAAAATACACAGAGGGGTGAATTCCCTTTTGATGGTTTTAAAGGATGGTTTACCTTTGCACCAGGATCACAGAACCACAGAATATCCTGAGCTGGACAGGACCCACAAGGATAATCATGTCCAACTTCTAACATCACAAAGGGTAACACAAAAGTTAAAACATATGTCTAAGAACATTGTCCAATTGCTTGGGCAATCCAGCATTTGTCCTTGTTTCACTGGTTACACAAGTGGTTACACTGCGAGGAAAAAGCTAATGCTGCAATTCAGGAGAAACCTGAGAGAAAGGTATTTTCAATTACAGTTCATTCAAAACTATTATTAGAAAGCAATTAAAACTAAATTCTTTGGGTTATTTCAAGCACATATGAATGGCAAAATTTTTCTCCACTGAAATCAAAGCTGAGTGTTGCATTATTTTGTCAGCCAGACAGCTTCCTCTCCCAGGGGAAAAATAAGTAGCAGGTAAAAAATAGGTAATAACACAGGATAGATGGCTGCTTAGAGTAGAAATCCTCCAGAAAAGTTTAGAGTCATTTCCCATTTAATGCAATGAGTGTTGTGCTGTGCAACAAACCCTCATTACTCCTACGAGTATGTTAAGAACTTGGGGCATGCTCTGGGTGCACTTAACCATCCTGCTTCCTGGCAACAAGATGGTTAAGCCAAAAGATATTTTTGTAGTACTCTTGAGTGATATTTTTTAAAGGAGATAGTTAATGAACTGTGTTGAGAAAAACAGTCTGAAAATTGCTGTAAGTTAAAATATATTAAAAAGCCCTGAACAAACCAAACCAACCAACCAAAAAAATCCCAAACATAAGAAGCTGAGAAATTCCTTGTGTTTTTGGCTAAAGCTCTTACTTTCACAGTCCTTGCCAGGAAATTACTACAATTTAGACAGTATCTGTGTCTGTAAATTAGATAAGAGTTACTGTTTAGTGGAATTTGTTTAGTATCTAAAGGCAATAGGGTCTGTAGGGGCTTAACCCCACATGAGTCTTTAAACTACAGCATAAGCACTGCAAGAACAATAGCAGAAAAGGAATTACTTCTTCACTGGGGTCAAAATGGGTTTTAGGTTTAACACCTCGCTACAAAACCCAAGTCAGTGAAGAAAGTATCAAATGGTAAAATTCTGGCTACCGAAAACTGAAATGGCCCTTGGTCTCACAGATACAGCTTCTGTCAGCATTTAGATCCAAGAGGAAGTAGGTCAGATACAGGTGAAAATAAGCAAGTTACTGCTTACACATTCTTTAGGAAAATTTCTTTTTAACAATTCTTTTTTTTATAAACTGAAAGAGTAATCTAAAATGTAATGTAAGGGTTTGGAAGATCTTAAGATGTCAAATAGGACAGAAAGACCTCAACAGAATATTTTCATTCCTGGTTATTTTTTCCTTTTTGTTAAGGACAAAAAAAGGCTTTATTCTACAACTGTAAGGTGAAATTCACCATTTTTTTTCTTATTTTGAATGTAAATATAATATAGTTACTGAATAACTATTCATCTGTTATTTTAGAAATGTTATGCACCTCTGAGAAGATTACCATGCACTAAAAGTAGATTTTTAAAAATATTGAAGAAGTGACTTGCATTTCTTCACCCTTTTAGGAAGAACGTAAAGATCACAACATGTAAGAGGGCTTCACACAACATTTTAAGATTCTCAAACACCTAGTCTTTGTGATGACTCATTATTTTCTTCTTCTTTCTTTTTATATACCTTTTATATATTCTCTGTATTCTTAGAACACATATTTGTAATTTTTTAGTCTGATAGTGTAGCTTAGTTCCAGTATTCTGTTAAGCAGGAAGACCAAACATCCTAAAGGCCTCTCAATTGGAGGCTGGCAGCCTCCATGCTATCTTGGTTCTCTGTAAAAACCAAGGTTTCAATCAAGGTTGAAACATTCTCTCTGAGATGTATCTTGTAAATAGGCTTCAAGTCTCATCTGAGGGGGAAAGCTTTACAATAGGGGAGACATCATTTATTAAGTTTCTTACTGGGGAATCCTTGTCAGATATGTTAATTTGCAAGGTCTGTAAAAATTACATGTTACACAGTGTGTGCATCTTCAGTGCTTTCCACCTTGACGAGTTGTGCACTATAGGATTCTATCAAATACCAAGGTAAAGCCCTTTTATCCTTTGAACCATGTCTGGCTTATAATTTTAGGACCAGAGAAAAAAGGCATCAGTTGTAGCCTAAAATGTCTTTTTTGGCAGAAGAGATGGGATTATACCTTCATTTGTAAAGTCGTGGAGAGGAGAGTTTGATGTAAATAGTGCAATACCTCACAAGGACTCTGCTGAGCAGCACATTTCTCAACCCAGAGGCATTCAAACCCATATTATCATCCTCTGCTGATTGTCCTGGACACCTCTTTACAGATGATTCTGCCCTGCTCTTCCTTTAAAATTTTACTGTACCGCAAAAAAAAAAAAAATATTGTAGAAAAATAATTATTGTATCAGAGGAAAGGAACACAAGTTTTATCTGTCTCTTGTTAATGTCTAACCTCATTACACACAGGGCTAAGAACTAGATTCCCATAGAGTACGCCCATATTAGCACATAGTGTTGTATCAGGATTGTGGCTGTGAAGTGAAACCCACCACTCACTTCCTTAAGCGTGTTGTTCATCCCTGGAGCCATTCCTGGCATATGAACTGAGTTCCTTTGGACTCACTCTGAAGATCTGCTCCTGTTCTGCTGCACTGCTTGCTAATGAAGACATAGCCAAACGCAACTCAAAAGCCAGATTAAATATTTATTTGGAGAATAGCTTTAATTCCAGCCTTTTAGGGAGGAAATCCCCTTAGAGATGGAAGGTGTGTGTTTGAACTTCTCAAGATGAGGTAGTGTTTAATCTGAATTCCTTTACAGCCTTACTCACTCTTACACTTCCCTTGTAAAAGGAAAGCTGCACTTCTTCAAAGAAAACCAGTGGGGAATATTGTGTTTCAGTGAAATTTAACTCTGCTGGTTTGCCCTGGTATAAAATTCCTCTCTCCACAACAGACACAGCAGAGCCACAGCACTGCCTTACAAGGCCACATCAAAGGTCCTCACAGCCCAACATCCTGTCCCCAACAGAAGCCCATAGGAAATGCCTTGGGAAGAATATAGTTATAGGACAGAAAGTAGTTCTTTACTCACTTGAAGCTATTTTGCTCCTTTGATCATTATTACTGCCCTCTCCTGAACACTTTGAAGGTGTAATACTTTTGAGGAGATAAAAAAACAAGAACGGCACAGAGTATAATGGATGTTAGTGCCCCATGATTTGACATATATCAATCATAAAGACATAGGGGATTTTTATCATTATTCTTTTCCTAATAATTTTTAATATCCTATCTGCATCTGACTGCTACTGGACATGGAGTTTTTTTCAAAAACTATTTGTTACAACTCCAAGATCAGATTCCTGAATGGCTGGTTAAATTGCATTGCTGCACAGCTTAGGTTAGGTTTTAAGGAGGGAGTTCTATTTACATTATTTCACAGTCATCTACATTGATTTTCTTCTGCCATTTTGTCCTCAGCTAGCTCAGGCAGCCCTTTCACTGGTTCTCACAGGCTTTCTCTTACTTTGAATATTTTAAATTGTTAGGACACCTTTTCACCTTACTTCCCATATTCCCAAATAATAGCTCAATATCCTGAAAAGCACAGGCTCAGTGCAAATCTCTCTTGGAAAACATGGACATTTGTTCCCATGCTTATCTTACAGGTGTGTATGCTATTACTTACCCAAGTAAGAACCTTCATTTTTAATCCAAGAATCTCATGTTTGTAGCTGTTAGCGGCTCCCAGCAAAACAACTTTTCATTGCTTTGCATTCTTTCTTAAGATTAATCCAGTCTTAAGTGTTCTTCACAGAAGCAGAATTTTGGGCATTGAAAATACTTTCAGGACTGGCAATAAACATAGCTGGAGTAACAAACTGTGTTTGTCATCAGAACTAACTCATTTTTTCTAAGGGCAAAAACCTGGAAGTGCAGCAGGTGGCTGCTGCCATCACAGGCTGCTGAGGGAGTGAGAGAACAGAACAGAACCTGTTTTGGGCTAGGAGAAAGTGAAGTTGTCCCTCAGTGGCAGTATATTTCATGCCAGGAGCACATTGCTCTGAGCTTTCTTCAGATTCATCTCTTAGAGTTCCCACTAGCAGTTGGACTATATGATGCTTGTAGGTTTCTTCCAATTGAAATTATTCTATTCTATTTCTATTCTATTCTATTCTATTCTATTCTATTCTATTCTATTCTATTCTATTCTTCCTTAGTGGTCACACCACACATTTTTGTGTCAAAGCAGCAAAGTACTGAAGCCTAATTCTTTGGTAGAAAATTTTAATTTTATTCACTCTGTCTATGACTTCCAAGCTACTTCTGAGTCACAGGGGAAAAAGGAAAACAAAAAAGGAAAAAAAAAAAAGAAGGAAAAAATAAATACTGACTCTGGGCTCATATTTGACATTTGTACAGATTTTTCTGTCTAGACATCTCATGTCATCCTTTTGCAAAAGACTAACAGTGTCTCTCAGTTTATCTATACAGCTCAGTATTATCAGAACCAACTTCATTTCCTACCTATGCTTCTGAAATTTCATTTCCCTTGACCAGAAATCCTTTTCTGCAAGAGTACACATCTGAAAATAAAAGGCTCAGGAAAAGCCAGAATCCTTGGAGAATTCAGTTTGATTCAAATATCAAATAATACCTTGGATCCTAACATGGTTTTAAACCAAAAATGATTTTTCGGTCCTCCATGCAGAAAGGGTTTGTTTATTTTGGAGAGAAATAAAGAGGTTTTGGTCATATAATCTTCTGGAGCATCGAGACTCATCAGTAGTACAGTCTGTTAGTATCTAACTTGCCTGTCAGTCTGTATCATAATCATCAAGAGCATCTGCTACTAAACTGCATAGAGAGAGCTACAGATTTAATGAACAGGTGTTTATTCAATACTGAATTTATTTTAAAGGTGTTCTGTTATCAATTGATATGCTGCCAGCAACACCAAGATATTTCAGGAATGAAAATATCAGGCACTTAATGAGAATTCTATCCATAACAGGTGAGAAGACTATGAAACAGTCAAATTCATTCCTTGGCAACACTGACTAAAAAGCTTTCCTAGCAAATACCCAAAACCAAGGCAAAAAAGTTTTATCTGCTAATAACAGTAACCCTTTGTTGCACACTGTCTGAACATATCTCATGCACTAAGAATGCCAAGGGAAAATCCAAAGCCTTTCAAGGGTGCAGGAGAACTACAGAAAGCCAAACCTATTATCATTAGCCTTTGTGTGACACTCCTTCTGACTGACAGTAGAGCATATGCAAGACAATTAACTCAGGTGTGTAATTGGATGAAATTTGCTGGTTAAACAACACAAAATAAAAAGGGAAAACATATAAATTGTATCCATGCAATTTTGAGGCAGGTTTCTGCAGAATCCCACATGCTTATGCCCCCCCTTTTTAAACCAGAGTTTACTTTATACCACCCTTGAACTGGTGAAATAATAATATGCATCTCATATAATACAATTACAAGAAAACATGTTTGTTGCCAGGATGATATGAAAACTGCTTCTTTTTAGCACAGCAGGTCATGTATATATGAATGATATACACAATAAGTGGAATATTATTCCTTTTTCCACATATACTCTAGAGATCAAACATAACCTATAAGAGATCTCCACCTTATATGGATCTGTGCAAAAATCTGCAATTGTGATTTACAAAGATCCTAAATTAAAGGCAATAATAATAATCTTCCTCTATTTAAATTTCTTTTGATGTGTAAAACAACAGCCATTTTTTCTCTGACAAAAGACTGATATTTCTGCTTGTTAATGTCTGTGGCAATGAAAAAATATGACGTTAATACAACTGATGGGATTCTTGAGCAATTTTTAAAATTAAAATATGGACACCAATGTCTGTAGTGAAATATAACTGTAATCAATATTCATTCCAAAAATTCCTGTTGTGTCCTAAGAATATGTTTGTAACAGAGCAGAGGTAAGGAGGAGAGTAAAGACAGAAATAATTTTAACATGACCACTTTTTGCATCTTCGTCTTTTTCTAACAGTATTTCAACTCCAGTTTTTCTTTCCTCCACATTCATTTCCTTGCATAAGTTCTCTCACTGCCAGCTCAGAAGATAAGCTTCCTTGAAGCAGGAATAGCTTCCTTGAAGCTAGCTTCCTTGAAGCAGGAATATTGTTCATAATTTATATTCCATTGACATTGAAAGGTAAGGGGAGAAAGAGAGGAGGAAGAGGGGAGAGAGAGAGAGAGAGAGAACAGAAACACAGAAAAGTGAATGGCAGCCTGCAATAAAACCAGTCATTCTTTTCAAGCTAAGGAAAAACACAAGCCATGAAATAATTATGGGTCTTGTAGCCCATTTGTTGACTTTTTGAAATAAGATGAAGTAAGCACTAGCAGGATAATTTAACGTATTAATTGCAAATTGGGGATTGAAGCAGAGGAGAGGATGGACGAGAGAGAGGGGCTCGGGATTGACAGGTGGTACTGACAACTGACATGGGGACTGAGAACTACCCAAGCCACATCAGAGCAGCCAACTCCAAAATGAAACTCCTGTCAACTTCATTTCATTTCCACCAGTGTCAGCACTGCACTCCCTCCGTTATTACAGTAGCCTTCTATCTCTTTTCTGATCACTATCAGAGTTTATACCTCAGGGAATAATGCCACATTATTTTTCACTTTGTGGATAATCACCTGTCTCTTTAAATCAACATCAGGTGTCAGCTCAGGACCTTCACAACAAAAAAACCTCTTACTGACTTGGTGGAGGGTAGGACTCATATCCTGGTGCTTAATCAGTTTTTTTTAGCAGCTGCTTTATGAAAGCAGCCTCACAGAAGAATCCCATTTTCACCTGTTTTTATTGCCCTGACACCATTGTTTTGTGTGTGGAAGCATGTTCCTCTGGCTTAATTTGCTTTACTACCACACAGTGCACTGAGGCTTTCACAGATGTTCTTGATTTGCAAAACAATTACTTACAATGACAGCAGTGACATATTTCTGTGGGGTTTTCTTTCCCCCAACGATGTATGAACAACTCTGACTGGGATAATCCCAAGATTTTATGGTTGAAAATGTCTCATCAGAAACACCAAAAAACCAAACAAAAACCAAAACCAGATGAAAATCACAGCATTCCATAAAAATAAATCACTTTACATGACTTTTATTCCTTCTAAGAAGAAGGAAAGTCTAGGAAGTTGAAATCTGACCATTGAGGAAATACAAAATGAAGCTCTGTAGATGCAGCTAGGTAATTAGAGGGCAGACAGGAACTAGGTTCTGCTGGTTGGAGAGTGTCCTGGTTTAAGCCAAAACCAGCACAAAGAGCATTACGCTTCAAGCACTGCCCCTGCCTGAGGCAGCTCAGTGAGACCCAGGAACTGGCCACAGCAACAGAAGTTCACCCAAGAAGACACGTATTCATGCCAAATAACTAACCAAGGTGCTTATTTTCTCCAGGCAAACAGTGGGACATCCTCTAGATCTCTATTTCACATCCTCTTACCATCTGATGTTACTTGTTGACAGGTATTTTACATGTCAAACCCTTCTAGTCAACCCCTAGGTAGGTAAGAAAGGTGTAAGAGTGTGATTTTCTTTTAAAAGCCCAGATGTTCATCTAGACAAAGAAAGAGAAGGAGAAAGAGGGAATAAGTAGCAAGACAAATTATTAAGAGCAGGTTCAGCAATCACTGTATCCCTTTTTGAATGGCTCATGATGAGCTGTACCTGTCCTATTTTCAGCTAAAATGTATTTGAGATGTCTGAGAAGATGAAAGGATCAATAATGAAGGTATTAAAAAAAAGAGAAAAGAGAAGCATCATTTCTGCAGGTATGAGAAAGAGGAATTGGTGGTTGAGCTGTGAAAAGACGGAACAGAAAGGTTATAGCTGGTATGGATCAAGGGGTACAAATCTGCAGATAGAGAATTGAGGATAGAAAACACAAAAAGTAAGAAAAGCCAGAGGAAATAATCTAGGTGGTAAGAAATGAAAAAGGAGTAGCAAAAATGAGAGGATTATGGCACAATGTGCCTTTGCTGGAAAGAAAAACATCTGTTGAGTTAATCAGAGCAGTTGGCCACACACACCCTGTTCTGTAGGGTGCTAGGCTGGCTCCAAGGGGGCTATGGTGACACAGAAGAGGCTGGTGAAGGTCAAAGTGCAACCCTTAGAGAAAGCACACCAGATCCTGCTTCATCACAAGGACAGATAAAACTAAATAGAGAAATTAACTCAACTTTTTTTAATGGGTAAACTATTGGCATCTTCTGTGGCACTCTTTGTGGGTCCTATCTTTTCTGTTGTCTTTTTTTTTGAACAGAGGTTGGTGTTGTGGCCAAAACAGTGCAAAACAGTATCAACTCAGGGAAATTTATTGAATTTAATATACTTACTATTAGAACAAACTTTCAATAACTGATTTTGGTATTAAGAAATAAACAACGACTTTAACAATTAAACAAACACTTAGGGAAACATCCTTTGTCTACTTTCCCCATTCTAACTTCAGTCCAACACCTCTCCTGGTGTAATAAACCCTCCTATTTTTCACAGTCAAGTTTGGAATCAAGAAGCCTTTTATATGGCTATACATAGTCTGCTGTTAATTACAGGACTAAAATTGTTATCGATGAAAAGACTCATTAATTCCAACAATAAAGACTAAATTGGATGTTTTGCTGTATATAAGCAATAAATATCTATTGTTGCAGACTATAACATACCTATCTCCTATGTTTAACCTGACAATTAACTACAGTAATTATGATTGATTTCAACACCCACCTCTCCTCTACAATTAGAATTAATCCTTCTACTCTATGCTCATTAGTGAATAACCTAGTATGCTTGGAAATAATTCCCTTTTTGCTTACCTGTGTCTGTCTTGACAGTGAAGAAGAGAATTCCTTGTAACATTTTTTAAATGCAAAAGTATATTTTTGGCCATATAGGTCAATTTTTCAGGTGTTGCTTTGGGGGATTAAGACATCATCATTGAATTCCCTTTGGCAAAAACAGTGTCAAAAATGGTTTAGACCTTTCACCTCTGCATTTATTTAGCAGAGTTTTAGGACTAAGGTAATGAGAAAACAGAGTTTTTTTCTAAGATAGACTCAAGAAACAAATGTCCAAACTACTGACTTTAATTCATACACTTACTAAATAATTGAAGAGGACAAGGTAATACCATGCCTGCAAAAGCATATACTCTGAGAAGAAAACAGATGCTTTAGGAAACTTACAAGAGCATGAGAGCCTTTAAAGGAATAAAATGCTATGTAAGTTGATGATACACTGCCTTTAAACCAGTCTCCATCACAGAACAGCTAATGTCAGTAGAAGTCCAGCTGCTGTGCTCTCCATATTTCATGTGAAATCTTGCATTTCATTGAATCAGTTCAGTTTCTCTCCCTTTCTGAATCTATTTCCATAGGTGTTCATATACAGCAAGAGAGAGCAGGGGTGAAAGGGAAGAGCATGCACTGCAACAGTGATTTCTGAGGGAATCTTTTTAAATGTTGTACAGTGCAGTTCGGTGCAATGTACGTGCTTGATTTCTTATCCAGGAAAATAAGATATCCCAATAATAACTCAAAGGTAGAAAAACAAACAAACAGATAAATCAGTAACAAACCTACTCCCAGCTGTCATGGGCCCCTGCTAGGGTTTGGAAGAAATAGATTTCTTTGAAAAAAATGTTGATGAGTTCCTCAGAAAGAGATACCTGAGCTGAGAGGGAAAGGATTATACATAAACCAGAGCAAAGGAGGTGAAGAAGAAGGATTAGCAGAACTGAGCGTAACCGCAGCAATTTACCCCTTACTGAATTTACTTTGAGCTACTTAGGAGAGGAACACTTTTGTACTTACATTTGAGCCTTAAAGGGACAAGGTGTGCTTTAAGCTAAAGTACTGTACAAATGCACTTAAAGGCTGTTTGCCAGTCAATTGCTGTTTAACCAGTTTGTTCCCTTCACCACATGCTCAATGTAAAAGAGCTGGCATATTGCCATCCAAAGGGCAGCCAGGCATTCTCTGGATATAACCAACGTAAAACACAACCTTGGCTGTAGAAACATATTACTATTGTCTTTTGGTATATAGTTTCTACTATTAGTAGTCTTTTTAGTATCGAAGCTGCTCCTTGATGCACTGGTTTGAAAAGGTGTATTTACCCACACACAGAACATATAGTTAAAGAAAAATTCTTTAAAGGTTTATGATGTCCTGCTGACTAACAGTACAAGTCATCCATGTTTGCTAAATGACCGGCTTAGCTGCTAAATGATCAGGTGATGGAATTAGTTATAATTTTGTTTTAAAAGCTGACATGCTGCTGTTGCCCTTTAATTGTCTTAACACAAATTGCAAATGTTTTAATTACAAATTTCATAACAGCTGTCCTTCACCTTGGCTGCCCTACACTTGTTTGAATATCTGCAGCCACCAAGCAGTGAAATTTCTCACAGCCTCCACTGATTCCTTTATTCTTACCATTTGCTCCAGTCCTCCAATTCTCCATTAACAGTCCCTTTGACTACTTTAAAATGAGTCCAGGTTCTGCATTTTCATATGTAACAACTTATTTATAATAACATGCCCCCTTCTGCATGAGTTAAAGCCTTTCATTCTACTTGGAGAATGATTTACAAAGTTAATCATGTACTTTTCAGTGTTAATAAGGAGGACAAGAAAGGAGACAAATAAGAAAGAGTTTTGTTTCAGGTGGTTTTTTTGGTTGCTTGCTTCTTTTAGTTTATTTTGTTGAGGTTTTTGGTTGGTTGGTTGATTGGTTGGTTGGTTGGTTGGTTTTTTGTTGTTGTTGCTGTTGTTTTGCTTGGTTTGGGATTTTTGTTGGTATTTTTTGGAGGGGTTTTTTGTTGTTTTTTTCGTGGGGAGACAGATTCTGTGCCACATGTTTATTGTCCAAGACCTGATGAGCAACAAAACAGAAAAAAGATAAACACATCTCAAACATCTCACACAAACACACACAGACTCACACCCAGTTTTAATAACAGGTGCCTCTGCTCCCATACATTGCCCCTGGCTTTTTTTAATGCACAACATTGACTGTCCATTTAAGTCATTCTTCATGAAGAAGAATAACACAGCTTCGTTTTATTTGTCATAGAAAGTCTTGCAAAATGAAAATGGAAAGAGCATATGAAAGGCTTTTGGAGTCTGCAGACCTATTTTCAGAGAGTATTTGTAAGTGCATTCAGCTACAATCTAGGCTCTGATTCCTCATCATTTTGGCAGTAGGGAAATTCCTAACTCTCTTCTCAGGCCTCATGAGTACCTGCACGTCTGGCTTTCACAAAGTATGGTATCTTTTGGAAATGTCACCTGTTAAAGGTAACACTACACTAAAGAATCTCGTGTTCTACATCTTTCCACTGAGATGGCTTTGGTCCACTATGTCCAATTCTGGCAAATGTTAAAGTTGTTGTATTACTTTCAAAGAGCACAGGGAACTTTTACAATATTTGTTTTTCAGCTCAGGTTTTCAGCAGAAGCACATTTATTGGTAGGAAGAATTGTTGCAATCACATTTGTGATAAACATTGAAATCTAGATTTTCAAGTAACTAATGTCTTTGATTTAAGATTAGCAGCTTGATAATCAGGAAACAAATTTTCACAATTCTCACCTAAAAGTTTTTCTTTTAAGTTGTTCAAAGTTATATAGTCAACTATTTGGAACTCTACATGAGCTTGCAGAAATTTAGGCTCCAAAAATTTGGATGATTTAAAACATATTACACTTCAGCACTTTTTTTCTTCTACAATATATCTTTATATTTCAAAATTGTGTAATATTGTCTTTAATCATGGTATGAATATCCTCTAAGGACATGTATTGACATACATAATTGTGATCTGTGAAGAACTCATGAACATAGACTTTTCTCTCTTTATTGGAGTAAAAAAATCTGCTTAGCATGTTGTTTGTTGATTAACTCTCAAAATTAGCCTGCATGAAACTATTTTTGCATTTTTAATGACTTACTTTTAAAGGCTTTTCTTATTCAGCCCAGGCAGAATATTTTATTTTGTAAATTTTGTTTTTATGATTTGTTCTATAAATCACATAAATAGAATAACAAATATTCTTTACTTCTGTTCTCTGCATGCTTTCTTGTGTTTTATTTAACACAATTCTTTAAAGTACAATTTACATATAACTTTCATAGACACTTATTACA
Source organism: Lichenostomus cassidix (assembly GCF_008360975.1). Classification (NCBI taxonomy): domain Eukaryota; kingdom Metazoa; phylum Chordata; class Aves; order Passeriformes; family Meliphagidae; genus Lichenostomus; species Lichenostomus cassidix. The sequence goes on along the minus strand of NC_139482.1, from coordinate 96,431,100 downwards.
AGGATATAAAAATTATATAAATCTCTTCTCAAGTGAATTATAAATAATATATAAATACTTTTATTTTCTATTAGTATTTTTTTTAAGGCTTGGACCTACCTACTTTGGGTGAGATTGCTTCTGCTGAAGCTTGATTTCTGAAAATATCATAATTGTTAAACCGAGCACACATACATTCACAAAATTCAGTAACTGTCAAAGTTTTGCCTCATTACAAAGGACCATCCAGATGCCAAAGCACTGGAACAGAGTCTACTAGAGGCAGCATCTGGCACTTTGGCAAACTAGGCTGGCAGATGGTTTTACATTTGCTTTTGCTACTATTTTTTTTACTGCCATATCCTCTTTTTTTTCTTTTTTCTTGATAGAACTTCATTTTAGAAAACTAGTCACTGTTTGAATAACTGTTCTATTCTATACAAATATGTCATTGCTTTTAAATAAGTACTAAAAGTAAAAGAACAGAATAAAATAAAATGAAATATAATCTGTATTTCTGCAACTGTATTGTAATTACAGTGAACTCACCCCTATAATATGCCTTTACTTGTGTGTAGACATTGAATGCTGAATTCAAACATCGTGTTGATTTTTTTAAACAGATGAGATATGTGTGTGTCTTATTACAAACAGTTCACACTCTACCTCACAAATTTGTTTCTGAGAAGGACAACTCAAGTTCTAAAATGGGGAAATATTATAACATCTACATTTTCAGAAACCTCTGATAAACGAAAATTCTTGGTTTTCAAGAATAAGCTAAATTATAGCTCTTATGAAGAACTCCATACCAATTACTTTCAATTTGTCCAGTATTTTAGAGTGATAATACTACATACTTCTGTTATTCATGTTCCTGGGCAAAAAACTCAGGCCTTGCTAGTCACTATTAAAAAAAAAAATATCGAAACTGGATTTCAAATACAAAGCTTCACAATGAATTTCTACCTCTTGCAAGGAAGAACCAGCTAAGACAGACTCTAAGGAGGTAGGAAGCCTGTTTAAGTGATTCCAGGTCTACATCAATACACAAAATAGCTGAACACTGAGGTTTGCAAGCATCTGAAATGCAAACCAATTACTAACAGTGTTCGGCATCTGCATGTCATGTGGCATTTGTTGATGGACATTGGCTCATCAAAAGTCATTTCATGATGCCTAGATATGCAACTTTGCTACTTAAATAGTAGTTATGTGCCCTACCATCTATGTAATTAAATGTGTGTGTTTCTACTGCCACCTACCTGTGCCAGCACATCTCAAAACCTGCAGAAACAATGAAAGCAGCAATGAAAGAAATGCCAGAGATCTTCCAAAACTGTACAAAAAGACAGTGTTTTTCTACTTCCTCTCATGCAGAAAGGATCTGCATCTAGTCATATTGTTGCACAAAGGCAAAATTTTCTGTACTGGCTGAACCCAAGTGTTCCGTGGTGCATCTCATTTACTTCTCAGTCTTTCAGCAAAATCACAGCAGTATACATAGGAAAGATGAGTAACTTATACATTGAATTTATGTACTTAATACATATGAGTAAAAGATCTTAAAAAGCATTGTGAAATAAAAAATAAAAATCTTAATTGCACTTAATGATGAATCAAGTAGAAGGGGTAGGCAATTCTTATTCTTTCTTAAAAACAGAAAGCTTGAAAGAACATAGTGAACTATTACTGTAAGGGCAACATGGAGAAGGAAGAAATGTGGGAAGATAAAGTAAAATTCAGGACACAATGTGGCACAAAAGTGGGGAAAACAAGTGTGGAAACCCTCAAACTTGAGAGGAGCTACTGCCATGATAATGATAGGACTTGGATTCACTCCAGGACTGATTCACTTTGACTCATAAAGTCACTGGCAAGAGACAAAGCAGGAGCAGGGCAGTCTGAATTATGTGGTAAGGGCTACAAATACAATGTGGTCATTTGCCAAGGCCTGTGCCAGTACGTTATGTTTGCTCACTCTTTGCAGAATAGACTTTTGGTTGCCTTCAGAATTTTAACTTCTTTTGTACATTACTGAGCTCTGGGTCCTGAGAAGTTGAATATGTGTGAGAGTTTGCCATCCAAACACAATGTCTAATATACTGAGGCTTCTGTAAATACTTTTCTTGTAAATACCTGACAGAAAATGTGCAATTTCAAAGCACAACAACAACACCAGCTATAGTAAATAATTTCCTTTTCTGCACAAAGCTTTTTTTCAGTGTATTTTCATTTCAGTGGGGAACTAATTCAATCACTGTACTAAAGAAGAAAGAGAACATGAGAGAGAAACCATAACAGGTCCTGAGAATACACAAATGGCTTCAGACATTTCTGTGCATCTATGGGGCCCTGCAGTCTTTATGTCATTAGATAGGTGCCACATTTGAAATAATATTCTGTATTACTTAACATATAATAATGTTGGCTGCAATTTACTTCCCAATGCACTTGCAATTCAGGTGTGAAAGGGTCCTGGCAAATGCATGTATCTGTTTGTGTGAGCTAGAGATACTGTGCAAATTATCCGTGGGAAGGTCCTGATGGGGAAGGGGAAGAAAATCCCTTTGTCTCACACCTGGAACACATTGACAGCGAATGCCAACAACACAGAGCTGTGAGCTTTTATTGTCACAGACTATTGACTGGGACACAAATGACCTCCACTAGCCAGGAGAGTGGCACTGCTTGGCAAGGACCACCAGCCAGGCACTGTAAGAGGTGTCCTCTGAGAGCACAGCAGCCAACATGGACCTGAGACAGAGCCCTGCTGCTCAAAGCAGAAACTCACTGTCAGAAAGGGGTGGATAATGCCTGTGTGGAGCCGAGTGTCTGCCAGACATTATCCCCATGGACTATAGGCAGCCAGCAGTTCAGCCGAGTTGGACGAAGAGAAATAAGGGCAGCCTTTCCAGGAGACATTCCAAGAACAAGGCCAGAGCTACCCCATCTCCATGGATACATTGGGTTTGTGTGGAAAGGTTTCAGTAATGGGGGGGAGGGCTAGACAGGCTGCTTCTGTGGAAGCTGAGAGAAGCTTTCCTCATGTCCAATGGCACCAATGTCAGCCAGCTCCAGGACAGGCCCACCACTTGCTAAGGCAAATCAACCTCAGTGGTAGTTTCTCTGAGATAATGTAGTTAAGAAGGGTAAAAAAGATGCAGTGCAACAGTAATTGTGGCCAGAGAAGAAAGTAATCAGATTATGTGAGAGGAACAGGCCTGCAGACACCAAGGGCAGTGAAGAAGGAGGGGCAGGCGGTGCTCCAGGTGCCAGAGCAGATTCCCCTGCAGCCCATTGTGCAGACCATGGTGAGGCAGCTGTGCCCCTGCAGCCCATGGAGGACGATGGGGATGCAGAGATCCACCTGCAGCTCATGGAAGATCTCACTCTGGAGCAGGTGGATGCCAGGAGCAGGCTGTGACCCTATGGGAAGCCTGGACTTGAGTATGCTTCTGGCTTTGTGGAGAGAGAAGTCCATGCTGGAGAAGCTTTGCTGGAAGGACTTGTGATCCCATGGAGAATCCCCTGAAGATCCCATGGAGAATTCCTGAAGGGCTCTGCCCCATGAAAGGGACCCATACCAGAGCAGTTCATGGAGGCAGTTGTCTCATGGGAATGACCCCATGTTGGAGCAGGAGCAGAGTGTGAGGAGTCCCCCCTTAGGAGGAGCAGAAACTAAGTGTGATGAATTGTCCAGAACCCCACTCCTTTTTCCCCTGCACTATTCAGATGTTCCAGGGTTACAGCTGCAGCACCTCTGAGCCCAGTTTGCACACAGGCTTCAAACCCCCTAAGGGGTTTTGGGAGAGGTTGCAGAGGCAGGGATTGCAAAAGAAGGACATTACAGACCATTCAGGGCAATTGGAGACTCCACTGCCTCCAAAACTCTGACAATTTGGGTATTAAATTATATATTTACAATAAAGTGTGGGGAGGGAGGTAGAAGTAGTGAGAGATGTGCAGCACAGTCAAGCTGGGATGAATTCATTGCTGACACAATGTGGAATGAACTTTGGTGACACAAGTGGATTTCTGTAGTCAGGTGTCAGGCTACACCATCTCTAGGCTGGACTCTGTCATGGTATTTTGGATGTTGTATTTTGGACACAAAAACATTTTCCAGAATGAGCTTCTACTGACAACACCATTTGGGAAACACACATGGCATGATAGGTGTATGAGAGCAGCTAATTGTGTAGAGGTACAAGGTAAATTGTGTAGAGGTACAAGGTAAACTAGTTAACTTATTGTCTTCTTCCTAGGAAAAAAAAACAAACAAAAACAAAAGCATAAAAAGAGAAAAACTATATCTCCTTGTTTAAAAGCTCTCATTTGAGATAGGAAACACAGCATATGAATTCATAGAGGTTTATTTGGGAGTGTCTATTGCTCAAGGTATTTCTGTAGCTTTACTTTCTGTTGTCCTGGATGGCCAAGTGTGGTCACCTGTAAAAGTCAGACACCATACTGGTGATTCTTATTTGTAGGCTACACTGTGTAGAAATCCCAACCTCCAAAAGCAGCATCCAAGACTTCCTGAGGAAAAGGTTTATCTCTGTTCTCAGTCCTTTACCTCAGGGGGACACGCTGGCACCAGCAGGGACACTGCAAACATGGCCATCTGTTATAAATGAATGTCAGAATTAATCTCTGAGGGAAAAAGTCAAGGAACCAACAGTACCCCATGAGTCATATGCAGTATGATATATATCTCTAAAAATTCAGAAACTAAATGATACACAAAGACAATGTAAGAATTTTAGACAAGCCTCACAATTAATATACTACTGTTAAAGCACTGTACTTTTGAATGTTGTGTGTCTCTAAAGAAAAACATTTGAGCATTTTATAGGGTTTGAAAATCCTGTTAGCTTTGATTTTCAATTATTTTGTTACATGGGACTTATCTTTATCACCCCATTGAAGTATACAGAAAAGACAGAATATGAAACAATCTAATATTACAATTTCTGGATTCTGTGTAAAATACAATTTCAGCTTAAACAATAGTATTATTCAGTGCAAAATAAAATTCTCTTGCTTACTATACAACATTATATAGTCAACAGAGTAAGGGGCTCTAAGCTGCAAAATCTAGTAAGGCTCCCACAGACCACAGTAACATAAAAACACCATGGTTAAATCACCATCATGGTTAAAAACACCTATAGGTTAAATCAGCCCTTTCAATTCCATTCGTAGTTGTATTCCACCAAGGCATCCCATTCACACCCAAATGGGTGCAGAAATCCCAATACAGTGAACACTGGGACTATCGTACTCAGAAAAACTCAACTAAACATTGAATAACCATCTGAACAGATGTTCTTGTTTATCCCACAGTATTTTACTGGTTTAAAGCTGCACAGGGCTAGAAATCTGTTGATTAAGGCAGCTGTGAGTGCCTCCAGCAACAGGGGGAATCTTACCAGATGCAGAATAACTCATCTGACCTCCTTATTACAAAGGATGCACGGGTAATACTGTAAGTGTATTGGAGAATGGAAGCATGGAATTCAGGCTTTCTCTAGCTGATAAACAATCCCTTGCAGAAGCTGCCAGCTGGCATGAGCTATAGGAATCAGAACCTGAAATGTCCTAAACAACACTGCAGATCTTCTGTCAGCACTGGAGAACCACAGTGGACTCCCTAAAGACTTCTTGAGGGATTTCTTTTAGTCCTAGTTAAATGTTTTTGGAATACAAACCTGAAACTTCTAGTATTTCTCTGAATCTTTTTTTTATTTTCCCCATCTGCAATAATTTGTTTGTACATTTGTCCTACATTTGGCTGATCATGCAATTTTTGGCTGAGAATGGCACGGCAGCTGTGCTAAAAAAGACAAAAAAATCCTCCACTACTAACCCTGTAGTATAGGCAGTATACCAACATCATGGAGGAAAGGGTGATATCACCTAACCCACTTTAACACAAGCCAATATGCAGCAAATATTCCTGCCTAGTGTCAAGAGGAATGTACTCCCACCTTGTTGAAGAGCTAGATATATAAAGATATTGCAGGTGGTAGGCAAACATCTGTCATGATGCCTTACCTACCCATTTTCCCAGCTCAACCACTCTTTCCCTTTCTGTTCACAGAGTAGCATTTGTCAGCATGAGAAGATAAAGTGTACAGAAGAAAAGGGCTGCAGAAGCAAATTTAATCTGTTTCTTCGTCAGAGAAAAAGGAAATATTAGAGAAGAATTATAGGAGAAAGTTTCCCATCACTGAAGCTTCCATAATTAAAAGTTTCCATAGTAAAAGCTGTATGTTTATATGCTGACATTTAGAGGGCTCTGTCAGTCACAGAACTCAGGAAGCCTTTTTGATCTCAACCAACAGCCTGTTTATGTTAAAATCAGATCTATGCTTTCATTCTTGGGTAAGCTGAAAAATCAAGCCCTGTGTGTTTACTAGGTGGAGTTGCTTTTCAAAATTAGCATATATTCTTGAAATGAAACCAATTTACAGCACCACAAAATGAACACGTACAGATTGCCTGGGCAATCGTGCACTGTGTGGTGTGTAAACCCCATTCCTCACACACTGCAAGAGAGAAGCCAATTCCAGAGCTCCCAGCTGGGTCCTCACTCCCTCAGGCGACCTTGTTAGCAGCCTCCCTGCCTACTCAGTCCTACACCACACACTCCCCAGTCCCTCTCCCTCTGTTAAATAGCAGGTATCCTAACAAAACACGGATTGCCCGTCAGCAGGGGATGTGAAGCGTCGCTTGTCTTCATTTTATGCTTTAAACACATCGTTTGTTTCCTTGCTTTCCTTCCCCTTCCCATCATTACCTGCTGTCATGTCATCCTGTCTCAGTTCTTCCCTGATGTTTTATGTTTCATTGCTTTTCTTTCACCTTCTCTCCATGCTCTGCTAAGCACCTTGGCTGCAGTCAGCTGGAGAAGATTCTCTCCCTCATTTTGTAGCCTAACAGTTATCATGCCAAACCCTGTTCAGTTTCACTGGGTGCACTGAGATTAAAAGCCATTTGTTGTCTCCATGTCTTTTTTACTCTATCACTGATTTAATAGAGAAAAAAGTATGTTTTTACTGGAAGAAAAAATCTACAGCAAATTACATCATTTTGGGTATATCAAATCCACTTTACTCCATTAATTGTAAAATATACTTTCATATAATTTCACATCTGTACAAACCACTAAGTGTAAATGTGACTTAAAACCTACATTGGTCATAGGCTGAAGTATCTAGAAAATCAGGGATGAACATCACAAATGTGGGGACTGTTTTGAGAGGATAGGAGATAGATTTTGCCTATATACATGGAGAGGCAAAAAATGAGGAAACAACTTGTTTATCACCTTTTTTTCTTTCCACCATGCTTCCACCCTCATCTTCTCTTGGCACGACATTACACTCAAAGTAAGACATGCAGTAGGTTCAGTTTCTCTGCAATTGCCTCTGAACTCCTGTTTGATGACTCAACTCAGCTGCCAGACTCAGTGGTATTTACATTCCAAAATAGAAGACTCTTAATGTATGTCATGTCCATAAAGTGGAAATATTTAGGGTGATGCTACACCCTGTAATTCCTGATGCTTATAAACTTGCCTGGGAAAGCCATGTTAACTCCAGCTGTGCCTTTCTGGTGAAGCATGAAGGGGATTTTTGGCATGGATTGTTTATGCATTGGCAGGGAGTTCCCAGTGACTTAGATATTCGATCTTGACCTTAATAGTTTCTTGACCTAATTGTATAGGTTTAAGTGGTAAAAAAATTGTAAGCCAGATAGGTTTTTTCAGGTTTGCAGTAAAACAGTGTATATATGAAATATTTGGGTCATTTCAGGTTCTTTCTCCTAAAAGCAATTAGAGTAAGGAATTAATCCTGACAAAAAGTCATAGAGTTTTGCGTGACTCAGGAATTATTGAGATTGATAGGCCCTTAACTTGACTGAAATGATCTTTTCTCGCTGGAGTGTGAGTTCAATGCACAGCATATGCAGTGTTTCCACTTGGTGAATGATTAAATTTGTAGCATTTTTCCATGGCACACTGAGAGGACGCAGCATGACATAGTCTGCTATGTAAGGAACTGATAAGGAAAAATCATGCCTATTGAAGCAATCACAAACAATTGCTTCTGTAATCGCAGTCAGGGGAAGAACCTAGAAAGTGTCCACAGAAAGATATATTCCATTCACCTCATATTTTACTACTCTGTAAAAGGGACAGTGAAACCAAATACAGAAAAAGAGCAGCCTAGCTGACTAGAGGCCTTCAGAAGTGAATTGCTCAGGATGAATATAATGCTCAGTAGTACAAGATCACTGTGTGATACACACACATATGTTCATAGTATGTGCATTTGCATTAGAATTACAGGACAGAGATGTGCTCTTAAAGCTAATTTCTCAAATCTCCATTATGAGCTTTGCTTTATATTTCAAAGTGATCTTGGAACATATGAACCACATTTCTTTTGTGTGAGATGATCTGGAAAATCAGCTCCACCGATTTACATGTACTATTGAAACACGTATTCTTGGGATATTGGATTCTGAGCACCAGCTCCTCAACTTTACTGTTTCACTTGCAGTGCCATGCAGACATACTTTTTAGAGCCAAGGGGAAATTGAGTGGGCACAGAGAAAGGATCTATATATACTGGCCTCAGTGAAACTTTTTCAGCACCAGGGATGTTAGCCTACCTCTTAGAAGGCAGCTCCTATTTCTTTAAACTCCAGTACAGGTTTACCTGGAAAAGGAAGAAGGCAAAGCATCAGACACTTTATACCTTGGGGTTCTTTTTAAGTCAAAATTGCATAAACATATTTCAGTAGAATAGTTCGAGTAATTTTTATCTTACTGTTATGTGTATTTTTCATTTGTCTTAATTAAATAGCATTTTTCCTGTACTGGACAACTGCAATTTTTATCAGCAGAGGAAGGATGCTGGAAAGATTCAAAGATGGACACATAGACATCTGGAGTAAATTTTTAATGACGTGGGCATTCACAACCAAATCCTTTTCAAAAAACACTGAGGATTAAAATTTGCTTGCACTGTTGTTTTTTTTCATTCTGTATTTGTTTAAGGAAAATGATTGCAAATGTTATCCAACTGACTCAGACTCACATATTCAAGTAAACATTTGCAAATACTTCCTGCTCTCACTTGTCCTACGCATTTTTTTAGAGAAAGCATTCTGATTATTCTGACTACTTGCCTGTGCACAGAAAAACTAGGCATTTCTGAAGTACATTCTTTGATGATTTTGCACATTCTATGCAGTAAAATGAGTATATAAGTTTACATATTCATATTTGCAATGAAACTTCTTATTCATAACTTCTCAAGGGAGAGTATGGCTTTGTATTTCGTATTTTTGTAAAGAAATTTCCTGTACTGTTTGGATAAAAGTAATTAGACTCATAGGAGTGTCTAAATAAATGTTATGGTGGTAAACACACCCTGTAGACTCTCCAAAGCACAGAGCAGGCACTACGAATAAAATGATCTTTATGAAGAGGAACTGTTACTAACTCCATAGGTATCCTGCTGGCAAAAAATTAAAGCTCTAAGTTTGAATGAGAAGTTCTGTTGAAGTCACAGAAATCAGAAGAGTACAATTAGTTGCCTGCTGAGTTACATTTCATTGCTTCTTCTCATGTATATATGTCTATTTACCAAAATCCACTCAGAAATAAGTAATAGAAGGAATATTTTAGTAGCAACTATGTTCATCCCACTGTTTTCCCCTACTTTTCCTGGTTTTACTCATTACTACTGTGCAAATTATAGAATTTACAGAGTTCTATAATTATAGAGAGAGACCATGACTATTGTGTTTAAATGGAGTAGCTTTACACTGCAGTTTCATAACCAGTTTAATATGACATAAGCCAGCTCAATCATCAAAGAGTCATCCCACTACCCCCTCATTCTTGGTTATTTCTCCACCCATAACTGCAGGCACATGAAGTCATACGGCCTTGCAATGAACTACCTCAGGGAAGTCATCTGAGATAATTAACCTGGGGAAAAAAAAGCCAACAGCAAAAAAAAAAAAAATATATATATATATATATATATTTAAAACTCCTTCTTCCAGCTTTTTTCAAAGAACCTTCTTCAGCTGCCTGGTGGTATTGGGGTTTTTTATTTTCACAGCACAAGGTATGATGTTTGGGTCAAGAAAACACTGCCAAGATTTTCAGGTAGTAGTGCTACCTTATGCAGACTTAAACTAACATGAAGTGATGTCATCATCATTAAGTCAATTCTGTGCACTCCAAAGGGCTGTTAACTAAAATGGATACAGTGCTCTCAAAGCAAAAAGAAAATAACTTGCTTAAAGTACACCAATGAAATATGAAGTAAAAAAAATGTATCACATAGAATGCTTGTCATACATCAACAGTAAAATGCAATGCCAGCATATATATCTATGGCTTAAAAAAAGAAGCAAGAAATCTGTGAATTTTTCATATATAAAAAAAGCAAATTAACTGTGTGATTTCACAATCCAGCTTCTGTACCCTGCATAAGTCAGAAAATAGAGAGGTATCTTGCATCATGGGAATTGTCCTTGACATTGGTTACTTTCTCATGAAATAAAGGTGAATTTCACAGTGGGTTAAAGTTCATAAAGTGAGATATTGACAAATGCAGGCACCTACATGCAGAGATCAGAGGACTTTTGCTTGGAGGCACTGTCATTCTGTATATTCCCAGTTTGTTTGTTCACACTGGCCAAATTTTGCAGTTTGCACATCCCACTTGTACTCTCTGAGCAGTGTGAGCAGTTGATTTGTGCCAAAGCCAGGTCAAGATCCGCAAGCTAAACATTCTTTAACACACTTGGCACTGATAGTGGTGATATTCCTAAAAAGTGCAGCTACTGTTTTCTTTTATGGGGGAGGAGATGATGTTAGCTCTTGTATTCTACAGACTCTTGGATAGCTCATCCTCACAGGACAGGGAAATACCCTTAACTAGCAGAATGATACAACACTTCATCCTAGGCTATTTTGTGTGGCATATCTTTCACTCCTCAGTTTGAACCTCTACTGCTGAACTGAAAGAAATACAAGAGTTGTGAAATTTCTGAGCTATAGAGAAGCAATGAGCATGTCCAAATAGGCAAATGTTTAGAGAACTAGCCTAGGAAGAGAGAATCCCTGTTTTCCTGCCTGCACTCCAAAATCATCTTCTGTTTTTGCTTTTCTTATACACTTTAGCGGTTACTGGGTAAAATATAGATATGGTGCTTAGAACCAAAAGGTCTCTCCCCCTTGACATCTACACTGTAAAATCCTACTGTCTCTTAGCCTGAGTCACCTATAGTCCTCCATAATTTGTTCTTCTGATTCATACTTCCTGCTATATAGTTCCAGAGTCATTTGCCATGCTGAGTTGGATGGGATAATTTTGAGACAAGCAATTTCCATTGTTCAATATGTGGGAACTTATATTTGTTGGGGTGTTTGGTTCCATTTGGGGAATATCAGTAAGAATTCAGTACTGAGGCAATCTGCAAAGGGCCTTCCCTTTTATTGCTGATTTCAGTAAGTTATTTATAGCTTATGTTGAAGGCCTAAAATGCAGGACTATAGTAATTAATAATAATAATAATCACTCTTCATGTAGCCATAACAATAGAAGTAGCAACTGATTCACAATTTAAAAGCCAAATTATTATTGTAGAATAAAGTTATGAGGAAGAGGAAACAAGATTTAAGAACTTTTGCCTTTCAAGCAGATGACTTCTTCAACAGAAAATATTTGTTGATCACTGAAAGTATAAAATCAACTTTTTATTTTACCTCATTCTTTCTAAAATTCTATTATATTTTTTTTGTTTGAGACACATTTGCTCTCTCAATATTTATTATGAGTAAGGTTGTGAAATTTATTCTTCACAGGCACACATTAAGGTTGAAAATTTACTGGAGGCAGAGATGCTAACATCTCATTGCCAAAGCTCTATGTTATCCCAATTTTCCAGGGGTTTTGTCAGTAATTAGTATTCTTCTGTGTCAATAAATCATTTATATTGTCATTCTCAAACATAATTTCAGCCCAGAGAGAAACTGTAATAAATAGTTATTATGCACATGATATATTACTAATGAAGAAGAAGATAAATTGCTAATGGAAAAAAATGTATTGTGAAAGCCTTGCTGAAATATAGGTAATAAATATTACACTTAGAATACAACTTTCAGGTGATCAAACATTATTATTAGATTTCATATGCCCTTCATACACACAGTGCTCATCTGGTAAAATTCTACAGGTTTCTTCCTGCTCCACTGAATCCAGCAGGACTTCAGATCAGCTCTTACTGATATCTGCAGGAGCCACGTCCAGCTGTGAATTAGTCAAGGAAGAAAGACATCTAACGCGATTTTATGAATCAGCAGGTTGTCCCATTGTACCATATGATGCCAGCTCTGAAAGAAAAGAAAATTGTCCAAGGAATATTTAGCAAAATCAGTCCTAGAAGAAAATGGGAGGAATCAAAATTCCAAAAGTGGGTGGGTGGGTGAGGGAAGATTTGCACACAGGAAGGCTTTGAAATGTTATCCTGTTCCTTCTTGGAGCTTTAATCACACAGTCATCAATGATGCGATAACATTTCCAGAGTGACAGACCAGATCCCAAAGCAATTACAAAAGGTCAGACAAGTAGAATCATCTCTTATACAAATATTATAAAAATAAAAACTTCTTAGAGTCTCAAGAAAGAGAAATATTCTTGAAAGTGAGAAATATTCCCAGTGAATATCTGTCAAAGGAAGAGTTCGACACTCAGTTTTGTAATCTTGGATATAAATAACACAAAATGGAGAAAGACTCACATTTAATGCAAAATCCTTAATCCAGCAAACTTAAAATCAAGGATTTGAACACTGACAGATGTTAGGCTAAGTCAAAAATTGGAGTAAAAGCTCTGCATTTCCAGAAAACTCAAGCAGCTTTTCTTAATAGCAAATCAAGTATTTTCAGTGAAAATCTTTACTATTTTGAGAGGTTGTACATTCCACCAGCCATTGGAAAGTAGTTGTCAAAATTTCTTAATTAAAAGAGCCTATTTGAGCATCATTATCTATTGATTTTAGACACTAGGAATGTCTACAACAGGATGTCAATTATTTCCTCCCAAATAGGTTACTTCAATGTTTTAATGAGGTTTAATTTTAAAGTCCTTCACATTCAAGCTCTAACTACTTCAATATATAAGTGTTATCCCTCAAAATATATATATTTTTTTAGACAAAAATACACATTTTGGTCCTGTCTACCAAGTCCCTTGAACTTCTGAATCAACACAAAGAATGTTTTCTATTTGGAAAACAATAAAAATACACAAGTGCTTACAATACCTCTTTTTCCCTTTAGTAATATTTTAATCAGACTTTTTGTCATAAAAAATCTCAATGCAGGGCCCTTGTGTATTATGCTACGTTGTTTTTGAACAAAACCAAGTAATTCTTTTCTTCCGATCCAATATCACAAACCACTTAGTAGTTTTCTTTCTTTTAATATCTGAGACATATGGTTTAGAATTAAAAAGCTCTTATTTCACACTCCCTATTATCTTTTGGATATAGCATTCACAGCTTATTAACTAGGGATTCATTAAGCCATATGGTGAATAGTAGCTTCACATCAGGTACAACTCAGTCAAATAATTAAACAGTTGCTCTGTTTTAAATGCACTTTTCAGTCCCAATGGGACAGGTGAAGATAATGCTTACTTAAACATTATTCTACAGTGCACTTAACATAGATTCATACCCTGATTTGTAGTAGCAACTCAAATCTAAATAGATGCTCAACGTCATTATCTTTTAATCAAACGCAACATTGTGCCAAATAATGAAGTGGGGCTCAGATCTCTCGTTAAGGAAGAGCTCCTTTTCTTTTTCAGAGTAATAATAGGAGTTTATCAGCTGCAATTTACACTTAAATTGTTTCTGACAAAACTCTTGTGGTAACTTAAAAGTTTAGCAAAAGCATCTTAAAATTTGCAATCCAAATTAAGTTTGTCTCTTCAATTTTTTTATTAATGCAGAAAAGTCTTGCTGTGTTAAGTATAGGTTGGCAAATTTTATCTTACTCCTACCTGAGTCCTAAGATGACAAACAATTTGCACTATATCCAACATGTATTGCTGCAAATTCCCATGTTCTTAGCTCTAAAGTGCTTTAAAATGAAATGATTACAAAAAAAGTACACCCTCCTTGCCATTATCTGCTTTCATAAAACAACAAAAAGATTTGATGTTTTTATTCTTATTTTCACGTTTGCTGATTCACACAAAGAAAACCCCAGATAATTTGGCAATTTAAAATACTCTTTACAATTTTAAGATGAGTTTAATTGCTTGGGAAATACTCCACAGTGGAGATGTCAAAGAATTCTTTATGTTACAACAGAGAGTATAATCTTTCCACTTTTAAAGATTTATATGCAAGAGATTTTATACCAATATACCAATACATGTGTGACTATTGTTGTGAAAGGAAGATCAGTGCCTTAGCCCTATTGTAGCTTATGTTTAAACAAAAGATCAAATGGAGTAGACCTAAACTTTTTGAATGAAAACATAGTCAATAAATCACGAGCTTTAAAATTAGCAGAAAAGTATTATCCACACTTTTAGAAGTTGTTTTACCTTACTCCTATTAGTACTATTAGTATCATTTACTAGTACTCAGCATTAGTAGTTGTTCTACTGAAACAAAAAAAAAAGGAAAAGTAAGTTAAGGTACTTAGCTGTTCTATATAACCAAAATAAACAAACGTAAACTATTTAACACTTCCACCACTTGACCTTGAGATTCCCAAATAATTTCAAATGTACTTATTCTCCAGATATGGATCATCTCTTCAGAATACTTGTGTGTGGTAATTCTTTAGCCATGGCAGCAGGAGGGCCATTGAGCTGGAGACATCTGTACATGACTGAGACTCTACTGCACTGACTAAATGAGTGCAGACTGCTGCTGTGAGGAAATTTTATATATAATTAACATTTTTCTACTTAATTTCACACCGTATGCAGATGGAAATATATACATTTTATTAGGTATAGTTCAAACCATAAAAATTATTTCATCTTCAAAGGCAGTACCTGGCACAAGTTTTTCGCAAATATTTTCCTCTGCCAGCTTTCTAGAGCTCTATCAGTCAAGATACGGACGATAAAGACCACATCTAAAAGCAACTCAAGTAATTTACATCTTTACAAATTAAATCTTCTTGTAGACAGTCACTTGCTGAAAATCAGCTCGCAGGCCAAGCTTTGAAAGAAAACAGAGACAAATGCATTTAGGACAGAAGTTGAACCAGAAAATTCTATTGAGCAAACAATGCCTTTTCTACACAATCTCTGTAAAGACTGTCTAGGACCCTTCTCCCTCATTAATTCGTTTATTTCCCTCCAAAATAAATGAAAAATATGATGCTATCTGGATGGCAAGAGTGTTAGTGGTCCAGAAAAGGAGCCAGGAAATGTTAGTAGGTAGTTCGCCTTCAGCTTTCTAGAGACACCCAAGAAAAAAACATTTAGCAAAGAAGCAGGTAGAAAAACTTTATGCTATGGGGATCATGGACATGACTCAAAGCAAAAGCTACATTTATCCTTCTGGAAACAAGCACAGCAAAGCTAAACCTGCCTTTTAGAGCACAACCAGCATCAAGTGCCATGAACATTTATATCAAGATATAGTTTCCTGTTTGATTCTTTGCTTACTGGAACTCAATAGGTCCTCTGCCTTCAGAAATGTCCTTCCCAGACAGACCAAGAAAATTACTGTCTCTTCTGTAATGGGGAACAGAAAGACAGCACTTTTCTGCTACAGATGGGAAAAAAATTATATAATGAGAGAAACAGAAAGAAAACAAATCCTTTGGGATATTAATAATGCACTTAACTGTGTCTATATATCCTAGATTTTGGGTATAGCTTAGAACTGTACCTGCATTTGACATTAAAGATTAACACTAAAGTGTAGCTTACATACAAATGATGAGGACTATTTTCAAACTTTGTGGATATGTTTGTGTTATATGCATTCTGAGCACATCAAGGATTATAACACTGAAGGAATTTGGCCTGGAAATACCTAGCTTCTGGGCCTTGACTTAGCTTAAGAGTAATGAGAAGCACAGCAGGTTCAACAAAGATCTCACTGGCTCAAAAGTTGACACATACTGGGATATAAATCTAGGCACCTCAAGATTTTAAAAAGAAGCAGTAAGGCCCCTGCAGGTTTGGGTATCAGCAGAATTAAGTAGTATCCATCACAGAAATTTCACAATTGTAATTTTGGATATTTCGTGCCTAAATTTTGCCTGGTATGAAATAACCCTTCTATATTTTATTTCTGTCTGATCCATGGCCTTCAAGTGAACTTCATACGTAGTTTTGTAGGAGCATATGAAATTTCACTGTGAAGTTGTTGTAAACCAGGTCTCAATTAATCCTTTTTATCATTCTGTCTGCATTTACACTGTCCTTGGCAAATAGCCTCAGTCAGTGATGCAGAGAAGTGCACGTTAGTATTCAGCTAATGTGCAGTTGGGACCCCTAATGACTCATGCTATTATAAAACTGACTGAGATCACCTAAAGGAAGGAAACAAGATCATTGCAAAAACCTCAGTATTCTCCCAATCTTAATAATCCTTGTGCTCTGAAGACAAAATTCCCTTTAAGGTACTCTGAAATGTCTAATGAAGGCTGTTGTAGCAATTGTGATGATATTTGCAATTGAGGATTCTCTAGCTGTTCTAATTGTTCCACCTTTTTGGAAAAGAGAGGAAGGCCAAAAAAAGGTCAAAATGAAATTAACAGATAAGCAAAAATTAAAGATGAAGATGCTACATTTAGCTCAGTCACAATTACAGAGTATTTTTAGGTCAGGGTTAATAACAAGTGTCTGAGCTCTCTACCCAGAAACTACTGTAGATTATGGATTAGGTTTACTGGTATATTTGAATAGATTGGAACAGCAAGGATTCCTGCTAATATTTATCTCAAAGATCAGCATTTTCTTGTTTCTAATTAATCTAAAGCCAACTTGACATATTGTCAGAGTTTTTAAGGAAATTTGAGGTTTGATATTCAGAAAGAAGAATCAGAGAAATCAGAATCACACAAGACATTTTCTAAAAGGAAATGGTGCAATAGTGGTGCCATTTATCTACACCATAAAGATTTTTCCTACTTTACTAGTATAACATCTGGTTTTCTAGATATTTAATTTTGTTATTTATTCCAACCAAATCATATGCAGTAGTGAATGCTCTTAATCCAAACCCAGTAGCAATGACAGAAAGCCTGCACTAAATATGTCTTGTGGAGAAGACACCCATGCAATTCCAGTGTATGATGGCTAGTGAATATAAAAAAAGGTACAAGTTGCTCAAATAAATAAAGCATCTGCTGAACACTATCAACAGCAACTTTTCTCAGGAGAGAAGGAGAAAAAGTTTTGATTAGTGGAAGAGTTAGACAGGTGTGGCCAGTTAGAATATTACAAAACATAACTGAAAATCCAAATTAATGTGGTGGCAGACTTAATTATTTCTATGAACAAGTAACAGAATAGCAACGAGGGCTCAGCTCTTCACATGCACTCTATTTGATCCTTGGGTTGGGAATAGTTTCTGTTTTCCGTCCTGCATTGGTATCTTATACTAGACTTTTATTCCAGTGTTACTCAGAGTCAGAAAGTTACCCAATACAAATGAGCATAAAAGCACATTAGGTAACATACCTTGCAGTCCGAAGACAAGGAAGAAGGAAGAACATATAAAGGTGTGGAAGAAATTCCTCCCATCTAAGGCATTGAAAGAAAGAAAAAGCTGGGACAGCTGTAAAGTATTTGAATAGGATTTCCTTCTACAATTGAAAACCTTTCCTCATAAAAACACTTCTGCAAATGCAGCATGAGGAAATTAACTTCAGAAAATTCAGATATAATGGAAGTGTACAATAGATGACATAAAATTGCTGCATTACAAAAAACCAAATTCTTGTTATCTTTCACAACTTGAATATTTTCACATTTTACTGCTCAGCATATTTAATAGATTTATTTTTATACAATTCGTAGTTTGTATTCCAAAATACTTTGGTAGATTTTAACACTAAATAAAATTAATACAGTGTTTCCCTAATTTAATTTTCTTGTCTGATACAATATATAAAATTTAATTTACCTCCATACCTAATGCTTGGTAGGGAATTTGTTCATTGAGTTATACCTTTCAACATTTTTCTTTCAGGTAATGGGATATATAAAAATAAATCACATTTCACTCAAGCATTTTATGGTATGCCATCAGCAAATGTAGAAAGAAACACAAACCTAAAACATTAAAAGTGAAACTGTTAACTTGCAGATAAATCATCAAAACTTCTCATTTAAAAATTATTTGTAAAGGTCTAATGAACTGCTAGCGATAAGAACTTAAAATTACCACATATTTTATTCTTTCCCATCTCTAATATAAATATAATCTTATTTCAGTTGGACACAAAAATGTGTCCACACAAAAACTTCCACTAGTCCCATTTATAATTTTAAATCATAGAAAGGGAACTATAATAATGCATGAGCAAATGCCTTCTTTCACCTTCATTACCTAGGGAAAAATATGAATGTATTTCCCTCACTTAAATAGAATCCATATCTGAACTGAGATTAAAATTAGAAATTTATTCCTCAACACATAAATATGACAGTACTGTACTTAATTTCTGATAACTATTACTGTCATGCTTGAGTTGGCCTTTCATTCTCTAAAATAGACTTCTTTATGAATCACACCACATTTCTGAATACTGTTAATCTTCAATATATTTAATACATTAGGCAAAAAAAAAATTAATTTCTTGTGGGTTTTACTTCAAGAAAGTATACTTGAGACAGTCATTTTGGTCTGATTTTTTTTGTCAGTTATGGAACAAACTCCACAAACAAACCAACCCACCACAATGAAAACAGAAATTTTGTGGAAATTTAAACCATGTCCCCTGACATAGGAACTACCCCATAAAACATAGGCTTTCTTTAATAAATACTTAAAAAGGAGATAATTTAAATTCTAATGTTTTGTGGGCTTTTTGTTGTTGTTGGTTTGGGGGTTCTTTTTCTTTAGGTGTCCATGTGTTGCCCAACCCACTCTGCCTCCCCAGTGACTAAAAGGCTACAATGGACTTTGCTAGGGGACTACAAACTACCTTTTGTTATTGCCAGGCTGTATGAGACAACAGACTCAGTATCATTTCTTCGGTATTAGAATAATTTGGAACTTTAAGAATTTCTGTCACCCCCTATGGCTCCAGTTAGAATTAACTTACTACATTTTTCAAAAGCAATGCATATTCAGCATATATGGCAAGAAAAGTGAAGTGATGTGCACACTGTCAGCAACTCTAGTGACCAAATTTTTGGAGTTTCTGAAATATGCAATCAGGCTCATTCTCAGAAATGAGGAACATCAGAGAAGTCATGCCACTACTGTGAAAAGAAATCTGAAACAATATTTCACAATGATGTAGCTACCAGGTTCTATTAACAGGGGTTTTTTTCAAAAAAACCACTGTTTTTCTTAAGTAAATTCCTTTAGTATCTTTTCTATCTCTTCCTCTGGTGCCCAAAGATTTGTTCATTTTGGCATTTCTGTGGATTGAGGGTTTTACAGAGCAAAGGAAAAACTCGTGCAACAAGTGGGAAAAGGTTTATTCAGAGAAAAGAGGATGGCTTCATTTTTTCTCTAATATCAAACTGAATATTTCAGGTAAAACAGGAAATCTGTGGATTTCCCCTGATTTCAGACCTTTTTCTGAATCCTTGTTTTAAGACCTTGAGGAAAAGAGTAGTAAATTTAATGAAAGTCGAATGGAGGGAAGATTTCACAAACCAGTTCGGTTGGAGAGATTTAGTCCTCACTTTTTAAGAAGTACTACCCAAAAAATAAGAGACCAAAACAATAGAATAAGTGGTTTTTAAATTTCTATTTTTATTGTCAGTCAGCAAAGAAATTCTCAGCACATTATCTAACACAAACTATTGAAACTATGTAAAAAAAACCAAGTCACTGAGTTATGATCATTCTACTATGATATCCAGGCAAATTTTTCTTCTACCGTACTCAGAATTACTATGCACTTGATAGTGTTGGCATGTTCATAGCTACCATCTGACACCACACTTTTTCAAAATCCTCAGAAGGTTACTCAATCTCATCACATAGGGGCGTGAACTACAGCAATACTACTGAAATTCTATTGCTACATGGCTGAAGATTCTGCAGCACCAGCAAACTTACCTCACCACGAAACCCTACTAACACTTGCTACTAAAATTAATGGACTACTAGAGGAAAATAATGGAAGGATGGAAGGTGTTGTCAGTAAAACCAAAATTCAGGGATCGTTTTGTTATGACAGTGTATGATTTTGACTCCTAAAACAGCTGGAGAAGGTTAGCATTGGAACAGAAACAATCATCCAAAGAGGGCACAGAACATTCCATTCACCTTCTTAACATTTCAGCTGGGAGGGCTGGGTGTTGGAAAAAAAGGATAACATCATACTTCCTTCTCTAAGTTCAGGTCTAGTGACAGAAGTCTCCTAGCTATACTGAATCAAAAAGGCACAGCTGTGAAATTAGAGCTTTTCCCCAGAACCTAAATGCATACAAGGTATATGAGAACATCTTTGGAATGTGCTATATGAAAAACAGTCAGTTGTGAAAGCCAATCAACTGTATTAATTATTCATCGAGTTCTGCAGACTTCCTAATCTGACCTTTGGATTCCTGAGACTGAGACTGTAATACATCAAGAGTAGTAAAACTAAATTTATTATTAAACAAAGAAAAAAAAAAGGATAAAAAAAAAAAAAGCAGATCAACTCTTCAAGCTAATTTGTAATGATTTAGTTGCTCTGCAACCTCCACAGTTTTCAGTACTTCACACCTAGGGAAACAGAGTGCACACAGAACTGACCTGAGCCACAGCAATGCTGGGGTTCAGGGGCCCAATGTCTGTTAGGTGACACATAAGGCACGTCTGCTGTCACCTCTGCAGCATCCCAAGGACAGCACATTTCACGCAGGGAGAGAGATTTGCTACGAGTGCTGTAGCCCAGGGAGATCTGAGAAATGTGCATTGCAAGAAATCAAGAGAAGAGAGAGTGAAAGCACATCATTTATAAAACAGCTTGACTGAGCAAGTAAGTCTGATTACCTGCACCGTGCAACTATTGTCACGGCTGCTCCGCGGGGAGCACATTCATTTGTCACTTCCACCGTACCGTATCTCAAGACATACAAGTATTACATCGAATGCATCCCTCAGCAGTTGGCTCGCAGCCTGCTTTCTGGCACATCTCAAATCCGTAGATAAATGTTCAGGAGCAGCACGCTGCTCTTCATCACCCTATTTCTAACCTCTTGAAAAGCGTCTGCATACAGGCTTTATTTCACTGGCTTTGGGTTTTCCCAGGTCACTCTCCGTTACAGGTATCTGCGTTTGAAATAGGTGAGAGTGCTCCTGCCGGGACTCCAGGGCCTGCGGGACCCTGCCAGGGTCAGGCTGCTGCCAGAGGGACACGACCCGGAGCGGGTCAGGGTGGCATAGGGAGAGGGAGAGGTGGAGCGGGGCAGGGTGCTATAGCCAGAGCGGGACAAGTTGTAGGAGGAGCGGTTCAAGGAGCTGTACGGAGGACGTGTCAGTGTGCCGTAGGTGGCACGGGTCGAGGAGTAGCCCGAGCGCCCCTCGGGACTCCACAAGGATCGGGAGGTGGGAGCCCATGTGGACTGGGAGCCAAAGCGAGTGGTGGTGTCATAGGAGGGACTCCACTGGGAGCCACACAGCGAGCGAGAGCCAGAGGTCCCCACGAGCTGGGAGAAGGAGCGGGAGGTGGGGGCACAGAGGGAGCGGGCTGTGGCACCTGCCAGGGGCCGCGGGGACGGGGAGCACGGCAGGCAGGCGGCAGCCGACGAGTCCAAGGGCTGAGCGGCGGGCGAGCTGGCAGGGCGGGACCCCATGGCCACCAGCGAGGTGGAGCTGGGCGAGCACAGCGAGTGGGCTGCCGGGGGCCCTACAGGGCGGGGGGCTGGAGAGCACAGCGAGTGGGATGCCGGCGGTCCCACGGGACGGGGGGCCGGGGAGCACAGCGAGTGGGACGCCGAGGCGCTGCCCACCTGCAGCACTGTCGGGGTGCCGCTGCGGTCGGCAGCGCGGGGCGCTGGGGAAGCCGCTGGAGAGCACATGCCGTGAGCTACCGCAGCGTTCAGCGGCTGGGAGGACATGGTGGCCACTGCGCCACATGGAGGCTGGGTGGTGGGAGAGGGTGCCGAGCCACAGACAACATGGGAGATGGAGGCGCCAGGCACCGAAAGGGGAGTGGGAGGCTGCATGGGATTGCCGATGGTATGGACTACAGGAGAGCACATGGAGTAGGATGGCGGAGCAGACATAGGGACTGCCTGGGCTGTCCCATTGGGACTGGGGCCGGCCATGAAGTGGGTCAGCAAGGCACTCACGGCATTATTCGCGGGCACAGAGACAGAATAGGACATCGGCCCCCCTCCACCGCCAGACGGGTGTGCGGGAGCAGGGCCTGTCTCGTACACAACATGAGGCATAGCGGTGCAAATGGGGTTGGATGCTGGGGCTGGCATGGAGCCGTACATGGATGCAGGCATTGGAGCACATGTAGCAGGAGGTACAGTCTCACATATGACACGGAAGCCAGGATCGCATCCCATCTCAAAACCGGGATTGATGCTTGGATTGAAGCCTTGGCTGCAGATGGAGTTGCACAGGGGATGGCCCGCAGGGAGGTACACAAAGTCGTAGACAGGCTGCCCCCCTGCACTGCAGTTGGGGTTGCACACCGGGATACAGATGTATTCACACATGGAGTTGAACGCAGGGTCTGCCACAGGGACAGGCCCGGAGCCGTTCATGGGGACGGAGCCGTTCTCACACACGGGGAGTGACCCATTCTGGCTGACAGACACTGGGAGGACACCGTTCTGGCCTGCAGAGCCACACACTTCAGCCTTGGCACATCCCTTGCAGTATGCAAACTTGTGGCACCCAAGGTTGGCCAGGAGCCGGTGGCTGCCAAGCCTGTAAGGTGTGAACTCCACGATGGTCCGTGCCTGCTGGTTGGATGCCAGCGTTCCCAAACTGGAGCAAGAGAAGGAAAAGAATTAGAATCCTAATTCTGGGAAATTCCTGGGTAGCTTAGAGACCTAAGCACTACGAGATGACCTCACAAAATTGACTTTGATTTGCTATGACACATTTTAGAGACAAACTGTTATGACAAATTTGTTATCCTTGTCTTCTCCCAAAAAAACATATTCTCTGTTCTGCAAGGCATGGTAAAAACCTCTGTCCCAAGAGAAGGTTTGGAAGCTTCCCATAGTCAATTCTGTAATTGGAATTGGAAAATAATTTGTGGTACTTCTTAAAAAATGTAGCACCCTTCTGCCTCAAAGGTGTATTTATTGCTTACCATTTCCAGCAGTTCGATAGGGCAGCTTTGTGGAATCCAGTTCATTATTATTCAGTGAGAACAATTCCTAATTTCTTCCCCTCAAAACTAGTCATACTTTTGTCAGTTCTCCTTGTCATGAAGAGAGGCAATGCATGTTAATGAACAGCTGCTTTTCCTAGAATGTTACAGCATCCTGGAAGTTTCCAGTTTCCTGTGATTAACGTGTTATGAGTTTAGAATGCATATCGCTATTTCTCACTGTCATTCTCTAATTGATCCTCTATGTGGTTAGTGCTGGTTCATGAATATTTAGAGAAATTTTATTATAAACTCAATAGGATTGTAAGGGATGGGAACCCAGCTAGTACTTCTCATAAAGACAAGAGTGCAGCTAGACATTTGATGCATCCACTTAAACTAATTCTTGAGAAAAATGAAGCAGCAGCATATCTTGCCAGCTTTAAATGATCATCAGTTTCAAGAGGAATGAGGCTTTTAATGGAGTCTGGAAGTAATAAGAGGCAAAAAGTCCTGTTCATGAGTTAAATGCAAAAAATATCAGAACTACTGTCTCTCTCAAAACCTGTTCTGATCTTGCACACCTTAGTCAACCCCCAGTATTATCCCCATTTAAAGAACTGATGAACTTACTCAATGGTCATTGGCTCTTTGAATAAACCACAACCTTCTAATGTCATTACACAGTTCTTCATATCTTCCTGGAGAGGATTACAGAAGGAGATCTCTGCAGTACATGGCACTTTCAGTCTGGGTTGGCTCAGAAACTAATTAAAAAAGAAACAAACATATTTTATGTTTTTCATCCTTACAAAATGAGGTAAATAAATGCAAGGAAAAAAAATTTAAAATTATTATTCATACAAATTTCTTTCAGACTTACTTCTATGATATTTATACATTACTAAGTCAACTGTTTTACTTTCAAAATCACACTAATCTTTCTTACATTAAAAAAAAGGCAGTAAGATAAAAGAAAAATGTAAAGTATTTCAAGTTTATTGGCACTGTACTTAGGAAGTGGCCAATAAGATCTGTTCAAATCTGTTCCTTAGGTCACAAATCTCATAATTAAAGTTCCTTACCTTTACAATAACAGGTGGTCTGTTGACCACAATATCTCTGCTCACCATCAGAACATCTCCACACTCTGGGTCTGAGACAGCAACTACTTTCATAATGTTGTGATCACAGAGATAAGGTCCATATTGATTATACGATATACATAGAGGAATTTTCTTCACTGTAAAACAAATTTATTTGATTATTTTTCTGAATTTTTGATTAATATTCCCACTTTGCGTTCTCCTAAAGATTAACTGACACTTACAATTGCTTAATGAGATATTAAGTTATCACAGCATCTTTGAAAACACACAGGATTTTTCCTGGCTTAGGGTGATACATTGCTATCTTCAGTAATCAGTTTCACAGTTTTCAATTCATGTATTGGTGCATATTCAAGGAGATTAGTTGTTTAGTATTATGTCAATGATAATGATGATGATTATTATTATAAAAATAATAAATTACAAAATTAGGAAACTTTAATTCCAGTACAATTCTTATAGCAATAATTCAAATATAGGCAAATTAAAGCCTGGTAAAATAGAATTTTAATCTCAGCATGAAGTTTTGTTTTATAATGATGTGGTTTAATTAAAGAGATCTTGGTTCTTCCAGAAAAGTATTTCAGCCATGGAAAGTGGTGTTTATGTTCTGCTACACATTTGCACTTCCCAGCATATGGTATGTGTAGGTGCTCTAAATAAGTCTTTTACACTGGCTAATATCTTCTAACCAAAGAAAACATTGCTTTTCTGATAGACAATTGCAGCTTTATCTTTGTATTGAGTATAGAGTCCAGAATTGAAATTTTGATGGAAACAATTTTTTAAACTATCATAAGAATCTTTAAACCTTGAGAAATTAGGGAAAGACTACAATTTACGTGTTACTACATATGTAGTATTAACACACTGACACACTGGTATTGATTTTTGAGTGATCATCCTAAAGGGAATTCAGCTAACAATATTTAATACTGAACACATTTTACTTCCCATCACTGTTAGGAAGTCTCCACAAATCCTAAAATCCAACTATCTCCACAAAAGAACAGGGTATTAGACAATTACACCCTCTTACCTTCTCTTGGACCTAGTGTGACATTCACACTGTCTTTCCAAAACTGATCCATTGGGCAACCACTGTAGGTTATAATTTGTGCACACAAATTAAACTTCAGGGTTTTGTTCTCATTACGCAAATTTTCAAGCAGCCAATGCAGTTGGACATCTTCACCATACATTGGGCAGTTAGCCATCTTTAACCTCATGTTAATTCCAGAGTCACTCAGGAATGGGTTTTTCAGAGATGATAACTCTCTGTCAATATGACAGTTGGAAGCATTGCAATACCCTGGGTGAATTCTCCTGTAAGCCCGGTAATAGGCTTCTTTGTTTTTCACAGAACCTGTTGAAGAAGATACATGATAATGAATCTGCTGGAGGCACAGGAACCCTATTATTATTCTACCCAAATAATAAAGAAAATTAAATTTATTGCTTCTCCTTCCTGGAACCTAAAGTAGCAGGTTGCTGCAGAACAAATGCACTAGATAATGAAATATGAGATACAGCAGTCTGAATGCACAGCAGAAAATAAAGATCTCAGGGGAAAAAAAAAATTAAAAACCTTATTTTACTTTTAAGTAGTTAAATTTAAAAATGGTCACGCAAATCTCAAAATATATAGTCAGTACAAAACTCAAAATGTAACTCTTTATAAGGATAAGGGTGAATATGAGATGCTACCAGTTCCCTCAAAAGACAAAACACACCATTAAAACAAAGAAACTATCAATTGTTTTCCAACCAACCAACCAAAAATAAACCAAAAAAACCCACAGAGCTTGCAAATGTACAATCAGCTGTGATATACGGTTCATCCTTTATGCAGTTTTGCTTGTTGAACTCCTCCCTTCTATTGGAATATGAAAATCAGTAATCCATGGCCTGAAGTAAGAACAGCAGAATGTGCTAATAATACATGAATTTAGTAAGTAGCCATATTTCCTGACAGACCTGGTACAAGAAGCAACAAGTAAGGTTTTAATCCTAGGTTTAGAAGAATTTGTGGGGATTTTTTAGTTTATCTCAATTCTGCTATTATTGTAAACTACTGTACAGATGAGACCAAAACATATACATACTAACAGTGTTATTCAAAGGGCTGGAAGGCATGTCCTGTGAGGAGCAGCTGAGGGCTTTGGCTTTATCTAGTTTGGAGGAAAGGAGGCTGAGAGCAGTGACCTCATTGATCTTTGCAGCTTCCTGAGCAGAGGAAGTGGAAGGGGAGGTGCTGAGCTCTATTTCCTAGTGTCCAGTGACAGGGGGCATGGGAAGGGTTCAAAGCTGTGCTAGGGGAAGTTTAGACTAGATATTAGAAACTATTTCTTTATTGTGAAGCTGGTCAAACACTAGAACAGGCTTCCTAGAGAGGTGGCTGATGTGCCATGGTTGTCAGTGCCTTAAAAAGAGGTATTTAATAGTGTGTTTCGACTTTCAGTCAGTCCTGACGTGTGAAGCAGTTTGATGAGATGGTCATTTTAGGTCCTTCCAGCTGAAACATTCCATCCTAGCCTAGCCTAGCCTGATCTAATTAGTATGTGCTTTGTTTGAATCATCTAAATATATTTAGAAGTTTAAAAATCAAAATTTTTGAAGAGAAAAGCATCTGCCTCTTTCTCAAAAATAAAAGACAATTCCAGATTGTTCTGTGCATTGTAACACAGGAGAGATTACTTTGATACTTTTATATGATTAGCCTTTAAAATTTCCTCTAACCCATTTAATATGTTTTCATCATACCTAGTTCATACTTGTAAGCTCCAGTGATATCTTCAAACTGCTCACTGCCAACACTCTTGGTGATTAGACGTTGTCCACATGGCCATGTGTCACAGAAAAATTTTGTTCTTTTGGCATTGTTTTGGGAAAGCCAGCCAACATAGTTTGAATTTACTCGAGAAAACATATGATGACCATCATAATCCAAGTCGAGTTCCCCTTCCCTGATGCTTCGAACCCATGTAGGCCCACTGCAAGATGAACCTAAACCAGAGAACAAAAATGTTAGAACACTTTGTGACCTGAGTAATAGGGAAACTCAGAATGTAATCTGAGGAAAATGATTACCATTATAGTAAAGAGTTACCTCTGCCTGTCTCCAGGGGTGTTGGATCCAGACACTGCCAATCACCACAGCACTGATTTATGTCTCTGCGAGCCATCCAGGATTCAGTCCAGCAGTGGTATCGCCTGTAGGATGAAGGAATATACAATTAAAGATGTCTCCTGGATTACCAAGTTTAATGCCTTATGACAGAGGAAAACCACATCAGAGATAATTTTTTAATCAGCTGAAGATCTTGACTGTCTTAAGACTGTTAATGATGTTTGTGACAGGAATGGTTTTGTTTGCTTTATATCACTCAGACTGAAAATTTGTTCCAGAACCCCACAGACCTGATTGCAAAAACATGCTTCTTTTAGTTGATAACATGCCAGCACAGTTCTTTTGTTTAAGTTTAGTATGAATGGAAAGGTTTGAAAGAATGAAGCAATCCATTACAAGGAACGTCAGGAGGACAACATAGTTATCAACAAAGTCATTATGACTGAAGATAATGGTCCAAATTAGAGATAAATTTTCCCTAGAATTTCATGATCTACTTTACATGTTCACAGCTACTAAGTCTGATAGCCTTATTTTTTTCAGCTGAGAAGGATAAGCAGGAAGCATGGATTCTTACAAGAGGTTTTGCTTTTTTCATTTTGAAAATCCACATAGGCCAGACTGCCTCTTGAGTAATTTCATAGTTTTGAAATGTGTTATCAGGAAACTGAAGAGCATTACCCCACTAAAGAAAGAGATATACCAAAGGACACTGCTCTGCTAAATTTATAACACTTTCTATAATTTAATTATTTTAAAGGCTAAAAAAGCTTTCTATTTTTTCTTATTTACCATAGCTTGTCTTTGCCACACAGGTTTTTACCAGTAGAGTCAAAAATTTCATTGATACCAAGGGGATTCTCAACTGAGCACGGAAAACAGAAGTTTGTGACAACACGGCTTGGAATTCCCAAGCACCTCATCACTGTAAAAAAAAAAAAAAAGAATGGGTCATTACAAATCAAAATTAATCAGGTAAATCCTTCACTTATTTTATAAATAATTATCTTATATTCTAATTTGCAATTATAGAAACAAGATGGCTAGGAAGCAATATTTGGGATGCAGTGATTCTGTCTTCAAAATTTCTTTTTAGATCTTGAAAAGCAATTTGAAAAAAAAAGCCTGGGAGACAGGTATGGCTTGTTACTCTTCCAATAATATGTTTTTAAAATAAGAACAAAAAATAACCATACAACCAGATCTGTTTTAAGTTCAAAAATTATTAAACTGATTCTGCATTAATAAAACAATATTTTGTTTTTAAATAAACAGTGTGGTACATATAGATTCATCTACCAGACTTCAATTTACCTGTCTTCAATGTAGAAGCAGGTTCAGTAAATAAATTGTATAAAGTTGGAACTTAGATCTTCTGTCTGTAGAGGTTTAGTGCACTATTATCTCATCTTTTGCTTTGAAAGGAGAATATAGCCTGATGCATTTGGGTTTTGGAGGAGACATTGCTAGAGGTCATCTTCCTGTTCATAACTTAGTGTTTTTTCTCATCCTTCAAACATCACCCAAAGCATAAATTTTGGCTCCACAATGGGTTTGGACTAGATGACCTTTAAAGGTCCCTTCCAACCCCAATTATTCTATGATTCAATGATGCTGTACTTGCTCTGTGTTTTAATAAAAGTTTCAGTATTGATAACTGCATAGTATAAAGGTCATAGAAAAGACAGAACTGCTTTTCTTGCTCTTCAGCCTGTATAGAAAAGCTATAGGTTGATAATAAACACTATATTAGGAGCATGAGAAAAATATTAAATTCCTTTTCTAGTAAAATGTTTATGAGTAAAATTCTTTCAAGTTTTTTTTAGGGTCCGAGGTTTTTGATCCTTGTTTTCTGTTCTTTTTTCCATAATCTAGGTAAGGGCAGAATGAAATATCATACCTGTGCACATTACAGAAGCTAGAGATCCACAGTAGCCATATCTGACCGGCCTGCATCTGCCACTGTACCACTGCTGTAGAATAGGAACACTTCCATTCCAGGAAAATGGCTTTGTTCCTTTCAGGTAATCATTGTTCTCTGGAATCTTCATGATACTGTTAGAGGTATGGCTGCTTATCTAGAAAGAGAAAAGAAAAACAATCTTTTCAAATAGCCAACCACGTCTTCGCGTTCGGAGCATGTCTCAAACCCATCGGAGATTAGTGTTACAAGTTCATTTTTCCTGTGAATCTGGGCACAGGAAGCGTTTTCCCTGCTCCCCTACTGTGTTAGATTACAGTGCAGTGTGTCCTTCTATGATATAATGAAGTGTGACCTGATCTATTCAGAGGCCTCACAGCTCCACAGGTCTTACCATGTGATTCACCACCATGCTGACATGCACGGGGTCATTGCGCCAGCAATGGTCACGATCAGAGCCATGATGGTAACTTGCACCCATATCTAAGATCTTCAAGCAGATGTCCAGGATCCCATCTTCAAACTGAGGAAAAAGAGGATAACATAGGCATCATGGTATGCTGACATTGATAAAATACCTTTCTTGTCAATAATGCAGTCTTTTTCACTTATATGAGCTGTCCTCTCTCCTCTCCTGCCCTTTTTTTCTTTTTTTTTTTTCTTTTTTTAAATCAAGCACAGCTTCTAATGGTCTACATGGTGGTGTCTATCTGCTTGAAGGAAAACCAAAGGCAAAAGCATGTCATTTTCACTTATGTTTGACCAATAGGATAATTTCCCTTCAGAAGGACCATATTTGTTTCACCTGTTCCCAGAACATTCTGCAGTTTCCCTCATCTTACTAGAGAAAATTCTGTTCTAGTTACTTGGGCTACAGTAAAATTCTGAGACATTTTGGCTTGTATATGCATAGTCTGAACTGATCCTAAAAACCTTTACAGTACAAATAGAGAATACATTTCTGAAAAAAACAGGTAGCACTTCATTTGTCAGTATATGGATGATATTTGTTCCTGAACAAGTCTTCAAGAAGTACCTGTCCAAAGTGCCATGGTCGAGAGGTAATGTGCTTGTGAACTCCTTCATACAGTATTCCATGTTCATTCAGAACATATTCTTCTCTGTGGGCCTGACTGTCCATATACACAGGGTCATCTGGAAAAGATAAAGAGCTTTCATTCAGACAAGATGTACTTTTTCTAGCACTTCTCTGTCTTCTGCTTCACTGGATCCCTCTTTCCTATCAATGTTTGATTTATACTTTTAAGCATGTTGAAGTTTGTGGGCCCTTTAAGTACTCACAGACAGTTCATTCCTGCTTATAGCTAGATAATATCTTTATTAAGTCTCTCCCTGCTGCAGAACACATGAATGGAAGAGCTTGCAATTTATTTTCACACTAAGGAGTTCTATGAGTCAAACACTCAGCACGCAGAATTGTGTATCTGATTTAGATCAAATCAGCACAGACAATGTGAATATTTGTCATGTAAAGATTTTGGCAAGGTCCAACAGACTCCAGAATTGCTTGCTAGCAGAGCCAGATCTACAGAATTTAGTTTCTCTTTGTACTGTACTATTTTGTGGCAATAACACAGTATTCACAGAATCACAAAAAGGATGAGGTTGGAAGGGACCTCTGAAGGGAGGTGATCTGGTCCAACCTCCAGCCAGTCTCCCAGGCCACATCCAGATGGCTTTTGAATATATCCAAGGATAGAGACTGCTCAACCTCTCTGGGCAACCTGTGCCACTGCTCAGTCACTCTCACTGTAAAAATGTGTTTCCTGATGAACAGAGGAAAGTTCCCAATGCTTTCTTTCCTGTCAAGACACTGTAAAAGTTGTGGGAAAAAATTATACCTCACACCTACTACCACTAAGAAAACAAATCAAAACATTGGCTTGAGACAGTCTTGAACTTGGATGAAAAAATAAGAAATAACAAAATTAAATTTCTCCTTGTTTCTCATTATTTCTGTGACTACCTCCTTTACTTGCCAGCTAAATAATAAACGTCTTCAACATTTTTGCTCATCAGTAGCTATTTTTCTTAAAACTATCTTTTAGTCACTAGAGCTCTTACCTGCACACCAAGGGTTAAAGAGGACATAAAAATCTCCAAGACACCGCTGATAAGTGTGACCACAAGATGTGATTTGCATATTGAGAATATAGCGGCCAATGCAGACACTGGAGGGAGGAAACACGCTGATACTGATGCATTTTGGCTGATGATTTTTGTACGAAGCACTCCAGCAGGTTTGATCCAGACATCTGCCCATTGGGAAGGTGCATTTCGTCTCATTTGATTCACAGGGTCTGAGGCCTTTTCAGGAAAATAAAAACCACTTCCATCAGACTAAACAAAGCACATGTAAAAGGCTAGTAATTTGCTTAGGCATCATTTGCAAGGCGAAGCTCCCAAGGGTGGATTTCTTTCACTTTCTTGTCACTTCTGTAGCAAAGTGAGAAAACTTTACATATTAGAAGAACTGCCTGATTTAGGGTAAGGCAGTCTCTTCACATAGAACATGATTTAGTAGATTATGGGAGTATGAAGACTGTGAAGGAAGTCTTCTGAAGACTATGGGAGATCTTATTAACCAGCAAAGGTCTAGGAAAGATGCTGAGTGCTTGGGAGTGACTACCTGTCTCCACGGTGAAAACAGCCTGGTCCACGGAGTCATCCCATTCCCGGTTTTGGAAACGAGCATAAAAGCTGAAGGCTTGCCCTCTCCTTATTATCTGTCTGTCAGTTCCGAAGAAATGGGTATTATGTATTTGACAGTTGGAGGGACAGTTCAAGTCCACTTCTCCCAGCTCAATGACTGCAGGACAGAGAAAGGAGCACAAAGGAAAAAACCCAGATAATTAAGTTCCCGTCTTTGGCTGTGGATAAGATTAGGTGAAAGAGGAGACAATGATGAAAGACAAATTTCATCTTTCCAAATTCATTCAAGACATTGTTCAAAATTCAGCAAGACCGAAATAGAGACATACATCCATAAAAGTCCCTTTACAAGTTCACCACTTTCTTAGCATGCAGATAGAAACTTGTCTAATCCTTTGATTTTTAAAGCTGTGCTACAAGTTTCACTTCTTTTGTATTGTGCCTACTTGTATTATAAGTACCTGATGATTGTTAAGGGGCAATATTAGTTTCTCTATTTGAAAAATTGACTTTGCATTGTAATATTCTCTCTACACATTACAACACGCTGTCTACAGTTACTTTTCAGCAACAGCTAGACAGCAAATGTTTTGCACATGCTGTCATTTGAGATGTTTGGGTTTGTTTTATAAAAGAAATAAAATAACAAAGTAAATAGAATAAATAAAAAACTTGATAACATATGTAGGTATTTGAAAGCTTAAGATGCATTCTAAATGATTTATGAAAAAAATAGATATGTATAAATATCTACTCAAAACTTTAAATAATGTTAAATGTGCATGCAAATGTTTCAGTCTGCAGTCCCAAAGTCATAAAAAGTTTGCAGATATCTTTGAGGAACTTAATGGAAAAGGAAATATTCACAAATTGTGACATTTAAAAATGCTGACAATCTGGCCCAGGTCCTGTGATTAGCTTGACAAAAATCTTGGCTGATTCTCCCTCAGGCAACCTGCCTGCATATCAGTCATTTCACAGAAGTAATTATGACACTGGTGCCAGAAGGATGGGTGGCAACATTCATCTTTACTATTTGCATACAACTTTTTATTTTCAAAAGTTCTTCACTCTAATTGAAGACGATGGGAGTCACAGATTCTCAGCAGTTTTGGAAATTGAGTTTACTGATGTGCAAAGTCTTGTATCTTATTATAATTTTAAAGGGTTAATTTTGGTCCTGCTAAGCCTACAGAAAAATTTACAATGCAACATCTCTAACTGCATGGGCACTGTGTTGAATACAGAGTTGATATTTAAGGGAAAATAGTTTTTCCCATTGAGAAGCAAGAGTGTCTCCACATAAGGGGAGACTCATAGCTAAGACCTTGGGACCAGGACACTTTTAACACAAGGCAGTGCAGTTTCCCAGAACCACATGTTCAATTAAATAATAATTTAAATTAATGGAGGGTGGGGGGGAGGTGGAATAGGTAGGGAAGGGAAAAAAAACCAACCAAAAAACCCACAGCTTTTTTTAATTTGTTTTCCTTGAATAAAAATAATCTCATTTCTCATCTATTTAAATCTGGCAATGAATTGGTCATTCAGATCTTCAACAGAGATCAGCAACAAATGCAGAGCTGGGTGCTACCCATGTTAAAAATATATACTCTATCAACAACAACTAAAAAAATACAGAAGTGCATTTCATCATTATTGCTTATGAATACAGCATACCTGCTGATGAGAAAGAGCAACAGAATTGAACTGAAAATCTCATATCTTAGCTGTCAACCATAACACAAAGTATTCTGGTCAAACCGAAAGTGCTTATAGCACACATGGCAAATTCCTGCGGTCGAGAACACTGAAAGAACTTGATCCTTGCCCAGCCTTTGGAGGTGTTTATAAGCCAAGACAGCTACTCTTCATCCACTCAGTAATCCAGCTGAACTGGAACATCAGGGAGCTGAGATATTACCTTTCCCAGGGAAGTTCTCTAAAGTCAGCCCACAGTTTGCTTATCAGATGTAAGTATCACAACTGGATCATAAAGGAGCTAATTACCGCTTTCTTAAGCAAAGGCAGCTCAGAAAAAAATATGAAAGGAAATTCAGTTTCACATCTCTTACTGGTTTTCTGCCTCTGGTAGAAACCCAAACACAAATACCAGTCATGGGGTTTTCTCTATCAATTCATATTTTGCCTTCATTCAGGAAAGAATACTTCAGGTATTCATTGGGAAATAATTGCTTCTAGCATGAGAATACTGAAACCTAGCACTTTGTACTTTATGCTGGAAATAAAATGTATTCTTTTGCATGCTATTTCCTGTTCTCAGAATTGGCTGTTGTTTGACCAAATCTTGTTCATAGCTCTCTTTTTCCTTCATAATAATTTTTTTTCAAAAGTGTTTTTTTTCCCCTTTCTCACTAGTTCCACAAAGAGCATACAAGTACTCCCTAGACTTGGTGCCATACACAAAAATATGTGCAATTTTCTAGGTCTATACACGTGATCCTTTAATTATTTCTGATTTTAATCCTGATTTAAAGGATAATAAAGTTTCAAGACACTTACCTTCCATTTTTTCTTCTACATGTACTGGTGTCTGAAGCACAGCACTGGTGGAGATACCAGCTCCTCAGCAAGACACACTGCAAGGTCTGGCTGAGCTCCTCGGCGAACCAACCTAATTTCCTCTCAGTAACACTTATATTCAGAACTAAGAGGCTGTCACACGTGTTGCATCAACAAAATACCAGTTTTAAAAGAGGCCCCACCCATGTGTCTACTGATGCTCATAAATGATTCATTTTAACTTCCAGCATTATTAGGGAGAGTCCTGCGGCTGAAGGGAGGGAGAGATCTTGGTACCTCACCTATAGCACAGTACTCTCAGTGTCCCACAGCTTGCCCTGTCTCAAAAATATTTGAAAGCCAGGATGAATCTAAACATGTTTTTGTAGCCAACCAAAGCTGCCATAAATCCCAGCACCTACTGTTCCCTTCTGGCTAGACACCTTCAGACAGCTATGGAAAACAATAAGGAACACTAGACTAAAGCTGAATTTACACTCTCAGAATATAAGCTGTGGACATTTTTATGGTAATATGAGCAG
Organism: Lichenostomus cassidix; assembly: GCF_008360975.1. Lineage (NCBI taxonomy): Eukaryota > Metazoa > Chordata > Aves > Passeriformes > Meliphagidae > Lichenostomus > Lichenostomus cassidix. The sequence continues at coordinate 96,395,690 of NC_139482.1, read as the reverse complement.
AGAGCCCAGCTTTCAGAAAGTCTGCATAGCACTCCCTACAAGGGGAGGTCAGAGCAAAATGATCAATTACAAACTTTTCCATCTAAATTGTAAAATGTACCAAGGGCATGCACTAAATGTTTTTGAAGTTGACAATATAATTTAACCCAAAAATTACATAAGTTATTTATACTTTGTGTGAGTTTATTTCCTAACACACAGTTTTGCAGCTTCTTAGCTTACTCTACCTCCCTTCCTGTGAAATTATGAAAACCATTTCGAACAATATCTGTGAACAAAAACCACCGAAGTATTTTTAAAAAAATGGTTGTATTTTATTTAGGTTCCAGGCATATTTAATAAAATAAAACAACCACAACAATGTTGTCTTTGCACTCTCAGTGATGAAGACTTTAGCTTGCAAATAGGAGACATGGATTGAAATTTCTTCTGGCAAAACCAGAATGAATATATGCTACAGTTTCCCCATATCCTTTTTATGCCTTTATGCCAAGCTTTACTTCATAAGCTATTTTTTGAATCCCTCAAACTTATTCCACTTTAGATTAAAAAAAAACCAAAAACTATCCTTAAACCAAACCAAAAAAACCCAGATTAACCAAAAAAAACTAACCCCAAAAATCATTCCTTGATGAAGAAAAATTCAGACACAATGACTGAAGTTCAGTGATTTGCATAACTGCCTGGATTCTAGACAGTGCTTTAAGAAATCATGAAATGAGAAAGCTTTACTAACAGTGAAATAACTTAGTAAGCATAACCTAACAGCTCAGGTATTGTGAAATAACTTCACAGAAATTAAAGCATAGAAAAAATCAGCACATCAACAGTGGGTTTGGAAGAGAGCAGTTAAAAAATTTGTATGACTGACGCATATGAAAGTGAATGTAATATTCAATGTGTTCATATTTTAAAAAATATAAATGTTTGGCTAGTCAGTAGACAGACATGAAAAAGTCTGAATCCTAAGTATTTCATTCACCTCTCATATATCTGAAAGATTTCTTTTTCTTAGTATTTGTGATTTGACTATTAAAATTCAGCTCACTGAAAAATAAAATTAAAAACAACACTCTTTCCTAAGAAAAAATTTAGTAGCCATACACACATAAGCAACTTTCAATCAACCTGCAAAATGGGAATGGTAGTGGTCAAGTCAGCCACCAGAGACCTGCCCACAAACAGATGCACATACTAGCATCCAGAGAACAGAACAGAAAAGTACCAAAGCTGGTCACAGTTTCCAAGAATATATTAAAATTCTCTCAAATACATCTAGTTCAATCTTCTGACTAAAATATCTTGGTAAATGAAAGCCTGTGACAAATAAAAGAAAACAAATAAGCATCTGTAAGTGGCTGCACCTGTGGGTTCAAAGAGACTTAATTAAGCGTTTAAAATAATAAAGACCTGAATCAGGAGCAGAACACTTTCTGTATGGATATGAGTCACTGGCTTTAGTAAGTATGCTTGCTTAGATCCTTGAAGCTGCTTTGGTGCCTATCTGTCTCTGCAGGATCATTATATAGATGCCCAGCCCCAAAGCAAAGCCTCCCAGATACCCAAGTTCCTGCCTATCAGTGTCTGCAAAGCCATCCAATTGCTGCTGCCAGCTCACAGCTATCAGACTGGTTGGTCCTCTCACTCGAGCCCAGGTCTCATGCACCTAAAATAAGAATCTTGAACAAGGCAGAAAATCATAGCATTCTGGCTCTCTTGGTGCACTCAGTCTGTTCTTACTCCTTTTGCCTACTAAGCCCTGCATCATATTCCCTGGATTCGGGTCATCCACCACCCTAAAGAAAGAGCCATGGGAGACTGAGCACAAACAGGAAACACAGACATGGTTCAAAGGAAGGTTTTGCCTCTCAGTTTATGGCCTCTCCAAACCACTGATGTGTCCCAGTTGCTGACTTCCAAGGCAGGTTGCTGACATCTATCCAAAGTGTCTCCCCCTGGACAGAAGCAGCTCCCCTCCCTGCCTGACAGTGGGGAATGCCAAGCTGATGATCCCTTGGTCCCAGCTGACAGTGCTTTCCCCTCTGCCTCCATCTTTTTCCCTCACACTTTTCTCATCCTTGATGCAAGCTGTCCTCCACCTTACTACAGTATCTCACACATCCAACACTCTCTGAAATGTACAAAGCAGATGATATGCCTAATGCAGTCCTGAAAGTTCTTCAAGATAGCATAATTATGAAGATATGGGCACTTCCAGAATTTAAGCCATTTAGGTTATTAAGTTTCTTTAAAGACCTTGACTTTGGACTATATGGTACTTCCAACAGTAAGACTATATTTACCTTTTGTAGTAGGCTTATTGTTCTTTCTAAACATTACTTGTGTTGCAATAGACTGACCTGTGATGTGCGTTTACAATGTCAAGTGGTTGGCCTGCTAAGGGTCCAAAATTGTCATAGCTTTCAATTGCCCATTAAGCCACCAGGAAAGGGTGAGGATTGAAGACCAGGGCGTTGCAATCACAGAAAGAACACCTGTGAATGGCTCTGATGCAGGGCCACTGCGTCACTAATATATTTGGGAACAATAGAGAGGCTGCAGTAATCAAGCTACCAAGCAAGGAATCCTTTCAAGAAAAGGGTACATAAAATGACAGCTCAACAGGGAGAAAGGAAGGAAGCAGAAATTATGTGAACTGAAATTACAGTGTTTTGGTGAAAGTGTCATCTGCTGGAAAGCTGGGGTAACTACAGTTCTTAAAAAAACATTTTTCAACTTATGCTTGTGCCAACAAGCAGCACTAAAGTTCATTTTTTGTACTTGGTCATGTAATTGTACTCCTTTGATCACTGGACCTGGAGTTGATCTCATAGCAATGACTGACAGTGTAAAAAGGTACCTGTCAAGACAGTATATTTGAAATCATTAAGTGGCATCGCTCTCTGCTCCTGAGAGTTCAGGAATATTCATGTCTAACAAGGAAAGAGGATAAAGAAGAAAAAAATCAGATGCCACAGGTTAACTCTAAAATAAGCACGTTGTTAGGAATCCACATCTGACATTTAGAAGCTTCATATTACAAGGGCTATAGGCTAGCAAGCTAACATGAACTCTGTCACAGAACACACCCAGAGTTTCTTAAAATTCATAAATTAATTTGCAATGAAGTTGCCTTTCATTAAAGAGCCAGAAAGCACAGACAGGTACTCTGTTAAGTGTAAGCAAGCATTACAACATCATATTTACAGATGAATTAGGACAAAGAAATGCTTCAAATGAAATCTTAAACAAGAAGCTTGTGTGTTTTAAGCCTGTGTGCATGGCAGCTTTGTCTTTCTAGAAGCTGGAGGAAATTAGCAGCATTAAATAATTATAGGTGGTTTCTGACACAATGAAACCACCAGTCTTCATACAAAGAAACCAAAAACTCCTTCAAGGAAGCTCCCATCCCATCCAAGCTGGACCATCACTTTGAATTCTGATGGAGTTACTTGCTCTCTTGTCTCAGCCTTTTTACTGGGTTTCCATTAACTGTGCAAGCCACTATTTTTCTCCATTTAATAGGATTTTTTTTCAATATCTATGGTGCAGATGAGGAACACACACACCTATAATGTCACAGGATATGCAGAAAGGTCAATTACAGGACATGTACCTCATGACAGCAAGCAACATCATTTGTGCTTAAGGCATGTTGTAAACATATTTAGAATAGAACCTAGGTAAAATGCTAACCCATGTACCTTAATAACAGTAGCAACAGTGACCGGGTTAACTGAATAGAATAAAACCATAAACATTACATAAGTTTCAATTAGTAGGTTTTAATCAAAAGAAAAACTTTGTTGACCCAAAGAAAAAACCCAAAAAACCAAGGCCCCAACCCCTTTTCACAAATTGAAGCTGGAATTTATAGCTGAGTAATTTGCTGGGTAACCTACTCTGTACTGTAAGTTCACTTTCAAATGAGCTTGTTCCCAACTGTACTTTAAAACGGAAGTGGAATAAGCTAGCACTACTATAAATTCAAACCCCAGCTCATTGAGCAGCGACTTTCCCACACAGAGAAACCTATAAATCACCCAGCCTGTGATTAAAACCCACCAGTCTAACTGCCCCAACAGTCCAGTAGATACCATGAATCTGTTACCTGTACAGGCAATGCTAATTGGAAAAGACTCAGTCTGAGTAGTGGGAGTTGAAAGAATAAAATGAGGCGAGACGTTTACCAAGTTGGATCATAGGAGATCTGAGGCTCTCTGGAAGAATGCAAATTGGCTCCTATTCTGTTCTTTAATTTAAAGCTCCAATTTTTAATGAAGCTTGTTTGTTGTTTAAAAATATCCATTTTTTCCTCTAAAGCTTTTTTTGGTAGATGTTAATGGAAAATTTTGTTATATAGGAGTAGAGTTCAAAATCTTGTGACACAGGTCTAAAATATAGATCTCCACCCCAGCAAAAAATTAAGTCTCAAGTACTGTTGTTTACAATATACAAAAAGCTCTTGATTTCACTTGTGTACAATTTAATGTTCAAAATAAAGATGAGGAAACACTTTTATTCTGAAAAACTGAGTTCAATACCTGACTGATGTAACTTTCTCAAGATTTCTAAAATTTCCCATGGAGTGCTTATTTTGAACTTTAAAATATGTAGTCATCATCTGGTTTGATTTTAAGCAGTTGGGAGTGGAATATACATGAGTTAAAATTCACAGAGACAGACTCTTAAAATTCTTGTCCGTTTCAGATCTCTACAATATGTATCTTACACATATACACAATATACTTTATAAGGAAGACAATAATGGGTATGAAGAGTAAGGAAGACGCCTTGTATCAGAAATGCAAACCCCAAATTTTATTGTTTTTTTCAAACACACAGGCACACATTCTACACTGAGAAGCTGCATATTAACTCACTTGTAGGCTCTGGTGTCACTTGGAGGTTTTTTGGGGTTGTTTTCTCTGCTCATTCAGGAATAATTAGACAGGAGGTTTGGTCAGACAAACTAACACATTTGCTGGAATACCAATCAATGACATTGCTCTAATGGTATTTGCCTCAGCTTTCAGAGTCTTCCCAATAGTAGGGGATTAGCAATTGATTTTAGTGAAACATGGAGCTCTGTTTTCAGCAGTACAAATACAGCACAAGGCACAGAATAAAAAGTGTCAGAGGGGTAAGGAGCTGGAAGGGCTGGTTTAGATGGAGACAGATAGCAGCACAAGCTGAAGGAATAGATATCATTCCCCCATGATGGAAGAATTTTTATGTATTTTATTATATGTGTTATAGGTTCTACTCCACTTCTGATTGCTCATCCAACTCAAACTCTGCTCCTGCAACAGATTTTTACTTCTAGTTCACTACTTTGTCATGAGTGACAGACAGGTTACCTTAACCACTAATTGTAATGTATGAAAGGAGGTCAAAACATAAGTCAGAACTCGCATGAACACAGCTGATGTCTCTCAATATAAAGCAGTAAATACTTCCAGCTCCTGTACCAACATGGCATACAAACATAATCTTAGAAAGATGCAGCAAATTCTTCCAACTCTGCTAAAAATCCAACCATACAGGTATAAACATCAACGCCTTTCTTTGAAGGACCTTTTCTCCCTTTACTAGAAGTTCCTGAGTCAGTAGGCTTTCTTTTACTGCAGTAAACATTCTTGGCTTGCTTTGACGTGTCTGCCTTTTGGCAAGAAGATCCTTGATGTGTCATATAGCACCTTAACATATAGTGGCTGCAATCATATTTTTAACACAACCATTTCATAGTATTCTATCTTTGCTACAATAGTTTCTGATACACTCCTAATTTCATATTTAATAAGTTTTACCAAGCAAAATACCCATTAATATGTTCTATTAAAACTAAATAGGTGTTACCATATTCAAAATTGAAAGATACAAGAAATCTTACAAGACTATTTTAAGAAAGGTTTAAGATATGAGAAACTACCTTAGCTTAATTTAGATAAAATATGCAGGTGTTATTCAGTAAGCTGTAGTAAACACAGTGCAAGTGTTTTGGCAAAATGTTGTGTGGTTATTCTTGACTCAGCATTAATTTATATTCTTAAAAGACATTACAGAATTCAAAGGAAGACATCTGTTTTGGTTATTTGGTTAGGTTTTTTTAGCAGGATGCAGTATATAATGTTATTATGCTCACTGGACTGAATTTTAAGTAAGCTAATAAACTAGGTTAAGACAAGTGTAAGGCATGAGTTACATTTTGCCATGCTTTGTTTTGTCCTGAAAATTGGCATGGACAACTCGTTTTCACAACTTTTAATGAAATTCCTTCACATATTGAAAAAAAATATCATAGGACTAAATACACATTCTTTTATACCAAGATGACCACTAATTCAGAAATTATTTGCTACATACTGTTCCCCACTATACACAGGCAGCTTCTCCTAATGCATCTGAACAAAATTTCATGATGATGAAAGTAGTGGAATGACAACTTTATTGCATCATAAAAATCAGCAAGGAGACACCTACACACCCAGATATCACATACTTCAAGCAGCACCTTCCAGTTTTTCTAGTCAGCTTTTAAATACGACTGCCTTTTAAGGACGTACTAAAATGCTTTGGGCTAATTTGCTACCTGCAAGCATGGATTCTCTGCATGCTGAAGTTACAGTAGCCATAACCTTGGTTTGCTGCATTTTAAACTAATCCAGCTGCTTTCAGTAATGTCTTGGTCTAATCCTGAGCTCAGTTAGTTATGTTTTAAACATTTCTTAACATTGACTTTCTCAGTTTCTGTGCAAAGAAACAGAATACTCACAAGCTCTATGGCAAATAATTTTGCTACACTAAGAAATCAGTAAGAATATCAAGTCTATTTTTTGCTGGCTTCAAACACCACACATTAGAGAGTGCCATCCTAACATCCCATACAATAATGTGAAATGAGTTCTTTTTCGTAAGCACACATCCAGCTGAGCAGTAATTACAGTGAAATGTGCTGTCATCTTTCCAAAGAATAGTAATTAGGGATATGAGCCTGGATGTCTTGTATGCTTATGGAAACATTTTTTCTTCCCAGCCAATGATCAGCCAAAGAGTAAATCATTAAAAGGAAAATGACAAAGGGTGTGGGCAGTGACTGTCATCAGCCTTGTTCACCAGCTCCAAACTTTGTCATCTTCCTTTGGAAGAGAAAGCCTGATGATGCTGAAGTTCAAAATCTTTGTGCTTCTTCGGAGAAGAAAACAAGTATAGCTAATTAGTCTTGTTATTTTTTATTGGTAACAAATCTCTTTACTGATCTGGGACAACATCTTTGTATTAGACAGACTATCCCTATTTTGGGGGGCAAAGAGAGTCAATACCATCTCACAGAAAAAGTAGCAATGTATCTATTACAACTACAATTATTTAAAATGCCACCTAAGAGCACAGGCATATACCTCTCTGAAATTTACACAGAATAACCACTAGCTTCTGTTTTCTAGTCAGACCAATTTCTGCTATTCACATACTGATTGCCAGGACGAATGAAAAAGACCTTCCAAGGCTGCCTCATTTCTCCTTTTTTTTTTTGAGAACAAGAATCATTCCTGTTATGTTCACAGGTGACAAAATATCTAATGAACAAGAATCTGGAGCTGGTTTTCGTTTAATGTCTCAGTGTCAAATAAATATTTAACAAAGTAATTATTACCAACTCTTGGCATTATTTGTTTTTTTTCATTTTGCAGTTAACACTACCAGTTGCAAGTGGTACCTTCTTTGCAGTTTTTTGAGTGATACACACCAGTGTGTTATATGACCAATGCAGCAGTAGCCATAACATTTTCTTGGAATTTAGGAGTACCAGACTCCAGAAATACAGGAAAAGCTGCTTCAAACCTACACAGTGTAGGTGTGACTTTAGCTCTTATCTTCCAAATCATATGTGATTTAATCCTAAAGCCCTTACAGCAAAGTTTTATCTTCTCTACAATTTTGGTGAAGTATCATAGTGTTTATTAAATAAGCACCTCTTTTTTTTTAATCTCTCTAATCTCAAGTAGGGCAAATTTAGGTGAATTTCGCCTCAATGAGTGAACACTTTCCAATGAAAATAATTTTGTTCCTCTACTGCTAGTTTTGAACTTGTTCAGAAAAGTAATTTTTAGAACATAAGACACATCAGCACAGAAAGAAAACTTGACAAAAATTGTGAAGAAGATGACAGCAAAGTAGGATTAAGAGATTACTGTTTAATTAAAAAATGCTTCCCTCTTTTTCAAATACTCTGACCAATCTTTTTTTTTTTTTTCCCAAAGAAGTAAATGTCATCAAATCTATTCAAAATTATTCCCCTGCCAAGTATTTGTTTTGCTCGCTCCAAGCAATGATACATTTCAGGTTTTGCATTTCTTAAGCCAATATACTGCACACAGACCACAAGCATGGTAAGACACAAAGCAACACATTACATTTCATCAACCTCACCATGATGAAGCTGGTCTGTACATATTCCTGGAGAATGTTATTGCCCACACTGAAGAAATTCCCAAAGTGCGATGGCTGCTATTCATCCTCGTGATATAAAAAAATGTAAAGCTGATAACTCTCCACAACAATATGATTTAAACACAACCCCAGTAAAATACGATAAAAGATAGGACACAGGATTAGGACAATAATGGTTTAGGATATTATGCAAGATTTATAAACAATGTAGTTACAATCTGTGTTAGGGACTACAAGCAAGCTAATAACTCACAGCCCGTGGTTTAATCCCAGCACAATAACTGGAGATATATATTTTTTCAGATGTTTGATGTTGGACACACAGACTGTAATTATAGGGATATTCCCATTCAGCTGTGCGTAAGTAATGGCAAGCACATCATAAAAGCCTCATGAGCAGAAGGAACAGGCCTGGCAGCACCTCAAGAGCACATCTATCTAACATTTGTCATTCACCACAGTCAACAAATCACTCTTGCAAAACAGGTTACACATTTGTACTGAAATTCCACTGCTTTCATTATGTTGACATCAAAGAGCTGCCAATCTAGGAAAACATCAGGGCTGATCTGGATCTCAGAGCTGGTTTGCCATTATGGCAGTATTTCTCCTTAACCATTTTTTTTTTAAATAGACATATACGTATTATAAATTGCATATTACATTGCATGTAAATTGCATATTACACATATACACTTTACCAGTCTTTTCTAATGCATGCTGTTGCCTGAGCTTTTCCCTTTTGTGTTAAAAATTCCGTAGATTTTCCTCACTGAAAAACAGAGATTTATTAGATCTTTTAGATAAGTAAATCCAATACATCCTTCAAAGTCTGCCTATACCCCTGACCAAAATATATTCTTCTCATGATTTTTCACATACATATTCAATTAGTATTTATGATTTGGTGGAAGCCATGACAAATTTATGAACCATACTCATTTGTTTATAAGTAATTTATACTTTATTTGTAAAGTCATTTAGAATCTGCTGAAAATTAGATAATCCTTTCCTGCACTTCAGAATTTATTGATACAAATTTATCTTGTTTATATATTAATCCTTGTTTATATCATAAAAAATCTGTATTTAAATCTGTATCCTGCTACTGTACTGACCTTCCAAAAGTATCTCCTATGACAATCCATCAGTATGATATAAAATTTACAAAAGTTTGGTTATAATGGCATTTTAACTTCCTGAAACGCTTAGCTGACTGTCTTTCAAGTTCATTTAAAAATGTATATACAGAAAATTTTTGGAGTAAAAAGAGTAGGTAAAAATGACAGAACATAACAGAAAAATAACAATATTCCATACTAGACATATTATTAACCTTAAGAGAAATTTGAATAGATTAAGCAGTTAAATAAAAAAAATCAATAAAAGCTCTTCCATTAAATGGACAAAAATGCATCATTAATTTAAAAAATGAGTGCTTACTGTACTCTAAGTTAGAGCATAACTTCTCATTTTTTTATAAGAATCACTATAAAACATGGCTTAAGAGGTAATCTAAACACAAGTGAAGTAAAATGCCTTTTTAAAAATGTCATTATACAATACAAACTATTTTTTATAACAGAAGTGCAAGCATGTAGCCAAGTAAGACATATCTGGCACATGGTTGAATCTTTTGGTGACCTGTCCATCATTAATTAGTTAATTAACTATTAATTTCAAAAGAAATAGGCAAAGTGTACTCATATCCCAGCAAGTGTATTGATCAGCCCCCTGGATTGTTTTTTTCTTTTCCTATTAGTGAAACAGGCACAGAAAACAAGAATTAAAAGAGGAAATACTGGGGACACACACACACACAGAGTAAAAGTTGTTATTGTCTTTCCAGGAGTTCCTACACAAAAATCATACAGAGTTTATGGTCAGATTGCCAAAGTAGCTAATATTTATGTATTATAAACATGATGCAGTTCTAAGACATGCTTATAAAGAGGATTCAAGCACCTAAGTGGATGAGGCTGTTGGCTTCCTTTAAACTGGCATTCCATTTTTTTTGGTGAAGAACTGCCTAAATATCTTACATACTGCACTATTGAGTACTCAGAAAAGAAACTCACACTCTAATGTTTTGAAGTATATTTTTAAAAAAAAAAGTTAGTAGATAGCTCTAAAAGTTGCATTTTAGAGAAAAATATAGTGTTAGAGTCACAGAAATTCAGTTCTGAGACAATTCCCTAGTGCACCATGCAAGAAATGTTTCTGGAACAGGACGAAGTATCTTCCTACTAGAAACACCTACATTCACGAACTACAGCTGAGTAGAATTTGTATAAGGAGAAAGATACTAAAATTAGTAAACATCTAAATATAACCCACTTTATTTTGCTGTCTCTGTCCTAAAGACAGACTATTGAAGAGTATCCCCTCACAGAAAAAAATAGCATATTCATGGATGAGTCATAACAGTAAAAACAAATGCTCAGAGTTACAGTGGTCAAATGCTTCAGAAAAAAAATAGGGCTGATTTATTTTTCTTCTTTGATTTGGAAATAGCATTATCCTTGACATTTTGTAAACCCACTTGGAACACCACAGCAAAGTAATTTTCAAACAAATGTACCATTTTAGGTGCATAACCTTTCCACAGAAAGGTGTTATTTTGGATTACTCAAAAAACAGCTCAAGTGAGTAATCAAAGCATTTCAGAAAACTTGTTCAAAAAATCATGCAAACAGTTTGCAGCAGATAATTTAGCTCTACAACTAATATTACAGCTTTAACTTTATCCTAACTTAAACACATGGACCTATTTTGAAGCTGAATCAAACCTGTGATTCACTGCAGCAATGTGGTCCCTCTTTTGCTTAATAGGATTTTCTAACTGACAATCATCTTTCTCTCAAATATATGTTAGAATTTTAAACTATTGACCTGTTGACCAATTATATAAATTATTGACCAATTACTTTCAAACATAAAGCATTAAAAGCCACTTCTGGGTTTTATTGGTTGACTGTACCTAAAGAGTCACAGAGCACATTCTGAGTGGTGGGGATCATGAATGAATGTTAGAACATTGCAAAGAGAAAAAAATAAGGGAAAAGACTTGAAAACTTAATTATTTTAATTTTTTTTTCCTATGCTTTTTTTTTTTTTTGCAACTGAATTACTTTTAAATATTCAATTATATTTCAGTGGCCTTGAACTAGGACTGGATTAGGCTGCTAATCATTAAGATCACACATTAACACACAGATTCAGAGACTTGGTATTTTATTAATATTACCACATTAACAGACAGGAACTGCTGCAATATTAGGACTTGAAATCCCAATTAAATTCCATGGTCTGTTCTCGCAAGCAATTGTCCAGAACTCTCTAAATCTTTGTTAAAAAATGCGAAGTGTTAACTACAGAGATGTTCTTTTAATTTTTTGTGGAAGAGACCACTCATGCCAATTTAAATATATTTTTCAGGGGAATAATTTTAAAAAATCCATATTTTCTCTATTAATCTCCCTAGTAACTGAATCATGTGCTGCTAAAAAATTGAATTATACAAACGACTGGCAGTTATAATCTTTTTCTCTTTTTATTCATTAGTGTGATTTTTTTTCCTGAATCTCAGAAGACTTAGAGTGGGTAATTAAACAATCCTTTAATATTGCCCTCATATGAATATATTTAACTGGAAAGACACAGATGTTAACTTAAATATGTATATTATCATTTTTACCTGTGTGATCTAGTAACATTTGTGATCTAGGTATGAAGTTGTATTTAATTATGTATATACTTTGAAGATTTATATATTGTCTCTCATTGAGATTTTTGGTTTTAGAGACAGTGCAATTGTTTCTATGCTTCCACTGTTTTCATGTGTAGCTGTATGGAGTCTGTAAAATTATAAATTTAGATTATTTACCATTATGCGGCAACTTACTCTAGAACAGCATTAAGGTGCTGATTGTTAAATGGAATGCAAAAGCAATGAGAGTGAAGTAAAATAGATTATAATTCTGTTTCTACCAGTTGTGTTTTAGGAAGTTGAAAGGGAGAGGTTATTTTGCTTTGAAGAATCTGTAGATCAACTCCTGTTTAAATTACATATTACCTCAGTCTTCCATCTCCTAGGATCATGGTTCAAATATTCCAAGGAACCACATTTTACCAGACCTCAACTACAGTGCAGAATCAAGTTAATACAATTTTTTTTCTGAGAGACTTGAGGTATGGCATAGCCTAAACAACAACATGATCAAAAAATTGAACATTTCAGCTCAGCGCAGCAGACACAGATACTAGAAATTACACTAACTAGCTGTCTCTTGATCCTAAAATTTAATGAACACAGGCAAATTCATTTTTGTAATGTTTGAGGGGGTGTATTTTACAAGAGAGCATTTCCTGAATCATTTTTCCTGTTCCATTTCTGTAAGTTGCACAGAAACTAAGGCTTGCACAACTTGAAATTTGCTAACATAATACCACTGTCAAACAAGCAATTCACCAAAAAAAAAAAAAAATTGCCTTGCAAAAAGGCAACAAACTACAGTGGTAGAAACATTTGAAAAATCCACAGAGATCTTATAATTCTATTCAAGCATAAACTATTTGGACTAATTAGGAATTATTCTTGTAAATACTATATAAGCACTGGTCATATCTCAAACAGAGAAAATGAGATATTTTCATTCTGAACTACCCTCGTGGCTTATCAGTTGGATAGGACACAGTAGTTTGATTTTAAGGTAGTTTGTTTATATTTATGTTAACAAAGAAGGGGAAGGAGAAAGAAGTCTCTATCAATATGCCTTGGCTGGATGGGAATCAGAGCACCATTACAGCAGTCTGGAAAAACAAAGAACATTAGTTCTGCTGAGTTAAAATAGTTTTGCCAAGAGAACAAACACCAACCCTTTGACAGTAATCTCTGTGTTTTCCACAGACACTGCGCCATTTCATTAAAATTACTCCCTTCTAGACCACATCATCGGGGAAGAAAGAAAAGGACTCGGAAAAAAAACCCAAAAAAACCCCGAAAAACCAAAACAACAAACAACCAAAACAAAAACCAAACCACATTGCTTTTTCAATCTGAAAAAATATATGCTCTTCATCCATATGTAAATTGCCTGGACATCAACTGCTGATCTAAAGATTAACTGTATGAATAACAAGAGCAGCAGATAAGCTTGCCTCTGCAGTAATCATGGAAATTAATAAATGCCAGGATGAAGGTAGCTTGCAAGACCATGTTTATCATCTGAGGTCAAGACAAAACTAATCAGGAAATGCTTATCTGTATCTTCATCACTGAAGGAAAGCCTTAAATCCTTCATTAACTGTAGCAACAATTCAAAAGGAGCAAATTTAAAATTCTCCAATTTTCTAAATATAGGAGTGAAACATGGCAACTCCTAAGCAAAAAGCTCAAAGACATTTTCCATACTGCATACAAATCTGTTCAATCTCAAATCTGTAATTTACCTGGAATAAGTTTTCATCTTATTTTAATAATAAGATAGCCCATTGTTTTCAACTCAGCCAGTCAAAATTAATGAACAAACCTATGTAAAATACTAGAATATTGAGCATGTTAGGCCACTAAGGCAACAACATCCTTATGAAATAACCTGAGAGGTCACATAGTAAGATTCCTAAGTATTTATTGTTACATTGTTATCTGGGTTTTATGTATATTTACCACTGCTATTATAGAGGGAGGGAAAGAACAGAGGATTAAAAAAAAAAAAAAAAAGAAAAAGAAGGGGAAACTGAGACAGTAAAAGAATTAGAGGACAAAATACAAAAGAAGACTGTGAAAATTAGAGGAATGGGAAAAAGAAGTGAAAGAAACCAGAATATATTGCCAGATATAACAGGCAAGTGATCATTTGGTTGAAGAAAGTGATTTTTTCAGTCCCAAGGAAGGGTCAGTGCTGTCGCTACTGCTCAGCACACATCTCTGGCCACTGCTAGTTAAAGGTGCCTTTTGTTTTTCTGTCAAGTTACTAGGAACATCACACATATAGCATTTGGTACTGTCTCCTCTGCTTCTCCAAGGTTAAAACCACATTGTTCTCATCTAACTTGGGAAAAGTGTTTCCAAAAAAAAGCATTTTCAGACATTTCAGATACTCATTTCACCTTCTCTTGCAACAGTTCTTGAATCTATCCACCTCATAAAGCTCTTGGATTCTCATACAGAATATTATATAAAAAAATTTGCAGTTGCTAACTGCCAGAATGATTGGTCTGAAATTCCTTTGATTGTTTTCTCTATAAATGAAACAAATTTTTCTTCTAAAATTTCAGTCTGAAAATCCTGTTCCTTCCTATAATGTCGCTCTCATTTTTCTTAGTTATTTGCATAGCTAGTTAGGCACAAATGAAAAGGATTGCTGAGTTTGGACTCAGACATCAAGCCTTCTATGGTTTGAAATGCACATGCAGAACTGTAAAGCAGAATTTATCTACAAATATATAACCTAGTGAGTCATCTTATCCCTATGATAGTGACTCCCCAGAGTTTTACTCTGTGCATCCATCCCACTCTTACCCAGTTATATCCTGTTCAAGATGCATTTTGCCTAACATGACAAGGCTTTGGATTTTTCTTCTTCCTTTTTAACTGTGTCCTAGAAAGGAGATGTTAAGAGACATTACAAACAGTATTACTGCACTACTGAAAGAGAGATCTTGGGATAGCAACCCATAGTTTCTTCACTGTAAGGACTTGGCCAAATCACCTTTGTTTTCTGGAGGGAGCAAGCAAAGGGCAAAATAAATATCTAAGCCAGCATAGCTGGCTTGTCGTGAAATATCATTAAAATGCTTCCCACTCTGCTGCTTCCTCCTAACTCTTGGTCTCTCTTATGCTGGCACAATGTTGTGTCCAAGGGGTTGTATTCACCCAGGTCAGTTCATTGCTCCACTCACAGCACTGCTTTTCCAATAGCCTGCCTGGCCATAATTTGAAGGACAGCCTACAAAGGTATGAGGATAGAAACTCCTTAAGCCAGCACTGTCATTAAAGTTGCAGTATAATGAAACTATGGCCTAAGTAACTCACTTAAAACTGCACTTCACGCCAAAGGAAGATGGCCAGAAACTGAACCTAATGCTCCATGGTATGTCTATGCTCTAATTTAAACATGACAGGGCAAGTGCACTGCCCAAGGACCAACAGGCACAGACCAACCCCTGTCTGTCATCATGAATTTGCTGTCCCCAAAACAGAGTGGCCTTGTCCCAGCTTCAAACAAGCATGCATGGGCCTGAGCAGAGGAAATAACCCACAGGCTTTCGTGTCTGCTCACCTCTGCACCTCATGTATTCTTCCTCACCTTATAATACATCATCACAGCAATGCAATGATGACTTTTTGAAGTGTGTAGTGTCCTTTCCTCTTTGCCTTCAGGTGGCCATTAAACCTGTCCACAGCAGCACACATCCTGGGTGTCAAAGCTGGGGCTCCTAAAGTCTTGTTACCACCACTTTTCTGGCTCATGGTCATTGTGGCCAACTCTAATTCTTTCTGAAAACCACCATGGGGTGACCCACATGTGTGCAACACAGGCTGCCAGAGCCACTGCTCAGTATAGTCAAGCTGGGAAAAGCAAGTGGTTTGGAGCCCAGCAGTGCTAGTTCACACCAAGGGTCAGCTCTGAGGCATTCCTTCTGAAGGGAAGAAGTGAAAAGAACTGCTGGTGCAGTGGAAACTTCCCTTTTTCTTACCAACAATGTGCATCATATCCTGACACAACCACAGGCTAATTAACACGCCTTTAAGATGACTGGAATGGTAGTGTATCATTTGAACATGGATATTACAAGCTTCATTATTTTATTATGCATTTACTTTACAACCCTTTACTAGCCTCCACTGCAGCTTAACATGAGGAATAGTCCTACTTTAAGATCCCCATACCTTTAGCCCTAATTGGAAACTTCATTCCCTTACAAGCCTTGCTGCATGTTTCTAGCCAAGATCACATCATTTAGATGCAAGTTAAGGATGTCAGTATGAAAAATTCCTCCCACCTCATAACCACCATTTGTGAAACCAAAGGAAGGCTTACAACATATCTTCTGGAGATTGTTCAAGTCACAGATAATCATTCTCCATTAGCTAACACACAATGCCTGAGCTGGATTAATTTTCCATACATGGCTCCAGCCTTTGCAAAGCTAAGTGAGCAACTCAAAGTGTTATTTTTAGCGTATCTTAGCATTTAGATTTCTGAATTGTGAAGCTGATGCAGCTACAGCCCACAGAAAGAACCCCATGCTTCTGAATTATGCTTGAGTTCCTGGTGCTCTCTGGAAACTAAAATCCAACACAGATTCACATGAATGCACTGATAGTTTTCCTCTCTAAGACAGACCACTTAGAAATATACTATGTTCCATATTCATAATCTTAATTTAAATTCTGTTCTAGGAATCAAGTATTACCCTCCCTTTGTTAAAAATCCTTCTAATTTAAATCATGATAGTGTGATACAAGAAGCTCCCAGCTGCTTAAAGATCCAAAGAAAACTTCTCATATTTTGGTATTTCTGTCTGTCAAAGGCACTCAACAGAGAACAACACTTCTATTTGCCTTTTAGAAAATACGACCTCTTCTGCTTCCCGCTCCAAAACACTTTTGATACTTCTTACCTCACAGTAGTATCAGATAAACCTTAAGAAGTTAACATCACATATATTGCACCATCTCTTGCAACCCATGGCATTTCTGGATGGAATTGAAGCAGTTTGGGATTTCAGAAATCAGCCATGAAGGTTAAAAGTATGCAATCCTTCTGTATTTGTTTTTAAAAAGGGTATTTTTAAAAGATGGGAAAGCAGAGGGGGAAGATTTGTACCACAGTAATGTCATCTCAAGGTTTAGCTCAATTCTCAAGTGTTTATTTGCATAAAGCACAATTTTGCATGAAGGCACAGCATAATTTATAATTATTTTGTCCACTGGGAGCCAGACACAGCTTTTACATGTTAAATCTGCTGAAGGCAATTTATCTCTTCCTCCATCTTAGAGGCAACTAATGCATTGTCAAGGACTTGTCTGGGCCAACAAGTATTTCTCCCATCTTCTGCAGGAAATACCCTTAATTTTCACAATGACTGAGAAGAAGGAAGCCTTAGCCTTCTTCCACTTTATGTAAAGAAGATCTCTTATTTCACAGTGGAATTCTATTCCTAGAAACTTTATATTTCTACACAGACCATCTACACCCTTTGAGATGCAGTCTACCATAGGACCACCTTTTTGCTGTAATTCCTCCTGTTCTACCAAATGTTCTGTTCAGGGACAGGAAAGTTATTTTTATACTTGCAGATTTAACAGTTGTTGACAAAATAATCTCCAAAGATGTCTTACAAAAACACTCTGATATTTTGACAGCAGTATCTGTTTGGGGATTTTATTTCATTTTACTTGTACTTTAGTCTGCTTTCAGAAGAATGTTACCCAGTAGATTATAATATAGACCTGAGGACAACAGGGTATGTTTACTGAATTGTCTGATCCTGCAAGAAGCACTAAGGAGAAGCTGCTCTACTGGCCCAATATGCAAAGTTAAGACCAGAAAAAGACATATTTTACAAAAGCAAAGAGGAAATAAAATTACCCAGTGGCCATCCAAATCACCAGTCTGCATTTCAATTTTTCAAGTACAGCATGCTGTCACAATATTCAAACATATGCTTTTATAAAAGCATGCTAAGGAAAAAAAAAGATTTACCGAAAAGTTAGTCAGTTCCAAGGCAAAATGACTCAATGATAAAAGAAAAAGAGAATTACTTTGGGAGGGGATTAAAAACTTAGTACCGAAGTCCCAAAGTCTTTTTGTTTACTTTAGTATTGAGACACCTAAAGCTTTAACAGCCTACGAAGAGCACATTGTCTATTTTAGATTGAGTCAACATTTACTATTTAAGGAAAAAGACTGAAATTGCAGCCACTATTGCAATATATGTTGGGGGTCTTTTAATTTAAAATAACTCAAAGCACTTCTTTAAGATGAAAATAGACATCCTATGTTACTGATTCGATCTTTAATTCCAGAAAGCATTAAGACTACAAGTTGCCATCTTAGCAAAAATTTAAGTATGCTCCAAATTGTCGTTTCTTTAAAGTAGTGGCATAGTCAACAAAGGGTTTTGGTTTTTGTTTTGAACAAATGAAGACCATTAAAGTGTCTTATTTTGAGTAACTTAGGGTGTACACCTCCATGGAGAAACAGCGAAAACTTGCACAAATAACCCTGATTTGGTAGCAATGCTACTTGCTGTATGGCAGGCAAATTTACTAGCCAAAGGCTCTCTGTACAGTAAGTAGAGAATAGATTTCTTTTGGAAGGATCTACATGCATACCAGTGGGAGTTTATGTTAAACATAGCTCATCCATCCAAAGCACAAGACACTGGTATGAAAATACATGGCCCTGCTCCATTCATTTCTCCCATTCCCATTACTTTTGTCTATGCATTTTCATCCCCTTCATGTGTCAGCTGTAGAGCTTAGTAAAGCTTCCACCTCTTAACTCAAGACAGCCTAAAACCACCCACCATTTTGGTCAGGACAGTCATCAACCCAGATGAAGACTATGCCAACTTTGTAACTGAACTACAAAGAAATTCTGTTCCTCTTATTAGTAATCACCTTAGAGGTTTCCTTGCTTCTCTTCAAAGGTTTTATTGTTAAAAGCCACAGTTCTCCATTCAAAAATACTTTATTTAAAATACTTATAGTCTATGTAACCTTGCTAAGCAACTGCATTTTTTTACTCAGTGTATAAGCAGAAGGAAGTTTGCTAGCAACTGGAGAGTTCACATCAGCTGCTAAATGCTGCTTTATGTCAGTAAACTGTACACAGGATAGTCTTAGTAATCCTTTTAAATGGTTAAAATTTCAGAAATCACAGAATTGTTTCAGGAAGACATACACTGCCTAGGCAGCTTAGGAAAACCTCCCAGGAGCCCAACAAAGCACTCAGCACAATACTGTCAAAATTGTCTTTGTTTGTTCGGCAATATCAGGTGCCACAGCTCCATGTGATTCGATCTGTTAGAGATGTGCTCAGTGATGAGAACAAAACTGCAGAAAGCAGCTTTGCTCCCTGAGAAGATTTGAGAGCCAGTACCAGTCTGTCACAGGATAATACAGCCTGAAACATCTGTAGACTCAGGAGATTTCAACAGCTTAAGGAAAATACATTCTGGTTTTGCACCCTTTTCACTAACTTGAGCTTTTGGCTGTCAACAGAACGACTCTCCACCCTCCTGCTGCTCCAAATACAATCGCTTCTCCAAACATGCTGACAAAAGAGGAACAGGGCAAATTAGGTCTGCACCAAAACAGAGTAAGATAAACCTTTTACTTAAGTACCTCACGAGAATTAAGCACTTTTGTGCCATCCTCATCCCATCAGATGTCTGCCAGTGCCATCCTCACATCCTTTAAGCAGTGAGCACCACACTGTGGACAAGACTGTTAAAACAGCCCAGGAAAACAACGATGCAGCATGAGACGGTGCACGTCCAAGTGCCAAGACTACTCAAGTGTTCCAGAAGGAAATGTAAGCTAGGGCAGGCTGACTCAGCTTCCCTTTGCTACAGAAACTCCTGTAAGTCAGGTATTTTAAAATCTCTTTTTCAGAAACGCGTTTGTATTACACTGCTAGAGTGCTCACTAAACCACAGGCAAGCAAGTATTAACTCCTACCTCTAGAGAGTATTTTCAAAACACTGCAAAATACCAGCTGCATTTCTGCACAGCATGACTCAGAGCCTAAAGTACACATGGAAGATGCATCCCAGGAAACAGCCTCCTACACAACATGTCAAATCTAAGCTTAACACTGTAAATTAAGCAAAGGAAACAAGTTCTTTTAAATCCTTTTTATTACAGAAAAACAAAAGGCTTACACTTGACTTAAAAAAAGCAGCATTATTTTATGAATTCAAAGTTATTACAGTGAAGTTGCTTTAAGAAACCTCTAGAGACTGAAGAAAAGAAATAAAATGTCCCTCCTCAGACAGCATTCTAGATTACTTGTGTGACCATAGCAAAAACCTTAATTTCACATCACCTCTGACACCCAGTATATGACTTGTACTCTTTTCTTCTCCCCATGACTTGTTCAATGTAGCTGGGAGAAGGATTTGGTGAAAACAGCAGTACATTTCAAGTCTAATTTCCAGCAGTTCAGTACACATCTGATGGACATTAGAGCTCAGAAATGACCAACATACAGGCTTTCCTCCTAACTCCAGCTATTAAGTGCTACAGTTTGAACAGATCCCAGTGGGACCTGTTTCTTCCACAGTACTTATCATTATTCAGGTCCACATCTCAGATTTCTCAGCAAGTTAACTGGCTACTACTGATTATAAACACAAACAAAAATAACAACAAAAAAGAAGGCTCCATGTTGAAATAGTTCTTAGCAGTGCAGCAGAACTCAGATATTTTTAAATTTTCATTACACTCCATAGAAGGAACAGCATTGTTCCACTGACCCCTTCAGGTTTTTATATTAAGTCAAAAGCTGCAGGTTTCCAGCCTGAGCCAACATTAAATATGCAATCCATCTGTACTAAAATCATAAGAAAAGAGACAAAGAAAACATATTACTACCTTAATAGTCCTATATTTTGACTATCAGCACTGTTGTGCTGAAGTCCAAAGAAATTTACAGGTTTTTTCATTTAAGTGATTTTTAAAAGTTTTTTGAATAAACAACTCAGGAGCTCGATACCATAAAAAAAAAAAAAAAAAAAAAACAACCTTTCTAAACACCTTTTAAAGCACCTATTCCTCATGTATATGCTAAAACGATACCCCTTAAAGATTCTACCAAAAAAATAAAACAACAAAAAAAGCAAGAAAATTCAACTCACAATGTACAACCCACTATAATGACAAAAATGAAAAAAAGGCAATTCATAGAAAGAGAACAGAGAAAACAAAAAAAGGGGAAAAAGTATCAGATACCTGCTACTCAGTGTTCTATGACCTCATTTGTTCTCTCTCCTCCCAAAAGGAAAAAGTTTAGATTAATAATCAGACATGGAATTTTTCTAAAAAAAGTTCCTCATCTCTTTGCATGTTGTTTATGCTGTTTGACAACCAAAATCTTTCAAATCAGAGATCTACTTAAGGAACTCTGCATGGCAACATGAAGCCAGCTGTTACCAAGCTACATAAACAGAAGAAACAAGTTTCTCTCCCTCAGGGAAAAAGGATGCAATACATTTTCCCTGGTTACGATTCTACAGCATCACCAGATTTACTCAAATACAGAACTCGTCTGTTTAAGCTTACTCATGGTTTTTATTTAAAATTCCTTAATTTAGTGCTAGAGCACAGCCATTTCTTGTGTGGTCAAGTTGCATTGTAAGGATGTAACCGTTTGTATTATACAGTCATGTATCCTTTAAAAAAAAAAAAGAAAAAAGGAAAAATCCCAGCATGAATAATTTGAGGAGAAGCAATGTAAGTTTCGGTTTTGTGGTACGTTCTGTGACATTGATGCCAAAGGCTGCTTTATAGCTTATCCTTAGAGACTTTTAGCCGTCGACACAAATTAGTGCTTTTTGCAGTCACAGGTTTGTATTAAAAGTGGCTTTTATGATGAAACAAGTAACAAAAAATGTTTCATACTGATCAATCTCTATCAATATTAATATTAAGCTCCATTAACTCCCTCCTTCAGAGCAGGTAAGAGTCTCAAACAAAACTACCTACCTCAAAGATCTATAACAATCTCAACTAAACACTGTAAAACAAATTTACACCATTTAAAAAGCATGTCATCAGAGAGTTATACAAAATAGGCAGAGGGTGTTCATATTTATGTCTTCCTTTATCAAGCTGTGCTGTAGATTCAGAAAACTTACAGATCTTTTGCACTTCAAGTGTGCAAGCACTCATAGAAAATAATTAACAGGCAGTCATGTTCTAAAAGGTTTTTAACATAATTTGCCAATATTTTTAGCTGCTAAAGCACTAATAAACACTTAACTCAGCATATAATTCCCACATCCTGTATCTAGTAAACATTCTTGACTGCCAATAATTATATTATTACATGGTAGAACAGTCCTCCAATTCCCAACAATTTACATTTAACTTGAGAAAATAGAAAAGTTTGTTGGTTTTGTGGTTTTTCCATTATTATGTGCAACAGGTAGAACATTTGACTTCTTAAAAACTTTTAAGTTGTCCTTAGCTATGAAACACTTTACAGCCCTCTTAACCTTTCTTCATTTTCAGCTTTAGTTTTATATGAATGAGTGCATAGGTGGGCAGTATTGGTAGCAGTTCATCACATATAGTAAGGTCAAGTAACATTATTTCACTGTTCTGGAAATGAACAATTCAAAACTCCTACAAAAATGGTGTAGAACTGTACCTGACAATTTCTTCAGTTTATACTGCTCTTTGTTAATCTACTAAGGACAATTAAGAGAACAATGGATTTTTTTTCTGTCAATTTCTGAGAAAATCTGAATACATGCAAGTCAAAACTACCATAATGCAGATAAAACGGTCCTCTTTCATGAAGATAATCAATAAATGACAACCTCCAATAAATAAGTCTATTTGGAAATTCTAGAGAATTCTCTTGCTAAACAAGTTAGTCTTTTTTCTTTTCCATTATGTCTTTCTGTTTAAGCTCTCCATCTGAAAGTTCTGTGTATTTTCCATTCTTTTCCTCCTCTTGTTCTTCCTCACTGCCTTCATCTGTGAGCTCCCGATCACCACTTTCCTTTTTAGCTCCCTCATGCTCAAATACCTCTCCCTCTGTGTCAGCTGTGCAGATTCCGTAGCACATGATGCTGATGACCCCCAAGGGCAACCCAAAGAGAAAGCATCCCAGCAGTGGCGAACTCTTGAACACAGACTGTTGAAACAGAAAGTAAAAACCACTTTCAGTGAACATAGAAATTTATTGCATTACTTCTCTTATCACTCTCTGTATTTATTCAAAAAATATCCAAAATGAGAATCAGTGTTTTTTACAGAGGTTTTTATAGAATCAACTAGGTTGAAAAAGACCTTTGGGATCATCAAGTCCAACCTATGATATGACACCGCCACCAAGACCATGGCATTAAGTGCCACATCCAGTCTTTTATTAAACACCTCCAGGGATAGTGGCCCCACCACCTCCCTGGGCAGCCCATGCCAATGCACAGCCATTCTTTCTGTCAAGAACTTCTTTTTAAGGTCCAACCTAAGCCTCCCCTGGCACAGCTTAAGACCGTGTCCTCTTGTCCTAACGGATGGGTTATTTTGGTTTTTCTGTTTGTTTGGTTTGGGGTTTGGGTTCATTATTGTTGTTGCTGCTTTGTGGTTTGGATTTTTTAATTTGGTTTGTTGGTTTAGTTTCCTCTGCAAAAATGACAAGGAGTCCTCAACTTCAACAATTTCTACTATAAGTTCATAAAAAAATGACACAGAAGTTCAAATATTACAACATTGCATTGGGATAGTTAATTGGTAGCATGCTAGTTGCACATCCTATTCATTCTTTGAAGCTTTAGAAACAATTGTTCTAAGAGTTAAAAAACAATTTGAAGAAAGAAGTTTCATCTCTTACTTGTGTCTCGTTCTCAAAAGTTAGTCTGCAAAAACGTTCTGCCACTAGAGAGCTTCCTGTTGAGTAGCAGCTTAATGGCACAGGAAGAAGGACTCACGGTTTCAGAAAGTGGTGGCTAAATATTGCACCTTCACAGAAGTTTGGAAGCCACTCACTAAGAAACAGGTGAGTTTCAATTTAAATTCACAGCACAGGCTTATTTGCTTGTGTAGGACAAGTGAAGAAGTGGATTTGTGTACATCTGCCCAATAAAATTTTGTTAAGCATAATTAACTTATGAGAAAGATGATAAAAATGTTTGTTTTAAAGCTACACCAAGTGTGGTATTTAATCCCCTTATGCTCCAACTAATTAGACCAAAAATGCAACATTCATCAGAACATTGAAAGGATACCAGTTTCAGGGAAGGATGTCTAAAGGGTCAAGGAAAAGATTTTGAATTCTCTCTGTTCCAACTCTTAAAATACATGTCAGGCATACAGAAAAGCAGCGAAAAATGAGGAAACTAAGATATATTGAATATTTATCACACATATTATTTAAAAAATTAATTAAGAAGTTCATTTGGCATAAACCTAATACACATATACCTATAACACATATAAAATATATACAATATAAAACAACTCATGTAAAAATATTTTACACACCTCTGAAAGTATTTGTGTCCTGATTGACAAGGGCACCACCTAATTCAATGCAAAATAAAACTTACCACTATAGTAGACTTGGCATCATAGATTATTCTCTTGATTCGTTGCAGAAGTCCATCACCACCCTGTGCCTGAAATTTCAAATGGAACCATGTCAAAACTGCTGACACTTTTCAGTTATGATTCCAAAAGTTCATTCTTCAGACCTTGCAATCTTAAGTCCCTTCAGAAGGAAATGGAAAGTAATTATTCTTACATCTCATGATGCCCAGACACTCCAACTTGCCAAGCTTGGATAAAGATTATTCTCATGAAAGTCTCATGGAAAAGTCTCTCAGAATTGTTTTGAGCCATCAGTGGGCTGGAAATTGCTCTCTTTCCATAAATAATCACTAACAAAAATGAGCAACTGTCCTGAGGTAATGATGATAAATCTACAGAGCTCTTCTGAACTTTCCTGCAGCTGCTGAACATCCATTTATGGACTAGCAGCACAGTTAGAAAAATCTAAGAACCAAGTAAAGAGAAGGTATGAAGGTGTAATAAGTAACACTTGTGACAAGCAAGGACAGACTATACCTACACTGCCCCCTAACTGAGCAGGGCTCAAATTGACTATATGAATCAGAAGGCAGTCTGTCTGCTGAACAGGACTACCTTTCACCTGTCTTGAGTAGCCAGACAAACAAACTCATATTTGAGAGTCAACAGATCACCACCTGATCTGACCAAAACCCCTGAAATAGCAAAAAAAAGTCCACAAATATGAGACAGACTCACAACAGGTTACATATAGGGTCTTACAGAATAACAATAAAGTCCAGGTGAATAATCCAACACTTCTCAAGGAAGACAAGGGGTAATGTCAGACTTCTCAGAAATTTCTCTGTAGTTCAGAAAGTCTGCATCCTATCAGTTGTTTACCAGCACACTTTGAAGACTCTCATTCCTCAACAGCTGCACAACTTCTTGGGCAGAGAATGCAGCCAAAGTAGTGCCATTTCATGTCTACAGACAGCTTGAATATAGACAGCTCAAATGAAGTCACATCCTGTATTTTTGCATTGTACAGAGATGTGAATTTAGACTGACTTTTAATCACTCTAACTGAGATAATGCACACAAAAGACAGACAGAGCTAAGTGACACTACAGCAACAAGCACAAGGCATCACAAATTAATTTTGTCCACATGAAAAAAACCAGACAGAAACCAACTGCATTTGTTGTTTCAACCAAAAAGATACAAACAAATAGAGTGTAAGAGATGTTTATAACATAATTCAAAGCACTTATAAAAGCATTAAAAAAATGAGAACTCAAGAACAAAGAACCACCAAGTAAGTTATAGCAACACCCCCCACACTGCTACTGGAAGCACAGCCAGTAAAGTCCTGAACAGTACATAAATGCACCTATATCATATTCTACATCAACCTGTCCGATTAAATAAACCAAAGTACCCCATATGACAAATATTTTCTGCATTATTTGCCATTATCACCCAATGACCTAAAACTGCTGGCGTAATTTAAAGTGGGATTCTGTAAAGAGGTATTCAGCTAGCACAGGAAGCACTCAATATAGAGTAAATTGGGGCTTAAAGCAAGAACAGCCTTCTCCCAGGAGGCAGTCAAATTATTTGTTAGCACTGCTCCACTTCATGGCAAAGCCTTATCCCCCCAGAAGCACAAATGAAAGTTCTGCTCCATGACCTCCTTCTTCCTCCACACAAAATAACCTTCTGTCCAACTGACAGTACACTAAGGGAATAAATACTCAAAAATTATCCAAGTCATCAATTCCAGATGGATTTTTTAACTTTGTTGTTTTAACAAAAGGTCTTTTTCAGTTTTAGGGCAGAGAAGAGTAAGCCTGTGTCCATTTCTAACATTCAAAGCAAGTACAATACTGTTTTTCGAATCTGAACTTGTAATTCATGCAGCTATTGGATTTACTAATTTACCACCCAAAAGAAAGGGTGAGGTTGAACTATGCACTATATTTCAAAATTTTTAACAAATATAAACCGGAAGATGAACACAAATCTCTCCATTTACCAGTGCAGCAGTAAAAGGAATATCAAAACAAGCCAGCTAACATTATGCTATAAACTAAAGGAAGTTTGCTTTGTACAACATGCGACAGCACAACTCCAGAATTTACAATCACATATTCAATAACAGCACCCAAGACAATAAGACAGATAGGAGAGGAAGATAAAACAGATGTATAACAATCGAAGTAAACCAAGTCTACTCCTTAATTTAGCATCTACAGAAATAAACACCAACCAATACATTCCAAGCCACAGTGAAGACTTACTTCAGCTGTACCATCCAGGATATTGTTAATAAACTGAACCATGTCTTCTGTGCTCTCGATGTGCCTATCTGGTAGAAAATACTGCTGGTTGGAGGTATTCAATACAACAATAGTAGGGATTGTCAAGTCACTGGAAACATAAAACAGACAGTTTATATATTTAAAGAACTACCACATAAAATATTGCAATTCAAGTAATCCCTACATCATTTCGAAAGGGAATCCATTAATCTTCACTTCATGAATGTTCTTTATAGTAACTCCTTAAAAGCATGAAAGCAAGAGAGAAGGGATAAGATAACCACCTGAATGGTATGGACATGTTTCTCATTAATATTCTTTTCCTTCATTTCTGTGTCAGTGACACTACCGAAGCTTACAACATTTTTACATACCCAGAGGAATTACAAATCAGGTACCTTAAGACTTTCCAAATATTAAGAGATCACAGATAGTACCCTTGTATACAAAATACATTAAGTGTTTTAGACCACAAAGGCAAAAGTGTAACTCAAAAATTTAATCCTTCACAACCACAGCCTAACTGATCACCTTTATCAATCAACCTCTGCCAGTCAAGTCAAAAGAATAACCCATACCAAGTAAAGTTTTTCTACAGCTCTTTTATATATGGCACATAAGGAGTGGAGTTTTTAAAGAATTATTAGTCAGCACTTCATGTGCATGTACAATATACCATAATTGGAAAGAAAAAAGAAAAATATGTAAGAAATTATCTCCAGACGCAAACTAACCTCCTGTCCATTGTAGCACTAAAGTCAAAATGAGATCAGGTTTAGGAAATTTTAATACTGCAAAAGTACACTGTTTGACAAGAAAGATTTAAATACATTAAAGAAGGTCAAAAATCTCCTGTAGTCTTTGTCAATTTTCTCCAATTCTATCAGTAATGAATTAAAATACTTCCTTCACAGCTAAAGCAATGCAAAACCTTGTTTTTCCAAATTTTCACCCTTGTGTAATAGTGTCTCATCCATGTGCATTTGTAAGCCATGTAATATTGATGGTGATTTCAGTCTTATCTGTGGCGATTCATAGTAAATTATTTAATGAAAATACTGATTATTTACTCAATATGCCCATTTTTCTTTGAAGTCACTGAAATTGTCCTAAACTTCCTCTCACATTTTAGGTGGGGTTTTTGGTTTTGATTTTAATGCAAACCTAAAAGTAAAAAAAGTTTAATACTTATACATGACGATTTTCTGAACTTCTAGAAAGCTGAATACTTTAAGATTTAAGGGGCAGACTCTGTTCCCAGTATTAAAGCTGAAAGCATGGTGGCACCTCAAAAAACGTAAGGGCAGTTACATGGATAACAAAACAATGCCAACCTTTAAATGGAAAAAACTTTAGAAAAAACAACCAAAGAACAAAATTTCACACACAGAGGCAACCTGCCAACATAATAGTCTCTAAACGTAATGTTTTCCCTTGCAATTTTTATTCTTTTCTTGCTAGGGACAAATAAGAAATCCAAGAAGAAGGCACTCAAACCAGGTCAGGTGTTTTTGCAAGCACCTGGTAACAAGATGCTGATTTCTGCCAAAATATGTCATCCCAGACAAAACAGAGTAAGCTTTAATTAATTAGATGCAGTGTTTCTATTGCATTTAACAGTCTGGTAACTGATGTTCTTGGAGTTGGTTGTAGAGCAGCTGAAATACAGCCTCCATATACAGATTCTATATGCTATACAGACATTCACAAAAGCACATCTGATGTGTTACTTCCAAGAGAAAAGAGCTCTACATACACCTATAGTTGACATTTTCAGTGACACTACACACCTTAGCTTACAAAAAGATGTATCTTTGCTTTCAGTAAAACACTGAAAAGCATTTTTAAGTAAAATTATGTATTTTAATTACAATACATAATATTCTGATTTCCTCTTTGGTGCATGCTTTTAAATGTACCATTTCTAATCCAACAAAAGCATGTTCATACACTGCTGAAGAGACAGAAAAATTATAATGACTACTAGTGAAACTACAGCCAAGTTCATAAATGCACTTCTGTCAGGAGCTACTAATTCTATCCCCAGAAATTGTAGAATATTTTGTCCTTTGTGAAGAAAACAGATTTTGTTCCTATGTGCATCTGGCACAGTAAAAAAACTGTTCTGTGATACATTTCTCACTATTCAGATTTTTTCTATTTCCACTTGCTGCCATCTGGTGACAAACCAAAGCAGTTGCAATGTTTTTTTTTTAACTCAAGTTACTCATATAGCCACATGAAGAGCTGGCACTTTTAACACTGAACATAATTTGCTGCTTTCTTTTGCAACTTCCTACTTATGCTTGAAATGTATACATTTGGTTTAGAAAATAATTAAAAGCTGGTGAGTACTTGAACAACTTCCCATATACTACAGATTATAAAATCAGGCATTCTGCAGATTCAGTTAAACAACCCAGCTGAATAGATATTGCCACTAAATCACTACCACTCCAAGTGGCAGTTCTGTCTTCTTTCCCTTCATTTCCTTCCTCCCAGGCATCTCATCTCCCTCCCTTATTTCTTTGCACATCAATGCTGGGTACTCAGCAGAGTAGAAGGGAATAATAAACTGTTGAATCAGCAAAATAATTTTCCTACTTGCCCAGACTAAAAAGCAAACACTTTTTTTCCCAGAAAAACAGGATGAAACAGCTCAGCAGACAGACACAGGAGCCTGCACAAGAGAAACAATTAAGGAAGTAAAGAAGGTCTCACTTTTGGCAATTACAAAGCACTAGTTCAATCACATAATTTTAATTGAAAGAAGTTGTTTTTAAATTAATTGTATTCAGGTGTTAATCTACAGATATGCTACACAAATACAGACCTGGTGCCTTCTGGGTCCACATGAAGCTCCTAGAATCTTTAAGGGCATGAACATATGCTTAATTAATGTTTTGATCCCTGAGAAAGGGATTTGGAAAACTTACAAAATTAGCATACTGACCCCTAAGTTTTTCTTTCTTTGCGAACTCCAAAGGCCAAAGGAGAACAAGTAGTTGACTACAAACGCCAAGCAACTCCACTCTCTAATTATGCATTTTTTAGAAAAGGATCATAATAAGGGCAACTCTCAAGCGTCTTCCACGCATTCTCTGCTTCTCTACAGAAGTGCATTTCTATGCATGTCTTAAAAATACATCAAGAACAAAAGCCACGCAATTCTAACAGTTATTAATTTAACAAAGTAGACCTAAAAGATAAGCTCTGTCAATCAGCATTATCAGTAAGCCAAAAGTCTAACATTAAATTATACATTTATACAGTTTAACAAACAACTGATACTGTTACAGGCTGAATTCTGACAACAACGATTTTTTTTTAAGCCATGAAAGCCAGGAGTTTTTTATTAAGATTATTTTCAATTAAATAATCTTGGCAACAAATACAATGGAAGAAATAATATTCAAATAAAAATTTACTTACTCCATTAGTAAACTATTAATGTAATCATTTCCATCCATATGGCCAAACTGGAAATCCCTGTAAGAGAAGAGGGTAAAAACGAAATGATAAAAAAGAAAACACAATAATGGGTTTCAACAAAAGTTCTTCCTTAAATATTTTTCTTGTAATTGAAAATGAGAGCACACGCTCAGCAATGTAATTCAAAAAAAGTGATGATCTAGAAGACAGTCAGCATGATTAAATACAGTTAGTAAAACAAATGGTCCTATTAAATATCAGTATACAAATATAAAAGCAGGCACTGTAACATTTTTCACATAGAAAAAAGAAAGTGACTGCTGTCTTAGATTAATGCAGAAGTCCAATTAAGACATCAGAGTACCTGTGAAAGTGATCACGATAATCTCTAGCAACGTCCTGAATTATAGTCTTCAGTCTGGAAGGAAAAAAATTGGCATTGATAATCCAGGATAAACTTTCTAAATACAAGCAATAAACATTGAGATTTCCCCAGTAAGCAGCAATTTGTACCTCATCAACAGTAAGTACTAACAAAAAACATCTTGTTCACCTCGCTTCATTCCTAAAGGTTGAAAATAGCATACACAGTACTTGGACAGTACTTTTTTAATCTGTGTATGCAACCAGAAAGGGACATGGGAAGGTCCTGTTCTTCTCAGTCTCTTCAGCAAACTCCAATCCCAGCAAAAACATCCCTTCTTTAAAGCTCCACAGACAACTAATATATAAAGCATCGCTAACTTAATTTGCAATGCGAGTGAGCTGAAGTAGAGTCATTTGTTTAAACTTACTGAGTTCATCTCAAAGTCATCTGAACTCAAGCATTCTTGTATGTTTAAAAGGTGACACTATAGCTTTTAAAAGCTATGAGATCACCATTTGCTCCTGTGATCTCATTACCAAATGGCAGAGGAGTGATACAGAATTGCCACCATCTCATTGAAATCACGTGCTCCAACAGAGTATAAATTACGTAAAGTTAGTACACTAAGTCAGAAATTAAATAGCACTTGCAAGTTAAACCCACCCATTTAACCTACATTTCTTAATATTTAAGAAACTTCCAAACTTCCCTATGTCATACCAACACATTTCTCCCATAGTGTCACCCATACTCAATTCTGTACCTGGTATGTTCCACTGAAGAGTTTTTATCATCAATGACTGCAATAGCCACAAGTTTTCCTAAAATAAGGAATAAAATTCTTGAAACAATTTAAAAAGAAACACACATTCTCCAATGGGAAATATGTCAACTTAGAACAGCAGGTACTTTCCAAGGATAGGAATTAGTTTTTAAGAATAAACCAGCCTTGCAGCCAAAGAGCCTCTTCAAGCTGACCAAGCTCTGGTTTTCTTGAAGCTACTGAAAATAAATTAGGATAAGGCTTAATGCCACACCATTATCATTCTATGAAAAGCTATTCCATAGAAAGAAGTTAAAAGGGAGAAAGCTCAGATAAAAATTAATATCCTACTCAAGCTGCGTATTTGCATATACCTAACTGTGAGGCTATGGAGACCTTTATTATATAGCAGTAATTAAACACTGATTCTAAGTGATTGAATCACTATTGTATGGATTTAGTAACAACTATTTTTCACACTATTGAAAATTTTGAGCACTATGGAAAAAAAAATTTAGAAAATTTACTGGCAGAGCCCAGAATTCATTACATCAGAAACACAATTTAGTTCAAAGCCCTCTATCAGAGGAGCTTAAAGGTCAAAGAAAGAACTTTTCAGGATTCAGTTTGTGAATTTTTTCTGATTAAAAAAACCCCAAAACCAAACAAACCAAACAAACAAACAAATAAAAAAAACCCCCAAACACCCAACAAAACAATATGGTCATCCAGATCAAAGTATGTTTAGAAAGCTGACCAGAGTTTCTCCAGACCAAGCACTTTCAGTCAGGAAAGGAGACCTGTTAAGAGCGCAGTCATCAGCCAGATTAACCTAAGGCTCCAGAGGGCAGATCTGTCAGTTTTCTCCAGATGCTGTGATTCACCCAAAACCCTCTCCCTACCAAGCCAACCAATTGCTCAGTTCCTACCTATCATCATGCCACAGGAAGCATCCCTCTCAAAAACAGAAAGACACTCTTGTTGAATATTGAAGAGTTTTAAGGGCACAAACTATGATTCATTCCCAGACTTCCTTGTGAAATAGCACCAGCTTCTCCCCATCCCACTTATACCATACCTCAACTCTCACCTTTACCCATTTCTTTCCACCCTGAGACACTACCTAATGAAAATACTAGGAGACAACTAGCTGCCTTTTAGACTGCAAAAGGTGATGTAAATAAACCAGGTACTGAATGTTTATACACTGATGAGGGCTTCTCGATTGTATAAAATTTTTTTTTTTAAATTTGAGGAAGTGTTAGATTTTTGACTAACAGGAAGAAATATGCTATGTTAAACAACTTGCAACAGCATTTCTGTAAATTTAAAATGCAGGTGTATCAATATTAGCTTTACAAACATCTAAGAAGATAGATGTTTCATATTCTTTAAACCTTGAAAAACTCAATGCTGGTTGAGTATAAGTATTTTGAAATGGAATACAGATTATAAGATGTCCTGGCCTGAAAAAATCAACACAGAGTGCATATACCTTAAGTGCAGTACAAGTCATTTGCCTATTCCAGAAGTCAGCTGGCTGCAAATTTTTCATTTAAATAACTGCAGAACTTTTGCTAAAGAAAAGCGGAAGTTTTCTGGGACAAGTCCACTTTGATACATGCTCTTGTACCTTCCTTACTATATCTGTTTCAAAGATGTCTAAGTCCACTAGATGTAAGATATTTGAACAATCCATATTTGATACTTCTAAATCTAGTTTTAGAATTCCCTGCATGTATTCCAAGAGTTCATATGCAATTTATGCAAAACCTAAGGTGCTCTTAAATTGGAAGTCCTAATTTTTGTGCTAAGTATAGGATTAGACATACTGTTTTTCTTTGTGAGTAAAGGACTAGAGTAGGCTGTGGATGAAACCACAGCCAGGTCTGACCAACATCAACAGAAGACTGCCACTGTCAGCTCTAACCTGATTAATTTCTGAAGTTTAAAAATATGTTCTTGGTACTCTTTTAATTTTCCTTACTGTTTAGTACGTGATGTCAAAGAGTTTAGTAGTAGCATCACCTCACCTGTATCTCCAAGTTCATACAGTGTAAAGCCATCTACATGAAGGTAACCTTGAAATCTTTCTCTGTTTATCCAGGATGACAAATCACCATCTTCATACTCTGGAAAAAAAATTAAATTAAAAAAAAAAATTACATTTTAGAAGTGGTCCATCACATTTACTATTTCATTATTTAATATTTACTGAGGCAAACAGTATTTTTTCTCCTTTTTTGCCTTTTATTCTTGTTAGATGAATTATCACACATTTTTGGGAATTTCTGTCAAGTTTTAAAACTTCTAAAGCTATTTTCAATTGTTGAACAAAAAGTGTATTATAGAAAAGCATGAAAAGATGATTTAATGATTTTTCTTTTCCCAAATCATGCTATATATACTATATTATAAGCCGTGACCCAGTGCAGAAAGAAAGTTTCAAACACTGTTTTTAAAGGTGTGCGTGTGTTTAAGTTGTCAAGTTCCAAACAAAGCAGAGATATAAAAATACAGATAGTATTTGTGAGTCCTTATATAAAACAGAAAGATCAAGAAAAAGAAGATACATTAACAGCACTGTGAATGTAAATGAACAAATAATTATGTATTACTGAGAATCAGTTATACTGAAGGCTAGTTTCAGATGCTAGATGTTTTAACCTATTACAAATTAAATTTTAACACGTATCATCAATTAGATCTAAATCATAAGTTAAAAAAAAGTCCATACGTATGCTGCTCTTTATATGAATAAATGCACAAAAAATAATTTGTCTTAAATCCTATTTTATAGACTGAAGTATCAATAATTTCAGGTTAACAATTATCCGCCATATGATGGTAGCAAGCAATTCCAAACACAATGCATCCCATGAATCTGCACTCATTTCCCCTACTACAGAGAAGAAAAAAACCCAAACCAAAGCACCAGACAATATTAGAGCACTGAAGTGCATTTTGCTAGAACTTTTTCCCCATAGTGAGCTCTTCAAATTTCTGCCCAGTCCTAACAGTTGCACATGCAAGCAGGCCACACAGCAAAAGAAGTGCCTCTCTAACAAGCTTTCCTGCTCCAGAATTGCTACAAGAGATCTAAAAAATTAAATGCAAATCAAGGAGGCTGTAGAGTGAATTTTTATCTGGGGACAACAAACTGAAGAGGAAGACAAGTACATCTATTCTACACAGTCACAAAAATATCCTTGGTGAACATGCTGGAATATTTTGCCGTGGTACTACTTATTCTCAGAAATGAAACCTGCAGAACAATCTTCTAAATTATATGTTTTCAACTTCAAGTGAAAACTTGTATTTAAAGCTATCTAAATCAAGAGGAGATGTTTTTGCAAATAAGTGGTGTGCCTGCAAGGCCATGCAATGTAACTACATGTGTGTGTGTACGTGCATCTAACAGGTTATAATGCCTTAGGTACAGTTTAAGTAGAATGTAACACATATGGATATGCACACATGCAGATATACACTTTTTATAGACATGGCAGGTGTACTGGCATTATGTACTGCATATATACACTGTGGAAATGGCAGTCCTAAAAAACACTACTAGTTTCAGGACCACTCTACAGCCTACACCCTGAACAAGCCAGGTAAAATAATCTCTATGTGATGAATTTGTACAGTGAGGGAAGAAAGTAACTTTTGTAAGTAGATTAATGCCAGCAAAGCAGTAATATTGGAAGCTTCATCTTGCTGAAAACACAAAGCAAACATCATCACTTCTACTTCATTATTGCTAAACCAAATTCCTTGTATTTTGTTGCATAAAGAACTACTAATTTTGTTCTCTTTTCCTTCATGAAGGAGCTGCTACTTACACTAAAACTGGGATATTTCCCAGCACACAAAATAACCTTCAAAAAATCCCAACTCCTTCAGTTTCTCCCTATATGCTTTAAGTGTCTTGTCTTAAGGAAATTTTCACTTTTACTTACCATCATAAACAAAGTAAGTTCCATCTTTGAAGACCATAACAGCAGGTAATTCAGGCAATGTCACAAACTGAAAGAGTCAGGTTTGAATTAACCCATGGAAGTAAAAGATTTTTAAACAAACAAAAAATCTGAACACATGTAAATGTAGTTCATGGGGAAAATCTCAAAGGACACTTAAGTATTTTCTTTCTACATTCACTAAGATAAATTTATCAGCTTCTGTATATTAAAAGTAACAAAACATAAATACATTTTTGAGAGGTAGATCTCCAAAGCGTAAGGGAAAGAGGATTTCTACTGGTATCTGTAGTAGCATGAAGAATAGTTTATGGGTTGGACGTGAACTTTAGATAGGAAATTGTAACTTGAGGGTTTTATCAATCATGTTCTCAGTTCCCAATTTGTGCTGCTGTCAGCATACCTGTCATACTACTACTTCTACTAAATGGACAGTCAATTTTGCAGAGTAAAGTAGTACACTGTAACATGTCCCACTAAATCTGGGCTATTTCCTGTGCTTCACTGATGGGAATGTAAAGAAACAGCTTCAGCACAAAGTGCTGCAAAGAGACCTAATTTAGACAAACAACGAAAGCCTGTATTACCACACTAAACATGATTTTTTAAATTGGTCAGTAACCTACAAAAAAGCAAGCTGTAGAAACTTTCTCCTTGGAACTCAAAATAATTTTATTCAGCTCGTGTTTTTACAGACCTGCCATAGAAAAAATATTGTATCTACTTCTCACTGCTTGCTAGCATTCTAAGTCGAAGTTTTAACAGCATTTTTGGTTAAGAAAGAACTGCATCATAAACTTAGTTAAGATAATGTCATCTGAATTGTCTGATTTACTGATATGTTTTGGAAAGGTAAAACCAGCATAATTTCCAAATTACGTGCCTTCTGTCATCATTCTGCATTAACCTTCTTAGAAACTAATGTAAAAGCAGTAGATTTATAATAGCTGATATGAATAAGCAAGAGGTTAGTCCTAGATGATGCTTTGTTCTCTTACTGGCCCAAAACATAATTTAACATCTTTGTTGGACAAATAAACTGTGTACAGCTTACCACTTGCAAAAGATGCCTAAAGCTTGGAACAGTATTACCTAAGGCTACAAAACCAAGCCTAACAATGAACACTGTAATGCAAAGGCTCATTACAACTAGCAACCAGAAGTTTCTTAACATTTTTGATTCTCTCTCATAGAATACTGCACACCATCTCTACTTTAGCCTAAGTGACACTGATGGGAAATTACCTTCTGTGGGGAAAAAAACCTCACTGCTTACATCAGTGTGATAATAGAACCTCAAAGACTTGCAGCCTTTTTTACACTCTTTCTACTGCACAACTGAACAGTACTTTTCTTGTTTAGGTGAAGCTGAAGTGCAAATAGCAATATTTAGATTAAGGTGGCTTTTGATACAAGGCAGCTGGAAAAAGTCTCTTAATTTTGCTACAAGTAAGCAACAATGGTTAGACTAACTACAGTAGTATCAATTTTTCCACCCTTGTGACAAACTGTAAATACTTTCCTTGTTACAGAATTCTCTAAAGAGCCACAAAAGAATTCTGCACACAGTGGACTGGATTGGCTGATCCCCAGGCAGACTAATGTTTTTATCAGCTGAATTGTCCAAGATGAAAAAAACTTACTTCTTCACTTCTGATTACTAGGGTACGAGCAGTAATCCATGCTACAGAGCCCCTAATTAGCTCTAAAAGTTTGGTGAAAAAACTGTTGGGAGCAACAAGCGTTTTGCACTGGCTAAAAATTCAAGTATTTACTTTCTTGAGCAGGTTGTGTGGCCCATGTTGAGTTCTGCACATCTGATTAATTTTATTCACATGACTGGCCAAAATATAGCAATGACAGACTGAAATTTGGGATGTATGCTTTGTCCATATAGGCTCTAAAATTACAAGTTTCAGTGTAATTACTTAGATATCTATCAAAGCCAAACATACTGTAAGAAGCAATCTCTGTGCCATCAGAACAGCAAAATTACATAGATGAGGAGATATATGCCATTTCTGGGGAAAGAGTAGGAATGGAAACAGCTTACCTCAGGCAGCACATCTTCTGAGGCAGAAAAAAAGTATGTATAAACTATTAGTTCTGAAGCAACCTCAATGTATTTTTCCTGAAAAAATACAAACAATGTTTTTTTAATTTCTGAACTTTTAGTATGTGTCAAACAAAAGCTTTGTGACATACCTTTTCTTCAAAGAGCAATTAGAAAATACGGTTATAGCATAAGATTGTAAAAACCCTTTAATAAATGTAAAGCCCCCCAAAAATTGGTTACAAGCATGCACTTCAATCTTTTTAAAGATTATTTTAATTACTTCCTAAATAGCCAGAAGAAGTAACTTTACTTAATCAAGCTTCAAACCTTTAAAGGCGATTCACCACCAACATATACAAAAAGTACACGATGTCTCTTTTGCACATGCTCAAACAGATGCTGGCTAGGAAGTGGCCTGATAAGAGGTCTGGGAAGGAAAAAAAAAAAAAAATCTGTTACTGCAACCTGCAAAACCCAAACAAATAAAAATCCACTAGAAAATGTCACAAAACACATAGTTTTGTGTGTTGTTTTTTAAAAAATTAAATTCCACAATGCAAATTAATTTTTCAACTCATTATTCTACTTTCAACTAAAAGAAAACAGCAAAAAAGGACACCTGCCAAACCCCCCCCCACCAAAAGTAACATGTTATGTTCCTCAAATAGTACTCTTAAATTTGAAATTCAGATATTACTACAAAATGCTGTAAACATGCATGCCTTTTACTGGCTGCACAATCACAGACTGGACTAGACTGGAAGGGACCTTAAGGATTACCTGGTCCAACCCTGCCACCATGAGCAGGGACATCTCTCACTAGACCAGGTTGCTCAAAGCCCCAGCCAAACTGGCCTTGAACACTTCCAGAGATGAGGCATCCACAACTTCTTTGGGCAACCTGTTCCTGTGTCTCACCACCCTCACAGTGAAGAATTTTTTCACAATATTTAATCTAAGTCTATCCCCTTTCTGTTTAAAACTATTGCCCCTTATCCTGTCAGTACAGACCCTGATAGAAAGTCTATTACACAATCTCTTTATATAGTGCAAGGCCACAATAAGGTTTCAATCATTTGAGAGAAAAAATTCTGAACATGAGCACAGCAGTTAGGAAATCTGGTCTTAGAAATAAATAATCTTAACTCACTACCAGTCTCCCATGCAGCCACATATGCAGTGCAAACAGTTTTTCATTTCAATATTTTGTTCTTTTTAAATAGATTTAACTCTTGGCCCACCTCAAAATCCTACATAAGTTTTAAGTCACCAGAACCAGTCTCAGAGGAGAGTATACTTACCCTGCCACTCTATTAGCAAACTCAATTATATCATCTTTGGTTCTAGGTCCTCTATAGTTGTATGCCAAGTCACCTTTTAAGCTAGATGAATAGGAAACACAAAAAATAAACACAATAGCAATCACCTAAAGTACATTTGCATGTACAAAATCTCTCAATCCTCACGTTTACTACAGTCACTTTTTAGCAAGTGATAAGCAAAAGAAGTGGTCAGCAAAACATAAAAGTCAATAATGCAATACAGTGCAATTATGGAGTAAAAGCTTATCCACACTGTATCTGAGTTACTGACTTGTTGAAATACTTAACATTCTTTTACAATTACTTTTTTCTAGTACACAGCAGTCATTTGCTTTGTAAGCACACAGAAGATTTAGAACGTTTGTTTATGACCATATTAAAAATCCCCCCAAAAATGACAAAACACCCCACACTCACACCAAACCGTAGGGACTCAACATTTATGCTACTCAGACACTACTCCTTGTAAAAGGCAAGCATGTAAATTTCATTAATGATTTTTTTTATAATTGAAATGTATCAAATAATCTGCAAAACCTTTTGAATTTCTGTATTAAACTTCAGTGTTCTTCAGCTTATGGTACTCTGCTGAGAAGGGATGTAGCATGCTTGCATTAGCAGAGTATTCAAAAAAGTTTTACAAATTCTAATAGACTTTCTTTTGAATCCATATAGGTTTAGGAAGCTCAGAGGAAAAAACGTAATGATAACCCAAATTTTCAATGCCTCTATATGCCAACAAAATTCTTCATTCTTAAAGCTTTTCCGTATCAAGCTGAATATCTCTGCTGCCTTTTCGAGAAAACTAACTTGACAAGATTTATTGTGACATATTATGAATACTGTTTGCTTAAACAATAACCTGCTAAAAAGTACTCAAAATTACTGAGTGTTTACTTAACATGACATTGTACTGGACTATACATTACACTTGCTTGAGATTTTTAAATTGACAGGGCTATTTTTAATTTTCTGTTATGAAATCATTGATAGAAATTCAATAGGAAGCATCAACTTACAGCTTGATTGTTGGATAGCCTCGCACTCCAAATTCAGATGCAATACCTGAAAGAAATGCGTTAATGCTAAAGTGAACCAAGACTTTTTTTTTCTCTCCTACCTTAATCTTTAAACATGGTTTACTATTCAAGCCACATAAACAAATGAAAAAAAATACCACTTCTCTCAATATGAATTATTTTACTTGCTTTCAAGAAAAAGCCTGCTATTATTAAGCTACATCATTAAATTCTGGACTTCTTTCAGAGGTGCTGCAGCGTCTCAGGATAGGCTCCCAACTCATGTGCTACAACTCAAATGTCATGAGAATCCTCTGGACAGACATGCTTGATCTGATTTCACCAAAAGGTAGCATGCATTGAATATCCACATACAACTGACTGAAAATATAAAGAGGCAAGAATTAAGCATCAAGGAGGTAGAGCTGTTAATACTAATGCTTGAAAGAAACATAGAAGACAATTAACTACTCATGTGCTACAGTAATGGCTAACAAGAGAAATGCAGTATCATACTGCACTAATTATAAAAAAGTTTTTAAACCATATTCCACACAAGTAAATGTCTACTGTCAGGAATCTTACCAGAAGTAGGCACTTTCTAAGCAATCAGACAGTTATCTGCTGCTTACCAAAGTGGTGAAAAGTAAGATAACTGCTTAACTTTTTCCTCCACCTCAGATTTGCTTAAAACCATGTATCTTGCTTCCATCAGTTGGAGGAGTACAATTTGCAACTACCCTTCCACTTGTGAACATACCAACTGCCACCTTTACACTTTACAGCAAATTCAGTGTTTTCCAAAAATTAAACTTCATAGTCTCAAAAAAGGATTAAGTCTAAAATTCTTGCAATACTTGTGCAATTCCCTATTGAACAACAATCCCTACACTCACTACTTGTTACAAAACCATTCTGAAGCTACCAATCACAGGCCACACACAGCAAGCAGATGTGGCAGGACTTGTATGCAAAGCCCTCAGTTAGAGTTTAGAAATTGTGACCCTAAGGTTGTTCACCTTAGGATCAGTACCTTATTGCATAGCATTACAAATAACTAGCAGCTCACCTACAGGCAGCTTAATCAAAGATGACTGTTGTAAGAAATATGCATATGAGGATCAATTTGATTCTGATCCTTTTCTCTCATAGCTCTGCTATATAGAACTACAATGCATTAAAATGTGTATTGGAACACTCAATCACAAGAGCTGTCAACAGACAGTTTACTTCTCCTTGCACAGTTCTTGTGCATGGTTAGGAGAACTAGAAGAGACAATTTTAAACACTTTCTTTAAACATTCCAGCCATGAGGATTACCAAAATCCTCTCAACATCATGGAAGTGACGTATTTGCATCATCACCTCCACTTCTTGATATGAAGAATGCAATACAGCCAAACAGCAGCAACTGTGCCAGCCCCAGGTGTGATGCATTTCTACTCAGCTTACATACAGTGGCCTCCCGAGGCTAAACCCCCTGGAAATTCAGCTGATACCACAGCAGGTGACTTCTCTGTTGATGTAAGTGCTGTGTCCTCATCCCACAGAGCTACCAGAGGTGACATTTACTGGATGATTTATATGTTCACCTGTGATCTCAGCTCTCTGACAACAAGCTACCCAAAGTTCAGATCTTCCACAACACTTCATATTCCTACTATGATCACAAACTATGAGGAGCAAACCATTCATGTTCCTTCATAGTGACACATACACGTTACAGCTGCATTTCCTTCTGATATTCTGAAGACTGAATAACTTTCATTTCAGAGAATCTTTAGATTGCAAAGACATTAAGCAAAGTTGATTGGAGCTTTTCACATCCAGATGTAAAACTTCCACTTTCCAAATGGAAGTATAAAACCCTTTCAAAAGATTTATCACACACTATTCTTTATAAAACTAGTAGCAAATCTGAGAAGAGAAACTTCCAGGGCACAAAGGAACCCTTGCAACTTTTAGTAATTTTTATATGTATAAAAATGAATTATATAACAAAAACACAGGACCAATTCTGTTCAAGGTATAAAATACAAGAATTTAGTAACAGGATGACAGATGCAAATATTTCAGGATAAGAGTAGATACAATTTATGTAATTTAGAATTTTATATACATAACTGGAAAGTTAGAAAACCATGAAATCTATTCCCAATTTTGAAGCTACCTGGTTGCATGAACTTGAAACTTCTAATTCTCCAGTCTTACTTTTCTATAGAAATTAAGCATCTTAAGATGAAACATGAATTCAAATTTACTTGGTTTTACAGAAAAAGATATATACAATGAATTGGTCTTTGAGACAAAATCATTTTCCTCTCAAAAGACCAAACTCTCCTATATCTAAGCACAGGAAAAACTGGAATATCACTGAAAAAGGTACGCTGCATAATATTTCAGGCAAATACAATAAACCTGAATAATCTGATTTAATGGATATTAACTAAAAACATTACATGTATCTACAAAATTTTATTGCATATAGATCTCACTTGGGCCCCACTCCTTCCTATACCTTCCCTTTTAAATATCCTCCTGGTTCAACAAGGATACAAGTAAATTGACAGTAAACAAGACCACAAACACAAAGAAAGTACTGTTAAGCATTCAACAATCCTCTCACGTCTACCCAAACCCGTTCTCTGAATACTGAAGGTTTGGGGTTTTCTCTGAAAAGGTCAGTACATATGAAAGGCATCAGCAAAAAAAAGGCATTGAAAGAGCTGAACTC
The DNA here is from genome assembly GCF_008360975.1 of Lichenostomus cassidix. NCBI lineage: Eukaryota > Metazoa > Chordata > Aves > Passeriformes > Meliphagidae > Lichenostomus > Lichenostomus cassidix. Next base: position 96,352,993 of record NC_139482.1, on the reverse strand, counting down.
AGTTATTTGAGGAGACATTTACAGAGAAATATGGGAAGAAATCAGCTGAACACTGATCACTGATGAAATGAATTCAGTAATTTCAGCAGGCTTTGTGTAACAGCTCCGGGACCGATTACCTGAAACGAGTACGAACAAGAACACAGGCACTCCTCCAACAGTAATACAAGGAACCTAAAACTGGATGCTCTCAAGAGACACACCACATAAAAATGCTTATATAACAGTACTCTAAGAGGCGTATCAAAAGCAGATCTTTGAAAAGCTTTTACCTTCCATTTGTCAGGAGGAATTCTCTACTCAAGCAGAAATAAATGCGATAAAAATCACATACTACAGCAAGTTGTCACTGTTAGAGAGAAAAATAATCAGGAAATTTTTCTCTGGTGGCTGTTTTCATACCTGTGCTATGACACAGAAGAACGACTTTCAGAAAAAAAATTAAGAATAGTTTCAAAACAGAGGCTGTGGTGAAATTACCCTAAACAAACCATACTTACTAGAAAAGGAAGTTGCATCCATCTTCCCAACTTTTACTGGAGAACCCATGTTTCTCATTTCTATGCCCACTTCATTCCACACAGGCTCTAGCTTCTTGCAGTGGCCACACCAAGGTGCATAGAACTGAGAAGCAAATACATTTTATTAAAAAAAAAATTAATAGTATAAGTTGATTCTACAATTAACCCTCAAATCATTAGCAGGACTTATTTTCCAGTCATGGTACTCCTTATGCCTTAATAAAATTGCAAGTTAGTTACAAGGTTAGCACAGCAAACAGCATTTATGATTTAGTCCTACTTCTATGGAAAAGCACAAGTTTGAAAGGAATACATTAAATTACTGCAGTATTATATGATTTCTTACTTAGGAACAAACTGTGCTCAGAACTTTTTTTTTTTTTTTTTTGCAAGTTAAAAGATTATATAAACAATCTAGCCAGGAATATGAACTTGTCAATAGGAGGAAGATATCAATGTTTTGGTGTAACAAGATATGGTCACAATTTGACAAAGATGGATGTTGTTTTGCTACACATTACAAAAAACTCTGAATTAGCACATATAGTTTTTCCCACTCAAAAATCACAAATCTGAGTAACACAATTTTGAGAATTACAGTACATATTTGGGCGAGAAAAGGAATGTTTCCTCATTCACAAACAAGCTCAATCATTTTAATAACTCTTTGTCCCTGAAATAAGGGAAACCGTATCTTTCCAAATAATTTAGAAAAGTAAAAGGAGGCACTTATGTATTTGATCTTTCAGTGCTAATACAGTCTAGAACATGAATCAACTGATATAATTAGTGAAAGGAACTATAAAAATTCCCAACAGAGCTTATCACCTTCTGAGTGTTAGGTAATCTGCTTTCCTTTTTTAAGGACTGCAAAATATAAATTGAAGCCTATTCAGCCTATTCCTGGTTCACCCTGAACAACAGACAGATTGCTTATCTATCCTGTCCGGATTAAAGTCGTGAAATTTTTCTGCATCATGTACAAACAATTTTCCCAACAATGAAGCAGCCTGACTACAGGGTGTAGCACTGTGCATTCTGTCTTTTAATTTCCACCGGCAGATCTTCCCGTTTTTCTCACATACTCACATCTACAAGCCAAATATCGTCTTTACGGTTCTCTTTAAACCTAGAAAGAGGAATAAATGAAATCAGCAAATTATATATCTCAAAATAAAACAGTGAAGTGCACGTGTGAAACAGGCAAAGTCTACAACATAGTTAGTAAAAAACTATAGATACAAGACTTCTGGTTTGTTTCTTTCTTTGAGGGTAGGGAGACAGAGGAGATGGGTTTTTTTTAGTAGTGGTTATTTTTTAGCACTATACTACACACACACACAGAGCTGTGCCAATTAGGTTACTTTAACTATTTTCCAAGACAAAAAAACACCCAACAAAACAGAAAAACAGCAAGAAATAAGAATACACACCAAAACACACAGAAGATATTTGATTAGGATACAGAATCTTGCAGTTGTCTTAGTTGTATTAAATATATTTGTTGTTGTATTTTTATGTACCAACACAGACTCTCAGACCATTGGTTTAAACTGTTAATCTTAGCTTTACTGAATGTAAACGAATTATCACCTTTAATATTAACATGCAAAACAATTTTAGTTCAACCTCCTTTAACATTCTACTATAGTTGTGTCAGTTTATAGTTTTATTGAAATTGCACAATACCAAAAAACCAACTTATTGGAATAAAAATGATGAAGTTACTGATAAAACCCAGAGATACACAGATATTACTGAATTATCTTAATGCTAGATAAATGGCATTCAAATTAACTGACTGTTTTCATTAACTGTAAATCTGTCACTAAATTCTAAAAGCTCTAATACAAAACCAAACTTGGTAAATCAAAGCTCTCTGGTACCTCCCAAAAATGCTGCTTACACATTTCACTGCTGTCACTACAAGATCATATGAATTACTGCATTAGTTAATTAGTTCTATGTAGAGAATTAAATATGCTAGAATCTTAATCAAAGGTTTGTTTTTGCAAAAGACAGGTTTTGTAAAAGTGACTAGAACTGGGACTAAAGTCATACACTTTAACATATATGACACAACATTCTTACTGCACCACTCTTATTGCAAAAGGAGATTAATATTTATATATAAATATGCAGTAAGTGTGTGATCTACACTCTAAGATCCAATTAATAGACGTTATAGCCCAACTCATCAATTCCCAATATGCAGCATGCCTATAAATGGCTCATAAGCAGTAGGCAGAATTTATTTTATTTCATTTAAAGTTGAATCTGTAATAGGCCATAATGGTCTTGAAGAAATACTAATGGTGATGTTGGCTTACTGTTTGAAAGAAATAACTCAGAAATCATGAGTACAATCTAATTACAGTGTTGAGGGTTTCAAACTTAGAATTGCAGCATTCCACTGGTAAATTCCAGCCTATCTTATTGATGGCATACCAAGGCTGCAATTCCTGTACATCAGCAGGAAAGATATTTGCAGAGATTAACGTGGAACTGCTAAAGGAAAGCAGCATTTTTAAGCCACAAAATTGTTTAGTTGACAACCTCACTAAAAATTTACTTCACCACCCTAAGTGCTATAGAGCTAATGAAAGAACCAGTGAGAGTCCAACATCTCTTGAGAACTCTAACAAAGCTACAGCTAACTTCCAATTACAATGCCAAATAATTGGTTATGATGCAAGAGCCAGAAAGCAGTTAGTGAAACATAAGATCCTGGGCTGTGCTTCAATTTAGAATATCCACTTTTGCTTTGTATAAGAAAAATTTACAATTAAACGTTCTCCTTCCTCTGCCACAGTACAACTGTTATGGCAAATTACAAAGAGCATTAAAGCAGTGAGAAAGGTAAGACTTCAATCTTGCCAGCAAACAGAAAGAAAAGAGGGAAAGAAAGGAAACATCTGGAGGCTGAGCTTTCCAACAGAGTTTGATAACTTTGACCTAAGACTCTATAAAAAATACTGTAGCTTTTACAGTAATAAATTTCAATGTACTACTCACTGACAAGCACCTATTTAATCAGCTTCCACATAAACTAAAATTTGAAGGGTAACAAAACCCCAGCTATTGAAACTTACTCAAGTTTTGGTAATGTCAGTGATTAAACTACTAGACAATATTAAGTTCAACACACTGCTGAAGAAAAACAGAAATGTCTCTACAAATGAGTAGTTAAGCATTTTCTGAAGGTGCTGTTTCTAGGCCCTATAAATACATTTCCAAGCACAAATTTTCAGTGTCTCTTTTTAACTGTCCTGTGCAATCCTCTGTTGGATGGCAGAGACACAATCACACTGGTGGAAAGATGATGTAAATGTTGCACATCCTTGAAACAAAATTGTTTGTCTCAAACACATACATCTTCCTAACTACATGATCAAATGTTCTCTCAGCCTCCACTTAAACCAAGCACCCATTTAAAATAATGAACAGTTAAAAGAAACCAGCATGAAGCAAAACTGAACACCAAGGCCACAATTCCAAGGGCCTCAAATCAACCCAGCTGCTGTATCTATCCCTTGCTGTCTCCCTTTTCACTCCCTTTGCACTGTTTCTTACACTTCTGATCCTAGTTTGAGCCACTAATGCATCCCCACAGACATAAAAATACTTCCTTTTTCAGTCAGGCTACTTATCTGCTTCCTTATCACAGTAGAGCAAGTCCACACACATCACAAGATGAGTACTGACCTGAGACAGCAGATCTGCTATCAGAGCAGCACAAGCCAAGAGGAATCTCAGCTCATTGTGTTTCCCTTCCACAGCCTAGAAGTGCACATCTGTTAGCTCTGCTCTGCTACTTGTTTTTCCATATCCTGTAATCTTAGGAAAGGGACCTGCACCTTGTACTAATCAGCACTGTTTACAACTACTAACAATCAAATAGAACACAAGGCTTTCAGCAACAGCAAAACATCCATAATATTTAGGCATCTCTAAAATGGAAAGATTTAAATTTCACCACTCCCTATTCCCTGGTTTGGAGAAAATTTTAATTAAAATTTAAATTGTTTAAATTAAATTTTAATTTCAATTAAATTTAAATTGTTTTCATGACCTTTCTCACCATTTGCCAGTTAGCTAAAAAAAACTTTTAAAAAAACCACACAAAATCTGCCCTGAAGAATTCATCAATTCTTACTCCCAACTGCAAATAGAGGCATCTGTATAGTTTTACAGCTGAGAAATTCAAGTGTTCTAAACTAAGATTTTCTTTTATCAGTTATTTAAAAAAAGTTACGTGACAACAGAATCAGGCTTCTTCACTATAAAACAGCAAATACGTTTAAATTCACATGTATGGAAACTTCATCCAGGAACATGATGCAGGAGCACAGATAGACTAAGTAAAGTTATCTTCAGCCCTTGAAAATATGGGCATGTTTTAAAAAAAAGCTTTGAAAATCAAGTCCTAACAGTTTTCATGCTTCAGTTGTTTTCTCACAAACACCTGAGAGAGGCTGCTGTGTCTCTCCCAAGTACTCCTTCCATATGTTCCCATCCCCTCACCCATAAATCCACTATGCCTCATCTAATCTTCTGATAAACAAGCAATATTGTAAAAAATGTGAGTGGTTTCTTGACAGTTTAGCTCTATGATGTAATTTATCATGGACTGAACCCTTGTGAAAACATCACCTTTAACTGGCTGAAATTTATCCTAAAGCAGTCATCTAATGCCACCTTCTCCTGCCCTACCAGCCACTATTTCCCATACCTTCTCTTTCAATTTCAAGAATCATGCTGCTTTGTAGCACCTGCTAATCTGACCAAAAAAAACATTTGGGGTAATTTTCTTGGGAAACAGCAACTATGTAGCTATCAAACTGCTACAGCAAAGCAGTACACCAACAGTGATGCTACACAACCAAGTTCATGGCAGGACTACCCGATTCAACTCCTGCACAGTCTCAGGACTAATTCTGTTGTACAGGCACATTTTTGCACTGGAATATTAGTGGCACTTCAAGCAGCCATGAACTAGTCCTGCAGGCATCCTTTTCCCTTCCGCCTCTGGCCATGCATGAATGCACTTAGACTCATTCTCCTAACCCCTCGTGGCAGGTGTGCAGCAAACTCTAATGAAGAACTTGGTTAAAAGCAATCAGCTTTTATTTGGGGCAGGCACCAACACACCAATATATTCACCATACCAAAAGGAAAGAAAGAACAAGAAAAGAAGTTCAAGAACATTTCTGGCAACATCACCTGCAGTAATAGCTTTGAAAAAAGCTGAAAAATTAAACTGTTCTCAGCTTCATTAACTGAACCTCCTTAGTAGGTGAGACAGGGGAGAGACCTCATGAGAATCTAGGACTTCCCCAAGAGAGGAAGCAGAGTGGCAGTCACTGATCTCTCTGGCAGCCAGTGACATAACCTGAGGGAATAGCATGAAGTGTTGGGAAGGTTTCAGTGGGATATTAGGAAAATGTTTTTCACCCAGAGAGTGGCTGGGCACTGGAACAGGCTCCCAGGGCAGTGGTCACAGCACCAAACCTGACAGAGTTCAAGGAGCGATTTGACAACACTCTCAGAAACTTGGTGTTATTCTTGGGGAGTCCTGTGCAGGGACGGGAATCGGACTTCAATGATCCTTGTGGGTCCTTTCCAACAGAGGATATTCCATGATAATTCAAGCAACAATTTTTCTGTCCTTCCTTCTACAAAAAAAAAACCAATCTTTTCCAGTGTAGCTTTCTTGACAAGCACACTACACACAAGGTCTGCAGTCGTGTTCCCCACAAGACAAACAACATCTCAGCAACGAGGCAAGACACCCCAGTACTTACGACTCATCTAGATCCTCCACAAAACCCGCACCTGACGCCACCACATGTGCAACCACTGCGAGGCAAAGGAAAAGCGCTCCGTGAGTGATGCCCGAACCAACCCGGGCTGCTCACCCACGCCAGCTGACAGGCTCCCTTCCCTGCTGCCCCCGGCGCTTCCCCACCGCGCCGCCCGCCCCAGCGCTGCCCGCCCCGCAAGCCCAGCTTTCCCCCCGCTCTCCCGCAGCCCAGCCCGGCGCCGCCGCCCGTCACCTGCCGCCCAGAGGAGGCAGCCCGGCCGCCCGCCCGGCGCCGCTGCCATGTTGACAGAGCCGCGGCACGGCCGGAACGGGAAGCGCCGACCTCTCGGCAGGCGCAGGCGCGGAGGCGCGGGGCGGGGAGGGGCTGGCTGTGGGCGCAGCGGCCGCCATGGCACCGCCCGTCCGGCCCGGCGGGTCTGCGCCGCCCAAGGGCGCACGGGGAGGCGGCAGGGAGGCCAGCGGGTCACCGTGACAAGACTGTGTGGATAGAATTCGTCATCTCCTCAGCGGGGAGACTCCCGTTCAGTTGAATCAGTGCTCTGCCTCTTTGGAAGAAAAAGCCGCCTCCTTCCTCCCTCCGGCTGTCATGTGTTCGCCGTGGGTAGAGCTCGTCCCCTGCCTTGCTGCGGGTCAGCAGCTCTCCTTCAGCATGGGCACGAAAGCTGCTCACTTCAATGTCTCTGTGTCATTCTCTTTAGATTGGTTCTTTCAAACCTGTTCCAGTCTTTCCCATCTTCAGCTACAATGTTTTTTCTATCCGTGCAGATATGCAGGTGTGCAGGTCCTGGTAGGGCAAGTCATCCGCTTGTTTAAAAACTTCAGTTAAGGCAGGTCTGTGATTGTTCAGCCTGGAAAACAAAAAGCTCAGGGGAACTTTATGAATGTGTGTAAATACCTGAAAGGGGTTGCAAATAGACCAAAGCCAGGCTCTTCCCATCAGTGCCCAGTGACAGGACAAAAGGCAAAAAGCACAAACTGAAACACAGGAGGTTTGTTCAGAACATGAAGAAACACTTCTTCACCGTGAGGATGACTGAATCCTGCCCACCAATCTCCCACCTCAGAGATATGCATAAGACACCTGGACATGGTCCTGACCATTTCTAAATGGTCCCACGTGAGCAGAGGGTTTGAACCAAATGACCTCCAGAGGTGCCTCCCAACCTGAACCGCTCTGTGATTCTGTGTTCTGTTCCTTTTCAATTTGGGCTTCTGTAGTGTAAATTCTTGCCCCGTTCCCCCTATACTAGAATTACTTTCCTCAGCTGTACATGCAGATGTTTGAGATCTTTGTCAGAAAAGGATGGATTCTTTCCAGCCGCCATGCAGTTCCTCTGAATTAAGTGTTTTAAGTCTTTTTTTCTACTGATAGGGTCTACCGTCTCTTCTAATAGTCTACAAGCAGCAAATGTTGAAGTTGCCTCATTTTGTGGCTGCTCTGTGTCTCTTGTGTGTGTGTGTGTGTGTGTGTGTGTGTGTACATTGCTTGTACTTACATGGATGTAGAGCTATGTTCTCCTCTTGGCTACTCATTACACTCCTCACTAGGCCATAGCTGGTCTGGTGAAGGCCTCCTGTTCACTTAATGCTTTGTGGGTATAGCCTGTTGGATTCATCAAATAATCCGCAGAGTTGTCCAGCCCTTTGGAAAAGCCAACTTCATATCATAGGTTCACTGACTGAGAAATAGGGCAAGGCCTGAGAGTGTATTCTGTAGCTGACATTAGAAGTCTGAAATACCTGACTCTGGCCTATGGTAGATGTATTTTTTTTGTTACATTCTACTGAAGGTTTAAACAGTATTAAGACTATTTCACTGTTTGTTTTTTTTTCCCTCACCTCTTGACCCCCGGTGATGGGAGAACTAACACATTCCTGACAAATGTATTGGATAAACGGTGACAATTATTCACTGAATGCTGAGAATTTCTGTTCCACATCATTTCACCTTCTGTACACCAGAGTTAGCTAAGTGGTGTCTGTATGCCTGACCAAATGAGAGATGGCATTTTTTTGATCCTAATCTAACTGCTGTCTAGACTGGGACAATGAAAACAATTTACTCCATCAATCCATTAGTAGAAAATCCATACGGGAGAAAATGGGCATAGCCAAGTAAATGTTAAATTAGTATAAACCTCTTTTCTTACTCAGACAGTTCATGAGTGGCTTTAAATAACTTTTAAAGGGAAATAAACAATTTATATAGTTTTGTATAGATTTTAATAAAGCTCTTTGTACACTGTCTAGGTCCTATTTTTCAGCTTTGAAGTTTATTCTCTTTGCAAGTAATGGAATATGATTGTTCTAACTTTTGCATTTAGCGACCCAAAGTTGTCTCCTGCAATAGTGTACAAGCCTGCACACTATGCTTGATCTATTTTATCTTGAAATTAGAGGAGTCACTGTATATTTACTTCTTTGTAACTAAATTTATGTACACCCACATAGAAAACTATATGATATATTTATTTATATATAATTTTTGCTGAAGGTTTACTGCATAAAATGTATATAAAAGATAGTTCTTGCACAGCAGCCAAGTAAAAGTATCGTGGGAAAAGCAGATAGCATGCAAACCAAATAAGCTGGATAATGATAGATGACATGTAGAGAAATGTCAAGGGTTTTTTGTGTTTTTTATTATTTCTACTATGAACATTTTGTTTGAAAAAAATACAGGATTAATGTATTACTATTAATAAGTTATTAAATTCAGTGGAGAATTTTGTGTCGAAGAGGGATGATTTGGTATATGAACTGATCAGGAGATGTGAAAACAAAATAAAAATTCAGTAAAGGGTCAAAAGCATAAAGCACAGAGAATACCTTTGATATCCTGGTAGGTACTGCAGGAAAAATTGGGAAATACAGGGAAATTAGCAATCAATGAAACATTGGAAATTGAACATACAAGGGTTCAAAGACTCCTTCCAATCCATATTGTGTAGGACAATTCAATGGTCCTACTGCCCATTTATTTTTGAACCTGATAGGTCGGGAAGTTCAACAACGACAGGAGCCAGACTTTGGCTTGTGTCCTTGCCTTGTAGGGGGATTTGCAGAGCAATCTTACTGTTTCAGGATTTTCAGTCTGTTTGTGCACTGGAATGTGTGTACTTTTGCTTTAGGAGAAATAATTTCTTTCCAATAATTTTCTAAGTTTCATTAACATTGTAAATGGAACATCTAGGTTAATTTCAATACACGTTTGCGTAAATAAAAGATAATTAAAATTCTTTGTATGCATCTTTATTATTATACAGTAAATAACATGTCCATGCCACCATACTAAAGGAGACTTCCCTGGAGGAAGGGCCCAGGAAAACCAAAGGCAATGCCATAAAGGGTATTTAAACTGAGACGTGAGAGAAGCATATCTTGACACCACCTCTGTCCTTGTACCAACAGTGATAAAATTGTGGCTTGTGAGCTTGGTATGACTCACCAGATCAGTTATCACAGAATCACAGAATGGTTTGGGTTGAAAGCGACCTTCAAGATCCGCTTTCACTTGACCAGGTTGCTCATAAGCCCCATCCAACCTGGCCTTGAGCACTGCCAGGGGTGGGACACCCCTAACTTCTCTGGGCAACCTGTTCCAGTGTCTCACCACTGCCGCAGTAAAGAATTTCTTCCCAGTATCTAATCTCAACCTGCCCTCTTTCAGTTTAAAGCCACTCCTCTTTCTCCTGTCACGACATGCCCTTGTAAAAAGTCTCTCTCCAGCTCTCTTGAATGTCCCCTTCAGGTGCTGGAAGATGCTATAAAGTTGTACTGGAGCATTCTTTTGCCCAGGTTGAACAACCCTATCTCTCTCATCCTGTCTCCACAGGAGAGGTGCTCCAGCCAATTAGCCATCTTTGTAGCTCAAAAGTTATTTTGGCTTATAAGCCACTCCTGATGCTTTCCTTCCTTCCTGAGAAGCATGAAAGTAGCCAGTGGCTAAGTCTAGTAAATTATTTGTTAGTGTCAGCATGCTCCCAGCCACCATCTTCCTAGGCCAAGTCAGGAGCACTTCAGGACATGCGTGTACTTTTCATAGTTAATTAAGCCTGCGAGTCCTAAGACACTGATTCGGGCACGTCTGCATGCAAGCACCCATTTTTTGGTCATCTTGGACTCATTCATCTTCTCCTTTGCCCTGGAAAAACATTCTGTTTCTAGTTTGGCGAGAAAATTGGTGCATCTGTTTTCAGTGCTGTCCCTCAGAATTAAAAGAGCAAAAGCTGAGGTGCTTGACTGTAGAGAACCTAAAATAAGACAAGTGTAACAATACCTTGTATGACTGATGAATGTCTTAGTGCAAGTATTACATGAATAATAATGTCTGCAGTCCTAACTCTGTCATGCACAATAGCCAGTAGGCTGGGCTTATTTACTAGCACTGAAAGAGCCACAGTGTCTCAATTCCAGTATTTTTTGATGGTAAATAGCAGCAAGTCACACTGATGATAAAGAGATGAAGACAGCAAAAAGTCTTAAGAGAACTCACAAAAATGACTAAAATTCATATTTCAAATTTCCTTATTTTTAATCTTTCAGTGACTAAACTAGTTTTTTTGATTAGTTCACTGAAAGAGTCAGACGTGGTGATCCTTCTGCATCCCTTCCAACTGCGATGATTCTGTGCCCTGTACCATGGCACCAACCTTCATGTCCCTCTACGTCTCTGTCCCTTTGGCCTCTGCATGGCTGCTGTGTACAGGACTCCAGCGGCCAGGGATGGCAGCACTCCCTGTGGCTCATCAAGCCACACCCTGCCTTTCCCATGGGAGCTCTGGAGGCCCTGAACTGAGCCTTCCCCATTGCACAGTCTAGGCACACTTGCCCCAAGGCCAAGGCACCCCACTGTCCCTTCCGATGTCCTAATCCTTTAGCCGAGCCCTTTGTGGCTCTGGAGGGGAAGGCGGGAGCTGTCCCAAGCCTCCCTCCTGGTCTTTTCCCAGTGCTGTTTCCCTTGTTTCCCTTGCATTGCCAGGCAGCATTCAGGAGTGAGGGCAAAAACAAGCCATGTGGCAGAGGTGAGTAATGAAGCCTCAAGCCTGGACACATCTGTGCTGGCTCTGCCCATCCCATAATCTCCTGTGGCTTGCCCAGCTCAGCCCTACAGGAGCCTGGGATGGAGCAACCACAGATCATCCTCTCCAATCTGCAGGCAAGGCAAGGCATTTCTTCCCCTGTTCCTGCTGCCCAACAGGGTTTTGCTGAAAAGATATCCTGCTGTGATACAGGCAGAGGGATATCAAGGAGCATAAGGCAGATATGGGCTATAGCACACATAACTGCTTTATTGTGGGCATTCCCAGGAGTGACCCTGACCTTCAGCACTGAGTGTGACAGGACATTCACCATTAACCACTCAAGAGATAATCAACAGGTGGGGGTGAGAAACAGAAGGTGGAAAGGAAGGCATGGGCAGAAAGACAAGGTGAAGAACGAAGTGAATTGCTGACAATATTGTTCTTCCCTCTCATCTCCCCTTTTCCACCAGATTTTTTGTGGGAGCTGAGAGATCGTGAAAGTAAAGGAGGAAAAACACTCTGGCTGTGATGTCCCAGCCTACAGTATTTTAGGGAGGATGAGAGCTCTATTGAAGCTCAATGCAAGACAGAAGGATGCATAGATGTTAACCCTAGCTAGTGACATCTAACCAGGTATCAAAAGGGCTGGGGATGTTCAGATTATGTACAAGTGTGTGTGTATGTGGGAGGGAGGAGTGTCATGTGGGGCAAAATTATGTGTACATAATTCCTATTCAAAGAAACTGTGGCTTGTATGAGGATTTTGGAAAATCATTTTGTTTTAACCCTTGGGAGCTTGGTGCAATGGACCCTCTCTCCTTGCCTGCAGCACTTGGTACCTGTCCCATTGTAATCCCTCATGACCCTATGCCTTTGCCCAAAAAATACTTGAAGAAGAAAGGAGAGGAAAGAAATGTTAGGGGTTTCTCTAGTGAATTCCTGTGACTCCATCCTTCAGGTAAGGAGACTGCAAACTAGAAGGTTGTGTTCCTCACCTGCTTACTGCTTGGAGAGAGGAGAGAAGTTTTCAGTCTCTATTTGTCTTTTTCACATTGATTTGAGAAGTTGCTAATCAGTTTTGAAATAGTTCAGTGACACAGCATGTCACAGATTCTGAGTAGATGTTAGACTTCATCTTGATTTTTTTTTTTCTTTTTGTCTGCACAACTTTTTTATTTGAATACCTATGGAAAAATTCCAATTTCAGTAGGTTCTGAACTAAGTCCTATCAAATAAAGCACTTGCTAATAATGCACTGTTTATTTATCTGTTTCAGATGCTGACATACAAATACTATATTGCACAGATTTTGTAAAGAGGTGTCCTCCTTCAGCTTGTGATAAATCCTGTTTGGATGCAATGCACAGATAGCCTCAAATGGAAAATGAAGCATGGGAAAAGGCAAGCACCCCTCCACAGCCTGTACAGCCTGAGAGAGTAAGCCATGACCACCTGCAGGTCCAGAACAAAAAACACCACACAGACATGACTGTGGCCTGCAAGAGATTAGCCAAAGTATGCACAGGCCTCAGAAAAATACGGTTTGTAGTATTTCATATGAAATTGACTTCAAGCACAGTGCAGAGCACTGCAGAGACAGTGCAGAGCACAGTGCAGAGACTGGCATGTATCAGCTGTCAGGTGTGAGCTCTGTGGATGTGAAGTGCCCTGCACAGCTCATCAGTGTGCCAGTACATCCTCCTGTGCCTCTGCTGTCAGAACTTTTCCACCACCCTGAGCACCTGTGCTCTACGTTTCAACTAGAAGCTGACAGTGTCCCTGTTGTTGTAATTTGTGGCTCCTGCCAGCACGTGGTACAAGAGACTGAGTGGACTGCCTGAGCTGCCCACACTGAAATGATCTGACTTCCTGAAATTTCTGTACAGCTGCTGCCAAGTCTGTGGTTTGACACTATCAGGGTTGTATTCCATAAGGAGGGAAGGTTCTCCAGATTTCTTATGGCACAGCAGTGATGTTTCTTTACACACACACACACACAGACACACACACACACACACACAATATGGTTGCATATGGATCAGACTATGTCTGAGTAATAGAAGGTGCAAAGAAAAGGGTACTGAAATGCCACTTTTGCAAGCAACAGAGTGATAGAGGAACTCGTGCTCGTGTCAAAAAGGGTAATTATCAAAAATCAGGATCTCATGCACAGAAATGGCTCCTATCCTGCATTAAACAGGAAGTTGGTGATATATTGAATAAGCACGCATAAATGCATAAATTTTTACTGTATATTTTTACTTCATTATTTATTTACTTAATATATTAACTATTATATGAAAGATGTAAACATGTGAAACAGAATTTTACAAAATGATATATCTGAACATTTGCACAAATATTTTATACAAAATGTTTTCCGACTAATCATGGGGTTTTTTTCTGTCATATGAAACCTGAGAAAGTATAGAAAAATACATATTTCAATTTTAGTAGTAATCCAAGAATTAATTTAGTAATTTCTAAATTAAAAGATATTTTGAAAGTATAGAAAAATATATTTCTTCTCTTTAATTAGGTAGAGGTGTTCTGTACTTTGAGAATATTCACCTCCTTGGTATTTACCTTGTATCAAACAGTTAAGATTACAAAGCCCACATTTGAGAACTGCTGTCAAAGACATGTTAAGCAGAACAATAATCTAAGTAAATATTACTCAAATAGCTTTTCACATGTATGAAACTGCTGCAATGAAGGGGAAAAGAGAATATGTATTTTAATCTGAAAGTGGTAAATGCACATTTGTGAACAAATACTTCTTGTGTTGGTATATTTTTAGAAAACACATCTATGGATTTGTATAACTACATGCCAGCTACAAAAGTGTTTGTCTTTGTGTGTAATACCAGTGCTATCACAAACAAGGTTATCAGTAATTACATCATTTGGTATTGAATATTTTAATAGAAATATGCAAAGTTATGCTACTGTAAGTGTTTCTATTAGGGCTGCTTATTTTTCTTTCACTACAAGAATAGGCTGTATTGATATGTAGTATCTTTCCATAGTGACTTTATCTATGATAGTGGGTTTGTACCACTTTAACTGTGTCAGTGCCTAAGTCTGTGCCATAAAATGAACTAATCAGTAACACATTTGTCATTGATCATAATTAAATTCAAAGTAGTGATAAACTGGTAGTGAGATAAATTAATGTCTAGTTAGAAGAATATATAATTGTGCATGTTCTGGTACATTTTGGGGATTTTTTATGTGCTTTGCATAAGATTATTTTCAGTTTTTGCAAGGTGCAACATAAAGTACAATCTGAATTAAATGCATAATTTTGATGGCATTAATACTGCTGACATTGGCAGCTGGATTTGGCTGGTCTTGCATTAACACTTTACTTTTCCATATAACCTTAGTTTTTAAAACAGTTTGAACTTATCACAAGAGGGTTTTTTTGGTTTGGGATTTTTTTGGGGTTTGTTTAGTTTCATTTTGTTTTGCTTGGGTTTGTGTGTATGCATATGTTGAAGATTGAATTTTTTTAAACTTTTTTTTAAACTTCTTTTAACATTGTATTTTTAATCCGTTTGTCTTTATATACATTCCTTTTATTACAGAGACACCTGGTGGTCTTTGGGTATATTTACAAAAATAACGTTTTCCTTTTTTATGGCTGGATTTGTTTTAAAGTTTGCTTTACCATTTATTGGACTTATTTAGAATATCCTACATTATGCTACTATATAATTTGAAAATCAAACTGAGAACACTTCCACATTATGCAGTATGCACTAGGTATTGATTCTCATGGCTGACCATGGGTATTTTTCTTGAATCTTCCCTGTCAGAGCTATATGGAAGAGAGATTGAGCACATAACAGACTAAATTGTGTAAAAATATATTTTTTCCAAAATTTAACTTTTAGAATAATAGGATATTTGGGTTTAATGTTTTCAGCATTCAGTTTATGTGTTTTGTTTCTGATTTGTCTGTTCTGAGAGATTGAAATGATGGCCAAAAAGTTATGTCAGAACAAGTTTAATGTCCAGAACAGCATGTTAGTACATAAAGAAAATGCTTTCTACACCAGAAACAGTGGCAAGAACAAGACTATGCTATTATGGAAAAGGTTTAGTAATACCTCGTGCATACAGCATTTTTTAAACAATAGGCAATTACAGGTAATTAGACAGTGTAATAGGTATTAACACGGGATGCTGCTTTTAGGTCTCTTCTCACACCACTCCCAGACTGTCAGGCAGATGGTGTCGATCAGGTCCAGGAGCAACACCTCTGATATTCCAGCAGTGTCTCCCAGTTTCCATGACTGTAGCTGCCCTGCCACAGCAGCCCTGGGCACCCACCCTCAGCAGGGATCTGCTTGCCAGCTCCAGCAAATTCAGGACTTCTTTGTAATGCAGCTAGGCATGGCCATAAGCAGCTGCACTTAGGTGGACATGAGCTGTTATCCAGCCATGGTGTTCTTAACCAGCAGCTAGGTTTGGATTGTAGGTTAAAAAAAAACAAACAACCTTACATCCACTCTTTCCTCATAGGCATATTTTGCAAAGTTTAAAATGCTGGGTATCTATATTTTAGTCAGGGTGGTAGTGGTGGGAATCAAACTGATTTTTTGCTGCTAAAATGAACACTATTCACTTCAAGAAATACAATTAACATAGGAACATTCTTATCCAAATTTAGAATGTGCTTTTACAGCTCTTACCGTTGTGAAACTAAATTGCTGTTGTATTTTTGTTGGTAATTATCCTTGGTTTTTTTTTTTTTCATTCAGCAGTTATCAGATCTGTGTCCCTGATGTCATTTAATTCATGCAGTTTTTCTTTTTTTTTTGTTTTAAGAATTGTTTACAGACACTTTGAAGTCATTTCTTGCAATGCTTACATTTGCACTTCAGGTGAGGAGTGGTTTTCACATCTGAATTTCTGTTATGCTTAGTGCAGTGATTTTCTGTATGTTGCCACACTGATTTGTTATAATTTGAAACTCCCAGAGAATAATTAATGCAAAAGGAATGTATGAAGCTCTAGGGAGCTGTGCTCTGCAAGATTTGTATTTAGCTTTATTATACTTTAATTTTCACTCTTCTGCTGGCTGCCAGAATGCTTGCCCATCACTATGAGAACCAGAACACTTTAATAGTATTTTTGGAGATCCAGAGGAAATGTAAAGATTTATTCAACAGTATTTTCTTCCTAACTTAGCCACATCTTTTTATAGTAAAAATATTCAGCATACAGAAGGCAAGAACAAAAAAACAAAAGAAAATATGCTTTGAATTAATGTCAGTTAATGTCACTGCTGGTGTAATTTTAAGTCAAAGCACATTAGTAATAGTGGAGTCAGATAAATTTAGAAGCATTCTTGGTGTGCAGCAGATGTTACCTGGCAAATACCTTGTAGTTTGGGTCAGCACACAGACAAAAAGTTTAAATTACACATGGACAAAGTAATTAGTGAATTCCTGAGGACCTGATTCACAGTGATTTAAACAAAGATTACCTGTACATCTTGATGATTTTTAGGCCTGGTCTAGAAAACTACATGCATGTATGTGCAAGTACTGTTTTTCTTTGGCAGATAAAGAAGATTGCAGACAAAGAAATAATCCTTTTGGAGTTTACATCAGATTGTTTGGCAAGTTCTTCTTTAACTGATGTAACAGTGCAGAATCCAGGATCTGAGCAACCTTCTGTTACTGTCAGTCACTTAATAAGGGAATGTCTCCTCTTGGTAAGAAATGAATGACTTGCATGCCTCATACACTGAATCCACACTGGATGTGAAGTTAAATTAGAATAATCTTTCTCATTGGGTTTTTTCAGTTAAAGGAAAGTTTCATTGTTTCTTAGCACTACAGAGTTCTTTTCCCTTTCAGACTTTTCAGTTATGTCTGTATTTGACATAACAGTGTTACTAGAGCAATGGTTCCCTGCTGATGAACAGTGTTACATTGCTTTTCTCTGTCATCCTGACGACTGTCTGGTTGGGCAGTGTCATGTAAATGATGATACTTTCATGTCAGATAGCTGGAAATCAGAAAATGGAGCAGGAGCCATCCCCTGAGTGCCAGAAGTAACCAGCTTGCAGCCTCCATCTTCATAGGAGGCTCCGTTTTCACACCTGATAAGCACAGAGTCTACCTGCACCCCCTTTGTTACTGTTAGGTTCTTGAAGCTGCAGGTCTTGGGGATAATCCAGGTGTAACAGGATGCCCAGGCTGGTCCTTGGAGCTGTCTTTATAGACCCTTTTTGTGACCAGATTTGTGTCTTTGTGGGCTCTTGTTTATGGTTTCCTCTTTTACTCCTTATTGAGTAAAAATCAATGTACTGTAAAGGTTTTTGATCAGATGATGACCTTAGTGAAGAAGATACTCTCCCCTTCCACGTGGCTTTCACCAAATTATTTCTCATTTCCTCTGATGCTGCACAGTCTGGTGACCTGCTCCTGCAGACTCTTTGCTTCGTCACAAGAGCAGGCAGACAAGGAGCCCAGCTCCCTTTGTCTCAGCTTCAGCCAGAAGCCCCAGGCATCCCTGAAGCCAAATCCCTGCAGAGCTGGAGCTCCAGCTCACTCTGGGTCAAGGCCTGTGCTGTGCAGGATCAGTTCCTCCAGTGGAGTTTGGGGACTATGCCATGTGGGGTGTCACCACCACTGCTCAGCACAGAAAGCTCTTCTCAGCACAGCATCTGTCCCCTCCTTTCAGGGCACCCAGGTGTGCCAGCTGCTGCCTCCTGGGGCCATGTCCTCTGTCTGATGGTGCTGCTCACCCACCACACCAGAGCCAACCTGGTACAGCTGGCCAAGAAGCAAATACACTGGATATTTGCCAAATACTGGCACTGCAGGTTCCATAGAGATTCCTTAAAGGCAACAATATGTAGATTCCATTAAAAAAATTCTTAGAAAAATCTTAAAACATTTTTCTGATTTAGAGATGGGGAGTCTGAGGCGTGCAAGAAAAACAGTCAGATGTCTATGCACTGTAGCTCTAAGAGATAACCCAGAGCACTGTAACAAAACCATGTCCAAAGCCAGAAGTAGCACCTGGGTGGCAAAATCACTAATTGTAAGAAGTAGCCATTTGGTGAAATGTTTGGGAAATACACTGCATTGGTAATAGGAACCCAAGGTGTCTCACAGGAAAGACATAAATCAACAACAATTATACCAAAGGCTTTTTCCTCTGTTATTACTACACTGCCTTAAAAGTAGTCACAGCATATGTTTAGAGCTTGCCTATATTGTATCTCAAAATTAGTGACAAATACCTTTGAAGTACGAAAACTACATTTTCTAGTTTGAAATACTGCATTTTGCATATGACTTCATTCTTTTTGCACCAATGCTTGAACATGGACATTTTGCTTGTGTGGAGTCCAGCTAATAATAATGTTATTTTATATAATTTCATTTGAAAAAATTACTTAAGCCTCTTCAATCAAGCAGACAGCTTTAGTACCTAAGGAGCTAGTAGATTCTGATTATTTATTTCTTAAATATTGCATTCAATATAGGGTGAATAATGATACATCCTAATGATTTTGCTTTAATCAGTTTGCTTAAAATATATTTTTAACAATTTTGAAGTATTTTATGTGCTCAATTGAATTTTCATAATTAGTCTTCAGCAAGCAAATCTTCATAAATGTCTGAGCTATTGACATAAAATGTAATAAAGAAGCACTCATATTAGAACCTGGGATTTAATTTTATTTGATCCTACCAGCCAAAGCAGTCAGTTACTATACACAATTATCTGTATGTTCAGAATGCAAATTAAAAATACATAAATACAATTATACAGTTATGTAAAGGATAAATAGAATGAAATATCTTTTAAGGAAACAACTGTAAATAAAAACAAAGAATAAAAAGTTCAAATTTCTTTTATATAAATAATTTGCTATTTGTTGTTATCCTGATACTGTGAAAAATCTGATTTTGTGCCTCACATATGCAGAAAACATTGTCAACGAGACACTACGCAACATCTGCAGGAAGAATAGGGACAAAATGTAATTATAGTTGTTCTGTAGCTTCCTTAATCTTTTTTTGGCAGCTCCACAGTTAAAGTTTTCTACAGTTAAAATGGAAAATGATTTTGCAGTTTCAGGGTAAGGTGCCATATCAGATAAAATGTGAGTAAAAATAACTTCGTAATATGACCACTGTAATTTTAGAACCTATAGATCTCATCAACCACACAAGAATAATCCCACTTAGTTCATGCATGTTTATGTGTCACTATGCATGTGATGACCACCACCCTTCTAGAATTGAATAGGTTAATTTTTTACTCTTGGTCTGCAACAAATACCTATGTGCCTTCTTTCTCCTTCCTCTAATGGGGGGAGTTTATATACATACTCTAGCATGGGTTGTAATATGCTTGCATGGTGAAAAAAAAGAAAAATAAATTGATTTTCATTTAATAAAAACAATGTTGTATTGTTTTAGATGGACATCCAGATACATTTTATTTCTTTGCAATGGTTCTGACATTTTTGCTTCTTCAAGGGCCCTTTGACAAAGAGGGTGATTAATTCCCAGGGTTCTTTTTGTCTTTGGTGAAATAGTTTCTAAATTGTGGATAATAGCAAACATCTGCAGAGCTCTATTTGTAGAGCCAACAGGATGCAAGTAGATTGTGGGGTGCTAATGTAATAGCTGTGATAAAAAACAGACACTGTGTTAAAGAAAACCAACCTCTTGGGCTGGTAACTATTATGATTTTCTGTATTATATCTCTCTGTATACTTTCCACTTGAGAAGAGTTGTCTTTTCAAAGAGAGTTGCTGCATTATGTTATGCAGAGCTTAAACCATGTCCCATTCACCATCTTACCTGCAGGACATTTTTCCTGGTTGCAGACAGGCAGGAGAGCTGAAGAATGTGCTGCCAGAGCACCCAGTGACACCCCGAGCCTCTGAGACTGGGAAACACCAAAGGAGAGACCCTCAGGCCACTGTGAGGGCTGGTAGCCCCGAGGGCTGGCAGGGCAGGGCGGCTCCCTGTGGGGGTCTGGCAGGGCGGAGCACGTCAGCCAATGCCTGTGCCACTGCCCCAGGACTGGGCACCACCCATGACCCACGGGTGGGATGGGAGGTGGAGAGCAGCCCTGCTGCGCAAGTGGGATTGTTCTGTGTGAATAGAAGGATACAGCAGAACCCACAGAGATCATGCTCTGTATTTGAAGCATCCAAGTGAACATAACAGTGCCATGGAATTTCTGTCACTAAACATCCAGTACTGCACTGTGATGGCCTTTGCTCTGTCCTAGCTTTGTCATCTTCTGTTGTCCTGAGGTTAGAGGCTTAGAAGGGTGGTTAATGTTTTCTCATGGTTCAAAAAGTAAGAATTGTTTTTCTTTAATGTAATCTAAAGGTATTAATATATTATCCATCCCTTTTGGGGTTTGAGACACAATTAAACACGCAAAGATTCAGCATTTGCTAGACAAGAGTTTCAACGGCAGCTAGAGAGATTTTTAGGTTTCCAGCTTCATGTAGTTGACAAAAAAACAATTGCAGAAGAATTTTCTAAATGCTGTCGCAAACTACCAAAATTCCAAAAGTACATACTCATCAGAAAAACACCTGCACAAGGTACAGAATTTGATAGACCACAGACATGAATAAAATATTACTGTTTTACGTAACTGGTAGTGCACAAAAATGACACACAGCTGGGCACCAGGCTGAGGCCCCTAAGAAAAGCTTTCTCAGCCTATTTTTTTACAGCCTGTGTAGAAAACAGCCCTGTTGCCAGATTTTTGTTGAGGTTAGATCTGTGATATCCCCTCCGGAATGATGGCCAGCATCTTTGTAATGAAGAGCACAGCTTATGCCTTAGCTTTCCAGCATCCCACTGATTTTCACAGAACTCTATGTCCTCCTTCCAGGCTTTGAAGCTGCAAAAGAAAGTAATGTTTTGTTGGCTGGTGAACCAGTCTGTCAACATCTTGGGACTGTAAATTACAGAGTGCTTTCTATGGTTTGCTTGGATTGGCAGAAACTAGTTGTACACATGTCGGCATCCTGTGATTATTAGCAGCAGCAGAAACTGGAAGAGCTAACATAATATGAGAGTAAATGAGATAGCTGGTAAAAATGTTTTTGAGGATTGCTGTTATCCTGTTCTGATTCTTCCGTTCATGTGAGAAATTATTCTGTTTTTATTGACCTGAAAACATTATGTTCTGGCAGGCAATCACACAGTCTTGATTGAATTTAAAGAATAAAAAGACCCTCCCAGCATTTTTACTTATAGTCTTTCAAATTTATTTGCTTGTTTTGGCACTCTCTTTTTCTCCTATATCTGAGATTTGGGTTTCTGCACATTTTTTAAAGATTCTAATCTGACAGCGTCTAGGAGTCTGAATTCCATATCATCTGTCATTCACTTCCTGTGTGACATAGATTATATGTATTTACTTCATCTGCAAAGGCACAGAAAATATTATCAGAAGGTTGTTATGGGATCTAATATTTGTAAAGGCTGCTCTGATCCCTTCCACTGAGAAATCTCATGACAGAAAATTTATGCTTTTCAGAACATTATCTCTGAAGAATATGAACATATAAACCCAACATTTAATTAAAAACTGCACTATAGGAAGATTTACATTGGCTTTGAGTTAAATGAGTCAGTATTATATATGATCCATAGATACTCACTGCATTAGACCAATATCAATATGAAAAAATGTATTAAGGCATTTAATATTAAGGCATTCACAGACACAGTGAAAAGGAAACGTGGAAAAAGTTGACACATATATCAAAAAAAGGTTTTTGTAATTTCTGTCATTCCTTTATCCCAGATATTACATTTTCCCTGACATCATTCCTTATAAAATTTAACTTTTTTTCTTTTTTTGGTATTGTAATACCATCTGTCTTTATAAGTATAATTTTGTCACTAAACCTTATAATACATTATGGATGAATTTGAAATATTCATGAGCATCAAGGAAAATGTGAGAGATGGGTGTCCCAGGTAAAATCTGGAGTAGGATTCAAAGGACAGACTTTAATAACCTGCTATGCCAGAGACTTTCCTTGTGAGAAGTCACAATCTCTGTGTTTTATGGTCTTGGTTTCAAGAAAGGGAAACTGTGTGCTAACATTAATTTGCAAGAATTTGGATTCTCTGAGAATCTTATGTTTCCACCTACCTGCTGGACTTTCTTAACAGGATTTCATCAGAACGTATGAATCGCTTCATGCTGATTTAGATGTACTTTTATTAGCTGCTTACACTGGTAACGTAGGTGCAGTAACTGAAAATTAGTTTCTATGTGGATTCTTCCATAGTGTTATTAGGTGACATTTAAAACCTTCAATGACCTATAGATAGCATGCCTTAGTCTTCTTTATTTTCATGGAACACCCAAACCAAATCCAAATAGATGGAAATAAGTTTCAGCAAAATGTTTTTTCACTGAGAATGCATGTCAGCAACAAAACTGTTGATGCAAAAGTTTTGTCTTCAATTAATATGTCATGCATTCAGAGAAAAGGGGGCTTAAATTCTAAAAGTGGTATTGCCTTGAAAATTAATAAAATACCTTTACTTTTTCAGTCACCAACTTAGAATTTTGAGATGACTACATAAGACCATTGAGTACTTTCATTTCATCCTTTCTAAATCTCTCCTCTACATTTTTACATTGGATTGTTAGAAATTTACAGATAATAATCGCTTTTTAGTTTAATTTCTGATAGGACGGGAAAAAGTTTTGCTCACTGTACAATAGACACAGCATACTTTCTCAGATACAGTAAAACCCTCTTTCATCACTTCAGTTGGGCAGCTTTCACCATGAGACTCTAGCAAGATGCAGCTTTGGGGTACAAAGGGATTTTTTGTTGAATACATGTGACAGCAGGCTAGAAGTAGTAAGCTCTCAGGTTAGGTGTTTGCAACCCCTTTGCAAACAGCTGAGTCCTCTTGGACCTGACAAGCTGTTCTTGGGGAAGGGCCAGGCTTCTCCAAACAAGCCAACCTGCCCTGCTGCTGCTTCTGCTGCTGCTGCTGGGTTATTGTCTTCCAGTTTCTGGAGCTGGCAGGAGGGGAAGGTCTTACAGTTTTACTCAGTACTTTTGAGTCCTGGAGCTGTTAGCTGTCGCTGCTCCAACAGTTGCACTTCCATCTGTTTTTACTTTCCATATCTTGCTTATTTTAGCCTGCCTGCTTTCTCACACCTCAACAAGAATTTTCTCAGTGAACCAGAGCCAAGGTCAGGCAGAAGGGCTGTACAAACCAGGGACAGCTGAACCCTGCAGCAGAGAGTCACACAGCTACTAATGAGAAAAGTTACTGTGAGAAAAGTACTGGTGTAGAAGCCAAGAAGGCAGTGAAACAAAAAAACAAAGTCAGAGAGGGGGAAAAATATGGGCAAAAAAACATAGTATAAATTTTTAAGACACTGGATTCATCATGTGAGTATAATCTATTCAAAATCTAGCTTGGAATTTCATGCCCCTGATTAGAGGTATAAAGTCATGACCTAGTATCAAGGTATGATAATTGAAAGGTAACTGTCAAAGGTAACAAAGGCCACATTTTTCAATTCCTCTATGTAAGTAAGTTGACTTCTGTAATACAGTTTTGGTTTATACTAATTTGATTTAAAATCTCCAATATTTACTAAATTGGAAAAAAATGCAGTATTGTCCCAGTCTCATGGCAGGTTCAGACTGGGTGTAATTCCGTGAAAAATTTTGTTTATCTTTGCACTTCAATGTCTGCTCAGTGTCTGTTTCTGGAAATGAACTAAGCAAGATTTCTGGCTTATTCATTATATGATATTTGATTTTTAAGCACATTTTGACAGCACAAATTTTTTTTGTGATCATATAGTAAAGGGGAGTTTGGATAACATAGTCTGACTGACAATGCATATAGCACATTGCGTTCCACAGAACAGAAAAACATTGTTTGTTACTAATTTTTATGTCTGGTAAACATAATTATGGATAAATAATATATCATGTTACTCAACTGTTTATCAAAATTTCTTTGGTATCCTCCACTTAATAAAGGTTATTCTTAAGCCCAAGTTCCTGTACCATTGTCGCAGCTTCACTGTTCAGCTCAAGACTCTCTCAACTAAACCATAAAAATTGTTAATATAACTGATGTAGGAGCTGGTTTAATCTTTGCCGTGCAGGAGCCACATAGAGTCAATTTAAATGTTTCAAACTACCTGGAAATATCCATGAATATCCATCACAGAATGTAGCCATATAATTGAGCAACAAACATCTGATGTTCAAGTGCAACCCTCAAAAGGTGACAGAACAGATGTTTTTCACGTGGCTAGAAAGGATAGCAGATGTCCTGATTTGTCCCAGAACATTTTTTCTGCGGAGTCAGTTATTGAGAAGTAAAAAATTTGCCATTTACAACATTTTCTTTTGGTATTTTGCCATGGTGACAAAAGCCATCATTTTAACTTAACTATAGCCAAGATTTCTTTGTCAGAATCTGAAACTGTAGTTTCATAGCTTATTAGATATATAAACAATGATGTTGGCAGCACAATTATTGCTCTAGACTACAGAATGTTTGGTCACTATCAGAACAAACAAATAGAGATAAATAGATAGGAAAATAATTATTTTAAGTATTAAATAAATAATAATATAAACACAAAAATATTCTGAAAAATTCTTGTTTCCCTAACTAAATGCAGTTCAGTTTTGCAAACTTGCAAATTATTTGTGTCATAGTCAACACAGATTGTACTGAAGCAAATATTTCCTTGATTTCAGAAAAAATTTCATATAGCTACATATTAAAACAGTTTGAAGGGTATTTTTGTTAACTCTATTAAAGTTTTCCATTATTCCTATTCTAGAATATTAGTTTTTTTGCAGAAACAAATTTAAGCTAAGTGTGCTTACATGAAAAAAAGAAAGAGATAACACAATAGTTGTAGTCTACTTCAGGAAACATATACAGAAAGCTTGATTGTAACCTTATCCGCTTGATATTAAGATAACATATTTACTTTGTTATATTGTGTTGACTTTTATGAACCTCAATTTGTTTGCTATTTTAGCATGGCAACTGACACATCATATATATGTTGAGAGATTTACAAAATACATAAGTGCATAAATTTTGAATATGAAATTATTTGCACAGGTAGTTACTAACATTTTGTGATAGACACTTTTGTGTTGTTGGGAAAAAAAATCCCTTTGGGCAAGCTTTTTGAAGATATGTTGCTTTTTGAAGATATGTTGTATATCTCCTAAAGATCTTGCTTCTTTCATGTATTTAGATGATAATGCATGTAACAAGGCTTTGATGAGCACTTGAACAGGACATCTAATCAGAGCATCAATTCAAAATGCAAAATTCTTCAGTGTCTTCAAACATTAAAAATACAAGTCTCAAGTTAAGTAGGAACAAGCTATCACCACTTTTTTTCATGTTGCATTTTTTGGCGCCAGTTGACAGTAATTCCTTTGTAGCATAAAACATTAGCATAATCATAATACTTTCTGCTTTTTAGCCTCAGTAGTTAAAAGGTTTCTATCTATGTTCTTTCTGATTCAGTTAAATCTAGTCTTCCTCTGGCATAGAAAATGCTTCAGTTTAGTCAAATGTAACTCTGATAAAAAATTGCATGCTAGTAAACTACACTAATACAAATTAACTGTGTGCTCAGCCCTTTATGAAAAAAAGCCCAGAACGAACTTTAGGAGAAGGAATTTTGTTGTGTATCTCCTTGGTTTCATCCAAGCATATTGCACAAGTCAGAGAGAGCAAGGGGGACATATTAAGTGACTGGGAGAGGATCAGAAGGAAATAATTTTCTACACTTGCAGAGAAATCTAGAGCTTTAACGCAAAGCAGTCAAGCCAGGCACCTTTGGCATTTTTATCTTTCCTGAGAGAAAGGATCTTCAGTTGGCTGAGTCTCCTCACAGCTGCCCAGACACCCACAGCAGGAAATGCAGTAAAAGCTAATGCTAATGCAGGTGTTCTCACTCAACATGACAATCAGACCTCCAAAGCATAATAATCTGCTGAAAGCAGTTTTTCCAGTTTCTCTATCCTGCTTGCTAATTAAACCTTGTTGAGCCATTTTCACATATTGCTCAGAATTTCAAGCTTTGGAACATAAGAATCCTTCAGATCACATAAAATTAGAATTTATAAAGTTGGAAAAGGACTCTTAGATCCTCAAGTCTAACCAATAACCTGGCACCACTGTGTTCTCCACTAAACCACATCCCCAGGTTCAACATAGAATGACAGAATATCCTGAGCTGGAAGGAACCCACAAGTTTTATTGATGCATTGACACATCCATACACCTTTTGAACATATCCACAGATGTTGATTCCACCACTTTCCTGGCAGCCTGTTGCAATGCTGGACCACTTTTTCAGTGAAGAAATTTTTCTTAATACCCAATCTAAACCTCCTCTGGTGCAACTTGAGGCCCTTTCCCTTGGTCCTGTCACTTGTTTACTGGGAGAAGAGACTGACTCCCACCTGGCTACCCCTTTCTTTCAGGCAGATGGAGAGAGTCATAATGTCTCCCCTGAGCTTTCTTTTCTCCAACAAACAACCTCAGCTCCCTCAGTTACACCCTGTAGAACTTACTTATCCTTCACCAGCTTCATTGCCCTGCCTTGTTCTAATTATATGTGGTGTTGAAACTGGAAAAATTAATAACTAAAGACAATAATAATGAATAAAAATTTAATTTAGATTTATAGAGGAGAATTCATTATTTATTAGTCAGATATCAGCTCACATAAAGAACAATTTAAAGCCAAAATCATGTGGCAGATTTGAAAAAACCTGATATAATGTGTCAACTCTTAGAATTTAGCACTTGCTAATGACAGTAAGGAAAACTCATGTCAAAGATGAGGTGATTTTGTTATTTCTTGAGTGTTTCCTTGAATATGAAAACCTATTCATGTCAGATTTATGAAACTTTTTGATTCATTTTTATTATCTCTGCCTCATACTTTTGTATATTCTCCTTTTATTTATACACACAACTTTCAGGAATGGTAATCAGCTGGTAGTAGGTTTCATCTTCTATTTTAGTGAATATCACCTTGCTGTCTAATTTATATTTTCATAAAAATTAAAATACTTTGCAGCCATACTATAACATTAATTTTAACAAAAATATGCCCCCAGTCATATACATGAGTGTGGGGGTTTTTTTCCTACAGCAAAGAGAGAATTTTGTCTCAACATACATAGCAGAAGACTGCACTTAACAGTGAATGAAGACAAGGCAGAAACTACATGTAAATTTAACTAACAAGTTTAACTTCTTCCAGCTGACCTCAGTGGTTCAAATCAGCCACAGATTAAAAAAAAAAGAAAAAAAAGTAAGCATAAAAAACATGTGGGGAAAAAATGGAAAAAGAAATGGTTTATCTCCTAAATCTGTTCTTTTAGTCATGGGACTGTTGATAACTAGATCACTCATGTTCAGGGTTGCCAACAGATATACTTAGCCAAAGACAAACTTTTACCAGTTACATTCATCAGTAGTAATTCTTATTGCCAGATGAATAAAAGCAAATACTTACAAATCTAACGGAAAGCAGCATTGTTTCTTTTTCTTAAGAAAAATGTTATGACATCCGGTGTTCTGAAAGCAGAATTATAGTTGCTTTTCTAAACACCAGTACATTAGACAAAATTTTCACTTATTTGTAAAGTTTCTTGTTTTGCTTATTTGAAAAATCAAAAGACAATTTCTGTCTCACTTGGTCCTGTCATTTCTTCACAATACTGTCTACATTTCAATTTGTTTGCTTTAGCGTGAAAAGATACATGAGATAAATTGTCACTAAATCTTTTCATTGTAGTAAACTAAATTGTTGCAATACAATAATATATCAAAATACCAGAAAAGTATAAAGTTGGCATTTTTTGGTTTAAAACTTGTATTTTCATTTCTTACCACCTTTCTGTCATTATTATTTCTCTTGGAGGGTGGGCAGAGAGAAGAAAAACAGGCCATTTAGCAGGAAACTTCAACAGAAGCTGTATATTGAATATTTTTTAGTCTTCAGAGACATAACACAAGCAACCATTTTATAGAGATCCTTTGATCTTTGTAGGTAAAATCTCTAGATGTGCAAATATGATTACAAATCTCCTTAAGCATTTCTCTAAGACTTTTTGTAATTAATTTTATTTGCTGACATTTTTTAAGGCTATATTACCTGGTTAATTTCACCTATAGCTTAAACTTCTAACACAAGAGAAATTAATACTTGGTTAAAACAATCACTCACAATGATGTTGGCCTTAGCCCAACTCTGACAAGTGAAAAGGTGATCACCTGTTCAGGTATAGGCAGGCCTTAGCTTTCAGTCCTTGTTTATAAAACAGCAGAACTCAAAGCACAAAGAGATTCAAGGCTTTTCCCTGTGATAGGCTGATGGTAGGCACCCCCTGTATATAACACTAAATTTATCAGTAATCCAAGTATGCTTGAGTTAGTATTATATTCATTTATAGTTTCTGTTTCTAATTTGATATCTAAATTTGCGTGCATATTTCTTGTCTTTGCAAATTCGTATTTTTAAGTGTGTTTTGCATTAACAGCAATACAGTTTTCAGTGATTATTAAAGCTGAGTCCTCATAGCTAAATTAAGAACCCCTTTTGTGTTAGAAAATTATGTCTCTGAAATCTAGGCAAGGAATGGAGTGGAGGTTTAACAGACCTGGTAATGGAAAGGTCTCACCAAGGAACAATTCCTGACTGGATGCTTTCACTGTAAGACAAAACTGTATTTTCTTAGATTACATGTAAAGATCCTGCTGTAAGAGTGAATGGATCCTTACTTATAGATACTTTCATACACAAATGTGGTTGGTTTGCTTTAGTTTCCCCTCCTGCACACAAAATTTCCATGTGTTATTCCCATCTTCATTTAATTGCCACAAATATTAGAGCAAGGGATTAAGTGACTAATATTTTATGTTTTTTAAATGAACCTTGCAGCTGCTCACATTATCTGTCTGAATTGCATTAATGAATGAAGTGTCCACAGAATGGTTTTTATTCTGTGTCTCTTTTGCTCTGCCCTTTTCTTCTCATTCAAAAGAAATGTTAGTCATCAACTCCGGTCAAGTTAAACAGTACAGAATGTACTTTTTTGGCTTATCCATGACAGGATCTTGGATATTGGGAAAGTTCTTCCTTTCATTTCTGCTGGGCATTCCTGTGCTTAAGTATGATGGACAGTCTCTAAGAATAGAAAGAGAGAATTAGATGAAGCAGAATGTGTTAGAGAGTGGATAATCTGAAGCAGTACAAAATTGTGCTAAGCAGTTTGCTAAATTGTTGAAAAATGTGAAGAAGTTAAACTTTAAAAGAAGGTGTTAAGAGAAAAAGGTTTTTTTTTAATGTATAGACATAAGCTTTAGTATTTCTTTAGAAATGATAAAGATACATAAGTCCCTGAAAAAAACTGAACACAGGTAATAAGCAGTGTCCTACTCCATTTCAGTTAAAAAGTTGTACAATATGGCCAAAGCTTTAGTCACAATATGAAAATCAAAGTTTAAACTGAACTCAGGTTTCTCATTGATATGCTCCCACTGAACGTAACTATTCAAAATAAAATTCAGTCAATTCAGTAGTAATCTTAATAATTTCTTGTGAAATGGATATATTTTTCAGGCTAACCCATAGCAGTTCCTTGCACATGTGTTAATTTTAGGGCTCTCAAAGGTACAGTTAGAATAGCTTCATTTATCAAGGGGCTCCTCATTTCTGTTGGAATATGTAGAAGAGTGTTTTTTTAGAATAGGTGTACTATTCTAAAAGAATGGTATGAATTGGGGGTTATTTTAGGGACACAGTATTTGTGACAATCCTGACTCTCAGATGTGTCATGTTGTCTTCATGGGCCTTCACCTGTTCAGACTATTGCTGACAGGTAAACTTTTAAATATTAATAAGTACGGCTGTGAGACTGTAAGGAAAGAACCAGAAAAACTGTGCATTGTGCTTTTAATAAGAGTGTATTTTAAATTATAAAAAAAAAAGATTGGGGTCTTTAGATGAATGTCAACTCTTTTTTACAACCTCTACTAGTTCATGCAGCCTATTTGTGACATATGAGTACATCCACAAATACTGTTCCTGCTGTCATAACTGAAAGTGATTTACACCACAACTTTAATTCAAGACATCTGCCTGACACTCTGCCCAGACCAATTTTTTTTTTCCCCCAAAGCTCTTCAGTAACACTGTTGGAAGTAGATGTGTATTCTTTGTTGGTACTCTCTTACATTATATATAATATTCTTAGGCAATTAACAGCGTTTGGTTTGAAGCTGTGATTAATTTTTCTTACAGTAAAATGTAGGATAACAAAAAATAAGGTAAAAGTTTGCAAGAAGAGATTCTTGCAAACCAGACCAACCAAAATTAGACTTATCCTATCCAAAGCAAAAAATAAAGCAGGTAAATACTTGGTTTTCTACATTTAAAAGTATTCTGGGTTCCAATTTTCATTTAATCCTGGGTAAGGACCACTGATGTAATCAAGATAATCGCAGGAGTGTGGAGAAAAATCTTAAATACGTTCTTGCTTTTTATGGCCTCTTTAACTGCTGTTGACCTGTAAGTAGTACTAAGACACTAATTTTCAACATCTGTATGCTGCTGATGTTCATCTTCATTTGGGACTACAGGAAAAAGTCAGGAACACATCTTTCCTCGGATGTTATTTATAATATGATGATTCAAAGACCTAATTATTATAGCTTCTTTTCTGAAACAGATACAGATGAAGTCCAGATATTTAAACCTAAATAAAAACTTTTTTTTATTAATACCATAGAACATTCCATCTTGCCAAATTTTGTCACTTAAAGTGCTGAAGATACAAGATGTTTTCGTTATTGAGAATGGCAGCCTTAAAAGACAGAGAGATAGCATTTCATGTAAAAGTGAATAAACAATTGCTTTTTAACTCAATAACTGTTTTTAGAGTGATTAAGGATTTTGTGGCAGTCACTGTTGCTGTTTGAATACTGAGTGCCAGCAGTAATGCTATCCTAGTAAAAGAATGAACTACTTTAGGATCAGAAAGGAAAATTATGAATGTTCCTTAACCTTTTTTCCATCAGAAATATGTGTGTAAATTACTTGATTTCTTTTATAGGAATATGTTGATTAGATGATTTATTCAAAGTAATATTTTGGGGTTTGAAGGTGAAGAACTGAAAAATCATGCTAAGTCTGTGCCTTCTTTGCACCCACCTACGCAAGTCTTTGTAATTAGTGCATCTGTGGGCAAATCTAGACACCACAGCAGCAGCACACCTGTGTGCAGTTAATAAAAGATTTGGTGGGGTGTCCACTCCTTACACTTGGGTTACTCGGAAGAGCAAGAATAACCATATATTTTTGATCTAATTCCTTTTCGTTTTTCATGTTGAAATATCAGATGAGAAGAATTTTTTCCTTTCATTAAAAAGAAACAGAAAATGCTTAATTTACTTTTAATTTAGTTTCTTTTTAGATTCTTCTAAATTATGTTGCTGCTAATTCAATATTGCATTACTTCAACATTAAACTGTAGCCATAAATAAAAACTATTAACTTTTTCCATCAGATATACCAGAAATTTGCAATGATATTTCTATTGAATCTTTACTTGGAAACTATTTTGCTCCCTTGTTTATAAAGAATGGAAAGGGTAAACATTTATGTCGGCCTGCAGTGGAAAACAATATGTATATCACAAAAGGAGATCAATTTTTCTTGCCTTTTTACTTCATTTTCTCATTTGGAAACTGCTGGAGTGTCATCCTCTTGCAAGTTCCATAACTTCTTTTAAAAGTCATAGAATAGTTTGGGTTGGAAGGGAAATTTAAAGGCCACCTAGTCTAACCTCCCCCTAGCAATGAGCAGGGACATCTTCAACTAGATCAGCTGACTCAGAGCGCCACACAAGCTGACCTCGAATGTTTCCAGTGGTGAGGCATCCAACACCTCTCCAGGCACTCTGTTCCAGTGTTGCAACACCCTCAATATAAAAAAACCCCAAAACTCTTTCTTACCTCTAATCTAAATTGATCATCCTTCAGTTTCAAACCATTGCCCCTTGCCCTGTCACCACATACCTTGTAAAAATAACCATTGGTTGGTCAGGAGACACCTGGAATAAAATCAGGAACATACAAAATAACTGAAGTGGCTAGGCTTGATTTTTTTTTTCCTTAACCAGAAAACATTGAAATTCTGGCACCATGTGGAAAAAACTTCCAGTGCAGAGGAATAATCAAATTTAGAGCCTATTTTTGTAACCTGCCCTACTAATAGTTCTTCTTTTTGAGAATCAGTATTAGTTCTGCCAGGCTGAGGCTTTTTGAAGTATACATATCTATAATAAGCAATTCATTTTCAGGTGTTATGTGTTAATTTTCACTAAAGAGAGTAATGAACAACAGAAAGTGAAGCTTCTATTTACAGAAAATCTTTAGATATGTAAGTAATTTTACCACAACTTTGCTTACCACATATTTGCTACCACAATATATGCTGAAAAGTATTAATGGCCCAACACATCAAATGTAATACGTACTTCTTTCCTGTTTCACTTCTAATAAGCAAAGAAGTTCAATCGGCAGCATATATCTGTACAAGATAAATTGTCTACATTTATCTACTATCACTGTTTGCACTTGTGAATCAAATTAACTTGCACAGGCGAACTCAGAACTGAAAACTAACAAGCTGAGCAAAGTATTAGCCCTAGATAAACTTCTTCCTGTCATATTTTATCACTATGCTAAAATAAAACTATGACTTTTTTTTTCCAGACATTGCTGTTTGATGTTGCATTTAAGTTTTATGTTCTGTTTTAAAGTTGCATAGTTAGGAGTGAGATATTACATGCATAAATAGTTTAATTCATGAAATCCTGCCTGCATGTAGCCTATTCAGGTGGATTGATCCTGTCTGGACACTAGGTGCCAACCAAAGCAAATTTATCACTTCCCTTTTCAGCTGGACAGGGGACAGAAGATACAACAAAAGGCTCATGAGTTAACAACAGGAAGAGATCACTCAGCAATTGCCATCAGGGTGAAACAGTCTCAGGGCTATCATTTTCTCACCAACCAAATAAGAATAGGGTAATAAGAAGTGAAACTAAATTTTAAAAACACCTTCCCCCCACCCCTCCTTTCTTCTCATTAACTTTATTCTTGAATTTTTTACCTCCTTCCCCCAAGTGCAGGGGACATGTAATGGGGGCTGTGGTCCGTTCATAATGCATTGTCTCTGCCGCTCCTTCCTTCCCAGAAGGAGGACTTCTTTAACTCTTCTTAAGCTCCAACATGGGGTTCCTCCCATGGGAGACAGACCTCCATGAACTTCTTCAAGATGAGTACTTCTCGTGGGCTGCAGTTCTTGATAAGTTGCTCCAGGGTCAGTCCTTTCCACAGGCTGCAGTCCTTCAGGAACAGGCTGCTCCAGAGTGGGTCCCCTGTGGGGTCACAAGTCCTGCCAGCCAACCTTCTCTGTCATGGGCTTCTCTCTCCACAGCACCACAGGTCCTGCCAGAAGCTTGTTCCAGTCCAGGCTTTCCACTGTGTCACAACCTCCCTTGGGCATCCACCTACTCCAACATTGGGTCCTCCACAGTCCAGAGACGGATCTCTGGTCCACCATGGACCTTGAAGGGCTGCTGAAGCACAACTTGCTCACTGTGGTCTGCACCACAGGCTGCAGGAGAGACTCTGATTTAGAGATTGGAGCACCTCCTGTCCCTCCTTCTACTGACCTTGGTGTCTGCAGAGCTGTTTCTCTCACATAGTCTCATTCCTTTCTTCAGGTGCAATTGCTGTTGTGCAGGGTGGGGTTTTTTTCCCCTTAACTACACTATCCCAGAAGGATTACCACCATCACAGATGGGCTCAGCCTCAGCCAGCACTGGGTCCATCTTGGCTCTCAGTGAAGTTTCTGGCAGTTTCTAACAGAAGCCATCCCTATAGAGCTCCCCTCCATACACACACTGTCTAAGCCTTGAGAAAGAAAAGCTTTGCTAAGATTGTTTGTTTGGTATGTGCTAGAACATAAAAAAAAGGGAGGAGAATGTTACCCCTTTCTTGCATTTCTAATTTTAGAGAGAGATTCTAGAAAATAATTACCCTGTGCCTTTTTCCTAGGCTGTTTATCAAATGAAATTGCACTATGTTTTCCCACACTAAGTAGTCTATGCATGAGGTTTGGTGGAGTCTCAGTTTTGGTTGTTTAGTTTAATTGATTTATCTCTTCTGTAACTATTTATATCTTCACAGGTTTGCTTTTTTTGTTGTATAAGTTTGGGCTTTGCCTTATGCTGCAGTAGAGATGGGACTTGAAATTGTATGGCTTTTTTACCTCTGTTTTCTCCTTCTTCATGCCTTGAAGGTACCTTCTACATCAAATTGTCTTCTATGTGTTTTCATCACCTCTGGGAGCATGTCTGGGTTGAGGTACAATAAAGGATGACTTCCTATCCTGATATGTTTAAATGCAATGTGATGTTTATTGTTTCACTTGGATGAAATTGAGTGGAATATGAAATAGTAAGATTAAAAATGACTTCCATCAATAAAAAGAACTGGCATGTGTATTTGTTTTTTTAGAACACTTGAGGAAGCTCTGTTTCAAAAGGTTACAACTTTAGTGCTTCATGCCCCTCTATATTTTCCAATTTCAATAGTAAGAATGTTCTGTTTTATTGCCATTTGTATTTGAAATACTTTATTGTTTTTGGCTTGAATGATAATTTCTTATATCGCTAAGGAAATTGCATCAATACAGTAAATATTGTAAACTTCCATGTTTTGAGAAAGACTTGCTCTAACTTTCCTCTGAGACAAATTATTTAATCTTCTTCATTGGCTCAGTAATCCTGAAAAGGATCAGGTCTCTTCCTTTGTGACCCCAAAGGGATGAGTCTTGACATTTAAAAATTCAAAATTTGGCTTTTATGTTCTCTTAATGTTTCTCCATGGATCTTGGAAAAAGCAGGTCAGGCATGCTGCCAAAGTTCAAATGTTCTCAAAGTGAAGGGAGTCTATCCCACTCTAATCAGGAGTGCAAAGCACAATTGACAGCTAAGGCCATACATGAAAACATATGTTGTAGATTATTGATGCTGTCTATAGTCTTTATATTTTCCCAGTACAATTTTCTTACAAAAATAATGACCAGAGTATCATTCTCTTGATGAGGATATGAATGTTCTTAGTATGAAATAAGAATTGTGTACAGACATGGAGACTTCCAGGAAAACAATTCAGCTCTGTATTTGATGGTCATGTGTTAGCAAACTTGCATGTTGGCAACAACTGCTCTGCAGTTATTGCAGTGACACAGCATCAAGATCTATGGTTAAATGAGAATAAAAAGGAAGAATATATTTGCAAGTAAAAATATAAAAATATAAAAATAGCATGGTAATTTCCCAAATTTACAGTAATTTTTTAAAATTTAATTTGGATGCATCCTTAACAATAGCATAAAATCCAGATTCCTCCAAGAATTGCTGATTACAACAGAATGCAACAGAATAGAAGGTGAGTTTTATTTATAGCTTCACTATTTAGTATTATTCTATTATACATTATTATTTTTTGTGCATTTTTTCTTGAAGAGTATAGTTTTCCTTCCCAAAATGTACTTAAATGACACTTCCAATGATACATGTTCCTTCACATGCTGTACTGACTCTTTTTTCTTTGTGTTTATTTATTTTTAAATGATAAATTCTCTGATACAGATCTTCACTTGTGAAGACATTTTCGTTTCTGATCAAAGTTCCCTTCCTTTCAGACAGTATAAATGTCCATCATTTTCTTTAGAAATCACAAATTTGTTTGAATATGGACAATGGAAGAGCCTTCTTGGATGCATTCAGTGATGGTAGCAAGTGAAGAATGGTGGAAAGTGAATCTCTTGAATGGGTTGAAATGTGAGTAGTTAGAAGTCTAAGTTATGATGTGTATATAACTTGTCTTTTAAAATATGAAGAGATTTCTTTGGTAGGGGTAATGGAATGTAGCCAGAGAGTATTCTACTGGGAGATGGGATCTATGCAGTTGCTAAAGAAGCCATGCAAAATGCATAAAGTAGCTGTTGCCTTATTTTATTGTTTGGATTTGGGTTTTGTTGGGCTGGGTTGTTTTTTTTTGTGTGTGTTTGTTTTTAATTTGATACAGACTTGTGGTTTTGTTTTGTTGTGGTGTTACGTTTGGTTGGGGTTTCTTTGCTTCAGTTTGGGGCTGTTGTGTGTGTAGTCATTTTTTTTTGCTTTGGGTTTTGGGGGATTTTTGCTTTGGTTTGTGGCTTTTGTTTGTTTGGTTTGGTCTGGTTTTTTAACAGAAATGTATAGAGAGCTTTTTTTTCACCTATTTTAAATTTGTCTTTTTTAAGACAATGTCTTTTGTCTCCTGGCAGTGGAATAGATTTTGTGAATCAGGGAAGAGTAGGAGGATTTTCTTGTTAATTTCCCTGAAATAAATTTTAAAACAAAATTAGAAATCCTACTGTCAGACAAGAGAAGAGTCATGCAGCTATAGCTACTATTGATGATGAAAATACTGCCTGCTATAGTGCTGGTAAAAGTGTTGGGATGTTAGCAGGGAAGTAGAGATATATCCCTTAAAGCTAAAGGAAATCTGGCGTCTCAGTCTGAGATTGTGACATAGGAGTTGTCAGTATTCTATACATTATGAGGGATTCTTTTTTAATGAGAAATATTTAGCTTTTCACAGCTCTGGCAAATCATTCCAGCTGTGTCTAACTATATCAGGTTTATGTCTTGAGGACCTGCCAATTAGGTAGCATGTCATATCAGGCTTGGGACAGTGGTGTCATTCTTTGTCATGCTGGTAACAACAATGTTGGAGCTTGTATTCCAGAAAGAAATATTTCTTACCTTCTATTTTAATATGTAACTCTAAATTTTAATGCAAAAAGAGCTTTTCAAAGTTTTGGGGATATTTTATAACTTTCCTCGCTATTGTCATTTCATCTCTCTGATAATCCAGAACACTGCATTTTTTTGTAGTAAATTCCAAGAGTCCCTGGCTAATTGCTGAGTTAATTATGAAAATACATTTATTTTCAAGACCATATAATCTAGCTGAGTGAAAAAGTAGTCTTATTTGAGGTTATTTAAAACTCAGAAGGTAGAGTAGGAGTAAGCAGTGGCATAAGAATCCACCCAATTTAGTTGAGTACTAGGACCTCTGCTTAGTAAGTACTGTGATTCAAATTACTAATTTCATTTTATACGTAATATTTGGGGGACTGGGGTCACAGTCTTCAGTTTAGAAAGGGAGGGAGAAATAAAAACTGAAAAAAGTAATGTTTAGTGAAGAACAGTATGACAAAAAGTTTTATTTTGTATAAAACACTTGTACTTAAAAGAAAAATGTGGTTTTAGTTTTGATAATGCCTGACCAATGAGAATCTTTTTCAAGTTACTGTGGAGTGGCCTTAATGCTGTAAATAATCCAATTGGCCAAGTCCCAGTACAGTGCAGATGAGAAAAGGATGCAGGAAATTCTGTTGTTTACACATGTGTCTGTTACACTGAGAAGCAAGAGGAGCCCAGCAAACTCAGAGGGTAAGGGGTCTTAAGCTTGTGGGTTTAATGTTTAATTTCTATAAATCTCTTCAGGGGCAAAGTATGAGTTACTATCATGCTGATGGTAAGGAGGAAAACAGTCTGAAATGCCCAGCAAAAGTGCTGAAGATCAGAATACAGTATTTAAAGTAGATGGCTAAGTTATATCTAGCTAGATTTTTCTCTTCTATGTTTTTTGCTACTATTGTGTAGTATTACTTGAACATCCCATTAAACTCAAGTTGTTTTTCAAGTGTAGTAGAATCCTTACTTACCATAACCAGGTAATTTTTAAATTTTTCTAAGTGACAGTTTGTTAAAAAAGTTATTTCTTAGTTTTGATTTAGGAATTAGTACAAATGCAGAAATTTCACAAATTATGCTATTTTACTAATGAAAGCCTTTTTTATTACTTTATGAAATGCATATGCAATGATATAAACTGGTAAAACTCTGGTACCTTTTAATGGGTGCTGGTATCATGGACATAAGAGTAATGAATATATTGTTATGAGTTTGCAGAAGTTCATACTGCATTTTTTTTGTTGGAAAGCAGCGTTTTCACAGTGCTTCTATTTTCATAAGTTATGCAACTCAATAATGAGTTGTATAATCATAACTTCCTTCAGAAAATATCTGAAGATGGGATAAGAAAAAAACATGTTCTTAGCTGTATTGTATTATTCTAATGCAACAAAATATATTTTCTGATACTATGATTTGTTGATGCTGAACAAAGATATTCAGTTTGCCATTATTTTAAAGGCAAGTTTAAGGGATGCTGTGAGACATTGTGGATGATCCTTCAGCAATGAGAACCAAGGGTCAAATTTCAAAAGCAATGCTGATGAGTTTAATAAGCATATATAGCTAACAGTACTAATAGGCTTCCTACTGACTATCCAGATAGTTGCATTTTGTTTGTATTAGTTCTCACTGATTCTTACAAACATTTTATGAAGCAGACTCTGCTATAAATAATCCTAGAGCTAGACTCCTAGTTTTTGGTTTAGATTTCCTGTGACAGAAAAATTGCTTTTGTGTTTCTGAATGCAGATCTTTGCATAATAAAATGAAGATAAATGAATTTCCAAAATATATTAGGTATCATTAATAAAACTAGTTGTATCACTTTCAGAGATAACTACAAAAGATATAGTGAAAAATGTAAAATTAGATGTCTGGGGGTGTTTTTTTATGTAGCCAGTTTCGAACTGAGGCCACTCTTTCGCCTTAAACATAAAACACTAATTTTAACCTCAGGTAAACTGAAAAATAAATCACTTGGAAACGAATACTTTAACGGAGCTGTTATTGAACAGGCTTAAAACAATGTCATTTATTTTAACACCAAGAGGGGTAGATATTGGAACCATTTGAAGTGTAAAAAATTGATATTCATGGAATCATAGATTCATAGAATGGTTTGGGTTGAAAGGGACCTTCAAGATCACCTAGTTCCAATCTCACCAGCCCAGACAGGGAAGCTCCCCAGCACAGCAGGTTGCTTAAGGCTCCATCCAACCTAGCCGTGAACACTTCTGGGGATGGGACATCCACGACTTCTTGGGGCAACATGTTGAAATGTCTCACCTGTTCTATTCACTCCTACTCTCTTTTTAGTCCATAGAATGGTCTTTAATTGACTGGTTTTTTGGGAAAAAGATCCTCTCTGAATAGCCTGATTCTCTGCTCATGCTGATTAATTAATCTAGGTCTGATTTACACAAGGTTAAATGAGACTGGGTTTATACCAAATCCCTTCTTATTTAAAGTCAATCATATTGCTGAAGAAATAGCAGGGAGGAAGTGTTGTGAATGCTACTATCTTTTTTTCCTTTTTTTAATGTATATTCAGTTGACTTGAAGGTTTCTCCATAACTTTTGTAGATATCCATTTTTGCAAAAGGAAGACAACTTCCCTTCTGCCAGGCTGAGTAATCACCCCTTATACAAATTCTTTTCTTTTAGTGGGGCTAAATTTTGGGCTACAGTGATTGGGCACTGAAGGAATAAACAGAGATGCTTCTGTATGCATTTGGGTGACATCTAGGATACAACAGATGATACTTGGTAATTTATTTTATGTGACCACTCTAGTAACAGTGGAATCCTGGTTAAAGCCACAATATGGATTATTCCTGAGTTCGTTTCCCTCAAGGATGATTTAGTGGAGTTGGAGTCATCACAAGATACTATCTTACAACATTGTATCTCATAAAGCACTCCTAAGGCTGTTGAAAGACATGTGATGGTGTTAAAATGCTAGACTGGTTATAGAAAAATAATAATTACATATGAATGTCCAAACAACGATATTTTTGTAAGGAATATTCTTAAACGACCTAATTGTAGAAGATGTGGCTTCTAAAACTGTTCTGATAAAACTGAAAGCATCTCTGCACGACAGAATTGTTAATTCTGATACAACTATATCAGAGTAGTTGAACAAGCCAAAGGGATATGCTCTGACCCAGAGAAGACAAAATATTCATGAGCATTCTTACTTGTATACTTATGTGGGTGGGAAAATCACTTGTTTCTAGATTCTGAGTACAGTGTTGAAGAAAAATTGTTTTGTGTCCTAATAAGCATTGGAATGTTTTCTGTCTTCATCTGAAAAAAGTCATCTGATATCTGTGATTAATTTTGCCTACTCCCAATGTTATGAAATTTCTTTTAAAAGTAGGTCATGTTTTGAATAGGAAAACATCATAAATGATTTCAGCTCTAAGTAGACAATTCTTGATCTTTCATATCATAAAGCATATGGTTTTAAATACTGTCAAGGGTTTTAAAAACCTGAAGAATTTGAATTTCTCAGCATATAAGTGGGGATTAGAGACTTAACTTTTTCAGGGACATGTCATTACATCTTCACACTTTATAGAAAATAAAATAAAATTTAAGAAAAGAAACAAATGAAACAAAACAAACCCAAAACCAAAGCCAACCAAAACCAAAACAATAACAAAACAAAACAAAACAAAACACACCCTCACCTCAATGGATTTTTTTAAGTAAGAAAAAAAAGCTT
This sequence comes from Lichenostomus cassidix, assembly GCF_008360975.1. Lineage (NCBI taxonomy): Eukaryota > Metazoa > Chordata > Aves > Passeriformes > Meliphagidae > Lichenostomus > Lichenostomus cassidix. Next base: position 96,311,943 of record NC_139482.1, on the reverse strand, counting down.
ACAAATGAAAGTGAAGGAATCCAGCTCAAAGTCACTTTCCAAATGAGTAACATGGAAGAAGTTAGAAATGTGGTACAAACTCTAGAAAATGAGCTTGTGATGATTTTGTCTAAATAATGAAGCTTCTCTATACATTTAAGTGACCTCTGCTGTTTGGATGAACATGTTTCAGCATTGCATCTGACCTAATTCTTGTTAGTAAAGTGCTCTTCAGAATGATTAGTCTGCCTTCAGTTTCCTTTTTTTAACTTCCTTTTGAAGCTGAAAGAAACCCAGCTGAATTCACCTGTAGCCCAATCTGAAAAAAGGTGGTAAAAATCCCAGATCTGTGAAGTCCTCAGATCCATTTGGGAGTAGTTGATCCTCCTCAACTATATTCAATGAGAAGTTACAGTGGCTCTCACAAAGAGGTGAATTTGGCTTTTAAACATAAGTAAATGAAACATTAAATTAAATAGTAGAACACTGATACTATGAATAGCTGGGAAAGGAATTTAACCCTTGAGAAATCGACATGATACAATGGTCTTTAGTCTGAATAGTGTGCTATAAGCTTATTTATAGCTTACTTGCAAATATTTATCTTTCATGTATCTTAAATTGTTTAACTAATGCCCTGGATGAAAATCACAAGCTGAATGAGATGTTTTTAGTTTTCTTGTCTTGAGTTTTAACTTACAGCTGGCTTTAATGCTTGTAAATTTAAAAAACTTCTAAGACCAATTATGAATTGCATACTCAAAGGCAGATTTTACTTTGTGGATGATGTATAGTTTGGGTATTATTTCCCTACATTTCTGTAGTCTTCCCTCTTTCTGACAAGTTCAGAGGAAATCCATGACAGATACTCCTGTGTGTCATGGTAAAGAGCTGCCTGTCAGCATAAGCCAGACAATGCATGTGTGCAGTGGCTGAGCTCACGTCCTGTGATAACACACTGAAAGCTCCGATCGAGCTGAGTCTTTTGTGATTCTCTGTTGTTGACTGACAATTGGTTCTCTTGTAACTGAGCTGAGTGGTGTAAGAAGCTACCTGCTTATCCTTCTTGTTCCCAGTAAAGGGGCTTATGACCCTGTTAGTGCTGCAGCTCATTTCAATGTGGGTTAAAAAATGTTTGTAACACTAAACACTCATTGGAACTAACTTTCTCTGCTTTCTGTGGAAACAGAGGAGGAAGACTCATGCACTTGGTTATTCTTAGTCTTAGCCGTGGAACTGCTGAAAAACAAACCAAACATAAAAAAACCGAGATACCACTTTAATGTGATTAAAAGCAAATTTCATTGTGCCTGAAAAACAAGGTGCCTATAGGTGTTTCTGTAAATCAGAGGAGGAGTTCACTTGTATCTTTAGCCATAAGCATTAAAAAAATACAGTGTTTCAATATACTGAACTAGTATTAACTAATGTGAATCCTATTCTTCTGAAGCAATTACCTGTTTAAAGTTTGAACAGATTACTATTGTTCTAAGGAAATCTCTCTGTGCTATTCAGAAGATACTTATTAGACCAGATGTTTAATGGATATTAATTAACTTCTATGAATTAATCATTAGCTTATTTTAAATACGCTCTGAATCTGTTCTCAATTGAAGTTATTAATATTCTGATTAATGACCTGCCTTTCCTAATAATAATTCAGACAATATATTCCATGGAGATTCCCAATCTTCACATAGAACCAATGAGATTAGATTAAAATTTAGGGGAGTTTGCTGCATATTTAACTCATAAGTTTATACTAGGTTTTGTAAAGTTGTTAGTAAGTAATTTACTCTAAAAAGATCTAAAACTTTTACAGTTCATACTTATATTAACTATCTAGGAAGTTTATTTTGCTTCTTTTTTTACTGATCATATCCTAATAAAAAGTGATAGTCAAATCTCAAAGGAGAGTTAGCCAAGCGAACTGTCTCAAAAGCCACAGCTACCGAATTTAGTTGGATTATGCTTGGTTTAGCTTCTTCGTAATACTTAGTTAGTTTTGAGACTGTCTGGGAAAGTTGGTGGTTTCACACACACTCACTTCCCTCCCTGCATAATCTGATTGTACAATATATTTTTTTCAAGTGTAGTGGCTGAGGAATGAGTATCAGTACTACAGACTTACATGTATACAAATTATGGGTGAAATATTATGAAGGTTTGTAATCAAACAAAACATGCTTGGGGAAATGAAGTTACTGTAAATTATATTTAAAGCAGTACTTCAGAGCTTCTTTTGGCATTATGGTTAGTAAACGACAACATCTCTATGTACAAATATTTATGTTACCCATATTTAACCCTAAGGATTTAAAAACAACTTCAAAGATGTGAAGAAACATCAGCTTGTTGCTGTAAAAGACTTTGAAAGATAGTGCAATGATATGTAATCACTGTATTAACCACTAAACCTAAATCAGAGTAAGTATATAATTCTGGTTCTCATCTGAAGGAACAGTATCCAAACTGTTTAGGGTTTATTTAAAATGGCAGCCAAAAAGAAAAAAGAAGGAAAGAAAGGGTAACATTTGTTTAGTCTTTATTGTAATGTGACTACCTTCCAAGTTGTCTTTTTTATGAATGTATATGTTTACAGTGTGTATATATAGTATGTACCGTATGTATATAGTCTGTATAATATTATCTAATATTATAAAAGATATATGCATGTGTTTTAAAAAAAACAATTGAAACCCTGAAGAGGATTTTACTTTAAAATGGATATTTAGACATGAAGAGAAAATGGTAAAAGAAAACAAGGGGGGGAAAAAAGCCCAGTACATAGGACGACAGCAAAGTGGACCAGGTCCTTTCCTGGTGCATCCTTTTCCAGAGAGAATTACACCATTTCATTTTGAGCTAAACTCTTTCAGACCACCCTCCCCCACCCCCCCGCCCAGCAACAATAATGTAGAATATGCTGTGAAAGAATTCTTGTCCTAAATTACTGCTTTTAATTATTGGCATCTTTTGTCTTAGTGTAACTCAATGAAACAAATTCTCTTTACCTAGAGGTGTTTTTATTCTGTGGAAAGAAATAACCACTCAGTTCTTAAAAGCTTTTAGCCATGTCAGTTTATCAGTCCTGTGGTCAAATTCTCTGATTGGCATAGAAAGTTTCGCTATACTTTACAGAAGCAATTCACACATTGAGAAAAATATATAATACCTCATGGTTAAATCAATCATGGTATAGGTAATAATTTCAATAAAAGCATCAGTCCAGTTATTAAATTTTGTGAAACTTCATGAACAAGTAAATGTTTCCTGCACGACAATAGTTGTTGCTGTTACAGGCATGTTTTTTCTGGATTGTTTCTGCCTGTACTTAGAACTGACCTTCAGCCTGGGAAGTATCTGGGAATGCTTGATTATCTTGTTATTACCCTTTCTTTCACACACAGTATTCTCATATTTGCAGTTTCTGTTGGCAGAATAGATTCTGGGGATAAAGCCTTCCTCCTTCTTTTTCCAGGTCCCTTACAGCTGGCTCTTAACAAAAGTGCAGAGTTGCTGCTTTTAAGGCAGTTCAGTGTGGCCACAAAATGGCCTTATCTCTTGTGGCTCTTCCCTACTTTCATGGTGTTTTGTGACCCCTTTGGCTAAAAGTTACATATTCTGAGATTCACAATTTCTGATCCTAATTCTGTCTCATTTCCTGGATGTCATGGCAACATTGTTAAAACTGGGATAAACAGGCTTGCAGAGCTGCTCAGAAGTCATGCTGCTCAGGGAATCATTAGGGAGGACATCTGAGCTCATCTAATCCTCCCTCCTTGCTCAGAGCATCATCTTTAGGACTTCTATATGGCATGCCTTTGTTTCACAAGAATTTCTGTCACACTAGAGATTTTATTTTCTCTGAAATGAGTGGGACAACCTACACCTGGAATTGTAAATCTTATTTCAAATGATTGAAATAGGCTGTGGAAAAGGATAGCAAATGAGGACAAATTGGCAATATGACTGGCATAATCAGCCTGAGGGCCACTTAGGGCTACTTCATGTTTCTTTTTTGAAGATATAAATTATATACATGCAATTTTACCCTACATATCTTCATGTGAATTATTAAAACCTTCAGGAGAAGCAAACTACTATTAATAATAGAAAAGATTCCTCCTCTGGAGTCAGAGAATTTTGGTTATTACAATGAATACTGGAATATCAATAGTGTACATATATGTATACATATACATACACTATTCCACATATATACTGGAATATGCATAGTGTACAATGGTTATTTCAGCATTATGGTGATTGCTTTATTTTCCTTTGGTTTCTGGATAGTCTACTTAAATAGCAAAAAGATGAAGCCATTTCTGAGTCCTCCTTTCACTTACTACTCCCTCTGTGGTTTATTGCCTTTCAGTAGCTATCTTTGCTGTGCTCATCCTTTACCTCTTCTGGGAATTTAGCTGTAAATGGACAACTACTACAATAATGCACATTCTGGGGGTACTGCAGAAATGCTTTGTCTGTCACAATGTTTTGTACAGTAGTAAAATGTAATTTTCCCTGCAGAACTACCATTTTCCTGAAGTTACTTTCTGCTTTTTAACTTTTTAGGCCTGATAGGTAGCTAGCAAACTTTGCTTTTGGATTTTTTAATAGAAGGCCAAGTTGAAACTTGGGTCTCTGCTTTTGCCTTCTCCCTCTGACATATTATTCCATCTCATCATCCAGTGTTGATCAACTCAGAAGTGGGATCTGACTCCAATTTTGCATAGACTCTACTGTCAAGGGCTTAATTTCATTTGGTCCTAAGTCTTTTCTGCCTCTGGAGTTTTTATTGTGTCCTGAGGTTAAATTTATTAATTTGTTGTCAAGGAAAAGGTGTTTATACCATAAATAAGTAATGAGGAAAATAGTGATGTTCTGTGTTTCCAAGACAATTTGGTCAGACCTATAAGAAATGTAGAAGACTACTCAGCACTTCTCTTCCTACTGTTTCATCTTAAAATGGCTAAATATTTTGGGTTTGTTTTCTTCAGTTCTCTTTTTTTTTTTTTTTTTTTTTTTTTTGGTAAAGCATTTGAGTTTTTATCCTGCCCTTTAGAACTTTGAAAATTAAAGAACTTGAAAAGTAAGATTTACCCCTGAAATTGTCTCATTCACTTAAAAATTTGGGCTGATGATGTGGTATAGAAGGAAGATAAGGCTCCATAATTTTAGCCTTGTGTATCAGGACATTAATGAATTGCCAGTGTGATTTCATTTTATCTCAAAGAGAACCTAAATACATCATACTATCCAAACTGATGTGTTCAGAAAACAAGTTTTTTCAGGCACTTTTAAGATTTCATGATTGGGCAAAAAGACCACAAAACACCACAACCACCTCACTGAAACAAAACCTGACAAACCCATTAACACTTCTCTTTGTGAAGTTAAAAACATAACTTTATATTTTATTGGTTTCAATAGCATAACTCTTTAGTTAGTGGACATGAGAAGGAAATAAAACAGGTTTTGGAAATAAATTAGATTGATTGTATTGATATTTTTATGTTAAAAGGAAACTAGAGAAGTATAAATAGGAGGGAAAAAATTATCACATAACTCCTAGTAGGAAGTAAACAATTTACATTATTTGTCTCTTCAGGCCATATTTTGGCTGATTTTTAGTTATGACACATGTAAGGAATACAATGTTTGGAAACAGCATAGCTTAAAAATATACCATATGGTTTAATATTGTTAATATTGTTTTATAGCTGTGGAAAAAAAATAAACAGAATCAACTTTGGCTGTGCATTAAAAAGTCTTGAAACCACTATCTTTTAATTTTCACGAAGTATGATAATCTGCATATGATGTCATGGTGTGTTTGGAACTCTCAAATTTACAGCACATTGTCCTTTGTAATTTAAATTTTATTTTATTAGCTTATGAGCTCATTAAAAAAAATCCTCTGCCTCAAAAAATACCACCAAAACATAAAGACATCCAGCAATGGTGGAATCATCTTTGTTCAGACTAGTCCAACACATGAACTCACTAATTCATTATTTCCCTAATTCACAAGCTCTCTAATTTACAAGTTCTCTAAATCATATTTTCTCTATGAGCAAACTGATTGCCAAGCTGTCAATGCCAGTGCTATTTTTTTTCCTGTATCTTGGAGTGAATGTTCCTCACACCACACTGACAAGAACAAAAGCCTCATCAGTCAGCCTGCTGTTGGACCTGCTACAAAATATTGGGGGGTAAGCTTAGACATTTACACTTTCCAGCCCAGAAGGTGGGTCTGTAGCACTTCCATGAGTTAGCATAACCTGAAAGAACTTCCAGGTAGCTACTTTTTGAACATGCAGGAGTTTTTGGCTGGAGGTGATATCAGTCCACAGATCTGTACAGGCTGCTCTCACATTGACTGCCCACATTGGCACTGCTCTCAGCATATGTCAGACTTTAGGACCAGCTGTGTGTTGATTATTATCATATTTTTACTTTTCTTTCCTCTAAGAATTTTTCAAGTCATCCTGGTTATCCATGCATCACCATCTTGTAATATTGAGAAATTTATTTGCTAGATTTTAGTATCAAATTAATTAAATCATATACTAATTTTACCTGATAGTTTTAATAGTATCCCTTTTACCTCCATGCCCTATTGGCTGATGACTTTGCAGCCACCATCACAGCAATGGTCACTACAATCAGTACTAGGTTCATTCCATGCAGGAGTGTATACACTGGTTATGTTCAATGCATGTTCATCGCCATTAATTTTAGAGCCATAATCTTAGGCTCTTGTACATGATGCAATTGCATGAAGTGAAGGACACTTTTATTAAGAAGTAGTCTGGATTGTTTCTTAATATACACAATCATGAGCAAACGATAAATTTATTTTGTCCATTTATATTGATTTGCACAGGATTATTAGGAGTGTTTATGAAAAACTGCAGTGTATTTTCTCATTAGATACATTTGCTGTAATTATTCTGGGCCACTAGTGTGTGCTTAGTTTCCCACATGCCTGTAGTACTCCTTTCACTATGTTGTTGTCACAACCACATACAGCATCATGCCTAGTGTTACTACACAGAGGTAAATTCAGGTTAACTTTAGATCTTAGTGTTAATGCAACATTGTCATCCACTGTGAACACTTGTCCTTGTGATGTTGCCGGTGATATTCCTTCTGTAACTAGTTTTAACAGTGGGTTATTATGGATCTGCAATACCTGAGTTGTTCCATGGGCAATGCTAAAAATGCAGGATCTGTCACAGACAAGTTCTGGGTATGTTCCAATTATCAGTGTTGCCATGGTGATGCAGAAGGGTCACATTTTCTGCGAGAAGATACCCAGGTCTTGGACATAATCCAAACCTCAGTTGTTGTTCACTTGTTCCTCTTTTCATTGTAAAAGGAGAGGCACACAGATAACTCCTGAGTTGGATGTTTAACTGCAATCTCATTTTATGGACTTCAGAGGGTTTTACTTGTGTTTGAACAGGATTTTGGGAAGATACTGATATGAATTCCTTATCTGTGTCTCCTTTTGTGGGGGTTTGTCACTTGTGCAGCCAACTTTCAAGTTCTCACAGACAGGATCCCTACATACAGTACGATGTTATACAATACAGTGTTTTGTAGTTGCTGGCTTAGTAGTTTATTCCATTGATCCACTGTCCCATTATTTTGAGGTTGATACTGTAGCTGAAAAATCCATTGTACCAGATTTGAACCAAACCAAGCTTGTCCTATTTTATTCTTAAAATGCTATCAATGCTAAGATTGTATTTCTCTGGATAAGGGAAAAGTAGCAAACCACTGGCTTAAAGTAGTAACACTTGTGAGACCAGAGATAGCTTCGGCAAGGAATACATTCCAAGTACCACTCTTTCTGTTCCTGTAAGGACTTCTTTCCACTCCCCAGGTTTTTCTTATAATACACATAGGAAGTTTCCCAGGTTAACATACCTGTCATGAAGTTGGAAGAATGTTGGTGATGTGATGTACTGCTGTTTGACAAAAATGGCAGGAATATACAATTTGTTTCACCAGAGCTTTTACCACTGGACATCCTATCCTGATAGCCTGTTGAAATAAATCCTATGTCCCAGTGTTTCTAAGCCATTCCTGTAACCAGCTACTTGTCCTGCCTCAGAGTTTTCTGCTATATTGTTTTCTAGCCAAAAGCTCAGCCTGACTCTGTGTTGCCAGGATGTTTAGCGTTCTGGTAACTAGATACATTTTTTATGGCTGTGTTCTTAGACTGAGATATATTCAATCACTTTCCATTGTGATGTTTTTTCCCCCATACATTTCAATCATTTACTTAGCAATATTTTTTCCTCTAGCAGCTAGTGGAACCCTTAAGAATTACTAATTAAAACCAGCTTTACAACAGGAACAGACACACAAAATTTGATCTCTTCTTGAGCTGATAGCTCAGTAGTTAAAAGACGTTAGTAAACAGCTGCGTTTTCAGGGAGTGAGTTAAATCACTGCCTATATTCTTCCCATAATGACCCCCTCGCCCCCACCCATTTTCTCTAAGCCTTGTCTCTTGGTCAGGGTTTGTCAATTGAATGGTGAATTGCAGGAACAGCATGGAAAGTTCTGACTTTCCAGTAGCACTTACAAAAGAGCATATACAGCTAGACAGTATATTTTGTCCGATTAAATTTATAGATTAGACAAAAAAAATTAACTGGCTTAATCTGTAGCTGACATTTTCTGTAAAGACAGAATGCCCTTAAAAAAAATTTGGCTGAAGTCTTAATAATTAAGAGGCCTGTAACTAGGGATTAAATATGCAGTTAGCAAAAGGATGTTGAAATTGTATCCTCAAGCACTGCCCTAGCTACTGAACAGCCTGAAAAAGCTGAGTTCAATGAATAAGTATTAACATGGAGAAAGTGCAATGTTTCTTTTTTCTCCTCACGATTTTTTTAAACCACTTTGTGCTGCCAAGGGTTAATACACTGCTGTTTACCTAAAACAATAGCTGGCAATAATAAATCAAGAGCTCTTCTCTTTCCTACTGGTGTTCAGGACCATTAGGTAATAGGAAAGGTTGCAATATAATGAAATATGGTTTAGACCTATGTTCCTTATCATGGTGACCAAATGTCTCTGTCTTTTTTTCCTCTGAAAACTATCTTCACTCTGTTCTCGCACTGTTATCACACATGCTCTTCCCACCCCATTCATATGATGCAATGAATATTGCTTCCTATATTTTGTTCATACTTATTTTAAATTATTCCATTAAGAAAACAAATTTTAAAGGATTTTGTATTCCTTCTTATCCCTCAGTTGTTAAAAGTGAAACTATCAGAAAGCTTTGCTGATCAGAAAACCCCCATTTTCATCCAATTCTCTAACTTTGCCTTCCCATCCAATTATCTTTTATTAAGTAATTATGGTCACTGAGCTCAGTATGTTGTGCTAGCTAGTCTGTTGCTGCAAATTCAACCTAGCAACTTTAAAACTAGCTACACACAGTACTTTCTTTTGTCAGTTTTAGACTTATGAAATTTCTGTTATTTAGAGATCTGTCTAACAACATTAACACAAACACATTAACATTCTTCTTTTAATTATCTTTAACATACAAGTTAGAAATTATTCTTGTTCCCTCTGGAACACATATAAACATTTAGATATTTTGTAGATGAAAGTTTTCAGAGTTCAATGTAGATACATGATGTTTTCTATGAGGTGGTCATATACCAGAGAAGAGAATTTTTTTTCTAAGTATCACTATAACTACAGGAATGATTAAAGATTCAGTATCAATTGATTCAGTACTACAACAGTCTTCAGTTGGACTGATGGACTTGTTTTTTAGTATTATTTCACCAGTGCAGTATTTTTGAGAACAAGAAAGAGGAGATTGATATGAACAGTAAATAAGATAAAATAAGTCCATCTTAATTGTCCCTTTGGAACTGTGAGACTTTTGACAGTTTCCGAACTTTTACAGTAATCAACACATTTTCCTAATTTTTAAATCTTTGCTTCCTTTCAAACTAAGATTTTAGTCTACTTCTTTAAAAATATATGCAAGCCCAAATCTTTACAGTTCATACTTGTAATAGAATTCCTGTTACCTGTTTCACTGAGACAAAAAAATATCTATGCTATTTTTTGCTTTTATCCTTAGTCAGCTAGCCATTGAAATGGATTGTGTTGAGACCTGTGTCTTTCATTTAAAAAAATGATATTGTTCTACCTCTTGCAATCTTAAAGGGAATATCTAAAAAAACCCTTTGTGATTAGATTTTCTGAAAAGACAAATAGAAACACCTCCTTTTCCTTACCACCTTGGAATGAGTGAGTCAACATTTCTATTTTCTGGAGGAGGAACAACCTATTTTAATTCCTTTTTTTTTTTTTTTACTTTTAGGTACAGATTTGAGATCATCTATCCATGCTGAAAAGTGCAGACAAAGTTCAGCCTATCATAAAACTGTTAGAAAGCTAAGAGACCACTAGCTTACTGTACAAACCTACTTCAATTATTACAGCTGTAACTTTGATCTGACTGTCAGTGCCCCAGCCTCAAGAATACTTGAGCCATCACAATTGAGGGGAGCAAGAATTCATGACCCATGACTCTTTTTTTCAGTAGCCTGTGATGTGTGATCTTAAAATTTCTCCAGCTTTGGAAATATTACTAAATGTCAAACGACAAAGTCACCTCAAACCTGTAATGAAACATCAACAACAGGCTATTTTGATTCATTAATATCACTCAGGTATTTCAAATTTTCAGTCCAAGAAAAATATTGTCATTTCTCCATCTTTTAAGATTTGTAAACTGTGAATTCCCCAAGTTCTCCCTTCTTTTAATGAATATTCAGAGATGCTAGCAAAATCCACTGAAAAAAACTACTGATTATGAAAAGTGTAATGAACATTTCTATATATTTCTACTAGTTTGGGACAGACACAAAAAGTGTAAGAAAAATTTATTGTAGTAATTAAAAATCAAAAAGTTTCAGCTATTTTGTTATATATTTATTACATATTGTAATATGTTTTATATATATCATTATGTATTAAAAATTTACAGTGGTTTTGGTTGGTTGTTTTTTTAATTAAAGCTTTGGGAAACAAAGGCATTACCCCAAAGCAGAATTTAAATTAACAATTTATTGCAAGAGTTTAATATTTAGTTACTTTGGCTCTACTGGGCCTCACACAAGTTCGTGGGTGGCAATATCTCTGTATTTTGGATAAGGCTTATTCAAATTAAATTGCTGGAAGTAGGTCAAGCAACAAGAAAGACTCAACCTTGATGAAACTTTGGCAGCAGCTCTGCTACATCTGTGTAGTGCTGTTTTGGAGCTTGATGGTGCTACACCAGACAGTGATAATGAAGGGAACTGGGAGCTCTTCATTGTCCTTTTCCTCCTCTCAAATCCATACTCTACTACAACAGTTCTCCATAAGCTTCTAACAAATGGCAAATAAATGTCCTGAAAATCATGGAAAAATTGAAAACAGCTGGAAAACCAGGACAAAATCTGCAAAAACATCTATTTGGTTGAAATGAAACATCGCGGAATCATAATGCCCAAACTATCTACTCTTCAGTATTTTGTTTGCAGCATTGGCCTTCTGCATTTCAAATGCAGGTGTTAGCACTGATTGCTGTAACATAAAAAAGTGGTTTTAACAAATGGATATTGCACTATAAAAGCCATTTCTTTTTTAGTTCAAACAACTTCATTTTCTACTGAAGTAGCAAGAGTTTAAAGTTTGTTTATTTGTCTGTATTTTGGATTTTGGTTAGTTGGTTGGTCTGGTTTGTTTTTAACATAACAAAAAATAGGAGAGGAAAAAAAGAGAAAAAGAAAGGAAAAAACCAAGGAGGTATAAGTAGTGGCTGGTCTCTACAAACTGTCCACATCAGCATTTTCTCAGCACTGGGGTAGGAAAGCAATTTCTGAGAAACCGTTTTTCTTCTGGGCCAAATAAGTAATAAATAATGAAAAGATAAATAATGAAAAAGAATGCAACAAGATTTACTAGCTGAGTCATTTCACTATGAGGTAGGCTGTACATTACAGTGGGATAATGCTACATTTTCAAGAATAATATAATATACTGCCTGGAAATCTTCTGAAATGCAGAAAGCACATTAAACCCCCAATAAAAAATGCTTGATTTTTCTCATGAAACAAAGAAAATCCAAAGGTCACAGGGGTTTTGATAATATTTTTTTTTTCCTTAGCTATGCATATTGTAAGGTAAGTTTTGCCTATTATGAAATTTCACAGTTCGGGAAAGAAGTCAAGTGATTTGTGATGGTAGTTCTTGACAAATAATTTCCTCTTACTAGATATTTAAAATATATATTGATTCAATTTAATTTTGTCTTGCAGGGAGAAAGCTTTTGTCTGTTTTCTTTAGACTCAAATATTTTGAGAGCATTATGATTATTTCATGACTCTTCCTTTGCAAGCAAATCCTAGCCAAATAACAAGTATGTCTGTTTATGCTGTACTCTAAAAGTATTAAAGAAAAGATATTTGAATAGCTATTTCTTGTTTATAAAGCACATTTCTAAAACATGAGCAGCATCCTTAACTATTATAGCAGCAAAAAAACTCTACTGTTGGAGGTTATTCAAACAATTCAATTGATTAAAGCTAAATTATTGTCTGTCTTTGTCTTTTTTTAGGAGTGAAATTAGATGATGACTCAAAACATGAATTTAGACTCCATTCAGAAACGAATGGAAGAGACAGAGGGTTTTGGGACCCAGCCAAGACAACCTTATCAATTAGACAGAAGTTGCCAACCAGGAGATCATCTGTGTCATTCAAATCTTCCATCTCAAAGTTTCTGCCCATATCCACCTCATTATGCTCATATGCATATGAATTACAGCAGTGATTGGGAAATTTTTGAAGCAGTAAAAATTCAGGAACTGGAAGAAGTCAAAGCCAGAGCTGCCCAAATGGAGAAGACCATGCGCTGGTGGTCAGATTGTACTGCTAATTGGAGGGAGAAATGGAGCAAAGTTAGAGGAGAAAGAAATAAAGCACGAGAGGAAGCAAGACAATTGAGAATTAAATTAGACAGTGTCGTAAAAGAGCTAAGTATGCTTAAAAAAAAAAATCAGGATTTAGTCAGTGAGAAAGAAAACTTGGAAAATGGAACTGCTTGGAAAACACAATGCAGTTGTTCAGAAATATCTTACATTAAAAAAGACCAAAACTTGTTAACGTTTCTGGAATCAGAACCAGTGAAAGAACTGAGCCAAATTGTCAAAATTCATGGGGCAGAAGACACAAGGAAGGTAAAGAATGGGAAATCTTTTTTCTGGTTCACAAAAAAGTGGCAAAGTATGGATGTGTATGTAGAAATGGATTTTTCAAGCATTTTGACCAAAATGCTGCCTGATCCATTCACCAGCAAAACCCTTTACCCCCTCCCCCATCTAAATATCTCTAATACAGAAGATTACAGAAAACAATTCATACCATTGCACTATGACCAGACATTTAAGTAACAGAGGCAGACTGCTCTATCCAATAATTTACAGTATTGTATTGATTCTCTCTCATTTTTTATGGTAACTGATTAACTCTCTTATCCGAATTAACCATGTTTTGTGTACTTACATTTTTTTCCCCTCCAGAAAAGCAAATTAGGTTCTTAGCTTCTAAAATAAAGTCATTTAATTCTTCCTGAAATTTGAAAGCATGGGAAGAGGTGAGGCAAATTCTTTTGCAAATTGGCAAGACTTTTTGTTTGATGAGGAGAGCAATTAAGTCATAACACAGAATTAAACAATCAAGCATCAGCATTGTTTAAACAGCTCCTAGATACATATAAAAGATTCAATTATATTCATCAAAAATTGAAGTATTTGTTCACGATTAACTACCTTTTATATTGTGCCTTGGCATGCACTGTATTGTCTTCGTAGACAGCAGCATGTAAAAACTGTATTTGTTGTCTGACAAATAGCAGTCATTGTAGATATAGGTAATTTTTTCATACATTGCAGGAAAAGGACATTTCTGCATTGCAGAAAGTAGGACATTTTACTTCCATTCAAGGGAAATTGCCAAGATCTTAGATGTATTCTGTTCAGAAATTTTACTCTGTAATGCATATTAACAATATTATATTCCTGTGAAATCTGAAAAAAAAAATAGTGTTAGTAGCAAGAATAAATTAGGCCAAAAAAAGCATGCCTTTCATATTTTCAGGCAGACAAATGTGCAATTGGATGGAAATACCATAAAATATACTTTAACTATTTCTCCTTACTGTAAAATAATTTCTACTTGAGAACTGAAACTTTATATGTGAATGGGAAACATTCTTATCTTTTCAGGGATTTCTAGTATTTTCTGATGTAAATTTTGGGTATTCTTCTAAAAATTCAAAAGAACAGAGTGGTGTGAAAGGACTCAGTAATCTGCTAAAATGAGATTAGCTTTTAAACAAGATTCTTCAGATGTGGTAAAGCAAATACATTTCTAAAGGAAATTTGTTTATAAGAGACATTCAGTCTTCCTCGCAAATGTGTATTTTATTTTTAATTATTTTTTCCTAATTGATATTAGTTTTGCTTTATTTTGCATGCAAAACATGTATCTTCAAAATAGATATCTGTATACTTTGTTCCTTCTGAAAAACTTGCATAAGCCCATCACCTGCTGCAATGGACTTCACATTAAAAGTTTAAGAGTTAATAATGTATAGTTTGTCAATACATTATTTATATGGATAAATTCCATTCCCAGTTTTATTAGTTCCAGAATTCTGTCTTCACCATAGTTATAGCCAACAAAAGATAAACAGAATGTATTTCCTTAGTAAAGACACATGAGAAATATTTTGGATATGAATCTTGTTATAACAGAAAGTGTGAGATATCACAGAATTACAGCAATTCAAATACAGCGACTTTTTTTGCACCTTCTACCCATATACAGTCCAACTGTATAAGATATTACTTATTTCCCTTTTTTCTACTATGTTCCTTAAATGTCTAGAAGAGCCTTGGTAGGCCCTGCAGGAACTATGTTAGACTTTTTTCTTCACTTATGCTTTTCTCAGATGTCATATTTTTGTTTTCTCAGGATGTGAACAAAGACCAAAGCAATGTCAATAAAAAATTCACCCCAAAGCCTCCTGATTTCTTCCCCAATGGACTTCCCAGCATCTTTTTGGAGGAATCTAAAATAAGTTTGGGTACTACAGCTAAGACAACAGAGAATGATTTAATACATGTTTCAGTCTTAAATTTGCATTTGGCTGAGATGAAGAAAATCTTACAGAAGGAAAGAGAGTAAGTGCAAAATATATCCTACTTGTGGAATTCTCATAGAGGGGCTTAAGACAGTTTCTAAAATAGATATAGTGATTTTTGCATTTATAGCTCATGTGTTAAGCTTTATTTATTGCTATTTGCAAGGCTTTAATAAGAATTTAGAGAGAGAATTCAGCATAGTGTTTTTATTGTTTTCTTTGGCTTGTCTGTCGTTTAAATAAGAGGTGTTCGATACGAATATATACTTATTAGCAATTTGGAATCAATGAAGTGATATCTAGTGTATGTTATATTTAGTGATTGGAGTGCTTTATGCATAATAACAAGTTTCCATATACTCTACCAGCAGACTTTGAAAGAGTCCAACTGCAGAAAGACCAAGGCTGGTTTTGAAATCAAAATATATGGATCAGCTGCAAAATCTTAACCCCTTCATTTGCAGTAAAATCTGTGTAAAAGCAGATAACAGAGAGAGAGTAACACATTTATTGTACATTTATTGTATCATATCAAATTTGCCTCACATCAATACTAAATGTACATTTTGGTGGCCTAAAAGATGTCTTATGTTGTATAGATGGTCAATTTTGAGAAAGACTGAATTGCACCAGAAAGACCTTTCAAGGAAACATTCAGTATGTGATGTACGATGATGTAGAACAGACTTCAGGCATTATGTGACTGTAACTTCAAAATCAGTTTAAGTTAATTAGGAAATCAAAAGGAAGAAAATTCTCTGTCTGTTGCAAATATACTCTGAACTGAAAGTTCAGAATCTGTAATGGTAAACTATGTTGAAGAATTTCCTTCCTGTCAGTTTATTTCACATTTCCTGCCTGTCAGTTTATTTCATAATTGTCCTGTAGATAGTATAAGTCTGAGGTAAAAAAAGTTAAAAAAAAAAACAAAACCAAAAAACCTTTCAATTCCTAACTAATATTTAGTCTGTTTTCTTATAAGAATTAGATAGCTGTAGAAAGCATGCAATAGTTCTTTAGTTGAATCATATAGAAGAAGATGACCAGAAGTATACTCTCCCTCCTTGAAAAGTATTTCATTTTTCTGTTATTTAGAAGACTGATGCCTCACACATCCATTTTCCTCAGGTTGAAATATTTGGGGCTTAGGTACTTCATCTTTCCTCAGCAATCACAGTATATGTACATATATAATAAGTTTCCTTTTAGAAAATTGATGATTTTTCAACTCATTTTTAGTCAATTCTCAGACAAAACTTTAATAGGTTTCAGTTGCTCACATTCCTCTCTAGCCAATTTGTAGCTGTACTTCAGACTCACAGATTTTGCCATTTATGTCTAGATATATCCTGACTGTGGTATAAGGCAATAAATTTACTGGCACATGGTAAGAAATGGGGCACACCTGTGTCATGCAACATGTGAAAATGCCAACCTCAGGCAGCAAATGCTCACAGAGCAGTGATTTCCACATAACAGCAGGGATTGGTATAACAACTCCCTCTCCAGGAGGGCAACATTTCCTGCATGCAGACTTGGTATGTAAGCAGAACATATGCAACTTCTAAGTATGAAGCAATTATATTTGGCAATGCACACAGTAAACAGGTAGAATAGCAGAATACAAGAATAAATATTATCATAATCACCAGGCTCTTGAGATGGCTGATGAATCTTTGTTGGGCAGGCTGTCACCTGCTACCTCAGAAAAGGCTGGTCTCTGCTGCTTAGTGGAACTGGCTGATTTTGCTGAATTTCCATCTTCAGATTTCCAGTTTTCCCTTTTAGGTTTTATTCTTGCTCATGTCAATATTTTTGCTCCTAGATTCTGTAACTGCCAATAATGACTATCTCAACAATCTCACCCCAGTGTGCATTTTTACTTCCCTTATCTTGCATGGCTCTAGCTTAAGTACTTTCTCACAGCTTCTTTCTCACAACTTAGCAATTTTCTCAGTGAACTTGAGCCAAGGAGACACAGCTGTGATGCATCAAAAGCAAATAGATCATAGACAGCTTGAACCCTAAGGCCAAAGGTTACTTTGGCAGTCAGTGTGATCCCACTCATACAGCAGAGGACTTCTCAGCAGTTTTCTGGTTTACATGCAGCACTCTGAACTCTGACTGCATTTCTTCCAAAGTTAAGTTGGCTTATGCAAATTCAATGTTTGGACTTGCCCCTAAGTTACCTAATAGTTACCTAACTAGTAACCTTCTTGGTTTCCTAACTAATCTTTCCATAAGACATTTTTCTGCTTCACCATGTGTGGACTTGTGCTTATTGCATTCTGTTTAAAGCTATTATTAGTAATGCTGACATAGCCTTAAGCACACATATCAGGCTTTGCAAAGGACAAAAAGAAAGAAGTCCTAAAAAAATAGAAAAAGCAAAACCATAAAAGTTTATGTTTTGACTTTCAAAAAATATCAGGTTTGGGTTTGCAATGTAAAATCATACAACAAGATCCTTGACTAGGCACTAATGGCTCATACCAATTACACATTTGAGATCCCATTGACATGAATGGAAATTACAAACCTTATGAGTTGCTCAGCATTTTGCATAATCATTTTCCTAAAATAGCTATCTTTTGTCATCTTATTGATCAATGTTCTCATCTAAATGTCTCCTAGTTTTAAGATCGTAACTTGTTCTGTTTTGAACTTAAAAGTGTTTATTTCCTCTAAAACCAAAAGCCCAGAAACCACACTGCTAGTTGATAATATCAAAGAGGAACTGCTTAAGGCTGGCTGGGTAGAAGCAGACAATGGATATGGAAGGCTCTGCCTCAACACAAAGAAATCCTTTTTTTTTAGTGTGTGGATCACTGAATTCTGGCACGGGTTTCTCAGAAAGGTTGCTGAGTCTCCATCTTTTGAGACATTCAAAAGCCATCTGGACCCAGTCCTGAGCAACCAGTTCTAGACTACCATGCTTCAGCAGGGGGTTTGCACCAGATGACCTCCAGAGATCACTCTCAACCTCAGCCGTTCTGTGAACCAATTTGATTTTTTTTTTATGCTTCCACATATGTCTTCAAAATAAGAACTATGTATTGGACATTCCTCTTTTACTTTTCAGATGAGACAATTTCTGAGAACTTTCACATCATTCAGTACAGTCAACAGGCTATTATTCAAAGTATCTGGATGTCATCTTCCATGCTTTCACTTTATGCTGTATTAAGTGTCCCACTTAATAATTCTCCTCGTTCCCCAATGAAGTCATGATATCATTCCAATGAAATATCCCATTATTTTAAGAGAAAAACTGTTGATGAAGTCATATCATTCCAATGAGTTATCCCATTACTTTAGAGGAAAAATTAGTTGAAATGCATGAAATACATCTTGCTCCACTTTGCTTTATGGGTAATGATGTTTGTTTTATTACTGCAATGTTATGGGAGTTCTAGGTGTTTGCTAAGATAAGCTGTGCTACATGCTAAATCTAGGCAGAAAAAGGAGATACCTAATTCAAAAGCATTAGCTTTAGTTATAAAAGAAGAGAGAACAAGAAGATATTTCACTGAAGTTGATTGCTTCATTAATGTAACTGACATTGCTTTCAGGACCTGAGCCAGTCTAGTCGGTGGCAACCCTTGCTCTGTGCAAGCCTGCAGTCTGCTGCATAGAAATGCCCCAGACAAATTCCATCAATACAATTTATTTTAACAGATTAATTTTTAACCAAATATTCTCAAAATATGGTTCTAGTCAGCCTGGCAATAAAATCTTTAATGAAAAGGTTGAAAACTTCCACTGGTCTCCATTAGAATAGAATATAACTGCAGTGGCACACAACAGGTTCTTTAATTGCCAGCATTAAAATTTTCTTTTTAACTATTTCAATATTTTTCTCATTTTACAGGCATAGTACTTCTGAGCTAAATAATCCATTTTCCTAAAATTCTTCTAACATTTTCTTCCAGGAGCAATTATTTTTTGAATATGAAATATACATATTTTAATAATGCCTTTTAACATTTAACATCAATTATTTTTTGTTTCTGTATTGTCTTTATAGTGTATATTTTCCCCTTTATATGCATCTTTAATCTTCTCTTTATACCAAATACAAATGGTGTACTACCTTTCCTTTGAAGATCTTCACTAACTTGCCATAAATTAGGTGACCTGAACCACTAAGTGAAGTCAAATTTTCTTCAGTTTATCCTAAAATTTGATTTCATTTAAACTTTTAACTCAGTACTACTGGATTTCTGTTTTCTCTTTAGCTATTATTTTTGGTAAATCTCTTGGAATAATTATGTGATGATAATATAGGTTTTTAATAAAATCAAGATATGCCATTTGCAAAGACAGCAAAATATAACTCAAACTATGAGAAGGAAATCCAAAGTAATTTGTCTTCTGTTGGCTTCAGAATTGTGCAATGTTAAATTTTAAAATACTTTTTCAGAATGAATGTATTTCTGGAGAAAGAAATGGAAAAAATGGAAAATGAATTATTTCTTTGGAAATGGAAATATGAAGAACTGAGACAAACCAAGCTGGAAAGCCTGAAGCAGGTATGTTAGCAGTACATCATTATCACAAGCAGTACAAAAGAAAATTTAGATTTCTGATTTCTTGTGTTGTAATTAAGAGTAAAATTGTGTCCAGGGTTTATGAATGTGATACATCCATTTATCAGCTATTACCATGTGTAGCCTGATGGGAGGAACCTGATGAGAAGCCCAGCCCTGGATGGTTATGGTTCTGGGAAGCTCTGGAAGTGGCACTGGAGTGGCTCCACAGGCTTCCAGGAAAGGAATGGCCACAGGAGGAAGGTTCTGGTGCCCCATGCCTGTGTGTGGTGAGGCTGGTGACCCTGATGTACAGCAATCCATGATCAGGCTCCAGAAGTGCTTGTGTCCAGGGAGAAGGGGCTCAGTGGGGCACTGGGGGGTTCAGGGAAACTCTGACACCCTGAAGATCCTAGGCTGCTACCAAGTGGGCATGGTGGGGGTATCAACCTGGCAAGGAGGGAGACAGCATCCTTGGAGGCTGGAGGAGGAGAGCAGAGTGTCCCTGCCAACAAGAGGTGTATGCTGGCCAAGGAAGTGTGTTGTCCCTGTTGACCTGGATGAGGAAGTGAGGCTGTACAGGATCAGAGAAGGCAAAAGAGGAGATTAAGAGGATCTTCAAAGGGACCCAGAGGTAAGAAAGTCTGAACTACATGGGATGGGCAGCTAGAGACTGTGAGTTTCATCGTGAGTAGAGTCCCACAGTAGGAGGGCTAGAAATGTATGTTCTCCGGCAAATGGAGGATGGCTCTTTTTCCAG
Organism: Lichenostomus cassidix; assembly: GCF_008360975.1. NCBI lineage: Eukaryota > Metazoa > Chordata > Aves > Passeriformes > Meliphagidae > Lichenostomus > Lichenostomus cassidix. Next base: position 96,291,429 of record NC_139482.1, on the reverse strand, counting down.
ATCTGCACTTCAAAATGGTAGTGGAGTAAGAGAAGAAAGAAGTGAAGTAAGAGAAGACAGCCATGACTTGTGAGGCATCAGAGCCATCTGTAATCCAAACCATGCATTAACGTTGGGAGGAAGCAGTGAGTGGCAGTAGTACGAGGCCTGTTCCTGTGGGGATAGAAACCCCTGGGTTCCTCACTTGCTTTTTTGAGGGTTATGTGGCTTGCTGTGGGCCAGGATCCAGAACACTGCAGAGAAATTGCCAAGGTCTGTCCAGTCCTTAGACTGCTACACTACTACTTATTCCCATGGGTAGCAGCTGGGGGCATATTGGGAATGATCACATAGCTCTGGAGTTGAAGTCGTGGGGACCCAGGCCTTGTCTCCTTGATCCTACTAGCTGGGTAGGATCCTTGGTAGGAAATGAGACATTACAGACCACAGCAAAATGAAGAAGTGGTCGTCAGGTGAAAAGCTCAGGGCTCAGGTTGATAGGACCAAGAAAGACTTCAGGAATGATAAAAAAAATTGAAGAGACACCTGTCTCAAGTGTTGATAAAGAAATGCACACATCCTGGGAAACAAGCAGGGAGAAATAGAGCTGTATGTGGTTATAGAACTACAAAATTGTTGGAACAATTCAAATACTGTGCCAAAGTTCACGCAACTTGAGTACAATGAAAGACTTCAACAAACACTGGCAAGGAGGGGCTGAGGGGATGGAAGTTGCCCTCAGATCTTTTGAAGTCTCCAGGAGGATGGGGGGTAATCAGACCTGTGACTCAGGATCAGAGGACAGGCCAGTAAGGGTGTCATTGTGGTAAGAGTTTCTTGCAGATCACCTGATGAGGATACAAGGTGTTTAAAGAACTCACATCTCTGAGTTGTGAAAACCAGTTGTCATGGGTGACTGTACAGATGCTAGAAGGGCAATGTGGCTGCAGCAATCACAGAGATTTCAGTGGGATTTCTGGAAAAAATTCTTGCTGAAGGTATTCAAAGGGCCAACAAGTGGTGATGCATAGCTGGATCTGCTGTTGACTAGTACGAAGGAAATTAGCTGGGAATGTGAGGATGAATAATTTCCTTATCTGTGGTAACTTTAAAATTGCAATGTTGGTAGTCCTGGAAGAAGAAAGATGAGCAGCAGAGTAGAGACCCTGAGCCTAAGGAAAGCAGGATATTGGCTTAGTCAGGGAGCTGCTGGGAAGGATCCCATGGGAGGCAGCTCTGACAAAGGACAAAAGAGTCAACCAAAGCTGTCAGGTCTTGGAATACAGAATCTTCCAAGTGCGATAGAGGTTTGTCGTAATGCTCAGGAGAACAAGTAGATGTGTCAGGAGACTGATATATCTCAGCAGGGCACTCTTGGTAGAGTTCTGATGCCAGAAAGCAAAGTACTTTTACAAAGAAGATCAGCCTTCAAAGAGTAATTTAAAAACATTGCCTGGTTATGAAAGATTGGTGTTAGGAAATAATTAGTTTTCTTTCATGTTCTGGAAAAGATTGCAAGCAGTCTATTAAATCTCAAGTTCTAGTTAATAGGTGATGCATATGTAAATGGAATTTCCTTCATAGATGAACATACACAGCAACAAATTAACATCTATCTCTCATATTTGAGTTCCTTCAGATTTTAGTTATTTTCTGCTTGCTCATTAATTAGCAGTTTAGCTTGTTATACTTGTGCAAAGCAGAGGAGGGAAGCCCAGATTTAGTTAATAGTTTTGCTTAAGAAAGGTAATCTTTATGTAGTGCTTTATGGCACTATCATCAGGAATAGAACAACAGAAAGCATAAATTTGCTGAGAATTCATTGGAATATTATGCATGTGCATGCCTACATACACATGTTGCTGCTTTTTTCTTGGGAACATGCTCAATTCCTTTAATTGCTAACAGGAGTGATATTTTGAGCATTCTGTTCATCTTCTGAGATTTACAACATAAATTTGATTTTTTAATTACAGAAAAACACTGATCTGGATGACTCTGACTAATGTGAATGAAATTGTTTTAGTGGGGTTTTTTTGTAAGTGGAAACTCTCTACTAAAATAAACTGAACCCTGTGTATTGACAACATGTTACTGCAGGCTCCAGGAGGGTGGCACAGGCTGGCTCCCACCCGGAGGGAAGTCCCTGGTCCTCATAATTCCACTGGATCTGGAGCGGGCGGCCCCTGAGGTCCCGCAGTGTGGCGCGAGTCTCCCAACCACAGAAATTCTAGCAGGAAACTTAGTGAGATGAAGGAACGAACTGGAGTTCCATCTCTGTTCTGTCAGGGAGATTTATTTGGGGTGTGGGGAAAAGGGGTTGCAGAGGAAGGAGAAGGAGGTAGGTCAGCAGCTGGCAGCTCAGAGATGGAAGACCCCTCTCTGACGCAGACACGGGCTTCTAAGGGGAAGAGATGGGGCGGGATTTTCCTCCCCTGGAGCCAGTCCCAGGAGATGGAGGGGGAGAATTGACAGGGAGAACTCACCAATAGATTTTCAGGTACAGCAGAGTGCATATTTTAAAATTAACCAATAGCATACAAGGCAGGGGAACAAAGGGAGCACATGGAATCCTAAAAACCCACATTGCTACAACAACACATAAGTGAATATCATTCACTGTATATTACTGTTGAGAAGTGGATGCAGGAGCACCATACCAGATTTTTGACGGTGAAAAATTTGAAAGTGAAATAAAGAAAAATGAAGACATATAATAGGGGAAGCATGGAATACGATCCCAATATACACTTGCAATATTAAATCACAAAGGAATTTCTAGATTAACAGCAGATCCATCATTACATCTAGATTATTTTCATGTCCTTGACTAAATTAATCTGCTATTTCCTTTGGTGGATTGCCTAGCAGTCCCACTGTGAATGTGAAAAACGTGTTTGGTTTGCAAGTGACAGTGCCACTGCAAATTAAACCATTTTTAGGAATAGACAGCTCTTCTAGGCTTTGGGATGTTGAAGAGATTTTGTGGAATGTTAGAAACTTCACAGATGCAAGACATGATTACTAGTGCTCCCAGTAACTAATTACTTTCATTAATTACTTTCACTAGAAGACAAGTTTTTACTCACATTGGAACAAACTAAATATGGAAAGCCTTGGTGATCTTGATAATTTTTTAAAAAATTAACCTTTCTGCATCAATTTGGAAATTGTAAATAAGTTTGCAATGTATTCAGTTAATTAAAAAAAGTAGTAAAATGGCAATTTATGTTCGTAGTAACCACGAGCAGTCTTGTGTGACACTAGCATTGAACTTGTCCTGTTTGGGGTCATAAATTAGACCAGTTTAACAGATACAACAGAAAGTTGCATTTGGTGTTGTAATTGGTAATTTCCTTCTCTATTATAAGAATTCTGTTCTCCCATTAACAACTGTGAAACACGTTGTTATTTTAAAAACAGAAAAGCAATTACTCAGTATAAAATTAGACTTTTGGTTGTGTTTGCATGAAAAGTCACTGAAAAGCAAAGATCATCTGTAAGACTATTGAGTAAATAGAGTGTTGACATTAAATGTACTTGGGTTTAAAGTAAATTTGCTGGCAAAACTAGGAATCTCTAAGTTCTCCGAAGAACATGAAAATTTTGACATCCATAAGATTGCTTGTTGAATGTCCCTAGGAATGGGATATCCAATTTTGTCTGATACAATTTAGTTAACAGATCAATTAACCAGCAGTCTGAGAAACACAAAAATTTTCTGGGTTTGATTAATTAGGTCTTTGGACTCTGGAAGTCGGAGCAAATCCTTGGTGTGTTGACCTGATGTTTGTAAGCACAGAATCTGAGTGAGCAAGACTGTTGAAGTTTTAAGTTTTAGAATGATCATTTTATCTTATGTGAAATAAAACATCCTTGTTCATATTCATTGTAAATCTTCCTCAAAATTTTATATCTGTCTTTGTAATTCCTGAGGGATGTGCTCTTCTGGTCATTTAAGATTAAAATAATATGAAATATTTACAAAACAATTTTACATTATACTGAAAATAGTGGAATAAAATGCATATACTACTATATTCCACTGGTCTGCACTGTAGACTTACAAATGCTTACACTATAAGCAGTGAGTTCTGTGTTGTGTAAAAGAATTTTCAACTAGCTGAAGTGCAGAATAGGCTCTTACTCTACATTATCAAGTGTCTTGGTAGTTAATGGGGGAAATTCCTATCCTAGTTTGTAGGATGTAATGCAAAAATTACACTAATTGGTACTTAAATCTTTTCAGAACATCAGTGATAGAAAAAGTATACCCATATAAAAAGGAAAACAGGCTAAATGAACATTTTGTATATTTAGTAGAGACATTTCTGTTGTTCCTCTTTTTTTTACAATTGAAGGTAAGTCACCAGCTATTGATTTTGCAATAGAGCCAAAAAACCCATCCTTAAACATCTTTTAAAACAAGTGTTTTCGGTTCTTTCTCTCAGTATATAGATGTTTTACACTCTAAATTACAGCAATCTAGGTATTGTAACTTAGAAGCATTACTTTCTTTAAGAGATTGTGAATGCTTCCCTACCTGTTGTTGACCAGGTGCTCCACTGATATGAGTGAGGTTTCTGGATAAATCAGGTCTTCTGCTGTAAATATTTAAATGCTTTTTAAAATGGAATGGCCTTTTTGGTAGCTCAGGCTGTTATCAGGTAGACCTTGTTAAAAACCTCTGCATGATTTCTACCTCCTCCAGAAATTTATTCTGAAATTACCTTACAGAGTGAAGGTGCTACAGAGCTGCTTTCCTGAAATTGCTTTTTTCATTCGCTTAGTACATATATGAAATAGATCTAGTGATACTCTTATAATATTACAGGAAATTTAGATAGATATAAAATCATCCATTCTGTCCCATACTCTTCATCTGACTCATAAAATTCCTTCTGTTTTCCCCCTGAATCCTGCAGAAAGCATAATCATTATCAGACCTAAACCAGTGTCCTGAATGGTTATACTAGGTGCTGTGAATTTCTCTGTTTAATTTCTCACCTAAATGTATAGAAATGTTGTGTACTTTGCATGGCTATCATAAGAATAAAATGATGTCTAAACCACTAATTTTATGGTGCTTTCATATACTAAGGAATAGCCAGAAGTCAATTTCAGTGTGCTAAAGGAATTTTTATGGTTTGATAACAGAAGCCTCAAGGCTGAGATTTAAAATATCATTAGGCAATTTTCTGTAAACATCTGAATTATCTGAGAATGCAAATGACTTTATAGAATGGAATCTCAGTGCAGTTAATTTTCTGTGATAAAACCTCATTATTTTTAGCCTAGCTCTAGAATTTAGAGTGTTCCTTACTGGTCTCGACACTTCATTTATTTGAGAGGCTGGTGCAATTTTCAGGCTGAGTGAAATGGGATGAAAATGGTGCTACACATCTGACTCTGGCTTGAAAAAAGTCCTTTAAAAATTATTTTTGATGCACACATTTTTTCCTACATAAATTACTAAAACAGACAGGTAGTTAGAGACTAAGGTAAGAATTCTCTATTGTTGCTTGAACATCAATTCTTGCAAAGAGTTAACTATTCCTTCCACTGTTTTCATAAATCAGGTCCCCATTCATCTTTAGATTTATCTCTGGAAAATATGTACTTAATATTCTTAATGTCCAACATAAAGTATAATTTGTCACACTGCATAACATCATTTGATAAATAGGACATTCCAGTTGATGTTTATTTTCCCCCAAATCTAATTTGGAAAGTGCAGGAAAAGTCTACAGTTTCATTTACTTTTTTCCCCATACTCACTTCAGACAAAGTATTTAAACTCTATTGAGTCTTACTTGCCAATATTTTCTCAGTCTTCATTACATATTATGCAGTGAAAATATCAAGAAAGAGCAGGATTTTTTTGTTTGCTTGTTTGTTTTTTATTTAAGGACATTCTGTTACAACTGAAAGATGAAAATTTATTTCTGTGAGAAACAATGTTTAGAAAAAATGTGTGTGCATATTGTAACATATCTATGCAGATGGATTTTCTGTGAAAGGAATATCATGTCAAAAAGCCATCATTTGAAGAGGTTTTCTTAGCTTGTTCTGCCACTGGCAGAAAGTGTAACTTGGTTTTGAAATGTTTTGAAGAAGAGTGAGGAATATGCAGATGCACACAATTATAGATGTACGTGTATGTATGTGTCTCTGTGTTTGTGTACATGAAGCAATCTTGGTCCTAGAGATTAGCAAATGTGTTCTTGCCCAGCCAGGGGTATTGGATCCAGATGATCTTCAAGGCTCCTTCTAATTCAAACTATTCTATGATTCTATGATTGCATCATTAATGAAAAGAATTTTTCATAGTCCAGATTGAAAAACCCAAAGTTACGACAAACTTGCTTCTTAATAATGTATTACTGTGGTCAGTTGACCACATGATTCTCTGTCAGAAATTAATTCTTTGCAGAGTATAGTTTAAAAGAAAAAAACCAAAAGGCTTTTTATTATCTAATTTTTAATATGTGTTTAAATATCTGAATTTATCTTTCAGTATTATATTTTTACATTCATTTAGTTTGTTGTTAAAGTAAATATTTCTGCTAGTATGCTTATTTGTTATTCATCTGCATAAAATCAACCTGGGCTGAATTACTTAAAAAATGTAACAAAGCACTAAAGAATTAGACATAACAACACATAGAATGTAGAAAATCAAATTTAATGCCTGACATAAAAACCATCAAATTAAAGATACAAGCATTTTGCTCTTAGTGATGTAGTTATTTTTTCTATTCTTACCTGGAGGAGGATAGCAATGTGTCACTTAAAAATTAACAATCTAATTTGTGGGGAGGTTTGATTGGGAAAATAGCCTTAGATCATTTTCCTCCTTTTTTTTTTTGAAAATTAAATGCTGTTTTTTAGACATGAAAAATATTTGCTATTCTTACTAAAAAAAGGCTTTATTTCTGGGTTGTGGGGGCAGCCACAACAAATTTGCATCTCTCCGATTTTTTAAATTTTGTCTTTGTTTTTTCATCTTCCCATGGAAACTGGCCCTCTCACCTTGCAAGCTCTTGTCAAAATGCTTATGAGAAATGCATTAGTCGTGCCCTATTTATGCAGGATTTAACACCTTTTTATTTATGAACTGTTTCTATTGTGGATTCAGCAAAACTGTTAGGAATCACTGCCTATGCTGAGGCAGAAGTTTGTGCAAGCCTTGAAGTGAAATCCATTGCTGTGTAGTAATCTAGTGGTTCAGGTTTACTATATGTTAAATGGATTAAGTAATTTTTTGCATGTCTTTGAAGGGAAAACACATGACAAACTGGAATTAAGTTTCCAGTGGCTTTAAATGATCTTGTCATGTTCTATCAAATACAGAACGTGCCTAAACTTTTAATGTTATAATTCGTGTAGCTTTATGCCTGCTGTCTAGGATAGTTATGTTCATACAACTTGCAGCATGGTTACTGTGCTGCCTGACTTATTTGTGTGAAATAAAAGGTCAGACCTATTGTTTCATTGTGGCTGCTGAAATGGAATTCCCTTTTTGAATTAGCTGCAACATATACAAGACAGCTGTATTACTTCTTTAACAAAGAAGTATTACTTTCATGGGAGGTAGGAAAATAAGAGAACCACCTACCACTCCTTCCTTTTTATTTCTTTTCCCTGCTCTCTTATTTTCTCTGTTTAATGGGTAATAGAAATTTCCTCTTTGGTCTTGCTTAGAGAGAACTGTCTTGCTTTGAAGTGCCATTCCACTGAAGCATTACATTTTCAGATTATTTTCACACAAAGGATTCAATCTTAGGCAAAATTAATGACTGTCTTTTTTGGAATAAGTCACAAAACTTCCCTTGCTTATATCAGTGAAGTACTGCATATTTCTTTGAGTAACAAACAGCACGAGTGATACCCTGAATTCAATGAGAAATCTGCTGATGTCAATGGACTTTGGATCAGTTCTTGCTTGGATACAGTGACAAAATTTCCCTTGCTTACATCAGTGAAGTACTGCATATTTCTTTGAGTAACAGCATGAGTGGTCCCTTGCAGTGAATGAGAAATCTGCTGATGTCAATGAACTCTGGATCAGTTCCTAAACTGTGTAGTAACAGGTGATTAAGAATTGTAACAGAAGATTCTTCAGGGACATTTGTAATTACAGAATACCAATATAATGTGCTATTGTGGGTATGTCTCAGATAAAATAGGAGACCTGCATATAATCTGTACTGAAAACCATGGAACTATTGCTACTGTCACTTGCCACCAGTCCACTGCTCTATAGAAATTATCTTACATAATTGCTTGTCTAGATCAAGTGACTAAAACTGTATATTTCAGGCTCTTACTCTGAAAGGAGACATATATGGAGAATATAATATTCTATATTATATTTACCTGAACTCTAAGCAACACAACACTTTCAAAATTGTTTAACAAAGTCATGTCTTCTATTTCTTGCATTCTGTTAACCTTACAGTTCAGAAGAAAAACAAGCTTGAGTAGTGGTTTAATATGTCCATTTTAGCATAGGCTGTTAGTGTTTAAGGATCAAGCTCACTGCATCAGAACATGGTAACTTTTGGAATCTGGTGTATAGTGCCATTAACCTGACTTTTAAATAATACTGGTGTAATAGTCTGGTACTCATCAAAGAACCTTGATGCTATCTTGATTTTCCTGAACATTTAATATTATGTCCAATCAGACTTGCAAATTTGAATTAAATATATTGGTATGGATTGCTTCTCCTACAGGAAAGTAATGATTACAAATTCTAGTGTGGTTTTGCACTATTTAGTATTCTAGTAATCTGACGTATTTATTTGTAGAAACCTACACTTACAGGAAACATCCTATTCCCAGCATCCCTTGACTATTAATCTGAAAAGTCAACAGTCCTCATCTGTAAGATAAGTGAGCTTGTGTAGTTGCTAAGTGAAATGTGGAGGCTTTGACTGTGGCTGTTGTTGATGTGGTTTTGATATGATTCATTAGCAGTTACAACAAGAAATGTACTGTAAACTGAGATAAGTTTAGTTGGTATTTCATTTTCCAATCTTTCAACTAGCATTCTTGTTATATTTTTAATACAATTAATTTAATAATTTCTTGTGAATTGGGTTGAAGAGTGTTCTGATCTACAACATGTAATGCCAATACAATCTAGAAAATTCTTGAGACTGAGGACAATTTGAACTTGCTTTGACTTGCTATGACTTTGACTACTTTGACTTGCTATGGTCAGCATAATTACTAGTTATGCTGACCATTATGGATTTTTCTGTTTCCTAACAGTTATTTATTTAGCTATACATTTGTCTCAATTCAGCAATATAAAGTGAGGATGGAAAGTTGGCTTTGAAATTAGTCAGAAACAAGATAGTTATTGACCTTCTGTACAGCAAATAAAACTTCATAAATAAATAAATAGATAAATAAATAAATAAATAAATGGAAAGAGATATTACCTATTGCACTATTTACTTTCTTTTTTTCCAGATGGTTTTCTGCATGTCTGCATTCATCTTCTTGTAACGAATCCCTGTATTTTTTGAAGGGCTATTGTCTTCCTTGTAAAATACTTATTAGAATGACTGATGACATATTCTAGTCCCTAAATTAATTAAAAATAGTAATAATAACTAAAAGTGTTACTAAACACACAACAGTAGATACCTGTTTGAAGTAAAGGGAGGGAAGCTGTTATAGACTAGACTGTAATTTAATTTGTATGCTGTTTATCTGTAAAAACACCAAATATAAAAATTATCTTCTGTAAATAACATATAAATTGTTATTGCTCTGAGAGTTAAGGATAAAAATTTAATTGGTCATTTCTTTCCATAGAACAGAAGATCATATTTGCTTCCAGTGAAGTCTGGATATGTATTTCTACTCACAGGCATACAAACTGACAAATCTGGTTTTTTATCTTAATATTAGAAAAAAGTTTTGCATGAGTCAGTCTCAGCTCTCTCAGGAGTTAGGCCGTGTTCCTTATTTTGGGAAGAAGCTTGCTTCATTAGGTTTGAGTAGGAAAAACAACCACAAAGCCACATACAAACGTGGTCCACTCCCCCAATAAGAACACTAGCAACAGAAGTAAACTAAAAGCAAGTCATAAAAACTCTTAAACGGGGCAACTTCAGTCTTGCAAAAATACTTGGATGAAAAGGGAATTAAACAGAGTAATTAGATAATAAGTTTCAGGTGTCATTAAAAAATATATATATTCTCAGCAGGGGCTATTATAACTTATTTTGAAATATCAACCAAAATGTCTGGAACTGAACCTTTCAGCACACAGTGAGGAGACTTTTTTTCCCTGCCCCATAAAGCTAAAATATCAGTGAGGAAAATTAAGGGATGAAAATATATGCTTTGCTTCAGATTATTTTGCTTAAGAATGCTCAAAATTAGTTTCCCTTTGAGATTTCAAATTGCATTAGGAAAAATAATTGCTGTAATCCCTATGCCTAAAATCCCTATTGCCATTATTTAGGATTTTTAACACAGTTTGTTTATTCTATTACCATTGTCACCCCTGTTGTGTTCTGTCATAATCCAATCAACTGCAAGAAAAGCATGCTACTGTTTGTAAAGCAAACAATTCAAACCTTTTGGTGTAAATGTCAAGAGCTCGAGGTTTCCCTTCTTGCTAGTGAAACATAAATGTTAAAGTGTGTGAGGGTTTTTATTTTTAATTTATTTTAATTCTCTTGAGCTGCAGTTTGTAGATTAGTGGATTATTAGTTAGTATGGGAATTTTTACTTGTTTATTCCCTCTATTAAGAATTCGACCTTTTTGTGCATAGTAGCAAAAGGAAATAGTAATTTTTTAGTGCACTGGAATTCTCACTCTCCATATGAGCAATGGCTTGTCAAGCTTTGAGACTTTTAGTTGACATGTCTCCCTTATAAATTTCAAGAAGTATTCTCCAAGGGATTATCTAAAATGTGAATTATTTCCTTGAATTATTTCCTTATATTCTTGAGATTAGAGAATATTTTAAATTTACCTAAACCACTCTATAATGTTAATTTATATTAATCTTGGTTAGAACTCTAATTACTGCATTCATCTCTAGTCAAAAAAAGTCAAAGCAGTTTGAGAATTAAGTCGTATTAATCCCATCTCAAATATCACTTCTGTTTAGGAATATAGCAAACAGGCATCTTGGACATGCCATTTTCATGTAAGGTCATGCTTATGTAATCACAGATATTTTGCTACACACACAACAACAACAACAACAACAAAAAGAGCAAGGTAATTTGAAGAGCCTGCAATAACAGGGATGCTGCAAAAAGATGCCCTGTGCATTCAAATGAGATTAGATTCAGTCTCTGTTTCTAATTACAGGAAGTACAGAAAGTACTTGAATCTGAGTGGTTCTGTCATTATTAAAAAATTAGTCTTCAAGTCAAAGACTACTTAAAGGATGCCTAATATTTAAGTTATGAGTAAATAGTACTTGAATTATATTGGAAACAACACTTCAGCTTTTGTTTCTACGGTCAGAAATTACTCTGAGAGCCACCCTCTTCAGATTTTTACAGGGAGGAATGAAAAGCATTTGACTTATGGACAATTTCCAGGAACTAAGAAAACTTTTGAAAGTGGTTAATATGACATAGGCTAGAATGGAACCCAAATAGAAAGCTGATCTTGGATAGTCTGAAAGCCCATAGCAAAAAGGGACATTTAGTAAATTTGCAGATTCAAATTACTGATGTAAGTTAGCAAAGCATCTTTTTGGTGCAGCTATGTAAGTAAGCTTTGATGTAGTTGTTAGTATATTTTATCCCGTGAGCATTACTTTGAAATACAGCTAGCCATAGAAGTGGGAGGCCAATATAGCTGAACAACTGCTAAAATGAGAAATACAGAGCAGGCAAAGTTGTGAGTGATGCTGACAGAAATTCTGGAGGTGAAGTCCTTTGCCCCAGACAGAGATAAATGTTAAGGTTAGGTCTGAGCAAATGCGAATGCTTAGAGGCGCTGTTTGAGTGGGAGTAGGATTGGGGTGGTCCAAGGAGGTTAGGACAGCCAGGTGGTCTGTACTGTGAGGGCCTTTGTAGTGTGAGCCAGAGGTGAGGGTGTTAGTCCCAGACAGAGATGGAGAATAAGGTTCTTCTGCTGTTGCCCATGTTATACTATAGGTATAAAGTCTGCATGGAATTATCTATGGGTTAGGTGTACATAAAATGAGAGAATATGAGTATTTGTTTCTAAACAACAAAGGTTTTAAAGGAAAAATTACTTGATGGATCATTTATTATTGGTAATTTAATTGTAATTAAAGTTTTTTTATGTAAGTTAATAGTTCTCACTTATCGCATTCATCTTATGGGGGAAGAGAGGAAAATTTCATGAAATTTATGGAAAATTCCCAGTACCTTGATAGGTAGGATAATTGTAACTGAGAGATATGCTTGAACAAACTATAGGGGGGAAAAAAGCAAGCTAATTATTATGGCAAATTTGTCAAAATGTAGGAGGAGCACATTATAGATTTCATATCTTTTTACCATATTTAGAAATGTCGGTTTTCAGTTTTCCTGTGGGGCATTTATTCTGCCTAAGATGTAGCAAACAAGATGCTGGTGGTGAAGGGGCAGGTACTTCAATAGTCCCTTATGCGGCAGCAGCAGATACCCACAGGTACCTGATATTTTCTTTAATCTCTCTCTATCACTATCTTTCTGTCCCCCCAACCTCTTTTCTATTTCTTTCTCTTCCTTTTTTTCTCTCTCTCTCATTTTCACTATTAAATAAAACCCATACTATTGACTTTGGCATGTGGTCTCATTCACCCCATAATTCGGGCAGAGGCATTTCTAATAATTTTAAGAGCCAGACCATAACAGTGCCTCACAGGGTTCCCATGAGTCCCTCAGTGATATCTGAGAGGATGCCCAGAAAGTCAGGAAGAGACTTAAACCAGAGCACTTTCTGCTTCAACCTGGAGAATGTACCTGCAGGGATTTCATCTAGGCTACTTAGAAATTCAATTAATATCAATATTAATGACAAAACTGAGGAATTGTTCTTACCCAAATTTTTTATTTTGAGGTATGCAAATATATGCCCTGCTACCTTTTAGACAATATGAGGGCTCCCCCAACCAGAAATGGTGGTAAAATATTTATACATTTATATTAGAAAATATGAGACAAAGCTACTTCAAGAATAAACACTGAGATGAAGCTGATACTCTCTTTTAATTTGAAAGGTAGGTGAAGATATTGATGTTTATTTTTTATTCTTTTTACTCTTTTCATTAAGTAAATTTACATATAGAAAATGCATTATTGCTCATAAAATCAAGTGTACATTTTCCTGTGGAAAATGAAAGACTCATTTTTTTCTGTGCTTCCCTCAGCTGAAACACACTTTACTCATAACAAAAATTACAGGTATTCATGTGCACTGGTAATGTAGGAGGTTTGCATTTTGAACTGCAGATTGTCGTATTCAGTTCCGGAAGATAACAAAATAGTTGATTCATCTTCCAAGTGCATTAGTAACTTGGTTGATCAGGACATGTGGACATTTGCCTGGCTATAAAAATGAATACAGCATTTTTGTATTTGTGTGCTTTAAACTTCCATGAGTGAAAGTCCCTCTGTTTCCAAGACAGCCTACAAATGGTTTAACATTTGTCTTATAGCTCAGTAGAATACTGAGAATAGTAGAACAGCACAAAATGTATCAGAAAGAAATCAACATGCTCTTATTTGTTTTTAAATATTCATTCAAACATGCTTTTCTGGCAAGCCTACAAGAATGTCTACTTGAAAAAATTGTCCTTTCATCCTATTGTTATCAGGTATTTTATTTACAACAGTCCTTTCTATGTCTAACTTATTTCCTATTTAATTTTTGAAATTGTTTTTGATGCATGAAAATGTTGACTAAATAAACAGTACTGTACAATTTGGTAGACACTGATAGTTTGGACATTCCTCTAGTCTCAGTCTTGTTATTAATTGTGATTACAGTGAAGAAGGCTAAAATACCCTACTTGACCAGATGGCCCACTGTGGTCCCTTCCAATCTTCTCCATTCTGTGATACTGCAAGAAACTTCCAGGATTGTTTAGTCATCTTGCTTAATTTTTCCACATGAAAAATGTAAATAACTCCTGTTTAAAATGAGATAAAACACAAAAACTAATCATAATCTTAAAGCAGTAATGAATGCATACTGTGTTGATATTGTCTTTAATGATCTCAAATATTTTGATAGGTAAAGGTAGTTCCTCTGAAATATTTAACTATTTGTAAATAATTGGTGAAATTAGAATTTTGGATAGGCATTATGGATAATTTTCTATGGTAGTCATTCACAGAAAATGTGTTTTCCTTGAATGAATAGCAGATTCTCCTGATCAGGAGGTGTTAAATTTAATGTAATATATAGTGCATATGAAATTGAACTTACAAGAAACTGATAAAAGCAGTACCAGATTCAACCTTGAAAGAAAGACCTGTAAGGTCAAAGGTCATTTCCTCCACCTCACTATTTTCTATTTTTGGACTTATTTATGCCTCTCTGTATATATTATTTCTGATTGTTGTAAAGTTTCATGCTTAAAGCTTTTTGTGCATCTATGGACAACTTATATTCCTGCATAAATCACTTCTGTTAAATTAGTCATGCACACAAAAGAGTTTTCTCTGTGTGTGGACAAGGGGAGAGGAAAAAAGTACTGGTAAATCAGCAACTTTCCATTTAATATCAGCATAGTGCAATGATATCAGCTTGCAGCAGACATAAGCATTTGAGTAGAACCAGAAGGAAGAAATATTTGATTACTAAATATGCTGGTGCTCAGCATTGTTATGAATATAAGCATTCATTAAAAAGTTCAATTTGTTGCCGGGCTTGGTGTCTCAAGATATTGTCAGGCACAATAACATTTATCATGCTTTCAGTATAGTTGCTGATGGACTAAATGGTGTTCTTGGCAGACTTGCTCACAATGAGAAAAAAACAGAGTAAATTTTTTTTCCTGTATTGAAGCACTTGTCAAATAAAAAGGTAGTCAACATTTGTCTTCCCTTTCCTGTGGACGGAGTGCTACGGATTCTGGTAGTCTTTCATTGCATCTTTTAGATGAAAAAAGAAAAGTATTCTGGAAAATGTCAGATATACTGTAAATAATCATTGCAAAACTGCCCAGTGTTACATAGGCTAAGTAATAATTTTGCTTGCCAGCAAACATAACAACTATGTACAGCAGTGCTGATCGTGGAAGCAAGAAAGCTGATGAGTTTTATTTCAGACCTTAGGAGCTTTGGCAGTTTTCATGTTCTTACAGACTTCTACCAGTGTAAATCTCAAATACAAAATTAAAAAATAGTTTTTAAAATAAACAAAAAACCAAACTGCCTCCCCTATACCCCAACAAGACAGGGGTTATTTTGCAAGTAACAAGGATTCTTGGAATTGCTTCCTATCCCCTTGCACATAATTGTCTTGCTTTTTTGAAATCTGTCTTCCTCTTACACCTTTGTCAAAGGGAGGTGTGCAGTGGAACCATTGTCACCTTCCAAGTTCTGTAGATGCAGCTGAATTAAAACTGGAAGTGATTTAAAAGAACCAGACTCATCAGCAAAACTATTTTCCTCTTCTATATACCTCTTTGAAGATGCTTCTGCCTGTATGAGTTTTTTCTGATCCTTCAACACACACTTTTTTCTCCCAGTTGTGCTGAGAGACTGTCTTTAAGCATTTGATACCATTACTTTTAGACCATTGATAAAATATCTTCAGGCCCAGTATAACTATGTTAATAATTGCAATGATGTTTCACAATTAATTCAATGAAGAAACGCAATGCTTTTGCTTGATGTTTGCTTGCTCCTCAGAGCTTGGTTTTCAATTCATTTGATCCAATCTAGCTAGGTGCCACATTTAAGGAAACTGCATATTTGCCATTCCCTCTAGCAGCTGAAGCACATTCCATACTTTAGAAGTTGATGACATCTCATAAATTAACAAAGCTCCCAGTGTGAAATGGCAGATTCTCTGTCCTTGCATTTCTTGTCGACGCGCAATAACTTGGAAGATGGTTGGCAAAACTGCACAACTGTTGAGTTGTTGGCTCTGGCTTTGAAAAGGCTGTTGGAGATGTTTCTTGAGAGTTAGCATTCCTGTCTGAGTTACAGAAAAGGAAAATTTGCTTCTTGTGCTGAATTTTCTGAGTAACTGTGGGTAAGAAATCTGTAAGAATCAAATTCACTTGTTACTTTATGAAGATTTATGATTATTTCAATAGTTTTTCTTTATTAAGAGGGGGTCATGGCCCTTAATTCATAATCAACCTGCATCTTATTAAATTTTCAGCTCAATATACCTCTTGCTTAAATTTCGTGGAATAATTGGTAACATAGATGAATGGAAATTACCTCTTTGCACAAAAAAGTGAGGATATCAAGAATCTTGAAAATTTATGTTAATTTATCTTGCTTTGGAACATGAAAAAAGCCCTGCAAAATAATTTTAAGGACAAAAAACCAAACATATTGATTTTAAATTTTCATTTTTGATCTGCACAAACTAAAGCAGATGTTTTACATTTGTACTTGAGTGAGGCTGCCAGAGGTTGCTAGTTTAAACAGGAATTATTACCTCTCTGGGTCACAAGTCTGTAGGCCTTATTTGGCTTGCCTGTAGATTCCTAGTATAAAGACAGATAGCATTAGAAACTAAGGATTTGCTGTGATCATGTAAGGTTTCAATTGGAAATTAAATAAAAAAAGAAAACTCTTCTATTTTCAGTCAAATCTTTTATTTGAGATGTGTAGATAATCTTCCTTCAAGAATATTTTTGGTAAAGAAATGCCAGTTTTATAACAGAAAAAATTTTCAGGGAGAATTTCTGATTGGATTAGCATTTTTTTATTTGTGATATACTTGTCAAGTCAGATCACATCAAAACTACAGGTTCTTTTTAATGTGTTTGTGTTCTGTCCAGCTCTATTTTAAATGCTTCTTTTAAAAAGCTGAAGACCATAACTCTCTAAATACACTTTCCTACCTTTTCCCAAATTTTATAGGAAGCTAACAAATCTTTAAACTAAAAAAAATTAAAAAAAGATTAAGGGTGTGTGGAATTTCTGCTGTTTTCAGTGTGAAAGAAATTATGTTGACTGCTGTGTGTTTTCATCATCTTTCTTTTTGCATTCATTGCACCTTAATTATTGTCCTTCATCCTACTCTATCTTTTCTTGATTAAGGAAAGGAGAAAAATCTTGTTTCAATAAAACTTTGAGAGTCTCAACCACTGTTATTTTGCCTTAAACTGAACAAGAGCATTAAGATTTTCCTGCTAATGAACTGTACAAGGAGGAGTTCCTTTTTCTGTTTTCTTCAGGGTTCTGTCTTTCATGTTAGTCATAAAATGGTGTAGGTTAGCTCTAAGATGTAATTATTCAGTTTCAAAAGGTCAGTACGCTGTACTTCATTTCCACCATTCACCTTTGCAATTATCCACTTCATTGGCACTACCTTGACCTCATTCTATGCTTCCACCATTATTCTGGTCTTCCTAATAAAAAGTAAAATTCAGTGCAAGTCTGTGCAGACATTTTATGGAGGGAAAATATTCACATTTTAAGACAAAATTAAAGATCTCAAGCTTTTTTTCCCATGTTGAAAATTGTTTCTTAAGCTTTCACTTTCCTTCATAAATCGGAGTCTGGAGTTCCACACAGGAGCATCATACAGAATGCAATATCCCTGTGGCTGCTTTGTGTTAGCTGTGCACTGTCAGCTTCTTGTGCAGCCCCAGCTTCCTTGCTGGCAGGGCAGTATGAGAAGCTGAATATGCCTTCACTTACTGTAAGCACTGCTCAGCAACAACAAAAGCTTCCCTCTGTTATCACCATTATTCTCATACTAAATTCGAAACACAGCACTGTGCCAGCTACTGTGAAGAAAATTAACTCCTGTCCCAGCTGAAGTCAGGACAGTTAAATATGTAAATTTATCATAATTGGAGCTTGTAGACACCTTGGGCACAATGAATTGAAATTTTACTGACAGAGGTAAATAAATTTATCTTTGACATCAGATATTCATGTGATAGTCATCTTCTGCTTAATTTCTTGACTGAAATTCAACCTTGAGTAGTTTTGTTATTTCTCTCTATTTGAAGTCTGACAAAAATGAATTTGTATTGATTAGTGTCACCACTGTGAAAAGGTGAACTTTCAGGCTTAGAACTTCAGCTGTGTATTTTGGCAGATGCTTTGCAAAAGACAGGGTTTCTCATGCTCCAGAACTTACATGGATAATTGTAATAATAAATATGCCTGCATACTTATTTAGGTAAAAATATGGGGTTTGTGATTGCAGTCTAGTATGCAGTATTCAAACAACTTGCATCATTTTATTGGGGAAGAAATAATATTTGTTGCTAAATGGGGAAATGTGATTCCTTAATTTCCAACTATCCTACAGATATTCAGTCGACAGATTTTAAAGACCTCATTAAGAAAATGTGAGCATCAAACATTTACTTGTGCTTTTGAGTTAGCAACTTGTAGTTTATCACTCTGGATCCACACTAAGACTTTGATGACCTGTGCCCAAAACTGCAGACAGTGCTTGAGGTGAGGCCATGCTAGCACAGAGGAGAGTGGAACAATAACTTTTACTGTCCTCTGAAAATCTGAATGAGCCCCTTCAACTTCACTGGGTTTCTAATTGTTTTTATTTACTCAGAAATAAGGTAGAAACAGTCAAGTTTCCAATTTGATTTAGGTAGATAATCACATCCTTGCTATCCACAGGGTCAGAATTTTGTTTCTCTTATGCAGTAAGAGCTATTCTCTTTGCCCCACACTCTATACCTTTCCATTATTTGCCAGAAATTAATTTTAGAATAAAAGGAACCCATAGAACTGAAAAAGTACACCTCCATGGTTCTTTCTAAAGCCTTGTTGGCACAGATATCCTGTTTCTTCAGTGAAGTGCCTCACAATGTTGTCAGTCGCTATTTCTATCAAATGATCTATTTTAGTTCTTATAGAACTGAAAAGTGTAAAAAGTTCTTAAAATTTTGACTTCTAAAATATATATTAGCAATTCTTTTTTCATCCCATTTAAAAGAACTGTAACTTTTTTATTTTCACAGTTTTTAATCTATCTTATTCTCTTTTAATGTCCTTTTAAGAACCAGTTAATAATAACTTGTTAATGGTAAGTACTTGTCAATGATAATCTTCTGATAAATATCCATTAGCATCTGATAAGTACCTGTTTTGTGTTATAAACATAAATTCACTTTATAATTTTTTCTTTTGAAGTCTGAGAAGCATTAAATACAAAAACTACTATGTATTTCCCTCTGAAGAATAAATCAGTTCTTAGATAGTTACTTTATATGACTTAGTAATGTGTCCTTTTGTTGATACATTTAATACTCCCTATATGTGGATTTGATGAACAAATTCATAAAGTTATCCTAAAGTAAGATTACAACATTGGTCATAAAAGATAATATTTCCCTTAAGACTATTAATCGTGACCACAAGAAAAAGATTAGCCTGAAAATTTAAAAATCTTTCATCAGACTATGAGGATAGCAGTATGCAGTACTGAAGATATACTTTAGAACTTCTTCAATTTAATGAACATTTATTAGAATCCTTCTAAATTGTAAGCATTAAAAAAATGCTGATTTTTTATCTTTTGGAGAACAAAAAGTGAACTTTGACATTTTCAAGCCAAAATCAGTCTTAATGTTATTTAAAACATTTTATTATTTTTAATACTATTTTTCTGTAAATAGCAGTAAAATAAGATTCTGTTACCAGTTACTGTATTAAAAAGTTATCTGTGCTTTGCTTTTGTAAAGATATGTTTGATGAAAAATTGACTGTCTTGCTTATTTCCTTTTCAAATTCAAATATTTAACTTTACAGAACATGGAAAACTTACACCTTGGACTGATTTCTAAGGTGGCCACCACTCTGAGGTGAAACCTTTAGCCTCACCTAGTGAAAAGCAGAGGTTTTTAATCAGATTATTCGATTATTCCTCTTTCTTTTTTTCTTTTTTTTTTTTCTCTTTTGGTTATTCTTCCTCCTACCCTGAACCTTCCCAGCTGGAAAGAATGCAGTGTGAGAATGCCTCTGAATGGGGAAAGAGAGAGCGACTAGGAGCAGAAAAACAAAGTTTGGAAGAAGAGACCAGAAAACTGAAAATGCAGGTAAAAGAAATTCAGGAACTTCTGGAGGTGAAAAAAAAATAAGGCAACACTAATTAAATTGTGATTGTTAAAATGCACAAAGTAGTCTGTTGGTTAAAAATAAGCTGTGTGTATTACTTAGTTGGATTATTTGGGGAGCATTCACACCCCAAATTACTATTTCACAATGTCAAAATGTGTCCCTAAAACAAGGATTATACAAGACAGAGCAGCCCTTACTGCATTCCAGACCTGAACAATTGGACCTCAGTGGCTTAGAATTTCTGTAGGGGACAGAAACAGAAAAGAATATCTGTTCATTTTTAAAAGGAGCAGGGAGAAATGATACATATAACAAGACTAGGAAACAAAAGTGAAGACTGGGAGGAATGGAAGAGATTAAGTAAGCTTTGATAGCTACACAGTCCTGGTGAAGGTCAAAGCAAAAAACCTGTGAGACAAATCATTTCTCTGTCTCCTTGAACATTGAATCTCTCCTTAGGAGAGGAAGAACTGAAGGAAGGGTCTTGTTTCTTGTTTTTTGTTCTTCTAAGGACCTGTTCACTTTTAAACTGTATTATTCTTCTAAAAAGTGATGTGATAATTTATTCAGAGACTCTTAGTCTCCGAGTATTTTCTTTATTTTCTGGTTTTCTATGCCAACAGCTAAGCAGTAATCTAGAAGACTCCCACTTTCATTGAGACTTTTGCTTATATGTATGTTCTGATTTGTTTGGTTTTTTTTTTTACAGTTAGTTGCTAAGACTGTTAGACATCTGTGATCAGCACTGTCTGTTAGTATCTGCTCTCTCTGTTAGTAATGCACCCCTATATTTGATTTACAATAACTTCAAAACACAGAATCTCAGAACAAGTCAGATGGGAATGGACCTCAGAAGATGTTCAGTCCTACCTCCTGCTCAAAGCCAGACCTGCTCTGAAGTCAGACCAAATTGCTCAAGGTTTTGTCCAGTGAGGTCTCAAAAACATCCAGGACTTCACAACCTACTCTAGGCAGTACGTTTGTGATGGCTTGACCCCAGCTGGCAATCAAGTTCCCACCCAGCCTCATTCACTCCCCAGCAGTGGGTTGGAGGGCAGAATTGGAGGGGCAAAATTGGAAAAAAAAACTTCTGAATTGAGATAAAGACTGATTAATAAATGGGAAGGGGAAGAAATGAAAAGAAGGGGAAAAAAAAAGAAGAGATGCAAAAGCAATCAACACCACCAGCAGACTGATTGCTTAACCAGTGTCTAAGCAACAGCTACTTTAGAAAAACCATCACACCTCTGTTTTTGCAAGCCACTCTTCATTCCCAGGTATAGGACATTGTCATTGCTCAATTTCACATGGTTTTCATTGTCCCCTTCTTTCAGCTTAATGACAGAACTTCTTGATCCCATCTACAGGCAAGGACATTGTCTCTGCCTGCCCCAGCCTCATAGGGAGATAGCAAGACCTTGATGGGAGCACTTTCCCTCCAGAGCTGTGAACTGAGGTGCCTGCTGCGTTTCTCCATTTCAGGCTGAGAACATTGCCCTGTGGTGCATCACCCCCAGGGCTGAGCTGCCTTGTAGTCTCCAGCAGCATTTCCAGCCAGGACTCCTTGCCAGGGCCTGCCATAGTATCCTAAGCATACTTCCCACTGAGTCCAGGGCTCTTGGCCTCTGGCAGCAGGGAAAGCAGATGGTACCACCACAAATGATCTTCTGTGACACCAAACATCCATTGACAACATGAGTAAAATTAAAGGTCAACAGGATTAGGGTAAAGCACTGTGGTGAACCCTTAATGACGAAATGAACTCTTCACAGCTGGAAAAATAAGATGGAAGCACTCTTATGAGGAAAATTACTCTAGCAATGAGTTCATCTCCAAGTCAGTCATGGCACTGGAGACCTGGCCAGCCATGTGTGCAGAAGGCAGTGGTTTGTAGAGTTAGTTAGCATATTTCTTAACCTTACTGCTGCCATTACAGGGGTTAAGGAAGGAAAGAGTTTCTTTTTCAAGGATTCCAGCCTAACTCAACTTATATCCTAGATGGAACCTGTCTATTCCTTTGTAGACACATCCTAATGTCACATATGAACCTCTCTAAATTCTGAGACTGTTGCTGGTTTTTTCTAATACTATAAATAACCTGAAAACAATTGTTTTGACTTCTGGTTCATGACCCTTTTATTTCTGGGATGGTAGCTTCAAGTTCAAATAAAATAACATTATTAGCAGGGTTAGAGGAGTACAAAAGGACAACTTCTGTCATATGGGTGATGGCTCTATGTCTAGATTTGCAAAAACTGAAACTAAAGCTTTCTAAAAGTCTTTGTGCATCTTGGTCTATATGATTATGACTTTATTTAGCAAGAGAACAAGAGATATAGGAAATGTTATATGGAATGAATCCCGGAGCGCAACACAGTTGCCTAGTATCTTATTTTTTCCAAAACCCATATTTGTGAGATTATTTGGAACATCCATTGTAGTTGGTTAGAAAAATTTACAGTGTTCTTAATTTATATATGGGTGATTCATATTGGTAGAATGTTTAAGCAAACAATGGCAACATTTTTTGTTTCATAACAGTTTTAGTAATAGTAAAAACATGGTACCAAAGCACAGAAATTAAACTCTTACATCCTTGTCTGAATGATTTCATGTCGACAATTGATTTGGACTGGTAAAGGTAGGCTGATAGAGTCCAGCTTGGATGTGCGTGTAGGCTGCAGTGTCTTCCTGTTGTCTTCCTTTCTACCCACGTCCTGTAGAGGAGAGAGCAGCTGGGTGGGCATCTGGAATCTAGCCAAGGTCATCCTATCTGAGTGTCAGAGGTGGGTGTGTTCATCACATTGCACAGGCAAAAGTTACTTTTTATGAGGCAACTTCAATGAGGTTTGTTTTCTTTGTATTTTTTAAATAGAGGAACATTTTCTGCTGTCTCCTTTTCCTTAGACCCTTTCCTTTCCTCCCTTAGAGATGAAAGGAGTATTTCTTCTTACTAATTGTATAATGAGGTATTTGATGATGGTTTTCTTATATGCAGAAACTAATTGCCGTGCTGTAGCCATGAAGTCTTTCTAACAGTATCACTGTGTAAAAACCAATTTTTATGGATACAAAGTTTTGAGTTTGGAATCGTTACATTGTGAATGGCATTCTTCCTTACTTAAACTAAAACAATCAAACACAAAAAAACAAAACCAAAAGAAAACTAGTAAAATCTCTGACTAAATTGCTGCTCCCTAAATCTATCTTTTTAGGTGAATTAGATATCAGAGTTTTTGAGCATTCCAATTCTTTTAAGATTGTGAAAAAACAAATTAACAAAAATTCCAAAATAAAAATCATCCGTTTCTGCATATCTCTAAAAAAGATGTTATAACACAACTGTACTCAATTCTGGATTTATTTTTAATAAAGGTTAGAACATTACAATAACTTTTGATGAGAGGCAGCCTTATTTCTCTGAGCTCCACAGAAATGTATCCCAAGTTATTAATTAGAATAGTTTTTGCAAGTACAGTTGAGAAATCAAATTTAAGAAGTGGTTGATAAAAATAAATGGAGCAAGATAAGATGAAAAATGTTTCACCTGCATAAACATACCTTTACATTTTGGTTAAAAGACATAATGTGGCTTTAAGGCAGATTCCCTCATCATTCTCGCTTGAATTGGCACTGCCTTAATTCAGAGTGATTTTGTGCACTTTGATTCTTTCTGAAGGAAACCATGTGGGAAGTTCTGCTTCAGGTATTTTCCGTCCTTGCTCCAAGCCCTGAGAGAGTGGATGTGGCTGGAGAATTGAAAAGTTTTTGGGATGGCCTAATGCCACATGTGGATCAAGGGCCATAGGAGCAGGAAAAATCTCGACCCGTGTGTTTGTGTGTGGCCTCAGCACCTGCTGCTGTGGTCTATTTACCAACTTCTGCTGTGCTGCCTTAGTGCTGTGAATCGGGCCAAATGCAAAAGGGGTTGCAAATGGCTTCCTTGCCAGCAGTGAGCACAGTAGACAGGGATCTTTCTGTACTTTCTAAATTCCTATGGAGAGCCAGATGTGTTTTGAGGCACCACAGTACAGAGGAGAAGTTTTATAATTTGCCTGGATGATAAGAGAAGAGTTCAAACATAAGCATGGTTTATGTTAATTACCATGTGTTTCATTGCTGGTTTTGTGTCACAAAGCTCTTGGACTGAGTTTTTAATATATTTTTTACTCTCCATCAGAACAAAACTCAAGAGAAAACACAATTGTGGTATTATTCTTAAACTCTTTGATATTCATCAAGCACTGTTCATCCAGCGGAGAAATATGTTTGTTTCAACAGAAACCACTGGGGCTGGTTGTTGCAATGATAAAGCAGTACAGGCTGCATAATTTGCTCCCTTAATGCATTTCTAAAATGCAATATGTTTTGTCTGAATTACAATATAGGGTACAGTTGGTTTTGTATGATTTTTCTTCTAATTACTTTCTGGTGAAATGGTTATTTAAATTCCTTAGAAAATCGACTAAATTGTAGAGTCAAATCTAAATATAAAAGTGAATTTTACAGATGTGTTCATTTCTTCTAGCAAATTATGCTGTTGTTTAATAAAAGCAAGGGGAAAAAATTACTGCATTACAAAACTGGATCAACACTCAGCAGTATACTTTTTCTCACCTAGATGTTTCCAGTTTCAAATATATTTAATTCCTGACAAGAAAGGCTGAAAGTCCAAGAACAGATTTAAAAATTAATCACTCATTTGCATGTGACTAGTGGTATAATTTGAAGAGCATTAATATGCTTCAAATGTTTAATTTAAATTACATATTTTATCTCCTATTTTCTAACTTCTTGAATGGACCTGTGACTTGTAAGAAGAAAAATTTAAAAGATTGTTTAAAATTTTTAATTACATATTTTATAGTGATGATGGAAACCAGAAAAAACTATAGATTTTATTGATGCATGTGTATAATCATCTATTCTATATTGTATTCTTTCTTTTTAGAACCATATTTTTGCACTCCTTAAGAACACATATTTAGTATTGTTCTACAGGTTTTATAAAATAGTTTAACAGAATGAATGATTAAATTTGATAATTTACAATGCTATCTATTCCAATCAAAAAATAATAGAAAGTCTAGCTGGAGGGGATCTCTTCAGTAATTTAACCTGAACCTCATCAATGACACCAGTGGTGAAATATGTAATTTAAAATGGAAATGTGTAAAGTATTACCTATACTAGTTAGAAGATTTTCTTTTCATACAGAATTTCTCTGTTTAAATGTCACTGGAATCTATTCATGGCAAATGGAGGGAAAAGAAAAAAGGATTTTTAACTTCCCAGCTCTATTGCACCACCTCCCTGCCTTATTTTCCAGTCAGCTGGGAAAGCTTACTTTAAAAAGCCAGTTATCTTTTTTCTTTTGGCAGCCCTGTATCCCATTTCTGACATTGCCCAAAAATGTGCATATATGGTATACTTACTAAGAGCAGCACAGGACTACTGTCCCAGGCAACTGTCATGGCATCTTAGCAATTCATGGTGTGGCAGTTTCCAGAATGTGATTGGTCATTTTCAACTCCAATACTTCTTACTGAATATTTAGTTGATAATTATTTTAAATTATTTTTTTACATTAGTAAATTTTTAACTTCCACTATGGCCTGCCATGAAAAATTAAAAATTTAGCTGTACATTAGGTGAAACATTTACACTGTTTGTTTACATCTGCTTCTATATTTTCATGATACTGGAATTGAAAATTAATTCAGTTCCCTCTTTCTTTGCAACATCACTGATATGATCTTCCAACATCATAGAAACTGCTTAATTATTCCTTTCTTCTTTCCCTTCTCCCTTATTTTTTCCTAATTTGATAACCGGCATCGTAGCATGTAAGAGCCTTTTTTTTTTTTGTCAGCAAAGTTTCTCTAGGAATCATTGTAGAAGACCTCTGTTAAATGCCATTTGAAGGCCTGCCTAGACCTCTGATCTAGCAGAGTCAATTTATTGACTCATTCATGAAACTGGCATAAATTAGTAAAATCTAAGACTTTTGCATAAAATTTGTTTTGATTCTTCTTCAATAAATCATAATGGCCCATGCCTCATGTTATTTGTAATTAAGAATGTCAATATTAGTTCTTTCTGGGTTTTTTTATACCTTCTTGAAGCATTTTAGAAATTGTTCTCATGTTAGCTGTTTTCTAGGCTTTTTGAATTCTTTAATGTCTGGTATCTAATCCCAGGATTTTTTTAACTACCCATTTTGTCTGTGTTATTTATGACAATGTTCAGTTTGAGACAGATCCTCTGATGTAACCCATATATATATACATATATATATAATATGAGCACAGAATTATTTCTTTCCATGCTTCTCCCACGTGAATACAGAGGAAATTCAAGTAGCTTTCTTTCCTTAATTTTTCATATTTTTTATGTAATGGTCAACTGACTATGAGGTTTCATGCTGTTGATTAATCAGTAAAAGGATTAACAACAGTTTTTATAATTCCTGCAAGTTGTTCCTGGTATCCTATTTGGCCTCTCTTAATTATCTTTACAAAAATACTGCCAGGTTTTAAGTTCTATTTTTCCCCTTTGTAAAGAAATAGTTACACTAGTAATGTGATATAATATTTTATCTAGTTCATTTATGACATAACCACAGTAGACCCCACCCCAGAATATATCTACAAGAAACTGATTTAATTTTCATCTACTCTATTATCACACTTGAATGTGTTTTCAAATTGTTCCCAAAATCCGTAAAAAGATAAAATTACAATCTTTAATTCTGGGATTTTTCCTCATTTTATTAATTCTTAAAATATTTTCTTAACATTATTGCAGTTGGTAGAAGGTCAGGAATTTTACTTCTTTTTTTCCCTTTTGTCTCATGATTAAGTTGTCAGTTGGTAAAGGGGGAAATGTGTGTCCAGGTGTGCTGATGCTCTGTTCAAGTTTTATTCCTTTAAATCCAGCCTGTCATATCTGATTAATCAGTGATTCATCTTTTCACTAGATATAAATTTAGATAGAAATTTTGGCCCTGTGTGGAATGCCTGTAAGCTTGTCTCAGTTAGCAAGGTACTCCCTACAGTTACTGAATATTTGAAAATAGTTCCTCTGATTAAGTTTCAACTTCTTTGAAGTTGCAGACTTTCAAATTCACTTGTTGAAGGAAAAAGAGTGGGGCCCTTCCAATTCAGGATATTTTGTGATTCAAATTCCTTTTTAAGAAAAAATTTTAAAAATTAAAAAAAAAAAAAAAAAAGAACATATTAACTCAGCCTTCAGTTGGGGGTGTCTTTTAAGTCTTGGAAAAAAAACAAAAGGAATTTTTCCTCAGCAGTATGTCCAGTATGTCTTCTAAAAATGTATGTTCATGGATTTGAACATTTTTGACATTTTTATCAGCTTTGGAAATTTTAGCTCTTTAAACAGTCAGCAGTAGATGCTTGGAATACCTTGTGCTTTGCCTTGCAGGGGTATGCATAACCTATTGCTTTCAGAGCAGCTATCTTGGGGTATTATGTTCATTGAAGAGGTCATGACTCAGTTGTCCTTGATCTGCCCTCTCACTTTCTAACCCTTTTAGCCTTGTTTGTGTAAAGATATGTCTCTATGAAAACCTTCATAATATTTCTTATTCCTTCTTTCTTTCCTTTTTCTTCTTTTCATCCCTCCCTATCTCCCTCTCTTCCTCCTTTCCTCTATTTCTCTTTCACTTATTTATCACAGTATATCAAGCTGAAACAGTGGGCGTAGCTGTGGCCTTCCAGTATCTAAGGTGGGCCTACAAGAAAGATGGAAAGTGACTTTCTACAGGGATGTGTAGTGACAGAAAAAGGGGGAATGGCCTCAAACTGAAAGAGAGTAGGTTTAGATTAGACATTAGAAAGTCATTCTTTATTATGAGGGTGGTGAGGCACTGGACCAAGTCGCCCAGTGAAGTTGTGGTTATCCCATCTCTGGAAGAGTTCAAGGCAGGTTGGATGGGCCTCTGAGCAATGTGGTTTAGTGAAAATGTCTCTGCCTATGGCAGGGGGTTGGAACCATATGATGTTCAAAGTCCCTTCCAACCCAAGCCAGTCTATGATTCTATGACTATATGTAAAGAGTGATCTAAATCTAAT
Organism: Lichenostomus cassidix; assembly: GCF_008360975.1. NCBI lineage: Eukaryota > Metazoa > Chordata > Aves > Passeriformes > Meliphagidae > Lichenostomus > Lichenostomus cassidix. Next base: position 96,263,125 of record NC_139482.1, on the reverse strand, counting down.
TGGAAATAGCCTGGTATTTCTTCATTAGACTTTATTTTAAAAAAATAAATAAATAAAAGGAGGAGCACGATACCTCAAGGCTTAAGAATTTCATAAAAATTTAGTTTTGTGACAAAGAAGAGGAGAACAGAAATAACAGCTTTTATTTTGTTGTTAGTTAAAGTAATTTGGTCAAGAGATTTCTTAAAAGCAAGACTTATTTGTGCACATTGGAGACAGATAGTCCCCTAAAGACATAAATACTTATCTATAGATCTGGTCACCTCATGTCTGACCCCGTCTCTTCCCATATGCTTTGCTTTTCTCAATTGACCTCTCTGTCTTTCTCTGTTCCAGAAAATTTGTGATGAAGAAAAATACAGTTTACATAAGATAACCAAAGTTATTTCTCTGCCTGAAGTCAAAATTTTTTTCCCTTTTTTTTTTTTTTATTTTCTTTTTTATGAAGGTGCTTTGACCAGAATATTATTTGCACTTGGCGATGATAAATGTTTTCCTTTGTTGTTGCCTAAAACTGCACTTCTTAATTCAGAGACATTGTGAAAGAAATTACTTTTTTTTGTTTCTTCCTTTTTTTTTTTTTTTTGGTAAGGGAATAATATCTAATATTTCTAGTCTCTTTGCTGAATTAGGGTTGGGAAGTGAATATGTTAAAAAACAATTTCAAGACATTCTCAAGCTTTGTTGTCATATAAAGTAATTGCAAAGGAAAATAAATAATCTTCACCATTATTTTACCTATTATCTACAAGCAGAAATATCAATCATGAGGCCATTTAGCAGGAACTCTTAAATACCATAAGAAATCCTTACTTCCAACCATACATCTTGTCATGGGTATTTATTTTCACATTACCAAATCTGTAATACAGAAGAGTAGCAACCATGTGGGAAGATGTCATTTCTTTAGTACCAGATAGTGTACTATATTTAATACACTGTTGCATACCTTACTTAAGCAGTTTGTAGAAACCCTTACAATTGCTGTCTTAGAAAATATTTTTCTGTCCTGGAGTTTGCCAGAGGTCCTTGTAACTTTGCAGGTGATTAGTCTGTGGAGAACATTGTATAGATGTGCTATGGCTGTAAGTATTTGCAAGAATCCAGAATTCCTCTTATGTTGCACTACTGCAATTTTGGTGTCAGCATCAAAACCAGTGTGTTAACCTCCACCCCACTGTGTCTGAAGGGCATCCATTGCCCAAGGGAAGTGACACCAGGGGCTGAGCTGCACTTACTTTTGGTTTTCAGCAGAGCTTTCTGGAAAAGCTTTATTTAAGGTCGTTTCCAAAAGGTGAGCAAGGACATGCCCTCAGTTACTCTGTCTCTAAATTAGCCCAGAGCCTGTGCAGCCCAATCTCTGCCCTTAGAGCCCCACTGTTCATCACTTAGTATCAAATGACTGTATCTGAATTAGAACTTGGCTAAGAGGCTATAAAACAGTTGAGCAGGGACAGTTTCAGCCCAGCCTAATTCACCAAAATATTAAGTTCCTTCTGTTCAGATTGATTAAATGTGAGCTGTTTTTTTTCTTTTGGTTTTGTGGGGTTTTTTGTTTAGCAGGTTTTTTTGTATGTGGTTTTTGTTGGTTTTGTTTGTTTGTTTGTTTGTTGTTTGGTTTGGCTTGGGATTTTTTTTTGTTTGGTTGGTTTGGTTTTTTATTATTGTTTTGTGATTGCTTGTTGCTCTGGTAAATTCATCAATTAATAAATTTTATGTCATGTTGAAGGTCAACACTGGTGATTGGTGACCTTCAAATGGAAATGACTGTAATGGGCTCCTGTATAGCTGAGTGGAAATACCTTTTACCAAGTCTAATGGCCTAGAACTGATAAGTTTAAATCAATTACTCTACATTCACACTCTTGTGGTTTTATGATTACTAGGTGTAAAGGTATCTGCAGTTCTGAATTGTCTTAGACATTTACAACTCATCACACGCCCACACCATGATTGAAGAAGGTGCTTTTTCGTGAGAAGTAATATTTCCAGCTAACTAAGTGGAAGTGAATGCTTTTGGCAGTTCTGCATCCCTGGCTCCCATGGTATAAGGTGGATCAATTTACATGAAGAATATTGTTGGTAAAATCTGAAAGGTCATGGTACTCAGACATACATAATAGTCTGCCTTCTGAAAAATCAATCTGTCTGCATTGATTGGGTGAAGAAAGCTATTGATGTTTCTGTTTGTTTCAGAAACTGATGGTTGTGCTGAGAGTAAACTTTATTTCCATTGACCTTACTGGGACTTCTTAAGTCTAATAAATAAATCATTTTGTTTTACATACGAGAATAATCTTTATGATTTAGAAAATATCAACTCCATAAATTCAAAAATTTAAGGAAAATGTGCTGAAAAGAGAGAACATAAGGTCCTAGAATAAAATGATGGAAATGTTTTAAATGTGGAAAAGAACCCCTAAAATTCTCAACAAACTTGCTTTGACACTACTCATTTTTTCTTTGACACTACTCATCTTTTCTGTTTTCACAACACTCCACAAAAAACTTGCAGCTTATAAATTGTTCAGCTTGTCTTCATCAAGATGTAATGAATACTTCAATAATGTAACAAACTTTGTAATATTCACACTAAAAGATGAAGAATAGTGAAGATAATAGAAAGTCTCAAATGCTCGTGGTTTTTTTGATGAATGTATGCATTCTCTGAAATAAGAAGAGAGATATGTTAAAGAAATTATAGGCCCTGATACCATCGTGACTACAAATTAGTATTCTGTTACTAATTGATTAGGTAACAAAGATTAGAAAATATATTTTCTACAATTCTAGTAATCTTTTTCACTATATTAGTTAGTTCTCACCCAAGAACTAATTATTTTCTTCCAAGTGCTTATTTTTCCAAAATGTTTCAGGTCATGAAATTTAGCTTCTAATTTATTTATAAGGAATTTATTACTAGTGACCCAAATACATGATGACAACTCACAAGAGGTTTTCAAGGAGACCTTTCTGAGCGTGTGGTGCTTACTAGCTTCTAAATGCAGAGAGGTTAAATTTATTGAAAAGTGGATGTAACTCACACAGAAATGTTAAATCAAATGCTTCAGGATATGCCTATACTAAATTTCATAGGAACCAATCAGGGTCATGTGCATGAAGCAGAAGTTTTACACTCTGGAATGCTGAAGGTCATATGCCAATCAAACAGAAGTTGTGAAAACTGGAGTTTATGAAGAGAAATTACTAGAAATGTTTCAAATTCCATTTATTCATCATATGGAGAAAAAAAATTGGTTTTTCTTTGTAATGAAAACAAGATTTGTTTCTAAATCTTCTGTATGATTCCTTAACTTGCACAGAGTGCTTTGGAATAACAAAGCCAAGACTTCTCTTGTTCTTTATATTCTCTAAATTATTAAATGTTTAAATACAGTAAATTAATGTCTTTTCCTTATCCTGGAAAGGATATAAAAATTAAACTAATTATGTTAGGATCGCTTGTCATTACTTCTATAAATGGTCATACAAAGCTAGACGCAGTAAAAATTTTTACTTATTTGGGTCTTCTTGCTTTGAGCCAAGAAGAAGAAAATGGAATTACGCTTCAACAGAGCACGGCCCTAAAAAAAAAAAAAGACTGTAAACCCGTATAGATTGAAAGTCATTGAAATATTCCACTTCCATTGGGCTATTTTATGAAAATGAAAGAGTTGTTGGCTGCTGTTTTGGAAATGTACATTGTATTTAAACAAACTTCTTTTGGGTTAGAATTCTTCTTGCATAGAAGGTAAAAAAATAACCTTTCTGAATAGGGGTGAGACAAGGAGAGCACAAAATTAAGGGTTTTTTTTTGGTTTTTTTTAACCCATGACATTGATATGAATGACAAAGCAATTTAAAAACTATAGCTATGTGACATACTCATAAGTAATATATGTGGAATAACAGAATCAGTGAATCATAGAAAGGTTTAGGGTGAACGGGGTCTTAAAGACAACTTAGTTCCAACCCCCTGCCATGTACAGGGACAATTTCCACTAGACCACTTTTTTTAGAGCCCCATCCAGCCTGACCTGAAACACTTCCAGGGATGGGGCAACCATAGCTTCTCTGGGCAACCTGTTCCTGTGCCTCATCACTCTCACAGTAAAGAATTTCTTCCTGTCTAATCTAAACCTACCCTCTTTCAATTTGAAGACATTCCCTCTTGCTCTGTTACTACACATCCTTGTAAAAAGTCCTTCCCCATCTTTCTTGTCGGCTCCCTTCAGGTACTGGAAGGTCACAATTAGGCCACCTGGAAGCCTTCTCTTTTCCAGGCTGAACAAACCCAATTCTCTCAGCTTTTCCTCATAGGAGAGGTGCTCCTTTGTTCTAATCAACACGGCCTCCTCTGGACTCACTCCAACAGATGAATTTCTTTCTTGTACTCAGGACCCCAGATCTGGATGCAGCACTGCAGGTGGGGTCTCACCAGAGCAGAGCAGAGCAGAGCAGAGGGGCAGAATCTCCTCCCTTGCCCTGCTGCCCACACTGCTTTGGATGCACCCCAGGACACAGCTGGCTTTCTGGGCTGCAAGTGCTCATGGCTGGGTCATGTCCAGCCTCTAACCCGCCAGTATCCCCAAGTCCTTCTCTCCAGGGCTGCTCTCCATCTGTTCGTCCCCAGCCTGTGTTGATACTGGGGGTTGCCCTGACTCGGGTGCCACGCCTTGCACTTGGTCTTGTTGAACCTCATGAGATTTGCATTTTCCCACTTCTTGAGCTCATCCAGGTCCCTCTGGATGGCATCCCATCCTTCAGGTGTGTCAGCTGCAGCACCCAGCTTGGTGTCATCTGCAAATTTGCTGCAGGTGCACTCAATTCCTTCATGTTTGTCATTAATGAAGCTATTAAATTAGTCTAGTCCCAATACAGACCAGTATAGAAAATAGAGTTTTGTTTTATAACTAGAAATAGAAATAGAAATAGAAACATAGAAATAGAAACATGAATATTTTGTAGTGCTAGAAAATTATAGGAAAATTGTGAACCATGAACCATCCAGTTCATGGCCTGTTCCAAAACTCAGGAAATTGATGTGAGCTCAACTTTCTTACACTTTCAAGCAGTAAATCAGCATAATATCAGAATCAGAAGTGCCTTACAGATACTATTCATGAACATTAAAATAGATACTGTGCAATCACCTATTCTACCTGTTGTGATCTCTTACCTGCCTTATGTATTTTTGTTTCAACCCAATAATTATTAAAAATTGTTATATTCAATATCTTAAGTTAAATAAGTGGTCTGTGTATAAACTACTGAGCTGTGGATTTGGACTGGTGAAGGTAGGCTGATAGAGTCCAGCTTGGATGTGCGTGTAGGCTGCAGAGTTTCCTATCCACCTTTGAACTGTGGACAAAAGGTATGATTTTGTATTATTCTTAAACAGTGCTGCTGGGCTAAGGAACTTGCACTGGAGTATTTTTTCAGTTTGGCTCCAGAGAAAGAGGAGCTGTTTCATAAGATCAGCTAAATTGATATTTAGAAATGTCACCCATGATATGATGGCCTTTTCTAATATATCCCAAGGTAAATATAACCTTTCACTCAAAATTTTTGTTGTTGAAATTATGTGGCTGCATAGCCTGTTTCTTATTTAGAGTATTTAACATTTAAATTATATTACTGAAAAATCATTGGATTTGTAAGCAGATTTACCTTTTTTTTGCCTCTCAACATCATTGATTTCTATTTATATGGTAGAAAGCATGTCATTAGAGAGATAGGAAATTGTTGAACAGAATTTGAATGTTTGAACAATTCCCACTGAGAAGGAGAGAAATGTGCCTTGTTTGACAGGGCAAAAAGGAATTTTTGGTGTGAGAAACATATGGGATATGGTGGAAAGCATACATACTAAATCAAAATTTTTATGACCTGGTTCTATCTTTCTATGCAGGGTCCTCATAAGCCAAGAGGAAGGCTGTAATAGTTTCATCTTTAAACTTTTTTACTTTTTCTGCGTATTGTGTCCTCTTATCTTTTGCCCCAGCCTGCTGAAAAGCTAGGCATAATTCCCCTGATGACACCAGTAAATGTTGATAGGAAAATTATGCTGCTTTAGAATAGTCCTGAAGTCCTCAGGTAAATAGCTCAAGAGACCTGTGAGAAATGCCTTACTGTTCTCATAGCACACATATTAGAGTTACCTTCTGGGTGATCTGAGGGAAGAATAATGCTACATATTTTCTTTTCAAGTTCAGAAATAGAAATATTACCCAGTAAGAAGGCTTTAGATGTGCTCTGAAAATTGCTTATTGTGAATTCTTTCCATCACACTGTGCTAACTCAATGTCTTTTAGGAACATATCAAAATTATACAGTTTTAGGATTTTTTTTAACCCTTTGTGCCAGGTAGCATTTCCATGTAGCTACTGCAGAGAGCTATTGTTCACAAAAAACCCTCCAGTGGATCAGTGAGACAGAAAGGTTTTAGTATGAATATATTAATATATTGGCTAACATGATGTGTTAATGTGTATTTAGGACAACTGTATGAGATTTCTAACACATGTTAGAATTTTTCATATGTATTAAATATACAGCAGCTGCGTAATTGGGTAAACTGAGCTAGATTAATGTAGGCATTAGATATATATGATGACATATAAAGGACTGTATTTACAGGACTGTAACTGGCAAAGCTAATGGTTTTGTCAGTGTGATAGCACCCATCTCAAGATGTAGTACAAGGCTGAAGTAAAAAACAAGCAAACAAAAAACATAATGATGTTTTATGTTAAGGTGTTCATATCTCTTCCCTCCTCCACCCACAGAAATTATATTCAAGTGGCATTCAGAGGTCTTGTTAAAAGATGCTTGCGGGTGGTCTTGTTCAAAATACAAATCTTGAATGGATTACAAGATTTTCTAACTGAAAACCTGAGGATCCAGGGCAAGTCCATTACGCCTATCAGCTTCATAAGGCTTGTGCAGTGGCACCCTGATTTTGGGAAAAGCAGAAGTTGTGTTGCAGTGCTCTGCATTGTTGGTTTGACCATACACTGTAAATCTAACATGAGAAAAATGTATTGCCTATCCTGAATATGCTCATACCATCTGTGCACATCATACCCAATAGATTTGACTTGGAAATTTTGATTTGTTGCATTCATTTTCTAAGTAGGACATCTGTACCTGTTGCTGAACACTAGAGCAGCATGTCTACCTGAGAAAAGTAAATGGCAACAAAACCAGATTTTGCTATGTAGCTTTCATACTCTGAATGCCCTGCCCTCGCTTCGTCTTCCTCCAGCTTTATATGCGAGCATGACAGGGTATGGGATATCTCTATGGCCAGTCGGGTTCAGCTGTCCCAGCTGTGTCCCCTCATAGCCTCTTGCCCACCCCCAGTTCCTTCACTGGCAGGGCAACACGAGAAACAGAAAAGGCTGTGATGTTGTGCAGGCACTGCTCAGCAATAGCTGAAATTACAACACCATTTTATTAATTCAAAATACAGCATCATAGGAACTTCCAGGGTGAAAACCCACTGTCCCAACAAAATAAGTGCAACTATGGAAGATTCCTTCAGATTACACTGATCTCTTTCTTAAGGATGACTTAATGCTGTATTACTTGGCTTAAAATGCAACATCACTTGTCTGTCTAAAGCATCTCTTTCAATAATTTACTTCTTTATGTTGATAGAATGTAGGCAATAAACAGAAAGAGTGGCTGAAACTAAACTATGTGAACAACATATACTTATTTAATTATGTTTATGGAAAAACTATCATTATGCATTTCTAATTGGACTTTTGCTTCTGATAGTTTTGTCAGATACAGATTCACAGACTTTAGGACAATGACTTTTAGCTACAATCTGGAGGTGGACCAGGATTCCTGTACTCATCTTTATTAAAAAATAAATGTTCCGTCTGCTCTTTTTTTGTACATAACATATGGTGACAATAACAACATAATAATACTTATTGGGAAAAGTACCATCTCCCTGTGTAGCTAAGGATGGCTACATAATAGTGTCAGATTCTGTTGCTATCATTCCATTGCAATATGTTACACAGGTAAAAAATATGTTTTATTGGTCTGTATCTATGGTGTGTGTGTTAATATCACGGTCAGGTTGTAGTAACATGAGAAATTCTGTGGTTTGAACAGCATTGCATTAGAAAATGTCTGGTATAATAATTTTAGTTGATTCAGTCTTAGTAAGGGCAAACTAAAGGAAGCAGAAGCCAGTAAATTCATATGTTACTATTTAAATAACAAAATGCATATTTATTTGACATATTTCTTTTAATCTATTTGAAGACTAATTCTATCATAGGGTTCCTGATTCACTCAAGAGCCCTTTCCAACACACAAAAAATCCTGTGTTCCCACTAAATAATTATATGGAGCATCTCCATTGTCACTTCAGTTTAAAAACATTCTATGTTCAGAATATAGCACAATGAAGGTTGAAAATACAGATTAGATGAGCCAGATACTGAGGGGGGAGGGGAGGTGAAATTGTACTTGAATATCAGTAAAAATTACATATTTTTATTTTCTGTCTAAAGTTTGTATTTTGAAATTCTAACAAATAAACTTGAGACTGGTAAAGACAGAATTTATAATAAAAGTTAAAATGAGCTTCTTGCTTAGCTCTTAATTGGCTTCCTTTCCTATTTAGCAATTCCTCTGTAATAAAATTTGTCTTTTTTTAAATTATTGGCTCTAATTACTTGACCATATTTAAAGATTCACTTCTTCAAGATAATTCCTTCTTTGTTTGCCATAGTTTTGTCTTAGTTGCAATGTCAACATTTCATTGCAGGCACTTATGTTTAGAAGTAAGATTGTTTCTTCTGTTCTCAGGATTAAGAAAAAAAGAAAACCACTGCCAATTATTGTCTTTTTGTGGTATTTTAGACTGTTCTTTAAAATCTTCTTGTTCTTTGCCTGTCTACCTCAACATAAACAGATTCTATGAAATACCAGTAATTAGAGTTCAGGTCTGTTATTTCAGTTGCTATTTCATCATGTATCAACAGCATTCAGAAGACTTAATGGGATTTTTTTTTTTTTCTAACAACTCCTTACTGGAAAGGCGTTAAATCCCATCTCTTCCCCTTTTTTGAGGGACATATAGTTGTCACGCAATGCACTTTTTCTATAGGTGCACGAAATTCTATTTAACATCTCAAAATGAGAAGACTGGAATAAAGCAGAAAACATCTGGTTAGGTCTGCAGTATCTGTCCGTTTACCAAATTATTAACTTAATAATAGAATAGAATATAATGAAGAAAAAAAACCTGGTTTTTTTTTTCTTGTGCACCATAAATGGATATTTATGTTACAACTAGTGAGTACATTAATTTTCAAACTACTTTTACTTCTTGATCCACAGCAATAAATGTTTCATAGGAATTTTTCTGGATTCTCTGATTTTCACTTTTGTCTAAGAGGGTTTATTAACAGAATAAAAAATAAAGTAGTCTCTCTCAATGCTGATCACTTTTGGTTTTTGTTTTACTAGAACAGTAATAGACAATAGTGAGGAAGTCATTAATTAAATGCTATTTTATCATATTCTTCATTGAAAATTAACTGTCACTCTACTTAAGATTTGGACTTCACTACTCACCACATGTGAATAAACCACAGTTTGTTTGCATCATTTTAAGCATAGTAAACTTTGAACTTGCCCTTGATTTATTGTTATTTCTCTTTGAGTGATTGATGAATGTTGTGCAGTGGTAGCAGTATCAGACTAAGACAAAGAAAGAAAACAGCAAGAAAGTAAAAGGAGTTCATAATGAGAATGTCTTGAAATTAGGAGGAGCATATGAAGTTGGTACAAATTCAGGAAGCACATCCACGCTTTGGATTATGTTATAATACCAATGGAACTGAAGGTTAGTCTAATTAAAGTCTTAATTGTGTAATCCAAATAGGCAGTTCCTATCTCAGTTACAATGGCACTGACATTTGCATGCTGAAATACCTATGTAATAAAGAAAAACTTCAGTAGGAATACAGTTGTATTTCTGGTACCTAAATTACTTCAGTTTTCCAGTGCTTTCTCTGATGTTTTGTTCATCTTTCTCGTATCAGTCTAGTATTTTAGGTCGGCAGTCATCCTCAAGAGGGATGGAGTAAGGGAGAGGATTACAGTAAGTTATCTCTCCTGATTTTTTTTAATGAAGAATTTCATGATTGGTGGTGACCATTTCTTTCTTGTCAGATTTGATTCTGTCACAGGATATATTTTTGTTAATGTTTGCAAACACTATGCCATTGTTTCACTTCTATTTGTTGGCTGCTACATAAACTGTCTTTGTCCCTTAGTGAAGGCAGTTTGCAATTATCAGTTTAGATTCTGTGATAGCCTTCTCCAACCCCAGTGTAACATGGAGGGGTAATGTTTGCTACTCATCAACTTTATAGATTTGTCAGACCCATAAATCATATTCACATTGCTAAACTCAATTCTGGTCATGTCAAGACAAGACATGAGGTGTTGCACTGCCAAGTTAATAGAAATTCTGTGGCCTTTGATGAGTAAAGTCAAATCAGTACAAGGACTCGCATCACCACCACAGTCTCAGTCTAAACTTTGAAATATATTCCATGTAGACACCCTTTACTGTGTGGATTTTTTAATTTGGGTTTTGATATCTTGTTTGGGTTAGGGTTTTAAGTGTGGTTGGGGCGGAGGGGGAAGGGTTTTGCTTTAAGGCTAGTTAATGAGATAAGTTGGGAAGCTACTTGTTGATCCTCTAGAAGGTAGCTATAGCTAAGATGCACTATAATTTTTATTGTATTTAGCTGAATTTTCCAAATTAAGTTGCATCAGATTTGCTGTTAGTATATTATAAGTATTTGGGAGAAAATGACTAATAAAAATTTAATCTTTGAAAAATTGAAAGTGATGAATTGAAACTCAATATAGAAAAAACAGAAGTAAACCTATGAACTTATCCACACTCCTGCTCTTTAGAATATGCAAGGTTTGATGTTCTACAGCCTTACTCAATGACCATTTTTCCTTTTTTAACTTTTCATTCAAGGGGAGTAATGAAAAGTGATGCCTCCAGAGATATATTACAAAACTAAACAGCTTCAGTGTAACAGCCTGCCTTTCTCACATTTTGTTTTTCCAGCTCCTACCTAATAACAAACCAAAACAAAACAAAAAAAACTATCTCTCCCTTTGGACTAAAGTGCTTTCTTTCAGAGTGCGATAACATTTCATTGTTTTAATGTACCTGTCCTAACTCCTGTTTCTCAAAATTCTTCTGCCTGAGGAACATGGGGTCTTAAACAAAAATTTTGCTACAGTGCTGTAAATCTCTATAACTGAATGGCCTGAGGTCCATGAGTTCTTTTAGGTAGCTTTTTTAAACCCATACTTCACTGTTTATACTACATCCCAGCGGAGTCTGATCACATAGTGACCTATAAAAGCTGTGAAGTGGTTCAGCTGATACTTATAAGTGAAAGTAATTGACTTGGGAGTACAAGCAAAGGTTCACCTGGTCACAAACAACTAATTTTCTAAGATACTGCTTGTAAAGGAATTTGCAGAGATTGAGGTTGAAGAAAAAAAAGGACAAGTTTGTCTTGAAAGTTTAATAGCGTTCATTGATCAATGTAGAAAACAAAGGAAAATTTTTAGGAAGAAGCCTTGCTTAATAATTTTGTCTCTATTCTTATGGCTTTGAATGGATTTAAACCTTTGAGCAATATTTAGTGTTTTTAAAAGAGAAACATGGGAAAAAAATAAGAAAAGAAGGAAGTAATTTCAGTGCATATATATTCTTAGGTGTAAAATTTATCTTTGAGGCATCTTAGTGCTTTTTTACACTATTTTTGTAGGGAACAGTTGTAGCAATTGCAGTTTCCACAGTTTCTCTTTCAAATTCATTAAAATTCAAAAATTTTTTATTCAATAAACTGACAGTTATTTATGTCCTCTGAGCAGAGAGGATAATAAATCTTTTACCTTGAAAATCCAGGTGTTTGATGCACCAAACTGCTATGGGTAGAAACACTAAGGCAATGCTGTGACTTAGGTCATACGTGATGGATTCTCCCTGTTCAGATTTGCAAGTGTGGATAACTGGGTGCAATACATGTCTGTACTGCAGTCTTAAAAGCTACATTTGCTGTTGAATTTTATTTTCTATTTCTACGTATCAGATGACTGTATAAGAATTTTTGTTGTTTCCTCCTCTTACAATTGTCAACAGATCAGAAAAAGTTAAATGAAATGTAATTGTCAGCTCTGTTACATCTAAAAGGAAAATGGGCTTATAATTTTAAATATTTGCATCAGTAAACGTGGTAGAAGTGTAATGCTATCGCCAGAGTATATTTCATACTTGCTAAGCAGAATTTCTTATTTGTAATTTTAGATCTGTGAAGACCTGCCCTCGTTTAATAAAAGTCGCATATAAAGCCAGGAATGCCTTAGCTTTAATTCAATCCCCATGTACATATATTTGATAAAATACAAGTAATATACTTGTCTTATTACTGGATTTTTGACCCGGATTAAAGGTATGTGGATCTACTCTGAGATTTTATTTTATGCAAAGAAGGGTAGTAACATCCATTTCATACACTCAATTTTACAAATTTGTGGACAGGCAATCATAATTGATTGCTGAGTAATTTTCCTGCCTACTGATTTTTGTTGGTCTTTTTGACATATCTGTTAATGATGTTGAAAATACCTCTGGGAATTAGGAGAATTGTTAGAAGCAATTAATAATGCCTTAAAGAAAATTTTCAGTGCCTTAAGTGCAGTAAACTGTATGATGAGATGAGATTTTGATTTACTGTATCTACCAAACTGACAGTCGATAAGGATGGAAGGTTTGGGTGCACACTGTATTTTATGCCTTTTATACCTGCCCTGGAGAATTTTCAATCTTTTTGAGAGGAATGCACATCAGTTATGTCAATAAATACACTATTTACAGTGCTTTTATTTTTTTTTCTTTGTATTACAGTAGTCTAAAAATTCACAATTGTTTTTTACTCCTGACCAAGTATGAAAGCAATGATAATCCTCAACAGGAGGCATTAGAAGGAGGTCACAACAGTATTTGCCATAAGTGTCTGCATGGCATAAATATGACATGATATATTGTGTATAATTTTGTAAGACATAACCATGTTACAGAGATGTTTCCAGACTTCTGAAACTATGTGGAATTGAAGAGAATAACTTCTAGTCAAGCTCTGTAATGCTGCATCTCCTTTGCTTCTCCCACATAATGATCTTATTGAGGGAATTGTTGCTTAAAGCTTCTGCTCATTGAATATCATTCCTTGTTAGTCATTAATTAGGTGGTCATTTAGGAAAAAAAGTACTGGATTAAGCCTGAACAACATTTAAGTCCTAATTACACATCTTTCTGTGAAAGTTCATGAATGGCCTGAAGGATCAACAGAGACTCTTTGCTCTATCTCCAGCACAGCATTCATTCAGCACAACTTGGTATTTTATACTACCTCAAATTCTGGTGATTGGATATTTGTATGTCATAAAATGAACAGCAAAGTCAAATTTAAATCCTCCCAAATTTATATGTGAATGCAGTATGCCTAAGAGAAACACTTAGAAGGTAAAATATTGGGTTAATTGTTACTCAGTAGTTGATCTTAATCAGAAATTATTAATAGCCGATGTTAGTATATTAGATGAGTAGTCCTAAATAATTTAAACAGGATGTTTCCTGTATTTACAGTAACTCCAAGACATGGTATGTGAATAAAGATTTAAAACAATAGCCATACAAATGGAGCTTAGCTTTGAGATTATGCTTAGTTCTCTGTGCTTTAGAGGCGTTTGTTTTGATTTATATTTACACAATCTCTCAACTGTAACTGAGAAATCATTCACAGGTAAAAAAAATTACAAAGAAGAGGTGACTATGAGTGAAATTTGAATAAAAGTGAAAGAAATATTTTCGGCTTCCTTTAGTGTTGATATACTATACTGCCAGTAACTGCAACAAGCAGCAGGTCTCTGCAAGGTAGTAATTTTTTAAGCATTAAACTTCTTCTTGTGTAGGTAGTTTTAGCTACTGCTACAGTTGCTTTCATGATGGGAAGTTTTTTTAATCGCTGTGATTCTTTTGTGAGTGCTGCTGCAAAAACTTGAAGACAAATAGGACAAAAGAACAGAGTATATTTTTGTGTGAGTAACTGCTGTATGTATGTATACATGTTCTACCAAAGTAAAAGAGGAAGAATTTTCACTTTAAGGACTTTAACCATGCTGAATTATCTTCAGTAAAACTTAAATCAGGTTGCTGTATTTCAATAGAGGAAACTTTGAGTTTTTAAGTCCTCCATGACTTTGTTTTTTCTTAAGAAATCAAAGTCTGCCTGATAATATTATAACAAGAATTAGCAGGAAATCCAACAGTATCTGAATAGAATAGGTTCTGAAATTACTATATTTTGGTTTTGCTTAGCTGGCCTCCACTGATTGTTCTCTTAGGCAGAGAAGCAATTTTTAAGGTCTTGATTCTTAAAGTAATTTTATTTGTAAAGATATCTCCTTATTTTCATTGCTTTGATTTGAAAACAATCTTTATGTCAAGTGAGTTATGAAAATAATTAAAGTATTGATAAAGCTGCAAATCTGTGGATTTGAAATGGTAAGAAATATCTGGTTCATTTGGTTTCTGCATATTGATCATGACAATATAAAAACCTTGATAAAGTGGCAACGATTGCAATTTCAACAAAAGGAAATGAAGCTGAAAAATTAAGCAACACTTTGAATTAACATCAGCAAATGAAGTCCTAAAATTTATTCATATTCTAAATATTTGGGGTTTTTACATATAAACTATGAAACATCAAAGTTGGAAATTAATCTAGTCTATTGTGAATATGTACAATATATTGTTCATATTTAAGAATATTCCAGACCAAAGTACAGCTACTAAAATCAAAAAACACAGCGAGACTATGAATTTGTATATAACAGTAATTCAAAAAGAAATGCAGAGAGAGTAGTGACATATCTTCCTGTGGTATTTAACTTGGATGCAGTTCAGAGAGTGTAGACATTTTCAGGTGCTGTTCAGAGCAGTCCTACAACAAACTGTTGATTAAAAAAGTGAAAGATAAAATTGTTAGAGTTGTGGGAATCTGAAGGACAGCCCTACTAATAGGTGTCTCAAGGAGTTTGGTCAGAATAAGGTGTTTGGTTATTGATGAATAGCAGCAGGGCTACTGCTGATTAGCTAACAGTGGCCATCCTGCAAGAAGATAAATGGTTCCATGCTGCTCTACCACCACCATTTCCATGATTACCGTAGAAAAAATCAAATATGAGAAGTTGCTGAGAAAACTGCAGACTGCAACAGCAATCTTTAACTTCAGAAAGGCTGAAGTTCATGCTTGATCAACCACAAACTTAGCAGTGGGCATTTTTCCTTGCATTTGGTGGTCTCATTTTTCAGTGGGATAAGCAGGAACTAACAAAAGGCTTGAAGTAAGTGTGGATTGTGGGGGATTCAGGCTCTGGCTATTAGATTATATCTCACTTTTTTCTGCTGGTGCATTTATGTTTGCACATGGTCAAGTTTACTTGGCAGAAGCTCAATGGAATATAATGGTGTAATACTTTTTATGTGAGAAGAAATGAAAATGAGATTTCATCATGGTTCTCATGATTGATGAGATTTGTAAAATAAGAGGGAGTCCAATTACTAAACGGTGTTTCAGGCAAAAAGATCACTGAGTTTCTCAGTCACTCCTGACTGCTAATCAATTTGTTGAGTGATGATTAAAATGTTTTGCTTTGACCTAAAATGACTTAGCAGTTTGAGTCCTAGCTAAGTGGTTCTTTTTGATAAGGAACTGCATTCCTCCTCTGTATATAAGCCTCAGTTCCCTGTTTTAGATGAAAAACTGTGAGTAGCTCCTTTTGGATTTTATAATTCCCTCCCTTTTTTACTTATTCAAATCAGGAATTTGTCATCTTCACAATACTTAAATAATTTTTTGTTCATGAAAGTAGGAAAAGAGGATGATATATGTCAGTGATAGAGAAGATATTAGTGTTTTTAGAATTTTTGTTTAAGCTCTTCCTCCTTAACATTTTGCCATATTAATTTTCTGGCTTTTAAAATTTCGTTGAGACAATGGTGTCAAAAATACATTTTTAAGCGTAGATGACTTCATGTTCTATTCCAGATAGTAAACCCATCTTTCTAAGATAAGTGAAAAAAATTAAAAATCCCAGAATTGTGATACAAAATATTTTGGATTTTTTTTTTCTAGAAGAAAGATTTCATGCAAGAGTGCCAGCATATTTCTATTTCTTTGCCTGCATTCCTTAGGTTTTATTAAAAAACATATTGTTGTATAACAATTGTAGTATTGTATTATCAATGAAGAACTGCAACTTCAAAAAAAAAAAAATTCTAATGGAATGTATGGCATTTACAGATAGACCGGATTTCACTGCAAGCTCTTCATATGCAAAGAGGTGATGCTTGACTACAATCCAGATAAAATTTTATATAACAGAGACATCATTCCTAATAGCCTTGGTAATCCTTTTTCAAGATTTGTCTAACAGTCAGATAAGAGTCTATGAAAGTTTAATTTGTTTGGGCTGGGAAAAAAAGTGCTGGTACCTCAAAATGTCAAAGTAACTGATACAATCAAAGATAATACACTTTTTCCTCGCAGTAACATATGACACTCCTGAGCCCATCATTTTCCAAAGTAGATTTATGGTGTAAAAGCTTTGTGCAGAAGTCAGGTGTGATTCAAACACAAAATTCTGGTCCAAGTCCCAGATTAGATATTGTATCATTAAATCTGTTATCAGTCTAAAATTCAGACTTCTTGTGTCTGTATAGTTAGTGAAGTGATTCAAAACCAAAGAGGTCTTAATAATCCTAACCAGGTTTATTTAGGCAAAATCTAAATTTGCTTTAATTTTTATTTTCAGTGACTCTTCATTTAAACAAATTAGGATATATGCTAATTAGAGAATTAATATATGCTGTCTTAGAGAGTGGCAATGTCTTTGGAGAGCTCTAAGCAAATTTTTGTAACTTTTTTTACTGGTTTGTATTTCACTATTAAAATTGCAGGGAATGCAATTATAAATTTGTAGAATTATTTTTGAGTTTATTTTCTTTTCAATTGATCATATTTAAGAGAGTTGAAGACTCTGGTTCAGGACATATGGAAATCTATGAGTGTTGCTTTTGTGAATTAAGAGGAAAAAATCAAATTCCATATGTAGGGTTGCTTTGTTTCACTCTCTGAATCTAACTGAATCCTGTAAGTGCTGTAAGAAAATACAGAAAGTCAAATGCAGGAAGCAGTATTGTCTTTAAATGTATAGGGACATCTGTAAGAGCAGAACATACAATACACAGGCTTTCTTGAAAAGGGGGGGGGAAAGCTGAATTAGCTTATCTGCTGCCTAGTAGCAGAGTCAAGCTGTTCTTTGGAAGAGTTTGTTTTGCCCCCAGGCACAAGTAGTGCCAGTGCTCCCTCTCCACATTTACTCTAGGTAGCAGAGCTTTTTCGGAAACCACTCTAAGCAATGCTAAGCAGGAATTTGGAAATGCAGAGCAAGCAGAATGTTTGCTTGTGGGGAAAAGACAATCTGTCTGTGCTCAGAGGAGTAACATCTCACTTTAGCAAGATTTATTGCAGCTTCAAGCTGAAACAAGTTTCTTGATATATATAAAAAAAGAGGATGTGGTTGTCTTGATCAAAGCACTGTCCTAATGATTAATTGATCTGTGCTGTATGTTCAGTTTTGTAAAGACTTGAAGAAGACAGGTAGTTGTTCCCTGCCTCAAATTTCTCATCAATCAAAACAAATGATACTTTTCTACTTTTTTTAGCTTGCTATGAGCAAAAGTAATTCCTCATAAGGGCTCTAGTATTGTGGGTCCGTATTTCTGGAGAGAAACTAAAAATACTAATATTCGGTACCTCTATATACTTTTATACTAATATTTCTTCCTTGTGTTGTGACCTCTGCCAAGTGGTTGTCCCACTGGTTTGTTTGGATTTAGAGAAATTTGCCTGTGTGACACATAATTGTCTGTGAGTATCTTTACCTTTCATTTCTATGTGCATACATGGAAATGAATTTTTCAGCTTGATTTTAGCTATGTGTCATTTATATAAGCAATTATATGAAAGCTGTTGCCTTTCTGAAACTTATTTTCAAAAAATCTGAAAAATGTATGTAGACCTAGTTGACCACAAATATATACTTACTAAACATTATGAATGTTTCTGTTTTATATGATCATATAAGATACATTACATATACACTACATGATAAGGCATGTTTCCTTCTGTGTAGTAACAAATATTTATAATTTTTCAATTTTCCATGCTAACCTTTTTGCAGAGAAATGCCATAGCTTTAATATCTCGAGAAAAACCCAGGTGATCTACCAGCAGAGAGGTATTTCTTTAATGAATAAGCCCTTTAATTATGTTCTCGTTCTGCTATATGCTCAAGATTGTAAAATTGCTGGAGAGAAGAGTAAGTAATTGAATAGCAATTTAAGTGTGAATTTATTAAATCAATTAGATTTACAAAAGTAATTTGAGACACAGTGCTGCTATGTTGGGCACACCAAGTATATAAAAATTTAAAATAGATGCTTGTAAGTGCAGCACAGTTTCTAATGGGAATTTGTCTTGGTTATAATAGTAAAAATGATTGATTCTACGTGTCTTCTAAAGCTTATTCTGTAAGTTATTCTTATCCTAATAGGACCTCAGAGGTAGGCCATTTCATTTCAGATTGCTGGGGAATCTCTAGGCATAATAAAAGATTTAATAAACTGATGAAAATTTACAGCAGTGATGGAAATATTTCTGTGCTTTTATTTTCCTTTAAAACAAACATATCTTCTGTATTAACTAGTTTGATAAAGCTATTAATTTCTCTGCACTGTCAACTTCCATGAACATTATGTTAAAATTTTATGTTTAATGTACAATATAATATTTTATGTGGTACTTTAGAAAACTAAAGGAAAATTAACTTGTGCAATTTGATGGGTGTTTGTGCTGTAACTAGCCAAACATAAGGACAGAAAATGGTTACAAGGGCTTTTGTGATCAATTGCTACATTAGCCTTCCTAAAGACCTGACCTCATACTGTGGTGTTATGTGCACAGTATCAGTGTGAGAGAAGTTATCCCAACCCAAAAAGAATCTAACATGAGGCATGTGACTGTTACTCATTTCTTACCTTTCCTGCCTTTCAAATAGTTGGAAAGGATATGCTTGTTCAAGCTTTCCTTAGTGTGATAAAATAAAAGGTAACAGATGCAGAATTTATTGTCTTTAATGGAAGCAAGATCTCATGATACAATTTCATGGTCCCTCCAGTTCAGTGACCATCTACTTCCTTTTCTGCCTCACATAAAATATCTGTGATTCTTCAGAGCATCCCATTTCCTATCCCAGAAGACTCTGTTTCCCTGCTTGCTGTCCAGAGATGCAAAATACCTTGAAATTCAGCTTTATTCTCAGGCTGCTTATTTTCTTCACTTTCAAATGTCCTTTGACATCTGATAATTAATTAGAACTCCAGTTACTGTTTTTATGTTCCTTTTTCTTACCCTTACTTTATGTCCATCAAGTTGCTTGGATATTCAAGATCTTCTCCCTCTTCTCTCATCACACAATATTTTAGTTTCCAGATTCTCTATATTAATTTTTCACTACTCTCCTCAGTCATTTCCATTCAGGAAATTTTCAGTCTGAACAAGAAAGTTTCATGCTTGATGAACATTTATTATCATAAGAATTTTTCCTTACTACTCCACTGTGTACAAAGTCAGTTTTGGGGCTACATGTTAGTATTAGCATCAAAAGGAGGCAGGAGAGTGAATTAAAAAATATTATTTTCTAAAGAGTACATACATATTCCCATGACATTCAGTGAAGCATCATAAAGATCAAAGCATTAAATTAAACTGTCCAAGATTAAATAGATATATTGATCATTTATTTAACTCAAAGTGAGATTGAAAAACATTTAGTTTAAAAGTACAAAAGTGAGTAGTTGAAATATTATTATCAACAGTTAATTTTGTCCACAGAGGGTGGTCTCAGAATACTAATATAGCAAAATGCATTTACTATCTGTTTTTAAGGCAATAAAAGAGAACTGTTTGTAGACTACCACTCTCTATATTATCTTGGGTACTTTTTGTATGGCCTCTCTGGGTATTAAGCAATCATTTATGGAAGTAAAGTAATAAACCTCTGGTCTTAAAATATTACAGCTCAATGAACAGGGAAATATCCTAAAAGTCGGATCCTTATTTTGTAAGATATGAAGTGTTAGTAAAGCTGATGCAAAAAGGTAAGCTTGAACTGTCTGGCTTTATTAAGGTTTCTGCATATATTGAATTTATAACCACAAAGAACAGGGAGATGTGGAGAGTGGAAAACTTATAACTTAAAACTTCTTAATGTCTAATTGGTTGCTGGAACAGCAAACAGGAAAGCTAATTAGGTGTTTTCTCTTGAACAGAATCTCAGAATCTCAGAAAAGACAGGGTTGGAAAGGAGTATAATTGGGTCATCTGGTCACATCTTCCTTCTCAGTCTGGGTCATCCTAGACCACATGGCATAGGACTGCATCCAGATGTGTCCTGAATATCTCCAGTGAGGGAGACTCCACAACCTCTCTGGGCAATCTGTTCCAGGGCTCAATCAACAGTAAAGCTCTTCCTTAAGTTCAGGTGGGACTTCCTGTTCATCAGATATTTATGTTCAGCCACCAGTGACTGGCTGGGTAATGTTTTCCATGTTTGGAAATATTAGCAGCAGTGACACTAAGGAAATGCAGCAATACTTGACTCTTTGCTAGTTTGGGGCGTCAACAGGCAGAGATGTATCTCCACAATCCTCAATCCCTACTCTCTGCTATCACATTACTCATGACAGTAAAACGAGTTATATTCCAAATCCTGCAGGACCTCCAAGGCCTGACCTCACTATGCTAAGCCAGCAATGTGTTGGCTCATCTTGCACTACAACCCAATGTTGTGCACCACCTTGTGTGCTCTCACGTTCTACACCCGTCCAGTGCCTGCCCCTCACTCATTACTTGATGAAGCTATCGCCCAGCAAAGTGTCATGGACTAAAACACATGAGCCCTTCAGATCAACCACAGAGCACTGATGGCTTAAGTGGACAGGGTTCAGAAGTATATGCTCTACTAGGAAGTAGACAAGTATCATGCTAATCACTTCAGAGCCATTTTGTTGACCCCTTCAAAGAATTCATTAGTTAGTGGTTGTGAGTGACGTGAGTGAGTGACGTTTTTCAGAAAACCTTCTGGAAACCAACTAGTGATATTGGTTATAGGAGAAACTGAAAAAGTGTTGTGTACCCACCCGAGTTTGGAGTAGAGGGAAGGCCCTGAGGTTTTGTTCTGTTTCTGAAGGGTCAATGATTTTTTTTCACTTACTTTTTTCATTTGCAGTTCCAATGCACCAAAATCTGGCAGAATTGTAACTGAAGGAGAGAGTAAACCTGATGGAGAGCATAGCCATTTATATTTCACCTGCATGTAAAATGGTCACAGATAAATATTTTCTTCTGGTGCAATCTGGCTGAACTGTGACCAATATTTTATGAACTAATGCATTTTACGTGTGAGCTGCTACTTTAGGCAGAAGTAGTATAAATTCTAGGTCTAGTAGATACTGGATTTAAACTGACAGTAGATACTGGCTTTGATTTACGAGGGCGGGTTTTATCCCCTATACACAAGATATTTAACAGCAGGCTTTTAAATTAACACCACCACTGACATTCTTGAAGCCAGGCAAGTTGTGGTATGGTAGTATTACTGCAACAAATAATATCAATCCTGTCACTCTTCAGTCTGGTCAAGTAGAGAATTCCAGAAATGGAGATATTGCATATTTCTCAGGGGAATGACAAATAAGAAGACAATGCTTTTCAACTCACCTCAATGGTCATGGCTAAAATCTTGCTGAGGCCAGTGTTGTGCCACAGCAGATGTGGCAATCCTCACAGGGATCCTGGGTAAAATGAGTGAAAATCACACTAATATACTGTGGAATGAAAATGTGCCAGAAGAGCCATTTCAAGAAGTGGACTATCATCTTATTTTTCCATTTTACCAGACTTCTTGGGGTTCTCCAAATAGTTATGGAATATGGTAAAAGAAAAAGTGTTACACTTACAGTCAGATGTCACAGAAAAGGTCTTGATGAATATCCTCACCATCATAAAGGTCAGACAGACCGAGACAGGCAGATGGATCTCGACTGTAACATGCATGGCAAATGATATACAGGATCAGGAAATTTACTGCAGGGGTGCCCGTGCTCTTCAGTGAAGCTATGCTAGCTCAATATCCCAATGCCCTTATACATAGTAAAAATATCCTGAGAGGAATTAGCACTTTTGCCTCAATACTTCAAGCTCACAAACTAGCATAAAAGTTACAATTCTCACCAGCTTCAGTAACAACTGTATTTTGGAATCAAACATCTGTCTTCAAATTCTGTCATGGGAGTAGAAGCCAAAAGATGAGAAGGTCAGAAGTAGTAGAAACCTTTTCAAATATTACATCTAAATACACCAGGAGCTGAGTATTGACCCTGGTTTTTGACAGTTTTTTAATGATTGATTTCCATTTCATTAGGATGTATCTGTGTACAGATTTACATTTACAAAGAAATACACAGTTCAAAATGAAATTACTGTATTCTGGTGTGTGAATACTGTAATACAGACCTTGCTGGTTTACTCCCAAGTAGCTTCTCCTCGACCCTGGGCTGTGCTGAAGCAGTCAAATTTTATTAGTGTTTTCCTTCTGCTTTTGTTGCTGTTTTTTTCATTTTTTTTTTCAAAAAAATGTTTGTTCCCTCTAAGATTATTTTCTTTACATTTTGGCACTGAGAATTTCATGACTTCTTACAGTCACATTCTTTTTGTGCTGTCTCCTCTGGTAGGTAAAAAGGATAAAATTCTTAGTATTTTTCACTGCTTTACCACTTTGTGTAAAAAGACAGCTTGCTTTGACAGAAGGTTTTTAGAAATGTTAGGAGATAACAGATCTCAGGCTATCATAATGGCTCATCATCACAATCTAGATTGATGCAATTGAATCCCACACCTGTGAAACAAAAGAGAGTGTTTCTCCAGTTACTCTGTGTGCCTGGACCATGCAGTATACTTGGCATTGCATGAAACGTTGGCAAAACTTGTGGTATTGAACAGATTAAAAAGTGTTCTTGCTGTAATTTCCACATTGAGAGTTAGATAAGTGTTGAGAAATCATTTCTGTTTCCTCCTTCAGCTATGACTTCTAAGATTAGGTTACCATGTGTTTGTAGGACTGAAACACTTTCGCATGGATGAATGATCTCACTGCATGCTGATACTAAACTTTGTCCATTTCTTCACTTATTAACTTGACTTACAAAAGAGAGACCACTGTCAGAAAAATACATTTTTATTCAGCCACCCCAAAAGTAAACACTGTGTTACAGCTAATAAGGAAATTCTTATTTGTCTCTAATGCACATTTTGCTGCTTTTGTGAAAATCAGTGATCTCCTGGAATTGATATTTGGGTGACTCCCAGAGGCTTTTGGGGGTCTCATGACATTCAAAGCATCTATGTAGCATAAATTTCTAGGTCCCTATGTAAATAAAGAAAGTTATCCTCATCTAGACAATATTGCATCAAGTGCTATGGAACGCAGAACTGATAAACAGAATCCTATAACCTGTTTCAGCCATATTAATGCATGTGTTTATAGCAGTTGAAGAAATTTGCAGCAGGTAAAGTATAGACATGTACACGAATTAGAACAATTTTTTTAATTATGTTTCAGTGTTCAGAATTCACAGTCTGAAACCTTGTATACTAGTTTTTCCTTAATCAATTTTTAATCTTTGCTTTTACTTAATCATACCCTTTTATAGACACTGCTTTCTCTAAAGTGCTCTGGTTCTGTCAGAGAATCAGAAGTAAGTATTTTCAAGTACTTGGAGGGAATCTTGTTAACTTAGAAAGTCATAGATTCAGTAACTTATTTCAAGGTTCTTAAATTATTCTAGGCCACTTTTCCTGACCATACTGTCTATATATATGTGTGTGTGTGTGTGTGTGTGTGTGTGTGTGTGTGTGTGTGAGGGAAGGGAGGGACTTCAGCACTGCTAACACTAAATTACAGTGGAATTCTAACTTATGTGTGTAGATAATGAATATTACTGATAGGGGTCTGCTCTCTAAAAGAAGGCGAATCTTTTTACACCCTAGCTCAGAAAGGGAGGAGGTTGTGTAACCTTGATCTTCTGGATGTGAGCTGGTAACAGCAATTAGCTGAAAAATAGACTGTATTTAAAAAAGCCATTTGCTATGTAATAGCTATTTGCTGCAATGGTAGTATTTCTCAGTTACTTTTAATTGAATGGAAATACTCATTTTGCCTTTCTTTCTGTCTCCAAGTTTTCTGCTTGCATGAATGCAGCTCAGACTTCAAATGTAACTTTGGATACAAATAATGAAACTCATTTAACTTAATTTAGCAGAATGGGCTATTTTA
Source organism: Lichenostomus cassidix (assembly GCF_008360975.1). Classification (NCBI taxonomy): domain Eukaryota; kingdom Metazoa; phylum Chordata; class Aves; order Passeriformes; family Meliphagidae; genus Lichenostomus; species Lichenostomus cassidix. The sequence continues at coordinate 96,238,528 of NC_139482.1, read as the reverse complement.
AGATACAGTTCATTTCATCCTAAAGTGGAAGTGTCTCTGAAAATTTCTGTTATCTAACAAGTCACACATGCAACATCAATATAGTGGATGAGGTATGAATGTTCAAGGTCTAGAAATTATTAGTTCACTGCACTTAGAAGCTCAAAACAAATTTTGTTCAGTTTAATCATTACAAATATCATTCTGACATATTGTTGACCATTATTGAACTACAGGAGCTGAATATTATAGCAATAGATGGTGAAAATGGGAAATATGGACCATTTCTTTAATATAATCGCTAATGTGGCTTTTTTAATTATTAAGAAAAATTAACATTATGGTAGTCAATAATAGTTGTTCAACTTTGCAGCTGATGGGACAGGTTTCTTCAAATTTTGCTTTCAGTCAAATTTCATTTTATTTATGTTCTAAGTTTTTTAGGATAACGATTGCTTTTTCTGTTTGCTCTTACCAGAGTGTAATGGTACTGCACTTTTTTAGTCTGATGGTACCAAATACCAATATGATTAAAACCACAGCAATTGTTCTTAAGTTATTTTCGCTCATTTTTAGTTCTATTGCTTTTTTTTCTTGTAAAAACTGGTTCCATCATGTGCCTCTACAAACTGAAAGTTTTAAACAAACTCTACTGTCATTTCTCCACCTACACCAAAATTATTATTTCTGACCAAGTGCCAACGCTATCACAGGGGAGTGATGGTATTGTCTCAACATACATATATAACTTTAATGTTCAAGAAGAAATAGCAGACTGTGAACAGGATTGGTAGGACAGCACAAGACAATAGTGAGAGAGTTTTGTAATCTTTCTTCTGGAAGGACTGTTCTTTCTTTGTCACTGTCTGGAGCAAGGGAATCACTATGCTGTGATAAACCCTGGCAGTGACCTTTGGCAATTTACACCAGCTGCACCTATGTCACAGAGTTTTTAAATATCTTCTTTTTTTTTTTCCTCCTTCCAAACAGCCTCTGTCATTGCTTACAGTTCAAATAAAAAAAAAAAAACAAAACAACAAACAGACTTTTAAATACAAATACATTTTATTATTATAAATACAGCAGGTATATTTTAAAATAATTCTTTAAGAAATCTCTATCTCTGAAAGACTTACTCCAGGTATAGCAAATGTGAACAGATACAGATAAAAAAGAAAACCAAACACCAATGTATAATTATACACTGTCCTTGTCCATACATACTGGGAAATATTATAATGTTTTTTTCCCAGCAGTAGTGAGATTCCTTGGCATAACTCTATATGAAATCTTGGAGTCCCAGTTGTGGTTTTTTTTCTGTTCTTAGTTAAAATTAGCTCCAAAATCTACAGCATACTTACAGCAATCTAAAATTGGAGGATCAAGAAAAACTAGGAAAACTAATATATGCAAAGAAAGTAGTAGAATGGCTTGAAACTGAAGCTAAAATACTGAGAATTCTCAGAAAATCTTAGGGAGCTAAAACAATCAAAAGTTGAGGTACATTAAAGTAGAAGTATATTAGTATATTACTCCGAAGCAGTTGGCTGGTAAGGTTTTGAAAATTTATATATTTATTGGAAATTAATTAACTTATATTTGAATTTAGACAAGGATCAGACTAAGCTATTGTTGATACTGTTCTCTCCATATCTTTCCTCTACACACATATTTGCTTTCCTGCCTCTGTGTGTGTATGTAGGTAAAAACTTTGAAATGTCTGTATTTGTGTAAGTTATTGAGACCATGACAGACCATTTGTAAAACACGGCATTGTTTTAAGGTAAAATCTTAATGCTTTTAAAATAATATTTAAGTAAGTTTCAGCAGCAATGTGAGTATAAAGCAGAATAAATTGATTTTTCCTCAAGTCTTAGGATTATATACTTTGAGGAGAACTGAAGGAGTTATAAATTCAAATTCCATAACTACAGTTAGTTATAGTTATCTAGAAAATGGTATTGGTCAGAAGCAATGCACTTTTGTTAATCAACTTTAATTGTTAATTAACAAAATTGGTAGGTTTTTTTAATTCATGTATAAGATTCTCGTGAATACCAAATTTTATATTTCTCTGAAAAGACACATTATATGAAAGAGATCAATCTTTACTTTTAAAACTGTATGTGCAAGGTATTTATTCTTCCTTCTTCTCCATCTGTCCTCCTTCTGAAAATAATCTGGCTTAATGAATGCTCTTGCACCAGTCTCAAAGTAAAGGTTTATTGCTCCTGTTGCTGTTAGTAAAGTATCCTTAGTAAGACCATGCAGGTAGCTGCCTTTCATTCTCTGCAAAACATCTGGACTTTCATTACTGCACTTCATTTCAAGGATCATTCTTCCTCTAGAAGTGTATGGAAATCGTATGTTTCCTCTCCTCTGAATTCATGGAAAGGGACAGAGGGAGGTGAATCACAAGGTGTATTTTGAAACCTATAATAGTCCTTTGTGCAATCATAGTCCCTATACAGCATAAAGAAGGCCTCTCCCTACCATTAACCTTTGAGTTTTTCTTTCTTGTATAGAAGTGTGCAAGGATAAGTACTTTCTTAACGAACAATATGACCCTTGTAAAAAAACCACCAGTTTTTATGTGTTTAAAAACTCAGGTGGAGATGAAGTAAAAATAAAGAAGTTCTTCTCTTATCCTGAAGAATAAGTGTCTTTTTTCCTTGAGCTTTTGTTAGATTTTCTTTTCCCATGATTGAATTTCTGACAGTCAAGTCCACATAAAGACCAGACCCAAGTAAACAGATCTCAAAGAAAAGATAGGAAATGGTAGGAATAATAGGAAAATATGGGATGGTGGGCATTGATAGGAGTTTTAGGCTTGTTTTGAGTATTTTTGATTTGGGGGTTTTGTTTGGTTTGGTTTTTTGTTTGTCTGTTTTAAGATGAAATTCTCCTATATATGTTCCTGTGTAAAGATTTCAATTCTCTCACTTAAGCTGGAAGGACTAAACTTGGTCTCATAACTTGCTTTTTCATGATCTTCCTTAGCTTTAAAGAGAACCTCAACTCTACTTTAACAGGTGACCTGTCGCTGTTGAGCCGCTAGCAGAGTAAAGAACCCAGTTCTCAGTGGCAAGAAGGAAAAGGCCTTTATTGTTTTGATTTCATCATATATATAGAGTTTTCAAAGGTCACCCAGATTGGTCAGTCAGAAACCTTCCCCTAGGCCTGATTGGCCAGGCCTGCACCGTCCAGATCTTGGGACACTGTTTTTAATAACATCCAAACTTTATCTTTATTTATAAAACACAAAAGGAATTCTCATGGGAAAGACCTGTGCTAGCCACAGTGAGCCAACAGATTGCTAGTGGTTTGGGTGAACATGCAACTGCTCATGACTTTAGCTGTCACAGGTTCCATGTTCTTTAAAACTCTGAGTAGGAGATCAAGAATCACTGCAGTCAGCAGGGTTCTCTTTCCAGAGAAAATACTCCAGAATACTGCAGAATGCAGAACAAATCTTATCTTTATACTTTTTATCAATAGTGTCTGAACAGTAAAAATAAAGTACATTGGTACATTATGAATGAATATATTTGGGATTCCTGCTCAAGCATTTTTTAGTTACAAGGGTACCTGATCAAAAGCATTTGGAGACCTCTGTACTATACCATCTTCAGAGGCACCTCAGCACTTCTATGACTTTTTGATTCTGAAATTATGTGGCACATCAGCTAGAAGTGTCAGGAAAGGCTTTATATAAGGAATTACTACAAAATAATTTAACTTCTTTTCCTAAAATATACATGATGTGGTACTGTAAGCGGTTTTTTTATAAAACTACAACTCATGTGGAACCTTTTTTGTTGTGTGAAAAAGACGGGTGTCAAGTCTATAATATTGTTTACCTACTGAATTTCCTGATACTCAGTAAAAACCTTTTCTCTGATATTCCTGGGGTAATAAGTAAAACAAAGGAGAAATGCCTCCATTAATAGAAGAATATATTTTTCTATATTGCTTAAAAAAACCTGTATAAAAGGAGAGATAATTTGTATTTTTAAGGTATCACATTTATTTACATTCTTTTCCCTAACACAACAGTTTATTAGTGTTTTGACAAAGAGCATGAAGATCCTGTATTCACTTTAAATCTGAGTGGCAGGAATGAAAGGGTAAGATTAAATGCTAATGTGATTTTCTTTAGATAGCACTTAAACACAACATTTTCACTGTTAATATATGTTGCATGAAATAATTGTACTTAATGGTACAGGCAGTATGTCTTTAACACACCACAAAAGTAAGTTTGTTTTTTTCTCTGTTTCATTGTTAGGAAATTATCTTGTGTATTCAGATGAAATGTTCAATGTGATTATATGTATTCTGAGACCCATAGGAAAATGAAAAGTTCTTAATTTTTCTGACTCTGCTAATTTTCCTTATACTATATGATACATATTAATTTTCACTGGCCTTCTTAGGAGTACATTTATATAGTCATACCATAACCTAGCAGGTTTTGAACGGGTACTTGACATTCAGTTAATACTCAATCTAATTTATGTAGATTAATGCAACAATCTGATGTGTTGCCAGATTTTGTCATTATTTTGTGCACTGTTTAGGACACGAATCATTGAAATGATCAAGGCAAGTGTGATTCCAAACAGTACTGTCAGTGAATTGACAGTAAAGTCTACAATTTCAAGGATAAAGGGGTTCCGTTTTTCTTTAGATTTGCTATTCTCAAGTGAAATAAGTTTTACAATGCACATTAAAAATATGTAGCACTCAAGTTTTGTATGTGGAATTATGTTTATGTACAGCTCTAGATATTGCTACAAATAGTAATATTACCTCGTTTCCAATGAGGTAATAGCTTATTATTATAGTGTCTTCTTGTGCAATAGAGTATAGGAAAGGAATGAGTTAGGAAAACAATTTTTCTCATGAGAGACAATAAAAAGATACTCTTTTAAAGCTTTACATCAAAATTTTTTGCTATATAAAAACACATGCAACTGGAGTATATATGCTGAACAAGGGGTAAGCAATATCAGTTATTTATAAACAAAGAAAAAGTTTTATACCCAAAACAGCATAATGTTGATCATAATGCGGCTAGAAGCAAAGAGAACTTTGATGCAGGATTCTTTTTCTCAATAAATAAAATAAGAAACACTTATATTTTTCTAACACTGCTAGGATATTGTAGGATGCTTGTCCATTAATTCATTTCTTTCATAAGCAGGATTTTTCATTTATGGTCAACTGTGTGAAGTATCTTCTAGCCTGTTTTTGACTGAGTAAATAATTGAGCTATTTTATCAATGTAGAACTCTATTTAGTTTTCCAAAACTCCTTGTGTTATCAGGTTGTGTTTTCAGTTTAACAAAAAAAACCCCAAACACAAAAAAAATTGAAGAATGGAAATGTCAAGGGTAATGTTAAGCCTATCTCCAGTACTTTCTGACAGTAATCTGTAGTTACGTACGCAGTGAGATGTGCGTTTCGCAGATGTAATTGAATTAAGTCTTTCTAATACTGTAAATATGCTTAAGCACCATCTTTACTGTGTTTAATCTCAGTGAAAAATGAGACTCTTTACACTTGAAACTGGTGGTTGGAATGGTAGAGAATAGAGAAGAAAGGAGCGAGTACTCTATGAACTAGGAAGCAATAGAATAGGAGAATTAAATCCGTGGATGGAAAATGAGATTGGCTAAGATCTTGCTTTAAGGATACTAGATGAACAACTGGATAATGGTTTCTTCATATGTTAGAAGCAGTCTCATATTCACAGATCCTGGTCCTTATGGGGACTTCAATCACCCCAATATCTGCTGGTTAATATTCAGTGATCTTTGAGCTCTAGAGTGATCCATCCCATTGAGCAGGAAATTGGATAAAAATACTGGGAGGCCTGCCTGGGTGAACAAAGCACTCCTGGCAACACTCAAATGCAAAGAGAAATTGTACTGAAGGTGGAAGTAAGGACTGGTAATTTGGGAGGTGTACAGAGAGGTTGCCCAAGCATGCAGAGATACAGGTAGGAAAGTGGACCTTTCCAAGACCCAAGTGGAAATTAATCAGGCCAGAGATGTCAAGGGCAGCAAGAAGGGCTTCTGTAAGTACATAGGTGACTAAACAAAAACTAAGTAGAACTTGAGTCTTCTACTAAATGGGGCAGGGGCCCCAGTGACAAAGGATATGGAAAAGGCCATGTTCTTGAACTGTGTCTTCACCTCAGGCTTTACTAGCAAGATCAGCTTTCAGGAGCACCAGGGCAAAAGTCTGGAGCAACAAAAATGTATACACAGTGGATCAGATGTGGGAATGCATAAGTCTCTGAGCTCTGATGGGATGCATCCACAAGGGCTGAGGGAGCTGGTTATTGTCATTGCCACGGCCACTTGATAATCTTTGTAAAACAATACTGATTGAGAAAGATGTTCAAGGACTGGAGGAATGCCAGGGCACTCCTATCTTCAGGAAGGGCAAGAAAGAGGACACAGAGAATTACTCCAGTCAGCCACATCGTCCACACCTGGAAAGGTGACAGAGCAAACAGTTTGCAGGCAAGGACAAGAAGTTCTATAGGGCGTGGTCAGCACAGATTCTAAAAGAGGAACATGTGTTTGACTAGCTGTCAAACATATTAGGTTAATTTTGTGAATACTGGGATTCTAAACTGGAGTGAAATGTAATGTGTACACGTACACCTATGCAAATGAAGTGATTTTCATATTAGAAAAATATTTGAGAAAAGGGAGTGGATTATATGAGAAATATTCACTTGTAGGTCTGGTTTTTGTCATACAGGACTTTTTTTTGATGGTTTTTCCATTACAGTTTTTTTTTTCTGGGAAGAGATTCAAGGTGAAGCCTTGAAGCTTCCAATTGCAAATGAGATAATGAAACTCCTATTAGGTAGGGTCAAGACTCATTATTTTCAGATTTTGGGCTTGATTACAGTTTGGTTGCTAGATTTTGTGGCTCCAAATGAGGCAAAAACGTAGTAAAGACAAATAATTTTGGCCTACATCATTCAAGGAGGCAAAGTGCAGATGGCTAACTAACTAATTAATCACTGGGAGCAAATGCAGTTTTTTCATGGCTTTTAAGTGAGAAAGTCTATGAAAGGAATAAAATTAAATAAAGTGAATTTTTAAAATTAAATAAAATTAAATTAAATGTTATGAAATATTAAAAAAATGATTAAAAAATATTTTCCTTAATCCTTTTTATTAGGATCATGGAGTGCACTAATATGGCACGTAGATGTGTGAAAATTGTCCCAAACCATTGCATAGTTTCAGTCCATCAGATTTAGAAGATTGTGATGTACTGATGAAGAACAGACATGATTAACAGCCCCATATCTTTCAAAAGGATCTCTAGCACATATATAGTTAGGAAAGCTGATGAATTCTGAGGGCAAGTTAACTATACAGTTTTATGCTAGCATTTATATAAAAGGAAGCAAAGTTCTCAGCAATCTCCCAAGAGATTTGAAGTTTTTTCTGCAATGTTCCAGGTGACAGAGTCTGCATAACAAGTTCAGCAGGAACTTCTCTGCACATACAGGATTATAATAGACTTAAAATTATTTAAAAGGTTATATCTAAACATAAGAAATTATTGAGTGATCTTAGACATTACTAAGAGAATTTCATTTTTATAAATAATTCTGTTAGTTGAATATCTGGCCCTTCACAAAGCTCTTAAGATAATATTATTCCTACAAAATAAGAAAAAAATAAAGGATGCCTATACCTGAAAGAATACCAATAAATTGTCTGTATTCTAGAGTCATATCTTGTTATAGGTGAAAAAATAAATTGTCACTGTTTCTGTTTTTAACTGCTTTCCCTGAAAATAAGTGAAATTGGCTTTCATACCTCAAGATATAATACCACTCAAATTTAGATTAATATTGTCTGAGTAAGTCTGCTAGGATCAAACAGCAAAATTCTTACAGATATACATTTTTATCATTCACTGACTTGAAGGCCATTACAACTTTCTACCCTGTATATTTGAAGACAAATATTATTTTTTTAATGGCTCTTTCTGTTCAACATTGATGTAAGGTAGACAGTTTGAAAGTTTGCTCAGTGTGGTATAGAGTTTATCAAATTTCTTCTTTATTTCAATAACAAACAATATTCAAATGTGTGCAATAATAGTGCACTGTTCTATATGCACAGTTTTAGACTATGTTTTTATGGTTAGGTGGTTGAAGATTTAAAACAAAGCAGTTCTTATATGGATGAAGCAAGGCCAACCTTGTGAAATTCCTTCCCATAAAAAGGCCCACTTTTGTCTGTGTGGAATTAAAATGTATTGTCCTATTGTTGAACCATGAGTCCTTCAAAACAATATGAATTCACTTGAGAGAGTGATAGACAAGTAATTTAAGAGGGAAAAGAAACTTAAGACATACATTAAAGTAAGATTAATCAAATATTAAATCGTGTTTTAGATAAATGTCATAGAAGCTTCTAAAAGACATTTGAGGTCACGGAGGCCAATGGTACATAACAGATGATGAAGCACTGAATTAAGATTCAAAAACCTTGCATTCCCATTCGATTTCTGCCATTGAGGCATTCAGATGTCAAGAGATTCACTTGTCCGTGCTTCAAACTGACAGCCTTGAAAATAGAGATAATTGCATGTCTTGAGTCAGATCTCTTCTGACATACTCATGTTTTACAATGTACCATTTCAACTGACTACAAACTATAGGACAAAACCAACTCAGAAATAACAGATTGCTTTTTTTTTAGGATTTTAATTCTCCAAATAACTATTATCAGTGTAAAATATAGACCATTTCAGGTGTGATACCATGTTCTACTCTCCCATGTCTCCAGCCTGGCAGGTCATGCCTCAAGTCATTTGTGTGGTAATTCAAGATTCTTACTGTTTTGAAGATTGAGAGGATTTCTATGAGAGTCAATTGATTAAAGATAATCTATTGAATATCTAATCCTCCAAAAGAGGCAGAGGGCCAAGGTACTGACCACTTGCAGTGATTAGGTCCCGTGGCTCATAGGGTTTAATCGGTGTTGAGCCAAATTCTGCCCATTGATTTTACTGAGATTATATGACTGCAGCAGATGGCAGAATTTGTCTTTTGTTTCTCGGGCCTCTTTCCAAATTGGATAATTATATTCTACATAACTACAGTTATGTACAGTTTCAGTTCGGTTTAGTATTTTTTGTCCCATTCACTGCTAAGCAGTTTTCATACTTGACAAACCTGTTTGTTTTTTTTTATGGATTTTATTATATTTTTCTATAGTTGAAACCAGTATTTTTTATTTATAGCAATGCAGCCCACTGAGAATCTCTCCACATGGAAACAAACACAATAAAGAATCTTGAGAATCTTAGAGTCCATTTAGTTTTTTTCAGTTCTAATATATTACAGTCTGCCTGGGAACTGTGTTTATATAATATCAAATGTATTGCCAGTGTAACAGCCACCACTTAGAGTCCTGCAAGCAAACTGAATTAAGGATGGTGTACTTTGTAGTGGAATATAAATAAATCATTTTGCCATCAAACAACATTTATTTCATCTGAACCCCCACCCCTGAACAAAACCGCTAAACCAAACAAACAAACTAATGAAACAAAGCAGAAGAAAACAAAATGAAATGCTTTTTATTAACAAAGTACTATTATGTTCCAAAATGAATTGCTAATGACTTGCTTCACTCTTCTCATAATTGTGGTTAAGAACAACAGATGCAAAACAAGAATATTCTGCTGAAAGCTCTAGCCTAAAGATAGGACAAACAATAACTAGAATAAATCACGTACAGAAAATTAATATCTCTGTCTGAGGAGAAATTTGCGCATGTAAGCATAGGCTAGTGAAGTACTTTGAAAAGCAGTTACAATGATTGCAAATCTTACTAGAACTAATTCTAGATTTAGTGAGAGCCTTGTTCTCATACTTGTTAATGTTACCTTAGAAACATTTTTTTCAGAGTTCTTAAAGAATTCCCACTCCTCCACTCCCTCTGATGTCTGTCATAAGTATCAAAAAGGAACTTTTACTTAAAGGTGCAGATCTGTACCAGGTATTGGGCTAATTATACTGTTTTGAGATATTTACTATTTAGACTTCACTATTCAACTGTGGACATAACCTTAGTTTTTAATTAAATTCAGCAACAGAGAAATTCCTCTGTTTTCATCTTTCGGTGTCCTTATAAATGTATACTGAGATCTTTGGATTGAAATGCCTCTAGTTCCAATAAAGATTTCAAGTGATTTGAAATTTGTCAAATTGGAATACTTATCAGCTTCTCCATTTTCTTTGTATTTAGATGCTTGTTTATTTCTTAACCTCTTAACATCATCTGTCATTGCAAATGGTAAAGTATGTAACCACCAAAAATCCTCTGGTTTAACTTTTGCATTTACTTGAAGCAAGCAATGTAAATTTGTGTGATTCTACGTGTGATCTCATGGAGATATTAAGAGTGACTTTCCATCCAGATGAAGATTCTCTGTAGTAAGGAATTAAGCTGTATGTTGTGTTCCCATTGAACCCATTTATTTGAAACTGCTCAGAAATTCACAGGATGTCTTCAGGGATTCCAGAGGTCATGATTAGGAAAGACAGTTACATATCTTTAGCCTTCTTAATTATTTCTCCTTTAAAGAGTTTTATTCTCTGTACTCCTTTACTGTGACTAAACCATCTGTCTGGGACATGTTTTATTATTTCCTAGGGACTGTGCTAACATGGCTCGTTTTGTGGCTTTTGTTCACAATAAACTCTGTGTAATGATAGTTAGATCCTCCCAGATAAGTTCATGATGCTTTCCCGGTGTGAATAGAACTTGTAGAAAATTAATCAGGCATGCTTTGGATTAAATAAGCCATTTGGTCTGTTTTGTACAAAATTCAACTCCCTGTGTGCATTATGTGTAGGAGGAACTCTTGTACACTGAAAGCTCACAAAGAGAAGGCAATGTTTTGTTTCTCCCTCCATCAGCATGGTAGCCATTGTCACTAATGTCACCAGTTATTGCCAGTAACATTCATGCATGGCTGGAGAGGCAGGTGAATCATGCTGCTAATTGTTGGGAATTCAGTCAAGAAATGAAGAGCATGTTAAACTGAAAACTTGGCCATTACATCTAGACAAGAAGTTGGAAGCCATCAATCCTTACACTGAGGTTTTTTCCTGCTTCCTCCAGTTTGAGTCTGGTGAATACCCTACTGTGGAAACTGCTGACTTCCCAAATGCTGTGAATGGTTCTTAAAAAAATGTAAATTTTCTTTAAAGTCTAGGTTGCCCATGCTTATTTAATTGGCTTTCCTTTTAAATAAATAATTTTCACTCTTATGAAAAACTAGAAAATAGCAGAAATATATACTTTCTCTCTCCCATTCAGAACCTGCCAGTAACTTTATTGGTTTTTGATTCTTGAGAAATATTATTATTATTATTATTATTATTACTATTATTATTATTACTACTACTACCACCACTACTACTACTATTATTATTGGTGAGCATCATCAGTTTTCTTGTCTCTTGTGGAAAATTGCTTTCTTCATACAGTTACTGGGTTGACTATCACTGTGACTTCTGTCAAGCTCTAACCATGAATTATATTATCAAAATTTAGTTCCCTTATGAAAACAAGTAATATATTAGCTCCAGGATATGTACAAATGACATGACAAGGAAAAATTATTAATACTTATGTAGAGAAAGGATCCATTTAATTATTGCATATTCATGATTTTTTATTTTGTACTCTGTTTCTAGGGACCTATTCATGTTTGGACAAAACATAAAAGGGAGTCTGGTTTTACTTAGAAATGAAGCTGGGTAAAACTGCTACATCTAGTGGAAAACTTAATGAGTTCTGTGTGTCTTCTATTTGTAGGCAGAATAGTTCAAAAAGATCATCCAAATGAATATGTTACTTTTCCTCATGCTCCAAGTTTGTTGAAGAGGTAGTACTCCTTATACTGAAATACATACATTAAGCAGAGCTGTCAGTCTCTTTCCCCATGAACTTTTGAGTGGTCTGTTAAATTCAGTCAATGTCACTGACCTGTCAAATGATGCTAGAATATTTTATCCTTTTTTTCAAGGTAATCAAGCAGCAGTATCCATAGAACAACAGTTTCTACTGCGACTGATAACAGGCAGATTTTCAATACCGTCATAGAAATAAAAAAATATGTCGTGTTTATATAGAGCCATAAGAATAAAAGAATAAATCTGGAAGTTCTGAAGAACAGCTTCTTCAAACATCTCTTTCTTACATATTCTTTGTTTTAGTTAAATTATTGTATACAAATTTAGTTAAATTATTGTATACAAATTTAGTTAAATTATTGTATACATATTATTTCTCTTTCACAACTAGGGGAATGAAAGTTGAACAGAAATATAATTTTTTTCCATTTGAATTTGTATTTCAAGTCACACTTTTGATATGGGACATTGTGCATATCTGAATCGTATTTCCTGTGATGTTAGTTTGTCTTTTGTAATGCAGAGTAATGCATATAGTGTGATTAATGAGAACATACTAAGTTAGGATTGAGTACCATTCCATAAAATCAATATTTTTTAAACTAATTTAGTATATATAAATTCATGTCAGTTTAAAGAACCGAACCAAAATGTTTTTTTTCTTTTATTTTAGTATATCAAACATTTTAGTTTCAGTTTCAGTAGGACATGTTTTCCAGAATTGTAGTTTATGGTATTTTATGTGTTATGACAAATTATGAAAGGCTTTTGAATTACTTTGGAAAAAATGACATATCGTTAACTAACAAAAAATAATTCAGTATGCTGATCACCATCTCGTTCCATCTGCCTTTGTCTAGAAAAGAATCAGAATACTTTACAAGAAGCTTGCTTCTGACTGCAAAGAATCTCCTGTATCAGAATGGTTTCTGAGCCATGATATCAACTTTCTCAGAAAATATTTTCCTCTATGTTATTAAATGTTGTCACTATGGGTATACATACACATGAATACACTCAAAATTATTTTCAGAAATATAAATGCAAGATTTCCATTCCCTATGTTATGCCTTTTAGAAACTTGACATGTTATATTCACTTCAATATTCATTTTTGTTCTTGGGGTTTAGAATACCTAACTCAGTCCATCAACAGTGTCTGAAAATACACAAGGCCATGGAGAATGGAAAGCAGCTCAAGCTGTCATAACTTTTTTGATGACTCCTTAAAAAATCATGCTTATACATTGTTGATGTATCCAAACCACAAAAGAAAAAAATTGTTTCATCCATTAACAGTTTTCATTGCAGAGGTTTCATAGGGTTCAAATCACTGCTCTGTAGAGAAACTTATATGTGGCCTAATTCTAAGCCATCTCTCCACTATATTGCATTTCCATTATTGTGGCATGTTTTGTTGTCAGTGGCACAGAAATACATTGAGATAAAGAAACGTCCTTGTCTGTCATTAAAAGGAAAAATGTGTGTGATGTCCTGTTGTCCATAAACTGCCACGTAACATTTTAATGGTAGAATTCAAGGTAGCTAAGACAATGGGATTTCTATGTATAGCCTGTAATATACTGTACAATGATAAGCAATGAAACATGCCATAAAATTTGACAACTTCTATTTCAGGCATAAGGAGCAGAATAGTACTCTTTGAAGTTAAATATTTTTGAAAGTGAAACATGTACATATATAGAGAACAGCTTCAAATATTCTTGGATATTACTTTGCGCTATAATCAACATCAAAGTAAAAATGTGCTTAGGATATTTGTAAATCAGCCTATTTATTTTTAGCTTAGTGTTTTGCTAAATTAGATTTAAAAGCTAAAACAGTGCCTGTATTAAGCAGAAAGAAGCAAAAGAAAACCTGCAAATTCAGCCTAGGTATTTGAAAATATGACATTAACAATTGGGTCTCAATGGTGGTGTTCAAATGGGTAGATTGAGGGAAGATGCACTGTATATTGATTTTCTTTGCAGTTCACAACAAAATTAAGGTGATTTTTTTTTTAATTTTCTGTTCTGCGTCTCTGTTTTAAATCTAAAACATTGGGTTTAATGTCAGATGGATGTAACAGTAGTTAAGACAAAGCAGAGTCAAGCAGTGGTGCTTCTGAAAGAAGAAAAGTCTTGTGCTCCTGCAGAAGGACTTTCACGAGGAACAGCTAATTGTGCATAGTCATGTAGTTCATAGATGCTGTCCCTAATTGTTATTGGAGAAAGAAGGCGACAACTAGTAATGTGTTAAATCCAAAGGATTTAACATTTGCTCCATTTCTAAATATCCTTTCAGTGATTTGCCCCACCCTATGAAACAGCAGATCAGGTGGCTATGTAAGGTTTTTTTCATGTCAGTGCTGCCAGCCATGTTACAGAAAGTGGTTACCACAAGTAAATAGTTAAGCTCTTAAATGAAATATTCTTCCTGCTGTTATGGTGTTACTGTCTCAGGGTAGTTGAAGGCTTATGTATTTAATAAACCAAGAAAGTGTTAATTAATATACTAAAATTGGCAGACAATTTTTTGGGGTCTGAGTGTACTTTTGAAAGGATCTGCAGATATTGGAAAAGCTCCAAACCACATAGGAGACCTCTATATTCATGTCAGCAGATGGGATTTTGTTTGAAAATGCAGGGTTGCAATAAAAATTTGGGCTACTGCTGGAGTTGTTCAGTTCCATGAGCTTTTAATGACCAGCTGTTTTCTGTATCCATGGTTACCCTGAATGTTAAAACATCCTTTTCAGATAATTTATCTGTATATTACTCTTTATTTATTTTTTAGTGCTACATCCAACTATGGAACAATATTAAACAAAGGTTTGCAATAGTACAATACTGGTTTTGCCTAAGAAAATACACACAGATGAAATAGTCTAGATACATCAAAATAAAAAAGAGAGGCTCATTTCTTTATATTTCTTTTTTTGTAATTAATACTTATAAAGAAATAAGTTACTGTATGGACTAATAACCATCTTACATATAAACAAGTGTGATCATTGAAGAAAAATTCACCATTTCAAGAAAAGGAATACATAAATGTTACAGATTGTGATGACATGGCAGGTTTGTTAAAGTACTGGTGTCAGGTTGCATAAGGTATAAATTATAGAGCTATGAAATCCCAATAGACAGTAATTAAATTTATGGGATCGTCACAGAACATTACGTAACTAGTA
The DNA here is from genome assembly GCF_008360975.1 of Lichenostomus cassidix. Classification (NCBI taxonomy): domain Eukaryota; kingdom Metazoa; phylum Chordata; class Aves; order Passeriformes; family Meliphagidae; genus Lichenostomus; species Lichenostomus cassidix. The sequence continues at coordinate 96,223,380 of NC_139482.1, read as the reverse complement.
AGATACAAAGATATTTTTGTGTTTGTGACTGCCTTAGTCTTTGTACGCAGCTTCAACATATATCATTTCATCAGAATTAAGGGTCTTTTTAACACAAAAAAGTATTTTTGTAGAAAAAATAATAATAAAAATATTTGTAGGGTTCCAGTTATGCTGTATTAAGTACTTAAATAGAATTATTGCTCTTAAGCAATGTATTTAACACTTGCCTTCCTGTATACTCAATTTTTTAAATGTATTCCTACACTTACAACCAGCCCAAGACAGCTTCCACAGTTTTTCTGCTGAAAATGTCCTGCTGTTGCCCTGAAGTCTAAATAAAAGTTACTCAGCATCTTAAATTGAGTTAATGGTGAGAAGAAGATAATCAGGACAAAGGAAGTAATCTGGATGCCTAACCAAGTATGATACAGTGCTCTTCATAAAAGAGAATATAACGTTTATTCTGCTTCTCTCTTTTAAGGGCAGCCAAGTGAACTGCCTTCATGCATTTCTGAAGCAGAATCTTCACACCTTCAGAAGACTATTTTATGACAACATCATTATTTTTTTATCATTTGATAATGATTCTGCCTAGTATCATAAAAATGCCGTACAGTCTATGAGAAATACAGATATTATTTAGATTTAATGTCATTATTAATTTTTCGCGCAAATCCAAATCCTTTGTGTACATTACTTATAAGATATTTCCAACTTTGGCTCATATTTTTAATTTTTTTTGTGATTTGTGTTTAAAATAAACATAGTATATGTTAATGAACAAGTATATTTTCAAAAAGATATCTTTTAATGGCCACTAGATTTACCAGAATAATAGCTTCAGTTCAAGGAACTAGATTGCAAGGGACAAAGTTGACACACAACTACTCTTGCACATTGCCCTTAATTTGACTAAGTTTATAGTTTTAAGTAAATGTTCACTGATTTAATTTGAAGGAATTTTTTATTTCAATTGAAGTAAGTTTTTATTGACATAGGGTGTTCACATTTTAGCCTTTGCACAGTCAGAATCTTGGCTGTGTAATTGTCTAATTTAGCGTCTGTCAATATTTTAAGATTGCTTCACTCTTTAGTGTTACTCAGAAAAAACAGGCTTTTTGTTCCCAGTAAGGATGTGAAACAACCATACCTGTGATAAATTTGAGGTTAGATACCAAAGGTGACATATTTTTGTTGGGAACAGTACTGAAGAGTGTCTGAACTCAAAAAAAAAAAAAGCTACATAAGACCAAAAAGCCTCCCTTAGAGCTGCTGTGACTTTTAGGGAATGGCTGGTCCCAGCTAAATAGCTCTGAAACATTCAGCTAAAATGTGATCTCAAAAAGAAGAAAAATGAGTCTACCTATGAAATGAGTCTGTAATATTCTTCCCATTTCTCATTATGTGTAATTATATATGTCTGCTGGAGACGATATCTTCATTGTGTTATGAAAGCGCCATTTACTGTTGGTGACATGAATGCTCCTGCTCTGGGTTATCAGTTGGCTGATTAGAGTAGGATTTGGGACATGCTGTTCTCTGACAGTGACTCTGCAGTAGATCTTGGATCAATCACTTCTCTGGTGATTCTCACTTCTTGAATCAATCACTTCTTTCCTCTTTTGCATCCTCTCCTTGTCTCTTAATTTTAATTTCTTGTGTTTTTAGTCTGTGAAATACTCCCTATTATGCACTTCTGTAACATCTAGAACAGTTGGGATCTAAATTCCACTGTAATTTTAGCACTTCAGCATATAAATATTCCTGAAGGACTTTTAAAATCACTGAGGTTGTGATAATTACAATTATATGAAGTGTTTAAGATAAAATAACTTTCCTGAGTCAATGCTGTAAAAATTTAGCCTGCTGAGTTTTAAAATATTTAGCATGAAGTTTGTCTCAGAACATCTCTTCATTTTATTGTTGAAGGATGTCCCAAATCTGATTTTCTTATTTATAATCTTGTGAAGGAAAAAAAATATTACAGCCAACTACTGTTTCAGCTTCTTTCTTTCTCTCTTCCCTTCTCCTCCACTGTTAGCCCTGTCTTGGTTTTCTTTCGTTTCTTTTTTCAAATGCAAATTTCCATTTGAGAGGAGAAGGAATATTGTTAACACTTCTCTCAGTTTCCCATAGTAGCTTACTGATTCCTCTACTTCATTACTGATGGTGTTTTGACAAGCAAGTCGTAACCCTTTATTCTCTCTTTCAGTCTCACTTTTTTGGTAGTCTTGTTGTGTTGGGTTTGTTGTTATTTTTTATTTTTAAGACAGGAAGCTATCAGGTGTCTTTTGATATCAATGCAATTGTTCAATGGAATTTTGACTTTGCTAGAAGTTAGATAATGTAAAGTTGGTGTTTTCTTGAGTACAGACTACTACAATACACCATTCAGATACCAGAATTTGAATAGCTGTGCCAGTGCATACAACAAATTCATAAAACCAAGTTCCATCGAGTCAAATGTTGTTGCCAGTTTTGTGAGTTCCAGATCAATCAACTGGGAACACAATGCAAACAAAATTTTCCACATATTTTACTCTGCAATTGTTTAGGCATGGCAGAAATGAGAATCTGTCTCATAGTCAGGTAACAATGTGCACTGATATTGTGCTCTGAGATGAAAGCTGCTCCATTATTGTTTTGGAGAAGTAGTGTTAAGCATAAAGAGAGGTCCTGATTTTTGAACTTTGATGTTTTGTGTAAAATACAATGTTGATATTTAAATGTAAAGTACAAAAGTCAGTTATTTTATGGCAGTATCTTAATTTGAACATTTTGACACAATCTAATCTGGTTACATATAAGCACATGTGGTAGCAAAAACCAAAAAAGTATTTTGACTTATTCTTTTCTGTTTGAGTTGTATTGATCTGCAGCTATTAGTATCTTATCTGTAGCACAGAATCCCAGCTTTGCACTAAAACAAAAATTCAAACAAGAATTACATTATCGATACATTTGCTAAATAAAATTCAAGAATAGTACTGTTTATTGTTACCAAACTCAGAATGAGTCTAGGAAGGACAGATGAGCTAGATGATATTGAGAATTGATCATGGCTCAGTTTCTCTGTGTGTATAAATTTTCTGTGTGTCCTTTCTTTGCTATATCTCTGTTCACTATGTTAAAAATTAGAGAAATAAATATGTTCAAAGTTTACTCTTCACAGACCTGATGCAGAAGGCTTCTTTGTAATACTAACATATGAATTACATATATCAATAATACTCAATACATTATGATTTTACTAACTTTATTAGTACTTTACTTACAGGGTAGGATGATAAACTAGAAAAGATGTTTCTACTAAATAAATTCAAATACATTATGAATATGTTATGTGTCTCCTTACAGAATGAGCTTTGTGGTTCTGCTGTTCATGTGACATATCACAGCAAGGTCAGGGAGTAACTGTGTATCTCTCCAGGCATTTTATCTCATTTTAGAAAGGATGCTGATAATAAATCATCCAGAAAAACTTTTATTCCCATTTTCTCGTTATGGCTCTGTTCTCCGAACTAGTCCTTTTTTAATAGCCAGCCATTTATTTATTTTTACATGCATACTAAAATATTTTTCTTCCTTGAGCTCAGGGTCAGAGTCCATGAAAATGTATCTGTGAGCACTGGCTACCATGCTCCCTCTGTGATAATTCTGAACTTCAGTATAATTTAATGTTAGCATGTGGTGTACTCTGACTCAGTGGCTTTTTGCCCCTGTATCTTCATATATTTTGAGTCTGACTTTTGAAATCCTGCCATTACACACATTTGAACTGTGTAATATTTTTAGGCAAATCATCCAAAAATGGTTCAACTTGCCATATTCACATTCACTTATGTGTAATAAATTTTGTGACCAAGTTTATTATTCTGTTTACAAAGGTGGCAGTTGTGACTTGGAGTCAGACTTTGGAAATAGTATTCGTATCTTCAGAGACAGAAATTTTTAGAAGAAAAAATTAAGAAATTTTTGTGGTTTTTTTTAAAGTGGTCAGTTGCTTAATATATAAGACAAACTTTTGATACTTTCAGACTGTTTGTAGGGGAGCCAGGTAAGATGTAGTTTCTTCTATGCTGGCCTTTTATGTAATACATGGTTTTTAAATAATTTTATAGAAAATCTGAAATTATTTAGATACAAACTGCCAAAAAACCTCATTTGCTAGCTAAAAATTAAATATTACCAAATTACTCCATGAAAATAGGAAATATCTTAAAATAAAAAATCACATTTTGCTTCAAATTATGATTTTTTCTTTTATCTCTGATTATCTTATACTTCCAATTATGCTGTATAGCATCTTCTTGTGTACCCTTTATGCAGTATTAGAAGCCAAAGAAAAAATAGCTGAACTCCAAATACACAGTGTTATATTTCAATAAACATGATAACTTCTACTACTGTAGAACAGTAATATGTATTGTAATATTTGAAAGGGACAAAGTTTCCTGTTTCCTTTAGTTTCTATGCTCATTCTGAATCTCATTCTCAGGCAAAATTTTAGGGATGAAATTTTTACACAAATGTCATTTGACTTTTCCTAACAGAAAAAAATTTACAAGTTTACTGTAAGTTTGATGAAGTGTCATTAGAATCTAGAACAGGTGTCCAATTGTAATTAAAATTCTGGTGAAAAATGGGGACATGCTGCTGTGCATTGGTGATATTACAATGAAAAATCATAGACACAGTGAGATTTCTCATTAAAAAATCAGGTAATGTAGAACTTGAATACAATAACAAAAAGCAAAATATTCTGAAAATTAATCAAATAAATTTCTCTTTGCACAGTCATTAGGCTGTGGATCCATGAGTCTGTGGGTATTTATTTTTCCACATCCACGAGTCAGTGGATGTTTATTTAAATTGAGGAGAGAGTATGGAATATTTTGTCTTTCAGAATTCTTTGTCATTAATACTAGTGAAAAACAGAGTAGATTTTCATTGAATGTGTGTGATCTTCAAAGGGTATGCCTGGGCTGTGTAGATGAGCATAGATTTAGATGTGTGCATGGGAGTTCGGTTTAGTGTTTGTTACAAATCTCTACCTGCAACCAAAGACTTGTTACTAACAGAGGCTTTGAAACAAAAATAGTAGGAATCTCAACAAGAAAGACACTTTTCTTTCTATCATTTTATAATTTTGTTAGTGATTAGGTGTTCTTTAAATTTTTTTCTGGCCTTTTCACGAGTTGGCTGGGAAGACTGAATAAAGGAAAACCCCATGGTCTACTGGTTAAGTTCTTTGTGACACAAAGGAATTAAAATAAAAATCAAACTTAATCAAGCCTCATGGATGAATAATAAGGTTGTACATTAAATCTTAATTGTTTTTTCTAAAATATAACAAAGTTATTTGAAATCATGTTTGCAATGAGGCAGTGTTTACATTAACACTTCTCAGTCTGATAATGTTTCATGTTCCCTAATATGGGTAATGAGTTGCCTTCTTAATTCTTTTCAATATTTTATTATCTTTCATGCATCAAAGTGTTTGCATATTTTTTTTAGAATTGCATGGAGAAAAAAGAATTTATGACCTTATGGATTTAGGCATGCTGATAAGTTTCCGTGAACTGTACAGCAACACAATGATTAAGCTGAATTATCTCAGTAATTTTTTAATTTATATTCACTATTCTTCTACATTTGAAATAATTTATTTTGTCTGATCCTAAAAATGCTGCATCTTCTTTGCAATTGATCAAAAATCATTTAGCAGCTTTGGGAAAGCAGCATACTTCTAAGTTACGAAGATTATTGAGGTTCTGCCTTGAAAAAGCTAAATTTACATATCCAGATATAAAACTGATTTTGTGAAATTTAAGGATAAACTGAAAGTTCATGTCAGCCCTGTAAATAGAACACATAGATTATGAAAGAAAATAACTGATGTGATGCTCATAAATGACAGAAAATGCAAGTTTAAAGGGAATGAAAGTAATAATACAAATGTTTGATGAGAGAAGTTCAAGATTATTTCTGGTAATGAATGAGTATTTCATATTGATAATACTTACTGGTTCCTAAAGTGGCACCATATTTGGCATAAAAGGATAATATTGACTTGTACAGTGTATTCAGAATAGTTCAGGGTGCTTTTGAATTCCAGTTCAAGTCCTTAGGATGAAGAATTTTTAGACCTCAGTAACCATTGTTATTTCTTCATACTGTGCATTTATCACAGTATCTCCTTTAATTAATGCAATAATAGTGGGAGGTTTTCCCTCTTCCTTATGGTGATTGCTGCTTCAGGATTACTAGGTTTGTTTGTTTTCTATCACATCCTTCATAAAGCATTAAATACTGTGGCTTTAGTTGCCAAGACGCAGCTGTAGTTCATGCCGTCCGAGATTTCCAACTTCAATTTTTGTAGATCATTAGTTGCATGTAAATCTGCTCATTGCATATAAAATCAATGTTGCTTTTCAGGTTATGGCATAGCAATTGAAACATAATTTATTCAAACTGCTGCAAGTTCACACTTCTCACACTTTTGTGTTCAAGATTTCTGAATATATTTCAATATTTGTTCTGGAGAGTACAGCTTGATTATCCATGCTTTTTTCTTGTCTTGGTCACATGAAACAGTGTTTCCAAGGAATGAATTTCAGTCTCACTGCTTGAACACATCAATTTATTAGTTCACTGATAAATTTCTTTCACTGTTCATATCTATTGTGAAGATAAAATTATTATAGGCACTAAGTGCTTTGAGAGCCTTGTCTATTCCAATACACTCTTTCATGACCCTGCAGGTTCAGATTTTGGCAGTATGAACCTGTAGACCCAAGGCTTGCCTACAGTATTAGAAATTTTAGTTGTTTCTCTTTGGTAGAATATCTGTATTTTGCTGTTATCATATAAAATAATATTGGTTTTGTGGGTTTTTTTTTTTAAGAGCCTATCTCACCACTTCAAAATACACTGGTTTTACAGACGATTAATTAAAACCAGTCCACTTCCTGCAATTCCAGCCTGGAACAAAATCAGAAAGTCCTTTTTAGGATGCAGGTTGAAGGCTAGGCTGGTACATGAAACCACTGATGAGACAAACTTATTTCTTATCAGTCTTTTCCCCATGGCTTTGTGCTATCTTGCATCCTTCCTGTATACCCCTCCCTCCAGAAATGATCATCATTCCCTGAGCATGTGTGTATTCCCCTTATTTCATAGTCAGTGAATAAAACAGCACTCTAATTCCTTTGTTCATTTCATTGGAGCATTAATATTTTCCATTAGTTTTTTTTTTTCCCTTATTTTAATTGCAGCAAACAAAAGAGACCCTATTGTGGCAAAGATAACACCAGAAAATTTGTTTGCATTGTAATGTAAAATTTATAGAATTCCTAATTGGACTTGCTTACTTTGCTTTATGGGGGTGGGGCTGTTTTTTGTTGTTGGTTGACTTTTTTGGTAGTTTCATCGGTGAGCCTAGGGCTAGTGCTCTCAGCAGAAAATTTGACATAGTGGGATATGGCTGCAGAGGAATTTTGAGAAAATACTCATGCCGCTGTCATTGTACAGATAGGTGAAGAATAGTAAATGCAATTCTGTTCTGAAAGAGATAATTAAAATGTGACACTATTGCATACTGTATCTGTTGCCCCTCTGGGAAGAATTCTACTTGCTAGATGATATCTTTTTATGCGAGTGTTCCCTGCCTCTTAGTTATCCACTGATCAAGATGAGTCATTACTGTTTCTTAAATAGGTTTTTTTGTTTGTTTTTTAGTAAACATGAAGAGGCTTTTTTATTTTTTTATTTGATTAATTAGTTGTGGGTTTTTCTCCTTGTTCACATTTCTTCATTATTGGACAGAAATTGCTTAGGTAAAAGTGGGCATGTTTATTATTTCAGGCTGTACTTGTAGAAGATTTCACTGCTCTGTGACCCTCCAAAAATTCTGTGAAATTCTATGTCTGCAGTAGAAGTTGAAGCACATTGTGTCTAATCACTATTATTTTGTTGTTACTCCCAGAAACCACTAAAGTCTGCAAGACTTCTTGGTAAACATAAAAATTGGTCTATTTAAAGAAGACAAGTTTGTGAACACATTTCTCTAAAAAGACCAATTAATTGTTGCATAAAAGTAAATTCAGTCCAGAATATCCAGGAGAAGACACTACGAATTAAATTACAATTCTAGACTAAGTTTTGAGGAGGGTAGAAAAGAGAAAGGCTTCCTGTTCAAATTACATATCTCTTCTCTTCTCTTCTCTTTCTCTTTCTCTTTCTCTTTCTCTTTCTCTTTCTCTTTCTCTTTTCTTTTTAAATTCTGTTTATATTGCCATTTTTCTTTAATATGAAGTAAAACTACTCTAAACTTTATAGCATATAATTAGATACATAAAAAATTTATTTTCAGTTCATTCAACAGAAGATTTGATTATTCTTAGTGAATTATAGGTGTTAAGTAAGAAAATCCATATTCATGCCTTGTGTGTTCAGAAATTTATACCCTCTCTCCCTCAGAAATTAATAAGGAAGACTATTGAAGTTCTGGAACTCATGTAGATTTTAGATAATAAAATTATGTCTTCAGGATTTTTCAAACTAGATTAATTTCAACTGATATAAATCTCATCTTAAAACTGATAGTGTTTGATCTTCAATCTACAAACATTGTAATTAAGATAATGTCTTTAGCAGTAACCAAGCTGTAAATGATTAATCATTGACATTTATTCTATTTTATTATCAATCCAATATATTTTGTTAAATCAGGCTGTTGAATGTAAACTATTTGCTCTTACTATGCTTAATAAAACACTGGAAAATATTCAATATACCTAAATGTTCTTGAGAGTCTCTGTTATAGAATCCAGTATCATCTCTTATTTCTACTTAAAATATTTGATAACAAAAATCAAACAACATGAAGTGTTTCCCAAACTTTTCAAAGTGCTTAACAAGCACTACATTTTCATCAGAAGAAAAACTGAAAAATTATGTTCTACATTTTAGTCAGGCATAAATATTCCAGTTTCAGTAGCATTTTGTAATCAGAGAATAATTTAGGTTGGAGAAGACCTAAGAAAAAGGGGAGATCCTGCCCAACCCTATGCTCAAAGCAGAGTGGAATTCGAGGATAAATGTGCTTGCTCAGACCCAGTCAATGCTTTGGATATTTCCAGCAGCAGAGATGTCGCAATTTCTCCAGACAACCTCTTCTTATGGAACTTTACATATGTGCATTCAAAAAGAGTCACCATCCTAAACACAATATATGATATCACTACTGATGAATAAATGATTGGCAAATATTGTCTGAGAGAACAAGCACAGAGTACTTCTGAGATACCATCTATCTCTATATTTGCAATAGTTTCTTGGTAATACAGCAAAAGTAGTTTTTGAGAAGATTCTGAAAGATTGGAAGAGAGTAAATGAAATGGCTAAACTTGTATCTATTTTAAGCATGAAAAATACCATTGATTTAGTCAAAGCAATGCATTCTTATCTCAGCCCAGGAGCTTCTTTAAGCCTTGTCAGTTGTAATCTCACACTAAGTTTACTTTTTATGTTCTGTGTTTTTTCATCCACTTATTTCTTCATTTTATATTACTTTTTACTCACTCAAGGTCTCTTATCTCTTATATAAATTTTGATAATTTTTTCGCAAAGGTTTCATATTGGTTATGACAACTGTTGTTCATTAAATATACCAAAAGTATGAATGATAGTAAGGCTTCCAACCCAGTGCTATAAAAGAATAACAAAAATCTTTGATAAAGTAAAAGAGGTGATTCCATTATTTCCACAAGATGCAAGAGTGAAATCTAAGTTCCCATTTTTATAAGAAACTCTCAAACTTATAAAGTGATACCAGATGCCACATAACGGGATTAGGGCTAATGCTGTCTCTGTTGTAGTCAGGAAGAAGGATATTTGTCTCTAGCACTGAGAGAAAGGGCAAGATATATTTGTTTCAGAACTAAGGCTGGAAAAAGAGACTAGATATACAATATCTTTGTTTAGACTTTTCTATGGTCAATATACATTCTCAGTGCCGAAGTGAATTTGTCTCTCAAGAGGACAAAAAAATAAAATTCTGAAGCTTGTGTTCTGAACAAAACAATTACCTTGCAGTCAAAATAAACAGACAGCATTTCTGCATCTGTCTGAATCCTGAATGCTTACTGTATCATTTTCCCTTGTGGTCCAAGAATAAATGTTCCATCTGCAAAATGATTAAATGGATTTCATAGGTAAACTCATTTATGATTCCATTTTAATGGAGTTACCCTTCATTAGAGACTGTCATTCAAAATTAATATGAGGAGCTATTATTGAGATACCAAAACTGAAGACCTGAATGTCATAGTGCTCATTTTTCATAAGTATGGATGCTCTTGAAATGAGAATTGAGCACTGATAGCAGATTGATGTAATACTTAGTTACATTTTTATGTCAATTGCTCCTGTCAGTCAAAGCAAGGCAAACTATAGGAGAAAATACAACAGAACAAATATTCAAAGCAACAAGCACAAACAAAAGAATGTCTTTCACTTGTCCCTTTTCTTATAACACTTCCACAAGCATGGAGGAAGGGTCTGGGTTCATTGTGTGTTGGTTTTTGTTTTTATAATAACTCAAAATATTGACTAGTCAATGAATTCAAATTTCAAGAGAAACAAACGGGCACTGAACCTATATGAGCTTAGTGAGCTAGAAGACAATTGGTCCAACCATTGTCCATTAGTCCAAGCATTCAACTAATATTTTTACCTAGAGGTTTACCTGACAATAAAAGAAGAAAAAGAATAAATGTGAAACATCAAGTACATTTGTATTTTCATTAAATATTGTGTGCAAAATATTTCTGTCAGCCTTTCTGATTTATTTGCTGAGTAATATACATCCCCAGAATGATGTGATCTTATATATTACTTCTTAATATAATTAATTTAATTTTCTACTCTTATTTCCTAGTAGATATTTCTTTTCTCTTTAACAAAAGTCTGTATTGCCCTTCATATGTAATCATAACTTTTAGAGTATGAAAATATATAGTCATACTTGGTATTAGTATTTTTTTAAGGTATGCATTTTGGTGTCCTTTTAAAGCATACAGCATCTTTTGCTGTTGGCTTGTCAAGGGGAGGAAATATTTCTTTGTAGCTGCTATTCTATCAATTTAGTTTATATTTTGTCGTATCCTAATGCTATCAAAATTTACATTTAATAATTAGTGTTGTTTAGTTTGATTAGAGTATGCATCTGCTCCCGAACATTATGATACTTCAATTTTATTTCACTGTTTACTCTTATTACAATGACAAACCATTGTCAGTAATTAGACTGTTGTTTACTTCAAGACCTGAAAGTGGAGTAGTCATCTGCCTTCGGCAGCTTCTCTATGCACCTACCATCTGCTCTTCTCAGAGGGTCATGAAATTTTATCTGTAAATTTTCTCCCTTTCACTTTCTGAATGGTGGCTAAAATTTCTTAATATTTGCTGCTAAGCAAATTAGCGACTTCTTGTGTATAAAGTTAATAAGAGATAGCATAATATGATTTTAAAAAATAGAGGAAACTATATCTCAGGAATTATCTTCAACCTGGAGAAGACAAAGTTCCACAGCAATCTTGCAGCAGCCACCCAGTAGATAAAGAGAGCCTACTGGAAAGCTCTCTGGAGAGGGACTTTTTACAAAAGCCATGTAGTAATAGGACAAGGAAAAATGTCTTTAAACTGGAAGGAGATAAATTTAGATTAGCTATTAGAAGGAAATCCTTTACCATGAGGATAATGACACATTGAAAAGGTTGCCCACAAAAGCTGTGGATGCCACATCCCTGGCAATGTTCAAGGTCAGGCTGGATGCAGCTTTGAACAGCCTGGTCTAGTGAAAGCTTCTCTGCCCAATGCAGTGAGGCTGCACTAGATGATCTCTAAGATTCCTTCCAACCCAAATCATTCCATGTTGCTATGTAAATTTTTATCTGCTTATGTGCAAAGACCACGATTCTATGATGTGAAATACTAGTTTTCATTACTGCTTTAGCATTTTATAATAATTTCCATAACAAAAGTGTCCTGTAAAAGTTAGATGGTAATAAACGGAAGCCTCCTGTAAGTTTAGAATTTATTTCATTATCCGTAAAATTTAGTAAGTTTTTTTGTCATGACAACCTGTCGTCAGGTTTATAAGGTTACGTTTAGACTACTGATGATTAGGTCAACATATTTTTTCTCTTGAGGAAGTAAAGAATTAAAATAAGGCCAGTTTAACATGTGCATCTTTTTTACATTGTTACAAAAATCCATCTCTCACACACACATGTATATATATATATTTTGTTTTTTCTTGGAGAAACTGTATTAGTCCTGGGACATAGCTTAATAGACAAGGTAGAGAGGCACAAGCCACATTTTAAGCATTTAAAATTACTTGATTGTTTGTTACTTGATCATTATTTTCAAATATCTTGAAAAATAGTAAGTTGTGGTTTATTATTTTTGAATTCCTTTCTGTTATCACAAAATACGCAAGGCAGAATTCTGTATCATTTCTGTATTGCAGTTAAGGATTTTTTCTGTGGCTGTGACCTAATTAGTGATCAGGTTAGGGATGGTAGGATGTGTAAACCTAGGTTTATGGCAAACATCTTCAGCAAAATAACTTCCTAAATCCATTTGAACAGGCCATATTTTGCATTTTATGTCTGCTTTTTATAGCAAAATGTACTTGTGGGGTTTTTTTTGTACCATTGTTTGCCAACAAGTGGTTGTAGATTTCATTGTTAAAAACATAGAACACAGAAAATAAAGTCTAAAATATACAAACAAACAAACCAAACTAGGAAAAAAGAGGAATATTACTAAAATTATGGAATCGAAATTCTAAGATTTCTTTTATGAAATTAAAATAGGGGGACAAGGGCAGGTACTTGATATAATAGTTATCTGTGGTTTATATTTTCCTTAATCCTTCCCTTCCCTCCATGCCAGATTCTGAATGTTGAAGAGGAAATATAGAGAATATAGGGCTATAGACAGGAAAAAGGTTTGCTGTGTACAATGAGATGTACATTTTATTGCTTGATAATGGTTTATAGCTTCAACCACACATAAAATCGACATCAGCTATTCTTAGGCAATCTGCAGTTCTCTATCTAAGTGCGAAATTACTGGTAAAACAAATTCCAGGCAAAGGTATATGGCTACAGTGGCCATTCTGATTAGACAATGTATTGTCATTGTTTTCTTTCTACTACTTTATTTTTTAAAAATACACATTCAAAAAACCTATGTAAACATAAGTGATGAGAAAGGAAAACACTCAGTGCTATTTTCATTGGAATTAAATATGCATTATTAAAGTGCTGATACTTCCTAATTCTTCACAACATTAGTCAGAATAAGTGAAGATTGATCTAGTGCCCAATGTAAGTTTGTTACAGGAAATTGGAAAGATGAAAAATGCCTACTTAATACCTGCACTGAAGTGTTAATTTTAGTTAAGTTCTGCTGGTTTCATAAAGCTGAAGTCACATTTTCACATCAGCATTCAATGGACATACATAACTAATGAGTGAAAATGTTATTTCTATTAAAGATTCTTAATAAACCATAAAGAGTAGATTGGTAAAATTATGGTTGTCCAATTTTAACATAAATAAAGGAAAAGCATGAGAAAATTAATCTAATAATCTTTATAGTGACAAATCAATTTTTTAAAATAAATTTGTAGGAAGAAAAGCCAGTATTTTGCTGATAAGCTGCAATTTTCTGCTTAATAATTATCTTTCAGGGAACAGTCACATTTTATTAAAATGACTAATTAACTCACTGTACTGCTGTGCTAATAGTGAAGGAAGCACAATAAATGAATATTGATAGTATGAGTTTTTAATCAGGAAAAAAAAATTAAATAACAATGTGCTCCCCACATTCTATAGCAGCAATTTAAATGCAAATGTACAATTCAAAAAGCACCCCCATTCTCCCCCTACACAGAAGGAATATGCATTCTGGAAAAGGACATTTTTATTCAGGAACCAGCCTGAGAAGAGAGACAAGCTACAGGGGAGATATCAGTTGTTAAAACACAGTTGATTCATTCGGCAGGGGGAGATTTCAAGCAGGGTTATCCTCCTTGAAGTGAGATTTCAAAACCAATAATCTCCAACAATCTAATTTCCTGAGTTTTATGCTTCTCAACAGTTGCAAAATCCACTTGTCATTTGGAACAGAACTGGGAGTACAGATTTTTGGAGAACAAAAGTGTTTTATCTAGGAATGTAATAGATGGATATGATATAGGACTAATCGAGGTCTCATTGCTGCCAAATGCACTTCTCTCACATAATATTCAGAATTTTTACTTTACCTAATGGGCAATGCATAGTGCTTGTGGGGGCAGGGTGGCTACACAGAACATAAAACAATAGCAGTAAACTTGGGCTGATGGAAATTTTTGAAGAGAAAGAGAACATGGAATAAATTGTAATGTAAAAGTAAATTGCAGATTTTCATCAGTCAGTATTTTCCTGTGTCTAGTCAGGCTTTGGTTAATCATATGCATAGACCTATATGAATTTTGGAGTTAAATAAGAGCTTGCATTAAAGAGGAAGGTTGGAGTTATTTGATGCTTCAAGGCATATGTGAATGACAAATTAGTACTGTTTTATACATTGTTTCAAGCAAGCAATATTCTGTTTTGGAACACCCCTTACCTTCTGTAGAGAAAGACCTGATATCTAAATTTTACATCCAGCTAGATATTTGAACACTACTATCATATTTATGGCTTGATAACCTTACTTTGCTTTGGCATTTCTTATTTATAACTTTGCAGTCCTCTAAATAATTCATACTGAATATTTGCACTTGCAAAGTGGAGAAAATTGAAAGACTGTGAAATCAAAACTTTCTTCTAGTACCTTCTAACTATGCTTCCAGAATGATGAAGGGAAAAACACATACCAAACAGACATTTGGACATATTAGTAGATGCAGTGCTGCATTGTGTATCAATAAGAGATTTAATCCCACAGTGTTAGTCGAGTCATTGCAAAGGTTGCTAACAAATAGCCTCCTAGTATGGAAATCTAGTATGGAAATCTAGTATGGAAGCAATTGTATCAGAAGGTGAGCAAAATACAGAGAAATACTGTTTATGGAATTTTTCAGATGATGCTTTATGTTTCTACAATTGTTAATTAGTAGTAGTAGTATTTCTACCATTATTCTTTTTTTTTCATGAAAAACTGTCCTGAATTCACTTTCATTCTCACATCATGGCATATCTCTAGTTGAGAGGAGCCTTTTTTCTTTTCTTTTTTGTCTTTTTTTATTTCTCTTGCTCTTGCTCCTCTCTAATTAGAGTAGCCACTAACCTGAAAATTGTGGTTTTCCTATGTGAACTGAAGGAAGAATTGATGAAGGGAATTCCAGCCTGAATTTATAATGGGAGTTATAGAAACCAGTTTCTTCACAATGTTTCATTTTACTATAGCAGTTATAGCTAAAAGTACTGAGAAATTATTCATATCAAAATTAGAATTAAAAAATGAAGCTTAAAACTGCAGAAAGCAAGGCAAGCAAGAATTAGGCTTTCAGAAGAAACTGTAACCAAAGTTTAGGTCCTTTAGAAAATTGGGAGTGGATAAGGGAGGAAATTATTATTGGAACTCAAAGAATGTTATGGATTTTTCTGAAGGCTAGAGGTAAATATGATGTAATGCAATATTGCAGATAAATAACTCTGATAATCAAATGTAATCTGTTAATAACAGCCTCAAACGGGATCATACTAAGCATAATGTGCTAATATATACTTATTCCTGCCATTCAGCTCCACATCATTACTTAAATAAGCTTTATGTCTTTATAAAAATATCCAGAAAGAAGCTTTTCATTGGAATTTTAATTTCAGTTGTATCCAGTTAGGAGCTACCCTTGTTCTTAAACAACGCCTGTTCCTTAAAAAGTGTATTGTACTCTAAAATTTCCTGTGTTCGTATCACATTGTAATAGCTCAGTTATGAGAATCACCACCAGGAAATGATTGATTGGGTTCCTACTTTGCTTTACTCAGATTAGCAATTTCCTGCTCCAGCTATAAAACTGAAAAAAAAAAAAAACCAAACCAAACCAAACAAACAAACAAACAAAAAAAAACCAAAAAAAAAAACCCAACGTACAAATATTTGAGCTCCTACTTCAGTGCATTTCTCCAGTCTCAGTATGGTAACATTATGGTAACATTATGTCTCATTATGGTAACAAGACATCAAATCAAATTCTGCATGAGTATTCAAGTACAGAAGATCCCTTACTTTACAATTCTTAATTATGATAATACATCAGATATAGAAAAATGTCCACTTCTACAGACATTGGTCGTATCTTTCAATCACAAAACAGCATGTGTTCATTTTCAAATTAACTCTACTGCAATGGAGTTACTTGCCAGCAAATTAATTGAATAAAGAAAGAGACACTTTTTCATGTACTGGTGCTCCATGGCAAGCCATGATCAGAGGTTTGGCTGCAGTTCATAACTTAACTAGCAGCTTTAACTAGAAGCATGATTTTAGGAGACATTTTGGTGACTAAGAGAAAAACAAGAAATACACATTACTGCCAGCCTGTAGCCTTTCTTCAGTGAAAGATTCAGTTGTATCCCTTTTGGTTTTACAGCTTTCTTGCAGCAGGCTATCTTCAAACCTCCTTCATTTTAGCCTTTAGAAAAATACTGGTGAAGAGATTCATTTGAGATACAAAATTAGATTATATGTGAAAATGTTCACTATTCAGTTCAAAAGCTTTCAAATAATGTAAATGGTCAAATCTATCAGCATTCTTTTCACTCTTTTTTTTCTTGTGGTGAACACATAGGCTAGAAAAAATTCTTCTCCTAAGCTTTTTAGGTTCAGAGTTAGTGTTTGGAAAAACAAGTTGAAGGTTTTTCTGTAATATCATCTGTAGGAAATAAAGTTATGAAGGAAAACAGACTTGCATAATGTCAAGACTCTCGTACTTAGTGCAGTCAAAGTAAAGCATGACCTCCCTAGCCTGTCTGAGCAAAAGGCAGTTTATAAAATGTGAAGTTTTCACAACAGTGAAAGACTATGTGTCCTTACAGACTACAGACCTTCTTGTCGTAAGCTGATACCTCCATCGACACATCTTTATGTAACACTTGTCAAATGTTCTGAAATTTGACACAATTTGAGGTTAAAATTATGCATTTGTAAAGAAGATATCTACAACATCCATTAACTTTCTTGTAATTTTAATTCTATTTTAAAAGATAAAGACCTTTCTTAAACATCCACAGCACTAACAAGAAATTAACCTACAGCCCTACTTTAGAGGACTTTGTTCTTTTTTTATATAAGAGCTATCTGGAAGTCCCATTAGGATACAGCAATGGTTTTTCTAGTAGCATTGAGAAATTCTCATGTGTAATATATAGGCAACTGTTTGGACACATTAAGAAAAATTCATGGCAATATTTCATAAAGGTATACTTTCCTGTGTGAACAATAAAAATTTTAGCTCTCTTGGACTGTGATATTTTGTTGGCTTACTAAAGACTCTCAAGTAGAGAGCAGTAGGCAGCCTTATGTGGCTTGCAAAATCAGTTATGCTTCTTGAGTTTTCAGTTAGCATTGCCCTAAATCTTTGTGATTTCCCACTATATAGGCTCCAGAGTGATATTATTTTACATGCTGGAGCTCATCATCGAACCTTGAATGCTGAAAAAAAATTAAAAATTTAAAAAATATGCAAAGTTACTTTTTTAAATTAAACCTTTGATGACTAGGAATATAGTGCATATGAGTTGTTTAAAATTAATATGAGCTGAAATTCTTGCAGTAAACAACGATAAAAATGTATGACTCAAAACTATGGTTGCTGGGTTTACTTTTTTGCAATTCCCAAATATCAGCTAAACACGAAATGATGTGCTGTATGTAGCATAGCACTGCATAATTACTGTCAGGAGTGATACCACTCAGCCTGCTGAGTGAGGAGGCTGGGCTTTAGGTTGTAGTTTTTTCTTTCTTCTCCGACAATATTTGTGTTTATGTATTAAACTGCCAGACTGTCTGATTAAGTTATTATTGTTGAGATTGCCTTCTTCAGAGCCAAATGATTATGAAATAACTGAGGTGCAGACCCTTTTTGTGTGTGTGTGTGTATCAGTGTTGTTAGGTTCTTCTGTAACACTAAAAACAACAAACTTCCACCTTCCTTCATTTCTGATTTTGAGAAGTGGAAGTATATTTACCTCCCATCATGAGAAAAGGTTTTTTGCATTTGTTGTATTTTTTGATCTTAAAAAAACATGTGAGAACATATTGCAGGCTACTTGACTAACTTCCACTATTGCCATCCCCTAGTGACATCTTATGGTCCCCAAAATGTTTCAAATTTCTTACTTGAATTTTTAATCTGATGTGAATATCAATGTGACTTGTGAAAAGTGTTCCTGGAACAAAGATTAAACCTAGACATAAACCCTTCTAGGACACACCATTGAAGAAAGATTTTATTTAAGATCACGTAGAAATAAAAAAGGAAATATCTTTAAAAGTTCATAATATTCAAGGTTTAAAATATTTTGAATAAACTTCATTACAACACACTCAAAATATAGGAAAACAAAAACCATGAAAAATATTTAAAACCACTCTACAAAAGAAAGAAATACTACAATCAACTAACTTGTGTGCTTAATTACGGGATAAATTATTTAAAGGATTTAAGTGGATATTACTGTGTAGACAACATCCACCGGTCACCCCACATCAACCAAGCAGCTTTGTTGTAGGAGGAGATTGGGTTTGACAGACACAATTTGCCCTTGGTCAGTCTATGCTGGCTTTTCCCAATCCCCTGCTTCAGTTGACTTTTGAGAACCTCCAGGAAGTTTCATTCCATAACTGTCCCTGGGATGAGGTAAACCTGATGGGCTTGTAATTTCCTGGAACCTTCAAGACATTCTTGTTGATGAGGGTGACATTATCCTTCATTTATTCTTCTAGGATGTCCCCTGACCTCCACAACTCCTGAAAGATCATGGAGAGTGGCACTGCAATTTTGTCAGCCAGCTCCCTTAACACCCTTGGGTGTTAATGTCAGGGATCATCTGGTTTTAGGAGTCATGCTCATGTAATCGTTCACACACAACAATTCCTTCCCTGATGGTGGGTTTGTGTTTTCATCAACCTGAATTTTTTTCCTGAGGCCACGGGCCCAACAGGCAGAGGTAAAGAGACTGTTGAGGACATTTACCTTTCTAGGTCTCCTTTTTAACATCAGGCCAATAATTTCCTTCTGATTTTGATTGTTGTTTACATACCTGAAGAACCCTTCTTGTATTTTTTGACATCTCTGGCCAATTTCAATACAAGCTGGGCTTTTGCATTTCTAACTCTATCTCCACACACCCTGGGAATGCCTTTGCAGTTCTCAATGGGTGTTTGTCCACTTTTCCATCTCTGGCATGATTCTTTTCGCATTTGAGCAGACTCAGATGCTTGCAGTTAAGCCAAGGGAGTCTCTTGCTCTGCCTGCTTTCCCTCACCATAAGAGGATGAACTGCTTTTTTGCTTCCAGAAGAATGCTCTTGAAAAGCTCCCAGTACTCAGTAGCTCCTTTACCCTCCATGGAAGCTTCCTGTGGAATTGCTCCCAACTGAGCTCTGAGCAAGCTGAAGTCTGCTCTCCTAAAACTTAAAACTTTTGTCCTAGAACTAACCTTCAGTGTGCTCAGCAGGACTTCTAGCATATTTTCTAGGAACATTTTGGTGACGGTACAGTGTACAGAAAGAATTTGTTTAATTGATCAGAGTGCAATCATGCAGAGCTCAGAACAGTGACCTGGGCAGACTGGTTCTAATGGCTGGTCATTTAAACTTATTACACCTTGCCTGGGCCTTATAAATGCCATGTATCTTGTCCACAAAAGCCACAAGACTTACATTGTTTGTTAAGAAGAAATACAAAAATAATACATTTCACGTTATCCCAAAAATTCTAGTGGGGCCTTCAAGTACAACTTTGAGATCCATTATATGAAGATTTAGTTATGTACTCTAAACATGACTATGACAGATACTTAAGAAAAACACTCTGCGTAAAAATAGTGATTTTGACTTTGGTATATGAAACTAGACTGGAGAGGATGATCTTTCAAAATAACTTATTAAAAACTGTACAAAAATTATTTGATGTATTGTAAACAACGTAAGTTAAAAATTTGAAAGAATCTCAAAAATATAAGATGAAAGAATTTGTAGAAAGAATAAGGTTTTCCTTTCTGGAGGAAATAATGTCAACCGGTTATTCCTTTTTAGGAGAACTAAATGGTATACTTTTTTGGTATGAACACTATCCAAAGATACTAATGTTATTTCTACCAGAATTTTTAAAAAAAAGTTAACTAAAAATGTTTTTCTTTACAATGTACTATTATTTGTAAAAAATTAATGGGGCTTGTAGGTAAGAGTTCTTTCATTCTAGCATTTGGAAAGGTTTTTTCCTCAGAGACTAGGCAAATTCCATCATTTAGATCCTTTTTCTTTCTCTCTTGGATAAATTATTCTCAGCCAAAAGTTGTAGAAGCTTGTGGCTTGTAACAATTACATAAACATGGAAAATAATCCAAATAATAGCATGTAGTACTTATGCATATCTTATCTATTTAGATCTTGCCCCTTGTAATTCTGCATGAGATCTGGATTTGTCTCAGGAGCTAATGAAGGGCAAAATACCTTGGCAGGAAAGTGTGTGTATGACAAGTACTGCTTATTTTTGCTTCAAAGGTGTGAAGCACCATTTTTATTTCTTGCCTGCAGTATTTTCCATAGCACTGTTGACTGCTCCTGATTATCCTAGATTGTCTGACTGAAATGAGATATTTATTTGCTCGTTGGCTCAGAACCTTCAGCAGTATTTTGTCTCTCTGAAATTGGCATTAATATTGCCCATTGGCTTTGATAATTAAATTCTACACCTGTTCAAAAATAAGCACCAGATTGTTAATGATTCTTGGCCATCATACTGCCGGTCGTTTTCCAACAATATTTCTCTTCAAATTATCAGAACGTTTTTGTATTCCTCTAATTGTGACATTAACTATCCCAAGTCTTCCATGGCAATACATGGGTAAAACCATAACACCAAGTATTCTAAATCAATAACACTCTAGCTGAAGTGGGAAACCTGCCGAAATGAGGTCATCATTATTCAGGGTTTCTTCAATCAATCAGCTCATAATTTCTCTTAATAAGACATATTTCATTTTGGTTATTTCTAAGAAGATATAACAACTCTACACTTTACTAAATCACTGGAGGTTAAGTAGTTTTAGTAAATTGAAATCCATCATATCAAATTCTCTGAAAAAAATTAGTTACTGTATTAAAATTGCATGTTACTGAATACCTATGAGGAGAATAATGGAAGCAGATAATAATGCAGTATAAACCATCCCATATGTCAATGTTATTGGTTGCTATCTTTTTAAAGAAATAGATGTGGTGATACACCATCATTGATTACATGTTAGAGTTTTATAAATAACCCTTTCTTGCAAATTCCTTTACTAAAAATGCTATTACAAGATTTATGAGCTTTGTGCTTCATGTAGAACCTTTCCACCAGGTCAAGGTTTCATTTCACAAAATGGTTGTTGAAAAACAAACTACAAAAGGAACTAATGCAGTATATGAAAACCTTTCCTTATTATATTATTATAGTCTGATTCATACATTTCCAGAGATCAGGAGGGCAGAAAGAAGAATCATTGGATACTTCCTGAGTACTATACAAAACAGTGTTGTCTTTTGTTATCATTCACTCTTTGCTAATCTGAATTCCTTCTACAGTTCAAGTTTGCTTTCTCAAGGATTGCTCTATTTTAAATTTTTTTATGGCACTTTGCACATAATAGAATTAATGTTTGCTTACTTGTAAACACAATTCTATCTTTCCTTCACAGCTGATTTTTTACCTTATTAGTTGAGGTCTGTAATCACTAGAGCATGAACTATTTTGCTCTCCGTAGCATCTCATCCTGCTCAGCTGGGTCTCAGTTGCTGTGCTTCCCAGACCCAGAAGCAGAGATACAGCAGCATGTGAGTGTGCCTGTCTGCTCCAAAGTGCCATCTGTGTGGTGCTCTGAAGCTGGTTTACTGCAGCTGGCGGCACTTCTGCTTTTCCTGGGCTGTGCCTTATTCTTACCTTGCAGAGCTAGAATCTCAATAACTGGTGCTGCAGAGAGATGAGCATTACATGGAATAGGGTCATCTCCATGATATATTTTAACAGCTCCTGCTCAGACTGCACATCTGCTGTATGGCTAAAGGCAAATTGATGAAACACTCCATGCAAAAAATCATAACCAGTAGCTCCTTCTCCATCTCCCATCCCCTTTTTATACATGCTGGCTGACTCCTGCTGTTGTACAGAGTTTCAAGGAGTCTTGACCTGTTCCAGGGGTGGTCTTACTGCTTTCTTTGCACATAAAAGCCCCTGATTTTTTATCTCTTGTTCTGATTCAGTTTGTATTACCAGTCTCAAAGTTCTGTAAGCTTCAAATTAATGTGAATGAAGGAATGAAAATCCCTGTTCAGACCATATGCATCATTGTACTCATGTCTGTAGCCAAGAGATTTACACCATAGTTGGCACATAATTTAGACATCTCTGTATAATGTTCCCAGAGTCAGTGTTTTAAAGGAAAACATATATGGTTTTATGCTGCACTAATCCAAACCTTGTACTGTCCAAACTTCTCCTTGGTTTGGAAATATATATTTAAAAGCATTCTGAGGTGCCCTCACAGTAATTCTTATATGCTCTCCTAATTGTCCATTCTTCTTTGTTTTGACTTTCCCTACAGTGACCACTGACTCCAAGTTTCGTGTCCCACTGCGTAATAGCATGATTTTTTTTGTTTATGAAACTCAGTGGGTTCCATTTTTAGGATAAAACCTGTTTGAATAGACTTGTGAATGCAACTAGTATTTCAGACAAACTTTCTCACAGCTCCTTCAGTATTTTCCTTTCCATAGTATAAGATACTATGGTCTTTTATTTAATCTACAGGCAGACTGGTGTCATCTGTGTCAGCAAAATAATGTCCACACTCTCTCCAAAGATCTAGCCTGAAGAAAAACAGAGAATAGTCTGTCCTTTGTCCCATTACAGGCAAAAGAAAAGAAAGTATATAAGGGAAAATGAGTTTTCCTAATCTTGTAATTGGAAAAGCCAGGCTCAGAGAAACATCAAAATATTAGCTCAATGCAGTGAGGCCATAGAGAAATTTTCTGAGACACATTATAAATTTAAACCTGTATTCTCAAACAGTGATGTGTTATTTTAATGATCTTAGATAGCAGTTTTAGAAGATACCACATTCCTATCCACAAAAAAAAAATTGAAGTTTGTCACTATGTAGAATTTTATCAACTTATATGATAGCTGTTGTCATTTACAGCACAGCAACCATGAATGACAGTAGTCTAGAGCTGTTGAAGTATCTGCATTACAAGAACAGCCAGAAGCAGCTGGAGAAATATGATGGACTGGCAGCATATTTCAACATGTATCTGTTCAACAGAGGATAAAATGAATGAGAAATAAAATAATATCACCAAGAACATGGAGAAATTTCTTAAAAACAAAGCACCAGTAATAGGAATTGAGTTCCTAGCATCTTTATCCTAAAAAACCTCTGTTTTAAATCATTAGGAAGCGCCTTTCAAGCCTGTGGCATCACCAATGCTAATGATTACAGTTTCAAATTCATTCACAAGACTAGAAATAGATTGAACACTTGCATGGATAACAAGACAGAGTCAGCATATATAAACAAATCATGTAGAAAAGATGTATGAAACTCTTTAAAAATCCATGATTAAGGCAAAAAGTAATTATCTTTATTATTTATTTAAATTATATTTATTAAATGAGTAGAATATTCCAAAGCAGACTTTGTTAGAATTTATATAGATATAGATATGGATATAGATATGTAGATACAGATAAATGGCTGATGAGTTGTGGAGAATCTTCACACTAAAATTATACTGGGTTGATCAATATAGACATCTGGTACAGCTATTGTAGTGTCTGAGGATGGCTGCTTTTTCAAACACAAAATCATTTTGGAGGCAAACAAGTGACATGGCTACATCTCCTTGTAATACAAGATATTGATACTGCAGGTCCTTTTGTTTATATGATGTATGCACTAAGTAATATACTAAGTAATGGAAAAATAAAAAAATATAAGAGATGTTTCACAAAATCTGAAAATACCATCCTGTTTTGGATATTACTGGATTTCAACTAAGGTTTTTGAAATTTTAAAAATATTGTCTTTATCAACAGTAAAAGGTTTTTGGGTATTTCAGTTGTAATTGCTTTTGTAGCAGAAACCTGAAATAACAAGGGAGGTGATATTTTTAGGTTCATTTAGTCTTCAGGGGACTTGAAGCTTATATTTGAATTCTTGAACTGTAGAGTTTATTCAGTGTATTTACTTTGGTTTCATTTTTAACTCAGTGTTGTTTCTACTGTTTAGCTGGTGAGTATCCCACTTCTCCCTCCTTTCCACTCCAAGAGCTCCTGAGCTCTGGCACAGGATCCTGGCTGTGCTAGCATGTGCTGCTTCTTTCAGTGGGCAGAGGGGACAGTGGGCAGATTTAGTGCCAGTACATTCAGCCCAAAAGGGAACTAAGTCTGGGAAAGAGTCAGCAGGTTGTAGAGTTGATGGTGGTGGTGAACCCCATTGATCCTGGGAGCAAGAGCCCTCCTCTTTTAATAGATTAAAATTTACTTCTGGATAAATCAAGTGAAATGCAGTAAAATCCATACCATTTGATAATTCCTTCTATAGACATGGTGCTGGTGTTAAACTTGAGAAATGGCATTTTAATATAGCGGTAAAGTTAATCTTTTTAATATATGTATAAAGATAATGGGAAAGTATCTAATATGACGAGGCTCATAATTTTAGAAAAATACAAAATACTATAAATTTTAGAAAAGTTAAAAAAAATTAGCATTTGTGTAAAGAACCTCAATATAGTAGAAGAATAACCCATGTAATTTTCCTGGAAAAAGATTTGTATATATATATATAGATTTGTATATTTTCTTCTAGTTAGTTCTGTAGTTTAAAAAATTAGCCTGATATCTACTGTACAAGTTTTGTTAATTTAAGTTGCTGCAAAAGCATAATTATCAGGAAATAAAACTTAGTGGAAGAGAAAACTCAAACCAAGCTGCATGTTTTCTCCTACACCATTTGTGCCACCCATTTGCTCTTCCTCAAATACATGATGTCATTTTTAGTGAACTAGTTTTGATTTGGAGCAAGAGTTCAGCAGGTAGTTGATAAATCAGTACTACAGAGCTTGTATGAGCACATTGTTCAGCCCCATCTGATTTAGACTTCAAATTCTTTACTCACTTCTCCTTTCAAAGTCCTTTTATAAAGCTATTCATTTACTGTATTTCCCATTTACGTACAGGTACAAGACAATGACGAAAAAGATTGAAAACAAATAAACAACAGCAAAATATCTCCAAATTAATTTGAGTGGTAACCAGAGACACATTATGATACAATGCAAAATACATTTTTTTTAAATACTATATTTTAGAATATAGTAGCATATACATTTGGTTTTAGAATTTTCCCACAAAGATGATTCTGGTCTTTATACTTCAAAATCAATTAATCTCTTTTGAAATATATGAATCAACATTTATATTGTCTCAATTCTTCCCACTGTGATTTCAACTGTGTAGCAAGTAAGTGTGGGGTTTTTGCACCCTGGAAAGGATGTGATAGTTTTGTGTCCTGTCCTGTGGCTTACAGTGGAAGAATGATAAGGTTTTAGCTTTTGTATTCACTTTAAGACAGAGGAGGACTTGATGGCTATTAAGAAACCTACAGCCCTCTGAAATTAAGGAAAAATGCAGCTGTGCAATGAATACAATTTTACTTCTGTGTTTACAAGATTGGAAAGAAACTGTAGACATCTGTAAACCAGCACCCACAAATATTGAAAAGTTCTGCTCCAGCACAGTAGCATGCATGTACAACTTGTAAACAACAGGAGACACCAATCTTGATATTTAGAATATTGGATGGATCAGAATCTTATAAAGTAGACTCTTCTGTTTGCACAGTCTCCTATAGTTGCTCATGTATAAAAACAAACAAACAAACAAACAAAAAACCAAAACCAACCAAACAAAAAAAGCCCCACATATTATATGGCTTTGCTTAAAAACAGCTTATGTTTGTTGCAATTTTTGTACCTGGATATAATAATGATGATGATGATGATGATAAAAATAATAGCAATTAAAAACCTAAATCTCATTATATTGAACATTTTACAAACTCCCATGGAAGAGCATTACACTGTCTGGGAAAGCCTGAAAGTATGTGTGTGTATGTCTGTGAGTGTATATAACTATATAAAAGCCCCAATAAGGATTTTTCAGCCTCCTGGAAAACATTCTTGTTTTCTTGCATTAAAATCATTCTTGAGTTTAAACTTTTTGACTCAGAGTGCTTTAGAGTAGAGACTTTAAATCAGGTAAATTGATTGTTCTGCTGTCAAGTATATGCCTTTTGCCTTCCCTGTGAAAATGCAGAATGCTCTGATGAAGCCTGCAGAAGTCAATTTCCCACATTGGAGACTCATTAAGAGTTTTGAAGCAAAATGCTTCTTAGCTTCTCAGTCTACCTGGCATACATCAATCCTGAATCCCAAAATAATACAATATTTGTTAAAACTGCTTCTTCCAGCTGCAGAGAACATGTGGAATCTGCAGTGTTTTGAGGCAGGTTCTGTTCTGTGCAGCACTCCCCCTCTGACAGCCACATCCTGAGGAAGAGCAGTGTGGCTGAGATGGACAAAGGTCAGCAGAACTTAGCTTTGATATAATGCACAGTGGAGAAACTGGGGCAGAAGTAAAATAGGAAGGGGAAAAAAAGATTATCAGATAGTATGGGAAAAGATAGCATCAGGAAGGGTATCAGATAGCAGGAGATTAGGAGCAGAAAGGGTGACTAACAGGGCAGATGGGAAGAGGGATACAATCTTCAACCATGCATGTAAGACTATATTTTAAATAAAATTTAGGTCCTCAAAAATGTTGGGAGTCACAGTTCTTCAACTTTTAGCTTCTGAGATGTTTGATTTTGCAGCCATACACTTGTATGGATTTTGAAGCAGCAGGCAAGAGGAGAGCTTACCCATAAGTCTTACCTTTCCATTATACGTTTCCTCCACAATTTGAATTTTTCACTTTTTCCCTGTCCTCAGTGGAGAGTAAATTCTGAAGTTCTGTACCACTTCTAACTGCCCAGAATGGCTGTCTTTCTGCCAGTAACAATATGTTTTCCAAGAGCAAGGGAGGAGGAGAAGGCAGACTTAATGTTTCAGAATGACACATCTGACTAAACTGATCAATATCACCATCTTCGCTGAATAAAATTAACTTTTTCTTTATATAGGATTGAAAGAATTAAAGTAAGTGCTTTTTCTGTATCAAGGGACTTCCTAACCTCCAGTCTGTGATCTTACAAGGCAGCTATCCAGTGTAACTCAGTTCTTTGTTGAAAGTATGTGAGTTATCTCAGTGGAAGAACAGTTTGGAAAGAATATATAAAATTTTCATTTCTTAAAATGAAATTTGGCATCTGGGAGTAAGGTCCCAGGTTTCAGACTATATGAAAAATGAATTATTCAGATGCTTACAGGGGCAGTGGTCTTATTTGATCTAGTTTAACCTTTTTTCACTGAGAACTTGCCTTCCTGAATAGCCATCAATTATTCAGCCAATATTCAGATATTAATTACTCTGAGCTTGCTTTCTTTTCCATTTTTTTGTGTGTTTACTGCATAAAAGCTTTCAATGAAGATTTGATCATATTCAGATATTTACACACACATAGGAATTAAAAAAGGTTTAAATAAAGATTATATAATTGATTAGCTCACCAACAGCATTAAGAAACATACCTTTAGAATAAGTATTGTAGTAATAATTTAAATAAACACCTTCTTCCAAAAATAAAAATGCATTTTAGCAGATTCAGGAAGTGAAAAAAGGTGAAGGTTTCAATTACACACAGCAAGATACTTGGGAGCTGGAACAGGCAAAGCTGAAATATGTAAAATATGACTGGCTTGTATGTTACAGTATTATATCCTGCAGGAGAAGTAAATTATGGCTACAAATTAATACATTGTAACATCAGCCAAGTTGCTAAACTTTTATGCTTGTATCAAATTCAAAGTGGAAATTTTATTTGAAAGTTGGCTTTTAAAAAGGATTTTTTCCCCTTAGCAAAAGAGTGTGAAGAATTGCATTTGATGTTGTTGCCTCTGCAGTGGAGATATTAAGTACCTTGAAAGGATACAAAGTTGGTTTGGGTTTTTTTGGGGTTTTTTAATGGATATATTCATTTTTCATAGTGGAAGTGAGAATTCAAAGAACTGTGAATCAGTGGGTGTTGGGTAATGGGTCACTTCATGGGGAGTGATTCATTCTAAACTTCTAGCACCATAGCAACCCTTCCTCTAATCTAGAGTTTAAATTATTCAGATTTTTGGTATAGCAAATTGGCAGCCAGGAATCACAAGGATACTATTCCAATGAACATGAGATAATACATTGTCTTGTGCAAAATAAATGTGGGAAAAAAATATTGAGTAATATATAACACTTTTCTAAAGAAAAGATCTTGCATACCTCTCCTACCAGTTTAAAAATTCCAGGCAAAAGACAAATTGTACAGCATCCTGATGCTATTAGCTTCTTCAAAATAAGGAAATGCTAATATTGGTTCTCTATAGCTTGAGAATTGGCCTTCCAGAAAATTTAAACTCATAACTACATAAATTTGTACGTCCTTCATTCTCAAATTGAATGTGTTTTCTAAACTGACAGCAGCAATGAATTTACCTCATGACATGTTTATTAAGACATTGAATGATTTGTTTTCATTCATAGTTTATGAGAAATTTTCTGTCAGATGCAGATGGAAAAATTAAATTTCCCAGGTCTTTAATTCAATTAAGAAATCAAGTAAGGAAATTAAATGGTAAATTTTGATTTTTTTTTACCTATTCTATATTTTTAATTTAATGAGAAGGTGTTTCAGCTAAGTTGTTGAACTTTATTGCTTTCACCTATATGTTTTTCAAAATGAGAAATACATTTGTGCAAAATATTTTTGAGATTTCTAAAATTTAAAAATGCAGGCTGATTTTGAGAAGGCATTTAATAAGATACTGCTATGTTGTCTACATGCATACATCTCTAGAAAGTCCTCCTTATCATTATTTTTCAGTTTTTGGATGTTCAATAGAACCTATACAGAAGCAAATGTAAGGAGATGGTGAAAGATGAATATTTATGATCATTTAGAGGAACATAACAAAAGGAGAGTTTCCATGTTGTTTGAGTTGCTTAGAACACTATAATTTTGCTTGCTCTCTCTGATAAATTGGAAAACCAAACAAGAGCCTTTGATTAATGACCTGCTGAAACTAAAGCCTGGTTATCTGCATTTAGCCTCTTTCATAGGAAGTTTTCATTTAAAGCAGTAAAAGTTGCTAAACTCTTCATGTTAGTGATTTAATGTCAGCACAGAAGTAAATTTCAATACTAGAAAAAAAGATGCAGTAATGCAATAATTCAAGTCCTTTTTTATTTTTTTCATTGTGACTGACAATGTTGTCATGTCCACAGCATCAACCTCATTCCTTCTTATAGGTTTGGAAAAGTTCCGTATATAAGAATATTTTTATGTTATGCTGATTACCTTCAATATCAGCAGTATATATATTATTAACTCCTTATCTGTAAAGATTCTTTTCCTTACATGATATTCTTTTAGATTTTGTGTCTGAACTAAATATCCATCCCAGTAAACACAGGCATTTTGACATCGTTCTATAAATGTTCCAAAAGGAAAAACTTGACCTATGATTTCATGAGCAAGATGCATCCTTTCTATTTCAATTTATGATTTAAAAGTTATTAGGTCACTGGTGGAACAAGGGTTTGGCTAAATCACTAACATTTTTTTAAGGCAACAAACAATTAGATTTCAATATGTGAATATGTGATCGTTTTTCCCTAATCTTCTTAATGATGACAATAACATATTTTTTAAATAGTATTGAATTCATTCAATGATTGTTATATACAGTGGAGATAACCAGTGTATTAGTCCGAAAGCTAACCTGAAGTACTGGATGTTGTTCTCAAATGTAGACTGTCACCATGAATGTACTTGAAATGAGTCATTGATCTTTCCTGAAATTGTTCTGTCACTAAACAGAAATACCATTTGTAGAATGATTAATAATATTATTAACTTGCAATTAAACAGCAAAGTGCTTTACCGCAGATAGTAAATATCATAGTCTTGAAATGTGTTTTTAGAGAAGTTTTTTTAAAAATTGTCAATTTGCAAAGCATTTATAAAATAAAGACACTCCTTTTCACACATCATTTCAGATTTCAACTTTTCTGAATGCATGAGAGTAAGTGGATGACTTTATGCTGAACAGTTTAAATGTGTATCATGGCCAAGATTAGCTAATGGTCTTCAGCAAGAATTTTAAAACATTTTCTGTAGTCAACTGTGCATTTTCTCGTTCTTAAAGTTTCTTCAAAAGATAATTTGTCATGACAGTTTCTGTGTCAGCAGCTCTTTTCTTTATTCCTGAGAGCTTTAATTAAATCTTTTAGATGTGCTTATCACTTCTTAGCACATATTTCAGTTATATTTTATCCTGGAAACCAGGAGAATCACTTTCTTCTAGTTCTCACATAGCAATGTGAAGAATTTTTATGATATAGCTTCTTTCAACAAGCTTTCCAAATAGTTAAAGCTTACATTACACACAGCTTTTTTTCAGTGTAGCACGTTTGACATCCATGGTCTCCATACTTGAAAGCCTCCTGCTGGGCTTTGCATTTTCAGCCATTTGCAAAAAAATATTATTGCGTGTTACTCATTTTTCTTGTAAGAAGATTCTGAGATGCTTTTGGAATGGATTTTATCTGCTTGCCCACACTGGAGATGTGTTTAAAGACATAGAAGCAAACAAAATACATGAATGACTTTTGAAGCATCATTGCAGATCTGTAGTGACCACCAAAATTCTGTGATAAGTCTCACACAACACAACCTACAATTTTTGAGAAAATTCCCCAGGGTGCAGCATCATTCCACTGCAGCAGTAGCTGGACTGAAGTTACTTTTCAGTAAAACTTCTTTATTTGCAATCACTAGACTAAACATGAGGAAGTCACACAATCAATACTTAGATTTTGAGGAAGTACAGATCTTCAGTATTTACACAAAACTGTTTGCTTGACAGACACAAATCAGTTTTTGATTATAAGGAATTTCATTTTAGAAAGCAATTAGTAAATGTGTCTATTCTTTATTGCACTGTAGTTTTAAATAGACAAGTTTGAAGTCTTCAGAGGCACAAAAGCTTTGTGGTTTGATATCTAAATAAAAGTTAATGCTACTACCCAGAACTGATCTACCAAAAAGCTTGCAATTTGTTGCAAAATAAATGACTTCAGAGCAATTAAGAAATTAATTTGTATATTCAAAACAAATAGATGCAATGGGAAAAAGAGGATGTGGAAAGTAGTGTAAAAGAGGAACAATAATTAGAAAGTGATGTATGACCAAGTGATGGGATTTATAAGCAATAATGCACTTTGCAGAAAGTCCTGGAAGCCTGTCATTTGAATGATTCATTATTTTCATAAGTGCTTCAAAGATTTACTTCCATATTATAGTGTGGTGTCCCTTTTTAGGCAGACAGCTAAAGCTGGTTCCATAAGATATGAAAAATATTTTTGATGGGATGAAGGGAAAGTGGAGTGAGAGAAGAAATATTGCAAAATTTGTGCCAAATAGGCTAACTTGTGTGAAACTGGAGCATGTAGCAAAAATTACAAGAGTTGTGATGCTTCCAGTTTTACATATGTTAACAAGATGCAGTTTTGTCAGAGTCAAGTGCTACTCTACTCAATTTTAATTCTCTGCTGACAATTATGGATATGTTATTTCCATATATTTCAACATTTTTAAGACCATATTTGATCTGAATTACATAAATTCATCAAAATTAACAAGAAATTTAACATTGGTTGCAATGAAATATAAGTGTGATAATAGCTCAAAGTCTTCCAAAGGAGAAACTGTAATTCTACCTTTTCCTTGAAGTCATAATGCATGTAAAATACCACTGGAGTTTACAGGACAGAGAGAAATTGCAATCTGAAATAAAAAAGGCTGAACTTTATGTTCTCTTTTGCTGCACTTTGAGACATTGGTAGTGTTTTAATGTAAAGGGAAAGCTCGTCCTTATAAATTTGAGTGCTTCGCCCTGCTCAATGAGGATACGTGTCTTAAATGCAGTTGAATGGAAAAAACAGCAGAAACAAAAAGTCCTCGAAGTTCTAGCAGAGTTCATTTCACATTTATAATTCTTCTGATGCCACTTTAATTGTGGGTCTGAAAAAAACCTCAATTTCAGATGTTGTTCTGTATGCTCAACAGTGACTAATGAGTGTAACAGAATAATATCACACAAATTTCCATCTAAACTGGTGTCCTCTTTCTGGTGATGGACAAAGGCAGGTCTGTGCAAGACTGTAAGAACAAAGCAGATGTTGTACATCCCAGGAATACCATGCAAGGTTCCAGGAAAATCAAAATCAAGGACTCCTCAGTCAGAGGTCGTATCTTTTAAGCCTTTTTCTCTACTAAACTGTTGAGTTGCTTTCTGTCCCCCTGTAAATCATTTATAACGGCTTACTGCAAGAGGTCTCAATGCTTTTGTTCTGTTAAAGTTTATTCAATATTGATAGAGTTTATAACCTGTTCCTGTTCACTCCATCTTATGCATCCTGAGGTTTGTTAAGTCACCTGTGCTGCTCAAGCCAGACCAGATGTGTGTTTTCATGTCTGTGGTTCTGCAAACCTTGTCTTGGTTTGGCATAATTTCTTGCCAGATACAGTAGATACTGTATTCAGTATTGCATGTGGTCGATTTATTGGATTAATATAGTAGCATAACTATTGTGTATTGGGTGCTCTGCTTATTTTCTAGCAGTTTACTTTTCTTTTTTTCTTTTTTTTTTTTTTTTGGCCCTTCATTGTTCCAGAGCATTGTTACAGTATCTTGTCACTTTCCAAATTTTGCATAATGAACAGCTTTTTTTCTTTCAAAGAAGAGAACAACATGCTCTCACTAAAAAAGCAATGGGATAGCTAGAAAAGCAATTAGTTTTATAAGTGGAATAATTCAGAAGTTTTCAATGTCAACTCCTGCTAATTTAGATTATTTAGAATCTACTTGTCTAAAACCAATCAGAAGTTAGCTATTCATGTAAGACCTTTTTTCTTTATTTGAATGCTGACAGTCTGATGATGCCTTTGACTGAATTGATCTCACTCTCTCTTCACTGATCTCAAACTATCTTCTTCAGAGATCCTGAATGATGATGAGCAAAATTGTGCAAAACAGAAAAAAAAAAGAGAATCTATTTTGCCACCAAAATTGAACAGAAGAGAGTCTATCAACTTCAGTCTGCCAGCATTTGTGGGGTTTATAGGTTTGTGCTTCTTTACTATTACCTGTAAAGTATTCGACAGTTATTTTTTCATTGTTGTCATGCTTCAGCTGTGTTCCAAAATTTAGAAAATTAATAGAAAAAGGAAGATATAGGGTTCTAATGTTCTTACAGTTTTAGATTCATAGTTAACGTCTGTTTTCCCCTCAGACATAAGATTTTTTAAGTAAAACAGTATCTCACACTTGGAGAATGCAAATGTATTCCTCTTAGAGGGACTTGAAGTGCTTCATTCTGAAGATGACATTGTCACTAAAGAGCTTCTTTCCCTTTCCAGTTGCACTTGTGCTAAAAAATTCCCAAGTGATAGTTGTGCCAAACTGAAAGACTGCATAGTTAAAGCTGAGCTAAGATTATTCATGTTCTTTGTATGCTGTTCCTAAATTTCTAGGTTATAAGAAGGGAAGACTCAAGAAAACTTAGAAATTCTTGCTAACATTAAAAGAGTTGCTCCACAGAAATGATTTATGTATCCACAGAATTCATGTTAGTTTTGTGAAAATAGCTCTGTAACTGCTAGAGATACATCAGCGTTGAGCTTTCAGTGGTGCTTCTTTGACAATCTTCAGGGGAAAACATTATTTCTCCTGTCAGGTTTAGGAGTAATTAAATGTTGTGTCTTCTTATTCAGAGTTACTAACTCATTTACATACCTGTGTTTGTAACAAAAATGTCTCTATTTTCATGTATGATTGTATTACACTCAATTTTCTATCTAATATAACTTGAAAGAGATTAGCTGCTTTACTTAATCAAAATGGCAAGGCCACTCATGATGAGAATCTGACAGTGAATAATTCTAATACTCTCTGTGCATTAGTTCATGCAGTTAATGGAATTATACTGGCAAAAAACCGATCAAGTCCAGCATATCCAACACAAGATATGAGCAGAATTCAGAATCACATGATGAAATTACTAGCTTGTTTGGTTTAATTTTCTGTATTTTTTTAATTTAGCATACATCATGTATGTGCCTCTGAATTCTGCATGTTCTATGTATCTTCTGTATCTTCTATAAAATGCCATAAGAGTTCCTAAAATCTAAGAAAATGTACCATGCAGACAATGTTCTCAAACTGCTTTTGACATTTCTGATCCCAATAGAATGATGCTCACTCTAAGTCCCCTGCTGTGATTCATGATTTTCTGGAAATAAAGAGAATACATTGAATCAGCTATGCCTGGTTTGAGAACATAGCAAAAAGCTGGATTCTGTTTCTGGTCACAGAAGAGCTTCATAGCATGTCAGTCCAAAACTCTATTAATTTTAATGCCATAAACAGAACTATAAACTTTTTTAAAATTTATTATTGAATCAATATTTTTGAAAAGTAACAATTTACAGGAAACTAAAGAATAGTTTGAAAAATTTAATTGTAATTGAGATAAGGAAAGCTTGAGGCATCTTTTCTTATTAAAAAAAACAAACTTAAAAAAACTTTGAAAAGTAATATTGTTAATTTTTACCAGATTTATGAAAAAATATCCGGTAAATACCAATTTGTTTTCCTAGCACATTGGTAAGTAGATAAAGCAGTGTCACAAAAAATGGACTTAGGGGGGAAAAAAAAAGTGTGCTCTATTTCTTATCTACTTGTGTTTTACCTTGTCTTTAACTGCTTTACTCTTTTTCTGCTTTTGTCTTTGTCAGCTTTACTGCCATTATGGCATCAGTGCTTCCCCCCTGCTGTTTGCATGCATAAGATAATTCTACTGGTCCTGAGAGCACTTGTACTTTTTTATCAGACATGGTAGGTGCTAAGATAAAGAAACCTTCATGTCACCAGATTACCATCACTGTTTGTTGCTTTTTGCTTGAGCTCCCACATGATTTCAGCAGTCAGAACCTTACCAGCCACAGAAATGGAGATTAGCGCTTTGTGATACTTGAAAGCTGAGGTTCCAACTTCCAGATAGATGATTTTCTAGCTGCATGCTATCTTTAACAGCTGGTGAGATAGTAGCTGTCA
The DNA here is from genome assembly GCF_008360975.1 of Lichenostomus cassidix. Classification (NCBI taxonomy): domain Eukaryota; kingdom Metazoa; phylum Chordata; class Aves; order Passeriformes; family Meliphagidae; genus Lichenostomus; species Lichenostomus cassidix. The sequence goes on along the minus strand of NC_139482.1, from coordinate 96,187,741 downwards.
TTATGTCAGAATTTGAAGCTGGGAGGAATGGAAGGGAGCAGAATGAGTAATTGTAATGCACACATTCACATCCTATCTCCAGCCTTACAAGTTTTGAAAGAAATGCTTTCCCTGTTGCAGAGCTCGTAATCACAGCGCAGCAGTTGTGCTCGGTGTTTGTTTCTGCTCCAGCCGGTTCAAGAGATACCAGACTTCAGCACTGTCAAAGATGAGCAGTGTTTTGGGCAATGATCCAAGGCAGAGCATGGTCTGTGGCATAACTCTCTAGTGCTTCCCAGAGCTCTCATATAATTTTCATTCAATGAGTATAACTAGGAGGCATAATATTGAATGATACCACAGTATAGCAAGAATCTTTTTCAGTAATTAGATTATTTATTTTTTGAGTGTCCACGTTGGTTTTTTTCCTTATTTTGAAGAGAACCTAATTTTCAATCTAAATATTAGCATGGTGATGTGTGTTCATATGTGTAGAGTGTTCAAAGAACATCCCAAATATAATTCTGAAAATACCTCATTTTGTTTCATGACATATTTGGATGGAAAATAGAAAGTGAATAAGGGACATGGGGAGGAAAGTTAATTTCTGCTACAGAGTTGCATATCTTTCATACCTGGAAGAAGTAAGAGGAAAATAATGAAGATGCATGTTGAGCAACTGTTAAAAGTTAAGGATTCTGAAAGGGTAACAGGAACTAAATTGAAGCTGGCAACCATGTAATTGCTGGGAAGGGAAATTATCATGATTTTTATTGGCCTGGAGATTATTCAGGTGAAGATATTATTGTGGCTAGTGAATCTTAATGTATTAAAAAAGGAATGAGGAAAGGGCTTGTGCCAAGTGCGCGTATTAGCCTTTTCTCAGTTATTGAAAGAAATTGCTCACAAAAAATATTCTGTGCAAATCACCCTTTCTAAAACAGAAAGGAATGTATATATTATTTGCATCTTCTTCTTTGTAGGACCAGAATATTCCTGTTCAAAATCAGAAGGCATTTTGTAAAGAAATATTAAAGCGTGGTTTACAAGCAAGACTTGTGGTATCTACTTACAAGTACTAAAACAGCCACCAATACTATCTACATCCCTCAATATTCCTGACATCTCTTTTTCAATTTTTAATTTTAAATATATTTAAATTTTGAGTGCTCACAATATGAGTATAAAACACAATGCTTTGAATAATGAGAAAAATGGCAAAATCAGGTTGTTATTAGCCTTAATATGTGCTTAGCAACAGCAAAAATGCCGAAATATGTTTTGTGTTCAAATAAAAGGAAGTTTTCTGATATCTTGCTTTCATATGCAAGGAATTAAATATTTATTGACTCAATTGCATGAGTGATAAATAGAGATGGACGTATGAGAAAAAGAAGCATTTGCAGACAGATTTTGAAAAATGTACTTTTTTTTGAATACTTTCACTGTAAAAGCAGATGGTATGGATATTCTGGCTCATTCCAATTGGTTCAAATTATTCTAGAAACCAAAGTTAGAAAGGCCAGAATATTACTATGACTCCCCTAAATGTTGAATTTTTATTTCTTGTGTTGATTTTGTTGGGGAGAATGGATTGAATTTTTCTTCTATCATGTATTTGAAAGGAAAACCCACCTTATTTAGTTGTCTCATAGCCTGCCATGGTCACATTCTAAAATATTAGAATTGAAGAAGGATCTTATTATGCAAAGTCAACTGAGCAAAAATATGTGATTATCTGAGAATTAACAATTTAAGAAAAGGAGAGCTTTTTTAAAGGTCATCCTCATTCTTATTGTATGTCAGAACAGTGAAATAATTATGTTATAAATGGGAATGATTCTTCTTTTGGAAAACCTCAGTTAACAAAGTCTGAATTTATGAAAGAGTGTTCAAAGGAGTCCTTTCCTATTTAGTAGTCAATGAGTTGTATTTATCCTCTACCATCCTAAAAGTTCTTACAGTGGATAACTCATTCAAAGTTTTAGGTTCTGGTCAGTACACCTACAGTGATACAGAAGCAAAGGGTTTGGTTTAGTGGCAAAAGTTTGATCAAAATATTCATTTTGTCATATTCTATATTACATGCAACTGCATAGTGAATTTCAGAGGTACTTATTGTAATCCACTGTACACAGAAATGTACTAGGGAAATTTATTCTGACATAAATTTTGAAGTTAAAAGGGATTTTGATCATATAGGAAAACACAAATATTTCTGTGTAAAGAAAATCAAAGCATTATTTTGCCTAAGTTCAATGAGTAACAATAATTTCATGAGAAATATAAGAAAAGATGGTTTGTGGTCTTGTGGATCTCAAAGGAAACACAATATTTAACATTTAAAGAAAAAGTCATGTTGTTTGAGAGCACATACAGTATTTTTAGAGATTGGAATGGCATAGTGGGTGAGTTTGCAGTGGGTCTGAGTAATTTGTGCAGTGTAAAAATATGAAACCTAATTCAATATCCATATGTTCACTCATGATCTTTCACAGTCCCTTAATGCTAAATGGCAAATGCATTTTAATTAAAGCAGAAGATGACATAAATCCATATTCCATAGTTTGGGCATTAACCTGTAATTCCACGCAGAATATTAGTTATTTCATTCATAAATACATGTCTAAAATTGCAGTGTAGTTTACACCAGTAGATGCTAGCTCAGGCTTTTAATTATTTCCTTTCTTAACACTGATTTGGTTTCATACTAGAGATCCCTTCCTTCTATATCCACACATGAAAATAGTTCAGTGTAGCACCTCTGTCACTGGTGAGACAGTAAATGACAAATCCTAGTGGGTTTGAACTGAAATTTATTATTTATTATTACTAAGTGAACTCTCATCTTTTATATTTAAAAATTACATATTCAGGATTTGGTTGTTTTGTCTAAAATTGAAACATTTCTGGTGCAAGTATTTGAGATGGTGGTAGGGGCTTATTTTCACTCTATTTTCTGTATCAAATTCATGATGCAGTATATGAATCTTTCAGAAAGGCACATGAGATAGTTAACAGTATTCCTTCGAGAACTATTTTTTAGTTTTCATAGGAGTCCTGGATTCAAAAAGGAACCTTGGTAGGATTGAGCTAGTGTGGAGAAATTCAGCACTTGTAAGAGGGATATGAAATCTGTAAATACTAAAAGAAGAGATAATATGTTTTAAAAATAACTTTCATCTTCTTTTTGGAAATCTGGAGATACCTTCAACTTCAGTTTTTCAAGAATAAATGTCCTTGAAGGAGAAAAATCTTTCTGACATCTTCATTTCCCACTCTCCTCCACATGTACAAGTGGATATTTATCGGAATATAATCACCTTCTATTTCTTATTTTATTTTCTTTGACACTGCTACACTAGTCCCTTACTATTTTGCCTCTAATGTATACTCCTGAGAAATACCTGCATGTGTCCTTGGGAAGTCATCATTGATTCAAACAAACAACCTTATAATGTCTCTCTGTAGAATCATTATAGCAAATTGTGTGAGGATTAAATCAAATGACAATAATAATTTAAGTATCATGCATAGCTACCTTAAAACAGTTCTATCTAGCTCTTCCATTTAATTAAGGTTTGGAAAGAATCCTACCTTCCATTAATACTTACTGTGCTTTTGCACTAAAAAAGAGACACTTAAACAGCAGTGAAAAAATTTAAAATGTTCTGTGGAGAAATGCATGCACAAACTATATTAATTGAGCTCTAAATTAGTGATGCTAAACAACAAAAGCAAGGAAATGCACAGTGAAGCAGGAAATGTACCATATGTTATTGTATACCTGGGCACAACAGGGACACTATCTTAATGGCTTTCTTAATGTTCCTGTTGTACTAGATATTGGTGGACATATGGTATGCTGCCTTTTTATATGCTTGTGTATTTTCATGATTTTGTTAGCTGACTTTGATAGTATTTTCTATTTGTTTGCTGTTAGGAAAAGGGCTTTTAAATGTTTTGTTCATTTATCTGGATTTTGAAACGCATGCACTTTAATTTGCTTATTAATTTATACACCATTTTTTAAATTTTCTTCAAGAGCAGTTGCTTATTACTTTTATTTTTAAGCTTTTATTACTTTTATTTTTAAGTTTTAGTCCTTGTCTGGAAATAATTTGGAATACAGTTGAGTAGCCCTTCCACATGCAGAGGGGTTTGGACTCACTGTCAGTGCTGGCCAGACAGATGGCTAAAGCAACACAACAGCTGCAGAGCTCACCAGGCTTTGCACAACCAGGATTGTGCAATCATAGAATTATAGAATCTTTTATGTTGGAAAAGGTCTTCAAGATCATTAAGTTCACCAGTTAAGCCAGCCCCACTAAACCATGTTCTTAAATGCCATTTCTACACATCTTTTAAATACTTCCAGGGTCAATGACCGTGGGCAGCTGGTTTCAGTGGTTGACAGCCCTTTTGGTGAAAAAAATTTTTCCTAATATCCAATCTATATCTCTACTGGCACAAGCTGAGGCCATTTGCTCTTGCCCTTTTTCTTGTTACTTGAGCACTCATACAATTGGCTTCTTCCCTGTCTGCCCCAAGGAACCTCAAGCAACTCCAGTTGGCAGCAGACAAGTTTCCCATTTCACTTGGCTCCTACTGCATTTCCAGCTAAGGGACAAAATACAACTTTTTGTGGCATCACTTCCTGGATATCACATGTTTTAAAGGTTGGCTGATGCAGAACACCAAAGGGAAAGGTCTCCTTAATTTTTTTATGGCACAATCTTCGTAAATGTTCACATTTAAATATGTTGTTCATTCCTTCCATCGCATGAACTACACACACTGAAGTCACAGAAGTCCAGAGCTAGTCAGAGAAAATATATCAGGAGCAGAGAAGAGCAACTGAGCCGAATTCTTTTGACATGCATGTGACTTACTCCAGCTATACCCTGGCAAAAATTCCCTTCCTTGAAGCAGTGATCTCAGGGGTTCTTAGTGGAGGTGTTTGAAGACTGTTTAAAGCAGTGTGGAAGTAAAAGGGCATTGCTGTACATTAGCTTGTCAATAGGTACACTTAAGTCTTATAAGTCATTACAGATCAGGGCTAGTCTCTTAAGTAAGTTTTAGAGATTTCTGGCAAGTGTAAGTACTTTTGTCTAAGCATTCAAAGCTTACCATTCTAATATTAATGTAGCAGTTTTAGTAGCAGCTCATTATATGGGTAGCTGCATTAATTTAAATATGAAATAGAAGGCATAATTAAAGTCTCTTAACTTTTTATAGATGTCAGATAGACTTACATAACATCTCGAAATGCCGGACTAATCATTTCTGAAATGTCTAAATACGAAATGTTTTGAAAACAAATTACTTGATTTGTCCTTTTTTTTTTTACATTTACCATGTCTGTTCCCAGGAAAGCAAGAAGTAATTTAAGTCCATAGCCATCAGTGACCAGTAATATTTTTCTTGTATTTTAGTTTGCTTTCTTTAAGTCTTTTCAGTTGCTAGTTTTAGGAATTCTATTTTTAGTTTATATTAATATATCTTTGATTAGCAAATGAATGGGAAAGGATAGAACTCTGAGTAATTTTGCACAAGTATTTTAATAAGGAGTTGTTCATAGAACTTATCTAGAATTTTTTATAAGGCAAAGTCATTATTGGAAATCATTAAATTGAAGTAATTAAAAAGGAAACAGCCGTCTCTTTCAAAAGTCTTCCAGTAAAATTCAGTAGCAGCAACTAAGTTTCTGAACAGCCTAGTCTTGTGTATCCAGCAGGGTGAAGATCTTGCCAGCTTATTGATTCTTATTGATGTAGGGCTTGGCAATCAGTCTGTATCTGGAATAATTAGTGGGGATATTCATCAGTAGACAGGAGCATCATGGGCCCCCTGACGCTATAAGCAATTACACTGCTATTCCAGCTCAAAGGCTTTTACACTTTGGCAGCTTAAATGCTTTTGACATGTGACACTGTTTCTTCTAACAGCATTGTTGTTTTATAAATACTAGGCAGATTAGATTAGATGTGTGTGCACAATGGCATGACTGACCTGTCCACAGTGCCAGGGAATGGGTTACAACTACAAAAAAGTAACTGTTTACCATCTCAGTGGTAAAAAGTCTACACAGGTTGTTAAAAAGTCTCAGTTTCCTTGACATGCTATTCAGACTTTGTTCACAAGATTTTGGGGTCTCAGAATCAAGATTAAACCCATGGGGTTTTTAATTACATTTTCTGTAAACCTGTTCAAGACACATAAAGACAAGAAACACGATAATTGCACTCTGGCTTTTGGTAGGATTTGAATGAAAGTGCAAAGATGACATGGAGGGAATTGGAGATGTACTGTCTGTTCTCAGCGCTCTAAATTCCCCAGAGTGTAATAGCCTGTTTCTGACACCCAGTTTGAGTGGATGTTCTTGGTCTGCTGCACATTGTTATTAGGAATGTGATTTATCAACTCAAAAGTTATAAATCTAATATATTTTTAGCACAGTTATGTTTCAATGACAATCTTCATAGTGCTTATATTTTTGTAAATAATGCCTCCCTACTGTTGTAAATGTAATATGAAGACATTATGCTGAAGTAGTGCCTAGAATTCTGTCAAATGAGGAATTTGAGATATCTTTTGATCTTTTTCACTATTCCCCACTTTCCCTTCTTGTCATAAAAAGACTCACGAGTTGCAAGCAAGTACTTTAAATGTATCTTGAATAGCAATAGGAATGAAGTTCAGAACTGCCAATCAATAAATAATGGCTCCTAGTCATCAAAAGTGTAGCTTGCTTCTCACTGTGAAAGACAATTCCAAGTAATTGCTTTGAAACTCTATACTTTTTGTTTCTTATTAAGGAATCAGCTGAAAAAGTATCCAGTGTGCACTATAAAGTTAACAATACAGAAAGATTTTCTCATCTAAATTCTACTGTCTCCTACTGAAATCTTTTTCTTAGAGGAAATTTTATCAGCAATTGTTTAAACCTGAACTGACTTTTCTGTTTTGTGTTATGGTCACACCTTTTTTAAAATTCCATTTCAGAGTAAAGAGGTGGAAGAAAGTGAACACAGGATTTGGGACCAGACAAAGTTCCTAGTCTGTTGCTGGAGATTCTACCACGACAGTGAGTGAAGTTGTGGGAAATCATCCAAAAGGCTAACAGTAAAAAGGAGAGGCAAACATTGTTCATAAAGACTTACAAGAAAATTTTGTTGAAGAATTGCATGTCAGACATCTATAGGAATACTCTATGTATTGTTTCTATGTATTCTTGATATTTTATAAGAACCAAGGAAAATAGGCTAGAGTCAGCGTGCACCTATTTAGAATTTATGTTGGCCATTGTCATTCCATTCCAGTTGTTCTAATTGTTCTCTTCTAAAGCAAAATGTGGACTTTAATAAATTGTCCCATACTTCACCTTTGGGAAAAAGGACTTTAGCATGTGCACGGCATATGAGAGAGGCTCACATTCTGTCCTGGGAAGACATTGAGTTTGAAACGGAAGTCAGTGGTTTGTTTCTTGCTTTGCTTGTGTGTTTGACTTTTATACAGCAGTGGGCAAATATATCTCTGTCTCAGGACCCCCAGTTCTACCAGGGTGATATGTGTCTTACACCTTTCTTTCATTTAAAAAAAAAAAAAAAGAAGAAAAAGAAAAAATATTTTCTTTTAAATACCCAAATATTATCACATACACATTTAGATTAAAGAAATATCATTTTCTTATGTTTTTCTTGTACTTATCACATAATAGAAATAATGCATCTCAAATTTACCTTATTGTCTACATATCACATTTTTATTTAAATTTCACTTTAATAATTGTCCATGTAAAAAATTGTAAATATCACCTGGAAGCAAGATAAATATGTTAACATAAACTGGAAAAGCAGACTTTGAGAATTTTAGAAAATTCACAATTCATAAAAACAACAGCAACTTTCAGCCATCAAGTCTGACACAAATTATAATTTTGTTTGCCATGTGCAATTGATAATGAGTATGTGCAGTTTTGTTTCACAAGGATTGCTGTAATTGCTCAGCAATATGTTTGTTTCATTCTTTATACCCCTATAAACTGAAAACTTGTAAGAGGATTCTAATTGTATTTGAAGCTATGTCCTTCTCAAGAGGACATTTTGTGATCTCTTGATTTCTGTTATGACCTGGGACCATACAAAAAGGGAAAAGTATAAAATATTATTGAGTACACAGGAGTCATGTTTTTCCCAGGAATTCTCTGAGCTGCAGATGGTTGGAAGCTGGGAACTAAATGCTCTTATGACCCTCTCTGAGCTTTAGGCTGCTGCTGGAGATGGGATGCTAGAGCAGAAGGATCTGGTTTGACTGCTTTTATATGTTCTTAACCCTCTGTCATGTTTATAATGCTGACCTAATCCCAACCATTACCTCTCAGGACACACTAAGGGATTTACGATGAGGGAATTCTCTCTTTGATGACAATAGCTGATGCACAAGTTCATCAACCAGATACAGAGACACTGTGAGACAATTTATTTCTAAATGGAGTTTAACAAGGAAAACCTACAGGAACTGACAATAAAATAAGATTCATCATTCTTTTTTTTTCACAATTCAAACTTCCTTCCTTTATTAGCTCACCGGTTCAAGGTTTTATATTAGTCAAAAGATCTTGTTCCATGCATTGTGCATTCCATGCACTGACTTTCTCTAAAACTCCATCTGCTTGTCTTATGCCAGCGTCTTCATGACGCCGCAGTGTGTGAAATGGCTCCATTGAAAATGTTGATGTGCACAATAGAAATGGAAAGTGCATAATTATTGATTTTCAAATGCTGTAACAGCCAAATGTACTTCTATGGTTTCACTGAAGCACTTGAAAATATGGCAATCCCACACAACAGCTTACTGATAAAAGCTTGTATCATTTCAAAAAGCTTTAGAGACAAAATCTTTCTCTTTTTTTCACTTCTGACAAGCCATTACAAATATATTTCTCTTAGAGATAAGGTATGATTTCAGCATTGGCCAAAATATCTATAAGATTCTTTTCAGCCCACAGTAATAACTGGCTAAAAATCAAGTCAAATGATTTTATTAATTACTGGGGAAATTTGAATTCTGTCTTTCCTTACTGTATTTCTAAATCTGTAGGAAAAACTCATGACCTTTAATTGGTGCTGGAGAACATTCCTGTGCTAACAGCTTGGTAGTGTAACATGGATATTGAGGGAAATCAAACCAGAAGGTAGTTTCTTCTGCTCTAACTTTACCATAAACCCTTCAATATGTGTTCACTGCATTATACTGCCCAGCAGGTGTGATACACCTGTCTAGTCTAAAAGTCATGGTGACAATAAAATATTATCACATGATGCTATTTTTAAAATTTATATTTCAGAATGCCAATACAGTAACTTTTCTTTCTCATGAGGAAACTTTAGTTTCTTGTGGGGTAGTTAATAGTCACGTTTATCCCACTTGTCTTTGTAATCACCTATTGATCATATTTTACTTTTAGGTGCCTTCTAAATAACACTTTTTATGTTTTCTTCCTTGCCTCTGATAGATCACACAAGATGCCTTAATTTTTCGTAATTTCTCTCTATTTCCTGAGATAGAGAAAACTCAGCTGCTTCCATTATCTAAATAAAATATTTATGTCATCAATATGTACACAGAGAACTTCAGAGGCCTCCATAAAGAACTAAACCCGTAAATAAGTCACTTGAAAGTGAGTCAAAATAAGATGATGCATGATTGACCTGGCTGCAATTGAGAATTCTTGAGAATGCTAATTTATGACCTTTCCATAACAGTACTGGAATGTTTCCTGATCTTAAATATACATCTATGATATTTGCTATATACCAATGTTTCCATCCATTCCTCCTCACATTTTACATGTGGGAAGTGAAGATACACAGATTTGTGCAGGGGTGATTTGCTCAAGATCACCAAGCATAATTATGGGAAAGCCAAGAAAACTCCTAAACTGAAATCTGATTGCTAACAATTGAGCTGTTCCTCATCTCTTGAAATGAGTGATGCCTAAAACAGTGGATTGCCACTAGAAAAACTTCACAAATTATTGTTTCTTATTTTCCTTTTTAAGATAATAAATACCATGAATCTTTTATGTGGATCAATTTTACAAACTGATTGTAAACACTGTGGTAGAAAGAGCTGCAAATAATTTTCACGACTTGTAATTAAACCTTGCTTAATACCATAAATGTGCATTTTATTTAATATTGTTACACATGCAGAAAGAGGAAAGAATGATTCATGTGGTCTTGTGGTCCCCTCTTAGTTGATATGGAAACAATGGGTAATACTGTGTTTGGAATAGAATAGACTGGAATATTCAGCTTGAAGAGACCCACGATGACCATCCAGTCCAACTGCCTGACCACTTCAGAGCTGACCAAAAGTTAAAGCATGTTGTTAAGGGGATTGTCTAAATGTCTCTTACACACTGACAGTCTTGGGGCATTGACCACTCTCTAGGAAGCCTGTTCCAATGCTTGACCACACTCTCAATAAAGAAATGCTTCCTAAAGTCCAGTCTAAACCTCCCTTGACACAACTTTGAACCATTCCTACGCATGCTGTCCCTGGACACTGGGGAGAAGACTTTAACACTTCCCTCTCCACTTCTCCTCCTCAGAAAGCTGCAGAGAGCAGTGAGGTTGCCCCTCAGCCTCTTTTTCTCCAAACTAGACAAACCTAAAGTCCCTAGCCACTCCTCCAAGGACATTCCTCCCAGCCCTTTCACCTGCTTTGTTGTCCTTCTCTCTATTCATTCAAGGACCTTCACATCCTTCTTAAAGTCTGGGGTGCAGAACTGCACACAGTGCTCAAGGTGAGGCCACACAAACACTGATTAGAGGCAGAACACTGGTTTTGACTGGCTGATTACACTGTTTCAGGCATGTCAGGATCGGGTTTGCCCTCTGGACTTCCAGAGCACTCTGCTGACTCACACTGACCCTGCTGCAGACCATCATCCCCAGATGCCTTCCTGCAAGGCTCCTCTCCAGACATTCTTCTCCCAGTTTATTACTGTGCCAAATATTACTCCACCCTAGGAGCAAAATATGCATTTGTTCTTGCTAAATTTCATCCCAATAATCATTGTCTACTGCTCTAATCTATCTAAATCCCTCTGCAAGGCATCCTATGACTCAAGAGAGTCAATAGCAGCTCCCATCTCGGTATCATTAGTAAAACTGCTAATGGTGCATTCAGCTTCTGCATCCAGATAGATCATAAATATATTGATATATTATTGGAAAATATATTGAACTGACCCTAAAATGGAACCCTGAGGAACCTACTGATGGTCAGTTCCCAGAAAGATGTAGCCCCATTCACTGTAGCCCTTTGAGATCTGGCCTTCAGCCTGTTCTTCATCCAGCACACCGTAAACACACTCATTCCACAGCTGGACAATTTGTCCAGAAGGATACTGTGAGGCGCAGTATCAACAGCCTCAGTGAACCCCAGAAAAACTACATCTACCAACTTCCCTTCACACACAGGCAGATGACTTTATCATTGAAATAGATCAAATTAGTTATGTAAGACTTTCCCTTTATGAACCCATGTTGTCCGTGCCATGTTGATTTCCTCCTTCTCGAATAAAGTGCTGCTTTTCTGAGGGATGTCACAATCTCCCTCTAGAGTACTTTAAAACACTTTTTGAGATACACACCAAACTAATGTGAACTTATTCCACTGTTCACTTCATTAACAGCATAGAATGCCTATGAAATGCATATGACCAGTCCAGATCTATGTCTCCAGCAGGGTGGGAGCTAACAGAGTTTCATTAAGAACTGGTGACATTTTCCTGTTGAAGTCTCTATCCTTGTATTCCCAATCCTCCTATCTCCATGACTTTTGCAATTGAAACGTTATCTCAGAATAACCTGAGTCAATTTTCCTGACTTTAAAGGGAAAGAAACTTTACATACTGCTTTTAAAATATGCCAGTAAGCAATTATTTCTCAGAAACCATGAAGATTCTTAGTTGCCTTTTACCATTCCAGACCTTTTATCACATGACTTCAGGAAAAAGATGGGCAATTTTGGTCAATTTCAATCAAAAAGGTCTAATTATAATTTTGCACAGTCTAAATCAAAATGACATAAAATCCAGCACTAACTTCAAAGGATATTCTAAATATATTCAACAAATATAACTTTGTAAGACTGCAAATGTGATTCAATTGCCTCCTTTAATCATGAATAGAATGATTTTCAGGCAATGCCATTTCAGGAATCTATTGATCATAATTAGAAAAGGGCCATGAATGACTGCTTATGCTAAGATTGGATAAAATAATTCTTAAGGCCATTAACATTTGAAAGGAAGAAAATGCAGATAAGAAAAGGACAAACAAAACCCTGCTATTTACCATTTAAGCTTTGGGGTTTATCTTTGTAAGAGAGTTTGAAGTGAAATTCTAGCACACCATCAATCAGTGAACACATCAGAAGATAAAAGCGGATTTGCTAATCATTTTAACTCAACAAAATGCTGTGGTACACATACAATAGACTCTATTTCTGTTAACAAATGAATGCTTTTCTTGCAGTCAGATAATCAATAAAAATACAAATGGATTTAACAGCCAACGTTTTACATAGCTTCTCATTAGACATTGCGCAACTTTATTGGCATCCACAAATAGAATTTAAGAAGCACAGTTTTGGGAGTTGTGAAATGGCAGAATATTTCTGGAGACTCTTAGTTGTTCGTTATGTCCTATGGGCATTGACTAGAGCTCAAAGAAATCATGGATCTCTCTTAAAAAAAACCCAACCCTGCGTGGAGTAAGTACTGACATGGTAATTTTCTCAGAAAATACTTCAGAGTAAGGAAAAATATTAATCTTTTAGGTGTTTGCTCTTAGAAGTAAAAAAAGAGACTATTTTTATGTACTTCAATGTGTCTTTGACATGTATTTTGAAAAATCCTTCTTTATAAGCCTCAAAGAAATTAATCCAAATTTGTTTTACATAAGAATACAAATTTATATAATTAATCTCATATTTTCTTCTTTCTTTACTGTGTACTAATTCTGCACCATTATTCATATTATACATTGCCAAATGTCTTGTTAAAAATCATATTGAGGAATAGGAAGTTTAAATGCTTTTACTACATCTAATGGAACAATAACTTGTTTTCCAACTTAAATGCCCTATGAAAGCTTGCAGGTAATTACGTAAAAATAATCATCAATCATATTCTCTTTCTCCAGTGTTGTGGGTTAGCCATGGCTGGCTGCCAGGTGCCCACCAAGACGCTCCTCCACAGGAGAGAGGCAGAAAATACGATTAAAGAACTTGACAATCAAGCTAAGAACATGGTGATTTTTTACCAGTTATTTTCATGGGAAAAACAGATTTGACTTGGGGAAGTTCAGCTTATTGCTAATTAATAACAGTGTAAGGTAGTGAGCGATAAAGAACTAAACTAAAACCACTTTCCCCCCAGCTTCTTCCCAGGTTAAGCTTTGGTCTTTCACCCCTGACTTCTCTACCTCTTTCCCTCCAGCGGCACAGAAGGATGGAGAATGGGGTTTGCATCAGCCCATAAATATATCAGCCCCCAATATAAGGGATTTTATTCCAATAGTAAAACACTTCCTTCTGGAGTAATTGGAACAATGGAAAGAGCATAACTTAGAGTCAATTTACCCCTTTGTCTTATTTAAACAGATTCCACCTGCCATTATTCTGTTGTTGTGATCTCTTATAAAACAGTGTACCAATTTGTTTTGGGCTACATGAATTATTCAATACAACCCTGGCTATGCAGCAGTATAGTGAACTATTCCAAAGAGGTCAAATTTGATATACTTCTCTGTGATAATGATCTCCTTCCAATACTGTCATTCATTACACTAATTAGCAATGAAAAAACAAGAGTACAAGAATGACACATTTTGATTAATAACCATGGGAAATTTTACCTAGTTTATTGTTAGCAAAGAAAAATTGTTTTCAGAAAAACATCCTGCGCATTTCTGTTCTGCTAATAAAAATACAGCCACTTGTATAGCTTATGAGTTCATAGAATCATAGACTGGCTTGGATTGGAAGGGACCTTAAAAATCATCCTGTTCCAACCCCCCCCTGACATTGGCAGCCACGCCTTCCATTAGACCAGGGTGCTCAGTGCACCATCCAATCTGGCTTTGAACACTTCCAGAGATGGGGCATTGTTGCAGTGTGCTATAGGATTTTTTGTATATTAATGCTGTTTCAGAGATTTCTCTCTGGCTGAAGTCTGTATGGTTTTCCCCTCCTTAACCTCTCCCCTCTGGCTTTCCCTGGTTGGCTCATATGAGTTAACCATGCCCCTCGTCCCTTTCCTGATAACTCCCTGCAAAAGCCTGACCCAGGGTTCTCCATTTGGGCTTTCCAGGACCCCACACCTTCCCCTGCCTCTCTGCCCCTCTCCACCATCCCCGAACCCTCCCTTTTAGACCTTAATAAATCCCCAGGAAACCTCAAATAGTGATCCTGCACTTCTTCAACTGCTATGCCTCTGCAGAGAATCGCGTCCCCAGCGGCCCCACAGCCCACCACAGCCATGTGCGTTCCAGGCGTGTTTTGGCTCTGGGCTGCTTCACCCACATTGCAGCATGGGGTGGTCGCCCCTGAACTATGAGACAGCGCTGCTGCAGGGCATCCAAAACTTCTCTGGTCAACCTGTTCTAGTGCCTTGCTACCCTCACAGCAAGGAATTTCCTTTTAATATCCAATCTAAACCTAATCTCTTTCAGTGTTAAGCCAATTACGCCTCTTCTATCAGTACATGCTTTTGCAAACAGTCCCTCTCCAGATTTCTTGTAGGCCTCACTCAAGTCCTGAAAGGCCACAGTAAGGTCATACCAGCGTGTCCTCTTCTCCAGACTAAACAATCCCAGTTCTATCCATCTTTGGGACTCTCGAGTTACCATGTATATGTTGATGGAAGTGTTACATCATGGAATCACAGAATCTGTGCAAAGAAGCAGCTGCTCATACACATATCACGGGTCAAAGATCACCACAAGTTATGGGATAGATGGCATCTCCGACCACCAATGACCACTGAATCTCCTGCAAATCTTCCTCAGTGCATACCTGGAACTTGGACTGTAAATATTATAAAGGTGGTACCATTGTCCAGGTCTAGGGGGAGGTTGACATAGCTGGGGTAGAATGTGTCACTGAAAATGAACACAAAGAATGTGGAAATTATGGGCCATAAGGAAAGCCAGCTCATCAGCTGTACTGAAGTCAGCTTTGACTGGGCAAAATGTAATTTTGGCAAGGGGAAATTGCGACCACTGTCTCACAGCCCAGTGACCCAAAAAAACACTGACTCAAAAGAAGAGAAAGACTGAGCATGCAGAGTAATTAGCATTAGAGAATTGAGTAACCAATGAACATTAATTCCTTTGTTTGCTAAAATGTATAAAGAGTGAAAAGTTTTGAACGACCTCAGGACCCTCACCACCAAGAAGCTCAGGGTGAAGGAAGACCAGCAGGAAGTCACTGAATCCATGAGTGGTGACTGTCTTCTGCTTCATCTCCCTCTCTCTCTCTCTCTCTCTCTCTCTCTCTCTCCTCTCTTTTCTATTTCTTTCTGTCTCTCTACATCACATTTACTGTTAAATAAAATCCAAATTACTGATTTACCCCTTAATTCAGGCAGAGGTATCTCAGTAGTCTGATCTTATCTGTGTTTTTAACAGACATGCTTTTTTTGCATATTCTGTGTTAAAATTAAAAAAAAAATGTTCAAATATATGAGAAAATGGGGGGTTTGGGGAATATAACCAGGAGTTCAATGAGAACAAGGTTTAGACATATAACTTGGCAAATTCAAGTTAGCTTGGAGCTAAAAATCACCATGATCTTTGATGATAATGGAGTAAACATTCAATTTTTATTAATTCAACTCATTAAAATTCTCACAGCTTGCATCAATCTGCATTCCAGCCTATGTGGGAGTTAAAATAGAAAATATTATCTGTATGTTCGATGAGAGTCTTTTAATGCATTCAGGGAAAGAAGGAAGCTTATAAGCTGTATGGCTATTGGAAGTTTTGCATCTTTCATTAAGAAATATAAACAGAAACTATAAATGTGACTGCTCTGTAATTTTTAATCTATGATAATACTGCCCATAGAATGGAAAATATGTTCTTAAAGAGACTTCACTTTCAGAGTCCTTTTTAATTGAAGATCACTGTAGGCTTTTCAGGGGAAAAAATAAAAAGATTTGCGGGTGAAACACCAGTGCAAAAGTAATAATAAAAATACATTTTACTTATAAATTTTCTTTCCATTCTTTCATTTGTTCACTTTTTTTATATAAATGGAAGCACAAACCTCCCATTTCAATTCTGCCAACTCTCTCAGCAAGATGTAGTTTAATCCTTCAAAACTTAGCATTGTAGTTTACCTTTGTGTCCACACAGGGCATAGAAAAGTTAGATTCAGTTTTCCATGTGTTCTTTTCTTAGAAACTTGAAAACTTTCTGTGTCTGTATTGTGTTACTAGGTATTTCTTTACAAACTGATCTGAGTCATGCAGAAACAACTTCCTTTGTGTTTAAAGTCAGCAATTCAGGATGGTAGAGAGAGAAAAAAAATCAACTCCTGGCTAAGTCAGTTACATTTTCTTATATCTCTACAAGAAGTGGTTTCTAAACATGAGCATTGGGCAAGGGTCACATGAAAAGGGCTGACTAAAGACTACTATCACTACTTTGTGAAAAAAAGCTTTTACTTCCCTCTTGAAGCTGAACCTAAAGGGAAAAAAAATTGCTTCATTTTGCTTTAGAACTAATGCACAGTATAACTCAAAGTCCTCCTTAATTGCCATTTCTTCAGGCTTGACTTCCCGTAATAAAACATTTCACCCATAGGAAAAGATATATTTGGCTGCTGAAGATTTAACCATTTTCCTTAGATGGTGCCCTGTGGGAGAGCCAAGGCACGGAAAGACTTATTTTTCACTCCTAACTAATTTTCAGACAGTAAAAGGGAGATGCAAGAGCTCAAAAAATTGTCTTTTCTTCTTAATTATTTTCACTTTTACAACACAATTTAGGAAGCATTGTTGAATTGGTATATTTGTTTGATTTGGGCAAAAGCATATTGACCCTATAATATTTTCAAATGACAGATTCTTCTCAAGGTTAGTTTCCAATTAAACTCTTGATGCAGGAACCATCTCAGCTTGTAGTTTAAGCATATCAAACTAATACAGTGTATTGATTTGGTGGATGTACAATGTATGTACACCATGATCATACATTAGGAAAGCTTTTATGCATTTAGCAAAATCAAACCAGAAAAACTGGAGAATTTTAATACAAAAATATTCTGCTAATTGCACTTCTTATTCAAGCTAGAAAATGTATAATACAAAAGTTATGTGACCAGGAGAAACTGATATGACAGATATTTCTTTGCCAAAAAGGAATATAATAGGGTGTAGCTCACTCTTGGTATTTTCTTAAGCTAGAATTTCCATATTCTCTTTCCTAAACTTTGAGATTCAGGACTACTATTTTCTCAAACTTTTCATTGAAAATTATTTTGCAATATATTTATACTGACTTTTAAAAGCAAGTGTTGTTGCATGGAAGTAGAAAAGATCGTAAGAAAGTAATATAGGAATGCAAACTTCTTCCTATGCACATCAAGCCACCTGACTGAAGGCAAGACACTAAAATGGAAGACAAGTACAAAAGATGGAAAAATCTGGTATCTCATGTGTCAAAGGACTGTAGCAGTTCAGCCCAGAATAATTTCTTTTTCTTTTTTTTTTTTTTTGTAGTAAGGAAGAAAGAATTAAAGGCTTGCTAGAGCTACAAATATATTTGGAATGTGCATCATCTCCAGCAACCAGCATGTCCCATGCAATCCCAGACTGAATGCATTTAGCATAATTAAGGCGCTGATATCAAATAGCTTGATGAACCACATGAGGATAGTTGGATGCATCTGAACCTAAATGTAATGAAAGATCCACATTATCACCTTCACAAAACTCCTGTCAGCCTCTGTTCTTACTCATGGAAAGATTCCATCAATCCAAAATGTGGAATAAAACATTTAGAACAGCAATGTAAGAAGCATACAACCTAAAATACAATATTTTCTTTACCACATACTTATCTTTAGGCTTGACATCAGTTAACAAAATGGTATTAAACCACTGTAGATTGAGTTACAAAGTTCTACAGCACAATTTAAAAATATATTAAAATATAGAGAAAGCTGCCAGAAGGTTTCAGACGTACTTTGCTGCTAGTAGGGGAAGCAATAATAAGAGGCACTAGAGGACACATAATAAAGCTACATAGAATTCTGGTTATTCAGAAAAATAGAATTCGGATTTGAACAGCTGCAGTCAAGGGCTACTAAGATGGGTATAGATTAGAATGTGGGTATATTTGACTAGAAGAACTGTCTCCTTTTATTTTATTATGCAAAGCTGAGGAGGACTCAGAAATAGGTTTGATGTGAGAGAAAGCAACCATGTAGGCCATGCAGCCATAACAGCATCACACCATAAGAACATCAATTGACTATGAAAGATTTGTCTTCACAACTAGAACAAAGTGTTTGCCCTTTCTTGTGAGGTCATGCTATGTTGCAAGGTGAGTGATGCAATCATTTCATTAAATTTAAAAATACTTTCCAATCAAAATTTAAGTATTATGTATTACATAGTGTTAGGATAGGGATGAAAATTTGGACTGCAAGACCTTCTGGAGTCTAATGCATGAGCTGAGTCTGATGTATTAGGAAAGATAGAAAGTGATTGAATGACTGCAGTAATCCATCAACCTGACTGCATGCTGTAACACTGTGATCCTGCTGCTATAATGCAATGCAGGCATTGATCACACTGTTCCAAGATTCCTGTTCTCCAAGATGTTTAAGAAATATTGTATCTAAACTTGTAGAAATAATGATAATAGTAAATTATATCCAAGCGGGGGAAAGTGTGGTACTTTAGTCCTATTAACTACAAGGATCCTGCATCCATTGTCTCTGAAATTCTGCACCCTTGGGATATTAGGAGTAAATTGTTTACCTGAGTTTGTAGAGAGAATGGAAAAGGTTTCCTGACATGTTTGAAATGCCCCTGAATCTCAGATGAGGATTAATCACCAGATGCAGCAAACAGCTGGCTCTGCCACTGCCAGCTCAGCCTGCAGCTGAGCAAGTGGAGCAGTGCTGGCAATGGTGTGCTGCACCACCCCTGCTCCCTGGCTGTGGAGGGAGCTCTGAAGAAATCCTTCCATTCCATGGCAACAGAAGAGGCTTGTTGCCTTTTACAATGGGAGAAGGGACTTCCTGAGGCTGAAGAGGCCTTTCTCAGCTGTTAGAGAGGAGAAGGTCAATGGACTTTTCTTTAACCTAGTAAGTTGTATAATAACCTAACATGTTGTTATATTATGTTATGTTATGTTATGTTATGTTATGTTATGTTATGTTATGTTATGTTTTATGTTATGTTATGGTGTTTTTAGGCTTTGAAATAACCCAGGGTTTCAGATTTAACTAAATCCAGAACACAGTCACTCCGTTGACAAATGTTGTCATAATACCTAAATATTTAATATTCAAATATATTTTTAAGTGACTAGAAACCCCAAAGATCTGAATTCTGCCCCTCCAACAACAGTACAGGGCTGATGACAGGAAAGACTTCCATTAATAATTTTGTCTTCTATGTCTTCATTCCAGACATGTAAAGTACCATCAACCCTATCTTACCCAACAACAAATTGACATTTTACTTCTTAGACAACAGCAGGAGAATTGATCTCTGTGTGGGAACAACCGCTGAAACATTTGGTGCTCCCTGGGAGTTGTTCAGCATATGCTCATCCATTGAAACATTCTGCATGTTTCCTACATAATCTGGCTGGACCTCAGCCATCCACAAAGTAGATGACAGCCATAAGTACAAGGCCATGAGCTATATTCTCTGTTTGGCCTCTTCTCAGCACACCTTCTGTTCCTTCCACTCCCCAGAAAAGAACTTGTTTTCTAAACTTTCAGGCTTTAATTAAATGGAATTTCCTCTTTTTTGCCAAGTCTGGTAATTGTTCATATCATCCTTACTTTAAATGAAGATAAAAACATTGTGCTCTTTGGCAGAGTGCTCCTTAATAGTTGGCAAACAGGAATTTATCACAATGGAATAAAAATAAGTATAGCATAACTTTTTGAAGCACCATTAATACAAATATATATTCATCCTTTTTGACAGAAGTGCCACTGTTCTAGTTAAAATCTAAATTAATTTTCAGATTTTTATTGCTTCAACCATTATCCTTTTCATCCAGGACTCTAAAATAATGCATTCACTTTACATGTTAGGGAAGTGCACCCTTATCATATATCTTTTCCAAGCTCCACAGATGTATAAAAATACTCAGAAAAAGCAATATTTTCCCAAATTATCTATACGTGATAGCATTATTATAACTATGGTCACGTTTTATTTTCATTTTATGGGTCTGTAACATGTAGCTACTAATACTTGTATTAAAAATGGAAGGAAATGGCATTGAGGCTCAAACTTACTATGCTGGCTGCAAAAGATCCATGACACCATAGATGGTTTTATTTTCACTAATCAATTAGAAACTTGAAAGAAAGTCTTGATTAACATTTGAGGAGCCAACAGACCTCTTCTCTGTAAGGAGGAGATCATTGGTCCCTGGGGCTAAGTGCATAGGATGTCAAAACCTTTTCACGGGCTCTGAGATCAAAACTATATAGCCTAGCTCACATTCACATACCTGTGCTCTCTTCTCCCCCAAGGAAGGGGGCAGCATCAAAACTGCCAGTTTGGCATGGTACTTCCCATGTGCCCTCTGTGCCAACCTCTGTTTGGGCTCAATGCCTCCTGACAGCAGCCAGAGCTGTAAAGCACCATGCCAGCGACTGAGGAAGCAGCCCTAACAGACTGCAGCTGTGGTACAATTACAGAGCAGAATTAGAACTGTGGGGCCAACTCAAACCTGGCCCTGTTTTATTGGTTTGTAAAGACAGCACCTGTGAAACCTGTGAGACAGTAAAAGAAATGTGCTTAACATTTGCACAGTATTAATAACATATAACCTGATGGAAAGATTATTATGTTCTTTGAAATTATTTTTTTTGTGTTCTTGTTTCTATGAGAACTATGAATTTTAAAATCCTACGCCTTTTTTGATGCATTCTGAGCAGTGTGCTTATATTAGCTATTGGGGGTCCATTTTAAGGAAGCCTCATCATTCCAGATACTTAAATTCATGGATAAGTCTCACAGATGTACAAGTGAAGTACAGTCTCCACATACCTGGGTGACATAGGTTACTATTTCCTGCAACAGGATTCTCATGTATCACCAGCCCTGCTCTGATTTCCAGCTGTAAGCTCCCATTTCTGTCTACTTAGCAACCTGGGGTTTTTATGTCCTTCTTACAGATTGACACAACAGGAGTAAGTTCTCCCCCAGAAAGATGTAAATAGCAGTCTCAACTCATTATTAAAAGCAATTTTAACCTTTGAAACCAGAGGAAATTTGGAGAATAGAAAGGGACTTAGAGAAGCAGAAAGTATACATTACCATAAATAACATTTAGTAGGGGTATAATAAAGTGAGTGGGAATAGATCTCAAGCCCAAATCAATACTTGCAAACTAGCCACATAATAGATTTTTTACACTGCACTGTGCAGTTAAAACTTTGAATTGACTTTAAGTTCATAAAGTTATTCTTTGTGGAAATTATCACTTTTTAGTCGGATTTTACTTCTATTAATATGTTTACAGTAAGTGCAAATGATCACTGAAGAAACCTGCCCACTTTTTAATGTTTTCATTCACAGCAAATAGAGTTGCCAAGCCTATGTCTTGTAAAACTTAACAACTTGGATCCAGCTGGTATATCAAAGCAAGCTATGGCCTATCAGGATTTGGAACACGACCAAGAAAACACAAAGAATTGCAGCATAAGAGAAACATTGCTTACTCTAAAAAAGATATGGGTGTTTAAATTTTTTTATTCCCTAACAGCAATCCAGATGGAAACTTCAAGTGCCAGTCAAAACCTGAGTCCTGAAACACCCTGTGTGACTTACTTAAAGTTCAACAAAAGAAAAGGGAAGTATTTTTGTTCTAGATACATGACCACTGCAAAATCATAGTAGAGACTTTTTCTCTTAGAGTTTTCTTTGGACTCAGTTTAGCTTTTAGTATGGCATTACAATACCTGAAAATCTCTATATGTAGTTAGTCATAACATTTTTCTAAAAACATTATTTTTTTGTGTCAGTGCTTAGAATGTGTTCTAAAATCTTCTTATATTTGTACTCTTTTTTATTATAGGACCACTTTTTTGACATTAAAAGAATACAGTTTTCAATACTTTAATGTATGCAGAGCTGATTATGTATGATGAACAAACTCAGAAAATCTTTTTAGTCTTAGTGCCAGAAAATAGTGATAATCAGATATTCCTGTTGTCTTTCACATAAAACATTGCAGAATTATGATCTCCTATGAAAGTCTGGTACCATCAAGGTCCAGTTTGAGCTTCAGTCAAGTTTTATTTTTGACAGCTAGCGCTAAAGGGATCAAATTGACAGTAGAAATACTAAGAGAACTTTATTTTCTCCTGTTATTCCTCAATGTATAACCTGGGAAAAAAATACCCTCAGATGGAATTGTTGTTCTTTTGAGAATTATTCCTTATAAATTATGAAATCTTCTGATTTGTTATATTCTGTCTCTCTCTCCATTTAGGAAATTTTTAGCTGTTTATTTTATTGAATTATCCATACAATTATATGAAAACCCTGAATATTTGGCTTTAGTTTCTCTTAGTAATAATGAATTCCTTGTAGTACTCTAAGAAAACAATATTCTATTACATACAGGATAATTTGGTCTCTTAAATATCATGGCAGATGTCTTTAAAATGATGTGTAAAGCACTCTATGAAAATAGGGAGCTTTGTAAATATACCAATGCTATTTTTTTTAGTACCCTCTAGGTGTTTCTTTTCCTTAATTATATCTATTGGAAATCCAAAAAACTTCACTTTATATAACCTAAAATTATTGTGTTTATTTTAAAAGTAAATGCATTTATTTATTTTGTATTACATGGTGAAGATGTGTTTATTACTCAGAACAGTCCACTTTTGAAATCCAGATGATCAATCATAAGAATGAAAAATTGTGCAGAGCACATATACTTTAAAAGTTGAAAATATATGCATTTTAAATATTTGGGCAGTTTTCATGTATAAAAATTACCTACCTCTAAGTTTCTAGGCATGGCATGATGCACACCATGAGAAGCCTGAACACGGTTTTCATAGAATCATAGAAGCACAAAAGGGCTCAGGTTGGGAGGGAGCTTCAAGATGATCTTGTTCCAACAAGATCTGCCATGGGCAGGGACACCTTCAACTAGACCATGTTCCTCAAAGCCCCATTCCACCTGGCCTTGAGCACTTCCAGTACTGGAGCATCCACACCTTCTCTAGACAGCCTGTTCCAGTGTCTCACTGGCTCACAGTAAAGAATGTCTTCCAAAGAGGCAATCCAAACGTGCTCTCTGTCATTTGAAGCCATTCCCATCATTCAGAGCCATTAGTGCTCTGCAGATTTGGACAGCCTGTGGGGTGTTTATTGCAGTCACAGGGTGAGGATGCAGACACAACAAACTGCACAGCAGCTCACAGTTGCATACTTTCTCAGTGGCTGTTAGTCAAGATGAAACATCCCTCTAAATATCAGGCCAGGGGCAAATTGCACAGGGTTTTGTGGACAATGGGATGGCACCACGTGCAGCAAGAGGCCTGCCCTAGCCCTCAGATCTGTTTTCAGTTTTCTCCCAGTCAGGGTCAGAGCAACACCCCAGGGCTGTCTGAGCATCCCTCTGGCCCAGCCTCTGCTGGTAGCATGCTGAAGCACTATAGAAGTGCCAGTAATCCTACACTCTTGTCTGTTTTATTTAATGATAAGACTGTAAATCAGGGAGAACGACAGTATTACATCCTTTTCACCTTCTATTAGAGTTCAGTGTTCCCCTGATAGGAAATAAGTCTCTCCAGAGAGAAAGAGCTGATCCTAGATTGATTTCTGAAATACTCTCAAGCTTCTAGGATTTAAGAGGAGATGGAAAATTGATTTGTATTTCACATGCTACATTCATTTGTGGAACATGTCTTCAGCTGCAGTAATATAGTATTTCTCCATTACAGTAATCTGTATGAAGCCTGATTTACATTAGGGTTTTGTAATACAATTCTCTTTTAACTCCCAAGACCTTAGGAGACAATATCGATATTCCTCACTTGCTTTTGTCGTGAACATGCAAAATGCTTGAAAACTGTTTCTTGAGTCAGAACTTAATGCTTCCCTCTCTGCCCTGTAAATGACCTCTTTTCTGAATACCCCAATGAAGAGGGATAGCATTTTCAACGCAGGAAGCAGGAGACATTCCTCTGTTCCACTGTCTCTGCTACATGAATTAAATACAATTAAACTGCTGGCAAGGTTTAACTGTTAAAATGACAACTCCTGAGAGAAACAGTATCATGAGGGTTTCTTTTCGAAAATCAGGTGAAGTCTGTATATTCACGAAGAACCTCATAGACTGCATAAAGCAAGTATTCATAATATTTGTCTGTTGATTTGATTCCCCCTGGTAAGCATCAGTTTATTGTTTCTTAAGTAGAAATTGTACTGATTATGAAGACTGCTTCAGTCCCTTGAAACTATTAAAATTATCAAATAAATTTCAATTATAAACCTGACCTTTCTTAAAGGTGTAATGCCAGATCTGTTCCATGACATTTATTTTATTAAGTCATAGTCTTGTTTATTTCTGTCATGAGTATATGAAAATATAAAACAAGTTTTGGTTAGGCCAAGTTGAACAGTCTGAATTCCAAAGTTCTAAAACTCATTGAACAACAGGAGGCTAGGAGATAAAAAAATCAGACCTTGCTCAGTGTCAGGAGAGTGTGAATTCACATATGGATTCCCATTTATGACAATTGACTTTGTGCAGCATGAAATAGATGTCTCAGTACAAAAATGATGACATATTGCTTTCATAAAGTCTCTTAAAATTGACAGAGACTCTGCAGGTAATTCTCTTAGGATTTTCAGCTTTTTATTGGCATAAAGGAATGGGAACAGTTTACATCCTGCTACCTTTATTTCAAAGGCTTTAAAAATGCAGTAAATTGTTTTTTGTTTGGTTGTTTTTTTTCTAGCATGCAATAAATATCTCATTGATTGAGAAGTACCATTTTTTTAGAAAATCTTATCTTTTTGTTCCTTTCCATCAAAGAACGAAGGAGCAAAGATTGTACTATTTTGTATTGCCTTCTAAAAATACTACATAAAAATACTTTTTCCCTATTTATCTTAAGATGTCAATACAGAGATACCAAGCAAACTTCCATTATCTATCTTTAGTAAAAATCTTAGTTATTATGTGAGTTCATAAAAATTCTTTTGACCTTTCCTAGGAATGTGATGAGTAGTAACAAGAATGATGAAGCACCATAGGAATTGGTCCTTTAGAAGTATAGCATAAAATCGTAGAGTGGTTTGTGTTGGAAGGGACTTTCAAGATCATCTAATTCCAACCTTCCTGCCATGGGAAGGGACACCTTTTGCTAAACCAGGTTGCTCAGAGTCCCATCCGGGCTGGCTTTGAACCTTTCCAGGGATGGGACAACCACAACTCCTCTGGGCAACCTGTTCCAGTGTCTCACCACCCTCACAGTCAAGAATTTCTTCCCAATATCCAATTTAAACCTACAGTCTTTCAGTTTGAAGTCATTCACCCTTGTCCTGTCTGTACATGCCCTTGTAAAAAGTCTCTCTGTCTTTCTTGTAGGCTCCCTTCAGGTACTGGAAGGTCACAAGTAGGTCACCCTCAAGCCTTCTCTTTCTCAGGTTAAACAAACACAATTATTTCTGCTTTTCCTTGTGCAAGGGGTGCTCCATCCCTCTAACCATCTTGGTAGCCCTTCTCTGGACTTGCTCCAAAAAGTTGATGTCCTTCACATGCTGGGGCCCCAGATCTGGATGCAGCACTCCAGGTGGGTCTCACCAGAGCAGAGCAGAGGGGCAGAATCCCCTCCCTCGCCCTGCTGGCCACAGTGCTTTGTGTGGCTAGCACAGATCTTTCCCGTGAGAATCCTTCTCTCCTTCCTGTGTTTTATAAATAAAGATAAAGTTTGGATGTTATTAAAAACAGTTTCTTGGGATGTGGACAGTTCAGGCCTGGCCAATCAGGCCTAGGGGGAGGCTTCGAACTGACCAATCTGGGTGACCTTTGAAAAGTCTATATAAGATGGAATTAAATAATAAAATCTTCTTCTTGATGCCACTTTGAACCTGGGTCTTCTCACTCTGCTAGCGGCTCAACAGCGACAGCTTTGCATGCAGCCCAGGACGTGTTATGCTCTCTGGGCTGTCAGTGCACATGGGTGGGTCATGTCCAACCTCTCACCCACTTGCATCCCCAAGTCCTTCTCAGCACAGTTGCTCTCAATCTGTTCATCCCCAGCCTGTGCTGATACCAGGAGTTGCCTGCCCCAGGTGAAGCACTTTGAACTTTGTCTTATTAGAAGCCAGGAGATTCCCACTGGCCCAATTCTTGAGCTTGTCCAGGTCCCCCCTGCATGGCATCCTGTCCTTCAGATGGTGGTCATCACTCAGCTTGGTGTCATCTGCAAATTTGCTGAAGGTGTTTTTGATCCCTTTGTCAATGTCATTAATGAAAAGATGAAAAAGCACTGATCCCAGCATGGACCCCTGGGGGACACCACTTATCACTGACATCCATCATAACTGTGTGCCACTGACCACTACCCTCTGGATGTGACCAGCCAGCCACTTTCTTATCCACCTAACAGTCTGGGCACCAAATTAATTTGTCTCTAATTTAGAGAGAAGGATGTTGTGGGGGCTGTGTCAAAGTCTTTATAGGAGGCCAGATAATCAACGTTTAACCCTTTTCTCATCCACTGATGAGATGGGTGAGCTCATTTCTGTTGTATCCAATAGAAACCTCTGGACCACAAAATTTCTTTTGTATTATCACCTTCAACAACAATTCATTAAGTAAACCTGGAAAGACCATTAACATTACTCATATTTCCTGCAACATTTCTAAAGAAAGTAGTTTGGAAAAAACCCATGAAGTCGGTGAATTTTAAGAAACCTTTGAGAATACTATTGGACAAATGTTCATACTAGAAATCCTGGCAACGACCTTTTGCATAATATAGGTCATAGTGACCTGTGGCCCAGCCAGGGGACTGGACACTCAGAGATACAGCAGGAGCCAAGGACCTCTAGACTTTTGTGCACTCAAACTGTGAGTATAAAAGCACAGAGGTTCCTTTTTTCAAGGTCCCTCCTTGGAGACACTCAGATTGAGCTGTTATTCAGATGTTGCACTGTGATTAAATTATTTTAAGGATCAAGACATCTGAGATGCTGCTATGAGAAACCTGGGGTCGAACTGATAAGGAAACCTGGTCTGACTGTGTGAGTGTGTGTGTAGGGAGTCATGTGGAGCTGGCTCACTGGGGCTGTCCCCTGCAAAGGGGCCTCTGTCCCAGTTCAAGTGGTGAGAGTGTGACTGCCAGAGTGGCTCCTGGACATCAGACAGGGAAGTTTCCTTAACAATCCTCTAGAAAGTTGCCAGTGGCCTGTTGGATGTTAAAAGTAAAAGAGTAGGAATTTTGTGTAAAACATGCTATCTACTTGAAATAGTAAAAATTTACCTGCATTTTTTGCAGGAACAAAGGGAATGCACTTCAAACCAGTGAGTCTCTTCCAGAATATAGGCCTAAATTGTGCTTTAATTTCATCAAGCCATTAGTTTATGTCCTAGATGTCATAAGGTAGGACGTTAGATTGCTATTGCTATTCCTTCCTTTGAAGAATGAACAATAGTAAGCATGATGGATACTGCTAGGCAGAGAAAGAGTGGTCCTGGTTATATGAAAGATGCCAATTACGTTTTGCACTGAGGGGAAAAATTTCATTTCACAGAAGTGCTAATACAAAACAACAGTTTCCCTCAATCAGAACTCATTTGAAGACTTCTGTACTCTGACTTGCAGCTCTAAAATATATGGCACAGAAACTTTCCAGTTATATCACTGTCAGGAACAGAATGTTTCAGGCTTCAAAACTGTTTACAACGATGTGTTGAAGAAGGCTGCTCTTACATGCCTTTAGCCATTATCCCAGCTCATCTGCCTAAAAGAAATTTCCCTGATTTTGTTTCTGCTGTTTCTCTGCTGTCTACTAACTCTTTCCTCTAGTTCAGCCTATGGACTTAGAACAGGTCCTTGATCTTCAACCTGATTGTCTAAAAACTGCCTGTTGTCTATCTGTGTGTTGCTGTTAACCAAGGTGTAGGTCAGAGTACTTTGTATCATTATTTATTAAATTACTGTGGTTATTAGTTCATCTTGCCATCAAAAAAGGAAATATGCCTGTGACAACTCTCCCAAATATTTCTGTATCACCATGATGTCTGAGAATAAAAGACAATAAAATTGCTTTTTCTTCTTTTGTGTCAGACTTAATCTAATGTACTGTTAGGAAAAACTGTCTCCATTACAGGAAAGCTTTCAATGGTTCACTGCTCTAACATTATTCAATACGCATTAAATGCTGTTTTGAAGAGATAAAGTGACAAATATATGTGAAAAATGTTGTGGTTTTTCCTGAAACACAGCATCTTCTTATACTTTCCCTCCATGCTTTTCAAATCTTAAATTGGTTAGGAGAGAACAGGATCAAAATTGAACTATTGAAAAAAAAAACAAACAAGTAAGAAAAGAAGAAAAATTTTGAAAGATAAATATTTTAGACCCAAACCCTGGTTTTGATAATTTATAATTCATTTATTTACCATATCCTTACTTAGATATACATATTTATAAAAATAGTCATATGGGTTTATATCTCTTCAACAGAAAAAAAAAAAAGAGAGACAAACTAAAAAGCTTGCAAATCTGAAACATAATATTGTTTCATAATTAACATTTAAAAATTCAGTTAGCTGACTTCAGCATGCCGGAATTGCATCTTTAAGGATTTCTGCAGCTGACATAATTTCTAACTGTGTGGAATTTAGATTAAAATATTACTCAATTTCAATATTTGCACGTGGATTCTTTGTGTACAATCCTACCTCCAGTATAATTTAGAAAAATAAAAGTTGTGAAGAGATATTTCAGCATAAGATTTTTACTTTTTTTTTTTTTAAAGTCTTTTTATGGTGTAATTTCATTGTTGGCTATTGCAAAGCTCCGGAATGTGAAGTTAATAGTTAAAAGTTTCTATTCTTTGTGGTCTCTATTTCATGTAGCTTACCCTGGCCAGCAGCATAGACCAGACAGACACATGATGAGGAATTAAACCTCTCACATTCAACATTTCTATTCTCAAATCTTTCTTACAATCTACTGCCATCCTCATTTTCACATGATGTCCTTATGCATTTGCTTTCTGAAATTATTAGTGATTATTTCTCTCATCATTATGCATATGGCTATGTCTTTTCATTGCACAGAATGAGAAAAAAATCAACCTTGGAGTCTAAATTCCCTTATCATTTCTAACTGCTAATACTTCAGCTGAAAAAGAAGGCTGTTTAAAGCCCTGACATCACCATGTGAATTTTTTACTAAGGCCTTTGGAGGAAGAGTCACTGGGTGATTCCAGGCTCTGCTGCTGCTTTTTGAAGTATTCTCGATACCACAATGCACCAACATTTCACGTGTGATTGCTGCTTATGGTAGTGCCTTGTTTGGGTCTGCAGTTTTCTGTAGGAAAGTAACAAGCAAAAGGAAAGTAAAATGTCATGTTGACAGCAAAATACTTGACAGTTTTGACCAGCAGTAGACATGATGTTGACAAACAGCAGCAACAGGATCTAGTGGATGGCATTTTATGTGTGCTATGCTGTGCAAACACACTTTTGGTTTTCCTGGTTTCCATCCCTTTCCTTCTTCTCTTGGTAAACTCAGACAATGTTCCA
Source organism: Lichenostomus cassidix (assembly GCF_008360975.1). Taxonomy (NCBI): domain Eukaryota; kingdom Metazoa; phylum Chordata; class Aves; order Passeriformes; family Meliphagidae; genus Lichenostomus; species Lichenostomus cassidix. Next base: position 96,157,691 of record NC_139482.1, on the reverse strand, counting down.
TCTTCAGAAAAGGAAATCCTTTTACAATAAGAAGCTAATAAACTGAGACTATGCAGGCATAAGGTGTCAGAAGTCCCTGTAGAGTGCGGCATTGGACAACAATTCTAGCAAAGAAAAATTAATTGTGATATTTTACAGCTCCTGGCAGTGAAATCATAATTGCTATTTTGAAAAGTGGGGAAAAAAAGCTAAGCAAGTCTGGCTTAGAATATAGGATGCAGATGATGTCAATGGCAGAAACCATAGTGTTTCTCCACAATTTTCTGTGACGGGTTCCTTTAGCCTTTGCTAATGTGTTCAAGGAGCTTTTATGAGCGTGGCCATTTGTTCTGCTGCTGAAACAAGCAAATAGGTGAGGGGAGAATCTCCCAGAGGCTGGCTTCCTTGAAGTCTTGCAGTCTAGATACCAGGCAACTTTATGCTGAATCATACAGTCTAATTAATGATCAATATCTTTGATGCATTCACACACAGCAGACTTATACTATGACAATTTTGTTTAAATGTCAGAAAAATCTCATATAGAAGTCAACATAATTATTCCTTTCCTAGAACCCATCATTATAGAATCTATAACAGGTTTGACATCATCTTACCAATAGTTACCATATTATTTGGCCTGAACTGAGCAGGGTTTGTTTCACAATTAGAATATGTACACTACATAGTGAAAGTTTACTTTAACTTACCGTTTAATGTGCTCCAATGGCAGATGAGTGAAGAATAAGAAAAGTCTCATTGTGATGATACACTTGGGTCCATGGCATAATACCTATAGACAGAATTAATAAGTCTAAATTCAAAAAATAGCCAAAATTCTACTTGATTTCCAAATGTTATGAAAACATAGTTTTCCTCAGTTAAAAACTTAAGTGGGAGCATGAATAAAACAACTGAAATTTTTAACACATTCCTAATGTTAATCATCTTTGTTATAGCACCTGAGATTTCCAGCTTTTCTCTCTCATTTTTAAGGGTCTCAGAGCTCATTACTGGTTTAAGAGCCTAGGCATTTTTTATAAGGTGAACAAATGTTATCTTCATTTTGCAATGGAATAATGACAGAAAATTATCCTCCAGGAAAGTCACTGAAATCTGTTTCAGACTCAGTTCATCCCCTTCCTAGTCTATATTTCTGCGTATTTTAACTATCCCAGTACTATTGCTTCAAAACTGGAAATATTTCAGCCCATCAGAATCCAGAAATGCTGTTACACTTTTGACTGATTCACCCTTGCAGCTTAGTATGTATACTTATTTCTTAGTCATTTTCTTACACTTATATTTGCATAATGATAGAAGAGTTCTATCTTAGTAGTTTAGCATAGTATGCAAATTCCCACACTCTGAATTGCAGGCAGCTATTATTAGCCAGGCAAAGTACAGGGATTTACATTAATCAATATATTGCTCTTTCTCAGTTACTTTATTGCAATTATCTAAATCTCATGGCTCTGACTATGTAGAAAGACCCTTGAGAAAGCTGAGATGAAGTGAACAGAAGATTTGAAATTTCCATGTTTTTTTATTGACAATGGTTTTGTGGACCATGTGCTCTCATCATCATTATTACACAGGTGAGAAAACTTCTAACAGGTAAAGACTACAAAAATCTGGGTGAGGGCACCATTTTATGAATATCCATAACATAAAATGTATTGCATAAATCTGTAACTCACCCTTGTCTGTTATGTAAAACATTCTCCCTTATATTTAGTTTGTTGATAACTATATCCTATGCAAATACTTGGCACTTAAAATATAAGAAGAAAAAAAATGTTCTCTGTAAAACACATTAAAGATACCCTAATAATTATGGCATTAGAAAAATTAGAAGCATGGGGTCAAACTTCCCAGTATCATGGATTATCAATACTCTTTTGACTCTAAAAGAAAGATGGTCTAAAGAAAATTGTCCAAGACATGTAAGTGACTTAGAAGCTCAGCTGTAGAGAACTCCATCCTACTTTGTGTAGGCACATTTTCAACCCTTTAGCTTATTTCTTCCGTGAAAGATTTAAGAATAAAACATCTTAGATGATTCATCCTCCTCTTTGGGAGCACTCAGGGTGATATAAGTGTGAGAAAATACTTCACATAAAACTACAAGCACAATTTTTTATTAGTTAGGAGACAAATTCTCTCCTTCACTTTGCCTTCACATGTACTGCATTCTAGTGGCTGGGACACTCCTGGGGAATTGAGATACCCTTGCCAGTGGAAGATTACAGCCAGTTGATATCACGAGTTGATTCGGCCATTAGGCTGACAAATTTTTTTGAAGGGTAGCTCTTACTTTAGACATAGAATCAAATAGAATGGTTAGGATTGGAAGGAACCTTAAGGATCACCTGGTTCCAACCCTCCTGCCGTGGGTAGGGCAGCCATTCACCTGATCAGATTGCTCATGTTCCTCATCCAGCCTGGCCTTGAACACTGACAGAGATGGAACAGCTTCTCTGGGCAACCTGTTCCAGTGCCTCACCACCCTCTGAGTAAAGAAATTCTACCTAACATTTGATGTAAACCTGCCCTCTTTCAGTTTAAAACCATTGCCCCTTGTCCTGGTACTATCTGGCCATACAAAAATTCCCGTCCCCACTTTTTATCCCCCCTTGAGGTACTAGAAGGCTTCAATGAGGTCTCCCCAAAGCCTTTTCTTCCCCAGGCTGAACAACCCCAGCTCTCTCAGCCTGTCTTCATAGCAGAGACATGAAAAACTGGGTTTTTCAGACTTAAAAATCAGGTTTAGTAAATGTATTGCAAAGTTCTTGCATTTGTGTACCTGTACAGTAGCCATCACTCAGGAATTTTCTGGCTATGCCCAAGGTGTCAGGGATGACACCTCAGGCTAAGCCAAAAAAATGTGTATGGCAGAAAACAAGTAATGATCAGATTTTCTGATTTCTGATGTATTACATCCTAATATTCTAATCTTGCTGGCATTGTCTTTAATGATTTAAGCTACTGTTGTGTGCAATAGTTTTTTCTTTAAATATTCCTCTTGCTGCATACATGCAAACACACCCACAAACATGCACAACTACTGTAAAAATTTCTGTTGAAATTCCTATTAATTGGAAAGCATTAGAGCTGCCACTGTCCCTTGAATTAAGGGTCTGTACAGAATAACTGTACACACTTCTGATATAACCTAGAATGAGTCTTCAGGACAACTTTCTAGTAGCTCTTTTGAAGATATGCAAAGAAGCTAGAACTAGGATCCAGACCTTCCTCAGTGGTTTTAGTTTTATCCACCATTCCCCAAACTAGGAGTTGCAAATTCTTGTAATTGCCTACAAGTTTGCTGCAGCTGGAATAAAGCACTCATTAAACCTCCTCTCCTATCCCAGTTATCTTTGCTTTTTTCCTTCCCTCAGGAATGTTTTTTCTCTTGCCTAATGCCAATAGTGTTAAGGTTTTGTAAAACAATTGCTATATAAAATGTACATACATTTGATATTAATTTCCTAGTTCCTCCACAAGTACCAGGAGTGGTATGAAAGTTATTGTCTGTATTCCTAGAAAAGATAATTTTATACTATTGATACATATTAATGTGAAGCACTATACACCTATATTTAGAATGGCTTGTGCACATGTTTGTTCTTTATGAGTGGATCCCTAGAATTCAATTATAATCATATACAGAAACATGGTAAGGTTTTGTTCTGCATTTGAAGGCTCTGAAAATACACCAGCATAGTTATAAGAAGAATGCACCTGATAAAGAAACATGTCCTCAATCTCAAACTTACAGAGGTTGCTGTATAGACACTTAACAATCTCTGGAAATCAACTGAGAAGGGCTTAAAGTAGTAGCACATATTATGTCAAGAGGTGGAGTACTTCAATTATTTCCTGCTTTTTAAATCCAGACTGTTAGTTTGGCATCTCCTCTATTTACATACATATACTATATATGTGTGTATATATATATGTACAACATACATATGTATGTGTGTATGTATGTGTGTATGTATGAGTGTGTCTCTGTGTCTGTATGAGTGTGTAACAGGTACTTAAGAAAGAAAAACATAAGCACCAGTAAGCTGTTACCTGCTGAAGGAAATCCTGATCTACCAGTGTCTTGAATACAGCGAGGGCCTTCTTCCCACCTTCTATTGACATCTTTCAAAAATTAATTTTCAGAGATAGTTTCACAGCTAGATTCCTAGATATTTCTCAGGATGACATGACAGATAGTTCAGCCTGCAGTAGAATGTCTTTCTTCACAACAGGCATATAAAATATGAAATTTGCTGTGAGGTAAAACTTATGGCCCTAAAGATATTTGTAAGTCTCCAAAGTTCAGTAGCTACTGATACGGAGTTTTAAACCCTGAGTTTTAAAGTACCTGAAATCCATTTTCAGCTTTTGTGTATCTTATTCGTCTTTATCCTCACCAGGATCTCAATTAAGATTATCTTTTAAAGTTTTTCTAAATTAGATTCTTGTTACTAAGAAGAAAAGTAGTATCTCTGTTTACCCTTACAAATGGGAAAATGTTTGACTGAATTTGTAGTCACAGTACTATGGTAAAGAATAAAAGACAATTAAATCTAACTGGGAAATCTGTTAAATAATTCACTGCCAGAGCTGAGAGATGCACAATAGTTTTACTTGTAAGAAATCCAGAAAGATTTGTTATTTTCTGAAGCTGAACAAACCTAGAATAAAAGCAAGCACCTGAAAAGAGCTTTTACTTCAAATGTTAGCCAGATTCTCAGTCAAGTTTTTGCCAAGAGCTTGTGCTAACTTTTTCTTCTTGGGATCCTGAAATATTCCAAGTATTTTCTGCTGAGGTCTTTGAACAGAAGCTTATGAAATCTTCAATATAAAACTTGGGCTGGTTTTCAAACTCAAAGAATACAGTGATCTGTCACAGAATTACTGAATGAGGCTCAGTCTGTAGTAGACATACGATTTTAATGTCTGTCAGCTAATACTGAGGTTTGTGTGCAAGTATATCATTATTCCAAACAAAATACGAACCTCAGGGGGTACAAAGTCAACCTAAATACAAAACAAAAACCCATAAACCTAATAAAATCTTTTTCCACATGAAGGAAAAGGAAAATGTACTACCATTATATTAGACAGCAAAATCACAGGTTTTTACAAATATCTGTGAAAGAAATAACAGGCTACCATTTAATGAACATTTGCTTTGAGATTTAATGAAAAAAAAACATGCTGTTGTTGATGAAGTTGCAATTATAATGAACTATGTTGTTTGCTAAATAAAATTAGGATGTAAAGAGACATTGGTAGAAGAGAAGCAAAAATGAATTTTGGGGATAATAATGCTTTCATCAGGGAAATAATCCTAAATGTTGCTAGGTTGATGAAGGTTTTTCTTTTCTTTGCTGAATGTTTTATAGACGCGTTAACACTCTAAAAAATGAAAAGGTATAGTGCTTTGTAGAAACTGTTTTTTTCTTCAGCTTTCTTGCCTAATAGCAAATGTTTGGAGTTTAAATATACTACCCAAAGATTCACGTTCCTTTGAGTTTTCACATGTCAAAGGTTTAGTCTGAAGTAAATAAGAAATATTCTGAAATATGTAGCAATTATGAATATTACATAGGTTTGATAGTTTGGTTTTTCTTGGACTTTTTAGACACATAGATCAGAATCAGATTAATGTTATTTGAAGACAAAAAATGTCTGTCTATAATAATTTACATTTAAATTATCATAATTTAAGACTGTCCATATACATCATAATTTGATCTAGTATCACTTAGAGGTGAGGACCCACCTACTGTTTTCAAAGGAGACAGGGCATAAAAGAGATGGAAAGCAGTGAGCTGGGCAAAATGGGATATGACAGATTTGCAGCAGCAAAACTGCAAATTCTTAATGTTTTATTACATAAGAATTTAAATATTGCATGTGAGCTCAGTTGCTGATAAAGTAGTATTTAATTAACTCAAATGACAACAATAAGATACCCGAATGGTAAACAAAGATTATTTAAGTCTTTGATAGATTTATTGTCTTGGTTTGCTAGGTAACTACATATATGTCTTTTGACATTGAGTACTCACAGTCTACTCAGAATTGCTTCAAGTTTGGTATGACATTTCTTGATAATTAAAGAACATCAGTGCTATTATTCTCTCTGTTTAGCTAGATCTTTTTCTGCTAGAGATGACATTGGGCTTGATGTAATTTTGATAACTTCCCAGGGAGACAGATTTTATTAGAATTATGCCATAGTTATTTTCTTGTTCTGCACCTGCTCAGAATGCTGCCCTCTGTCCTCTTATCCAAGTTAATGAATTAACTGAGAGTTTGGGGTTCAAATTTCTGTGTGTATCTCACTGTTAATTTTGATTTCTATGTTCTTTCTTTGTTGTTTCAATGAGATGTGTTTGCATTTGCTTTTTGGTTTTAACTTTTTCTTTTTTTCTTGATGTCTTTTCAAGGCCCATGAATTTCAGGCAGGATGCATTTTATGTCTGATTTCTAAATCTGTTTAAGGATTGCTTTGTGGTTTAAGATAAATTATCTTGTTTTGGACTGTATTTTTGCTTGTTAGCCATAACATATTGCAGTTGGCAATACTTCTTCCACAACATTTTTGCTGGGTTTGATGTGATCCATATTCTGTTGGGTTATGTTTCCCAACCCAGGGACCATTAGCCTAGTTATGTGGATGTTAGCAGAGACATTCTCATTAGCTTCCATAAGAGCAGCCAAAGCAGAAAACTTTTGCAAAATCATCAAGTTGCACTTTATAATCTCCAACAATGCTCTAGGTCCTTAAATCAGCAGAATCACTCCAACTGCTTTCACAGGGAGCCTGGTCAGCGTGCATGTCATCAGAAAGGTTTTCTCAGAACCCAGCACTATGTAGACCCTCCTCTAGGATGCAACAAACTCATAAGGCTTGTTAACAGCACCTATGATAGATCTTTGCTATAATTTCTGATTATTAGAAGCTCCTCCTTGAATAGGACAAACTGCAATGAATTAGAAATTAGTCCAGTTGATCATTTACAAGGGTTTGCAAAAGGTGAAGAACTCAAAGAAAGAGGAGTAAAATTGTATTAAAATGAAATCATCTTTCATAAAAAAAGAGTAAAACAGTTAGACATATTTATAACACCAAAGATAGGTTTCAGATGGTTTCGTTTACTCTGAGAAATCTCTTCTTATGCAATGAAACGCAGTGATGTCACAGTCAATCTGATGGATGGGGGAAAAAGAAAAGTTCCACTTTTCTTTCCATGACAGCAAATATTAACACATTATGCACATCAATGCATATAAAAATCACATAATTTAGAAAACATTCTCTGCATGAAATATTCTTCAGTACACAGCATTCTAGCCAGAAAAGGAAAAATAAAAGAGGTAGGGAAAAAAACCCTCAATGTTCTTTTCATTGAATATGATGATTTTTCTGGTGTTTGTGTTTAATATTCTTAGTTTATTCTCAGTTATTGCTCTAATACATTACTGCCTCATATATAAAAGATAGATCTTACCAATTCTTTTCATCAGTTATCCACTCCCCATACTTCTTTTCCTACCCTTAACTGATTGCTGTGTTTAAATTTTACATAAAACTTTATCCTTCCAAATTAAATTTTTTTATGGAATATCAGTCTTCTGAAAGGAAAGAAAAAGCTTCCCTCTTTCTGATGAGACCTAAAATGTGCACAGCACAAGAAAAAAGGTAAAAAATTATGTATTTATTTGCCTTATCAATTTTGAACATACATTAGTTAAGTATTCAGACATTATTTATCTTCTTTTCTTTTTCTCTACACTGTGGAACCAAAGGACAGTGTTTCAGACAGGCAGTACCCACAGTTCAAAGAAATAATGTTTAAGGTCATTATTGCAGCATTGAAGCATTTGCTTTCTCTTTGTGCATCAAACTGACAGTTTTGATGAAAGATAGAGCTGCTGTTTCTTCCAACTTCTTTCTCAAAATAATGCCTTTTTTTCTTTTAAGCAATTGTTTTTTGTGTTTACTTAATTTAATTGTGCAAACCATAGGATTGGACAGGAAAGCAGATGTGGCCTAAAGTTGTAATTATTCACAAAAAGCTTCAAAGACTTAGTGAGGAGAAACCATTTGATGAATATGATGGATGTAGCTGTCCTCTGACAAACAAATGTCATTATAACAGATGCCTTTGTGTATTCCTGGTTAGTTTGCTTCTGTTAAAGAATAAGTATGAGTATTAGATAAACAGAATATTTATTATTCAGGTTTTTTTCTATAATTTATGAGATTGAAACTTAAAATTATTGCAATGACCTTCAGCAAACTAGTCTATTTCAGAAAGCCAGAAATTCTGTCTCTGGTCTGAAATAATGCAAAAGTCCTAATATTGAACTTGGAAGATAATAAAATAAGGCAGAAAAAAAAAAAAAAGGGGGAAATAAAATATCAGAAACTCATTTTCAAACATAAAGGGCAATTTCTCACATACATCCATGAAAATAAGAAATATGATACCTTTCTGAACATAATCATTGCATATAAAAATTCCAGATTCCAAAGGGGCAGCATATGGAAACAGCAGGGGTTTTTACACTTTATAGTGTGATGCAAAACCTAAATGCTTTAATTCAGCCTGTATTGATCTGATTCCAAGTTCCCTGAAAGGTCTGGAACGTGTTGAGGATGGCTGCACTCACGAGAGAGCAGAGGACTCAGACAAGCATAAGCCTTTCCAGAAGCAAAGGGTCTGGCATCAGTGTAGCTCTTGTAAAACAATAATGAACCACACAAACCACAACCAGGAACATGCACACACACTCACACATTCATGCACACACAGTGGCAGCTACAGCTGGGAAATACAAAATGGATTTTGGGGAATAATTCCTGTGATTCTCATTTCTAGATTTTCATGAATCATTTAAGCATCTTTCCCCTCATTTCAGAAAAACTAATCTTCGATTTTAATGATGATATTTGGTTGAAAGTAGGGGCACCTACTTCATATTTTTGCTGCCACAGGCAATCTGGAAGACATTCATGCTAGTGAATCTCCACTGGTACGATAAATGGTCACTAAACTATTTGCTGCCCTTAAATTTTGCTCTCCTAGGTGACTGCCCAGTCTGCCAATCTTGTAAGACCAGTTCTACGGATCACTGACGCCTCATAAATTTCTTCTTATCTTCTCCTTCTAATGTTTGACTACACTATAACTGACTGATCATCTAAAATAACCTTGGTCCAGCTGGCTACCCAGCTCCAACAGCGGATCCCTTCCCAAATGTTTTGAGTAGCACAATATCTCTGGGTTTCTAAAAACTGAGTTTCATTTTATTGCCTAGCTTGCCACTGGATTTCATTTTTTCACAGTGAACCCACTGTTTAGCCTCTTGACTTGATTTCTGACACTGTGCTGAACCTACATTAACCTTTCTACCATTTTTTCTCCCCTCATATGTACTTCAATTCACTATCTTCTTAGTGTCTTCTTCCTTTCCTTTCACCCTCTGGCAGGCTACCACATTCTTGTCACTTTGACTGCCCTGCAATAGATGGTGTGTACTCTCATAGCTCTCAAGCTACTGATAACTACCATATTTCTTTTTTTCATGTGGCAGGAAGCCAGACTTAAACATAAAACAAATAAATAGCATAAAGTATTAGAAAACTGCTAGCTCTAACATTTTTTCTTTCTTTCAGCTCTACCCTAATCCCTAGAGCAAGACTGTTATGATACTACTTAAGAAAAATGATGTAATCATTAAACCCTCGACAGCCACTGTAACGTGTTAACTTCTCCAAGTCCAGTGACATTAATTTTGTAAAGGAATATAATTTCATTTCATTAATATTGACATTTTGTCCCAGTGGTCAGAGAACAGACTCTCCTGAAAGACCTTTATTCCCTCTTATCATTTTAATCCTGATCATCTGTAATCATATTCTAGCCTAGAAAACAATAGTGAGGATTTTTTTCTTCAGTCTATAGATGTTACACTTTAAAGCAAAAGCTAAAATACTCATCACTGGAAGAAAATACTATTGTAGATAGTATTACCATACTGTTCATGTTGTTTCTACCCACCTAATGACCCAGATTTGATTTTTTAGATTTTTAAATTTTAGGATTAAAAAATATCATATTCCTATGCAAATTATGTTCAAAGTAAGAGAAGACAGAATAGAAAGTTTTGAAGAAATTTACTAGGACAAATTTCAATAAATACTTTAGAAAGCCCCTGCTGTCACTAATGAGATCTTCCTAGCTACTCTGTGTTCTCCTCAGCAATCTTTCTTTGTGCTGCAAACTTCCAACTCTTTGTATTAGATCTTCCTGTCTAAAAATCTGCTCTCTGAAAGACTGAGCTTTTTCAATTTCTTCCAGGAAAGGATCAAAGGATAAAGCTCCTCCTTTTTAGGGAGTTCCACCAAAACAAGTTTCTCCCTTTTTAAAGGAATATAGACTCAGTGCTCTGTTGAGTACCATTTTGGGCACCACAACATGAAAAAGACATTAAGCTGTCAGGATCCAAAGGAGGGTCACGATGGTGGCGAAGGCTCTGGATGGGAAGTCATAAAAGGAGCGGCTGAGGTCACTTGGTCTGTTCAGCCTGGAGAAGAGGAGGCTAAGGAGAGACCTCATTGCAGCTACAACTTCCTTGTGAGGGGAAGAGGAGGTGCAGACACTGATCTCTTCACTCTCATGACTGGTGACAGGACCTGAGGTAATGCTCAGTCAGGGGAGGTTTAGGTTGGATGTCAGGATATCAGGAAAAGGTTTTCCACCCAGAGGGTGGTTGGGCACTGGAACAAGTTCCCCAGGAAGTGGTCACAGCACCAAGCATATCTGAGTTCAGGAAGCATTTGGACAATGCTCTCAAGCACATGGTGTGACTCTTGGGGTGTACTGTGAAGGGTTGGGAATTGGACTCTATGATCCTTATGGGTGCCTCCCAGCTCAACATATCCTCTGAAATGCAGAAGTATTGTCCACCGGAGATTATGAAAGTACAGTTTTGTACCTTGAAGCTCCTGAGAAGCTGTCTCAAAATCTGGTGTGCAATGACATGTGCACTATAGAACTGCCATTCATCTCCTTGTGATTACCAAGAGGGAGTTCCTTGCGTTATTCATTTGAGTAAATCCAATTCATAGAGAAAAATCTGTACCTATTTTTCCTAATCATCCACATTTTACAATCAGATTATTTTTTTTCTTCCTTACAGTAATTAATCTCTATAAGTGTTGTTGGGTTGTTTATTTTGAAAGCACTCTATATGCATATACATGAAAGTATGTACATAAAAATAAATAAAAATAAACATACACAAATATATTCCAGTAATCTACCTTTGCATCCCCTAGCAGTAGTACCTTTTTGAACTCCCGACCCTGTGCTGAACACTGACTGAACATCCTGCAGTTCATCTCAGTGCTACTGTGCAGTGTCAGAACACTTGGCTGCAAATCAAACAACACTTTTTTTTTTTTTTTTTTGTACTCACAGAAAGTTTAAAAAGGCTGAAGGTGACATTTTGGCCTTGAGGCTTACTTCACACTGTTGAAATACAGAATTTTATTCTTTATGCCCTGAAGAAAAATTTCTGAATGAGAAGAACAAAAATAACATATCCATGTATATTGATCTCTATGAAGAAACAGACTGGCTTGATTCACATTGGGCACCAATATTGCCTACAGCCAGTGGTATGTTTTGAATTCATTGAGTGCGGGTTCAGGCACTGTGCTCATGATATGATTTAGCAGGCTTTTTTCCACTTGTTTGGAACTTTCTTAATGTTTTTCATATGAAAGAAAGGCAGGTAAAACCTCTTATCCTCATGAATTACTGCCAGGTATATAAGTTTGGCTGCAGTTATATTCATCTCCTCTCCTTGCCTCTTCTCCCCTGTATATAGTCTACATAGTCTACTTAATATATATATACTTGCTATAAATATATTCCCTTTTTTTTTAATTGTTCTTTCACCATTATATTTGTTAGCACTCAAAAAGTGGTTGTTACTCCAAGACTGGAAATTTAAATTTAAGTTGGAACTGAAAGAATGGAAACACTGAAACAGAAATCAAGAAAGAGATCTATAGCCATTTAAAACACTTTTTGCACTGACATACGGTCCCAAGGGCCTCAAATTCTTTCAGCAGAACTAGAAAGAATTCATTATTTTGTCAGTCAGATACTGCAACTAACTTTAACAAAAACAACAGATTCTAAAGAGCTGATGTAAATGCAAATAGACAAATTCCCTTGATCTACTTCCTTCTTATGTACTGTCTTGACAGAACTGCTGAGCTTTCACTTCTAGAACAAAGTTGAAGCTTACCTTTCCTATCCAGTGTTTTGTATGTTTTATACAATGCCTTGAAATCAGAGTTGTTGAGTTTTTCCCTTTGAATTACTCCTTTTTATATGATGTGTTTCTTTTTGCAGATAGTATTTTCACTGTTGTGATGTGATAAATTGTTCGTCCAGAAAGATTTAATACATACATATCTATAAATACATTTCTATTTCTTTTAGTTTATAAAGCACTGATGAAAAAATGTTTGCAAAGAATTAACCAGAAGAATTATGCTGTGGTATGAAAGCAAATCTTAAAGAGCAATCAACACTGCATAACTATTTCGTAGGTATCTGCAAATTGGTTATCAGTCTGAATTCAAATAAGATTTTGGATGAATAGGCAGGAAATTTCGTTTCCTACAAGGTTACATTGCTTCATTTGGAATGTCTTCTTGATTTGTAGTATTAGAAAACAACATTCTATGAAACAGGTTAGTGTTGCTACCTTTTACTTCATCAAATTGTTTCTTGCTAGATTTAAGACAGTCTTGTCTAAACTATGAAAAAACAGAAGAGTGTAATTTAGGTTCCAGTTTTACTTTCTATGGACAGCATGAAATACATATGTCATGACAACACCATTGACAGTGACAGCAGTGGTCCCTGCATCACTATTCAAAACTTCTTTATAAACGCTACCTTTGCTCACAAGAAAAAAATTGTTCTGACTCTTTGTTCAAAAGTTGATAGCAATGGACAAGACATGAGCTGCAGATGGCTAAATGTATATTTTTGTCTTTAACAGGTGTCAGGCTCCTTTAAATATATCTTAAGCCTGTATACTGTAAATCTGACTGCCTTCATTTCCCAAATCTGGAACGACAGCTTTACACTAAGTAAATGAGGACATGCATTGCACTCTCTTTTCACAAACATGCTAACTTTTTTTTCTCCCCTCCAATTTTTTATGGGCAGCAGAGTGACTAAAATTATGAGGAGACAGATTCTGAATAGACTACTAATGTATTGTTTTCACAGTAAATATCCCACAGCATAAAACCACAAAGCAATAAGCTCTTGTCTTTACTTTTCCCAAAAAAGCTTTCTTGCATTCCCTTTAGCCCACTTATTTGCATGTTTATACTGAAGTGAACAGATTGCTCATTGCAGTATCTGTCTATGTTCTCTCTCATCAGTTATATTCAGAGTCTTTCTTCCCACTTGCTACCTAGACGTTTACATTCCAATTCAGTTTGTGCTTCTATCCCAAGCCTGGAATCAAATTTTGCTAGCCTAGGGCATACTGGTCTGAGGGTCAGCATCCTACAACTCCCAAAAAGCCTTGGCGCTACTGTTTCCTGCTGATTTCCTTGGCATTATTTCTGTTAGTCTAACTTTGGAGATGCAGCAGGATATTACCATTACCGTAATCTAAGGAGTGTATAGATGTTGCATCACAGTATGTCAGTCTTATGGTAAATGATAAATGGATCTGCATTTATCTAGAACTCAAGTAAATTTTCATTCCTAGCATACATGTGTAGGTATATGTATCTCTTCACATGCATATTTTAAGCTTTTTTTAATACATTAAACTTTTTTTTTTTTATAATTAGAAAGCAATTGTTTTCTAAACCACATTTTCCTTCCTATATAAATGCCTTTGAATATATATTACGCAGTGAAAAAGATGTCTACTACGTCTGCATACAATTTATAATGAAATGGCACATAACATCACATAGTAAAACTGGAAATAAATTAATTTGAGCTTTTAAAAAGTTTTAAACAAAATACATATTCATTGAAGTATGCTGTTTTGTTGAATAGCTCTTCAAAAGATATTGGTTTTGATGGTAGATTCTCTGAATATTTTTCTTGTATCTGAATGAGCCCAACAAAATTAATCCATGCTTTCTTTTCACTGTTCTTGTTTCTGTTTTTTCCCTGCTTGTGATGGAGAGCAATTAGCTGAAAACTGGATTCAAATTTCAGAGCTTTGCTCCATATTAGATGACGACAGGCTGTATATCGGATGTCCCTGAGGCAATAATTTTCTCCAGGTTAAAGGCTTGTAGGTCTCCTTGACTTCAAAGAGACCTCCAAACTCCAAAAAAGATTGATCAATATAAACAAGACACAATTGGTCTTTTCCAACCAGCAGCTCACAGGAAATTGGCAATGTTGTGCTTTCCTATCAATATAATAGAAGTTTTTGCTCCCTGCACCAGATTCTGATAAGGATAAATTAAATATTGAAGAGCTGAATACAATAGAGAAGTCTAAATTTAGTTACTTTTTCAGGTTGTTGCTAGAAGGCTGTACTTCAAAAACAATACTGGATTGTAAGCATTGCCTCAGGATAGAGCTGGAAAACTACTATCAAACCAGGAAAGACACACCACCCACTATTCCAAACACCTCTGTGAGTGTGACTCAGAAGCAGTCCCTGCTGATGCTAATGCCATTGCCTTCCCTGATCCTCCAGCTGGGAGGTATGAATGAAAATTTATCACAACTTCATAATAAACTGTGCAGGCTCAGAAATACTTATTTTCTGGCACAATGTTCACTAAAGGCATGTCACAGACAACAATGTATTTAGCTCCTAGTGCTAAACACAATCCTTACACGAGCATACACTAGATTGGCCTAGAAAGGAGGTTGATGAATGAGCAGGAATCAGTAGAGGATTGGTAGAGTTGAAAATAGCAATAATTATTTCATGGAAAGAGTAGATGGATACCTAGTCCTCAGATTTACAACCTTACTAGGGTTAAGTTTTGCGTATAAATCCAAAGTACTAAGGTAATTTCCTTCTCTTCTTGTTTGATTAGTATTATGGAAGTATTGCTCATATTCATACCAAGAGGCTCAGTGGAGCTAGTAATGTTTTACAGTGGTGTTCAAGTTGAAAAAACTGAATAAATTAGCAAAAAATCAACATCTATTTACATAGTTCAAAAAGTAATCTCATTTTCCATCAAAATTTTTGAAGAATCCAACTACATTTTCTAAGCTTTCCCAAATGTTCTAAATCACAGGATAACAGAATTAATGAGGCTGGAAAAGATCCCTGAGATCACTGAGCCTAACCTTTCACCAAAGACCAGCAAGTCAACTAGACAGTGGCACCAAGTACTATGTCCAGTCTTTTCTTGAACAACCCCAGGGACAGTGAATCCACCACCTCCATGGTTATCTCATTCCAATGTCTAATTGTCATTTCTGTGATGAAATTCTTCCTAATGGTCAACCTAAACCTCCCCTGGTGCAGATTAACACTGTGTCCTCTCATGCTGTCGCTGGTTTCCTGGGAGAAGAGGCTGATGTCCACCTGGCTACAACCTCCTTTCAGGCAGTTGTAGAGACTGATTAGGTCTCTCCTGAGCCTCCTTTTCTCTAGGCTAAACAAGTCCAGCTCCTTCAGCTGCTCCTCATGGGATTCACCCTCTAGACCCTTTACTAGCTTCATTGTCCTTCTCTTGGTTTGCAATGCCATTCCTGAACTGAGGGGTCCAAAACAGAACACAGGATGTGAGTAAGTGCTGTGAGGTGTGGCCTCACCAGTGCAGAGTACAGAGGAGCGATCACTCTCACAGTTCTGCTGGCCACACTATTGCTGATCCACCTGGGCACGTGTTGGCTCATGCTCAGCCAGCTGTCAACCAACACTTTCAGGTTCTTTTCTGCTTGGCTGCTTTCCATACCTAGCTACAGAGCAGCTAATCTAGATGTATTAATAGTCTTGGTTTTAACCATAATAATAGCCTATGTAAACTTCTCAAAAATTGAGTAAACTCTAAAATTTCTTTAAAACCTCCAGACTTATTTTATGCTTGTAAGCACTAAAGGTTAGAAAAATGTCTTCTTCTTTCTTCTGTCCTCATAAAGTTGTTTTTGGTTTTTTTTATGGAGGCAAGAATTAAGAAATACATAAAATTGACGAATGTTACAATGATTCTTCTCCTTACTAGAATTAAAATTCTATTAAATCCATTTTAGGTCTGATTTACAATGGCAACTCAAATTTCAAATTTAGCTCAATGTTAATATTACCTGGGTTCTTCAAAAGAGGTGAAAAAGTCCTATTATTCTAGAACCACACACTACAAATATACTTAACCTCAGCTGCTGCTCTTGAAGTAATAAATTACCAAAAAAAATTATATTGTTAAATCTTTTAAAGAGTAGTCATTTACCTTTTTAGTTATAAAGAAGGTCTTAGGATTTTTTTCAGGTTTTCAGCTCTAATTTTCCATATGTCCTTTTAGTGGAGTTTGGTTTAGAACTGATAATTGAATTTGTCTCAAAGTATTAGCCGCTGACATTGCATCAATGATGGGAAAATTAGCACTCTTTCTCAACACTATATTCATCCCATTGTTAACAGTCTTCCTGATCTAAATGCTGCTCACTCCAGCTATGTGACAATATATTAAAACCCTTGAAGCTCTATTTGCACTGTTGCTAACACTGGGAAAGACAAACTATGACTGAAAAATAGTTATTAAAATCAGAAAAACAGATAAGCCCTCAGATTTAAAATTAACAACATCTCACTATAAATCTAATCCTATTGTAAAAATTCATACATATCTCTTCCAATTCTGGATGCTCTTATGTTGCTTTGAACATTTCCTGATACAAGGGTTTCTTTCTTCACAGGTGTAACTGTAGCTCATTTATTGTTTGAGCAGCCACACAGGAGGCAAGGATTTCAATTGCTGCTGCATGGACAGCACGAGACTTTATTCAACAAATAGTCATGTAGGTGGAGTTAAGAAATGGCAACTTTCTGTATAGTAAGTTGAAAGATAAATACAGTATATGTTTAGATTGTTCATTCATCAGATTATTTACTCTTTACACCATACCCCACGGATGAAGGACTAGCAGGCTCTGTCCACACTCGTTTGGTCACATGAAACATCCTCCAGAGTACAGAAATAAGTTTTGGACGACAGAGAATTATTTCCCCTGTTCCTTTAACAGCTGCACATCTTGCCCAGCCCTTCTTGGAAAGACTCTCCTTCTAAAGTCAAAAGATTAAGATTTTGTTTCTGCTTTTCCCTTTCCAGGCTGAATAACTTCAATGTAGCAGTTAATCAAACAGTTTTAATAACACCCATTTTGCAGCCCAGCTTATAGAAAAACATAAATTCCCGAAGAAAGAATCTGACCTCTGTACTTTCACACATCCCTGTTCCAAGTAAAAAGAATAGACATACATACATACATGCATACATATATGGAAAAGCATGTGAAACATCAGATGTTTTGATCAGTGTCTGATATCTCTGCAAAATTTAAGATGGCAAGGTGCCATAAATTCTGGACAAACAAAAAGTGGAAATTAATTCAACCTGATGGACTCAGTAGCCTAATGCACATTTTATGCCTCAGTCCTTTTATGTCACCACAGTTTATACTCCTGCAATGACCACAACAGGATGATATTTACCATTGCTAAGTACCTGTCTGTGCTGCTATCCCCTCACAAGAGATTTGAACTTTCTTTTTTTCTCACTAAAAGGAGTATCCTTAAGCAAAGTAACATTCTTTGTACTTAATTGGTTACCATCTGAACATTCTCTGTCCTTCAAATGCCATCTCTGTTTATCTGTAATGGAAAATCAGAACTTTTCTATTAGCAAGTAAATATTGGAATTCAGTTTTACTTTCAGACTTCTGATTCTTCTGTTTTAAACAAAACAAAACAAAAAATAACTTCAGTGCTGGGCATGTTAAAGCATTTTTAATGACTGTACTTAACGAAATATGCCTCTTATCAACATATCGATATTAGTTCCTAATTGAAAATTAATAGAGTGTAATCTTTACAATATGATACAATTAAAATAGATAGTGAAGGTATTTGGGTTTTTTTTAATAAGAAATTTTTTTTTATTTGTATAGTAATAAAATTTAAATGTGACATTTGAACATAGGAAGGCCTGATGTTCTAATGATGCCATTTATCCATATCACAGTGCATTTTAATTAGTTATTATATGTTACAGAAAGATCACATAGAGTCCCAAAAAGAAAAACTTATCAGGAAGTGATTGTGCTCTAATTTCATCAGGAAAAAAATAATTTGACCCGAATTGTATTTGATTTAAATATTTAACTTAGCAGAAATTAACTATTTTCTGTTGAATGTACAATTTAGAATAGCTGCTTAAACATATGGTTATGGGTAACACAGTGGTACTTTAAAACATGCTTTTTAGTATTCATAAAATTTTACTTCTACCATTCAGAGCCAACCTGTAATTATTATATTTGCTATTAACAGACTATTTCAGCTTGTTTATTTTAGAGGATAATGACTTTTAAGGATATGTATTCATCCTGCTGCATGAGAATCATTCTTGTAATTCCTAATAACATTCATGGGAGCTACTTATAAAAAATCCTTACTGAATTAAGAATTAAAAAAGGGCAGCAAAAATGAAAAGAACATTGAAGGCAATGGAAATTTTTTTTACAGAAGATTAAAAGTCAGATTTTGGTGCTCAGTGGCCAATTAGCTAATTTAATAGTGTCTCAATATCCACACATAAAATAGTTGTGATTTTCACCGGCATTTCATCTTGTATCCAAGAATACGAGATTATTGAAAACATAATTAAAATAGTTTTAAAATAATGCATGAAAGATATCATGTAAAGGTCACTAGGAAAGTTTATTTGTTATTTATACTTTAGATATTTTTTACTTTTCCATCTCTGGAAGTATTCTCCCTCATAATTTTACATTTTTCTCTCCAAAATATAAAGAGAAATCAAGTGACCTTTTAGCTACTGTAAATGTCATTAGGACCTGTGATGTGAACAAGAAGGAAATGAAAGTTTATTGATTTAATCCTATAAATGTCCAGGAGACATCCAATGCAAATAAGAGAGGAGTGGAATTTCAAGAGGTCTTCACAGTGACCTGACTTTTACTCCTGTCAAAAAGACACACATATGACCAGCCCAGAGTAATTAGCAGACACAGCATGTCACTTGTCTCAAAAACGACCTTCAATTTTTAAAGCATTTGTATTTTTACAGGTATATTAACAGGAAATGAACCTCCATATGTAACACCCACAGTGACGCTACCCCAGTTTTAGGTGCGTGTTTTTGCATTTGTGTTTTGTCATCACTAATTGATAAATAGAAATGCTACATGATTCATTACCTTAAGGAAGAAATAAAAGGAAAAAAGAACAGATTGGGATTTATTACCCTGTCTAATATTCTGCCTACTGGGTGGAAAACAGCTGGACTTAGAAAAAAAAATGAGTGCTCCTCTGCTGTGCCTGCAATCTTTGTGTATGATATAAATTTGTGAAATTATGCCAATCACTAGTAAAATAAGCATTTGATTGGCATTAAAATATGTTTGGGTAAGAGAGAGAGGAGCTGGGAATTTTCTTTAATACTTTCAGACTGACATATATAGTTTTGTCCCATGAATTTTCTGTGACAAATAATTGGATTCCATCAGGATCACTACACATCTTTTTCACTTAATTGTTGTTAAATGCTAATTGGTCTATGGAGAAAATCCATTATCATATTTCATTTTTCAAGGACAGAATTGAAATTTATGTGTTAACACTATCAAATCCAAGAAAATGAAGTTATTAATGTTTTATCATAATTAAAACATTATTTCAGTGCTTTAGAATCCAGTATGCTGCCTTTTATATCAGTGATATTACAAACTGTGTAGTGTCTTCTTGTTTCCCATTTGCTATGCAATCTGAGATTAAGATTGACTATGAAAGGAACAGGATGCCACAGGCTTTATGTGGTTTTAGATCTAATTAATGTCAACATGGTTAAAATACTGGATAATGAATTTGGAATATGAATGAATACCTCATTAGAAATATTAACAGTATATAAAATAGATTTTCATTTTGGTCCTAACATTGATACAGAAAGCTGTAGTGAAAGCACACAGAGACATGCTCAATTATCACAGCTTTCTTAATTATAAAATCAATGGCATTGGGTAAAAAGGAAAGTGCTGTTTATGTGCAGTAGGTAACTCACCTGGGTTAAACATCATCTGAAATACAAAAGCTTTTGAACTCAGAAAAAAGGAAGTTAAGAGAAGCAAAGATAAATAAGATTGGAGGGTTTAACTGGCTAATTTGTAAATTTTGGTCTTACTAAAATTATCTTGCCCTGATTAACAGCCTCTAGCTGTACTATTTTCAATATACTTTTTTCCTGGTACTCCAGATATACGCACAATCAGACAATGTAACACTTGCATCCCAAACTCTCCTTTCTCCATTTCCTTCTGGGGCTGGAGGTAACTCAGCAAAGTATCTACTCAAACTGATTAGATAAAAGGAAGTACTTCATCCCTTAGCTTGCCTGGGAACTATTTTTCAGAAATACAGGGAATGAATGATCAAATTTAATGAGTAGGACAAAAGTTAGAATGCTGGTGTCAGAACATGGTGTCATATTCTAGATGGCAGTCCAGGACTCATCAGACTTTAAGACTAAGATGCCTTGGTGGGGGAAAACACAAACCTGAAAATAAGAAGAGGAGATAATGATAGTGAATTCTATATTTTCTAATATTGTTCCTAACTTTACAATATACATTCAGCAATACCTTCATCACTATTTCTTGAATTCTGTTTTGGATATTTAGGTCCTTCTCTTGAACTTGGACAGTGATCTGTGTTTGTATGGAGCAGGGCCACTCCAGTAGAGTAGACTCATTATAAAAGTTTGATTTTAAGTGCTCTAACCCACTAAATTTTATTAAAAGCATCTGTGAAGCCCTGAAAGCTGTTATTTCATGGATAGCCAATACTTGTAAGTATAAACTTGAATATTCTCTGGATGAACTTCTGTTGACTTTTCTATTAGAATATTAATATTTTCTCACTATTGTTTTCTGTGTGAGTGGTACCTCATTTGACCATGTTCTCAGTTGGAAGAGAAATAACATCAGAAGCTTACATTTAGGAAGATTTCTTCCTCAAAATTATGAAGACTTTCATAAATGCAAACTGCACCACATAATTAGACCAAGTTCTATGTCAAATTCTATTGCACACAAAAATTGTCTTGCAATTAGAAACATGGCTCATACCATGGAAAGTCCAGGAAAGAAAAGTGCCACTCAGGGGTTTCTCAGCAAGGAGAAAAAGAGAAAAAGGCCACCCAGATGAAAATAATTTAAAAGAGTAGGGAAAGGACAGACTGACAAGTAGAAATGCCATACAAGAAGCATGACATGATTGTGAAATCATAAGAACAGAGAATGGAAAAATTTTGTTGAATGTGTGGACATAAATTTTGGCATGGAAATGACAGAATTATGTAATATGATGGCTTCATTGAAAGTGGTGGGAGCAAGCTTATTTAGTGAAGGCAATTTAGATACCTAGCAAATACATGACTGAAAACTTCAAGGGTATCAAATCAAGAAGGCATCAAAGTTGTGAATCTGAATCCAGCTTGCACCAACTCAACAGTGAAAGCAGAACTCACCCCCTGCTACTGCCTTCTAAAGACAGCCCAGGTAAAGAAGAGGGCCACAAAGTTGACAAAAGGACTAGAGCACCTTCCCTGAGAAAGTTGGGGCTGTTCAGCCCATAGAAGGGAATGTTGTGTGGAGACCTCATAGTAACCTTAAAGTGTCTGAAGGGGGTTTACAGGTAAACCAGAGACAGACTATTAATCAGGAGTAATGGGTACAAATTGAAAGTGGGGACATTAGATTAGATGTTGGGAAGAAATTCTTTACTGTGAGGGTGGTGAGGTGCTGGAACAGCTTGCCCAGAGAAGATGTGGATTCTCCATCCCTGTCAGTGTTTAATGCCAGGTTTGAAGGGGCATTGAGCAACTGGTCTAGTGGGAGGTGTTCCTGTTCATGGATGTTCTTTAAGGTCCCATCCAACCCAAACCATTCTATCATTCTATGAAATTAGACACTAACAATGTAAATCCTGCCTAGCAATGAAAATTATTTTGTTAATTAATAGAAAAGTATTGAAAGGGATCAAGAGGAAAATTAAACGATTTTTAGAGAGTGGTTTGACGCCAATGAAGTATGTATCCGATAAACAAAACAGAAATTAATGGAAGTGAAAAAATGTTAGGATTTTTTTTTTAAGGCATATAACAAATATTTGGTTTCTGTTGTTTGGGAGGTTTTATTTGGTTTTTGGTTTTTATTTCATTTCAACTGAAAGGCTCAAAGATAGAAAAGAAATCAGTCAAAATACTGTGACTAAAGACGAAAGAAGTGAAAGTAAATATGTAAGTGTACAATACTGGAAATAAAGCAAGAAAAAGGAATGTGCCTGGAAGAAACACTGGACACTTGACAAAATGTAGCTGTCTGGGTAGTTATGACTGGAATGGGAAAAGAAAACACTTAGAAGAGGCGTTGCATATACTAGAGAACACGATACAGATCTATGAAAAATTAAAAGGTTCTCCCATTCAAATCTATGATATTACTGATGTGGGAGTTCTAACTTTAGGAAAGAACCTGAATCCAGTAGTTCTAATAAAACTACAAGATAAGTGGATCCAATTCAAAAGCAGATGCTTCACAAAACAGCATTTTCACAGACTCTGAGAGTACCTTGCTCATGATGTCAAATTATTATCTTAATCCTCTTGAAAGGAAGGGATGAAAATGAATATTGTTAACAAATTACATTCATATTCAATTGCTGTTCATCTAAGTCACCTTTAAGTAAATGAGGTAATTAATGAGGTTGGGAAAACACCAAACACAAATCATGCCATCAATGCAAGTAAATTATGATTTGTGCACACAAAAACGATAATTCCTTGGAATGCAAAATAATGAATAAGGATAATGATTTTGGAAACCCTTTTAGCATAGATATTATCCATGTCATTCTGTTCCTTTTTGCTGGCTCCTGAGCTTTAGTCCTAAAAGTACTCAGTATATCTGTATCTTTCCAATTTCTTCTCCCTCCCAAGAGGGTATTTTATTACTTTCATTCCAGCTCTGAGCAGAGTAGTACTATTTGAAACCTAACACCACCTCTTTATGGGTGTATAAGCAGCATAACATGCAGTGTTATGGAGCAATGGAGGTGGCATCCATCACTTTGAAATCTGAGGTTATGATTCGGAGCCCCCAGTGTACAATAACAGTGTCAGCAACATTAGAGCATTTCCTCCACACAAATATTGCAGTCGCTTCTCTGACCACATGAAATTACTCAGCAGATCAAATTCCTTATTTTCAAGGCTTAATTCTAGCCTAACTCCTTTCTATGGCAATTATTTTCCTTACCACAACTCACAATTATTGTGAAAACAGTTTTCTGAAATTCGATTCTGTGCTGCAAAATAAGCGAAACCACTCAATTATTTTGAATAAAACCAACATTTTTTCAGGGAATCTTGGCACCATTTGTAAAAAAATTCAAATCCATAAGTTTTTCTAAATTAACTGAATGAATTTGAAATGGAACTATTTTAAGTGCCGTATGAAGGTGTGATATTCTTGTTTTATCTTGTCACACAGCAAGTTTTACTCTTCAATGTCATTTATATTACTCATTGAAATGAAAGTCAACTGGAGTATAGTTAAAAAAGTCCATCATGCATTTTCAAAATGGCCAGTCTTCCATGAAGAATCAGATATTTCTTCTGAGCAATAATGGTTATTAATATACAACTTGGGTGCACTTATTAGTCAAGGAGTCATGAAAGTTTTAGATTCTCATTAGAAAGATAGTCCAGTCCAGAAATATCTGTACCTTGCTTGCCCTTTCTCCTTCACTTACAGAACTGGGATCTTTTCCTAGTTAAACAGCTGCTAGAACTCAGAGAAGGCTATATGTTCATCCTGGCCCACTGATATTTATTTCTGAGGTCGTACACAGTGTTCTTTATTGCTCTGAAAGTACCCAGCATAATTTCTGAAACTTTATTTCTTTAGCAGTTTGCTTCATCACTCTACTTATAGAAACACACACTATGTATACTAAAAAAAAAATTTTGGTCCATTTCCTTAGAAAACCTTTATCTTCAAAATATGTCAACACTAAATTCTGCAATGAAACTCCAAGTGATTTATGTATATCAAGTTGATCTTTTTAAAGATTAATAACTTGAAAAAAATGCTTTAAATATGAATAATTTACTCCTTTTCTAATGTAATTACCCACACCATTTGAAACAAGGTACCTGAAGACTTTTCAATTACAAATTTTCACTGTCTGTTTAACTTACATAATTAA
Organism: Lichenostomus cassidix; assembly: GCF_008360975.1. NCBI lineage: Eukaryota > Metazoa > Chordata > Aves > Passeriformes > Meliphagidae > Lichenostomus > Lichenostomus cassidix. The sequence continues at coordinate 96,133,157 of NC_139482.1, read as the reverse complement.
CAAAGCCTTGCAGATTCCTTGGGTCATAATGCTCTACCATGACATAAACGGGGTGGAAGGATTTTGTATGTTTCTCTCATAGTTTTCCCTTTGCCGGTAAAAACTGTGGCTGATAATGTCCATAACAGTCCCTACTGTGGATTCCAGGACTTTGCCTAAATGGTCTCCTTTCAACACCAGTATTAAGCAGACATGAAGTTCTCCTAAACTAAAAACTCTTTTCATTATCTCGGTCTCAGAACAGTATTAGATGTTCAAAAATACCAAAATTAATGTGTTTCAAGCAGACCTGTCCTTTCTTGTATTGAGTTACAGTCAATATAAAAAGTACTTGAAATAGTTTTTAATGGTTTTTACAGAATATGTTAGTTTTTAGTACAGCAGAATTTCACACTAGAGAAACTGAACTTACTATTAGGAGGCATTATGAGATTTAAAGTTTCAAATAATTTTCTATCCATGTAGATAGTAATCCATTTTATATATTTCTTCAAAATATTCACTACTGCAATCTATGCGTCAGCTCTTGAGTTCTTCATTGGTTTTCACATGTTTTGTTACAAAAAGTTTTTTGTTGCTCTGGATTTTGTACAAATATGTCCTGTTATCCAGGAGCCAAAGTTTAAATCTCTGTATCATCTGCTGCCTTATGAATCAGGTCATAGGTCTCCAATATTCTGGTTTTGGACCACTACCACAACTCTTTTCCCTTTTCTTTAAGGGAAAAGAGTTTTCCAAGATCTGATAAAATCTGAAGGTATTACCGTCTTCTTCTGCTGTTGAACACTTCTCATTATTCATATATATGATTGAACATGACAAGTTTTTGAACAGTCATTGCACATCTTAGCCCAGCATGGTTTTTCAGATATGGTGAAAATATTTATCACGTCCTAAGTTTGAAAAACTAATAAAGGGAATCATTGACTTTTACTTTCAGTTCATTTGATTTCTTGTAAAATAATATAAGTTCCCATGATACTTGTCTTTGTTATTTCAAGGCAAAATTAGGCAAAATGTGACTACTTTTTGTTGTTTATTCTTTTTGCTTCTTAACTTGTGACTCCTTGTCCATCCAGATGTCTTTCTCCTAAGAAGAGATGCTTGACTGAAAGTTAGCTGCGTGATGGATCTGTAAGCAGCCATGGCTTTCCTCATCCATGTCTGATGTTATAGCTCCACTGGATTCTCAGAATCAAGTCTTGTAGTTCCATCTTCACAGTTCCATCTTCATTCCAATGGCTTACATCTGCATGTCTGGAGTGCATGTACCTTGTGATAGTAATTATGATTAAGTGATCAGGCACTAAAGAGAGTGTGGAAATTAATTCCTTTTCTACTATAAACATTGATCTTTCTAAAAGCTGATGGCATTGTATCATTCACACCTGAATTGTCTTTCAAGGCACCACGTTACAAACTTGAACTATTATTGATCATGTTTTTCCTTTGCACTGAGAATATTCTGGCCCTGTATGACAATTAAGTATTGTCTTACTGCTCAGCAGTGAGTGGTACTGCTGTGTGTTAATTGCTACACAAAGGGATAACATCTCTTGTTTCCTGTCTTTCTCACTGACAGACTGCATGCACCCAGCTGGAATAACAACAGTCTTGAATGAATGGCAGCTTACTTACCTTGAGAGTTGTGAGAGAAATTGCAAATATGCTACAAATATCTTCCCTTTCACTTGAAATTTCTGCATCCTCCATCTCTGTATGTATTGAGTCTATTTAGATCTTCCTGCTGCACTTTTAGCATAGGAAAACGAGTATTCCTGTTTCTTAAAATTTTTCCTCTGCATTACCATTTGGTCTGTCTTTGTCCTGTGGTCCAAATTCCTTCAGTTCTACTCTGATTATTTGTGCTGAATCATTGATTTGCAATTTTAATTAATTTTTTTTAATTTCTCTTTAATTACAGGATTTTGTTTACTATCCATGAAGTGAATGAGTTCCCAACTCTAGCAAAAACATTTTTCTGATTCTTAGTATCAGACAATAAAAAACTCTTTGTATTGTTTCATTTTCTAAAGGTGAAGAATTTATCTTCCGAGAAGCAAGTGATGACCAAAATACACACAATAAAATACCATGGTTCTAATTGCTCCTCACTTCTCAATTGGAAAATAACCCTTTTCCCCCTTGGAAGTTGTAGTGTGGAGTCTGAATGCAAACCTAGCCATAACTGCCTTTTCTGTACACTAAATCACAGGAAACGTGAAAGATAGAGTACCAGCAGGAGGATCATTTGTTGGGCAGATCATGTTAGAGGTAAGTCAATTCTAACTGTATTCTCTATTATTGCAACTAGTGTATAAATAGAGCTGTGTGACCTAAGAGTGTATGTCTGATTTTGTTACTGCAGAGGAACAGCAGAGACAGAATGTCTGTAACAAAATGAAATTTATATCTCTGTTGGAAAAGACAAGAAGTAGATCTCATCTTGTTGCCCTTGCTACAGCTAATGTGATTAAAAATAACCTGCTGTCTCCTCAGCCAGGAGGCACATTCCTTCAACAAATTTTCTTGAGAGTGTTGAGAAGCACTACCAGAAGCACTGGTGAGAATGGCAGCAAAGTTTCAATAGAAATAATGGTTAGTTGGAAAAGAAAGTTGGGGAAAGAAAAAAATCTCCAAACATATTAAGAAGTTGATAAAATAAAGACTCCAAACTTGTTGATAGGACACTGGCTTCACCTAGGGGTATTAACTGCAGTAACTTTGAGTTTGTAAAATAATCCAGGTTCCTTCTTCTCCAGCATAAAAACATGTACTTGCCAATTCATTATGTAGAAGTCCAAATATTGGCTGCTTAAATTGCAAACCATTTTGAATTAAAGACAAATTATTTCCATTGACATAAATGAAAAGTAGCTCACATCATAGATAAAATTAAGACTAAAACCCCAGACAGCTCTACTCATTCTAAAGATTGCATCTATAATTCCCATTCCTAAAATATTTTTATATTTGCTATTTGACTTGTGTTGATTAGATTGCTGACATTCCTAGAAAATTGTGTTTTCTACAAGAAATAAACCTTATAGGTACATTCTTTGGGATTAAAAGAATTTTAAAGTATAAAATATTCACAAGAAGTTGAACATTTAAGCCACCTTTTTTCAAAACTGAAACTTTTGCGTTATGGTCAGACTGATAGTGGTGAATGGAAATATTAGTCCCCTCAGCAGAGTTGCCAGTTTAAGACTGTGTACTGGCCTATTCATTAAAGATCAGCTACATAGCTTCTGAAAATTCAAATCCAGTAATGTGTTTCAAATCACTCATGAATTAACCAAGGTGATAAAAATAGCTATTTTTAGCAATTGGACACAGACTCATGAATTTAAAATCAAGTTTCAGTTTTACAACACCCTAGCCTCTTTATTGCATTCTCTGTCCCTCCTTCTGACATATTTATGAAAGATGATATTTATAGAAACATTGGAAAAAATTAAGGATAGCCTTCTCAGTGTCTCCACTATAATCATGCTAAGTTTTAAATAATAACGATACAAAAAATAGTGCTTCAAACATAAATACCAGGTTATATGCCACTGCTAAATGGGTAGACATTCCTGATGGAACATGAAGCAGTGTTTCCGGGGTTAGATTAGATTTGATCTGTATAATGTATAAGATGAATAAAATATTTTAAAATGAACATACTTTAAAGTGCAGGCTTGTTTATCTGGCTGGGTTTTTTTTTTTTTTTTTCTTTCTAATATATACATGCATGCTGAGGTAAGTAATTTTTTTATGTACCCATCTGGAACCAAAGCCCTTAATGATTCAAGAACAAAGCAGATTTGATGCACTATTGATTTTCTACCTCAGCAATAGAAAAACAATTGCTCTATGCAAAGATCTGTTTTTCTGGGTCTCTGCCATCAGTCTTTTTAATGTTTATGTAATGTAGAATTTACGCAGAAAAAAGAATATCACACAAAGTTAAAAAGGAAAAAAAACTAGTCTTTCATAGGAACTTTAGACAAGTCTTCATATTGCAAAATAACTTTTGCAAGGTGTTTAATGCATTTTCCAGTATTAAGTATCTGCACTTCTCTGGAGTACCTAAATGCATACACTCTCACTTCCCTGCTCTCAGGCCACATGCTGCTCAGCTACTGCAGTGGTGCACCAACAGGATAGACTATGTGCTGAATTTCCTTTCCTAGAAGCCTTGAATACAAGGGCTTTGCCTTAAGCTTTCCTGAATCAAACTGTGGTTTGTATAAGAGGCGTCAGTCAGACAGCAGCTTGGAAAATCACTCCTGAGGCCTCTAAGGAAACATAGCAGAAGCTGTGTAAAGGCAACTCCTGGCTGCAATGCACCTGAGCCCAAAATGAGTTTGTGTCTGCTCTAGGATTCCTTTGCCTGTGATCTGCAGTTTGGAGCTCTTCAGAAGTGGAGAACAAATCACAGAAGCAGTTACAGAGTAACCTTCCTGTGATATATTGTGCTATAAGGGCTTTTTTACTGCAGCATTCACAAGTCACTAAAAAGTCCGAGACAAAGCAGTAATTTAGGTGTTTATAGGTGCAGACAACAGAACATTTAAGGCAACAATTCCATCAGTTCATAAATCATTAAAGGTGAGAATGTCTCCAGTTCATTACAAAGTTCAAGAATAAGACTCTGTAGAAATAGTATATGACATCTATACAGAAAACTGAAGCGTTTATACATGCTGAAAATAATAAATACCTTCCTTCAAAAGGTCTCTTGCAAGCTCTCTAGAAGATATGTCACTGTATTCCACTGACAGGTCTAATACTACCTCATTTATTATGGATTGCAAACAGTAATGTGTTCCTTTACAAGGCTGATCAAAATTCAAACTGAACATTTTCTGTCTCTAAAATGAGTATTTTATGGAAATATTAATAGGATTCACCTGGCCGTTTGAGCCCTGGGGTGGTGTGGGATCATGAAAGCCTGAAAGAGTTAATGTAAACCTGAAAACCTAATGTCTCAAACACTGGCAGAAGAGAATGTTTCCATGCCAACAAGATAAGGTGCAGTTAGAAAAGAGTGCCTTGTGGAGGCAGAATGATGCTTTTCTGGACTTCCTTATCTTGGGTAACTATAGCTAAAATCAAGTTTGAGACAGCATTGCATTTGAGTCTCTGTTTGGGGAGAGGAATTGAAACCATCACACAACCCCAAGTCCCTTCTGAAAAGTTCAAGAATAAGATAATGCGCCTGTGCAAGGACAAGTCTGTAAATAGCACAGCTGAGAGTGGCTGTGGATGAACCCACCATCCGTAGGAACTGGACCAGAGATTGCACTGGAACCCTGAGTGGTGACCTGAATATTTATTCTATTTTCATTTTCCTACCTTTCCTTTTTTCTTTTTTCCTGTTCTTAAAAGTTTCATTTCCTTCTGCCAGGGGCTGCTCAGAAATCACATCCCTGTTGCCATGTGCTGCTCAAGAAGTTTACTCCATGGGCTGCTCAGAATTAAATTGTTGCTACTACGGGCTGTCTGACCTATCAGAAGGTTTCAATCATTGCAATAAAAACTTCTAATTGATTGTTTGGTGTTGTTTTGCCTTAATTTAGCCCAAGCCCTAAAATATCAGCTACCTCTGAGTACTCAGTTGAGGACAAATTTCTACTTGTCAAATTGGTGTTTGGTCATAGGTTGTACTTGATGATCTTAAAGGTCTTTTCCAACTCTGTTGATTCTGTGATTCTGTGATCACAATTCTGATTCATTCTTTCAGCAGTGGTATAGTCTACCTGAAGAGTATCCCCACCTATAGTTTAAAATTATGATTTTTACAGACATAAGGGCTTTTGCTTCCTCTTTTCCTTCTTTTTACATTTTGTGACATTATACTTTTTCTATTCATTATATTTTTGTTTGCCGAGCCTCATTTCTACCTCTCCTCTCTAATCTCATTTAACTATGTCTCTTCTCCATACCTTCTGTCTAATGGCTCAAGACCATTTGGTACCCACATCTTGTCAGGATTTCAACAATTTGGTCTATAATCCTTCTTCAGAAGTACTTTATCTACAGTACCAAGCAAAACCAAAACATCAGTACATACGTTCCCATGGAAAAGTATACTTATGAAATCTTTTTGCTCCTTTAATCTTGGAGTTCTTTCAATGACAATGAATGTCATTGGCAGTTTTTCTGTTTACATCTGTATGCTTGGGTTCCAGCACACATGAACCCAACAAACAAAATTTGTGCCTTATACGTGCAACATGAAGAAACACATAGAAAGAAATAAGGTTAAGGAGACACAAATTATGCGAATCAGCATTACTCTATTGATTTCAGTGGAACTATGCGGATTTCTACATTTTGAAAGTGACCTGTCCTAGAAATAAATTCAACTAGCTTACATAAAAAATCACTATCCCACAGAAGAAATTTGCCACCTTTTGCATCCACCTTATGGGCCAGAAGTGGTGATCAGTAAAGTGAATAAAAGAGACAGTGCTCAAAATTATACTGAGGAACCAAATAATTAATTTGTCCAACCAATTTTATAGTTTCATATTTACTGTGCCACTTGGACAGCTGACAGTAGATTTTGAACCACAGAATTAGATACTAGCAGCTGCTAAGTCTTTTCTCTGTTCCATATTCCATGTTTTTTATTTTCTCTCCTTCTAGTTAATTCTGTTTTGCAGAACTGTGAATGTGTCCTAAAAGTGCCTCATTACAAGATTTTGCTCAAAGGACTAAGATAATAATAAATATAACCAGAAAAGGTTTAAACTGACCTGATGACCTGGAGAGAATGTTACACTTTTTAATTGTGGTCTGGTTTTACCTAATATCATTGGCTTCTTTGTAAACCTTATTTGAAGACTGATTTTCATATTTCCTTTATTTAAAGAATGATCCTCATTTTTTGGATGACGTTTATGATTCTGATAGATTATATTCACTGTCAAGAAAACATAGCTTTGGAAAGCACAGAAACCATCAAATAATAAAAAAAGTGTGAAATATGTTCACTCAGAGTGTGCCAGAGACAGAGTGACTGATTGATTGAAAAGACAAAATGTTACTGCTAAGTGTTCATTTTTTTCTAATTTAATAAAAAAGTATAGAACATTTTGTTATTTTTAAGCTAGTAAGCTTCAGTCAGTCCAAGAGTAAACAATTCTTATTTCTCACCTAAAAGAAGTTGAGTAAGATTATGTCAAGAACAGCAAAAACTGTGAATGAACTATAAGAATTGTCTGTCAAAGTCTGTAGTTCACAGTTTAGGTGTTATAAGAGGTTACTAATAGGTTTCTTAGTATGAAACCAACTGACTTCTTTTCTCCCTGTAAGTTTGAGACTTGTCAGTTTTGTAGAGCTCACCAAGGTTTCAGCAGTGTTTTGGCAAGACTGGTGATTTATATTTTTATCAGTAAGTGAAGCCACAGTAAACCAAAACAATCAGCTGAAACATCCTTGAGCCACATATGAACAGAAAGATATTGTCAGAGAGAACTATAACAAATCTGTATTTGATGCACAGTTATTCATTGCATTGGGCAATGACATCCACTAGTGTAAAAAAGCAAGAACTGCACCCATTAGGCATAATGTAATCAGGAATCACTCTCAGCTGAGTGTGAGCAATAAAGAAATAAAAATCCAAGTATGCGATATAAACATCCTGCATGCATGCTTTCTCCCATCCTCTTCTGGTTTCATTTCATTTCAGGAGTAGAAGCAAGAAATAAAGAGGGGTGAGCATTTGGTCCGTGCATGCTCTCATTCTCAACAGGCAGCAATAGCTACAAAGAAAATCCTCACAGGTTTTTATTTTACACTGATTTGACCACCTTTATTGTTGAAGTTTAGGGTTTAAAAAATTAAGTTAGCTTCTTAATTCATTATCAAATCTGAAACTAATATAGCAAACACAGAACTCATTACAGAGCACAGGTTTATAAGCCCCAAGCATGAAAAAGATGTCTACTACATTTGTTCAATTCTAACACAGATTCAGACAAAGTGATTAGTCATCAGAATATCTGATACTCTTTGTTACATCTTCACAAAACCAATCTAATTTTGTAGTTTTCCTGTTGTTGAGTTTTTCGTGAGTCAGAGAGGTTTGTTTGATTGTGACTATACATTGCCTGGAAATGCATGTGACAAATGCATATTTGTCACAGCATAAAAGCCATACAACGATCTCTGGTAAAAATCTACCTCAAAACTTTTAATGCAAATTTGTGCAGTCTGAACAGCTTTGTTTATTTGGTGTTATGAAGTCAAACCTGCATGCCTGCATTTTTTAGCAGCCATTAATTGCTGTCTCGCACTGTTCTCTCTGCCTTCCACTTCATTAATCACAGGACAGTGGTAAGCCAGGGGCTGCGTGATGGGAGCATCTAAACCGTAAGGAGTAAATTTTCTGCTTCTGCTCAAATTGTGCAGTAAGCTGCCCTTCCAACATTCTTTCTTTTTGTGAAAAAAATGTTATTCGAAAACTTCTTGGTGAAACTGAGCTTTCTCAAACTCATATTGAAAGGCACTATGTTATGGCACCTACACTAGTTCCTTTATCTATTAGCTTGTGGTTGTACAATATGGTTACCATCTTTTGTCACATAAATTCAGAACTGTGAAAATTTTAGACTGTCTTTAGACTACCCATGGGAAATAAAGAAATTAATGAACTACATATTTGCAACTTGGTTTTGTTGTCTGTTCAATTTTTCTTAAGCACTAGTAAAAGTAGTCAAACAGCTGCATTGGGTGGCAACAGGATGCCCTGCGCAGGGTGAGGCTGAGAGCTGCCCCATGCTGGCCACAAGCACCCCCAACACTGATGGCAACAGCACTGCAGTCTGTCAGGAATCCCCCATGCACTGGTCTTGGTGTATTATCAACAAAGGACATAGGTGAGGGGACAGGGGAGGAGAAGTGGAGGGCATGTGAAGGAGTCTTTGTTGGGGGATATGGAAGGAGGTGCACTCTGTGAATGATGTGCTCCATGCCAGAGCAGGGACTGCTGGAGGACATTAGCTGTGGATGACCCAAGCTGGGACAGAAACACCCCTGAGTGACTGGGTCTTGGAGGGATCAAGTACAAAATGCAACAAAAACAATGGGAGATGAACCTGGGGAAATAGGGATGAAAGAGGCTTCCTAAATATTTATTTAACTGACTATGTCTTTTTTATGTTTGAGTCAATAAAGAAAGGTTGCATTAATCATCAGTAAATTAAATTAAGTAAATTTACCCATGTTGAGGCTATTTTGCCTACAGCAATGTGCTAGCATTACCAGTTTTCCCTGGTATTTTAAGATATACTGTGTTCACAGACGTTTCAATTTAAATTATTCTGACTTGGTTACTCTCTCAGTAACCTGACAGTTTATTTCCTGGACATATGGCTATAACTAGAACCCTAATCTGTTGTATCTGAACTGAGGAACAAGGTGCTGAGGACCAATGAGAACAGAAGAATTCATTTTCCATCTCTGCTATTCCCTGCAGGAATGTTTTGCATAATGAAAACATTCTGAATAAAATGGTTGCTTTTCGCAGATCAAGATTCTTTTCCTATTCAGGAGATTTTCTAAACATATTCAATGTGTTTTTAATGCTATAAATTTATATTCATTTTCACGTAATGCTAAATTTCTAGTAGAAATTGAATTCCTGGAGTCAGAAAAGGGGAAAAAATGCTGAGTTCCTGATTTTGCTAGTCAAACTTCCGACTAAACATTCTGTGCAAAGTGTGTAAAGAGGCATTGGTTTTTCAGCACTTAATTACTTCAGCCAGTTGCCATCTGTTCTTTGAGTTCTGACCTTTCTTTCCAACTTGTGGCTACATGGAGTGTCTGCAGTCAAGCCAATTAGATCATGGATGTTTCATGCTGACATTACAAGAGATTTAATGTCCACCTGCAGAACTCTGGTTGATAAATTTAATAGTGATGACACAGTGGCCTTCTGCAACCTTCATCCAGCAAGCAAATAATAGTTTATTACACTTGGCATTGCTCGTTTGAAATGTGGCACAACGAGCAGTGGCAAAATCACATTTTGATTTGTTTCTTCAGCCCATGACATTAATCATACACTGTCAAAATCTTTTCATGCTAGTTTCTCACCAAGATGATGCAGGTTAACTCTAAAAAGCAACCCCATAAAATTACCCTTTTCTGGGCTAACAGAAATAGTCACAGACTGAAATAGCTTTAAGCCACCTATTCTCCCATAAAATTCTCAGACAGTCAAGGTTGAATTTTGTAGGAAGTCTGCCACTCTGATATCTCCTGTCACCTGCTTATGAAAATGACTGACTGTCTACAGAGTTCTTATACTGAAAGCATGAATACATATGAAATACCAACCTATTTCTTATAGTAGTTATATTAACAGATGATTGTCCATCAACACACAATAGTGATACAATTCTATTTCAATATTGTTTACCAGTAAATGGTACAAAAGACATATTCAAGTCTATCTAAGCATTTAATGGGGATCAACGTGAACCTCAAAAATGTGATAATTTGTGAATGTAACATTACCATTGAAGAGTACCTTTCTTTAGGACTTATTAGGTGAAAGTTTCTTTAGTAAGAAGCTTCTGGAAAAACATATAGCTGCAGTACCTGTTTGAAAAAGTAAGAAGAAAAAAACTCTTCCTTGAGGAGCATTTTGAAGCTGATTCTAAATACAAAGATGAGCTGCAGGGCATGATGCGAAGCCTATCAATGTCAGTGAGAATCAGCCCTTGTATTGATTTTAACTGTCTGAATCAGATCCTAAGTGTGAGATTTTGATAACCAATTAAAGCATCCATATTTTAAAACTGAACTTCTTGTATTGAACCACTAACTTTCAAGCAGAAAATAAATGCTACATGAAGAAGCACAAATCCCTATAGCTGTATGGGAACAAACCACTTCAGTGCTTCCTGTGCTTACAGTGCTGAGCCAGATGGCAATATATGTAAAGCACTGTGTTGCAGAGTTTCAGAAGCAATTTTGCTGAGATTCAAGGAGCCTAATCTCTTAATAGAACGGCAGATTATCTGTGTGCTCTTAATAGGAATCTTTTGTTCCTCTCTCCGCTTCCTCGATGCTGAAAAGTGCAATAAAAACCAACTGCATTTCCACTGAATAAAATTCACCCTATTTCGATGCAAGGTAGTGACGAAAATTCTAATGAGCCACTTTGCTCATTATGCTTATTTGGCAGCATCAAACAGAAAACTCATACATCACAGAGAAAAAGTCTGGCGGTTATGTCATCTTGCTGAATTTATACCGCTAAATGGAACATTTTCAGAAGTCTGGATATAGAACTAGGTGTTATTTCAGTTTAAAAATTGAGTTGAAAAACTGAATTTTTTCTGTAAAGATTCTGAGATGCTTCAACCATTTCACAGTAACATCTGAATAAAAAGAAGTTTAAACTGATTTAGCTAAACAGCATAAAACATCATTCTCAAAGGTAAACACATTACATCCAAAGTGTCACACAGAAATTAATTGTATTTTTAAACTGATCTGTGATGCATATATGTAAATATTAAATTTTTCATTTGAAATAATTAGTCACAATAATGTACTTCTTTCCAACGCAGACTACAAATCACAACAATAGAAAATGTGTCACTCCTTAATTTATTAGAGCACAACTGCCACCTTTGTGATTCTTCTTCATTACCGTTTAACCATGTCTGTGGCAAGAGAATCTGGAGACCAGGCATGATGTCCTTTTGATGCTTTCAACCATTGCTTTCTATACACTTCTTTTCCAATTAAATTTGGGCTAAGAAAGAGTAGTATTCTCTATGTGTTGTGACTATTTTGATCCCTTGTAATAATTAATACTTAAACTTCGGCTTTTTTTAATCTGTCAACATAGTCATCAAATATGTGTGTGCATACACATACTCAGTATCAGTCTTGTTCAAACCTTCTACTGCCCCGAATACAGCAGACAATATTCAAGCCAACAGAAGTACTATTTTACTTTTTTTGTGACCCCATATATACTTGTTTTATGTGCTCATTCTCACCTGGCTGGCATTTTAAGACTTCCTCAAAGAGCAGACTTTCTAACAGCATGGTTGCTAAGAGCCGCCCATGTAGTCTACTCAAGCTCTTTATCTGCTATTACCTGCCATTTTTGGGCTGCAGTCATCTCTTCCCTGAAGGGAGGCTGAGACCAGCTCTAACCTTTTCTTATCTCTGAATTTCTCTAGCAAGGATGTGTTTCCACCTGCTGCAAGGTTGTACTCTCAACTCTTGCAAAGCTGTAGACTTTGGGTGGATTTTCTCTAACAAATCTATTAACCACTTCACTTCTCTCCTCCCTCTCACTTCCTTCAGTGTGGTCTTTCCCTTATTCCTCACCACCACCCTATAACAAACCCTATAACCATCTGGGATCCCTCTCTTGTCTTTATCTAGGCACCCCAACTGTCCTTCACCCTACCTTAACTCTTAGCTCTTCACCTGTGCCTTCCAGAACTTACAGTGTCTAACATCATGCCCACTTTAACTCAGAATCCTTCCCAAAGATACGGCTTGTATTAATAACTCCCTACATTTGTTTCATCATTGTGCTTTATAACGTGCTTACTTTGTTCTCAGTTCTGGATCCTCAGCACCTCTAGATGAGATCTACTTGAATGTCAAAGGCAAAGAAAGTCTACCTAACTTCTGCACTTAGAATCCATGTATTTCCATGTATTTCCCTGATGTTTTTACTGTTTGTTTGCTTTTGTTTTTATTGTTTCAAATGACCTACAAAAAAAGAAAAAAAAACAACCAAAACCAACAAAACAAAACAAAATAAAACCAAATATAAAAACCCTAAAAACCCAACAAAACAAAACCAAACCAACAAACCAACCAAATAAACAAAAAAAAAAAACACCCAAAACCAAACCAGAAAAATCCTCACACCTCCCCAAAAAAATCCCAAAACACATTTATAACCTCCATCTTAAGAGCAGAAGATGAAAACCTAATTACCTAACACAACATTTCTGTCAATTCAGTATGTCAGGAAGAGAGCAGAGAAAATGTGTCGCATGGAAACAGTTTCCCCCTGCTGCTTTTTCCCTCTGCCTGCATGTGTGTTCTGCTATCTCACTCATACCATCACTTGTTAGTCTACTGTGGAACTGGCATAGATGTGATTCAATGATCAGAGGTGCCCAGGTGCTGAACTTACGATGTCTATTTTTCCAGACTGCGCCAGCTCACTTTTCACTTGCCATTTCACTTGGCAGTTCACTTGCCATTCTTGGAAGGAATTATTTAGGTTCAATTAGAAGACTACAAAGAAGCATTTGACCTCCATGGATAAGTCCAGATTCATGCCATGTTTATAAATTTTTTATTACTGTGCTCTTGAATTCACACTAATGCTACTAAGTGAATTGCCTCTAAGCAATTATGGATCCATCAAAACTAATGTTCTTGCTATTTTTATCTTTTACAAACAAGAAATAAGTACCAGTGAGCATGTAGAACAGACCATTTTTAGGAATAGATTATTACCTCATTAGAAAGCAGTTTGTGCTTTAGAGTATTAGAACATTCTTGCTCCTCATTCAGATTAGGCAATCATGGAGTTAATTGCTTGCTGGCTAGATGAGCTATTTCATTAGTTCTGAAGTCAGCTCATCAGTTACAGTAGTGATGACAGTGGAAATCACTGAAGGAAAAAAATACTACATCATCTTTAAAAAAATTAAAACAAATCAAAGCATCAAAAACCAATAAGTATTCTAGCAGCAGCTATGGAGCTTGTGTCTATAAATGATGACATACTGAGCTACACTGGTAATATTCATAACACCTAAGAATAAAGGGATATCCTGAGAAAAAGCAAGAGGCCACTGTTCCAAGAAATAATGTCAAGAAATAAGAAAAAACACTTTGCTGACATTATAAATTACATATTTTGACAGAAAGTGGTTTGATAAAAATAAAGGAGATAGAGTTCATGTTGCTGCATTAAAGAGCTAACAGAATGTTATGCTCAGTGAAGACTTTGAGAATTATTGATTATATGTACAACAACTGAACAGTTAGTAAAATTCCAAAGGTGTCTCTCAGCCTCAGTCCTAAAACCAGAAGTCAACATGGGCATATCTATCCTATTCCTGTAAGTCATCCATCATTGTTATAGCCAGCCAGAGAAGAACCTGAGTGCTACCCACAGTCATTCCAGCTGAGCTATGGATTTAAGGCTTGTATACTTTATATACAGTACATAAATGTTATCAGTGACTCCTGGGATTTAAGAGGAAACTCAGCTCTCTGCAGGAGCAAAGCCCTAAATAATCATTCATATTCTGTTGGAGCAGAAACTGAAACAGAAAGTTGATTCACATTTGCTCATTGATTGCATTACAGTGCACAAAAAGAAGTCAGTCAGAAAGAGCAGAAATATTTCATTTCACAGTTTTTGGTTTAACCAGCAAATTAAACAAGAATAGCAAAGCAAATTTCCTTATTTTTAATGTCTGTGATCCTTTTAAATTTTTGAAGAAATTGATTTCACTTCCTTGAATTAAAGATTATTTTTGTCCTTGTGAAAGCAGTTAATGTTGCCAATTATTTCTTTTCAGGCATGCCTGAAACATTTTAATGGGAAAAATTCATCCTGGTGACATTTTTAAGAAGCAGATTCATGCATTTTTAGTATAAAACCATTCTTTATATAGATTAAAGAAGCTGAGAAGTTGTTAATATTGCAAGATTTTTAAGACATTTACTACAATCTAAGGCATTAAAGCTAACAATTTAAGAGAAAAGATTAAATAGATAAATTTTATTCTCTTAAAATTTGCAAATTATCCACACAACAATAAATTATATGAAGCATTTGTTGAAACAATGGGAATAATTTATAGACATATGGTTTTTTATATAAAATTACCTAAAATACTATTTTAAATTAACACATTTGGGGTGTTAAAGCTTCAGAAAATAATTTTTTCAACTCAAAACTTAGAATAGAATTACTCTGAAGATATCAAAATCAAAGCTTTCAATTATTTTTTTAAATTAAGCTGGATAACAATAGTGTTCTATCTCTGAATTTGATTGTGATAAATTGACATTTTCTAAGAAAAGTGATCTGACAAACGTTTCCTCAAAAACTCAAAAGCTGGTGTTTAACAGAGTATGAGCAAAAGATTGCTATTCATGATCCTTGAGGACAAAAAATTCTCAGCAATGAATAAATAGAGCAGCAATATTATTCCATTTGGTCTCAGAAAGCTGGAGTCAATTCCCTTAATATTTCTTTTTCTAATCTACTAACTCATTTAACTGTGAACCAAACTTTATCTATAAATTAAACCTTCCAAATCCCTGTCTATGTTATTCAGTTCTTTTCCATGTAAGGATAACCATAGAATCCTAGAATGGTATGAGCTGAAAGAAACCTTAAAGATCACTTAGTTCCAACACCCCTGCCATGGGCAGGGATACTTTCCACAAGACCAGGTTGCTCAAGCTTTCTTAACATCTGTAAAGTACAGAAGAAAATCTGTTCTAGACTACCTGAAAGGAGATCATAATGAGGTGGGGGTTGGTCTCCTCTGCCATGTCTCAAGTGAAAAGATGAGAAGAAATGGCTCTAAGTGACATAAGGGGAGATTCAGATTAGATATAAGATTTTTCTTTTTTCATTGAAAGAGTGGTTAGGCATTGGAATAAGTTGCCCAGCATGGTGGTGGTGTCACCATTTTTGGAAGTGTTGAAGAGGCATTAGGATGTTCAGAGAAGGAGAACAAGGCTGGTGAAGGTCTGGAACACAAGTCCCATGAGGAGCAGCTGAAGGAGCTGGGATTGTTTAGCCTGGAAAAAGTGAGGCTCAGGGGTGACCTTATTACTCTCTACAACTGCCTGAAATGAGGCTGTAGCCAGATGGGCATCAGCCTCTTCTCCCATGCAACCAGCAACAGGATGAAAGGGGATAGACTTAAACTGTACCAGCGGAGGTTCATGTAGGACATTAAGAGGAATTTCTTCACAGAAAGGGTGATTAGATATTGGAATAGGCTGCCCAGGGAGGTGGTGGATTCACCATCCCTGGGGGAATTCAAGAAAAGACTGGATATGCCACTCAGTCTAGTTGTCATGGTGCTGTTCTGTCAAGGGCTGGACTTTATGCTCTCAGACATCTTTTCTAGCCTGATTGTTTCTATCTGCAACACCAAAAAAACAGTAGTCTTGGCATACAAGCCTAATTTCTACAGCATATTTCAGAGATGAAATTTAATTATCAGTGTATTTTCATAAATGATTGTTTCAAAGATATTCAGGGAAAGCTTCACAGGACCTCTCTGATACACAGAATTGTTAAGCATACTAAATCATTTCATTCTGGATCTGTAGAATAATTCAGGTTGAAAGAGACCTCTAGAGGTCCTCTAGCTGAAGACAGGACCAATCTGAATGTTGGATCCAATTAGAAAGTTAGATCAGGTTGTTTGGGACCTCAACCAACAGAATTTCGAGCTTCTCCAAGGAGATAATGAAACTGTCATTATAATTTTCCTGACGTTGTCAGTCAGCGTCCTCTCTAGTTCCAGCAAGTCCACTTGGTGAGGATATCGATGGTGCTTTGGAAGCATTTATGATAAGAATGGACATATTTGTGGAAATTCTTTAGTGCCAGGTTCACATATAGGCCCTTGTCCACAGGCTGGCTTTGATTGAACAGCACTGGAATTTCCAAATCTTATCAATATTACATTAACTGAAGTAAGTGGCTCCTAGCCAGCTCAGAAGGAGAACAAAGCTGTCTCATGTCTATCTGTAAAACTGGCTTTATAGACTGTATATCCCTAGTATGGTGTATCTTATTTTCCTAAGGAGCCTGAAAGAACCATCTGGTCGGTTTTGATTCTCATAGTTATTGTGATGAGAAACTCATTCAGGCAATTCTTCCACAGCTGCAAAAAAAGTGGTGAGACAGGCTGTATTTGTGTGAGAAAAAAAAAGATCTCAAATGCTGCTAAATATGTTTCAGGATAATGGCATCAATAGCACATCTGATGAGTATTTATAAGTGAATGCTGAATGGCTTATCAGTGATAACACAGACAAAGGTTATCGCCATGTGCCAAACATCAAACATTGATCCCACTGCAATTAATTTAAGTGAAAAATTGTCTCCATCAGCAAATGCTTTTGCACAACATCAAAGCCTGTTTCTTTGTTGTTCCTCTTCTTTTTAGTGGGAAACTTTGACCTGTCCAACTAAGTTAGAAATCTCTGTTTCTTTTAATTTATTAGTTTCCCATGCTTTGCAATTAACCTTCCAACCTTGTATCCTAAATGGTGAAGAAATTTTTCCTGATGTTTTGGTGAATTAAGTTCTTTTTTCACCTTCTGGGCTTATTTTATAGGAATGCTAGTATTGTAATATAAATGTGATCCAAACAACCCTCAGCCAGTTTTGAACATATTAAGAGACCTTCTACTGATTCTATATTTTACAATTAAAAAAATCACTGAAAGCTCATTTTAATGAATGTTCATACTCACTAGAAGTTTGATTATATGTTGTCATTGCTATTAGAATGTACTAGTAACAAGGTTAGCTTCAAACAACAAGGGCCCTTTAAAAATGGCAACTTAGCTACCACACACTGGTAGAGTCAGCTTGTCTTTGCAAAGACACCAAAGAAAATAAACACTTATAATGGGAGAGAGACAAAATTCTGTCAGCTGTTTCTTGAATACAAATAGAAACGATGGGCCACCTTAGATATTTGTTGAAAATACCAATACAAAATGTGCAAAATTAAAACAGTAATTAGAGTACAGGGTAACTGCATTGTGCTCAAAAGAGACATGGGACAAATGTTTCGAGCAATAGTTATGGGCATAATAAATCACTTCTAGAGGTCACAGACACGTAACACTGTGAACAAAAAGACACACTTTTCCTTTTATTCTGCCCAAGTCACATTGTGGAACTGATTGATTGGCTGTAGTCAGTGCCACAGGATTGAGTACAGAAGGACTAAGGCAAAAAGTAGAGTAAGCAACTTTGCTGAGCAGTGCACATCCAGACAGCCCAGTTTGTTTCCAGCTTGCTGTGCTGTTACTTCAAATCCTTTTTAAATTATGACAAAATTATTATTGTAACTGAAGGTCTGGCAAACTTTTCAAAAGGTCAATGAAAAAAATATGAATAAATGACCAACCGTAAAATTATAAAGTATGCAAAAATTATAGGTATCATGTATAAAAATGCAGAATTTCTGTAATTATTCCAATTACTTTAATATTTAATTTGCAAAAATGTTGCTCTCTTTGAAGAAAAAACGATTGAATTGATTTTTCAATATATAACTGTTCAATACCTATATACACATTATCTTTTTAATACATTAAATCTCTTCATGCACTTTGAATGAAGATTGATTATATTACAGTATTGTGAATTAATCAATTTTCTTAACTTTCACTGGAATAAGGATGTTTCATTTAAGTTTACTTGACTTTGCCTTCATTTGGAAGAAAACATGCCCAACCAATGACCTATGCAAGAATAATAAATACACTTAACTACAATTTATGAAGTTGACACACCATCAACCAAAGCTATAAAATTACAGTTTGGCACATAAATGGATCCACAAGAAATTTTAGCAAGATGATGATGTGACTGCTGGCTGATAAGGACCCATGTAAGTGGCTGAAATAGGTATCCTGCTGAAAAGCAACTCAGCTTGCTCTTGGAGATGCATGTCAAAGCCTTTGGAAAACCAGAGCACCCCACAGCGAGAGCAGTACTCTTGTGGGAGAATTTCTGATTGATTATTTGAAGAATTATAATTTTCATGAAGAAGAAATGCTTCTTATGGTCTGCAATACTGTAGCTCTCTTGCATTCACAGCAGATACAGGGAGAGGAGAAGACTCTATAGAGAACATGGAAAGAGGTGAAAGGGCAAATGGGAGCAGTGACTGAAAGACAGGCAGATACCCTAGTCCACTAACTCCTCACCTGACAAGAAGAAAAATAACTGGTGTTTTCTCCGTAATTCCATGGTTCTGTAAACTTACAAAGCAATGTCACTTTTGTCCCCCTGTCTAATTTTCCCCTGTAACGAGTTTCAGAAGTCTTTGATGAGGAACAGAGATTACATATACTTGCCTGGTGAGTGGATATACCTTTCACTAGTGCTCTGCCTGCTACTGAAATATTAGCAGATCATTCATTACCTATATGGCACTCAGAACAAAAGTTACACATTTCTAGTGTTGCTCACTAGAATAGCCCATAGGGATTTGAGAGACAGTGTCTGCTGTGTAGTTAAACCACCTCTTTCCAAATTTATAAATCACAAATAAAAGCCAGTTTTGAAAGATTTACAGTAAGATTTACAAGGCAAACCTAAATAACAGAGCACTAGTTATCCAGATTTATATCAGAGCCTACAAATTGTAGAGCTACTAAAATTCTGCCAGTCTTGACATCCAACTTATATGCTTTGCATAAAATTAAAGCATCTAACTCATTTTCATAATGGCCTACAGATTTTTCTACCTCAGGCTTATATATCTTTAGAAGGCAAAATAGTTGTACACCTCTAGCAAAAGCAGTAAAACATTTATTTATTACCAGATGTGGGAGGAAGGTCTTCTGCCTTTAAAAGCAGCTGCACTGAATTAATAATAGCACCATACTGTAATCTTAATATGATACAAAAAACCTAAGAAAATCACCTGATGTTGCATTTGCAAGTGCACATTTCCATGGAGATGCAGAAACTGGATTTATTTGGAGCAATATGTGACATTAATTCACCTAGGAACAGAGCTAGGAGGAAATATGTATTTCAAATATTAGATATGAAAAAATAAAAACATTTAAGAGTCTAGTATTTCTGATAACTTCTCATGGAGAAGTTTCATTTGTTAAAAGAAAATATTTCCCAGTTGTACTGTCAATGAGCTACGTCTATAGAACAGAGTATTAGCACTCTTAAATTATTTTCTTGGGTTTAGATACCCTGCAATGTTATGTACTACTACACTGAAAGTTCAATATAGTATAATGAATAGAAAAGAAGAGCAATATTTAAAGGGGATTGAATCTAAGCCCGTGAGCACTAGTGGCTGGTGGCTTTTTCTCGTCTACAAAATTAAAAAATATTTAATGTTCCCAATAATGAAAGAATTGACAAATATAGAATATGTGTGTAATATTCTCGGGTATCATGTAAAATATCACCCAACTGAGACCACCCAATTGAGAATTCATTCTCAGCACGTTTTCTTTAAACCATTTTTTAACTGATTGGGAGAAGAGTTTTGTCCTCTTTAGTGTGACGGTATCGTGCCATCCAGAGGCCAACTGAGCTCATTACAATGTTTGGTTCCAGGGCTATAAAAAAGACAGCCATCTTCTGCTCAACCTAAGGTTTGGTCCTTACTTCATCCTTCCAAAATATATTTTACTACAAGACCTGACTTTGGACTGAAATAACATTTATGACTTCCATGACTCTCAACGTCTTCAGAGCTATCACTACGAGCACTGTGCAGTTGGTGGCAAACAGGAAGTTTGACACAAATGACTAATGTGAAGAGTGCATCACCAGAATAAAAGCTAAGCATTAGATAAGCATTAGATTAATAAATTAAAGAATTTAGGTTCCTAAAATTCCCAGTTCCCTCACCTCCTTTCTGTCCTGAAAATCACAGTAACTGAATGTCATAAAGTGGGAGCACAATGTCCTCTCAGTTTTCAGTGCCAATAGCAGAAAGTTTATGTATAGATTTGAAAATCCTTAAGAGTTCATTCTCAGACAGAATACTGCACATTTACTGAATATTTAAAAACAAAACCAGAAAAAAACAAACACACAAAACCTTTAATGACATCGTCCCAGACTATTTGTCTTTGGATCTAATATCAAGACAAAGTAAAGCATATAATTCTGGTAAGTTATTTTCCAGCCTCCAGTACGTATTCATTATAATTAAACCAGAATATTTTCAACTTCTATCCACCAAAAAAAAAAATTAAATAATAACTTCTATGTACAGAAGAGATTAATTACCGTTTAAAAATTTTGTTTAGAACAACCTTTTTCCATTTTTCCTCCAAAAAGGTATGTTAACAAGATTTATGTTTCCTTCTACTGTAACAAAATCATTGGTTGTGCATTATATAATTATTATTCATATGAAAAACATTTTAAAATGCTTTAAGACAAGGCACATTAAAATAATAAATTCTCATTACAAAGATTAGAGAAAGGAACTCAGGAACTGAAAATAATCAATAATTAAATGGGAAAAGGAAAACAAAATAAACTCAACATTTTACTTCTCAGAGTAACAATATTAGACTTGGTTCCCTTTGTTATAAACCAAAAGCAAAGATTAAAAACTTGACCTCTGTGATTAATTAGTTATGTTCCTTAAATTGGGAAAGTTATCCAAAAATTTTTTTAAGATATGAGAGAAATTGGCAGAAAAAGTTATGACCAGTCAACTCCTACTCACAGACTTGCTGAGAATCATCAGGTTGATTCTTTAACTCTGGATTATGAAGAAGGTAATGAGTAGCAATAAAAGCATGGAATAAACTTGTGGGGAGGGACTCAGCCGGCAGCAGTGAGCACCCCTGTAAGGGTTGCAGTCAAGGGGAGTCAAAGTCTCCTACTTAGGGACAGAGTTATGGGAGTGGGTGAGTATAACAACAACTATCAAGGAATGAGAGAGCGAGAGACAGATTCCTGGAACCACACCCTGCTTTCCCTGGGACAGGTCCCAGAGGCAGACAAGATGCGTGATATGGAGGACTCCCTGTTCTCCTGCTGCCTGGCTGAGCACAGAGAGTGCTTAAAGGGACAGGGAGCAATGGTAACAAGTTCCTTCCCATCACAGGGGAAATGGTGACAAATTCCTTCCCATCTCAGCATGCATGTCTCCTCAGTGATCACTCAGGTGCACTCACATTGTAGGTAGGTGGCTCTGCAAGTGGAACCAAATAATTGATGGTTCATCCAGCATGGAGATGTCACTGAGGTTAAGTTGCTCCACACACTGTGTCAAAACTGCTCCCATAAAGAAAATAAAATAGGTAACTCTCACTTCCTTCTGAATAGACCAGAAAGCCCAATATGCAGCCTAAAGCCACTTAGGGAAATCTGCCTCCTCCTTGAGGCTGGCATTAAAGTGCCCCCTCAGTCAGTTTGCTGATGATACTGGGTGGGAGAGTTGACCTGCTGGAGGGCAGGAAGGCTCTGCAGAGGGATCTGGACAGGCTGGATCGATGGGCTGTGGCAATTGTATGAGGCTCAGCAAGGAGAAGTGCTGGGTCCTGCACTTGGATAACAACAATCCTATGCAGCGCCACAGGCTGGGGAAAGAGTGGGGGGAAATGGCCTGGCAGAGAAGGACCTGGGGGTGCTAATTGACAGCCAACTGAATATGAGCCAGCAGTGTGTCCAGGTGGCCAAGAAGGCCAATGGCATCCTGTCTTGTATCAGAAATCAGGTGGTCAGAAGGACTGGGGAAGTGATCGACCTTTGTACTCAGCGCTGGTGAAGCCATGCTTCGAGTACTGAATTCAGTTTTGGACTCCTTACTGCAAGAAAGACATTGAGGTGTTGAACTGTGTCCAGAGAAGGGCAGAGAAAGTGATAAAAGGTCTGGAGCACAAATTTTATGGGAAGTGGCTGAGGGTGCTGGGATTTTTAGCCTGGAGAAAAAGAGGATGGGAGGACACCTTACCGCTCTCTACAATTACCTGAAAGGAGAGTGTAGAGGAGTGGGAATCAGTCTGTTCTTCCAGGTAACAAGTTACAAGATGAGAGGTTTAGATTGGATATAAGGAAAAGTATCAGAAAGAGAAGGTTGTCAAGTACTGGAACCAGCTGTCCAGGGAAGCAGTGGAGTCAGCATCCCTGGAGGTATTTAAAAGCTGTGTAGATCCATTGCTAGAGACATAATTTAGTGGTGGAATTGGCAGTGAAGGGTTAATGGCTGGACTCAATGACCTTGAGTCTTTCCAACCTAAACTATTCCATGACCATCACAGACTACAGAAATGTGTACAGAGTATGGATGTTTTGTACAAAATCAGATATCAGGTCAAAATCAGCAATGTGTGTAGTTCATGACCATTAACTTGCTTGAGCCTTCTTGTTTTACGCTTCAGAGGTTCAATGTAGAAAGAGAAGTTGGTTTCTTCAAGGGGTTATAAGAAACAACATATTTTGGAAACATACTTTGAAGTCTTCAAATTTGCTGTTTGTGCTCATTTGTTGGAAGTATCATGGCAAAGTCTCAAAAGACATCACTATCCCAGCTCTCTTCAGACACTGTTCTTGTTCTCCAGTTGCAATGAAAAGGTAGCTTTGAGAGGAATATGGTTGTTTCTGGTGGAATAATATAAAGATCAAACTTTTAATAACAATTGCTACACAGCACATTGTTTTCTTATGCTACAAGGAGCAAGGGTCTATATTATTTACTCTTCCTTGAACAAGCTGTGAATACCCTCGAAATCATAACCTATTAAAGATTTTACAAGCTATTTTCTCTATAATATTTGAAGTTCTCCATTCTCTAGTACAGCAAATTTTAATCAGTGAGGTAAAAAGAGTTTAGATCTCTGACTTATTTATATTAAAGTTTTCAAAATAGAAATTTTTTTAAATGTTAATTTGAAGAGAGAAAATATTTTTATATTTTGAGCAGGTGTACCATTAATCTTAATGAAAAATCTATGGAGACTGTCACATGATTTGTTCTGTTCTAACAAATTCATGAGCAAAAAGAAGAAGAAAATTTGAAATTAATAGATTATCATTATTGCAAACTATGTTCAGTCATTGCATTTTTCCCCCTGTGTTATTCTATGAACTGAAAAACTGTAATATGAAAATAACACTAAATTAAGCATAAATTATAACTTCATTGAACTGGTCTTCTGTAATGAAGACAAAATTAAAATTAAAAAATCTGTTATGATTTTATAACACCAGTGATTATTACTCTCAATCAATCATGATGCATTGTAATTTAAGTACTAGGTAATACTGGAGCTGTTTTAGTAAAAGGAAAACCTTTACCCCAGACATAAACCAGCAAAATTCATACTATAAAAGTTCAATGTTGTCCTCTTCTCTTTGAATACAATCAGGGGTTTTGTTACAGCTCATCATACATTCTTGCTGTCCCTTGCTGTATTCTTGTCAACTTGCCTGTTTTGAAAAGAGAAAGCTAATACTTAGAAAAAGAAAATATTTTAAAGGAAGTTCATCCTCTTTAAAATGTCCATGTGAAAAACAAATCCAAAGAAATATTGTTCTGATATTATTTTATTAAAAAAGAGGGATTTACATTTGCAAATACTTTAGGAGGGCAGAGGTGTGGTTCTCTGATTAGCAATATCAGGGTTATTTGTTTTATTAAATTCAAACCATGCTTACTTCAGCACTCCTTCTGCAATCTTGCTTCTGCAAAGGTTTATTCACCTGCTTAATTGTATGCAAGTAATCATCAATACAAGTAATCAAATACAAAAGTAGATTTTGTTGGAATTATACACTATATGTAAGCTTATGGCTCTGGCCATCTACTCAAAAGTTAGAATATAAATGTATCAATGAGCAGTTCAACAAAAGCACTCTGGACTTCAAATGACGACATCTATAAATTTTACTATTTATAGTTTAATCTGGAATTTGAATTCTCAGGTTGTTCAAATGGCCAAATTCAGAACCTTCTGTATCTGAACAAGAAGAAGACATGGGAAACTTGGGGGCTGAGAAGAAAACATGAACAGGATCATTTTTCGGGCATGGACTACAGCTCTCCACGAAAATTATTATGAATAATAGGGCAAACCATGCGGTATGCAACAAACACTATAAAAATTGAATTTGGATACATTCTATGTCAGCTTGTACTTCTTGTACAGTGTAAATGGTGTGTCAGTCTTAATTTTTTTTTAATGGTCAGTGTTTGGGTTTTTTTTTCTCTATTCATAATTTACTGTTGATTGCTTTAAGAAATATTAAGAAATTGGAAGTTGCTTTCCATGTGAGAGCTGCGCTGCTTCCAATTATGCACCGAATGTCAGTTTTCCTTAGCAGGGTAATCAGTCTATAATGTTGTATTGAAATGCTGACTTCACTTGCAATAAGATGCAGTTAATTAACTTGAAGCAGTATGAAGTTCATGTTAAAGAGTAATTTGAACCGAGTGAAAAAGTAAACTCAATTGAAAATCAAAAGGTAAAATTATCTTTTTATTCTATGTTTTGACTTGATCCAAAGTCTTAGAAAATAACTTCTGAATGCTTTATTACCTTCTTTTAATACTTTTTCTGCCCCTCTTCAGTCTTTTACTTTCTCTAATTTTTGATCAGGTTTAACTTTGTTTAAGATATTTTATTCATTAATTTGAATCAGCTAGAGTTGATCAAATGGAAATCTGTCAGTGAATCCCTGAATACCACAGCACTTCAGCTTCTGTCTCAAGTTTCCAGGTTCTTCTCTGAGCCAATGTTTGCATTTGAAATGTATTTTCTGTGACACAATAGTCTCCCCTTTGCTTGATCTAAATGTTAATTTGTGGCATTTTCATCAGGTAGCCTCATCTCCTGAGGACAAGAAACACGCAAATTGACATCCCAGAATCTATCTTACCATTGGTAGAAAAAGTTCAGCTGGTTAAGTAAAAGTAACCTTTTTTTTAATCCTAGAAATTAAAGAAAATATATATTTGGCTTTGCATGCTTATGTGAAAATGGACATCTCAATATTTAATGCTTATATTTTTGGAATACTGTGGGCAAAGACAAATTTCAATATTATTTGAGAGCATAAATCCAAAATTTTAATCAGATTAAATCATAAGAGATGGTCCAGATTTCCCTTTTTTCATAGAATAATATCTATCTTCTAAGTATGAGCTGAAAAGGCCAGTCCTAATTTATTCTAACAAACCATATCTATGGGACAAAATTATTTCTTGTCTCATTAGCTTTCACTATTCAGTGAACTTGAATGTATTTGAAGATTTATTTGAAGGATGCAATTTGTTTGGAGAAACTTGCAGATGGGAAATTAGCTCTGTTTCTCCACGTTCCTTCTTCTCAGACTGGAACTTCATTAGAAACTATTTCGATTTCCCGTAGTTAAACTTAAAAGTTTTATAGTCTGAAGGGAAACTCAGCCACATGTATCATCAGATTATGAACTTTGAAGTGTTTTCTTCCACAGCATTTCTTATTGTCTCAGTAGAAAACTGAAGGAGCATAAAGGACTTTTTTTTTTTTTTTTGCCTATAGCTGTGATCCTGACCTACTTAAATGAAAGCTAATACTGACTCAGTTTTTAAAGCAGTTTTTAACTTACCTTCACCTTGTAAACAGCAGTCCAGGTGTGGTTTCACCAGTCCTGAGCACAGGGAAAAGATCACTTACCTCGACCTGCTGGCAACACTCTTCTCAATGCATCCCAGAATACCATTAGCCTTTTTTTACTACAAGCACACATTGCTGGCTCATGCTTCTGCTGAGCACCAAGAACCCCAGTATACTCCTCTGGAAAGCTGTTTTCCAGTCTCCAGCATGTACTGATGCCTGGGGTAGCTCTTCCTCAGCTGCAAGACCTTGTACTCCTGCTTGTTGAGCTGCATGAGGTTCCAGTCAGCCCATTTCTTCATCCTTATGCTACAGTGAGAGGAAATATGCAATATCATTATTTAAGCCCACATCTGCTTACATTCCTGAGGAGACATTCATTGATGCATTCTTTTGTGACCTGCTTTGCTGAGTGACTTCTGCAGATAATTTAAAATTAAAAAGTAATGCAAAGCCTCTGGCACCTATTTCTTCTTTGTTTTTAAAAAAGTAAGTTTGTGACTGTTTTCATCCAGTTGGAGGGAGAGTGTTCATGTGAAAGGTACTGTGAAGCTTCTACTTCATTTATAAAAGAGATATGATTTCACAAAATTAAAACTGTCCAAATATTGATAAAATCTTCCCAAAGGAGAGAAACCTAAAAGAGTATCCGAAACCATCTTAGAGAAATTATGAAGAGAACCGAGGAAGAATTTAAAATGAGATTTAAACTAGTCAGATGCCTGAGGAGTGGCTTGTATACAGATTGCAGAGCCATGGAGCTGAACTTAAAATATTTTTGCTCAGCCAAAAAAGCTGCAAAGCATCTGACAGATCCTGAAATTCAGTTCTGTGTACACATCAGATTGAAGAACCATCAGCAACTTCAATGTCACAGATAAGGGAGAGACAGAAAAAAAAAAATTAAATTAGCGGAAAGCTTTGGTCATTGAAGAATGTCTTGCTTAGGGTGAGCTGAGTAAAGAATGCAGGAAAAAATTGTCAAGAGGGAGAAACCACTGTCAAAATTATCTGTCTGAATAAAAAGTGAAGTAAACCAGAGAATTTAAGACAAGAGATGTCTAAAACCTCCATTTCTCAGCTCAGATGAAGAAAATAATATTAAATCAATGAGAAAAAATGCTTTTAATGGAAAGCAAAACTCATCAGATTTTCTTTAAATTCAATATATATTTCTACTGAATAATTTGAAAAATTAATAGGAATAAATATTTCTAGCAAAAGCTTTGAGTGCAATAAACAATATTATGCCTATAAAGAAAAGTCTTAGTTGAACAGATGTGGCACAAACATTCAATATGTGGCTTGGATCCATAAAACGTCTTCTGTAACCATGGCTCTTCTAATAAAAATTAACAGGTGTCTGGGGAGAGACAGCTCTCTTGAACTGCTAAAAAATTTGAAAAAGACATAGAATCACATAATTGTTAGGGTTGAAAGTGACCTCTGCAGATCATTGACTCCAAGCCCCCTGCCAAGGCGGGGTCACCTGGAGCAGGTTACACAGGAAGGTGTCCGGGGGGTTTTGAATGTCTCCAGAGAGGGAGATTCCATGATCTCTCTAGGAAGCCCTGACCAGCCCAGCTCTGCCACCCTCAAAGTAAAGAAGTTCTTCCTTGCGTTGAGGTGAAACTTACTATGTTTTAGTTTATGGCCATTTGCTCCTTGTCCTGTCACTGAACACTGCTGGTCCAGCACCATCCTCTTGGCACCTGCCTTGGAGATATTTATATGCATTAATAAGATCCCCTCTTCAGTCATCTCCCTTCCAGACTAAACAGGTCCAGCTCCCTCAGTCTCTCCTCATAAGAGAGCTGCTCCAGACCCCTCATCATCTTTTTGGCCTCTGCTGGACCTTCTCCAGTAGCTCCTTGTTTTTCTTGTACTCAGGAGCCCAGAACTGGACACAGTGCTCCAGATGTGGCCTCACTAGGGCTGAGTAGAGCCTCAACATGCTTGACCCTTCCCTCGACCTGCTGGCCACACTCTTCCCAATGCACCCCAGGATTGTGTGGCATTCCTAACCACAGTCGTACTGCCCATGGTCAACTTGTCACCCACCAGGACTCCCAGGTCCTTCTCTGCAGAGCTGCTCTCCAGTAGGTCATCCCACAGCCTGTGCTATATTTGGGGTTATTCCTCCCCAGCTGCAGGACCCTGCGCCTGCCCTTGTTGAACCTCACTCATTTTTTCTCCATCCAACTCTCCAGCCTTTTAAGGTCCCACTGAATGGCAGCAGAGCCTTCAACCGTATCAGCCACTTCCCCATTTTCTTACCATCTTCAAACTTGCTGAGGGTTCATTCTATGCCTTCATTCAGGTCATTGATAAACAAGTTAAATTAGACCAGACCCAATATTGATCACTGGGGAAGGACACTGACTGCAGGCCTCCAACTGGATTCTACTCCACTGACCATGACTCTCTGAGCTCTGCCATTCAGGCAGGTCCTGACCCACCTCACTGTTTATTCATCTAACCCCCATTTCCAGGGCTTACCAATGACAGTGTCATGGGAGACAGTGTCCAAAGCCTTGCTGAAGTCAAGGTAGAAAACATCCACTGCTCTTCCCTCCTCCACCCATCTTGCCATGCCATGATAGAAGGCTATCAGAGTGGTCAAGCATGATTTCCCGCTGGTGAAGGGGAAATGTATATGTCTGATTTACCTAGATACCTATGTGCTGCTTCTCAGCCACATATTGATCCTGAGACATTTAAATAGAAATGAAGATTTTTGCTATTCATCTTCAAAGCAGAACAATAGAATGCAAACAGACAAAGTACTAGATGAAAATTTTCACCATCATGCGTCACACAACAAAACTGGGAAGAGCTGTGGACTCCCTTGAAGGCAGGGAGGCCCTGAAGAGAGAACTCCATGAATTAGAGGACTGGACGATCACCAACCATGTAAAGTCCAACAAGGGAATGTGATGGACTCTGCATCTGAGATGGAGGAACTCTGGATGTACATACTGACAGAGGAATGAGATGCTGGAAAGAAGTGCCATGGAAAGGGGCCTGGGTGTCCTGGTCAAGGCCAAATTGACTCTGAGTCAGCAGTGCCCTGGCAGCCAGGAAGAACAACCTGGGGTGCATCAGGCACAGCATCGTCAGCTGGGAAATGGAGGGGATTGTCTTGCTCTGCTCTGCACTGGGGCAGCCTCATCTTAAATATTGTGTGCAGTTTTGGGCGCCACAATTTAAGAAAGACATTAAACTATTAGAGAGTTTCTAAAAGAGAGCAACAAAGATGGTGAAGGGTCTAGAGGGAAAGCCATGCAAAGAGTGGCTGAGGTCACTTGGTCTGTTCAGCCTGGAGGAGACTGAGGGGAGACCTCATTGCAGTTACAACTTCCTCGTGAGGGGAAAAGGAGGGACAGGCACTGATCTCTGTGGTGACCAGTGACAGGACCCAAGGGAATGGCTTGGAGTTGTGTCAGGGGAGGTTTAGGTTGGATATAAGGAAAAGGTTTTTCACCCAGAGGGTGGTTGGACACTGGAACAACTCCCCAGGGAAGTGGTCACAGCACCAGCCTGAAAGAGTTCAAGAAGCACTTGGACAATGCTCTCAGGCACATGGTGTGACTCTTGAGGATGGTCCTGTGCAGGACCAGGAGTTGGATTGATGATCCTTGAGGATCTCTTCCAACTCAGCATATTCTCTGATTCTGTGATTCTGTGACGAAAAAGCATTGGAATGTGTTACTAATTTCAGTGTCTTGGAAATATCAGTGTCTTGACTTAAAATAAAATGAGAGCGGACCGTGGTGCTCTGACACGCAGGGTGTTCTGGTGCCCCTGCATCATGGGACAGCCAGAGCAGAAGCACCCTGCTGTCAGCACCAGGCAGGTCCCCAGAGATGGGTGCATGGACACTTCCCCAGGCATTAACCCCTTCTGAGGGCATCACACTTCCAGAATACCCTGTGATTCACCATGGACACTGCCAGTTTTCCAAAGGTGTTTATACCTAGTCCATTGGGAGAAAGAAATTTCTGGGTGCAGCCCAGAAAGACAATTGTATCCTGAGCTGCATCAAAAGCAGTGTGGTCACCAGGTTGAGGGAGGTGATTCTGCCCCTCTGCTCTTATGAGTCCCCACCTGGAGTTCTGCTCCAGGTCTGAGGTCCTCAGTACAAGAAGAACCTGGACATGTTGGAGTGATTACAGAAGAGGGACACTAAGATTATCACAGGTCTGGAAAAGACTTAATTGCAGCCTTTCAGTACCTACAAGGGTAGACATGAGTACATCTTCTTTGTAAGGGCATGCAAAGGAAACCATTCTATGATTCTCTGACATGGTAGAATACCAGCTGCTGAAATCCCCTACCAATTCAGCAATTCAGCAAACAAAAATCTATTCAAAGACAAATGAAAGCCTAAACAAAAACAAGAGGATTATATGTTCAAGTCAATTTGGGAAGAGTATCATACATGTGTAGTGCAGTATCTTAGCCTGTGAGAAAACTTTCAAAAATACTGCTCAGTTGTAGAGACAAGACTAAACAAATATCACTTTTTAGTCTTAAACAGCAGTATTTGGTACCTGCTTATCTGGTACTAAAAGCAACATATCATGGACTGTCTTTAAGGGATGATTTTTCACATAATTTGGCAAAAAATAGGCAAACTCTCATGTATATCTGTATGCTTTTGAGTGTGTGGGAGCATGTGCATCTGTGTTTTTGTGTGTGTACTCAACATAGGTGTTTGATAGAGAGGATGGGTACAACAGCCATGTCAACTGCAGCAGCTGCTTTGTAAAGATAAGCAGCTGCTGCTGTCTCAGGACATGAAACACATCTACTGCACCAGAAGGTGCTAATATTCCTTTAGCCATGTCAGACATTTCTCTCAATGTTTAATCTGTAACTCCACGTCTATCACCAGAGATGCAGTGTTGTCATAATATAAAGGGTGCAATTACCTGGGCATTAGAGTTTTAAAGTATTTAACCACTTTAAGTGGATAATTATCCACTAATCTGAAGATAACATCTGATTGCCTACTGCTGACTTCTGCAGTAATTATATGTTTATCCATATTATAAAGTAAAATAAACCTTTTAAGATAATAGCTTGTTTCTTAATAAGTTTACAAATGCATCCTCCACCATAATTTCTCAGACAAGTTTTTGATTTTTTTCTTTGTAGAACTGGATCAGTTTGAATGAGCCAAAAATTTAGTGCTAGTGTCAATTTTAGCACATTGCAGTAGAAAACAATCACGGGGAAGCCACATTAATTCATATTTTGATACACCAGGGATATTGAAAATGGTGGACTGTGTAATGGATCTTATGGGAAATCTGCTCCTCGCTTTTCTGCTTGCTCATTTTGTCAACTGAACTGTAAGTTCCAAGGACAGTGACAAGTTAATGTCCTATCACAACTGTGGTATGTTTTAGTAAGAGACATCGTAGCTCTGTGATGTAAGAATACATTTCCTGATTCCCTTTATGAAGATTTAGCCATTATTGAGACAGGGCTTATAAAAATTTACAACTTCAGGAAATTTCAGTAGTACCAGGAAAAATCTCTCATGACTCCCATTCAGCATTTTTACCTGCCTTAGTGAGAGAGAAAGGGTAGTTGGACACAAAGTAGACATGAAACTGAACAATTCAAAAGTACAATACAAAATATAGATTATGCAAAATCACTGCTCTTAACACAGTTGTACGAATACACAAGTAATGGCAAAAGTAATGCTAAAAGTTTCCAGGATTTTATTATTAATGCTGCACTCAGGACAAAGAAGAAACATAGGAGAGGAAAAAAATCAGACCAAAAAAAATGTTATTAATATTTGGGAACAACTTTTGCCTCTGAAATTAAGAAAAGCTTCAGGGAAAAAGTTCATTCAATCTGTTAAATTAAAATATGTTCTTTCTTAAAATAGAAAAAAAATCCTGAAATAAACTTCTTCCAAAAGCAGAAATATTGATGCCTACAGATTGAGTGTACAGAAAGTAACAGAATGATTTTGGGTCTTAGCAATTAGATTTCATTATTTTTATTAATGTACTGAAATTTTTTTTATTGAATTCAAAGCTGTCATCAAGATAGGAGAGACTAAAAGAAAAATAAAGAGACTTAATAAAAATGCCAAGTGGTCTTGACTGATAAAAAGACAGTCCCAAGTAGGGACAAGCATAGTGCTTTCTGACAAGAACTATGCATCTGCATAAAGATAACATGGGGATAACCAGTAAAAATCTGGCTACAGGGATCACAAGCCTATATGAGCCAGCAATGTCATGCTGATGCAAAAAAGGACAAGTATGTATATATCTTCCTTGGAAGCATAAAGAATAATTTGTCTACAGTAAAAGGAAAATATTCTTTACCTCATAGGAAGATAATGAAGAAGATTTACCCACATGCTAATATCAGTATTCCAGTTCAAGGAAAGTGGTGCCTGAGAGAGAGAACAGAGGAAGTCATAGTTAGGTGTTATAGACCTCTGAGCATGCTCTGTAAAGGAGGCTTTTCAATGAACTAGAGATATTTAGTCTGAAAAATAATCTAATGGAGATACAACAATCTTCCCATGCATAAAATATAATTGAAAAAGAAGGAAGTAATTTGATCTCACTAGTCATAGGTCAAGAAATAAGTTTAAATTCCAGCAATGGAGGTTCCATATGGATGTGTGGGACAGGAATAATGAGGTATGAAAATGGGTTGTTTAGAGAAGTTATGGACCTTCCTCATAGAAAACACATTAGACATGGCTATCCTGGATTCCTAAGGCATTTAGTCATATGTGACAGGTTTGTTCACATGTCTCTGACCCACCAAACAGATTTGGCTGAAGACTATAGGTCTCAAAGATATTTCATTTAGTTGCAGGAAGATACATTATGGGCAAAGGTGAAAGACTTCACTAGAATTCCCTACATGGTGAGGAACTGAGTGTTTTGAACACAGCCTTTGCTAGAACAAAGACACTCTCAGTGAAATCAGATGTGACATGACTGTGTACAAAACCTAGTTTCATTTTCACTGATTCCGCCATATCATGGATAGACAAAATGTTTTTAAGGCATGTGGAGCTTCAGCTCTATGTGTGCTTCAGTTTTGACTATTACAGATGTCCTAGCTTACATTCAGAAAAATCTGAATCTAAAAATTAGGCTGAAATTGAATTTTGAAAGTATTTTCTCATCCCAATTAACCTTCTGCACATGCTTGTTCTGTGATGGCATTTCCCCTAAATTCTGATTCTTCCTCTGAAAGATCAGAAAATCTGAGAAAACCACTACCCAAATCTTTCTGAAATGTCAAGCATTTTCTCATCATCAGTAGGACAATAATATCTCTGAATTGTTCTGGGGTGGGGACAGGAGGATCCATTATGCGTGTTGCATGATGGAACTATGTCTGGTCTCCTAGGACCCACTGTGCTCATGATGATTTATCTCAATCCATTTTGTCATCTTCCTATTAAGCAGCCATGATTAAATATAGCAGTTGTATAAACCAGTACTTATACTAGAGCAATTTGCCATATGCATATGGTACTCCCCAGTGCCCTGATCAGTATAATGCCATATACTTTTGAAACACCGCTAGCCTTTTTTATATTTTTAACAAATAATAGGCACATTCAACCCTTCCCTTCCCTTCCCTTCCCTTCCCTTCCCTTCCCTTCCCTTCCCTTCCCTTCCCTTCCCTTCCCTTCCCTTCCCTTTCTTGATTTAGTTGTCAGCTATCATTGGCTATATATATAGAAGGCTTCTCATGCTAATGTGATACATTTAGTTTTATTTCTAAATCAATAGCCTGAAATCAGAACAGGCTGAATTAGCAGTATCTTGCTCCCAAAATGTAACAGTTAATGACTGCATTACAGAAATTTTGTATTATACCAACGGAATTCTTTATCACTTACTGTTTTACAGGAGAAAAAAACATATAAATTGT
Organism: Lichenostomus cassidix; assembly: GCF_008360975.1. Taxonomy (NCBI): domain Eukaryota; kingdom Metazoa; phylum Chordata; class Aves; order Passeriformes; family Meliphagidae; genus Lichenostomus; species Lichenostomus cassidix. The sequence continues at coordinate 96,098,846 of NC_139482.1, read as the reverse complement.
TGAAGACAAAATGGGAAATAGTTGTTATTATTATTTATCTTATCAATTTATCTTATTATTTATAAATAATCTGATTATGTATCTTATTAATAGTTCTTATTATCTAACTGGTTTTCATCTGCATAGTATTAAAAATGTTTGTTCTCACAGTGAAAAATATTCCTTGTTATTTGGTACAGGTAAGAATAACTCTATGTTGTATATATGAGCATGACTGACCATTTCTTTGAACTTCTGATGGCAGTTGTGCACTTCCCTTAAACAGAAGATGTGGTGTCAAAATGTGAAATGGCAATTGGCAGCACAGAAGAGAACACAACTTATGCTCCAGGCCCCTCAACTTGTTGTCCCAAGGCCCTGAGGTCCCTCTTGATTATCTGCAGCATTCTTGTTGGGACTTTATCGCTGCCCACCTGGAAAACCAGTATCAGGCAATCCTAGTGGGCTGTAACAGGCTGGGAAATCTCTTGGTGATGTCCCTTACCCAGATCCCAGGAAGGCAACACACCTCCCCATGGGTTGGATCTGGTTGGGATATTGGGACCTCTCTCTCAGAAGGGAGTCTCCAATGAGTGCTACCCTTCTGTTTGCCTTGACTGAGGAGGCTGTGATACAGGGGTAGGCTGCTCCACAAAAGGTGACCATTTCAAACCAAAGGACCTTCAGCCACATTCTCATCTCCCTGGTCCTCACATTCCAGGGCCTGACACCCACAGTATAAAGGCACATGTGAAAGTGAGGTAGGTTGGAAGGGATGCACCTGGTAACCCGAGCAGACACCAGTTTCCATTCCCCTCCATCTCCTAAGGTTCCCTATTTCTGCCTGGTGGTGAGAGGACAAGGGATCCATTGCTTCTTGTGGAGTGGATGGCAAAAGAGCTTCCCTAAGGCATAGCAGAGTGTGGCTCCACCACTCAATCTCTTCGTCAGAGTCTCTAATCCTTCTGAGTCTTTCATCTCTCAGCTCCTCCACTAGGCTGAGCAGATTGTGGACCTGATTGCACCTCACAGGGCTGTTTTCCCTGCTGTCCTTGGAGAGTGGCACCAGGCTCTGGCACTTCCTGCAGCCTGAGATGTGGACAGCTACTTCAGAGCTGCCTCTGAGTCATGACTCCACCACTTCCCACTTGGGAGCAGGAAAGCTGGGGCACCTCTCTCTGCTCTAGTTTCCAGGTCTTGCCATGTGGGAAAACTACCTCACTCCTTCAGCACAGTCCTTTTCTCCAGAGAACTTCTGTCCATGCAGTTCACTTCAGAATCTTCACTGAAATGGTTTCTTCTGTTTCCCAACCAGAAAAAAAAAAAACAACCCAGAGCCTTTGAGCAGGAGGGAGACAGAGTTTCCACACCAGATGAACTCACCAGCCATGGCCGCAGCAGTTATCTGCTGCAATGCTCATTACAGCACCAGGCCTTTGGAAGCACCAGGTAACCAGGTAACCTCCTACTGACAGGGAGGTGTGCTGATGCACAGGTGGATTATCAGCCCTGAGAAGCCTGGACCCACACATGCAAAATTTTTCCCTGTGCTGTTTGTAAACATAATATATGATTAAGGGTTTCAAGCATACTGCTTTAATTCTCATGCAGAGAGTCAGGGGATGAGAAGTGATAGACAAGTTCAATTTACTTACATATAAATAATGCCCATCACTCACATTGTATGGCTTGAAAACTTGTTTTATTTGTAGCAAAGGATTTCAGGCTAAAAAATCATCACTAACCCTGCTTAAATTACTTAGAGAGCTCTGAAAAGTAGCTTTCTTCCAGTTTAACACTCTAACAGTCTGCCTTTTTCTTCCAAAACACTACTATATACCCATAGGGAGAAAAAAACCCCAAAACCTTTAGGTGGAAAACAAGAGTTAGTTTATAGTTTTGTATTTAGTTCAATGCATGCCTGAGATTAATAACTAAAATGTTTTATTGTACTGAAATAAACTTGATTACGTTAAGGTCTCTCAATTTAGAAAAAGAAAATATATTTTCAAGCATCCTGCACTATTGTTCACAGAACTATAAGAAACAGAAAAATAAGGATTTCTAAATATTAGGTTTCAAGAAATGGATACAGTTCCTCGTGATGTTTTTTCTCTAAAATCCCTGTTCTTCCAATATTAAATGCTTGACAGTTGTCACCTGAAATTCAATGTTGCCATTGGGGATACTGATAGGTGAAGCTACCAGCAACACAGTGGAGTTACTATTGTAGTTTCAACTGTGACAAAATTTCTGCTATCACCATTACTTTTTGGCAAAGCATAGAAATCCCTTGCTTGCCAAAGTACTTTCAAGGTCAATGACAAAGCATTTACTGTGAATTCCAGAAGCTGTTTTTATTTTAACAAAATTTCTGAGAGAAAATAGCCTAGTTGCTAAGCCTAAAAAACCCACAGAGCCTCTCAGCAGGTGGAAAACTACAGGACTAATAGTTCGCAGTAAAAAAAATTAAATACAATATATTAAGAAACAATGAAAATTTATAGAAAAAGTATTTGGCATTTATGACTTTACTTGTCATTTGCTCCCTCCACAATTCTCTCTAGTCCATTCAAAACATATAATATATATTTTTTTTCAAAATTTAAATAACACCAAATAAAAGATCTATTTATAACAGTGTGAGAATGCAAGGGAAGATTTACTTAGGGCTTAATACACTTTTGGGACCAAGCCTTGAACGTACCAATGCTCTGGAGACATATGCTAACAATTTTATAAAGCATATATTTTTGTGTCTTAGCACTGCAGTTAGATAATGGACTACATGTGCTTCTCAGAAAGTGATTAGTAACAATTTTCTGACCTTTGAAACAGTAATAATTAGTGCTATTGTTTTAACACAAAAAAATTTAAGAATTTCTGTAGCCTGCTAGTTTAGAGACTGGTCTATGAGGAAGTACTCAGATAAGCTTGAAAGGCAAGTATATATTTAAGTTATTTACAATTAAAGGAAAGGTCATTTTTAAAAGCAGAATACACCTCACAGAATACTTAAGGGGACAATGTAACTGCCTTTCCTAACTCTGCTTTTAGTAGACTCTTGCATCAGAAAATGGTGGAATTTTCAGGGCTTGACTTAATTTTGTATGACCATAACTAACCCTTCTCAGCCTATTCACTGACATTATCTGTCTTTGGAGAGATCATTTTACTGAAGGAGATTCATGCAATTGCAAGAGACGGCCTTTCCTTTAGTGGTGATCAGGGATCAGCGTACAGTCACTTCTCTCAGTTGTTTTCTGGAAAAAATTTTTATAAGCTCTGAGGTTGTACTGAAAGGCACAGTACTCGGAGGCTACAATAGTATAAGTGTGAGGGCTGTGCCCTATTTAGAGAAATATGTCTTATGTTTTTAATGTGTTTATGGAGCTATGTATGAAGAACAACCTGGTAAGAGTTCTGCTTATTCCAAGACTAGAGGAGAAGGTCAGCTATATTGGTTTGCTGAGCTTCCTGCAGGTTTGACTGAGTTTTCTTAATGGAAAAAAAGGGCCTGTGTGAGATGTTTGAGATGTGCTAGCAATGGGGAATGAGACAGGTGATGGCTCCCTAAGCATGAAGAGTGGAGCGGTGGGTGCAGACCAAAGAGACTGCCCAGTCTGAATGTTGCAGGAAGCTAGAAAGCAAAAAGTAAAATTTTCCTAAAGAACTGTAAGAATAGTCAATTATTCAGGGCTGTTGGTAGGACATTAGATTATCACTGAAGTTCAAAATAAAGCCAGCGAAGACTGGGATACACAATATCAAAAATCCTTTCATCTGCAAGAAAGATCTCATGTGATCAAACAGAATTGTTTTTGTATAATGACACTGGATCTTATTTGTTAACAGTATGCTTTATGCTTTTGTTAATTATGAATGATTGACTTCAGCTTCTAATAAAAGGCTGAGAATCTGAATAAAAAGGCTATACATTAATATTGGAGTGAAATAGATCTTGCAGGCGAGTATGACGTCAAAATAAAAACATTAATTAATTCATTTTCCAACACGGTGGTTGTGAGTAACCTTGTAGACTTGACTTCCTACAGGGAATGAGTTACAAATGTTCTTAATGGAGCTAGTGGCATGAATGGTGCTGTAGGAAGCGCCCTTGGAATATGTGGTGTTCCTTTGCTCTCAGTTGTGGAGGAGGCAGACAGTGTTCAAGGCTTGGCTGTACAAAAGCTAGCACACTCTTGCTTTTTCTCTTTTGAATACCTTCAGTATTACAGCGGTAGCTCAGTGTACTGTTCTCATTTTACATCACCTTTGTGAGCTGATAAAAGTTGAACATGCATTGAGTTTTAATAAAAAGAACAGGCAGGGATGTGAATGAGATGATTTCAGAGACTGCCATTGTGACTTTTTTAACATCAGGATAATATATTTCTGAATTGTGTAAGAAAATGCAGCCTAAAACTTTCTTCTGAGAGAAGAAAATAACTACTTTAAAGAAGATAAGAACTACTTCCTCTAAAGGAAAATGAAGTTTTATTTTTACAATAAAAAACCCCCAAAACTCATCAACAACAACAAAACAAACCATGTTCAGGACCTGCAAAATGTAGTATATTTCAGATGCTTCTCCTATACCTTCTCAGCTTTTTTCATTTTCTGTACAGCTTCTTCATGTAAAGGCAGAATTTATTATATATTTTATTTTGGAATTCTGTGAAGGGTCAGTATGCAGCATGTCTACCTTTCTCTCACTTGTATCTGTATAGTCTCTATGGTCTGTATGCACCAGTGCACAGATGTAATCTGTTGCCATTTCATCAGTCAGTTGTGTTGTCAGCACAGAAATAGGCAATCAGTTTACCTGCAGACATCTTTCAAGATCTGTAAATAAACATACTTCTTGCTTTCTCCTCAGAGGTAAACATTTTTAGGGAAACACAAAGGAGAAAAAGGCATGGAAAGCTACTGCCACTCTTCACATCTAGGGTAATGTTTTAGATCCTCCAGTTAGATTCATAGTCTGACAGAACCTTCAGCAGTAAAGAACAGCAGCTGTTTTTCCTTTACTGACCACAGAAATTGGGAGATTTCAGACAGTCTGAACTAGGAGGCATTAATGCATTACCTAAATAGGCAGTTCTGGCTGCCCTTACTTTCTCTTTTGAATAGGATAGAAACTGTCAAATAACTGTGGCCTTTCAAAAACAGATGTATATGTACATACACCAGGTGAGTAGAAGATTTTACCTCTCCAAGACAAAACACCAACTTTTTGTAAGAGTCCATTCCAAAAACTGCTCTTTCTCATAACAAATAGCATAACAACCACGACCTGGGGTTCATTAAGCACATTAATTCCAGATGGTCAAGGGAGGTGGTTGTCCTGCTCTGCTCTGAGCTGGAGCAGCCTCACCTCAAATACTGTGTGCAGTTTCAGGTGTCACGATACAAGAAAGATATTAAGCTATTGGAGAGGGTCCAGAGAACTGCAACAAAGATGATGAAGGTCTAGAGGGGAAGCCATGTGAGGAATGGCTGAGGTCACTTGGTCTGTTCAGTCTGGAGAAGAGGAGACTGAGGGGAGACCTCATGACAGTGTACAATTTCCTTGTGAGGGGAAGAGTAGGGGCAGATACTGATCTCTTCTCTGTGGTGACCTTTGACAGGACCTGAGGAAATAGCATGTAGCTGTGTCAGGGGATGTTTAAATTGGATATCAGGAAAAGGTTCTTCACCCAGAGGGTGGTTGAGCACTAAACAGGCTCACCAGGGAACTGGTCACAGCACCAGCCTAACAGAATTAAAGAAGTGTTTGGACAGTGCTGCCAGGCACATGGTGTGACTCTTGGGCTGTCCTGTGCAGGGCCAGGAGTTGGACTGATGATCCTTCTGGGCCCCTTCCAACTCAGCATTTTCTGCGATTCTGTGGTATGGGCTTTTTTACCACAGTAGCCTACTTGCTTTGTAGAATAAATACATGTAGATGTGTAGGTCTTCCTACCCAAAGAGAACAAATGTTTTATTATGTCCGTTATTATAAGATTATGTTCAAAATGCTGAATTTATAAGATGATATACACTGAGGCTTCTTAAAAATTTTTCAAGATGATGCAGTTATATTTTGTAGTGGCATTACTGGAAAGTTTCTGAGAAAGCTATGTCATATGAAGAAGAATCAGGGTTTACAGGTTCCTTCCTCTCATATTTATCTTATATAAAGTTATTTGGATGAAATGCTCTAAACTCCTTAGAAGGAACAGACTTCTTTGAATTTCATGCAGTCAATGAACAGGTTTACCTATACAGAAAATGGAAAGATCATCCTACCTTGAATTAAGAGATGCCACCTATAGTGTTCTTGGTTATAGAATGTGTGAGAGATAAGGTAGTGAAACCAGCAAAATCCTGCCAGTCTAGCCATCCAGCTGGGCAATTCCATTCCTTTGACTGCAATTTACTACTTCATTTCACCTCAAAGCAGATTTCTCCCTCCTCCCTTTCTTATTTGCTTGTATTTGGCCTTTAAACTGAAAAAACCCTCATCAATTATTTTTTATAATTCTGTCATTTACCCATCTATAATTTTCTTCAAGGTCCTTCTAGAAAGTGTCTTGTGATAATCTTGCTGTCTAAAAGATTTACCTTTCTTGTATAATGCACTTGGAATAGACAATACATAAAGAGAGAATCATAGCTGTGATATGCTAGTTGTATCAAGGTCCTATTGTGAAAACAGAACCAGAAAGAAAAAAAAAAGAAAAAAAAAGTCTTAATAAAGAAAAAAAAAGAAGAAAATAAGGCTTAATAAAGAAAACACATTATCAGCTTTCCCCTCCAACCACTCACCACCCTGCCCTCTTCCCCCTGCTCCTCTTTCACAGCAAAAAAAATTAGTAGTTTGTACTATTTTTAAGCAATTACCTTCTCTAACTCTGCTGGTCAGCCTGCCAGTCTCACAGGTTGTCTCATAACCTGCCACTGCTCTTATCCTGCCAGCACACACTAAATCCCTTTCTCCTGGACAGTTTGTCTGTAGCTGAGTTACATGAACAAAATTACAGAAGAGGGTCCAATGAGAAAGAGAGAAGTACTTTTCAATGCTTATCAACTTCTTTCAGAAATACACTTGGCTTTCAAAAGCAGCTTTATTCAGTACTCCCAGCAAACCTCCTCCTCCAAGCAATTTCTTTTTGTTCTTGTGTCTTTGTCATTAAATTATGGGCAAAGTCCCATTTCTCTTGTCATAGAGACCTCTGGCATCATGGACTGTTTGAAACAAAACCAAATTGCCATACAAAGAAATGCAGCACCCAAAATGTCCATCCAACCTAGCAGATAATGGTATACTTACTGCATACTTTTGCTGAAGTCTGTGCTGAAATATTAATATTATTAAAATTTCTGCTTAGGTCTCATTCCACCTTGGTTTCTTAACCAACACTTAACTCTCATTTTTTTGACAAATTTGGAATGTGGGGCTCTCTGAGGGCATGGTGAAATGGTACTCTTTTTCACTTCTCCTAACATTATATTCAGAATATCTTATAGACAATGTACCTCTATTGCAGCTTGCATGTATCTTCTTCCTCCATCTGCTTGCTCTAAGCTTTTCTGTTCTTCTGGTTAATCAGCTCCAGCATGACTTGTGCCTAAGTGGCACTAACAGGGAGTTTTCCAGGTCTAATTCCACCACTTCAGATTTAAGTCATTGCAAGATCCCTCCCACCTCTAAATGAATAATTAATATCCTTCATCAATTATGCAGTTTATTTGGGTATGTTAAAATGGTGCTGCAACCTCAAAGAGACCAATACAGTTGTACTATCTATGTGCAATCACTTAAATTGAAAAGTGACAGTACAGCTCTTTTTATTAAGAAAACAAACACTCTTATTTTTGTATTATAAATACTTGTTACTGCAGTTCTTGGCAGGCTGCTATGAATATAAGCTATGCCAGACAAAAATAAGAATGAATCCTTATCCAAGTTGCTCAATTAACTGAATGAATCAATTTAATGTTATTTCACTTATTGTTCTCTTTTTTCTCACCCCAACCTCCAAAAAAATTAAATAGAGTTCCTGTTTTATCCAACAGACTGGAAGAGCTGTGCTCTTGGGTCTGGAAAGCCTAAATTTAATGTTGATTTTGTTAATTAGGGTTTAAATATCAAGTTCTCGTTGCAATTTTCCTTAGTATGAAGAGCACATCACAGTCCATTGGGGTTAAATCTGCAAGATTGAAAAATGCAAGTGAAACAAGTGGGTATTTTTGTTTGGTTGGTTGGTTGATTGGTTGTTTTTTTCCCAGCTTGCTACTGATGGAGCTGATTGAATGTAAAAAATATCAAAATTTTAAGAGATTACTTGTTTTGAAAATTTTGTTATTTTGGCTAGGGATGGTTATAATTCTTTCGTTATAATTTCTTGTGTTGTGAAAAGAGTAGTAGTTCTTTCTAAGAGACTTTTCCCACCAAAGTGTTATTTCTATGTTTAAAATAAATCATCAGAAAATGTGCTTATTTTTATCCAAACTTCTAATAATATTTTTTTGCTTTACTCTCTCCACTAGCAAATAAGACTGTTTTATCATAGTAAATGGATATTGCATCTAGATACAAGCTTTAAAATCAGATACACATACAAGCCTTAAAATCAGATACCCATAATGAACAGGGAGCAGAGATGTCTGCCAAATTTATATTAAAAAAGTTCTTAAAGTTTGTTATAAATTTTTATGGGATACTGACTGTTCACCTTGAGAAAGGAAAAGTTTCAGGCCTTTAACATGAAAGTCCATGTTCACTTTCCTGATTTACTGTGCTATTGTGTAGCTAATATTAACCTACACTGTTGTGCAAGATTCACTTTATTCAAGGTCAGTACAATGTTAAAGTCAAAACATGTAACATGTAAGAGACACAAAAAATGTCAAAATGAGAAATCCTCTATTTTCACACTCATTCATGATACTTCAGGGGGTCATCTTCTATATTTAAACTGACCAATGACATATTTAAATTAGGATTTGAGGACACTTCTTCCATACTAGTAAGTTCAGTATATGCTAAAAAAATTCCAAAGTAATGCTCAATTGAATTATGCAGTAGGGTAACTAATGTTTGTGCTTTGTTCTTCTTGAAAGTAGGCAGAGGTTAAAGCAAATGCAATCTAGAATAAATGCAGTGAAGAATGAACAGAAGCCCTTAAAAACTCAACTTTTTCCCCAAATCCCTAGGTCTCAGAAGAAATTTTTCTATTTCTTATGCATGCTTTAATATCCTGTTGACTTTCTTTGCCTATGGATTTTTGCGAGAAAAATAGTGGGCTTTTGTTCTCTCATCACACTGGGGGAAAAAAACTGGAAACAGAAGCTTTTGGAATGCTTTCTCGTGGAAAATATGACTGGAAGAATCTTAGTAGTAGAACTATAAGCAGAAGTGGGAGAAATGCAAAATTTTTACAATTGCAATTAAATTATTTTCCACTGGTATCTGATGCACTGGTTCTGCGTTCCTTTTCAAAGGCTTGTTAAAAATGTGAACATAAGCCAATGCTTGTATTCATTTTCTCTGTATCAGCTCCGTATTATTCAGGTTACAGAGTGAAATGTTTGAAGGTTAACACAAGGTATAATTCCCTGACATTGCACATAGCCCAAGGACAGTCGAAAACTCCCTACGAAAATTTGTAGTGTGCCAATTAGCTAAAGGCTGTACAACCAAGCACTTCGGAAAAGATGTGGCCTGAGGACTGTCCAATCAGTCTGAATTTGGATGTCTCCAAATCCATCTCTCAATTCTCTTCCTTCTCCTGCTTTTGCAGTAATGTGGTACTTCCAGGCAGCTTGGTGTGGCTGCTTTATACATTGCTTAGCAGTAGAATAAACTCAGTCTGGGAATGAGCCACGGTGAATTTGGCACACAGCCAAGATCTTTTCCTGAAGAACAGACGTTAAAGAAGAGACATTTCATTTCTTTGTACCTTCAGTCAAATGTGAATGTGATTCCACAAAAAGAGAAAACTCAGTCTTGTCAGCTTCTTCCCTTCATGCTCCCCAGTCTACAGCAAATAGCAGAAATGTGGACGCATTGAAAAACTTCAAATTGGAAAGCATCACACATTTTGAATATATAAGCTCTAATAAGCCACTATTATAACATTCAGGAAAAGATTTTCTGATCTCAGGTCTTGACACAAGAAAGAATGTGTCATTCACTATTAAAAATCAAATGACAAGTAAAAAAGCATTGAAAAGCTGGAAAAAAAAGTGCCAATAGATTAAAAAAGTCCTGTTTGGTGTGTCTTTCTGACAGCATCTCTATAAAACAGGTTTATTTCTTATGCAAATATTCAAGGCATAAATACCCCATAACCTAAAGGGAAATTTTATGAGGCAAAAATCCTCAGTAGCTTCCTACACCTAGGACATAAATGAGGGACTGCACATTTTTCAGCATGTAAATGGAATTATCTTTTTGTAAGTCACACATTAGACCCACTCAAAACCCCAGTGCATTCACACACACTGATGATAGCAGAATAGGCCTCCAGCTGCACAGCTCTATTATAAAGAGATATGGTAGAGCACTACAGGGCTTTGTAACCACTGTGGAACAGAGACAGGGATTTTCACCTGCTGCTCTATGGCTGAGCTGTAGTATGACATGATCCTTTGGAAGGTATTAATATATATAAAAATATACACGCATATAAATCTATATTGAAGTGCTTAGGTTGTTTAAAATGCACCAGGAAAATGATTTTAAAAGCATTAAATAAATGTTAAATAAAAGGAAAAAATTGAAGAAACCATGAAATTAATTGCAATAAAAAGAAGAAAGCCAGCTTACACAGTTTCAAACTTTTTTACACGACCAGAGAAAAACTAGTAAAAAACCCCTAGTTTTTCAACATATGCAGTTCATATGTTGGACCTGCTCATTCAGTCCTTAGCAAAACCCAAAATGTTTATGCCTTGTAAGAAAACAGGCAAGAGTGAAGACTCCCTCCTCTGACACTACACTGTGAGTACATCCTAAGAAAGGTCAAAATTTTTTTGTTGTCCGAGGACCCCCATTAAAGTTTTCTGAATACCTGGCTAGGTACACGTCAATGATCTTTAGCAATTTTTAGAAGAACTCAAAGTAGATCCTCTGTTACCTTTTTTTAGAGATTTGATCCAATGTTACAGTAGCCATTGAATACTTGTTAGACATTGCCTGATTTGGAAAGGTCTAGAATGAAAAATGCCAGCAATTAAAACTTATGGTCACTGTCTCCTCGAAGAAGAACAAATGTCTCTCAGGAAGATTTTGAAATGGTGAGTTTTTCTTCCTATCTTCATGTAATGCCATACATCTTTTTGATGATACATAAGTAGGTTTTATATTTTTATGGTTTTCAGCTGGCATTCCTATGTCACGGGATTATGTGTACTGTCACTATGAAAACCTAATGTCATTGGTTTTGTAGGGGAATGCTAAAGAACAGACTGTGTATTTCTCACTTCTGCAGTGACCCAGCTCTGTGTGAAGTCATGAAGCTTCCCAGTGCTGTTGTTTCTTCTACATCTCTGGCTGCTTCTATTGGGCTCATTCAAGATGCCATCTTCCACCTTTCTTCGTTAAAAAGAAAAAAAGAAAAAGCGGCATTTCTAGTAACAGGCACTAAATGAATTAATTTCCCTGAGTTCCCTTTAAACAGAGCAGGAGTAAAAAAAACAGTTTGTTTTCCATTTCTCTTCACTGGTTGGGATGGTGTGACAATAGGATGGTGTTGGGGTGAAGAAAGTGTGTCAAACCTGCATTAAGCATTTACCTACTGTGGACTTCAGTTGGAATCTTTCATATTGCAGAGGAGGGAAGATTTAGTTTCAGATGTCTATTATGTTTTATTATTAGAAGGTATTTTGCTGTAAGCTTACTGATGTGTAGAAACTATTCTGTTATGAATACCAGACTCCCTAGTAATAAGTAGTAGTGAATTGGTTGGTTAAGTTTAAAATAAAAAAATAAAAAAAAACAAATAAACCCACAACATAGTATTTTGGCAAAGGTAGAATGTTTTTATTGGTTGTTAGATATGTTTTTAATTGGATGTGAAATGCAGGACTTAGCTGTAATAATGGTAAAGCCATTACTATCAAAGCTGATCTATAGTTAATATTTTTGTGCGTCTGTGTAGCAAGTAAAATTGATAGATTAATGTATTAAATAATACTCTTACAAAAGGAATATTAAATAAGATATAAAAGATACACTGAATGAGTTTGAAGGGTTTTCTTCAAAACTTTCACCAAAATAGTATTTCTGGGAGTTATACGACCCTCTTTTCTGGTCTCTGGTAAAGCACAGGAGGTAAACAAGCAACAGAAGCTAAATAAGCAACTTTTCTGATTCTAATGAGAAAGGATGTTGAATTTTCCACTTGATTTCTGGCTTTCTGCTGTGACTTTACTTAATAATCTTAACATTATTAAGTGAGGAATGGAATAAGCAAACATTAACATTACCATCTTAACAGTGAGGAATGGAAAAAGCAAAACTATGAAAAATTATTTGGGATCTTTTCAATGTAATGTCACTTAGTTGTTATTATGTCACCCACATTTAGGGTTGATCCACTGCTCACCAGGCTCTGAAAACATCACTTACAATCTCATATGCACTGTTAATATCTATTTACTGAATTCTGGGAAAAGATCAAGGGTGATGTAATTTAAAAGCCTTAAGTTCCCCTTCTTTTTAAGATTGGCAGATGTCTAACCTTCATCATCATGCTGGGTGTCATTTCAAAGAGCCATGGCCTTCACAGAGAAGGAAAAAAATATGCTATTTGTAGCAAACTCCTGTTTAAAATTAACAAGCTAGGGACTATAAAATAGTATCAATTTTTAAATTAATAAATATTTCCTAGCTCAAAATGCCTTCCAGAAAAGGAGCAATTCCAGAAAGTGCTGGTCTTAGAATATGCATTTCAGATTCATGGGAGGAAGAAAAAACAATCTCAGTTTTCAATAAAGATAATAGCTACTGGAAATTGTATAACAGTTGCAATTATCTCACCTTTGAAATGAATAATAAGCTGGTTTCTGATTAAAATAGTCTGTAATATTTAAAAGTTAAAATTTGGATCATCTGTGGTTAAAAAAAAGGAAGAAAAATACAGGCAGCAAAGAGCAAACATTAAAATCACCTTCTAATAAAAGATGATAGGCAAGTAATAACATATCTGACAGCCACAAATGGTGAACTCAGAAACTCCTATCAAATTATTACAGTTGTCTGAAAATACATTTAGTGCTTCAAACTGTTAGGTTCATGGAAAGTACTCATTTAAAATTACTGTCTTTGGAACAAAAGAATGAGTTAGGTGCCCAGGTCTGTGTAACTAAATTGAAGCCAAAAAAAAAAACCAACAACAAAAAAATGCGGTCAAATAAGTCAGATGCTGATGGATTCCTGGATGATATTTAAACATTCATAAAATGTTTAACTCCTTTTTACAGACATACACAAGAGCTTTATTGCACTGTGAGGGCAGGAGACCAGATAAGAGTTCTATTATAAGTTACACTTTGGACCCTACATTTATTTGTGCATGAACACATCCTTACATGCACATTTAGAGGCAAATGAATGCATGTTGGAGAAGATTTTCTCATTCAGCCTGAAATGTCACAAATTATTTTCAAATGTGATAAGAGAGCAATTTTTTGGAGAAAAATTATCTCATCTGAAAAGCCTTTTTTGAACTATTTGACCTAGAAAAAAATTCACAAATTCCATTTTTTCTAGATAATGTCTATCCATTTCCTATTTTCTCAAGCTGAAGCTTAAACTGCTCTATACAGGGGAAAAGAATAGATTAACTACAACAAAATAGAAATAAGCATTAACCTTAAAGGATAAAGGATTGGCAATTAGCCATGTACATAATGCCTTAATACTTCTAAAGAGTTACAGAAAGTCTGTGAGGTTAATATTGAACCATTTTGCAAAGGTATTGAGGTAAGATTAAGTTGTGAAATCATACACATATGTGATTGAAGATAAGTATGGAAATATTTATGTTTTACACTGTGCATTCCCTGAAGGGTTGCCTACCGCCTACTCTACCTGATACTGCAGGCAATTGAGGGTGAGGAATGATGATTTGGTAACACATTAAAAACAGCTCCACTTCCAGTGGAAAAGCACATGGCTGTGAAGACTGAAATACATTTTCCCTCCTGCCACTCCCTACCTACCCACGCAAAGGACCCAAGCTGGAATTGCTGGGGTCATGCAGAGTAGAAACAAGCCAATGTCAGCCCAGGGAAAATGCAGACTGCAACCATGATTTCTGCAGACTTCAAAAGATTGATGCTGGGTTTCTGTCTGGATTTGAAGGCACAGCAATGTTCGAGATTTTTAAAATGCAGTGAAATCCCCAGATCTTGGACCTTTCCCAAAAGATCATGAAAGTTAAACCTCTCCATGAGGTCTCACTTCTGTGAGTTCCAATCTCATCCTGCAAAAGTTACAGGTACTGACAGCAACCACAGAACATCTCTGCAAATCTAACATTTGTTTCCTAGAGTCAGTCCAGACACACCCATATAACAGTGGAATATGCATGGGTTTGGGGAATGGTTACCCAGGATGTTCACAAACATACAAAGGTTTATAAAACAGAGGGTTTGTACACTCTCTTGAAGGAGGTGCCTCATCCTGTTCTCAAAAGCTTCAGTACATTTTGTGATAAAGTAAATAATGTGAGGTGTGATGCTGAGGGAATGGATTTGTGAGAGGTGCCTCCTCCACTACCACTATATTCTGAAATACATGATACCCATCAGGATCACTCTTTGAACTACTGAAGGCTGTGACTACCTGGAAAGATTATGCATCCAAACACCTCTCTCAGCTGCAAGGGCTGCAGCTGGATTTTAAATAAACTACATTGTGAACAAAACCAATGAATTCTGGACTGCTAGGAATTTGTGATTTTTCTTCTGTGTTAGACATCCTGGCCTTAGTAATTAGATCTTACCCACTGTCTCCTGCAACACCTGAACACAAGAAACTCATGCTGTGCATAGCTCAGAAGCGTGATGATAAGGATTGGCTGGAAGATAACAGCAATGCTGAACATGTGATAGGTGAAGCTTTATTTGCCTTCCCTGACTGATAGGACAAGTCACAGTCTGCTCTTTGCCTGACACCAGTTTTCACAGAATTTCTAAGCTACTACCAACCTTTCAATTTTTCTTACTCCTTCCAGACTGGTCAGCCTCCTAGGCTGTGTCAAGCTGCTCAAGGATCCTGTGCATGTTCTCATGGAGGGTCCCTGCTTAGACACATTTCCTGGTATCTTCCTGCACATCCAAAGCCTTCCTACACAGCTCTGGTTAATTTCTTTCTCTCAGTTCTCCATGCCAGCAGCTCCCAGCTGGTCTAGAGCTACAAGTGGAGGTACATGTTTCTGTCTGGATATTTTGGAGCACTACGGGTAGAAACTGGATATTTTGGAGCACTACGAATAGAAACTGGATATTAAAACATTTGAGGTCTTGTGTCTTAACAATAGACCCACCACAGCTGTAATAATGAACTACATGAGTTTGTATATCATCTCCAACAGTCAGCTTTCCCAATAGACAAAATCAAAGGCTAAAAGAACACAGTTTCCTTAAAACATGGAGTTGCAACTATGCAACAAAAATGCAGAAAAAGAATAAGGCAACAAAATTTGTGATGAAGGCTATATTTAACAATAGTCACATTTTGTTCCTCAGCATTTTGGCTAGATTCCACTCCTCTTTTCGTTATGTCAAGCTAGAATCAACTTTGAATTTAAGGCAAATGTATCTTCCTCCAATTTTCTCAGGCTCTTGCTGTCTTCTCTCACAGAAATGGGTAAGAAGGGGAAAGGATGGGTCAACTCTAAGACAAAAATATGCTAAAATAGACTGTCCTAGCTTTCACTTGTGTTTTGGAAGACTTTGTTTGTGAAATTTGGCACTGAGACACATCCTTGTGTCAGTCCCTTTTCTCAATGTTGTTAAGGTTCTTCCGTTCACATTTCCATCCTACTTCTTCATTATCACATTCTTGGGTGTAGGCTGGGTTTTTTTACTTGTGGATATTTCTGTACACACATTCACAAAACCTTGTTCTTTATATTAAAAGAAACATAAAGTGAACAGACCTCTTTTCTACATTCATATGTTTAGCTTGCAATGAAATTTACCTTTTTAAAGACTCTATCACAAGACTAGACTGAAATGCTACCAGAGAGGATAGAATTGGTGGAATAACAGACAGGTCAATCAAATATAATAATTTCCCTGTGAAACGGGAGGGATGGTAGGAAGAAAATATGCTCAGAATGCATTTGGTAGCTTTTGTTCCACTGTAGTTCTTTTCATTAATAGACTACAACTCTGAAAATTTTTAGGCTAGAAAACCATACAAAATACAAAAAAAGGTAGTAAATGGGTGGAATATTTTTTAGTGCAGGACTTCCCATGGTAGGCACAGTAGAAAACTTGGATGAATTAGAATTAGAATTTATTTTGCATTAAATCTTAAGTGCACTTATCTAAGTTTAACCTTCAAGTCTTTTAAGGTAATTATAATAGGAAAGAATATCTTCTACACAAAATGGGATTTCATTCCCTAAAATTTTTCATGCAGCTGTTTCTGAAGACTGTTGGAATATTGTGGGTAAAATGCCAAATATATTATTTCAAATAGTACGCTTATGTGCTATTCACCACGTTTCATGTTTATAAAATGGCAGAAACCAGCCAGAAAATTAATGTTTTTATAGCTATATTTGTTTGCAAGGGGATTAGGTCTAATGGGTTGTCTAAGATTTAGCTGCCTTAATTCGAAACATTATTTCCCTACAAGCAGAAGCACAGTACCTTACTCTTGGATATTACACTTCATAGTCAAATATATCAGCCTAAGCCCTTTACAATAAAGTCAGTATAAAAGTTCTCTTAATATCACTGTTGCAGAGCATTGCTCTCCAAAACCAGACTGGGGCAGATATCTAGGGAAAGTAATACTTCTGTCTGGTGTAGTTACCTCCAAGAGAGCACATCAGCCAAGACAAAGAGAGTTTGCCAACACAGTTACTGGGGCCCCAGCCATGCCCATAGCTCGTCTTGGTTTGGGGCAAAACACTAAAAGCATAAATTATGACTTGTGTCCAAAGTTGGAGTCTCGGAGGAGCAGAGATTTTGACTCTCACTGGATCTCTGACAGAAAAGCAGAAGTGACAATATTCCCTTTTCTGATCCCCAAAACAAGATTAATCAGCTATAATATATCACTCTATAAACCAGGAGATGACACTTTTTAAAATTTTCCTTTCTGACACAGGTCAGAAGCAATAGAGTAAGATATAACTCTACATGTCTCCCTTATAGTTGGGGGATAAAAAAATATGTACTATTGGTCTGGGTAGAAAGCAAGTAATAAATATGCATGTGGTTTCATGCAGGAACCAGTGGCTTTGCTTTTTATAATGCCCATGGAAAACAACAGTTTTTTAATATTGTCTATCTACATGATTTATATTTCATGCTAGTTCACAAAGGACTCTGGTTAGTATGTGATTTATGGTTGGAGCAAAATAATTGTCTGAAGCCTAGCTGAAGGTAGGCTTTCAACACATTAATAATACATTAGCTAATGTTTCTTTCTTGGCATTGCCTATGCAAATTTCTATTATCATAATAAAAATGACTGTTTATTTTAGATTGGAAACAGCTTTAGGTGAGAACATGTTTTTTATCAGGTGTCTTGATTAAATACTAACTGCCAGTTCCCTGATAAACTTTTAACCAGAGCTTTTCCTTTAGTCTCAGCTGGTATTTGGTCAGGAAAGTAGAGGGAGAAACAGCTAGAAATTGAGAGGAGCTCTCTGTGCTTCTCTTTGGCAAGTGTGGTAAAAGTCCACCTGGCTGGAAACTTCAGTGATAACCTTCACGGGAAAATGATTCATGAATGGGAATTATTCACAAACAATGGACATATAAATTCTGATTTAAAATACGTGCTGCCTAAATTTGTTCATTTTGTCAAGTAAGCACAGGTGAAGATAATTTCATTCAAATTAATTACTTTCTGACAGAGGCAAACAGCAATACATATTGTCTGTCCAAAATAGTATTAGATTTGATTGCACTTAGGTAGATCAGAAATTAACTTCTCTGCTTGAAATAATTTGTGACTTGATTACCTGCTGAATCATTTCCCTTTCCAAATGATGATTTCACACCAGCAGGCATATAAAAAAATCATATTTTTGCAAATATATAAGGCATTAATTCATGGTGATGTATTCTTCAGAAGGAATTCATACTCTGTCTTCCCTGCCACTGCCCACTGAGCTTGTACCTGTTGAGTTTTTGAGACCATTTCACTTCCTGAGATTTCTGAAGAGATAGAGCATTTGGGGTGGCTGCTTTGAGGAATCTTCCTTTGTGACTTTCTCAGCAAATAAAATGTATGTGTGTCTTCTGAACACAAGAGTATTTTTGTGGGGAAGTAACAAGGCAGTTTGTCTGTATTCTTGTGATTCAGAGTGGCCTTGCTATGCATTTGTGCCACAAGCTGCCCATGGGACTCATATGCAAATGAATATTTGATTATTCTGTCTGGTGCTATCTGAAGCAGCTGAAAATAAATACCAGACTGATAATTTTATAAGTTCAGGCTGGCTAATTTACACTCTGGAGACTGTGGAATGAAAATTCTTTGTATTTTACACATATTTTCCTTGTCTTTTATTGCATTTTGGTTGTAATAAAACAAATAATAACAATGCAATTCATACATGGATTTTAAAGAACTATACAGAAACAATAATAAATAATTGGGGAAAATTCTGTTGAAAATTCTAATAGCTATATGATTATTATAAAATAAAACAATTTTCCACGCATGTTATATGATAAAACAATATACTCAAGAAGAAATGGATGATTAGCTTTGGAAATATAGCACCATCTTCAATTTCATTGGCATGAAATTTTCCACTATAGAGTTCTGACAAGACATGCATTTTAGGGAGGGGACATAAATTCTCCTGTATCGTTACAGCTTACTGCAGAAATTGGAAAACTAAAGAGTGCCCAGGAATGCTGTTGGTTCTGAAACTGCTGCTCTTTTTGAATGATAAACAGAGCAATCTTTAAAAAAAGAAAAAGAAGAAAAAGAAATTATTGCATTAGTTCTAGCTCAATTTGAGAATATATATAATTTTTCTCAGATCCTACAAGTCACTTTTTGTGTAGTGGAGAGGTGGTGAAGAGGGGGCAGGGACTGCATGTGAAACCAGTTCTACAAACTTACAAATCTTTCAGGGTTAATCTGTAAGGAAAATGTCTTTTAGTCAGTTAATTGAATAGGATTATGTACTTTTCTGGTTGGCAATTGAAAGGAAATGTTCCTCTCCTTTTTATTCCTTCAAGAGCTTTCTGTACTTTAAACAATCACTAGTCTCATTTTGTACAGAGCTTTTGTTTAATATGTTGTAAGATGTCTTGAAAGAATTCTCTTGTAGACATATCCCAGTTTTCTCCCTAAAATCAACAAATATTCTGATTTGACGTATCTTTAAAATAGAAATTAAGGAGGAAGTAATATTCTGCCCAAAAGTAGGAGTTCAAACTCATCCTTTTGACATTTCACTAGAAATACCAAGAAAGCCGTAATTATATATAGTCTAAGTATTTTTCTCTATTCCTTCATATGACCATATCTTTTATTAAAAAAAGCATAATTATATAGAAGGTTTTGTTTGGATAAAAATGATGCAGGATCTCTACTCCTAGCAGTTGCTCCAAAATTTGTAAAATTGGGAACTGTGTTGCTAGAAAATAAATAGATAGGCAAACTTTCATGTGCATCGCTAATTGCTATTCAATTAAGGAAAAAAGATTCAGAGCAAATAAAATAATAAAGGTTATTCTCGGGAAAGAGGATTCTCTTGGCATAGTCTTGTCATTTTCACACTCGCTAGACTTGAACACAAAGCTAAAAGCAGTCAATGAAGATGCAAGATCATAATGTTAAGGAGATGCATTCTGTTTTGTTTTGTTGTTTTTAAATGGGATACCATACCCATTGGGTACGGTCCAGTTGTCCCCAGTTGACGGGGGACAAGCAAAAATACTTTTGTACCCAGGAGTACACTTTAGGTACTGAAAGACTTCTACAAGGTCACCTCAAAGCCTTCTCTTCTCCAGGCTCAACAACCCCAACTGTCTCAGCCTTTCCTCATAGGAGGGATTTTCCATCCCTCCGATCCCGTTTGTGGCTCTCCTCTGGACTCTCTCAAACAGCTCCATGTCTTCCCTATGCCGAGGGCTCCAGTGCTGGATGCAGTACTCGAGGTGGTAAGGTCACAAGACTTTACCTTATAATTCCATCACTCAAGCACTGTAATCATTTTTCCAGATTGTATCTTTCCTATTTGCTGCAAGGCTAATCTTTAATGTTGTCTATTGATTTTGGAAATCTGAAATAAATCTAACAAACTTTCAACCACAGAATTACGTTTCATCACCCCAGTCTGTAGCACACTGCATACTGCAAATTCCTGTTTCAGAAAACGTCAGGGCAATAGTGCAGTAGAACGTAGATATCTAGGAAAAGAGCACATGAAGCTTTCATTAAGCTTATCATACCAACCAACCAACCTTGTTCCGCTGAAAGCGTTTATCAAGTACAATTTTATGTAACAATAGTCATGCACTACTTTCTCAATCTATTGTACAAAAACTATTTGTAGTTTTCCCTTCTCAAGCGGCTTAGGTCCATTCTTGTCCATTCCTGTTTTACATGTAACTAAAGCTAACACAGACAATTTCCTGGGTTGGGTTTTTTTTCCCTTCCTAATCTCTCCTAAACATTACGTTTTGCTCAGAAGTTATTCTTCTGCTAGGTCCACCTCACTGAGCAGTAATGAAAGACATGGTCATCGCTGCGGAGAGCACAGAAAGCATGTGTGTGACAACTGATTTTTCAACTTCAGATGGACCTGTGCCTTTTTTCTTTTTTTTTTTTTTTTCCCCTTTTCCTTCCTTCACTTCTGTAATTCAGACATTTGTTTCATTAAGTTTGTTGTACGGACACAACAGTTCCGCGTCTGCTGCCGGGTGTCTACGCGGCTTCCTGGCTACACGAGGCTGAAAGATGCCCTGCCGGGCCGTGTTTCCGAAGGGATCAGCCACCGGAGCCGGGGATGCCGCGGCCGCAGCCATGCGCCAGCCTGGAGAAAAGTGGGCAAAGCCGGTGAGGAGAGCACCCTGCCCCGGCCCCGTGTCGTGCCCCGGGCCGCGGAGCTGTGTGGGGCTGTGTGGGGCTGTGTGGGGCTGTGTGGGGCTGTGTGTAGCCGCGGCGCCCCGAGCCCCCTCCGCGGGCCCCGGCGGCGGGCGGGGGGCAGCGCCGGCGCTGAGGGCGGGCTCCGGGCTCGGGGCTCCGCGGCCGCGGCGCCGGGGGCGGTGTCCCTCTGTGCCCCGCCCGCCGCCCCGCCCGCTCCCGGCCGTAGGCGCGGGCAGCCGCGAAGCCACCGCCGGGCGGAGCGGTGCGGAGCGGGGCCGGGGCGGCGGCGGCGGCGGAGCGGGGCAGCGAGCGGCCGGCGGAGGAGCGGAGCGGGGCGGAGCGGAGCGGAGCGGAGCGCGGCGGCTGCCGCTGCCTGGATGCCAGAAGCGCCTCTGGAGCCAGCGGCCGGCGGCACCCGGGAGGGCCCGGGAGAGCTGGGGAGAGGAGGAGGAGGAGGAGGAGGCGGCGGCGGCAGCGGAGGAGAAGGACTCCGGGCGCGGAGGGGAGGAAGCAGGCAGCGCTTGCCATGGCCTCCAACTTTAACGATATAGTCAAGCAGGGCTACGTGAAAATCCGCAGCAGGAAGCTGGGGGTGAGTTCGTTCTCCGTTCGCCGGCCCTGCCCGGGGTGGGGGCGCGGCGCTGGCTGTCGCCTCGCCTGCTGGGGGGCGGCGGTGCCCCGGGCCGGGGCCGCCAGCGCGGGGCGCGGCGACCTGCTGCTGCCGCTGCTGCTGCCGCTGGTGCTGCTGCCGCCGCTGGCGCCGGTTCTGCTGCCGCTGGTGCTGCTGCTGGTGCCGCTGCTGCTGCCGGGGCTTGGACTTTGCTCCCAGCTCCAGAGGGGTCGGTGGGGATGCGCTGCCATTGCGCCTCGGAAAGAGCCGGCTGCTCCCCTCTCCAGGAAGGCGCCGCTCCTCCCTTCTATCGCAGCGATTGCCAGCCAGGGTCACTGTCCGCGGAAAGCTGCGCCCCGTGCCCCCATCCTCCTCGAGTCCCCCAGCCCAGGCCGGGGCTCACATCCCCTTTGGCCATCCCTGCGCTCCCCTGTCCCTCGCCCTGCTGCCTCCGGCAAGGGCTTGGGTGGGGAGGGGAAGGCGCAGGCAGGATCTGTAAACTTTGTGCACATATTCTCCCTTTCTCTCTCCCCCTCCCATTTTGGAGAGGGATGTTTTCAGTCAGGGCAGGGTCAGAAGACGCTCCGCTGGTGCCGGAGCAGCCTGATAGTAGCCGAGAGAGGCGGGCGTGGGGGTGTGGTGGTGCTCTGCCCTGGGGCATGGGAGGCTGGGGAAGGGGAGCCTGCAGCGCACCGGGGACGGGCAGCGAGGCAACGGGGTGGCAGCCTCATGGACCTAAAGGCAGATGCAGAGGCTGACAGTGATGAAAACTAGGCGCGATCTCTTAGGTGAGAGTGGCTGTTCGCGGTGCCCACGGGGATGCTCAGCGAAACCGTGTTGTCACATTGGCCATGGGCGCTTTTCCTGAAGGGGTGCAGCAAACCTTGAAAAGACAGTGAAGTTGGAGCAGAGTGTGTGCCGAGGTCAAGATTTTGTAAACTTCAGTCGGTCCCGGCAATCATCGGTTTGGGCTGTCTCCTAGCCTTTGTGAGCGAACAGGAATTCTTGCTGGCTTGCACAGCTACTGATGTTGCCAATAATCCCAAAAGGTCCAAGTCCCTTTTGGCCTGAGGCTGGGAGGAGGTGTGAGGTTCTTCGTGTTCACTCTTTCTGTTTTTCTTCCGGTGTGCAGAAAAGTGCAGGCTCTCTCCCAGCTCTTCCTTCCAGGGAGGTGGTCCCTGGTTCCCCTGAAACCTAACAGCAGGGACCAAGTGAAATCTGCCCTCTTCCAAGTCGCGCTTTCTGATCTCATCACAGTGCTAATATTTATCTCCTCCTCCTTCTCCCCCTCCCTCCCTTCCCCCTTTAGATGTTGTGTTTTGCTTGCAGACACAGTGTGTAGGATGGTGGGACACTAATCATAAATTGACCTTTGGAGCACTTGGGTGACTTAGCAGAGCTGTTAATTCCAAAAGAGCACAGGGAAGTTTGGTCCAAACCCTTAATAGGCTCAACTACAAATGTTTGAGAGAGGGTGTAAATCCAAAGAGAATGGATGCTCTTATTAATGATTTTGCAACCCCAGAGTCACTCTGTGCATCACTCAAGCATTAATCTTATCTGAAGAAGCAATTTCTGAGCCTTAGTTTGTTTCTGGCAGTCCTCTGCTTAACCTTTGCTCATCAGTTTTTCCCCTGCTCAGCAGTTATTAGATGGGCCCAACACAAACCATAGAGATGATGGTATCCCATCACCTTGATGGTAGTAGTTGGAACCAGAGTTAATCTATTTTGTTTGCAAATCTGGATTTGAAGCTATCTCAGTGCCCTTTTAGTGTGAAATTATGTATATGCATGCCTCTATGTATGCAAATGTTTTTGTATACCTATGTCAATGGCATAAATGCAACAAATGTAGAGTTCATATCACAGTAGTCTTGGAGGATACTTGCTGACCTGCGTAAAAAAAAATATGAAGACAGCGATATTTCATTGCAGAATATCTTAGGTAGCTTGAGTATTTTGCTTTGAAGATGTTAATCTGATTTTTTAAGGGGGACACATAGAACTTTTTTGGTGTGGATATTTTTCATGGTTGTAATGATTGCTGTACTTCTACACTAAGCAGAAGGGAAACAGTTCATATGGTGTCTGTGGAGGATTTTCTCCTACTGAAGTGTGTGAGGGTGACAATTCAGACTATACAGCCTCAGGCAGGTGGTAGTATAAGCTTAAATATGACATATGGAAATTCACATCTGAATAAATCTATTAAATACAATTTAAAAGGGATTATATTTTATAGAAAATAGCATCAAAATTCAAATGAGTGTGATGGTTGAAAGGTATGAATATGTGTGTATATATCCATAGCTAATTGGATTCTTGTGACTGAATATCTAAATTAATGCAATTTTTATTCACCAAGTGAAACATTAAAGGTTTGTATTTTTTTTCTTTATGTCTGTTTCCAAGTACAATCCTTAATGACTTACACTGGAGCCTTCATAATGTAGGCGAATACATCAGTTTTCAGGGATATAAATGTGTGCTAGCAAATGAATATTTTTAACTTCCAAAAATACTGAAAAGAGGGACAAGAGCTATGGGTTCTGGAAACTAAGGCTGAGATAATTTTTAAATATGGCAATACAATTTTATTTCTTGCTACTTATGTTTCATTCATACACACTGGAAGTTACTGGGGTAGGATATTTGGTCACAATAGCCTACATTCTTTGAATATTTCAAAGTCTCCTGAAAAGCAGATTGATTAGAACTTGGAGAGCTGAGGTGTCTAATACCAATTTTGGTGCTAGACTTGGGCAATAAAACTAATTCTAACCTTTAGGCTGGTAGCCAATTCGTTACGGAAATTCTTCCAATTCAGCTTTTATTCTGTCTTGTTTTGTGACTGAGGGAGCCCTGGCTGTGAATCAAATGGAAGATACTGCAATACTATATTTTCATTTTATTGAAAAAGCCCCACAACAACAAGCTTTCATTTGGGGAGAACTTTCTGGTAGAATTTAGTTTTCCAACAATTTAATTTACAAAAACCCAAGTAGTAAATCATCATCCAATTGTAAAATAGAAATCTTTAAGTTTTTGGGTTTTTTTTAAAGAGGTATAATGTTTACTTCTGATGTTTTACACCTATACCTTGCTTTAAGTACTTGTTACCCTGTCTGCCTACTCCCCACATACCTGCAAATTCTGTTCTCAGTATGCTTGAAGTCAGGACTTGAGCTGTTTGCCCATCAGTAATTGCTTTTGTTCAGAAAAGTCATTTGAAGACAAAGATGATGCCTAAATCTTGATGGAAATACATGGCAAGTACTGCGAGAATTTGCCCTTATTTTGTTGTTTAGTGATAGTTGATCATTAAATTTTGTTTTGCCTGCTTTTCACTGTAATCCTTAATTGCTTGTTTACTATTCTGTTTATATCTTAATGAATTTCTTCATATTTTTCTCACAGTCCGGTATGTTTCAAGTAGACCTACTTGCTCTTAGGTTGTTAAAGTAGCTTTTGTGGTAAGGTTGGATAGTCAGCTGAGGAGCTTTACCAGCCTCTCTGTTGTTGTAATCTGACGTCTGGGAATATCATGGTTTCTGCCATGGAGTTATCAGGCCACGAAGAGACATCCAGCCCGTTTGACCACTTAGCCTGTCTCCTTACTTTTGTTAACCATGAACTGTATGTGAAACGTGTCTCTGGTACCTTGAAATGTCAAATGGATGTTAAAAGCTGTGTAGTAGGCAAGCTCATCTGTATCCATCACATCTTTGTCAAGGTATCACAGTGTCTTTGAAACTTGGAAACTGTAGTCATTGAGGATGACTGTAATTACAGCATCTTTATAAAATCTGTTTCCCTGCAGCCTAAATATGCCTTTCTCTTTAGTGTCCTGGCATTCCCGCACTGTTTGATATTTTGCTTTTCTCTAATGCTGCATAAAGGAAATACTCATTCTTGCAGCCATTACATTTGACCTGTGTGACCCTTCTTTGAAATAAATTTGATTGTAATGTGGTGTGCTGTTCAGATCAGAATAGTTCATTTGTGTAGTGTGGAACAGGACTGTACTGCCTTTGTTCTTCTGGAATCTTTCATACTTGTGTCACATTAAAATTCATATGACACAATTTTGTACTGCACTGGCTGTGCTTACAGGCTGAAACTTTCTTGTAGCAGATTGGAATCCCTTTGTTGCCTCCTAATAAACTAAGCTGTGAGGATTTCATGCCTTGTTGAAGTGCTGTTTCTTAGAAGAAAAACAATTTGATGTCACATTAGGAAGTCTAATTAAAAATGAGTATTGTGTCACATTGATAGTCTTGTTTTGACCCATACCAACCTTTGAAGTCATAATCTTATTGTTTGTTTGTTTTTGTCTTTTTTTTGTCACACCTTCGCCACAGAGCAACTGAATACTATCTGTTGGAAATTTTCACTCAGTTTGTTAATAATTACTGATTTTTCTGCATTTCCGCATACTAAGTGGAATTATTTTCTGAGTGCTTCAGTTTACACAATAATACACCTATCTGAAAAGAAAATTGTACCTGCCAGTCAGTCTTGATTGAGTAATAAATAGTAAGTTGCTCTTAGTCACCAAATTAGAAGTTTTACCATATAATCCTCTCTATTTTTAACCATACTTTTAGATCATTACAGGTACCTTTTCTGGAAATGAACACAGTGTTTCTCCTTCTGCTGTTAACCCTGTCTTCAATCAATCAGGACTAACAATGCTAGGAGTACAAACTTCTGATTGCAGCATGGATCCTTTTGAAATAGTACAGTATGTGTCTTACAGAATCCTAACATTCAGTTGATATTGTGTGTATATTTAGGGTGAAGAAGGCAAAGGGACCTGCAAAATGTCCTGGGTTTGAGATTACATTGATTGATCGCGCTGGCTCTGCAAGTGGGTCATGATGAATACAGAGGGCAAAATTAAGGTTCTTCTATTTCTCTGAGTTGCCACAGCATGTACTAAGAAACAAACAAACAAATGAAAAAGTGCAGGCAAGTAGTGCACCTGGAGTGAATATCCTTTCTGTAGATTATTTTATATTATTATCTATGGGAGAGGTTCTGTGCCTGTTTGGAAGCACTGAGATTACCTTTTATATAACTGCGTCCTGACCGGTGACATAAACTCTGAGTTATGTCTCAGAGCATGAAAATAATTCTAATGAAACTATAAAACCTTAATTCCTATATATAATAAATTTATTATAATTTTTATAAAGCTCCAGATGGATGGGATTAGATTCCAGATTCCTTATGTGTAAAGGAGTTTCTTTTTCGTGATAGTTCAAGGCAACCTGAGATATGGAATTAAAAGGATTTCACTGTAATCCATTAAAGAAGCTAGTCACATTTGCTACTTAATACTGAAAGTATCATTTAAAATACCAATAATTACTGCTTTCAGTCTTCTTGCTACAGTTATATGAATGGATTTGAAGAATTAAAGGGAAAATACATGGATTTCCAATTTGGTCATATGGAAAGAACAATCATCTTGAACTTCCGACCAGTTTTTATTGATTAAGTATATTGTACAGGAAATTGAAAGAAATATCTTGCAGCCATGGTAAACAGGGACAAAAAGTCCCACAACTTTTTATGCTAATGTTTGTTTTTAAAGCCACTTGTGAGTCAGGCTTGTGGTAAGCACTTTGAAGTTGCTTTGCTTCCCAGTTGATTTTCTTGATGTGCTTTTCCACCTCTTCAATCCCAAGAGATGTGATAGCCAAAGGTCTAGTAATTCTGTAATGGATGCCACTTACTTAAAGAGACAAATAGTTCTCTTTTGTAGATAGCATATCACATCCATGTTATCAATGGATTATAGATGCTTCTATTTTTACTCTTGTGTGTAATACCATTAGCCTCAGTGAGATTACACTTTAGCTGTATGAAGATTACACAAAGAAGTGTTTATACAGGCTCTCTTTGACTTACATATTCTGAGATGGTAAAATTTTATTGAGAATTTATTTGTATCTCCTGTAAGGCCCTCTGTTTTTTCATTTAGGAGTCTGTCATTTTTGTTCTGTGATGGACATTAAAACCTGATGAAAAGACCCAGCAAAAAGACCCTGAAGTCAGTTTAAGGAACCCATTAACTTTGGTGGCTTTGGTTCAGTCTCCATGTGGGAACATTAGCCACATGCATAGAACATGAATTTCCTGTTGTAAAATGCCCTTCAAATCCTACTCAAAGGAATTGTCCTTTCTGAAATTGGTAATTATGGAAGGAACATGCTCTATGAGTCCTTGAAATATACAAGGAATTATTCATGTAATTCCAGTAGTGAGTTTTCTTCCTAGATTTTTAGAAATAATCTCTCTTCGAATCATTCATTCAGATTTTTGCAAGCAGTGCAAAATGCTTTATAGCTGTTGCCTGGCAACAACATATTCAGGCAACAGCATATGTGAGTCAGTTGTTAGTTATACATTTATATATATGTCTGTGTATAGAGCATATATTTTAGATAGATACTAATGAGACGTTTTTTAAAAAGCATGCTATGAAACACACTTTTTAAAAATAATACAATTCAAATAAAGGTTTTGGGGTCTACATTACCCTGGAAAGTTTGTGTTTTGTTTTAGGTTATGTGAAAGATCGGATAGCTGAACAGCTTTTCACAAATGTCATGATGTGGTTAATATACTTCTATGCAGTCTGAGCAAGCAATGAAAAATATTCTCTTTGTTGAAGCCAAAAAATATTTTATATGTATGGATGATAAATTATATCCCTCATTGTTCTTTAGATTAATAATGTGTTATTGAACCAAAATACGTATGTTTTACTGTGTACTGTAGCCTTTCATATATGTTATATTTAAAATAGTAATTTTATTAACACTGCATTTTGTGCTTTTAATCTTTGCAACTTGCAGTGCAACTCTTAAGATTCAAAAAGATTTTAATGTATTATTGTGATGAATCATAGTTTGTTTGAAATTTTATTTTCCAGAAAAAATACAGACTTTAGCTCCAAATATGATGAAATTTCTTGGAGAAACTCAATAAAGAAAAGCAAGGAAACTTTTTGCTATCATGGAGAAAATTTTTGTATAGTAGGACAAAACAGCAAACTTACTTATAAAAAAGGTTTGAGAGTATGTGCACTGTATCTTGACAATTGTACACATAGATGCTTGCTTGCAATTAATATTTTTTTGGTATTCAGAATCTGTATTCACACATCATGTCTGAGGAGAAAATCTGTGTGATTGATAAGTGCAGTTCAGAAACCCCTATATCTGAAAACTTTGTAGAAGTTAAGAGAGCTCCAAACAGTGAGATTTGCAGCTGGTATTGAATTCAATCTACTGTCTCCAGGAGTACTTTCACTGGCTAGAATAGGATAGCTTTCTTGGAAGGGGTTTTGAAGATGAATGTTAATTTTGAAGTCTACTTAGAAATTAAGGGAAAAAATAATGTAGTCTGTAAGCTATTAATGAAATACGCTCCTTTTCAAAAGTGATCTCCACTGCAAAATAAGTCTTCCAGATTTTGATGCTTTTTTAACAATTGCAATGCGTGAAACATGGCATTGCTGTCATAGTGAGAGGTTACAAGTCCATGCAAATGGAGCCTCACAGGAATTACTGTTCACTTAAGATGCACATAAATTAGGAAGATAATTAAGGGAAGTGTGTAAATCTTTTAAAAGATTGATCTTCTTTCTCTCTGTTGTTCAGTTGCCAAAACGTCCCTCATCATCTCCGGCTTATCTGGGCTGAACTTTGGAAAGGTTGTATTCATTAACATGTCAGTGAGGAATCAGAGGCGCACAGCATTGACTAGACATGGAGGAAAAAGTTACACACTGTGTCTCCTGGAGGAAGGGCTCTTTGGCATGTTTCTCCTACCTGTTCATTGCAAAAAGAATTAAGAACAAAGTTTAATATTGAAAGGTTGTCACCACTGTAGAACCAGCTTTGAGAAGGAGGCTCCTGATACTTCTGATACTCTTTGTTGTTTGTCCCTGGATTTCTTTTTTATTTGAGATAGTCTTGCTCCAAGGTTCCCTGCCTTCAGAGTGAACTAGTATATTCTGTTTTCTCATGCAAACACTTTTTTTTTTCAAAGAGAAATGAATACATGCAATGCAAAGAGAAAAGAGTACATGCATGAAGTCTTACAAAATAAGAATACAAAAGAGTTTTCTGAATGAGTGGTCATAATTATTGGTTTTGTACACTGCCAAAAAAGAAAAGAAAGCTTCCTTTTTAACTGAAGTTGACATATTAAATTGTTAATCACTAAACAGCTGTATTAATATGATAATAATAAGACATATGATATGTGTGCTATATATAAAACAGTATTACAATAAACACCCTAAGAACAAAGGGTGGAAATAAATTTGTCATAGTTGTAACAGGGTTATTAAAAGAAAAGATATTTTACTGAGGTTTATTTTCTGTAGATCTAGTATCTTAAACGACACAATGTATTTTAGAGTTTTTTGCACTGTTAATGAAGTAACCTCTTTTAAGAAGGCAAAAATCTTAGCACTCACTGAATATGAGAAAAGTTAAATTCAGTCTTTTGCAGAGATGTAATTTGTAATCTTGAGCACTTTGATTCATTCCAGCCTTATTCTCAATTATACTAAGCCCACTGTACACTGCATAAATTAAGTTTAAAGCTGTGTTAAGGCCCCTTATACTGCCAGCATAGTGAATGCTGTTAGTGTAAATGGGAAACAGGCTCTCCGAGCTTAACTTTTTGTTTGCAAAATTAGTATAATCTCTTTTCATCCGTCATTGCTTTATTTTGTCTGTCTCAACTATGAACTCAGGTTAAGCTCTCCTTTAAAATGGTTGGCGAATGTTGATTGTGGTCAAAATATTATTAGGTGCTGCAACTCTATAGAAAACACTGGAATAATTCGTATTTTGGTTTTAGTAATTTGAATTTCATAACCGTGGAATGGCTGAGGTTGAAAGGGACCTCTGGAGGTCAGCTGCTCCAACCTCTCTCCTCAGGCAGGGTCACTGTATTTAATGTTGTATGAAGACTTTTGCTGGAAAAAGTAAACTTTTGGTTGTGTTTCATTGAATTCTTCTATGATCTTCTTTTTCTTTTTTTACTGTCAGGATTTGTTCCTCAGTCTGTAACTTATTTTAGATTTTTGTATATAAAGAAGGAAAATATTTTGCAATTTTCCCCTAGATCTTACTGATAGAAATTATTTGCTCACTTGTAGAAATGGGTGTCACTAACAGGAATGCAAGGAGTCTGAAGCTGATAACTTTGATAGGCCTGGTGACTCTTTTGCCCTGAGACAGAATTGTAGCACAAAATCTAAAATGGTTGAGTATTTCACTTTTAAAAGTAGATATCGAAATGTTTATGGTAGAATTGTTCACATCTTATTTGGCAGAACAAATCTGAAAACTGAATACAATGCATGAGAGAATTTCATAACTGCTTGGGTTGCTGGTCGGCAATTGTGGGTGCAAATTTCTGACCCCAGCCATGCAGAAGAGCTGTATTAGTCAAATACATGACACATAATGTAACAATCTCATTTTAAAAGGTGCAATAACAACCTTATTTAAAGCAGGGGCAAGGGTTAAAGATGTTACTGCAACATCTTCCTTTCCTTGTATAGTGTATCAGATTTTGAGACGACATCAGAGTTTTCTCATCTCCAAATTTTATAAAAGGCATATTCTTCCACAAAAAAAAATGGAAAACCCTTACTCTATAGGTTTCTTGTGAAGCATTCTGCTAAGCAATGCTAATACTTAGCCTTAAGTTGTGTGTTTTACCCATAATATCTTGGAGCCCAGCACAGGGAGCATGTATTTGCATGGTCCCATGGAGGAAGGTCTGTGTGACTTTGTCCAGTTGTAGGGTGAGTCAGTTGAGTCTCCTTGCAGAGTCTAGAGATAACAAAATGCATTGTTTCTTGTGAAGTTATACATACACAAGCATCTATTGAGAGGAAATATATAAGGTTACAAAAAAAAAATCAAATTATGGTTTGTCCATAATAGTAATACTATTGTGAATGCTTCCAGATTTGTAGCAACCAATATTGTCAGGGTACTGGTTTGCCTATACTAAAAGAAATTTTTATTTTTCTGCAGAAAAGCAATCACTGAGATCACTGAATGATTGGCATCTTCTTCAGTGGGTTGTAGCTCAAAGAAAAAGGTTGAAGATGTACTGAGTAGCCTTTGCTAATATGAATATTGGTTTTAGCTTGTTCAGTATCAACACACTTAGGTAGTAATGTATTTAATGAAGCCCAGTTCCCTCACTGCATTACATTCATTTTCCCTCACTGTGTTGCATTTTTCCAGTTATTAAATAACCTGGATGTTAAATTTTTTTTGGTTTTTTTAATAATGAAAATTCTAATTTAGAACCATCCTAAAGAAAAATTAAGAGAAAGGGAGAAACTTTTTGCTCTAAATGTAAACATGTAGATGAACTGCATCATCTGTTGAAGGTGTATGTAATAGTTTGATTAGATCTCACTGCTTAGTGTAGGCAAATCTTTAATTTCTTCTCAAAAGTGAGATCAAAAATTTTTACAGAAAAAGCTGTGCAGCAGGCAAAAAGTTTCTCAGCACTAAGTCTACATTTGTACATAAATTTTACCTGGTGAGATTTAGTGAAGATTAGATTTGCAAAAAGCAGAGTCAAAAATTCTGAGATATATAATCCCCGATGGTTCAGAATCTCGGACGGCTATTATGCCCAGCAATGACGTGTGATGTAGTAAATATGTAAATATTAAAAAATGTAGCAGAAGGAATAAGGAACAAAGGAAAGGAAGCAGACTGCTCTAATCAGATGTAGTTGCAGAAAAACAGGAATGGAATTATTTTTATGGTCCCAGGGTTCTTAATAAAGATCACTGCAGTTTTTTAAAGGTAAAGTAGATACATTAATGCACAGGCTCTGTTTCTGAAATATAAATTATTGCACGTTATAGGACTTGTCCAAGACCCAGAGGCCAAACAGAATTCTGTGGAGTTCATGCCAATTTCAGAAGGTTGGGGTTATTTTGAAGAATTAGGTCTGAATGCCTGTAGAGTATCATTAGAGATGACTCTTTTCAGACACTTCCTAATCATTTGGGATGATGATAAGGCTTACAAATTGTGAAAGGGAGCTGTAACTAATGGTAACAGCTTAGCAGCTGGTGGAGAACATTGGCTAAACTATCAGAATTAGGAATCTGAGGTACATTGAAAATGGAAACCTCACAGTGAGACATAAGGAGGTATCTGTGGAGCAGCCATGGAATAGATTCAGATGAGATTTATGGGCAATGAGAGGAAAATTTATACTGGTGGACCTCATAGTGTACTTTCTTGAGGATAAATGTTGCTCTAGCAGCTTTTATACAATAATATACCTATAGTGTTTAGATGTATTGCTCTGGGATTTTTTGAACTGAAGGAGAAAATAGAAAAGTAAATGCTACTTGTAAATATTTTTGACATGATTTTGACATGATCATAACATAATGCAGTGTATGTCCCAAGAGAACTCAGAGGTTAAATATATTTCAAAATGGTTTTGGAGGTGTATTTTCTAGAATTCTTGATGCCAGAAAATAATTTTTGCCTGGATATATTTTTTGTCTCTTCTCTGAAATGGGAAATCAGTCATTTCTGCTGTGTTTCTGTATAATGTTATTTTGTGGCTTGCAGTCATTTCCCCTAAAAAAAAAAATATTCAAGGTGAATCTATCCTCTGCTGCAATCTAAACAAAATGGAATTTAAAACTGTAGTGAGGTGATGCCTCTTGTTCAATTCTTCAGTCTTTCCTTTCTTCCACCCCTGACTTACCTGAAACATTTCCTAAACCATCATAAGTAATAAATAATTGATCTCCTGACAGCAAAACTAACCATTTTCCTTTCTGTAATTTGGAAGTTGCTAGGAAGAATAAATACCCGTTTTCATTTAAGCAAAGAGACACACATCTTAATACACTTACTTGATTTACTTGTACTGATTAAAAGGAACTGAACTAATGGGCCAAATATCTACTTGTGGGTAAAAAAGCTTATGAAGGAGTACAGTATTTTTCAGTACATGTGAGGCTTTTAAGTTTAGGAAAATGTAAGAAATTGTAAATGATATTGATTTCGATGACCCGAGCTAACCCACAGCAGTGCCACAGCTGCACTGTCGCTGGTGCTCAGGGCTGAGCCGAATGCACAGGGGATAAAATGAGTTAAACTGGAGATCTGAAATGGGGAATGCTGCTAGCCAGCCTTTGAAGTCAACTTTAGAGAGCTATAAAACAAAGCATAGCTGACTGCATAGCTGTTAAGACGATCGTGACTGAAATAGTGAAAATGGAAGCACAGCTAGCAATGCTTAATTACCAGGACATTCTTGACTTTTGTCACTGGTGTTTGTTCATTAAGCCAGGCTTGTGGTAAGTTTATATACAAATACACAGGAGAGACCTCTGATCAAGAGGACCAAATCTGCCCTTGATTGTGCAAGTGTCTCTGAAAGAGTGTGTGTTTGCAGGTATCACACACCAGCCACAGGGCTCACCATAGCTGTGAATGCTTTGATCAAGTTTCATTCAGTCCTTTGTTACAGCAATTTCATAAAATTCTGTGGATCCCAGCAAATGTTATTAAAACCTAAGATGGACAGAGCAGTTCCTCATCTTCAAAATCCTTTTTCTAGGTAGGCAGGTAGTTTTAGGAGTGCATCCCATATGAATGGAATTTGTTCAGATTTCATGCTTCAGCTTTTCGTCAGAATCAGGAGGGTTAAAAAATTTCTGAACCCAAAAATTGAAATGCTTCTGTAATATTTTGTCCTCATGACTAGATGCCTTAGGCACAGGTCTCTAATCCCTGTACCCTAGTTACAGCAATTAAGGTTCATGAAATATAAATTTTGTTACATATGCATCTTGGTTTCTTCTTTTTTCTTTAGTTTCAAAATCATCTGAAATATTAATGATCATATTAAATGGACTCTGTTATGTGAATTGCTGTTAATATTGCATTCTAGTTATCCTGACAGATGCAGTGAATGACATTTTCTAACATTTAGACTTAAATGCATGTTCACTTACTGAAGGAAATCTTGACTTTCATAACTGCATTTAAGTAAAAAAGGTGCTGAAGGTATGCAGCACTTTGGAAAACCACAACTTATAATTGTTCATGATTTCTAGTGCTGCAGTGCAAATTAATCATTGTTGAACTGTGCTGGGGAGAACAGAAATGCCTAACAGCATTGTGGTCCCTGCCTGGAAGAGCTTACACTCCAACATCTGAAATGTTAAACCTATCCTTCAAAGTCTCATGGTATTTTTTTTTTTCACTGAAAGATTCATCTCCACCTAAATCTATCATACATTTCTGCCATCATGTCTATGAAGTGGATTTTCTGAAGCTCGATTGTAACAGTTCCCTTCTCCCCCTGCACTGATAAAGAAATGGTCACTCGTGAATGAAGTCCCCATCAGAGCACTTGTATTGTGCTGGTTTTTTTTGGGATCCAGGAACACACTGATAGGGGATGAGGGTACAGAGGTGGAAAAACAATTTAATTTAGATGGTTCAATAAAAGAAGTGCTGTCTGCATGGCAACAGGTTATAGCCATGCTAGATTGTATTTCACTTATAGAGATAGTAGTCCTTTTGGTATAGATATGAAAGCTCCCAAATGAAAAATTCACAGCCTTCTGGGGGGTTTGTTTTTGTTTTTTAAGGCAGAGGCGTATGTCACTGTAAAACAACTATATGTACTTTAATGTGGCCAGAAAAGAGGCACTTAGCTGTTCCACTGCAAAAAGAATGAGTTAATAAACCCGGCACACAATCTGTCTCTGCTGTAGCTCTTGGCACACAACAGCTCTAATTGGTGGAAGCTATTGAGGCCTTAATTGCTGATTTTGCAGTACTGCCATGTTTACTGATAAGGTTTAATGCAAGCTAAAATTTGTTAACTAGAGAGAAACAGTCACACTTGCGTGAAGAGTGTGAGGACAAACAGCAGGCTCTTCTGAAGCACCGAGCGATGATGAGGTATTTTGGCACGTGGAATCATTAGATTTCTCCTTTGAGACATCTGAAAGGCCTTTCTTTGAGTGGAAGAGCAGGAAAAACTTTTGTGTCATGCACCTAGTCCTGAGATAAGCTTATAGTTGAAGTGATAGTGTTCACCTCACTGATTTACATGATTTTGCTCTATGCTGAATGGATGGAGGACCATTGTCTTTAAACATTAAGACATTTCATTCTTGAACTGGGATATCCTCACATTTTACTTTGAACAAAATTATTACACTGTAATACAGCAGCCTTTTGAACTACTAACCCGCTGTTTCATTTCTGAGCTATTTAGTTAAAAATCATTGTTACTTGTATTTGAGTTTATGTAGTAGTAATAAAAATACCAAGTAATAATGTTATATGGTTGTTTATGTCCCAAAAGCTAAAAGAGAAGAAAAATGGAAATGTGTTTTGTACTTAACATACCATTCTGGAATTGCCATTATTTTGTGTCTTAGCATGTTTTTCATATACTGCGTGCATAGCTTAGAGCAGAGGAAAATGGAAGATGCTAGCTGAGTGAAAAACAGATGCTGCTGTGATCTCCAAATGAGTTTTTATCTTCATGTTTGAAAAATGTGGCAGTATTCAAAGAGATTTTGTGCTTGCATATGATTTAAACCTATTTAATTTTGTTACTGGGCATACTGTATCTAGAGTATATTCTCCAAGCAAGTATATGTTATCTCAAACAGTTCATAAAAGGCAAACCTGAGTGTGTATAAAAGAGCAGATAGTTGAAGTACCTTAACACAGTACTTTAATCCAATATTTATTAATGTTCAGAAGATGAGAAACATGTCATGTTCATTGTGAACTAAGAAAATTAATAGTAATTAGCATTATATTAAATTTTTCTGCAGCATAAATGGAAATTATGTCAAACATACATAATTATGATTGTAAATTTTCTCTGTTCCTTAGACCAATTTTGTCTCAAACCATACTCAGTTAAGTAAGTTGTAACTCCATGTGAATCTGTGACAGTTTAAAATATTAAAAGTTGTATTACATAGTGTTTTGGATACATAACAGGACAGCTTTTTGATATACAACCAAATGGTTGGTTTTGATTTTCCTCAGGGCTCTGCAACTTCTGTAGTCCTGTTTTTTCAGTGGTTTTAGCCTTGAAAGGCTGATAGACAAAACAAGCCTATCATCATTGAGGTCATAGTTAAAACTAATCTCTGAAGATGTGAGAGGCATTCCCATGTCCACGTCAACAAGGGTTGTATATCTTTGCTTGTAAAAATCTTGCAGGTTTGCAAGTCTGGCTCACAAAAATGACCTACTTGATTGGCTGTTTGGCAAATTTGGTGTGGATATCCAAGGAGGAGGTAGCACTTCATTGTGTAAGCAATCTAATTCAAAATCTGTTGTCTACTAATGTTCTGTTACCCACAGAACATGCAAAATGTATCTAAATCCTATTAATTTTACTAAAATTTGAACAGCAAGGTATTTCCAAGAAGAATTACAGAAAATGCAAGATCGTTTGCAGTACCACAGATCATGGTCTCTTTAAGTCCAAAGCTGTATGCTTTATTGTGGGGTTAAAAAAAAAAAAGGGAAAGAAAAAAAGATGTCATTTACTTTCCTTCCTGTTACCAAAAAGCTGTTACCAAAATGTATGTCTACTTCCTTAACTTAGGAAAGCGTCTTAAGTCAAATAGTTGTGACAGCAAAATCATGAGCTCTTTCACTTCACTGAAGTGTGAGACGAAAAATATCAGATAGTAAATTTTTAATAAGATAAAGTGAGAAATAAACGTACATTCTTGAACTAGGTAACATTGTAGAAATATTAACTCTTGCATATAATCTGGATGTGAGTGTTCACAATGTTGTAAGTATCTTTAATTTTCTTACAGTAGTTTCAAATCATGTTTGCTGGATGAACTTTATGAAGTAAATCACACTTGTGCTAACCTCTGTATAGTGCTTTACTGTTAATGGTTATGTAAGTTTACATTTTATCTCTTATTCCAATTCTTCTTTTCTTGGATACCTTCTTCTGCTTATAAATTGTGGTGCAGAATTCAAATGTGAAGAACAAGGTATTAGAAGAACAAAATATCACTTATTTTATCTTTCTATAGTATATATTAGCATAAACATGATGGTATCTTTTGTGCCTGCCACAAAGCTGACAGAGATGGTAATTCCAATATTCTGTGTAAATAGCAAATCAAAGTTGTGAAACATAAAATTTGTATTTTAATGCACATTGAAATTTTGTATTAATGAGCATTATTATTTGCTCTATATTGTACAATAATAATTCTAAATAAGAATTCCACAGTTTGGTCTGTTATTAGGCTTCAGCTGTCCAGAACTTTTATTTGCTTTACTGGAAGTAAACAGATTTCAAATAGAAAATTGCCTTTGTCACTAATTATGTGCGACTTATATATTTGCCTGATCTGTAATCAGTGGTGATATAAATAGTTTAGTATTATTCCTTTATCCTCTGTAATCAGCAGAGGGCTCTACCAAGCCAGTCAGGTTCTGGTCATCGTGGCTGCATTTGATTGAGGGCATTTGGATGTTTTGAGTAAGTAGGTAAGATGTTTGCAGATGAAGGACGTTCTTCATAGCTTTTCTTTTTCTTTTTCTTTTTTTTTTTTTAAATTCTTTTCCAAAGTAAATTAGGAAAAAAGCTTTTGGAAAGCACATCCAATGTAGATATTTCAGGTGCTAATTGCACCTAAGTGTTGCACTCCTGTGATTGACAAAGTCATGTCCTGAGGCATCTTGTACTCACTTACTTTGAATATGTTTCCTGTAAGAATGTTTTTCCAGTGTATTGTTTGCTGTTGTCATTTGTAAAAGGCAAACAGAATCAATAACTTACATTCTTTTCTATCATGTCTGGTTTTAGTCTAGATATCTGACCTGATTTAAGCAAATAGAAGTTCTACTACTTCAAGAGAATTTCTCCAAACTTTCCATGGACAAAGGCATGCAATCCAGGAAGAAAAAAAAATCTAAAATGAAGAAACAGTTTGTTTCCATAGTTGCATTTTTCCCTTACGACTCTTTGATGCATCATAAATGTAGCAAGCATGGCTATTAACTTGATTCACTTTCTTTCACAATACATTGTCCCTGCTCTGGAGAGAGATTTCAGGCAGTGCTGGACAAGCAGAAAATAGAAGAGGTGAAACAGAAGGAAGCAGTTGGAATGAGCAAATGAAGGAAACTTTAGAAACAGTTGATATAATATATGAAAAACATTTTCTAAATGAGAAATAAAGGAATATAAGTTCTGTAGCTTAAATTGCAGCTTATAGTTCTTAGCATTGCTACACTTGTCATAATGAGACTTTTCGCCTATAATGCTTGGTAGTCTTGTGTAGGAGGGATTTTGCTGGAGGAGGAAAGGTCCTGCCTGGTTTCTTACTGTGGGGCTGTTTTAACTGCGTGTTAATATAATGTCATGTACAAACACGATAATATATAAGCTGTACACATGTTGCAATACAGTAGTTTAAATTGAAATGTTTGGCTAGATCTGCCTTTTGAATTTACTTTTGTGCAACTGCCATGGTTAATAATGTATTATTGATGTAACTGGAAAAAACCCTGTCAAATTTCAGGCACTTGACTGGTCACATTTGAAAACCTAGCAAAATACATGATGTCAGATATCGTTTTCAAAAAAGATAAAGCACGCCTGGGATCATCCAGTTCAGTGATGCTAATCATATACTGACCAGGATAAACATAAAAGGGAAAGATTAGGGAAGATAGGTTCATGTTTTAGTTCCAGGTTTCAGTTGGCCCTTTACTACCTACATTAAGGCAATCCAACAGTCATCTATGATGAATAATAGAGAATAAGCAGCTACAATTTTTGTTTTACTCTCTCAAACTCTCTGAACTTTTTTCTGCTTTATGCATCTGCTGCCAGTGCTGTTGAGTCAGCACGCTTATTTCAATTCCAGTAATCAAAACTCTGAAAAATTACATTCCTGCTTTTGTTTGCCCCACAAAAGCAGCTTCTGTCAACATAATCTCCTTTCATTTTATAGAATCATGGAATCATGAAGGTTGGAAAAAACCTACGAGATCATCAAATCCAACCTTTGACCAAATACCACAATGTGAACTAAGTCATAACAACAAGTGCCATGTCCAGTTGTTTTTTAACACTTCCAGGGATGGTGACTCTACTACTTCCCTGCACAGCCCATTCCAGTGCTTGACAACTCTTTATCTGAAGAAATTCTTCCTAATGCCCAACTGGAACCTTTCCTGGCACAGCTTGAGGCCATTTCCTCTTGCCCTGTCCTTGGTTACCTCTGTTGTTCCACCTTTTCCCTGGTGGAAATCTACCCATATGTCTGCAAGGGTTTAATTTCTGTCCAAGGTCACAGGATTTTGGACTTACCAAGCCTTACTGGCAGCTGGAAAAATTACATTTGGCAGCATGACCATTTTCTTTGGAGCTCAATGAATATCAGCACACTGTTCAAGCTTTGCTGTTAGCTAATATCTTCTCTACTGGAGGCCTAGAAAACTGCAGACAATTAAGATGGTGTTCCTCTTGGTTTCATCTCTGCAAACAGCCATGATACCACCTTTTTGTTAGCATAGCAAACTCCCTTTTTCCTAGAAGTGGTTGAGGTGATGTACAAATCACAGCTGGTATTGCTTAGCACACCTTTTATTCAGTAAGCTGTTATTATTAAGTAAATCAAACCATTATTATTAATAGCAGATAACAAATCAGTCTGCACATTTACTTATTTTCTCACACAGTTTATTTACGTGGTTGCTTACAGTTACTTAGCAGGAGGAGTGGTGGGAGGCCAGTGTGGCTTTGTACTGTCTTACCAGAAGCAGGGGGCTGTGCAGCTGTCAGGAGAGGCTGCTAGATAGGTGATGAGAAAGAGCTTCAGGGAGCTGTTCACTCACCAGATCTTCAAAAGATGCTGTAGCCTTTGTCTGTGTACCAGAAATTGCGTTCTTGGATGGCGTGAGCTGTACAACGTCTTGCTGATGTTTTTGCGTGGCCTTGTCCTTCTAACGAGTGGTCAGCGTCATGCATGTAGCAGCTCTTCCAGTCTCAGTTGCAAAATTGGTCTCCAGAGCTTATCAGTCCTTGGGAAACTTTCACATGCTGCTTTCTCAGCAGTGTTAGAGTTCAAACGTGTTCCCTCTTTGGATTGTTTTTTCATTCAAACATTTAAGGGTCTTGATGGCACCAGGAAGTCACGTGGTTTGATTTGCTGCTATGTGATTCTTGTTTCATCAGTGATGAGAACAATCTTTTTCAAGCTCTGTGTTCATATTTCACCCCCCCTTTTCTGCCTGTCATCTTGGTAATAATCATCAGTATTAGATTAAATCTGAATAAGGACTTTCCAGCAAGTGGAACTGATGTGAAACTGAGTGCTGAGTGAGTAGACAACCCATGCAGAGTGAAAGAGTGCCAAGGTCTTCATTTGTAAAGTGCAGAAACACGTGATAAGAGTAACAGTCTTACTTATGGAATTCAGAATCAGTGTCCTCTCGTGTAGCTACTGTGGCTGCCCAGCAAAATTCACTTTTTTCTTTTTTTTTTTTTGGATTGTGTGTTTATGCAATGATGCTACACTGATGAAAAAGCAAGCAGGAGGCTGATTGAACACAACATTAAACCAGCCTATTTTGAGAAGGTTTCTAAGTGCAGAGTTGCTCAAAACATACACTATTCTTCACACCAGTTCAAACACTGTCTAAGTCTATTCATCTTTGTAGTCCTCCCTCTTAAGCTGCTAGACAGATTTTGTGATATCTTAATTTAAGGTGAATTAGCTGAATATTTCTCTTTACTGGTAACATTGTTGGAAAGGTTGTTGCATAATTGAACATGCATTTACACTACTGAATATAAAAGTAATTTTATCCTTTTACCTTATAGTCTGTGGCTTTTCATACCTGAATGAAATGCTGATTTATTAAATTAATACTTCTTTCAGTTGTTTAATATAATTTCTAACAAAAGCATAAATAATTGTAGTAATTAAACGGCAATGTTTGACATTTGCAACTCCCTGTAATTGAGTTAAACAAAAATAATAATTTCTTGTCACAAAAATAAACATAAGAGAAATTATCAGTGTGAATAATATAGTTTCATTAGAAAGAGTTGTTACCTGACATTTTTGTCTAAACTCTGAAGTTATTTACTATAATAGCTATGCGTGTAGATCGTGGAAGAGATGAAAAAGGAGCAGCAATTGAGAAAAGGAATATATTTCATTTCACCAAAATTACTTTAGACAAATTGTCGAATGCAATTTAGTCAATTTGAAAAATTCTCTAAGATGTCTCTACAACTCTGCTTAAAATGCCATGCATAAGCCACGTAGTGAGAACTTCACCTATCTAAAGTATTTCTGAACTGTCAGTCAGTGAGTAGCAAGGTGTCATACTGATTTGAAGTTATTGTAATATGTACTATGACAGAAGCTTCTTCTTCCATGCATGTTTCTGTAGCGTTTCTCAGGACTTCTGTTGAGAGATCACCTCTGGAATGACAGGAGTGACAGTATTGGTGGCTTAGAGTCAGATCCCAGTATAAAAAGGAAGATCTTGATTTCAGTCTGTGGGATTTAAGCCATTTTTTTCTTGCATAAGATAGGATTTTCCTTCCTTGTGTTATGCAGTCTCTAATCTTCCCATCAAAAATGGGAACATGTGTGGTTATCTTCTCACAGAAAACTGAATCTAAGAACTTATTAAATAACACTGTGAGAAATTGAATTATGTGGGTTTAAGACTGACTGAAGTATGTTAATATGTGCTGTACACTTGTAGGCCTGGGTTCAATATTTTCTCACGTTTACTTGAGGAGTGTTGAGACCTCAGGCGTTTCCTGGCTTTTAGATAAACCAGTTTCACAATTTGATGTCTGAAAAACCTTTGAGCAATTTCTATGCAATGTTGGCATGCCACTGTCTTGTATTATCAATGCTTTTAGTTCTTAGAAGACAAGTCCTCCTGAAATCTGTGTCTCCAATATGCAATTGCTTTGTGGGTATTTTCCTTGAAGCTTATGAAATCCTGCAGAACAATTTTATGTAAAGTTCTGGTTCCATATACTATTCCATTATCTTTTTCTTATAAATACATCATTCTAACGCACTGAAATTAAAGGAGAGCTGGGTTGACTTCAGGATACGTATCTGAGCACATGGGGAGCAAAGCACTGAGAGGACAAAGGTATCTTTCATTTTACACATAATCTAATATGGGGTTGACTCTCAATGTAGAATTAATTCCAGGCCACTAGAATTAATTCTACATTGGTTAATAACAGTTAATAACAGTGGTTAGTGGTCCTGCAGAAGCCATACAGGAAGGAATAGAGGTTGTTCTTCCTGTACAATGGATTTGGTGACCGTGGGACTGCATGAAGAAGAATTTTGCATGGGATAACTAAAAGTCTCCGTGGTTTTAATGCGGTTGGCCATCCCTTCTTTTCAAGTCCTGATAGTCATTTAAAGGTCTTACAGCATTGACATTTTATTCTGCAAAATGTGTCAGTTATGTATGTTATGTGTAATTCAGTGTGGCTCAGTGACAAGTCAATAATCTCTTTTTGTGTCTATATGTTAAAAGTTTTGCCTTAGCACTGAGCAGGTCATCCTGCAAGGAGAATGGCAGTCAAATGGGGAAGGACCCATTCTTGGGAAGCATTTCTGTCCACATGTTTGTTGTTACACCATCACTGTCATAAGCTGTTGTGTGCATCATTTCATATTCCTGCATACCTGAGACTGCAAGGAGTGATGCCAGCTCTCCTTATGGCGTCCTGCTGGGAATTGGGCAGGGAGGTCTGTGCTGAGGGTGCCAGTGGATGCTGGATGTAATGATGTGTTTACTTGCCAGACATAATTCCTAAGCGTGCACATGTCATGTTTCGAATAACCAGCAATCCTCTGCGCTGCTTTCAACAAGGGTGGCTGAGCCAAGACATACAAAGCTATTGAGTCTTCATGTTCTTTTGGGTTAAATCTCACACTAGACAGGTTTTTCAAAAGGATCTAACCCAAATCCTAAGATCTATAGGATGTGTTTGCTCAGAATCTTTTAAAACATCGTTATG
Source organism: Lichenostomus cassidix (assembly GCF_008360975.1). Lineage (NCBI taxonomy): Eukaryota > Metazoa > Chordata > Aves > Passeriformes > Meliphagidae > Lichenostomus > Lichenostomus cassidix. The sequence continues at coordinate 96,054,829 of NC_139482.1, read as the reverse complement.
TAAAAAGCACAGCTGCATGAAACAAGTCTTCAAGTGTTGCAACTCTTTTCCTTCCTTGACACCCATAATGAAATGCCCTGCCATTTCCTGAGATCTTTTAGAGCAGAGAATGTGATGTCTTGTTACTATTCAATAACAAGATTAAAATAATTTAGCACCTATTTTTAGCTTGGTTTGCATTCATAGGGCTGTTTTAATCAACCTGACTTTCGAAAGATCCCATTATGTTAAGCTTATCCCTAGCTGCAGATGAAATAATTCTGGATTAATGTCATCAAGGTGTGCTTTGAAGGTGGGAGAGTAGGCCTTTCATTGATAGCAACTGTATTAATAGCTGAACGTGTAATTTTTCTTGCAAAAATGGGAGGAATTTTTCTTTGGTTATGCATTTACATGAGGCTGAGTCTTTTTTTAGCTTGAGTAAGGTGCCCTGAGAAGAGTAAGGGTGCTGACGAATAGGAATCAAACTATCCTCTTCACACTAGAGATTCAATTTAATATACTACTATTTCATATGAAATTAGTTGCCTCAATACTAATATAAGAATGTTATTTTAAAGGGGACTTTTTAATGAGAGTGGTGTAGAAATTCTCTTGCAAGTCTGACTTCCTCACTTTTTTCTCCCTTTTATCCTGACTTCTCACTAATACTTTAACTGATTTCCTACCATCTTTACCAGAACTCTGTATCATTTTATCTCTGTTTTTCTCCATAATTACTCCAGAAGTTATCCTGAAGCCCATGTGGTCCACTTTATGCCTTGTTCACAATGTTTAAAATCATCAGAGTTCACCTTTCCATTTTACTTTTCATCAGTGAAATGGAGAAGATACCAGCTAAACAAGACATAACATGCCTTTTGTCTTCAACAAAATTAGGACCTATCAGTAGCATTACTTACAGTATGAACCTTCTATCAAACATCTTGAGTGCCTGACTCACCTAAAACCTCTGCAGATCTTTAAGTAGAAGTGGTGATTTGCATGTCTAAACTTAAGCACATAAAATTCAGTGAATAAACATACTGTAATAGGACAAACTCAATCCCTTTTAATGAACAGGTGCATATGCTAATCAGTAATATAATATGTTGGACTTCTTTTAATTGTGAAATTAAATTCTTTCATTCATGGCTTCCAAATAATCTGGTCCACTAGTCACATTTGGGAATGTCTATCTTCTACCAGTCTGTAGTAGTTTTGTAACTACAAGTAATTTTCCAGAATGTTTTGTGCTGACAAAAAGTGCAAATAAAATGTATCCTCCTGGGGAGAAAAATCTTCTTAGGGGATTATGCCATTTATGTCATGGTTAGACAAAGTGTTTTAGCCCTGTTTAATGGTTTATTCTAGTCATTATTAGGACAATACAATTTCAGGTGCATTAAATACTAAGTATTTATGTGTTTTCACATTACAAATGTGTTCTTTCCTCTAGAAAACATAACCCAGGTTCTTCACAAAGCTTCGGTCTTAAGTTATACTTTTCTGTACTATGTAGAAATCCAGCCATGCATGTAATCATAAAAGTGTTGAGTTACAGCATTATGACTCTAATTACTGCATGGCGTAACATTTTATATATAAGCCCAAAACAGAGTTCTGGTTTTAAACTCCTGGAGTTTAGTAATTGCTCATCATTTGCAATTTGTACTTGTTCTGGACAATAGACGTTACTCAACAAAACAAACTTTTCCATGTCATTTGCTTCATTGTTGGAGGGCAACTGAGGAGTAGTAGCAGAAATATGTTTGCAGAAGGCAAAGAGGTTACAAAAAGACAGTAGTGATAGTAACAAAATATTTATTTGTAATAGTGATGAAAAGTTCCAAATACAAGTCTATAATAGGCTATAAAGGTCACAGTTGAAATATTCTTACGTTATGGATTTTTCTCCTTGGTATAAATACGCTAGTTTCTCCTAGCATAAACATGGCATGTGGTTGGTTTAGGGGTAAGAAAGAGAAAAATAAGATTTTTAGGACATAATAAGATTAAATCATTGTTACAGAAATATCTAATGTTAGTTTGATTAATTGCAACACATCAGAGAAAGTAGAAATTAAAGCTAGGAACAAAAGCATCTGTTTAATATCTAGGCACACTTCAGTCAACTCCATCATTTTAAACAGCACAACAAATATAATTATTTATGCTCTTTGTATTAGTGAAAGGAGCTTCAGTCAGATTTTTTTGTTCTGCTTTTAAGTAGGGACCCATTTTATACTGTGCCTTTAAAAAGATACAAAATAGTGCAATTAATTACAGAATAAAAAAATAAAGCCCCACAAATGAACAAACATTTCTAGGAAGCCTAACATCTATTCAGCCTAACAATTCTTGATAACAACAGGTTTCTGTGATAATAGAACAGTAGCCTTAAATTAGCTTCAAATTAATGTTTCCTCATGAAGCACTGTGGCCAAAAAACCAAGACTCTTGATTTGAATATAAATGACAATTAAACACAGTCCTAAAATTCCCATTGTTCTTAATTAGAATTAAAATGAAATAATTTTTTTAAGTGTATGCTTAACTTTCTCGTTTATCAGTTTGCAGTGTCTGTAAAAATAAAGACCTGAATTAATTGATTTTGAGAGGAAAATACTTTGGAATTGGAGAATATAAACAATGCAGATAAAATTTGAATAGTTCTGAGGATTGGATTCACTAAGTTCACTTACATGTGCCAGGGAAACATGTTATTCAAAAAAAAACTCTTTTTACTCAGACTGCTTTTTAAATAACTGCCTGAAATTCATAAAATAGGGAAGAACGTTTATGAAATATTAAGATATCATTGTGACAGTTGAAATACAGTGCTACAGGGCTCACTGCATAAAAATTATATCGTTCTGCTGGCTTTGAAATGTTTTATGTTACTTCTTGAGGGCCTTGCAACATTAATTTTAAATCAAAAAATTATTCAAAAAATAAGTGGAATAGCATGTCTTTGCAAGTAGCAAAATGGACTGTTAGACAGAAAAGGGATGGAGCCATAAAAAACTCAAATCCATTTCAATTCCCTGGTGTAGTCAATAATGCTTATCGATATACTGCTATCAGAGTGTAAGGTTCTTCTTCATTTTAAACCAAGATTTCCTTTACAGAAGAAATTACAAATGCCATGGCAGCTCAATATTAATAAGTATTTCCCATTCTTAATGATCAATGAAAAGTTCTTATACAGAAGTCTTTCAAGATCAAATACTGTCATGTTTCCCAATTCCTTTTCCCTCTGCCATTCCTGTCCTTCAAAAATATCTCTCCCTAACAAGCTGCTGGGGAGAAGATGTGGCATAGTAACAATGGGTGTCTGAGAGTGCCTTTAAGAAGCACAAAATTGATGGGTTCGTTGTGATTCAGGGGGTGACTGTAAGAAAAACGAAATTTTTTTTCTGAAGCACAGCTTGCCCTTTCATTATGATTCATTGGTATAAGGGTAATGTCTTCTTTCAGTTGATGGAGGACTTAAATGATACTTCCTGTATGGTGGACTGGTCTTAATGTGACCGTCATGTTCTTGAGAAAGATAGCAGCAGCACTGCTTCTCTTTTAGCATCACCGTGTCAGGGATGAATCGCAGCATTCCTTATCCTTCCCTTGCACTGGTAAGTACAGTGATCATTCATTTCTGATCTTCACTTAACTCAGGACTGTAAAGCTGGGCAGAGAAAAATTTTGCAAGCTGTCATCATTAGGAAAATGGCAGGTTCACAAGAAAAACAATTCTTTCTGATTTGGAAGCGAGGTAGAATTGCCTTACCCTTAGGTGAGGTTGAAAAGATTGTTTGCCCCATGGGTGAAGGTTGCAACTCAATTTCAGACCAAAAAAGATTGATCCTAGGTCCCCAGCAATCAATGATTTTTAAATTTTTTTCTTCCCTTAATTGACATTTTCTTGTGTCATAACTTCACCTCTTGGAAAATTTGATCAATTTTTGAAGCATATTCAGTAAATCCATAATCTCCCTTCTTCATTTACCATAATGCATCAGGCAGATTTGGGACAGGGGATATATTTGGCTTTCAATCATAATATAACTTCTTATTTTTCTTTATGGAAGCCTTATTCTGATATCTGTGTGGTACACATCCTACAGCTGCTTACTTCCTGAGTACCTGGTGGCTGTGCAGCCACTTATGTGAGATTCTGCGTAATGGCACAGCGTGGCCCTAAATCCCACTCTGCTGGTGCTGTTTGTTGGGGCAGCGGCTGTGGTTGGGACTGCGCTGCTGATTTCACTGAGCCACGTAGCAAACGGCATTGGGCACATGGAAATAATTCACACAGAAGGGATACGGTGCTTCAGGTTTGGATGCTTCTGTCATCATAAACAGAATTTTTTTGCTATTGACATTTTGGATGAAATTTGGATATGGAATTGTGAGGGGCACTGAAGTGAGATTTTAGAGGCTCTACTTTTCAAGGACATTTTTATAAAACTGGTGCCCAATCTATGACTTTTTACTTATGCCAAAGATACTTTTAAAAGCATTTATTCAGTGTATTGGCTTAAATGATGGAAAGCCTTTCCTCCTCACAGCCTTGTTCAGTCTTGTTTTTTATTAAAACAGTCCGTGAATTGTCATGCCTATCTTTCAGTAAATTTGTGGAACATTTTATACTAGGTATTAACTGATTAATCCTCGAAGATTATGAAGTCCTCAAATCTGTGTATAATTCAACAAATCCAGATTAAAAAGCTTTTAGCCATTGAAAATCATGGATCTCTTGGGGACTTGAAGAATTATTTCATTTTTTTGCCAAGGAAACCAAGCTATTAAGAATCATCATGTGCTTAAAGTTCTCTGAAGCCAGAGGGTTGAGTGACACTATTGCATATTTTTCATTTGCTTGATCATTTATTTCTTTCCAGCTAGCTCCTTGGAAGCTGATTTTGAAGAGCTCTTGTCACACCAAACATACTCATTCTTATGAGAAGTATGCAGCCAGTTTGCACAGATACCTGAACTTCATGAACAACAGAATAATTTATCTTTCATTTGATCACAATCGTTCCCTTCTCCTATTTTTTTTTAATCTGTTAGAATTAATAATGTAGTTAACAAGAATAGCCAATTATTTGGAGATCACCATCTGAAAAATTAATTGTAAAAATTATGTTTGGCCTAATCCTAATCCTATTGTCTGTTTTGAGATACGAATACTGAATTATGGTAACTCTTATTACGAAGGCCTCCAAAACATGGGAAGTTTCTAAAATTCAACTGATACTAATTTTTCTAATTTGGTAGATGCTTGTTACCCAATACTGACTAGTCCATATTTTTTTTCTTAATCATTCCATGTGTACAGTCCTATCTGAGTTTGAAAATTGATTATTTCTCTCAATCTTAGAGATTAAGCCTCTCTGTTTTAGAGGAGGCTTTTGGGTTTGGTGTTTTGTTTTGGTTTTTTTTTTTTTTTTTGAAAAGGGGATCTTCAAAGTGGTTTACAGTAAGAACTCTGTTTAACACCAGTGGGCCTGGAACATGATTAAGTAACAACTTGGAATGTCAAGCTGCTGCCTTATACAAGCCACATACAAGCCTTCCAAAGGAAGAAAGAGACAGTTTGATCATTAATCAGGGGTTTATTCCAGGTGGTATATGCTATGTATATATGATCACTGCAAATACTTGGAATTATGCTAACAAATTGAAGTGTTTTTTTGTTTTAAGGCAAACACATTTTCATTGGCTGTTTGTTGCCATAACAGTTTCTTGCAGAACGTGAAATTGTAAGTTGTATTTATTGTCCCTGGAGACATAGGATGATATGTGGTTGCCCAGGTTTAGGCTGAACAGATCTGAATAGTCAATCCTTGTTCTTCTCAATGAGGTCCTTGCATTTAGTTGATGTGGGTAAATCACCTGACGGGAACTCTACTAAATTTGGAAATCTGCAATCAAGAACTATAGACGGATACCTCTAGAGTACAACATCCCAGATCCCGTAGAGATGTGGGTCACAGCTCTGAGATGCTCCTCTGCAGGTATTGCATAGGAAATCCCAGACAGAAGACAAGGATGTGGAAGATAATACTGATCGTGAAATCCTTGATGAAATATTGTTAATAAGACTGTGAAACAAAAAGTAAACATAATAGGGAAAGAAAGTGTTATTCAAAGCTGCTGCTTTTTAGAACTTCATGCTGCTCTGACTCACATAGGAACGTGATACTTGGCTGAGTGCTTTCTTACTTCTCGTCTGCATGTTTCTTGTTACAGTAATAATTAAAGATTGTTCATTCTTCACATTATCAGGAATTCTAATGCTTGTACCAAGGAGAAAATTTGCCAAGAACAGTACCCTTTAAATCACTTAAAAATAATTAGCTTTTTTTTTTTCCCATTCTCTTTTTGAGACTTTTTTTACACTGCAGGCATTTAGAGGAATAAAGGATTTTTGGCATTAAAGGACTTTTTAGGATAAATTCAGTAGTGCACTAAGATAGTATTTCTTGTGAAATTTTGTACTTAAATCAGTATTGAAGTATATAGGACAGTATATGTCTGTCTGCAGGATTTCAACCCAAAAATTTATCAGAACAACAACAATAATAATGATAATAATAATAATAATTTAAAAATTGTCATTTTGCCACACAGGTATGATGCCTGACCCCAAGCATATTGCTGTTTATTTATTAATTGCCAAAGTATATTTATTTCAGTAGTGGAAAGCAACAGAAATGCCAGAAATATTAATTACTCACTTAGAAGACGGAAAACATATTGGAATTTTTTTTCAAACCATTGTGGACATTTTCTTGGACTGTATATACTGACTGTATTTTCCATATTATCACTTCATAAATGTTTTCATCTTTTTCCAGTTGATTTGTTCTTACATTTCTCCAAGACTCCAGAAGATTTATTAATTGGAATTGAAATACGTTTTTGAAAAAGCTAAAATTCTCCTGGGTTTCTAGGTTCTTACTAGCTTTTTTTTTTTTTTTTTTTTGCGTGGTAATTGTATAAAGAATTTAGAGACTGACTCAGTCCAGGGTTGCTGTTTTGCTTACACAATATATTCTCTGCTGGAACACTCATGAGGATGACAGTACAGGCATGTGAGCAGGTTTAAGTCAGTGGGTTAAGTACTAACAGAGGGATGCTCTCATTGCAAGTATTAACTGGTTCCAGGAAAGAATGTAGTAATTTATATCATAGAAACAAGGCAACAAATAAAAAGACTCATTTTTCTTAAAAAATTAAATTGAAGTCAATTAAATTGAATTCGTAATGAAGGTCATTGTTGATGGCTGAGTGAAAGGCCATTCCAATTCAGAATGCAAAGTCAGGATGAGAAGAAACTTAATTCAGGAAGATTTAGTGTCTCTTCTTCCTCTAGTATTTCTCTTGGAAATTAGTTATGAAAGCTTCTTAGCCTGTATTAGATACCAGCCAAAATACAGGTTCAATCAAGGTCATGTCAATTTTCCAATGTCTGTATTGTCTTCTGCTTTTTCTTATTTAGGGTTACTACTCTCCATGATACTCTCCATGATATCTGTTATGCCTCTCAAGACAACAGCATAATATGAAAAGGTTAAAGATCTAAGCTAAACATGTTACAAGCCATGCCTGGCAGTTCATTCATTATTCTTTACTTGATCCAAAGTGTGATCTGAGCAATGGGCAGCCTGGAAAACTCTCTGAGTCCAGCAGAACATGCAGCTGCTTTGCATTCAGAGGTGTTCTAAACACTTGGGTTTGAAAGGGAACCTTTGATGAGACTACCTACCGCATCACACTTTTTTTTTGAGTTTGGCTTCTGCCTGCTTCAAAAGGAGATGGTTGCACTTTTTGCAAATTCCAGCACCATCTCCACTTACTCTACAAATGCATTGGCTTAGTGAATGAAGGGAGAAAAAACTCAAAGTCTGTCTTAGTCATTCTTGACCACGTGCCAGACTTAGTGCTGAGGATGAAGTTCATTGCTATGGGTTTTGAGGTGCAGCATGCCTCAGAAAACTGCACCTTCTCTCGCTGTGTGTCTCAATAGTCCCCTTGTGAATTTTCTTTGTCTGGGGCCATTCCCATCCCCAGGTGCTTTCATGTATATTCCTTCTTTGGTGGCTTAGCTGGTTTTGCATTGCTGTTTGTGATTTGTCTTTGTTCATGTGTTACAAGAACTCTAGAAATTTTGAAAAAGATTTGACTTTCTGTTTACTGTGACTAGTCTATTAATAGCAAGTCTAATGATTTCGAACACTTAAATATAGAAATAGTCACTAAAATTTGATCATATAAGGTAAATTTTTCTAGATTATTAATTTTATTTCTTTAAGGAAAGTGGCATGCCTTTGTTAGGTACTTTAAAGATATCTAGTCTTTTCTTTTAAGGGCATGCATTCTCACAAGGGAACCACTCAGTGCTGTGATTGGATTAATGCAAATTGGATGGGAAAATTGGGCTGGGGTAGGAGCAATTGAATTTGGAAAGTTTATGAGAGCTGCTAGTTCAGGGTGAATAATAAAATAAAGACAGCAGTTTTGCAATTTTGAAAAGCTCTGTGCTGTGTAACAGACTATAATTTAATTCTGAGAGACTTTTTTATTAGATTTTTTCCCAAGTAAAATCACAATTCCTATTGTTCCTTATCATATGTCTCATTACTGCTGCAAGTATTATCCTCTTTATATGATTAGTGATTCATACTTAGCTCTCTTTGTTGTTTTGTACACAATTGCAGGTAAATAATGGAAGCAATTTGATGCTCCTGAGTAGACCAATAGGTACTTTGGGGTTTTTCTAAACAGGGATGTATATTTTAGCAAAGGAGTGGTGATAAGCCTTGCATTGAAATCATCAACAGATGCATAACTCTGATAAAATGTCTCAGCATTGGTCAGAGTAATAAGCCTGTGCCAGGCAGTGGCTCCTAGTTTCACAATAAACGTGTATGAAGTTTGTCATAATTTACACTCATTATCCTTTGTAGATACTTTTGTAAAATACGTTATTATCATTTGTGTATTTGAACATAACACTGTCATAAGAGTGTACCTAACAAATGAAATAATCACTCTTTGAGGGAAGTTGGCTCTGTGAAAGAAGGAACACTTTTCATGCTCTGCTGAGTACTTCCAAATCCAGACAAAGCCAAAGAGAATTGGAGCAGTGAGGTCTCAGTCCACTACATTGTGGAATTGAAAGGCCTTCACTGGTTGGGCAGAAAAAAGCACTCAGTTCCAGTTCCTGAAGAAGCAATGGTTTAAGAAATCTAAAACCAGGGGAATGATGACTTAAAGAAATGTGTTATTGGTGAAACTGTATGATGAATTGAGACTTCATTCTTACTCTTGTTCAGAGTTCTGTGTAGCTATAAATTCAACAGGATGGCAGTGTCTGAGTTACCTTGGATTGATTGCCTGGTTATTTTTTACTTCAAAATTTTTAATAAATGCTTACCTGGGGTAAGCGAGCCTGCATTCTGGCTTCTGGATTTTACTTGTGGATCAGAGCACAGCTTTAAATTCTGCTCAGAAAGTATAGTTAAACTTTCACAAAGTGGATCAAAGGATATTGGGTATTACTTTTTGCTTGCCTTAGGGCATCCCGAGAAATTTAGTTTAGTTACTTCATACCCACATTAATTATTGTGTGGTAGTGCAAGAACATTTTTTATTTATTAGCTTTTCTACCTCTTGAATTTCCAATTTTAAACTGATGATTAAAACTTTACTAAAGCTGCTGACTCATATTTTTACATTTCACTCCTTATTCGCCTTCCCCTTTTCCCCTTTGGATTCAGATAGTAATTAACATTGTAGATGTCATTCAAACTAAGTGCAGAGGAAAATCAGTTGAAAGTATTACACTGGGAAATGTTCTAGACTCAGTTATAACCAGTATAATTAAAATATTTACAAAAAACTGAGTAACTGAGTTGTAAAATAGGGGACAAATCCTACCTATATTTTTGTTAAAATACTGATTTTAATTTTTGAGCTGTGCTTGCCTTTGGTGATCTCTCTGTTTATCTCTAAGAAGAAAAGTAAGACTTGTAAGTCAGCAAAGCTGAAGCTCCATTCATACAGTGGTAACAGTAATATATTGAAAGTTGTGTATACCAGTGCTAATTACAAATTATATAGAAACATTTCCTAAAGGAAGATTTCAAGCATGTAAAGAATACTGTACAAAATGGGCAGAACTCTTAGGGGAGTAACTATACATAGTTATGCAAATACTTTCAAGTGATTCACTGATCTAAATATCTTGAGAAACCAAGTCTTAAATCTGTTCTGTAGAAGTCAGTGTCACCCCCTCTTCATCATTAAATGGCCCAGATGACTGGATCCAGCAGACAGGTTTCCACTGTTAGATCTATTCACAGGATTTTGAAATAAGCACACCAATTCAGTATCAATAATTTGTGGAAGTACAGAGCTTTGTTAAATAACTAACACTCCTTCACCTTGGATTGTTAATTTTTCTTTTATTGTTATTAGACATGTAGTCAACCAACAACATGAACAAATAAACAAGCATGTATACAGGTCATACTTGTTCTGAAAAACATAGATGCTATTTGTATATTTGAAATCTGAACTACTTTCCTAGGGGGAGGTAGAATAAGGTAATTATTTTTTTTTAATACTTTAAGAAGCATAAGACTGGGACACTGTTGTTCTCTGTGACTGTTTTTCTTCATATCTGCAAACATATAATAGGAGAAAGTCTTACCCTTTAAAATTCAAAACACAAACTGTGTTGAAATGTAAGAAGTGGAAATAAAAGGAGTCAGTAACAAAGGGAAAATGATAGTTACAGTGAGAGAAGAAAGAGTTGAAGAGTCTATATATATAGGTTCAAGGTGCTCTTCTTTGGGTTGCAAATAATGATGCATAAAAAATGCATCACTCTCTCGGTATTATTTTAATTTATTGTATTATGTTAATTTGACTTCATTTCTAATGAAGAGCCTTCCAGGGACATTTTTCAGAATATATTATCATAATTTTTAGGTTTTGGTATTGCTTAATATTAAAATAAATGTAAAAATAAATATTAATTATTTTTATTAGCATGGGAAATAAATGTTAATAGTAATAATAGGATCTAATAATGGAAATAATGTCTGTCAGAAACTTAGGGATCATCCTTTAACATTTGTGTAACATCAGTGAAATGCATGTGAAAACCATGGATTAGTAAGAATGGAGTGGCATTGTTCCAAGTGGAAGTAATCTTTAAGAGCTCGTCCAGAAATGGTTACAGATGTTTTACCTAGCATTTAATTATTTTAGCAGGTTTTATTGATGTTTCTGTTGGGTTTAATTAGCATCTCCACTTCTAGACTGTGGCTTTTATTCAAACCCAAGATGTCATGATTTCATGATATCTGTGTTTATGACACTGCCACATGTTGCTGTGGAAATTATTAGAAAGTCATGAATAAAAGGACTACTTCTGTATAAGGCTTTGCTCTCATTACTTCTCCTTATTTATAAATTTTTTACCTATACAGCTAATGCAAGTATTCAGTATTATTCAGGATATAATTATGGAAGTATGAGTGCCAAAGGTGCAAGTAATCTCCAGATGTTTTAAGAAAAGACTGTAATAATCAATAGGAATTTGGTATACCTTTTATACATGAATCCTGCTATTAAAAAGCGTTGCTTAATATATTCATCCAAATGTCTTTTGACTTGTTCAAGTTATGTTACTTTCACTTGTAAGCGCTTTTCATCTGACTGTTTCTACACTTTCTTCCCCAAAATGTTAATTAAATTAATGTTCTGATGTACAGTAGGTTACTATAATTTTTGTTTCCGAGATGAAGAAACTGTATCTAAAAAGGTCACATCTCATGTCAGTGACAGATGGAGGTACACAGTACTCTTCCGTGCTAGCCACTGAGAAAAAAATAAATCTTTCTACAGTGTGTGCATTTGCAACTATTGCCATAAGCAAACATAAATGCCCAGAAATTGAACTTTTCACTCTAAGACCACATATTTCCATCAGATGAAGGAGGGGAGGAGGGAATGAAAGCTTTAGGAGGTAGCCAAAGCAGAGGAATAGCATCATTCAAGTGGACCAGTCACTAAGCAATAGATATGTGCGGATGTGTTTATGAATTTGCATATACTTAATGTATTTTTAAGCTAATTTTGAAAGAGCTGTGGAAAATATTTCAGGAGATTTGCGGTCTGATTTTATCTTGAGAGAGATATCAGAAAGGATCATACTTTCCAGAGATGTCTATTTCCCCAGAGTTTGAAAGGAAAGTGCTTCTCAGCACTCCAAACCAAAAACTCATAGGGAAAAAAAAAATCTGTAGTGGAAGGAGCAGCTGGCATTTTCTGCAGAATTGAAATTCTGAAAGTTTATTTGTAGAAAAAACGTTTCAGTTCAAACTTTTAAGTAGGCTTTTGAGACCCTCTCTCTTCTTGAAAATCCTATACATTCTTAAATCTAAGCTTCTAAAGAGCCTCTTGGTCAGATTACAGACATGGCATCTAGGTTTCCCAGGATTTCTAGGTTGTTCCTGAGGTTTTGAGATGTCTGTATGTATTTCTTGGTTGAATTTGAAAGCTGTGAGATCTATATCTCCTCACCAGGCTAGTTCTAGACTGAAAGGACAGAAAAACCTGTTAACTTTGGCTTCAGAATGGTTTTGCATGCAGGGAGGATGTTTCTAGGTGACTTGGAACAGTTTTCTAAAAGAAAAATTATGAATTTTTAAATGAAAACTGAAATTTTCCCTTGGAAGTCATGATACTTGTAGAATACACATTTTCTACCCAAGTCATTGATGAAAGTGTGTTCAGACAAAAACCTCAGCCAGTTTAGGGTTGTTAATGATTGCTGAAGATGCTAGAGATGTAAGCAAACTAGCTTTTGTAATTGAATATAGCAGGGTATTTTCATATAGGGAGTAATTTAATTACCTAGAAATGCAGTTAGATACATATTTATCCAAATTTATTTTTAGCAAGACCTTAAGATAACTACCATTGCTTGTAATTTTTCTTTCCACCCTGACTGAATGGTATCACAGTACAACATCTGAATAACTTCACCCTCATGAACACACATACTGGCTTATTCAAACACTTTGCTTTGGTTGTACCCAACATTTCCTTGTTCACCTGCATAGATGATCTTCTGTCTCAATCCTATTTTCATTGGTCTTGTCAGGGAAGCCAGTTGTGGGGGCAACTGTCGAGAGACATGTGCACAGTACATTACAAGTCTTTCCTCTCCTGTGCCTGGTCTTAGACTCTCTACCCATGCAATAGATGACCAATAGAACCTTCATCTCCTTGCTTGCAGCTCTTGGACCTATGAGCCCCTGACATTCATGGTCCCATGCTTGGTGTCCTGGCACTCAGACCTCATCCTGTGCTTGCAGACTAGCCCAGCTCAAAGTGCACTGACTCCACATGTGCATGCTCAGAGCTGAGAGTGAACCCACACAGGAGATAAGCTTTACTCAGGAGATAGGTTGGGCATGAGGCACAGACAGGCAGGCAGGCAGGAATGTTGAGCAACCTCTTTACATGCAACTAACCTCTGTCCTTTTTTATTTTCCCTCTTTTATCCCTCCCAGATCTATCTTGACCCCTGTTTTTGCATATCTTGACTCCTTTCCCTAAACATCTCTTTCTAAGTGTGGCAGAATACCAAATGTTTTCTCTACTTTGTTCTCAAGTTCTCTTATAGTAAGTCCTATACCCTGATGACTCTATTTAGTGTGCATGGCTTCCTGGTGACAGTTGGTTTACCTGCTTCAGTGGGTGTCTTCAAGAGGGACAGCCATCTCATTGTTTTCCTTTGATGGTCTTTGGAGTGGCCAATGATGTGCTCAGTTTCCCTTTCTTAGGTTACTGGGGGTCCTACACCTATCACTGCTCCTCTCTGTTTATGGTTGTCAGCTATTTTTCAGAAAACCTAGCATTAGCCATCAGAAAAGATCACAGTTAATTGTGTTAGTCTGGAGGCCACATAAAAAATTACCTCAGGTATCTGAAGCAGAGGTTGTGTAGGATTAAGGGTCCTCATCCAAAACTGTGATTTGCACTGCCTTTTTTTCACTGCTGCTTTGTGTGAATACTCATGCCCTCTTATATCCAGTAGAACTTTAGTCCTAAGGTTTCAGAAATTAAAATTGCTTCCATTTTTACCTTGGGAAAGCTAGATTTATTAGACATGCTCAGGTCACTTTTATTAGATTGAAGCATAAGTTGCCAATTCATTTTTGTGGCATAGCCACTGCACTATATATATCCTGCCCTAAAGCAGTACTTCAGGAAATTAGTGTGGTTCAGATCTAGGTGCAAACTGACCTCCCCTGAAAGTTGCCTAACACGCAGAGGGAGTGGATTTAAAGAAAAGTTTGGCTCTTTTTTCTTTCTGCAAGACATGATCTGCAAGACATTTCTGCAAATACGATCAGGTAGCTTCTTGTATAATAACTTGCTTTAGGTTTCCTCAATACAGAATACCAATTTATACAGATTGTAATCTTCCCTCTAATTTTCTAGATAAATAGGTCTTTTATTTAGGACAGTTATTTTATTGTGGGATCAAATGTCTAAAAAATAGAAAATGTCTGATAATCAGAACATCCAAGGAGTTTATTTCTTTATGGAAATGAGGATACAAAGGCATCATCTAAGTTATGGTTTTATATAAACTTAATGAATGACAATTATTTCTATCACTTGGGGAAGAATATGGGTAATCACAGGAAAACAGAGATTTTCAGCTACTACAGCTTTAAAGGTATTAATATATATATTTAATATATGTGTGTCCTTTTATAGCTGGAGTTTCATTTGGAGAGTGGTGAACTCCTGGAGCAGTTGCCTTTCCCCAGAAATTATTTTATTCATAAAGGAAATGGTATTGTTTGGTGAATTTGCTTGATGAAACTTTATTAGAATAAAAGCAGTCATCTGTAATAGTCTGTTGGTTAATCTGTACTACATTTCAAGACAAGTAGTTCAAGCTCCTTTTGGAAAACTAAATTGAACTCCACAATTCCTCCCCTGCCTTCCCTTCAAAGTGACTTTTGTATTTTTTTAATTAAAAAGATAGATTTAAAGCAGAGAGATTTTTACTGTGAAATGAGCAGTTGTTAATGACAGAGATATAAGGGGACATATGCCTCAGACATAGGTCAATTATTGAGAGCTTTGTTTTGGTTAAAATATTGATGTTTACTGATTTTCTAGAGTTGGAACTATATAATGCCTGACTGGTTTTTGTGATTTTTTTTTCCCTTTGGAAATTAGGAATGCATTTTTCATTTTCTTTTGAATTCTTCTTAGACATTTTCTCTTGATATTCTTATTAATGTGTTTCTTTTGTTTTTTGTCGTTTTTTTGTATTTCACTTTTCTTCAGAAGCATTTTGTTCGTCAGGGTAAAATGTAACCAGGTGTACTAGGTTCACTCTTGCAGAGCTCTAATGTCTTTCCTGTTTCCAAATGGTGCAGACATTCCAAATATATGGTACTGAAACCTCTGTGTCTTATGATACTGAAATTTGGTCTATGTTCTCTGCATTCACGTACAAGAATAATTGCAGTGCCAGATGAGATGGTAGGGTAGGAAAAAGCCTCACACAACAAACAAACACAAAAAAAACCAGCTGATAATCATCTGGTTACTGCAAACTTCAATTTTGTGACATTTATTGAACAACTAAAGCCGTTCACTGATGTGGTGTTTAAAGAGATGGTGTTTATCTTGTCCACATAATGGGTTTTTGAGAGAAAGAAGGGCTGATATGCTTTAGTGATATCATTGAGGGAAGGAGAGGTGACAGAGTTCTTAAAAATGATTTTGCTGTCAAGTTACTAATATCCTCGGATATGAAAAGCACGGTGCTGTTGTTTGCATGGAAATTTGTATTGCACAATTGTTATGGAATTTTCGGCTCTGCTCCACACACAGAATATGGTAAGAGCTATGTAATATATAGCATGTCATCCTTCTTTTTCCTCTGTACCAGCTCTTATTGCTGAGCACTATGTTACATGGTATGGCTAATTTGGGTCAGCTGTTCCAGGCTGTTTTCCCTCCCAGCTTCTTGCCATCCCATGCTGGGGACAGGGTCAGAGTAGGAAGAAGAGAAAACCGTGATTCTGTGCAAGCATTGCTCCAACAATGGCCAAAACATTGCTGTGTTATAAATATGTTTGGCTACAAATCCAGAGCACAGCATCATGCAGGCTGCAGTGAAGAAAATTAACTTCATCCCAGACGGACAAAGTACACCTTGTTAGCAGAACTAATAAATGGAATATCACATACCATTTTTAGAATAATATCTGACATGAAGAGAATTTATAGAAGTAGGTAGTAAGTAACATGTTTGCATGGTGTGAGCAGAGATGCAAATTACATAAAAGTGGTGGTGGTTAGAGGTATATGGAAAAGTTACAACCCTGCTTTATTTCTTACAATATCCTTGCTCATTCTGCACCGTTTTCCATTATTTCTGTTTGAAGTATTTGCTATCGTTTGTTCATGGCAGCTTACAATGAATGGTTTCATTTGTTTCTCTGTACAGTCAGGCATTAGATCTTGCTGACCTTCAGCAATGCAGTGTTAGTCAGCAGAGTCATGCTCTTATGTCTGGATTGAGTAACTGGCCAAAAGTAACTGGCTTTATATGTTCTTTTTTTTTTTCCTAATTCATGCTTAATCCCTTTGAAAATTTATAAATCACTGTATTAGAACTGTTCATTCTTTAGCTTACAAAGGCAGATAAAAATGCAAAGATAAAGGAAAGGAAAAACAAAAGTACGTAGCGAATATGAGATAATCATGTTGTGCAACAAAGAGGACAGAAAGTAATTTTATTGTAAAGATTTGAGCCCTGTATTTTATTTTATTCCAATCTGCATTGTGATAATAATTTTGCTTTTTGCCCAGCACATTGCTGGGGCAGTATTTAGGCAATAATTATTTTGTACTTAAGCATACTTCCGATTTGAAAAAGTTCATTCTCTTCTTGATATAACAAGTTTTATAAGTCATTACAAATGAATTTTTTTTTATAAATCACTTCCCAAAAACTTCAAGAATTCAAAAAATGGGATCCAACACCTAAATTCCAAAATTTAATACAATGAAAAAGAGAACTGCCAATAAATATTGATGTCTAAGAACATGAAATAACTGAGGACATACATTGTGTATTTTCAGTATGACTAATGAATTGGAGGGAGATTAAGGTAAAGTCAATCCTGAGGAACTGGCAAGGCGTACTGCAGGTCTGTGTGGATCTTCCTGTATGTTTGCAAAAATGAGCTTCGCCAAAGTATTTGCTTGGTGGTATCTTCAGTTACAGATACTTTGTTAATCCTTAAAGTGTAGCCTGAAAAATTCCAGTCATTTGGATTTTTCTTTTACCTTCCTGTTGGATATTTTTTCTAAATGCAGCCTTTTTTTTTCTACCAAAACTCTTACATAAATAGACATTTTAAAGAAGATATTCAAATGTCCATCTGTTCTCTGAAACTAATTCTATAAAAAGCTGACAGTAGACACGTTTTTAAACAAATTTCAGATTCAACTCAGAATTTATATTTAAAACTGATTTAATGGGAAGGTTAGAAAAGTCCACTTGAGACTTTATAATGTTATCCATGCTATTCTTTAAAAAGTTTTTTTTTAGATAAAAACCTACATTTATCTGCTTGGTAATAAGAGAAATGTAGTATTTTCTGGTATCTTTGTCTTCTAGGGGGGATTCAGCTCTGTGAAAAATAACTGCTTTACCAGTGGACAAAAGACCAGGGATTTACCAACTTGTAATTTAAAACCTGAGTAAAAATATATTGACTTCTTTATGAGACATCTAGTAGATTTAAACGCAATTTCTGACTCGTATATATAGTTAATTATTTACAGTAACATATATAGAGTGTGAATGAGAATGTAAACTTCTAACTTCACAGTGAGGCTTAGCTTTATTTCAATTATTAGATTTTTGTCTGGTTTTGTATTCATATATATCAAATTATACTGTTGCTGTATTAGAAATGTACACTGTGTTGCACTTGATGCATTCTTAGCACGTAATAACACATACTATCAAGTTCAGAACTAGAAAAACTGAAAAAATGTAATTGTTTGAGTAGCACAGTAAAGACAGTGTGGTTTTCTAAGTAACCAATCTGGTCCAAAACTACTATCTGTTCTTAAAAATGTCTTGGACATATGGACTAAATAGTTGATAGCAATGAAAGAATATTTGTGTGTGAATGTGTAGGAGTTTAGGAGAAGGAAGGAGAAGTAGGTGTTAAGCATGACAGTAAGGTGGGAACAAGTGACAATGGGAGAATGAGAAATTTAATGCAGAAACGTATCTTCTGCAAGTAATCCTTGACACTTACATAATTTTGTGTATAACTATATCTACGGGCTATATCTGATTCAATACCTTTGTGCTCCTACTCTGCTGTGTGAGGCAGCTTATTCCTATTTATTTTAAAGCAATTTTTCTACATAATCATATTCTTTAAAAAAAAAAAATAGTCTTGAGTACTGTCTTATGTGTCATACCAGGACACTGTAGCCATTGAAATAAGTTGCTTTTCATACAAGACACACATGACTCTTTGGTTGTGGTTTGGAAGTCCTTGAATATTTATAATGAAAATATGGTGTTATAAAGTGTATCTTTACTTGGAAGAATTCATATATACTGAAAAGGTGTCAGATTTTCTGTTTTTAAGGAAAAAAATTACATTTATCATGTACTTGATACTTTATCTTTTCAGGTTACATTCCAATCAAGGGTTCATACAGTAATTGAAAAGAATAGTTTTTATACATTGAAATGAAATAAATTTGTTTATAATTTATATGCAATGTGGAATGTAAGAAAGAAATTATTTACTATGCTTAGGTTTGTGGAAAAGTTTTCTAATCTTTAACAGCTAATTAATTTAGTTGCTGAGTGATTAAAAGAGCCTTGGATTATATTAAGAAGTTAACAACTCTCAGTAATGACCTGTTCCCCATTGGTATGCCTCTAACTTTATTACCTCTTGTGATAATTAAATAAAAACAGACCTGTGTAAGCTCCCAGGAAACACAACAAACACTAAATGATGATCTATCGTGTTTGTGTCATGCTGATTTTTGTTGCATATTTTACGGTTTTGTTTTCCCTCTGATTGATCACAACAGGTTTTCTTCATTACAAGTGTGTGTTCTAGCATGTGGTATGGGTTTGCATATGGAAGAACTAAAGATGAAAGGTTAGAAAGACTGTGTCAGAAGCTCATTGTCATAAAACAAACTTGACAAGGGATTAAGTTTATTTTTATCAATAACATAAGATTTAAAAAAATAAATATTGTGGCTAATTGAGAGTTTGCATTCTTTAGATCAGTGGTTTGCTCCCCATTGTATTAACAAAAAAGAGCAACTACAATGATCAAGCTCAAACTTTTGTACAGATAAGAAAGGCTGTTTTCAGGATTTCATAGGAAATGCAAGTTGTCTTAATATAAAAACATGTCTCTGCTTTAAAACTCTCATTTCTTCAGGCCAGTCTTTAAAATGTGGCATTTTCAATTGCACTAGTACATTGCTTGTGTTGATGACCATGCACAAGAGCAGCACAGCGAGGTGCTCCACTGTCTGGCTCATAAAGAGTGACCTCATGAAGTGAGCTCATAAACCTGAAAGAGATGGGAGAACCTGTCACCAGGAGCACCAAACCATGCTCTCTATGTTCTTAGGGCCTTTTATTCAGGGCTTGTGCATCCTCCTATAATTCATCTATTTATCTGACAACTGTGAAAAAAAATATTTTATACTTTGTAATTAATTTTAATATTTTTTCAGCTGTTTTTAGGTTCCAGAAGAAGCATGAGTAAAGAATTACACACAATGTTTAGAACAGAAAATGGTGACAATTCCTTTTGTATCCCAAAGTTAATTCCAGACTCGTATTGTACTTGTTCTGAGGAGCCCCTTCCTTCAGCAATTTATATGCCTACATAGAGTATCCATTATGTGTGAGAAATGGAACTTTTGACCTTGGTCCTTTGTCCCACTCCTTTGTATATTCCCTTGGTGTCCAAGTCTTAAGCATTTGTGATCTTGTAGATGAGAAAAAATACTTTGTGTCCTGTAAGCAGCCAGTGTGGGGATCTGATATATTTTCAGTTTCTTGTATTCCTGAGTATGCTCCTCGCTGTCTTGTGAAAGTGTTATACATTCCTGAGGGTTGGTAGCTTCATGCCCAGGTGTGTTGCATTTCTGGAGCTAGCAGGCAGAAAAGTATATATTGTATGCTCTCAGTCTGCAGTGTGTAATCTGCTATGTTGAAAATCACTGTCTCGGCCAGCTATAGATAAGAGAACACCTCCTTTACATGAAGTATAAACTATCATGTTTGATATCTTAAATTAAGGAGCAGTTCTACATTGTAGTCTGTGGAAAACAGTTTATAAACACAATTTTTTAAACAAAGGAGGTAACATTATAGATAAAATTCTCAGTATACTTTCTTTTGCCAAATACAAGCATATGAACTTTATTTCAAGCTGATACCAGCCAAATATTATTCATCCAGCCAAAATATTTAACTGTAGTGGAGGTTGTTTTGGGTCAATTTGTTTGTGTAAAGGGGTTCTGCAACCTGGTTGTACATAACTTGAATATGTAAAGCAATACTTTCTTACCTAACACACAGCAAAGGGGTGGCACCTAATGAGCTCTTTAATGAGTTTAAGTACTAGTGTGCTCATCCCTCCCATGTATTTGCTGACCAGCCAGGTGGTATTTTGGAGAGGAATAGTTGGTACCTGCAACTCCCTGGAAAGAGTCTTTGTGGCTCCTATGTATCTTTCCTCTACTGTCAGCACTGATGTGGATGACACAGTGTATAAAACCTTCCTATGTTGGCATTTACTTCCTTAAGTAAAGTCCTTCTCTTGACCTACTAATAATTAATAACCCTACTTCAATCTGTAATTGCAGCTAAATTTAGTCAGCTGTTTCATATCTTGCATCCTTGGTACACAACCAGGGGTTTTGAGTGAGGGTTGGCTAGGGTGAGGGAGGACTAGTAGCTGGGTTTGGAGAAAGAAAAGGTGACAAGTTATAGATTGTGGTTAGTTATCCATATAATATTTATTATATTACTTATATTATATGGATATTAGTTATCCATATAATATTTGTGTATATTTTTTGTACATCCTGCAGATGTAATTTTTCAGACCTTATAGCTCACTTCACACCTTCCTCTGTATGTGAAGTAGAATAAGGGTGATTGTTTTAGGATTCTGAAGTTGAAGAAATTTTAGCCTAGGTGATGATCCCTAGCAGAACATTTCTGGCTTTTTGCTCGAAGCATTCATATACATTCAGTAAATTGTTCTGCCGCTGTCACCACTTGGAGTAAGAGTGCCACAGAGCAGTACAGGACAATTAAAATTAATGGATTCCCACCAACCAGTGACAGCAAAGAACCACTAAAAGTCATCCAGTTCTGCAGATTGCCCTGCACCTGAAGTACACCCATCTAAAATTGTGAGCAGGCCTGAAGAACAGGACTTGGTAAATGAGAGGCTGGACATGACCCAGCAACGTGCACTTGCAGCCCAGAAAGGCGACGGCATCCTGGGCTGCATCAACAGGAGTGTGATCAGCAGGGTGAGGAAGGTCATTCTGCCCCTCTGCTCTGCCCTTGGGAGACCCACGAGAAGTGCTGCATCCAGCTCTGAGGTCCAAACACGAGAAGGACATTGACCTGCTGGGGCAGGTCCAGAGGAGAGACAGAAAAATCACTGGGGTCTTGGAGCACCTGTCCTGTAAAAACCATCTGAGTGAACTGGGGTTGTTCAGTCTGGAGAAGAGAAGTTTCAGGAAGACCTTTTAGAAACTAAAAGGAGCTTGCAAGACGTATTAATGCAGCACAGCATGTTTATATTAGGTCATGTGTCTGTATATTAGCTCTTCACAAGGCTTAGCAAAGAAGGAGTTAGTCTGTGGTTCCTCGGACTCAGCTGGCCAAAGTGTGTAGAAAAATAATTACTGTTGAGAAAATGGTTTAATGGTTAGGTTGGAGTTCATCTATTTTTGTTTTATGGGATCTGACCCTAAATATTTGTGCAGAATTTGAGAGTCTGTAAAGAATTGCAGTGTACCTCCAGCAATAAATATGAAATAGCAGTATCTCAATAGTAAATCTGAAAATACATATTTTTATATGTCTAAGAAAAATATAGCAGATTTTAGAGGCAATGAAAAGATAACATGAAATAGTATAGTGGCCTTTGGGGATACAGTTTCCTCTGTTATAAACATATTAAAATAAACTGGTATCTGCTATTGATCTTTTCTGGTTTCAACAGAAAAGGTAAAACATCATGTTTCTTCAGAAAAGGTAAAACTGTCATGTTTCTTCAAGTCCAATGCCTTCTTGCTGTTTTAAACTTTTATTTCTCAATGATTATTTATGTTGTAAGTTTTCTAGTTTATTAGTCATACAAAAATCAACTTTCATTAATAGCCTGGTCTTTTCTAATTTTACAGTCATTACGCTAAAGCACTGATTGATTTACGTTACCAATAGTAATGAAGTGGTGTTGCAGCAAACTAGGCTTGTGTTCAATTAGAAAGTGTAATTTTGGCTAAGCCAAAAGTGAAAAGATAAAAGTGAAAAGATAAAAGTGAAAAGATAAAAGCACTCTCATTTGGATGGACAGGATATTTTGTGACCCAGAAGAAATGTATCATTCACTCATTATGATCTACTTAAGTAGTCTTTAAGAAATTTATTAGAATATTGGTTCACCTTGGGTATTGCTACATGAGCACAAATAAACAATATGTGTTACTCAGCTTGAGTTTAAAACAAGTTTCTGCTCGTTCGTAAAAGGAAAATACAGTATCAGTTTCTGGTAGTTCTGCAGTTTATGGTCTATGGAAGGTCAAATGAAATGAGATCCTTTTCAAATTCTAAACATTTAAAAAAGCGAGTTTCAAGGACAATGCCTCAGACATTGAACAGAGTTTCTGCTTTTGCATGGTTATGTTTATACAGTAAGATAATATTTTTTACTTCAAAAGAATCAGTTCCTTTCAAACTGAACTTTTTCTTTTCTCTTTTTTTTTCTTTTTTGTTAGAATTTCTGTACTTATAAATAGAAGCTCTTGACATTTTGCATCATTCTCTACCCTTGCTCTTTATATAGAACTCTCATTGATTTCAATTCTGTATATTGAATTAGACTAGGTTGGATAGCTTTTCATTTATAAAAGGTGGTGACAATATTAACTTCTGGGCACATAGAAAGTCTGTTAAATCTCCTTTAATTAGGAAATGCTTTAAATAACATCTCAGGATTAAATTTTATAATTTCTAGGCTATCACAAATTGAGATGCCATGAATTTATGAAGGGAAGTACAATGAGTTCTGAACATATTTCTTTAAAATTCACTGTTCCAAAAGTTGTGTGAAATTCTGGTTGTTTGTGCAATGAACATTTTGAGTCACGGTAACATCCAGTGTCCAACTAAGTGTATTTCAAATTACGTGTTATAATAATCACCTTCTGTAGACTCACAAGGAGATATTTGCATTGACTTCCCTCTGAAGCTTTCCTGCAGTATTACGTTGGAGAGAAAAAAAATTGTCCATGCAGTTTTGTCTGTCACAGAAAGGGTCAATGAATTTCTGTCAGTCCAAAATCTCTGCTAGTGATCTCTCTTCTAGACTGATTAATTTAAAGGTGAGTTGAACTATGAAGTCTTACTGGGCATTGATGTTCCCTGAGATTTGTCTTAGTTGGAAGGTGACAGTGAAGGGAAAAAGGACATGGAAATATTTAATTTTTTTATCTGTTATATAAGTCCTTTTTTGTTTTCTTCTCTTTAAAGAGCTTTTTCATAGTGTATGTAAAACTGTCTGTGATATTGTTGGATTGCTGCCAACAATATCCTTGAATATAAAAGTTCAAGGGGATGAAATTTTTGACTTGGGAAATGAAGGATGAGAGTAGACTGGAAAAAAACCCATGAAATTCCAATAAAATGAGTTAATTTTTGAGAAATAGAGGGGGTTAATTTCTCTAATACTTGCTACTTCTGCGTATACTAAATCTCAGAAGATAGCAAGGCAATATTTTTTATGCCCAAGATATTTGATATGTCCCAGTAGAAAAGATAATAATTTAATTCCCTTAACATAAGTAAGCAAAGTCCTTACGATGCCTTTGTGGACAAATACCATGTTTATAAGTGCACAGACACTATAGAGGATAGTTTTTATTACATATAGAACTTCTGATAACAAAGGTATTAAATTGCTCTTATGTTGATTGAGTGGATACTGGATGTGCCACCCAGACTCTACAAGCAGTAAAGAGAATACGTGAGTCAAAATAACTTATACACAGACCACAGAAATTGGCATTTCCATTATGTTTGAGTCTCCAAGTTGTGCAAAAGGCAAAGTGACTTGAATACAACCCATCTCCAGTATGGAAAAAATTACACAGCTTTAAAACAAAGCATAACATCCTTTTTATTATTTTGCTATTGATTTTCTTATTTTATATTTGGCAAGTGGAAAGATATAGCTAGCATCTCTGAAAGCATTGTCTTGAAAAGAGTGCATGTGGTTTTAAATTAAACCTTTCTCTCTTGTGAAAAAAGGAGCTGGTGTGAATATGTTTGAGGGATACTGCACAGTACTCCTTCTGAATAGTTATTTTATGTCCCAAGCTTGTTTTTAAAGCTTTGAGTAGGTACAAAATGCTGAAGACCTTTTCTGCTTTAGAAACCTGTTCTTTAGGAACAGCTCAGTTTTTAGAAACTGTTCTTTAGCTACAAACCAAACTATGTTTTCCCTAAGGAAGTAATCCAGAATTTTAAAGGGAGCAAGTAAAAAATACTGTGAACCAGATATCCAGAAAAATTAGGGCTTATGTATGATGTATCTGTGTTTACTTTTGAAAGGTTGCTGGTTTTTTAAACTAGAAAATTTTTAAAATTTTTTGTATTAGTTCTTTGTTTGAATGACTGGGTTTTTTTAACATTGCCTTGAGAGCTTAGCATCTTCTAAAATTAATTTCTTCAGATATTTCTCTAAAGCAAACAGATTCATTCCTTGTTACAAGAAAACCAAATAGAATTTTGCATCAAAATACTAATTGGGATTACGATTACAGGGAGGAAATCTAACAAGTATGTTGTTTAGTAGAGAGATGTCTTTTTTAATTGCACGTGCTGTTCAGTTTTTCTTTGATACCTTTTTGAAAAGGAGTTACACTATTAAAAGTG
This sequence comes from Lichenostomus cassidix, assembly GCF_008360975.1. Lineage (NCBI taxonomy): Eukaryota > Metazoa > Chordata > Aves > Passeriformes > Meliphagidae > Lichenostomus > Lichenostomus cassidix. Next base: position 96,029,538 of record NC_139482.1, on the reverse strand, counting down.
TGGTGGTAAAAGGTCTTGTAAAAGGAACGAATGCCTTAGGTTGGTGGATTTTTTTCTGTTATTTCTGTGAACAGAAATTATGCAAAAAAGAACAAACAAGGAAATTAATAAAGGTCCTTATTGAAATAATTTAACTTTATACTCAAAGTGATTTAAAAATTAATGGTAGATAATTACTCTCTAATTCCTTGTGTTTACAGTTTTAAGAGATCAGGAACTTTGGTTATTCCATTATTTCCTCTGCATTATGGTTAAACAGATACGGAGTCAGAATAAAATTTGGGGGTTGTGTTGGTGGAAAAGGAAGGATATGATATATCATTTCACGCAGGGGAGACAGGATGTCAGGATACCATTTATTTTAGAAAAGGAGGAAATATTGATCTCTACTACATAGTGCTTGAATTCATAAACTTTCATGGTTCATTATTTCATACAAGCTTTTGCTTCAGGCTTAAGCCAGATTTGCTCCATTTTGTCAAGAGAGTATGGACTGACACCTGACTCCCTACTATCTGAGGTGTGAATATATGTTTTTCGGAAAAAGTTGAGCCTGACTTGGGAAGGGGCCATGTGAAACATTGGCCAAACAAAGCAAAATCCAGCATTTTAGGGTCCATCTGTTAAAAATGTACTACAAAGCTGTTTTCTCCATTGCTGAAGGAAAGTAATTTAGCTCAATATGTAGTTTATATATTTATACTTATTTCAGTTTATTATAATTTCTTGAATGCTTACTTTTTCCTTGGGAAAGAATCATAAATTGTTTAGTTTAGTCAAAGTCTTATCAAGAAATTCAGATGAGATTGCATGTGATTGGAATTAAATCTTGTTTTTAAAGGGGGGATCTAAATATTAATTCAATTTTATTTTTAATTTAGCAAGGTCGGCTGTAAGAATTTTCTTTAAAGAGAAATATACCTTTTAAAGCTATACAAGTACAAATATGCAGACAAGTGATAATGGAATTATGAACTGCAAAGCAGTTGTTATGTTAGCTCTGACTGAGTGAAGCAACACCATTTACCCAACTATTTTAGCAGAATCAAAAACTGGGGCAAATCCTGAAGTTTTTCCTTAGATTTTTTTTCTTAAGCAAAGCTTTCCTTGCAGTCAGTGATGGAACACTTTGAAATGGAACAATTAGGTCCAATTAGCTGGAAAGTGAACACTGAAAAGTAAATAAAGTGTGGAAATCAATAAATTAAGGCAAGTAGCACCTGCAAAGAAGTATCAAAACACTGTATTATATAGATACAATTTTTTGTCAATTTTAGCTTACCTTATTAGATTTCTTCCTAGAAATCTACTTCCTAGATTTTCTGACATTTCTCATTACAAAAATTGGTTCTAAATATTTATAGCTTATAGTATTTTTTCATATATTTATGTAATATTGGTCAGACTAGAATTTAGCCCTTACATTGAATTACTTTTTTCAATGCTTCCAGTTCAGCCTTTTGGAAGATACTGTTGAAGAAAAAACTTGTTCAGCTCCATTAAAACAAATAAACTGTCATAGATTACTGAGTTTAAAGAGATGTGTTCAAGGATAAGAAGTTGAGAAACTCTTTTGGCTTTATATTTTTAGGTGTAGATTTGCTACTGGAAGCATTTCTGACAGATGTGCAGAGAAGTCATAGGTAGACAATCTGAAGTTTTTGGAAGACCTTGAAACAAGGAGCTGGACTGATGGAACAGGAGGATGAAGGAGAATGTGAGCAAGAGGGGTTCTGGGAAGAAGAAGGATAACAAACAGGAAGAAATTGCAGAAAAAAGGAACAGGCTGGGATGTTTTCCCAGTTGAGAGATTAGCACTGGTATGGAGTAAGCCTTGCTTTGTGCTTTGAAGGCTTTAGGAATAGGTTAGATGGACAAGAATGGTAGTGAGACAAAAACCAGAGAGGCTGAAAGTTCAGAGTAGAACATAGAGCAGTGTAAACCATTTTTACAATATGTGTGCACAAGGATAGGTTTAAGATTGCACATGCAATTTAAATTCTGTATAATTACCTAATTTTTTTTATTTGTTTGTTTGTTTTTTGAGGGTTGGGGAGTGTGCCTAAAAGAAATACAGGAGTTTCAAGCAAACTGGAAAAAGAAAATTGTTTTCTACTGCATGGTATCATAGAGATGCCCACTTTGTCAATCAGATAGATTTAAAATTATAGATTCATGTCATGGGGTGCTACTATTCTAGAAATAATTTCATGAATGGCAATAATTAATTGCCTTTTACTCATGATAGATTCACTTTTCTGCCAGAATTTAGAAAGCAAGTGGGGATTTAAGGAGCAGTAAGTTATCTTCTGAATTTTCAAGGCAATGTTTCTCCAAGATTTTGTATCTGAAAAGATGATGTGGTATTTATTTGGATGGTTTTCTTTGTCTATTTCTCTTTTATTTCCTCTCTTGAGGTTGGAAAATTTATAGTAGCACAAACATTCTATCTAGCCTTTTTTACTGAGATAACTATTGCTATGAATACAGGTATTAAAAGAAGAAACAATCTAAAAACATATGGAAGACCTAAAATTGCAATACTCTTAATTGACGTGCATCAATTTGTTTGATAATTTTGTCTTAGTATGTGACAGTCCTGTGGATATGGCATTTTATGAGAAAAAAAAGACATTCAAGAACCATTTAGAAATGTATGACAGGCTTCAGGAAAATCATGGGGGAAAAAGTATAATATGATATGAATATTTTTAGAAGATTAACAAGATTTTCTATGCATGGTTATTTTCTAAAGTTTAGATCGTTTCAACAACATAAATGATTTCTACTCTCCATAAAACTGTCAATCTTAACTGGCATTTGTGAAAAAATAATCATAATACTTATTCCTTCCACCATGCAGTCTGTAGAGGTGAGGGACCCTTAGCATAGTTTGAGCTGAGTATCCTCTCATTGCTGTGTGAATATTCTTTCAAATACTGCATATTAAATACAATAACTCTGTTTTATCTGGAGTGTTTGAGCTCTCTTGAATAAACAATTCTATTTTTGTTATAACTCCTGTTATAATCATCTTTGAAAACTGAATCACATTTGAATGATACCTCACCGCCCAGAACTTTCTGTGAATAATAGTTGAAAAGTATGTGTTATAGTGATACTTATCTGAACATACGTTTTTTTCTTCTTCATTGTAATATGCTACACTTTGATTATGAAGGGCTGAGGTTATGAGACAAACATTGTTTTATTGGCTCGGCTTTTATCTTTTTGAAGCTAAGGTAGTCTTGCTATCAGGTTTTAGTTTGATTTGGTGTACTGTTCTCTCTAGCTACTCTGTCAGGATTAATAAAGTATGAGTAAAAAAAAATGTGTTTCCGAATGAAATTGGAATTGCCAAAAATGCAACAAGAGAACTGCTGATATGGAAGAAATGCTCAGTTAATTCATTTTATTATATAAATAAGTTATACTTTCTGAGGGAAACTTAGCAATGTTTGCTGCTGTAGTTGCATGATACTGCAAATCATTAGCATATTTTCAGAAGCAGCATTCTCTCACTTCACCATCATAAATATTTATGAATTATTTTCTGATTTGTTTTAGAATAGATTTTTATGAAACATATTTGGGAATAACTAAGTATATTGCATCCAAGTTACAACCCAGGTTGGGGTACCAGACCCCAAGAAGCAAATACATGCAGATATATATCATGACTATAGGTAAAACTTACTGTATCTGTGCATCACTTCAAGATATTGGAGTGATCAGTTCTCTATAACTGATTTTGAAGTAAGGTTCTTTTCTAACTAGACAGGGTTTTTTAGGTTTATGCAATCTAAAGATATTTCTGTTTAGGCTGTTGATCACGAGCAGCTGCACTAGCTTGCTACACAGTTCTGTACATGCTTTAGTTATACCTTAAATAACCTTTCTTTGCACTTCTCAGTAACTCATCTTTTATAATTTGCAGTGATACCATTAGACATTATGCTTTCATGGTTTCTCCTATCTTTTGTTACTGCTTTTGTACCCTTTGATACAAAAGGTTGTGTTTTTTTCTTCAGAAGGCTGTGAGATGTGGCTTCCAGATAACATTGCATTTATTACTGTGCCATTATGATATTTCCTTATTATTCTATGGTTAATCTAGGCTCGTTTGGTCTACAAATATAATACAGTCATTAGGAGATTTCTGATAGATGGAGAGACAGTACATTCATAACTACTTGTTACTAATGTCTGTTTGTTATCACATTATCTCTAGTCCTTTATCAAAATTGTGTTGTTACAGTGAGAGAGTGATACAGTTCTTATGCTCATGCTATTGTACAAGAAGTAGCTGATACCTTGTTTGGACTTTCATAATGGTTTTGATACCGTCTCATAAATCAGGAAAACTTACCAAATCCTATGATCATAAAATGCCAAGTCCACCTCTGAAACACATCCCAAAGCACCACATCTAGCTGTCTTTTAAATACCTTCAGGGATGGTGGCCCACCTACTGCCCTGGGCAGCTGATTCCAGTGTTTCACAACCCTTTTGGTGAAGAATCTTTTCCTGATATCCAATTTAAACCTTGCTGACATAATTTGGGGCCATCTCCTCCTATTGCCTATTATTTGGGAGAAGAGACTGATCCCCACCTTGCTTTCAGGCAGTTGTAGAGAGCAATAACGTCTCCCCAGATCCTCCTTTTCTCCAGGCTAAATAACCCCGACTCCCCCTGCTCTTCTGCATAGGACTTGTGCTCCAGACCCTTCACCAGCTCCATTGCCCTCCTCTGGAAACACTCAGCACCTCAATTTCTTCCTTGTAGGAAGGGACCCAAAACAGAGCACAGTATTCAAACTGCAAATGAAGGCAAAGTAGTTCAGGGAACTAAATTATTAAAACAGTGTTCAGGGAATATGTAACAAAAGAAAAGTCCTTGGGATTGTTAGAGATCCAATCTCCCAAAGAGGTTCGCTGGTGACCTAAATGAAGTCGAAAACATGGGTATTAGACTTGCAATATGGTGTGCTACTGCAAATACTTTGAAATGTATTATTAGAATTTGACAAAATTTCATTAAACTGAAGAGGTATTTTCAACAAACATGAAGAACTGTTACAGGATTATGTATACAAAAAGATCAAGTGTGCATACTTACTTTGGAAGAATTGAAAAAAGCAAATACAATTTGACGACCCTTAACAAAGGTTTGTAAGGTAGTGTTTTTAAATTAATGTGAAAGGTCTGATATATTGTGAATGTACATTCTAGCATGAACCTGAATGGGAACTTCCTCACTGACCTGGGTTACTAAACCATGGTGATGACTGTAAAACTTAAGAGCAGTAAATTTTGCTGTCACCTGATAGCATCTTAGGGATTTTGAGACTCAACCACGGATTTAATCAAGAAATAGCTTTCACATGCTTTGTACTAAAGAGATTTGATAAAATTTTGAAATTGCAGTAACGCAGAGCTGAGACTAGCACTTTGGAGTGGGACAGCACAAAAAACCTTAAGGTCATTTGGAAAGTGTGTATTGAGGAGTGGTGTATCTTTACTGAACTTAGCAGAAATTTATTTAAATAGGTATGTGTGAAAGCTGAATTCTAGTTATTTAGAATTAGAATAGTTTGGGATCTTGTGAAATTGCCCATATGCAGGCAGACAGCAGAGGTCTTCAAACAGATAGGTTTTTTGAAGAGGGTGGTGACGCTTCATGTAATTAAATGTTTAGTTGTTTGCCCCTGGGTCTAGGAATGTGGACACTCAGCAAAGATATATGGCAATGTACAAGAGCTGGAAAACCACTTAAAACAAAGGCAGAAGGGGATTTGTTGCCATGGTTTTATCTTTCTACATTTCAGTGATGTAATTTGTACCTCAGAAGACATGCAGCTAGTGGGCTGAATTAGGGTGACTCTTAAGTATCAGACAAATATTGGCTCTAGCCAACTCGGAAATGTCCCAGAACACTTTTGGCCTGGCCTACTGTTCTGGCTTCAACAGTGTTTTATTTGCATAGTTTTGGTGCACAGTACAAAGACAACAACAGTCCAACTTTTCTGTATCATAGAAAACTGTGTACATAGATTACTCTTCAGTGATGAGTCCAAATTCGGACTGTATTTTTATCATTTCTACACGATGTAATTCTTCCTTTTTAGCACAGAAATTACTGAATTGAGGAAAAGAATTTAAGGCAGAGAGACTGATATAGTGCATATTGCCAGCACATCTGGAAGACAGTTATTCTCTAATTACCCGAGAGACAGAAGAGAAAACTGGCAGCTTTGCTGCTATTATAAATCCCATCACTTCTAAAGGAGTTAATGGCTGCCCAGCTAATCAGTCTTTGTTATCTTGTAACATTCCGAGACAAAATAAAGGCCATAAAAATAAAAAGCAAAGAAAACTCACTGGTCTGTTACATTAAAATGTGTGGTTTTGTCTTTCCAATGTAAACCGAACATATCTATCTTACAGTGTTTAATTTGGTTTTAAAATGTGGAAGCATTTAGTTTGGATGAAAATTGGTTCTGTAGATGGAATGGCTGTTGTAGTTACTAACTACCATCTTTCATCTCATCTTTTGAGCTGTGTGCCTGACCTGTGCTTAAAATGGCTCTATCAATTTTACCACCAGCTGCAGAGCAGGTTTGCCTGTAACAAGCCTTGTTTCTTTTATTCTAAATTTGACTGTAGAAGAAAAGAGAACATCACATGTGAAACCCCAGAGTATTTATCTCCCTTTTCCTTGGAGACAAGAGCCACAAATTACTTACCTGTCAGTAGAACTAAATGAAAAAAAGTCAAATTCTATTATTGCACAGCACTCTCTCTGGAACAGCTAGGGTGAAAGGGAAATTTGCATAATGACATAAATAACAGCCCAATTTGAAAAGGGTCCTGAATATCCTATGGGACATTTTAACATTGCCAAAATGTTGCCAAAATTTGCTAACAGAATAAGAAGTGAACTTCATATCCCACAAGAAAATTCTACTTATATCACTTTCTTAGTCATAGAGTGCTTAGGAAGTAAAAAAATGTATGGCACTTACTGCACATTCCTCTCTTACTGAGGGATGGAGTGAAAAATAATGTTAGAGGGAGATGATCTGTGGGATCCCCTGCTGAAGTTGATAAAACTGAATTATGTCTCACCAGGTCTGAGACACGTTAAATCCCATACTTCATAAAAAAGCCACTAGTTCTTCTCTTCAGTGTCCACTGAATAGCTTTCTTCTTTTAAGGGGTCTCTGTGTCTAGAGCTGTAGTGGGTCACAGTAAAGTTCTAATTATCTATCAGAATATTTTTTTATGTATGAAAAAGATCTGATGCAAGTAGATATAGTCACATATCCAGAGTTTAAGAAGAAGCAGCTGGTATCTGTGGGTAAACATCAGTGCCATACCATGAGCTGCAAGCTCATCTTCCTTGGAGTTTAGGATTTTGAACACCCAGCTCCAAACACATGCATTTTAAGTTGTAAGGCAATATTATAATGTTTTGTTATGTATAGAATCTCCTGCTCTGAATTTCACATTCTCAGAATTCATGGGTGAGTACAGACCTGTGCTGAAGCATTCCCAGTCATTTGCTGTAGTCCTTATTTCCTTGAACATAATTTAGCTGGCATATAGGAGTCACTTGACTAAAGATGACAGCTCTACCTGGCTTGGGCTAAGAATCCCCATCCTACAGCAAGATACTTCCCAGTAATAGATTGTCTCTGCTCAGATGTAGCCATGACTGCTTTCTTCTGAATGGCCTTGCTGCTCTGTTCCGGTGTCTTCATGGAATGGTGGGGCTGTCAGAGCTCAGGAGAGCAAAGCAGCATGGCTGGGACCTTCACAGATCTGCAAGTGCATCTGGGGTTTGTCTCAGCAGTTCACTCCTCGCTGGAGTGGGATGTGAGTAAGAGCCTCATGCTGCTCTGAGTCATAGCAGGAAACTTCATCAAAACACAAAACTGCCTGGGTGTTTTCTACTAGGTACCTTGTCATCCCACCTTGTTACTGTCTCGCGGGAAAGCTGGCTTGCGAATAGATGGTTTTTGCTTGTACCCTAAGGGGTAGGAAACAGCCCTAGAAGACTCTTCCAGAATAGCTGACTGGTTTTCAGTTGAAGATAAACATAAAATCAGTTGATACTACCCATCCCCACTCAAAAATAGCTGGACAAAATAGCCCAATTGTATTTCTCTCTGCTTTGCTGTCATGGGATGCTTTCTTCTTGAATTGTTTCAGGGAAACACATGGGGAGATTTGTCATACTGCCATTTAGTGAGCATGGCCAGACTGACTTTGGATGTTCTGCTTTCCATTTTGCAGCATTTTTGAAGTCTCCAAATCAGATTTTTTAACAAGTGTTATTTATGGCCAACACATGACAAAAAGAAAGGCTTATGTTATTTGAGTTTGCAGTAGAAAGTAACTTGAGGAGAAAGCAAAGGATCTAAAATGTCTTTTTTGCCTCATGCTTAGATCAGGGACTCACTAGATAATTACTTGAAGTCTCAATTCATGCTAGTGCCAAAAAAAAAAATTTAAAAAATTAGAGGCTTGTCTTTGTGTTGCATTAATTGACATAGTTCAAGAATGATTTTCCCAGATCTGTCTGTCTTAAAAATTCAGAGGTCTCCTCTCGCATCCTATTTTACTAATCTGGGATATTATAGCTATTGAATTCTTAATAGTTTACTTTAAATACCTTTGGGAAGGAGAAACGAAAAGAGCTGCAATTATTTTTTCTTCTCCTTAACCCACATGGTGTTCCTGTAAGGGTTTCACATGGCAGACAGTACACAGAAAAAATACTGTGAAAGAACAGTTAATTTTTATATGTAATCTGGAACATCCTTGAGAATTTCAGTTTCTCTCTGTCCTGTTTCTACTGCTATGATCATTAAAATCAACATGTCGTGACACTGTGTGGCTAGCACAGTTTTTCCCATGAGAGGTTTTCTTGTGTTTTGTAAATAAAGATAAAGTTTGGATGTTTTGGAACAGTGTCCCAGAACTTGAGCAGTGCAGGCCTGGCCAATCAGGCCTGGAGGAAAGCTTCTGACTGACCAATCTGGGTGACTTTTGAGAACTCTATAAATGTGATGAAATCAAAACAATAAAGGTCATTCCTTCTTGCCACTGAGAACCGATGCATTCATTACTCTGCTAGCTGCTCAACAGCGACAACACTGTCCTTGTTTTCCTCAATTATATACTAGTCATAGAATCAGAGGCCAGACTGATCACAGTGGAAAAGGTATCTATGAACTTTTCAAAGTTCCTGCTTGTGCATCTGAATCATGTCCTTTGTGCATTTTCTACAGAGCTTTAAAAGAACCATTTCTTTATAGTATCTTGCTTTTGAGCTTTTTGTTTTGCAGTTCAGTATTTTGCAAATACACTGAACTATTTTCAGAGATTTCTTGAGAAAAAAAATTAATAGTTCATTTTAGCAGTAGTAAGTAGTTTCTTTTACATGGTCATCCCCATACATGTTTTGAATTCTAATACAGCAGAGCAGACATACTTGTTAGTAAGACCCCTGTATTGTCTGCCACTGTAAAGTAGCCTTCAGTACTGTGAAAAAGGAATAGAGAGGGAACTGATAGGATTGGTAATAAAACGGCTGTGCAGAATTCTGTGGCTGTGAATTGTTGATGGAAAAGGGTCAGTGACTTGTTGATTTTGGTCAGAATGCCTCTGATTTTATCCCTTCCCTGTGTTTTCCTCTTCAGAAAGCAGTAGAACAGCCCTGTAGTTGTGCCACCTGAGATATGGCTGAGGGAACTGATCCTGTTTTAGCAATACATAAATAATAAATAAGTACAGTAGCCCTCCACTTCCTCTTACCAACCAAAATAATTTATTATAAGGATTTAAATCCGGTTCCACAAACAAATATTCATGTATTCTGGCACCAGCTGTGCACTGAGGTAGAGGGGACAAATAAATGGTTGGAGACAGGAGCACCTAAAACTAGTTTTGTTGCCAAGGGCATTTTAACATGAAAACACAGCCTTAGAATAATATTAGGAACAGAAATATTTATACTCTCTGCAGGGAGCTGGGTCTGTTTTCTCTTGTGTTTGGTTAATGTAAATTTAAAAATAGAAAAATGTACCAAACCATCAATGACTGTCTCCACTTGCCACTAATGAGAGAGTAAAGGAAACACAATTTCATCACAAGTCTTGCAGATTGGAGGTTTGAATCCTGAAGTGGTTTTTTTCGCAGTCTTAATGTTTAGTAGGGCTTTTCGTTTGAATATTTAAGATTTTAACAAGTGAAGTAACTATTTGCTTTGTTAAGGCTTTGGTGCTTTGCACCCATTCCAGGGTGACCACTGGTGATATAAGATCTGTGGAGCAAGAGCAAGTGAACATAACTTCTTGAAAGTAAATTTCTTTTCTATAAGAAGGTCAGAGCATCCAGTTTTGTGACACTAAGTATTACATATTTTTGGCACCTGCTGTGAGAGTAGAGTAAAACCTTTTATCATGTATAATCTCTAGGAATCACAACATTATCAAGTCTGACCGGATTCTTAAAAAAAAAAAAAAAAAAAGTACTGATCTGGTTTTTGCAGAGAGTTGTTTATAGAAGATTTACTTCTTGCCAGCATAGATGCTTCAAGGATTCAATATATTTTCCTCAGAGATACCATTTTAATCCACAGATGTTTATACTCAGGCTACATAAAAGGAGCATTATTGACCAGTCAAAGGAATCAACTCATGACTTTTTTCTTCATATATTCCACGAGGAAAGGAAAGAGCTTCCAAAGAAATGATAGGTCATGCTTTGTAGAAATGCTTCTCTGTCTTGCTGTCTTCCACCTCATGAAAGCTTCAAAATAGACAGAGAGTGAATCATACTCAGCACTTGAAATGAAACTGAAATTTCTCATCCACGTTCTGTGACTGAGTCCTCATTCAAAATTCATCCATTCTGGCCCTATTTCTGGATTCATGGGCCCTTAGTATTACCTCTGGTTTCCAGCATGACTTGTGAAGGCTAACTATGACGGTTGTTCATATGAGCCAACGGTAGCTCATGGGAAAATGTTGGTGACATTTAAGTGTAGACATTAGATTAATAGTATGAGATTAATAGAAGATACTTCAATGGTTTCTATTTACTCAGATTTTCTGCTCAGAATTTCATACAGTAATGCAGTTAGATTCCAGACTCAAAATCCTTAAGGAGTCAATGAAGACATTTAAAACTACTAGACTGTATTAATGTATTAGAAATGGCTAAATAAGAACCAGAAATGGAAAAAGAAATGAATACTTTTTTTTCTACCCTGGAATGTGCTTTCTGTAGTGGCCATACTGTCTTCCAACTCAATTGTCCAGTGAAATTGGTAGAGGACAGCTCTACTATTAGCAGTAAAACATTGGAGTAAATTCAGAGGGATATTTCTTTCCTTAGGTTCTGATATTCAGTGTTTTCTGACCTAAGGAATTAATTAGTAGTGTCATAAGTGCTACTCCCATGTAAGCATTTCCCTTCTGAGTTTGTCTGCATTTACATGTGGTACTTATTGCTAGAGCAATAAGTTCCACAAAACTGTTTTTAAGGATATGAAGAGTACTTCCTTTATTATTTTATTTTCTGAAAAAATTTTCGTTTCATGCCCTTAATTTTTTGCATCATGAAACAGTGAGCACTTATTCCCTGTCCATTTTTGCCATGGCATGGAATTTATGTAATTGCACAATCTTATCAGGCATGCCTTTTCCAGACAGAGGCATTTCCATTGTTTTAGTCTATCCCATTGTAGAATCTGCATCTGTCTTTTGCTATCTATTCTTTCCTTTCTCCATACATTTCTCCCACACTATGTCTGTTTTGAGAAGCAGTAACCCTGGTTCCAAAAGCTATGTTGACATTTCACAGTTTTACAATACTTACTCCTTTCCTATTCACTCTGTTTTTTCTTTTGTTTTTGACTAGTCTGAGTGGTATTGCAGCCAGGCTTACTGCTCTGTATTTCCACAGTCCGTATCCAGTCTCTTGGAAGAACATTTTTTGTCACATTTCCTACTTACTGCACTAGTAATGGGGCCAGTTTAAAGGGTAATTCATTCACTTTACTTAATCTTTGGAATTTGCATTTGAGTTGTTCAGCTCTTGTATAACTGTTGTTGTGTTGTAGTAATCTTTTATTATTCATTTTATTGATTATTTTCCAAAGCCTCTTTTACTAATGCTTTCACTGAGACAGCTACTTATTGATGCCAGGGAAAACCCAACCAAAACCAAAACAGTGGTTTGGATGTCACTCAAACTCCTTGGTAGATTGATGCAAAGAATTAATTTAATTGCTTGTTTTATTTTTCTCTTACAGCCTTATGCTCTTTGAACATTTCTTTTACATGCTGATAATCATTTGGCCCTGCAAGGCGCCCCCCCCCAGCACTGGATATTCTTATTTTTCAAAGTTTTTATGTCTCAAAATGTTCTTTGGCCTGACTTAAAACTTTAACATACTGAAATTTATGCTCATCTTTGTTTTCTTTATCTGGAAGGAGCTTTCACTTTTTAAAGAATACATTTTAAAAATTATTTCTGCCAGTTTCTTATTGTTAAAAAGCCAGCTTTCTTTTAGTCCTTTATGTGTCATATATATTCAAACCTAGGTTTTATGATAGTGTTTATGAAAATTTAAATCCTGTTGTAAAAGACTTTAAACAGCTCCATTTATTTTCAGTTTACTAATTTAAATACTTTGCTGATCTCTTTGAAGTGAATGCTACTGCATAAATATTTTAATTTATTAACCTCAATTATCTTTTTTCTTCATTAAAACACCATAGTATCACCTCCTATGTATTTTTTTTTCATTTCTATACTAGAATGTATTCAACTAATTATTTTTAACGCAAGTTCCAAGTTGCCTGACATGCCAGTGTTCTCATTTGTAATGACTTAATTAATTACAATTACTTTTTAGTGCCTGGCTTCTGTGTCTACTATTTATCTTCTCTTAATACCTATCATTCCAGAGGTGTCATGTTGAAAATACGTTTTTCCTTAAAAAAAAAAAAAAAGTCAATATTATTTTTTACCAAGAAGAGAGATTGCCTGTGATAGGTTAATGTGTATCTTTTCCTCTTTCCACTGAGACGCTGAAAACCCATCAGAGGTCGTTGCTCAAATAACTCCTTTTCAGAAAACTTGTGATACTCTTTGCTCACAGGAGTTCCAGTTCCTTAAAATCCAAACAGATTCACTATCCTTTCCCATCTGTTTTTTGTTTTTTACTGGAGATTTAGATCCTACATCTGTGTTCCTGCTTTTACTTCTATTACCATTTAATGCACCCTTAAAAGAAATACAAATTCCTGCTCAGAGGAAATGCAGATTGAATACATGGAGATTTCCTGACCTGGACACACCAAGATCCAAGGGAGAAATTCAGTTTCTGATTTATTCTGGCTTTTATATGTCATCCAGTTAATCTCCTCAATAGCATTAAGCTAAAACTACAGCAAACAGGAGTTTTGGGAAGATGTGAGACTAATTTGGAGTAAGGTATAACTCCACAGGTGTGAATTCCTCTCTTCAGATGTGGACATAGGTAGAGTGAGAAGTCTTTGAAGAATAAAGGTGTAAAGACACTAATGAAATAAATTAGTACTAAATAAGCATGCAAATAAATGCTTAGTTTCTGAATTGTTTCAAAGAGTGCCAAAGGAAGCTCTGACACATTTTTTGCATTTAATTTTCCTCCTTTGTATCCTGTAAAAATTAGTAAGATTTGCTGGCCAGGCCAAGCCAAGTCATCTCCCCCACTGTTGCTGTACTTTCTGTGTCTCATAAACAGCCAAAACTCACAACATTTGGTTAACAAGCAAACCTGTTTTGAGAGCAGGAACAGATTACCTTTACAGTATCTCTACTTGTTCACTAAAAATAGTCCTAGTTGCAGTGAATTTTGTTATATCAGTTTATGTTCATTTATCTTACTGGATAATTTCAGCAAACTAATCGAAAGGTAACACTTTGCCTCCATTAGTTAAGAGAAACTATACATATAATCTCTTACATTTTGGAACAATTGTGATTTTTTTCATCTTTTATTTTTTTTTTCCACAAGAAAGAGTTTTGTCATTTCTAATCCCTTTGTTGTTGGGGTTTTTTTGTTTTAGGTGGTCACTGTTTTGTTTATGAACTCAGTGGTAACATTCTCAACCTAGAAGGAACAAACAGCAAAATGTCTGCATTCCTGCATGAACAGTTCCTCATAATATATGTGTTGCATATCAAAAAGTTCTTTTTCAATAGTCTTGAAATTTCGAAGTTGCATGAATCAACACAATGTTTTGCTTTCCAGATGACAAAAAAACACATTATAAAAGATTGAAAGTGTAATTTATGCTGGGGTTAGTTTTCACTGTGGATATTTTCTAAGATTAATTGTTGGCAATTTGTATTTTAAGAAGATGCAAAAATTTTTTTTGTCATTTTCTCCAGAACTTTAAAGTAGTCAAATTTCTACTCACAACTTTTAAGTATCAGCACTATCATTGTTTAAATAATCAACATCAGTTATAATATTATACATATACATATATATATGTATATATATTTCTCCACTTTGGATGTGATGTTAGAAAAATATCCATGAAAATTAGTAAGATGATCCCATTAAAAAAAAAAAAAAAGCTTTTTATCTTACTGGTTTCCGACCTGTTTTTGATCACTTTCATGTCACTAGAAAGAGGTTTAAGAGGTTTAAACCATCTATAAGATTCTCTTTCACGTTAAAGTATTTTGTATTCATTAGCGGTGTATGAATACCAACTTTCTCCATTAAATACAGTAAGAGTAATGAGGTACTGTTTTACTGTTTTCTCATGAGCTGTCAGCTTACAACTGCTTTATTCTATGTGTATTACTGATATTTTTCAGGTTGGTATTGTTAATGGAAATTTGTGTGTGGTCACTCATGCTTGTCCTTAACTTTAGCTGTTAGTAATGAAAACTTTCTCAATCAGTTCACAAACTGCAATTTTGCTGATGCTGCTGATTTA
Source organism: Lichenostomus cassidix (assembly GCF_008360975.1). Lineage (NCBI taxonomy): Eukaryota > Metazoa > Chordata > Aves > Passeriformes > Meliphagidae > Lichenostomus > Lichenostomus cassidix. Next base: position 96,014,524 of record NC_139482.1, on the reverse strand, counting down.
GTGCTATGAATTTCTGCCAACATTAAGCTTGTGAAGCCCTAAGCTAATTGACTTTCCAATTTCACAATTGAAGTAATATTGTGCCAAATTTCTTGGAACATTATTTTATAGAGGTTCGTGCACAAAATTGACCCACATGGGTTGTTTGCCATCTGTTAATAAAACCAGAGCAAACAAACCACAAACCAGAAGTAAAAGAACTTTTACATAATTCTTCATGCAGAAGTTGACAAGTTGGCGTGCAAGAACACCATAGAAGCTTACATGCAGAGTCATACTTTTAATGACACTGTTTTCTAACAAAGAAAGAAAAATGTGTAGTAATAGTTACGGAATAAAATATGCCAGTGTATGCTTCCTGCTGCACAACTTTCCTTGTCTCCTCACCAAGTCAAATATGTCCTGGGGTTTTGTTTCATGGAGACGTTCTACACATCCACAATGGTTACAGTGCGTGTAGCAAAGTTTTACAAACAATATTTCCAGCTGGAATAGAAATAGAGAATGCAGAGATATAATGTTTTATCTGTTAGAAACATAGATGCCAATTTGGGCTTTTTTTTTAATTAAAGTGCTATAGTCTGCTGAAGAGTTTGCCACACAGGCAGGCTTACAATTTTAAAATGCATGGTAATGTCTACAATACAGTGATAAGTAATAGCAAAAATGAGAATCAAATTATTTGCTTTGTTTTCCTGTAAAAAATGTCTTGTCAATTCATTTTTACTTTGCCCTTTTTCCTTTGACATTTCTGTTACATTTCCAATACTTAACACTGTTTTTCTTCTGATTTACAAGGAAGTTTTCAAATGCGCCTTGTGTCAGATTGTAGCAATTCAGCATATTTGGATACATTTGAATTTGTGAATTAAAGTAAAAACAACTACTTTAGCATGTTTTTAAAGGCTAGGTTGGGAATTATTCTAAACAATGGAAAAGTAGCATTTCAGCTCTGGCTTCTGCAGTGAAGTGCCAAATTTTAGTTTCATTGGCTTTCCCTTGAGAGGGTTAGATTTCTCAGAGTGGGTTCTGAAATATGCTGACTGAGGAGTGGCCATAAGGGCTCAGAGTAGAAAATTGTAGCATAAGAATAGTCCTTTCTTTGTCAATTGAAGGCTTATTCAGAAACATAGTTCAACCATTTCTAGTTGGAGAAAGCATTTAAAATCCTTTCAAAACAAAAATCTGCCTTTTCTGTTAAAAAAAAAAAAAGTTAGGTTTTCTGTTACAGGATCCTGAAGAAAACATTTCTTTGAAGATCCAGTCATGGAGTTCCTGTACCATAGGTGTGCCAATAGCTACACAATAAAATATGTGAATAGGAAAGAACAGATCCTATATTTTACTCTTGCTTAATTATAAGCAAGAAAATGGTGTAGTTCTGTCCATAGAGTTGTTACTTTGTGTAAATTGGAATGAGCCTTGAGGGTTTGTCTTGCCCCATGTCCAGTGTCTCTGTAGGATCAGGCATTCCAAGGAATTCCCTGGTGTTTCTCTAACTTGTGTAGAAATGGGCTTTTAGTCACTGTATTTTAGTCCTTTATGATAAGTTTATTTCCTTTAGGACTGGGAAGCTTACAGGGTTTTTTAGGTCACAGGTGTGGATGTATACATTCATTGCATTCAAGATTTTCTGTTGGCAACTAAGTACTTCCTTGGATCTGCTTTTAATGATATTTTTTAAAATAAGATGATATGTTTTTGTTCACTTACTTGATGTCGCTGATGGGGTTTTCTTTTGTTTGTTATGGTGTGATGTTACCTTTTATTTGCTATGCCTTCCAGCTTGTTTTTAAAAGATATTTGAATAGATTTGTAAGATGAGGCAGTTTCAGGAATGATATTTTATTTTTTGATGTCAGAAGAATTTATAAACAAAGCCATTTACCTACAGGAAAGTGATAAAGGGTTGTCACTGACTTTCAGTTGAGAATGCACAGAATGCACCATGGTATTCCTCAGCAACTTTGAAACGGCAGGCTAGTCAGTGGAGAAATACACTTCTGCATGTTTGCATTCTCTCAATGTCATTGCCTTTAGTCTTGTCAAATTCTGCAAAAGGTAACATTTAGTACAAGAAGGCATTTGAAGAAAAGATAAATGACTGCAGAAAATGGGATGTTCTTTCTTTTGAATTGTCATGGACAGAAAACTCAGCCACTGTTTTTGTCAGAAGTTGTGCTACAAATCTCAGCTAAATACAAAGCCTGACATTTCATTTTGTTTTAATGTCCCTTCAAGACTTTCACCAAGAGCAAAGAAGCAACTGCTTGGGACTGACCCAGTTTATAAACAGAAGGTGTGTTGTGGGTCATGAGAATGAAAAGTGCATCCAGCTCAGTTGTTTTTCTCCATCGGTGTCCATAGACAGATATGCAGTGAACAGTAAAAGCAAAACAAATTTATATGTTTGTCACAACTGGTGTTCCAACTTCCAGTGGTTTCTCACCCTTGAGCTTTCCTAAGTCTTCCATGCTTTCTCTGCTTCATTCTTAACAGATCCCTCCTCAGTGCCTGCTGAGCCTTTCCTTGAATCCACTACTATATTTGCATCTTCAATAGTCTTTGCCAGAAATACATCCATGGCTTCCTGCCCACTGCCAAGCAACCACTTCCTGTGGCTGGTTTGAATCTGGATCTTGCTGTCTTCCTCTCCTACTCTCAGTTCCTTTACTGGAAGAGTTGGTTAATAATTTACCCCCAGCTCTCTCACACCACATTGCTTTTTGATCTCAAGACATCTGTACTTCATTCACCTTCTCTGCTGGCCTCTCCATCCCTTCTCCAGGCTGAAGAGGCCTTGTTGCCCCTCTGACATGAGCTGTTTCATGATTTTGTGATAGCTCCTGTTTCCTCTGACCCTTCGTATTCTCCTTCTTTGAGAGGAATGAAAGATGGGATGAGTTCAAGTGTGGGTAAATCATGGTTACAGAGGCACAAAAATGCTCTCTATTTGTCTCTGTTGCTTTTGGGACCAACCTTAGTATTTGATTTACCCTTCTGACAGCTATTGAGGACTGAGCAGGTGTTTTTAGAGAACTCTCTGTGCTGAGGCTTAAAGCCCCTTTTTTGCTGAAATAGATGGGCTTGGTTCCCAGACTTGTGTTAACTTACGTGTTTCTGTGCTGCAATTTCTATTTCCTTAATAACCAGCATCAAAAGTCTTTTGGAAACCCAAATATGTATTAAAAATTAATTTAATATGGATAATTATACTTATATAAATTGCCTTTGTATTTTAGTATGTATGTTATCTTCTCCCTGTGTCATAAAGTGAAGTGGCAGTATATGCTCTTTAGCCAGGCACCTCATTTCTTCTGAAATGCAGCTTCATCACAGGGACATTAAAATGCATTAATGGCATGAGCTATATACCTATATCAAAGTTCAAACTTCTTATCTCAATTAGAACTGGGAAAAATTGGCAGAAAACTTTTCAATTCAGATAAATCTTTATATTCTTTTTATGGAGAATGGGTTGCTACCTTCATCCTCTAAGATCAATGGATTAAATATGGGTTCAGTGTAAATGTTGTGCCCTTATAATTGAAAGATCCTCATCTGTTATAGGAGAAATTAATGCAAATTCAGTGTCTTAGGTAAAGATAGTAACCATAAATCTATGGTTTAGATAGGTAAAATATTCTTATTTTCTCTAAATGAGAATATAATGAATTAATACTCAGCTGTAACAAATGTTGCAGCTGAGTGTTGTGAGTTTATTTCAGTTAAACAAGAGCAATATTGCTAAAAATAATTTTAAAAATTTCATTTATACATGTATGTAGTTTCTGATGAAGTATGATCTTCGTTTCATTAAGCTGTTCTTTCAAAACTCAATGTTTGAACTTAGCCTGCCTGCTTTTGGAGCATCCAGATTTACTAATGAAGGGTTTTCTTTGTCCATTGTAAATTACAGCTATAGGGAGCTAAATTAGATAAGGAATTTCTTAATACAAATCCTCTGAAATACATAGTGCAGAACTTTCTTACTATTCGATATCTTCAAAAGGATTTGTGATTTGGTTAAAAAAATACACCTTTGCTGTAAGCTTTTTGGGGTTTTGGTTTTGTTTTTCTGAGTAAACATTTAAATGAGGAAACAATTTTAAAATAAAAAAGTCCTAGATGTCACTACTGAAAATAAGAGTACATAGGACATTGTAGAGGACTTAAGATGCAGGATGGTTACCTTACCTGAAGAAAATATGCAGGAATTAGTGACTTGGCTTGTCTCTCTTGAAATTTAGGATATTTCTTCCTTGTCAGCTCAGAAATTAGCTCAGCAAATATTACAGCAGTTTTCTAAAATCAAATCCTCCAAAAAAAGGATTTTTCTTTGTGGCAGTGTTTACTTGATCAGGGTCTGGAATAGCAAAAAGAAAAGAGAAAGCCATTGTACATACAGAGGAAACTACTATGGAATAAAACACCAGCGGATGGCAGGGTAGCTGAAAAAGTTGATTATTTTGTACTCTTTTCTTCAGGTAAAAAAGGTAACATTTTTCCCCCAAAACAGAAATGGTTTTGAAAAGAGAAATAGTGTACAGGAATGTACATATTCAGCCAGCTAATTATTCTATATGAAATATCTGTGTAGTTTCATTAAGAATTCGCTGCACTCCCAAGTTCCCTATTGCAATTCAAAATTCCAATTCAGGTGCTGATGCCTACGCATGAGGACATATTTTATGTATAAATAAAGTAATTGTAACAGACTGCTCAAAAGACAGGAATTTTGTCCCTATTGCTATTGTTCAGCGAAGCATAAGCAGCAGCAATCATGCTCTCAAGAAAGATAAAAAGAGTGAAATCCTGTGTACCTTTAAAATAATTGGCTTTGTGTTTGTGCATGCACAGCAGCCAAGGACTTAATGAAAACTTTAAAATCCTTCATTCATACAGCCTCATAGAGTGTAAACAACCAGGTAGAAGACTTTGATAGACTGCCTCATTATCGTGGTGCCTGTGCCATTTAATCACAAGGCAAACGGCAAGCCAGTGGCCTCTTACAATGTAAAATGTAATTTTTCTATTTGAAAACTATTTTGCACAAGCCAAACTCAATTGCTTTAAAAATAAAAGCTGAGACACGTATTCCAAGCTACTAATATTGACTCGCACATATTTTCCATACAATTCAGGATGGATGTGCCTGGTAGATATTCAGAGCTGTCAAAACATTAGTAACAATACTAATTTTATTTATTAAAAAAATACCTTTGACTATGAAAGTTCTTCATAATTTCTCTCTCTTTCCTTTTCTTTTTCATTTAATTATAATTGGCATTAACAAAACCTGCACCCTTGGTGCAGCTGTTGGGATTCCTTTGTAATTTTTCTAGAACTCTGTATTTTTTTCAAAATACAGGCCAAAATTCAGCCAAAAATGTGTTAGAATCAGATACAATTTAAAAATTCCATATTAAAAGTGTTTGGGTTTTAAGTCCTTACAAACTGTTTTTATCATCTGCATTTTAAGAATGAAGTCTATTTGAAGATGTTAATCAAATCCATTGTGTAATTCTGTCTTATCATAGACTTAAGTTTTTTCTTTTCAATCTTCATTTAAAAGTACCTCGTTTATAGTGATATTTGAATATTTGCTAACTACCAAATAATTTGTGTTTTCTTAATCATGAACGTGCTCTATCTTAATTATAATACTTCATCTTACAGTATAATTAAACTGTAAGAAAATATGTAATTAAACCTTCCCTGATGGAGTACAATTTATAATTGTCCTGGTTTAACACCAGCCAGCAGCTAAGCCACACACAACCACACACACACTTCCCCCAGTGGGATGAGGGAGAGAATCAGAAGGGTAAAAGTGCAGAAACTCGTGGGTTGAGATAAAGACACTTTAATAGGCAAAGCAAAAGCTGTGAGGGCAAGGAAACCAAACCAAGGAATTAATTCACAGCTTCCCGTGGGCAGGCAGGTGTTCAGCCATCCCCAGGAAACCAGAGCTCCATGACACATAATGGTTTCTGGGGAAGACAGAGACATCAGTCCAAGCATCTCCCTGTTCCTCCTCATTCCCCCAGCTCTGTATGCTGAGCATGACACCATATGGTCTGGAATGTCCCTTAGGTCAGCTGGGGTCAACTGTCCCTGCTGTGTCCCCTCCCAATTCCTTGTGCACTCACAGCCCCCTCACTGGTGGGGTGGAGCGAGGGACAGAAAAGGCCTTGACTTTGTAAGTGATGCTCAACAGTAATGAAAACATCCCTGGGTGATCAACTGCTTGTGGCACAAATCCAAAACACAGCCCCATACCAGCAGCTGTGAAGAAAATTAGCTCTGTCCCAGTAAAAACTAGCATAGTAATATAACACTCAGCAGATAGAACTGCTCATTAACTTACACACAATTCTGTTAGTAGTGGGAATGTCTTATATATTTTATTTTGCTTTTATTAAAGAAGGATGTAAATTCTGGGCTAAAACTACAAAGACTACAAAGCCTGTTAAGCATGAATGATCTTGTACAAATGTATACGGTGCTTCAGACCAAGAGTGGAATTCTGTTCTATGAAGAACTGTAGTGAAAGTCTGTGCAAGAACTTCTATTCCAAACAGCTTGTCAGAGTGAGACCAAAAGGTCTTGAACTGTCAGCTTTCTGCACAGAGCTGGATTTTGCCCTACAATTACAGCAGGTTGAAGCATGAATTATGTCTGCCATGGCAATTTTCTTGCATTTTAGGTAAAAGTTTGAATCAGCAGATATTTGTATGGTTCTAGCTGCTTTTTGCAGTCAATCTCACTGAAGCTAAATGGAGCCTGCTTATGTCTGTCAAGAGATTCTGTATGCAAGTATATGTATATGAGAAGGATGAGGTAGCTAGATAGACTGAGTGATGATATCAACAGGGATCTTCTCTATGGCTAGCCAAGTTCTGTTCTCTGAAGTGAAATAGGAAATACAGATACTTTTTCAGGTATTCAAACTGTTCAACATTATAAACTTGATCTTTAATATATTACTAACCATATGTCAAAGGGAAGTAGAAAAATACATGGCAGAAACTCTTTATGCAGTTGCAGCAGGAGAAAGAGTATCTGTGAGCAGAAAGTGCTATTGGTGAGATCAACCTTCTGCTGTAAAGGAGACATGTAAAATATGCAGAAGTTACTCCAAGTCAGGGTAAATCAAATTGCTAAAGTAATCAGGTTGCCATCTCTACTTTTCATTTTGACTAATTAGATGCCTAGCTAAAAGCCACTACAATTTACATAGTCATTTTTTCTTGGTGTTTTCTTTGTTTTGCTGATTCTTCAAAAGAGATGTCCAGTGAACTATAAATTCTATGTATTCTTTGATAAGGCTTGTCTGTTGTGAATATGTACTCAATATTTTTGTTTCATCTGGAGCTAAGCTTCATAGGACAGAGTAAGTAATTTCAAATTCAGGAAGTCAACAGCTGCTCTGCTGCATTTTACTTTCTAGATATAGATATCATTGTTTTTATTATGTGCACTTTATATTATTTTTAATTGTATTTTAAAAATATTTAGGTAACATAATGCCAGTTTCTGGACTGGACTCTCACAGAACTTGGCACGGTCATTCTTTGTCCTGTCCTTAAAAATCTGCATTTTTCAGTTTTCAGTGAAGAGATTTGTGGTTTGTGTCATGATAAATCAGAGCCTAATAGTTGTCATTTATCATCCAAAGAGGGACATGGATCTAAAGAACAAGACGATTCCCATTAATGCTTCAGAAAAATGAAGCTTGGATTTTCCTTCCTTTTCTTTAAGAAAGGAAACTCATAAGCTCTGTGAACTAAAATTCTTAGAGGGTCAACCTTTCTTAGAGGGTTTCAGTATATCTCTGCCTACGAACAATAAGGTCTTGATTGTGTTCTTCTGGAATAAATGGAAGGTTTCCCATTGATTTAGATGCAGATCATGCAAAAATAAAAAGGACATCCTTATGCAAGAGACCAAAGGAAAACAATTGAATAGTTTGAATGTTTAAAAACTATATGAAAATTCGAGTAGAGCTTCAAATTTAGTACTTGGGAAAAAAATTAAGTTTCAAATCTGACTGGCTTTGTTTGCTTGTTTACCTTATAAAAGACTACTGAAATTAAATGTTTACATTGAGCTGTTTATGCAGCTGACAGATACAATAATTAGAGGTCAGCTGGAAAGTTTGTCCTAATATTAGTTTTAAAGAAATACAATTCTGATAGGAATTATGTTCTTATGAGAAATTACAGAATGGCTGTAAATTGATGTTTCTAATTAAAAATTCGAATTTTGAAAAAGTAATTAAGCAAATATTTTATGTTGTTTTTGCTAGACATGGAAATAAATACTTTATATATATATATATATATCTCCTGTACTTCCTTTCCAAAATTAGTTTCACATATAGGTACGTGTTTGTACAGGTATAGATAAATGTTTCGTGGAGTCACACAATGGGCAATGTAAGATTCTGGCCTGTGGAGAAAATGGTAGCAGCCTGAAATACAACTTAAATGAGGCAGAAACAGCTCATCACCACTGGGAATAAATTCTTAATCTCTGTGTTTGGAAAGTGAGAGATTTCCAGTTGTTTAGTCCAAAACTATCTTTATGTAACTTCAGAAAACTCCAGTTTTTATCTGTTTTGAAACTAAAACACTTTGCTAGTTTGCTCTTTGCATGAGTTAGTGCTTATTTCACAAAACAAAGGTATATCTGCAATAACTGAGGTGACCAAAGGAAGCAGGCCTGTTCACCCAAGAGTTAATGATAAGAGATCTGGATAATTTAATTTGTAACTCTCCTTGTATTGGCTTCCTTCTTACAGTGGTTGGCTGCACAGCTGGTCTAGATGTTACAAAAACTGCAATAATTTATTGTACACACACCAAAACGATTCTCTCAGATTCTAAGTACAACTATGCTAAATATAGTAACTATATTTTAACTGTTAAAACCCACCGTTAAGATAAGAAAGATAAGATAAGCTTTCAGAGTTAAAAAATGGTATTACCATTTTACTTCCTTGGGATTTTTAGATCTAGTGAAATTAGAGATTTAAAGTTTTATGCAGGAATGTAATCATCCATATTCAGTGATTTGGCAGAAGCACAGCGAAAAGTAGAGGTAATTCCACCATCCTGTCTCTTCTTGAAGCATGGCTTGGGTAGACTGCTTATACCAAATTACATAAGCATCTTTGTTGTATTTTTTAAATCTTCTGCATCTTTGCTGGCATTGCTTAAAGGTGTGCTAATTACTGTCAGTTGCTGTAACACTGGACACCTGTGAGCTTGGAATTAGGCAAAGACAACCAATTCATTTTATGTAGGACACTGAACAGGGAGCAGATGGTAATAAGCTTCAGTCAACATCAAGCTGGGGAGGATTCACACCACCAAGCTAGATGTGGAAAACTCAAAATCCCTTGGCTAATCCCATGAGCCAGGCATTCTCCCTAATTGTGTCTTTCCATAAGAAGATGTACTTTACGTGTTCCAGTCTCAGCTGAATGAACAAACATGATTTAATGTACTGACTGTAGGATTTTACTAATCTATTTATTAGTTCCCCTTTCAAGGGAAGTTATAATGATGTGTTTTCACTTAAAGCAATTAGAATGTATTTTTAACAGGGGAAATTACTTAGATTATAATTACAGAGCATTATGCTGTACTTTTAATGATTTTGCTCTTTAGAAAAAGGAACGGTGAAAATCATTTTGCATAAACTTACTACCTTGTTCTAACAACCTAATACTAACTTTCTTCTTAGGCTGTTGGGTGACCACAGCTGTTTTATCAGGGGCCTATGCCTTAGACTGAAATAAAAAAGAAGAAAATTAATAAATGCCTACAATTACATCTGTCACAGCTGAAATATTGGAGTTTTTGTATAGTTTTGAGGCAAAACCAAAGCTAATTTTGTGAAGGTTTTACTGCTGGTTTTTCTTTTATATTTATAGTTCCCAGTGTTGAATGTTTTAAAATAGAAAATTAAATCTAGTGCTATAGCAGCAACAAATCTGTGAGACAGTAAAAGCAAGCATGCCTTGTCCTGTATGTTCAGCAGACAGAGAAGATAAAGTGAAGGGTAGGACAAATGCAATTCTACCCCTTGGCCAGGAAGAAACCATGTGATGCATGATCTTGGCAAAGAGCTGGTTTACAGTCTCATGAGACAAGTGGACAAACATAAAATAATAGATGTGAAAATAGATCTTCAGCCTCACGCATGCACTGGTTTGCATGCATTGTGTAATGGGGGAAGTCGCAGGAGCTGTGGATTCTCTACCAGTACCACAAAAAATTTCATCCCTTCTCAGCTGCAGTGTAGACTCTTCTCTAAGAAGGCTATTTGGCTGAGCAGTTTTTGCAATGTTTTTTCTCAAAGTATATTAAGGAAGCTAAATACATTTTCCTAACCCTGAGCCTTTCAGACAGCATAGAAATTATGGAAATAATGGATAGTCAATAAAAGAGAAATCTCACATTAGTGAGGTTATCTCAATCAATCCTCTGTACAGAGACCTAACTGAGAAATGAACTATTATTCTTCTCTTTAATTCTCCTAAATTACCTCACATCAACAAACCTTGCTAGATCTCCTCCTGTGGAAGATAATTTTCTAAAAGCAACCAAATAAAAAGCAGAAATGGTACTGTGTTGCAAAAGTGAGACAATACGAAAAGGTTAGAGCTGATGAGTTTACAGCCAAATGGTTGGAAACATTAGTCCTTTGACAGCATTGCTGTAATCTCTTAGGTAAATATTTGCACTTTTTAGACATTTCACTGCACAGTGTACATTAATAAAGGGTGCTTTGGTGAGTTGGGCAGTCTGAAAGAAGGGAGATTCTGAGCTCTAGGTATTTCAATTAACGTAGTGGAGACAGCTGCTCATTGCTTTCCTAGACAGGAAATGCGCTGGAACTGAGTGGGGGTGAGCTGGTAAAGTTTGGACCTTGAATGCATGCCTGAAATATGGGCTTGAGTGCAATGAGAACAAAAGTAATGGGATTGAATGAGTTCATAGTAGGGCACTGAAAACAGAAGAAATAGGAGCCTGAGATGGTGGGGAAAAGGTAGGGCTCAGCAGATAAGGGGAATAGGAAAGGGTGCAGTAAACAAGTAGATTCATAACACAGCTCAGACCTTTGCAGACATGTTTCTGATAAGTTAAAAATAAAGTTTAGCTTCACGTATGGTTTTTGTTGAGGTTCTGTCACTATCAGATTAAACATGGGTTGTAAATTACGGCCCACCTGCATCACAAAATACTTTCAGCTATCATACCAGTTCTCATTTTCTCCATGCAGCTAGATATTTCTCTTTTAGGATACCAGACACAGTGAATCAAACCAACAAAGCAGGAGTTTGTGTGATAAATAATGGTGGAAGATGATCCATGTTGTTCTTTAACCCTCTTCTGACTGACAGAAATATCTTACTTTGGTTGTAGACATATCTTGTGACATAGGGCTTTTCTTTAGTTACAGAAGTTTATTAAATCCTCTAGGTGTGGGGTGGCTGTCTGTTTAAGATGAGCTGGCTTGGTTCCACTAGAAGCATTTGGTTGTTGTAAAAGTCTGTCAGGACTCAACATTTTGTTGTGAATCCCTGAAAGGGTTACAGGATTTGAGAAAAAAGCTGATGCTGGCTCTTGGGGTATGTGGGTGAGCTGGAATTTTAAAGATGTGAGTGAAGAGCAAGGAAAGCATGGAGGTTTGATTCAGAGTAGTTCTGTCAAAGATAGGGAGACTCTGGAAGACAGAGCATGTGTTCGATGTGTTAATTATTTTTCCTCCTTTTGCTTTATACTTTCTTATCACAAGGCTGCTATTGTGTAGGCAGCTTGTCAATGTACAATATATTTGAAATGCTCTGATAGGAGCAGAGTGACTAATTGGCTTGGCTGTATTGAAGGCATAACAGTTTGTAGTCAAATGATTTCTTTTGTCAGCTTGAAGATCTGTTCTGAAAAATACACTCTATGGAGCACTCTTGGAAAAAACGTTTTAAAATTTCACCTGAGTTCTGATTTCTTGCTAAAAAAGGCTCTATTAAGTGCTTTTTGGGTTGTTTTCTCTTCACAAATTATGATCATTATTAATGTGGTAGCTTTTTCCTGAGCTTTCTTGTTCGTTAACTAATAACAAAACCTATGCTGTTGTGAATATCAATTTACTATTAGTGTCGTTTAGTAAATAATGAATGTCGGCAGTAGGCAAGGAAATTTTAAATCAACTTAATGTCTAAAATGTAGTGTACAATGTATTCTTCTGTCCTCTAAGGGTTTTATATTGAGTACTACTATGGTAAGGCATGTGAAGAGCTCCCCCTTTATTTAGATAATTTGTGTTTTGATACAAATTATATGAGGAATGGGAATGGACATTAAAATCAAGTATCTATTTTGAAGTATTCATCCATTCACTGAGATTTACTGGAAGCAACTAAAGAACTTTGATGTTAAGATTGATTAAAAAAAAAAACCAAAAAACAACCCAGACCATAACAAAAAAACCAAGGACTTATTGGTTTGTTTTTAAGTATTTGTGCTAGTATTCCGGCTGAAGATAGTGTGATCCACTTTAAGAGGATATTTAAAACTAGCTCCATGTTTGAATGCTTGACAAACATTTCCTCAGCCTTGCTTTTCTCTCTGCTTTCAGTAAGAGTAGAGAAGCCATGACAGTGCTTGGGAAATTGGTGTGTTGCTATGGAAATAGATTTGATACCACCAGTTTATGCTTCATTGCCAGATCCAATGTGAAGATACACATGAGGGAGAAATCTCTAGGATACTGCTTCTATACAAGGAAAAAATTAAAACGCACCAAATACTAATTTTGAATTAATTGAGGTGTTTTTAATATGTCATGTCATTCTGATTAATTTTTTTCTATAGCTGATCCATAAAGCACTTGTCTGAATTTTGAGAACTTCAGGTTTTGTGCCTGATTCAGGCTGATGGGAGACAAACCTACTTCAACCCAGGAATTAGGGTGCTTAACAGAGATGTCAAATTACAGCAGAGCTTACATAAATACTCTGTTGTCCTACTGTCCTGGTTTCATCTGGGATAGAGTTAATTTTCTTCCTAGTAGCTGGTACAGGGCTGTGTTTTTGATTTAGAGTGAGAGCAAACTTAAAAACACACTAATGTTTCGCTTCTTGCTGTTAAGAGCCTTTGCTCCTCACCCCAACCCCACCAGCAAGGAGGGTGGGGATGCACAAGCATTTGTGAGGGAACGCGACCAGGACAGCTGACCCCAGCTTACCAGAGGGATATTCCGTGTTTTATGGCATCATGCTCAGTATATAAACCAGGGGTAAAGCTGGCTGGGGACCAGTGCTCAGGAACTGGGTTGGCATTGGCTGGTATGTGGTGGGTGAGCAATTGCATTGTGCATCACTTGCTTAGTGTATTCTAACTAATTTCTCAACTTGTTGTTTTTGTTCCTGTTTTCTCATCTGTTTCTGTCCTGTTAAACTGTTGCTATCTCAAGCCGCGAATTTTACTTTTTTCCCCAATTTTCTCCCCCATCCTGCTGGCAGGGGACGGTGAGTGAGCGAGCAGCTGTGTGGTGTTTAGCTACCTGCTGGGTTAAACCATGACACCTATATTTTCAGTTCCCATGAAACAGGATGATTATTCTCTAGTAAGCTGTAAGCAAACTCTCCTTACTACATTCAAGAAATTATCAAGGCAATTGATGAAGGAATTGCCAGCAATCATGTTGAAGTTTCTGATTGCGTATCTACATACCTGCAGGGGTAAAGGTTCTCTTAGACATATTTTGCTTGGTTTGGAAGGATTAAGTAAAGAAATTGGCGGGGGGGGGTGGGAAATACAGAAGGGGAGGGAATTTGTCATTTCTGCGACTTTCATGCTCTACATGTTTAACTGCAATACAGGACGTATCTCTCCTTTGGGTCTGAACAGGATCATTCATGTGTGAGATGAATGATTTTTAGGGGTTTTCCCCTATAGCCACAAAAGCTACTTCTAATAAAAAATGTGTGTCTGGGTCATAACTCTCATCTCAATTTTCCTGAATGATAATGAAGATCAGGTCACTACTGAGGCAGCTCATTTTTTTGTGAACAGCCATCCTGCCCTTCAACCATGAAGCCAGATGCCCCTGCCTCCACATAGAGTCGATAGCTGACCATCTCACAAGATCACAAGTGTACTTTCTTGGACCTCTTTCTCATCCATGTTTTAGTCATTGCTGCTTGAATAGTTTCAGGTCCAGAGGTGAAATTCTCGCTCATAATTGAGACAACCAAAGGGCCAGCTTTCAAATCACAGCTGCCATTTTCACTGGTAAAATTCCCTTGTTTTCAGACCTGAACTGTCCAGGAGCCTTCTCAGGAGAGTGAATGCCAATTATTTCATTCTATTTGAAAAATGATTCTTCAGTGACACAACATAGAAATTTAGTTCTCATTTCCTACTAATTCTCGGAAATCAATTATTTTTTCCAGTTTGTATTTAGTTGTGAATAGTTACCTCTCTGGGGTGTGGTGAATACCTGTATGTGAGCAAGAGAAAAGAAGCAGGGTAACATGAAAAGAAGGATAGTAAATCTCACTTTATTTACCTATTTACCTACACTATTTATATACCTACATACACTATCATATTTTCTTCAAGGAACCTACAACTGAAATGGAATTGAAAATGGATTTTTTAAAAAAAACTTTTTTATTGCTTTTTGTGTATTTGACTACATGTCAATAGGTTGAAGCAACTTGTTCTGCCTGCCTTCAGCAGCACTTACAGTAGTTTAGATAAGAACTGAAAGATATAAAATCTAGTTATTTGTCCTAGGTGTCTTCACAAAGAAGCTTCTGCCCTAGTCATTCAGCCAGCATTGATTGCAGATGATGTGCAGAAAATCCGTTTTTTGGAATGGTTAGGAGTATATTCTTTTCTATTTAAGCAGTAATTTACATCTCTGGAATTACACCAGTCTCAGACACTTTGGACTTCTGGACTTGTAATGAAAATGTCTGAAATACGACTGAAGAATATTTTAAAATCAATGAAATTTCAACATGTAGTTTGCAAGGTGTTAAATATGTTTTTGACATTGTCAGAAAGCAGTTAATTTGAGCCTGTGGTCCTTGTAGCCTAGGTTCTGATGTAATTTCATGATGGACACTGCCATCAAAAGTGCTGTTACAACAGTGGCAGGACTTAAAACCTGATGTGGAAAAGGGGAGACAGGTGCCAGTGCAGAAAACAAACCCCACATCAATTTAAAATCCCATAGGTTGGCCATATACTACTTCTTCTCTAAAACTGAACAAAATGGTCATACTTAATCTGTGTGGAATACATGTTATCTTAGACTGGTAGTAAAAGGTACAAATTCTAAACTTTCCCAGAGACATCTTAGTACAAAAGTCTTAATGATGTGATCAAAACTTCAAAAACTTGTGAACAAAGAGTACATTGTGTAGTTGAAAGTAAAAGCACGCATTTTTATAATAGCCTGATCCCAAATACAGAGTTATTTCTGTCCCTTCGTAACTTCAGAAGAATGGAAACCACCATTCCAGTGTTTGCAGTCTAATTTCTGTTCAGCTTTTGTTCAGAGCCTGACATCTGCATGCATGTTTTGAACTGTGCTGTTTTGACTGAAGAGATGAGGGCAGAGAATTATGCGACTCAGAGGCATAAAGCCTGATGGATTAAAAGAAAATGCATATTATTCCTCTAGACAAAGCAAGACTAAATTTTTCTCTAGAAATTACTGAACCTTAATCATGAGATGTGGTAATCATATTTTACCTCTACATAGTGGGCCAAAACCATTGTTAAAAGATCCTTACTTTCACTAAAGTTAGCAGTACGTAAGCTTTTTAGGAAATCCTTTATTTGGAGGGCAGAAAGTTGAGTTTCAGCTCAGAAGGGGAAAGAGCTGCCACCCTAAATTACTTTTTCAAAAATGCGATGAAAAGTTTTGTTGCTGAGAAGGTAGCAGTATAAAAATAGGGGAGGGGAAGTGGGAAGAGAAGACTAAGGTTGGCTTGGAAAAAGTACACTGTATTAATGCTTTCTAGAGTTTCAGAAGTAGTCCTTGATAGACAATTGCTTTTGCATGAGAGTGCTGCTTCTAGGGTGTACAAGTGGAAAAACCTCTTGTAGGCTCTGTGGACCAATTTTGCTTCAGCTCATTGCATTCCAGTTTTAAAAAGAGAGGGCAGAACTGAGAAGAATAAAAAGGCTGTGTGTTTAGAGAAAGAGATCTCCAGGTTGTTTTCTTTCAGAAATTACTCACAGAGAAAATTATAACTCTAAAAGAAAATTTGCACATTTAAGGTTGAATTTAGTCACTAAATCACTTATTCATAGGATCCTTGAGGTCAGCTAGTCCAACACCCCAGAGTCGGACTGTTAATACTGGTATGTGATTTTAAAATAATCTCAGTCATCATATCAAGCTTTTGCTGTTCACAGTTTGCAGGAATTCTCTGCAGCAGTAATGAAAAGGATACTAAAATAGATTTCTTAATGTAAGCATTCTCTTAAAACACATGCACCATCTCTTATGACAGTTCTAAGAAATTTTAATCACCTGTAGCAAAATTGGATAGTGCTGCCCTAGAAATTAAGAACTTCAGCCAGCAATGCTTGCAAGTGCTTATTTTTTTAATAATATATACTTTGTTTAAATCTTCTGTGCTAATTAATTTTTCTCTTGAGGTACCTATAAATGAGTTAAACGAGTAAAATTTTGACATCTTCTGTACCTTCATTTTGAGGGTATACCTTCCTCCCAGTAAAGCTTCTGAGTAAAGGTATATACACACACACTGAGACATTTAATTGTGGGTGTATTTTTAGAACAAACACCCACTTACATAATTGACTTGGATCTCTGGAGAAGTGGTGTAGTGTTGTTCAAAAGATCGGTGACAAGTAGAATGACACAACATGCACGACCTTAAAGGAATTAAGTATGTGTTGTATTGTGTTACTGAATTAGCTTATGCTCACCGAGGGATTTTTTTTTTATGGTTTGCCTTGCTTTTCCTGAAAAAACTTCAAAGACATATACTTCAATAAATTATTCTTTTCTGTTTATAGGCATGGGGGAAAGGGACAGAGCTTTTAACTTCTCTTTTAAAATAATCCCATTATAAATAAGCAGTAAGACTCTTAAAGCTGGGAACATGGTCTAATCTAAAGTTTCTGCTGGCCAAAAAAATTATTATCCTAATGAATTAAAAATAAATTAGTTAATCCTAGCAAAATTTGTATTGGAATGGTTTTATATGACTTCAGTTTTGATAGGTAGTGATTTGAAGACTTCTAGAACTAAAGATTAAGAAAAATAGGTGGCCTCACAATTTCTGGATTCTGAAAACCACAGAAAGACAGCCTGAATATAAGTGGTGTTGATTCTGTCAGGACAATTCTAATGCTTCTAAAATATTAATACTACTGTGCCTATAGAAAGAGTTTGTCCCAAAGATCGGTTCTAGTATTGATCTGTGTAGGTATATCTTGTATAAACCTTTTTTACTAATTTTTTACTATGTTTTGATTGTGAATTTTTTGTTAGCAATGATCAAAAAAGAAACTTGCGAGAAGAAACCAGGAAAATGTTTATGTAGACCTGTTAAGAGTAATTCTGACCACGCATTTTAATGACATTATTTTGAAGCCAAGCTTGCCTCATTCTTGTGAAACAGACCCTTGCTCTTCTTTCTTTTGGTTTCTGCCTGTGGTCAGTGGGAATACTGCTCTCACTCCCTTTTGAGCAAGCCCTTCATCTGCAAAAAATGACTGGAGAAGTTTAATATAAATAAGAAATGAAAACTACATAGTGAACTCTTCTGTTACTTTCCACAAAAACCAAGTTTTGAAAAGATGAAAAGCCCCATAAACCTCCTGTCCTCCAATCCTTGTACCATTGAAAACAGCATTTTAATGATGTTTCTGCAGCTTTCAAGAACAAGGATAGGAGCATCAAAAAGATATAAAAAATAATTTAAAACACATTACAATAATGCAAGTATTGTATGATGATGTTTGCTAACAATTAAGAATAGGAAACTTCATCTGTGTATGTAGAAACAGACAGCCTCCTCCATGGCATTGCACAGTGTATCTGGGGGAACATATCCTGTGAGTCAATTAATAATGCTAGTAATATTCTTCAATTGCTGTGCTGCTACTAATAAAAGAATGGGGACAGTTCATAGAGGAAAGGAATTCCTGTTGTATGCAACAATAGAAATAGCACCAGAAACCTAAGTAACAATAGAGGTAAAATTCTGTGAACAAGTAAAAAAAAAATCACTGTAAATAGGACTGATCTTCCATTATATGCCCTTTCTATTTATGTAATATTTTATTCTTTTATGAAGTCATAGACATTAAATCTATCATAAACCAAGACTGAACTAATTTAAAGTGATTACTGAAAGATATTTAAAAGTCCAGCAGGGCAGACTTAAGGAGACCATAGGGAAAACAGTAGGAACCAGGGACTTGTTAATTTGAAAGGTAGACGAGCCGAAGGAGGAATTACATATTGTGTGCTGAGAAGAATAAAGTTGTATCCTTCTAAAGAAAAATAGAACAAAACGCTTTACCATCAAAACGTGAGATGGTACAGCATCCTCAGCTGCTGAGTGTCACAGTGTCTGTCTTGCTGTGACCTTATGCTGTGAGTTCAGTGGTGAATGCTGCATTGAACCAACGTGTCTTCACCTGAATGGCTCTCTGCTGATAGATTCTATATAATAGATGTTAAAAATACTAAAGCCAGTAGTGGAATGTACTAAAACAAGTGATTTTGAGTAAAAGGGAAAAATGCTTTCATGCAGATGTTAGCTGCAAGAATTAGAATTTGCACTGGGACGAGGCTCATAAATCACAATAAAAACGGTCTCTCCAAAGCATGGTGGCTATGTATTAGCCACTGAGCTCATAAGAAAAAGAATTATAAATGTGAAATGTCCCGTATTTTCTCTCCCTGTGACTCCTCTGAAAGGAAATTGTTTTGATCCTAGTGAGCTGGTAGTATAATGACAAGAAGAAAAACTGTCATATAAAAAAAACTTCAAATATCTCCTTAGACATCAATTGTGTGATGAGTACAGAAGGAGTAGCAGGCACCAATTGCATGGCTTTCTGGAACTGAAGGAGGCAGGGCTCAGTGACTTGCACATTTTCTCTCATTCATCTATGCCCAACTCTTACCTAACTCTATTTCAGCTCATATGCAGGCTGGGTCATTTAAGTGTAGGCTTTAAAGCAAAAAGGGATGTGTAGCAATTGCTGCTCTGCAGTGCTGGGTTTGGACCTGTCTGTATAATGGCACAGAGTTTTAGTGACCACATACAAAGAGTTGCTTGGATTAATTTCTGAGATACTGGAAATAAAACCTATTTATTAAAGAAATTTATTGGGGAATGACCATAATATGTGTTGATCATTATGCAGAGACAGAATTTATCTGCTGCTGTCAGTATGTATTGTCTGATATATAGATAATGTAAATATATTCCTAATATAAAACACCCCTGAAATTCTGATTTGTTCAGTGAGGATGACTGAGATTTCCAGTGTTCTTTTATTCAATTTTACGCTGAAAGCTTCCTTGTCTCTCCTCCCTACCCCACCTCCAAATCAGAAACTTTAATTCTAAGGTATTGAAAATCATTTGGGAGTTCTCACCATGACTTTGTAATAAATAAAATCGGTCAAGAAGATGCACTTTCTGTGCGCTCCTGATGTGTAAGACAGCAGCTGTGGTGAGCTAGTCAAAAGGCACCATAGACATAAATTCTTGAAGATGCTAATGGTTGGCCATAATACATTGCTTATTTAACGGTTCTAATACTGAAAAATATAATAAAGTTGTTAATGCATTCTTTCACAGTATCTGAATTTACAGGATTCTGTGTCATCCAGAATTTGGCAAATTTTTTAGTAGTTCATGATTCATAGTATGTTCTTACTCAGAGTAGTTATTAATAAAGTTAATCATTCTATTAGACCTTCTGGATATTTTCCATAAAATCTGCATATTTTGTATTGCAACCATAGTTTTCTGCTGGCTTTTTGCATGGAAAGGTTGCTTAACAAGAAAGCTGACTTGCTGGGGTTTTGTGAATTTGCTCATTGCTGTCACTATACAATAAAGCTGTATCTGTAACAAGCTACCTGCATTTTCAGCCTTAAACTCTTAATAAGACTGCACAACTAAGATACAAGTTAATACTGCACAGCCACATGTTGCTTCTGGTAGAATGAATACTAGTGAGCATGCAGCAATCCCTGCCCCGCTTCTCTTTTCTGTTAGACTGCACATTGCAGCTTCATATCTTATATCTGAGACCCTCTCAGCAGTTGCAGTAAGTGAGAAGGGAGCACCACAATTTTCTGCTGTTGTTCTATGTGCTCTTTTAATACTGTAAGTGAGAAAAGGTACTTGTGTTAGCTACTTTTGAACCAACATTCTAGATGTTTGTACTCTGTTAAATTTGGCCAGAAATGCTGCAACTCTTTTTTCCTGTTCCTCCACCCACTCATACCCTCAGGTGGTCCCCAGAGCATGGAAAATCAATGTGCTTTCTATTTCTAAGCGGTTGATGAGACTATAAAAATAAATAGCATCAGTTGGGTGGACTAATAATTTTCTTCTGCCCATGGGAAATAGTTGTAGAAGGACAATCTCAGTTCTGGAATGCTGGTGATAATCAGTGAAAGGGGGGGGGGAGGGGTGGGAAAGTTGTTTTGAGAGGGTTTTTTCCTCTTAGATAATAATATTAGCTTGGTGGGATGACCATAATTCCTTTAATGAAGAAATTTGTGTTTGATATATGAGACCTTGAGCATTTCCAGTTTGGGTCTGAGCCAAAGCACACTAAAGCATGGCTTCTGTGGATTTACCTGAATACATTTTGTGTGAATCTGTCAAACAATGCAGGGCAAATTTTTTGGAGACCTGTCACAGGTACAGAGCAGGGAATTCAGAGTGGCCCTTTGGACTTAGGAAGTTTGAATTTGGAAACCATCTGCTTTTCCTCTGTTTTATTTCCCTGGGGTCATAAGAACATGGTTCCTAATCCCCTATAGTAGCTATTTCCCCACAGGACATCCTGTCTGGGAATGTTACATACCAGCTGGATTTGTGTTCCGAGGGAAGCTATTTCATGCTATTTTTCTTTGAGTAAAAGCTGTCTTTATCTGTTAAAAATTTGCTGTTGCAACAAAAGCTGAACAGAACTGGTGTTGCTAGTTACAAGAGCTAGGGGCTATAGCTTTTTTTCTTCCAAATCCTCTTAGTTCTGTGTAAAAGCATTTGTTTTCTCATCCTTTTCTTGCTTTGGATTACATCTTTATTCGTTGCAGTATTGGTGCATTGTGATAGCAGACTGGTAACATCTTTGAGCAGAGATTTTCAGAAAATACAGTAAAATAAGTAGCATAAGAGTGACAGAAAGCAAATCACTTATACAAATGAAGCAACATTTGAACTATTATCTTTCTGTCTGCATTCATCTGAAACTCACAACCCAGAGCAAGTGATGGTTGGTTTTTTGGATATTTGGTTTGATTTTTTGTTAATTCTGTGCATAAATATTGCAGAAAATTTCACTGAATTACTTAATTTTAGTGTCAGTTTAATTTCTGTGGCAGAGGATTCTTGCTGACTCTGAACTTTTAACTATTTCCACTTACTACAAGATATGAATTCATCTTTCTCCCCTTTAGTTAATTTAGAAGTAGTGAAGGTCTTTGGGGCATGCTAGCATCTATGATTCTTTGTCAGGAGAAGGTTTAACCTATAGATTACAGTAATGCAGGTGATCAAATGTCAGAAAAACAGCACTGAAATTAGACATCCTCATGAACATTACTGTTTGTATGGTCCTGCTTGAACCCTGCTGCAGGCTTTGTTTTGCAGAGCACCTTATTTCCTATGTAAGATTAAACTTACCATAAAATTAAGTGGCCATGTCATAGAATTTAAAGGGGAGTCAGAGCAAAATATCTAACTACATTCAAAAAAAAAGGATGAACTTGGTTTATAGGAAACCAACGCAACTGAGTCATGCAACCTCATATTTCAGAGGTTTATTGAATATGTCATGGATAAATGCCGTTTTTAAAATCCGTTCCTGTTCTGTGGTACAGTGCATCCAAATATGCTTGAAGAGCTTTTCTTCTGCATTGACATTTGTATATTGTTTAGCCTCCCTATATAAACATGTTGCATACACTTTGTGCATGCCTGTGTGCCAGAGGCAGTGACCAGACATTCAGTAGATTACAGTACAATGCTTACAGATTGCAGTGAGCTTTCACCCATTTGTATCAGTGTGGCTGGATTTGCTAGCTTTTCTAAATATATGCTGAAATGACAAAATGTGTCAAAAATAAAAGGCTCTAACTTTCCTGTTCTACTCTTGAGGATCGATTGCTGTTAGAAATTATACACCTACATAAATACACAGTGGCACTTAAAATCAGCTCCCATTGTTTTTACTTTACAAAAGATGCTTTAGACTTAGCGCTGTGCTCATCTGTGTTAAATCCCATGCAAAGCAAACTTTCTGCTTATTTTATCAGTCAGTACAATAGCATCCTGAAGATTGTGATGCCTCTGCTAAGACAGGTTTCTATGTAATAATGTAGAGAAAAGTAAAGATAGATGATCGCAAGGCTGGAGCACCCTCCTACATGGACAGGCTGAGAGACTTGAGGTTATTCAGCCTGAAGAAGTCTCTGGGGAGACCTTAGAGAACTTCTCTTCAAATACTGAAAGAGGGCAAGAGGGCCTTCAAGAGAGATGGAGCAGGACTTTTTACAAAGACATGTAATGATAGGATGAGGGAGAGTGGCTATAAACTGAAAGACAGTAGGTTTAGATTGGACATTAGGAAGAAGTTCTTTACAGTGAGGGTGGTGAGGCATAGGAACAGAAAAGTTGTGGATGCCCCATCCCTGGAAGAATTCAAGGCCAGGTTGGATGGTACTTTGAGAAAGCTGGTCTAGTCAGAGGGGTTGCTGCCCACCATGTGTGGGGAATGGGTTGGAACTAGATGATCTTTAAGGTCCTTTCCAACCCAAACTGCTCTATGATTTCATGATAGAAAATCTAGCTGATGTAAACCTGAGGAATAATTTCAGGTTCTGAAGATAAATTTGTGCTTGTAACCCTCTAAATTGGAGCTGCAAAAATTATTTGAGATTTTTTCCCTTGGTAGTATAGAACAAATGTCTGTGATTACTGTTTTATTCTGGAGCTCTGCTTCATTTTACGGTATTCTGTTGCATAGGTTTGATTTTTTAACACTTGAATTCACAAATCCCTTCCTTCCTAACATAAAGTGCTAAGGATCTGAGCTAATAAATAACATCTTTCAATGCAAGTATGTTATTTCAGATTGTGTGTAAAGGTCTGAATTTGGTTTTCTGGAGGCACGAATAAGAAATCTATCTCAATAACTTCTTTGTTTCTCAGCATTAAGTTTCCTTGTAGGTACAATAAATACCTTTAATTTTTTCAGGCAGTGACGACTGTCTACAAAATTTGCATAAAAGATACCATGTTTCAGTTTAATAAGCTCATCTATGAAAGAAACAGTGATATTTAATATTATAAATATACATAGAAATAATATACATTATTTCTATGTATATTTATAGTATTAAAAATAAAGGAGTCCTAGCTGTTCTTCTCTAAATATTGCTTTCCATTGCAGTATATCAAACCATCCTTTGTGTTTTTTCATATTCAAGTGAAGCATTTTTACTTGTAACTAATTGAAGTAAAACATTGTAAAAAATTAGGGAAAAAAAGGTATTTCCACTAAAAAAACTTCTGTTGAGTTAAGTAAGGTAGCTACTCCAGTTCAGTTTGAGAAGTTACTCAAATTTAATATTAAAATATTGCAAATTCATAACTTTCTCTGCTGATTTTTTTTCTGACTACAGTTAGAAAAGTATACCTGTAGGAGGAGGTATCAACTTAGCTACAGAGTTGTTCTTAAGTGCTGCACATTGAACTTAAGCTCAGAGAAGTGCTTGAGATTTCTTGAGCATAATAATTTCCTTAAAAATATTGCGAGCTCTGGGATTTTTTTCTGCTGGATGTGTGCTAAAACTGTTGAAACTAAATTTTTCTTCTGGTTTAGAGGGGTTTTTTGTCATCAGCTCTGAGGCCAGACATTAAGTAAGGACTATTAGTTTTCCTCCAAAAGGATCACTGCAGACAGTCTTGCCAAAACTGAGTCAGAGATGCAGAAAGCCAAAAGAAATGGCTACTGGAACTGATTTTTTTCAATAACCATAAGATCAATTCAGATGCAAGTTATAAATTCTGCCGATTTGCAGACTGCTGTGGAGTCAGAGTGCATTATTTGTGTTGGCTGTCCTGCCCTTGGATTGCCCTGATGGTTCTTCAAAACAAACCAACAGTGGAGAGTTTTTAACCTATGGGTGCCTAACAATTGATGAAGTCATGTAGCGTTTTTCACAGGAATACTAGGTGTAGATCTGTTCAGATATGTATCATCCACTCTCTTTTAAACACATTAAAAAAAAAAAAAAAGCCTTCAGATTCCATAACTAAAGTGTTTGCATTATGCACACATTAGTTTAGCTAGTAGAGGAATAGTTGGAAAATTGCTATGGTGTACTTTGATTTCACATGAATCCCTAATAATAAAATAAATCCTTTCATGGATTGCATGTATAGCCTGTGACTATAACACCATAAATTATAGTATATTATGAGCATCTATATGAGTCTATAATGGCATGTTATGGCAGCAAAAAGATGACGTGTGTATACTATAACTGGGTGAATTGTCCCTAATCATCTCTCTCTAACCATCCTAATTGTCAGACTGCAATCAAGCCCACAAGGATTGATCTAATCTTAGATGAAACAGTTTGTAGCAGATGTTTCTATATTTCTTCAATTCCTAATTTTAAATGCCAGCAGATTTGCAATGTGCAAAATATTAGTAATAAAAAAATGCTATCAGAAATTTTAGGATTTGAACTATGACACTAAAATTATCTAAGGCCTAATTGTATTGTTGCAGAAAGTCATGCTTCAAGCTCTGCAAACTAGAAGTTTAACCTTGATCCATAATTTGGATGATGAAATGAAGCTCAAGGGTATGTGCAAGGTTATCACATGTAAGGAATGTTTTCCTGCTGGATGGTATTCACAGCACACCTTCACACAATATTTCTTATTAAAGACATCACTAATCATTTTTTTGTATATATTTGTGCAGTTTTTTTGATCCTGACTTTACAGTTTAAACAGCTTTGTTTTTATCGTGGTTGCTTTGTGGTACATAGTTTGGTAATATTTGAAGAAAATATGTGGAAATAGGCAAGAGCAGGTGGAGAATTAGACTCAATTGGAAAAAAAAACAAACAAAAAACTACCAAGGCTGATTGTATCTTGTGGTAAAGTCTTGGCTCCACATCCCAAAGCTGCTGACAGAAGCAAGCAATCTCTTTCTTCTGAGCAGGGCTACAGATCCATTTTGCCTCTCCTGTTTGGATGGATGTCCTGGTGGTGAGTGTCAGGTGACTGTGGAGGATCTCTGCCCTGCTGCTGGGAGACAGCTGAATTCCCAGCAGTGTGGGAAAGGAGCAGGAGCTGTCCCTCATTCCCTGCTACTCTGCACCCTCTGCGCTAATTCGGGAGCTCAGTGCTCTGCAGCAGTGCTCTGCCTCTCTTGCTTCTTCATACAAATCCAAATTTGCCTCCCAAAATGCACCCAGTTAGTGCAGTGGGAACTGTATTTCATTTCTGTTGTCAAAACAGTAGACAGAAAAATCAGGTCTGTTCAAGTGCTGGTAGCTCAGGTAAGTGGATTGCAAGGATGAGGTGTCTTAGTTTGTACTTCGGGCTTCTTTTTTTTGTTGAATTGACTCAGCAATAGCTTGAATCCTGTAACTTGCTCTTTAGGCTGAGGTACGAATTCCCCTTTTCCTCCTGGGCCTTTTTACAGATAATAACTGCATTTCAATTTCTCTTAAGGTTTACTTGAATGTGTGACAAGTGTAGTTTCACTGAAGCAGTGAGGTGTCACCCCTTGTCTCTTCTCCCTTAGCCAAATTACAAAAATGGTGGGTGTCAAAACAATGGTGAAATATGACTTTACTGTGACAACTATTTTTATTTTTTTCAATAGGAATTTTATATTTTTAAGTTGTGATTATATACTTTTTATCTCATAACAAACTGCATTTCTCTCACATACCCCATAAAAATATCCATTTTTAATAGAGATAACTAGTGAGATAAATTCTGACAAATTCATATTTTAGTGTTTTTAATGCATGTACTACAGATGTCTTGTCAAACAGGAGAGCTCTGCACATGGCAAGTCAGGGATGAGAAATCAACTAGTCTTTCCTGCAGATAATGAGATGCAAATGCAGAACTGAATATTATTATGTCGTTGTCTTCCTGAGAGAAAATTTGATGGGTTATGCTAGCAAAAAGCCCCATGAGTGATGCTTCAGTGCCTGTCCTGGTCAGTGATGGTTTCTGTTAGTAATTAGGAGCTGACTCATTGCTTCTCTCAAGAGACAAATGTTTCTCCAGCTAGTGGCAGAAAATTAGATGGTTTTCCAATATACCTAAGAAAGCTGCCATTTGTACTCTCTTTTGGATGGAGCAGGGAGACTTCAGAGCATCTTGGAAAGAAAAAAGCTTATAGTCTTGTAACTTTATAAAAAAACACGGATGAGGGATCTTTTTTGTCTCTGATTTTGTGTTGGGTTTCTTGAGTGCAAAATTTCTGGAGTAATGTGTAGAAACTTGTCAATAAAAACCCCTTTTCTAAATATTAGTGATGACTAGGAAAGCTTTATTGGCTACAGCTGTGGATAAAAAGAAATGTGAATCTCAAAAGCATTTATGGTAAATGACTAGGAAAAGGCCTTAGAAATCTCTGGAAAGTGGAAAATCATGCAGAAGAGTTCCACTGTAAACCAATTATTCTAAATTATTTTAGAAAAGAGACAAATATTTTCTTCTTTCTTAAAGAAAAATCTAGCCAATGTATTTCCTGCAGTATGTATTTTAATGGATTTGTCATGAACAGCCAAGGCAACAATAAAACAAAATTTTGTGATCTGAGCACAAAAAGTAATTGTCCATTCAGAGGCCAAATTTTTGTATATATTAGTCAAGAATATTAAAAAACATGATCACATTGGAAATGTGAGCTGAGCACTGTAATAAGCAGAAGAAAAAGTATGAAAATAAGATTATGCAGAGATTTTATAATTAATTGATCTGTTGCAGTGTTCAAGTAAAATGTAAAAGAAAGGATGTCTGAAGATTAATAGAAATATATCAAAAAGCGCTGGAAGTCAAATTTCTGACTGGAAGGATTTCAGAAATCATTTATGGGGATGATGAGGTTATATTGTTCCAGGTTCTGGAATCCTTTCAGTAACAAAATGAGGCTACTCAGGGTCCATCTTTAGGAAAGAGGCTTCTCTCCCCTGCAAGCTGCTACATTGTAATCAAATCATTCCCATATGAGATTGCAAAGGGCAACCTAATCAATTCTCGCCAGACCACAAGTGTGCTGAGGTATTGCCGTGGCTTACTGATACATAATTGCACAATATCCTGGGTAATAGGATCTGGAGGAATATTTTTTTCTGCTTTGCCCATCTTGTAAAACTGAGAGAGGAAGGGTGTTATTTAAAGAGGTTCTGCTATGCCTAAGGCCCAGCAGGTAATTTCAAGAGAATCCTTTTCAAGATTGTAATGAACAATTTTTTGTCCTTCTAATTGATACAGTAATAAAAGAAAACGTAAACCCAGCATGTACTTAATGCCATCTTTCTCCATTTCTCCAGTAAAAAAAGCAATGGCATGGGGTAGATGTTGTGTTGTTTACCCTTGATACAAAATTTTAAAATCATGTTTGTTGAACAGTGAGTGCTCAACTGAGGATGTAACCCTGATTAAATGATCAAATATTTGGCATTTCTTCAACTAAGCACATGTGGAAAACAGACACTTAAGTCTCACAGGAAATACTAAGTATTATGGAGACAACACCACGAGTGGTTCTAATTCTCTCTGTTGTTAAAGGGCTGATGCTGATTTCTCTCACAATGGCCTCCCCAATTATCTGAGGACTTTAGAAGTCTTTCAGAAGTTTTGATTACAGCCAATGGCATCCTAAAGTAGGCCAGGGATAAAAGACTATCTCACAGTTCGTGAATAATTGAGTAGGCTTCTGTATAACAATGAGGTGCCTTATGAAAGGCAAATGTTTGTTTGCTGTGTGCTCACATCTGCACCTATTTATTCATATTTATAGGTAAATTCATATGCTAATGCTTTTTCAAACACTAAGATACAAACTGTCGGTTGGCATAATACGGTAAAATGCTGCTGAAATGCAGTGGAACTGTATATGTTTATACCAGTTTTAAAATTCGGTTGCATAAAGTAAAATCCAAATGCAAGGATGTATTTTGGCATATGTAAACAGAGTATCAGGAGTCCTCTTTGGGCCATTTCATTATTCAGATTTCTTCTCTTCTTAAAGGTCTGGAAAAACCAGATGCCAATAAATTGAAGCAGTTACAGTCTAAAGGACAAACTTCTGTTTCCCTCCTCTTGCTATTCAGTATTCTTTAAAAGCAAAGGCTGTTCATTCCTGCAGTCTGTATGCTGAAGCCTTTGAATTCATCGCAATTCTGAAATTTGTGAAAAGGCCTGATGAAGAGCATCCTTGAAGATAACTAGCATCTATCCCTAATATTTGATGGTGGTTCCCAGTAATAAGGAGGTCAAATCCTCCTTCTGAATTTCTTCAGCTTATCTGTAAACCTCAGACTCACTTTCACACTGTCCCAAATTGATAGCCAGTGAAAAAAAGACTGAAGCTGTCATTTAGGAGAACCTGCTCATTTTTCACTAAAAGAAGTGCTTTGGAGTATGCATTAGATGACCTTTGATCTAGAAAATGTTCTCATCCTCAAAGGGAGATATCTGACTCCTGGACTGTGATGTCTAGTTTGCCTTTTTTTAGGGATATTTCTAGTGTTCTTGATCTAACTGATACTTTGCATTGCAACAAAATATGACTGTCCCACATATACATGTAAACACACACGAAAAAAAAATTAAAAACACAAACAGAAAATTAAAAAACCTTCCAGCAACCTTTGAAAAAACTTGTGTTAATTAACACAAAACATCTGTTCCATTATTATCAACTGTCAAAAATTCAGGTCAATGTAAAATACGGGTTCCATGGCTATGCTAAAACCCAGCACCAGAGATGATGCAGCCTTAGGTTGAAATGGTTTTTCTGAAAAGAAGCTTTTGGGACTGTAAGACATCAAGGGCACCTAATGAAAATAAGGAAATTAAGAAAACATTTGAAATTGAGATAGTGTTTTTACCTTGATAAAGAACTTCCTAGGAAAATACTTTCCTCAGAGGAAGAGAAATGAGCTGAAGCTACACATAGACTAAAAAACCCACCCAAGATCCCAGAAGAGCCAGAAGTATTATTAAAAGTGACGCTTTTATTAAATGAATAAATATGTCCCTTTCAGATAGTTGGTAGTACTGTTTTTAGCAAGGCCCAAGTAGTGTGAATATTCTATACCTTTGTGTGTGGAGCTTTGTATGCCATAAAATGCTTTAGAGTTAATATGTTTAATCAAGAAGTAACTCTGGGAGCAGTGCTGTAGTTTTGGTAGAGTCAAGCTGCAACACTGCCAAGATGTTATTCGAAGAAAGTACTATCTAATAAAGATGGTTTATGATGTCCCAAAGTGAAATGTCATTTTTTTTCAGGAAATATGATATTGTCTTTGCTTTCCCTCAGGATAGGTGAAGTAATTTCTGAGATAGAATGTACAGTTGTTCACTTGTACAGTTGCCACTTTGCAACCTTAGTAGAAAAAGCCTAAAAGTTGTATGCTTTGTAAGAAGTATACTTGCAAAGGATTTAATTACATGCCATGATTTCTTCTAAAAGTCTGCATAATTAAACATATTGATACTGTAGTCCAGTGTTAGGTCTTTAAAAGAAAACACTTATTTTGACTGATAACATTCATCTTAGATAGTGTCAACAAGATACTGTCAGTAGTATTATATCATAATGTGGTTAATTATGCTTAATTGATTTAATAACAACACATTTTGTGCTTGTACTCAGTGTAGGCAGCAGACTGAGGGGAAAACTCTGCCTGCTAGATGACCTTGGTATTTTTAATTATTTGGTTTTTTAGTAATGGGAGATACAGTTTATCCAAATTTAATAGTATTTCTTGTGCTGTGTAATTGAATTTTGTAGAATTTATACTGAATTGAGGCTCTTCACTTATGGCCAGTGGAATCATTAACTAGTATTGGGTTTGGGGCATGTTTCAATGTATCCTTGAATTAATAACATAAAATTCCATATGGTACTGTTTATAGAGCTGTCCAAGTACTGGAGAAGAATGAAGTAAACCGCTGTCATAGATTATAAAACTAGATTGATATCTAATCTCTTACTTGCATAGTATAGTCTAGAGGATTATCATTAATCAGCTTCTCTTTGAACTGCAAATGTATGATTATTTGATAATTAAATTCTTATTTTAAAATTCTGGTTATGGCAATATGATCAGAATGCTTCCTAGGCAGTCTAATAAAGTATTCTTTTAGTCTCCAAAGGATTGGCAATCAAGATGTATAAATTGACAAACTGGTATACTTGTGTAGAAATAATTGATGCTGTCAGAATTTTTCAGACTCTTAAAGTAAAACATTGTCATTTTAAAATTTCTTCGTAAGTCAGTTCTGTAACTGAATGCATTTTTGATAATGTCCAGCTTTAAAGAAA
Source organism: Lichenostomus cassidix (assembly GCF_008360975.1). Lineage (NCBI taxonomy): Eukaryota > Metazoa > Chordata > Aves > Passeriformes > Meliphagidae > Lichenostomus > Lichenostomus cassidix. The sequence goes on along the minus strand of NC_139482.1, from coordinate 95,983,659 downwards.
AACTAATAGAATCCATTGATTTTTTTTGCAGATTTTTAGGCGTTGTTGGTTGGTTTTCAAGAAGGCTTCCAGTAAAGGACCTAGGAGGCTAGAAAAATTTCCAGATGAGAAGGCAGCGTATTTCAGGAACTTTCACAAGGTAAGTCATGCCTTTCTCATGAACTGAAGCGTTTCCTTTCTACCAATCTTTCTTAGGGGGAGCATGTTCTTGGTATGTCTGGTTTGCAAACAATACAGTGAAAGTCTTGTTGGAAACCTAATCCTGGCCATAAAAGCTCAGTAAAGCATCCATAAGTCTCAGTGATGCAGGTGAGATATCAAACTGTTTCTTTCCAGATGAGCACAAAACCCTCAACATGTGTGAAGCAACAGAATGATATTTTTTTATTTAAATACTCGCAGTTTGGAAATATGTAAAATTGGCTTCTTATTCAAATATTTAATCAGTAGTTGTTAACTAAGTATTGAACAAATTCTGAAAATGCTAAATATTTCAGTTGTAATGATGACACTCTTCATATGTGTAAGGTTTTTCCAAGAAGTCAAGATTTACAAGCTCTGTCAACAAGAAGGATTTTTAGCAGTAAAAAATCAGATTCACTGAATGGCATTCTCCCTGATTTCTCTATCACTGTGACTTCTGTTATGGGAAACTAAATATTTGAGCATGACCCCCAAGTCTGTTAGCTAATCCTAAAATAGGGTAGGGATCTGTGCTTGTACTATTGTCTTCTATCAAGTCACCATTAACTTTGTGACATGAATGTTAGATGCTCCATTAAATGCTTCAAGTTGAAACACAAAGATGACTTAACCAAGGGCCATGCAGCAAGCAATGAAAAAGTGTAAATGTAATCCTGGATCTCTTCAAGGCAGGTGTGATGTTTTTACCGTAAAACCATAAATTGGCTTTCAATTTCCAGTGGCCAGACTGTTGCAGCATGTATCCCCTGTGAGAACACAAATCCTACCAGCAAACCATCTCCAGCATAAGCTACTGTCCTCACAGGTCCACAGGTGACAGCCTGCTCCACTGTGGGCTTCTGATGCAGCCCACAGCATTTTTGCAACGCTTGGGGAAGTTTTGGGGTTTTTTTTTTTATTCATTTTTGAGCACATTATGCCTGTAGCATACTTAATGGTAGAAGGACTCGGGAAGACTTTATATGTTGCTTGTCAACTGTCATCAGTGTAGAAGAGTAATACAAAATGCAGGAATTGTTTGAGAAGCTAAGAAAGTGATAGATTCAGATGCCATTGCAAATTGTATCATTGATGGAAGAATTGCCCTTTGCAAATGGAAAGGAGGGGTGTTACTTTTTTCATCTGTTTTTTTCCACTCTTATTCCACTCCAAGAGGATAGGAGGCAAAGAGAAGGAAATGGATACTCTTTCCTATTTAAAAGGATAATGTGTTTCTGCCTGTAGAGGAAGAGGAATTGTATCTGTTCACTTGGATTATACCCATTTTTCAAATAAAGCCATGAAATCATTTCTGAAGGTGTATTATCACAAAATAGAAATGCAGAATCTTATTCTCTGGATTGATTTTTTTTTCCAAGGATATTTTATTATTTCATAGTGATTATTCTCCTCAATTGCCTCCATTCTGATAAATAAAATAGTAGTGAAGTAGATGTGCATGAGTTGTGAATAGTCACTGAGCGTGACTTGAGAGAGCAGTGTAGGTTGTTATAGGATCAAATATAGTTACTTGATTGCTGGTGTTGGATGAAAATACTCTGATTTCTTTCTTTCTGTTCTAGAGCTGTTCATTGATTTGTTGTATTTTGAAGTTATTCAAAATGCATATTTATCTCTAGTCAGCACAAACTATTAGCCCTGTTTTGAAATTCTCCATTTCCTTTCTCACTCACAAAATATGAAGAGGACATATGGTGGCATGAAAAGTGGAAGATTAACTCTGAACATTGAGGATCAATGAAAAAAAAATAAACATTGAAGAACACAGACTTGGTGCTTTCAAAGAAAGAGTAAATACAAGTTGCAAGCCTGACTCCTTAAGAAAGGCCAACATGCTTAAAGGGACAAAGGGCTCTGCTCACTCGCTTATAATCATATAAGACTATACATATCGACCCTGAGATCCTTTTCCCCATACAATTTCTTTATAAATAGTAGAAGGGGTTGGTGCAGAGGGGTACTCAGAATGCCCTATTTTTCTCTAGGAACTTACGTCCTTCAGACTTTCAGATCAGCCTTGGTAACCTTGGGAGAAGATCTAGGAGTAGCACAGAGTTAGATTGTATTGCCCAATTTTTTAGCTTTCTTTTGCAGAGATTTAGAAGAAAATTTTGTATCTCAAGAGGAAATATAACAAAAATTAATATATTTGATTTACCTATGTTCAAATCAATATTCCAGATCACAAACAGTACCCTGATCTAAGTAACTCATCAAAATCTCCACTTTTCCATGTTTGAGCTTGAAATGAAGCTCAAATGAAATTCCTCTTTAAAGTATTTTACCTAGATGAGTATATATCACGTATACTTGTATAACAAACCTGTGTGCTGTGCAGTGTGATTTATAGAAGGGGCTAAACAAAAGAAAAAAAACAGAACTGGTAACAAAAATCTAAGATAATTACAAATAGAGATTTTTCTGGTTTACATATGCTAAATAAATATTCACTGATGAATAAAAAAGCTGGCCTCTTTAGAAAATGGATTCCTCTCCTCCTCCACCCCCCCTCCCCAGTATCCAGACTATGTATGGGTTTATTTGCTATCCTGTAATTCTGTAAATTGTTGTTGTGCATTGCTTTGGTGTTGGTTTTTTTTTTACTAGTAATTTTCTTACTATAAATAACAGTAATGGCATTAGTCCTAGGCAAGTGCCTCCTGACAGCAGCAGTGCATATTACATTCATTAGCCAAAACGTGACCTTATCTGTTCTTCGCAGTTTCTGGTATCAAATTAAAACTTCTCATTACTGTAAATTTAGATCATTGCACTCTTGCTCAGGTAAGTTTCTAGCTTAGCTGCTGTGTTTTCCCTTGAACATTCATTGCAGAGGTTGTGCAGAGCAGCTGTGTTAATTCCCATTACTCCCTCCAAACAGGGGATAAAATAGCAGTAGCTCTTCTTCCAAGCCAGGGTGGGTATGTTCTTGGTACCCATCCCTACACTGTCAGAAAATACCAAAAACTGACACCACAGCTTTACCAACTTAAAAGAGAGCATAAATACAAAGGATTTCTTATTGCTGTAGTATATATACATATGTATATGTATATATATGTATATGTATATGTATATGTATATGTACATATAAGGTATGTAAAAAAAAAAATTCTTTCATGCTTTGGAGACATACTGATCAGGCAGTACCAGTGCCTGTAACTCATGAGAAGAGGCTTTCAGGAGCATTACAGAAGTCAACATGGTTTAGTAGTGACATGAAGATTACTAGAAATGAGAGAGATCAAACGTCCAAACCTGGAGTGTATCCAAATGAATTAGAAAAAGCATTACACAGTTGGCCAATTAATTGTTAAAGCAGAATTAGAAAGAGCAAAATAGAGCTTGAAGAGCAACTAACCAGAATAGATTCTGACCCATCAGGATCAAAAACCTTGCCAAAGAGCCCAGAGTATGAAAGAAATGTGCAGAGAAGAGAGTAGAAATAAGCACTTTCTCATGGGGTTTAATGCAGAGAAAAGTGACATGCTCTGGTGTGGGTGTGCAAGGGAGGCTTCTGTGGACATGACTTTGTGTTATAAATTTGATCATAGGTACTTCAGGCCCAGCTACACAGGGAACACAGCTACTCAAGAGCCCAAATGCCACTTAAGGAAGATATAGCTGAATTGCTAGTGGTAGTCCGTAAATAGCAAAATGGGAATCAACAAATAGGGATTCTTCCATTCCTGGTAAAATTTCCACTTCATTCGTGCAAGCTTCTTTTTCACTTTCAAGTTAAATAGCCTTCACATGAAGTGAAGATGTTGTGGGTTGGGTCTCTCCCTGACAAGATGTAGCTATCTTGGAGCAAGACAAGCTTAAATCTGTCAGTACTACTGTGCTTACCCTTCAAATAAATAAATAGCTGACATCTGGCATAGAGATCAAGACTTACTGATTTAATTCCCCCAATATAAGAGATTGTTCTGTTAAGACTGTGTAAACAACAGCTATCTCTAATAGTTTGCGTTTTAAGTTAGCAAGATTAAAGTAGGATAAAATTTTTAGATCTATGTTATTTGTTTTTCCTGTCATTATGTTTGATTATGATGCGCTTTATATAAATCTGCAAATGCAAAAGGAAATAAATTGCAAAACATTTTAGCAATGGCTTATGATAATCAAAAATGTATATGGGACAGATGGTGTTAAGCACATTATATAATATGTGTCCACAAAAATAGATAATAATCAAGAAAAAGAACAACAGTAGCCTTCTAACTGTAATTTACTGAATTAAATTCATGGCCAGGGCCACACAATGGGAGATACCTTGCAATTTTATTTCATAGCTTGATTGCCATGAGAGAATTTGTGGAATTCAATCCCAGTGATTTATGGCAAGTTCTTATATCAGCTACAGCTGCTTCTTGAACACTTCTTGGCATTAAGGTCTCCTGTGCATATGTGCACACAAGCACACCCAGACAGTCCTGTTTGCTCAGAGGAAGGAGGAGAGAGGTTCTCTTTGTGCTTAAGAACATGGTATGCAGGGACAATATGATATTTATTCATCTACAGCATAGTTCCTAGTCTAATTGAGATGACCCTAAACCATGAGATTCTTACTCAGCATAAGTGAATTCCTGATAACTTTGAAAATGACTGAATTTTGCCAGTCATGTATGTGCTAGCTCCTACAATTCTCAAATGTAATTACAACCCTGAAATGAAAAAAAACCCCTTATATATGGTAATATTGTAACAATCCTTATAAGAACATCTCTCTCATTGTTTCCACTTAGTTGCCTTTGGGTTGTTCTGGTTTATTCTTTTCCTTGGTGCTCTCTAGCGACTTCCGGGTTGCCTAAATAAAGATTCTTATTGCTAAAGAAATGTGAGCTAGCCTACTGTTTTTTCTAGTTTGGTCCAAGAGTCCTGCCTCATTGTGGAGTATTTCAGACTCTCATGTTGCTCATGTTCACTACAAATCAGAAGTTGTGCAAGTCTCCTTAGGGATTGCTATAATCTGGCAAGTTACTAGTTTTACTCATGGTATTGCATTGCTTCTCAGTTGTAAAGATGTTTTCAAAAAGAAATGTGGACAAACATCCATCAAAATGTAAATGTTAGACTTAATTCTTGTGCTTTTTGTGATAAGATATATTAAACCAATTGATTTGCACCTAAAATTTAATATTATTTGAATTCCTCTTCTGCAGTTCTTTTCTTGGTATAATTTTATGCTGTCTGTTTTTCAAAAACACAAATTCAAACCTGTCTGTTTTTTCTCTGTTAACCATTCTGCTTCTATTATTTGTTAGTTGATCTGTAGTTCCTCAGTAAGACTTTATTTTCTCATCTGGTTAAATTCACTCAAAAATTCAAATTCGATGAAAGCTAAATAGGAATACCTTATGAAGATCTGGTCACAGTCACAGATGTTGTTTGCTTTGAAAACCATCTCAGATTTAGAACACTTTTTCCTTTCCCTCCTCTTCCCTTATCCTTTTTCTTTAGAAGTATGGTAATTTTTTTATCCCAGAACTTCTTTCAGAAAAGTTTTAAATACTGATCTCAATGTAGTAATTTCTTATGAGCCCAGTGAATGTGTGTGTGACTATGTTAGTTTTGAATAATATATTGCAAGTTTTTCTCTCCAAATAATTAAGAATTTAACAATTACATTTTGTAATTCTTTGCTCTTTGAGGTTGAAAGGGGTGCCCAAATGTACTTCCTGTGGTTTTTACATCCTTATTTTGCCAAGTATTCCAAAGCAGAGATAACTAAATCTTTCTGAAAACTATATCCTTATTTTTTCTGATTTTGACATGTAATTATCTTCAAATATTTGTTTTCAGCACTTTCAAGTAATATCTTCTAGCGAAATCATGTGGCTGGTGTGGGAGGGTTATGAAGGGCATTGCTTCCATAGGCTGCTATTACTCATCCAATGAGTTTAAAATCAACCCTATTTAAATGAATAACTTAGCAAAATTACTGCAGTTCTGTACACCAAACAAACAGATTTGCAGTAATTATCAGACCCCTCTTAAAATATAGAAGTATTTGAACAACATAGTTGTTCAAAGCAAGCATTCTGTGTACCAAAAAGCAAATTGCAGGAATAATTTGAGCTGTGCTGGTAATGAAGCTCTTAATAGAGTCTGAGCACATCAAAGGGCAGCATACAAACTAATAAAACAAAATCTTTTTTGACAAAGATTGTATTAAGGCAATAGCATCTTTCCTTAATAATGTAAAGAAGAAATCTACAAGTTGAGTATGCAGACAGGACTTCGAGCTCCTACAAATATGGACCTAAAATGCAGAAGTTATCCTATGTTTCCCTTCTTGTATCCGTGCATCTATCTAAACCTTTGAGTCACAATGTATTAATTTGAAGTGTAAATTTATGTGTTAAATAAAGAAGCAGTGTCAATGTGTGGTGCTGAATTCCTCAAAAGTGGCATCAGTGGCTGAATCTAAGTACCAAGGAGGGAAATACCAGTAGGAAAAGTAAAGATAATCTCTACTTGTAACACAAAGCAACACTAAGACCTGTTAGTGGTGGTTCATGTACACTTTATTACAGTAAATTCATAGTGGTAGTTGAGTGTGTATGTGTAAAGTTTGGCAGCAAAATGGACATTCTGCTCTTACTAATCAGCTGTTTAAATAGAAGCCTGCATTCCCATTATATTAAGTGTTAAAACAAGATGGAAGACCGAATGTTTTTCTTGGAAAAAATAGTATTGGACAGGAGAGGAACATTTAAACATTTCATCAGGAGGAGAAAAAAAAAAAAGTAAAACTTCCAAAATGTTATTGAACCATAGTACAATGCAGGACCTCTGAAGCCCATGTAGTTCAATCCCCTGCTCAAAGCAGCATCAGTCAGATCACTTTGCTCATGGCCATGTCCAGTTGTGTTTTGAATATTTCCAGGACTGGAGGCTCCATGACCTGTACAAAGCTAAACATGAAGTCCTGCACCTGCAGCCTGATAACCAAAGAGTAGGAGAGTCTGGGAACTGAATGTCTGGAGTGCAGCCCTTCTGGAAAGGCCCTGAGGATCCTGTGGGGCAGTGAGCTGAGCTGAGCTGAGCCAGCTGCGTGGCAACAATGAAGGCAAACCCTGGAATGCATCAGGAGGAGCATGGGCAGCAGCATGAGGACTCTCAACCTGGAAGGCTTCTCCATACTGAGCCCCACCTGTAATACTATGCCTAATTCTGGTCCCCTCACTGCTCTATTCAAAACAGGAACAAAACCCAGAGAATGTCAGTGGAGTCCAACCACATGGAGGTTGGAGAACAAGAAGGCCTGGGGGCAACTAACCTTAGGCTTCCAGTCTTGATAAGGTGGCTGAAGTGTTCTCAAGGATGCACAGGGAAAGGACAAGAGGCGCTGGGCAGAGGTTATTTCAGGGGAAATTAGTTTGATATAAGCATGGAAAAAAGAATAGCCAACTGATGTTTAGAACAACTAAATATGAAAGCAGGCTAAGCAAAAAGGTCAGTATTTCCTCACTAGAAATATTGAAGACCTAGCTTGGCAAGGCCTTGTGTAACCTGAATGAAGACACAGCTTTCAAGGTGGACCAGATGATCTCCAGGACTTCCATCCAGCACAGGCTTTTCTGTGAACTATGAAGTATATGTCATTAAAGTTGCTCTTGATATATCCCTGTGCTGCATATATTGTCAAACTGGTCTTGCCCTCTCTTGAGTATATTTCAGGGATGGAAAAAATACACTTAGTCTTCCTAGTGTCACTTAAAACAATCTCAGGAGAACTTTTCTTTGAACTGCTCTAGTGTTATTTCTTTGCAGTAGAGAATATGATGGTCTGTGTGTCAGTTATGTATATTCTGCTTTTGCCATGGAAATCTAGCCATGTTTTGGCAGAGTTTAAAGCCTTGCAAACCTGTATTTTGTGCATATTTTTTAGAAACACTTTTGACTTTGACAGCTAAAGTGTTTCGTGTCATCTATAAAGCTTGAATATGATGGAAATTCAGAAAATTTTCTCTCTTGAGTAATGAAATATGTTTCTCTCAGTTCTTTCAGGGCTAAAGACTGGTATTCACTGTAAGAACTACTTGTAATTTTTACAGACTAGTGCAGGGACAGGTGTTTGAGGTGAGATCATGGAGCCATTCTCTGTATGTATATCCTCTGGCTCTTGGTGACATGGAAAGGAAAATTGTTGAATTAAAACTTAAGAGAATAAATAGACCAAATGTTAGAGCATGGGAGAAAAACAAAGGAATAAATATTCTGGCACTCTGTGCAAGCACCTTATCCTTTGGAGAGCTGTGAGAAACACCAAGGTCAATGAAAAGCTGGCTTTTCAAATAATTGATATGGGAAATGCTGAAGCAAATAATGGGATGGGAAGATTTTGAAAAAAAACCCATCTATTACTAAAAGTAATAAATCTATTTTAATTGACTGCATAAAGCCAGGGATACTGGTGCAGAGGTAAAAGTCCCAACAATGAGAGGGAGGTGAACAAAGAGGCAAAGAGCATGGACATGGTCTGTCTCTTCAGCCCAACTATACCCGGTAAAGAAAGTCTGTGCAGCAGGACAGGAGGAAAGCAAGAAGGGATTCTTCAGGTTTTTACACCCAAGTAAATTGCTCTCCAATAACACTACCTCATTTGTTCCAGCAGCTGGGAGGTGTTCACAGACATAGCCCAGGAGAGGCCAGTTCTGAAATAAGAAGAGCATGTGTTTGGAAGTGAGGGTTTCAGTAGCAGGGACCCCAGTGGAGCTGGGATAGACACTTAAAAGGGGAGAGACTGGAATCAAGGTCTCTGAAGGGGACAGACTGGAATTAAGATCTCTGAAGCAGGTCCTCATTGGTCCTTGGGGGGAAATCAGGAAGAAAGAATTGAGCTAGAATATAAAACAGTTGGGCTTGCTGTGCAGATTTGCACTAACCAAACTCCCCATTTTAATGCAAGTGAAGAGCGGAATCTGGATATCTTAAATTCAAATCAAAAGTTTAGAGGGCACATTTTTGACTTTTCATTTGTTTTCACCATGCAATTCCTTGTTTCTTCCCTGACAGTATAAGCCACACATCTCAGAAGCAAGGAAGGTGTAAAAGAAAATTAATACTTGGGAAACCATCTTTGTGAAATATACTTGTATGATGACCATTACAGAAGAACCCTGAGAAAAGTCAGGTTGTACCATTAAGTACATTATGAATTTATGGCAGTCAAGCAAATTTATAAAGCCTCTACTTAGCAGAATGGTATTCACCATTTATTCTGACTGTGGTGAAAAATAGTTATGGAAAATCTAATGCAGTCTTATATTTATGACAATGTGTATCATAATATGTATAGAATAGGTGCCAATAAACATAGAGGTACTTATTTGTTTTAAGATACAGGGTAGGAAGGCCGTAAATCAGAGCCAGTGGGGCCCACTGCCATAAACAAAAGGAAAATGGTAAAGTAGGCCTATGGAACTAGCAATCAAAGTAATATTGAGATCTTCCTTTCCTAGCCTTCAGCATTTGATTCTGCATTTCTGGGTTTTTTTCCAATATTTTGTGAATCTATTTTCACTATTCAAGTGTAGAAAGTAGGTGTACTACATAAATAATAAAAGTTCATGATGGAAGTTAAAGACCTAATTATCTAGGCTGCAGTTTATAACACTATTAAAAAATGTTATGTGAGGATTTTTTTTTTCCCCCAATGACAACATTTTCCCTTGAAGCTACTCTGAATTATGTGTCTGTGTTGCTAGGGAATGTTTACCATATTGCTGGGGAAATGGAAAGAGGTGTGGACCATTTTGGAGTAGCTATAAAAGGAAGCAGACAGGTACAAACAGCAGGTTATGGTGTATGAGAGAGGGCCAACAGGTTTGTCTCTCTAATTTGCTGTCTCTTAATAAAGGGAAATGAAATATAATAAGTCTTATGAGAACTAAGTTTCATTTAGGGTTTTGATTTACTTAGAGTAAGGGAGGCTTTGCAACGTAAATAAAGAGCAATTTATTATGAAAATTAGCACAAAACTATCTAATTTTTACTTCTTCATAGAAGGAAATTTGAAATTCAAATCACTGGCTGATGAAGGTTATTAAAAATGCATTAGAGTTGAAAATGTAGCTGCATGTAATTGTCATAATAGATACTCAAAATTAATTTATCCCCAATGACAATTAAGCGAAAAGAATTTTCAAATTATCAGCTAACAAATTTCAGTTAATTTTAGAAACAAATAAAATGAAAACATTTCAAAAAGTTTGTAAAAAATGAAAACTATTTTAAAATAATCCAAAAAGAAGGGCTGCATTTCTGTTCAGAATCATTCCTTTCCTTCTCTTGCAAATCACTGCACTCTTGCAATTTTCTTTTACCTCAGGTTCTCTCTATTGTGTTTTTCTCTTTCACCTTTTTCTCCCAAAGGAGTCTGGACCACTTTGCATGTATGTGTGCACACACATGTAAAAGCATGAGCTGAATTTAGATTAAACTAAACTCATTCATTTTCCCTCTATACCTGGTAGTTTTTCATCTAGTTGATGCGTATTTCTGATGGGCATCCAGGGATCTCACAGGTAATCTAGTGCTTCCTTCAGAATTCTGAAATGCCTGTAATGTATATGTTTACATTTAAGAACAGCACCAAAATGCCAGTTTTGGCATTGTTGGATTGGGAAGGGAGTTATTTTTGAAGACACTGAGGCATATTTGCAGCCTTTAAAAATCACCGGGCGGGGGGAAGCTTTTCTAAATAACTCTACTTTTGTGGTGGGTGTGTATTTATTGTTTTAATGGTTTCTAAAAACAAGACACGCACAAACTTCATGCTGGTGGATATGTCAGTGGTTGTGTTTGTAGATGTTCTCACATGGGCTTGCACCACTTGCTCTGGTCCATGGCCAGCAATGTGTCTGAGCTTGAGTGTGTCTTCCTCCCCTTTGGCATAAGGAGAGAAAGCCAGGGATAGGGAATGCAAAGACAAAGATATCTCGTCTCTTTTCCTGGCTGATATAATTTATTTTCATCTGAATATACTTCTTGATAATGCAGCAGATATTCAGTGTCTGAGAGGTCCTTAAAATCTGCATCATGAGTTTCCTCTCAGCTAGGATTTTTTTTTTTTTTTTTTCCAGTGAGTGTAATATTAGAAGTAAGCCAGCCTTTGTCACCTAATTCTGACCCCAGTCTCCCCCTTGGTTTCAAGATCTGGCTAAAGAGAGCTACAGCTGAAGATAGAGACTTTCACAGACTGAAAGGGATAGGAAGAGGAATTACACCTAGAGCTGAGCCACTGGCGGCATGTACAGCATAGATATAGAGCCATAATAATTTATGTGCATTGAAAGCCTCTGGTTACTTGTATCCTCTAACACTCCTGACCCAGTTTGTCAATGCAGTGAGAGATTTTGTGGTTAGGGTTTTAACTTGCAGTTTAGCAGGAAGAATTATGTATACACATCACTTATGGCATTCAAGCAATTACTGTGTATGATTTGTTTTCAAATTTAGTCTGTGTTAATAAACACTTATTTTTAATTGAGCTGATCTAACAAGATAATTTTGGAAACTATTGCAAGTCAGCCAATTTAACTGACCTGAGAGGAAAATTTAAAGGAAGTTTTGGAAAAGTATGTTTCTCCTTTTCTTTCAACTCAAAGACCAGTAACATAGTCCTTTTAATTAGCCAATACCTTTAGGCCAAATGTAGAAAAGATCTGGACATAATCATGTACTTTGGGAATGTTAAAAGTGAAAACTCTGAAAACTGGAAATGGTTCCTAACTGTCCAGTAGATTTTAGTAGCCTCACAAGGATATTAACACTCACCTAATAATCTAATGTTTGTTGTGAAATATTGTGTAAATATTGTTTGCATGTCTACTAACTCTAGCAGGAGGTTTGATGTTGAAAGCACGTTGGTTTTTTCTTAATTGCAGCTGAAATTTGAAAGGATAATTGTGAAATCTATTTTATTTCAGTTGTGAATCATCTTCCCACTCTGCCATCTCTCTAGCATGGTGTTATTTTTCAAGTATGAACCCAGGCTGCAAATTAGAAAATTTATATTGTTTCAGTATTAAGGCATTAGTTTAAATTTTGTCAACACTGGCTTTTAAAGAAGGTTGTATTTTTCCCCTTTTATTTTAATGCATACACAGTAGGCTGGTATTCAGATTGCACTTCAAAATGAAAGGTTAGATTGGAAAACATATTTCAAAGTTTCTTTAGGATAGCAAGGAAATGAGATTGAGGAGAACTGGGATTTTTGTTCCGCAAATGACTGTCTCTACAAATACCCCGTGAAGTGTGAATGTGTTTTTCTCAGTATGTATTTAAAAATTCTAATTAAAATGTTTGTTAAGGGAATAGGTCCATGTACACATGAACTGATCAGATTTTAACTATCGCTTTCAAACACCAGGCTACCAGCCAGAACCAGAATAATCCCAGTAGGCTGGTTGATTTTATGGGTTAGGCAGCAGCTCAATCCTGACAGTATTACGGCAGCACGGCTTGAGAGAAAGTAACTTGGCTTGGAAAAATGCCTACATCTTTGCCTAGTAAAGGCAGCTGATATGACTTAATATGCTTACTCTGCCCTGGTAGGTTTGATTTACCAATACTGTCAACCAATTTAGCATTTAAATTGGCATAACAAAGGCTAGTGAAGGGAAGATTGTTTTCCACCCCTAATTTTGTTGGATTTCATTGAGACAAAATAAAGAGTTTATAACTGTTTATGTGGTAAGTGATCAGTTATAGTACAGCATGAAGCTGGGTACCCAGGTTGTAGCCGGTACGAAAGGCAGATATTCTAGTACTTAGAAATAGTAAAGACTTATAAAAATTGAGAGACTTGTAAATAGTAATAACTTCTGTTTCTCTTGCATTTATTTAAATTTTGAGAAATTAAAACAGTTTTTTTTTATTTTGTAATCAGGATAAATTTGCATAATGTCATCTACATTTTCCAAAAATGCTGAAAAATTTAAACTTTTTCATTTTTTTAAATCTTATCTGGAGGGTAAGACGGAATTATTCATTATCCCATTGCTATCAGATCTACACATATTTCTTCCCATCAAAGTTTTCTTTTTTTCCCTGACATTACTGCCTTATCCTTAACCTGACTTATTTTTAAAGTATTCTGCCCCTTTTTGGTTTTTTGATTATTATGATGTACTTTTTCAGTTAGCAGACAAGATTTTTACTGCTGTTATAGGCGTGGTTTCCATTTAGTACTTAGAGGAATGAACATTTACCTGGTAGAAGTTTCTCAAACACTTACTCCTCTGAAATAGCAGCTGGAGACCTGCCCGAGAGGCATAATGTGGAGGTTGATATGCCACTCATTGGTGAAATTCCTGGAGAGTGTTGTTACCATAACAACTCATATTCCAAGGGTAAATCCTCATGCAGAGATGGGGAAAATTATTCTGTTCCCTTTGTGAACTGTTTTTGCTCTTTTATGATCCATTCTTTTAAGTCTCTGATCTTGGGATTTCTCTTCTCCCTTATTATGTTCCTCTTGTAATCTTGTGGCTTAAGATTTGCTGTTCTTTCATGAAACAGTTTTTTTTTCTTCTTTTTCCTGCCTCTTAGTACATTTTTAGCTTAAGTCTTCTTTTTCAATCTCTTGCATCCACTCATCCTATTGTTGATTGCCATGCTTATGCAATATATGCTGATGTCATGGAAATATGTTTCATCTTAAATACTCTGAATGGTCTAATCCCATATGGGTATGCCCAAAATCACAAGGGTGCAAATATCCTTGCAGATCTGTTAGCTTCCCTTTCTTGGAATTAATTATTATGTGAATGGACCTGAGGAATTTTCTTGTCCAGCTCCTGCTCACAGCAGAGCCACCTCTGAGGTGCAAGGTCTGAGCACACGTGGTTGCACAGGGTGTTGTCCAGTTGAGTCTCCAGGGATGGAGGCTGCAGAGCCTTCCTGGGCTGCCTGTCCCACTGCTGGACTGTCTTCATGGTTAAAACATTCTTCTCCTATGCAGCCTGAATATCTCCTGCCTCAGTTCATCCCCATTGTCCGTCTTCCTCCCACCAGGCTCCGTCTCCTGGATAACCTCCCTGCCGGCGCTGGGGGGCTGCAGTTAGATGTCCCCAAAGCCATCCCTGCTGCAGGATGGAGCAGCTGCTGCCCTCAGCCTCTCCCTGCCTCAGGGCAAGTGGTCCAGCTCTGGCTGTCCTGGGGACCCTCTGCTGAACTTGCTTTGTCATATCAATTTCATTGGAGTCCCAAAACTGGACAGAGTTTTATAGATGTGATCTAATGAATGCTGAGTAAAGAAGAAAAGTCATTTCCCTTGATGTATGGCCTGTGCTTCTGTTAATGCAGCCATTTCCCCAGTCCCAAAGGTCTTTATGCTTTTCAAGCAGCACACTGCCTTTTCTTAAGAGCTCAAATCACATCCAGCTCCATCCAAAGCTGTAACAAAACTTCTACTCTGTGATAATTGGATTTAGCAATGTTGAAGGAGCCACTGCTATCTGCAGATAGTATGACTGAAAGCTGAGAGGGAGGCAGGTATTTAGATGCTTTGGGATACTGTATGTGGTTCTTTGATCTGTGATGAGACAACATCTCCTTTTGGCAGACACATTGGTACCTCCTTTGCCTTTTCCTGCTATAAGAGTTAACATGGCCCCTGCTTTTTACGTCACTCTCTCATTGCTGCCATGCTGTTTCTACTTGGAGGTGGTTCTTCACTGTCTGGGCATCACTCACTGGAGCCCCTGCTCCTTGCCCCTGTGTTGGCTTTTGCTCTGTCACATTACTGCCTGCGTGGTGTTACACGACAGATGGTTGTATGTGGGCCATTATTAAGAAACAAGAGGATAAGCGATTGCATTTTATAGCTCTCTCTTCTGCTTCTATTTTTTCTAGTGAGAACTTAAATGACGGGGAGGTTGTGTGCAATGCAAAACAGAAACCCATTTATGTAAATTCAGACCTTTTCTTCTGCCCAGGCAATTTCCAGGACTCTGCACAGTGGAAATAACATTCAGGAGATGGAATAGCAGAATCATTTCACTCCCAGTTTCATATGGGAGGCACATGTTTGGAAGAATTCAAATAGGATATAACCCAGAATGGGGCACTTAGGATTTTATTCATCATTTTTTGTGGTTTTCATCTATTGGGACCTCCTTTCTTATTTACTGTGGAATTGTAATTTTTGTAGTGATGCAAATATAATACGTGATTTGGAAGTAGTATTTCTGTAATTGTGGAAGAATTATCTCAGCTATTTAAATGTACAATTTGAGCGCCAGAGCCCAAGATATGTTTTATATGTAGAGTCTTGACATGTCCATGTAACACAAAAGGAAATCCTATATCTGCAGCTGCATGACTAGAAAAGATTTTTATTACAAGAAGCAAACAAATAAGTGTCCAGCGTAGGTCAACAGTGAAGTGTGGTAGATTAAAGAGCAAGTGTATGGAATTGTTCCCAAAATCCTTCCTCTTTGAGAGAAATAAATATAGTTTCAAAGAAAGTAATCGGGAAAGAGGCAATTTACATTTACTCTTAAGAAGCAATGCATCCCAGTTAATATAAGCCTTGGTTTGAATTAAGTGTATTTTGGAATTTAATAGCTTTTCACATCTAAGAATATAATTAAGATGATGAAATGATAACAAAACTCCCAGACATTTTAAAGGATATGTGTTTTCAGATGCATTGACTCTTTTATGATATAAAATACTTTGCTAGTATAATGAAAATGTGATACTGTAATTATTCCTGTTATTTACCTAGATAACAAATGCTCTTTCAAAAAGAAGACTTTAGGTTGATAGACAAGGCAAAGGCTAAAGTGTTTTTGGAGAGACCAGAAGTTTATACTAGAAATCTATTACCTGATCTCTTCTGACTAGACAGAGGTAACTGTCCACTTCAGAGGCTGTGTCTGTTCACAGAATTTATTTTCCGTATACCAATCCTAAATAATTTCCTTGCTCATCAGCCAATACCTTTGTATACTGCTTGGATTTAGGCTATGGCTACATGCCACTGAAGACTTTCTTACATTAGTAGTTTTCCTGCACTTGAATTATTTATTAGGAATCCGCAGCATGACTTTAGTGAAATTAAATTACAGTTGGTGTAGCTAGAGACAAGTGGATTTAGACTTCTGAAATCTATCAGGATGTTTTTCAGATGGTTTCCAAGTCTGTTGGCACAAACATGCACTAAAACTAATGCAGACCAATCCTTTAGTGTTTCTTGTAACTCAGTCCCCTGGCATCTGACAATGCTTGGGCACTCTGGCAGGGAGTAGGGAATTGAGGGAATTTGGTATTAGCATCAAATTTAGAATCTTCATGCAGAAAGATGACTTCAAGTTTCTGTGAACCTCTCAGGTTACAAATTATTATCATAAGACATCAGATATGGAAAATCTTCAAGGAAATGAAGATTTTTTTTCAAGTGAGGACATAAGCT
This sequence comes from Lichenostomus cassidix, assembly GCF_008360975.1. Lineage (NCBI taxonomy): Eukaryota > Metazoa > Chordata > Aves > Passeriformes > Meliphagidae > Lichenostomus > Lichenostomus cassidix. The sequence goes on along the minus strand of NC_139482.1, from coordinate 95,967,023 downwards.
AAGTCCTTCCTCTGATCTTCTTGCCTTTTTGACCATATAGCATGAGATTTGTTAACTGTTGGTTCCTTCAGAGGAGTCCTTCTCAGTTTCTTCTCTTGTTTTTAAGGCTGATGTTCTGTTCTGTATTTTATTAATTTATTTTTTGATGGTTGATTCAACCAGTTGTGGCTAGACTGTATTTACAAGGTGTTGATAATTATGGACTTTTAATTATTTCTATGTAACAGTTACTAAAGGAAGCAAGTAGAAGCTCTGAATGTGGTGCTCTTTCAGATGAGATATTACACTAGCACAAAACAAGATAAAGTTTTGGGCTCATCTGCAGACCAGGATAAAGAAAAAAAATGTGCATGAGAGGAAGTGCATTGCATTACTTGAAACAATGTTTGGATGGTTCATGAGTATTAAGATACATGAGCAATAGTGGCAGAAAACTTATTATAGGATCTTGTGCATTCTTGTTCAGTGCTTGACTTATGTCTGTAAAGAAGTTTTGTATTTTGTTGAGGAATCCGAACATCCACAAGAATTTGTGTCCAGATCAAGTGCATTTCTTTCCATGTGTGCTTACAAGGAATCTTCAAGGTGATCCAAATTCCTGACTGTGACAGGAACCAAGTTGCAGGAACCAACACTGCTGTATAGCCTTGAGAGCCTGATTCAAGCCTAGCCTAGTATAATTTTGCAGGAGTGAGATCCTGCCGTTACCAATTCTAGAAGTTATTCTACCTAGCAGCCCTTCAAGGTCATGTCCTTTCATCAAATATTAATGAGAAGAAAAGGACTTGGATGTCTCTGATACAGCTATGTCAAGCCCCCTCCCCCCTCCACCAAGAAAGAAAAAAAAACTACTTAACATGAAAACAAAAATCAAAAAGAAATAAATAAACCTTGGCAAAGTTTGGTAACATTTAAGTTAAATAACTCTTCCGCATCTTTTCATCAACCAGTGTTAAATTGTTTTTCTACGGGAAAAGTGGATGTAAAGACTGGTACAAAAAAAATTAAGAAACCGAATAGAAGAAAGAAAACAACAAACAAGAAAATGTATGTGTGGGCTGCTGAGTGATGGACATATGAAGCAGGAATTATTGATGAAGAGTAGGAGAACTGAGAAATGGTCCAGGTGCTAAGAGTCCCTAGCACATGCCACACTGAGCAACATATGGAGAACAGCACTATATGATAACACTAATGTCTAGTAGAAAAAAGGAAGTCTAAGTTAATATGCTGATGGTAGTGGAAAGTTGTAAGCTACAGAATCATTGCTTAATAAAAAAGGATTTATTTCACCTACTAGATGAAATCAAAGGGTAACGGTAAGGAAGAAATCTGTTTTCAAGATTGCTCACTGAGCAGGCAGTATTAGGGATTTTATTCATTGTTGAAGTTATTCTAAAGAGTTACCAATGGGGCAAATAGGAAAACTGAGTTTCAAAGTTTGGGTTGTTTTTGTAACTTTGTGTTAACAAAGTTTTAGGCAAAGTATAATCCCACAATGGGATTTTTTTTTTAATGTGGAAAGCCTGAGTCAGACTCTTACATATGTAATAATGGCACAGCAGATTTTCCCTTTTCTATGTTTTTCTGACTGATACAAGCTTATTAATGGTCTAGGTAGTTTATGAATGCTGTTTTGTTGTTGTGAAGAACAAGAATATTTTTAATTTATTAGACTGAATTTTGTCAACAAGTTCATTATAATATCACAGGAAGCAAATTTTGGTATAATGTTCCTTGCTTTAAAAAGTAGATTTGCCTAATGTACTATGCATAAAAAAGGGGAACTTCTTTCTTTGAATTCTGTTAGTTTTTAAAAACCTTCTTAAGGTCTGCAAAGTGATGTTTTAAATTATTTCAAAGTAGTGTATTTTAATACATTTTATTTTTGTCTTTTTTGTATCTTTGATGCTTTTCCCCTTTTAAAACTGTTTATTTATTTATTTGTCTTTTCAAGAAATAGTAGATAAAATTTAAGCCACAGTTTTAACAATCCCTGAGATAAAGCAGTCTGGTTGCCAAGGCGAAGTTCATTTTTTCCTTCATACAAGATAAGATAAACTCTCAGGTGTTTATTTTTTAATTGCACATATTCAGCAAGTAGAGAAATGACTCACGCTTCATTGGCATTAAACCCAGAATTCAGAATTTCATTAACTTAATTCTCTCCATCAATGGGAGGATAGATTTTCACAGTCTTGCCTGTGTCTTTCTGCTCTGATCATGGAGGGAAGCATATGATACAATTTGAAAAGATGAACATGGAATCAAATATTCATCTCTATTTGATACTAAAAATTACATCACCAATAGAATTAATGAGGGGCTTATTTGATATTATGGCCCCTCTTCTTGTTGATGTCGACTTGTGCTCCTGAATTGTTCTCATTTCTTTTTCTGTTACCCTCCCCAGAAAAATTATATTTCCTAAAATCTGTATAAATTTCCGATGTCCTCAAAATACTGTAACTAAAATTACTATTTCCTTCAGTTCTTGTATAGCAAAGTATTCCAATGAGAAAGATAAGATTTAAAAAAAAATTAACTGGCAGAAATATTTTGGCCACCCATGTTATACCACTAAACCATTTTACAAGAAAATAAGTATCTCACAATATCTCATGGTAGTTTCAAAAAGGTCCATTCTTTGTGGAAAGGTGTACACAAGTGGGATATGATTTCTGTGTGGTTGGTTTTGTTTGGGTGTGGGGTTTGGGGCAATTCCTGTAACTTAGTCACATTGGAGTTTCAAGAAGTTTTGTGCTGTCTGGGGAAGTGGTATGATTCCAATGACAAAGGAAAATTGAAATGTGTTTAAAACAAAGCCCCTTTTTTCCTGCATGGACTCTATTTTTCTTCACTTACCTTGCATGGTGTTCAACTGAATCTCTTATATTGGTACCAAAAAGCAGCACATAAGAATTTGGTTTTCATTGTCTCTTTCAGATATTAAATTTCCACCAGTAAATAAAGCAAATTCCATTGTATGTATATTTTGTGTTGACAATATTCCTAAGTGTGTGATGGATATGTGACTATATTAAACAGGGCAGGATTAATGCGCTGATCAATAAGATGATTCAAAAAACCATCTTTACAGATGGCCAGTTGTGTGTACTCAGGTATGTCTGTATTTATGTTTCAAAAAAAACTTACTATGAAAGTTTTCTAGCTTTAGTTCCAGGAATGTGAGATTTTTGGCTCTATTATCTTATCTTATAAACATTGCAGGATCATTCAGTAATCTGTAACACTCAAATTTTAAGAAAAAATAATAAATCTCTACTATATGGCAAAGACTAGAATAAGGCTTAATATGCCTTGTTGTCACTATTGAAGCAATTCTATTTTCTTTTCTGCTATTGCAGAAAGAGAAATTTTCCCTTTCAAATATAGCAAGATTTAAGGCGTTTTATTCAGTATGGTGTGCACTGTATGGTGTTAGAATCACTGGGGTTTTCTCTTCCTATTAGTGTTTTCCTTTTCCTATTGCACTGGCAGCTACATTTTCAATTCTCTTTATTAGTAACCTGAACTCTTTTGTGTTCCAAATCCTCTTAAATGTTTTGCTCTTATATCCTCTTCATATTTGGCAAGACTAGTAGATTTGTATCTTCCCTGTCTCCTACTCTGGGGCCTTTTGTGTCTTCAAAATTCAGTAATGACTTACAGATTTGGTATTGTTCCCTCAGGTTTTGAATTCTAGAGTCTTCTCTCTCCTCTGCCTACTAATGCTTTCTTTCCCCTTTTGGAGGATTTTCTTGAGATTAGTGCTCTGGCTGAGCCACAAGAGCCCTCTCATACATTAGATCATCTACTATGCATAGATCCAGAAAAACCAACAGATATTTTGGTAATTTCTTTAATGGGACAGTGATATTTGTGGTGTTCAGCCCTTCTCTTTCCCCGAAGATGAAAACTGGTAGAGTATATAGATTCTTGTGAAGTCCTGAAAATGCATGACAAAAGTTAAAATTACAATGGATTAGGAACCAAATGGTGAGGCAAATGTTGGACCTGTGTCCAAAAAAAGGCCAAAAGGTCAACCTGAAGACTACAGAGGATTCTGGCAGTCAGCCAAAGGTCAACCTGGAAAACTTCTGTCAGTCTTACTTCAGCTTATGGGAAGAGCTGTGGAGTGAATCATCTTAAAATATATTTTAGATATGTGAAGGATAAGATAGTGTTTTGGAAAGGCGGCATGGATTTACCAAGGGTAAATCATGCCTGACCAATATGATTGCCATCTGTGATATGTGATGAGAAGAGCTTTAGCAAGGCTTTTTACATTTTCTCCCATTATATTTTCAAATCCAAGTTGGGACATTGTTCTTTATGTGGGTGGATGTCTAGATATGTAAAGCTGGTCTGCTAGTCAGAGCCAGAAAGTCATGGTTAATGGGTTATAACCTACTTGGAGGTCAGTAGCAGGTGTGGAACTGCTGTGATCTATGCTGGGACCTCTCCTGATTAGGACTGTCCTCAGGGAGCTGGAGGAGATAAGGGAGCTGCACCAACTGTGCAGAGAGCAGACTGGGAAGCATCAGTAGGTAGCCTGTTCAGCAGCCTGAACAGGCTGAATGGGCTGATATGGAGTTTGTCAAACTGAATAAGGGCACAAACCAGGTGCCAGCCCAGCAGCAGAGGAGCCCCTGCAATGGCACAGTTTGGGATTGGCAAGTGGGAGCAGCCCTGCAGATAGAGCCCTGGACCTTGGTGCCTCAGCCAGCAAAGCTCCATGGGCTGTGTGGACAGAACTGTGGCCAGTCAATACAGGGGATGATTGTTCTCCTCAGCTCAGCTCACATTAGACCAGGTTTATAGAACCACATCCAGTTTTGGCCCACCTGTTACAACAAAGATACTGACAAATGGCAGTGAGTTTTGCTGAAGGCTGTCAAGACAGACTCTAGAGCAGTCTGCAGTTCTGGTCTCAAGTTCGTCAGCACAATACACATTCCACTTCAGGTTTTGTCTCAGTTTCTTTTGCTGGCTTGATGCCTCTCACTGCTCATCTGCTATCAATATTTTATTGAAATGTCTTTGCCCTGGCATGTTCCATTTTTTTACTGCACTGTATAAAATCTCTTCTGCTTTAAGAATGTTCTTTTCTGCATGTGAAAAGGAATGCTAGAATGGTACACTGGCAGCATAAAAATTACAAAGCAAAACAAACAAACCCCCACCTATATTCAGTCCACTTCTTTGCATAATCATATATGACCAAACTCATGTCGATGACATTTTTTTAGAAATTAACTCTGCCTGAGGCAAATGTCCTGCCTGAAAAAAGCTAACTCTAAACAGATAGTTTGCTGAGGGTTCCAAGAAACTGAAAAAAATATTTTATAATATGAAGCATTAATCAGTTTAATGTAGGCTGTGCCACCAGCTCTGGTTGGAATAACATATTTTTCTTCCATTTGTGGTAATTGTAGTTATCTACTTGCATCAAAAGAAAATGAAAATAGATGGAATTTTTAATGTTGTTAATTTGTTGCAAGTTTATTATATTGTTGATAAAATTTTCAAATATTTACAAAACAAAATAAAAATTTGAGGTCTTTTGAGGATGACAGATACTTTTGAAAGACACATGAGGATCTTTCCTTGCAAATGTAATGATGATATTCAACATATTAATTGAGTTACCTCCCTTAACTAATGAAACACTATTCTTCCAACATTAGGGTTTCTATTTGATGCAGATTCTGAAACTGATCCAAGTTGTATGAATATAGAAATTGAAAAATAGATTCTAGAAAATCCCAAGGCTGACTTGATGTCATTGTAAACTGTTTCCAAGTAGGACTTTATTAGACAAATAGAGTTCTGCAGAAATTTATTAGAGAAATAGAGTTATTACAGTTAAGTTTTGCAACTTAAGCCTTTACCTATTTATGTGTTTTTATCAATTACAAAGCTTATAAATATAAATAACTTTAGGGGTGTCATGATTTAGGAATGGTACTCCCCAGTTTAGTTCTCCCACCAAGACTCAAAACCACACTGCTGCTCCCTCGTTCCTCCCTTCCCTCCCCCTCCCCCTCTGTTAGGATGGAGTTGAAAATTGGAGGCACAAAAGCTGAAAATCACAGGTTGAGATAAGAGCAATTTACTAGAAACAGCAGTGAGACAAGAAAATGAGCAGTAACACTAAAAATATAAATAGCACAAGGTATAAGACAAAGAAACAATGGAAAAGCCTGCAACAATACCCAGCTCTTCCCCACCACTGCTTTGTCCCCACTGCAAGAAGAATTCCTTACTCCCACCCCTGGCAATGAATCAGGTGGTATGGAATAAAATCTGAGCCTTAGCCACATGCCTCTCCTGGTTACTGTGAAAAATTAACCCTGCTCTTTCTGAAACTAGGACAGAAAAAAAACAATTTATAGTAAAAATTGAGCAGTGAAGGTTATTATTTTTTTTTGTACTATTTATACACTGGTCTAAAATACTTTTCTTCATTTTAAGGTAACTGAGCTGCACAATATCAAAAACATAACCAGATTGCCTCGAGAGACAAAGAAGCATGCAGTGGCAATTATCTTTCATGATGAGACATCAAAGACATTTGCGTGTGAGTCAGGTAAGCAATTGGTGCTTCATCTCTAGCTTGAAGAAATCAAGTTACACATCAAAGTCTGGCTCAGATGAATTAACTCACAATGCCAGATAGAAATTCGTAGCTTAAAGAAATTTGTGGTAAACAAAAAACTTTGGAGTTTGGGGTTCAGGTCTTTTGGGGTTTGGTAGGGTTTTTTTTTAATATATATGTTGAGAGGTGTTAGGGGTTTTACAGAGCTCTTTCTTCCATTATTTTTCTTTGTCTGCATACAGATGGTCTAAAGACTGGAGCTAAACTTGTAAATCTTAGTTAAAAAATAACCTGTAAGATGTTATTAAATCAAGATGTGAAACATTCTTTTTTTAACAAGCTTTGCTATAGGCACTTACTAAACTAATAATTATCATGCCATTGCAAATAAGAGGCAAATACCAGCTAAAACCTCAGGATATTGTAAAGCAGGGTGTCAAGCAGTCTGTGGTTTGAATGACTCCATAGCATAATGAATGAGTTGAGAAAAAGACTTTGGCATTATGGTACCTAATGGCAGGTACTTACATGCAAGGCACTGAACGCTGCATGATTACAGTGCACTATTTTATGTTTGAAAATACAATTGTACACATAGGTGTCCTAGGGTATATTTTAACAGAAAAAAAGGTTTTAAAAATAGTGGGAAATTCTTTAATAATAAAGTTTATGGGGTTTTTTGTGACATATTTGAAACTGTGCATTTTAAAAGTTTAGATGTATAATACTATATATATATTTTAAATATATATGTAACATCACGTATGTATGGTGAAGGACCTAGAGGGGAAGCCATGTGAGGAGTGGCTGAGGTTACTTGATCTGGAGGAGACTGAGGGGAGACCTCATTGCAGTTTTAACTTCCTTGTGAGGGGAAGAGGAGGGGCAGGCACTGATCTCTTCTCTGTGGTGCCCAGTGACAGGACCCAAGGGAATGGCCTGAAATTGTGTCATGGAAGGTTTAGGTCAGACATTAGGAAAAGGTTTCTCACCCAGAGGGTAGCTGGGCATTGAAACAGGCTCTGCAGGGAAGCAGTCACAGCACCAGCCTGACAGAATTCAAGAACCATTTAAAAAATACCTTTGGGCACATGGTGTGATTCTTGGTCCTGTACAGAACCAGGAGCTGGACTAAGTAATCCTTATAAGTCCCATCCAATTCTTGATATTCTATGATTCTATATTAATATTATCATATAACAGCATTATGTACAGTCTAAATAATAAATTAAATACAGTGAAACAAAATTTGAGAAATGCAGAGGAAGATAAAAGCATGCAAGGTCATGAATTATGTAGGTTTTGGATCAAATATTTCAAACAGTGATATATACATCCCATCATGAAAGATGGATTGACAGTTTTGTTTATCAATTAAGTTTAAAGACACACAGAAAATCTATGTCTGTCTACAATTAGTTTAAGAGATCATTAGATAAGTAGTCCACATTAAAGATTTCTATTTCTAATATGTAGAATTACTACTGACTCTATATTACGATTAATAATTGAATAAAAATGTTATAATTATATTCCAACAGCACTGAAATCAGTTCTATGGAAACTTTTCCACTTGCCTACACATTCATTCCCCTTGTTCCCTAATGAAAAGATCTTGTTCTTTCCCTAGAATTATTAGGATTCAGGTATATCTGAAAGGAGTGCCAGTAAATCTTAACTTCAAAATTCTTTCACCAAAGAAGGGGCAAACCTAAGGAAGTTCAGTGTGTCTAGCCCACTCATCCCTTTCTTCTGTAACAGATGTGATGCAACTCCTTAACCTTGAATCCAGTTGCATATACAAAGCACATGTACCTGAAGGTGCTAACAGGGTGCCAGTGTGAGATGCTCTCCGTTTATGCTCTGTACAAAGGTGTGTTTTGAGTGGACAGAACCCTGGGTGAAGTAGCAGACCAGTGGAGAGCTTGTGGACAGAGATCAAAGTGCAGACCAAGACAGGTGATGTTGCAGTAGGTGTCTGCTCTAGATCTTCTCATCAACAAGAGAAGGCAGATGAAGCAGTGTTGGTGCAGGTGGAAAAAGCCTCATAGTCCCAGGCATTGGTGTTCTTGGGTGACTTTTGTCACAACAGTTACTACTGGAAGGCCAATAAGGCTGAACACAAGCAATGCAGGTTTCTGGAACAGACTGAAGACAATTTCTTGATACAGATGATCAATAATGTGATGAGGGGAGATGTTTGTTCAGGGACATGCTTGGCAGGATCCTGTGGATCCTTGAAGGGTAAGGGAGCCCAGGAGAGCCATCCAGTCTGTAAGAACAGCATTTTCTGAGCACAGGAACTGTCCTCCCCATTCTCAGAAGACAAGCTTTACAGAAGACCAGTATGAATGGACGTGGAATTCCTGACTCAACTCAAACACACACACACAAAACCAAACCCACAGCAAAGCAGAGACAGACTACTTGGGAGGGATACAGAGACATTGTCTATGTATATAGGAATGGAGTCAGGAAAGCTCCAGCTCAGGGAAGTGCAAGACAGAAAAGGTTTCTTAAAGTACATCAGCAGTGAAATGAAGGCTAAGTAAGTGTGAGCCCATTGCTCACTGGAGCAGTCAGAGTAGTGACAAGGGTCATGAGAAAGGCTAAGGTACCTTTTATACTGTGGTTTTCACTTGCAGGGCTCCTCCTCAGGCTCTCCAGGTTCCTGAGTCCCTGAATGTGAAGCAGTATCCTCAGTAGAGGAAGGCACACTCAGGCATCACTTAAATCACTTGGATTTCATATGGAAGTCAGTGGAACTTGATTGTCAAGAATGACAAAAAGGAGGATCCAGATAACTGCTCCAGCCAGCCTCACCTCAGTCCCTGAGAACACTGTTGGAGTAAATCATGTGTAAACACATGAAGGACAGCAAGGTGCATGGGAGTAGGAAAACCATTTCCCACATGCAAATCATGTTTGCTATGATGGGGTGTCTGGCAAAGGAAAGGCAGTGGTTCTTATATACCTTGATTTTAATGACCTTTGACACTTTCTATAGCCTCCTCCATAGTCCCCCAAAATTGGTGGGGCACAGGATGGATAGAGGCACTACAAAGTGGACAGAAGATAGGCTGAACTTGAAAAGCCAAGCTTGTGAAGCCCAACTTGCAGCCAGCAGTGGATCCCTCAGGGATTGGTGCTGTTCAGGGACCAATACTGTCCAGTGTCTGCATTGACAATCTGCATGATGAGGTGGAGGGTACTCTCAGTCGGTTTTCAGATGACACCAGGCTGGTCTGACCCAAATTGGGAATGCAGGGCTGCTGTCAGAGGGACCTGGACAGGCTGGAGAAAGAGGCTGACATAAACCTTAAGTTCAGCAAGAACAAAAGCTCTTTCCCCAGGTTTGTGGTAATCCCAGCCACAAGGCAGGCTTGGTGCCAACTGCTGGGAAGCAGCTCTGCAGAAAAGGTTCTGGGGTCCTGGTGGACACTGTGCCCTGACCAGCACCAGTAAGGGTGCTGACAGCAAGTGCTGGAAGTGAGCCTTCCCTTCTATTCAGCACTTGTAGGATCACATCTGGACTACTGTATCCTGTTTTGTGCACTCAGCACAAGAATATTGACATACAGGGGTGAACCCAGGGGAGAACACCAAGAGTCAGGAGCACATAACATACTGAGACAGACTGAGAGCTCAGCCTCTTCAGCCTGGAGAAGAAATAGTTCAGAGGGTCTTATTGTCCTTACAACTACCTGACCTGAGAATGCAGAGATATGAAAGTGTCAGATACCTTGCTGTTTCTGAAAGATTACAAATCTTGGCTGTGGGTATAGTGGAGTTTCAATCAGTTTGCCTTTGTTCATGCCTTCAGTCTATCTAAACAGTAGAGATACACTGTTTTGTTTCACTAAAATCTAACTTTCTTGAACTCCAAATCTTTTGTGTTTTCTGAACTAGGAAGATACAGTCCAAAAAAATTTCTTTCCTGTCTTCTCACAAGTAGCTGGTACCATTTTTACTGCTGCTGAAAAGTGTGAAGTACTTTGCTTTCCCTTATGAAATGTAACAAAACTTAAGGAATATTTGGAGAACTGCTTGTTTAAAAAAGGTTCATTTTCTTCTCTTGTTTAATGGCACTGGTTTAAATGGGAAAATGCATAGACTTTTAACAGCCTCATAGAGTATAGTGATGTACACACATGGTGTTTATTTTGGCAAATCTGCTTGCTACTTCTTTGGTTAACAAAATAACTTTACTAATCCCTCTTCTTTCCAATGGCTTCAGTGTCAAAAAAGCACTCAAGTGGTTTTGACTCAAATCAAAAATCTAGAATCATAACTGCTTGACCTTGAATTTTTTAGGACCCCAGAGTTTCATAATGGGAACATTTTCCTACCATGAAGCCTCTGAATATACAGAAGCAGGTACCTTGTTTCTTATCACCTTGACTTCCAGAGGCAGATGAAAGGACAGTAACATTAAACCCATTGCAAAAGCTCTGCTGAGCATAGAGTCAATAATTTCTTGGAGAGAAGGAGAAAGGAATACTCAAAGCTGATTTGGTTTTAGGGACTGAACAATGTGAGGAAGGGGTTTGGTCAACGTTGTACCAGGAAATTATTTAAAATAATGGTATCATTCTGGTTTTGATAGTATGAGCTGATACCTTCCCCTCTGTGTAGTCTTAGAGTCCTCGTGCTGAAAAGTAGCACATTTTTCTGGCACATAGCTTTCTTAATTGTGGAATTAAGCACAATAAAATACTATTCTGTTTTAAAATAGCTCTCCAAAGATGCAGAACACTTTGTTTCTCTCCAGAAAGCCTGAGAGCTGTGATACCAGCCCACTGGGTGTGCTGGCTCAGAGCCTGTGGATTTTTCCTACGATCCTGCAGCTTTTAGTCCCTCATCTTGCTTATTGTCTTCAAGGCAGCTACTGGCAAATCTGAGCTCTGGCTGGGCTGTAATCCCTATGTTTCCATTAGAATTCCAGCAAATTAATAATCTGAGGTGCATCCAATTGTTGTAATCTTCATTTACTAATGAAAACATTCTCTAGAAAAACAAATAAAAATCCTCCATATGCTTTTGTTATCACCTACCTGTTCCAGTCATTACCACCAGTGCTCCCAACATCTACAAAGCTGTAGAAATGTGTTCCATTCTGAAGCGCTATTGAAATATTTTGAAGAGCAAATCAATCTCATATATTACAGTTCCTTGAACAAAAGCATGGGTTCACAAGTCTTTAAAGAAGAATTATCCCTCTTCAGGAAGAAAGGGAAGCTTCTTGCTGTCACTATATCTGTTTCTGACATCTGCTCTAGTGGGCAGAAACCTGTGACTTTGGTGATTAGCAAGCAACATTTTTAAATTCTCTGTTACCATGAGAATTGTTTCAGTGGAAGTAAACAAATGAGAAGTCAGGGCTGATTAACTAACATGAAAAGTAGTCTATAACTCAGTGAACCTAGGACAGACTCTAAAGAGTGGGAATTCTTCTTGAAACCATGGGAAATTGCTGCTGCTTTAGCAAGGAGCATCTGTGGTCTCAATTTGAGCATCCCTGAAAATCATATGAAAGTTATTGCCATTAAGGGAATTTTTATATTTTTTTAAATTAAGAATTATGAAATTCTGTGTTGCTTTAGAAATAGAGAAGTGCAGAACTTTGAGGCTTGAGAAAGAATTAAATGTTGCCAAATATATAAGCAGATTAAGGGGAGGGACAAAATACTGTACAGAAAAATGAAACCGTTTTGGGGAATTAAGCATGCTTACTCCAGCATAATAAAGGTTTAAAAGATATTGTCTTTTAAATATAAAAAGGAGGGGAAAAAAGAATTTTGTTAAGATATAAAGTGACCTTATTGCAGGAACTAATACAGAATATATGCCCAGTGTAATTTTGTCTTGCTGTAGCCGTTCAAATAGCAGAAATAACAGACTAAAAAGTAAGAGTAAAATTTCTAGAGTTCCAGCAATCAGCCTCAAAGAAAATCTTCCCCTTTCCCATGTGGTAGGGCTTTAGTCTGCACTCTGAAGTGTATAATCAAGCTATTGGATAGGGTCTTTTAGCTCTGAGTTCCAGCTACTGGTTTTGACATGCTGAGTTTCCCTGATACCTTTGCTAAAAAAGTTGTTGGGGTGGGTCTTGTTTGGTTGGGTTTTTTTTGTTATTCTTATTGGGTTTTTTCCTCAGGTAGGTGTGCTGTCACTTTTGGTGTAATTACAGCCATGCTTGGATGCTTGTACCTGTTAAGAAGCTCTTCTTCCTGCAAGCCTGGTATCTGTATAATGGCTGTAAGACAAGTGTCTGAACTGAGATGGGTGTTCTGAAAAGCACTTTAAACTCACACAAAACTTGCAGATGTGATGCAATGAACAGTGGTGGCTGTGCAGGACCAGCCATAAAATGAAATTGGAGGGCATGAGCACTGATTAAAGCTTGAAGTTTATGGTGCTGTTTTGGAAGTTGCTGGCATGATGAGGATTATGCCTGAATAACAGCTACCTTTCAAGGAATGCTGTTTCTGGTTTGCGCTAGTCAGGGACAGACCATATGGGGGCTTGATTTTTCCTTTAGTGATGACAGCAAAATACTAAGTGATGCCAATCCCTGGGCATTTAATGCTTAGTGGACCCTCTAGCACAGGTTTGTGTAAAATCTATTTTGATTTCTAAATGACAGAATGTGATGAAAACTGATGAACTTTTAAACTTGGTGATAAAAAAAAAAAAAATTAGGGGGGTTGAAAATATTATGGACACAGAGATAAGAGAGACAAAATAAATCAGAGCTGAGAGGTGATTTTGGTGCTTTGAGAATAGAATGAGTTGTAACACCAGGGTAAAAATCACAGAGAAATCTTAAAACTGCCACTGTTAAACAAATACAGACATACCGCTGGATAATGATATTTTCCTGTGTTCACTTCAGTACAATGCCCCACTCTGTATAGTAGTATACAAATTGAAGGGTTTTCTTTCTTTCCAGGCAAGCAGGAACTGCAGCTCTAAAGTCATTACAACCAAGAAGCATCTTCATTATTTTTAAGTGGTTGTACTTTGGCTTTCCCTTAAAACTTTCACTATTCAAGTCCTGGGGAAAATAGAATTGGGTTATTGCAAAGTGTATATCAGCTGCTCTATTTGAAACTTCTGGGTTGGGAGTTTATCCATTCTTGTGGTTGTTTTGGCTCAATTCATCATGTTTATTTCTTGAATGTCTTGCTGTTATGATGGTTACCTTGATAAAACTATTTTATACATCTGTAGCATAAACAGACTTTTTCTTCTGTATTCTAGTGCTTTCAGCTTCTTCTAAGTGCAGTCAAACTGTGTAAAGTAAGTCTTGTCATAACTCTCCGAAAAAAAGTTTTACTTTGTTGAAATTGAAAATCTGTTGGTGTCCAGTGACAATGTGTTCAGCAAACTGGATTTCTTTTAGTTTTGTATGTATTTTTCTTCTTAAATCTGTTTTCACCATTTGTTGGTGTTGCTTTCTTTTCTTAAAAAATAAATACAATGGTAGTATCATTTGAAAAGGCACAAGTTCATTCCATGTTTGTACTGAAAAAGCTTTTGGGCTATGGGCAAATTACTACTGATTATGAGTTGGGCTTTTTCTCCTTGATAGTTTTCACAAGCAAAAACACTATGTGCTGAAAGAGTTTGACAGATATCAGTGGAGTATTAGATGTAATTCATATTACTGTATCCTTTGACATTTAAGAAGCCTGGAGGTTTTGGATTAAAATTACAGTGAAACTTTGAGTCTTTGAGATGAAGCATCAGTGATCATACTTGCTGTTATGACTAACAATACAAATGGCTACATGAGCTTTAAAAATAAAGCTTAAAAATGTTAATATTGGTATTTACAAATAGCCAGATTAACATTCCCGGTTTTGCTGTTATTTTTGTGACTTTGAAGCTCCAGGGTCATGGAGGTGGTGAAAGTGAAGAACAACTTCCAAAATACTGTTAGGTCACTCAAAAAAGAATATAAAGTTCACATTTTGGATGCAGAAAAATAAACCTAAGTAGTTGAAACTATTCTGACACATGCTTTATTTCAATGTCAAGGTGTCAGAAATTTTTATATGAAAATTTATGACCCTGGGTTTTCTATTTTCTGGTTTTGTTTGTTTATTTATATAGAGGAAGGAACCTGTCCTCCCTGTAAAGCATGTGGCTCATTGAAGATCAGATTCAAAAAAGAGTGAAAAGACAGGCATTACATGAAGTTAAATATGTTGCTCTGGATTCTTACATTCTCCCTTTTTTATCTTAATATTTGAAACACTATCTACTTTAAGGGCAAAGTTCAGTCTGAGTCACGGTAATAAATGATAAAGTGTAAGATTAATATTTAGAATGTATATTCTTCTGGACAAATATTTCCCTTTTCATTAATAATGAGCTTTAGTTTCTCTCTTTTTTTTTCCCTATAAATAAGCATCTCTATTCTGACTTTAGCATATGTAAATTATAAGTATTTGGATTCTGCCTCTCATTTCTCTTGGTTGCTGGTTGATCCTCATTTTTCTTGGTTATCTGTCTGAACTACAGTGTTACAATTTTCTGACACATAGTGGCAATATATATTACTGGCAAGTGGAATGAATGCAGAAAATTATACTCTATGGTCAGGACGTAGCTGTTGCTGGAACAGGTTCTACACTATTACTTTCTATCCTTTTCTGTCACTTCTAGGTTATTAATTGACTTCAGACTTTGTTCTAACATTAAATATAATTTAAAAAATATTTTGGGAAGAAAACCTTGGTTTTTTTAGTAGAATAGCCAGATGCTAAATTTGAAAACAGTAGACACACAACATGTTCACCACCTTTTTGTCACTCCCTCCAGGCAGGTCCCTGAGCTAGGAATTCTGCTGCATTCTCAGTCTGTAGGGCAAATGTGGGACAGGAAGGAGACAAGGTTAACTTCTAGCCTAGCAGGAGCATGCACAGGTGCTGTGACAAAATAAGTAGGAAAGCTGTAACATTTCGAAATTCAAGGACTGGGAAAGGTAAACTTGCTCTAAGATTGCAATATGGGAAACCCTACTGTTAAAACCTTGAAAGTCAAAACCTTTGGAGGCTGAAATTCTTTTTTTCTTTTTGTTCCCTCCATTTTGATTGTGTAGTTGTGTAAATTGCAGAAGTAGTAAGGATTCCATTGCCCTTGCTGTTCCCATGCTGTAAACTTGTCTGGGGACTCTTTAATAATGTCTAACATAGTGGATCTAGAAAGGTACCTCTCCATGGTCTTTGCAAAGTCAGGGCAGTCAGGTCAAGTCCCAGGTGAATGGGGAAAAAAGAAATGTTCTCTCCATCTTTTTAAAGGTAGAAATGAGGACCCTAGTAACTACTAACCTGCCAGCCTAGATTATCTTTAAGGTCCTTTCCAACCCAAGCTGTTCTATGATCCTAAGTAGAGAAGTTCAGTATTATTCTTTTGTCCTGAACAAATATATTAAAGTGTAGGCACTATAAGTGCTTTCCTTATCACGGTTTTAATTGAAAGAATTGAAATTGATATGAAATACAAACTGTTCCCATAGGAACAAAAGCCAAAGAAGATAGCTAAGATAATGATGAATTATCTATTTTAGAGTCTATGTAGAACTTCTTGGGAGTAAAAGATTAGGAAAAAAATCTTCCTGCCTGCAAAAACTGGGCAAATTTAGAAGACAAAGAGAAGAGATTTCAGCTTCATCTGGTAGATGGTTTAAGGTCAGCACCATCTTGAATACTGAATTTATAGAGGCTAGGAGAAATGCATGAATCTCAAAGCCTCTGCCCTAGAAGTTCAACAAACAGTTGCCTTTCCTAGTAAGCATGGAGTGGAGTCGGATTAGTGATGGTGAAGTCTAGGATTTCAGGCATGTGAAGCTATGGAATTATTTGTTGGATTTTTATAGAAAATGTCTTAATTGCTCACTTGTTATTGTGGGTTTTAGTACTGTCAGGGGTTTTTTGTAAGCTGTTAAAAATCAATGCAGTTTTCAGTATCTGCAAGTTCTATGTTTCATATTAGAACAATGTGTTAGTGAGATGACTCAAGCCCATAAAAATGCAGACTAACAACATGTTCTAACATTTGGGGAAGAAAAAAAATAAAGGTTTTTCTTAGCCTCTGGCTGTTTACCTTAAACTGAAATCTGAAATTGATAGTATGTTGTGCATCTCTGTACAACAAGATTTTTTTCTGATCTCACTTTGAGATTCATAGTGGTTTTGATGAAAGTACTTGTGCCATAAATAGCTTCCAGTCCTATGAAACAAAGATATCCTTTTGTACAACTCATGCCATAAATTAATTAAGTTAGAATAATTTATAATCATATTGTAAGTGTGAACATCCAAATGTACTTCCTATCTTGCAAACACATTTTATTAGTAGGTAAAGCAATAAGATACCACCTATTTTAACATGCCTTCATGCTATCTACACCTTGCTTTTAAAAATGTTGGCCTGCTCTACACTGCCAAAAGGCGTTCACACACAATAATTAAAGGATTACAGAAAACCATCAGAGAATTTTGATGAGTTTTCTGCATAAAATTTCCTCATATTTTGACTTGTAATTGGCAGTTTGCAGAAGAGGGACTCGCATAACTTCATTAACTGGATGACAGATGACTGTGTTAAAGTCTGGAAAAAAATCTCAGGCAGAGGACTTTTCTCTATTTTAAACATCTACTATAGATATGTATGTGGATATAGAATCTACTTTTACTAAAATATCCATGTATGGGGTTGCAATATGCTATGAAACAACACATTGTGCTTGAAAAGGATGAAGTTTAGGAGCAAATTTATTGTCTTAATTTTAAAAATACTTTTTAAGCATCCGTGTTACTAAACACTCTGATGTTTGTAGAACAAACCACAAGAAGATAGTTTCTTACTTTGTTTCTACAATGTTCATGGCTGTGAGATTTTCTAAAAGATTTTGTGCCATTGTCATTGTACTTAATGTTTCTTTTTCCACATGCTGTTCAGGCTTTTAGGTATCTTACCATGATTGTTTTGTGTTGGTTATAGTAGTGAATTCTTAAAAACTTTCTAAGGATGAACACTTGAACACTTCTAAGGATGGTGATTCCACCACTTCCCTGGAAAGCCTATTCTAGTGCCTGACCACTATTTCAGTGAAGAAATATTTCCTAATATCTAATCTAAACCTACCCTGGTGCAACTTGGGGCCATTTCTTGGTGGATTGTGTCTTGCCTCTTCAGGTTTTTTTGAACATAATTAAAAGAAACAAAAATATATCAGGAGTTCTAAGGCTGAAAATGGAATGGCATAGTATATATAGTTGAAATTAGAACAAAAGCCTGTCTTTTCCATCTTGGTTAGTTTGTCCCATACGTTGTGCATGTGGTGTTCTTTAATTGAGTAATTTGTTATAGGAGTCTCTGCTGTGGTTGTTCCTTGGGAAAAAAAGTGAATGAGACTTAGTGTTCTAAGTAGTTTTTTTGTAAACCCAGGAGAAATGGATTCAATTTCTTTCCTAGACTCATACTTTCTAGCACCCAGCACTACAAAATGTAATATTGTATATTTGTATGGTTTCAATTTTATAACTTCCTGTGTTCTAAAGACCGAAATTTAAAAATAGATTTTTTAAAATATTCTTGTAGGAAAGAAATTCAAACAAGATGTTTTCCTTCAAAATTCAGGCAAGACTACAGAGGTTGATTATTGTAGAGTAGTTATTCTTCTCCAGTCTTTTAGGCTTCTGATCCCCCTTGACATGATACAGCTGCACCTGATGCTGAAGTCATGGATTCTTCAGCAGCCTGCCAGACAGGCAGTGAGATGGGTGGTTTTCTGACAATGCATTTAGGTCTTGATGCATCTGGATTTACTCAGAAAAGTCTCAACTAGCTCTAGGAATAATATGTTTCAGAGCCAATCACTACTTGTCTCAAGACTTATCCCTTAAAACTGTGCAGAAACATTAGCACCTTGTCAAGGTGTGTCATCTGCAAAGGGCTGTAGTTTTCATAGCCTGATGATGGGAAGAGTCATTAAAGAATGATTTTTTTGGTTATGTCTTCATGCCTAGATACAACCAGTCTTGGCTGCAAGCCAGTTCTAGTCTGCAAATAATGCAGCTTTGTGTTAGGGAAGCATCATGTCTCTGCAAATTCCCCATGCTTCTCATCTGGTTTTCAGTAGAATCAAAATAAAACCATGATTGCCTGCTCTTACTGGGAACATGATGATAGACCTGCAAGGAGGCAGGGCGTGTTCAATGGCAATATCCAGGCTGTATTGTTAGTTAAAAGAAGTCTGCACTGTTTCCAATATTCATATCTAGAACAGAGAGAACATGTAGTTGTGATGTAGTGGGTTGACCTTGGCTGGCTAAGAGGTGCCTGCTGCTACTCAGCAGGACAGGAGGAGAAGACACAATGAAAAGTTAATGAGTCAAGGTAAGGACAAGCAGTTGTTATTGAAGTACTGTAATAGGGAGTACAGAGTTGGGCTAGTCAGCAACAGAGTAGGGCAGTGAAAAGCAAAAAAAAGCTCTGAAAACACCTTTCCCCCACCTCTTAGTTCTTCCCAGGCTCAACTTCCCTCCCAGCTCTTCCCCTGAGCAGCATAGAGGGATGGGGAATAAAGGTTGCAGTCAATTAATAATATTTTGTCTCTGTAGCTCCTTCCTCATGTTTTTTCCCTGCTCCAACATGGGGTCTTTCCCACTCTATACAGTCCTTCACAAACATTGCCAAGGTGGGTCCTTCCCACAGGCTGCAGTTCTTCATGAGCTGCTGCAGCACAGGTCACTGCCACAGGGTGCAGTCTCTCAGGAGCAGACTGCTCCAGCACAGGTCCCCTTTGGGGTCACAAGTCCTGCCAGCAAACCTGCTCCTGCATGGGCTCATCTCCATGGGCTGCAGCTCCTGCCTGGAGCTCTACAGAGGTTCTCCAAAGGCTGCAGCTTCCTTAGTGCTCTTGCTGTAGCATGGGGCCTCCAGGGGCTGCAGGTGGATCTCTGCTGCATGGTGTTCCTCCATGGGCTGCAGGGACACAGACTGCATCAGCACAGGCTGCACCCCAGGCTGCTGGGGAGCCTGCTCTGGCACCTGGAGCACATCCTCCCACTCCTTCTTGCACCTTTGTGTCTGCAGGGTTGTTTCTCTCACGTTTTCCTTCCTATCCTGTCCCTGCAGGATTTTTACTGTATCTTAATTGACTTTTCACAGAGGCACTGCCAGCATTGCTGATAGGCTCAGCTTTGGCTGGAAGCAAGTCTGTCTTGGAGCTGACTGGAACTGTCTCTGTTCAACATTATATATATATGTATCAAGGAAATGTTAGCAAGTTTAAGATAATCCTTTGTAATTGTGTATCACTTTGTGTCCTTCCTTCCTTCCTTCCTTCCTTCCTTCCTTCCTTCCTTCCTTCCTTCCTTCCTTCCTTCCTTCCTTCCTTCCTTCCTTTTTCTTTCTTTTTCTGTCTCTCTCTTTCTTTCTCTCTTTGTTTTTCTTTCTCTCTCTTTCTCTCTTTCTCTCCTTTCTCTCTCTCTTTCTTTCTTTCTCTTTCTCTCTCTCTTTCTTTCTTTCTCTTCTTTCTGCTCTTTTCTTCTTCTGCTCTCCTGCCTTCCTTCTCTGCTTCTTTTTTCTTTTTTTAATCATTGGGAGTAGCAGTACTAAGGGTCTCAGTTTTTTAGCATATCTGTTTACTTTGATTATCACTCACTCAAATTCCTAATGCTTTCAGTCTGCTCTTCTGGAAAGTACTGGTATGGGACATTACTGACTTGGTAATAATATGCCAGTAGAGAAGTACATAGGTGGTGAAATTCTAGACTGTTTTCTTTTTTCCACTTTTTTCCCCACTTAAAAAATTTCTCTAAAAATAATAGAGGATGCTATTACTTAATTCACAGCTATTGTGTTTGGGCATATTTCTACTTCCTTTCCCTTTGGGATTAGTGTAATACTGCATTTGATATCCAAAAGTTTGCTAACACTGGAGTAGAATCCAGGTATCAGCTGAGATAAAAAGGCTTCTGATCATCTACATGGAATATAGGTCAGATCTCCCGGGATTTGTGAATATGTATCACCCCATAAAATTAGATGATTTCTGCAGTTCCTGACCTCTCCTGAGAACAGCATACATTTAGTGACAGCACAAAAATCATGGCATTAATTTATAGATTGAATTTGGAGTATTGACAAATGATGTATGGTTGGCTGAGCCTGGGGAGAGTTCAGTGAATAACATGATAATTTACTGCTCCAAACCTAAAACATACAATCTATTTTTCATTCTCTGTCACTTTTCAGCTTGCATTAAATTTGACTACTTATGGTGTATAAGTCATATGGGACTGTTGGCAGGTTAACTGTTTCAAGTCTTTTGAAACACTTCTGTCACTGAACACAAGCAACCTGACAAGAGTAGTGTGTGTAAAAGAGCACAGAAAGCTTTGTGGTCTACTAATGTGCATTTCACCATGTATTCAGCATGGGATATTCTACCTCATGTGGAATCTGGACATGAAGATTGGGCAAATTTGTGCACATTCAAAAAAATCAAACTAAACTACAGCAAAGCAAACTAAAGGTAACCATTTGGTGTTCACTGTCCATCCATCTTCATAATATTTTGAGAGGTTGCTACAACCTCTAGTGGTATCAGCATTAGCACAGCCCAGTGGGCTGTTGAACAATCAGAATGGCCATTGCAGCCAGGATGATCACTAAATTTTCTGCATTTGCATTTCACTGCTGGCTAGTGCTGAGAATTAAAGCAATTGTTAAGACTGAACCATGTGTTGGACTGCTACAACCTATGTAGGAATGGGCAAAGACAAGGTTTTATGTGACTCTTGACCACATGTTCTTTTAAGATTTTTCTAGAGCTGTCCCAGTTTTTATACCTGCAGTGCAAAGCTTCTTAATGAATTGTCACAGCCCATTCAGGTTTTTTAATCTCTATTTGCCAATAGTTAAGGGGAAAATATATCGCACTATGACTTATCTTTAATAATGGAAGTAAACAAATTTTAGGTAGAAATTACTCCAAATTTCAATAATTAAAATTGTTCACTTTTCCTGTGTATTTGAAAAGACTACCACAGATATAGTAGATATACAAATGAATCACTAATACACCAATTAGCAGATATTCTAGTTACTAACTAGTGTATTCCCAGACAGCTGAGATTCCCCTGTTTACAGGAATTGATGATCCTGGGTTGAAGTTCTGAGCAAGTCAGCAATAAATTTCTCAGAGTGGAGTTGTCCTTTTTCCTGGTAAATAAATAAAAATTATTTCCTGAATTAATTTTACTGTATGAGTCAATTTAGCCTTAAATTCTCCAGAGTTCTTACTTTAAATAAGGAAATTCAGTCTAAAGCCAAGAAGTAAATTGTGCTTCAGATGTCCAAAGAAGCTTAATTAAAAAATCCCAATTTATTAGTCATAATCATTGTTTAACGTAGTTTTAAAGTAGTGTGGTTTTAAAGAGTGCTCCAAAGTAGTTGCTTTTCTTCAAATCAATATGCCATTTATTGCAATTCAGTCTTCTCCATATGAAGATTGCAATGAAGGAGGAAAATATGAATGTATTTTCTATAATTGCAGTTCAAGTACATTCATACAATGTTTTCATAACCTATACAGATAAATGATCCTGTTTGCTCTAAAAAAGTTTTCTTTTTTATTTCCAATATCTTTCCTAAAGCATGGCTACTTTTAAAGTTTTGTTTTAAGCAATTTCCACTGCTTTAAACTGCTTCTAAATCTGCCTTGCAACTTAATCTGAGGTTATAACTGAAATTATTCAATGGAAAAAAGCCATAGAGAAGCTGTGGTTACCTTTAACTTTTAGTCATTTCATTACCTCTCTCACTTTAATTTGTTTTCAAAAACTTATAAAATAGTGTATTAATGTGAAAATAGGGCTAGTAAGGTGTTAATTATGACAGATATATTAATTTTCTCCCTCATGCTGAAACAGCTACAATTAGTATGAACAATTTATATAAAAATAGAGAAACTTTGTGTTCTTATTTGTGAACTTTTTTACATTTTGCTTTAGATTCAGTTTTTATCAATTTGTAAATGTTCCAGAAAACAGAACAAACATTTTATTGGGTTTGAGTTTTGCAGATGTTTGGTGGATCAAACTTGCAATGCTGTTCAGTGGGTTTGGATGACCACCTTGTGTGACAGTTTCACTACATTCTTTCAAGCTAGTTTAGGGTTGCTTCATATTAGATGGAGTTCTTTTTTTCTTAATTCAAATTGACCAACCACTCATTTCATACCACAGCGAAGTCAGAATCAACAATTCTGTTCACAAAAGTAATGCAAATACTTCCAAATACTTCCACATATACTAATGCATTCATATAGTATTCTGCAATATGTTATGGGCTTAAAATTCATATTTAGTAAAATTTACATGACATGTACTAGTCCTCTGATGTCTTATGAAGATTAGAGCCTTACTTTGAAGTGAAATCTCCATATTAACTAGAATTATGAGGAATCTTGGTCTGCTTCTAAAGGATAGAATCCATTTACTTTCAAGAAAGCTGAACATTTTGAAAATGTGGAAGATTTTTTTTAAAAAAAGAGAAAGATCTGTATGTGGAAATAATTTTGCAATGAATTTTTTGCAAATGCAGAAACATAAAATTACTAGTAACTCTTATGAGGCTATTATTTTATTGGGTAGCATTGAGAAGTGTTCAGCCTGCATTTTCATGATCATGTAAGACAAAGATGAAAAACTCATCCCAAGTTCCTTATCTTTTTTAATCGCAAGCCTTTCCTTAAAAATGTAGTTTTAAAGTTAAAAAAGAAATCTAGTTTCGCTATTTTCCTATTAATGAATTCATATTAACTGGTCTATTATGAAGAATCATTTGTTAACTTGATATATTTTAAAATATTCCTGTATTTAGGATAAAACCATACCTTTATTGGCTAGCAGAAAAATTAAGCAAATTTAGGATTAGTGAAGTGGAAAAGGAAACCAAGACAATTTAATCACCTTCCAATAAGAACAATGGCTCACTAAAATAAATTAACTCTGTTTCATAAATGGGAAGTACTTTATAAAGTGTCCCCCAAAGGTAGCCCTTTGGACTTCTTTTGGAAAACAGTCAACTCCATTTCAGAATGGTACTTGCTCAGTGACAATATGAATTTGGCTGTCTCCTTAGAAAGTTCATCACTGGCCAAACCTCTCACGAGTTTACCATTTGGTTTCAGTTTCAAGGGGAAAAAAAATCAATCCTGTATCTGAAATTTATATTTCATACATAAAACGTGAAGTCAGTTTTACATCTGTTACTGATAATTTTGACTGGACCTAGAAATTGAAATAATCAAATCAGAGAATTTGCTGTGGGCATACAAAATAAATATTACTAATAAATGTAAAATGAAAGAAAACTTTAATGTGCTAATAGACAAGCCTCCAGATAATTGTTAACCTGTCTAGGAAAGACAGCTGTGTATTAGGTATGTTCCTATAAATATGAATCCAGTAAGAATGGCAAAATATCTTACTGTGTAGCTTCTGCTTTATATTTTAAACATCAACAATATTACCATGGTAAATTTGTTTGAAGGTGTAAGGAGGTTAGCCTAAACCTCACTATAGCTTAAAAGCACCTTGCTGAGAAAATAAGAAGGGAATTAAATAGACAGTCTGACATTTATCTCTGCTCTTCTGTCTAGTGATGGAAATGAATTAATGCAGGAAACTCAAAAAGCCAATGTAATTCCAAAATGTTTCTGCTCAGTGACAGTGTGAATCTTTTCCAAGTTTATTACAATGTCCATGACATCTGTGTGATGCAAGGAGCAGTGCTCCCAGCATATGTCACTGGATATGGCAGCACTCTCCTGCTAATAAATGCTGTCTGTGCTGCTGGTACTCATCAGCAATAAAGTGAAAATCAGCAATATTCAGATACATATCTAACCTCTACCTTACGTTTATCTAACAATAATTCCAGTGTGTGCTGAGTATAAATAGTATTCTTCTCATATGGCATTTCATATTGACAATCATAATTTTTTTTCTGGGAAGAGTGTATTATTTCTGGGAAGAGTGTATTATTGCTGGGAAGTGTTTATTATTTGTCTATAGAAATATGATTTAGAGAAAGATATGGTTTACTGTGGTTAAGAACCAACTGGAAAGAAACTGTAGGACTGCTATGTGTCATTAACTAGTCCTTCAAATTCAATGCCCTGCTATGCATTTTTTGATCTGGAGATATCCTTGGGTTCATATTCTATCAATACGTGTAATTTTAATTAAAATATAGACATGATTATAATAAGAATTAATATTGTAAGACAGAAATCTAAGTGAAAAGGCTTAATATCTTCATGTCTAAGGGCTTATTTTTAAAATGTATGATCATAGTAGGAGCAATGTGAGGAGGAAGAAGTTGGAAGGAGAGTTGCATGTTTCTCCATGTGATTATGTCGATCTGCTTTATAGGCAGTTTGTAACTGCAAGCCTGCTAAGTTAAAAACTACTGGTAGCCCATGAATTATGCAATTTGAAATAATTTTATTTTTTTAAAGTTGTCACAGCTATGATTTTAATCTCCCTTGTGAATCAAATAGCTGACAGCATGTCAAAAATTTGTTGGTATTATGAAGGCTGTTACGAATTCTAAAGAAATAAATACTTTATTTAATGGAGGTCACGACAAAAAGCTATTAATTTATAACTCTAAGTGGTGTATTTGTAAAAATGTTTGTTCAGATTTGGGAGTTTGTACTTATAAACGTTATATCTGTGTTTGTTGATATAAACTTTTGGCTTCATGAGGGATCAACTCAAGGGAGTAAATGAAGTTGTCAATTTTTCTGATATAAAGAGAAAAGGTTTCTCTGTTTCTAGCTCAGTGGAGCATTACTTCTCAAAAATGTCACTGTCATTTGTGTAACAAGTTTTTTTCATTCATGCTTCAATTTATTATATTGCACTACTAGTTTTGGGCATGGAAACTGATTCCTTAATTATGTATATTATTGTGATTCTATGCAAAGGCATGCGTTAGAGTTTATTACAAAAATGTAAAGAATAATAATTGTCTGCCTAGCCTTACCTGATTCAGGGGGGGAAAAAAAAGGGCAGAATTATTTGTGTAGTTGCTTTTTATTACTTGCTTGCTATTATGATCTCATTGTAACACTGTGATCCAGGGGAAAAAAACTGATGTCATATTCATTTGTTTATGACTAAATTAATAATCCCCTGCTTACCCTTATGTATCACAAAATCAAGAGGGACTTTTTTTTTTTTTTTTAAGGCAGTGGAACTTAAGATTAGGCTATTCCAAGCAGAAGGAAGAGCAACATTCAAGTCAGCCATTTTCTCATTTAAAATCATTAATGCAGAAAATAAGAAAAGCATATGGCAGCCTAAGAATTGTACTTTTGCCCATTAGTTGAGGGTGCTGATGGTGCTGAATAACTCCTTTTAAATGACAGTGATCAATTTTCTCATCCCCACTGTTAAAAACTCATTTCTCTGTAGAATTGGTTTTCTAGATTGCTTTCTCTGCTAAAAGATATCAGCCATGGATTTGAATTTAGCTTAAGTCATGAGAAATGGGGATCTTTTGCCTGGGGTCTCAGTAAAGACCGCCAAAGACCAGTCTTTGACAGTGTATGACTTCAGCTCCTCCATAAAGGGAAGGATATCCATCCCCTCCCCTCTAGTTCTGTGTGCCTAAAATTCATTTCACAAGTAACCTGTTAGTGGGCAAGTGATCACCAGTGTGCATTAATTACAGCTACAGCTTTTGTAGATGCTGTTTCTCACTGTAATCAGCACCTCTGATTTATGGACCTAAATCCTAATCTTTTGCTGCAGTTCTTGCTTTATATGGTTCAAAATATTAAATTTAAACATTCTTCATACTTTCATGGTGAGTTGTTTACCCTTAAAGAAAGGTGAAAGATTTGAAATAAAACAATCTTTCATCAGTGAGTGTCCCGTTAACATGCCTTAAGCCATTTCAGCAGAGCTCTTGAAGTTTCCAATGATTTAATCTTGGTATGTTCTGTTAGATTGCATTCATCAGAACTTATTTTTGTTGAGGAAAATGACACATAATTGAAGATGGATCTATTTGCTGTTTTCCTGTTCAGCGAAGGACATAGTTTTACTGTTCTAAATCTTAGAAGTCTACTGAACTAAAAAAGAAAAAAAGTCCTATTAACTTAATTAAAGTATGGATTATGAGTTTTAGCTTCAAGCAACTGTACCTTCTCAGGTAGTCATATGTGTCTGTTACTTATTGATCATGATGTAGAGATATCAGTGCTGTATATTAAAACCCAGGACTCTAAAAGTTCATATTTTCGATACAGTTTTTTAGGAGACTGTTATTTACAGGAGGTTTTGCCTGATTGGAAAGCATCTATTTTCACAGACATTCAAATAATACCTCTTTTCATAAAATATTTTCTAATTTAAATAATGTTTACATGTATCAAATGTAGAAATCCATTTGATGGGAATCCATTTATGCTGGGAATAAAAGAAGTTTAAAATGAGAGTAAGAAATTGATAATTAAAAAAGTAATCCCCTTTGAGTTTAAATTCTGTAGATGTGAAATTTGACAAAGACTTTTTTTAATTATATCTCCTTAGATACTAACTCTAGACTATGAACTTTTAATATTTCTTTGCTGTAGCACCACATTAAAAACCACCAAGAACAAAGCAGAAGACCCAGAGTCATTTCTAGCTAATACTTTGTTCTTCCTGAGAATAAAGTTTTATACAACTGAAAATCAAGTAGAACACATACTGCATTATGATCTTACAGATTATTTCAGTCAGAAGTTCTCTGTAATTGCTTAGAATGAGTTTCTTTATACTTCCAATGCCATAAAAACCTTCTTAACTCTCATAGTAGAAAGGACTCACATCTTCAAAACAATAGTTTTAGAGTTTGGGGGAAAATGCTACATTTATTGGACAATGGAAACACAGAAAGAAGAAATGTATTCTTTCAGGAGGTTTGTTATTGTGAAAGTCATGTATACTTCCCATGCAGGAAAGATTTCCTGGCCTCTTTACATCAGAAGAGGGCAACACTATCATTGCCATCTGTGGTCAGCCAAAATGGCACAATCTTTACTAAATCTAAGTATTGCTAGCTTGAAGTCTTGCTTTAATTAGGCATGTTTAGCCAAAGAAAAGAGAAAAGGGAGATTGCAGAGACATTCTAGTGAGGCAGTTATTGTCTGCTCCTACTGATTTAATACAGAAGATATTCAGATGGTTGGAGTGAAAGTCGTATGTTCAAAGGCATAAGGGCAATGAAGCATATAGTGACAATGGTATGTGTTTTTTCTTCCATGTATTGAAGCTAGTCCTTTTCACCTTGATTTTATAAAGGAAAATAATACTTTTGAAATTATTTGTCTTATCTAACAATATTTCTGATCTTCAAGTGACCAGATTTGTCAATGCTTCAAAAATAAGACTGAATATTTAACATATTCAAAAAGGAAAAAAAAAAAAAAAGAAAAGTGAAATGATCCCTAGGATTTGTACCAGTTTATTTGTGTATTGGCTTCTCTTACTAGACTGTAACTTAAACACTTGGAAATGGAAAGGAGGCATACTTTGCATTTGCAAAGGAGGTATTAAATTTCCTGTGCACTTAAAAAACAGCACTGTAACTTTCCCAGGAGGAATAAAAATATTGTGGGAGTAGACTAAATCTGAAATACTACCAGTTTTTAAGATAGAAAAATGCTATTGCTGACTGCCAGTCATGGGATAGTAGCAAAAGTTGATGTGATAGCATCCTCTGTGTGTTATGTTCCTGGTGACAGACCTTTTTTGGACACTTGACTGATGGTGTTTATATCATTCCCACTACAGGCAAGTTGCCTGAAGTTATTTCACTTTCATGCCATTGCAATTTAACACTAATAACTGATGAAACAGGTATGGATTGGCAGTCCTGGGGAACTGTATAATTCCCATGTCAGATTCTTGTAACTGGCCTATTAGTTTCAGACAAAATGTAAATGGTTCTTCTATGTTTTAGCAGGTTTTCATAACTCTTACTTTGCACTTTAAAGAAAGTTTGAATTTAGAGTGAAAATTTACTGGGCATATTTTTGGCTAATGATGTCAGCTCACTGTTGATCTGTTGGACATACTAAGACTTGATAAACATTTATGGTATAATGAGAACTGCTAGTCTCCAGCAAGAAGTAGAATACATAATTTTTAAGAATACCTATAAATCTACCCTCAAGGACTAATTTATCCACTAAATAGCATTTTCTTCCTGGAATGGCATGGTTCACTTCTGTAGGACTAATCACAGACTAAGGTGATATACACTTCTTTTTAATAGCAGAAATTGCCATTTTCATAAAGAAAAAAAAAAGGAAGACAAATTTCCTATAGTTACATTAGCAGTAGTATCTAGCAAAGGAAATTACTTCCTTGTAGGCTATTTTTCTTCATTTTCCCATACACTCTCCATTTTTCAAACAAGTAATCTGAGTTCTGTTTCTGTATGAAAACTACATTCTAAAGCAGCATTTCATATGGGAAACTTTGCTTCTTGCTGCTTTAATGGACAAGACTTTAATGGACAGTAACATCAATATGATAAATCTTTCTAAATACTGTTACTGCCTTCAAAAAGATTGACTTAACATTGTACATGTTTCTATTATAGACAGGACAATAGAGAGACTAGTAGCTGAGTGCTGGCTATTCAAGCTGAATCTTTTTATCAGACCTGCAGAAAAAGATGGGGTATTTTCAGGAAAATGCCAGCTTTGATACATCTCAGTAAGTACAAACATATACAGCTGGCTATTTGAAAACACAGGTACATAATCAAATTAATTATCAGAACCTTGTTCTTGATAACTCTCGCATCTCCAGATTGGTGTAGAAATAATAGTTTTAAAAGCTAATAAATGGCCTTTGGTAATTATTGTAATTAACTGTGCTGTCCTTAGGCAAATTCAAATCTAAAATAGCAGACAATGGGAAAATAAAAGTTTCTTTTTGTATATTGTTCTTGCGTAATACTTAGACCATATCTTCCCTCACTTACAAAAAAGTGCATTAGCAAAATATACCACAGATAAGGTTAGAGAGTATTTGTCTGTATTCTGTAATATTTATTTATCTTGATTGATGCATTATTCAGTATTTCTTTAAGCAAAACAAAAATTATAATGCTCAAGTTAAAGGTGCATATGTCTTTAAACTGATTGTATAGTCAAAATTAATGTGCATTAATTTTAATAGCTGGAATTAGTTCAAAAGTAAGGGTCTTATTGTATTAAAAAGTGGCAGTGACAAGAATTTTCTGAGGAACTTGACTCACCAACATTTTTTTTTCAAGGAATATTTTCAGGTTTCCTTTAACATATTTTTTCACTGCTTGAATATGTAGTATTAAATTAATATAATTTACAGTATATGTGGTTTTCCTTAATGACTTTCCTTTGTCTTTTGGTTCAGTGATTTACATTTAAGTAATAATAGAGCACTTTACTCCAGGTGAAATATTCAAAAACCACAGTTCAAGAAAAATACTAGAAAGTTTCTCTAGAAGTAGTAGTATTTGGAACACAGGGAAAAATTCTATATAGGAGTCCCATATGTTATAAAATACCTTCAAATATAGTTGGTCAATAAAACTAATTTTGGTAAACCAGTTGCTGTCAGTTGCAGCCCATTATCTCTGTTACTTTCTATTTGAAAACAAGTTTTAGTCTACATATGACTGATTTTCTGTTCTTTTCCTATAAATATAATCTATGCTATTTCATTGCTTCCTAGCTATCACTTAACAAAAGATTGCCAAATGTATGCATAGCCAGTGTTAATCAGTAATACATTATTACACAAAATAAGCACTATCCTTCTGTTCCTCTGAGCAAAAATGTGAAACAGCCACATTGCTTTTGATTTGTATCTGTGTTTGAGTGTGTGTGATGTGCTCTAGTGAAAGTGCCCAAAGTAACAGAGACGTGGTTAAATAGCATATTTGAAATATTTGTAAAATAAAATTATGTTTGAATCATCAAAGGATGATATATATCCTGATAAATGATGGATGGTTTTAAGGAATTATTGATTGAGATAAGAAAGTACGTGTCTGCAGGCAATAGTGTTATTTGCTAGCGGGAAAAAAAAAAAGAGAATAAGTTGCTTCATATATTAAACGTGGTGTGGTATAATAGCACATCAATCCTGTGGGAATTCTATAATATTTTTTCTTATTAACTTCTAATTAAGTCTGGGTGATTTTTAGGAGAGATAAATCGGCACATTTTTCAATATCATCTTTCTTGGTGGAGAATACCAGGTCAAAATCCTACTAATCTGAACAGGAAAGATTCTCCAGTTTCACTCAGACTGAGAATAGTTATTTGGATTTGTGCCTCTTATAGACATCATTTGGAGGTAAGAAGAGTTAAACAATTTGTACAGCAAATAAACAAAAATGTTTTAGAAATGAAGAAACTAATATTTGGGTTTATTCAGTTTGACATCAGGTAAAACACAAATTGAGGTTTTTTGATTCACAGAAAGACAGTGTTTGTTATCCCCCCTCTAATATTGTACGCATGCTATTTCCAACTTAAATTATTGATCATATCATTTTATGTGGGCTTCATGAGGAGGGAAAGGAGCCTGTCTTTAGAAGGTGCATATAAATTGAGTTCCTTTTTCACAAGGACAATAAATTGCCGCTTGTCGTGATGGAGGGGTTCTCACGGAACGGAGGGCACTGGGCTGAGCAGGAAGGGTCAGCACTTCAGGGCTTTATCTCAGCCTAGAGGCATCCAACTGTGCTGGCAGCCTGTGGTGCTGGGAGATGGAAGGCTGCTGTAGGACTGTGCCGTGTGAGCACAGAAGGAAAATGTGAAAGAACGTGAAGGTATCAGGATTCAGAACGTGTTTGGTTAAGGCTACACACAAAATGCTTCTTAAGTTAGGAGTCTGAAAACAATCCTGCCTCTAGCCTTAGAGATCTAGAGGCCAGATAGAAGGAGATCTAGAGGATTTCTAAGGACAGTGAATTGAAATGCATCCATATGTATCTGCTTCACTGCCCCTCACCCCCTTTGCCATAGAGTATGTTGTGTATAATGAACTCTTTTAAACTGTAAGTAGCAAAAGGACACTTTTACTATGACAAATTCCTATCTCTAACACCATTTGCCAATATCATTTCATCATTTTTACTATACCTACAAACCCACTTTTCATCCAGTGGTACACCTATTTCCAAGACAGTGGTCAGACTAGGTACAACACCAGTGTAATCACCTGAGAACTGAAGCAGAAATGACATATAATCTCAGGCATGACCTAAAAGCTCAGATCAGCTGCAGGAAAATATTGCCAATAACAACTTGAATAACAAGTTTATAGATTTGTTCCCAGTAATATTTCTTACACATTAAACAGTGCCTAATTAAGATCTCCCATCTCTGCATTTTATCTCACCTCGTGACATTTGTATAGCAACATTTTATATTTGAATAACAGTAAAGATAAAAATGCAATGTTTTGATTTTATTTATAGCTTTGTCATTCAGTCCAGGGATTCAGTTATCTTAAAAGGAAAATAAATTTTTCCATGACAAGTACCAGTTACGACTAAAAACTCTGCATTTACCACTAATAAATCTAATCTACATGCATTAAAGTGAACAAATTTGCTGACACTTTTTTATTACTTGATTCCACTATAATATTTTATCTGTTTCAATATATGCATGTAATCAAAATAAAGAAGTAACTGAGATGTCTCTGTTTACTGACGTGGTACCTGTCATTCTTAAAGATTGCTGCCATGACACATTTATGCCCTATAAATTATAATAAATATTTTTTTGAATCATAAATAACATTTAATTTGTTATCCAGAAACACAAGGCATTTCACAAAAAATGATGAATTGCTTTATAGATGCACATGGTGAAAGGAGAATCAAGGCTTTGGTTTTGAAAGGTAATTCACCTGCTTTTAAAGAAGGTTTCACATGTCCATCAAGGAAAATGTTGAAGGCAATTCCCTGCAAGTAAGCAACAGCTATCAGGATGCATTAGGAAGAACTAACTCACACACTACCTTCATACCCTTGACCTTCCAGGCACATCTGTAGATAATGTTGATTCTTCTGACAGCAGACACAAATCCTCACAGTTCTGTGGGAAGATATTTCAGTTCTGCATTGAAACTGTATTTCCCATAGCATTAAGTCAATCATTTTTGTAAGATAGAAATTTTGAGTTATACAGCAGTACAATACATGTTATAGCCTACACTTTGCAAAATACAGCCATGATCTCCTAATGCTCATACTAAGTTTCTTCTGTATGGCAGTTGGAGAATGGTCTAATCTTTGCCTAATCATCAGTGTCTGGCAGCAATGAGGCAGCAGCTTAAATTAAACTGCCAGTTGAACACTCTGAAAGGAGGTTTCAGGATTCAAACTTTCAACATGTAGATGTTCCTGTAAAAGAGAGAGACAAGTAGATTGAGGAGGCAAAACAAAGACATGTAGAAGAAGCAGCTTCCTAGAACAATTCCTTTGTTTGTTTATTTCCAAAAATATCTACTGGCAATTTGGTGTGACAATACGTATAAATTGAATTTGTTGCTTTTATGCAAGTCCTGTTTTGAATGTATACTGACGTTAAGATGGATTTATGGAATTACCGGTGTGTTTCTTTCTCCCCAGATATTTGTAATATTAGAAAGGTTAGGTTAGTGTTTGTTTACCATCATCTCATTCTACATTTTCACTACATGCCCTTTCACTCTGGGTGCAAGCACAATGAAAAAAAAAGTAATAAAATGCAGATTTTGTAAAATACATAAAATGTTATAACCTGGCCACACTCCAGGAAAAATTGCAGGCTTTGCATAGAGTTATTTATTCTTTTAGCATATGTATTGTTCTATGGTTTAGGCAGAAAAGAAACCAAAGGAAGGAAACATGGAAGCACTTGCCTAGATTTGCACTGTTGCCTTTGTGCTACCACCTTTCCCCATTGATTGCCCTGTGTTTCTCTGTAATTGGATGAAGATGTTGGGCAACTCAGTGGAAACTCTCTTACCTGTGTGCTGGTGCCCTGCTCCCTTGCCCCATCCCCATGCTGCCAGAATAGGGCAGCATGTCTTGGGGTCCAGTTCTATCATCTGTCTGTCTATCTCCCTGGCATGAAACCCTCTCCATGGGATAGTGGGATTTATAAGGCATGGCATTGGTTCAAAAGGCTTCACAGGTATCCAAGGAAATGACAAAGACTGAAGGAGAGGAAGGGAAAACATACGGGAAATTTCTTCATGCATGAGTAGAATAATTTTGGAAGTAAGCTTTTAAACAAATTCATCTTACTTCTTTTAAAAGCTGTAAATTTTTACTGCTGTCCAGAGATAAACCTATTCTCTCCTTACTTCCATCAGGGAGGCTGTATCCATAGCAGTGTTGAAAAAACTGTGCTGTTACCCCAATATTGTTTTCTCACATGCAAAACTAAATGTCATCTGGATGTTACTGACATAATGTTCTGTCTCTTACCATTGGAAGCTGAGGATGTTATGAGAAGACCAACTTTGGGGATCTGTGTCCTGAGACAAAGACTGAAAAAAAGCAGGAAGGGTTAAGGGCCACCACTTTCCTCACAACACTCTGAAGAAGCCCCCCAAATTCTTTTGGCAACGACCACATTTGGCTCTCAAAAATCCCAGAACAGGCTGTATTATTTAAGCTGTTTGTCTGGAAATTTAGTCAGCTGATAGCCAGAATAACTCGGGAATGATCTGTTCCTGGTTCAAGACACTGAATAAAGGAGGCTATCCAAAGGTTCTTGGAGACATGGAACTGTGTGCCTGTCTCCCCTTCTTGTCCAGCAAATGTTTCTGTCATGTGAGATCTATGTCTAACCAGGCAAGAATTTGAGGACTGTACCAATTAGGCTTAAAAGAGTTTTTCTCAGATAAAAAATTTCACTAATTTCAATGAGTCATCATAACTAATGCTTTAGGGCTTGCATATGCAGTATTTTTCTCTCTCCAAATTTCAGCACTACATTGGAGAGATGGTAACAAAATTATTTTCCAGATGTCACCAAAAAAGGACTGAAAAAACTGTGGTGGTTTAATACAAACACTTCTGGATTACTGCAGTCACTCACTGCTAAAGATGATCAGATACAGACTGGCTGTGGCCATGGATGCTCAGTGAGTGCCTGGTGCTGAGCCTGCTCCCCAGGAAGTTTCCCTTAGGTCAAGTCTTTCCTGGAAATAAAAGACAGTCAGGGTACTTCCATGATTTTTCTTAGTTGTGGTTTCACACTGTGTTAGCTCCAACTTGAGATGATGCTTGTTTGAACAATGCCAGGGATTTCATGACACTAAATGTGGGACGTGGTTAGGATGAAGCTGAAGTTGAGTGGGAGGATGTTGTGGTGTGTAGGGGAGTTAGGCCTTATGGAATTCATGTCTTGGTGGACTGGCAGATAGGGAGCTCTCATGTGTGCCAGTGGAATGTAATGGAGGACTTAGAAAGGACTGGGAGGTTTTGAGTCTTCATATAAGTGTTTCAACTAATGCCCAAATTGCTCTGATACCAAAAGAACATGAACAGAGCTGAAGAAATTAATTTTTTATACTAGCTTTGCAGGCAGTCTTTCACTACAGCAGAGAGGGAAGTTTAGCATTTCAAGATCATTTTATTACTGCTTTTCCTTTGCTCCTAGAAAAATGCCCTAGCACCTTTAGAAACAATACTTAAGATGTCAGACTCACCTAAAAAGCAGAAAAGAATATTTCAGCTATTATCTACAAAGTTTTTCTGAATTACATTTTTCCTTTCAAGAAGACCTACTAGAAATATACTGCCTTGAAAATTCCTCTTCTTTGTTAACTCCACCACCTATCCTCAAATTAGAGGATGGAAGATGCAGTCCTAACAGTGTAAGCCCTTTTCAAAAGTTCATAATCCGACAGAAAGACATTAATGTGAAACTTGGTGCTAATAACTCATGTCTCAACACAAGCATACTGTGATAAACTTTGTCAGTAAGAAAGCATTGATTTAACTTCACTTTTTTTCTTGTAAAATGTCAACATGAACGATTTTTTTTCTGTTTCCTCAGAACTAGAGGCAGAGGAGTGGTGCAAACATCTTTGCATGGAGTGCCTAGGGGCCAGGCTCAATGATATAAGTCTCGGGGAACCAGATTTGCTTGCTGCTGGAGTCCAGAGAGAACAAAATGGTAAGCAGCTTTTTATTTGCTCTTAGATCAGTTCTTAGGTGATGTCCCATGTCATCTTTGCTTGTGCCTGTTGTTGAGAGGACTTTTGCTATTAGCTAGAAGCACATCATTAGTAACTAAACATTTGGATGTGCTTTTGAAGCTCAATCTGATTGTTTTTTTACAAATTAAGATGAATAAATTCCATGCCAAACAACACATATAGAGTGACTTTGTGTCTACATCGTGTTCAATTTCCCTGTCATGGGAAATGATGACCATGACCCTTCTGTTTCTGGAAATGATGGCTTCTGTGCAGAGGAATAAAACAGCAGCTGTTGTTCTGCTCCCTTCTAAGGGCAGCAATGAACATATCGACACCAGTTTGGACTGCAAAACACATATTCACTTTAAACTCATACCTGTCTTGAATATTGAATTCAGGATCATCTAAATGCTGTCAAATATGGGTGAAAAGGGCAGTAACAGATGCTAGTCAACACTAAGCCTGAGATGTAAGTCTTCATCTAAAGGCTATTTGGATTATACACATGCACAGGAAGAATGCTAGTGGATGGAATAGGCAATAACAAAAGAAAATCTGTGATTACCCTGCCATTTAATTCCTATTAATGAACACGAGGGCAACACAAAATGTGCTCATTTAGTCCTCCCTAAATTACAGCTCTCAATGATTATTACTGTCTTGATGCTTTTCTAAGATCCAGTAGCTTTCAACAAAGTAATAACACACACTGCCTCAATGGTCATAAAATATCAAGCCAACTATCATTATAAACAAAATTACATAATTAAATTAGAGAATGAATGGCACCATATTTATTATATTACGTAATTTCTCTGAACCTAATAGCACACAGCATGAAATATCCAGAAATCTTTATGGAATTTTGTTCAAAAAACAGGCATGTTGAAATGCGATTTAAAAGAAGTTGAAATGTTTGTAAATTTGTTTCCCTGCTATGAGACACAGAATTCAATTTGTAGTCTCAAACTACTTAACAAAGAGAGAGCTACTAATGTAGGAAAGTGATAATGATCAGACGCCACTCAAAGCATCCCATCTGCTGCATGCTCATAGGCTATAGGTATAAAACTCATCTGCATGCTGCTGAAGAGAGAACTGTGTGAACAGGTGGAGGTCTTTCACAAATGGGAAAGGAAATAAACCTTGTCAAAAGCCTGTGATGTGAACAGAAAAGTAGCTTGAAATTCCTCAAGCTCTGTCTGCAGTGAATTCGTATACCCTCCAGCAGCTTTTGGACATAGGTGACAAATATTATATTTTATCATGTTCCTGAAAGAGATCCAGTTAGACACACATGGCCTCCAGGAGGCATGTATTAGTTTTGTTATATGAACTAGTCTTGATTCAATTACCTTAGTCTAGAAATTAATTGCAGTGTTACCAACCAGCATATATGAACATAATTAGCATCTTTATTGTTCTAAGTAAATAAATGAAAGGAAACAAAGAGGCAAAACATGTATTTGTTGTACAAATCACATGAATAATAATGCATGGAGGGTATCATTAGCTGTATTCTTTTAAAACAAGTGACTGAATACATATAATCCAATATTTGATGAGCATGCTCTGCTAAATCGTTAGTTCCAGTGTCTCAGAGAAGTAATTCTGATACCTATCCTCATCCTTCCCTCATCCCCTTGATGCACAACTTTGCATTTTAATAAGCATGTTTGAAATTCAAAGTTGTCTTGTTCAGAAGCAAAGCAAATTCTGTTGTGGGTGTCTTTTAATCAACTTGGAAGGAGGAAAAAGAGCAGAGGTTCTTACTATAGGTATAAAATCTGGCATTTTGTTCATTTATCTGTGCTGTGAGAACCTGCAGTTGCACTCAAATTCCTGTAGCAGATTTCCTCAGTAAAATCATGTGAGTGGAACTGTGCCTTCAGTTTACACTGGTTTTCTTAATTCTGCAAGCCTGGCAGCATCATTCCCCACATGACAGTGTTATTGAAAAAGCAACTAGTTGAAGGGTGGAATCATTTGGTGAGCTATGAAAAATTCAGATTTTTAGTTTATTTGCTTGCACATTTTCCCCGTATGGTAGCTTTTACACACATCCTATTCGTAAACTGTAGTTCTAAAGATACCTCAAAACCTTTTAAAAGTCGACTGAGCTTATAAATATTCTTGTTGAGCTTTTGCTGACCTGAAATTGAAAGGGCAAAGGTAATTTTACAATTGGAAATTCACAAACAGTGGCTATGTGTATGAAGCATCTAAAATCTTGCTCTTTGTGAAAATGGCAGCTGTGTCACTCTCTGGATAATGGGGTTTTTTGTGTTAAATAAAAACTGTATACTAGTGTAGTACCTTTAAATGTCATTATTTCAAAGCATATTGCAAGTATGTCAACTTCACAGAATTTCTCTCAACTTAGTTTATTAATGCTTGCTTGAAACAGAGATGTGAGAATACAGTTTGTAAAATGTAACAGAGTCTCACAGCCTCAGCATCAAGTTTCATACAAGTTCTGTTGACCAAGACAAAAGCTTTCTTTCAGGTCACTGAAAAAAAAGATGTCCCTTACTACCCGAGCAAGACCACAGATTGAAATAAATATTATAGTGTCAATGGTTTTTCACTTTTAAATTTTTTTTGCACTTTTAAAGGCTAAAAGACATTGAATGATGGTGTTATACTGTTCATATCCCTATGATATAACAGGTGTTAATACATTAATCCCAAAAGAGCAGGTGTGTTAAACATTAATTGCATCTCATTCCGCTGAGGTTTTTTCAAGTAGTAACTTGGCCCTAAAGATTTTCTGAAATGTTTAAAATTTGATAAAGATACTTCTTTGGACTTAGAAAAAACTAGCCCAATATGGAGGGTTTTTTCATGAGCTGCTTTACATTTTCCAAGAGATAATATGTTTGATATACGAAGAGATAATTTACTTAATATGCAATGTTCTTTATCTGTTCAACTATTTGCCCATTCTTGTTCTTAAAGGATGTTTTCATGAAGTAAGAGTATTCACCAAATGCATCAAAATGATAAATTGCCTCTCTCTTGAAAACAACTCCAACTTTCTGATGTGCAGATTTGTGGTTTTCTTCCTGTATGTGACCACTGAGGCCAATAACCTCAATTTTCAACATTTGAAATAATTTTCTTAATTGTTGTTGTATATGCCCTGGGACTCTAAAAATTGCTACATGCTACTTATATTTTTTATATGCAAAGAATCACATTTCAGTCAATACTTGGCAAAGAAAATATGTGTGCTTTCTATCATTTGTTTAATACCTCCTTTTATTATGTCTGAGCCTGTTTATCCTCCCACTCTCACTCTTGTGGTTCTTCTGAGATGAGCTTTAGATTTGGGTAGGGAACACACCTGATCCTCTGTGACAGGAATGCAACAATATGATTTTGCAAAACAGCTTGCTCCAAAGGCTGGCAAAGCTGCTGTTTGGTGTGCAAATGCCATGGCTCAAAGGCCTTGTGATTACAAGGCACTTCAGTCACATGAGGATAGAAATTTAAGGCAGTGCAGCCACCTGAAGGAGGAGTTCTTTACAGTTCTGGGTTGGTCAGTAGGTGCCAGTGAGATCTGTTTCACTGTAGTCATGCTGTTGCTTGAGCCTCCAGCACCAAGTGATTCTGCAGTGGTGACAGCAAACAGAGGGAAACTGTGGAGCTGCACTACTTATAGCAGAGAGCTCTGCTGCTGTAAGAAGGATACTTGAAGGATCTTCTTGTGGGAAGGATAGAGATGATACCTAAGCCACTCTTGTGCAAAGTACATCAGTAGCAGAAAGCGTCTCACTGGATTTCAGCTCCGTTATTGCTTTCCAGAAGTATTACCACAAGCCTTTCTGGGTAGATTCTGCTGCAGAAAATTACTATTAGGTGGTTTTCGTTTTAAATTTAAAGCTCACAGCTAATGGCTGCTTAGCTTGGAAGAGTATGCAAATTTCAATAAAAGAGAGATGTGAAATAAAGCTTCTGTTGCCCTCCAACCATTTTACTTCCCTCTCCTGCAAATCTAAGTGATTTGTTGGTGTACCTCAGCCCTATAGCAGCAACCTTGTTTCTGTTTAAATTTCTTTTCACACAAAACATGGTCTGTTGGTATTTATAAATGTCCTTTTAGGTTATTTGATAAAGGATTAAAATACAGTATGAACACAAAATCAGTAGAAGCTTCACTTCAGGATCCTATTCAAGTAATTAATTTAGTATAATGGCAGTGAGGCTTTATATGCAATGGTAAGACAAATAATAATACACAGATATAACTCCAGGAAAGAAAATCTGAACTAAGTTGGATCTGACTGGACACCGTTGACAAGTCTCCTAAGCAATATGCTGTGATTTTACACACACATTTCATAATCCTTAGGTTTCTCAAGCTGCTGCTAGACAAAGAAATTGTGAATGTAGAGTGTTGACTTCATTTGGAAGAATTGGAAGCTTTCTTTCCAGCTCTCAGTGCATTTAGAAGCATTTGCAATACACCCCAAAACATAAGGACAAAAAAAAAAGTTGGGGTTTTTGGATTATTTTAAAATTTTTGTTTTCCCAGGTGATGTCATATCTAGAATTTCTCCATGCTCACAATGGACAAAGTGTCCAATGTGTCACTATTTTCATTCTTGATAAAAAGAAGGAATTTAAAATATGTCATCTAAATGGACAGTATACAATGACAGACTATATTTACTGTGAAAAAGAAATCAGAATATTCATGATAATGCTGGTTTAAAAAGCATTATGTGTAAACTATTAATAAATTCACTCTTTAGGAGTAGGTGCATCTGTTCAGTGATTCCTGTCATTTTAAGTATTAAATAATAGCACTAAAATAGCTGAATACTTGTACTAAATAATTTTCTATTAAACTTGACTTGTAAACCTGATGTAAAACCTGAAGAAAATGGGCAAATGTTAAAATGCAAATTTTTAAACTGAAAAAAAGTCTAGATCCATCCTTTGCTGCTGTACCTTATTTACTGCTATCATGCCTGTGATAGCAATATGATTCTTTTTATTATGTGTTTTGAGGTTATGTTTTTGTTTTTGGTTTTTTTTTAAATTTTACTCCATTATAAACCTAATTTTTATTTTCGAAGTCTGGAAAAGTTTGAAAGATAATTGAATTTTTGCTTTACCTCCCTGCCTAGTATTTAAATTAGTATTTCATAAAATTACTTCCTTTGTAAGTTTTTCTTCTTTCATAACATTAGTTTTACATTCCATTTTAATTTAAAAACCTTCCACAAGAGCAGCAGTCTTGCTTCCTGGACTTTATTTGCAAGAAACTCACTAATTCTTGTTAGTAAAAATGTAGTTTTTCATAGGGAACAATGTCCTTGAATCCTCAGAAGAGGATTATGAGGTATTTCTTTGTGCTACATATTGAGATTACAAACTACAGCCAAAGCATAGAGACTTTGTAATTACATTCATAAAGCTGACTTGTTTTAGGGCATTTTCTAGGGACTGTAGAATCTCTGTAATTTAATACATAAAAGCACTTTGCATGTTTTTTTATTCATCTTCTGTTATCCTTAATCCATTTTTATACAATAGCTTTGTTTGTTGGTGGTTTTTGTTTTTTAATACATTAAATACAGACAGCTTTATTCAGAAAAGTAAGGTATTTACAGTTTTAATGATAATCCAGTGTGACTTCAGAGTCTTCTCTACCTTACTACTTTTCAGTGAACAATTTAAAATCTTTACCTACCTTTATATTTTTATTGAGATGCTTACATTTTTAATGGAAGCAAAGCAGAATATTTATAAGCAAAAGGAAAAAAATTATTCTGAAGTCCTGGTTCCTCGCTGCATACAGCAGAAGAGAAACGTTCTAATAAACCTGAGATAAGGATAAACACAAAATGCAGTACCTTCAAGACTATAAGCTCTGTTACAATGTAAAAATTAGCCACAGGTGGTCAGCAGCAGAAGTCTCATAGACAGAGGAGTTTCTTTCGCACATGAACTGAATATTTGCTTCCAAAGCCTCTACTCATTTATATAGGTGCCACCAACCTGAATGTCTCTTTCCATAAGTGATTTTTTACCCTTCATTAAAGCTGAAATGAAACCAAGCATCTGGATTGCAAGATTGCAATATCATCTGGTTGGTTTTCCAGCTGGGATGATTTAACCAGAGGAATCCAGGGATAAAATGGCAGAATCAGGATCACTGGGCTCCAGTCATTTTGCTTCCCCAGTACAGCTGGAAGGCTGAGAGCATTTCAGAGTTGCTGCCAAGTCTCCGTCTCAGTCAATATGCTCATTTTCATAAAGGCTCTTATGCTCCTGTGCCCTGGAAAGCATTATTAAATGTCGTATTCTTGCCAAAGCCCAAATGCTAAACACCTTTACATGCACTAAGTGTATGATGAAGCATTGCTCTGCTTATTCAAGGAGATGGGAAAGAGCAGACACATTGAGTGGAATAATAAGTGTAGCAATATATCAGCATTTCTTTCTCATCCTGGCTGCCCCACACCCTGGACTTTGCTCTCACCAATTTTAGAGAAGGGAGGAGGACAGGGATCCTGAATGCTGAGGAATTGCACCTGTTCAGTCTCAGCCTTATCTTGTCCAACAACATTGCATCTACTTGCTTGGTTTCTTCCATCTCCCTACTTTCTGGGTCCCCTATTAACTTCTATTTGCTTAGTCTTACTACCCAATGAACTGTTATTATCGCATCCTACTCCTATGCAGATGGTATCTGAACCAAAGAGAAGCTAAATAACCTATTCAATGTCATTCAGGAGATCTGGTGTCAGAATTCAGCTGGGATTCCCAAATCTGGCCTATAATGAATGTTTGTTCTTGCCTGGATAAGTGTAAAGGCAAAAGGGGCCACTAAAGATGGAATGACTATATTACCATAAGCTAGGTACCTTCTCAAATATTTTCTGAAATGGAAAAATTGGACCCTGCATGTTAATTAATAAAATCATTTAATAGGATGCACCTTCCCATGTCCTCAATTGCCCACAACTCAAAAGTAGAGTTTTTGTTCCAAAAGCAAATATATGCATTCTCAGTCTTCTCCAGCACATATGTTTGTTCACTTCTTTTTCTTGCCAATTTGATTCAGTTCCAAGAGTGCTACGTTTTGCCCTGCAGCTGATGTTCACTTTAATCAGACATACTTCCTTTAATCCATGACATCTCACCTTAGACACTGACCTCCCATGCAAAGTCAGCAAATGTCTCCTGACAGTTTGAGGATACCATATGTCCTGAATGCCCTTCATGCAACAATATCCTCAAAAACATCAGAGAAGTTGAGGATTTCATGAGTATCGTGGTAACATCTAAACCAAGTTGAAATATTCTGTGCCTTCCACACAACAGTTTAATGTTTACTTTCAAAAAATAATTGTACCTTTTCATTTTCTTTGCTGACTGAGGCATTCTGTCAGTGAAGACAGGGAAAGAGATTTTCATTCTCACACAGTAACCCTATCCCCCTATAGATACATTCTGTTATTTCATGTAATGCAAGAGAGAAAGAGCTGACAGGCCAGTTACTGCTTCTTTCTTTCAAGTAGAGGAGGGAAGTAGCAATAAGTGACAGCACAGCAATGCAAAGCTGGAGTCTAATATATGATGAAAGCACATCTACA
This sequence comes from Lichenostomus cassidix, assembly GCF_008360975.1. NCBI lineage: Eukaryota > Metazoa > Chordata > Aves > Passeriformes > Meliphagidae > Lichenostomus > Lichenostomus cassidix. The sequence continues at coordinate 95,923,521 of NC_139482.1, read as the reverse complement.
TGCACAGTTATGAGGAATTTCTGCATGACAGTCCCCATGACATATGGTTAAAGAAAGGGCATATATATATATTTAAAATTCCAGTGCAAAATAAAAGTTATCTTGTTCACCACCATTCCCTTCCCAGTGCAATCGTTGACCTGTTACTCCCAAGTGTGAGTCCTTCCATTTACTTTAGTAGGCACTACATTAGACCTCTGCCCCATGCACTCCTCTGAGCTTTAGGGGAAATTCTTTTCAGTGATCTCAGCTGCCTCTGCTAATTTATTTGTGCTGTGTGTCACAAGACTTTCACAAAAAGGTGTGGAGTTTCACACATGGGATCCTAATCATAAAATTAAACTTTTAGGGTTAACACCCATTATTGTGACTAATGAGAACTAGGGCCTGGGAGAAGAGGTTGTGACTGAATGAATCAATTGGGGAGTCATTAATAGGACAAAATTAAATTGACTGAAACAGAAAACCATTGGGGATGACAAGTTTACTTACAGCTATGCAGCAATTTTTATTGCTCACCCAGCAATTCCTTGCTTTCTCTAATTCCTCAAACTTTCTGTGAACTTTACTCACACACACTTACAACATATTTTACATTAACTCACTTACTCGCAATATTTTAATTTTGTCAAAAACATATGTGTATTGAATGTTTAAAAAATGGAGACATAATGTCTGTATTACTGAATTTCAAACAAAATGGAAAGCTAATTTTGACTGTTGCCATAAATTTCTCTCACTTAAATTTAAATTCTTTCCTAATTTTTATGAGGACACTGTGAGAAAATTCAGTTCAAGTTGTGGATTAAATATATTCCACACCAAACTCTTCTTTTTTTATCGAGTAATTGGAGGCAATTTTCCTATCAGTTGCCCCTCTAAAGAACGTTTTCCCTGTAATTTTATTGAATAAGCATTGCTCATGCTCATATTTTAAATTGTTCTTATCTTTTTTTGTCAACACCCTTGAGGCAGTAGCATTGACATTTTGCATTTCTACCCATTTCAAAGATGAAAGAAAACTGTGAGACAAAAGTTGTGAATCAACTGCAGTCTCCCATATGATGCTTTTAAGCCCCAGTATTGCAATACATTTAGAGTTAAAATATAGGCTGGCACTTCCAACTGTACAACCAGAAATTTAAGTGAGTTTTTCATTCTTTGTAGAAGCAACTCGTAGAAACATTAGTTATTCTTCAAAGAAAATTGCATTTTTATTTAAAATTCTCTTCCTAATAATGTGGTTTGCATCCTTCCATATGAGTTAATGGTGTTTTATATCATCGTAGGTTTTTCCTTTTTTTCTGATTTTTTTTTTGCATTGCTTATTAAATCACATGCAATTCAGGCACTTCAGAAAATTATTAATGCCCTTGACCTCCTACTGCAATAAGTGCACTTTGCAAGCAAAGTGCAGCGGATAGTGATTGATGTCATGACCATAATAATATATCACGTTGAATCAGATTTTTCAAGAAAGCAACAGATGATTAAAATTGTTATTAATTTTACAAAAAAGAATGACTTTGGTGAATAAACAGGCATTGAATGCAAGGAATGTAATTATTAACAAGCTTCAAAAAGTAAACCTGGGTTTGCAATTTCAAGGACAGCTTTTCTAAGAGGCAGTGGTTGCACATACATATTTTGCCAGGATACCTACAGTTCTGTTCTTTGAGAGAGGAGTCTCTGTCAGAGTTCATATCATTGTGAATTTTGATTTGTAAGGAGTCATGGACCTTAATGTGAGAGTAAAAAAGGGCTTCAGTTAAAGTGCTGGGAACATATGTCCAAGAGGACTATGCAGATCATCTGTGAAAGATATTTCAGACTGCTGCATCATTTATAAGGAAAATGAAATGAAGATTATTCTCCTCTTATTGCTCTCATATACACTAGCAGGATTGCTTCAACATCAGTGGATCCTCACCTCTGTGAAAGCTAGCAATTTGGCTTTGATCTCAGAACCATCAAAACTAAAGATTTTATTTCAGGGATGTTTGTTTTGGTTTTTTGGGGTTTTTTTTCCCAGTATAAATTCATGCTTTAACTTGTGATGTCTTACTTTGTGGTTTTTTTCCAGAGCGATTCAATGTATACCTTATGCCTACACCAAATTTAGATATCTATGGGGAATGTACAATGCAGATCACACATGAAAACATCTATCTCTGGGACATCCACAATGCCAAGGTCAAGCTGGTTATGTGGCCTCTGAGCTCCTTGAGGAGATATGGACGTGACTCGACGTGGTTTACATTTGAGTCTGGAAGGTAAGAGCTAAAGAGACACAAAAATAAGAATAAATAAGCAGTGTTTCTTCTAAAGCAGTCTGATAAGCTTGATAAGCCTTTCCTTATAAAGCAAGAGAGATTACATGGCTTCTTCACAGACTTCCCTTTGCTGAATATTACTTTTCAATATATTCGGGCCAGTGTTTGAAATAAGTGTTAATATGTCTTATATTAAAAATGAGCTTAAGGTGCCTCTGACTTTTATTTAACTGTGATTGAAACGTCATTCTTAAGGTTTATGAGTCTCGCTGTGCTTAAACACTAGTGTGGTATAATTTGAGTACTTTTGATGTAGAAGAAATTAATTCTGGATCATGGAAAAGGCTCATCAGACAGTATGAATGGAATAACTTCCATTACAGTGGATATTACTCTTTTTGGATGTCCCTGATGATGGATTGCCGCCCTAGAGTAAAATTGCAAGCAGGAGTACAGAGAACATTGTGAACCCATAAAAAGGCTAGCTCTTTTTCCTGCCTGCAGTTTTAATCCTCATTGCCATTTCCATCTTCAGATCTGTTTTAAATGTCCACAGAGCTCTGTTTTGACTCTCTTTCATATCTTTTTAATACATTTCATATCTTGCCATTAGGTTCACTGCCTTTTCTGCATTTCTGCACAAAAATAATTCTGCATTTAACTCTCCCTCTGGGGGTGTTTTAGCTTGTGTTTTGTGGTTCTAGACTATTGTTCTTTATGGTTTGGTTTTTTTATGGCTCATCATACTCCTTTATGAGGAGGCTGAATTTTCTGAAGCAATCTATGGAATTACAGGTGTCTTTAGCCTCTTGGGTTAGATACACTGTCTTGTTAAAAAAATCTTTATATGCATTCTGATGTATACTTATTCAATACAATTTAACAATATTCACAGAAGTAGTTGGTGATCAGAAACAAAACCGAAGATCAAATGGACCCTTACTGCCTAAGAAGAAAATGGCCAAAATTCCTCTGCCATTTCTTATAGCTGGGAGTTACCACTTTACCCCAGTAATTTGTGTATCCAGACTGCTGTCACTAGACAAATTTGGTGCTCCATTAGTTTACTGTGATGACTTCACATGAAGACATCATTGGGGGTTTTTTTGTGGTTTTTTTTTTTAGAAAAAATAAGCAAAGCTGACCCATGTCTCAACTTGATTTCAATGATTAAGCTGAAGGGTTTATTCAAATATGCAATTTGAGCAAGAATTAGCATTTCAAGCCTCCTACAGTATTTTAATTCCATGCTAGTATTTGAATATCATCTGCTCCTACAGTCCATGGACCATATGACCTGATGAAAAGTGGATTGTTTTCCTGTGTTTTATTATTGTGAGGTAGCTCTGCCTTTATCTGTCATGCTTTATTGTCTTTGATCTGATTCCTCCCTTTTTGCTTGCTTGGGAGTACTTTATCTATCTGATTTGGAAATGCATAAAAGTAAAAAAATATAGGGCTCAACAAAAGTCAGTATCTTCAATAACATCTGAAGGCTATATAGGGCAATAATAATACTAATTTTTAAATCTGTTGTTGATTTGCTTGGGGTTTTATTTTTATTTTTCAATCAACAAATCATCTTTCTCATCTTTCTGAACATGATTTCCTTTGTCCCCTGACCTGCTAGTACCTTAATACAATAAACTCCTGATGCATGTTGTTTTATCAGAAGTGAAGCACTCATCCATGTTTTATGAGAATGTTATGCAGTAAAAGTGTTGTTGCTTTAATTTTTCCCTAAGGCTTAAATATTAAATGTAGGCAATTGCTTTAAAAGAAATATTTTTAAATAGGTTATTATGTTTTAGTGAGTTTTAGCAGATACCCTGTATATGTGTATGAGGTTTGCATGAACATTAGAAACTCTATTTTATATATTTATTATACATCATGAGTTTTGGTATTACTTTGAGAAAATAAATCTCTCCCATAAAATAAATGGACATGTTCACAAAGAGATACTATGTTAAATAAATTGATCAAAATTAAGCTTTTTGACAAATTTATCTTTTAATAAATATATTGCCTTTCATTTACATGGAATATGAACTTGGATGTATAAACCTGAACTGCTCACTTGTCTAATGAAATGTAATGACTACACAATTTGAAGAATGTCTAAAATATAGGAGGAATGAACTCAGGTTGTTTTTATCTGTCAGATTTTTCTGTTTAGTTTTGCACTGGAGTTTGTAAATATTTATTTTTGCACTATCTATAAAGTTAAACTCGCCCTTAATTTTTATTATTTATTGAGCCAATGAAAGTAATTATTCCTTTCTCAGTGATTTCCTTAGTGTGTCTTTTTGTCTATCCAAACTCTGCTGAGATGTGGGGAAAGAATAGTTTTGTGTGGCTTTGTCCAATGCTGGATGGAGAGATTCTCATTACCTGAAGTACCTGATTAGGGCTAATCCCATGCAATCTCTTCACCTATCAGAAAATAGTCATTCACAACTCCATTAGGCACTACAATAGCTTTGTGTGGATTAATACTGTTTATCTAACACAGTGAATGGATCAGACACATGAGGTAAGAGTCAAGTTTTTACTTTTTTAAGATCTAGGCTTTCCAACTAAGCAGTCTTGGTCAGGACTGGGGAGTTGTGCTGGTTTTGTCTGCAAGGGAGTTAATTTTCTTCACAGTCACTGGTATGGGGCTGTGTTTGGGATTTGTGCTGAGCACAGGGTTGATAACCCAGGGATGTTTTAGTTAATGTTGAGCAGAGCTTACAAAGAGTCAGGGCCTTTACTGCTCTTCACCTCACCCCACCAGTGATGAGGCTGGAGGTGCACAAGGATCTGGGAAGAGACACAGCCGGGACAGCTGACCCCACTGACCAAAGGGACATTCCATACCACATGGCATCATTCTGGGCATATAAAGCAGGGGGAAGGAGAAGGAATAGGGGGGGCATTTGGAGTGATGGCATTTGTCTTCCCTAGTCATCGTTACGTGTGATTGAGTGCAGTTTTCCTGGGAATGGTTGAGCACCTGTCTGCCCATGGGAAGTGGTGAATTAATTTTTTGTGACATTTTGCATGCACATGCAGCTTTTACTTTACCTATGGCAGTGTCTTTCCTCACTTTCACCCTTCCGGTTCTCTCCCCCATCCCAGCAGGGGAGTGACAAAGTGGCTGCATGATGCTTTGTTGCCAGCTGGGATTAAACCACAACAGGAGTTTAATCATCAATGTTTAATCATCAATGTTTAATGTTTAACATCCAATGAGGATGTTTAATCATCAATGATTCACAGGATTTCCTTAACTTATGGAGGTATATAATGTGTTCAGACACCTCATTCTTATTATTTTGGATATTGGATGTGTTGGAGGCACTGTGGAGTTGATCTGCATGGATGCACTTACTTCTCTTCAAACTTTTGGAATTGCTGCTCCATGTACATGGGCATTGGTCCTTGACTGTCTCTGATTTTAAGCCTCTGAAATGGGAAGTGTGTCCTTACAGAGCTCCCCACTTAACTGTCCAGATGAAGTTGCTCTTTATTTACATGGGATTGTATTAAGTACAGGGAATTTAGTAAACGTGCCAGAAAAGTAGTAAAACAGAAACAGGTGAAACATTTCAAAGTCCAGATCAGGTGTGAAGACATCCTTTTCAGTCTCCTGTCCAAATTACAGGACTCATTTTGCTGATGTTGTAAACCAAATAATCCATAATAAAGCCCATAAACAATGTTTAGACTCCACTCTCTGGTAACTGCAAAAGACAGTTGTCCAGGCATTCCTTTTAACAAAACAAGCTGTCTGAGGCATCTTTTCAGGAGCATAAGAGGAGATTCCTAAGAATTCAGAATTGAGATACAGTGAAAATTAAGCACATATAGACTCTTTGTTCATTTTAAAATGTTTTTTTCTTTTGCTTTACTGTAATTTTGTCTTTTACATGATTTTCTATGTATGGAAGATGTCTGGTCAAGTGTATTAACTGGTGAGAAGCATTAAAAAAAAAAAAAAGCTGAAGTCAAGTTAAACGTGGTGAGAAAATATAATGAAGGGATGGGCTGTGGAAGCTCCAGATTCTTTGAGTTTCCAGCTGAGTAGAGAGTTTGAGGCAGAAGGTTTTTCTTGGATTTTTGAGAACAGAAGGAGCCACAAATCTATTACACACTCCTTTTTATGAAATACATTTTCTTTTATTTTGTCTACAAGATGCTGAAATTTAAACAATTTCAAGTATTTCCAAGTTAATTCATGCTGTGCATTCAAAGAGACTCATTGAACCACACTAAACTATTCCTTTTTATTTGCCTTTGATTTGGGTTTTTTGTTCATCAGAGAAAATTTAATGAAATATGGTATTCTCTATCACTTCTAAGATCTGAAATCTGTTTCTTCGGTTAAGAAAAATATTAAGCTCAAGCATTACAGAGTGGTGACACGAGAATTTCTCAGATTTTTTTTTCCCAAGACTGATATACTCATTTTCTCTGTGGTAGATACACAGATGCTAGGGTTATCTGAAGCAGAAAGTTCAGTGTTTGCTTCAGGCACTACATCTGACTGAAATGTTTCATTTGTCTGTCAGTCCTCTGTGGTGATTTTTGGTGTTAATATGAAATGTATTAGTCAATTAACCCCTGAAGTTCAGTCACAGGAAACATCCTCTTTTTTTACTTGTGTGCAAAAAGCCCCTTATGCATGTGCCTCCTGAGACAGCTGTCATGGGACTTCATACATGTTGTACAGGTCTATACCTCCCTGAAGAGAAGCCTCCAATTCCTGGTTGCTGGTGGATTATCTAAATGGTAGATCAAGTTTATCTATCATGGGTTTACCATAGAATCATAAATCATATACTATAAATCATTATAAATATCATTATATGTCATAAGCTTGTGATGGAATTTGTGAGTCACTTTGGGTTGAGCAGCAGTATGAGCACTTGTACACCTTCCATAAATAATTTATTGTTTCACATAAATGTTAGCTCAGAGCTCTCAGTATCCCATACTTTAAATAGCTACATTTGCTAGGATCTTTTCCTTCTTTTACACCATTGTGATATTTTCAAAAAGCCAAATTACCCATGACATAAATTGTCTACGGTTTTATGTTTCCTCACTGTCCCTTCACTTCTTTCTCATATTCTTTCCACAAGCAGCATGTATCACTAAAATCTGAAAATAGAAAAGCTGTCTTGAAAAAGAAACATTAATCTCTTTTATGTATCCTACCCTGGATTTTTTGTCAGTAATGACGTAGCTCTAATTTTAGGGAAAGTGGCATTTCTTACCACTGAAAAGGTTTCATTAGTTCCTGCTATTTAGCAGTGCCAAGGTTATGCTGTAATATGTTGTAATTGCAGTTCCATTCCTACTTTTTTCCATTCCAACTCTCAATTTGCCTCTTGCCAAATTCTTGACCTGGAATAAGTTCTATGTTAGTCATTTGATTCACTTAAACCCTACTTTAAAAGGAGTTGTGTGTTTAACTCATCTATAGGACTCTTACTCTGGTTTTGATCATGGTACCTAATCTAAGAACTGTTTTACTAGAAGGTAATATAGCTCGTTGTAAGTGATTTATAAAGTGCTCATTGCATTTTCTCTCTGCCAAGGCTCCTCTCAGACTGCTCTAGCATTGATAAGTCAGAGCAAGTTCCACCAAAACTCACATAGCAATGAAATTCTTCATAATATAACTAAATAGGGGAAGCAGAGAGATGAAAAGGTTGCATTATACCTCCTAAAGTGTTCTGCTGTTTTAACCCTGTTTTGAAAATTCACTCATGATATACAAACCTACAAAAGAATTTCCCCAGCTGGCAAAGAATGCCTGAGACTTTCACTTCACTGTGAAAGCTAATTTTTATGAGAAAAACTATGACATCTTAAAAAGGACAATATATTGAGAAAATAAAATACCTTCATTAATTTTAACAGAAATGGATTGAGAAGTCAGCGATTCCTAGGACAGAGCAGCAAGATAAGGTTGTGAAGCATAATAATGAATAAATTTATAAATACTAAATTGATAGTAATGAGCACATCACAAGTTCATTAATTCAGCATTGCCCAAGCAGTAAATGTTCTTATGACTTTGATGAAAGACATGCAGTTAGAAAAACAGTCACCCAGTTTGTCCAGTGAACATAGCAGACATACAGCTCAGAAGGAAAGCCATCATCTCTGAGGTGTCTGTGGAAGTGGCTTATATTTGCAGATCCCAGAGGGATCAGCGTGATTTGTCAACTGATAACCAACCATCCAATATCACTGGTTTAATTGAAATGTTGCAAAGCTTTTTAGTGAAATCAATAAGAATCGTATTGTGTTTGCCTAATGTATTAGCAGACAGCATGTTAAGTTCCCTCTGATGATCCTGGCGTAGCATGAATTGTACCTTGCAGTTTAAGTGCCTAATTTGCTTTCTCCCTCCATAACACAGCCGCGTCACAGTCAGATTAGGGCTTGTTTTTAAATATTTTGAGACCAGCCGCCATTTAGCTTTCAGGAGGCTTTACGTGCATGTGTGAGCCCTAAAGATTTGTTATTGACTTGCCATATTCTAATTGTCTCTTTTTCATACTTACGGTCTCCTGTAAGCATGCATTGTTGTATTAATATTCCTGAAGCTGAATATGGCTAACAAGGTTATTGCTGTGTAATGTATGAGTGCAGAAGCAGCAGATGAAATAATTCATAGATTCTTAATCACATTGGGATTCACTTATTGTTTCAACTCTGCATTTTAACCTTTGAATTACACAGTCAGCAGCAGCAATAATTAATCTCATATGGCAGGTCTGGATAACTTGAGATGCCCCAGCAGCAGGTCCTTTTATTTCCAAGAGGCATAATAACCTTTAACCTGAAAATACGGGAAGACTGAAATAAGTCAGATTTGAAAACTAAAACAATTAAGTAAAAAAAAAAAAAAAATCAAAACTCAAAAGTTCTTAAACACATAGATTTTGCAAAGTTCTTCATTTAATATATAGATACCATTTGCAATAAAAGTGTCTATTTTAGCACTGAAATACTGTTGCATCTCTCCCCCAGCAAGGCTATTTGCATGTGCTAATTAAAAATACTGAAACTTGGCAGCTAATTATCAATATAGACAGTGGAAGAGTGTTAAACACTTCACAAAGGGCAATCCAGAAGGCCACATTTTGCACGGAGAACCATGTAGGCAGCAAGAATGCTAAGCACAAATAAGTCCTTCTTTTCTCCAAAGCTTATGAATGTAGGATCATCAGTTGAGGAGGAGGTTTGAAATATCCTTTATGCTGCGGCTGTGTACTGTACAAACATAGAAGGAAGTAATCAAAATGCAAAGGCTGGAATTTGCACAACAAAAGAACCTTGTTCATGAATATGTAGGAAATTGTGCAAACCCATGCTTGCACATGAACACACAGAGCATTGCAGAAGCATAAAGGGGCAGGGTTTTATACATTTGTGGGCTTCATTGGTTGTCAGGAACTCTGGTTCCTCTGTTGGCACATAGGTTTATTCTAAAGGTCATTTTAGTGTTGAACAGTTGTCTTTTGTATGTCAGATGTAAGAGAAATTTCAATGGAAGTTTTATTTTTCTCTCTGGCTTGGGCCTGCATTACACTGAAATCAAGTTGAGTATCGCTTGGCTGTTGGTCACTACTCTTGAACTAAGAAAGCTGCTTTAGCAGGCTGGTCTTGGAAGGTTTTGCTTAATATCTGCTGAATTCCTCCTGTTCTTTCAGGCAGTATTAATTCATTGTTCTCACGAATAATAAACTTACTTATAAGTAGCAACTGAGGTCACTTGGTCTGTTCAGCCTTGAGGAGGTGAGACATCATTGCAATCTTCAACATCCTCATGATGGGAAGAGGAGGGGAAGGCACAGATCTCTTTACTCTCATGAACAGTGAGTGACAGGACTCTAAGAAACAGGATGGAACTGAGTCAGGGGAGGATTGGGTTAGATATCAGAAAAAGGTTTTCCACCTTAAGGATGCTGGAACAGCTCCCCAGGGCAGTGGTCACAGCACCAAGCCTGACAGAGTTCAAGAAGTGGACAACACTCTTAGGCACATGGTGTGACTCTTGGGGTGTCCTGTGCAGGGCCAGGAGTTGGACTCAATGATCCTGATGGATCCCTTCCAAGCCAGCATATTCTATTATTCTGTAAAATACCTATTGCCATCTTTTTGTTTCACTTTTATTAAGATGTATTTCTGGAGGATATGGGTACCCAGTAACTTCTTTGCTTTCATAAGAGGTCAGTGGAATGTTTTTGGCCATTACTGTCATTCACAGATGGATAGCAGTCCCAGAAATACTTCTGTGTCTGGACGTAGTAACAGTGTGAGCGCAGAAATTCTAGCATAGAAGTTTCCATGGTGATTCTTTTTTGCAGTAGCTGTATGCTAACTTTTCATTAGTAAGTTGGATGACCTTACCAACAGAGCTTTATGTGTATGTAAATTGTATATATACACATTTCCCAACATACTTATGGTAAATGTGATCTCACTGCACCCAAGACTGTGTTGGAATATGTGACTGACCGTGAAGGTCGCTAAATTCTTTTTCTATTGATACAGTTTTTTTCCAATTTTTATTTTCAAAATAATCATTAAAATAATATTTCCATCTATTGATTAATTAATCATTAATTTAATTCATTCTGTCATCAATTACAAAAGATCTGCTCTTCTGTAAAAAGCTATTGATGATCAAAACCAAGGCAATAATATTGAAAAACAATAGCTAATGGAGACAGCATAAATTTGCAAGTCAGACAATTTTTTTTTAACTGGTGAATACCTAGGATGTTTTGGTTAAAACCTTTAAAACATAGTAAAAAACTGATAATATATATTCCTCACTCTGATAATATATATTCTTCTCAACAGCTGCACCCTTAGTGAAATCCAAGTTACTTTGTGTGAACTTATACTACTAAGACAAATGCGCACACACAGACACCCAGAGAAACATTTTAATAACACATCTAAAATAATATAAATGTTTTCTTCCCAAAATGTGTATGTAATTAAATATGAAGACCTGAAAGAACTATCCAATTGACCATACATGCGTAATTGTTTTAATTGTTTTGGTGGTGTGTGAAAACAAATCCATGTGCTAAATTTCAAGGGTTTTTTTTCACAAAGCACTTTGTGAAGGAGAAAACAAGCCTAATAATTGAAAACCATGTCACAGCCCTCCAAGCATTACCATACATTATACCCCCCTCAAGTCTTTTATTGCAACTAAGTGTCCTCTCACTCTAATTTAAATTAACTAAAGAACTATTAAAATATTGTCACATAGGGGAGATGGAGAGCACTTTACAGGCAGTGCCTACTCAGGAGCATTCTGGAAAAGTCAGGCTATTTGGTCCCACAGGCTCCTTTAATCTTCCACTTATTTATAAGGTACCAAAGGAAGGTTTGCCCCTTAGCCCCTGTAGAGGAAACGCTATTAGCTACTGTGTCCCTCCTAATGGTACTTCTTTGCTATCACAGTAAGTTATTACTATTACTGCACTATTAATAATGCTGTACTCTGTGGTGTGTGATTTATTTCGGCTGTGAGTAGTCATTTGTCACATATTTTCTAAAAAGCTTCCATCTTATTAGAAAGAGGGGAGGGAGAAGTAGTATCTAATGGAATCTCTCAATCTCAGCTGCTCCAAACATCGTTTGATCTTTCTGACTTTTTGGAAGAAAACTCAGTCAGTGCTATAATTCACTGAAATACTTCATCTGCTTGATTATCCTGTCAGTGGCAAAAAAGTCAAATATAACATTGCATTCGCATGGCTTGCTTGAACCAGTACACCTAAGCAGGTTTTCACGTTTTTTTGCTATTTTTTTTTTAATAATTCTCTGTCCAACTTGAAAAATATCACCTCTTTAAAATGATAGTTTAAATGGTCCCTGATACACTTTCTGAAAACAGCATTTTGAGATGAATGACAGGAGGGATTTTATTTACCTGAAATGTGTGCTATTATGTCTGAAATTTAATCAAGTTGACTATAAAGGTAAACAGAAATTATTGTAACTTATTGCATTTATTAGTATGCAACATTTAAAAACTCAAAAAAAAATTTAAACTGTCTGACCATAAGTATCCATTATGGTCAGGAATGGGATTAAGGGCAGAAAATTGTAGTCTTGGGGGTGATTCAGTGGAAACCCTGAAGTTCTTTCAGATGATGAGTGAGGGTGCCAACCCTTTGTTTAATGATAGAACATTAAATCTATCATTTGTTTAATGATAGAACAGGCTGGATCATCTGTATCTCTGCTCATCTGAGAGTGCTGCCACTGCCACAGAGAACAAAGAGCAACAGCAGCGATGCAAACCAACTTCTGAAGAGGAACAGGGCAAAAGTGTGCTAAAACTGGTTTATAACACACTAGACAGCAAGTGGACCAGCTTTCTGGGACTAAGAGAAACTCAGATATTAATAAAAATAGGAGGGAAAGTTTGTTGGGGTGGGACAACAGACTGGGCTAAGCACGTGGAATAGGAGGAGATAGGAATGTGGTAATTAAATACAAGTGGGCTGGTAAAACAGAACTTGGTAGGGAGGGACTTCTTAAAAAAAGCAGAAGGTAGCTGGGTTTGGAATATGTGTGGAAGGATATGAAAGTGTGGAAGATAAGAGCAAAAGTAGCAGGAAGATGTTGTCCAGGATAAGTGTTTGTCATTAGCAGATGTTGACAGCACAACCTCAGATACTTCATTTCACAGGTACTTTGCCTTTTTGTACCGGATGCTTCTTTAAGCCCCATTAGAGCAATTTCTCAAAGAGTGGGGGAAAAAAAAAAGAAAAGAAGAAATATTATTAGCTCTCAGCTTTAGAAGCACAGATGAAATGGAAGACAGCCAAGAAAAAGTGTTTCGTGCACATGGAAGCAGTGTCAAATAGCTGGTAAAAAGGACCATCAGAGAAATAAGAGCAGAAATAGCAATATACAGAAATGGAAATGTATATTAGCATTCATATGGAGTCTAAGATTCTGTCTGTGATGTAAAGAAAACGTATAATATGAATGTTCCAGATTGACAAAATGGGCAAATACTTTAAAAAACCTTTCAAGTGTTACCAAGGATATTCAAAGTGGTTTTAATGGCATGTGTGAAATAGCCACAAACATGCCCTAGCTGTTGTGTGTAAGTGTCCAAGGAGGGCACAGTCAGCTTTTGCTACATAAGAGCCACGAATATACATTATGTATCATTCTGCACATAAGGGATTTGTACCCCTTCTATTTTGCCACCAATACTTTCTTTTTTAGGTAGCTATATAAATTTTTGATGAACCAGTAGGTATTGCATATATTGTTTGTGGGGTTTTTAAACCTGGCATACAGAATCATGGACAGAAGGGATTGACACATTCCAGTGTTCTGAACAGTTCCATGGCTGTTATAAATTTCTTATAAAAGTATTGCTAAGTCAGTACAGAACAGTAGAAGCCTAAACTCTGAAATATTGAATGAGACAAGTAAACTCCAGTGTAAAAGAAGCTTGTTAGGTTTGGGTTTTTTTTACAGCAAAGGATGATTGCTTTTTTCATATTGCTTTAAAACAATGCCCCAAGTTCCCTGGGCAGAAAGCAGGCATGCTGTGCTTAAAAATTTTATGCATTAGAGAAGATGGATTTAATGCTTTTAGATTCTACTATCCCAAATTTGTTTTGCAGTCTTTGTTTTTCCCCTTTTCTGGCTGACTTGCTAAGGTGCATTTCTTGTCAATTAATAGTATCTCAGTGTTCTGCAGGGATGTGGTCTGAGGGAATATTAAATGGTGTAATATTCATGTAAACACAATGACCAGAATTCTTGCTATTCTTACTTTAACCTTTCAGTTTAAGCAAAATCTTCACTAAAGATAGCATAAAATGTGTCTTTAGACAGTACAGCATCAGTAGTTTCACACAGGGCTCGTAGTAGATACTCAACAAAAAGAACCTAGTCAGCATAACTGATTGATATTAATCAGAGGTGGAAATGCACATTATTCAAAACATCATAAAATGGCCATTGCATCCCATGACATTTTAGACAGAAGACATTATATGAGATACTATAGGAAAAGATGTAGGAAGCCCAAGTATGTAACTCTAAACTGTAAATAACACTTTCTGCTTTTTTTTCTTTCATCCTTTTATACTCTTTTCCCGTCCTTTTTCAGTATGATTTGAGCTATTTGATTCTTTGTGATTATTTTGTTTTTCAGGACTCTCTTCTGTTTCTTTGTTTCTACACTTTCTTTATCCACTCATTCCTTTTTCTTCCCACTTACTTGTGTAACTGTAAGTGCCTTTTTTATGTAACAAAATTTAAAAAAAATATTTTGAGGGTTCTCAAGATGTTATCAAGCTGCCACTTACCTGAACACAAACTGAAATTGATTTTAGCTATCAGGCTAATGAGAAAACCTTATAGAGAGTTTTCCACTGCTGGAAAGGACTAGCACAAGAATGTCATATAAACAATCAAACTTGGAGTCAGAGATGCCAGGTGAATGCAGTGGGAGTTGTTTGATCCATAACAGAATTGCTGCTGTTTGCAACTGAGAGAACAGGGAAAATTTGTCTACGTCACTTCTGCCTGGCTTATGTCAAAGAGGAAAAGTTAGAGCAAGTGGGAGTGAAGTCATGTTTCCTCACTAAATTAAATACCACATGTAGAATGTTGGTGCAAGTTCAGTGAATTTTTAATGCTTGTGGTGGGGGCTGTACATTTTCTGTAATTACTTTTTGATGTTATTGCACACTCAGTTTACCACTGAAGGCATTATTTGACCACTGGTGTCAGCATACATGTCTAGCTAAATTTCAGGCCAGAATCATGGCCTTCAACTAAGATCTGCAATTCTTACTCAGTGGCTGACAGATATATTGGGTTTTTTAAACAAACCCCTGCCTTGTCTCATCCCTGGTGCTACTGCCTATCCCTGAGGTTGCAGCTGTGACAGGATGCTTCCAAACAGGAGTTGATAACTCACCAGTTTTGTAATTAGTGTTGATGAGTCCTTGGATGCCATTAGCATATGTTAATTACTCATTAGAGTATGTTCATAGCATGGTGAGTGTCTCTGGACAGCCATGTGTGCCCATAATATTTGCATATGACTTTCTGAAAATTCCTCTGTGGCAACAATGGTCAAAGCAGTATTTCTCATACCTTGAAGGTGGACTGACATTGAGAGAAGACAGTAGTGCTTAAATCCCCAGCACAATAAAATCACAATGTTCTAAAAGCTTCAGGGAAATGGCTGACCATAAATGCTTTGATGGCTAAAATCACTATTGATGGTGCATTTAAACAGGGTAGGGGTGGGAGGAACACTTGAAATGCTTATTTTGAAATCGTCAAAATCGCAACGCAGAATGCTCAGGGTGCTCCTTTCATCATTTCTTCACACTTTTTGTGTCCCACTTTTGAAAGGAGAGAATGCAGCATTCATTTTTCATAAACTGGAAAAACTGATGCTTTGGATAAATGTTAAAACTATACATGTGACTGCTTCACCTTTTTTTCCTGTTTCTATGGCTGTCAATGTGGCTCTGTATCAGTTCCCTCATAATTTTTACTTCTATTTTACTGCAATTATTCATCAATCAAAAATATTAATTTCATTAGTTCATTCTTTTTCAGCCACCCAGAAATTTTCCCTTTTCTCCTTATGTGGATATACTTTGATCAAAACACACGAAATACCTATTTTGCATCCTAACCATCAAAATAAAATGGCACAAACTCAGTATCTGCCTGCATCACAGCAGGCACAATTTGTTTCCAATAGCATTCAATCCACAGCTAAGAGGTCAGTGAGGTATTATAGAACAAATGCACTTGTAAATTATTTCAAATGTTAAACTCTTGGTATCATATTTATATGTATGTGCAGATGCAAAACTGGGGATTATTAGAGAATCAGAATTGCAAGATCACAGAATGGGTAAAGCTGGAGGAGACCAACTTTTTTAACTTTGAGCATGATGAGGTACTCCAAATATTGTGTGCCAGGTCACAGTTTCTAAGCATCCCAAGTTTCTCAAAGATGAAATAAAATTAACAGCTATACCTTTGCAAGTTCCATCCTTGGCTGTTACTGTTCTAACATCTGTTAACTGGCAAATTTATTCTTCTTTTAAAACAACAGTAACTTCCTGAGAGAGGATTGAGTTAACTTCAGAATTTTATCTTATTGTGTTCAGAATTAATGCAGACTCTAGGGAGTATCATCTGACAGGATTTCCATCCCTGGGAAAGGAGCAGTCCCAAAGATAACAGTACTGGAGGGCTCCAAAAGGAAAAATAAAAAGGGGAAAAATAAATATCTCGGGTAACTTAGTTTTGTTGCTTCTCGTATAGTAAGTAGTGATGTGCTGCCATAGGGCTCCTGTATTATTACATTTTTCATTTATTTTATCCAGTAATGGCCTTATTTGGGTTTTATATCTAACATTTTTATATTTGTCAAAGTCAACAGTATTCACATAGATTAACTGCTGTTTCCCCTGTGTACTGCTCCTACAGACACTGAAAGAAACTGAATACTGTTATGGGATATTTGTCTTTGTTGGGGAATAATAGCTCTTAACAGGATTGTAGAAGTCCTGTAGAAATGTCTGTATTTGCAAATGATCCCAGATTCCAGGACTCAGAACTTGTATCTTTCTCCTTCAAAAGTGAGATTAAAAATAATAGCCAAACCATGATGACTGAAAAGGTTTAGTCAAACCAGTTTAGCTTATGGCAGTCTTTGCAAATTCTTTATCAGACCTGTTTTTCATTGGTGTGTTGTACAGCCAACCAGAACTCCTCCTTCTGTACTAAAATGATAACAGTAATATATGAGTTCTTGGTTTATCTTTTACAAAGCTGGTAAGAATAGATACTCGTCCAGTAGTTAAATAGTAATAAATAATAATGTTAAACAGTATTTCACCATTATCAACAAGGCCTGAGCTCTACAAATTAACAGAACTAATTATCTAACAACATTTTCATGTTTGTTCTATTATGAAAACTGTCAAAAATGCAAATGTATTGTGTATTTAACAACATGTCAACAACTGGCTTTATTATCCTCTCTTTGCTTTTAATAAATGTGACTTTTTCTTTAAAGTAAATGTTACAGTGTCTAAAGTCTCCATAAAGTGGGTTTTCTTGTATATACATGTGTATTAATTACCTACACTTATTTCTTAAATAATATGAACTGAATACTAATGCAAGAGGGCAATTTGCATGTGCAAGTTAGAATATTTCTTACCTAGAGGTGACGAAGAACAAACAGCACAGCTCAGTTGCCCCCATCAAAATGTCTAGGTCATGTTTTAAGAGAGTGGTCTGTAAAGCAGGAAGAGACAAAAAATGTAGTTATAGTAAAATATTTGGATTTTACTTCTTAGACTGCAGAATATTGCTTCTAGTGGTAAGAAACAATGTTTTGGATGTTGGGTGTATTTGGTTCTGTGCCACAAGGCTTTGGTATTGGGGCAATGCAGAGGTGGCTGCCAGAAGCTTCCCCCATGTCCAACAGAGCCAATGGCAGGCACTTCCAAGGTGGACCTGCTGCTGGCCAATGCTGAGCCCATCAGTGGCATTAGCATCCCTCTGGAGTTACATATTTAAAAGGGGGCAAAAAGAACCCTGCACAACAGCAACTGATGCCAGTTTTCTGCTTTTTATGTAACTAGCATTGAGAATTATATGTGATCTTTAACTCTTCAGCACTACCTAATTTATTCTGATATAGCAAAGTAATTAATATAAAAAAGGACATTTTAATGATAAGAGTAGAGATGGCTTGATAGCAACCGAATCGAAGTGGTCCAAAACAAGTCCCAGACAGAATCCTCCTTCTTGTCAAAACTGAACCTCGGGAAAAACTAAAATTTATCTTTTCCCACTGTGTCCTATGATAGACGGGGTAAAACCCATGGAAATGAAATAGAGGATTATTGTGCTAGTGGACAATCATTGATATAATCCAGACAAAGCCTCAGCCCTTTTTCTGCACTTCCATTAAGCAAAAAGTGGAGAGCATCTGACATGGAGGAATGGGTTGGTGTCCCTGGTATGCCCCAGTAGTCTAAATGTACTGTCACAGAGGGCATCATAGAGACAGTGGCTGTAGAGGCAGCACAGTCAATGAAAAACAAGTATCTCAAGAGCCACAATTACCACTGGTACGGTACAGAAATCTGTCCTAGCTGACAAAACAAAGAAAAATATGTTTTCATTAGAAAAATTCTCTTTCTAGTATATTATACTGCTTAAATGGATTTTGGTTTAGGCAGAAAAAGAAATAACCTTATAATGAAAAAGCACTATTCACTCACAAAGTGAGCCCCCTATAAGTTTCCGTAGAAGAGGAACATTTTTAGGGTATCACATCTCTGCTCAGAAAGACTAGCAGTTTATTCATCAGACTTGCACATAAGATCTTTGTTACAGTGACTGCATGTAATATCTTTAAAAGATTTGTAACTTGGAATTCATTAAAATCCTCTAGGTAATATTAGAGAAGGACTGCTGGATTCCTCTGAGTGGTGGAGTTCCACCTCTCTAGCAGCAAATTATCATCAATCATTTCCACTCAGTCTGTGAACATTTTCCTTCTCTGAATTGCAAAATGTTTCTATAAATGGCCTTAGTAGGAAAGCTACATTGATATCGTGGAGATCCCTTAGTGCATTTAGTGGAAAACACTGGGGATGACTCATGAAGCACAAGATCTAACCTTGAACAGATCTTCAGGACTAAAGCTCCATGATCAAGTTACTGAGCCATATCAGAGGTGCAATAATATTCGACGTTCCCTGTATTAACTCAGGCCAAATCTGAGGAGATTCCATTGTCTGTATCTGATAAGCATATTCAAGAGCAGTGTAAGGTTGGTCACCTTAGCTTAGGTGCAAAAACATGACAATAAGTGTCATGGAGGAATGTCTATAGCTGGCAGTAGATAGCATGCATAATTGTTTTTTCTCATTTTATATTCTCACCAGTAAATACCTATGATTAAGGGGGGCAGGCAGATGCCTCATATATCAGAACATTTTCATTATTTGCTTCTCAGATCGTGAAATTGCTAGGATATCCTTTTAACACTCCAGATAAAACTCCAAAATGCTGACAGCAAGGCGTGGCAGTTTAACTCATTATTGCCACAGGGAATGTGTAACAGACCACACTCAGATTCTCTGTCTACTCCTTCTAGATGTTGCACTTTTTATCATTGCTGTGCTTCATCTTGGTGATCTTCATTTCCCATTCACACATTTTTCACAGGACTTTTTCCCTGCTTTCACTGACCATGTCCCAACTTTGGGTCTTTCTGACCATGTCTGCTATCAAAGTTGTATACCTCAATCATTTACATTTTGTGCACATTTTCTATTAATTGTCGTCTCCCTGCTTCACCCATAGAACCTTCCTAGGTGCCATATTTATTCTGTTTATGGAGTTAATCTTTTTCCTTATTGATTCCCCCCGCAAAGTATCCCTTTTTTGCCTGTTCTATAGTAAGTTAGAAATTCTTACTTAATTCTTCCCTTTTTTTCTCCCTTTGTTTTTCTATCATTTCAACACAGAAGTTGATTTACAGTTTCATAAAGATATGCATAGCTTCTTTTTCAGTTGTCTTGATAAGTATTCCTAGGCATAAAGGGAGCTCTTTATCTAAATATGCTCCTGCCACAAAGAGTTTATTTGCTTTCCTTACTTTTTTGTTTTGTTTTGTTTTCTCAGAAAAGAACAACTTCGGCAGGAAGCAAGCTAGCATGTGTTGAAGGCTGGAATGAGCAAAGAATTCGGACCCTCAGGGAAGCTTTGCATTCATTTCATAGTGAGGTCTGCTGGTTAGCTGGCCTGTCTTTAGTGTATGCTGTGTGTGTCGTCCTTGCACACAAAGAACAAACAGGATTTCTGTCAAAATGGCTTAGCTCAAGTTAAGATAACAACAAACAAGGAAAGAACAAAAGTTAGATATCCACAAGAGAGATAGTGTTTGTGTGTCTCCACTGATAATCTAATTAAATTGGAGGCAAAATTGCTAGTTTCCACCACTTTTCAGAAAATCAAAGCTGTAGCAACACAAGAAATGTGTCTCAGTTCAGAGTTAGATACTGCATACCAATTAGTTTTTTCCCTGACTGACAGCCACAGCTTCAAGGCTTCAAAGAAAGGCTGACTTCTATTTACTACTCATCTTAAAAGTAACAGGTCTGGTCCCATACGTGTCTGACTGCCTTCTTTGGGATACAGGAAATAAGTATTAGCTAACTAAGCACTTGTGAGGTGGATCAAGAACTGCCTGAATGGCAGAGCTCAGAGGGTCAGGATCAGAGGAGCAGAATCCAGTTGGAAGCCTGTAGTCAGTGGTGTTCTCCAGGAATCAATATTGGGTCCAGTCTTATTCAGCTTGTTTATCAACAGCCTGAATGAAGGCATAGAATGAACCCTCAGCAAGTTTGATGATGGTACCAAACTGGGGAAGTGGCTGATACAGCTGAAGGCTCTGCTGCCATTCAGTGGGACCTTAAAAGGCTGGAGACTTGAGCAGAGAGGAAATTAATCAGGATCAACAAGGGCAAGTGCAGGGTCCTGCAGCTGGGGAGGAATAACCCCAAATACAGCACAGGCTGTGGGCTGACCTACTGGAGAGCAGCTCTGCAGAGAAGGACCTGGGAGTCCTGGTGGGTGACAAGTTGACCATGGGCAGTACGACTGTGGTTAGGAATGCCACACAATCCTGGGGTTCATTGGGAAGAGTGTGGCCAGCAGGTCGAGGGAGGTGATCCTCCCCCTCTACTCAGCCCTAGTGAGGCCACATCTGGAACGCTGTGTCCAGTTTCTGGGCTCCTCATTATAAGAAAGACATTTCTTATTTCTTCTCTTCATTATAAGGAGCTACTGGATAGGGTCCAGAAGGAGTCACAGAGATGATGAGGGGTCTGGAACATCTCCTATGAGGAGAAACTGTGGGAGCTGAGCCTTTTTAGTCTGGAGGAGAAAAGACTGAGAGGGGATCTCATCAATACATGTAAACATCTCAAAAGTGAGGATCCAAGAGGATGGTGCCAGACTCTTTTCAGTGGTGCCCAGTGACAGGACAAGGAGCAAATGGCCATAAACTAAAACACAAGTTCCATCTCAACACAAGGAAGAACTTCTTTACATTGAGGGTGGCAGAGCTGGTCTGGAGCAGGCTGCCCAGGGAGGTCATGGAGTCTCCCTCTCTGGAGACATTTAAAACTCACCTGGACACCTTCCTGTGTAACCTGTTTTACATGACCCTGCCTTGG
Source organism: Lichenostomus cassidix (assembly GCF_008360975.1). NCBI lineage: Eukaryota > Metazoa > Chordata > Aves > Passeriformes > Meliphagidae > Lichenostomus > Lichenostomus cassidix. The sequence continues at coordinate 95,901,947 of NC_139482.1, read as the reverse complement.
AAGGGGGGCTTGTACTCAATGATCTCCAAAGGTCCCTTCCACCTCTAACAGTTCTGTGATTCTGTGATTTTATGAGCTTAATTTCTGGGCCTTGAAGTGTCTGAGTAAACAGCTTCACTTTTTCAAGGAAACCATATTTCACACACTAGCTGTGGAGTGTGCAACAGCAATTACATCCAGTTTGGTACTGGTGACTTTCAGTGCTCTGGTTACAGCACATTACATATTCATGATCTGTTCTCATTTAAGAATTTAAAGTGTATTTCAATTTGAAGAACTACAAATGCTAAACTAAGATAGTAGTTATTTATTGCATATTAGTTATTAAAGCTATAGTTATTAGTAGCAATTAGTTATTAATAGTAAACATTTTAATTATGTTTTTTCAGTTTCTGTTTGATGTTTAGCTCTTTTTAGTTATTTGTATGTAATTTGATATACTTTTGATTATATAAAATAGCCATTATTTGTTTAATCCTAAATTATTTGTTGATAGAAAGAAATCATTCAAATTCATTAAAAATTAAGTGTAGATATATGAAGACCAAAAGCTTTTCTACTTACAGTTGTAAGTTATCCTTTATTTTAAAACAAGGAAATAATTTTTCTGCACATCTCAGTTTTTGGACAGCCTTCATTTTTCTGAAAATACATTTTACCCCTAACTGCAATAGTGAAGCTGGTATGTCAGATTCTTGACTTCTCATGCAGTTGCTGAACATTGGACTGTTAAACTTTTAAAATATTTCACCCATGACATGACAGCATGAACTTCCATTTGGGAAAAAGTACTTTCTGTAAATGGTGGTCAAGTTAACAGTTTCCTTTTTGGAGGGAATTCTACGAAGTTAATATACAGTATTGATTGTGATCTAAAAAACTGAAGTTACATAGTGAGCAAAGGCAGTGGGAAACCATTGTATGAATTTGGGAAATGTTGAAAAATGTCTGGCAGCAGTGGTGGGAAAATCTCTTTGGCTTGAACAGAAATTCTACCTAGAATAAAAGCAAGAACTTTCACTGTTGATCTTTGAATGAAGTTTGTCCAGGCAAAAAGCTGAGCTCTCATGTTCTCTCTATTCTTTCTCCTGGCTCTTGAGATAGAGCTACTAATGATGATGGTTGTGAAAAGCTGTTGCAGTATTTCACGAATTTAAAAAATTGCAACTATTTGCAGCACTGTTTATCTAATGGTGTCACTGTCTGTCCAGTTATATCATTCTGTAATAATCTATGGAAAAAAAATGCATCTTCCTATTTCAGTCAAAGCACTTCATAAATTTTAATGCATTGAATCTTTAAATATCTTAAAGCTTAGGTTAATGACATCCCTGTTTTAAAGTTGAAAAACACAGAAATAGATCAGCATTTTTCAAGCGCCCAGAGTGTGTAAGTATCTCATAAAAAAATTAAAGTATACAGAATCAGTGACTTTTTTTGACAGTGAAGGTCATAGTGAGTTGGTAGAGCTGCATTGCCTAACTGCAACAGTGCCACGAATACAGAGGCCCAGACCTTTGTCCTGCCTTTTCTTGAAACTGATTTTTGGGCATGTAAAAGTTATGAAAATGTTATTAAATCAGCAACTGAACAACCACATGGGCTTTGAACATAAAGAAATTTAACTTTATCCACAGTTACTTCATTTTGACTCATAATAAAGCAACACATTATCAAGGCTAAACCTAAACTTGTAGCTTTATAGGGACAGTTATCTGGCATCTAGAAGGACCATAGAGAAAATAGCTTTTTGTTCTACTGACTTTGTTTTGACACTAAATAGAACAAAACAAGAAGTCTTGTTTCAGCTCATGGGCTTGTCTGTTCCTGTTGGCCAGATATGTAATGGTCCTCTGCTTTTTTGGCAAAACCCTAAAGGTTGGGAGAGCACCCTTTACCTGTCTCCATCTTCATCACACTTAGGAGTGCTTCTGTTTCAGTCTGTGTTTCCTTGTTCTAGAAAGACTGAAACTAGCCCTAATGAGGCCACTGATCTTGGTTTGTGACTAGAACAGAAAAATAGACTAGACTGGACAGGACTAGACTGGACTGGACTAGACTAGACCAGAAAGTTTAAATTCAGATTTTCACCTCAGTAAAGGAATAATGTTCTGAGAAGATGAGCAGGAAAACTTCACTATGGCAAAGGGATTCATCTCCTTGGGAGACAGATTATTAATAAGAAGTTTTAGTGGAAGAAAAAAGGTTTTATGCTATTTTTTGCAGCTTTTACCTTGTTCAGATGTGCCAGGTAACAACTGCTTCGTTCTTTGGGGCATTAAGTCCTATTAAACTTGAAGCCAAGTTGAGAGAATCCAGCACTTTAATAAATGATGTCCAGAATTCTTCTTCATCTCCAGTTTTGAGCAGCTCTGTGCATACCATCCATCATTAGCCAGGGAAGCCCTCATGGGGAGGCAGGTGTCCATGGCTTTCCAACACTGCTGTGACATGTCCACCACAGGTTGGGAAGGTTGGGAAGCAGGGCAATGTCCTGTGCAGTGGGTGAGGTGCCAGCACAGTGCCAAAACCTCCACCAGTGCCTCCAGCCAGGGGAAGACCCTGCTCTGATCAGCAGTGGTGGTGGTTGGGTTTTGCATGGTGAAAACAAACAGCAAAATCCCGAATGTTAATCATGCCCCATTGCCTTTTATCCCGCTAGGATTTTCCATCCTCTGAAAACAACAAAAAGATCATATTTTCCTTCGGTTTCTGAAACCCCATCCTTTTTTCCAGACTTTCCATTTCACGCTGTTTGAATTTTATTAAGATCTCTTTACACAAAAGCAGAGTGCTGGCTATATGGTGCCCTGAGGGATCTGAAAGGCTGTTGCCATAATGTCACAAAACTCTGGGGACATTTTATTTCCACCAGAAGCTCTTTGGAGGACTGTGGCTGAGGATATATCTTAAATGTTTACAGCAGGGATCTTGATCTCCATTGAAATTTAATACAAAAGCTTTTTTTTTAAATCTCTTAATTAGCACATCACATTAACACTGATTAAATAATACCAATCTATAAAATTGATTATATTTTATTTATATTTTGCAATGAATAAAACTGGCATTATTCCAGAATTATGGATAATATTATTAATCATATATTCTTAAGACTATGAATTTCTTTTCAGTACCACAATTGATCATTATGAAGTATTTTCACTAGGTATTTTCCAGAAGCACTTCTGTTTACTGTTTCTGCCTCCAATACTTTCTGTTATTCCCAAACACAGGAATGCATAAATTCTTTGTAGGAGGCTCACAGTAGCATGTCTCCTCCAGTGAACAGGAAAAGATTTTGTAAGTGTTAATAAGGTTTTATTTTCACTGGTCGACCTTGAAATCAAAAGCAACTGCTGAATTCTCAGCAATGCCTTATATAGAACAACAGTCCTGTTCAGATGACTTTTTTAATAAAATTGTCTAGGAAGCCAAATTCTAATTTGACAAAAAGTGAAAAAAGGTATTGCATTTTCAAAAAGCTGCAGTATAATAGTATGTGTGTATGTGCATGCATGTAATATTGCAGGAAATAAATTTAAATTATTATTAAATTAAATTAAATTTTAATTTAATTAAAAGAATATAGATTTGTATGTTCATTTGATGAGAATTTTTTTATAAAATTTAAAGAATGAATAATCATACAGAATCAGGGATGCAAATTCTATAAATAATGATATTTTAAAACCCATTTGAATATTGAGCTATTTGGGACACGTTTTTCTAAAATTCTTTTTAATTCTATATGTTTTGGGCTTTCTGGGACCATGCTGAAGGTGCTGGGATATTAACAAAATTTTGTTTTCTTAAAAATAATGTAAACATCCAAAACATCAGGGGTTTTTTAATTGGTCAGTGTTCTCTTAAAATGTCAGCTTTTCAAAGTCATGATGTACTGCGTATTTCTGGCATCAATTGGTTAAAATAATTAAATTTAGCTGCCACTTACTGGTGCAGACATTTGGAAAAAATGACAGAAAGAACTGGCTCTATTACCTCAAGTTTTTATTCCGTGCTAAAGCTTCTTTTTCACTATCCAGATGATGATTAAAACTGATTTTAAAAAATAAGGTAATGAAGTTTTGCCCATCTCTTGGAATATGTCTCTCTCAGATGCTAAAAATAAGAGCAGATATTTGGAATTTCAGAGTTTAACTACACCTCTAAAGTTGGCATTTGCTACTGTAAGGTATGCACTTTTTATAACAGTTAGATAAAAATTACACAGTACTCATCTTTTTTCTTTCCCTTCTGTTTAAATCTCCCTGCAGGATGTGTGACACAGGAGAAGGGCTGTTCACCTTTCAAACACGAGAAGGAGAAATGATATATCAGAAAGTCCATTCTGCAACACTGGCAATAGCAGAGCAACATGAAAGATTAATGATGGAAATGGAGCAGAAGGCAAGGGTAAGGTCCTTTCACCAAGAGTCCGTAAACTTACAAAAATTGGTAATAAACCAAAGTCGGTGGATTCAGCTGTACCAATGGTATTGGCATTGTGGCCAACACAAAACAGACTTCCAGATTTATGTATTTTCATGCTCAGGGATCCTCCGTGTGTGATGCACAATAATCTCTAGTAGGTGACTTTTTGGAATGGTGGATACCATCAGACATGAGATCCATGGTCACCTTCTCTGAGATTGTATCTCTGTTACTCAAAGATTCAGCCTTTGGCTTTTGTGTTGACTACTGACAAATGAGTTTTAATTGCTCCTCATGGTCTCACAGGTGGAAAAAAAAATCCAACCGTACAAACACTTCTAGGTGACAGCAGACATGTTCTGTGTGTCTTAACCCCTGAAAGAAATTTTTTTCCCTACACTGCAAGTAGCAGTGCAAATTCAAAAAGAGATGTTTTAATATTTTTTGTTCAGAATTTCCAGTTTGCACAAATTTTGTTTGACTACTATTGAAATTTTGGAGTGCTTTTAAGACAGAAAGAGAAAGCTTTTCCCTGTATGCTTAGAAGTAGAGATGGTCTTTAATGATTGTTTTGGAAAGCTAACTTTCAGGCCAGGGAACCTAAACTGTATGCTTTTCTTCTGAGATGACCATTATTCCCTAAATATCTTCTTCCCTAGACAGGAATTTCAGGTTAATTGTGGCATTTCCTTCTTTCCCTCATCCACACTGTGTGTGCCTATGGTCATGCAAACATGACTTTCATGGATCTATCCCCCACACTCCACCAGAGCCAAAACATCTTCCTCACTCTCTCAAGACAAAGGTTCTTGCAAGGAGCAACCTAAGACCCCAATGTTCAACTTTTCTTAATTACTCCTCAGATAAATCAGAGAATGTTAAGGGATGGAAGTGGGCCTTAAAGATCTAATCCCAACGCCCCCTGCCACAGGCAGAGACACAATTTTCCCTTATTCACTGAAAAATAAACTTGAAAACTACTTAGATTTCCATCTCAAAAGGCTGCTGTGTTGAATGTTCCTCTCAGACTTTGCATGTCTGTTATGAGAATATGAATGGGGAAGCCATAAAAAAGGCTCTCTTTTTGGTGGTTTATGAAAAAAGGAGGATGAATTTTTCCATAGAACTAGACAAAGTAGGAGCCTTTGCGTAATAGTTGAGATGCACAAACTTTAGAGAGAAACTGCAGGAAGAGGAGAGTTTACAAACAGGATTAATAAAGAGCAATTGCTGGAAGGTTGAACACAAGGTAGAACAAATGGAAGTCCATGTGAGGTAGTAGAACCGCTGCCAAAAAACCCACTGCATTCTGCTGGGCAGACGATTGAATAATAGGAAAAAAGCAAGAAAAAAGCATCATTATAAATATGTTTGCTTTTAAAGTGTCTGCACCAGTAACAGACATTAGAACATTTTCGTGCTGCCATAATAAATGCTTAGACCAGGATCACACAAGATTTTCCTTCTACAAAACCATCACTTTCAGCTCTTCCTCCTGTCAATTAGCAGCTCTGCTACTTAGCAAAGCCATTTCCATTCTGCTATCAGATGAGTTCCTTGAAACCACGTTTATGAAGGCTGTGGCCATATGGTATGTAATATCCAACTCTGAGTGAGAGCAGGCTGAGAAATAGAAATGACTCACCAGCCTCACCGTGTATGATGTATTTGTCTCCTGGATGAGGCTGCACTGTGATCTGCACGGGGAGATCAGAGGCCCACAGAGGCTGCTGCAGGCTATGTAGAAACTGTGGGCTGTGTAAAAGAGGCTGAAAAACTTGTTGATTTTGTGCTTCAACTAATAAACTAATGTTGGTTTGGATCTGGAAACTCTGCTGCTCCTGACTGATGAGGTGCTGAACATTTAGGGGATCATCTGTGTCATCTGTGACATTTGAGTTTTATTCATATTAGAAACAAAATCGAAAGACATCAAATGGACTGTGTGTTACAGACCTCTTATTAAGTATCATTTTTCTAATTCCAACAGTTTCACCAAATACCTGTATTTTTATTTTTAATAAGATCTGAAATTGAAATACAAGCAAGAGAATATTTTAAATCGGGAATTTAGCTGCCATAAATGTCTTTCAGGTCTTCCCAAAGCTTGACAGCTTGACATTTCATCCTTTTATCTGTAGATCTATACTTGGGGGTTTTTGCCCTCTCCTAACCCTTTCTGTAATGAACAGCTCAGGTTTAATAGTGTTGAGTTAAATATTTTTTAATATACATAGATGAAAAATAGAGAATTTTTTAAAAGTAAAGAAAGATGAAGGCTATATCCATTGTACAAATCAGAAAAAGATATGTAACAGTAATCATTACTTCTTCCTTCCAATCATTAGAAGTCATTTATTAGAAAGGACCCACATGAATATTTGTGTTCTGTCCTAAGTGTTAATAAATTTTAAGTAATGAATATGCTGAAGTTTCATTTAAGCTTTATCAGATTATAATAGGTTAGAATCTAGTAGAAAAAGTGAATGCAGTTTATAAAAGAAATTAAAGTGAATTTCTTTTACCAGAGCAACCTTGACAAGCTATATAGATTATGATTAGTCTTCATAGTAAATATACAAAGTACATCAACTTGATAATACAAAAATAGCAAAAAAGCCCAAACACAAACCACAAAAAACCCTAGAAACAATACTGGCAGAAGAAAAAACATTGGATTAGTTATTGCTGCCAGAGACTTGTCAGATAAAGGTATTGCAGACAGCCACAGGCCACATTTGCTCCATTTATGGAGGTCCCTGCACACAAAAATTCTTTTTCAGAATGCTAAACTATAAATTCATTTTTATGCTAAGAAATTTTTTGCTCAAGCCAAGTAACATGCTGGATAACTATGTTAATAGGAGAGAGACATGACAAGGGAACTAATTTTTCCCACTGCCTTTGAAAGTGCATGGACTGGAAGTAAAAATGTTCTGTGGCAGCTTGTAGAGTACCAAATCTGCCTCATTGTCACCTCGAGCAGGAGAAGCCCAGTCAGTTTAAGCAGGCAGTCATGTGCACTCTTTCATCTTCTGCCCATTTTCCTTTCGAATTATAACACTGGAAGAAAGACCTGAAATATGAGATCAGTAGTCACTGGCATAGGTGTGGATTTGAGCTGGTTATTGGTTTTACTGAGATCAAAGTAGGCTGGATTTTATTCAAAAAATTTTTCAAAGTGGACATTGATCTAATTTAGCTCAGGTGGTTTTCTTGACTGAATTTGAAACGTCGCATTGGCAGAGTTGATAGTGTTTTATGCTTCCTTTGTTTGGTACAGTAACACATTTGGGTTGATGCTAGTAGTTAAATTGAAATTCTTTTCAGGGAAATTGTCAGCTGTATATTCACTTTTTTCAGTCTTTGCTTTTTTGATGGATCGCTGTAATACAGATGATAATTCTGTTTTGTAGTTGTTTTGTGGGAGAGAGGGCAATATTGCACTGGGTTTTAGTGGTTTTAATTTCAAGATAAAAAATTTCAAAGAACAATGACAGTATTTCTATTTACATGCTTTTATTTTGTATCTTCCTCCTTGCCATCAGGCGAAGACATTAGGTTTGGTGATCTTTTTTAAAGAATCTCAATTCAGATGGTTTTTATACACAAGCATATGAACAGTTGTTCTCAGCAGCACTTGTCTGTCTAACCTCTACACCAGGATGACAACATGGCATTGGAATTTAAATCTCTAATTTTCCTCTCTAATGCCAGCTTTGATCTTCTGCCACTCAACATCCACTGAAAACACTCCTGATGTAGCTTCTGCTCTCACTGTTGTTCAAGTGTAGAAAATGGGAGGTTAAGAGCTGGAGATTTCCTATGTTTTGACTATACATATGAGGGAGGAATTCTGAGGAAATACTTATACCTTTGTAGCCCTATAAATTACTTCTTTCAAGAGCTGCCAGTAAAAACTTACTATGTAATCTCAAAAGAATAAAAATTTACAATGTGTAAAACAATAAGCCTAAATAAGATAGCACTAAAGTTGATGGTAGCCAGCTGAACTTAATCAAACATCAGTAATACTGAAGTATAAATACAAGAATAAATGATAATGGCCCGAGTTTCATAACTTATTATACTTGGAAATTTTCTATAACATTTGTTTTACTTCAGACAGCAGAGCTAAAAGCCATTTTAGATTGTGATCTTTTTAACATTTCCCAGGAGATAAACACCTTTATGAAACATTGCACCTGTGTATTTCTATTCTCATCATTTACAAGTCTTGTCTTTAATATTTAACTTAATATAAATGAAAGAGTCATCATGATAGATTTCTGTCATTAAAAAAAAAATAAAAAGATGGTATCAATGAGTTTACGTATTATTTCTTTAGAAGACATTATCAGGAGGGAAATAATGAATGTACCAAAGAAGACAAATATCAAGCAATGAAACTGGGCTTAAGGAGATGTTGAAGAAGAAGGTGGTTAAGAAACAAGCCTGAGAGTCATTTTGTTTTTCTTATATGGAACATAATGAGGAAGATGTTTCATAAGACTGGTCTGAGGATAAATACAAATTACAGTAATGTCAGACACAGTGTTAATAAGAATGTAAATAGAATTAAAAATATTAATGTAAATTAAAAATATTAACGTAAATTTTCATAGGGAAAAAAACCAACTGTGAGGCTGGAGGAAGTAACAACATTGGTTTCATAGTGAACTTTTAATTTTTCTTTGTTCTGTAAGGGAGTCTGTACTATCTTTATCTTCATGTGTTTTGAACCTGGTCACATCCTTAATGCATACTCATAAAACATTACAGGATCAAACACCAAGAAACACATCAAGTATTCTAAATTTTAAAATTAACTTGATGGTTTCAATCTGAAGTATCCTACCTTTGCCACTCTATCTTCAGAGCTTTGACTGGTTTATAGTTGTTATTGATGTCTTTTTGCAATGGTGTGCCTATTACTTACTATTTCAAGTTGTGAAGTATAGGAATTTCAGGGAAATACTAGTGGATGCTGCTGACCCAATGAATATATGAAATATTTAGCTAAATACATTTTATATATCTTTTGGGCTTTATTTCACCACTGCAATTTACTTAGTATAACAAAGATCTTATGTGTTGTAATTCTGCCTAAGTGTGTTTGAGTTGACTCAATTTCTGAAGAAGGAACAGAAGAAGAAAATTCTATAGTTCATCCACAGATGATCCTATGTCATGACACATTGGTTTCTTAGTATGTTTTCTTCTCTTTCCAAGTTATATATAATCTCAAGTACTAAGATTCTGAATACATGTGATGATTCATGGACTCATGTACTTTATGTAACTTGAAGCATAGCCTCAGGTCAGTTATTCATGCATACTTAGCTCAATATCATTCTGTACTTCCTGCCTGAAACTGTGTATGGAGTTACTGTACAATGTGTCTAGAAATTTTATAACCCTGTAAAAACTTGGCTGCTTTATTGCAAAATAGCTTTATTGCAGAGCTGGTGAACTGTTTACTTGGTTTGCATAGGTGTTGTGAAGCTTGTTTCTGTAATACTATGGAATAGAATAGAATAGAGTAGAATAGAATAGAATATTTCTGTTGGAAATTACCTACAACGGTAATATAGTCCAACTGTCTGACCCCTTCAGGGCTGACCAAAAGTTAAAGCACATTTTTGAGGGCATTATCCAAACACCTGTTAAACACTGACCATCTTGAGGCATTGGCCACCTCTGTAGCAAGCCTGTTCCAGTGTTTGACCAGCCTCTCAGTAAAGAAATGCTCCCTGGTCTCCCTAGTCTCAGCCGCCCCCGGCACAGTGGAACACTCCCACTATGAAATCCAAACTTCCACAGCCGTTGGAATCTCTCATTTATCCCCTCCTTACCAAGTCAAGACCTTTTCCCCCCACCTCTTCCTCTGTGAACTGCAGGGTTCCACTGTGCCCCTATATGGCACCTTGCAGGCAGCAAGAGGTGTAAAGATGAAGTGTAAAGCTCAGATTCTCTGAGAAGCTCCGTAGGTGGTTGGTGTTCCTGGACCTTTGCTGTGTGTTTGAATGAAACCATGGAATAGGGAAAGTCTTTTTTACTATGGCAACGAAGGGTTTGTGCAGCTGCTCCTACAGAGTGGTGGGGTGGGAAACAGAGCTGTTCCTCCTGTCACAAACACTGCAGACAACATAAAGGTTTGAGGGGTGTGTAGGTAAGTGGCGTGGGTAGGTGTGAGAGCAGAGCTGGGAAATCCTTACATAAGAGTGTGTCAAATATTTTGGTAGCTGATGATGTAATTTAAATGCTGTTTTGCCATTTGGAAACTAAACTTGCCCTGGAGTTTTGAATGTTTTTGAAGTGGTACTAGTCATGAGTGTTTTCATTCAGAGTATGGTGGGAAAAATTCAATTCTTCCTTTGTCTGGCACAATTTTGAAATCTCTCTTATCTGTAGTCATAGGGCTGGATGATCTTGAATGCAAAAAGATACTCTAAATTTCTCCTATAGACTAAAACCCAAGTACCTTAGCACATGCATATGCATCCTTGCCTAAAAATTGCTCTCATTCTTTTCTCCTTAAAAATTTCTGGAATATTTTGCATAGTGTTACCACATTCTTTTAACCTTTTGTCTTTCTTGCTACCTAGGATTCACACTGAAATCTGCTCTTCTGCTAATATAAAGTACAAGCTCAATCAAAATTTGTATTAAAAACTTTGCAAAGATGTCTCACAACTGAGATATAATTTTTTTTAATCTACATGGAGCCTTCTCCATCTTATGAATCCGTCCTAAAGCTGCATACATGAATCCTATAAACACTTTTTTCCCCTTTCTGTTCACTTCAGTTATATGTTTGCATGAAGCTGGGCTGCACTGGGAACATTTCTTATTTAAGTCACCACAGTCTGGTTAGATTGTTAAAATGCAACAAGACAAAGATGTTTTCATAGCAAGGTATCCAAAGATGCAAACCCTACTGTGAATGTAGCATGTAAGGACTTTAAAAATCCCTGTAGCCACCTATCTACATTTCTAGGCACTTTTTAAATAGCTATTTCTTTTAAGTCAGATATCATTTATTTCAACTCTCTGCAGTTGCAATCAAATAGAAGAGATTTTGAAGGTTGGTGACATGAGCAAATTAGTAATTTTTTTTTGTTTTCGCTTTTCTTGTGCTTTGCCAAATATTGCGTATTTACAGAGTTAACAGAGTAGTTGGAGAGGCACTGTCAGGCTGAAATTCGTATTTGTTTCCAGAAATGCAGATAATGAAGACCCAAAGAACTTTTCCCTAAACAAAATTGATGATTTGTTTATCAGACTTATTTGCTAAAAGCTGTGGGTGATATGAGCTACAAATTTGGAATGGCTGCTATAATTATATGGTGGTTGTTGCGTGTCTGACTGAAGCCCAGCTCTCCCCTTAACCAACCTCAGAGAAGCATTTAATATGGAAGGGAAGTTTTCTTTCCTATTGTGGACCTTTAAACCAGCTTGCTTGTATAACATGCTGGTAGGTTCATGTCATTGAACTTTCTCGACAGAGAATCAGGTTTTATTGACTTAAGTATTACTAAAAAATAATCCCCAAACCACCTCACTGGGAGGCTTAATTTAGTATTAATCTCATATCTGTTATTTTCAGAAAACTGTTTCTTATAAAATGAAGTCACTATAGAGCGTCTCTTATTATTAGAAAAAATAATAGCTGATGAAGTTATCTGATGCTCTCAAGAGACAGGTATTATGATAATATTAATAGTAATGAGTAAAGTGAGGCACAGAAAGATTAAGGCCAAATTCAGCTGTGTATGAATTGCCCAAGGTCATGGAGTAATCACCTCTATGCTAGGCATAGCACAAAACCAAAACAATAACAAACCAAATCCTTAATCATACTCAGAAGAAAAAACTTCTGAAAAAGGTATTTTTCACGTGGTTTCCACCAATCTTTTGAATTATAGCATCATTTTGTGTCTCCTGTCAAGCAAAGCCTTCCTCTGTTTCAGCAACTCTGTTTAGGAGTTTTTTATATCACTCAAGGGAATAGTAAAGGCTTTGTCTCTGATTAATAGGAACCTTCTTTATCAATGATTTACAGAGGGGCACAATGCTTTTCAGAGAACAGGAGAATTATAAAAAGTGATAATCTGAGAAGGGATCAAAAATTCTCATAACAGCCCTAAAGTTACTTTGTCGTTCCCTCCTGTGCTTTTTGTGCTTTGGCTCATCAGGTACTTGTTGGTAGGACAAAAATTAGGTGAAGTTCACCCTATGTCTTCATTTTGCTTTTTTTCTCCACTTCTATTCCTTTTTATAAAGATAACAGAATTTTCAACATGAAAATTATTTATAATCTTTCTGATTTTCTTTAGACTGAAGACAACAGATGAGTATCAAAAAAAGCCATATCTGACATATACAAACTTTTCCAAGTACATACAGCCCTTTAATATGTATTTATCAGAGCCTATCCAGATAGGGGTTGGATGTTCTTTTTTTTCTCTCAGCTGTGGGTCATTGTTCTTGTGCTACTAATGTCTCATATGACACCAGCCATGCTAAGAGTTTTTATTTATCAGCTGTGCAGGAATCTGGTTCAGAAGAAAGGTAAGGCAGTAGTACAGACTATAGACCCTGTACTTTTGGTTTGACATTATTTCATGAACTACAATGGTTGCATTATACAAAGATGTGCAGCTACTACAGTCAGCAAAATGTCAGTTTGACTCAATGGCATAGCACAGTTCATTAGCTCTCAGATTTTCAAACTCATTAAATATCAGATCAGAAATACTGGCATTGGAAGGGGGGTCACCTCATCTATCTACTTGCCTGTTCAAAGCAGGTATAACAAAACTAGATAAAGTTAGCTAGGGTCTTACCCAGCCAAGTTTTGAATACCCCCACTGATGCAGATTGTGGGTGCTCATTCCAGAACTTGGCTGTTCACACTGTAAAGGATTTTCTTCCTTAAATCTGTCTCAAATTTCCCTTGCCACAGCCTGTGACCTGTTGGTTCTTGCCCTTTCACTGTGCATCTCTAGTAACAGTCTTCTTTGCAACATATCTTTAAGAAAAGGGAGAAAAAAACAGGGTTAGATTTCTTTTAGCCTTTGCTTTCTCATGGTGAATAAACATTAGACACTTAATCCAGCATCACTGATCATATTCTGCTTCTTAGAGGTTCTCTGCCAGGCTCTCTCCAGTTTGACATTCCTCCTGTGCCTGGGCCCAAACCTGAAGACTTTGTGAACTTAGCTAAACTTCCAAATGTGGTTTCTCAAATGCCAAATAGTGGGAAAATGTGACTTCCCCCATTCTACTGGCTATGCTTTTGGTAGCATGATCCAGTGTTGTTAGCCTCCATCACATGTGCGCTGGTCATTCTTGTTATCACCAGGACAACCAGTGATAGTTTTTAAGTTTTTACCTAGCAAGTCAGTCCCCCGGCTGTACTTATGTGCAGAGTTGCCCTGGCCCAGTTGCAGCATTAACATCTGTCATTGCTGAACTTTATGATATTCCTGTGAGCATTTCCCTCTGCTTTGCTGAAGTCCCTCTGAATAGAAGCCCTCCTGTCTGGATGTTTGACTGTTGCCCCTGGTTTGATGTCATCCCCAAATCTGCTGAGAGTGGATTCTGTCCCACTGCCCACGTTGGTGATGAAGATGTTAAATGTAATGGAGTGCTGTTCCATCTCAACTGCAGCAATACATTTTTAAAAAATGTTTCAGTTCTAGAGCATTCAGCAGCAAGGAATTAATGAAGATTTTCCATGCTATGGCAGAAGCATCAATTTCTCTGTTTCTTATGACTGTCTCAGGGTAAAAGCTGCTAGTCTCATAGCATATTCGGTCTGTCAGAATTAATTTCCATAAAGGCAGCTGCCATGCAAGATTCACATGGATTCATATGACTGGCTGTTGAATGCGTATCTCTACAGTCTTTGTGATTCAAAATCCATTGATAAATCAGCAAAGGTTCTTCTCTTCATTGTTCTTCAACATTTCCTTGTAGAACATAGTGGTAAAAGTTGCAATTGCTACCACCAGAGAGATTTTGTAAAATCCTTTCTAAAAGGGTGGCATTTCTGTGATGTGTTCCCACATATTGTTTGGTGATCATCTTTACATATATTTTGTACTACATGAAGGAAAAAAAGCAAGAGTTACAGATTTCCATGGCAACAGGTATAATTCTATTTCCTTTGTTTTGTGAAGCTGAAGCAGAGGCAAAGGATTGTTTTATTAAATAGCAACTATGGATTTAAAAAGGCTTGAGTTATATGGCATGTGGTCATGTATCTACAACTTCCATTGTGCCAAGCAACTTTTGACAACAGCACTAAAAACACCTATTTTTTGTCTGAAAATGAAGTTAGGTGAAGAAAGGTTGATAATGGTAACCTTTTCTGGGCTAATGCAAATATTTAGAAAGATAAATCAATCTACAAACACTTCTCTCTCTCCCAGCTTTCCAACTGAATTCCTGATTTGCAGCTACTTTTTCTATATTAATAAACAAACATCAGTAAGGAAGCAAAAATTTCACTAGCTTTTTATATGCAGAAATTTGGATTGCGAATCAGAGAATCATGTCTCTCACTACATGTTGTTTCTGGGCCACAAAACACCTAATATTTCCAAATATATATTATGTATATTTATTTAGAAGTGTATGCATTGCTTTTTAATGGTTGCTTATTTCAATTTTAAAAGAAAGATGTCAAGAATGCTCTGTCTGTATCTATCTATATACATGATCGTGATGTGATCCCAGTGAGCACTCAGAGTGAAAAAGAATAGCCCTTTATTTTTATATTCCAGCTTCTCAGTTGATTTTCAATCTGTAAAGTTCATTAAAGGCAATGGAGCTACTGAAGTAAATATTTAATCAATAATGAATAAGTTGCCTTAAATGAAGTTAATATGTTTATTTGTGTGTTCATATGCACAGGCATATATTTAACCTCCCCCTCCACCCCAGAAAATACAGTATGTTTCAAAGCTAAAACGTAATAGTTAACATTTTTTTGCATCACATATATGTACTTAGCCCCAGTAATGTGTGATTCAAGATGCATTTTAAATGTTTAAAGGTAACTAGTTAAAAGGAAGAAACTGTGTCCTTTTGGAAGATATCGAAGAGTCATCTGAGAAGACTTTACTACATAATAGTAAATTTAATGTATTCTAGGTTTGCTATTTCTTGGTTTTAATTGAAATGTCTTTGTATGACATATAAAACTAACTTCTGAAAATGTCAGAAAGTAGAGGTCATCCAGACTATGTGTGTTACTGAATACTGGAGTCACGCACTGATAAGCTTAATGAGGAATATTCATGAAAAGTTGTTGATGATTATTGTTTCAGAAAGTATTAAGAAAATTGTCTTCTTGTCATTTTATTAAAGTTCATTGGTCAGTAATTTTTGTATACTGAAATGAAGAAGCCGAAAGAAATGTGGTTTCCACTAATATGTGTAATTGGAAACTACTGATCTGTTCTAGACAATAGAAGAAAAACTTCATAAGAAGTCTCATGAGGTCCAAGTCATTTGCTTTATCAGAAATAATGAAAGTCAAATAAGTGTGCAGTGAACAGTGAATACAGATCATAGCATTTTTTAGAAATCTAATTTTTCAGCCCCAAACTTATTCAAGTGGGGTTTTCCCTACTGGGGACAGTCCGTGTTCATCCATATTTCACCTTTCTTGCCACATGCTAGAGAGAGTTTTTCAAGTCTGTTCTCCACTGAGAGACATTTTTCATAGCATGGCTTCCACCACACCATTTCCAAAGCAAATTTCTGTGTAGTCAGAAAGGCTGTCCTTATGATACTCTCAAGTCAAATGGTGAAACTTGAAGTGTCCCAAATATCCGTTCTGAGATATGACGTATCTTTCAGCAAGTAATTCCATGAAAGAAATCTCATGCTTTGAAGACTTTGCCAGAGCATATCAGGTTGAGGTCAGACTCCAGTAGCTTTGTAACAGAGAGGACTACTCAACAGAGCAAGGAAAGTGAAAAACAGACAGAAGGACAAGACTTTTTATGACTTCTTATGTCAGCACTGATAGCAAGCCTCACTATTTTTAGCTTTGGCTTGACAAACCTCATGAAAGAGCCCCTTCTGGAGCACCATAACTCTCAGGCTGAATTCCCCAGAAAAGACTTGCTCCAAATGCAGAATACAAGTGTTTGTTGATGGTCTCTTTCTTTGATCTCTCTAACTGAGGCATTTCAGTTCATTCTTTTCCACTTCAACTCCCTTATCCTTACACTGTTCAGAAGACAGACCTGGGACTCTCCCTATTCTGTAAAACCTCCTCTATAATTTTGGAGATGACAATCACAGACTGGTTGAGGATGGAAGGGACCTCTTGTCCAACCTTCCTGACTCAAGCAGGGCCATCAAAGCTGGCTGTCTACAACCATGTCCAGATGGCTTTTGAGTGTCTACAAGGTGGGAGACTTCACAGCCTTCCTGGGCAATCTGTGGCAGTCCTTTTTCAACCTCACAGTAAAAGTGTTTCCTGATGTTCAGAGGAAATCTCCTGTGCTTCAGTCTGTGCACATTGCCTCTGGTCCTGTCACTGGGCACCACTGCAAAGAGCCTGGTTCTGTCTTCTTTGCACTCTCCCTTCAGGTATTCACAAACATTGATAAGATGAAGCCTTCTCCAGGCTGAACAACCCCAGCTCTCAGCTTGTCTTCATAGGAGAGATGGTCCTCCCCACTGATCATCTTCGTGGCCTTTCTCTGGACCTCCTCTAACAGGTCTGTGTCTTCCTTCTGCTGGGGCCCTCAGAGCTGGATGCAGTGCTTCAGGTGGGGTCTCACAAGGGCAGAATAGAGGGGGAGAATCACTTCCCTCAACCTGTTGGCTCAATTGTGGTTGGGCTTCTGGGCTGCAAGCCTATGTAGATGGCTCCTATTTCATGGCAACAGAAAGGACAAGAAATATCTGCAAATAATGTCTGTTCAATACTGGATTCTCTATCATATATGTATGAAAACACACATGTATTTCTTGAAGAAATTAGTTCAGTTGTGTTTGATTCCACTCAGACATGCTGTATAGTCAGGCTTGGAATAGTGGTGAATGATTTTATGTGATGAAACGTGGATATAGTATTTGTTTATGTATAATAAAATGGCTCAAACCTTTGAAAGATGTAAGAATCTGAGCTTCTACCCTCACAGTAATTATTATAGTTTCCAGGAAACTTCTGTCATGAAAGGAACAAACTCACAATTTTGTGAAGCAGTATGGGTGAAGACATGCACCTTACTGACATTCAACAAATATCATCCTGATATGCTGTAAAACCCATCTAATTTTCCTTCAACATTAATCCATTCTGTCAGATGACATGGATCCGTTATGAGCTTCTTTAGGAGGAAAGAAACAATAAAAGAAAAAACCCAACACACTTCCTCCAGAAAAGGGGCGAAGTGTCCCAGTTCTCTCTTTATAGTGTGGCCAAAGAGAATATAAAAAAAACAATCAGCCCTTTGAATCTCCCTTCAGAATACTTTTCTTTCACTATTGCTTTATTATTCATTCACAATGTTATCCCACCACCAAAGAATAATCATCATCGACCCTGGCACCACAAAGAGATTTTGTTATTTTGATTTTATTTTTTTTGTCCATAATTAAGTAACTCTCTGAAAGGTAATAGGAAGGTTGGAATAGCTATTGAAAACCTTAATGCTAGAAATATATTAAAAAGGCTGAAATTATTTATACAGATAGTTTTTCTACAAGTTTTTTCAGAGGACTTGTGAGGTCATATATTGGCAAACATGGGACAACAATAGATGCTTTTGCAAAAAACACAAACATGATACCCTTTTCTTGGTAACAATGAGAAAATGGGAAAACTCATTTTAGAAAACCCAAAAACTTCTCTCCTGCTTGTTCTCTAACTCAGGTGATATCTAAGCTGCTACCTCAGCTGATACTACCTACTAGATTGTGTGATTCTTAAACTCTTGTAATTTTTTACAGTGGGTACCAGTGAAATGAGTCTGTGTCAGCTAATTGACACTTAAGAAGTAAAATATATTTCTTAAGCCCTCCTTCTCTTCAAGGCATAACACAAAAAGCAACCTTCTTTAGAGTTAGAAAGAAAAAAAATCTAAATAACAGTATTCAATACATATTTCCACACTACAACTCTCGTTAGTCTTCTGTGACCTAGTTCTCTTGCTATTTGTTTAAAGACACTAATGAGAATTTGAAATGAGACAGAGGGTTTTATCCATAATAAACTAACCTATTTTCAGAGCATATCTGTAAAAAGCAAGCTGTCCTTATTGTAGACTAAAAAAATTGGAATGAACTATAAATTACCCAGTTTGTCTCCTCAAGCCAAATGTATTTTCTGTCACCTTCAGTGTTTTGACTTTTTAATGAAAAAAAAGAGAGAATAATATGCTAAAAAGATCAAAGCTCAGAACCCTAATACAGTTAACAGGCTCCATTCTTGGAATTGTATTCATTATTGATATCAGAGTAACAAATCTATTGAAGTCAATGGAAATGGCCTATGGGAATTAGAAGAACATTTAGTCCTTAAGCCTTTCATGGAAGAACAATAATGAAAAATATGGCAAACTTCTTACAGTGACACATTAATAGACTTTTTTTTTTTAATTTCTATTTTAGACAGATAGGTCTGTAAGAATTATAAAGTTGTCACTGTCAAAGCAAAAATTTCATATGACTCAATATTTTGGATATTTTGGATTTGGATATTGGATTTGGATGCAGAAAAGAAATGTAATGTTCACTGTGTGAAAGGTATTTTATGAGATAGGTTCTGGAGGAAATGGATGAAGCCTAACTGCTAGGTGTTTCATGTCAGATGACCAAAATGCTTCAATGGTGTTTTGGTTTTTTGTATTTCCGCCACAAAATTCCCCGAGTTAATTTGGTTTTGATGTATGCATTTAGTTTTTTCACGTAAGTTCTAATTCCATCATCACTTTTTGCCTGATAAATTGGGAAAAATGTCTAGATTATGGTTTTTTATTTCCTGAAGTGTCATCCAATTTGAAAAATATTTGTAGCCGCATCATTCTAGATGCATGTTTAATTTGGTATATTGCTTTTACTTTCCTCTCTTGAGACCAGTGGATAGATGAAACACAGCCAAGCAATCCTCAGTGACATCACAGAATGCTTTGGGTTGGAAGGGACCATTACTGGCTATCTATTCCAACTCATCAGGTCTGCAATAAGGGAAATCTTCAACTAGACCAGGGTGCTCAGAGCCCAGTCCAACCTGTCCTTGAATGTGCCAGGGGATGAGGCATCCACCACCCCTCTGGGCAACCTGTGCCAGTGCCATACCACCTCAATCATAAAAAATTCCTTCCTCATGTCCAATTTACATTTACCCTCTTTTAATTTCAAACCTTTACTGCTTGTCCTGTTACAATAGACTGTGCTAAAAAGTCTGCCCCATCTTTCTTATAAGCCCCCTTAAAGTAAAGTTTGCAATAAGGTCTCCCTGAAACTTTCTCCATGAAATTCTCCAGTCTGAGCCCCAGTTCTCTCAGTTTGTCTTCACAGGAGAGGTGTTTCAGCCATCTGATCATTTTTGTGTCCTTCCTCTGGATCTGCTCCAGTGAATTCCTGTCCTTATACTGAGAATCCTGGAGCTGGACACAGCACTCCAGGTGGGATCTCACCAGAGCAGAGTAGAGGAGCAGAATCATCTCAAATTCACTCCCAGATAGAAACATTTATTTCTTCTGTGTGTCTGTGCTACCTTTGCCATTATGGACCCTTTCTGTACAGTTGATGCTAATACATCTGAGCCTGTTTTGCCAGCTCCAGAGAAAAATGTGTTGGTGTTGGAAACAGTAGCTGAATATTGGACTGTTATGTAAGAAGAGATCCAGACTCAGAGATGTTGTTTTAATTTTCTACATGGTAAACAGGCTTAATGAGATAGGTGAAATAATTTTAAAATGTATTTTTAACTGCTACATTGCTGTTAAATTAAGGACATTAATACATCTGTGCAGGATGGTCGACCCACTTTGAGAAAACAAGAAAATTAAAAGGTTATTTACGTGGTTTTTTCCATAGTGAAACCTTCTCTGTTTGTGTTAGCTGCTTTAAAAAGTGAAGAGGAGAAGCCAGTTGTTTTTTATTGAGGGATAGTAAAAAGACAAAAGGAAAGAGTATCTAGGACAAAGTCTCTGAACTTATGAGTATGATCTCTTTCAATGGTCTGGAATACCAGAGGTCTTGAACCTGAGCACCTAATTTTTTAACAATTAAACAGTTCTTCCCTGATTTACATTGTTTGATTGGTTTATTTTTCTGTTTTAACATTGCTAACTACCAGAATTGCATTTACAGCTGGGGAAAAGGAATTCTGAAACTGTAGTCTCGGTACTTTAAATACTAATTTGACCTGTAATTATTAATATAGCAAAGAGCTATCTAATAGTATATGAACAATTGATTATATGTCTATTTTCTTCACCTTGGTTTCAAGTTTTCTATCTGAAACACCCACAGTGTAACATATGTGATGTTCCCTAGAGAAAATGGGTTTCTGCCAGTATATTTTCTTTGAATACAAAAATGTTTTTACAAACAGTTTGTACAAGAAAGCATTCTGTCATTGTCAATGACATTTGATCAACAATGTGATTTTTATATGGATAAAAAAGTTAAAAGAAAAAGTATAGCTGATGGTAATCTACTATTCAGTAAGAATAACTTCATGGACAAATTAATGTTATCATCCTTTACATGATATACAAGTTAATAAGGTCCTCAAATCCATATGTTTTTGTTTCTATTTTAAAGTCTCAAATTAAAAACAAAATTGGCATTGTATTTTAACGTTGCTTTTTTTTCTTTTTTTCTGAGAATACTATAATAAACTAGAAATTACTTTTTTTTTCTCTATGGAGTCCCCAAATAAATATGGTTCATCTTCTCCTATTGCAGTTGGCATATGGTGATAATTCTGACTCAAAAGGTGATATCAGAAGTTCTTCATTAAATAGAGAATCTGAGGAAACAACATATTATGAATGCTTGCAGTGCAATCTTCTGCACAAGTTCTTACCTTGTTTTATAGTAAGAACAGATTTTCTTTTTTCTTCTAAAGCTCTAATGTGTGCAAATAAAGTTCTGCATCAGTATTGGTCAGATCAGGCAGGAAGTAATGATCTCAAATCAGGAATAATGATATGTTTAACAATTTCCATTCCATGCATAGATTAGCTTTGAGATAATAAACTGCAGTCAAAGTGGTTCTATTTACTGGAATTATTTTTTTTCAGAATGCATACTAAGAAAACATTTTGCCTTAGATTTACCTTTTGGGTGAATAAATTATGAATAAATCATCAGTAAACTGAAGTTAGATGATTTTATGTAATTTTCTTCCTCAACAAAGTTACCCTTGTTATCCTTGTTATATATAAACGTGGTAAAATAATTTAGATGGTTTGTTACTGTCCTGATATCTACAATAAAGGAAATTCTGTGTATTGATAAACTTTAAATGCCCAAGCCTCCCTAAAATTGAAATTCTTGTGATAATGCTTTCCAACTTCTTTTTTAATGGACTAAATGGTTCTGCAAGCTCTTTACTTCATATCAAATAGCTTCTAATGATGATCTGCACCACTGACAAATGAAATGTAATATTTGGCTATAAATGAGCAGAAAAGACATTAGCTGGAGACAGGGAGTTATTTTGATGACAGTTCTCAAGAAAACAGCAACAAAAGTAATTACAGCAGATTGATCTGAAGCAAAATATATTGCATGCATCAGTGTGTGTTAATACTGAAAATTTAAATAATTTTAGATTTTTGTGTGGATACTGTCTCTAAATTTTGGGGGGGGGGGTTTGGGGTTTATTTTAAATTACAGAATAATATAAGTGTGTATGGTTAAAAAGTGCTTTTTTAAATTTGACATTATGATTCTGAATGAGGAATCCCTAGGAACTAATGACTAAACCAGCAGTAAATCATCCAAACCTTGAATACCTTCTGCTCAGTAGCTGAACTCTCTGAAAATGAGTTTCTAGGCACACCCTCTCAGAGTGCCATCTTGGTGCCACCCCTGAAACCAAGAGGTTTTTCATTCTAAGTCTTCAGACACAATTGATCCTTCAGTATTGATCCTTTCACAAATCCTCTGAAAAAATTCTGCTCACAGTGGGTTGGTGATTTGTTAGATCCCAACAATTATTGATCACATTTTATAGTCTGTAAAGCCAGAGATACGAAAAACTTGCAAGTGCATTCTCTTTTCTTCTAGACACAGTAAGCATAACAGGAATATCCAAAAAGGTTTCCAGAATGCACAGTCCTTCCTCTTTCTTTTTCCTCTGTAGCGTTGTCTTGTTTTTCACTCACGTTAATAGTTTGTTGGAGACAGAGATCTCTTTAGTAAGTTGACATTCCTTCTGTCAGATTTCTGTGCTGTAGCTCTTGTACACAGGGACACTTACATGCAATTTACTATTGCAGTCGCAGAAGTCCCCCAGACCAGGAAAATCTGCTCTTGAAGCCACAGGCTGCTACTGGTGATGAGATGCCTCCCCTTCAAAGGAGGATTAGGAGATTAATGACTCTCCATTGCTAATTCTCTGCTGGTTGCCTCAGATTCTCTCTTGGCATCTTTCTGGGTATTCAATCCAATATGCAGGCTAAATGACCAAAAGGAAATGTGATTGCAGAGGGGTTTCAGAATTCAGGCATATGTTAATCCATTATTATCATAAAGTTAAAGAAGAAAATAATAAAACCCTGGCAGCAACAGGAATAGCTGTGGATAAATAGAGACATGTTCTGATGTCCTAATATTAACCTTTGCTACTGAACCTATATACCCAGGTACACTTTTGCAGCTTTTTTCTGAGCATTCACAGTGCTGGTGCTTGTAACAGAGTAAAATGACAGTATAAAACCTGTGGTGATTCAGAAAATAGTATGTTCATGACAACATAGGTTGAATTTACAGTTTTGAGATTATTAATCAAATATGCTTGTGTGTGACCTTCCATTTATGTTTGCTTTGGCTTTTAGCTCCAGACCAGTCTGTCTGAACCAATGACTTTATCCAAGTCGATCTCACTCCCTCGTAGTGCATACTGGCATCACATCACCCGGCAGAACAGCGTTGGAGAAATCTACAGTTTACAAGGCAAGTTGCTTGTAATGCCATACCCATTAGCTTCTTTCCATTTCACCAGAATTCATGCAAATTGCCTTTTATTTGCACTGGTTATTTTCTCTCCATTTCATTTTATCAATTGTCAGGAACCTTAGCAGGATTCCTCAATTTACATAAAACAGGTTTCTTTTAGTCATTTTGTGAACTAATGGTGAAAATTATTTCCAGAATCACCACATAAAGCCGGATAGACAATTTGGCTCAATATAGCTTCTCAGCAGCTAATGAATGTCAGGTTGTTTTAGTATTTTTACCAATAAGATGGGGCAAGTATTTGGGCAACATCAGGGTGCCTAATTAAATCTACATAAAGTGACTATGAGTTGCAAGATTAAAACAAAGTAATTCTAGGAAGAAGAGCTATTCTTGGTAAATTTCCTTGGCAAATCATATATATGAACTGTTGACTCATTTAACTTATAGGTCTTCAACAAATCTTCTGTCTATGGTTTTCTTTCATATGTTTAGATTTGCTTAAGCTTTTAAATGTTATAATTAGCATAACTTGATGATGATGATTCACTGCACTTAAGCTGAAATTTATTTGTGTCTTTTAGGAAACTGAAATTGTTGTTACATTTAAAATGTAGACCTTTTAAAAACAGCCTTTTTTAAACATATCACTTTGTATTACTTCTAAAGGCCTTAAGGATTTTGTTTGCTTTTGCTCTTAATAATCTGTTTGCATAAACAATTTACATTTAGATAGGAAGTTAGAAATTGCTCACAAACAAGAGTACCAATGCAAGGAAACAGTACATGTTTTCATGAAAGTAAGTAAAATGTAGTATATAGATGAAGAACATGAAATGTTTTGTTTTGTAAATTATCACATAAATTAAAACCAGTAGTTGAACTGTGAATTCAATGGGTGACTCTTTAAAGGGTACAGCATTTGTTTCCCATCATCCCCCATACAGCAAAGTTAATTTTTAATCATGGTTAAAGTCTTACATTTAAATACTGGTAATGGAAAAAAGAAAATAATCTTCCAGAAGCTGTTTCTGAAAAAAAAATTGTACATCACCTTACAAATATTCATCGTATCCCTTACATTTTTTCATGGACACAATAAGAATGCAAAAAACTTTCTTTTTAGAGATGCTAGATTTCTTCTTCTTGTATTCTTGAAGTTTGTTTTCTTCATCATCAAGATAGTAAATGTGTTACATCCACTCTCAATGATCTTTTCTTCCTTATAAATGGCCTTCAAAATTAAAGAAAGAAAAACTTTATATGTAAAGTAATAATTAAAGTATCTATACCACCTAGCTCTGCAGAATTCAACATACTGGAAGTGTATTATTAAAAACGCAAAAATTTTACTTTCTGTAAGCATGCAGATTTTATTCACGCTTCCACTGAAACATGGGACTAATGAATATTTCAGAACTTAAGGTTTTCATTTCTCCTACATGTACTGTGATGACTGAAGCTTGAGAAAGTGTGGTTGATTTCAGGAGAGACTAATTCAGTCTTACCAGTGGGCTAGGGAATGCATCCCGAAGACTCTGGTTGCGAAACTTTTCCATGCGAGAATACCATTCATTATCTGTAATGAAAATCTCTTTGAAGCTTCTGCTGCAATTACTAATTAAAAGCGATGAATTTGTACAGAAAGTGAAGGGAGGGCGAAGTACACCTTTTCCTCCTAATGCCTTGTCACACCGCTAGTCTTTGCAGCGCAGGGCTGTCAAAGCATCAGCCCACAGAAGCCTCGTGGATGTGGGTGGAAGGTGGGTAGCAAGGAAGCAGATTGCAAGCATCACTTCAGCCTTCACCTTGGTAGAGCAGCCAGCTGAGAGGAGCTGCTGCAGAGGGAAGAATCACTTACTGCTGCCATAATCCCCTCTGAGCTTCAAAAGGTATCTCACACCTTCAGAAGAGACGTTTCCTTGAGGGGATGATCCATCCCACTTAGTTCTGCACTTCATGGGTATTTATGACAAAGCTTTATACATTCAAGAAAAAAACTTGAAAGTTTCCCACATACTTCTAAACAGCTCACAAAGTCTAAAGTGAAATAACTGGAGTGGTATCTACCTATATCCAGATGACTATCAATATCAGTAAAGTAGCAGCCAAGCTTACTGCTAAGTACAAGTTTTTCCATAGTGGCAATTATTTCAAACTTGCAGTCTGAAGTGACTAGAATTTAATTAATAACAGCTGGTGATGTATAAGGAGAAATGAATATGTGCTCATACTACCTTAGATAAATTGGCTCTTTGGGAGTTATTTAGCAGTCAAATTTAACTTAATTAGTAGTGTGAGTTGATCTGATAATGAATATGCTGTGGAGTAAGAAGGTAGGGGGTTCTGTGATTTTTGGTTTTTTGAAAACTACATTTCAGAAGGTACTTCAATAAATGGGTGTTGGGTCTATCACGCTCCATTAGCCCATGAAAATACTTACGTGTAAAGACCTGTAGAGATTAATGAACAGAATAATAGAGCTAAAGGAACACAGGTTGCACAAAACATGTTAAAATGAGATGGGCTAGTTTCCACTGATACTCCAAATATTGCCTTTAATTACAGTTCAGAAATTAAGTAGTGTCCTTAAGTATTTTTTATCAAAAAGTAATTTAACCAACAGGGGAAAAAAGAGAAAAAGAGCACTACACCAAATTTGTGCATACATGAGTATGACATAAATGAATTATACATTTTCATAAATAATAGACAGCTCTAAAAAAATTTGAGCCCTGCAGAAGATACGTTGTGATTGATACGTTGATATGTTATGCTCCCCTATACATCAAGATCTACAAAATTATAAAAATGAGAAGCCAAGAGTAACCTTACTAACTGAAATCATGGTTAAGAAGGAAAAAATACAAGAGACATATAACCATGCAAAAACATACCCTGTATGTTTCCTTATAATTCAGGGTTTGTTGTTTATACCTATCATAAAACTTAGCAAGCACTGTTAAATAAGATATTAAAAACTGACAAACAAAACACATGTACTTTTATACAAAAAATTATATTAAAGAGAATTAGTCTTTTTTGTTTGTTTTTGATTTTGCATTTAGGGCTTTAAATTTGCTTAGAATGAAAAGAAAGGTTTGCAGACTGAACTTTCTGCCATCTGAAGAACTCTAGCTCTTGCCCTTTAGAGTTTGAATGATACAAATGTTAACCACAGTCAGTTTGTGTATTATTTTATAAATAAGACCAAATAAAATTTTGGTATTGAACCATCATTAGCTTTTTGTATCGCAGTTATTGAAATCCCTGAGGAAATTATGTTCAGAAAATCTAATTACAGCCTGGCCTTTCTCCAAGAAATTCAAAATTAAGAAACGCTTTCAGTCACTCCTATTGTGTTTGATGTGGTTTGTGCTCCTTCTTTGGACTTTGGTTTTGCTATCCATACTGAAAATAATGAACACCTACCCACAAAAGTATCCTATCCATTTCTATGAGAGTACTCATGTGAAGGAGCATACATTTGTATAAGAATTACACCAGTAACATCTTACATGTTTCTTCCAAAAAGAGAACACTAGAGGATTTTTTTCACAGTATTGCTTATCACAATTTACTTATTACAAATGCTTATTTGCTCTATCACAAATTATTACCCCATTTTGTTGTAAAGAATTACATGGAAAAATATTAAGAAGCCTGCTAAGAGTAATATTTTTAAACTTACTGAGGAATTTTGGGAAAACTATCATCTTGAATGAGATAGGGCTTCAATTTGTAAGCACATGCCAAAACCATAACTAGAAAAAAAAAAAAAAAAGGTCCCAATGAAGTCTGTAGGGATTTTGCTGTTGATATACAATTGCCTTTTGTGTTTCACAATAAAGATGCAAGAAACATAAAGCTGGTTTTGCAATCCAAAATGGAGGGAAGCTGAGGTTCCTCTTTGGCCTTGGTAAGCAAGCCTGCACTGCACATTGTCTTTGGGCCTTGTTAGGTGAAGACTCAGCCTTCTTTTTTTTTTTTTTTTAATATATATTTTAAGTACGATAACATGTATTGTTAGTCTGGTCAGCTAAAAGGTGTTTTACATAAAAGAGAGACGAAGTCATATACAAAAAATTTCGCCCACCTAGGTATTTTTCCAGCCTTTTCAAAGTAGAAACTCTAATATGTCACTAAAAATAATCAGAGAATATTCAACTTGCTAAATATTTAGAGGGATTTGAATCATCCTGTTGAACCCTCCTTAAGATAATCCTGCAAGAAATTCTGGTGTAGGCTTCTGCAGTTTTCTGCAAATTAAAGTATGTAAAATGAATGGGAGAGCATTCGTCATTTTGGCATTTCCATTGTTTGTTCATATGCCCAGCAATAGAGTACAGAATCCATTTGCCCATCTAATCTTGGTGCCTGAACATTGTGAATAACATAAAATGTTAGAATATATCTGTTGTATAAACCTGATTGCTCTGTAATTTTTCACTAAGTGTCTACTAGCGGCTAAAGCTGAAATGCTTTATAGCCTTCCACATTCCCATTTCCTTTGCTGAATCTCATCAGGACCTTCACATTAGTAAATGAAGCCTATAAAATTTGAGACATGAATAAAGGACACCTGAAACAAGATACTTACTAAGTAGAAACTGCATAAGCACTACATTATTTAAAATGACTGTATTATGTGGCTTCTCAAGTCTTACACAGTAGATTTGATCCTTTCCTTCTGAGCTTTGAATTTCTGTGCAGAATAGTGCATCACTAGACTGATTTTAAAATGGCATATTGGAAGTGGGATGTGTCTCGCTCAGAAACCAGTAAAGAACTTCATTTTGTTCAACAGTGATTGCTACCTCTAACTAAGAGCATTACTGACAAGTTCTAAAGAGTATCTTGACATATTCCCATTCCCTCTGATAAATCACTGCTGAGTTAAGACATTGTTGCAATTATGAGCCGTGAAAAATAGAGGAAAGTGAGAAGCCGAAAGTTATTAATAAAGTATATTTTGTTGTCAAATTCAGACCTCCTGGTTTCATTTAAGCCCAATACTTTGGTGCCCTTTCTCTCAGGAGATGGTCCTTCAGTGAGATCACTTGTCAGCAGGGCTGTTCCGTGCCAGACCCGAAAGCACAGAGGTCACTGTAATCTTGACTTAAAACTGAAAGCCCAAACTGTGTAAGGAGAGCAATTGAATATTGGCTGGTTGCCTCCTCCCCCCTCCAAAACCCAACAAATATAAGTTCTTCTGTGCAAACTACACAGATTCTTAGCTATAAATCTTAGCTATAAAATGTCTTAGCTAAATGACTTCGTAAATATGTGATGGCAATAGCTTCTCACTCACTATTAGTGTGAGAAGCAAATCAAGCTTTGCCCCCAGCTTAACATGTCACCAGGAATCTTTACTCCGACTTTGCCTAAGACTCACTACAGTTATGCTACAGTCATTTTATCTCTCTGCTGTATTGTGAAATTCAAGGAGCTACCTGCAGTGTATCAGGAGAGCTGCAGTTCAATGAAAGAATGTGTGCACTGGGAGAATAGGAATAACCAGCTCCATGGATGCTTTCAGCTGGTACTGGGTTATCTGCAGAAGAAAGGCTTGCAATGTTATATTAAAGAGAAAATTGAAATACTTGTCAAAGATCAATTTTGTGAAAACTGCTTTTTTCTATTAAATTGTTTCACCAATAAATCTGGGCTGCTTTAGCTATGACTATCTGATTTTGTGTTAAGTATGTTATCACAGTTAGAATCAAAAAGATTGTCAGTTCATTTTTGTAATTTCAAACAAATTGAAATACTTTTATGCTCAAATTATTACTCTAAATCATGGATGATTAAACCCCCTTTAAGACAACTTAGGGTGAGGGGAAGCCTGCAAAATTGTGAAAAAAATACCTTGGCAAAAAGATATGTTTTCTTTAGTATTTCTTTGCAGGAACTGTTTATACTTCTTTTATTTTCATTAAATATTTTTACATAAAGGAAAAAATATATATTGAAATTGACACTTCAATAGAACATGTTCATAAAATGTTTTATAAACCAGAAACAATGTAAATTTGAAAGTAGGCTGTGTAACAGGAAGAATGGGGGAATGTTAATAACACCAGCTTTGCCAGCAGCAACAAGGAAAGAATCCAAGCCCAAGGATGTCAAGTGCAATTGACTGTGTTCTACTTTCGGTGAAAAAAGAGAGTCCTTCTTTCACGTTCTAAACTTTATGACAAAAAATAGGATCATATAAATGTATACTTAATGGCTGGTTTAAAGTTATGTAACATCAACCTACCTCACAGTTGTTTGGTTATTTTGAAGTTTAAAATACATCTTTCTATAGAAGGGGCATCATAAGGTCTCAGATACATTAACCTTAAATTTCTACAAGATTTTTCTTTTACACGTATCTCATTTTACTAACAAACAGCAAAACTGTGGTGACAATGTTTGTGGCACATGGCATATGGTCTGTTGCTAGTACAGACCTATTTATTTTCATGGTAAGACAAATAAATTTAAGCACAATGAACGCCCTACTCAGTATGTTCAGTTTAATCAAGCCATAAGAATATGTTCTTTATAACTCCATAGTGAATTTCAGCTGTGCAGAACTGATTAAAAAAACATAGTATTATTCGGTACGGACAAAAAAAGTTCAAAAACTTTAGAATGTCTTTCATTCTCTATTTGTTAAAAAAAAAGCCTTTTCATCTTGGTGAATTTTTATGTCCTGCCAACTTTTTATTTGATCAAAATGATATGTTGTAAGAAACTAAGATAAATTTCACAGAAGTAAGAACTATGAATAACAAAGGAAATATCCTCCCAATGCAGTGTTAGCAAGATTTCACCAAAGTAAAAGTTCATCTTTTCAAAAACTGAAATCTGCAGCTCTTTGCAGTTCTATGTTTCACTACTAGAAGCAAGTTGGCTGTTTAGCTGCTGGATACTTGTTTATCCTTCAAAATTCTTTGAAGATTCCTTTTGGAGAGTGATTTTAATGAAAGGTTCATTTCCCTGAGTTTAAGAACAAATGAAATATTCTGTTCTAAAGCTATATGGGGGGAAAAATACAATACCAGATTTATAGAGAGATAAGAGAGAAAGGACTTGGTAGAAACCAGTTACAGGCTCTGGAATTAACATGATAAACTTCAAAGCAGAGTGAGGATAAAATTATAAGATTCCTACTACTCTCTTTAATGACTCAGTTATTTATGTTATTGTTGGTAGGTCAAGTTTCCATGCAGAGGGACAGTGCCATGGTTGTTTTCTCTGCCCTGCTACTAGCATGTGTGCCATAACGTGGCATGGGTGGTTGTGTTCCCAGCAGTGTCCTGTCTTCTCCTGTGTGCAGTAAAGCCTCCCCTGAGCCCAGCACAAGGCAGTGATGGGAACCAGCAGCCTGTGGGGATGAGGCACAGCTTCTTGCCCTGTGCCTGTGAGGCTGTTCTGCCCTGGGTGTGTTGATTAAGAGAATAAGGATGCATCTTCTATCTGTCACTTTCCTTCTTGTACTTTCATCCTCACTCAGCATAGAAAGCAGGGTATTGTCCAGCCCATCTCTGTCCTAGGTGGGGACTGCCACTGTAGGTGCCAATCTTTTTGTTTTCTCTCCAAACTCTGTTGAGCCCAATACAGCCACTGCAAAATGTTCCAAAGCAGCTTGATCTGAGCTGAATTGGTGCCACTTACTTATAGTCACTATTATCATGCACTCAAGGTAAAGCATTTACTCTGTCACTTGAATATTTAGCTGAGAATTGTGCAGAGCTTTCTTAGTAACCTGAAAAAGACACAAGGCTTGGTAGTTATAGCTATACCATGTTTATCTTTCCTGAATGAAAAATAATTAAAATAGATTTTTTTATCAGCTGTTTGGTTTCAGCTTCCAAGAAAAATACTCTTGTCCTGGCTTGCAGCACTGCTCATTGTTTTTGCATTTCACTAATTAAGCATTTAAACACTAACAGCCTTATTCTTCTGTCCCGAAATTCTGTAAAATTGTCATTACTGGGTATGAATTTTTCTCCATGGAAGCTAGTGAAAACTGCATGAAGCAAGTTTTCATTTTTCCCTCATTTTGCCACTTTTCCACACACCTGTATAAATAGATAACCATATCAAAATCTTTTCTTCCTGAATCCTGATATGCACATCCAGAGGAGCACCTCTGTCTCCATATGCTTGCCCACCTTTTTGCTAAAGTAGGAATGAGTTTGGGGTTTTTAGTAAGATTTCTGCATGCTGTGGTATGGTTTCTAATGGGAGGTTGTCAGATTTCTTAGTTTCTTGGTCATGGACTGATGGCATCAACCAGGAATGCAGGTATCCAAATGTGCTTTCCTCTATTAATATGTGGATATCCCAGGTTTTGGGAATATTCATAAGTAATGCTGTTGCTGAAAATTTGTTTCACAGTCAGTTTACATGTGTCGAACCTTTTAATTTTAAAAATCCTATTCTTGTTGCAATTGTTATAAATGCAGCATCAATTTGAATGATTAGTTGTCGACAGATTGTGGCCATTTATTTTTATCTGTTATTACTGTTATACTGTTCCCGGACATCGCAGCAGGTTTTCAGGGCTTCTGCTTGTGAGGTGAAAGTCCTGTAATCACCAAACATTTGATGTCACAGGCATTTTATGATGCAAAAGATAACCTGTTCTGTGTTAGGAAATGGAAATCTATTTCATTCAGCCTTGTCAACTGTCTCATTATTCCCCATTCATCAGAGCAGGTATTTAATTCTGAGACATAGCTCAGCAGTTTTTCATCCCTTTCATGCCTCTTACAGAAACACTTGCCTCCAATCAAACATGTGCGTTTTGGTTTAAATGTTGATCTGTTTCTGAAGAGTTTTGTTTTTCTCCTGGCACCATGTATCAACTAACACAACCCACTTTTGTAAATAAATGGGGGGGAAAGGCTGGGAACAGGGTCATGGGCAGCAAATGCCAGATGTTATCTGTACCAGTGTGTGATCCAACACTCCCTAATATATGCTGGTTTCCATGTGCTAGTAATGCCTTCTGACTCTCCAGGATACCAATGGGAAGATCTCACTGCCTGTGGGTGCAAAATTCTTGTAACCTCTAGGCCGTAGAGCTTCTCTTCATCTAGTGTAAGAATGAGGGAAAGGGATTTTTTTTTTGAGCTCCTTTATTATTTTGTCCGGTTTCCTGATTTCCTGGCCAGCATTTCAAAGCAAAGAACTTCTCTGTCTTATGCTCATGGACTCGACCAGCACCAAGGTGTCTTAGGACTGAAGAAATTTTAAAAATAGCTTAAGATCCCTCTTAACATATTTCTATTACCTTAGTTGTACTACAAACCTCATACAGAACTGTAGGAATCTGCCCTCTATTTTTCAGTGGTATTTATCAAGCAATAAAACACCAAAGAGGGAGACCATTTAAGCTTCTGTCTTCATAGTGTGACTTGTTTTTTGCTTATGTTGCAGTAAATAGGAATGCTGCCAGGGACATGAATGACATGCCAGTACATAACTACTATCAAATGGAAAAATATACAGCAAATTTGAATATTATCATTGCTATGAATATCAGATGCTTACTCATTTTGTTTATTTGTATATTTATTTGTATATTTAATTATATATTTAAATATTCAAAACCATGCAAGGTGAAAAAGAAAACCTCCCTAACTAGACAAGAAAGAGAAGTTAATTTGTTGTTAATGCATTGGTCTTCGCTGTTGCAAGTCATCCTTGCTTAGCAAAAAAAAACTAGCCAAATTCTGCAGACCTAACAAGATGAAAATCTTTCTCTATAACTCATGTCCACAATCACTGTAGCATAAACAGAACTCCCACTTCGGAGCATTTCTTCAGTGGCCCATGTAATTATGTAAAGCCTTTTTGATGGAAGTTAATATTTATTCTAATAGTTATGGATCTCAATGTATTTTATGTGATAAAGTATCTTCACATGTGCTTTGGCCTTAAAAATTATATATATGAAAGCCATTTCTTTTTCTTTTTTACACCAATGTGGTTAGACAAAAAGAAAAAATTGAGACTATCACTGCAGCAGTAGAAATGGTTAAATGCTTTAATAAAGCCTTCTCAGTACCATCACACAGCATGAAATTGTCCCAACACACAGCCTAGCAGTATAGGTTAATACCTAGAGAATGGGTCTATACCTTTACACTGTCAGTAAAGCAATATCCAGCCTCAACAGTGGGGGAGTCATGATGCTCTTATCTCCCTGAAAACAGCCCCTAGTCAGTAGGAGCTCTAATGCCAAACTCTCTGAGTTGCTGCTTAAAGCTATTTTTCATCCTGAAGTGATAGATAGAATCAGCTTTGAACCCTGTTTTTGCTGACCTCAGAGGAGTAAATTACCTTACTCTTTGAGGCAGCATGACTCACCGTCTGACTGTTTGCACAGCACCTGCAGTTTTCACCTACCTGGGAAAGAATCATTGAAATCTGGCAGTTATTGTGACATCTCTCATCTGACAACCAAGCATTGCTCTTCAACCAAGATGCTACAGTTTATGTACCTACTGTTTGAAAATTGCTGTTTCTTTAAGTGGCCACTGAAGCCATTAACCCAGTTATTTTTCCAGAGATTTTTTTCTGGGAGAAAATTATTCAGAATTAGTTCATAGCTTTTTGTCTGAAATGGAAATAGTTACATGCATTTTGCTGACGCATATGTACTTAGAGGACTTATATTTTTCCAGATAGTTGCAGTCAAGGGGAAAGGTGGGGTGAGGGTTGTCTGGAGTTTTACTTACAGAAATTTAATAGAAAGTTCATGGATATAAGTGTACCAGTCATTATATATTTATATCCCCAAACATCTAATGCAGAAATCTCATACAAAAATGTTAACAGGATGTTTAAACATTGAAAACCTTTAAAGAATATTACGTAAATTAAAAAATAAATATACAATCATAGCTAAGGTTTGAGTTTCATATAATATTGCACATTACTTTTGGATATAATATTGTAATGCAGATGTTATTCAATCTGAAATCTCTTCTAAACTGTGTAGCTAAAATACATTGATATGTGCTAGACCCTGCATATGTACATTATATGCCTTGTAAATTATATATTCAGTTCTAAATGTCTGCAAACATAAATAAATCAAATCCAGGATTTTTTTCCTCAAAGAAGTGTGTATTAGATCAAAAATGTCATTCAGTCAAAACTGGGCTTAAAGCCGTGTTACCTATGGTATTATCTCATATGTTTATTTATGTAAAGCTTGTGATAATGTACAGCATCTTGTAAATCTACTTACAGTGCCTGTGTGACACATTTGTCTTTTTTGAGTTGCCCAATATGCATTATACTTCTGTTAAAATCTTTTTTTTCTTAAATTCTTGTCTGTATAACATTGATTTCATTTCGCATAGATCATACAAGATTATTATTCCCTATTATTAAAAGGTCTCTGATATACAAATAGTTGGTGACAATTAGGTTCAGTATTCCTGATGGTGTGTCAGAACAAAATGAGTGCCAGATCCCTATCTGTTTTAGGTCAGCATAGCTTGGAGGCCAAAGAGTCCTCCAAGTGTTTTGTTCTGAGGAGATACATATTTTTGTTTCTACCTACATAACGTATCAAAAGTGTTTATTTCACCACAGTTATTATTCTGTATTTGTACAATCTGATATCATAAATGCAATGGTTTATAGTTACCATTTTAATGTGCTAAAAGTGCTTTTCGTTTGAAGCTTATTCTTGTCATTCTAAAGTTTTCTTTGCTTAGCAGACGTTTTGTTTTTTATCCCAAGCTACTACTTAATTCTTCTATGTTGGCATTACAGCTCTGTGCAAAATGTTATCACTGGAGTTTCTGTGCACTAAATCTAATGTCTGAGGAAAGTGCAATAAACACATTTACTGCCACACAGTAACTGGGAGCTTCTTTCCTAAGGACAGGCACTTCAGGCACAAAGACATAAAGGAACAGTTTCTGATCTGGATGGTCACAATGGAAGAATTATGGTTACCACACTGTTGCACAATTATACCAGAATGTAGATGCCTTTGGCAGGTTTTCCTATAAGATGATAAGCAATTCAGGTCTTTCATATTTGCTGTGACCATAAGTACGCCAAAAAGTGAAGGGCAACAGGAGAATCTGCCTAGCAGTCCACATTCAGCAGTGCTGATAAGTGTTGTTGAGGTGAAAGCCTTCATATCTTCAAGTTCTAATTCAATGAAAGATCTTTGTGTCTGGGGTTTTTTTTTTGCTTGGTCATTTGTGATAGGAGAAGAATCCCTGAATGGATTTTGATGCACAACTTAGAGATATAATTTATTACAAGTAGTAGCTGTCTTGATTAAAATGTTGCCTTATTTCCTTATGATCATCTTGATGCATGGAACGGGACTGTGATTTGACAAAACAGTGAGTCCAATTTGAAAGTGCCAGTGCTTAAAAAGAAGTGCCATGGCTCTGTGCTTCAGAATGCTGAGCTGGGACATACTCATTAAAATAGCTCACATTTGTTCAAAGTATTTCAATAGGTAGTTTTGTGAAGGCAACCTTCATGCCAAATTAAGTATCCTTTGGACATTATAGCAAATCAGGCATTGTCTGGTCTGCAGTCGCCTGGCACACTGCCGAGTTCAAGGCTAGCATAAGCACCCTGCCGTGTGTTCTCACCTGCTCACTGTAAACAAGCTCATATTCTGAGCCCTGATCTAGATTCAGTCTGTGTGATCAAATGATGCATCAGTGCCTCAATGGCACCATGACCCAGATCTCCATTTGGAATTTTCCTCCTTGCTGTGGCAGCTGCGGGGCTCAGGTCGGTGTTAAACAACTAGATCTCCAGCAGCGATGCAAGAGCTGACACACGAGTTTTGGGATAAAAATGTAATTGGATCCTGGCTCTGAACCAATCTAACATTTATATTGGCCTGAATCAGTCAGTCTGCCTTCCAGATGCAGATTACTGCTTCCTCAATATTGCAGGGGGTATGTTTCCTTAGGGCTCTGGAAGCTTTAAGTCCTTAAATAGAAGTCAGCTCTGATACTGATATGATTATAGCAGTTCATGCAAGCTGAAGGTGTGACTCCTGGGAAAGCAGATAAGTGCCCTGAATTCGCACCAGCTACGAGAATAGTGTTGGTACAGGAATATTTTAAATATTGCAAAAAAGCTCTCAGTCCTTCTCAGGATCATGTGTCTCAGCAAAGGCTTCATAAAACAGTGTGAGTAGTTCCAGATCACCACATCTGCAGGGTGGTTTTTACAGACCATGTCCATGAAAATCTGAATATTTTAAAAATTTTGTGGAATTTTTCTTTCAATTAAGGCTTTCTGTGATAACCTTTCTTTTTCAGTTCTCAAAGCTTATGTTGTGAAGCAGGATCACTGAACTGGGGCAGACATAAAACTGTTTCTTGTATTATGGAAGACAGTGGTATATATGGTCCCATGGAAATGCTTTGGAATAGCTTGTTTATCTCTGAAATTAGTTTTTTGTCCTCACTGAGAAACAGGATGATTCGGAAAAGTATTATCCATAACCACCATTGTATTTTTATGCACATGACTGAGATAAAGGGTGTTATTCATTAAACCTTACTAATGTCTGATTCTAAAATCAAGCAAATAATTATTATTTAATTTCTTATCATGATTCCTCAAGAAATGTTCAAAATTAATTGTTTTT
This sequence comes from Lichenostomus cassidix, assembly GCF_008360975.1. NCBI lineage: Eukaryota > Metazoa > Chordata > Aves > Passeriformes > Meliphagidae > Lichenostomus > Lichenostomus cassidix. Next base: position 95,864,695 of record NC_139482.1, on the reverse strand, counting down.
CTGTCTCATTTTTACTACTAACTTCTTTCACTAATGTGAAATCTCAGTTTGATCACTTTACTTAAAAATGTGTTTGCTTTCAAGAAGCCAGAAATAGACAGAAAATAACAGATACCTTATGGTGGGAGGGTGGGAGAGGAAGGATATTATCTGATATTCTTACTGGGAAAGATCACTTTTCAAAAAGTGAATTCTCAGTATTATAATGTGCCCCTCCCACTAAAGATGCTGTGTGCCAGGACTTAAGTTTGTTTTAAATAACTGCTGTATTTTCATGGCTGGAGAGTTTCAATTTGGTCTTCAGCTTGAGCATTTTAGGAGAAAGAAGAAATGCATTAAACCCTTCCTTCTTCTGACTACTAGTTGCTTAAAAACAGTACACTGTACCTACAGCTTATCTTATAGATACTAACAATGAGGAATTTTACATTTTGATCAAACAGTAGCAGCACTATATAGTATCATTTATTTGACCTAGAGGAAGAAGTGTGTTTAATATCACAGACTCTTGCAATCCTACGGAAAATAAAGAGTGCAGATGAGGTTCTATTTCATAGTGGCTCAAAAAAAATGAAGCATCTTGTTCTCTGCCCTGAAATGTTAATAAAAGCACTGTAGTGACAATAATATAGCCTTTTCCAGGATGGAAGGAACAGAAACGTATGCTCTGCCTTCTGGCGAGAACAATGGTGAGGCATTTTATCTGTCAAATATCTGTGTGTGCAATGCTTCTAGAAACATGGTGTCTGTGTACTGAAATATGGGAAATTTAATTTAGCAACTCTGCAAACCAAAAATGATGACAACAGAAAACACATTCCAGATTATCTGTGTAGATTTTAGGAAAAGGAAGATCATCAGAGGTGTTCATTTTACATCCATTATCCAAATTTTAAGTAGTTTTTTAATGTGTGTTTATAATAGAGATGGTGCCCAAAGAAGAAATTGGCTTTTTTCATACACTATTAAATAGCTCAATTTTGATAGAAGGTTTTGCATATTAAAAACTATTAAGGGTTTTATTCCAATAAATTAGAATTTTAAATACAAATTTTCCAAATTTTTTGGGAGACCTTACTTTATTGCCCTTATATTATGAGAGAGTGGCCACAGATAATGTCACATTTCCAAATATTTTGACATTTACAATCACTAAAATCCAATAATTTAACACATTATTAACAACTATTAACTTAATTAACTATTAATTAAGCTGGAAATGACATCACTTTTCTAAAATGTTTTACTTTAGAGGAAAAAGATCTAGGCAAAGAGTATGTTTTAATTGGTTGGTTAACCCAAATTTACGTTTATTCATTTTACAAATAAAATCAGTTTCATAAATTATAAGAATGTTACTCAAAACTGATTTTTAACTCGGAAAACTTTTGTGTAATATATATCTGCTCATAACCTTATTTCTTCACAGTGCATGCATAAACTAACTCAATTCTGCATCTGTATTTGACTAATGTTATATTGCATCATTTTCTTGTTTGTTGAAATAAGAGAGTACATTTATGAGTGCCTCTTCTATTTTTGCTTTGATTTCCTTCAAATTTTTTATCTTGCATTTCTTCTAACAGCAACAATCAAAACCAATTTTGGCCCTCTGTACAGATGGATATACTTAATCTTTTGTTAGTATATTTTCTGGTGATAACCGCTTTGCTATTTTCAGGATTGCATTTAACATGCCAAGGAGATTAAGCACTATTATCAGACAAGAGCAACTAACTGTGTCAGTGAACAAATTACCTTATCTGTAATCATTCTTAAAGGATTAGATCACACGCATAGATTTTAGTGAACATCTGGATCATTAATCAGCTTTGGTTTAAATACTTTCATTATTTTACTTTCCACTTGAAATTTCCTAGCAAAAAGGAGAAAAAGTCATACTGACCTCCACCATATGTCCTCACTATCAGCTGAGACAGGTGGTCCACTGATCTATTCTGTAATTTCCTCATAGTATAAATATAATACAATATAGTGTTATAATTCTGTTTACTATGTGAGCAAAGGCCATCACTGTGTACAGGAAAATTCAGGCAAAGACAATGGCAGAAAAGTAAAAAATACAAACATTAGAACTGTCACAGCACATTCAACACTTCTAAAGATGAAATAGAAAAGTATTGCAGTAAAATACTCAGGTGAAAGGATGAATGCATGTGGGAATCATCATGCTCATTTATGTGCAAATTTTATCATAACATTTAGCCTTGTCTTCATATTAAGTGTACTTTTTTTGTTGCTCACATTGAATAGCCATGCAAAAAACAGTAAATTATTTACTTTGTTTGCATTTCTGTCATTCTAGATATAAGCTTACAGTGAGATGATACAATATATTCCTAAATTTCAGAAAATCATAAATTGTCATCAAAATCTCTGTGGTTTCAGACAAAAATATAGAGAGTACATATGATGAGAACAGTGGTTTTTCTAACACAATCTTATATTGCTGAATTGGCTGAAACAAGTGCTTGAAACAGAGGCACATAGATTTTACCTAAAGGAGAGGGACATTCTCCACTCACCATCAGAGCAGTAGATATGAGTTATTTCTAGAAAAAGGAACATTTTAACTGAAATTAGCAGAACACCTTCCAGAGGCATTCTAGTTTCACTGTCCCATGCACAGTAAATATCTGTGTACCACAATTAAAGAACTCTAGGCTGTATTTAATGTCATTATTGCCACTGAATTGCAAAACAGGTGTACCTGCAAGAAAATTTTTCTTGCCTTCAGGAGACTTTAGATTTTCTGGGCAGGGAAAAAGGCCAATATTAGGTCAGACCTGAAGTATGCATACTTTAGGTGGAAATTCTGTGAATTTTGTGGGAATAAGAAGGAATTACCTCTACCAGAGGCTGTAGAAGTGCAGTGAGAGGAGCATTTGAAAAAGCAGGATCAGTATAACTTCTTAGTCTATAGCTTATCATATTACTTTTGCTAGCAATGGTGTAGACTATTCATTCTCGTATTTAAGACAGTTATTTTTTTCTCAGAGATTTTATTTTCCTCCTCACTACTTCAGCTGGTCTCAGTCCACTACCAGAGCTTTTCATTAAAGATGACTTTATTAAATAAGTATTAGCTGTTTCCTTTGCTCCCAACTGCTCATGAGTAAGGCAGCATCCTAAAGTCTAAATAACGTCAAATATCTAAGCCATCAAAACAATGTATGAAACAGTTTCTAAAGGCTAACTTGGTAAAACTAATTGGCTTGAAGACCAAATGCCATTTTGTGTTCAGAAAGGACAACAGTAACGAAACTACTTAGGTGCATCCATATCACAGTTATAGAAAAAGGTAAGGGACATAAATACTCCACCAGGTATATCTTAGTGCCACTAGGCACTAGGTCTTTAAAGGAAAACAGCATTGGCTAAACCAGGGGGAAAAGATCAGATTTGTTTTATGTGCAACTGTATACAAACACAACAATTTACAAACCACAAATTAGATGTATTGCATGGCAGTAGAAATACTACAGTGCAGCAACTTCTGCAGCTTCTCCTTTGATTCCATATTAGTCGTTACTATCAGACTAATTCATGAACTTGATTGGATTGGTCTGTCTAGGACGCTGAAAAAAACTGTGCTGATGACTGCATACAAATCATTTTTCTGCCCCTTCCCAACGAAAAGAGGAAACTTTAAAGGAATGCGTTAGCACAAGGGTGCTGTACATGGTAAGAGGAGTCAGGTTGTTCTCGCTAAAATGTTGTGACAGAGGAGCAGAGTTTTTAATGTTACTGTCTAGCAGAATTCCATCCAGACCGTTCAGCTAATTGAAACAAGAGTATCTGTTGATATGGATTGTGTTTCATGTCTGTACATGGTTTGAGTTTTTGGAAAAAGTTTCCAATGTGCAGCTTTATACTTTTCTTCTCTTTGACACTGTGGTGGTCTAAAGTGCAACACAAATTCCTTTTTCTTGACGAAATTATTTACTGTGCATTTTTGCATGAAAGTAAGCATTTCTTAGAGCAGGCTTATCGGAGTTCTGCATGTAGTCCTGACAGTGGGAGAACTACTATTTGCTTAAAAATATTAAACCTACAGCGCTGGGTTCCTTTTCCATAATTTTAGCATAGCAGCAGGGTGGAGACACTAATTTGCCAGTGAAACCTTCAGAAGTTTAAAAATTTCTTTCTACTACAGTTCATAAGTTTAAATCCAAATGTATGTTTTGGTTTAAATTCAGAAAAACGGAGCATGCAAGTGATAATGTTAATTTCTTAGCATGATATTCCTTCTTTTAGTTGATAAGTTCTCACATGAGTTGCTAAATGGGGGCTTTGTTTTATTGCCACACTGTTAGCAGTGTCACTGTTGTAGCATTTTGTTTGTTCGTGTAGCCACACAGTGCTCCTGGTTCAGAGTTATTCTAAGGCAAAGTGTGTAGGGGGGAAAACATCTCTGCTACTGTTTGTTCCTTTCATTCCTATTACATAACTCATTCTAATTGTTCTTCTTGCTTGTTTAATGGTAGAGTAAAAAATAAATATTGTTGTGCTTTCAGTCAGTACTTTTGTGCAATATCTGATATCATCATATGGCCAAATTATCGCTCATTATTAATACTGGGGAAATGGTGGGTTTAAATGAGTTCTTTATTAAATACACTTTCAGACTTTTTAACATCTTTCTGGGAGTATACATGATGGATAAATCTGCATATGCCTCAGTGAGATAATGTGTCCTAGAGACATAAACACATTTTAAATTGGAATACTCTGTCATGCAACAAAAAGAACATTTTCTAGAGCTATTTTTTTTTTTTTAATATGGATGTAACTGGACATGGTGTGGCTTCAGAGCCAGGGAATTAAGATTTGCAGTTCAGTATAATGCACAACAGGAGAATCTGAAAGTATCCTAGACATAAGCAGAAATTGGAGCACAGAATCTGCTGTCTTTAAAAACAATCCTACAGGAAGGAACCATACTCCCATGCAATTTCAGTTTGTGTGAGTTAGGTTTGGAAATTTAAAGCCACCAAAAGTGGTGATTTGGAATGGGGGAACACAGAAATATAGGAAACACAAGCCCCTTTGTCTTTTTGTCAAGACAGCGATCAGCATCTTGGGAATTACCACATGAGTAATGACAAGTATTCTTTCTGTATGATCACGAATCTTCAAGCCTGTTCACTATTTAACCTGTTAGGAAAATGGCAGCTTGGAATGTAGCACTTTTAGTGTGCTGGCTCTTTCCTGAACATGCAGAGCTTACAGGGAAAAACATTCCCTATTTTGATAATTTTCTGTGTCAGGGGAATTTTCATTAAACTGGATCCTTGGGCAGCTAAGAGCTGCACCAATGTAAAGCAACAGCATAGGTTTAGCACAAACATGCATAATTATTTTCAGACTGTACTTTTTCCCCCCATGAAATTCCCAGAATTATCTCTCCCTAGCCTATTGCTGATGGAAGGGTAATATTGAGTCCAGCTGATGCTATTGTTATAAACACAAACTGCTGCACCTACACTAGTAATCTGATCATGTAATATCTGAGTGAATAAAAGATGTTTGTTTACATTCATTGGTTGTATGAAATACAGGTGACTACTCTCCTCCATTTCTGAAGCAAAGATTGCCACACAATACATCAGTCTGAGATATATCTGCAATAGTTGTTGCTGCTGGAAGTCTGAGCAAATAAATGAACATTTTGAAAGGAGTTTGAAGATGTAGTTCAGTTTATTTTTAAAAGTCTTCCTGCAGTTAAACAGAGATGCCCATCAATAGCAGATTTATTCTGTGTTCTTTACTAACATATCTTCGAGCTTTTCCCAGCTCACAGGGAGAATAGTGAGGAAAAAAATTAAAGAATTTCTATATGAGCACACAACTGTTTAATATGTATACCTCTCTTGGGAACATGTTATTTAATTCCTTGAATGCATATGACTTGTATGATATATCTGCAAAGGAGTCCAAAGTCCAGAGGCTGCCAAGGTCTGCCTCAGTCAAAGCAAATCGCCTTGTCAGTAACTTACCTATTAAACTCCATTTAGGTTGTCTGTACATTTATCTGGTATTAAAACAGAAACAAGCTGGGGTTGGGCCTCTTTTCTTTGTTTTAGAATGGTTATAAATATCTTTGCTGAATCTCAAAACTGTGTTTACACTTTTCCTGCAAGCTAAGCTTTTAAAAAAGTACATTTTGAAGTATTTCCAAAGTGAAAACATTCTTCACTTCTGAATGTGGTCAAGTACATTTAACAATGACCAGAAATGTCTATACATCTTCCACCTTTTGAGCTGTGATTCATCAAGTTTCACAGTCATATTAGGCAGAAATCTTTCACAAGACTGAGGAAATCAACCAGAATAAATAAGTTAGATATAAAAGAAAAATTTTTATGTCTAGCTGTTTCACATGGAAGGATGACTCTTCACTCTTTGATAAGGGAAGGATATTTTTATTGCATTTACCCTTTCAAGCTTGTTTTGTTTTCCCCAACAGTTTGCTTTCATTGACTCTGTAGGCCACAGCACTAAGTATGGGGGATAGACAGAGATGAAATCCTGTGCTTGTCTATATATGTCATCAAATTTGAACTTCTATTAGAATACAGAAATTTACAATCTTCTTTTCCTATGTTACATATTTCCAAAACCCCAGATTGGCTGTGATCACAGGATTCCCAGCAAGGAATGTTGGGCAGGAGTGGAGAGAGAACCTTGTTGGCAGCTTGTTTTGAGGCTCAAATGACACGTCACTTACCTCTCTCTTTGCTTCTTTCTGTCAGTATTCTGCTTTTATCCATCCAGAACTAATCTTGCAGCTACTTTATGTAGCTGTCTCTGCTTCAGCCATTAGAAATTGTGTATCAGCCCCTGAGTGGATTAATGCAAAGAGAAGTCTTTGATTAATTCTCTGTCACCTTCCACTCTTTTCCAGAACTCGAACAGAATTAATAGGTTCCACAAAGCATCATTCAAAAACTATGGCTGAAAGGAGAAAACACAGCATGGCTTTAAAATGCTCTTATGGCTTTTCTGCATATAAGGAAGATAAACATAAGATATAAAGAATAAAAATAAGCGACTGAGCATGTGCTGAGCCATGTGTATTTTTTCAGAAGGGAACAAGTAACTTTTATGGATCATGCATTAGATCTGTGGTTAGAGATGAGACTTCAGGACTAGACTTCAGGAGCTCATTTTTTCTGGCTACTTATATGGATTGGGAGATTCTTTTTCCTTGGTCTTTGTCGATGAGAACCAAGTAAGTACCAAGCTACTTCCTCAATCTACAAGAACCACTTACTCTTTCTTCCTCCTTATTTTTTCTTCTGAACAGAATATCACAGGTATAGTTATTCTTACTGAAACAAGCAAGAGTGCTTCAAAGTGCAGGAGTGTTATTCCTACAAAATTCCAGCAACTTCTTCAGTGTTGCAAAGGATTTTCCCCTAATACAGTTCTGCAGCTGAATGAATCACAGCTCAAAGCCAGGTGGCATATGTCTTGTGACTTTGCATTCTCATAAATACAGTACGGCAGAAGCCTAAATGGAAACACATCTTTTTGAAACCATCTGTTCTTACAGATATCTGCAACAATAAAGAAAATAAAGGCTTTAAATGCTGCTATGCCGTTTTAAACCTTAAAGGCATTTCCTATTGGTCTCTCTTTTTATTCTGAGGTGCTCTCCGTTCATTTCACTCGGAAATCACTTAGCTGCCATGTTTGTTGCTATTCTGTTTATGAGCTTTGGAGAATCTGACTATAGCTGGCTTATATATATGTTTATAAAACAGAACATATACCATGGTGGAAAGTGCTGGGTTGCCTTCTGGTGAATGTAGCCTGTCTTTGTACATTCTATAGTAGCTTACAGGGTATATTCTTTCCCCCAGTTTCTCCTTTCTTTTTTTGAGGGAAGTTGCATGTGATCTGTTGAAAGACAACACTGCAGCAGGTCCCACAAAACTGATACTCTTTAACTACTACTTATCTATTTAATTGCATCACATCGCTCTTAAAATGTCTTGACTGTAAAAATGCTCAGTTGGAACAATACTCCCAAGTTTCTTACTTGGTTTGAATCTGTTGTCCTGTTGAAGTTACAGTCTTTTTTCTTCTGTTGCAGTCAGTGAATGCTCAAAAAGGGAGTACTATGGCAGTTTCACATCCAGCAAATCTTGTGACTGAAATCTAATGTATAAGGTTAAAATATGTTTGTGTGATCAATATTTTAACTCTCTTTTCAGAATTTCTGTAGTCTTTTACATTTGTATTTGAAGACAGAGATTCTTCTAAAGAAAGAGATTCTTCTAAAAAAAGAGAGATAAAAACTCTCAGAAATTCAAGATAAAAAACAATGTATAAAACTAAAATGCAGTGATATAAGCTGTCCCATTCCCCAAGGACTAACAAAGAGCAAATGGGGCAAAGGGACAACCAGCAAAGAGAGTTACAATTTCTAACCTAGAAGGTCTGTATTAATCCTCTGATTTATCTGAAATAGTTAAATATACAGGCCACATACTTGGCAAGAAATTCTGCTTAGGCATCAGAACGGGCAGGAAGGAAAGGCACCACAGGCATCATCCCTAATTATCCAACTGGCAGGTTTTTTTCTGCGTATAACTACCTAACAGCATGGATTTGCAGGAAACACGTTTGGTCTCTTTTTCCAATGTGTCTCACTGTCAGCAGGGTGATAGAGAAGGGGAAGGCTGCTCTTGACCAGCTTGGAAAAGGTGTCAGCCCCTGAACCACGAAACATAATTGCCCTTTTTCTCAGGGCCGGAAGCACGGCCTGGAAGAGAGAACTTTCTGCCCGAATGTCTTCTCCCAGCAAAGGGAGAAATGAAATGTCACACCAATTATCTGGGCAGTGGACAGTGGAAGGAAAGCTGACTGCAGCTCTGTGAAGCTGTAGCCAGAGCCCCAATTAGTGAATGAGGCTGAGGAGGTTTTTCCTGCTGTTGGCCCTGTACTCAGCTGCCACACTGCAAACAGAGCGCAGCACACATGGGCTCACCAAGCACAATGAGGCTCTGAGCCTTCAGCAGGGGTGGACTGAGGCATTCAGGCCTAAATCAGATTTTGCTTTCAAAACCCAAAGTCATTTTGGTGGTATCCAGGAACAATCCCCCTGAAGGAGGTGAAATTGCACGGCTGCAAGCTGATATCTGAACAGTGATGGAGTGATGGAGCTTGGAGTGATGCCTGGGTGTACAAAAAGCTGTGCTCTGCTTCAGTGTTGTTTTGGTGGTGGGAGAAAAAAAAAATTCAGTGCATCAAGAATGTTGAAAGAAATGGATTTTTACTAGTTATTTCTCAGCAAAACTCAGTCTGCCAAAAAGTACAGCTGAATGTGAAATATAATATACTGTTGTTTCATCAGGAAATTAAATCTTTTGGGGAAAAAAAATCCAGTTTTTGGGTCAGACCAGGTCATTCTCATCCAGATGCTTTATATCCAAATTATACACTTTTCTGGTGCATGAAAAAAATTTGCATTGTGATACAGTCAATTAATATTCACAGTTTTCAGCAGGTGTGCTAACTTCTCATATGACAGTGGGACGTTCTGCTAAGTGCTGTGACATGACAGCAGCTGTGATAAATGGAGCTGAGATATTAAAATCTTTTAACCAGCAATGGTATTCCAGCTGATAAAGCACCAGTTTAAAAAAATGGATTTATTTAGAGTTTCTAAGACAGGTAAACAGCCAAAGGAGTGCATCAAGACACATTACAGGTGATAAAATGGCTAATGGTGTGTCACAGCTTACTATACTTCCATATATTTCTCTTCATTTCCCTCAATAATATTTAGTATATGCTCTATAAAGCATCTTTTTTTATCAAGTCCCCTTTTAAATGTATGGGCTCTTGAGGAACACATAGTAGAGAAAGAGGAGTTTTTACCTGAGACAGTCTAGGTATATGAAATAAATCCTTTTATGGTAAAAAATGCTGTAATAGTAAACTTTTAAAATATTTAGAATCTACTGCAATATTTTTAAGATTCTTGATATTAAATTATACGTTTTTTGCAGATCACTCTCTAATGCTTAACAGAAAACATTTATGTATGATATTGCTGATGAACTTAAAAAACAAGATATGAAAATATGGTAATAGGGGCTGTATGAATCCTTAGAAAAGTTATATCTGGTCTTCTCATCAAAAATAGTTTTTCATCATCTGTTGCTTGACAAAATTTCAGTTATTTGGAATATTTGGGGCGGGGCAGGAAAATTAAAAATAATTTAAAATTAAAATTAATATTTCTCAAAAATTTTTAAAAGTCAACTATATCTCATTTTCATCATTAATCAAATTCAAATTATTTGTTAAAAGATTGCAAATAATCATCCGCAAATAATGTTTTGGGGGGATTGGTTGGGTTGTTTTGTTATTTTTTGCTGTGCTTTTTCTAAAAACAAAACCAGCCTTCCTAACTTAATAAATAATATTAAGTGTTGTATATAGTGACAGAAATAAGTTAAATAGCAGACTTTAGAGACACACAGGAAATAAACTTCAAATAAATACTTCATATCAACCATCAGGATTTGAAAAAATCATCACCCAGTCTATCTATCTTTTGAAATGCACATTTACTATCCTTGCATTTACAGACAAGTCCTACTGTAATAACTCTGCTTTCTAGTCATTTCTAGGTAGGTAGGAGTCAGAGCCATTAGAAGATGATGCTAATGGGAAGAAAATAAAAGAGGCTCTTTTTGAAGAGGTGCTCTCTTTTCTCACTAAAAGGACTGTACTCCATCCATGTGCTTTTGCCTTTGAGCATCAAGGAGTAAAGCAGGTAGCGCAGTGATTGGTGTTACTACAGAATAATGAAAAGAGTATTTTACCCTCTGCATGACATTCAGGGCGGAAAGATTAGAAAGCTGGAATCCTCCCAGCCCTATTCCTACTACATCACAGGTGGATTGAGCAAGAGACAGATCGTCTTAGTGATTTGGTATTGATCATAATTTGAAATTATTCTCACTGGTTTCATAGCTTCTACTTGCTAAGTTAAAGATATGTGCATATTAAGTTCTTGTTAGGCAAAAATAGGGCATTAAAAGAACTGAAAAGGATTTTGTGTGAAATCATAGAAGTGAGTACAGTGGAGGTAAAGTCTTTGATCAAAAGGTGATGCTCTGTAAATCAAAAACCACATTCTACTTTGAGGAAAGAAGGAAAAGCTTTCTGTCAGATGGTGCCACTGTTCTTAAACTTAGCAAAGATTGCTATTTGCCTCCTTTACTCAGATCAAAGTCAAAATATTAAGATAATGCATCCTTTTCCTCCACCCCACTTCTTGCAAAGGTGGTGTTGCATAAAATAGTATATCCTGTAGAGGTTTTCCTTTTCTTTTCTTTTCTTTTCTTTTCTTTTCTTTTCTTTTCTTTTCTTTTCTTTTTTCTCTTCTCTTCTCTTCTCTTCTCTTCTCTTCTCTTCTCTTCTCTTCTTTTTCTCTTCTCTTCTTTCTCTTCTCTTCTTCTTTTCTTTTCTTTTCTTTTCTTTTCTTTTCTTTTCTTTTCTTTTTTCTTTTATTTTAATTTTTTTTCTTTCTATTTCTTCACTTTTGCAGTGGAGGAAATTCAAGATATCGCAATACGTCTCTGCTGCTGTTTCAAGGCAGTTAATTTTTAAAATGAAGACAAATAATACCTAGTTGGTAGAAATAGCAGCACTGCATTTTTCAGTCTGTTCCTTGCTGCTAGTGTTTCCTTATTTTTGGTCTTAAAGTAACAATTTAGTAGGGATAGGTTGGGTCTGTAATGGATCATGAAGGTCCAGTTGCCTGAGTCATTGCTATTTAGTCATTCCACCAAAGACATAAAAATTGGATTTCCCCTTGCTCATTGCCTCTACTGAAATCCCCCGGTATTGTCTGAGGAACACATTTATAGGCACAAAGCATATGGTTCACAGCCTTCAGCAGCAGGTCTGAATATCTTCTCAAATTTAGATGGCTCCCCAGCCGCATTTTAAATTCAGTTGCTGATTATCCTCCAAAGTAAATGGACAGACAGATTTCACATCCCAGGAAAGTTCCTTTTTTTTAGTATATGATTGTTCTCAAAAGGCAAAAAATGCTTGTGTCAATTTGTTTTGCCTTTCAGAGTGAATTTATGAAGCCAGGTATTATTGTACTGACTGGCAGACATTTTGAGGTAGTACATCAATTTCTGAGCTACTTTAGTGGCTTCTGTAGCCATTGCGGTATTTCATTAAATATTCATTGCAAAGAGACATAAGTGGAAGTAACTAACTGGATCCCATTCTCCCACTTACAAAGGAAAATATAAAATCTTAAAAGAATGCAAAGATCTTGTGGGAGACAAAGCTCCCCAAGAATCATGGAGTGCTCCCTCTTCTGTGCCTTAGTAGTGCTCATGTCTGCAGCTGCAAGACTATATAAAGAAAATTATTTTAACTGCAAATTCTTGCAATGGGATGTAAATATGGTGATTTTGGGATGCAGAATTAGTGTCCTGAGTAATCAGGATAGTGCAGTCATCACTGGTGTGAGCTATAACATAAAAGATTTTCATTCTTTTTCTGCTTGTGGCATAAATACCCATCTATATTTTGTTAATAGCATACCTATTCTATAAGAGTTATCTCACACCTCAGCCTGAGGACTCAAGTAAGGAATACACATTACTGCTTTGTTCGGTTATACAAGTGATGAAGAAAAGTCCTTACAATTACTAATTTTTAATTATTATTGCTTCAGGGAGGATTAGGCTATAAAGAGATAAATTGGAAATAACTGGTAGAAGTAATTTGCTTTATGAAGTTGATTTGTTTGGTGGTTTTGGGGGTTTGATTTGTTTGTTTGTTTTGTTATTTTTTCCCCTTAAAATTGTCCTCACTGTCCTCTTACAATAGAGGATATATATGTTTAATTTTATTTTCCCTTTACTCGTGCAACCTTAAGCCCGTACCTCATAAAGCACAGTTTTGCCAGCTGCTATTTTGCCTTAGTGTAAAAGTATATCATGTTTCACCAGGTATGGTACCTGCAGAGTTGTCATTTCTGCTAAAGTCATACTTTAACTTCCTTTTAAATCACAGCTGATTTCCAGCTCTCTAAATTCCCATTTTTTGTCCAGCCAGAAAGCTACTTGTATTCTATTATTTACTTCTCTCCTTTTAGAGCTGTACTAGTAAACCTAAAAATTTACATGCAAGGTAATAATTTTTGCAGTGTTCATGGAGAAGTAGTACCATAACTCAGGAATACTGTCTCATATTGTATGCTTCCACATTATATGCTGCTCTGCTATTATAGGCACTGAAAGGAAAAATAATAGCGCAAAAGGCAGCAAGCTGTGGTGGAGGAAGCTGGTTTGAATCTCTTTGGTGCCTGAGCTGCAATTGCTGAATTTCACTGTGCAACTGCCAATAGCTGAAAATGACTGGAGCACTGAATGGTCTAGCCCTGTGTAAGAAATTCCACAGATTTCATTCAGGAATTGTGAAGTTGATCCTCTGTATTACTTTTGTTCCATTTCTACTGCTGATGGCTCCATGCCATCCGTCTTGCTGTTAGCTAAACTGCTACCCAACACCAATATCTGTAGCGTTCAACCCTTCTGGGAGACTCATCTTTGTTCACCTCAGCATCTCTTACCTGGGTGCTACAACTACAGACATTCATAATGAATTCAAACCTGTGTTACAGTTCTTTCCAGTTAAAGCCAACGGCAAAATCGCCATCAGTGAAGTGCCTTGCTTTAATGTAACACTTTTCTCTAAATGTCTGTATGAAGTGTAATTACTTTGTTCATGTCAGGTTCTGAATATGATTGCTGCTTATTGTCTTGTGCTATAGGCATTTTTTCTGTCGTTTCCTAGCTTTCTTTAGTAACACTTAACTTACGGGCAGTGAGATGGGATAGGATGGATGTCATTTTAGAGGTGATAGTTCTCTACCCCTTCCTGCTTCAGCAGATCAGTCAATTGGGTTTGTCAGGAATCTCTTCCCAGCAGCTGGAATTAAGGAAATCTTTTGAAGGGACTGCTGCTGTGCTGCTCCAACAGCTTCTGTGATTTGAGAGGCTGCAAAAGGAATACTAACAAAAAACATCCTCAGCTGAGGAACGGAAAAAGCGAAACACATGAGAGGATATTTACAGGTTTAATAACGAATTTCCAGGGAAGGCACATGGGTGGTAATTTCAGTGTGTCTTACTGTTACCATTGGGTTTCGTATTAAGTTTATTTGCTTATAGTGGGGGGGAGGAAGTGCTTTGGCTTAAGCTGTTTCTTCTGTTGTCTGAAAGAGTACAGAAAAAGCGACTCCTCCCATCTTCAGACACAAGCAGCTCAAGCTCTTTGACACACTTCTACCAGATTTACCTCCACTCATTTCCTCTACTGTTACACAAGTCTGATAAAAATGGCACAGTTTGTTCACACTGAATTCCCTTTCAGGGAAAAAAAAAGCAAAAAACATCACTTGCATCCCTCGGTGAATTAGAGCCATTGTTTTTGATTTCCTGGTGGGTAATTGAAGGCTTTTACAGCTAGAAGAAATTATTTATAGAGTCATGAAAAATGGATTAACTTTCCTGAGTGCTTCATTGATGTTTTAGACATCTACTTTATTCCAATTAAACTTATATAATCTAAAAATCAATAAAATTCTTTATTTTAGAGAATAAATTATAGAGGAAAATAATTTGTTTAGCCTCTGTGAACTGCCTTATTGCCACATATTTTATATATGCAATCTCTGCAAGGAACAAAAGAACTCAGAGTGCTGTTGCACTCGGTACAGGCAGAAACCTTTCCTTTATTCCATCCATTTCATAAACTGTTTAACCACTTTCAATGGCTACTACCAAATACTTCAAAATAAGCCTCAAATACGTCATAAAATCAACTTCTGTATTTTTTGTGTACTCTGCCTGCAGTTGCAAGTCTTATTAAGGACAGTCTGTAATTTCAAATTGCACTTTAAAGGGAAAAATATATCCTTTCTTCTTGAGAACTGGTGGAGAGGTATGTCTTCCTGCCTTCAGGAAACTTTTTAACACTGCCAGAGAGCTAATTATCAGCTAATACACTATTTCACTTTTACATGGCATCTACTATTACTGTCTAGTTGCAGCTTGAAATAACATTAAGGTCTTCTCAAGAATATTTCTAAGAACAATTTTGTAGAACGTTATTTCATGGAGAGATTAAATCTGAGTAACAAATGGTTTAATAAATGCATTCAATATATGTGTAAAAAATAGCCTTCGAAAGGTAGAAGTTCTTAAAGCTGTGTTTCATCCCTGCATATATTAATGTGAGATCTTTTCTAATTTTTTTCATTGGTGGCAGGAAAAAAATGGAAAAACTTCAGTCAGTTGAAATAACGCGATTGATTAAACTGGGAACTGTTTTTACCTCCCACAAGCCACCCTCCTCCTTCCCTTCCCAGCAACATACACATAAGCAAGACTAATTCCCTGTGTTACAACATAAATACAATGTTCCTTGAAGGAAAGGCATTTTACCAGAGTCCAAGACTTTTTCCTGCTCTTGGAAAAGGCAGGAGCACTTGGAAAAGTTTGAGCAGCACTTTCTCCTCAGATACCTCTATGGAAGTGAGCAGCAGGATGACTCTGAGTTCTATAACAGAGGTAGAAGAATATGATCAAAAGCAGATGATGACTTTAGCTGCTTTTGTGCAGTGAGAAGCTCTAGCATTGCTCAAACGGCACTGAGTCTGCAGTGCAACCATTTGCTGAGGTAATCTCAGGCACAGCTGATGCTAAAATGATGCTCCTGTTACACCTCAGAACCTTTTCCAGCAGTCAGGCATTCCTGCCTTTTAGAACAGCCCAGAAGAGGAGCATATCTGACTCCACAGTAAAAACCAAATATGCAAAAAACATGTTTTGCATTTTGATTTGCTTTTTTGTGTGTTTGTTTTTGATAAGGGTTAGTTTTGCTACCATTTGTCCCCCTGTTTCCCTGCTCTTCAGGTGTGCAGAGAAACTGCCTGGGAGCACCAAAGAAAGGGCACAGCTGTATCACCTGAATGTCTTAGACTTTATGTTTTATTTGAGTTTAGTTCTCACATTATGCTCACATAATAAAGTTTTCTTTTAAATATAGTTTTGTAAAATAGATATGCATTTGGGCTGGCATAAATCTTTCATCCCCATTTTTCCCTATGTTAAGTAATGTAAACAATACTGCCTGCCAATTTTTTTTCCCTTTTTTTTTTTCCAATCAAGGCTGTATTTTACTTACATAAAAATGTGGTGAGAAACATATTCCCTCCATCCTGTCAGACCAAATTTGCTCTCTGACTTTGCCCTCAGACCTCATGTGTTGAGTTTCATTTTATGGCAATTTTTTTATAGGCTAGTGATAAATCTCTGTGAATGGAGTGTTTATAATAAAAATACTACCAGGCCAGGAAATATTGGCCACACTGAAGATCAGCAGAATTATAACAGCCACAAGATTAAACAGTGCTGATCAGTCAGCCTCCAGCAGTACCCCCTTTTCAAAGGCACTGTACTATCTCCACATTACACATTTTTTATGGATGTAAGTAATTTTTTTCTTCATTTCGCTTTAGATAGTCTAATATGAAATTAGAAATTCACTGTTTCACTCCATCCCTGCAGTATCAGTAGAATTTCATGAGGTCTCTATAGTGTTTTGTGGAATAGTTTATCGAAGGGGAAATGTCAACATGATTTGAAATGCAATAAATATTTAACAGTGACATATTCCATATCATCAAAGTGATATGCAATGTATAAATTTGCATTTTTGCATTGAATTTTTCAGTAAGATGCTTTCTGTTACATCAGTAATAGATTTAGGTGGTTTTTTTTTGACAATCTATCGAAAAAATTCTCTTTTGTCTGGGCATTTAGATCAGCTGTAATAAAAACACAACATAAACATTTTGAGGAAAGGAAAACTGAACACTAAGCTAACAACTTGGTAAACAAAGATGATAACACAACATAAATAGGTACCCTCTTTCAATTGGTCTGGTAGATGTACTTTGCAAGAATGTAAAAGAAAATTATACTCCAAAATTATTTCTGCACAGAGATCAACGATCAATTGCTTCTCATAATGACTTCACGCTCTGCCCAGGAGTCAAAAGCAAAGTGTGGAGCTCTACCTACTTAGACACAGCAGAAAATCATTTAAGGAAAAAGTAATTTAATCCACACTATTTTACCTCTCCTTCACATTTGTTTCTTTTCTCACTGGCTTTATATTCTTCCTACTTTTCAGTTATCCCAGGAGCAGGTTAATTTTTCTGAGTATTTTCTTTTGTTGGTTTGTTCTGACTCCATGACACAAAATAAACACTAAAATAGTTTTTTGTAGGAGTTTTCCTTAGCTATTGTCTCTTCCCCTCACTTTAGCCTCTCCCATATGCTCTTAGGACCAGAGCATTCTTTTCTTCTTATTTTTTGCATTTTGCTTTTGGGTCTCATCCAAATGTACCTTGAAGTGAAGGAAATTTAACAAATTTCTCTTCTAAATTATTTTTTCTTAGTATTACCAATGTGGAATGTCTGTTTTGAAATGTTTCTCTTTAAAAAGTTCATTAAGTTTTGAGATTGAATAGGAAAGTGAAACTATATGCATTATGTATAAAAATGCTAGGTCTTTGTTTACTTTTGTGGTGAATGAAATAAATTTACTTGGCACAAGCATAAAATTCAGAAACAGCTAATATTCTCATAATAAACCTCGATTTTACAACTCATGTGGAGATGTTTTATGTTATGTTTTATATTAGTTTCTGGTTGACTGAGCCTATGGTTTAAGGGATAAATTAGGCCAGGGATGCTAGCCACCTTGGAGTGGCTCAGCCTTTTCAGGTAGCTTTGTTAGGGCACTCATTCAAGATTTTATTTGCTGTTAATTAACTTGCTGACATTTTGACATGTTTTAGAATGAAACTGCCCACATTTCCTCACAAAAGTTTTCTTCAAGGTCATGGTGCCTGTATCTTTCAGTACAAAACAAAATCCTTGACCGCAGTCACTTCTCTGTACACACAAATTGTGGATCATCTCCGTAATGGTTCAGAGAAAACTGCAACTCTCCTAACTTAGTGCAAGTCAGGAAGAGCAGCTCAATACTTCTTTTAACTGATTTAAAAAAGAAATACAGGAATTTTTTTCCTCTCATAAGAAAAATTGCTGAAAAGAAGGCATTGCATTGTATTCCAGAATAGTTTGGGTTGCAAGATGGGCCTGCTCAGTGCCAGGCTGTCAGGGTTCCATGGCAAATACTTTAAAATCAATAAACTAAAAATTCAAAGCGTCACTGCAGAAAATTTCACTTCTACAGAATCCATGAAACCAAACACAGAAATTCTTCTTTCTGAGAGTCTTCATCTGGAAAATTATGTTTGTTTTGAAGCAGAGTTGGACCTTAGCCTAATTTTATGTCAAGTGGGAACATGATTGAACCTCCTTCAACTGTGCTGGCATAGTTAAAGGGCTGGACTCAGGACTGAGGGTGAGAGGAGGCTGGTTTAATACTGGAACATTAGCACAAGTGTAAAAAGCTGCAAAGATGAAAGGAATTAATCTCTGCAAGGACTGCTATGCTCTGTATGTGGAAGACAACATAAGAAAGCTAAGTACAAGCTTATTGTGTTTACCTGCACATTGGCTCAGAGCACCAAACTACAAAAATTGCTGCTCCACTTTCTTTTACTTAATCTCCCTGAAGTTCAGGCATGCAGGCCTACAGTTATAGATAACAATTAGAAGAGCACAAGCCAAAGAGATGTAATATGTAAAATAGATCAGTTTTTCCAAATATGTGCCAGATTTTGGCTGCAGGAATACGAGTAAAAAGGGAAAGGACTATCAGATAATGTGAGATGTGTAAATAACTTACTTCTCCCTCTCCTAGGTGGAGATATTAGGTAGTAGGTGTCTATATGTCTCCTCCCTTTATAAACACACATAAATGCATTATTAGGAAGAAAAGGTCCTAATGGAAACCAGTTAAAACTAGAGATCAAGATAAACCCACTCGTCTTGGAGAAAGATGTGGTTGATGTTCTAACATTTCTACCACAGGAGCTGCATCAGCTTGGGATAGTCTAAGCAGGTGATTCACAGGTTAAATGCAGCAGGACAGCAAGTATTTAAAAACATTTCCCAGAAAAGCACAACAGTAACTAAGCCAACCTGGCTTTCAGTCAACAATTTGGCTTTAATTATATGTTTCAAGATACTGCTTTTAAATGCCTGGTATTTTAGGCAGGGTTACAGATAAAACAATGCTCATTTTCCTGTGCATAATATTTACAAGCAATTCACATTGTAGGTAATGAAACAATTTTTCTGTATTTTAAAATATTGACATGTAGACGTGCTTTTCATGAAACTCCAGCATTCTTGTGCCACAATTGGAATGCTGAAAACTTCTTTCTTAATACTAAAAGATTTAACATAAATTTACTGGTTTTAAACTGACAATCCTACAGTCTCTTCTGCATGCACATGTAAATCTTCTTCTTTTCTAGAGGAGGATTTGATGACAATGCCAAAGACTTTTAAGTTAAATGTAGTCTGCCAATTCTGGAAAGTGATAGGGCTCTGTAAAAACTACGTATCTACTCAGGTACTTACAAGTCTTGATGCTGGACAGGAAAAGAAGTTACTATTTTTATTTCAAATTCTAAGGAAAATGAAAGTGTTTTTCAATTAAGAATGGTATGGAAATATTTTTAAATGGGGGATGAGAGTTTGTCTTTCTCTCTCCTCATATATTTCCGATGTATTTTATTATCAATTTAAATTATTTGTATTTGAAAGTATTTCTAATAAATAAATTAAACCATTTTCTTAAAAATCTGTCGCAAAAATTAGGTTTCCTGATATTCTTTCTCCCTTCAGAAAGATATATATATTTGGTGAAACGAAATCCAGAATTATTTTAGAATATATGAAAGTTGGAGCCCAGCTGTGCTCCCTAGGAGTTTTTATTCCAACTGTAGTTAAATTCAAAGGAAAATTTGTATTTCTTTATTTGGAACTGAAACAGGCCCACAGTTTCACTTTCAATAAGTATATGGAAATCAATATGCTGTAATGTAGTTTATGCTATTTTTCAGTTTCCATCTGCTCCCTTCCATTGCATCTTTTTGTGAGTGACAGCATAATAATTGCTGTACCAATTAATGCCCTTCCAATCCAACTGCATCATTACTGCAAAATAAATGTTTTGCTTTGTAGCAGTTTGTCCTGCTATGAAACTTTGCTTTAGTTATTCCAATCATCTAACAGCAGAAAAGGAAAAGCTGCTTTGTCATCAGTAGCTCAATAGAAGACACTGTATATTCAATACAGAGAGTTGGCAGAATTTTAACCAGTATCAATTTATAAATAGGATAGCAGCAATCATTTATTTTCTGCCTTAAATGAAAGTATTCTTTTTGATGCAATAATAGCCACTTAACTGATTTGAGACTGAAGTAGGGGGGTTTTTTTGGAGAAATGTTTTCTTTATCCAGAATAAAATATGGACTCTTTCTTTGCAACAAAAGCTCTTAGAGGATAAAAGCTTCCATCTGAAGTAAGCAGTCATAATAATTTAGTTCTTTTCAGTAAGAGCTTAATTTTCCCTAGTGGGCTTTCAATTCATAGCTACAGTGCCTTTCCCGCTTTGTCCTGTGTCTTAACAAAAATGCTGCAAAGAATATCAGAGGTTGAAGGGCTTTGAGACAAGCTTCCCCATTGAACCAATATCCTCAGTGCAATCTGTGGGCCTCCTCTGGTGTAAAGAGGAGCTTTCACTGCTGTTGGGAAATCCTTAGAGAACGCAAATCTAGATTAAACACTGGTGCTACTTTTGGGAACTTTTCTGGCTCAAGAGCTGCATTTATATTGTCCAGTGAGAATTGTGTGAGGAAACAACATGGAACTAACTCCTTCTTACTAACGTTTCATTCCTGAACATCTGTTCGCTAATTGGGTTTTTTCCACCTTCTTGCACTATCCTTTTGTGCAATGATAAAATCTCATCATCTCTGTTTGCCTGCTTCCCAGGCTGTTCTGTTTATTGGGAACAACAGAACTTTCAAATTAATATTTCTAAAAAGAAATTATTGCTTTACAAAGGGACAAGTGATTCACTTTATTTATTCTTAGCTTGCACTGATTGATTCATAAAAATGTCTTTTGAGCAGCCGTGTTTTTCTATAATATTTATAGAAATATCTATAGCAATTGCAGAACTCTTGCAATCATAAAGACTCAGAGCATTCCCAAATACAAAGCACAGTACTGATAAAGATATCCAATTGGCTTTAATTTAATGACTTCAATTTTGTGCTCATAATCTCAGAAATGGAAATGTCAAATTTTATTTTCAGAAATAAATTTATTATTCTTACCTAGAAAAATAAAAACATTAGGAATACATCCTTTTGTTTGTAAAGTCATCTGTTCAGAGGTTAAGAAATCCCAGATGAAAGCTTGCTGTGCAGCTGCAAAAGTCTTCATTTTTACCTAATGGCTATCTCGTATAAGGTAATTAAAGGCCTGCAACAGAAGCTGAAACACAGGAATCTCTGGTTCTATTAATTTTTAATCACTGCGCTGCAGAAACATAAACTTGGATTAGATCCTGCATGGGAAAAGCTTAGTCACAGGGTTTCAAAAGTGCTCCTGCATCAGAGCTGTGAGCAGTTCTGGTGGCGATGGCACTCACCGCACTTGGTGGCACATTGCTCGCAGGTCATCACTCACCAAACAAACCATCTGGCAGGGAAACCAGCCTGAGGAAAAACCTGCCGTCTCTTCCCCTTGGCTGCTTGTTCCTGCTCCTCAGCTTTGCCAGTGCAGAGATTTGTAGGGCTCTTCCAAACCAGATGACCGAAGTGCTCCAGTCTACAAAGCAGCTTTTCAGTCTCAATGGCTCAACTGAGAGACAGTGAACAGCAGTGTTGGTACAGAGCAGAAAGGGAACATTTTCAGCCAATATTCTACAGAAAGGGTAATGTCGAAACTTACCCACAGGCAGAGGGGAATTTTAGCACAGGACTTGTACATCAGAGATGAGTGCTCTAGCCAAAGAACATCAGATGAGAGTCCCTTGAATTCTTGTATTGGAAAAGAGAAGAGTGACCTTTATTTCATTTAGAAAAGAAAAAGGGCTGGCACCTGCCTTCTGGTTAGAAATTTGAATTCTGATTCTGAAACAAAAACATCTCCCAATAAGCAGCAGTAAGGGAGCTTTAAAAGCTTATCCCTGGATCTCTTATCCTCTTTTTTCTTTCATTTAGCTGAGTACTGCAAGTTTTCCCTCAGAAGTTGTGATCGATCTACTTATATGTACATCAGTCACTGCTGTTACTAGGAAACCATTGGGTTTTTCCTCCAAAGAATTGTTATAAATAAGCATCATGCCATGAAATAAGATCCTTGTGTATACTGCCTCTGCTTCCAACATAATTAAGATCAGGAAAAATCTAATTTTAGTTTAATTTGCTTGGTTACATTAAATTTTCTTGATAGATCATTCATACCTAATTGCTTAGGACTACAGCTTCATTGCATTCTGTAATCCTGAGAGTAAATTTGAATAAAGGATGAAGCAGGCTGAAAAATATTCTGCGTTTCCAAGGTCCTGTCCTAGAACAGAAAAAAAAGCAAAAAGCAATTTTTTCCTATCTAAGTCATGAGAAAAAAAACCTCCCATAGCTCTGTTGGTGTCTTCAGGTCATGAAATCTGTGTGAATCAAATTCATCTTATGCTGACTTCAGAAGAATTGTAGGGAAGAGTTAGTTTTCTGTTCTGAAAAGCAGCTGTAGTACCAAAGAGCTGCAAAATCCACAAACAACATTTTTATTCTTCTCTCTTAACCTTTTAAGGCCCAAATATGACTGAAACAGGAAATTTAGAAGGCTGTGGAACTGTAATCCATTACTCCAAAAACTTTACCTGTGTCTTCAGTTTCAAAATCCTTACTGCTGACATAAAGTGCAACTTTAGAGACACTGCACTACCTAGGACTCCAAATGACTGATCAGCTGTATGATTATTATAATAATATTTAGGAATGTAAATAAGAGGATGTATTATAATTTGAATTTCCAGTATGTGATAGTCTGAATTTTAGTAAAAAGCTGGAAAATACCCTAATTTTTTGAAATTTACAACTGAGAAGTCTTAAGTCAACTTGGAACCATTGGACTATTTTATTTTTTTGCCACCATATTTTTTTTATTTATTTATTGATGTATATTAACATAATATACATCAATATACTATTAACATAGTTAACTGTTTTTTTAAAAATGTAAATTGAAAGTAAATAAATTGCCTAGATCCATTCTTTCCAAACTCACAAATTTTCTATTACCAATAGCTTTTTCATTTCATTTGAACTAATGTCCTCTATTCTTTTTGTTATTATTTTCATAGACTGATGTCATACTGTTCAGCTTGAGCCTCAATCAGCTGTCTTGCACCTCTTGGCTCTTTTAAGTGTGCCTTAGTCTTTTGGACCTGTCTGGCTCTCTTACCTTTCACTACATGTCCTAGCAGTCAGGAGAGAAGTTGCTTATCCTCCTTCAGTTACAGAATGGCAAAAATCGTCCCTGTTGTGAGATTTAGCATCAACAAATTTTATTTCAAAGAATAGCAAGGGATATGCTGGCTTTTGAAGCATATAGGCAGGAAATTAAAGACCTGAATTAGTTTTCCCTTTTAACCCTAATAGGTTCAAATTCATCTTCCACATTCGAAAAGACTGCCTGAATTCCTTAGGTAGCCATTAGTGGCTAGAAATTAGTGCATTAGAGGCACTCTTCATCATGGTATCAAAGCTGCACTACTCTACAAAAATGGACTCAACATTAATTATACAAGATACAGCACGTGACACAAATAGGTCTGAGTTTAGGAAACTCCCTGGCTGGTAAGTGTTTTTACTGCTGCTCGTTGTCACAGGGATTGTTTTACACTCCTTGGACAAAACACATGAAGAAAATGATGGAAAATTATACATTGACCTATTTTATTTATCTTTATTTGTAAGAAAAAGTTTTACATGGGAAATCATGTGTCTGGTTTAGCAGTTCCTTGTGGTGCTTAAAATACACGTGATTCTAGCTTCTGGGTAAAAAGAAAGCAAGATCTTACATCATTAGAAGGAAAAGTGCCAGATTTGGAACACAAAATTAAAACCTAGAATCATTAATCTTCTCATGTTTAGGTTTGCATTAGATTAAAAAAAAAACAGTAAATCCGAAATAAAAGTAAAAAATTAATAAAAGTCTCAATATGATGGTTAAAAATGGTCAAAGCAGTAACACCTTTAAGACTATTCACAAACATTGTCAGCTACTTTGTATCTCAGAGCTCACAGCCACCATACACTTTAAAGCAGAAAGTATTTAAACCTCTCAGTTCAGTTTTGGTAGCCAATGTCAATTTAACCCAATGAATGAATAGTAAAAGTACACATAAAAAATTCATCCTGCTTGCTTGCTATGAAAAGGATTTTATAACCATTAACATGCCACTGGGAATTCAGATTCTGGTTTTATTGTCTCCAGTGTAAGTAAGATGTTTTATTCTATTTTTCATTTAGTTGGGTTTTTTCTCTCTCAGTCCAAGCATTGCTCTGACCAACTCATGTTCAGGATGAATCATGGGGTTTCTTCATGAGAAAATCGGTAAAATGGTTTGATCAAACTTTTCCAAATGCAAGTCGGGACAAAGTTTTCCCAGATCCAGTGAACAACATCCTAGGTTCCTGTTGCGGTTTAAAGGATGTTACAGCAGACTTTACCCTAGAGCTTCTCTACCCAGCCCGGTTCAGCGCCTCAGTGCTCCAAACCCTCTGTCCCAGGGCTGGACACTGCGCTCTCACCGGCCGGGGAGCCATAAGGCTAGCTCTGGTTCGTCTGCTTCCACAACCGGTGGTGATAAAGGAGGCGAGGAGGGTCTATGCGTTGTGTCCATGGAAGATGTTTATTCGCATGGTGCAGCAGAGGCCAACGACCTCCCCGAGGCAGAGATGCCTCGAGGGCGAAGGCCTCACATGCTCAGCACATGTGGAGCATAACACACGTGGAGCATAGACAGCAAGATGGCGGAGGGTAAGGGGTTTTATAGGGAAACAGAGGGGGCAGGGACAGCACACAGGCCCAGTGACCTCTGGGTACAGGGGAGGTACAGGGGCGGAGTTAGGGTACAGGAACCAATAGGGAAACCGAGGTGTGGCCAGGGCCACGTGGGGTTAGGGTACAGGAACCAATAGGGAAAACTGGGGGCGTGGCTAGGACTATGTGGAGTAGGGAAGGCAGGACAATAGGTGACAAGTACGGTCGTTAAGAAAGGGGTGTGGGGAACTTGCAGCTATTACCACAGGTTCCAGCACTACCAGGCCAGTCTGGAAGGCTGCTAACTGTTTTGAAACATTTCAGCATGAGCTGAATTCTTTAGTACTTGAGTATACCACTGCAGCTATTCTTTAATATCTCAGTGGTTGAAGCAAAAATATGATTTTGAATTCCTATGGATAATACATGTGTTACGACATTTTTAAAAGCATTATGTAAAACCATTTAAAATCCAAGCTTCAATATACATTTAAAAAAAAAAAAAGAGAGTATATGTTGCATGAAGAAATGCACTTTGCAAGTTTTTGTTACTAATAAAATCCCAATTCAAAAGGAAATATGAGGTAGGAAAACTATCAGATTATAGAATTGGGTCATCAGGATTACCTGAATTCCATCACTGGCTTTTCACACATGGTTTCCCTTCTTGCTGATGGAAGCCATGGTTATATCAGATTCACAAGCCCATCCAAAAAAGCATCTGGCACAGCTTCTTCCCAACCAGTGCTCTGCCATGTGTTCTGTCCCACCTCCAGTTCATTTTGGAATGATGATGCTGTGTTTACCTGACAAAATGGCATGCTGTTTGAAGGACAGTAAGTAAATGAAGTGGCATTTGTGGGACTAATCCTTTTGAAACCCCTGGCATTACTTTCACCACGTAGGCAGAGCTTCAGATAAAAAAGACATTATTTCTCAGTCCTGACTAACACAACTGAGGCTTTCAGAGTAGAAAATACACAGATATGGCACTCTGAAATATAAAAATAATAATAATAATTCTGACCCTAAAATATGTCTGAGTTGGGTCTGGGACTTTTTGCCTTCACTAGGAATCTGTCACCCACTTGTGCCCTCAGCCACGGTAAATACCCTCTTCTGCAGCCCCAGAAGGGCCCGATGGAGCAAGGTTCCTGGCACCATGGGGGAGTAAGAAGTTAATCCACTGGAGTCTGTGTCCGTGATGAAAGGCTTCAAAGCCCAGTTACATATTTTGTGTTCCCATCTCGCCCTGCAGGTCACAACCTCGGCTCAGTGAAGGTGTCCCGGGCGCAGACGTTCCCCAGCTACCCCTCGGAGCAGGGCGAGGAGCACCAGCAGTCCCTGTCCCTGGGCAGCAGCTACGCCTTCAGCTACGGCTCGGGGCTGGTGCAATGACAGCTGGGGGCTGCCGGCCGACACGGACACTTGAGCCTGGAGCCTCCCGCCAGGGCCAGGGAGCCGCTGGCCCCTCTGCACCCACCATTCGCCGTGAAAACTGATGCCTACCAGCTCCAGCCGGGTCACCGCTGAGGCGGAAACCTGGAGAGGCGGCTTCCCCGAAGCAGAGGCTAAGTCTTTATTTATTTATTTTGCCGTTCCTTTTGTCAATATGTTCAGAAAAGAGGGGGCTGGGGGGTTGGGGGGAGGGAGGAAGGGGGACACGTTCGTGTTGTAAGAAAGTGGTGGAAAACAAATGAAAACTGTGTTGGTTGGTGTGAAGGTTTCTGCATGACCGGAGAAGGTTCCTTCTGGGGCTCCATCGCACTAGCACTGGGCCATTCCTTCTCGGCCCCACAGCAGGCCAGCCTGGCTTCACCCACAACCTTTGTAGGTCTTTGCCACAGCCTGCTGGTTCCCGCTGGAGTCGCTGGAATGTCGCCAACTCAAGATGCAGTGTCGGTGCTGCGGAGGCGCCTTCAGACCTGAGCAAGTTCCACCACTGCCCTAGAGGGTGGTTGAGTGTTTTTTGAGCCAGACACCAACATATACTGGAGTGGCAGGCTGGTATGTTTTGTTGGGAATGGGGTTTGATGCATTAAGATAAGGTTATTGCCTCATCTGGCTCTAATCTTTAATTGCCGGGGCACAAATTCATCCCTTACACATGCAATTCCCATGATGCCCCTAAGAGCTGTGAACATCCCTGTCAGCAGCACAGTCTTATCCTCAGAACTGCTGCAAATTCTTCTCGTTAGCAAATTATTTAGATAACCATGCCTGCAAGCCTGACTTTAAAAAGCGGGAAATCTGTTCTTCAGACAAATAAAAGCGGGCTGCATGCCCAGCTGGTTACTGCCTGTGCCACAGCTGGGCCAGACATGGTAGAGCTGAGCTCTGGTCTTGTCTTTCTGGTCAGCGTTACTTTGATTTTCTGTGTTTCCTTCTCAGATTTCTGGTTTAGATGCACATTGTATCTTGTATGATCATGTGTCAAGCATCTGTTTATTTTCAAAAGGAGGATGAGTACCTCTCAATGGAAATTTTCTGTCTTTGGAAGACGTCTTTAAAAAACGAACTGTAGTAGGTGTGTTTGTAATCAGTAATGAGGGAATAAGTTGGAAGGCATACCTGTAGGTGGGGAATGAGTTTTATCTATCCGAAACATTTAGATTTTTGTAACTGTTATCAAATATTTATGTACTCCTGGTGATGCCCTGGAATGTTTGAAATTGTGAGGAGAAAAATCTGCCCTCTTGTATCATCTGAGCCTTGTGTTCTATTCCCAGTGTGAAACTATTGCCATGATTACCAGAGGGATTCATCTCATTGGTTGTTTCTCAGGACAGGTTGAGGAAATGTATCAAGGAGGAGACACATAGACTCTTTTCCAATGAAACAATCGGTTTTCTGTACTATAATTTAACTGAAAAAGTGCTGTTGGATTGTTTTATATATGCACATTATATATATATATGTATTAAAAGGTATGGAAGAAACTTCTGCTTTTGATTAAACATTTACCGATACAGTATGTTGAGCTTTTCTCCAACCATTTTCCAGGCTAAGAGACCTTGCAGACTTACAGCTTTCTACACGTCAGTGAACAGCTGCTGAATAAAAAAGCTTTGTGATCCACTTGGATGAAACACTTCTGCCCCACCACAATGACCTTTATTTATTTTTCCTGGTTTTCCTTGTCTCATTCACTACCTCTTTTCCTCCTCGCAGTGCTGCCATACTCAGGAATAGAATGGCTCCCTATAGAGAGTATTTTGATGAGCTAAAATGAAAAACTGCTCTCCCATGCTGTCAGGGCACTATACCTATGGTGCTCTCAGAGCTGTACCCATCAAGGATGCTTCATTCACACTTTCATTTAAGAAAAAGATCCGGTTGACATTTTGCTTAGGGAAAAATTCCAGTTTGCAAATGTTAAATGCAAAATGTGATACAAAAGCATAGATATTCTGCTGATGTAATTCTGTTATTCAGTGCAGCTTTGCCAAATATTGGCCTTTTGGGGAACCAGTCAGTTACTTTTATTCCTTTGCAACTGGGATTCTTTCACTTACCCTGAGAGCATATATATTTTCATTGAAAGTCCTTAAGTTTTCAGTATGTTCTACAGGTTTCAATGCTGTGTCCAAATAGGTCTTTTCCTCTGTGACTTGAATACTAGCCATTTAATAATTGCATATTCTACATAGTCCAAAAGTAGGGAAAAGGCAAAACAGGAGAATATCAGAACTCCTTTATAGTTCCAGTGTCCATGTATTATAAGAATCTCTGTAAACCCTCAATCTAGGGCTTCAACTGCATTTTGATAAAAAGCATAAGGTCTATATAATGTGCATTTTTCTTTTCCTGGGGAACAGTTGCTGTCTGTGGCTTTGTCTTGCTATGCAGTACCTGAATATTGTGAAGTTAATGAAAATATAGATGCTATTTTCAAAGAAAACACACCAGAAAAGGAAGGGAAGGGGCATTATAGCAGTTTTGGCTATATATATGGCCATATATAGCAGTTTTACTAAATATTTTGCTTTCATTGCAACCATCCTCTCAACTCGTGTATAAAATACCTTTGGGGTCTCATACAATCTACAGAAAATTGAGCAAAGCTGCAGAACACAGGCAGCCTAAAGCAAATCTGACCTGTTGGGAACCTATTCCTTCTAAAGACTAAATACAAGCACACTGGAAGTTGAAAATGAGGATGCAACTTCCCAATGTACTGTAACACATGTAAGAAAGCTGGGAACCTGGACCACAAAGGTGTTCAGGAGCCAAGGGATGCTGCCATTAGTGCCACTCCAGAACAGCAGATGATGTCACTGTGACAGCAGTTTGCCAGAAAATTCTATTTTCATGGAATTGCTTTAGTTCCTGGCACATACCTGTTGATAACCTAAGTGATGCCCCACTGAGACTACTTTGTACAGCTCCTAGTGCTTCCACAAGAAGGAAAACTCTCTTGTGGAACACATGGTAGAGCTGCCTGCCTGGAGACTACAATGGCCTTTAAATAGAGCCAGGGACCCCATGGGACCCTGTTCCAGTCTCGGCTTTCTTCATGTGCAAGGCACACAGATAATACATCTACTCCTGACCCAAGAGTTGCTCTCTGCTTTCAGCTAATGAGCTGTGGAGAGATGGAGGGCAGCAAAATGTCTTCAGTGGTAACCAGGTGCAGCTGGAACTTGGCATTAGTACATTATAACGGAACTTAGCATTAGTACATTATAAAATAGAAGAAGTAAAATAAAACTATAACTTTCATTTCTTGTTCTGAGGGTGTGTCTTGAATATAGAGCTGTAACCACGATCTACATTTTTTATAAATCACCCTTAGTAACAATATATTCACCCCTATGAACAAATAGCACACAGCATTACTAAATATAATTACTAATGTATCTTAACTATGAATATTGTAGATTGATGCATGCTGATACTTTTGGTTTTGAAGTCACTTGGTGCAGAAAAGGTGAAATTGAAAGACTGCTAATAAATCATCAAATGGTGCTAAGGAACTTGAATATTCCCATTTTTTAAACAGCTACATGTTATTATTTGTAGTTTAAATTGTCTGTCAGTACACTCGTTTGAAACAATTTCATGTGCCTATGTAAAGGAAAAAGAAAGGAGAATCTCTTGCAGCAGCGAATTTGCTGTTTTACTGAGTAAATATTTAGGCATTACTTCTTGTGGCAGGTATGTGATCACATGTGTCAAGTTCTGTCCTTGGGAGGTTTTGCTGGGTTTGTTTTCCTCTTTTTTTGTTCCACAAAAGCTACAAGGAAATCTTGAAAATGTATTGACAAACCAAAGAAGTTTGTTGAGACATTGACAATAGCTGCTGTCTTTTTTTTGTCAAAAGTCTACCATGAGATTTTGGGAAAATACTTCATTTCACAATGAAAATCCTGTTGGGAAGCAGAAAACTCTAATCAAGTTGTGTTCTAAGCTAATAAGACTTTTCTGGAAGAGGTGTTGAGATTGAGTATCTGAGGGCAAAAGTGTTTTAAAGTGCTCTCTATAGCAATAATTTAAGTACAAAATACAGTCTTCAGGCAATCATTTATTTAGAAGTTGCTAAGTGCAGGCAGTCTGTGACGACCTTTACCTGCTTACAGCAAAGAGAAAAAAAGATCAATCATTAATCATATCTATGTATTGCATTTATCAGAAAAGAAATTAACTTCCTGCTTGTTCAGCTCTCCAGTCTAACAGGCAATGCTATGAGTAGCAGGGGTTTTTTGAGATATTTGACATCTAGGAATTGATAAAGACCATCAGCCTGTAGCATGTAAACCTCTACTCAGACTTAGCTCACCAGGCACATGTGCTAGTTTTTGTCTGGTAACCTAGAAAGTGCAGGGTGGTTATCTGTTAGAAAATACAGTTGTCTTGAATGGCTGTGCATTTCAGCATGAAACAGAGAATTATTTATAAAATACTAAAAAGGACAGAGTAATGAGTTCCAATTAATCTCTACTTTAGTGTTTATTATCAGTGTATTTTGGCTCCTCTTTACACCTGCTGCAAAGGAATAAGTGTGGCTTTTATCCACACACAGAACAGAGTGAACAGTGGAAAAAGTGTGAAAAGCTGCTCTTTGATTACAAGAATAGATCCAGCAGCACCGGAAAATTTCATTTTTCCATACATCTTCCAAATACTTGTGACTCTTTCCAGATGCACTTATTAAACAACAGGGTATATTAGAATTATTACATTTTTCACCGCAGACAACTGGTCAAAATGCCTGCCTGTGTTTTGTAAGTAGAAGATAATGACTGTGCAACAGCATTGTAGAGGCATAATTTTAAAAACAAAGGGTTGGATATATGAATTCTGCAGTTATAAAGTCTTGCTGTGGTTGTTCTTGATATTATAAATAAATGCTTTTCGCTTTTTATTTTAGATAAAAAGGTGAGGTATATTGGAAACAAGGAGAGGGTGATGGTGGAATGAAAGTAACCTTGAAGAATATTGACTCCCTTGTAACAAGTTTGTCTCCCTGTCCAGGTCCTTACAGGACCGTGAAAGGTGATGGGTGAAGGTGTGTGTGTTCAGCAATTATTTAAATTGCATTTTGCTTAGAAACCTAAATATTAGAATATGCTGGTGAACTGGTGCTATTGAAGAAAATGGAAGTTTCACTTTGCAAAGATCTTTTCATGCATATGCAGCTCGACAGATTTTTACAGACACGATTAAAACAGATATGAAAGTGACTGAGGTTTAAGAATGATTAAATATAATTACAGCATTTTAAAATTTCCATATTTTTATGAATATTGCAAGCTGTAATGGAGACAATATTTCCTTTTTAACTAAATGCAAGCTCAAAAAGTAATAGGCTCTCTAATATGGAGAAGTTAATCTTTTTAAATATCACATTTAAAGTCCCAAAGAATGAATTTCATTGGGGTTTTTTGTTGCTTTGGTACAGAAATCCTCCTGAGGTTCAACAGATTTACTATGTTCTCTTACAATCCTGGGATTGTCCAATGCATTAATATATTTTACAGTCAGATTTTTTCTATTGAGAATATTTGACATGAATGAAGTTAATTTTTAATTAGGCTGCACATTGTTTTCAATCTTTTTTAAAATTGTATGATAGCAAGACAGAGTGGGCATAGAAAATAGCACAAAATTAATTGGCTGTTTTGGCAATTCCATGCCAATAACCAAAATCAGGGTCTCAGTTAAACATTTATTCTCATCACTGCTACTATACTTAAAACAGAATAAATTACATTAAATAAAATTATCCTTCTGGATGTTAGTTGTCTCATTTCCTGAGTTTCCATGGATGACAGGCTGTGACAGGAAATATCCAGAACTGCTTTTTGGAAATTGTTCTGATTTGAGGTGGTTACAAGGAAAAACAGAAAATACAGGGAAAAAAGTGTTACAACTTCTTACCAAAGAATGATACACTAACCTTTTATTTTTTTTAAGTCTTTGAAAAGCATCATTATAGAAAGGTACAGAAAGTAATGAAAGGAAGTGAAAAAGATTATAAGAAATCAACAAAAATAAAAGCAGATTCTGTAGTCTTTAAAAAGATTAGGAGAAATTAGCAAACATTCCAGCACACAGCAATGGGCCATGTTGAGCAAAACAGTTTCCCATAGCATCCCATTTCCCCTTCTTTATCAGGAGCTGGAAACAATGCTTAGTGTTCAGTCTAATTCACAGCTCTAAGTTACTCTAAACCAATGGACTGAGGAGTGCTTGGCTCATTTTCCCTGACCTGGCTGGAAGAATCAAGCACCAGACTTCCTAACATGCATTATGCAGTATAGAAAAAATACTGTTTAGCACAATGTACCACCAACGTTATCACACAAACTTTTTGGAACTTGCTGCAGCCAGATATTGTCAAAAGTATGATTTAGAATGTTTCACAGCTCATCGAATTCTGGGTGATAAAAGCAATATCTTCCTTTATGATCCATAAAAATACGTACATAGGTGCTCAGCCTTTATTCTTCTAATTACAAAATGATCTGACAGAGTTCTGTGGGAAAGTTCCTCCCATTCTACCTTTGTTGGGTAAATTATAGACATTTCTAAGAAAATAATAAAAGTCTGCCTAAGACAGTTTTATTTCAGAGGGGGAAAAAAAGGGTGTTACCAGAGATTCATTTTAATACATGTAAATATTTCTAACATACATTCCTCTCTCCAAATACACATATTTGACAAATATTTCAAATAAACATCAGCAAAAACAGATAAAAAGAAAGATACTGTGCATTTTTTTGGCTATATCTTAGTATGATAAGTTGTTGGTAATTTATATAATTTTATAAAATTTACTAGTTAATGCTACTAATGAATTATTTAGTGTAACAATCTAGTTGAGTAGACTGTTAAGAGAGGTGTTAAATATCCTTTAGAACCACTGAAATGCTTTTTTCCTAAAACTACTAAATTCTCTTTTTAAGTAAGCATAAGGTTAGAAGAAATATGTCAGCCATGGCTAGTAATTCATATTAATTATTTTATCTAACTATACAGGCTAACAATGTGGATAGTGTGGAAGTAATCTTTTGAAACTTGCTTTAGATAGCTTTGTACATTTCCTTTGGTATTTCTAGCTTGAACATTATGTCCTAAGTTACATAAAAGGGTATATAACTGCAAGACTGTAACACAGATTGTAAGGTAAATCTACAGCTTTATAAATCAGATCTATTCAGGGCCAAGAAATTAATCAGAGAGTGGCACTAGTCAGTCCTGTAGCATGGTGGCAGCCTGCCCCAATAGGCTCTGAGCTCCAGCAGCTGAGGCTATCTCAGTGTTCCTGAGGTTCCCCTGCTTTAAAGGAAGTGTTGGCAAACTCATCACTTGTTTGTCTCATCGTTATCCCAATGCTCATCCTCTTCTCAAAACTCTCAATGCATTGTACTATTAAAAAAAACAAAATAATAAGGGACAAAAGCAGAAACAAGGACCCTCTTGGTGGAGGAGGGGTCTTTACCAAGCCCTGCAGGCTCTTCTTGACCCTTTAAATATGAGTTGTTTCTGTGCAGGAGCTGAGCTTCAAAGGCAAGGCACAGCTGTGAAGACACGTGCTCTAGCCCAAAACGATTCCCAGGAATGTGTGAGTTTTGGAAATGTCTTTTATGTTGCCTTACTTACACCTTAAACAATATAGTCTGAGAACTTGGCAGATCACTTCTATTCCTGGGGTCTGCAGCCTAAGAGAACATTTTAGCACCTATCTTGTAGATAGACAGGGCTGGTTTTGGAAATAACCTTTAGTGTCAGACTTACAAAGCTGTTTAGAGGATTAACTCCTATTGAGCATCTCAGCTTTGAAGGAAATTGCACTGGGGAGTATTCACTGAGGCAGAGTTTCAGCTACTGTAAATAAATACCATTGATTTGGATTTTCACAGAGCTCCATAACAGAGTAGATTTAAAGGAGCATGATGCACATAAGATTTAAAAATAAATTTTAAAAATCAGAGTTCCTGGTGCCCTGACATCTTTGTGATTACAAAAATAATAATCATCATCCTTTTAAAAAAAATCCCACACAAACAAACAAGCAAAACCAAAAAACCCCACCCCTAGAAATTAATCTGGTAGTGAGACCAATCCTCTGAACAATCCTTTGAATGTGGAAACTTTTCTTTTTCTAAAGGTTTGTTGTTTGGATCTCTCAGGAGCAAGCCAACAAATGCAGGTAGAGCTATACTTCAGCTGTTCTGCCTGCCCTGTTGCCTTGGTCCTCTCCTCCTGTCCCCTAGTGCTGGGATCAGACCTGGAGAGGAGGCAGGTGGTTCAGTTGCACAGTATAGTTAGAAAAGGCTTTTTCTGAGCATTCTTGAAAACATCTAGGTGCCTAACAGAGAAGGTGGCTGGGAATTTAGGTCAGGTGGAGGTCAGAAAGAGGGTTAAGTGCTGAACTACCCTGCCACACGTGGGGTTGTGGAGGAGTCCAGCTTCTTGTGTTCCTTGGTGGGTCCAGCCCTTAAAGCAGCCTGTTTCCTTGCAGAAACATTGTTTTACCCCAAGATTCACAGCCAGGGGAGAGCAGAAGACTAGCAGAAGGAGCAATATCATGAACATATTACAGTTGGAGAACTCCTCTTAGGTGAAAGAATGTGTCTGAAATGAATAAAGAAAATAACAGATTATAACTTTTTCTTTTACAGACTCTGTTTCTTTTTCTTCCTGTTGATCCAAACTCTGGTGACTCCCTTTCCTGCATTCAGAAGTCTTTTTCAAAGAGATGTGAATTTACACCCTTTAAAGGCTTAGTTGTACTATTAATCATTGAATTTTCCTTTGAACACCAAATTTAAACATTTCTCTTTTCGACCCAACAAAAAAGAGTAATTTTATTATTATGGAAAAGGTTTTACTTTTCTTTAATCTCATTTATTCATTTTCAAGTCAACAGATGGTAGTCACCCTAGAATACCCTTCAAGGTATTCAACACAAAGTTTTTTAATGACAACATGTTTTATTATATTTATTTCTTTTCAGCAAAGTTTCTAAGACCTTAAAAAACCCACAGAATTATTTTACAGTTTTGATAGTATGCCGAGCTGGTTGTGTCATTTTATCCATGGTTGTGTCATTTTGCTTCATTGATTCTTTTTTCCTCCCTCTTAACTATTTGAGTGAGTGCTACAGCATGAAATAACACAGTAACTATTCAACATAAAATTTCCAAATTACATTTGCTGGAGTTTATTCAAAAGAAATGAAAAAATTTCCAAAAGGAAAGGACAAATCTGTGGGAAATATTGAAACTAAGTAGCAATAAACAATAGTTTGTTTACACTGGAAAGTCTATTTACATAATCCAAGCAGCAAACAAACTGTTACTGGGTCCCATCCTGCCACACTCATAAAATATTTAGAGCATTCTAATATTACATTTCAAATTGAGCTTTTGGAAGTTTCTCTTGTGTGTAGCTTACTAGTTTTTAAACCAATGACAATATTGATAAATTTGGTGTTGTTTTCTTTTTGGTTTTAATTTGTATCAGTCACTTGTTCAGCTGCTGTTCACTGATATTACTATGGTAAAAAAATTAAGCTGTTATTTTGGGGTTGGTTTTTGAAAAAAAAACTAACATATTGTTCTTATTATGCTATGTGTGATGTGATTTTCCCTGTGGATTATCCTGGTAGAACTAATATGTTTACGGAATTTGAATTAAAACAGATTAAATACCTGCAAAGGTGTGCACTACAGATTTTGTTTTCTTCTTCAAATCTCAAAAATAAGCAATTGTTTTGAAAAGCCAAGCTGAAAGTACTAGGAGAGAAAAGAAAGAAGGGCAGTACCACAAATAATCAAAACAATCTGTTATTCCAGATATTTAACCTCAACCTCCCCCCTTTTTTTACCCTCAGTAAAGCAGGGATGTATTTTGCCTGTCTCTAGAAGCAGTGAAACAATACCATCTTCTCAGCTTATGGATGTTTGTGTATCAGGATTCCAGTTGAGAACTTCTGTGTAATCAAATCCATTACATTATCATTTTGGCATTTTACTATCAGGGGGATCATAAGAAGTGACCCAATGCTACAAGGTTTAATTTGTAAGGCTGTGCACAACTTAGAATTATCTGCTATGACATTTGATAACTCAGGAAATAAACCAACTTGTTAGTAGTACCGTTCTGTGTATCCTCATCAATTTCACATTAAAGCATTTGTATATCTGAAAACTTTCAGCAAATGAAATTTAAAAAATAACCAAACATCCTTTGCAACGTGTCCTTGTTCAGGAGTACAGAAAACCAAAATAAGATGTTTTTAATTATATATTACATTGTAAACAATATAAGTCTTCAGCATAAGTTGAAAGGACACTTTAGTTTAGGATTTTAGATTTTTAGCTGAAGTGTAGGATAACCACATGATGCTTTTATTGCTCAAATAGTGAAGAGAAGCCTTGTGTCCATGTTATTCTCAGAAGAACCTAGGCTCTTATTTTCCTGTGCACGTGAAGAAAGCTTTCCACTGGAGAAGGCTGTGCAAAATGTGCTTTTCACTGTCAGGCTGTGATGCTCTTCCTAGCCAGCCAAGTAGAACCAGTACCTGATTTGTAGGCAGACATGATGCCTCCACCACTGACCCCTTTAAAAAAAAGAAACAAAAAAACAAAAAAACCAAACAAAACCCCCAAACACCATAGTATCTGGCAACATTTTTACTTATGCTTCAAGAGAAAAGTGGAATCAGACATAGGTGGGCCAGGCACACCGTTTGCAGTATGCAGATATAGATGATTATCAGCTGTCATGGTAACACCATTTACTGGGATTCTGTCCTCAGTATTTCACAGATTCATAACGGGCCAAAAGATGCATAGATCCTAATTCTCAGGTCTGCCTTCTAGTTCTGTTTGTTTAAGGATTTATTTTTTTCGTCTGTTTGTTCAATTTCTGTGTGATTTCTTCTGTAGGTTTCAGCAGAATATATACATATGCACACATACAACTACATATGTATGTGTATTGTTTTGTAAATGTTCTCAGCCATGCTTTCTTCTGCTTTGCATCATTTATTCATATACCTTCCATGTTCTCATTTATTTTTTGCGCAATTAAACCTTATAATAAATTATTAAATATAACCTGACAGTGACAGAGTCTTCACATTTTGTTGTCTTCTGGGCATGGGGGGAGGGGAGGGGGTAAAGGAGTGGGGGAGGAGAGCAGGGGCTACACTTCTATTCCATCCCCAGATGGAAAACACTGAAATTACTGTGGTTAGTGGCAAGAAGCCTGTAAAATCACAAAGCTGTCAGATACCAAGCTGCTGTTCATGCTTTTAAACCTAAGTTCAAGGAGCCCTGATATATTTGCTTTTGTCAGCTGAATAGTTCTGTTTGCCCAGCAGCAAAATAACACCTCCTGTGTGGAAAATTGTGGGTATTTATTATTCTATAGAGCTCTCAATTTGAGATGCAAAAACTATGGACATAGACAACA
Organism: Lichenostomus cassidix; assembly: GCF_008360975.1. Classification (NCBI taxonomy): domain Eukaryota; kingdom Metazoa; phylum Chordata; class Aves; order Passeriformes; family Meliphagidae; genus Lichenostomus; species Lichenostomus cassidix. The sequence continues at coordinate 95,826,641 of NC_139482.1, read as the reverse complement.
TCAAACACATTTTCTTTCTCACCCTGTCACAGAAGCTTCTCATAGACATAGATTTCTCAGACCAAATTAACTTTATGTAAACACATGCAGCTCCATTCTGCACATCAGAGCTGTTCTAAAATTGCTACTAAAGAGTCCACCTACTAGGTGAAAGTGTCTCAATTGCAGAAGGACAAATAATCTCTAATCCTGCCCATGAGCCAAGGGGTAGGTTAACTCTGCAGGCTGCCATACAACACCATCACAGCTGGGGTCACAAGGCTGTCCCACCAAAGCAGCCCAGGCACTGCCCAGCACAGCCACTTTGACATTCCACGTCTTGCCAGTGCAGAGAAAATAAATTCTATGCTGCACATAAAAGGCCTGTGCTTTGATTACTTTGTTCTTAAGAAAGAACCTAACAGTCTTATGTTTGCGTGAGACGTCTTTGCAGTTGACGTAAATCTCCTCTGTCTGCTGGAGTGATGATTCTTCTCCTCTCCTTTCTCTGCTGTGTATGCCATGAAAATTGGATCTTCCATAACTGTTAGCAGGAGGCTAGAAGAACATTAAAAGGAAAGAAAAAAAAATAAAAGGTAAAGTTGAAGGACTTTTCTCAAAACAGCTACTGCTTTGAAAAAAAGGAGAAAAGTGGCAATTTTTCTTCAGATGCTGATTTATTATTGGGAAATATTCAACCATCAATGAAAATGGGGTTTTTTTGTCCTCTTGTTTTCAGTGAATACATTTCAGATTCAAGTCATATGAAAAAAAGAAGTTGCAGCTTGAATATGTTTCCCAGCTGTCCCACATCTGGTCCCTGGTAAAGCACCAATGAAATGCCCCTCAAACACACACTTCAGATACTGACACAGTCTCTCCTACATCAGTCTTCAAACATGAATTACCCTGAAACTATTGACTATGCTAAGAATTAGCCACGTCATTAAGACAACTTAATGTTTCAGTGCCTGGGTGGACTGGCGTGGGAGGAAAGGTGTTTTCTGAAGCAAATGGGTGGTCCCTGGCCTGTGGTCACTCTAGGAAGAGTTTCATCCTGGTACAAACACTGACCCAACAGTCAGAATGGGAGAAATCAGATTTAAAAGGACATATTGACACTGAAGTTTACCACTGGTCCATACAGGAGTGAGATCTGAGAGGAGAGGGGTGGAAAGCCAGAGTCTCACATCCACTGTGAAAACGGGCTCTCACATCCACTGTGAAACACACATTTCCCTAAACTCACCCCTGATTCAGGGTGTGAAGAGACAAGACAGAAGCAGTGAAATTGGCTCCTGTCTTTCCACTTCTAAACTTCAGAGCTTGAATAGGATTATTAAGAGGAAAAAAAAAAGACTCAGTGTTCCAAAACATTGATTTTTACAACACAAAAAAAAAGAAAGGAGGTGCACTGAAACAGCTATCCCAAAGAATTATAATGAAGCTGAACTGGAAAAAATAGATAAGGCAAAGGGTATCACAGAATATAATTTTTTGCCTCAGTTTTACAAGTGGCGATTTGGGGAAAAAAGACATTAACATGACACAAGTAATAAAAAGGCTATCAAACCAAAAGAGAAAATTTGTTAATAACATGGAACAAAGCAGAGTCTCTAAATTAGCTGTAAAACATTGAAGGATATTTACAAAAAAATAGTGAATTGTAATAATCATATTGTAAAATCTTCATTTCTTCCTGTCTGTACAGTTTTGACTATAAGGTTTAGGGGATATAAAGAGCAGACACAGAAGAGAAAGATCTTAATAAATATACAGTACAAACCATGAGTAAGCTCCATCTCAACAGGTGACCTTACCCAGGTCTGAGTAGAGTACAAAGCTTTTGATAAGGCTTCTGTGATCTTCCTCTTCTTTCTGAAGTCATACATTTAGTCAGAAACACAGTGGAGGAAACTGCATCATACATGATAGTATAGTCTAAAATATCTAATTCCAGCATGCAAGAGATAATCCTGGTATTGCTTACTTTCCCACTGAGACCAATAAATACAATAAAAATCCAGGTAGACTTGCAAATTGCAACATGCATGAGATTAGCATTGTGTCATAAAAGCATGAAAGGGCCCTTTGATTCAGGGAATAATACTAATATGTTACCCAAAATTTAGCAGCCTCATATGTTATGGTGGGAGAAGGATTACGTTTTCTGCTCACTATTTCTTTTCACTGGAAGCAGAGAGATTCTGGATCAGACCACTAGAGATATTTGGCAAGGAATGCAGCAAACTTAAAGAATGGTTTAAACTATTGGTTCGAATCCAGCTATAATTTTGGAACATAAAATCAGAGGACAAAAAATGCTAGAAAATGTAGAAAACTTCAAGATGTCACCTGACCTCTGTGCACAAAATTGGAATAGCAGTGCCTAGCTTGATGTTATTCGTGACAAATCACCCTTAATATGTTGTTTCAGCTAATATCACAGTATGCATTTAGCTGACAAAGGCACTTGAGTAAGCCATTTGTCTTCCCAATGTGAAATAAAGGGAAAAAAGGAAAAAACCAGAAAATATCACTTTTTCATAGGCTGTAGAAATTATTCATTTTTTCAAGTTTAAAATTTTGGTGAGAAAATTCAGTTTTTACATATACCTTTATTTTTGGTTGGTTCTGAGGGAGAGTAGGATGAGATGTTAACACATTCATACTTACCTGCTTTGGTATATTAGGCAAATTGATTTGTTACTCACTTTTTGTGATAAGCAGTCATGATGCAGAAGATCAGTAGAAAATCTAGCAGCAAAACAGCAGCAGAAATCCCTTCAGCTGTGTAGGTAATAAACCATCTGTGATCCCAAGTTGCTAAAATACGATTGTAATAAATACAATTGGTATTTATTTGGTATAAATATAAATCAGCATGAACTTTTTATGACAAACTAAGCTGAAGAATCAATGATTATATAAAGACATTATTCCATGACAGCTCATGCTCAGTATTCAGACTTTACAGCAATTTTCTCATTTCTAAAAAGCCTTTGTTATGCTGAACTAGCTCTCAGGAAAGTTGTGACTGGGATGACCAAAGGTAAGTCAACACTGCACAGAGGTATGAAAAAATAGCTATACTTTTTCCATTTCTGTCTTCTTCCCTCCCCTGGTGAGAAAGCAGTCCACACATGAGTTACTCAATATATGGTTAATAAATGAATGTTCTTGGCTGATGACCCAAAGCTGGGAGGAGTGTCCAGTACCCCAGAGGGCTGTGCAGCCCTTCAGAAGGGCCTCAGGTTGGAGAGATGGGCAGAGAAGAACCTTCTGAAATTCAGCAGAGGTAAATGCAGGGCCCTGCACCTGGGGAAGAGCAATCCCAGGCACCAGCACAGGTTAGGGGATGATATCCTGGAAAGGAACTCTGCAGAGAAGGAGCTGGAGGTCCTGGTGGACAATGAGCTGTCCATGAGCCAGCAGTGTGTCCTTGTGACCAAGAAGGCCAGTGGTGTCCTGGGGTGCATTAACAAGAGCTTTCCCAGCAGAGCAAAGGAGGTGATCCTTCCCTCTACTCAGCCCAGGTGAGGCCACATTTAGAGTGCTGTGCCCAGTTCTTGGCTCCTCAGTGCAAGAGAGACATTGAGCTCCTGGAGTGGGTCCAGCAGAGGGCAAAAAAGATGATCAAGGGACAGGAGCACCTCTTTTATGAGGAAAGGCTGAGGGAGCTGAGCAAGTTCACCCTCAAGAAGAGATGGCTGAGAGGGAACATCATCAATGTCACAGAATCAGCTAGGTTGGGAAAAGCATTTGAGATCAAGTCCAACCTGTAAGGCTGTAAGCATCTGAAGGATGGGTGCCAAGAAGGTTAGTGAATCCAGGCTTTTCTCATTGGTGATAAGCAATAGGACAAAAGGCAATGGGCAGAAACTGATGCACAGGAAGTTCCACCTGAACATGAGGAAGAATCCTTTACTGTGCAGTGACCAAGCACTGGAACAGTCTGTCCAGAGAGGGTGTGGAGTCTCCCTCACTGGAGATATTCAAGAACTATCTGGACACAGTCCTGTGCCATGTATTCCAGGATAACCCTGCTTAAGTAGAGAGGTTGAACCAGATGACCCAGTGTGGTTTCTTCCAACCTGAACCAGTCGGTGGTTCTGTGATTGTAAAAGTTGTCCCATAAGAAATACCCAAAAATCATTCAATATTTTCATGGGCAGCAAGTTGTTTTTCAGAGCACTACGAAGACCATCTCAGTGTTTAAGAGATTTCCTGATCAGTACTGCACAGGGGAGTATCAATTATTTTCTGCTCTAGTTCAAAAAGAAATCTGTTCAGTTTTTAACAAAAAAATTTTCACAAAAATTTCTCCCATTATCATGGCCTTTTATTAATCACCTAGTAATGTGCATGCCTTCATGATGGATATCAGGAAATCTGCCTCATTTATTCTAGCCTAAGCAGAAAGGCTTTCTTTGAAAACTGCAACCTAGGCAGGAAAAGTTAAACTTATAGTAACTTTACTTAAAATGTATTGACTTCTTTGTAACAGAATCATATCTTCAAATGAAACTAAAGAGCAACCTGTAATAACTAAAGATAGAGACAGATAAGAAAATGTCTTCAATGTATAAGCAAATTTATTCTTATAGTGCTCAAGTCTGTGTCGAGTTAATACTTATTTTTGAGGTGAAAAGCGCTGGAGGAAAGAACAGGTAATCTTATCAAAGCCACCCAGGTAATCCACAGCTCAAGTCCTCAGCAATTCGTTGGTGAACAGGAGCTAAAATCTGTCTTCACGTGTACTCTCTCTTTAAAGTTCTGCTCACTCCACAATGAAACCACAGCTGCCCCAAAATGCTTCCACTGGGGCAGACAAGAAAGTTACGTGCTTAGTTCACAGGCAAAGGAAAACAATCAGTATCACTAATGACTGTAATCCCAGCTAACCAGCTGCTGAGCCATCACCAGATGGCTTTTCTCTCTGGGATCAAAAAGATTCACAGCTTCTTATCTGGCTATCCTGGATACCACATGAGACTTGCTCAGGTGCACCTCTTTTGTATTAATGTGTTCGTTGGAAAGGATAACAAAAAATACTGATTACAGAAGAGCCTTATCCTTGAATCCAGTGCTATTTTACTGGAAAGAAAAAAGAAAGGAAATTCTCTCAGAAGTTTACACTGCTGAGGGTATGTGGCACTATAGAGAAGGCTGCCTGATAACAAAAACCAACACCTTTTGTATGATAACCGCATATGAAATAACTCTACTGCCAGAATGTTTTCAGCTCCTGTGTACTTTAAATGACAGGATGGTGCATATACTTACCTTCAAATTCAGGAAAAATTATAATGTCTTTTTTTTTCCAGCTGTTATGCTACCTACCACAGAAAATCATTGTCTGTGCCAGTGAATACTTACAGAATTTTTTTTAAAAATCCCATCCTATAAGCAACAAGGGAAAATAATTTAAAATCTTGTATTTCATTTTCATCAGGGATGGGTGAATCTGGATAGAGTTGCAGATTTCAGCAGCATCCCCATCCTTCATTTTAACTGCTCCAGACTTCATTTTTCTTTTTCTTCAGTTTCACCTTCACTTTTATCAGGTCAAGATAATAATCTCTGAGTTAATGAGTTTGAGAGCTGAGATTATCAGCTGTCAGTTAAATTTGGATGAGAAAAATCATTAGATTCTTTTTCTTTTAACTAACAACAACTCAAAGCCTGTATGCCTTTGCTCATTTGAAGTGAGCAAAACCTCCCTTAGGCATGTGTTTTCTTTAACTATACAAAACCTTTTGTAATTACTGACTTTAACATCCCAGTCAAGATTTTGCAGAAACATGTCAGAGGCTTGTCATGTGTCTCCTTAGTTCTTATGTTCTCAACAAAGGTGATATGCTGACAGCAGGTTATTAAGTATATTTTCAGCATCAGTACAATTTCTGTTAAGTATTAGTATTTCTCTGCAAGTTTGTGAAATTCTTTTGCAGGATGCTTTTCAACCTTCAGTGCACTGGCTTTGGTTTTGAGATGGAAGCACTGACGGGCCAGAGAGTTATTTGTTTTAACAAGAGATTCAAACTGCTGTCAAGACCTTCAAGTATTTTGTCACATGCCTTGTTGTACTGACATGTATGATATCCTAACTGGGTATCACTGAGATAGTTTTCTGCACAACTGAAAGGCAGAAATGCACCACAAATGCATTCATGCCCAGAGAACAGTGGTTGGTTGAGGAGAGACCCACAGAGAGGGTTTGATACCTTGTGTTCATACTGAATGACTTCATGAAGAAGGAAGATAATTTCACTCCTGTCCTGGTTCTCCTCACCCCCTTACTGCAGTTCTTATCTTTCCCATGGCCCAGAAGCACTGCTGGCTCCTTCCAGTTCTCAAGGAATGTATGATAACCCAAGGAATGTATGATAACCCCCAGTCACTGCACAAGTAGTTCCCTGCTTTTCATCTGGGTGCTAATGAAGATTATCCTGCTGTATTCAGCATTGCTGTGACCTCACCCTGAGCACTATGTACAGCTCTGGGCCCGGCAAATTTGGAAGGATTTGGAGGTGTTTGAATGTGTCCAGAGGAGGTAAACAAAGCTGGTGAAAGGCCTAGTACAAAGTGTAATGTAACTCTGAGCCCCTGAATATACATGTAAATACAACCACCAACCAATTTTTCAGATCTAGTGGGACCACACAGAAACATGTTTCTATTTTACCTTGCCTAAGCAAACTTACTACCCAACTTTCTGCTAAAGCAAGAAAAATTTTATTAAATTTTTCTAAAACTGTCTGTGTCTTCAGGGGGGAATAAGCACTTCTTTTTCAGCCCTGCTAATTTTTCAGTCTTTTCATATGGCACGTCCCATTCTTTCCCAATCATCTACCAAAACAATATGTGGATTGCAAGTCTGTTTCCATTCTTCAAAGACTATCTCAAAGAAAAAAGCATGGTAATAAAACCACAGAAAATGGGTTCAGATGTGGAATGTGGTGTCATGACTGATCTGCATATTGATAGAATTTTTAGAAGGAGAGATATGGTGAAGAATACATCAGAAATTAATCCAAAATCCCTTGAACACATTGTATAATTATGTAATATTCAGCTTTCTGTTTCTGTAAGAGTTGTCCAACAAGAACTACAGTACTTTACAAACACATTGCTTTATATGTTCCAGATTTTGAGGTCAGAAAATACTTGCAGAAGTCCGATTTCAGCTGGAAATTCCTGTTTCTAGAAAACAGTCACAATATTTAGTGGGATAGAGTGAATAAACAATGATACTGAATGGATCTCATGGTTTAATTTTCACTAGCATTCAAAAACATTAAATGCAGCAGGCTGACTTTTATGATACAACTGCAAGAACTGCTTTCATGATGCTTGAATTCCTATTCCTTCCTCTCTCTTTTTTTTCAAGAATTCCATGCTGTTTTTCTTCGCAAAAATACGTTCACCTTTAGACAAGAAGTAAGCTGCTTTTTTCTACCATACCACCTCACAGAATCAGCAGTTTCTGGACTGTTACCTCTTCTGCAAATAATCCTGTGCTCTTAATACAGCCTTTAACCCAAGATTCCTCCTCTTCAAAAGCTCTTGAGATCCTCTCAGCAACAGCTTAAAAAAAATATAAGAAGGGTTCTTATCTTTTCTCTTACTCTTTCAACTTAAACCTAAACAGCAGCTCTCCTCCTCTCCTCCCACCCTCTAGATTCAGTATTTCAAAATAACTCTGGAACCAGGCAAGGTGAGAAGAATTGCTTTACCCATGCAGAATCACACCAACAGGCTTAAAGCGTTGGACGAGTTTGGTGGAAAAATCCAAGCTGAAGAATGGCTTAGCTGTAGTGCTAAGCCAAAAAAAATTACATGACTGGACCGGTAGAACACACACCAAAAAAAAAAAAAAAAAGTGCAGGAAGTTTCTGGCAGCAGTCTGTTTATTCTAGCCACAACTGTTGGATCAAGCAAAGTCACTCATGAGTTTGTGAGAGACTTCCCTCTCTATGCCACAGGGTGCAATAAGAGGTGATGCCTGGCCTGCTGCTTCTCTCCCCTTTCTGTTTCTCCATACCACACTGGAAATACTAACTGTGTGTTATGAAAAAGTTCCAAATGTTGAAGAGAAATAATAGGAAATCCTTGATATTTCACTTTCTTTGAAATTAATGAAAACTCAACAAAATGCAATTCATAATACAAGGTGAGGGCTTAAAAGGGATACAATGGAATGTTTCCTGAGTCACACTGTACTTCATATTCTTCAATGTTTTCATATACTTTTTTCTCCAATAAACAGCCATAACCATGCTGCCATTGCTAGGATTGAAATAATAAACTGAATTTGTTTCAAGAGCAAAAAAAGCATGGAAACTAAACTCTCTTCTTTTGGAGAAGAAATAGTTTGTGTGGGTAGAACTGATCATTCTGAGGGTTACTGTATTTTTTGCAACTATAAGTTTTCATTTTGGTGTTAGGAGGACTGCACTTGGGGAAAGAAGAAAATATTTCTATTGCTCTACAAATAGGACAATCAAATAGATTGATTATATCAATCTAGTCAGGATTTTGAAATCTGAATGTTTAAAATTGTCAGAGGAGAGGACCTTTTGTGCTGTTTCCTGTATTTTTATCACTTTCTGCTAATTTTCATGGATTTTTGTATTCAAGTATTCAAAGTAAAGCAGGTCATCCTGTTTTTGCCCAAGCACATTCCCCACTTCTCAATTAACCATATCACAGTTTAAACATATTCTGGACTTTTACACCCTGTGCCACAGCACTGCCAAACACTGATGTATCACCAGGAACAAGAGCGGAGCAATAAAAGCTGGACTGAATGCTGCAACAGAAGAAGGTCTGGGGTTACACAAGAATTATGTCTTCAAAATGCATTCTACAGAGAAGAAGGAAAACCAAGTTTTTGGGGTTTTTTTGTTTTGTTTTGGTTGGTTGGTTCTTTTGAGTTATAACAGAAAACAGAAGTAAAGGTGGAATTAAACCCACAGTTTGAGAGATTTCAAGTGTCTATGTGACAATAGTCACAGCAAAACCTAGAGAGCTTCTCAGCTCTCCATGAGGAAACCTGTTACCTCAATAAGGTGGAGGTTGGTTTACAAATTTCTACATTTTCATCTCTGGGTGTGCTCTTTGCCTTTTTAGGAGGACAGGTCTCATCCCTGAGGCTCTGCAGTACAATGTGCTGATGGGGAATTCTCCTCATGCCTTCTCTGGGAGAATGCCCACATCTTCCTGCAAACTCAGGCAGTCACTCTCCTTCCAAAACATCTCCTTGTAAGTCATATGAGGAGCAGCTGAAGGAGCTGGCATGGTTTAGCCTGGAGAAAAGGAGGATCAGAGGATATCTTATCACTCTCTACAACCACCTGAAAAGATTGTAGCCAGGTGGGGCTTGGTGTCTTTTCCCAGGGAACCTGTAAGAGGACAAGAGACTCCCTTGAGCTTCACCAGGGAATATTCAGGTGGGATATCAGGAAAAGGTGGACAGGCATTGAAATAGTCTGCCCAGGGAGGTAATGGAAGTCACTATCCCTGGAAGTGTTCAAGAAACAGCAGGAATGATTTCATTGACAAGGTGGTGTCCAGTCAAAGGTTGGACCTGATGATCCTGGGGATCTTTTCCAGTCTAAATGATTCTGTGATTCTATTATATTCTGCAATTCTTAACATCAAACTGCTTTCTCACAAACAGGTCTGAAGTCCTATAATGAGATCAGACAAGCTTAAAGTCAGCTTATTTTTGAGAAAACAAGATTAATTGTTAACTTTGCATTCTTTTACCTGCTGCTAATTGGAATGTGGTATTTAAATAAATCCTCACTTGTTACTGAAGATTTATTTTATTCAGGTAAAAGAGCTAATGCCTCAAAAGATCCTATTTTGAAAAACATTTACCATTATCTCCTTTACTTATCCACCACAGTAAAACTCACCACACAGTTTTTGTTTCTCCCAGCAGCTACCTGGCAGTACATTGCAAAGTCAGAGGCTGTAATGTTTTGAAAGACAATCCTGGACTTTTCCTGATCGTAACAATCCACTGGTGTACCTTCTTTGAAATCTGAACCAAAGCTTTGCTTTCCCGACGAGTTGCACAGAATGATAATATCTACCCAATCTGCCTTAATCCTTTCCCACATTGCTTGCTGCACTGAATCTCCAATTTTATAAGAGCAAGTAAAAGCAACATTTCCTCCTGGCTTGGTAAACATGGGATTATTTTATTTCTCAGACACTTCAAAAGCATCTGTTGAAAAACACAAAACCCAACAAAAACCTGTTTATAATTCATTCAAGGGAAGTTTAGTATCCACAATTCCTGTGTGACAAATACTAATGAAATTTACTTACAGCAGAAAGATATTGAAATAATTTGAAATGCTGAAAAATAGAATTTATACCTATCTATGACTATATTTCTGTGCACATTTAGACAAAACAGTCTTTATGGAACCATGAGCATGTGATGATATTGCAAGAAGGCTATTGCTGTAAATTTTGAGTGCATGAATGTTCTATTAACAGTTTCGGCAACTATTCAGCAGCATAAATTATGGGGCCAATCTAATTAAATTTGGCATAGTCCTGTTCTTCTTTCACACTAGTTATAATAAGAAAATGGTTTGATGTGACCCTCAGGACATACTTTAGTAAATCATGTTAAAAGACACTCCAGCCTATGAACTACAATTCCCTCATTCACAAACCTCAGACCACTTAAATTTAAAAAATTCTTATCCATTCATACACTCTACTTGGGGAAAACCTGTATGATAGACTGTCTGTGGTATGAAAGAAGATTTCCACAGAAATTCAGGACTTTAACCACATAAAAACCATATGAATATCTTAAACAATTTTGACTGAAATCCACTTGCTCTGAGTTATTGTTTTTAGTAATATAATTTACTGTTTACAAATTAAGAAAATAAATGTTTAAAAGTCTGCAGTAGAAAGATTGTCAATTTCTGTGACATCCAGAGCCACTTGATTCTAAAGTCAGCTTTGGAATGCCTGTATCTCATAATCTAGGACAAGTGCTGTCATCTTGCTGAAGACTTTAATGTTGGAAAAGGTTAATGATCAAACTGTTTTTCTTACACTGTAAAAAGGGTTGATCTTTCAAGTTCTTCAATGATTTTTTTTTTTTTTTAATTAGATGTTTTTAAGTAAAGAAAAAGTCACTAGTATGTATTTTTAATGTGTGTGTCTCTATCTGTGGCAACAACTGGAAGGTAAGTAGGCTACCTAGGAATAAGTGATTCCATTCATGTTGGCAGGATGGAGACTCCGTTGTGGGAGTCTGTAACTTCTGAGAGCCTTTCAGGCTCTCTGAATGAGTGAGTGAAAAAGTCTAGCCTGCAATTTTTTATCAATGGAATACAGCAAAGAAAAATTACATTCCCACTGCCTTTGGAGACCAGAAATATGATTAAAACATTGAAATGTATAAAGACAAAAGGAACTGTGTCTAATGAGTTTACCTAAAATAATTAATGAAGAACTTGAAGATCCATGTAGATTGCAATCAAGGAGACTGAAAGTTAATGACAGACAAGGGCAGAAGAGAGATAAATTCACTAAACCAAACAGAAGGTACAACACAGTGAAGCTAATTAACTCCTTACACAGCTTGCCAAAGACAGCTAAATTTCTATTACTGAAGCTGACTGCCAAGGCTGGATAATCATTTAAGTTATCATGCAAATTCCAGCAAGAATTTACTCATGGAAGTCTAAGTATTATTCAAATTAGACTGAATGACTGTTATGATGGGACTCTACACTTACAAAATAAGTTCCTTGAAGTGCAGTCCCTCAAAACTCACTATATTAAATCAGGTTTTGTTTGTTTGTTTGTTTGTTTGTTTGTTTTATACCTAGCAGGTGCAGATCTGCAGAGCCATTCAGATCTATTGAAGAGGGGTAAATGAAAAAGTGAGTGAAACCAATCCTCTCCCTGGAACACCATATTCTTAGAGGTCAGATCCTTTCCTGAGACCACTAAGTTCCAGTAACAACCTGCTTGACAATAAACCACATATTCCTGCCAAAGGAGTCTTGCCCTTCATTGTGCAGTCTTTGCTGTTGTCTTCCACTCTGAGCAGGCCCTGCTGCTACCCACATTCCCTTGGGAGTGTTGACATCTCCCCATCTTCTCCTGGGTCCATCCTTGCTGTCCTATTTGTTTCATTACAATGCCACCCTGAACTCCAGGTGTTACTCCTACATAAACATGCTTAATAGTGAATTTTGTGTATGATGATGCTACCTCCCACCATCCAGAGCATTCCCACCTGGCTCAAATGACACGACCTTATAACAACCAGCCTTCTTCCCTGCTGCTTTGCCATATATTTACTAGAAAATCATACATTACACATATGGTCAGCTGGGAACAAACAGATGAGCAATGTTTTCCACCAAAGTGATGAAAATCCCTTCTGTCTTAAAACTTATTTGTTAACTCTTGTGTTATATTTGCCAAACAATATATCCCAGTTGCTTGCTAATATATAACAAATATTATACTATAATAGGTACATTAAAAATCTAAGGTTGCCTTGCAAATTCATTGCAGAATTTCCAGGTATAAATATTGACATAACTGTATAATTTGCAGGTATACAAATAATAAATGTTATGTTAATAATGAGGACAAGGTACAAACAGCCAAATTAAAATAGAAACAGTTAGGAGATTCTTGGCTGCTCTACATTCTATCGCAACCATTTTCAAACACAGACATCACAGACATTTTTGTTTGTTTGTTTGTTTGCATATATATTTTACTTGAAAGCATGTAGCAACACTGAGGTATTTTCACTCTTGATGAACAATGTGAATGTCTCCCCTTATTGCAATGTGGTACCTTAAACAATTGATATAATTATATAAGGCACAAACAGTGCCAAATCAGGCCTACATAGTTCTAATTAAATCTTCTAAGTACACTAAAGTATTCCAGGCTTTTGTTTTAAGCAATTGTCCCATTTTATTCTGACAGCAGCACCAGCATAGTTCTTTCATCCTCCTTCTCCTCTGTTCACTCACTTACTTTATTTAGCACCTTCTAAACACAGTTTCTTTGCTTTCAGCCTGGTACGTGTGGGATGAGAACCTCCCGCTCCCAGAAACACTTCTGTGGGGAGAAAAGCACACCCACACACCTTCACCCCTGCACACACACAGCTCAAGGTGACACGCCATGTGCGAGCACTTCAGAAATTCTAAATAAAAAATTATCACTGCATCTGATAAAAATAGGCTCTACCTTCCTGCTGCTCATTCCAGACACTGCCACTGCTGCCTGCTCTGCCCATGGCCATGCCATCTTGCTTCCTGAACAGAAAGTAGGAGGAGGTGGAAGCATTCAGGATAGGTCCATAGGCCTCTCCTTAGTAAGGAAGTGCTCTGTGCTTGTTATCCTCCACTCACCTCTTTTGGCAGCATGTTGTCTCATATCTCATAATATATCTCATACATTGCAGTTGTACCTATGTCTATCTGATATTAGATATTTAAAGGAGAAGAAATGCTAGCATTCATATTTCTAAACTATATAATCTTTCAATATTTTTCTTGGAAAGCAAATATCAGAAATATAGACGTATAAAAGAGTGTAAACCATCTCTCCAGGATTTAAAAGATCAAGCAACTAAACTAAAATTCTGCAGCAGGGAAATAGCTGAAATTGAGAAAATCTTTTGGAGGAATAACAAAATTATGCTGTAATTTCCCCACATCCCCTCCTGCCCTTGTTACAAGCACTTAAAAGTCAAAATAACTCTTATGTGAAAGTTTGGTCCCCATTCACTGGTAGAAATTTTCAGAATTTCTCCTTCTTTTTCTCATGACACATCCACTTCATTTTTGTTTGGTTTGGCTTGGTTGGGGGTTTTGGGGGGAGATTCTGTTCTTTAGGCCTCCAATAGGATTGGCTAATATTGATTCTTCAGAGGTTGTTTCATACCCTTAAGAAGTAATGCTCTCTATCAGAAATAACTAATGACCTTAACAGACTTTTCAAAACTGCAAAGCTAACTCAGCTTTGCAGCAGAGAGATTTTCCCAGGTCCCACTTGGTTTACTGAAGCTCCCCATACAAACACAGATTTTTACCTCTGCTTGTAATAAGCAGTGACAAAAAAAAAATAATTGCACACAAAAAGAAGGTTTAAAACTTTAGGAAGATTAACTTTCTCTGGGGCTCTTCATCAAGAAAATCAATTTCCAAAAGAGAAAATATTTTAAGTGACCCCTTCACCTTTCCTTCACAGACTAAATAAGGCATTATATTTAGCTCCTAAACTCCTGTCGTCCAACTGTATTAGCACATATTACATGATTTTGTTGAGTTTCTAAAAACATGGGTTTGCCTCTGTTTTTCATTTTTAGCAAGTTATTGACACCACTTCTACAATCCAGAAACTAGCAGTACTGTTGTGCTTGAAGAATGCATTTTACTAATAGCAGCTACTTGGATCATAAAATTTAAATTGAAGCATTTATACTCCTATATCCTTAAAACATTCATTTAAATACATATAAAATTGTATTGTGAAAAATTTGGTGAATCTTTTGTACAAATTATTAATTCTGCATTATATACTAAAGACTTAGCACACAGTTGTAGTTCACCTGCCAATTCCACTTTGTTTGTATATATTCTATTACTTCGTTGGTTTTTTCCTGTTGTAGGCTGAACTTTAGTTCCCTAGAGTGCAAGGAAAGGGAGGAGTCAAAGAGAGGGAGAGAGAGAGAGAAAGAGTACAGTGCTAGTAAGACTGAGAAAATCATTCTCGCTTCAGGTAAAAACATGCATGAACTTCCAGCAAGGAGAATTTGGTTGCTGGGCAAGAAGTCATCTGATAAAAGCCTATAATGCACGATGGCAAGATTAATCTGCAGAAGAGTCTTGAAGATGCGAGAGGTCAGAATTTCAGACTTTGGTCCTGTCCATATCCAGTAATTCCATCGGTTCAGGGTGAAGAGAATTTTCCCAGCATCAGGAGTTCAGTGAGCACACAGAAGTGACACACGATGCTGTGCTCAGCCTTCACTTCCTGTAAATGACCCATGCTGTCTCACAGAGGGTAAAGGGAGAGAAATGCTGTGCTGGGACTCTGCGTGTCACAGCCTTCATGTGTGTGTGTGTGCTTGTGCCCAGCTACTCACACCTTCCACGAGGCTCTTCAGGGATAGATGTCTGTAGCATGAGGATACACTATGGAGAATTTGCTGTCTGGCTTCTCAAATCCTAGTTATTACTTTGAATGGATTGCTTTGTGGGCTGGGAATATAGTGGAGAAGAAGGAAATACATAGTTTGTTTCATAATAAGTTTGTTATGCAGCTTGGTACCAGGTAAGACAATGGAAGAAATCAATATATCATCAGTATTTTTTACCAAAAGCTTCCTTCCCACTACTTTTTGTCCTTATTTAGTTATGAATTATATTCCTGTCTTACAGGCCAGCTGAAAGAAATGTTCATCATTAGGAATATAAGCAGCAGCAGAAAGTTTTGCCAATAGGAACATTCAGAACTTAAATAGTAATCAACTGTTAGTGATTTCCTTTAGAGTATTTGGAAGTTTAATTATCTGAATGTGTAATTCCTTTTACCCTCTGCTTTACATCTGCCTCTGTTCATTCCATGTTAACTTATATTTCCCCAAATAAAATATTCTTCCATCTCTCCTAGACAAATTAAAACTATCTCCTTAACTGTGAATACTTTAAAGCTGTCACTGTACACTTTCCATTTTCCCCTGCAATTGCATCCTGTGATATCCAAGTTGCATTATCTCGAAATTTCATCCATCACATTTACAATGTGGGAAACAAAAAACAAAGTTACAAAACTTTCGGATCTGGATTTAGCTGCTGGGTGTCACAGCAGTTATGGTGGATACTAGACATTATACTTTAGTTAAATTGAATTTCCAAGCAGTCGCTGCAGTGGCATAAAATTATGGAAGAGTAGCTGAGAAGATGAAGTATTTTTGGTTTATGGCAGGAGTGGAATACTTGCCCTCAAAAAAAAAATGTTTAACCCATTAGATTCAATTTGTGCCCACTTATCATTTCCCTCTGTGTAGGCATAATTGGAATGGTCACCCCTGTGCCCTGGTTTTTTGTTTTCAAGGTGTTTCCTGTCCAGATAATCGCACACCATTTGCTTGTCAGCCCAGTGCACTTCCTTGCTCACATGTGGGTTGTCATTTCACTTTCCTGTCACAGCTCCCCTCACCAGTCTGTTGGGGGCAGAAAAAGTATCCTGAAAAAGGATGTTTTTTCCCTCTGTGCTCAGGTGGATCCTGTCTCTTTCTAGCATTTCTTGATCAAAAAAGAGAGCCCATGGTGATAAAAGGCAACATGTTGTTGACATCAGCTGTACAACTTGGTCTTGGCCCACGAAATTGTCCTTCTCTTCCCAGGACTTTTCCTTCATTCAGCAGAATCAAGAAGATGACACGACCTAAGCTGCCCATGTCCTTCATCACCACCTCTAGCACCATGTAGTCATGCTTGCTGTGCTCCAGATCTCTCCTGGATTGATCTTTGGTGTGCATGTGAAAAAGCAGCAGGGCAAGCCTCAGCAGTCTCCCTGCAGCACCCTAAAATCTACCATGGCAAGCAGCAAATCTGTCCAGAGAGCACGATGGGTGAGCAGATGAGCAGACAAGAAGTGAGAGTCATCCCCAGTTTTTTTATCACAAAACAGATAATAGCTATAGTAGCCAGTTGACACATGTTCATCAAAGCAATGCTCATATGAAACATACAAAACAACCCTTCTAATTTTATCTTACTTTGGTAAAAGCACAGCAATCCTCATGGGTACTGAATGTTAAAATTTCTTCTTAACATAGAACATTCCGATGCAAACAAAGTAACCAAGAGTACATAATAGCATCATTATTCTTAGTAACTGACTGAACATTCAAAATGGTAAGAATTAAAAAGAAGAAAAGAGGAAAAAAAAGTAAAAATAACTCCACAGAGATGAATAAAAGGATCTGGATGCTCTGACTGCTAGCTAAATAAATTAATGAGTGTTATCACGTTGTCTGTTTCCAAAAGACAAATTTTCTCAGGTATGTCAACCTGAGAGTTGTAACGAGACAAAGGAGGCGTTTTTCTGCTTCGCTTAGCAATGGTGAAACCTTAGGTGGAAATATGACTTCATACTACTTATCTTGTTAAAATAAGGTTATACACAAACAGGAGAAAATTCAGTTGAGAACAAGAACTGATTCAATTTAAAATCATGAACTGAGAAGAAAAGTTGAAAGAACTGTGTTTGTTTAGTGCAGAGATATCACAGAAGCATAGAATCATAAATGTCTTGGGTTGGGTTGGAAGGGACCTTGAAGATTGCCTAGTTCCACGCCCCTTGCAGTGAGCAAAGACAACTTCCACTGAACCAAGTTGCTCAGCACTCCATCCAGCCTGGCACTGAACATTTCCAGGGATGGGGAATCCACAGTTTCTCTGGGCAAAGAAATGAAGGATGAAGATTGGTAACATGGCATTTTCTTTTTCTTTTTTTTTCTTTTTTTTTTTTTTTTGAGGACTACAATTAATAAAGTCATTATTAACCAGGAGATATCCCAGTTAGATATAATGGGGAAAAAAATCTCCTTGTAAAGCTGGTTAGGTGCTGTATCACGACCACACTTGAGTTTTATGCATGCATTTCCAGCATGGGAATTTGTCACACACATTAAAGATATGCTTAACCTGCCTCAGAAGGCAGAGACAGATAAGATGAATTTGGAGTGTCTCTTCCAGCCTGAGTTTTCCACAATTCTGCAATTCCTTTTGATCTAAGCTTTTCCTTCAGAAAGGAAGAGGAGATATCTGTTGTGCTCCCAACAGGGCTGGTTTGGTTTCTTTCCTTTTAGCGTTTTATACTGAAGGGGCATCCAATCTTTAGTTCATCTTAAAAGATAAAAAGTAAGAAAAGCAGCATTTAAGAGGTCAATAATCACAGCAGAAGTGTGAAAAAGGCATCTTCACTTGTCTCCATCCTCTTGCTTTCTAATTAGGTGCTGACAATGTGGCTGACACTGTGTAAGATACAGAGATAATTCTGGCTCTGGGGAACTCAGCATCTAAGAGCCAAAGAATGAAGATCCCTCAGGATTAGTTCTTGCTTCCATGTACTTTAAAAGGCTGATAATTTTTCACTGTAGACCCATGAATCACATTCTAAATTGAGACAGAGATAAATAGAAAGCAAGTTATTTCAGGTGAATAGGGACTTGAAAAAAAGCTATGCAACGTGCTGCTTTTGGCAGGCAGAAGAGCGTTAATATAGAAGTAAGTGCTGAGTGGCATGGATATCATCACACTAGCCAAGAATAGAAAAGCTCTGTCTCTGCTATCACAGAAGAGGTTGATCACTCTATTTAAAAAATGGGAGTACTTCATGGTACATCTGGCATTTAAATACTCTATTAATGAACTTCCATTCTTATTCAGAGTTCCTAGCAAAACATATCCCCTGAGAAAATGGTCCATTGTCACTGATTGACAGAAACACAAATTTACCCATGAATTAAAAAAAAAACAATCCCACAATTTCCAATTAAAAATAGGAAAAAAAAACCAAAACTCCCCCACTCCCATGTCATCCCACCCCCATGCCACCCCATCCCCACCCCAAACCAACAAAAAACCCTAACAATTCA
The DNA here is from genome assembly GCF_008360975.1 of Lichenostomus cassidix. NCBI lineage: Eukaryota > Metazoa > Chordata > Aves > Passeriformes > Meliphagidae > Lichenostomus > Lichenostomus cassidix. The sequence continues at coordinate 95,807,971 of NC_139482.1, read as the reverse complement.
TGCAACACTTATATACACACTGTGGATATAAAAGTCACTATGAACATCAAAAGAATATTTTTCCCATTCTACCCAGAACATGGCATGGAAATTTTAAAGTCAAACTAATATTGTTTTAACACCTAACAAATAAAATTCCTGAGAAAATAAAGAGAATTTTCCAAATATAGAGAAATTCTTGTTAAATTTAACAGTTCTGGAAAGCAAATATACAAATACAGAGCAAAAATATGCCAGGTAGTTATAACTTCATTTGGTTTTAATGTAAATAAACATACAACACGGTTCTGCCATAAAGTCCAGATTTTAATTAAATAGTTTATATATAATATAATTCTTCACTGCTGAAGAGTTTTGACTTTCTATATAGATGTGCAGCAAAGGCATGGTGCATAGTAGATCAATATCAGTTTATGATCTCTCTAATGATATTTATTACATTTTATATTTTAAGTTAAATTTGCATTGTAAATTTGCTCATCCTCCATTTGAAGATTTCTGATCCAATTTTAGCTGATTGAGTTCTGCATCACAAAGCTCTTCACAAATTGATTTACTTTGCTTCTAAGGCAGTTTTTGCCTACATTCAATCATTTCTGCTTCTGTTAGATCTGAAATAATCAATATTCTAATTGCATTTCAATGAAAACTTTAAAGCTCCTAATTCAGGAACTACTGCATTTTGAAGCAATGTAACCTAGAGAACTAACTATCAATAAGGCCAAGTGTTTTTGGAAGGATGTGTGAAGCACATGAAGCCAGATGAACTTATCAGTACTTCTTAATGCAGCATGAGTCACAGAATAGTTTGTGGGTGTGTAGGAGGCATTAATATTGTGGTCTGGAAATGGGAAAATTATTGCACTGAACAGCAGCTGACAAAGAAATTCTTCATACTTTCATAAGGGCAAGACAGAAAAGGGTAAGATTATCATTATGGACAATGACAATAGAAAGTTATAACCAAGTAGTAATGGTACATCATGTATCATCAGAGATATGAGTGTGCAATAGAAGGAAAGTTTTGTGTAGTGTTTGTACAGGGAGCCTAAATTATACCCATTATGTTCAACACAGCACTGGACCAAGAAGACATTTTGCACCTAAATTTTCACTAATTTATTTTGCCAGATTGGGAACAGGACAGGAAACCACTTCAGTTTTGAGAAGTCTTAAGTTCTAGATGTACAGATATTAATGGAAATAATTTTTTTTTAACCCAGTATTTGTCTTTTGACCTTGTCTTAGCTTTTCTGCTTATATATCCTTACTGTAATGCTCCATGGAGTCATATATGGGTGACAAACAGCAGACTAAGAACTTTAGGCAGATATGTGGATGACATGACAAAACCTGAACTTCCAGGTCCACTTAATTCCTTCAACTCTTTTTCTGTAGACTGATACATTATTCATACTTTTAAAAAAATCCCATCACAGTTGAGTAACTCTTGTACTGATGGCTTTAATGGAACAGAAAAGAACCAAAGGACTGAAGACAGGTCTGGAAAAGGATGAAGTAAACAAATGTATCCATATCTCAAGTGGCCAAAGATAAACAAATACCCAGACAAACCAGAAATCTGCAATGCACAAAATATGAAGAAAAAAGGAATTTTCCCAATACCTATTCCACCACCTTTATAAATTAAAGTAATTAAATTCTTCCTTTCAGTGTTCTGAAAACTGGAAACAAATACTTTCTCTGTATACATTTCTTTACGAAAGTTAATAGTTTAAAACAAAAGAAAGAATGATTGCAGGAATTCCTGCAGCTGTTTTGCTGCCATTGGGTACATGGCTGGCAATTAGTGAAATGTCACAGTTGTTTAATGTGTTTTGAATGATCACCTGGGATGACAAGTTAAAGATGCACCTCCATACAGACCTGCCCAATGGACTCTCCCAGTGCAATGCTCTCTCTACACTCTTCCATTTGAAATTAGAGTTTCAACACCTGCAGCTTCAAATATTTTTTCTTCTGGGCAGGAAGTGCATGAATTAACTTCTTTTCAATGATCAATAATTCCTGTGTGACATCTCCAATTCTAATGCTTCTTCTGTTAGTAGTGACTTCAATCTCTGCTCCTCACGTCTTATACTGAACTTAAAAATCAGTTTTCAGACATACAGCTCTAAGCATTTTACATAAGAAACTGCAGATCACTTTTAAACTGTTCATTAAGAATAATGGAATAAAGATACTGAGTATTCTTACATAATCATTATATCTTAGAAAATATGTAAAGAATTCTTCGCTGAAAGTATGAGTTTTGTCTGCTTAGTGCAGGAGGATTTGTGACTCATAAAATGTGGGAACATTGAGGGTAAAAAAAAGTCCCTTGAATTCAGTACTGAAAACTGTTGGATATATGCTCACACTGAAGGAAGAAAAAAAGAAGCCTCAGATTCACCCAGCTGGCAAGTATCTTCCTGTGGGATAACTAGAGTGTTCTTTACTGGTACATTCATGTGTAAAAGAGGCAGCATGAACTCTCAAGTTCTTCACAATTATGGTGCAGGATTTCAGCACTGCATCCACTTGTAGGAATATCCTGCAGCTCATAGCATGTGAATTTTCTGATATAATATCCTGAATATTATTTCTTTTCTGTCAGTCTGTTTCAGTAACTGTTTCAGTCACTGCCCATAAAGAAAGCATGGATAAGATTGTGCAGACTACAGGAGTTCTGTCTCACATATTTCCCAAATGCCACAGGAAACCTTTAGGTAAAATGTAAGGCAAAAGGAACAATATATGTCCTAACATTTTTGTTATATATTCTGATAAAGTTCCAGGACTAGTGTAAGACTACATCTATTTTTTTAAAAAATCAATTACTAGAATAATTGCATCAAAAATTTTATATAAGTGGTGATTTGTCACCAATTCCCAGCTCTTCCATCTGCCAATGATATAAGAAGGACAGTATACCAAGAAAAGATCTCTGGAATGAGAATTATAGTCTCCTGGGTCTCCTAGGATCTCAGGTCCTTATGCCAGCTCAGCCATCATTTACATTCTTTTTTTCCTCACTTTTGTCCCTAATTGAAAAACAACTGTGTTCACCCCCCCACCCCAGACCATGGTGGGGTGAATTGCTGTTCTGTGAACAGAGACTGAACCACAAGAAGAGTCCTAAATAGAGTTTCTCCAGTATTATTTTGACACCTCAGACACTACAAATCTGTAGTGATCTCTTATTCACTCAATAGCATCTTGATCACATATGAAAGAGTGCAACCACCATGGACATTCTTTTTATAAAGACACTTTAACTCTAAAGGGAAATAAATACAGATGTTGTCAAACTACTAAGAAAAACATACTTAATGTTTTTCAAATACCTGATTTCTTTCTTCTCTTTCTTGTTTTTGTTTTGAAAAGCAAGACATGATCCCCAACCTTTTTTAACATCTTGATCTTGTAGTGTCAGGGTCTTGTTACCACTGGAGTTTCTGAATCTGGTGACATTACTGTCACCATTAGACACTCCTTGAAATCTTTACTCATTAAGCATCAGCACTCAAGGATTCAAACTATGCAAATCAGAATCGCACCAAATTTACTCACTTTGTCATCATACTTTTAAAAATTATACAAATTTTTGCAAATGGGCAAGCAGAGTCAGACTCATGACCTCTGTTGATTACCAGGAATGAAGCACTAGAGCAACTTTGAACAGACTGAGTGCAGAAATATTCATTGTTTTGCAAGACAGCAAAAGTTAATCCAAGATACTTTATTTAAATTTATGTAAATGCCAGCAGATATGATTGACATGTGAAGAACATTTCACATTTAGTCTAGTTAAGAAATCTCCATCATGAGCATAATGCCATATGGCATTATTTCCATTTATTTCTGCTATTTCCTTTCAATGGAAATTTTGAAAGCCAATCATATATTCTACATCTATGTTCTGCTGTCAGCTTTCATTGAAGTATGCACTGCAGATTCCTCAATGGCATAGTTACCTGCTTGAGTTGGTGCAGAAATGTCTCTGTGTCCAACAGTAATAGGTCATTATAGATAAATCCTGGCAACTTTCAATGCCTTGGTAGCATGATTTAAATTATAAACCAGGCTTCAGTTTTAATTGACACAAAAACCTCAATAATACCTACTTAACTTCACTGTGCCAATTTACAGAGAAAGTTTAAGTCTCATTTCGAATATATGTATCCACAAACTTGCATGCTTTTAAAGGCAGACACTTCACAACTTTAGCTTAGCCAATCAATATTTAAAACTAAAAGCATTAATTACAAAGCATTAGACACCATGCAAATCACAAGAAAAAAAGAATTAGTCCATTTAATTTTTGTTGATTAACTGTTAGAAACAGAAGAAATGGATTTTGCAGTGAGTTGTTTATTTGTCTGGGGGACTGTAGATAAATAAATGCTTTTAGAAAAGTAGTGTCTAATGGGAATCAATAACTTACAAATCCTAACCAAAAAACCACACTGTAATTGGAAAAAAAAAGTTTAATTACCTATAAAATGATCATTCTAGTATATTGGCCAGATTTCTTTATTCCATAAAAAAAAAAAAAGATACCTTAAAAAGCACGTAATATACCAGGACCTCAATTATTTTTTATGTTAACCTTTTAGGACAAAATCCATATACAGTAAAGTTTTGAGACTAACACTCAGCTTTCTCAACACTCTTACCCTGGTGGAGGGAAAAAAAACCACTTTAAAGATGAACATCTATGTCCTAATTTTACAGGTTGGAAGACAAGCAAAAATATATATCTGGTGTCAGCAGCAAGCTAAAATATTGGCTACTGGAAGTAAAGCTGAAGTTTACTGTTTATTTAATCGCAGCAACATGTCATACAGTTTAAAATACTTGGTACTGACAAAGGTGCTAGTAAAGTAAGATAAAGCCTGACTGACAACAGTTCTATTATAACTACTTCATAAATAAATACCTTCTCTAGACTCTGGTTTTAATAACATATTTAATTTGCAGCGTAGATTGAAGCTGTAATATTTATCTTCACTGACGATACAATTCATTCTCTTCAGATCAGTGTTTATAAAGACCATGTTTATACATATCTGTCAGGAGCTGAACAGGATTGTTCTCAGAAATCTTGATTCTTTAGATGGAAAAAGATTAATTTCTATTCAAAATTATTATCCCCCTTTGTAGCTGATTTAAATAGACATACTTGAAACACGAGGGGTTTGTTGTTGATTAAGGTTTCATTTTAGTGTGCTCAAACCAAGAGAGAAATCCCACATACTGAGAACACTGAACCCAGAGAACAATTTAAAAAACCTTACCTCTGATACCAAATCCACTTTTTGTGTGGCTTACAGTGTACTCAAATCTGAGAAGTGATTGCCTGCTAGAGGTGTGAAGAGGAGCATCACACAGATGTTCCTCTGTGAAGGAAGGAACATCACACAGCAAGGTCACTGCCTTGCTTCTTGCATCATTTCAGATTAACTCTAGCAGAGACATCCAGGAACAAACAGCTGATATCAGTGCTGCCTAGGCCAGAAAAAGGACCAAATGAGCTTCCTGATCTCTACTGCTTCTCACTTTTAGAATTTTATATAAAATGAACCCACTGTGAATAAGGGCTTTGTGGTGCCAGAAGCCAGGTGGGACTGAACCAAATAAGAGATTCGTTTTACCTTTCTTTCAAATACTAGGAACTGAAATCTTTCCATCTTTTATTTCCTAGCTGGGAAATACAATCAAGTGTTGAATGGCATCTATTTTCACTCTGGAGAATGGGAAAGAGGAATGGGAAATATAATCTTTCTACATTGAGACTAGCAGACCAACAAAACAATAAAACAATCTGCTTATCTTTTGAAGGATGTTCTGTCATATGTACATAATGTTTCTCCTAAGTCCTCAGTTTTCAGCTGACCCATGTTGAATTGGCATGCATGGAAAGTTACTAGAAAACAGTTCTTCCTCCTCTTAGTCATAGGGCTGAAAGGGAAACCAAAGTTGATGAGTGGTCAGGTAATTACACAGTTTTTGGAAAGTACATGGACAACTACACAGAAAGCACACAGGCATAGCTAGATCTTTTTCTTCGCTTCTTCCCATTTCTGTTTTAAAAAAGTTTCCTTTTAAAGTAAAAATTGCAATGCCAGATACTCCCTCAATTGGCATAGATTTCTGTCTTGCATATACCTGAAATTTAAAAAAACTGTGAGAGATTTGGTTACCTGAGTAATTTCTATTACTCTGAATGAGCAATTTCTATTCCCTTTTTCCAAATTCCATCTGGGTTAGTTACAAAGGAGAAAATGTTAGTTACAATGGAGACCATCATCTTCCAAATTGCTCTTGATGAAGGATAAGGACTTGTCCCTATTTTCAGAATCAATTATTTTATTGTATTTGTCTTTGATATGTATGCTGTAGATTGGATGCAAGACAGCTGTATTTTTTTTATGAGTTACATTAAGTTTCATCCAGGATGTCTGGATTATCACAGCTTTTTTGGATATATGCATTGCAGTTTCACTTTCTCAGTAGTCTTTGCAGATGAATCTGCAAACTGTGCTTCCATGTTGGCTAAAGCACACTCAGAAATTCAGTTTCAGAATTATCATAATTAAACACTGAATTTATAGAGAAATCCAGAAACAAATTTGGTAGCACTACAAGAAAAACACTGCAAAAAATGTTTGCTGAAGAAAACCCCAAAACCTACAAATTATTTTTTACTTCTAATTTGTGAATGTTATTGAGCTCTTAAAATTGGTCCAAGCCCTACTTGTGAATTGTGATCATATCTGTCATAATATGATAAAAAAACAAAATATGCTAGCTAGGAATAAGAATGCAACCTTGCTTCCACAAAGCTGAACACCAACAAAAAAAGGAACTGTGTGGTCCCTCTCAAAGAGCATGGAATCGGTGACTACAGTGTGACATGATTCTATTTAGTCTCTGCACATCAAGTGCCACTCTCACAGGGTATTTTCCCTTTTGGAATAGGAAAATCACTATGTGCTTTTTACTTTCACATTCTAAGAAACACCAAGCTGGACACCTCAGTGCAGTTGCATCAGAAATTGTCTAAATTCCCACCATAATCTCTCTCAGAATAAAGTTTTCATCACTAATTAATTTATATCAACATGCATGGATACTATAATAACTGATGAAGCAGGGATCTTTAGGCTTCATCCCCAAAAGAAAACAGAATTTTTTCATGTTATGTGTCCAAAATGAACTGGTTTTTTCAGACACTGCAGTTCAACATTTATTTATCATTCAGGGAGTAAAAAATCGAAAGAGAAGATAAGAAAGTTTCTAGAGGTCATAAGTCTGTGACTAGTTATAAAAAGTAACATCTTAATGTCTGAGAATTTGTGATAATATGTCATGAGGTATTATTTTGGGATCAAAATTATGCAGCTTGAAAATTCTTGCTCAAAGGTGTAAGAATCCTGAGCATTCATGACTCATGTTGAAATTTGTCAAAACAAGCCTCACTCTTACATTTTTAATGGATTTTTCTTGGGACAACTGCGAGAATTTTTGCACTTCAGCAAACCATAGTTTTATGGAGCTGCTTGAAATGGGAACAATATGACTAATTTGAAGTCAAAACTAAGCTTGAATCAATCCATTGAAATTCTCTAATGAATAAATAAGTGTAATTTGAACAAAAGCTGACAATAGAAATTAATATTTCAGGTGAATAATAGCCTGCACAAGCTCAGCAGTACTCAGCATTAGAGCTACTTAAAACACATTCCACAATGCAACAACTTGAGTGGAAATCAGAATCTGCATATATTTTCTGTATGACACTAAGTAATCTTTTAGGATAATACAGCATAGATTTCTTTTCCAACATAAATGATTCTATGATTTTCAATGTTTCCAATGACTGCATTTTGCCACTGCAATTCCTCATTTTTACAGTTACAATTTTTTCTGCTTTACCTTGCCAACAAACAGAATCCACCAAACGATGAAGTAATAACGAAATTCTACTTTATACCAATTTTTAACCCAAAAAGTTGTACTACCTGAATGTACTTACTTTTAGAAACAAATAAAAGGTAATACACTTATATAAATATATTATTGTGTCTTTTTCTCAAAATTTAGGAAAAAAGTTATAAATGTTGCTCTTCACAATCCCTTAAGCTGACATGATTTTTGTGTTCCTATTATCTACAACAATATTCATAGAAATTTCAAGCATTTTATTAATTTTTTTCTTATGGAGAGTGACTCTGTGGGAAAGAAGAAATATGAGTTTCAGTGTGAAAAGTAAAAAAACCTTGAATTTTTTTCCTTTTTCTTTCCTTGTGATTTTTTTGCTTTTAAAAGTGATTTCCTATCTTTTCCTGCATGGGAAATCATGTTCACAGTTGTAGATAAGTGCAATTATTGCAGATATTGCATTCCCCTAAGCAGGATTGGTTTTTTCGTTTTATGAGGAAGTTGTATACTTTGAATTCATAAAATCACAGAATCACAGAATCAAACAATGGTTTGGGCTGGAAGGGACCTTAAAGACCATCTAGTTCCAACCCCCCTGCCTTGGGCAGGGACTAGACCAGGTTTCCACTAGCCCAGGTTTCTCAGAGCATCAAACTTGAGGACATCAAACTTGTCTTTGAACACTTAAGGTATGGTACATCCACAAATTTTCAGGGAAAATTACTCCAGTGCCTCACCCCACTCACAGATTCACCAGATATATTACAAATCAAACATGTTCTCATAAAAATAGAAAAATATTTTATACAATTTTTTTCTTAAAAGCCCAAGCTTAGTTTTCCAAATTATTTTTAACACAACTGCCTCTTCTCTTAACTTTCAATTGACTTTTTATCTTCATTTGTGTATTATTTTTATTCCAATCACTTCAATATTCTGGGAATTTGCTCAAGTACAGGAATAATAGTCTTACAACAGGACACAGTTTTTTTAAGCAGCTGCATATTTTCTATGAGTATTACTTACTTACATTTCAATTGAGCAATTGAAATTTTCCTGGACAATCCAAAATCTGGATTCACAAGCTACACCTGGATAGTCAGTAGACCATCTGATGCTCAGTGTGAAAATCTAAATGGAAGAGAATTGAATTAGAGACTGAGCCTGGTTTTATTTGCGTGACAAAATTATCTTTTCAAAGAGATCAAAAGATTAACATATATTTAGCTTGTCTTAGGAAACACAGAAGCATTACTGATAAGAAAAGCAGGAAATGGGAAGCTTTAGATACTATACTGAAGATTCTGCATTGGAAAAGAAAGGATTTATGAGTCAAATTGGTCAGATTCCTGGATGCTCTGTGGCATTACAGCCTTTAAATCTGCTACATAGGAACTATATGGATCCCACATTTAAATCTTTAACCTCCTGGCTAGCAGTTCTCAAATTGCAGTTGCAGAAGAGGCAAAAAAGAAAAGTACCTCTCTAACCTGAAATATTATACTTTATGCAATAATACATGTGCATATAGTAGTTTACAGATGAGTGGTGTTCCACAAAATTCAAAGTGGGATGAAAGATATAAACATATGTTATTTTATTTACTATTATTATTACAAATAAAATTTTTCACACATCCATTTTTTCAAACAAAACCTAAGGTATATTCTGGAAGTCTCCAAAATTAAGACATATTCCCTAAAATGAAAATTATTCTTCACCTTTCTGTCTATATAGATAAACTGCAATTTTATTGCTCTGAATTTCTTGCTCATTTCTCTCCATCTAGCACAGACAGAAAAACAGAAGTTAAGAAATGAATTTCTAACCCCATATGATGACTAAGTATTGATGATATGTTGATGTCTAAGGACATTTACTTGCTCTACAACAGAAAAAAATATTACAAATGTCAAGAATCCTTGGGCATCTGGCGTCAAGGACAGGATCCTGGTAATAATATAGCCTGCAACCAGGGCAATACTGGGTCTCCCCCTAAAGGCTGCAATTGAAAAAAGTCCTTTCTGGACCTCAGTACAAGTCCCCTATAGAGACAAGGGCAACACCCCTGCAAGGCATAAATCACAAGGCTGTAGGCACTGTGAAAGTTGATTCCACTGGTATAATTTGGGACCAGACATGTAAAACATCATATTTTTACAGAAGATGTAACCTATAAAAAGGTAAATACACACCATGTCCACTTTATCCACCTGGGCAGTAGACATCCCAGAGCAGGAAATGTAGGGAAAAGCCCAAAGTGTAGCTCACTCCAACACAGCCTCTCCTCATTCCACCCTTACCTCTAACCCTCTTTTCCCCCTACCCCACCCACACTGAAAGGCTGGAAAATCCATGTATCTCTGACCATTCCTGGATGAAAGACCCACAAGAGCAGTAGCAGCACATCTCACACTCACTCCATCACCTGAGCAGTTCTTTGGTCTCTGCCTCTCCATTTCTCTGCTCATCCTTCCCCACAGCCTGGCTCTTCTTTCCCAGTTATCCCACTGTCTCTCCATCCTTTGAACCCCAAAGGAAAGGGAGGAAACGCTCACAAACAAGACATATTTAACTAATGTAATTGGCTAAATGCCAATTAGAGTTTAACAACAAAAGTAGCACAGTGGAATTTTCCAGCTCAATGTAAAACTGCAGGATGTGGTTTAAAAGAAAAAAGAAAAGGAAAAAAAAAAAAAGAGAATCAGCAAAAAAAGATTGTGCAGCAAACACAATGCAGATCTACAGCTTGGATTTTAATCATGAGTTGAGCATACATCTTCAGAGACCCTGGGTGAGTCACTTCATTTCCTGGTGCATTAATTTCCCAAATTCCAATACATAGATAACATGTAATGAATGCTGCTTTTTCAAAGCATGTCACAATAATCTCTGTAATGAGGTTTTTTAATAGAAATTGCTATAAAACTGTGAAGAATAAGACACACATATAAGGCCAGCAAATATGTTAATACCCTTCTTAATGATTCATTAGTATTTAAGATTTAACAGATAGGCCTGTAGCAATAATGCAGAAAGAGTGGCAAATAAGCTTGCAGAAAGCTGTTACCAGCAGAAAGGCCTTGGCTGTGGCAGAGCAGTGAAGCAGGAGGCAGCCAGAAGGGAAACCACCCCAGGTACCACTTCTTTACCTGCAAATATGGCCAGAAAATGGCCAGGCCAAAAAGGCTCTTTCGTTTCAATGGCTTTTCAGTGAAGGTAATGAAGTGAGTGGGCTGGGAGGAGGGAAGCTTTAGCAATTTCACACCTGCTGTGAGCACCCTGCAGATTAGCTCTAACCCTGTAGAAACCAGGTTAACTAATCCAGAACAAAATTCAGTGACAAGGGATGTAACCCCCTTTTCCTCTGTGGGTGAGGGTCCACCATCAAGAAAAATGCCTTTTTCCATGCACCATTCTATGTTTCTGTAAGTGGGATGGCTGAATGGCACAGATGGATAAAGGCACAATAATTCAATTTGCTTTTTCCTGTTCTGCATCTAATTTAATTGAACAATCAGGCACCCCAAACTGGATTCATCTATAGGCATGCTTGATTCAGTGACAAAAGGGATAAGATTCTTCAGTATGTATTCTTTAACCTCAAAGGAGAAGTTAAATAGGCATCAGACATTCCTACAAAGAGAAGAAAAAATATTTTTAAATTAAATACAATCACATTTTGGGGATATCTTGATAAAGATGATTCAGAGAGGGGAAAAAAATTGAATCTAAAAGGCTTTCCCAAATGTAGAAAAGTAAAGAAAATATAATCTACCTGCTCAAGTTCTCAATAATTTTTTATTCTTAAACATACTGGCCTGCAAGAGGTACTGTTATATAAATTATAGTTCTATGATGAAATGCTTCAACCAAAAAAAAAATCAATTTTTGCAAGAGGATATGAATTCAGAGATCTTTAGATAAATGACAATGTTTCTGCATTTTTGGAACTGGAAAATTACTTGTATTTTTGGCTATTTGCATATTTGTATTTTTTTAAATTTGAAAATTTGTATATTTGACCCGTATTTTGGCTATCCTAACACAACACTGAAAACCTAATGTCAGTGTTGTAGTTAGGAATGGTTTTGTCCAATTTGGTGTTCCCATTCCCCTCTCCCCTGCATGGGGCTGCAGAGGAGAATTGGAGGCACAAGAGGCAAAGATCATGGCTTGAGATAAGAACAGTTCACTGGAAATGGCAATGAAATAAGAAAACAAACAGTAGCAGCAACAATATTAATAGCAAGATGTAAAAGAGAGATGTAAAAGATACATTTAGTGACAGATGGCTGATGGTGAGATGTCCCAGTGGTATAAAGGTCTGATTTGAGCAGCGGAAGGAACACCACTGCTCAACAATTTTTGAAGCACTACTGCTACCAATTCTCAATGAAAGGTGTGTTGGTAAGAGATAAGGAAGTCTGTGGAATTTGCAAGTTCAATGTGTAAGTAACTTACCTTTGATGTGTTCATGGCAGGAGTGTCCATCCGTGAGGACTTGCTGAAGTTGAGGGAAGTTTGTGTGTCTGTGTGTGAAGGGGAAATCCTTACAGCAGCCATTCAGAGTATTCCTCTGCATTTAAATAAAACAAAAGTGAAAATTATGATGGAAAAGGGAAGATAATTGTGAAGACAATTAAAAAAGCCAAGCTGATGTACTTAGAAAAGAGAGAAAACCTCTCTTTTGAGGTTAATAAAATAACATCATATAAAAATGAAAAGAAAAAAACCCTTTTTTATTTACATGATTGCTTAATGATAAAAATTATCACCATGCATCTTTCTTCAGTCTAAGTCCTTTCTGTTCAGTGATCTTGACTGTGAATGTCTGGTACTGATTAGGTCAATAAGGTATCAGAAATTTCCTTACAAATATTTTATTAATTCTTCTATTTTTATAACAGGAAGATAGTACTGGATTTGTATTCAAAATCTGTTGACAATTAGTCTATGCATTTCCATACAGTAATAGCATGAAAGAAAACATTTGAAAGATATTAAAAAAAGCTAATTGACAACGGAAAGTAAAGTACATTTGGACTCTAAGAATTTAATGTACTAATACTGCATAGTTGGCTATGTTTATTTCTTTCAGTTTCATTTTTGTGTTGCTGCTGAAATTTCTGATTTTATTAGTTTTCAAAAAGTGATGCTTTTCGAATAAGCATGAAAGTTTCATTTTAATAAAAGGAAGATCAAAGCAGAAAGGCTTCAAGGTTCTCACACAAGACTGGTTTTGGGACAGGAAATGGAACTTTCTGTTTCAGAGCACAGCCATTCTCATACACCTATTATTTTTCCTGAATTATCCTTTTCCTGCTTCAACTCTAATTTTTATGTCCATCATGCTGCTAAAAAACCCTGTTAAAAGTCTGTTTAAGGAAATGAATGTTGTTAGATTTTTTCTCTCTCTGGCAGAGGCTTACAGAACTGTTTCCTAAACAATGCCCTCAAATACAGCCTGGATGTGAAAACTTCCTGCAGAGGCAGTTCACTTAAGGTTGAGGCTATCCTTAATTATAGAATGTTGTCAGCTCAGAAATTTCTCCAAGAAAGACCTCTAACTTCTTTAAGGCAAAGGAGCTGATGCATTTTTTAATGGCTTTCAAAATCCAGGGAGAAATTTAAAGAGAGCAAACAATGCATCTTTCCTATACGGCATCCTTAACCTTTTTTTGTTGATGCATCCAGGACCTGACACAGGCTATCTTTCCAACAGTGAAAGTTATCTCATGCATCTTCTTTTTCTTAAGCTCTTTTTGTGGCCCTTTATTGGGAAAAAGCTTGGTAAACATCAAAGTGACAGTTAATCATTTTCTGATAATGCACATCTCTCCTAGAAGATCAACTCAAGCAGACAATGTTATCTAAAATCTCCTCCCTACATACACAAACAATCACAAAAAGAGAAAACAAAAAGCAAAGAGGACCACCCTACACATCAAAAGCCAAACTTAAATATCCTGGTTTCCAGACAAATGCCTTGGAAGAATGCTTGGTCACTTCTCTCTTTTCCGCTTTTTGATCTTGGACTGGCTTTAAATGTTGGAAGAGGTACCAAACCAACCACTCAAATTCCCCTTTGAAAGAAGCATTCTTCAGAAAAACAAACTCTTCCCCTAAATGTGTCCTGCTTAGAAATATTCAAAACAAAAAACAAACAGAAGAAAACCCCCATTTGCTAGCAAACTTTTGAATGAATAATGAACGAATTGCTGCCCACTCTAAGCCTTAGGGAGGGATTAAGAAGGTAACAGAAAGTGTGTAAAAACAACTATATGCTACCAAATCTTCACATATGTAATGAAATGAAAAAAATAACCACATTCTAAAGAAAATTTAAAATTCTGTTCTATTGTAATGAATTAAGCTGGAATTTTTTGGTGTTAGTTTGGGCTTTTTTTTTTACCTTTCCACCCCAAATATACTGCTACATAACAACCCTCAAGTAAAAACTCCTTTCCTACTAACATTCAAAACAGATATTTTTTATGCATGTTGTTGCTTTGCAGAAGTTCATTTATTCAGACAAAGCCAAACAAAACAGTAGAGGTTTTACAGCAAAGGTATCACAGTCAACTGTGAATAAATGGAGCCAAGAAATATCTGCTGCAATCATTTGTTTTGGTAGAAGTAGCATAATTGTGCCATAAACTCCTGCCTGATACACTGCAACATATTACATCTGTTTTATGCTAATGTAGTTCCAAAGAAATCAATGATATTTATACTGACATAAAGCTGTGGTGAGTCATATTCTCAATTAGTGTCTTCAGTTTGAGAAGGAATACCGAAGATTTTTCTTTATTTTCCAAAATTTAGCCTGTAAATTTGTTCACCAATTTCTAAAAAGCTGAAAGTTTAATTGCATCTATAGGGCTTCAGAGCACCCCTTGAAAAATCATCAAAAGTTATTTTAGGCAAATCTAACTTTTAAAATGAATTATTGTGACTGCATAGATCTTTTGTTTCATAATGTGTTCATAACAAGAGGAAATGATCTCTGACAGATTTTTTTTTAAACTGTGTGTGTATCCATAGGAATCATCAAATGCCTGTGAAGTAGCATATCTGCTCAAAAAAGGCTTATCAACTATCCTAACATAACTATCCTGACATGTTGATGCTGCCGTCAGTCAAATATATTATGTTTTTCTTTCGATGGTTGAATTCAATTCCCCTTAGTCATGAAATTATGTGTGAGGCCCCTCTCAGTTTTAAATACGACACATATGACTTTTAGAGACTAAGCCAAACAAAGAGTGGCAGAAGGAGCTGGGGTTGTTTCATTTGGAGGTATTTTCCAGCCCAAATGGTTCTGTGATTCTGTGATTTTGAACCACACAAAATGAAACATTGCAGATATTTATTTTCTTACAATCTTGTCTTTCTATTTTTAGTGGCTTTTTCTTTATTTTTGTTAAAGTGAAAGAGGATTTGTTTTAAAGGTAGTGATCTGAGTTTATGATGTGTGAGTATTCAAAGGCTTAGCAGAATAGTCTGATGCATTAGGCAGACAGGAATTTAAACAGATAATCTGAGGTAAACCTGGCTGGGATAATTTTAAAGAGTTGGTTGACTGAATTTAGATTGATCAGAAATAATCAGAGACCTTAGCAGGCGGTTAATTCTTAGAGATCTAATGGGAGAGGGGCTCTTCAAGCACACAGTGAACTTTTACACACAACACTTCAGGTTTTGGGTTATTCATTCTAACATCCTGGATCAAGAGGTCCAAGATCAAAATTGCATTTCTCAGCTTTCTTGCATCAGTGTTTGCATCCACTGCAAGCTATATTTATTTTGTAGTGGGAAACCTGGCTATGTAGCATTAATACATTTTGTTTGGTTTTTTTTTTTTAATGCATAAAATGAAAGATACACTGTGTTGTTATAGCTGTATTTTGTCCCTGGATTCCTGGGATTAAAAGGTTTGTGTGTTGTTTTTTGTTGTTTCTGCTGTAGATTATGGTAAATGGTATTTCCTGGACATTATTTCTCAGTCTCAATGGACTTTTTTATGCAATTGTATCAACTGCATTTTTTACCAAACCTTGACAAATACGTATGTGTCCCCCTTTCATTTAACTGTAAATCCTATTGCTTCAAACACACACACACATACCATTATATATATATATGATGATATATATTTTATACATGCATGCCTATATATATATATATGCATGCATGTATAAAAGAATACATATATATTATTTTATATATAATTATAATTATTTTATATTTTATTTTATATTATATATTATTTTATATTATTTTATCTATTATTTTATATATATATATATATATGCATGCATGTATAAAATAATATACAGAAGATGGCTGCTGAATTAATTCATCTAGTGGTGAATAAATTCCACTGAGAACAAAGATACAATTTGCTGGCATTCTGATATTAGCCATTCTTTGTACAGGATGGGTAACATTAAAAGCATCTTAAACAGTTCTCAGTTTGCTTTTCTGAAAAGATTTTGACAGTGTTAATTACTTCTGCTAACAGAAATTTCTGACACTTACATGACCTTCTGCTGCATGCGAAAAAGGCTGTCATGGTTGGTGTACTGATATATGCAAGGAAAATCCCAGGAATTGAAATGAAATGAAACAAAGCGAATCTTATCCTTAACATTACCAAGTAAGAATTTCCAATGACTTCACCAAAACATAGATTATACTCCTGCTGGTGGGGGACAGGGGATTTCGGTGTGAAGAAATGAACTCCTTTGGAATGTAGCAATAACATACACTGATGGCAAGTGAGAAGGTGAATACACGAAAGGGAGTTACCTCTATGTAGTACATTAGTAAGAGTGTACCCATTAATACTGTTACACTGGTGTCAAAAAACCCCACCCTCATTATTAAACACAGACACACACACACACACAAAAAAAAAAAAGGAATTTAAAGATTAAACAACTGAAATTAAACAAATTGTGATGGCACAGTGAGCTGCTGTTTTCACAGGTGTTTATAGCTATGGTCCTTTGAACTGATTTTCTACAGTACCAGGTTTTTTTACCTGTTTTAATGTTTCTTTTTCTGTCTTTCTCTCTCTTACCTCTCTCTCACTTCCTCTTTTTTTTTTATTTCTTTAAATGTTCAGTTTTAGCTAGATTTCAAACCCTTAGTTTAGCACTTGCCACCTACCACTCGCTCCAAGAGGCCATTTTACCTCTAACTGAAAATAAAGTTATTCCAGCATGTTGGAGGGAAAGCACAGAACATTTTCGAGAATCATATGAAAAAGTGCGTAGGCTGCTAAGGATCTTTCTTCTAATACATTATGGCAAATACACTCCCGGCACAGGATAAGGAGATTTATTACCATTAAAAGGTATTTCAGTTCAGAGAGAGAATAAAATAATCCACCCCGAAAAGCTGTGTTCTGGGTGATTACATTTTGACCTCAATTCCTGCTATATTCCCTAGTGAATCTGTCCATACAATAATGTTTCCCCTGCTGGGACCTAGTCCAACACCACCTAGAATTGAATTTTTCTATTGATTTTTATGGTCATTTGCTTCTTAAAATCAGTTGTTGTTATGTCCATAAAAAAAAAACTTTTCCATGCTCACTGTTCTGTCATAATACATTTTGAAAAGTGTATTGTAGAAATCCCACAACGTTAAACTGCATGTTTAACCACATAGAGACTCAATAATACCCATGGAAGAATACAAATCCTGATAATCCATTGCTGTGCTACAATTTTTTTTCCTATTTTATTTTTGCAGGATGGAAACTTCCTGTCCCTAAAAAAGTTAGCTTTAAAAACAGTATTTAAAGGTATTTTTGTGACTACAGCCTCAATCACATTGCCATATAAAACTGTATGAAAATATTTGCTTTATTCAAAACAGGGAGGGAGGATTGTTGTCGTGATATGATAAATGTAATAAATGGAAATACAATGGCAAATTACTGTCAACAAACACCCAAAGTGAGCAGAGAGAATTTTTCTCCTATAAATGTAAGAGTCCCTGAGACAGGCAGCCACAGGCTGCGCAGAACCCTGAAAATTCCCCACAGGCTGTGCCAGCTTCTGGCAACCTCCTGCTGTATGGCTCCACTCCTTCTCTTGTATTAATACACATTCTTTTCAGGGATGCTTTGCAAGCCTTTAATTACTGCAGAATAATTTTGGAAAAGGCAAGATTTTTCACTCCAGAGTAGCAGTTATTAGGTCAGAAACCAGCATGCAGGTGAATTTAATATTCCTTTTTTAAACTTATTTTTAATGCTGAAAACTGTACATCTTGCAGGCATGAACAACACCACCAGAGGTTCTAAGGAACAGTCTCCTGAGCTGTGGACTAATGAGCAGCTGATGTCTTAATTTACACAAACAGATGAAAAGTCACACCAAAACTTTCAGGAAAAAATGAGAATTCCAGTGACAGAGCTCCTACCTGCAGGAGCAGCTTGTGCTAGCTGTTGAAACTTCAGTTATTTGCCCTTTATGAAAAACTTTGAAACTGCAGAGCATTTAATCTTGTAGGCAGTAAAGCCTGTGAGTAGATCTACAGCATTCACAGAATCGTGGAATAGTTAGGGTTGGAAGAGACCTCTGAAGATCATGTAGTCCAATCCCTGTTCACTAAATCCAAGATTCAGGAAGGCTCTGAAGTTCAGATAGAGTAGCTTTAATTGGAAGCAACTAAAAGTTTTTGTTCAGGTACTTTTACTCAACCGTGAAAAACATCTTTCTGGAAAAATATCCTAATGGGCAAGAAAAGCTCTGGCTGAGAAGGAGTGAGTCACTCTCCAGCTGCCACAGCAATGCAAGAATGTCCCTCTGCAAATCCTCAGTGAGAGTCTTAGAATGGAAACCGAGAAGAAAGTTTTCCTTATCCTGATTTGGTGAAATCCACCTTTGAAGTGCAATCGCTTTAAACTTGCCTACAAGACCTGAAGCTTGTATTTATGTGATGAGCACTACTATGCTGACGTTTGCATGTCAATTGGTGTTGACCCAGCTGAGAGTGCATCTTTCTCAACTCACCTAGATGTCGATAACTGTACTCTATCAAAAGAGTTGTTTTGGGGTTTGTTTGTTTTGTTGGGTTTTTTTTGTTCAGATACTAACTGGTCTCTGAAGTCAATGGCAACCTGTGATGCAGCATAACACAGGAAATTAAACTGAGGACCCATTCTCTTCTTGTTAAACTGAGTTAGCAGACATTTCTATATTGGCTAAAACATTCTTAATAACATGCATCTATTACCCTCTGGATCTAAAATACAGGCACAGGTGATCCTGTAACTCCCAGTATATTTAAGATACCAGGCCACATCTCCCCCATCTCCTGTTCTGCTCTGTCTCTGTGAAGCTCTGCACTGCCACTTAGGGTTAGTGAAAGATATTTTGGTGAGGGAGAATATTTGGTTTTAAAGGCATTCCAGGCTTCTGCTGATCTCATTTGTATTTCAACTCCGGGTCATATCATCTTCATATTCTGAAGATATACTCAATTAGGAAGCATTACTAAAACTGACTTTTTAAACAAAGATGTGCAACACCAGTGGAAATTTGCAAGTCACAAAGGTGAACTAAATCATATATTACCTACTGTATGTGAAGCACTGGGAATTGCTATCCTGTGTTTTGGCTCAGCAAAGACTTACACGAACATAGTAAATGCTAAGGACTGGGATCTAAAAAAGTACATCTTTTTATTATAATTCTCTCGGCAAGCAATCAAGGAGCTGGAATGATGACAGAACATCCAGATTGGCCATTCAAAGTAGGTCTATGTGTTTTGTTTATGAGGGATGAGGACATTTGTGAACCTAAGCATGTAGGTTTTCTGTAAATTCAACACAGACTGACACTCCATTGTGGACCCATGAAAGCAGGTGCTGTAAAAGTCTCCTCTTCCAGTGAAAAACAAAACCAGTTTTTCCATTTTCTTTTTTCTTTTTTTTGAAAAGGTTGTGGTGGCTGAGATAGTGTTGGAGGAGGAGTAGAGGGGAACATGCCCTGAATACCAAACATAGTTGTAAAATCCCTACTGTGAAAGTTTAGCATCTAGAACACCAGTTATAAAAATAAGATGTGCCCAAGAATAGCTGGAACTAAGGCCAGAGGGCACAGAGTGACCCTCAACCATGGGGCCAAACCCTCATGGGTTACAAAACAGGGAGACTAACCAGCCCTTAGGAATGCTCAGAGGCCACACAGAATTCCTGAAAGAGGTTAGGTAACCACAACAAGATGATGAGGTGATAAATGTAGAATGCACATCTTCCACAGTACAGCCCAGCAGCCAAGAGAAGAGCCTACAAAGACTGCAGTGTTGTGAAACTGTATTTACCACAACTCCCTCTCTATCCTTAAGCAATGGCAGCTCGACTTACCTCAGTAGGGTAGCTGTAAATGATTACTTTAGGAGCCATCCTGGAGAGAGTTGAAGGAATCACTTTTTTTTTGTGCAACCAAAACAAACCTCAAGTGAAGCGTAGAGTGTCTTCAGACTCCCCAGTGGACAGCAATCTTTGTGTGTTTGCTAACCATTATTTTCTCCCCTAGAAGACATTAAAACATTTCTCTGAAGGAAAATCAGATTTGAGAAGCTGTCAGAGTAGCTTCTACTTTATTGTGAAGGGAAATCCTTATAAAAAGTCAGGCTGAAGTCTCAGCATAGAAAACTCCCCTCCCCAGTCTGGCCAGTACTGCTGCCACAAGCCTGTAATTGCTGTAATTTGCAGGTTTGGTATGTAGGGGAACCAATGAAAAACACCATTCAGGGCTGTGTAGTCGCTGAGTGAGGAGAATCCATAGGTCCAAATTGCTTGAACAAAAAATAGCTCACTTCTCATAAATGAAATATTTTTCCTGAGAATTTTCAAGTAGGCTTGAAAATCTATTGCTCACGGGTTTGAAAACTTCATCAGTAAGTCATGACTAAATATCTCTATTTGCATGAACACACACAATCAAAACTAAATTATTTAAGATTAATCTACAATTTTATACCACTTAAGTGAAAATTATTTCTGTGAAAGTTTTGAACATGCAGTAGGATGACACATCCATCTTAAAAAAGAATATGAAAGCCTCATTTTTAGTGGATTTTATGTACTTACCTCTTTTGAATTTAATAACTTCTTTCTTGATTACAAGCTTATCATAAAAGATAAAGCAACCAAGTAAGAGCATGATATATCTGCAGTTAGTGCAAATGGTAATTGTGTTCTCCTGGGTAAGGATTTTCAAGAGACTCCTAGCCTGCATGGCCATGGCTTTTATTAGAGAAACTAGATGAAAGTTGAATATTACCTTTTAAATTCTGTAGCTTATTCAAGAAATCCATCTCCACTTTAATTGCACTTTCCTCTGTAGGGTAAAAAATTATTTTACAGCTCTTGGAATTTGAAGGTATTATAGGGTTTATTTTTTTTAAAAAACACAGACATGACAAATATCCCATGATTCAAGACAGACAGCTCTCCAAAATTCTGAAATTAACTGTGAATGAGGTCCAAATATTTAAATTTTTTTCATGAAAGCTATTAAGACTAAAGGTTATTGTGAGACTATTTATGCCAGTCTAAGTGCCAGTGAACAGGAAATATAGGGTCATATATGTTTTATAACCCACTTTGTTAAAATGCAGGAAGGCAGGATGCAGCCACTGTACGTCCCCAGTTTTCAAGGGAAAACGTAATGGGAGTGCTCTACTTTAAATACATAAAGCCCTTTCCTTAATCTTGAACGAGGAAAGCTTATTCACAATGTGAATATAGGTTTTAGCCCTTAGAGGTTAAAAATTGTTTTGATTTTCCAGAACAGCATACCAAACATAAGTATTTACTTATGACATTGCTACAATTGCTTCCCACAACTGTAAATTGTTGCAGAATACTGAGAAAATAGCTCATTTTGGGATAAACACAACACTAAGGCTTACTGTAAAAACAAATGTATTAGCAATTTGCCCAGATTATTCAATATGAATAGTTTCTTCAAGAACATGTACAGCTTAGTAAAACAAATATTTAATAGAAAACAAGTATCCAGATCTTCTATGGCCTTACTATATTGTACTTGCACTTCATGAAGCCATGCAACTCTGCAGCCCTAATTCCCCTCATGAGATCCGTGAGGATGAATGAGCTCTGTCCATCCTTGCAGGAGTGGTTACTTCCATTAGAATTCATTTGGCATTGAGTGGTCTCATTTTTTGTGTCTCTCAGACAGAAAAAACAGCAAACAATCTGTATTTTGATTTAGTGACTGATTTGTGAGAAAGATCACTGGGGTGAGTATGCTGAAACATAGGTCTCTGAAGAGACTTAGCACTTGGTAGTCTGGGGGGCAGTGACCTCCCCATCAAGCCCAGTCAGCAAATGCTGACTTGCAGAGCTTCTCCTGCCCTGCAGCTGAGTGTTCTGCAATAAATACCATGGTATGAGCAAGCGAGCATTTAACAACCCCTTTGCAAAATACAGTCATTACACAACATAGCAAGCAGAAAAGAATCAAGCTTTGGTGGTCCATCCTTGCTCTTTGTTTGGTGGAGGGGTAGAAGATCAGCCAATAATTACATTTCTAGTAATGCCTTAATACAGCCAAAAGCATCACACTTATGGTCAGCTGAATTACATCAAGTCACACATAATTTACAAGCATTGCTAAACAAATAAACCAAAACCCCCTCTGTCAGCAGAAAATACTTTCATCACCTGGTTAAGAAGAAAAGACTAATTACAGGTAGACATGGCCTTGCTATAATTCTTAGAAATGTTATTCAGGCTTTGCTTTCAATTAGCTAACTTCTATCTGACCCTGACATAAAATAAAAGCTTTATGTGTTGAGGGAAATTAAACCACCCTGTTAGATACTCCAGAAGCACAGCCAGAAAAACTGTCATGCTCAGACACCAATGGATTTTTCTCTCAAACGCTTTCAGCATAGAATACTGAAAAACTTAGAACAATAGTTACATAGCAGCACTTCAAAGCCAACACAGGCTCAGATAATACTGGGGGGGAGGGGGAATTTGCCCCAGGCAAAAGATTCAAAGTGTTTCAAAACCAACAGATTTTGACTCAAATTTTTTTACAGTATTGTAATGTAACTAAAATGGATGCATACACCTTATATACTGAATAAACTGCTATGTTAACATAACTGTCATGTCTAATATCAGCAATTGAGAGATCTTTTTCAATTGTTAGCATCTTAAAAACCATGCAGCAGTTTGAATTGAAATCTTCTTCAAAACTACAACACACACCTTGTTCTGCATCTAATGTGTAACACACCCCAACTGCTAACATTTTCAGTTATTGAATCTGAGCACAGACTGTGTACACCTGCAATCTTAAAGATTCCACTTGACTCACAGCAAATGCTGATCTCAGTTAAAAACCCCTTTATTAAGAACAATCCAAACCAGAAATTCTAATACTTTACAGTAACAATTTCAATGCATAATTTAAGAAAATTACTCGTTTTTCAAATCTTTTCCCCTGTACATTCCTTCTGCTGTGTACATACTTTACATAGTAGCGTAATTACAATTTCCCATTGGGATTACAGTACAAATAGTTTGAACCAGATATAGTGCAATATCTTTAGTTCAAAGTTATGAACTCCTTCCTCAAAGGCTTCATAAATTCCTTCCACAGTAGATATGCCGCTGCCACATATCTGTGAATCAGAAGTGCTTTCTTTAAATTTCAGACTCCCACTAAAAACGCTGTTTAATTTCAACATGAGAAGTCAGCTGATGACCATTAACAATCAAGAAGCTGCACTATATTCTCTAAGCATTTTACATGGTAGGCATGTAGTTCATTTTCTTCTGGCTGGGCAGAACCTGAACGGAAAAGAAAAATAACCAAGATTTGAATTTCTAGTTGATTATTAATATAAAATTACTATTCCAAAGATTGCATCAAATGCCTTCCTAGAATACATGTTGGTTTATGGCCTTAACCTCTGTATTGATGAGTAGCAAATTAAATACTTATACTTTATGTTGCAAAGCCTGTTTTGGTTTTTTCCTTGGGTAGGACAAAGCAAGAAACATAAAATAACAAACATATTGAAAATTTCCCCCAAGTGTACTCAGAAGAACAATCTACCATTTTAGCCAATAATCACTGCTAAGCGTTTAAAGCTTTACAAGCACAGACTAGTGGAGAACCTTAATGCAGGAATATATTAATGACAATATTGATGGCATATTACACAACTGTAAACTGTAACAATTTCCGTTTCATAAAATCTTTTATATCCATATTTTGATATGTAAATGTTTATTGAATTAAAAATCAATAGATCAGTCTGGGACCTCATGCTCTACAGCAGTACACAAATAAATGGGGATTAATGTTATGAAGTGCTAGTCTGTAAAAGGTGCACACTTCTATCTTGGTGATTCAACATGGTATTTTAAAAAGTGTCTGATCAGTGGTAGTTTTGCTATAAAGAACAATACAAACTTATCTATTTATTAATATATTATAAGTATATGAAATCTTATATTGCTATGTTTAATGACTGACTTAGTAAAGACTGAAAAAACATTCAGACATTCATGAAATGAAAGGATTAGGGTGACAGCACAGGCAAAATTATCATAAGATGTTCTATCAAAAATACATCTCCTCCTTATTAGGATACCAACAATGGTCAATGTAGACAGAAAGTCTGTGGCAAATCTGTTATGCAAACACTATGGAAACCTGGTATAATAAGCCACTCAATTGATAAATCTATTTCAGTATATCTATAGAACAATATTAATTAGTAGGAAGTCTCATTAACTTAAAATGAGTTAACAAGTTATAACAAGAGTTATGTTCAGTTACTTGAGAAAAATATCTCAAGCTTTCAGAATGTCACTAACTCACGGCACAGTATTTTAATGTTGGAACAATGCTCTCTTCTAGTCCCTTCTCTATGTGGCTCAACACTGAGGCTGAGCACAGTTAAGCAAAGTCAATGCTAAAAGAATTTTTCTCAATGCTAACTTTACGATTTAAAGAATCACAGAACTGTACTGTGAAAAGAAGGATTTTTTTGCAAGCATGATCAGACCTCTGCTTCAAAACTAACCTTGGCAATTACCTAGGGTCGTTACCTAAGGCATTTTTCTCCATCTGTATTTGTAAGATGCCTAACCATAAACTGTATTACTAATTGTGATTTTAGAGATGAAAGTATCTATTCAAAAATTTGTAGCATAACAAAAACTTATGGTTATGATATAAATTGAAATGTTTTAATATGGAAAAAATAAAGAATTGGCATTAGGTAGAAGTAAGACCTACTTTTCTTCACTAAAGAATACGCCTCATCTATTCTTCTTCTTATGGATGGATTCTTCAAAGTCACTTTTGCCTGTAACACACATAAACACACAAAACACAATGAGCTTTCTTCCCCACATGATCACACTTAACAGTAAAGTTTAAAAAATTACAACAATTCATCAGAGCATGAGATGCAGGAATTTTATAATTAACATTGAACGGTATCATCATATATACTGCATTTATATAAGTACTCACAAATTAGAAAGGACAAGTTGCTTCTATACCATATTGTTTAATCTCCCAGCTGCAGCAGCTACTCGATTAAAATAAAACAGAATGACTATTGTAAACTTTATTATTATTTACTTAGAGATTACTGTATTGTTTACAGCATAAAAGTATAACATTACAACTTTTTTCACAGATTTCTCAAATACTAACCTTCTGATAGTTGTGAAGCAAAGCCCAAAGCGAAGCTGCTCCTATTCTCTGAACAGAAGGACTGTTACTTTCCAAACAGGCAGACAGTACTGCAATTGCTTGATCTAATGGGACAAATTAAAAAAAATGAAACCAAATGCATCTAGAAAATATAATCAAGAGCAATG
Source organism: Lichenostomus cassidix (assembly GCF_008360975.1). Lineage (NCBI taxonomy): Eukaryota > Metazoa > Chordata > Aves > Passeriformes > Meliphagidae > Lichenostomus > Lichenostomus cassidix. The sequence continues at coordinate 95,782,116 of NC_139482.1, read as the reverse complement.
GAAATATATTTACATGCCTCAGTAGATTGATGCTTGGAGTACACTTATTTTTATGACAAGTACTGGTATGGCAGAGGAATTACAGAAACTTTATTATCGATTAAATTTCAATATGCTCATAAAATCGGCACAGTACATTGAAAGAAGTGTTAAAAACAATATAGCAAAACAAAAACAAGTAACGCTAAAAAATTAAGCCACTAGTAATAAAGCATGAACATTATGTATAGCCATCAGCTATGCTTAGGGACTGAGTAAGCTGTGAAACTGTTTTATAACTCCCAGTAGCCACAATTAGAGCCACATCAGGATGGATATTAAGATGTTTCTATTTTCCTTCATACTTACTATGCAGATGATTTGCAACCAATGAGAAATATCTGCCACCCCACTGTAGGTGCCTTAATTTTCTAGCATTCCTCTGAAGTCAGACTCCTCAAGTTACCTTGCTCACTTCACAACAAAAATTCATAGATTATGTAACTGAATAATGTATATTTAATTAAGGCAGTAAATCCACATGTTAGGAAAAAATAAAAAGCATGGACACTGCAGAATACCTGCTGAGAACTTATAACAAAGACAGGAGCATTCTCTCGGCAATTAAATGGGGGAAAGAAACGTCTTTTACAAACAACCAAGAAAAGAGTTCTGAACACGTTGTTACATTCAATATATATGCCATGATTTTATCATTATTGTAAACATTTTCTGTACATGACAGAACATAAAATAGTTTGTCTCAACATTCATGACTTGCACAATCTAGTAAAGTTTTGTTGAACTGTAAGATAGGACCTTCAGTTATTTCAAACTGACTGACACAAACAATACTTCAACTCTCTCTGAAAACTAGCTGTTTGAGAAAACTGCAAAAAGTCCTTTCATTCATAATGTGTTACAATATCCAAATGATCTGCCTAATAATGAATCTTGATTTTCTTTTTAAAACTATTTATTTGCTTTTCCTTTTATTATGTATTATTGTAATCGTCTCTCTGCCAAAATATGTGTTAATTACTTCTAAAAAATATTTTTTATAGAAGTGCTCTTCTAAAAAAGAACAGGGAGTTCTTGGTCAGTAACCTAAGCTGCCATGAAAATATGGTCTTCTGGAAGTCACAATATTCTGAGAGTACAATAGTTTGCATACCATTCAGATACTTACCATTGCCTAATATCTTTGGCTTATTAGCCGGACTAAAACATATGTTATGCAGAATAAGAAGTGCTAGGTGTTGGCTGCTCTTGTGCTTGTATTTACACATTTCAATGATCTGGTCTAAAAACCCATTTATCTTCATGACCATCTGCTGTCCATCTTCTCCAAAAGATATGTTCAGTAGCAGCTTTAGCCAGAGAATAGACACATTACCAGGATTTTTATTACTTCCTTTTGGTAATGAAAGAGACAAAAAGTTCTGCAGGAAGTTACTCTGTTAGAAGGAAGAACAAAGGATTTTAGAATTCATAGTATTCCATGGCTTGTTTGCTGTTGTTTCACCTTCCAATCTACATACTTGACCAAAAACTAGTACTAATGTTTAATTTACATATTTCAGGCAACCCATTATTAGTCAAGGATTTTTGAAAAACATGACACAAGAATCTACTACTTGGTTAAAAAGTTAATATGGTAACATACATTTTCTTCTATAATTTATGCAGTGTAGATACACGAAGTTGATCCAACACAATATATTTCTTTAAAGGTTAATTCAAACCACTACATAAGCTTTTTGCCTTGCATTTAGTGTTTCTACCCAAAAATAAGCTAGAAACATTTTAAGTGAATCAATGCACTACTTAGATAACGTATTCTTGATTCCTTATTTATTATTGCATGTTATTAGCAAATGTTAAAGGTATCATACAATGTCTCGAGTTGGAAGTGACTCACAACCTACAGCACCACTCCTCCCTTCACTGACAGCCAGAGGAATGTCCTCTATTTCTGTAAGCTTTGAGGAAAACCACTGCATTGATATGGCATACACTATCTCACGGTTTGCCTCCACTTTAAGGAGATTCTGAGGTGAAAATCTATTCCCCTGTTGCAAGAGGAAGGTGTTCTAACATAAATTCCTCTGATGAAAAAGTCCTTGACTAAATATTCCAAGCCTCACTGAATTTTGACAACTTATACAAGCATCTGGTGGAAAGCAAGCAACCCAGCATACACACTCTGTGGTTTTCTTCATGTGAATATAATATTGGTAATTTAATTTTCACAGAGGGAATTGGTTATTCAGCATTGCTTACACTTATGAAAGCAGAGCCCAAGAGAGAGAGAAGGAAGACTAAGTACTATCACACTAGAGTGAAAGTCTGAATAGACTAAAAGCAAAAACAATTCACAGAACGTAACAGCTACTACAGAAGAGATCTCAAGCTTTGTTTCTATCAAAAAGTTTGAGTATTAGCCACTTTGTAACTGTATGATCAGATTTTACATAATTAGCATCACAAAAAGATCTATTTCCCCCTGCATTTCTAACGGGTAATTAGGTCCAAGAATAGAACATTGTTAACAGACATCAAAAGAAATTGTTGCAATTATTAAATTACTATAAAAGATGCTGGAGACAAACACATTTTTAATAATTTCTGTTGTGTTAGCTCATGTTATGTCTATCATCTTAAACATGTAGTCATTTTAGTTCACATGGTTTGACTTCTCAAGATTTGAATTTATTTAAATTATTAAAGTTTAAGGGAAACAGATTTTTCAAAGAACATTTTATAAAGCAGGGTAAGGATCATTCTATACACATAATACAAAAAGGAAAAGACATTACATACATTTGTGTAATATGAATAGATTTTTATCCAACATCCAATTACTGACATGTAGAATGTCTTCCCTAGAACTTTCATAAAGCTTATGTTTCACATGGTATACCTAATGATTTATACAATGTTTAATTTCTTTTTCATTCACATGCAGCTTGTTCTACAGCATGCTCACCTGGATGATCCACTAGTGATTGCCATCAATATATATGGGTATTAAAAGTGTTACACACCACTGAAACAGAGGGGTTATAAAAAGCTCTAGCAAAAATTGTCCAGACTATGAATATAACTGAATTACACTCTGCTCTTAGGGAACAGTAACACAACAAACTGAGAAGACACAATGGTTTTGATTCACACAGAAGCATTTCTGTACGGTCACAGGACACTCCATATTAAAATATGAGGGTTTATTAAAAAGGAAACTACATCCATTGCTAAAATCAAGAGTACTATTTACTTACCTTCTGAATAATGCCTTTACAGTCATGAGACAGAGCAAGGTTTGATAGTAGACAAAAGACCACCTGCTGAACTGGGCTGTTATCATTTGACACTTGGGAAGCCAATTTCAAGATGTTATGCATTAATGAATTGCCAGCTGCACTTCGTGCAGATGGAAGTGATGATTGTCCACCACTGGCCCAACAAAGTGAAGCACAACCTTAAAACGATGAGACATTTATTATATTAGAAATGCAGATATATACTTATAAGAAAGAGCTATAGAAAGAGCAGTCCAACTGCTCAAACACTGAGATGGAACTTCTTTTAAAAGGATTTGTTAGGTATTTTTTCTTTGAACCACAATGAAGTCAATGGGACATGCCTTGAATAGAAATGTGCATGAATGCAGCAGTTTACTGGAATAGGCATCTTCTGTTCCATTGTTCTAGAATGTAAGAGGCAATTCTGCTGTCAAATAGAAGCCATTGCTCCTTCTCAGAAAGTCTCCTTAAAAACCAGAACATATATCTAATTATACACATATTTGGCAGCTGAATTTGAAGGGATCCTCTGAAACTGGTTCAGAAAAAGAGGTCTCTGTATAATCTGAAAGGATTAATATAAATTCCTTAGTATATTTTTCTGAGAAATAAAAGCACTGTCTGCACCTGTCATTACACTGTACAACAGCAGAATGCACAATCCTATGCTATAGAGCTGCAAACTCAAATTAATACAGCAGCAGGTAACTACGTTACCAACCTGATGTTTGTGCACGAGTATAGATACATGCCTTTTTTCAGTGGCATTGGCCTTCAGCAACAACAATTAATTTCTTGTAGGGCAAAAATATACAAAAATGGTTTGTTTAACTATAGCAAATATTTACATGCATTTCTCTGATTATACTAAGGAAGAGAGGTTAACCAGTCCAGAGCAGATAAATTTGGGGCACCTCATAAGCCAGCCATATATGCCAAACAGAAAGAAAAAGCATGATTGATCAGAGAGCACTTACTCTTATCAAAAGGAAAAGAAAAATACAGCCTAGATTCACTATGAGTTAAGAAGCAAGAAAGATCATCAGATCTACAGCTTGATTTCTCGCACAGGACAGGACACTACATTTTAATTTTATACTCTGTTGTTGAGTAATACACATCTTTCTTCAATCCATTAAAAATTCTTTATGAAAAAAAGCCATTGCAAGCTCATTCAAGGTCTGGAGACATAACTTAAACAAAAGTAATATCTCAACCATGTTAACTCTTTTATGGTATCTTGACAGAGAGAAAGGAACAGACACTTTTGTGTCTCTTCAAGCCACTAGCTAATCATTATCTATGATTTGCTAAATCTAAATAACCAAGATATGGAATGAGACAAATCCATACTAGAAAAAAGTTCAGGCTTCTAGTAGTGGTGACAATTATCAAAGGAAATAAAAGCTTTGGTCAAATGAAAACAAGATTCCTTATGAAAAATATACAAATGAGAGCTACAGAGTCCAAGGCATAAATAAACTGAACAAATTTAATACAAAACTGAATTTGATTATTGACTATTTCAAAACCAGAATGTTTTCAATAAGGACCGAAGTACAACTTGTATAAATTACTGATACACTGTTCTTTATTAAAGAATCCCTAGAATAGTACTTCTGTAATACACTACTCAGTTTGGCAGGACATTCAGTATAACGTTCAAACACAACAGTTTGAATTAAATGCTATTTAATCCTTTAGTACAACTGCACACTTGCTAAATCCAACTGTTTGAAACCAGATCCGAACAAAAGTCTTGACTATATTAAAAATAAAACTCTTGACAGACTTTGATGGACCAGTGTTTTACGCTTTCCTCTTATGGTAGCAATAAACATTCTTTTTCCTTTATTGAGCTTTTCAGTCTTAATTATTCTGGTAAAATATTTGGATGTATTCCACCACAGAGTGACTTTCATACCTGCAGGATAGTTTGCAGTGTAGACACAAAGCAAATGCAGAGCTATTTGCATTGAGGAGTCATCTGCTAACAACCACGGCCATAGTGAATGAAGAACAGGAACAAGATGAGCTTTGAGTGCTGCCATCTACAATACAGGACGAAGCATTTAAAATGCTATCAATACTTTGAAAGTGAAATACGGAGTGAGAAAAACATATTTTTATCCTAATTTTTATCTTATGGTTTAAAAGACTGTACAGAGAACTGACACCCTCATTTCAACCACCAATGAATTTAATTCTATGCCAGTGAAATCCAGCACGTATCTTAATTACAGAAAGACGTGAAAACAAAAGTAAAGATTTATTAATTCCAACTGTTCTTGTTCAAGAGCTCTCTATTCGAAAGTTTTTTTCAACTCCTAAAGAAATTATTGGAACTCAAAAAGCATGGAAATACAAGACTGCAGTTTTACACAGAGCAAATGATAGAAATCTTCAGTTATCAATGGCAACCTCCTTCAAGCCTCCAAGCAATTGTTTCTGCAGATACTAATCAAAACAAGAAAAACATTCCACAATAATTTTAGCTGAGATAATGGCACAACCAAGTTATGGGGACTTCAGGGATAATCAGATGGCTTATTCAGCCCCAAGTGTTATGCACACAAAAAGCTAATACATGCCCTGAAAAGGGGGTACTCCTGGAAAGTCAGGAAATCTTGTGGTTTTACCAATGCATTTGCTAAAAGTAGTCCAAGTTGTATAAATAGCACAAATTGTACGATGCCAAGAAAAATTAAACTGTGAAAGAAAAAGTGGAAATAAATGTGTGAATGGTATCAACAATAAGAAAGAAGAACAGTGATCAGAAAGAACACAGAGAAAAATGAAAACAAGTAATGTAGTTTTTTCCCCATGGAAAAGACAGGTAGGCAGAATTGAAGTTGAAAAAAAATTGAAAAGAAGAGAGAAACAAAGAATGTGAAATGAATAGAAGAAATTCAAGATTTTGAGCAAGAAAAATTATTTTATTAAAAACTGGAGATGAAAACAAAACTGTGTTTTAGAGGATTAGTACAATTTAACTCAGAAAAAGAAAGCAAATGGAAAAATATTATTTAGGCCTTGGGTTTGGCTTGGTTTTGCCTGTTCAGTGTGGGGTAGTTTTGTAGTTTTCTCACCTTTCAGAGAGGGAAAGAAAGTAAGGAGAGAGGAATAAGGAGAAGAAACCACTTTCTAAGATCTGCAGCATCTCTATGTGCCTTTCTGGCAGCCCCACACTTTTCTCCACATCCATTTTTCATATTATATGCTTTGAAAATTAGAATTATTGACTTAATCAAAGCAGAAGTGGATAGATAACAGCCATCTGAAACCACTGGGAGATGATGTTTCCATAAGAACACTGAGTTCCTAAAACATGTATGAAATATTCTTAGAAAGTGGGAATAATAATGAAATTTGAAGTATTTCTTGCCATTAATATCAAACTTAAATTTAGCCAGCTTGAAAATAACTTCAAAGTAGAAAAAAAAAAAATTCTCTTCATTCAGTAACTCAGTGTGCTCACATTACTTCAGTATAAGAATACTTACTTTGCATTCTTCATTTTGAAAGAGGCAGTTTCTAAGGAGCTGCATAGAACACCTTAACTCCTTGATAAGGTCATCCTCCTATCCAGAGAAAAGTAATTGAAGATCATCAGTATAAAACTGGAATGAATTTTGTACAAGGAGGAAAGATATTTCAAAGAAGAAGTGCAAATCAAAGGTATCAATGTTTAGGTCACATCTCCTCAGCAGTTTTTTTCTGATTTCAGGTTGAATTAATCTCAGCTGGAGTCAACAAGCATGTTTATTAACGACACTTATAGGCAGTAACTTATCATCCTTATCTCTCTTTATAACCCACAGACACTATTTCAGGGGCACCAATCTGACCAAATGCAATGTAGATCTGTAATGTAGAGCTCCATTTCTCTTACAACTAATAAAGAACGGGTGGGAACTTTGTGAGTATTTGTTCCATCCTAAAGCACGTATCTAAAACAAGTCAAATGAATCACTCCCTAGAAGCATTTGTTTTTCTTCCTTGGATAAAAACAAGGTTAAATTAGCCCTGTTGTTCAGACCCTGAGATGAGCTCAGCTGGTTGGAGCACAGTGCTAATAATGCCAAGGTTGTAGATTTGACCTCTATATGGACCATTCACTTAAGAACTGGACTTGATGATCCTTGGGGTTTCCTTCAAACTCAGAATATTCTGTGATCTCTACAGTTGGTCAGACCAATCCATCCTTATAATCCCAGGGTCTTAGTTTCCTATCCTTAACAATAGATATCGAAGCTACAAATAATTTCCAACCTGATAAGAATATTACAAAAATAAATACAGAGCTTTGGACAGTGAGGTGCTACACTGAGATTCAAGTTACAAGTAAACAAAAAATCTATCTTCATCATAGAGCTGTGACGCTAAAGACTAATACTGGTTGACCTAACTCCTATAAGAGGGACACACTAAGCCATTTCTGAAAGATGACCAAATTCCAACAAGCTTGCTCATCACAGGATATTATTTCTGTCTTATCAAGCATAAAGGAATAAAAATGTAAAATAGGATTCATACTTAATCTCAGACAAGGTGAAGAATCAATGCATGCTTATAAATCATAATGTGCTTATATATCATAAATCATATATTTGATGATATTTAGAGATGAACAGGCTGCTGCAAAAAGGTTAATGAAAGTCAGGTGTAGTAGATAAGGAAGAAACATACAAGTCATCATACAAATACATTTTATAACTGGTTTGTCTCACTTATAGCCAAATAAAATGCTAACTCTAAGACATTCTTTCAAGGAATTCTGTATGTATTAATTTTGTTAATAAGTAAAATAGCTTTAAAATGCCACAAGCTACAACTCATTTAATGTATAAACTTCTAGGAGGTTGAAAAAGTTATGAATTGATAGTACTGTCTGTATTTATTTATTTTAGGATATCTTGATTGTTATTAAGGTACTGTTTTGAGGTCTTTTTTTGAAAGCTTGGCTACTTGTAAATACTTTTTATGCCTGTGATTAGCAACCCTAATTATTGTGAAAGAAAAGGAATACCAGGTAAAACACATCAGTTGTCCTGAGAATGAAGCTTGGTCAAATACATTTTTCCTGCAGTTAAAAGAAGAGGCACAAAAAGAGAAGAAAATAAACTGTCATAACTTTCCTTTGAGAGCTGTGCCTTGAAGTAGGCAAAGGGATAGTTTTGTGAATGATCAGCAAAATCTACTACAAAAGCAATCTCAGTGCCCCCCACATGAAACTGTCATTATGCACCACATATGATGCACAGCACACTTACGGATGACACAGCAACCTACAGGCCCAGCTCAGAAGGGAAATCTGCCATAAAGTCTTTTGCAAGTCTTTCAAAGAATTTTCAATTAAATTTAAACAGTTTTTCTGAACTTTCTCAGAGGCTCCTTTCCTCCAATTTCTTTTAAGTTTTACAAAGAACCAGTGACTTCAGCCTTACAGGACATATCCAGGGCAGGACACCTTTCAGCCTCCAACCCTTGAAGAGGGAAAATAAATGTGTTTAGGAGATCTCAAGAAAAGGGTATGATAGCCTTCAAATGTCAGGGTCAAACTCAAAATTTTTTAAGAGCTCATTGTTATAAAACATAGTTCCACTCTCTCACAAATCAAGGCTAATGTCTGTGCCAAAACCTCAGAGAAAAATACTATTGAGCTGAAGCAATGCAAAAATACCCTTCAGGAAGATGTTTTCTCCAACTTCTGCTTTCTGTGGAAGTGGACAAGATATCAAACTTGACAGCAGAGGTTACAGAGGTATTTTATTAATTATCTTAGCTGAAAGTGGCAGAAAACAAGCAGACTGCAACAAAAATCTTATGAAACTGTTGTATGATGGCAAGACATAATTTCTGTCTAAATGTGGTAAAGATTTGGGTGACATGAGAATCTGGAAGAACTGGAAGGGAGGTTAAAAAAAAAAGGCTAAATAAATAAATAGTGAATGGCGAGAACAAACTGGGATTGCAGGCAGTAGAAGGACCACAAGTACGAGGATTAAAAAAAAACAAAACCAAAAGCCAAAACTGACAAGAAGTTAAAAAACCAGGGACAATTGAGTCTGATGATGAGAAACTGAGATGTCCAGACCAAGTTTGAAGTAGAACAGGGAAAAAAAATGGAATTGAAAGCCAGATAATAGGAGAGTAAAAAAAACTATGATTCACATGCATAAGCAGATTGGAACTAGTTTTGGGATGGGAGGGAGATTGACTGATACAGGAATAGATAAAATCAAAATAGCTAGCACTGGTTGAAAGACACTGAAAAAAACAACTTAAGAAAAACAAAAAATATTATTGTGGAAACAAGATGGAAAAAATTAGCTGGGTAAGATTAGGCCATGAAGTCAAGGCTGAAAGTCCAACTAAGTTTGAAAACAGTGCCCTGATATTGCTATAAGGCTAAATATCATAAATTATAAGCATGACAGATTACAAAAGGATGAACGGGTATGTGAGTGAATGTCTGAAACTGAATTTTGAACTCTCAGTCAGAAGCCTGCTATTTGCTGCAGTCATCTCCACGTTGAAAAAGGTAGTTGAGACCTAGTGAGACCTCTGGGTGGAAGAGCATGTGAGATAATTTAGTTGGTAAAAGCTCTAAAATCACTGAATCTTATAGAAGCTTCAGTATCTGGATGCACTACAAGTTGTCATTTACTTTGTCTCATATGTGACAGATACAAGTAGTATCTGCCTCTAGAAAACAAACAAACAAACAAACAAAGGAGACTGGGAAGAGCCTTATCCTGTCAGTGTTCTGGTTTTTATAGCTACCTTTTTTCTCTGTGCTTTCCCAGGCTTTAGGGAATCCAAATTCAGCTGTGCATGAATGTGCTTCATGTTTTCCATACAGCTCTCTATCAGGTTAGCTGGAAGACAAAAACCAGTAACATTTAAAATTACATTCACAATCAAAAATATTTTATTTCAAAAAATATCTTCCTGGCAATGGTCTTCTTGTTATCTTTTTGATATCAGGAAGTAACAAACAGTTTCTGAGATGAAGTGCATCTAGCTGAATGCTCTCAAGAAGCAAGAATACATTTGAGTCCTCTTGCAACAAAGTCCCATGAGAGAAATACCCAGAGGAAGGACTGGTAAGATTGAGAGGGGAAGAAGATTTGGGCAGTAGAGGATAACAACTCCTAATTCTTCAGGATATCTTCACTGATGCTGCTTAGAAGCACAAATCTTCAAGAGATTAGGGCATCCATTTATATAACCCAACTTTTCCCTAACAAGAGCAGATTTGCTGCATCTGTGGTGAGACAAAAGAAAGAAACCGTTCAGGTGACTCAAAGTGCAAAATGTTGAGTTGGGATCTTTTCTTTGGATCTAGAGTCTTTAAGTCACTGTAAAATCATGGAGTAACTACAGAAGTGGATAAGGTAAGAGCTACAGATGTCATCCATCTCAGCTTCTGCAAGGATTTTGACACAGTCCTCTACAACATCCTTCCAAATTGGAGAGTTATGTAATTGACAGGTGGACTGAATGGTGGATGAAGAATTGGTTAGATGGTCACACCTAGAGGGTAGCAGTCAAAGATTCAATGTCCAGGTGGAGACTCGTGACAAGTGGTGTCTCTCAGGGATCCATACTGGGACCAGTACTGTTTAATGTCTTCATCAGTAACATAGTGGGATTGAGTGCACCCTCAGCAAGGTTTCAGGTGACACCAAACTGAGCAGTGCAATCGACATGCCTGAGGTATCAGATGCCATCCAGAGGGACCTGGACAAGCTCAAGCAAGAAGGGGGTCAAGATGGACCTCTTGATGTTCAACAAGGCCATGTGCAAGGTGCTACACCTGGTTTGGGGCAATCCCAAGTATCAGTACAGACTGGAGGATAAAAGGATTGAGAACAGCCCTGCCAAGATGCAATTAGTGTGCTGTGGAATGAAAGGCTGGACATGGTCTGACAATGCGCACTCAGTTTAGAAGGCCAAGTGCATCATGGACTACATCCAAAGCAGCGTGGCCAGCAGTGCAAGGGAGAAGATTCTGCCCCTCTGCTCTGCTCTGGTGAGGCCCCACCTGAAGCACTACAACTCTGGGGTCCTCAGCAAGAAAAGACCTGGTGGAGTGAGTCCTGAGGTGGATCACAATAATGCAGAGGGTGATCTAATACATCTGTGAGGACAGGCTGAGAGAGATGGGATTGTTCAGCCTGGAGAAGAGAATGCTCCAGAAGACCTGGTTGCAGCCTTCCACTTAAAAGGAGCTTAAGAAAGATAGGAACAAACTTTTTAGCAAGGCCTGTTGCAACAGGACAAGGGGTAATGGTTTTAAACTAAGAGAGGACAAATTTAGACTAGATATGAGGAAGAAATTTTTTTTCAATTAGGATGGTGAAACACTGGAACATGTTGTCCAGAGAGGTGGTGGATGCCCCACCCCTGGAAACATTTAAGGTCAGCTTGGATAGGGCTCTGAGTAACCTGATAAAGTTGAAGTTGTCCCTTATTATTGCAGGGGGGTTGGCCTAGACTGTCTTTAAAGGCCCTTTCCAATGCATTCTATAAGATTCTATGAAAATGGGATAATTCAAGTTTGAAGAGATGGCCGCCAGAGGTCATATAATCCAACCTTCTACTCAAAGCAGAGTAAGCTCTAAGCAGGCAAGGGTTTGCCTGCAGTCTTATGTCACTGTTGAGCCTCTAGCAGAGAAGGAAAACCCGGATTCTCAGCGTGGCATAGAAAACGTGCTTTATTATTTTGAATCCAACATATATATAGACTTTTCAGAGGTCACCCAGATTGGTCAGTCAGAAACCTCCCCCTAGGTCTGATTGGCCAGGCCTGAACTGTCCAAACCTCGAGACACTGTAACAACAACATCCAAACTTTATCTTTGTTTATAAAACACAAAAGAATGTTCCCATGGGAAAGACCTGTGCTAGCCACAGTCTTATCCAGCCGGGTCTTGAAAATGTCCAAAGACACAGATAGCCCACCGCCTAGCATTGCTTTACTGCCTTCAAAGGGTAAATGCATATTTACAGGCAGTTTTACTCTCATGTTTCAATTTGTGCCCACTCTTTTCCATCCTCCTATATCATGCACTGCTGGGACAAACCTGTCTCCAACTTCAAAATCCCACAAGTACGAGAAAACTGCTATTAGGTCCTCCCAAAACCTTCTTTTCTCCAGGTAGAACATAAGTCAGGTCCCTCAGCCTCTTATCTAAGGACACATGAACACAACCACCCTGATGGCCCTCTGGTGAACTTGCTTCCAGTTTGTTGACATTTGTTGCACTGGGCCAAAACTGGATGCAATATTCTAGATTTAGTCTAAGTGGTAAGTAGAGGAAAGAATCTTTCCACCTTGATCTATTGGCTGCATTCCTGTTAATACAGCCCAGGATGCTGTAAGTCTTCTCACATTCAGCTTGCTGCCTTTTCAGCTCTCCAGTCAGCCTCTACTGCTCTAAAGGCTTGCTCCTTTCGAGGTGCAGGACTTTGCATTTTTAACTTAAAGTAGTCCTTAGGAGCTGAACAGGTGATGCTAAAACTACAGCTGTCTTTAGAACACTGATTTGAACCCTAGAAGTCATCTTCCTCTTTTCTAAGATGTGTTGCACAACAGCAAGGATAACTTAAAGGCTGCTCTAGCATGGAATGATGCACTTCCTGCAGTGGAAGTACCTTCATGGGAAGCAAGATCTTAGATAATCTGCTAGGTCATCAACAGAAGAAGAACGCTGATTGAAGCAAGGGCTGAGTACAGAACCGATACACTGGGAAATAGCAGAAAGCATAAAACTTGAAGTTTTCTGCCACTTTTGGGATCAGACACTGAGGAGATGTGCCTAAGCTATCTATTTCAGTCTAGTGTAGGTTAAAAAAGTGGAAAAAAAGCAACTGAGAGATTTAAGCTACATAAAAGCACTCAAGATGAAGTGCACTTGGACTGATCAGAAGGTATAAAATGCATGATACATGAGAAATGCAAATTAACCACTCTGTCCTGTGTTCTAGAGGGCACAAAAAGCCTTTGATTAGAAGTTGGATTACTACTGCAAAGGGAAGACGGTCCTACTTCAATTGTAAAATGGGACCAAAGAAACAGCAGCAGGGAAGAACAAAGCTGAGAAAAAGAAGTCTCTTCTTGTCCAGGTACAGCCAGAACTGAAAACACAGGGCATACTTTCACCTACAAAAGTATCAGAAGATACTGCCAGTGAAAAACCCCCAGCTTCTAATGGAGGAATATGCCACTAGTAGTAAAAGCTAACAGGTCTCTTCTTACTCCAACACAGAGCTGTGACTTCACCACAAGGTTGTAAACTGGCTACAACACAGTATTTCATCTGCAGCTGAAAAGTTTAATTATTAATAAGATTGCTTAGCAAAAATATGAAAAAACCCCTGTCACTGAAACGTAGGTCTTTTGCTTTGAAAAAAAAAATACAGTTTAAAGGTAATATGTAAAACACCTGCAAGCATTTGATTTGTAAATCATTTAACATACATTTTGAAATGCTCACCTTCCAAAGCACATTTCTGGGCATTTTTACTGACAGCTAACAGGGACAGCAGTGCATTTGTAGCAACTTCTTTCAGCACATCCTTTGAAGATTTTCTTTCACAGACCTACAAAAATGCAATTTCATTACTGAAATGAAAAATCGACCACATTAAAAGTAGTATTCATGGCTATAAATAGGTTGTCAGAGTCTATATTTTCATTTGGATGATTTATCATTATATTCCTATACAGAGTTTTCCCTCTCTATATTCATGTTTATGGTCAGTCTGCATTAACATGGTTCATTATTTTTTGTAACTGTTCATTTTTTTAAAATTAAATCTTTTGATTCGAAGCCCAGTCCTCTTAATCTTTTCTTAACATTCTCCCTTTCTAAAGCCTGGATTCCAAATCCTGGCATTCCATACTTTTCCTAATATTCAGGAACAGGCTTGGTATTGCAGACAATTCACTAACATGCCTTTAGTGCAATCTCATTTTCCTTCAACACACTGATGATGAAGAGACATTAAATACAGTGAAATTCCTTAAAAAAAATCACTGATAATTATTTTAGATACTCTTCTAACCAGTGAAAAATGGCAGCTTGTCTCATTTTTGTGAGGCCTTTGTGAACATCACCACATTCCTAATAACCTATGTATAATCTCTGTGTTTTCAAAGGAATATTTATTTACGGTCATATAATGAGATAGTTGAAAGAGAAGGAGCAGTCTGTGCTTCATATATTATCCACTGAGGAATTTTCCCAAAAATACCATGCCAGTTCTGACATCCAAAATAACAGGAAATGACATCCATTGCAATCAGAAAAATATAGGAAAATAAGAATAGTTGCTGGATCACAGTAAAAAGAAAAACGTATTTTAAACTTAGACAAAAATACATCATCTTAAGAAAATCTTAATACTTCAGACAGAAATCTCCTGAGTATTTATCCACATGACCTCATAGATTTTAAATTTACATATGCCACATATTAATGGCCTGACAATTTTTTCAACTTTTCATACGCAATAAAGTATTGATGTATGCTCTATGGTCATCATTTATTGAAGTATTCATTGTAACCAGGAACAAAAAGGTCAAGGAATAAAAACTAGTAAGTTAATAACTAGGAAAAATCCCAACACCTCACTGATAAGGATAACTGACACCAAATCAAAGCATTGACTGGGTTCTGTGTTTATAACCAACAAAGAAGAAATTTACATTTTGACTACAAGTGGTTTTATTAGATCCAGTGTGAAATTTCAAATCTAACAGCAATACAAGAATGTCCTAAGAAAATTAACTGCTTTTCTGTTCTGATAGGTGATAGTTTCTTTTCAAATCAAAGAATTTAGATGTTTGAGTACTTAAAACTTTAGAAAACTTAAACTAATTTACACAAGCCAGAAAGGAAAAAATTGTTGAGTTACAGCAAGCCTGCATAGCCTAAAATGTAGGTTTTGTGATTTATCCATTTGAAGGCTTTTGCTCTATTAAATTGCTAGCTGTTTTTACTTTTTCTTAATATTAATGAATAATTTAGTAATAAAAAACGTGTTTCTCTTTCAACCTCTTGGGTACTTTCCTCTAAGTATTATCAAGCACTAGAACTGATCCAATAATTAAGGTGAGCTGTCCTACACCTGTATCTTTTTCAAAAGTTTTAATTTCATCTTACTATTTTCTAAATTTTATCTTAAACACTGGCAAAATTCCATTCTTTCTTGAAGCATGCTCTTTTATGCATTTTCTTCTTACTCTGCAATCAAGAATTGCAGTTCATAATAAAAAAATAAAATTTATGTCAAGCATAGGGAGCACAAGTAATTAAGAATTAATTAATGATTAACTACTAGTTCAATGGAAAAAATAATAAATTTAAAATGCCTTGTGCCAACAGATTCTCTAATTTTAAACTACTATCAAAGTATTAAAAAGAGAATGGACATTTAATTCTTTTTTTATATTATGCTGCATAATAAATTTAAAATGTCCCATAAATCCACAGCAGATTTGGCTATGTTAGTCTACACCTACTCTAAGTTAGTTGAAGGAGAGATCACAGCCTTTATAAAATACTGATAACTTTATATCTAAGAAAAAAAAAAAGAGTTAGGGCCAAAATTTGAGAGTTTATGTATGGATTATGATTCCCTTACTACTTTTATTTCTGATCTTGAGCACATGTACACAAGGGTTAACATTTACATACACAAAACAAACAAAGCCTTCCAAAGTCAGCACGTGCATTTACTGTATTTTGTGTATGTGATAATGAATACTAATTTGAGACCTTGTCTACTAATATTCACACTTCACACTGGGTACTAAATTAGCATTTGCCACTGCATCTGCCTGGTATTCTGTGGATTTTACATATTTAGGATGATTAATGGAGATGACTGTTTGTTTGAAAAGTCTCCCATCCTTTTCTATGGCAGCCAATTATTTGCTTGACTGCTTCTCTTTAAGAGAGCCTCTCCCGAAGAAAGTCCATATTTAAATATTTTTGGTTGTTTTTGAATTTTTTATGGTAGTTTTGTTTAGGTGTTCGGGTGTTTGCTGTTTTAATAGTTTACATCCCATGGACTCCTCACTCAACTGTCCTCTCAGTCACCACCATGACGGGGTGTAAACAAAGATATGTACTGTGATCTAAAAAACTGAAGCTGTTTCCTTCTTAATTCTGTTATCCTTTCAGGGAGATCATATCAGCTATGTAAGGACCCAGAGAGCATAGGCTATTTTTTGAACTTTTTTATGAACAAAATGCAATGTCTATCTACACCTCTGAACAGTTAAAAAGCACGTTAAAAGCGGCTATCTCTTAACAATACTCAAACTATGTTGAATGTCCTTTCATTGACCTGGCTGCAGTTCATTTTTCATTGTATTGACTTTTTCTGCTCCCACCATAAGGATGTACACTTGTACAAAAATAGAGGAATGTTACAACGTGTCTTTATCAGACATACTTGCATGCAACCACACTTCTTGTGTTAGAGCCAAGGAATTTTGTTTCAGGCATATATGTAAGCATTAAATACAAAAACCTAGCAGGATATTTAGTAAACTATGGGATTTCAATGAAGTACCCCTGTTTGTCTTGAGTCCCTGAAAATCATGTGCTTACAGCAAAATGCTATGCACTGAAACTATCTGAAATTAGTGGGCAAAGACTTAGAGAATTCTGGTTTTAGTGGCCTACAGAGTGACCAAGAAAGATCCTCTTGGGATGCTTCTCCTCCCTGAGAGACACCAGATCTCAGTGTACAGAACATCATGCCTCAATAGATGCAATGGAGCCACAGTGCTGCAACAGAGCAGCAAAGGAAAGCAGGCGTATGTGACAGACATTAGGACAAGTCTGGGTAGCAGTAAGGTTATTCTACAAGAATTTAGCACCCACAAGAAGAGAGGAGATGAATGATAAGAGAGCATTCTTTCGGTCACACCATCCAATATACGACTAATAAATATTTAAAAAAAATGTTCTACATAGCAAAATAGTACTAAGACACTCATTTTAAAAATAGTTACAAGACAATCACTTCAGAATAATAGAAATCATAAGTTACATTATATAAAATGTGCATTATTCAGAAAAAACACTACACTTCTAATCATAGATTACTATTATTATAACAGTGACAAGCTGCACATAAATTAAAGGAGAATTAGTTATGTAGATAAAAGAACTAATTTGTGAGGGAAAACAAATTAGACACAAATGTCACATATAACTTTGTTTACTACTAAGTGAAGAAAGATATTTTACCATTCCATAAATAAAGGGAAGGATTAAATATAAAGGAGGTAAAAGAATCAAAAACGCAAAAATACATCCCGCAATCACATAGTCAGATTTCAAATACCTGAATAATTAACATAGTAAGTTGAGTTACTGATCCCTGGCATCCTTCAGTGTGATTCAGAAGAAAGCTAATAGTTGGATTCTGATATACACGTGGTTTATCTTGGAGCTGTTTTCTTCCTTCCTCATTCAAAAGGACAGAGAGGAATTGTAAACTAGCCACATATAAAGCAGGATATGTGGTAGACAGATGAATACAATCAGAAATGGTATCTAAAAGGTTAAACAAAAAAATTAAAATTTTTACATTTCATTTTGAATAAAGCTCAAATATACTTTAGAACACAGAAAGACTTATCAAAGAAAGCATGTGAATCCAGCAGCAGTTATACTGTGCACTGCACAAGGAATTCTACAAATTCTATGCATCTAATGTCCTTAAAAAAAACCTAAGAAAGAAATGTTTGAGTTCTATAAGGCTTAAAGAAATCAACTGCTCTGCATTCAACTATAAGACAAAAAAGCAATCTCCATTTCCCTCAAATCACTCATTCGTCCAGTAGTTTTTTGAACTCTCCTCACTTTATCAACAGCTTACGTTATAAAACCAACAGTATCCATTAGCTGCTTTATTTGCAATTGGATTTGGATTCACTAGATCTCTTAACATGCACAAGCTTGTCTGGACTATGTTCATACTTCAGTATTCACAGAATCTTGCCTAACTATGCAAGTAACTAATGTAAGAATAATTAAAATATAAAGAAACAAAAAAACAAACCCCTGTATAATCTTGAATTCCTTTGTCTCTTATCTCCCCTTAAATCTTTGCTTTCCTTTTATGCAAGATATTTTAAAAAAAGAAGGGAAAAGAATGAAGGGCTAATGGGTCATTTCACAAATGCCACATTTGGTTAAGGTTTACAACTAAAATCACTAATCCATACATGTGAAGAAAACAAAACAAGTCAGTCAAGCTCTGGACACATTTTGTTTCCATTATGGATATCTCATTAGTAATTACTTAATAGCATCTAAACAGAAATGACTCTCTTTTCTATTTGTTTATTAGTTGCTAGGATAAAAACCATCCAGGAATAGTCATTACCAATTATTGCTGTACAGTGATTTGCGAGAGCTGCTGTCACAGATGGGAAAGATATCTGGCCACTTTTCCACAGCAATGTAGCTAGAAGGCTGAAAAAGTCTACCCATGTTTCATGAAGTGCAGATGTTAACTCAGTATCTGCAAAGATAACACAGAAAAAAATCAAACCATTTACAAATACGCACCAACTTGGAAAGCTGACCTGACCACACCTGTCCATTTATGTGAAGGTGGTACATAAATGCAGACTTGCCCCTTCTGGTTACAAAGGAAACAAAGTATTCATTACCCAGCCCATCTTTGGGGCGTATGGTGAGAATCCTGAAGGCATTCCCCAAGAGAGGTTTCAACAGTTCGTCCTGGCTTACAAGATGAGAGTCCATCAACAAACACGATTTTAGAAGTCTGGACACAGATGACAAGTACTGAAGCAGTAGCAAGACCTGTTAAATGTTTGTAGAAAGATATGAAATAAAGACATATATTTACACCTTCAACATTATTTGAAATTTACTCACGTTATGTCAACTGATTCTTAACATTGTGAATTAATATACACCACTTAAAATAAATAATAGGACACATATTAAAAATATTTCTCTAAATTTTTACTATAGAAGATGAAACAGAATCCCTGGTCTGGAAACGTGTGCAATCCGTTTTCTAGTAACAAAGCAGAAGTTTTTTGTGAGAAGGTCATGACTATTGCCATATGTACAGCAGCATACTCAGTGGAACTTCACAAAGGAAAGTGGTCATTAATATTGAGGAATACATGTGTCTTCCTAGAAACAGAAGCTGACATATTTATTTACTCTCATAAATTTTCTGCAGAAACACATTTCTTTAATTAGAGGAGGAAGTTTATTCAAAGTAAATCTGCATGCAGAGGAGCAGAAGCTATGAAATGGTGCTTTGTCATGAAATAGCATATTCCACACATTGTATATAAATTTGATAAAAAAGTAGTTCTATCAGCAGTAACCCTGTATGGGTTGCAAACATCAAAATTAGTTGAGAATTATGCAAGTGTCTGCAGGATCAGAGACAAAGCAAAGCAGCCATGTTTGTTACATACAATAAATATCCAATATATCAGTAACTATATTCGGCTCATACTTCAATAACATACAAAAAAAAATCTATTATACAATTTCTTCAATAGCTAAGCTTAACTCATACTTTTAAAAGAATAGCAATTTTCAGTTTGGTTGTTCTGATTATAGTCCTAATACAGAAATTAATTCTTCCACGTTAAATAAAACGGTTTATTTTCATTTAAGTTTTGTCACAAGCAGAAAGATTGACATGACTGTAGCCTATAGCAGTGTGTCTGGACTATGTTAATAAATATAAATTATGCTAACATAATTAAATTCATAACTTAAAAAAATTAGAAAGTAACAAATGCTTCTCTAACCTGAGCTTTAACATGTTCTATATGACATCGATGACCCAATGGCGCTTTCAGTTCCAAGATACATCTCTCAACCAGATTAGCACTTACAAGACTAAAATAAAATAAATTGGTTATAAATATAGTTAAATAATTAAACATTCTATTGACTTAACATTCCATAGAAAAGAACAATATAAATAAACAGAGTAAAAATAAAACAAGATGCAATTACTGGTAAACTCCACTATTTTAAGAAAGTCTAGTGAAATGGCAACTAGAGTAACAGTAAGTTGTTTCAAAATAGCTAGACTAATATAAATTCCAATAGCAGTTACTGCACTGGCAAAAATCAATTTTTTCTATTTGATTTCTTATTTTCTTTCCTCTAGAAGAATAAACAGCACTGTGATAATAAAAACTGTATTCACACCAGGGTTGTTGGCATTTTTTGTTTGTTTGTGCTTCATTTTTTCCATTAATTGCACTATGAAGAGCAACTACAAATGCTCTTGAAAACTTTTACCAAAAAATGAACTAATTTTTCATGCTGCACTTCAGGACTTCCAAACATTTTTTACAGATGAAAAAAGTCGTTACAATGGAAGCGGAAACATGGAATACAATCTGAGTACTTCTTTGAAGTGGTTCCTTCTGTTAAAAAGAAGTAAAACACTAGGACCTATCATCCAAATTTGGCAAGTTTCATTTCCTCTGCTTTAGTGTGAGAGTGCTTGGCCCACCTTCAAAATATTTCATACAATTCAAAACAGAAAATCATAAAATGAGCTGAAATGATCTGCAATTCCAAACACCTGACAAAACCAAAAACATGAGAGGAACACAATAGTTGTATAAGACATACAGCATAAATGGAATCACCATTATGACTACCTATTCTGTGAAAAAACAAATAATACTGATTCTTTTCTTCAGTTGATTGCATTTATTTTTTTAAAAAAGCATTTTTGAACACTTCAGGAGCAAGAAATGATCAATATGTTTAACAGTTTTAGTACGAAACATGGGTAGATGTCATCCAAAGATTTTTGAACCTCTACTGCTACACCTTGTTTGTAGTTCAACAATTATTGATCTCATACCTGCTGAGAGCTGTTAGCAAATGTGTTTGTTGAAGAGCAATTCCAGTATCTTTTGGCATGACAACCAGAAGATTGTGCAGAAGGCTGCAAACAGCTGACAAAAGGGCAGGTGTGACTACAGCACGCTGTTTAGACAGAGCAGCAGACATGGGAGAATCATGTTGACTTGGAGATTCTGTTATGGTTGTATCACTTTGACCTAGAGTGTGTTTAATAAAAAAACCAAAAACCAAACAACCAAAAGATTAAATTACAGCAGTTACACATAATGAATTTATTTGCATTTTCCATAAAACATCCAAGTCCTCTCTATATTTAAACTGTATATTCAGGAATGAATGAAAAAAAAAAAAGAAGAAGAAACCAGATACAGGAAATAATCATGAAATAAAATGCTCTCTCTATCAGGCATTAAATAAAGATAAGTAGTAAATTTGGAAAGACACAAATTCCCAGTCCTTTCTTTAAAAGAAAAATATATTTATTTGTACATAGCTCCCTCTACATACATGATTATATATATATTTTACATTATATTAATTTTTATCTTTCTACATATACAGAGAATTATACATACATCTTTGTGTATCTATGTGCACACACACTCCTGTGGGCTCATATGTCTCTGACAACTTTACCCTGATTTCTGTGTTGAAAGCATGACTAAATGCCAGGACGAGAATCTAAGTCTTGAGTTACGTTTCAAGCAGTACCAACCATGTTCATTTGTTTCTATCAAATTTCCTATTAAAGGAAGTGTTTTAATATTTGTCTTCTAAAACAACCACTAGAAGCATCAACTGCGCCAGCAATATGCAAGCTGTACAATGTGTAGCATTGACAAATACTGAATTATGGGCAGGTGCATACACTGTATTTAGCATTAGGTACACAACTCAAGCTTGACTTACCTTGTGCTGTAAGCCGATCAACTATAGTTTCAGGAATAAAACTGGCTGAACCTGGAACTGTTGCCTGAAGCTCAGTAACACTCCCCAGTGATGGTGATGCAGACAGAATCTAGAAAGCCATAAAATGGAAACTAGTTGATTCCAGCTTTTACAGACTGGCCTTCTATTTATAGTTTGCTTGGGAAGAGGGAACAACCCATCGCAACCAACAAAACCAAGTACGATGTATTACTGTTCAAAATCAATTTGATTCAATTTTGTCCACTATGTGTGCATATATATGTATGATAAACAGCCAATAATTGAAACTATTAAAAGATGGGCTGAACAGTCTGAAACAGTCTGAATATGAACAGTCTGAAACACTTCAGTTAAAAATTGATCAATGCCCATGTTACTGGAAATTCCTTCTCTTCATCCTTCTTTTTCATCCATATAATTGACTCAACCTACATTTGGATAAAGATAGAAAGACATTACTGAAGCATTTAAACTCAAATTTTTCATGGACTATTTGCTCTACTGAGAACATCAGCACTTGTCCCTTTGTACCAGATCACTCTCAGATAAAAATATCACAAGTGCATTTGTCATCAGTCAAAGTTGACGTCCCTGAGTCTTACTGACTCTGGGTACGTCTCTTAACATTAATCCCGTGATCCTTACATGTATTCATTTAATAGTGAAGATATGAGATGCTTAAATGACAGTTGATAACTTTACTGTCATAATACCATGCTCCTCCTACCAACCTGACATCATTTACATTATGAATTTTACGTGTTTTCAGAAGTTCTTAATGCTCTTGGTACTGTGTTTATGACAAGCTTGAGATCAGAAGACCCAGAATGTACAGCTACACGACATGTTTGTGACATAACAAGACCTATAACCTGTTTCAGTGCATATAAAAAGTATCTATCACGTCAAATCACTCCTTCACTTCTGGTTTTTATTTTCTAGATGGACAATTCACATCAGACAACTTTCTTCAAGAGTGTCACTACACAGAGCAAAGAATACAGAATGTTGGGAATCCAACAAAATCCCAACAGAGTTACAACTCGAAGAAGGGTGTTATTAAATAGACTTTTCCTCACAGTGAGCTTTCTAAGGAAGACTGAAATATTTCAAAGGTTTGGGGATTTTTAAAAGATTTATTAGAATAACTGGAATATATTTTTACCTGAGGAAATGTTGAAAGTGACTTAACTGACAAAAGGGTGGAGGGAAGGAAATCATAGATCACTCTGTTCCTCGCTATTGTATCCTTGCAACCTCCATGTTGTAACTTCCTTTTCTCCCCCATTTTCCTCTGGTCTCCCACTATTGCTCCTCCTACAATCCCGAGTCTTTCTTCTCAAGCCTGCTCAGTTGTTCCTCAAGAAAAGTCAGAGGATTATTGTAACACATAAAACAAGCTACAGTAAGATTTGGGGATGTGTCTAAAACCCAGGATTCACATGGAGCTTGGATCACATAAACACTAGGACTATGCTTAGCTAAAGAATTGTCTTATTAGCAAAATGCAGCACCAAACTGTACTGAGTGATTGAAATTCAAATACTATTTTGATTTCACAAATAAAAACCATATTTGCCAATTAAAATAAGTTAAAGTTTGATGCTCGCTAATTTAAATAATTATTAAAAGCCACTATTTATATTAAACCAATCTATCTTGACACATGGTAAATTCTGGATTTATTCAGCACTATACTTCAATTCCAAGCATTCTAATAGGTAAGAAAAACCATAACTCTTTCCCTTAAATAGTACAAACTCAAAATGTAACTTCTAACAGTCCATATGGTTCTTCTGAAACAAGTAAAGCCCTAAAAGGAGTTTAACTATACTGAGAGTCATCTTACAGATATTATTATGTATTATACAACCTTTCACATATTAGTAAATAGTATCAGCTACTTTGTACAACAGTTCTTTCTCTATCTTTGACAAGTCTCTAAACACTTTGGGCAAGAAAATAAAAACAGGTTCTCAGTTATGTTAAAAATAAATTTTAAAAAAATCAGCAAAAGCTTTATCTGGTTAGAAAAATACCATCTCCCTGCACTGATGAAACATTTATAGATACTTGCTTCACAGTGGCAAATAGGTTAAAAGCATAAATTTTCTGCTGTCTTAACAGAACACATACAGTAACACAACGAACTGTTTCCACACTGTTCTACCCTCCATGAAAAAAAAGATATTACCACTTTAATAAATCACCTTTGGTAAGGATGAACTGGAAGTCTGGGGCACAGTATCTAGTAAAGGATATTTACTACTGCCAACATATTGTTCCTGGGTGCAATGAAGCATTGTGCTGCTTAAGAGTGAAACTTTTGAGGGAGGTGTAATAGGGGAAAAGGTTTTCTGTGTGTGGAGAGGGAGATGACAACTGCAGATTAAAACTAATTCAAAAGAATACAAAAATTGTCAGAATACAGGAGAAATGTGAGGGTTTTGCCATTTATCTAGTAGATAGGAATAAAAGGTCTTTTCTTAACCTCTAGTACAAAAATCCCTCTGGCATTGCTTTAATACGCTTGCACTGATTAATTCTATTCAGTACTCTTTTCAAAGGTTTAAATCACTTAACTGTATAGCACTCGGGTAACCATGTTTCCAGAAAATAAAGCACACATTTTTATAAAAAATAGCAAGAATATTTCATAGCAAAGAATGGCCGTGACTTAAGGCTGTCTGGGAAATGTCTGTAGATCTTTAACCCTTATCATTTTAGATCAAGTTTTTAAATAACTGCTCATTTTGCTAAGCTGTCCTGGACACAGAAAAGCCCTAGAGTACTTATGCAATGTAAAGCAAGTTGGTACTCCCCATGCAGATTGGTGGTCTCTTACACATATAATAAACACAAAACATGTTGGTTAAAACAAGGGTAAGGATTTGTTCTCTGTAATAATAACCTGAGTGAATGTTTAAAGTATTTATTCTATAGAAGACCAAGATTATGAATCATCTCAGAACTGGCGTTTTTGCAGTATCCACAGTGTAGTTCGCAGAAAAATAAAGATAAATTTGACAAAAATCTGTAATCCACTGGTATCTTAAGACACAAAACACAGTGCATATGAGTTAACAAAGTACAAATAATCCAGTTCTGCTGTCTTTTTATATGACATTGAATCATTGATTTCATCCCTAAATTCTTTATAAATGAGCAAAACTTTACTTGTGGTCTCTGCAAAATTTCTGGCTCTCTTTTTAATTTTTTCAATTTTTCTTCCTGCAAATTTGGGGGGGAATATTGGAGATGGAGGAAAAAAGATTAAGCCATAAAGTAATTTAGCTGCCATTTTCAGTTAAGGTCATATGACCCCTATGTGAAAGCAGCTGGTGATAGCAGACAGCTCAAATAAAGTACTGATTACACGAAACTGGAAGCAGAGAAAACTAATAGCATGTTAGGAATAGGAATGGATATGGACATACCTAGATCAAGTTCATTTTTTTCCATGTTATTAAAATACCAGAGAAGAGTTTTCAATTGAAACAATTCTGCTTGGTTTGATTGCTCATTCTCAGGTACTTGTGGCTGTTTTCATCAAATCTTTCACGCACCTAGCCCACATTTCTCCTTTCAGTAAGACCTGCAGATTCCTTTCCATCTGTGATGGGGAAAGCTCGCCATCTCGTGGGCTTGGAATAACAACATCTTCCTGGCACCATCAGCATCCCACATTTGGTGACAAAGTTGTAACAAACTTTTGGTAATGACTTCATTAATATTTCTTTACTTACACATCAAAATAGAAATTGGGTCACACGGTGACCCAAAAATTTGAAGTTACATAGGAATAAATTACAAATGCCTGATTTCAGGACAAGTTTGAGTTTTCAGAAGTATTTCATAACTTTAACAGATTGACACTTCAGGTAACTGCCCTATGAAATACAGTTTGCAATTATCCTCCATTAAAGTTACACTCCTCCATCTTTTTTCTCCTAATGAGAGTGGCATTTGAACATCAGACATCTACATCTTGCAGCTTGGAAATTTTCAATCTGTCATGTCAGGACTGACATGTCTTTAAAGGTAAGAAACTTAGTTAATAAAAAAGTTTACAGCTGCTAAAAATGTCCATGAAGGATAAATGGAAATTAAATTACCTTCCAGAAATGACAATCAAAGTCCTTGTGTGACATCTTTGTATGTGTCAGGGAAATGAGGAAAAGAAAACCAAACACGAACTTCTATGAAACTCTCATGATTAGCTGTAAGAGCATAATCTTAGCAAATATGAAGTCTACAATATGTGGAAGACTGATATAAATTAGTGTATCTTAGTATTACACTGTGCTTTCCACTTTTAATAATTAGTTATCTCATGAATGGAATAGTAGAGCTAAGCCTTTATCTTGAACTATGATGCTACTTTACATATATAAATATAATACATTACTTTAATCTAGTAGATTCCAAATTATTCTTTCCTTCTTTCTTTTTTTTTAAACTACTGAAGCTGAAGAAATTTAATGTAATGAAGTCTCCAATTCTTCATAAAAACTCAAGCTTGGTTTTAAGTAGATTAGACACCCAGCCCTGATAAGAATTGCTGAAATTTATTTTTTCCTTCAAGTAACATGAACAAAACAAGATGGTATTTATTAAACTTTCATTCCTCTAAGTGGCACTCAATTTGTTCAGTAAAAAGCGATAAGGGAAAACTGTTTTTAAAAAATCTGAGATTCTTACAGAAATGTTTTTAAGAAGCAATCTTGATTGCATATACTTCCTAATTTACATACACTTTCATTTATTTCAGTTTTAATCTTCAGATTTGAATATTTGTGTTCAAAATAACCCTAAGGGGCTGAGGGGAGGTTGTTTTGATTAATGAAAATCAAATTAAGTAATAAAATTTTTGAAAATGAGAAATCTTAGTTTACAGCTAGAGTGCACTTTTTCCTCAATTATTAAAAACACGCAAGATAACAATATCAGTACTAAGTGGCAATACATTTATAACAGAGAATCAAAAGAGTAAGGAAATTATATTTGTGTAATACTTTGAGAGAAAATTTCAATACTGGTTTTCTCTTTTTATTTTTACCATGTTCCACAGCAAAATTTGGCATAGCAATTTTAGTCAATAAAAAAATAGGATCCTGTGATTTATCGGCCTTTGTCATATCAGCACATGCATCTGTTTGAGAGAAAAAAAACTTCTAAACAATGATATTCTGGCTTCAGGAAAAGATTAGATAGTCATTCATAAATGAAAGATTTTTGAATATGAAACTAAAAAAATGGATTTCACTGCAACATGTCAGAGTGTTCTCGCAGCTATACTGCAGTCTCTGAAAAATACGTGATTTTTATCAGGTAACTAATGAATGTTATAAAAGCTTCCTCCACAGCCTGAACCGATATTGCACATCTACTCTGGAACTGAAAGAATGTATTTCAATTTCTCCTCCTCTGCATTTGCCATCTTGAAAGATAGCACATGTTTACAGCCTTTCATTGCAGTAGTCATCCTAGCCAGGGACAAACTTTTCAAGCAGCCACTTGCTTTCTGTTTTCCATGTCTATTTTGTGTCTTGCAAACACTTGTGCCACTTTTAAATTCTACAGAAGCATTTTCAGAATCCAGAGTTTATGCAGGCTTTGATTGATCCAGTTCTGTAGCTGTGTTGTGTAAATACAGGTTCACTCTGAAAGGACAATTTGGATAAAAGCAATGGAAGTGACAACTAGAAATGGAGACAACCACATTTTGTCAATAAAGACAATTACAGAATAATCTCCAGAGAATACGTCTTGCTGCGGGAAGCCATAGAATTTAGTAATGCCTTCTACATTTACCTAGACAAGCTATCTTACTTATTTTTGCTCAGGTTAATAATCCTAAAAGGGTTTTTTCGCCTTATTAAAGCTACCTGGGAGTAGATTTCAAGTTAGTTTCAGCTAATTTCTAATTGATTTCAGGTTTTGTGTTTTGCTGGAGTCTTTTTAACATTTTTAAGAGCGCTAATTTTCTTGAACGCAGTTCATTAACAACTTTATATTTAAAATGAATACATTACTCGGCAAGTTACCATAGTTTCAGATGTTGAATGAGAATGTGAAGATTTGCTCTGACTAGGTGGAGCCTTCCAAAGATTAAGAGAATCATCAAAATCTGCAGGGAAACAAAAATAAGAATTCAAATTA
This sequence comes from Lichenostomus cassidix, assembly GCF_008360975.1. Taxonomy (NCBI): domain Eukaryota; kingdom Metazoa; phylum Chordata; class Aves; order Passeriformes; family Meliphagidae; genus Lichenostomus; species Lichenostomus cassidix. The sequence goes on along the minus strand of NC_139482.1, from coordinate 95,753,819 downwards.
CTGTAAGACCAGCAGAGAGCATAACAAGCTTTTCAAAGGCTTGATTCAGTGAAAAAGTAGCCAACCACAGTTATCCTTCTGAAGATATCAGAATATAAATTTTCACACATTGTACCTATGAATTATTATCCATCAAATTCCCTGAATAAACAGAAATAAAAATTTTCCATGCAACATAAAGAAATCTAGAAAAAGCTACACTTAGCCCAAACTGCAGTTGCATGGACTTTAGTCATTCCAAATAGTTCAGATTTAGTTTTAGTTAAAATGCAAGAGTACAAAAGTATTGAAGATATTGGGGTCTCAAAGCACAAACATAATGAACAGATATCCTTGTCTTCAAAAAACCTCAAATTCACATTTTAAAAGAAGCAGTTTCAAGAAAACCCATATTCATAAATATAATGAAGGCAGAATTACTTTGTAAATCTGTTTCAGAACAAAAAGTGCCAAAAATTTTATAGCACAAATCTGTCAATAATGGTTTTGAAGCTTTTATATATTTAGAAAAGAAAATAAAGAATAAAGCTAGACTACACAGCTTGTGAGTGCAAACCCCACAAAAGTAGATGTCCTATATGTATCTTCATTAATTACAAAACTGAACTAACTATTTTATTTTTAACATAACTCTGTTAATGAGTTTTTTTATTCCTGAAAAATGTGAGAAAAATACATAGAGGAAAAACCCAACAGGGTTTAGGTCCTGCTCTCCCCTTTTTAAAGAAACAAAAAATTTTTTTCTTATTCCTGAAACACTGTATTTTCTTGCTTTGCTTTGCAATGGCCTGATAAAATGTATCTTGATTGCTCACTGAAAAGTTGTACCGTTCTAAATTTTGAGTTGCTCTTAGACATGCTATTGCATCAACTAACAGAACTACCAAAAGGCACAAATAAGAGGACCATGGGAGCGGTAAAAGGTGTTGGATTGAAAAAATTACACTTTATAGATAAAAAAAAGTAGACACGGAGGAAATTGAGGATTTTTATGGGTGGAATTTTGTATACTGCTGAGGTATTTCTCTCAGGGAGTTAACCAAGAATGTTTCTTTTCCTTGGGTCTGTCATAAAGTCATAACTTAGCTGGGGAAATAACATTCCTCTTCTGTTCATGCCTCTGGAACAAATTTAACAGACACAGACTCTAGCAGGATGCTCTGCCTGGACTGTGCAAAACAACTCAAACAATACTCTATTTTGCAGAACTATCAGTGAACTGAGAGGTGGTGACATGCTGCTTTTGGTGTTGAATTATGCTAAAACCAGTCTGAATCATCAATCCCAAAAGTTAAACATCCTGATAGTGAGTTGAAGGATACTTTACCATATCTGCCACATCTCATATAAAAATTGTAAGGCACAGCTGGCCTGAGACATGACTGACAGTCAATCACTATAAACTCTAGAAGTCCAGTTCCACTTTCAAACAGCAGATTCTTCTAAAATACCCCTTGGAATTTGTGTGGAGATTCCTCCCTTGGGTTAGGTTGCCCCTTAAGTTCAGTCCTCCAGGCTAAGTGAAAGATCATTGATATGGTGAGTAACATCAATCTCTACTTAATAATTGTTTCTTTTTTGCTAGCTTTAATATAATTGTTTTGATAGAGTGCACTATATGTACTATACTACACTAGCAGGTTTAGCTTCTGTACCGGTTAGTAAATAATTCTGATTAAGATATTTTTGTCTAATCATTTATAATAATACATCATTTATTTTTATATAAATATTATAGTTTGCCATCCTTAATCCTACAGGACAAAGTTACACAAAGGTTCAATCACACCCCTGTGATTCCTTGGATTTAAACCACTGAAAAGTCTGGGTCTAGGATTGGATGCAGCTGCACACAGGCTCCTCTCTGAGAAGGAGTTTAGAAAGCAACAGGGGCCTTCCTGCACCTCATGACTCAATGGGAGAGCTTCTCTAATCAACTTTGTCTGAAGCTCTCCCTCTCCACTCATGACACAGACTTAAAAAGAACTGTTTAAATCTGCAGCCTTGAAAGATGGAAATACGGAAACTTGGGCTCACAAAAAAGGAAAGAAAAAGAAAAGAACATATTAATTTTTGATCCCTTGAAAGCTCTTACTAACTGATCTCTGAAAAATTACCTAGCTTTCTAAACTTATGATCTTCATATATATTTGGACAAGAAGGCATGTTCTCACAGTGCATAATAGTGAGGCCTAGAAATATTGTTCAATAAATGATTAGTCAATATAAAAGTTAGATCTGAGATATTCCTAGGGTATACAGGTTAAAAATAAATAAATTCAATCAATAAAGTATTGCATTTCATCAGTCTATGAATTCAGTTATATCTGAATGTCTTGGAATGCAGCTTAACTCAGCTTATTAGAGTCCATTCCTACTCATGTAACTTTGAAGTTGAACACATCAAGAAACAGGAGTGTTAAAACTAGTCTGTATATTTCTTTTACCTAAATTTTCCATGTATGAAAGTTGACTGGATGTCATAAAGTGGAAATTCTTAAAAGTATTTTACCCAAAATATTCTGCAAGAAAATGTATTGCAGAACCAATTATGTCTTTTCCATTTTCAACTTTTTGAAGATGTAAACCACAGCTCAGAACTTCTTCTAAACTAGTGACTTATCTTCTAAATCCCAGCAATATTTTGACTTCACAACATATTTAATTGCAGTGTTTGTATATTTCCTGTTCTCTTTTAATTAAGAATTACTGAAGGTAAGTTACTCAAAACTAGAAGTTATTTAAGTAGGTTTAAAATCCTACAAGACTACATCATCACTTACCAGTTATGCCACCTTTTTCTATGTTGAGGTTGTCCTCCTTGTAAGAATTCAAATCAAACATGTAACATCCTAGGTAACAGTGTTTCACCACCTGATTCACATGTTCATAGAAGTGGCAGTGATGCAAAAGGGCCTTAAGTGCAGGTATTCCTGTCTGAGAGAGGCCAGATTCTTCATCCTGTACACAAGGACCCTGAAGTAACATGAAATTCACAAACACCAATACTTTAAAGAAATGTTTTGTATAAAATAAAATGTCAAAAAGACCCCCACCCTAACTAAGGTTAATACTGTGTATATGTTTGTACACTGGTTTACAGGCAGTAACTAATAAATTCCAAAAATGAAATGCAGATCTCAACACTGAGCTAAATCATAATATTTTACATAAACTGTCATGACTTGGCAAAATCAAACAGCTATTTATCTCCTGAAAAGTGTACTAACAGTTAAGTAGAAACTCATGAAAAGCTATAAATGAATGGCTTCAAGACAGTAAATGTATCAGTAGACTTTAAAATTTTAATGTCTCATTTAATTCTACTTACAGATTCCAAGCAACAAAAGAGTTTTCCTCAGAAAAAAAAGCACACTTATATTCTGATAAGAGTAAATATTCTGAAAAAGTCATCCTGCTCTAAAGTATACTGTCATTATACTCCATCTAGCTACATCAATCTTCTGCAACAGAAGATTTATTTAGAAAACAAGACATAAACTGAAAAAAATTATCTTTCAAGTATGGTTTTCAGTTATTTCTTTTTAAATACTGACACCAGGGAAAATTTCCTAGAGCAGTGGATTTATACCTGAAGATAATAGCTTCTAGTCTTATTTCAAATAAACAGTTTAAGTTGACTGTTAAATGTTGTTAAATGTTTCTTCTGGGTTTTCCATGTTAACACAAAAACCCAAAAAGTTTTATTAAGCTACACATGGTTTAGACCAACCATAAAAATGGGAAATGGAAAGAAGGCAGAAGACCAATTACAAAACCAATTACATTTAGAAAGGCAGTTTTAGAAGGCATCTTAGAGTAGTTAAAAAATAAACTAGTCAAAATTATGGGAAGAAAAATTTTCAGTGCTAATTGGAAAGTTTCTTTGGCGGTCAGGAGAGAGCAGAGTGGGATCAACTAAAATAAGTAATTTGAAAACACTGTTTTTCTTCAAGAGGCTCTCCCCCAACCCTTTCATTTACACTGAACACAAGTTTATTTCCCAATAAAACAAAACAAAAACCAAAACCAGATCAAGTAGAAGCAGTAAATCTATTTTGTGTTACAAGACAAGTAATTACCAACATTTTAGATGGTTACTCTCATTCTCTTTGGTTTCTGTAATACAGAAACTATTTTCACTATTTGCAGATATGACAGTTTGAAGCAGAATGTAGGACTACAAGTCAACTATTTATGATGAATTATAAAACTCTACTCATACACTGTAAGCAATAGACTTAGACCATATCAAATATAGGAAGTGCAAACTTAGGAAATACTGATAAATTTAGTCCAAATTTTACTACCCGGGATTGTCTTTGCCAGTTTCAAAAGGCATGGCAGATACTTTATTGTACAACAGAGGTCTTGAAAGAGTTACTCCTTAATTACATTCACAGAGTGCCCTGACTTCAGCAATCTTTATAAAACACAGTGTGCTGCACTCTTAGATTACTTTACACAGCTTGACTTTACTCCTGACTAAAGAGTGGCATAAGAAATTTTTTACATGGCATAGCAAAATGAAATATTATAAAGCAGATCAACTACACAACAGTAACACTAGAAACATCCTCATGAAGATACTGGCCTATAAACTCTATTTATATTTCTTTTTCCAGTCCTATTTGCCTATGGGATAAAATGATAATGTTCTACTTTGGCTATAACACAATATTCCTACTATTCACCAAGATCCATTTAATAGCCCTCCTTTCCTTCCTGGCATAAAAGGAAACAGAAAAATCATTCAGTGCAAGGGAAAAAAGTAACTCTGAAATACAAAACTTGATCCTGGTGGTATCTTACAGTTTTAACTGTTGTTTGTATTTTGAACAGTTTTAATTTACCAGTTACCACAAAGTATTGTTTGATAATATCTTTCAGCATGAACACTTATTAAGTGAGGAGCAATTTTCATTAAATTGCAGTTCTTAATAAGAATCACATTGACTCAAAACTTCTTTTAATTCCACTGGAATTCATCCAGAATTCTGCAACTGGAATCAATTTTTGTCACTTCCCCATAGTCACTGAAATTTTTTAAAAACACAGAAAAGCAACTTTTAATAGTCTATATTGCCAAGTTACAATGGCTGCCCTTTTGTAAATCCCCTGCTATTATGAATTTAAACAATTACTGTTTATATTGATAAACTGGAAGTAGTAAGACTGAAACAAGGGCCAGATTCGTAAAATTGTTTCCACATCTTCCTTTATAATCACATGTACAGAAAAGATAAGACATTCGGTAAAACTCAACTCTGCAGAAACAGCATAACTGATTTTGGGTTCAGCTGAATCATAAGTAACTTATCCTAGTAAAACACCTGGAATGTCTTTTAGCGCTACTTGACATTTTGCAGAAAGAAACAGACAAAAAATGAAATTCTTGCATCTGCAAATTTCTTCAAAAACTAACATACATTTTTCCCTTATAGGTACAATCTCACACATTGGAGAGAGCAAGACAGACTGAAAGAACAGGTATCAAGGTCACAAAAATTTAAAAAATTGCAAACTAAGATCCAAACATCTTTATGTACAATGAACCAGACTTGCTGAGAGTAAAATGAGATGACTGACTCAGGAGCAGGACTGGAAAAGTGTCCAGGGGATCTTAGCCATTTGATAAACATCTGATGAGGAAGGTAAAGGGAGACAGACTCTTCTCATTGGTATCCAGTGACAGAAGAAAACACATTGAGCAAAAACTAAAATACAGGAAATTCTACATAAACATAAGAAAAAACTTTCTGTCTGAGGGTAGTCAAACATTAGAACAAGTTGCCCACAGAGACTGTGGAGTCTCCATTCTTGGAGAGACTTGAAATCCAACTGGACATAGCTCTGAGCAACCTCCTCTAGTTCACCCGGCTTTGAGCAAGGGGTTGTTTCTAAGAAGCATTTAAATTGACCTAAGTGACAAACTGCTTCATCTTTCTTTCAAACCATTTTATAAACATCACATTCTCAGAATTTTCTCTTCCTTATACCCCTCAAATCATGTTTTACCCACATTCCAAATGTGTGTAAAATAAATGACCAATTTCCATCTTAAAACATTTATGATGTAGTACGTAAGTAAGCAAATTTCCTAGGAATCCAAAGATACTATATTCATGAAATGCAGCAAATATAAAAACTAAATTTGGTACTTTTACTGAGCTTGCTGAAAGTTTGAGGAAAAGTTTGTCTATTCATTATTTCTCTTCCCAAAACATAACCTTAGACATGTAATTTTTTAAGTTTACATTTTATAGGACTGCTGACACAAAATTTCATATCAAATGACAACCCTCTGTGACATTATGACTTTTGTCATCAAATGCAGTAGTCACTCACTTGCCAAATACAATCTTTCATGTCTTCCGTAGGAACTGGAATCACAAGTAGATTTTGTAGAATAAAAGCAGCCTGAAAGAAATTAAAGCATCAATATTGCCATCTAGCCATCACAGTTCAAAAAACCACATCAGACTGAATGGAACAGTCTACACATTATTCTACTGCTTCAGACATATGCTGAAACACACAGAATTCTCATGTTCATGTTGGGAAAAAATAATTAGAAGGATATAACATCAAAATCCTCAAACTTCCCTTCCAAGAGATGTCATTAAAGCATGGCAGAAGAACAGGCTGGTACAAAAAAAGGACACAGAAAAGATGGGATAGAAATTGCAAGGAAACAAATTTATTTGTTTATAAAATACTTTAATCACTGTTCCAGTACAGTCAATCCTACTAAATAAGCATTACAAGTACAAGAAGTACTAGGGGAAAAAATTCCTGAACAGGAAAACCTAGGTAACTGTTTATGACCACTCACTCTACTGTCCTCATGTTTTAGGGTTTTTAAATTGTTATAAAATAATTGGGACAATGTGGAGAACACATTAGAAGACAGAGACACGTTCCAAATATTTTCCTTTATAAATATATGGCATGTTTGTTTTCCTGATTTATATTACACACACATCACATGTCTGGGCATGAGCTGAAATTTTTTTTTAAATTTTGTCAATATTCCTTTTTTTATATTTTGTCAATAATTTGACTATAATTAAAAGATAATAATTCAGAGTTAAATAAAATAATGAAGCACACATTCTCAAAAGCATTTTGAGATATAAATTCAAATATTACTTTGAAAAATGTAATTAATTAAGCAATAGAGATGGGAAAAAAATCACTGTCAGAGTTTTTATTTCTTATTCATTGGAACAAAAGGGAAACCTTACAGCCAGAGCTGATAAAAAATTGCAAATGAAGTGTACAGAGTTTAAATACATTGATATATAATTTTATATGCTGTTCTACTATAGTATAGACTTTTAGTTCTAACAAATAAACCTTAGTAACTAGACAAATTAGATTACTTCACGGCTGCAATGAACAGATATTCACTGCAGATCAGGTGGTAATTTGTACCAAAGCATTCATACATGTTACAAAGCAGCCATTAAAATAGGGCTAATTAGTTATGCTTTAGCAACATATTTATCTAGCTGAGTAAGCCTTAGGAGTTTTTACGTGTTCACTTGATCAGAAACAGAAATTATATAAACAATACAAGTAATCTGTATTTGTTCCTTCTTGTGCAATTCTAAATAAGCAGCTAAACATTTATATCAATCAGGTAGTGTTTAACTTACAAAGCAGCAGGTGTTGTGCAGCATCAGATAATAGACATATAGAATAAAAAATACAAAAAACTTTGCCTTAATGAAAAAGAACTTGACAATCTACAACAGCGGGACAAAGAAACGTACCTCCCTGCGTACCATGCTACATTCACATTGATCCAGAAGGATGTTTATCACTGTTCCCCACAGCCCTCCTGAAATATTCTGGCAGCTTTCTGCTAAAGCAATACATCCTGTTTCAAGAGATGTAAGAGCTGATCCTATTCCAAGTGCTGTAAATCTCACCTAGTACACATAAGCACAACAGACAGTGGTATTTCTTACAGCAATTAGCAATGCATTTTTAAAAAATTATTAAGTTTTATCAACTGCATCTGGATCTTAAGGGAATAATTTGAAAAGTAACAACCTTTTTGCTATATTTCTCTCACTCTCTGCTCATAATCACAAGCAAAAAAAATTATTTTAAAGTATTAAAAACCAGCAATATAGTCTTTCATATTCTTCATATTTTACCACTTAAAAATAGTTCCATTTAGCAAACTCATATAATTTAACAGATTGGCATGAAATACATTTGCTCTGAATTTTTAGTTCATTAAATGTTTCTGCTTTGCAGCTAAGTTACAGCAATGACAAGGAAAACTTCCTATGAATCATGACAGTGAGTGACTAATGAAAGAAACCGCAGAAGACAGAAAGTGTAAGGAAGGATTTCTCATACGATGTTTATATGGAAACATTCTCCATACTGTATTATTACTGCTATCTAGGATATAGTAAGTAACATCTTAAATAATTCAAAATAGCAGTTTTACTATTAAATACATCAATAAATCAAACATTTTGCAAATGCTTAAGGATCAAAATAAGATATGAACTTAGCATCACAGTAACTAACCTCAGGATCTCTATCTACCCATAAAGGAACCAGCCATGCCAGACCTAGATGAGACAGAACTTGTTCTTCATTATTATCATAAGGCAAAGACCAAAGAGATATCCAGTCCTGATTAGACAACAAAAACCAAATTAAAATATTATTTCATACATTTTTCAATTCATGCCAGTGGACTAACAGTGTGAGCTACCAACTACTACTAAAACACCTTTGTATAACACTAACTGCACAGAGGAAGGATAATTTTGTATTTCTCTTTCCATAAGGATTTGACACTAAATCACAGGATTGTAAACAACAGCCAGGTTTTAAAATTTCTTTGAGATTAGAAGTTATTTGTATGGTCTAAACAGTAACACTGTTGTATACACAGATTATGATTTAGAAACAAGAAAATAAACCCTATCATTATGCTACTATACATATAACTCTATAATAATGATACTTAAAAAAATCAATTCAAGTCCACTTCCTCATCCACACATTTATGATCTAAGTCTTTGGAGGCTGCTGTCTCCCTGCAGTGTACTTAAAACTCTGTCCCCTCACAATTTTAGAAAATTGTTCCAGTACTTAATATCTTGAAAAAGGAGTAGAGAACTGAAGAAAGAGACACCTGGAATTTGGAGAAGTGGGTATACTGCAATTTCTAGTTACAAGCATGCTTGATCATAATGAAAGGTTTTCATTTGTGGCTATCACAGATATTATAAGACTGGATTTAAATTCTCTAAAATGATAATTGTTGAATTCTGCTTCAGGATAAAGGCTATTTTTACTAAACTTTCAGAAATCTAGCTCTCAAAGACGTACATGAACACAAAGCACAATATGAATTTTGCTAGTACATAATGATAGCTCCTTTTATCAACAATCCTCTTTCCATGCATGTACATATTCTTTCATATACATATATATACACACACACACAACCGCGAAAGCTCTGTGCACATGAATGTTTAAACATATGTTAGAAACCCTGTTATCTGTGAGGCTGAAGATATACTGATGTTATAAAGCCTTAAATTTATCCATCCTACATAAAATCCCAATTCTTCATTTTTTAAAAAAAATAAAATTATACTTATTCTGAAAGAAGTCCTTTCAAAATCCACAGAATTATTTACAAAACAATTTCAGTATAGCTAGAACTGATTCTTCAGCTTTTTTGCATACTATACTCTATCCTGTACATTTATCTAAGATTATAGACCAAATGAGATCAATGCTTTTTTTTTTTTCTTTTTTGTGCTTCCAATTGGAGGGGAAGGAGGAATAAGCAGTGGTGTGGTTTTAGCAGTACTACTAAATTGAAGAATACCATTCCTAAACCATGACAGAAAATTACCATAGAACTTCAGTAGCTGAAATCTCTCTGTGCATAGCTCTCACCAATGACAAGACAAGGACAACTGTAATGCACTCACCGTATCCTTGGCTTGAGCCATCATTTCATGAGATAAGTGAAGCAGGCAAAGGACTGTGCTTTTCGTAACACCTTTTCCCATGAAGGACATGGCATTTCCCCCCCATTCAACATAAAAAGATGAGATGACCTAAGAGTGGGGGTACAAGTTCATGACAGCTTTACTGTAAACAGCAAATTGTCATACTGTCATACACAAACTGTTATGCACACTAATTCATAATTTAAACTTATGAAAAAATGATCGATTTCTAGGTCAATTATAAGAATTTCTTTATTTCTGAGTCATTTGGTCTTGTGATGGTTTCCTATATAGTTAAACTTCTGAACACCTGTGGTTTATATTTTTTTATTCAGTCAAGGTTAATAGTAAGCTCTAAGTTGAACAGAAACCTGGAAGTTTCTAGTCATGGACCTAGAAGTTCATTTATTGTACCCAGGGTTTCCTTTGTTATGTCTGGAATTAAAAAGATATTTTTTTTTTTCAAAATTCTGTTTTCAAGGAAAAGGGTAATTTATATATTTTATTGTGATTTGAATAAATTTATCTGCTTGCTATATCAAACACTAGTGAACAGAAATAAAGGTCACTGGACCATAACATAAAATAAACTGTCTGACCAAATATCTAACCATACATATTAAAATAAAAGGCACGCTGCTTTCAACAAAACATGCCCCCAAATACTTTTAAAAATAATAATTTTGGAAGTTACACTTCTTGATTTATTTTTCTCCATAAAACAAGGTGATCTAAACCTCCGCATTTTTGCTGTTTTTTCTTTCATGTCCCAGTCTACAGAAATTTTTTTAAACCTACTTTCTCCATTCCTCTCCAAAAGAAATCTATATTTACTTTCATATTTAGGCCAAGTAAAACTGCATAATTCTTCTGAACAAGAGCTTATGCATCACAAGTTGATTTCATGCCATAATATTTCTTATTTTTCCAGTAATAACGTTTCTTTTGCATGACAACATCTATAACCTCAGTGCCATTTTTAGCCTAGACTTCAAGTCACAGAGCTCATCTAATCAAACAGGTCTAAAATGTTTATTTCTTTCTGCTTAAGAATTCTTGGGAAGTTAAGCCTTACCCCTAAAACACTGTATCTTTCTTTCATCATATGTATTCGTATTTGAAACTAAAAAGAAAACTTCTAATTGTCAATTACTGAATACGTGTTAAACAAACAGAAAGTCAGAACCGTGCTTTTCCTACAGTTTTAAGAAGCTGGAGTTTTCAAAAGATATAATTTTAGGAGTAAAGCTACTTGTCTACCATGTCCATGGACCTAGCAAACAAATAAGAACCCTGAAGAATGAAATTTTGTCTTCCCAACAACTGCAGCATCTGTAATTATGTCTTTTCTGCTTTGTCTGTGTTAACAACCTACCCAACAAGCTACTGTTCTCCCAGGCCACCTTTCATACACGGATTTTGCCTGTGGGAAGTTATCTTGGATTTTTCCTCTTAGAGTATCATTTGTTAAAAAAAATCACATGTATTTTGCTTAAAACTACAGTCACTCTGTATTACCTCTTAAACCAGTGATGAAAGCACATGCAATACAACCAATCTTCACAACTACAGATACACATCACTCAATCTAGTCTCCATATTTTTCCTATTTACTTAGCAGGAAAAAGCATCTTTTCAATACCTTATTGCTAGTGATGACATTCACTAAAAGTACATCGTAAAAAGTTCTTTACAAGCATTCAAACCAAAAGCTAAGGAAGAATATAAGCTACTTACCTCAAGAAGACCTGTTAAGTATTTCTTACAAATAGTGACAGGTTCAACTGCAGAATAGGTACTCCAACCTGGAAGTGCAGTAACATGAACCATTCCTTGTAATGTTCTCTCCAGTGAAGGAAGTCCATAAAAATGTGGTGCATCTGTTAGTCTTAAGCATTGAAGCAGCTTCAGAGCCAGCTCTGTTCTGAAAGATCCAGCAAGTTCCAAGCCCTCTCTGTAGAAACAAAATTTTAATTGTAGAAAACAAAAAAGATGAACCATCAATAGGAAGCTGTTACAAAGAATCATTTTGCAAAAGGCCAATGCCTCATTCTTCTTACTATTAGTCTGTGAGGCTCAGCATCTCAATTACTTAATATTGCATTATGCAAAGAGTAACATGAAATTAAATTTGACATTTCTAGCTTCACCCAGGTTCTGAAAACATAATATTGCATCTGATTACAACAAAGTTGCTTAACTAAAAAAAAAAGACAAATGAGATATAACTCAGTTTTAAGCAGCATGTTAAATAAAGACCAAGAGATCAAGGACAATGGATGACCCAATAAGAATAGCTGCAAAGCTCAGTAGCTCCAGAATCACACAGGATTAAGAATACTCTGAGCTGGAAGAGACCCACAAGGATATCGAGTCCAGCTCTTAAATGCATGGCCCGTTACACTCATGTTTGTTCTAGTTCAAGAGACAAGTGTAAAAATATTTCCTTCAAAATACAATGAATCTAGAATTAAGTAGATAAAAAATACAGGAGTGTGAGATACATAACTAGCAGGGATTTCCATAACATGCCCCTTTTCCCACCGTCAAAATTTTTAGAAAATATCCAAGTGGGAATAATACAGAAGGTAACATTTTGAAACTATTTTCACAAACAGTTGCATTGTGGCACTAAGTAATCAAACATTATCTCAAACTGCAATTTTAGTAGCTCTTAGAATATATTTGGATAGAGAGATTTAGTGTGGGAAAGGTTTTATGAGAAAAAATAATGTAAATTAATTTCTGTGTTTGCTCAATTGACAGAAAAAGGTTGGAACTTCATGCTAAAAGTAGCTCTCTTAAATAGGCCAAAAAAGGAGTTCAATGAAAATAAACATTTATTGATATTTCAAATATTTCAGTGCTTTACTTTGCTATGAATACATGCTACAAAATCAATGGAGTTAGCATTTGCTCATGCAAATTTGCAGCACTGAAAAAGAAATAGTCCATCTTCTCCACGCAATCAATTTAATTATCCATTTGCTAAGTGACCATTAGCACATTCTCTTTCAAGTTTCCTAGTTATATTACCATGAAAGGAATACCTAAAGTTGATTTTCATTTCAAGAACTGTATATTTAGTTTTTACAGTTCAGAACAACTGAGTCATGATGTAATGATATTCAAATCCTGACCAAAATTCAGCAGCAATAGGTGTTATGATCCCCTGTCAGAATCACAGAGGCAGGTCCATTTGCACTGTACCTGTCAGTGCCTGACATGGAACAAACCAGCAACATGTTAAAAAGACGAATGAGTTCTTTATCCAGTCGTTGCCTGACAGCAGCCTGTGTTTCATCTACTTCATCCTGCACTTGGGATTCTGGTCGCACCAGGAGGCCCAAAAGGGATTTTGGCTGCTGAAACAAAAGAATAAAAATACAGTCACATAATGCATTATTTAAATCCTATTTTAATACCCTCATTAAAGCCATTTTTCCATTGAAAACTTGCAAATTACACACATTATGTATCAGAAATTCCATGATTACTTTACTAAGAAGTAACTGTAAAAAGCACAGTGAAAAATTCCTATAATTACCAATAACTTGAATCTCGAATCTACTAAATGCCATAAATGAATTTACTGTTAAAGCCTTTAAAATATCCTGGCATTAAGTAAACAGTGTATTTTGAAGCATGAAAGAAAACTTGAAGTAATACAACAATAATCTGCAAAAAAAATAATCACAAAAAACCAGAAAACACATAGTAAAAAATTTTCATACCTGAAAATTATTTCAGGTTGTATTTTGTATGTCTCAGCTGCTTGAAAGACCTCATATCAAATGGTTTTAAGATTTTATATTAATGCATTGAGTGGGCCACACTTAAAAAAATTTACAAACTTCCCAGGTAGCAATAGACATTGAAGTACCTGTACTCTATAAGTAATTGAAATTAAGTCTACTAATATTTTTCCATAAATGTATGGATTGTATTTGCAAATGAGAAAATGCAAATGCATGCAGTCTGTATTCAACACAAGACACCCTTTGTAAGACAACAGAAGATCCTGCATGACAGATCTTCTGTTAAATTAATTAACAGATAATTAATTTGTAGCTACGTAGCTAAGCACAATCTCATGCAGCTCTACAGGCATTCACAGGTGTATGCAGGTATAGTTATATGGTAAACAAAATCTTCTAGGTATATACAATAATTCCATTCTTACATTTTTAAGCAATGATTTCAAGATCCAGTTTATATGGTCTGACTCCAGATTTGACTTCTGCTCTCTAAGCAATTTGTTTAAAAATCTTAAGACATCTACCAAAAGCTTTTCATCCTCCACAGAAGCTGGAAGCACTTGGAGAAACCTGCAATACAAATAAAAATACTTTCATACTTGTAGCACTTTAAAAATAGAGTTTAAAATCTCAGGCTAATAGGATTGGAGTCACCTGCAAATGTTAAACATATGGAATAAATATGCATATTACACATATTCACATATAGCAAATATGGCATTGTATAAACATGTTATACATATAATACGCTGTTAATATTGTTGTTATTATTATGCAAAACAGTTATGTAACTTTAAAATGAATTTGCATATGGTGAACATGCAATTCTGTATAGTAAAATGTAGAGAAATCTGAGCAGGGTCACAGACAGGAAATAATAAGTTAATTATTTATTAAATACTAGCATTTGATAATAATAGCCAAGCTTACCTATGCATTTCAAAAAGCCTTTATTTTAAATACAGAATTTAAAATATTTGATGGTTTTGTGTACGTAAATTGCAAGATCACATAATCTTTGAGATTGGAAGGGACTTGCAGAGGTCACTTGGTCCTGCCATCCTTCTTATGAAGGGACACCTGCAGCTGGTTGCTCAGGACTGGGTCGAGGAAGCCTTTTGAGTAACTCCAAGGACAGAGATGCCACAAGCTCTCTGGGCAACCTATGTCTGTGTTTGGTGACCTTCACAGTAAAAAAGTATTTCCCAGTGTTCACAGGGATCCTCTGGTGTTTCAGTTTGTAGCCATTGCTTCTGTCACAGGATACCACAGAAAGAGCCTGGCCCCACCTTCTCTTCTGGTATGTGTACCCACTGGTAAGATCCTCAATCTGAGCCTTCTTTCCTCCAGATTTATCCATCCCAGCTCTCTCATCCTTTACTCATAGGAAAGATATTCCAGTCTTTCATCATCTTTGCAATTCTTCATTGGATTCTCTCCAGCATGTGTGCTCCATATGATTCTCTCTCATAGTGGCTAGTCCAAAACTGGACCCAGAGCTCCAGATACAGCCTCACCAGTGCTGAACAGAGGGAAAGGATCACCTGCTTCAACCTGCAGCCAACACTCCTCCTAAAGCAGCCCAGGATAGCATTGTGTGTTCTTTACTGCAAAGACAAACTGCTGCTTCATTTTCAGCTTGGTGTCCACCAGGACCCCCAGGTTCTTTTCTGCAAAGTTGCTTTCCAGCTTGGTGAACCCCAGCATTTACAGAGGCATGGGCTTGTTCCTCCCCAGGTGCAGGACTCTGCACCTCCCCTTGTTCAACTGCCTAAGATTCATGTCAGACCAGATATATCTACATATCTCAGAATTAGAGATGAATGGATGATCAATTTCCTAAATTTAAAATGTGAAAAGTAGAAATTTTACCATTTTAGTATAACAATCTTTAATGGATTCTTGTAGTCAATACGCTTACCTGTTCATTGCTTTCTGCGAAACAAAGCTTTTCAAAGTGGTTCCACAAGGCCCAGAACTGCATTTTAATGCAAGTCTGTCATTCAGCACATAGAAGCTAAGCCTAGTGAGAGCAGTCCTAACATCCCTGTGGGATGCTGCTTGAATGATTGAACTAAGACAATCCTGAAGTCCATAGTTTGTGTGAGTTATTTTCAATATAAGAATGTCTTCTGAGGAAAGTTTTAGAGAGTCTAAAAATCTGAAAAGGCAAAAAGAAAAATTATTAACAGTCAGTATCTTTACAAATGGTTTCACAGAGTCTCGACTTCTTCCCTGTCCTGCTTAATTAAGAAGATAAAACAGAAATTGCCTTAAAACTTTATTTTTGCTTGTTAGCCAATCTTTTCTTCACTTACCCTTCGAAAAACCCAAACCAAGCGAAAAACTAGAACGAAACAAAAAACACCACTACCACATGTAAATAACAAGGTGGTTTTGACTTCTTTGGAAAAACAGTACCTAAATACTAAGTCTTAGTATTACCATTGAAAAGAATATTGATTTGAAATTTAAACCTTCAAGAAAAGAAAGAAAAAGTCATGCAACTTTATAGTTGGGGTCTACATAGTAGGAAAAAAGACTCAGTTTCCTAAGAAACCACAATTACTATAAAGAAAAACAGGCACAGAGTCCATTTAAAATTGTTTGAAATTAGCCTGACCATCAGTATTAGTTAGATCAAACTCTAGACTTCATGTATAAATGCAGTTTAGGTAAAACATTAGCTGTGGCAACATACCTTCATCCTCTTGGGATGCAATCCTTTACATTTAAAAGGACAGCATTCTCAAACAAGCAACAGCTTGAACTGCTGTTTGAAGTTAAAAACCAATTTGAACTTGATGGAACAGTAATTTAATTAAGATATACTGGGACTTAAAATGAGAGATAAAATGGCTCACATTTCTGCTTCCTTCTCATAATTTACCAGCTGCAATAGGTTTTCAATCCCATGGTACCATGACAGATTCCAAGCTGTTTTAAGCATATCTGACACAGGTTTCATAGTCAAGCACTCCGAAGACAATGGCACCACAACAGTATTAGGGCTAACTACGTGATGAGCAGTGATGCTGACTGGGAGATGATACCTAAAAAGACATAAATAACAATAACAATTTTTGAAAGTGGTTGGTGAGTTTTTTTGCTTGCATGTTTTTAAATTAAATGCTCTATTACAACCAGCTTTTAAGTTCACAAATAAAGGTTTTGAAACTCATTAACAGAGAACAAAGACTCTGAGAAAAAACTCCATATTAAAAGATCATGAAAATGCTAATTTGATGTTAAAGCCAAGGTTTCCCTTCATTCTGCTGCTTCCGTACTTCAGGAAGGACAGCAAATGGAAATCAGCAGTTAACTGTAAAACAAAACCAATGAGCCAACCAACTACCCACCACCCACACATACCTTCTAACAACAGCAACAGGTAAACTGAAGGCACGTAGGTCGGTATTCTTACTGGCTATGCCATCAGCCCTAAAAGAGATTAAGTCATAGTAATTATGCTCTATTTTAAGATTTGATTTTCTCCTAATACTACACACATTATTCCTCTATTATTTGGATAGAGATGTATTTTTCCCTTTACCTAGATCTTTAGTAATGCATTGATGAATAATTTGTATTAATAAACAGTGTCTCTTCATGATTATGCAATATTAAGGTAGTTCTTATATCACATACATATGGAATACTAACTGCAGATATGCTGTACATTAAAAACCCCGTTTTTCTGTTGGAGAAACAACACACATTATAAGTCTTTACAGTATGTTTCATGTATGTGGATTCTAAAAGCATATTGTTTTCATGCATAAGCAAATTGAAAATAATAAAATATCATAAGCTGAAGTCTGTTGGTTTAAAGACAACTGATACACTTAAAAACCAAAGTAAATAGGAGAGTTCTAATTAAGTCAAAAAACATGTCTACAGATAGTTATTTGATTTGTGTAGTTTCTATTTACGGCAAAGATGGATTACAGATCAATCAGATTTTTTTGAAAAAGAAACTTAAAATCAACACTGAGGTATTCACAGTGCAAAAATATGCCATGTAGGCCTATAGAACATGTAAACCAAGTACAGGACTACAAATATGCAATTTTGGATCTATAAAAGTTTGGGGCATAACTTGTCTGGAGATATATATATAAAAATTTATTTCTATTAAAACCTTAAAATTTGTCTAGAGAATATCCTATTAAATAAATGGATTTTCATACCATGTTTCTATTCTTGCCACTTCATCAAACAGGAGAAGACAAAGCAATACTGCAGTTTCAGTTAAAACAGCACGATCACTTTGGAGTATCAGAGAAACTGAATAAAATAAAGATATTTAAAAATGCGTTAGAAAAACATTGACACCTAATAATACATAGAAGGACATTAGTTAAAAACAACTGCTTTCCACGGTTTTCTGCCAACATCTTCAACACATGCCACAGCACGGGTAAAACTAGCATGCCATGATTTATCTTTTAAATGCCAGAATCTGAAATGATCTAAAGTTTCTAAGAAGGTATTTGGTTAAATATCTAACCAGGTAATACAGTGGAAATACAGTCTTTACCTCTGAATAGCAAAAGCAGTAAAGAAGGTTGCTGTGCCAGGGACAGACGAACAGCTGGGTCAGCATACACAATTTTGCGTAAGAGTGTTACACATGGTAACACTATGGATTCCATAAGCTGCAGGAAGAAAGCAAAAATTAAATAGAAGATAACTAACTTAACACAAACTGTTGTACTATAAAGCAATATATACCAACATTTATAATAGAGAAACCTAGAACTTCCTTAGACAAGCACCTTTCAACCAGATGACAACTGCATATTCATTAAAAAATACTTATTTACTTTTGGGTTCATGTTATTAACTGATGTTCATTTTATTCGTCTCTGGCTTCATAAGACAATTACATTAATTTTCAAATTATATATTCTTAAGAAGGATACATGTGAGCTGAAGGACTTAAAAAAACACCAAGTATTTAAAACCATATACGTGTATTCATTTTTTTAAAAACGCAAACAGTTTATTATATCACATTAATTTTCTGGGTCCCAGCCTGTCAGATCATGAGAATGGAAAGCAGTTTATGAGAAGTATCTGTGAATGGCCAAAATAAACCCCAAAGTCACAGCTCCTAAGACCAAGAAGAGAGTATTTATTCACAGTATCATTACTTAGCCTAAGAGTTTCTCCCTTTAAAATTTGTTTTGTAAACAGCATCAACAAATACACTTTAGTTTAATACTGAATGAACAAAAGTCCTACTTATTTAATATGGAAAGAGTCTTTTGCACAGCTCTATATAAAGATGCTGCTTATTATTTTTACTATTTCTTATTTATTTAGATGCTGCTTTTTATTTCTACTACTACTTTTATTTTCTTGGTAACCACTTTTATAAGAACATGTAAGATTTTGTTTTTCTTTGCTATTGATTTTGATGTAATAAAATCATTCAAGGGGAGAACCAAGAATCTGGACTACATTCCCTCAGGATAGTGTCCTAATGTCACAGGCCTTAGAGAGCTGTTGCCTGAGCTCTTCCTGGATTAAAATAAACTTTATAAAGGGCTAAAAATATTATTTTAAAGTTCATCCTAGACTCTCACTTGACTATGAAGGATATGCTTAGGGCAATATTTTTTCCATGCTTGTCCTTTTGTATTTTTGAGCAATATTTACTGACTACCCAAACCAAAACAACAGTTGCATTACTTTCTCTCTCCAAGAAAGGTAAGATACTAAAACACTGACATTAAAAAGAAAAAACCAAAAACACAGTGAAAAACCTGAGGAACCCAATACTCCAATTTCTTCAACTGTATTGGAGTGGTGTACTGAAGTACTTCTATACAAGCTATCATAAACTGGACAAGACATTGCTTAATGCTACAGATATAAAATAATCTTGGATACTGATAATCTGGGAAAAAAAAATTACCATTACTGAAGAAAAATGCAATTTTCATTAGTTTGACAAAAAAAAGGGAATTCCACTAAGTATCAAGCAGTTCTTTTCTCTTGTGATGACATTTTTGGGAAAGAAGTCATTGCTACATAAAAATTCTCATGGTTTCTTAAATTAATTCAAGGTTTGGACTGCTGGGATGCGATAACCATACTATCCAAGAAAGCCAAAAAAAAAATTATCCACTGAAGTTATGTTGAGCACCTTACAGCCCAAATATGCCTGCATGAAATGATTAAAAAGAATGAATTCCACAAAAAATCAAGCATTGGATTAGTCATATTAAAAAAACGGAGAGCTCCATCACCTACAACAAAAAATTCTCCCTGGTGATCTTCTATTGGTCAGAAAATTATTTATACATGAAATTCAATCTGACACATATACAGTAACATGTCATACAATTACATCACATTTTTTAATTACAGTTTAGAGACTATTATACTTAACACTTTTCTTTTTTTTAAGGTCATTATAATTTTTTTTGGTCTCTACTGAGAAAGCTTTCAGGGAAGTTCTGGTACATTCCAGAACCTCACCATTCACAGTTCGCTGGCTAACTCTTCTCATAACTAGATAAACCAATCTTCTCTCATTAAAAGAATCTTAGCATTATCAAAAGCAGAACAAAAATGTATACTGCAATAATAATTGTTATTAAACACTTGCATTCAGTGCAGCATTAATGCACAAAGACTAGCGCTGTAAGTGCAGAAAAAAGCAGAAGCTACTACTGTTGTGCTGTGCAATGCTTGCAGAAGAATCTGTAACAACACTTTTACCTTGCCATCCACATGGACACACTCATTAAGGTAAGCCAGTGTCTTTTCTACGACACCCAACTTTTTCACAATGTCATGCATTTTGGTATCTGTAAGAAAAGCAAAAGATAGTAAGAATGACTGGTTCTGCACAAATTTAACATTAAATATATTCTTGTAAGATCACAAACTCTTCCTCAAAGCAGGCCTCCTCAAAGTATTTTTATCTGACTACAGTAGCCTTTTGAACAGATTCTTAAATATCTTACATATTTTTCCATTAAAAATTTTATGTTCAAGAATCACAGTAAATCCAATGCACCTCAATTTTAGTCAAATGAGGATTTCACTTGTGATATTTTAAAAGACTTTAACAATTTAATATGGAATTGAAAATGGTATTTACTGAATCACCATGAAAGTATTTTCCACTGAAACCACCTTCAGAGTATCTGGCTTAAGAACATTCAACAACAATAAAATGTATCTCATTTGAATTGGTAGGGATGGTTTGTTTGGTTTTTTTTAATTACTAAAAAGTGAACCTTCATATGAAATTTGTCCTGATAAAGCTGCATTGTTTCCTTCATGTTTTCATCCTATGCTTTGTTTCAATTTTGAAACATCTGAGTACTTTTGCAGCCATAACTAAATGCATTTTATGAGACAAAGTAGATACATT
Organism: Lichenostomus cassidix; assembly: GCF_008360975.1. Lineage (NCBI taxonomy): Eukaryota > Metazoa > Chordata > Aves > Passeriformes > Meliphagidae > Lichenostomus > Lichenostomus cassidix. The sequence goes on along the minus strand of NC_139482.1, from coordinate 95,732,667 downwards.
TCCTCATTTTTGTGGTAATTTTTTGACAATATTTTTATTATCTAAGATTTCACCTTCCCATGGTGAAGAACTTATGTTCTATCATTAGAATTTAAATTCCTTGAAGAAAACATCATTGAATCAGTTTGAGTACATCAAGGTTTGAAACTCTACAGCTATGATCCTAGACCAAGTGAAATACTTTTCTATGGAAGATTGCTTACTTGCATTGTAATTCAGTTGCTTCTCCTTTTTACCAAAATTCATAAAACAAAAATTACAAAGATTACCCTTAGCACAAGCATACAGACAACCTAGCAAAATTTCAAGCTCATGAATGACCAGCACATGAATACAAATTTTCTGAAGTATTTTACCTTCTAAAATGACAACCAGCTGCTCAGCTGCAGACTTCCGTAAAACTAGGTCAACAGTATCAGAAGTCAAGATATCATACAGCTTTTCAACAGTTTCTGCCTGAAAGTAAAACAAGATTAGAACTGCATTCAGTATGCTATCATGAAACAAGGTAACCAGACAAATTTCATAACAGGAAGTAGAAAATAAAAATATCTTACTTCCTTATTAGAATGTATTTGATTAGCTCCCACACACATGTAATAGGGATGGATTAGGTTATAATCTTTTTGCAACAAATATCTAATAATGCCTGTGGAATATAAAAAGCAAATAGTTTCTAGTGCACCACAGCTGCAGACTTGTAACAAATAATGCTTAATTTAGGTAGGACTACAGAAAGTTTACCACTATACAGAAATGCTAGAACACGCTTTTAAGTCTGTAAAGTGACTTTTAATGCCAATAGGGTCAAGCATCTTAGTATTTGCTCATCATATTGTTAATCTGAAAGTATTGAGGGGAAGGAAGAAAGAAGAATGGAAGAGAGACGGAAAAAAAGAAAAAAAATAGAGACTTTTCCCATGAGTCATACACCCATGATTTGTTTTACACTTTGCAACAGTAGCAAATATTAAGTAAACACAGATATAAGTTTGCAATCTGTTTTAAAATATTTCATATTAAAAATTATTTGTGCCTGTTTCAGTAAAATTGATTTTGTGGGGAAAAAATTATGTGAGAAAAAATCAGACTCTATCCATGCAGAATGAAATTGTTATAAACAGAACAGGCCTGTACTGTCTGCACTCAAATCTCTTCTGCAGAGAAGAAAAAAAAAGAAAAAAAAAAGGAAGGATTTTTTTCTTAGTGCTGCAAATGGTAGCATAAAAATTACTGTTTCAGTTCACACAGAAAGAATACATCAACAGATTCCTTTTTATGAAGCAAGGTAACTTGTATGAAATATTACAACCTTCTGAAAGTGGTAACTTCAGAGACTGAACAGGTAAAAAGCTGATCAATCACACAAAAGAGTTTACTCACCTTAATTATTGACTTCATTTTATCATCCAATTTTAGCTCCATAGCTCTGTCTATAATAAATAAGTTTGAAATGCTGGAAAGCACGTTACCATCCAGGCGTGGGCGTTTCAGGTTTGCCCCTTCTTCATTCAGCAGATGGAATGCTAAATGTTTAGGTGCTACAGAACGAACCCTAGAACAATACTTAAAATAAATACATAAAGCCCTCATACTGGAAGATTTTAGCTGCATAGTTAGAAATTAATTAGTTTATAGAATTAATATGGGGTGGAAATACCCAACTCGGTATTGACTAATCAGCTTTTCAAATCAACACACAGCATAACACTTAGAAGAAGACACTGTTGTCACCAACATTAGAGGATGCGCTGAAACACTACAGAGCATTACTTACAGCTGCTTTTTTGAGAAGAGAAGGCGCAGAGCAGCCTGTAGTCTGGGAGTTCCTGGGATAATGCCCTCTCCTTTGTCAGAGGTTGTTTCACTCAAAGAGAGAATGCATTTACCTAAGGTATCTTTAGTGTCAGCATAACCCTAAGACAAACAACAAGCAAAAATTTCCAAAATTATAAAAATCTGCTCACTAGCTTAGTAAATTTGACAAGGTAATTCCCTTTTTAGGGGCTAAGGAAGGGTAGGGAAGGAGCAACATAAAAAAAATTGAAAACACTCTTAATTTTTAAGAAAACATTCAAATTCGCAGATTAATATTCCTCTGTGAAAATAATTTTGAAGATTAATAAATGATTCTGAATACAGATAAAAATAAAGACTTATTTACATGGCCAGGAGGTACTTTGACACAAAGCTTCACCTCACCCTTCAATCTTTTAACAAGATGCAGCTCTGTAAGGCCAGTTCCCATTTCAATAAATAAAATTTATTCCATACAAGAATATCATTTCCAAACATTAAATTCTACCTCTTTTCAGATCTTCACCAAAGCATTTTCGCACACCAACAGACTAAAGGGAATCAGTTATGTCACGTAATGATACTGCAAACATGTTAAATGAGCAAAGTACAATGCATTTTATACGCATCAGGTAAACACAGATCTCTGGTATGCTCTACTTAGGTATCTATTGTACATACAAAGCCACTACAGGCTACAGAACAGAGGTAAATTCTACTCACACATATTTCTCACATGTTTAGCCTACAGCTTATATTAAATTCCCACCTATTTAATCTTGAATGTCAATCGTATGTAAGACATATATGCAGGTAACACAAAAAAGCTACAGTTACTGGTTGAGAAAGCTCTGAAATAATCCTTCTCCCACCACTTTCAAGCTCTCAGTGTATTTTCTCTGCACAGTTTTATGTCTGAACCATCTATTCCATGGCCCATCTTATTTGCAATTTCTCCCCATTTTTGCCTTCATTATTGTGCAGTTTGCATACGGAGTTAAGTTATATAAGACGCTTTTTCAATTTTTGGCAATACTGAGGTGCAGGCAATTAATGAACACATAGCAGGGAAACAAGTAAGTTGGTATAATTATCAAGAGTGATATTTTTGGAGAAAATGAAGACAAAATGTGTACTTGAATTTATTAGCTAAGAGAGAAATAAGACAAAAAACAGACACTAGGCAAATGCAGCAAAATATCTAATCTGGAAGACTATGGTGAGACCACAAAAATAAAATCTCAACTACTAGTAGAAAAACAGTAAAGAATTCAGATGAAGCAATTAGGCTGAAAATCCAACTGCGAAAGGCAGAAGTTCCCTTTAGATCAAGCTGAGAGTAAAAATAATGACAATTAAATTTGCACATCGCTGGAAATATGAAGACTAAGGCCTTAGGGATACTTCTATAATATTGGAAGCAAAACCACCAAAAAACAAATATCTAAATATCTAAAAATACAGCTTACCCTGATTGCTATTTTTTGAGTGTGTATTTGATCAGAAAACTTTTATCACAGAGGAGCAACAGTTTTCACATTTAAGACATAGGGAACATTTTAGTAATTCCTAACTAATTTTAAGAAAAGCATGAATGCTTTAATCTGTACTTGCATTATTCACTTATATCTACAAATTATTCAAGCTTCAGTCAGTACTGGCTTATTTGTACTGCAACATTTCAAATTTCATACTCAAGTAGTACCAGGCTAAAATTTGTCTACAAATTCAATGTACTAATTTCTACAGATATCAGGATCCCTATAAAACATTTCTCCATTTGACATCTGATAAAAGAAGTCTGTAGGTATACTACTGTTAATCTATTTTCCATCTGCTACTTCTGTTATTTAACCTGATATACATGATTTAATACATCAAATTCAGACTAAAGCACTTAGAAGTACCTGTAAAACAGGAATGACAGGACAGAGGGCCTCAATAAACTTGTTCCAAGTCAATACTTCCATCATTAACTGTCCTTGCAACAGATGTATCAGAATGGCCTTGGCTGTAGAGTTCACCTGCTCAACAAAAAAAACCAAACCAGTAATGCGACCACTGATGTGTCTAAGTCAGTTTGTCAATGTTGTAATGGTTATACAAAAACATCTCAAAGACAAAATATTGTTACTGCACAATGCCACTTTTAAATTGTCAGTTACACTAATTATTACGTTGTGAGACAAGCCTCCAAGAGAAAACACACAAACAGTTCTACCTAAACAGCACTCAATCTTTTTCCCCTTAGAACTCTGGTTTGTCTGTTCTGAAACAGAATAAATCGTTACTTAAACTTCTACATCTATTGGTCCCTCTATCCTGCAGGTAAAAGAAATTCCATTTCTTTCCTGACCTTGCCTTTCTGGGGCATTTTATCCCCATTCTATGATATGCTTCTGAAGATACAGGAAGACAAGAGATTTAAAGTCTGTTATGGGGCCATTTCACTTTCCTGAGGCAAACAGTCCAACTAAGAAGGCTACCAAATACTTCAAACTGTATAATAATTCAGCTGAAGCTCTCCATCAAAACCAAAAAAGCTATATGACACAGCAGTTACACTGCATTCATGTATCCAGTATAAAATCTACACAATTCACAGTATTAGAGTATTTACAAGCTAAAGTTATTACTGCAATGGGAACAGAGGAAAAAAGCCCAGGTTATCAGAATTAACTCTTCCTTATATAGTGTAAAAACACCTATCTTTAGCAGCTAAAACCTGCATTTTATGCCAGACCTAAAAATCCTCTCACCACAGGCAACAAAGACAGCCTGTAATAATATCACTCTAGTCTATCTTTAGAGAAAGACTTGCTTTATAAAATCATTTGGCAAATATCAATCCTAACCTTGAAATACAAGGTTCTTCTCAATTTTTTTCTCATTGTCACATGCCTGAAAGATTAAACTGATGATTGATGAAAACTTAAGCAGCAGTTATACAGCCATTAATAAAGAAAACTGTCAGTCTTTTTTAATAACATATCCAATACGTTATTATAAAACACTTCTATAATACTCAGGTAACTATATTTAAACACAGATGTTTGTGGTGATGAAATACAATTTTATAGCAAAGACTTGCAGATATCAAGTGTTTTTTTGTTCCTCAACCATTTCAGAGATTACCACACTTTTACAAAGACTTGAGACTTGAAAGTTCGTATTTCCCATAAATGTAAAGCACCATACATACTTTTCCATGATATGCACATTTTACTAGGGCTGAATATATTACAGGAAAAAAAGTAAAAATCAAATCCCATTTCAATTTTCATTGGTCTTTATGACAGTTAATAGCATCCTATGCACATAATCTTTGTCTCTGAATTCATTGCAAAAAAAAAAAAAAAATCTTTCCATTTACTACAACCTTACTATTTGTATAGCTTTTCTGTATGCAAGAAACCATATTTAGTCAAAGCTTCAGGTAAGCATTAGACTACTATGGAGAATATCAACACCTACTCTGCACGCACATGAACTTATAAATGCAGTTAGTAAACACTGTACCTCATTCTTATCTTCCTGAAGGCCAAATGTACAGATTTCATATAACACTTTAGGGTGTAGAAGAAAATGTACTCCCTGGCAGACTGAAGACACAGGCTTCGTAACATTATGAATACCTAAACATTCCTTCAGTAAAAATAAAGTCAGTTAGTTTCAAAATGCAAGACAGTCTCCACTACTACATCTTGTTTTACAGACAGCCTGGAGTTGTCATGCAGTAAAAGACTTTCTCCATGTACTTTGGAAGACTAATTCTGAAAGCTAAACATGACAGCACTGGAAGAAACACAGTCTGTTTGAATCACTGACTAAAAACTCCCATTACTACACAGGACTAAGAAATGGAAAATAATTCTGGTTTTATTTTGAGTAATTGTGAAAATAAATTAGAAAACTTGTGTATGTTGTTTGATATTGCATTAAAATAAAACAGGCTGGTAAAAATCTCACAAAAACAGATAAGTGTCATTCAGTGAAGACAGTCTTTTTTTCAGAGAGACTAGCTCCAGCATATTTGTACATTACTGAATTGTGCTACAAGTACACTAAGTACAGATTATATCCATAATAGAAAATAAAAATTTCAATCAAGTATTATATCAAACTAAAAAAATTATTTTTTTTGGTGAGCCAATATTATTGAATACCTCAAATGACTCAATAAATTGGCATTCCCAGCACAGAGTACAGCCACACTTTTAGGAAGTTCTTTATCCCTTGGGCTATCATTACAAAAACTAAGGCTGTGACAAAACATCCATATAAAAAAACCCGTCACCATTCCCCCTCAAAAAAAGGGAAAAACCCCCAAAGAAAACAAACCAAGAAACAACAATAGAAGGAGTACATAAAAGGATTTATATGTTCTTTACATATCACTTTTAAGTGCAGTACCTGAAGTTTAACCTAACGAAGTAAATTTAATACCAAGAATGTAATAGCAAAATGCAAGGCCAGGCCCATGCTGATTTTTCAGCATATAACATGGGAAACCAAATTTGCATTAAAAATGCTTTTAATAATTAAATCATATAATATGCATTATTGAGTGCAACATCAAGAGCGTTAAGTAAGCATTAATTCAAACCTTAACCACTTCCAAACAGCAGTGATAGGCTTCAGCTTTTATATTCAACAAAGGATGAGACAATAGATGGAGAAACAACTTCTGACCCTCTGCCTGAAGCAATGAGCTGGCCTCGGCAGACTTCCAACTGAAAATGAAAAATAGTTAGTTTATTAATTTATTTTACAGTACCTAAAAATGTCTACAGAAATTTTCTCGTTAAATTTCAGGACAATCTCTGAAAAATATTTCCTGAAATGGTAGACATTCTGAAAAATAGAAAACAGTTCAGAGATCACAACATATTTGCCAAAATAACATTATCAATCTTTGTGTTTGTATATGTTTATTCTTTTAAACATATAGGTAATCAAAGACCATAGTTTTTCAAAATTCTCTCTTCAAAATTAAGAGCCTGACATTTATGTTCATCTGAAAACATAAAATTCTATTGAGCTTCAGTAGACACCTTAGATCATATATATGATCATTAAAAAAAACCCTGTGCTTCTGGAATTTTGTCATTATACACGTAAAAATCCATCTCACTATCACAAAGTTAATTGATGCTAGTTAAAAAATGGAAGTGAATTTCCTGTTGCCTGAAACAGCAATACAACAATAATTCATTCTAAAAGCAATGAAACACTGAAAAATGTTTTGACATTTCATAATTTAAACACTTACTGGACAGCTCTAAAATACAGTCTCCTTTGAAAAAAAATCCTAAAGTCAAGTTCTCAGTCAGTATAAATTTTGGTTGTTCAAGAAAAAAACTTTTTAAGACACCGCAAGGTAATTTATCCTCTAACTAAAGACATGGAAAAATCTAAAAAGAATAAAAATTTGCTTTTTAATGAATGAAATGCCATATTGTAATAGAAAGAATCTGCAATAAAGTCCTTTAGGATTTCTGAAAGTAAAATAAAAGTAAGTTATACAAATATACTCAGGACAAAGGATTTAAAAGAAGTCTGAAAGACAAGTCAGAATTTTCAAGACTTTTCCTTGTAAATCACATAACAACTTTACATTAAAAAAATCATAAAAGCTTGTACACAGAATACCAGCATTAACGTTTTAGCAAGTGAAATTCAGTTTTCAAGAAATCCACTACAAAATGGCCCAAAACAGTTACAAGAGACCATTCAATGGCTAAAAGAAAACAATTGCTCATACAGGGATTAAAAAAGTTGATTTTTCTATTTGAGAAACTTTATCCATTAAAAAAAAAAGGATTATATTTTCTCAAGAAGATTTTTAAGTAGTAATGTACTCACATATTTGAGCATATGTGAATGCATTCCTGAAGCAAGGGAAAGTGTAGGTGGAAAGGTAGACTACTCAAGGCCTGATCTGCCAATTCTACTAATTCAGAAAGATTCTTGTCACCCTGTGAAGTAAAATGAAGAGAAAGAATAAAACTAGCAAACTTAGTAAAATTAATAGTATTGAACGCTATTGAATAATCTTTCAGAATTTATCATAATTGAATATTAAGTAGGTTTTAGTTCAGCTTTCCATAGAGAAGTTTATAATTAACTAATTCAATACATTCCAACCAAAACAAATTTAGAACCTATTCCTGGGAGCTGAAAGCCCTTCAGCTGCTGAATCCAAATAAACTTCTACTAAAGTCAGCGGGAATAATGTATGTCTAAAATTACACAGCATGAACACTGTAACTCTATTCAAATTATTATTTTTTAATCAATATGCATTTTATGTGAGAAGAGCATAATAAAAGATATAACTATTAAACTTTTAACACATCACTAGTTGGATATTTTTTTTCCTTAAGTACTTATGTCTCCATCATATTTGGTTACCAAATACATTAAACATGATCCATTTAAATTTGATGGAGTTAACTTCATTGTAAACAGCATTTTATGAGCAAAGTATTGCTTCTATTAAGTTCAGAACCTGCCTAGACAAAGGATAGATTAACTCTGATTGAAGACAGCACTACATTTATATTGCTGTATTTTATTCATTTATATTAGTATTAATGGAACAAGTATTTTGCAAAATTGCTTATCCCTTTGGATAATAGAGAAGAATATTTCACTATTGTGCTAGAATCTCTTAACTAATAAAGCAGTTGTGTTCATAACAAAGTGGAACAAAAATCTCAGCCAGTCTAGAAGTAATTGTTTATTAAAGCTGCAACTGCCACAGTACATATGATTTACAATTTTCTAACAATATATCTAACTCCTGGACAACATACATACACCCACACTATATATTTAAAGAAATATAAAATAAATAGGGTATTATGTAAATATATAAATGTGTATTATATATAAAGATATCTATTTATATACATGTAAATATTTATATAATAGAATATTTGCAGCTCCTTCCTTCTTTGCCCATAAAAGGTCCTGTGCCCACTTCTAATCTGCCTTGGTTTTCACTTCAGACAAGATTTTTTGCAAACATCATGACTACCATTAATGAAAACAAATATAAATTAACTACACCTTGCATCCTACAGAATACTCATACTTAGGGATCTTCCTCAGTTATGCTACACTATAATTTTTACCACAGAGTAAAAGAAGTGAGGAAAGAACTTCATCTACAGGAAATATTTTATATAATAAAGTTTCACACCTCCTTATGAACTTCAGCCATAAAGCTACAAGTGCATTCAATTGAATATGCAGCTTCTGAAACTTGTTTATAAATATTGTAGTTCTCAGTACTCATCTGCTCCAGATAGGCTGCAATAGATTCATGAATGCTTGGGTATTCCAAGGAGAAGGACATATCCAGTGAGAGAAGGAATAAAGCATTCAGCAAACTCTTTTGTGTAACTTTACTGGCCTTTGAAAAAGAAAACAACTGTCAGAATAACAGCCTGAAAATACAGTAAAACCAACAATAGCATTTGCAATCATTCAACAAGTACAATCACTACTGCTGCTGCTTAGAAGTTAGAGAAACACATTTCATTAAATGAGTTCTATATGAAGTATTATTTTTTCTTCATTAAAGGTGATAGCTAATTAGATGTCACTCCTAATATCAGACCTGTAACTAGTCACCAAAGTTGTGTATGATGCAGGCACAACACAAACACAGTTGGCTAGAGTCAATTTACTGTCTGACCACGAGATGGCAGAGAATACACAGATCACAATTACTTCTGTATTTAATAAAAAGCTGTCTACAATTCCAAATGGTCATAATGCAAACTAAGCACTGGGATTTCTCCTGTTGGTTTGGGTTTTTCATTTTATTTTTAACTGCAAGTGTACATTCCGTCAACTAAAATTTTGACCTCAAATACAGTAAATTTGTTCCAACTCCTGTTATACACAGAATGGAAACTTCATATTAGGTATACGAGAACATAAAAGACAAAAATTACAAAAATTCATTAGATTAATATGTCTAAACTTATTTTCAGGTACCAGACTTAATATTTGTGACAAAAATCCTGTAACTGAAAATCAATCTTCTACTCCAATTGAATAATGTGTAAGAAAAGCTACATTCCATTAAAAACTGGTCCAAAAAATTTAAACCCTTTCAGGTTTAAACATCTAACACTTTTCCATCACACAAAAACTTCATCAGACCTTGCCATCTGAAATAAACAAAAGAACCCCTCCACCCTAAAGAAACAAAAGAACCCAACCACAAGAGCTACAATAGAATTTCTTTTGGAGAGCACTGGAAGCAAAGAAAAATTAAAATCACTCCAATTTATGAAACTTAATTGATTACTACATTCCATCAGATTAAGAGTGACGATTTTACATGTTATGTAGTTCTAGTCTTATTTGTATACATACTATAAACAAGCAGGGGGCAGCAGAGCTTTTCAAACCATACATCGTATCAGAAAAAAAACCACTACAGGAAGGAAAAGAACACTGAAATTCAAAAACTCATTTAAAAACTATATTAAAAGTGGTTTTTTTAAGATTTGAAATCTGCAGAATACACTGGTAACTGAAGAATGGACAAAGTTGCCATCTGTGATCATACATCACCCAAAGCAAATCAGATTAATTTCTCTGTCCAAGTTGCTATTTTCTCAGTATTAATCCCTGAGGAAGGTATCCCTTTCTGCTCCCTTAAAATGCAAAACCAAGAGACAATCACTTATTATTAGTGACATGACATACCTTTTCTACAGGGAGAAGCACTTGCAGCAATCTTACAGTGAAGAGTGAAATGCTAATAAATGCCATTCTGTGATGCTCCAGCATCACCTTGGGCTGTTCTGCACTTATATTGCTTTTGTGATATAATATAGTTTCTCCAAGCAAACCCAAGACCAGAAGCAATTTGTCTTTCTGAAAACAAAATCAGAAATCCAGTAATTAGAAAAAATCTAAACATCACTGTATATTTACAGTTTATACAGCACCTGCAGTATCATTATGCCAAATAATCTAAAACTGCATTAATGGTACAAAACACACAGCACTGTATTTCCTATCTATCCATTAGTCCTAGACCTAAGTCTACTTTCACTTGTAGTTCTGAATACTTTGCTCAGTAACTACCCATTACTGGCTGCTCTCTCCCCTTCCCTCTCCCTCTTTTCTCTGTCCCCACACCCCCTTAATTTCTGCTCACTGCACTTTTGAACTTCTGAAATTTTAACTATTTTGAAGTTCAGCTTTAATAAGGAAATATTAAGACCTGGTTTGAACCTGCTAATAAAGCTTTACTTTAAAATTGAAAAATCAAAAACCCTTCCCAAACCAATTCACAATAACTTTGCAAACATCAAAGAGCTTTTTATCCCTATTGATTCTCAAAGGAAACAGCAAAGATGTTTTATTTCCTGTCCCATTTTTTAAAATAATCAATATAATTGTATACCATTACCCACCTTATTTGCAGAGGCTTGTTTGTTAGTAGCCTGGAAACAAACATCATCCTACTAGTAATAATCAGTATGGTATACATATGATATATTCTCCTGCAGTTTGATAGATTTATAGGCAATGAAATATACTGATTCAGATCATCAAACAAGTAGACAAAGAGATATTAAGCTTCTGAGATCAAATTTTCTGCAAAGAATCTTCAGCACTGATGCGATGTTGATCAATTATAATATATTTTCAGAGATCAGTAGACCAAATTCAAAGAAACAGATTTCATTTGTTAATAGATGTTATAAATAATAAAAATGATAACATTTGTAAAATAGAGAATAGGGAAGCCTACAGAGATATTTTAATTAATTAATATTGTTATTATTAACAATAATTAACACTGTTATTGTTTCATATTCAGTGGTATTTTCACAAATTCTATCTCAAGTCAGGTGTATCTAAGACTACATTTAATTCAAGTCTTTAGACAAGTTTCAGTCTGCAGGCCTGGTATGTTTGTTATATGCCTGAGCCAAGCTAGCTGATCCTTCAGCTTTCACTTATCTTCAAAAAAGCAAGTCAGCCATAATTATTTTATCTGTTACTAATTATTTTATCTGTTCACTAATTTAAAATTCATGCATATAACAACTTTCAACTGTACTCAGCCATTTAAATTGTTTGGTCAACAGCATCTTAATGCTCTGAATATCTGCTGGGCCAAAAAGGCCTCCCCTTTCATTCCCAGCTAAGCAACACTTTTAAGGATATCTGAAATTTAGGACCTATAGTTCCTGTGTAGGAAATGGATAGCATGTATGTATCTTAGAATTCCAGTCTTGGATCTGAACAGTTATCTCCCTAATTTTAAACAGACAGTTTATAACGAGTAAAGAACAGGAAAGTTGTTATTTACATCAAATTGGTCCCCAACATTTGTAGTCAGTGCTTTTCCTTCAGTTCCCCTTCCCCACAGGTGGTTCTCTAAATGGCTGCTTAGTTTCTTGAGCTGAAACTCCAAGTACTGTCTGGGAAAATAACTTTTATTTTAAAAAACTGTGTCATCAATAGAACTAGTAATAAACCACTTAAAAATTTCAAAAGCACAGCTCAGCAGAAGCTTAGATATATGAATCACTGCAGAAAATGTCAGAAGCTTACAAAAGGAGACCAATATGGCTGATCAAAGGCTGAAAAACCTTACCAATTCCAATGCAAAAAGGCTGTCATCTTCCCAAACATTTTCAGAAATAGCATCACCAATAAGGAACATGTCTTCAATAAGCAATTCAAGAACTTCCATTGTCACTCTCCTACTACCTACGAACACAAATGACAGGATAAATTCAAAGACAAACAAAATACTGTATTTTGATGTTCAGAAGACACTATTGTAAACAAGAGATTAGTCCAAATATTAAATTCTGGTATTTGAATTTTCCTATATGCTTCTACAAAACTAAAGCTAACTGTCTTCAACCACTAATAGGTCTGAATCACAAGAAGACAACAACCAGCCAAAATCATGACAGATTAAAGCAATTGTGTACCTGGAAAATATCTGCAATTCCTTAAAACCTGTAGTAAAATTATTTAAGAAAATAGTAATGAACTGAACTACAGCTGTAAATCTGTTTACTGAACATTTTTAAAGTTCATAATGAAGTCACTAATTTCCTCCATCCAGACAGCTGTGTTACAAATCTTCTGTATATATTACCTAATCCATTAATCTGCAATTTTGATATAGGAGAGCCTTTCTTCAGAGATTATTTTGTTTGCGATCTTTTGAAAGATAAGCAGACAAATACCCATGTTATCTACTTGTACAGTTCTCCATAACAGTTTCCCCTTTGCTTTTAGGCTAATATTTATTCATTTTCATTTCTTCTTCAGAATGTCTCTTAATAACAAGGCTAATCTGGTCTATTAGGGAATTTTATCCTTTGTGCAATTTTAAGCTTGAATATGTGGCCACAAAGAAACTTGGCCTGAGCTTAGAAATGTACAGCCTACATTTACTACAAATATAAACCTCCTCCTAGTGTCCCCAGATAATGAGAAAACACAGGAGATAGCAGGTTTCGTGAAGAACAAGGCAGAATATCTGGAGCCAGACCAAATATTTTCCACCTCACACAACTGAGGATGCCAAAACTGTCTGACATCCTAAGGAACCATACGGTGACAATTTCCCTTAAATATTCAATGTAGTGCAACTGTTGGCTTAGTTACTTGTTGATGGTATGTTTCTATTTAAAATCATAGATGGATTTCACTCAACATAACTGAATTCTCAAAGTATTTTTTAACAAAGATAAAAATTCTGCATCCTTCAAAATCCTCAAAACAAAATGTTTAAAAAAGATAAAGCTCTACTTGTTCATTATATTTAAACATTAATTCCTCTGTCATGTTTTCTATCTCTTGCAAATTTTACACACTGCAGAAGCCTTATTGACATACTTGAGGAAAAAATTTAAATCTGTGTATGTGACTAGATACATAGTGAAAATGACCACAGCTTGTGCAATTTGCAGTTTGAGTGATCTGCTTTGGGTGAGCATATGACAGAGAATGGCACAAGGCCTTTTTGAAAGCTTGCTTTTACCTGTCTCACAGAAGTGCTGTTTTCCATTTATTTTAGGCAAAACATTGCCAATTTGACTTAAGAAATTTCTCCATTTTAACAAAAAAAAAAAAAACAAAAAACCCTACCAAACCAAAAAAACCCACATCGCTACTGATTTCTGCAATGACTTCACTCAAAGGCAGGTCTGCACAAAAGAAGAAAAATTCCAATGAACATCTCCACAAGGAACAGAATTTAAGCTTAACTAAAATACACATTACACTGGAAAATAAAAGGCAGCAAATTTTACAATAAGCTTACTGTTTTTCCTTTACCAAGTAATTTAAACATCTAGAATAAAATCTACACTATACCATATAGGCTGATAATAACATTTATAAAAATTCCTGTTTATTTTAGTGAAGATAACAACTCAAAATATCACCACATGAGAAACTGTGTGTCACTGTCTCACAATATCACACTGTCTCACAGTGTGCCTTCAGATCACAGGCTTTCAGATCAACAAGAACAGGATAAAAATATTAGTTTCCTTACAATCTGTGTCTCATTACTGCACAGTGGAAGAATGAAGAAATATCACCTAGTAGAGTTTAAAAAGTATAAAACACCTGAGGGGAAGATAAACAAAGATAGATCAACTTTACCCAAAAGTGAAATTATTTTAGGCCTATGATAAGACATAAAGAAAGAATCTTGAAAAGTAGAAAAACTGTCTTTTAACTCTGCACATTTGAAGTGACAGGCGCCAGAAATGGAAAAGACAGAAAATACATTTTCTGCAGTTTTACATTATAAATAAAAGATGCTAGAAGTAATGAATGTGCTTGTGACTAATTAATATTTAAATATCACTATTCTGAAAGGGAAAAACAAAACTTTAATTCATTTTAGTTAGTTTATAACAAAAAAAGAGCGAACTGAATAATTTTCATACATATTTCATAAAATTTTTACAAGTTGAAGCCTCTAACTTTTAGTATCCTAGTCACAGAGAGATGCACATATCCCACTCCTGTATTTGAAAACCTTATCACATTTTCCAATACCTGTTTTGAATTACATTATGTTTTAAAAATAAGTATTATTTTAGACAACCTAGGAGCAGAGATTGTCCTCCAGAAGGACTTTGCAATTTAGAACCTCTACAAATTAAAAGAAAGATCATAACTGCAATTAGACCACCTTTACTTATGTTTCTTAAACCATTTGTTACTGCATTTGTAAGAATATAAACAAGCCTTTCACCAGAATTTTTGTTTATTATTTCTTGAACAGGAGGAAAACTATGCTCAAAGAGATCAGAACACCTGTGGTTAAGAGTGGTTATTTTTATATCATCCTGAATGACATGTTATCCTGCCACACCATTTTTTCCCCACACACTCACTTCTTGCTGCTGTCAGTAAAAAGTACTTAAAACAACAGAAGCAGCTCTGGAAACCAATCAGAAGATTTAAGCTTTGTGACCTGAACAAAGTCCCCAGAAAAGGCCTGTTGCACCTAGCCACAGTATATCAGCAATCATATGTGCCTTATTTATTTAAGGTATGCATCTCATAACACCAACTTCTTAAGAGGTTTGTTTTAAGGATGGGAAAGCCACATAAGTTAAATACTTAACACGAAATTTTCTCACCTGTTCTTAGAAGAGGTATTGCGTTTTCCAAGACAGAAACACAGAACTGAGGAAGGCTAAGCTGCTTCATCTGTAATTCTAAAGTGTCCTCATTTTCAGTATCTGGTAGGTCAATATGTCCTACATCAAACGGGGAATGCAGAGAGATTCTGGAGTTTGCATTTGCTTGAGTACTGTTTCCACTTAAAATAACAAGCAAACAAAAATAAAATAAAATAAATTAAAAAGGAAAAAAAAGGAAACAAAGCAAACTCTTGCAAAGAGAAAATACTTATGTACAAATCTTAAAAATAGCATTAAGTATTTTCATGTCTGCCTGCCTTAAGCATATCCTGCCTTCCATCCCAATCTTTCTCTGCTATCCATCAGTGTTGCAGGAAGAGGAGGATGTTGTTTGGTTGTTTTTTTAAATGTCAGAAATAGAAGCATCACAAGTAAATGCCTAATGTCATCTTCAAAATCACTTAGCACTATGTACTGGAAGAAATGCACATGCAGTGAATTCAATATTACATGAGAAATACCAGTTGATTTGAAACTTTTTTTTGGATGAACAAAATCTAGTTGCATGAAACAAGACCACTTACTAAATCAAATTTCAGCCTGAATGATACTTACTATATTCAAACCATTCTATATAGGTAGCCACAAGAATCCTTTGAAGGAAAATTAAGAAGCATGCGCTATGTTTATTCCTTAGGACTACCTTGTCCACGGTAAAACAGAAAATACTCCCTTGTCCAAGAAAGCCTTAAGAGTAATTGAGTATATGTTACAAAATACACACAGTGCAATTAACTTATGGACATATTTTTAATTATTAAATGTTTATACATGATATATGAATATATTATTATAGATTATATATAGTTCATGTATTATGAGCAATCTATAGTTCATAACTGTATTATTTTTCAACTGTTTTTAACAATAATCTAATTCCACTGTCAGCATTATAATTAAAAAAAACTCAGAACATATTTTTTAAGTTTTCTCATCTCACACAACTTTTAGCAATCTTGATTTGCTTTAAAAACCTGTATGACTTACAACTGGTTTTGTTTGGCTCCCTTTTATTTATTAAACAAGCTGAAGAAACTGAATTGTGGCATGACTGTGTTACATTCTATTGTCTAATTAAATGTAAAAGACGTCTGTAAGAAGTTAAATGCCAGCTGATTAAGAGGTCAATAGAAAACTACAAGCAAAATAGAAGAGTTCACAATATGTAGTGGGGCTTGGCTGCACTTACCAGAGGGAAAGGAAGGAGAGGTATCAATCATAAAAACAATTCAGAAGAGGAAAGGTTAAGTTTCCAGGCAGAATTTGAAACAGACAAACAGATAGATTGAAGAGTCTCAAGATTAAAGAACAAGGAAAAAGAAGAGTTACATATAGAATAGCAATAAACAAATTCACATTACAATTATGTTGAAAACGACAAGATTCACTAAAAGCAGCTCTTCCTTATCAAAATCAGCAATGTTGGAGCAACACTGCTGTCATTTCCTCTCTATCATATCTTCTATTCCACACCATGATGTTCTTTATGCTACCTCTGGGCTAAATCATATCTTTGTAAGAAATGAGATCCATGGGCAGTGAGCAGGTCTACTGCAGCAGACAGGATGCAAGATAAAAGTGTGCAGGCACAAACAGCTCATAATTATCACACTATTAGCACTCCCTGGTTTCTAGACATCTCATCACTGCCCTGACTGGTAGTTATTCTTATGCAGCTTTCATTTCTAGACTGACAGCCAGGCCATCGCTCTCTCTTGCACAATATACACCAGCTGCTATTAAACCATTAACTGTTCAGCTTGGGAAAATGGCCAGGTCCTAGAAGGCATAAAGCCTGGAATTCATTAACAGAGCCATATTAGTTACGTGATAAAAAATTAATATATCAGACTTGAGTAAAAACAACTTTTTAATACAATGACTGTCAAGATGTATTTACAATTGAGCTATTCTCATCACAGTCTATTTGGATACCTGAGATTTATTCCATCTCTAAGCCCATACATCACAGAGACTCAAAAGAACTACCAACAAGCACACAGTAAGGATTTACAAGGACTTTTAAAATCCCATATACTAGGAGACATCAGTACTTGAACAGCAGCTTTAAGTCTGCTGTGTCAAGATGAGCAACAAAACCATGCACAAAAACTTCTACATTTTGAGGGTATACAGACAATTCATAATTTCATATAAGATGTTGTCAAATTTTTAGACGTTATAGAACTGAAATTTGTTGTCACATTTAACAACAAATTTTAAAGACTTCAATAGAAATCTTTATGCAACATAGCATGTTTGACAATATTGTATACTGTTACCTACAGGATGGCCATTCCACTTAAAAGAATTTATGAGGTCATCTGCTGAAAAAAAGAAAAATCCCTGACTTTTCAGCAATAGACTGAATAAATGCTTTTCTGTGCATGCAAGAGCAATAACAATTGATACAAAGAGATTTTGTTTAAAATGGTGGTTGAGTACAAAATATGTCAATGATTTTATGTATTCTAAAGACCCCTTTAAGAATGGTTTAATTCATGAACATGGTTTGAATTTTCACAAGTTACCAAAACCTTTGCATTAGCCCACACACTGACAAGAAGCTAATCATATAATCCTATATTAATATGTTTTGAATTGAAGTGTTATTTCCTGTTTCATTCACCTAGAAGATACTGCATCCCAATCTTGACCATCTCCTCTAGGACGCTGAACTGTCCGTCCAATTACAGAGGGCCGAGGGCTGCTACTTCCAGGTGATGGATTGTGAGAACAAGGAGCACCTCTTGCTTCTTGACAGTAAGATATAGATGAATTCTGGGAAGCTGTGCCTTTATGTAAGACAAAGCAAATATTTTCCTTTAGTGGAATCCATTACTCTGAAAAATACTATATGGTGAACAGTAACAGTAACTAAGGTAAATACTGATGATCTAGAAAAACTTATCACTGGCAAGTAGCAGAGTTTTGAAACCCAATTCCAAGGCAAAAACTACTGAAGATTCCAGTTGAATCATAAATCTTGAGTTTTAAAAATAGAAACATAGTGTCTGGGAAAGGCTATTTGACTTGTTGATGTTAAAACTGAATTAGCAGCCAATATCATTTATTAAAACACCAAATATAGTGGCAATCTTATGAAGAGAACTACACTATACAAATTTACGGAAACAAAGTTGATTCAATTCACGTGACAAAATGGAAACAAAAAAATCATTATAATTAATCTACACCATTAAAGCTACAACTTTTAAGCACTGAGAACATTGCGAAGCAGCCCTAATGACTGCAAACTTCAAAACAATGATTAAACTATTTTTAGCCATCAGCATAAAAAGAAAGAAAGTTCATATAGCTCATGAAATTAGTAACTACATTGTTAAGTACTAATAGCTTGAAAACTTTTCTGAAACTCTGCCCACTTTTATTTTACAGATTTAATTTAGTTTTAGTTAAAAATCCCTCTCCTGCTGACATAGAAACAATTGGATACTGGGAAAAGTTAATGAATGGGGGAACCACAGGAAACTAAAACTGAGTAAGTATTTTAAACAATGCAAGTACTCAACATTTTTTAATTAATATTAATAGTACTCAACACTATTCCCTTAGCAAAACAGTTTCACAAGATCACATTTGCTATAAGGTTCTGGTTTTGGATTTTTTCTGAAATCATTTTAGACAATCTTAACTGCAGTAAAAACAACAGTATCTCAAATACTTAAAAATTCCTACCTTGCTCTGAGGAAGAAAAACTTGGATCTCTATGGAAGTTAAGCCTACTTCTCAAGAAGATGCAGAGCTGTTGCAAGCACAACACAGCCTGCAAAGCCAACCGGTGTCTCCCATCTCCTCCAAAAGCCAGATTTAGCAGAGACAAAAGGCTCTGCAAAGACAAAACCACCAACCCTGAGACCTGAACATTCATCACCTTCATGAACAAGCATGCCAGCTAGAGTCTTGCACTAAACATAGTTAATAAATGTTCCCAAGTGTTTTTCAAAACCACAGCAAAGAATAAATAGGCTCAACTACTGTTTTCTTACTGAATGCAAGACTATCAAGCCTAAGGAAAAATCCAAGTTTCACATTTTATTTCCAGTGAAGTCACTTCTTTCACTACGGGAACCCATTAGAGGTTCTACATACAACAGGGACACAAATTTATCTTATCCAGAAGAAACAAAGTATTACTTCAGTACACACTTCATTACTGATTAGCAATATACATTATTGCAACCAAAAAACTTTAAAACCACAATATATAGCCAATGTCCCCTTTCCTTTACACATAGCATTAGCATAAAGATACTGCTCTGTAACTATTTTGTTTAGAAACAAATTGTATCATTTGCATCAGTTCATCCTTGGCACAACTTATACCACAGCACAATAAAAACTTTATGTGAATTCTTGCCTGTACAATCTTTGGCCTTTGAAGGAAGATCTCTGCAGGAAAATCTTGCATAATCACATCCTGAAGAAGCTCACATGTACTCCAAATTAAACTTTGGTTGTTACTTCTCAAAGAGCTAAAAGTTCATATTTAAATATGTATTCAGAAGAAAAGAAAACCAACCAGAAATTATTAGCCTGAACAAGTCTTTACAAGAAAGTTATAATCACAACACTGAGGAATCTAAAGAAAAGAACCTCTGTAATTCTATTGTCATACCATTTTCTGGGTTGAATTATTCCTTAGCTATGCGAATCCTATATACAATAAAGAACAAACTCAATTCCCACATGTAAAATTAGGTTCCAAAAAGAGAAATAACTTTATTGATTTTGAAATTAAAAGAATTTGAATTTGAAATTAAAAGAACTAATGGAA
Organism: Lichenostomus cassidix; assembly: GCF_008360975.1. NCBI lineage: Eukaryota > Metazoa > Chordata > Aves > Passeriformes > Meliphagidae > Lichenostomus > Lichenostomus cassidix. The sequence continues at coordinate 95,712,342 of NC_139482.1, read as the reverse complement.
ATTCCCTCTGAAGCTAATGATTATCTTTGTGGTATATGGCAAGTAATATTACTCATACCAGTAAGAAAGTTTCTCTTGTTACTAAAGTTCATGTATAACTTAAAAGCCCCTGAATTACATATGTGGGAAATTCCATAAAGGGAGAAATTTACTAGCTATTCTCTAAGATGCATATTAGTAAATAATAAGGATCTTTACGATGGTCTACTTCAATTTTTTTAATTGTTTCACAAACCACTGTTTTTGAAACCACTGTAAAAAATCAAATGTGTCCAGTCTTATAAATGTGTTCTTTTTCTATACTCAAGCATAAAGGAAATTAAATATTAAAGAGGTTCTCCAGCTTCAGAGATCTTTCAAAAGGAAAAAACAAACACACACAAAAAAACCTATGCTAGAAATCTATCGCAGCTCTGTGTCAACTCATAAGGAATCCCAATGACAGAACTTTTCCTTGGGGCATTTCAAACACTCTTTTTCTAAATTAAAGGAAAAAAAAATACTGCAGAAAGATAGTTGGAATGACTCAATGGCTGGATATGGCCTTGTACCTAAAATTACTGGCCTAAACTTAGTTAAGCAACTACTGAAAGTATGGATTTTCCTACCAACTGGTCATGGAGGTAAATAATGACTTTATTCCAGCTTGTTCTATTATTAGCTGAATAAAATCTTTGATCCACTTAAGAAATTTAAAAAACAGACTGAAGTGTCATGCACAAAAACCCAAACATAGTCTGATTTAAACACATAAAATGGAGTGGCACTGCCCAACTTCAGCACAGCTTTTATGACCATTTATGAAAAATTAGTTCATTAGGATATTTACAGGAACAGCCTTATGATGTAGAAGGACAAAAATTTACAGCCACTATTTCTGAAAAATAAAAACTACAAGGAAATTGTAATGTTTCTATTACTGCACCTTTCATTTGATGAAAGAACGTGTCTATCTGTTGAAGTCAGAGTTAGCCAAGGAAATGTGGAAAATTTCAAGCATTTCACTGCAAAAAAACAGAGCAGATGTTTTGGAATATATTTTATAGAAATATTATATTGTATACATCCAAGGCAAAGACAAAAAGTTATGAAAATACTATCTTATACAGAAATATCTTTTAGTAAATATATACTTGCACAAGCTCAAGTGCTTCTAATGCGAGTTTTCAGCAATTCCAAAACACAACTAAGATCAAGTCAAATCCAAATGAAATATGTTTAATGAAGAAAGCTTTGGCAAATAACAAACACAGCATTAGCGTAAAAATACTCAATCACACATCATGCTTTCAATTAAATTATAATTTTGATCTGCAACTAAAGAATATTTTATCCATTAGCATGGTCTCTAAAAATGAAAACTGACCTCATGCTTTTACTCTTTAGGCAGTAGAAATTATTGCTCTTACGAAATTATGACACATAATAATTTTTTCATTAAAATATCTTCAAAGCTGTTTTTAACTTAGAAGTTTGTAACAATTATTGTGCAACTCCTAAGATAGCTGATACACTACTAAAAAACTCAACTGGTGATTTACTTACGGTAACTGCAGTCATATTTTAAAATCTAGATCTCAGCACCACACTGTATTTTAATTATGACACTCTCCTGTGAACTGCTACTAAAGGAAAGACTTGCCAAAATATTATTGATCTTTGCCTGTCACTGAAACACTTCCCATCATTTGACAAAAAAAAAAAATCAAAGCATAACACTGGTTTTTACTCAAATACAAGGCAAAAATTCCAAAAGCACCTAAACCAGTTTTCTAAAAGTAGAAAGGTATTCAGACTAAGTTTTGTTGATATACAAGATACCTAAACCTTTAAGCCACTTCTGATTATGAAACACAGATCATCTGAAAAACACTGGCAATTTAAATAATTTTTAAAATTGCAGCACTTTTTAACATATTTTAGATATTCCAAACAGCTACACTATTTACTAGAAAAGGGAAATATCTATAAAGATGAATGTCATTTTTATTAGCGTTATAATTGTAGCTTCTGTGGTGTTAGATCTCACAGAATGACAACAGGAAAAAGGAGAGACAATTTTGCTATCCCCATTTGTAATGGAATTCCATCTAAATTACAACTCTAAGCTCTTTCTGTAATTAACATATTCTTTTATAACTACACATACCAACTGTTCTTTTGGGAGGTATTTCTAACTGCGGCAGATGACTTCTACTTGGACAAAAATATCCAGTGAATAATTCCTCTTGAGGCGGAACTAAAATAAAAAAAAGGTTAAGTTTAAAAAATGGACACACACAAAAAAGAAAACTTCTGTTTATTTCCATGCTTTTCCTTAACTACCTCCCTTTTGCCCTTGCGTGTTAAATCAGTTTCCTTAATAGGTTAAAACAGTCTCATGATAAGAAAAATGGAGTAAAGAGAGCACATCAATGTTTATTTTTATAATCATATTCTGCAACTGTATAGGGCACTTTTTTCCCATTTTCTTACACTAGCTCGCATACCATACAAACAATAGCAAAAACAATTACACCAAATGTATTGCCTGATGGAGAACTGGCAGTCAAATAAAAGGTTTTCCTTTAATCTATGCACTAATAAAATTAACTTTTTAATTACTTAAAACCTTTTCCTACCAAAACTGCTGTCTTTTTAGGTCACCTGAAAAGTTGCCCTCTTGTATATAATACGTGTATTGCTACATGTCATTCAAATGCAAACTGTATTAAAATATACACAAGAAATGTTAAGACCAAAAGCTATCTCTCCAGACCATAATATTTGGTTCAAAGGATCAAACTAGATAATGCCAGGTTACTATTTTACAATTTTCCCCAATAACTGAAGTTAAAACAGAAAAAAAGTAAAACCCTCCTTTTGGCAAGCATTACGATTATTCCATCCACACATACTGAGATGTGTGATGACACAATTTACTGCATAAGTAACTTCAATTAGTTTCAGAAAGATATAATTTAAGAATACACACGTAAAAGATTATTCTTCCCCACACAGTAGAAAGATTAAGTAATAATCTGCCCCTATATGGGCCCAGGAAGGAAAACAAATAGGCACCATATAGTTCTAGTGAACTAAAACTCCAAGCATTAGAGAGTCTGCAGAAATCACCAAAAATTACTTTTATTCACAGAATGAGTGACAGAGGTGTGGTCATTACTACAATGTGTACTGTGTAACAGCAGTGTCTTTCCCACAATAACCAGGAGGACGAAGTAAGGACTTCTGTGATATGTAATTTTCTCCTCCAAATTCTGTTTTAAAATTTTTAAGGCAGAAGAGGAGAACCACATGGGTTAGACTACACCTAAGAGGCACTATGAATCATTTTAACAGAGAGATTATGAGGTAGATAACAGATGCAAGCAATAGCACTTCACATATAATGTGACATTTTAAAGAATGTTTATGCATTTTTCTATGACAAATGCTTATCCAATACTAAGTAGATAGCGCATACAGCTACTGTAGTTTTAAAAAATCTTTGTACTAGGATCTACTACTTTTTTCTTTCCTTTTTTTCTTGTAAGATTTCAATTGCTTTCCAAGCTAAAGCCTACTATACAAAAAACAGCAGCAAAGCAGACTGGCTAAATTACAGATTTATTCGAAGTTGCTACACCTGCTGCCATAAAGCTGTCCTTGGAAGTTGTGTCATGCTCTTTGTACATTATAGAAAACAGACATTATACACTGAGGAAATGGATAGGGAATTCCATTACAGGAATGCCACCAGGTGATTTAGCTAAGGTCACACTGTCTCTGGCAGAATCTGATTACCACACACTTCACTGATCTCTCAGGAATAATTTGCCTACTGTGCCTGAAAACAGCAGCTTCTCAAGGCCTTTTCATTTAATTTAATATAAATTACAGTTCAAAACATGCAATTTACCTGGTTGATCTAATGACGGCTGAGACTGAGCTTGGTAACATACTGATAATGAACTAGAAGGAAGTTCAGAAGGAAGAAAAAACAGTCCATCCACAATCCCATCAATTATGGCCTGCAAGTTTAGATCCACATCGGAGCGAAGCTGAGAGAAAAATTCCACTGCACCAATTCCGATCATTTTCTGGGCAGCAGGTGGATGCTACATTAAGACAAATAACTGACAAAGTTAGTGTGAAGAGTCTTAAGGTCTCTGGAGAGGGGCAGGGGGAAGAAGGAAAAGAGCTGTAATTCTTAAGCTATTTTTTGCCTTTATTCATCTAGAACATTGTGTTGAGGTAGAGTTAATTTTCTTCCCAGTGGGTGGCATGGGGCTGTACTTTGGACTTGTGCTGCACACAGGGTTAATAGTATAGAGATGTTTTAGTTATTGCTGAGCATTGCTCAAGCAGAACCAAAGGCTTTTGCATTTTCCATACTGTCATGCTGGCAAGGAGTCTGGGAGTGCATGGGAGGCTGGAAGGAGACACAGGAGGTACAGGTGACCCCAACTGACCAAAGGGATATTGTTGACCATATGGCATCATGCTCAGTATACAAAGTAGGGAAGAAGGAGGAAGGGGAGGACATTTGGAGCGATGGCATTTGTCTTCCCAAGTCACTGTTACGTGTGATGGGGCCCTGCGCTCCTGGAGATAGCTCAACTGCTGCCTGCCCATGGGAAGTGGTGAATGAATCCCTTGTTTGGCTTTGCTTGTGCACACAGCCTTTGCTTTCCCTATTAAATTGTCTTTCTCTCAAACCATGAGTCTTCCCCCTTTTAGCATTCCAATTCTCTTCCCAGTCCCACTGATGGGAAAGTGAGCAAGCAGCTGCATGGGGCTTGGCTGCTGGTTGGGTTAAACCATGACATCCATCCATCCATCCATCAGTATCAAGGATGGGTTGTTTTTTAACTCTGCATAGCTGCAGTTTAGTGATTAAAACACAAGAATGTAAAAATCTGAGATATGTAAAGTTTCTGTAACATTTTCTCAAATTAGTTGCACCTATGTTCAAATCTTTACTTTTCAAGAACAGTGCAAATGCTTAGACACAAATCATGCTCCAAGTTGAAAATGATGCACTGAATGAGAAACTGAAGAAGCAGACAAACTAAAAGGAAGAAGAAACCCAGAAAACAAAAATTCTCAGCTACCTCTCTGACCCACTTGAAGTTGCTAAAATTGTTTTAATTTTGGTCTACACACAGTGGCTTTATTATTCCTGTCTTTGTAAAACTCTAAAAATCTCATTACATGGAGCTACAAAGTCAAGTAATATCCAATAGCTTCATTTAGCTTTGGCATTCTAAAGACATATAGTTGAAAAATAAATCGATGTTATTATGTCATACCTTGATCAAACTGTTCACAAAATTTAATACTTCCTCTTTTATTGGTACAACTGGGAAATTGAACCACTCCAAAAGGTTACGAAAAAGCGCTTTTTCGTGGACCAGATCAGCATAGGAAATCAAGTTGTGATCTAATTTAAACAGAATAGTCTTCAAAGATCGCTCTCTTATCTCTGTGAGTTCATGACCTGCCCAAAAAAAAGGGATTAAGGAACACATAAAATTAGTTGACATAACTTTTTTCTTATTTGGACTAACAGAATATTGCCAGAGATCTGCAAAAAAAAGTGGGCTTTCTTGCTGTCAGTACTGTGCTTACCAGGAAGACAAATATGATTACACTCACCAGCAATAACCTAATCCAGTGCGTTTGCATGATTATAAAGCAGTGAGACATTATGAGATATTCTGATATAATCTGGTGCCAAATGCACTTCTGTTGATATAGCCTGGCGCCAGAACCTTTACCAGAGTATGTCGTGGGTGCGGAAAGCAACCTCGAGCCCACCAACCAGACAAAAATCTATCCAAGCCCACTGAATCGAAAGGCTCCGTATCTGAAGGGGAAGCCTCTGGCATTTCCCTAGGGAAACATCTCCCCCCGGGCAGCGCCGCCGCCCCCTCCACGTCTGCAGCGGGAGCGGAGCGCAAGGGCAGAGGCAGAAGAGCGGCGGGGGGCGGCGGAGGCCGGGCAGGGGCGGGCAGGCTCCCGCAGAGCAGCGCCGGGCCGCACGCTGCCCGCTGCACACAGCGCCAGGGGCCGAGGGGCCGGGAGGGAGAGGAGCCATTACCCAGCTTCCTGACGAGCGCCGACAGCTCCATCGCGCCGCTCCGCCCGCCCGCATTCAACCGCCGCGCGGCCCCGCCGCCCGCCCGGCCGGGGGCGGCCCGGAGCACCTCGGGAAATGTAGTCCGCCCGCTTCCGCCCCGGCCTCGCCGCTTCCCCCGCCGCCCGGCGCTGCGCGCGAAGCACGCCGGGAGCGCTCGTCGTCCCGCTGCCCGCCGGCGGGAGAGCAGAGAACTACAGCTCCCATGAGGCCCCGCGGCAGCGCTCCCGCCCACGGCCGGAGCCAGGCCGCCGGGCGGGATGGCAGCGCGGGGGCGGCGGTGTCTCCGAAAGGTCCGCGTGTCTGCACTACCTGGAGGGAGGGTGTAGTCTCTTCTCTCAGGCTGCTAGTGACAGGGTGAGAGGACATAGCCGTAAGCTACGCCAGGGCATGATTTATTCATTCCAGTACTGAAGGGAGCCTGCAAGAAAGATGGACAGGGACTTTTTACGAGGGCGTGTAGTGACCGGACAAGGGGGAATAGCTTCAAACTGAAGGATGGTGGGTTTAGATTAAATGTTAGGAAGAAACTCTTTACTGTGAGGGTGGTGAGATACTGGAACAGGTTGCCCAGAGGAGCTATGGATGCCTGATCCCTGGAAGTGTTCAAGGCCAGGCTGGATGGGGCTCTGAGCAACCTGCTCTAGTAGAAAGTGTCCCTGCCCGTGGCAGTGGGGCTGGAGCTAGATAGTATCGAAGGTCCCTTCCAACCCAAACCGTTATATAACTCTACAGTTTACGTTTGTAGTAATAACTGAGTATTCGCTGATGTCACTTTGATGTGTCTGACAGCACTCTGCAAATAGCTCTTGCTGACTCCTGTAAAGCAAAGTGATGAGGGGGTGAAGGAGGAGGTGAATCACTAGAGGGTTTGGGTTTTCTTTTTTATGTAACCTATACTCTAGGACTACACTGCTTTGTCTATAATGCAAGGGAATTTCACAAAGGAGGTTTTTAAACGTAGTAAAGACACGTGGTGCATTGTTGGCTGTCTGATCAGAGAGCTGATCTTATTTTTGAAAATTTGTTCTTGCTATCATAATTGGAAAAAATAAATTGATGATCTGTGGAAAAATTATAGATGTCTGTATATGCTTATGAATTTTTTTGCGTGTAACTGCAGGTGCACAAAAGAAGATGGCCTTGTAATGGTGGGGGGAAAGAGGGCATTTATACCATGCATTTAATGAAAAACTACATTTTTATCTACTGCCCTCAACAAAAACGTGAAGGTGCAGTGCAGCACATGCAAAGGATGTATGTCACTGCACTCTCAGTTTATGGCTAATTGTTTTTCCACCTTGTCACCATCACTGCTACTCTTTCACAGTAAACTCACATCAATGTTCTCCATCTGCTGTATTAAGATTGTACTAGATTCTTAATTGCAACTCAAAAACGTCTGTCATTTTGCAGGACAGTATTTCTGTCTGTAGAACAGTATAACAAAGGGACTTTTTAAAGCTATTTATAAATGTACTGTGATTGCTGCAACAAGGGTTTGTTTTCCACAAGAGGTTGAACTCAGATGGATCTATCAATGCTTTTTCAAGAGCAATTACAAGAGAAGCATTACTGGCTGAGTAAAAATTCCTTTTAGCTGTGCACGATATGCTCGTGCCATGAAATATGAAGAGCTCTAACCAGATGCACACAGGGCTACTCATATTTCCCCAAATAGGACTGGTGGGAACTGTATGTGACCCTGTGTGATGCTTGTGATAATAATAAAGTGGATTCATATCTCATTTCTGCAGCAAAGAGAAGGAATTGCCAAAGCAGGCATTTCCCAAAATAAAAACATTTCTTCAGGAGGAAGAGCTACATCCTTCACATCTATAGGAGTGTTCAATCCAGGTTCTTCTCACCTCTTTAAGTATGGTCAATCTACATCGCATTAGAAAAACAAAAGTTCTTACACTGTCTTCAGTGTCAAAGTCAGTGGCTGCAAAAATGATTCATTGAGGAGACACCTGCACCCGCCATTGCCAATATACTCCTGCACTGTATGTGTGGCCTTTGTAGTCAGATTTTCTCAAATGAAGTCCTAATTAGGTTAAACTTTAAGAAGTATTCCTAAGCTTGAAAAGCAGCTTCAGTTTTGCTGCTCTTGTTTTAGACCAGAAAAGAGACAATTTCCCAAAACTGATGTAGGGGCATGCTGTATCAGCTGGTGCAATACATTTTATGCTATCATGGCTCAAGACTGGTATTCAATTTAAAATTTTTTATTGTTACAAATAGAAGAGGAATATATTAAGGGAGAAGTGTATACCTCCATAATATAATAATTAAAAACACACACAGACACACAGAGAAAAGTTTACTGGATATTAAAAATGAAAACTGCTGGGTGGGCTCAATAATTATTGCTGGCATTATAAGACAACCTAAATAGGGGGAGATTAGTCTCTCATTACTGGGAGCACTGACTCCCTCTGTGTCTGCATCTCCTGTTTTGTACTTACACTGGTAGCTCTGCTTTCCCTCTTACGTGCTTGTTCCCTTCAGCTTATATATTCCCATGACTGCTTCTGTAGCCAGTTTGACTTCTTCCTCTCTACTGGCATTATTTAACATAGGTATCTCTTCTACCAAGTATATTCTTACTGATCTGCAGTTAAAATGTGTAGGAGTTCTACCACTGGGAAAATTAGTCACTGATCTCATTTACATTGTCCCTTGTTCTTTCCCTACTGCACTCTACATAAGATGAACTTTAAAGAGCTGCCTACTCCTGACTCCTGACAAGCTTGGTTTCTATAATTCAAATAACTTTTTTTTTTTTAAATATTTTCTGTATCAGATGGGTTCTATCCCAATAAACTGATGAAAGGTGAACAAGCAGTGGATATTGTTGTGCATCTATGTGCATGGCATTTTTGTATGTCACTTGAAGGTGCCCAAATGAAGATGATTTTGTAATTCTGAGTTTTGTGAAGGTGTTTGACCAAAGCCATCTTATAACACTTTCAATATAGGATGCACTGTAACTTTAAATTTCCCTTCTGTTAAATGTCGTAGAGATGAGTTTGAAAGAACTTTTTCTGAGGTTTTTGAAGGAGTCTTCAGTCTTCTTTTATTTATTATTTTTGTGACTCATTCATTACAGGATGAAGTCTTATCTCTGCATCTTTTTTTTTTAAAGCTGTCTATTCATAACTTTTTTTCTTCTTTACTGCTCTGACTTCAGTCCTTTTACATTCTGAAAGTTCTCTCAAGATCAACATATCAAAGACTCTATATGACAGGGTCTTGATACCATTAATGGTATCTTTATTGCACTTCTGAGCTTAACTGTTGAAACTTCCAGTTTCTCTGGGAATTTCCTGCTGTTTGGCTTTTCACCTACCTCAAGGAGCAGCAACCTAACAAAGAAGTGTCAGGGTGTGTCAGATGCAAAAAAACCCCATAAATTCCAGGTACCTCTCTTTTGGAAACACCAAAAAGGCACTATGATGGCCAAACATCACTGACTGCTCAGTTAAAATTAACCTTGTGAAGTGCCAGCTGAAAGACGATTGCAAAAACGAAGGAGAGAAAGCAAAGAGATCAGGGTATTGGGAATGGAAGGGGGCAGAAATGGACAAGAGAGTTAAGATGAGAGCTTCCCCACAGGAGAAAATTACCCTTGTATGTTAATCTGTTTTTCAATCTGCCTCTCAATACATTTCAGAGTCCATTTAAAAGTATCATTTCTGGCCCTGAAGGCCTTTCTTGCTTGCTCTGACCCCATGCTTTCTCATCCTTTTGGTTCCAAAGCTACTATTGGTAAAAAAATACACCAGTATATGAAATTAAAAAAAAACCAAAAAAACCACAAAAACCCAAAACTAAAAACCCCAACCCCCCCCAAAACCCCAAATATTGGTTGCCTATATGTATGCAGTCTGTAGTTGACCTATTGCAGATGGAGAGTAAAGACAACCTGGATAGATAGAGTAGCTTTGTGTTTATTGCTTTAACTGACTACCAAATTCCTGAAATTAGTATTCTAAATCAGTAGGATGATAGCAGTTTTGTAAAGGCTTTCTGTAAATGTCAGTGAAACTGCATGTATAAACTCTCTTTATTTTTTTGTGCTTTCTGCAGTCAGCAATAGCATGTAATTATTGCATTATCTTAAAATCTGTGACATAATCTCAACAGGTACTTTAATGTAAATTCCTGAATTTTACTGTTTCTAAATCAGGTACAATATACCCAACCTAAATACATGTTACAAATGTTTGTATTTGCAGCAGAGCAGATGCAAATTTGGAAGCTCATTTATGATATTATTAATTTATTGTTTATATTTTCTTCCCTAGTGAGACTTTCTAATTTCTCTGTTTTCCTATTTAATTTCCTGTTTAACTGGATGTATCTTCTGTGCTAAATTGCATATGTAGATATGCAATTGACTTATAAAGTGGTGCAGAAAAAACAGTTGCATCTAAATAATAGCTAGACAATTTAATTTCATACAAATTACTGTATTTGATGAGTCAGTCAATATCAATATAAATGTCTACAATGAGCTGCAAAACAAAAGGCCTAAGTGAGAAAAAACCTAAGTGAGAAAATCTTTCTTCCATGATGTTTGTTTAAAACATATAAAACCACATTTTTACGGGTGCTGAACTTGCAGAATTTGTTGTCACAGGAGGTTGTTGATGCAGGCAATACCAGTAACCCCCATCTCCCCAAAAAAAGGTCTGGCAAATAATGGAGAACAGGCCCATAGATACTGGAAGCACAGGCAGGGATGTGCCCACTGACCTGCCAAGGCAGTGGTTGTGATCTCTGGGCAGGACAGGGCACTGGGACAGGGGCAAGCAGCTCTCCCCCAGCAATGTCTGTGGTCATCACTTGGGGGCAGCTAGATCAGTGTCCCCCGGGAAGGCAACTCTTACTCTCATCTGATTTTTCAATTGCCTTTTCACACATAGTGAGCATCTTCTTCCCTCACAAGTATAAAGCCAAATTAAACTATACATTGGCATGTTTTGGGTTTGGAGGTTTTTTTTCCAAAATGAAAAGGCTGGATTAAACTGTCATGAATTGAATCTGCTTCCACTTCACAGAAAGAGCTGGCAAGGCAACATCTAACATACATAAGTGGTTTGCTTCTCATGAGGGCACAGTGCATTACACATGAGTTTTGGCTCAGGGCGCATAATTGCCACATATATTTTCCTTTTTATGAACAAGTTCTATGGTTATGTCATTTAAAATTAATAAACCACTGATAAAACTTTTGATGTTACTAAAACATCTAGCATTTCAGTTTGTGTCAGGGCACTTCTCTACTACTTTTATATAATTTACCACGTAGTTTAGTGTACTTCCTTCATAAAGGCAGTTTATTCTAAAGGGAGTTGCTTCTGTAGTTTATTGCTTGGATAATATTAAACATCTGAAGATGTTTAATATTATTATATTATAATAATATTAAAATAATATTACATTATTTTAACTTCTCTACAGTTCTGGAAAACAGTATAAGAGAACTTCAAAATTGTCATGGAGGTTCCTCTTTTCCACTAATACTAATGCTATACATCATTGCAAAGGATAAAAACATTCTAAGTAATAAGTTTTTGGATTTGGAAGATATTCCCATTTTAGCCCACATTATGACATTTTGTTTTTATTCTGATGTAACTGTAATTAAAGTACCAAGTCTAAGTCAAAACAGGAAATAATTATTCTTAAAATACTGATGGAGTAGTCATTTTGTATCATTAATTTATGGACTTGTAAAAACTTTGGGTGACATTAATAAAGCTCAATATAATTTTGAATATTATCACTGTTAATTAGTAATAATAGTATCTGTAAGCTATGTAATATACTTTATTTACATTAGAAAGTGAGTTTTCCACACTCATGTCATTATCCCTATATATCACAGCCACCTAGTAATTTTCACAAGCCTGGCCATTAATTAACTTCAGAAGAAAAGAGAACCTAGTACTGAGTGCCTCCTGTTTTTTGCTTTTCTCCAATGTTATTCTTCCTTTAGAATTTATAAATAACCAAAAATTGTGCTAAAGAATAAGGAAATAATATTCTGTTTCCAACCTGTCTTTTCAAGAATCTGCCACATTTCTCAAAGGTATGGTTCTCATCACACAAAAGAAGAGGTGGCCTGCTGTTCATGCACAGGGCTTGCATCCTTCAAATACTGTAGATTCACATCAGGCAGAAATGACAAGAAGGAGAAAATTACTGAAGCAACTATTGTAGTGTAAATTGTGTTCTGGCTTGAGTAGGGTACAGTTTCTCAAAAGAAATACTCATACAGCAGTGATTTGACTGGAGATGCAGTTGGAAATATATATTTAATGTTCTCAACTTTCAGATTTTGAAAAAGTGTTGAAAACACAATAGTCGTATGTAGAAATATTTGACAATGGAGTTAGATGCTTTCTATCTTCTGATCAATTCAAAAGAAATGTACTGGGGAAATTTTCTGTCATCAAGATCATAAAAATTATAAAAATATTTGTATTTCTGTATTGAACACAGTTTTGAAGTGGTATATGCATGAACTGCAGATTTAGACATATTTTTAATAACTTTTTATAGACTTATAAATATTGTCCCTAACACAAATTTAATTTCAAGATTTCTCACGTGACTTTCCTAGGCATTGAAACTGAATCTTGGACTCCCAGGATATTGCAATACCATTCCATGTTCTCTAAGTATTGCTATTGCTGTTTCTTTTCTTACTGCATACTTTTATATACTTTTAGAGACTAGACATTGATCAGTTGATGTTTGTGAAGGCAGCAGAAAATCACATGGCTTGTCATTGGCCACGAATCTGACATCATGACATCTGCAAGAGCTGTAATTGCCTGAATGTTCTTGGACAGTAACATGAACAATGTGAGACTTCTCAATTTTTGGCAAGCTTTCAGAGCTTGTTAAGACAATTAAACAGTCTTGGAAAAATATGTACATTTTCTTATGACTACAGATCTTAAAGATATTTGTTGCTGATAATTTCATCTGTAAGTTGATCTAAATTGTTTTATATAATTGTCATTCAGTTATATTCCCTACATGTTTTCCTACTCAGCCTCATATCTTCCTCTGAATTGCTAAAAATTGAAGACTGTCAGCTGGCGTGTTTTGAATGGCAACTCTTAGATATTTTTTTTGATCCTGTAAGCACTTTTTCAAAAGCATCATACTCAGGTTCACCTGTAGCACTTGTAATAGACACAGTATGCAGAAAACCTCTTTTCTCTACTAAACTTCAGTTCTGTCTTTAAAACAGGCATTTTTCCAAATATCCTGAAAACATTTTTCTGAAGTCAATGTGAAAATGTAACCATATGTATGCCTTCACCTAGTGATATTTTCTTAGTGAACTGACAAAAATAAGTTTTAGCTAATGTCACACTGCTAAGTCAGAATAGCTGCCAAGCACTGAGCTGGGTGGACTGTATTCTGCCTCCAGAATTAACCACAGGGCTGATTATTAGCAAGATCAAGTCTTTGCGGTCTTCAGTGGCACAAGGCAATGAATGACAGGGAGCAGAGGGGAAATGGGCTCATTTGCAGGTAGCTGAGTGCACTCTGTTGATGTACTGGCATGTGTAGCCTGAGAGAATAAATGAGACATCGATAGAGTGACACCCAGCAGAGTTGCCAGCCTGTCATTTTTACAATTTTTTTTTTTTTTGATGATAATTTCACCAGGTTAACATGGTAAATGCAAACCACAGAAACTTCAGCTGGCCTCAGTGAAGAAGAGGTTGTATGTTAGAACACTGAAACTTGGTTATTAACGCTGCTTAAAAAGGAAAAAAAACCCCCATGTTTCACCAGCACTATGGGTTTTTATATATATATCTTTATTTTAATTTTATTATTCTGTGTGTATACACTCTGTGTAAGTAACACAAGGAAAAAAATTCCACTAAGCCTCTCTTCACCTGTCTCTGATTTCCACCTTCTTTTAACTCTAATTTTGCCAGGGCTGCCTAAATGAATCCATTGTCTGATGGCATGCATTATCCAAGGATTTATTTTCAAATATAGGCACTTTTAAGGGTTGTTAATAATCTAAAGTATTCATGAGCAAGAAAATAGGGAAAGCTTTCTGCTATTATTAATGAATCAGTTTTAATTGGTTTTCAAAGTGTAAATGACAAAAAATTATATTTTTCCAATCCTTACCAATGGCTTTTTCTTGTTTCATATATGAACACTTTATTAATAGCATCCTAAAGATACAAGATATATGACACATGCTGGGCTAAAAATATTTTTATTCAGTACTGAATTCTTTACCATCTTAGTTCACACATTCATTTATAACTAGTAGCAAATTTCATGCAAAATATGCATATTTGGATGAAAGAGTGATAAAATGATATGTTTTAATTTTAATTTTTTCATGGAAAAGTCATTCTGTTTACAGGTAGTATTTAAATGTTCTAAATGGCTATATTTAGTGAAGAAAAATACACTGACTTTTTAATGAATAATGTAATGGTGGCCACTAGGAGAGCTAGCACTGTTTTTGTTGGATAGTGTTTCTCTTCTTCACTTTATGGAACAGAAATCTGTGTTTCCTTACATTATGATATTTCTGAAGGTTTTTCGTCTGGCTGTTTTTTTGTTTTGATCTGGTTTATGTTTATTTTTTTCTTTTTTCCCATGGCTGTGGTTTTTTAGTAATTTCATTCCTGTATTTTGAATGCAGGACATAGTAAAAGGGCTGCCTAGCTATTTATACCTTCCTATTGCTAATGTCAGGAGGAGAGGAAAGAGTATCCCAGAATCTATCTGTTGCTTTATTCACTGCCTGAAGGAAGCAGATGTATACTTATCTCTAAGAGAGACATTTGTTACAAAAACATGCCTTGAAATTATCTCTTAGTTTGCACTAGGCAAATATTCTCCACAGATACTGGAAGACACCTGGATTAGATAAGTGCAGAGAGGTTCAGCCAGCCTAAAATAGTTCCACAGCTCTTTTCATAAGAAGGCTGTATCTGATGAATGTAAGCACTGTTTCCAGTGCCAACAGGTCTCTATTTACAGTTTAATTAGCTCTACAATTAGAAAATAACTAGTTTCGCTGAGAATCCATTTGAGCTGTGTGACCATTTCAGAAAGCAGTGAGTAGATTCTCTGGTACTAGTGCTAGATAATTGTTTGTCCAATACAAACCACGAATCACTTTCTTAAATCTCAATCTTGTAATTCTCTCAAGTCAGGGGTCTGTTATTGGCTCTCACTTTAGTAGAAGGATGGCTGTGGGTTCATATCAGCTCACTATTTATGGATTAAACAGCATTTAGCTGGTGATGCTTCAAAGTGAGAGGTTTCGTCCCAGATTGTTCTTCCCAGATTTCTGTTTTAGCTCCAAGCCTCCCATTTAACTGTCTGAAAGTTGTATCACTACGTGGATATGTCTCAGTGAAATGACAAGCTGTTGGCTAGCATTTCTCCATAAATATATGCAGAGAAATGAAGAAGAAGAATAGCATATTCTTCTGTTTCCTTATTTTGCTCTGTTCAGAACTTCATCTGTTTCATCAGGACCTGACAAAAGTGATGACAGAAACTTGATTAATGGCAGGCAGCAGCCTTGACACGGTTGAAGAGATGATGCTGTTTGTACCCAGATGTCAGCAGAGGCGGGCTGGTGTGGGAGAGGCTGTGCACAGCGCTCCGAGAGGGCAGCAGCAGCTGCTGTGTGTGCACTCCCAGCGCAACAGGGAGCAGCGCTGGAACTGTTATTAGCATACAGCTCATCTTCCTCACTGCTAGCATGAGGTCAAAATTGCAATCTAGCCCCAAATTACTGCTTGATAGGTTGTACACTCCAAGATGACATGATCCT
The DNA here is from genome assembly GCF_008360975.1 of Lichenostomus cassidix. Taxonomy (NCBI): domain Eukaryota; kingdom Metazoa; phylum Chordata; class Aves; order Passeriformes; family Meliphagidae; genus Lichenostomus; species Lichenostomus cassidix. The sequence goes on along the minus strand of NC_139482.1, from coordinate 95,696,371 downwards.
GCTCTGCTTCAGCAGCAGCATATTTCTTTCTGAAGACAGCTGCAGACTCACTGCTGTGTATTTATATACACCCACTAGCTGACACGTGGTTTTCAGTGCATGCCAAGTAATGAAAAAGGGCTTTAATGAAATATTTTTAATTTTTTGTTTGTTGGTTTTGTTTTTAAAGGTAATGTTCTAAAAGTGGGGAGATGTGAGGCAACCCTCTGGGCAACCCGAGCCGCTACACAAAGGACTGTCAGTGCAGGACAAGACTGCTTTTCTTTGCCCTGAGGACTGAAGTACAGCAGAAGCACAACTTGGGAAAATGGGAGACTCAGATGTGCAAAAGATAGACGCATGATTTAGAAGTCACACCAGAAGTTTCTCAGAGGAAATGTTATCAACCTCCATTTGGCCATTAGGTATGATATCACAACTGACTGTCTTCAGTGGGGAGGGAAAAAAATAAACCAGCAAAGAAACCCCCAGAAGCTGGTCATTATCCCTTGAAAATATTTTTCTCATCTGTCAAGACATTTATCTTTAGATCATTCTGCACCATTTCAAAATAGTTTTTCAAAATACCTGATGCATACTCCAGACTCCTGCTTTTCCTTCTACTCCCAGCCATCATTGATGCTAGTAGCAAAACCTGGGACACCTGGTAAAGAGCAGAGCAGAATTTACTCACAGTCCATAGTGAGCAGGAAAACTGATTTCCTGCATGTCCTTTTGAGGAATATTAAAGAGAAAATTTAATGAGGGTTCACTGGTATAATAACTGTCTTAAGACAAAATACTAAAGAAAGCAATGCATGGTCTGTAACACGAATGAAAGAGGATAGAAACATCCTTTAGCTCCTCAAAGATTGTAGATTTTTTACGAAGCATCTTTTTTAACCACAAAATGATGGATTAAGGCTCAGAGTTTTCATAAGAAGCTAATAGAGCTAGATATTCCAATCCTGTCAACAATAAGGAACTGGACACTCAGTGTTGCTAGGCAGTTTTGCAACATTCACATCTAGAAATTCCAAATAAATGAAAGTCTAGAAAGCCTTCCAGCTCATTTTTGCATTAGAGAAAAATGTACTGTCTAGCATTTATGAAGGTTTTATTTAGCCTATTTCAACTGTTTGACTTCTGTAAATATTCTGAACTCTTTTTTTTCTTTATATATTTTTTACTAAAGATAAATCTTTTTCTCCTCCTTCCATATTATATGCTTACATTTTCATTCCTGACAGACAACACACTCTGATTCTAACACCCTATATATATTTATCATTGGGTAGCATGTTGTTTGTCTCAAACCTTCTTCTGTGCAATTTCAATATGCATTAATTTTTATTCATTTTCTTAAAATATCGATTTCTAGAAGCTTTTCTGTCTCTAAAGAAATTCAGGATTAATCTGTGTGATTTTCAAGCTGTAGTAGATAAAAATGCAAGCCCACTGACATCTTTGCAAATTGCACACCAGCCCAAGGTGAATGTTGATTATTTTTCAAAAAGAACCTAGTTTTTTACTCTTAAGATCTTAGTTCTTCTCTTTAACATTTTGCTGGCCTTTCAGAAAAATAGAGCTGTCAAATCCTGATATCAAAATGCTCGGACTCAGAACAGAGGGAGAAAAATATCCCTCAATACAGCTACTCAGTCCAAAGATATTTTTAGTTTATATTTTATTCAGATCAAGTCAGAAATAATTCAAGCAGTATTTTACAACTAATTTTAAAAATGTTTTCCAGATCTGAGGCCTTATGTGATAAACATTCATGCTGAAATTGTTTGACAATTACCAGCTTCAAAAAGTAGAGCTACGTAGGGTGACACTGAGATAACCCCAGGTGTTCTGCTACTTCTAAGATGAAATGATACATTACAATAAAATATACAGCTACATTTACAATTCTTTCTGAGAAAATGAGCAGCAATTCACTACTAAAGAAATTCCACTGACTTTATAATCTGTGCAGGCTTGAGTGCTCTCTGAGACAATGCCACTAGAAATCCGAGAAGATCCTGTTACTTAAATATTTCATCAAAAGTTATTCGTTACGGATGTGACAGTTTTCATAGTTAGCACAGCAAGCTATCTCATCCAGCAGCACTAAAATATCCCTTTCTAGAAGAGACCTTGTCCTCAAATGTGAAAGATATTTAAGTAAAACTTGCAGGAGTGAGGGTGCACACACATTATCACAGGTGCTTTTTAGTAGCAACACTCTGCTTATCCTCCAGCCTTATGTCTGGCTTTTCATTAAAAGCCTCCTGTCTCTAGTTTTCACTTTTTTAAAGGAGTTGTTTTCATAGTTCCCATTGTTTTAAAGTTTTTTGAGCAGCGTCGAGTACAGCTGTTGTCTGAGACATGCATTTGACGGGGAGCAAGTACAAGGAGGGGTTACCAGGGAGCTACATCCTGGCTGTGGTCGTAGGCAGAGTCCTGAGCTTTAAGGAAGCCTCAGGGCTCAGCTTAGTATTTGGTCAATTTAGGAAATAGTTGCGTCTCCTAAGCTTTCAACAGCATTACACAATTATCTTGGAATTTCGGAGAGTAGCGAGACTTCCTCTTTAGATGAAGCATCCCACACTGGGCAAAGCTTTAAATAGATTACCAGGTTTGGATAGGGTGTTACCACAGATGTTGATCAGGTATGATAAATCCTGTCTTTGTATCTTTCCATGACACAAATACAGCTAGTGTTTTTTTCTCCCTCTGTTACTCTTTGTTTAATCTGAGATGTTAACATTGCAAATTTTTAACTTTGAAAGATTCTAAACAGTTTTGAAGTTTCAGGCTGCAGTTGTAAAATAGTTTTCTAAAGCTGACGCTCATTCTTTTGATAACAGATGAGTCAGAGAAGAACATAGACATGGGCTTCTTGCCTGTAAACTTATATTAATAGAACTTCCTTGTTTGAGAAAATCGTTCATAACTTTAAAAAAAAGATACTGGCCCAGTTGGCGTAAACACTCTTAAGTGCCCGGATATGACTAGTTTTGGAAATAAAAAGTATTGATATTAGAGGTGGTTTAGCTCAGCAGTGTATCAGAACAGCTACAATGAACAGTGCAGCATTTCAGGATGCATTTTAGTCCTTATTCCTGGCAAATGGCATGGAAAAAATTCTTGTAAAATGTAGAAAGATACAACAAGGTACTGTGGATTGTCAGACATACTATATTATTTAGTCATATTTTACACAACTATAACTTCTAGATTGGCTAGAACATTATGATGATTAAAGCAAAAATAAAATATCCTCTTAAGAATTATGAGCTATCTAATTACAACTAAGACAGATAGAAAATGTCTATGCTTAAATTGCTATTTTATTTGCATACAAAGGAGCAGATCAAATTTTTAAAGAAGGTCAAATTTTTTTAAGAAAGTCTGACTCTTGGCTGGGATAGAGGCCCTCAATGAAGGTGAAAAATACAGTACTTTTATAGATTTATGTTTTGCCAAAGCACTGAGGTAGATTTATAATTGTATGGATGGTTTTGTCCCCGTGCATCACTGAAATTGCTAGGACTGTGGCTTGAAACACTGGGAGGGTTGGCTATTAAAAATAAGAAAGAGGAAAAGGAGATAAATATATTGTCAATCATATTCATAATACACTTTCTGTATTATTAGTTATATATTATATATTTTAAAAAATTAAACATCCCAGAATTTGTTCTTCCTTTTCCAATTTTTTAAATAGAAATTAATACTCTATGGCATTAGTGTGATTTTATGATGTGTAAAGTCTTTGTTGGAAATCCTAAACATATGGGAAGGTCCTAAATAGAAAATCCTAATGACTATACTGATCTATGTTTATATAACTGACAAAGGAAAAAGTTCCCATTGATTTTCAACTTAAACATTTCCAGCAAAAGAGAAGGGGACATAAAACCCCTGGTAGTAAGTAAACTAGTTATAAGCTGTTCAGTGGAGACTTATTACCTGTAATCTACTACATATTACATGTAATAGTTCCCATACGCATGTAGTGAAAAGGCATTTAAACTTGGGGACAGGAAGAACCAGGAAAACAGGAATGTGGTTATCTTCTTACCTTACAGACTATGTAACTCATTTGTTACGCAAAAGTGCTATATGTCCCACACACATACATCAATGTGCCATGAAATTTTGGAATTTTTTTCCTTTATGATTAACAACATAAAATAGATTAATTTTTCTTTTACATAGAAATGTTCATAATTTAAAGTCAAACTTGAAGGGATAAATGCTACAAAGATGCTTGGCTCAGAGTGCATGAAGTTTTATATAATGAAAACTATTTTACAAACGACTGCTGAGTCACAGAAAATTATGTAAATTATATACAGAATGAATTTATAAGACCAAACAGCCCATCTCTCAGCTGTTACCATGACTGTAATCTAGTACAGTCCACTTTGTTATCATCAAAAACAGGAGTTCATGTAGTCTGACTACTCTGACTACAGATTTTGTGTTTAAGTGGATATAACAGTCATGCTTAAAATTTTGCTATTTTAGGTCAACTCGAAAACAACTAGCATCCTCCTACTGCTTCCCCGAGTTTAATATAGCTTCAATGGGCATCTTCATGGGCATACCCTGTCTGAAGATCCTGGGATTTGATAGCATTTGCACCAAAAATGCTCTAAAGAATATGCTAAGCCAAAATCAATCAATGCTTTTATTTTACTCATATTTCGTTCTCTTTAAATATGTCTTATGAAAAAATAAAATATGAATAAGTATCTAAGAAGACTTATGAATCGAAATATACCTGCTTCTCAGTGTAAACCTTCTTTTTTTCTTTTCTTTTCCCCCTCACCTAGGACTTTAACAGCTCTGAACCTTCTCAAAAACTAAATGCACACCTTCTCCTCCTTTTTCTCTTCAGGCTACTCTCCATTGTTTCTTGGGGGCAAGAACCTCATTCCTCCACCATGGACTGGCACATTTATTTTTAGATATTCCTGCTATAAATGCCAGCAGATGTGGACAACTGGGAAAATTGATGCTAACATCTTGTTTCTTTCTTTGTATCTCAGTCTATTGGTCATTGGTGTAGATTGTGGTGTAGTTGGGCTACAACAAGGACTGTCCTAAATGGCGCATTGCAGCAGATTTGCATGAATAACAATAACAAGCAGTGAAGACTCACAAATGGCTTTGTTTGCTAATTTGTAATGTGGAGGTCAGATATAATGGAATCTGACCTCTGAGGGTAAGAGGAATTGCCCATATGCTGTTCCCAGATCCAGAAACAAAAGCTCTACACATAAAGTGAAACTATTGTTAGACCACTGTTACATGGAGAACACTTGATTCTTTATTTCTTTGTTTGTTCTGTAAGCCATTTTCTCAAAACTTGGTTACATTGGTACAAATCAAATTGCAACCAAGATCTGCTCTAACTTGGAAGCTGTGTCTCAGCCGAGATTGAAAAAAAAGAAAAAAAAAAGGGGGGGACCAAATTGTTAGAGGAATTTCTACAGACCAGCTGTGGGAAAATATTTTTTAGTTTGAATTTATATTAACTGAAACCCAAACACTCAAAGCATAGCCAACTAGTTGCAGTTTATAGAATTGTTTATAGAATTTGAACATCAGAGGACATCGTCAGTGACATAACTATAATTATCAAAGTATATCAATATTGAGGAAAAGAAGAATTTTTCAAATTTTACAAAGTTGGCTTTAAGCTACTTAACACCCATTGACTGAGAGTCCCTTAAAATTCAGAACAAATCTAAAACCCATTTGGATTTTCAAACATTTGTGAATTTGTTGGCAAAGTACACTGAATTAATAGATTATGATTTGGTGATGGAAGAAAAAAGGTTGTTTCATTTTCTTATATTGCCTTTTAGGTAAGTTGAAATAGGTGACATTTTTTCAACAATTTTTGTTTTAATTGTTTGAGTCGCAGACATCTAAAGATTTTACAGGCCATAATTCTGATTTTTAGGTTAGAATCACCAGTTATAAAAAAATGAAGTTTGAATTTCAAGGCTTGTAATATTGCATATTTAAATTTTAACTTGGTTGATTTAGTCCTTATTTTTTCTGTATAAGTGGAATAGAATACCATTTTGCTTATCATCTCTTTTATTTTATAGATTAGATTTTTCATTTAATACAATAAATTCAGATGTCTCTCTTTCATATGGATAGTGCTGGACTTTATTTTGTACATTACTAGTTCAAAGATTTTCCCACAGTGTTTGAATTAGCTTTTTCTATGATGTGTGTTAGGGTGTATGGGCATTCCTTTCCTTTCCTCTTTTCTTTCAGGGAATGTAGATTGGACAAACAGAGAGAGAGAAGACTTGTCAAGTCTGTTCAGAATTTAGATCCCTCAATATGAAAGCTGCTTTTTCCAGGAAACTTTTAAGTTTACTTTGAATTTACAGATAAATCGTTTGGCTTTAAGGATAAGAACAGTGAAGCTTACCTCAGGCCTATGTGCTACGGATGACTGGGAAAATTTTGACTATTATCAGCCTATTTGATACTATAAATCAGTGTTTAACAATGGAAATGGTACCCAGACCACAGGCACTGACTCTCTACGTGAGCTTTCCCAGCAGATAATGGAGCACATGTGACATGGTGTCACATGTTACTGGCATGACGTGCAGGATGAATTTGCTGCCATTTCTAAGTTGCACCACAGTGCTGAGAGGCAGGTGAGCAACAAGAGTTATTTCATACATGCAGAACAAAAAACAAGCTGGTTAAACACAAAGGCTGGCTCATGCTCTAGCTCGGACTAAACTGGGCTCTGGTTGCTTCTCTGCCGCCCCAAACAGGTCTGCAGGCACTGTGGCAGCTGGAGGTGCTGTTACAGCTTGAGTTTTTTTCTGTTGCTGTTTTGCACCTCATCAAAGGCAGCATTTTTATAAGTACCATCAAATGAGAGTGAGTCTGAGTGATTATCCTGACTTTCCATGTGTCTGAATTTCAGGTGTTGAACATCTGCACGTCCTTGCCCCTGCAGAAACCCAGGCCAGAGAAGGAGGGGGAGGAGGTTCCACAGGTGCCAGGTCAGAGATTCCCTGCAGTCCAAGAAGAACATGGTGATGCACATTGTCCCCCTGTAGGCCATGAAGGGGTGGGGGATCTTCATGGCATAGCACATACCCTGTCTGAAGATCCTGGGATTTGACAGCATTTGCACCAAAAGTACTCTAAAGAATATGCTAAGCCAAAATCAATCAATGCTTTTATTTTACTCATATTTCATTCTCTTTAAATATGTCTTATGAAAAAATAAAATATGAATAAGCATCTAAGAAGACTTATGAATCGAAATATACCTGCTTCTCAATGTAAACCTTCTTTTTTTCTTTTCTTTTCCCCCTCACCTAGGACTTTAACAACTCTGAACCTTCTCATAAACTAAATGCACACCTTCTCCTCCTTTTTCTCTTCAGGCTTCTCTCCATTGTTTCTTGGGGGTAAGACCCTCATTCCTCTACCAAGGCCTGGCACATTTATTTTTAGATACTCCTGCTATTAATGCCACCAGGTGTGGACAGCTGGGAAAATTGATGCTAGCATCTTGTTTCTTTCTTTGCATCTCAGTCTATTGGTCCACAGTAACTCATCTCATTAACTTCCATTTAAGAGCTCTTTCTTGCAGGAGTGCTGGATATTACTTTACCATTGTAGTTTTCTTTTGGAGTAACACAGTGCTAAAGTTCTCCTGCATATCTTGTACAATCATCCCATAGATCCAGGAATGGCTTAGGGTTTCTAGATATAAGGTAACTTCTGTGTTAAGATATCTGTCTTCTGAACAAATATCCAGTTTCTAGGTGCATATATTTCTGATTTTTTTTCCATTACCTGAAAGTGGTAAATGTTTTCAAAATACGAAGATTATTTCAGCAAATTGCCTCTTCCGTAATGTGTAGAGCTTCTTAACTCAGTCCTATGATTACAGCTAAAGTAGCATGCAGAGCTTAAATGAGCTTTTAGATATAAAAAAACCACAGAAAACATTTTAATAGCTTCCAAACATCAATGTCATTACAGAAATGATGCTTGGATGAAACTGGGGGTTTTCTGAAATATGAAGAATTGCAAATTCTGTTAAAGACCTATCTTTCCTGTATATGTGATCCTGAGAAGCAAAGAGAATTGCTTTGTTTCCATGTTTATTCTCACCCCATTTATATGAAGGAAAACTCAGCTTAAGGGCACTGAAAGTATCAGCTTGTGGCAGTAATTTTCAATAAAATGGGTGATGATGTGAGTAGAAGCATTAAACATTTAGATAATATCTTTGATAAAGGACAAACATACATGCATACATACATACATACATACATACATAAATAAGGTCTTTACTTATGCTGATTTTCAGAAGAAAAAAGCATGCTGTTGTATTTCCAACTACAGGAGCTACAGGATTTCTCCTATCTAGCTGATGGTTCCTCTCTCGAAATTCTTCCAAATCTCTATCCTAGGCACTTCATCAGTGTGACAAAAAAGAAATTAAGAAAGTTTCTTCAGGAAAAGAACAATTTTCTCTGGCACTTTGAAGAAGCCATGAGCAGTTCTGTTTAAAAAAAAAAACAACCCATGAAATGGCTAGCTGATGAACAACAGAGAAAGCAAGTGGCCTCTGCATAACTCAAGAGTACCTACTCAGCCAAGACTTCTTTTCTGTTCTGTGGTACCACTGATTTCATACTCATGTCTAATGCTAATGTTCCTCATAACTTTCCTTTTTACACTGATGGGATTTCTCCAGATGCCATTTCTCACAGTGCTTAAGGCAACATGATGGTCTCTGAAATTAAAAACTGCTCTGCAGTGATCATTGCCATGCAATGAGAAAATACTGTGACAAACTCCCCAGAGTCTGAACAAAGAAATTCACTCTGTAACAGCATCATCTAACAGAAAGTGACGTCTTCCAGAAAGTAGACTGAGGATGTTGGTTTATCTTCTTTTCATTACTATCTTGACAGCGGGTGGAAAAGAGAGTATTTCTGATTATACTACAAATATGATTTTGAACATGGTCAGATAACAATACACTTAAATTCTGAATATTACCATTTTAGTAATGAAAACGGCATCCTTTTTGAACAGATTGGGAAAATGCACAACTTTGCAGTTTCCTGGTTACAAAATTTTGCAATAATACTTTACAATTTTGCAGAATCAGCTCTTTTTTGCTGTGTATTTCTTTAAGATGGATGATATAAATTAATTTGGGACATAAAGTAGACTTCCTGTAAAGTTTTAAGAAATGTTCTGCACCAAAAACTGCCAACAACTCAGCTTCTTTGCCTACAAAAGACCTCACTGCAACTCTTGAAAGAATCTGTTATGAGGAAAGCAGGTATAGCTGTTTAGAAATTAAAGACCTGAGTAGCTTGTATCTATATTTGATTCTGTTCTTTTAGGCAGTTAAAAAAAAATGCAAACCTGATGCCTACACTGTGAAACTTTTCCCACAGTTTTGTAAGAACTGACAAGGTCACAGCCTGAGGTAATATGGTTGCCAGATGTCACACCATTAGTTACAATCTTAGACAGAATAGGTATAAGTAGAGAGAAGCAAGACTTAAAATAACTCTTCATAATATTTTTTCTGCCAATGCTCTTCTAAAAATGTAAGTGCTATTCCTTATTTCATAGTGTTAGGTGTGTCTCAATATTTTTATTTAACAGAAATTAAGTATTTAACAGAAATTAAGTATTTAACTCAATTATAGTTGAGAATAACTGTAGTCTATTTATCCCATACAAAGTGTGTTTTTAATTATCAAGCTTTTCACAAGAAAAAATTCTTTGACCACATCAGATAGTACCAGTGACCTATGATTTCTTTGAACTGAATATCTATGCAATCACTTTCAGATATATTTGTTACCCATTTCCCTTTAATATATTGGGTTCAATAGAAAGAACTTCTTAATTTTTTTTTTTCCAAGCGAGGGCAATATTTTTTCAGAACACCTCTCTTACCTTTGAAAGTCACTTTTGATACTGGGATGCACATAAATCATTGACTCACTTCATTGGCTTTTGATGCACATTTTCTACAGGTCATTCTTCACCGAATGAATGCTATATATCTTTAGTAGTGGTTAGTTGCTCTGAAACATTCAGAGAAACTGGAAAATTGCAAGTCATTTTCTATGCTTTTGCTTTTATTCAGCCTGTCTCTCCTGGACCATATATTCTTATTTCTCAAGTCAGGTTTAATTTTGGGAATTATTTAATCTGCTAAAAGTTTTCTAAAAGTTACTCTTCATTATAAAACAAAGTTACACTTACCAAAATGAGTAGATCAGGTTTTCTTCTATACGAAAATTAGTGATGCAGTAAGAAGAAAATAACTTGTACAGAGAAATTAATGTATGTGGGAAATACATATGTCTGTGCCTGCATTGTGCTTGCAAAGAAATGCCATGCTTTAGAGTGCTGTATTCAACTCATTTTATGCATCTGCATATATATGTGAAGGGTTAAAACACCCATCTAACTGGCATACACCTACTGTTTCCCTCTGTTTGGGAGCAGAGCTGTGGAGGCCAAGCTCCGACACATTTCGCAACATGTCTGGTGCTGTTATGTCAGTAGAATCAGGAAAATATACAAATTGCCTGGTATGGAACCAATGCAGCAGAAAATGCTGGGCTGGAAAGCAAGCCTGTAAATCATTATATCCGATCACCAAAACCACATCCAGCCATCAATGTTTAATACAGGAAAGCCTATAAAAACATCAATTCCTCTTCCAACATGCTCTCCAAATCATCCTTAACCAGACAAATGAGAAACTTCTAGCACCAGGAACAATAAAAGTTGTGGTGTTATTGAACAGTAAATCTGAACTTTGTAATAAGGAAATGAGCAACACTGACTTTGTAACATTTAAAACTATTAAATATTATGGCTTTTTGATGTGTTCAAGTCTGGTAAACTATACAGAATAGTATCATTCACCGTTCACAGAGCACCATCATTAAAAATTCAGATCAAAATAATAAACAAATTGCTGCGTTACAAAAAATAACATGGACAAAAACAGAAAAGTCTTGTAAATAGACTGACCAGTGTCATGGTGAGGAAAGTAGACCATGTAAGAGACCCTAGCAGACCACTGCATTTAAGTAAATAGTTATTCTATGTCTTTTTTCATATGGTGTTCATTAGAAAAACAAAAGAAGTGCCTCCAGCAGTTTTTCCTTAGAAGCAGACAATACAGCTTTTGTCTTTTGAATCTGCATAAGAGTTACAGACTGAAGAAAACATCCAAGTTTCCTCTATGAATTAATGATATCTAAAAATAACAAGAATGAAATAGTTTTTTATTATCAGGTGAATGTTAAAGTGTAAGTAATGCTCAATGAAATTTCTTAGAGAAAAATGACCCTTTTCAGATGCATTGCCTATTTGCTTAGGGCAATCTTGCTAAGAGACCTAACAGTGAATTATCATATACAAATTAAACTTTGATATGAAGAGGGTCCTTAGAGAGCTGGTGAGAACTCTTTGCATATAAATAGTCACAATATGGTATGGAAGAATCTAGTTACTTACAGGGAAGTGATATGTAAAGCAGTGTGACTTGCTACAGATAAATAAAGTCACCATAGTGATTATCTTATGTGCCTGTAACCTGAAAGTTTTCATAGCAAGGCATACTTTCATTTTCTGTTGCACCAGTGACCAATTAGTAAATGATTGGCTAGAAACAGAGTTTCTGGTAGTATCAATTACTGTAATTTCACTGAAATTAATCCTTTTTCATCAAAGATCAGCCACTTAGCATACCTTCATAAGCAGACTGGAAAATCTGAAGTCACTGAGCGTTCCCAGAAGAGTCTTCCTCTGGCATAAACTGAGTGGTTTAGAGTAATTATTTTGATATTTATGAATGAGGTTCCTTCTAGAATCTTTATAGAATTTTTCTTGTAAGTGTTTTAGAGCTCTTAACTGAAGTTAAATTCAAGAACCAGAATGGCAGTCAGCTGAAAAAGTACTCTGAAAAGCTGTCTGCTGCCGCTGAAGTCCTACTGAATTTTGGTCGCAGCACAATGCCTTCCACTAATCCTCTGGTTGTCCTATTCACATTGTAGTATCAGTAAATCAGGGATTTCATGCCCTAAGGATGTAGTTTCAGATCACCCTCACCTGGATGTGACTGTGGGCTGCTGGCGCACAGTGATCCTGGTACTTTCCTTTTCCCTCCCAATCTTCTATTTGATCTAGCAAATACATCATTTCAAGACAGATCAATTTATAGAACTATTGGAAAACTATCCCACCTCCTTCCCTGGCAGACCCTAAATATGAATAAGGGATTGAGCTGATTCTTCTCTGCAGCAGCATAATCTTCAGGCATGAGGGACATACTACCTGGAGTGGAGGATGAAGAGATGTTTGTGGATTTGACCAGTTGAAATGTATTTGACACATCAAATCACACCGAGCATTGTAACTAGTTTCAAAATTACAGTCCTGCTTATGGGTCTTGGATTTGCATTACACAAAGGATGGATTGGGCAGTAAGTTAAATTAAGCACATTTCCTGAAGGGTGTCCTCCTCCCAGCCTGACAAGTGCAAGCTCAGGAAGGAGCTGCAGACTCCACATCACACATACCATACAGAAACAGTTACAGAAGTATTTCTGTCAAATATGAAAAAATTAAACAGATAATCCTGAGATTCTGCCTTCATTACTAACTGAAGTCTGAAAAGTTTCCTTTCCCTGCCTGCCATACATGTTCAGTATTATCAGCCAAAGAGCTTCTCTCGGTATTCAGTAAGACTGGAAAAATTTGTAGAAAATTACTAGCCTGGGTTTTGACAATAAAGACTAAAAAGAGAGAAATTTAATCAATTGCCATATATCTTAATGACACATGGGTCTCATCAAATGAACTGAACTTCTTTTGAGTCTCAAGTTTGCCTGCTAAGTGAAATAGTATTAATGTAATAGTACTGATCTTAAAAAGTACTCGATTAAGATTTAATACACTTAAATATGGTGATAATGAATATATTAAATCTCATTGAAATTATATATTTAAGGACGTTTTTCCCTTGCAGTGCTGAACCTGAATGCTGTGGACAAAAAAGCTGAATTGTACAACATTCTATATTATTTGATACCAGTTCAACCAAGAATGAGCAATAACCATCAATACTATGATGTAATGATCAATAATAGTAAAACAGTTCTCAAAAATTTAAAGCATTAAATAGAGCATTTTTACAAGAGCAATTTTGAGCAATTTCCTCTTCTAATACCACAAAAATAGTCACTTCTGTTTACATTCCTTGGCTTTTGATGTTCCATTTAGCTGATTCTGATGTTTTTAATAATTTAAAAAATAGTAGTTTGGCCTTTTCTGAGTCTGAAGCTGGAAAGTTTTAAAATGAAGTCCTGTTAATTTTGTCTGTACGGTGCTACACTGAATGAGTAAGCATTCAGTAATATACATAATACTGCCATTCTAGTTAGCATTTAAGCAGGAGTGAGGAAGCCACAGTCATCCTGAAGTAAATAGCAATTTTGCTAAGGATTCACATAGAAAAAATACTCGGTTTCAAATTTTCACCCATTAAAAAATTAAATGCTGATTGATATATAAACCTGTGTCTTTAGTTATCTACATATGAAAATTGCTCCCTCTAGGTACTTACATCTTTTCATATTACCAGTATTTAAGCATTTTATTATTTTTATGAAAAAATTGGTATAATTATGAAAAAAGTAGTATTCTATATTTGTCAATGTGTTCTATAATTTCTTAATTTTAATGCTAAATAACATGTTTTTAAATATATTTGTTTGACTTTTTTTTTTCTTTTCAGATGAGAAAAACAGAAATTTCATTATTTTTCCTGTATGATAAAATGGCCTTTCTGGTGTGAAAATAGTGAGATTGCATAGAGCTTTTTTGTAGCCATTGAATACTATTTAAATCAACATTTCTCAATTCATGCATTTCACTTTAGCTGGGTATCCTTCAGCTTTACAATGATTAATGTTTTCCATGCTGCCTATCAACATATGTAAAAAACCAAGAATATGTTTTGTTTACAGCAAAGACATGATAAAGATGAGTCATAAAAGAAGACAAATTCTGCATTAAAAAAATCCTAACAGAGCAAGAGAGGATGTTTTTTCAAAGGCATGAAGATCCATGAGGCGCCTAACTGATGTATCTAAGTGCCCTTCAGGTCTTTGAAAATCTGCCCTGAATGAATAATACTTAGTAGAATGCCATTGCTTCCACCAAAGGAAGTGTTTTCTGCAGCAAAATTTGATATCCAGCTAAAATCTGATTTTTACCCACAAAAGGGACCGTGTTTGTGTATTCACTATGTGAGCACATTTAGCAAACATATTAACTGCCTTTATTTTCTAAACAATGGCCTTATTTATCAGTTTCAGCTCAAATACTTCAGTCCTGGGGTTTATTATTTTACCTTAGTGTTGCCTTTACTGATGCTGCTTTTAATGGTGCATCAAGAAGCACATTGAAGTACACAACATATGCAGTGGAAAGAAGATGCTGCAGTGTTATTTACATCAGTAACAATTTCCAGCTTTGGAACAACACACTGCATATTCAGCGCTGCTCTTTATGAAATTCCTTTGTGAAAGGAATGAGGGCTGTGATATTATCTTCAGCATATACAGGTTGTAGTTAGTCTTTCTTTCAACTGTTTTCCAAAAGATGCCTCCAGTTACATAAATCTAGAACAGAATAGTTTGACTAAAAAGAGTTTTGTTACACCATAATCAACAGTGACAAAATTTGCTGCTTCATAAATAAAAAGCAGTTAAATGCTTAAGGGATCCAAAAAGCTTTTGTGGAAGAAGAAGGATTATACAAAAGATCATTCACTTACTGCTGCGACTCTGTCTTTGGTTACTGAGTAGCAGACCTGACTCTCTTGCATACTGAAAACCATCTTTATACCCAATCATCATATGAGGATTTTTCACCTTTTCTTAATCTTGTTGTCACATTTTTCAAATGTTCAAGGTGCTTTATGTGACAGATTCAACAAACTTATTTCTGGAGAACAACCCACATTTAATGAACTGACTCAGTGCCATCTTCACTTACATAGACATCTTCATAAATGTTCTCGGGATGTTTTTTAAAATGACATGTAGAGGCATAGTAGGCTGTTTCCCAATGCACACAATGCCGTTCAGGATCTTATAGTGATCTGACTTATGACCAAGGTCTATCAAAATTTGCAGGGCAGGCAAGGGGCTTTTCCACCCTGCCTTGCCAAACAGCTTCACCTCTACTGAGAGATCAGCACATAAGTAAAGAATGGTAGTTGAAAGCTCTGACATCACTGAGAAAGTAGGTTTCAGGTACAACAGAGCTCTTAATGTCAGTATTTTATTACTTGTGATTACAAAAGTAGTAAGAGTGTTGTGCCAAAGTGTAGAGGTTGGTACTGTTAACTTCTATTTGAGAGACAAGATTATTCATTTTTGAGAATAAACATCTTTAGGTGTGCATGTTTACAGTGCATTTAGAAACAAGTTCACTAATTATGTCTTCAGAGCTGTCCCCTTCAGAAAGCTACTCATTCCATATTGGCTATGTAACAGATGTCAGTTATTGATAGTTTTAATTTGCAACTGATGAAGACCATGTTTGAACTTGTGACCTAAACGTGAAAAGTTCCATATGTACCTCTATAAGCCATCTAGATTTAAACATTGTTTCTTCAACAATAGTAAATTTTATTCCAGAAGGCTGTGAATTATATCGCTTGACAGATACAGCCCAAAGTCGTCTTCTCTTTTATTTTACTCACACTTTATAAATATAAAAAATAAGAGTTAAAATTATTTACAAACTATGTTCAATTAAAACTAGCAGCTGCAGATACACCCTCTAATGATAAGATCTTGAGAAACAAGAATATCAGGGCAACTCAATCTAGCTAAGGGTACACTGTGTAAGGATAAGCATCTGAGGAATGAAAATACTGGAGCAGCCATGGATCTAGTTGAAGTCAGAGGGAGTTCAGAAATCAAGAGAAATTGCTTGTGGCATCATAGGCACAGCCTCACAGTGTTGAAATAAATGTGAATCTCTTTTGTGAACTGGAAGGAAAGGACAATCAAGGCTCGACAAGAACTACTAAGCTGGTATTGTGAAATTACTTCCTGCAACCATACCTCCATTTCAGGGGCAGGCTTGTTTCTTTCTTGGTTTTTAATATGCTTCTGCCCATGAACTGAGTATTTAGTGTGCTTTTATGCATGTTTTTTAAAGGATATTCTTAAGAAGAGGATGGAAAAGGACCTATTTGACCTTCTTTTTCATAACTAAGGAAATGGCTGCAACGCTTAAAGCCAAAAGGAACAATTAGTTGTTAAAAAGAAAGTAGAACATTAATTTCAAGGCACACCTGCTACTACTGTTTTTAGACATTTTTTAATTTAATATAATCCTTTGCAGTGAACATTCTGACCCAGCATCTACATTTTGCATCCTTTTATGTGGTTTAATAAACTAAGTATAATTCTTGATGTCAACAAACTTTTATATTTAGGCTTTGCAATAAAATTCTAGCTACAGCTGTATGCTTAGTCCTCATATAACTCTAACCCGAGTTGGTTGAAGAAAAAATGCAAAAATAGTATTACCTCATAAGTTTTAAAATACATTTATGTCTGTAAAAGGAAAGAGTAAGTCATCTCCTAAATTCTTTCCCCCTTTTTATTTCTTCCTCTATTTCCCCTTAAAGATGACAAAATAAACGACAGCATCTTTTCCTTTTAAGTAGCCCCGCTTAAGAACAATAAACTTCTGAAAAAAAAAAATTGTTTATTTTTAAATTACCAGTTTTAGATTCGAAAATTTTGGGGCACACATTTGTAATGAATTCTACTCTGAAGAAGCAGTTCAAGTGCAACACTTTTTGGACCAATTTCACCCCCTCAGACAGAGAAACCAGAAAACAGAGCAACACGCCCTTACCACAATATCAGTCAAATCACAAAAATCTCATTTGACCCTCCAGACCTATGGCAAAACTATGATCCAAAGTCCAGAATGTTTAGGTATAGTAAACATTACTAGGTATAGTAAACATTAGGTATGACATTTGGATTTGTTTGGGTTTATCTTTGGCACTTGCTTTCCAAAACAATTGTCTCGGTGAACTCCTTGGGCCAGTTGTAAATACTGAAGTAAGTGTGAATACTTCGCTAAAAAGCCAAGCTCATGAGCTGCATTGTAAAGAACAATTAAGGTACTGAATAAAATAAATATAATGTTCCAAATATATTTTTTTTTCTTTAATAAAAAAGGGCTTGACACCAGTAGCCATACAAATTCTTACTGGATACACGCTTTGTGTTTTAATAGAAGAAACATTATAAGTTAAAGAAGGAAGTCTCTGTGAAGTTTCTGCTCTTCTGTGATAATGGCTGTAGCCTTCTATATTTGTTATTTTGTATTAAATATTTGTAATTATATTTATTATTATATATATTATATATTTATTATTTTAAATATATATAAATATAATAGTAAACATATATTAAAATAAATATATTAATTATTCATATTTATTATTATAAATATAAAAATTCATTATTTTTATGAAATAGTGTGGGGAAACAGATGAAGCAAGCTATATGTGCACCAGTGCATCGGCTTTGAGAGTACAGACTTCATATATATTGTCTTTGTTAGCTATGTCCTGCTCCAGGTCAAAGTCCTCTGTGCCAAGAAGTTCAGACTGGTTATGTCAACAGTGATTACACAGATGAGGTCCGAGCTGGGACAAGTTCTCTACCTTCCTATCTTTCTGAATCTCCAAAGCTACATGACTCAATGCAGACTTGAACCAGACCACAAGTGAGTGTACAGTATGAGCAATATGGGCAGTCAATGAATAAGATACATAGGCTAACCTCACTGTATAGAGCTATTTGCAGCCAGCTATAGTTATGATTTACTGTGCATCCTTGTCAACGAGAAAAGTGGTATTTTATTTCTCTGACATTAACAAGAATCAATTTATGATGCCCAACTTACCCTGACTTTATTCAGCTTTTGGTATACAAACAACTAAAATTACTCCTCCCTTTGTCCTTTACTCAACAAATTAGAAGTTAGACCCCTTGTACTGTTATTAGAGATGTCATTTTGCTATAGTCTGTTTTCTACTGTAATATAATTGCTACAAAACTTTGATATCAGTAAATATTCAGCTGTGCTCTTGCAAAAAAAAACAAACAACCCTATCATCAGCAGAAAACTTTGTAATGAATTTCAGAATCCTAATTTCAGAAGTGCTCATTCATAATTTTTAAGTATATTTCCTCTTGAAATTATATTGAATGAAACAGGTGAGAGTGTCACTCAAAAATAGGTTTATTTTAGAAAAAAAAGCAGTAAATAAGGACTGTTTTTTTATCCAGAATCATAGCAACTATATCATATTACAATATAACCACAGCATGAAGCAAAAGCTATAGCAATACTCTGATTAAAATGTAGCACATTATTTTTATGTATCATAGTTCCTTAGTAGCTGTAAGAGTTCTTAATGCCATCTATACCTTAAACTAATTTCAGCATGAGAAAACAAAGTGGAAAAAGCGATCTATAGTGTTTGAAAACTATATGTGCTGATCTGAAATAAAAGGATTTCTAATGCATATTATAACATAGGAATGTAAATATACAATTTATCTAAAAATACAAATAAAGGAATACATAAATGCTCATAATAAAAAGGACTAAGGGATTAAAAAAATCAGAAAATTTGGCCACAGTTACAAAAAATGACCAGCGATTTAGTGATTTTGTATATATAGCTTTCCTTAAAAGCATGTTTTTTTCGAGGCCATTTGAACACTTGACATCTAAAAGATCCAGTTCCTGCAAAGCATTACAATAATTTGAACATTTTAGTAAAATGACAACAAATTCCCTTTCTGAAATACACTTAACAGAACTGGAAGGGAAGGTATTTGGGTCCTTAAAAAAAATCACTTACAGTTACATGCCTGCAAGAGCAATAAGGCACAGGCAGTAACCTGCCACCCCAATTCAGGCCAAAGAGCCAGGGCCAGGGAAGTTGTTACAAGATGATGGTGACCTATGCCAGGCAGGTAAGTAGCAATGAGAAAAAAAATAGAGTAGGCATAACATTGGCTTTGTTGTCAATGGACATTCATAAGTTAGGTTTCTGACGTGTCCCCATGAACTACAGATTTATATCTATACATCTTGATCTCAAAAATAATGAAATAATTTGTAATCAGACTTTTTAGTATAATGAGAAAAAAGACATATGCATATCAAAATAGAGAACTTATCAATGTGCAAACCCCAAAGTAATCAAAACTGAGTGTGGAGCTCCTGATTTTAGAAGCTCCTGCATATCAGGAAATCAGACATAAAAGATTTGAATTTTCTTTTACTAAGACTAAGATTTCTAGTTCTCATCATTTTAAACAAAAGCTAGAAACTGTGAGGCAAGTCTGATAGGTGATACATACAGAGAACATTAAAACCAGATGCCTGAATGGATGAAGAGCCCCATTTAGTTCAATATGTGTTTTTTAAGCCAAGAAAAATTCATCTGAGTAATCCTGCTTACATTCTCCTTGTCTGCCATCCAAGATGTAATGTCAGTAGCACACTTCTTTGAATCCAAGCTTGGTGATAAACTGTTGCTCTCAGTGGGATCTGGCTGTTTGCTGCCACATTTTGATGGGAAAAAGCCTATCCCAAACTTGAAGCTGTATGTTAAGGCTGAGACAAGCCAAGAGCACACAGGTAGCCTATGGAAAAGACTGCAATATGAGAAATAAGGCATCCATTCTTCTTTATGTCATGATTTATCGTTAGGAAAATGAACCTCAAGTGATTTTTCTACCTGAGCTGGCTTAGAGAAGACCAAGGAGGCCTGGAGACACCACGAAAAAGTGCAAGTTGTGCATAGGCATGAAGAGGGAAGGAGATGGAGAGAAAATGAGGAAGGTGAGTACTTGGGAGTAGTGATGCTAATTTAAGCCATATTTAACATCATCCCTAGTGAGAAAAAAGTTAAGGTATGGAAGACATGGGGGACAAAGCTACCAAATGTTTTGCATTACTTTTCTGCAAATTTCCTGTTGTCTATCAGTCCCATTCCTGCAAAAAGCTAAGTCGTTTGATTCATAAGACTGACAAAGGGGTAGTTTCAGACACATGGAAACCTTTGGTCAACACATGGGCTGTGAAACTTCATCATCCAGACTCAACTTTTTTTAATAGTGTGGGAGGCTGTAGAATAAGATTTCTAAGACCATTTTAAAAATTTGTCTCGCATGCAATATAGATGGTGGCAAAACTTGCCGACGGTAAAAGCTCCCTGCAGGCAAAATGAAGGACAAACATTTATAGATCAGTTGGCTTCTTCACAGACGGCTGCTATTGCTGCGCAGCTGCTGCTGAAGACATGGCTTAAGTTAATACTACATATATGTGTCAAACATGAATGCCAGCAGGATTGTGAAAATAATTACTTGTTCAAATGCTTGTATCCAAAGGAAAAGGAGGCCCAAGAAGAAGTGAGGGATATATACACACACACAAAGCTCCTTGTTTGAGGAAATGACAGAAGTGCACAAATATTAAACCAAAACTTTCCCAGTCAGAGTCTTTCTTGCTCTCTCTTATTGCCCTTTTTGAACTAGGTTGCTAAACCTACAACAATTCATCCAGGAAAAAAAAAGGAACGTACTATGTTGGAAAAAAAAAAATTAGTCTTTTGTTACTTAAGTTTCTTTCTTTCTTTCTTTCTTTTAACTGCCAACCTAGAAAGTAATTTATATTTTTCATATCAACAATATTGGTTTTACAAACAAGTTTAAATCCATACGGTTTGATGTGATCAACTTCAAGCTATTCTTACCTTTGTTTGTTATACTACCTATAATATATAATCATTATTGTAAAACAAACAGTTTTAATCTAAAACACTTAACAAAAAAACCCCAGTCATTCTATATATAAATGAAAGAGCCAAACTTTATATTTGAAAAAAATAATTTCTTTCTGCAACTTTGATTAAAGTCATCACCTCCTGAAATGGTCCTGGCCTGCCAGAAACTGACGTTGATCAGACACATAAAGAAACATACGACCCTTAGATGAGACTCAAGGAAAGTCTTTAACTCTTCATAAATGTCTGAGATATAAAAATCTAAATACAATCAGGGCACACCCTGACCTCAAATAACCTTGGTAACTGGCAAAAATCACTGACCTCAACTCACAAATACCTCTGATCTCATAGAAGAAATCAGGCAGAATATGTATGAATAGTCTCACAATCTTGAGTTTCAACAGATTCTTTTTAACCTTGAAATCAGTAGTTTCATAATGAGTCATACAAATAATCTTAGTGACTGTCTTGCAACTAGGTAAGCAAATTATGCATATCTGTGCAAATCGGGTTGCTGATTTGCATCAGTTATATACCACAAGCAGAAAACAAAAGTAGTATTTTACTAGCTCCACATCAGTCAGCAAACACGACTTGAGACAACTTTTAAGAGCCATATTGTCCATAGGCTTTAATTCCTCACCCCCTGCTAGTTGCTTCCATCAGTCTCACACGTCCTAAATTAAGAATTGTTTTGTTGCTCTCGAGTTAGCGTTTTATTTTTAAAACGAGACCGGAGAACAAGCAGGCAAAGCAGTCTACTTGGCTGGAGTTGCTGCAGCACAGCTGATATGCCTGAAGTTTAGTGTCACTTTTCTCGTGGAGATCTGTGAAGCGAAGTTAAGCACCAAAGTAATGCCTGTTCTGGCGCGTCGCTTTCACGCCAAGGGAGGTGTGAGGCAAGGTGAAGCGGAGGAGAAACCACCTCCCTCCCTCCCTCGCTCGCTCGCTCTGCAGCGCAGCGCAGCGCGGCCTCCGCGGGGAGCGCCCATGGCCGGCGGGGCAGGGAGGGGGCTGAGGGATCCCTCCGGCCGGGCGCTACCAGCGAGGGGCTGCCCCCCGCCACAGCCAAGAGGGGAAACAGCTCCGTGTGAAGTTCATTGATGAGCTTCTGTAGCCCAGCGGAGCGGACACACACCAGAGGGGGTGGGGGAGCGCGGAAAGGGCCGAGGCTAACAAAGCCCGACTGCCTCCCTGCCTCCCTTCCAGCGCGGCTCCCGGCCGCCCCCCGCGGCTTTCCCGCGGCCGCCAAGCGGGAACGAGCGCGGGGCAAGACGCCCAGACCCCAGTAAGGGAAGGAGCCCGGCTTGTGCGGGGCAGGCGGGCTGCGGAGGGCTGGCGGTGTCCGCCGGCCGGCGGGGGCGGCCGGGCAGGCGGAGAGACGGAGCGGGGATGCCTGCGGCCCTCCTGCCGCCGCCGGGCTGTGCGCGGGCGCCGCGGCCGTAGCCGTGCCTGTAGCAGGCAGCGGCCATCGCGGGCTCGCCGCCCCCGTGCGCCCCTCCGAGGACGGAGGGGTGGGGGCAGAGGAGGCGGAGGAAGCGGCGGCGGCGGCGCCAGGAACAGGGAGGCGGCGGCACGGAGAGGGAGGGAGCCAGAGCCGAAGCCGGGCCGGGCCCCGCGAAAGCAACAGCAGAGCCAGCTCCTCCTTCTCCTCCTCCTCGGTGAGTGCCGCTCCGCCACCCCTGGAGGCTGCTCCTCGCCGAGCCCGGGTGCCGGCGCAGGCCGGGCCGCGCCGCCGAGGTGCCCGGGAAGAAGCCCGCGCCGGGAGCGGGACACCGCGGCCTCCGCTGGGTGAGCGTCCCCGGGGCAATGGGCGCACCGCGGCCCGGCTCCCCCTTCCTTCGCCGCTGGCCGCCCGTGCGGTGGAGGGGGAGCCGGCGGATGGGGCCGGCGCGGTTCGCGGCTTGCCCGCCGTCCTCTTCCCGAGCCGCGGCCCCGGCCTCCGCTCCCTTTGTTTGCTGGGCTCCCCGAGCCCGCGGCGGTGCCAGGCCCTGCGGAGGCACCGGGGCCGCGGCGCGGCCTGCGAGGCGGGCGGGCGGGAAGCAGCGCCCGGCCCGGGCCGGCGAGGCGCTGCCCAGCCCCCGCCGTGACAGGAGGGGGCCCAGGCCGGCCTCTCGACCCCGCCAGCCGCGGCAGCGGGGCCCGCCGGGCTCCCCTGCTCCTACCCTGGGCCGCTGCCCGAGCGCGCTCCGTGCCTACTGGTGCCATTATGGGGGGCGGCGGAATCGGGCTGGTTTTCCCTCAGCCCGCCGTGAAACCCGCCTCCAGCTGAGGCTTGGGTGTCCCTGTCCCCGGCGGGGCGGCTGTCCGGAGGTGGCGGGTTGGGCAGCCGGTGCCGGGGTTTGTGCGGCGGAGGAGCCCCGGGTTGTTGTTGAGAGAGGGCAAGGGTGTTGAGGGTGCGCCGAGGGCTCCCGAAGGGGCGAGAGAGAGAGGCTCCTTTCTGTGACAGGCAGCGCTTCAGAACTTGACTTTAACAAAAAACATTACCAAATTCTCAAACTTTAGTCGCTTTCATTGTTCTTCGAGCTGCTTTTCACACTCTTTCCCTAATGATGCCACTTCTCTTAGAAAACAACAAGCCCATGCCAACCCGTTTGCTTAAGAAAAAAGGCTTTGCAAAACAACGAGGTTTTAAGAGGTGCAGAGGATGATGCTTCTGTGATGTGAGGTACTTTGGCTATGTCTGTCTTCTTTTTATTTTTGTCTTTTTATGTTTTCAAAATCATCTTAGTTTGAAACACAATTTTTTTTTTCCTCATGGAGTAGGTTACTGCATTAAAGAAGTTGGTCGCAGAATATGCTTCAGTCAGGGAAACTGACTTCCCCTTAACAAATTCTTGTGCCCTTTCACTGTGAGCTCCCAACCCCTCCTTCTTAAAGGCCAGAAGTGTCTATGCCATGTCCATCCTCTTGATACACCTGTAGTTAAAAAATGCCTGCTTCAGGCCTCCTGTCTTGGAGAGTTGCTGTCTGCACAAGTGCTCGAGGAATAATGCATCTGCATTTCTGCTCTAGGTGGAAAAAACAGACCTAGTTCTGTTTCTAGTTTTTGTTTGTGCTAATAAATACATCTTTGGATTGCAGAAAATATGTAAGCTTTGACGTAATTATGAAATAAATCACTTAGCTTGGCTGGAAGACTTTAAACCACTGGACAATGTGCAGGTATTTTTTGAGTCTTCCACAGTAAGAGAGTAGTCGTAACTCACGGTTTTATGTGTAACTTATGAAAGACAAGTTTCAGCTTTTTCAATATGCTTGGCTTTTTGAAGTGTTAAAGAGTACTTGAGTGGAGCCTTCACTTCCCATTCAAAATTCCTTGGGTTTATGGCATTGTACTGTGTTTGGGACTGAGCTTTTACTTAAAACAGGTTCACCTGTTGTATGCTATATTCCAAGTTTTGAGATTTAAGTAGATTTTTTTAGAAGTTAAAATGTAATGAAATTAAGCCTTAATACTTAAAAGTATAAATCATAACAGTGTAGTGTTATACAGAGGTACCTGCATTAACTAACTCCCTGGAAAGCTGCAATGCTATAGAGTAGTTAGGGAGAAGCAGTGTGTTGTTTCCAGGAGGTTTCATGAGCATCACTTCCTTGCACTACATGTATGCAGCATCAGAATTTTTGCATGGATTCAGGAGATGTGATGGATAATTCTAAGCATCATCAAAACTGCTGTACTGAAATCTAAAAGAAGATGTGTATTAATTTATACTATGCTATTAACTTGTGTGATCCTAGCCTGTGAAGTTGGTCAGTAACCTGGGGTTACTCTTGGAGAGAGATGATTTGAAGAAATGGTAACTTATTGTTCTGTGAGTAGATTACAACTTCTCATTCTTAGCACAGTGAATTGGTGGAGTGAGAGAGTGAGCTCTTAACTAAAAGTTGTTCTTAAGAAGAAAGGTAATTATTTCTGCTCTTTCTTATGATTTTTTTTATAGTCTTACAGTAATTTGAACATAAATGTTGGAAAGACTCATTTAGTCCTGTTGCCCTGAGTTCACTCCATGTTTGCTGTGCTATTGTTGGCAAAACTGGGGCCACAGTCCAGGGTAATCCCTTACTCAAGTGCCTTATTTTCTCTCCTTTTACTGCCCTCTTGGGCCTACACAGCACTAGTTTGGTAGTGTTTGGGTAGTAGAATGCAATAACATAAAGTAGATAGGAAGGAGACAGTTCTCTGCTGGTGTGTGCCTCAGTGTTTTGTTGATAGGCTTTAATGTGTGTTAGCAACGAATTAGAGAGGGTAGCTCAAGCAGTTCTGATGCTCCAAGGAAGAAAATAAGATACAAGTAGTATAAAAGGGAATGTAATGCAAATGGTAAAATGTCTGCAGTATAAATTGGATAGGATTTGGATTTGAAAACAGAATAGAGGTATCTTATGCCATATAACTATATATTTCATACTGTAAAGTATTAAGCTGAGAAGAAATACAGACCTTTGAGTTTAGTCCTTTTTATGTTTTTTATTTTTCTGAAGAGACATAATTATGTCTGTAATGTCCCTTGGCCTTTCATTTATTCCAAAATTTGTTTTCATTCTGTTTTGTTGTACGCTTAATTTTCTGGCAATAAAAATCAGTCCTTAGAAGACAATACCTATTTTTGATGCAAAGGTCCTAGGTTCTTACCACCTCTGTCCCTGTGCCTCCCAATACATTTGTAGTAGTAGAGAAGAAAGTATCCTTTTAAAAAAATCATTCTTGAAATTTTTTCTTGAGAATTTCAGATGGCAAGTTACATACAACAATATGTTTTTGTGGAAAAGAAGAAAATTGTGCTTGTAATGGGATATTTATTGTCCAGGTTCAAAAAGCAGCTTCATACCTCTCAAATATACATTTGATACAGCAGCGTATAAAGATTCATGACACACATTACATTCCTTATTGTTGTTTTTTGCTTTTTCTTCTTGACATAATTGATTTCTGAATTAAACCACTGTACTACGCAAGTTGAATAAATTTCTGTGTTAAAAATGGTTACATTACTTTTGAAAGAAACATTTAGAAACTCATAACTTTGGAGTTTTTTGTTGCAGAAGGTTTTTTTTCCCACTGTAGCTAAATGATCTTATTGAAACAAAAACCTGTCGTCTACTTCAGCCTCTCCTGGTGATTAAAACCAAACCCACAACAAACTGGCCTTTAATTATTGCCCTGGATGAAAATGGAAAGCTGACTGTATGTAATGTGTTGACTGATACATCCAGGTTATGAAAAAGGGTACACAAACTTTGCTAGAGTCTGCACAGCCTGAATTTGAAAAGGCAACATGAGGCAAAATCTGGCTTAGTCTACTTATTGTGAGAATTAAAATTTTCAGATCAAAGCATTAGAAATTTAGCTCTCCAAGTCCTTATGCTCATGTAAATAAAAGTTGCTCCGGATATTTTCTTTTGCCAGTTTTCTTGGTCTTCTGACTCCTGCTTTTGTCATGTACCGGCATGCAAACAATAAGCATCTGGAACTCCAGACAATTTCAGAAAGCTTTGAGGTGTATGTCTTTGCAAATCTAACTGCTATTCATTAGTCTGCAATGTGGATTTAAGAACCTATCTTTACATCTTTTTGATTTTTAAAAGATTAATTAAACTATTATCTCTCGTGAAATTTTCTTCTGGAAAATATTAAGATAAAATACGCTGGAAATGATTGGTCCTCTCCTGTCTCCTTAACCCTTCACATAACATTTTGGACTCTGAGGAACTTAGTTGACCTTGTTTATGACAAGAATGTAAGCCACACGGTACCTAAAAAATTCTTCCTTGGTTGCTGCATCACCAAGAAAACTATGCAAATTAAATATAAGTATTTGTTTAGCATGGATGTGGATACATTGGCTGTCTTTAAACGCCATTGAATGAATATGAAAAAAGTCTTGCTTGCAGCGAAGAATGCTCTATATGGCCATTTCTGTCCAGGTGCTGCTCCCCTAACTTTGCTTCCTTTTGTGTATATATAGGGCATATAGAAAGTTTCTCATGCTCTGTCTTCTGTGAAACATTCCTTTTGTAATTTGCCAAATGCAATAGGTTGGCAGTTTAAAAAAGTCTTAGGTTTGTAAAGTGTGTGGGTTTTTGTTATAAACACCAAATAATCTTGCTGTAAACTGCTGTAAAATAGTTTTGGATGAGAGCCATTTTCTCTGGCAGTGAAGGTATAAATAGTAGATGTTAGTAATTTTTTTCAGAGTTTAAGTGGTCTGTTGTTAAAAATTTAAACCATGAAAATGAGCCTGTGCATATTGTTAAGTAAATAATACAGATATATGGTATTATTTTTTGCTTCTTAGTGTGATGTATAATCAGCAGCTGTATTTGTATCATTTAACTTGGATGATATATGATACTGACCTGTAAGAGGAATTGTATAAGGTTTTGATGGTCTTGAGTTCATGTGGTGAATGCAGCTAGCAGATAGAGTTATTAATTTTAGCATTTGAGATTACCAAAGTTAAGTCTGCTTTTTTTCCTCCAGGATATTCTGTATTGCTTAAAACAGTACCTAGAGTGCTACTCTTGGAAAAACGGTTGGAAATGAGATTCCAGTCAGGCTTGGTTTTACAGTGTGTGATCTCTTGTTTTTTCTTGAGTAGTTTTATTCTTAATTAATCTTGACATTTTCTGGTAAATGTGCTAAAACAGTAGTTTGTAGGAGTCTTGAGTAGGTGATTGTTTTTCCTTCTCCAAAGCAGTCTGCATTCCTCAAATAGGTTGAGAACATAATAGTAGGCTACTCCAAATGTTTCTGAAGCATATTTGGTCCCAAGATGTCTCCAATACAGTGGTCAAGCTTGCCTTCTTTTTTTGTTCTTCCTGATTTAGGGAGTTCTATCTCTCCTGGCTTTGCTTCAGTAAGTGCTGCAGGACTGGGCAGTTACAAGCTATAATATTGACTGGTTTTGGCATCAGTAATGGGTTTTAATACCCTTGGAATCCCTTTGGGTTGGTAATCAGGTATCAGATTAGGAGTTTTAATAAAGTAGAGACAGGTGTCAGCAGGGCAAAGGTTTTTGATTACAAAAGGTGTGCCTTCCAGGATGAGCTGTGTGGAAGCTGTACTCCAAAAACAGGGTAGGCAGCTTTTCAGATGGATGTTCTTTCAGGAGCTGGTGGGAACTGGGCGAGTAAGGAATTCTCGCCAGACACACTGAACAGAAGCTGTTTGTGCAGGGATACTGGTTTGGGTGAAACCTGTGCTGGGGAAGTTTTCCAAGCTGGAATTTTGGTCAGCCTGAGGAGACTGGCTCCAGAATAGTTGGTTTGGGCATTCAGAGGTACGAGTCACTAGGGTATGTGTAAGAGCTTAAGTCTGGGTCTGTGTAAGGTAGGTGCCTGGTGGCTTTTTTTATTCCTTCCCTTCTCTGGTCTCTCTTCAGTGGAAAACAGAGGCAAAACCGGTGCTGATCAATGCACTCTGAAACATTGACTTTTTTCCTCTTTTTGGCTTTTGAAAGGAAAAGAGCTGCTGGTTAGTTGTAAGTAATACTGAGAAGTAATAAAATATTCGCCATAGGCCTTTGGCATTATTTTGTGCAAAAAATCTAGTTACTTGGGAAAATACTGTTATTGTAAATATAAATATTCTGTGGTCACTTACTGCAGGGATAAAAGAGAGTCTGTATTTACCAACAGCACTGGTCTGAGTTGTTGTCTAATCCAATGATGATCAGAAGACAGTGAATGGAAGTTGTTACATCAGTACTGACTCAGGTGTCCTGTGTATTACAAAAACAAATGCTTTTGGAATATTTAAATGTTGTTTGACGGGGAAAAAAAGGAACTGACTTTCTATGTATCAGCATTGGAAAGTATGTATCTATTCTCTTTTTTTTTTTAATTGGGCTAATACTTTTTCTTTCATTTTATTTATAGTGTGTCTTTGAATTTATGTCAGAGAGAGAAAAAAGTCGGTGTGCATGTAGATGACTCTTTTTTTCATGGTTGAACTTTGATGCTTAGCTAGCTTTTGCAGCCAGGCTTTTATACTCCTGGCTCTGCAGAAATTTGACCTTGCTCTGGAGATAGCTATCTTAAGGGCTTTGAGTTTGTGTAAATCTGATAGAGCACATTACTTCATACAGACAGTGAAAATTTTATCTTTGATCCTGCATGTGAGAATTTATACACTGATGTGAAGTTGTTCAGTGTAAGGCCCAATTTTTTCACGTGCAAGCTAAATACAATGTACAACAAGGAATCCCATTGAATTAAATGTCTGCTCACAGTTAATTAATCTTTGTTGGGTTAGGACAGAATATTAGCAAAATCAGATAGTTAAGGCTAAGTGGAAAATGGTTTTTTGCTACTGTGCAACATTATTTTAAAAAACCCACCACAACCCCAACCCAAACATCTTCCAGTGTGCATCAGGACAAAACAGTGTCTGTCTAAAAACGGCAATTAAAATATTCTCCACCTGATTTGCTGGTTGGGGTAGTGAGCCATTTCTCTCTGCAGGTGATTAGAGCGTAGGTGTAGGAGAAAGAAAAACTTCCCGATCTTAATAATGAATAATTAAGAGTCTCTCCCATTTTGACCCAAAATGAGAAAATTTGCATGTAGAGTAGGCTCTGTCAGAACTGGTGTAGTCCTGTAAAAAGATTTTACTCTGACAAGTCAGGACTTTATGAAAAAGATGGCTAAGCAGCTTAACCTGCGCAGTCAAAATTCTGTTCGTATTCTGGTCAGTGTGCAAGTTGTGCAGCATTATGGTATGGGCCTTCTTAAATGCACAAAAGTTCCCTTGGACTTAAAAGGACCATGAATTAAAAAAATTATTTAATGTTTCACTCTCTGTTTTAGGGGAAACAAAATGTGAAAGTGTTTTTATGAGATTAGCTGGAGATAATACTCCATGTACCCTGTGTATTTGACAGTACTTTGAGCACAGCCATGTCTCCTGTTTTCCATGTGTGGGTAGACTCTAAATCATAAAGAAGATAATTCATTTATTCTGTTCTTATTGGGCCTCCTGCCAGGGAAATTGGTAAGGGAAATATTTTAAATGAGCTGTGTTTTGCATTGTCACTTTCTGAAATGCAGAGCTTGGATTACTCTCTGCAGTGGGTCCTAAGACCTTGGAGGAGCAGTCAGACCAAACTCATGGGGGTCAGCAGGCACATAGTGCTTAGTGCTTGACTGATCTAGGTTCTGCTCCTGGAGTGTGTTCCAGGAGAGACTACTTAATTGGAGGTACTCAGATTTCCTCTTGGGCACCACCTGACTCAAGATCCCCCAATCTTTAAACAAGAAGAAAGTTCTGTTCCCACCTCTCCACCCCCTGCCTTCTGGTTTGTTGTGTTGTCCTGGCTTGTCTGTTTCACTGATTGGATCTCTTTTCGTGGCCCCGAAAGACTGATTTTTCTGTAGCTGATACTGTTTGACAATTGAATTGTATCTCGTTAAACAGTACGGGTGCTCCAGAATAGAATTGAAATGCAGCTATGTAAGAGTGGGTTCCTTACACTTGATGTATTAAATGCTGTTTTGCCTTTAAAATGGATTCCCAGGCGTGTGTGGGTGAAGTATATTGTTGTCACTGTTATTTATTTAGTACTGTAGGTAACAGGTGGACATCGGGCCTAGCATCCATGTGATGGGCAAAATGTATCTGCAAAGAAATATGAAATTAAATAGAGAATTATGTAGCTGAAAATTCCTTGTCATTTGCATGGACAGGTTTCGCAGACTGCAAGCAGTTGCAGGCTGCATTTCCCAGTGATGTAAAATATAGGATATAACAGCTTGTTAGGTAGAGCCCTCATTCAGAATATAAGATAGCCACAGTAATTTTCTACTTCTGTCCTTTCTGTATGAGGACTACCCTGAACATCAGCCTTTTGGCTGCTCTCTAGTGTGAAAAGATTTCTATTCCTTCTTCTGAAGGTGTTTTACAGAAGATTAACAGATCTGAAAATGAATGGTCTAGGTAAAGATAGTGTGCTTTTTCTCATCTCAGTGTAGTAAGCAACTGCTTTGGAGAGAGAAAACCTGAATCTGACTTTCTGTCCTGATTCATCCTGCATCTGAAACTTGCTGCACAGTAGTGTATCTTCAGAACAAATGAGAATCTCTTTCCAAGGTATCTAGGACCACTGTCCAAGTAATTAGACTTTGTAGTTTGATTTCCATTTGTGCAAGCTCCTTATGTGATCTAGAGGGATACTGTCATCTTGCTTCCACTTCTCATGATGTCCATGAAAAGAAGTGGTTGTCACTGAATTTTATGTGGCATGATTCTGTGTGATGATGGACAGTTTTAGACATGTAGGTAAAGGTGTTAACCATGATGTAGCCAGTGATACGATTCTTTTAACAGTAAATACTTTTGCCATTATACAAAAAAGGGCTGCTGAGGATCATTTAATAAAAAGAAAAAAAAATATCCCTGAAATTCTGGCACTTCCTAGATTAAGCTGCTCCCTGTATGTGAAGGGAGAAGGATTTTCAGGGACAAGAAAGGTCATCATGTCTGTGAAAGCTTTAAGGAACCTGACTGCTGTAGTATATCCAAAGTAATTGCAGCTCCTGTAGATTTTTAGATGGATTGGTTATGCTTAAATACTGAAAAAGTAATCCTGACTTGGACAAAAGTCAGATTTCTTATCTGTATTTTCAGTAAGAGTAGTTGCAGTTCTGACCTTTGCAGTTTGTCATAATGTACTTTGCTTTCAGTTGTATTTTTGGAAAGCAGGCCATCAGCCTCAGTCAGGTCTGTTGTGTTAAAAGCAGCAGGTAGTATGGGTTCTGAGAATGCTTTGTGCATTGCTGGTGACACCAGTTTAGCCAACTCAGAGCTTGTGTCATATAAAGCTTAAGCTCTGGGCCTTGGCCTGTTTGTTAGTCTGAATTTGCTTTCTTTGCAGGTTGCTCTTTAATTAATGGTTTGGAGCTAACCTTGAAAGGTATTTGGTTTTTGTTTTTTTTTTTTTTTTTCTTTTTAAACTTTTTTTTTTTTGGTGGGGAGAATGGGATTTTTGTTTTTTGTTACCCTCCTCCATAACTTTGGTGGTTTGCTGCTATTTTTTTCTGTATCATTTTAGCATTGTTAAATACATACCACTGATGGATTTGCTCCTCATCCTGCTAGCTGACTGACAGGGTCTCACCCCTTTCCCCAATAACTCCACATTATGTGAATTCAGAATTTAGGTTTCAGAATTAAATGACCTTAGTTTTGCCTGATGGTGAGTATTATTCAGCTTATGAATCCATCTAAAAAATGTGAAAATTAAGCTTTCTTATGTTCTGACTCATGAAGTGTTGAATAGTGCAACGAGTGCACTAACATTTAAGTGTTGGAGATAGAGACAGCAAAAATTTCCTTACTGGAGCCAATATTTCTGTCTCGAATTTTGAATTTAATTGGTGTACTGTAAGTAAGTGGTAGGACTATACGTTTTAAAGGATGTTGGAGAGCAGCATTAATGTAAACATTTTTGTCCCACATGTGACAGAAGAAAGAGAATTGGTCAGGAAACTCTTCTGGCTTTTCTCAACTTCTGGGTTCTTGGGCTTTGAACTATAATGAAATTGTCTACTATGTTTCCTATATAAATGGTTCAGATAAAGGATATAAAATGACTTTTCTCAGTATGCAGTTCAAGAGTGAAAATAGAAAAGGTTTTACATGCTGTGAGAAGTTGTCTGTGATTATTTTTGTGATAATGTTTTAAATTTTCAAGAAAATAAAATTGTTACCGGAACTTAGAGATCATTTCAGGAATAAAGACTCCCAAATTTTGAATTACTATGATATATAGAAAATGTTTTTTAAGTTTTAATATTTTAAATATTAAAATTTTAATATTTTTTCTATATTAATATAAGAAGCTACTGGCTTCTTATCGTAGCGATGTAAATAGTATCTACTAAGCCTTTTTCTTTTTAACTGTTAATCAGAATTGAAAGACAGGTCACAGTAACAAACCACTTTTGCTTCTGGTCAATGTGGGTGGTATCTCTAAGGTTGGTGGTAAACATTTTTATGTTACAATGAAACAGTTTTTGTGAAAAGCATGTCTCTGAGAAATGGAGTTGTTTCACACCACTTTCCTCCTTGGTTTTCAAAATACTTTTGAGTTCCAGAGACAGCTTTTCCAGTATTTAGAAATGTCCTTGGATTTTTGTATATGTAAGAATATATGAATTTTTGCCATGGCTACTCTCTCAGCTGGCACACTGTCTATCTGCTTATTTGATAAAACTTTGTTGGGCAGCCCTCGAGGGGCTGCAGGGCAGACACAGAAGGAAACTTGCATGGTTGAGCTGTTTCTATAGGAGGTAATGCTAAAACAAACAATAGTCTCTGAATGTGAGTTTAACTCTGAACTTTTGAGAAGTGACTAGGGAACTTGGTTTCTTGAATAGTAGCCTCTACTTTATATGAGATACTCTGTTGCAGTATTTTATGTATTTGTTCTTATTTGAGGGATTAGAATGACCTTGACTGACTAAATTTAATTATTGCCTAAATGTAGCCAATGCCTTTTCATCCCAGGTCCTTCATATCTCACTGAATGTCTCTTTTTCTTTTCAATGAATTTTGCTGAAAGGGTGCATATACTTTCAAATTATATGTATGTTATGTATGCATTGTAGGAACACAATTGTTTATTGCTTTTGAAAATGCTAGCATATTCATTATTTTAATAAATTTTTTTTTTCATTAGAAAAATCAATGTAATCTATGCTAATTTCACAGAATACTTTTCTTTCACAATTCACATGTGAATAATATTGGTTGTTGGTCTTTGTATTCTGTTAGAATTTTCCACTGTTAGAAAATAAAGATACAAACTGATTTAATGTGCATAAAAGGGGAAATCCATAGGTTTTCATCCAGGTTGAAAACTTATTAAATCTTTGAGTTGTATGGCAATCAAATGCCTCGATGCAAGGCAAGTATTATGTAGTATTGACAGTAAAACTTTTTGTATGGTTTGGAGGGGAATAGTGGGGTCTTTGTGACATCTGTGTAGCAAATACATTGTATTTCTCTCTGATAATTTAGTGAAAAAAGTTCCAAGACAGAGGTCTGTCCCCTCTGTGATTCTGGGGATTGTTCTTGTTAGCTGCTTCTTCCTCCTCAGCATGCTTGGAGATTTCTCTGCGTGTGTGAACTCTGTACAGATGTTGTGGGAGATCTTTCCACTTTGTTTCTCTTTAATCAAGATACTGTGTTCTTTCCCCTTAGACCATAAATGGGTTCATTTAATACTTCCATTTTTATAGAGGGTTAACTGACTCATAAAGAATTGCTGCATCTTAGCTTAAATTGGGAGGATAGAGCATTATCTTCAAATGAAAGAAAGCTATTATTCTTATTGAAAATGGCCTGGTGGAAGCAGTGGGGGTGATAGCTGCAAAAACATTGGAGATTCTACCTGATCATACAAGTTCAAAGGGTCATTCAGCCTCAGTGAAAAACTATACCTGGGGAGGTTCATTTGGAGTCAGCCTCAATCATGAGATCCAAGGCAGAATGATACAAGACAGTGTAAGTCTGCAGTGTGTTGCTGTTTGTGCAGGCCTTATAGAAGAGCTGAAAAAAAGGAACATGACCCTTCCTTCAATTACAGGTTCTCCAGTTGCAGAACATGACTGTGCTTGATATGACAGAAAAATGGAATCCTCTTTTTCTGTATAGTGGATTTTCAAACCAGTCTCCATCTATCCTGAAAACTTGTTCCAGGTGCTTTTGTTTCAGCTTGTGTATTTGGTAGACAGATCTCTATCAAATACATTTACTTTTTAGAGTTTAGAATTTAACAATGTTGATGTTGTTGCTACTGGAATATATAACTAAATTAGAATTATTGCTTGAAAAAATTAATTACAAAGTTTTTGAGGTATTTTTAAAAATGGGTGGTTTTTTTTTTTCCATTTGGATATTTTGAAAGTAATCGTATTACCTGGAGCTAATTTGTGCAGATTTTCTTCTTCTGGGCCTTTTTTCATGTCTTTGATGCGAGGTGGATGTTATTTGTAGGAATAAAGACCAATTACAAATGTTTCTGGTTGTCTGTCAGATAAACATAAATTACATAAATGTATGTGGGAAGGTGAGCAGTTTACCAGTTGCTGGTGAAGATACTTGTTTTACAAACACAGGCTATGAAGTCACCTGTTGACTAGACAGTATGACTAGTGAGGTGTTTAAAATGAAAGTTAGGTTTAACTTTGTATTGGATTTGTTGTGTTTTGGGGTTTGTTTGTTTTGTTTCTGTTTTTGTTTTTTTTCCCTGGTGAATGTGACTTCACAGCTCTCCTGATCTGTTGTTTTCTCATATTTGGTCCTCAAGAAGGGAGCATCCCATATTGCACTTAAAGAAAGCAAAATTATCGGTCATGCTTGCTTGGTGCTACAGTGTGTTAAAACTGCTTCCTCTGTCTTCATTTTCACATCACGTGACTGGGACAGGCAGAAGCAGAAAAAGATGACTATAACAAGTTAGCCACTCATAATTTAGGGAGAATCACAATATTTAAAAAATTTGTAGTATAGTGACATACGTAGTGATGCTGTATAAACCTTTATAATTTTCAACATGAATATGAATCACAGAATCACAGAATATTCTGAGTTGAAAGGGACCCACAAGGATCATGAAAGTCCAGCTCTTGGCCCTGTGCAGGACAGACCCAGAGCCACACCATGCATCTGAGAGCATTGTCAAAACACTTTTTGAACTCTGTCAGTTTTGGTGCTGTGACCACTGACCTGGGAAGCTGTTCCAGTGCCCAGCCACTCTCTGGGTGAAGAACCTTTGCCTAATGTCCCACCTAAAACTTCCCTGATACAACTTCAGGCCATTCCCTTGGGTGCTGACACTGGTCACCACAGAGAAGAGAACAGTGCCTGCCCCTCTTCCTCATGAGGAAGTTGTAACTGCAGTGAAGTCTCCCCTCAGTCTCCTCCAGAGTGAACAAACCAAGTGACCTCAGCCACACCTCATACGGCTTCCTCTCAAGGCCCTTCACCATCCTCATGATGCTACTTTGGATGCTCTCTAGTAGTTCAATATCTTTCCTATGCTGTGGCACCCAAATCTGCTTCCAGGACTCATGGTGAGGCTGCCCCAGTGCAGAGCAGAGCAAGACAATCCCCTCCCTTTCCCAGCTGGCAATGCTGTGCCTGATCCCCCCCAGGACATTGTTGTCGCTCCCGTCTGCCAGGGCACTGCTGACTCATGCTGAACTTGCCATCAACCAGGACCCCAAGATCCCTTTCCATGGCATTGCTTTCCAGCATCTAATTCCCCAGTCTGTCTGTACGTCCAGGGTTGCTATATCCCAGGGTTGCTATATCCCAGGTGCATAATCTGGCACTTGCCCTTGTTAAACTTTGTATGGTTGGTGATTCCCCAACCCTCTAATTTGTCAAGGTCTCTTTGCAGGACTTTTCTGCTCCTCCCAGTTTTGTGTTATCTGCAAACTTGCTCAGTATTCCTTCCAGATCTGTGTCCAAGTAATTTTTAAAGATACTGAAAGAAGCATAGGGCCAAGGATGGAGCCCTGTGGAGCCCCACTAGTGAGAGGTCGCCAGTTTGATGTCACCCCATCCACCATAAGCCTTTGTGCCCGACCTGTGAGCCAGTTGCTCACCTATCACATGCTGCGTTTATCCAGCTGTGTGCTGGACATTTTGTCCTGAAGGGTCCTGTGACAGACAGTACCAAAGGCTATACTGAAATCCAAAAAGATCACATCAATTTGCTTCCTTTGAACACCTAGGTGGGTTACCTTGTCATAAAAAGGAAATCAGGTTTGACAAGCAGGACTTTCTTCTTGTGACTCTTGTCCTGACTGTGACCAATGGCTGAGTTGTCCTCCAGGCATTTTTCAATACCTCCCTAATGAGGTCGTCTCCGTAATGCTACCATATGGTATGAGGATTCTCTTTCTATTACTTTTCCTGTGTTTTTCTTGTTCTCTTCACAGTGTCTTCCCTTTTTTTCCCCTTTTTTTGTTTTTTTTCCTCTCCGAGAAGCAGGAAACAGACATGTAATGCAGCATATACATGTGTTAACTGAGTGGTGTATTTCTGTGTTGCCTGTTTGGTACATGCCCACCATGTACTGTGGGGCTCATTTGTGACAAAGGTTTGGCCTGAGAAATTGAATATCTGTTCTGATAGCACTAGGAAAAGAGCATTCATGATACCTTTTTTATGTCTCCTCATCAAAATATCTGTTTGCGCCAGGCTGTTTTCAGCTGGCTTAGTTGGTGTTTTAGAAGTTGCACACAATAACAGTATTTCTCTGCTTGCTGTAGAAACACCAGCCTGAACTTTGAAAGCGAAACCAAAATCAATATAAGTCAATGTGAAGTGGTAATATTTAGCTGTTGCATGTCGAGTGTTTTCTTTCCTTTTTTGGGAAGGGCTGGAAAAGTGTTTCTCACAATTATATTATTTTGTTGCTAATATTAAGAGTGGTCAGATTATTGCTGACCACAAAAAATCGCTTTGAGAGAATGGTCTGCTTTATTATTTCAACCTTTCTGGCATATGCTTTGAACAAATGGACAGCATTTCTAAAATTATATTTTGAAATGCACCAGGATTCAAAAACTGAATTGCATTCAGAATTGGGTTTTAGTCTCTGTATCCATACAATTACCTAGGTTATGTTCTTTTCAACTTGTTCCAGCATTTAGACACAAGCATTTGTGCCTACTTCTCAATGAAAGGAAGCACAAAAATACAATTTTTTTTTTGTTTTTACTGTGTTTTCCCTGTTCTTCCTTTCATTTTCATGGTTTTGATTTCAAACATTTTTGTTGTTCTCAAATACATAGGCAGAGAGTTTGGTCCTTTCCATTTTAGAGCAAAAATATTTCAAAATTTATTCCTTTTTACAGAATGCAATGCTGGTCTGTATTGTTAAATGAAACACTGGTTTGGAGAGCATTATAGTTTTACAACTTTTCAGACTCCTAACGTAACTGCATTATGGTTTAAGAGGATTGCATAAATATCTCAGATAAGCATAAATTCTCCTTGTTATCATGCTGGGGCTACCCCATACCTTACAATGGAGGAGAAACATTTTGGTGCATTTATCTTCTGTCAGGATGGAGTGGGGGATGGACTCTTAGTTGGGAAGTAATTCTCATGCATTATCTCCCAGGAAGTCTAACCTTTGCTTATGAAGCTGAACTTCATTTTTGCTGACAGACAGTCTGCTGCAAGGCTGGCTGCTGCATTCTTGTAAAATAGTAAGAAATGAAAACAGAGCCTGACTGAGCATTATTCTCATTCTTCATCTGCTTTTGCACAGCTGTGTGAAAAGTAAAAGCAAAGGTTTCTTTGCACTCAATGGATGTAATTTCCTGCAGCGAAACACATGAACACATCAGGTTTCTTTAGTGAATTGTCCCATTTGATTCATCAAAAATGTTCCAATTTTCTCTTTTTCAGTGCCTTGGCATACGTAGAACTGCTGGGTTATTTTTGTTTGTTCCTTTTCCCCTTGCTGTTACTCAGGGTCTTAGAGCCAAATTGTGGCTTCATTTTCCTGATTCTTTTTCCACATTCTTGAAATAATTTGTTAGCAATATGTTTTATTATCATATATTTGCTTAAAATAAAGTGATGAAAGGTGGTACTTGTGTTTGTCTTTTGGTGAATGTATGAAAAGTACAGTTTGCTTGTTTCCCTCTCTGGGTGTTCATTCTTAGCTTGTGAGAGATGTAGCAGGAATGGCTGAAGTGGTTACTGGCTGTCATCCAGCCAGCTTCCCTGGAGTTTCCTCCTCCAACAGCAGCTCTGGTATCATGATGTTGTGTGTTCTCGAGCCGATACCTACTGGTGCTGACTTCAGTTTAACACCCTCACTTTAGAGTGCTTATGGTAGCTCGGGAGCAGACATGGAGCCCAGCCAGCCATCCTTGGGTAACAGAGATGTAACCTTAGCTGAGGACTGTTAATACTAGTAACTGGGTTTGGCTATTGTAGTGATGAAATTATTGTAGTAACAAGACTGTATATACACATATGAACCGTAATAGAGATGCCATTTAACGCCCTGAAGTTTCTCCCCAGAGGAAAACCACCAATCAGATAGAAATATTTCGTTCTGCAACCAAATATGGGAAAGAACAGGACTTACTGCAAGTACTCATGGATTAAATAGTGTTCAAAGAAAAAAATGGAAAAAAAAATCAGGGAAATCTAAATGTTAGAGGGCATCCTTTTTAGGATGCAGAATATAGCAGGCCCGAGACAAGCAGTCAAGATACTTGGGCTATTCCAGTGGCTGTGCTCTTGATTTTGTATACATTTAATTGCCATAATCAGAGGTGGCAAGGAAAAATTCCTTTCTGTCAGGTTTTCATTATTAATTTACCCCACTTTTCTACATATTACTAAAGGTACCTTGGTTATTTTATTCTCTGCTAAAGGTTGCTAGTGATTAGGGTTACTCTATACTGTGTTAGAACAGTAGTGCCCATGGTCTGTTTTCTCTTTAAGCTTTGTAAAAGGAGGGGGAAAAAATAGGAGATATGACATGACTAAATGACATGACTTACGGTTGGTTGGTTTGTTTTCAATTCTAATCTGTGTAAAACCTGTTCAATTATATTGGCTTCTAGGGAAGCTGACCACGCTTATCTCAGCTGCTCAAGTCTTAGAGGGCAGAAATTTAAATTTGCAGTGAGTAACTCAGTGTTCAGGTCTTTGATTAGTTAGCTTAAAAATAGGAGGCTTTAAGTACTCTTGAATTGTTATAAGTGTAATGTACTGTCAGATGAGCTTCTCATCTGTTTTTTCCTTATTCCAATTTTATATGAAGGTGTACATCTGAGTTTCACAATCACTAGAAGAGCAGGTATGCAGGTCAGAGGGGCTTTTATAAAATTTGCAATCATATTAGGACAGTGTTCATCCATTAGCAAGCAAGCCACTACTAAAACCATTTACCTTTTTTATTGTTTTCAAGGTGTAAGAGTAGTCAATGGAATTTCGATTACTTCATTTAAAGATTCTTCTTACTAAGAAGCAGTACAATGTAGGAATTTACTTCAGGCTCAGGGAAAGGAAAAACCTCATCACATCTTCAGTGTGCTTATGGCATGTATAGCAAAAAAGCCAAGTTGCCGTGTACTGTGTATGTTCTTTCAGAAACTGATGGTGTTTGAAGTAGCTACTGAATCTCTCTTTACTTAATGAGTATTTTATGTGTAATTCCTGTACTCATCCAGACTGAAACTCCAAGTATATAGCAGGAAATACCTTGAGTGAGTATTTTGTATACTGATTTGGAGGAAAGCTTCTAGTAATACAGACTTCAGTATTGAAGTAAAGTTGTTTGGAATGGGTATGAAGAGCAACTTCTTAATAATTCACATTAATAGATTTAGTAACTTTGGAGAAAATTTAGACACTTGGGAATTTCCAAAATTGTCACTTGAAATCTGCATTACCTTAAGATGCTGTTTTTGACATGCTCTTCCAAAGAATGCATGAATATATTTCAATAAGAATTTGGGGGCCGCAGGGGAATGACACCTTAGGCTTCTGGAGATTAGACCAGGCTTCATTATCAGACTGTAGTGAGAACCTAGTGCTTGTCATGCCCAGGAATGCAGAAGCTTTTCACTTTTGAGGTAATTTTAGTTATTTTCTTAGTATAAATAATTATAATAAAAAACAATACATTGAAATTGTAGATGATGTAAGTCTTATGATGATCCAGTATAAGAATAAATATTATATATTTCCAAGTGAAAGCCAGATTTTCAGGAATCATGCAGGATGATGTGGGTTAAAAAAAATCAAGTTCTGTGCTGAACTGTTCCACTATGGCAATAAATAAGCAGATTAACGTTTATTTTAGAAAAGCTATCTGAAATAGCATTGACTAATAATTTGAAGTATTTTCGTGATTATATTTTATTAAACATTTTAACGACAATTCTATCTTCAAACATCAGTTGTATTTTGCTGTATGTTTCCAGTATGATATTTCTGTCCTAACTCCTTAAAGTGAATCCTGGTTTGTTTCTATTGTAGTGCATTTTGGCAGCATTGTTTATAATATTTGTCTTGGGAGCTATGTCTAACATAACATATGTCTAATGTACTCGGGAGTATGCCTAACATAAAAGTGTGAAAAAGAAATTAATGAAGACAGTATAAAATAATCAAAGTTTTTTTTGTTGGCATGCTTTTCCAAACACTGCTTCAAGATAGCTATGTGATTACACTCTACTGAAACCATTTTGTAGCATCAAACTGAAACTACTCTGAAGTGTTGGAATATTCAAACTAGATTTGCAGAAACTGATATATATATTTAAAACTTCCATAATTTTTCATGCATCAGTGCTGGCCACCACAATAATTAATATATAATTACATTGCCTGCTCTTCAGGTTTCTGAGAAGAAGTCTGTACATTAAAGTTTTAGCCCGAATTATTTTCACTAGTAATTTCACATTTTTATGTGATTGATAAATGTTCTTTTTCCAAGAGAGGTGTGCAAATTTAGTTTTCACTATTTTTGTGTGCACAAAGGGGCTGTGGTGTTTGCTGGGTAGTAATGTGGTAGATTTTGTCCAGAGGCCTAGCCTGTATTTTGTCAAACTGCCTAAAGTTAAAGATTCTGAGATGCAGAATTTGGGATAAAAGTTCCTAAGTTTAAATTTTATTCTGCCTCGTTATTCTGTGCATTAAGATCTTGTTCTCTATCTGGATTTGATTAATTTCCCATTTTCAATCTGTGTGTTCCAGGTGTTTCTGCATACATAGCCACCAGGCTTTAGGAATATGTTGGTAAAGTTCAAGTCTGTTTATAGTTTGCAAATACCTACCAGAAGAATTTCTAGAGGTGTCTCATGTTAGGCTGTCTAAATTCACTGTACAGCAGATGGCACTGGAAGAGCACATTGATGGGAGACTTCAGTGATGCTGTAATTAGTGCAAAATACTAGTGAAGCTGTTGCTGTGCTGAGGGTTGTGAAGAAGTTGCATAATTCATTTTAATGTATTCTAGGAAGGGATGTATGCCTGGGCTCTTCGGTTTCAGCTCTGTTAGATGCAGACTGCAAAGAGTTCTCTACTTGCAAGCGTATGAGTGTATCATATATTGAGGGCTGTTTACAGCATTTTTAAACACAGTGATATGCAATGCACGATTAGCTGGTACTCTTTTAAGTACATGCAAAGAAAGAGAAGTATCAGGATCAGTTAGGGTATTTGACTTCAGGGTATATTTGTTTTCTCCTGTCTTGGATAAAATATGTGTAGGTGGTATCAGAATGGGTCTCATATGGAAGACTTGTTTAGAGACTTGGCTGTCATCAGTGAGGGTGTTCAGTTTACTTTGGAAAGCTTTGACCTGGACTGTCACTGGATTTTTATCATCCTCTCATGTATGAATGAACTTGGCTTCTGTATAGATATGTGCTTTACATTTGAACATCAAACTTATATCTTGACATGATTTTTTACAAGGATACAACTAATAAGCCATGCATTTTATAGAATCATAGCATATACTGAGTTGGAAGGGATCCATCAGGATAATTCAGTCCAGCTCCTGGCTCTATGCAGGATACCCCAGGAATCTTACCATGTGCCTGAGAACATTGTCAAAATGTTTCTTGAGCTCTGTCAGGCTTTGTGCTCTGACCATTTCCCTGTAGAGCTTGTTCCAGTGCCCAGCTACCCTCAGGGTGAAAAACCTTTTCCTGGTATCTAACCTAAATCTCTCCTGACTCAGCTTCATGCTGTTTGCTCGAGTCCTGTCACAGCTCATGAGAGTGAAGAGATTGGTACCTGTTCCTCCACTTCCCGTCATAAGGATGTTGAAGAGTAGAATGAGGTCTCCCCTCAGTCTCCTCTGGTTGAATAAACCAGGTGGCCTCTGTTGTTCCTCATAAGGCTCCCCCTCCAGACCCTTCACCATCCTTGAGGCGCTCCTTTGGATGGTCTCCAATAGCTTAATATCTTATATTGTGGCACCCAAAACTGCACACAGCACTCAAGGTGAGGCTGCCCCAGTGCAGAGCAAAGCAGGACAATCCTCTTCCTTTCCTGGCAGGTGATGCTGTGCCTGATGTCCCCAGGTTGGCTCTTCTGGCTGCCATGGTACTGCTGACTCATGTTCAACTTGGCGTTGACCAGGACTCCCAGATCCCTTTTGACAGCGCTGCTCTCCAGCCTCTCATTCCCCAGTCTGTCCGCACACCCAGGGTTGCCCATCCCAGGTGCAGAATGTGGCACTTGTCCTTGTAAAACTTTGTACTCTTGATTGCCCATCTTTCCTAATTTGTCTGGCTCTTTCTGCAGGGCTTCTCTGCCTGCAAGGGAGTTGACAGCTCCTCCCAATTTAGTGTCATTGGCACACTTACTTCTTATCTTGTCGAGTCCTGTGTCCAAGTCACTTTTGAAGATGTTGAAGAGAACTGGGCTGGGGGTGGAGCCCTGGGGAGCCCCACTAGTGAGAGGTCACCAGTCTTGATGTCACCCCATTCACTGTAACCCTTTGTGCATGATCCTTGAGCGAGTTGCTCACCATCACATGCTGTGTTTATCCAGCTGTGTGCTGGACATTTTGTCCTGAAGGATCCTGTGACTGACAGTATCAAAAGCTTTGCTGAAGTCCAAGAAGATAACATGTGCTGGCCTTCCTAGGTCGCCTAGGTGGGTTACCCTGAAGTGGCAGGAAATCAGGTTCGACAAGCAGGACTTTCCCCTTGTGAAGTCGTGCTGGCTGTGACCAATGACTGAGATGTCCTCCAGGTGTTTTTCAGTACCTCCCACAATAATCTTTTTCCATTATTTCAGCAAGAACTGAAGTGAAACTGAGAGGCCTGAAGTTTCTGGGTTCGTCCTTCTTGCTCTTCTTCAAAATCAGGACAATGTTCACCACCTTCCAGTCAGCTGGAATGTCTCCAGACTCCCAAGACTGCTCAAAAATCATTGAGAGAGACTTTACAATGACATCATCCAGTACTTTGAGCATTTTTGGATGAATCCCGTCAGGCCCTATAGCTTTGTAGAGATCCAGTTGGAGTAGCAAATATCACACAATTACAGGGTCAGCTGGGAGTTGGTCATTGTTGCTGTCATGGTCCTCCAGCTCAGGGCACTGGGAACCTCTTGGTCCATTGCCCCTGTTGAAGATGAAGGCAAAGAATGCATCCAACACCTCTGTCTTGTCCCTGTCCCTGTTTGTGAGGTGACCATCCTCATCCTGTAATGGGCTGATGTTATTTTTTCACTGATTTTTGCCATTATTACATATGAAAAAACTTTTTATTGTCCCCCACAGTTCTGGCCAACTTCAATCCCAGTTGAGCTTTGGCCGCAGAAATTTTCTCCCTACAACGGCAAGCAGTATCTCTGTATTCTTTCTGTGTCACCCGACCTTGCTTCCACTGCGCATACACCTTCCTTCTTTGCTTTATTTTCAAGACAAGATCCCTGTGCAGCCAGGCTGGTCTTCTGCCTCACCTGCTTGACTTGTGACATTTGGGAATTACCTGCTCTTGTGCCCTCAGGAGGTGATGTTTAAAAACATCAAAAACCTGCAAAAACATTTTCCCAGGGGACTTTACTTACTAGTTCTCTGAGCAGCCTGATGTTTGCTTTCCTCATATCCAGAATTTAAGTTTTGCTGTCACTTTTCGTCCTGTCAACAGAGGTTTTTAACTCTATTGCTTCGTGGACACCGTGGACAAGACGGCTGCCAATCTCCACTTTGCTTACGAGATCCTCTCTGTTGACAAGCAGCAGATCAAGAAGGGCATCTTTCCAAGTCAGTTCCCTTAGGTTGTGT
The DNA here is from genome assembly GCF_008360975.1 of Lichenostomus cassidix. Taxonomy (NCBI): domain Eukaryota; kingdom Metazoa; phylum Chordata; class Aves; order Passeriformes; family Meliphagidae; genus Lichenostomus; species Lichenostomus cassidix. The sequence continues at coordinate 95,651,626 of NC_139482.1, read as the reverse complement.
TCCATAAAGTCAACCATATTGTTAGGAATCTTTTGGCCTAGGTCATACCAGCTGTGTGATGCTCCTAGTTGATTTCTGGCAAATTGAAGTCCATCATAAGGAAAAGGACAGTTGTCTTGAAAGTGTCTCATTTGGGCAGTCATATATTTTGCTTGATAAAGATATTGGCTGCAAAGGTAGGCTGACAGATGTAAAACACTTACTTGCTCAAAAATGCTCGGTAGTGGCTTTCACAGTAAAAAATTGTGACTACCCTGTGTGCTGCCTTAGAGATTGATCTGTTGAGATAACTTTTAGATAGTGGATTTTCATTTGTAAACAATGCCACATTTTGATACAGAAAGACTGGTGTGTGTAAAAACTGTTCTTTCAAGTGACTTGTTTAATCTTTTTGTTATGGAGAAGCTGAAATAAATGTTTCTTCAGCTAAATTTTAGCTATCTAATTATTTTTAAATACACCAATGGAAAAGAATGTGTGAATCATACAATTTTGGGCATCTTTCCCTCATCACCAATGTGATAATGCTCTTTTAGTTTATCTTTGGTTTAGAAGGCAGACTTGACATTTTCATGTTTGCTGGGGTTTTTTGGGTTTTTTTGCAGGGTTAGGAATTGCAAACAGTACTTTCCACAAGGATGGGGGAGCATTTGTGGAAAAGCGGAAATAGCTTGTGGATATCAGTCAGAAGCAGTTGGAGAACACTGTGTATTTCACAGGTGGAGCTAATGTGACACTTCCCAGGCTTATGGTACTATATACACAAAAGCACAGTTAAATTTGCCAAATGAACCAATGCTCTGACTTTTTCAACTTTGAAATAGTATAGAATCCTGAAGTTATAATTTTCGCTCATTTTGTAGGTTTGTTTAGTTACATATGACAGAAAGAATTCTGCAAATTGGAAAGATGGTAAGATCCAAATGGTTTAGGAATAGAAGGTCAATAGTGTATTTTGAGTCTCCTTTTAATTGGCACATAACTCTCCCTTTATCTGTACTTGTAGGAAAGTAAATAGTGTTTTAACCTTTGAAAATTCATAGCCATAAATCAGGATTGTGTTCAGATTGTGTAACTGAAATATGGTGTTTTAGGGTTTCATGATTCCTGATACAACAGCTATCATGTTAAAAGTGGAAAATAAGTAGTGAATGTCTCATAAAACAGTGGTTCTGTTTTTTTAAGGTCTTAATATCCGTTTATAGCAAGAAATTGGTTCTTCGTCTGTTATTTAGGAAGCAAGTGTTTTGGGCATGTTTGTTCTTTGCTGCTAGAAAATAAATCAGTTTACAGACAAGAAGTCTTTTCATTTCTCCCCACTGAAAGGAAGGAAAGTGTTACTCAGTTTCATAATATACAAAAGAAAAGGGAAAGGGCTGAATGTGCTCTAAAGATGGATTTGGGAAATACTGATAGATGTGAACAAGGATACCAAACAAGTCTTTGAAATAGATTGGTGCAGATAGAGCTAGGGTACAATCCAAGTAAATCAAGCTTTACTGCTTCTGCTTTTTAGGGAGCAGTGTCCATCCCTCCAGCAGCAAAATTTTTCAAGGTATTTTGAAATTCAGAATCCATAGATGCTTCAGATTGCCTTTTAGTTTGCTTTGGATATGACCCTTTAGCCTTTGTGTACTTGAGGACCACAAAAGTTGGGCTGGGCAACAGTAATAGCCAATGGACTGCTGTTCAGTCATAATCATTGTTCTTCCATGCTTTTTACAAATTTTAAATGCTTTTTAAAAAAAATCATCTGGATTAGCAGACAAAAGTTATTTCAGCTCATTGCACTGTTTTTCTCAATTTGCTTAAATTGTGATACCATGGGAGAAAAGTGGGCAGTCTGTATATAAGGGCTTTTTTACTTTCCCCTCAGTCCACCAAGGTTGGAAGATTTCTTGAAAGATTCTTAGACTCCTTCAGCTTGCCATGCATAGCCTGGAGCCAGGCTTGCTGCTGCAGTTTGTGCTGCTAACATCGCATGTATTTGGAGGTATGTGGAATAACGGCTACTACTAATTGTAGTACCTACTTCTGTGGCAGTAGCAACTTCCCTCTCTTCTCTTTCCCGTGTTATTCTTCTCTCTGCAGAGCTCTTTACTTTCGAAGGTCTAGCTAACATTAAAAAGAAACAAACCAAGCCACTCCAAAGCCCCTCCAAAACACAGCCAAACATCAGTCAAAAAAACCAATCCAAAAGGTCAAATTTGTGGCTACCTGACTCTGCAAAATGCCAGGTAGGAGCAGTTGACTGGAACTTGAGCAGCTGTGTCCACTAGGTCTTGGCAGAAGTACTGGAGGAGGAAGAAAAGTTCTAATAGTTTTAGGCAATAAGAGCCTGTGGCTTGGTCTTGTGTGCCTAAAACAGTTTGGAAATATTTTTCTTCACAGAAGTTCAGGAGGGGACTTGCTGTAAATGTATGTTACTCTGCTGTTTAATGTCTATTTTTTTCACTGCAGTTAGTTTTCCTATAAATATGTAACCTTTTTAATATTACTCAACGTTCTTGTGTAGAGAAAGTATAACCTTATTAGACCATCTTTTTAGGACCAATCAGTTTAACCTGTATGTAGGAATTCTGTTGAATAGATTACCTTCGGTAGTTACATATGTGGGGATTTTTTTAAGAACCGTCTGAAAGAGAGGAGTGTTTATGTGTTTGAAAATTATGTATAAATGCATTAAATATCTGCGCCTGTGTGATACAAGGTGTGTGTTTCAAAAAATATCATGCTGAAAGCAGAGGAAAGTTGTAGAAATCTCTGAAGCAGATGTAGGAGTTTCATCTTTTGAACCTGATTGTGTCTGAGTCAGCTCCCTATTTTTATTTTTATTTGATGCCCATTGTTAAAGAGCTGCAGTTTCTGTTTTGCTTGGAGAGGGGGAAACCCTTATAGATAATTTTTGAAATATTTCTTTTGTGAATTTAATTGTTCTTTTTTTGTTTCCAGGAAATGGCTCTTGAAGTTAAATGAGGCTGGATAAAACACATAAATGAAGCAGAAGCTGCTCTTCATGTGTTAGGGCTAAATCACCGCAAGCACTGCTGATCAGCCAGATTCGGTAAATTGTCATAATGAAGAAAATTAGTCTCAAAACAATCCGCAAGTCCTTTAACTTAAATAAAAGTAAAGATGAAAGTGACTTTGTAGTTGTTCAGCAGCCATCGTTAAGTGAATTTGGAAAAGATGACTCCTTGTTTGGCAGCTGCTATGGTAAAGATTTGGCTAGCTGTGAAGTCAATAGTGAAGATGAAAAAGGAGGCAAAAATAGATCAAAAAGCGAAAGTTTAATGGGTACGTTAAAAAGGAGGCTTTCAGCAAAACAAAAACAGAAAGGCAAAGGCAGCACACCATCTGTAAGCTCTGCAGATGATGACACCTTTTCTTCCTCATCTGCTCCAATAACCTTCAAAGATGTGCGAGCTCAAAGACCTCTGAGATCCACTTCGCTCCGTAATCACCATTACAGCCCAACTCCGTGGCCCCTTCGACCTACAAATTCAGAAGAGACTTGCATCAAAATGGAAGTGAAAGTCAAGGCCTTGGTCCATTCGTCTAATCCAAGCCCAGCACTGAATGGTGTTCGAAAGGACTTCCATGACTTGCAGTCAGAAAACGTGTTCCAGGAACAAAACAATGCATTAAAAAGTACGGAATCTCAGAACGGGGACTTGCATCTTCATATTGATGAACATGTGCCTGTAGTTATTGGATTAATGCCTCAGGACTACATTCAGTATACTGTGCCTTTAGATGAGGGAATGTATCCTTTGGAAGGATCACGTAGTTACTGTCTGGATAGTTCCTCACCCATGGAAGTTTCGACTGTTTCTTCTCAAGTGGGGGGAAATGCTTTCCATGAAGACGAGAGCCAAGTGGATCAGGATGTAGTCGTTGCACCAGATATCTTTGTGGACCAGACGGTGAATGGTTTGTTGATTGGTACCACAGGAGTCATGTTGCAAAGCCCAAGAGTTAATCATAGCGATGTCCCTCCACTCTCACCTTTGCTACCTCCAATGCAGAATAATCAAATCCAAAGGAACTTCAATGGACTAAATGGCACAGATGCCCATGTGGCTGAAAGTATGCGCTGCCATTTGAATTTTGATCCTAACACTGCCCCGGGAGTTGGAAGAGTTTATGACTCTGTACAGAACAGCGGTCCTATGGTTGTGACAAGTCTCACAGAAGAACTGAAAAAACTTGCAAAACAAGGATGGTACTGGGGCCCCATTACACGTTGGGAGGCAGAGGGAAAATTAGCTAATGTGCCTGATGGCTCGTTTCTTGTTCGAGATAGTTCTGATGATCGTTATCTTTTAAGTTTGAGCTTTCGTTCCCATGGAAAAACTCTACACACTAGAATCGAACACTCAAATGGTAGGTTTAGTTTTTATGAACAGCCAGATGTGGAGGGACATACATCTATAGTTGACTTAATTGAACATTCAATCAGGGACTCTGAGAATGGAGCTTTCTGCTATTCAAGATCCCGGCTGCCTGGATCTGCAACTTACCCAGTGAGACTGACAAATCCAGTATCCCGGTTTATGCAGGTGCGCTCTTTACAGTACCTGTGTCGTTTTGTTATACGTCAGTACACCAGAATAGACCTGATTCAAAAACTGCCTTTGCCAAACAAAATGAAGGATTATTTACAGGAAAAGCACTACTGAAAGCTTATGGGAATCTTGCATCTTGCACTTTGGGAACAACAACAACAAAAAGAGATTGAATTACAGTTTACAGACTTTCATTATTATCAAAATCTTTTGCTGCCATAAAAATATTTCATTTTTGTGTGTAAAAGAAAAGTAATGGATTTGGATTTATGTTTGTTTTGGGGGGTTTTGTGTATTTTGGGAGGCTTTTTTTTTCTTATTCTGTTTTGTTGGAAAGAATGATCTCAAGTTTATTTTTAGAAGTGTGAAATAGCTATCTTTCATCAATGTGCAGATTAATCACAATGTGAATGATCAAATTCTCCTTTATTTCCCCCAAGTCCTTTGCTGCTATCCACTGTGATTTTTATGCATTGAAAGCACATTTCATGTGTATTCAACGATAAGTAAAAGTCGAATGAATCTTGTTGAATGGATTTTTTTTTCCTTTAAAACAACCTCTGGAAAAAATGATCATGGATAAAGAACATACTGGTATTCTAAATTATTGATATTACGTCTAAGTTAAAAACTGTTTCCTGGTGTCATAATTAGACATTTCTATAAAGATATGCCCCAATGTATAGACAGAGCTAGCTGTGGGATAAGAACATGGTTATGCAGCATATCTTTGGGAAAAAAAAAACAAAACGCCTTCCTCCTAAGCCTTGTACTGTCTGTACACTCTTGTGTTTGAGAAGGTTGGTTCAGCCTTCTTCTCGTCTCAATGTTTTGTCCTCTAAAAATGGCCTTTAAAGAAAAGTCTATGAAAGTCAATGTATTGTACCTATAGAAGGAAATTGTGGTATTGGGGTCTTGTAAAATATTACCTTTTATAATCATGCCATCAGTTAAATAAATGAACACCTACTAGGTCCCCTGTTTCTCTCCTTTTCCCTCCTTCCTACTCTTGCAGAGTAAGGGAGGGAAGTTTCCTGGATTTGTAGGAAGACTCTAGGAATTGTTATTATGGGAACGTAAATTTATAAGCCATTTTGGGGATGGGGTAAAACTTCTAATAGGATGATTTCTACCATATTTATATTCAAGCTACTTGAAACTTCATAATTTTCCATTTTTCTACTTTTTTTTTTTCACTTCAGAAAGTACAGTGATACACTAATGTTCTTTGGATCATTTCCCCCTTTTTTGTATGTCCTTTGGGGAGGAAGGAACAGGACTGATAACATTTTATATGCAAGATGTTTAAAATGCATCTCTAAAGCTCTAGTCTCCTAGCCTTTCATTATTGGGAAGAGATGTTTGGATATACAGTGACCACAGAAAATGTTTCAGTTTACTGTCATGAAATATGTTTTGACATATGAGATATTGAATCAATTAAATAAGTGTTTATGATATCTGTCAAAGATTCTGGCATTTGAAAAGCTTACAGTTATTCTAACCTTCTGTAGGGAAAAAAGACTTTCAGCGGGGAGTACAGGTTCTACACTGTAATATTTTCATCATGCAAGGTTAATCCATGGCATTTTCCAGTTTTGTTTTAGTTTGGTTTTCTTTTCTCCCATGTTTCTATCACTTTTATGAGTTACTTGTTAAAGGGATCATAGCTGTCTTGGGAGGGAGGCCTGCCTCTTCCTTGCTGAGAGGCCTTGCTTTGCCTGCCTCTGCCCCTGTTTTGTATTTTAGAATGTCATGGTCCCCATCTCTGGTAGAAGTGGCTAATTGTCGCTGTTGAGCAGCTAGCAGAGTAATGAATGCATCAGTTCTCAGTGGCAAGAAGGAATGACCTTTATTGTTTTGATTTCATCACATATATAGAGTTCTCAAAAGTCACTCAGATTGGTCAGTCAGAAGCCTTCCCCCAGGCCTGATTGGCCAGGCCTGCACTGCCCAAGTTCTGGGACACTGTTCCAACAACATCCAAACTTTATCTTTATTTATAAAACACAAGACAATTTCTCATGGGAAAAACCTGTGCTAGCCACAGCTAATGTGTAAAGATCACCTTAAAAAAAAAGTTCATTTTTGATACAGCTTTCTTGTTTGGGTCATTTTCTTCTCCTTATTTAATCTAGCATTTCTGTCCCCTAAAATGAGTCTTTAGAAGTGAATAAAGTATTGCTGCAAGGTGGTGCAGTAGCACTACATCTTGGGTTGCCTGAATTGATAGACGAAATTTATATTTTTTTAATTTATTTTTTTGACCATAATGTTTAACTAAAAAATTAAAAAAAGAAAATCAAAGGTAGATAAAGACTGCCTTTGCTTTTAAGGGAGGGAGAATAAGGATTTCCTCTTTAGACTGATAAAGTTTTAAACTTACAAAATAAAATAATCTAGAGCAGTCTATACATGTAATTTGTTGGCTCTGCCATGGAGATATATGTATGAAAGTGTGAATTCTGTTTTCTTTTTTTTCCTCGACTGACTTCGCCCCCTACCCAGTCATATCCCAACCCCCCTCCCCTGAATCAGGATCACTAACTTTATTCAAAAAGGCACAATAACCTATTGTATGGTACAGTGTTCTGATTCTGTCTGTGGGGAGGAAAAAGAAAATCATTTTTATGGATTTCAGATGCATACTTTTGGAAGAAAACCTCTGGCATTTTCTTCACTTTAAAAATTCTTTCCCCATACTAGAGGGCCTATGCATTCTACAGAATCTTTGAAAGATTATAGTATATTAAGTATTTTCTTTGCCATTTAATACCACTATTGAATACATTAAACATATGTTTAATTAATATGCCACATGCAATAATTTAGCAGTCATTGCATTGAAACCTAAATATTTGAATTTATAATATCCTGGTCTTATTGCTGAATTGAAAAATGTGCAAGAACACACGTGCTAAAATACTTGCCCATGCCTTTATAAATTTCAGTTGTTCACTTGTAACTGATGCTTTAAAAAAAAAAACTCTTTCAGCTATCCAGTTTCTGAATTGCCTTCCTTGCTGTGTTTTTCATCTGTGAACTTAATCAGGTCAAGTTAACTTTGTCATTTCTCCACCCCCCAATAAAGCTACCACAAAAGGAACGCTTAAAAGTGGTTGCGGTCTAGGATGTAAGAACCGTAGAGCACTTGGCTTCCAAATAAAAAATGGTGGTGATATTTCTACTAAGCTCAAAATACTTTAAGTCACTAGTAAGTAGACACAAATACTTATTTTCACAGGTTTCTTTAATCAGAACCTCACAGTATTTTTTCCTACTGAGGTAACTGGCCAGCCAGGGGAAGGAGCCGAGAAAAAATACTCTGAAAACATTAAAGATACTTAAAATTTCTTATTATAAAAATTAATATAAAAGAAACACAGTAACATTTAGTCGATTTAGAAGTTCTCAGAATAACCACAAAAATTGTGTTGACTTCTTTGCTTTGTGAAAATTAGAGGAACAAAGTGTCCTTGACAAATGAAAGAAAGATGATGGAGGATATTTTGGGGACCTTTGGAAGTAGATACACTAGGAATAAAAGCTAACAGACTATGATCCTTGTAGAGTAGAAATAAGGCTATTTATTCAGCACAACATTTTAAGGGTTCAAAAGGTATGCTTTTTTATGCAATTGAATTGAGGAAAAAAAGTTTTTGAAAATGAAACTTTTAAACTCCTTTTTTGAGTATCTGAAATGATTGACATAATTGATAACATTGCTTTAGCAATTAGAAGAGTAAAACAACACATTGTATTTGGAAATAATAAATTTGCACAATTTCCTCTGTGGTTTTTCTTTTGTTTTGTTTTGTAAGCCAGTGTTATAAACAACTGAAAGTGATGTGTATTCTTTGATCTGCTTGAAGGATATAGCACTTATCCTGCTGTCGACATAGTGAATGCCATCTTTTTATCAAAATGTAATTCTGTCAGAAGGATCAGAAATGCAATTATTAATTAAACTCTTTGTTCTCAGATGAGCTGACTTTGCATTTTGTTAAAGCCAATTTCTTTCTGTGAATATTGACTGCTGGGCTAAGTAAAATCTGTGCAGTTTTTGTTTTTATGCTTTTCATCTGTGTGAATACTGGAATTACGAATTTAAAACAGCATACCAGCAATATATGGGCTATGATGAGAGGTATTTCTCTGTTACTGAACTTTCAAATTCTGAGCTAAACTATAGATGAATGAATGATTGCCAATTTAATTTCTTAGAATCTTTCTATGACTGCAAAGAATAAAAATTACAGGCCTTCTTTATAAATAAAAAATGGCCTAGATGGTAGTTCATCATGTGAAAAATATGACATTGTTGTATCTGGAAAGTGTTCTAAATTCTACACAGATAATGAAAAATTCTAGAAGAATTTTTTATGAATACCTGTTGGGTTAAAGAATTTTTATAGTGATGATGGAGTGCCATGAAGTTAATACTTGCAATCCAGATTGCTGTAGTTTACACTTTTCTCTGTTTCAGACCTGGTGTGCACTATTTGTATTAAGCACGCCACAGAGTGAATTATCCAAAGTCCATTGATTTTAATGTGTTTTGGTTTGTAAACAAAATTATAGTAATTTCTTGCACATTTTTGAAAAATAATTGTATAAGGATTTATGTATCTGCTTCTGGATACAGTGTGTAAATAAAAATTTCATTCACAAAAAGGTTTGTGGAGTCTTCTATACATTAATGACATTCTAAAACAGAAGAAAATAATGAGAGACATTGTAAAATTTGGGTATCTGACTTAAACTTTTAATGGTCACCATTTAAACTATTCTGTATTTTTAACCCTTACTAGTTGACTTTTAAAATATTTCTGTATACCAATTTTAATTTCTAGTTTTCAAAACAAAACATAAAAAAGCCAGGATATAAGTAGAATATGATTTTTGAAGGGTTTGCATGAATACTGTGTTAAGCTAACTTTTTGGTAATTTTAGTTGGGTTTTTTCCACTGAAAATTTACAGAATTTGTAACAATAGTTTCCATTTCATCCAGATGTACCTCAAAGGAAATATATTGTCTCTTGCCTTACAAGCAATGAAATAGTTCTTATGTAGCTCCAAAATAAAAATGTAGGTATTTTATTGATCATCATATATTCATTTGATGCTGTCCTAGATTCCCTTTAAAAAGAAAGTGAAATTTTAAACCCTGGGAAGTCATGCAAATAAAACAGAAGATCAAAGATAAACGGTGTCTATGTTACAAAAGATATGCACAATTCTTCACATGTTTTCATGTAGTTAGGACTTTGATTCACTACTCAAATTCAAGTGATTACCAGCAGCTCTTTAGGTCTTGGTTATAACCAGGTGTGGTGTGATGGTGTTTGGTTTTTGGCTTTTTTTTAAGCAAACAAGCTAAAAGCCCAGCCTTGGTAGCAGGTAATTAGTGTTCATATTGTTCACAGTGATAGGTACTTTTCTATTTATTCTGTAACTTAAGTCCTCAAACAGTAACCAGGAAGAATTAATACCTTTTGCTGCCTAAGAGAAAAGCACATTCTCCTCTTTCCTGCTGCTGGGGCTGGAATTGCTTTACGCTCAGTACGTTGTGTGGCTGTTCCCCTGGTGCATGGGGCATCTTGCAGGGGTTTTGTTATTAGGTCTGCATGATGTTCATCTCTATGTTTGTTCTATTCACTCCAGAAATCTGGTGAAAAATAAACCTACCCTTAAATGTTTCTGTGGTAAGTGGAGAAAGGTGAGAAAGAAGTAATTTTTCAGCCACTTACAGAATTCGCATGATCCAGACAGAGCTGAATTTTTTGTATTATCAGGATGCCTACAGTGCTGATTATTTCTACCTCACATTCAGTCTTCATAGTTGTGGTAGAAGAGAAAGAATGAGACACTGTCTGATGCAGAAATCTTGCTGTATGTCTGATAATGCAGCCCTGGTACCAAAGAAGGGCTTGGCAGCTGGGGCTGAATTAAGTCACTCTCTGCACTTAAGACCTCAAAACTTAAAAAGCTGCAAGATCAAGTGGAAGTCCTTGATGATTAGGAAACAATATTCTGTCACTTTAACTTTACCCCAGCACATGCAATTTGCTTGCAGTCTGTCTTTTTTGTTTTTTGGTTTTTTTCCTTTTTAAAGGCTAATGTTCACCTAATTTTAGCATCTTTTCACCATTGGTATGCGTTTTGATTTTTTTCTGCTAAGGTAATAACTATTCCTTCCTGCAAATGCCATGAGAAGTAGGAATAGGATATCATAGGGAGTGAAGATGGCTATTTGTTAGGCATTGAGGAATGAGAAATAGGAGTTGTTCTGCCTCAGGTCTGATTCTACGTTCAACTTCATAGAATCATAGAATTGCTTGGGGTTGGAAGGGACTTAAAAGATTATCCAGTTCAACCCCCCTGCCATGGGCAGAGACACCTTGCCCTAGACCAGTTTGTTCAGAGCCCCATCCAACCTGGCCTTGAGCACTTTCAGGGCTGGAGTATGTGCATCTTCTCTGGGCAACCTGTTCCCGTGCCTTGCCATCCTCAATGCAAAAAATTTCTTTCTAGTACCTAATCTAAACCTACTTTCAGTTTAAAGCCATTCCTCTTTATCCTGTCACTACATGTCCTGGTAAAAAGTCTCCCACCTTTCTCATAGGGTCCCTTCAAGTACTGGAAGGCCAGAATTGGATCAGCCTTCTCTTCTGCAGGATGGCCAATCCCAATTCTCTTATTCTTTCCTTATAGGAGAGATGCTCCAGCTCTTCATAAAATAGGTAGGGCATCTATTATCATGTGATCATCATCATGTATTTCTTAACTCATACGGCTTTTCAGTTACGCACCTTTCAACTAAGAAAGGAAGGAAAACACTGCATGAATTTATTAAACTGTCACTGGATGCTTCTGTGTTTGACCACACCACATCAACCAAGGGGCTTTCTGGGCTGAAGAGATTTTTGGCAGTGTCGTTTTCCAACAAAATACCTCTGTTTTTCATCTGCCCCAGCTCTCTGCTTCCATCAGGAGACAGCAGCTGTCTTGTTCAGTTTCTGGTTGGAATTTTTGTTTGTCAAAAGGTTTTCTGTGTCCACTACTACAAGCTCATGTTTCCCCTGAAAAGAGTACTTCACCTTCTTCCAGAGCAACTTGCTTCTTTGGTTGCCTGCCCTGGATCATTCTGACAAGAAAATAAACCTGTGAATGTTCTAAGCTTTCTCAAACCTGATCTTATCTGAAACAAAACTTTTCAGGTTTAAACAGTCCTATTTTGAGTTAATGGAAAAGTTACCTGAACTATTTTATTCAAGCAGTGTTTTCTGTTAGTCTGATGATGCTGAAATCTCTAAAAGTCTCAGTGTCAAGACTTCATGTTGCAAAAAATTCAAAGATACTGTGTAGTTCTCATGAGCATGAAGTTCAGAAATGCAATGTTCCAAAAAATTCCTGTCTTTCTAGGGTTTAGTGAAGGCAGGAAATAACAAAGCGCAGGTCCAAGGCAGAGTTGTTCCTTTTTGTCACTCATCTGTGACAATTGATCAATTTAGTTTTCCAACTTCCCCTTATGTTTTCTTTCTCTTCATACATCTCTTCAGTTTCAGTGGATGAATACAAATTAAAAAATTATAGAATGATGGAAATTGTTAATATTGCTGTATTTTCAGGGAAACTTTTTTTTTCTGATTACAGGCTGTTACATAAAATTCAATATTGAAATTTTTAATATCTCCAGACCAGTTAACCATTAGGATATGTTCATCAACGAATCTTGTACTTGTGTGGGTTAATACAATACTGAAAGTGAAGATAACCTCACTGTCATCTTTTGGTACTTAATTTATTGTATATCCAAGTTTCTTATGAAGATAATTTATTGCTTAGAATGAAAGCCATAGTCTCTCATAATTAGATCATTACCTTTTCTACAACAGTATTTGGGGAAAAAATTTTCGTTACATGTAAAAAAAAAATGGCACTGTCAAATCTTCAAATTAACATTGACCTCAATAAATTTTCAAATTTAATTAATTTTAAATGGAATCCTAGAACAGTTTCCTATGGATAGCCAAGAAGCAGAATGTTAGCCTGAAAGACTTGTTTCAGAGCCAGTAATTGCTGTTGTAATCGTTAAAGACTAATTGTCTCAAATACAGTAATGTATGAATTGAATATATTATTCTAATATAATAAATGGTTTTACAATGGTAATACATACAAGAAAGAACTACATATTATTTTCACTGATGTTATCCAACTGTACTGCTGAGATGACCTGGTACCTTCCTAAGATCAGTTAACGTCATTGTTCAATGGCAGAGACATGATTGTCTCCAGAGAATGAAGCAATCCCTGCCTCCAGCCACCCCAAAATCCCAAATCCTTTATATATATGACTGCCATTACAACTGAATGTGAAAGGATTGTGAAAGAACTGCTACAAAATAATAAACTCTTGAGATTTGTTCAAATATAGCTAATCTAGTTCAGTGGCATGTATTACATACATATAGATCAGTGCTTAAGACAAGTCCTAGGGTGTAGTTGTTCAGTACACAAATGATTGTGTCATTTAAAAGAGATACATTATGAAAATAGAAGCAATTTTAATGACCCTGAGAAAAGTGCACAACATACATAAAATTTTATTTTGAGTAACTTTTCAGTGAATTAGTTATCTTTCCGAGATCCAGTTTCAATTTTATTCAACAGAGACTGATTTTCAAATATCGTGCCTCCGAGGTAATACCCAAATTACTTGGTTACTTTATATAAATTTACTTTTGTCAGAATTAAACTTGTGGTGGGACCTAAGAGAGTTTTCTGTGGCATTAGAGGCAGAATTTTTCCCAGCATGTCAGCTCTGCTGCTTCAGAAATGTTAAAGAAACATTTTCTACAGGTTGAGATAGGAAACAGCTTAGTTTTGTAAGAATTAGCTTTTTGTGAAATTTAGGTAATGTGTTTGGTCATTGGAAGGTTATTGTCCTTGTAAAACTGTCAATATTTTATAGTACAGAATATGTGATGTACAATGCAATGCAAGGGAACAAAGTAGTTACAAAAATAATAGCTTTGAGCTTCTAGAATAAAAATTTGAAGAAAAATTTTTATAGTTTGCTTTTAAAACAGAGATTGCACTGTTATCTATTTTTGTTTTCTGTCATAAAATACAGGTTTAATGAAATCTACTTGAAGATTAACAATGTTTTAAAAGCTATGATTTTCTTTTAAAAAAGGAAGAAGAATTATTCCTCACGATGCTGACACTTCTTCACGTTCATACCTACCTACCTTAGGGCATAGCAGTGTGTAGAGACAGCAGTTCTCTTCAGCGCTGTGACTCAGTTCTGACACTTCTCCCCGCACTTTATGCAGCCTGATCATTTACAGCTCCATCTCTCCTGTAGCTTCAATCACTTATTTTGGTGCCATTTCCCCTAGCTGCCCTTACAGCATCTCTGACATGTTTGCTGTGTGGGATATTCCTATTAAAACCTTCAATGTAACTTAAAGTTAACTTCTATCCCTTCGTATAGAGAGGAGGAAGCACAACACAAACATCATACATTTGACTGGTGCTGTCCATGCTGTCAGCTGCTCCAGGGTTTGTGCAGCCCTGGGAAAGGACTCCAGGCAAGGCTGTCTGCTTAAATCCTTGTCTGCTTTCAGCGATGAGACAATAGCTGTTGCTTGACAACCTGAAGGAAGTTATCCTAAAGTTAGAACAGATGAACTATTTGCTTCTAGAAGTCTCTGTAGAAAACTTTCATATGTATTAAAGCTTAAGGCTTTTAACAGTCTACGACAAGCATTTTCAAGGGTTGTCATAACAAGAATAAAAATAATATATAAGAGAAATGAGCTTCCATTTAGTGTCAATGCTGCTAATCGCAATTTAGCTGCCCTGGGTTATGACTTGGATCTACTTGGGGTCACCACAACCAGCCCACTGTGGATGTAACATGCAGGTTGCTGGCCAAGGACAAAGCAATTATTCCAGGTAGCTGATGAACTGTGTGTGAACTGGCATCAATGATTCATTGTCTTTCCCAAAAGAAGATCTAAGGGGCAAACAGGGAATGTAGGAGGAAGAGGTTCAAAAGAAGAGGAGTATGTGCTTCATACAGCTGGTCTTGAGGTGTGCAACTCCTTTTCATGGGACTTTTTAGGTGCTAAGAATATGTGTGGGCAAGAACACAGTAAGTTCACATTAGAAATATTTGTGTAGTTCTGCTAGATGCAATGATGGCACAGGATGGCTAGGAGGGCATCTAAAAGGCAGATTGTTTCTGCAAGGCAAGACTAAATCCCTGTAATACAGTGTTAATCTTTACCCAAGGTATCTCCAACCTCTCTAGTAGTATTTTGTCTCTTTTTTACTTGGTTTATTTTTTTGCTTTTATTTCTTGTGCTGGTCGTCTTTTCCAGAATTGGGTTCTAACTGGACAAACAAAATGCTGGGCTTTGAAGGTCTGAAGTGTGACTCTACATCTGCACTTATATTTTTACATTGGGTGAGAAATTGTAAATTTCAAAATACTGTCTAAGAATTCTTGTTTCTATGTTTTGGGATTAGTAGGAATTTTCATGATGAGTACCTTCTTGATCATTGTGGAAAGTGTTACTTTTTAAATTTTATTTTAAGGAAATATTAAACAGAACAGTAAATAATTTGGCCTTTGCAAGGCAAAGGATTGTCCCCAACTGGAGCATCTAACATATTTTTCATTAAGCTCTTCTGTACTTTTTTTAAGTGCAAAGCCAGTGTTAAAATTAATTCAAGATCTGCTTCAGATTCATTCTAGCACTGAAAGCTTTGAAAAATATCATATCCGAGAGAGACGTTTTATTTGAACCAACACAGAATCTGTGTGGTATAAATATTTCAGCACACAAGAAGAACAAGAGCAAATTTGAAATTATGTTCATTCTCCTGTGTTTGCCAAAGCAGTGCTTCATAAGCATATTTAACTGCACAGAAAATGATAGAAATCTCTCTGTATCAGTTAGTATCAGAAGAAAATCTGACTTTATTCTTAAAATTGATTTGAAACATAATGACATATTCATTTCATGATGTATTTTAATTCTTGCATTGGAGGTTGGTTTGTTTGTTCGAAGTTGCTGAGGTGACAAAATAGCTGGGGAGAAATGAAAAAAATGGGGGGGAGGGGAATGAGGAAAACATCTTTTATCCTTCTATTTTTATATGCAAATAAAAAAGAGAAAAAATACTACTAGAGGGATTGGAGACATCTTGGGTAAAGACTAAGACTGCATTAGAGGGATTTAGTCCTTTTTTTTCTCTGTGTGTGTGGCTGAGTTTGATCATGCTACCCCTGTACATAATGTCTAAGCTTCATGTTTTGGCACCTGTATGTTTCTTCTCCAAGGCATTTTGCAGCTTGCTTTCAGAGTTTCAGAGATTATGTTTTCAAAGACCTATCAGAAAACAGCTTTGTGGTTTTGATTCTTACTTTTCTCTTAAAGATTATATTGCTGTGGAAGAAAAATAGTGAAGTCTAATTTTTTTGTCCTGAATAGTCTTGGAAAAGATCAAATGCTCAGCTAATGAATGGATTAGTGCTTTTTCTCATTGCTTTATGAGTCTCAGATATTTCCCTATGGAAATATATAAATAGGTTTTGATAACGAACAAAGGGAAGACATATTTTATTCCAAAAGTACTAATGCTGAAGGGCATGTCAAATACTGCAGGGTCTTTTTTCTTGCGGAGAGAAACTGAAAGCCACCAAGGATTTTGACCAAAGATTTTTTTTAAGTGGTGGGAAGTAATTAAAAGTAGTAAGTGCATAATGAATGATTGCCAAATTCTAAAAGGGTAAGAAAAATCTGAAGCACTGGGATGTATAAGAAAATCTGGGGACTCATGCATATAGAACCATAAATGCCTGTGTATCACCTGGTCCCTTTCAAGGTCAAGGAAAATGAAAATGTTCCATATTTGGAACTGAGCTAGTCAACAGTACTGCAAGAAGAAAAATCAGGTATATTTTGTATTGTAAAAGAAGTAATTTTTATTACCTCTTTTTATTTTCTAGTCTCAAGTTCTAATTTGAGAGAGCGGATATAGTGAAAATGTGGCAATCAACTGAAATTCTTGCCTTTCTCTAGGAATCTGTTGGGAACAGATGCTTATGCTTTTGCTAGAAGGTGATAGTGTTTCATTTTAAACTCAAATTATTTTGCAGAGCTGTGGAATTACAAAAGAAATTAGGGATGAGCACTAAATTTTCTCCTCAGCAGACCTTTTACAAGTTTCAAATCTTAGACTTACAAACACATATTAAATAATCATGATGCAGTTGGCATGCATCGTGGGAAGATGTCAAGAATGAAAATCCTTCATATAATATAGAGAGGTGATATATTATTAAAATCTCATCTATCCTTAGTAGTAAGATAGTATAGTATTATGTCCTCATATATTCTTAATGGTAATGCATGCTTCATTGTGGAACTATATTTGAACACCTTTTGAGCCAAATTGAAGCTTGTCCATGCCTCACACAGATCCTACTCAAATTTTTTTTTCCCCCAAATTCTACTTATTTTCTTAGGCACACAGTAATATTAATACAGAAAATATTTTATTACCTCATAAAATCCTTTGCCTCGTTATTTTACATCTCACAATTCTCTTAAATGCAGTTATTTACAGGCATGC
This sequence comes from Lichenostomus cassidix, assembly GCF_008360975.1. Lineage (NCBI taxonomy): Eukaryota > Metazoa > Chordata > Aves > Passeriformes > Meliphagidae > Lichenostomus > Lichenostomus cassidix. Next base: position 95,634,403 of record NC_139482.1, on the reverse strand, counting down.
AGCAGGAAAGTTTAAAAATCAGGACAGGAAAAGAGGCTAATTTTCCTCACTTTAATGAACTACTGTACTGTTTTTCTCTCAGCTTCCAAGAAAGATTACAACAAATAGTGGGTCTCTGCTGTCTAGCAGAGTGTTTAATGTATGTACCAACAGCTACTTATGCCTTTCCCTTTTTAAAAATTGGATACAACATTGTTCATTTCTACAACTTGTCCCTCTGAGGTGGTACAAGAAGAGGAAAACTGTTATGAACTTTGCTCTTTCTGTGCAAAAAGATGGTTGTATGGCACAATCAAGGATCTATCTACCAAGAAAAAGGGGACAAGAGAACCTCTTCTTGCTAGGACCATAAATTGCCTAAGCTGTAGCAAAAAAATAACCAAATCCAACAACCCTCCAAGTGACGAGGTTTCACATTTTTCTCCCTATTTTGTATGCAGTTATATGTCTGTTTTTAAAACGCGATGCTAATTTTGGCTGAGCTGACACATATGTGACCTTGCAGCAGTTGTTTAATTTCCCTGAGCCTCAGTAAGCTTGGCAGAACAACTAGACAAGAACATAAGACCACTGGATAAAACAGATGGGAAAGGAAAATAAATTTTGCACAAAGCAGTATATTTTGAGATGAGTAATTTGAGGGGAGGATGTGAAGCAAGCAATGGGCTGGATGAGACTCCAAAGGGTTCACTTAAACTATCCAGGTAAGTCAATATATTCAAAAGAATAATCCCACTGAGTTTTTGATCTGAAATGCAATCTGTACATCCATTTTTGTGCATGTATGGTTGTGCACATTCATGTCTGTGTGGGAGAGGATGCTGGAGAAGGACAGGTCAAAGGAGCACTTAAGACTTTGTGATTACAATTGTGAATTACTCTCATGCCATCATAAGAGCACGATAACATTCAGAAAAATGTTTACTTTGCATGAAAATTTCTGTAATCATCTATGTGCATTAATAGCTTGAAAGCAGAATATAGTGCATTTCTGCATTGCCTGTATTAATGGAGAGTTACTTAAATTTAAATTAAAGGACTTGTTTAATGTTTTTTGTTTGCTTTGCTTTTCTTCTAAGCTGCAAAGGATCTCTCTTGTGTTAAGTAGACTCAGGGCAAGAAACTGTGTCTGGAGAAGGAAGCCAGGTAGTTTACTACTAAAGTTAAAGTTTTGGCTAAATGATATGAAATGCATATTGCTGAAAAGATGGCTCCCAGAACTCTGGAAACTAGTAAACTTTTCCTGGTTTTCCTTGTAGACTAAATTACTGAATAAGTATCTTTTGGGCCTGTGTTTCTTATTATGACTTAAGGAAAAAAAATTATTAATTAATTAATGACTTGCAACTGAGGCATACTCTTATTTTTTTGCATTCCATAAACACAATTAAAACAAATTTAAGCCAGAAATATAGACAAGTAGTTCCACTTGATCTTGCTGGCTAGAAAATCAGGAGCAATTCATATAATGACAAATGTTCTTAAGAAAAATTACAAATTGCTTTAGCAAGCCAGTGTAATCTGGCAAACATTGATGGGGCACTGCAGAGTTCAGAGGGTGCTGTTAACCAAGGTTTTGGGTGCAATCACGTTTCTGTGGGTGTCGATAGTAGCTCATCTGTATGTTCTATTCAAGGCAGAAATTTGTTCAGCCACAGGCATTAAACTGTAATGGACATACTTCTAGGAAACTAATCATGCCAAATGTTTGTGCCAACTGAACAGAAGTGCTAATTTGTCAGACAGTATTAGAAACTACTTGTGTCTGTATTATGAGGGTTGTTTTTTTGTAAAATAATATTCCAATGCCAATAGATACTGACTTGTTTTAGGAGACCTGAATTTGCTAAGAACTTTAAATATCAAATTACCTTTTTCTTCATATTGCTAGGCTTACTTGTGTCTTAAGTTCTCTGATTTCTCTAAGTGCATTGATAATTATTTTGTGATGTTGTGGAGGTAAAAAGAAAAGCAACAAACAATGCATTCAGTTGTGTATTTTAAAGTATGACATTTATGTCTATCATTTTAACTTTTCCAGATTGCTGAACAGAAAAAATTAAAAGTGGCCAAAATCTAAAAGTATGAGACAGTCTCATTCCTTACTAGAGGTTTCAAAGTTTCTGATGGTACAATCAGTAAAGCAGAAATAGTTTAACAATTTGTAGCTGAATTTGTTACTTCACCAGGTAGCAAATTTTCTGTGTTCTTGGGAAGCAATATGGAGAGAATTCATGTTCTGTTCACATTGAAATCTAAAAGCGTGTTGCCTTCAGAGGTGTTAGAATATCACTGAGTATTTTTTCAAATTTCCTAGTACAGTCTATTTTATTTTTTTAATGTAATTTAGCAGCTGGAATTTGTCTGTGAAGATGCAGTATCTATGAGCAGGTACTTGGAAAGATTATCAGATCACTATTGATCAGTAGATACATGGAATCACTCTTCCAATTTGAAATTAAACTATTCATACATAATGCCCTCCAATGGATGTCAGTAATTTACTTGTCTGTGGAGTGCTCTGTACAGCTTTTGTAGTGTACCAAGAGAAATCTCTGTTCAAAAGCATGCCATTACTTTATTTATACATCTAGATGTTTATTTTATTAAAGAAACACAATCGAATATGTCAGCTCTGTCTTCTGGTTCTTTGAGGAAAGTGGCACAAGGATAATGATTCTTTCAGTCCTAGGAGAAGTTACACACCAGTGGGGCTGCTTTGTGAAGTCACTTGGCAGCTGGCCAAATACTGATTCCACTGCTTAAGCTGTTAAAGATAATATATTTTAAAAGCAAAACTTTTCATTCAGCCTTGGGTGCTCCTCAGAGAAAGTTAGGGATGTATTTAAAATAAATTTTAAAAATGTGCTAACCATTAACAGCTGTTGGCTGAGGAGTCTGGATTTGGCTACTGACGCTTGGATTTGGTGTAGCTAATATCCGAGGGGTATCCCTGAATTCCCAAAATGAAGGTTAAACAGGTTTCTCCAGTGAGACAAAGGTGCTGTGGTGTGTGTGTCTCCTTCATACACCTCTAGGTGAAAGAGATGACCCAAAGCCTTGAAGCTGGTCACTGTAGAAGGTAGTCAGGGGAAGGAGTATTTGTATAACCACCATTTTACTATAAAGAGGAATTTATCAGATAATCACTTCCATTTTAGTAATACTATTAAAATGTTAGCAATTTAAAAGTCTTGATGTAATAATAATTTTCAAATATTGTAGAGCCTGAGAAGAGTGTAAAATTACCAGTTAGTAGAAAGGGCAAGACAAGGGTATCCAGTTAAGTATGTTAGGGAAGATCACAGGATCATAGAATAGTTTGGGTTGGAAGGTGTGGCTAGCACAGGTTTTTCCCATGAGAAATTTTCTTGTGTTTTATAAATAAAGATAAAGTGTGGATGTTGTTGGAACAGTGTCCCAGAACTTGGACAGTGCAGGCCTGGCCAATCAGGCCTGGGGGAAGGCTTCTGACTGACCAATCTGGGTGACTTTTGAGAACTCTATATATGTGATGAAATCAAAACAGTAAAGGTCATTCCTTCTTGCCACTGAGAACTGGTGCCTTCATTACTCTGCTAGCTGCTCAACAGCGACAGGAAGGCACATTTAAAGACCATCTAGTCCAATGCCCCTGCAATGAGCACGATCATCTTCAACTAGATCAAGTTTCTCAGAGCCCCATCCAGCCTGACCTTGAATGTTTCCAAGGATGAGGCATTCTCTCTTGGAAAACTGCTCCAGTGTTTCAGCATCTTCAGTGTAAAAAAAAATCTTCATTATATCTCATCTAAACTGACATTCCCTCCGTTTAAAACCATTACCCTGTGTGCCATCACAAGAGGCCCTGCTAAAAAGTTTGCCTTTCTAAAAATCCCCCTTAAGGTATGGGAAGGCTGCTGTAAGGTCTCCCCAAAACCTTCTCTTCTCCAGGCTGAACAACCCCATCTCTCTCAGCCTGTCTCCAACCCTCTGACAATTTTTGCAGATTCCTCTGAACCCACTGGAACAGGCTCATGTCTTTCCTGTGCTGACAGCTCCACGATAGATGTTTTTACTAGCATTATCAGATTTTGTTGATATATACTCAGTAGATTACCATTTGTTATGTTTCCTTGTGAGAATGTGATAGCAGTACCTTCCCCATTTGAGTTATTCATTTTGTAGCTTTCAAATGAGCAGTGTCAGGCATGCTTGCTTCTTTACATTAGCTGAGTCTTGAGTTTTCAGAAGGATTAATATATACTCCTTCAGCTTTCACGCCTTTGTGCTGTCCCGAGACTCATAAAGCAAGAGGGATTGATAGGTTCAGCATTTTAGTCATGTAACATGGAGAAATCATTTAGAAAAGTGATTTATGGTGTTGCAGTGATATGGTTCATAAAGGATAATGCCTTTCTACTTATAATTCACATTCTATTACATAGGAAAGGCTTTGGCATTTGAAAGAAAAGTCAGCTGTGGTATCACCAATTTATAACAGGCTATTTGAATGTGAAATAGAGGGAAACACCCCATCAAACATTTTATTCCTGGGAATGTTAGCTTCCCTGATAGTTAATTAGTCACGGAGGGTGCCATTTGACAATTAGCCTTAGATTTGTGATTGTGATGAAGAATGGTTGGGAGAGAAAATGAGAGAGACAGTAACCTATACAGCATTTCTGTATGTGTAGAAGAAGCAATTTATTCAAGGACAAGACTTTAATTCGTCTGTCTTTGACATGTTAAGATGACACAAAATGGGGAAGGTTGAGACAGGCTTACCTAGCTTATTCCCACTTCAACATTCAGCAGCAATAATGAAATTAGAATAAATTTTCTTGTTATCAGCTGACCTGATGCTTTTCAATACACACTAGAATGAAAGCTATTACAGTAGTCCCCAGATATTTGAGTCTATTCCCATTCCCCTTTCATCTTCCACATTTTTTATTACTGATTCTGATTTAAATCACAGCTCAGTTCTCTGCTCTCAGTTTAAAACCAGATCCTAACCATCAGCTTGGCTGTTTGTTGATTTTGGGAGCTACTCTGCCTGTGGCTACTGCTCCTTGCCTAGTGATCACAGGAAGCAAGCAAGAACCCGCTGACGCAGCAGAAACGCATCTAGTGCTCTCTGGGGATTATTTTTTTTTGAAAGTAGACAAACATAACTGAAAAAATATTATTTTGGTACTGCGCTGGCATGGGCTGTGAAAGGAAGAGAAGTATCATCAGGCAGGAAGTTGGTTGAAATGACAGCAAAGAGGGATTTGTTGATTTTTTAAATGAAATATGTCAGTTCTTCATACCCTGTGCACAGAAGTAGAATAACAGGCTTAGGGGACACACCTAAATCATTGTGAAGGGTAACTGGGAGCAGTCCCTGCATTAAGTGGCTGAACAAGACAATGCCTCTCTCTCTACACTGAAAGGAAAAATCACAATAAAACTTCCTTTATATCAAAGAGAAGATTAACCCTGCCTTCTTCATCCTTCTTCCCTTTATTATTAACTTCTCTGAATGCTGTCAGAGTGAAATATGGGACTATTCTGACTATTTATTGACATCATATGGAAAAGGTTTCTCAAAGACAGAACATAAGCTTCTGTGTCTTCTTAAATGATCGCTATAAATTTTAGGTGAAAATGTGACATGTTATTGACTATATGCAAATATCAAAATCTGGGAGAAACAAACAGAAAGAAAGTAAGAACTTTGGCACAGTCTTTTAAGGAAGGGTATGAAGTTAGGGCAGTAGCTGTTTGACCTGATGTGGTTCAAATCAGGAAAGGGGCACCAGTTTTGGTAACTCTTATATTTGCTCAGCAGAATTGATTCTCACTTCTTCTTTGGAAGAAATGTCATGTTTACTGTTTGGATCACTTTTCCCAGATGTTTTCAGAAGTGGGCCTTTAGCTAACCCTAAATTTATGTGGTTTGTTCTCTTCCTCTGAAGTCCTGAATGAAAACATCAAATTAAATAGATCCTTAATAATGATCTTGTTGGTAGCCTGCAGTGATTGTGTACATAAAATCTTCAAATCTAGACTGCTTCATAATTATTCATTATAAATCATAACTTCATTCATCAGAGACTGTGATTATTGTTTCTTAGGGACCTTATATAGGCTTTATTCACAGGGAATATGGAAAGGTGAGAAAACTGCAAAACTAGAAGAAAAGTAGTTACTATGAATTATTTTAACTTTGTTTGCTGCTACTACTTTTTCTTTAAGCAAAGAAGATAGATTCCAAGAAAGAAGAGTGTTTCAGTTCCACCTCTTTCAAGTATTGCTTCCATAGCTGCATTTTTTGCTCTTTCTTCCCTTTGCCCCTTCTTACCCATCCCCTCAACCAGTGGTTAGCACTGTCATATACCTGTCACCAGTTATTGGTGACATGAAAAGAACAGCAAATGTCTTTTTGAGGCAGGAGTCAGTCTTGTAGTTATAGCAAACCACATGCTTTATCTTTGTATTAGTAACTGCAGTGGTATTTGATACTCTGCAAAATGACTTATTCCTGTCAGCTACATTCAGAGTTGCCTCAAACCTGTGGCATCTGGATCTTGGGGTCACCCAGGCCTCGTCTGTGCTATGAGGGACATGAAGTACCACATCTGTGGATTTCCTTAAAAGTAATAAGAACTGTGAAATGATCTAAATGCATAAGGATTTGCAGCATTGAGATCCAATTTATAATTTGCTTTGGGATAAAAATGTTGATACTCAGTTAGGATTCCTGAGATGCAATGGTCAGAGGAGATGAAGGCTCTGGGAGATGAAGGCAAGGCTCTGCCACTCTTGTGCTTTGTGAGCTTGAAAACCAAACCTCCTTTGAGAACCAGTTGTAACTAACACTCAATTTTCTGGATCATGGAGGATTTTGATGCCCAAGAGAAAAGCACAGATATACAAACACATGTAAATGAAGTCTAGAAATACAGGATCTGTGCAAAGTCCATGCATCCCATTGTCATGTACATAAAATGTTACTGCTTTCAGTCCTAAGATTATTTATATTAAATTTAACATGAATCACTGAGAATGTCTACTTCCAGAGATATAAACATGGGCAGGTTTCCATTGCAGCAAGATGGATCTGAGAGACATTCTATGATTTTTCAAACATGTGATATGATGGCATTACTGGATGTCAGTAAAATCCTGGAAGTGACCAGAGTCCTCAGATCCCATGTGGAAGAGGAAGAGGACACATCTGAGGAAACCAAATAGGTAGAAATAGCTTTCCTTTTATGTTCTGAATTAAAAAGAATGAAATTTCATTGTAAACATGGCCTCATAATTGAAAGCAGGATCTTTTCCAGAAGGTTTAAGGAAGTGAAACCACTTAAAAATCTGGTCCCATACTGTAGGACACTTTTTGGGTCTTAAACTTACAAGCAAAATGTGTGTGCATGAAAATTAACAGCCAAGTGCTCAGCAAAATTCAAATGAGACATCCTAACCTTTCATTCAAAAAATGATGCTGAACAGGGCAATAATTTCAGCTGTCCTCCAAGCAAAGAATTCATTTTCAAGTGCCTTCTTTTCAATCCCATTGTGTTTTGGATTACTGGGTCTAAATCTTGAATTACAAAATTAATCACCTATTAATTAGTTCTGTGAAGCACATTACACACAGTTCCTGTTAAATCATGGAGCTTAAGACAAGAGATACTTATGCATCTGGTGAGAAGGCCTAGTGATAATAGTTTTCAGTCAATAGCAATTTTTCTGAATTCAAGTGGAAAAACCTGGAATTAATTTTTTTAATTTAAAATACTCTTAAGGTAAAAGCATAACTAACTTTTTTGTGTGTACTAGCTAAAGGTTATTTTACTAAAAAATATTTTTGTCCACTGTTATTTTCCTCTCCTGCAATTATTCTTTGGAAACTTTATTTATAGAAGGAAATATATGGCTAAAAAAAAAGTATATTTTATGACTGGCCTAACACCAGTCAGTGGAACTTCACAATGGTGCCCCAGATGGATATTGCCATGCTTGTCCTTTTATATTTATATGGAGACCTCAAATTCAGCCCACCCCTTTTAACTTAAATTTTACTCTTATAACTAAATCATTTAAAATTAACTTCTCTAAAAAATTATCTGTTATATTTTTCAGCATATGTCTTAACATAATCTTTGCTGATACAAATTTGTATAAAGGATGTTACCTCAGCAGAGGGGCAGAAAGCAGATGGTACAAGACTTCTGGCTATATTTTGAGGAATTTTGAATCTGGCATGTAGTTTTATCTGAAAAATAGTGTGGCAGAGGGGAAGAAATTTGGAACATAAAAATATTTTATGTCATTCTTTTCCAAATGAAATTTCTCACCATCTTGTTTTGAAACTTAGTTTGGTACTATTTTGAAAAAAGGGTGAATAACACATTTGATTAAATGTTTACGGAAATATTTCTTTTTTCTTCATGCTGAAGTAATGAGGATGAAGAGGCACTTTGGATTGATGTGAAATGAAATGGATTCATCAATGTATTCATTATTGATGAATAATGGTTACTCTTGCTGTACAACTAATTAATATTTTCAGAAAGCTTCTGGCTAAGTTGTTTGGTAATCAAGACCAGAATTCAGAGACACTGGTAACTACCTTTGCTATTTATTCTTTTAATTTCTTTGGATGAACCCTTCAGAATTATGGAGTTTTGTTTTGAAGGTTATTAACATAGAGGGATTATAACTGATGTTGCTATGTCTCTCATGTTTACTATATGTTGTCATGGATATTTACAAGTACTTCATTGCTCTATGCCTTTACAGAATCTGCCTTGGATATAATGGTCTTCATATTGGTTGGCCTATCTACTCATTTAGTGTTGTAGAGCTTACAGAACTGTCATCATAGATGACCTATCTCTCTTTTAATATTCATACATACGAGTATGTTTTCTGTGATTCTTCACACATTATTTTGAATACTTGATATTTAGAACATGACCTATCTCATTTCAGCTACTGCTTCTCTGTTTTTCAGGTGCAAAAGAAAGTTTTAGAATCTTCTGGGATTCATGGGCTCATTTATCTGCATGGTTCACTGCTACACCTATTCTCATACTTCCATTTACAATGCAATAAAGTCAGTCATTGTCACTGAAAGTGCAGTGCTAGAGTAGTAAATGGATCACTAATTCTGTGGCTTTCATGCCATTAAAATATGTGTAACTAAGCAGTGGAGAGAGTTAGGGGTGGAGTGTATCTGGCACATATTCAGGAAAATGCATTTCCTTTTCCAAAGTGAAATGTCGGATGGCTTCACTCGCGCTATTGCTGGGAGGACCTGCCTAGCTGATGGGAGCACTGCAAGCCCTGCACCATCAGGGCAAGAGCTGGGGTGTGGAGGAAGTTAGTTTGGAGATTTGTCAATGCCTTGATCTAAATACCCTATGAAATAATTGACACAGTACTCAACTAAGAAGCAATGGTAACACTTTGCATTGTCACCAAATACCTCAAAACTCTCGCAAGTACCATTAGACTCATACACGTTCACTAATAAGAATAAATAGCATTTAATAAAAGCAGAACATGCAGTGAAAGAAGTAATCCTATTTTCTATTATTAAGTCACTTTCTGGAATTGTCAGTGAAGTTATGATAACATTTTTACATAGATTTTAACTAAGTCAACAGCTCAAGAGAGCCTTGGTTAATATTATATAGGCAGTCTGCTACAATTGCCCAATTTTTCATTTAGGAACGTCATTCTGGTCTCAGAGGGATAGATGGGACAAAGTCCATCTGATAGCTGTTGGCTGGTCATGTCCTTTGGGGGTCAGTTCTGAGGCTGATTCTGTGTAATGTGGTGTTAATGAACTGAATGATGAGGCAGAGACAAGACATTTGGTTAATGACAGTGGGCAGGGCTGCTCTTCAGAAGGATCTTTGTGGGCTGGAGAAATTCTGCGAGAAGTCAGACATTACCAGGTAATGTGGGATAACTATAACCCTGTGCACTGATACAGTTTGCAGAGGAGTATCTGGAATCCAGCTTTGGAGGTCAGACCCTGGGAATCACTGTGAACTGCAAGCTGACCATCAGCCAGCCAGCAGTGTGACTTTACGCTGAAAAAGTCTGGTTGCACTTTGGGCTACATTGGCATGACTGTAGCCAGCAAACCAAATGAAGTGTCTCTTTCTCCCTGTTGGGTGCTTGTGGAATCAATTCTGAAGTACTGCATCTCATTTTGGGCTCCCCGGTGAGATGCTCAAGGGGCTGGAGCACAGGGTGAAGTGAGAGCATTTGACTTGGACAGATCCAGCTTTGAGCTGAAAGCTGTCAGAAGAAAATACTGAGATACCATACTGTGATTGCTGTCCAGAGCTGCCTAGTGGGAGACTGCATAGAAGATGGAATTAGACTCCTCTTGGAGACTTATGGTTTTTAGATGAGAGGCATGAGTTGGTAGATGGGAATTTTCTTATAGATGTGATGATTGTTAGATATAATTCTATGTAAATAATACAGGTATTTTGTTTTTTAATCATGAGGATTTTCATTATTTCAGAGGTTGGTTCAGCTAGACAAGAACATGAGCGACCTGCTTGAAGTGGGTCTCTTTAGAGCAGGAAGTTGAACTAGATGACTTTGAGGGGTTCCTTCCAGCCTGAATGATTCTGTGATTCTTTCTATGTTTGCGTAGTCTAATGACATGAACACCCATTACAGGCTCTGTCACAGCACACTAGTAGCTGTTTATCCCCCAAGTTATTGGTTTGAACATTAAAAATGAGTGTTATATGGTAACTGAACAATTTTGACAGTAGAGTACAGCTCAATTTTCTGTAAGGCTGTCCGTCATTCTGTGGTTATTTTAAATTGCAGTCCATGGAAAAAAAACCCTGTAAAAACAGATTATTGATTGTACTTTAGAACTGACTGATGGCACATGACACCAATCCCATTTGCTTTCCTCCCTCCCTGATGTCATCTGGACTATATCAGTTTTCATTACAGGAGCTCCTATTTTTACAGTTATGACGACTTTCCTGCAAGGTTTCTCATGCTCGTTTAATTCTGTCCTCTTGAACTGATGAAATGACCTTCGTGCCCCAAAGCACATCATTCTTCTGTTCACATCAGTGGATTTTCTTCCTGTCTCCACCCATTCATGGTTTTGTGGCTGTCTTCTATAAATGACTGGCTTTGTGGTACTCACTCCAGGATGCTGCAGCTTCCCAGCTCCATTTGTCATTTGCGTTCAAGGTATATAAAGCAGACTACACTTGAAATCTTACAGTTTAGCACTTGTACCTGCCACTTCCTAGTTCTCTGACTGTGAATCACATAGATTGAAAATAAATCATCGCACATTTGGGTTTCTGCATTGTTTCAAAAATGTTTGATCTGTGTTATCACAGCAGACACAGCTCTGCTTTATGAGACAGGAAGGAAGAAATATTAAACAAATGAGAGGGACAAAAGTAGCAGCTCCACTGAGAGAGCAGGGCACTTTGCAGCAGAAACTACAAGATGGACTAGCAGGCTCAGAATATTCATCAAATAGCTGATGGGTTTATGCCCAACTCCCCAGTGCATGAGAGATGTGTCTGTAAGAACTACAGGCACAATACATTCACATGTACCAAAGTCCAAACAGAACACTCATCTGTGAAAACATGTTCCAACTGTGCTCATGCCAGAGACAATAAGAGGCTGAAAGCAACCAGAGGGAAAGCAAAGTCTTTTGAATGTTTCACAGTTTATTTCTGACTTCCCCACAGCTGGCAAAATTAAAATTTCTTCTTGAGTTATATTTAATATTGGCACAGTAAAATAAAGCCAGGATGAGGTTTAGTTGGGTGTTTTGGACTACTGCTGTCAGTTTGTCTGGGCTGGGAGAACAACGTTTTACACTGTGGTTGGTAAATGGTGCACTGATGTGTAACAACATGATCCCTTGGGGGTAGATAACCTTAGGATTTGCTAGAAGAAAATAGCACTAAAGTTAGAGTCATACTTACTGTGGTGACACATTTTTTAAGTACAACCTGTATTTTCACCCTATAAGGGTAGTAAATGAAAGTGGAAAACCTGCAAGTCCGTTCAGTGTGGAAATACAGCACCAGGACTCTGTATAGGATTAGGAGAAGGGTGTGTCTTTTCTTTGTTCTATTATGCAAACCAGACAATACATTCAGTAATTCAATCTAATCAGACTTTCACAATCAGGTGCTGGCATAGAACTATAGCAAATATTTCCTGAATCCTTAGCCAGCCACATTTACAGCAATTGGGAAAAAATATGCCATGGTAACCCCTTCACTGCCTGTGTCCATCCCATAAGAAGCAGCAGTCCTATGGACTCACTTTAATCTGATCGGCCTTGAGTGCTCACCATGGCAAAAGAGAAATTGCTGCTTATATTTTTACTTCTCTGCCAAGATTTCTCCACAGCCTCCAAGTTCTGTTCCCACACTGCAGCCTGGTGAGATCCACCCTAGGTCCCCATCAGAGCCCTTTAAATGTTCCTTTTTAAGGTTCGTTGATAATGGATCTTCCTCTGGGAGCCATAAGGATGTTTATTAGGCATTTGCAGGTACCTGATCTGTCTTATTGTCAGTTGCAAATCAGCCTTCTAAATTGCAAGTAAATCAAGGCTTTTAGCAAATGTATTCAAAAATTAACTGAAGATTCATGTGAATTTTCTACAACTGCTAGAAATATCGTCCAATAATGTAATATCACAGCTTTGCAGAACAGGCTGTTAAAATGCCATGGTATGGGCAGAGACAAATTAATTAATAAATGAACAAAAACACTTGCATTGTAGAAAGTTCTACTGTGTTAAAAATACTCTCAAAATGTAACTGTGAAATGTAACAACATTGATTGAATTCACTTTTTAAGCAATTAAAAACAACATTCAGGAACACAAAGAAAATTCATGTTTCAGTGAATGACAGACATTTCAGTATCCATACAAGGAATGATCAGAACAGCAAAATGGTCCCTGTGCCAGAGCCTTTAAACAGTAAAGGTCAAAAAATTTCATGACTCTTACATGAAAAAATCCATTTCCAAAATTAAATTCTGGATGCAGCTATGTATCCATGCCATCTTAAAATGGATTCAGCTTCCTAGGATGGTCTTTACTACCCTGAAATCACTCAGAGATGTAAATTTACTACAATTCCCTAGTACTGTTTTTTTTATTCCTGAGAGATTCCCAGTCCCAGCTGCTTCCCTCAACACTTCTTTGATGACTGGAGCCAGTTAAAGGGGAGAAACAATATTCATGACCCTCTACAATTAAAAAGATATCAGGTTTCTGACATTAAATCTGAAATTCTTGCAGCAAAGTGTGTGGGTGTGCCGCCTAGAGATTAAATGAAATAATTCTTGCCAGCTTCTGTTGAGCAAATTAAAGTAATAAATACATTTAATTAAATGAATATGTTCAAGGATATTAAATGCTTACAGAACCTGTATTAACAAAAGCAAGTTAAATTCACTATTGGAAATACTTCTATTTTTTCTTTTTACTCTCTGTGAAAAATTAGCAACAATAAGGACCAAGAAAAGATTTAAGATGATACTTCCAGTCCTTGACTGCTGGGAAAAATTCTCCATTAACTTCAAGAGCATTTAATCAGAGAGCAATTTATGCCTTTTTTATCCTCAGCTGCAATTTTTCTTAATTTTCAGTTTCAACATTTCTCCATCTGGGTGAACATCTCATCTGTTTTCCCCATTTTAGCCATGGTACTGAAGCTGTGGCAGCCCCTGCTGCTTAGATGCAGCCTGAACTGGTGGCTGAGGACATTGTTTCACACTCGAGAACACTCTTTATATAACTGTGCCTCACTGCCTCTGGCAAGGTAACGCCACGAGGAATAAAACTGTTCACATATTGCAAGTGGTTTTTGTGCTCTTAAATCTCCAGATGTAATGGTCTAATAAGATACCTGAATTAAGGGTAGATTTAGCAAGTTGGAGGAGGATGAAAGTGGCATTGAATAGGTATAATTTAGGTGCAGTATCCTGAAGCTGTCAGACAGTCAAGGCAGGAGTTCTTTGATTCAAAAATCAAAGAGCACTCCTTACAAGACCATCATGTGTGAACAGCAGTTCAAGCGAAAGAGGCTACCTTCTAGGTAAGATGTAGTGATCTTCTTGTGAAATCCTGTGGTGTTTACAAGGTCTGGCAGCTATTACGGGTACAAGTTTTCCCACTTTCCCAAGTTTGATTTTCCCTTCATTTCTGTTAGGGTCTTTAGGTTTCACACATGTGATCTTTCCCTCTTTAATTCTTTCTCATCCTTTATTTTGAAAATCTAAAATGTTCCCTAGTTATTTAATTCAGATCACATTAATAATTTCAGTTGCAAGCTTCTCACAATATGTCTTAATTTTTTTATTCTGGCAGACAGTCAAGGACTGTGCTCTCCAGTCATTAAGACTAACTACCAAACCTGGTTCTAATCAGAAGGATCTAAAAGTACTTCTGAGACTGGGGCCACACAGACATATTGACTCCTTGTTTTCATGAGAACAAATTAAATTTCGGAATCTGGAGAAGTCTGTAGTACACAGACATGACGGGGGACCTAAATGGGGCCACCTATACCACACTGCTCACAACCAGATTCCAGTCAAGATTCTTTTGAGCTGGTTATTTTTTTGGGGTTTTTTTGGTTTTTTTGTTTGTTTGGTTGTTTTTTTTTGGGGGGGGTGGGGTGTGTGCATTTTGGTTTGGTTTGCTGTTCTTTTTTGTTTTGGTGGTTTTGTTTTTTTTTAATAAAATTTTCTCTTTCAGGTTTACTGACTTAGAGAAAATTAAGAGAAAGATGCCTCGAGAAATCTAAGGCAGCTATGGGTAACTCATGTGGGCTTGATCAGGATGATCTTATGGTTTGTGAGTATTTTCAGTGATCTGGCGGCACCTGTGGCAGAGTTTATTGTTGGAGATCAGTTTCTGGCCAGATTTTCATTTAGAAAGAGGAATGAAATTAATGAGTCTTGCTGCTTTCACCCTGATTTAGAGATAGAAGGTTTTAACAAACTGAGAGCTTATTAACAAACTGGATGAAGTCTGTATGATCATTTGCTTAGCATGGCCTGAACTGTATGTGTTACTAACCAGGTAAGGACAATTATCCTTGTTGCTGTGTCACTTGCATATCACTGTTATCCATATATCTAGCCCTAGAAAAAATAATCAGGTAAATTCATATAGATGTGCATCCTAGAAACAAAATGATGTAACTTGCTATTTAATTTAGTACAACTGTACAATAAATTGATTGCATCTAGGATAAAGGGGTTCTGGTGTTTTTTTTTTACTTTTGATTGAATTACAGAAATAATATCACTTATGCTTTTATTTCATTCTGCAAACTTTAAAAAAATAATCAAAGAACAAACAGATTTTCAATAAATTGATATTTACCTGTCTAAAATTGAACTGAGATTTCAAGTGGGAAAAACTGTTAGGCCAAGGCAAACAGCCTAAGGAGATGGTGAATTGCATCCTTCCTTAGCAGGCTTATGTACATATTGACAAACAGAAATGTGCTAAAGGGATCTGTTTGGAATCCCACTTGTTTACGAGATGGAGCAAAAGAATGATGGTTACAATCAGGCCCACTACATGTGGAGAGTTTGTTCTTTTTTAGTTTTGCAGTTATCCTCTATACCTTCTCAACAGTGCTACAGAAGTGCACAGAGAATACATTTTATACATGGAAATGTACTGGAATAAGAAAAAGGGTGATGAGAATTCATAAATTTCTTCATGTGTGGATATATACAACTAAAGTATTTTATTATGCTCAGTACATATTTTCACTGTTCCCAATGCAGATTGTACTGAGGAGGTGCCCCCATTATTAATGTTGACATTATCAGTACTACTCCACACAGCATTGCAAACCCTGAATGCTTTTGCTATTGTGCAGCATCACCTTCTTCCCTTTTCTTCACCATCAATTGCTGGTGGAGCAGCAGGACAGAGGAAGGACTTGTGTTTGTCCCCTCCTTGGTCATGTCACTCCTATACCTTCCTAAGAAAAACTTGGAGCAGGGTGGAGCAGAAGTACAGCACGTGTGGGGCTATGGGGAGCCTGCAAATCCCATTGTGGGACTGGGCAATGGGATTGACTGTGCCAGGGTAAGATGTCCCAGAACCTTAAAGCAGTAAAGCAGACAATTTGTGGCTCTTTTAGTACCTGGCTAATGGGGCAGAATGGGAAGGGCTGGTTGGAAGGGGAGAGGAAGAAAGGTGAAAGACATATGTTTTCACAAACACCAGCTGGGAAAAGATATGTATGATATCATTATACTTTTCTGTCACCAGTAATATAAGAAATGTGTAGTTTTGTCCATCAATACATCTTAGTTACAGACCATGCTCAGTTTTGATGCACATGGTATACATATATTCTGTATCTTTCTGCATACAAGAAGCATCAGATTTCATTACTAGTTTCCCATCCAGCTCACTGCCACCAAAATTTTGTGACTTTGTTTTGAGCTGACTGAAATGATGACTAAGTTGTGAATAGCAACTTCCCAGCCAACGCTGCTCTCTCTGGGCTCATTTCAATCTGTTCAATTGACTTAGGACAAGGAAAACTGTGTCATACAAACCCATGTGAATGTGACATGTATGTAAGAATATAATACAAACATCAGTATGTAATGGAAGCTTTAGAAATGTGGAATATTTTAAATACAGCTTTAGAGCCCTAAGTTCACTTTCTGTAGGAAGTTACAAACCTGCAGAAGACTAGTCCAATGTAACTTGAATGCCTTTTATTCTTAAAAGCAACTGTCAAGGAACTCCCAACAGGGCCTTTAGTTCCAGAAGACTTATGGAACTGGACTCTTTCTTCACGGAGTGAAGTGGCCAGATATTCTTGCAAGTGTGTGACTGTACCCCTCAGGATCTGACCTATAGACTATAAATGTCACATCTAAACTTTATTGCAGCAGGGAAGAGGAATGACTTCAATATTTTAAAAAGGCTTCTTAGTGAATTCCATCTGCTGCCATCAAAGCATGACAAACTAGTCTGCTTCCACACCCAGATAATTCAGATCATACCAATGCCAATTATTATACTCATGCCAATTATTAGCCTGTGTCTCTCTCCTTTCCCCAGGAAAGTATTTCTCCATTTCAGCAGGTGGTGTACCAAGTGGAGCAGGGAGATGACAAAGCAGTAAATCCTAAACCACTATGGTGCTGTCTTTACCTGTCTCTGAAGGGGCTTGTATACAATTTGAATTTTGGCCAGCTGCTGGTTCTTGCATAGCTTTGAAGCAGTTTTGTCTTGTTAATGATCTCATTTTTGCTGCTTTCTCTATTCCCAGACCAGGCTGGAGAGCTAATCCAGTCCATAGCTCAGCTGTGAGCTCTGCTGTCAGAGAACCACGTGGTGCTCATTCCATTTCAATGGGCAGTTTCCATGTTTGCTAGCTGAAAGCATTAGTTTACAGCTAGAAGTTTAAAGTTATTTTTCTCTCCTCTTTTCAAGAAGCCATGGAAATTGGCCAAACCATGAGGACTTGCTGGTTCCAGGGTTAAAGTCAGTGGCTCTAAAGACTGTAAACTCCAAGTGAAAACAGCATTGTAGCAGTGAAGATAAATGACTTTAATGCTTTAAGATGAATAGGATTTTCATAGAAATAGATTTATTCCTAGATATAGGAATAGATTTTTTTTTTGAGTGCCAAGAAAAAGATCTAAATGGTAAAACCAGAAAAAAATGTTTATCTTCTCCTGACCTCCACGTTAATGTACAAGCTGTAAAACCACCCTGGTTGGTGATTAGACAGGAATTATTTAGATATTTGATATTCTTTTTACCATTTGATCCTTGTGGATAAGTATTCATGTTAAGAGTAAAACAATATCTTAACTTTCTCTCCTTCAGTTACATCAATTTAGGTTTTTGACCTAATTTTAGTATTAAAGAGCATACAAAACTAAAATTGCCAGGAGAAATAAAGCTCTGTTTTTCATTTCCCCCCAAAACTATTTCTACATTTTTCTTCCTCCTCTGTGCAGCCTACTCACCAAGATCCTAGAATTAATAAAAGACCTTATTTTTTCAGTTGACTACACGAATGTAAATGTGAATTTATGAGAAACAGTGCTAAATGCATTATAGTATATCAGCACTTAAACTTCTGGGCCATTATTTACGTAGTATGTTTGTTCTACTAAATGTAAATGTATAGAATATTTCAATATTTTTTTTTATTCAGGATTCCGCTGATCAAATTTGACCAAACATGTCTGGCCTGTTGTGTTTTGGGATGAAGTTCTGATCTGAAGCTTTTACACAGAAAATCAGATGAGGACACTGATAGCAGGCAAAACAGTTCTGTTGGTTTGCCATCAGCACCCCCTCGTGGTGAAATATCTTATTTTCTTATCAGAAGTCATTTGCTAGATTTGCTCACATTACAAGATCAAGATTCTGGCAATGACTTATAACCTATAGAGTCTGTGGAAAAAAAATATTTACAGGTCCTGCATGCTAAATTTTAAAATTTGATTTTGGTGTGAAAAAGATGAGGGAAGGGACAACCCTCTCCCATTTCTCAAATCAAGAATGCTTGCAGCAAAATTGAAATATAAAGATGGGAAGTTTAAAACAGTTTTTCATTCTCAGACATGAACCCTTTATTATTGCTTTTTATTCCTGGCACTGAAGCTGAAAGTTGCATACAAGAAAGGGGATTAAACTGAAAATCTGTGTTGAAGGTGATCTTTTTGAAAGATATGTTGAGATTGTGCTGCTGTACATTTATGTTTTACTTCATTTAAATTTTAGGCAGGTATGTTTAAAATCATTGATAATTAAATCTTGTTAGACAACACATAAAAGCACTTAAAAAGCAGACTTATTGGATTCAAGAGGCTGAATTTCACTGTTTTTTAACTGATATTCAGGTTTCTGTGCTGAACCTAGTTAATTTTCATCAGAACAGATTTGTATATTGAAAGGAGACAGTCTGTGCCTAAAGCTGCAATGAAATTTAGACAGTCCAAAATTGTAACCAGTTAGTATGAATCTCTTTTTTTTTTCATCTGACCAAGGGAAAATGTCAAAAGTAAGAAAATTCTATTAATTAGGGGAAGTAAAAATTAAGCTACAACATTTAGTTTCTATTGCTACTGTGTATGTGAGGTTATGGTTTGGAAGGGTGTATACAACCAACCATTTCTCTTTTTCTCTCCTATAAAAGACCCTGGTTATGTATATCAGCTTTGGTGGCCACCAGAGTACCTGTGTACCCTGACACATCCATTTTTCATGTATGTGATGGCTTTGTAGACTTCCCATGGAGAGCTAAGGGCATATATGGGTAAAATCTACTCATTTCAGTGTCCTGTGAAGTCTCATATTTGACATATGAGAAATCTCAAAAGAGCAGTCAAACGTCAGCAAGGGTGTACCCTGCGGTCTCATTATAGTCTCAAAGTTCTGCATTTCTCACCTCATTCCATACGTTTGCCTTCTCTACTTATTATAAGAAAACTATTTTAAGCATTACTAGAGTGATGGGCAGAGTTGAAATGGTGTGTATAAGAGGTTCCAGACTAGTGTAGAAGTGACTGAATTTGAAAATGTTGTGTTTCTTGTTCTGTGTTTGGGATTCTGAACAGATCCCATTTCTTTCCTCTTTGCTGACGTCTCCTCTGGGAATGAAATCTTCAGATTTTGTCAGCTTTACTACGGTGTGGCACACTTAAAGAATTCCTGACAATTTGGAGTTGAGCAAATGCCAAACCCTTCTACTAACATCTAATTCTGGCTTAAGATGGATTGACAACCTTATTTGGTGCTGTCGTCATTTATATGAATATCTTTCGAAGATGTTTTTACTTCCATTTTTATTAGTAGATCAGATACTACCAGCTCTAAGGCAGTCAAGAAGACTTATCAGAGCATGTATAATCAGCATTAAAATAGGGGCAGATGTCACTAAAGAGTTAATAAAGAAAAGGAATGAGATGGGGAGTAGTAATTTGAATTGCAACTTTTGACAAGTATCTTATCTGTTTGTTGATTAATCTCGTGCAACCTACCTTTAAAAGATTTGCTATATTTCATATTTCTTTTACTTTGCACAGCACAAGACATACTCAGTTTGTTTGTCTTGTTAAGCATTCACTCCCAATCATTGTATTAGGAATGTTAGATGCTACATCCCTAACCTCTCTTATTTTACCCTGGTATTGTGGTCCATGAATCTGTCTATCCCTTTTTTTTGTGTGTGATGATATCTGCTTTCCACGTCTTGCTGTCTTCCATAACTTTATTACACACTGGGTGAAGAAGTATTTTACTTGTTTTAAATAAGGCTCTTACTAGTGTTTCTACAAGCACTACCTAGTTCTCTAATTGCACTATTTTGTGAATAGCAGTTTTGTCTCCAGATTTTCCATTGGCTTCATGATTCCTTAAAGCCTCTTTATCCCCATACTGAAGACTCACAGCCTTTCACATTTCTTCTCATAAGCTCAGCTAGCTAGATTGTCTAGTTGCTTTTCTCTGCACCTTCTCTAGTTCCATTTCTGTCCTCAGACACAGTAACCAGAACTAGGCATAGCAGTCCCAAGGTGGGCATGGCCAGAATTTCTTAAATTGGCACAGTGATGTCCTGCTGTGAACACATTTCTGTTGATGTCCAATATTTTACTGGCTTTTTTAGGCTACTGCTGTACAATGATTTCAGAGAAGTGCAAGCGATGAATCTAAAATTCCCCTAAATTACAACTGAATTTTTACGAATGCAGCACTGTGTATGCAAGCTTTAAGGTAGTTTTTCCTTATTGTAGCTTTTTCTGTTAACTCATCTGCCATCTTTTTACCCACTTTGAAATTTTGTCAAGACGTTTTGGCATTCTGGACCAGTGACTTGCCTGTTGGCCACCTTGAAGAGTGGATTTGGCTCCAGGCTTGCAGGTTTCACAGTACAGCAGTTTCTTCAGATCATTGAGAAAGAAGCTGAATGAAGCTGTAACCAGCACAATTCCTTGGGGAACTTCACTGCTGACTCCTCTTGATATCGAAAATTGTTCAGTAAGCCTTTTGGTTTGATTTGTATTAAGCTGTGAAATATTTTTCCCTCCTCCAGTCCTGTGGCAACTGTTTTATTTAATAATAAAAGTATTTTTTAAATCACTTGGAAGGAGTCTGCATGATTTCTTTTATCTACCTGTCTATTTGATACACTCAGAGAGCGCCAGAAGGCCAAGAAGTTGGTGTTTCCCTGAAATGAATCCATGCTGGCTGCACAGTTCCCCTTGGAACACCGACTGGTCCTGTTGTATTGCTTTGACCTTGGCTGGGTGCCCACTAAACCACTCTGTCCCTCCCCATTCTCAGTGGGACAGGGGAGAGAATAAGATGGAAAACAACCAGTGGATTGAGACAAGGCAGTTTATTAAAGTGAAAGAAAGAAACAAGAGAAAGTTTGTTAGCATAAGCAAAGGAAAAAGTCAGTCTCTACCTTCCATCAATGAGAGATGTTTGGATACTTCCCGGGAATCAGGACTTCAACACACATAATGGTTCCACTGGGAGGAACCATTGTAGAATAAAAAATGCCCTCCCATTCCTCCTCTCTCCCATAGCTTGTATATCTGAGCTGACATCACATGGCATGGAATATCCCTGTGGCTGCTTTGGGTCAGCTGGCCTGGTTGTGTCCCCTCCCAGGATCTTGCCCACTCCCATCCCTTTGCTGGGGCAAGAAATATCAGACAGGCAGTGCTGCTCAGCAGTAGCCAAAACACAGGTGCATTATCAGCACCCTTCCAGCTACTAATGCAAAGCACAGCACAGGAAGAGCTGCCATGGAAAAAATGAGCTCCATCCCAGTCAGACCCAATACACATATGTTCTGCTTTTCTCCTGCAGTTTTGTTGTTTGGGATGGGTGCACTGACATGGTAAACTGACTTGGGTCTTCAATGTCTCTGATGAACTTTCTATTGACACACCTCAGCTGGCCTGATGTGTTTATCCTAATGCATTATTTGCTGTTTTCCATTGTTTTATTCATTCCCACACATTCTAGTGGTTGCCATTCAGGATTAGTTATAGATATGGCCTGTAGGCCACTTTCCCCCTTCATCCCACTCTAACACTATGTGCATGACTCTGGCTTTTGTGAAATGTCTGGCCATTTCCACTCAATTTGGCTATGCAGTGAATGAGTGGCCTCTGCAATACTGTTTTCCACAGCATCTGTCCCCTTTGGAGTCTGTGCAAAGTGTCAGTGCAGTGGGTGCCCTTTTGGTTATTGTGTAAGAGTCCATCATGGGGTGGTGTTTTGGTGGCTGTGTTTTGTCTGGGGATTAGTTTCATAGTTCTTCTTCCTCAAGACAACAGATAGTTTATTCTGCAGTGCTGAGTGTACTTTTCTTTCCAGAAGAATCCACTGGGCCATTAGTGCAGGCCAGTTGCTCTGGGTAGGCGTGATGGTGCACTGACTGGTTTCACCCTTCTTTGGATACCTGGTGTGGTATTAGCATCAGGGAACCAACATGAACACTTGAACTGTCCCTGGTACTTCACATTCTGCCTGAACTCCTCCACAGGTAGTAAGTATTGATTTGTCTTGGGTGATAGGATCAGACGTGCTGGGCCAATGCACCCAAACTGTGTGATCAATATGGGAAATGTTATCCCAGAGAGACAATTTCCCACAGGTAGTGTGCTGTTTACCAGTGCAGAGCTCGAGGGATTATGTACAGCTCTTCACTTAATATAACTCTAATAGTCCACTGAGTACTTCCTTCTTATCTTCCAAAAAATGAAGGGGAAATATCAGTTTGCTCAGGAATACAGAGCCCTTGACAGTGTGACTTTGACAGGTGCTGCTAGAGAAGAGTGGGCCAAGTAGGGAAAAGCAGCACATGAAAACACTAAGACAGAAGGACATCCCAAAATATGTCAGTTATCATTCTTGAGTACTTTTGATTGACAGTAATGAAAAGAAACTCATAGCTCTGAGCAAGAAAACAGTAGGGTGTTGTCTGCCATATTACAGAAGGCAGGCTATTGTAATTTTCTGAGGTGTGGGAGGAGGAAATCCAAATGTTGTTGCATTCAGTAACTAAACCAATTTCTCATTTGAATTGAAATTACCGACAAGATTCTAAATTTTGTCTAGCTGTGCAGATCAAAAAAGGTGAGAACTACATTGAAAATAGTTGTTTCTCACTGAATGCTGGTTATATCAGAAATAAGCATCGGGCAGAAGAAGAATAAAGAAGCTATCAAAATAAGGCAGAAGAGAGAAAATGTAAGCTAAAAGTTAAAAAATAAATTAAAAAAAAAGGAAGCTGGTTCTGGATCCCTTTTCCAAAACACCTGAAATCAGAAAAATGAAAATTACTGTAAATTCAGCTAGTGGTATGGTGACGGAATACATCTCACATCTAGGTGTTATCTGGTGTTTGACTCTTTGCCATAGCCAGGTGACAGCCAGACTTCTCAGCTGATCATTCTCAGGCAACAGACAGGACACAAGATCTGCACTACTCCTCATCATGGTTACCTTCATTTTCCCATGCTGTGCTGCTTAGCTGGACTACTTAATGCACTGCTGTGCAAAGAATAATTGTGGGCATCCTAGAACAGAACTGGATTTTTAACTTGGATTTTGTTTTGATGCAACTATGGAGAGTTACTGTCACCAGATTTTCCTGTGCAAAAACACATCTCTCCATCTGGTTGCCAAACAGGATATAAAGCAAAACAAACCCCAAACACTGGTTTAAATTAGTTTGCTTTGAACTGGATTTAAAATTGCTTTATCTCGCTGAAAAAACCCTTGTATTTGCTTCATGCAAAATATTCCATGTTAATTTAAGAATTTCATTTTACTGCCTTCATGTCTGAGGAATTGACTTACTTCAGCATGATCTCAGATACAATGCAGAGAGATAAAAATACAGAGCATTACAACCCATGCTCACATAGCTGGCAAATGGCAGAGAAGATTTTAAATCTTCTCTCTGGAACAAGCTCCAAAGGGGCACAAATACCTACCCTTTTCTCTTATCTTACTTACATATTCATGTCCATGGAATTTCTCAAATTAATTCCAAACTGTTTACTATATTAGCCCATCAAATTTATTTGCTTTATAAATTATTTAAAATTATGTCATTTCTACATTAAAAATAATAGGTTACCCTTTCTTTGAAACTGAACCTGATGGCTTTCTAAAAATATCTGAATTTAAGCCAGTTCTAGGTTTATACATTGATGTCAAATATGTTATTACATTTCTTCCCCATTTCTCAATTAACTAAAGTTTTCTCCTAACAAAGAAATGATAGCATAATGCAGTCAATTTTATGCCTTCTAATTAAGTGGACCTCTCAAGGGCCTAATTTCCTGCAAAATTAAAAACCCCATTTGCGTGAATACAGTGAAAGAAAGTCAGCAGCAGGAACTGAAAACATGTTGTTTCAGAGTACTCCATAACATGGACATTTCTGCAATTCCCTCTAATGCAGTTTAAGACTCTCTAGTGGAGAGGAGATTTAGGTGGAGGTCCCCTGAGTAAGGAATGATTCAGATGCTGCATCTTTCAGCCAGATGTTTTCCACCAGCCTTAAGTGAAACCCTCAAAAAGGTACTCAACTAAAACTATTTTTTGAATTTCCAAATAACTCTGGAATAACCACAGTTTCATTTTCCAGCAAGTGTTGTTTCTTCCCTTGAACCCAATTAAAACACATGTTGAAGTCATGGCTCCAGGCATGAAAAACATTTAAAAAATCACTCCTCTGGGTGACACCAGCACAAACTGCTTCACTGTACCAGGACTACTTGGCTTGCTCCAGAGATACCATGTTAGTTGCACATGTTACTGACGAGAACTGTAGGACTAGAAACTTAGAGCAGCAACTTTCAGCTACAGTGACCTCTGAAGACTCAACACTCTCATCTTTTCCTGAAATACAAAGTTGTTTCAAAGGCCTTCAGTCTGTCACTTGGGAGCTTGGGGGTCATGGTAAATGGGAGGTGTGGAGGAGCCACATGGTTCCCTGATACTGCAAGGGAGCCATCAGTCACTTTTAGTCTAAGCAAACTCTCACTTTCTTTAAGTTCTCAAGTCAAACTCTCATAAAACTTTCCAAACTTATTCTTGCCATAAGGTGAAAATGTTTGTATGGGTAGCAGGATTTCATCAGAAGTGTGCCACTAGTAATGTGATGGACAGAGGCATGTACAAAGTGTCCTTTAGCAAGTGATGATTGCAGTCTGTTAAAATCCTTGCAGAATATTTTAAAATAATGCCATTACTGCAGGCAAGTTCATATTGAGAACTTTACTTGGAAACACAGGAAATTGAGCTGGTAAACTGATGGGTTTTAGTTCTATCATGAAAGTGCTACAACCTCAAATTTTGAATTTAAATCAATGTAACCTTAACCTGCAGAAAGAGAAAACTGTAAGGAACAAGCACTGTGCCAACTTTGAAAGTAGGACAGGAACTAAATGTAGAATTCAGCATGATATGATGTTTCTTAAAGGTAAAATTGTGGTCATGCTGAGATGTATGATTGGCAGTGGAAAATACCTTTGGACTACTCAAAGATCAATTTTAATTGGAATTTAGGTCAGATGTAGGAAAGTAACTTTTAGTAACCAAAAATTTATGCCTGAAACTAACTCAAAATAACTATCAAAATCACAGGATTCTAAGGCCTAAGGTGACCTTAAAAAGTCTTATGATCCATTTGACTACTCTTAGGAAGGATTAACTATAGCTAATCCATTTCTGACATGTCTAACCTGTTCTTGGACCTTCAGCGTCAGAAAACGAAGTTTGCCATTACTAACTTCTTTCCAAACATGATTATTCTTAACTTTAAAAATCTATGACAGTCTTTTCTTTCCTTACTTGAAACTGAAATGTACTTGTTCTGTCCTTTACAGATATGGAGAATAATTCTTCCCATTTCTTTGCAGTTAGTTTATTAAGAATTCAAGAACCAACTTGCTTCTTTTTCCCTCAACAAATCCGAACAATTTCAATATATTAGCTTTTTTTCCTTATAAGAAATCCTTTCCAGACCATGCTGTTAGACTTCTTTCAATGCATTTATATTTTTATAGCAGTATTGCACTTTAAACTGAGCCCAGTAGCTCAGGAGAGGTTTGTTTATTTATGAATAAAACAGAAACTTTACTTCCTCTGTCTTAGATATATTTTTGTTTTTTTGGTGTGGTTGTTAAGAGATTGGTATTTGTTATACTTAGATATATTGATTGAGAAAATCACCCATTAGTCTGCGTTCTTCTCACCTTGTTTTCCTAGATATGGCCTCTGCTGTAACTTGGTAGAGTTCTCATGTGGTTCATATATGAAGCTGCTATGCTACGTTTGAACCAGGCAACACACAGCAACTGGGAATGCAGGGGAGTCCCTCAGCTGGGGTGACACAGGTTTTATAACTAATTCCTTGTTCTTGCAGGACTCTCAACCAGTTTTTTCAGACAAGCCCACTCTCCACAGCCCTTCTCTTTCATGAGTGCTCTGAAAATAGAGACACAAGGTGAGCAAAACATGAATAATTAGTCACAGCTCTCCAGAATGGTCTGTCAGAAGCTGCAGAGTTGCTGAGCACAACTTCTCCTGAAAGGTCCTCTAAAACCACAAACCTGTGACTACCAGTCATTGCTAGAACAAAACTAAGAACAGTTTTTATTTTTTCCTTTTCCAGTTAGTGACAATATCTTCCTTATGAAAATGAGGTATTTAGGGGTGACTTCATGACTCATAAATGGACAAGCTGTCTCAAAGCTTCTGAATTTGTGACCACCCCATCTGTTGCTTACCTGTTTCCCTCCAAAGTGAGTCCTGACTATCCTAGACCAGCTGATAGAGGGAGGATTTTTTTGTACTAGTATGGGCAAATACGCATTGAAACAAGAAAGATCTATCAAAGAGGCAAATTTTGAACCACAGAGAAAATTTAAGAGGCTCCAAGTATACTCTTTGATAAAGAACTTGGATTCATTATATCATTACTGATCTTATTTTCTTTTTTTTTTTCTTTTCAATTGGAAATTGTGTTCAGAAAGAAAGCAATCATATTCTTTAAAGATTTCTGGAGTCCTTGAAAGAATAACCTTGCTGTAATGCCTGTGAAAAGGGCACTTTATAAACCTGTGCAAAACAGCAAAGCATTGTCCTTGCTTAAATCTCTTGTAACAAGTTTAAGATGTATTGATGACTAAAAAAAATTGCCAGCAGGTCAAACTCTCATCTGCTGTGATTTGTTCCTGTCATGTTGGCCAAAACTCTCTCACTGTTGCTCCCAAATATCTCCATATTGATTTGCTGTGTCTTATATGTAGATGTCAATCTCTGTGGGACAGAAATTAAGTTTTTACACTCTGTTTTTGCTTGGGATATCCCGTGAAGAAGATCAATAGGTACTTTGGTAATATGAATTATAGAAATCCCATGGCTGTTTTCTGTAGTTTTGCTATGTAGCCAATGTCCTGACAAATTGATCCCATCAGAAATGCTTCCAGGATGAGAGATTCATTCAGTTGTATTACAGATGATTTTTTACAGTTATCTTGTCTGCATCTAATGCAATTTGTTTCAATTAAACAGGGAAATTTCTCATCAAGCCCCTGAGCAGCTCAGTTTAATGCTGAGTTTAGCCCTGTTTCAGCTGAAGGAGGGAGCAGGAAATCTCAAGATGACCTTTTCACTCCAAATTATGTAATGGTCTACATTTGTCTTTTTGCTTTTAAAATAATTTTTCATTTTTGTTTCAATAAACTTTAGCTAGTGAGTTGCTACATTTTCATTTTGTAGGCAAAGATGCTGTACTGGTGGTTGGAAGGGCTGTTTCACTATTTGGTCTCTTTTCTGCTCAAGGGAGTGTCACAGAGATTTAATCTCATGGTTTCAAAGATGTAAGGCTCCCTAATGCCAGATTCTCAGATACTTTCATGGCTGACTCAGCCCTTCACTCTTTTTAGAAAAATAAATGTTTTTTCTTTTTAGAAAAAAAAAAGCTGTTTCTGTGTATGAATTTTTCAGTTGCCACATTAAAATTCCAATGCCGTAACTATTGGGACACTATACCTTTTTTCACTCCATCTTACTGCATGGCTTTTTCTATATAGAAAGTCATAGTTAAGTATCAGCCCTGGTCCAGCAATATATGCTTCTCAAAACATAGGAGAAAAAAACCCCCTTCTCTTGAATGGATAAATTTGGTAAGGTGCTTTAGTAGTGGAATAAATAAAAAAAGCTAGTATATTATTGGAAGCTTTAGAAGAAAGGTAAGAAGCTACAGTGACTGACCTTAAAAGAATCAATTTTTTAACAATCATTTATCAGACAAAATGTCAGAAAAGATTAAAATAAAGAACTTTGATTCTTCTGCATTGGATTTTTTAGACTCTTAAAGTCCAAGTTTATTCTGCCTGTCAGGAGTACAACTAATGAAGGGCTTTCTGAGGACTTTTGCTGTGATCCTTTGGTTTATAAAAGAAGAGTAAAAAAGGAATATTCTGCTTGCTCCAATAGTGATCTTCAGATATTCCTACAATGCCTTGGCTCAAGCTGCTTTGCAGCTGCTGCACAAATTTGACTTGGCATGACTATTAATGATTTGACCTTCATTCCAAGTTTACTTTGTGCTCACAAGAGCAGTGGGTAGTGATGAGGAATATGATTTCATTCCTAGTGGCAATTAGGTTGCTCCACAGCCATAGTGCTACTTACAAGGGGGGTGTCTTGTCTAAGCACCAGTAAACTTTGCTCAGAACATTTACAGCATTTATGGACTGTCATTCTTGCTCTCTCTGTGATCCTCCTTTTGTTCTCAGCAAGAGCTTTAAGTGCTCCAAACTACCACTGCATCAAAAAATGTCCGCAGTTTGTACCAGTAAATAGCAAATCTAGCATGCTCCTTGTGAAAACTAAAGATAGTTTTATGCAGATAAAATAAGACTGTCTATACTACATGCAGGATATAGAACAGTCACATAGTCACCTCATGGGAGCATAATTATCCTTTAAAGGATGTGCAATTCTACTGAATCCCTTAGAACTAGTTGCTGTGAAAGAAGACATGAAAAGAAAAAGAAAACAGAATAAACAGACTGGTGTTTTTAAATGGCCTGGCAATTTCTAATTCTCAAAACAGCAAAAAGATGTCTCAAAGTGAGAAAATGTTACCCTGTGTTTCTGCACACCAATAGGAAAGACACAGGAAGACACAGAGCATTTCAGCTGAGTTATTACAAAAGATTCTGTGGCTGACATTTTTGATATTTTTTTATAATTTAATGTAAAAAAAAAAAATTCTTCCTATTGTCTGTTACATATAGCTGATCAGCTTGCCCTGATAGCAGCAGGATGAATAAAACCAATTGCTGTGATGAACATTTATGTGTTTTGGGCTTTAGTCCAGCTGGACAACCTCTTTCAACCTGTGTCTTATCAATGTGTGGCATTCCTACAGGAGGATGTTTTGAAGTTTCTGTTTCTTCAAGGTGCACAATTTAGCGGTTAAATATTTAATTCTTCTCTTTGTTTAAAAATATGTGTATGACCACACATCTCTGTATTTATAGCCATGTCTGCATCTATCTTGATATAACTATACCAATATCTGTGTATATGTGTGTGTGTATATATATATATCTATATATATATATAGGTATCGAGGTGCATTTGTATATATTTGTACGCTTGCAGTGCAGACACACATATACAGATAAAGACTTTAGAGGTTAATATTTTTTGTCTGTTTTATATTCTATTGCAGAGATCAATCTTGTTTTGAAGATTCTTCCACAATATTGCTCTGCTTTGAAAATAACAGTATGTGACTACATTTCAGACCTTACAGAAAATGGACTCTGAAATACAAAGTCAGGAGAAGTGGATGGAATTTTAATCTGCTCTGTGAGAACATAAGGATGTTTCAGCTGAGAAAAATAATTTGATTTTCCTGTCCTGATGCCTGTCTTTCAAACAAGAGGCTTTTAATGACTTCTTTTTGGTTCATATAAGCTTGGTCCATGGTTAAAATTTACAGTTCCTCTGCTGTATCTAATATATACCTTTGCTGGATCTGGAGCACTGTGTGAAAATACTCAGGATAACTTTCTTTGACCTCCAATCTTCTGCCCTAGAGTTTCTTACTCAGCCTTTCGGGAAGCTGGTTTCAAATCACATCTTTATTTTGAAGGTGTCTGTGATTATTCATTAATTGTGAATATCTCTCTCTTGTTTTCAAATTAACCCCTTTAATCTGATCTCACTTTTATAGAGGTTTAGTGTTTACATTTCCATTTTGTCTGAGTGGCACAGTGGAAGGGACACAGCTACTACAGTTTATATAACTGAAAATAACATCCTGTGGGCGCTGGGGAACATCTAATGCAGATAGTGCAGTATATAACTGCAGATGAGCTAGTGTAACTATTTTTTTAGTGTAGAAGAAAAGGCTTAGCTCAGATGAATTTCATTTCCTTAACTTAGATTTTTCAAGGAGAGGTCACAAATCTGAGAACAAATGTGATACATGAAGGAAAATGCCTGTTTCTCATCTTAACAACTTTGGAATTATCTAAGTCCTACTGTATGAGACACAAGGTATCTGCCCATGTTGTGATGGCTTCTAGTACATCCCTGCCAGGCAGTGAGTGAGTTCATTCACCAGGTCAGTCCTGTCCTGACTGTGCCCTCCACAGGAGCACACTGCAGTTGATGCTGCTGTCGCTGGGATCACAGTCCAAGAAATTTTGACTGTCCTGAGCCCGATTCCCAGCTCCAGCCATGCCAGCCCAGAGAGTGGTACTGCTCCTCCACAGAGAGGGACATCTGCCAGCAGCTCCTCCTGAGCCACAGAGGCTTCATTTCATCAGGCTTAAGGTTTTGCAGAGAACCTTTCATTTAACATTCCAGTACAAGTGCATAGGGAGAGAGAGAAAGTGGGGAAATGCTCTGAGGAGTGAGGTACAGATGCTTGGTCAAGGGAGGATGTGGTGGAGACCACACTGGGTTTGAAAACTGAAATGTGCCAGACATTTATTCTTGGCAGTGCCATCTTGGTAGATTTTTCTCTTCATCTTAACAAAACGTTTTCTGAAATATTGATAAATGATTTTTAGTAATCTGTTAGCCAATTTGTATGTTTGAGAGAGGGTCCCTCCTCCCACCAAAAAACACCATGTCCTGAAACCAAAACATGTTCCACCCCCACCCTGAAAAAAAATAGCCTACAGGTTTGAGCAACATATGTGCAAAGAGGGAAAGAAGACCACTCCACCTCTTGTGGCATGCTTTTTCTACAAGTACATTTTTTGTGTTGTCTGTTGTTTCCAAAACTTTTCCTGGTATTATATTGCATGTTTGAATTGCAAGGTCAAGTGAAATGTAGGAGTCCCCTCAGGACTTCTGAGAAACCTCTCAGGAGGTTTTCTAGACCAAATCTCTCCTTTATGTACCACACATCATGGTTGAGATATAGAGCAAGATATTCTAGACCTTGAAAGGTCTCCCTCTCCACCTCTGGTATTTCCAAGTACTAAAATTCCTTCAGTTTTCCCTTAACATTTGCACCTTTACCTGCCTTTAAACATTTTTCAGCCATGTTTTCTGCTGAAAGAGTGCAAAAGGGCAGTGAGAAAAAAAAATCTTAAGTAACAGCTGAAATCTATCCCAAATATAGCTACTATGTCATATTATATGCATGGCAAATATTGCTACATGCAGAGAACACATCTGCCTCAACACATTGGAAAACTGATTCTGAGACCTTGGTTGCCCAAATTGTGACTTAGGTGCTTATCCTTAGTAGTTGAACATATTTACAATGCTCATTTCAAATGCGGAACATAAACAAGAGATTGGTCATGAATGTTTCTAATATCAAGGTATTACAATAGAATAATTTAACCTGTGAAAAAAAAGAAAAACCAAATACAAGTTTTAAAACCAATCGACTGAAAAATTTCATAAGATGAAAAAAAAAATGTTCCATTGTTTTCCTTTTCACTGCTAAAAAAATTGTAGTCATATCTGTTTTTTTTCTAGTGAAATGAAAGTTTGTGTTTTTAAACAAGTTAGGTATCGTAAGCAACCTGATAGGAACTTGTTGTCTCTTGTTAATGATTTGGTGAATTCCAGTATATGAGCTCTGTAGAGTTGTTCTAATGAACATCTATTTTTCTATGGAATGGCACAGAATTGACTCAAGTTAATTGGGAAATTTTTGCTTGCTGCTATTAAATAAAATTTACTTTAATGAATAGAGACTTAGTTGTCTGCAGTGAGTGAACAATATAAGCATTTTTCTGTATTACATAATATATCCCCCTCTTAAAAAGAATAAATTTTTGAAAATGGAAAATACCAAGAAAATAGGATTCTTTTTTTCCCATAAACATAAACTTCTAGGTCTTTTCGGAAGCAATTATACTATACAGATCACTTGACCCCTGATATCTTTCAGTGACAGTTTTTCTTGGAATCAGAAGGTGAAAGATCTAATTTTAATGAGTTTGTATTTGTAAAAGTCTGCACACACATAAAAAAAATCTCCAACTGTCACAACAGCCAGTAATTGGCAGAGAAATGCTTTGATAAAAATGGGAAGACATCCCTGCTGGTTCAAGACAGGTGGACATCAACTTGAATCCAATTTACATCTTAAAATGCACAATAGAAAAGATTTGCATTACATTGCCTAGATGAAAGGGAACTCAGTCTGAGAGCCTCATTTGCTTTCCCCTCTTCCTTTTCCTTTCTTGCCCAAACACTCAAACTCTCTGTAGAGAAGTTTTAATGAAGATAGCTTGTTCAGCTCCTGTTTGAGGCAGCTATTTACTTGACTAAGGCTCAAATCTGAACTCATGCTGGGCTGAAAAAGAAAACCCAAACTGATAATTGGGCAAACCTGAAATTGGATAACCTGCTTTAACCTCTGCTTGAATCAAGTAAATCCATCTTCTGTATCAAGTTATTTTTATTTGGTTGCCTGGTCAAGGTCCCTTGCAAACACTTACTGGGATTTAGCAAGAGACCTGCAGTGGAATGTGCCTGCTCTGAAAGGTTCAAAAAAGGCTCCTGATGGGCAAGTTTGGACTATCTAAGTGATCCTAGCTGCATGTTTAGACGTTTGATCCATATTTTAATTGTTAATTCAGATACAAACTTTTACTCCATCCTAAAGTTTTCTGAGTAAGAGTCCAACAGTATTAAGTGAGGGAAAAGTAGCTTTATTTTTTTCCAAAATGGATGCAGAAGAAAGGCAGATAGGGAATAGGTGGGTAGTCTGAATTTTTTTTACCCTGCAGTTCTTCCCCATTTGTGTCAGAACTGATGGAAAATGAAAGCATGCTCACAGAAGTTTAGAGTATTTTGTGTGTATATCTTCAGGTACAAATTCCAATCTTGCAATCAGCAGTGTGAACTCTGTAAAGGCTACTCCAAATTTATATGCGTACCTCACACTGACATTTCAGTATTTGTTAAATATTTGATCCTGAGTTGGCATTCCTTTTTTAAAATAACCTTTCCATTACAGAAAAGACTCTGTCTCTTTGAAAACACAAAGCAATAGATCACCAGTATAAATATGGTCCATTGTTTTTGATTGTAACTTCCTTCTTCCATGCAGCATGCAATTTTCTATTTTGTGGAGTTCCTTTAATGTGTGTCTAATAATCTACATTATTATACATTTTGTCTGTTTCTAATTTTAGGGAACTTTTATCTAATTTCATAATGCATATGAAATAGAGAATTGAAATGAATGGAGATGCTGAGTACTTTGGGGTGAAATATTCAGCCACTGAGGTATCTGAGTACAGACTATTTTTGAAAAGCCTTCAGAATCCTTCTTTTCTCAGGAGGAAATGTCTTGAATAGAAAATGTTGGTAAATGTATATTGTGTCGCATGTTTGTGTATTGGTACAGCCCAAGATTTATTTTACAGCTTCCTGCTTTAAACACTTTAAATGTGCTTTCAGATCTTCCCATCAGGAAAATCAGTTAGACTACCCAGAAAGAGCAGCAGGAGTGCATGGTTTCATCCAGCCTATCCACATGGATTTCTCTTCAGTGGAAACTAGAGTTTGAAGGCAAATATGGATATGGCATTTTTAGTTGTCTTAATAAAGAAGCTGCAGGAAAACACTCCTGAAGATGGGAGTATGTTTGCAATTCAAGTATTTGAGTTTGGTCTCTGACAAAAAAGTGAAGAATATTGCAGTCACTGAAACTAGATATAGAGTACTTAGAGTACAGATTACACTGCATAACCAATGGTCAACCCTTTTTTTAAGTGCTAAGGGAAAGGCCCTCATCCCCATTGGACAGGAAGAAGAAGCCTCTTTGCTAAGATCATAGTTTTTGTTCTCACATTTCCTTCAGTGAACATGTTTTGAGGCACAGCTCAAAACTCACAGCCCTCCTATCAAATATTTTACCTCTGAAAACTCACTCCTGATTTCTTATTCAGAGAAGAATGATCCAGATCTAGGATAATGGAGCTGCCTCCCATTGCCCAATCTGAACCTTATCAATGGTACTGAAGGAAGGCAGACTAGCAAGGATACATTTACCTTCACTCTTTCCCAGGTCCTTTCTTACACTATATAGATCCCTTTATAGATCCTATAGGCTGTAGGGGAATCTCTGCTTCAGCATCTGGAGCAACTCTTCCCACCTGGAAGAGTTCTCACATGTTCTCACTTCTCTTTTCTCTAGCTGCAATTACTGCTGCACAGGTCATTTTTCCCATCTTAAATACATTAGCCCAGAGGTACTGACAGCATCGCTGATGGTCTCAGCCTTGTCCAGCAGCAGGTCTGTCTTGGAGCCATCTGGCTTTGGCTCTGTTGGACATGGGGGAAGCTTCTCTCAGATTCTCACAGAAGCCACCTCTCACAGCCCCTCCTAGACCTAAACTTTGCCATGGAAACCCAATACACTGACCGTGTACTTGAGGAGTTCAGTTGCAGTTCCCAGATGTTATTTCACTGTATTTGCATAATTATTAATGTGAATGCAAGTGGTGAAACATTAAGGATTAGAAAAAGCAAAAGTATACTTTGTTGTTAATGTTTTATACTTTGTTTAGTCATTAAAATTTACTTGCGAGTGTTGGACTAACAGGCTGTGACTTTCTGTGAGGCCAGAGGCGTAGAGCACTAAGGAAAAAACCAAATTGAAAGCATTTGCTGATACCTTTGTTGTGCCTCTGCATGGTAATATGCCTATGTCTGCAGCACTCCTTGCTCTGGAATATAATCTCTGGTTTATTTTGGAGTCTGAAGTGAAAAAAAGGAGGGGGAAAAAAAAAAGGCTTACTGCTGTCATTTCTGATGTTATAAGGTTACAGGCTACAACCTTGGGAGATTTTACACTAAATTTGATTTTTATTGTTTCACAAAATGGGACCTGTTTTCTGACAGTCAATAAAACTGCAGGTGATACTCCTCTTATAATAGATGTGAATGGACTATTACTGTTTGCTATAGCAGTTTAACTGCAGGGCAAGCTTATAAGGGTTTTTTTTCAGAAAAAACACACAATCTTTTTTTAGCCACAGCACTATTTCTTTATTTTCATCTAGTTCCCTGGTAATATTGGTGTATACCCACCTGAGCAGACCTGAAATAAGCAGAAAGTTCTCTGCTTCTGAAGTTTAAAAGAAACTGAAAATTGAAAATCAGTATTGGTGGGCTAAAACAAATGTGGTTGTAACCCGGTATATAAATAGGTAATCCCAAGATTTAAAATAATTTACCAAGACAAATATTTTATGAATATTATACAGTAGCAGTAATGTAGAAACGACTTCATCTCTTGGTGCTTTTCTTTAAGTCACATTTTCTAGTTCTGAAAATCTGAAATACCAGTATGTGATATTCATACTTTTAATCACAGCACCACTGAGGTTGG
Source organism: Lichenostomus cassidix (assembly GCF_008360975.1). NCBI lineage: Eukaryota > Metazoa > Chordata > Aves > Passeriformes > Meliphagidae > Lichenostomus > Lichenostomus cassidix. The sequence goes on along the minus strand of NC_139482.1, from coordinate 95,598,458 downwards.
AAGCGAGTTTTGGGTATGGTCTAGTCAACTGTTCTTGGTAAAAACAGGGTTAACTAGAGCTAACTACTAAAGGTTTTGTCTGGTTGTGTATTGAATGTCTCCAAGGATGGAGACTCCACATCTTCCTTGACCAACCTGTGCCAGTGTTCCAAAACAGTCATGGTGACAGATTTTTCTTACATTTAAATGGAATTTGCTCTCTGACTTGGTCTCCATATATATATAATTAGCAGGTGATCAGTAGATTGGTCAGGCATCACTTTCCAGTGATGGTTCCATAAAGACTACTCTTGATGAGCTTGTTCATATGGCTTACAGTATTACTTGCTTCATCCCCTTCCAAGGCTCAGGGTTCTCTGTCTATTCTACTGTCCTTGAAGAGAGCAGTGCCATTTGCTTTCTTCTTGTCCTCAGGCATGTTTCTCAGTCATGATGGCTGTTCAAAGATCACCAAGTGGTCTTGCAATGACAACTTTTCCATGTCCTCTGTCAAGATTCTGTGATCTTCAAGCAATAGAAAACTAAAGTCTATTCTCTGAAGCCTTGGAAAATTTTCTGGTACCAAATTCTATAGAATAGTGTGAGTTTAATGCGTTAGTATACCAGTGACAAAATAATTCACTCCATTCTTTTAGTTTAAGTGAGTTAAAATACAGATCTACTAGAGGCTCAGAATATTTATGAAGCTCTGTATCAATACAAATGCTTTGCCTCATTTAAGAATAGGCAAGAGTAAAGAAAATAGCCATTAATATTTATTTAATGATTGTGATATTTCAAGTATTTTAGTAATTTTAATTAATATGTCTTCCTATATCTTGTAACATTTTTTGTAAAGTTCTTCTGATCATTAGTAGGTGCCCTCTAGATGTCTCCTTTGTTTTCTTTTCTCAAGTATTGATCTACACTTATTTTTGAAATGCAGAATGGAATGGTTACTGGTATCATACTGGGAATCATTAGAGATGACAAATGAAGAAAAAATAAGAAAAGATGAAAGACATGAAGTGTGTGAAAGAATCAGATTTTGGAGTTTGAGATCAGAAAGCTCAGTAAAGCATGTAAATACCAGTAAATGTCAGCTGGCATTGACTTATATTTGTGAATCTCAAATGATGAGCTCATCATCACAAAAGTTTAACACCTCTCTGGTGGCTTGGTCTTCACCTGCAGCTTTCTGAAGTTTTACCTCTTTTATCCTTCCCTTAATATTTCTTTTTTTTTTTTCCCCAGACTTTTTGTTCATCATATTGGGATATTACAGTATCCTAACTCCAGGTCTTAAACTCTAACTACAGCACTATGCCTGAAAGCTGCCCTGGTTTGTATCACCCTGTAGCACATTTTACCCTCTCTGATAATTATAGAGGAAAGGCAACTCTGTACTCCCTCCACCCTTGATGTCTCATTTCTTTATCAAACTCAGTAACTTCTTGTGGTGGGTGTTGATCTGGCAGTCACCTCTTGAAAATTCTCTTTATTCTTTTTCTGCTGCTATGTACTTGCCATGTTTTCATAGAACAGGCCCTCTGGCTGGGGAAAAGTTGCCAGTTAAACTTGTGAGACTGATCCACTGTTTTATTATTATTTCTTTTAGAAGCTTTTCAGTGTCTTTGATGTTACCCATGCATTTGCATTAAAAGCTGTGAGTGATTTATTTTAATAAAATCCAATTATCCTCTTTAGTTCCTTGTGAAAAATTAAAGGCTATTTCCAGTTTAATTGTGAATATAAGCTCATGGAAGGAAATGCACCAGTTACTAATGGAAATGTAGCACTAATAGTGCCAGCAGCAGCAGTGAGGGTTAACAAATAACTAATGTGGTGCAGACTCAACTTCAATAACTTGTGCAGAACTATTTGGGTCCAAGGAGGAAAAACCAGCTGTTTTCAAGGACCTATGTTAGGATAATGCTGGAATATCATGTTTCTCACAGAGTTCAGTGTCTCCACATTGCTCTTTTGCTGTGTAGACATGTGAAAAGAAATGATATTTCCAGGAGGTGGCTTCTGCTTTCTAGGGTGATTTTTTTGAACATGATCTCTTACAACTTTGGGTTTTCTGTAGTTTTGCAAGGAAAAAAAATGGGAGCTTCAGTCTCCTGAACTGTTAAATCATCATGGTCTCAGGTGTGTATTTTCAAAGCTAGCTTTCTTTCTTCCAGCAAATCCTTGATTTTCCTATACTGCTAACAGCAGGAGGCTATGCTTCCACAAATATCAGCTTTCCTTTATCTGAAATATAGGACTGGCTCCTTGGTACTGCTGAAGTTTTCCTACTGGTGCAAAGAGAGAAAGGGGTGAATATCTCTCTGGTGTCTTAAATTTGGGCTGGTGTGGACTCAAATCACATTATAAAATTAATTGCACCAGGTAATCACCTGTCCAGGTTGATTGTGTTATCTATGAATTATAGTAAACTAGTTATCTTAATGCCAAAAAGAGGTTGGTTATAAGCAGCAGTGAGATTACACCAGTTTTGTTTGGGACACTTTGAAAGCTGAGATCATTTAGTCATTGTCACATATCCCACCTGAGACCCATTTGTGTTCCTGTTTGAGCAAGCAGCTGTAAGCTGAGAAGCCCATCAGGCCTGAAGTACAAATATATGTGTAACATCAATTTGTTTTCTCGGTGGTATTAGATGACAGCCCTGCTCTCCCTTCACACCCCTGCTGCTGTTTAGTTTTTGTAAAAAAATCTTGCTGTGAACCTCAGCATTTTTCCACTACCTTCTTTCTCCTGAGACCAACACAGGACCTGTTAACTAATTGGTGTGATACGTCTCTGTTCTTATTTCAAAATATCAGTAAAGTCTTGAAATGGAAAAGGATACTTAATGATTATCACTCAGGAACTATACTAATGATGGGCCCAGGAATGGCATTCAGCATCACAAGAAGTAAGAGACCTTAATTAAACACTTACCAGGGAACCTTACCCACAAGACCTATTTTAATAATTTTGATTGACTGATTTCTAATCTGTTAAAATTATCAATTATAAAAGAAAAAGCCCCAAATACAATGCAGTAGAAGGCATAAAACCTCAGAAAATATTGACTTTCATTTCATATCTGGGTAAGATGATACAATTCTTCTTTATCAGATTTGTAATGGGACTGGTCCACATTACTGTCTGTCCACCATATTATTGTATATAGAATTATAGCATGGTTAGGTTGGAAGGGACTTTTAAAGCTCATCTAGTCCAACACCCTGCACTAACATCTTCAACTAGATCAGGATGATTACAGCTCTGTCCAACCTGACCTTGTACCTGACCTCATCTGTCTCATTGTCTAATTAAAAGCTGAGGGTACTGTTCAACATCTACCCTGTATTGCTTCAGCTAAATTAGTTTTTCTACCTTAACCAGTGTCTCTCTTAAGCATACTATTGGTACTTCCTGTATTCATAAACTTCTCATTGTTTTTACATCAATACTTCTACAGAAATTTTTAAGCGTTAAATATAGATAATGATATGCAAAATGTAATTTAAGTTTCCTCCTTCCTTCCTTTCTAACAACCAAAACTTTTTATAGAGTTGACCTGAGACGGATAAATCTTAATATCAGATTAGTGAAAGGATCCTGTAGAAAAGGTTCCATAAATTATTAAACATTTCATAAAGCCTTTATTAAACAGTCTTTATTGAACAATGTCAACAACTTCATCAGTAATTTGTCTGGTGGTACTTGTCAGTCCTCTTTGTTTTATATGTGGTGAAAATAATTCAATGTGTGTCAAAACCAGTGAGCTTTGCTGTAATCTCTATTAATCTTTTTCTCAAATAGTAGGCCTTTCCAGGGTCAGCAAGACTTCAAAATGGCATAAAATGTCAGTGAGGAAATACTGACAGAAAATGAATTTTCAAAACTCTAGATAGGTTTGTTGGCGTTTTTCTTCCTCCTTACCTAAACTTTTTGTGCAACTATAATTGGAAAATCTCATGCTTGCAAATCTTGCAGTTGTGTTCTGTTAACCACAGCACAGAACATCTGCAGAAATGCTGTAGGGGAGCAACTGAGCTTTGGATGCTGCTGTGAGCCTTGACATTCACACTAGCATTCCCACAACCTGCTTGGGAATGTCTGCTCTGTACCCAGGGGGATTTCCAACTTCTGCAGCCTTGGCTAAAGCAGAGTATGTCTGTAAAGATTTAAAACTAACTGTTATTAGAAAACAAAACAGTTATTTATGGGTAGGGGGGCCTAAACAGAACTTTTCACAAAATGCCCAAGTTTATGGTGTAGTTCTAAAGACTGGATATGATCCAGCTTTGTATCTGTTGTACTACAGTCTTTATCATTTATATTGAGGCTTATGGCAATGATTGTTTTGAAGATACAGAATCCAAATGTACTTTGGAAATGTTTAGATAAAACTCTCTTAACTTCTATGTACAAGAATAATTTAAACAGCAAAACTAAGGAACAGGAGTTTGGACATAAGCATATAATGATGAATGTAATTTATATGAGAGAAAACATTCATATGAATTAATAAGAACAATAAAATGACAATGCACTGATATATTAAGGTTATATTCTTGAAAAGTAGACAGTCAGTATCCTTGCAAGACCTTTCAAACTGTATTTTAATGTACCTACAAAATCAGTATTTAACAGCATGTCATCACCTGTGATACAGCGTAATGAATGACGTAAGTATTATCCCCATTGCTAGAAGGAAATGTCAGTATCTTATGTCAAGTATCTAACCAATACACATATTTTCAAACTGGGGAACGAAAGGAAAAAGGATTTCTCACATGAGAATCTGTATACCTTAGAAGTGAACTTCGATGTGACTGTCCATTTAGTACTGCTCAGATGGGGTGGTGAGCATTGCAGCTACTCCAGATATCTTGTAATACTTCTTTAATCTTAGGAATACATACTTTTATGGTGCCAAGATACATTATTTCCCACAAGAAATTTAGAGAGTAATGTGAAAATCATGGTTTTGTTAAACTAATTGAATTATTTATGGCAAAACAGTTAAAGAACAGACATTTAGTTAACATATCTTAGTGCCAGAGCAAGGAGATTAAAGGAGACACTTTAATTGAACAAAATAGAGATAAATATGCATTCTGGAGGAAAAGAGATTACATATGTCTCAGATATCAGGTACACAACAGTTCCAGTAGTTTAGAAAAGGCATTGCTAATTTTGTTGAATAGGTTTCTCAAAAATGTTAATTAGTCATTACAGGTAAAAGTTATTGGAAAAATCCTTTCTAACTGGATTATTAACTTTAACAGTTTGTTGATGCAGAAATTTCATATATTCTTCACTTTTCACGTATTCTGGGCTTTAAAAAGTTGCATTTTGCCTGTATTAATGCATGAGATGGAAGCAAGGTGGAAGCTGGCATTTGTGCTTCAATGTTTTACTTACTAGGAAAAGGCACTCAATTAACACAATCTGAAAATGAACCAAACACCATTATTTGGAAGATAATTACTGTTTTTAAGAAGGAATAAAATGAATGTAATATTGAGAAAAATCTATTTTCCCTCCACCTGACTGTGATACAAATATACGTATTTCCTTTAGTAAAGAAACAACCTTTTAATAAAATTACTGTGCACTTTGGGGTTATGTTTTTGTGGTGCTTAAGCAGTGGAGCCAGCCTCAGACCACACAAAAGTCAGACCAGATGGAAGTGAAAAGCAATGTCCCTTCCATCTGTTCTGCAGGACGAACAGTGTGTTGCTGGGTTTCAGGTGTATTCTCTTTCTTCATGGTGTCATCTCTTTTTGTACAACAGGGGGCTGAGTTCTCAGAAAATTTTTTTGCATTGTAGGTCCTTTATGTTGTCTAGTGAAGGTGACCTATTTTCCAGCACTTTAGACTGCGTTTTCTTCTCTCACTTCATTGTGAATGCTTCTCACTGCACACCAATAATGATTTCAGTCCTCTGTGAGAAGTTTAAAACTTCAGACTCAGTGCTAAGTGTGAGTGTTTTTATTTGCCTCATCACAGTTTTTCTTCACAGAGCCAAGTTGCTACAATATCTGAGAAGACAAGGAATCCATAAAATCTGGTATTCTTTCAGTGAAGTAAAAATAGCATAATATAAAATGAAAAATCAAAATTGCAAAACAGGTGAATCATGCAGAAAACTTGTGACTTAAAAAATTAATGAATTAACACGTGGAAGAATTAACTTATTAATATAAATGCTGTTTCATATATTGAAGCCAAATAACCACCAAGTACTACAGTGAATATTTAACTTATGTACATCATCCATCTGTTGAAAATAACAAACACACATTTCAGAATTAGTAGAATAGTGAGTGTTGAAGGGATGGCAAGAAATAACTAGTGGGATTACACTCAATGAACACTAAAATCTGCTCCCTATGATCAGCTGGTTGAAACTAGCTCAGCCAGGGGTGTTGTACTCCTTGCTTTGATTGCAGATGAAGGGCTGACATTTGACTTTAGTGGTTAAAATACAGTTAGTACAGCAGCATCACACTCTGAAATTTCAGATCAAACGTATTATGGCAAATGCCATTAACTGCAGTGCTTAAAATGACTTTAAGCACCATTTCCTCTGTGCTATTATATGCTGCTACAAGTGTGACAGGCAGTGACCCACCTTTGCATGCATCTGTGATTGATTTCTTTGTAACCCTGTTCTGCACAACTGTGCTCACTTGTGATTTTCTACTTCCTGAAGGATGTTCAGATGAATGTCTGAATCATCAGTGTGAATGTTCGAATCGGCAGCAAATGAGATGTAATTTAAATAGCAGTGGTGGTATGGAACACTACACATCGAAAGAAGTCACAGTCATAAGCAACTTGAGCATCACACCTAAAATACCTCAGCAAGCTGTGAAGGAAAAAGGGTGTTATATTATTTTCTCCCCAGGTTGCTTCTGAAGATGCTGAAAGGAGCAGCTCTTGTAACAGGAAGGAAGAATATTTATTTTCTGGAAAAAGAGAGTACATAGTGAAAGCATTTAATCACTGCGTTGACTTGAAATTGATGTGAAGATAAAATGACTTTTGAATGAACCAAACTGCTACCTGATCCAGCATCTAAACCAAGATATTTCCCTTAACTGGAATGATAAAAGCATTTTTTACCCATTATCACGAGAAAAGGCTTATCAAAACAGTTGTCAGAACTAAGAGGTCTGTCTTATGAATGGGCTGTGATCCAGTAGAGAAGTATGCTGCAATGTGCTAACAGTACAAGGGCTTTGCTATCAGCAAGAGCATTTCTGCAACTTCTGAATGACACATCATTAAAATATAACAGCAAATAGTCCCCTAAGTTTTGTGGAAACAAATTTGTTTCAAATGATCTGGTCTATTAAATTTTTTATTTTCCGTTACACATTTTTAGTAATTTCTAAGAATATAGTACAGCACCATCTGAATCTTCTATGTGGAAACCCACTGGACTAAAGTATACTTAGGAGGACTTTGAAAGTCATGTTGAGTTCAGAATTTGTACAATAATGTCCCAGGAAAATGTAATTTTCACAGCTGAGGAAAGGGGAAGCAGAAAGCAAACGGTATTATTTGCTCTATTTCTGTTCATAGAAGATGAACAGAAGATGGACAGTCATAGATGATCTCTGGGAATTTATCCAGTGCATCTATACTGACAGCAAGTACCAGCTGTAACAGGCCAGAAATATAACTCTATTACACAATTAATCTGGTAAGAAACAGCAGGAAAAAGAGCATTTTAAAAGAAAATAACTAGCTGCCTTGAGATGAGTGATTTTGAAGTGACCTTTCTTTCTTCTTCCTTTTTTTTTTTTCCTATAGCAGACAAACAATCCCTTTGAACAAAGCTTTCTGAAGTGTCATTCCAGGTGTGAAGGGATGGAGAAGAAAGCCCTTGAGCTTTGACTGCATGGGAACAGATTCACCAAACTCCATGCAAGAGTGAAATCCTGCTGGGATCATCACTGGAACTCAGGTATAACTAACTAACAAGGCATAATCTGTTATGTTTATTTAACATTATCTCTTCTCTTTGTGTATGCTGAAGATGTTTAAAGACACAATACTCTTGACACACCCATGATGAAGTGACAACAGATTTGGCTTATTTATGGGAATCTGCCCAAGCCTGAAGATGTACAGTCTGTCCCTTCCTGTCTTCACACCATGCATTCCCAGGCTACATTTGTTTTGTTACTTTTGAACACTTTTAAGTGTAGATAATTCATCATTTTGACTAGATTTCTGTTATGTTTTGGGAAAAATGAGAAAAAACAGAAGCTGCAGTTGATACATTTTACTTCTGGCTGTTTAGTCTAATGGCAGAAGTTTCTGTGAAAATTTGACTACTCCAACCATGCTCTCAGTGCTCAAGTGTTAAAACAGTAATTTTCTCTTATTTCTAGGATACCCTGGGCCATTCTATTCTTGTTTCTGTGTTTAGGAGGTCCTTATTTACTAATGGCAGAAATGTTTGATTTTGCTTACAATCTAACACAGAGCATAAAATTGTATACTTCAGCCCATATAAATGCCACTTACATTAAGCAACATATTTATTACACAGACTTCTAATAAACAGACATGAAAAAAACCACCAACAAATCTCTCCATTTTAATGTATCTCAGCTCTTCTATGTGATGGGCGAAATATGGTCTAGCTCCTTGGAAAGGACAGTGTTAAGAAAAGGAGCAGGATTCCACCTCATACACCAGACCTCTGGAAATGCACTACATAGCTGTGCTACTGTGCTGATACAGAATATAATCAGGTATAGGCAGATCTGATTTGGTGTTTTTGATGATATTTTCTCTTCAATTGTGCTGGATTTTTTGGATTTCCCACCTTGCTTGAAATATTGCTGGGTTATTACACTCTTCTTCCAGATGACTTTCCAGATCTGAGGTATGAGAGATAGCCTGTGCAAAGTAGCCCATTCTGCAGGAGTTAAGCCAGTGGTGGGAATAAAAAATTATTTAGTCAGAGCAAGATTTTTAAGCACATATTATATTGCAAATAAATTTTCTTAAAGATGTATAACAAAGCACAAAACATTCCTATTTCTTTGTTTACTTTTGTCCCCCAAAACCAATTGCCTTTCAGATTTTGAACTTGTTTGGCATCAGATGGAAAAGAGTTTCTAGTGTCCTACTCTGTTTTGCTGTAATAAAAAGCAGAAATAAACAAAAATAATAAGCTTATCACTGCAATAAATTCAAACACAAATTGGGCCCATGCCACAGCATGAAAGAACTCATTTGGTTCCACTGACTTGCAGCACAGGATGTGAGTTTTCACTGGGGAGTGAAGGAAAGAAGGAGGGACTGCAACTCCATAAATTGTCTTACAAGAATCTTTTGGGATCCTCCATGCTGTCTCAAAACTTACATACATTTTCAGTGAGAAAGTTGTAATTAATATGAGCATCTTATTTTCTGGCAGTCTATTGACTAGCAATGAGAAGCAGACCTAATTGTCCTTCTTCTTTGCTAGAGAATCTGTCTAGTTCTGAAAAAGTGGATGAAAAGGAAGGTGTTTCTTTATGTGCCATGAACATATATGTAGAATACAGATGGTACAGACAGCATTTCTAGTGGTCAGAGGAATGCAGAGATGCCTTTGATAGTTTTTCCTGCTCTCAACCAGCTTCTTGTGACTTACAGGTTTTGTATCTCATCTCTTGAGGACTTCCTGGGTTGCTTTCAATTTGTGTTTGAGAATAATCAGTTCTTAAGCAAACCAACATCCATAGTTAGCCAGCCTGTGAAGCTGATGAAATCTATCCAGAGATATAAACAAGTATTTTCTATTTCCTCTGACATTTTCAAGACTTTACAAGAGAAGTGGACATTCATGCCTCATTTCCAGCTGTGGCAATCAACACTGATGCTTATAAACTTTGTAGTTTTAGTTATAAGCTAAATAGGCTAACAGATTGGTATCTTTGTTACGTTTAACACTTTTTTGGTCGTTTGGTGAATAAACTCATCATACCCAGCTGCAGAAGTCTCCAGAGAAAACTGCAAGAAGAACTTCTTTAAGCATCTTCCTAGAGAAAGTAGTAGTAGAAGAGAGAATCACAAAATAAAGATTACAAATACTTATTCATAATAAATGTAACTGGACTGGAGACTTGTATTTACACTCAGCTTAATCATGAAGATTTTTTAAGATGCATTGAGAAGATGTATAAATGAGAAAGAATAGTACAATGTGTGCCAAAATTATGTCACATTTAGAGAGTTAGACTTCTCATTTTTGAATTTAAAGAAACCTAAAAATATGCTCTAGAAAGTGAAGTATCTAAAGTGATTTCAGGTTGCTTCTTCAGTTTTGGGAATTATGATGTACTGGGCTTCACAAGTTTGTTAATTCATACAATGTATTACTTTTACCTTTAAAAATATGTGTTGTAGTTAAGAAAAAGTTTGTAAAATATATGTAGAATTTAGTATGTATGTTATAAAATGATAAGAAGCATTTTCTCTTACATTTTAGCAATTATATCTGGCATCTTTCCTCTTTGTCCTGTAAAAGCAGAGTAAATACTAAGTTTCATAAACTTGTCCTTATTGTTAGCCTTCAGATAAACTGTTGCTTTAAATAATTCAAACATTGATACAAATGACACTGTGTAAAATTCGTAGGTTTTTGAGGATACTGCACTGGTTTATATGTGCAATAAATGTTACAACAAAGTGAGGAATTATGGAGAAATTTACTTTTTCAAACAGGCATTTTATCTGCTCTGTAAAACTTTAGTATTTAAAACAACTATGAATTGTGTTTGATTTTGGTGCTACTGGTATTCCACTCCACACAGCATCTAGGGAGATTGCATGGTGCTCTGCATGAAGCAGCAGTCTTCAGATCAATGCAGTTTGATAAGTTCTGCTCATCTCCCTGGGTGTAGCAATGGACAAATCTCACAGTTTTCCCCTGACTTACATACAGAAACTGCTTGTTTTAATGGAGAGGAGCCTGATGGAAGTGCCTGAGTTCTGCTGGCACTAGTAAGTTTCATCCTTGCCCTAAGATGAAAAATTCTATCTGTGGTAACTGAAAGCAGGGCTTTTCAAGAGACCTCGAATAACTGGTATGTCCTACATAGCTCCATTTCCTTTCCCTCTCTCCAAATGACTGCACACTTACCTTGCTGTACTGCTTTGTGGTAGTAATTAAGGGAAAAGTGTGTGTAGTAAAAGCAGAGATAGCAGGAGAAACAGACAGTGTGGACCAGCAAAACATGCAGAACAGGGACTCAGTGGAGCTTTTTCAGGCAGTCTGTTCAGCTGGGATTGTTTATTTTTTTTGTGTTTGGTTGTTTTTTTAAAAAATACAATTCTGTGCACCCAATGGAGGATGAATTAGGGTGGTATTTTTTGTTTGTTTGCTTGTTTGTTTCTTTTGGCAGAGAAATCTGACTCCCTCTGAAAACCTGATGATATTTTCCATTTGTTTGCTGTTTTGCTCATGTCTGCATCAAGGCAGACAGACAGCGTGATTATTGGAGCTGAATCCCTTCAGAGTTCATCACTGATGCCACCGAACAAGCTAGAACTAAATACAGCTGGACCAGAAATAAGCTGCTCTCACCAGAATGAAAGAAAGAGGATGGGTAGTGTGAGAACCTTGGAAGCTGGAATGGTGGTGTCGTTTTTGCTTGATCTTGTTTAAAGAAGTCCCTAATTGAGACTGATTTCAAGAGGTGGCTCCACAGATGAGGATGAGATTTTGTCCTGAGTACACGCCCTCCTTCCAGCCAGGGAGTCTGCAGATGCCCTGTAAGTAGACTCTTCCCCGGATTTGATTTAAATGGATATTTTGGTTTGAATAAATATCTCTTTTGTGTATTTGTGCATTTTTAAGCTGTGGGACTGTCTCATTAATTCAGGTAATTATCCAGAGCTGTGACTGAATCTGTTTTCTCTGTTGCACAGCAAATTAAGGCCAAAGAAGAGCTTCTGAGGAGCCACATAACCCAAGCAATTCCCTAAACAGCTGCGTGGCTGCAGCCTCCAGACAATTTGCCCTTGCCTTGCCTATGCCTGCCTGAAAGTAGTCTTGCCCTGCTGATTTAGATCAGAGCATTAAGCTTTGTCCTGATAACTTTCCCCTATGAGAGCACATCCCATGTATTATGTCTTTCTATAAATCTTTTTCTGGCTATAAGAAACAAGCACACTGAAAATGTTTCTGTCATCTACTGTGGCTTTGAATCAGATTTACCAAGAAGAGTATTAGGACATAATAAAGCGATACCTCGGCATGTTTTGGATAATCTGCCAGTTTGTGCTTTGTACTATGATGGCATTACATAAAATACAAAACTGGTACTAATAAACAATAAAAGTTTAAAGGCTTCGGTGCTTTATTCTCGTATTAATGCCTCTTTAGGGCTGGGAAAGACAGAGGTTTGAAGCTGGCCGACTCCCGTGAGCTGTCGCTGTCACCGCCCTGTTCTCTGCGCGCTCCGAGAGCGGCAGAGCAGCGCACGCCCTCTCGCAGTTCCGGGGCTGACCACAGGAGGGCGCTGCGCACCGACGCTGGCTCCCGCCCTGCTGATCCCGAAGCGGCGGGAGCGCGCAGCTCGCTCGGGAATGATCCCAAGGGGTTCCCGCCGCGCTCTGCTAGCCCTGCCTGCATTAGCTGTGGCAGGATGTACTGGACTAGAATAGGAGAAAGAGTGAAAAAGCACCTCCACTCAGTAATAAGAGCTCAGTTGCTAAGTTCTACCTAGCAACTACAGGTATTAACAAAATTAAAAATTATTAAGCAGCATGCTCATTGCAAATATGTCTTAAGAGTATGCCATTTTTATTCATAGGATAGTCTAATACACACCATAAACTTGCAGCTGTATGCTTCTGTAATGCTGATGAGCATCAAAAAACTATGATTTTCTGCTTGCATGTTCTGCTGCTTTCCCCAATCCCCCCAAAATGCAAACTTCTTAATTGGTTTTAAAAATGAAACCTCTTGGAAGTTCCTGTGGACCTGCTAAAGTGTTTTCTAGTCTTACCTGGTAGAGGTGGGAATATGTTCTTTTTTACTCAGATTTGCTTTCCTGTTGCCAATAAAATGTGAGTTCAGAGGGCTCAGCAGCAGACAGATTGCCTAGGGAGTGTAAAAGCTGCACATTCACTAAGAGAGCTTCACAGACAGTGCAGATCAGGAATGAAATATTACCGGATAAAGTAATTCACAATTTATCAACTTTAGCCCACGGGACACCCTCTGAAACCATCCTAACCTGTTTTGTAGAATAAGTTCTCCAAATGTGTACTGAGGAGGAAGAGATGCTGTTCAGTTTAACTAAAGGGTGTGCCCAGTGTCATCCTGCAGCTGCAAGCTTTCAGTTAGGCAGGCTGCCTTTGTGGGGACTTATATAGCTTCAAATTAAGTAAATACTTTAAATAATTTAAAATAAGTACTTTATCTCACTGGTCATTACAGTTCTTGAGATGCAGCACTTCATAGGAATGGCTAACAAAGGGATATGGATAAACAGAAGATTTATCCTCCATCATTGGTAGGATGCTATAATAATGAATTGTCATGCTGGTAATTAAACAAAACAAAGCAAAAAATCTTTCAGATGCATGAAATTTTAAATGCAGAACATTTGTAGGAGTTAAATTACTGAGCAGTTGGCAATCTTCATGCCTGCATTTTTCTCTCTTGCTATTTATTCTTTGGTAAGTGCAACTTTATTTTGCCCTTGAAAGCCATAAAATGGCATTCCTAGTATCCACAGATGTCTATTCATTACTAATAGCCAGGAAAAAACAAATCCTGAATGGTAAAAAAACTTTTAAAATATTTATAAATTATATTATTCTAATGTATGGAGTGGCTGTTTGTCTTTTCATGGTGTTTTTCCACTGTGACTCAAAACCCAGTAGTTTATGTTTTCCTCCTCTGTTTTTTTTCTCTTCTTTCCTCTCACACATACAATCAAAGATATTTAGGTTTAGAGGTAAAGGTTCTATAAAAGACCTCAGGGTTTTGTGTTGGTTTGGCTGTCTTGTGAAGCACAGTCCATCCTGACAGGTTTCACAGAATCACCGAATTGCAGAAGCATCTGAGGTGGGAAGAGAATTGTCTGGTCCAACCCTGCTGCTCAAGCTGTGCTGCCTAGAGCTGGTTGTGCAAGACCATGTCCAGATGGCTTTTGAGTATCTCCAGGGTGGGAGTCTCCATAACCTCTGTGGGCAGCATGTGTCTGTGCTCTGTTGCCCTCACAGTGAAAAAGGCTTCTCTGGTGTTCAAAAGGAATCTCATGTGCTTCAGTCCTGCTGCTGGGCACCACTGAGAAGAGCCTGTCTCCATCCTCTTTACACCATCCTTTCAGGTATTTGTGTGCATTGATCAGATCTCCCTGAGCCTCCTCTTCTTCAGTCTGAACAGCTCCAGTTCTTTCAGCATTTCATCATAGGAAAGGAGATTTAGTGCAGGTGCTTCTAGGAATACTGTAATGCTAGTGTCTCTGCAGCTACTGCTTCTTAATCCAGGGGATTGTTGCAAAAACTAGAAAAAGCACATGCAAAAAATAAGTAAAATCAGTATTTAAAATAAAAAATCTTGGTGAAAAACATCAGCTTCATTCTGTAGAGTCTGGCTGAAGAGGAAGAAAATCCATTTATTATTTTATTCTTGATCCCCTGCTAGGCCAAGGTAAATGTCATACAAGGTATTGACATTTCAATTTATATTAGGCTATGAACTAGTTCAGAGAGAAGGTAGGAAAAAACCACACTGAACTGTGTCAGAATAGTCTCCAGTTGAATTCTTTGTATACATATTTTACAAATATCTGCCAGCCTGTGAATTTTTAGCATATAGTGAGTAAAATCCAAAACAACAGCTCGTGCAGCAACAAACTAAGAACTTCAACTAACTGCTTATGAGATTTGTCATACAAAGCTGTCATGAGCATGAACGCTGTATCTGCCAACACATTAAATCTGTCACAGATAAACAAGCAAATAGTATCACATTGTCATGGGTGAAGTGGGAGCTTCAGACAAAGTTGATTAGAGAAGCTCTCCCATTGAGTCATGAGGTGCAGGAAGGCCCCTGTTGCTTTCTAAACTCCTTCTCAGAGAGGAGCCTGTGTGCAGCTGCATCCAATCCTAGACCCAGACTTTGTCAGTGGTTTAAATCCAAGGAATCATAGGGGTGTGATTGAACCTTTGTGTATCTTTGTCCTGTAGGATTAAGGATGGCAAGCCAGATATATTTCTATAAAAATGAATGGCTTTCTATGATAAATTATTAGACAAAAATATCTTAATCAGAATTATTTACTACACAGTATAGAAGCTGAAAGTACTACTATAGTATAGTACGCTACAGTGTAACATATTAAAGCAATTATAGTAAAGCTAGCAAAAAAGAAAAAAATTATGAAGTAGAGATTGATGTTATTCACCCACACCAATGACCTTGGGCAAATCTCCTTTGCTCAGCCTTGAGGGACACCCCCACCCAAGGAAGGAATCTCCACACACAGTCCCAGGGGTATTTTAGAAGAGCTTGCTGTTTGAAAGTGGGGCTGATCTTTCAGAGTTTCAAATGATTGACTGTCAGTCATATGTCTCCAGGCCAGCTGTGACAGCTCAGCATTTTTAGATAAGGACAATTTACCATATCTGCCACATCTTCACCTTGATATCAGGGTGTTTAACTTTGGGGTTGATGAATCAGACTGGTTTTAGCATAATTCAACACCAAGGGCAGCATGACACCCCCTCTTAGTTCACCACTGATAGCTTTGCAAAACAGGGCACTGTTTGAGTTGTTTTGCCACATTCCAGGCAGAGCGTCCTGCCACACATATGACTGTCAGGAAAATTGTAATTACAAATGAAATTGTAATTGCACAGTGTGCTGCAGCATCCTACTGTCTATCCAGACATGTGTAATGGTTAATGTACTTTAAAGGTAATGCACTATTTTTGAGCTTTGTTGTTATATTGTTGGTATTGCATTTTCTGGATATACCTTTCTGGATGACATAAAAACCAAGGCTGGGAGGACTGTACAAAAACCTACAGTTTCTCCAAACTGAATTACTTTTCAGGATTTTCATTGATACTAAAATTTATATTGCTTCTAATATTTTTTTTCTGAACAAGAGTTTATATACATATTATATATATATACACACACACATATATATATATACTCTAGACTTCATAATTCTGCACTATTTTTGAGAAGCATGCATATATTTATTCTTGTTACTCATTACTCTGCTTCATTGAGTAATATAAAGGATTAGGCTAAAGAACAACAATAACAAAATTAGAAAATCAATGAACAACAATAATAAAAATTGGAAACATAAAATTATTTTGTAATTAAAACCTGTTTAAAAAATTCTGGTTCCAGGACAGAGCTGCACAAATTTCATAGGGCATTGAAATGCATGTCCATTATTGCTACTGATTTTGGTATATTTATACTGGTTTAAGTGAATAGGCAGAGGCTTAATACATTAGTAAGTCAGGACCTTTGTGAAGAAGCCTTTTTTTTCTTCTATAGACAGGGACTAGAGACTTTTCTTCCCAATATATGAATGCAGGTGCAGTTCACATCAATACCCCAGCTCATTTGGTCTGTGCAGTTGGCTGGTACAGTTGTTCCTCTCTCCTTGGGGATATATAACTATAAAGCACAACGTCAGCTCTTGTTTTAAACAAGAATCTCTAATACTTTTCTTTGTGAGAAATAATCTTCAAGCAGTATAATGTTGTAAGCCTGGCTACTAAGGTTGAGCCTCTTGCTCTAATGTGTCATTCTCTGAAGTTCAAGGCTCAGTCGTGCTCCCTGGGACTCTTCAGAGCTTTTTTTGGGACACTGTCAAACTTTCACAGCATGTATTGATGTTGGAAAAGAACATCAATTAAATTCACAGTTAAAGCGAGTTTACAGCATCTGGCAGTAAGCCCACAGAAGCCTTTTTGTTTACTATTAGATTAATTTTTGTTTGATTTTAAGCTTTACTGCAATCTATTCATGACTTGATATCCTCCCTGTATCTTATACTAGCAATTTTTATGTCTTTATTTCTCCCACTGCAAAGTGAGTGTAAAATTCCATCTGGTATCCTGGACTGGATATTGAACAATCACTGTCACAGTAGCTCAAGTGAAGTAATTTTACTTTGTAGCTGGGACAGGTTAAAAAATCATGAACCATACCTTTGGCTTTGATCTACTGACCTTCAAAATATATAAAAATTATGTCCAGTTCTACGGACAAAACAGGTACAACTATTTGAGATTCATTGCAGGAAATTAACATTATAGTGGCTCAGATCAAGGAAAACTCCTGACTTGATCACATTCCTGTGTAAAATGAAAGATGAGGGATATTTAACAAAAATCATACTGACACTAAGTCCAGAAGGGGGACACAGCCCTATGAATAATCTTGAACAATTGTATAGGCAAAGACAATGAAAGTGAAAAATTTCAGGGAGGTCAGGCTGTATGTGACAAATGTGACCTTTTTATTATGAAACAGGAAAAGCAGATTAACACAGACGCTGAGAGCTTTACTTTTGGATCCTTACTTGAAAAGACATATTCAATGCAATATAACAGATTTGGTAAAAATATTTTGCAGTGAAATTTTGCTGCAGTGTAATTGCTATGTGCACCTACAAAATTTGTGTCTGTGTTTCCACACCCCCCCAAAAGTTGGAGCAATTAATATAACAGACATCACTTACATTGTTAGTGTATGAGTCATCCTGTTCATACTTGCAATGAATATTTTCTTTTACCCAGCTATTGTTCTATTTACCTCCTTTTCCCCCTTCTGCCCTTCCAATATCACCTTCTCTTAAACCACTTTATTTTTTACATGGGCCCCCTTGCCTTCCTTTCCTATTTTTGGTGTATTTTGGGTGCCTTTAATACTTTCTTTTCAAAATATATCACAGAGTGCTTTTACTTTAGCTCAGGGATCTACTCAGAAACCTGGTGAAATGCTTGTTGATGCTTAGGATATGGCACACAAATACTATCAAAGTCCATTTACTTCTGCAAGACTGTGCTTAACAAATTCCCTTTTGTGAATTCTGTCTGAGACATTCAAATGTGTGAAGGTACAGTGGTCTTTAGGGACAAGGGCCAGGCTAAGGTGACACAGATTAAATCATTCATATTTTTTGACAAATCCAGAAGAAATGGGTTAGTTCTGACTGCCCTTCATTCTCTTCTGTTTCTCTCCTTCAAGAGTCAAACTGCAATTTGAAGCTGGGAAATGGCATCTGGTTAACCACAAAGGCATTTGATTAACCACACAGTGTTACCAGACAATCATCCTTTCTTGAAGCAAACAAAACTAAGTTACAGAAACCACTTCTGTAACGAACAAATGGCAAACATAAAAGGGCATTGCAGTTAATGTGGATCTTGAAGATTGTTTATCCTTACTAGTTGATCTTTGGAAGATCAGCTAGTGCAGTGCTGGATGGGTTTTAATGGCATCTAAATCGCCATGCAATTTCTGAATTACAAAAATTAAGGTGGTATCAACATAGCCCCTATGTGCATATGGTCAGTGAAGATGTGATAAAGAAGAAAACATTAGCAAGGCAACATTTCTGATGGCAGAAGATGGATGATGATATTGACAGCCATTTAAATAGTTGTAAAATGTGCCTATCAAACAGAATTGTTCCAGCCCTGGGACCATTTTACCTGCAAAAGGGGGCAAGTAAATCACATGAGACAGATTCCATTGACTTTGAGGAAAAGGAAAGACAAGCTTTTTTTATTGCTATTGATGTTTGCTCTTATTGACTAAGTGTTTGCCACGGACTCAAGTACCACCAGACACATAAATACAAGAAGAACCTTGTGTGTGTCCTTTATCTGACTGGGGGAAACAATTTGCAATTTACATCCAAGGGATCTGCAGTTTTCCTCCAACACACAGAACAGTTTGAGAAGAGTGTGCTGAAAATTGGTTCAAATAATCCTCCTGTCCTACAAAGTCCTTGCTGAGTTCAAAGAGAATGTTTTCCTTTATAGTGCAGAAGAAAACATTTGACACTCTATCACTGTGATTTCACTGCCTGAATTATCTCTGAACTTTGCTAAGTCACAGCCTGGCTTAGTCTGCTAATGTTGTATTTTGTGAAGATGCTAGGGCACAGGGTCATCTTAAAAAAAGACTGATGCAGGAATTCCCTTCCTTGTATATTTTTATAGGGAAAAAACAATTCTAATAAATCTGTGCAACAGAAAAGGAATATGAAAAAATTGTAACAGCCTGGATGATTAAGAGGAAGAATATTTCTGAATGATCAAGATACAAGAGAAAATCCGTTAAATATAATTCTCAGCTGTCACATCCCTCTCTGGGAACCACAGAGGAGCTCATATTTCCAGAAGGGATAACAGACTTCAGCTGTTACATCTAACAAGGTTACTAATTTAGCTCTGGAGGTAGAAATCTGTAATTTGTTACCAGGGGTTTCCTGTCCAGACCTCTCAGGAGGGTCCTTACAGGGAGCCCAACTGGGGATTGACTAATATCAAACAGAGAATACAGGCTTTTGGCCAGGGCAACAGTTGAAGTTCTGGGAATAGAAAGTGTGTTCTTTAAATTAATAACCATCTTAATGAGTCATTATTTTACAGAGTCCTCAACTTATCTCAAAAGAGCTTTACAAGAATAAACTCTTCCTATGCTGTCTGTAGTAAAACAGTTATCATATATTTCATGCTATACTGATACAATATAGGAATTCATATATAATTTACATAAAAAACTAAATTTTGGATTTTGTGATTTATTCATTGTCAAAACTTCAGTACTTGGAAGAAATTAAAACTGAAAAGAGATTCTAAGTCTATTTTCCTCTGCTGATGAAATATTGTACATTCTCTGATGGAATGCAGTGAATCATTACGAAGCATAACATAAGACTAAATTTGTTAGCACAGTTGGGCAGACAATATGCATCTTTTGGGCACCTAAACAGAAGTGTAATACAACCTCAGCTACAACAGTGGAATAAATGTAAGTAGTTGACTTGGCTTTTTTTTTTTTTTTTTTTTTTTAATTTGCACTGTTGGTCTGATAGAGATAACAAGAATAACTAAAATTCTATAACAAGAATAACTAGTCTGGTCAGGTCCAAATGTGTTAAGATCAGTAAAAATCACAGGTTACTGTGAGAAAAAGAACATGCAGGTTTAGAGCTAGGTAAATTATCTGGGCTAAATCAGCTTTCTCTTCACAGGGACAGCTGGCAAGCATACCTTTGTGCTTAAAGAGGGAATAAGTAAATTTCAGAGGGAAAGTGATGGTGTTGCTACAAGGATTACAAAGACAAACCTTGAAATATGGATCTGTATCTACTTCTGCAAGGTGACACTCCATTGACTTCACTTGATACTTGCTTTAGTGGGAATTGGTCCAATAGATTTTAATGCAGACAGTGTAACAGAGGAAAAAATTGCTTTCTGCACAGCTGATGGTGTAATGTTGTTTTAAACAGATAGGATGCATTGAAGCACTTTCCCTCCTTCCCTTTCTCGTTCGCCTCAAATGTTTGAATGACAAACATTTTCTGCACTTAATCAGCTCATAGATGCAAGTGGCTATTTTAAAGTCACTTTTACTTCTGTCAACCTTTGCTTGCATATTGCTGATAGGAGAACTTTCTAATCACAGCATTCCAATCTAAAGAAAATCTGTAAGAGGCAGAAGTAAGAGATGGCTCAAATCACCTTGTAGCTAGTGTTTGTTCCAAACAGAACAGTCTCTGAGGCATTTGTCATTATAACTAGAAGAGTTTTATGGCCTTAAAAGCAAAGGTCAGGGACTGTATATACTTCAATGCTGCACATAATCATCACTTACAATTGCACCAGAGTGTGAAATGGTAGTCAGATTTTGTTGGTTTTATTTTAACCTCTTCTCATTTAGTAAAGTCTAGGTGCCAATACGAAGACTGCAATGAAACTTTAAGACTTCTCTTTCAAGTGTTGGGTCACTATGCTCTTCTGAAGAGGTTTGCACTGCTCCACCTTGGGGCAGAAAAATAAAAAAGTGAAATAATAAAAATCCCAAGTTGTTAGACTGAGTTTTTGTGAGCCTCCAGGTATGTCAAAGTTTCCCATTTAGCACACAGTCCCCAAACAAATATCTGTTAAATGTTTAATGGATAAAGCCAAAGAGGAATAGACACTGATTGAGCAAATGTGTTAGAGCAGCCTGGGGTTTGTATCAGTGCTGCCACTTTGTGAGCTGTTCGAGATAATGATATTTATGAAAGTAATTCTGGACTTGACTCAGTATTTGCTGAAGACAGTAGAGGCACTTCTGTCTACTTTAGTAGCATTTCAAATAGGTTCATAACTGAGTAGGGAGCAAAGGCAGTTGGAGAGAGACAGTCTCCCCTCCCTAGATGTCTTCATTGCTTTTATATGTGTGGGTGTTTATGTATATAGAAATATTTAAAAAAATTACAGATAGCTGTCTTTATTGCTTGTATGGAATCAGTTGCCTGATACCCCAAAGAATATACTGTATTATTCTCCTTGCTTTTTTGGTGTATGGGATTTACACTAATCCTAGTGGCAGCAAGTCTTAATTCACTGAAACCAGCATCATAGACATGAGGATTTGTGGTTCTTGATACTTGACAATTCACAAGGATGTCACTCAGACCACTCTGTTCTCACGTATGTTAATTAAAAGATTGAATATTTATGTAGAGGTTATACTTTTTGAGAGATATTTTCTTGAAAACATGAATGTCTTTCACAGAATCCAAAAATGGCCCTGGAAGGGACCTTGGAGATCACTGAGTTCCAATCCCCCCTGGCTTGCACAGGAACACCTTCCACAAGAGCAGGTTGCTCAGAGCCCTACCCAGCCTTGCTTTGAACACTTCCAGGGATGAGAAGTTCACACCCTTTCTGGGAAACCTGTTCCAGTGCCCTCTGTAAGAGAGGTGAGGCACCTTTAGAAGACTTGTAACTGTACAGTACCTGCTGCTTGGCAATTGAAAGACTTGACATAAATATTTGCATTTTAGACCTTAGCCAATACTTGAATTTTACAACCTCCCTTGTCACATCAGCAGAGCCATGGACTGAAATTCGCATAACCTTGAATGCTTCAGCTGGGCTTGTAGCAGAGATTTACAGATATCATTTCAGCAAGGTGTGGCCAGAATCGCATCGAGGAATTTCTAAAAAACCCCAAAAACCTAAATATAAGCTCCTTTCCCTAATAACTCAGAAGATACATAGTAAGATGACCTAAAATCTCCCGTGAGAAGAGTGTTGAAAGGAAAAAAAATTGTCTTTTGGTAAGAACGGGTACAATTCAAACAAATATTCTTGGAGAAAACAAATTAATTAGGAATTTTGCAGCAGAAGAGCCACAGTACCTGGCAGACCCCTGCTATCGAACTGCATGATGCTTTGCAACACAGACCATCCCCCTAATTGTGATGATTTATTTTTATTCTAGAGCAGTTAAAACTCATTGTTATGCTGCCTGCTCAGCACTGCCCTTGCCTGGAGACTGCTATGGCTTAAACATCAAATATGTTAAACAAGAAATTGTAAATAGTGGCATGAAACTTTGGAAGAACTAATTGGAGTGTAAAAGAAGCATTATAATTTAAAAGTGGAAACTGTAAACATGAGCGCAGGTAACCTCTGTAACAGAAAAGTGGGAGGGAGAATAGAATCTATGGGATCAATGTGTTGCCTCATCATAAAATAAACATGAAACCCAGAAAATCACATCTATTTAAAAATATTTTGGAAGCTATATATTCCCTGAATACCTCATTCTACATTTTTGTGATAGAAGATAATTTTTTCCTGTGAAGCAAAAGAGCCCTTCTCCCTCCTCTTCCCAAAGCAGCCTCAGGGAATAAATATAGCAAAATCTTCTGATAAGTCCTACAAAGCCTCACAAGCTTTCTCTCTGCCTTGACTTTGCAAAAGGGTCAGCTAGTTTTGCCTTACATAGATATCAGCTCAATTAGTGCATGCAGATCTGTTGATGGTCTATCAAATTTCTCATCACTGCAACAGCTTCCCAATCAAAAAGATTACACAGAGGACATCTTATAAAAATGTAGTCATAATGTAACCTGGTATTTCAGCTCATATGGAGTGAGAAGGGTTGACTAAATGTTTATTCATGAAGGATGGTGCCAACCCAGGTTGTGTGAAATGACAGATCTTCTTTTGGGTGTTGTGGGCAACCATTATGTGTGAGGCATTTTAGGGCTAATCAAACTGTGCTTGATTCCCAAGCACCCTCAGGACTACTAATGGAACTGGAGGGTAATACTGCAGCATTGGTGAGAGTCATTCTGTACCAAAAGGAAAGGAGTTTTCCAGGTGGTGAGATTCCCACTATGGCTGTTGCATCAGCCTCAGGGTACCACACAGTGCAGATGAAAGAAACTCATTGATCCTTGGTGCTGTCCTGAGTCTTTAGGTGTCTGCAGAAGCAAACCAGTCACCTCTAGTATTTGCTGCCTCATTAGTTTGTGGCTTGGATTTGAGGACAAATGAGTTTGTGACACACGTGGAAAAGTTAACTTGATATTTTGATGCCATAAAATTGCCAACAAAGTTATAGTTTTTTATTGTAGCAAGGCTGTTGTAGTGAGATGTATCTGTTAGCTATAGACTGTGATCTTTTAAAGGGTGATTCAAAATTATCCTGTGGATGTCAGAAATATAATAAAATACAAATACATTTCACCAGAAATATTGCAAACTACAGCAATGAGCAGTTCTTAGTTTTACTTTGATTAACACAAAAATACACCTCAGTAATAGTGAGGTGAGGCAGGAAATAATCCTGGGACACAGGTATGAGAGACCCATGTCTGCTTAAATATGACATTAAAGTCATATAGTCATGTAAAAGAGTAAACAAAGAAAATATCAAAAGAAATTTTAAGCTATACAAGAGGAGCCAGAAGCAGTGGTAAGAGGAAGAGCAACACAGACACAGAAGTGATTATATTGTTAAGTAAGCACACGCTTGAGAGATTAAAAAAAGGTACTCAAAAATAAAGAGATAAGAATTAAAAAGACCAATATTAATGAACCAAGGGGAAAAATGGAAATAATCTGTGGTAAAAATTAAGCTTAGAAAAGTTTTAAACATCAGATGAGACTGTTGAGACTAGGCAATGTAACAGGGAGGCAAAGGTGAAGACAGATGCAAAGACTTCACAGGAGATTAGTAGTGCAGTTATTAATTTTTTAATTATCTGGGATACAAGAAATGTGGGACAACAAATATTTAATAAATGACCAGCGTTATTTATTCATAGAGGACAGAGCCAATGGAAAAGGAGAAAATATTAATTAATTTTTCTCTTCAGGATTCCCAGCAGAATGTGTAGAACAGATGTTGAAGGTAAACAAATCTCTTACACTGCAATTGGACTTACCATAGACAATTATAGTCGTGGAAGAGGAGTAATATAAAAACCTGTGTGGAAATCATAAAAAATTGGTTTACAGTCCGTAAACCTGTAATTCTATTTTTTTCTGCAATGTGTTATTTTATCAGTATTTATTTTGTAATAGTTCCATGTACAAACCTCTGAACAAACACTTTGGTCTTTGTCCAAATGCCTAATACCTCAGGCCTTACAGTGTCTTTCTGGGCCAGTGTTTCTGAATCCTTCTGGAATGAAGCTTGATTCTGCTGTCTTTTCCACAACTCCTTCCACCAGCTGTCATTCCCTGATTTATTCTCCAATCTCAGTTTGTATTCTTTCTTCCTGGGATTCTGCTGCTTTCATCTTGCTTTGCTTCATCCAGAAGCAAAAGCAGAAAGGGGTTAAATAAAACCCACAAAAAATTTGCACCAGACACAGCTATATATCACAGCTCACCTGTAATTTACTCCAAAACATCCTTTACCAACCTGTGTAACAACTTGGCTAGACACTTTATTCAATAGAATGATATAATTGACTGATTTAAACTGAAACAGAATAAAATTGTGAAAAGCACAACTCTAGGCCTGGATATTTATCACTGTCTGGTCCAGAATTGAAAGTGAGAGAAAGACTGGAAAAAAAACTTAGAGTTTTTCCAGAAGTTTTTCAGAGGTTTCAGTAGCTTTTGAAAATGAAAACCAAACATCTCAATATTTAAATAGTTGCCTAGGTGCTAGTTACCCATCTGCACACGGCTGCAGTTGCTGGAAGCTTTGGATCAAGTTCCAGGTATCATATGTGAAACACAGAATAGTTTTCCTCTCTAGGAATCAACTTTTCAGAACTGAGACACTTCCCAATATTGAAGTCTTTTGGATCTTGTTGCAGAGGGTACAGAAAAGAGAGGTGTTAGATTTTTCCCTTGTAGACTACTTCCTGATGAATAGGAAGTACTTGCATATGAACCACTGCTGAAATGATTTTTGGAAACGATTCCCTTGTGAGCAACAATTTGAGAGCTGGAAAAATTATGAGATTATAAATCAAAATCACTTCTGTTACACAGGCTGTCAGAGAATGAACTTAGACAAACAGGTATCAGTCACATTTCCAGAGTACAAGTGAGATTCCACCTATTTAAAAATCATAACTTCTTTCTTTGGGTTCATTTGATTTGGTGGTATTCCACAAATATCATTCATGCCTAAAAATAGAGAGTTTGGGTTGTTCATAGAGTCATTAATTGCATTGATATTATTAATTATTGATTATTCTCAGGCACATGGGAAAAAGAAGAATTTCTTCCCTGGAGAAGTTAGATGTTCCATAAATTCTGATTTCAAATGAACAAAACATCTTTTTCACTGTTCTTAAATAATGGTACCCATTTTATATGGAACAATAAATGAAGCATTCACAATAATTCCTTCTTTCTCAAGACCAAGAAATCACTGTGTTCTGGAATAATGGGTATGAAAAGCTCACAAATTTGCTGCCATAGCTCCATTGCTCCATAACACACTTTGCAAGAGATAGGCAGAAAAGCTTTAAATAGCACATACTATGTCATTTGAAAACTAAAACTTGACAGAGGAAGAAGTCCATAAGACAGGGTTTTATATAAGTTTTAGAAACTTGTTGAAGTTCCTAATTTAACTGTAGCCTTTTCTTCAGCAGTGAAATCAAGTTCAAAGAGGACCTTAGAAACCCAGCTCAATTTTGTTCTCAGCAAAACCTGGAGGAGGTCAAAGAAACACTTTTCTTTAGTCAGATCTTTAAGAACAAATCACAGTGTAATGGAAAGATGTTTAACAGGCAAGGAAATTCACTAGAACTTTACACATATCTTAAGTATAATAAAAAGAATAAGATTTTGACAGGAACTTGTCTTATTTTGCATCTCTGAGGGGACAACAACAGACAAAAGACCAATTTTGCAGGTGCCATCAAACAGAGACTTTCAAAGTGATCAAGTATTTAAGAATCTGTTCTATTGGAAGACTCATCCAGCTAGCTCTATGTCTCTTTTGTACAGTTCTGTGAGTCCTAGAATTTGACCAAACTTTTCAGAAGAAAAAAAGGTATGCTTTTTCTCCATTCTTTTATTGTATTTTGATTTTGGTTATCTTTTTATCCTTTCCCTCTGAGTACTTTTCCTCATTAGTTACAAGATAAGTAGACCTAGCAAGCATAAATATATTTTAAAATTGTCAAGCAGCCTCTCTGCTACCTTTTAGTTTACTCTTCAGTACCACCTTTTTGATATATACTTACTACCAAACTATTGAATTAGGTGATTAAATTCAAATTGTTGGTAAGATATTATTTACCTTATGTATGAAGTATGCTCATGTCTTCATGGTTCCCTCATTTCTCTTCCAGCTTTCAGTAGTTCAATTAAATAGTGTTTTGGCTATTTGTTTTCCAAATTTGCCTTTGGCCCCTATAATTGCTCTATTATTTATCAGACAGGACAGTATTTCTACTGCCTTCATGTTTAGTAATATATATGAACATGTACTTGCTTCAAGAAAATTAGGCATGTTGAATGTATGAATGTTTTTACTGTTTTGAAGGAAAATAGAGGATGCCATCTTTTTTTTTTGTCTCATAACTTCCTTTATTTTCTGGGGATTTTAAGGAAGTAAATTTATACTATGGAAAATAGCAGTTCTTACTTGATGTGTGGACATAATTATTTGAATTAATTCCTACATAGTTCTCATTTGGAATTATCAGACCTACCTGAATGACATTACCAGAATGACAGTAGCAGAGGCAGTCCACTGTGAATGATTTGACATCAGCTTTTATCAGCTGACAGCTGAAAGGACTGCCAGGTAGAAAGGCATAGAAATGTCAATAGACTTGAAATGGAGATCTGGGTTGCCAGATGATTTTGAAAAGTGACCACTGGATAGGGATGAGAAATCTGGAATAAAAAAAATATATATCATGCATGAAGACAAATATCAAACAATATCATTCTGTGGTAGTTTCTGGCTGAATAATAATTACTAGTGAGTTCTGAAAAGATGGCTGGTGATGCCTCGAATTCTACTCATTGATTACTTGCCTGGGAGATATATTCCTTTTTCAGTTCTGCTCAGTGATAGCTTACTTGCTGGGATGGATCCATTTTGATTTTTTAAATCAATCCCTTGTACAGCTCCCACTGTATACAGTAGCATTGCAATAATACTCTTTATCTCAGGGAAATGGGGTTGGAGGTAGGACTGTACCCTGCAGATAGGTCAGCCAGCCTTCTCAGAAAGATTGTGTCAAATATTAGTTTCTTCAGTCCTTGAGGTCTGCAAAGAATATTAACTCTAGCAAGGGAAGGTTCATACAGATTATGAACATCATACAGATTATAAAAAAAAATTAATTTGTGTACATAAAATTCCCAAATGATAGTAAAAGGAATTTGATGTGACTTTGGTATTCACCACATCAGACTAGAGAGGCACTTTTATATCAGGCAGGGGCTGCAGGAGTTGCTATGTATAGCTCCAGGGACACCAGCTGTGCCCTACATAGATAAAACTCATGTCACCAGGCTACTCAGGGATGCTGCAATGTGCTCACAAATGGCTTTATTTGTGGGCCTAGTGATAATCTACAAACTGGACATGGCCTGGCAATGTGCACTCACAGCCCAGAAAGCCAATCCTCTCCTGAGCTGCATCCAAAGCAGTGTGGCCAGCAGTGTGAGGGAAGGGATTCTGCCCCTCTGCTCTGGTGAGGCCTCACCTGGAGTGCTGCATCCAGCTCTGGGGTCCTCAGCACAGAAGAGACATGGAATTGTTGGATCAAGTCCAGAAGAAGTCAGCCAAGAAGATTAGAGTGCTGGAGCACCTTTCCTATGCTGACAAGATTAGAGAATGTGGATTGTTCAGTCTGCAGAAGAGAAGGCTTTGGGGTGACCTCATTGTGGCCTCCCAGCATCTAAAGGGGCCTCAAAGAGAAATGGAGAGGGACTTCTTAGAAGGGTATGTAGTGACAGGACAAGAAGGAATATCTTCAAACTGAAAGGGGGGTAAATTTAGATTAGATATTAGGATTATTCTTGTTTGTGAGGGTGGTAAGACACTGGAACAGGTTGCCCAAAGAAGATGTGGATGCCCCACTCCAGGAAGTGTTCAAGGCCAGGTTGGATGGTCTAATGAAAAGTGTCCTTATAGATGGCAGTGGGGTTGGAGCTAGATGATCTTTAAGGTCCCTTCCAACCCAGGCTATTCTGTGATTCTATATTTGTTGAAGATGTCCAGAATATATTTAGTATTACAGAAGCTCAGTATTCCCTGTTTCAGTTGACATGGTACCTTTCAGAGTCTGTCTAGGCTTGCCTTGAATAAAGTGACAGCATCTCCAAATCCCATTTGCTATTGATTAAGCAGCAGAGGAGCAGATGACCTCTATCAGCTGTTCCTGAGACACAGAAGAATGCAAATACCACCTCTGTAGGTTCAGGCTTCATGAGTCCTCCTCTTGTTGACAGCATGGAGATATGGATGCTATGCATGACAGCACATCACAGCTTTTCTGATCTAAACTTGTATGAGCCTTGCCATCTGACCAGACAAAGATCCATCAATTGTTCAAGCAAGCAGAAAGTGCTCAGTGTTTAGCCATGAAAAGATAGCGAAAATACTTTCACAGGCAGTGTACATGATACCTTTGTGAGACTTCCAAAAGTGCAACCTGCCACCTCTGATGGTAGGTTTTGCTCATGATTTCCTGCAGACTGCCTGTTACCCAGGTTTGGCTTTACCTGATTTCAAACCCTTCCTAGCTGTGTATCCATTGTCAGCATTGTGCAGCACATCTGAGGGGAGGGAGCAAACAAAGAGGGAAAGCACCCAAGGGGGAGGCCATCAGTTTGCAGAAGTCTAATATCCTCAGGATGATCACTGAGGGAAGCAGATAAATTAAAAACCTTTCCCAGCCAGAATTCTCCTGAGGGGCTGTCCGTGCCTGCCCCACTCCTGCTGCTCATCACACTTCACTTTCACAAGCAGCAGGCAGCCCTGAGATGCCTTTCTCCGTGGAGACCTTTTGAAAGGACTCATCCTTTCCAGCCTGGCAGCGTGTTGTTTATTTATGGTGCTGGTGCTGCAGCAGGCGTGGGGCCTCTGCAAAAGAACACACGGCTCTGTAAGATAATAAAACAGCCAGAAGGCTTTCTGCGTGTTTGTGTCACAAAAGGCTCTTCAGAGAGGAACAGTTTTAGTGTCTGAGGAATGAAGTGCTATTTCAGAATCTGGAGGCTGCGGGTTCTTTTAACAATGGAATGATTCGTCCATATTTTTCATGTAATAAAAAGAGCAGCACAATATGCCTCCTTGCTTGCCTAGAGACCATTTGAAATTTTTAATGCTTAAACCAGAGAGAGAGCATGGAGTTCACTGCCAGGTTGACATGAACACAGAAATACTTTTTTCTCTTAGCTGGGGACTGAAAGGTATGATGGAAAAGACTTTCAAAAGAATTGTGTTCAGGAGGATGAACTGGGGGGTTTATATTCAAGAGCTAACCCTAGTTAGATGCAGTTTCAGGTACCACATTACCATGGCATGGCTTTGCCTCCTACTTGACTACTTCAGTTGAAAAGTCTTTATGATTTTAATCCTAAATCTGAGAAATTAGGTTTTAGTGCTGCTCTTTTTTTTAATGCAAAGCTGCTTTTGTCCAGACCACATTAGATTGTCTATTGCAGCAGCCACTTGAGATTCTGAGTTTTAAAGAAAAAGAGATGAAATATTTTTTATCATAATATGGCAAAACCATTTTATTAAGATATTTTGGAGTCACTGTGGAACACTTGATGTAATGAAGTCAGCTTGAACATAGGATTTAATCCTCAGAAATAGTAAGGCAAGTTAACCAAGTGCTGAATGGGCAGTAGAGAATTTCACACAGAACAGAAATAATGCATTTTTAAAGTTAAATTTTATTTTCAATGAGCTGACTGTGCAATCAAAAAACTCTTTTGAAGAACAAAACTACTTTTTGAAACTGTATTTAGAAACATTGAAACTTTGCTGAAATATAATATGGGCATTGAAATAATAGTCTGTGTCAATCAATGCATTGCAAATCACTTGTAGGCAAAATTGTGTTTATAGTGGCAGATCCTTCCAAAAGATCATGATGTAAGGAGCCATTATTTTTTAAGTTTAAAATGTTCTATTAATTTTTACAGTTAACAACTTTTGATTTTCAATTATTGGTATTAAATGGTATTTGAAATTAAACAAATTTCCAGGTTGAATGCTCGTCCTACTATTTGCTGAAAGTTGGACAATTTTCTGTGTGAGGGTTGGTCACTCAACCATTCTGCGTAGACTCTTACATTTCCTGTTCCTAAATCAATTCTCATGGCAGGTGAGAGAGGCTCTGGTCCATTTTGGTAAATAGGGTGATTGGCACTGCTCATCAACATCCTGGTTTTAAGGCTTATTGTACATTGTGACCAAAATGCTTTTTTTTCATTTACAGAGTTTGTTCTGCAACTTAGGCTAAAAAATAAGTTCGTACCAAAGCATATGCTTTGCATTAATGGAACAAAGGTACACAAATAGATTTAAAAGCCAGTATAAGTTATTACAGTTATACTCAAGTGTGGGGATTTTCATTGCCTACACTAACCTCTTGCCATGTAAGGTACAGTATTGAATCTCCACACCCTGCATCATTGATTGCAAACCTTGGAGAATAGCACATCTTTTCACCTCCACATGACCAGAATCACACAGTGCAAATGCCTTGGGAACTTCTGTCCTCTCAAGATGGATTAACATCTTCTTTCTTTTCATTTTAGGTTTATATGACTCAAATTTGTTATGATTTGATGCTAGGGCATGGCATCACACAGTGTGGTGAAATATATTAATTCTCTCTCCTCTTCTTTCAATGTTAATATTACTGTTAGGTATCTCAGTGAGGTAATTGCTGGCTAAAGATTGCACTCTACTGATGGCTGCTCCTGCCTAAGGTGCATAACTTTATGAGCTGTATGTGAAGAACAAGATTCATGTCCTGTCTCATTACAAAATATGTGCTTTTTCTTTTGATACATTCCTCTCTAGTTTATTTGTATTTCTTAGTCATTATGTATCTGAGATATTTGTTTCAATTATTTTCAAAATAACTTTTTTTTAAAGAGATTATGAGTTTATTGCATTCATGATTATAATTTCAAAGGGGAAGTGCTGCTTGTGAAGTTAATAGCCATGTGTTTCATCAGTTTCTTTATTTTATGTATAAAGCTGGGGACTTAATTTTGAATAAGCTTCCCAATGCAGCTACCAAAATAGCTGTAAGGGCATAAGTCACTTTTATTTTTCGAAAATAAACTCCTATTGTTAATAAATCTCAACACCATAAAAACATCAGGTTATGAAGAATAAGAAAAGACTAAGCAAAGAATTATATTTCTATATTAAAACATTATTATTATTATTATTATTACTAATAATAATGAATTGGAGGGAGAAATGCAGTTATTTTTAGTGTAGCCCTGAGGAAGAGATACCATATTGATAATGCAGGTGAATGGAGTCCAGTGCTATATGGGCAATGATCAACCAAGTCTCTGCAGCTTCCTCTTAACTGTGTTTACAGCACCTCAGGCTGTGAAGTTTTAACTTTGAGCAGTTTGTTCACTTCAACACTATTCAGCTTATGAATACCTGAGGGAACCTTGAAACAGAACTGGTCATATTATTTCCAGCAAATAATACTGGATATGAATTTCCTCTGCTTTGTGAATCAGTCCTGCTTTCCTTTGTGGAAAAGTTCTTTAAATGACAACACTGTGCATTTCAGGTATCCTGGTTCTCTTCTGTCTCTGTATTATAACATATGGGTTTTATATCTAAACAAACATCTGTGGAATGGAGAAGTGACTCATTTGACTAAAAGCGTGAAAGCATTTGAGAGGCACTAAATAAAAACTTAAGCAAGGACAAGGAGGAAGTAATCATCTGCATCACAGGTCTAATGGAGTGGCACATTCCCCTCTATCCATTTGTATAATTAAAATATTTTCTCCATAAATTTAACTTCGCTATAACCACTGGGAGCTGAATAACAGCAAGAATACCTGAAATGACCCAATATGTCATCTCCGTGGTTTGGCTGCAAGTGCCTAACAGACTGCCTGGAAACTGTAAATGTGGGCTTCACAGGAAAAGAAATTGCAGTTTTAAGATGAAGCACAACAGTTTTCTAATTGTTGTGTCCCATTCCCGTTACCTCAGACACATGAAATTCTGATTACTTTGTTTACTGATTGTTGTATTTGTAGTCTTTAAGACCAGTTCCCAAAGAGAGGAAGAGCTGGTCAGCTGGGTGCCAGGCAAAGAGAGTTTAAGGACACAACAAAAATTGTGAATGTATCAGACTTTTAGGGAAAGTTGTCTGTATTTTAGGGTATACAGAAACAGTATAAAATATTTTCCACACAAGTGTTAACAAAACTGAAGCTTCTCTGAACTCAGTTTCTCTGAGTAACAAAGCCCTTTACTACCTCTCTTTACTATGAGAAAAGAAAATCTTTAACCACTGTTTGACTTGATTTCTGAGATACTTAAAACTAGGCTTTAAGTTAAAAAAAAATATTGGTAGTGATCCTTTCTCATTTGTTTCTTAAATTATTTGACGTCCTCTTATAGTTTCCATTTTTGATTAACTGAAACAATGCATGAAGCAAATACAGGGATAGGGAGTTTATACAGAATTTCCATTCTTCAATTTTACAAGATTTAATCCAGCAAGACAAATCCATTTATAGCACAGACTAACTTCATATTTTCACTGGTGCAGAAATCAATAGCCCGTGGCTATGAAAACAAAAGAGAAGCCCTTTTAATTCATTAGCAGGCCTAGGTTACTTCTTACAGTGTGGTCAGTCTACATTAATGCTCTCTGGAAGTGAATCAGAAAAGGTAGTTTCTGTAGTATACCAGATTGCATTTGGCAGAGAAAGAAATGTTTTGGTTTTGGGATAAACATCTCCATCACATCGCTAACAGATCCTGTGACTGAAAGATGTAGGACCTGAAGAAGTCAAAGGAAATCTTCTGCCCTCTTTATGACTTCTCTTATCAGGTACAGTGTGCCTTCTTGATGGAGCAGTAAGAGCATTTCCTCCCATTTCAATGTACTTTAACACTCACTGAAATCTAGAGGAGCCCTTTCAGAGTTCTCTCTTCCTGCACATTTCCCAAATCTGCAAGTGAAAACTGTGTATGTAATATATTAATTTCCTGCTGTTTTTCTGTTGGCATTTTTCTATAGTAAGTACCTAAACGGAAGAGTGGCTATTTTCCTGAAGTGTCAGCTCTGGGAAATTATATGTTATGATTCAGATGATAATTCTAAGGTTGGCAGTGAGCGTGGGAAGTAATTCATGCTTAGTATAATGATAGTTTTTTTTTTTATTTTTCAGTCAGCAGATGTAAACTTTCTTGCTAAAAATCTATGAACAAGCAATGGGAATCTTTATTTTCTGTTTCTTCTACTGTTTCAAAGATTAAGCTAAAATCAATTGTTATTGTTAAATAGGAATGCCACTCAAAGAAATGGCCCTTCTAAATGGCACTGAGGTGAAAGTTTGGCATCTAACATCCTCCTGAGGGTCACGTTAAACTGGCTGCTGTGATGGGTATGACTGTGACAGCAAGTAGCCATGTCCAGACATAGCTCATCCAAGCACTCTTGATACTGTTGTTTAGTTATTACTAAAACATAAATCTGCATTTCTTTTAGACATGAACAAGTCCAAACATAAAAATTTATTAGATATTGCATATATAAGTAAAAAATAAAAAATTTGTGGGAATTTTTTGTCTTTAAATAAAGCTGTGAAATATTGTCTATTATCATTAATTAAATTATATATATTATGAATACTTTGTAGCTTTTGCTCTTTTGATGATGAAATACCTAGTGTTTCCTGTTGACTTGCTTTGTACAGGTTCATGTGTTTTTATCACATATTGTTGCTCCTAAATTATGAAAATTCTGACCTAGAATAAGAGAAGCTCCCTTGTGGAAGATGTAGTTGGGACTACCAGCTGCTGTCTCTAGACTTAGTGCTTTGTCATGGATTTGCATAGCTCTTCTGTTGGAAAGTACTACGTCCTTCTCATTTTAAGTTGAGCTGTATTTTTCCACATTCACTTCATGACCACTTGCACAGCAGTAGTTTTGGTATTGTGTACAATATGGTGCAGAAATGGAAATAAATTTTGGCTGGAGAAATTTTCAAACTGGCAAATGATTACAAGAACAATGACAACAAATTGAATATCAGATCCCAGACTACCACATCCCAGACTACCACATCCATTTTCAGTGTAGAAACATGCTGATCTTTGGAGAATTGATCACCTGTAGCTGGACTACCTACAAGTTTTTCTATTTTTCTTGCGTTTCAGCCCAATATTCTGTTGGAACAACAATGTATTGTATTTCTACAATTTCTGACAGTAAGATACTCTAATGCTTCAAATTGTATTTCTATGCCTCTGACTTTGGTATCTTATACTGAGCAAATAAGTGTTATTTTCAATATTAGTAGAATATTAAAAATATGGAATTAAGATAAAACAACATAATATTTTTTTAAATAGGATAATTTCCTTTTTTACCCAGAGGAAGATATCTTTAAAGATATAGTTTTATACTTGCTTGTCTAATTTTACTTGCTCCAGAGAATAATTTGCCCAAGTTCATTTTAAAGTAATCAGGATTATTTTTATTAAGACTATATTTAATTCTAGGCATAATGAATAGCTATGCCTTGCTTATCAGTAAATAAATTACACTTGTTCTGTGTCAATCCAAGAATGAATTTCGGAACAGTTTGATATTCAAGTACTTTCTATTAAGGAAAAGAAACAAATACATATGAGTCTCTAGCAGTGGGTACAAAACTTGATGGCAAAGAGAAAAAGTATGACTAGAAGCTTAAGAGCAATATAAGAATTTGTGAAGGTGCGTAAATTCACAGTCTTGAGCAGTATTTTAGCAGTCCAAATACAATTCTTAAATAATTATAACATTACTTGGCAGACAATTTCAGAAAATAATTGTTGCAGACTAAAACCATAGTAATTTTATTTGTAATTTGCATGTCAAATTTAGAGAAAAGAATGTTTCATCATATTTAACCTGAAAAGAAAATGGCCCAGCAAAAAAGAAGGAACCTCAGCCTCAGAACAATGTGCCTGTCTGGTTGTATATGTTTATTCCTCACAGTTATATTTCACTCAGAAAAGAAAATAGCTAGTATTATAGATTTGATAAATAAAGATTTTCAAATGTGTTGGTATGCAATAGGTTTCAAAAAGCCTGTGTTATGCTTTCATTTTGAGTGAGTTGCTCCACAAGTCTCCTCAAGCACAGTCCTTTGAATTTCTCAGCAAACAAGGGTTAGAGACATGGGAGAAAAGGATGGGGCTGGAGGTGTATCTTCCCAAACCCCCTGCTGATGGTTCCCTGACATGTGCTGTCCCAGTTTTATACATTAGGAATTTGGTCATTTCAGACTCTAAGCAATGTCTCTAAGCAATGCTAGCTGCCTCCCTTTCTAACACTTCCAAGATGCTTTGAGGCTTTTCTAGTGTTTTGTTGGTAACATAACTGCAGAGAGGCACAGACAACTGACTATGGCAAAAAAACCCCTGCCTATTATTTACTAACAAACTAGATATTAATCTCCTTTGATTAAAAAAAAAATAAAAATCTTTAGACTCAAAATGGAACAGAATAAAGCTAAAATACCTTTGCTTAAAAGCAAAAATTTTATATAGGGAAGTGCTTCTTCTATGGATTTGTACAGTATTTGTCATATCGTGGAGCTTAGAATACAAAAACTCCCTCTTATCTTTGGGTTACAAGTGTTTTGCAGTTGCTTCTCCTAATCATGAACAGAAAATCGTGTTGTAAAAAAAAAGTGGTTATGGGAGAATAAAACTGTAAAAAATGCAGTTATGGGAGAAAAAGGAAACTTATGGGGGACGCTTGTTTCCTTCATATTGATATTCATATTCTTCACACGTGTTTTCCAAAGCATTCAGCTAAATTATTTGCTCAAAATGAACATGGGAAACACAGTCACAAAGAGAACCACTGGATGGAGCTGTTTGTTGTGAGTTTTATTTTACTTTGGGACACTAGACACCTATAGGCACAAACAAACAACCCTCAGGGAAAAAAACACCAACAAAAGAGGATGAGGTACAAATTACAGAGGCAATACACAATAAATAAACCAGACCCTGGACCTAATTAGACAAACTTGAATAGAGAGAGCTTGACTGAAGGGGACAGGATGGAGTATACTAGGAAACTGTGAATAAAGCTGAAAAGTAAAGTTTCTCTCAATCATCGCAATAAGATCCTATTCAGGTGTCTATCTAGATGTTTAGTGCTTAAGAGATTGTGTTTGCATGTATTTTTCTCTTCTGTCTTAAAAAAAATCGCAACACTTGCAATTTAGTGAAACAGGCACTTTGTTTTTAACTGAGAAATGAATGATAGGAACAATAATGAGTAATATATTTTCAAAGTTACACTAAAATTCCAGGTCACTAGGCTTGCCCATGTTTTCTTCAGATGCAAGTTCACTAACTGTAGTGTAAGTTGTTTAAAATAAAAAAGAAAAATCTGTGAAATGCAGAAATAAACTCTTAATCATATGTTCATTATTACTTTGGGAAGTTTTGACTTTTGTATTTCTAATGCTTGGAATTGCTAGAATGATTTGTAAGTTCATGAAAATGGTAATGGTGGTGTCGTATGTGGGGGAGATCTAATTCATTTGTTTTATCCATCTCACAGCAAAATGTGGGGAGGTAATTGCTCTGAAAAATAATGGAAAAGCCCTAGTAGAACCTCTAGACAAATTCAGTTTATTTGATCTATTCTAGAGTTGTTAAAAAATCCCAAGAATTAGCTGAGAAATTTAACAGAATTATTCTTAAAATGGTAAGTTAATTCCCACCACAATCAATACTTCAGCTTTAAAAAGGTGTGAAAGAGCAAGTATTAAAAAATAAAACTCTTAGAAGGATAGTTCAGAGAGGTGTTCATAGTAATTATGGATGAGAAAATCTAAACCCTAAGACCAGAGAAATTTTTTTGTTTGTTTTGTTTAGGGAAAATAAAATTAAAATGAAAAGAACCTCATTAAGGGGTTAGCATCTAAAAATAGAA
This sequence comes from Lichenostomus cassidix, assembly GCF_008360975.1. Lineage (NCBI taxonomy): Eukaryota > Metazoa > Chordata > Aves > Passeriformes > Meliphagidae > Lichenostomus > Lichenostomus cassidix. The sequence continues at coordinate 95,560,782 of NC_139482.1, read as the reverse complement.
CTTCAAAAATGTGATAGTCATTGTCCATATGATTATTGTACCTTTTGAAAAAAGGAAGTGAGTTATAAAACACAAGATGGCAAAAGTGAAAGAAATATTTCTTTGAAGAGATCTATGAAATATTTATTGAAATTCCTTCTGTGTACTCAAGAAAGTACACAGGGCTAGTGACAGAGATTAAATGTTTGGCATCTACATTGAGATATGTTGAGGTTTTAATGTACTAAATATTGATTGTGTGACAAGTCCTAGAAGTTTGTTTCCTGCAGTTTCTTACAAGGGGAGGGAGAAGCTAAAACATCACAGGAGATTCATGTACATAAAGTAGGGTGTTAATGGCTTTGTTGAAAAGAGAATGCTCTCTTCAGTCTGTGCATGTCACTAATAATATCTAAATGCCTATCAGAATTGCTGAACCTTTTTGTTCACAAGGGTTGAGAAGTCTGAGACTCAGTTTATGGTTACTTTTAGGATAGGAGCTTCCAAATAAAATGCTGCAATCTAAAGGAGTCTCTTAAGAGAAGGATTTTTGTTTTGCTTTAGGTAATTTTTTCAGCGCTTGGGAAGTAAAAATTCTGTTTTTGTAAGAATACACAGTTCAAGAAAATTAATAACTGGCATGACTTGCAAATAATAAAAGTATAAGAAATCACAATTGAGCTGAGGCTGACATTCCTGGTATGGTCAGAGAGTTTTACCAACACAATTCCCTTGCTCCTATGATCCATTCAAATAAAATAATCTTCTTGATTCATCTTGACATTTTCTCAAGGTTAACAACTGAAATGATGTGAGAAAAAATGGCCAGCCCCTTCACTTCAAGAAGTAATTTATATCTCGTAAATCCATTGGCAAAGAACTCAGTTCTGCAAGCTGTTGCTTTCAAAAGCTGCAAGTTGAATTTGGCCTGCATGAGTGCTTCAAGCCACCTGCACTCTTTCAGTCACTGGATCTTGTCTCATCTTCCAGGAATCATTTGGACTCTGAAAAATTGGCTTCTATGGTTGATCAGACATCAGGCCCCCCACAGTAGTCTGCTGTCAGTGAGGGAATAAAGGATGCATCTCTAGGAGGTGGAAGGGGAGCTTGCTTGTAATGGTTGGTCACGCATTGTTTCCATTGTTCCCCATCTGCAGCGCCCTGTGGTTCCCTTGTGCCACAGCCAAGATGATTCTATAGGATAGGGACTTAGAAAGTGCTACTGCACACCTCTAGGTGGTTTAAAAGATACAGCCTTACACAGCTGGAGGGAGCAATCCTATGAACAAAAATGAGAATTGGAAAAATGTCTGTTGACTACTTCAATAAATACGGAGCTTGCATAAATCATAAACAGGCTTACTGGAGTTCTATTTTCTGTTGTTTTTTACTTAAAAAGTAGAATCCTTATTTATCTTCTCCCAATATTTTTAAATTCAAGAATTTAAAATTTTTTCCAGATGTTGACATGCAAATAATGACACTCAGTATCCATATCAACAATCTTTCTGGTGCTGACAAGGTTTTCACATGTAGGAAAGTGATCTGTTAACTCACACATCTGTTTCTAAACACCACTTTGAAAAACCATGGTTGAAAATCTATTTTCAACATGAAAATTAATCTAAAAGTGGTTTTTTTTGGAAGGAAAAACTTCTACAGGATATAAATTTTGCTGTTTCTGACAATAAAGCATGGTACTAGGCCAGCTGTTTGTTCTTTTCAGTCAAAGTTAAACCAGAATAATAATTCCAGTAAGGCTTGCTGATTTTTCTACAGAAAATGCCTTAACTTATTTCAGTTGAGATTCTGGTGAGCAATAGTAAAAAAATAAAAAAGTAGTGGATATTTTCTTACAAATGCCACAGGGAAAAGATATACATAGATTTTGTGGTGGAATATTTCTATATGCTGACCTGGACTCTATACAGTTTGTAAGTATGAGTTCATAGGTCCTCTGCATGGGTGGAGGAGCACAACACACCTACCTTCAAGATCTTCTCACTGGAGATATCCTTGCAGTGCAGTCTACCAGCTGAGCTGATCCATTTCAGCTCCAATTTGCTGGCTGATCAACTGAAAAAATACATCTTAGTCCAACAGGCTTATTTTGACTAAGTGGCTAATGAGCTATTAAGTAAACATTTGAGTTTTCAGACCCTCAAACCAAATTGAATTCTGCAAAATAGCTCCAGTCCCTTTCCCAGAGAGAGGCATATATTTGTGCCAGGAGCTGAATGCAGTTCTCAGTAAAACAATAAAGTAATGTAAAGTTATAGGACTTGCTAACTCCATCAGTCATGCCTGCACTGAAACGACCCATTGCTCACCCATGCAGAGATCTAAATATCTTAGTAGATATTACTGTCACTCATTTTTTGATAAGTCCTCCTGGCAGCAGGAAAAGGTTGTGCTTATAGATCATTCCTTTATTCCACAGGCTACAATTTACTTTTCTTTATAAGCAGGAAAATGGGAGAAACAAACAGTAACTGACTCATGTTGGCTGTTGAAGACTTGAAATATTGGTGCTTCCTTTACTTGAGCAGTTCAGCCTGCAAAAAAAAAGAGGAGACTTGGGTTCTTAATTCACTTTTCTGTGTTTGACTGCTCTGTGATGCTCATTATTAAAGAAAAAAGAAAAAGGAAGTTGATGAAATAAAAAAATCCAGCCGCCAGGAATCACAGTTTTTAATCATGTTTCTGTAGACATATATAAAGCAGGGAGAGTCAGAAAAAAAAAATCTCCTTCTGTCTCATTTCACAATATAACCTAGAAATCTAATGAGTCTAGAATTTTTTAAATTCATTTTCTCATGGCTTTTATACTATAGAATATTGTTTAGAACATAAAACTTTATATTTTTTACTACTTATTTAGAAATCAAGATATTTCTTTTATAATTACTCTTCAGAACATGAGACACTGTTCAGGCCAAAAATATGTCAGGTAATCCAAAGGATATATATCCTTTCTTCATAGACTGAGCATAATTTCAAAATATCTATATTCACACATAGTATAAAAACATACAGGATAAAGTTAAGAATCACTCACACTGGACAAATAGGATGGATTAAATCCCATTCTTTCCTGGATCTCTGTGACATAGTTTAGCAAATTTTGTAAACATTTCTTGAGTCATCAACCTATATTTATCCACCTATATTTACTAAAGAATGATACATATTCATAAAACATCTGGAAAGGAAACCCAAAGAGCTGTGTGACACAACTTATTGTTGATGCTAAGCTCTTCAGTATAAGATTCATCTTCATATTCAGGAACGCTGACAATGAAGGATTACACAAATGTTATACAACTAAGTGGCTGGGTGGTAGTATGAAATATAAAGGTCAACAGATATAAAGCTAAAATAAGACAGGCAAGGGAAACCTCCTTCTGCCTCCAAGTCTACCTTTATGCATGTAGTGGTGGTCTTGCATTTTTTCTCTGCAGAGAAATCCTGGTGTTTTGACATATAATTTCACACAAGCACTGGACCAAGAATGGTTATAAAACAAGTTAGAGTGATTCAGAAAGCAATAGGTAACAAAGCAGAAAACCTGTCTGACTATACTCAGCAGGGCACCGTCTTGAAAATTGTGTGCTATTTGTTCCCCTTTTGTTAAAAGACATATACTAGATCTCAAAAAGACACAAAAAGAGCACCAAGGTTCACTCTGTACTTTTACAATCAATTGTGAAATGAGATAATTCTTTCTTCCAATTCATCCTTTGGAAAAGAACATCTGAAATTTAAATTTCTGGAAAAGTTTTGCTTTCTTTTTCCAGTAGCACTTCCTGACTTAGTCTTAGAGACTTAGAGAAATCTTAGAAAAAGAATTTGATGTTCTTATTTCTTTCTCTTTTAAAGAAAGTAGGAGACTAGATGATTCATTTTCCTGTTACTCAGCTAAAGTCCTTTGTATAAACTAGTTAAAAGCTAATATGACATTCCTGATGTTTTTGAAGTAAAAATTAGTAGAAAAAAGTTAAATAGTATTAACTGAAATACTAGAGGTTTCAAGAAGAGAGGTAGGAATGCCAAATCAATTTAAAAAATAACCTTGGAAAGTTTGACTATTATAAGCTATGCCATCTCTTTGTACTTCAGAAAGGACAGAGTCAAACACTAAACATTCTGAAAATTTAAGCTGAAAACCTCCCTGCCACCAAAAGAAGAAAAAAAAAAGTTAAAATAGCAGTCAACTGTTACTTTTATCCTAACACAGATATCTCCTTAGAGAATACATCCCTGTTTTCAGCTTTGCTGTTACCATAATAAAAACCCCCAAACCAAAAAACAGAAGTGAGAAATGCAGTTCTAGTGTTTCTGCACTTCCTTGTGCAGTTGTATTAATAATGTGTTAGCCATTCTGTTCCACACTACAACACCTAAATTCCAGCTTTTTAAGAGTATCAGACAAGAGTATCATACATGATCTGTACTCTGGCTATTGCATGAGGACAGAATCTGTTATTCAAAGTTTAACAGATTAGAGGCATTGTGCATTTTAATTCTTACATACAAAACCCAAATATCTTTATAGGAATTTTAGTTTACTTTGCTGTTTAAAACATGACATATTAATTTTATTTTTTTTTAACTTGGTGAGAAAACTTGACATTATCATAAAACAAACAGAGAGACTCTGTCTTGGGTATGAATATGTGTCTTTTGGTGATGTGAAAACCTCTGGCTTCATATCTAAAGACATCATTTCCCCCACAGCATTTCTAAATGATGGGTAGTATTTTCACACAGAGCAGTTCTAATTCTTCTGCTGAAATTATCCATTCAGGGTCTCTTCTAGCTACCTGGCATGGCTACAAAGGGAACATACTCTTTGTGGCTGTGGATATTGCTGATGATGTCCAGTTTTTCTATCTCTTTGTCATAATGATATGCATAATAAATAACTAAATTTTCACAAGTAAGCATCAAAAAATCCTATTGCAATTCCAGAGATTTATTAGTGTAAAGAATTTGTTCAGTAGGTTTATTTATATATTTACTTTTTTTTTTCTTCAGAATATCTCCTTCCCCATTTTATATTTATTGTTTTTCCTTTTCACAAGTCTGTACTTTAAAAATTTATGGTTATTTGAATTTTTAATTCCTGGGTGCAGAATGTAGTTATAAATGCCATTTTGTCTGTCATTTTGTGTGTTTTATTATTAGTGCTGGTTTATGCATTAGCTAATCCGCTGTGTGTGTTTCTGTGCAACGTCCTTGCTTTGAGCTAAAACAATGCTGTTAAAGTTACAAAATAATCAGGGTATATATTGATTGAAAAAGTGAACCCTTCCCATTTTCTGTGAGTGGACAGTAAATGAAGAGTTATTTTATCTGTGGTTTGTTTTTTCTGGGTAGAACAATTGCTGTGTTGTGTCTAAGCCTCACTTAGCAGGAAATCTGCCCACTAGCAGCTTAAAAGTCTTTCATGGTCCTGATATAAAGGTTAGTTTCCTTCTTCAAAGGCTGGGTAGATGCTGTGAGTCTGGATTTTCAATACTTTTATGGCATATTTTTTCTTGGTCTGTAATACCTCAGTCCTGAATACTTGTCTTTGTTGTTGCTGCTGCTGCTGTTGTTGTTGCTGTTGTTTAGGGGGGTTGTTTGTTTATTTTTGTTTTGTTTCCCTGAATAGGCATCATGATAATTTGTTTATTTTTTCTAGTGTCTCATAGCCATTTTCAGAGTTCATGGGCCAGAACAATTAGAGTCCAGACACAGGACTGGAATGACCTTGTGTATTGTGCATTTTCTATTTTGCAGAGCTGATTGAGAGATGGCTATGACTGAGGACCACTTACAGATCATGGCAATCAAACATATGAGCTGGCCCCAGGATATCCTGAGGCTAAAGGAAAGAATTCCTGAGAAATGTGCCTTGGAGTGATTAAAATACAGTGTTTGCAGACAATTATTTTCATGGTGAAAAGGTAGGTGTACTGGTAATAGAGCTTGACAGACACTTGCTTTTGCCAGTGATTATGAACCTGCAACATATGGCCAGATGCACTCACTTTGCATTCACTTGCTGTGAGGATTGAAAAATTAATTTTGAAATCCAAAGACCTGCAACTGACAGCCTTCTAATGATGAGTGATGTGGTTATCCCAAATTGTCAAAAAAAAAATTTCCTGAATTCTGGTCTTCTGATTCATGTCTTAATGCTTATGGAAATATTGCTTTTTACAGTGTGTCTGTGTATATTTCCAAAATTATTCTGCTTCTGTTCCCTAAAGCTGTGTTTTTATATTTTTTATATAATATTTGAATTCACACAGGAGGGACTGAGAGTAATATATTTTGGATAAAGGTATTCAGTATTTAATCAGACCATAGTAAAAGTATATAAAGAACTTAGTTCCCTAAGTTTACAATCCAGTTGTTAATCATCAAACCTATTCCATTTTCTTGACTTCTTTATGCTTTTCCAAAACAACTTTTAATATTTCCACTTATTTTCAATTTCAGTTCTTTTTCCCCACATGAGTACAACAGTGAATGTGATCCAAGGTTCTTATTGTCATCAGAGTGTTATTAGGGGCACTATTGTCATCCTAGTTAAGAGTCTTGCTTTGAGTAAGATAGTTTTATATATTGAACTGAAAATAAACAAACACGAATGATGTCTATGCTTCAATCATAAAGCATCTCTGTCGTGCTCTGGTGGTGGAAAATAAGGACTCTTACTAACATGAATGCACCTAAGATTAATGCACTGAAGGTGAGATTAATAATCTGAATTTTTACGCTGAAAAGGCAAGGTACCACTGTAGCATCAGCAACTCCTGACCCAGGTTCTCTAGACAGCTACTAAAGAGTTATGCCATCCTTGAACACTGCAAGGAAAGGCAGCAGCATGATAGGAATCTTCTTCAGAAAAGGCCAGGGACACTGCACTGGATGGCAGCCTTGAGCCTGAGTCAGTATGATACCACTGCAGAGAAGGGAAAACACCTCCCTGGAATGCACAGTCCTCTGCTCTAGGAAGCCTTAGCAATGCCTTAGCTGGAGTGTTTTGTCCTGTTCAGCAAGTGAGAATGGGTAGGGCTCTGATCAGTGTGATGTATTGGGTTTCCATGGCCAGGGTTTGGTAGTGGAGGGGGTACAGGAGTGACTTCTGCGGGAATCTGCCAGAAGCTTTTTCCATGTCCAGCAGAGCCAATGCCAGCCAGCTCCAAGATGGACCTGCCACTGGCCAATCAGAGATGGTGGTAATGCCTCTCTGGTAACATATTTAAAAAAAAAAAAAAGTTATTGTGCAGATGTAGCTGTGGCCAGGGAAGAGAGGAGTGAGAACATGTTAGAAGAGCAACTCTGCAGACACCAAGATCAGAGAAAGAGGAGGAGGATGAGGTGCTTCAGGTGCTGGGGCTGAGATTCTCCTGCAGTGTGTGGTGAAGCAGCTGTGCCCCTGCAGCTCATGGAGGACACAGGGATGCAGAGATCCACTGTGGAGGAGACCCATGTTGTAGCAGGTGGATGCCCAAGAGAGTGCTGTGAACCTCTGGAAAACCTATGTCAGAGTGGGCTCCTGGCAGCGACCTGCAGACCTGATGAGAGAGGAGGCCATTCTGTAGCAAGTTTGCTGGTAGGGCCTGTGACCCTGTGGAGGACCCATGCTGGAGCAGGGTGTACCTGGAAGACTGTATCCCATGGAAGAGTGCTGCAGCAGTTCGTGAAGAACTGGCTCCCATGGGATGGACTCACATTGGAGAAGCTCATGGAGAACTGTCTCCTGTGGGAAGGACCCTGCACTAGAGGAGTGGAAAGGCTCTTCTCCCTGAGCAGTGGGAGAAACAACCTGTGATGACATGAGCATAACACTATTCCCATCTCCTTGCACTGTTGGGTTAGGAAGTAGAGCTGGGAAGGAGGGAGGGTGGGGGGCAGCTGTTCTAAAGATTTATTTTACGTCTTATTATGGGGATCTGATTTTGTTAGTGGTAAATTCAAATAATATCCACAATTCAAGTCTGTTTTGCCTGTGGTGGTATTAGGTGTGTGACCTTTACTGGTCCTTATCTCAATCCATTGACCTTCCATTAAATTTTCTCTCCTCTGCCCAGTTGCAGAGGGGCGTGACAGAATGGATTTTGTGGGCTCCTGGTGTCCAGCCAGGGTCAACCCACTACCCGTGCAAAAGGAGGTCAAATAAATTGGGGTTGTTTACTTTGAAACAGGAAGGAAAACATGAATGCAGCTTCCAGAAGCTCCAGGTTTGCAGTATTACTGTGCTATTTTTGGCCCAAAGGCCTAACTTTTGTCTGTGTTTTAGTATGTCCTAATGGATGTAAAACATGCATACTATACAGTAGCTTACTAGTAAGCCCACAGTTTTTTTCTAAATGCACATATCTGTGAATATATTCCTACCACTTGTAAAAATTATACTTACTGTATCAACTCATCAAAGAGTGAGACCACTATATTTTATATACTCTGAGATCTTAGTTCCCTAATTTTCTGACTGTAAACAGCTCCAATGCCCTGCAGTTGCAATTGAAGCTACTAATAATGGCCAGAATTGTTAAAAATATTTTGGCTGTGCACTGGAAATTAGACAGTCATTACAAAGGTAGATGTGGGAAGACAAAGAGTGAAGGAGGGAAAATGTGAGATTCAGCAATGTTCTTCTGACAAGAAAGTGATTGTGTAGGTGGACTTCCAAAGGCTTGTCTGAATATTATTTGTGCAGTGGGCTCCTGATGGGAATGACAGAATTCATTTCAATGTCTACCATGAGAAAGGTAAAGAAAAAGAATGAGAGGAAAAAAAAGCAAAAAAGGCTTCGTTCATTAATCAGCTTGTTAGACAAGGATCTGCTCTATAATGAGCTGCCTCTGAGACCTACAGAAAGAATTGGAAATAGTTTTACTAGAGAAGACTGATAGCTTAATATTAAATACAGCACACTGGGCATTTTTTTCACTAAGATGTGATGGCCAGAATTTGGGTGCTAGTAATATGACATTTTTTTTGGTGCTATAGTGTTGCATAAAATAGTCATGATACAGCAGATTATTTCAGAAAACAACTAAAAGAATTAAACAGGAGGTGATTTGGTCACTACTTAAGTCTACCCTTCTCACTCTTGAGAAATCAGAGGTGAAGGTATATACAATTCCATTGTATGTGGTCATTCTGGGCTCTGAGCTATTCTGCTCCCAGAATATGTATGCAGTCTGAGAGATAAAAACTGGAATTATCTTAAAAGTGCTTAGTAAAACCGCAAATGTATCGTAATTATATATATATGTCTGTGTAGCACATACAGTGACTCTTAAAAAATTTATCCACAAGAAGAACATTATGTATTTGGTAACTGAAAATGCACAAATATTTTTCATTCAAGAGTGACAGTATTTTTTCAATTATGTTTTCTTTTCAAAAAATTGTATTAATAGCATACACTGTGTTATCTGAACTGATCTTTGTGACTAAAGAGGTGTGCTTATGTAGTCTTGGTTCTAGCTGGTACAAGCAAATTACCATTCCAGTATCTAAGTTTCATAAACAACACTAACTGTGGGTGGATGAAAGGCATTTTCCAATGGAGTAGGCAAATATGGAAAACATTTGCCTGATTTAGATGGAGTGGAATTACAGATACTTAAAGGTACTGAAGGGCTGGATTTTTGTACAATTGGACTTTGAAAAACACTGGCACATCTTAGCACCTGGGATAAATTATTTTGTGGGGTATATTCATAGACAGTGCTTTCAGGGATCTTATTGAGGGAACTGCAGCAGTGAAAAGTTTGTGTCTGTGTCTTCCCAATGAAAGATTTCTCTTTTATTCTATAATGGTGCTTTATGTCTCATTTTTGTTTAGAAAAAAAATCGCACAAAGAGATAAAGTTATTAACACATGGTGTAGCTATATACTCCTAGCAAAATAATTTCTTTTTCAATAAAGCATGTTGAAACACTTCTATGACATGATGTGGTCATTTATAGATGCAGCCTTTTTCATTATTAAATACCAGAAGCTACATAAGTGGAATTTTAATTCTCCCCTTACTCATTGCAGTATCAGCTTTGTCTTCCCTTGCCTAACTTTCCACCAAATTTCAGCTTTCAGTGCAGAAGTATGGTACTACAAATGCTGAGAACTGCAAGAGAAAACTGTATTAGGGTTCTGTGGCAAGACTTGGGTAGAGGAGAGCTGCAGCAGTGGCTTCTATGACGAAATGTCTCAGGTGTGAGAGAGCCAGTGCTAGCTGCTCCAGGACAGACCCACTGCTGGCCAAGGCTGAGTCCATCAGCAATGGTGGTAGTGCCTTTGGGATAACGTAGTTAAATGGGGGTAAAGATGAGCACAACAGCAACTGCAGCCAGAAAAAAGGAGTGAGAATATGGGTGAAAGAAACAGTCCTGCAGGCACCAAAGTCACGGAGGAAGAAAGGAGAGGAGGTGCTCCAGGTGTCAGGGTAGAACTAGGGCTGTTGGGCACAGAAATTTTGGAATGCACGGAGACCATAAGACCTGCCTGAAACCTAGAGAGCAGGAAGAAATAACTAGAAAGGATTGCATGGAGTCAGCCTCTCATCCAGTAGGACTTCATTGTAATCGGAGTGCCAGGCTCTCTGGATGACACTGGGTGGAAGCTCTGTGTGCTGTGCATTGCACATGACAGTCCATTATCCCAGGGGCTGTTAGCCCAGCTGAGAGAGCAGCAGTCAGTGGAGAGGTGGCTGTTTGGCAACCCTGATATGTTTAAAACCATTACTAAATCCTTTTATCCAAAGCTGTAGCACAGCCCTGCCAATCAATCTGTACGATACTGTCTGTGTGCAAAGCCTTATTGGACAGCTGTCTCTCAGTATCAAAGTGTTTCCTGGAAGAAGACAAGCTTTTGTACAAAATAGAGATGTCCTGAGTGTAAACCCTTTCTGTTCAGCAACACAAAACAGAACTGATGGCAAATGGGTTTAGTATCTGATGAATGCACAAAGCAGCACTGGGTTAAGGTGACCCCACACTGCCTTTTTACTGGTGTGGTTTAGTGCCCACAAATGAAATTGCTTCTTAGAAACAAAGAATGCTTTTCTTGTATAAAAGCATCACCCACAGAGCATGCCTACAAATGTCTGTTTTAATTTGTCAGATTCAATGCCTGCATATTCAAGGGAGCTTGAAAGTGCTGTCCTTTCCCACAGGGTTTCTGGCCATCCTGGCTGGGCTGGGAGAAGCAGTCCACAAGGAGAAGCTCTGCAAAGGCTCTCAAGTTGGCAAAGGGACTCTAAATATGTAGAAATCACAAGAAATGCTTTGTTAGTTGAAAAAAACTTCCTCAGGTCCTTCAAAACACCAAAGACCTTTCAGCTTGACTAGTTAGGAATTGTCATAAGATCTGTCTGTTAATAAAATTACTTTAGTATGACTTCCAGAAATTGGAAAACTTAAGTATAGAGCAATTATTCCCCCCAGACTAAAATATGGCTTAAAATAAAAAACTTGGAAAATAACTTCCTTGTTATTTTTCATGTTTCACAATTCCCTGCATTTTTTCTCTTCTAAGGAAAAAAATAACATTTAAAATTATTATGTCAACTAAAGGTACCAGCGAAACACTTTCGTCAGCATTAAGAAAACCAAATATTATTTATATTGAGAGCAGAATAAATTTTTATTGGTTCAGTTTTGGCTGTGTTAATTTTGTAAAACAGGTTTAATGCTGTAAAACAGAGTGCTGGCATGACAAGTACAAGAAAACATTCACCTGCTCTACTTAAACAGGAAAAAATTTTATGGATTTCAGTGCGTGTTGTTATAAATTATGCTAATTCATCCTTCAGAGGGATAATTAATTTATGTGACCATGTTTTCAAAACTTCACTTGATGCATAAATATACTATTATGTACTGCACATGTCCCTTGTGTCTGACAGTGGTGTAAAACCCAACAAATAGCAATTATCTAAGCAGATTCATTTTATGAATACAATATAGGCCCTCGAATCTGAAGCCATAATGAAATCTTTCACAGTGTTTTCCTAGTGTTTTCACAGTGGTTTCCTCGTCTTCTTTTTACAGTATCATGGTAGGAAATTCTAAATTCTATGCTACAGATAGTAATTAAACTAATCAGAAGCATAGCATTGCACATGCTGTTTTAGTCTGTGCTTTGCAGGGTACACCTGTTTGGAAGCACAGGTTAAACTATAAAAATCTTAATAATTACTGAGACAAGGATGGCAGTTAAAAAGATAATCCACATTTGAATAAGACAGTGTTCAACATTCACATACCACTATCAGAGATCCCTCTAAGGCTTAAGGACATACAGAAAAAAACAGAACTTAATTGGAAAACAAGTTGGACTGAATAGTAAGTGAAATTAAATAGTAAGTGAAAGTAAATCCCTTTTTATTAATCTATTCTGCTAATTTAATCTCTTGAGTCTAGGTTTCAAATTGACATATGAAAATATAGCTATAATCAGTAAAATATCAATATGCATATTCAACGCCAAGTACGAGTTCTTACATTTGAAGCAACTTGAGTATAAATGTCTCCAATAAGCATTTAATTTAAATTTAGGAAGGCAGTTCGTCTGCTAATTAGAAACCCATAGATTGGTAGAAGTGTAGCTATCAAACATTAGTATAGTGCTTACAAATGACAAGTTCAGTAGCCATGTAATCAGTTTAAAGTTACGTAAGCAATAAAAGATCATGTCCCCAGGGATTTCCTCAAATTTTTTTTCTCTTACGTACTTTTGTTTTCCATGACAGTTTCTACAAAACTTGAGCACTATGTATTAAAGAGAATATTGAAAGCAAGAGTTTGCCTACTCATGCTTGTGTATCAGTATTTGGAAAAAGGCAGCATATATTGCACGTACAACAATTAACTATTAGTACCTTTATTTTCATTGAACACATTAATCTCCTACTTAATCTAGCTTACTTTTTTTGCATGCGTGTGTATTTAGTTTAGTTTCAACTTTACTTTCTCGTTATGTATATACTTTGTTTATTCATATACTTGCAGTAAAAAATTTCAGCAGAGCTTCAAGATTCAGAAAAAAAAAACCCTTCAGATGAGGAGCTGTCATGGGCAAGTATGCTGGTTTTAGCTGGGGTAGAGTTAATTTTCTTTACCGTGGCTAGGGCAGGGCTATCTTCTGGATCTGTGCTGACCACAAGGTTGATAATACAGAGATGTTTTTGCCTTTGCTGAGCAGATTTTGCACAGAGTCAAGGCCTTTTCTGCTTTTTGTACAACTAGTTTTGATCTGAACTGACCAAATGGATACTCCAGACCATATGGCATTGTGTCAGTATATAAAGTTGGGAAAGGAGGAAGGGCAGGTCTGGCATTGGTCAGCAAGTGGTAAGTAATTGCACTGTGCCTCACTTGTTTATTAATATTTACAATTATTACTGTATTTTACAGTTATTTTCAGTTATTGAATTAATCTTATTTCAATGCACAAGTTTTACTTTGATTCTCCTCCCCATTCTACTGGGATGGGGGGGAGAAGGGGGCAGGGTTGAGCAAGTGGCTGTGTTGTGCTTAATCTCCAACAGGGCTTAAAATCATGATAGCAGGAAACAGTGTTATTTACCTGCTCATTCCCCATCATTTTCCTGTAGAAAGACAGCAGAGATGTGAAGGACAATAACATGCTATAATTGGCTCCCAAGCATGCTGTGCTATGCCTGCAGTTGGATTCAGCACAGTCTAATAGGCACAGAATTTCTATTTATGTATATGCACATGACATTCCAAAGCATGGTGTGGTTTAGTGGTAAATCCAATGCAATGAATGTAGTGATGACAGTGTGTGCAAATAACTTTCCTAGGAGGGAAAGATCCATAACACATTTTGTAAGGTCCATAATGAGAAAAAATGAGTTAGTTCCTTTCACTATCAGTCCCATAGATGCAGTTACAAGTCATGGTTATACAAGGAATATGCCATATATATACATGCACGGACAAGACATATATAGATATATATATATATCCTATATATATATATATATACACACACACACACACACACACACGTAGGGGTTGCGGAGGCTCTGGAAGGTCTGAACAGGAACTGTCAGTGCTGGTGGTGCCCTCTGCTCTGCTTGAATATAATTAAAAATGTAAGACAAGTTTAGATTGCACACAGTTGAGTAATTCCATCTGGAAATACATATTTATTTACATTCTAGTACTTCCTACTTAACTTTAGGTGTACTAGAGAGAGAAGGAAGGAAGGAAGGAAGGAAGGAAGGAAGGAAGGAAGGAAGGAAGGAAGGAAGGGAGGGAAAGAGAAAAGAAAGGAAAGGAAAGAAAGAAAAGAAGGGAAAGAAAGGAAAGAAAGGAGGGGAGCAAGGGGAGAAAGAAAGGGGAGAAAGGAAAGAAAGGAAGGAGAAGAAAGCAAGGAAAGAAAAGAAAGAAAGAAAGATTTTGTTTCCCTTCAGTGTTTTTTCTTCTCACACTGGGCAGCATCTCTGAACTCATTTATGAGTGGTAATGAAGTATGATAAGGCAGAGGTTGCTACAGCTTGTACTCATTTAAGGGAAAACGAAACAGGGATAGAGCTGAGCCTCTCAAGACATTTGCTCTTGAGATTGTGAAATTATGCCCAGTGCTGTTGTAATAATAATAAATAATAATAATAATAATATCTAAAAAACCTTATAGTCTGCATTTTAATATTTGGTTATACAATGTTTCTATAGCCAGGGGAACTTCATGAGCTACCTCTCATCCTGTGTTTTTATGAGCTTGTGATCTCAAAATGAATTACCTGCTTTTACTGCCTCTGACCAAGGTAGGACATGTTGCCTGATCTTTGGAGATTTGTTCAACCAATCTAAATGTTTAGGTAAGTAAGAATAATTTTTGGGCCTTTTTTCTTCATCAGTTAATTTATTTTCCTTCGCAGATCATTCAGAGCCTATTTCTTTCTTAAGGAGTTATCATTTACATTCCTAGAAAAGAATAAATAAACTATCCCTAAAATATTAGAGGTAAACACTGCCATTTTCTTTGCAACAAGTGAATGCAAAAGCCATCAGACTGTGCTATTATACTTCCCATAGGAATGCCAAATGGTGTTTTATGAATGTCATTAATATAATATGCAAATGATCTGCTTGGCTTTTGCTTCTCTATTTTTGTTAACCTAGTCAATCAGTCAGATGTTGCTAATGAGAAAGTTGATGAAAGCTTGTCCAGCTGTTGAGAAGGTCAATGAAATGACAGACCCCTCTCTCTTTTCACTCACCCTACAGCTAGAATACCATATATACCAATGTTGAAATGATGACCTGAAGTCACCTGGGTATTGATAAGGGACTCTGAAGCACGTTGTTACAAAATTTCCTATAACATGCATTTATCATAATGTGAGGTATTACAAAAGTATTTAACTTTACTACATTTGTATTAACAAGGAGTGTTCAAAATAAATGCAGTGAATTTTGAAGGCTTCTTATAGTCAGAAAAAAACATTTAATCATAAAGATAATTTTCTAGAAAAGGAATTTAAATAGCAGGCAGTCCCTTCAATGTACAGTTTTTTGCTTTTCAGTCTTCTTTTTCATTAAGTTTCCTCACAATATTTTTTCAATCTTTTTTTTTCAAAGGAGGAGAAATGAAATTTAGGTTCTCATCTTCCTAGACTCTATACTGCTGTGCAGACACAGAAAAATTGCTAAGAACTCCTCTTTGCATATGACAGTGTTCACATAGAAGACCACATCTTTAAAAAACAGTGATTGGTTGCTGTCTGGAGAGAAATAGAAACCTCTTTTGCTAGGATCCTTGTAACAGCATCTTCAGCTGAATCAGGATAGCCGTCCTGAATCACTTTTCTACTTGGTTTTGTACTTCAGCTGCCCAAGGTCCTACAGAACCTCTTCAGCCACACTGTAATCCTTCAGTATTGATTGTATTAATCTTAATACAAAATACCTCCTAATTACCTTATTGATGTACAAAGAACTTATTTTATGATGCTGCATCTGTGGTAACTGTTTGTACTTACAGTTATGTACAATATGGGCAGGTCTACAATTTGGAATCACCTGAGATTCTCTGATAGTCCAAGTCTCCACCCAGGATATTAATCTACATATTTAAACCTAACAATTGGTTTATGCACAGCTGAAGCTGCCTAGGGAAATCTCAACACCTTTCCAAAATTCCCAGCTGTAGTGTTCCTGTAGCAATTAGTTAAAAACTTTGCTGTGAAGGAGGCTGGGAAGTATCTCAATCATTTTTTCTTATCTCAAGCCAGTCCATAATATCTATTCAGTCTCTACAGAGACCATCTGGGGATTTCCTGGACCAAGCAAATAACAAAGTGCATTGGGTGTATAGACAGCCCTTGCTCTGATACCAAATTACACCAAATTATAACCATAGGCAAATCTGAATTTTAATCTTATTTTTCCTTTAGGACTTACATTCTAAAGTTATTATCACTGTATGTTTTCCACTTATATTTATGACTTGGAAAAAAAAATCCTTAGGGGAGAAAATATAAGACAATACTATAAGCTTTGCTTAGAATAATTTGAAAAGTAAGTGGTTTTAAATGTTGAAACTAAGAAAAGAACATCACACACTAAAAATATAATTAGATTTGAACAGTGTTTCCTTGCAGTGAGAATATAGCAGGGGATTGTAAGAACATCATGTGGTTTCTGAGTTTTGTATTTCAATAATTTTATACTAAAATTTCTTCTTATATGATTGCATTATACAGAAATATCACCAAATGAAGAATGCTTTTTAGAAGCTATTATTCCAGAAAAGCTTGAGTACTACAACTTTAGTCAAAGGTAGATAACTCAAGGCTAGCTCAGCTAAGGAGAGAGCTAATAAAGTGTGTTTTGGCCTGGAATCCTCCTTTTCTGATTAAATAGAGTTCCTGTGAAATCTAAACCAGCAATGTAATATTTTTAATATTAGTTTTCAGCCTTATATCTTAGTGGCTTTTTTAATGGGAGAGCTACTTCTCCTGAAGGTCTGAACCTTTGGACTGAAGTATGTTTTCTTGTCTGTCTGAACTTCTACAAGGAATTTCTGTAAGAAATGGCCTTGAATATACTGTCTGAAATTTCCTTTACATCTCAAGGAAACTATGGCATTGAAGATTATCTGTCCTATAAAAGTATTGTTCAGTGCAATGCAGCTGTTGTGTTTTAGCCCCAGCCAGCAGCTCAGCCTGACATAGCCACTTGTTGAATCAGAACTACAAAAGTGAGAAAACTCATGGGTTGAGATAAAGACAATTTAATCATTTAAAAAAACCCAACCAAGTAAAACACCAGAAACCACAGTAAAACTTTAAAGAGGAAAATATATTAAACCAAGAAAGACAGCTGATTCCAAAACCCCAGTTGCTAACAGACTCATGCCCAGGCAGTCCCCAGACACTGGCAGCCACAGATGACCTTCTTCATGGCCAGTTTTATTCCTGAACACAATGCTGTTTGGTATGGAATATTCCTTTGTTCAGCCAGGATCAGCTGTCCTGGCTGTGTCCCCTCCCAACTCCTTGTGCCTCCCCAGCCTCTGCTGCTGGGGTGGGGTGAGATGCAGAAAAGGCCTTGGCTTTGTGTCAGCACTGCTCAGTGGTATCAAAACCATCCCTGTGTTATCAACACAGCACAAACCCAAAATACAGCCCCATACCAGCTACTGTGAAGAAACATAACTCAGCTCCAGCCAAAACCAGTAGAGCAGCTTATGACATTCCTTATCAAGTTAAGTTTAAGATGAAGGTCACTTCACTAAGAGAGCTGACCCTGCATGACTCCTGGAATCCATCTTGTTTCCACACCTCATGTTCCACTGCAGTAAAACCTTTCTAAATTGCCTACAATCTCAGTAGCCTATTTGCTCCAAGGCCTCCTACTTCTGTCTTCAAGAAGTGAGTAGGCATTACAGTGTTGGTTGTTTCAAATTGCTGTGAGTCCAATTCCAAAAGGCTCATTTTGCACAAACTGATGTGTTATTTATTTCCTCACAAACAAGATATTAATCCATTCAGCTTTAGTGGGGACATAAAAATGGGGCTATTCTGTGGGTGTAGAGTTATAGCACTTTGCAGTCCTTGGATACATGACAATAAATGTACTACAAATTCCCACATTGTCTAAGTCACCCAATTATCTCTGGACTAAATACTGTGAATACTTATGCAGTAGGAGACTTCAGAGTAGTATCAGAGTCACCCTTTTTATGTAAGCAAAGCTTGTTTTAAAATCAATTGAAGTAATTGAAAAATGTGTTCCTTAGATTTCTATGGCCTTTGCTTTATGCCATAAAAAGAACAGATGAAAATATGATTACTTATTATATGAACATCACTCTTTATGTGATTTGTTTAGGCATTTGTTATGAGGAATATTTATTTTTAGTTTTCATAAGACTTTAAAAAGTAATCTAAACAGAGATCTTTCAAATATCTCAGTTCTAGGCATATTTGAAATATTAGCACATTTGCCATGAATACAAACAAAAGAATTTTTCTGTCATAACAGAAGCAGAAAATTAATTGATTGTAACAACACCATTAGAGAGATATTCTGCTTGTGCTGTCAAAAATGACATAAAGGTATTTAAAGCAGTCGATTTCAAGCCCCATTTTGATTGATGGGAGAAACAGGCATAAAAGAAGCCTGGATTTGTTTTGATAGCTTTTTTCTTCCTTTTGTGCCTCAGTGGCCTGAATTTCTGCCGTTCCTTAATAATATTGCTATTATTTTTGAAAAAGAGGAATAATGCAACAGGGTGCTCTTCCCAGGCTCATAGCCTTCAGGAGGGCCAACTCTAGGAGCTGTCCTCAGAGATGACATGCAGATATTCCCTATCCCTGGTCTTCTCTAGCACTACCTCTTCCAGAAAGAGAGCAAAAAAAAGATTTACCATAAAAAGGCTGAATACTTTGTGTAATGATGAGTGTGGCTTTTCAGCTGACACTGCCTGCCAATAGATGATGAGCACTGCCTGTGTAAGCAAGGTGTCACTGCTGAAATCTTCAGGTGGAATGAAAATAGCTCTCAGCAATTCAAAAAATAATTGTCACTTCATTCCTCATTGCAAAAGAAAAAAAAAAAGGAGTAGAAGGAAAAAAGAAAGCTGTACAAGGAAAAAGAAAAAATAATGATAGGCTGATTTAACAGGTAATACAATGTAATAATAATATTTCTATTGAAATGGATTTCATGTCCAATTAATTCAAGGTCAATTTTAATAAATTTAACTTTTCTTGGAAAGAATGAGAGCTGTTCTGCCTTCTATTAAAGTGAGTGATTCTAAGTTTCTTCTCCGCTGACAAGTCATAGTTATATTATGTGTCATGACACCTAATTGACAGTGAAATAATGTCACAAGATTTTATAAAAAGCAAATTGAAAGATGTGTGATTAGCTGATGACATTGCAACTGAGCTGAAACCTAAGTGAAAGTCTAGTCCAGACTAAGTTCATTTACAAGGAGAGTGAGAAGTCCCTGGGAACATTTTTTCCAACATGTTTATAATTAAACTGGCAAGACATACTTCTTCTTCTAGACATATTTTAAAGCTATATCCTTAAGCAATAGAAAATGGAAGCCTTATGGCTTCTGAAGAAAACTTCTTTGTGAGATCTTTTATCTAAAAATTATTATTAGTTTCTAATATCTGATTTTTTGGCATCATAGGATGCTCGAGCTAGCTATGGAGGCAACCCCCTGGAAGTGTTAAAAATCCATATCCTTGGGGAGAGAAGAAAGGGACACATGCTGTGTGACTATGAGAGTTTTAGGCACAGACAGGGAACGTTTGCTGTGGAGCCAGCAGGTACCTAAAGCCACAGGGGAAGCAGGGGAGGTGGCTGTGTCCAGCCTGAATTTAAGAGGTGTCCCCATGCCGAGCAGAATGGGGTTAGCAGGGACTGACAGCTTGAGAGATCAGGCAGTGGCAAGCAGCCTGGAAGGTGAGTGTTCTGACTGAGTGGGACTGCAGGCACCCATATGGAGCTTCTCATAAAGTCTTTCCAAGCTCCTTCCACCACAAGGCAAAAGACATGCTGCCACTTCCAGGAAGTGTGCCTTCCACCCCAGCCAGACAAGAAGGTTTTTTTTTTTTTTTCTTTTTTTGACTTACCTGTTTTCTCAGAATTCACAAAGTCAGACAGTAAAAACTGAATTTATTGAACGTGGGCACCATTTACATGTGGTAACAATCTCAGAGATGGAACTCATTCTGCAGGTGTTTCTCTTGAAATCGAGAAGATTTAAATCAGTGGAATGTATACACTGCAAAAACAAATAAACCATCAATAACAAAAATATTACAGTTTTTGAACCAAGAACTAGATCTACAGCTATGTATGGCTGCCACACAAAAATGCCAAAGGCCACACACCAAGAGCCAACTGATGGCTTAATATCAACATTTACTGAAACAGCCTCAGAACAGGCTTGAGTTTCTTAAAAATCAAAATGGTGGGAATATTTGCTAGCTGTGGCTGACTCATTCATTGAAAGGCTGGCTGTTCTAGCAGGTGATACTTCATTCCAAACTCAAAGAAAGGTTATAATTTCAAATTCTTTTATTGATTCCAGTGTGATTTGGAACAGCTTGTACTAGAATTCTGAAAACTCTTGAAACTGGTAAAGAAATTCATACTCCATGATGCAGCTGAGAGGCTGCTCCGAGGTCTGTAATGTCTGCAGTATTAAAGCTCCCCCGCTTTCCCTCATTTGTTCCTTTCCTGCTGCAGAATATTTATACTGCATGGGGCAGATCAATGCATCTTTCTGTGATGTCCCTCCATGAGCTAAAAATCTCCCTGCTGTTGGCACCCAGGACTAGCACAGTTGCAGCCTTATTTATTCCAGGGAGAAAAGTCTGAAGGAAATTTATTTTTCCCCTCACTCCTTCAACTCCTCATCAGCTAAGCAGTCACAGGAAGACCTCCTCTGCAACCCTGTCTTGTGTCTGCGTTGTTAAGCTCTGTTCTGCTGCCATGACCCTTTCTTTATCCTAAACACTACCAGTCAAAAAGGACCACAACCCACTGAACTGTAAACACAGCAGCTACTTGGTTACAGCAATGGGCACCACAGACATCCCATCTGATCTCAGCTGTAAAGATGAGAAAAACTGTAGTGATGCCCTCAGTATCCCTGCTCCCTTAAGTCTTCTTCTGACCAGGAATACCTTGTCCATCACTTGAGTACAATGTTGTTGATATTCCTGACTTTTTTCCATTTCTCCGTATTCAGACTCAGATTCTTATGGTGACAAGTACTTCTGATGAAGATTTAATACTACTTGCTGTGAATGGTACTGGGAGCTGGGCGTGATCTGTGTCACTATAAAAGAGAAAGAACCCATCAATAGAAGTTTGATCAGTAGATCAAATCCCATTTCAGTAAACCAATGGTTTATTATTTAAATTAGATAAGGAATGTTATCGATATTAATATAATTTTGATTTATGCTTAAAATTTAACATGTGAATCCAGTCTACTGTATTATGAGTCTGAAATAGTTATGACATAGAAGACTTGTAAGTCTGTTTCTTTTGATTTATAGAGAATTTGGTGTAACAACAAAAGAACCCCCAAAAATCTAGAATTGTTACACTTCAGGGATAATGACTCAGAGAAGAAAAAGTGGTTTTGTCTAAATAGATCAATAATCTTACATCAAGTCAAATTATATCTGTGTCTCCTTTCAGTTTGAAAGAGAAATCCTAAATAAACCCTAGCACACTAATGGATGGTGGTAGAGAAATGGAAAACCACAGATCATACAATAGATTTAAATGTCAAGGTCTTAGAAACACATTTTACTGTTTCTGAAAGAAAGTTTGGCTCCATTACCCCAGCTTTTAAAAGCAACAAGTTCATTTTCTTCTGCTTAACTCACATAACCTTTTAACATCAATAAGGTTTCAGTGGCTTAAAGGAAGAACTTGGTTCTAGCTTTTATACAGAAATAATGAATAAATAAATAATGAAACTTCTATTCATTGTATTCACTCTGTTTCTGCTAATGAGGAAATGAAAGTTTTTGTTGCAGAATGGAAAGTTCTTTCTGAATGATAGTAGTTTGCACTGCACTTGTTCAGGGATGACCTGGGAAGATTTCTGTGTGTTGATGTAGAAAATATACAGAGTAAAACTGCATGTAAGAGAGAGTGTTTCCCATATTTTCCAATTTGTTTCAAGATAGTTTGCACTTTCTCATTTAACACAGGTCTGTAAGTTCACTGTAAAATTTATAATAGTGATTTATATGAGTGATGATAAAGGTTACTTCCACGGAATGTTTTTGTAAAGTACTATTTTGTTCAGTTATTATAGACTTTCTCTATTACTCATATAACATAAGCAAAAATTAATAAAATGTGATTAAATAAATGTAAAAAAAAAAGTAGTTAATTTAAGAAAGACATTGAGGTGCTGGAATGAGTCCAGAGAGGAGCAAGGAAGGTGGTGAAGGGTCCAGAGGGTGAGTGCTATGAGGAGCAGCTGAGGGAGCTGGGGGTGTTTACCCTGGAGAAAAGGAGGCTCAGGGGTGACCTTACCACTCTCTACAACCACCTGAAAGGAGGCTGTAGCCAGTGGGGATCATTCTCTTTTCCCAGGTAACAACTGACAGGACAAGCAGAAATGCCCTCAGGGTGTGCCAGGGGAGGTTCCAGCTGGACATCAGGAGGAATTTCTTCACAGAAAGGGTTGTTAAACATTTGAATGTCCACCACCAGGTAGGTGGTAGATTCACTGTCCTTGGGGTGTTCAAGAAATGACTGGACGTGGCACACAGTGCTGTGGTCTGGTTGACAAAGTGGTGTTTGGTCAAAGGTTGGACTTGAAGTTCTCAGAGGTGTTTTCCTACCTAAATGATTCTGTGATTCCCTGTGTCTACTTAGGTTATACAAAGCACTCCTGTAATTCATAGTTCTTCCCTGGAGTTAAATATCACAAAGTTATTATCCCAATGGAAGTAAAAGTGAATCATAAAATGAAAAAAAGATAATTAACCCGAAATGAATGAACTTCATATCCTCCTGTGCATTTCTTTTTGCCTTCAATGCTGCTTAAATGGAGCACTAGAGTAAAAGCAGGTTGTGACGTGCAGTTATTACCCTATTATTGGTAACTTTAGTATTGCTATACAATTTCCTGGTTTTTGGTGTAGTTCACTTAATTTCCTCCTGATACTTAAATCAGTAGACCTAGGACTGCCTTTTTATCTGGCATTTTAGAGTCTTAGTACTAAATGTTAATTTTGTAAAATTATATAATTTTGTAAAATTAGGTCAATTCATGTGGTTACCTGAACTTCAATTATTACAAAATGGAAGTGTTGTGTCACCTTGTGCTGATGAAGAAGAATTAAAATCCGTGAGGGCAAACTCCCTCACAAGTGAACAAACAAAACATGTCTCTCCCCTCTATCCCTGAAAGATGTTAAAAATATCTAATCATGAATGTCTTCTCTAAACACATGAAGGAAAACAAGGTTGTCAGGAGTAGTCAAATGGATTGATCGAGAGGGAGTAATGCTTGACTATTCTGATAGACTTCTGTGATGGAATGACATGACTGATGAGGGGAGAGCAGTGGATGTGTGGATGTCGAGGCTGCTGATGCTGTCTCCCATAACATCCTCATAGGTAAGCTCAGGAAGTGTGGGTTCCATGAGTGGATAGGGAGGTGGGTCGGCCAAGGTCAGTGGCATCCTGGGCTACATCAGCAAGACTGTGGCCAGCAGGTCAAGGAAGGTGATCCTGCCGCTCTACTCTGCTCTGATTAGGCCACATCTGGAGTTTTACATCCAGTTCTGGGCCCCTCTGGACAAGAGAGATCTGGAGCTTCTGGAGAGGATGCAGAAGAAGGCTGCAAACATGATGAGGGGTCTGGACCATCTATGGGGAGATACTGAGGGAGCTGGGACTGTTTAGCCTGGGGAAGGGATGACTGAGAGGTGACATTACCTGTATGCAAAGAATTGACCCTGAGATGAGCTCATTTGTTTGGAGCATGGTGCTAATAACGCCAAGGTTGTGGGTTTGATCTCCATATGGGCTATTCACACTGGAGTTGGGCTTGATGATCCTTGGAGGCCTCTTCCAACTCAGAATCTTCTGTGATTCCGTGAAACATCATAAGGATAGATGTCAAGAGGATAGGGCCAGGCTCTTTTTTGTGGTGTCAAGTGACAGGACAATAAGCTCAAAATGAAACAGAGGAAGTTCCATATGAATATGAGAAAATTTTTTACTTTGAGTGTGCCAGAGCACTGGAAGAGGCTTCCCAGAGAAGTTATGGAGTCTTCTCTGGATATAATCAAAACCTGCCTGGATGTGGTCCTGTGCGACCTGCTGCAGGAGAACATGGAGAACAGCAGGGGGGTTGGACTAGATGGTCTCCAGAGGTTCCTTCCAACCACAACCATTCAGTGATTCTGTGAAATCATTTTACTCAAGAAAATTCTCATAAGTGAAGTGGGAGCTTCAATAGGATTTAGATGACTAACTACTATTAATGCTTTTGACCATTTATTTCAATGAAGCTAATTTCAGAACTATTAAGATATCTTCAAGGGGAAAAATATTCAAAGCAGACCAGGAAAGGAAATTTAAAGCTTGCTGGAAATGAGCTTTAACATTTCCTTCTGAATTTTAAACACTAGGCTTACATGTCAAGACCTTCTTATGGTTCTTCTATCCTGACTTTGAGGTGTCCAATTAAGAAGCATGTAGATTATTTTCTGCCTTTCAAAAAAGTAGTCATGAAATGTGTTTTCCCTTCTATAATTCAACAGGCATGGGATGTGTACACTCTTGGGGACAAAAGAAATAGTGCTAAATAAGGTGGCTGATTATGCCTCTGTGTTCTGCACATAGCTAAATTGACCATAGCTAATGTCGTTTTCACATGATTGGCCAGAGGGTAGGTGTTTTGAACCAATATGTTAAATGTTCCACTTCATAAACTGGAAACATGCCTGGTGCAGCTGATTGTGCCAGCTGGATGATCTTCAGCATGGGCATGTGTTCACTCTTTGTCTCATGGCATTGAATTGGCCAACTGTCTGCTGTCCCCTTTCGAGGTAAAACTAATAAGTGTGATTACAGAACTACTTTATTCCACTGATCTTTACCTCAAAAGCAGAGAGAAATCCTATGCCAAAAGATAAATTTCTGCCCTTGGCTACCCTGTAGGTTAACAATCCAATTAAAAACTCAATTATGAAAAAATGTTCAAAGTTTTGGTGGTGATGCATTTGTCTTTCCTTTCTGAAAGTGGAAATTTGAATGTCCATGTATGTCACAGATGAAAAACAAGTACTATAATTTGTATCCTCTAGTATTTATTTAATAATAATAGTGAAATATAGAAAACTGCACTTAAATATGAGAAAATAAAACCTTTTTCCCTTTCAGTGTGAGGCTGTTCAAATATTAGGATAGGTTTCTAGAGAGGTTGGGGAATCTCCATCTTTAAAAATACTTAAAATCCAACGAGACAAAACCCTGAGCAACCAGCTGTAGTTGACCTTGTTTGAGAAGAGCTCTTGAACTGAATGAGAAATCTCTTCAAAGCTTAACTGTTCTGTGTTTCTGTGGTTCTGTGACACTGAACAAGATTTCAGGAAATAGAAAGGGAGAGTTATTAATTTTATTTGATGACTGAACTAGGTTTTTTT
This sequence comes from Lichenostomus cassidix, assembly GCF_008360975.1. Classification (NCBI taxonomy): domain Eukaryota; kingdom Metazoa; phylum Chordata; class Aves; order Passeriformes; family Meliphagidae; genus Lichenostomus; species Lichenostomus cassidix. The sequence continues at coordinate 95,535,109 of NC_139482.1, read as the reverse complement.
AAATTTTTTTGGGTTTTTTTCTTTCGGAAAACACTAGTAGTTGAAATTTGAGCTGCACAGGTTTGTTTCTTTACAAGTGGTTGTATCTTTATGGGTATTACATTTTAGACCTCCAATAGATGTTTTGTAAAAAATTGAATTTGCTAGGAAAATAAAATACAGGTTGTAATGTTTTATAATATTTTATGCATCAAAATTAAGTAGATGCTTTAATAACTAGTATTCTTTATGCCATTTAGTTTAGAGCCTTCCATGGATGCAATAAACAAACCATGGTGTAGGAAGACTGGCCCATGACAAGCAGTCTAACTGGGTTCCCTAAAAGAATGTTTTGTTTCTTAATAACAGTCACTTCTATTTGCATTTTCTCTGTATCAAAGTTTTCATACAGACTGAAAGAATTTTCTATTCCTACATGAAAATGGCAAAAGAATGAGATGGGAAGACAGTGTGTGAGTAGACATGAATGATAGTTATTGAGACACTAAGTGGCATCATCAGTTAAACAGCATGCTCTGATCAGGTGCTGTCATTCTAAGCTCTTACACAACTAGGTGCTTGGGAGAGTGGAATTACTTGTCAATAATGTCCCCATGTTTAGCAGCACGGACACAATCGGTGCTCCAGCTCCCGGTGCAGAATGTTGCTTAAAGGCATGAAAACAGGGTTAGAGGTAGGATAGTTGGCAGGCTTACTTCTGCAGTTATTCTGATCCACAAAGGAACCTTTCCAATCATCACTGCAAGAGTGACTCAGCTTTTGCTGCTGGATTGGCTCTGGTGCAGGAGGTCCATGACTGGGTGAAAGAATCCTTCTTCACAGCAGTCACCCTGCTGTTGCTGCACACCGTTAATGCCATGCTGTTGCAGCAAGATGCTCCGCCTAAACAGGAATGCAGCAGCTTGAATTTGATCTTGTTCCTTAAAATTTGATCTTGAATTTGATCTTGTTCCTTAAAATTTGATCTTGAATTTGATCTTGTTCCTTAAAATTACAGGTGGGTCCTCCCACTTGTTCGCTAGTTATCAGTGATGGCTTGAGCAAGGAGGGGCTGCTGCTTGGTGGAGCAAGGAAGATTTGCTGATCAGTGATAAGATTAAGCAAAGAGGGTCTGCTGGTTTCTAGTGTTGAAGAATGTTGAGACAACTTGACCATCAGACCCAGCAGGAGGACATGCAAGACAGGTTACCCTGACTGAGCCTGGCAGCAGCAAGGGTGTGCAGGCCCTGATAGAGAGGGGAGAGTCAGTATGAACCAAAGAGCTGACATGTTTTTCAACACAAAACATATTTTGCTGAGTAAACCTGACAACATATAATTTAAAATGTGAATGTGACTGAGACTCAATCACTTTATGCTGTAAAAGGCCAGTCCCACCTTTGCACATTGAGGACTTCCAGGGTGCGTCCCTTAGGTGTGTGAAGATCCTGCCCTTGAGTGGGGATGCCCCTCAGTGTTACTCCTTGAGGCTGAGGAAAAGCAATTTGCCCACAAGCACTGTTATGGGTAACTATCATCAATCTCTACTTAATAATTGTTTTGCTAGATTAAATAAAACTGTGTCACTATAATTGCTTTTATTTAATTTCTTGGAAATTGCTTCAAAAATGTTTTGCTGTACTAGTAGTTATAAATAGCTGTACTGTGTAGTAAATAATCCTGATTAAGGTATTTTTGGCTAATTATTGTAATTATTTGAATAAATTTAAATAAATTATTTATTACATTTATATAAATATATTTGTTTTTCCATGCTTAATCCTGTAAGACAATATTGTATAAAGGTTCAATTACACCTTTATAATCCTTTAGATGTACACTGCTAACTAAGACTGGATCTAGGATTGGATCCAGCCACACCCAGGTTCCTCTCTGGAAAGGAGTTTAGAGAGCAAGGGGGTCCTTCCCACACCTTGAGACTCAGTGGGAGTTCTTCTCTAATCACTTTTGTCAGAATTCCCATTCTGCCTGTGACAGGCATGCATTGTTAATGCAAAACCAACAATGACAATGCAAAAGTTTGTCAGTTTCACTACATGGAGGACCAGCAGAAGAAGAACACAATTTTTGTAGAGTCTATGGCCCATAACCTGAAGCAGCAGCAGTGTGCTCAGGATACCTTCTGAGATATATACTGGTAAATTGAATCAGACCTTGCCTTGAAGATGGTCCTGAATTGCTGCAAAAATTAGGGACTTGTAAGCTTTTTGTGTTTGCAATGGTTTGCACACCATCCATGAGTGAACTCCGGGGCCAAAGTGCAGTCATTCAGGAAATTAGGATGGGAAGGTTCCAGGAATTGTGCATGGATCCACCATACAGAGATTGCCTCCTACAAAAAATTCACTATGCTCTTTTGAACATTGCAATATAGGCAATATAACAACATAACATTTAAGGAGTTCTAGTTTGTAATTTTAGAGCTCATATTTTATTGTCCTTAAAGATGTGTAGGGATATTCAGGATGAATACTTTACTAGTCATTTGTCCTCTTTTCAAGAATAATTAGATTGTAGTTAGGGTTTTTTTTGCTGAGTCTGATGATGAAATATATACATCTTATTTCATGAAAATAAGGAGTTCATGCTTTTGAATTACAACAGCTCAGAGTCAAAAAAAGGAGCATTAAGAATGTACTTCTGAATTTTAAATATCAAGATGCCCCATGGAAACTGCTCCTATGTTTCTTTTCTGTGTTAATGGAGCAAGGATTATTGGAAACAGACAACTCACTCATAAGATGATGATATATATTTGTGTTGATGCCAACACATCACACCATTGTAAGACTTCACTGACTGGATGATTAGCATGTTGCTCATTTTGCTTGCCACAGGTTTATTGGAGAGAGACAGAGGAAAAGAGATTCACTCTAAAAAAGCGACATAAGATTTTGAGGAGGAACATTAAACAATTTAAACCAGCATTGCCTTCTAGCAATTTAGTTGCTTCCCTGCTGCAATATCTCCCAGCACTTTCTAAATATTGTATGAGGTACTTAAAGGTGAGGACACAGCTGTTGTGAATATCCATATCCATGAATCATTATTAATGACATTGCTTACTGACAGAGTTCTCTGGGTGACTATAGCACCTGCCTCAAGTGGCACTGACAATCTCTTTAAAAATGCATCAGTTCTTTTCACTCTTTACATTGCGTAGGCTTATCAAACATTATTAACCCTGTTATTTCTTGGACAGACTGTAATAAATGCTCCATCACTTTTTCTCTCTCCCAGGGCTGCTTCTAAATCTGCTTTTGCAAAGTGTGACTGAAACATATATTTCAAATTAGAAGTCTAGGAAAGTAAGAAAGATAGCTGGAGATTAGCTTATCGTGAGCTTCAAAGTAATCACCTTTATAGCACCCTTTAGCATTGGTAATGCTCTATAATACCTTTACATTTACTTCCTGATATCCTCATAAGCTGCATCATGCTGTCATGGACTAGATTTCTCAAGGAATGATGTCATGAGATTGACACTAAGAACATAATATGTCTCACCAAGCTTGGGGAAGCAAACAGAAAGCAGATATTTTCCAGGAAAGACTTCCTGGGTGGATCATATCGAAGCTATCCAAGAAAATACATTAAAAAAAAATTAAATAAAAAATAATGAGAAGTATTTCCCCTTTATTGCAAATTCATGTCTCTGGAGGTTTTCAGGCCTGCTATTGTTAGAATCCATAGAATATGCTGTTAGATTCCATAGAATAAAATATTTAGTCATATATTTTGAGTTGTCTAGACTAATGTTATGGGTGTCATGGATCACAATACATTCATGTGGCTCACTGCCTTTTGTTGTTTTCTTTAGGTTATTGCATGTATATGTTTCCTTTTCTTTTTTTCTTTTTTTTTTCTTTTAGTTCAAAGAATTAAGCTGCTATTTTATTGTACCAAATTAAGCTCTTGTTGCTGTTTCTATATCAAGTTCCAATTTATATTTGAAAGAGTATATTCTTTACATTTTTATGGTAGCCAAAAAGGATTTTCCATAAAAATTATTTTCTCTAATACTGAGGAGTAAAGAGAATCGATTTCATACCAGAAAATTCATTGCAGTCAAAGCTAAAGATATTTGAGTTAATACTGAGGCAACTCCAATTATTGATATTTTGTATTCCATGATTTTCTGCTTCCCTTCAACTCCTACCTTGCAATTAACATTTTCCCCTAAACTCCTACCTTGCAATTAACATTTAACATGTTCAGAATCTGGTTCAGACTTTCAGATAGTTTAATGCTTGGTGATGGATCACTTTTATATTTAGAAGTCACTCTGCTGCTTTAAAAATGTGATCATTATGTTTTCTTGAGTAGCTTTGTGTCTTGTCATGTTATAAAGAGTTGAACTCCTTTCCCAGAGCTAGTAGTTTCTTTTAATTTCTCTTCTGTAGGAAAATAAAAGCTCTTCATGCAATTTGCCAATTATTTGCATTGTTACAGAATGTGGTCCCAAATGTTATTTACTGAGCAAGAAAAGTTTGTCTTTCAGTCTCACACAGATGTTCTGCCATGGACATTTTAATCTACATTAACCCAGTGGAAGACAGTTTTTCTTGTCAGGAAGGATTTGAAAGAGAAGCTATTGATGACCATAATGTAAAAATCTTATAGGGAAAAAAGGCATGATCCAGTTAATAACTAGGACCTAGGATTACATGCAAATAAAATAGCATGAATGAAACAAGGGACCCTGTATCACTTATTAAATATACTGTGTAGCTATTCAGTGGGAAATACTGATCTGAAAACAGATACATACTGAACAACTATGTGGTGGAATAGGAGGTTGATAGGGAGGACCCAAGGATGAATATGAGTACTCCATATTCCTCTAACAGCTAGAAACACCCCCCAAAAAACCCCAAACAACAAATCAAACAAAAACCCTAACCCCCTCAGACCCTTGTCTTTCAGTGTTTCCAAATAAACACACTCCTGAACAAAGGGCTTCATTATTAAGAATTTTTCCTCCTAAACAGAATTTTCCATCTTCTTTCTAAAAGTGTTTAGAATTCTCATTAAAACAACTTTATTTTTAATAGATTATGCTTTTAAAACAAAGTTTTTGGAAGTCTTTCTTCTGGTGGGATATTACAGAAGTAAGGTGGTAAGATATAGGATAATCCACATTTTATTTTTTTTGAAGACTGATATTTTAAAAAAATAATGTATTCAGAATTTTGTAAAAGACCAGCTTCTAAGATGTAACATAACATTGCATTACATTGCAGAGCATAGCATAACATAACATATGAACTAGATGCAGATGCTTTGCATCTAAAGGCAGCTATTAAAATAGCTGAATTTTGACAAGGAAACAATATTTCTGTGTTTTATTTCTATATATTTTAGGATTTTTCTAAATTAAAAAAATATTGCTATTACATTTTGGACTGAAGGAAAAGAACTTAATTTTTTCCCTTGACTACGTGCATATAAAAAAAAATGTTTCTCCATTTATACAAACTCATACAATCTCATATGTATTTTGATAACTAAGAAGTACTTCCTGCTGTTAAGATGCCTGTAAGATGGTGTTGATCTAAAAGAGAAATGTGTTGCAGTACATATTGTTGTGTTTTCTTTGAAGATATTTTTTTTGTGTACTGTCAATCTATGTTTGTCATTTTCCTACTATTTTTCTTAGAAAGTTGTACTTGCTAGCATCAAATAAAATTCCAAATTTTGCTAATGCTGTGATGTACAGAGGGTTTTAACTGAAAACTTAGACATTCCTATTATCAGTATTTTTCTCCCACAGAACACAGAAAAAAGAGTTCATCTTTTCATTAAATATTTTTTGACACATTGAATGCTTCAGGTATGAGAAAGTTTCTGATGTCTTTAAGCTTCTTCATTTAAAATAGGATCTAAAGTCCATTGAGTTTGCTAACTTTATACTTACATGCTGGATATGTGTGCACAGGCCAAATTTGAGACTTACCATGTTCCTACAGATTCCTATGCTGAATGATCCAAAGCACACCTGAAGACTCTGAGATCTGTGTATGGTCATTTACAGTCAAATAAAAGGTGGTTATATTTTTGGATGTTATACAGATTTTTTTAAAATGGCAGATTGCAATTTATCAGAAATTTTGGAAGCCAAGGAGTTTCCACAGGCATGCAGGAGCCTTTTCATTACAGAGCTTGACTTTCAGAGGTTATGGCTTTTTACAGACATAAAGTGAGTTCACTTGCTAGGATTCCAGAAATGGAGAACAGACTTTATGTTGCATGAAAACTTTAAAATCTTTCTGTATCAAATTAAATAGGTATATTTACAAATTTTATCTTCTTTATCTTGTTATGTGCTTTTTTCTCCCCCCTTCACCCAAACATGCCCATCAGTGAAAATTATTAAATGCTCATTTTTTTTACAATTGAATTTTGTACTCTTGCTCTTTTTTCTGAGGACTGTGTTGTGACCAGACAGCTTCTGATTGATAAACGAGGTCCTGATGAATTCTGTTGGTGTAGAACTTTAACACAAATTACAGAAATTGGAAACTATTTTCAGTTTTTGCTTTTTAGTGTTTTGCAGGTGAAAGATTATAAGTGAAAGTGAGAGTGCAAAATTTTTTGAGAGCTATAAGTAAAACTATAAATTGTTCTGTGAATGATTTTCTAAAAAAGCCAATACACATATTATTGCTTAATGGCGAAAAGAATTTAGACTTAATGATTTGATCTTTTACCTGTAACGGAATTTAAAAACATTTCATGAATTCCTGTGGAAGGGAGCACTATCATTTGAGAAATTATATCTGTGGCATATTTCATTTGATTCAATACGGGTATTTATGTAAATGTTTGCATCATGTGCATGAAATTTAAGAAAATATCTCTCTGCAATAGAGGTTTGTATCTGGAAAAGAATGCAGCAACACCTTGGAGAGACAACAAGGAGGGACTATCTGTAGGGAGACCAGAATGTGTCTACTGCTGATGTTATAGCACTGGAAAAGCCATTTCCCAGTCTCCTACTGGGACTTATAATTACCACATTCTCAAAAGGTGAGAAGTTCTTCTACCTGTCTGGCTCAAATTGTAACTTTTTAATGTGGGTTTAACAGAAAAGACCACACTGTAACAAGAAAACTGTGCAATTGTGTTCTCCCGTGTCTGCTCAGATGTTTTCTATAACTGTGGATGTCAGTTAGTGCAGAGCACCAGCTGTTGCAGAAATCTGGAAGCCCTCATGTCTGTGACCCCAAGCTGTCCACCTGGCAGCTCTTTCCAGAGCAGCAGTTTCTGAAAGCACCAGGTCCCTGTCCCCAAGGCAGTGTACATGCAGGGCTGAGCTCAGACCAGCAGACCTTGGGAAGCCAGGCACTGCATAAGATGGCACAAAAACTGATGTGAGCCCAGACAAGATATGCCTTTTTGTCAAGAGACATGGCAGCGATGAAACAGCCAAGTTCTGCTGATTCAGCATTTTGTTCTCATAACCCATTCTATTTAACTGCTCCTGACCGTACTTTCTTTCAGCTTTCCTAATGCACTTCAGTTTTAGCCCAGCAGTTAACCTGATCTGTCCTTTTTTTTTTATTAGGGGATGGAAACCATCTAATGAACTTTTAAAAGCCATTTTGTCCCAGTCTTATTTTAGTACAGGTAACCTGTATTCTTCCACTTCTTTCCAGTTGCACATTATTTTGTATTATTTGCTAATTTTTTTTCAGTAAGCATTATCAATTAAGATTATAAGACTTGATAGTAATTTTTCTCTCCATTTGGTATATTTTCTTATATCATAAAAGCTAAAATTTTAAGGCTTAAGTTTACAAGAAATTTGCAGAAGACAAGGTAAAGGTGAATGATATTTGCATGGGCTCCCACATTCCTGACAGATGTGATATTATTAATGTCACCATGTACAAGGACTGTCAGTATTCTCCCCTTTAGTAAATGATTTACATGGTTTTGGTTATATTGTTGCTACTTAGCCTGGGATTATTGGCTGATTCTTTTACTTCTCTTTCTATGAAGGGTCATGTGAGAGCTTGTGCATCCATCTCACACCCAACATGTCAGTAATAATGCCTTCCTAACATAAACTGACTTTTTCTCACATTAGTTGGGGGTTTTTTACATTAGTTTGAGGTTTTTTTATTGTTACTATCATGACTCAGTTCCCTTCTTCTGTTTGATTCAGGATTCTGAGTTCTGTTTTGGAGAGAGATTCTCCATACATGTAGAAAATATTTTCCCTTCCTAAACTGTGTGGTATTCAGCCTTTTGTGGTTGTAGGCCTGTTATATGGGACAGAGGATCATAAACCAACAAATTATTGAACTTAAAGTGTCTGATAATGGGCTTGTTCTCTTAGATGCCTTGAAAAACCTCACAGATATTTGTGTACCACTGAACTATATGTTAGAAGAAATGCAGTCAGATTAATCCACCAAAGAAAACCTGGAGTCCTGGAAAAGACAAACTGTCTTTTGGGTTCCTATTCTGGTAAAAGAAAGGAATCAATTAAAATAAAAAAAAATTGGAAGGTGAGGCAGAATCAAGTGGTGAAAGGATATGAACTGCAGAGGAAATAATATGTTTTTTATGGTATGGATGAGCTGAAAGATGATTCAATAGTGAAGGGATAGAAGGAGAGTTATCAACTGATCTGATTTTTAGCCTTTCTTAAAAGTGCTCAGATAATGATATGAAAACCTCTGGTGGTACTTGGTAAGGTGTTCATGTGGAGAAAAGGAAGCCCTAAAGGTTCAAACATAAAATTGGACTGCCATTTTTACTTTAATTGTGTCATAGTTCTAAGGCCTTCTCTGTCATAATAGAAGGCAAAATCTGCCCACTGTTAGTGAACCAATGGCTTTGGCAGTCCTCACGCTACACAAATAGAGATAATGGCTTCTGTAGTTTGTTTCAGACTCACAAAATTCAGGGTATCTTGGTGCAACAGCATTTTCTGCTGCTTAGCTCCTTTTCAGCTGAAGATGTGTTGTCCTTCAGCAATCTTGGAGGATCACTAGATCAAGGACATTTTCACTTTTTGTTCAGAGCAGTGTGAGCAAACAGAGTGTTACAAACAGCACAGAAGTGCAGCAGACAGACTGCAAAACAGACAAACTGTGCAGAGACTGCCCAGTCATCCCTGGAAAATATCAGGTGGGGCAAGAGCAAAAATTTGGAGAGATAAAATGTGGTCTGGTAACTGGAACGAACAAAACCAAAATCAAAGTATGGCAGAATCCTGATAAAATAGTCATGAAAAGAAGGACAACTGAAAGGAATAACGAACAAAACAGAACCCATAAAACTGACTTGCCTTCAAAACAAAGAAAATTGAAGGAAAATAAGGGACACACGTGATAGGGCAATATAGTAAAAAAGAGTAATCAGAAGAAAACACACCTAACAGAAATCACATGTGAGTACATATAGAAATGTGTACTAAACATAGGATAGGACAAGCTGTCACAGTTACCCCATACCTCTTGATTTATTACATGTTCTTTATTTGAGATGCCAATTATACTTCTAAATTGAACATATATATGTATATCTTTATTGAGATATGTATACTCAGCTACTCAGTACTCAGTTACTCCAGCATCCAGCATCTACTCACATTTATATGAAATATGTAGATTCTGGAGAATATAATCAATGCATTTATTTTATAATTTGATTATGTTTTGACATATTTTCTTCCCAAATGAGAATCTAGAATAGAAATATTCAGCAGACAAAAGAGGAAATACAGGAAACAGGAACATGTGAAAAACAGGAAGATGTCAAATTTAGATGTTTTCCTTGTTAAGTTAATGATACACTATGTGTGACTCAGTCACTTAAAAATGCTGAACAATTGAGAATAAGTCATGAACTGCCTCCTTAATAACATAAACAATAGTATCAATAATAAGAACATCTAATTTCCAGTGGGGGTTACTTACATGAATGTATGTGGGTCTGTATAAATATTCACATACTTCACTCTCACTCTTTGACACACACATTTCAATTGACACATAATTTTAAAGAATTACAGAGCCTTTGTTTCATATATGATAGTTTATTTTGCCTAATCAAGTATTTTTGTTTTTCTAGGTTGACTTTAGTCACTGTAAAGAAAGGAGCAATTCCCTAAGCATATAAAAACCTAGTTGCCCCTCCTAAAATGTTATGCTCTGCTGCATTTTGTTCTGTTGGTTCATATTGAAAATGCATCCAGATCTGTACTTGAAAAAGGATCAATACTTCACCTAACAACAACAAAGATTCCTCAAAATTCAACTTCTGATTAAGTCTGTTCATTAGAAGTGATACAACATTAGTGTAAGTGGTGGAATATTTTAGGTTGTCCTGGCACAAAAAAAGTATCCCTAATGATTTATAGATAATTCCTCATGATAGAATTTGAATCATAGAATCATTAAGGTTGGAAAAGACTTCTGAGATCATCAAACCCACCTGTTAACCCAGCACCCCAGAGTTCACCACTAAACCATGTCCCCATGTGTCTCTTTCACATGTTTTTTTATCATTTCGAAGGATGATTTTGCTACTTCCCTTGACAGCCTTTTCCAAAGCCGTGCACGAGTCAGCTTTGTGAATCTGTGATGTAAACCTCATGCAAAATAGCTTCAGAGACATCAGAGTAGAAATTTAAAGAATACATATTGCAAAGCCAAATTCTTGTTTAATTTACTATAATTATACATGAATATACAATAAGTCCATCTATTTAATATGAAACCAATAACAGAATCTGGCCTGTAGTGTTAATATTGTCTCACTGCAAATGGAATATTTAAACATAAATCAACCATTGAACAAATGCAAATTTTGAGCTTGATCTAAGTCTGAAAAGAAAAGCTTATTCAATATATCACTAAGAATTTCAGAATGATTAGCTTGAATGTTGAACCTTACTATCAGCTTAATCTCCCTATCTTTAGAAAGGTGCATATTGCAAATACAATTTTAAATATTTTATGATTGCATAGAGAAAGGTTAATATTGGTCCATAAGACTTTAAGTCTGTATTTCTCATGCAGAGGCTTTTCCTTTGACATGGATTCACAAACTCATCACCTTAATATTGCAGTAAGAATGCCTTTCCTAATACCTAGTTTTATGGGTCTCAGGAGCCTGATTCTCATGGTAGGTGCTTGGCACTTTTAGAGTTAAGGCAATAATACCACTTTTTTCTTTTTTGGCTTTTGAAAATTAATGCCAGATCCTTAAACATCCTGGTTGTATAATTTCTCATATTTAGGATGTGCTGTAGAGCAGGTTGTACAGATGCATCCAGGATGAATGTTAGGTGTACCCTCAGGCTGACTAGTTAATCTAGTTAAAAACTTGTTTCAAAAGAAGTGTCTGAACCCTGATGTATATGGCAGAAAAATACTTCTTTTTTATTGTGCTGCTTTTGGGTATACCATACTGGGAAGACTCTGGGTGGTATGTTGAGACTGGTGTTTGATGAATCATAAAAGCTGGCCTGAAATGCTTTGGAAAAATGATGCATTCAATATATTTTATCTCTTTTTATAACTCACACGCTGTCTGCAGGCGTATTTTCACATTAAACTAACATTTAATGACCCTGGAAGCAGAATTCCTGATTTGTTCCAGTAAATAACTGCTTTAATACACCTGACAGCTAATCTTTACATTCTTTACTCCTCTGTTGTGCCTCAAACTTCTACTGTGGTGGACCTTCAAAATAGAAAGGCTCTTGTTTAGCAGCTTTGTTAAATTGCCTAATCTCACACTCAGAGCAAATCAGGGCAGGACAGTCAGAAAGTACTCTATTATCTCATGGACACAGGCAGCTCTACTCCCATTTATTTAAATACAGTCCTGAGATGCTACCTTATGGTTTCAAGAAGATTAAGTTTAGATTTATATGTTTTGACATACAGTGGATAATTTAATATTGTCTTCCAGTTAATGAGTCTGATTGGTGTTCAAAGGATGAAGAAGCAATGAGTTGAATTTCTGAGTAGTGCTCATGCTGAAATCTGCTGTCTCTGGTTTCAGTTCAGATTCCACCAAAATTAGGTGGAATGGTTTCATGTCGTTTTTATCTGAGTGAGATTTAGACATGTTCAGCTAATTATATTTCTGGTAGTTAAAATTAAACCCACCAACATAGTTTCATAGAACCATAGAACTGTGTAATATGCTGCATTGTAAGGGACCCAACAGGATAATCAAGTCCAACTCTTGGCCTTCCCAGGACAATAGACACAACAGATGGTCCTAGTCTTAGCTGTTTTAAAAAACCTTGAACCTGGGATACAAGCCATACATTGTGAATAACTAAATAAACAAACAAACCCCAAAAGAATACCAACAACAATAAAACATCTGAAGAAATCCAGCCCCACAATTCAAATAAGCTTCTGCAAATGAGATTTAACTCTTGGAAACATTGGCAGTCCAAATAGTCCACACCTATATCAAAGAGTTTTGACATAGTGCTGAAAGAAATCTTTGGGATCAGTTGGGGTGTGTCTCACAGAAAAGATAATGAAAATGTACCACTTGAAACTCATATTCATGGTAGTAAAAAGCCCAAGCTCTACGAGTTAGAAACATATGCAAATAATATAAAAAAATATTAAAACATAGCTGTTTTCATTGAATAACAGAATTATAGCATAGTTTGGATTGGAAGGGAAATGTAAAAGTCATCTATTCTAAGACCCCTGCAATGAGTAGGGAAATCTTCAACTAGATCAATTGCTCAGAGCCCTATCCAGCCCTGTGACCATGAATTTTTCTAGGGATGGGACCTCCTTCACCTCTCTGGGCAACCTGAATCTCATTCTAAAAAATTTACTTTCTTATATCTAGACTAAATCAGGCCCCCCTCCAGTTTAAAACCATTTCCTCTTTTTCTACCACAATAGGATGCAATAAAAGGTTTTTCCCCATCTTTCCTACAGGCTTGCTTTAATTTCTGGAAGATCATAAGGTCTCCCTGGAGCCTTCTCTTCTCCAGGCTGAACAGCCCCAACTCTCAGTCTTTCTTTATAGGAAAACAGGTTCTCTCATAGGTGAGGTGTTCCAGCCCTCTGATCATTTTGTTCTTATGTCACCTTTGAGACGATAGGATCTAGTTTTGATTCAGCATCTGAACTTGAATAATTTGGGCAAATAAGTTTCTTGAATGTTTTTGATTGAGAGATGGTAACATTTTTGTATAAAATTTAAGTGATTCATCGTTTTAAAAGGGCAAAATAATTGTAATGATCACCTAGATGGAGATTTTGGTTGGACAGCAAAACCAGAATGTCTTTCAAAAACTGTAATTCACAGCTGAACCGAACCATAGTTTTATAAAGACACATAATCTTGATTAAAATTTTTACTTTATGAAGGTTATCTTTGGCCTAGATACTTTTTTCAGGATCTCTTCAAATTTCACTGTACTTATCTATATCAAAACAAACATAATCAGCATAACATAGTGATCGTGATCAAATGCAACTTCACTGCACTGAACAATAACAATTTTATTGAAAAGACAAGTTCAAATGTTCTCATGTCAAAGCTTTGTTTGATCCATGACTAAAGAAATACTACTGTGTGAAGTTTAATAATTTTCCCAGTGAAATGCCTGAGCAATTAATGATATTATTTTGGTCTTAATACTGTATTTCTTCCTGGAGTAACTTTTCAGTCTTTAGCAATGAGGGTTAGACAAGATCAAACTGAGTGATGAACTTTTCTCAAAGTAACTAGACTAGTCAAGCAACTATGGTTTTCTGTGTGCACCCAAGACCTACAGCACATCCTCTAATGAATATTTCCACTGTTGTCAGTGGAATTTGGGTAGGAGTTACATTCTTAATGCTAATACAGGTGTTGGAATTTTTTTCTATTTTGTTCAGATGACTTTACACAGTTCATGTGGTAATTTTTAGAATGGCCTTAAAGAATCATTATTTCATAGCATTTATGTGTTAATCTTACATGTTATTTACTCTCTGACAGTAAAGCCACATGTTATTTATAAATGGCTTTAATGCATGCGAAATTTTCAGGAGTAAAGAAAGATACTTGGAAATGCTTCAAATTTTCCATACAGACAATATTTGCAACTGAATTAAATCTTTTTCATCACGCTCATTATTACACTTTTAATGAAGCCATCTGTAAAAGTCTTAGTATTTAAATATATTTTCTATCAAAATACAATTATTATAAATAGAATATTTATAAATCACATCTCAAATACTTTTATACACCAGAATTAGGGTAGTTTATTAGGGTTTTCATATTTTGAAATATGAAATTTAATTTGACACCTTATTGTGTACAATATTGCAGTATTTTACAGGTTTTGATGCTACTCTTGATATTTTAGAGTTCGGAGGGAATATAGCTTACCAAATTAAATAGGATAGACCCTTTTACTTCAATGTAGCAAAAATGTGCAGAGGATTATAAAACTTGGAATAGTTTCAAGCCTTCTTTGTGCCAATTGCCACTTTGTTGATTGGCCTTAAACACTGATATTGTGGAACTGGCATATAAAATAGTATCACCATTCTATTTTAGGAGAAACAGACACAGCTGTAAGAAGGGCAAGTTTTTCAAAATCTCAGCTGCTTCTGAAAAAATGTGAATTTTTTCAATATATTTATTCTTTTACATTCATATATTTATGCTGAAATAAAAAAAAAAAAAAATCTTTGAACAAAGAAAGATTGGCCTTTTCTTTTTGTATGGAAACTGTCTTTACGTTCTTTTTCAGCTAAGAAGACAAAGAGAATCCAGAGGATCTAGTGAAGTTCTAACTAGTCATAATAAGAAACATTTGGCAATAACTGGATTACCTGAAAAAGATACTTAGCTGTTAAAAATATTTTTCATTCAGTTGTCCAAAAGTTTTTAATGCCCCATGATGTACATTTACTCAGAAGATGTTTATTAGACAAGCTAATATAAAGTGCAAAGAATACAGATAATTTGTAACTTGTCTTTGCCTAAAGCTTTTGCATAAAAACTTGATTGATTGATAAAGTCTGATTGAAACCTTTTTATGACTAAAATGGTTCTGAACTTTAAAGGAAGCTTTTATGGATAGTGAATATAATTTTTATATAGCACTTATATGTCATATATTTAAAACAATCACTTGGGAAACTGGTCCTTGTGTAAAAAAGAAGTAGATAGAAATCTCTCAAGAAAATGTGGTGTTTATTTTTTGTTTTCTGAGTTTAAATTCTCTCATATAATATTCCTGGCTTTTTAAAATGTAAATATGTTGCACAATCCTCAAAACAGCTGAAAACTAATGTTTTTTTTAAATTTATATATTTCATACTTTTATGTATTTAACATCATTTGTAATGCTGAGAACACTTTAAATATATTCACTGATTTAAAAATTATATGCTCTATTACTGCTGAGATCTCTTATGCTATTATAATATTTTGACGTGAAAAAAGTTTTGTTTTATACATTGGTAGGCAATTATTATCGTAAATGATATAGCAAAAGTGAGTACAGCACAAAATTATGCTAGAAAAACTTTTCCTGTTTCAGCTTGTGTCATATAACATCACAATATTTGTGAATTTTAAAACACATAAAAGTTGTGTAATTTACAGTGGGTAGGATTTCTGAAGCAAAGTAGAGATAGATATAGATATGATAATTTTAATTTTTGAGAGCAGTAATTATTATGTTTTTCAGTTAGTTTCCAGATTGACATGATATTAAGATTGCCCAAGGCGCCAATGCCAAAAGCTTGAAAGAAAAATTGTTAAAATAGAAAAGATTGGTATTTAATATATTCAATGTCTAGGCTACAATTTAATTTAAATTCTTGCAAATATTTTTAGCAAGGGATTTTTGTAACAAAGGTCTCCTTTGCCTGACTTTAACTCACTCAAAAATGCAACTCTTTAATAAAAATGATAATATTATAAAATTAAAAATTGGGTCAACCTAACTACCTACTTTAAGATTGATACGAATACCACCCTACAATACATGCAGCCGGAAAGAAAGGCACAATGAGTGCTAAGCATGAACCTGAACTTCCCATGGACATTAATAAAACATGGAGAAGAGTGCTTACCCAGACATTCAAAGAATTGCAGTCATGGCCTTGTGCTGCTCTTACAGAATAATGTATCAGAATTACAGCTGCTACCTCTTCCCTGCAGCATAGTCTTTATTCATGTTGTAACCATGCAACAAGGGTAGGATCCCTGCTTTCCTAGCAAACCCTAGGAGAAAATTCATTCTGGAGAAATTTTTCTAGTTTTGATTTTGATTTAAAAAGCACTGGGTTTTGTGCCAAGATAATTATGGAAAGATCTTGCTATAACAGCCACAATTGTGCCTTATTTTATGAAGTGTTTATGTATTATTTTTGGATGGATGCAAAGCAAATTATGAACTACAGTTGTGCTTTATGAAAGATTTATGGAAAATAAAGTAAAAACTGACTGCTTGGGCTTCCTGTAATCAACATTATTACATATACATTAATATTAAATTATAAATATTACATTATTAATAATGAAACAAGTACTATGACTCAAGAAGTAGTATGAACATGTGAATATGCTTATTTGAATTCAGGACGTCCCTGGATATATTCATTGGTATTTAAGGGAGACAGAAAGTACACAGCAAACTATTCCAATCTGATTGCCTAAGACATTGAAATACTACAAACATTTGTTGGATTAGTGACAACGGTTTTTTCAGGACCCAAATCCGTGGCAGAATGGAAGAAAAAATATCCTTTAATTTTTCAAGAGATATGTGGGAGGAGACGTTACTCCTAGATTCCATGAGGTTGTCTAATTGGAGCATTTTGCATCAAAATTAAAGCCGTAATATTTAAAAATATTCATTTGCTACTGTTTCCAATTGCCTTTTTTTTTTGTTTCAAAAAGACCAAAGTAAACAGTAATGCATAATACCTGCTCCTCTACTTCACTCTCATCGGACCCCACCTGCAATGTTGCATTCAGCTCCGGGGTCCCTGGCACAGGAAGGACATAGATTTATTGGAGTGAGTACAGAGGAGGCCAAGATGGTTAGAAGGATGGAACACCTCTTCCAAGAGGAAATGCCAACAGAATTGGAATTGCTCAGGCTGGAAAAGAGAAGCCTTAAGGGTGACTTAATTCTTACTTTCCAGTACCTGAAGGGAGCCAACAAGAAAGATGGAGGGACTTTTTACAAATGACAGGACAAGGGGGAACGGCTTCAAGCTGAAAGAGTATAAGCTTAGAAAGATTAAATATTAGGAGGAAAACCTTGACTGTGAAGGTCAACTGGAAAAGATTGCCCAGAGAAGTTGAGGGTGTCCCATCTCCAGAAGTGTTCAAGGGCAGGGTGGATGGAGCTCTGAGCAACCTGGTCTAGAGGAAGGTAGTGCCCTTGCCCATGGCAATGAGGCTGTAACCAGAAGATGTCTAAAGTTGCTTCCAACACAAATCATTCTGTGATTCTATGAAATCATGAAAAAAATTAAAGTGCACTGAACATGAATGGATTAAAATGACTATGTCTAGCACAATGAGCTTGGTATCTTTGTCAACATGTAAACTCCATTTGACATTAATACTAGTGATCTGACACTAGACAGAGAGTATAAAAAGTCTGTGAGTAATGAAAATGTTAAATGAATACAGGAATGTTAGGGATTTTTGTTTAAAAACATTGATGCTTTTAAAACAATATAATCATAATCACAGTGCATTTCGCAATCATCAAATTGCTTTACAAATTACAAACTTATTACCCCATTACACTGGAGAATCAGAGCTCTCAGATGAGGGAATAAAACATTTCCAGCTCTTATTAATTTAAGAGATTAAAAATGTGTATCAGAAGCTCAGCTGTGTGTAAGGAGCCCATGAGACATAAACTGCCTCAGACTATTTCATTCATAGATATTGATGGATTTCTCAGGGAATTAGATATTTCTCAGTATTTCAAGGGATGGAAAAAAGCTGCAAGAGACACTGATTCCATCTTTTTGCCCATTATGAGAAGTGGAGAGTTTCTTCAGATGGAATGAACTCTGTACTGCCAGTCTTCATTGTACACTGACAATTTTCAAACAACTACTTGGATGTGTTCTTCGACTTTGTCACTCATGCCTTGGAAGAGGTCCCAGTAGCTATTCACAATGTTACAGCTTCATCCTCTTCAAAATCTGTCATTAGAACAGGCTTTTGCCATCACATCTATAGAAGTCAGTTGGCACCTATGGAGTCTCCTTGTTCCATGGGTACTTTGTCTCAAGCAGCCCTAGGGTGCTCAGATTCATAGGCGTAAGCTTCTACCACTCCCTTTTCAGAGAATTTGCTTGAGCCTTTCCATTGCTCCCCGTTTTTCTTCAAGGAGGGATTTTCTTGAACTACTTTGCAGATGTCTTCAGTATTTATGGAAACAAGCATGAAAGAAGACAAAGAGCGAGGATTCCTGCCACAGGCAGATAATTCAGGAAATTAAGGACTGCATGTGAAGAAAACAGCAGCAAAGGATATGAGAAAGTGGACTGATGATGGGACTAGTGCTCCAGTTCTCAGACACTCATGAAGAGAGGTAAGAAGATTCTGAATTGTCTGATTGGAGTCTCTATTGAAACTCTTGAACTCAAGAGAAAGCAGTTCATAGAAAGGTGTAATTGTGCTAAAAATATTCAGCAATGTGTATTTTCAACATAAGTCACAATAATGCAGACATGAGATAGAGAGAGATGGAAGATACTCTCAAAGATGTAAATATTGTCACAGAATTTAGATGTTTCCTTGAAGTTTTGTGTTATTGCAAGTATAACACCACTATCATAGGAACCTACACATTCTGTCAGAGGAAGATGCTTGCACCAGAATTTCATTTCAATGTGATTTAGACAGGAACTGTTGTCTACTCTACTTTTCTCTCAGGAATTTAGGTCTTAAAAGCATGATTTTTACATGTGAATTAATTTGTTTCAGAGACTCTAATTTTTTAGTATGTTAAATATGTAAAATTAAATGACAGCAGTTGTTCGCAAGTGTAGGCCAGCAGCTGAGTTCTGTTCCAGTGTGTTTCTTCATTGTACAGAGAAGTTGCACACTCCATATTCAGAATAATATTCATGAAGGCTGAAGTTTGGGCCATTTGCAGCAGCTGTGTTCCAGCTATGATTCCTCAGCTGGCTTCTTGACTCTTCCCTGCCTATCACTTGTCCATGAACTGCTACTTCATGCCATTTCAATTTGATGAGTATATATTTTTTTTCACTTTTATGTACACCTGGTTTTACATGGCTTTTTCCCCCTGTTTTTCTATGTCTTTTTTCACATGACGCTTCATTCCATTTATTTTGTTACCTTCAGCTTTGCCATTCCAGATGAACCCTGCAGATGCTGACTTCAAGAAAAACATTCTGAATTAATGCTGTCTCATATTACAGGCAGCACTGATCAGCCTTTAGCGCCATAAGTCACTAACAACTTATTCCTATGCCATGCTTGTGTTTTTAGCAACTAAGTGCTCCTGAAAAGCTAAATGTTCAGTTTCTGGAGGATTAATACCTAGGGAACAATCCTTTTTGCCTCATTTTAAATGAGGCTGTAGTGGAGCATATATGATTTGGCCATCAGATATAAATCAAGTGTCCAGATGTTTTGGCTTCAGGAGCTGAAAACAAAGTGATTGAATTCTGCTTTTAGAGTAATTTATAATTCTTAGTAACACCAAAATATAAAAAGGCTGTATTCCTACAGCACTAATGGTACTAATTAGTGCACTTTTCCCTGTGGTTGGATTTTTGGACCATTTTACTAAAGCTTGCATGGTGGCTTTGCCTTTGTGATATTTATTTGAAACAAGGGTGGTGTATGTTTGAAATTGATTCGTGTGGCAGTCATTGTACTGAAAGCAGGACTTCTCTATAACAAAATAATTACAGCAGGTAGAAATTAATGAAAAGTAAAGAGGACCTGTAAAGAACTGAGAGATGTGGGATGTAAATGCTAATTTTGCATAGAAACTATGTTTTATGATCTAAAGTTGTTGCTTTGAAATGTGCGACTTCAGTAAGTGATCTGTTCATAATCAGAAGAGTTTCTTTGGTCACCATATATTAATTATTAAGTTGTTGCAAGACAGGCTGCAGGATGCATGCATTGCATTCAGAACTGAGATGGCAATGAGGAGGCAGTCAAAAAAAGTATTTTAGCTAAAATAATAATGTATGGACTGACAAGTCATGTACAATTTTAATGAGGTATTTTAAAAGTAAGAATTTCCAAAGAAGGGATTCTGAAAGGATAGATTACTAATTTATTTTGTAGTATTTGTACACTGATTTATTTCATTAACTCACCTCCTGTGGAAGGCATTTGCTAAACAATTAATTTTGACTTTGAGGAAAAAAAGCATAACATTAATGGTTTATAAATTAGAAGCCTCACCATGGCAACCTGGAAAGGAATCAGTTCTTCAGAACTGTCAGAGCTCCCACCGCTGCTCCTGTTGCTCAAGAGAAACCTGCTGTCTCAACTTACTGTGCTTTTAGACTTATTTCTGAAGGTCACACCACAGTTTTTAGGGTCACAGTCAAGGTTCTTTCCTCTTAAGAAGAAGGAAATTAATTGCTACTCCCGGGAGGGGGCTAAAAAAATCCAATATGTGTTGCTGCTATTGGGGTTGGAGTTATAGTATAAAAAATAATTAGAGTATAGAATTCAGCACCTTGGGAGATGGCAAAGAACTGGCAAAATTTCAACAAGTACTTTGAAAAAAATAGGACTTTTGGTCATACCTTGCTTCTATGTAACAGAAATAATTTACCAGCTGTGGTCTAGCAAAGAGATAGCGGTGATAGCTCTAAAAACAAGAAAAAAAAGACCCTGGGTTCATTAACAAACTGTACAGATATGTGATGCATTGCCATGCAGGCTGGATGGCAGATGAAATTTGTAGACTCAAACTGAACAACCTGTTGAATGACAAGAAAACTGTAAGATGAGATATTAATTTTTTCTTCCTTTTTAATGGATATTGGTGCTGGTTGTGGAGCTTTGGAAGAAAATTAACTGCAGAAATGTCATCATAAATCTTGGCTTAAGAAACAACCTAAAACCAAATAATTGCCTTTCCCCCTATGTAGTATTATCCATGGGGTTTTTTTATGCAAGTGCAACACAGAGAGTGTTCATAGAAAGGGGGTCAGTGTTCCCCATCAGGTAACTGCATATCTTAGTCATATCAATCAAGTGAGTGGAAGCCAGGTTGCAAAAGGCATATTTGGGGAAAAAAACACAAATGATTTATATTGCTTGGAGGATTTATTACTGATGAATGTAGAGATCCCAGATGACAGTCAATAAATACATCTGTAAAGAAAAAAAAGAGAGTAAGTGTAAAATTATTATTCTCCTTTTATTTATAGGTAGCTGAAGTATCTACCTGTGCAGAAAGAATGCCTTTCTCAATGTCAGAAGTGAAATGTGTGACATTTCCAGAGATGAAATCTTGATTTTATGTGTCACAGTAGAGCTTAAAAAAAATTAAAAAAAATATCCATAAAGTTCTATAAATATGAAATTTCTTCAATACCCAAAACACTTTCAGGTTTCAGTATTTTTAAAGACAGGCTTAGAAACAGGGAAAAGAATCCCATTGTTAACAAGGGCTGTTGCAAAAAATGGGCTGATTTACACATTTCTTCAGAAAGGGCCAAGAGTGCACTGTAAAAGATATGTAATTTACAACAGTCTGTAGGCACTTTTCTTCATGTCACTCAAAATTTCCTCATGCTCCCATTTTGCTTTATATCTTGCAGTAGCAGTCAGGAAGGGAAATGAACTTCCAAATTTATCTGACTTTGTAGTTGCACTAGATTCAAGTGACTCCAGTGATTTGATGTGGCATGTTGATTACAGTCACATCAAAAGGAGAATAAGACTCAGAGGGAAAAATGTTTTTTCTTTCACAGAACCTATGTAACTTAGTGTATAAATCAGAAATAAGCATACAGAAGTTGTGTCGTTCTATAATTATATTGCATTGCTATTAGATCTGTTTGACAAAAGCTGGAAATAAACTGTGATTGTAACAAATAGTTTCAGTGAAATAACATTAGTAACTACATCCTTATTTCACCTTTTCTGAAATATAATAAACTCTGAGGGTGGAGGGTATTACAGCTGTAATCCATGATTCTTTGAAAGTTTCAGAATAACTTTCTCTGCAGGAGCTCAGAAATCCCACTTTTTACATATTTCCTTTTGAAATAGTGTAGAGAATAGCTAAATGTATTTATGGCCTGCAATGTGTGTAATAGGAATCTTGGAACAGGCCAGTAGCTCACCAAGAGATTAAAAGAGCAAGACTTTTGACAGGGTAAGAAAATTTTTATTTATTTAACATGGACAAGTTGTATGTTACCTTTGAAAATTGATTTAAGAAGTGATACAGTGTAGCACATGCAAAATGCTGCGGCCATTCTAGATTTTAGGAGGCTGCTAGGCAAGGCCAGATTAAAGAGAAACCAGTGTTTCAACTTCATTACAACAGTGTCAGAATAGTGTCCAGCAGTCTTTGGAATCACCTTAATGAGGGATGTTATTATATCCTACAGTATTTTCCTATTTCCAGCAGTAAAATCCATCCCTGTCACCAGGTAATATCCTCTTTTGTTAAAGTCTTTATAACTGAAGAGATGAAGACAAATATATGTAAATTTCAGAAACATCATGAAATTTTCAGGTTGTAAAATATTTGGTTTATAATTTTGAATTACAAGGTGTCACAAATGAAGATTTATGAGCTGTTTTCAAAAAGTGTGTGAAGAAATTTATGACTGGAGTATCTATGCTAATATGCTTGATTCATCAAGACTAGATATGTTATTAAAATTATCAAATAGATCAACAAGTGTAATGCTGTTTGTTTATAAAATTAGAAAAGTAGTTCTGTAACTGTGGAGATTATGAAAGTCTTCCATTGCATTTACCTATATCTTTTCCAGCCTTTCCGTTTTAAGCCTTAGTTGTTCTGTATGTGTATGCCTGTGTACATTTACATACGTATAGAGATATATGTATATTTACGAAGAAATTATTATACACCCCCTCTCCCTCCTCTTCTGTCGCTGTTGAGCAGCTAGCAGAGTAATGAATGCATCAGTTCTCAGTGGCAAGAAGGAATGACCTTTATTGTTTTGATTTCATCACATATATAGAGTTCTCAAAAGTCACCCAGATTGGTCAGTCAGAAGCCTTCCCCCAGGCCTGATTGGCCAGGCCTGCACTGCCCAAGTTCTGGGACACTGTTCCAACAACATCCAAACTTTATCTTTATTTATAAAACACAAGAAAATTTCTCATGGGAAAAACCTGTGCTAGCCACACTCTTCCTCCTGAAATATCTAGGAATTATTTTTAGTTTGGAATCATACTTGCTTTACTTAATCAGCTTCTAACTTTGTATTCCAGAATGGCTATATTTTTGTGACTTCGGGCAATTTCTACATGGAATTTCTCTCTTTACCTCTTGAAAACAATCTGCTTTCAAAAATGGTCTTGTCATCACAGATATGCCTGATATTAATACTTCTGTAGCACATCTTAATTATTTCAGTGCGACAAATACAATGAAATATAGGCACTATGAGAAAATAAACTATTGTGGTAATCCCTTAACATATAAGGTAAGTATAGGTAAGTACAGGTAAGTCCATATAAGGACTATGATCTGATTTATTCACCTGAATACATAGGAAATTTATATATTTCCAGATGTGAGATACCTTGCAAAATCAGTGCTATCGAGTCTGCAAACTTTGCCAGATATTGTTGGGAAGTTATAATATATTTGAGTCCTAAAAGAGCATTTAAAACTTATACATTGGGACAGATTTCACTGTTTTTTAATATCAATACCGTCTCCACCATACTGTCTTCTTTCTTGCTTTCTGCTTAATTAGAGGCCAGTAAATGGACGAAAGAATAGGTATGAAAATATACATATGTGATCATGTCACTTGGCAATATGTAACATGATAGCTGGTTTTAATTCAGCTTCATTCTTTTATAAATTTGTACCTGATGGTACATTTATTGAATTCCATTTTTAAACACATGAGTCCATGTACAAACCTTTTGCTAGCTATTTTGCCCCACCAAGAAAAAAGAAGCTTCTCAGTATTGAACCGCATCCAGTCCCTGAAAATTCATAGTTCTTTAAAGGTGGGGACATTTTCAAATGTGGACAAACTGCACAGAAGTGCTCCTAGTCAGGTGATGTGGTCACACATCTTAGAGTGCAGCCAAAGCGAGTTACTTCCCATTATGCTTTTCAACTTAGTTGAAAAGCATAATTTTTTTCAACTTAGTCTCTACTTTATTTTACGTAATGTATATATAACTGGAATGCATGTTGGTGATCACAACACGGACCTAGAAATGGGAGAAGATGATAAATTGTGTGTCTTCAGTGTCTGTATTCTGGACAAAGAAACTGTTCTGACTCGTAGACTACTTAATCACAGGCAGAGAGCAGGGAAGAGGATTCTGCTAGAAAGCTAATTGATGTTAATTATACCAAAATGCAGCACCTCTCAATACCTTGTTCAAAGAGAAAAATATGTTGTTAATCGTTCATGACCCAGTCTTCCTGCCTGAATGAACTCTACTGTGAAACACTGCACCTGTGGATTTTATTCTCTTGTTTAGGAAAAGTAAAAGAGAAAACACAGAAGGGACAAGATGTGAACATACAATTTTGGTCTGACCTGCTCATACAGTTTCTATGTTTTATATTATGAAATATGAATTTGTTATTCACCAAGCCCACACTTCATGAATATTGAAAACAAAATGCTGATTAGTTTGTTTTGGTTTCCTTTCAATAGCTCTGGGTTGAGTTTCCAGGCAGAATTGATAATACATCTTGCAGGCATCTTTACAACTTACCTACTCCGTCATTGCCAAACAGAAAGGACCTGCAGTCTGTTTTAAACATTCTAGAATAAAAAATAATAAAAAAAAAAAAAAGGCGCCAATTAAGGGTGCATTGTGAACCAATTATCTGTGTTCTGCTCTCAGGAAATCTGGGTGCTTTGGGCCTTTTGAGTAACTTCTTACATCATATATTCCTTGTATGACATAGTTCTGGAGTAAAGAAATGCCCCAGTTATTACTGAGTTATGAGGGAGATATAATAATTCAGCAGGCAATTCACATTCCATGGCCTTTCTGCAGCACTTTAAATGAATATGTCTTCAGGCAGCAATGTGAAGTCATTCCACCATAAGTCATGTGTCCCTATGGTTACATAGATGCGTCCTCTCCTGGTCTCAACACATTGCTACATAGCTTATTTGAAGTACCTTTGAATGAGAGAGATCAGCTTCAGGTGAACACCAAAGGGGCAAAATTACTGATACATTGGCAAAAAATTTTAGACCATTTCCCCCTATGTGACCTGGGCTGTGTTTCTCCTTAGCTATTCTTGGCTATGAATTTTCTTGCTATGTCTGCAGCTTACTCAGAGAAAGTGTGAATGGAGGTGGCTGGGTTTCCCTTCCTCTGCTCATATCCATGACAGGCTGCAGGAACAAGACAGCTGCAGGGCTAGAAGCTTCTCTCTGATTTCACTCTATGAAGCATGATTTTTTAACATCACCATGAAGGAGGAACAATATTTTGCCAGAATTTTGATAATAGTTTTCTACATGGAAAGATTCTGTACTGCGGGGAAGTGTTTTGTATTGTTTAGCTGTATCATCAACATCATCATCATCATCATCATCACGGTTTTCCAAGTTACAGTTCAGTGCCTTTCCCAGAAGATGGTGGCTGAAAAAAAATCTACAACACTCACTACCAGGCTTTCAGTTCAGTGAACAATACAAACCTTAACATTACTGCATTTTCACTGAAGCCTTGCACTAGTGTTCCTTTCCCTGTGTTCCTCTTTTCCCTTTCATCTTTTCCTCCATATTTCCCAGTATAAGAATTTTTGTTCTGCATATCAAACATAAAAAAAACTTTATTAGCAAAGTTGGTGCTAACAACAATTTTTAAAAAAATCTGCTTATGTCAATGTCAGCTCCTGAAAATGCACAGTGCAATGCTGCTATTCATTCTGATCCAGTCTAAACTGGAAATTAATTAAGCTTTATGTGTGTGCATGTTTGCACAAGTATATTGTGTGCATATACAGATAGCCAGCTAGCTAGCTAGGTGGACATGCATATATCTCTTTTTCACGGCTGTGAACTTACTGACTCATGGTGAAAATTGTCCATGGTGAGAAACACTGTTTTAAAGAGAATGAGAATGCAGACAAATAAATTTTCACCTTTAAATTTCTTACACCTATTTATGTCTAACCTACTTGGGTTTCACACAGCTTATACACAGAAGAGATTTTTTTCCTCAAGTATTTAAAATAATGTTATCAAAAAGCTAGCCTTAACTTTTTAGAATTTAGAAATCAGCAGTTCTCCTAAATTGCTTTAATTCTCTGGAGATCCCCTGCTCTACCTTTTCCCCTCTCTTTGTTCTTGCTGTCTTTATTATTTCCCATTTAACTGAGTGATAGCTTTAATAAACACTGAACTCAGTCACAGGTTGAAATTGCACGTGGAAAGGAAAAGGCATTCATGAACTTTGTTTTAAATGCCAGCCTTCAAATCATTGGTTGAACAAAATTCCTTTAATATTTCAATGCCTTGATATATCTATGTATCTATCAGTCTGCAGTTTACTGCTAATGGCCTTCTTCCAAATAGTGATTTGTCAAGTAAGCCTTTCACAGAGTCTTGCAAAGCTCTTTCAGAGGTGTGTATAAGGCTCTCTAAAATGCAGACCAGCCAACAACTTCATGACTGAAGGAGTGGCCTTAAAGAGAAAAAAAATCAAGAGATTATTTAAGATGAGAATTAATTCTGTATTACATAGTCCACTCTACTTAGACAAAGAGAATAGTGCCATTGAACCATTGAACTTTATTATTTTTGGCCTGGACATCAGTTTTGACTGTGTATGGTAATCCAGAGCATGATGTCATAGAAGCATGGAATGTTTTGCCTTGGAAAGGAACCTGAAAGATCACCTAGTTCCAACCCCATTGCCATGGGATGGGCAGGGACATCTTCCATTAGACCAGGTTGCTCAGAGCTCCATCCATCCTGCCTTGAACACTTCCAGAGATGGGGCATCCACAACTTCTCTGGGCAACCTGTTCCAGCACCTCATGACCCTCACAGTCAAGAATTCCTTCCCAATATCTAATCTAAATTTATGATTTTTCAGTTTGAAGCCATTCCCCCTTGTCCTGTCACTACATGCTCTGGTAAGCAACCTCCATCAGGCTCCCTTCAGCTATTGGGGGGGTGCAATTAGGTCACCCTTAAGGACTCTCTTTTCCAGGCTGAACAATTCCAATTCTGTTGGAATTTCCTCTTGGAAGAGGTGCTCCATCCCTCTAAACATCTTGGTGACCCTTCTCTGGCTCATTCCAACAGGTCCATGTCTTTCTGGTACTGAGGACCCCAGAGCTGGATGCAGCCCAGGACACAACTGGCTTTCTGGGCTGCACATGCACTTGGCCAGGTCACACCCAGCCTTTCATCCATCAGCACCCCCATGTCTTTCTCAATAAGGCTGCTTTCAATACTATACCCCCTTCCACTTAAGGAAGTAAGCCACATTTTATTTCTGGCTTATTAATTTGAGAACATACTGTGGCTTTTATAAAATAAATACCAGCACAAGAAATTCTACCAAAGAGCACTTCAGAAGAGCTCTTACAGCACATGGGTGCTTTTGTCAATTTAATATATGGTCTCCTCAGACCTTACAGACCTTCATGTTTCTGAAGCACTCAAGTAACAGTAAAACACTTTCTGACCTCTGACTACAGATAAAATTGAAAAGACTGCTAAAGAACAATTACCTGGGTTTAAGATTCAGTTGTGAAGGGAAGAGGCAGCTTTCAAGAAGAAGGACACTTAGGGTTTTCCTCTCTTTTCATTAGCAATACACTTCAAGGCCTGTCTGAAGACACAAATAGAGAAGAAGAAATATTTCACCAAGAAAAATTCCTTGCCTTGATATTTTCTTTATTTCAATTATAATACAAATTATATTTATGGAATGAAGAATGCAAGCACTGGTATTGAGAACCCATGGAGCAGGCTGCATATTTCCTCTGTTAGTTCTATTAGTTTAGTTATTACCAAGATCAGAGCAAGAGTAAAGGCTTTTATTTTAAAATTTTTGTAAAGAAATTGCAGAAATTTCCCCTAAAATAGACTAATAGATTCTTTGGGAAAAAAAAAGTCAGATGTGCACAAACATTACTGAGAAATTTAAAAGTGAAGTGTTTGTATCTTAATTGTGGTATTTCTGAATGCTTTTCAGCTTTTGTGATTCTTTCACTTCCTGTTAGAATGAAACTGAAATGTGAACCATCCCTCCTTCTGCCCTTGTTCTTTTTTGACATAGAAAGTACTTAAATCTACTTCTGTTTAAATAAAAAGGAATCTTAGTTACATGGGGAGGAAGGAAAAATAGGGTGCTATATCAGGTTCACAACCTGCATAATTGACAAAAGAGGACTGAAGAACATGTGGTGCAAAAAAATTGCCCTTCAACTCTAGTATAGCAAGTTTATCTATCCTTTGAAAATTATGCTGCTAACATTCAGCATTGAATCTACTATTAATAATTATTACTTATGTATGTAATGCAAATACTAAAAATGTACTTTGGTATCCTGCACACCATGAACATTTTTTCATCTATTATTCATTAGTAATTCAGATCAATAAAACTTCTTCTAGTTGTTTTTCTTCTTTTTTCTGCATGGATCTATCACTGTTTTGTTGCATAATTTGTTGAACATATATCAACATTTATTTCTAAGCTTGTAAACTTTCTGATGGCTTCCATGAATTAGTGTTACTTCTCTCACATCTACTGAGAGTTTTCCTGCAGTATTAGCTTTCTTTTTTGATGGATTAAGGAGATGTTGGAACTATAAAAATTCTTTTCCCTGTCACATGAATTTGAACATCCTCATGGCACATATAATTGCACAGAAACTAAAATGACAAAACTGTGAAACATTGTATATTACAGTAGAAAACTTTGATATCCTATTTTTGCTATAATCAGTATAGAAAATTCTACAAATGTAGGTTTTTTTTCCTTTAGTAGAGAAAGTAAAAGGCGAGGAGAAAGTGACATTTAAGAGGGAAAGTTTCCCAAGTGTAATTTTTTTCCTAGGGCACCACATAGCTGTTTCTTAAACACATGATCTACTTCAGAAACATTTTGTCACTCACCAAGTGAGGTGTTGCATTTCAGCGAATTAAAGAAACAACAGAGTATCCCCACATGGGTGTTTAATCAATTTAACCAGTCAGCAATCTTGCTCGACCAGCAGGTGTTTGGCAAGCAAGTGCACAAAACAAGTCCCATTAATGCGGGATATAGTTTATCTTATTTGAGTGCAGAGGGAGTTTCATTAGCATGTGGAATTCTTTGCAGTTGAACAGTCAAGTAATTACTAGTACCATCTATGCCTTTTATAAGTATAAATAATACCCATGGTTTCATTAAAACAATGTACCATATTTGAATCAAATTAAAAATGGTACAAAAACTTAGAGCTGGTTCTTGTTGGCCTAAAAATATCTTTTCTCAGTGGAATTTTTTTTGTCATCACAATACTTGGAAATTTTTAATATTCAGAATTTTTTCCCAATCAGAAATTAAACTTCTGGTATAAAAAGAGACTTTCCCCCATCCCTGATGTTAGCTTTTCATCAAAACCAATTTAAAACATAATTTATAGTATTTTTTTGTTGGGTGATTCGAGGATGTAAGCTAAATAAAGTGCAACATTTAATTTTAAAAACTGTGCATTAATGAAGGTTAAGATGTAGTGCTTTTCAAAGGTAAGATTCCAGACATATACAAAATTTTCTATCCTTTTCTAAGACTAATGCTTCAGCCCTTTATCTTTGCATTGGTCAGATAATTATCAACCCTGTGTTAGGGTCTACTGTCTTTTCCAGCTGCAAGGCTTCTTTTTCTTTTTTATTTTTGTTCATTCATTCATTCATTCATTCAATGCAACAAGTAAAAGAAAATTTTCATTGCTAAAAAATATTCACAGAATATAGATCTGGGTTTTTCTACACAGGAAAATTTCTTCAATATCACCTAAGATTTGGATGTGAGTAGATGTACAAATATTACCACATGAATCCTTACCACGCAGGTTGTATCTAAAAGGAGGAGATCTGGGGGAGTAGTGGTTCATTCAAGGTGGTTTTGGGGCTTTATGCAGAGCTGGATAGGCAACTATCACTAAACAAACATATCTTGAAAAGCATTTACTGTGTAAACAATTTTTCCTTAAAACACCCTCTCCCTGATGAGCAGACATTGTGAAAGCCTTGTGAAAGCAGACATTGTGAGAGCAGACATTGTGAAAAGATACTGAAGAAGTTGTTTCAGATGTCTTCTTTTTAACTAGTTTATTGTGCCAGTCCTTAGTATACTGGTTTATGTCTGCTACACTCTGTGTCTGTCCCATACAGAAGGAAACCATCAGGGTTTTATTTTAAAGGCTTTTTTACCTCATGATGACTTTGTGTTGATCAGTGACAGTGCTTAATTTTACAGAGTTTTGAAGCATTGTAGCTAATTTTAAGCTACAAGTACTCACAGATCAAGTAGGCAACAACTCCTCCATATCCTTTAAAATCCTCAATTGACTTTTTAGGTTGTTCTGTGCAAACAGCTTAAATTCTCCTTCAACTTCAGAAAAATTTAAAGCTTTCCTAAAGCCTAGAAAGTTCATTTATTTGAAATTTCTCAGTAGGCTGAAGAAATCCTATTGCTATTTGTACAGCAGATTTTCAGCTATCTATGCCTACTTCACAATATTTTGTCCAGTTTTTCATTATAACCCTGACAAATACCTTGAGCCTGAAAATCTTTGTGAAACCCTCTCTCCTATTGCTGGTAACACCCAAATGTTTCTATTCTAGGTACCTTTGTTTTTATTA
Organism: Lichenostomus cassidix; assembly: GCF_008360975.1. NCBI lineage: Eukaryota > Metazoa > Chordata > Aves > Passeriformes > Meliphagidae > Lichenostomus > Lichenostomus cassidix. The sequence goes on along the minus strand of NC_139482.1, from coordinate 95,504,051 downwards.
TACCCATTCACATTGTTTCAGTCTTCCTCTCTACCAGTCAAATAACTTCTGAAAACACCTTTCTGTTTTTATCTGAAGTGATCTGCGCTTGTCTGCTTCCCACATTTTCCATTTTTTGGACACACCCAAGCCTCAAAGAGAGACAACTGATCTCCTGTGTCAGACACACTGACAGTGCTACAGAATAGGCTGTCTTTCATGGCTGTGACAGATAAAACCATGGAATCCAGGTTTTTTCTCCCCAGTTCTTTCAATAAGAAATACAAATAATACAGGGAACTTCAAACAGATTGTGAGATGGGTATTTCAGTGCTGTGGGGACCATGTTGCTGGTCAGGGTATGTTTGAGAATTATTTTGCAGTCCATCCCCTCTGCTTCATTTAGAAAAAAAAGGATTGTCTACCCACACTCTTGCAGACCCATGTGCCCTACATTTACCAGGACCTGGAAAAGTCTTGACCTAAAGACATTCCAGCAACATGAGATCCAGTTAGAAACTGTGGTTCCCCAGAGTCCATTTCAGTTTTTAACTAACAAAGTAATATGATGTATCTTTTTTTTCTTTGTAGTCAATCTAAAATATTTGCAAAGGAATAGGAATTAAACACATAATTTCTCCTTTTAATCTTAAACCTAATCTCTTTGAAAATACCCTACTTTTAACATAGCCTGATCAGTCCAAATACCTATTTTTCTGGAGTGATCCAGTCTTTTGAGTTGTTAGTGACAGCCTTATGTTGTCACTCCTTTCCCCATGGTTTCTCCTTCCCTTTCTGACTGTTCAATAGTAAACTTGTAGGCAGTTTTTTTGATGCTTAGGAAGCGTGAATATTTTGAAACTTGAACATCTGCTAATTAATCAATCTATATGGAAGCCAAAATAAATTAATTCTACTCTAGAATTAATCCACAATTAATTCTACAATCTAATAGAATTGTTCTACATCTTGAATATAAAACATAATATGGTCAAATTTATGGTGACTAAAAGGTCATAAGATTTTCCATCAGTTCGACAGGCATCTCAGGAATGGGGATCACATCGATCACTCTCAATGGTGAATGCACATATCTGGGACTTTAAGTTTGGTACTTTTCTACAGGAAAGAAATACCTTTTATACAGAATTTCAGAGCATTCAAGTGTGCAAGAAATCCATCTCTCTTCATTATTACTAAAGAAGAAATTTCACTCATGAATATTTCTTCTTTTTTAATGTTAAAATAAATCTGAAATGTCCTGATAGACTTGGAACTAATTATTGCTTTCGAGAGCTGTAGGGAGAGCATTCTTGGTCAGGCACAGTCTTATTGTAAGCTGGTGCAAATAATTTAGAATTATTGCATAGTTTTCTTTACTGTAAATAGATAGTGAATCTTAGAGATTTTTCGCTTAGGTATAATCTGATGTATAAAAATAATGTTATGATCATTGTCTCTGAAAGGCAAAAGAATAAAAAATTAAATATGAATCTCTCTTGGTATGGATTTTGTTATGCCTCTTGGTCCTTCTCTCTTTCTTTACCATTTGGAGAAAATTGTTTTGATTGTTTTGTGTTTGTAAAAATATTTGAGGAAAATGCAATAAACAATTATAAAATATATACGATTTTAAAATAAAGTTCCGTTTCTTCTTGAGCTCAGCCTGCTTTTTGAGTTTATCTTGTGCTTCGGTGTAACCAAATTCTTTTGTTTAAGAAATGCAGTGGGTATGTCTGAAGAGAAGCCAACATGCTTAAACCATAATAGCACTTTTCTTAAAACAGGTGTATTTTGTACAATATTAAAAATTATTTTTTTTCTTAGATTCCCTTATAAGAAATAAGAATGCCTGCAGGTTCCTTTTGTACATGCAACTATTTACTGATTGCCAAAACCAATATAAAATCCAGTAGTGGTGAACTAGAATATTCTAATAATGTTAAATTATTCAGGTTACCAGAGGACAGTTGAATATATATTCACTACAAGGTGAAAGATACCACAGAATACAATTCAAATATTTCAACTTATTTTAGGATAGCTGTCCATTTCCCGCTCATACTGGGATGAACTGCACTAATAGTGAACTTCATGTTCACTTTTTATCTTTTTTGGTTTTAGTGTTAATTGGAATGTTAAATTCTATAGTAAAATATTACTGTTAAAAGGGACCTAAATTTTATACTTTCCAAATATCATTCCGCTTATTTTCCTCTTTTTGCTTCTATCCTACTCCTACTATTTCTTTTCTTGATTTGTTTCTTATTTATTCTGATCTTATGTGTTCAAGACAACGGCTTAATGGACAAACCCAACATTTGGTGGGGGTGTTAGAATCTAAATGAGGGAATGGTCACCACAACACAGTGTCCTCTGGCAGGTATTGAAACACTTATGCATAATAGATACCTCTTGAAACACAAAGAACTCCTGTGGCACCTTGAAAGCTTGTTATGCTGTGAAATGAATTAAGTATCATATACCTCACCAGCAAGCCATATCTCTGGAATTCTGAAAGGCCTTTGACATGGTCCCCTCACAACATCCTTCACTCTAAATTGGAAACATATGGATTTGATGGATGGACTGTTGAGTTGATGAAGATTGAGAGCAGACCTGCCAAGAAGGTCTTGGGAGGGGTAGGTCTATTGAGTGAAAAGCTGGACACAATCCAGGAATGTGAACTCACAGCCCAGAAAACTGACAGTGCCCAGGCTGCATCCAAAGCAGAGTGGCCAGAAGGGTGAGGCAGAGGATTCTTCCCCTCTGCTCTGCTCTGGTGACATCCCACTTGCAGTGCTGGGCCCAGCTCTGTGGTCCTTGATATAAGAAGGGCATGGACCTGTTGGAGCCATTCCAGAGGAGGGCCTTGGAAAAGATCAGAGGGCTGGAGCACCTCAGCTATTAGGAAGAGCAGAGAGCTGGTATTGTTCAGCCCTGAGAAGGCTCTGAGGAGACCTTGTAGAAGCCTTCCAGTACCTAAAGAGGGCCTATAAGAAAGATGTGAAGAAGAAATTTTTGCAGTGAAAGTGATGAAACACTGGCACAGGTTGCCCAGAGACTCAGTGTTTCCCATCCTGGGAAACATTCCAGGTCATGTTGGATAAGGCTCTGAGCAATCTAACCTAGTTGAAGATGCCCCATCTACTATATTTCACTTACATTTTCGTTTCTACATTTTACACAACAAAATTACTAAAAAATTATTTATGGAAAGGTGTTTCTTTTCTGCCAAGTTGAAATGGATACATTGAAAATAAAGCTTGTATTTTGGACACGCAGACATTCAGGCAGTGGCAAACTGTTTTTTGAATGCTATTTCGTGAAAACTTCAGATCTTTTTGCCCAGGCAGTGTTTTCAAACCAAGTGGTTCATTTCATTGTTTGAATCAAAAATGTAACACACCAGAACAAATACTAAGCACAAACTCTTAAAATAAATTTGGTATACTGAGCACAGACTGCTGGGAATAATCTTTTGTTTTAATTAAGCCCACTTCCCAGAAAGAGAAGAACCTTATTTCTGGCTTAAGTGTACCAAGTTTCTTGATCATGCTTCTCTGATAGATCTGTTGTTAGGACCCACAGGTTTATCCTTCTGTGTTTGTATACATCCAACGAAGCCATGTAATAATTCTTATTTTTGATCAGTTGCACAGATTGAAAATTCCTCTAGCAACTCACACTGATATATTTTCTTCTCAAAATCCACGTGATTACTAGTGGACTAGACTGTAAAATGGTACTAGGAGTGGAGTCATGTATTTTAGAAAAAGTTCTCTGGGAGAGTTGAATGCTACATTGTCTGCTGCTATTAGATCTGACAGAATAATTTCACTAATTTATGTTATCACCTCTTGTGATCTCAATGTTGTTGAATGTGGCACTAGTTACAAATCAATATCAATTAACCTGAGTATAGATCTCTGTCCTTGAATTCAGTAAATCATTCATTATATCTGCTTTAATAATAGACCTAAACAGATGTAGCTGATACATACAAAATGCAAGTGTAGGGCTCTAACAGTAATACAGACTGATATGGTTAGCTGAGTGAGATATTCCCTGCATTATTCAATTTCAGAGTAATTTAGAATTACACATATATTGCTACTTCTTAGATAAGGTAAATGGCTACCAAGATCCTGTGAGAGATATAGAAATACAATTATGGTTGCAGAAGTAAACTTGCCCAGAAGCCTTTCTGCATCACTTAGAAAAAATATTTTAGAGTTAAGGAACTTAATTCAGTAAACTTGGAGATAGTGGTAAATTAAGACAGAAACTCACATGTTCAAAAGTATTTTTCCCATCAAGTAGTATGAAAACCCCAGATCTTTCCCTTCCATTTATTCTGGGTTTTTTATTTCTTAAATGGAAAGTTACAAAAAGGATGTTTGCACCTTTAAGCAATCTTCTTTAGCTAATGTGCTTAGGACATCTTGATACAGTAAAACAGACAATATCAACAGATATTATAATTACAACAATCAATTCTTATTGCCATTATCCATAGGTGGTGATTATGTTTCTTTTTACTCTTAAAATTCCTTGATTTTTCTTATACATTTTTAAGTGATATTTTTATGCTTTTGTATTGTTATCTTACAATAGACAATGAGCAAAATGGCTACTTACCTGCTTTCCATTGCAACCAAATAGTCCTAAAATAAAACCTACACATATATATTTATTTACAAACATCAATTACTCAGTGTTGTTTCACTCTAATTCATCCCAAGGGATCTATTAACAGGAACCTGGGAACCTCAACTTCTGGGGCAAGTTGTAGCAGATACAGGTGGAAAAGTAAAAGTTTTCTATCTGTACAGAATACAGGTGGAAGAATAAAATAAATTGGGTGAGCTGCCTTATATTGAAACCAGATATTCTAATTTCATCAAATCACAGCCTAGCATGACTATGCTTTAACCATTTTAGTTTTCCTTCTGTGGAGGAAGAACATGCATTTTTCAAAAAAATCTGTTTAAATTTTCTGTCATTTACACATTCACTAGTAAGTAAACACACAGAACTGTCTCATGCTTGTGCTCCCAAGAGGATCTACCTATATAGGACATTTGATAGATAACAGCTTCTTAGTTATTATTTTATTCAGAATGTGAAAACTGTGTCTGGTTGTTTCCTCCAGTAATATTAAATTAATTGTGGGTCTGTTTCTGTATCGTTGGGTCTCTCTCAGGTGCACATGCAACTGATTCTAGGTCCCACCTTTCCTTGTTAAATTTTAGAACAATGATCTGCTGCTTCATTTAAGAGGAACTCCAGACTGGATTGTGACCTGCCATTGGTCCGTATGGAAGTGCATAGCCTGAAGACTTCAAGGTGTAATGGAGACAAGCTACAATCTCTCCTTATTAATTCCTCCTGACTTGCGATATTATAGCAGTCATGAGCTGTAGTAATGCAATTTTCAGATCTCCATGTGCTTCCTTTGTTCCCCTGCCTTGTATGCTATTGGTTCATTTCAAAATACACACTCAGCTGTACCTGAAAACCTATTGGTATGTTCCCCCTGTCAATTTTCCCCTCCTCCTCCTGGGACTGGCTCTTAGGGAGCCAGCCCCCGCCCCCTTTCCTTCCCCTTAAAAGACAGCATCTGCGTCACCTCGAGGTCTTGTATCTCTGGGCTGGCAGCCCCTACCCCATCCCCGCTCCTCTCCCCTTCTCCTTTCCTGGTAACCCTCTCCCCCATACCCCAAATAAACCTCCCTGCCAGAACAGAGATGGATTCCAGTTCCTTCCTTCATACCACTATTAATTTCCTGCTGAATTTCTGTGATTGGGAGACTCCCGCCAGCCCACGGGACCCTGGGGGCCACCTGCCTGGGATCTGGTGGAATTACATGGACCAGGGATTTTGCTCCAGGCAGGAGCCAGCCTGTGCCACCCTCCAGGAGCCTGCTACAACAATGAACCTTATTTTCAGACACTTATCTCTCTCTGAGTAACATATAGGTTGTTTAGGTGCCTGACTCAGCTGCTACAAGAACAGGGCATTTAAAAACTGCTTTCAGTGATGATGAATGAATTAACTTAAGCCTTCCCTGAATTGGTTGTAGCTTGGTAATTCACTGTCTGACTGTTCTTCACCAAGATTTTATTTCATACTCACTTATTCAAGATACAACCCTTTCTTTCAAATGGGTACAGAGCCCTTTGGAAAGCTAGAAAATTGACCTATGCAATAAAAGGTTTTTAGAATATCAGATAGCGTGCTGTCTAGGAGTTGTCATTTTTTAACACAGAAATTAATTAGAAAAGAGAACTGGAAAGGACAGACCTATTGAGTGTCAATTAGGTTTAAGATTCAATGGCAGGATGTAATATAAGTCATTTTGTGTACAAATGTAGTCATTGATTTTCTGTTTAACAGTATTGCCTTCATCCTTCAGCAATTACTGTATCTGCTACTAATTTTTTCCCTTTAATGCCATCTATAGAATCAGCTTTTTTTTTCTTTTTTTTTCTTTTTTTTTTCTTTTTTTTTTCTTCTGGATTCTCTCTTTCTGTGCTTATATTGCTCTGATTTTCATACAGAGGTATTGTGATCTGCAACATCCCTTTTTCTAAATTCCTTGTATTTCAATAAAACAAAGGGCTAAAGCCATATATCAAGAATGTCACTAGTCTGCATCCTTGTATTTCAGGAAAGTAGTTCACTTGCAGCACAGTGAAAGAGAATCTTCAGTCTCTCAAAGAACACATTACACTTGATTCCAGTGTTTACACTGGCAGTTATTAAAATAAATATAACAGATTTTTTTAAAATTTTTGATTTCCTAATGAATTCTGCCAGGAAATATTTCTTTTCTTTTTTCCCATACAAATGCAATTTCGTTGTTTCAGCAAAAATATTTTGATTATTTAGTGGTTTTGTTGGCCTGGTTTTGATAGTGTGGGGTTTACAAGGGTGGCCTCTGTGAGAAGCTGCCAAAAGCTTCCTCCATCTCAACAGAGACAATCCCTGGAGGCTTCAAAATGGACGTGCCACTAGCCAAAGCTGGACTATCTAGAAATTGTGATAATCCTTCTGTGATAATATATTTGAGAAGAAAAAAGTTATTGTGCTGTTGTAGCTATGGCCAGGGAAGAGCAGGGTGAGAACATGTGAGAGGAACAAGTCTGCAGACACCAAAGTCCATAGAGAAGGAGAGGGAGGAGCTGCTCCAGGCACTGGAACTGGGATTCCCCTGCAGTCCATGGTGCAGACTATGGTGAGGCAGCTGTGTCCCTGAAGCCCATGGAGGATACCCATGACAGAGAAGGTATGGGCCTGAGAGAAGGCTGTGATCCTTGCTGGATCAGGCTCCTGGAAGGTTTCCTGTGGACACATGGAGAGAAGAGCTCATGCTGAACCAGGTTTCCTGGTAGGATGCTGTGGGGGACCCAGCTGGAGCAGCCTGTGCCTAAAGGGAAACACTCTGTGGAAGGGTAACCCCCATTGCTGCAGTTTGGGCAGGACTATTGCCAACATGATGGACTCATGCTGGAGAAGTTCATGGAGAGCTATCTCCTGTGGGAGAGACCCCATGGGGGAGCAGGGGAAGGACTCCTGTCCCTGAGCAGTGGCAGGAACAATCTGTGATGAACTGACCATTACTCCCTTTCCCATCCCCCTGAACTGCCTTAGAGAGGAGGTACAGCTGGAAAGGGGTGGGGGTAGTGGTGGAGGAAAGGTGTTTTAAAGGTCTTGTTTAACTTCTCATTATCCTGCTTTGATTTAGTTAGTAATAAATTCAATTAATATCTCTAATTTGAATGTTTTTCTTGCAATAGTAATTGGTGAGTGATCTCTCCTGGTCCTTATCTCAGCCTATGAATCCTTTGTTGTATTTGCTCTCCTCTGTCCTGTGAGGACAGAGGGAAGTGACAGAATTTCTTTGGTTGGATCCTGGCATCTAGCCAGGGTCAACCCACTACACTATATGGAAAGTTTAACACAATTAGAAAGGATTTGAAGGGTTTGCTGTGCTTAATCAGGACCTCATTTTTTAAAGGTTTTTCTACATACACCTGTACAAATGTCACCTTGCAATCAAGAAGTAAGCATGCATCAGAATTTTAATTTATGAAACAGAAATACAAATGACTGTAAGATTGATTGAGGTACAATAAAGATGGAAATAACTATTCATATAAACATTGCAAGTTCAAGAAGCCTTACCATGAAAAATTATTAAGACTTTGCACTCCTTGCACTCTACGACTTTCAGCCTCAAATATATCCACCTGCTCTAAAATAGAATTTAAATACATAACTATACAGGTGACTTCTCTTTTGTCTCTTTTCCTTTTTCATATATGCGATTGTTAGACACCAAACCTTTTTCTACAGGTTTTACATTTTGAAGCTCTATGAGGACCAAGAGATTTGTGGTGAGCTCAGTGGTCTTCTGATGATCCCTGGAAATATTTTAATTTTGTACAGTTGACTTCATGCCATGTATGCAGGACAGTAACCAATAACACTCTGTGTCCCTGTTAAGCTTTAAAATTGAAGTCACGCTTTCGGAACACTGCCCTAAATTTGGTTTCACACTAGTCAAATTGCAGCACACAGGTGGCCTCAGGAATTTTGCCTGAGCTACCGCTAATAATGCAAACAGCATAAAATGCCCATAGTTGTCTACAATCTTCCTTTTGGCTCTTCCATATCTGAAAAACCATCAACTGTCTATTATTCTTTTTTCTGTGCAGGTTTATATTGGGTCATATTGGCACAAACCCCTATAATCCTAGCCTTTCTCCTTCTCCCTTCTCTCTTCTGTCAATCTCACCCCATCTCTCTCTCTCTCATTTGGGGGGTTTCCTTCCGCTACTTGTCTTCATAGACATTTGAAACAATGGTTATGAATGACAATGGGATATATTAATCTGCCATCACAGGCTGCTGTGTCCCATAGAGAAGCAACCATGGGTAACTTCCAGAATATTTCCAAGTTTTGTGACCCTTTTGATAGTGCCAGATAATTATTGTCTTACCATACTTTTTTCACCAATCCATCTGAAAAATTACATTTCCTGGAATCTCCCGTGTGTTTGTTTTCTGCTTCTTTGAGACCTCCCTGTTAGATGTTTTCCTCATCCATGTCCCCTCTGCCTGCATTGTAGCTATCCAAGAAATTGCCTAAGGAGTGTCTTGCTTTCTCATATTATCTTCTCAAGAAAAGACAGAGCAACACTCCTTGAGCCCAGCTATATCCAGACCGTTACTATTCCAGACTTCTTAAAGTCTCCCTCAGGCACTTGAAGTGAAGAAAAAATGTATTGGTTGCAGGAAAAAAAGGCCTTCCTTAAGAAAGTATTTAAAACAAAAATTGAAAAATACTCAAACAATTTTTAATATTTTTTTCATACCTCTCTCTTAGTGATGAAGGATATATTTATAAGTTTCTGAGCCACTGGAATGCTTCTGAAAATGAGACAGCATTGTGTACTTGATGATTACTATCTTTAAGAATTTCATCTGTTGGGAGGATCTATGACCAGTGTCATTAATAAGAGCTAGTTTAAGAGTATTTATCTCCAATGGAATAAAAATATTGGGGTTTTGCTTCACAAATATTAAGTATTTATTAGTTTTCAATGTCAACATGAAAACAAAGTGGAGGCAAGGATCATGCCATGATCTTGTTAGTGTGTTTCATATTTGGAAAATCTGCTCAAAGTTAATGGATACTTCTTTTTTTAATACATCCTTGGAATTATTTGTGGAAAGACATTTTCCTTTGATAAGCCACTAGCAAAGTTTTTATGGATGGTCTTCTGTTTTCTTTGCTTATTTTTTTTGCTATATTGCCCACTCTTCACTCCATGAAATCACAAAATGAAAACAATTGATGAACTTGCATTCCCAGCATGTCACATTTATTATGCAGACAGGTAAGATACCAGTGACACTTCCAGCAGGTAATAAGAGTCATTCTATCAGCAGATTCTATAGCAGTACTTTAGTCATATTTTGTATTTTGTACCCTAACAATTCTTTACATGAAACAGCTTTCCATTCACAGATCCCTTCTCTCTCTTTCCTTGTTACCTAAATGGCTATTGAAATCTTAAAATAATTAGAGAATAGAGGTACAACCAATCCACCCAGAAGCCAAATAATGGCTGTAAATGACAAGGTTTGCTTTCCTGATTTATTTAAAAGTGTAGTGTTGCTGCCATGCAGCTATTCTTTTGAGAGATGACAACCTATGACATTGTGTAGTAACAAGGGTAAAGAGAAGAGATTCTTTAGACATATTGTCGGATAAGAAAGCTTTTGTGTGTGTTTTTAAATATTGAAAAAAAGGATCACCAGCATGACTTAAAATTATTAGGTCTGCTCCTGCTAATTATAGCTCTTTGGAGAGAGACAGGTAATTATTGCTTTGTCTATTTGTCATAAAGCTTTCACTTTGTGTTTGTTAGCCTTTTCCTAGAATTTGTCAGAACCAGTGTTTTATCATAGTTCAGTTATATTGACCTACTACAGTCATGAAAATAATCTGTTCTACATGCAAGCAGAATTCTTGAAGAAAAGCAGTAGATGGACTAAGAGACAAAGAGGAAATTGCCTCACTAGATTAATGTATAAAATGAGCAATTGCAGATGGAACACATGTTATTCACTGAATGATTAATAATTAAAGGCAAAATTTAGCTGAGTTTGTCATTGAAGTTGAACTTTTGTTTCACGAAAAATCTTCAACTGAATGTGCAGCTGAAAGTGAATGTGGTCAGAATGAAAGCACCACCAAAGTGAGACTTCTATCCACAAATTTCATCAAACCAGACTGAACTCCTCAGGAGAATGGACCAAATCTAGATAAGGAGCAGAAGGCTGGTTTCTGATTAGAACAGGAGCCAAGGAGTTGCAAGGCCTGGGCTGTCCTCCAGAAATGTTTTTTATAGTTGTAAGCAGATCATTTAATCTTGGTTAAATCACTTAAGTCAATGAGGTGGAGACATACCCTTTAGAAGAGAAAGGGAAAAACTACTATCTATCTGAAGGGAAATGAATCATTCTCTTCAGTCCTTGTGTTGGGTAATTGTGAATCAGGTACCGCAGGGTTTTTGCCATCTAATAACTCTCTTCAACATGTACATTAATAAATTAAATTACTTGGTAATTTAGATTATTGCATTTATCAGTACATTAGATTAAGACAAAAATATTCTAGGCCCATATCCTCTCATTCATCTTACAGCAAGAAAACAATTCAGTTCTGAGTCCACTGATAGGAAGTTTCAAAAAATAATTATGACATAGTTTCTAATAGTTCAGTGGGTTACTTAACAAACTGGAAATATATTCAACTTCTGATTCTCTGCGCAGGACTACATCCTGTTCTTTCCTGTTCTCCTTAGGAAGGGATTGGAGGTTTCCCTGCAGAGAAACATTGTGAATAGCTTGCCCACTGTATCTTCCCCACTCGCTAATTAAAGACATACATATTCACTTTCCAGAAAATCATGGGTATATTCAGAACAAAAAAGGAGCAATTCCTTTTGTCTTCATAAAATTGTTTGTTTTCAGAGGTGTCTCCGAATGAGGTGTCTTCTCTGTCTCTTTTTATTATAGGAATCCTAAGACCTGATTGACTTCCATTGCAGATAAATTTTTTTTCATTTATAGATTGATGTCATATAGTGTAAAATACCAATTTTAGCAGTTTGTAATTTAAGAATATTTCTCTTATAAGCCTAAATTTCTGGGCAAATTGATTTAATTAACTATAAATCTGGCAGTGTTACCTTTTTTAGACCCCTAAAAAAAAGCCAAATGCTGGAGGAGCACAGTGAATGCCTAATGCTCCCTCTGCTACTCTCTGTAGTGGAACTGGGAGTAGTGATGCAGCAATTGTGTTGGACTGAGCTCTGCAGTCTGAGATGAAGAAGGTGAGTTGTGTCAGATACATTGGCTAGGAATATTATAAAGGTACTTTCAATATGAACTGTATTAATTTGTGTACTATTAATGACATGTACGTTATTATGTGCTTAATATATTACACACCGTTAATATACAAATAGATTACATTCTGTGCATACTCCAGCCAAGAAGAGGATGGAGTTAACACTGGAAAACCATCTAGTGCAGCTTGCTTTTCCCAGAACATTTCCCTCAGAAAACACTTAGATGCAATATATATGTATATATATATTATATACACACATTTATATGCCTATATGTGATATATATGACTTGTATACATAGAGATGAACATGCACACACACACACGAAAAAGAAAAATTAGGGGTATAGTCTGAAGCAAGAAGAGATGTTTTGCTCAGTCCTTTACCAGTTGTATTTTACCCACTTGACAGGAAAATAAGACATTGCTATCACTTTCTGGTACTCCCTGGATGAGCTGCAAGACTGGTGGGAATTGTCTCAGGCAGTTTCTTCAACGTTACTGAAGTTGATACAGAAATGCATATGGAGTCCATAAGCACTAAATGTGATGGAAAAAGAAGACAGTTCTCTTCTGCTAGATTTAGTTGGCATAAAATGAAACTGAATCTATCAGTGAAGAAATGAAATATTTAACACTCAAAAATATCACAGGTTTAGGTTTTTTATCAGATTAGACTAATAGGATGTGTTCCTGTTTTCTGGGAAGAAGGGTGCTGTGAACTTAGTAACACTGTGTCTTCAAATGGAGAGGTAAGAGTTTCTTGTGAAAACACAGAAGTATCAATTCCTACAGCTAGAAAGAGGGCAAAGTTAATTAGAGGCAAAACCTTCTACTTCATAAAGCAAAAAGTGCATATTTGATATGCAGTTAATATTATATGAGAAGTCACCACTGAAGCCACTATGAGAGCTTGATTTATTTATTTTTTTGGCATTTTGTTTTCATAAATATTTTAGCAAGCAATTTTTTTCTGCCAGTAGAAGGTATATAAAGATATTTTAACTGACTGAGTAGTTATAATCTCAAAATGTTAAACTAAACTAAATTTGTGCACTTAGGATTTCAGTAGAGACAAGATCCATGTTTTCAATGTTAGTTTCAAACTGTGTTTTCAGATTTATATAAGTGCATCAGCTGAGTACTGCACACCACCTGACATACAATGTTGTTCAATAAGAGAGATTGCTTCTCCACTTGTATTGTGGAAAAATGCCTTTTTTCAGGTAATTATAGAATGACAGTAAAAGTGGAACCTCTCAGCCAGAGACCTGTGCTAATGCTGCAAAAAAATTATGAGATTGATTTGGAAAATGGATTTATTTTCATTCTCTTTACACTAATTTTTTGTTTGCTTTCTGATGTGAATAAAGAGTCTATGAAGGTCTCTGTATAAATCAGTGATACAGACTAATTTGGAATCCTTGCTTGCAATATGAATTGCCTTGCTTTGAGAAGGAAATTGAAAAATTAGACAAGTTTAGAGACAGGCAAGAAGTACATTGATGAGCATAAAATAAAATCCAGCTTTTTATAAGAAGAGGGTTTTAAAAATTGTTTGGATTATTTAAATAAGAAAGTCAAAGCCATAAAGATGGCAAGCATATAAGAACTTTTATATAAAGACATAGAGTATTATAATTGTAAAAAATATCAAATATTTCATTAAAGATTTGTCATCCAAGCTCAACATAACGTTATTCTATGAATGAAGATATTTATGATTTCTATCTAACAACAGAATTTTTGATCAACATTAAAATACATTCACAAATATGTAAATTTTTATTTTAGAGCAAACCTATTGCAAAGAATATCCAGATTTTATTTTTATTCAATATTTAGGCACATGCCCATTTCTTTCCTTCATTGCATGGTTATCAAAATTTTGATAGATTCTTCCAGATATCAGCAGCCTTTAACCTTCAACAAGAGACCTGCCATCCACATCCTAAAAAGCCAACTTTGCTGATGTTTTAGAGGCAGAGATTGCATTGTAGAAATGGTGACTAAAAGTTGGGGGAAGAAGTGACCTGCAAGAGCATCAACACAAGCACAAGGCCTGATAATGCTGGTTTCTCTCTCTAACATCTCTTTTTTCCCTCATCCTCCTACTTCATCTCCTGTTACAGGAAGAGTTCAATCCCACTCTCCCTTACTATGGCAGCAACATTTCATTTTGATTACACTAATGGGGAAGTTGGAAATGAAAGAGTAATACCGAACAGGCTAGAGACATTTTTATTTTGTTGCAAATGGCAACCACTGCCTTTTCTGGATATTAAAGTGTCAACTAAGGTGAAATAACCAGTAAAAGAGATCTTGGATTTTGTTGATTGGCACAATATTTATGTGAAACATTAAGACATAGGAGAGTTTCCAGTTTGGTACTATTTTATAATTTCAGCATTCACTGAGATTAAACTAAGGCTGATCTGATTCTTTGAACAGGCTAAAGAAAATTATGTGGCTTTAAATTTTTTCAACTCCATATTATTCCTAAATTTAAAATTGAGTTTCTAGATTAAGCAATATATTAAAATATCCCACAAGAAATGACTTTTTTTTAATCAAAATGACAGAATTGTTTATTCATGGGAATAAAAACTTCCATGGAAACTTAATTATATAAAGATATGATTTTCAGCACTGGAGCTCTCTGCTTGAAAAAATGCAGCCTCATTTTAATATTACAAAGTGTTGTAAATGGAAAAAAAAAGATGAGATTTCTCTCACATTAAGTTTTTGATATGTTTTTGTACTTTAAGATTTAAGCAGTCTCCAAGACTAAGGAAAACTTTTAATTGATATTCAGGGATTCCTCTTTTCAAATAAGATATTAACACTTGTCATAGAATTAATTTACTCATTTTGCTTTGTGAGCAGTCCTCACAGTTTGCTCTCCATAATGAGCTGAAGGTGTGCCCATGAGAAAACTATATCCTGTTTTCTGAAGTGTTTGTGAAACATGAGCCGCACCATGCTGAGGACATTTTCTTGTTTCTCTTGCAGCTCTCTGGCAGAATTCTACAAGGAATTTCAAAGGTCATATCTTCATGCTGCTGCACGTGAAAGGAACAATCTTTTTTTTTTTTATTTCCATCCCAGGTATAACTGAATTAATATATTTGGAGCTTCTCTTAGAAGGAGAGTTTGGGGAAGAGTCCTGCTGACATCAGAATTAATTCTTTTAATTACAGAAGGTACTAAGAACTCAGCAAACTAACATTCTACAGATTTAATAAGGTCAGAAAGCATATGCCTTGTATGTACTTTGAACCTATTTATTTTTATACTTTTTAAACCTTCCTAAGTCTTCATTATTTGAAAATTAGGTAGCAGAAACAATAGGTGGGTCCTTAACAGTAGCAGAGAAAATTGCAATACTGATATGCCCCTTATCAGTGAATAAACATTTAGAGGATTCAGAAACATTTGTAAACAGAATCATATTCCTTTTTAAATTAAAAAAATTCCAATTACAGTGATGAAGATGATCACTGTAATTCTATTCCAAACAATAAGCTTACTTGGATTTAATCACAGTTCTGAAGATTGTAGACTACTACTGTGATTTCACACCATAAGTTACAAGTCATCTTTCCATTTTATATGTACCTATTATATGCATGTGTCCGTACTAAACACCCTGTCTTGGTGTGCTGATTTTCTGATAGTTTAATGTTAGTGTCTTGCCTTTTTTCTTCTGAGGTTTTGAAGACTATAAACCAGATTGTTTCCTGGATCCAAATATTTATCACAGTAGCTGGTATGGGGCTGTGTTTTGGATTTTGATGGAAAGAGTCTTGATAACCCAGAAATGCTTTAGGTACTGCTGAGCAGAGTTTACACAGAGCCAAGGCCTTTTCTGCTTCTCACACCCCATTGCTGGCAAGAAGGCTGGAGGTGCACACGGAGTTGGGAATGGAGACTGCCAGGACAGCTGACCTCAAATGACCTAAGAGACATTCTCTATGGTATGTCATTATGTTCAGCATATAAATCTGGGTGAAAAGGAAGGAGAGGACATTTGAAGTGATGGTGTTTGTCTTCCCAAGTCACTGTTATGCAGGATGGAACTCTGCTTTCCTGGGAATGGCTGAACACACCTGCCTGCCTACGGGAAGTGGTGAATGAATTCCTTGCTTAGCTTTGCTTGTGCATGTGGCTTTTTCTTTCCCTATTAAACTTTATCTTAACCCATGAGTTTTCTAGCTTTTACACTCCTGATTCTCTGCCCCATCACTCTGGGGAGTTCTGGAAGGGGAATGAGCAAGCATCTGTGTGCGGCTAAGTTGTCATCTGGGGTGACAATTGTGAAAAATTTGAAGCAAAGGTTGATGGTTTAATGATCTAATCCAGTCACCTTAAGCATGCATTTTTCTGTCTTCATAAAATGTATAACTAGGTTCTCTAAACCCAGTGGAATTAGGACAGAAGTCTACAGTACTAGCATAAGGAAACTCTTTCAAACTGTGCTTGTCTGGTACACTGTAGCATGATGATCAAATTATATTTTTTTTCTGGATTTCTTTATGTAAATTAAAGCAAAAATTTTCAGCTAAAAGCTTGCTACACAAATGCACAAACATGTGCATACGTGTGATACATGTTGCACAAGTACTTATCAAAACCTCTGTGAAGAACTTGCAGAACACTCATGCCACCATTGGCTTGATTCAGTTTTTGGTATGAGAGCATATGCTGCTATAAACACTTCCAATGTTTTCTATCTGGTGAAAAACTCTAGAAACTAATGGGGACATCTGGATATTTACATGAAGACCATATATAACATGGCAGAACTCCAATCCCATTTTACAACGAAAGGTCAAGTTGAGTCATCATGAATCTCTTGCAAAAGAGCTCTCGCCTTGTGCAGGAAAGCACTTATGATACTTCCATGGGCTGCACTTTTATGAAATATTTGTTGAAATTCATTTTCTCAGAAAATAAGAAGAATGTAACTGTACCAAATAAACTCTACTGCTGTTAAAATTTGTATATTTCAAGGCTATTATTCTGACTAGAATTAAAAATAAGATTTCAAAATGATTCCAACATTAATATAAAATATTATCACTACTGAAAAATTATTATTTGGTTGGTTTTTATTCCAATTCTGTGTTTTGTTTGCAAGGATCAAATACATTATGCAGGAGTGATTTTTATTTTCTCAACTAATTCAGACTGTAAGTGATATAAAACTTAAGGGCTTTATTTGATTTTTAATTCAATACACGATTTCTAACACAACCACCACTCAAGTATCAAACAGCTGCTGAAGAAATTTAAAATGAGCTTTAATATGGCATCTGGAGTATCTGCAATAACAACTTATAGTTACTTGCCTAGGTTATCTCTGCTGTGGTTTGTTCATGATCAGCACCATAAACGTTGAAACTACTTCCCATAACTAGAGGATGGCAAGTTCCCTTGCAGCCTACATCTTTCCCTCTTTGCAACTCTTGTCCCCCAAATCTATGCTCAGAGTTTGCAACAGCATGTATAATGAATATTGATTAAAGGCTTTTACAGTCCTGAGCAACCACGTGAAGGAACTACACATTGTGCAGAGTGAGAAGAAATTCACTTTAAACACGTAAGCCCAGACGGCGCAAAAGGTAAATTGGCTTTCTGAGGAAATTATGTCTAAAGGTTTGAGCCATTCAGGTTGTTTTCATCCCATGTGAATGTGACTAATGCAAGTGCTTAGGCAGCCAGGAGGTAAACAGTATCGGGGAGCTGATCCAGCTAAAAGTACTTTTCTGGGTAACTTTTTGACTGGACCGATTTCTCTTATCTGGTAATCTGTTTGCACTGCTACATGATGCCTGGGCCAACTGGCAATGTGAGGGCAGAAGCAAGTGGCCAGGGTATTTTGGGAGCAGGTGGCAATTAAAGGAACTAGATTAAAACCTGCAAATATTGATTGAATCACTATGATCTTGGCTGTCAGAAAAGTTTTAACATTCATTATCTTTTGTGTATGCAGTGTAGTTACCACACAACTGATTTCCAGTTACATGCTAAACTTTAATTTAAAAACAAAGACATAGGGTCTTTTTTTTTTTAAACTTATTCAGTTTGCCATTTGATTTCCCCTGAAGTAGTAGGGAGTTGAGATGTGGGCATTGGACAAAGGTAAATTTTTTTAGGGTGAGGTACAGAGAGAGTCTGCATCAGAAAATAACTTGGACAACCAAAAGATGCTTCCACATGGAACAAACTATTATTAAAGCTGTCTGTGAAATGCACAGTCCATGTGAGGGTATTTTCTGAAAGTATTGCTATGCTTGAAGCAGATACATGATTCTGCTGATATCAATAGATTGCACAAATGTAGAAAGTGTGTCTTGTCAAAGAAAATCAACCTTCCTTATCACCACCAGATCCTAGTACGGTATTTTTCCTTTGAAATATTTCAGTATTTTCCATTCTCTAACTGTGAAGAATACCAGACACTGAGATTTTTCTACATGTCAAGCATTTTCTCAGTTCTGTAAGTTATCAGCTGTTTATGATAAATATTCTTTTTATTTTCTCTCTCCCATGGTGTGCAGAAAGTGAAGGAACTTCACAAAGGATGTGTTTGGATGTCTGGATTCTCTTAGTAACACCAAAGGCCACTTATCAGAGAAGAAAAGGAATAGTAATTTCTGGCTGGTTCATATGAACTATTTAAATATCCATCTTCAGATGGAGTGAAGTTGTTTATGGTGTCTCTGAAGTGCAATGTTTGTGAGAGCTTGTCATGGTTTAGCCCCAGCTGACAGCTCAGCCCCACACAGCCAGTTGTCCCTCACAGGATCAGGGACAGAAATGGAAGTGTAGAAGAGAGAAGACCTCTGGGTTGAAATGAACATAAAGTTTAATAGGTAAAGCAAAAGCCAAGTGTGCCAGCAAAATAACCCAAAGAATTAATTCACCACTTCCCATGGACGAGCAGGTGTGTTCAGCCATTCCCAGGAAATCAGAGCTCTACCACACACAGTGATGACTTGGGAAGACAAAACCATCACTCTGAACACCGTCCTTCCTCCTCCTTGCCCCAGGACTCTATGCTGAGCATGATGCCACACGGTATGGAACGTTGCTTTGGTTGATTGGAGTCATCAGTCCTGGCTGTGTCCCCTCCCAGCCCCATGTGCTCTCCAGCCTCCTGGCTGGTGGGATGGTATGAGAAGTGGAAAAGGCCTTGTTGATGTGTAAGTGCTGCTCAGCAATAACAACACCACCCCTGTGCTACCAGACTGTTTCCAGCACAAATCTAAAATGCAGACCAACCACTGTGAAGAAAATTAACTCCACCCAAGTGCAATCTGGAAATGAATTCTTGTATCATCAGGTAGAATACAAAGGAGATAAAGCAATTTTTCTTGAAAGTTACATTTTAATTAAGGGGTACAACTAAGTGGGCAGGATGGGAGCAATAAGAAAGCTTTTATAAGGAAAGAAATAAAGAGCAGCAATCATTTTTAAGCAAGCCAAATCAATTTTATCTTGTGACAAACCCCAATAAATTATTTTGATTGATACTGATGTTAATGGACACAATGTTAATTTTGTACCCCTTTTCTAAACACTTTTGTGCAGACTTTTTTTCTCGCTTGGAATAGATTTCTCTGTGAGTCTATGCATTAGGAATTTAGTTGCCTAAAGAGGGCTTACACTTTGTTCCTCTGAGCTTAAATGTTTTCCTGGACATATAATCTATTTTGGATTTAGGACTTGCTGCCCTTACATTTCACACTTCAAAATCAATCATTTTATTTTTAATGTTTGATCTGTGTCTGCGAAGAGACTCTTCTTGTTCCAAGATAAACAAAAGATAGCTGTATCAGAGAAACTTGACTGGATTTGTACAAAACAATCAATAGTCAGAAATATGCCCACAGACAGTCTTATGAAAAATTTCTTCTCCAGTACCACCTGCAAGAACTATGTTCTCTTTCATGATTAATCAGATAATTTTATAAGCAGTTTATGGATTTAAACTCCTACAAGTAAATTGTTTGATGTATATAATCCTTAAAGGAACATATGGAAAAATGGAAGAGAATGCAAATTATAATAAAAAACCTTTTGTGGATTAAAATAGATTGTGTTAAAACATGTAATTTCAAATGACCACATCCAAAATTTCTTAGCCTTCTATAGGAGCATGCATTTTCCTCATGCAGAAGTATTGCATTGATTGTAATTCTGAAACTGATAATTCTCAATGTAAAAAATTAAAAAATACAATTGGCTTACTAAAAAGTGCTCTCTTAGTTACAACACTGAATGTAAAATATATCTCATGAATATTTAGCATCCTCACTACCAAAATATACATCAAGACTTATATTTGTTATCCAGCTACCTCATTAAGTGTTTTCCAGGGCAGAAACTTACAAAAATCTATCCAGAGTCTGTTTACATTGACTGTCTTGGTTTTTGGATCCAGTCTTAAATTCTAAATAAATAAATATATAACACAGAATTTATTAATGTTTTCTATTTGTGAGCTTTCTTTCAATGTTCAACTGATTTCAAAAATCTGATTTCCAATCTGTAAGTGTTTACTGTGTTATATGAGTGAATAGATACAAGTATTTGACCTGAGTTGGAAATCCAGGGCCTTATAGGAAAATAGAAAGTAAAAACTAATGTGGTGCTGTCCAACATCATTATTTCAATTGTATCCAAGGGAATTAGTACTTCTCTGCAGGTCTAAGCTGTAAAAAAGAGTCCTAAATGGGTGAGCACAAAACTTATCTTCATTTAAAGCCAAGTATGGAAATATTTTTTTAACTTCAAATATTTAAAAATTATCATAATTTTTCCATGTCTTTGGGCTCTTGATAGCTTGTTCAGGGAGATCTCATGTCAGAGAATTCTGTGATTGGTGTATTGGTGTTAAGACCCAAAATAAGAAGATCTTTTGTTAAAGGTTAATGAAACTACAAACTGTTAATCCTTGAAAAGTAATCAAAAGATAAATATTCTTTTAATTAAGAGCCACATGAATTTGCTTATTATCTGTTGGTGATGGTTATGAACTGATAATGGAAAACACTACCAATTACTTTTCAGTAACTAATATTTATTTTGTAACCAGGAAAAATAAAGATATTTACAAATGAGCACTGGTTTATTTCAGAATTTAATGTGCGGCAAATCTATGGCTACTGTTCAGCCTGTGATGAAATTATTGTGTTCTAAAGGAGAAAAAAGAAGGTGCATAATTTGATGATTCATTCTCAAGAAAAAAAAAAGGACCAGTTTTTATGTTTGGAAAATGGGAGTGGATTTTTTCTGTTGCTGGGAAAGACAACTTGCAATTAGAAATATAAGCTGTCTTTTTCTCTCTGTCAACCTTAGAAAAACACCAAAGCAAGCGAAAATTACACTCTTTGACACAATAA
Organism: Lichenostomus cassidix; assembly: GCF_008360975.1. Lineage (NCBI taxonomy): Eukaryota > Metazoa > Chordata > Aves > Passeriformes > Meliphagidae > Lichenostomus > Lichenostomus cassidix. Next base: position 95,482,732 of record NC_139482.1, on the reverse strand, counting down.
TATTTCTGAGAAGGGGTGGATATATGTATTCAGAGGAAGAAGGGAATACTGAAGATGCTTCAGTATTTGGCAGACTTTCTCATTTCTGTATTTTATGTAATTCATCACCAGCCACCTCATTTCTGTTTCATCTGTCAGTGTTTAAAGCAATCAAGCAAACAAACAAGCGAACATGAAAGAGTTTGAAAGAGTTTTTGAAAGACTCACTTTGCCCACTGTCTGTGTGAAATCATAATGATATGCAAAGCAGACACAGGCCTGTTAGGAGATGGAGAACAGTTATAGCCTTGTTAGTGTGTTAATTACCAAAAGTCAAACAATTTTTACTGCATATGGGTAGATAAGTAGAAATAATTCACAAATTATGGGTGATAATGTGGAGAAAATCCGTGTTTAATTTACTTCTCTGTTCCATGTCACAGGCAATTTGTTCCCCACCTACAATGTAACTTCAGTTGTATTTCCTGCTTTTTGACTATGAACAACCTAATAATTTAAACTTCAATAATATTTATAATTTCTCTTATGGTAATATTTAATATTATGATAATATTTTTTGGCAGAGTTCTTCAAATCCCTTTTAGTACTGCTTTCTCTCCATTATCATTATTTTATTGTAGTTCCCTGAAGTTTCAAAAAGTTTTTATACAAGTTTGATATATATCCTTTAATATAGAATCCATAAAATTTCCTAAAATCTTATGAGCACTTATGTTTTTCTTAAAGGAAAAAGAACCACAGTACTACAGTAAAAGTACATACATTGTGATGTGAGAAATGGGAAGTCACTGTCACAGGAGGGAGTATTTTGCAAAGAATAATTTATTCAGTGATATTTTTTCCATTTTTGAGATATTTCTGGAAAAAGATAAATTGCAGTTTTTCAAATTAATTATTTGAAGCTGTTTGCTGAAAAATCCCTGTGAAGAAATGTAACATTCATAAGCACATTGTTGTCAATATTTAGTAGTCAAAATCTGAATTTTAAGCTTTTTTGATATCCTATTGCACCTGGTGCACTGCCTGCTGAAATCAAGATGAACCATTTCACTGGCATTCATGGGCATTGGAGCATGGGGATGTTGTTTGTTTTATATCTTCCAATAGATAAAGTGAGATTTCAGGGTCAAGTTTCTGCTGCATATGCCTCATTTTTCAGCCTTTACATATATTTACACAAATTTCTGGCATATTTGCTTTACCGGAGGAAATATTGCTGTCAATACTGTTAATTTCTCTTAATTTCATGCCCTAGGCTGCTGCTGAAGTTTGAGGACATAATGAGGTATGTTCACTTTAAATTAACATTCATAAACATATATTTAGGGTTTTTTCTGTGTGTGGTTTTTTACTTACCCAGCCACACTTGTAAAGATCAGCATTTCACTTGTGCTATGAGGATACTACTGAGAAAATTATTGGAATCTGTTTGCCATCATTGTGTGAAGCCCATGCTGCTATTGCACTTCATTACCACCTAGGGATGTTGCTGTATTTAATGGGATAAATTGACAAAAATGTTAATAAACCTCTGCAGAGAAATTCATCCATCAGCTGAATTTGCCTTTCTAAAATGCCCTTTGTGAAACTACCTGGGGATATACAACACAATTAATATAAAACAGAGACAGCAATAAAACTTTAAAAGGCTTAATTCTACAGAATATTTTTTTTAAATGAGGTCTTAAACATGGACTGTCCTCTGCTTCAAAGTTCTTAAATAAAATGGGCCACAGTGCCAGAGTCTGAAAAGACACAGCCTTTTGCTATGTTTGTAAGAATATTTGTATACTGAATTTTGATGAATTAATGGAATATGGAAAATTAAAATCCCTAAACAACCCCTTGATTTGAGTGGTCAAAAGCTTTAATTAGGAGAAACATGTCTTAATTGCAATTTAAAAAGATTTGCAGAACTGTCTGATGTCCAATGTGTGTCTTTTCAGTCGAATTGCACACCAACAAGAATTAGCTTGGAAGCCAAGAACAGAAAATTGTAGCATACAAGTTAAGGCAGGGAAAAACAGACCTCCCCCCCGAGCAGTGTGAGCTAATATCTGTGTAGCTGCCCTCAGGAGCCCAGATCTCAAGTGCTCCATTTCAGAGGTGGTAACAAGGCACCTTGATTACATGACTGCTCCAAACTTCTAAATAAATCTCAGAACTGCTCCAGCTTCCAGGTTAGAGAGTTACCTGAAGGACAAAGAAAATTTCCACTGATATAAAAGGTGAAAATATCTGACCACCTTTTCTTTGCTATGTCTTTAGTAAGCTTCTGAGGCAAAGGCTAGGTTTCTCAGCTGCAACATGAATTAAAAATTCTTCCCGATTTTGAGCCCAAAACAGCTAAGAAAAAGGAAGTTCATTACCTAGCATCGTGTAGAAAAGGATTGTAAGGATAGTGCTATAAGGAAATTTCCAGTTTCCTTCTGAAGTCCCAGGGCAGCACTCAAAGAGAAGTGTTGAACCCTGCTCTTATATGCAGACAGACTGAGATTGCTTTCCCCAAAAATGCTGCAGCTCGGTTTCATCTGAAAATACAATCTTACTGTATTGGAAAATTATTGTATAATTATGACATTTAATTATATAAAATACACACAGTGATGATAAAAATGAATGAAGGAGTTTTACAAAGGGAAAAATAGGGCTATGCTTAATGGCAGTAAAAGCTGAAAAATGGTTAGAGTTATTTTCACATTTGTATACAAACAAGAGAATTAAGATTTAAAAACACAGCATTATGTTAGACCTGAAACATGCATGCAGAATCAGATCTAACAAGTGACATAAATCCAAGGAGTGGAATATTCACAGCTGCTGAACTGTCAGGGACTGATGTGATCCACCTGCTTCCCTGTCAATGCATGTGAACACATCAGGAACACAGAAACACCTTAAATATGCTGAAATGAAACATGAAAATATTTCTAATTCCCCAGACATTATGTCAAAACTGTTCAAAAGACATAACTAGTGGGGAGGAAATTACCTGGGTGAGAGAGAGGAAGAAGCTCATGATGATTTTATTTTACCACATAGTTTTCTTTCTAAGCAAATGGCAAGGTTTTGGGGAATAATTTCAGTAGATAGCTTTAAACATAGAGGTTCAGATTAGTAATTACAGTCCTAACAACAGAAGCTCCCTCTTCTGAAAGGATTTCTGCCCTGTTTCTGTGACAGGGAAAAGAAGGCCAGGAGCTGATCTAAGCTCTGCCAGCTGGCTAAAGATACTGTCACCACATGGAGAAGATTTTTGGGCAGGCAGTTACAGCCCATTTTGTGGCACAGTCACAGACCATTGTAATCCCCTCCTCATCTCCCAAGTGCAGTGAAGAGTTAGCAGTATAAAATATATTTCAAGCTCTGCACTTTTAAAATGGATTTTTTTAAGGCATATTAACAAAATTTATAAAAATATTTAGATGAGAGAAAACTGACACTGGGCAACATATTGCTGTATTACTTTTTTCCTCCCTTTGCTCTTAAATCTTCCAGGAGTCAACTTTTAGACTGAAGTCTTATGTAAGTGTCCCTCAGGCTCAGACTAGTGAGTGATTTCTATTTCTCATCTGACAGAACAATAAATACCTCTGCAACACTCTGTAATGCCCTTGTGCTTTTTGTAGCATCTCTGTCATTGTCAGTCTCAAGGAAGAACATAAAGTCCTTTTCTCTTTGTCTCTTCCTTCCATTCTTCCTTGTCCATTATGTCTCCCATACTTTACCCATATTTTTCTTTCTAATCGGGCTTTTTCCCCCCTCTTTTACAGGAACACCCTGAATGTGCTTGCTCTCTGCATTCCACCTTGCACTGGATGGGAAAAAAATATAATGTCAGATTGTCAGATTCAAGTTACTGCAATTTCTAGTTCTGTTGGGCATTTTGTTGACAGTAAAGTTCTTTTTCCATACATATCAATATTTGACCTGATATTTGAAGTAGGAAGCTGCATGAGACCATAAGGCTGAGATTTCCAAAGGCAGCCATTCAGTTTTAGTGGGCTGTGAAGTCATTGCAGCACTACCAGCACCTAGAGCCAGTCTGGAGGTGAAAAAACCTCCCTCTATTCTCTCGTTCTTGACCAACCCACACACTCTATTCCCTTCAGCAATTGGGAGTCTGAATTTTTTTTCATGTTTAAATTCATCCAATCTTCTTCAGAAACACTATACACATGTAGTTTTTATAGATCTCTCTGGGTGTGGGTGGCTGTTTGTTCTTCTCAACACTGTTTAAGAGGAAATGCTTCAGCATATGTTGTAAATGTTCCAAATTAAGAGAACATGGAACAAATCTAGAACAGGATGGTATATAGTGTCAGCTACTTCAAATGGATTTTAATTTTGGACTATTTAAGTATCAAAATACAAGATCTTCAGGGGCCTGTGGGATCAAGGCTGTGTTTGATCATCACTTGATATAACAAATATTAAATATTAGTATTTATTTTCAATTCTACAAGACAAAAGATAACATATGTAAAATCTCAAAAGATAAAATGCTCACACTGTTAAAACAGTATGAAGGAAAGCATTGGGATTTCTTCCTTTTTTTCAATAATCTGCTCTCTTTCTCACATAAACTATGGGTTTGTTTGTTTTTGTGGATTTTTTTTGTTTTTTGGGTTTTTTTGTTTTGTTTTGTTCTTGGTTTTTTTCAGGGAATGTATTTCTTTTCTCACTGTAGATATTTACTTGTTTCAATGTATTTTTCAGCTAGTTGGAAAGCTGAATCCTTAAATATTTGGGCAAATGAATAGCTTTCCTAGTGTGAGGAGTTTCACCAAAGTTCCCAGGTAATATGTTGATTCAGCAAGCTTATTCATGCAGATAAAATTACTATAACACACAACATAATCACTTACAGGCTTGAACACTGTATTTTACAAATGACAAATAGCAAAAAACATAAATTAAAAACCATATTTTTAGAATAGTAACTTCTGGAATCTAAACAGGGGTTACCATACATTTAAAATTAAATGAAAGATATTACAGTCATTTTAAAATGAGGAAAGAATCAAAATATTTGCTACCTTACTGCTTATACTTACTTTGTAGGTAGTTTACTTTCAGAGTCTGTTGAAGTGTGTTCCCAGGAGAATATATTAGAGGTAGAGTGAAAACATTTTTTGCTTTCTAGTGCTTTTGGTAATATTTTTGGACTCCGTATACTCAATTCAGAGTAGATTTCTGACTGCTTTTCCAGTGATTTTCTTTCACACACATCTCCTTACCTCAGGAGAAAAGCATGAAGAAAACAAACCAAATCATCCACCCTACCAATGTGGTAAGGGAGAATAAAAAGACATAAGCATTCATCCTTCTTCCCTTTTCCATTCAGATCACCTATACAGTTTTCCAATTACACTGTGGCCATGTTAGCTCTTTCCTTGCAGCTCTGTGCACTCTTTGAGAGTTCCTTTATAGTTGCTATATCAAAAACATGGAAAATTGTTCTATAACTCAGTTTATAGTTTCTGCAAAGCCTGCACAAAAAAATGGCTTAATGTCTAGAGGAAGGCAAGCATTTATCATGTAAAGTTAACATCTTTGTTTGCAAAGGAAGACTTTTTTTGTCCTTTATGAAACAAAGTTTTTGCTGAGGCTGATAAAAATATTTAGAGTAAATTGTGCTCCCTCTGTGCTCAACACCTGATTTCATCTGCTGCCCTGCAAGAGATGGCATCTTCTGTGTAGTCTTGCAAGAACTGCAAAGCTCAGCCAAAACAGAGCTCAGTTGCCCTGACAATGAACATCTGGTAAGGTGCTTATTTGTTCTATTGCTCTTTGAAATATAATTAAAATATCACAAACCTCAATAAAATTTGTTTTCAAGCTGTCAGTGACCAGAGCATCTTTACTAATATACTCCCTGTGTCGTGCCATAGTGTTATTATATAAGTTGTTAGACATTGCTTGGATCATTTGTAATGTCATCAGGCATAACTGTCCTTTGACATTTGCCAGGACACTGCAGTGCTAATAGGGAGTACAGTTCTTCCATAAGGGTCAAAATACATGCTCCTTCCAATTGACTGGGTTTGCACACACTTATGTTTTCCTTTTTTTTTTTCTCTGAGAACAGCATGTGGGAGATTAACACCTGATATAGTCTTATTTTCATTTAATCTTCATGTGGTTTGTACAAAGCTTACCTATCTTCCTCCTGCTATAAAAGGTGTTTTCAAGCTACCAAACACCTTGCCAGGGTCTCAAAGAAAAATTAAAGTTTAACTGAGGCTGATAGGGCTCAGAGCCAGAGATTTGGTTTGCAGGCTCCAACAGAAGAAAACATTTAAACATCTGCTTGAAGACTCTCTACTCAAGAAAAGACTCCACAGATCTCAAGCATCTCATGCATTGTGGCTCCACTTATGTTCTGCTCCACTTGAAAGTGTGTGCATTTCCTGAACAGTGTGGAAGCAATCTTTTCAATTAATTCAAGAGGAATGTACACTTTCCTGAAAGGAGTGAAAGAAAGTGTGATACTGGGGCATAGAAGTTTCACTGTTAAACATTATTTGACAAATTATAATAATTTTTTTCACTTCATGAAAAAGTTATTAGAGGAATACTTGTACTTTTTTGATGACAATGCTAAATTGGTTTTAGGTTTTTGATGTAAGCACTTCCTTGTCCAAAACTGCTCTTGATTTTGTTTGTCTTCAGGGAAAAAGTACTAAACCTATTACAAAAACAATCTCTTATGTTTCAGGAAGCTTATTTAATAAAGGTTTCAGTGAGATAAGGGGAAGGTAAATAGGAAAATAACTTTTCTTTGGAGGTGGGTTAATCCTGAGAAATTGAGTTAGAGAAAGAGAATGTAAACTATAATGGAATTAGTGTGAGACTAATGTGGTTCATGTCAAGTACCATGAAGAAAATTAGAGGTGTTATGCAAAAGCAACAAATACCACCTCTTCTCTAATGATCCAGGATAATAATGATATGAAATTGCCATTTGGTCTTGTTGCATCATGGGCTTGTCCAAGATGACTTGTGATTTTTCTTCCTTTTTTCTTTATTTTTTCCCTTCTTTTGGGACTAAAGTCAAATACAATTCAGATAGCTATGACTTGGGAATATAAAGAGGTTTTATTACATTTGTTTTTGATTGTGAGTGAAGTTTCTTTCACAGTGTTTTCACGAGGGCATCATGTGTACACATAAAATGTACCATTGTAAAGGACAGCGTGGTAAAAACTAGTAATTAGCTGGCATTTTACTTACACACATTAAAATTTGTCTACAATTTACTGTAGTTTGATTAACCTCAGTTTTCTGGCTTATATATCTGTTTTGAGGAATGTATTGTTACTGTTCAAGCCAAGAAAAAATCAAGGGATTTTTTTGATTTTTCTTCTCTTTATGTTGAGTTGAAAATTCCTTGTTTTAAATTCTATTAACAAATCATGACCATGTAACTAGTGTCACTGCAGAAGTGGACCCATAACACGCAGAGAAAAATGGGAGTGTTTAGGAGAAGTCTGTGGGGTATTTTAGACCAAGTCAGTAACAGTGAAAGAATAAAATACATGGGACCTGCCAAAATATTTCAGTATGTGTGTACTAATTATACTAATCATTTATTATCATGTTTTCTGCAATTGTCTTCCAAGAAGAAAAGAGATAAGGCAAATATACTCTTGATAATCCAATAAGGGGCAGAGCTTTTACCAGTAGTTCTTTTTAGGGTTAAATTTATTATTAAAGTATATATCAGAAACCTTTTTCTTTCTAGAAAAGTTCACCTAGTTTATTCAAAGATGATTTGCAATTTATTAGAGGTGAAATTAGCATAGTTATATAAATCAAGATACTCAGGAAAAAAAGGCTATTGTTTTCTTCATTTACTCACCCTTCCTCAATCATGCTTTTTCAGGAGACAGTCTCTATTATGCACAATTGCTATAGAAAAAAGTCTCAGACTGTCAGTCTCCCAAGCAGATGGCAATGGTTTGGTTTATTGCACAAGAATATCTTATAAATCACTTGTGTACATGGCTACAATAAAGGATTCCGAAGGCTTCAGTTGGCAAACACAATATCATCATTACTACATTCTTGCTAATGTTGTCAGGCAACAATCTCATTAATGTATTAAGGAAATCTCAACAAAATTAGTGGGAAGTTTTGCTTAAACTTCAGTGGTGTAAAATAGACCAAAGTGATTAGAGTAAATCTAGAATTAATTTTAAATTCTGTTTTAAGTGACAGAAAAGAAAATTTGCTTCTGCCTGTAGAGAAAAAAGCTTTAAAACAGTGTTTATATTATAATATCAAATCAACTTTCTCATCACATAGTAAAAGATAACAACTGATTAATAGTAATTTCTTTTTTCTGTGAAATTTAAAGAAATTTCTCAAATAATAATTAAAAAAGAAATTTTTCAGATGATTATCAGAACAGAAGAATGCAGCAAATGCTTAACTGCAGATTTCATCATCATCCTTTCTTCCCTCATAACGGTCCATTGTACACAGGACTTCGATATCTCTTGTAAGGAAACCAAGGCATAGATGGTGAATTAATTAAATTTGCAGCTGTCATGACAATTAACAGCCACACAAGCAGAACTTTCTCCTTCTCAGCTTCAGTGTCTATTACAATAAGCCTCTTTGCCTTTTTAGCTGTGTCTTATCAAGAAAAATGAAACAGTAAGCAGTGTACTGGGAAAGAAATTTTTTTTTTTTTTTAAGGTTTATTCAGAGTAAGCATTACATTCATTAAAAAGTTTGGCATATGTGCAGGTATTTACCAGAGAAGTGCCTGAGTGCTCCCCAAAGGATCCAGTCATTGAATACTTTTGTAGAATCAGAACTATAGAGCAGTTTTTGTTGCAAAGGACATTAATGATCATCTAGTTCCAATCCCTCTGCCATGGACAGGGACACCTTCCACTAGACCAGCTCAAATCTCTATCCAACCTGTCCTTGAGCACTTCCAGGGATGGAACATCCACAGTTTCTCTGGGCAACCTCTTCCAGTGCCTCACCATCCTCACGTCAAAGAATTTCTTCTTAATATTTAGTCTGAACCTAGCCTCTTTCAGCTGAAAGCCATTCCTCCCTGTCCTGTCACTACATGCTCTTGCAAAAAGTTCCTCTCCAACTCTCTTGTAGCCTTCTTTAGGTGCTGGAATGCTGCTGTAAGTTCTCCCTGGAGCCTTCTCTTTAAAAAATCACAACTCTTTTGGCCTGTATTTATAGAAGAGATGCTCCAGTCCTCTGATGACTTCTCTGGCTGTCCTCTGGATATGCCCCAACAGCTCCCTGTCCTTCCTGCGCTGGGGACCCCAGATCTGGATGCAGTACTCCAGGTGGGGTCTCACCAGAGCAGAGCAGAGGGGCAGAATCCCCTCCCTTGCCCTGCTGCCCACACTGCTTTGGATGCAGCCCAGGACACAGTTGGCTTTCTGGGCTGCAAACATTCACTGCTGGGGCATGTCCAGCTTCTCATCCATGAACCCTACCAAGTGCTTCTCAGAAGGGCTGCCCTTGATTCCTTCTCTATCCAGGCTGTATTTGTGCCTGGCATTGCCCGGACCCAGGTTCAGGGTGTTGAACTTGGCTTTGTGAACTCCATGAGGCTCACACAGGCCCACCTCTCAAGCCTGTCTAGGTCCCTTTGGATGACATTCCTTGTCTCCAACAGGATGACTACACCACACAGTGTGGTGTCCTTGGCCAACTTGCTGAGGGTGCTCTGAATCCCAGTGTCCGTGTCACCAATATTAAACAATGTCAGTCCTAATATTGACCCCCGAGGAACACTACTTGTCACTGATCTTCACAGGAATATTGTTCCAGTGGTCCAATGGACACTAGATAGAAGTAAGCTGTGAAAAAAACCAAACCAAACAATCCCAGTTTAGATGGCCTGAAGATTATTTTAATGGATGTCAGAGATGATTCAACAGAGTGGGATTAACCTTGTTGAAAAATATAAAATTGTTAAGAAGGATGAAAATATGGACAGGCCCAAGACAATTTAGCTCCTAGGGATGGAACTTTTCTTAACTTCACATAAAAATTTGTAGTACTCTTAGCATGTAGCTACAAAATAGGAATGGCTAAGGTTTGTATTAGGTAAGATTTTGGACTAGATCACCATAATGCACTGCCTCATAAAAACTGCAAATACAGGAGATGTCAGATAAGCATGTAGCTCCTACTCACTTAAATGAGATGTTCTGAGCTTGCGTTACCTTGATCAAAACTATTATTACAGTAGTCTCTGAAATACATTGTGCATTGCAAAAACCTCAGAAAGAAATATGTTGCATTATTTCTGGACTCAGCTGTTTTGTAAAATTTGGTATTGTTGTTTCTGAGTAGAGGCAGATAAGCTAAAACAACCTTCTTTATATGGAATCTTATCTGACCAGAAAAAGTAATGTACTTAGCACTCTAACTCAACGTAAAAGTAGGTATTTTTATCTATGATAGACACAACTGCAAAAATACCAAAACTTAAAATCTAAAATTTGTTAAGCAGAAATGTAGCCAAGCAAGTTTTCTGAGATGTAATTCCTACATGATAAAACTGGTTTACAAACAAAAGAGAGTCTGATTGTCATAACCCACTGGTAAGGGTGTGATGTTTATTATGAATTCTCATCATGCAGAGCAGAGACATATCTCAGGGAACTCTTATGCTTTTATTGTACAGTTGCTATGACTTTGGCAACCAACCCACTGTTTTGACTCAAAGGATACTGGCTAACAGTAGTTCTTGCAATACATTTCCATAAAAAATGGACAAGACCTTAATTTGGTACAGTACATTTCTCAACTTTCATAATAAACTCCTCAAAGGTGCTGGCTCACAAACCACCACACACAACCAAAAGTGCTGGTACACAACACACAATTACAGAAGCCTCCTAGTCCCCCAGCCAAGTTCAGTATGAAGTATAGGGCAAAATGTGAAAGCTGTGCTTAGCCCACACAAAGCAAGGGACAAAAACACAGTGTATCACCAGTCCCCAGGTCCCATGTTGGTCCTTCTGTGTGGATGGTCCAGAGCTGGGGGAAAACAAAGAACACAAAAGAGAAGGAGAGGAGAAAGGGAGAGAAAACAAAGAGTCAGAGGAAAAAGGAGAGGGATGGGATATGGTACCTCCCTTTTATAGTTAACCTGGTGCATGCCTCTTATGTAAACTAGATTTTTCACAGTTTTGTTGGAGGGCTCAATAATCTCCCTCAATTATTTCTTGTATCTCTAGACAGTTTAATGCCCTTGGGTCCCTGAGGCAAAAAAACAGGAACAACTGGCCTCTTTATGGAGGAGAAAGAGGACAACCTGTTGGTCCAGGTCCTGAACAATTTGACAGGGACAGTTCAAGAGAAAACTAGAACATGTGGGATCACCTGACTCTCTTTTAATGAGTTTTCTGGACATTGGCTACTACTGCACTCATTTTCCTGCAGCAGTTCAGCTTTATTGCTATCAACAAAGCACTGCTATTTTATCCACTGATACTCTGCCTCATTGTTGAAAAGGAACTGATGCAGTCAAAATTTATACTTTCTGAATATGTGAATAAAAAAAATTGTGGTGACCAAACATTTCTTATCTGAAAAACTGTCTGGAACTTTCATAAACAACAAAAATGTTTGTGGCAGTTCTGCAAGTTTTACCGTGTAATTTTTGTCAATGGCTTACTGTGAGATTGTACTGTAAAAGTTTTCATTGAATTACAGTACGACTTCAAAACCAACTGCAATAGATTTTAAATAATATGTGCTTATAATGGAAAGGAAAACTGAAATCCTGAACTCCTGAAGACTGGCGACAGTTCTGCCACTGACTTCAAGTGAATTAATATTGCACTTGGATATTCTGCACCATTTAGGGACCATTTTGGACAAAACTAGTCTGCACCCAGGGTTCGTGACTGATGCATTTAAATGAAAATTAATTAATTCATCAAGTCTGAGTCTAAGATGTGGCTACAAATGGATTTGATGCTAGTAAGTGAATAGGCACACACTCAAATAAGAGCTTTCCTTAAAAATTTAAGGATTTTACTACAAATATTTCAAATAAATTAATTATCATACATACAAACAATATTTTCTCAAAAGGTATGTACATCTCTTTGCTTGATGAACTAAATCATGATTTTTCCATTTTGAAAATGCTAGAGGTGAAGTATCAATGAGGAAGCTAGTAGAGCAAAATCTTTCTCAGTAACTCTAGAGGAAAATGTGTGAGATAAAGCAAATCTCCTCCTGAAATGGAAAACAAGGATGACCTTATTTTAATGATTTGAACACAAAACAACAACAAAAATTATTCAAACTTAACTGCATTTTGAAAGTGAGGAGGAAAAAATACTCTTTCTGCACAGTAGGAAGTTCCTCTGCCTTTCATATTTCTAATTCCAGGCAGCATGCTATCTGCTCCAAGGAGCAAGAAAACAAATGCCAAGCTTTAATCAGAATTATATTGGCTGTGTAGGGACTTTCAGATCATTTGCCCATTCCTAACAATGTCATGCAGATTCCCTTCAGAATATCAATGCAGAGGCCTTTGCCCTTGCTGTGAAGAAAAGGTTGCAAAATAGTGAAGATGAGCAGCAGGTCTGTTTGAGGTTAACATTCCTTTTTGTGATGGCGAAAGGAGGAAAGGGTAAAAGTTCCGCTCTAATTTAATTCCTTAATGAAACTAAGAATTAGAATCCCTGCAGTGTAGTGGTAACCTTTTCTCTGGCATCAAGCATTTTTTTCCTTAAATATATCTTGGATAATTCTGTAGACTTAGGGCTGTCTGAGGTTTGGCTTAGAGGCCATTAATAAGATATACTGTAGTGAATTTGATGGACCTTAAGCATCTACCTTTATCAAAAATCTTTTTTACAGAAAGTAATGTTTTTCAATAAGAAATGTTAGATCATTTCAACATTTGTTTATTTCTTTACAGAAAATGATAACTTTTACCTGCTTAATTGTTAAAAATTTAAAGAGATGTTTTCTGCTTCTTTTTCCCTCAGTGTCCCTAAAATCCCCAAGTCTTCCTTCTCTTACTCTGTGCAATAAAAAATGCCCAGGAACAAGTGGTCTTCAGAGGGGTGAGATACATTTTGACCATCATATTTTTTGGGCAGTAAGACAGATGGAGAAAACATGACAAGGAAAACAGCTCTGCTTTTATCACTTCTGATTCTGAGGAAAAGACAATTGTCTTGGATGCATTGGAAAGCCAGTGCTGTATCTCCCCTCACTTTTTCTTAATTTTCTGGCCAAAACTTGTTCTAATTAATTTATTTTTAAAATGGTCATTATATAGCTATTTAGTTTATGTCATTATTACTATGGTATAATAATGATACATTATTATCATTGAAAAGTGCTAGCCAATATGATATAATAATAGGAAATAATTGTGTCTTTCATCCATGTTTATTTTAAAAGGTTTTCTTGAAAGATATATGCTCTCTTTGATTGTTTAACTTGCATGTTCTTATCAGAACCTCTTCAATTCTGGATTCCTCTTTCCTGGACATGACTGAATAGGTCTGGAAATTCTGGAATAGATTTCATCATGGTCTTTTACTGCAAATGCTACAATAGAAACATATTTCAGGGAGCACATAATACAATGAAATGTTTATAATTGTTTTACAATAAACTACTCATATTTTCCTAATTTTTTTAACTTCAAATTTCCACTATATGGTCTGGTACCAGTGTAACAATTTGACTTTTATTTTCTTTTCTGCTGCCTCCCTGATCATCCCATCCTGATTCTTCCAAGTCCTCTGTTCTCTTGTAATAAGATGTTATGATATCTACAGTCCAGATGACTTCACATGCTAGATTTGTAATTTTATTTATCTTTCTGTTTAATTTTCTTTTACAAATCCTTTCATTATGTCCTAATATGTATGTATATGCATCTTACAGTCCCTTCCTCTTTTAGGGATTTTTTTTCAAAGAAATATATTCTCCTTCTTATCAAAGAACAGCTAAGCTTTTTAATGATTATTCTTTAACTTATGTTTTTGAAAACTAATGTCTCCCCATGTGAAAAAATAGCTACTGTGTCATAGAGCTGCTTTATGCATAATGACACATGGTCTCATCTTGTTGTAGCTAGACAATTTACATGGGTAGCATAATTTTATACTTGCATTTTGAATACATTATAACACATTAAAAGGGTGATTCAAGTATTTGCAAATAAACATTGACAAAAAGACAGCAGTGAATAAATACTTAAGCTAAACCCTTCTTCCTATGGGAAATATTACTGTTTCTGTTGAATTTTATTATTCCTGATCAACAGGATAACTGTCTCTTGCAAACTTGTAAGAGGTTGCCAACTTTCCATTTCACAGGATGTTACTAGAGTTGTTAACAACTGGGATTATATTTTTGAGTGCATGATCCCAGAATCACAGAATTCACTAGGTTGGAGAAGACTTTTGAGATTATTGAGTCCAATTTATGACCTAACACCTCCTTGACAATTAGATACAATGCGTTAGGATTTAATATTATGAGCTAAGAATGTTAGAAAAGAATTTCAGATTAAGTTTTTCACCTTTTTGATGTATGATAATAACCAATTGCTCTAGATCTTTTAAATGTGAAGTCTGTCTACACATCTAGTCTAACTATTTAACTGTGATGTTAGAGGGCAATAGGCAGTTTCTTCATTATGTGATGCATGTAAGCATACATTGAAGATTCCATTGGCTGTTTTTCCCATTAATTATAACACATCACGTATCAACATTCCTTTTCAGCATCCTGCCTACATTGCCTAATCAATGGTGAGGAGCTGATATGTCACAGGAGAAAAAGACATGCACAAGGAGCCAAAAACGCTGGAAGTGATGCATGCTAGCTCAGCTGGCTATCATCCTTCACCACTTGTAGAGAAGTAAATTCACAGGAGAGAGAAATGTGTACCATTGTGAGAGACAGTGATTTAATTCTGAAACTGCCTTGAAACTCCATGTTGGACACTCCTTATCTCTTGCCAGGGCAGTGTAACTTAAGTTAGGGGCTGAAAGCCAAAGCTGTATTATGGATGTCTCCTTCCTGCTGAATGTCTGTTTTTCAGGAGATATTTTTATAGTTGTGCTATCTTCTTTATTTCTTTTATTTCTACTTTTATTTCTTTTCTGAGTTGTTCTGCATTTAAATGTTTCTACTAGGATACCTAACATCCCCTGAAATAATGGGAGACTAGTATGCACTGTGTGTCTGTGTCAACTTAATCAAGCTGTAATTTTCTCAGTATCTTTGTGCACAGGGCATGCAGAAAAGAAAATCAGAAAAAGTCCAGCTGCTTCACTGAGGATACTTGGCATGAGACATAAACACATGAAGTATTAAATTTGTTAGTGGCCTGCCAAACATATCTCTGATTGATCAGGCAAGAAACTAAAGGAGTTGTAAGAAAATTGAACAATGCTTCATACTTGATTTTCCTCACAATACTTTCTTAAAGATCATCTGTCTAGGTATCCTTCAAGCACATTTTCCTTTCCTTGTTACCCCTTTTTTCCCTATAAGATGCATGTTTATTGTTAAAAAAAGAATTCTTATGATTAGTTAGCTTTTATCGTTTCGAAAGGAAGAACAGTTTTCCTGTGTTTCATGTCACAAGAAGCTTACACCTGCAAACATTTACTGCTTATTATGTGTGATTCCATTATTTTCAAAGACAAATAAAATTGAGTAAAATTACTCATGTATAATAGAATTTAGATGTACAAAAATCTGTATTAAATTGTCTCAATTTCTTTTTTTGCTGTTTTTTCTTTTCCTCTGAAAATTGATATTATTGCCTTTTAAAATTGGTCTAAAACATACTCTTTTTTTGTTTCCAGTCACAGCTTTTCTGTTGCCCTTACAAATAAAAAGTACAGCTCAAGATATCTATAGCTATTTTTCATTTTATTGGAGCAGACCATAGTTGCTCTCATATACTGCATTCTGCACTATGTTTTGCTTGTGTTTTCTGATAGAACATTGCCAGAAGACTACCACCAATATCTGTTATATTGCCTTTCCCTGATCTGCCCAGTCTAGTTTTTATTTTGTTGTTATCAGGCGAAAGAGCAGAGCTTCTATCAAAGAAACATAGTTCATCTGGCACATGCTTCCAAACTGTAGGAGTTCTCTCTTCCCACATCAGTGAGAGATGAGGTTTCTTTTTCTTTCCTTGCCCTTACTAGATCTCTGGATGTATTTTAGGAAATGTCTTATCAGTGGATTGCATGCAGCTGGGGTGACAAATGTGTTTTAACCCCAGCCAAGAACTAAGCCCCCCACAGCCATTTTCTCACTACCCCCTGGTGAGATGGGGGAGAGAACCACAAGAGAAAAAGTGAGAAAATTCATGTGTTCCATAAAGACCATTTAATAAATAAAGCAAAAACTGTGTAAGTAAGCAAAGGAAAACAAGGAATTCATTCACCACCTCCCATGGGCAGGCAGGTGTTCAGCCACTCCCTGGAAAGAAGGGCTCCATCACCTGTAATGGTGACTTGGGAGGACAAAGAGCATCCTGAATGTCCTCCCCTTCCTTTTTTAAAATTTTTCTTCCTTTTTCTTCCTCCAGCTCTATATGCTGAACATAATGCCATATGTTAAGGAATGTCCCTTTGGCCAATTGGGGCCAGCTGTCCAAACTCTGTCCCCTCCCAGCTCCTTGTGCACCTCCAGCCCACTTGCTGCTGGGGCAGTACGAGAGGCAGAAAAGGCCTTAACTCTGTGTAAGTGCTGTTGAGCAGTAACTTAAACCATCCCTGTGTTATCAACCCTCTTCTCAGCACAAATAGAAAACACAGCCCCGTACTGGCTACTGTGAAGAAAATTAACTCTATCCGAGCCAAAACCAGTAAAGTGGTGCTGATGTAGCCCAAAAGCCTTGCCTTTAGTTGTTTTCCAACTTTGTTGTCTGAAGTCACAGTAATCTTCTCTCACAAATCTTCTGCAGATCCATCGATATTGTATGTACAGAGCCTATTAGAAGTATCCATCCAGTGTTTCCTTGGCTTTAACAAGTCTCTGCTTTCCAGCAAAAACTTCTATGTAATTCAGTGAAAACTTCCTCTAAAACTGAGAGGATTTACTATGTGAACACTTGGAGATATGTTTTGGACCTGGAACTACACAGAATTTGTATTAAAGGCTATGGTAATCGAATAAAGAATTTTCTTAAACAGCAGGGAAGATCCAAGTGCTTGAGAAGGATAAGTTTTGAATTAAAAGTAGATTTTATAAGTAAGAATATGGTCTCAAAGTAGCATGATGATATTCAATGAAGGTAAGTATATTATATCTTTTAAATCAACCGGGTCCCCTGTCCCCAGCAAATACCAAATTTAAAACAGGCAGAAAAGTCCTGCTAGGAAAGGGAAAATAACTGATCTGGGTGTTTTATCTGTTCAAATATGGTATTTGAGCCAAAATTATATAGTTACAGATATGGCAAATATCACCAAGGCCACATTTAAGAAAAGGAAAAAAATAATTTTTTTATTAGTCATCTGCCTTTTTTGATAGAGAGGTTTACAAGGAGCTCTTCCTAGGATGACAGAACTGGTGAGGTAGAAATAGGGAAGTTTAGAGGAAAAATAATGTTAATCTCCACACAGTAAATTGTTACCATGTTTACAAAATATTTGTAAATACAAAGTATTTTTCTTATCAAGATATAATTAACTTGACTTGTAGAAGTGATTATTTTCAGAAACTGGGGTAAAAAACCTGCTTGCAAGGACAGCTAAGCAATAGAACAGACTACTTTGTGGAGTCTCAAAAAGTAGATGAGATAGAGCTATTTTTCACAGGCTAAACAGAGGACTGGCTGGAATGCTTTATAATGTCTTCTAACATCCCATGAAATACAGTTTCTATGCATAGTCCAGTCACTAATGCCAATGGTAGTTTCATCATCTGTTTCAATGATTAAGTAATCTACATGCAATTAAAATTCTCCTCTGCATGCCAGTGAGATACACACAGCAGCTACATATCATTACCTTCCTTTCACAGATGGAGAAATCAAAGTAAAGGATGGAAGACAAAAAAAGCCGGCAAGACAGCAAAATTTGATTTTCCAGAACTCAGAATTCAGTCACCTTGCTTTCTTCTATGAGTAAGAGTGAGTCACTCTTAACAATGTGACTTAAGGCACTTGCCATAACCATAGATTTTACCGTTAACTCGCTGAACTGTAGAAAGGGTTAAAAGATATGAAGATATAAACTAAAAGTAGTGTTTTCATTAAGCCTCTGTGGAGCTATTGTTCTAACTTCTCTGGAGGCTTTTGAAACTTTCACCTAATAATAATTGAAGAAAGCAGCAATGTCTTTTAAGAATGCTTTGAAAAATGTACTCCTGCACTTACAGCACTAAAAGTCTGTATTTTTGAAAGCTAAAGTAGGGGAAAGAACAGGTGGGATGACATCTCTTGTCCACATTTGGGAATTCAAATGAAAAATATACTGCTTTGCCAATGATAGAGTTTTATGGAAAATGTTTTGTTTACTGCTTAGAAAACTGATGACTGAATCAACAAGACGCCCAAATAATACTCCACAGTTTGCACCTGCTTGTCTCGTTTTGATGAATGTGAAACTATGCAGAGTAAGCATGACCAGGTGTAATGCAGGAAGACATATGCTCAAGCACTCTTTTTAAAAAATTCTTCTTTCCTCCTTCCTTCCCTCCTTAAATCAGCTTTCACATGCTTTTTTTTCTAAAGGAATCTGACAGAAGATTTCACAGTCCAACTCTTTCGCTCCGATAATTGTGCATCACTGTAAGCTCTGCATCCTTCATTTTACTGATCTAAATTACTTGCTCAAAATACCACTTCTTTATGTGACTGCAAAGAACATGATACTTTTTTGCCTCTGTACTGAAGAGCTAATAATGAGAAAATATTGTGTATATCTTTGGCAACTAGAAGCCCCTAGAGAAATCTGAAGAGCTCTTTCCAGAAGCATCTTGTTACTTCTGGAAAACATTATAATTTTTAACTTTCTCTAAGGTTTTTATTTCTCTTTTGCCTGTTTGTGTGTGTGTGCACAGATTTTCTTTTTGAACCCCGGATTAAATTTGAATTATTTTTCATTAAGTGCAGTGCTAAAGGAGATACCAAAACCAGTACCTTCAACCAAAACCAACAACCCTTGCCTTCCCAATTTTAAATATAACTTTTCCTTCTCAGATTGACAACCTGCGTCTATAGGAAGTGTTTGCTCTCCAAGCATTCAGTTTTCACTACTGAATTAATTAATAAAAACTGGGCTTCTCTACATTAGGAATACAGGCACTAATTCCATCTCATTGATGAACTGGAGTTGTTTGGAGAGTTGAGGTGCGACATAAATCTCTAGTTATGAGTTTATTACTGCTGGGATATGCACATGTATATATGTGGAATGCAGTCTTGGGGGGAAAAGAAATATAAAGGAAAGAAGTGCATCCATATATTTTATCTGAACTTGTGCTAAGCACTCCATAGGTAGAAAAAGAAGACAACAAAAGGGAAACCTCATTCAGGAAAAAGGATATTGTTAAAGCAGGTGTGAGAAATTAGTATTTATCACTGACAGTTGAAATCTGCACTAACATTTAGAATTCCTTGGCTCTGTCACATCCCTGGAGAGAAAGGGATGGGAATGTCTCTATCACAAGAATTCCATTTTCATTGATATGGTATGTACTAAACATGTAGCCTCAGTGAAAAATGTGAGCAAAAATCTTATTAAAAAGTTATTAATTAATAAATGTATAAATGCATAGAGGCTTAATATATTTACAACAGTCTCTACACAGAGGCTGCTAAAAAAAATGGAACAGCAGTCCATTTAGTACTTATGTCAAACAAGAATAACATATGAAAGCATAAACTTCCAATCAAATTGAGACAAGAAATTCTGTGCTTATTATTTGAAAAACCCTGACTGTAACAAGAAGGTTATACGGACTCTAGCAGCTTAATTTGAATCTGCATCTAATTGTAACAATAGGAATCACTCCCTTTGTGACAGAAGTAATGAAAATCACTCACAGAATTACAGAATATTTTGAGCTTGAAGGGACCCACAAGGATCATCAAATTCCAGCTCCTAGCCCTGTACAGCATGGCCCCAAGAGTCACACCATGTGCCCAAGAGCATTGTCCAATTGCTTCTTGAACTCTGTCAGGCCTGGTGCTGTGACCACTTCCCTGAGGAGCTGTTCCGGTGCCCAACCACCCTCTGGGTGAAAAAGCTTGTCCTAACATCCAACATAAACATCCCTTGACACAGCTTCATGATGTTCCCTGGGGTTCTGTCACTGGTCATCAGAGACAAGAGATCAGTGTCTGCCCCTCCACTTCCCCTCATGAAAAAGTTGAAGACTGCAATGAGTTCTTCTCACAGTTTCCTCTTCTCCAGGCTGAACAGACCAAGTGACCTCAGCTGTTCCTCATACAGCTTCCCCTCCAGACCCATCACCATGTTCGTAGCCCTCGCTTGGATGTTCCCCAATAGCTTCATATCTATTGTGGCACCCAAAATTGCACACAGGACTTGAGATGAGGCCACCCCAGCGCAGAGCAGAATGGGACAATCCCATCCCTTGACTGGCTGGTGATGCTGTCCCTGATATTATCAGTGAGCTGCAGGAGGCAGTGGAGCAAAACACTCATCAAGTGTATAGGTAAAATCAAACTCATGGGAGACAGGTTGATGTGCTTGGGGGTAGGGACCCATCCAAAGAGGCCTGGACAAGCTAGAGGAATGGACATATAGGAATCTTGTGAATTTGAGCAAGGACAAGCATGAAGTGCTAGCCCTGGAGCAGAGGAGCTCCTATACTGGCAACAGGTTGCAAAGAGACAGGCTGGGAGCAGCTCTGGGAAATCCATGGTGAGCAGCAAGATGAGCCTGAGTCAGCAAAGGAGGCCAACAGCTTCCTGGTCTATATGAACAAGATCACAACCAGGAGATACAGGTGGTGATTTATCCTCTACGCATTCTGCCAAATCCTGAATACTTTGTTCACTTTTTCTTCCCTGATACAAGAAAGACATCAACAGATTGGAGTGTATTCAGGAGAGGATCTTCAGGGTGGAGATAGTGGGAAAACTTGCCCTGTGGGATTATGCTGAGTGACAAGATCTGGAACAAGGACACACCAAAGTTCAGCCTCTGAAATGCTTTCAGGGGAATTATCAAGGAGATGGAGCCTGGCCTTTCTCAGCTGTGTGTGGTGGGAGGAAGAGGGGCAATGGCTGCAAATTGAGCCAAGAGATGTTCGTGATGGATACAAGGAGAAATTTCTTCGACTTAAGGACAGCTCAGCAGTGGGCCGGGCTGCCCAGAGAGGCTGCAGTTTTGGGGCTTTTCATCACCCACAAGGACAAAGCCCTGAGCAACCAGGTCTGAACTCAGAGCTGGGCCTGCTCTGAGCAGGAGCTCACTAGTTCCCTTCCAATCTGAATTTTCTGTGGTTCCACAACTCTATTAAAATCCTGTTTACTAACCAGGAAAATGCAGATGCTGTAAATAAATGTGAAAGCCATGTTTGTGTAAGATTTTGTTCATTAAGTTGTACAAGGGTTAAGAATCAAACCTTGAAAAACTTCCTGTTTTTGCTTTATAGGAAAAAGAATCTATCTTCTATAAAGGACATTACACATAGACATTTATGAGGACATTTTTAGTTTGTTTATTTTTCTTCCTGAAACATGAAAAAGAGGAAATCAGCTTGTGGCTGCTCTTCTGTGGATAAGTATCTGCTGTTATTTTTCTTAAGGATTAGAAGCAGGAGGTAACAAAACTAATGATCAAAGGTACAGTTAAGTATAACAAGCAAAAATCCTGAGGAAAGAATGTCAGGATGGCTAAACCTTAAGAGAACTAACTTCAGCCTTAATTATTGCAAAGCATAGCAATAAAGACTTTATTTCTTTCTTTATACTAAAACAATGTCTTTATTTACTATCTTTTCTGTTTTGTAGTTTCAAATTCCCTTACAATTCTTTCCAGAGAAAGACTGTTCGTCACTGAGGTCTCATAACATTTGTTTATGGACATTTTTTTCAGAATTTTTATGCCAGAAGTCTCAGAACTGTGCCTAGAGGTGGATATGCTAACAGTGACCATAAAGGCCCTTTGCTGGTCAGAGAGACAGTGTAGGCTTTTGTTTTCGCAAGTACATCCCTGTAACCCAATTTTTTTTTTCTCTATTTTTTAAGAAACCACAGCAAAGTCTCTTAGGAGGTATCATTTAGTCTGATACTGGAGAAGTGTCTGTTTTATTTTCTTTTATGCAGGCAGACACTGTAGGCAGCCTGTGTCTGACAGAACTGAACTTAACACAGTTCTGTTCCTTTCCTGAAGGCAACAAGACTCACTGCAGATCCCCTGCCCTGAGCTGTCCACTGAACATTGTCCATCTGAATTGAAAGAGGAGGCAAATAAATACTGTAACTCAGAGGTTTCATTTAACATTTACTTTGAAGTCACTCCACAAAACTATTGTTATTTTGAGGTTTGTTTATCTAAAGTGCAGGCAAGGTCTGTAAAAGCAAGAGTTAGAAATTCCTATGTATCACATTTTCTATTGATTGAAAGAAAAGAATTGTAAACTTCTTGTTCACTTGCATTCTAATTAATCCCCAGAACACTTGCTCTCTTTCGTGGGAAAGTCTTCGTTTGCAGGTTAGCCAGTTTGGGGACAATTTGATATGCAAATTTTGGGCAAACATATCCACAGGTTTTGTGCGGGTTGCAATTTTTGACTTGTAAGTCAGATCTTTTGGCAACATGCTTGGAAAGCTGATAGTCCAGCAAGCAGATTTCTGAAAGCAAAAGTTGAAGTAATAATGATTTATTAGTATGATCACTTTCTTCAGGATTCCTTTTTCTTGCAGAAGTGTACAGAACAAACTTTTTTCCTCAAAAATTTATGTTGACATAGCTGTATTGAATTTCAAGTATAATCATACCTTGAAAAATTATTTTGTGCTGATAAAAACAAGATAGAAGAGACATGCCATTTCATTAGCTTAGCCCATTTGAGTTCCTATGTAGATATTCTATTGGCTTTGTGAGAAGTTAGGTTCCAGTAATAATACAAACATTGGAATCATCTGATGTGACTTCAGCGAAAATATTGATGAATATCTGGCTAATAGGTAATATAAATGAGGTTTTAATATAATTTAACCAAAAATGTGTCACAAAATCTCTGAGAAATTGATGTGTAAAATAGATGTGATAAAACATAAAAGTTAAGTTTTGATTTATTGCAGAGTTGTATCTTTGGTCAGCCATTGCACCTCTATGGAATACATTGAAGGTAAACATGATAAATAAGGTAAAAGACTAGAGTTTTTTGTTTGAAAGCAACTTTTTTGACTCTAAAAATACCTATTTTTTAATCTTTATTGAGTATATTTTTTAAATTTCCTATAATGGTTTCACAGTAGTAGGTTGGAGATTAACAAAAATAAATTCTTCTAACTGGAGGCATTTAGTCTGAATATAATCTGATGATCAATAAAGGTTTTGGGTATTATCATGTCAGTCTTAAAGCCTTTAAAATTTTTTTTAACCAGTTTATTGAGACTGCAGGAAGTCTAAAGCTCGATATTCTGATTTGTCCTAGAACCACAGACTAAATACTCTGCTCTTCCATGATTCATGTATTGACAGTGCTTTCCTCCACAAGAACAAGGATAGGTTACATGAGAATACAAAGTGCCTCCTGCTTGCCCAAAATGTCTTTTTCCACTGCTTTTCCATGTACGTCCATGTGGAACATGCAATGGAAAGATAGTTAATGATGCAAAGTCCCCAGGTCTGGTAGTGTTCCTCAGTACTGCTACTGTCATACATTTAGGAAGGGTTGTATCTACCTTGCCATAATAGCAAAGCTGGATGAATATTCCTGATTTATATTAAACCAGTTAGTTAAAATCTGAGCCTTTGCCCATTCTCTTGGGCAGGCTCTAAAGGCTGCTCTGAACTCCAAGCAAGTTCCACTTCAGGCAGATCTGTTCAATCTGCAGAGGGAATGTGTCTATTGCAGATTTTGTCAGACACTTTAATGACACGTCTGAATGTCCCACCTGGGAAATCTGGGCACTTTGTATAATGAACAATTTATTTACAGGTCCTGATACTGACAAATACAGCACACACTATTTGTATGGATTTATGCTTTTATATATCTATATCTATCTATCTATCTATCTATCTATATATATGTATGTCTATATGTATATATGTATACATAAAGGTGTAGGTTGAGAGGACTTCCAGGCATAAAGTAGGTTTTTAGATTTGTATTCCAGTTCATTTATTGTCTTAAATACTTTGGGAGAGAAAGCAACAAATCAAATCAGTGTAGAGAGTTTAGTTTATAAATAAAGGTCAGAGAAGAATATCAGGTTTTACAAAACCTTCAGATGTGAACACTTTGATTTGATGAAAGAAAAAAAAAGAGCACTATTTCCTCAGGACTTACAAAATAATACGTACTTCTTGTTAGTGAATCTTCATTAATTCAAACCATATTCTCTGAAGATTCCAGATTGAAATTTATTTCATCATAAGTACCTATAAATTTTTCATGTCCAGTACACAACATAATGCTTATAGAGTAAATAACAAATGCTAATGAGGCAGTAGCCATCTCTCCACCCCACACACTGATATTATTAAGCTGCAAAATAGGTTATAAAAAGTTATTTTATTTCAAGTACCATTTTTTCTGAGAAAAACCATGTAAATGTTGATGCATAGTGAATTAAAGTAAATTAATCTGATTATACGAGTGAATTGAACAAGCTGTGCAATATAAATATTTTAATCACTTCTTGATCCAGAAGTACCTCATTTACAAATGAGCAATTACTTTCTACCTCATGGGAGTTGTCTTTAATTATGAGGCAGTCTAGTTGGTGCTATACAAAAAGTACATGTAAATATCAAACATCAGACCCTTGAATCTGTCATTTGTAATATGAACACCATTTAAAATCCCTTTGTGCAACCTTGTTTTTGCTTTACACTTGTGATTTTATTTGTTGTGTTTTCACCTGAGCAGACCAGTCATTATGAAGCTTTCATTTAATCTGTGGACATAGAAACACTTCCCAGTGGAAGTTTGAATATAGGTCTATTAAATTTAAGCTGAAGCTTGTTTTTCTCCATTCCTTATAGACCAACCTTCCAATGCTTTAGGCCTGAGACCTAGAGGTTAAAAACAAAGTTCTGATAATAAAAGTGAATTATTATGTGTTGTTTGTCACATGTGAGATATGTAGGCTGCTAATCTTACTAAAGGTTTACTTGATCAGCATACAGTGCACTTAGCTCCCGTAACTAGAGTGAAGGATATTGGAGCCTATGCATGGAATGATGTATGCAGAAGGAGACCAAGCAGTTTTGTGTGTAGGCACACTGTGGTGCACTGCTCTGGCCATTTTTTATTTGTGGGGCAGGAAGAAGCCTTCCAAGCCCAACAGATTAGGTAGTTTCATTAGGTGCTGTTTATGTACTGCATTTGTTTTCTTGATGAAAATTAAGGCCTTCTGTTCACTTGCTGTTGATTGTTTCACCTCTGTGCAGTCTGCACTGCAAAAATAATGGGCTGAGAATCTTGAAGGCAGAATTGTTTGTGTTCCAATTACTAATTTTTCGTAAAGAAGAAAATAAGACTTTCTAGTGTGACATATATATAAAACACTGCTTTTATATAATGTAAGAGTGAAACTCATATGTGCTTTTGAGGTAACACTTTAGTCCACAGAGCGTTTCAATTTTATGTAAGATACATTTGAATAGACTTACTCTTATTTAAACAGTATGGATACTTTAGAGGGGTAAAAAAAAAACTTCCTTGGGTCATTTCGGAGAAGTGCTACTCATCATACTTCTCATGTTTATACCAAGAAAATGAAACAGAAGAAACCGAATGATCTGTTAAAACATGAGGTGCTGTGAAATATGTTCTGGTTTTGCTATCCTTCCAGCAAATGTCAATTAAACATAAAAAATCATTGTTTTCAAATGTCACCAGAGATTATAATTACCACAAATCTATTTTTTATGCTACTCTAAATTTCCATAATGTACCCTTACTGACAGTGACAGGAGAAAGTGTGTCATTATTCGTATCAATGGATGAGGAAGGATCCTTAGAATCATTTCCCCTGTACTTCACTGAATTTACTGCTTCTGCCACAAACCCCCAGTTGTTTCCTGCAATATTTATTTTCAAGATCCTGACTTTGATTTTACTCTAGTGATATCCTATGAGGAATCTTCTTCATTTCCTTCTTTCTACTTCAATCTTCAATTGAAGAAATACTGCTTTTTTAAGCACATGGCTCTTTTGAGATGCAGATGAGCGACAAATGGCAGTTTCTGTGTTGATCTTTGTATCTTTGGGATTCCTGCTTGGCTGTGGCCCATTGAAAGATTTCCATCATACTGCAGTATTGTTTTGTAGGAATGAGGCATGAAAGCCTCTGAAATATAAATCAGGGTGTTAAAGTTACCTCTGGGAGCCATTCTGTGAGAGGAATACATGTTCTTACAAGGGATTAAGTGCAAGAGAATGGGCAGTGTTACAAGTAGATGGGAATGGACAAGGAAAAATGGAAAATGCAGAATGTGCACAGTCTTGCTTTCACACATCCCACTCCCTTGTAAACATGATTTGTTTATAAACACTAATGAAATTTGCAATAAAACTAATCTGAAAAAATTTCAACTCATTAATGGGAAAAAGCTGGCAAACGAAAATGTAAACAAATGAGTTTCCAACTGAACATTTTGTATTCCTAAATTAATACCTTTAAAAAGCCTGCCTCCATTTCCTTCAGTAAAAGAAATACACTTGAATATGCAGTTACCAATCCGAAGGCCACTGTAATTTATAGATTATAATTATCAATATTAATAGATTTAAAACCAATATAGCTCTCTTTAGTTTAACCTTTTGAAATTAAATCTATTCTTATTGAGTATGAAAAATTTTATCTTTCTTATTGCTTGCAATGTCATCCGTGGTCTTACCAGTATTATTTATTAAGCTGTAACTTAAAACTCTGAATCTGTCTACCTAACTGACACCTTGGGAAACTATTTATAATAATGAAGAAATTTGCCTGAGTATCCTGTTTGTATTTCAATCATTTACTGCTAATAACAGACAAATAAAAACAGCAATAAATACTTTTGAGTCTGTATATTAAGTGACAAAAGAGTTGTAAGATATCTGACTACTCCAATTTTATTATATTATACCAGGTTTGATTCAGTAAAATAAGCCTGTGGATAACTTAATCCCATGGAGAGATCCAAATATTTATAACACATAGTCTTCATGTTTTTAACCTGGAGCTTTTATAGCTGAATTCCAGTATTTCTACTGGATTGCTTCTGGTGAATCCAAAGTTTTGGCTTTAAATTTTATACTGCAGCACTCTCTTGCATCCTGTCCTTCCACATGATGAGTCATGGAAGTCAAATATATAAAACAGCTATCAGTTCAGTCTGTCCTTTGTGTCAGTGAGGACAGGCCAGCCAGTGAGTGCTCTGTAGTTCACTGACAGAATTAGAA
This sequence comes from Lichenostomus cassidix, assembly GCF_008360975.1. Taxonomy (NCBI): domain Eukaryota; kingdom Metazoa; phylum Chordata; class Aves; order Passeriformes; family Meliphagidae; genus Lichenostomus; species Lichenostomus cassidix. The sequence goes on along the minus strand of NC_139482.1, from coordinate 95,455,123 downwards.
GTGATTCTCTCTCTTTTTGGGAGTGGATGTTATTGGGTGATAGGGCTGAAAAGATGATTTGTTTCTTTTATTATTAAATAATCAATGTCAATACCTGTCCAAATACATCTACAGTCATACCTGTATGTCTATGAATATCTATAGATAGACACAGAAAAGATTTAACCTCCTTTTCCCTATCTTGCCAGCCGTAGAAACTAGAGCATGCTGCATCCATTATGTTCCTGTTCAGAACTTTGTGCTTTCCTTTTCCAAAGCCTTCTGTAAAGTATATTACCTCTTGACACTTGCAGAGCGTGAGGCCTCTCTACTCTCAAAATACAGGTATTGGTGCATTGTAACTATGTGTCTTAATTTAAAATCAATCATTGTAATGACTTTAATTCAGTGTAGCTGCACACACATAACTCATATGAAAATCTAGGCAAGGTATTAATGTGTAAAGAAATGGTTGCTGTTGTCAGGCTCCTAAGAACATATTGTGTCCTGGCATCACCAAGTTTACCTGGAAGGTGTTCCTAGTTCCTTCGGTGGTATTCCTCAAGAAATCACTACTACTAGCACTGTTCTGGGACTGGCTGGGGTGGAACTGAATTTTCTTCATAGCAGTCCAAATAGTGCTGGTGTTTTAGACTCCTAACTCTTATTATTAATATTTCAACTCTCACTTCTTTGCATTTTCCAAGGTACATATATAAATATATTTATTCTTCCATAAATATATTATCTCTGCATGATCCAGCTGCAATAGACACTGGAGAAAGTGAATATGGTTTTAGGTTTTCTACTGGGTAAAATCATTACCCTGGAAATGAGGATTAGTAAGTTACTTCATTGATGAATGTGTCTATACTAGAGTGTACCTATAATTCAAATTAACAGGAGTTTTAAAGAGAAACTATGTGGCTTTTTAAAACCAAAAATATTTCTGTGTATATTTTTCTTAACATCTTGCTGAAAAGATGTCTTCTTGCTGAAAAGATAACTTTCATATACACTTAGAGGGAAAAGGAGCCAAACACTGACTTTGACAGTATCACTTTTTGTCTGTGCAAATGTGTATGTCATTCCTGTGTCTTTTTATGACTTTGTTTCTCTCTTTTGTACACTGATATGTATGGAAAAAAATTGAGAGAGTTTAAAGTATCTTTGCCCACAGGAGAAAATTGTAGCTAATGATTTGTACTCTATAAACAACAAAAGGCAAGATGACAGCAATGCACAGGAGCATCACCTTTTCCCTGAGCTGTATGAGCCTGTGGCACCATCCTGTGAAAAGTGTGGTGTATTTCTTGTCACACTTGAAAATCCATTGCAGAACTTGTACACTAAGATATTATCATGCAGTACCTTCCTCCATATTTCTTTAGAAAACTTATTTTCCACAGGTTTTAGGATTAACTCAGATTTATTATCCACTGTCTAATGAAAAATACAACATGCAAAGAGGGGACTTATTGTTTATTTCTATAGGCTTGGTTGCCTTCTGATCACATAAAATGCAGCAAAACTCCATAAATAGGAAATATGCATCTCTCCTTTATTTTATAGATTGTTCTTTATTCCATTGTTTGATTAATAACTTCTCACCTTCTGACAGAATACCGTGGTTTTCTCTTTTACTTTGTTGTTGTTACTCTTAACAAATGCCAGATACCTTCAAGGCTAAAACACAATGTATGCACATGGAAAGAGAAAGTCAGAATAGGCAAAACAAGGTATCTTGGATACCTACTGAGGATGAAGTGTCACCATCAAATGGCAGAAGGCTGAGAAAGGGAGGGTTTATTTTTGGTCATTTTCATTTGCAAAAGAGTTGGAAAACCAAGACTATAAAGTTGGCAAAGTAGTAAGGCTACAGAGTTAGAAATGTTATGGTAATTTGCATTTCCTTTCATGTTCCAGTTGCTACTTGCTACGTGCAATTATATGTGTTTTATGTAAAGAGCTGATAGAGAGATATCTGAGAATCCTTTATGTTTAAGTGTTGATTCATTTGATAATTGCTTTACATTTAAAATCATTGTATAACAGAATTGCTGCTAGATTATTTCTGATAATCTAGTAATTACTTCCTTGAAAAATTGAGTAAATTGAATATTTTATACATGTTTATGCAGGCACTGTAAGCAACTAGTAGTCTGATCATATTCAGAGTTAAATAAAGTTACAAAAATAAAAAAGAACTTTGGAATCCCTTTCTAAGTCTTTTTGTCTCCTGTAATGTAACTTATCAGAGAGGAGGAAGTTCTGTAATCTTTGTTTATCACCGTGGAACTAACTTCCTCAGGAAAGAAAGTCAGTTAAGCCTTGATATCTCATCAGTGAGATAAAGCTACATATGGTGATAACTGTTTTTCTTTAGAACCTTTTTTTGAGAGGTCATTGTGACCTGGTAGCAAACAGGAATCCCAATCAAAACATTTTGTTTTCTGTACTGAGAACAATGTTTTATTCATTGTTTTCTCCCCAGTAAAATGAATATGTAGAAAGACAATTCCAGACCACCGTTGCACTTTTTTTCTATTAAAATGAGTGCAGAATAGCCAGACACAACCTTTTTGGTTACCTTGTAAGGAGGTATTTAAACTATGTTGCATTTTGTCTTTATTTCAAGAATAAGTTTTTTGCAGTGCCACTAGGTGTCATCATATCTATTATGAAATCCTGTATGACAGCTCTTCCCGGTAGCTAGCAAGGAAAGTTGATGACTTAATCAGCTGCAACAAAATTTCAGTTTAAGAAGAAACAGAGGAGGTAAAAATATAAGATAATATGAAATTGGAGAAGTTAATTCCCAAAAGCTCAGTTACACAGAATATAAAACTTTCTATAAAGCAAAAGAATTGGAAATTTAAAACTAAAACTCTTATTTCATTAATTTTGCTGCTGTTGAGTACAGACATGCCTTCTTTTAATCTCCATCTGATACCTCCCGTTACTGACTATTACATCAGTCAGACTCCCAACAGCACAAAGGCAAATAGCCAGAATGTGCTTTACTTTCTTAAGTACAAAGCTGTGACATGAAAGACCAGGAGGCTTGCCTGGACTGTTAATCCTGGAAGCAACTTCTCACGGCAGGGACAAGCCCTTCACTCTAAATATCTGTAATATACCTGAGTTCTTGCATATACTCACATAGCTGTTCATGCCCAGGCATTTGCCCACAGGCTGTGCTGTTTAGTGCTCCAGAGATACAAGAGAGCTCTGCCCAGGTGCTTTGATGATATCAAGCTAGCAGGTGTATGTAACACCTCCCTAATACACTAATACAGGACTTGGTTCCCCTGCCGCAAGAAGAAATATTTTTTTGCTGGTTTTCTTTCTCTTTAGAGGTAGGTGAAGGTAAGGCAGTCTGCTTTTGTAGGATAGAAAACGTGTCAGACATAGGTTCAGAAGCTGATTCAGGATGTTACAGGTCCTGCTCTAAATACATACACTCACAGCACACTGGTTTCACTCTCAAAAAGATTCCTTAGCTATCTGACTCTATGCTAGATTAGCTGGGCATAATTTTCAGCTTTTCTATGGATGACTAGAGAATCCAAGAGCTGTAAGGGAGTGTGGAAACCAGTCAAATATTTCTAATTGGTCAGAATATACATTTGATTCTGGTTTCCATGCTCTGTGCCTCAGAATAATCTAAATATTTCTTGTTGAACATCCAGACTCTCTATTGGTGATGTTCTCCCCTAGACACTTTCTCAGTCAAAACCTCCTAATTATGTTTCCACAAGAAAATATTTCATTCTGAGGCCTGTTTTTTTGCATAAGAACCTTGCACAAGAATCTCTTGGCTAATTACATCTATATGCCTTACAGGGAGAACAGAGACCTCAGACACTGCATAATGTGGGACTATTTGCTTAAAATTCAGCAGAAGTTTAAAGGTGGCCACTGGGAAAATGAAATACTCAAATATTGAAGATGTTCAAAGAAACCAAAGCAATTCCACCCTCACCCCCATACTTACAGTAATTTAACATACTTATTAGTCTCTCTTCTGTCATGATTCTACCTCTAAGTGAATTTAACTAAGTGTACCAATTATGTTATCTTAAGTTTTTATTATTCAAAGCTGAAGCTGTCTAAACTCCCAGCGTGAGGAACTTAGAAGGTGACATTTCACTAATGACTGCTCTGAGAAACTGACAGAGATTGATAGAGTGGTTTTAAAGATGTCCCCATGAGAAGCATTTTATATAAAATGAAAATGACACTGAAAGTTTTAAAAACTAACTCTGTGTTGTGCAAGTGGTTTTGTTTACAAGAAAGAGCTGGGATAGAAGAGCACTTCAAAGTAGTTTTCCAAATGCATGGTGTTTATTTTTTTGTTTAGAAACATCTTCAGAGGGTGTTTTATACAACAGTTTTATGCTTAATAAAAACCCACTGAAAACGCCTTTTCACCATCCTGCATACCAGAAACAAGCATGTTATAGGATGGGCTGTGCATTGGCAGCTCAAAGAATCAGTACTGAATGAGGAATTTTCTGTTAAAAGACCTACAAACTCTAGGGGTGTGCTATATGAATAGATACATACAGCACACCCTACCCTGCCATGTGTTGGGAAGTTAGAGTCTTACCTCCCAATTTACTTTTATTAAATGCATTATCTCACTATAGATACTAAAACCCTCAAGGTTTCCTTAGCACAGGTATTCTATTTAAGACTTTGCACTTCTGTGGGATACACAAGGACCAGGAGGATTCTTTAGGTTCTCCCTGTTGCCCTCTTCCTCATTCTGGCAGGCACAGCCTCCAAAGGTTACTGCACTGCAATCTGCACTTTGAAGATATGCATCTAAACTTCACACATCCTGATATTAATGGAGTCTCTCTGCACCCAAAAACCAAACAGATGAAGAGACGATCCTTCATGGAGAGAGGAGGAGCAGTTCTGAGGTTCTGGGATAGTCCAGCCCAGCCCAGCACTGCTCACTAGTTCAAATGTGCACTTATAGGACACAGTGAAGAGTGTTTGGTCTTTGTGATTCAGTGTGATTTTTATAACCAACTGCAAATGAAAGTAATTGCATATTCAAGAAGAGTACTCTGTGCCTTTAGGTACAGGTAAATGTGCCTCATGGGAGGTGAGCAGTGTTCATTTAAAAAAGGGTATGAAACCCAACATTATGTCAGCTTGGTCCAAGTGTACATTTCCCTGCTTTGACAGCACCCTTCTCTCAGCACAGTAATCAATTTGCCATTGAATGCTGCTTGACTCTCATCAGAGAAAAGCAACTTTGATATTTAATCTTTATACCATTTCAGAAGTAAACCTCACCACTCCAGATTTAGTAGTTAAAGTAAAATTAAGCAGGATATGAGTGCTGATAGGAAATCTGCTGTTCTCCAGCTTGAAAGAATTCATTCTAACAGCCTCATCATTACTTCAGAAGAAATTCTCTTCAGAAGAAATAATGAGAAAGGAGGTATTTTATTCTTCCTTGACTTAGATATGATTTTCAGGTCTCTGTTGGTCTAGACTCTCTTTTAGAAAGAAAAGTGTGTGAGTAAAAGTATAAATGCCAACTTCACTGATTCCCCTGTATCCTCTCTGTTCTTGAAAAATAATTAAAACCAGAAATAGAAGACAGCGCTTGAGATGGGAATTGCCATCTATTGAGCATGTGATCATCGTTGTACAGTTCTCTATGGTTTTATGCAGTTAATAAAAATCTATTTCATTCACATGATTTCATGTGGAGGATACATATTGAAAGGTGGCTTAGAGAGATGTTAATCATAGAAACAGCTATCTGTTTCTCAAATCATCATCCTGTCAGGTGCAGTGCAAGTTTAAAAAAAGCGATATCCTTTTCTTATGGGTATATCAATGCATTAAACTCTTCTTTGCGAGAAGCATTGCCAGATCAATAAGACATTTTATCCACATTTTCATGGTGGTCCCTCGAGCCTCCAGTTTCCATCCTAGCTATTAATTGAGCCAAATGACAGCAGATATGAAAAAGATTTCCAGTGCCAAGTCATTTTATTAATCTTATGTTGAAACCTCTCAAACTGAAATTATTCAGTTGCTGAGGTGCAAGGTTTCCACTTTATTTCTTTTGGAAAATATCATGCCCCCTTAATATTTTTTCATTATTATTATTATTCTTTTCTGCCCATGGAGAAACTATTACAATGACAGAGACTTTTTAGGTCATGTGCCTAATCCTGCAATTGAAGGCATCAGAAGACATTTTTACTTAGGCAATTTCAGCATGGCTTTCCAATCATATGAGACCTCCTGGGATTTACCTTTATCAAATTATGAGATATCAATGCAGTGATGTACATTGATGTGACTGTCTATCCATTGAAAGTTCATCTTTTGAGTCTTCTTGTCAGCTAGGCTTTGCAATAACATACCCAGGATCTCTGGCTCCCATGCATCACTGATTTCATGCACCTGCCTTCCAGGCTTCCTAGCCCTGGGCATGTAAACTTCTTTGGTCCTGCTGACAAGCCCTGCTTTCAAACTAATCTTCCTCTAAAGAATACAAATATACCTTAACACCAGTTTATAAGAAACAAATTAAATGGAAAAGCAAAAGCCATGAGACTTGGTGCATATTACCGGTAAGGAAGGAAATTTGCCTTTTCGAGTTTACAGCTTGTTACTGTCAAGGGATTATATATGAGACACAGTGATAAGGAGCACTGTTTCTTCTTGTGTCTACCAGGCAGAATGGTACATAGGAGCACACATTTATCACAAAGATCACTCAGATCATTTGTTTCTGAGTATTACCACCAGCTACATTTAGATCTGGCATGTTTCACCTGTACCGTCTATGTTTGCCAATATTATTCATGTTCTGTGCATTGACATAGAATGGATTCAACAAGGTAGAAAACCTGGAAATATCATATGGGCCACCTTTCTGGGGAAAAAGTGACCAAATAGAAATAACAGAACAGAAGCAGTTTTGGAATGAGAGAAGACACAGCACAAACATGAGAGAAGATATGGCATGATAGTCTCACAGCTGTGTATGACGTACTATACGGGCAAGGCATGAATGGACAGATGGCTCAGAAGAAGGAAGGTGGAAAAAAAGGCAGAAAATCCAACTCTAACAGTTCAGCAGAGGAGCTGCCATAAATTAGACATTATTCTATTCATAAGCAAGTCGGTGTGACAATGTTTTGGGACATGGAGCAGTCTGAGAAAAGGCCTCTGTTTGTCTGACAAGAATAGGCTGTGCTGCATCGTTTTTCTCTGCCTGGGCTGATATAGCTCAGTTGGTGCTACATGCCAAAGAAACAATGTGCTTGAATCCAGGAGCAATACTCCCACAGCTCTGAAAGCAGAGCAGGAGGTTGCCGTGGTTTGGCCATTGCCTTTGAAAAGCACTTGGGAGGTGCAAAGGCTGCAGCTAGCATGAAGCTCCTGGGTGAGGTGAGAGCACTATGATATCTCTGAGTTCTTCCCTTGTGGTCTTCCCACAGCCAAATAATTTTAAATTATAGCTACAAAACCATAAATGTTTCTAGCTGTCCAACAGATTCATTGGTTCAACATCCCATATTGTCAATTTTCTCAGTAATTTTTATGTTTTTCTATAACCTCCCCATCCACATGAACTTTGTGATGACAATTTCATCTCTCTCCAGTAAAAAAAAAAGACATCATAGTCTTTCCGTGTCATGTGAATGTGACAACACTTGATAAGAAACATAAAAATAGAAGAGAAATATAAAAATAAAGCTAGGTATTCCATCATTTTAAGTCAGTGTTAGGGCTTCTGGTTTTTATTTTTGTTTTTTTTCCCCAGTGCTTAGGTTTGGCAGTGTTATTAAATGGTATGTTTTGTGCTTCATGATGACAAACTGGAAAAACAATCAGTGTTAGCTTCTGAAGAAAGGAACACAGTAGTATCAGCTCTTGACATGACTGCTTATTATTTTCACTTTGTTAAATTTTGGTGTTTTCAAATATCTGAGGGCTAAAGATGTTAAAATTGGTTTTGGATTTGAATCTCAGTTGTAAAAATATTTAGATAATAATATTACCATTACTATCACTAGTATCACTGCTACAAATGTTAGTATCCAATGGCAATAGTCACAACTCCATAAAATTTAAAGTTTAAAGGAAAACTATTGTTAAATTTAGAGCAAAGATGAAAGTTAAAATAAAAAGTTCAAGTAATATCAAGGAAAATTAAACTGTGTAAAAACACAAAAAAAACAACCCTGTATATTTTTCTTTACTATTGAAGTACTGATTTCTCTCTTGTTCCTGTTTTTAATACTTCTAGTTCACAAAGAAGAAAACTCAGATAATTTCCATTTCTACATACTGTTAGTTTGTAGATGGTACAATAAATTCTTCGTCTTTAACAAGAAGGTTATTTCTTGAGTGAAATGCAAATAGGATTCAGCTTTACCTGTAAATACACAAATGGTATTTTGATAACTGAGAAGCCCTAAAAGGCTTCACCATAAGCTTCAAAACAGTACGAGGGAGTCTTCTGAAAGAGTCACACTACAGCTTGTGCAGTATGCCAGCAACATGCTCAATATGCCATTTTCTACATCATTATTTTCTGGTTGTGATTTTGTTTTTCTTCTTACTGTCGTCTTGCCTCCTCCCATTCCTTTTTCATTTGTCTCTAGGCTTAGCCTTTCCATGCTTCCTTAACTTCAGGTTTTTACTTTTGCTTCCTTGATTAATTCTTTGTGACTTTTCCCTTAACTATCCATATTCTCTAGGGGTCCTCGGAGGGCATAATTCTGAACTTCATGATCAGAATGACTAGAATGACCTTCAATAGCATTAGGTTCATTACAAACTTTGTCAATACTAGCTTTTCAGCTTTTGCTACAGATTTAACTGTATAAATAATAACATGACGCTGGGATTTAGAAAAGCTAAGCTTATTTCAGAAACAATAACAACATTAACAAATGACTACATGTAGGAGTTAAACTTTGAAAAACAAAATTAGTCTGATAACCTGGACAGGAACAATACTGCTAAATCTAGCTAGACATTTAAATGAAAACATCTTCTTGAAAATGATAAAATTAACCTAAAATCATGAGATTTGTTTTTAAACAGTAAGTTTAACTTCTCCTTATTTGACTCAGTGCAACCTCTTGAGCAAAGAAAAGGTTCATTAATTGCTGTTTCAAGAAGTGAGAACTGATATTGTCAAGAAGTTATCCAACTCCAGGACTGGGAAATGGAGAAAAAGCACCAAACGACAGCACCAAGATATCAAAAAAATTACAAAATAAGGTTTACACCAAATTTTTGGGTTACAGATGGGCCATTGCACGTATCTGACACAGTTCAGTAAAAACTGTTGGAAAGAGCCCAACTCCAGTGCTGCATCAGTGGACAAATGTTAACATGGCACTTTTCCCAAGCTGATGTTTGTTACCTCTTATGACTGTACATGCCCCTGGTTATCAGTTTTGTTCAGCACTGGCTGCTTCAGAGAGACATACCCTCAAAACACTAACTCATGAATGACTGCTTTCACATTTAAACCTGCCAAACTGGGCTATAAAATAAGTCAAACCTACTTTGTGAAGTTATCAATGCTACTGTTCCTGGTAGGTGTGAAAATAACTTCAGGGCAGCCTGGCAAATCAGTTCCAGCTGACACAAACTACACCAGTATGAAAAATCATTATTATAATATAATGTGAAACACTGTGTTTAGATTTTAGATAAATTAAATTTTCGGTCATTTGTCTACACCTGTTTTCTTATCTCCATATATAACTTCCTTTTCTTCATTATAAGGAGGTTTGTGTAGCCCTCTGTAGCAATTTTCTCTTTCATTTTCCACCTTAAATGATGCACTTATCTTTTTCCTATGAGAAGGAGTAGCTCTTTGTTTCTAGCATGACTCTGGCTACCCACAACAGAGATGTTCTTTTGTCCTCAAAGATGTCTCAGAATATTCAGACAATGGCACTTGGGATGCAAGGCCCCATGCCCTGCTTCAAGGTTATCCATTGACATGTGTACCTGGCTCACTCAGCACTCCAATGGACAGACCTTTCAATTGGCAGCATTTTGTGCTCAGTTTCACTCACTGTTTTGTTATCTCTTTAGACAAAGTATTTAGGCACATGCTATCTCATGAAAGCAGCTTGTGACTTCTTTGTTTTGCCTTTCACTCAAGCCACTGCAAGAAGATATTCTGCTGCAAACCTCAACTCAACTATCTTTTAATTTATGGGAGTAGATGATAAAAATTTAATAGAGATGTTAGTAACCTCTCCCCAAATTGTACTGTAATTTCCTCCTTGCTTCTGTGTTTCGTTCCGCTTTTGGTGACAGGCCCATGCTCACCATGTTATCATCCTTTTCTCTGCTCTACAAATGCTCTCCATGCTCATCTTCAGCAGTTCCGGGGGCACAGCATGTCCAGTCTGTCCTGCATCTTTCCTCTTCTAAATGCAGGATCCTTTTCACTTTGCAACATCCTCTGGGCTGTCTCTGGACTGATGACCTGTGAGTATGGTAGCTGCCTGCTTCAGTGGGTTGGTCTGAGCTTAATCAAGCCTGAGGAAGTTGCAGAAGTCAAGGGATCATAAAAGAAACAACTTACAGTAGACAGATTAATCAGAGCATGTATTTTTATAGCATTTATTAAACAGCAGACTGCCTGCGGTTGTTGCACTTGTCCTGTCTTAAAGCTCTTTCTGAGGAGTTCTACCTGCATCTGAATCTCCTTTTCACTAAAAAAAAAATGTTATTAACTGTAAATAAAGGCCAGAGATGTGCAAAAATGTCTGAAAAACTGAGTCTTGCACACATTTAAATGAAGTCATGTTGTGAGGCTGATGGGGAACCATGGACTCCATGCAAAATTTATAAACACTTCTTAAAAATAATTGCTTATATATAATGAAATAAAAATTGAAGAACAAACATTAGGAAACCCTAACCACATTTAGATCACATTTCCATTTACATTAGAAGCAAGATTTTAGACTCCACATAGAATTGAACTTTTTCTGCTATTTAGTAAACAAATTGCTTGTGTTCAAGAATGTTGTCTGTGTTTATTTTTATTTTTTCTCTGTGGTGTCCCTTCTCTATGTATGTGAAATAACAAGTAGCACAAGCAAGAATTCAAATAAGATTTTTTTAAAGAGAATTTTGGTCTGTGACATAAATTATGTTTGATATGGCCCTTAAGTTAAAGTTTGTACTGCTTCAGTTGTTTAAGTATGAAGCCATTTTTAGAAAATGATTCATACAAGGATATTTAATATTTCTTTACCTCATGGGGTATAGACAAAAAAATCCTCTGTAGGGAAAAGCCCACTTATTTCTGCTATAACTATTTACATGTACTTATCAATTATGCATTACTACATACCATGGGGCATCTATTCTCCTTAAAAACAAGAACATCACCACAAAAAACTTAGAACTGTATCAAATATGTCAGAATAATGGTTTAATTTCAATACTATACATTGTCCTTATGCTTACCAGGAAGTTCTTGGTTGATAATGAAACTGTACTTGAAGAATTCTCCACAAGTTTCTTGTGTCATAAAAATACTTGTTACCTCTTCAACTTAATAAATATTTTGCTTCCTTTTTATGATAGCTGGTATAAAGAAATGGAAAATTTGGTGTTCTCAATATCTTGCTTTCTTGATATGGAATTCTTTCTTGTAGAATAGATATTCTTTCTTTTAGAATAACCAGCTGGCCCTTGGAATTTCATGGGCTACCCATGGGGTCTAGTTTGACCAGACTCACTCCACTTGGTAAGAATATGTGTAGGTTGAGAGCATCTGTGTTACAGTCATGCAGTCAGGAAACTTTTCAATGCAAAAGGAGATCAAAAGTAAAGGCAGAACTGGTAAGGGGATATTTGTTGGGTCACCAAGAAACTGCAGGCACAGCATTGAAGAGGCACAACCTGAACCTTGGGCTGATATGAAGGGAGATACAATAGGAACATGATGATTTGGGATATCCAAAAGCAGCTTGTGGGACAATGCAAAACTTCTGAAAGAACACTTAGGGGGAATGGAGGGGGTGAAACAGAGGAAATTCAGCAGAAAAGCATATAAAAGGAGCTTGACATGTCTAAACTGGGGCTGGTCAGTACACTTCTCTAAGCCTGGTGTCAGATCACCACAGTCTGTACTATCTTCTCATTAAATCATCTCTTAAATATCTCTGTGTAATTTCTCTCTATTTCCTGTATCAGGCCTGTGAGGGCTGATTGCCAGCTATTGGTGAGACTTATGTGAGTGGATTTGGTTCCAGCAGCTGGAGTCAGACCAAGCTGCCCTGTGGCCTGTAGTGTCAGCTGACGAAGCGAGTGGAGATAGCCCCAGCCACTGGGGTGGGACTGAAGTAAATACTGGGGAAATTGAGGTGAATAAAGTGAGGGAGAGGCTCAGCAAAGCAGCTGGAGCAGGACTGTGAGTCACAGCCTGTGTACCTGGTGATAGCTGCCGGAGGTTACCAGAGTTTTAGCATCTTCCTCCAGCCTGGTATGCGTGGGAGTATGTGTGACTCACCAGCCAACCTCATGCTGGACCAAATGGTAAGTAAGAGACCCATGTGGAGAGTAAGAGCACCTGGGATCCAGGCAGGGCTGCCCAACAGACAGAGAGGCCCTGCCAGTACCTGGAACCCTGCAAATGTGGGGATGGTTGGGAGCCTAGAGAGTGACAAGTATGTGCCTGCATTAGTGGACTTCAGTCCAGAATAGCTGGAGAAGAGGAAGAGAGCTCGACTGTCTATATGTCTATATATGTCTATATGTCTACGTTTAATGAGTCCTGATCATGTTTATGTGGGTGTTGTTAAAGACAGGACCTTGCCTCTGGCAGTCTGAGCAGCTGCCTGTGTCTGTGTCCTCTGTGTATGTGTCTGGGTTACATGCTCAACTCTGCCACTGTCTGAACCCACAAATGGCAGGAAAAGCACATCCATTATCTTGGGACAGAGAACCCCAGGTGAGCTACAATGACCAAGTGGTATCCCTGGCCCCAAAGGCTGTCAGAGTAAACATCCCCTTAACATCCCATGCCATATTTCTTTCTTTTTGAGAGAGGGAATTAGCTATGTGCAGCAGCTGCAGAAGAGGCAAATGCTCTTGCAGCATTTTGATTCTTCTCTAAAGATACTTTAATTTCGTTTGTGGCTTATATTCTCAGGACAGGAAAGATTAAAATTTGCAATAGGCATTATGAAGAAAATCAATCTTGTGTTGTAACTGATTAAAAGACTATTCCATTTGTTCTTTGAGGAATGATAGACATGAATGCTTCACATTTTAGGTGAACTTGAGGCAAAATAATATGAGGAAAACAGATGATGCATATTAGAAAGGAATTATGTGTATATGAAGCAGTGGCAAAAAGATCACCCACTGTTCTGGCCATCTCAGAGAAATGTAAAATTGAGTGCTACTACATCAGGACACCAGGACACACAAATCTGCTCCCCACACACATTATATGAAACTCGGTATAAACTCAGGAACTCAAAAGGGTTACTTCAGCATTACCAAAGTGCAACTATATATAGAATTAAGCTCACAGGATTTGACACATTAGCAAGCATCCTGTCTCTGGCACTCTGTCTCAAGTGCAGGTTTCATTTATTTAATGAATAATGATTCAATTTTAATTACTTTGTACACTACACCAAGTTGGTTTTTTTTCTGGTTTCTTTCCAAGAAATAATCAAAGGGAGAAATTCATGAAGCACTGGTCAATACTGAAGTCATTTCTAGTCAATTTGCTCAATTCATATTAATTCAGTGATGCTAAGCCCACTGGCAAAACTCTTGTGTGTTTTTTCAACATTGGGGAAGTCTCAAGAGAATGACAATAAAGAGGAGAGCATATAATTTGCATGGTTAATCATTCAGCAGCCATGAATGATGCCAGGTTGCCTTCATGGTGAGACTGTGGATTGATTGTTCCTATTATAGTCTTTGTACACAACTCCACACTTGGATTCAATTTTCACTGATTCATATATGAGAAAATGTGAAAGATTTGTCTGGGATTCAACCTGTTATATCAGCCACATTTCTTATAAACAGCACTCTCAAATGATGAATGTGATTGCAAAAGAATAGGTATTTAAATTTTATTTTTTTGAAAGAAAAAATGGTCTTTAATTCCCAAGAATTTTTCAAAGGATACTTTCAGATAGAGAGAGAGAGGGGTGGAATTTACAAGTTTCATGTCATTCCAAGCAGATTAGATAGAATATTAGAACTTTTTTAACAGGAGCCAAGGGGAAATTTCTAAGAAGGAAATATACTTCCTGAAAAGAAAAATCACAGGGGAGAGGATACCAAAAGGGCTTTTGGAAGATGAAGAGTAATTGCTTGAAATTGAGGTTAAACGACTGAAAGAATAGGACAAAGAGCTAGCAGGAACATACCCTGTATGACCATCCACTTTCAAACTTTGCAGTCAGACACTACATAACAAACTTGTGATAAAATTACCAGATACCAGCACTTCCTTAATCTGGTCTGGCCTATCTGGAATATATTCTTTTGAGGCAGAGTGTGGGGAAACTTGGAAAGAAAAAGAAATTAGATGGGATTGTTTTGTTCTATTTCTTTGCTTTGAGAATCGGTCTTTTATAATACCAGTATGAAACCAGGAATATTTTCAATGTCAATAAGTTGTTTCAGATCCAACATCTGTTGCCCTGTTTGGTTAAAAGAAGGGGTAAGGGGTGACATATACAGAATGATTTACCATAGGCTCTTGCTTTGAAAGGAGAAGACAGAAGAGAGAAGAGGAGAGAAAAGAGGAGAGAGAGAAGCGAGGAGAGAGGAGAGAAGGAGAAACAAGAAAAGAGAAACACAAACCCCCCCCCAAACCTAACAAGTTTACCTGTAATAAAACAATAAAGTGAAAAAACACATATCTCCTATTTTTTTCTTCTTTTTTTCATAGCTCCATCTTCAAACTGAGTTTTTCCTGAAATTTGTTTCTGAGAGGTATTATGTGCTTCTCAATGTTTGCACACTGTAACTAATCCTGAGGGTTAATCCTATAATAAATATAATGAGTAATAAAAATTATCTCTGATAAGGCCTGACAACAGTATTTGGAGCTGAACCTAAAGTTCAAAAGTGTTTGAAGGGCTGGATATCGGGAGGTGGTCAATTCGATTAAATAAAGCTGCTATCAACTCCTAAGAAGGCAGAAAATAAAGCAAAACAAATTTGTGCTTGTGAATAAGGGAATCCTGAGTTCATGGGGCAACTCAAATTGTTTAGAAATGGATCTTTCTGCTAAAAGTATTAAGTTTTTGATACATGCAGACCCTAGTCTAAGTTCCTTATCTCTATTACATTTTTGTTCTTACTTTTTCCTTTTCGATTTTTTTTATTTAAGTACAGCTCTGTTGATAGCAGAGAAAACTGTTATTGATCATAATATCATCAGCAACTTTTGAGCCTTCTGTATATTTTTTCTTCACTCAATTCCATTCCAAACAAAAAAGTGCAATGGGTTAATTAGACATTTCTTTTCAGTTTAAGGAGTTTTAAATTTTATTTCATGTTTTTTGTACTTTTTCTGTTTGATATAATTTTTAGGGACCAATCCTATTTATATTTTTATTTAAGCTTTATTTCAAGGACAACAAAAAAATCACATTTCAAAATAATGTGCAGGCACTACTTTATTGGTGGGAGATTCATCACATGTCGGACACAATAAGAAAAACAAATCAGAGATGCAAAGGAAATTCTGTGTCCAGTTCAGTATGATTATTTATGTTTTTAAAACTTTTCTTTGTAAATAATAACATACTTGTATACACATGTGACTAAACAAAGGTAAAGAAAAATCATTACTCTTGGATCTCTCTGTTGTGTCTGTATGCTGCTGCTAACTGCCAGTAGGAGACACCAAGCTATGACTGCAGTGTGTAAGCACTTCTACTGAACAGTGCTGGAAAAGTACAGTCAGATGTGCAAATAAATCAAATGCCAAAGATAAAATTCACTTCTCTTAACTACAGTTAGTAGTCTTAACTACAGCAGTTATTACAGAGGTTTTATACTCAACTGTCCAAGAGACTGATTATCATATCCAGTGGGGACACTGTCCCTATTTTTCCCTTGTGCCTACAGATATAGCTAGATATCTAGCCTTAATGAGATGACTGAACTTTAGATGTTGAAGTTAAGGTCAATCTTAAATCATAAATAGGTCAGTAGCAGACTTTTTTTATTTTTTCAAATAGTGCAACTGAAAAGCAGCTGTGATGTCATTTTGATAAAAAAGCCAAATTGTGCTAGGGTTGGGTCTTTTCATTTGAATTAATATGGTGTGAAAAAAAGTACTCCTGGAAACAATGATGCATGTGTTTAAATCAGTTGTTGCACATACCTTGCAGTAGATACAGCTTTATGAAATCCAGAAAAATGAAATAGCCTAAATGGTCTGAGTCTCAGCTAAAATGTGTCAAGTAATAAAATCTGTATAAAGACCCCAGTGCCAGAATATATCTATATATAAAAATATATATAATTGTACAGGATATGACAGGTTCTTTGTATTTATATTTGATAAAAGGTGGTTTCTGAAAAATAATGCAGCATTATTTAAGGATAGGGTCTTTCATGGAAAGAATATGCAAAATTAAATAGACTTAAGAGTGCAGATTTTCTCCACTCTTCTTTCACTTGTCCTGAAACTGGAGCATGGAAAACTTAAGATTTCTTTAAAAAAGTTTCTTTGCATATCACAAAACTTCTTATATTCCTATGCTTTTCACTCTTGTCCCAATTTTCTCACTGTACAGGCCACTTTCTCTCTTGTTTTTCTTTCCCTGCTGGCATACCACTTATGCAACATTGCATAGAAAGGCAGAAAAAAATTGGAATAGACTGTCCTTCCTTCCTTCCTTCCTTCCTTCCTTCCTTCCTTCCTTCCTTCCTTCCTTCCTTCCTTCCTTCCTTCCTTCCTTCCTTCCTTCATTCCTTCCTTCCTTCCTCTTTCTCTCTTTCTCTCGTTCTTTCTCTCGTTCTCTTGTTCTCTCGTCTTTCTTAATTCTTAGATATCCAATGAACAGTTCAATGGAAAAGTTCACTGAGAATTACCAGGTAAGCACTTTATGTTGTCTCTTTCTTCCATGAAATCTTCCACAACACTTTAATGTACATGTCTCTAAGAGCAATTCTGAGACTATTCCAATGTACAAATTCCATCTAAATACTTATATTTTTGATTCTTTAGTGTTTTCAGCTTTTTTAATCTTAACACTAAGATTCATTGGTCAGTAGATCAGAGCAAGTCAACCATGAATGGTTGAAAGGAAGTGATTCTCTCTTCACTATAGTTTACCTGTGCAATTTGCAAGATTCGATAGTATTTTAATCCAAAAAACAAAATTGCAGAAAACAGTTGTCTCAGAGTGGCTTTTGCTACATTTATATTTTTTATTGCGTGCATATTGTGTGTGCTAGTTTACTTTTTGTGTTGTTAGTACATTTTCTCTGCAAATCGCTGACCTGAGAGCCTTTACTGTTGACATTTTCTGCTTCAGGTGGTCTGGCAGTATCCATATTTAGCATATTTCTGGGTACAAAATAAGATAAAGCTGGTTTGGAATCCCTTTTAATTAGCTGCAGTTCTGCAACGGAATTCATTACTTTGCAGATTGTATCTAGAGCTGATGCCCTGTTACATTTCTTTTAATTGTTGCTTTAGCTGTCCTGAGATACCATCTGTCTCAGGTACTTTTACCTGTCACTATTCTAACAGTGTTTTCTCTTCACAGGCCCAGCAAGGTAGGCTGTATTTTTTTGCGCACATGTGCATGTGTTCTTATCTGTTTCTACTTTCTTGTGTTCCAAACTGCCCTTAAGAGTTTGAAAATCCTTTAATAGCTTTGTCTGAGCTGAGGTTTGAGTTTCTGAGGCTGGCAGCTTGAGATGATTGTACTCACCATATAGTCCTTAGATTTTCTCATCATGTATAGCCATGAAAAACTAAGCTGCTCTTCTAACATAGGTGCAGAGCTGCACCTGTGTGTTCAGTGGAGCTAACACAACTGATGTATGTTTTTACTTTTCTAAATATATGATGAATAACAGTGAGTTCAGAGCTTCAGTTATCAAAATCTGATTATGATGACCTGTGCTAAAAGGTGGCTTCTATGCATCAATGAAAATAGCTCTCCTCTCCAGTTTCCTTTGACTGACAATATAAGATTATACTAATAAAGCAACATGATGCTCCCAGATATGCTTTCCGGGTATCAGGTGTCAGGGACATCTCTGACAATATAAGGAGTTTTCACACAGGTAGAATTCAAGCTCAGTAGAGGGTTGTCTAGAAATTTATTTCAATTAATTATGGTCAAGAAGTCATCAACCCTAGTTCATAAAAAAAATCAGAATAAAACAAACCCAAATTAATAGGGCTTTACAACAAAGCAGGGCATAAATCCTGTGAGTGTAGAGAAGAGACGTCTGTATCAGACTGACAGAGTATTTTAAGGAATGGAGATTAACCCTCTTTTGGTGCACATAGCTCACCCCTATTCCTAAAAACTGCACAGGTTAGGTGTCACAACTCTCTATATTTCTTTAGAGCCCAAATTTTTATTTGATTGTAAGGCCAGCTGATCGAGTCTGCAGTTGAAAGCCTAAACCAATACAATGTGAATATTTTACATTGTGAGTTAGTTCAGATTTGAGCTGCACAGACTACAAGCATAACAGCAATACTGAAGTTACATCATAGAATCATAGAATGATTTGCTTTGCAAGGGTCCTTACTGATCATCTAGTTCCAAACTCCCTGCCATGGGCAGACACAAATTGCACTAGATCAGATGGCTCAGACCCTCATCCAACCTGGCCTTGAACACTTCCAGGGATGGAGCATCCACAGCTTCTCTGTGCAATCTGTCCAAATGCCCCACCACCCTCACAGTAAAACATTTCTTCCTAATATGTATTCTAAACCTACTCTCAGTTTGACACTTTTCTCCCTTATCACATCACTACATGGCCCTGTAAAAGTCCATCTCCATCTTGCTTGCAGGCCCCCCTCAGGTACTGGAAGGCTGCAGTGAGGTCACTCCAAAGTCTTCTCTTCTCTGTGAGGAAGAATCCCAGCTCTCTCAGCCTTGTCTTAATAGGAGAGGTGCTCTAACCCTGTGATCATCTTAGTGACCATACTCTGCACTGGCTCTAACAGGTCCATGTCCTTCCTGAGCTGCGGAGCCCAGATCTGGATGCAGTAACCCCAGATCTGGAGAAATATTTAGAAGCCTCTTTATTATTGCAATCAACTTAAATTTTATGCATAGATGACTTTGTGAATTTGGATGAAGGCAAGTCAAATTGACTTGTCAAAGATGACTTTTAAAATTAGTGGCAAAATGACAGGTTAGCCTCGGTTTCCTGTGTCACTGCCTTGTGGCTTATTGCTGGTCTGAAGTTTCTATGATAAGAGGTGATAGAAAGGAAAATGTAGAAGTCAAGACAATGTGGTTTTTTCCCATAAGAGGTAGATATGACTGCTGAGCTGCTATGTGGGATTTCTGTGAAGACTTCCATTTAACTTCAGTTGTGTATTTCAGTGTTTCAGGGGAAAACTAAAACCAGTGAACTCTAATGTGAATTGAATTTTCAGTGAATCAAATGAGGTTCTGCTGATGTCTTCTTTCACTTATGCTAGCAAGACTCCTTTTTATTTCAGCAGTTTTAGATTACTTTATTCCCAAATATGGATTTATTCCCTGGACAAAGTGGGGTTAATTTAGTCAAAAATTTGCCAACTGACTCTAGGTTTGATTCTCATATAGTTGTTTTCTGCTCACTCATTACTTATTAGTTGAAAGACCTGCTTTGCAAATGGAACAGTGCTCTAAATTTTCATTTTTGTTAAGACTATCACTTATTTTTTGAGGCTTTTTGAGATGTCCCCTGAAGCACTTGACATGATTTTTTAACCAAAATAAGTCTTAGCATGTCTACAAATATCTATATATACAATAAAAGAATCCACACATACATGTAAGATGTCAAGCTTGATTAAAACACTAATGAAAATAATGGTGAACTCTTAGAATTTAACTGCTACAGTAATCTGAATGATAGGGTACAAATAAATGTCATATGACTTCTCAGGGCATGATTCTGTTCATCATCAACCATGAAGGAAGACCAAAATTTAAACTAGAAATCAATTATATTTTTGTCTTTCCTAACACGGAAATAACTAGTGATAGGGATTTCAGGATTTCAAAAGGTCCTGGGGATCACCCTTTGAATATTGTTTTCCTTGAAGCTGACTCTTTTCAAGCAGCTAGAAAATGAGATATTAATTGCTGCTATTCCCTTTTGGAAATTCCAATCTGAATTACTCTAACTTCCATTCCAGAAGCCATTAAGAGTCTTTGGCAACCAACACTTGGGTATCTGATCTCAATTCCTTAGTCTACAGCTTCCTTTGCCTGTACTTACTTGCATTTTACTGCCACTGTTTTTCTTAATTAATCCATTTAATTCATTTTACATGTGAGCATAATTCATCAGAGTTTGTAAATTATGATTTAGAAGTCTTTAATTTTTCAGAGTAGTGACTTTAAAGGAAAAGGAAAAAACAATGTAATGAGAAAAATAATATATTATTTGTAAGGGGATAATTTAATTTTCTGGGATGACTGGTTGCAATTCCTCTTCATATATAAGGAAAGCTCACTAACTACTCACTAATGTTTCTTGCAAATGATATCCTGAAAATTAATATTGTAATATGTAATCCCTACAGATGTGGATGTTCATCAGCTAATATTTTAAAGTAATGCCCATTAAGATCAATGTCAATTAACCAGAATTCATTGTTTGAATATCGATCAAGCATATTTAATTTACCATTAGTGTTAACAGAATGATGTATTAGTCAATTAAGATAGCATTGACTGAGAATCTTAATTAGATATTTAATTCTTTAGCCAGATTTAAGAAAAAACAAACCATTGGTTTCAGTGCTTTCCCTTTGTTTAGAATATCTGATTATATTCCAAGGAGAGTTACTGACTTATGCATCAGTATGAACTGCCTTTTATTTTCCCTACTCAAAGAGATTTTTCCTATGTTTTCATTTATCTCCTGGAATTAAGCATTTCCCTCAAAGATTTTCTAAATCTAAGCTAAACAGGCACATTGCAATGAGCTACTGCCTAACAGTGAGCGGAATGGCCTTTTCCAGAGCAATCAGGAAATAATCCCCAAGACAGTCAGTCACTGGCTGCTGCAGGAGAAAGAAGACTTGACTGAAACAGAAACTTATGATCCCCATGTATTTGTGCAGAGGCTATTGGACAGTTTTTAAAATAAGCTGAAACCCTCCCTGTGCTTTATATCCTAAGCAAGCTGCTGCTTCATTTAGTCTGCAGCCTCAGTTCCTAACTCTATTATCTCTTGCCACCTTCGCTCAAAGAGTCATGCTTATTTAACCTCCACATTCCTTTTCTGACACTCTTGCAACAGATTGAAGCAATTCTTTCCTTATATGTGGGGTGGTAAGAGACACTAGACTTTGGGTTTGTGGTATTTGCATAAGAATGAAAAATAAGAGGAAAAAAACAGAGAGAAGAAACATCAACAGATAATCTAATTCTAAATACAATATTTTCTGTTAGCAACAAGAAACAGAATAGGTGAAGAAAATATGCTCTTTCAACTGGATTGGGGTACATAACTTTGTGCCTCAAAAAAAAAGGCTTCAAAAATGAAAGAAAATATTTCAACATTGTTTATATTCAATGTTTAATCAATATGAAATATAACTTATTTTTAACATTTGATTCTGTGAACTTTAATATTTGGAGGTTTCATTGCAAAATGGAATTAAATAATTCTGTCATCTCATGAAATCAAAAATTCATACTGCTGCATCTAGGAATACTCATAGTTGAAAAGAAATTAAAGACTCATTCAAAATGGAGAAAAATGCTGCATTTGAATTTAAGTCTGTTTTATATAAGACTTTAATAACCAGTGCCAGTCAATAAAGCCTCAGATGAAGCAGTGAGAAATAGGAATTGCACCTATTTTTAAAATTGGCAAACTCCTTTATTATATTCAGCTAAACACTGCAGGACCAGCTGCAGATTTACAGAATCATGAGTTCAGAATCAGGATGTGAGTAGCTAGGTTAATTGTGTCTCATGTAACATTTTTTCTCTGGCTAAATTTAAAGGGTAACTGCTTCAGCTTCATATGATTTATTGTTAAGTTACCTCTTGTTTGAATAAAGGTTTGTCATATATTGAATCCTGAAAGAAGAAAATTAAAGATCACTTACGAGCAACTTTGTTTCTAAACATTTTTTTCCCTAGAGATTTTAATGAGATTCTCTTTGCCCTTTAAAACGTTCTGCTCTTCCCAAATGGATAAAATGGTTGTTTATCTTTTAAGGGACATGCACCAGAGGTACAAGTGTTACAATGCTGCTACTGATCTTGTGCTAATCTCATTGCAAAGGTTTTGCAAGGGAAAATCATGTTATACTTGTCCTGTTTCCTGTGCTTTTCCCCAAGTATGATTTAATTGACACTTTCAACATGGTATTCCAAGTTGGGTGAATCTTTGATTTAATGATGTATGGCAGTTCTTTCATTCTGATGAAGGTAAATTTTATTATGAAGTATCAAGAGTACGAAATGGCAAGGCACTGAAGAGCTTATAAAAAGTGTAAAAAGAATATAGTTTTTCCTAAAAGATTACAAACTTACATAATGAAAATTAAAGATTGTAACCATTTGAACCATCTGCCACTAGGAAAATGCTCACAGGAGACTCTTGGTTCCAATTATTTCTTCACAAGTGTGCTAGAAGCTGATTTTGTGATCTTTTTGAATTGTAAGTAGCACAAAGCTTTGAGAACAATCCACGGACCTCTCTAAGCACTGATTTAATATCTCCATGAAATTCCTGGAGTTCTTAATGATCTTTTGGTGTTCTTTAAAAATGCCACACATGCAAGTAGAAACACTATTTTAAGATTTCCCTTCTTGCTTCATCTGTCTTCTATTCATATTTGAAATAATTAAAACTTATTAGAAGGAAAAAAAAAGAGGAAGAAAAATGGGTTTTTTTATGAAATACTTTATTTTTTCCTTAAAATTTCTAAAAAATAGTGAATCCTGATTTGACTTTTCCTAGTCCTCTCCTCATGCCTTCAGCCTAAAAATTTCTGACTTTTTTCATTGAGCAACACTACTTGCTGAAGAATGGAGGTGTATTCACCATTCTGTAGGAAACAGGTGTTGAGAGAGTGAATTTTAATATTTCTATAGGATTGGTGAAATTTCTCTTCATTTGATTAAAACAAATTGATCAGATCATTGTGATGTGAGTGATTTTTCACTTTTTTTCAGATTAAAGCAAGTCATTAAAGAGCCTTCTTTTGCATGTCACACACTATACACAGAAAGAAAATGAAAAGAAAAAAATCAAATCAAAACAAAAGAAGCCAAGCATTTTAAGGACACAAGAATATGATGCTGGATTATTTTTCAGTACTTCTCAAGTCTCCTCATTCTTATTTCCTATTACAGAGCAGTTATTATATTCTAAAAATCAGTTCATTAAAAAAGTAGAATACCTACATATTGCATATCTTTCATATATTTTCATGTACAATGAACATTAAAAGTGCACTACTTTCTGAAATTGAACTTAAATAAACAAAAGGCAAAGAGGCAAAAAATAAAGCTGAAATTAAATACAAACTTGAATATTTTGAGCTCTTTCTAAAATAGCTAATTTTGAGGTACTCGAGTACTGAGATTTTCTTTCAATTCCTTATTTCGTGTTGCAGTGTGCTAGTAGGATTTAAGGTATGCGTATTAACGCAAGCTGTATATGGTTTACGTTCTAGAAACCTCTCCCTAGCTGAGTATATTATTGGCTTCCTGAGTCTGTACCCTCCTCTGCTGTAAACCATTGGCTGTAACCCCTTTTCCTCTCCTTATCTCCTCCCATCGGGCTTTCCCTGGTTGGCTCTTCGGAGCTAACCACTCCTCTCTTCCCTCTCCTTTTAACCCTCTGCAGTCCTTTGTTCTTGGTTTGAATTCTCTGGTTTCCTGTCCCTTCACTATACCTTGCTCTCAGTCCCTCTTCGCCATCCCCGGAACTTCACCTGCGTTGCCGCAATTTTGTTTGCTCATTTAGAAATTTGTTCAAAGCAGATGACTAAAACACCACCTTTTGAACCTCAGAACACTGAAAATGGCCACTGATATACAGATATTGATTTTTATTTGTGCATACTGATGAATAAATTATACTTGAACCTTAAATAACCATGAGTACATTGTGAACAAAGAGTATAAATAGTACAAACCTCAGATTCATTTGGCATAATTAGAGTGAAATTACTCCTGTATCCGAACTCCAAGAAGAAAAAAACCTTGAGAATTAGTAATATAATACCTAGGGAAAAAAGTTCTTTTCTTTTGGAATGTGGCATTATCTGGAAAGAAAACTTAAAACTCATTGAGTTAGACTTGCTCTACTGCTAGGGTGGTATATGTATTCTTTCTGTTAACTAGAAGTGTCATTTTTAGTCTGTGTTCCATCTTTCCTATGAATAAAATGTCTAATTTACTTTTTTTTAATTAAACAATAATTATTTAGAGGTTTGTTTTTAAATTTACTGTATTGTTTTAAAATTATTTACAGTTTCTATATCCTTAGAGTCAATCTTCCTCTGTCCCTACAATTCTTTATTTTACATCCATGCCTGAAATCCCCCCTAAAAATGTACCAGAGAATTGGCTGAAATGCTTCCAGTTCACACAATCTCTCTCCAAAAATCATGTTCAAATATGATTTTTTTCCAAAGGTTTCATATATGAGGTTTGGGTTGTTTTTTTTTTTTTTCAGGAGGGTTCATGACTCATCATATACTGTTATTAAAGAGCATTTATTTAATTTTGTATTCTCACTCCATATTGCACGGATTTCAACTTCTGCCTGTAGTTCTGATTTAAATGCTCATGTTCAGAGTCGACCATTAACACCAACATTAACAGTTTCTGTACAAAAGGATACCTAAGTTATTGTTCTTACAGCAATGAAACCTAAAGCTGTCTTTTCAAAAAAACATTAATAAACAAGGAAGGAATATTTAAGAAAGGGATGGAAGCCAGGTAATTAAAAAAACTGTGCAAGATATAAAAAAAAGTATTTTTAGTTGAAACCACTCCCTCTTTTGCTTTGGTGGTATGAACACTCAGAGAACAACAGATTATTAAATAATACTCTAGATAAATTTCAAAAACTTAGAACAGTCAAGAGAAGATTTCCATAGCCTGTGAATGTAGAATAGTGCATTTAGTTAAGAAGAAAATCCAGATAACCTAGTCAACAAGTAACAAAATAAATTTATGGAAAAAATATGTTGAAAAAATCTTTCAGTTAGTGATTCTGTCTATGTAGAGAGTCTAATCCAATAATGTCAATGAATCAATGTGGAAAACCATCGCAAGTACCAGGAACAGGTAATATACAAATCTATCGCCTGAAACCTGACATCTCGGTATCCAAGTTTAACATCTCAAAATAATCCTTGCTAGCAAAGTTACTGCTTTGATAAGGAATGGCAACATTGTGAAATGACAATAAGTTGTCAAGCCATGTGAGAAATGGAAATTATTGTTGTTGTTGTATCCATAAATGCTCCTTGCTCATATTAAATTGGAAAGCAAAAAATAAGCAATCACTTTCTGCTGCACAGGTGGCTTATGAAGACTGCCTAACCAAGGGAAAAAACTTCAGGGAGCTATCTGGTAAGGGTATGAAGGTCTAAAGCTACTTACATGTTTTTACTGTATGTAAAATTGAAAGGGTATTCTAAAATAATTTTATATTTTGTTTTGTAATGGATTTAGAGACAAACATAAAAGATGTGTCTCATGTTTGAATCACCGCTTGAAAACCACAAAATATTTCACATTTTCAAAATAAATGGCCACAAATTTTATTATAAATAATAAAGGAAATAATGAAATATAATCACAGGAGAAACCACAAAAGAATAAAAAAGCTGTTTTAAGAGGTATGTGCAAAAGAATTTGAAAGCAGGGTTGAAACACAGTCATCCTAGTGAATGACAGATAATCCAAGAACATTGGTGCTGGAAGAGATATGCCAAGGCCATCCTGGCAGGGCCCCAACATTGCTGCTCCTATATTTTTATGATCTGGACCACCCAGGGTCTTGGGTTCAGCTAAAGGGTGAAGGGCCAAGGTTAGGGTTATGCCTAGGGTTAGGGTGGAGAGATCTAAAGAGCCTTGAGCTCCAGGCACACTGGTTCTTGAATGAGCCTGCCAAGGCCATACTGGGAACACCTCAACATTGGTGCTCCTCCCTCTTTCTGAGCTGGATAGCCCAGGCCATGGGCTCGGGTAATTAACTAGGGCTAGGGTTAGGGTTAGGGTTACGCCTAGGGTTAGGTTTGAGAGCTCTAAAGAGCCTCGAGCTCCAGACACACTGGCTCTTGAATGAGCCTTTCAGCTGTACATGGCAAGGACCCAACCTTGCTGCAACAATGCCTTTCTGATCTGTACCCCCACACATGTGGGCACTTCAGCCCTAGCGAGAAGCTACCCTGTGGCTTATGCTTCAGAAAGCTGTCCAGCCTACAGCTGTGGGGACTCTGGCACTGGACAAGGCATTTTAAGGCCATCATCTCCATAGGCTGCTGTCAGAGAGACTGCATGTTGCATGTCTGGAAGGATCTTGCAATGGCAGTGCCTGTGTCTGCTGGGAGGGGCTGGCTGGTCTTTGCTGAAGGTGAGGCCTGTAGAGTTCTTCTGTGCCCTCATAGCCGCTCCAAGGCCTGGCTGAGGTGTCAGGCTGGACTCTGGGTGTGACAGTGGTCATCTGGGCCCTGCCTGGCCATGCGAGCAGCAGTCCCACCTAAGGGATGACACATGAGGGCAGTGGGGCTTAAAGGGCACAGCATGAGGTCAGAACATGGTCACAGCCTGGAAGTGTGCAGGGAGTTTCAGTTCTGCTCCCACTGTGACTGAACACATCAAAGGACAAAGAAATCGAAACATTCAGATAAATCAGAGGACTAGGTATCATGCTCAGAAAACAATCCCTGTGATATACATTGTTCCTGAAGGATAGTCTGGCAGAGAAGGAAGAGAAGATCTCACAATATCAGTCCCTGAGACTGAATTCAGAACCTTTTAAAGAAAGTAGCAGCCATTGCTGCAGATCCTTTAGAGATTCTGACCACAGTTTTGAAAAACACCTCAATTATTTAAGTATTTTCCTCAGTATGAAATTTATAAAAAGCTCTAATTTTGCACATCCATATTACAGCATTCCTGGAGCCCTGATGCTTTGTCCTGGAGCTTTGATGATTCTGATCAAAAGATGAAACTTCATTAATCTATAGGAAGCAGTGACTGCCTGTGGGATTCTTCAGTTGATTATTCATTCTTAGAGCACAAAACAAAAAGAATACTACTGTACAGTACATTTTCTTAGGTGCGTATTGTACACTTTATATGGTTGTTATAGTGATGAGGTTTAGAGTCTAGTGTCTGTTAAATGATAGGTTTTCTTTGCCTTTAGCTGGAATGAGAGCAAGAAGTGTTTCTAATGCATTCATATTACAATTTAATCTGTTTAATTTAATTTCTTGACTTCATTTTGATACTAGATATATATATAAAAGCCACCTGCTCATGTCAAAAACTATTCAGCACCAGATATTCGAACAGAAATATCAGCTGTAGAACTGAAAGAAAAAAAAGATTACTTTGTTTGATATGTGTACAAAATGAAGTTATGCTCTAAGTATTTGATTAATAATGCAATAGATGGTGAGAAATAGAATCCTTAAGCTGTTTGAATGCATTTCTGAATAAAAACATCCTTTCAGTTTAAACAAGATACTTTTGATAAAGATTTCTGTGTTTATTATTCTTGAATATTGCCATTATTTCTTGCAGTTATGCTCTGCAAGTACCCTCAGGTATCACTTTTTATCCTCAGGAATCAAAAAGAAGGTAACTTTGTGTATGAACTTACATATTTTTGAATTTTAAAAAAATACTGCTTTTGAAGATTTTTCTCCATAAAACTAATATTTCTGAATATTGCTCAGACTACTATACCTAAAAATCACAGTGGTGAGCCCTTTCCATTTAGATAGATAGGTAGATTGTATTTTTACAACCCTAATTACATCTGTGAACATGTGAATTCATAGTCATCATAAATGTTTTTTACCTAAAATGGTTCATTTTAATAACCCTTAAAGTCTACATCATTGGACATGTAGTACTAACTACAATCTATTTCAAAGGTCTGGAAATCAAAACCAGTGCTGCCAAGCACTGTCTTGCCAATGTTGTCAAGCTTCCAGGATGTATTTCAAGCAAAGATGTCAGGACAAATAAGATACTCGTGAAGATCTATACTATAGATGCTTGTGAAAATGGAGTCAAAGAAGGCCCCAGCTGCTTGCAGGAATTTTGGAAATGCTGTATAAAGTTTTGAACCTAGAAAGGTCATAGTTTTTAGCTGGTTTTGTGAAAACAAAGGAAGGGAAGTAGGAAGGCTCTGCAGCGGGATCTGGACAGGCTGGATCAATGGGCTGAGGCCAATGGTATGGAGTTCAACAAGGCCAAGTGCTGCGTCCTGCCCTTGGGTCACAATAACCCTAGGCAGTGCCACAGGCTGGGGCAGAGTGGCTGGAAAGATGCCCAGTGGAAAAGGACCTGGGAGTGCTGGTCAAGAGCAGCTCAACATGAGCCAGAAGAGTGCCCCGGTGGCCAAGAAGGCCAATGGCATCCTGACCTGTACCAGGAATAGTGTGGCCAGCAAAACGAGGGCAGGGATTGTCCCCCTGTACTACTCGGCACTGCTGAGGGCGCACCTTGAATCCTGTGTTTGGCTTTGGCCACTCTCACTGCAAGAAAGATATTGAGGTGCAGGAAGTGTCCAAAGAAGATCTACTAAGCTAGTGGGTGATCTGGAACACAAGGCTTATGAGGAGAAGCTGAGGGAGCTGGGGGTGCTTAGCCTGGAAAAAAGTATACTCAAGGTAAGATCTTATTCCACTCCAGCTACCTGAAAGGAGGTTTCAGTGAGTGGGAAATTGTCTACCAGGCATCTAGTGACAGGACAAGAGGAAGAAGTTAAAAGCTGCAGCAGGAAATATTTAGAGTGGATATTGTGAAGTTTTTTCACTGTGGTCAGACATTGGAATAGGCTGCTTGGGGAAGTGGTGGACTCACCAGTCGCTGGAACTGTTCAAAAAAGTATATGGATGTGGCGCCTGGGGATAATGGTATCTTAGAATTTTTCTTCAACGTTTGTAAATTTTAGAGAGAATACACAGAACTGAGTCACCACCCAAATTTCAGTGATCATTTTGGTAAATTGAAAATGCTAAAAGTGTAGGCTCTGGAAGATTTTTTCCCACTTTATCAGTCTTTTGCATGGATTACTATCTCAGAGCAGCCGTTGTGTCTTCTGTGTGGGTACACCAACTTTCACAAATTGGTCTTCAGCTGTAGTACTGACCAGAAAATGTCTGTCCCTGCTTTGTCCGGTTTACATTCTTTACTTTGGATGAGTTTTTAAAATAAATCCCCAAAAAATAGTTAAATATGTTATGCATTCCATAGAAATTGTTGGTGTAAAGATAGATAAAATCTAGAAGATAATGGAGTCCTACACTTATGGCTGAAGAATTGGTTTGCATGTCATTATTTTCTAGTGCCTTCTCTCTCATGGCATGTAATTTTAGTGGAAAGTCTGCAGTAACTTCCCTTCTATCATGATAACCATTTACTGGTAGTATTTATTCTGTAATTCTGTGGGAATTAAAGAAAAAAAGGAATAGCACCAGTCAATAATATGCAAGTGCCTGAAAAATCTTCTATAATTTAAGAATTAAAAAAAAAAAAACAACCCAACATATATATGAAAAATGTAACTATATAAATGTATTCTTTAGTGCCTATTATGTTAAAAATATAAGCCTTCGAAGACATAACTAGCTGACAGGCATGAGGCATTTTAGAATGTTATTCCTCAATAGCTGTAGACTAATTCTTACTAAACCAATATTAATGTAAATCAGAAATTATACCTCTAGTATCTGGGAAATTATGCCGACCTGATGTCAGTGTAATTGAAATGAGAATCTGGCTAATTTATGAAGTACAGCTACCCCAAAAGTATTTGCAAATGCTGTAGAAGCTGGAATTAAACTCATGAAACCAAAATAATACAGACAGAAGTCCAAATTCTACTCCTAAATAATTTCACTGTGCCTTGCTATTGCTGTGTTTTGTTGTGTATACTACTGAAATATTCAGGTAATATCACATAAGGCATAAATGAAGAAAGTCTAGTTTTTGATTGTTTTTCTTTGTAAATGTTGAGAATTATTTAATATTTTGATTCAGTTGCAAGTGATAGAAAAAACCCTCTTTAAAGTAAAAAAAAATTGAACTCTCAGCATGTGGGTGAAGTCAGCTTCATAGTTGCAGAATGAAATTTTAACATTTTAATGCCATCTTCACTCATTGTAATCCCTCAGTAATGTGGTGCAATAGATAAAAAATCCAGGCAATATTCTGCAGACGGCAAATGTGTAGTTCTATCAGTCTCTCTGTATATGTTCTGGATCTTTTCTGGTGAACTCAGTGTATAAAATACACATTTATTCTAGTATATGAGGTTTATCATTGCATTTTGTCTCACAAAATTAAGATAATTGAAAATTTTAGGTTTATCCACTTGTTTTTTATTCAAGTAGTTCCTCTAACTAAATAAGTGTATAAGTGCATCCAGAGTAAAAATGCTGGCAAACTGATATATATATGTATATATATGTATATATATATATATGAGGCGTTGTCCCCTAAAACAGCCGAAGCCCCCAATGCCACAAAGGCGAATGGCTGTGTAGGATGCGCTGAGGAGGTGCCAGGTCTGGGGAGCGCACGGAGCGGCGTGGAACTCAGGCGACAGAAACTCGGCAGGAACCACGGTGAAGCAAAGGAACGTACTGGAAACCGTTTCTGTTTTCCCAGGGAGGTTTATTAGGATCTTCGCGGGGTTCCAGGGGGGGGGGGGGGGGGTGGGGGGGGGGGGGGTGGGGGGTGGGGGTGGGGGGTTTTGTGGGGGGGGTGTTGTGGGGGGGGTGGGGGGGGGGGTTGTTTGTGGGGGGTTTGTTGGGGGGGGTTGTTGGTTGTATATGTATATGAAATACGTATATAACTGTGTTTTGGAAAAAGCTAATTGCAAGAGAAACTTACAGTTTGTTATCATAGGTTGGATAGTGTTCTTAATGGCTCATATATGTGTGACATTATTTTAGCTTTTAGTTAGAAACTTCTATTAGGACAAATATTCTAACAGAATAACAGCTGTTACTGTACTGGAGGCACCAAGTCTAAGCATTTACTTTAAATAAAATACTTATAAGTAAAATAATTGTAAATTAGATTTGGGAATAAAGAAAAGCTGGTTTTCATCAGGTTGGTTTCCCCTGTTACAGTTTCTTGAGCTGACTTGCAAATATCATTTCATTAGCATGTTAAAAAACATTGAAAATATTTGCATCTGCAAAGAGCAATTCAAGATTATTTTAGCAGGAAGCAGAGAAAAGAAAATCTTTGGAACACAGCAGAGGAATAGATGAGAGCCCATGGAGGCCAACCACAAATTTTAAGTTTAATTGCTTTCATCTTTTATGCTAACTCTAGAAGAAAAGTTCCTTAAGTCCTCAGTGAGAACTACTTGAATAAATGAACATGAGCTTTTGTAGCATATTCCAGCAAGGATGTTATTCTAAAAGAAAAATATTTCATTACAAGCTTTTCTTTTTTATTTTGAACAAATGAATAAACAAACAAATAATTGGGTAGTTTAATAAGTACTTCGGCCACTCTTCATATCTTGTTCAAAGATAAAATCCTAACATTTCCTTCTCTCTAGATGATTATTAGTATTTCATTAAATATAGCATCAATATCTCATTTTGTATAATCATAAGCTGTCCCAGGTTTTCATTGCAAATTACCAAATTGACTTTTTGCTGGGTGGGATTTCTTGTTTTTCTGCCAACACTCTGGAGAGGGCATGTGGAATGCTCTGTGGCCACACTTCGTACTTGAATTGACAAAATTTCTAGACTCATCTGCTTCCCTCTTAGTTCTTGCACTGTTAAGAACAGTCTTGCGGCTTTAAACTTCATTGAGAACCATACACTTCTGTATTTTGAATTTGTATATGTACAAAAGAATGTTTAGGTCTACTTTGATTTTTTCCCCCATTTTATCCAATAGGGTTGAACCATGGATGTGCACATAATATTTTAACTTTTTCTATTGTAGTAATTTTATATTAAGCTCATATGTGCATTAAAAGAAATGGTGCAATGAAGCTATGCAATATAATTATTGCAATATCAAGATTAAAGACTGCAGGAGGCAAATAAGCAAATAGATAATGACAGAGATGTATATCTAGAATGGTTTTAATGCCACTAGAAGCACAGTCAATAATTTCTCTCTCTTTCTCTCTTTCTCTCCTTCTTTCTTTCTCTATTTCTCTCTTTCTTTCTCTCTCTCCTTCATGGTATAGTGTCCATAAAAGCTTTTGGAATTGACAGCCCAGAAGATTGAAATTCTCAATTTATCTGCAGAACAAGTACCATGCAGTTGAGGTAATAATACCTCCATATACCTCATCTTGACCAGGAGTGACCAGACAGAGGTTGGGGTTTCATTTCTATTAAGTCCCTTGGCCTTTGTGCTGACTTTTCCACTGAGAAGAGCAATTAATGCCAGCTGAGACATGGCTTTTTTGAAGGAGATGACTGCCTGCTATGATCAGTATTGATACCAGAGACAAAATAACATTTCCAGACCTCAAAAGAGACAAAGCAATAGCAAGAACTACAGTAAGCATAAACATAACAATAAATATCTTTCCTTTCTTTTCATTTTTTTTTAATCCAAAATCCTCTGAGACATTTCATCTGTGTTAATTGATATTCAGCAATCACTTCTATCAAGAAACAAGGGAAAGTAAAAATAAGCTTATGGGCTTCCTGTCTTCCTTACTAAAAGCTAACTGAAGTTTTCATAATAAATTTATGTGAAAATATCATTAATATCCTTTTGAGTCACCCAAGGAGTTTTGTCTGAAATGGGTACAGAATGGCAATTTCTGTCTTTTTCTTAAGAATGAGAAATAGTAAATGTAATTAACTCATGGGCAGTTCTGCATGAGTACTCATCTGTGCTCACCTTTGACCAGCATTGGATCACTTTTCTCTCTATTGCTTAGCTGCCGGTATGTCAACTGAATCAATCAAGCAAATGAAATGATTGAGTATTCTGTCTAGTTTCTGGTGGAACATGGCAGATATGTGAAGAGGAGAGATTATTGAGTATCCTGGGAGGGTTTGTGAGAAGAAGGTGGGAATTATAGCAAATTTATTGTGCAGAGAAGTGCCAGCACTAGAGTCAAACTACTTCCTGCCACAGGCAGCAGATGATCACACATGGAATGGCGTGCTGATCAACCTCCTACCAACAATTAGAGAAGGTCTTGACATAGATTTGAGACTGTGGGCAGCTGGGGCACTGATGACCTTGAGATTGTGGAGTTCAGTAGTGGGCAAAGAGGGAGAAGGGCAGTGAGTAAGATTACTGTCATGGACTTCAGGGAGGCTGCATGTGGAGTGCTGCACCCAGTTCTGGGATCCTCAGCTCAAGAGAGACATGGAGCTCCTGGAGCAGGTACAGCAGAGGGCAACAAAGATGCTTAAGGGACTGGAGCATCTCTCTTACAAGGATAGGCTGGGAGAATTGGGGCTGTTCAGCCTCAAGAAGATACGACAGAGGGGACCTCATCAATAAGTGTCTGAAGAGAGGGTGTCAGGAGGATGGAGTCAGGCTCTTCTTGGTGATACCAAGCAATAGGACAAGAGGCAACAGGCAGACTCTGATGCATAGGAAGTTCCACATGTATATGAGGAAGAACTTTTTGACTCTGCAGGTGGCCATGTACTGGAACATATTGCTCAGTGGTATAGTGGAGCCTCCCTCACTGGAGATATTCAAGCACCATCTGAACTTAATCCTTTGAAATGTGCTCTAGGATGATCCGCTAGGATGATGATAGCCGGGAGGTTGGATCAGATGATCCACTGTGGTTCCTTCCAAACTTACCCATTCTATGATTCTTTTAAAAGTACAGCATTGCAGAGTGACAGCCGTTCCAGTCACTCACTGTGACTGAAGGGCTGAACAATGCAAACTGTGGCTAGCAGGGGAATTTTTGCTCAAAGATTCTGCCAAGACAATAATATGGGACAGAAGGAGTGCAGCCTTTAATACTTACAAGAAAAATGTGTCTATCTTTAGACTTGAGAGGTGGTTATATGTGTATTATATGTTATTCATACTATTCTTTGCAATACATTCAGTAAGACACTCTTAAATGGAAGAAAAAGAGAAGTAAAAGCTCATAATAATCTATATATTTTAAAGGAAAAAAGAACATCCTTTTCATTTTCCTTGAAGCAATTCTTCATCAGGTTAGACCAAAGGTACAGATAGCCCAATAATCTGTTCCTTAGAGTAGGCAGGATCATATGCCCGAGAAAGGAATAAATCGGGTGTGCAGTTCCCCGGGATATCTGACAGTAAATATATTGCTTCTGGACTGCCAGGGCTAGACAGAATGATTTTGTGGTTTTTTAGGTTTGAGTGGATTTCTCTTTCATGTATTTGTCCTGTTTTCCAGCGTAAATGAACTCTGACACTACTTGAGGTTTTCTCGCTCTGGGAAGGCAGGGGAGCCCTGAAAACCCCACTAAAAGAAGGTCCCCGCCGGGTGCTTCCACGCTGCGGGTGCGGAGCGGATCTGGGACCTGCAGAACCCGAGCTTGGGCTTACTCCCCGAAGGCAGGATAGCCGGAGCCTCGGTGATTACAGAAGATGCAGTCTCTCAGCTTTCAGCATCCAGGGTTTATTGGTAGGGATGACGGGGAGGAGAAGGCAGATGGGACCGGGACAGAACAAGGGCGGACGAGGTGGTGGGTTCCGAGGCGCTGAGAGCCCCGAGGGTCCCCGTTCCAGGGGTTAAGAGGGACCGCAGGATGGGAGGATTTACACAGGAGAGCCAATAGAGGCAGAAGGGATACAGATTGACAGGCGCTTCAGGGAATGGAGGTGGGAGGAGGGAAGATACAAAACTTTAAAAGCCAATAATAAGCTGCGGGTAAAGGAACGTTCTGGCTCTTAACTCAATATGAGATAGGGGAAGGCAAATATGCAGTGCCAATCATCTCTGACTATGATGCTTGCTTCCACTAAAACCTGCAGACACACTGCTATATCTCCCCGTTTTTTCTTTACTAAAAGAACAAGAAGAGAGTGGAAAATTAAAATTGCGAGGGCTAAAATTATACAGCTGATTTTCAAATTGACCCCATGTAGCAGTGAGATCCACTCAGGTGAGCTTAGAGTCTGAAATAACCAGCAAACCCCCCTGGGTTTTAAGAAACCTTGTGGTTAGGGTGACAGAAAATCATCCCCCCGATAAGCTTTGAGGCTAGCCCCATGAATATGGGTCAGGAATCAGAGGTATTGGCTCCTGAAGTTCTCCTCCTCTTTATCCCATATATAGTTAATAGCTAGAAAGTTCTTTACCCTCAGTGTTATTATTGGTTTATAAAGTTCTCTATCTGCCCCCCTTGCACCCCTATTCCCCCGTTTATCTGCCAGTTCTGTATCCCCTGCATCCCGGTTGGCTCTCCTCTCAAAACCCCTCCCATCTTTCCATCCCTTTTAACCCCATGTTTGCTTCCATTAGGTGCTCTCAGCGCCTCAGAACCCACCGCCTCCTCCCCCCTCCTTCCGTCCTGGTCCCTTCTGCCTTCTCCTCCCCGTCATCTCTTCACTTTGGTCCTTTCTTCTGTGTAAATTCTTCACATGGCTAGTTTCTTTACTTTTCACAACTATTATTTATACCTTTTGAGGAAGACACAGTCACATTCTATGCACGCTGCTGTTGCAACCAGAGCTGCACATAGTGTTGAAGGACTGGCTGCACTGTCAGTTTGTACAAAGAAGTGAAAATGTCTTCAGATTTGTTATTCCTTTCCTAAAAATTTCTAACACTTTTTATTTCCTGGATTGCTACAGAGCATAAGCTGTCATTTTTTCCCCAGAAGTATCAGTTATAACCCCATCAATGAGTGCATCATTCTACATTTATTTCCACCGAATTGCAATTGCCTTTTTACCACTCAGCCAATCAGTTACATGACATTATTTGGCTGGCAAAATGATTTATTGGTTTCTTTGCTGATGGCAAAATTGTAGCACATCTTTTGTAGTTTAGTTAAAAGGAAAAAAAAACCAACAACTACAAAAAGCCCGCTGTTGCCAAAGACCATGCCATTTATCTAAGCAAGGAAGTACAGGGTGCTGGAGTTGACTCTTAATTCTCTGGGGATTTGTGAATATTCTGTGTGTGCAGTTTCAGCCTGGCTGTGTTCCTGCTATCCCAAAGAATGAGTGAAATCTGCTGTCATGAGAAAACCATAGACCTTCATTAAAATAACTTACAGTTTAATTAAAATAACCGTATACCACTGTGACTACTTTAGTGAGGTAAGTTGTTCTCTTGCTTACATAAAAGGATAGCAAAGCTGGCACATCTGTGTTGCAAAAACACCCCAGACACTAGAACAGACATATGCTTGCTGACATCTTGGTGGACTCTCTCACCCTCCCACATACTCAAAACATGAAAATAAAACCCTGCAATGTTATTCAAGGAAGCAAGTGGATAGATATTTCATGAGGCTGCATAGCCAGAACTACAGTGGGAATAAGAGCTGATCCAGACAGAGAAGAAAGGAGACAGACAGCAGGCAGTCTTTCAATACAAGGAAACTTGGTCCTAACATAACACCCCAAACTGCATATATTTTCCCAACTTCTCTCCTTTCATCTGCACAGCTTCAGGAGATTTAAGGAAGTAATGAAAAAATGAGGAAATCAAATCATTCACTCTCACTTAGCAGCATGCAGTTATGGATCTTAGTAATCAAGCAGTGAAGGATTCTGCCCTTAACAAAACTCAAACCCCTAGCAAAATTAGAAATACTTTAAATGCAGTTATTAATAGAAACAATAACTGAAGTGACTTACTGCTGAAGCGAGCTAGCTGAACAACTTTGCAGCTCAGAAAATGACAGCCACTCAGTGCCTACGATTGCCTTAGGAAGTGCACTGACAAAGTCCATGGAAATGTTCATTAACTCCGACATGTGTTCATTAGGTCAGCTCAGTCTCTCCAGACATACTTGATTACTCTTCTGCCCATTGCAGACTTAACAAAACCGGGGAGGGAAAGTGATATACCAGATGTTGGGCAAGATTCTCTGGCCCATTAAATCTGTGATAAAATATGTCAAAACAGGCACTTCAATTAAGAGTGGAGCCTGTTGATGGTGAGAAATATTTCTATTCACAAGGATTTGCCAAAGTGGCTTGTCCTGTATGCTGTGGTACTCACTCTGGAAAAGTAGCAGGGCATGTACCCCTACTCAATCCATAATGCCATACTGCTCTGTATTTCAGTGATGTGTAACTGCAGCCAAACTATGAAGTAGAAAAATTTCTCAAATCATGCAAAATTATTTAGAACAGCTCATTTAGAACATGCTTGAGCGGGTGCTAAGGAACTTCAGAGAGACCCAGCAAAGTGACTAAATGTCAGAAAGATATATTGGTTCAATTTAAAACTAGCCATAATCCTCATGAACTAGAGATATATTTTATGAGCCATCAGGTCTCCTTAACTCAGTCTGTTTTAGACTATTTTATGAATGTTTTTGATAGGTGTGGTTACAGCAGAGACAGATTTTTTGGTTTTGGTTTTGTTTTTCCTGAGAGAAAAAAAGAGAATATATGGCTTCTGGAGGAAATACCATAGATCAAGCTCTTATTCCCATGAATCAAGCTTTTTTAAAAAATTTTGGTTTTTAATTTTTTTTTCCTGGAATACAGGCATCCTCTCCTGAAGTTCTGAAACATCTCTATCATAATGAAATTAAATTTCATTTTTCTTTCTATCAATTTTTAATCAAGAAAATTCTCAACATGTATCTGTGTGAAATGTCCCATTGACAACAATAGAAACAAGAGACTGACTAAAATATTATGAGATCCATTTTTTTGTTGTAATAATTTTGATGTGCAAAATTTCAATTTTCACAATTAAATGTATGTTCTGAAAATTCAGTTAACCAAATTTCTAGGAAAAGTAAGACTCTCTATCAAATGTCTTTTCTTCTAGGTGACTGAACATTTACTTCCAAAATTAAAAGTTAGTAAAAAAATCTCTGGTTATTACAAAAGAAAAATTTGTCCTTAAATATTTGTCAAATTCAATATTTTCAGACCTTCTTTTAAATGATGTATTCAAATACCTGAAAATTGCAAACACCAGATCAGTTATTTACTTTCTTTCCTTAAAACAATTTCATCTTAGTTCAGCCACTCATGTAGTAGAATTAAAAGTTTTTTCTTTAGTCTTTTAGACTTTAGGAAAGGGGAAGAATACATTATGCAGTCATATTGAGCTGTGGAGATCTTTGGTATTGAAAAGGTACTTAAATGTTTAGAATTTACCAGGACAGTGGAAACAGGGCAAGAAAAAAACCCTCTGGGTATTTCCAAAAGGAATACACAACACCTATTTTGAAATTTCTAAAAAAACCACCCAAAACCCCAGAAAACAACCCAGAATTGCATGGTCCATTTAAAGTTATTAGATTATCTGAAGGTCTGTATAGAAACCTAGACTTTTATTTCATGTAGGAGAGTATTTTCACTGTTACAGTGAATGTGACAAGTAGAGAAATCTGACATGTGTCATAAAATAAGATCGTCTGACAGTTCTGTTCAAATGGTGACTATCAGCAGCAAAAAGACAGCTATTGCTTCATTGTTTGACATTCAAATTAATGTTTTGCTATGGTAAGCTGTCTTTAATTATATTACTAAACATACTGCTCATTAATTCATTAAAAATACTCTACACTCTAACACATGGAACTGAAAATATCTCAGCTACAAAAAATGTGATTTCCAATGATGAAAACACATCTCCTGTAGCATCCTAGAGATATTTGAGGATCCTAAAATGTCAGAGAAAGAAATCTGTCATAGGTGATATAAAAATGTTGAGTAGTTTGGTACTTGACAGAACAGGGATAGAAACGATCTCTACAGATCAGTTCCACTACTCAGTGAAGTCTCCTTAGTCTCTGGAGGAAGTTTCTGACCTAAGTGGTCAATATAATTATCTAGGTTTGATCTTGATTTGATCACTGTCCTAAAAATTTCCAAAGGGAAATAGACATGTAGAAAAGTGCATATACACTTTTTTATGGATGTGTTTATATGTAAATCTCACCCTCTGTGTGCAGGCTCACAGCTAACATTGTTATAAAGTGAATATCTATAGAAAAACTTAGGTCCAAAGAAGCTCCTGGAGGTGGTCTGGAATTTGCTAATCAAGACTCCAAAGTCAGAGTTAATTCCATCTCCAAGAATGGCCTAAGCAGCTTCTGTTAGCTCAGAAAAGACCACAAAATAAAATGACCGTAACATTCCTGTGATTACCGTTTTCCAAATTGTGTAGAATTCCGTTTGCCTTTCAAACACATGTAATAAATTAAAGTACATTCTCTGTATTCTATAAAGCTTTCATTTACTTTAGAAATATAGATTCTTGTTTTATTGCCCTCACTAGGAGTTTTCGTAAATGTGTGGGCCTTGAATTATGCAGACTTACACGACTGCATTTTTTGCACCTGTCAAACTGAGTTTGCTTTGTAAAAACTTATTCAAGAGTCAGCTGGTGGAAAAGTATTTTACTTAGTTGTTCAGATGACTAGGTGCTTTTATTGAAGCAGTTTTGTAAATAGTATTGAGCAGCTCAGAAGTAAACAAACCAAATTAGAAAATTTACTACTGATTTTATCTCATTACACTTATAAACTTTAAACTTTTTGGGGTAGAAAAAAACTCAGAGTAATGTAGGTAGAACTTATATGGATTTTTCTGGCTTTTTTTTTTTTTTAAATTGAGGTTAGGATAACAATTATATACGTATGCATACTTATCCCTTCTCTCTGCAGTCACTATACAGGACTACCTGGAAGGTTAAGGGGGCAGTAACAATCCAACATCAGCCACGCAGAGCTCACACAAGTAGCGGACTGCAAAAGGAGCAGGCAAATTGTCTTGGATTCAATGTGGGCATACTCACTTCCCAACTGGCCCCAAGTAAATTTTCTGTCCTCTGTCCCTAGAGCAACTTCTCATTGTTCTCCCCAGGGGGATTCTTTCCTGTAAACATCCTCATCCCTGACCTCATTCTCTCAAATGGGTTACAGAAGGGTAATGTTAAAAATGTACTAAAAGGTGATTTGATTCACCAGGGTTGTTTTGCAGAATGGCCAGGAAGGAGGCAGCACAAAGTGGGTTACCAATCTGTGGGGGTGGTGGTGTGGGTTGCTAACCCACCAAGGCTGGGTAGCATTGCAACAGTGCTGTCCTTGACTGGCTCTCGTGGGGTATCATTTAACATCTCAGTATCTTGTGGTCTCCATTGTTAAATTAAGAATAATGCCATTTTGTGGGAATAATGCAAAGCTTAATTAAGAGTTGCAAAGTAATTTTGTGGCTCCTCAGAGAAGAACTCTAATGATACAAAACAACATCAGGTGCTGAAATTGTAAATCCTGTAATGACAGAGCCTGGGACTCTTGAGATCTTCCACGAGGTGATTAAAAGAAGTACTGTGAACAATTTTAATGAGAGCACTACTGGTAACAAAAATAATAACAAGGTACCAAGGTATCAGTTTGGGACAGATATTCCTCCTGACAACAGTTGAAGAAAAGAAAATTTCAGTGTCTTGGCTTTCTTTAAAAAAGAAAGTATTTAAATTCTAAATCCTAAAAAGTATATTCTTAGCCTGCATTTTGATTATAAAGGAAAATACACACATGGGTAAGTTATCCTTGTGAGTAACAAAATTAAAAAGTAGTTCTTAATGACTATGGTGCTGTTCAAAAGTTGTCTCAAAACTTGGGTTAAGCTCCCAGTCATTGTTCTGCTGAAGTCAATGACGGTGATTATTTTCCCCTTTGCACTTATATAAACCATGAGTGCCACAACTGAAGTTTATGCTTTCAAATACTGTATTTACTGAGTCCTTAATTTAATAAGGAGGATATTTTTTCTTGGCTTGCTAATTTAGCATGCTTTCTCTGAATGTTACTTGAGAAAAATCTGAAATTATAAGACTTGTCCTTTGACTACTTTAACAACAAACTAATGTGTTTACTTGAGCCTATCAACTCACTATACCATGCAAATGAAACAAAATGAAAATTATTCATATGTTTCCATTTTACAGGAAAAGTTGACATACCGAATTTTGTTCAAATAACCTACTCTTTATATCCATTAGGCCAGCTCTAAATTGTTTAGTAAAACCAAGAGATTTCACATATCTCTAATCTGAAAACTTTACAGACACTGAGAAACACTTTCCTGTAAGGAAAAGGAGATGTATGAAGCATTTTTAATAAAGTTTCAAGTGTTGCACAAGTAGTAAAAAAGAGAAGTGAAAACGTATAAACCAAACCAAACAGAACACACATTAAAGTTCACATAATTTGTATTTCACTTTGCAAAGTGTTCCATAGTTATTCCATTTACCACCCACCAACCAAACCTAGTGAGGAAGAACAGCATTTTGTGTAACAAGAATTACAAGACAACTTACTACAAACTTCAAAGAAAATATGAAAATTTTAAAGAGATAATTTTGTTCCTTGCCCATCTTAAAATTACAATCATGATTTACATTACAACTGCACTTCAGCTGTATTTAGTACATTTGGAAAAAAATGATTAATAAAACATGTGAAGTTAATAGATAGATTAAAAGGAGAAGTGAATATATTACAAGCCAACCATTCCTTAATAACTAATACATTTTTAATTACAATTTTCTGAAATGTAGAAAATTCTCCCCCCTGTGCACACACTTTTTTTCTGACAATATGT
This sequence comes from Lichenostomus cassidix, assembly GCF_008360975.1. Classification (NCBI taxonomy): domain Eukaryota; kingdom Metazoa; phylum Chordata; class Aves; order Passeriformes; family Meliphagidae; genus Lichenostomus; species Lichenostomus cassidix. The sequence continues at coordinate 95,412,947 of NC_139482.1, read as the reverse complement.
AAATGAATGAAAAAAAAAATATTCATAGCAACAACATCTATCTTTCTTAGTTTAAAAATAGCATATTATGAGACTATCTTCATTTATTGCATTGACCACTGTTTTGCTTTGGATTGCAAACACCTGCACGGCTAATCAAAAGTAGCAGTTATCCACATGAACTAAATAAAATATATAACTTTAGCAGTATGTTCAACTACATGTACAAGCATATGATATGGAACATTTTGGGCTTAAACCTAAAATTTTATTGCTTGAGAAACACTTTAAAAAAATTTAAGCATCAGACAATTAGAATTTAAATTCTTTCTGCTAAAAATGCTTTACCCAATACCTAGTTTAAACCTATAAAACAACTCTACCATTGCTTTCCATTTTTGGTATCTCTGATGTGCATTTCAGGGACATATGCTTATTGTATTTTGGATAACCAAAGAAACTATCAATATAATTACAGGAATAACAGAACATTTTAAATTTTTGTTTTAATTCATCTCCTTCCTTAGTTTGTTATAAAATTATTATTAACAAAGCAGCACTTTTTTGTTGTTAATAACTGTACACAGTATTAATATGTACATTATTTTCTCTACAGTTTAAGATGAACAATAATACAAAATTTGGAACTATTAAACTTTAATTTCAGGGAAATTTTCACCAAAAATTTGGAAGGAAATAGCTTTTCCTTGCTTTTTAAAGACTGAAAAAACTGTACACAATGGTTTGTGAAAAAATTTAGGCAAAAATTGAGAAAAGCAAAGAAACTTTCTGTGAAAAAAAGAAACTTAACAAAACCTCAAACAAAAGCAAAGTCATACAAAAGATAAAATTCCCTTCTGCTTACATTCCATACTCTACACCAGTGCTCTTGAAATGACTCTGTAGCACCTTGTACCATTGGAAGTTGTGTGTCCTAGCACAGACAGGAGGATGTTGCCAGTGGAGCAATGGGCCCAGGATTATAAAATAACACTCACTTTATTACCTCTGCCATTGGTCTAACATTTAGTTAGTGCCCATAACTCCATCACCTGTTTCTCTGTTCCACTAGTGTGGATCAGAGAGCTTTTGTTTGTTGTCTCATCTTACAGTAATTAGGATTTGCTTGATGTCACTGAAGAATTCTGGACAGTGAGGTAGAATGTCAGACGTGAAAGAACAATATACCATTTACCCTGCAAATCTGTCTCTGACTGGGAATACTGGAGGGTGTTTAAGAAGTGCACACAACTTTCGTCCCATTCTGCTCTCCACTGACATTTAAACTTCACAGCATCTTTGATCATTCAACATTACATGGACTATCCCCTTCAACGTCTTTTACCATCTATTTATTGAGTTATTGTTCACAATTTGTCTCATCTCCTCTATCCTGCTGATACTGCCTGCTGCTGTGACCCCTCTGACAGGAATCTCCAGAAGTTCCCTGCCCTCAGTATGGAAAAGTGCTATATTTTATTTGTTTTGAAATGAATGCCTTCTAGTTGTATTGTTTTACTCTAATTAGAGTATTGCAAGTTTTGATGTAAGTCAGTTCTACACAAACCTTATGCACCACAGTCCTGATTTTGCAAATATTGATTAGGTGCCCCTTCAGCCTTCTTTCCAGACAGAAGATTCCCAAATGTTACTTTTGTTCTCTCCTGGTAAGGGAATGTTTCCACATTCTTTCTCATTATATTTGCCCTTCTCTTCATTTTCTTTAGCTGTACTGTATCTTTCCAGAGATGCCAGGAACAAAAGTAAAAATACACACAGAGCTTGTAGCTTGTAAGGATTTCATTCAATGTCAAAAGGACATTTTCTGTCTTGTTTTCAACAATGCCATACAGATAATTAGCAAAAAATACAAAAAATACATATGACTTTCAAACTGGTGCTTTCGGGGCTAGGATCTCAGGCCAAACATGAGAGTTATATTGATGGAGTCCTTGATCTCTGGAACTGAAAGGGGCCCATTGCAATTCCCTTAGCAGAACTGCAGTGCAAAATTTAAAATGACAGGACAGACTGAGTTAAAATCGCAGCATGTTTAGACATATTCTCAGAGGTGGATGTCTGAGGAACAATATACACAAAGACACAGCATGAAGCAGAGGTTTGTGAGTGCTGAGGGCCATGTACACCCTGTGTGGACAGTGAAACTACACTGGTAGCTATGTTTAGGCTATCTGTCCTGCAATCACACTCCCCAAAGGATGATCAGCAGAGTTTTTGGCAAGATTTATCAGATTCAAAGCTACATTTTAAAAAGGTTTAGATTTTATTCTTATGTGAACATGAAGAGACTCACAGGTGGCAAAATCCCCAAATGATGGGTCATACATGTATTTCAGTTCCCTGTTTATTTTGTTGTTCACCCAAATGCACATGGAAACACAACCACAAAGTTGCAAAACTTGGGAGTTTTCAACAGTCTGGAAAATCAATTAAAATAATTTTCTCTCCCCTCAAGAAGTGCATTTTGCCTGTTTTCAGGATAAGGATAATTAAACTAAATCTAGGTTGACACATTACTGCTCACTTTAAGTCTTTACCGTATCCAGATGGTGATTGGTATAAGATATATATTTCAAATATAATGTTTCAGAAATGCCATTCTTTTTCCTGTCTCTGGGAAAAAATAAATCAAAATATCATGATTCTTATGAAGCATAGACAGTAAAAGATGCCCTTTGAGTCTCTTGGTACTACTTTTGAGTTAATAGCTTAACATTTTGAGAAATTTCTCTTTTAAAAAAAGCTGAAAAATAACCAGTAGTTTCCAAAATAATCAAGACCTTTTAAAACCATTAAACTTTTAAATTATTAAGGATCTGAACCTCATTTTGTCAAAACATTACTTGTTTTGAAAAAAGGGAATATCAAGATTAAATATATTTAAATTAGATTATAGCATTAGCTTATTTTGAAGTTATCTTTTAAAGGAAAAAAAATCATCCACATGGATGTTTTCCTATTTAAAAGACAAAGTTGTTTATTGTCAGGTAATTATCCAGACAGAGTTGGTTGGAATACCCTCTACTGTTACAGAAATCACATTTGCATAGTGGCAGTTTTTTTTTTAAAGATAGTAATTACACAGACACTAGGGCATTTATCATTGGCATTTGTGTAGTTGCTACACGGTTAGATGGGTGGTTCATCAGAGATTTGCACTGGCAGATGGCAAACCTCATAAAAATTACATGTCTGTCATTTACTTTACTTTCTTTTCAAATCTTCTTCATTGCCCAAGGAGAGAAGAGGTGGGTTTTGCTTGTAGATTTTTTTCCTTTGCAAAACTAGGGTCAACTCTTTGCTCAAAATCTGCCATGAAGCATTCCGTTGGCCACATCCTTAAACCAATAGAGAACCGAGTGTGTAAGCAGAGGCAGCTGCAGCGGGACAGGAGCTGTCCTGTGACTCTTCCTGTGCTGGATGAGTCCATGGTATTCCTAATTTACAGGGTTGGGCTCACAAGAAATAACACCTCGGCTACCCGTGAGTCGAAATCTGGACCTTTATGAGGAACAGCTAATCACAGGACGCCAGCCTTGGCAAACAAGAAAAACTCTTCAAGATAACTTGGTCTAAGTCTAAGCATGCTAGTGGAGTGCATGAGATGATAGTGATCATGTTCTTAAAAAAAAATATGTCCTGACTAAAATTATTAATCAGTCATTAATCTCAAGTTCCAGTTAAACAGGACTTACACCAAATAAAAATAAACAATTGAAAATTCAAAAATTATTTTTTTCTGTATGTAAGTAGACAAAACATGAAGTAAGTTACAGCAATAAGGAACTGAAATACAACTATTACAGGACATGAACTAGGACATATCAGATTGCAGGAGGAAATCTTAAACTCAAGATTCCAGTAATTTGTGTGAGGTTTGTGTTTGGAAAATTATGTTCCTGAGAAACAAAAGAAAACATATGTTTCAACATATTTATAGATTCCATATACTTCTCTTTCCTAAAAGGAAAAAAATAAGTAAGGTTTCACATAAGATTAAAGAGTTTATTCTGTATTAGAAACCAAGAAAATGCTATGTGGAGACTATGCTTTCCAAATAAATTTTTTGTTTTATTTACTTTATACTAATGACAATGTAACAGTCAAATTCTTAAACCTGTTTTTAAAATGTTGGACTAAATGAGCTAACTTGCAGAACTCAAGGAAAATTAAGCAAGATTTTTTGGGGTTTTTTTTAGAAACCTGCCAAAACTCTTAACATGCTTACTAATAAAGAGCATCTGTATAAAGTGGATGGCTGGAATATGCTCTCTCTTAATTGGAAAACTCTGCATTTAGACTTTTACCTTAGGGAGTAGTAAGTGAAAGAAATCCTGCACTAGCTATTTTATATAAAACCATGTAGACGGAAGCTTATAGAATGTTTCCTTGTCTTCTTGGGTGTTTTTCCTTTATTATTTTCTATATGATCTTATGCTTGTCCATTTTTTGGGGAGGATGTGTGTGTGCGAGGGGAGGGACTGCTAGGCACATATGCTACCATAGCAACTGCTACCAGTTACAGGACCAAAAATAAGCAATAAAGTCTAAACCTGACATTTTGGCTCTGTTACCTGAGCCTGGCTTTCTTCAAAGCTCTCTTGGGTTGTTCTCAGTCATTTCTAATAATTTCCTTCATTGTATTCTCCAGAGGCTCAACAGATGACCTAAAGGAAATCCACCCGACATAGTGCCAGGATATCTCCCTTCAGAGTCCAGTCACATCAGTTTTACTGGTTCATCACTACTGTACAAATTCACAACTGCATTTGTACACTAAAGCCCCTAAGTGTTAGAACATGAATTATTCTCTTTCTTCCTTTGCCTGGAATTCCCTGTTTTTGCTGAGAATGGCACAAACGATTATGTTCTTAGTACATTTCTGTTTAGGAAGGAGGAGACCTTCATACATAGAAAGTTTATATTTTTAATTATTTTAAATGACAAAATATTTTGTATTTCATTAATCTGAAGTGATAGAGCAAAATAGAACAGAATAGAATAGAATAGAATAGAATAGCATAGAATAGAATAGAATAGATCTTGGTTTCTTATGTGAAAAGAGCACAAAGGTGCTCTAGCGTGAAAGAGATTTCTCTGTAAGGGTTACTTGTAGGCTATGCCAGCTCTTCATAATTTTCCTTGCCAGAGTGGACATCACTGGAGCATGCTGCATGCCAATTTCTGACATGGACTATTAAGAAACTGTTCTGCTTGACTTTAAATCATAATGAGAGCTAATACCCTCCCCAAATCTGCCCCCATCTTGGAAACAGAAAGAGACTTTTTCCACGATGCTTCAAAAACTGCTACTGCTGCAAGTGTTCTTAAAGTGTTGCCAAATGTTTGCTGTTTTCATTGGTTTATTTTGTCAGTGCACCCAGTTTGGAAACATTGAAAAGAGAAAAGCTACTTTCTCCTGAAGAGACTGGTAGAAAATGCTGTCTTCTGTTTCAATAGGATGGACTGACTTTTACTTGACACTGATAATAAACAATACATACTTTTGCAATCAGCCTTCAGGGATCGAGCAGCTAAATCACATGCTCACATCTCAAATACGCAGGAACCAGAGTCAAGCAGGAAGGTTAAAGTTAGCATTTTAAGAAGCATTTGAGAGGTTGAATGCTTGAATTTTGGACTGAATGATTTTTCATTTCGTGTATACTTTAACAGATGCACTTGGTTCAATAGAGTCCTCCTGGATATCAGCATTAATACTAAATTATTCCATTATGGTCACTACAATTATAATGAATGCATGAATCATTAATGCCAATATTTCTTCTATAGTTTCTTACAGCAGCAGTTGGGTATTTCCAAGCTAATGCAATCCTAGTATATCTGGTACTCCAAAAAGATAAATTCATACAGGAACCAATGCAGAAAAAGGCTCCTAGGATGATTGCAGTGATAAAGAATAAATCTTATTGTCATAGACTAAAAGTGTTTCACTGGGATTCACCCAACTGAAAGCTCCGTGTAAATACCTCAGTAGAGCAGTCAACTGGGAAAAAGAGTTGTAAAAAGTCAAGGACTATGCTGGAACAAGAATACATTACACTCGACTAGTAATGAATACGTTTAACGGATGCTTTCTAAATATCCAGTCAATGGCATTTTTGTTTTACTTTCCAAACAACATGGTGAGCGCAATAAAGTCACCCACCTTTGAGATGACTTTTATTAAGTACTTGCAATAACTGATCATGACACTCTTTGGTACAAGCTTTACCTTCAAGGCCCATTCTTGTGAAGACTTTTTCTACAATTAAAGTAGTGCCTTGTCTTACCTTTTTCTCTCTGGAAAAAGCTAAAAAAAACAACTACAACAAAAAAACCCTGAAAAACCAAAAACCAAACCAAACCAAAACAAAAAACCAAACCAAACCCAAAAACAAACAAAAAACTCCAAGCAACCAACCCTCACCCCCCTAATAATAATAATAATAATAATAATAATAATAATGGTAAAAAAGTGCCTTCCACATATCTCACCAAAATGAGTGTTGTTTGTTAAGGAAACCTGGACACACATTTTTAGATGGGCTCAGCACAGGTTGTTTGGGGTAAGGAGGTGTCTGGACTGGGAGGACATTGCAATTGCTGCTACTATTGGGTTGAATAAAGGGAGCACCCATCCTGGTAGCATAGCAGGGCTGCGGCTGGGTCTTCCTGCATCTCTTCTCTATTCCTTTATTACAAACTTTCTTCTCACTCCAAAAAGTCTAAATGACCAACGAGGTAACATATCGTACTTGTATTATCCCTGTCTGCTTCCTATCTTTCTTATATTTTCTCCTACCTTAGAGCCAATTCTTTCTTTTCAAAACCCAGCTAAACTCCTCTCTCTTGTAAAAATCAGGAGACAAAGCAATTATTTAACCTAGTCACCACTAGGCTATTTCCTGTCTCTAGCATTAATTTCTTCTTTAGTATCTCACAAGCCTAATCCTCATCAGCACATTATTCAATTGCTTTTGCTGTTTGGTCATGGCACTCTCATTTCCATATGAGTGAACTGCTTAATTAGGTCATTGTATTTTTCTTTGCTAAGAGATTTAATTGCTGTGTATGTGTCAATAGTATTTTACAGATGTTTACAGTAATTATATCTAATTTAATTGGTTCATTTAAGGGCTGCCAGGACAATGAATGATGGTTAGCAACATAACATTTTTGAAAAGCTGGAGTATTTACTGGATGTTCTTATTAAAGATATTCCAGGAAGTGAACTTAGAGGTTGCCTGGAAGCAAAATGAAGAAATAGACATTCTTGAGGTATATTTTATGTAGGCGAGGGTGTCCAACACTTCACACACAATGTGGATTGCCTGTGATGAAGACTGATGAAAACATAGAAAAACATGTTGCATTTTTCAGGCTTTCAATTTAGATAGTTCTTGAAAGAACAGAAACAACAAATTCCTGTGCCTTTGTATCCTGCAGCACACAGTGGTGTTCTTGTAAAGAATTAAACAAGTGGAAGCTTTTTACACATGCTCTACTGGACAAAATTCTCTACTTGAGGAGGAACAGAAGCTTTTAAAAGGATGTAGTCATGAGTACTACACTGGGAATACAGGTAATGGAAAAAGAGAATGGGGAATAAAGCAGGTTCAAAGAAATAGCAGAAATTAAACAGGAAATTGAACACTGCAAGGATTAGCTAAGTGAATACCTGCCTTCTGACTGCTGGAAAGGAATATTTCTCTTTCCACTCTGAGACTGATAATTGATTATTAAAGGTGGCATAATATTTTTCAGTTATATTTTACTTTAACTGCACTGCAGGCAATCCTCATGTAAAGAAATAATTTATTCTCAAAGCCCAAGATGTTACAAATGATTACTTTAATAGTAATTGAATTATGTCCTATTATCAGTATCATGTAAGAATTATATTTGAAAACACTCTAGTGATGATATGTAAGCTTGCAATTCTACTTAAAGTGATATATGCTTCATTTACATATCAATTGAAATCAGTGCTAACCCTAATGAAAACTGTACACACTACTGTTCATGCTCTTTTTGAAGTCACTGTGAGTCTTGCAATCCATTGAGTATGGCATTAACATCCACAACATGGCCATTAGGAACAAACATTACATTTATACATGCAGTAAGCATGTTATATTACATATGCTCTAAACTCCTCTGTATAATACCATGACAGAAATCTGACACAAGATATTGTTACTAATTATCTTGACCCAAGTGATTGTGTTGTTTCACATGCATGTCAATAAGCAATTGAAATTAAAATCATATCTTTGCAAAACCTGAAGTCTAGAAACTAAGTCAAAAAACATCATGGCACATCTACAATCTAGAGTTTATGAGCATAATTCATATTCTAGTATGTACAATAAAAATAAAGGGTGGTGGGAGACATCTTTTGTGAAATGGATTAAAGATCACAGAGTTAAGTAATCTGATGTATAATTCTACTGCAGTCAGAATTTTATGGTAGTAGGAATAGTGATAATGTGCAAAAAATGGTTCCAAATCCTGTAATTATTTACAGGAAAAGGGGACAGAAAAGGGGACAGAGTAGAGAAGATGACTGGTATAGATTGTCCGAATTTCTTCATGACTAGTTCAAAATGCGTTATTCATGAATCAAATAACAATTTAAAAGTTCAAAAATTGCAAGAAATTTTGCATAACTGACTCAATGAATGCACATGTAAATATTTTGAGCAATACTTTTATTGCTTTTATTTTAAACACGTTTAAAATGGTATTTTTCTGAATGTTTTCTGGATCTAATCTAGTTCTGCTGTCCATATTTATTATACAAATATTCTGGGATGAAACAGAAAACCCATTCTGTATGCAGCCTTGGTGGTGATGTCAGAAGCACATTTGTGTGTAATAACACAGTTTTAAAATCCCGTCTGCAGGTACATGGATAGGTATTATTTTTACACTTCACAGTGAGGCTTTTTGTATTTTCTAGATGAATGTATAATTAAATGATCTGGCTTTAATAAATATACTGCTTTGAAATAAAAGGCAATTTTACAGATACCATATGATTTTAATATATGCACTTCTCCCATCAAAACCAGTGGAACTTAAAACCTGAACTGTGGTGAGAAAAGCAATGTGTCTCATATGTTTGTCAATTTTTTTCCTGATACTTCATAAGCAAATTCAGTGGGGGAAAAGATACAGAAAGGCAGAGAATCCTTTCTTCAGAGATTTCAGTGAAATAAGGTTGGCATAATCTTTATTTTTCTTTTTGGACAAAAAGAAAAGAAAATACAGCCTTCTCTTTACATAACTGTAAACCCAATAAACATGGCCTTATTATAGTCTTCACAAAATTAATAAGCATACTGATAGCTTCTTATTGTTATCTTGGCTTTATTTTCTCTTTCTTATTGTAAATTATAAAGGTAAATTATTGGAAAGATTGTATATCAAGGGAATAACAAGTGTGGCCTAATATCTAGCATAGGTACAATGGAGATGGGTGGCTGTGAGCCAGAGGAGTGAAGCAACAAAAGAGGAAATTTTAAAAGGCCACAATCTGTTTCAAAGCCCACATCTATTATGACTAAAGAAAAGTGAAGGTAAATGCCAGCCTTGTCCTGAGAAAAGGAATAGCTTAATGATTATCTATTCAACATTCACACTTCTACAGTAACAGTCTGTTTTGAGACCAACACCAAAACAGGCCATTGCAAAATGTGGGATAGTGCTTGAGAGTTGCTTGCTTCCTTCCTAGTTCTGAAAGGTTCTGGTAATTGTAGCGGTCAGCATTAGAAATATAATATATTCACTCCTTTTTCTGAGAAACCTTTCTCTGAGAAAATATTTCAGGTATGGCTAAAATAGACTTTAAAAATGTGTTAACTCTTATGTTTCAAGCTGACAGAGGAACAAATTTTTTACTCCCTTGCCAAAGTGAAATGTTGAGAAGACATTATTTTCATTAGTTGCATTAAATTCTGCTGACATTTTTGGAGATCCCTACTTCTTGAAAACTCCTTTCTAATATTAATGCAGCATTTTACTGGGTGTCAAGCTATACTTTAAATATCTGCAGAAGAACAAAAGAAAATGGATTCCTGAAAGACTGAGGTATTTTGTTACTGGTTCTCAGTCTGGGACCCAGGTTCAATTTCTTCCTCTGCCTGAAGCAATTTGCACTCATGTTCCCTGTTCCCAGAAGAGTACTCTTGCTATGTGGATATTTAGCCTTTTTTGGTTAAGATCTGTCAAATTTTCTTCTTAAAGCTAACTCACTCAGGACAATCCTGCTTTCTGATTAACACATGGGGCTGTATAACCTGCATTAAGCAAGTTAAGACAGCACTACAGTGAAAGAAACTAGTCTCATTTCCTCCTCCCACCAGCACCTTTGTGTTTAGATTAGAGAGAGTGTGGCAAGGGAGCATAAGAACAGCTTCCTAGACCACAAGACTTGTTTCATGCTGCAACATTACCACCAGGGCAGTGGGTAGTGCCTCTCAGTTGCAGTGTTAATAGCTATTTTAAAGTCAAGGACAATTTAGTTATAATGTACTTGGAGAATAGGATTGTCAGAAGCTCCTTGTGATGTTATCTTTGGGCAGTCCTTTTGGATCTGTAGTACCACTTAATGATTATATGTTTGGTACAACATAAAGAAGGATTTGGATTAGGAAATACGGAAGTAAAGGATTAGACCAAGGCCAGTGAAATCCAAATACATTTAGATCCACTGAATGCTTCAATAAACACTTACAGGGGATGTTATCAGAGTGAATCATGTCTCCCCACCTCATCCAAAACTAGTAAGTGTTATGAATCTGTGCAGTTTCATGAAGAGAGGCATTCATGCAATCATTCTTGTTTATCCTTTATTTATGATTTATTATTGTATAATAAATATCAGATAAATATATAAATATTATTCATTATTCTCTTGTTTATAAGATTGAATTAATTCTCAGTCAACTCCATTAGATATGTCATTAGAGTTCACTCAAATTTGATATTTTGTAAAGCTCAAATATGTATTTCCAACTCCTTTTACCTTCCAGTATGGAAACTGTCTTCTAAGGATCCAGCCGTTAACAACACTCTCAGACAATAAAATCAAATAAAACTTTTAGGGCTTGCAATGACTGTGCAGTAATTGTCAATATATATTTTTAAAGAGTCTTTCCATATGCATTAATACACTCAGACTTTTCATTCTGTCCGAAGAAAGGAATATCATTAAGATGTTAATACTTGAGAGATACTTGATTTTGCAATTAAACTTGAACTACTATAAAGTAACTGGAAAATATTAAAATAAACTGTGTTGAATGCCTTGTTGGAAACATTCAAATCACCTTTTCTCTTGTTAATTTTTTCCTAACAGTTGTGATTAATGATTTATCATGTTTTATTAACAGACTGAGGAGGTTTTACCTATTTCCTGAGATGCAGTTTAACTGTTCTCAATTAAAAAAAAGAAAAAAAGAAAAAAAGAAAAAGAAGGTTTTATTTAATCTAAAAGAATCTACCATTACACTAGGAAAGTACAATTTACAAAGCAGAAAAAATTCTAATCCTCATACTTTTAAAAATCTGCTTTTTTTTGTTTTTTTTTTCTTGCTAAGTAATGGTCTCATTTTATTTAAATAATTCAGTGAAAAACCTTAAAAGTAGCAATGCTTTCAATCCTTTCAATCTCAGAAAATTAAGAATTAACTTATGTTTACCATCTCTTGTTTAGCATGGGAATGTTTTTTAAATTATACCTGTATTTGCTTAGGTTTGTTGAGCAGATGTGGGATTAATTATATGTTCAAGTGCCTTGTTGAGCAGAGGTCAATTTCTTGTTAAAATCAGATGCTTAAGTGGGTGTTTATACATGGGAGTTAGTAACTTGATAGCGTATTAAAATATGAATGTAGTATGATTATTCATATGTAAAACATTTCACTGTAGATTACCAGCTCTAGTGATTCACAAAGTGAGTTGTTGTCCAGTTAGTTGCACAGTTTCCTGTTTCACTCATGGAATAAATTTACCTCAAAAATATCTCCTCTGGATTCTAAACAGTGATAATATAAACAGATGAGAGAATGTATTTGTCCTCAGGAAAGCAGGAAATTGAGGATATTGAGCTACAACAGCAACAGCAAAAAGCATGAAATTGTGCATCATCTCACACAAACAAAGTTATGGTACTCAAGAGAAAATCAATGTTAAAACTCATTTCAAAAAAATAAAGGAAGTGACTTTCACTTGTTGCCCATTTCTTCAGGAAAGTGCCAGTAGGTGTTCTTTTCAGCTTGCCTGCAAGGCAGATGAAAGGCTCCTCAGATTAATTACTGCTCAGTTGTGACAGGCTTGGGAGATGGTTTCTGTTCCAGAGCCTACCTTTTTTTTTTTTTTCCCGTTTTTTTTAATGGTGGTTTTCCTTCATTTCTGTCTGATCTCTGACTCACCACTGTGGAATGAAAAGAAAAGCTTTCTGTGCACTGCCCAGACTGCCACAAATGTTATCCTGATGGTAGCATACGATTAAATATAGGGTTTTTTTCTTCAGCATTTGTATTGCTGCTTGTAGCAGACCCTCTGCTGAATGGAGAAAGCCCAAGATCTTTCCCAAAGCACCTTGACGTGCAGTGAAATATTGGTATTTGAATTAGAGTCTAATCAGGAGCAGCAGAGAAAGTGACGTGTTTCAGAGCTGCCTTTTTTGTAGCCAATTACTCCAGGCTCCTAGTGTTCATGTCTTCCATGTACTTTCTTTAATTAGCACTTTATTAGTTTGGCTTCAGAGAGATGGTTCTGGAGAAAACTTTCGTGATGCTGCCAAACGGTCACAAGCAGGAGGTGATTAAATTTAGTCCTAAGCAATAGGCATCTGCACGCATTCTTTGAATCTCAGTGTGCTTTAAAATGATGTGTTCCCAATAATTTATGCCCAGAGGGATGTTATGCTGTCAGTAAATGAGTGTGAAAAACTGTCTCACATTATTAGCACTGTCTATATGCTATTCATTTAGATCTATTTCAATAATAGGATTCTTGACTCCTCCCCATTAAGCTCAAGTTGATTTATGTTAATGGCAAATGAAATATGAAGTGCAAGGGACTAATTTTTGGCAGATTGGAAGGGGAAAAAACAGCAATTTCTGTTCAGTACAATTCTTTTTTATTGCTTCCATTATGAGTAGGTCTGTTGTCTTCATTTTACAGCTATTAACCCCAATATTGTCTTCAGAGACAATTATTAAAGAAGACTGTGCTAGTCAAAACAGCAAAATAATTGAATAAACACAGATAATTTAAGAAAACACAGACAGGGATTTTTTCTCTACTTCTTGAGAAATGGTAGATTCAGAAGAAGATGTTTTAAATCCTGTGGGTTTTATTAAAGTGCAAATGACAGCAATGCCAGTGAAAATTTTTGTATTAATTAAAGGCTAGATTGCTGGTCAGGCTATTTAGCCCATCAAAAGCCAGCTGTGTGGAATGTCTCCAAGGGCAGGGAATGAAGGCTATCTGAGGGCAAATGGAGAAAAAGCACAAGTAGGGACACTTAGTAAATAGTATGGGGTTCATTCTACCTCTAAGTGATGGATATCAAGCAGGTGAATTTGCTTGGGTTTTGTTGCGGTTGTTTTTTTGGTTTTTTTGGTTTTATTTTTTTAAATCACCAAACTGTGCCAGCAGGTCTGCGAAGAGGCAAAGCATTCCTCCTCTCCTGGGAGGCTGAGCCTGAGTTTCTGGGTCTCTGGGTGGCACTTGATGACAGCTATTTTCCTTGTTACTATTGTTCCACATCTTCCCTCACTGGAGCTGTAGAATGGAGGATGCTCAGCAGGACCACAGTGTTCTAGTTGCTGGAATACCCTTTTGAGCAGTTTACTTAAATTTTTCAATGCTCTTGCAGAAGTTATTGAACATGCTCTTCCCATCTAATTGCAGTGTTGTTCCTGAACTGGTGATTCGGCTTTGCTTGCTCATGAGTATGAGTTCTGGCTGAAGTTGTTGAAAAGGTGATAATTAGCTAACAGTTTGCAAAACCTGTCTGAGAGTTCATAGTTATACTATGGCCTAACTGATTTAAACTAAGGAAAATAGTAAAAGAATGCAAAGACAGTAAATTTCAATCACTTTATTTCTTAATTCATAGCTAAAAGAAAAATTTTATTATAGCTAATGAAATCCATACACAAATTAAGAACTTGATTCACTGTGCTGTAGATAAATAGCATGCATGAATTCAATAGACTCATTTGTATTTTTCAAGGAGAATGTCCAACACAGAGGTCAGCAACCTGTTCTGACATACACCTTTAGACAGTCATTTGTATCTGTGCAGAGAGAGTACAAAATACAGTGGATGGCTAACCTAAGGGCACAGCCCTGGGTTTATTTACAACCACCTCTTGTAAAGAAACTGATTAATGAAGAATTGTATCTTAATATGAGCCAATAACATCTTGTTGTTTACAGACAATACCTTAGGAAGACTAGGAAAGAGAAAACACATGTTCAAAACAGCCAGAAGATGCTCCTGGGTTGTATAATACCCATTAAAAAACAAATATTTTTTTCTCCAAGACAGCATATTTTTGTGAGACTCCACAAAGCCCAGCAAAAATTCCAAAGAGCCTATTTTTTAACATCAGTCAACATTAATTTTGCAACAATCACAAACCTGAGTGGTTTTCCACTTTTGCTGCCATCAGTCTCATATAATGAAGGAATTCAGAGACTTGTGTTGCCACACGTCACGTATTTTCAGCTGGTAGGTGGCAGAACCTCCTTGGAAATGAGCAAGGAGTAGCATTTAGCTTCACTTATCAAGAGCACCAATAGCACTATGACTTGCTCAAGTTTGACAGTCACTAGTGTACTTTAGCTAACTGCTGCTCTCATGCCTCATAAGCAGGGTTGCTGCACTGTGCATGACTGGATCCACAAACAAACTCGTGAAAAGCAGAAATGTAAAGCTTCTGCACCCTATCTGGCGCTTTTAAAGCTGTACAGTGTTTAATCTCTTTTGAATTGCAGTTGGGTGGTTTAGAATTAACCCTGCTTGTAATATGACATTTTCTCCCAAGCCCTGAAAAGGAAACCAAGCACAAACCTACACACCTTTTGAAGCCCTGGCTGAGTCCTGCAACACACTTGCACTATGAAAATTTAAGGTGAAATTGTCTTCTTGTACTGTATCATCACATTTCTTCAGTATTACATGCAAGAAGTCAGTGAGTGTACACAGTGAAGAAAACCAACAAAGTTATGTTTGCAAGGTATGAAATAACTAGGTTTTGACTATTAAACAAATGCTTTTTCTCTGTTCCGTAACAACAATATTATATATTTTATTACTTCAGTCTACAATGTTAGCCTTTACAATTCATATTCAAGAAGAAAACCACTTCACTTTGTAGATAGTCATCTGCATATCTTCTGTCTAGCTTTCATTTTTACTTTAAAATTCTTTCCCTTAATTGGCTTGTGACACTTCTGTAACAGGCAGAAAATATTTCATTTATTGGTGAAATGCACTTAATTCTAGGGGTAAATAAAGATAAATAGTACAAAAAATCAACAATATCCCAAACAGAAGATGAGAATGACTTTTTTTTTAACTCAAAATGATGGGGCAATATTTATTCTTCAAATTATTGAACTTTTTGGAATTTTACCAAGACGCAAGATATTCGGCATGAAAGACAGCATCTAAACAGGTTGTCGTCCATGCATCAAGCATGTATTATTGAATAGGAAAGAATACAATAGTTTTATGTATTGGCATGAGTCACAAAGTATTTTTAAATGCTTGGTCTTTTAAAACTAGGATTTCAGTGTGTTAAAATTTATGGGTAGTGGAAAAAATGTCTTATATAAGTGAGAAAATGCTTCTTATGACTGAAATGGGTAGTTGGACAGAACAGATTTTTAGAGATTTTGTCTTTTTGATTTGTGTGATTTTGGATTTTCTCTTGTTTGCTTTTGTTCTCTGAGATGCTTTTGAGAGAGAGATTAATTAAATTACATGAACTTAAAATATATGAACTAATCTTTCCTTAGCTACTCAAAGCCTGGAATCAATAGTATGAGATATTACAAGGTACTTAAATGTCATTGGCTTCCTGAAATAATTTTCTGTACATATTTAAAGTTAATGGTGATCTAGATTGCAACACCACTTTGTAATCTTCTTAAGTAGCAGCATCAAGTACTTACGTGAGACAAAGAGACAATACTACACAAAACATACTTGAATAAAGTTCAAAGCAAGAATTCTAGAAAGCAACATATTTTACTCATGGCATTGAGGAAAGTGAGAAGCAAGTGGTGATGACCAGAGATTTCAGGTGACATAGTCAGAGCAGCAAGCTAAAAATGAGACATTCAGCAAGTATAAACAGTGCAAGCATGGCCATCATCTTTCAGGAAGGTAAAAAAGAAGTATTAAGTAAGTGTATTAGAAATACAGCTGACACACAACTGTAAGGAAACCTCATTCATATATAATTTTCCCCGAATTTTGTAAAAAACAACGTTGTCTGTATAATGTTGAGCTAGAGACTTTCCTTTTGTTGGAATATTCTTTAAAAAGCAGTGATGCAGAAGCAGAATAGCTATTTATGCCAGGTTCTGGAAGGACAAAGACAAAAATGGAAAGGAGGAAATAGGTAATTAAGATCATCTTGCTGAGGAGTGTAAAGCATGTTGTACAATTACAATCTACTAGCAGTTTAATACCCGGAGGTTCCAAATGGATTTACCCACTGATGTTTCAAGGCCTACCCTTTTTTACATAAAATATTAAAAATCTTGCCTGATTACTCCATGGTCGGTTTAGCGTGACTTTAGTTTCAGAATGTTTAGTTTCAGAATGTTTCAGAATGTTTTTCCCTATAATAATATGTTTGCAAACTGATCTGGAAAATTTACGTTTCCTCCTCTTCCTGCTTCTGCTTCTTCTCTTCCTCTTCCTCCTCCTCCTCTTCCTTCTCCTCTTCTTGCTCCTTCCCATGGGGCGCAGTCTTTATGAATGGACAGCTCTGGTGTGGGCTCCCCACAGAGTCATAATTCCTGCCAGAAAACCTGCTCCTGTGTGTGCTTCACTCCATGGATTGCAGTTCCTGCCAGGACCCTTCTCCAGTGAGGGTTCTCTATACTTTTAACAAATATTACCCTACAGCAGATACCCACAAAGCTTCACAATCAGTCCATGTGCAGCTGCATCTGGTCAGAATACTCCAAAGACTGCATCACGGACAGGTAGACACCATGGGCAGTTTGAGTAGGTCCTGCTGAGAAATGTATGTCTAGAAGCAAGAGGTGTACTGGAGGAATTGACTGCTGGACTGGAAAGGATGCCTGAGATGATATTCATCTGGAGGTTGCTGCTGCTTCTGTTCCAAGCTGAACACTTGGAAGAGGAATTACTTTTCCCTGCTTTGCTTTCCCACTTACTCTCTCAATTTTTTTCCCTTTTCTCTTCTTCATCCTCAGCCTCATAAGAAGTGTGCAATTAGCTTATAGGTTTGGATATATTCACAATTGTTTGTGTATCTGACATCATTGTGGATGTCCACAGCATGCAGTGCAGTTGAAACTAAAAGAAACTTCAGGTACCATTTGAACATGAAATGTTCCCACAGACCTCTTGACTCAAAATTCATGTTAACTTTACAGACATTCCCTACAGAGGGTCATATTTGCCCTGATATTCTATTAAATTATGCCAGCTCCTAATGGTAAACAAATCTTCCTCTACAAGACATCTGAACTATTAATAGTATCTTTATGTTTTATAATAAAAAATTAAAATTATTTTATTTTAGAACGGCCCTTACCCATACACAAGAGAAACCTGGTGAAAGTTTAGTTCTTGAATGAAACTAGTTTATTCAAAAATTTCCAGAAAAGGATACAATGAGCAATGTCTGACTGCGTTTAAGTTATTTACTTAGGTTCCTTGCAATTCTGAAACCATAACTCTTTGTGAATCACAAGTACCAATAAAGGATTGAAACATTTGCATTAATTAAAAAAAAAAAAATGTTGGCTTTAAGATAGCTATTCCACTTGAAATGTCTGTTCTTTTCCCACCCATCTTCTTTCTTTCTCAGATTTTGGCTAAAAAACTACCAGAGAAAAAATCAGTACATTCATTATTTTCAGCAGCCATAGGAAAGGATCTAGCTTTTCCTTTAGTATTTGTTCTTACATGTCCAAAATAATTTTATTTTTTGTTGTTGGAAGTTGGAACAGTTTGTCAGGTTTTTTTCAAATGAAGTGAATAAAAGGTAAATATAGTTTGTGAAATGTTTTCATAAGGGACAGAAGGCAATAACCTCAACAGTGCTCATGTTAATATTTGGGTATCTTTTACAGTCTTTTACAGGCAGTATTGCTAATTGTAAAATTATTTAAAATGTATCTGTCTCTCATACAGATCTCTGGTACCTTTTAAGGTGAAATGAATATATTGATACAGAATTTTGTGACTTAATTGTTATTCTTCTTGCTCTGTAAAGTTGTAATATATGGAAAATACTGCAGATTTCTATTCCCTGATGACCTATTGAGTACATGAAATATTGAGAATCTTCAGCTGGCACTTTAATAGCTTGCATCTAATCTACATTTGTCAGGCATTTGGTTGTGTGTCCAAATTGAATAGTGGTGTTTTTAATTGTGACTTAATCAATCAGAGAAGAATAAAATACTGAGCAGCTCAATGCCCATTTTTTACATACAGCGTTACATTTGGTGGATAAAAATGTGGCCATAAAGCTAGACTTCTAAGTTTCTAAGGTTTGTAATCACTAACAGACATTCTGCAAAATGGTTGAAAGCTACTTGGAGAATCTGAGAAAACAAAAGTAGCTTCTGTGAAAAAATGTCCTAATTTCTCCAATTTCTGTTTCCATATAAGTTTAAGATGTGGTTGGTTTAGCTGCTTAGATTTTCACCAAGGTACTGCAGCCAGCTCAGTAACACCACTGATATTCCGTCTCACCATGTGACACATCTGTTCTTTTTGCTGAGACACTACCTGTTTCCTGTTTTGATATCATCACAAAAGATATTTGGAGCAGCTAGTAATGTTTAACATTAACCTTCTTAACATGAACAGCTCTTACTGTTCTTTTTAATACTTTAAAATATAGATAACCAAGAGGTGGCAGTAGTCCATCCTGTATTTACTGTGTTTTATTTTTACAAGTACATGCTTGCCTTTCTTTGATAGTCTCAATTATTTGAAATCAGAAACATGAAATTTTTTAAAGTTCTCAATTGCCTAGCATCCTGAGTATTCGATCAAAGTCTCAAAGGTCTCTGTCAGAAGTGGAGGAAAGTAAGTATTTCCTTTTGAGGCTTCATGATCTGAAGACAGTGACACAGGTGCTTACAAAGACTGGGCTGATATGAGTGACACCAAGCTAAGCCTTTGATCCTCATGCACGGTGGGAGGCCACTGAGATTAGTTCACTTGCTTGGTGCTAGTAACACAAAGGTTGTGGGTTTGATCCCCTTATGGACCATTCACTTCAGAGATGGATCAACGATCCTTGTGGGTCTCCTCCACTTTCGAATATTCTGTGATTCTGTGATGGGTATATTGTGTTCTCCCAAGCTTAAGTATCCCCCTATATAGTGACTTGTAAAGCCCTGTGTTGAGACTACATGGAGTTCAATGGCTTTGGCCGGTCCATGTCTCAAAAAACCACTCATGGATCAGGGTTAAGTATGATTTCTGCTTATGATTATTGCTAAAATTGTCCCGTGATTACCACAGGGGAAGGTATGGAAAAAAAATGAAGATGGCCAGATGACAATAGGGCCAAGGTCAGACATTAAAAATGAGTTTTTCTGCTCCCACCATAAGGTTTTTCCCTGTAGGGGTTAGTAGGGAAGTGTGTGGCTGGAGAAGCAGAAATTTATTTTCACTTTGGCCCTGTTTTTCCTCCAGCTTTTCTGCTTTTCAATGAGCTCTTGGCTGAGTGTAAGAAAGGGCTTCACATGGGGAACCAGCTGGTGTGAAGAGCAGTGCAAAGCTGGCTTAGGTATGTGAAAGCTACCAGAGAGCTTTTTTTAACTTATAAAGAAACTCACACTTCACCAGGGAAATAAGGTGACAGGCTGGACTTTTTCCCAAAACACATAACTCTTCCCTTTGGCCTTTGAAAATTGAGGGCTGTATGGATGAGCCATAAGGAATAAGACAGATCTCCTCCATGTGAGATCTCTGGAGAATGACAAAACTGTTCCCATGTGTAGGGGCCTAAATACTGTCACAATTGACTATACCAAAACACAGTGAAGGCCACAGCAGGAACTTCCCGTAAAATAAGCCACCATACTAGGAACTTGAGATAAATGCAGACAGCAAACAGGAAGGCACTAATTCCAGGTGTAATGGACATGAACATTTGGTTAGCACATGGGACAAAATTTCCAACTGTGCAGATTTTCACAACATATCAAATTTGATAATTTGCAGTCTTAAACAGGATTAGATACTTCACTCAGCTGTTTCTGTGGCAAAAATCAATTTTATCCATATCTTCAGAAATATCCAATGAGAAATGAACTGACTTCTTTCCTCTACCAAAGAAAGGCCTCTGAGGCACAAATGATGCAGCAGCAGCCAGGGCTCTGTCAAAAGACAGATAATTGTACAGCCCCTAAAATAGAGAAGACATGGTCTTTGCTTTCTTATGGGAAAGGTCCAGGGCACTCACACATAGGTCATTGGGTCTTTTAAAATATCGATCACAGAAAATGAGGAAGAAAAATCAATAGACCAATAAAAAGGAAGGCAGGTTTGAAAGAGGAAATGAAGGGTGTGCTAATTCTGGAGACTGGATTTTTTATAAAGAGTTGCACAAGCCATAGAGCTGCAGGTTGCATATATATGTGAGTATATATATATATGTGCATATGTGTGTTTATATATATATAAATATATACACACACATATATATATATATATATATTCAGGTTAGCCAGTGAGATGACCATCTGCAAAAGAGGTTGAAAGGGGAATGTGAATTACAGACCTGTCAGCCTGACCTCCATGCCAGGGAAGGCTATGGAACAGATGAACTTGAGTGCCATTGCAACCCCATGCAGTACTAGAGGCTGGGGGAAGAGTGGCCAGAAGCTTGCCCAGCGGAAAAGAATCTTGGGGTGCAGGTCAACAGCCAACTGAACACAGGCTCGCAAAATACACAGGATGCCCATGTGGCCAAATAAGCCAATGGCATCCTGGCTTCTATCAGGAATAATGTGGTGAGCAGAATCAGGGAAGTGATTGTCCATCTGTAGTCACCACTGGTTAAGCCACATCTCAAATTCTATGTTCAGTTTCTTTGCATCAAGAAAGACATTGAGGTAGTGGAGCATGTCCAGAGAAGAGAGGGGAAGCTGAGGAAGGGTCTAGAGTGTAAATCATGTGAGGAGTGGCTAAAGGAGATGGGGTTGTTTAGCCTGAGAAGAGGAGGCTCAGGGGAGACCTTATCACACTCTTCAAGTACCTGGAAGAATGTTGTAGTCAGGTGTGGGTCAGTGTCTTCTCCCAGGCAGCCAGTGACAGGACAAGAGGAAGTAGCTGTGTCAAGGAAAATTCTGGTTAGACATCAGGGAGAGTTTCTTTGCTGAAAGGGTGATCAAGGATTGGAATGATCTGCCCAGGGAAGTGGTGGAATCACCATCCCTGGAAGAGTTCAAGGAATGACGTGACACTGTATTCTACTACGGTTTAGTTGACATGCTAGTGTTAGGTCAAAGGCTGGCCTCAATTATCTTGGAGGTTTTTTCCCACCTTAAAGATTCTGTGATTCTGTGATATAGTTCACATGATATTTGGCTCAGGCTGTGAAATGAGAACAATTAGTGAGCTGGTGATGGAAGTTGTTAATGCAAGTTATCTGGCAGAGTTACACTTTGGCAATTTGATATTTTTTGTTAGTCTTAGCATAAACCACTCACTTCCTGCTCCATTTAGGCTGATGTCCGAAGTGTGGGGAAATTTACTGATTTCTGTTTATGGCCAGATCAGCTCCTTACAGAATGTGATAGCACAATCTGTGACACCATGGCTCCTGGAGTAGGGGCCTCTGTACAGGGCATGAGAAGAAAAGGCTGTACTGGGGCTGGAGAATGCAAAAACCTGCAGTAGGAAGCTGTGTGTAACCTTTGTACCCTCAGCCTCTGAACACATAAACTTAGAGAGGACAGGAACTGCAGGAGTAGGGAATAATTATGTTGTGCAAAACTTGTACAGTAGATTTTCTTCTAACAGTGCCTGCTAGTACCATGAGCTTGCCTTGTCACAGGGAGGGGGTTATGAGAGGACGG
This sequence comes from Lichenostomus cassidix, assembly GCF_008360975.1. Classification (NCBI taxonomy): domain Eukaryota; kingdom Metazoa; phylum Chordata; class Aves; order Passeriformes; family Meliphagidae; genus Lichenostomus; species Lichenostomus cassidix. The sequence goes on along the minus strand of NC_139482.1, from coordinate 95,390,609 downwards.
GGCTGTCAGTTTATGACAGTGCTCTCCACAAGACATGTGGTGTTAAAAATCTCACAGTAAGTCAGGATTTAATTTGTTCAGCGTGGGTTTGTTTATTTCACATGGAAATAGGGCCTGTTAAGTTGGGGTTATCAGTGGTGACGTGTGAAATCATAAAGCAATATAAAATCTCCACCTGCAGAAGGTAAATCAGTGGTTTATATCTGCTAAATTGTTTCATTTTATTTTTTTTTCAGAGTTGGATTATGGGTCACGGTAGGTGGAGACAAGCTGTGTGATCAAAATATTGTAGCCTTGGCTTGCAGCAGGTTCTCTCTTCCTTTTCTGAGTTTTTCTGGATGGAGATTTATTAGAATTGAAACTGCCCACAAGATCAGAACCATTAAAGTAGAAATCATGGCTTGCACAGTGTAAGTTATTGCAAATAGTTCCCAGTAGAATTAATAAGGTTGTGGCTTAAGTAAAACATAAAGCCCTTCATTATATGTTCTACTAGCTTTTTGGGAAAAAGAAATTTGGATCAAATTGAAATGAGTTTTTTCTTAGCCTGTGTTTTTAAATTAACACATTTTAAAATTTGTACTTAAAAGGTATGTATAAGGTAATATGTTTTTGTCTTCAGATGGGTATAAATGCAAATTGCTATTTTTCAGTGTCAAATTAATCCAGATTTCCTTTCCTAGCTAAGTTTTTTAGAATTCTAAACTATGTTACACTTATTTTTGTAATCTCTTTGGCAAAACAGTGGTATTAAAATGGCAATATAATTCATATTATCACAACTATGTAACCATCAAATCCTATTCCACAGGGAGCATGTGATGAAACAGCATTCATCTAATACCTAATGATAATCCTATACAGATATTCTGGTGTGTTCTCTGTAGCATGTTTATGATCTTGTTGTGTCTGGTCCAAGTTTCTTGACATTCTGAGTACCCCTTTGGGGAAATATGACATCTTGCAGTAATGTACGCTGTGCATGTCAAAAAACATTGCCAATCTGCTTCTGCTACTCTGAGTTATAAAACTGGATGAGCAGGCTGCTCATTTTTTAACATATGCAGGATGGTGATGTTTACAATACCAGCTGGAAAAGCAAGTACTTGTACAAAACAGTGCATGGAGACAGCAGAACAGGAGGAAGAAATGAAAAAAATCATAACCCTACACTCAAATTTTGTATATGAAGCAAGTCCTGAAAAGAGGAGAAAGGAGATCTCTGGTAACATCCCTGAGCCCTCAAGGCAAAAAAAAAAAAGTTTCTGAAATACTTTAGGTTCTGAAACATTTAAAGAGTGGAACTATTGCTAGTTCCATGTTTTCCCATTCATTGAGGGTGCCATCCCCCAAAAAAACTACTCTCCCTTCAAAAACTAATGCAACCAAACAAACCAAACCAAAACTTACATAAGAATAAAGGAAAATAACTGTAAGAAATAAAATAACTACTGGGAAAATACATAAAATGGACTGTGGCCTGGTTAGCTTCATGGAGCTTCTTTACTAAATATTAAGAAATAAATTGCTAGATAAGGTAAATAAAATCTTGTAAGTCTTTGAAGTAAGTAAGTAAGTCTTAGCTCCAGAGGGTTTGATGATTTCAGCACTGGATCACAAGTTCAGCTGGTTCAGCTAAGGATCAGCTCTAGCTTGCTTATAGTATAAAATAGGTCATGAAAATGTCTGTCCTGATGTGATTACACTGCTTAGAATATTTCTACAGGCTCATCTGGAGCTATTCCAGAGATTTCTATACTTCACAAAACCTACTATCTTTATATTGCTCTAAGAATATTTAGAGAGAATATAAAAGAGCATTGATATGATATTTTGTGAATAAAATTACATTTAACTCAATGCGATTTTCAGAAGCTATTCAGTATTTAGACAACAAAAGAAGTCTGAGTAAAAAATTCTGTCTTAAACAGCATTTTCTCAGGCTTCTGTTTATAAAAGGACATAGAAGTTATTTCCTGAGTGATGTGTGTTTACTTTGTTAGTCTAATTTTTGGCTATACATACCTTATATTTTGTTCTGAATTCAATTAGAAAGAAAACATGAGCCCATGCATTAAATTTCTAGTGCTAACCATTTGAATTGGATGGAATGCTTAGGAAGAATGATAGACTGAGTTTGTGTATGTATAGACCTATCTGCCCTGTGTCTTATTTTTACCAGCTTCTCTCTGTACTACAGCAGCAATCTCCTTTTCATGGTGCAAGACCACGGTGTAAGTCAAGTCGCCTAAGGAAAAAAAAAAAAAAAAAGCAAATGGAGCAGGATAACATATTCCTTAGTCTGTGAGGATGTTTAGTTTTTTGTTTATTGTTGTTGTTGTTGCTTTGTTGTGAGCTGTTTGTTTGTTTGGGCTTTTTTTTAGCAGTTAATTTTCTTTGCAATGATGGTATGGGTCTGTGGTTTTGATTTGAGCTGGAAACAGTGCTGACAACACAGTGATGCTTTCATTATTGCTGAGCTCACACAGCATCAAGGTTTTTCCTGCTTGCCCCACCCAACCAGCAAGGAGGCTGGGGGTGCTACAAGAAATGGGAGGGGACACAGCCAGGAGAGCTGATTCCAGCTGACCGAAGTGACATTCCATACCACATGGTATCACACTCAGCACCTCGAGCTGGGGCAAGAAGAAGAAAGGATGGGTTTTTTTGAGTTTTCGAGTTTGTCTTCCCAAGCTCTGATTTCCTGGGAATGGCTGAACACCTGCCCACCTATGGGAACTGGTGAATGAATTCTTTGTTTTACTTTGCTTGCGTGCGTGGCTTTTGCTTTCCCTATTAACCAATCTGTCTTTATCTCAACCCATAAGTTTTGTCACTTGTACTCTTCTGATTCTCTTCCTGGTCCCAGTGGGGCTGGGGATGTGAGTGAAAGGCTGTGTTGGGTTGAGCTGTCAGATGAGGCTAAACCTTGACACACAACTAAAAGCAAACTAGATATTTACTGTACTATTTAATAGCAGAGTTTATAAGTTAGGTAGGAAATATTTAGCATGGCCTGTGCAAGAAAGCATTGTCTTTAATTTTAAAAAAATGGAGTTTCTTTTAGGAAAGAAAAAAAGTTGTTTAGCACATTTTGAAAAGCCAAGAACTTCATGTAACATCTGAATGAAGAATTAGGCTTCTAATTTAAAAACAAACAAAAAAGTGCCAGCAAGTCTACCAGCCATATATAATATGTTGCAAGTGCAGAAATAATTCTTCTGAATTATAATGGTCAAAGCACTTGCTGATCTTACACCATCATCTTTGCAAACATATATAGCAGTAGAGCAAAATCAAGCTATTATCATTCAGAGATAATCTAACTTAATAAGTCTGTATGGGATAATGTAAAAACTGGAGAAATATTTTTGACTTATTACTTTAAAAAATTGCACAGCTCTGCATAGGGGTATTTTCCCTGTTGCATTCTGCAAAAATACTACAAAATAAAACCCTCAGATAATTACTTTTTTTGTCTTTGCTCTAAATGAATTGCTATATAACTATCAAAAACATTGAAAATATAATTCTATCAAATGGTCATGAAGGGATACAGCTTTAGGGTCAAGTTGTCTTTTCAAAGTGGGAATAGGGTGGACACTAGAGACAGAAGAGAAATAGTAAAATATTTTTACTTTTTTTTTGATTGATTTATGAAACCAAGAACTACACAGTGAGATTCAATAAAATCGCATAGATTAGTTAGACAAATATTGGCTGTAATTCAAGTTCATATTCCATACTTCATAATATATCAATAGAATAAATAGACATGACGATGACTGAATCAAAATATGAACATTGGTTGTGACTTTACACCAACTGTCGTCCCTGAAAATGAAAGACAACATGTAATATGTTATAAAAATACAGTTTCTTTTTTGTTTTTTTATTTTTGCTCTCTACATGTCTTAGGATAAGATAAGAAATATGAACAATGGAATATATATACAACCAAATAGATATAAAATCCAAAGAAATATGTACAAGGTCATCAGTCATACAGAAAATTACTAACTTAAGAAAAATATGGGTGATTCACTCTAAAAATTAAAAAAACCCTTGAAGAATATAACCAGACCAAAAATCTAAAGCCTACAGAATAAAATAATCAGACAACAGAAAATACTTCTAATTAAAACAAAATTATTTATTTGGAAGAGTAAAAAAATAATATTAAAAATATCTATTTTCAAAGAACTTGAAAACTTCATTTGCATTATCTCTGTCTGAAAGCACAAAAAGAATATTACTTACTTTGCATTTATAGACATATCTTTGAGATGTGCATGGAATGAATTTCACAACATAATATTCACAAATTATCATTCAAATATATCATATTATTCACAACATATTATTCAGGCTGCACTGAGATGAGAACTTAGATCATCCCAAGACTGCAGTAGACAGGATATTGTAGTAACAAGACTGAGTTAAAGTTCCACAGATTTTTATATTTCTAAAACTGAAAAGCACACTTGTCTCAGGCAGCAGTAAGTTTTCAGGGTTGTCCATCACCTAGCAGTCCAATGGCACATCATGGAATATTTACTGTATTTTTCCCTGTGCAAATATGCCCTTAGCCCAGTTGAGCCACTTGAGGTAAAACAAACGTAGTGATCAAATACTCCAATGTCAAACTTTTTACAGTGTAATATTTTTAGGGACAAAGAAAAGAAGTATTATAGTTCAAGGTATGCAATCTATATGAATATTTTCACTTGAACTTTTTGAAAATATTTATGGCAATTTTTTACTTCTTCTTGTGATTAATTTCAGGATTTTTACATACATATTTGAAGGATCAGATATGAATATTGTGCTTTCCCTAGTGGTCTGCAAGAACCAAAAATAGATCTTGATTATACAGAATGTTTCACTGAGGAGAAGCATCTGTCAGAAGAAAATATATGCATCTTTATAACAATTTAATATAGACTTTTGTGCATTGTGTGGAAAGCAATTAGAGTTTTGTAGCTGACTGATAGTTCTATAAAGTGCTCGTAAAATATGAGGTAGAGTAAGACTTAGACCTTTCCATTTATAATAGTAAACTGTAAAAAACTACGAACAAAAATGAGTCAAAACCCTATCCTTACTTAAAATACTCTCAGCAAAAAATTATTGGACATATAATGAAAATCAGACGCAGAAAACTGCTAAATACTAATTCAAGGCTTATAAGAAATTAATATAATTAAACAATGAGGAATTAGTTCCTGTTTTTTAAAGCAAGATGCATAAGTTTGATTTTGTTCTTATTCTGTATTTCCATGCTCAGCAGTAACTCAGTCAAATTCCATGGATGCAGCCTGCAATGTAACAAGATGAGTACTTAAAAAATTGCTGGTATATATATGATCTGACTTAATATGAGTGGCATAACTTACTGCCTTGAAGCTTAAAGGGAATGCAAAACACAGAAGGCACTGTATAAACAAGGTAAGAAACCTCAAATGTTCAAGCATCTCACAGGACATAAAAAAATTCTTTACCATATCTCACCTACAAAAAGGGAGATTGAAGATATTTAGATGATGGCCTGTAAGTGACGTATTTTAACTTTATGTGTCTATGTACTATATACATGCATATTATACATATGTGTGAAAATATTTGCATATCTGATCCCATTTTTCTTTCTTGTGGGAAATTTTGCGAGTAATTTTTGACTGCAGCTGAAAGGTTAGAGATATGTACTTAGAGAGGGAAAATAGAACATATTGAGGGAAAGGGAAGCATGAGGAAAAACAATGATCAAAATCCAAAATTTTAAGAATTAAAGGGGCTTTTCAAACACTAAAGGTTAGAAAAGAAGATATACAAGGAGCGAAGAGGTTGTTTTTATTCAAAAAGCACTAAAGATAGAATTAAAATTTAAGACAGAGCACCAAGATCTTTGATCCATCTGACTATTGCAATATCAGTTAATGCTGTATCAGGAAATAGTCCTTGTCTTTTAAACTTCATTAAGAAAAGAGAAATGGTTAGCACTTCAAAGCTATGCATTTTTTTTCCTTAAAGATCACTTTGCATCATGTGATCATGAAATCATTTTGCTAAAAAAATAAAACAGAAACTGAGAGGATTTTCAGTGTAATCAAAGAAATGTTTCTTTTGTTTGAGACAATTTTTATCACAATTTTTCTTTTACAGGTCATTGTTTCTAAACTCTTCTCAGTTTTTGTATAGAATGAAAAAAGGTTTTTTTGAAAAAAAGGAAGAAAATTTACTAGATTTTTTCTAAATTAATGTCTTTACCTCTCCCATCACTGAAACTTATTTTTCAGAACATAACAGTAATACAGATGATTTTTAATTTAAAAATGCACCTATTTAGCGAACAATCTGGCATTTTCCAAAGTCTTAGAAACAAAGTTTTATTTGGCTAATTTTGATATGTCAGGTAAATAACAAATAATCCCTGTCTTAAGACCGTAATTCCGTTGAAGAAACTGTGCCAAAATGATCAGGAGGAAAGAAAGAGTGATTTATGTGGCACAGCTGTCAGCCTTTGAGTTCTGAGGTAAAGGTTCAATAGTTCCTACAGTATAGTTATCTATTTTGGTATACAGTTTTTAATCAAAGGAGTTGAGCTTCTTGCAGCTAATGCTTAGGAAGCAATTCTAAGTGCACAAGTTTCACATTCTGTTAATGATGACTTAATAAAGCCTAAAAGTCTGTGAGACAAGAAGGCATTTTATAAGATAATAAGAAAGTATATGACTAATAGCAGGTATCAATGCATCAGTACCTTTATTATTATTTGCTGATATATATTTAGCACAGCTAATAATAATGACAGAACTTTTATCACATGTTTAATGTAAAACGTTTCCAAAGACTGATAGGAAGACTTCTGAATGATCTTATACTGGAGGACAGTTCTTCACGACCAGTAGTTTTGTATGAGCATTGGCGGGTGATGGAAGTTTGGAAACACCCTCCCTGGGGAGATGGAATACCAACACAAATGGGATCAGCTGCAGGGCATGCAGGAGGCTGCTGAGCTGTGAGATGTCTCTGTGTTCCACACAGCTAGGTTTTATTTTCTGACTTAAAGCAATCACTTTGATTTGCCAGATTATTGTAATTCTCTTCATTACTTTTGCTTCCTATCTCCTCAACTACTTATGATTCATTTCTTTACAGGTTCTTAAAACCTTTGTGTGCTGATTTCTATATATATGGCAATTTTATTCAAATTTTAGAATAATGGGGATAAAAAAATAACATAATTAAAATATCCTACAGCTTCACAGAAGGTCAAGATATATTGTAACTCATACCTATTTTATAGCTTAGTCATCCACTGTGCTGCAACCACTAAGAATCTAGAATCGACCCAATATTAAGTTTAATAATAATGGTGCAAGAAGACATGCAATACAAAAATGGGTTTGCAGCATTTGATATTTGCAGGGGCTTTACCATGAAAACCAGGGGGATGGTACTCCTTTCTTTTCAGACATTCTCCTGATTATATATACTCATTTGAATTTAAGCTAGGGAAGTGCCTTGCATTTCAAAAAGAGTGATTTTCTTGGCAAAGGATGCATGTGCTGCAGCCTGTATTCCAGTAACCCCTGTCCTTTTCAAGAAAAGGTTTTTGCCCCTGAAACTGGGCTGCAGAGCCTTTTTATAGCAATAGATTTTCTACTGTTGATATACTGTTTGAGTTCTTTAGTCTCTGTGCATCAGATAGCTGTTCCATGGATAAGGATATCATGTTTTCTGCAGAACTTTTCCATTTTGAAAACAGTGAACAGTAAGAATCGAAGCAAATTACCCTAAGCTTAAGCAGGGGCAAAAAAGGACATAAATAAAAAAGAAATTCCAAATACATTGTCTAAAGTCAACAGAAATTACTTAATTATTTAAATTATGGCAATTGGCCCATTGGTGCACACATCGCCTGTGTGTGTAGAATAAATCAAATAAATAACAAACAATTGTAACTGGAGACCATATTAAAGGAAAAAATTTCCATTCCACCTGTTTTATTAAGATATAAAATAATGGCAATTTCCAAATGCACCACAAACTTTTCCCATTGAATTAATTTTTCTTTGCCACTCTAATAGAAAATAGCACATTTTCCAAAGATTCAGCTTCATTAGCATTGATGAGCACTATTACTGGGGTATTAAAGAGGACATATTCAAAAGCATAGGAGAGAGAAAGCAATGGAGAAATAGTAACATTAAAACCAAACACATTTGAATGAGAAAGAAATTGTGAGTAGTACTTAGAAAAGAGAAATGAAGTGTTTCAAAATACAGTGAATAATCTAGACCTGATTCTTGTTTTTGTCAATGTGATCAGCATTTTTATCTGAAAAAGTATTTTTTATACTGAAAGTTTAATATATCTGTTGGCAGAAGAAACTTGCAATTTTTGTTGTTTTTCCACTGGCTATACCTTATTCAATAGAGCATTTTGAGGTCTTTTAAAAAAAATCGTTTGTTGTTAGATTGCAGCTGTTTGTTTTGTGTCGTATTTTGGGGGTTGTGTATTTGGTTTGGTTTTTCTGTTTCTACCTTCCCTGAATTCTTAACAAAAAAATTAAAATAATATTTTCGGGTATTCAACCATCACCAAGTGCTTTGAAACTCTCACTGCCTTGTAGTGCTTCTGAGACTGTAATCCTGGCCAGAACTTTTCAGAAAGAAGAAATGTTGATGACTTGCTCCTGGAAACGGGTCTGAGTATGCACCTCCATGTGGTCTTAAAATGCTATGCTTACACTAAGCAAAACCTAATTCCATCATATTGCCCAGACAATTTTGTGCTCCGGACAGGAGTAATTTAGGAGCTGCCTTTGGCCTTCCACCATTTTTACAACTACTACCAAAGTCAAAAGATTTATTTTCAGGGACATGAAATCGTAGAAGCATTACTTGAAATACTGACAACACCAAAGTCAGTATGGTTTTTCCTTTCTTTCTTCACAGAAAGAAAGGCTGAAGAAGTCGGCTAGCATTAGAGTCTGGTCTGATTGATCCCAGTAAGCATTAGAGTCTGATCTGATTGATCTCAGTAAGCACAAAGTTTGAGCAAATTCAATTGGGAATTTAAACATTAATGTCATCAAGTTTGAAACGGCTACACTTACCTATAGGAACAAAAGATCATAGGCTCAGCAGTCTCCAGACCTACCTCTTGCTCACAGCAGGACCAGCGCTGGGGTCTGTCCTGGTTACTCAGGTTTTGTATCTGGATGGGTCTTGAAACTTGCACAGCTGGACACTGCTTTGCCTCTCCAGGCAGCCTGTTCCACTGTTCCCTGTCCTCAGGGGAAAAATTTTTTCCATACATCCTGTCAGAACCGCTCTTGTTCCAGTTATTTCTTGTTGTCTCACAGTACATCAGCATCAAGAGCCTGTAGCTCTCTCCTCAGCAGCTTCCTCACAGCTGCTGAGGAGTTGCTGTAAGGTGCCCCTGAAGACATCCCTTCTCCAGGCTGAACCATCCCTAGTCCTTCACCCACTCCCCACAGAGCAAGTTCTACATCTTCCCTCCCCACAGTCCCCCCACCCCTTCAGCGTCTTGGTGTCTCTCTCCTGAACCTACTGCAGTTAGTTGAAGTATTTCTTGTACTGGGGCCCCCAATACCATATTCAGGAGCAGATCTTGATGCCGGGGCTGTACTCCTGCTGTGTCCTGTCTGGAGATTTGCCTGGGAAACACTAGCTGTAGCTCCTCAGGGCATGGAAACCAAAATCATTGCCATGATTACATGCTGGTCTGAACACCAGAGTGTTTAGACACTCCAGTGAAACTGGAGGCTCACGCAGGTGGCATACAAAGGTCTGTATAGCTGGGTGTTTAGCCTCTGAGTACCACCTATTCCTTTAACACTTTTCTTTCCAGAAATTGTGCAATTGCTGCTGAGATTGGCTCAGCTGGTTAGAGCACAATGCTAATAACACCAAGGTTGTGGGTTTGATCCCTGTTTAGGCCAATCATTTAAGAACTGGACTTTATGATCCTAGTGGGTCTCTTCCAACTCAGCATATTCTGTTATTCCAGTTCTGAATACCAGGATAATGAAGTCAATTAAGTTAATTAGGCATGTAAAACAGTATCTGTATGGGGGGGGTATGCTACATTCAAAATGTTTTTATGAAGACTGATAGAATGTTTATGGCTCCCTTGGCCCCTCAACTAGCTGTGGGGAGGTCTACAAGGCGATCCATAAGGTCCAGCTCCTTGTGGACAGGATTGCTTGAGTTAACAGCCCACCCAGGTCAAATTCTGATATGGCAAGCAGTACTTGAGCATGCAAAGGGCATGTCCCCTCCCATGTTGAGATTCAGTACACTGATAACCAGAGCTACAAAATTAAAATACGTCTACATGTTCTGTGCTATGAGATATAAGAGGGGCAGTTTTAAATCCCTGCATGACATTAGTGTAGGAATGGTGCGTGTCTTCATTAACAAATTTATTTTGCTTGTCAGTATCCCCCAAGCACTGTTAAAACAAAGACTGAGATGCCCTTCTGTTTGTTCTAAAATTCCATGGGGACAGAAGGATGTTCAGACTTGTATTTCCATTCGCCATTCAGAGGAATAGTGGCACAATCCCATCAGAGCACCATTGGGTTTCTAGGATTCCCTGCTCCAAATATTGTTTCAATACTGCATACAGTATAATACTGAACACTACAGTACTATGTAGTGTAGTGCTAACATCCTGAAGGTCCGTGAGCTTGTCTCTGCTGTGTTCTGTGGTTCAGCAGAGAATCAGCTCTCCCATTAATGCTGTGACTGTCTTCTTCCCCTTCTTGGGCTGCAGTTGAAAAGAAGGAGGCAAAGAGGTATAAAGAAGAGGTGAGTTCCCAACCACTACAGCACTACATGCCAAGACAACAGCTGCTGTTTTATGGTTATTCTTCTTTAGAGATTCTGGTGCAGGAAGTGAATTAAATACTTTCATAGTCTATGATAAGGACCAAAATTCCTTTTTTAGCCGCCTACCATCCCACTGCTGGTAGTGACTAAAGGCGGGCATTTGGGGTCAATTTTAAGAAACAGTGAATTATTTGAAATCTTCCTCTCTTATTCCTGCAAGAAATACTTCAGGAATTTTCTGAACTGGACAATACATCTGGATCATTGAGTTTAATACCTACTGATAGAAAAATCTTCCATTTGATTAAAGCCTTTTAAAACACGTTTGTTCTTTTGTTTTCCAAAACATCCATTGAAAATAAACTCCACAATTTAATTATGTTTGTTTGATTTAGCTGCCTCTTCCCAGGTGTCTTCCCACTCTACAGTTATCCAAAATTTCCTGCTGGCATTTGCTATGCAGCTGATAATCGCAGAGGAGTAAAAGGCATTTGTAGTGATTGTTAAAACTGAGCATTGGAAGTTATTGCGTTTTATCAGTGGGGGAAAAACAGCCCACAAACCTGAAGAAATATTATTTCTGCTTATCTTAGACTATTGAAGGCATAGAATGTTTAAATAAAGACTGTGAAAACCATTGCAGGTGATGGGGACTCTTTTCAATTCAGCATGTATTGTTTAACTAATGCTATCAAGCAGTGCAGCCTAGAGACCTAACTGGGCAGATCACTACATTTTTTGTGCTAAGCTTGAAATAGGTTCCACGGAATCAAAAGTTCAATTTCTGATAGTGCCTGTTAAACCTAGCAATTTAACTGGGGAAAAAAAAATGGAATAGCATGTAGTTTGCTGTGCTATGGGTCTTTCAGTAAGACCTCAATGATTTGTTATTTTATGTGTCATAAAAAGGATCCCATAGCTGTTTTTTGTAGCTGATGGAATTTACTCTGCTCTCCTTGGAATAATTTTTTCTCCTTTGAACATTATGCAAGGTAGTTCATACTGTTCAGCTGCTGCCCTCTAATTCCAGAGGGGGATATACTTCTTCAGTTCCATATGTTTACAACACATAAAAGATTTGAAGACCTTTTTGACACAAAAATATTTAAAATATCGATTAATATTATATTTATAATAGACACATGAACTTCTAAATGCTTTCAAAACAGCAATGATTCAGGATGCTGGATGATACTCTAATTTTATCAAATGTTATTAGCTCAAAACCATATTCTGAACTGAAATGCCATTATATGATGACTGAATCTGGTAAGTTAAAGGAACAGGTGTTTAGCAAGGTTTAACTATGTCTTTCTCATCCTGCATGCCATCTCCAAGAGAATTTTAAGACGACTGAGGTTTATGCTATTTTCTTCAGAGTATCACCTACAGGGAAAATAGAAGGAGTGCATCATTGCTACCTCATGGAATAGTTTTTCTGTACTTTTTCTTGGCCTCCACTGTGATGAGCAACTAACCCTAAAGCAGAACATAGAAAACTTGTCAATTCATCTATCGAGTTTTATTCTTACATGAAAAGAATACTTTAATGCCCTGTAGCTTCAAGTCCTGTAGCTTCATCACTTGACCTCATTTCTTCACCACAAAAAGTCTGAGCAAGAAATCATCTCAAATCAGTTATTTGTAAAAAAATGTTTTCATTAAAGAAGTTTCAGTTCTGACTAATTGTTTTTTCGTTAGGAAAAATTGCTAAAGCAAATATTTTTCACCAACATCTGCTAAACAGTAAGACTTCATACTATTCACATTGCTAAATTATTTAGAGCACATATCAGAATGTACATACAAAAACTTACATGGGCTCAGACAGAAATACACTTTATCAAACATGAAACTCTTAACTTTCTGTATGTAATGATTTCTACACAGTATTGATTTTATTCTGAGTAAAATATCTTTAGCTGTTCCTAAGACAAATGTCATTCTTCTAGTGAATATCTTGTGGCAGAAAGAAAAATTTGTTTTCTCCCTAGATGCAGTGATATCCTTGTGTAAACAACAGTGTGAGTTTACAAAGAATACAAATGAAAAATAGCCAGAAATTGACAGCTTGAGCACCAGTAAGTATTAACACCCTCCTTGCTAATTGCTGCCATCACAAATTAATGGAAGTCTTTTAAAATCTCCTGACAATGGTTATGTAACATTCCGTGGTTAAAGAAACTCAAGTCAGTACATAACAGATGCCATCATTAATATGCAACTACATATGCTTCCAGTGAACAAGTTTTTCTTTCCACACTCTTTTTCTTTGTTATTTGAAAATAATTCTTTAAAATTCTTAGTTTCTGCTTTTCCATCCACATGTTTTAATGTGAACTCTTTTAACCTCTGCCTTTTTCCATATTTGGACAGTATTGCAAAGATATGCTTAGTATCTATTCTTAGTAGAACCAGGATTATTTTTATTTTATTACAAGTTTAACAGCTTGTGTGTTTTTTTCCTGGGTCTTTTTTCCTCCCTTTTTCCTAGGAAATTTTGAAGATGGAATAAAACTTTCAGAAACCAAGTGATCTGCTACCCCAGCTTAGTTTCAGCATCTTACTTTTTCAAGTGTTAAAACCTATCCTGAATTTCTGAGTTCTGTTTCTTCATTGATTTTTTTTTCTTATTCCAAATCTTTCTGGCTTTCATTTTAAATAAAAGAAACTGTTTATTTATGGTGTTGCCTGCACATGAAAAGTCACCCAAAACAATACATCTGTCCTCACTTTCTTTCCAGCATCAATAATTAGGCATGGCATTGGAAGGAAGGACCAATTAAAAAAGGCTAGTATAAAACTGTATATGAATAAGAGATTATTGTTACAGGTTTTCTTCATTATTCACTTCTTCCTTTCTTTGTATATCTTTTGTCGTGCCCCCTCTCTTCATCTATCCATCTCTTCTTTCCCTATGAATGGGAACATCTTCAACATTGGTGTGTGATAGATTCTGTTCTCTCCTCACCCTGAGCTCTTTTCTCTCACTAACCAGGACAGCAGGAGTCTAAAACAAGGCAGAATCTAAAAGTACCTTCATCACAAGGATACACACACCCTCTTTCTCTCTCACAGATCACGGCTTGGTCCCTTCTGTCCCTTTGCATCTCTCAACAGTCTCCAACAGGGAATTGATGTCACTTCTCCTGGCAAAAAAAAAGTTGATGTACATCTGCCTTAGGGACTTGGGACTTATTCCTGAGCCACTGATGGGAATGTGACTGAACATCAGTGAATTGGAGGGGACATCTCCAGAAAGAGAACTGCACATGAAAGCTTCCACCTTGCATATAGTCACAGGTTCAGAGTCTCTCAGGTCACCAGAGTTGCTCTGGTCTTTTCATCTCTCCTGACTGGTTTGATGGAGACTCCTTGAGTGGTGGCTTGGAAAACAGATTGGGTTGGTGAGACCCACAATACAGAAATATGGCAGCCACTTCTCTTTCTCACTAAGGGAATGAAATTATTGTTTTTAAGTGGTAAAATACATCATTGAGATAGAACCCAGCCTCTCCTGCTGTTTGTGATTATTCAGTTTCAGGTGTGCAGGGCTTGTGTTTCTTTGCAATACTCCTCGTTGGTTCAGCTATCCAGCCTGTTACAGCCTCTCTGCTGTATTGTTGCTTGTACCATGTCTGCCTGTCCTGCTACTTCAGTGTCATCCACAAACCTGGTAAATGTGAAGTCAATCCCATTATTGAGATAATATACAGGGACACCGAACAGCATCTGACCCAAGAGAAAGTCCAGGGAAACTCTAAATCTGAGTTCTGCCAGTGGGACTTTGAACCATTCGCCCTTTGAGCTTTGTAGTTTAGATCAGTTTCTACCCAAATAATGGTCCATCTGTTTATCAGAAATCTTGGCAAATTCTTTATAGGGGTGTTGTGGGAGACCAGATCAAAAACCTTGACAAAGTCAAGGCAGATGACATCCACAGCTCTATCTTCATTCACTCAGCAAATTGTTTCATTGCATAAGGCAATAAGGTTGGTCAAGTATGATTTAATCTTAGTAATTCTGTACTAGTTTCTTTGAGTTGCCATTTTGTCCTTCATGTTCCTGAGAGGTCCTTCCCTGAGGACTTCTTCCTTAGTTTTCCCAGGAACTGAAGTAAAGGTGATTTCCTGCAGTTTCTCTGACCTTTATTTTTTTATCAATATTTGTATTTGGTCAAAATATATGCCCTTTTCTGACTACTTGGATTCTCCTGATGCCTGTGACTTTTCAAAAATGATTGGTAGGAATTATCCTGTCAGCCAACACTCTCAACACCCTTGGACACATCTTACCTCGTCTTTCGAATCTGTCTATATTGACTTTGTATGGATGATCCATGACTCAATTCTTTATTGTTGGTAGTTCACCATTTCCCTAATTACTGTTCCTTGGTGTTAGAGACATGGGACCAAGGACTGAGGTGAATGGGGCAACTACTATTTGGGTCCTTGCTTTAGCATTTGTGACTGACTTGCCAGTCCCAAGTGGTAGTAGCCCTTTGTCTTCCATGTATTTTTGCTTTATACAAACATTTACAGATGACTTTCATGTCATTCTTTATATCTCTTATCAGTTTGAGTTGCAACAGATCTTCTCACCTCACTGCACTGCTGCATGCCCACCTGATGTTTATATGTTGCCATTTTGGAGGCTTTACCTTTTGCCATCTCTCTTTCTTTTCTGTCTCTGAAAATCTGCCAGCACTCCCAAGCCCATTTGCCCTGCAAGGCAGACTCCCAAGTCATTTCTGCTCACTATATCCTGAGCACACTCAGATTTGCTCTTCTCAAGGGCTTTATTCAGTCCTTGTCTACTTCACCATCAGGATCTTAAACTTCACAAACTTGTGATGACCACATTGCCAAAGCTATCATTTATATGCAAGTGTCTAAACAAGTCTCTCTTACTTGTGCACAGTTCTTCTAGTAGAGCACCACTCCTACCTGTTAAGTATTTACTGGGATTGGTTTTGGAAATTGACATCAGTGCATTCCAGAAATCTTCATTGCTTTTGTACTGCTCTGCTGCTTTCCAACAAATATCATGTTGAAATCATTGTAAGAACCAGGGCCAGCAGGTCTGAGGCAGCTTGGAGGTGTCTGCAGAGGTGTAATCCGTTTTCTTCTGTTATCCTTTCTGTCTTTCCAAAATGGCTTGTACCTTTACATTGAAGGAGTCCCATCACATGACCTAACCAATCAGACTTCTTTACTTCTTAAAGCATTGTACATTTGTGAGATGGCATGTGCAATTTTATTCTACTCTGTTCCTGGCAGTTCAAGTGTTGTGGTAAATTGTAAGATTTGAGATGTTGTGCCACGTGCCCCTGGACTCTACGAGAGTGTGGGAGCATCCCTCAGGGCTCTGCTTCTCAGATGCTTTCATTCTGTTCCCTCTTGCTTCATGGTTTCAGAGAGCACTCCCCATAAAATAAACCTTTATCTCTACCTTGATAAGTTAGACATCCAGTTGGGAAAGATGTCTTGGCAAGGAGCTTTGAATTTTTTTCAAAGAGCATCTCATGGTCATGGGGGCCAAAGACCATCCTGCAGCCAGTTGCTGATTTTATGTTATGCCTGCTCCCGCCTTTACCCTTGCCTTGCCCTGGCAGGACTGACAGAAACCAACCCAAGCTCCTGTCACCTTTGGTTTTGTCCTTGGAGCTCTGCAGTTCTGCTTGATCTTTTGTTGGTCACTCTTTGCAGTATCATTGGCATCCACATGGAAGGACAAGTAGCAGTATCTGAGTTTACAGAGTTTTGGCATCTTCTCTATGATATGCAGGATTTTGCCTCCTGGCAAGTAGCAAATGTCCCCTGTTTGCATGTCAGATTAGCAGGTGAGTGCCTCAGTCTCCTGCAGAAAGGAATGTCCTGCTACTGATGCTCACCATGTCCTCTCCTTGAAGGGCATGACATATTGAGCAGGAGCATCTGGCCTGGTTACCCCTTGAAATGGATACTGTTTTTCTTCTGTTTGTTGCTTAACTCCCTGGTGTTCCTCATCCAAATTTTTCTAGAAGAGGGGGGAACAGATTCCCTGTTGACAAAGGTTATGAGTTTCCACTGTGAATTTTTCTGCAAGTGACTATTTTTTTACCTTCTTTCAGGGTCACATCAATTGGGAACAACATTGCAGTTCCATGCTCCTTTCTCCCACATCATTCCCACAGAACACACAAGCTAAGCATGTGTCTCCAGCTTTGTGCAAGTTTTCTGGAATGACAGGTTCCTTATTGCTGTATATAATTCCTGTCAAAATACATCTGAGCAAAGGTTCACTTACGGCACAAATGTTCTATGCCAACCCAACTCTGCCTCAGGAGGCTTTCCTGTGGCACTGGAGCTTGTTGTGGAGTCCCTGCTGTGTCAGTGAGTCTTGTGCCACTTGTGTAATCCATGCTGAGCATGTGAATGGCTCATTACTGCTCTTTGGGAAGATATTTCCAGCTGCATAGGGCACCTTTTGTCCTTGAGAATGGCTTCTTGAGGAATCCAATAACTAGTCCCTTAAGGTAAATAAAATATGCTGTCCACAAGACCAGAGCTGAGGCTCTGCACGTGGTCACAGAATCACAGAACTGTAAGGTTCGGAAAGGATCTCTTGAGACCATCTGGTCCAATCCCCCCTGCCAAGGCAGAGTAACCTAGAGCACGTGACAGAGGAACATTTCCAGTTTGGTTTTGAATGTCTCCAGAGAGGGAGGCTCCATGACCTCCCTGGGCAGCCTGTTCCAGTGTTCTGCCACCCTCAATGTAAAGAGGTTTTTCCTCATGTTGAGGTGAAAATTCTTATATTTATTTTATGACCAACGCTCCTTGCCTTGTCACTGGTCACATCAATAAAAGTTCCATATCAAAACTGTTCTACTTCATTTTCATTTGTTTCTGATTGAAATACAAAACTCTATTTATTATCTGTTTGCTACAGGAGCATCATATTTGCAAAAATAAGTAATCAGGTGAAAAGGAGTTCCAAAATTAAGACAGGTTAGATCAAGGACTATTTAATACATTACTGTTCCAAATTTTTGCAATACTTCTTATTTATACATTACTCCATTTTGTCTTGCTAATGCTGTTATAGGATGAGAACTTGACTCCTTTCAGGAACATTTCTTTTCTAGAAATATTTCAAGACCTTTTAATAAATTCTATAGAATGGTGTTATAACAGTTCTGACAATGACAGGCAGCTAAAGTTTATGATATATAAAATAGTACTTTAATAATGCTTTTAATTAAGAGATAATTACTCATATAATTGCAAAGCAATTTGGTTTCTAAGAAAAAAATATAAATCATATTTAAACTTTGGTAAACTATTAAGGCACTGTAGATAACCCCACCAAAAGGAAAGAGATGTCTTGAAATTGAAAATAATGAAGTATTTTCCCCTACTTTTCTTATTTTAGAAGAGTGCTTAAAAATTTAAAGGTAGAAAATGGAGAGGAAAGCAAGGACTTAATATTTTTAAAAGCAATGTACTCATCACTTAACTTTCATTCTTTCTGCATTCTTGTGGTGGCATTTATCTCTCTCATTCGGAGCACTAGATTTAAACATCTATTTCTCCAAGTGTTAACAAGTTGTTCAGAAAGTAATTCAGGACTGATAGATTAGGAATACACTTCTTATCAGTGACCACTGAGGCAGCCTAAACCACAGCTTATACCTCATTGTATGAGTAACCATGACAATAAATACCTGGACAAGGAAATAAATGCATGATGTGCATTATGCCACACTTAAAAAGAAAATGCTGCTTTTTTCCTGTACTTTATCCAGCACTTTGAACTTGCTAAGAACCCTCAAAGCTCATTTTATTCTCCAAAATGTGTGCCTCAGACATAAGGGGAGATGCATAAAGAGATATCCCACAGATTCTTTACCTTTTTTCTCTATACTGATATATTTCTTAGTAGGATATTAGATGGATGCAGTTTTAAATGAACTACAAAACAAAATTTCCCCATAGAGCAAAAAAAAAAAATTTAAAAAGGCAAACACATTTACTTTCAGAGGCATTCTTCATGCTAGGACTCCATTAAAAGATCATGCCAACTGGAGGGACACTTCTTTCACTAAGTAGCAACCAATATTTGAATCCAATTGCACAACTCACAAATTAAAAGAGTTTGTCTTGGTCTTGTAAACCATCAGTTTAAGGTCTCATAAGTAGCAGAACTGATTTGTAAAACTTTGAACTTGTGAAGCTTCGTGTTACTTTAGATGTCAGGAAGGATACTACAGAGCAGGGGTTATATAAAAATCGGAGTGATGCAAATAAAAACTTAAGAGTTTCTAATCTCCTCTATGGTGAATTGAAGGATAATATAGACATAGAAGCAAAAATTCCTCTGAATAGAGTGTCACATATTTACAGAATAATTGCAGTGTTGCCCTGAAAAATCTGATTAAAACACAGACTTACAATACTGCACAACAATCATCTTTTTCAATACATTTTGGTGCAGCCTATAGTCTGATTCGTGTTGATTCTCCTTGTTCTGCTTTTGGAGTATAACCTTCCTGGAACAAGATATCATTGTTATGTATTTATTCAGTGTCCCAGAAGCAAATGATTCACCTAACCCAGCCCTGTGACCTCAAGATCCCTGTTTCTGAAACTGAATGTTATGAAATCATATTTGTGCTCTAGTCTACAGCTGATACATGAAAATAGTTCTTCTCACCTCTGTGTAGCTGTCTTCCTCAAGGAGTGAGTAAATGGAAGAGATAAAAGACTAAGACTAACATTTGAGCAACAAGAGGTGTACAATACTCTTGATGGTCTGTAGTTTTCTACTTTCTCACCTCCATTTGTCCAACTCCTTTTCTTGTGCTTCTTTTACAGACCACACACACCCTGAGCACACACAGATGCCACACAATCACTTCCTAATATACTGCAACAACAAATGTGCAGAGCAGGAGCTTCACTTCACTGGCTTTCCAGCAGCACAGCTTTGTATATTCTAGCTTTGAAGCTACTTGTGTAGCAAAAAGTATATACTCTACCCATAACACTCATCTGCATGGCCATGGCAGACATTTCTTAATCATATCTCAGTGTGTGTAGATGACTTCTTTTGCTGTGTGTGTGTATTTATGTACTATGTTAGGTATTAGTATTTTTAAAGACTACGTGCCTATTTTGCTTTTTCCAAAATATGTAAATTTTGGAGATTCATTAACCTGCTTCACATAAAATTGTATGTGATTCTAATAAAAATTCTTTTTTTCTGATTTCTAGTGTTCCTCTAAAACAAACTTTTAAGTGTTTCTGTATTTCGTGAGGAAGATCATGTTTTATGTCATTCTGAATGGAGCAATAAGTTTTGGAAAGAGGTAGGTGTCATGTAGATAGTCAATTTGAATCCTTATCTACACAGCCTTTTAATCCCAATTGCAATATTCTTGTTATGTGTGTGTTTTTACACTATGGAACATATTGCCAATCTTAAAATATGTCTGTATAGGTGAGAAATTATCCATAGAAAGCAAGCAGATAGCACTGAATATGTCTCAGTTGTGACCTAAATTTAGCCATAACTCGCCTCCAGCTTGAAAAGTTTATGCATTAACCCACTGTGTCATCTAACCACTCTCTACCTCTGGCAGACTAATGAAAGATTCAGTGGTTTGCATGGCTTCAGTTCAACAATCTATTTCTGCAACTAGAGACACTTTTAAAATACTGCAGGTGGAACATGCTCACAAAATATATTGGTCATTAATGCAATGTGTTCACTGTGTTTTCTCCACAATGGCTTCCCCCCCTAATTTCTTAATTTTCAATTTCTAATTGTTTTGATACTGCAGTATTAGTAACATATTCTATGGGAGCTGAGAGGTGACTTCATGTTATTCCAGCATGATTTTGACCTCCACAGAAAAAATACATGGGGGTTCTTGAAGCACTAATTACCTATGAACAAATCATTTTACATAAAAAAATGCAGAGAGAAAATATAATTCCGATATTAAATTTAATCTGTTCCACATAACTCTGATTTAATCCTTTCTGTGTATGACACTATAGAAATATTTGGATCACTTTGTTAGCTATGCAGCACAGAAAATAATTTAGACATTCTCTCCATCCAACCAGACACACCACTGTAAACTGAATTTTCTTGATACTTAAAATCAAATACATGGCATGGAAAAGAACATCTGGTGTGGAAAAGAAAGAGCATTTTAAACATACTTTATTGGAAATAGTCAGTGGTTTCCTAAAGTCAGAGCAATTTCCCTTCATAAGGATCATAGACCTGGGATTCTTCTCAGCTGTATTATCCTGTGTCTGCTCATTGCTGACTTAAAAAGGAAGCAAAGAATGTGAAGTAATTATGCTGAATGTTATTTAAAAGTAGCCGACACTGCACATGAGGCCATGAAGTTTACTTCTTTCGTTTATTTCAAACTCAATTATGCAGATATAAAGAAAGTGCTTAAGGCTGTTACCTGTTTTATTCTCATTGATTTTCAAAAGAGCGAGGGGGTCTAAATTCATTAGAAGCTTATGGAACTCTAGTTTGTAATCTTCTGTGATTTTATAGCCCAGAAAATTTGGGCACATTTTATCCCCTTAAAAAATGGTTGTGCAGCACCTCTGTTGAAGATTTTTCTATCAAAAACAGAGGAGTGAACATGTCAAAATTCCACATTAATTCCCAAAATAATATGAAGTTCCCCCTAGGGAGAAAATTCTTCTGTTCATTACTAAGTTATATAAAATGCATTTATTTTTGCTGACCATATGCCCCACTCTGTGTTTGTGCTGAATTAGATTTAAGATTATTACCCCACTTTTTTTCTTTCAGATCAATGAATAGAGGTACATGTTTATCTTGGTGACTACTATCATAGGCTTATAAATCCACCCCTAAAAGTTTGTTTTTCTAGATTCTCAATGTCATAAATCCACCATGTCAGCCTGAGCTTCAAGGTTAAACCAAATTTGAGGAAAATTAATGTTGCTTTCAAAATGAGTATTAGCCAGCTTAAATGTCAAGAATAGATCAACGTCTTTAACAAATGTGAAGACACTTTGGAAATTATTTTAAGCATTCAAAATTATTGTATAGCTCCTCTAGTGTCACATGATGCAGAATATCTTCGTCCCAGCTCATCCTAAACTACCACTTGATTCTGAGAGATGCCACAGGTCTGACAGCCACACCCATATCACTACTGCATTTCAGTCTGGTGTCCTTTGCTAGGAGTACTCTTCCCTTCAGACAAGACAAGTGGGATGGTACCCCACAGTATTTATATTCTGATTAGTAAGAAAAGGAATAGAAATGTTTAATGCTTTTTCTATTGTTTTTCTAGCCAATTAACCCAAGAAATTGAGTCCTTTTCTTCCCATAGAATAGCTGTATTTGGATATTGTTGTAATACACTGGTTGTTTCCTATAATTCTCCAATGAAGAAATTGTTACAAATGCTGTTGTCAGGCCATTCACATTTTCTCAGTATGCAGCAGGTTTTGCATACACAGAATGTTTAATTAATTTTCTGATTAATGGGCTTCTTTTATTATGCTACTGCCATTTGGCAGCTGTTTTGACAAAACTGCCTTCCTCATTACAGAATTTCTACTTGTGAAAGGAAGTCAACCATAACAAATGGGCTTATTGAATTATCCAGCTCACCAATTATATAGTATAAAATTATTCATCCTGATATAATTTGATCAGGAAAAATCATTTATCTTTAGTAACTGTGTTAAATTAGATATTATTCTGCTGGATAGGTGCAATTTTGCAAGTGTCTGTACTTAGAGAACTTTTTTTAAATTTACTTGAACACTTAGTTACTGCCTATTTTCTGATTTCACTTTGTTACCAAAAAGGTTAGTTTCTGACTAATCACTCCATTGAGTCCAATTCATTCAAAGCTTAAAAAGCAACACTTAGCCATTTTAGAGCAAAATGCCAGATTGATACATATCATTGGCACTGCAGTTTTGAAAGATCTGATATAAATGTTCTTCTCTCTTTTTATAAATCAATTAATTCAAAATCAGCCTTGAAACTTCAATATTATTTAGTTGTGTGCTTTACATGTATTTTGGCACTATTCCAGCAATGTTGCAATCAACATTGGCAATGCAATTTAAACTCCAATTTTACTCAGTCTAACACATTCAAAATTAACCTCACTTTCTATACATTTGCATATTGTCATTACCCTACATAATCTCTCTTATAAAGACCCAAGGCTTGATGCATGTGAAAGAAAAGGGTGTAATGTTTAAAAAAAACAAAACAAAGGTGTGGCAGAATATTGTGGACTGCAGTGAACAGTTGGTTAAAAATAAATACTTATTATTATTGCTTAACTAGTAAACCATCATGATTTGTCTTATTCTCTAGAATCACTTTTTTAGTGTAAAATAACTCTGAAATTCTTGCTGAACAGGAGACATGTGGTATATTTGGGGTACGCTCATCTGACTGTAAGTCAGATCAAGGATTCTCCAGATATTTCACTAGTATCTGCAAATTTCCCAAAGCATAAATTAGTTCTTTATCTCCTCTACACAGCAGGATAAGCAATAGCATAGTGATTCTACCTATGTGCATGGAGATAGGACTTCCTTCCATGTCACCTCTTCCTTTGACTTGTTTATGGTTTTACAACACTTGCTTTTTCTGTCTTCTGTGACTTCACAATCCAGCTGATTTTTCAACATCATCTTGATTCTTCTCTACTTTCATCTAAGTGCAGTCTCTGCTTCTCCATCAAGGTTTACCATGCTATGTATAAGAATAAGCACTCTGTTATTTGTCAGACCCTACCAATCATTCCCAATGTCTCATTCAACAGAAATTGTCAACAGAGAGAAGAGTGACAGTTATCCCTTACTACACTATGAAGCCGCATTTACCTGGAGGATCACCCTATGTCCATTTACCTTTGGCTTCACTCCTGTTACAGCTGGATTTATCAAAAGTATGTCAACAGGTGCTGGAAATACCTGGGATGGTAGTGCTGTGGTTCTACAGTGGCTATTTTGTGTGCCTGGACTTTAGTTTGACTGGTGCCAGCGTCAGTTGTGTCTTAGGTATCCTTGATACACATAAGGACAGCTGAGTTGCTGAAGTCTGCTGGTAATGAGATAATTATCACTCTTGATAGCATGTACTTGTTGCACGATCAGATTTTCTCTGTACAGAGATGATCAATAATTTCTGTTAATTGAAAAATACTCCAGTCACCTGTTTCTGCACTCCGTTTC
Source organism: Lichenostomus cassidix (assembly GCF_008360975.1). NCBI lineage: Eukaryota > Metazoa > Chordata > Aves > Passeriformes > Meliphagidae > Lichenostomus > Lichenostomus cassidix. The sequence goes on along the minus strand of NC_139482.1, from coordinate 95,366,494 downwards.
CAGTTCAGTGGTCACTCCTCTTTTGAAACTACCTGGATTACAGATCTGATATAAAGTAGGTCAGAATATCCACCATGCTTTTCACTGCAGGTAATTGAGGCTTGCAAGGCTTTGCACCATCTGCCCTTCCCTCCACTGCTATCCGCAATGGTTTGTTGCTTGGGTTTTTTGTTTGTTTATTTGTTGTTTTGTGGGTTGGTTTTTCTGTTTTGTTTTGGTTTTTTCTTTTCCCCCACTGACTACATGCACATACAGATTATTCTCAGTTTTACCAGAGACACCTTTGGGTCACATATCCTCATTCAGTGTCCCCCTGAAGAGCTGACGTTTATTAAGATTGATAAGAGTACTACCTTAATCCATGGCCTTGAATACCCTGGTAAGCAGTTTATACAAGACATCATCATCATCATTGCTGGGAATTTCTGGTCTCAGAACTTGAAAGTTTTTTTCTGGGACAAGCTGTCACAATGTTGTTTCTGGGGATATCAGTGTTTATGTTGCTGTCAGTGGCTGTTTTGCTGTGGTTCATGCAGCCTTGTAGTCCACATTTTCTTGCTTCATTCTCATCCACTGTACTTTCAGAGAGGCAAAAGTTCCTTAGTGTTGAAGGAAAATTACTAAATAGGAAGTTGGATAATGAACAGCTGTTCATCTCAATATTTGTACAAGAAGGGTCCATCCAGCTGGGTAGCTCAAAGAGGTGATGGGAGGGACAGGTGAAAGATTTTGTAGGGCCTGAGAACAGTGTTGCACTAGTACAGGAAATAGCAAAACTTTTTGGTGGTTGGGATTCTTAAACCATCTTTTATCTACAGGTGGCATATTATCTATAATGTTTAACTTATTTATAAGAAAATTTCTATTGTAGGCAAGTCTTACTGACTGAAATACGAAAAATTAATTACACCTTGGTAGAGTTGGTCCTCTCTCCCTCCACTATTTTTGCTTTCTTCTCTGTGAGTCTGTGTACACTTACTCACATGAAGACCCTGTATACGAAAGTCACAGAACAACACAACAGAAGAGCTGGTGCCTAGTGAAAACATATTGGCAATGAAGAGGGTGTGAGTATCCATGACCAACAGCTTTGGATTGTAACAAACCAGTTGTGTCATGGCCATGATTCAATGCTCCTTAGCTGCCTTTAATCAGACTGTGAGTTCAGTGACTGAGCCTGAGAAAACATATGAGTGCCTTCAGTGTCTCCCATAACTGCCATGTGCTTTTGGCATTATCATATGTTTTCTGTTGGTTATTTGCTCTTTTTTCCTTGCAGAGGATTTTCCTTTGATCTTAATTATCAGGATTTTTTAGTCTGGATCCTTGAGGATGGTATAAGCACTGGGCTGAAAGTCAATAAATAGCTTCAGCAAGGCAAAGTACAGATAGCCCTGGATTTAGACTGTTGAGGTGGACACTCTCTCACTTGTCCTCTTCAAAGAACTTCAGTTTTTTAAGTGCTTGTACCACGATTTTTTTCTTTCTTCATGCTCCCTTTCCTCCTCATCCTTAGCAAGCAAATTTTTCCCTCTTTCAGCCATCACATGACAAGTGCAGGACAGCAAGGGGATCAGGCCCAGCCAGCATGGATTTAGGAAAGGCAGGTCCTGCATGGCAAACCTGATCTTCTTTTATGTCAGTTTGCAGACAATAAGAAGGTGGGCAGGAGTGCTGATCTGTGGGAGGGCAGGAAGAATTTGCAGTGGAATCTGCAGAAAATGGATCAATGGACCAAGGCCAGTGGTGTGAGGTTTGACAAGGCCAAGTGCTGGGTCCTGCAACTGAGTCACAACAATCCCATGCAGTGCTACAGGTTGGCAGCAGAGTCCTGGAAAGCTGCTGGTGGAAAAGGACCTGGGAGTGCTGGTCAACAGCCAGCTGAACATGAGCCAGCGTGTGCCCAGGTGGCCAAGAAGGCCAATGGCATCCTGACCTGTATCAACAACAGTTAGGTCTCAGGGACTAGTGCTTGCCTGTGCTTGGCACTAGTGAGGCCATGCTTCAAATCCTGTGTCCGGTTTTTGGCCCTTCACTACAAGAAAGACATTGAGGTACTGGAGGATGACCAGAGATGGGCAATGAAGCTGGTGATGGGTCTGGAGCATAGGCTTATGAGGAGCAGCTGAGGGAGCTGGGGATTTTTAGTCTGGAAAAATGAGAGGAGACCTTATTGCTTTCTACAATTGCCTGAAAAGAGGCTGTAGTGAGGTGGGGTTCCACCCCTTCTCCTGGATAACAACTGACAAGAGAAGAGAAAATGGCCTGAGGTTCCTCCAGGGGAGATTTCAATTGAATATTAGCCAAAATTTCTTCACTGGAAGGGTAATCAAACATTGGAATAAGCTGCCCAATGAAGTGGCTGAGTCATCAGCCCTGGAGGTATTTAAAAGACCTGTAGATGTGGCACTTTGGGACATGGTTTAATGGCAGACTTGACAGTGCTGGGTTAACAGCTGTTCTCAATGATCTTAGAGGTCTTTTACAACCATAATGATTCTATGATTCTTTCAGTGGGCTTCAGCTGACTGGTCAGGTAATTTTGGATTTATACCTCCTTTTTATTTGAAAATTAAACCATGAAAAATACTATAACAGCATTTCTTAATGTGCATAAATAGATTTCAGGAGTTTATTCCAGGTGTATCTACTCTCATTATGTGTCCAATGAGGAAACTGTTTCCATATGAAGCTCTGGGAGCCTTTATCTCTCACTCTCAGCAAACACATGCCTCGACAAATTTCTTCACATGTGATTCCCATGCTACACCTAGCATTCCTGACAGTGACTGTAGGAAAAAACTATGTATTAACTATATACCTCACTATAAACTTGAGGTATAAACCTTGGTGGTCTTTGCTCAGTACTGCCGTCATACTAGGAAGGGAACAGTGAGAAGAATAAGAAAGCCTGGTGTAGCTATACTTCTGAGAAGATACACCTGGCAGCCATACAGAGGTGAGCAGCAGCCTTTGTGGGTTCACAGCTTTACAGCAGCAAAATGTAAAGCTCTGTAAATCAGAAGAAAAATGGTAGCTACAAAAGTTCTATGCCTTGTTATATACCCTAGGCTTGACCTCTCTGAATTCACCCCATCATAACTTCCATGATTCAATCTGAGATGGTTCAGATGAGTCCTGCTGGATAAGAGAGAAGGAGCAGGTCTGTTGTCACCATATAGAGCTGTTTGAAGGGACCCTCTGTGATCTGGCTGCTGCTGCTGCCTGGTACAATATATGACTTTAAGTGGCGCACTTGTTTTCAATCTTCAAGAGCAACAGTTCCAGGTCAAGCTGTACATAACCACATTGTGTCCACCCCCACAAAGAGTTTAAGTGGTGATTGAAACAATATCTCATCTAATTTCTATTTACCAGGTTAAAGGAAGTTTCTCTCTGGAATGGGCTGTCATCTATTTGCAGCAGGAAATAAATTTCTTTTAAAAATAAATCAAAAAGACTCTCAGGGCTGCCAGCACAGGTCAGTGTAAAATGATTCTATAATACTTAGTTATTACAAAGTTTTTTTCTGAGCACTTTATCTGAAAAATACTGAAAACCCCTCAAAAATAATTCACCTTCTCTAGCTAGTTTGTAGAGACCTACTTAACAAAGTGAAACTTTAAAGAACAATCTTCTCTTTTTGCCTTCACCAAATATTTCAGTTATGTATTTCAAAATACATTTTTATGGCAACTGGGAATTTAAAATAGTCATTTAAATGACCATTCTCAATATAAACTCTTGGATATGAGTACACAAAGCACTGTGATGAGATAGCCATGCATTTTGTTAAATCAGTTCAAATTTCAGAGTTCAGATAATGTTACATGTACATGACTTAAACTGCCTGTCCCCATAGAATACCAGCAAGGAGACAGTACTGGAAAGTTGTAGGTTTTTTTCCTGGACATGCTGTACAGAATTTTAGTGATTCAGCCCTAGCTGTACTAAAGAGATTTTTTTCATTATTTTTTGGTTATTCCTTAATGTAGTTATGACATTGCAAAGTAAATGAGGAAAATGGTAATAATATGCCTTCAGTACTTGCTTGAGAGAAGCATAAATGACTTTTCTCCCAAAAATCACAGAATTTCCTACGCTTTCTCTTAACTTGTAGAAGTTCACAGATTTTGGGGTTTTTTTTCTGGTATTTAAATATAATATACATGTAAAGGTTTATATGGTTAAAGGCCAGTTTCCCAACACATGTCTGTATTTGAAGTCTAACCCCTAGAATGCTAAATCACATCAGGGAAAGGAAAGCTAATGGGATGAAAATTATAAGAAGAAAAAAAAAACCCAAACAAACTGACAGATTTGTCCCTAATTGTCTTTGCTGTTCCTCATAAAAGAAATTGAAGTACCAGATAAATCTTTTTATAATGTGCAATATTTTGGTTTTGCTGTAATGCAAAGATAATGACAAAAGTTAGATTCTTTGCCAGTCTACATCTTACAGATATGTTTTTTCAGTGCTCCTTTCAATTAGTGTAATGGCCTGTCATTGGAAATGTGTAAGAAATTTTCCATCTATTACAGTACTTGTAGTTCTCAAAGTACTTCAGAGGTATAAACTAGCTCATCTGGCAAAGTTCAGTGGTAGCAAAATTCCAGAAAAAAAGGTGTTCCTAAGCAACTGACAACTAACTGTGGTGCACATGTATTTATCCCATATCTGTGTCACCCAGGTATGTTGTATCAGTAGGACTGACCCCCAGGAAAACAGCTACTTATATGTTTGTCACTGCTTGTGTTCTTTAGTACAGGACCCCATAAGTTTTCGGCAAAGAGAAGAACAAACAAGTGATAAACAAAAGAGCTCAGCATAGCAGCTTAAAATCAGAATTTAGACAAAAAGTTATAAATGTATGTAACCCAATTTCTTCTGCTGTGTATGTTGCAACAGTTGCCAAAGGCTAGCTGTTCATCCTCTGATGGCATTCATTGTTAGGTCTCACTTGTGTGGGACAGTGTGTAGTTGGAACAGCTTGCTCAGTGTGAAGTGTCTGCTCTGTTAAGGCCTAGATGGTCAGAAAATGGAGATGGACACTTGGAGATTGTGTGTCTTTCTTCAGTGCTGCTCTGTGCAAGTAGGGCAACATTAGCAGGTTGTCTTGTCAGCGGCAAGACAAGAGTGCCTAGAAAACAAAAGTGCCTAGAAAGATGGAGTGATCTGCAAACTTTTCACTGGCAGCTAATGGAAGTCCATATAATGATCTTGCACTTTACAATCTTCCATGCAATCATGTCACATTTCAAAATAACCATTAATGCTCTGTAATATTAAAAAAAAAATTCAAATATTATGGAGAAACACATAAGAGAGCAGCAGAAATCAGAGGTGTGTGCAGCCCTCTCACATGATTAAATAATAAGGAATTAGCCAAATTAAACCTCTTAAATATTTACATAAAGAAAAACAATGAAATGTTCCTCTCCCACGTGTGTTCAGCTGACTAAAATAGATTAAACTACACTTTGCTACATCATGATGCAAATTTGATAATACTAGTTAATTCCTGCAAGTAAAACTGCCACTAAAATATCAAGTTAATAATAATGCACTTTATCTATGGTTGATGAAAGGAGAGATTGGACAACTAAGAGGTGTCATAAACAGAATTAATTTTGGGACTGTCAGCCACTTAGTAAATTTTTAAATAAGAATTTCTCAATTTTCCTAGTTAATCTCTGAAGAAAATGGGCATTGCTGAGCTTCAAAAACCCAGCTGCTGCTATGCTAAATTTATTTCTTCACATCTGTGTTTTCTTAGTGTGGCTTTCAAGAAAAGCTCAAGACTGTATTTCAGAAGAATTAAATTTATCTGGATATTCTGTAGTACCAGATTCTTGTAAGGAGCTACACATACAGTCCCTTAGAAGCAAATTTTTTTTCAAATATCTAGGCAGAATGCTGGAATTGCAGTTGAAATTAAAAAAAAGAAAGTGTTTAAAAGGATTATATAATTATATATATATATGTTTAGTTTTGATCCCATACCATACATAGTTTTGCTTAGCAATAAAAGCTGTGAGAAAGTGGGATATTTGGAGCAATGGCATTTGTCTTCCCAAGTAGTTATTTCACCCAATGAAGCCCTGCTGTCCAGGAAAATAATGTCTATCCATGGGAAGTAATGACTTAATCCCTTGTTTTGCTTTGCTTGTGTGTATGGCTTTTGCCTTCCCTATCAAACCATCTTTAACTCAATCCATGATTTTTCCTGCTTTTACCCTTCTAACTCTCTCCCCCATCTTGCTGAAGGGAAACTGAGCAAGAGGCTCAAGTGTGGGGCTGAGCTGTGGGCAGAGGCCAACCCAGCATATCTGAAAACACTTCCACTGTATGCTTTAGATGTAGAAGAATGTGCTTGGCTAGAAGTTATCATCCCAGACAGAGAAACAGATGGACAAGGTGAATTGGAATGGATTGGATGGGCTGCAAAAGAAGGAGTGAGATTTAGGACATGTTTCCCCAAACAGAGTAACTATTCCACTATGAAACAAATTTTCCCTCCTCCATCATTAGGCAGGAAGAGAACTGTGCATTAAAGGCAAGACGCTAATTTATCTTCTTCTTCAGTGATAGTGATGTGGTCCCTAAATGCTTGAGATGGTTCTGATTCCACTGTGTCTAAATTATGTGCTTCAGAGGGCTTTCACAGTGCAAAGCTAGCTTCTTATTAGAACAGGAACTGAAACAAGGAACTTTCAGGAATCAAAAAAAAAAAAAAAAAACAAGAAGAAGAGAGAATGAGAAAGAATAGAAACAAAGCAATTGTAAGCATATATCCCCTTTCCCTGCTACATATTTGAATGATGGGTTTCAGAAACCTCCACAAAATATTTGTTATTCTCATTGTTCCTCCTAGCCCTTCTCCTCTGCTTGATGTTCTCACCAGTCCTTGCGAAATGTCATCTTTTCTGTCATTGCAGAAGTCTCCACCTTATCTCCAGTGCAGCAAGAAGGACAAGGAAAATAGACCCTTGTTAACAAACCACATCCTTTCAAGGGATTTATATTCATATATATAAACTGTGAATATGTGACCCAAACACTTTTTATGAACTCTTAAAGAGAATAATGCCATTATTCAGGAAAAAAAAAGAAAGTGCCCCTTTTCTATTTTTTCTGGTACGAAAAAGATGGGACAATTTCTAAAAAATCTTATTGTACAGTACCTTAGAAAGATTACAGGGAAAAAAAAGGACATTTGGGAGGTAGCTCTTGTTTGTCTGTTTCCTTTTTGCAGGCAAGAGTCAGAAATAACACTTCTGGCCTTATTTCTCTAAAGGAAATAAAAAATAATGGGGTAAGTTCAGACTCAGATCTAGCACATTCTTTTTTTAAGCTTGATAAATAATTATAAAGAAAGACAGAGAAAGTTAAGGTAGAAGCAAATTAAACTTAGCAGATTGGGTTTCAATAGCATAAACCAGAAATATTGTTCTCTTAAGTAGGTCATATTGGAGAATAATTGGCTCCCAAATTAAACTAGGAAACTCTAAAATGTTTGGTTATTTAATATATGGCTTTGCTTACTATCAAGGTTATTGCTATGAAATTGTATAAGTCTCAGCACTTAAACCATAAAAAGTGGATAACAGTTAGCATCAGGTTGAGAGAGTCAGGCCTGCTCAGCCTTGAGAAAAGACAACTGAGAGGGAACCTCATCAATGTCTGTCAGTATCTGAAGGGAGGGTGTTTAGAGGATGAATCCAGGCTTTCCGTGGTGGTGCCAAGAAATGGAAAAAGTGGCAATGGACAGAAACTGACACACAGGAAGTTTCACCTGAACACAGGGAAGAAGTTTACTTTGTGGATGACCATGCGCTGGAAGTGAGAGCTCAGAGATGTTGTGGATTCTCCCTTTACTGGAGATAATCGAGAGCTATCTGGAATCAATCCCGTGCAACGTGGTCTAGGATGACCCTGCTTGAGAAGGGTGCTTGGACCAAATAACTTCACCAGTGATTCCTTTCAGCCTTAACCATTCTGTGATTCTGTGGTGTTGATCAGGCTGTGGAAGATGGGACCCTAGTTTCATACAGATATAAAGTGGATGGAAGAACTGACAAAGATCTCACTTTGTTTTCCATAGGTAATTTTTTTTTTTTAGGTTATGAATATGTGTGAAATGTAAAACTTGTCTTATCTTGGTCTTTTTCTAACTTTGAGAAGATGAATATACACTATTTTTCACAGGACTGTAGAGCCTGAAATAACTGAGAAGCTGAAGTAATGTATTAAACTTCCACTCAGTCTATGATGACCATGTCTTTTAATTGTCTTTGTACATTGTCACTGTATTGTCTTGATGGTAATTTTTTTTCTGGATGGTAGCATTTAGAAACAGATGATTTCACCTCTCTGCACCCAGTAAATCAGCAAGTTCCTGCAAATTTAACTTTAAGATGAAATTATGCAAACTTTAATGTGGGTTGAGGTATTTTTTCAAGGTGGTAGTGGTTTGGGTTTGGGAGAAGGGGAGTGGATTTGTGTATGTGTGTGTGTTTTGGTTTTGAGCATTTGCCAAATTTTTTTTTATCTTTCCATGAAACTTTGGCAGCTAAAAGAAACCTAAGTTGCTTAATATATTATCTTCTTCCTTTTCCTTGTATCAAGTTTGACCCTTTATAGAACATCACAGAAATAATTCTGTTGAACAAGTATATCCTTAATATATCAATATAGTAGGCTAATATTTTGAAATAAAAGTAGACAAAACTCATAGTAACTAAAAAGAATCTTTTTTAAATCTCAAGGCAGATTCTTTTTTCTTTTATCTGTGGTGACAATTCATGTTTTCCTTATGATCCCCTTCAACTTAATCATTAAACCCTTTCTGAAAATGCAATTTGGCAACTAAAGGTTTCTAAGAGAAATTTAATAATATAAGGACTTTCTTTACTCTTTCTGCATCACTTTCTTTTGCTATTGTATGTTTCATACTCGATATGGTTAATAAAATCGTCATTAACATTGATGGGAATGTGTATCAAAGTACATTTATATGTCAGTTTACAGTGACTTTATATTTTATATCAAAATTATTCTATTCTGTGTTGTGAGTTGTGACTTTCTTAGAGATAGGCAGGAAACCAAAGTATGACATCCCTACTAGAAATGCAGAGGACAATAGCTCTGTGGTTTAAACAGAGAAGTTTCACTTTTCACTAGAATCAGATAATTTCCAGTAACCTGTTACCACTGCTAATCTGAAAGAAAAGTAACCTCCATACCACAGATATCAGCAGTTTAACAGTCTTCTAGGCCTCATTGGTGTTGAAACTTTTGTGTGAGATCTTTCTGATCACTTTCTATGAAATTCTAAATTAAACTCACTACAGAAACAAAATAGCATCTCTAATAACCTAATTTGTTTTGTTTTATTTTCACTGAATTTTGCATCCTAAATATTAGGTGAACATTATGTAGATAAGGAAGAAAAGCAACTAACATTTTAAAATCAAAGTTTTAATTTCTTCCCTTGTTTCTTTTTTTTCCCCTCAAAAAATTATCAGCCTCATTAATTGTCTATGTTCTGTCTTTTTCATTAGGCATCTAATCCTGTTCCCTTAAAATTACCATAAAGTAAAACACAAAGTAATAGGGCTTAACATCAGATCCTGGCTGGTTATTTATGGTATCCTGAAGACTTATTGGATGCTTTATTTCTACTTATATGTATTCTTTGACTTGGTGGAAAAGACCATGTTTGTTAAAGTTTTATAGAAAGCTGGCAGCATTTCCATTGTTTTATGGAAATGTCTTTGCTTTTCTAATAAGTGTAATACAGGGGATCTGTGTGAACATTTACAGAACAACAAAAATAGGTGTTGCCAAACCAGGCTAAGGAAGGAGATGTGATGGAAGCAACCACTGTAATAAATAAAGGAGAAAACCTGTTTTGGTCGTGTCATGTTGGAGTAATAGTGTCCTCAGAGCTGCACTAATCTCTATGGTTCAAACAGAGGAACTACATTTTCCAAGTTTTTAGTCCCAACATTTTTGCCATAGATTGGGGGGTAGTGGTATATTTGTTTTCTGCAGCAGCAATGTCTAGAGCAGCAGTAATTCTTGAGTTCAACACTGCTACATTGCTGGCTTAGATGTATTATGTTAAGCACTACGCAATGGGTAGTCATGACAAGAAAAGCAATACCACGAAAACAATGGAATTTATGTTTGGACCTGAAAAGGAAATATTTTGCTATAAAGCACTATTAAATTGCATGTTACTTTGTTTATTAATTCCAGTCAACTATCTTGCAATAGTAAATTTCTTATTTTTGTTAAAACTAATGTGATATTATGTACCAAATTGAACGGATTCATGGCTTTAAATAGATGATAATGTCATATAAAATGTTCTAATTTTCCAACCACTTATTAAATATATTTACAACTGCACAGTAAATTCTATGAAATACACTAAAAGTGAGTGATAGGATTTCCTGTTTTATAGGAGACTTTGCCTTTAGTGGCATTAGATTAATAAGATACAAGAAAACTGCACTCCTATTCTGAATACATGTAACTCTACTCTCCAGAGGTATCATTCATTTTGATTACACCAGCATTAAATGGTTCATCTGTTCTAAACCTTCAGTAAAAGTATATAGCTTTTTCACAGAATGCAACCAAAGGGGAAATAAATCAGTGTCAGAAATTCCCAATGTTTAATTTCTTACTAATCTCATGGTATATCTCTTCTGAATGGGGAAAAAAGAAAAAGAATAATTCTTTCTTTCAGATTTTACCTTTTACATCGTAAAATAAAAGCTACCTTGTCCAAAGTCCAAATTCTATCTTATAACTTTGAGCAAACACTAAATGCTGTCAAATAGAGAAGAAAACAATATTCCTATCTTCCCACAGGAAGCAGTACAAATGACTTGGTGACTAGAGGCCATTTCTATATCTAAAGTTAAACACATGTCAAATAGTAAATCAGATGTGTGACATGACTGCAAACTTATCTCCCTGCATATAGACTTATAAGTACATTCAATATGTGTATTTGCACTGCTGAAATATTCAAGTGTCCAGTGAAAAATTTACATTTTTGATATCCAAACCAAAGCCTCTGTTTATATTTTTGTTTGCTTGCTTTTTTTTTGGTGGATGCTTGGTGCTCTCAAAGCTCTGTGGGCTCTTTCGAAGTGTATCCACTGGAGAACCAAATTCCTGTTTGGCTTTACAAGAGGCATTTGGTAAGATGACTTATGACGATCACATGCACTTTTAGCCACAAAGTCACTGCAACAGGGCAAAGCTATCAATCACTGGTGGTACAATGAAGCACAACAGGTCTCCCAGAGAACAACTTATACTTCAGCCAGGCACTTGTCTTGGAGTGTGTTACCTTCTAAGGATGTGACTTGTTAGTTGGTAGCGACATAAAATCAGGGGCATAAGATCAAGCAATTTAAGTTATTTAAGAATATTTATGATTTTTTATGATTAGAGGATAACTATGTATTTTTAATTGTATGTATCTCTTTCAGTTAGAATTTACCTAAAAGGAGGGTTGTATGATCATACTACCTTGTTTGCTGTCACTAAGGACAAAAAAAAAGTATTTATTAAAAATTTTTCCCTCTGGGAAGATTATTTTAAAGCTCCTTTCCTCAGTGACATTTATACTTAGTCTAATATACCTAAGTCTGGCTTATTAAATGCTTGTTGTTTAATTAATTGATTCTTACAATAATAAAATATTTATTTGAATTATGTGGTAATTAAAATATTATGGAAACTTTCTGGAGTTCCTTGTTGAACAAGTTACTAATATCTTGTCAGCAGCTGTCATTTTATGTGTGTGTCTATGTCTGTGTGTATGGTTGTTGGTTTGGGTTTTTAGGGGGGGTGTTGCTTTGTTTTTTTAAAGAGGCTTTTAATTAAATAAGCAAAGTACAAAGATATAAGAAAAGAGTATTAAATACAATTTCTGAAGTGTTCTCAACAGAACACTTAATGAGTTTGGTTTTGCTTTTGGCATACAAAGCAAGAAATGAGAAAAATACTGTGGCCACCAACTCCATCAAATCAATATGTGCTGTTCATAAAACCTCAGGAAATAGGAAATCAAATGCTAGCTTTTCCAGATTAGTAGGGACACTTATTAATGTACCTACTCATTTGTAAAACAGTTCATATTTTATCTTACTAGGTTAATAGATAAAAATAGAGTACATATGGAATACTGCTGTGGTTGATCCTTATTAAAACTTGTTTACTTGTCTTGTTACTGAAGATTACTTTTTCTAGAGTTTCCACTGAATTTCATGGAAATCTAGATCTACATAACACAATTTGTCCATGTGAGCAGACTTGATCTTTCCTCATGTGAGCAGAATGATTGGCTCCATTATGAAACTGAACAGGAATGCAGAGAGGGGAACATACAGCATAAGGACATTGGGTAAAACATGGCTTTACAAAGGCTGTAAACTGCCCAGGAAGTCAGGAGTTGAAGCCTAAGAAAGCTATTAATTTACTATAACCTCAATTCTTGCATGTCACTGGATTAACTATTAAAACTGAAGCTCAGGATTAGAAAAACTTAAAATATTAAATTTAGGCAAAGGTAATCTTCAAGAATTTTATGGTGGTTCTGAAGAGAGTCCTTGATGAAAGTCTGTAGGGGAAGGCAGGTTTGATCTCCTGTCACTTGACATCATTCCTCACACAGAATAATATTTAACAAAAAATCCCAGTCCAATTACTGAATTTTAAATTTAAGGCATTGTGATAAATTCTAAAACTCCTTCAGTCTTGAAGAGAAGCAGATTTTGACATAGAAGCATAACCATTTACATTTTGCTTAGAAAGATTTCTTAACAGTATTTTTTCTGGTTTTAGTCTTTCTTCCTAAGAAATCCAGATGGGAATTCAGAGCCCTGTTTCACCCTATACCCACACCCACTCCCCTCATTTTACTGAAGGCAAATAGAAACATTTGGAAAATAATTGACTTTGACAGCTCAGCTATCTGCCTATTTAGGGGATGAGTTTATTTCTTCTTTCATGTCAGAATGTGAAAAACATTTTTACTACCTCAGTATTTAAGCATACTTCTCAATGCCCTGATGCAGTTCTGATTACTATACTACTGCATTCCACTTTTTCTATGCAAAGTACTCTGAAGGCCCACTTTGTTCTTGAAAACAGGAGGCATCTTGGGAAGAATCACTAAGGTTTCAGTTTGGAAGTAAGCAGGCTTTTATCCTAATCCCTTGAAGTCACTCTTAACTCAAGGCTGAATAAGGTAAAATGTTTATGAAATACAGAGATTAAAAAAAATGTCAAAGGGAATCAAGTTATTAATCTACTTTCATTAAGTTTAAATCATAAATGTATGTTTTCTGTTATCTACCTGATATCCTGACCCCCACCATTCATAAGTTTTATAATTCTGAATTGTATCTGCCTCAGGAAACAGCTATTAGAGGAAAATCTTTTGCAGTGGAGCAGCTAGCTTTAATAGATAATTTCTTTTTGAAGTCCTCCCTTTCTGAAGTATTATTTCTGCTTTTTTTTTTTTTTAATTCATATATATGTGATATCAGAAATAGCTAGAATAATTTAAATAATAATTATTTCCCTTTGAAAATGTATCTTTTTTGAAACACATGCTGTCCTTTTGTCCAGATTGTAACCCATTTCACAAGAGCAGCACATCACTTGTATTACAGCTCTGGGTAAAAATGTTTCCTTTTTCTAGCTTTTGCTCTACATCAGCCTCGAGTATGTTGGTGTGCCGATTATAAAAAAAAAAAAAAAGAAAATCTGGATGAGCAAAATGTGCAGTTATTATTGACCTTAACACCATTCAAAGATCTGTTTGCGGCTGCAAAAGGATAGAAAAAAGCTTCACTGGAGAAAAGAGATGCCCTTGTTTCCCATTCTTTTCTTCCAGAATGTTCTGGCAAACAAGAGCTCTGGTAAGTGCCATTTTCAAACTGTACCAGACACAGTTTTGCTCACGGAAAAAAGAAATTAGACAAACACATTTGGCATTTGTTGTCCAAGAGAATTTGGGGATGAGAAAACTGGTCAGAGGCTTCAGCCACAGAGAAAGGAAGGCAAACATGAAATAAAGACAGCAATGAGCCTGAAGGCTTCCAAAATGGGAGGTGGTAGGGCAAAATTCCTGAGTTTGTAGTTGCCTGTTAGAGCTCCTATTAAGAAAGGATAATCTCAGTGCTCTATATATTTTGTATTTTGTACTGCACAACAGCACTCAGAAGTGTTTAATGTTCATGGAATGAATGGGCAGAATTTGCCAAAATAGAGAAGTTGTTCTACCTTGTGGCATTTTGAGTTTTTGATTTCTCTATATACATACATGTGACACATCTTAACATTTAGAAAAAAAACAAACCCCACCAACCCAAAAAGTCCCATAAACTCCATGGGGGGCTTACTCCATGGAGTACAGATCCTGCATAAGCAGATTTTACATATAGTTGCTGTTATAATTATGCCTGAATCTGTCATTAAGAAACAGTGAATCCAAGCAGTGGTTTTATGGAGGTAAATGAGAAGAAACTGTTTTTTTGAACGTGTTCAATACCTGTGTACTTACATTAAACAATTCCTATATGGTCTATTACATATGCTGACCTTAAACCTGCAGATGCAATATTTGTCCCTTTTCAGTGTTTGAATACTTATGTTGTCAAAGCCAGTAATTAGTCCTTTAGGAAAGTTTTCCTAATGTAATATTTTGGCTGAATTCAGGGAGAAAAAATAAAAGGTGAACCGTACCAAATCTTTCTTCTAGTTGGTTCACTTTCATTTTATTTTCTTTACAAGGAATTATTTGGCTTTCTCTTTTTTTTTTTTTCCTTTTCCAAATGTGAATGTACACATGTGAATGGGGTTCTGCTCTCCCAGTAATCTACTGCTAAAAAAATATGGAAGGAGATAAACAATTATAAGACAACATTGCGGCACAATAATTCATTTTCTTCAGTGAGCTCTAGAGGGTAGAACTTATGGTGGGACATCCAGTCTGTACACTGCAATTAAAAAAAAAAATCTACTAAAAGGAGAAAGGAAAATGTAACAAATATTACCAAGATTTAAAGAATGTATCAAATTAACTTTCCCGTATGCATAAAGAGTTTCTTTCTTTCATGTATTTTTCTTTAAGTTGTGTGCCCTACTATGCTGGTTTTAATGCGAGATTACAGAATATTTGGGTGAAAGATTTGGTGCACAAATCATTTTAACAGTAGGATAGTTTTACTGTACTGTTCATATAGGATCATTTTAGTGGCAGCAAACCTCCTGAAAATAAAAAATCTGTCCTTATTTAAATAATTAAAGCAGATGTTTTTTATCTTCAATATAGTCTATAATGTCATCTCATAGAGATGACACAGACAGCATATTCTTCCTGAAAATATGTACCTTTTCCTTATGATTACTAGCTTTTGATATATTGCTAGGACTTTAATAAACTGAAGTTATTGAGAGAAGAAAATTCAGAATTGTTATGGTAATAGTCTCAGATTATTTCATTCATGTTGGTTATGATTATCTCAATATGAGGAGAATCTCATAAAATTACCTAAGAATTCACTTTTCTTACACTTAGCTGTCTTATTAAAAAAAAGTGAAAGAACTGAATTTTCTTGCTTTTAGAGTAATAATATTTTGTGAGTGAAAATATAGATATTCTACTTCAGTATTTTTCTGCTGCCATTTCCCACCCCACAATGTGGTGTCTATTACAAGAAATGAGAAAGGTGCTGTTTTGTTCCTTTGTTCATTTTATAGCTATTAACTCTGATTGACTCAGAATTCTAAATTGTCCATGAGAATACTTCTTATAAAACAGGTGCTAATAAAAGCATTCAGAAAAATTAGAGAATGTGACAGAGACATTTAATTTCCTATAGGCAGTTTTTTATTATGCTGTGGTTCAACAAGTTTTTATTATTTTGTTGGGATTTCTTTTCACCTTGGGGGAAAACAATCAGCATCTGCCCCACTTTGTCTGAATTCACATTACAAGGAGAAAGCTTGCCAGATGATAGTGAAAAAAATGTTTTTTCTAAGGTGTTTCCTGAAAATTAAAAGTCTCTTAAGACATGAAAGGAGACAAATGTGCACTTAGTCCAGGCTTCTAAAACAGAAGTGGGGAAGGTGGAGTAAAAACTCTTCCAAATGGATTTTATTAAGAAAATGTTCCACAAAGTGTAGGTGGCCTTGCAGGGATGGGTTGAGCAGGTGGAGATATTATATCACACAAGCTTGGGTAAGGTGTTGACTCTGAAAGCTGGATCTGTTTATCCAATATCTTGATTCTCTTCAAGCTAAGTTACAGCTTCAGCATTAGTGCAGTTTGAAAGAAAGCAATACTTTTATGCCTGGTCTCCAGGAGAGCTGTGATGGCACAGAATTCAATAATCTTTCAAAATGTTTTTTGTCCTTCCTCCCAAAACCAGACTGTAGTGCCACAGCGTCGGGTAGCATAGTGTGAGCACCTGTCATTCTGCGGTTTTGTGCTTAAAAGAGACTGGCAAAGTTTCCGTGAGACCTCCAAGTATTTTTGCCACAGTATCTCTGATCAAGCCCTCTGACAGTGCAGGTCTTCACCAGTCCCATTTGAAGTTTGTCAGTGCTGCTTCCGATGGGCAGCAAGGTGTCTGAGTCCTCAGCAGAGCCCTGCAGAGCACCTGCCTACCTTCAGTGGTACCTCTGACGGCTGAGTCACCTATCAGCCCTCCACCCACTGAGTTTAGAAGCTGTGTTCTTTTTTTAGCTTAGGTAGGGACAAGTGTGTCTGAAAACATCTTGTTGCCAAGTTTAAACGAAGGTCGGCACACTCCTTTTCTAGGTCATTAATAGATGGGGTCTAAGCAGCACTTTGTGCTGCTTGACAAAGACAGGATGTCTGCAGGGAGACTGGGAGGAAATTCATGTAGCGACTTGCAGAGAAGTCTCTGCAGGAAAGAGGTAATTCTTATATCTATTTTCTAACATAGAAGCCAAGGAGGGAAATGGTCTGAGCTTACTATGTGCTGAGTTAAGGGAAAGTTCAGAGCATGATGATAAAATGCTCTTCAGAAGTTTTCAGGGAGTTCATGGTGAAGGTTTAAACTGAGAATTTACTCCCACTTTCATGGTGCGTGTTGTTTGTACTGCTTCACTTTTGTGTAAATGAACATGCAGGGGTGAATAATCCCAACAATTAGTACTGTAAGAACACAAGACAAAGATAAGAAGAATTTCTTAGTCTGCCATCTAATTCATTAAGTTGGGTCAATGACATGCTAACGCTATGACATTTAATAATATATATTTCTGTTAGAGGTCATTCTCAGTGAACTTAGAATTCTCATTTGGATACCCTTCAGACAGAAAGAGTATAAACACAGAACAAAAACTCTCACTTACTTATTTTGTGAGCTTATGCTAATGCATTTGTGTACAGCAGTGACCTTTTCTCAGATCACTAATATGCTTTTTCCTTAATATGGCAGGTAATTTTGTCATAGCATGCTGTCTTAATTTTCAGCCTCTATTTTACCCTTCCATTATAAACTGGGTTTGGGTATGGTTAAGAAATAGGGGTACACAGAAGACATAACAATTAAATTGTGAATCAGGAGATGAAGAAGAAATTGAGATATTTAAGAGAGAAAACACTTCCATCAGTCATGCCTTGAATCCTATTATTTCAAGCCTCCTAGTGTCTATTCCTTTAAAGCTTCACCTAGGAGTCTTGTGATAGATATCTAGTGGATTTCTTTAAACTCATTTTTTTTTTTACTTTTGAAAAGAACTTTTGTTCATTAAGCAAAGATCAAATAAGAATCTATTAATTGTTCTCTCTGATTTAATTAAATTTCATATAGACATTCTGTTTCACTGAACTAGGCATTTAAGCTTATAAATGTATAGGCCAGATCCTTTTCACATTAATTCAGTGTGAATTTGAGTACATTCAGGTGTTTGTACTGTATTCAGTACAAACTGTGGCCCAGATCCACAGAAAAATACTCAAGTTTTTTTCTGATGATTGGGAAGGATTAGGCACCCTATTTATACAGCTGCAAAATGAAAACTGCTGTTATAACCAGCTGGTTGTCTAAGGCAAGCCCTGTCCGGTATCTTTTCAGCTTTACTGAGATATCTATTATCTGACATGAACCCCTTCCTGGGGGTTTCTAAGTAATTTTCTTTCACAACAGTGATAGCAGGAGTTTCAACAATTTAACCAATATCTCTGTGACTCTTAACACCCACCAAGGGCACAGATGTGCCACATTCAAAGGCTGGCTGTCCAGAATAGATTCACATTCATAGCTTCTCACTGAGCAGAAAGATGGTTTTGCTTGATGACTGGGAGAGTGGAGACCAATGTTCATAAATTTTTTTCTTAGTGACGATTTAAAAATCCTAATTCTCCCCACTCTCTCAGATCAGGCAGAAAAGGCCTGTTTTATGTTCACCTTTCCAGGGCTCATTAGAAATTAAACAAGAATTATGACATTCATGACTTCAAAACAGGAAATTGTTGGGATTTAGGCTAATGCTTTCTGTGACTGTAGTAACTGGGTAAAATTTTAGCTGTCAAAACATAACTGTTCCTGTCCTCAGTGTTTCCAATTGTATCTAGGCATATTTTCAATAAATTCCTTAAGTGAATACTATGAATTGGCTTTTTGATGACACTTACCTCTCTATTGCATGGGCTCTGGACCTTTATTTATGGTGACCTGCAATTGCATCCAGTAATAACTTAGTTAATTTGACTATTTTATCATGAATTCTTGTATGTCTTGATTTGGTTTGTCTGGAACTGCAGGACTCCCTCTGCATTGCCAATAAACAGAAAATGCTTAGTAGAAATCCGGTCTAAAATAGGAGCAGTAAATTTTACCTTTTATTTTTTAGGAGGAATCATCATGCTTGTGTCCTACCATTCCTTAGGGAAACTGAACAAAATCTTTAAACTGACTCTAATCCTGAATTTAAGTTTGCTCAGGAGATGCTTATCTGATTTGTAGCCTTTCTATAATGGCAAAATGCATCTTAGATCGTCAGAGTAATGTAGCAGTAAAAGGTGTTTTTTTCACTTGATCTTAAAAAAATAATCAAAATTAAAGCGAAACAAAGCATCATATATATATATAGATATAGATATATATATATATCTCCCTCTGTTCCACCCCAATTCCACGAATGCCAGTAATGAGCTCCTCTTCAGTAGGTGTTAGTGTCACTAGTTACACCAATCACTGCATGGAATTCCAAATAAAAAATGTGGGTACATCCCTAAACTTCCTTTTAAAATCTGAAGAATCCTTTAAATATCCATTCTGAACTACAATATTAGATATTCCTTTAAATTGGTACATCAGAAAAACTACCTTTGGTATTAGGATATGTGTTTAAAGATAAAGGGAAACAATTGCAAACTGACATAAGCAATGGCAGATTGAGCTAGTTTTCATTACAACTTGATTTCTTTTGTGATTAACAATCCACAGCTATCCATGACAAAAAAAAAAAAAGTTTTGATTTCTGCTTTTAGTATTTCAGACAAGCACAGCCTTGCCAAAAAATATTTAGTCACTTTGGTGCCAAGGTGCTTCGTCTTTTTAGTCTGCCATTTTCCATGATTTTTCATATGTTTCTCACTTTTGTTCCTTTCTTCTCCTCATTACTCCAAGGGAGTGGGAGGAGAGAGAGGTAGGTGGCTACTTGATCTGAGCAGTAGACCTCAGTCTGAGAAATCTAGATATTTCACAGCTCTAAAGAACAGGAGATACCAAATTTCTTCCATCCAGATTGGTATCTTGCATAATATGTTTTAGTTCCCAAGGGGATAAAGTACTTCTGGTATCTTAAAATTTCTGTAATACTGCTTTCATTTTTGAAAAAATCTCAGAATCTACTGCTGTCAGCACTCGCTTCATAGTCCAGTACTTTAATCTGTATTCTGTCTGTGCTCACGTATCATTCTCAATCACTCCAGTGGGAATGTCACTGCAACAACAGAGCTGAAGGAGAAAGCACTGTAAGCTTAGTCTAATATTCACTGAAGTTGGTCAGAAGCTTCTTGCTGACCTCAAAGTGAAGCACTGTGCAAAATCAACTATCTCCACTGCAGTGTCTGCATTCCATTAAACAAGGTCTTGTATAAACAAATAAATAAAGCCCTGGTAATAATACACACTCTGGTCTTGTATATTCGTAATAGGCTTCATTTAAAAATTCATTTTTTATGAATGACCCAGCACTGCTTGACCACTATATTTATGTGGTCTAATTGCATTTACTGTAATTTGAAAAGCACAATTATTATTGTTCAGCTTCATTCCTGTGGCTGCAGGATCCCTGTTTTTCATAACTGAAGTATCTGAAAGCCCATTACAACTCGATGACTTTTTCACTTCAATTTGCTGGCCTAAATATCCATTGCCACTGCAAGAGTGTTTACCAGTTTTCAAATATTTAAGAACCGGTAGGGATGATAATTTCTTTTTTCTTCTTTTTGATGTGCATTTACTAATGAATACTGATGGTTAAATATACATGTAAGGCTTGAAAATATTCACTCTGCTTGTTTAAATAACTGTCTGAATGCATGAACATGTACTTGTTACATGCATTGAGTGAAACTGCAGCGTCTTCTCATTATTTTTGGAAAAAGGACCATGATGACAGTAAAGTTTGTGTCAATTCTTCCATTTTGTCCATTTTTTGTTGCAAAAGACCAATTTTGCAAGTGACATTAGTGAGATTTATCCACATATGGTCATTAAAACTACGGGCTGTTGGGTAGTGTGATATGACTGCACATTCTATAATGCACAATTCAGGCAAACTTCAAATGAGAATAGACACATGGCAGGAGAGGGCAACCTTCTCACTAGCACAAAACCACAGGAGACAGCACCACTGTCTCCTTACATGGGCAAAACCACCGTCACGGGAGGGCTTTTAATTGGGCAGCAACAGGTAGCACAAACTCTTCTGGAGCAGAAGAAGCAGTGATGCAACTCTGCTTCCTTGTGACACATAGAAGTATCAGTGATGCCAATTGATTTTTGCTTTTTTTCTATTATATATTCATTATATATGTATTTGTAGCTGTGTAGGCTATTATTGTATTAGTAGCTAGTCCCAGTAGTTTTCCATCACTTTTCCTAGGCAGAAAGACCAAACACATTTCAAGGGGCCCTATCCTGTCATGGTTCTCCCTGCTACCAAGGTTTAAAACAGCTCTTCAAAACACATTTTCATAAGCAAAGTACAGCTAGCACCAAGGGGGGCTCCAGAAAAGGGTTGAACCAGAAGGTTGGAATTACCTCATCAACTGTGCTTCTAATTGGGAATTCTTGTCAATTATGCTAATTTTCTAAACTTATAAAACTGTATTCACCCCACGGCACGTGGGCTTTGGTGGACATTTTCTATATCTACCCCCTGGAGGCCTTCAATAAAGACCAGTTTTGTATCACTTCCTATACTAATATTATCTCGAACGTCATTGTTGTTTCATTTCTAGGTTCTTTAAGGCATCATCACAGTGAAAAATTAAGACTTTAGATGTTTTAATTTCATGCTATGTATACAATTTAACAGGTCTGTGAGCTATGGTTTGCAGCTGTGAATGAAGGACTCCAGAGCTGAAAATTGCTTTTGGGAGGATTTTTTCCTCATGAAGAATTCTAGCTGTTGTTTTCCAAAGGCCATACATACTGTTGGAGTTCCCTGTTTCTTCTCCTGCTTACTGTGTTCATGTTTACTACTTGTTTTCTCCTCTCATTAGGTCTTGTGTCTTAGAGACCAAATACAGAGGCAAGGATTAAATACACCCAAGATTATTAAAACAGAGGATAAGGAAGAGATAGTGGTTTTTTATTTGTTTTGTTTTGGTTTTTTTGATAACAATTCACCCTATTGTGATACCAAATTGCCTAGATGATGAGGTATATTTAACCAGATAGTATAAAGAAGGAAGAAATATATTCTTTATTTATTCAACAGTATGACAGCTGGCTGCTTCTTGGTCAAATTTTATTGTTACTGTCCCAGTAGTGACTAGGAGAGGTATTATTGTAGATGACTTTGATTTATTTCCTGCAAGAGAGAAAGTGTCTTTTAGCTCCATCGGCCTCTTGTGCAAAAGAACATTCAGACCCAGTACTGCTTTCAAGAGGAGCAGCAGCAGCAAAATATCAATTGTCAGAAGTTAATGCAGGCTCTTTTTGAAAGGCATGAGTGCTCTCACCATGCTGGTGCATATTGTTATCTTTAAGCTGTTCATGAAAAATGATGTTTCACTCAAACAGGAGAAAAAAACCCAAAAACAAACAAACCAAAACCCTCCTTTATTTATTATATTTCACTTATACACACAAAATGGAGTTATAATTGTACTTTTTTTCTAAATATTTACAGATCTCATTCTATACTACTTTGGATGTTTTCCATGTTCTAGAAGCTTTCATTTTGCAAACCACAGAATAGACAACTCATAAGCACTTGATAAAATACAGCTTGTGTGGGCAGAATAAAAATATTTGGTGTATATATGAATGTATAATCACACACAGAGCACCATATACCAACCACGCAGTACTATGGGGTGTTTATAGGTTTTTGATTGCCACCTACCATGACAATTTATCCTACAACTTAGTTTATACAAAACTGTAAAATGATGAAGCATGACTGGACACAGCAAACTAACTTTCCAAACCTGAAATAGACTCCACTGAAGGGAGCATCAGTAACACTGTCTTTTAATAGTGGGGCACAAGTGATTTTGCAATCCCTTGTACTCAGGTAATTTTGTTCTTGGTTGTTTTTGTTTGGTTTTTTTTTTTTTTTTTTGCAGTCATCCAATACTACTTTGCACAAATTTCTTGAGAGAATTATGATTATTAACTGATTTCCCTTTGCTCTGGTTTCAGCTGAGACAATTTCCTTCTTAGCAGCTGGTACAGTGAGGTGTTTTGGATTTAGTATGAAAATAATGGTTTAGTTGTTGCTAAGTAGTGTTTGCTTAAATCAAGGACTTTCAGTGTCCCATGCTGTGCCAGTGAGCAGGTGCACAAGAAGCTGAGAGGGAACATGGCAAGGATAGGTGACCCAAACTGTCCAAAGGGATATTCCATAGCATAGAACATCATGTTCAGTCTATAGACTAGGGGGAATCAACTGTCAGGGGCTGATGGCTGTTGGGGTAAGGCTGGGCATCAGCCAATGGGTGGAGGGCACTTCTACTGTTCATCGCTTGCTTCTCTTGGGTTTTATTCCTCTCTCTCTCTCTCCTTATAATTACAGTTATTATTAGTAGTATTAGAATTTTTCAATTGTTGTTATTATGTTATTATTTCATATTCTCTTTTAATTCTTAAAGTGTTTTTATCTGAACCCATAAGGTTTGCTCTTTCTGATTCTCCTTCGCAGTGTGGGCAGGGAGAAGAGTGAGAAGCTGTGTGTTATTTAGTTAACATCTGGTGTTAACCACACCAACCTTGTGAAATAAATATTACATTTTTCATACATTTTTCAAATTATTATTTATTTCTACAGAAGAACAGTAGAGAATAAACCAATATATATATGACTTTCTCAAAGTTGCAAAGTTAGAATAGAGGTGAAAACAACTTGTTTCTTACAGCTTAGAAAACAAAATACGGACATGTTGTTCTTAAAACATTTAGTGGATGAAGGAAAAAGGATAAGAGTGGTACATAATGAAAGCAATATTTTTTTATTGCTTCAATTAAAAATATCTTGATGACTTTTACCCTCTTCAGAATGAGAACAATCTTGCCTTACCTGGGATTTCCAGTGTTTGTAATGGTAAGCTTGATTTGCTCATAAATAACATAAAGAGCCACTTTGGATTTTAGAAAGTTCTGTGTATTTAAAAAAGTACAGATACCAATTTCTTACTTATGAAGAGCCCTCTTTACTACTTTTGGACCATTTTTACTATGCCTTTATTCAGCTTAATAAGCTTGGAACCTTGTGAGTTCAAGAAAAACAAAAGGACTCAGATTTTGGGACTGAGAACCAAATGACTAATAGAGGAGCAAAGCTCTTATTTAGAAGACTATCATAATTATCAGCATGCACATCAATTCACTCTTCCAAAGCAACAATGACTCGACAAAAAATTACTGATTAACTATTTTTGTTTGTTTGTTTTTTTAGACTTGAAAACCGCCCCCTAAAAATCCCTTCCCCATCAGCTGATCCAATAAATGTTATTATTGCCATCTGCGAACTTCTATTGTTTAAAGAACCAGGATAATTACTCCAGACATCTGCATCACTTTGCTTTCTCTCTTTTGCAAGACACAAATTTACAACTTCTATGCCACACTACACCTCTATAACAGAAGGTGTCAAAACAGTGTCCTTACATTCACATCTGCCATGTCTCTTAGACCTGTGAAGAGGGAAAGACAAATACCTTTTTTTTTAAAATTAGAATATTGGGTTATCTCAGAGTCACATTGCAATATTTTAATTTTCTGTCATTTATATTATTACTAGAATAGGAAGGAAACACATTTCAGGTAGATGGCCTGTGTGTTTTTCTTGATTGCAAGTGTTAATTGCCCTTTCTGTGCAGCATGGAGATGAGTCCTAGCCCAAAGCCTGTGAAACGAAACTGAACCACCTTTTTTTTTTTTGAGCAATCATTTCTGAATTAGTACCTTTTGTCAAGTAATAGCAAAAAGATCTGTGGGAGGGCAAGGTTCAAAATCCAAGTTCAAATATAATTGTAAAATTTTCAATGGATAAAATTATTTTTGTAATTCTGTACATCACTAATAAACTAATTAGAATTAATGATTTTCTTCTTGTGTGTTTTTCTATTCTCAAAGTGCCTTTGAATTAGGTATAGGTCTGAATGGTCAGATACATTTTAATAGTAAATTAAGACAAACAGGATTTCCTTTTTGCCTTTGGATATATTTGCAAAATATCTGTATTCGCCTTACTCTGTTTATACTGGCTGTTTTATATTCTACACTAAGCTTTGGTAAGGCTACAGAAAATAAACTTGGGAAATGTAATGCAGAATTTTATGGAAATATTTGACTTCAGAGTTGAACAAAGGTTTAGAAC
Organism: Lichenostomus cassidix; assembly: GCF_008360975.1. Classification (NCBI taxonomy): domain Eukaryota; kingdom Metazoa; phylum Chordata; class Aves; order Passeriformes; family Meliphagidae; genus Lichenostomus; species Lichenostomus cassidix. The sequence goes on along the minus strand of NC_139482.1, from coordinate 95,341,365 downwards.
TCCTAGCACTATGTGAGATGCCATGTAGGTCAGTAACTGAATCCTTTCACGTGATTAAAAATTATTTTGAACAACTGAAAAAAATCCTCTAATCAGATCTTACCTAATTCCCATAATTCCAGTGGTAACTCAGTGTTAAGAGAAATCTTTTGTCAAGCCATTAATATTTACTAGGTCTGATTATTAAACGTAAATCAGAAACAGCTCTAGAAGATACTCGATTTACATTTATATATGCCCAGTATCTGAAGGGAAGTCAGGCTCTATTATACTACATTAATGTGGATGACTCACAGTAACTGTCATGAAGCTTTCATTGAAATCGGATAATAAGTAGGAATCTGGAAAGTAATAAGACTTCAGGTTTAGAACATCTTTCTTATTTAAAGAAATGTCTTATTCATTCAAACTGCAAAATCCATAGAGCTACATTACAGGAATTCTAGATCCATTACAGAAGTAATAGAAATTACAGTTTCCTAGGTATCATTGTGAGAGGAGTTTTAAAATATAGCTGGGCTGATATTTTGTTGTTTTAATTAAGGACACTTGAATGATAATATCTATTTAAAATCCTCCCTATTAGAAATCTTTAATTGCTAAAGCTTGTGTTTATATGAATTATAAATCTTCCTTTTGTACAAACACTCTATATATTAATTTTATCTCTTCTTTTTTGTTTGTTTGTTTTTATCCCTTTTTATTTTAATTTTTATTTTTTCTTTTAGGACTTTTTCTTCTCTAGTAACACCCAAAACTTAAACATTTATCTTGTCTTAAATTTGGATGAAAGAACTGAATGTTGAAACTCTGTTGAAAAAAGTTCACAGAGTCACAGAATAATCTGCATTGGAAGAGAACCACAAGGATCATTGAGTCCAACTCCTGGCCTTGCACAGGACACCCCAGGAGTCACACCACATGCCTGAGAGTATTGTCCAAGTGCTTCTTGAACTCTATAAAATACTTTATTGTGACACTCTGCTGTCATGTGACTTTTCCAGATTACATCTTTTTTTGTTCTCAGATGTTCTTGACTTACTCAGCAGGTGATGCAGTTCCTTTCTCCTTTACTGTATGAAGTCATATCCTTCCTGTGATGCACCTTTGTCTCTCCTGGCTAAAGTGTGATGATGCCCTAACTAGAAGAAAATGTTCTGAAATTACATTGCATTTAAATTTTCAGGTGTTTCTATCCAATTGAAAGACAAAATATTTCAACACTAGCTGGTTTTTTTGGTTGGTTGGTTTTTTTCCCTAATGGAAAAAAAGAGAATTTTTCCTATTAACCATTCAAGATGTTACTCTTCCTCTCCATCCACTTCTTTCACAAGAAAAGAAAAGTGATAATTGATATAACATCTGCAAATTTTTAATTGATGAGTGTGATATCCCAAAATATAAAATATTTGTTCTCATCACATAGATAAATAATTCTAGACTGAAAGAATTCTGTAATACTTACTTATGTGAATAATTCTATTGACTTTTAAGCACTAGTATCTGGATGTTATGAATAGGAAAAAAATTCTGAAAGATTGATTTTTTTCTCAACTGATATGACAGGTAGTACCTGAAAAGGTATTTGTAGTCAGCAAATTTGAGCCTGTGGAGTGTATCACAAACAGTGAAACCATTCTAGCCGTGCCAAGCACTTGAAGAGGGAAGAGAGAGAAAGACACTTTTCATTAAGACAAAGTGACTCTGTTGCTCTAGTTTCACAATGTGAATCTTCTCAAAATGGCAGAGCCCAAATTAAAAATTTTTCATTTGATATCTCGCTAGACTTTAGACTCTTTGCTGAGAATGTTTTAGTTCCATTTAAACCAGATGTCAGAAACTTCTACAGATACAAGTATATTGCTTTAAAGAATTATAAATAAGAAAAATATTAATGTAATGATATTTTATGTTGTCTGTTTTAAATTAAACAGACATTTTATGTTAAACACACAGAGTCCTATGTGATCAGACATATATGATGAGATTCCAACATCTCTTAAATATTTGATTTCAGCCATTGTATGAATGTCATAGTGGACCTGATAGATATAGCTTTTCCATTCTTGTTAAAACTATTCTTCATTAGAACTCAAAAATTAATGGAGGTGATGGTTAGAAGGGCTTTAGTGTAGCTCCATCTCGTTTGGGAAGATTTAAGATTCATTTTGCCACATATGTGGTGCTTTTCGATATTAATTTAGTTCTCTCAATCTTACTGTTATTTTCTGGGTGTCCTGTGCCTGTAAAATCCCATAAAGACAACCAGAATTTTTTATTTCATGCTCTCAAGCATACCTGAAGTATTCACAGAATCACAGAACATGCTGAGTTAGAAGGGACCCATCAGGGTCATCGAGTCCAACTCCTAGCACTTGCAGGACACCCCAAGATCACACCATGTGCCTGGCAGCACTGTCCAAAGACTTCTTGAACTCTGTCAGGCTTTGTGCTGTGATCACTGCCCTGGGGAGCTGTTCCAGTGCCCAGCCACCTTCTGGGTGAATTTCTGTTTCTTACCTTCCATCTATTTCTGTGCAGAGCACAGACAAAATTGAATAAATCAGGACGTAGGGGTTTTTAAAAATAAAATTACTCAGAAGGAAGCCCCTAGATGCCATTATACATCTTTCTAGTTCTCCTGACATTCCTTTAATGTGTGATCAGCATAATGCTGCTTCCTGTTTTCCTGAAAAACTGAAAATGGTAAAGGATCCCATAAGTCACCAGGTTAGGTATATCAGACATATTCAAATTTCCCTTCATCTTCTGTGGCAAAGTTTAGGATTGGAGTTGTGGCATCCTGACATCTACAGTTGCCTTGGATAAGAGAGTGTATGTCTCACCATATAGATATATCACCAAAACAGCCTGCCTAGGGAGGATAGGAGACTTTACCAATGAAGATAAAAAAATTGTGAAGATGTCACACAATGCCACTTAGACAGTGGTTTAAAAAAAAACCAGGATGCTGTTATTGCAAAAAAAAGAAATTATATTTACAACTTTATATTTACAACCTTATAAATAAATTTATTTACCTTATTTAGGGTAAAATTGCATAAATTAATTTCATTTTTTAATAATTAGTGAGAACAATTCTGTGAATTAACGTCTTGTAAGATAACACTGTACAATGAATCTGAAAAACAGATTGATTGGCAAACTGGTTATATTATGTTTATGACAAGTTTTGTAGCTAGAGGCAGGATTGGCATCACTTTCAGCCACCTTTGACAGACAAGGAAAGGTGTTCTAATATTAATGTCCTTGCTCTCTTTCTCTCTGTATGGTTTTCTAATTATTATAATTATTGGGAAGTGTAAATAAAAGTGAACTGAGGCAGGGAGAAAATAGGCTGCTGTAAACAACTTTCAGTGTAGTATTCAAGCCAAATATAAATCATATATGTGTATAACACATTCCTTGAGCTTCAGTGCAATGGCTAAGCAGTTTCTTTAAAAGTTTTATTTATTTTAATACAAGAGATCTTTGAAAATTCATCAGAGACAATAAAACTGTTTTTGAAGGATTAATATTTCCAATGAAAATTGCAGAAATTCCTTGAGTGCTATGAGGGATTATTAAATTTAAGAAACTTGAGAATGTACCTGTGAATTTATTATGATTGCTAATATGGAAAGAAAAAGTGTAGAAGAAGAATTCAAAAATGATAATAGGAGACTAGAAGATTTCAGACACTGGTGTTACAAGTAATTTTGCCACTGGGTCCAGAATTTTGTTCAGTGAGCATTTTGGAGAGTAAACCAGTAAAATAACTTTTCATAAGGTGACAGTATTTGGAAATATTTTTTTGCATATTCACATCCTGCCTGCTTCTGTATCCTTATCTTTGCTGGTGTTTTCACCTTTATCTTAAATGGAGATGTGCTTTTAACAGATCATCCCTAAAGTGTATTATTAAAGACTCTCATGAAGCCTTTCAGTGGATAACAGCAGTACTCACAGTGCAGCCTTCTGCAAGAAACCTGCTATCTCTGGTTTATCATTACCTTTCATTCAGGTTATGTACTCTGTTGTTATTTTTGTGAACAGCAGATATGACAGTCAAGGATCAGAATTATAATTTGTATCCTGGACTGTACCTGATAGGGAGTTTCCTTAGTGTTCTATAAGCCAGTCATCGAACTATGCTATATTTACTGGGGGAAGAGAAAAATGATAGGCAATGTTTGTATTTCTTACCCAATTATACTAATAAAGCAAATAAGCTTGATTTATAGCAAATAATGGGTTTTGTAAAACAGAAGAGTCCAAACAACTTTTCCTTCCTTCTGTGGGCACAACTCAGACTGGTGTCATATCTTGTGTTTTCATTCTCAGTTTAAACTTCCAGCAGCTAGGAAGGATCTTCATCCTGGAGCAAGGCTTGAATATAAAACATTCTCATTCCAAAAGTAATCTACATGAGGTCATAATCTTCCCGAAGCTTAGCCTATATTTCTGGTATGTATTCTGTAGAGATTTACTTGAGCTGAGTATGAACCCTAAATCAAGCGTACTTGAAGGGTGATATCAAAAAGCACAGCCCCAGAGATGCACTGCTTGCTGCAGTCTTCTCTCTCCTCTGGAGGACAAGTACATCTTCCATTATGAACCCAACATAAACACTGTGTATGAAAGTGTGAATAAACCCAAAAGGAGTCTGTTTCAGCTGTCACTGGACTTTTTGGGTGCTTGTGACTTGGATGTCTTAATAGTTGAAACAGGAAAATTTTGTTCTTTGTTATTAACACATTTCACTGGAAGTACTATTCAGGACTTAGGACAGTTGCTTTCCTAGAAATCTGTTGTAGGTCTCTTTTGTTCTTCCATTAAGACAACTACTTTGGACGAATTATTTCTGTCTGACCTCCATCCCAAAGCCTATGCTAGGGACTATGTTTCCCCTTTCTTTAGTACAAGACTGAATGCTGAGATGACAAATGCCACAAAAGATCAAAAATTTGACAGCATTGTTGGTACACCTAATTTTCATTTCTGTGTCCTTTCCATCATTTAGAACAAACATTACAGTCTTGAATATGGATTCGGGGAACCCTATAGCACATGGTTCTCCTTTCAATACTTTTGATGTTCTCAAGTAGAATAGATGTTCAAAAACAATGGGAGAAATACAGCAAGAGACAATATGTCTCTCTGCTTTTCTCTCTCAAAAGTAATTAAGTCACTTGTAAGTTGCTGTTTCTGTCTTTTTCAATAGTCCATTTGTTCATAGGAAATAATTTCTTGAAATATTTTTAGTGTACAATTTTGCAAGTCAAAGAGGCAATTACATTTTTGTGCAGGACAGTGAAGAATGTCTATACAACACCAATGCAGACTTGGTCTCCAGAATATTAATTTTTAATGCTTCAACATTAAAAACATATTAGATGTTTTCTTGTTTTCCTTGCTACCTTTAAAAGGAATGCTTCTAATTCTTTAGCTCAAAAATTTAAAATAGCTTCACAGAAGGACATTTGCTATACGATACAGTAAGTTATGACATTTCACTTCAGTTTTTCTTTATCCATGAAATGGATCCATAAATAATGAAGAAATCAATGCAACTCACATATTTCCTCCCCTCCCCCTCCCTCTCTATAGTTTAATAATCCAAAGGTTAGCTGCCTAAATATTTAATCACCTATAGCTTCTACAGAATAAATAGAAACATGTTCTTGTACAGAAAGGAACATCGTCTACCTTAGGCATGTGCCCAAGAGCGATGCAACTCTCTCTCTGCTGGCTATAGGAAACCTACAATGCATTTTTGGACAGGACAGTGCCTGAAAGCCTAAATGAATGGTGCCCTGGACATATTTGCATTTTGACTTAAATCATATCTCTGTGGAGAGACAGTCTGTGTTCTGTGTCATAATGTACTTCCTCTGAGACCTGGTGGAACATGCAACTGTTGTGTTCAACCAAAATTTTTGCTATAGTCTCTTCACTGGGGCTGTTGAAGCATGGTTTTTCTCAGCTGTCCCTTTCATAGAAAGATTCATAATGTTTATAAATAAAAAAGCATCTCTCAGTTCTGTAGAAATTTTACTAGATGCCATGCAAATCTCTAAGTAGTAGAGGAGGATGACTCACATGCCAGGTTTTGGAAGTGTACTTTGCTGAAAAAGCAGCACTACATGTTTCTCCCTACATTAATTATTTTAAAGTGTCACTTAGAAAAAAGGTAAAATATAGGACTTTGAACTGCTATATTCTAGAATATTATTTTTAGGTGCTTTTTAAAACGTTTTTTTAGCAAATGCATCTTCTGCCGTATCATAAAAAAATAGCTACTCTCTGTAGACTAGAAAGTCTTATTTTGGCCAAAGCCTGGAAATAATATATGGCTATGTTCTAACAGTAGCACACCCATCTCCTAAACTCAGCTTGTAAAATCTAGCCAATATCTTGATCTTGCATGGAGTCTTATATTGAAAAACCATCATCAAGTTTATGAGGTCATATAATTCAAAGTTAGAAAATCTTAAACAAACAGGTAATCATACTAAGCAAGCTATAGCCCTCTTTGGCATACAACTACAAGAGGAGGTAAACCTCAGGAATTCTGAGCACAAAAGCTATTTTGCACTAATTCCCTTTGTGGACAAGTGTTCAAAAGTAAGACTTAATCACTACACTCAGCTGTGTCAGAGGAAACCCAGTGCAGTCAGGTGAAACATGCTGGAGCTGCATGAAGATAATGAAGTCTCCATGAGGATATATTGCTCTGTGTGAATACATCTACTAACCATCCATTCATAGGGAATGTGAAGGTAAATAAAATTATCATAGCTGTTCCTTCCTTCTCTGAAGTCTTCCATACTCTGTATTTTTATTGGTTTTGCACAAAAAGTGACATGACACTGATGTGACTTCTTGAAATCTAGTTCTTTGAACAAGGCAAGGCACCACAGTTTGTCCAAGATAAGGCTTGAAGAACACTATAATGGGAAAAAGTCTGCATTTCTGTTCCATATTTCTGGAAATAGTCTACCATTTTAGGGTTTTTTTCATATTTTTTTTTAAGATTTCTCAGGGAGGCACTGAATCCAAAATACGGTTAAATAGTTTGAATCATGTGGAGTTGAAAATATTGATTCTGATAGTGGGAAAGGTCTCTCAATTCCAATGAAAAAGGAAGCCAATTTGCATTAATAAAAAGATGAAGAAATATAAAGAAGTGGACAACACTCTATCAGATCTAGTACTGTATCTTTTTAGTTTAGAAATTTATAACTTAGAATTATGCCACCATGTTCTCCCATTGATTCAGGCTTAATTGCAGGACTGGTGTCATTAATATAACTCAGTAACATCTCTATGTGGGACTATCCATAGAAGGCAAATCCAGGTGCTAATGGAGATTCTTAATAACTTAGTATGGTTTACTTGGAGTTTCCAGTAAACAATAACAATTCCCAAACTATTTGTTAATGTGATTGACAGACTTGAGTGAAATCAACTCAAAATCTAATGCAAAACTGGTGGGAACATTTTATAAAGTATGTAATTTATGCAGCCTCATAGACCTTTTACAGTTAAGTGACTGTGTGTACTAATAGCAAAAACAGATCCCATTTGCTTCTGGATTTTTAAATGAGTATTAAGTTATGAACATTTAAAACTTCCATAAATTCTTCCATCCTGGAAATAAATGAGAGATACTGAATTTTTGGGCTCATTAGAGCTAAGCAACTAATTTTGAATTTATAATATCATTGCTAAGCTGGGAATTATGATAAAATCCATGCTTTTGTATGAGAAAAAAAGGGCTGAGAAATTTTAACCTTAATTTAAACCTCTCATTCATGATGAGAACACCTGCATTTCTGGGTCATTAATAGTTTCACAAGTCAAGGACAGCAGTTTAAACTTACTTGGGTGGAGGAGAGGAGAGGAGAGGAGAGGAGAGGAGAGGAGAGGAGAGGAGAGGAGAGGAGAGGAGAGGAGAGGAGAGGAGAGGAGAGGAGAGGAGAGGAGAGGAGAGGAGAGGAGAGGAGAGGAGAGGAGAGGAGAGGAGAGGAGAGGAGAGGAGAGGAGAGGAGAGGAGAGGATATGCACTCAGAAAAATTCATGTTTTCCAATGCCATATAGCCCAGTGGTGATATTTTGTATTTTGATCACCATTAGCTCAGTATGTTTGGCTTAAGTAGAAAGTGAACTCACAAGACAGCTGCAAATTATCTTGTCACTTGTGAAATGAATAAATGTCTGGTTTAAGAGAACTGTTGAAGAATGAGAAGTTGTGCACTAAAATGTCCAAATGCAATAGAAATTTTTGTAAATTCACCAAGGTTCAATGGAAAAAGCATAAAACATATCAAGTGTATAAAACATTTCCATAAATATGTATAAAACATATTTGGTATAAACCATGTGATAACTGTTGGGGCAGAAGTCAGGGCTCCATGGAAAGAAGCTTCAAGGTGCTATTTCTTTGAAAAAAACCCTTCCGTGCTAGAGCACAGCCAATATAATATAATATAATATAATATAATATAATATAATAATACAATATAACTATTTATCCATTTCAATCCATACTTTCCATTGGTTCAATTTAAGAAATGAGATTTTGTTTCCTTAAATACATGAATAATCTATATGGTAGGAAAAAATGTTTCTGAAAATGGCCTGTGATTAATTTATAGTAATGAAGAGTTCAGCTGAACCTGGTAATGTAACCCTTATGAATAAATACAGCTATCAGCACTTTAAAAATCAAATCTTAGTTGAAAGGAGTCTAGATAAGGACTAACATGATATGAATCTTTATGCTAAAATTGCAGACAGCACTATTTAGTAGTATCAAAAAATACAGATATAGTGGACATTCCTTTTCTAAGCTATTTGTTGTGTGTACTGTAGAGTATGAATAGGCTTCAAATGGACAGAAATCATGACCAGAGACCCAGAAGAAGAGACTGTACTGCAGTCCTGAAGAAAGGGAGGGAGGTGACTAAAAATTAACACCCGAAGGGGAAAAAACTAATTAAAAAAAAGACAAAGCATGAATAAAGGGTAAATGAGAAACAGAAACAAAAAAATTTTACTTTTCTCATTCTTTATTATAAAGCAAATCCTTACAAGCCTTATTTTAACATCAGTTGTCTCCATTTCTATCACTGAAGGACTGCATCGGTGGAAACTGAAAGTTTTACCTAGAGAAAAGAAGGGCAAAGGATGATCAAAGGCCTGGAAAAACAGAAGCAACAATTTTCAGAAAACTGTAGGGGCAGAATTATGTTCTCAAGCATCCATCGGGGTATTAGTTTTTAAATAAAACATTTCAATTTTACACAAAGTTCACTTATTCTGGAAAAAAAAGAACACAAAACTTTCTGGAGAATACTTAATTGATTCTGTTTGTTAGGGAAAAAATAATATTTTAAAATCTTTTTAGCTTCAATAAAACTTTTGCTTGTGCCCTAAGTTTTTCCCCCCAATTTTTGTTATATGGTGTCAGTGTTATTTTTTAAAGTGTTCATTTTTCTTGCCATTTTTCCTCTTCTTGTTCCTTCTGTAGATTTCATTTTATTAACATTTGACTGTTCACAGTGTTTTTGTTCCCCTGATTTTCTGTTATTTTCTTTGGCCATTACAAGTGTTTAAAGAAGAGTTCAACTGTACAGAGACACTACTAGTGCCACAAATGTGTATAGGGCAGGAACTAGATAGATCTTTTGCTTTCTCTTGATCTCTTGTGCACAGAGAAATGTCCTTTCTACTTTCTTAGACCCAGAAACTTTCCTTATTTTGTGAGTACATTTTACTTTTCTGAAATCTAAAGACTTAAATTTGGTGCTTGTGCTAAATTTCAGGCTGAGGAAGTAAGTATGTAAGTGTGGCCAGAAATGTAGCCCAGTGAAAAATCAGCTGTGCTTTAGCTCGTTTGCAGTCCTACAGGAAATGGTGCTGACATATCCAGATTTGTTCACTGAGATGCTGTGAGCAGGCTTCCCCTGCTTGACATAATTGAAAATGCTAATTTGTGGGGTTGCTATGTGGACTCCACCACTGCTGGACACTTTTTGTCTGTTTTTAGCTTTGCCAGGTATGCTCTGACCTAACACAGATTTCAAATTTCATGACACAATTTTGTTTGAAATGTTTCTATCCAATTTCTTCAAGCTGACAGAAATAATGGATAGTCTAGTGAATATCAGGACCCTGACTCTGTGTCAGTCTACTATGTTTATTGGTTATATAAGGATAAAAATGGAGATGTATTTGGTTAAAATAAATCAGAAATTGAAGGAATCTCAATTTTGAGAAAATTGAAATAACGTGTGATTTCTATAAAATATATACATTGTTAGTTGTAAGGAAACAAAGAGCGAGACAGCTTTAGTAAAACATCTCTGTTAAGTTGTGAATGTAATCTGAAAATACAGACAGACCACCTTCCTCTTTTAAATTTTGAGTCAATCAGCATTGGCACTGGAATTGGTATATGGATAATGGAATCAAGTTTTATTTTTATGGTAACACTTTTGGTTAGAGATGCAAAAAAGTTCGGTACCTATTAGTTAATAAAAGCTTTTTAAAGGAAAATGAAGCATATGGCTCCCTTTACATTTGGATACACAGATACATCAAACTGAGCCTAAAAACTGGAAAGAGGTTAAATTGTTAATCCAGTACATAAAGCAGTTCACTGTCTTATCCTTCTGGTTGTTATTCAAGTGATAAATACAGCTGACTTGGACTTGCTTGGATAGTAACATTTTTTTAATCAAGAAAAAGAAAGGAAGTCATTAAACACTGTACATTTATAAAGGAGCTACGAAGAGGTGCAATAGAAGCACAGAATGGCAGAATGGTTTGGTTTGGGAGGGACCTTCAAAGATCATCAAGTTCCAATCCCCATGGCAGACACAGGAACACCACCCACTAGACCAGGTTGCTCAAATTCCTATCCAAACTGACCTTGAATGGGCCACCCACAACTTCTCTGGGGAACATGTTCCAGTGCCTCATCCCTCTCACAGCAAATTTCTTCCTTATGTGTAATCTAAACCTATCCTCTAGCAGTTTAAAACCATTCCCCCTTGTCCTACCACGGCACCCCCTGGCAAAAAAACTGCCCTCCTTGTCTCTGGCAGGCCCTCCTTAGGTGCTGGAAGGCTGCTATATGGTCTCCAGGCTGAACTGCTCCAATTCTCTCAACGTGTAAAAATAAATATCTTCAGGCAGTTATGCATGAAACCATGATGGACGTCTATATCCTGTTTAGGTTTTGCATAGAGATGAGAGGTGCAATGCACATGGAGGTAAACATGACTGCCTGTCCTGCTGGAGTGTACAATAATATTCTCTATATGCATATTTCTTGGGTAAGATTTTTGTTTTTTCTGCTTTCTCTTCTCATAACAAAAAAAGAGTTGGAAGGTGTAATAAAGCAATCAAAAGGCAGAACCTACATTTTTTTTTTTTTACCTAAATTTATAGTATCCCTTCGTGTTTGAATCTATGGAAACATGATTCATGGAATTACATAGATCATCTCCAATCTAAATCTAAAGCTTGATCTATAAGAGTAAAATTTCAAATGCTTATTGATTCCAGCAGGACAGGAGTTTCATCTTTTCAGCAAAAGAATAGTTTCTTCTGCCAATGCAGCAAAATTAATGGCTTTTATAAAAGAATATTAATCTTCTCAGTGTGTTACAGGTAACAGCTTTATTTTTTTCTTTGCAAAATGTCACATAATTTTGGGAAAAGGGCGGAGATGTTCACTGCTTGTTGTTGTCAGTAAAAATAACAACACCATCTATACAGGGATAAAAAATTCTAAATAACAATTGCTACTAAACCTATTATTACTCACATGACTTTCAAAAAGTAAATATGGTAATACTGCTTTCATTATTGCAAGGCTTAGTTTCATCACCAAAGAATAGAAATGCTTTCACTGGATAGTTGCCTCTAAATACATTCTGTGAAAGATCAGATTGAAGAAAATGCCCAACTTTTCAAATCAAATTTATATGTTTGACTGAGGAAGGTAAAAACACAATGGCTAATATGTGATTAGAAGATACTCATAAATAAACTTATTAATTGTTAGCAGGTTAAGATTCATTAATAGATACGTGTTATTTTTGCTAATTCTACTTTCACTTAAGGCATATCTGTATTTTGCCATTAACAGTCAAAACACTGGGATTTGCATTGGGATTTGCATTGGGATTTGCATTGGGTGCACTGTACATTTAGAAAGGCTCCTTGGGAATGTGTAGAGTCCAACACAAGATAACAGAAACGTCTTTAAACACAGTATTCTGCAGTTAGGAGTCACAGCAAATACAGAGAGACAGGCCTGCCACTTGTGGAGAAAAAAAATTTGTACAAGACCGTTTGTATATCTGATTTTCAGAGTAGGTCAGGGAGATAGGAAAGATATGAAGAGAAAGATAGATGTATCTTTATACTAATGATTTTACACTTCCTGTATTTTCAGACCCCAAAACAGAAAAAGATGTGGCAAACCCACACATCCCGTGTCTGATAAGTAAAAGCATTAGAACTGTCACATCTGGCATTTCTACTATTAACATAGTTTGTGTGATCTCTGTGACAGGCTAAAAGTTAGCTATCAATAGGATTAAAAATATACAGTGAATATTTCTAAGAAATATTATGGAGAATGAATGACCAACATCATAAAATTTTATTTCAGAGAAATATCACAAGCTTTAATTGATATACTGATTAAGGAGTACTGTCAGAGGGTTTGGTTGGAGGAGAGGGTAAAAAGGGAAAATAGAATTGAAAACTGGAAAAAAATAACTCCAGAAAACAGGGGAAAAGAAAGCCAAGTTGCCACAATTGTACTTGATGAGAAAGTTTTTTCAGATATAAATTCTTTCTGCAAAAACAAAACATGCAGAATTCTCTTAAGGGAGACAGATGAGAGGCAAGAAGGAGTATTTTGAGAGACAGAAGTGTAAGATAATTCAGACAACTCTCCTCTGTGGGTGAGACTTGAGGGAAAGAGATGACTCGTGTAAAGAGGAGCTCCGCCTTTGTGTACTAAAGTAATGGTTTTTTTAAATTTATTTGTTGTGTAGAAATATTTTAGTTACATAGTCACAGTACTCTGTTTTACCGAAGTAAATTATAGGACTGGGATTGGAACTTTGAAATTTGCCTGGTTTAACCTCCATTCAAAACAACATAGTGGAAGTAATAGATCCATCATTCAAGTGATGAAGACTGTGGCCCAAGGGAAGCATGTCATGTTGATTGCTGGGATTTGTTTCCTAAACTATAGACAAAAAAAGTAAAAACTCCCAAAAGCAAAGACTTGTTAGTTATTCCATGGAATGTTTTTTCCAAAGCAGAAGAAAACTCTTTGGTCATGGGCATTTTCCAGTCTCCTCTGTGAAGAGAAAAGCAATATACAGACAAGGTGAACATTGCAAAATATCCTTACATCTTCATGTTTCAGTGGCTTAATTGTGTTTTTGGAACAATAGAAAACATTGTAGGTTGTTTTCAGACCCCTTGGCAAGGTGGAAAAATGTAAGATATGCAAAGGCCTATGGCTTCTCTGAATCAGAAAGACTAAAGGAATCTTCTCAGCATTGTGCTAGAGATGAAAAATAATTTTTCACTTTCACACTCACAAAGGAAAACACCCAAGGAAAAAACCCAAAGAAGCATGATACTTGAGTGTTGGTTCTTATGGGTTCCCCTTCCCATTTGTATTCAAACTGAAGTCCTGCAGTATTTCTTTAAAATCACACAAATTTCCATTAATTGAAAAGCTTTGCTCTCATTAATATGAGTAATTTCTACACACAGAGTCTTATTGATGAATAAAAATAAAAAAAAAAATAAAAGGCAAAATTTAGAGTGAAATTGTATTAACATTTTTTTAAGGTGCTTAAAAATGATAGCCTCTGTGAATCAGGCTGCTGGCCAAAGACATTTTGTGTTTAATATCTTACACGCAAATTATAGATTTTTAGACTTATTCAAGTCAAGGCATATGTAGTATAGAAATGTCAGAGTATTTTTTTCTAAAAGATTGTGAGTTAAAATAGGATTTTTAAGTATTTATTTGAAGGGACTCTACTTCAAATAATTCAAGAAGACATAATAGGAACTGGGACAGTCCATGACAACAGGCCTGAAAAGCACTTCAAAAGACTTTATATATAGTAGGTCTTTTATCGTATAACTGGTAATATTATTTAGTTGTTCTAAAACCATGTCTGGAAATTAACCTTTGCATGTTCTTAAGAAACATTTAGTTCCCAAGCTTTTGACTCAGTTTCTAATCTCTCAGCTTCCCTATCACTTCCTCTAGTGCTTCCCATCTTCTTTTTCTGTAGGAGAACTGTGTTTATAAGGGGTTGGTTTTACATAAAACACTGGGAGATATACTTTGTATACATGAAATTTAATCCTTTGTTAAGGATCATCAAAACCTTCTTTGATGATCCAACTTATGACTTCTGAGGAGATATAACTCATTCTGCGTAGATTTAGAGGTTTCACTGCAGTTCTGTTGTGCAAAATGAATCAGGATCTTTTTCATCTGTCTTGGTCTGGGTGACAGTGCTTCTAAGCCCCAAATTCATTCAAATTCGAAATTCAGAGTAACTGTTCAATGGCTCATATCATGGAACACTATCAAAACGGAAAATGTTCCTTAATTTTGGTGATGAATTCTGAATGAATTTACAAGTTCTTTGCAAAAGGCATTGGATTTGCATAGAGGTGGAATCCTGAGTACTACCTATTGGATTTTGAGACTGATATGGTTATTAAATTTATTCACTAGAAAAATTTTTTTGATTGTGGTAATTTATATTTTGATTCAGTAAGGCAAATCTTAATTCCTCAACTAGTCCACAAAATATTTGGATACCTTTTCTAGGGCTTTACACATAATTGCTTGAGTTTTTCTATTCGAAAATATCAAAAAGACAACAACCCCACCCCCCCAACCTCCCCTTCATCCCCACCCTTCACCGAAACAAAAAATCAACAAATGCCTGCTAATATTTTAAATGGAAATATCTGGCATGCCATCTAGGATGCATACTTGCAAAGCATCACATGTGCTGCATCCTCTGTCAGAGGAAACAAACAGTGTTGTGCTGTAATTTAATGTTTTCACTAGCAGAGAGAGCAGGAAGCATTGAAAACCATGTTTTGTCTTTGTCTCAAAGGCCACATTTATTCTGTCAAAGCATTTAATTTCATCAAAAGCGCCTGCTGAATTCTGTATTAATATGCAAGGAGAGTTGCACAAGAGTTATGGCCTGTCATAAATTCAACAATATTCTACATAATGGCTTCAATATGCCTGTCATAAGCTTATCTTGTCTTGGCAATGTCTACCATAATGCAGAACTCAGCCCTTTTAAATAATTAGATGAATGTACTTTTGACAGGAGCTGCTGGTTCTAACTTTCAGAACTACTATGACACATATTCTCTAGTTACTGTCTGCTACACATGTATATCTTTCTCTCTTTTCTATGTTTTCATTTTTAATCATAGAATGATATATTTGTTGTAGGTAACATGCTTGCAAGGCTATTTATTTTGTTATATGGTATATGCATTGTATGCTCATGGAGAACTCCAAAAGTCTTCCAGCAGGAATTTATTACATCATTTCCCTTGACTTCCACAAAAACTGAAGGAGCTTGTTGTTTACTAGGCTTCTGTAGACGTGTGCTATGAGATACAGAAAGGTGAGCTGCTACTCTGAAGAGTATTGTGTGTGCAAAACACAAACCATATCTATATAGGGATTTTTTTTTTTAATTTATTATCATTTAGCTGAATGATTGAAAATGAACCCTGTTTGAAAACAGAACTGAAGATCTTCAAAAAGCAAACTAAAACTGACTTGGGAATATAGACTCTCACTGGAACACTGGAAAGGTATTGCCAAGAAGGCAACATTTTATTGATTAGTCCATTTTATATAGACTCAAAGTATGGTCTTGCTTATGTGTAATTCTGTGCTTGTGAAGGTTTGAGAAAGAGGCAGATACAATTGGAAGTAAACTCTTTGTGGGGTATTTCTAGAAGTAACAAAAATAAGTAGAAAAAGAACCACAAAGCCTAATGAATGATATGTCCAAAAAAAAAAAAAAAAAAGCAAGGAGAATATGAAAGGAAGCAAAGCAAGATAAGATGCTCAGATACATATAGACACTGGAAGATTGAGAGTCATAAGGCCAGCAGCAAAAGAGATTTCAGTAGCACGTTATCTTTCTAAAACTGTTTGCAATGCTGACATTTAAGGAAAAGGGAGGCAACTGTTAAAGAGCCAGCATTATCCTTGTCCAGTAGATCCTTGAACTTTTTGGAATATTTTTCCTCTGATACCTCACAGTGCACATCATGCAAATGTATAATGAGCTTCAGGGCACCAGCTACGGTAGGTTCATCCTAGACATCATCTATTAGGTTTTTCATAGGCCTTGTGTCCCAGGAAAAAGATCCTAGGAATTGAGATAAAGATCAACCACTTCAGTGAATTATTGTGTCTAGGGAATGTTGGTAGGGATCATCATTAGGTTACAGACTATGTTGAAAGCTTGGAAATGGAGATATAAAATAATATGGCTTTTCTGCTCTGCTCTCATGACCCTTCTGGGTCTATGGATGGAGATAAAAAGCCTTTATTTCCCTCTGAGGAGGGAGTATATGCACAGCCTAACATTTGAAAGCAGAAAAGATACCTCTTTCTTCAATGTGGCATAAAGAATGTGGCTTTCACAGTTCTGCAGACTGCAAATTTATTTGGTGTACTGTGTGTCCTTCAGACCTCTGTGTCTTCTGTGGAAACCATTTAAAAAATAAAAGTGTTTTCACTCTTTTTCTGGGGAAAGATTTTCTGAGATATTTTCCTTAGTAGCTCCCACTGGGAAATGGGGGATCGAAGGAAAGAAGTTTTATTTCTGCCACTAGATTTTTTGTGAGTTTGTATAAATGGATCCCAACATATCCCATTCCTCTCTCTCCCCACGTTGGAGCCAACCAGCTGTGGAAGATCCCCCTAACCATTAGACTCTTGATTAGTCAATCGAGATTTTGCATATTTTGCTCTTAGATGTTAAGCCTTGCTAGTTAATTTTATTGTGTAAATAACTGATTTTGACTTTAATAACTACAAAGAATTTCAGCAGATATTAAAAAAACCTTTGAATGTTAGGGATTTGGGCACAGAAATCTATGTCATAAATCTGGAGACACCTTTCTCTTTCTGTACTGAAGTCCACATGTAAAGTATATATTTAAAGTTTTTTTAATCTATCTACTAAAAGTCTTCTTTATTTCTATCGATGCATTTACTTTTATAAGGAACAATGGAGAAAACAGATTAGTTGGTTGATGAGGGAGTCAAGTTTCATATTCTGTAATGTTTTTCCAGATAAACAATAAGTTTTTTTTCAAGATGGGCGTTTTTAGTGTAACTCTACATATAGGTTTTAGAAAAGTAATCAAAATTTTATTATCAGTACGAAGCTGACCTTTTCATAACTGAACTGCTTAATCTCCCAGGATGATTTGTCCCTGCACTTTAATTATTTATCTTCAATATTTTTGGGACTCTAAGGTTGAAATAGAAAATCAATATCTCCCCTGTATATTAAAACTAAAACCCAGAAGTAGTTGATTCCTGGAATACCCTAAAAAGCTGCATCCAACATTTTTCAATATAATTACTGTCTTGATCTTTGCCATCTTTTCTAGCCAAATATTCATTAAAACTTAGTCTAAGAAATTATCTCAAGATGCCTAAAATTTGAACTGTACATTCTTAGAAATGATATTTGCTTGTGACATTTCTGACATTCAGGATCAAATCAAGCACTCTCACCACTGTCAAAGAAGAAATTGTAATGTTTTATCTGAGTATTGCAGTTTGGGTCTTTTTTTCTTTATCAAGACCAGACAAGCAGAGCACTGGAATCCTACAATGGCCCTATGTATACATTTATATACACACAGAAAACCTTAAACACATGCAACATATGTCTTACAACAGTTAGGAAGACTCCCACTGTTATTTTTTCTCCCAGTTGAAGAGCCATGCTTGTTTAATATTTTTTTCATGTCTCCTTTTATAGACCTTTGTTTGTGTAGCCTAAGCAGTGATCGTGAATTCTACTTTTTTGCTCCTGTAAGAAATTTGCCGTCATAACTTCATTATAGAGGTGACTTCTCTTCAACGAGATTCATTTCAGCTTTCACATACTACTTTTCCTTGACCTAAATTATTAATTTTTATTCTCTATTTGTACAAATGCTCTTTCTCATGAAGGTAAATCATGTGGACCATCAGTAGCCCAGGAATTTCCTCCAGACATGCTGGATTTAGGGCACAGAGAGAATGGTTGTGTCCCTCAGCTGAAAGGAGGCAGATACAGGAGCAGTGAACAAGCATGATACCTTTGCTTGCTTTTGCATGTGAAGCAACTGATGCCTGCAGAGGAATATGAGATGCAGCATGCATCAGTCAGTTCAGCAACCCTGTGTGCCACAGGACCCCGAATCGGCTGCACACATATGGTGAGTCAATCCTAAAGCAGAAACACATCTCAAACCACTTTGTTTAACGACTTTGATTGAAAGAAATGTCTCCTATTCAGCTGTGACTTCATGTGTAACAGAGCTTTTTTGTTAATGAGTTTGAGTCTTCTACAAGACTATCTCTCCAAATCAATTGAGTAATTTAAACTATTTACTTCAAGCTCTAATGTGGCTATAATTTCTACCAATTTTGTCAACTGAAAAAGTAGTGAAAATACTCTCTTTTCCTTGACACTGCTCAGCCACCAGGGTCAGACATAAAGGAGGCTTGCTGAAGCCATCAAAGATACATTGTCACAGTGTTTAATCCATCAGTGCAAACTAGATTGTTCCTGAGGTCATGAGGGGGAGGCGAGGGGCAGTGTTAAAATCCAGTGTTATTATGATTGTTGGACATGTCTCTGCCCAAATTAAGGCGCAAATGACACCATATGCCAAAGTCACTAATACAGATATTATTTAACAGTAAATTTGAGGTAGAAAGAGATAGACAAGAGGGGGTGAGGGGAGAGGAAGTGAGTGAGAGATGGATAAAGTAGAAAGATAGTCACAAGCCCTGTGGATCCAGCAGCGTCCTGTTGGTCTTCTTCACCTTAGGCTTCTTGCTGGTGGGTCCCACCAAACTACAGTTGAATGGATTAATATACTTTCAGGTACACGTGGGAATGCCCAAGCACCTCCTCTGGAGGGCGGAATGTGTTTTGTAATAAACTCTGGATCTGTTGCAACATCTGTCCTGTGGATCAGGACAGCTGCTGGGTTTGACTCTCCTTGAGGATGCATTTTTCTCCTTAGACCTGACAAAATTGTACAATTGTGTCACCTTTATCTTATCTCAAGGCAGGGTGCTTAACTCACGATCCAGTTGCCCAAAATCCAGGAGGCATATTCAGGTGGGGTGGGCTTAGGTTGTTGCAGCTTTCTTACACAGTTTTCCATAGTGAACAAAATCATCTGATCTTAAAAGTGTATAAAGCAATTATGATTTTTAAGTCCCTTACAGGGGGGAGGGAGAGAAGAAATAAACAAGGGGAAAAAAATCTCTTCACTAATGCTCTATGAATTTCAGTGTTCTAACTGAGTCTTTATAGAGCTGTATTCCTACCTTTCTATGTCACAAATTGTGAGAAAACGAGTGAGGTGTTTTATTAATCAATTTAAATTTTTGAATGAATAAGGATAGAGAAGGTGTTTGTGTGTACTAATCAGTATTTTTGTGCACCTGAGGTTATTATTCTTCTTAGTCTGCAAAAGAAAGGTAACCAAATTTTTTGGATATTATTGCAATTGTTACCACAGAGGAAGCAATCTTAAATCTTACTGGTATTGATCATGATGTATCTTCTACATAACTACAGAAGGCTGATACACAGAGAATTAACAGTTCACCTTTTAAATTAGGATATTATGTTCTTCAGAAGTCCCATATTCCATTAGGTTGATATATCTTTAATACTTCACAGTAAGGAAAACAGAGAAACCCAAACTATGGCAATAATTTTACAGGTATGTGTACATGTACATAAACACGTAAAATACATGGATACATGTAAGTGTATGTTTATATGTATGTGCAGTTATGTATGCAAATAAAGAATAACTTCTGTTTCAAACTTTTAATGTTTTTAATACTTTTAATGTATATTTGTTCTTCATATTTATTTCCAACTCTAAAATAAATTCATAAATTCAACCAACTTTTGAACATTTAATTCCGGTCTTTGGAATGACAGGATTACGTTTTTTTCTATTCCAAGGATTCAGAGTGATTGTAAAGTTCTATTATACGTATTTTTGCTGGGTGCAGGTGACCAGATTTTGCCAGCTGGAGTGCAGGGAAGAGAAGGGTGATGTCACAAACTTCCAGTTCCAGTGATCTCTGGAGGATCCACTGCAGGACATAGCTGAGACTCCTCAGTCAAGGTGGTCAGACATCTGGGGAAATGTATTCAGGAAAGGTTAAAAAACTTGCTGTACAGCAAGAGTGAGAAGACTGAAATGTAAAGGGGCAAGCAATGAATTGAGCCAGGAAACAAGAGGTGTTAGGGGGAAATCTTCTAAGTATTTACCTTTGCTTTTTCCCATCCTATTCTACATTTGATTGGCCATAAAGTAGACTCCCCAAGTTGAGTCTGTTTTAGTTGTTCATTGGTCTCCTTGTTTTTATTTCAACCCATAAGCTTTTCCATCTTATTTTCTCCCTCTGTCCTGAAAGCAACTGTGTGGATGTCTGGCAGCCCACCAAGGTAAACCCATCACAATATTTTCATCCACTGATTAATAAATGGAAGCATGGTTAATAAACAGTGTATTGAACTAGTAATTTCAGCCATGTTGAAATCTGTTCCTTCTGACAGCGCTACAAGTTTTTCCACTGAATGTAGTGACTACAAAATTGAAGAATATAAGATGCGTTTGTCTTTTTATCAAAGATTTATGTATAGTTATGTGGTTGTGGTTTATCCTAAAGTGCCTTTCTTAAGGCTAATTATTGGCATTTTTTCTAACATTTTGCATTTCTAATACCTACCAGCTGTTTCAATTACAAGCAGTTGACTGGAAATCCTAGATCTGTAAAGGAAAATGTGCAGAGTCAGTCATTGTTCCTTTTCCCTTAATTCATGAAATACTAATTAATGTCCTGCTTGCTGGCATAAATATGTGGAACTACAATACCAAACTTGATCTTCATTGATAACAAATATTAAAAGACAGCATTAACAGTAATTATTATTATTGTTATATTATTAATAAAGTATGTAGTAGGTAATATTTTGTGATGCCTTTTACATGCATACAGTAAATAGCATTCTGTACTTCAAATTGAATATTAAATAGAATTGTGTTTTCAGGGATTCTGATGATAAACTTGTTTATTTGGTATACGCAGAGTAAATATAACAACAAAAAAAGAACATTCTCCATATTTCTGTCACATTTTCATAAGAAGTGCTACAGCATGAAGTCTCTCTTGATTTATCAGGGTCTGTCGTGAAATAAAAGCCAAAATAATTAATAGATTCAGTTAACTGAGGTAGGAAGTAGTCAACAATTGATCAATAAAAAACCAAAATGAAATAAATTATTTTATAGTAATTTATAAGGCATAAGAGGTGAAGAACTAAAGTTTTCTATTTTCTTTCTATTTATCATTATCTACAAAAATCTAGCCAACAGTAGTCTGTATTTTATCATATGACTTTTGTACTCTTAGAATATTGCAATGGTCCCTTTCACTTTTGAAATGTAATTTCCTCTGAATATTAGACTTCTGTTGATTTTTTTTGTGATCATTAAGTTGAAAGCCATATGTGTTCAAGCTGCAAGTAGTAATAATATTTGCACCTTGTTTTGAACTGAGACTGAATAGGTGGGGATTTTATCTTTCCCTTATTTCTGGTATTAGAAAATACATTTATTTCCTATTTGCTCTTTCCCTGTTAGTCATGGGGTTTTATGCTATTTTCTTATGTCTCTTCTAAAGCTTCAGAAGTTTTAGTTCATTTAGTCATTACCTGAATAGATATTCACACTGTCTGCTCATTCCTTACATGCATGGAGCAACCGGTTTGGTCAGTTTTGTTGTACTTCTCTGTCTTGTGTGGCTTCAAAGTTGCACATTACCTTTTTGTGATAAGGACAGTCTGCACAAAATATTGAAAATGTGAGGTCATGTTATGGTTTAATTTTTTTCTCCCCTTCGTTTTCTAATATTGTGTTCTTGACCAACATTGAGATATATTCTATTGATTTCATACACATACTTATTTTTCTGTGGTACAAGACATGATAAAAATCATCACCATTTATACAGAATAAGACAGTTTTTTTTCTATTTATTGTGGATCTCTATTGAATTCCTCTTGCTGATATAATTAGGTCTGACCATTCACTTTCACTGTCTGTCTTCTATGTTTTAGCCAATTAACAATGAGTTTATACCTTTGCTACAGCTTAGTTTCCTTAAGGATCTCTTTGAAAACTTACATAGACTCTATGTTCCTCTTCTCCACAGACTTCTTAATTATTTTTTTAAATAGGTCCATTAATTTTGTGGGAAATAATTTTCTTAAGAAAATCTTGTACAGCAATTCTATTTTCAATCCAGTCTCTTCAGAAAGGCGATATAGAAATTAGGCTTTTAAATCCTAAATTCTGTGGATCTTTACCTAAACCCTTTTTTTTTTTTTTTTTAAATAGGCACCACTTTGCCCATAACCTAACCATCTGGGTCTGGGACTTGAAAAAACCCCAAACATCTTATGCTACAGTCCCCAAACATCTTAGCAACTTGGCAGTGTCACCACTCTCCTTTTCTGAATACCCTGTCATCCTTTACTTTGTAAGGTTATCTTTCAATCTTTCTCATGACATATCAGAAAGGGACAGACCACCTGTGGTTGCTGGAACCTCCTGAAAGACACTCTTGGTGGATGCAGCTGCAAAGAATACATTTGATGTTGATGCTGCTGTCTTGGAATTCTCCTTCTAGAATTTTATATCACTGAGCCTATCACAACCTTCCCCAGAGTGATACAGTTGAAGAAAGTTTCATTAGCTGAAAAAAATGTGCAATTTGTATCTCCAAGACTTCCAGGTGTGTTTGCTAAATCCTGATTATTTTTACAAAACTTTTTTCCCCCTTAAGTCTGCAGTCTTTATGGCTGTGCATATCTTCTCTCCACTTTCTTTTCAGTTCCTTCAGTCTTTGCACTCTGTGGTGGATTTGACCAAGGTGGGTTGACCTTGGCTGGACAGCAGGTACACATGAAAGCTGCTCTATCACTCTCCTCCGCAGCTGGGCAGCAGAGATAAAATATAAAAAATGGTCAAGATAAGAACAGGAAGTGATAATCACCAATTACTCTCACAGTCAAAACAAACTTGACTCAGATGAATTAGTTTATTATGAATCAAAGAAAAGTATGATAATAAGAAAATAACTCCTAAAACTTAAAAACACTTCTCCTCCTGTCCCTTCTTCCAGGGCTCAACTTCACTCCTGATATTCTTTACCTCCTACCCTGCAGTGGTGAAGGGACATGAAGAATGCAGGTTCTCATTTACTCTTTTCTCTGCCTGAAATTACCATTGTGTAGCATTTTTTTCCTTTTCTTATATACGTTATCCTAGAGGTGCACTGCCATCCCTGATGGGCTTTGCTCCCCAACAGTGGGTCCATCTTGGAGTCAAGATTGGCTCTGTTGTACACAGAGGAAGGTTCTGGCAGAGGCCACCCCTGTAGGCACCATGTTACCAAAACCTTGCCACGCATATACAAAACTCTTCTCTCTCTGACAAATGGCTATATAATCAAAGCACAGATGATTTTTGCAGTATCCAGCACTCTGTGTACTGAAGACATCACAAATGAATTCTCTTGGTCTCCAACTTCTGTTCAAACTTTTCCTTGTTCTTGTACGCTGAAAGCTTTTCCCAGCAACAACTATCCAATTAGTTAACGGAGTTTATTCATCTCCTGTAACTTTCTTTAGTGGATCTGTTTGCTAAAACAGTTTTAATTCAAACTCTAATAATGGGGGAGTCAAAAAGGATTTTTTTCTGCAGTCAGAAATGGTGATACTATACAATGTTTGCGTTCTGGTGGTTCAGAATTAAATAAGGTATAATCCTGTGGCAGGCCAGGTGGCTTAGCAGCTGTTCAGAGTATTGTGGAACGGGAAGGTTGGTTTGAAAGCAACCTCATCTATCTTTCTCTCACCCATTCACTTGGCTGGGAAAGCTCAACCCTGCTGATATTGTGAAGGTGATACTGTTCTGTGTCCTGACCTTGGCTCCTCCACATGATGAGGGATAAAAGTAGAGGAGCTGTGGAAATGACAGCTGTTGAAGGTATGGGTACCTCCTGCTGATCAACTGATAAAGTAACATAGAAGTTACTTGCCTGCTGATTTTCTTGCTGTGTTTATTTTTCATAGTGACTACAGCACATACGCAATGATTTGCTCCCACTGAAATCCAATGACATGTATTTATTGGCAGATGCAGACAAACTTGAGATTGTATTGCTCATGCTATGCAGGCAGTTCAAATGATGGATGGAAGAGCTGAGCTTTTAGATACAAGATACTTTTTTAATATGTAATCATGTATTTTAAATAGTACCGGTTCTAACCTCTAAATATAATTCCAAAAGCATATGAAGCCTTTTTTATATGTACTTCACTCATTTATGCCTATAGTTCACAGCCACACGAGCAGATCACTTTAGAGTTAAAAATTGTGTATTGTTGGAAGTTCATACCAGAAACTGTGTCTTAGGTGGATTTTAGAGAAAAATAGGAGACAGTTTATTGAGCAAATGATTGAATTTGTACCTAGAGTATAAAAAAGGAAAGGAGAAGAGCTGGGGTTTGTGTACATACAATATTAGTCCTTCCTGAGACTGACCAAGATAAATCAAAAGTAAACTTTGCTGATCTCCTGATCTGGAAACAGAAATGACCTCTGTAGTCTCCCTTTCCAGTTTAGAGATAAAATTAGCTGCAATTGAAAGATATAACTATGCTTACCAGGAGCATGCAGTGAATTTGGTTGTTTGTTGCTGCATTCCCATTCTTGCTTGTAGGAAGAAACACAGCATGAGCAGCATGTGTCAGATTCAGTGACTCCAGGTGGGGTTTCCTAAGAGCAGAATAAAGGGTGAGAATCGCCTCTCTCTACCTGCTGGCCACATTTCTTCTTATGCAACCGAGGATATCACTGTCTTTCTGGGCTGTGAGCATACACTGCCAGCTCATTTCCAGTGTTTTGTCCACCAGAATGTCCAAGTCCTTCTCCTCAGTGCTGTTTTCAATCCATTCATACCGTGTCAATAGTGAAACCAGAGGTTGCCATGCCTCAGGTTCAGGACCTTTTACTTGGCTTTGTTGAACTTCATTAACTTTCACAGGAGCACAGTCCTCAAGCCTGTGAAAGTTCCTCTTTTTACTCCAGCACCCTGAACTGCACCACTCAGTTTGGTGTCACCTACAGACGTGCTTCAATCGCACTGTCTATGCCACCGATTAGGTTATTAAATATTAGTGGTCCTAGCACAGAGCCCTGAGAGACAGCACTCAGCACAGTTTTCCTCTTAGACATTGAGCCACTGACTGTAAGTTTTCATATATATGGCTGTTCAACAAATTCCATATCCACCTAAAAGTGCATTCATCACATCCGTCTCTTTCCAATTTAGTGGCAAGAATGGGAGACCACATTAAAAGCCTTACAGAAGCTTAATCAGATGAGATTTTTAACTCTTCCCTTGTCCACTACTGCAGTCACTCCTTCAGGCCACTAGATTAGTCAGGCATGATTTGTCCCTGGTAAAGCCATGTTGACTGTCTCTAATCCCCTTCCTGCCTTCCATATGTTTTAACAAATCCTCCAAGGGGATCTGTTCCATGGTTTTACTGGTCAGGTGAGGCTGACCAGTCAGAGTCAATGACTGAATAATGACTATGAATAGCAGTATTTCAAACCAGACTATCTGAATTCATTGCATCACACAAAATGTGGTGGCCACACACACACACACAAACACACACAAACAAACACACACACACAAACACACACAGTCAAATTACAAATAAATGGTACTTGAGGCCTGTGAGTATACATAGGGTAGATTTGCTTCCACAGCAGGAAGCTCTTCCTTCTCTAAGCAGATCTAGCAGAGGGGGTTTGTCATTAACAAATGACTTATCAGCAAGTCCCAGTACTAAGCTAGCTGATGCTCTGTTTCAGCAACTGTTCATTATTTCAAAGTTGGCAAGTGGAAAACTTTAGAAATGTTGGTACGAACAGATAAGACTGCCACATCTGCCAGAAGGGGCATGATCAGCAGATAAATATAACTCAATAGAGAAATTTTGTAAAGATTTTTTATTTAACAAAAATCATCTCCATATGATCTGTTAGTTTCAAATGGAAAAGATAATGCTATTGCATTACTTATACTATACTTATACTATAGTGTTAGTATTTATTTTGTAGCCTCCCTTTATGCCTCTTTTGCATAACTCCTGGGAAATTTTTGTTTAAACTTTTTTTGTTGTATTTACTGTTGAAGGGTATCTATTCACTATAGATGCCAACAAATTTAGTATTTCTAAATATCCCCTTGTAGAATTATGGGAATATTTCATTCATTTTTGAACAATTGTTGGAATCACAGAAGGAAAGAAAGCAGAAGGAGAGAAAAATTAAAAAGATAACCTATGTTGGACATCTCCTCTTGCTTTACCATACATTCAAAACCCATCTGATTTCCCTGAAAACTTTGCTCCCAGTCCTTCTAAAGATATCTTTGTGTGTTTCTTGTGACTGGGGAAGAAATAAACCTTTTTGCAGAGTTTTAATTTCTTTATGACTTAAATTTTAATGAGACAAGGCCATAACAGTGCAAAACATAGAGACGGTTTCACTTTTGACACCAGATCATTTTTGCTCAACCAGATAAAAATGTTCTGATGCAGAATCTAGAACAGAATGATGCATTGAGAAAATCTATCTTGCTCTAATTGAATACAGAGGCAAAAACTTCACTAACATTTAAGAATTTGATCTGCCTAATAGCCTGAATAGTTGTCATATTAGTGCAAAAACTAATTGTGGTTTAACATCCATCTGTAGTCGTGTAGACAAGTAAGTTGAGCATGGATAATGTATGAACAGTGACTGAGGAATCTGTACCATGCAATGGGCTGTGGAGTACGTAGGAAAAATTAATGTAATCTGCCATATCAGAGCATGAAAAAAAAAAAGAAAAAACTCAATAAAATGCTTTCAGATATTTTGTATGAAATTACTTATGCTTTTAATCATAATTTATCTGCAATTTTATAAGTAATACCTTTTTTTTAGTCTCTTTTTTCATAACAATGGCTCCTAAGAAAAAGAAAAAGGAATCATTACTAAACACTTCTATGTTTTGAGTTTACTTGTTAGTTTTTAGTTTGAAATTTCTGAACTTGAAACTATTTTATTGCTTCAAGCTCTGTAACAGAGCAGAACTGTTTATCGTATCACTGTCAGTGTCCTCCAGGCCCCAGGGTTTCATTTTGTAAATTAAGTCTGGCTTACTGTGGTAATTCTCAGAAAGCAAATTAGAATTTATTCTTAATACACGAGGAAAAGAAAATAAAATAAACCTTTACTTTTATGAAGGCATATTAGGTAAATATTTTAATGCAATGCAGCACTGTAGTCAAATTTGATGATACCAATATTTCAAGAATGGAAAGAAGTAATATGTTTGTTATTTTTACTTCTGAAAGTTTGCTCTAGACAAATGTTTCATCTCAATATCAAATCATAAGTTGCACTGATGCCTAAGGTGTTATATTTCAAAAAAATTCTGAAAAAATAATAACTGTACTAGAAAGAATTGCATAAGAGGAAAACTCAGGTACTGAATTTTTCTTTTTACATTGAAGTGCCCTGTATCCTGAAAGGTGAGTTGATACAATTGAAAATATAAATTTATGACTTTTTAGATACCCACCCCCAGCAAAAGACAAATTCATATTAATTATAGACAATGACTGAAGTTGTGTTTTAAGAATCAGAACTAACTCAGGAATGCAAGTGGTATTAAAAACTAGAATTGGACATTCCTTCCAATTACAGCAATATCAGTATTGTGTTCTGAATTGGTGAAAATGAGGAAACATCCATATGAACTAATATCCATTCTTGTGTTTTAAGCAATAAAAACCTAGGATTGGATAGGTTTTGGCAATGCAGTTATATCTCATTGATGTTCAAATACATCTGTTTTGAAATTCATCGACAAGGTATGAAAAGGCAATGCCAAAAATTTGTGCTAAGTACCTAAGCTGGATCCTACTACAGTTTCTCTCTGACAGTACCATGGACTCTCCTGCATGGAGCAGCCATTGCTGAATTAATCTGGCTGCCCTATGACACAAGAATCTAAAGGAACTTTATACAGCTCTCTATAAAAACCAGTTACCCTCTCTTCCCTACCTCTGCTCTTTCCAAGTTTGAAATTGTCTCTTAAATTATCAATCTTTTTACTCCTGCTGAACAAAGTTGCATTTTTCCCCCAGTGTATATGTCCAGATAGCATAAAAACTTTTCCTTCCCCCCCACCTCATCACTTGCTCATACACTATTAATGTAATAGATGTTTTTCTTTGCTTTTCACTGCTACACTGTGAAGTGCCCAAGCTCTTCAACAGGTCCAGAATATTCTAACCCCCATGATGAAAGTTCCCATCTCTTCATTAATCCCTTCAAGCCCAAATGGGAGTGTCAAAACCTCTACAGAAGCCTTTTGTTTGTGTCGGTCTTTCACAGACTCTGACATAAGCTTCAGGCATGTCTGCTCCTGTGAAAATTCATCAAAGATCAAAAGTTTATTCATCTCTGATAAGCATCCCTTAGCAAAGAGCTGTCCCATTGCAGCTCTGCTAGCTTCTACTTCTTCACCACAGTAACAGAAATCACAGTTTCCAGGCATCAGTGACATCAGCAGGAGCTAAGAAAATACTAAATGGTCAGTTGTGACTGATTTGATCAGAAATTATGCAGGCAAGATGAGATGCAGTCTTCATTTGTTGAATATTTTTGTCAGACATTTTAGGGGCAACTAAAGCAATATCTTTTCAATGTATCTCATATTGTCAAGGTGTTTCCAAACATACGTTAATTAATACAGCTGAAAGTGAGACTGTGACACACTTCCAGTTAGTTTAATGGCTCAACTCAAGTTTCTTTATTCTTTCATCATCTTTCCACAGTAAAGTAGCCTGTACTTTCTTACAAGATGTTACTTGAGAACAACTGAAATCTTTTTTGTGCCTCTCTTGCTGAGGTAGTGTAGGCAGGTTTCTGTTACAAATTGAGTGGCAAACTCTTCATTGGGATGTTGACATAGTAAAAGAGTCTTAACATCAGAGTAGTCCTCTTTGTTTTCACAAACAAAAGATTCTTATAGAGAAGACATAACAAAGAAGTCAGATTTGCAAGGTATTTGGAAGTCTAAAATACAACTAACCCCCTAAATCCCATGGATAACAAAATAAATCCAGTAACAGAGCTTTTTCAAAATTGTCAGTGGCATTTATACAGTTTGGCAGTTAATCATTCTCAGCATATATCATTCCTGCATATGCATAGGTAATGTTTGTTGCTGTTTCCCTCCCAAAAATGAATTATGTAAAAATGTACACCATGCATTTTGGTGACAATATTTTTTTCATTTTAAGATGAAACTGAAGTTTCTCTGATAATCCAGAACTAAAATTCACGAATTACTGAGTCATATAATGTCACTGTGTGGCAGTCTTAACTTGAATGATTTATATATTTCAGTATTTTCCTAGGAATTTTTTTTCATTTTCAAGATAACAGAGTAAATAAATGACCTTATTTTGATATAAAGATGAGCAGCATCTGGCTGAGAAAAAATTTTAAAATTGAATTTTAAAAAATTCAGGATTGTATAGACTGATTCACGTGGACTGCTTGACAGAATTAATATGAAACTGCAGCATCATGAGCAGAAGCACTGTGAGATCCCAAGATCATAGAAGTTAACAGCAAAACATCTTTCCATCAAATCAGTCATGGGGTGTGACATTTACAGAATTGGACAGAAGAGTAAAAAAAAAACTGTCATTAAGCCAAGTGTAATGATAATTGTCTTTGACTGTGAATAGATTAACCAAAAGGAAGGAAAAAAACCAATATCAACAATAAAAGGTAAGCATATTTTAAGCTGAAGTGAATACTAAACTCTTCTTATTTTTGTTTTTCAGGGCCATAAGATTAAAAAGAACAACTAAAACAGAGAATGAAGTTCAGGATAATATGGCATTACCCAAAATGCAAGGCTGATCATGACCATCTTTCCTCTTCTTTGATCTTCTATTGATCCATTTTCAATAAGGGTAAATTCTTGTGTTCCATTTAATAGATCTATGTTTTACTTTTCTTCATTAGGTTTCTGGCAGTCATAAAATGAATCTAGCATGAAAAAAATACACTTTCTGTTTACTCTTACTTCAGATTTTTACCCGGCTGTTGAAGGAAAATACTTCTTTGCTCAGTGAAAAACACTAAAATAAGTAAGTCCAATATCTTGGAAAGCAAAAGGAAAGATTAAAATGAGTAAAGTAAGCAGACTCTTTTAACCTTTTGGATTTAATGTGTACACAAATTATTACCAGTTTCATTTCCATCTTTAAGCACTTTGTCTCGAAGTACTTTGAAGTATTGACTTCAAAGTCAATACTTTCAAGTATGTATATATGGAAAGTTATGTTTTATCAATAATTAATACCAGTTGAACAATCTGATCATTATTTTTAGACACAAGCAATTTAGAATTTATTAGGATAAAGCTGGAGGTGTTGTGTTTCCATCTGTCTTCAAGTGTAGAACAGCTACTTTGATGTTCCTTTTATATTTGACATTGTTTTCAATTTACATATCTTGCAGGGCATCCCAGAAAATCAGCCAGATGACTTACTTATCCACATCTAAAGCAATAGTACGGCTTTTATATTTTAGCCCAAAGTGGTCTTTTATTTCCCTTCACAGTATTTTGGTTTACTGCACTGATTTTGAGACTCTCTGAAGTCGAACTAGAGGACGTAATTTTTCAATTTCTTTCATTGTTTCTGATAAACTCAGAAGTGCTGCGAAGGGTTGAATTTTCCTCATCTGGTATTAAACTTACTTTTTTTCTTTTCAATTGTTAGATCACAGATCTGTTTGTCAGCTAAACCTCAACAACTATTTGAGACTTTGTAGAAACAAAGTCATGCAAAAAAGCTGTAAATCACTCAGTCCTTTGAGGTTTTCTTCTCTCCTTCAAAAATAACATCTCCCACAACATTTATTAAGGGCCAAAGTGCTTACTGCCTGCAACAATTGTTTTATCCTAGCAGAATAAAAAGAACATCTGTTATGGCAGGTAGAACTAATATATGCCATGTCATCAAGTCCGAAGTAAAAAGGCAAACAGCTTTCTATTTTACATTAAAAAAAAAAAAAAAAAAAGATAGTGGTGGTTTACAAGGAATGCACTAAATGTGTTTCTGCTTCTGGTGGCTGTCATATTGGCAGTCAGGTAGGTGGATGTGAAAGTGAGTCCTATCAGTCTAGGTAATTGTCCTAGGTTGCAATATTAATGTAGTTAAGTATTCTATTACCACCAGCTGTGGGCCATTAGCTGCTATCACCCACTCCGGATGACAGGCAATGGGCCATCCGTTAGCTATTATCACTTGCTAACGACCCACCCCGCATGACAGGCAATGGGCCATTAGGGACCCACCGTGTGACTCATGGACTTATCTCATCCCATTGTGAGATGCTCTGCCGAGGAGGGAGGAGCCAGGTGTTCCCACCTGGATATAACCTGGCCTTGGAACTGCCTGAGTTAGCCCTGTCTACTGGGTTCCCAGAGGACGAGAGCTACACTGGATCTTCAGCTGAAGACTAGACCTTCACAGGATCACCGCTTCAACTGGACTACTTCAGTTGGACTGCTACTACCACCCTAACAGGGTGTTAGGTTGTATCTGACTTTGTCAGTGCTTTTCCTTGTATTATTTCACTTATTTTTAATTTCAATCTTGACTTGTGATCTCCCACTGGTTTGTTTTCAAACCAACATATTTTGGCGCCCAACGTGGGGCACGACCTGGGGAAACTCAGAAATCCTATCACCATGATGTTCAGCTTATCTATATGGGTACTGTATCTCGCTCTCTATATTTTTCCTCAAATGGGATACTATCTGCCCGTCATATTGCTCCTGTTGCGACCAGGGAATGGCATGAGAATTGCTCTATTGGTTTATTATGCCTATGGCATGGTTACCTGTGAGGCAATGAACACCATTCGTTATATATACTCGACTTTGTCTGCCTGGCCTAACCTGAGCTGCTTCGTCTGGGACCTCTCAGCAATCGCACCCAGCCTCTGGGGCTAGGAAGAGAGAGCGGTTTCTTCCAACATTTCGGTCAGGCACAGCCGTCCTTGACAATATTGAGTTCTCCCTGGATGCTAAGGATGCATAATCTTCCTGTCAGTTCTGTTTTCTTTTTTCTCTGCGACCAGCACTGTGTACCTCATGCTGAAGAACAGAACAATACTTTGTCTTCTTGAGGAGGAGAAACGAAGCAAATCAGCAGGCAAGAGGAAAAGAACCAATGGAGCAGTCGACGTCTCAACACAGACCATTGCCGAATCAGAACAGCCAAAGCCAGTAGCGGTTGCCCCCGTCCAGAAAAAGAAATCAAAGAGCAAATCAGTCCGCACAGCGACTGATGAGGATGCGGCAGGACCATCTCACCAAGCAGAAGAGACAGAGCCAGAGATCATCACTCGCTCTCTATCCCTGGGGGAGCTGCGTGACCTACGGAGGGAATTCACCCGGCAGGCGAATGAGTCCATCTTGACCTGGCTGCTCCGTATCTGGGACGCCGCAGCTAATGACACTATTCTGGATGGAAGTGAGGCCAGACAACTGGGATCCCTGTCCAGGTGGGTTTGGGGGTTGGGGGTTGTTGGGGGTTGTGTGTGGGGTGGTGTTGGTTTTTTTGGTGGGGGTGGGGTGGGGTTTGGGGGGTGTTGGTTTGGGGTTTGGTTGGTTTTGTGGGTGGTGGGTGTTTGTGTTTTGGGGTGGTTTGGGTGTGGGTTGGGGTGTTGGTTGGTTGGGGGGTTTGTGGTGGGGTGTGGGTTGTGGTTGTGTTGGGTGGGGGGGGTGGTGGGTTTTTGTTGGGGTGGGTGTGGTGGGTGGGTGGTTGTGGTGTGGTTGGTGTGTGTGGTGTTGGTTGTGGTGGTGGGGTGGTTGGTTGTTTGTGTTTTTTTTTGGGGAGTGCAGGCCTCAGTTTGCTTTCACCTGGAGGGTGTGCAGTACACATGGAACCGACTGCCCCAGGGGTGGAAGCACAGTCCCACCATCTGCCATGGACTGATCCAGGCTGCGCTGGAAAAGGGTGAGGCTCCAGAACATCTGCAGTATATTGATGACATCATTGTGTGGGGGGACACAGCAACGGAAGTGTTTGGGAAAGGAGAGAAAATCATCACAATTCTCCTGGAAGCCGGACGTGACCTCTGGTTTTTCCTTCAAGAGCATGGGGAAGACATGAGGAAGTGGGACAGGAAACCCACCTCCACCTTAGCAGCCCGGGTACGTGAATTGAAAACAGAAACATCCACTTCAGGAGGCTCATCTAGGTACAACACTGCCCCAGTCTCTTGTGGACAGAACTCCAGACAGAATGGAAGTGATAATATGACTGATCCTCTTGAAGGGACCTCAGGAACACATTTACAGGACAAGAACATCGTGCACCAAAAACAGGATTAGAGGAGCCCTGCCTCTAGCCAGGTAGAGGAAAAGGATAATCGGATCTATTGGACTGTGTGGATCCGATGGCCTGGCACGTCTGACCCACAAAGATACACGGCTTTGGTTGACACCGGCGCTCAGTGCACCCTGATGCCATCCAGGTATGTGGGGACTGAATCCATTTCTATTTCTGGGGTGACAGGAGGATCCCAGCAGCTGACTGTACTGAAAGCTGAAGTGAGTTTAACTGGGAACGAGTGGCAGAAACACCCCATTGTGACTGGTCCAGACGCCCCATGCATCCTCGGCATAGATTATCTCAGGAGTGGATATTTCAAGGACCCGAAGGGACATCGTTGGGCTTTTGGGATAGCAGCCGTAGAGACAGAAGACATAAGACAACTGAATACCCTGCCTGGTCTCTCAGATAATCCGTCTGCTGTAGGACTACTGAGAATTGAAGAACAGCGGGTACCAATTGCTACAGCAACAGTGCACCGCCGGCAATACCGCACTGACAGAGACTCTGTGGCCCCCATCCATAAGATGATTCGGGAACTGGAGAGCCAAGGGGTGGTCAGCAAGGCTCACTCACCCTTTAACAGCCCCATATGGCCGGTGCGCAAGTCCAGTGAAGAATGGAGACTGACGGTGGATTACCGTGGCCTGAATGAAGTCACACCACCACTGAGTGCTGCTGTACCGGACATGTTGGAACTTCAGTACGAGCTGGAATCCAAGGCAGCAAAGTGGTATGCGACCATTGATATTGCCAATGCCTTTTTCTCCATTCCTCTGGCAGCAGAGTGCAGGCCTCAATTTGCTTTCACCTGGAGAGGTGTGCAGTACACATGGAACCGACTGCCCCAGGGGTGGAAGCACAGTCCCACCATCTGCCATGGACTGATCCAGGCTGCGCTGGAAAAGGGTGAGGCTCCAGAACATCTGCAGTATATTGATGACATCATTGTGTGGGGGGACACAGCAACGGAAGTGTTTGGGAAAGGAGAGAAAATCATCACAATTCTCCTGGAAGCCGGTTTTGCCATCAAGAAGAGTAAAGTCAAGGGACCTGCCCGAGAGATCCAGTTCCTGGGAGTAAAGTGGCAAGACGGACGGCGTCAGATTCCTTCTGAGGTCATCAATAAGATCATCGCGATGTCTCCACCAACCAACAAGAAGGAGACGCAAGCTTTCCTAGGCGCAATAGGCTTTTGGAGAATGCACATCCCT